>NC_048533.1:20022618-25859010 GCF_008121235.1 Drosophila subobscura | reverse complement strand
TATTTAATTGCATTATGTGACGGACAAAGTCGAGTCAGTGGCCGACCCCCCGCCTTTCCTTGTGGCGCAACTGCTGACAGATGAAGCTGTTGCATAAATGCTCGAACCTGATAGTGGGACAGTGGGATGCCCTGCAAAGTCTCATAGGTAAACGGAGAGCCCACAATCAGTGACCCCATTCCCCACAGCTTGAGACTCTGATTCCCCCACTCCGAGTCGATTGTTATCGCGCACTTAATTAGGCGTGCGCTGAGGCTGAGGCTGGGGCTGGGGCTGAGGTAATGCTCATCGTGTGGAGATACTCGCACCAGTAGTCTGATGCGTACACGTAGTTCTTGGTTCTTGTTGTAGTTACAACTTTGGTCATTAGAAAGCTGCAAGGTTTTAGCTCTCATCTGTACGGCTTCCCCGAAGAGCACCGCTCGTGGTGCTCCCCCCATTTGACGGACTCTCTTCGTGAATGATCAAAGCACCTGCAGCTGCAAATGAACTCTGCCTTTGGTTTTACCTCTACCACGAGGCATAACCTGCTGTGAGACTTCAATTTGGCATTATTCAGTGCAATTCAATGCTGAAGCTGCGTGTCAGGCAATCGCATTAGAAAATCATTTGCCTCGACTGTTATAATTGCATTTTATTACTTCCGACAAGAACAAGAATCACAGAGGGCCCAGACCAAGACGCAGAGCTGGTCCCAGGCCCTCGGCTGAGGCAATGTCTCTGGCTGTGTCTCTGGCTGTGGCTGTGCGAGAAAAGCTTCTGCTGAAGAAAGTTGTCAGCAAAGAGAATGGAAGACACGACAAGAGAGCTGCCTAAGAGAGGCTCGGCATTAGCTGTCTGCCTTTTACCGGTTTACTTGGCCAAAGAGAGGCACGGAGCATAGGCAGAGCAGTGGCCGTGGCAGTGGCCGTGGCAGAGGCAACATTAGTTAGTCGATGCTGTTATTGCCACTGCTGCTTCTGCTTCTGCTTCTGCTTCCGTCGACGCCAACGCCAACGCCGGCTTCAACATCGACTTTGGCTCTCGCTTTGGAGCTGGAGCTGGCTCTGACGGTGGCTTCCCAGCTTGAAAACGTTTTCCGCGGCCTTCGCAGCCAGCATTCAGTGTCAAGGTGCTCGAACTGGCAGTCGTAGTCGCAGTCGCAGTGGCAAACGCAAACGCTGAAGTCATAGAAGCTAACGAACTCTGTCTGAGAGCCATTCGGATCGATTCACCAGCATTTCCCCCAGCATCTGGAATTCTGGCTTCAGTCTCCAGTCGTAGTCGCAGTCGCAGTCGCAGTCGAGGTCGAAGTCACATAAGAACGTTTACCCAAAACACATGCTAGGCAGTTAGGCGCTCCACTTTCGACAGTGCAGACGGTGAGCGCTCGAGCGGTTCGACGGTTCCAAAGTTTCGACCACTTTTTTCGGTTCAGCGAACAAACAAACAAAAAACAAAGTTTAAAACAAACAAAATACCGGAGAAGAGGAAAGGAATTAAATAACAATTAATGAACCAATTCGTGCGTGTCCTTAAATACTGAAACGTTCCCTAAACCAAAAGTGCATTCGATATTTTGATTGAAAAGGTAAACCCAAAAGTGTTTGAAAATCTGTTGAAAATTCGAGAATATTTTTACATGTTGCGCGCCTTTGCCGAATAGTTCGATTGACATTGAATGGTCGAGGTCGAGCGCGGCCTGACAAGGTGTCAATTGTCAGCCAAACAGGATGTCCACATGTCCATCAATTAAACGAAAATGGTCAATGGATCATTAGAGAAAGCTCTGGGTGAATGTCAGTTCTGTTTGATGCTGAGATGGTCGCCGGATCGCCAACAGCGAACAGCGAACAACCAACATTCAACTGGAAACAGCAAACAGCTAACAGCAAACAGCCTGAAAAGATGTCACATTAGTTTCCAGTTTTCAAGATAAACCCCGAGAAGAAGGCATTTTTGCCATGCCGGAAGCGTGCAAGACGGAGAGAACTCGTCAACTCCCAAATGTGCAGAATTCTGCAGGCAATTAACTTTTGCCTGGTCAAGTCTTTTGAGTGGTTCTCTTCAACTTCAACTTCAACTGCAGCTTCAGCTTCTCCTTCTGCAACTATTTTTTTTTTTTGCTGTTCATTTACCCACTTGGGATCGGGATCCTGGTGGCCGGTGTGATTTGGGTCAGGCAACGGTTCGATGCGACAATTTAATGGCAATTAGTTGGAGCTCAGAGCTCAAGACTTGAATGTCAAACCATGTACAACTTTCGCTGCATTTTCGTTAAAGACGTTCCCCATTGACATTAGAATCGAAGAGACCCGTAGAGCTGCGGCTTCAGCCCTGACAAATCTCGGCTCTACGTGCCCTGTGGGGCTGATTTGCCTATTACGCCACGAGCTGTAGGTAAACGATGCCCTAAGCTGCATTTTACTGTGCCCCAGAGCTGCTCATTAACATGCTCGTGATGTGTGTGATGTGTTTCATGATCTGGATGAAATGCTTTCACAGTTAGAGCTGCTCTTCTTCGTTGATTTCGGTGGCATGTTCGGGCATGAAGCGTGAGCCTCCAGCTCATGTTCTCCCCAGAGTTTACTCTCATTTTGTTTCTTTTCATTTATTTTCTTTCATTTTCTTGATTTGTATTTGTATTTATACATGAGTGTCTTTATGGATTGGGTGAATAGATTAGGTTTTCGAACGGCTTTCAAATTGGTGCGGTTAATTTGCCGTTAGGTCTGCTTCTGGGGCCATGAAATGAAAAGTTTTTCGGTTGAGATTTTCCCCCATTCTTCCAGTTGAGATGCCTTTTGATTTACCGCATCAAATGGAAACAAGTTTGTCGGCCAGGCCACGCCACACCGCGCCACGCCACGCCATGGAAGATCTTTTGATATTTGAGAAATTTCACTGGCCATTAATTGAAGATTTGTCGCTAACTTTGAGAAATTTTTCGCGGCCAACAAAAAAAAACTTATTTCTATAGAAAATAACTCCGAGGTGACCCACATTGTGGCCGGCCGTGTGCTATTCCATGCAACAAGGCAGTCAAGTCCACCGCCATCCAGTCGAGAAGTCGACTCCTTCTGCCTGCTGCCAATGGCCAGCGGGTGCAGTTTTCAAATTGCCAGCCATGAAATGAAGATAGCCCGGTCGGGTATTGGTAGTCGCCTGGCTGGTTGTACGTACCTGTATACATGTATGCATCTATGTTCTTTGTAGCTGGCTTGGCTGCCAGTTGGCAGAGTGGTGTGGCTGCCTCCATCTGTGGCTTCCACACATGCCTTACAGTTACATTGAGGTGCGCTTCAATTGAGATAAGCTTGCGGTTGGCAGTTATGTCATTCGACTGGCATTTCCCTGGCACACTTTTCCAAGAGCCCACATCCAGCCAGCAGCAGGCAACAGCCAACCAGTCGCACAGCGGAAAGTGGAAATGTTCTGCCTGCTCATTCTGAAACGCTACGAACACTGCCGTTGATCAGCATTTTAATTAAGAGAAATAACACGTTAGACACACTGTGCCGAATTGGTGTCATAAAAGTGTTTTATTGGCACCCTGACAGACGGACGGACAGAAAGACGGACGGAGCACTCAATGGGATTAGCCCGAATATTGAACCAGATCCGGTGTCGGAAAGCCACACTCTTAGAGAGGCTGGCTCTTAGCTGCAGTCATTTTTCTCTTTCTATCGAATCATTCATTAAGCGACTATCCCCTCACACTCCATAGAGAGAAGCCAAACAAACTGTCAAATTTGGCTGTAAATATGCTAAAA
This sequence comes from Drosophila subobscura, assembly GCF_008121235.1. NCBI lineage: Eukaryota > Metazoa > Arthropoda > Insecta > Diptera > Drosophilidae > Drosophila > Drosophila subobscura. The sequence goes on along the minus strand of NC_048533.1, from coordinate 25,855,258 downwards.
TAGTGGGAAACGGGTTACTAAACTGTGCCCTGCCCCCTCCTGCCGCGACTCTGGCTGATAAATGAACAAACATCCCGATACTAGCATGCATATATAGGTTAGGTTAGGTTGAGGCGGCTGTCGGGGATTGTCAGAGACCCGACACACTTAGGCCGGTTTCGGCCCATTGTGATACCGCATGTTTCGCTCCCTTCTCTCCCGTGAGACCCTATTTTATCCATTATCCCATCCGGATGCCCTTATGAAGCCAGCGATCCGTCTGGGACTTATTGTAGACATGTCCGAAATGTCATTTAGAAAAGGAGAGCCCAAGTATTGGAGTCTCCTTCTACTGAGAGCCGGGCAGGAGCAGAAAAGGTGTTCCACAGTCTCCTCCTCGTCCTCATCTCTACAGCTTCGACAGAAATCGTTATAAGGGGCTCCCAGCCTGTTTGCATGTGTGCCTATTAGCCAGTGTCCCGTAAGGGAGCGTATGACTGAGCTGCACCTACTCCTACTGAGTTTGCAGAGCTCATCGGTGCGCTTCCTATTTATGTTAGGCCATGTTTGCCGAGTTATGCGACATAGTGGCACAGTTTGCCATCTGTCATTTGTAAGTTTCTTAAAATGTTCTTTTATTCTGAGCTTGCAGGTGGCCATTGGCATACGAATATCCTCCTTATCATTGAGAAGGGGGATTGTTGTTCCAGCTCTGGCCAGCTCATCTGCTATACAGTTGCCTTCAATGTCCTGGTGGCCCGGGACCCATATTAGGCTGATGACGAACTGATAAGCCATCTCGTGAAGAGATTTGCGACAGTTCGCAACTGTGGCCGAGCTTGTCGTTATCGCATTCAATGATTTGATTGCAGCTTGGCTATCACTGTAGATGTTTATGTAAGTCGCTTCAGGGGTTAGTTCCTGAAGACAGCTCAGAGCTTCCTTGATCGCTATGACCTCCGCTTGGAAGACACTGCAGTGATCCGGGAGCCTGAAGGAGTAGCTTATATTCAGCAGTTCGGAGTATATTCCTCCTCCGACCTTGTTGTCAAGCTTTGAGCCATCAGTAAAAATTTGAATGGCTTCCTTTGGACCAGGCGGTCCCTCAAGCCAGTCGTTTCTGTGAGGGATGATTGTCTCAAAGGGGGTATCTGTATACTCCCTCGGAACGCAGTAGTCCGTTTTTGCAGGGACGATGTTGTTTCCATTTAGGATGGATGCATGGCCGGTGCGTTGTGACACCCATTGGTCGGAGTCTCTGAGACGGATTGCTGCCATTTCTGCCTGCTCCTTTCCTGCAAGGTCAGGGCTCTGCAGGCAAAGTATAGCATTTAGCGCATCCGTTGGCGTTGTGCTCAGAGCTCCACTGATGCTTAAGGCTGCAGTTCGCTGCACCTTGCTTAGTTGTTTTGTGATGGTCCCCTTCGATAGGGCAGTCCACCACACTGTGACTCCGTAGAGCAGTATTGGTCTAACTATTGCTAGGTAGATCCACTGGACTATTCTTGGGTTCATGCCCCATTTTAGCCCAATGGCCTTCTTACAAGTGTAGAGGGGCTATCGTAGCCTTCTTCACTCTGTCTTTGATGCTTAGGTTCCAGCTGAGCTTTTTATCAATTACCAACCCTAAGTAACTGGCACTGTCGCTGAAGGAGAGCCTGCATCCGTTTAGTATTGGGGGGTTGAGGGGCGGGATTTTGTATTTGTTTGTAAACAACACAAGTTCCGTTTTAGAGGGATTAATTCCCAGTCCACGCGACTTTGTCCATTCTGACAATCGTGCGAGCTTTGCGGTCATTAGTTCGCAGAGTGTTTGAGGGAATTTTCCCGAGAAGATAATGGCAACGTCGTCCGCGTATGCTACCACCTTGCAGCCCTCCCCTTCCAAGTCACACAAGATCTTATTGACGGCTATGTTCCATAGAAGGGGAGACAGGACACCGCCTTGCGGGGTGCCTCTGTTGACATACCTTGACTGAGTGGACGATCCCATTGATGATGTCACTGTCCTGCATGTGAGCAATTGATCTATGAGCATCACCAAGTGACGATCCACCCCCAGGTCAGTCAGTGCCTCTGTGATGGCTCCCGGTATGACGTTGTTAAAAGCTCCCTCAATGTCTAGGAAAGCGATTAGGGAGTATTCTTTGACGTGAAGAGATTTCTCTACCGCCGAGATTACTTCATGGAGTGCCGTTTCCGTGGATTTCCCTTTTCGGTAGGCATGTTGAGCGCCTGACAGCCACTGAGGTTTAATGGTTTTCCTCAGCTGCAGCCCGACTAGTCTTTCAAAGGTTTTAAGAAGGAAGGACGATAGACTTATTGGTCTGAAGTCTTTTTGGGGTTGTGTGAGAGGGTTTTCCTGCCTTGGGTATAAAGACTATTTTAGCCTTTAGCCAAGCGCGGGGATTTTTCCCACTGTCAGTATCTTCCTGAAGATACTTTGCAGCCAGTTGATGGCCACGTCCCCGGCTTTTTGTAGCTGAGCCGGAATGACTTGGTCCGGGCCAGGCGATTTGTAGGATTTAAAGCTGTTTACTGCCCAGCTTATATTCCGTTTTGTGAGGATGTGCCCCATCGAGGTTTCAGGGCCTTCACTTGGGGTGTCTGCCGGCTCGATGGTCGTACACCCAGGAAAGTGAGTTTCGAGAAGAATGTGTAGGGAGTCCTCGCTAGAGTTTGTCCACGTACCATCAGTTCTCTTGAGATATCCCACCGAGGGGGATGTTTTGACAGGACCTTGCGTAGCCTTGCGGCTTCTGACGTGTCCTCAATTTCGGAGCAAAATTTATGCCAAGAGGCCCTTTTGCTCTCCTTGTTTTCTTTTGTATAGGGTTAGCTTACTTTTGTAATTTTCCCAGTGCGCTACCTCGCTGCTGCTTTTGGCTCTGTTAAAGAGAGTCCTGCAGTCTTTTCGGAGGGTATCTATATGTTTAGACCACCAGGGGGGTTTCTTTTTCCCTCTTGGTTTGGTCGAGGGGCAAGCTGCCATGAAGGCCTTATTGCAAGCTTCCGTGAAATTGTCCACAAGACGATTAAGATCGTCTTGTGTATCCGGGCATTTTGGGGCTAGGGGAGTAATTCCTCCATTTTTGCGCTATACGTATCCCAGTTGGTTTTTCTTGGGTTTACATAGCTAGTGGGTATGGTGCTTTCGAGCGATAGGGTTGTCTCGATGTACCTGTGGTCGGAGAAGGAGTGGTCCTCTAGGACTCTCCAACTTTTATAGTGTCTAACAGTTTGTGAGATAACAGAGTGAGGTCAATAACCTCTTGGCGGTTTTATAATGAAAGTGGGGTCATTACCCCGATTTCCAATAAATAGGTTGGAGTTAAGGATGAAGCTAAAAGTGACTCACCCCTACATTTGTATCCGAGCTCCCCCATTGGGTGTGGTGAGCGTTGGCATCGCAGCCTATTAGTAGGCTTGTGTCCGACCTCTCGCTCTCGCTGACAATCTTGCGAACGAGGTCACTGGGAGGATCGCTTTCCTCATGAGCCATGTAGGACGACACCAGGTTCAGGCGTGTCCCTTGTAGCTCTAGGCTGGCCGCCGTGTTGTCGCCGTTGCTAAAGTTGTGGAGCAGAAAGATATTTAAGTGCTTTCTTGCTAATATGCAGGTTCTTATTTTACCTTCCGTTTGGGCTACAATTAGGTTGTAGTCCTTTGTCGCTAATCCACAGACCCTGCCTCCTACCACCCAGGGCTCTTGGATTAGGACTATGTCTCCTCCGCTCGCGACTAAGCGGAGTATAAGAGCAGCGGATGCTGCTTTACAGTGGTGGAGATTTATCTGCAGAAGCCTCAGAGACTTCATTAGAAACATTCTCCACCACTGTTATATCGGCGTCTGAGTCGTCGAGGATGTCGTCCCGACACATCGCCTCAAAATCGAGCAGCAGCTCCGTCTCCGAGGAGTAGCTCTCTAGGGCCGGCTCCGGCTCCGGGTCTACTTCCGGTGCCTCGATCTCCGAGGCAACGTCCTGCTCAACTGGTTTGTTGGCAGAACGCGCCTCGGCCGCTGCATCCGACTTGTAGACCTTCATGGTCACCGAGCTGAACCCGAAGTTGAGCTCTCCCCTGGCTGCCTCGATCGGGGCTAGCGATTCCTTGTTCAGGATCACTACCGCCTGGTTTGTGGGGCCCTTTGATGCCTCCACTTTAGCCACCTTCCAGTCTGAGGTTGGCAGTGTGGGGTTGCATCTCTGCAACATCGTTAGGATCCGCTCGGGCTCCTTGAAAGTGGCCGGTACCCATATACGGGCTCTTGGCCTACTTGGCACCTCGCTCCAGTCTACAGCGACGAGCTTCGCCCCTGCGTAGACCTCACCGATTTGCGCCACCGCAGCTTTGTATAGCTTCACGGAGCGCTCATCCTCGCAGGCTACCACTTTTATATTACCCTGGAACCATCCCATGTCCTTGCAGACTGGGGTGGCCCGGATCCTTCTCTAGAAGCTCGAAGCAGCGGTCGGCCAGTGCCGCTTCCACCCACTTCCATTGGCTTCTGGGTATTTTCCCCTCCGCGCTGCCTTTATCGAGAACGCCTATCAGCGTCCTCTCCCTTTGGCAATCTGCGCGAAGGATACGTTTGGTAGAATCCTGGATCGCTTCGCGGCAGGTCCGGGCGTCTCTTGAGAGCGTTGCCTCTTCTGTTGTGCGGCCACCTTCTGTGGCTCCACACTGAAGTTGGGCAACACCGTCGAGGCCCATTCTACTTTTTTTTTCTGCTGTCGGACTGACTTCTTGGCTGGCGTTCTGCCGACGGAGTATGTGCCCAGCACTTCTCTTTTCGGCATAGCTATACTTCCTGGCTTGGACGCTGGTAGATGGCAAGTCCTCACCCGCCGCTTCACCGGAAGGTTGGGCAGCCGCAATATTGCTTAGCTGCCCTACCATGGTATCAGTTTTGGGTGTTGACTTTCCACCCATCCCAGGTTTGGGATGAGATCCACCCGGATTCATACCCGCGTCCTTCACCGTGCAGGTCTTTCCTGCGTCTGAGCGGATCGGGCCAGGCCTTTGGGCCGCTGCCTTCTCCCGCTTGGGATTTCTCCCTGCAGGCATTTGGGGAGTGCCTCTCTCGTTTTTGGTTTTGTTTACAATATTTAATGATTTCTCCATATAGTTCCCACGAGCTGCAGAGAAGGGGAACGGTCCACCCCGGCAGAGCTCTGCGTTACCCGGGTAAGGCATAATTAGAACAGGGGGCTGCCAAATCCCTGAGCTCTCCGTTCACGACTGGGCTAGTGTTTATACCGGGCCCCCAGCCAGGCTGACTCTTGGCACGGGTCGAGTGACACCTTAGTCCGGCCCGGTGTGAGATGAGTGTTTGGGCTAGGATGTGGGTAGGTGTTGTGTAGGGATGGGATTGTGTGAGCTACTTAATGAGAGGCGGCACCACAAGCGCATCGTCAGTGTTGCTGCGTCGCGAACACCCGCTGGCTGTCCGGGACTGCTTATTTCGGTACTCTCCCTCAGAGCCAACTTAGTTGATGCTCTTTAGGATGCCCGCCTATTCACAGCTGACCTACCCACTGGGGTAGGCCGTTCGCTATCCGCAACCTGCGACCCGTCCGGTGGCCTCAGCTAGGCCCCCTCTGAGCCACCTCAAAGCCCAATAGGATCATCGGAAGCATGCATATATAAATATCCATTCAATTCGAATTGAAATGCCTGCCACAGCAAGTCGAAGTGGAAGTCGTTGCTGGAGTCCGACGAGCAGCAGGAGCAGCAGCACCAACTGCCAAATGGAAATTTATGTCCATGTCCATGGCTGAGAGTGGCCACTGGCTGATGCTGGTGCTGCTGCTGTTGCTACTGCTAGCTACTACAGCGGGGATTAGGATTAGTTTATTGCCCCACTAAGGCAACTGACCCACAACATTAAATTGTGATTTGAGTGGGGCAACACACAACAAACAGCGCAAACAGCGCAGCAACAAGGCCAAGACAGCAATCGAGACTCTGTTTCAGACTCTACTCCACTCGTACTCCTCGTACTGGGGCTGCCGCTTGGAAGTAGAAGTCAAAAGAGCCGAGTAATTAGAATCTTTTTCCCATTGAAGGAATTCCTGTAGACACAGAGGCACGCGGCGACTCATTCCATTGCCTCGGCCATGTCATTGACCAGAGACCATGAAAATTGATTTGCAGCCAGACAATTGCATAATCGTTGATTATGAGGTACTGCAAACTGGCTGCAGCTGGTCGGGAGTCCGCGATCTCAAGTCGAATTCGATTAGTGCGGAAATCAATCGGAGCATGTGGAAAACTCCACGCTCCACACAGATCAAAACTCAGAGCTGAACAGAGCAGAGCAGAACTCTGAGCTAGAGTGCAGAGCTCTGTGATTTAACGCATATTACTCGTAATGCATTTTCTATGCCGCTAACGATGCAGCAACTACCAGCAGCAACAGCAGCCATGCAACATTTGTGTTCTGCTCGTATCGATCGCATTGTGATCAGGGGGCCCCCAATCAGAATTCCTCTTGACCATTTCGGCGTACAGCTTTGGGTTTAAGTTCGCTCTTGGCCTGGAAGCACCTCATCTTCAGCTGCTGGTTACTAACTAACTCGCCGAGTATCTTTCGGCTTCCTGTGCGTGCGTTCGGCTAAGTGGCATTATTTTAATTCCTGGGCCTGTGCGTGCCACAGCCACAGCCACTAGCCACTAAAGTCCAAAGCGAAGCCCGCAGAAGCCGATGCCCTGTCTTGGCATCGGGGGATCATCAACCAAATTGATTTTGCATCTGTTTCATTGCAATTAATCAAAGGCAAAGCATTTCGTGATGGTGGGCGTTGCAGGCGACCGACCACTTACACAGTAGCAGAATAGCACAAGTTGCAGTTGCAGTTGCAATTGCCGTAAGATAGTGGCTGATGGCTGGTGGCGCTGCTGCTGCTGCTGCTGGGCCAACATTAAACCCATTATTAAAGCTTAACTGTAACTGCTGGCGCAATTAATCATGAGATAAGCATGAGAGTGGGAAACCAGGCAGGCTGTGGTGGCGGTGGAGGCAGCCGGGGCACACACTGAAATGCTAATTAAAAACCAAGCTACCAAAACACAACTTTTTTCCCTCCAACTTGCAGCAACTTCAACAGCAGCAGAGGAGGAGAAGCAGAAGGAGAAGCAAAATCAGAACTTGCTGCAGTGGCAAGAACAGCAAATGCAACTACAGCTACGGTCAATGACAAAGAAACGAGTCAGCATGATGATGAAGACAACGACCAAGACGACATGTTGCCTGGTGTTGGTTGCCTTAATGCTGCTGGTGGACAGCTCGGTGGCGGCACGCAAGCTTCTGCCCAAGCGGCCGGTGAAACCGTTGAAGACATTTCCGCGCAACAATGCCACACCAATACCAGCAGCAGGGGCACTCACAGCAGCAGCAGCAGCAACAGTGGGAGCTGCAGCCACAGCCGCAGCGGGAGCTGCAACATTGAACGGAAGCGAGCTACCAAAACCGTTGACGCTGCAATCCGACGAACCAGCGGAAGCGATTGTCGCATCGCCACCTGGAACCCCATCGGCAGCGGCATCAGCATCAGCATCAGCATCAGCCTCAGAATCGGCATTGGCATCGGCATCTGTAGCGGCAGCATCACCTGCCAATGCGGAGACCAAAGCCGATGATCTGGCCAACCAGACCCCAACCGCAACACCTTCAGGCTCTGGCCTGATCGATGAGGACTGCGAGCCGGATATGATTGGCTTCGAGCTTATAACAGGGTAAGTGTCACCAGGGCAGAACCATAAATCTTAATACCGGGCAATTAGTTGCCCAAGGGGGAACAGACATCCACGTAGACTAGCATCCAGCCAGCGAGGGGGCATAAATTACTCGAGACTTATAGGATGGGATGACAGTGTGTCGGTTCCCTGTTAACACATCGTAAAAAAATATCAGACGAGGGTTGTCAGAGTAATCTAAAGGTTTATGTTTACAAAATTCTTTGAAAATATTATCCAACTAACAAGATAAAAGATGCGCTTAAACAATAAAACAATTTGTTTAATTGTTCCCAGATACGGTTAGCCTTTGTTCGGTCAATGAACTCACACTTAAAAGCAATTCAACGAGAAATAAATAATTTCTTTAATTGGTTTAACTTTTAAACTATAGAAAAGAGCATCTTTTGGTTTACTTTTCAACCCAAAAGAATGTGGAAAGAATGTAACAACTTGAACATTTTGTTCCCATTTGGAAATGCTCGCGGCAAACCGAACCGAACCATGATCTAAATACATAATTCAACCATCTGCTTCGAGAGAGAGATGCTGCCCATAGGGGAAGATTGAATTCAATTTATAAATATTATTTAAAAAACACTTCAACCCACCCACTTGAGGAGGGACTTGAAAGAGAGAGAGAGAAAAACCTGTTGCTGCATGAATTTATGTGCGTTACTTTCCGCCTAATCCCCGATACCAACCCATTCCATTCCATTCCATTTCATTCCAATGCGAACTCGAATGGGCTATAGGTTCGTGCTATCGGCGCCATCGAGGCAATTGGAAACGCTGCCCGGCACCCTCATGCTGACCGACTGCCTGGAGGCCTGCCAGGCCAATGAATCTTGCAGCTCGGTTAATTATGAGACGGGCCTGTGTGTCATGTTCCGCAGCACAGCCGATCAGTTGCCAGGTGAGTACCGAGTGGGCCACAATCTGCACCACGATCAATTGCTTAAAGCTTGCATGTTAAATGTTCTATAATAAATGTGAACTCCGGCATCTTCCACACCCACAATCCTCCCCACACTCTATGCGGCATCCACAGGTTCACTTTCGCGCTCCCAGTATCCCGTTTTCACCGTATACGCACAGAAATCCTGCTTCGGAGTGCGACCCTGCTCGAAGGCCTGGTGCATTGATCGCGTACAGGGCTACCGGCTGCCGGAGCGAGCCAAGGCCAGCCAGAGCGTGGCCACGAGGCGCGACTGCATCGAGCTATGCCTGGGCGAGACGGAGTTCACCTGTCGGTAAGTGCTTGAATCCCGTTACAACGAGCGAGCAGTGTACCCACACCCAAGCCAACTCATTCATCTGCCACCCTCTTGTGCCTCTCTCTTGTATCCCTCTTCAACTACCCAACTCTGCATCTGCCTTTTGCCTCTTTTGCGACTCTTGTGAAGATCGGCCAACTATTATGCGCACTCTGGCCTGTGCGAGCTCTCGGACATGGATCGCATTACGCTGTCGGACGAGGCGAACATCGCGGCCTACGATGGCGCCGACTATCTGGAGAATAACTGCGCGGAGGAGCCCAGCAAGCTGTGTGAGTTCAAGCGGATCTCGGGTCGCATTCTGAAAACCGTCGACTCGGTGCATCAGAATGTGCAGAGCATCGACGACTGTCGCGACCTCTGCCTGACTGCCCCGTTCCGCTGCCACTCCTACGACTACAACGAGACCGGTGAGCATGTCTGCCGCCTCTCGCACCACAGTCGCGCCACCCTGACGGATCTCTCGGAGCCCTATCTGAGCATTGAAGAGGCAGCCACTTACGAGCAGTCTGCCTGCTATAATGTATCCATCGATTGCCGCTCTGGCGAAATGATCACAAAGATTCGCACCTCCAAACTGTTCGACGGCAAGGTCTATGCCAAGGGAGCCCCCAAATCCTGTGCCGTCAACGTGAACAACTCTCTGGAGTTCGATCTGAAGATGCGTTACAACGACCTCGAGTGCAATGTCCGCCAGAGTGCCTACGGCCGCTATATGAACGACATTGTCATCCAGCATCATGACATGATTGTCACCTCCTCCGATCTGGGACTGGCCGTCTCCTGCCAGTACGATCTGACCAACAAGACGGTCGTCAACAATGTGGACCTGGGCGTAACCGGCGAGATCGAGTCGACGCTGAGCGAGGAAATCATTGTCGATTCCCCGAATGTCATCATGAAGATCACCGCACGTGATGGCAGCGACATGAAGCGCATCGCCGAGGTGGGAGACCCGCTCGCCCTCCGTTTCGAGATCGTCGACGCGAACAGTCCGTACGAGATATTTGTGCGGGAACTGGTGGCCATGGACGGGACGGACAGTGCCGAAATCACGCTGATCGATGCCAACGGCTGTCCCACGGACCAGTACATAATGAGTGCCATGCAGAAGATGGCCAGCAATCGCAAGGTGCTGCTCTCACAGTTCGACGCCTTCAAGTTCCCCTCCTCGGAGCTGGTGCAGTTCCGCGCCCTGGTCACGCCCTGCATACCGCGCTGCGAACCGGTTATCTGCGACAACGATGAGAACGGAGAACTCAAGAGTCTGCTGTCCTACGGTCGGCGCAAGCGCTCAGTGCTGAATGGCACCGATGGCGGTAAGTAAACGGTTCTCTGTGTGCCAGGGATGGCTGCCACCGCAACGCCACCACACCACGCCGACAGTGACCTTTCTGCAGCTATGCTCCCCCATCCACCCGAGTTGGATCACCAACTCGCGGGGGGAAGTGGATAATTGCGCACAACACAGCGAAATGCAGCACCACTCTAAGAGCGGGCACTCGGTGTTGCTGTGTTGCGGTGGCACTCCATCCCTGGTTGCAGTTTGCACTGCAGCTGCGGCTCCCAGAAAACATATTTCATTTCTTGTTTCTTCTCTCTCTCTTTTGTGGTGGCTCTTTGCCATTCTTTCCCCCTGCTTTCTTTTCTCTCTCTCTTCTGATACCCATTCACAGTGGAGCTGGAGCTGGCCATTAAGTCGGAACGCCAAAAACGTGATGTGAGTCATCAGCCGGCCGCAACCGATGAGAACATTTTGCTGGTGCAATCGATACAAATCACCGATAAGTTCGCCTTCAATGGCGCCGATTCAGGCGGCGGCAGCAACGGCAACGGCAACGGCATCGGCGCAGGGCTGGCCACCGATGGACTGGCCAAATTGCAACTGGAACTGGGCACCAAATCGGACACTTGCATAAATGGTTATGGTAAGTTCCAGTTCACTCTCTGGGCAGAGAGCGTAGCACGGTGGCGATCTCGAATCAGGGGTCTGGGGTCTGGGGTCTGGACTCTGGGGCTCTTGGGTCTGTGGTCTGGGGCTCTATCTGGGGGTATCGCCGAGCGTGGCGAATTGATTTGCGCTAATCGCGTGCCGTCGCGCCATCTAGCCAGCCGCTCCGAATAGAGCACTGGACTGCGGCTCCAATGTGCCGACTGAGTGCCCAGCTAATTAAATAAGCTCGTAAATTTTCTTCAACTCATTTTACAACTCTATTACCAACACACACTCAAACGCAATCCCATTTGTGTGCGCTTGTACAGGTTTCATAATTGCCGGAGCACTTTTCCTGCTCCTCCAGCTGACGGTCATCGCTGTATGGGACAATATGCAGAAGCGCGCGTTACACAAGCGGTAAAGCGGAGAGGCAGGAGTTTGAGTGTGCAATCGAATCCCAGAAAGAACGTCCGACATCAGCAGAGAGGCAAGACTGCAATACTGCAATACTGCATTTGCCTTTCCATAGCAAACGTGAAGAAGAAACGAAGGAATGAAGGAATGAAGAGAGGAAGAACTAGCATGAAATTCTACTTAGCTCAAAACTTAGCACCGCTCATAATCTAGTTAGTAGATGTACGAGAACGAACGAAACGAGAGCCAGGCGAGGCCGCGCCCTTCCCCCAGCATCCGAATGTGGCAGCAACATTGAGCTGGACTCCTCTGTGAACTGGAAGATGAAACCTAGACAAATGGCAACTGGATCGAGGGAAGGGCACCGGCCCGTACCCGGCTTCGTCCCCGTCCCACAGCTCCCTGCTGTAGCTTAATATTTATGCTTTACTTGTATGCCCATGCCCATATATCATTTAGGAGTCCCCGTTCCCCCACCCCCCTTCTATAAGACTTACCGCTATAAGACTACTCTGAATGTGTCGACATACTATCAGCTTAAGACTCGTAAAAAGCTCCTTAGTCCGTAATGCGAACGAACCATTCAAACCTCTCAAGCGAGCACCGAACTGACGACTTCCTCCTCCCCCCACACTGGCCAATTGCTCGCTTAAGAGGTTTGACTGTCTGCTAATACTTAAATACTTAACTTAACTTAATGCTCATATATATGCTAGATCTAAACGAACACAACACAGATACACGAACAAAAACAAAAAAAAAAAAAAAGCATTAAACATAAAACATAAAGACACACACAAGAATAAGAAAGAAACAAAAAAAATGTAACAAGAGACAAAACTTCAGATGCTATAAAAGGTAAATAAACGTATTAGAAAGATACTCGTTTGCATTTCGCTTTTATTTTGGTTTCCTTTGGGGTTTTCCTCTGCTGCGGAACACAAAATTTGCCCGTCAATGTCAATGCCAATTGATTGACTGTGTGTCTGTCTGTCGGTTGGGTTGGTCCGCCGCTGCCATCTTTGCCTTGGATTTTGCTGGCCTAACAAGGCCAACCTCAACCTCAAGCCATGGCCATGATTGTTGGTTTTGGCCTAATCAACGTTGATACAAATCAATCAAGAGCAGCGTTTAGCCTTCCTCTGCTCGCCCGCAATCGAATGGGGAATGGGAATGGGAATGCCATACGATGCCACACTTACCAGGTGGAAATGGAAAATTGGCCAAGTGAAACCGAACTGAGCCAGGCCAAAAGCAAACTGAACCGAACTTAACTGAACTCCGCTGGCTGCAGTAAAAGTGACAAACTAATTGGGCGAGGAAAAGAAGGCTACGAATTGCAGGTAAACGTAAACAACTTCATTAACTTGATTTCACCTACATTTCGGATTGGAGGTGGAGCAGAAGGTTTCCATGGCATGGAAAGGGTGAGCAACAAGTAATGGAATTGCTTCGAAAACATTCTTTTGGAATGCTTTTAAAATTATACATTCTACGTTCCTTTAGCAAGTGGAAAATGTTTATTGAAAGATTGCAAGAATGCACGAAATAGCCTTAAGGAATCCCATTGAAAATGGAACCTCTTTATCACAGCTACGAGTATTTATGTGTCTGGCAAGTGATTCGAATAATTTTTGAAGAAATTCCTGTGTGCAGCTCTCTCCAGAGAGATTTGAAGCAATCTTCATCTCCCATTGCCATAATTTTTTTGTCATAATTATTACTGATTTTCTATCAAAGCAGCCCAAAGATGGCAGTCGCAAAGAATGGCAGCGACCAACAGCAGATGGTAGGCCGCCAGAAGAAACAATTTGAAAGGAAATGTTTAACATTATCTGGAATCTGATGCTTTGAACTCCTTGCGGCGAGTGGGCAAACATGAACATGAAAAGTTGCCAAGTCAAATGCTGTCACTGACATGGCCATCCAAATTTAGACAAAGCCTCAGAGATGGCCTCCAGAGGAGGCTCTTCTTTAGTATTTACTACGTTTTTTTGTTGTTTGTTTTTCTAATACTGCACCTCCTCCTTCTCCTGCTCCTCCTTCTCCTCCTGCTGGCCTTTGGCATAGCGAAAGTCTTTGGACACTTTCCGTGCTTGGACTTCAGCCTCGATCAGAAGGAGGCAGCCGTTTGTTTGTCTGACTCTTCTATATTTTTGTCACTGCTGGATGCTGCTGAATGCTGGATGGTGGCTGCTGTGTGCTGGGTGGACGGTGGGGGACTGCGGTACGCATAACATAAATTCTGCAATGCGTATTTCAAAAATTGCCAACATTCGATGACAAGAGACGGTGGCGTGGCGGCGACTGCAACGGCTCCACCGGCGGCTCTGGTTGCTCCTCCAGTGGCGGCGTGTCGTGCGCTCTTATAAGGAGCCGTACAGAGGCCCTGGCCATTCAGTTGTCCGCTGGGCAAATGTTTATGTCAAACGCGCAGCAAATAAAGTGCTCGGCTTGACAATGTCCGCGGCAATGTCAACAGCGACAACGACGACCATGAGCTGGACCATCGCTAGATGGCGGTGTCTAAGCCAACAGTCCAGTCGGCCACAGGCCACCGGCCACCGTCCACGGGCCCTTGGGGACCAATCTGGGTGGGTAGCAGTTTTTTGTACCTGCCACGGTCAATGCTGCCACTGCCACTGTTTGTTGGCTCTTTTCATAATTTTTATGAATTGCCAGAAGATAGCCCAGACAATGGCCTGACGGAAATGCAACTGAAAAAACATTCGCAATCCCAACCCAAGAACAAGAATGTATGGATCCAACCCATCCCCTTCCCCTTCCCCTTCCCCGTTTTGGCATGGGTAAGGCATAATTGATAAGAATTAGAAAATAACGCCACTTGCTGTGATCACGCACGCGGAGGCAATACCCGAAACGAGCAGCAGATCTTCGGAATAAGATCGATATGGAGGCTGGTTCGAGGCTGCTGCTGGCTGGTGGCTGCTGCTGGCTGGTGGCTGCTAGCTGGTAGCTGGATCGTTAGTGGCCTTGCGGTTCTTTGGCATGGAGAATGCATTTCTTGGATTGATTTCCGCACTAATCGAATTGATTTTCAGCTCGACTTGGAGTTCGTGTCTCTGCAGCTTGCTTATAATCAACGATTATGCAATTGTCTGGCTGCTGGCAAATCGATTTCCATGCCTGAACAGGGGTCTCCGCAGTCTCCGTCTGTGTCTGCCTTTGCTCCCTGGTCATTGACATGGTCGTGTCATTAGCGAAACCAACAGAATGAGTCGCGTGCCTCTTGCAATACCGTTTTTCCTCTCCTCACACATTTGATAGATAAAGAAGAAAAAACACACTCGGACATACCTTTGTGGGGCGTGAAGTGTCCGAGTCTCCGTCTCAGATGGGAATTCTAATTACTCGATTTCTTCTTGACTTCACTGACTTACATGAGCAAGGAACAAGCCACATGGCAAACCGAACAGTGCTCTGGGCTTTGGTTAAGCGAAATTCGCAGTTTGCCGTAAAATGTTCGTTTGCCCCACTCAAATTACAATTTAATGTTGTGGGTCAGTCGCCTTAGTGGGGCAATAAACAAAGTTCCAGTCGATGCAGAGGTCCCAGTGCCAGTGCCAGTGCCAGAGCTAGTGCCATTCCCACTCCCGGCGGATCGGGATCCTGGTTTTAGCCACATAAATTGGCTCCAACTTCAGCAGCAGCCAAATGTTCATTTGATTGTGTGGCTGCGCGCGAGGCCAGAGGGAGGTTCCATGGAAAAGAGTTTTCTTTTTTTTGTAGTTTTCAATTGCTGTGCGCGGTGAGCTTTGGGTGCGCATTTGGATCCAAATTCAAATTCAGACCTGAGATTCGGATTCGGAACCGAATTCAGGTTCGATTCGGGCGATTTATTTAGGCAAATAAACAAATGGCATGTGCGGAGTGTTAATTTATCAAGTCGACGGCGCACAGCTTTGGAAATAAGTGCGAGAAAATCACTTGGCAACGGTGCATTCAGCGTCTCAGATGCACAGATGCACAGATGCCCAGATGCGGCTGTCGGTTGGCATATTTATGGCCTGGCTGCTCATTTTGTCAGCCCAAAGTGCCTGCCATATATCAGGGGCGCATATCTCATTACTTTGTGATATTGCCAATGCATTTTGTCTGACCCAATAGACACCCACAAATAATGAAAAGGACGCGCGGATAAACTCGCACTCGAACTCGTACTCGTGGAGGAAAGATTTGCCATGAAGCAAACTTGATTTCTCCCAAAAGCCACAAGGAATGCGCGCACACAAACGCAAGAGTTGGGCGACAAAACGGAGTGCCCCGAGTGCAGCTTAAGGCATTCATTGCCATCTACAAAGATATATGGCCAGTTCTATATGTTTTCATTAAGATAATGGATAGCCAGAGCCGCAACCTCTGCTAATGGAAACAATAGACTTAGGCGCACAAACTTTCTCAGGTTAACAATGGGGACATCTCATGTACCAACGGAGTCTGAATAGTTTCAGCATAATCAGGCATCAAAGTTTGCATAGGAAGTTCTCAGAGCTGGGATTGAGATATGATCTTAAATATATTTGTTTGTGGGAGATAGAATTACGTAGATGTTTGATAGATTTATACTTAAATGTGCTGAAAGACCAACACACTTCAAAGGAAACTCGTGCTGCATCAAAACAGAAGAATGCAACTTCCCACTTGAATTAGTTTCAGTTTCTTCTCCCCATTGAGTCCATTGAGTTTCCCCCCAAACAGTTATCAAAATAACTCGATGAAAAATGAAGTTTTCATTGCATTAAAGAGAGCGCACGGTAAACCTCAAAACACAATTGAGAGCAACAAATTGGTCATTTAAGAACTTTGGGAGGTCTTGCCCCCCACACACACACACCATGTTACCCCATCGCAGCCACAACAAATTAAATGAATTTCCCCATAATTTATTGTGGATCTTTAGGCTTCATTAAAATGCTGCCCCAGCCATGACTCAACTGTGTCTGGCCGGGCCGTAAATGAACACGGCCCCAATAGATCATTCACAGGCAAAAGATCTCGTTGGTGCCCCTGCCACAGCCACTGCCAGGCAGCACCTCGCAGCATATTGATGAGGTTGCAGTTGTGGGGGGAGGAGGGAGAACTCTTCTGGAGATGCTGTAATCGCACATCGAAGCTGGAGATGGGTTCAGAGAACCCTTTTGATGGTCCGGGCACGTATGGCACAAATTTGTCAGCTCGTTGAGGCCTGGGGCTAGGCGAAACAGAAAGAAAGAAAGGAAAGTGAATTATCTATAAACGATGCAAATATCGTTGTTATTGTTCAAATGCCAAGCGACTGGGGGAATGTTAAGGCTTTTGCCGAAGGTTTTTGTATTCGTTTGGTGGAAATATCAATGGCAACCGCAGGGCGAGAAAATGGTAATAGATGGCCTTTGTTTGCCAAGGTGAATGCCACGCAGAGTAGCAAGCCGCACATCAATTGTTCAATCTTTATTGGCCGCTTTTCAATTCGAAGGCAGTTTTATGAGCCAACAAACGACGACGACGACTGCGACGACAGCAACAAAGCGAAAGTTTTTCCTGTCCTCCTGCGTTAGATGCTGCTGCTGAGGCTGGCTGCTGAGGCTGCTGCTGGGTGGCATAAATTACAAAATCAGTTAGACAAATTGTTGTGAAAATGCTCGAGAGACGATGACGATGACGACGACTTCTACGATGATGATGACGAGTCGTAGTCAACGACTCTCGTTGATAATCTGCACAACTCTGGCTCTCTGCTCGCTGGCTAATTGTCTGCAATTGTTTCATAACCGTTGCCTGACCCCCAGCCAAGTGACCCAAATCTTCTGGCCATCCAGCCGCATCCAAATGGTCAACAGCGAACTCCCGACCGTCGGACAGTGGGACAGACGCACGGATGGATGGATGGATGGATGGATGGAAAGAGACTCCAACTCCATCTATCCTCCCCAACTCCCCGACTTTTCTTCGTCATTCCGCGTGTGCGGGCCCCAAGTCTATGCAAAAGTTAATTCTCTTGGAGGTCTGCGCATTTGGGAAATGTGTCTGCCAGAAGATGAGCAACAGAAAACAAACAAATCTGGAAAAAGAATAATAATAAAAGAACAACAACAGAAAAAAAACAGCTAAACCTTTTCCGGGCAGTGAGAAATTTTCAGAGTTTTGTCGCACGAAATGGCAACGGTTCAACGGTTCCACAGGCCGTTGTCGAACTGGAAGATGACACGGCGTACCGGAGACATTCACCCATCCCCATCCCCATCCCCATGCCATGTTGGTTCATCCTCATCCCATGGCCATGGAATACCATGTCATACCATCCCAACGCAGAGGCAAAAGCAATTGCGAATCTATTTTTGCTTTCTCTGAGGCAGGAGCTAGGGATGTGGACGGGGTTGCTCCATGCCTCAGATCCTCTTCATCTTTTAGTTGGGGCACGTACGCCGCATGTCAGTCTAATTTGCTGACATGATTATGATTTTGCTGCTGGCTGCTGCCGCTGCTGTTGCTCCTAGCCCTGGCCAAGATCAAGAGCCACAGGCAGAGCCAAAGACGAGGCCGAGCTGTCGGCAAGTGAATGGCATTGCCTCATATGTCTGACTGCCGACGAGATGGGGCTGACCAATTTGGTGGGTTGACAGAGAGCAGGATGAGCGAGTGGATCCAAACTGCAGCAGCAACCCTCTCCCTCCCGCCTCCACCCTCCTGGCCACGACAGATCCGATCCGATCCGATGCGATCCCAGCGATGTGCTCTGCTTTAGTCCGTTCTGATCTGTTGGCCTCCTGCTGTTTTGTTTGTTTGATTCTGCGCGGATTGATGTCGGCGGGGCCCATGTTGCCGGTTCTGACTGCAGAATGCAAACATTTTGAACCATTTTCAGGTCGGACCTGGGGCGGAAGTCGCTGACACATGTGCCGCTGCCGACTTGGGCGTGACATAGTTGCATTTATTAATGCAAATATTCCGTTTAGCTGCGCATTCCGCGGATATGAAAATGTATAACCGTTCGTAACCCCAACCCCTGTCGTCGCACTCGCTCCCCGAATCTATCTTTCGTTTCCATCGAAGGCCCAGCAACAAAAAAATCGTACCGCTCTCAGCCATCTCTAAGAGAGTTGGAGAATGACAGACAATGGGAGAGCAACACTAGGGGCAGCGCAGTCGACGCCAGCAGCGGCAGCAGCAGCGACGCTTTGCTATTTCTCTTTGAAAACCTGCTCTTAAAATCACACTCTTCAGTGCTCTTAGAGAACTTTCCACAGCCCAGGCCAAAGCTTTTCCGGCACCTGAAGCTCCACGACTTGGGGCTCAGTTCTGGTTCTTCAACTCCGCTTGTCGGAAGTAATAAAATGCAATTATAACAGTCGAGGCAAATGATTTTCAGATGCCACAGCCGCGGCCATTGCCAGCCACGGAATCGCACTGCATAATGCCATAATGCCAAATTGAAGTCTCTCAGCGGGCAAAGGCATTTCCAGGTGCCGCAGGTGCATTGATCATTCCAGAAGAGAGTCCGTCAAACGAGGGGAGCACCACGAGCGGTGCTCTTCGGGGAAGCCGTACAGATGAGAGCTAAAACCTTGCAGCTTTCTAATGACCAAAGTTGTAACTACAACAAGAACCAAGAACTACGTGTACGCATCAGACTACTGGTGCGAGTATCTCCACACGATGAGCATTACCTCAGCCCCAGCCCCAGCCTCAGCCTCAGCGCACGCCTAATTAAGTGCGCGATAACAATCGACTCGGAGTGGGGGAATCAGAGTCTCAAGCTGTGGGGAATGGGGTCACTGATTGTGGGCTCTCCGTTTACCTATGAGAGTTTGCAGGGCATCCCACTATCCCACTATCAGGTTCGAGCATTTATGCAACAGCTTCATCTGTCAGCAGTTGCGCCACAAGGAAAGGCGGGGGGTCGGCCACTGACTCGACTTTGTCCGTCACATAATGCAATTAAATAATGCCCCGCCATCATCGAAAGCACAACGAACTGCACTCGTCGCACTTTTCCCCATTTTTCCACCATTTTCCACCATGGAGTTCAGTTCCGTTGCAGCTTCCACCGCATTCGATTACGACAGTTGCAATGATGTGGATGATGATTCGAATTCGACTCCGATTCTCTGGCGATTTACGATGGGATGGGATGGGATCTTGGGGACTTTTGTCGCTTTTGTGGCCATAATTGACGCCCCTCCGCGTTCGATTAACGCCTCTGAGGCTGAGGGAATTACGTACGGACTGTACTCGTACAATTTATTCCAACAATGAGCAGCGGCAATCAATCTGATAAGGAAATTATATAAATTGTGTCTTTCGGAAAAGCTTTGGGAATAGGAAGTCTGCAATCGCCATCCGCCCTGACTCTGATTCGGGCTTTGCCTCAGCTCTTGAACTTGAATTGGCGTGTGAATGAAAAGTCCCCCAACCTCCACGGCTCTGCTGATGGCCAGGGATCGATTGTTCCATGAAATACCATTCCAGCCAGAACTCTGAACTCTTCTCTGAAGCGGATTCTGATTGAGTAATTGGAGCTGGCAGAGTTTTGCTCTAATTGCTATCGCCTGCCGCGATCGTTGCCAAAATTATGAAGTTCCCAGGAATTAGTTCGGATTAATCTCTGCCCAAAAGTTGTCGGGCAGAGTTTACATTTACAGTTCTCTCTCGTGTGAGGTGTGGAGTTTGTTGGCCTCTTATGAAGGCCAGGCTCAGTGCCATTGCCACACGGCGGATGGCTTAGAGATATATCAAACACTCGACCGTTAGGAGGAAGTCCCCAAGCACCAGAATGGAGCGTCGTTCGATTGGGGCCATGTTCTGTGTTCTGTGCTCTGGTTTCTGTGTCACTTCGATATTCAAATATTTGTTTGCATTCTGTATCCGAGGCCGAGGAGAAACTGGGCCAAACAGCGCCGAAAGTGATGGCAAAAACGACGACAACCCCGGGGGTCGGTGGTTCGTTTGCAGAGCAAACAGAGGGAAACCACTCAGCGGTGCTGTCTGTCGCTCCACTCTCCGCCCAATTGAGTGACATGCAGATTTCCTTTCGATTTTCGCACATTCTCCCAGCAGCAGATCCAAGCTCCCAGCTTGTGCTCTGCTTGTCTGCTGATTGCCGCGTGGGCCAGTCCCAGTCCCATTCCCATTCCGATTCCCCAATGGGAGACATTGTCTGGGTTGAGGCAGGAGCAGGAGCTGAACAGCGATCGCTGTTTATGTTTCCGGCAATCAATCGACAGAAGTTCACTCTTGCAGCTCGCTTATTCGTCTCTTTCTTCGATTGTTTGCAAATTGATCGGGTTCCCTCCACTTCGAGTTTGCTCATTAGAAGTGGAGCAACACTCCCCGGCAGGGTCCGACATGGCTCCCAGAGATTCGTTTACTTTCACTGGGAATGCAGTGCGAGAATTCGGGGGAAAGGATTGCGATGGCACGCAAAGATACAAATGTGCGTCATCAATCTGCACTCTCATCTTCTGGCAGGGAGAGAGAAGTTTCTCCATTTGGCAGACTATCCCCAGTGCAGAGTGGAGGAGAATGGAGAGGAATCTCCGACACCCATCGACACCCTAATTGGCGATACGCATCGTACGCATAATGAAAGTGGCCATCAGAGAGGCGCCAGCTGCAGTCCGTCACTCGATGACCCGAATCGGAGGCTGAATCCGAATCAGAAGAAGAGGAACGAAAGACTCGAGCGACGAACTTGATGACTCCGATTCCGATTCGTACTTGGAGTGGAGTATGGTAACGACCTCTCCTTTCCATTCTTCTCATTTCTCCGCATTTGATTTGTTTTGTTTCACTTTTCAATGGTTCTTTCCTCTCCTCTCCTCCGGCATTCTCCTCCTCTTCGTGCCCTTTGGGTCTTTCTAATTGCAGCTTTCTATGCAGAGGAAAAACTCATTCTATCAGAATTTTCACTCTTAATAAGTGTCTCGTTTGGTCTGTGCCACTGACTGACTGACTGTCACCGCCTTCGTCTCTTGGTCTTGGTCTTGGTCTTGGCTGTGGTGTGGCATGGTGTGGCGTGGCTTGGTCTGAGTTGTGGCATAAAACTGTCAACGAGCGTTTAACCCAGTTAACGCCCTTAGCCGGCGACAATGTCGGAGCCTCGTACTCTGTCTCGGCATCGGCATCGGAGTTGTATTTGGAGAGTACACTCGACTCCGAGTTTGGATCCATTCGACACGAGACCCGGCACACAAAAACGAGCAAGGTGTAAAAAAACAAGTGGAATGGATTAGGGAGAGGGATGGGGAATGGGTTAGATGTGGCAGTGTCAGTGGCGGGGGAGGCTGCCACAGATAAGAAAAGCCACAGACTGAAGTGGCAGTAGAGCGGCGAAGGTTGATGTTGAGTGATGGCTCCACCTCGCTGTGGTGCTGCGAGGGGCGTTGGGCGGTGCGGAGGTGTTGATTGCGGCCAGCGGATATTGGCGCACATCGGAGGCTGGGGACTGGAAGTGGCAGTGGGTATGGGGAGGGAAGATTGACCGATGTCTGGCTCGGGCTCTAGCTTCGACTCCGTCTCTGGGTCTTTCTTGTTCTTCCACCGACTCTGACTCTGACTTTGACTCGAAGTCTGACTCTGATCGGTGGCTCGGAGTGCACACAGGAATTCTGAGCGCGGTGAAAGTTGCCAGCTCCATCTTCAGCATCTCCCCTGCAGCCCCTCTCCGTGTCCATCTGCATCTGAAGACACGACAACGGCAGCGACTTGTTGAAATTCTGGTCCCAATAATGACACTTAAGCGATGCAGTTTTTTCGTAATATGAATTTTCCTGTTTGAAGCCGTTGCCGTTGGTCGCAGCTCCCCACCCGCCACCCGCCGCTCCCTGCTTCACTCTTCCCCTGAAGGCCCGCGTCTCGCCATCAATTACAGCCGCGAAAGGAGCGATGGAGCTGAGGAGCTGCAGAGCCACCACCTGAGCTGCAACTCAATCACCGACCAACAGCCAACAGCCATCGGCAGCTTCTGCTTCTAATTGCTGGCGTTTTTGCTCCTGCTTTGCCTCTGTCGGAGTTGGAGTTGGATTTGGTCTTGGAGGAGGATTGGAAGGAGCATCCACCATGTGAGTTATGGGCACGCATAGGTGCCATCCATTCGATTGTTGCATCCATATTCAGAGGGATTCGAAAGTTCCTCCGAGAGAATCCCCTTCTTGGGGTGCATGGGAGAGTTTCCCCGAGTGTCCACCTTCCATCCACCAATGCACCAATGGACGTTCGATCGCTACGCAAATTGACGGTTTCATATTCGCATCATCAACTCCTCAAATTCCCCAATGGACAGCTGAATGCCGGACACATGGCAGCGGGCAGCGGGCAACGGTGATGCAATCTCCATGCCGCCGATGCTTCCACTTTTAATTTACAATCCCAGAGTCTGCGATTAGCGACGACGCGGAGCAAGTTATGAAGATGGGAATGGGAGAGGGGGATGGGATCTTCTCTCTATTCTCTCAATATTTGCTCTGGGCGTTGGCACACCAGATTGCCAAGTGGCCAACTCGCGGGGCTTCCTTTGCCGCATCCCAAAATGCAGTTGTCTTCTCCAGTTATGTCTCTACAAATGAAGGGGTGTGCCAGGTCTGGCTGTGGATGTGTGGCTGTGGATGTGGATGTCGATGTGGAGGAGGAGCAGTACTTGGGGAGCCAGCACGAGGCGTGCGACATGCAACACAAACCAATCAAGGCAACTGTCAATGGAGGCAACACCTGTTATGCTTCTCCTTCTCCCTCTCTGGTTCCATCTGGTTGTGCTTTGGTCTGGTCCATCTTCCACCTGCCGCGGCGGGAGCGACCTTGAGGAGGAGTCCGTGCTGGGTTCTTCCTGGGCAGAATGAGCTTCAGTTGGAGTTGCCAACTTGAAAAACTGCCTGGACGAGATTCGCATCTTGCGGGTGTGCGAACCGGTAAATTGGCGCAATTTTCATCAATTTCCCCCATCGCGGCACTTGACAAAGCAAACAGATCGTTGGCCTGGCCGCTTTTCCTCCTCTAAGTTTCGTTTTGGGCTCTGAAAACGATCTTGGGCCTACCTGCTGCTCCACTCCCAATATTTTCCACTTATATTCTCATCAATTTGCACAAATTTCCACATCCTCAGAGCAGCAGCAGCAGCAGCAGCAGCAGCAGCAGCAGCAGCAGCAGAAGTGATCTTGAGGTTCCGCTGCCATTTGCAGCTACACAAAAGGGGCATCGCCTCCGAAATTTATGACCGCTTCGCCTGCTGCATGCAACTGCAACACAAAGTGGAGCGAAAGACGAAAGAGAGAGACGGTGGCAACACCAAAACCCACCCATCGCTCCCACCCAACCCATATGTTCCACATATTTCGGGCAGCCCGAGCCGAAGCTGTTACACTTGGCTAATTGATTTATGTGAATGGGTTCCAAAATATTTACAAACGGACTTCTATGGACTCTGAGTGGGTGGATGGATGGACAAGGAACAAGTCGATGGAAGGGAGGATGGACAGGGGAGAGAGAGATCGTGGAGAACATGTCGCATGGAGGAACAAGTTCTCGAGTGTTTCCCACAGGCACAGGAAGTGTTCGCTGCCGAACGCATGCCAAAAATGGATCCCCGAGGACAGAGGACGGGACAGCCTTGGACGACCAAAAGCGAGTACGAGTCCAAGACCGATCTTGAGCCCGAAAACGATCACGATTATGATGATCATTGCGACGATTGCGACTGTGGGACTGGCTGTGCCATTCCATTCCGATCTCCACTCGGGACAGAGCGCACAGAACTCTTTCGTTGTCCAGCGCTGGTTGGAGTGGATTGTGGAGGGAGGGATCGGGATCGGGATGAGGAGATGGCACTAGGAGTTGTTGTATATTGTTTCTGCATTGTAACTGTCACCTCGTGGCAGTCGGCAGTTGGCAAAAATAATAGAAATTATATTAAATGGGCATTTGGGGAGTGCACACGCTCCGACTTCCGTGTTTGGTGTCTCTGCACAATGGGCCATTCGGAGAATGACCATCGAGGGAGTAGTCGGAGGAGGATCAGGCATCGGTAGATGGGAATGCAAGTGCCTGGCCAGGCATGATGTAATCGCTGCACTCCCCCACGCTTCCCGTAGACAGCCCTAATTTGGCCAGGTTATTACATCTTCTATCTGGAGGTATTCTCTGCACACTCTAACACCTTCCGCTCCCACTCCCACTCTCTCGGAATTTCGTTGCCACTTGCCATGATGGACACGTGCCAGGCAAATTTCTCAGCGCTGAAGATCTGCTCTGTCTATGGCTATGTCTGTGGCTGTGGCTATGATGGATCTTTGAGGATGACACGACACTTAACAGAGGCATTGTTGTTGCTGTTGCTGTACGTATGGCCGTTGTTGTTGCTGTTGCTGTCGTGGCCAGCAATTTGAGCGGAGAGTACGAGTATTTAATGCCTCTGTCTCTGCCTCTTGCGGCAACTTGAGGCAAGCGACTGATTTATGACAGCGCGAAAGAGTGAAGTGAAAGAGGAGAGCGGGGAGAGGAGGGGAGGTAGGAGACAAGAGTCCAGTGGCAGTCCTCCTGCATCGGAGGGCAATTTGGTGGCGGGCGTGGCGCCCAGTCCAAGGCGTAGGCAAGGCAGAGAGGGTGCAGAGTAAAGGCCTCAACCTCGTCCAGATCCAAGGCCCATTACGTGATGATGTAATAATTCTTCAAGTTGTTGGCATTTTTATTGCGGAAAATGTTGCATAAATCAAGGCGGCAATAAAATGGATCGGATCCCCGCTGGAAGCCCCTCTTCCAGATCCCCTCAGTTCCTTCCTTTCGTTCTTCGGTTCGATCGGTCGTTGATCGAAACAGGATGCCTCGAATATTTCATTCGCATTCAGCGCGATAATTTGCACCGCTCCAGTGGCAAAATGGACTGTGGCTTTATCACTGGGATTCTGTGGCTTTTCAATTGCTTTTCCATTTTCCGCCGACTCAATGCAGACTCGAATTCGGCGTCGTCATGCGGGACAATTGGAAAAGCGGAGCGGCTGGAGACTATTTCTTATTCTTCTGCTTCTGCTGCTGCCTCTGCCCCATAAAGTTGATTTCAGAGGCTGCTCTAATCACGAAAGATGAGATAATCAGCAACTTGCTGCTGCTGCTGCTGCTGCAACTTTGTTGCTTGTTGCAAAAGTCTCCCTCTTCTCCTCTGTGGAGACAGAGTCGACCCACGCGATCCTCGAGTCGGTCTTCGCACATTAGCAAACAAACCTCTCGCCGGATTTAAGATCTCAGCGGCAGATGATGATTGCCGCTGGGATGAGGGATGAGAGATGAGCAACGCTTCAACCAGAGGAACGTGATTGTCATTACAATTGAAGCTGGAAGTTGGAGCCAGTGCTGAGGCTGATGCTGGACCGGGAAGTGTAAGCCTACGCAGAGGCAGAGATCAAACAGAGGCGACTGCGAAAGGACGAACCTTAAGCCAGAGAGCAAACGATGGCGAGATGCAAATGAAAATGATCTTGATTGGGTCTTTCATCCGGAGTTATGCAACGAGCAATGAGCAGCGGGTAACTGCCGTTTTATGGATCAGTGGGTTATCAATCAACCAGAGGAGGAGATTATGGATATTGTTGGTGGTTATTTTTATACCCGGTACTCGAAGAGTAAATAGGGTATATTGTATTTGTGCACATAACGGTTGTATGTAACGCACAGAAGGAAACGTTTCCGACCCCATAAAGTATATATATTCTTGATCAGCATCAATAGCCGAGTCTCTGTCTGTCTGTCTGTCTGTCCGTCTGTCCGTCTGTCCGTCTGTCCGTCTGTCCGTCTGTCCGTCTGTCCGTCCTGATGAGCGCCTAGTACTCAGAGACTATAAGAGCTAGAGCCACAAAATTTTGCATCCAGACTTCTGTATGCTCACACTGTTACAAGTGTATTTCAAAAATGAGCCACGCCCCCTTCCGCCTCCGCAAAAAGGCGAAAACCTCCCAAATCTACAATTTTGAAGATAGCAGAAAACTAAAAACGCCATTCCGTAGGAAATGACCATATCTATCAGATCACCAAATTGGGATACGATTGGATCATTATTATAGCCACAATGAAGAAATTAATTTGCAGTAGCCAAACCCACCCCGTCCCGCAGCATTCACAGTCTGCTTCGCGCTGTTTATGGCCTGGCCCCTGACACGTCACTGCCTCTGCCTCTGCCGCTGCCTCTGCCGCTTCCTCTGCCGCTGACTCTGCCGCGACTCTGCAGTGTGTGTCTATAGGGGAGGGTGGCGAGCTAAAGGAGCGTGTTGGCGTGAGTAGTGTTGTTGATGTAGATGACAGATGAAGAAAAAATGTAAAATTGGACAAATAACCGCTAAAGTGCAGATGTAGTACTGAGTGCCGGGTATAAAAGTTGTGACGCGTAAGAAGCGTCTCACACGTCCCTTCTCGTTATATTTACATCTGCGTAGCAGATTGATCGATAATGATCAGCGATGATAGTGATTGCCCGGCATGCGATCGATGCGAGCAGAACATCCGCAATTAGGCGAGAGCCAAGCAGGGAGAACTCTTTCCTACTCCAGAATGGAACCACTCCCTCCACTCTGCTCCGACACCTCGTAAATGGGCCACCGACTCCGACTCCGACCACGAGCGACGTGATTAAAATGTCAAAGTGGCCCTCGGGGGCAGACCGTGTTGGATAACTCAATTTATTTATTATGCCATGCCCGATATAATTAAATTAATTTCGGCTCACCCCGAACATAGAGAGAGGGAACCAGTACGGAGGAGGCGTGTCACTTGGCCGAAACTGTATCGAAGCGTGAGCCACGATACATCTTCGAGATTCTTCTACCCATTTCGCTTTTCCCTTTTCCCATTTGCCAATCTCCATTTGCATTTCCATTTGTTCGGATTCGAGTGTTTCCTCCTCCGCAGACATTGCGTGATCCGGCAACGGATTCCTGGCATTGCAAACACCTTTTTGGGTGTCCACTGTAAGTGGGGGAGGAACTGATAGATAGCAAAGGGTCAGAGGAGGAGGAGAGGAGAGACAAAGCCACACAGAAAGCAGAGAGCAAATGATTGGGCACAGACCCAGGCCACAGAGAGATACAAAGTCATGGACGGAGATGGAGATGGGGACAGAGTCAGTGGACGGGCGGAGCAGCTGGGGGAAACTGCTTTTTGATGTTCGGTAATTGGCGGTTTGGCAGCACGCGAGCCGAAAAAATAGAAATAGAAGAGCAGAGGAGAGGGGAGACGACCACTGGGACTGGCACTGGGAGTGGAACTGCGAACCGAGAACCCAGAACTGGGAACAGAGACCCATGAGGGTCTCTGGCTGCTGGACTGCTGGCGCTCCATTGAACCCAACTGCAAGCCAAAACCCAACCCGAAACCCTCCGAATGGTAACGAGCCGTCGAATTTCGGGATTTCGGCGTGACGCGCTTTCTGTTTCCCTTCTTTGCGAGAGATGGGATTGGCTAACTAAGTAGAATCTAGTTCTCCAGCTCGAAGTCGGATGTCGCTGTGGTCTTTGTTCCTCTTCCCCACTGTTCCCCCTTACATACCTTTCCTCATGTGGCCTCATGTTGTTGCTGTCTTCTCATTTCATAATAATTGGCAGTTTACAAATGTTCTTTCGGTTTTGATTTCGCTTCCACTTCTACTTCTGCTTCGACTTTAGCTTCCATTTGTATTTGGATAACTGTTTTTATTTCCATTCTCCCCTCCGACTGTCGCGGTTTACCCACAGAGAGTGAGCGAGAGAGAGTGAGTTTTTGGTGGAGGGAGTGGCACTCGCCTAGCGGTACTTTGTTCCGTTGAACCTTCGGAAAGAGATCCGACATTTTTGTGGCGAATCTCCATGCAATGGGAAAGGGATGGGATGGAAAGGGAAGGGAAGGGAATCCAGAGCAGGCATCCGCCGCAAATAAAGTTCGCAGTTTATAGGCGTGAAAACTAATTAGACAGCCAGAGTCAGTCAGGAGTCAACTTCTGAGAGATTGCACCATAAATAAAGAGCCCTGATCTGTGGATTGTTTCGGAGTACGAGGGAGTCCATGGATATGTTCATTCCTCTACGAGAATTCTTTGCTCTGAGTTGCTCTGGTGGCTAATGAGCAAATGCAAATCACGGCTCTAACCGCTAAGTGTGACTACACCTCCTCTGAGTCCCACTCCCTTCCCTCTAAGAACTGGGCGTTTGTTAGGGGGCGGGGCTATTTGCCCATGCTCCGCCATGGCCAGGGCCATTGTCCGCCAGCCGCCAACCGCCAACAGATGCCAGATTAGCATTTAAATTGTAGTTACATTTGGCCAAACGCAAACGCAAACGAAAACCAAATGCAAACCAAACCAAAGCAACCTCCAGCTCCAGCTACAGCTCCACATCCAAACAGTGGATTATTTTTCATTCTTGTTTTCCTTCCTTCCTCCTTGGCGCTGCATTTTGCCGCTTTCCCACTCTCTGGAGAAGCGTTTACCAAATGGAATTGTTGTCTTTTGTTTCCTATAGTGGGAGCTGCACCGCCCGATACGCCCCCGAATCCGAATCCAAACCCAAACACAAACCCAAACCCGAGCCCAACTGATGTTATCAAACCATGGCCCCAGGCAGAAGTTTCCCCTGTTCCCCCGTCTCTCTATCTATCTCCCAGTCTCCCAGCCAAGGTAGCAATTTCAATATCAAAATTCTGGCCTGGCCTTTGGTCCGCTGCAGAAACCGCAGAACTACAGAAGTGGAAACGGGGAACAGAGCGGAGTTATCAACGGTGGCGAGGGCCGCTCAGGTGAGTCGGGCGGGCGTCCAGCCAACGGTAAACTGCCAACGCCAACGCCTTCTTCGGCATATCTGCTCCACTCCGACTCCAACTCCGAGTCCAACTCCAAGTCCAAGTCCATTTCCTTTGCTGGATTCTTCTGTCAGCGGACCGCGTTTCGGACATTTTAATTCAAATTAATTAAAATTTTTGGCAGTCAACGGCCGCTGGCTCCCCAATCATTTTGACCCACTTCTGGGCCAAGCCATTGACTTCTGCCTGCCTGCAGTTCTTTCCCCTCTCCATCCTCCGCATCCACTCCCATTTGACGAGCAGAAAATTCGCTCGAATAACGCCAAATGATAAATTGTCAAACATTTGGGAAATGACTGCAGAAGTGTGGCCATGCCTCGGGAAAGAGGTTTGTCCGCTCTGCGTTCTCCATTCTCCGTTCTATGCTCCAGCTGGAATGAGCGGCAAAGAGAGTGGGGAGAGAGAGAGAGAGTGGGAGATTAATTTGCAGCCGAGCAAGTACCGTAAGCGTAGGTGGCTTGATGAGCTCCGCTGGGCAGCCTCTGGAGGTTGGGGACTTCTCTCCTCGCTCCAGTAGCATTGTCTTAGCTCTGACCCTTGTACTAACTTCCCTCCCTCCCCTCCCGTTCCCTCTCTATGTCTGCTAATTAATTGCGTGCTTGGACCCACGCCCCAGTAGAAGGCACAGACGAAGGCGGGGCACTCGTCGCAGTCGCCGCACTGATTGACAGGAAATTATTATGGCGGCATCCAATCATCGCGTTCAAACTGTCTCTCATTTCTGCCTTATTTTTAGCCGTTCCCATCGATTAAGAGATCTGCGAATTGCGAATTTCCAGGGAGAAGAGTTCAATGGCATCCTGCGGTCAGTTTTCCGTTTAGTTCTGGTACTTCACTGTCCGGAGACCATTACCCATAGCCATTCGCCTTGGAGCAATCGAAAGTTTCCCTGTCACACGTTGATCTCCATCTTAATCCAATCCCATCTGCGTGGCAGGCTGAGTCACTCCCAGACCATCAGAGAGCGGAGGTTTTCCCGTCCACGCCGAGGATTGTTGTGCCCAATCATCCGACACTCGAGACCCGACAATCCAGCGAACCGACTCGAGACATTCGAGAGTGCGAAGAAATGCAGGAAAATGGAATCAGGTCCAACTCTCACTGCGGAATGGCAGAGAAGTCTGGCGGAGGAGTCCAGATGCCTGCGATAGCACTCGAGACCATGTCGACTAATTGCGGTTATAATATCAAAGTCGACATAACGCCCCGACCCACCATCACTCCTCCTTCGCCATTTGCGCTCTAACTCTCTTCTCCCACAAAGTGGAGGCCGCTGGCAGCCCCAACACAACACGAAACCGAAATATGAAAAACACGCAAGTGTCGACCTGGACGATGGTCAAGTGGCTCTTGTGCTTGTGGTGTGTCCATAGAGAGCACAGAGAGAGAACCGGAATGGAATACAGATGGAGATGGAGCCGGGTGTCAGGATAATTTGCTGGCCAAAGCAGCAGACGCCGACGCCACGCAAATGAAAATGATCCGCCTGAAAATGATCGCCGCACATAATGGACTTTCTCGCTTTTGGGGGCGAATTTGCAGTGCTTAGTGCGATATGTTTGGGAACTAGGAGAGTCCATTGGGAGTGCACTCTGGGCAGGGGATGGGGCAAGAAGACCCCAGGAGAACGAGCCACAAACTGGAGAAACAATTATGCAGAATTTGGGTCATCTCTCGTGCATCGCGGGGCTCGGGCTCGCCGCATATCGCTGATGAGTTTTCTCAGCAGAAGGAGAAAAGTTATAATAATTGCGCATTCAATTGAGATTCTTAATCAGAATACGATTCCGATTCCGAATTCGGTTTCTGTGTCATTTAGCTGCTGGGAAATCGCTGTGAAGTCATTTCGCTTTAACGGCTCTTAGGCAAACAGAGAAGGAGGCAAACACTGCTCCCGAGCTGAACCCATCCGCTGATCCACTGATCCGATCCGAGCCGAACCGAGCTGAACCGCGGAACAAGTGACGAACGTGCCGCTCATCACGATCGGAGGAATCCGCTTTCAGCTTTCGTTGGTGCCAGTTCTGCCTGCGTCTCCTCCTCTGCCTCTGGCGATATTACCAATATGGAACCGTCGTGCCCATCTCCGTCACCGTCAGAATGGAGTCACCGTCAGTGGATCACGAAGACACATCATCATGGAACCATACCTTCCTCCTTCCAGTCCTTGTCAACTAATTGCTCGATCTCTTATCGACTCTGGCTACCTGCTGATTTCATGTTTGGAGAACGGTTTTTAGTTCTGGGCTGCTCCCTGGATATGGACTCTCTTTCTCCCCCTCTCTCTCTACCATCCCATGGGTCCAACTTGATCGCTGCACATTGATCATTGATCATTGATCGCTGATGAGTCCACGTTTTTGTCTCCTGTCAAGGTTAAATCGTTCACTTCTCCTCCTGCACGTGACCAAACCCATGAATATGGTGTGGACTGTGGACTCTCGAGTGGAGGGAGATCCTCCATCCATCCATCCTCTAATGACACAAATTCCCATAGTGCATATTTGTGGAACCGTTAGGCAGGCCCTGGGAGATGCATATGACAAATGGGCAAACGGAGCAGCAGTGAAGCGATGGTTGAGGCGTCCAAGGGGGAGCACCACTCATGAGCAGCACTTAATTGCACGCACATCTGCATCATCTGGGATGAGCAGGAGGTGGCTGGAGTGGCTGTGGTGGTTGAGTGGGCAACCAGTTGATTGGCTTAAGCACCACATTGAGGAGCAGGAAGTGCAGCAGCTCGTGTCGGAGGCATTTACGCCGATCTTCAGTCTGGTGTATGGGTGTTGGCCCACCTAGGGAGATCGGCAAAGAGATGTGGACCATGGACCCATGGACATTCCTGAGTCGTCGTCAGTGTTCGCGGCTGCCGTAAATTTGCTTTAACCAAATCGCAAACAAATCGAACTCCGCATTGTTGTTCCTTATAAGCCCAGAGTTGTCTCCTTCTCCCTCTCCCCTTTCCAACCCTATAGATCCCACTCAATTCTCTCTCCTCCCCGTTCGTTCCTCTATCGGTCAGTGCGTGAGCCGTGTGCCTCCCACTCTGGATTTGTAGTTGCAGTCGGACCTGGACATGGCTCTGTGTGTCTCTGTCTCTTTTTCTGTTTCTGTGTTGGCTGCCAATGCGTCGCGCATGTCCGATTGCCTTCCATTGATACAGCCTCCACTGCTCCGTTCTTCCCCCTCTCCATCCTCCTCTTCGTCTTCGTTAGCGGCTCTTTCACCTACTTTCGGCTGCTGCCATGTCGCGCTCTCCTATCCCCACTCCACCCCTCGTGGACGGAGCTCCAGTGCGTAGCTGCCGGTCTCCAGTTTCCCGATGCTGTCATCGCCTACATTTTCGATGTCTTTTTTGGTGCGGCTGTCGTCGCGCTGCTTTCAGCTCCCGGAGATCGCTCTCTGCGGCCACGCCCATTAGGCCAGGAGACAGAGGCCGAACTTTGTGGCTGCCATTTGGCGGTAATGCGTTTCAATTACAATCCGCGATCCCGATCCGCGAATGCGTTCCAAATTTCATTGGTCTGCTCTGATCTTTACCAGATAACAAGGAAATGCCTTTCCTTTGTCCCACTCCCACTCCCACTTCCCCGCCCACTCGCCGAGGGAAAGTGTTGGAAATTGATCCGCAAAGTAATTGCAGCTGCCTCAACTGGCGCACAGTTCCAGAGCAATCCTTTTAAGTAGCTCTTTGTCTGGGCCTGTTCCTGGGTCTGTGCCTCCAGGGGCCTCCGGCTGGCCCACATTTGCATTGCGACATGAGAGATCCTCAATTAAAAGGCCAGAAACAAGCTCCACTGTTGCTGCTGCTGCTGCTCCTGATCCCTGGCCATGTTCCACTTGACTTTAATTGGATTCTGTTAGTTTTGGGCACATTTCCTAGCTGCAGCCTGCAGGGATTGGCAGCGGGTGATGGCCGAGGAAGAGAATGCGACACGACACACGATGACAAATGTTGATATTCAAATGGCACCGTTGGGGGCGTTAGGAGCGGGCACTTGTCGGTGACGGAGCTCAAGATGGAGCCGAAGCTGGAGCTGTTCGTATGTACGTGGACTTGGATGTAAGGCTTTTGTCACCGGAGTGATGGAGGAGGAGGCGGAGGCTGTGTCCCCAGCCAAACGACACCCGCACCAGGCATTCCAATCGATTGTTGGCCATGTTGCGCGGATGCCTCTCTCGGCTGGGTGAGAAAAGTAAGCCGTTGGCAGCCCCTTCCCCTTATTCTCCTCTTCCTCATTCTCGATTCCATTCAACGCAAACAGGCAGCAGATGTTTGAAATGTTTGCGCGACTTTGTCAACGTTCTGCAGCGTCGTCTCCTGTTGGTTCTTTTGGTCTTCTGTTTGGTGTCTCCTCCAATTGAATGCATTGAGAAATGTCACCAGCACCTGTCAGCAGATGTCGGAGGAGGCCTCTACCCATGGAGAAGAGGAGCCAAACACTTCTGATACCGTTCGATTCTGCTAGGAGTGGGATGGAGAGTGGATTCCAGATGGCAGCGGGAGATCAGTGGCCCAAGAATCTCCCCAGCAATTAAACCTCTAGAATGCAGATTCCTTTGCTGCCTCCACCCCAACAAATTGGGTTAAGACTGCAGTTTGCATTAAGTGAACAGCGATTAGCATGCGGAGAAGGCAAATCAGGGTAAGTCCATGGAAAGTGCATTTCCATATGCATAGCAGGCCTCCTCCTCCATCCTCCTCCCAATACGAATTCGCTCTGCTCCAAAGGCAACTCACGATTTCGCTTATCTCGTGGCCAGTGGGGCCACAGGGGAGCCCAGAGCCTCGAATTCCTACCGAAATGTGTCAATAATTAATTGTATTCAATTAAAGCACGTTCCCTCTCGATCCTCCATCCTCCATCCTCCACCTCGGATTAATTAAGATGCAGTTGGATCAGCAGACAAGAACTGGGATCTTGGCCTACTCCAGAGTCATGTAATATGCATTTGACGCTGTTGACTCTGGTTCGAGCATCGGATATGCATCTGCCGATGCCGATGCCGATATTCAAGAGTATATCCGAGTATATCCGAGTCTCTGCTTTGCTTCTGCCGTTGTCCACGTTTTCGGGTAAAAGTGCAGCTAAACATCAATTAGCCCAATTCCCAGGCCGTTGCCACTTTGACTGTTGCCTCTTCTCCTTCTGTGACTTCTGTGTCTGCTCTGACTGAGCCTCTGGCTCTGCCTCTGTTTCTCTTTCTTCTGGGATTCGGATTCCACTTTGCTTTCATGTGCATGTTGCATGTGGCTCACGTTGCATTTCGGCAACCAACCAGTTGGAGTCGGAGGGGCAGTGGCAGTGGCAGGGGCAGCTGCAGCTGCTGTGGGGAGTTGCTGCCAGCCAGGGCTGCCCTTGCCTGTGATTAGATGCGGCTCCTCTTCACACAAGAGTGAAATTTATTGCAATTTTCATTTCATTTCATTTATTTGCGATGTGTCTTGGCTTCGGTCTTCGTTCTCCATGATGTCCGACCCTCTGGCAGGGGAGAGCCTTTCCCATATCATTTCATTGTTCCACATCAGCAGAGATTCTCTCTCTGTGGGCCTCAATGGTCAGTTCTCACTGCTCCCTCCACAGTTCGCAGTTCCCAATGCACTCTGCTTGTCTCACGTGCCATCGAAAGTGCGTCGTGCGGAGGTTTCACTTCTCAGCGGACTGGAAAGTGATTCTAATCAAACGGATTTAATGAAATAATGCCAGCCAAAGAGGAGAATGTAGAATCTCTCAACAGAAAGTCCAACTCCGAACATTTCACTCATGTCGGGTGTCAAGCGGTCGAAGCTTTCAACTAAATCAAAAGTCTTCCATCTGCGATCGACACACATTTGACTCTGTTGTCCCGTCTTCAAGGTCTCTCCTCAGGCATGGCACTGGCACTGGCACTGGCATCCCTTCGATATTCGTATTCGTATTCGCATTCCCGTCACGATTTTGACCACAAAGAAATGCAAGGCAGAGCAGCGACAGGCAGATGAGCGATGGCCAGGCATCACTCGGAATCGGAATCGAATAGGAATCGGACTCGTACTTGATTCAGATTCAGATTCAGATGATGTCGAATGCTGTGACACCCGATTTTGAATTGCTATTCCTGTTATTCCCATGTTTAATGCAAAATGTTAAGTTGCAGGCGAATTGCAAATGTTTGACACAGGAAATGAAAGTTCATTCAATCGATGGGGTGGTGAGCGGGGAGAGGCTCGCAGAATTCACCGTTTGGAAGATGCCGCAGATCTGCTAAAAGTGAAACCTCTAATAGTCCGTAATTGCCTGGCATTCGGAGAAGTAGATGTTCGGCTTAATAGGAAACCAAAGAGTCAGCAGCAGGCAGCATCATTAACCCCTCGAGATTCTCATTTGTTATCCTCCAACTTTCAACCCGTGGCTTTCAACAGGTTTCCTCTGCTCCAACTCCAACTCGAACTCCAACTCGAACACGACTCACGCACAAAGATGACATTCACCGACTCCGAGATCCGCGATCTATGCAAATAGCCATAAATCTGAGCAGCAGAAATGACAACTTGGGGAACAGCTACAGCTCTGACCCACAATCGGATGAATGGAGAACAACTCTTGCTTTTCTTTTCGTGCGAATCAATTAGCTCGGATCCAAGATGATTTATGGCATCCAGGCCACTCCGAATCGAAGGGAATTCGTACCCAAGGTGGATGGGGCACACGCCCCAGCGAACACCTTTCCATAATTAAATAAACGAAAGGTTTATCGAAAGATTAATGGATGTGTGGCTAGTGTTTTGCTGTACTGTGCGGAGGAGGAATTCGCTGAGCAATCAGCAAACACAAATTTCCCAATCTTGCATCTCCCCAATGAGAACATCGCATCATACAAGCAGAATTAACAACAGCTCTGTGGGTTGTGGGTTGTGGGATGGAGGATGGGGACAAAGAAGGAGAATGTCATGAACTTTGAGCCGCAGTTCCTCCTCCTCCGACTCCATCTCCGGCATGACCCGATCCCAGCCAGCGTCTCGTCTCGTCTCGTCTCGTATCAGCGCTGACATCGCCTAAACAGCCAAGAGAACAACATGGAAACAAACGATGCTGGGGATTGGGATTAGTGGAATTGGTGGGGTAGGACAGGGCCCCTGCAGGGGAACAAGAGTTGATCCTGCTGCTCCTGTTAGATGTGGCCATGTCTACACTACTGGCACAATTTCCAGGCCAGGCCAGGCCAGACCAGGCCAGACAGCAGACGTCTTCCCGTGCCCGTGCCCATTCCCGTTCCCATTCCCCGTTGCTTTTTATTGCTGTTCTGTGGCTGTGCCTCTGAGTGTTGTCTTCATTGCTGGCTGAGCATTTTGTCAGCGGCATGTTAAGATTTAAATAGACATGCAAAGCCGTGCCACGGGGAATCGGAATCAGCCAGAACCAGGCAGAGCCACGGAGCGTGGGTGGATGGAGAGTAAGTAGAGACTCCTCCTAACCATTTGCAGCGGGTGTAAGATGCACACTTTCGATAAAATGTCGCCTGAAATTTATGCAACTCGAGAAACAGAACTGAGAACTGGGAAACGGAGCTAGGGACTGCGAGTGAGTGCCTTGGTGGTGCCCAGAAATGGAACAACATCATTTACAGCACGAGCTGGGGCTGTCGCTCCTCTCATTGCTGACTTATTTGTGGCTGGCAGACACGAATGCCGGATGCCCACGGAACTTGTCATAAATGCGATTCTGTAACCCATTTAATGGCTATCTGGGTTAAGGGCAAGTGGGACATCGACGTCGTCGCTCTTCTCGAGCGAATCAATTGATTTGTGCTCATATGTAAATCGACATAATCAATTTCTTTTTCAATTTTGCAGCACACAAATCGCTTTGGTTCGCAGGCTGCGGTTTCGGTTTCGGCATTGGCTCTGTCTCTGCCTCTGGCTGGATCATAACTCTGGCTGGCTCTGGCTTTGGATCTGGCTGGCCAACCTGCCCAGTGATTTATGCTTTCGGGCAGTATCTTGGCCATATCACATTAACCATTACCAACTCCCACTAAAGCGAGGGGAAATCGGAGCTGGAGCTGTAGCTGGAGCTGGAGCTAGAGCAGGAGCCGGGCAGATGGGCACCAGGAGGCAATGTATCTTCGCTTATGACTGACATCCTTTTCGCTTTTGCCAGCATTGTATTCTCTTACTCTTTTTTTTGTTTGTGCATTTTTTGTGTGCAGTTTTGCGGTCAATTGGTCAGGCTCTGGCTTAGGCTCTGGAACTAAGACACATGTGTGTGGAATCTATAGATTCCCGCTTGTTCTTGGGCATTGTTCGTTGGGCTCTCCTCGGATTTCGGTTTTTATTTGTTCATTATTGGGTCCGCAGTCCACGTCGCTTTTAAATGAGTTATTGAGCAAATGGCTCCGAGCTGGTTTACCTACATACGATCCCACATTTTGGGTTCGTTTGTTTGCCGTCCTCTGTGCGGTGCTGTGCCAGTTACTCGCAGTTAGCCTAGCCACCAAGTAAGCCAGCTTTGCAGCCCAGGAGTCATCTTGCCGAACGGAGATGATTAAACCGAACTTCTGCATTCGGCTGCTCGTTCCATTCTTGGCAATGGGAAGACTCTCCTCTCCGTTCTCCGATCGCCGTTCTCCGTGCACATATGTGGGTCAATAGCCAAACAATTTGCATTGTGCGCAGACCAAAAGCCATTTGTAATTTGTAATTACAAAAGAAACCAAATGATGACAAAAGGTCACACAGTAAATTCTCTTCATAGGAGTCTATTTCTGGCTACCCATTCGATCCGCCTGCCAAAGAAAGTTGACCCAAGAGTGTGCAAAGAGCTGTAACAAATCTCCGTTTTTCTAATAGATTTTTGAGAACAAAAGCGGCTTTAATCGTATTAAAAAGAATTCGCAATTCGCCCCTGCCACAAATCGTTGTGTGAATTTCTTAAGTGTGACTTTCCCATTCGCACTCATCAGAAAGCCATTTGCCATCAGTTGGCATTAAATCCATCATTCGATTCGAATCTAGGGTTCAACCACTCGGCCAAAGATTCAGTGGATCGGTTTGCTTACTCGCCTCAACGCAATGATATTGACAGGAAAGGCGAGCGATTGACAGGATTAAAAGTCGGACAGGAAAGGCAGAGAAAGTTGCCTTACTTTTCATTTGAGTGGGTGGGAAAAAGGCCTGGCATGTGTGCAGCAGAAAACCCCCTTGAGACACCAAACACATTCCATTAAATTCCATTTAGTTAATCGCATTGGCAGCAAGCATATTTTGTAAGCCTTCTAATTGAAGTACAATTGGGCAGAGGTCATTGCCTGCTGCCTGATGGTTTCGTTGGTGGTTCTGTTTGAGTACATGGAAATCTGACAACAACGAAACTTTGTATATTTGCATTTCGTACACCTAATGAGACTTAAGCACCCTTAATTATGGTGATAATTAAACAGAGACCGGGGAAAACAAACAAACTCTGAAAACGATGAACAGCTAATTTGATAATTTGCCTAATCAGTTCAGAAAAGTTTCGAGAAATTCAGCTGCCATTCATGGACGTAGATAAGAATACAAACAAACAGACTTACATACATGAATAAATTGAACACGCAGCCCATTCATGTTCGTAACCGTTAGGTTTAATGGACAAACCAAATGTGAATCTTCTAGAGTGGATTTGTTTATCTCCACTCAGCCATCTATCTATAGGTCTTTTCTCTCTCTTGGATGGTATGCAAAGTGTTTGTGCTACTGTGTGACTAACTGTTGAAAGGGAACCCTTCTTCGGGCTGAACCGTTCCAAGATCTCTGTGGCTTCAACACACTTTTCTAATTGGAATGGCCCTTGCTGGGCGGCCCTTGGCATTCAACTTTCTTTCCCAGAAACTTTCAATTAAAACTTTCAGTTTTCATTTGTCACTCGCCGGGAAAACCAGACCAGACCCCTGGTCCCGTTCTAAGTGGCATTAGCTTCTGTGTCTGCTCGTTCTGACCTTCAGGCAAACGTCCAATAAAGAAAAAACATGACAGTAATAGCTCATAAGCCGATTTTCGGTGGTCTTGGCACGCACCTTCGTCGCTCTGTCGCATGGGAACATGTCACACTGGAGAGCCTATGAAAGTGAAACGATACTCTCAGTGTTTCCAAAAGATCATTAAGATTGTTGTTCTTGAGTGGGGATAAGCTGACTCTTGTTGATTTATGTAGATACAAATAAACACAATTAATCGATGTTGAGCAGGCTGTTGAGTTTATTAATCATCTTACAATAATAATCTCCAGTTTTCGGTCGTTAAACTTGTTACATTTAATCCAATAGAAGCGATCGAGAACAAATGTATTTCTTAGCCAGCTTTGATTTAATCATCTATCATATTGTGAACTCAAATGATCATTGAGAACCATTTGATTACTCGCTAATTTGAAGTGTGTCAACACCTGTTCAAGCCAATAAGGGGATTTACTTGCAAGTGGTTTGACTGCCTCAAGGGTAAGTATACATAAATAAATCAACAGATCAATCATGTTTGCAGCTCAGTCAGACAATCTGCCAGAACAATCTCATAAATAGAGTCACAAATGTTGTTTGCTCACTCGGCGGACTGCCTGCAACGCCCACACATCAGCATCGACACGCGGAGTCGCGGGCTTGTCTGCCACTTGTTGGCGCGCTCTCGAGCGCACAGAAATTGCAAAAAATAAAAGACAAGGAAAATGTTTTTTACATAATTTTATTGCCACTGATATGGTCTGTTCCCATAATCCGCAGACAGGGAGCACCGACACCGCCACCGCCACCGACACCCACACCCATTAGGCGCAATTCAGAGTTGAGTACACGAATTTTGGTTTTGCCCAGCAACAAATATGCAGGCAACGAACTGCCGTTAAACGCCCACGGGATTTGTCGGGAGTGGGATAAGACTGAAGCTGTGTATGGAGTGGGAGTTGTAGACTCCAGAGTCTATGGTCTATGGTCTATGGTTGAGGGAGTTTTGTCGGAGCTGGGCCGACACAATAAATAATATGTAACAAAGTCAGAAGGACCGACGGACCGACCGCGCGGCATGCCGCCACCGCCGCGATGCAGTTACCTTTGCCGTCGCATTGCGCAGGCAGCTTTGAGTTATGAAGTGAACTTGTGGCGCGTGCGGGAGTGAATCCGCGGCTCCTCGAGATTTACACAGATCCCAGTGCTCTGTTAATTTCCGCTCCGGCTCCGGGCACAACGTTTTGCGGATTAATGTGGGTCAGAGCGGTTGGGTCCTGAGATTTATGCAGAGCCGCGGTAATTGCACAGCGCTCTGACATTTATCATCGGCAGGCCGGAGTCAGAGTCAAAGCCAGGGCCATGCAGCAGTTGATTGCGGCTCAAATCGAACACTTTCTCACACGAAAGTGAAGCGCTGGTGGAAGCTTGGCAACAGGCAACTGGCAACAGTTTTCACATGATTCTTTGGGAATCAATGCACACAGTGCACATAAATCACTTGGCTTTTGTTTGTCTATTTTCATGCATTGATTCGAATCGATTCATTGGGCCCGGCCCCCGGGCGACTCTCACTTTCAACACAGCCCGACCGACCGACCGAAGACCTGCGAACGGAGACGACTCTGGCTGCGCGAGTCGATTCGATTGGACACAGCTCTCATCGACCCGCAGCATTCCTTTCAGCGAGCTGGCCCGGCCTGGCCCGGCCTGGCCGAGCTATGGATTATTAATGGTCAAAGGCAATCGATGTACATCGCTTTTGGCTGGATGGATGACCAGTGGTACCGTTACCATCTCCTGCTTAGTGCACCACTCTCCATGGCCACTTCCGCCAAAAAAAAGGAAAATCAGCAAACCAAACGATCCATCCAGGCTCCATGCTCTTCCTCTCCCTCTACGTTGTTGTCGTTCCGAGGCAATTAATTTTGCTAATCGCATTAAGAATTCTATGGCATATAAATGCCAACATTAAGAGCACAACGGGGCCACCACCGCCAACCGCCAACCGCCAACCGCCGACTGCCGACCGCCAAAAAGCGCTGCTGGCCTTTAATTATGGAAACGGAGTGCAGTTCCACATGACAGCCAGACCCAATGCCTCAATGCTTTGCCTCCCCAATCGCGGAGCCTGGAGAGCAGCATCCGCTGCGATCGGTCCTGTTCGGAGCGCTGCAGCTATGACTCTTCGATGTTGTCATAAAAACAAAATGCTCTGCAGAACATGAAAATGTTCTATGGCCAGACGACCCGAGGCCAAGTGGAACAGGTGCAACCAGTTGGGGTCCTCACTGCCGTGGAGTACCCGTTCCAGGCTGTTCTGTGTGTTGTTCACTCCTGGAACGGATTTTGTGGTAGGCCGAAAACGGTTATGGAATCCAAATTAATCAGTTCTATTAGCAGAGGCATACACAGAATGTGCACAGTCATGGATGTACTTTGGCATCCTCCCGGAGAAGTGTGAAGATGATTTGCACTTGGAAAGCCGTGGATGGGCCCACAGCTACCGAACAGACACACTCGAACAAAAACGGCAAAGAATGGCATGGCTGTGGTTATGGCAGCGCCG
Source organism: Drosophila subobscura (assembly GCF_008121235.1). NCBI lineage: Eukaryota > Metazoa > Arthropoda > Insecta > Diptera > Drosophilidae > Drosophila > Drosophila subobscura. The sequence continues at coordinate 25,813,584 of NC_048533.1, read as the reverse complement.
AGGAATCGTGTCCAGAGTTATGCAAATGAATTGTTTATTGACAGAAGTGTCACTCGTGGCTTGTTGGGTAAACATTGCACAATTATTTTGACTAATTGCAAGGCAAATTGTTAGAAACGAGCCCCAAGAGGCTGTGCAGTGGGAGGAGCGGTCTGCTGAGTCTGCACAACCCAATTTCAGATTACTGACTGGATTTTATATTCTGCCACGAGCCCCCGGGGGCAATCTGGAGCCACGCTTTTGGTGGGCGTTTTGTGGTCTACAAAATCAGAGTGAAGATAAATTTGTTGGCTACTTTTTTATTTGAATTATTGAACGTATCGGGGCCCGCGGTCAGAGCTAACTGTGTGCAGCGGCTGTGTGGGGCAGTGGCCACAGAGTTAAGGCCCGCAAAAATATTATAATCTTTATGCATAAATTCACACACCAACAACGAAGAGCTGGGAGCCGGGGGAGTGGAGATTGGCCAACGCACAGAGAAGAGAGAACGAGTTGGAGTTCGTTGCTGGAGTCTTTTGTTTGCAGTTGGCGGATATAAATAGCCATGGCCCATTGAATTTCTGCACTAGAAACCCAATTTTTTTTTGGCTCTTCCACGGCGTCCGCAAATAGCCTTAATGGATCTTCGCCTAATTAGCCATAGACACACGATTCTTCATTAGCAATCCGAGTTTTCTGCTCAATGTCCGAATCAGCCGACCACTCGACCGCCTGCATGTGGGGAGATTTGTACTCCGCTCTGCCATTTCCCCCTCCCAATTTCCCCACATGGCACACGACACGCTGGGAATGTTTGGACTCGTATTGTGCGTTTCATTCAATGGCAAGATATGGATGGTCAAAAATACTTACTTGCTTATGAATGCCATCTCCACGGACATTGCTCAGCACGAATGTGGGGAATGTAACAAATGACTTTGGCTGCACACGCAGCTGTGACCCAAAAACAAACATGAAACGATGAAAAGAGAGGAAAAATATTTAAAAAACTACAAATCGGGAGACAAGTAAATGCAGACAATTGCAAACAACTTTTCAATGATTTGCCCTCCCCGAAAAAGCTGGATGGATTGCTTATTATCTACTACTACTGTACTTTTCGCTTTCGTAGAGAGTGGCTAATGCCATTATCGGAGCTGATATGGTTACGTGTGTGTGTGTGTGTGTGTGTGTGCATGCGACTCGAATCGATTGCAGTCCAAACACATTACATCAGCCTGGTGCATCAAAAGAAAGCGCCCGCCAGCGTTGGCTACGACTATGATGGCACATCTGGTGGCAGGAACGGAGGGTGCTAAACATGGCCAAGACTGAAGCTCACTCAATGCACTTATTTGGGGCTAAATTCGTAATAGAGCCAGTCAGCGTATTGTACTGGTTTTACACTGGGGCAATGCCAGAAAAGCAAAGTAACAAAGTAAAACCATGGCCAAAGCAGCAGCCGCAATTGGTGGCTTATAATTAAAGATAAAGATATAGAAACGTAACACGTAACTGCGTACACCGGCGAAGATGAGTAAGGGAGAGCGTACACCGCCTAACTAATCCAACACCCAACTATTAAATATATTTTCTCTAGAATGTTACCCTTTCAGTTCGCAGCTCATTTCAGTTCTATGAAGCTGCGCAAGCTTTGCATTTATATTATTATTATCGAATGGAATACAGCCATTCGGCCGCTTCACAATTAAATTTTGTTCGCTCTTCGGTTTACGATCGCGGGCTATCCTTGCGCTTCCTTATTGCATAACCTATATGCGGCAAACGAAAGGATGTGGCTGCATTAAAGCGCGGTTTAAGAGTGCGCGGATAGTTTCATTTAATACGGACTCTGGCAGCGACTAACGGAGAACGGACTGGTATTTATGTATATGGTTTTGTGGCTTGGCCATGGATGAGTTTAGGGTCGTGACGGTGCTGCCTCCGCCTCTCTACTCTACTCGGTGCTGGCACCTGGTCAAGATTCGAATTAGAATGCTCGCTGCACCGTCCACACACTTTGGTTTTTATTAATATATGTACAATAAAAGTAAAACCCAGAACCGATTGTTGGACAGGTGTTCCCTGGCCAGAGAGTGGGAGAAGCAACGCAGTGGACCACTGTGCCAGTGCGCCTTACACGAAAAGCATCTCAGATTCCGCCACTGGGCCTGGTCCAGTAAAATAGAGACCATTAATATGAGCTAAAATAAAATTGATAATCTTCTTCCGTTAGCTCTGCTCGGCACTGCCACTGATGCGGCCACTGATGCACTTTTGTTGTTTGCATTTGACCCAGTTGCGGCCAGAGATATGGCCCGAGTCTGACTGTGACTGCAACTCTGGATTTGACCAGGATGGATGTGGAATCTGTGGGCGGGCCTCGGGCTGTGCATTTAAGCCATTGCCATTTACCATTTACCCAGTTTGATATGACAAAAGTCCGTGAAAATGGCAGAGATCTGGAGCCATATAAGCACTAAGCAATGGCAACACAAGTAATATGGAAATTTACGTTTTCTCCACAGCAGCAGAAAGATTTCCCTAAGCAGCCAAGACACGAAATTCAGATGCAGATGCCCAAGCCAGAAATAGGAATACCCTCATCCCCAGTCCCAGTCCCAGTCCCATCCCATTCTCAGACACAGAAACAGCCACAGCAACAGCCTCAACCTCGATCTTTTAGAATCTATGGACATTTAGACACTGGGCGATCTCACCTCACCCAAATACGCGACAGCTCAATCAGTTGGCCATGACTACTGCGTGCTGTGGCCCCATGGATGTGGCTACGGATATGGCTGTGGATATGTGGATATGGATATGGATGTAGCCATGGATGTGCCTGCTGCTGCTGGAGAGGATTTCGGGCAATTTGATTTATGTGCAGGCCGAAGAACTTGTCTCTTCCTCGTTGCATTGCAGTTTCATGTTGGAATTCATGAATAAACATTAAAGCAGCCGAAAATTTGTGCAAAGCTGCAAGCTGCTGGCCACGGCCATAGAACAATAGAACTTGGACTGGCGATGCTCCATTGTGTTTTATGGAACCCTTTTCCACATCGAACGTGAGGTTCAGCTCGAGTACAAATTCTCACAGACACACAAAGACCCATCCATGGGTGTGCTCTGTGCACTGTGCACCCTTCGAGCCAAGGTTCACTCTCCTGTCACTCTCAGATCGAATTCATTTGGCGCAGTTCGAACCTCTGCGATTCTCCCAACAGAATCGCACTGCCAATGCGTGAAATATTCGTGAATTATTTTGTGAAAGCTGACAACTGCGAGGGAAATCATTGACAAGTGTGAGACTGCCAGAGAAGTGCCGCGCGTGCCCCACTCGCTGGGGCTCTGATTAGTTCAGGTGCTCGCATTGACCCACAGAACTACATTTAAGGCAGAGCTCAGACTTTCAGTGTGGTGGAAGGGCATCGAACGGGCAATTAAGTGGCGGAGTGAAGACCAGGAGTGGGATCCCAGCCACTCTGTCTCCCGTTAGTCTCTCACTCAGTCACTCAGTCACCCAGTCCGGCAGTCAGTCAGTCAGTTGGGGAACGGTTAATTTGCCCAAAGAGACGAGACACGAGCAGTTCTCCCGCTGTGATAAATGGCCCTTCGTCATCCTCCAGGTCTAGGTCCAGCCACTTCCTCGTCTTGGTCTGGGACTAATCGTTGCTGTTTGGCCTTAGTTAGTCGGTTAAATAGTCTCACACCTCGACACAGACAGCGGCTCAGACATGGACCTGGACGTGGACGTGGACATGGAGTTCGACAAGGCGTCTGCTAATATTCTGGCTGGCCGGTCGGCTGCAACTCAATTAGGATGCTGGAAATGATTCATTCTAATCTCGAGTCGAGTATCTGCAGTCATGAAGTCTCCTCCAGAGATACATTTACCGTTTACCGTTGCCTGCTGCGGCGGCATTCCCCATTCCCCGAGGCGGCTCTTAAGCCCGCTCTTAAGCGGTTGTTGTGCCTAGAATTTTGCATGGCCATTTCATTATTGATTCAGATCTGAGTGGGTCGTAAATGTCTTAATTTAGTGGCAGTTCCCAGTACCCTGCTCCTCCCACTGACAGCTACATTCTTCGGACAGCTTTCGGGATACCCTTCCTCTGTCTGTGTCTCTGTAGGGTATTCGAGATGGTTCCCATTAATGGAGGAAAGTGAGAGTTTCGACCAGCATATATCTCGAATATCCCATCTCTCGAGCCGCATTTCTATTTGCTTTTGTTTGTTTTGATGGGAGTCTGCGAGTGAATGAGTTTAATCGATGGCCAAACCCCAGAGCAGCCTGCATGAGCCATCATTAGGCCTGTCCCACACTCAGTTTGTTAACGTTTACGCGCCTACAATGAAAGTGAAAAGTGGAGTTAAGTGTGCACCCATCAATGCACTTTCATTGCATTTACACATGTATAAACGAGATCAACAACACTTGGGCACCCTCAGGGTCCCTTAAATGAATCTCCAATTAGCGTTTATTATGCCACAGATGAGAAAAACAAGTGCAAGCACTTGAGAGATCCGCACCCCCGCAATGGCAAGAATACATTCCTGAGAGATGGATTTTTTACTGCTAATCTGAGCAGTCGCTTGAGCACTCGTCGCTGGAGCAGTGGAAGGTGCTGTCGCTAGAATGAACGTAAGAGCTGCTGCTGGATGGGCAGATGAAGCTGCTGCTCGAGATATAGGACTTCTCACTACCGGCTGGACACTCATCGCCAGTGTCAGAGCTAAGTGTAGGGTCTGGGCAGGTAGAGCTGCAGCTGCAGGACTCGTTGCTGCAGCACTCGTTGCAGCAGGACTCGCTGCCACAGTCGCAGGAAATATCCGAGCTAAAGTCGGACCCAGAGCTGTCCATTGGCTCTTCAAGACGTGGCTTCACAGAAAATACCGGATGGCCCGTGCTTTGGAAATGTCGTAAGACAGAGTTGCGGAAACCGTGGAAGCTGCTTTGAAGCTCATCGTTGAACTGCTGAGAAGTCGTAAAGTGGCCCTCAGACAGCTTCCTGTTTAGATCGTCACACTTCTCGAGCACCAGAGTGGCAGCAAAAGGCATCTCCAATTTGTGGGCGAGGGATTGAATATTGCTCAGTTTCGCCCCGCACAGGCTCTGCCATTGCTCGGGTTCTGCGACCCTCTTGGTGGCCTTGCGGTACTCCGCTCTCAGGTTGGCGAGACGGGGATGCCTGGTCAAACGGATCTCCGGTCCCTTGGGTCGATTTTTCATCAACTTCACGAAATACTTAACCATTTTTATGCCATTTCTGTACACCTGGTCAGGCGGTGCAAAAAATTGTAAGTAAGATTCCAACATAATTCGAAAGTCTGTCACAGCCTCCGCCAAGTTCTGGTAATATCGATTGTCGATTCTCTTTATAATTATTCCGATATCCAGCGGGCTCTTGGTATTTTCGTAGAATTTCGGATTCTTCATGGGCTCCAAAAAAACTGCTGTGTACCTTTTCTCTGCGAGTTTCCCAAGCACACTTAATTTGAACCAATGAAGTTTGTTGGTGTATCGCCCCAGGCTATCCCTTTTTGGCATCACCTCCGGCTCAATGCGGCCGGGAATCCTTTGGGGCCGCTTCGTAGATTCAAACCAGTTCTGCGGGTAGGGAGTGTAGATTTAAGTGGAGTTGTGTACGTGAGGTTATAGATTCGGTTTACCATATTTTGGTTTGGTTTATGTCCTTTATTCAGATTTGATTCCTTCCTTTTGCTTACAAGCAGCTGCTGATCAATTAATTCCTACTATTTCCTAATATAGAACTGTCCAGCTAGATTTGATTTGAGACAATGACTAGCCAAACATATAGCAAACTTCGTTTTTTGACAGGTAACCCCATCGCCTACTTTTTGATTATTTTCGCCCCTGGTATCCCTGGTATCGATAACCCGAAAGTGATGGAAATGAGACGATTATAATCGGAACTATTTTGAGAAATTGAAATGGGATTAATCGACCCAAAGTAAATAGACCCAAGCAGATGTTCAGGTCATGCTGGGGGGCGTTTCTCTTTGGCGGTTAATTGAGACTTTATTGCGAATTAGTGTGGACCAAGTGGAGAATGTCCGAGCAGATCATGGCCGGCAATTAATTTACTCATTAGACCATTTCTGTCGCATTATTGAACCACAAACGGGGAACGCGGCTCACAGCTCTCGTCTTACAGAGCCACTTTGTCTCATCTTCGGTTCGAGTGGCGGAGCAGTTCTGGGAATTGGCATCGGAGCTTGCCCCAGAATCCGCTGCACGATTCCCATGGGGGGTAACGACTTCCTCGTTACAGTTGCAGCATTTTAGGGAATTCGGCTAACAAGAAATACTCATAACTCAATTAAGAAACAGGCTATAATTGCCCCAACCATAAATGTGGGCGAGCAGTAGATCGAATGGCAGATGGTGTTGCAGTGGCAGTGGCAATGCTCCTCCTCTGGTTGCGCCTCTGACTGTCGGCTTATAGAGGCAGTGCGAGAGGCAGTGCCAGTCCCCATCGAGTTTGAGTCGGTGTGTCACCTGTTTTGTTGATCTGGTGCCGCCGTTTACGAATGCCATTGACAAGCCCCCCCTTCAAAAGTGTCCCCACCAATTCCACTCGAAATGTTGCCGGACAACGTGCTAATGAAAAAGACAGACACTGTACGACTTGGTCAGTCAACCCGCCAGTGGTGCAGCTCCAGGAGGAGCCAGTGCAGCATCTGGTGCTTCTCGCACTAGATAACCAATTTAGTCGCTTGGTCGCTGGACAAGATGCGTGTGCAATCGATTGTGCGAAGAACATGTGTTAATTATGCTGTTAAGCGGCGTTGCATCGATGTCAGACAGTAGCCACAATTGATATTGATGTGGACAGGTTTATGAGAAGTGTCCATGAGAGTGGTTCCAGAATGCCGCAGAGAATGGGAAAGCCAGAACGCAGCTCCGACGACCACACACCACACACAAAAGAACTCTTGGCTGAGGGCTCAGTGGCCAAATGAAAGTGTCACATCACGCTAACCTTGAAATGAATCTAAAAACTGGCAACAGAAACCAAAGCCGTTTATGGCCTGGGCCAGAACCTGGCCATTAGAATGGCTTCTGCCGCGCCGGAAAGAGAAACTTTGGGCAGAAACCTTTTGGAGACCCACCAAATAGAAAGCCAAATGAAAATTAAACACGATTTCATGGTCCTGGGCTTTGCTTTAGTTCTACGCTACTTTAATTTTTTGCCCATTGCCATTGCCATTGCCCCAACCAGAATAATACATACAAAAGAGCCACAGAAAATGTGAAAATAATTGTGTCTAAGCATTAAAATCGTGTGCCCAAATTTTCACACGTGTAGCATGGGATCCGATCTATGGATCTGTGGAACTGCCTGCCTGCCTGCCTGTATGCCCCCCCACGCAGATCGCTTGAAATTCCGCTTACTCATTCGATTTTCTCATTGGGCATGGACGTTCGTTGTGGCTGGGGATCGGTAGCCGACTCTCGACTCTCGATAAAGGAAATTTGTTGTTAAACAAATCATTTGCATGCCACAACAGAGGAGCACAAAGCCAACGGCAGATCCAATCATCACAGATCATCAAATCGAAACATATCACGAACCAATCCGATCCGATATGATCCGATCCGATCCCATCCCATCCGAAAGTAAAAGGTCCATTAGTTTGAACAAAAGAATTTTAATTGCCGACAATACTTGGCTATTCTAAGTTCGGTCTCGTTTCGTTTGTTCGCTCGTGCGTTCGTTTCTCCTGGCTGCGTGAGTGATCTGCTGATGGATCTGCTTGGGGAATGCTTTGTTTCTGGAATGCTGATAACTTTCGTTTCATTCGCTTTCGTTCACACCTCACTTTGGGCCACGCAAATTAGCGAAACGCTGTACAAATGCATTGTTCCGCTCAGGAGTCGACTTGACGGTTCCGAAATGACAATTGGAAATTAGCATAATACAAACTGACTGCCGACTGGCGACTGTTCGCTGCCGACTGCTGCGAATTCGTTTCAGTCACTTCGGAATTGGAGTTTTGGGGGTTGGCATGGTGTAGCTCAGGTTGGAGTACCTCGCGTGACGAATGTCTTTTGACCTCTAGAATAATGGAGATGTTAGTTCTGAAGTTACATTTACACAGCTGACACATTTCGTCGCTCAATTGTGTTCTCATCTCATTTAAACAAATGTGGAATTTCCGGTGCTGTTTGCTCTTCAGCATGTGTAAAACATTTTCACTTTTTCTTGCCACTTGAGGCATCTTCTTTTACTTTTCATTTTTGGACAACCCCAGAACCGGCAGTGTCCCGCATCGGATGAGGTTTTCATTTGACAGCTGTCATGTTGAGTATTTGTAATGAAATTTCCATAAAGTAACACATTTTCCCATCCATCCATTCATCCATCCATCCATCCTCTCCCCAATGCGTGAGAGCTTTCCAAAGGTGTTCGAGTGTGGAAGTTTCTCCACGCACCACCTGCGAACAAGATCTACACATGAGATTCTATGTTCGAACATGAAACACCAACATGACTTGCCAATTTGTCTGGCCATCTATATCAATAATTTTGATCTAAAGCGTTTAAGCCCAATTAAACCGCCATTCAGCCATTTTCGGTCGCTCTTCTTCGCAGAGGGCAAGGTACATAAGTAATTTATCCTACAATTAAACGATTCAAAGCGGATTGCACAACCGAGCAAAGTTCGTTGGAGCTTTTTCCTTACGTAACACAACAATTTAATTTCAATAATAATACCACAAAGTGTAGTGCCAGTAAGTAGTAAAAGTAATGTCCAGGCCGCACATATTTTGTGCCATGATATCCACATGTGTGTTTGTGTGTGCACATGGCATTTAAGCCGAATCGCGTACAAAATTCATCGTCTTTTCCGTCTTTAATCTTTTATGACAGACCAGCGCAGAGCAGGGCTAATTGTTTTTAATGCTTTTTGTTTTTGCGACCACGACTGTGGCCAGAAGAAAGTGCACGAATTAAAGCCAAAGGCAAATAATGTCAACGGCAACTGAAACATTCCCCAAAAAAAACGAGACCTTTTGGCCAAATGCCGCGTGCCTTGACGCGCCGACGCTCCATAAATACATTTTATTTTGTTTGCTTTCTTTTATATTTGTTATGGCTTTTTAATAATTTACCACACACTGAGGGAAAGAGCTAGAGAGAGAGACAGGTACATAGTTTAAGTAAAGAAACAGAGACAAATGGTGGAGCACGTCTGGCGCAAATGCAACGTGAAATTGTCTTATACAATCGCGGGGCAAGTTCATCGGAGTCCCGCCAGCAGCCGGCGAACCGGCGAACCTCTTTCACAATAATTTGAGTCTTCAGCTCCGATGAAACATATAGATTTCGGCGTGAAAGTTTTATGACAGGCCTAACAGAACATCAGCCACATGCCCACATCGATGCCATGTAATGGCGATGGCGATGCGATACGATCCGATTATGATGATCGCTTTGATGGCTAGCCAAGGCCGGGCGGTGGCGGTGGCCGAGACGGTGGCAACTTGCATCCCAGCATCTAATCCAGATGCAGCTGCGAGGCCTCCAACTTGTTAGCCATTTTTCTTATTTGATATCCTTTACCCAATGGTTGGGGCATACGCATGTCCTGCAGCTGAAGGAAGATCGATCTGTGTCCAAGTTGAGACGGCAGAATACTTAAAGAAATCCTTTAATTTCGATAACTTTCTGAGAGAAGCAACTCCTCCATTTCTACAGCCAGCAGAGACTCCTTCACAGGGCACTCCCCAGTCGATCCCTCACATTGTGTGCATTTTTACTGGCGTTTTAATTGAAAAATGTTAGCGGCTCTTGGCCACTTTGCACATAACTGACAAAACACCGCGGGTCTCGAATGCACCGGCTCCGACTCCGACTGCTGAATGTGGGTACAGGCACGGAGTCTGGATCTTGGTCTGGGGGGGATATATTTTCATCTTCGTTTTTCCATTTCTTGTGCTTCTGCAACGGCTGCTGTGCTGTGTGCTGTGCTGTTTTGCTACCACTGTTCTAATCTTAATCGCTGCTAATCACAAGCGATCAATTTTTTTCTCAAAGCAATGCCAAAGAAGACGTGCAGGCAATTTGAAAAACCATGGAGCCTGGTGGATAGCCTTGTGCTCCATTTCGAGGTGAGAAGCATTCAATCCTGGCCACCAAGCACCCAAACGTTGCATGCTACACATCCATAGTGGGTCCGGGAATCGGCAAATCGGGAGCTGTTGTGGTTGCTGTTTGGCAGTCTGAGGAGAGGCAACGAGTTGCTAACACGTCTGGGGCGAGGCACCTTGCAGTTGCAGTTTGCCGTTTGATTGCAGGCAGTTGATTTGATGCATGCGAGGCATAAACTGACCTTGACTGCATGCCCAGCTCCAGCAGCGGGAATGTTCGGCAACGAGTAATGTAATGGCCCGAAATGCAGAGTTAACCATGCCCACAAGCCACACACGACATGCCAGAGCCAAACCCCCTGACATTTGCATAACACGCAGCCAAAGAATGGGATATGGAACGGAATGGTTCCTGCAGAACGAACGATCTACCGCATACACCGCATGGATTTGACTTACTACTGCCGCCCTCTCCTCTGTCTCCCCTCTGCCATTTGGTAAGCCGACTTGAGTGGAGTTTGATTTATGTGCCACAAGTGTGACTGCCGTTAGGTAAGCTGTAAGTTGCACTGTTACTACATATGCAACTGCCACCACAGTACTCCAAACTCAAAAGCCAGAGAGCCCCGAGAGCGCGGCATGGAGAGTTCGCTTGGGCTGGGGCGTTGCACGGTGTCCGATTATGCAATATTGATTGCACAATAATTGGCGAAAGGGCGCAATCGCAATCGCAAATAATCCATACAAGGTGTCGATGTCTCTCGCAGACCCACTAACGAGCTCTCCGAAGCCTCTTTCTTTCACTCTATCTGGGCCTAGTCGGACAGTCTAACAGCCAAACAAATGCTGCCATAAAGACTCATAACTACAAAATGGAATACAATTCTCAGACTTCCGCCATGCGTACAATGGGATTGAGTGGAGAATATTTTGAAGAAAATTAAATGGAAATAGTAAAAATTGTGGCAAAAATCTGAGATATCTCTGCAGAATTATGTTCTTTACATTAAAATCAAATCATTCCATAGATATTCTATTTAGCACACTTTTGCCACCTGCAGTGATGAGATTCCTTTGTACCGAATTCCTATTAGAATTCCACCCACTTGGCATGTAGAATCTATCCACAGTGCCGCTGTGTGGTCAAGTTTGGAGTAAGAGTATCAGCATATATCGCGTTCGGCAAAACTGTTGTCCATGTTGCACTTTAATATGATAACAAATTATGGCCAGACGGGCCGTGTAACCAGAGTCTAGTGCGGCGCTTTACATGCTCTCCATAGAACTGCCCCAAACTGCCGAGGCCACACAGATACATATATGGCCAGGAGCAGGAGAATCACCAGCATCAGCAGGAGCAGCAGGAGCAGCAGGAGAAGCTGGAGAAGCACCATTGAAGCTGGCTCTATGGCTTTTATGATTATCATGATATACGAGTGCCCATTGTTTTCGGGAGCAGGCAACAACTCCACGGCCAAGATACGTACAGACAGAGAGAGACTAACCAAAAATGGTTAAGCCAAAACCAGGGAGCTGTGTGTAAAATTTAAATGAGCAGCCAACCAGCAGCCATGGCTGCCATAGGAAGGTACTTCTTGGCTGGCGGTAAGCCGATGAGTTTCACAAAACTGTTGGCAGGCAACAATTTGTTGCTTTTGCTTTTGCTTTTGCAGCTCGGGATTTTCATTGGATTTGGCGGCTGCGGTTTTCCACGGCATTCCAGTATAGAGCTTATCAGAGCACATTAGGTGAGAATTGTGTCACCTAATTAGCGTAAATGAATCAAAAAGTCAAGCCAAGTCAGTTAGCGTTAGCGCGAGTCGAGAGAGTCGGCTTGGACGATCGTCAGGCAGTCAGGCCACAGCCACATCAGTCGGTTGCCAGCCAGCCAACCATCGGAATTGGCAGTGGAGGAGGGCTCGGGCCGGGCTCAATGTCTGCGGCCTAATCCGAACCAATCTCGTTTTCAAAACGTGACAACACAGAGCCACAAAATGAGGCATTTGAAGCCTTTTGGGCTAATTTCGAGCGTCACTAAAGAGGCACAGCCACAAACGGAGTAAAACAAAGCCAAGAAATTTAAATAGAATTTACAGTGGCCAAAATGTCGAATAAACGTGACAAATGCCACTGCCGCAAGCCGGAAAGAGACCGAAATAGGTTCGTCTTGTGCGAATTTTAATTGCATTCATGTGCTAAACAAAGAGATTAGTTTAAGCAGCCCAAAAAGCGTGCTAGCAGTTGAGGAGACTCAAAGACAGCAACAGAAGGAACTCCAGAGTGGATGTGAGACTTCCATGAAAAGCCATTAAAGAGAGCCTTTAACTGGGCACTTTGTGAGTCTGGGAAACTTTTATGACAGAGTGTCCAGGAGGCCACCTGGAATACACTCACATAACCATCAAGAATGAAGGCACAGAGATCCCCAAATGGCAGCGAACAATCCGGATTAGATGCTGGACAAGTGCAAGTTTGTCTGTCAATGTCATTAAAAAATGAGAAGAGAGAAAAAAGAGAAGCAAATCTTGGAAATAGCATTTAAAGTCTTTTACTTTCTTAAGGCCATTCTGGGATTTTCTTTTTATTGTTCCTATTATGATTGCCATTACCATTATGATTTCTGTGTTAAGAGCGAGCATCGCCACATGCCAATCTGTACTTAGAACGTGAGCTGAGCTGAGCTGATGATGCGACGAGCGACAACGCTGAAAGACAATAATGATGATGATGGAGAGATGAAGATGAATTTGATGCCTCCTCGGACAGTTGAGTTGACCATTTTGTCGCACTATTGAGCGCAGGTGGAGCAGCAGCAGCAAGAGGGGAGGCACCACAAGAACTTCTTGGCCATTGACAAAAACAACTTTCACCGGGCTTAGAATGCCTCAGCATTGAGCACTGAGCATTGAGCATTGACATCTTTCAAAAACATTGCTTTCTTTAGAAAGAGGAATGCCAAATGAGGCCTACGAGGTAGCCGCGTTAAAGCAAAAACCAAAACAGCTCGAACAAATTTCCCAGTAAAGATCAATCAAGAGGCGACATAAATCATTCACTTGGCTGGGGCCGAACCCTAGGCACCGACCGAATGCTTTATTAAAGCTCGAGTTAATTAGTCAATTAGGAAAGGGCCCAGCCCAAAACCCGAGTCCAAGAATTGCATCATTTATCTGTATGAAATTTCTCTTTTTGGGGTCACACGCGCTTTTGGCTACACAGAACCCAAAGGCACCGGCAGCAGCGGCAGCGGCAAACAAAAATTCCTCAGATACACAGATAAAGATACATGCTCGTAAATTCAATTTCAGTTATGAAATATGAAGAAAATTTGCAGGGCCCCCGACTGCAGGCAGGGCTGTGGCATTTCATAAAAAGGTTCCCGCACTGCCGCCCCAAGGGCCGGGCGGACACAAACAAATTACGGTAATCGGCTTTAATTAACGCTGCGTTTTACAAAATTCGAATCTGGGCAAGAGGTTTCGGGTTTCGACTTACGGATTTCGGATTCGTTTAGCTTTTCATTTAAGGCCCCTCGAGGGGCGTTGAACTTATGTGTGCAAAAGGCGTTGGCCATTCAAAAATATTACAAATAAATTCACACAGTGAAGCCCCAAAAGAGATTTCAATCTACAATCAAAACTTACACGCTGCCAACTCGCACCTTTTGTCAGACAGAACATTTTGGGTCTCTTCTGCGCTAAATGCTCACTCGTGTTGTATCTGGTTCACATTTGTTATACCCGGTACTCGAAGAGTAAATAGGGTATATTGTATTTGTGCGGATAACGGTTGTATGTAACGCACAGAAGGAAACGTTTCCGACCCCATAAAGTATATATATTCTTGATCAGCATCAATAGCCGAGTCGATTGAGCCATGTCTGTCTGTCCGTCCGTCCGTCCGTCCGTCCGTCCGTCCGTCCGTCCGTCCGTCCTTATGAGCGCCTGGATCTCAGAGACCATAAGAGCTAGAGCCACCAAATTTTGCATCCAGACTTCTGTATGCTCACACTGTTACAAGTGTATTTCAAAAATGAGCCACGCCCCCCTCCGCCTCCGCAAAAGGGCGAAAACCTCCCAAATCTACAATTTTGAAGATATCAGAAAACTAAAAACGCCATTCCGTAGGGAATGACCATATCTATCAGATCACCAAATTGGGATCCGATTGGATCATTATTATAGCCACAATGAAGAAATTAATTTGCAGTAGCCAAACCCACCCCGTCCCGCAGAATTCACACTCTGCTTCGCGCTGTTTATGGCCTGGCCCCTGACACGTCACTGCCTCTGCCGCTGCCTCTGCCGCTGCCTCTGCCGCTGCCTCTGCCGCTGACTCTGCCGCGACTCTGCCCTGACTCTGCAGTGTGTGTTTCTAGGGGAGGGTGGCGAGCTAAAGGAGCGTGTTGGCGTGAGTAGTGTTGTTGATGTAGATGACAGATGAAGAAAAAATGTAAAATTTGACAAATAACCGCTAAAGTGCAGATGTAGTACTGAGTGCCGGGTATAAAAGTTGTGACGCGTAAGAAGCGTCTCACACGTCCCTTCTCGTTCCTATCTGGAGTACAGCAAATAGTCTGAGGTACGCCCGATTTCACGCTTTAAATATTTGCTGCGGCAAACAATTGTTAATCAACGAACAAAATGGTAACAGTCCGCCCCGATGTTTGTTTAACCTAACACAAAGCAATCTTTGAACCAAGCCGCCACAAGAATGTCTGTGTTTCTCCATCTCTAAATTCTTTTTTAGCAGATACAACGCGGAATTAGAGACGAGTCTTGTCTGTCACACACAAAGGCGGGCAAAAACTAAAACTAAATTTCTATAATTGCAGGAAATAAACACTTAAGACGGATCTCTAAGCTCTCTTTTTTTGTGCCAAAAACTTCGTACGTTCGAACGCCTAGGTGGAATTTTGAGTAATGGCCAAATCAAAAAGTCATTTCCCGGGAGACCTCAGTTTTTTTCTTGACAACATGTGCGGCCCGCGCTGGCTGACCAAGGGAGAATTTAGAGCTAAGAATTTCAGTGTTTAAGAGAGCTCCGCCCACTACCTATAGGTACAGTACCTCCCACTTCAGCAGGAGCAAATTGAATTGTTTTATTTTACTGTTTAGAGACTGCCCCAGTGCCGACGCCCCCGAAAACACACAAATCGCTGGCCAGACGAGCAATCTTAGGCAAAGAAATGGGCAAATATTGGCGTATTTTTGCCGTTTTTTATGAATAACCTGAGCATTCCTCCCGTTCTTTCGCCATTTCTAGCTGTCTGCCGGGGGCAGGGCTCTTTCGTTTTATGATGCAACCAAACGTGAGCGCATTAAATAAGCCGGCCAAAACTGCCTTAAATACGATCACTTACAACTCTCGGGCCCCCAAGACAATTGAGGCTCAGGCGCAGGCGCTGACACAGGAACACAGGAACGAAGAGTGGCAACTGGGAGGGGACGGGGACTGCAGATATACACAAGTTCAATGCTGTGGCCAGGCAAAAACAAAGCTGAAATAAAATTTTCTCAGCTCATATTTCACCCAGCCTGGGCATAATATTACGCCCAATTTGGCTCTGTACTTGTACTTGGGATCGTTTCGTTTCGTATCGTTTGGTTTTGGTTTTTTTTTGGACTCGGGGGCCCCTTGTTAACAACCGTTCAGTTACAATGGAATAACGTTAGCTCTGGTTCCTGTTCTGTTTTTGGGGGGATAAGCATTGGATAGTTGGGTATGATGAATTGGCGAAGCGGTTGGTCTGGACTGCACATGGTAAAGGTATCTCTGAAGAGGATTCATTAACAACAAATACTTTTTCACATAAAAAACATAAAAAAACTTGATTAAAAGATTAACCTTTCCTCTTCGCAGTGTAAAATAACTTCGTTGTTGCCATTTTCCATCATTCTGCACCCAAGTTGTGTTTGTTTTTGGCTCATTTTCGATGCTGGAATCAGCAGCACCACCACAACGAGAAGGAGCAGCAGCAGCAGCAGCAGCTGGAAGCAGCAACTTAATCAGCAGGCAAAGGAAAACCAAAACCAAAAACCGAACCTTTAGCGGATGCTGTTAGAATTTGCACAGAGGCCGGCCACAAACCACCGAAACTCCCAGATATCCGAGAAAGAGGCACAGGCAGGGCTGTGGCTAGGCGGACAATTCCCATGACTGCTGGCCATGGACTTTTGTTGCTGTGCATTTATGCTCCGTGTTAAGTGCATAAAAGCAGCAGAAATAACTGCAAAATGCTGAAAATTAGCTGTAATTAAAATGGTTTCTGTTTAAACAACGAGCATTAAAACACAAACGCCCGAGGCAGCGAACGTGGACTGATCTGCAGCTGTTTGTTTGGCAATTTTCAGTTTCACCCGAAAAAACGAAAGCAGCGAAATGAAACCAAATGATTCTCAAGAAAGAAATGAAACAAATGCACCTGTTCGCAGCCTCAAAGTCAGAGTTGGAGACGCAGGCACAGACACAAATACTGGGGAATCAGCGGGCAAATCTTTGGCAAATCAACTTGAATCATCATTAGGCAGCTGTCATTGTCACACACAGATAGCTATGGTTTTGTTTCGGTGAAATGCAAATTGCCTTTCCACCACTCTGCAACGTGTAGCAGCCCTCCCCCTGTGCCCCTTTCGAAAACATTTTCGGGCATTTTCGACGACGCTCTCCGTGTAAACATTTCCGCCGACATTTGATTGCCGCAATGTTGCAAAAGTTACAATTTGCGCTTCCTTGTGCGACATTTCATTTAGCAATTGTCGCTGTGTCATTTGCTGCTTCTCTCTCTCTCGCTGGCTTTTCTTCGATCTGGCTTTCTCCAGATCGTGATGATCATCTCTGGGCTCATCAGTATGCACAAAATCGTGTTGGCCCTGGCTCGCTGTCGCTGCTGAAAGCGAAAGGCCATCTGGCCATCTGACTTCAAATTGATTCATTTATTTTTCGGGTGGTCTTTTCTTTTGATTGTTCTGTGTTTACACTACACAAATGATTTGACTTTTGAAGGGATTATGGAATAGATCAATTTATGAGCTTAACATGTAAATGACTCAATAGAAATGTTATCAAATTATGGTCTAAAGTGTGTAACTTTCTTTGGCCAACTGCTGGAGTAGCATCGGTCAATAAATGGGTGTTTTGATGGCTCTTGGATTTGATATTCTCTGCAGCCTTTCTCCGCCCAGCCCATCCATCCATCCAACCAATCGGGTTGACTTCGTTTTGGGCTCCTAATTCGTTTAAACTGTGGTGCTGGACAGCTTTTATGGAGCATAAAACGCACGACAACAAACGCCTGACCACAAGACGAGGAGACGAGAGACGAGAAACGAGAGAGAGAGAATGTATCATAAATTTCATGTACCAATAATTCAGTTAAGTGCAATCTCATGGGCAAAATTGATTTTCTTCTGGTTCTTCTAGTTGTTTGGCTAATATTTCAGCTCCAACTTTTTCTGTTTTCTGCCCTGATTTCAATTTAATTAATGATATTGAACATCGTGTGTGCCCGTTCTGAACCCTCTCAGTTCTGCTCGAGGGTTTTGTAATCGAAATTATGAATGGACTCTCTCTCTCCACTCAACATATCAATCCGTGTGGCACATGTGCCTCACAAGAGAGCCGCAGCCGCAGCCGCAGCCCCACATCAAAGAGAGGCATCAGGAAAGAGCAGCAGCAGAAGAAGCAGCCACAGCCACAGGCACACACAGCAGCAGCAACAGCAGCAGCCTGTCTTTGTGGAGTGAAATGCAGGCATACAAAGATACACAAAGCTACTCGTACAGATACACAGACACGATCCGCTTTTCCTCGCTCGCCACACTCAAAACAAAACTCCGACTCAAAAGCAAACACAAAACCGACTCGAGTGGCGCAGTGGAGAGTAGAGAGTGGGGGCTTTGAGTCGTTTGTGTTTGCAGCTCATTTCTTTGGCTTTCTTTGTTTTGGCTCCAAGTGTGGCGGCTTTGGCTTTCTTTCGCGCTCGATCGTCGACTGTGGTTCACAACGCTCACCATTGTCAAGGCGAACGCACGTAGAGCCCAGAGCAGAGTCAGCGCAGAGCAGCATTGTTGAGCCGTAGCAGCGCAGCGAAGAAAAGCCATCGAAAAGAAACTTATATAACGACTGATTAGCCCGACGTTTACTTTAGTTATTCGGTCAACTCTCGACGGGCAGGTTCTTAGCGATCGCGACCAACATTAAAGCAAATCCATACGCGACGCTGGCCAGGAAGCTCAGTTCTCCGACAACAAGGAATACCCCCAGAGTCAAGTGCAATCCCATTCAATCCTAAAAACCTCCATGTGCAATGTGTGTAATCAACAAGCAGTGATCATTTACATACATGAATAAAACTGATCATAAAAGTGCAGCGTGACTCAGCATTGATCACCGAAAGAACGAGGAAGAACTCAACCAAAACAGAACCCAACACAACCCAACAGAACAGAAAGGAAAGGATACTTTTCGGAAGAATTCTGACACTCACGAGTCCAAGTTACAGTTGCAGTTGCAGTTGCAAATTATTCTTCCCGCATCAAGTGAGTGTTTATTAACTTTTACCGCATAACATTCGAGTATGCCCCTCAACTACAATATTTACAAGTATAATATCGAACGACGACGATGCTGCAATGACAGGCCACAAACCGGGAACAGTGAGATGAGATGAGCGGGCAAAAACTCTTCATTGTGTTTTTTTTTCGTTTTTTGTTTACTCAATCGAGGGCTAGACAGGGATCGGTCTTTGGTTTCCTGTTCCCTGTAACCTTGAGATTGGCAGAGATATTTTTAGCAGTAATTTGTGATCTTATTTAAATGTAGTTCGGGAGTTTCAATCATTCGGTTAAATTCATTCCCCATTTAGGAGTTTTGTTTAGAATTTCTTGAAGAGAACTTCTCTGCTCAACGAATTGTTTTAATCTTCCGAAGTTTAAGAGCTTAATATGAACTCTTGGAAATTTTCTTCACTATTCTGAATACGACGACCTTCGACGTTTCTTCCATTCTTCATTCGAAGCCATTAAATTGTTTGAGTTTAGTCAATAGTTTGATTTTTATAGATACGAAGAGTTATAGACGGCTTCAATTCTTGTGATGGTTCCTTGAAGCCTTTTGCGCAAAACCCTTTGAAGATTTATGGTAGTCCTAGACCATAAATTAGCCACAACATTTAGATGCAATTTAGCCCTTTTGTGCGATTCTGAGATACGATACCCGTAGAACCATCGTCTCCCACTAGTCGAAGGCATTCGCATTTAGAATGTAATTGGGTGTGCTCCCAAGGCATTTACATTTAGTGCCATTAACTTGCATTTTGCCTGGCTGTCTTTTATGTTGCATCTGAAAACCTCTAATTAAAACCGAGCGAACACAAGTCGGGCAATTAAAATAATTAAGCCCAGATGTGGTGTGAAATCCACAATGCAACGTGTCAAAATCCGCATCTAGCAGACGAACAGGAATGGCACTGGATGTGGGACTGGGACTGAGAATGGAACTCAGACGGTGACTGGGACTGCGACTAAGATTGGTGGTGATGACGATCAGGAGTGCATCAAAGAAAGGCCAACAAACGATCAAGACCACCGGCTGAAATGATGCATTGAATGTCAGCTACTGTCTGGCCTATGTTAGGGTTCCTCCACAAGCAGATGCCTCAAACGTGGATGTGGACGTGGACATGGCCATGACCAGGGAGTTGGTATTTAAATTTGCCCGCAATTATTGCCCAGGCTTGACTGGGGCTGGCCTGGGCTGGGCCAGGCTAGGGAGTTGGCATCATCGTCATGATGACATGACAGTTACAACACACACACTCCACAACTACTCAAGCAGCAGCAGCCTGGCTGGCTGCCTGCCTGCCTCTGGCAGCTATTCATTTACGCAGCCTGCCAGTCGCTGTTGATTAGACGAAGCGTGCGCTTTAATTGCCGCCAAATGGGCAAAAAGAAAAATCTTCAACACGCTCTCAAGCTGCATCCCGATCCCTAGCTGGCTGCCTGACTCTGCCTCTGCCTCTGTGTCTGTGTCTGCCTTTGGCTTTGTAATTTGTCAAGTGCATTCAATATTTGTTGCAGCTCCTGCTGCTGCTGCTAGAAAACAATTTGCGTTTTGTTTGTCCAGCTTGTTTGTTGCAGTTAGCGTTGATTAGCCTGGCTCTGCAGCAGACCCTCTACCATTGCAATTACAAGCCAAACCACATCAAATGCCACAACATCTGTTGAGCCTTAGAGCTGAAGTCCGGACCGACCGGCCGGCCACACCCCACACGGTGTCAGCAAAGCAATTTGAAATGTCTGTCCGCGAAACTTGTGCAGGGACCCCACAACGCATTTGGGCGTGCATTCTGCTGTGAAATTGATAGATTTAATTTGACATTTGGCGCAAGTCCAACTGCCAACTATCAATGGATTTCCAACTTTTATGATACTTTTTCTACTAAATTACTTTTGCGGCTTGACAATAATCAGCGACCGGCTGACTGGCTGGCTGTTCAAGTTGTCGTCAAAGAAATCGCACAAAATCGATTCTAAGTAGTTAGAGCTAGACATAGACAGAGATCTCTCTCAGCCACCGCTTCCGTTTCAGTTTATCCAAGAAAATTGATGGATGATGGGATGATGGATAGCCGCAAGAATTGTCAGAGAATTGTCTGCAGAGCCACGCCAAGCCTCTATGTAGACATAGAGTCCCCTCCCTGAGGCGCCATCAGAAGCTCTCCCCAGTTCTGGGAGCATAAATCTCATTTGGGTTAACAGTTCTGCGTGTTCTGTGGCCTTTTGTGGTGTTGGTTTTTGGTGTGCCAAATTTCCATTTTTGTTTATTTTACGATTGTCAACTTTTGGGTCAGTTGATACAACGGTCGGTCTTCCGTCGGTCTGTCCCCTGCACAGTTTGTCTGTTTGCCGTGGCAATTAGCAAAGATTTATACAACAATGGGCCGGCAGATGGGAAGTAACATAACTGTTCAGATTTTTCAGATTTCGTTGTGGAAATTATTTTGCATTTTGTCTTCATTTTCGGCATTTTGGCACCTTTTTGGGTTAATGCCTCGCTCCAATCTGAACACTGGCTAAACGATAATTTATGGATAAGATACAAGAAATTAGGTTGAGAAATTATTAAAGGAAATTGGCATCTGCGCTGATGATATCATTTGATGGATAAAACTTTCTACACATCGGATTTCCCCTCTTTGTCTGTCCGAAGTATCTCTTTAGCGGAATCTTTAGTACAGTTTATCCCACACTTTTCCGTTGCAATATTCATGGGTTATACGCCCTGTTCAATCACATGGCGATCATTACCATCTCTCTAGAGTCTGGCTAATAACAAGGCATTGGCATCAGCATCAGCATCGGCACACTCTCTTCTCCCAATTGAGGCTGTCCATCAAAATCCAAGTCGTGTGGAGATGGGGATTCGAGCACTCGTTTAAACCAGTTGATTGGTGGCTTCGCTTTCGTTCGGACTCTGACTCTGACGTGCAGTTTGGCTAATTCATCCAGAAGTGCTGCCCGAAATAATTTGCGATTGTGTGAAAGTATTTTCTTTGTAGTTTGCTTTGGTAATATTTTAATTGCGATTTAATTGAAAACTAAAAAGTTTTCGCCTGCTGCAATCGACAATCGGGCATCGGGCATCCGCCACCGATGTGCAGCATCTGCCACACAGCTGGGGGCTAAAAATCTAAGCCAAGTTCAAAGACAGAGACACATCGGACACCGACAATTGAGAGTTTCACTTTTCGCAGACAAAACGTGGCTGCACTCAAAATATCAATGAACTCCCGTCCCGAGTGCCACCCGAGACAGAGACAGAGACAATGGCAGGAGATTTCATTGCCTGTAGCCTGTTGCCTGTGCCGCCCTCGGGAGGAAACCCCCCACCAAAATGAAAGAGAGATGGAAAAATGACACTTAACTTTTGGCAAACGATTGCAAGGCAGAAGCAGCCGCCGAAAAGTTACCAAGAAAATAATCGTTGAAGAATTTGACTTTCGCTTGTTTGGCTTTTCTTGGCCATAAATAAAAACGTCCTGTCCTCTTCACTCCCCGCCATCCTCCCCCTGTGGCTGGGCCTATGCCTATGCCAGCGCCTGCGCCTCTTTTTTCCGCTTCAAAAGATTTGTGATTGTCGCCGATTAAATGCGGGAAAACGAAGCCGAGGACGAAGTGGAAGAAAATGCCTTGGGGTGCAACTCAGAGACTGAGACGGAGACAGAGACTCACATGGCACGACCAAATGGCAATCGCCATCGCAATGCCAATGTCCCAGACTCAATGCCAATGCCAAGGCGTTTGTATTTGCTTAAACTTTGACATTTGGCAGCTGGCTTGCCGATGGATATGTGGCTGGGATCCTCATACATATTTGTCCGTCTGCAATGCCAATCCGCAGCCAATGATAATGCAAAAAGGAAAAGCGGCAATAGCTGGTGGATGCTTTCTGTTGTTGTGGTGGTGGTTTAACGTCTGGGAAGAAAAGTAAAAGCCAATGCCAGGATGCATTCATGAGAACAGATGGACAATAAGCTGGTGAATTGTGTGAAGCCAAAAATGACGCCCAGTTGGGTGCAGTAGCAAAGATATTATCACGGGTTTATTATAATAAAACATCTTCAAGTTGAGTAAGACATTAGGAGACAGACTTCAACTAAATCTTAAGTCAATTATGAGAGGGGAACAATATTCATATTTGTTATAGATTTTAAAGCATTTTGGTAGGCAAGAAACTTCCAAAAAATGTGTAAATTCCTTTCGATATTTCTACCTTACTCCACTCAGAGCTCATTTCTGTTCCATCTCCAAGATTTATTGGATTCCTAGTGACCTCCTCACGCCAAGGTCATCTCAAGACAGGCAGCACCGCTTAAGTGGTAACCTCTGACTCATATCGAGGACTTCCCTACCTTAAGCTCCGCAACAACAGAGTTTCTCTCCGTCTGCATTTCGCTTTCAAGGCATTGCCGGCGTCTCAGTCTCAGTTGAAGCCAAACAAATTTAATGACAATAATCCAATAAACGTTAAAAGCGCAAGCGAGCCGGGATCGTGACAAAAATCTGCCGTTTGGGGCACAAAAGAAAGCGCCGCAGACCTCAGACCCCGCCGAACCCAAGACCCCTTCCAGAAACCCAGTCGGACAGACACACGGCCAAGGTGGATGTGGATGCCATTGAAAGCTGTTAACATTTTGACATTGCCTGCGTTTCAGTTCCGAAATATAGGAAATCTTTACGAAAATTGAGAGAGAAAAAATTACATTAATAGGTTGGACTTTTCTTCTTTCTTGAGTTAGTTGTTGGCTGGGGATGGTATGCCCAAGCAGGGAAGCATCACGGTGGTGTGACCGAACAACGTGCCTGGCATTTTGGGCATTTCCATTGTGTGCATGGCCGTCTGGCACTTTGGCCGCCTTTTATGAGCCAACAAACCACGAGCCGTACTTCCAGCCGTACTTCTACTTGCTTCTTGTGCTGCTTCTACACCCATTCGATGGCATTTTATTATTATTTCTGTGCTGCTTTTTGGTCGGACTGACCTCAATAGAAAGTGTTACAGTTCAATGTCTATGGCTGTGGCTGTGGCTGTGGCTGGTGTTGCTGTTGAAGCTGAGGCTTCCGCCATCTCCACTTTGAGTTGAGTCTGCTTTAGCCGCCAGCGGAAACCACTTGTTGTCTGACGTCAGCAGTGTGCCACAGATCGAAAGTAAGAGTCGCACAACTTGCAGCCATCTCCCAGTTGATTAGAATGCCCGGCACTCTATCATCATCAAGACGATTTGCATTTTGAAACTGCCAAAAGAAAGTTGCCAAAATAAAGAGACTCTAGGGAAACTGGGGGAACATCGCTGTGGCTGTGTCAGTGGCTGTGGCTGTGGCAGTCAGACGCGTGCATTGCATACTTAATTGTGTACATTTTTGTGTGCTGCTGCTCAGCTGGCAACCAGAATACTGACTGAACAACAAAAAACAGCATCGGTAAAGAGAAACTTTGGGTAAATTTCGATTTTCATTTGCGGAGAGGAGAGCTAGGAATTTGCTGGCGCTACTAAAGTGTTAAAAGTGTTTGGCCAGTAGCCAGAAGCCAGAAGTGGTTGTTGCTGGTTGCTGGTTGAGTTATTTAGCTTTTGGCCATATTTAATTTCGTTATTTATAAGCAAATTTTGTGCTTTGTGCTGGCTGCACTGTGCTCCTTCAACTCCTCTTTACTTCTGGCTGCTTGGCTTTTCCACCACCACCAACACCACCTCCTCCATTCAGCGACAAAAAAACAAAAACCGCGATCGTCGACTAGGTCAACTTTCGCTAGCATGGAATGCGAAATGCAACAGCAGCAGCAACAGCAACAGCCACAGCGACAACGACAACGACAACAACTGCCACAACAACGACACTGTCAGCCAATAATAAAGCAAGAAGTTAACAGAAGAAGAGGCCAAAAGCTGCAGCTAAAGCTGGAGCTGGAGCTGGAACTCAAACTGAGGAAAAAGAAGTGCTCTGAGTGACTGCAACTCCTCTGCGGCGACTTTGACTCCAGCTTCAGCTTCAGTTTCAGCTTCAACTTCAACTCTTAGTTGGCTAATAATACTAGCCAAGATCTTGCCTTGGTTTGCGCCAAAGCGGCTTTCTGTGCGCCGCACTGACTGCTGCTTCTTGGTTTTTCGCTTCCTTTTGCTTCGTTTAAATAGTTGCAAATAAATTGTGTGGGTAGCAGTGGCAGTGCCAGTGCCAGTGGAAACTGGCAAAAGCAAGTAAATTACTTCAATGTCACCTGCTGACGATTCAAACTCTAGATAAGCGCTCAACGTCAAGACGGATACATCTGTGCACGCCGCATCTGCAGCTCCATCTCCATCTCCAGCTCCAGCTCCATCTCAGGCCATCGCAGACGGAATTTCAGACTGAATCTCCCTCTAAGTTTTCTCTTATAATGAAATTATCGCCGCATCTCATTGTTTGCTGTTGTCCCAGTGGTAAAAATTATTTATTTAGTTCTCGTTTTCACATTAAACGTTGTCACACTAAACTCAATTGCCTCGGCTTCAGATGCAAATGCAGATGCAGCTGCTGCTGAGATCTGTATCGTTGGGGATGATAACACGCCAGCCAGAAGGCTGCTAAGGCTCCGCCTCTTGTACTTTAAGTGGGTTTCGGGCCCAGAGTGGAGGTTCTCTCCTGCTTTGGTGTTCTCTGGGGTCCATTGTTGTTGCTGCTTGGAGGCAAATATTTAACTAATTTGCATTTGTTTGCCTTACAGATCACACACACAGACAGACAGCCCCGGACTGAGGTTTGTCGATTACAACGAAGTGGAAGAAACGAGAACAAACATTTAAGGTATGTGGAAAATCAAATATAGGAAAAAGGTTATGTCAAGAGCAAAGTTCTCGACAATGGGGAAGATTTTATGGGCAGGCAGCATGTTCCGGGAAAATGGGAACGGCCATTTGGAGATGTAGAAACTAAGGAGAGATCGATTTGGGGGTCAACTCGGTGCCGAAACGAGTCTACGATCGTAAATGTGGAGAATCGCTGAGTTTAAGTGCACAAAATAATTACAATTAAAATGAAGGATGGTGTAAACCACAACGATTCCTGGGATATTGAAAATTGTATTAGAAAGCAGCCAACTTGTTGACAGGAAATGTATTTTAGGCCAACCTTTAACTAGACTCTAGGAGAAACCGCCCACTTGCTGTTGCGGAATTTATGAATGGAAACATGTGTTACAAATGGCTAAGGGAGGGCTGCCAAGTTGTTAAAGAAAAACCCACAATCCCACTTTATGGTGCATGTCTTAACCCTTGTCTTAACTGTGCAAAATATAAAGTGAGAATGTGCTGTACGAAACGAAATGCAAACATGACGATAAAAACTGGGAACATGAACATTTTGATGTGCTGGTTGTGGTGCTGCCAAAACCCATTGTGAAGGACGCCCAGAGCAGGAAGTAAAAAAAAGTCTTGAATGCATTAGAATTCTCCCTCGATCGTAAAGATTTGAACATGCCATGCACAAAGTTATAGCAATACAATATTCACCCCTGCAGGGGTGAAATGTGTGCCGAAATGTGCGATAGAGCAGTTATGGAGGAATACGAGCAATCGTGGCATAGATTTTTGTGTAGGACCATAAAGCGAATGTTACATGTTTGCTGATCGTAAACCACCGCGTGGGCTGTGGATTTTGTTTAAATTAAAGGTGAGTGGGGTCGGAAACGTTCTCTAATCTTTGTCGGCTCACCCTCGAAGATCTTTTATTGCAATGCAATACGAAGTGAAATTTCGTTTGGGCCAAATTCCGTACAGGAAGTTAGTCCACAGGCTGCAGATGCTGCCGATGCTAATGCTGGCTGCCGTCTACTGTTGGCGGTTCTGCTGCCGTTTCAGTTGCAGTTTCAGCTGCATTCCAGCGCATATCATCGACCCAGTTTCGGTGGCTCCACTAACTAGGCTGATGTTTGGCTAAATAGCAAATAATTTGGCGTGGGCTGAATTCTCTCTCTCGCCTCTCTATACAATATGTGTATCTTTCACCTGACTGACGTGCAGACACTGCATAAATTAGTTGTCTATATAAAGCATTAAGATCTGGTATAAGAATCAGGCAAGGCATAATTGTGCAATGAATATTGTTGGCCAAGAACTGGGAGAGACTCCTCCTTCTCCTCCTACTCCTCTGCCTTGCAGTGACTGTTCTGTTGCATGCATCTCGGTTCGCTTCGGCTCGGTTCGAGCCGTTGGCCTGTTCCACTTTTAACATTTCTTGGCAACATTTTCGCGCTGCCTATCGGCAGATAGTCTCGCAGCACTCGTGCGGCTCCATTGCCATGGCTGAGTCAGCTTTTGGCGAATAAACAGCACGCAGAGGACGGAAGGTGCACCGGCAATGTCTTTAATATTTATTGCGTTTTAAAGACGCATTGAGAATGGAAGCAATCGCAGGCTGCAGCACCAGAAATGGGCAACTATGTCTGGCCATAAATCTCCGCGTGCAAATTATATAATGTGACTCGTTCTATATATACACATATAGAAGTTTATATATTGGCCAATTGGGCTACTGACTCTCTTTTTGGTGGTTATTTATGTGTCCATAGTTTCCGTGTCTGTGGCTCTTTCTGTTTCTGTTTCTGTTTGCGTTTCTGGCCTAAAAGGATTTCTCTTCCTCTGGCAAATGGCAAACACCTGAACCGGAAGTGCAGCTGAGATATTGATTCTGATTGCTGTAGCTGATTCAGTGGCAGCAACGCCATCGCCATTGCCATCGCCAACGCTATCGACATCGACGTTGCAAAAATCACTGCCGGCAGCAAGACGGGGCATCAACGGCAATCGAATGTGTGTAATGATGGTTAATAAATCAAACAGAGAATTACCAGGAATCTTCCAGCAGACAGTGTCGGCAACTTTTGTCTGCAAAATTCTTGCAGTTTTCTACGTTTTCCACGATGCATTGGCTGCCTTCCTGTCTTGGCCAATTCCAATGGATGCCAACAAATTAGCGCAACGTCGGCAAAAGGCGAAATCATAAGGCAGCCACAGCAACACACAGAGGCAGTCATTCAGTCAGTCCGTCAGTCGGCCAGTCATTCAGTCAGTCAGTCAGTCAGTCTATCAATCAGTCTATCCATCTAGCAAACAAACAAATCCCAACTCTCCTTCGCCTTTGAATTGGTTTTACTTCTGTTTACTTAGGCCAATGTTTGAGCAACAAACTTGTTTGTTTCTCCGTTTCCATGTCTCTCCCTCTGTTTGGTTGTTTGTTGTCTTAGCTGCCGTAAGCCGCTTTTAACCCCTTGAGTGCCAGATATTTAAGTGCCAGCCATTCATCCTTTGGTCAACCTGTTGTACACACACAAAACTTGTTGACAAACTTTTCGAAGCAGCACAAAGAACAGAAAAACGTAGAGGAAATACTTAGAAGAAAGATGGCACCCAAAGAGAATAAATTGTCAAAAATATAAACTAAGTGTGGGTTCCATCAATCGAAAGTTTGCCATAACTTATCTGCTGTCTTTAATGGGTTAATCACATTTGTCGATCGTCCTTTTGGCGAGTGTGTGGGACTGTTGCACATGTATTCAAATGGCACATTCTGTGTGCATCTTTCGCGCCAAATAGCCAAACTGCCACTCGGAAATGGGTTAATGGCACATTCTAATCGCCTCAGACAGGGGACAGAGAGATGCAGATAGTAGAGAGATAGATAGGGAGAGGAGGGGAGCCATAGCCAGAGAACCCGAGAGATCTTAACAACTATTCGAGCATGGAAATTTATATGGCAGCCACTCTCTGGACAGCCACCAAAGCGGTAACTGGTAACAATGTGAACGCAAATTGGCTTAAATGCAAAAAGCGTCGACAATTAGCTGCGCAGTCGGTGGCTGGATGGTGGCAAGGTGGCTGGCTTGGCGACTAGGTGGGTTGTTGCCTGGATGGTTGCCTCTCTGGCTGGCTGGGTGGGTGGTTGGTCGGTGGCATATACAGTTTACAGTTAGTTTTGCGCCATGTTGACAGTTACGTGCGCCGACAGCTTCCACCTGCCAGGTGAACAAATGTTGCATAAATTAGCCCGGAAAAACTGGAGCAGCCAATTCACATTCACATTTCGCATTGTTGTTGCTGCTGTTGCTGTTGCTGTTGCTGTTGATGATGATGTGGCTGCCACCATTCACAGCCTTTTGTACTTGCGTAATGCATTTTCACGCAATTTATAACCGTTTTCCACGAATTGGGTTACCTGTTCAGGCAGCGGTGCACCTGTAGAGCAGCAGGTGGGCAGCCCCCGCACGACGACATCTTCCCAAGAGATGTGTAACTCAAATATTCTTGCAATTTGCATTTGATTGAGTCGTAAATATGCAACGCACACACACATGGATATGGTGTAGATGTTGCTTTCGGTTAGAGGTTGGTTGGGTGGTTTCGGTCGCTCCCAGTGGATTGTAGAACAGTTAGACGGGGGCATAAATCTTTTGACTGTGGGAGGTGCAACGGCTGTGGCAGCGGCAGCGGCAGCCGCCACCGACGACCGACCTGATTTCCAGGTCCAGTTTTCCAACCTATCCACCTATTCACTGGATGGCTTGGCTGCTGCCTCTTCTGGATGATGATGATGATGATGATGCGACTTTGGCGTGCGCTTTTCAATTTGTTTAGATTTTTTGTGTTGTTGTTGCTGGCTTTTTGGTTTGTTCCAGCTGGTCGGTCGGTCGTTTCCTTTTTCGGGGAGGCCTCCAACTTTTTCGGCTTTGTCGGGATTTATGTTTGGCTGTCAGCGGTTACGGGTTTTTCATCTCTTTATGAATTTTTACTTTTACGCCAAGAATTTCCCAAAGAGAAAACCAGGGAAAGACACGTGCCGTGCCGCAGCTATTGAGAGTTTCGAAAACGTAGTTTATATTTGTGTTGTTTTTGCCTGGCATTTTCTCGTTTAATTTACGTTCATGAGCGACCGAGCGACCGACCGACCGGCCGGCTTTCTTTCACTTCTGTGCGGCTGTGAGCCAGTTTTCTAGAATTTCTAATAGCCGGGGCCAGCGATAGCAATAGCAATGGGAATGGGAATGGCAGCAACTAGCATTCATTATTGTTTGCCTGTAAACGCTTTTTTATTGACTCGAATTAGCGCTCAAGTAGAATTTGATGCCGCATCGCCATCGCATCGACAAAGCCAACGCACACAATGGAAGGCAGTGGAAGGAAAGTCTTATGGCCAGAACGGAGACAGAAAGCCAGAAAGCCAAGAACCCTAAGTGGGCTGCTAGAAAGCGAAATGTTATTGCCCACTTGACACACGTCCGAAAAGAACTTTGCTGCTCGCGTCGCACAACTCCCTTTCGGCGGCTCTCTCTCTGTCTCTCTGTCCAACTTCAGCCATAAAGTTCTGTTTGTCACGTAGTTCAAATAAAATGTGTTTTTATGAGACGATTAGTGCTGGGCCCCAGCACTCTTCCCCTTTCCCTTCAACACTATCTCTCCGGTGCCCAAAGCATATCAACGACATGGCAAAAAACGAAGAAGAAAAAAAGTGAAAAGAATGTCAAGTGTTAATTGCCCAGCTTATGGCCATATACTACGAGTGGCTGTCTGTCTCTGTGACTCCTCTGATGAAGATTAAGATGTAGCTGGAGATGTTTGCTTTTGTCTTTTATGGCTGCCACAGTGGAGTCATCTTTATGGCCACTACCACGGGCTCTATTTGCTCTATCCTGGAGGTGAGGTGAGGTTTCTGTGTCATCCGTGTATTCCCACTAAATGATCATAAATGATTATGGATGGCCATCAGCGATAAGCATAAGCATCCCTTTATGCGGATAATCATACTTAATCACTTTGGCTGGCTGGCTGCAGGGAAGGGCTTAGCAATTGAAATTGTTAAACACACACAAGTTAGAGAGTTCAACTGGAAACCGAATAGGGGTGAGAGGTAGACACTTTAGAGCAAAAGATCAGAGCTCTCGTGATCTTAGGATCCCATTGAAGCTACCATTAAAGTAAGCTAAACCACAAATTCTATTCCATATAAAGTCTTTTGTGTTGAACAGTTTTCAAATGCACTTTAGAACAAATTGAAATGGGAATCTTCTTTGAAAACTCATCAAAGCACTCAAGTACGAACATTAAAAGATCATTAAAACGGCCAAGCCAGTGAAAAGTTAACCGTCAATTTATATCAAGGAAATATTTGACAGTTCCCCGGTTGCATTAATTCCTTTGATCACCATTCAAATGCAATCAAAGAGCCAAATGATTGGAATCACTAATCAATCATCCACATTCCTACGCCTCAACCGCAACATTTTTCCTCTCTTCTTTTCTATGTCAACTGTCGTTCTTCATTCTTATCAGGTGCATTTATCGAAAGGAGAGACTTTGGCAGCGAACTCGTTTCGAGTTCTTTAAACATTTTTGCGATACTTCTGAATGACATTATCTATAAGCTAAACAACGCAATTTGCATTGCTAAATGGTTGGATATCCCACCCAAAGGCACCCCCTGCTCTACCCCCCCTCTGAGTATCTATCGTACAAGTATTCCTAACCGATTCCGAGGCTGAACATAACTGAAATTCTTTTGCATGTCATGAGCATTTGTGCGGGACCCCGTTACTCTGAATGTTAGATGTTAGATGGAGTTCTGTTCTGCTTGGCCATCGCCATAGCCATAGCCATGGCCATGGCCATGCATTTATGCGCTCTAAACATTGTTAGTTATGCAACCAGCAACCAGCAACCATGTACTCCCCACTTATGCGGCATGACAACAACGGCATGGCAACAGGCAGCAGACAACGACAACATCGGCTAACATCAGCAACAGCAACAACAACAACAACAACAACAACATCTACTGTGACGACAATCATTGGCGGGCATCGATGATGATGATGATGATGATGGCAAGGCCTACATTTCAATGTCATGGCTCGGGTGCTTCCACCGCTGCCAACAGCTGCCCAGCGCTACCAATCAAGTTGTTAACTATGCAAAAGTAGTAAATTGCAAAACGGACAAAGCATCAGCACCCAGAGCCACACCACTCTGGCACAGAGCCAGACAACCAGCCACACAATTGTTATGAACTGAACTTTAAATAACAATCAGCCAAGTGCCGTTAAATGAATGCGACATTGTTCAGCGCTGGAACTTTAACTCGAGCTTCAGCGCTTGAGGAGTAGCTCTGCGCCAGCTCTTGTCCAACTGTAGTTCCCGTGAGCCTCCACCGCTGAGCAATATTAATTTGCGGCCTTAAGTTAAGGCTAAATTATTTGCATAATAAACGCCAACGCCTTGGCCCCCATTCTACACTGAGCGAACAGCGAATGCACCTGGAAGTCTTTTCTTTCTCCTGTCTATTACTCTCTGCGGATCTTTGGTCAGCTAAAGCGCACTCTCATAGTCCCATTCCCATTCCCATTCTCATTCTCATTTTCATTGCTGGCCATAAGTTTGGTGGCGGTGAGCCACTGCAGTCGCTCACCTCGTACATTTCCGAAAAGTAATGGCCTGGCCAAGAGTGATAATTTATCACTGGCCAGCAGCCGGACATGCAGCAGCGCTAAACTTCAACGGTACTTGGACAACAATGCCAACTCCCGGTCGGGGACTCTGACTCGACTCGAGCTTTGGCTTTGACTTTGTGTCTTGGACTCCGTCTTGGAGCTGCTCTCGTTGCACACCATTGTATATACCGGTCTCAATTTGTGCTCTCGGCACAGGCACAATCAAATTGATATTTGCTGCTATATTTAGTTTATGATAATGCCGCCGCGGACTCTGATTCAGTCTCCGTGCTAATATGCTGCTTCCTCCTTGCAGCCAACCGCTCATTTCTCTCCACACAAAAGCCTTAGCCTTATTTATTATGCATGCTCCGACTGCGGCTCAGTGGAGTTGGTCAGGTACTCAAGTATTCCAAGAGTCCGTTTTTCCTTACAGCTGGCTGGTGTCTCTTACTTCTTTTCTGCAGAATTTCCATTAAGAAAGTGTTTTTTCTATGGCTGCAAAGTCAATTAGCATTTGGCATTTTGCTGGCTGGCATTTAGTTGGCATAAATTCAAATCGAACGATCCAAAATATTATTCCTTTTGTTTTGTGCGCCATCGGCGATATGGATGGCTGCCTGGGAACCCGCATACGAAACTAGAGAAATCTTTATTGAATATATTGAAAGTCAGCCCCCCAGTTCACAGTTTACCAGCCTCCAGCCCCAGCCTCAGAATCGTTTGTTCTGACCTCGCGAGAGTGGGCCTGAAACCCCAATTTGAGATTGTGGTTTTCAATTTAGTTTCCATATCGACAAATGAGTTCAGCTTATCCATTGTTTTCAATTGGAAATGCGGATGCTGGAAACCATTAGCAGAATTGTAATGAAAACTCTGCAGGCCATCCATCTGGGTAGTGCGATTCGCTTCACATATGATTAGTTTGTGGCCTAAGTCTTTTGTTTACGAGCCAAACATTAACAAGGAGGAAGAGCCACACTAGGAAGAGGCCAGCTACAAATTGGAATCGCATCATACAACAGATCTCTCACCCAATAACTAACAATGGTATTCGTATACGTGCATTTACATCTCTCCCAGTCCTCAGTTGTGGAGTGGCTTACATGATTGATAGATGGAGGAACAAACGCTTCCAGCTCTGATGCAGCAGAGGCTGCTGCTGCTGTTGCTGCTTCTGCCGCGGCGGCAGCTTGTTAACGTTCAATTAGTGAAATTGATAGACATATCTAACCTCCGTGGAAGAACATCAACCGAAACGGTGCGTGGAAAATCGTATGGTGGAGAGAGATAAAAAGGAAAAACAAAAGGCGATGACTGTGGGGCCAGGGCAAAACGTTTGCCTAGCCACAAATTATATGTTAATTAAAATGGGTTTCGGTTACGCTCACATGGAAATTCTAAGTGAAGGAAAACCACAAAAGAGAATTCTGAATTTTGGTTTTTATTTCGAATGTGAATATGTGAATGTTTGGCATCCGAAAAGCCACATGCCACACACACGCACATTTACCGTTCTCTTTGGTTCGTTTCGACCAGACCAGACCACCACCATTCATTCATTCACTCACTCATTCATTCTCTCTTGTCCACTTTTGGTCCAATGGCTCATTACATTTGTGGGTTAGCAGGTGAAACCGAACCAAAACGAAGCGAACAGAACAGAACGGAACGGAACCGAAAAAAAAGGGGCAGATAGTAAGTAAGTAGAAAGATGATGAAGATGGAACACCCCGAAAACCAAAAAAACCAAAGATAGTTATACAGAAATGCAGCCGCAGCTCTTTATCTTTTGGAGAAGGTTCGGGGAGGAGTGGCCTGTGGTGTCTTATTAAAAGCGCGTTGCGCCTGTTGTCTAGGCCTATAATTAGCATAAATTCATTCATACCACTAATTGCAAGTGGAAGTGAGGGTTTCCATAATGAGAGCTGCCCCTCTCCTTCGCTCTCTCTCTCTCTCCATCTCTCTTTTATTGTCTGCTTCATATATTGCCGTTCAATCGAGCAGAAGAATGGTGCAGCAGCAGCAGCAGCAGCAGCTACAAAGATGATCGAAGCAGAAGAAGGAGTGTGGTGGAATGGGGAAGCCGCTCTGTGGCCTCGGGCTGCGACGGAATCTGGAGTTGGCATCTGGCAGGGGAGATCGAGGCAGCCGGGCAGCATATTGTTTTTTAGTGCAGTATCTTAAAGCATGTTATTAACATTAACGGGTCTTTGCAGAGGTACGACTGCGACCCCCCCGGCCCCATCCCTTGTTTGGCTTTCATAATTTATGTGTGAGCGCAGATTTGCAGGTGTGGGCGTGGCACTTGTTTTGCATGCAACCTGCACTGTACCCACATCCTCCACCACTCACCCTCACCTCTTTACCCTCGACCCGTCGCCCAGCAAGGGGCATAATTAATTATGTAACTAACGAAACATTAAACAACATACAAAAAAAACCAAACAGCGCATCGAGCGCAAAAATCTTTTCTCACGCATCCGCTTATTAACCGCTAAATCTTCTTCGCTGTGTCTCTGGGGCAAAATAATGAGCAGCACTTTAGATTATCTCACAGGTGGCTCATCTCTCTGCTCTCCACCTCGGGTCGCTTCTCTGTTGTCTTCTATTCTCTTGGCGAATCTCCAGAGACTGTTTTTCTACTCTTTGTTTGTGATGGTTTTTATGGGCAGTGAAATTATTTAGCGGTACCATGGAATCGACAGCCGACAGTCGACTGTCGACAGCCCGAAACGCATAAAAAATACAACTTAACAACGCGAAAATGTGTTCATTCCGTTGGATCGTTTTTTATGAATGAAGAGATAAAACTTTATTTCACTTTCACGCTGAAAAGTTGGCCAAAAAACAACAGAAAAACGGCGCATTGTAAGGTGTAAAGTGTAGAGAGGTGTCTGCTGTAGATCAGAGATTCATTGGCTGTGAAGTGTTAATTGTTTGACGCTTAAGCTATGAAGTTACACAAGCGGATAGCAGAGATTGTTATGATATTATAGAGGGGATTACGTGGAAAGTAAATCATGTCAGACATCATGGAAGAATCACAACCAATACCCATGCATGATGCATGAGGATCAACAAAAGTTGAAGATTTCTAATCAAGAAAAGCATCTCAAATCACGCTTTCATTCGTGATGCTATCATTTATCCCACTTTATATACTTGTTTTAGGAATGCCAATGCTTCCCAGATTTGGTGAAAACTAGGCCTATGGGGTCGCATCACGTTTCCCCCCAGCATGGGGCCTTCACCCACATCCCGACTGGCTCTCTCCTCCTCGTCTCTGTCTCTGGCTAAACATTTCCCCATTTCCCAGGCAGCCAACGCTTTTCACACATAAACCGTGGACTA
The DNA here is from genome assembly GCF_008121235.1 of Drosophila subobscura. Classification (NCBI taxonomy): domain Eukaryota; kingdom Metazoa; phylum Arthropoda; class Insecta; order Diptera; family Drosophilidae; genus Drosophila; species Drosophila subobscura. The sequence goes on along the minus strand of NC_048533.1, from coordinate 25,778,120 downwards.
AACAATGTTTTTATTCTTATTGTTTTGTGTTTGGCCTGCAACTGGTACTGTTATTGTGTGGCAGGAACAATAAGATGGTGCAAGAGTGCTGAGAGCCAAGAGCCGAGAGCTGCAAGATGTAACTTCAGCTGTAGTTTTAATTAAACGCTGAAACACGGGGGAAACAAGTGAGGCAATTAATGCTCAAACAGAGGCAGGCCAGAGACCCAAGACCGAACATTCAACGCCGAATACCGAATACCAAACAGAAAGAAGTTCCGTTTCGTTTCATTCCTGTGAGTGCAAAGCCCCCATGTAGCGCCCCGTCACCAGTTCTCTCAGTTGCAGCAGCAAAACTAATAGAATGCACAACAGGAATTACATAAATTACGCGTAATGCGAAATTAGTTTTGCTAATTAACATTTTGCCATCTCTCGCTCTCCGGCTATGCCATCTATGTAAGCCTCCCTCTCTAACCAACTCGTCGTATCTGTATCTTTTTCAATTGCAGACAAAATGTTTCTACGCCGCTGCACCTTTCTGCTGCTGCTCTGTCTAATTGCGAGTGACGCCGCCAGTGCCGCACGCAAAACAAAACGTCCTGTCAAGCCGGTCAAGCAGACCGTTCCACGTACCAATGTAACGCCTTCGCCAGCGGCCATCTCTGCCGCAGCCGCTGCCTCTGCATCCGCCTCAGCCGCCACTACAAGCAGCAGTAGCAGTAGCTCCACCACGGAGTCAAACAGCGAAGTGCCAGCGGAGGCAGCCACAATTGCAGCTGGCAGCAGCGGAGAGCTGCCCAAGCCCCTGGTGACGCCCAACGAGGCCCAGCCGGAGGCCAAAACGGACAAATCCCCGGCCCAGCTGCAGGAGGAGGAGTGTGATCCAGATATGATTGGCTTCGAGATCATTACCGGGTAAGTTGGTGCCACTAATGATCAATAAAAGATCGCGCATAGTTGCATATATGAGAATTTCACACAATGAATGAGAAATAATGGTCCAAGATACTGCCAAAAACATTGCACAAAAAGAGCTGATTTCAGAGATTTATCTACACTCAAAAACAATCTTTAAACCTAGATTTCTTTGCAATAGCAGAATCTGCAAACCGTCTCCTAATTTAAATGATTTTTGCTGGTTAAGTTTTCTCTTTAAAAATTGCATAATTATTTTCATGTTTTCCACTTGCTGGCATATCATAACTGTCACAAAACAATGCCAAAAATTTCACTCAACTCTTGCTTACGCAATCGCCGGGCATTATAGAAACTTGATTACATTTTGTTTATAATTTTAGTGTGTTTTGCGATATTTTCACTTTTGCTTTTCTTCTAAAATTTGAATGATTCCAAAGAGCGCGGGCCAAGACAAGACAATGCCCGTGCCGAAGCTTTCATACATTTTTTAATGAAATGCAACTGACATTTTGGCCAATTAACATTTCCATAACAAGAAGAGAAGAAGAGACGAGGTAGCCGGGTAGCAGAGAAAGAGACATAACGGTGAAGCAGCAAGTGGGAACCCAGAAATGGAGTCAGTGCCACTGCCACTCAGTGGCAAGCCCCCTGCTAACTAGCATATGCAAATGTATCTGTATCTTTGTCTGTTCCCGTGCCTGTGTCTGTGCCTTTCCGGCAGTAGGAGTGACACTTTTTGGTTAAATCGTGACTAATCCCATGACTGGTTTGATGTCATCGGCCCCAGGCCGACAGGTTCGTTGCCAGAGTCTTTTGTTTGCGCCCATAATGAAGACTCACAGACCGGCTTAGAATGCCCACCGAAACACTTTCATTTTCATTAGCTACTCATTGATTATGGGTCATAAATAAGCTTGGGAGAACGGGAAACCCTCTGGACTATCTTTCGGATCTGTTTCATTTGAACTACTTTATCTGAATTTCAGGTATGTGCTATCGGCACCCTCGAAAATGTTGGACACTCTGCCGGGCACCCTGATGCTCACCGACTGTTTGGAGGCCTGCCAGAGCAATGAATCCTGCAGCGCTGTCAACTACGAAACCGGCCTCTGTGTGCTGTTCAAGACCACGGCCGATAAATTGCCAGGTGAGTTAGAAAGTGTGAGAATGCGACACCGACGACGACTACTACTCCGCCAGTTGGTTGTTTGTTTTTTGTGCCAAAGAAAGCTCAATAATTTAGCCGGCCACTCAATCCACTCGCTCACACATTCATTCACTCACTCATTCATTCATTCATTTGCTCAATTATTGAGTTCTAGTTCATGCAGGTTGCATGTTTTTTTATTTTCTGCTTCTTGGGGCTGTGGCTATGCCTGTTGCCTGCAGCTTTCGTGGCCAAGAGGCATAAATCACCCGAGTGTCTCCCAGTGGCCGCAAAACGCCTTTTGCTTTTACGCATGATTTGGCTGGCAGCCAAGGCGGCGGCGACGATGGCGATACGATGTTGTGCTGTGGCCGGGGCTCTGGGCCCAGGAAAACTAGATTTTGCCTATTCTGCAAACAGCAAACTGGCTTTTGGCATTGGCGTTGCTGGCAGTAACGCATAATTTCTGCTGCCACAGCCTTCCCAGTCGTCGAATGTCGATGCAGTTGTCGCTGCTGCTGCTGTTGCCACTGCCTTTTGCCTCCGCTGTGGCTGCCACATTCAGCCGCTGATTCAGCCTCAGATCAGCCTTCAGCTGCTGCTGCACGCCTGTTACTTTGCAGTGAAGGGGCGTGTGCGTAAAACGCACCAAATGCTCAACGCACGCACCTCCCATACGCATGGCACCGTTGCATTTTCCTGATTTTTCCCGGTTTTCCTGACTCTGTTTTTATCTGTTTCCCAACTCCCTCTCTCAACCTCTCTCTCTGTCACTCTCTTTGGTGCATTTTCAGGTTCACTTTCGCGCTCACAGTTTCCGGTTTTCACCATCTACGCACAGAAATCGTGTTTGGGCGTCCGTCCTTGCTCCAAGGCCTGGTGCATCGATCGCGTTCAAGGTTACCGCCTCCCCGAACATGTCAAATCTAGTCAGACGGTTCTCTCGCGGCGCGACTGCCTGGAGCTCTGCCTCGGGGAAACCGAATTCACATGCCGGTGAGTAGCCCAAAAAAGGGTCCCAAAATTAGCAATTAAGGAGAATAAGGGAGAGATGTTTAATAGATTTTGATTCAGGGATTGAAAAATGTTTGCCAAAGTGTAGAAAATATTGTACTAGAAAAGTCTTAGGAATTCGAGGCAAAGTATTCTAATTTTAGATGCTAAAAAGTAAGTATTCCTTTTGGAAATTGTTCAATATATAGAGTAGAAATCATGAGTAGAGAAATCATCCCAAAGTTAGTAATAATTCTACCATTAAGCACCACTGATCTTTCTTTCATCGATGAATCTGACACCTAAATGAATCCCATTTAATATATTTTATTATTTTTGAGCGGCTTAACTTACTGCTTCGTGCTCTATGTACATATACTTGAGATTTCTTTCCTAATGCTCTATTATATGTAACTCTCTTGCTTCTCTTCCACCTTCCGATCTTCGCCACTTCGCTTTCCGAACTCTTCCACCTCTTCCGATCTCTACCGCTCATAATTTTAACCACGAACCAGCTCGGCCAACTACTACCGCCACTCGGGTCTGTGCGAACTGTCCGACATGGATCGTATTACCCTCTCGGCCGGCGGCAGTGTAGAGCCCTACGATGGGGCCGACTATCTGGAGAACAACTGTGCGGAGGAGCCCAGCAAACTCTGCGAATTCAAGCGCATCTCCGGCAAGATTCTGAAGACTGTGGACTCTGTCTACCAGGACATCAATACCATTGACGAGTGCCGTGATCTCTGCCTAAACTCCCCCTACAGGTAAGCATTTCCTTCAGTCTCTCCCGCATCTGTTCTGACTGGTTGACAATCGTTTGACAGATGCCACTCTTATGACTATAACGATACTGGAGACATGGTCTGTCGCCTGTCGCATCACAGTCGCGCCACCCTCACCGACGTGATGGATCCCTATCTGGATGTGCCCGAGGCAGCCACCTACGAGCTCTCCGCCTGCTACAATGTGTCCATTGAGTGCCGTTCCGGGGAGATGATCACCAAGATTCGCACCTCCAAGCTCTTCGACGGCAAGGTCTATGCCAAGGGAGCACCCAAGTCCTGCGCTGTGAATGTGAACAATTCGCTGGAGTTTGATTTCCGCATGGGGTACAATGACCTCGAGTGCAATGTCCGCCAGAGTGCCTATGGACGGTATATGAACGACATTGTCATCCAGCATCACGACATGATCGTCACATCCTCGGATCTGGGCCTGGCAGTGTCCTGCCAGTACGACTTGACCAACAAGACGGTGCTGAACGATGTCGATCTGGGTGTGACAGGTGAAATTGAATCGTCGCTGAGCGAGGAGATCACCATTGACTCGCCGAATGTGATCATGAAGATCACCTCACGGGATGGCAGTGACATGAAGCGCATCGCCGAGGTGGGCGATCCCCTGGCCCTTCGCTTCGAGATCGTCGAACAGAACAGCCCGTACGAGATCTTCGTTAGGGAACTGGTGGCCATGGATGGCTCGGACAGTGCCGAGATAACGCTGATCGATGCTAATGGCTGCCCCACCGATCAATACATCATGGGCACCATCCAGAAGCTGACGCACAACCGCAAGGTGCTGCTCTCCCAGTTCGATGCCTTCAAGTTCCCCTCCAGCGAGGTGGTGCAGTTCCGCGCTCTGGTAACGCCCTGCATACCGCGCTGCGAGCCCGTCATTTGCGACTCCGAGGATGGCGCCAGCGGTGAACTGAAGTCTCTGGTCTCCTATGGCCGCAAGAAGCGCTCAGTGCTCAATGGCACCGATGGTGGTAAGTGTGTGTCTGCCGCCGTGAGCCAGACCTAGAGCGAATGCAATCTATCCCTACCAAGTACTAACTGCCTGAATTGATTCACAGGCGAGTTCATGGTCAGCACACGCCAGCGTCGGGATGTGGGCCCCGTTGATGATAACATACTGCTCGTGCAGTCCATACAAATCACAGACAAGTTTGGCTTCCAGCCAGAGGATGGCAGCGGCAGCAGCAGCAGCACCAATGGCAATGACAGCGGATCTGGTCCCCACGAGAAGGCATATGCGGGCGTTGCCCAGGACAAGCTCACTTGTCTTAATGGCTATGGTAAGTCCTCTCCCACCACCTATTCCACCTATTCCACCCATTCTAGCGATTCCGATTCTGGCTCTCTGTGAAAATGCCCAATCAAGCGCGAATCAAAAGTTACGCGATTTGCATAGACAAGGAGCTAGCAGGACGTTGTCTTCGTCTTCGTCTTCCCCTTCGTTTCACTCCTCATCGTCTGGCGTATCCGTTGTCGTCATTGTAGTCGACTGTCGTGCTGGCCTGGGTGAATCAGCAGGGGGGTATGATTCGATGGGGCGACGCCGACTGGCAGCATCGTGAGCCAGTGAGCTTGTTCTTGGCCCTGGCCCATTGTTGCCTGCTCGCTAATTTTGATAATGAATCAATTTTTCATCATTGCCGACTTTGGCCGAATGATTCCTACTGCATGAGAATTAAATTAGGTTCTGTTTCGGATCGCAGCTCTAACTGCTTACTCCGCTGCTCCCCCGCAATTCACAGCACTCCACGGCAGAGCACATCCACCTCCGACTGCTGAGTGCTGTCCAGAACGTGTTTTGTGACTGCATTAAACAAGTTATGATGTTGGCTTGGTGTCTCTGGCTCACGACCAGGTCACTAGTTCAGCTGCAGCTGTGCAGGATTGTGCACGCCTCATTTTCGTGCGGCGCGAAAACTTTTTCTGCACAGTTGGTCGCCGTCGTCGTCGTCTGCGTCTGCGTCTCCTCCGTCCATCCCCGTTAGCCAGCAGCAGCAGCTGAAATTTCTCAGTTCTCGGTTTCAGTTTTGCAGCATTCAGCATGCAGTTTGCTCCACTCTGTTTTCAGTTTTCAGCGCTTCCAGCTGTAGCTGCATCCACCCAGCCACCCATCTCCCATGTGTCATTCCTTTGTGGAGCAATTGCCATGCCGCATTAAAGCGAATGCAGCGTTGAAGCGTTAAATTGACAGCTCGTTAGACAGCAGCAGGTCCAGCCTAAGCTTCAGATTGGACTTCAACTGCGACTGCGCCTGGGACTCTGTGCATTGGACCACCGTTCCGCCATCAACAACAACGTACATTTTTGTTGTAATTACGCGCTGCATTTCAAGGCAGATCAGAGTCGGCCCAGGCCGAAGCTCATTGTCTGCAATTAGAGCAACGGTTTTCTTCTGCTCTTTAAGCTCATTTGCCACACACATTGTTGGTACGGAACGATGGTAGATCGTAGACGGTAGACGGTACACTGTAGATGGCCCCCGACAGGTGATCTTTAATGCGTGCAGACAGTGAGACTCGCTGTTGTGGCATGCAGAGCAGCAATTTAATTTAACGCCATCTGGCCTATAATTTGTCAAAGCTTATGAGCATTTTTCATTCCTTTGACCAGCGATATTTATACATACAATATAAACGAATCTCTTTCCCCAATTATCCCAATCATTTTAATGCTCACCTTATACCACTGAGCATCTTCAAGTCCTTCAATGATGTTTAATTTCTAATATTACACCCAGCAAAATTCTCAAGAAAAGTACTTCCCATATACTATGTACGGGTGTGTATGCTCAAGCAAGTTTGTATGTGTGTATGGGCTGAGCTTTTGTTTCGCTTTCGATATTCCGCAACTTTTTGCCCAATCAATTTAATGGTCACTTTTTCTGCTGGTTCGCCGAGTCCCTAAATGAAGCTTGATTCCCGACATTACTCGGCTCGGTATTCTCTCATGTATGTGATCCTGCTTTTCGCTTTCGGTGCACAGCCACTTTTTTCTCCACTCCACTGCGAACATTGTTTAGCGTAATGAATCCTTTTCCACTTATCTCAATTATATTAGCAATGGATATTTTAGTCTTTGAATGATGTTTAATTTCAGCTATTACTTGGCTTTGAGTTCTGAACAAACTTCACTTCCTTATTTGATGGACTTTTCATTTCGCTTTCCATCATTTTGGTTACTTTGTTGAATGCTTACTTTATGGAAATGTTTCTTTAAGTAACCCTCAGTCGGAGATTTATTACACTAACCAAAAGTAATTGGGCAGTTAACTGCATGGCCAGGCGTATTCCAAGTCCAAAAATTATTCTGGTTTCGCTTTCTATATTCTGCCATACAACTTTTCTTCCCATTCGCTTCGATTTTTCCCAACATTTACCTCATTCTCATTGTTCTGGCTCTCTCGGCTTTTCATCAAATTATTTACTCTTTTTGTTTTGTGTGTGTTTTGTCGTGGGCGCCTCGATTTACTACTACTACCGCTGGATCTCTCCATCTTTCTAACTGAACGTTTACAGTAATTGTAATAATTTTGTATATTTTCGTTGTTCTCTCTTTTGTTGGTCTTGTTGTTGTCGGGAATGGGAACTGGAATGGGAATGGGGATGTGAACAGTGCTGTTGGGGATCTGCTGTTGTCAGATCAAGTTGGGGGCAACACACAAATACACATAAATAAAAGGCCAGTTTCAAGTGCGTGCACTTTGTTATTGAAACTCATTCAAGTCATGACCAAAGAGCCATCATGATGATGATGTGGATAATAATGATGATGATGGTTTGTGTCTTTTATTTTGGTTGCTTTGCAGCGACTGCTCTGTGGAACTCTAGCTTGCTCCGAGCTTACTTTTTATGGCCAACAGCAAAACGTAGTACAGCAAAGTAATCTTTGATAGTCATCTGGCATGTCGCTCGTTGTTGCTGTTGCTCTGGCTGATGCTCTTAAATTCTGATTTCGTGAACTGGACGACAACAGCAACAACAGTAACAGCAACAGCAAAGACAACGCATGCGAGTCGTACTGCACTCTGGTTTTGACTTTGACTTTGGCGGCACTTTCACCCGATTTCTACCGGCATTGGCATTTCGAATTTCCTCCAACGACCATGGCCGAGCGGCCTCTGCCTTTGCCTCTGCTCTGCCTGGGCTTATTTATGTGGCATGTTGCACTTTTAAGAACCCAACAATTGTGGCATGCAATGTGGAGGGTAAGGAAAGTGAGTCCAATCTGTGGCTGCTGCTGCTCCGACTATGTGGCTGTGTGGTTGTGTGGCTGCTGCCTCTTGTGGCATGCCAAAATATGCAACTCATGCATTAAATTGTCGCTGTTTTATTTCTCATTGTTTTATGTTTATCTTCAACTTGTTGCTGTCACAACTTGGTCACTTGGTCGCTTGGGGGCCTATTTCTTCTCTCTTCTCTCTTCTCTCTCTCTCCTTCGCTCTCTCTGTTTGTTTGTTTTGGTTTTTGTTTCGTTTTATGGCCGAAAGTGGGTCAAGTGGCGCCCACTTTTGTTTTCTTTGATAACTAAACCGATCTTAGGTCACTTCTTGGACTTCTTCCCTGTTTTCTGTTGATTGAAACGATCTTATCTTTTCTGTGGGTTGCTTTGGCGGCTCTTTGGGTTGAGGGGGAAACCTGTTTTATGTACACATCGAGAACTAGATCGTTTGCCAGCGATAATCCCAATGATTTATGGCGATAAGAGGCCGACTTCCCTTCTGAAATTGCTGATCGATTGAGAACCTCTCGAGTAATGCCATTTGTTTTCACTTCTTTCTCTTTTGTAGGACTGATTATGGCTGGAGCGCTCTTCCTGCTGGCCCAGTTGAGCATCTTTGGCATCTGGAAGACCGTCCAGCGACGCACACACAAGGAGCGATACCTGTACCAGCACGAGCCGACGCCGACCATCACCTATGGGGCGCCCACCATGCTGTACGGTCCCCCACCGCCATCATCCGCCTCGTCGGGTGCGTCCCACATGGGCCACAGCGCCAAGGACACGCTGAGCAAGCTCTACGACAGCGGCATCAACGGACGCTACGGACAACAGTACTAGACGGACAACTCCAGAACACAGCTCTCACATTTAGCTGGGAACAAACGCAATATGCCTCGAAAGCTTCAAAAGATTCGATGAGACTTGAATAGAAAATATGCGCCCAAGCGGCGACAAATGCAAAAATCATTGGAAACCCTAGAGATAATCCAATCCTAGACTTAGGCTACACTTACAACTTAAGCATAGATTGATGATCAATGATTGATGATCGAATTGAAACCCCTGCCCCCTCGCATGTTTTTTTTTCACATTAATGCGCGCTTTTAAATGCCTTGGAAATCGATAATGTTCCAGCATTTTGAATCTGCGCATTGCCAATCAAACGGAAATTATCTCCCCCCCAACCCCCAGCTAAATTCGAATTAAAAGTTAGTTAAAGGAGCCGGAAAGCAGGAATGAAGTGCTTTTCCCCGATTCTTTCTAGTAAAAGTTAGGCTAATTTTTAGTGGTAAGTGGAGACGTCTCTTTCGTATCTATATGTCTAGGTCTATAGAACTCGAGCGACATGCATTTATAACTATTATTCTATTTATTAATAACTATTTATTCAGCTGCTCACATTTTCACACAAAGTTTGCCAAATAATTTTGTATCAAAATGTTTTGCGCCAGGCTTCTGTGCAAGGCGGCGTTTCCCATTTTTCCTAGCCCCAAAACACTTCCCCACCCTGCCTCTAAAAACCCAAGCTACACTATCTATAATCTATTAGTCTCGAACTATTTATTGTGCTAATTGTATTTCATATATTATTTATTTGCCGAAACACAGAGCGGTGCTAATGTTTAGTAGAGCCTTCGACTTGTCCCCAAAAAGCAAGTTTCAGAGACTTAGAGAATTAAAATAATTAAAATTTCTGATAAACGAATTGTACTGATTAAGTAAAGCAATAAACTTAAATATATTTTTAAAAGAAAATAAATGTCTAAAAATAAAAATAACGTTTTGTACCTATTGGAGGATTATGGAGGATAAGAAATGGGAAATTATTTTGGAAGATCCCAAAAAAGAGTGGGAAATTTAAAAGATTTGTTCCATGGTGCGTTCAAGAGCTATCGCAACAACAGAGACAAAAGTCCCAAAAAGATTATTTCTGGTTGTATAGAGTTTTGAAGAAAAAATCAGTAACATTTGAAAGCGTCAAAAAAATTATAAAAATCAATAATTAAATTAAGCAGAACGTGGCTAAATGTAAATACAATTTGTTGGCAATTAGTTCCACCTTTAAATCTTGAGTCAAGATTCATTAAATATTCTACCCACAAGAAATTAATTTAACCATAACCAACTTTGTTGCCAATTAACATTTCACTGACAAAACGAAGCCACCATTAACTGAAATTGATGTTTGTCGCAGCGCTCTCATAAAAGACCCACAGAAATGATGATAATTTCACGGCAATTTGAGCCGAGACCCATGTGGCATGTGCCGCCGCAGATACATGCATATGTACATAAATATGTACATATGTATAGGTGTGAGATGTGGCAGACTTATAGTCGCATCTTTAGGTGTGCCGGCAGTCACCTGCAGCTTCTCCGCGTATTATGGCTTGGAGTGTGCTTCTTGTGTGGAGGGGCAGTCCGACCAAAGTGTTAATCAAATTATGAGGCAACATAAAGCAGCGGCGGAGTTCAACCAGGCGTATCACGATCTCTTTAACGCTTCAGCTACGCACGCCATTGGGTATACACACATAAATACATATGTATGGTATATCTATGTACATAAATCCATGATTAATTACAAATTCTGATCCACTGAAGGCGTCGATTAATCATGATCGTGTTGAAATTGAAATTGTAAAGTGCGAAAAGTCGAGCTTCGGGTGAGACGTGTGTCGCGTTAGTAAATGAAGATGTCTCCTTCTGCTGTCCATCTCATAGGAGAGACTCGATTGCCTCAGTGGATTGCCTCTATTGAAGACTGGGTGTGAGAAGACGCATGTGCGTCGTGCCTCACGTTGCATAAAACTCCTTTATTAAGCGATAGATAGCCGAACTGCGAGTTTGGATTGAACGAATTCCGGATGCACTAGAATTTGGAACTACGATCTGGCAATGGTTTGGCATTAGAAGAAAGAATGGAGGGTTTCATACCCCTCAAATTAATATACATCTAGCCTACACATTAATCCCTCTCCTAGTCCGTTTTCTACATCCAATATACAGATTTAACCCATCGATTACCCACTTTCCACACAAAGTTAATGTACCCTTTCTCACATGCTACAGAAAATCATCACAAGCCACGCGTTGACATTTTTTATGGCCGGTTCTGGTGCGTATTTGGCTTGGACTCGGTCGAGGTGTTGGAGTTTTAGATGGAGTTGGAGTTGGTCTTCCGATGGGGGAACAGAGCAGAGCAGCAATCCGTGCTCCGGGCGCTCCTTGAGTTTTTTTTTTTTGTTTTTGGTTTTTCTCACTTTTCCAGAACGTGGCCAAGTGTGGGCATTGGCGGTGACAGCTATGCAAATGCCTGGCCATTAAGTCGTTGACTGTTAGCAATGGCTTTTAATTAGCGGCTTGACTTTGGCCCCGACACAAACCTCGGCCTGGATCGTTCTGATCCCAAGAAAGGCCTCGGTATGGGAACAGGGACAGGGACAAGAACAGGGACAGGGACAGAGACAATGGATGAGACACCTACACTCGTTGTGGTTGACACTTTGACCATTGAGGAAAACGCTTGCTCGCATTTTGCCAATTTCCATGCATAAAGTTCGCATTGAACACCCTCACGCTTCGTGGTCATTTGCATTTAAATGCCATTGAGCCTCGCCAGAGGCTAAGCTGCAATGGGATGGGTTCAAACGGAGTGAAGATCTCGTTTGCAGCACTTCCTCCCCTCTCCTCTCCTCACCACCCAAGCCAACCCAACCCATTCCATGACAGAGAGCTAGAGAGCTTTTCCTATTCGGGTTTTCTTTTTGTATTCGTTTGGTTTTTTGGCCTGCCATGTTGGCCTGCCTCACGATTTCTTCATTGGCCTCCCGCCTCGTCCTCTGTCCTCTAGCCTCTGCCGCTGCCGCTACTGCTGTTGTTGCTTTTCAGCTTTTGTTTGTTTTACAGCTGCTCGCTTTGATTGAAAAATTATGCACTTGCCATGGCAATGGGCAACGCCAAATTTCCCCTCCAAAGAGAAAAGAAGAAGCGATTGAAGAAAAGGAAAACCCACTGCAGCAGCAGCACCACCACCAGAAATGAGGTGCTGAAACACCAAGCTACTTCCTGCGATGTGAAACTTTTGATGCTCTTTTAACTGGCCGGAAATGCAAGAGGAAATGCTGCCAATAATTTGAGAGAGATGAAAAGCATACAAAACAAATTGGGATATATATAAAAATTGTGTGAAAGATTTCCAGGAAGGAGTGTGAAATTCATGCATATAAAATTCCATAAAGCTACGAAAACACAGCTGCTGATTAGGATGGAAAAGAAATTCTTCCCCAGTCCAATTCCTCTGCTAAGCACCCATCATAGCCGAGAATCCTCAACTTCTGCATAGAGTACAATAAGGCAAACAGATAGACTGACAAAAGTTTGAATCTTAGCACTTGAAGCGACAGAGTGAACGTTTTCCCGCTTACCATTAAACATTTTCCATTTTCCGATGGCTGAAAGCGAGGACGGTGGCTTGTTACTTTTCATTTCGCCAACTCCTCCAGCTTGTCCTGCTCATTAGCAATTGCCCGGCATGGCGGAGGCATTCGGGACGGGATGGGACGGGACGGGACAGCTGTTGGCAAGTTTTCACCTAATTAAGCAAACAAACGTGTGGGAAATCGAGGCGGCCATCGTTTGTGCTTTTGGCCAAGATAACTTTCGCCCGGGTTCCCGACTCCCGACTCCCGACCGACGAACGCCGACCCGAACCGTTCAAAGCGACCCAATACGACACGCCCCATGTCCCGATGTCCCCAGTGTCCAATGTCCCCAGATTCCCAATAGCCCAGCGAGTGGAAGGCGAAACTAATTGCCACGAACATGGGGGCTAAGTAGCCGGAGGAATGCAGCCGAAAACATTTGTCTCTAATTGCGGGCTCAGCCCAATTGGGTAAAGCAAATTAAATTAAATGCAATCTAAACAAACAGCCAAAGCAGAGCAGCCCAGGCACAGTAAAACTGCAACTGCGACTGCAACGGCAACGGCAACACTGCCGCAAACAGGAAGAGCTCCAAAGAAGCAACAACAATTTGTGCAAAAATACAAATTGGAACATTTGTAGAGAGGCGCAGGCGTGTAGGCACTGTGAGAATTTATGGCCCTGGTGGGGTCACTGCCGCAATGGAATGGATAACATCTGGGCTGGCTGGCTGGCTGGATGGCTGAAGACCCAACTGAAGACCCAACGGAAGACCCAACCGACTGCGGATGGCTGCCTGACGCGTCGTGCGCAATGCGCATGCAAGGCCCAAACAAAACCGAAATGGCTAAGGACATTGACCAGGCCCCAAAAGACTCCCTCCTCGGTGTCTGCGCCAGAGCGATACAGAGAGATGGAAAGCCATTAGAAATTAGAGAAATGGTTCAGTACCGTTTGAAGATGCTTCGCTAGATTCGCCAGGTTCTTGTTGGCCACACAAAAGTGGTGGTGCCTCAGAAGACGAACACAACAGCAATAAAACAAAAACAGAAAACAATTAATAACTGGAATGTATCTCTGGAATCTCCAGACTCCAGACCTGCGGCAATTACAGAACCCAAAGGAGCATCTACCGGGGTCATTTCACTCAAAATCAATTTCACTTCAAAGATTCGGTAGTCGCAGATGAACTTTGACTTTGACTCTGGCTAAACGCGAGATGGAATCACATCTGACTTACATTAAATGATATTGAAGTGGGGACTGGAAAAATCTTCTAAGCTTACCTTCAGAATATCTGCGATCGATGCTGCATTCAGCTGGAAATTCCTTAAGGCTGTAACATGAAGATATCCTCAGGGTCAAGTGCCACCCAATCTGTGGTCCATGCTTCCAGGCAGAGTCTGATTGAATGCTGAAAGATAAAGACGTATTCATATTTAATCTGAAGAACAGTTTTGCTTAAATTGCACTGCAACTAGTCACACACACACATCATACAGTACACACAAATCCCTCGTTCAGTCTCCTGCTGGCATCACAGCAACATCTTCCTCAGGGTTCAGCAGCGCCCAAGCCCTGGTCAGCGCTTCCGCTTGGGCAAACTGTGAGACTTTTGCTTTTTCCTGCCTGCGCATGCGATGGCTGCGTATTCAATTTTTTAGGAGGATCACAGATCACAGCACTGGGCCCAAGCCCAAGCCCTAGCTGGAGGTGGGGGCGTGCGTGAAAATGGCTTGAGTGCACAAGGAAGGCCGCCGGCTGGCCACTCTCACGAGCAGCGGGCGGCGGCTGGAGGCAGGACAACAATCGCAGTAAGTGATTACGTAACCAGTGCATTGTTCCTGTTCATCTGTACTTCTTCTTTCATTGAACAACGCAATGGATGAGCCAGAGGTGGGTCTTCTACTTCGAGCTGGGAGAGCTTCGCTGCGCAGTGCTGCGGCTTATCAGGCACCGTGGGCGAGGCAGAATCAATGGTGGGCAGCAGCAGCAGCACCAGCACCAGCAGCGGAGTCCGTGCCAGTCAGAGGAAGCTGCTGCAAAATAATTTATTCACAGCCATTATGCACTGCGAATTTATGCCACTTCCTGGTGGAACAACTACAAATAGCCTTTTAAAATGCGATAAAAATAGCGCCAACGGGTCTACAGAGACAGAGAGAGAAGAAAATCCCCATAGAATGCAAAAGGAAGATGCTGCGACTGGTGTTGCTGATGCCTCTTCTGCCGCTGATGCTGCTGCTGTTGCACAATGGGTTCCAAGGATGGGGCGTGGTTCTGGCCACGGCAGGGCGCACACTCCCAATGACTTTTAAGCATGAAACCGTAAAATGGTTTTTCAATAAACAGGCAACTGGCACGGAGCATGGAGCACGGAGCAGGGGCAGAAGAGAGAACAGAACGAGAGGTGGGCAGACGAGCAGAGATCAGTGGAAGAGAACTAGACTCTGGGAAACGGGCGAAAACAATGCGACAAATATTTGAATATGTTAATTAGTTTGTTGTTCCTGTTGCCGTTTTCTGGGCACGATCAGTTCTTCGTTCTCCTTCTATCGCTGGCCGTGCATCGGTGCAGTCTAATTTCATGTGTTGCCATCTTGTTAGCAGCCCCACCAAGAGCACCAAGAGCAGCAAGAGGACCAGAGTCCCCAAGCTCCCAAGTCCCGAGATCCGAGAACCGTTTTGCATCTTCGCACTAGCGCAGAGGCTAACGAGGTTGCCGAGGCGACTCCGAATTGGTCTGGGACGCCTGCAAGTGCATTTTAGATTCATATTTATATTTATGATTGGTATGCAGGTTGGCCCACACACACAGCAAAACATGCACACACGAGGAGCAGAGCGTAGTGGACCCATCCATATGCAGTGGGCCAATAAAGCTGCCAATGAGCCGGGCTAAAAACAACTGACAGCATCAGCCTTATAGAGTCACACAGGCCACCAACGGCTCCAGGGGATCGGGATCTCACTTCTCGCGATTCTGCCCCTTCTACGATTTTGTGGCATTTTTGCCATTTGCACGCAAAGTCAAGTACAAAGTTGGGCTAACAGGGGATTACAGTGGGAATTGGCTATCAGAGAGTCTAACCAGCGGATGAGAACAGCAACAGCATAGAGCCTTATTACTACGATAAAGATCATTCATTCATTCTCATATGGAAATAAGAAGCGAAACTCCCACATTCAAATTTCTAGACCTATCCAATCTCTACTGTACATTCAACAGCTTGGGACTCACCTGTGGCATTCTTTGCGTGTGGATGCCGCTGTGGCCGCTGCCACTCGCCTCATCTCCCGCCATTTACCATCCCACCAGCCACAACTTGACTTCTCGAACACTGGCCAGGCTGTAGGTGTTGCCCGGGCCACAGCTGATGCCTTTGACAGCTACTAAATTCTGCTTTTGCTCGCGCGACGCACGTTCCTTGTCCAATTTTGGGCAGCGCGATCGCTAGCTTAGCTTGGAATATTCCTCTTTTCTTTTCAGTTTTGTTGTTGTTGTTGTTTAGTGTGTTTTTCGACTGGCGCTTATCGTTTGGCCATAAATTTATGCCGCCTCGTGGTTGTTGCGGCTGCCATGAGGAGGTCCTAGGCCTCCGCTGACCGTGACACGCAATGAAGTTGTTGTTTCGCCTCTTGTTGGAATTTCCGTGGCTTGTGGCATGTAGAATGCAATTAACGGCACTTGGCGGCTCAAGGGAAATTGACATTTCAACATAATTAGTTACTTGTTTTGCCTTAATTGCGTAGTTTGCGACTTGAAAATTAAAACAATGAAAAAATCCGCGATATACAGCGTGACCGCGGAATTTGCAAAATATACCGCAAATATACCTTAAATATAAAATCATTTTCCTCGACTTTGATGTTCTATTTAATATTACCAGCTAGTTAGGATTCTCAGCGCTTAAACTATAGTTTTGTCCAATTCATCAATCAATTTTCCACAAGATTGTCTGGTTTTCATGACTTATTTTTATTGGATTGATTGGAAAATAATATTACAAATAAAAGGGTCAAACAAAGAGATCAGCATTAAAAGTCACGTGGGTGGGAACGGAACATTCATAATGATTTTTTCTTAGACTGACAGGCTTTGTACCCTTTCGAATGTTTTCTAATATTCTTTATAACGAAATACGTTAAGATGGCTCTCCAACACAGATTGACTTGTTTTTGCATTGATTGGAGAGTAAGATTTCAAACATTTCCTCAATTCGAGGATATCCTTCCCACAAAGTGTACTAGAATGTTGAAATTTACTAGAAATTTATTGCAAACTTTTCGGCGTTAAATGATAATAGATCACATTTATTTATATTACGTTACGTCTTACATTTTTTCTACTCTTGTGTAGATATTTAACATTTTTACATTATGTGGTGTAAATTCTGCACTTCACAGCATTGACCCTGCGACAGTCTGCAATCTAGTATGCAGTATATTTTTTAAAAATGCTACTTTAAATACTAAGAATCTTTGGTATTGTGTGTGGTCATATTGTGGTATATTTTTTGGAGAACTCCGCGGTCGCACTGAAATTGAAAGTGAAAATTGCGCTGCAAAATACGAAAATTTCTTGAAATTGTTAAAAAATTGAATTAAATTCAATCAAATTCATTTGAAGCCAGTCCAAGGTGTGCTGCAACATGTGTGGAGGATTTACCTGCTCGAAGAACGCGCTCATAGCGCTCAACATTTTATATGTGGTAAGCAAACGAGAGAAAAAAACAAACAGAAATGTAGAAATTCCCAGTGGCAAAAACAACAACCAGGAAGTGGAACAACAAATGCAAAGCAGCAGCAACAGCAACAAAAGCGATTGTGTTACGAGTAGATTATTAAATTACAGCGCCTAATGGCGTTTTATTGATTTTCTTGTGGCAGGTGCAACATACACGCACACACACGCACATGCAATCGTCTGTATGTGTACCTGTATGTATCCATGCGTCCTGCCTGCTGCTGCTGCCTGTCTGCGGTCTGTTGTTCCTCTTGTTAATAGTCGACCTCCAGTGCACATCTTAAGTACTTATACTCTGCTCTTCTCCTCTCCCCTCTTCTCCATCCACTAGATGATTGGTTTCCTGCTGATTGGCGTGGGGGTCTATGCGCGGGCCGCCTCCATTGTCACCAATCTGCCCATTGTGGGCGGCATCCTGGCCTGCGGCGTCATCCTCATCTGCATCTCCATGCTGGGCCTCGCCGGCGCTGTGAAGCACCATCAAGTGATGCTCTTCTTTGTATCCTTTTCGAACCAACCACAAGAAAACCTTGCAAGCGCACGCACCAAAAGTGCTTGCCACATACATAGAGCCGAAGGTCGTGCCCCTCGTGTCGAACAATGACATGAAAAGTGGCCTCATTATGAGTCAAATTATGACGGGGCCTCGGCTGCAATGACGACAGCTGTTGGCATGAGCATCACCACTCTTGATAAGCATTTTGTAATCACTCTCGTGGCTTTCCTTAACCCCTAGACTGTTTCTCTCTCCCCCCGCAGTACATGATCATCCTGTTTATGCTCTTCCTCATCCAGTTCTCCATTGCCAGCTCTTGCCTGGCTGTCAATGCCGAGCAGCAGCAGCAGTTTGCCGAGCAGGGATGGATGACAGTGCCCCCAGAGTTGCGGCAACAGGTGCAGGAGAGCCTCGACTGCTGCGGCTTCAATGCCACCAGCAGCATCAACCTTCCGACCACTCCCCTGGCTCCGACAGATGAACCCTCCTGCGAGCTGGTCAATCGAAAGTGCTGCGAACAGTCGAACGATGTGGATTGCCATTGCCCGGCCTGTGGTCCCATGCTGGAGGACAAGATCGACTATGCCTTCAAGCTGTGCGGCGGTCTGGGCATCTTCTTCAGCTTCACCGAGGTGCGTACAAAGAAATGGAGTAGTTTGTACTAATCTCTGTAATCTGTGTAATTCCTCCATCCATTCACATGCTGCCTTTAGTTTGTGGGCGTCTGGCTAACCGTGCGCTATCGCAATCAAAAGGATCCGCGCGGCTTGCCCAGCGCCTTCCTTTAAATTGTCCCTTAAATCAGAAAAGAACAATTAGTCCCCGCGACATAGCAACAGGCAAAGTTATATAGATTTATGTGTGTGTATCTCTGTCTCTGTGTATTTCCCTTTCTGCGAAATGTTGCTATGGATGTTGGGCGGAGAATTTCATGGGTCATAGACCAAAAGAGAGCTCTTTGGGTCTGCATACATCTTATATATTTATACCATCTACAGATACATATATAAATACAGACATACATACATATATACAGATATATATAATCGCATTACAGCATAGATACGTATGTACGTAATGTGTGTTAGTTCGTAATTGATATACAATACAACTTTAGACATATATACACTCATACAGATATAGTGTTATAGACATATAGAGGAGGAGAGAGCCATATAAAGCAATCAACAATCCCCTTCTTCTTTACCCTTCATTCTAACACTCTTTAACTAACTGTAAAACCAACTGACGGGCTCTTTCGACTAAGCCTAATCGAGCAGAGGCCAGAGGGTGAGACATGTTTAAGCATTTTTGTGTCTTCATTTTCCTTGGTTTTTATTCTTATGCAAACAACTTTGAATGATCGACGACTAATACAACTTTTGTTTCCACTTAGGTCTTGGCCGTTTTCTTGGCGCGTCGCTATCGCAATCAACATGATCCCTGCTATCTGCCTGCCCGTGCCGTCTTTCCCCACAACTATCTGTACTGATTGGCCCATGGATATGGTGAAGGAATGAATAATTTTGATAAAGCAACGACACATGGCTGGTGCATTTTTAGTCAAAGGGACGAAGGCTGAATATTCTTATTTGTACAACACACACACAGGCGTACGTTTCCTAGCAAGAATCGAATACCAGACTCGAACAAGAGATTACTCGATGGCAGAGAGGAGAGAGAGTGCTCAAATGCTGCTGCTTCCTGCTGCTGCTGCTAATTTTTAAATAATTTTTATTGTACATTTATAAGTTTAATTGAATTGCACAAAAATGGAGGCGGCATATGTGCGCCCCACATGGAGATTATTTCTAGCTGTAATGTTTTATATTAAGTTAAGTTGTGCTGTTTTTTCACACCTCTGTTAGCTATTTTGAAAGCCTTTCTTTGCAACTCGCAACAATCATGAATGACTCAACTGCTGTACCACGAGAGAAACTACGACAAGAGAAACATTTCGGAAACCTGATCTTCAAGTAGAATCTAACAACCAAGTCAACAATTGTAACTAGCAACCTAGTAAGCAACTAAAACTAAAACTAAACCTAAACTAAACCTAGACATAACGTAACACATCAACCTATATACATACGAAACGTGTTTGCATATTCAACAATACTCTAAATGTTAGTTGTGTGTTAATGATCCAAAAAGAACAAAAACAAAAACAAAACCAAAAAAAACATAAACATAAAGTAACCCAACTACGAAATATACATACATGTCAACAATTAAACAACTCTCTAAAAGAAAGATAGAAAACCTCCTACCACACAGCTCTTTTCCACAGTTTACACTCTGTTTTCCGCACTTGCTCGACTTTCTCTGCCACTTTTCTCCATCTCTCTCTCTCTCTCTTAATTTACAGAACAAACACAGAACACACCACACCACACCACGCTTCCTACTTCCACACACATAACACACAACATATGGAAATAGTTTTCCCTTGTTTCCGCGTTTACAATTTCCCTTCGAGCGACAAATAAACCATTAGATAATATTCTCTGTATTCTGTGCTGTGATTGAAGTAAATATGATCTTTAAAACAACAACAACAACTTGAATCCAGTTTTGAGTTTCATTTCCCCCCATCAGTTCCTTAATGAGGAAAGTCCTCCTCCCAAACACACCTCCCAAAGGAACAGCGAACAGCCATCATTAGCAAAGTGTCTCCGCTTACAAACAAAACTGACGCCTGTCGCAAAAGTGTCCGACAGTGGAACGAAACAGCTGCTGGGTGGTGCAAGTGATGGTAAGGTATGGTATGTTTACTCTAACTTTAGCTTAAAAGTGCATTGTGTAATTAAAATTTATTTTATTTCAGTTTTATTCGGGTTAATCATTGTTGGAAGAAAGCGTTGGAAATTCCTTGAAAGGCTGAGCTCCATTAATCAAAGCTATGGTGATTAAGGGATCGAATGAGAAGTTCGATCTTCAAGTTGTCTGGAATATCACATGCATTTGTACATCATGGAATGGGAATCTTCCCTGCCTACAGCTTTCCCACAATGTTTACCAGCGAATTCTCTGGAATATATTCCACAGTGGGCGCTTTGTGTACAAATGCCATAAGCATCATAAGCGACTAGAAGATTAACGCTCGCACTTTGTACGTATGACGCCTCCCCAGAGGGACGCCGACGCCCCACTCAAACACCCAGCGAAGTGGGTGTGGGCGCAGACGTGTACCCCGATGGCAAAAACAAATTTCTCAGAATGTACCCGTGCCTCAATTGCCGAATTTTCACTCAAACACGCGCCATAAAATGGGCCAAGTTCAACGCACTTGAATGCACGGAAAACTCTGAGAGAGTGAGAGAGGAAAACTGAGTGGGAGAGAGCGTAGCAGAGCGAGTGAGAGCAGACTGATTACGTAACAATTGCTTAGACGCACGAGACGCCAGGGGCTGCCAGGGACAACATTTCCGCTTTTGCGTGGTGTTATGTGGGCGTGGTGGCAGCAATGGCAAACCTGGACGTGGGCCCAACCACCCCATCCGCAACACTCTGAGGCCCTTGGCGACACCCTCAACGGAAGTGGTCAACAACAGCTGGGCCTCCAACCATTTTCCTGCATGCAAACAGGAATTGAAAATCCCTCTCAAACCGTCAAAGGAAATGGGATGGAAAATCATGAGCATTCGACAAATAGTTGAACGAAATGAGCGGCAGTCACTGGTCTCTGTCAGGCAGGAAACACTCATGTCTCCCATTGACACGTGTCTGATATTAAAATTCCCATTGGTTATGGATTCCATTGGTGGGGGCTGTAGAGCCTTTGGCATGTCCTTGAACTATCCACCATATGCTTGGTTCTCAACTGTTGATCCAAGGCAGGCAGCGTTGCGTATGAGCAATGTCTTTGCCATTGCGTGCTTTGTGAGTGATAAAATGGAACTGTTGTTATACCCTTAGACAGGATATAATATTTGATATTTATACAAACAATTGTGGAAATTTCTGTACAATTTCTTCATACTTTCTGTTTTATAGCTCAACTCAGTCCAAAATCGTGCCAATATATTGATCTAAGAGTATCCACGGACTCAACACCCAGAAGGTCGTTTTTTTCTCGTGATTCAGTGAACTGGAAGCTTTAAGCGGTGCTTCAAGCATTCGTAACTTGTCACTTGATGAAATGGCCCACTGGATGAGTGAATTGACGATTTACAGAGCCATCAAACAAGGCCCTCAATGGGATTGTTGAAGATGCGTTAAAGCAAACAATTTAACAGCCGCTTAAATTTTACTGTACCTCTCTGCCGCTCTCTTGATTCACTTTTTTATGGACTATTTTGCACAACGAAACATGAAATTACTGTCCCATGTCGGTGTCATTTATGTCCAGCTGTTGGACTTATTATCTGCGTCTGAGCCGCAGTCAAGCGTGAGGCATGGGGCATGTGTCTGTAAATGCTCAGAAATTAAGCAGAAAATACGAAGCAAAATAGTACCATTTGAATGTCAATGTCAAATTAAAGTCAAACGCACTATTGATTAGAATTAATTAAGCCCACTGACAACCTCTGATCTCATCCAAGTTTGGGCTAGAGGTTTTAGAACTTTGTGATTATGTTTTCTGTTGCTGAGCTAAAAAGTTCTTCTTGTGTGTGTGGAACACATCATCACCTTGGCATTGAGTGAATACTGTTTCGGTTTACACAACAAATATTTCTGGTAAACAATTGGCAATAATTACCTACCGGGAATGGGGAAACAAATTTGTTTGTTTTGGTTAGCTTGAGGAAAATAATATGTTTGGCAATGGCAAAGAAATTACTCCAAGGGTGTTTAACAATTTATTTAGAATAATAAAACATTTTTGTTTTGCATCTTTTAAAGTAATTTTGATTTGAGTCTTCACACATCGGAAAAAGATTGGAGGGCACTCATATCTTTCCACTTCATGCAACTTTTTCCATTAGGGAAAAATCCCCTGTTCGCGGATTTATGAAATTCTTGCGCAAACAAAGTCCGCAATTCGCTTCAATGGGAAAAGTTTTACGAGCAGCATGAATAAACAAATAAAAGCACAAATACAGCCATTTTATGTTGCTTTATGGGCTATACAGGGGAGTTATGACGCGGTGTATGCGCGATATTTAATTAAATTGAGTATACGCAGCGATTCCCTTGGGTAAGCTCAAATTAAGCTCGGATGGAAAGCAATTTGCCAACACCTTTAATGCTGTTCAAAATGCTCATTAAATTTTAACCGTAAACAGAGCTCTCTGATATCCTTTTCAACCAGTTCAGGTTGCACTTTTTCAATGATATTAAAGTGAAAATTATCCTTTACCCCACAGTTAACTTTAGTGTGAAGTTCCGTACTTAAGAGCAAGAGTCTGATGTATCTGATTTGTGTGTATCGAGTTTACGTGAAATTATAAATTATTATATCAAAGACTCAATGGGGCGCCGTCTTCAAAGAGTCAGCATCGATGGTGTTCAGCTTGGTGATGCCATTTTCCTTCACAGCAAACACCTCAAAGTTGCGCATATTGACAGCGAGACGCTCATGGGCTGCTGCCACGCATTTCTTCAGCACTTTGTAGGCTGTGGGTTCATCAATGTCTGGCGAATAGTATTTTTGGAATATGGAGTTAAATAAGGCCAACCCGACGCCTTGGCCACTATGTGGAACGGACATTAAGCCCCCGAACTCGTCGATTTGATGCAGTTGCGGACCCATCAGCGGACCCCAGCCAGCAATCAGTGCGGAGACCTTATAATTCAGATTTTCCATCACACTTTCACATATCTGTTTTGCGGCAAAGTGAGCAATGCTGTTCACGGGCATATCCAATCCATTATGTTGCACTCTTTGCAATTCCGAATGCCCCGCGATAAAGTTAACAAAACGTTGCGGGTCTCCTCCTTCGCCAGCGGCAGCAATCATGGAATAGTCACTGATGCGTTCTATCTTTGATTTGTCTGGAATAGTGATACAAATATGTGAACGTACTCCAATTCGATGCCAAGCGAACTCACCCTGATCCAACATTAAGAGGCCTTTGCCTGTCCCTATGTTAGCGGAGAGTAGGACAAAGTCCTTACCCTTTATTGCCAAAATCGTATCCATATCGGATCGGTGGGAAACTAAATTATATTACATCTGAATCGGCAAGGCCTACTAACTTTAACTTCAACTTGGAAATTCAGATGAACAAAGCATCATAAATTTCAAATATAAAGACTCCGGATCGTATTTCTTCTCGGTCCTGCCCAGTAATTAACACCCAGGCTGGTGCAGAAACCGCAAGGATGCAGAGGGCATTGGGTTTCTTTGTGCGCAGCAGCTGTTGCATGGAATGAATACACCTAAACCCCCCTAGCACCCCTCTCTGAGTGAGATTTGCGAGAAAATTGTATAATTTATACATATACAGTATCTTTGCTGACGTTTCGGAGCTCGGTGTGGCGGTGGATTTGCGGACTATAATTACATTTTCCCATGCACAATAAACAACAATTTGCCGAGCACCATTTGAGTGAGTCTGCTCGGCGCTTTTCCGGCCGAAAGTTGAGCCAAAAATCCGATTGAGTGATTGTCTGAGCACAGCCAACAAATTCTCACGCTGAGACTCCTCTTCGTCAGTCGGTCTTGAACTCTCGCGCAGCTCTGGTCGTCGTCGCTCACTCTTCTGTTCGCTTCTGTGTTCGTGTGCCGTGGTACGTGTGAGTCCCAGCGAGAGAGAGGGATAGAGAGAGCCAAAGAGAAAGAGAGAAAGTTCCTTTCACGTGCCTGCAGATAAACAATGCAGAAAAGGCATCGAAATAACAAAACAATATCGTGATATAGCTGCAAAAATAATTGTGTTAAATTGCTTTTCTTTCTTTGCATCCGGCAGCCGCAACTACAGACCGATTCGAGACACGCAGAGCCCTTCACATATCAACTCCCAACTCTTTACGTAAGTCCAGAGACCAAGAAAAACAGTATCGAAGCACCTTCACACCTTGTGAATACTTTGATATGACTGCTTTCGTATGTAGACCAAGACTTGGTCATCCTGTTTGGGGTAGAAAATCAATAGCTCTGCTCCGAATATTATCCGGGGTGCACAGGATACACACAAATGCATGGAATGTACATATCTTGGCACCAGATGTTTTGTAGGGAACGGTGCTCAAGCAAATGAAAAAGTTTCCGAGCCCAACCACCCTTTTTCATTTGCCATTGAACCATCCTTTCTGTCTGTATCATCATCAGCTGAGTGCAAACATTCCTTCGTGGTTCAGCAAACGCTTTCAGTCCTCTATTCCATGCCATTTAATGGGTCAACGTTGCCCGCAGTCGGCGGTATCGCTTGCCAAATGGGTTTGTCTGCACAATACGAGGGGGATTTATGGCAGTTGATAAAAAACGAGGGTAGAAATGGACTGGGCTTTGTTAACCATCACAACTTAATGAGGATTATGCAAATATTTTTGCCATTTGTTATGCATAAATTTTGCTTCCAAGAGCCCCTAATCTCTCCCAAGAATCCCTAAAAGCCTCTTGAGGGGTATGCAACAGTTTTGTTGCCAGTTCTGTTGCTGCCGTCTGCTTTTTCTCATTTCAAATTCAAGACATAATCAGCAGCTCCACTCCACTCCGCGTAAATATTATTCCAAAAACAAAAATCAACAAACTGAACAAATTTTGGGACCCTACACGCGGCTGCCACTTTAGGGGCCCTCTCGAGTGCCTGCGGTTCGGTCAGGCTAATTGTTGTTAGCCTTGAACTTTCACCCTCGAACAAACAAGAAAGATACTCGTACTCTGCCTCATAGTGTGGCCCAACTTTGGGGATGGCCGTGTTGCCCCAACCGTGCGGAAATCGCCAACGGCTAAGCCAACCCTTAAATTCAAACGCTAAAACATTTTGCTAGTCGCAAGCATTTCAAGGACTCAAACTCGACTCAAATCTGATGCTTCCCCACACGAACACGAGCACGCCCAGACATTGACATTGGCACGTGACGTTTCTCTGACGTTTTTAATTAAAAGCTGTCCAAATGCTGTGTGCGCCTTTTCCACTGTTTCCTCCGTGGTTTCCGGTTCGCATTTCGTCCCTCTCAGTGGGGCACGCATTTAAAGGGTCTTAGCAGGGGCCCAAGAGTAGGCTTTACATTTAAAACACGCCTGCAATTGGCGCTCTGGCAGGGCGAGCTATTAAAATTCCATTTACATTTAATTTCTCTTTTGCAGGGTTCCACCGCAAGATGTCGCTGCTGCTCACCGGCATCAGCAATTCCCTCTCCGACGAGGAATTGGATGAGTAAGTACATCACACATCCGAAAACCCCGCAACCAACCTTGTTTTGTGGCTCAAAATTAACTGCTTGGACCAAACTTCATTTTGTTTTTGCGGCACCAGAATAAGTTTTCTGTCAAGAAACAAGAACAATGTTGGGGCCATAAATTTCAACTTAGGCGACAGAACGTGTCAGGTGGAAAACAATGGACAGTGGCAGAGGGAAGGACGGACACGAAAACTTCTCAAGGAAGTTTCTTTCAGCTGCATTGTAGTTAAAGGTGTTCTTGGTTCCTTATTCATTTATATATTTTTACACCCCCAAAAAGTATGCCTGAAAAAGTTAGAAGTCGTTAAAATATGCTCATGGCTTAAACCGAAAAGTATGCCAAAATTTCTGTGCAGACTTAGAGTTTCCCAGGAGAATTTAGAGTGGGGAACTGCCACCAAGTAGATGTTTTCGTGATCCTAAGGAAATCTCCCTTGATGCCAGCAAAATCATTTCCAATTGACTTAAGCTTAATGCCATAATAGCCCAAAAAACACACACAAATTGGCTTTAATTACTGGCTAATTCAGATATCGGCAATGGCAGTATAAATAGATGTGCCTCTGCCTATGGCTGTGCCTGTGCTTGGCACCAAATTTTCTACTGAATTAGGGACCTGCAGCGGAGCGTAGGCGGGCGCAAGGTCGCTAGGGATGTGATTGGGCTAGTCGACAGCCACAGGCGTTTGCTTATCGCTCCCCAGGCCCACGCATTATCCAGAAGTGTGGGTAGACGTTGGGGTAGTGGGTGGTTTTCGGCCATTACTCATACGCACAGTAGCCGAGCCAGCTATGTGACGAACAAAATATTACAGAGCCAATTATCGATTGGCCTTGGAATATCGCAGCCAGAGCAGATTGGACCCAGCCAGAGCCAGAACCAGACTTCATGCCTATTCCAGAGGCGCTCCCAGTGGCCTGTGAGTAATGCAATTTGGGATGAATACGATTAGGATGACAGCATGACGTGACTTTGCAGACTTTTGCTTTCTCCTCGTCATTTGTCGTTTGTCATTTCTTCGGGGAAAGTAATTCTATCGAAGCCCCCTGCACTGCATTGTGCCCAGCATCATTTGCATTTCTCATTTTGCAGGCATCCCCATTGTTGCGCTCTTGACTTGACCTTACGGGGAGTATGTAATTACCCAACCAGCTCTTATCGGCAGCCCAGCAGCCAGCAGGCAGCAGCCCAAAGACCTTTATGGCTTTGTTCAGGGTAGGGAAATGCAATTACATTTTCCACTTGGCACCAGCCAGTGGGAGAGGTCAGGTAAAGGTTGAAAATTGTGTGTTTATTCCGTAAGGAATATTGTAGGATCCATTTAAAGCTCTCTGATTAATGGCTTGCGCCGCAACGTGACATGTGAGAAATTCATTCAGAGCTTTTGTCACGACTCAGAGGGTTCCCAGAGGGTTCTCTCTCCCACGCTCTGGGGTCAACTGTAGGCCAAGGTAGGGTTGGGCATTCGTAGGGGGTTACACAAATAGATCAAGTCGCTCTGTTTAGGGCTGGTGACTGCCTCTGACATTTGTTGCTGCCACAGACAGTCAGCAAGCACTCAAGTAGAATGACCCAAAAGAAAGACTTGAAATGGTTTAGTTTCTGTCTGCGTTTCCCATGAGGCAGAGGCAGCACATTCCCCCATGGGATCCACTCTTAATCTCGACTCATTCGTTTTGCTAATGAGGTTTTCTTTTCCAAATCGTTATCCAAACAAATATTGAGAAAAAAACACTTGATGTACTTTAGCTTGGTTTGCATTTGCTTGCATAAATAACGAGTTTTGTATGGCTTTAGCGGCAGGCAAAAGTCAATCAATGAACCAACCGTCGCGTCGGTTACGGAGAATTGACCAAGTTAATTACGGTTGGCATTAACTGAATTCCACCATCCAACCATTCACCTCCATCCGCTCTTTACTGCGATGCCGATGCGATTGCTTGTTGTGTTTGCCGTTGATTGCGACCTCAAAAATGTACTTGCGGGCTGCGTCACGTATGTACATATATCTCGGCATGCCACTCACTCTTTCACTCTTGTGGATATATGTATATACACATGCTACTATGTCTATCTGTCTCTGCCTCTCTACCGATTTGTGTCTGCGCACAGGCGAGC
Organism: Drosophila subobscura; assembly: GCF_008121235.1. Classification (NCBI taxonomy): domain Eukaryota; kingdom Metazoa; phylum Arthropoda; class Insecta; order Diptera; family Drosophilidae; genus Drosophila; species Drosophila subobscura. The sequence goes on along the minus strand of NC_048533.1, from coordinate 25,749,982 downwards.
CCCCTTTTAGCTTCGTTTTCATTGCTTTGTTTGCGCTTTTGCTCTTTTCATATACCCTAGTAAGAGGTATTATAAGACAGCAGGCACTTCTGTTCATGTAAAGCACATAAATATTATGTAAGCTTGGTCATCAATCAAGCTCAGGTGCTTTCCTAAATCCATGAAACTTACCCTTCTTATACCCTATATACTTATAGTGCATAAGTGGTTCAGCCGAAGGAAGACTAGAAGTTCTGTAGAAACAATCATAGAAACAAGATAGTTTCCCCAAAGTCTACTCCTATTCGTTTTATTTAATTTAGTTGCATTTATTTATATCTGAAAGGGTACCTAGGAGCCTCGAGCCCAAGTTAAACTTTCTTTATGGCAAGTTTCCTTTTTGCTTCGCCTTTTTATTATTTTCTGTGTCTATTCACTGGCTCATGTGCTGGTGTGTGTGCAGACATTGTGCTCCTCTTTGGACTGTCTTTCGCTGTCGTGTGTTTATGTATATTTTATGACTTGGCTTGAATTTACTAAGAGTATATATGTACATAGGTACATACCCACTGAAATCGGATGACGCAGGGCCGAGAGTAGGCCTGAGGTTCCCTTGCAGAGCAGTTCTTTGAGCCCATGATGAAATGAACATTTGCCAAATCACTGGCTGCATAAATACATATGAAATTCGATGTAAATATCGTGAAACTCCAGTTTTGTTTCATATTAAATTTGTTTTTGCCACTCCATTTATGTGTTTTAATCTTCAGCATACAAAATTTCACAATTTCGGTTTGTTTGATTCTCATTTGCAAATATCAGAGTTGAAAAATGTTAAGTGTATGCGAAATCTCCGAACCAGTTTATAAATATGCATGGCCGGACAATTCCGTACCACAATTTGCATATATTAAGAATATAAAACTAATGATCCGATCCACATAAATGTCGACTATCAGCCGCACAGAGCACCCTGTAATTTTTACACTCGGGCACACGCCTAGATTTATATAGGGATTACGCAAATTCGTTATGTTTTGCTGCATTCCGTTGGCTGTCCAGCCAGCAATAAATTGCACTTGATCAGCGTCTGCTGATTGTTATCAGTGGGAGAGGGAATTGACCGTGACCCTTAAGACGCTCCGTCTTACATCATGTCATGTGGCATTTCGCTTAGGATCTGTGTAAATCGAAATGCGCAGCATAAGTGACATCTGAACTTCCGTTTCGCGCAAAAAGAGAGAGATTACAATCCCAAGCAACCAGCAAACAGCAGTCGGCAGACAGAAATTCGAATAAATCATACCATTCGTAGCGCTCACAGTCGCTCGTTGAGCGCGTTCGGTAGCCATCCCTCGGTTGGCCCGGCTATATAAGACCCGGCGAAGCAGTGAACAATTTTTTAGTTTCGCTCGAAACGTTGACGTGTCTACATATATCGCTTTTATTTCGTGTTCGTGTTCGGGCTTTCTGCCGCTCTTTGAGTGCGTTTGTACAAGTTTGTTTTGGTGGTTACAAGGAGTGGGCCAAAAGGACACGGTGACATCATGCCACCCACAATAACAGCCAATAAGTCGCATGACTTCAAGGCGCACTACGATCTCGCCCACATGCAGGATGGCGAGACAGACGATGCCTATGTGCAGAGAATAACGCGGTAAGGATGCAAAAAGCAAACAAATACAGACAGGAAACCGGTTGGATTGGCATAGGTTCGAGCTGCAGCTGCCGTCTGGCAGGATTCGGGGGTTGTTCGTGGTCCTTGGCGGGCCACTGAACCACCTGGTGACTCAACCGATAGAAGATGCTCTGTGTAATGGAATGCGCAATGCAGTCTTTAGTTGGCACAATGACACATCGTATTGCTGGCACACATGCTGCATAGATACCAAAGACTATCAGCAACATCCAAAGAGCAAAAACGAGACAGAACAGTTGGCCAAATATTTGCTCTTGCGAGTGGGAGTGTCCATAAAAGTGCTTACCGACCCCCAGACACCCTTCCTGGCTGTCCGGCTTCGATTGTCATCAATCAGAGCGCGTCTGTTTTGTTGGTAGACAAAACGAAACCCAAGCACATAACAAACATTATGATCGGATGTTTGCTCGAGTACTTAGGAAATTGCTCATTTGTATACGTAGCATGAGATTCCCTTATCAATCAAGGTCAAGACTGTGCCCAGATACTCTCTGATTATGCTTATGTCACGAAATGTTATTGCCATTTGTTGTGCTCACAGTTGGAACTTGTTTTATTTTTTTACATATTTATTTCGGCGTTGACGCACTTGATAATGACTATCTGGCAGGGGGCTCGTTGGCAAAATTCGGGTCTCTACAGGGGGGTCGCTCATTTGTTTTCATTATGCAAACATTGATTAGAGAAGTGAAATCCGAATTGTTTATTTTCCATTCATAGAAAAGAAAACCTTAGTCATGTTTATGGGGAAATATGACTTCGATTCGTGGTGGTTCTTTTAGGTTTCAAATACGAGTAGCACAGACATATCACATGGAATCGATGACAAACCTGATGCTTTTCATTATCTACGATATTCGAATTTCTATGAAATATTCAGATAACAGTACGTCAAATCAAAGCACGAAAATTTAATGAGTTTCGTTCCGAATTGGTTTGGTTTTCATTTGGTTAAAAATATCACTTCTATTACCCTGTAATTGTCTACATGGAGTCTAATTGGTCTGCCTCTAATCTACAGATACTCTGATGGAACTGTCAAGTTGCGCAACTCGAATATTGAGCTGATGGACCAGGATATTCTCTACCATCTGGCCTTGGGCAGTGAGAGCCATGATCTGCAGGAGATGTTTGGCGATGTTAAGGTGAGACAACATCTAAATGCATTAATCAAGCATCAAGCTCGTGCATTATTCGTATTTGACCCAGACCTAGACCCTGTGTTACTTAATTATACTTTTCGCTCATATTAATTGCTGAATAAGCTGAATAATCAAACTTGATAGTTCAGCTTATAAGGGACTTAATCGTTTAAACTATTTCCCTTTTCCCTTTCAACGCTGACCAGTTCGTTTGCATGGGCGGAACACCAAAGCGCATGGAGAACTTTGCACACTTCATTATGGACGAGATAGGCTACAAGCTGCCCGCTGGCACCCAGCTGCAGGACATCAGCGCCTACTCGTATCGCTACTCGATGTACAAAGTTGGTCCGGTGCTTTGCGTCAGTCACGGCATGGGAACGCCCTCGGTCAGCATTCTGATGCACGAGATGATCAAGCTGATGTACCATGCCAAGTGCATTGATCCGATCTTCATACGCATCGGCACCTGTGGCGGCATCGGCGTCGAGGGCGGCACTGTCATCATCACCGAGGATGCCCTCGATGGTCAGCTGAGGAATTCCCATGAATTTGTAAGTGCTTTAACGCTCCCATGACCCAGTCGAACTAGAAACTAAATGACTCTTTGCTTTGCAGACCATTCTGGGCGAGACCGTGCACCGGCCGGCAAAGTTGGACAAGAAGCTGGCCCGTGAGCTGAAATCCCTGCACAGTGCCGACGATCCCTATGACACCATCATCGGCAAGACCCAGTGCACAAATGATTTCTACGAGGGCCAGGGCCGTCTGGATGGCGCCTTCTGCGAGTTCACCGAGAACGACAAGATGGCCTATCTGGAGAAGCTGCGCGACCACGGCGTGGTCAACATCGAAATGGAGAGCACCATCTTCGCAGCCCTGACCCACCATGCCGGCATCAAGGCAGCCGTCGTCTGTGTGGCACTGTTGAATCGTCTGAATGGCGATCAGGTCAACGCCCCCAAGGAGGTCATGCACGAGTGGCAGCAGGTGAGCGGTGGAACTCCAATCTAACTGAATTATCGCTAAATCCCATATCGGTTTCATCCACAGCGCCCCCAGATACTGGTGTCACGCTACATACGCAAGGTGCTGACCCGCGATGGCCAGCTGAAGAATTTGTTCGGCCATCAGGGATCGATAAAGTCGCCTCGTCGCTTCAAGCTCGTGCAGCAGGAGTCCCAGGCCCACGAGTAGACACTCCAGCATCTATTGCATCTATCATTTGAGGATAGCTGCTTGCATTCGTGTCGGTGTCGCATCTCTCCAGTATACAATGGTGTTTCAACATTCCCTAGTTTAGCTCTGCCTAAGTTCCTAGCTTTATTTCTGTGTATATCAACCTCATTAGCTTATTTAAACCCAAGCATATTGTATGTATATTCATTTAGCACTAAAATGCTGTGTGGTAAACGTTCCCACAAAGCCACTTCTACATCCTATAATCAGTCGTACGAGTACGAGTACGAGTATATATAAAATATATCACTAAAGGAGACGCTTAAAGGTTATCAAGAATAAACGAAATCACAAAATGGTTTACGAAAACGGAGAACGAAGCTAATAATAAAAAATAGATAAAATAATATTGTTAATTGTTATGTTGCATATTTTACATGGAGCTAATCGATAAAATAAATGTTTGATAACAACAAAAATGGATATAATATGAATCCAAATACCATGAACCTAATATACAATTTCATAAATTATTCAATTCAATTGTATTGTAATTTCTAAACATTTGTTAAATGTAAATGTTGATTAATGTTGCTAACGTATCTCTAGCCTATATCCTGTATAACGAAACCGACAGTTAATCTTACTCTATCTAATTCTATCACTCCAAGACGAAATCAACAAACACAAAATGCTGAACACAAACAAAAACTAAAACAAAATAAATAAGCACCTAAAATGTATACAAGTTATATTGTAAAAACAAAAGTTTACAACAAAAAAGGAATATTTCAAAGGCATATTAAAAACAAATTGTATTTCAAAAATGCAAAAGTGGAAATTTAATGGGGAGACGTTATCATCCATCTTCCACCCAAAAATATGCTACAACATGTAATTTCGATATAATATATACTTTCAGGCTATTTCGAACCACATAATATAGATGTGACAGTTATAACACATCAGAAACGAACCAACTGAAAGCACTGAAACAAAATAAGAGAACCTCCAGAGCTCGATATTTATACATAGCAAGCCTAGCAAGAACGGATTCATAAGATGAACACATCACAACAGAACGCCATTTAAATAAATCTCAGAATTAAATTGAACTTATTCGACTAAAGGCGACCTAACAGCGTGTGAATGGAGTAAGTTGTGATCCCTCCGTGCAAGCCCTTTAACAACTCTTCTCCCCCAGTCAGTCTGGCATAGCCTTCTTCCTTTTCTGCCGTTTTTACTTCAATCTTTTGAACCCTTATGTCTGCATAGGCGAGAGCATTCAAGAGGCCCTCGGAGACGAGTATATGTTGAGGAGCTATATAAAACTGCCAGAACTTCGTCATGTCGCCATTCTGCTTGTATTAGCCTTGAACATGTTGTTGGAGCAGTAACAAAAATCCTATGGAAAAAGCAGAAGCAACTGTGTTGCCTCCAACAACTATTCTCCACATTTTTGTTTTAATATTTTGCCATAATCCTAGTACTCGCTTCCTTTTAATTCAAATTTGCTGGCATAGGAAATTCTATAAAAAATACTTTCGTTTCTAATACGCATTTTGAAGGCTGATCCTGGGAACCCATTGGACTACACGTGTAACTGAAGATTATATCACAAAATGAGGTAAGTGTTGCCTTAAAGAAAATCATCTAGAAAACTTGTCGTTTGATTCTCGCAATCAGGAACAACCTCTTGCTCATACTGGTTTGGCGTTATGTGGCATTCCATGCAAATCCGTTTGGCTTTATAAACTCTAATGTTGACGAGGCGTACGGGAGAGAACCTATCATGTGGGAAGGCAACTTTAAGAACTTACGCCAGGCGTATGATGTACGCGAATTAGCTGTGTGTATATTAATATGTACCTTGATGCTTTTCGATTTTTAAGACTTTATTACTGGGAAAATTAAACCAACAAATGCATGCATGCTGCGTCACATCAATGTTCCGTTTGTTATTAAATATACATTTTACGATTGGCATTTTAGCCGTTTTCTGTGCAGAAACGGCTCTAGCTCTATTCTCTATTCTCTGAGAACTAGCCGATAAACAAGACAGACAGACATGGCTCTACCGACTCGGCTATTGATGCTGATCAAGAATATACATATGTATATACTTAATGGGGTCGGAAACGTTTCCTTCTGTGCTTTACATATGTATGTACATACATACATCCACTTTGTACACTCTTCGAGTACCGGGTATAAGTCCCGGGTAGATACGGATAAGCAGCGTAATCGAATATTTCTTTCGTCTCTTTCCTGACTGCATTCGCGCAAATAAAAAACTGGGTTTCCCCTCAAAATGTGCACTAAATTCAACCGAACTCCACGATCACGTTTCCCTGCAATGTCTGGCATTTGGGGAACATGTCATTAGTAGAAAAATAATACAATTTAGTTGCTATTCAAATTTATTTTTAGAAAAAAATCAAAAAATTTTGTTTTTGAACATCAAAATGGCAGGAAATTGCAACACGAGTGCAGGGGCAGGACCCTGCGAGTTGAATCGCGATGTTTGCCAGTTGAAGGGCAAGTAGAACACAGTCCAATAAGTGAGATAGTGTAAGCGAATAGTGTGATCCCACAGAGTTGGTGAGGTCACAGGGTAAGCAGCTTGGGCGGCTGGTCAGGCACATGAAGATGGGATGCAAAAAGCCGCCAAGAGAGAGCACTTTAAAGGGCCTCAATCCCTGCCTGAGATGCCTCCAGCCCGACGTTCTCTATCATCTGGGCATGGACACGGGCACAATGAACTTTCCCAAGATCTTTGGCGATGTGCGGGTAAGTCAAATGGTCATGAGTCCTTTCGGCTGAGTGCTCTAAATTCGTTGTAGTTTGTTTGCATGGGTGGCACACCCGAACGTATGGAAAGGTTCGCCCATATGATTATGAAGGAGCTCGGTCTGAAGCTGCACCCGGCCACAAAACTTAGGAATATGGCCGAGGATGGTCACCGCTTTGCGCTCTACAAAGTGGGCCCAGTGCTGTGTGCCAGTCATGGCATGGGATGTCCTTCGATTTCCATACTGCTGCATGAGCTCCTTAAGATGATGCACCATGCCAAGTGTCAGGATCCCGTCTTTATCAGAATTGGCACCTGCGGTGGCATCGGCATAGAGCCCGGAACCGTGGCCATCACATCGGAGGCACTGGACGGCATGCTCCATCCCTATCATGAGACAATCGTTCAGGGCAAAGTCGTGCAGCATTGCAGCAAGCTAGACCAGTGCTTGACCCAAGAGCTCCTTTCACTGGCCAATCCTTGCGAGGATGAGTTTGACACAGTTGTTGGCAAGACCGTCTGCACCAACGACTTCTACGAGGGCCAGACGCGACTCGATGGCGCCTTTTGCGACTACACGAATCCCTCGAAGAACGCCTATCTACAGGGGCTCCAGGGCCAAGGAGTGATCAACTTCGATATGGAGAGCACCGCCTTCGCCGCTCTCACAAGCAGAGCAGGTGTACGATCTGCCGTCGTATCCATTACCATCATCAATCGTATGGAAGGTGATCAGGTCAGTGCCCCCATTCATAATAATCTCTCGCTGATAATTCACACGCTAGGTACTTGCCTCTCCGGAAAGCCTAAGTGAGTGGGAGAAGCGACCCCAAGAGCTCGTGGCGCGATACATCCGCAAAGCAATGCTCGGCCAGGATGAAGATAGCGACACCGATGAGCAAGAGGATGTTCCTCCTTGCGCGGGTGCAGATATAGAGAACTGAGGTCGAGTTATCAATTTCTCGCTATTGCCAGCAGCGGCCATACACGATCAGCGCTGGCACGTTCAAGTTTTCAGTTCAGTTCTCTGAGAGCAGTCGACACGTTCGCAACGTTGCCCGGAGCAGTCGGTCGTTCAAGTGTGTTGCGTTTGCTCAAGTGGCTGACGAGCCCCTCCAAGTGCTGTCACTGAAATACTAAAATACATATTCCATATACATTTGCGAAACTATAAAAGATAACAATCTATTGATTACGTATATATTTTTGGGTGTGTGTGTGTATTTAATCATATGAGCTTTTAGTTGGCTCTGAATAAATAGATAAGATTGGCCACACGCTGGCAACAAGAAGGCCGGCAAGCATACAAAAATTAAAACAGAATAAACAAGTCAACAAATATTTCAAGATCAATGAAAGTGTTAAATGAACAGTTAGCTAGTGTCTTGCCTTGACAGTGTTTACTCTGCTGTGGAAATAAAGTTACATTTCTTTCTTATTCCAGTCACGTCCGGAGTCACGTACAGTCGAATATCTCTAACCAACAATGTCTCAAAGGTAAGACACATTAAGTGCCGAATGTTTGCAGATATCTTAATAAGTGCCATCTTCTCCAAAGCATCCAATTGAAGAATCCCCATCTGGAAGGAATGCCATCCGATTATCTGTACCATCTGGCCATCAATGTGCCCGACACCAAGAACACGAGCGACATTCAGAAGCAGTTTGGAGATGTCAGGGTAAGACTTGAGCCAGTCAATCGGCAGTCAGTCACTCAGGATAGCATCTCTACAGGTGATCTGCACGGGTGGCACCGCAACACGTATGCTGGAACTGGCCAAATATCTGGGCAAGCTGTTGGGTGTGCAGGACACCAGCGAGCCTGTGGATTTGTGCGCCAAGGGACATCGCTACGCGCTCTACAAGGTGGGCCCAGTGATTTGTGTCAGCCATGGTGTCGGCTCCTCCACTTTCAGCGTGGTGCTGCACGAGCTGCTGAAGCTGGTCCACTACGCCAAGTGCCAGGATCCGATATTCCTAAGGATCGGCACCTGCGGCGGCATCGGTGTGACCCCCGGCACGGTTGTCGTAACGAAGGATGCCTTCAACGGCTTGCTCCGCAACGAACACGAGATTGTAAGTGGATCCGCATTCATTGTACACTTTAGTTATTCGATTCCCAATTCGATTTGATGGTCAGGCAATTCTCGGAGAGCGTGTGGTGCGCCCCGCCCAGTTCCCAGAGAGTGTGATCAAGGATATTCTGGCATATGGTGGCAGGGCCGATGATGGTTTCCAAATCATAAGTGCCAATACCATGGGCACAGACTGCTTCTACGAGGGTGAGTGTGAGAATGTCAAGTGGTTCAGGGAAACAACCCATAACCCATGGCAATGCCTGTTGGATTGACTTAGGTCAGGGTCGTACTGATGGTGCCATATGCGAGTACACGGCTGAGGACAAGATGAAATTCTTGCACAAGTGTCATGACCTGGGCATACGCAACATCGAAATGGAGGCCAGCTTCTTTGCCTCCGTCACCCAGAAGATTGGCGTGAAGGCTGGCGACATCTGTGTGACGCTACTCAACCGTCTGGATGGCGATCAGGTGAGTGTCCGACGTATCCCTAACCCAAGTTCACAATACCAACAAATCTTCCATAGGTTAACGCCGAGAAGAAGGAAGAGTTTGAGCATCGCCCATTCCTCGTTGTGGGTCGCTACATTCAGCAACTCTTGAAGAAATAATTCGGATCTGCACACCGCCATTTAATACTTCATAAATATTTGTTTTTCGCCTAAAAATATTCTTAAAGTTTCCTTATATCTCCTGTATTAGCAGCTTGTTGCTGCTCTTGATGTTGTCCTGGGGCATGCGGAGCATTGCTGGCAGTGTGGAGGCTTCGCCAGTAAGTGGCTGAGGCTGTGTCTGCTTCTTGGGTGCGGCGGCAGGGGGAGCCTTGAATTTATTGCCCAAAGCCTCGGCTGCAGTAACCAGTTTGCTTTTGACCACACGATTCGGTTTCACCAGCTCGGCCAGATCATATTCTTTGACAGGAGGTGGCTTCGCCACTGGAACTGTCTTCGCCTCTGGAGTAGTCACTTCCTTGGGCATTTCTTTAGGCTTATCCGAGGCATCTGGCTTCAGTTCCTCAATCATCAAACGAGTGGCATGAGTTGGAGCCAGCTCTCCTAGCTGTTTTTTTAGCAGTTCCAGAGCCTTTAAGGCAGCCGCATTATCCGGCTGCAGCTCTAGAACGCGCTGGTAGAGATGAAGCGACTGAAAGAAAAGAGTTTTTATGTGCCTCATCAATTAAGGGACATTTTGATTACCTCGCGGCGAAATCCTTGGGCATAGCTGGCATCGGCCAGGCGAAGACGAGCCTTCAAATTCTCCGGCTCCATTTGCAGGCATGTCTTGCAGTCCGATATAGCAGCCAGATAGTTCTTAACTTTCATGTCTATTGGAAGCAAATAAAAGGTAAAACTTAATCTTGGAAGTCTTTAAAACTTACGTGACACCGCGCGATTGTTGTATGCCCGAGCTGCATTTTCAGGATCGTATATAATGGCACAATTGTATTCCTCTATGGCACTCTCATACTCCTTCGACTTGAAGTATTCGTTGCCACGCAAACGATGCCTAAAATGAATCGGAGCTCAACACAAATCCCCAGAAAGTTAGTTGGATGTTACCCACTTCTCAGCAAATTGTTCTTTTTCCACCTGGCTAAGTTTCTTTAGTTGCTGCTGGAGGCGTTCATGGAGTGCTTCCTTTTCACTTTTCAATATTTCTTCTGATGTCGGAGTGGGCTTGGGGTCGGCTCGATTGTTTAGCTCCTCCTGCTCTTTGGTTCGCTCCTCCGACAATTCCATGCGCAGTATTTCCTCATCGGGATCGTACTTGTCCCATTTGTTGTAGTCTGTGGAACGGATACGCTTTTCCGTAGTCTTTGGGGGCATTGCAGGTGCTGCAGGCTTTGGCTTTGATTGTTTTTTGGTGCTTGGCATATCCGCGTCTATTTTGGCTGGTTTCCGCATGGGCGCCACATCTAAGCCCAAGCATGCCATGTCATGTTTTAGTTCGTTCAAAGCATTGTCCTTCGACTTGATGTCATGTGTCCAGTCCTTCAAAAAATGTAATGGAACTCCAGAACTCAGCGAAACATAGTGAGTTTCCGATACCTACCAGAACGGGCTTGAGTTCCTGTTTATCAAGGATATCGCTTTTCTTTATCGGCTCCTCAAAGCGGAACAGCTTACTACCAGGCTTCAGCTCCTTGAGTTTCTCCTCGGAGCAACGCTGCAGATCCGGGAAATGTCCCTCCTCCCCAGATCGTAGGATTTGCACAATTTTTTCCATTTCACGTGCATTTTTACACGTTTCCACATAACTAGGGGCGGAAAAGGTGCGGTATGATGATTCGCTTGCAGTTTTAGATTAGTCAAACCGCATACCTAAAGTCCAGATGGCTCAAGGGTATATTATATTTCTCCAACAAAGTCTTTCGCTCTTCCATTTTATTTTCTTTTATATTTCTATTCGCACAGAGATATAAACATAAACTGTTTGTTTGGAATTCACGTTATCGATTCAACAAAATGTACTTCTCACCCGGCCTGCTTGACAACAGATGTAGATCATAGCACCAACCAGGCCCCAGTTACAAGTGTAAGTATTAGTGCGTGCTGAAAGCGCATTCAATGCATTGGCTTCCTTGCAATGATGCACATACGCATATTACTTGTTATTTTTTAGCGCTCCAAACCGGTTTTGTCTTACCAATATTGTCATATACCAATCAAAGTTGTTATTGTAATTGTACGCTGTAATTGTTTTAAATCAGATTTTATACTGCTTTATTCAAAATTGTATGCATATTATGGAAACGACGACGCTTCTCGATTTCGTTGCTGCCGTATACTGTATGGTTAGTGACAATAGTCATCAAAAATTCGAAATTAACCGAAACGTTTGTTGCGATGCACAGCACTGGGGGTGAAAAGCAGAACAAACCGCATTTGGCTCAAAATTGCGTTTTGGCAGCTGTCTGACAACAAGGTTCTATGGTGTAATGGTTAGCACTCTGGACTTTGAATCCAGCGATCCGAGTTCAAATCTCGGTAGAACCTGCATTTATAAAATGTTCTTTCTTTTTATATTTACTTAGCTTTTTCATCTTAATAATATTTTTTGGAGAATAACTTCTCATTGTGGGATTATTTCAAAAGTAGTTGTTGAAATTTGTCGTATTTTATGTTCTTGCCTACTGCGCCAACTTTTATTTGGTTTAGTGGCAGCCAGACAGCACGGTTCTATGGTGTAATGGTTAGCACTCTGGACTTTGAATCCAGCGATCCGAGTTCAAATCTCGGTAGAACCTTCAGTCATTTATATCCTATGTGACTAGGCCGTATTTTTTATTTATTAAATTTTTTTCAAAGAAAATATAAATTTTATACGCAGAGTCGATAATGCAGTTGTTTTAATTAATTACATACATCAAAATGTAGTTGCTGTGTCGCAAATGAGTTGTTACCAGGTAAAACAATATTCCATTGTTATTTTAATAACATTTATTCCTTCGGCGTGTACTGACCATCGCGAAAACATTCCATATTCATCTAATAACTAAACTTTTGTGTATTAACTTTAAGGAAATGAAACAGGTTTTATCAAACCAATGAAATACACAAAATAAATGGCATTTCCAAAATGCATCCAACAATGTACACTTGTTGATTATTTACATTTACGTTTTCTTATTTAGCTGCAATCGCTTGTGTTCCATTTTACAAAGAACATCGTAGATGCATCGTTTGGCCTCTAGAAGCAGATCGTCATTCAAGACTAGCAACTCTTTTGCTACGAAATGAGTAAATTGCTCTACTGATTTTTGCTTCTGGCTCGAGGGACTGTCGTCTAGCTCCTGGGGAGTCTCCTCTGTCTCTTCGAAATCCGGCACGTAGTCTTTAGGGTTGTCTGAATCAATATCATCAGCGTCATTAAGTTCACTAATTTGTGAACTCTGAACTGGAGAATATTCAACATCTTGCAGCGTGGGATCTAGGAACTGATTTGAAGGCGAATCACTTGGGGGCTCTGGATGACTAGAAGGTGGCTCTGCTGCCTCTTCTGTTGAGTTATCAAGGACCCAGCAGAAGGAGCCATCAGATTCGTTGGCCTCTTGCTCTTGCTGTTCTTCCAAAGGATCTGGAAACTGACTGGGAGATTCAGGCTTTGTTTCATTGCGGAACCAGTCGTCGGAACTGCTGCTGCTATCGTTATGCGTTTCAATAAGTATGCCATTCAAAGGACCGACAACATCAACCAGCTTTGCATAGTGAATCCATTCCGATTTGGCTCCATAGGTCTCATGTTCAGATCTAAAATACATAGGAACTTAAACAAGATGCTAAGCAACAAGTTTTCGAATGCTCTCACTTGAATACACGCTTCAAAGACTCCACTTTTGCCTTAAAGTCCGAGGCTATCTTGTCCAAACCCACACCATGTGATTGCAGCTCCTTTTTCATAGCTCGGTAGATATCCGCCTTCTTCTTTCCTTCTCCCAGCAAATCCCCCACATAGTTCTTCCACACCTCGATGAATGTGACTTCCTCTTCAATGGTCCAATTCCTGCGAGGACGCTTGGGTTGTCTGAGTTTTCCTGCTTTGGTATATAGTGAGCGCGGCTTTGAATTTCCGCCACTCTGCTTGAAATTGGCAGCATTGCTGGATTTCTGCTGTTTGGCTGGTGGCTCCTGCTCGACCGCGCTTCTTTTTTTCTTTTTTACCGGTGGCTCCTGGTAGATCTCGCTCGTTGAACTGCTGGGAGGTGTGCAGTCTTCCTCGTCCAACAGCAACCCGTTCAACTCGTCTACATAAACCAGGTTGAACGGTTGATCGGAGTTATTTGTTTTGCTTGATCTGGATTTCTTTGACTGCTTGGCAACGGGACCGTTGGAGTCACCGCTATCTTCCAACTCCTTCAACTGTGATCCGAATATTGTGTCCAGAGTTTTGTAGTGCCGCCATTTGCGCGTTTGCAACTTTTCGTCGCCTTTTGCAATGCTATAAGTATGGAAATCTTACAATCGTACCCTCAAAAGCACGACGGCCAGCAAGATACATAGTAGACTTACTTGAAAAACTTGCGCTTAAAGGAGTCCATTTTCGTTTTAATTCCCAAAGCATTTATTTCAATGCCTTCATATCGGAATTCGTCCTCCAGCAGTCTGCAAACTTCCATTTGTTTCTTGCCGCTCCGGTACAGATCCAAATTCTCGGACCAGATACGAATGAAGGTGTCCTCTTCGGCGGGCAGCCACTTGCGCTTGTTTGCCGCATTCGACATGTTTAATATGCTTTTATAAACAATTCAAAATTAATTTTTTTGTTTACTGAGATGCCAAGTGTGACCGTGGATTTATCGATGAAATATACTGACAGACCCTCGGAAATATACCAAATTATACCTTCTAAATTTCAATATATACCGTAAATATACCGCATCTTAAATCATATTCCTCGATTTTGATGTTCTATTTGATATTACCAGATAGTTGGAACTCTCAGCACTTAAGCTATAATTTTACACAAATGCCACATCGATTCTCCACACGATTGTTTGTTTTCACGATTTCTTTTCATGGGATTGATCAAGAGCCGCATATCAACAGAAAAAACATCCCACGGAAAATTCCACAGAGGGAAATTTGAAAACACATGCGTATAGACGTTTCGATACCCTGGAAAATGGTGAGCCGCTATTTTGAATAAAATTACGTAAATACATAGTTTATTTTATTTCCAATGTTTAGTATAAGCTTTAAAACTTATTTACATGGCTGTGCAGCAAGCGATATAAGTATTTCAGTGTTGGGCATTACAAAATACATAATATGTATGTAGGTACTTGTACATTAATAAATAAATTGATGTATGTATGTATGTATTTTTGTGTGGTGTGCATGTGCTTATTGCTTTATCAACATTTTTAACCATGCACTAAGGACACTCATTCTGCCGCCCATATCCTTATAGATGGACAATGGGCGCTTCTTTCCGCAATTTCTTCTTAATAAACTGTAGCCGTGCTCTTGCTCGCTTGATTGATGTGACTACAAAATAGATTTTTGGTTTACTTAGTGCTAATTTGATTCGCTTAGGATCTACACAGGTGTGGTGTGCACTAAAGTAGAGTACTTGACCATCAAAGATCGATCATACATATCATATCATATATCGTAGAATAAAGATAAGATTTTACATAAGCAGCATTAGATCTATTGTGTGTGGTGTGCGATTGTTGATGTATGTATTTCTGCATTAATAGGAACGTTACAGAGCAATACCAAGAAGCAGAAGGGGCCCGACTTATAATAAATAAAATATACAATTGCAAAAAGTATATCGTTTACCTAAATTATGTTGGCTAACTTACACGTTTATATCACTTTTCGCAAATAATTCGTTTTCATTAAATTAATTTGAGGCTTTCGAATGAATACAAATAATGGTAATAGTTATCATAATAATTAAATCGCATTTTTGGTTGAATTCAATTTGAGTTTTCTGTTTTACTTTCGCTTCAGCTTCAGCTTCAGCCTACTTAGAAAATGTTAATCTGGAACTCGCTGACAATGCCTTCGAGGAAGTTCTTGAGGCTGTGGTAGGAGTGGCTGCGCCAGTAGATATTATCATTGACCTGCTCCATGGCCAGATTGATGGCTGTCTCGACGGCCCTGAGGCCCAGCTTGCGGCAATTGGCGGACAAGTCCTGCAGCTGCTGCTTGTGGTACTCCTTGTTCATATAGATGGTCAGGGACTTGATCATCTCGGAGAGCGTGGAGAAGCCATCGCCATAGCTGTGGGAGATTGATACATAAATTAAATGGTTAATTAGATTATTGCCACTAATACTCACTATTCGGCAATCTCCTTGATGTTGCTCTGCAGAAAATCGAAGGCAATCTCATAGCCAATGGCATTGGAGGCTACGGCGCGGAAGGCCAGTGCTCCATCCTGCTTCATTATGCCCGATGTGGGATTGATGGTCATGTTGAGGTATCTGCAAGAAGATTCGAAGAATGATGTTTACTTATACTTTTTGGAGCTGATTATCCGCTACTCACTTGGACAGCAGCCAGGGCTTTGTGGTGCAGCCCAAGGAGGTGAGTATCTCCTCCTTTTCAGAGGCGCTTGTGGTTGTCTTGTATTGCTTGTAGGCGAAATACCACTCTGGATAGGAACCCTCCGCCAGAGCCGTGCAGTAAATCACCGATTTCAGATTCGGTTTAATTCTAAAAGATAAATAGGTTTAGCTTCGATTTGGATATTCGTTTGCGGAGCTTACGGATTCTTTTTGGTATTCCGCATCCATTCGCGGAACTTGGACTGGGCCACCTGGGTGCATCGATCGTAGTTGAATTTGCAGGCAAAGTTGGCCACCAGAGCGCGATGCTTCAACTGCAGATGGGACTCGTTGTCGGGCTCATTCAGGCCATACTGATCGAAGGCGGGACGCACGATGAACTTCATAAAGGCCTGAGAAAGGAAAGATGCATTCAGCATGAGTAAAAAATCACTTAAATTGTCTATCAAATCTCACCCTGAAGGTCTCATAGGCTGGCTCCCGTTTCAGGTTGTAGATGAGATAATTGAGTCCCGGCTTGGCAGCACTCCACAGCAGCTCATCATCCACGGACGTGTACAGCTCCATGAGGAAGGTCAGCCTGCAATAAGGCAAACATCAGTTAGAGAAGAGATCGAATTGCCTTAGCGACCCAACGTACGGAATGTCGTAGGGCAGATACTCTGCCTGGGACAGATGGAGTGCATCGTCGAGGAGCTGCGCTCTCGTTATGCGTGGCAGGGTGCTAAAGTTCTTCTTGAGGGCCAGCCATGAGATCATGTCGTAGTTGACGCGGTAGTAGCCCTGACGATTCAGATTCAGGTAGACGACGCTGTCGTTGTTGCTGGCACTGTTGAAGACATGGCTGACGACGAGCTCCTGCTCGTCCTCCTGGTTGGTCATCCAGTGCGTGGGTATGTTGTCGCCCTTGTGCAGCTCGTCCGTCTCGAAGGTGATGGGAATGAACCAGCGACTGTGATCCGCTGGGTTGCGAGCGGGCAGCAGATAACGCTCCTGGCGCAGCACCAAGTCAGCGCCACGGCGCTCCACATTGACCACCGGATAGCCCGGCTGCGTTATCCACGAGTCCATTATCTGCTTGACATTCAGCTCCTTGGGCAGAGTGCCCTTCTCGTGGCCGTGGCGGGTGAGGATTGCCCACAGATCGTTGCGATCCATGTTCTCGTAGGCGAAGGTCTGCAGCAGATCCTGGGTGGCCGTGCGGAAGGCCTCATCGCCCACAATGGAGTTCAGCATGCGCAGCAGAATGGTGCCCTTGGAGTAGCTAATCGGATCGAAGATGCGGCGCACATCATTCGTGGACTTCACGTCAAAGGAGATGGCATGGGAGGTGTTGTCCGCGTCGTGCTGCATCGACTCCTTGAACTCCAGCATGGTGAAGGTGTCCATGATCTGGAACTCGGGATGGGCATGGTTCAGGGCCTTGTAGCTCATGTAGCAGGCGAAGCCCTCCTTCAGCCAGAGATCGTCCCACCACTTGGGCGTCACCAGATTGCCGAACCACTGGTGGGCCAGCTCATGGGCAATAATCTGGGCCACGTACTGCATATGCTCCGACGAGGAGGCCAGCTCCAGATCCTCCGGCACCAGCAGCGCCGAGTCCCTGAACGTAATCAGTCCCCAGTTCTCCATGGCGGCAAAGCCAAAGTCCGGCACCGAGACCAGATCGATCTTCGGCAGCTTGTTCTTGATGCCAAAGTACTCCTCGTAGTACGGCAGGAACTTGCGCACCATCTTGTATGCGTAGTGGGTCATGTCCACGAACGTGGGCCGTGTCCAGATCTCCACTCGCGGCATCACACTGCTGTCGAGTGCCGCGTAGCGGGAATCAACCATATTGGACACAATGAAGGCCACCAGGTACGTGGGCATCTTGGGTGTGGTGAGGAAGTCATCCCGGATGAAGCCCGGACGATAGGCGCTGCTGTGCGACTTGGGCATGTTGGAAAGGGCCATTTTGTACTGACTGTTGCGGATGATGCTGATGGAGAAGTTGGCCTTCATGTCGGGCCGGTCGAAGCAGGGGAAGGCGCGTCGTGCATCGATTGGCGAGAACTGTGTGCTGATCATCCATCTGCAAGAGGGGAGAAGGTTTATCCATTAAAGGTTTACCCTTTAGGGACTCTGGCCTTTCACTTACTCTGGCTTTTTGGTATCCGGATTGGTGTAGCTCGTCTTGTAGACTCCCTGCAGTGTCTCCGTCACCTGGCTGACAAAGTCCAGACTGAGCAGCAGCCGCAGCTTTGGCTCCGTGGCCAATGACTTGTCCAGTCGCACCACAAATGTGGCATTGTCCTCGCCATAGTCGCTGTCAAAGTCCAGCTCCAGCTCATCGCTGCCATTGGTGGACTTGCCGGCAAGTGGCGCCCGAATGACACGCACATTGGCAATGCTCACATTGTGCACGTCCAGCACAATGGGCTCCCAGCCACTCACCTTGGCCACATCCCGCTCGATCTCGATGGTCAGGCTGCCGTTGTTGGACGATGTCACAATGTTTGGTTCAATCAGCAGGCTGCAGAGACCGAGGAGAAATGGAAATGCATCATGAAAATAGAACGGGAAATGCAACGCGGATAGTAGGAAGCTGCAGTGTCTGCTGCAGGTGAAATGCAAATGGCTGCCAAAAATGCCAACTTGCAGCCATCAAAAGTGCCAATCAATCAATCAGTTTCAGTCAGAGAGCAGCGCCAGCACATGTGTTTGGCATCCATTTGAGGGCAATGCAATTCACACTGCTGTGATCTGGCTTCGTTCGATGTTCGATGGGACTGGGGTTGTGGCTGCCTGCCATTAGTCGCTGCGTTTGGCGGCAAACGAAATGCATGCCATGCCACATCATAAGCCGCATCAGCAATCAAAGCAAACAAGAAGTGGGCAGCCAAATGTTGCAGCCACACCGAAAATTGAATGCTCTAACTCTCTAGTTTCTACCTCCTTTCACTCTGCTGATTAAGCTCTTTGCTGTTATGAGTGCAATAAGCACAAATAGATTGTAAATCAATTCCCTCTGCTCTCACGCACACATGCCACAAATACCACAGACTATCTGCCAGATGCTCCAGCAGTTGCCAATCTGGAAGCCCCATGGGTGCTGGCTTTGCGCCTTGTTGCATTTAATTGAGGTGATTGGTTTGGTTTACAATGCGTGCGCCCGGGGGCAACCAGGAAGCAAGCTTCGGGCCAGCAATTTGCCATGGATACGAGCATGGAGTGGGGTGAAAAGAGGTTGGCTTGGGGGTAGAAGAGATACCAATCAACAGTGTTGCCTTGATCAGCAGCTGCTGCATCAGTTGCCATCGATTGGTGCAAACGAGAACTCTGCTGCACTTGCCGCAACATCCATCAGGCATCGAGGATGCATCTCATCCCAACTACATCGCTCTTCTTGCCATCTCTCTGAGCAGAGTTGGAGGCTGCGTGCGGTGCACAAATTAATGCCCAGCTTGGGCTTTTCTGTGTCAATTATATTAATGCATGCGGCTGCTGCAGAGGAGAGCGCAGCTTCGCCCATCTGGCCGAGCATCTTCCTATCTGGCGGCCATCTATCTCTATCCGGCTCGCGGTCCAAGTATCTGGCACATTATGTCATGCCGACAGTCGGCGTGCGTTTATTGTTTCCTCAGATCTATGCCGCTGCGCTTCGCTTTGGTTCCGCATCTTTTTCCCAGAGTGTGACTGAAGAGCAGACGCCTAACGAGCCTCCCCAGAGCTGCCAACTCTTTGGCCAGCCAGCCATCTCCTGTGGTGTCTCGTGCAAGTAGTTTCTGGTTCATTAGTTACATGTGGCATAAGCAGCAAATGCTAGTTCTTTGGTGTCCACTTTTGGTACACGGCTGCTGGCTGCTGGCTGCTGACTACCGAACTACATGGCGTCTCAATCCTTGACCCACTTTCTTGCGCAATAGAAATAAAAATATACGTAACGTATGCGTATGTACAAAGTACATGACCCCCAAGACTGACGTCAATGGGTAAGGACTGAAGGAGTCTGCTGGTCTCAGTGTCAGTTTCACTTTCAGTCGCTGTCAAGGATAAAACTAAGAATTTTATGCGCGTAGACAAATGAAAGTTGTTGGATAAACAATCCGTAATCTTTTCTAAGAATAATTACATATAATAACCGCTATGCAAACAGTGGAGATAATTTAATCTCAGTATTTAAACCCAATTAAATATTTGATTACTCATAGAATAATAAATGACAGTAGCTTTCCTCGATGGATACTATCGCCCTTGCAACAAACTTCTGCTTGTCAGTTGAATGCCGCTGACAGGCTGTGTCTTAACTTGTCGAGATAGCATTGATTTAATACACAAAATGATCCAGATTGCAGTCAACTGTCAGCGGGATGGCATTTCCCTGATCAGATCAGTGTGGTGGATCCGGAAATGACAGCATACTGGTGGCTGAGTGAAACGATTTGTGTGTCAGCTTCAAATCAAAAGGAGAACATGCGAAGCAATTTAAACAGAAGGCAAAGGCACTCTCGTGTCTGGCGATTTCCATCAAACTCTCACTCTTAAGTGCTAAATTGCTATGAGTAGCACTTGAAAACAATTTCACCCTTCACTCACCTGTAGTGCAGTGGACGCCAGCCCTCGTAGAGCTTGAGAGCACGATCTGTGGGCTTAGTGCTGTTATCGAGGACCTCCGTTGGCGGCTGGGGTGGCACGGCGATGTCACCCACGGGCGCTGCCTTCGCCATCTTTGGCTCCGTTTCCACAACAGGTGGCGGTGGCGGGGCTGTTGCTGTGTCCGGTGATTGTGTGGATTTGGGCGGGGCATTGAGACTCAGCCAGCCAGCAGTCTCAATGGGCGTGGCATTCACCTCGGGATGGTGAGCGGTGATGCAACTGTAGGGCAAAGGAGTTGCAAAACAAACAAATCAATTTGGCTGAAGCCATGCAAAGTGCTCCTCCGGTCACACCCACAACCATCCTCCAGCTCCAACTTTAACCCTTCCGCACCTCGAAATGCGTCAGAAGAAGAGTCTCAGGGTGAGGAGGAGCAGATGTTGGAGTCGGCCAAAGGAAACGCATAAATTGCTTTCACTTTCAAAAATGAGGTCATGTCGCGTTCGACTGCCAATTAGCACGCTTGCCGAAACGTTTAGCAGAATGCAAAACGAAGTAAAGACCAGACCGCACCCATGGAAACCAAAACTGATTTTGATTTGGTCTCCAGGTAGCAGCAGCAGCATTACTCACCCGGGACTGGCTTCTGTGGGGACAGAGACGCCCTGCCGCGCCAAGAAGTAGGTGACGGCAATGGAGAAGAGCAGCGCCACCATGATAATGAAGGCCGAGATGATCAGGCAGGCCCTGGAGACATACACGCCCGATGGCGGTCCATTGAACACGTACTTCTGTCCATTCTTGGTCTTCAGTTGACCGCCTGCAATCAGAGAGACATAAAAAGTTATAGAATTTTAGTAATCCATCAATTGAGAGGTTGAGAGGTAAAACTTTATTGGCTGTCAAATTTTTAACGCGCCCACAAATTTATGTGCACAGTTTTACGATCAGAGGGCATAAAGTTTATGTTTTGTCCAATTAATTGAATGTTTTCAGTGCATTCAAAATTTGTTTATAGATTTCTTTGTTTCGATTTGTGGTCGAAATGCCTGGCATGCCGATGCATCATCTCCCCAGCCCGCAAGCACGTAATGGCAACATCAAACTGATTTATGGCATAATCTAGCCAAGAGCCCGGGAGTGGAGCTGCAGCTGGAGCTGGGGGAATGAGTGCGTGGAAATTTAAAAAATTGTTAACAGACCATTTAGCGGGGTGTCGACAAACCGAGGCTCCTCCCAGGCTCCCCCCAGTTGGAGATCGTTAAACTTCTTTGCTCTTCTTTATGGCGAAAATTTCAAGTTGAGTGAAAATTAATGTTTAGCTCATTTCCGAGAGCTAAACTGAGTGCAGAACAAGCCAAGAGGAACCAACTTGGTCAGGCCTGGACGCATACTAATGATCACAGTGCTTACAAATAGTTTGCAGATCGCTTGAACAATTTTATATTTATTTTGTAGATGAGATAAAAGAAATTGAATTACTGCAGGTGATGTAATTCCGTAGAGAATGCGTAGCACAGTGCTCGAAGTAAGTGTGAGATCACCTGATAAGATGTTAAATACAAAAACATTCCAGGGAAATGATAAGCAAAGAAAAGCTGGCAATCACTTCAAGATGATAAGTAATACGAGCAATGTTATGCGGAAGTAAACAATATCTCAAAGAACTTATCTCGAATGGCTGGCATACGCATGCGTATACTTATGCCGCCCACTGTTGGCCAACGAACGGGAGCAAAAATAGAAGCACGTGCTGAGAATTTTCAATTACCCGATTACCATTCCTAGCTGGCCTTCAAAGAGAGAGGGGGCCTCAAAACTTTTTATGATGTGTGCGCATGGCTCTTTAATAGGAAAGGCAAAGGCAGAGCCAATGGCAAATGGGAAAGAAAAGCCCCTCCAGAATGTCAGTGACTCTTTCGATGGATGGCTGCTTTTAATTAAATTTCACAAAGAGGTTCGAAACGTTTCGTGGAAAGGCAAAAGGCTGCCGTAACTTTCTAACACGCTTTCCTCTCACACGGCTGTTCCACCTGTTGCAATGCATCTGCGGTTCATCTAAGAGGCCACCGCATCCACATCTGCTCCCAGAACCATACTCACACACAACCTTATTTTTCCTTTCCCATCTGGCTTTGATCTTCGGCCACAGGGAAATGGAATTTATGTGGCATGGCCCGAAAATAAAATCCAAGCAATGCAATGCACCACCTGCAGCTGTGAGCTGATTAGAGAGCCACAAGATCGCGTGTTCGCCTTTGACGGAGTTCTGATAAATCAGTTGTCAAGAACTATAACTCAGTGATAGCAACGCCTTGATTGCTCTGCCCGCTGAAAGCTTTTCCCCTGTTTGTGTTTTTTTCTATTTTCTATTTTCCATTTCCCAGTTTTTACTTTTATTTATTGTTTGTTTAGTTTTGCTCTCCACAGAGTGGGAGGTGGTTGTAATTTCATTTTGATGAACACATGACGAACCTCTGGTCTCGATCTGGGTCTCATCTTGTCGTGCCCCACCTGTGTGTGTGTTTCTTCCGTGTGTCTAATGCGTTGCTTCATTAACAGCGGGAAACTAAACACTCCATCCATCCCATCGGATCCCCATATCCACCTCCATCCGATTCACAGCCAGAGACATGGCGATTTAATATTCATAAGTCGAAGTTTAAGTAGCATCAAGCGACAATAAAACATTCAAATTAAGTTACAGACGCCACATTTTCTGAATGAAGTGAAATTTACTAGGGTGTGTGTGTGTCTTTTTCTTTACGTGTCTGCATGTGGGTGTCATGCGTGAGGCGCCACCAAACATTGGATCGAAAACGCCCACGTTGATTATGTTTTTTGGGGCTCGTCATTAATGTGGGAATGCCGAACCCGTAAAATTTAACAAAAATGGTTAATGAAAATGCTAATTTAAAAGCGGGAATCATCTGGATTATATATGTAAAACCCAATCATCATGGAGATGTTCTTTCGATGATTGGAAAACCATAACCATATTATGTAAGGGCAAATTCATTAGCCAAGAAACATGTAAAAATAATCTAGTTTCTTTTTTGTATTTCTTTATTTTTTTTTTAGAAGTTCTTTCTGAAAAATGTTTAATGTAAATTTTGAAACATACCCAAAAATCTGTCCTTTGATATGTAATCGAAATGGAAACGTTTTCTAATATTTTTCGTATCATCAAATTTGAAATTACGCAATTTCGTAACGAATCCTTGGAAAGTACCTCCCCCAACCGGCGCGGAGGATGCGGATGCGGATGCGGATGGTGCTGATGCTGCTGAAGATGAGGAGCAGTGTGGTTGTGGTGTTGATGATAATGAAGCCGAAGCGGGTGCTGCTGTAGCTGTAGATTTGGATGTTGTGGTGGGCGCGTATATTGCAGATGCCATTAGGGGCATTTGTAGCTTGGGATTGGTATAGGATATGATGGCTGCATGGGATAAGAAGGAGTAGAAGAAAAAACAGATAGGAAGCTGAATTTAAAGCCAAATGAATTTGAAAGCAGGTGAAATGGTTTTCATTAATATTATTAACATTAAATGGGATGCGTGATTGATTGATTGATTGAATGTAAGCGAAATGAGCACAGAACATGTGTAAATGTAAAAGAAAAACAGAAAATTAAAAGCAAAAGTGAAACTATGGGTTGTGTGTGTGTGTGTGGGTGTGCGGTTGAAATCAAATCAAATGGGAAAACGCAATCGCTGAAGCAGAGCAACAGCAGCAGTAGCAGCAGCAGCAGCCATTCAGCCACGATTCAATTGAAAGACTTTTAATCAAATTGACGCCACCGCTGGCTGCCACAGCGTGAGGGGCAGGCATGGGAAAGGTGTCGGTGGGGCAATCGGGGTAATGGGAATAGAAATGGTTATGGTAATGGTAATGGTATGTGCCAATGGAAAATGAAAATGCACGTGTCGCAGCAGGGGGAGCAGCAGCTCGGTATTCCCCATTCCCACTGCGCTCTACTGGCGCTATTTGTTTATCGATTGCCGATTATCTATTGCCGATTGGCGGCGCCCAATTGTTTAAAATTATGCTAAAAATACAGCCAAATGTGCAATTGTGTACGAGTATGAGATGAGCCTCTCGGCTGAGTGTGTGTCAGCGCCTCAGTGTTATTCAACTTTGGCAGTTCTGCTTCGGCTCGGCAGCTGTTCTATAATTAGCGGGCTATAAGGAAATTTTTACACTCAAATGATTTTTGCACATTTATAGAAGAACAATAGTGGCGAGGCGAGAAGGAATAGACTTAAAAATACCCTAAACCTGTCTGAAACTGCTCCAGCTATTAGCATGCTAAAATGGTAAATCTCTCAAGATGATGTTTGTGTTGCGTATTAACCTTTTACTTTTATACACATTGTTTATACCGAAAATCTGCTTATGTTACTCGAATTCTTATAATTTCCATATTCATATTTCTACATTTTATCGCACATCGACAGCTCTTTCACATCAAAGTGATCTCCGGACTCGTTTCCGACATCCCAGACCAAAAACCACAACATGAATCATCGAATCAGTGGCTCACTCAGATGAAATAAAAATGCCCCGAGCCAACAGCCCAACAGCCAACACCTTCTACCCTGAATATTGACCCCCTTGAGCACCCCGTCCGTAAACCCATAGTGGTTTTATTATACCAGTTCTGGTTTTGGTGTGGTTTGGTTTGCTTCTGCTGAGGGGCTATTAAACGAAATCGAAAACCAAACGCTACTTAAGTGCGGCAACTGTTTGCATTTTGCACATACACACGAGTACATGCGAGTGTGTGCACACAGCAGATCGTTTTACACGAAATTACTTTCAGTTTATTGGATGATCGTATTACCCGCAGAAGGAGACGATTGGTGTGAGTACCCCCGTATCTTAATGACTCAATCATGCGTAAAATTCCACAAAAACATGGCTAAGCATGTACATTAAACGAATACACATGAAGAGTTTTGTGTGCCTTAACAAGTTCAATAACAGCAAACGAAAATATTTGATTATTCGACTTTGAACTTGGGAATTGCTTTTTGAATACTACGATTACATTTAAGGATTGGCAACGTAATAATATTTTAAATATTGCTATTTCTCAAGGGGTTCAATTGGTTCTGAAGAGTGCCGGAAGCCTCTTCAAATATTCGTTATATTTCCAGGAATGAGAATGAAGAAATTTCAACCATGCAATTTCCCTTAGGAGTTGTTAAAAATTGGGATTAAATTTAAATTAAAATTAATGAAATTAATTGCAATTTGGCAGTACCTCGTGGAATTCATTAATCAAACATTTGCTTCTACTTATTTATTTACTTATTTATGTCTTTGCTGCTTTCGCAAAGATAAAGGTAACTCAAAACATTTTAGGGCCTTTGCGATCCTGTTATAAGAACAACTCGTACAACAAATGTTTTATTGTGACAGAACCCATGTGTCCCCTCATGAATTCTTATCGTTAGGTTCCCTCTCCCCTTTGGTCTACACGCGCTTGACACTTAATTGGAAAGAAATTGTCGCATTTACGTCATCAAACTGCTTTCTTCTGCCAGCGCACGTTCCCCTTTCCCATTCCCATTCCCTATTCCCATTCCCATTCGTACTATATGTGCTTCGTTCCCATATCTTATCTGCAACATCGGAATCACAGCGATACAAACAAACGTTTCTCTTCAATGTTTCGTTCCCTTCTTTGCTTCGGCTCTTTGTTAATTGTGCATGTTGGAGCATGTTTGAGGAGGCTTTTGCCCCCCATCCCTCTTTCTCTCACCTCTCGCGCTCCCTCCCTTCTTTCGCTTCCCGGTTTCTGCCCCACTCTTCACACCTCCAAGCAGTGCAATTCAATTTGATTTTGTTTGCTGTCTGCCAGGCGGGCAGGGTGAGTGTGTGTCATATTTAATGATAACCCATTTTCACTTCCCCCTCCACAATGTCTCTGGAAACATTGGGAAAAGGGTGAAGGAATGTAGGTTACATAAACAACTTCTGGTCATGCTTACAAGTGCATTTCTTTGAGTTGTTTAATGGCCCAAAAGATGCCCGATCTCCGATAACCGTCCCTGTCGAAGCCCTTCTCCCGCCATCTCTCTCTGTCTCTCTCATAGGGAGGTCACTGTGCCTATGTGTGTGTGTGTGTGTTTCTCGGTTTCTTTCATTAATGCAATGCAATGCTCACCATATGCCAGGGATCTGTCTGCAGCTTCATATTTTTGCATTTCCTTTGCAATTTAATTCCTCGCTGACCCAATTCTTCCCCCTCTTACAGGAAATTCCCTGAGCATTTCTGCATTCATTATTCACACAACAGCAAATCTGCCGGTTCGCATAGGGAAAGATGTCGCTCAGGCCAGCTGAGGAAAGGCCAGACATATGGCATCTGGTTTTTGGGTCATATTGGGAGAAAGATGTAAAAGTTTGGGTTTAGCACTCGATTGGGGGAAAATGCCTTTTAATTGGCAGGCAATTAATTGTCTAAATAAAAACTACTTTGTATTGTCTCCCAAATGTCTGGCCAGCTTGACAAAAAATAACAATTTAACCCGCTTCGCATTGTCAATTGCTAAAAGTTTGCACAGAGAGAGAAAGAGTCAGGCATGGCAGGCACTCAATTGTGGCAGAGTTGAGTGAACTTTGGTTAGAACGTGTCGAGGAACTTCAATGGAGTTGGGACCTTCCTCTCCCTCTTCCTCACCGTGCTGCTTGCTGCTTTTATTTTTTTCCATTTTGCATGTCTCTAATGAACCATTCAGCGCTCTGCAGAAGGGAAAGCAAAAAGAACTGATTCGAGGGAGAGGCCCGTCAATTCCGCGGAAATGTCAGCCCATAGCCCATACATAACTCATGAAACTCCAATTAGAAATGTTGCATGCAACGAGGTAATAAACAATTCATTTGTTGTCTCATCAAATGAGAAACAAATCCAAACAAAACTCTCTGGAAAAGGCACAAAAAGAGCCATGAAAATTGAGATCCAAATTGTTTATTTGACTTTTCTTTGTAGGTCTTAAAGGCCTTTAGGGCCTTTGCTTTGACGCCTCGACAAAACTGTTTACTTCTTCGAGAGCTTGACCCAACGTTTTGCTTTGATTTCCGCCGCGTCAACCTCCAATTCGGGAGAATTTTTTTCGATAGGCAAGCAAACAAAAGTGAAACATTCACAATTTTGAAAGCTGATGAATACTGAATAACTGAATTGAATGTTTGGAAATGCTGCTGATAATGCTATGAAAAACTGTTGAAATCAAATGCTTAAGCATCCATTTGGATATTAACATAACCCGGCCTGGAATCGGTATGTGGAATTTTATTTTAATATTCAATATTTTCCAGTTGGCAAAGAGAAAAGAAATGAAACCGAAAGTGAGAACTGCTAATGAAGTCGTTCAGACAATGCAGTTAATTATGCCCCAAAATGATTTCAGTTTCAGATGGTGGAAGGGGATGGGGTTGGTGGAAGGAGTTCCCTTTGGGTCACGTTTCCGGTGCATGGCATGGCATTGGAGGGCTGAAAGAAACCAAAAACCAGTCGCACTATTTGCAGTTACCCAACGGTAGCTAAATGTCTCAGGGAGGGAGAAATATAATTATAATTATGAGGCACAAACAGAGGCGCACTTACTGTAGCAAGAGACTCAGTCTTGTGGCAGCAAACCCCCCTCGATGAGTGCCTCCCGCTCTGTTCAACACATTGTATCAACATGGAGAAGGCAGAGCAAGCAAAAGTCTGAGATATCTGACAGAACTTGCCACCTCTGCACCTTCCAGGCAGGCAGGCACTGTTGATGACAGCATCCGATACGCTCTTACGGAGGAGAAGTAGTCGCTGCAGAGGCGGGGGGGAGGGGTGTATAAGTAGAACCCAGGGGGCAGAGCTACAACACTTGACTGCCACAAACAGGCCTTGAGACTTAAATGTTTTTGTGCTCCAGCTACAAGTTGCCTGGCTGTGATTTATCATCCGCTGTCGTTGACACTGAATGCGCCACTTTATTCCCCCCACTGCACCTTGGTCTGTTTCTGCTGCTGCTGCCTGTGGGCGTGTCGCCCTGCCACTTCATGCCCCATGGATCGTGCAACTCAAAATGCAATTCGTTTCACTCCACAAATTAGCATACGATTATCATTATGCCAAGCAGTACAAACAGTTCTGCATGTCACAGATCAAGTGCTGGAAGGTGGATGAAAGAAGATGGGGAAAATAAATGCCTATGGGAATGGGAGTAAAAGAGGTGTGGATATGGAGATAGTACGCTTTAATTGAAGGGGTTCCAAGAGTCTCCAATCCCATTTCTCCTTTTCTTAAACCTTGCCCCAATTGATGATCTCAATTCCAATCACAATTCCGTTCAAACTTTACACCTTGTCCACATTATGCCAAGCACAACCTTCAGTGGTAGCCCCGAAAAAAAAAATGACAAATTAAGCGGCACTCGAATGCGGCACCAAACCAAACACGGACGGAACACTGGCCGACACTTGCCGTGCAGTTTTCGAGTGCGGCTAATTTGTAAATTAAATTAGCGCTCAGTCCCATTTGCCAGTGGCCAAATGACGCCAGACTCGACAACAAAGCAGCCGTCAGTTCGTCTTTCGGGCAATCGTAAACCTCACTCAACCCAATTTTAATTAGACAGAAAAAAAACCTTCCAAGGGGGAGAGCAACGAGTTAGAAAATGTTGTTGTGGGTGGAGTTAGAGATCGCTTTGCATGTCGCACATAACATCCACAGAAAGCCATAAAAAAACTGGACGATATAAAGCCATAAACAAGCCACGCAAAACTCCGGTTGGTTGCTTGCTACCTGGAACCGTCAGTGGGATGACAATTTCAGGTTGAATAAACTTCAAAGTTGCAAAAAAATAAAAGAGAGAAATAAAAGCACTCCAGACAAAATATCTATGAGTGGCAGGCAGGGACTTGGACAGGAACTGTGTGCGGAAGGGGTTTCTGTATGCTGATCTTCACTGTGAATGTTCTCCCCTGTGCCGGCCACGCCACTGGCATGTCTGGGTTGAGCGACCCCCCCACTAAACAATTCTCAGTTTTAATTATCAACGACACGTAACTCGACACAACAAGAAAATACTTCGTTTTGTACACTATTTTACAATTAACAAGACGAAAGAAAAAACGTCTGCGTTTTTTTCCTAATTTTTTGTTGACGGTTGTATGGCATGCAACAATTTTTGATGAGTTTCTGATTTGTTGAGTAAATTGCTTGGAAACAACTTAAGCGCTTTACAATTTGTCGCACTTTTGCAAGCTGACAGAAATTCATTCATTCGTTTATTCAATCGTTCATTCATTCATTAATATCACAAGTCCATGCCACAATGGAAATGGAAATGTTGCAATATGATTGTTCATCGAGTGGCTCAAGGGAAAAACTATCAATGGTGGGCTACTGCTGGGCTGGACTCTTTTGAGTGCTTTATGGGTATCCTGCAGGACAATTTATTATGTTTTGTTTAGCCAAAGTATACTATTAATTCTAAGCTATATTTGCATTTGCATTTAACTTTCCACTTAACATTCAGCAAACACAAACCTATGGTTCTTATCGAAAGTGGAATATCTGGTAGGCCCAGCCCCACCTGCGATCAGCATGGCCACGCCCTTAAGGCACCCCAATATCAGATGATTAAATAAATTGGCACGTAAACGGGCCCCAGCCATGGGGTGTAATGCCCATAAACAATAATTTCATATAATTAAATATGTTTACGTACGAGTATATACTTTCTGCTATGTTTTTTCACACTCGGCGCTGTGCGGCCTTGATGGGCATTAAACTGTCACCATATACAACCCATTATTTGCCATCTATATGTATATTATAATCGTACGTATTCCAAAATTATTGTTTACTTTGGTAGGCAGGAAATATTCGCATTCAAAATTATGCTCCCACATTCTGATTTTGACTTTTGCTTTTCTTCTTTTCGTGGGCTTTGTTTTTGGTGCATAGTTTTCGTTTTTTATGAGGTCTAGTTTAATCGGTCGCTGTTTTGGCTCACTGCCAAATTATTTGCCTGCTCTCATTTTCACTCGCTTGTTGGCTTTGACATTGTCACGCCTCACGCCCCCCTTTGTGAAAGTATTTTCGAAACATTTTATTTATAATTGCCTGTCAAAAATAGTGGCCAAGAGCTGCCCGGATAACGCTGACATTAGCTGAGGATCTGAAGATCTGGCTAATGGCTAATACATTTGAAAGTGGTTTCCACGAAAGAGATTTTTAGATTCTTTAGATCTTGTGATCCACCAAAAAACGTATGCCTCATGTCTGCCATTTATCTGCTGCCTTCAGGAGAACGAATCCACAGCTAATTCGAGTTTAATGAAACGCCGGCAACACCTCAAACCCTCTCGAGAGCTCGAGCCATGCCCGCGGTCTTGTCCGTGGCCTGCCGTCGGTTCAACCCACGCCATCGCACAAAGGCCCCCAGAGCCCGTTGTCATTATGAAAATTGATTAATTGCAAGGGGTAGGGGTTTGCTTTTTTTTGGTCGACATTTCCGTTCTTGCCAATTTGGGCTCTGGCCTCCGGCGCCAATTATGAGAGTTTCGAGTGCTTCAATTATGAATTGTGTGGGTGGCTCCACAAGAGACAGACTCCGCTCAGATCGGAGCAGAGATATGCCCTGATAATACCCATAAATCCGACATAAACTCCATTGAAAGCACTTTTTTATCTGCACAAATGTATCTTCAACAAAGGCGCAGCTCAAAGACTGGCATCTGTTCCGCATTATGACGAATGTAAGCCACGTTCTATGGTCCCCCATGTCCCATGCAGCTCAGGTGCCAAGGGGCCCACGACAATTTATCTAACTATCTAAGCGCTTCATATACTCGTATGTATGGATGTACGTGCCGGCTGTCAGGAGCGGTGCCCCCAGTCAGTCGTACCCGCGCAGATACCATCTTTCGCCTTTGGTGCCGTTTTACTTTGATGCATTCCCAATCGGCAGACCGACCATACACAATGACGGTGGCTAAATCACGAACTGCCGCTGGTCTTTTGTGCTGCTTGTATCTTTGAGCTGCAATTTTAGCTAATTTTGCACACAGACGCCAACAAAACAACACTTAAACTTTTTTGCATGCCAGCTACGAAGCTGGCTGAAGTCTACAACGAAAATCACTTAGCCTCATTTAACATGGCTGACCATTAAAATAAATTATTTAATTTTATTATTGCAGATAAAGCTGCAAAATAATGTGCCTAAAATTCGAAAGATTTGACAGGGCAGTTAGTCTCAAATGAGATAGAATCAACTAGAAGTTGCTAAAGTTATTCATGGCTGTGGTTAAAAGGAAATTAAGTTAATCGCAGATGGAATATTGGGTATCAAATAAGATGTACAGATGCAGTGCAGTTTGGAGAGTATTTTTCTTTGTAGTAAATTAATTCTTTCCCTATCCAAAACTCCAACTAATCACAGTTGATCCACTAAGCAGTTTTTCTAAGAAATTTGGCAACATTGCCCTAGTGAAAAGTGTCAACATTGCCACCCAAGAGCCGCTGCGCATGCGCAAAAACACAATGCAGTGACTGACTAATTGAATTTGCATACATACCCATCTAAGCGAGCGCCCTGTTCTCGCTTGCGAATGGATTTTGAAACGCCTAAGATAAAATGTGTCAACAGCAATTGGCGCTACTGCAAATTGATTTTAATTGTATGCACAAGAGCGCCAGCCAGTCAGCCAGCCAGCTGACGTCATTTCCATGGTATGGTTCCATGACTCGATGATTGGTTGCGGTAATCGTAATCGTTTCTGAGGCACACTGAGACATCGAACCGGCAAGACGCCAATGCAAATAAATGAGCAGCAAATTTGCAGAATTGGCAGAGAGATAGAAACGGGTACGGGTACAAGTATTTGCAGTTGTTGGCCAAAGTCAAAGCCAAAAACAATTTAAATGCAAATCACGTGTTCCTCTTAATGCACTTGATCAATGGGCCAATTGGATGGAACTGACTGCCGGCTGAACTTGGACCACAAATGGAAATGAAAATAGAAATGAAAATAGAAATGAAAATGTAAATGAAATGGCAAATAGCTGGCAATGAAAACTGACATTTGAGGGAAATGCGGCCAGTAGGTGCCATATTGAAATTGATTTCGAAACAACCATTTATTCCTATTGACTGCCCAGCGAACTGTGTCAATCGATTGCAATGACTTGAAGAACCTTTCAACCATCGATCTTCGGCACCGTATCTGGTTGTATCGAATGTCCCAGACATTCCGACATTGAATCAAAAATTGAGCAACTTCAGATGCATTTTCCATGTCATGTAATTGAACACCTCACTCACAAAATGAGATACTTAAAAAATATTCAAAGTCTCAAATTGCAGCCACAGAAAAGCTGGCCGAAAA
Organism: Drosophila subobscura; assembly: GCF_008121235.1. Taxonomy (NCBI): domain Eukaryota; kingdom Metazoa; phylum Arthropoda; class Insecta; order Diptera; family Drosophilidae; genus Drosophila; species Drosophila subobscura. The sequence continues at coordinate 25,717,125 of NC_048533.1, read as the reverse complement.
CAAGTTCAACTTGTTTTCGTATGAATCTGTGTATCTTTTTATAGAATCTGTCATAAGCAAGAGGTGTTGGGCTTAACGCCTTCATTCCAAGTCCTCTTCACGAGGTTTATGCAAATCCCGATAGCTTATCAAGTCACATTATGTATGTAAATAGATGTCTCACTCTTGCCTAAATTTTCTGTTGGAGAGGTCAAGTTGAAGACTAAACACAAATGGGAGCACTTGAATGGGAAGGAAGGTCAACACTGGCAGAGAGTCGTTGCTTGGATACCCTGTAAGTAAAGTTTTCGCTATATTTAAGAGATTTTTCCTGTCTTCCCAAAGTCAGACATATCTTTGCAAATCTTATCCATCTTTTACTGTTTTCTCAGCACTTTTTATCAAGTCCAAATTCCCCTAAAATTTATATGCCCTTTACAGCAACACATTTTGCATATAAATCAAACAACTGTTGCTCATAAATTGTGTCTAGTTTGCTGTTTCATTCATGCTGTCGTCATTGTTGGTTCGGTCTGTGTCCCTAGTACTTACAGACACAAAATAAAGACACATGGAAAAATGTATGGGTCATAGCCCCGGCAAGGTCAATCTGAAAGAGAAGCCAAGCATGTCCACTAATTCAGTGTCTGATTTGTCTACCATGTAGATTCTATTATTATTTTTAATTACAATTTTCGGCGATAAATAGTGGCATTAAAAAGTGTTTAACTACAATATGATGGCGCACACTCGGTGGCGTTGTTTGTCCCTCTGTAACAACAATGTATTTTCACAGCTGCAAAGTGTGTTTTCATTTTCAAATTTAAGCAAATAAATTCTTGTGAATTCCACAAACAATGATCCACAAACAGAGCAGAGCGAGAGACAGAGGAAATATCTTGCATCTTCAGACAGACATGAGGAATGAGAAACCGCACACAAAATTCGATCCTAAGGCCAGGGCCAGTGGCAGGGAAGATATATTTATTGTGATTTCAGTCTCGGCACTCGGCAGAATTCCTGGAAACAAATTCATGGCTTCGACAAAACTGCAAATTTATTATCTGTTTGTGGCTTTTTGCTTGAAACGTGATCAAGGCAGAGCTCCAGAAAGAGGCGGATCCAATCCTTTTAAGAGCTGGCGTTGCAGATGACATCATCAGCTTGCCCCAAAAATGTTTCTCTCTCTTGACTAAGTGATGCCCGTGAAAGACGTGCCCGAGTTGCACTTATTGATGCCGCGGATACTTGAAGACGCCGCTCAAGGAACGCTGTCCGTCTGCCTGCTGCAAGCTGATAATTTATGACAGTTTTTGCCTTGCCTTCCTCCAAATGAATATTAATTGAAAACCCCCCCATTAGGTCGTGGCAGCATCAGCAGTTGTCTGACAGACAGTTTTGCCTTTTATGGTGCACTGTTGTCAGCGAATCGACTACTTTACGATTTGTTTCTGTTTTTATTTTTGCATACCGATGGCCAGAATCGAATATATGGCTTGTGATTTACATTCGGTAATCCTATTATGTAAATTAAAAGTCAGAAAAGAAATAATGACAAGGCAGAACATGTGCTGTGGCGTCACACATTTGTTGTAGAGAGTCAGCGACCGATTTGCTATTGATCTGAGGGCAGAATCTGTAAAAGGGGGGAACAACCACTTGTCTGTGAATGTGGGCGAGTAGAACCGGCTTGTTTATCGTAGATAGCAGAAACCAGTCATAAAGATACAAGCTCAAATGCACTCTTCTTCCACTGCCACTACTCTCAGCCCTTTAATTGAGTGTCACAAAGTTGATGGCCCTTTCCCCTGCCATTTCCTTTGGATATTTATACAAGTTCTGTGCTGGTTTTGAGAACGATTATGAAAGAGATCATTCAAGTTTTCATTTACCTGGACTTTCCACACCCATTATGGCATCGGAATCCTCTGTGTGTGTGTTTTGGAGAGAGCATTTTTGGGGAGAATAGTGGGGGTTTTTTTTGTTGTATGGGATTAGTGATGTTTGAAGTGACTCAGAGACAGGTACACGCAATTGTCTATTTCTATGAACCGAAAAAATGTTGCCAAATAAAACAAAAACTATATCTGGGATGCATTGCCTCATAGCATCTGACTAATGGGTGGATGGGTGAAGTGGCAGTTTGAATAATTCGCTTGCATTTGCATTGCTAATAAATCGCTGATATTTTCGGTGTCACTGTGCAGCTTTTTCTCAAGAGATCATGCCACACATTCCGCGTGTGTGTGTGTGTGTGGATATTCAAAGTCAAATACTTTGTACAAACATCTGTTCGGCTGTCTTGCTGAATGAATTTTCGAATTTTCGCATTGTGTGAGAATTATTTTTGGTAGAGGTGAGCATGCAAGAAGCCACAAAATGAATGAGAAATTATATTTTGTGATGCAAGTGCTTTTAGATCATCAAACTATATCCTATATAATGGGTCTGTTGCTGCTGTTTGGTGGCTATGAATAATTGGCTGATGAAACGAAAGAAATTATTCAAGATGTATTGAATTTCTTGGATATTTTATAAGCAAACAAGAATTCGGGGAGTACCCCAAAAAGTAAGAAAGCCCACAAGAAATACAAAACTAAAACATAAGAAAACAAGTTTATACCATATAAATAGTTCAACTCAATAAATTGTAGGAAATTATAGAATATTTTTCATACAATTTCCCTCTAAAAATATTTCAAAATAAAAGAGACCCGTCTGAAGCAGAGATTAAGAGATAATTCCTTATAGAATAAATTGAAAATATAAAATTAAAAATGCATTTGAAGTGTATATCAAAAGAATGTGAACTAAATTCCATAGATTCTGGGATTATTTGCATCAAAGAAAAAGCATTCATTCGGTAGATGGACTTGTTCGATATCTTGTAGATACATTTCAGGCATGGCCGTATGTAGATTCAGTTGTAATTGCAACTCACCTTCATTGACGTAACCGCCCTCCATGGTGCCAAATGTGTACACCTCGCTGCGGTTGCCGTTGCCTCTGGCTGTGCCCCTGCTTTGCAACACTTTGGCCGCGACCTACGTCTATGCTGCCACAAAGATCTCCAACTGCTGCTGCCAGAGGGGTGATCGCCTGGCCTGGCCTGGGCAATGCACTCGACACCTCAGATGAATCTGTTGCAATGCGTTCGAATCCCGTAGCTCGTACTGCGTTCTGCGTTCCGCGTTCTTCGATTCTTATTTATTTTTATGCCAAGTATTCTGTTGTCTGGCTATTTATTAGAATTTATCTGGCGATTGCCCAACCAACCGACGGCACTCTCCAAATATTGCTGCCTGATGGAATATTGTATGTGCAACGCATGCAGGCCAGAGTGTGGGGTTGGGGTACTGCCACTGAGGTCTCAAAGATCTATGGCGTGTAAGTGGCCGGGCATCTTGCGGATGGATCTTCGCGCGGGGCAAACTCTCGGTTCCAGTCGCTGAGTCGATGCAATAAACAAACACAGTCTCTCTCTCTACCGACCCACTGTGTCAGTGCGGAAATGTGTTCTATCTGGAGGTTGTATCTTCAGGTTCAGGTCCTCTGCTTATGAATTTGCATTTGGCCCGTTCGTTGGCTGCTTTCCCCCGTGGCTTATGTTGTCTTTTGCTTGTCGGGGATTGGTCTCCTCCTAATACTTGTTGCGGCTGTTGATGTTCTGTTCGCTGCTTTGGCCTGCAAGCAAATAGAAAAAAATCAAAAACCGATCATAAATAAATGCTCTTCCACCAAATTGTTCATAGATAAATGCTGACCCCCAGCATGACTGTGGGTCAAAGCAAATAAATCGTATCCAATCCCATCGAATAAAGGGACATGGCCCCACGGTTTGACCCCTGACACTCCCAAAGAAATATTTGCCTAGACATTTGTTGGATTTTGCATTTCCCAGCGGGGAAAATACTCTAGAAATTCTTCACACATTATCTTCTTCCACTCTAAGAATAGAAGAAAAAACAATCTTTGGAACGTCTTGGCACATTTAGTTCCTTCATTTCCGCTTTTGCTTTTCGCCCGATTACTTTTGTTGTTGCATGCCGCGTGATCAGTGTTCCACAGTTTTGCTTTTATTTATCAAATAAATTCTACCATTTCTGGAGTAGCTTTACTATATCACATCTCATGATGTCATTTTGTCAATATTTTGGTGGCCGCAAATCGAAAGCTAATTTGAAATGCAAACGCGATCGGCGCACACACACAACAAAAAGGTGGAAAAAAAAGAGAAAACAAAAGTTGTTTATTGATAGCCCGGAATGCATCCCCTGTTTGGTTTGGTTTTTGTTTGCATTGGCAATCTTCGATTCGTTGGTGTTTCGACAATGATTAACCACGCAAGTTCAATGTCAAAACCACAGAATGGAGGCCAAGCCAATGGATCGTATCGTGTTTCAAGCAGAGTGCTTTAAAAGCTTACTCGTTCGGGTTTAGACAGCCCCCAAAAAGAGACACGGAGTAGAACCGCTAATGAACAGCGCACACAACGAACTGCAAGAGAACCAAAGCCGGAAAACAAATAAAAGATACAATATTAAGTAATAATAATAAAAAAGAGAGTGAGACATGGGATGTCTTAATTGTCACCATCAAAACGGAATGGTCTGCGTTGTCATCAATGGATTCATACTTGACATTCGATTAGGCCCCAAGAACGAGACCCAGAAACGACACATCAACGTCCAACGCACCCAATTCTTATGCCAAAAAGTAAAGAGAACGAGAGGGTGAGACTCGTAAACTTTCAATTTTTGGTTGACTTTGGTGGTTGGTTCCATTTTGATCGGCGAAACGAATTTTAATTGAAGCTGCAGACCACCGATCGACGTGGGGAGTGGGTACGGGCCTGGGACCCTGAGTGATTACATGAGACACAGTGTCTGTTCGTCTCTAACAAGTCGCATAATTAAACTGGCATTTGATTAATAATCATTGAACCCGACGTGACCCGCACTTCCCATTCCCATACCCATACCCATCCCATTATGCCTCCCTCCCTCCCTCTGTCCCATGTTAACCCTGTTGGTGGTTTCCCTTTTGTGGTTTGTTGTAGCAATTAGGAAGAACATTAAGCATTTAAAATCGAATTTTATTGGTTTAAATCTGTGAAAACAGCCTTCGATGGCCCTTACTTTCAATCCAATGAATTGGATCAATTTATATTCCATACATTTATTGCTTAACGAGTGTAAATATTGAACGTTAACGACAAGCAACATTGGAAGGGTCTTTCGATGATGCATCTCCAATTGTTCTCAATTCACTTTGCCTTCGAGGGTGTCATCAATCAAAACCATAAAGTGCTGCTGCTGCTGCTTCTACTTTTACTGGGGATTGGGGATAGGGATAGATGATGGACTGCCACCGACGAGTGTCGAGTTAATTGCCAACACACAAAGCGGTAATTATATAATTGTCATGGCCGACGGTGCCCTTGTCTTCAGTTATTATTCTCTCTCCCTTTTTTTTATAACTGGTGACAATGACACGGGCTGGGGCTGGGGCCTGGCATTGGTGGGGTTACATGTGTACCATTGACCCTTCAACAAGGTTGGAGTGACAGTTAAATCTGCACAAAATTTGGGCACAATTACTAGTTTAATTATTATAATTTCCCAAAAAAAAAAAGGTTGAAGTTTTCTATTCCTGGAACTCGGAAATAAGTCATAAATCATTCATCAAGACTTGAGTGAAACTCTGACGAAGATTTCTGCACACATTTGAGGTGCAAGTGTTGTACATTTCCAAGTGTTCCAAAATTATTGAAAATTCATGGAATCTGCACAACAATTTGTGTGCATTACTTACTTAGAAATGGAGATAAGCTTGTGTTATGTGGTCCTGGGTTGGCATAGAATATCCAGAAATTGAATAATTCTAAGAAATTCTAAAAAGAAGTGCTCCAAGAATCCAAAAAAGTTTCACAATCTATTGTTTCTTTGAGATCTGCACAATTCTCTTTGGGGACAGCCTCTTCTGTCACTCCAACTCTGCCTAATTTTGTGATAAATTTAGAGCTGTTGTTCCACCCAAAAAGTATTCTATGGCAAAGACAGGCTAATATGCAAATTAGCATTGCAAATTATTACTCATGTCGGTGTCGGTGTCTATCCCATGAGCACTTCATAATTTAGCCATCTTTATGGCATTCGTAATAACCATTTTGTCTCTATTATTATTTCCAGAGCGTTACAAACGCCCACCAATGCCTGAAAGATAGAGATACCGACTGGGTACCGTGAACTGTCTGCACTTGCCAGCGATTGCAATATTACGTATACGAATGTACATATGTATGTACTTATACGTACGTACAACTCGATGACGGATCATTAGGCTTCAGCAGCTTCAGGCTGAAAAACACACACAAAAAGCAATTAAGTGAGAGACCGACCCACAGCCAAACAATACAATCGAATGTGTGGCAGCGGCAGAGACAGAGGCAGTGGCAGGGCAGGGCAGGGCGCTAACCAAAGGGGGGAATACGTGTAGGTTCAAATTAATAGCACCAGTTTTTTCTCTGTTTTGTTTTTTCGATACTCTGTGTATTCTGTGCTGAAACTGACGACGTCATCGTTGTCACTTTTCTGACAGTGCCTTCTGTATGGGTGGTGGAATAATATAAATAAGAAATTTGCTCACAGCCATTCCTCACAGAATCTGCGGTTTATTTTCGGCTCTCTTTTGTCAGGCGCGAATATATTCATAGATATGTTATTGAAAGTAAATAGCGCGAAACTGGGTCAGCAACAGCATCCCCCACAGTGACAGCCAAAAGAGATCAATCATCTTTTGGTTTCTGGGGGAAAACGCATAAACTTGATACCGCCAATAGTATTTTGGCGCCGAATTGCTAATAAGAATAAGCGCCAGTGCCAAGTGCACGTGTCTTATGGCAAATATTACTATACTTCACAGGAACATCAATTTTACGAGCTCCACCGCCATAAAAGCGCCAATTACATCACAGAACTCTCTGTGTGAGTCACGACCCAAGTTCAGCGCACTCTCATCAGCAGGAATCTATGACAGCAGCAACAATATGGTGAAAATTTACATAAAAATTCATCCGTTTCCCTGCTCTAGGCACAATTTGGAAGAATTGGTAATTAAATGCATACGTGATGAAAATTCGCTAGTTCTTTTGGCACTCGCCGACAAAAGATGTTTATTGAAAACGGATATATCAATAGGTTTTCCAGTGGTTTTATTTCTAAGAAAATTTGTGTGCAATTATCATATTTCGTTTTTCAACACCTTAAATATTGCCGGAACAGCACGAATTTTTTAAGAGGTACGATTATTTGTTGTTTTTGCATAATGTTTAGTTTATTTATATAAAATGCTGTGAGAAAATGTTTGAAATAAGTTAGATTCCTTCCTTTATTTTGAGCTTATCTATCAAATTCTTATTACATAGCTAATTCTTGCTCCTCTCGATAAAGGGTATCGCAGCGTAGACTAACCCTTTCCCTCACTTTTCGTTCCAGTTGCACATATGTATAATAAGAAATTCTCTGTGAAACGTTTGCAAATTTTCCTCGTTGAAGTGCCCTGATCAAAAATAAACAGTATAAAAATAAAATTTATGGAATTTTCGCACTTAATTGCAGCTGGATTTGGGTTCCAGCTCATGGCTGTTTGGTTACCTTCGATGGACCTGGCCAAGTTTCGACCTCAACTGCTTGATTCTTGTCGGAATCGAAATCAAATCCAATTTAAATTGAGTTTATTTGTTCAGAAATATGTGTTCCCTCATTCCATTGGATGTTTGTATGTAGTTCTTGTTGTCGGCATTTTTCCGTGCTTTTCTTTCGACCTTAGTTGATCGTTTATTTTAGTTGGCTATTTTTGTAGGTGATCTTATGAGTGGCCACTGGCCAAGCGACAGGTCTGCCTGTCTGCCTTGCCGTGCCATTGCCACTATCGAAGGTGCAGTAAATCATCCAAGTTTGTTGCCATATCTATTTGATTTTATTTTATTTTACTTGTGCTGTATTTTCCTTTTTATCGCCACACACACCGTCCGTTGAGTAAATGAAGCGTGCGCTCCAATTTCGTGTCAATGGGAGGGACGGGCGGGTTTGGGCTGTGCCATATAAAGTCTGTCTCTCTGACATTCATCGTTGTCACTTGTCCGCTCAGTGGAGGTGGGAGTTGGAAGGAGTGCGGGAGTGGGACAGAGCCGGACATATTATTTTGTTTGTTTGTTGTATTCGTGGACAAGTGACGTAAGTCGGTCGGTAGGCCAGATAGATTCACGGTATCATTTCAAGGTTAATGTGGCTTACAGGCCCAAAGGTTTCTAAACTGTGGAGTGGGTTGCAACCGATATAAAGATATTATTATTGACACACTCCATGTACTCGCATATGATTCATTCTTTTCCTATGACTACTGTTTCTGCTCCTCTTCCTCATTTAGATATCTCCCTCGGTGGAATCTCTCCACTTGAACAATTACACATGATATCTTTTACAGGAAAATATTTAATTTAGGTGATAAACTTAAGAGCACACAATCTAATAAATTGCGATGTCGGCAGAGATAAGGCCTTGGGTGCTGCAAAGTTGATGTCATTGCTGTAGGCCCGTTGCCCCCACCATTCTGCTGGGTATTATGCCATAAAACACAAACGAACTCCAAGCTAAAAAGGGCCGCCCAACACCGAAAAGAGCAGCAGTTTGCTATCTATGGCTTATCGCGCGGACTTTGGCGGAAAATTCTACATTTTTCCTTTGCATTGCGTGACCAGCAAACGGTTGACACACCCACAACTGCAACGCTACATTGTTCCCCGTTCTCCGTTGCCATATCCCCCCACCACACTTCAACTCCTTGTCATATTTTCACAACACGCATAAAAATTTAACGCCGTTGCATGTTTGTCATTTGCTGAGCTTTTGACCCCTTGGCCAACAGGCAGACCGACAGACCGACAGAAAGACAGCCCAGCAGATGAGTTTCGCCCGATAGGGCTCACAAAAGGAGCGTAACGCAGTGTATAGCGAGCGGGGCATGCACTTTTCGGCAATTGTTGGCCGTGTCGAAAGGGAAACTCATGCCCTCACACCCCTGGGGAAAATTAGTTACGCGCTGGGTGCTGCTGCAGGTGGTTGTTACTATTTTAATATGAAAGCGGGTACGAGTGTGTGTGTGGTGTGTGTGGCGCTGACTAAGTTAAATGGAAATGTCAAATGTCGCGCTCTGACAGCGCGAGTTGACAGCTTTTCGGAAATATGCAATGGAAGAGAATAAATGGAAAGCAACGTAGAGGGGTGGGATTTGAAGCCGCAGCTTTGAATATTCTTACAAAGAGAGCATTATTATGGTAGATCCTCTTTGTACACATCTTTCAATGCAAACTTGCAATACCCTCTGCAAAGTGTAGCAAAGCAAAGTGTAACATTTTTGAACTCGCGTCTCTTGTTTTTCCATTCATTCATCTTCATTCAGCTCCACTGCACTCGGCTACTGACTGCTGCATTTGCATTTGATTTGTCTTGTTCCTTGTGTTTTGTCATCTGTCAAATGCATCGCTGACGTCAGCGTAACATTAATATTCATAATGCTCCGAGCACAAGTCGGAACGAATTTAACAGAAAGTTTATCAGTCTGGGAGGCCGGGTGGCTTATCAATCATGTGATGAGGCATGAATGAATTTGTCGTCTACCTTTGGTCAAGCATTCCATCATTCTATCAAAGTTTAGTATTCAAACAGTGACAAATCGCTGGAGGGGAGACTTCATGTTCACATACTGGTAAATATCGTTTATAAGACTATAAACTAACTATAAAATAATTATGAGATCGCAAATAGATCGCTTGTGCTCGAGCTGGAAGATTTGAATGTAAGGAACATCTATGTAGGGTATATCCTCTGAAATATGGTGTAAAGTTCTTAGACTTTGGTCCAACATTTTCTTCTATAGATCTTTCAGAGTGCTTTCCCTTTTAGAGAACTTTCACTGTACAATTATAGGCCTGGTCGCAATGCAATTTCTCGCATCTGTATATTTATAAAGAACGTTTTCTATATATAATACGTTTATAGACGTATGTATGTATGTTCGTCTATATATCCGCTAATATTTACTTTTAGCTTAATGGCAAACAAATGTTTTCTTGTTCTTGGGACGGACGACAACAATTTTTACGATGCTAATGTGCTGCCGATCTGACCTTGAAGGTGGCAAACAAAAATTCAACATTTTTAATGCGTTTTTGTTGTTGCTGTTCTGTTGCTGTTGCTATTGTTGTCCACATATTGCACATACTCGTATTTATGTGTTTGTAGATTAAAAGTGGGAGAAAGATAGAAATTTCCCCACACAGTGAGCAAACACAAACGAAAGAGAGAAGCGGACAGAGAGACAGACAGACAAACGGTGAGAGAAGTGAATGAGGTGGGCGGCGGAATGGGGACTTGCACTTGAAATAGTTTTCTTGTGCTTTTCTCTCTCTCTCTGTCTTTCTTTCGCTCGTTCTCTTGCTGTTGCTGTCTCTTCCCATGCTTTAGTTTCTAGTTGAAAGATCATTAAAAGTACTGTTGCTTTAGTTAATTGTTGCAGCGCCACCAATTATCATTTTGTGCTTATCAAAACGCATAAAACCAGCAACAACTAGCAAAGGGCAACGGAATAAAATAGGCATAAAGCGTGAATTGTGCAATAAAATGACTATCAGCATTAAATGTGGCATGGAAACACACAGATAATGAATGGAGAGGTCTTCCCCTCTCTATAATAACTGAGCCAGGTATGTGGTTATACCCTTTGTAAAAGGATACACCCATAGACTTTCACATCCCTACCCCTTTGCAGCGCTTAAACCCTTACAAGGTGCCAACAAACGAGAGAGAAACCGCAAAAAGGTAAACCGTAAACCGAATCCAACCGTTACGGCAATGGAATCCTCCCTTCCCCACCTTAAAGGAAACCACAAAACGTTGCAATCAACTGGCACTCCATGGGGGGATTTATGGTAAAAATATGGGTTGGTCCCCCACTACCAGGAAGAGAGAGAGAGAGAGAGTGAGAGAATGCAATTATGCAAATTTCCACACTTTGGTTTCGGGCTCAAAGTGCAGCCATAGAAGAGCGAAAAGAAAAGCAAATCACACGATAGCAATCGAGAAGGGGTTTCAAAATTATAATGGAAATTTCATTTAGACAAATAAAAGACACACAATCCATGGGCAATTCAACTCAAATAAATTGAAAACACGCGCCAAAAAGGGGACGAGGGAATAGTCAATTTAATGTGAAATCGATGCCACTAAAGGGGGAAACTACGGAGGGGTGGATCGCCGGCGGGTAAACATTATCCCAAAAGCAAAGCCCAAAAAGGTGAAATATGATCTCTCGCTTTTACCTGAGTGCAAAACAAAACAGAACACAGAATTGCAGCCGCCGATGAGCTCATGGAAAATCAAATATACAGATAAGAGACAGGAGGAGGTCTCCCTCTCCCTCCCTCTCTCCCCCTAACCATTACAATGAACCGGATATTCGCGGCCTCTCGGCTTACATTATTCTCTTTTTTTGGCGTAGTCCCCCAAACATTTGCCGCTTATCGGCGGACTTCTATCTAATGACAGTGTGTGGCATATGCCTATGCCAATGCTGGCAGATATCTGATAAGCGGGGAAACCGGCGAAAATCGTTCTAGTGTTAAATTAAAACGAGAGTAACCCCAGGGCAATATAGTGAGCACAAACTAAGCGGAACTATGACTAACAGAACTGACGGAAACATCAGACTCGTGAGAGTTCACTGTACTTGATTGCCGCCTGAATAGACAGCATTGAAAGTTAATTAATGGGCAAAATGCGAAGCCAGCGAGTGGGTGGCGCATAAGTCGTGAATATTGTGGCATATTTCCAGGAGCTTAGGCCTGGCATATGGCAGCGTCCCACTTGGATGTGAGGCAATGCCTGAGAGGCCCATTACATGCCCCAACAAACAAGTGGTTTGCCCAAGCGAGCCAGAAGTGCATTCTACTCGTACTTGGAGAGGTGGTGCAGGTCTCGGGCTCGACACCCACACATGCCACACAACCAGACACCACAACACAACCCATTCAACCCACGTGCCACCACACAGCGCAGCCAGGGCGCCCCGGTCCCGGCCGGCAGCCACTTGTTCGATGTTGCATTGAAATGGAAAACAAAAGTTGCTGCAACCAAAAATGTTGCCGCCCCAATCGGGAAAACATCTGAAAACAGCACAGCTGTTCGATGCGGAGTGGGGAGTGAGTGGGGCGGATGTGTGCGGCAAGTCGTAGGTGAAAAGTTCAGGCACTACACCATCAGAGCCTCCGTGTCCTTGGGCTTTTTCAGCTGCTGCAAAGCGAAGCCGGGTCTGGTTTCGGCTCTGCAGTGCATTCGGCGAAGGACATTTCCGGTAAAATCAATAATTGCCCGTGAGGATGCATCCCCACACACGACTTTCCACATTCAAATCGATTTCAATTGATTGCCAAACTCACCTTTTGGATAAATATTCGAAGTTTTTGTTGCTCCACTTTTTAGGTTTTTCACTCAAATTAGTTTTTCGATTGCTTTTCTGGCTGCTGCTGAACAATTTTCAAGCTGTTTTTCTACTTCACAAAATGAAACAAGAAAGATTGTAATTAAATTTTGTTCGATTTGGTTTTACGAAACTTTACAACACCCGTTACACCGTACACCGTACACTGGGATTGTGGCTGATAGCATGTCGGTCTGTCCGTGTGCGTGTGCGTGCGTATTCGACTCTCGATTTTGATTAGAGCGAAGGGGAAATTAATGCAAATCGATGGAAAATACACAACAGCTACGTAGAGCTGATGTCTGTCGCCTATTGATGTCTGGGCCGTCAGGGGCAATGTCAGTCCTGCATATTTGTTGAAAAATCGGTTAAATATTGTAATTTTTTGCCATCCGTTCTATTGTTTGAAAATTGAATGGAGGGAACAGGTCAGAATCGGCCAGCACGCATGGCTAACTAGTTTTCAGACAGCATTCGGTTGAATTCTGTTGCCCAAATGGCAAACAAAACGCCCACCACACAAATAATAATAATATCGCCCACTCATTAACAACAAAAACTATATGAAGCAATAGAGAGCACACACACGCACGCACCACAGATAACAACTGACGAAAGAGACTTGCGTACCGTACCTTAATCAAATAAACGTAAGAACAATCGCTGTTGGCCAAAACTGAATAGTTTTTTTTTTGGTTGTGCCTTTACGCGAACGACTTGAACTTCGATTCAACCACCACAAAGCGAACGCTCTACCGACCGACCGAGAACTTTCGCGTTTTTAAGCAGACTGCCTGCTTTTCAATATTGAACATGAAAGAGACATGAACGGACGTGCACGAACGTGCACCAGAGCGAACTCGTGTGCGAGTATTTGGTGGTTCGGTTCGGTTCGGGCATACGAGGCGCATGAAAGCCGGCTGTCGGCTGTGCACAGCGGCGGTAGAGGCAGAGAGGAAACAGCTGTTCGTGTGGAGCTTTCGAACATCGAACATGGAACATGTTGGGGCGTTGGGGCTTCTTATCAGTTGAATGAAGCATGCTCCAACTGCAATGATAAAAGGCAAACGATTTCAAAGGGTATGACCATAAGAATTTGTCAAGACCAAAAAGGGAAGCTTTCAGCTGAGTTAGAGTATCATCTGTGATCTTCATTTAAGTATCTTCAAGTAAAGTCATTAAACTTTCTAACATTCACAAATCTTCTTTAATTCCAATATTCGCTTTGATGGTGTCATAAGCTACTGAGTCACTTGTGACAATCCTAAATGGTACGCAAATCATCTGTACATGTGTTTCCGTTGAATATTCGGCTACTGGTGACACAGTCACAGAATAATAATTAATTTTTGCAAGACTCTGGCCCTCTAAGCATGACTCAAAAGCGAAATGGGAATTTCTAATGGCTGAAATGACCAAAAGATGAGCACATATTTCCAATTAAAGGGAGAGCGAAGACAAACTGAAATTTAAATATTAATTGTACATTTTTCCTTAACAATTGGTAGTGCTCTTCATGCTCTATTCCCTTTGTACATGTCCTGGCCGCAAGGATACTTTCCCCAACCACTTAAGCGGCTCATCAATAACTGCGTGACTGCACTCTAGCCTCAACTGGCTAATAAATAATTCAGAGCTACTCGAAAAACCAATAAAGAAGAGGCAAAACGCAAACGGGTTCATTTCCTGCCCTTAATTCGACCGAAGGCCGAACTTCTGGTAGGTGTAGTCCGAAAAAAGTTTCATAAATCATTTGGCGACGACCAACAGAAACTGTGCAAATTAATTAATACAAATTATGAAATGGAAAGCCAGAAAGCGAATAGTCGGAAAGGAAATGGCCAAATCCGCTGAGTTATGCTCGCGGAGAACGCATTTCGCTCGCCTTTGAAATGTCCTTGCAATCCTTTCACGACGCCGACCCAAATACTGGCCAATGCTTTGTGTATTGGCCACGAAAAATGCAAATTCCTCAAGTTCCAGCCACTGAGCCAGAGAGCCACTTGCTCCACTTAAGCGCCAGCTCCGTGTGTGGGAGTTGTCCCTATTGATTTAATTCCCAGTGACGCAATTCTCGTGGAGAGTCGAGTCGAGTTGAATGTGCCACCGCGGCTACGTATACTCGTAATCCTGCGACGGCGACCCCAAGGGGTTGTTTGTGCCACGCTCTTTTTCGGCGCTGCTTGGCAGACGCCACGACGGGTACGAGTATATGCTGTGTGTTTTCCCATTAGCTTGGAGGCGCCACAATGACTGCGCATAGTTTTATGGTATCGGTTTTTATGTGTGCTTCTGGCATTGTCATTGCTGGTCCATGCCTTTTCCTTTTGGCTGTGTAATTGATATACATTTTTTGGGTCTGGTCTCCTTTCTGTGTTTGTGTCTAGTTATTTCTGTTGCCACTGCAGCTGGTGTCTTGACCTAGACAATTCTTGGTCTCTGCTTAGATTGCCATCAGCAGAAAGGTCAGTGCGGCGTATACTCAACATGTAATGCAGATGGATGGAGATCTTAAAGAGATAGCCCCTCATTTGCATAGACAAATGAGTAATAATTGTTTGGTCATTAATTAATCATGCTAATACCCGTACAACACTTTTAAGATGACAATGGGAATGAGTCAGGCAAAGAGGAGGTGACCACAAAAACCAAACTCCCATCAAATGTTGACTAAATTTCGACCGCTGGCTAATAAATATTAGTCAACATTTGTTGAATTAGCAGAGTGTGTACGTACAGCCTTATTGGTCTTTTGGGGGGGAGGCCTGAGAGCGGATGGGGAAATGGTCAATGACTTTTGGGCAGCAGTTGCAAGGTTATGGGGAATATATCGACCGTCCTCCAGAAATTTCTCAAGTTTGAATCATAATGGAGTCATAATGTCTATCATTGTCATCCTATATACAATATTTAGCTAGAATTTTGCTGGCAAATATCGCTCGAAATCGCCAACTGAGTCAACAATGAGGTAATGCCAGCTCGAAACTCGTCTTTGGTATCTCAGGGGGGGAAACATAACATGGAAAATCGTTTGTTTTTAACAAGTGAGCGGTGCACTTGGACTCGACACCCTGCTGATAAGACAATTGCCAGTCTTTGTACCACCGTCTGACCCACTGACTGATAGACTGGATTGCACAGTCTATGTCGACCAACTTATGAGGCATTTAATCAGCACTAACAGAAGTTGCGAGCCACTTTAGCCCCACACTTGCATGGCGTTGCACTTCCTTAATGCTTCAAGACAAACATCGGCAATTGTATCACTGCAGCACTTCTCGAACTGCGAAATATCACAGAAGGGTGAGGGGTGTGGCTGTGTGGCCACTCAGTGTGAAGTGGGTGATGCGATAGGGTATCCATGTTGACGTATATTGCTGCGAATTCCTTAATTAATTTCGATTGCTTTTTTAGTGACACAAAAACGTTGGAAATTCACCAGTCCCCAGAAGATTGCCAATTCTTAAATTTCGAAAATCATAAAATCATAAACATTAATTGGTGAAAATGTTGATTGCAATTTGCAAGAAATACTCTGCCAGAAAGTCCCCATATTTCCGGTGGAGTTTTGAATAGGCTTTGGGATTGGGTATACAAATGTAAGCAGTATTAGGGGATCCTAAGAGATATACTTAATGCCAAATTTCTAACAAATTTATAGAGAAATATATCAACATCTGTTGACTTACTTCGGAGTTACCATGTGGAGGAGTTATACAAATTTGAAAATCAACCGAAATATTATCCTACATACTTATTACATCAACATCTCCGTGGATATTTACATGTATTATAAATTTCTCAGTGGCGCCAGTTCCACAATGCGGCTACATGTATTTTACGTACTGTCAAAATACAACAATGCCTACCTACTAACACTAACCAAATTCAAATAAGCATATGTAAAATATAAGGTCATAAGCTATACAATCCAATAAAAAAGAGTATTTATAATATGCCAAATTGTTTTTCCAATCGGATTTAATTATTGTTTCAGTGTTAAGAGTCTTTGCAAAGATAGTAATATCAAATAGAATATCAAAATCAAGGAATGTGATTTACGACTACGGTATATATTTGGTATGTTTTTCATTTGAAACGGTATATTTTGGCATTGTTTTGAGGGTCGGTTGATATATTTTTTCGATAATTCGGCGGTCACACTATTTCAACCACGAGATAAAATAAATAAATAAATAGGAAATAGGCGGTTATTTATCCAATTAAGACAGAAATGGAAGGCGCCAATGTACTCGCGGACGAGCTGATGCGGCGTCTGAGCGATGGCGGCACCTTGGGTAAGTGCGGAAGCAGCGGAAGTCGCTGCAACATGCGGACGCACCTGTTGTAACAAATTTCTCCGTAAACAATTAATTGCAGAGGAGGTGATCGACAGTGAGATGTTTGAGAAGACACACTTCGCGGACGCCGATGACATTATCGTGGTGCACATGGACATCAGGGAGCCACTGACGGCACTGAAGTAAGATAACCGAGCCCCCCTGCGACGGCGGCACATGGACAGCACTGACGAAAACGTTTCTTCTTCTTGCTGTTACAGAAAACTGGTCGAGGACAAAATTGATGTGGAACTGAACTACTATTCGTTTTGGCTACAGGATGCCCAAGAGGTGAGTGCTGGTATCTAAGAAGTCCCCCTTCTAAATCTATTTCTTTGTTGCAGCTGGAACCGCACAAGAACCTTGTGGATCAGTGTGTCAAAGGAGAGGGTCTGGTACAGATCAACGTTCAAATCCAAACCATACAGAAAAGAATCAATATTGTGGATGTACTGAAGCCCACGGATGACGCGCTGGCTGATCAGGGACCAGAGGAGACCACCTCAACATCGGCGGCGCAGCTCTCGCCACCCGATTCATTGAGCGTCGACGATTCACCCAGTGACAGTCCCGTGAAAACGGAGAGCTTCAAGCGCAAACGGCCGAAGGATGATTCCGATGAGGAGTCGTTGGAGCCTACCAAGAGTGTGAAGCCTATTCTCAATTGGGTGCTGGACAGCAAGTTCAAGCGGGAGCAGGCGCGTCTGAATATTCCCGAGGTGGCCAGCGAATGGACCACGGCCCATGTCAGCCACTGGCTGGAGTGGGCCGTGAAGCAGTTTGAGCTGAGCGACATCAGCATGAGCGATTGGCAAATCAACGGAACAGAGTTGTGCGCCTTGACGCACGAGGAGTTCAGCCAAAAGCTGCCGCATGATCCGGGCAATGTCTTCTGGACACACCTGCAGCTGCTGAAAGAGTGCAACTTTGTGTCCGTCGTTCACAAACAGGCCGAGGAGCTGCGGAAGCCCAAGCAGCCCAAGATCACAATTCCCGCAAGTGTGGCTGCGGCAGCATCTCTAGAACAGCGGATTATGAGAAAGTCCTACCAGAGCGTCAAGAGTACGGATTGTGAGTAGAAACACTCCCAAGCCAAGCCCTGCCACTAATTTATGTGTCACCCTTTTTATAGCCGACAGTTCTCCGGCTCCACAAAGTCCCACAAATTACACCGCAGTTGGTTCCGGCAACAATGGCCAGGTGCAGCTGTGGCAATTCCTGCTCGAAATACTCACAGACTGCGATCACTCTGACATCATCGAGTGGGTGGGCACCGAGGGCGAGTTCAAGCTCGTGGAGCCAGATCGCGTGGCCCGGCTGTGGGGCGAGAAGAAGAACAAGCCTGCCATGAACTATGAGAAGCTGTCGCGCGCCCTGCGCTATTACTACGATGGTGATATGATCTCCAAGGTCTCCGGCAAGCGGTTTGCCTATAAATTCGACTGCGATCTGAAGCTGCTGATCGGCTACGATGCCCGCGAATTGTCGCGTCTGGTGAACGAACGGAAACGATCATCCGAGAGCGCACAGGCACTGGAAGCCTTGAGAGAGAATACATGACAGGACGTAGTTGCAGTCACGATAGAGCCCGACGACATACTCTGGAAGTATGAGGAGCCTTAGCGCTGGCCACAAGTGTCGGCAAATGGCGGCGCCTGGTGGATATTAATACAAATTGTTAAACATTTAATTTTCTTTAGGCACATGAATTTATTTTCCATTTTGTATTCACTAAGCATTATAATCTCTGTCTATTTAGGCGTAGGCTCTAGCTATAAGTATACCATAGAAACTACAGCTAAATATCTTTACTTTAATCATTATCTTTATCTGAATGGTATCTCTATCTATATCGTATATGGTAGTATATTGAATATTGTTCGTTACATGAAGTTTGCGATTTTTGTAAAATCTATAAAAACTAAATTCATTTTCCACGCGATTTCCATTTGCTTTTCCATTCGCCTCCACACTCCTCCTCGTGCAGGCATCGTTTTTGTTTTGTGTTTTGTTTCTTTTGCGATTTTACGTGACTAGTTTTTATGCTTGCTTAACTGATTTAACTAAACTAAACGTGGACATTTAGCGACTGCAGCTAAATGGCGTCTCAGTTTGCTTGTTCGATGATCAATGATGACGATGATGATGATGATGAAGCTTTGTGATGATGGCCTGGCGGAATGTGCACGCAAATGCTGCTACCTCCCCACAGCTGAAACAGACGCTAGACATGAACCGTGTAGCGTCGTCAGCCAGGATTAATACTTCTTTTGAGCGTGTGCGCTGCTGCAGCGCCCCTACAGCTCTGTGGTGATCTCGTCCTGCGGTCGAAAGCCCAGCTTGTAGAACTCATCCTCCAGCCAGAGCGAGCTGGCATTGAGATCTGAAATGAGATTGCCGCTCTTCAGCGTATTGAAGCTGCTGCCAAAGGGATCCGAGGCGCGCGGCTCCTCGAACTCGTGCAGGCTGATCAGCGATCCGAACAGATGCAGCTTCTGCTGTGCGGATGCGCTGCTGTTGCGATCGCCCGCCAGCAGATCCCCGGCCACCCCCTGGGGCGCCGACGACACTGGAGTCACCTGCTGGTGCCTGAAGATGCTCGCCTGCGACTTCTTGTTGGGCGCTGCATAGAGCACCTCCTGGTGGCCGCCGCGCAGCCCGCCAACGCCGCCATGCGAGGCCTGGAAGAAGTCAATCAGTTGGCCCACCTGCGGCTTGTACCGCTCCAGGGCCTGCTCCGACCAGGCATGCAGCCGCGACCAGTCGTGCGGCGGCGTAGGAATTAGCTCGATGGGACGATTCAACAGAATCAGCAGCTTGGCCAAGTCCCGGACGATGGGGCGGTATGAATTTGCCGCCGCCACCTCGCCGGACAAGTAGAGCTTGCGGATCTGCCGCCGGGTGTCATTCAGCATGGCCAGAAAGTACTCCGCATTGGGACGCATCTCGTTCAGCTGCCGCATAAAGTCCGCCCGGTCCATGGTGTTCTCGTTGATGAGCTTCTGCTTGACGGACTTCCTTCGCCGCTTGCGTCGCACCAGCATCACGGCCACGGCCAGCAGGGAGAGGCACACGAGAAAGCCACCAAGTAGACCAGCCAAGGCGGCCATCAGCGGCCCAGAGTAGCCATTGGGCACACACACGCGACCCATGAACTCTGTGTGCGCTGACCACTGATCCAGGTAGCCGGCGGGGCATTGATCCACGCACTGGCGTGTGTCGGTCACCAGGTACATGGGGCACTTGATGCAGCCGGCCTTGTTGCAGCGCAGGCAGTGGGAGCTCGTCGATGCGGGGCAGCCTGCAAGTACAAATGGAGAGGGGAAAACTGGGTTAGTCACGCTGTGGGTCACTCTCTGTCGTCGTTGTCATCGTCGTTGTACCCCCAATTAGTGCTGATCAGCATAATTGTACCCTAATTTGCATAGGAGCTGCTCCCACAGACAATTGTCAACGTTAATGCCCGTAAATTAAATCTTCCATAGACTTCCCGAAACATCTAAATTACACTGGGCAACCAGAATCGGTAGCTAGCAACCCAAGAAACAATAATTAAACAACGTTTTTCCAAGTCCCAAGTGAACCCAAGTGATCACTTATCCCTAAGAATAAGAAAACATTTATATTTATTCACTAAAAGTAGACTTATTCCCATAAAACTTGTTTGCTGCTTAGTGTTTTCCGATCCCAAGCCACTTCGTTCTCTTTAGGAGCTTATGAATACCAATTAACCCGTTGAGAGATCGCCCATTCATTCCATTTAAACATTTCAGAACTCAATGTTTGACTTTAAAGTTTGTCAACAAACGCAGCCAGCAACTATGACTATGCTAATGAACCATAACCACACCACATGTGATGTCTGTTGGGGTGTCTGCGTCTGCTCTACTCCCTGACAGGCCACTAACCATTCTTCCAGCCCATCTTGTAACATCTCTATTCAGTGTTGTTCTTTTTCGCTGTAACCCTCTGACATTTCTTTGTGTGCTTGTGGGGAAATTCAAGGTAAAGCATCGTGTTTGACTTTTGGTTTTTCATAAACAACATTAGCATATGGCGATCCGCCTACTTGTGCCGCCCCGTGTCCAATCTTTCGACCCCGCCTCCGCCAGCAACGTCAAAGTGTTGGGCAAACAGAGGGCTACATATTCTAGGAAGGCGGCAGAAAGTTCAACATGGTCCAAACACACACTGCAGAGAGTACACTGAGCCATCGGGCTAAAGCCCGTCGTCAAGATCAAAAGCTTTTTAGAGCCGCCGCCGCCACTGTGGTCGCGTATGTGTTGTCAACATCCAAAAGACGCCGTGAGACTCCCAAACAGCTCCGCCAGAGCTCTCCATCTTTCGCTATCTGGTCGGGCCGCCTGCCCCGGCCTGGCCTGGCCCATTTATCTTGGACAAAAGTTTTTGATTTCCAGCCCCCAAAACCTCACATGGGAAGGAGCTGCGGGAAGAAACAATAACATTGCACCACGTACGCTTCCTGGGGCCCCGGCTCATTCGATTGCAATGCAGCACTTGGCGTCTCCTGCCTCTGTCTGCGTTTCAGGTGGCTCTCAGCATCGTCGTCGTCATCATCAATGGCATTAACTTGTTTATGCGCTAATCAGACACACACAGCCCCCGGGCGGGAGTCCACGATTGAGGATCACCTTGGCCATGGCCATGGCCAATTCCCAGGCAATAAGAGCAGCATGGCAGCTCCAGACTCCAGACATCGGGGATAATCAGATGTAATTCGTAATTGATATTGTTCAGTGCATTTCTGTCTGTCTGTATTTATGGGTCTCTGTTTCCTCTGTGTCTCTGAAGCGCGGTATTCCTTCTGTAAAACCCTCTTTATTCCTTCACTTCTCCCATTCGGAATGGTCTCGATCTGGCTCTGGATTCTGTATGCTCTGGGTCTCCGTTCGGGGCGTGCAGTTGATCAATGATAATTGGTTATTAAATGGAAGATTGCCTTTATTCCGCCTGTCAATGCTGTCTACCACATCCCCACTGCGTGGCTCCTCTTCTTTTGCGAGTAGTTGGCTCATGTAAATGGCCTGGAATTACAGTCTGGTGCTTGTGCTGTGATCGAATCGATATAAATAATGATATCTCGATTGGTCCTCAAAGGATACCAATCGCAATGATACACACTCGTATATGGCTAAAACAATTTGTCCAATGGAATAAATGCATGAAGATCAGCATGAGAGATTGAGATTGGCTTAGAGGCTGAGAGGAAGAAGCCAGCAAAGAGATCAGAGTAGAAGAAAAAAATAGGAAAATACGAACACAGATTCACTTGAAAAGAGAGACCAATCTCTGTTGGCAATTACAGCAACTGACAGATTCTTAATCCATGGCCATGTCCGAGTGTATCTGCAATCTGCAGGAAATATTCATCAAATGAACATCACTTATTATCTCAAATTATTCCATTATCGATCGTTTGAAGAATAATTTTGAGGCCAACCCCATTACCCATTATCATTATCGATTCTTCATCGACCAAATCAAGTGGGGACACGCCTCATTGATAAATTTCTCTTCACCTTCACGTGTGCCTACCTTCTGGTGCTTCTCTGCCAAATGATTAACTAAATAAGCGGCTGCGGGGCTTAAACATGACATTAAAACTCTGATGACTACAACTATATTTACGTCCATCAGCATTGGGCCTGATCATCATCATCAACGTCTTGTAAGACATTTTTCAACTTTCTTTTCTCTCAGAATGAGTCAGAGAATCTGCCAGCGAGCGTAGTAGCCAGCAGAGCCACGAGTTTTGGGCTTTTAGCACCAAATATCTAGGCGTGTCCCGTAGATCCAACAACAACAAAGTAACCAGATAATCAAACAACAAATTACTTTCACTCACAACAAATAAACGAGGAAGGCAGCGGCAACAGCGACCGGGCGACCAGGCGACCGTAAAAACGAAATAAAATGTTTATCGGACAATCACAAATGAAAACGAATGAAACACGCATAAAGTAGATTCATTAGATCACTTTATAATACTCGTATATCTAGATAATTGACTCAACTCTGTCAACTGGGCTGACTGTGGTTGGGTGGGGGACTGCGGCTCAAGGTCGTTCCAAATCAGAGAATCCCACAGCAACACAAAAAGCTGACAAAATGTGGAGCTGTCTCTCTCTCCCTCTCTCTCTCTCTCTTTCTGTCTGTCGTTGCCGATCGTCAATCGCTGATTGTCATCCGTCGTTTCCAGCATAGACAATGGCCCCCTCGTCAATGTCATGGCTGTCAGAGGGGCGGAGTAGCAGCAGTGCCCTGGCTTACACAGGGTAAAGGGGTGTGGCAACTAGTGGGGGCAACACTTGGCTCTTGTTTGTCAATTAGGCATTTGACATTTGCATAAATGTTTATGCAAAAACAAAAGAAGAAACGAAACGAAGCACAGCAAAAAGTCAAAGAAAACAAAAAAGGCAACAGACAAAAGTTCTATGCAATCGACAAAAAGAGCAAATAAATGGTAATATGCAAAAAAGAAACAACTATAGTTTATGAGGCATTTCCTGCCCCATCCCTTGCCCCATCCCTTGTAGGATATTCCACCAAAAAAGAATACAGAATAGGCATAGTTTCGATGTTCGAAGCATTCAATAACCTTGAAGATCAATTCCAAATGATTTATACGTTTACACATGGCTCATGTCATGCGGCAGCCCCTAACAAATTTTGGTTGGGTGTCGCTCGAGCCACTTGGGGGGCAGTCTTGCACGTCCGACGCCCTTATATATAGTCATTCGAGTCTGTGCAGAAAAGGGTTGACCAACTCCAAACAAGCCTTTATCATGTTTCTGCCAACAGCAGCAGCAATTCAATTTCCTAAAGAAAGAAAGCCTTTCCCCAAAATGCGAATTAAAGGCAACAACTTGAACCCAAAGGGAATTTGAGGCAAAACAAAGAAAAAACGAGAACAGCAATGCCTGGACGGGGCCCTGAGCAAATGGCGTTTATTAAAATAACGGTACTTAAGTGCGCCCTAAGCAAACTGCCATCGAAGTTAAGACCAGCCCAACATGCAACATGCAACAAAAAACACCAAAATAACCCACAAAAAAAGACAACAACAAAAAAACTTGAGCATGGGCGGGTCTTGGGACAACGGGAAACATGCCACACAGCAAAAAGCCAAGCACCGAACGGGGCACCGGGAAAAAAGACCTTTCATAATCATTTCAGAGAGAGAGGGAGGGGGGGAGGGACAAACAGAACAAAATGTGGACAATAATAATAATAATATGGGAGGCATCAAATTTTGTGATCTTCCTAAGAAACGAAAATTGCTAAAGCAGGCAAAAGGTTTCAAAGATTCTCAAAGATGAAGCCCTTGGATAAACTACACTCGTAAATATGCAGAAGATTACAAAATGAATGCAAAATTCTACAGAAAAATATGTGCAGGATCTCTTTATATCTTGATGAAAGTTTGAGATAGAATTTCACAATGTTTATGTATCTGTAGAATGAAATTTTGCCTTTCTGAATGAATAATTCTACAGGAATCTTTCCAAGTGCTTTGGAGTAATTTTATTTGGTAGTTTGCAGCCCATTTATAACTCTTTCTTTGCAAAATGTTCAAATCTAAAATATCAGCTTAATCCATCAAAAGGACAGAAAAACAATTGTTTATTTTCGAATGTACTTCCATTTGTACCAGCACATTGTTTTCCACTCGAACCTTAGTCTTTTCATCTCGATAGCCGTGCCTTTTCGTTGCCAGATTGTATTTGATTTGATTTTGTTTCGAGTGCTGCTGGTATCCATTCCATGATGCACTTCAACACACCCCAAAAATATATATAAGTTCATGAACTTCATAAATTCGTGGCTACTCATAAATATATATGAGTACATTTACTGTGAAGAGAACGATTCATTGGAGCAAGGAGCGCCGAGAAGTGCTTCCATGGTGTGCTTTTTAATTGCCAATACATTTCAAACACGTCAAACGACAATTTATTATGAATTATTATTTTGGTATTTATTTTTTTATTTTCGGCTAACAAACGTTTCTTTATTTTTTAGAGATTTGTGTGTTGCTCAAAATTCATACAACAGACAGCCAGGACAGATGGATAACAAAGAAAAAAAGATTTTCGTATTTTTTTGATTTCAAACATCCGTTCGATTTTTTGTCATGATTGTCACGATTTTATTGCTGGACAAGACAGCCCAGCCAAAAGTCTGAGACTGAGCCACACTGAGACTCTGGAGAGTTCGACTTTGACTTCGATTCAAAGTCTGAGACTTTGGAGACTCTCAAACAGCGCACAAATTTGCACAAAACTGAAATTTTGTTTTCGTTTTTCGATTCGCCGTAGCGACAAAAAGTAATTAAAATGCAGCTGACAAAATAAAGTTTGTCGTGCAGACAGAGACATTTAACATGCAATCGAAAATCACCGATTAATCGTTTATGTATGGGAATATTCTTGAAAATTAAGTTCTATGGAATACCCTGATCTTTCTGTGCAACTAATTCCCTAGTTTTCCATTGGTTCGTTCTCACATTTTTGTCTAATATTTTGTGTTAATATCTGCCAATTAATCTTCATATTTCACAGTCCAACTATTTCCTAGACACATTCCACTAAAAGTTCCACTCTCCTGTTGTCTTTGATCTCCAAAAGTTTCGTACAGCTCGTACAACCCCCAAAGAATCGGAAACACAAGGCTCGTACATTTTGTTCAGCCGGCTAATTGCCGGCGACATGAACACGAAGTGGATTTATGACCAATGCTTTTGGGCATGTGGCCAAATTAACACCTCAAAAGTCACCGAAGTCGGCAAAGTTTCCTTCTGCCAATGAGTGGACCATTGCGGTGACAGAAATCGGGAAAACTGATTGGAAAAGCGCAAACAATTTAGTGTGTGTGTGTGTGTGCCGTTTGCTGTTACGTTTTAGCCAAGTTGTTTGGCCAGTTGCCGCCAATTGGCAACATGTTTTTTAGCCATAAAAATCAAATTTACAACTACAGCTGTCGATTGTGCACTGCACTGACATTTTCCGCTGTTTTTTTTTTGTTCAAAGTAGTTGTTAATACCCTCAATCAATCGAGAAGTCTTAGAAGTTCGAGCATAAGTTTTGGAGTTAAGAAAAGGAAGCAAAGGAAAAATGTATCTATGAGCCATGAACAAAATCTAAACGAATCGTAGGGGTATCGTATAGTTAGAGTATATGCAGCTTCGTTTCCTTTTAGTTTGGCCTTTCTTGCCACTTCTTTGGGTTAATTTACTGCCCAATGTGCGCTCGTGCTCGTGCGTTTGCCAGACACGGAGTTGGAGCCCACTTGGAGTCGCCTTTTGGTCTCTTAATTGCTGGGGCAGCGCGAATAACTTGACATAAATGCATGGCTGGGGTTTAATTGTTTCATGTAGACGCAAGTTCCTTGTAGGCATTCGCTCTGTCCCCTGCCCCACACAGACACAGCACCAAGGGATGGGGGGCAAGGGCAAAATGTTCTTACGTGGAAAAATTGTTTAAGCAAATATTGCAAATTAAATTTGCTTGCAAGTCACAAAAGGCGACGCAATCGACGACCCACTGATATTTGCATAATTTCTAGATAGGCCACACACACGCACAGATGCACACACACACACACACACACACAAACACACACACACCTGAATTTGCATTTGCATAATAAAGAGATATTAAAGCGATAGGCAGACAAGTAAATAAATAAATTAGCAAAAATGCAAATGGAAATGCAAAAAAGAAAAATACAAAAATAGTTGTAAGTAGTAGTCGCAAGAATAAGCGATAATAATGACAACTTTTGAGTTGACTTTGGCATTGTAACGTCCATTGATTGCTTGATTGAGCGGAGAGGAGACGGGGGGAAAACTACAACAAAATTCAATCAGGAGGCGAATGGGTGGCAGGGCGGGCTTAACAGTTATGGTTTATATGGGCAAACCCAATAAGGAAATGCACAGCTTGTGTGGGTCATCGTAATCCCACCTCAACTTCATAGCGCAATTTATTCTCTAGAGATAAATACGAGGCAGAACTTTTTTTGTGAATCATAAAATGGAATAGTTTGTCTTCAGATATAATCCATGGGGAGTCTGGGAGCCTTTTTAAACACGATACAAATCAAAGAAAGTTTGCTGAACATTTACAGAATTTCACGTTTGAAAAGTTCATGCAATCTTGCCACTCACTCATACGATTTTGGGCATATTCAGGTAATCTTTCTCTACAAATTATTTTATTTCTTCCAACAAAATGTAACCTAAAAAGATTAGCTTTGATTTTACCAAATTAATTGTTTCTATTCTGCAATTTAAAGATTGAAAACCCATTCTTTAAACAATCG
This sequence comes from Drosophila subobscura, assembly GCF_008121235.1. Taxonomy (NCBI): domain Eukaryota; kingdom Metazoa; phylum Arthropoda; class Insecta; order Diptera; family Drosophilidae; genus Drosophila; species Drosophila subobscura. The sequence goes on along the minus strand of NC_048533.1, from coordinate 25,689,925 downwards.
TAAGATATTTTAGCATCATTAAAAAAGCTAGCCCGAAGCCACAATAGCTGAAAGACTTCATTTGAAATCTTTGCCCTTAGATACATCATTAAAATAAGTACTTTGGATCATTTGAAGAAATGCTTTTAAGTAATGGACTTTTGGTTGCTTTAATTACATTTTATTGCCAGAGACCCAGCAGGCAGCCAAAAATAGAGAAATGGTTAGGCTCTGAATGAATGTTTCTTCGAGAATTCTTGCCAAGAATGTCTAGAACTCAACAAAAAGTAAAGGCTTTCAGTTAAGAAACCTTTTGTCAGATGTTTTAAGAGTGATTAACCCACAAAAACAGCCATGTATTGGCAATCTGTGAGTCAGGATTCCAGTTGAGCGTTAGGACATGTGTTTCCTATATTCAGATGTGACCTTTGAAAGTAATTTCACAGATTTAGATTACCCACAAACGTTTGTCTGCTATTCATCAAAAATTGCCACCTAAATTCCATTGATATCTTGCACAATTTCTTATTCCACCAAACAAATATAAATCTACTTAATTTTGCAACATTTCAAGTAATCTGATAGCCAAGACAGCCGACACACTGGACGCATTGGGGTGGTATGCGTCAAAATCCAAAGCCAAATCCCCGAGCGGAGTCAACGTCTAAGCCAATTAGCCAACGAGTGACTCCATGCTGATTAGCATGACGAAATGTCGTAGCATTTTGTTTGGTGGAGCCAAAGGAAAGGAAACAACAAGGCAAACGCAAAAAATTGCAAATAAAACATGCTGCCCCATGGGTGGAGGGGCAAGAGAGTAACAGATACCACGAAAATCCAACAGAAACACACACAAAACAGCAAAAGCCAAAAGTTCAAATGGTTCAAAAGAGCTCGACACAACGCCGTACAAAAGGCAAAAGGCGGTTTACATCAAATAAAGTCATTGATAGATCAGGATATGGCCAAGTGGGTAGAGAGGAGAGGAGAGGCACGTATCTCTCTACTTTGGGGAGCTCTGTGAAAACAAATACCTGTAGAGTGAGCGCTGAAATAAAATGCGACAAAATCTGCCGCAAAAGTTAAACACAGGCCACGCAGAGAGACAGACGGAGACCGGTCCACCAAAGCGAGCAGCGTGGACACCGTGGACTGCACAACGGACTTGCGCAATCCCCGCCACGCATGCGCAAGCACTGCCAAACCCCCCCTACCCCTTGCCACTTCCTCCCCGCCCAAACGGTTGCACTTTTCGGTCTGCAAATTGGCCTAAACGCTGACTGCCTCGATAGCTACAAAACGTGGCAGCAACGATAATGCTGTGTGTGCTGCTGCTGCTGCTGCTGCCTCTCTTTCTCTCTCAGCTTCTTTCTGTGGCACATTCCGGTTTCGTGTGTTTATCAATTAATTTGAATTTATTCAGAGGCGTTTAATGTTTTCAATGATATTTCTTGTTGAAATGAAATCTAATGAAGTTGACAGCTCCGTTGGCTGCTCGTTTGCTGCTCCGTTGGCTAGTCCGTGGGGAAAGTGCCACCCGTGATAATGAGGCGGAAAGAAGACATTGCTGAATAATTGCACTGGCAAAAAAAATGTCTCTAACAAAATGAAAGCGAACTTCAAATGCTAAGCATCTTTTTTTTTGGTAATTTAAATTCTTGTGTGTGAGAAATATAATTGAGTATTTTGTATGGAAGAGGCACAACATGGGAAAGGAATGATAGATAGATACAGTGAAAGCTGCGTCTTCCTTTTGATGGGTAAACACTCTGAATACAAAAGCATTGATGATCGCGATAAGCGATAATATTTCGGAGCCATGAGCCACCGAAGAGAATGAGCAACACAATGCAGAAATGCACAAAAACAAACGGTTATTTAAGCCTCAGAATACAGCAACAAAACATGTACGGGACGCCCAAAGCCAGATCAAGCGATAAAGCAATAAAGCGAGAGAGCAGCTTTACGTCGCTTACTCTCTTTGCTCTTTGCTCACCACTTGACACCGTTTGAGCGCTTATTAAAAGAGAGCGGAGAATCATATCTAGGGCATTACTTATTGCACGCACTGAGAGCGCATTTGCTTAAGGTAAAAATGGAATTGTGGAGGTGATACAAATATCAATATAAAATATGAAATCAATTTAAATAACAAATAAAAATGTAAATATATTAAATCTTTCCATAATACAACCCCTTCCAGCTTCTGTGTCCCCTAACACTGTCTTGGAAAATCTCTTGACAAACGGTAGCTACAAATTTTCTATTTACAACATGCCACCAAAATGAGAGTAACAACAGACAACGAGCCAGCGACAGCTTCCGTAATTTCCAAAAGTACAATACCCTGGGACTGCCACAAATGAGTCGAGTCATCGATTGATGGACAGGGGGAACGGCGAGTGGGCTCTGGGGAGACGTCTCCCCACTCGTACAACCATGAAACATGTTGGCACGAACAAAGTCCAGCCAAAGGCGGCTGCCAAAAGGTACACCCGGTGCAGACATGTCGCTTGACTTTCTTTTTAAGGTCGGTCGGTAGCAGCGTGCGGCTCATTAAAAAATATTTTACGTCTCTCACTCGTTGGGGGACGGGGGACCTACAGACTGACAGGCGAAATAATTAAATTTTTGAGCGAATGATAAGCGGCAGAGGAGAAATACTCGTATAAACTGTAACAAATGCGTAGAAAGTTGCATTTGCCATTGGTTTTCCACTCATCATATGCATATGCAACCCTAACGGCATTCTCGGGAAAGGGCCTGCTGTAACGCCTGATAAAGTGTCAATAATGTAGCCGCTGCAGGCAGCCGACAGCAGCTTCCACATGTCACACAAATCAAATCAAACAAAAACCCGAGCCAAAGAGTACTTGACCGAATTCCACCGCCAGACAACGAACAAGAAAAAAAATTGAACAAGCAGCAGCTGAAAAATGAAAAACCCCATGCAAATGCACCGCCTGCCACAGACAGAACTTGCAACTGCCACACGAACAACCACGTCATGTGCATAATTATGCCCAGTTTTCGAGCTGAGAGGCAGCCTTCACTTGAGACTCCTTCTCTTGGCCACTTCTACACTTCTCTTCTCTCTCTCCATATGGCTGCAAGATCTTCGTGTGGATAGCCTGTAATTTGTAAGTCAAAGAAACCTCTGACTTTTGGACACTATATTCGACAAATTTGTTGAATAATGTCAAAGTTTATCTAGCAAGTAAGTATTTGGTTTCTTGGTTGTGGAGATCAAAGTATCGTTGACTATTTATTTAAGGCAATTTAAGCTAAAAGAAATCTAGTTCACCCAAAGACCTCATCATCCATTAGGCTTTCAAATCTGGAACGAAAACCCTTAACCTCTTCCAACTCAACTGATGAAATCACACTCAAAAGTGCATTCATTCATTATCCATTTAAAGTTGAAGTCTTGCCCCAAAAGCCGCACTCAAGAAACCATGAAAATAAAGCTAAAGATCTTCCAAGATTTGTTAAATTTCAATTCGTAAGAGAAGAACAAAAAGCTTTGCATTCCCAGTGCAGGCCGATCCGATACCCGCATGGAAAACTATGAAGTAAAAATAAATATTTTCACACATGTCAGCAAATATTTCGTTGTCATGGTTAAAGTAAAAGACAACACCAATACCAAAAGATATGTATGTACATATATAAGCTTGTACTCCTATATATGTTTGATCATAATCTGGCCAGCAAACACGACGACGTCACAATGTCGCCACCATATGGGGGGACAGAGGTGGAGTAGCTCCGCTCCAGTGATCGTGCCTCCAAAGACGGCGCAAAAATATGGAAAAAATCGTGCAAAATAAAGCAAACACACATTACATACATATGTGGAAAACTAGGAAAATGCTTCCTTGAAAGGTACACACGAGTGAGTGTGTGTGTGTGTTTGAGCTTGTTTGAACAATTAATTTTGCTTTTTGGTTGGGGATTTTCCAGATGAAAACTCTGGCTCTGTCGCACCAGAATGCGGGCACAAGACGCTTGAGACTTGAGAGAGAGATACAAAGAGAGATGCCAGTTTGTATTTTATGGCTCTCAACATTGGACAAGTATCTGAGAGGATGATCATCGCTATACTATAATGCTGATGCCGATGATGATGATGACCATTTTGGCTTTGAAGTTCTATTGGAAAGTCCAACGACTGAGTGCCAGGCTGGCCTGGCTGCTGCTGCTGCTGCTGCTGCAATGCGGATTTCAATGGAAAGGCAATTTGATGACGCCAATAAAATGCGCTCAAAGGCAATTGATTGTTGTCGACGCGACCACAGACATGCGCTTCTAATGGCTCGCAAAGTCCCCAGTCCACAGTCCCCAAGTCCAGATCGGGCCACCTCCAAGAAAGCCAGAAAGCCAGAGATCCAGAGCCAAAGCCACAATAAACCGCAGCTGCATTTTGAGCCACACACACGACAAGAGACGACAGCCATTCCATGGACCACAGCTGACAACTCCAGTGCCACTTGAGCCTTCAAAACTTGCAGCTTGAAGTGCATTTTGAACAAACACACAAAAAAAGAGCAAGAGCATAAGAATGCTGCATTCGAAGAGGGAACTCAGACAAAAAAAATGCCCTGTAAATTATAAATTGGAGTGTAGAAGTATACGAATAAATAAGAATATTCGTGAGCTATGAATAAAAAGTGTTTTTCTAAGCGATTGAACATCATTACCACAAATGCCTTTCAGTACCCGATGCCCAATATCCCCTAGGCACACCTTAAACCCCAGGGTACGCTTCACACATCATACACACACAAAATAAATGCTCCACAACAGACACCACACGACTTCGAAAGCACTCTTCAGAGAGGAGCACTGAAAATATGAAAAATACTTGAAAGATGCATCAACCTTTTTGTCTGTCTGTGTGTTTGTTTTTGTTTTTTCGGTTTGGCAGTTTGAGCTCAAGGTAATGGAAGTTTTCGATTTGGTAATAATGAAAAATGAAGTCTAGGCCTGCGACCGCATAATACACAAAAAAAGTCTGAACTGAATTCCTGCCACAACTTTCACCCCAAAGAGAAAAAAAACGGAATAGTGAAGAAAAAAGCTTTCGAACTTTGACTAATTAATGATGCCCTGTGGAACATGCGTAGCAAATTTAGGTGTCAGAATGTGTTGCAGCATGAAAACATGTTGTAGAGACAGCCTGTTGCTTGTTACTTGTTGCTGGCTGTTGCTTGTCGCCGTACACTTTGAGTGCAGTAGGTCACTCAGTCATGCAGTCAGTCAGTCACGTCAGTCAGTCAGCCGCATGTCTGGGGCCTGGGACTGGGACTGGGCGTGGTGTCGTTGTCTATATTGTTAATGCTATTAAACCGTAGCCGGTAGACTGGAAATTTTGTTTAAATTGAAACACCCACGCGACTGCAGCAGCAAGTTCCACAAAAAAGCAACGACAACAGCGACAGCGACAGCAACAGAGGCAACAACTGCAACAGCGGCAGCAACATTAACCACACTTGTCAGAAAGCTAGAGAGCGAAACGCAAATGTTTGAACACATGTCTGTCTATGCAAATGTAAATGCAACCCACAGCACAATTGCACTTTGAACGTGGCTTTTAATTACCCAAAAAAAAAAAAAAACAAACGACAGAGAACAAAAAGTTGCACGTTGCACAGAGTGCGGAAGGAGTAGAAAACGGGATTTCAAAGTGAGCGGCAGAGACAGGCTGCAACAGAAAAAGTAACAACCTTGCCCAAAAGCCCAAGCCAAAGTAAATGTGCAACTTTTTTGGGTGGCTTTGTACCTTAGTATAGTGGTACGAAGACTATGGAACGTGTCGATGCATTTCTGTACTTGTTTGCTTGCTAAAGTAGATTTTCTACAATTAAAAAAAGAATTCTGTGAGTTTTGTTAGAGCCGATTTAAGTACGTTTCAAACAATAATTTCTAGACAGCCTCTCTTCATGTATGTACGTGACCGTTTCTGTTACTAGTGTCGCGCGACATGCGGAAGCGCCCTTCGTTTGATGGTCTGAGTTTCAGTTTGTGTTTTTGCAGAGTCACATGTGCTGATGTCTGTGCACCAGAAGATTCCCATAGCGAATGCTTCTATAAAACTTGAACCAAACTTTCCTTTCTCTTATCTTTGAAGTCATCTGTGTTTCATAGAAACTTTCAACAGCTTTTTACAATTATAAAAAATTTAAATTTAGAAATTATAGAAATTATGATTGCAATTAATTTAATCTACCAAAAAAACGACCAATTTATTATACAATTTCCACCACGGTAGAGTAGAAGGTCTTTACTGAAAGTGTGCTTTAAAAACCACACACACAATCCTCAACAGACACCAGTGCCATGCACCCCTCGGGCCGCTCTCTCATCATCATGCGCACGCGCAGCGGTCTGCAGCCAAGCGGAAATGGCCGCAAATTGTGGCAATAATTGCAATCGCACGTCGACGCTGCAGCAAAAGGCGAAATCAGTGCCTGAATCAAACAAAAATTACAAATTTCAATTAGAGTTGATTTTTCACTTTTATTAATTTGGGTCTGCGTTGGTGCAGCAATGAAAATAAACCAAAAATTAGCAGAGGGCCCCCACAATCACAGAGATTTAAAGGGGGCAAATAGGGGGGATAGGAAATTGCTGCTGTCAAAATAATCTGTGGCACAGAGACACAGGGGACAGAGGCAGAGGCAGCTTGGAGTGCAGCGCAGCACAAACGCAAGCGCAAGTGTCATTCAATGACATTTTTATGATGGACATAATAATACATTTTCATAAAAATATAACATTTTCATTTTATTCGTTCAATGATTATGAAATTTCCGCCGGCAAATTGGTTAAAAGTCAAGCTCAAAGATTACTCTCGGATTGGGGGGCACTTTAATGGTGCAGTCCAACTCTCAACTGCATTTTGACCAGACTGTGGCTATGGCTTTGGCTTTAAACGGCTTTTGCTTTGAGCCAAACGCACTGACATGGCAACTGACACATGTTTTGGTTTTGTGGCTTTTCGCTTAAGCAACTTAATTTGAATATGCTTTTGGCACTTGGCTAATGAATAATTTTGCAGTAGTTTTAGCTTTTCCTTATGGCTATATTTGCGGTGGTGGGCTACCGCTATGCTTTTTGAGGAAAGCCAGCGAGAAGATGTAAAAATTACCAACAATGAACCACATTTTGCTGTAAAAAATAAGAGCATATCATATGGAACTCTAACAGCAAATATTCACTGGCTTTTGCGTGTAAACACTGATTCAAATATTTGTGTAAACACCAATATTTACCACCTGCTTAAGACATATCGTGTAACAGCAGCATAAGTACTGCGATACATCTCCGTAAATCCCCACAATTCCATTTGGAAAATACGTTTACCTGCAACGACAAGAAAGGCAAAAAGAAAACATTAATTTTGAGAAATTGAAAAATTTAACCCAGTGCCGACCCCACTTTTTTTAGCGTTTCGGCAAGGGGTATACAATTTAAAACAATTTGCCAGGGTTGACACCCACATTGAGTTATCTCTGGCTAATTGATTGGGTTCAAAGAGTTGAAGAAATAATGAAAATCAATTGGGGAAAAAAGTCTCATTTTGGGGTCAAGCGCGCGCTGCTGTGGCTGCTGCCTGACGAAAGCAAAAATCAACATGAAACGAAAACGACATTCAAACATATTCAACAAAGTTGCGAAAAATTGTGAAAAAAATGATTATTTTTACAGTTAATTGTTGTTGTCGTCCGATGTTGTTGTTGTTGTCAATAGCACGCCAATTTAAAGCCATTCATTCATAAAGTGTTGTGTGGTTTTGTAGTGATTTTGCAACTCATTGGGGCGCCTGATTTAGCTATGGAAATGGTTATCGGTTATTGTTTATTGGTTATTGGTACTCGTATTGCCATTGAAACATGCCCCAAAAAAAAATAAAATGTTCAATCAAAAACGCATTACATCAATTTCTGATTTTCAATTTATAGAAATCAACAGGAATATGAATACAGAGTACGAATACGAGTACAGAGTATTGCGCAAACATTCGTAAACATTGCGTGACATAATAATTTTTAATTATATTTCATCGGCACGCCGGCTGTCGTCTGAAAATGAACTTGAACTCTGGGTTCAGGCTGTCGTGAGCATGAAATCATGCGTAAATTGTGTAAAATTGTTCATAAATAATCAATAAAAGTGGGTGTTCGTTCGAATTACTTCTTAACGGAAATTTATATGATCTCGACTCTGGGAGTTTCAAAGTCCATTTTAAGATTAATTTAATTCAGAAATATTCCTATACTTATTCCTATTGAAGGGTTACTAAGCCACTCTGGTGAAGACTGAGAGTTAGAGAGAGTCGAACAGCTACGTATGCGTCATGAACATCTGTTCAAAATCACAATACCCCCACTACACATTTCTAATGCTCAAGGGGAACTCTGCCCGACTAATCGTAGTATTATTCCCCTCATAGTCATCTACTATTTAGAAACAATTCAACGATTATAATGATGATTCAACAGTCAAAAGCTTTATAAAGCTTTTTAATTGAATGTAAATCCCATTCATAGCTTCTTCTTTTTTCTTTTTGTTGGATTATTTAATTAATTTCCAGACACCTTTTCATTGCCTTTTCCACTATTTTTCCTTTATCCCACACATACTTAAAATTCCACTTGTTACGCTTGGGGCATACGGGAGTATGCCGATCCCCAAAATGGAAACTTCCAAAAGTCATAAAAAAGTGAGTAGAAACAATACAAAAGTTTACAGGTTCATTGCTCTGCTGCTGATCACACGTGGTTAGTGTCTCCATTCGATTCAAGGGTATCTCTCCAGAGGTGGATGATTTCCCACAAACGTTCTAGTTATCAAAAGTTTTTATTATGCTAATTCTGCTGATTATCAAGTTTGTCTTAAAGTTGTTTCTTCTGAAGTTGTAGATTACAGTATGAGAGATTTGAATATAATATAATTTTGATAAGGCCTGCCTGCATTTGGGTCAATATCTTTGAAAGCTAATAAGAGCTGAATACGAGATCATTGGGTTATCTTGAATGTGTGAAGGAACTCCTATGGATATTTGTAAAAATGTGCAAAGTACATGCATAATTTGTCTTAAATATGTCAGAGATTAAGAACAAGGGGTATTAGTAGTTGTCGAGTCAACCTTGGAAGTGTCAAGCAAAAAGCAAACACAAATAGCGACAAGCAAAGTAGAGTCCCGTTGGTTGTTTCCTTACGCTTCGCTCAAGTGTTTTGTTTTTGCTGAGTGCGAGATCCCATGCCAGGCAAAGGTGCGCATTGTTGTTGTTGTTGTTTGCTTCTGCTGATGCTTCTGCGGAGAGAGCGCAATAGATGGTTGGACAGATAAGGAATTGCAGAAACGAAATCTGCATTGCCTGCGATGAGCATAGCTTGAGCATGTAAAGGAAAACACAGAAAGGGAGAGAGAGAGTGAAGAACTTGCGCAATGCGATCAACATTTTCAAACCCTGCACTCTCCATTGATATGGGTTAGGTTTATTTAATCAAGTCAGCAGCTTTAAATTCAATATCAAATCAGCTGATTCTCGGGTCTCTAAGATCAAAAGTAATTCAGAAAATGCTCTGCTCAAATACGCAATTACCAGTCACTCCTCCATAATCACTTCTTCCATAATTTTCCCAGTATTCCCAAGCAATCACACTCCCTCCCCAGTGTCGTTCTTGCTACATTTTATGACACTCTGGAGTCTGGTAAAATAACGATAAGAAACACTCTGGATATTAGTAAGAGAGCTTGAGCCATTAGTCACGATTCCAGTGTATTATATAACACCACTTGCAGTGGAACTCAGGGCCCAGCCCCAGCCCGAGCCCAAGACTTGTTCTCGTTCTCTCACCCGACTATTGAATAGTCAATGAGTGCGAACAACTACACATCTTGGCTAATTGCAAAACTCAAACTACTGCTCCCCCATCATCATCATTATCATCATGATATCATCATTAAATCATTTCAAATTGTAGCACTCTGGCAATGCATTCTCCAGGGGTTTCTCCCCCGAGATCGCTCGAGCGACCCGTAAATAATGGCAGGCCAAAATGAACTTGATTTATTGTACACTCAATTATTTAAGCAGAAACGAAATAAATATGATTTCACAACAGTCTCTTTTTTGTTTATGGCCAAAATATTACAAAACTGATCAGCAACAAATATTTATGGAGGAAATGAGTGGAATACCGCCGCCGAGCACCGTTCAATGTCATGCGGCGTTTGTTTAAATTGGATTTTCGTATCGCGTATCTATAAGTATCTGTAGCAAGTATCTGTATCGCAGTCTCTGCTTTTTCTCATCTATATAAATTGAGCAACGTTTTTTCGGGCGTGTAAAGGGGCAATCATTCTCGCCAGCAAGTGGTGCTGGCGGTGGTGCTGCTTCCACGGCTCACTCCTTCTTCAGTTTCTGTGGCATCCACCGAAACGAATCCATTTTCCATTGCATGGCCTTTAATTAAGAGGCTCGCCAACATTTAACGGTTCTTTGCTTAAGCAAATGCAAGCAAATGCATAAATTGTTGGGTATTTATAAGATCCATGTCGAGATCGAGAAGCCGATTAGCCCCAGCTCCATGCAACAGTTGCACTTGCAACTTAGCGGCATTCAGTTGGCAAAATTGAAATGTTGCCTTTAAATAGAAGAGGGAAAACAAGTTTCGCGAATAGAAATCTAAGAACCAGCTCCATCCTCGCTCAGTGGTTGACATCAAATCGAAACAGACATAATCTGTGGCAATTCTAGAATTTATGTCCCCAGCTGCAAAGTCATTAATGTGGCAATAATACACGCATATTCATTAATCATCTTGCAAAAAGGAAACTCAACTTATGAATTGACAAATCGATTATTCAAATTATATTGCTTTAGGGATTTTTGGTAGCATTCTTAATGATTTCCTTAAAGGTTAAATTTACTCATGATTTTATAGAGAAATTCTAGCATGAATACAAATCTTGGAAGTATTTTTCGAAGTAGATTGCCTCATTTGTTGTAGATTTTATGGAGAATCAGCGATGACTTTTTTGTGAAAGATTTCCGTAAAAGGTTGAACTGTTTAATATATTATTTAGAGAGAATTAATGCCAGAAATATGGACTGACTTTTATGGATTTACTTAGTTGAATTTGAAGAATTTTAAAAGATTTGCAAACATTTCTTTTATTTTAGCGTAGAATATGAAAGAGTCAAGTTTGTTGTTGTGTCCGATACTCGTATTAAATAATTACACATTTCATTAGAAAGAACATTCTGAAAGGCTTTACAAGTGTGATTAATAACGAATATCTTTGAAATTATTAGATACAAACTGGTACACATGTGTACCCGTATGCATTAATTAAATGCATATTCAATACAAGTTCAATAATCGGGTGAATAATTACCATTTTGCCTTTAAGTTATTCCCATAAATCAACGACATGCATGAGAGTGTAACCTCTAAGGTAAATATTCTCACAAGTGCAGATACAAAAACATTTAGACCTCAGTGTAGATTTTGCGAAATAGTTTTTGCCGCCTGCGCCATGCGCACACACACATTTTTTGTTGAACTTGCGCCTGGGAAAACGTTTTTCTTGTCTTGCAGATTGTGGGGCAACTGCGGCACCAACTAGGGGGCAGCAGCCAGAGTACGTTCTGTCTTTGCAATTTATGCACATTTTATTGGCATTTGTTGTGCTGGGGCTTTTGGCCTCATGAAAATTCCGTTTCCAAATAATTAAACACACATTTTGTTGTGTTGTGTGTGCTGCAATTGCATTCTTTCGATGGCCTGTTCTCCTTTTCGATGGCTTGTTGTTGTTATTGTTTTTCGAATACTGCGCTCCGCGTCCCACAAACATTTCAAAAATTAATTGAATTAAATTGTTGATTGAGGCGTTGAAAATGAATTTTCATTGCGCGAAGCACTCGCTGCTGCTATAGACATATCGGACAGTGGATTTCCCCAAGTTGATTTTCACGTTCGCCTCGTTATTGCTGCTGGGTATTTGGATACCCTTGAAGAGGGTAACATCACTGGAATGCCATCTGATTGTTTGTTTTCAAATGGATATCTAAAACGACATTCTTGAGCAATAAAGGGCCAAAATATTCTATTTATGTTCAAGGGTATGCAACACTTCGACTTTTGAATTATAAATCCTTCTGCCGCTTTGCTTTTTTTCTGGTTTTCAGTTCCTGTTGGTTCAATGAGCCAGCATTGTGTCAATCAGAGTTTTGTTTGGTGGAAACTAAAGCAGAAATAGAAGCGGAAATTGGTAGACTAACGAAAATTCCAACGACTGCGACCAAGGCACGTAGCGACCAAGAAGTGGTAGCCAAAGCCGCAGCATAAATGAAAACTTCCGCCCTGAAAATGGGGAGAATGAAAGAAGCTGAAGCTTGGCCCAAAGATGCAGACAGCAGCGTAGACACAACTTGGCTTAAAGGTGGAAACGGAGGCAGAACTTGGCATAAAGTCAGAGGCAGAACTTCGCTTAGAGTCAGAGGCAGATCTTGACTTAAAGGTGGAGACACGAGTGTCCAAGGTAGGGGCAAATCTGTGGCCAAACCCTTAACTACCTGCTAAGCATTATCATTTAGTTAATATCTCTGCCAATGGCTTTGGCCAGTGTTCCTTTTGTTCCAAGATAAAGCTTAGAAATTCACGAAAAATTCTCCAAAATATAACAACAGAAGAGACTTCTTCTTCTTTGGCCAAGAACCAGTTTCTTCTTTTTTTTTTGTGGCCAAAAACAAGTTTGGGTTTTCGTTTCGTTTCAACTTTTTTTCCTGCCAAAAGTTGAGGCTATTAAAGCGTCGAAGCGTCGAAGTTTGCAGCTGCCTGGAAGCCCCTGTATGAAGCCATAAATGCAAAGAAATTTCTTTAGAATGGAAATTTTTGTGGGGTTTCAGAAAGCAGCAGGCTGTGGCCACAACTGCGGCAGGGGGCAGGGGGGCAGTGGCAGTGCCACACTTTCCAAATTAGTTGGCAGTTCATGTACAATTAATTTCCGCAAAAATGCAAAAGTCCAATAAACTGTTGCAAGCTGCATCTGGCAGTGTGGCTGTGCCGACTACATGCCACTGCTCCTCCTGTCGCTGCCTGCCTGCCTGCCTCTGCATGTGGCACAGACGACAGTGAATGCTGCTGCACTCTTGAACCAAGAGAGCAAGTACCGCAAGCTTTAGTCAGCAGCCAGCAGCCAGAAGATCAGCAACAGGCGATAAAACCCACAGAGCGGGAGAGAGCCCTGCCATGGCCTGACTCCTGGCTTTCAGAACAATGCTGTTTCCCTGTTCCCTGTTGCCTGTTGCATGCCACAGCCAGCGCAGAGGAGATCAATGACACCATGATGAGCATTTGGGTGGAAGCTGCCTCCCTCCTTGGGATGCTGCAGCCTCAGCAGCAGCAGCAGCAGTGCCTGTCATTGTGCGGCACGAAAGAAAGGTCCCTCTCTCGCAGTCGTGAGTGACAAAGTGACTGACTGACTGGTAGACTGACTGGCGGACAAACTGAACGACAGTCTAACTGGCAGTTAGAACCCGAACTTGCTGCTTGGAGTTTTGTCTATTTTCCGACCACTCTCTGTGGCTGCAACTGTGTCTGTGGCTGTGTTGTCTGCCCCTTTTGGGAAGGAAGTCGTGACACTGAACAAATGTCAGCACTTGCGGGCGTGCGGCTTTGACTTTGAGCCAAAGACAGAGGCAGAACCTCAGAGCCTAAGCGCTGGCTGTGGCTAAGGCAGTGGCCCCCAACTCTTCTACCAATCAATTATCTTGGCTTACAGACATTACAGACGCGAAATTTGATATGCTGCTCACTGATGGCATCCCAAGCGGCGGCAATGACACACGAGGCACAAAGGCACAAAGGCAGTCGCCGAAACTATAACTGTGAATGGGGGCAGACACACATTCATTTACACTAAGCTACAAATTATTGATACTTCTGGATGCTGCGACTCTCCTTGGCCACAATTTGCATTAACCTCTGTCTGTGTCTCTGGCCAAGACATTTATTGAATCGAACGCCCGCTGGCACGCCCACAAACTGGTCCGCACATGGTCAAGCGCCGCTGATAGTCAAGTGCCAAGATGCTTTTTATATTTAGATCAAAAGATACAGATACAAATGGACAGACAGTGCGCGACAAAAGTGTAAGAAATCATCGATGTAATATCTTTCTTTTCCGCTAGCAAATATTTGAAGAGTGATGTAAAAATTTGGCAGAAATATGAAAAAGTGAGTTTGGACTTCCAAAAATTAATGAATTTGTCATAATAATGTTATGCTTTTGAGACGCACTGTATGCAGCAGATATCCAAAATCGATGATCGTTTGTTTGTTGTTCATTGTTTGGACCATGGCCAAGCAGCAATCGAATGTCAACGCTCTCGAAAGACAATTAAACATGAAAAGATCGCCAAATAAAAAGCCTACAAAACAGAAGTTAAATCAAGTGTCGCCCTCTCCATAGATCTACATATGTACAGTTCCCCCTCCGCAGATCTACATATCCACTTCTCGTATCTCTCTTTCCCATTCGTATCTGTGTTTTTTTTTGGTGGCTTCTTGTTTTGTTACGAGTGCCACACGAACGATCAATCACCGCAATGTGGCCCAAAAAATATTTGTGTCTTGTGTCTTGTGTGCGCGTTTTGGCCATGTCTCATTTTGAAGCACTTTCCCGGTGGCGAGGGCCTTGGCCAAAGAGATTGTTGCAATTATGTTAAAAGTATGAGAGCAGAACCCACAACGGATGCGGGCTCATTAAAATCTTCACTGAAGAGGAGGAGGAGAGGCAGGAGAGTTTATTATTTAAGCATAAATTTAGATCAGATCGCTCAAGTGCTGAGAGATTTATGATTGCTGAAAGCTTCTTCACACTTCTCCTTGGACCGGCTGTCAAAATGAAGCCAAAGAATGTGATAGATAGATGGGTACTTAAGAGACACAGAGAGACACCGAGAGAGACAGAGAGTCCGTTTCGATCGGGAAAGAGTTCTCTTCTTTGCCAATGGAACATGAAATTCATTTCTACAGACAATTTTAATGGTCGATCGAGCGTGTCGAACTGTTTGTTGACATGAACTGGACGGCTGCCTGGCCCTGTCTAGTGTCTGAAGTATTGTATCCCATGGATACATGGCTACATGCGTGTATCTGTGGCCTGTATCTTGCGTTGTGCTTTCATTTTTGGTTTCTTTTTCCAATGTTCTTCTCGTCGTCTATTTCTGTGGCTAATTAACTTGTAGGCTACATTTCTTTCTCGTTTTAACACTTTTGTTCTATCAAATATCGTGTCGTGGGTGCGGGGGCCCTTGTGTGGCACGCTTATAAATTCCCATTTTCATGCCACATCAACTGTCAAATTGGTTTGGTGGTGAAAGTTCTAAAGTTCAGGGAACTTTTTGCCATAAATCGGATTTAATTATTCCCCAAAATAAAACTTTAAACTTTTGTGGGTCCACTGGCCACTGCTCTCCATAGATAATTTCCCATTCATTTTGGATGTCAAAGAGTCTCATTAGCTACAAGTTTTGGTGCATAAATTATACAATATATTTCATAAATAATAGCCATTTGTGAAATAGTTAATGACAGGCAGAAATAGGAGAAACAGAGACCCCAAAAGAGGTTGCACGTCTGAAACAAAACAGTCGGCGAAAAAACAATCGATTGAATCATTTCGAAAAGTCATTCAAAAAACTGAGGTTCGTTCACCTGTCGATCTTCAGAAAAGGGACAAAGACAGAAGACGAACGCCAGCGGAGAGCGAACATTGGGCATGGGAGAGCAGTGGACAGCACAGTGCAGAGAGCAGAGAGCGGTCAGCTTTAATCGTATGCGGAACAAACACACAGAGAGAGCCGAAGGTTGGTTGGGCGGGGGGGGACATAGAACTAGACAACCCAATGGAGAGGAACCTCCAGAGCGACACTCAACTCAAGTACCGTTAGAAACGTAGATAAGCTCAGCGCTGGCACGCCAAACGGTACATTCTGTGCAGTGAAACAGCGGGAAGGGGGAATATGTGCATAAATTGTGGTTAAAATTATGACAAAAACACAACAGGGAAGATTGGAACCACAGGGTAAATAGGAAGACATTTGCATAGATAGATAGGCCCTCATATCAAGTGGGATAAGTGGGGAAGAATGTCAGCATGGAGCATGTGGTCCGTCCCTCCAATCAATATCAATTGATACTGATATTGATAGCACTCCAAAATGATTCGTTGATCGTTCTGAAATAAATTCAAGCCCCTGATAAGCCGCTGAACGAAAGTTCTTTCTCATTTGCATATCAATGATTGGAGCGAAGATTATTGGGGGGAAGATAGGGTTACAGAATTTGTCAACTGATATCAAATTTATAGAGATTTGTGATATTTATAAAAGAGTTTTCATATCCCAAGATGAAGGGCATTTTATTTGAGATTTATTGGGTTATTTAACATTTAATTCAATAAATTCGATTCTGGGAGAAACTTATTTTTATAAATAAAACATTACTTTCCAATGCTTGGAACAACTTTCTCGCTGTAGTTAACTTCTATAAAATGCTGTATATATTAGGGATATTTGGGGAATTTTATAAGGACAAATAAGGGGCAATTAATTCATTTAAAAACGGGACATTTTTGGTGCTCAAGCTAAAATACATTTCACCTTCAGTAAAAAACCAATAAAAATTGGTATTTTCTCTTTGGAATATTTAGTGATAAATATTACTACATTTTAATGAAGCACTTTGAAATGCGTTGAAATGTGCCTCCTATGCACCTCCCGAGTGCAGTCTGCAACAATTTTCAAGCATGTAAACGCTGCTATAAAATAACAATTTTATGACTCAACACCGAACACCATAGCATCCGCGACCTCCCTCTCTGACGATGGCACCCCACAAAACGAGCTGTAACTAAAATGTCGTTTAAATAACTAATTTTAAAGGCTAAGGAGAAACAGCGTAGAGAAGAGCAAAGAGCAGAAAAGAGAGACCCAAAAATAAGTTTGTCGCCAGCAGCAGCAGATGATGAAATTTCCATTGGCGCCAACACACAAATATTTTTGGAAGAAAAACTACTTTGTATTTTTGAAGCATTTAATTGAAAGAAAAAGTTTTTAATAGCCCAAAAATATTTTGTGGGATTTACGTATATTTCTTGTTGAATGTGAAATGTGGATAAAAGCTATCTAAAATGCTGATCAAAATATTGCGACAAGTTGCCCCATTGGGGCTTCTTTCTCTCTCTCTTCAGGGATTACCTTGTAAGAGGCTTACAGCGGAAGATGTCGCCGTGAACAACAAGAGTGTTGCACAAACAAAACGTTTTATTATCATACCCTCTGTAGGGTATCATAAATTGCCATAAATTCAGTCAGTCAGTCAGTCGATGGTTGAAATTAGCCAGAAGCTGCCACCATGCAAATTTTCTTGTTTTCAGCTTCGTTTCGTAACACCCAAATGATTGACTGACTGACTGGCTGACTGATTTAGTTAGTGATTGAATGTCCGACTGCATGACTGACTGATGGATGGTGATGGTGCCCTACAGCCAGTCCCATTTCAAATATAATTTTATGCACTTGCAGCGCACTGTCTGCAATAATTGACTGTTTATTGGCAACATCATCCAAGTCGAAGTCAAACGTCGGCTTTCTGGCCTTTTGATCATTTATCGGATCAGTACCCGGGGTTTATAATTTGCCGCCTCTATCCGCCTATGGTGTCATATGGCGCCTCAGTGTCGGTGCTCAGACGGATCTGTTGGCCCTCAGGGTGTGTTGCCATGACAAATTGCTCAGTGCGGAAGCGTTTTTCCACCAACTGCACAACAAAAAATTGGTAATTTGTTTCTCTCTTTCGTTGCAAGTATTTTTATTGCCAATAATTGTGGCTTTGACTTTGATTTCCGTGTGGGTGCCACAGCAAGCAGGCGCCTCAGGTGTGTGGTGCAGTGAGGTCAAATGATTGTTAAACAATCAGCGAAATTTTGAGGTGTAAAAGAAATTTTAAGGAAATATTTTAAACTGAATATTTGATGAGTAAAGTGGATTTCCCACACCACCAATCCATAAAGAACATCCCAAAAAAACAAAGGGAAAAAAAGAGACTTATTTCATCAATTTATGAGACTTGTGCCAGAGCATTGTGCATACAAAAGCCACAGAGGAGAAAAAGAAAGGAAAGCCAAATTTCTAGGTCATTGTATATGATAAAGCCAAAAAAAAACCAACAAAAAAAAAAAAAAAGATAAACAAACAAAAAAGCGTTGTTGTCTTTCACGGGAACTAAAAGTTATTTATGCAACTTGTGGCCGCCTGAAGAATTCTCTGCGGTTGCATCGCACACACGCCTGAAGTTCAAATGTCAAAGAAAGAGATGGACATAAAACATCTGTGGAGAGAGAAACGAGACACTGCCGAGATTTCTATTTCAATTAGATGGAATACGGAGTAGGGGAAATAGTACTAGGGGATGTGGGTGATGTCAGAACTCCATAATGAATACACAATAATGTTGTTAATTTTATGTATTCTGTGGCTGCACATGCTCTCCATCTGCATTTGCATCTGCAACGATGCATCTGGCACTGGCCCGCATCTGTGTATTCCAATGAACTTCAAACTGCTTTGAATTTTACGACTTTAGCTTTTCGATTGACGAGATGTTTATGGCAAACAGCAAAGCTCTATGGATCTACAGCTCTACAGCCAGCGTTCCCAGCCATCGATCGATCGGTTACATACAGAATGGTGGAAAACAAGTTACCAGGCGGGTAATGGCATTATAGCCAACGAATCGTAGCGCCCACGAAGAAGCTACGCCCTCGCTTCACTGGTGACACCAGGTGCCGGAATTCTCTGTTCAGCGATTGACTTTTTGTATGGCACATATTTTTATTGCCTTTTATTCAAAACTTGTGTTGTTTTCCCAAAAAAAAAAGAAGCAAAACATTCACTTTTGTCGGTGTGTTGTGTGTGGCACTTTCTTTCTAATCGAAAGTCTGCGTCTTGGCTTGTGGAGAGTGGGTGGAGACGCAGATGGAGCTGGAGATGGAGGAGCAGCATGCGTTGGCCGCATAAGACAAAAGTCTAAAGTTTACTTTTCAAATTAACAAAATAAGTAAAAGCCACAAAGAAAAAACCTAACCAGACACCTGTTTACGGCTTGTACGCGAGTATCGTATCTTTTGTACGCCAATGCAATTTGGATACCCAAAATTGAAAATAGACAAAAAGAGTTTGAAGCATTTTCCACCGCCACGTAGGTGGGTTGCTTTGTGGCCTCAAACTGTTTGCAACAATACTTATCGTTTTTTGAACAATGGTTTCTTGATACAAATCTAATGAACAATTTGCCTATTTCTTTTGGTAAGCGATAGAAAGTTCCATTTTCAGATCTCCCCGAGATCTGCAAACAACAGAAAAGTTCATAAAAGACACCCCCTTTCGCCACTACCCGCACTCGATAAATTTTGTTGGTAAACAAAAACCGAAATATTCTCCCCAAAAGCATTGCACAATTTTCCATTTTCTTTTTTGTATTTTTTTCCTTCTGTAAAACTAAAAACAAATAAATAGCAACAACAAACGATTGAGAAAATAAACAAAAGAAAAAGAACAAATGGCCTGGCCTGGAGTGTATGAACAGTGCAGATACCCTTTAGTTTGTGGGGGTTGTTGGGTTTTTTTTTGCAATTTCCGAGTCGCTTTATGGTTTTCTCCTCGCATGTTACAAATCATTTAACGCATCAAACATACCCTAACAATACTCTGCAATTACAGGGCACTACAAACAGCAACAACAAAAAGTGAATCAGCAGGGGAATGGAATGGACGGTAAGGAAGAGGGGTCAACAGCATCGGGGGTATGGGCACAGGTTTTCAGGCCATAAAACTGGCCAGAAACCGTTTCATTTTCTTGACTTTTCGCAAAAGGTGTAAACAAATGGTAGGAAAGAAGGGGGAAGAATGCACAGCACACACACTCGCACACCGCCTCTAAACGGATTGAGTTTTAAAGTGTTAAAAACTACCTGTAAGATACACAGATACTTCCAGCATCCAGAGTGACTGCAGACTACAGACCCGACCCTGTTGGGAGGAGGGAGAGCCGCAGCAGCAAGCAGCATGAAATTGTTGGAAAAGATATGCCATGAAATGGGCTCTGCTTTCGTCAAATTAGCGTGGAAACGTTAACGATGGATGGACCCTGAATGCAGCACACAGCATCTAACAGATGCATTCTGTGGGATTCTGTGTGTTTCCCCTCGTGCAACATGTGCACCACTGCAACGCACTGCACTGCACTGCACTGTCTGTCTGGTGATCGTTGCTCTGTGGGATATTTCGCACTTTGCCTTTGGGTTTTCATGCCCGTCTAGTGTTCGTCTGCTACCTGTGATTTATATATGTATATTCCAACTGCAAAAACTGCATTCAGTTTTTATCTGTATCTGCATTTGCATGACAGTAACAGGGACAGAAACCTTGGGCTGTTATCTAACTCGAGGAATGCTTGGCTTGACTTTGGCACTTGATCTACACACAGAAGAACTCTACAGACCCAGAGAGAGAGAGAGAGAGGGGGTCTTGCGTCTCTTCTCTCCTGCTACGTTTCGAGGCCTCATAAATTCTCTCGTCGTTTAGTTTTTACGATTGTCGGCTGGCTTTGTTTGGCTCAGGCATACACGCAGACAGAGAGACATGGACATGGCCCGACTGTGCCACAAACACACACACAGATGCACTCGTACAGCGTTGTATCTTTCAACGTTTCAGCTCTATCTAAATACATGCTGAAGAGTTGAAGTGCCAGTGGAGAGACAGACCCCAAGAAGCAGCCACAACCAACAGCCAACAGCCTCCTGCTAAGATCTTCTGCGTACTGTACTCTCCAGGAAGAACTCGGGACTCGGTGCGCAGCCGCGCGACTCCAACTCCAACTCCAAAATGCTACCAAAAACTGGTCCCGTCCCCAGGCTTGGGCCAAAGTTTGCGTGTTTTGTTTGCTGAAAAAGATCCCAAAAATAAACCAACTCTTCTTTGGTTTTGGCTTTGACATTGGGGAGCAGCGCAGGGGGAGATTCATTCAGGTAGTAGCCCTAGTAGCCACTGTCTAAGATGTGGCCTCAGGGGCCAAAGATATTTCATATTTTTTCAGGAAATGTGGAATAAATTCCACAATAAATTGAGGAATGTTTCGGTTCTCTGCGCTTTTCAAGTTGTTCCGGAAGGTGTGCATGTATTTTTTTCGGTCATTTAAGAACTTTGGATAACTTTTTTTCTTCATTCGTAAATTAGTTTAAGTCCAGATAAGTATTGTCAAATAAAAAGATGTAAGCGATTTATACACTAAATAGTTAACTTTATGAGCAAGAATGTTTGAGTCAATGACTCAATCTTCGGTGTAGATTGTAAATTTGGTCGAATATAAGGCCAAGCTTGAAGTACTCTTCTCTTTCCTCACAAAACGTTTTAGAAACATGATATTTTCCATGAGCTTTGTTTTAATTTCAAGCACTTAAAGAACTATAACATAATCCTTTTTGTTGTTCTTTCAGACACATTATTTAATCTGCTTTAGGCTGTGACTCCACTTTGCTTACTCATCAGGAGCTGCTGCCCACGAAAATGGTTAAGGTCTGTTTTTAATTATGACACATTTAAGAAAGCCCCCGAAAATGTAAGGCGACTCCAAAATGCTGCCGAGTCATCCATAAGTTTAAGGCCGCAAAACTCCAAAGGAAAAGGCCGCCCAGCCGCACAGCGATAGAGAAAGAGTCGGCGAAAGATCTACTCGGTAGGTGCCGGAGAAAGGGATAGCGATGGAGGCAGAGAAAGACCCCGACCCAACCTCTCTTTCCTCTCTCTTTAGAGACATGACGAAAGTACTTTCATTTTCACGCTCATAAAATGGGACTCGCATAAAACTTGAAAATGTTGTCATAAAAAAATCAAAAATGTACGAAGCGACACAACATTTAAGCGGCTTAAATGTCATTTAAATAACCCCCCAAGATCTGGGAAGAGGAGCAAGAGGAGGTCAAGGGGAGCCCACCAGGCACCAGAAAGGGAAAGACTACCTTTCGAGTCGATACTCGAGACTGGAGGAGAGATCCCTTTCACTCTATCATCGTGAGTGCCGGGGACAGGAAGTGGAAGTTTGCACTCTGCCAAAAAGATCGAAGAAGAGAACCAAACCAAACCCCAAAAAATGATCGTAAGAAATATGAAAATTAAAAAGAAACCCCTGGGGAGGGAGGGGACTGGCAGACCAGACAGACAGAATCACGTCTCCCAAGCACACGTCTGGGTCGCTCTGTGATTACACTTTAATCTGGTTATAATGAGGCAAGAAAATTACTCCGACGGATGTGATGTGCTGCGAGCGTGCCTTGAAGCAGGAATGAGACTCCCGACTGAGATTGAGAGCCAAAGCTGTGGTTGACATCCTGGTTGCCAGCTGTGGGCCACCATTCATCTTTCAAGTGCAGCAGAGATTGGATTACCAGGGGGGTGTGGGGAATATACGCTGACAGAACTAAGGAAAGGGCGGAGGGAAGCGAATCCTCAGAGACTAAAGAAAAAGAAGAGCAAAGAGCAGACAGAGACCCTTTGAGGGAACAGACAGACCCTCGAAACAGAGACACAATGCAAAGCAGTCCGAAAACTATAAGACTTTGCCCTGCCGAAGTTTGGATACCCTTGAAAGTTTTAGGGCTAATAAAAGACACAATATGGAGAAATATATAATTGAATTTTACTATTTATGATTATCAGAAATATATTTCTATAATTTATTCCTCCTTCTTTGCGTTACAAACATCTGCCTAAGTTAAATATACTCTTTCCAAGGGCACACAAAAGGGAGAGAAAGATCCAACCGAAACCGAAAAAAAGACAAACGAAGGAGACAATCGAGCAAATACACTTGTTCGGGTAATCTGCTTTTCTGTTGTTGTTTTTGTTGTTGTATGTTTCTGAAATATGATGCCGCCAAGGCGCAGGTCATAAATAAACCAAAGACACGATCGAGAGACAGAGCGGCAGGGGAAGGGGGGAGCGAGAGGCAGGAAAGTGTTGTAAGATAAGCGTTAGATAAGCGCCGGCATACGGGAGACATTGTACCTGGAGAATGCAAGAGGGGAAGAAGGTGCAAAGAGTGGAGTTTGGAGTGTGGTACCCCAAAAGTGAACACTTCCTCTTTTTTCTCAAAAAAATTAAAGTTCTTTGGGTTTTCTTGGGTTATTGATAAGGAGGGGCAATGAATGAAAGTTGTAGGTTGGGTTAGATGTTGTATGGTTTACAATTTCCTGGAAGAAGTTGGAAAGAGAACATAAATTTGGTGTTGTTCTTACTAATATGAGATATCATATGATACCCATTAGAGCGAAGTGTGGAAGAGATTTCTTTCAAATTAGTTCTATTCCCTATAAAAACACCCATCTTAACATTAGGATTTCTCCCCCATTTACCTGAACTTAAATGGATGCCCGGCAGAATCACCGACGATTCCGCTTTGAAGCCTGCCGTCTGTAGGCCACTGCTGCTCGTTGGCTTCTCCATGGCCATGTCCAGGGTGGTGGATCCATCCAAATCGACGAGGGTGTTGCCCTTGAAGAGACCCGCGCTGCGGTACTCCTTTGCAAAGGGTGTCGCCGCCTGGGCAGCCCCCGATACCATTAATGCTAGCCACACAATTCGGCACATTATTATTTCACTTTGAGCCACTTCTCTCGGCCACATTGTGGACGTTGCACACAGGTTGCACTCCACACACAGACACTCATACAAGAGATACAATGACGCTCCAGTCGATTGGGGGGAATTATAATTTAGACGACGCGTGACACTTTCAATTAACACCAAACACAGAGCACGGAGTGCGCAAAAAAAAATGTATAACTTTTGATCATTAAATTAGTTAAAGTCGAGCAGCGCGACACCGTGACAGAGTGACTTGACTTTGATGCGGATCGTAAATTCAATTTTGCTCTCTTTTTGCGGCGTTTTTTCTTCTTTCTCACTTTTCTTATGTTCCGCCAGTTAGTGAAATTATTTGTGTCAGCAATTAGTGGAGACGAGCGCCGCCCGTCCGTCCGTCAAAAGCCAGGCGCTGGCCAGGGCCTTAAGTGTGTCACACGATTTTGAGCACTGCAAAAAAAGATAACAGAGATGGGGGTATACGATTAGTTGGCGTATAAGGAACAGAAGAGTATATGCATGCAAATCCAATAAAATAGCAAAAACTAGAATTCAAATGCCCCCTGTAGACGAAATTTCGTTCAATCTAAAAATGATGTTTGTTTATTTTCTGAGTTTATTTTCAACAAACACATTTTCGAGCATAGTCACTTTTTTTGGTGGACACTTTTTGTGATTTTGGTCAAATTTGGCACGGTTTTGGCTCTGTAAGGTCAGGTTTAAGTAATTTTCGTTGTTAGTCCAACGATCAAGCATACAACTTGCATGAAAAACGGTAAGGAAATTTGTTGTCTATGCACAGCCAACTTCTACGAACTAAAGAGCTCTCTTAAAGGGTATATTAACAACAAAAATATCACATAGCACTTTTTGAAGAATATTTATTTACTGTACAGATGTCCACATATAACGTTACTTTCTGCCCATTCTCCACTCCCTCATTCTCATTCCTAACGGAACACATTGCCGACAGCTGTTCGAAATGCAGTTATGTTGACAACATGCACTCACAGCGCAGGCGCAAGCGCCGTTGCAGCGATATTTGCTATCAATCAAAAAACTACATTTACGTTAATTTCCATATAAATTTCCCCATAATCTGGTGGGCATGCGCGGGACGGATCGGGAACAGGACATGGAAGATCGGATATAAGCCCACCAAAATTCCCGCAATGAGTATTAAGGAAATCAAAAGAAAAATCCCTCAATAATCCCAGCGCCTCTCTCCCACGCCCCGCTCACCATAATATGATGCTGTGCGTGTGCGAGGGAGAGAGAATGTATGTGCGTGTGTGGGTGATGCGCCCTTAGCGCCGCTCATAAAAAGATCAATGGAAACGCAGTTATTGTTCTTCTTGTTGGAGAAATGGAAGAGGGAGAGCAATGAAGCGCAGCAGAGAGACAAGCACATGGCAGATGCTGTCTCGCTCTAACAGCGCTTAATTAAAAACAACAATAAAAACTGATGGATGAACACACAGAGACACACACACACACACTCGCACATAACCAAAAAGGCTTTTGAACAAAAACGAGTTTTAACAAAATATTTTGCATTGCATAAAAAACAAACACACTCCACTCGCGCGCACAGCAAACAAACAAAACGCAATATCAAGACAATAACCGATTTAAGTCATATCCGCCCAAAGGGGGAAAGGTGGCGAGGAGGAAGAGCGGCATGCGAAGGCAAGTGCAATGTTTGTTGTTGCATGCCTTTGCTTGTTTTTGCCTGTCCGCCGCTTGTTTTTGCAACAAAACGAAATTGGTAAAAGAACATTCCTGCGGGATATGGGGCCCATACCTTATTTTGTTTGTTTTTCATTAAATTGGTTTATTCCTTTTTGCACGTTCTTTTCACTCTCCTTTCGAACTAACGGTACTAGCGCGATACTTAGGGCACACGCGAAGCAACAGCAAATCGTTTTTGTTGTTAACTTTTGAAGACAAACAGTTCGTAAATACGATTTTTTTTTGTTCAACCAACAACCAAACGAGCGCGCGCAACGAACCGCACGATCGAAAATTTAAAAGTTTATTGAGCGCGCGAACAATTTACGAATGACGGTGGAAAGAAAACGAAAAAACAGAGTTTTTTAGTGTGACAGTGGTGTTATCGATCAAATATACCGTCAGACCCTTGGAAATATACCGAAATATAACCTTGCATTTTCAAAATATACTGTAAATATACTGCATCTTAAATCATATTTCTCGATTTCGATGTTCTATTTGATATTACTAGCTTGCGAAGACTTTTAACTCTACAGCAATTATTTAATCCGATTTAAGAATCAATTTGGCTTATTAACAATACTCTTTTTTATTGGATTGTATACCTTATGACCTTATTTTTTACAAATTTGTATTTGAATTTTTCATTTGATGGCCAAAAAACAGAGTTCTCAGTGAATTCTCTATTGTGAATTGGAAAGAGGGCACGCAATTATGAGTAAAAATATCAGGGACTGCAAATGACAGTTATGAAAGCAAAATTCAAGTAAATAAATCAATTTGAAGGATCAGCAACTTAAAATAAACAGGAAATTATATTTCAGTCATAGCTATCAATATCAGCTTTAAATTTTATAAGTTATTTTTAATTCTCTCAAGGATCAGGAATGCGCATTCAATTTAACAATCAATAAATCAATTTAACTTTTATTTTTAACTATTTTTAAATAAAAGTTATTGTTACAAGTAATAAGTTATATTTCTTATAGAAAAGTTTAAGTAATTCTCAAATTACAATTTTTAATTTAAAATTATAGCAGTTTCTCTGTTCAAGAAATTTTAAGTAACAGGTACAGGGACATTTGTACATTAGTACATTACATTATTTTTGCGAAGCTGCTTAATTGTTCTGGGTGGTTCGTTTCTTTGCTTTGTGTTAGTTCCAAAAATGGCCGTTAGAAGTGTATATAACTGCGAGAAGAACATAGTTGGTGAAGAGGCGTCTCGACTCCTTTAATCCGTAGACGGCCCCAAAAGCTGGCTAAATCAAATTTAGCAATGATGGTAAAAGTTTTAACTCTCTAAATTGTTCTTAATCTTTTTTTCGCTTTTCAGCCAATAAAAATACCTAAAAAGTGTAACCAATGAAAATCAACCAATCAGCATTCATTGAAAGAATATTATTGGCCAATGGAAAAGGAGCAAAAACGGATAGTATTTTTGTCAATGGGTCACACTACCTTACCTATCTGGCTGGTCACACCAATTTCATTTGAATATGCGCACGCTCCGTCCAGGACTCCACTCCATGTCCTTGCTGCAACACCCCTAACGAGAGGTGTTAAGTTTCATCAACAGTCCAGCCAATCAGCGTCGTTCAGCCCTGCCTTGGCCTGCAGCCTGTGGCAGGATAACGTTTTTTTATTAAACGGCAATTTTAGGCGCCTTTGCTGTTAATTTTTGTGATGTGGCGCATAATTTGTTTGTTTTTGCTAGCGCTGGCAGCGTCAGCGCAGGATAAGCGTCGACGTCGCCGTTGCCGCCGCTTGACCAAAGGTCCCATCCGCCGGCCATCGGAAGTGACGCAAAGTTCAGTCGCTCGCCGATTATACAAGCGATTAGTCGTCCACTTAGCGCCGTGCCCATAACCGAACGCCTCCTCCAATGCAACGCCAACACCAGGAGCCGGTGACTGCTGTGCAGGGGAACGATAGGGATCGCATGGAGACCTCCTCCGCCAGTCCCATTTCGCAACAAATTCCGTCGCAAACAGAGACAAATATCAGGACACCCACGCAGCGTCCTTCGTCGCCGCGACAGTTCTTCGAGCGACTCTACGGGCACCTCGAGACGCGCAGCAACGAGAGCGGCGACATCGATGTGGGCACCCACCACAAGCCGCCTGCTGCCTGCGACACGCCCTACCACAGCGACGGCGGCAGCGTCTCCTCTCCGGACATTTCCATCAGCGACGAGCGCGTGTCCCTCGTTGGGTTTCCCTCGTACGAGTTCTATGGCGCCTCCAAGGATTACCCGTCGCAGCAGCAGCAGCAGCAGAAGCACAGCTACGGCAACGAGCTGCCTGGCCTGGCAGCCGGCAATGGAGCTGCCGTAGCCGTCCTGCCCGCAGGATTTCCGCCGGGTTTTCCTGGTGATCCGCATTTCAGCGCTGGATTTACTGCCTTTTGTGAGTAGAGAAAAAGCTACGCTAAAAGCCAATTGTGTTTGGTAGGAGATTGAAGCTGCAGGTGAATAGTTTACGGCTTGGAATAGAGTTCTTTAGATGGTTAAGACGCAGTTCAGAAATGAGTAACGGATAAAGAGATATTGCGGCACGCGTGCCTTAGATCTCAGCTCGAATATTAGTGCCCAAAAAAGGATTTACCCTTAAATGAACACCAAAAAGTGAGACCAAAATATAATGAATTAGCAGTGGCAATATCTTGAGATATTCCAGGCCACTTAGCAGATCAAAAGCTAAACCAAAACTGTAAGCAAACTGAGACTAAAGGACACCAAACTACTGCCACAACTTTCCCTGCACAACAGAACATTCCTTACAATGATTCTTTGATCAGAATCGATCCCCAAATCACTGGAGAACACTCACTTTGTATGCCATTTGCTTCTCAGCCCTTAGTTCTTATAATGAGGTTTGTTGTTCTTAAACGCTAAGTACATGAGTAAATTTGAGCTACTACGAAATGTTTCCTAACTATCAGAAAAACCATACATTTTGGTGTAATTTTTGTTTGTACTACTTTGAGGGTGTCTTTGGAGTGTTCGTGTCCTCGTTGGCACCTGCTGCTGGGGGCTGGGGTTTCTCCTCGTGCAGCAGCTTCATTTGGCGCAGCTCCAGGCTGAGAAACATCTTCAGATTCGGATCGGTGATCTTGCTGAGGACTATCTCACGGGCACGCTCGTCATTGTCGTCGAGTAGCTTGGTCAGCGTTTGGGCGTAGTCCAGCCAGACGCAATTGGCACAGCCGGACATGCAGCATGAGGTGGGCTCGGGGGGTATCTGAAGGTACGAAAAACCTATAGAAAAAATGTGCAGAAGAGAGCTTAGATCCTTACCACAATGTCCTTTGGCGTCTTATCGGCCAATTGCCTGGCCAGGGAAGCGATGGCCCAGCGTCCGCCTCCGCCACCTCCGACTCGCCTCAGCAGCAAACAGCGCGGGCAACTGAAGCCCAGAGGAGCGAGCATTTTGCACCAGATCCCGGCAAGAACTCCGAAATTCTAAGACTGGAAAGGCGTGGAGGAAGTGTTGGGCATTTCACACGCCTCCACCGAAGCACAGGTGCTGCCGAGAGCCGGCCAGCAAAAAGTTAGTTCCGCAGGAACTACAAAAAATCGGATGCAGAAAAAGAAAGCAGAAAAATGATGAAGTGCCAGTGATATTGAATATCATCCTTACAGCAAGGATTATGTAGAAATCAGCAATGAAAAAAGCCACGAACTGGCCACACAATGAGAAATGGGGAAGAAAAATTAGTTGGGGCAGAAAAAAAAAATATAACAACAAAAAAATGAATGAGAGGAAAAAAAATTAAAATGCATTCAGGTGTGAAAGTTTTCGTTTACTTGCGGCATTTTCGTTTTCTTATGCGGTTGATGAGGTTTGCGGTTTGAGGTTTGCTTTTGCGGCTTGTGGTGTTGGGGGGGGGATGGATTCAGGTGTGTGCTCAGGTGTGGGCAGGATAATGAAAAAAGGATCATGCAGTGAGGCAAATGGTGGGTAATCATTGGAAGCAATTGATGAAATTGTTTGCCAGTGCAAAAGGTTAAATTATGGGATGGAAGGAGCTTAAAGGAGAACACCTTAAACCTCATGTTATCTGAGGTAAAGTTAAGGGATTTTTGTGTATTAATATTTGTGGATATTCTTTTAGCAATTGAAAGTGGTTTGAGCTTAGCTTTTTGGAGGAATTTTAACTTTAATTGTAGCTCAAATTTTGATTTAACAATTCACACACCAAGACGCAGTTTAAGGCCTTTTGCTGTCGCTACAAAAACTAAAACTAAATCAAAGAAAAATCTATGAAATCTACTCCCCCCTGCTGTGTCACAGATTCACTTACAATATTCATTTAGCTGCCAGGCTAAAGCTTGTACAAATCATAAGTAAGCCAACAAAAAATTAGCATTGTAATTGAGCTTGACAGGAAACCTAAAAAAACAGAGGGGGAACCGCAACAAAACCAACCAAAGGACACTTGCATATTGAATTTCACACGTGATTTCAAAGCAGCAGAAAGCCAGCAAGGAAGAAGGCGACAGAAAAAAAAAAACACACAGAACTTAAGCCTGTTTTGAGGCAAAAGGGGTAATCAAGCAAAAACTACTCGGTGGAGATTAGCAGCGTAAACTCCCTCCCCAATCTGCTGCGCCATAGAGTCTACACTTTTCCCAGAGCTTCACACCCACCCAGTGACAACTTGTCAGCTTCGCTTCGCCTTGTTACATCAATTAGAAAAGTCCCTAAAATCCAGCAAACAATGTTGCGCGTTGCGGGAAGGGTGGGGCAGTCATGGGGGGCATAATGTGCGGTTGGTTGGACCAATTCGGCGACAACGACAGAGCCGAGCCGAGCCGAGCCGACACACACCACACAGTCAGCAAATGCAAACACAAACGGAATAGTCGGGCGGATGGATGGTCGGAAAATATGAATGAGAGTCCTTGTCCTCTCTCCTCACGGATGACGATGATAATGATGATGATGAGGATGGCAGGGGAGTGCTGGCCAGCTGCTGGCATTGTTAAAAGTTTCCCGGATCAGCAGCACAGGACTGCTCGCCCAGCCAAAGAAAAAGAAGATGCTAAAAAAAAGCGGAAACTTTGAGGAACACGTGTAAAATGCATTCACTAATGTGCAGCACAAACGCGATGAAGATGAAGAATCGCGGCCAACAGCAGTGTTTAATTATTTATTTAACTTAACAAACACGCAAGCCACATTCGGAATCGTTTAGCTGCGCGAGGACTTGTCGGGATGGTTTGTTAATGGAAGATTAATTTCGCTTCAACATCTCTATTGTGTGCGGGCGGATGAATGGGTTTGGGCAGGGGATTGGCTTTGGAATTGAGCATGGAAATAGTTTCCGACTATGAATAAACGTTTAGTGATGTGAAGGCAAATGAGATGAAGATCTATTTAGACATTTGTGGGACATGGGAAGTGCTTGTGGCTTTGGGCAGGCTTTTGGAATGGAAGCGAATGATGATTGGTTGAAGAAATATTTCAGGAAGATTGAAGAAGAGGCTAAAGAATGTATGGAGACTGGAAAATGTACTATGCCATCAATATTTGAGGAGTATGCTTCAGGAATTTAATGAGTATTTGGCATATGGTAAGGCTTTTGGCCACGAATATAGTTTCCAGTAAAATTAGAGAATTTCTGGGTATACTTCCGGATGGAATTTGCAGTTGATTGGAACAATATTTGTTCAGAAATATACAGGAATAAATGACTGAACTTTGATTGGGAATACTTATGGCTAAAATAGCACTACTGGCTACCATTTCTGCTCCTCTATCCTCTATGGAAAACCCCCTTCATCCCTCTCTAACACTAATTCTTCCCCCCTTTCAGTGGCACGCCGTCGTCGCAAGGAAGGCAGACAGCGTCGCCAGCGTACCACCTTCAGCACCGAGCAGACGCTGCGCCTTGAAGTGGAGTTCCATCGGAACGAGTACATCTCCAGGAGCCGCCGCTTCGAGCTGGCCGAAACGTTGCGCCTCACAGAGACCCAAATCAAGATTTGGTTTCAGAATCGCAGGGCCAAGGATAAGCGCATAGAGAAGGCACAAATCGATCAGCACTACAGGTGAGTGGAGCACCGAAAAATGGCCAAGGGACACCTCCGCTTTTTTTTTTGAAACGGAAGTAATTCAAGGAAATGTCACAATTTTAATTGATGTCCCTACACCCGCACATAAAATTAACACGAAATTAATTTTACGACATTTATGCGCACACAAACGCAATTAGACAGACAGACAGACGGACAATATCCTTATCGAGGGGGAGGGGAGGGAGTTTACCCCTCTAACTGGAGTACTATTTTGATGTAATCAATTTTTCAGAAACTTTGTCGTGGCCAATGGTTTTATGAGCTCTATAATGGGTCATCAGACTACAACGAGTTACGCCGCACCGGCCAGCAGTGGGACGACGTCGCTGCCGCATGGCGGAGGCATCGGCGTGGGCCTCGGCTACTATCCACCGCCAGCGGCGACGGCAGCGCTGCCAAAAGACAGCACGCAGGGGCACGCAAACAACAATGGAGGCGGACATCCAGATGCTAATTATATAGACATCGAAGAGCGCTACGAGACGCAGCCACGCCGACGCCTTCCCTTCAATATTAGCAACAGCAACAGCAACAGCGTCGGGGGCGGCAGCGGCAGCGGAAGTGCTGGCAGTCGTACAGTCAATACTTGCTAGCAATTAACCAGGCAGCTACTTTTAATTGAGCTTTAACTTAGATTTAGCCACTAAACTAATCACAATCAGCATAAGCTAATTACCGAATAAATTTAGCCGAAAAAAAAAACACCAACCCGAGCGTATTTCTCTGCTTTTCTCACCTTTTGGACACTAGTGAAAGTTTATAGAGAACATTTGCACACTCTTAGCCCCCGCAGGCGTTTGTTTATGTAAGAAAAAAGACGAGAAATTGTTGTTTTTAACAAATACAAGAAAAAACGAACAAACAATAATGCAGCCCTGTGGGGCAAACAGCTGTTGCTTAACAGAGACATGTGAAGTGCAACAGTGAAATGTTAACGTTAACACTTCGCCGCTGTCTTTTTATTTATAGGCAATCCAATAAAAACAAGTACTTAAAGTCAATTCTTCTCCTAGAATGGGATAAAATTATAGTATTAGTGCTGCAACATTAAATAGAATAGCAATTTCGTGGAAAATGATTTGAGATTTACGGTATATTTTTAAAATGACTATGTATATTTCGGTATATTTAGGAGGGTGTTGTCCGGTATGTTTGATCGATAAATCCGCGGTCACACTGCCACCGACATCGCGTAAAAACAAAAAAATTTTGATTGGTTATAATTTGTGATAACCATGGCAAATCCAATGCGAAGCAAGGAGGAGACATCCGGCGAGGATCCCTCCAGCACGGAAACCATCGAAATACCCGATCGGGAGGATGATGTAAGTATCAAGCTGAGATTTCGGCATTCGAGCCGCACATACACATACACACGCCCATGCCTGCCCACACAGGGGCATGGGCATGAGTGTACCTGTTTGTGTGTGTGTATATGTTTGTATGGCAAATGTCTCACTGTGACGCATCTTTAATGCGTTTTACTCCCGCCCGCTCTGTCCCCGTACCCGTCCCGGCGCCGTTGCGTCATGCGCCCAGCAGGACATATGTGAATTGGAGCACTTGCGTAAGCTATTTATCGGTGGCCTGGCGCCCTACACCACCGAGGAGGGCCTCAAGGTGTTCTACGGGCAGTGGGGCAAGGTGGTCGATGTGGTGGTGATGCGCGATGCCGCCACGAAACGTTCGCGTGGTTTCGGCTTTATAACCTACACAAAGTCCACGATGGTAGACAAAGCACAGGAGAACCGGCCCCATATCATCGACGGCAAGTATGTTTCCTGCTATTTATACCCTTGACTTCTCCGAATGGGATGACAAAGATATTTTTTATTGCTCTTGCAGAACGGTGGAGGCCAAGCGGGCGCTGCCACGCCCGGAGCGTGAGACCCGCGAGACGAATATATCCGTTAAAAAGTTATTTGTCGGCGGCCTAAAGGACAATCATGACGAGGATTGCCTGCGGGAGTATTTCGTGCAATTCGGCAGAGTGGTTTCCGTGAAGCTGCTCACCGACAAAACGACCGGCAAGCGTCGGGGATTCGCATTTATCGAATTCGATGATTACGATGCTGTGGACAAGGCAATACGTGAGTAGAGAGTGCCATCCATCTGTGTGTTTCACTCTAACATTCTGCATTTCTTGTGCTAGTTCAAAAACAACATTCCATTAAATACGTGCACGTGGATGTTAAGAAATCTATTTATAACTTGGAGAAGAAAGACAAACAGTCCCAGGGACCGCCGACCAATGGCAGCAAGCCGCCACAGCAACAGCCACAGCAGCCGCCTCAGCCGCATAATGGCAATATGCAGGCGCCCGGGTACCGTCCGCCTGTGCCTCCACAGCAGCCAATGCCTCCGTATCCGCACCAGCCGCCGCCACCAATCAATGCCCCGCCACCCAACTACAACTACTGGGGTCCGCCGCCACCGATGCAGGGCTACTATCAGCAGCCACCGCCGCAAATGAACGGCTGGAATGGCTATCCACAGAATGGCTGGAATGCTCCGCCGCCGCCACCGCCAGGCCCACAGCAGTGGCATCCCAGTCAATGGGGCTGTCCGCCGCCTGTGCAGCCACCGGCAGGTGCTGGGGGACCACCAATGGATCATCATCGCAACGGGCCACCTCCGCCGGCACCGGGTAACTGGAACATGCCGCCCAATGCACCGCCACCCGTACCTGGAGCACCACTCCCACAGGGTCCGCCGCCACACCAGCAACCGCCTCCGAATTTCGGCACTGGCTACCAGCAGAACTACGGCGGCGGCCCCACGAAGCACAACAACATGAATGCGAATCGCATGAATCCCTATGCGGCAGCTCCCCCCAACAATTACCGTGAGTGGATTCGCTTCGATCGGAATTCGTTTGCTTCATAAATTCCATTGCTGTTTCGCCCACAGATAATGCACAGCCGCCAGCAAGTGGCTATGGGCCGTACAGTTCTCCAGCTCCGCCGCCGAATGGAAATGCACCGCTGCCAAAGGGAGTGTCAAACGGTTCGGTGGCCGTTGGGGGCAGTGCCAATAGCAAGTATCGCCGCTAGATTGCCGGTAAGTAGAGAGCGCCCTGCGGCCGCAACCCGTCCCCTCGCCATTTAGCTGTCGTTTAATTCATAAGGAAAAAAAACAACCAAAATACGTCTTGCCGACCCCCCCATATGTATGTTTAAAAAAATGTTTAACGTATGAACTAATGTGAACAATTCTTTTTGATTTAGATGCCTTTTTGTGCGCACTTTGTGCAGCAAAAGAATCAAGATACTGTTAAGCTAGCAACACACACTCGCTTAGAGTTAGAGAATCAAGAAACAAGAAACATGAAACTGAAAAACAAACAGGACACTTAACGCATTGTCTCTCTATCTATCAATAGGACAACTAACTACGGTTTTTACTCTACACCTAAGCTATACCATTGATAATTTAACTATCGATCTAAGCCACAGACCATATGTATAAATATTTTCTATAACAATGTTTGGGAGGTCCAAAGGTCTAACCCTTGACCATTATTGCATACATTGCGAAATGAATGTATGCCTTCCCCCACTTAGAACCGGGGAATATGCGCCGGAAAGAATTTATTGATTACCAGTGCTCTCTATCTTAACATGAATCCTCCCAAATCTCTGTACATTTTTTCGAAACCAAGCGTCCGTGCAGCGCGCGTTTGCTTGCAAAAAATATTAAAGTAAGGATTGACAAATGGAAGCAATAAATAAATTAGCAATTAGTTACAAATTACGCAGCTTTAGCCTGAGCTTATTGGCCATAATTCGTATAGCTAGATAATAGAGACTTTGTATTACCTAAAAACAAACAAACAAACGCAAAAAGAAGATACGTCCAGAAATAACATAAACGTAAACAAACAAAACAATATAAAATAAAATTAAAATCAAATGAAATCGTAATCAAACCAAGCGCTAAGCTGGCGGGCGTAACACGGGTGTGTGGGTGGCCTTAACCAATCGATGTACACACGAGTTGATATCAAAACTATTGTCAATTTTTATAGAGCAAAAAGATTATATACACCATAAACGACTCGACTACTACATATATCTGCTATACAAGACATCCAAAAATGATTCTATAATGCTGTAAAAAGGTTTCTCCACACCAAATGTCATTGAACTACCCGCTCATTCCGCTGATTGACTGGATTAACTCATTATGATGGCATATAAGCTATGATATATGATCAAAATAGTTAGTTTTAATCAACATTTGCTATCATTAGGGTGTCTAGACTCTGCAAAATTCAATTCATTACATAGATATAGGGTTGTAAAACGTTCAAGGATAGAACATTCAATTTAATTTAATTATTACAAGTAATGTGTTGTATAATGTAATATCAGTGTTGAGTAAGTTATTAATTTAATTATTAGCGACTTATTCTAACCGATTTCACTCAGTTCCCATGAGATTATTCCATCATTTTTAGTCATTTGTTACCAGATATACTGTAACTTATAGTGTTGAGTAAAAGGATAGTATTGAACAATTCGAAACTAATTCAAACGGCTGCAAGTGTCACCCTGTTATTGTATTAATCCAGTGAATCAGTAGAACTACGAAATACGCGCATGATTTTTGTTAGATTATTATTTGGAAGCTTTTTACGTTTTGATGCCCATCTATTGGGCCCGAATTTTTTTTGTTTTTGTTTGACAAACGATGAGAAACTATATATAGTAATTATATATACATATGTATGTTGATTTTGAGTACGAACCACGACACACACGGAACTCTAAGTTAAGTTTAGATCCACAGTTTAACTAGATGTATGAATAATTATTCTCTCTTTCTACAATATTATTACCACTTATATTATATGTATGCTTACGTTCTGTAGCTCACGCCAAAGGCTTTAAATTTGATCTATGAATTATATATACTATATATATTATATATACGATTAATTATGTATTGAGAATAAGAGCAAATATGCGAAGAGGCTTAGTTCGCGGGTCCACTTTGCCAGCTTCATTTAGAGCCAGTCCTCCACTCTCTACATTTACGAATACAAAACACACACTAATCACTTAACCGAAAATATATGAAAATTCGTATTTATTTTAAATAAATAAAACCTGAAAAACCAACACTATGTATCTGTATCTGTATCTAAACATTTATTTTGAGCTACTATCCAGTTGTAAGTCTCTCACTATCTCTCTATTTCTCTCTCCCCCGTCCAAGAAGTGAATGCAAGTCTAAGTAGTCACTAATCTGTAATGCTATCATAAAGATTTAGTTAATTTTTAATGCAATTCTAGGTACGCAAGCCCACACAATTTTCAAACTAATTTTAAACATATTTACCAATGCAAATTCTAAGCCCTAAATACGCTTGAGACAAGCTTGTTGTAGCCTTAAGGTAAGTTAGCGCAGAGGCAACCCACCCAGGTGTACTCGTACTTCAGATCGTAACATTCGCATAGGATACAATATCGATATAGACTTTTCTATAAGTGCGCTTAAGTACCTTTTGCTTTATATCTTTATACCACAAAACTTTAAACAGACTTTCTAAAGCAAAACACAATATTTCTTTTCCAACAAAAAACCACCAACAAACTGAGACAAAACTGGAAAGGAACAGCACCAAGGAAAACTTGGATATACACTGGAAGGTAAGTCATAAATTATTTACTGAAATGTTGTCTAACTAATAAATAAAGAACCATGAAAAACTGAATTCTTTTTGTGTTTTCTCTGCGAGCGAACATGTTGCAAGGCAGCATGTTTGAGGCGACGGCATGGGTCCCCAATGGCAAATGTTGGATGTGCTCCAGTTTTATTTTTCAGGCGATCCATAATCTTTCCCAAGCAATTCATTCACTCGCCATACCCCAACGCGCTTAGACAGTTGAAAAAGGAATAAGACTTGAGTTATATAGTGAGTACAAATATAATAGAGCGGAGTGTATAATACGATCTTGGTCTGTAAGAAGTGTTCAAAGTTCATTGGAACGTTTTGGATTACAGCTTTGGTTTTTTCTCAAGTTTCCGCTTCAAGTTCAATGTTTGCAGTAAATATTGGCAAATGGTCAGCGAATCGATTGATGATTAATTGAGCTCAATTTTTGTGTAAATTTGCCAATCAATTTCGAGTTAATTTCATTTCCAAGACAAGTTTGTGTTGTTCTATGTGTTGCAAGGTCAAGAGAGTGTTCATCAGCAACGATGGCAGTTTATGCAGTTCCTCAATTTCATCTAAATTGTTCTGCTTGAGGTTGGACGTACAACGGGGCAGCAGCAGAGGCAATCCTCTGCATTTCATCAGCCTCGTCTTCCAACATAAACATCTCTGTGGCTGTATACTCGCCGCATCACGTCATTGTTGCTCGACTTTTCGTTATAATTAAACTGCAACCACAACAAATGTATCCACCATAAAGCCCGACACATCTGTATATGAATGCACAGACATGCATACATCTATGGAATGCATTTCAGCATCCAACTCTTGTGTATATTCCTGGAAATTGCAGCTGTCTGTCTTTTCTGTATTCTTTTTACTTTTGTGGCGCATTATTTCTCCGAGATTGAGCACAAAAAGCGACGATTAAGCAAATCTCAGTCGCCCCGAAAACGGAAGCAGCCGATCCTGATAAGCAGCAGTGAGATGTGATGGGGACTGGGGCCAAGTCGGGCCTTGCTATAATCTGAAATTTGTCGTTGGGCAATCCACACACCATACGACATTTGAATTGGGGCGACATCTTGAGCTGATTATAATGGATCTATGGAAATATGGTTTCGTTTCTAACATTAAGGTCAGCTTTAATCAGGGGCAGGCAGTTCTACCTAGAGTACATGGAAACTAAGTTTATATGTGCCGCAAAAATACATATGTGCACATGTTCTATGTACTCCATTTAAAGATGACTTCATAAACAAGATTTTTATTTTTTGAAAAGCTTTTTGCCATGTGTTCGACATGCTTTCCGCGGTCCATAGAGAATTATGGAGCATTTTCTTGAGGTTGCAGTTTATAGAGAATTATTTAGCGGAAGTGTGGCAGAAATATAACACATCAAAGTTATT
Source organism: Drosophila subobscura (assembly GCF_008121235.1). Lineage (NCBI taxonomy): Eukaryota > Metazoa > Arthropoda > Insecta > Diptera > Drosophilidae > Drosophila > Drosophila subobscura. Next base: position 25,651,337 of record NC_048533.1, on the reverse strand, counting down.
CCGATTAAATTTAATTAAGATATATTTCCATGGTTAAACTTGAATGATCTTCCACCTAAATAATTATCATAAATTTCTTCACTATTGAAATTTATTGCATATTCGAAATTTCCAGATATTCAATTGGATTTCTCGAGTTCTTATTGGTTTAGTTTTATGGAACACTTTTCCGACTTCCATTATTTCTGGCGGGTTCACCCCAATCTATAATAAGGAACTCACTCACTGCACTCCCCTCCCTGCCAAGACAACAATGTGTTGGCTTTGTTTTCATTTGTGTTTTTGCACAGATCCATAAATTCACTTCCCTATTAGATGGTCGACAGTTCTCTCCTCCATCTGCTTCTGCAACTGTACGAAAATGTACGCATTTGACCTCTTGAACCCTGGGGTCTTCAATTGTCTTTGATGGGAAAAAGGCGCCGCTAATGTCGATGCCGATCAGCATTCCGCAGCTTGAGTAAAGGCATGTAAACCACCCCTTAGGGTAGGATTTGGGTAGGGGTAGGTTACAACCAAAAAGATCGTTACGTTCCGGTACAGCGGTACAGTTATGGCGGAAACTTTTGTAAACTGAATCTCTCCCCTCACTCTTAAGATCTGCTAGAAGATGCGTTCCATCTGGCTGTTGCTCGGATTGGCGCTGCTGGCCTTGTCGCAGGTCCAAGCCGCCGAGGAGGATCTGGATCTGTCGGATCTGGACTTGTCCGACCTGGATGAAAACGAAGAGGAGTTCCTGCGCCTGCTGGAGGAGAAGGCCAAGGTGGGAGCATCACCCAAAAGACTTTTAAACAATTGAAATTCATGCAACTCGTTCACAGATCAAGGACGTGGAGCGTGAGAATGAGATTTCCAGCAAGTTGGCCGCCGTGCAGCACAATCTCCTGAATCCGGTTGTGGAGGTGGATCTGTGCGAGACCATGCCCTGCGGCGCCGGCCGCATCTGCCAGTTGAACGACGGTAAGCCCGAGTGCGTGTGCATTCCCGATTGCCCCGAGGAGGTGGACACACGTCGCCTTGTCTGCACCAACACGAACGAGACCTGGCCCTCGGATTGCTCCGTCTATCAGCAGCGCTGCTGGTGCGACATCCAGCACGAAGGTTGCCGCAATCCGGACAACGCTCACATGCACATCGACTACTACGGCACCTGCCACGAGCCACGCACCTGCGACGGCGAGGATCTGAAGGACTTCCCGCGCCGCATGCGCGACTGGCTGTTCAACGTGATGCGTGACCTGGCCGAGCGGGATGAGCTCACCGAGCATTACATGCAAATGGAGCTGGAGGCGGAGACAAACAACTCCCGTCGCTGGGCCAATGCTGCCGTTTGGAAGTGGTGCGATCTGGATGGCGACACCGATCGTTCCGTGTCGCGTCACGAGCTGTTCCCCATCCGGGCGCCGCTGGTCAGCCTCGAGCACTGCATTGCCCCGTTCCTGGAGAGCTGCGACTCGAACAAGGATCATCGCATCACCCTGGTCGAGTGGGGCGCATGCCTGGAGCTGGATGCCGATGACCTCAATGAGCGCTGCGACGATGTCCAGAAGGCACAGCCGCATCTCTTGGGCTAGAGCTTTGAGCTTAGAGTTTGATATTCGTTTAACAATCCTAATTTTCAACACTTTTTCGTGCACAAAGTTTATTGCAACATTCAATAATATTTGTAAAATGTCTCTAATAAATTGTTTTATGGGGAAATAACAGGATTTTAGTTTTTATTATAATTTTTATTAAATTTATTCGTGTAATTATTTTGCGCTTATCCTTATTTATCCTTTAATTTCTGCATTCATCTGTTTTATGATCCGCCGGCCGCTCATTGCATCTATTTTTTATTCTTTTACACTTTGTTGTTGCTAAGATTATAAAAAATCATGCGTGCGCGTATGTATTTTATGGATGTGTGTGTGTGCGTGTGTGTGGATGCTTTACGGGAGGACTGTGGAGGTGTGTTGGATTGGGTGGGGGAGTCGGATGTCTATAATTACGTATAATTATGGATTCCTTTGTGTTTAATTATGCGTTGCAATCGCACAGAAAGTATTAAAATTATAATTCTTTTCTTGTTGTTTTCGTCGGTAAGTTTGGATCTCTCTCTCTTCTCTCGCTCGTTGCACACTGTTTCATCGGTCTCTAATCTTAATTCTTCATAGTTTTTAAAAAGGGGTGTCAGTGGTAGGGTATGTGGCAGTTAGTAGGCCTGCGACAGGATCACATTGCCCTTTCGCTGTGGATCCTGGACGGTGTCGTCCTTCTTGCCGATCAGCGACTTGTGAATATGGGGAATGACACCGCCGCCGGCGATGGTTGCCTTAATCAGGCTGTCCAGCTCCTCGTCTCCACGAATGGCGAGCTGTAAGTGGCGCGGTGTGATACGTTTCACTTTCAGATCTTTCGATGCATTTCCTGCCAATTCCAGCACCTAAAATCCAATAGAAAAACAGAATACTCAAATTAGTCAGCCGTTAACATGGAAAGCCCCTGTAACATCACAACCATCTGTCTGTTAAGCGTTTACATTTGCATGTAAAACACCGTTGCAGAGCGGTAGTACCGCTATGGCTGAGAGAGGCGGGAAAATCAAGTAAGCACTTACCTCGGCAGTCAAATATTCCAATATGGCAGCAGAGTAAACGGCTGCGGTTGCACCAACGCGACCATGGGATGTAGTACGACTCTTCAGATGACGATGGATACGGCCAACGGGGAACTACGTACAAATAAGAAAAAAAAAGCCCACAAATTACTTGCTTGTTTATGTTTTGCTACCCTCAAAATAAACACACACACACATACACACATAGAGTGAGACCGCGAAGCGCACCCTGTATGTGCGTGGTGGCTTATGCTCGCAGAGGTGAATACACAAAAAGGCGCCAAAATGTACAGCAGACAACAACAAATATATATATGGGGAAATTACTCACCTGAAGACCAGCGCGCGCTGAGCGGGAAACTGCCTTCGCCTTTGCTTTGCCCGAATCTTTGCCTGCTTTTCCACCAGCCTGCCAAATGCGAGAACAAAACACACACACAATTAGTAAAACACACAGAAAACACAGCACAGAAACCAGCAGCGAACAAGATGGTGGCGGCCGCTGGCCAAAGTGTGAGGTTAAACACGATGAAATGGTCGCCGCCACCGCAGCCAAACACAACAACAAATGTGCGTATTTCTCGCAACTAAACATTTAGCGGGGCAGACCACGGGCATATATTCAATTTTCGCGCTACGTGGGCATCAATATTTGATTGGCTGGGGGCCCCCGGCCGTTCGACGGGGCACGCGCAATAAAATACAGAATGTCAACCGCCGCCGCCGCTGGAGCAGCAACTTAACAATTTCTGGCCACAAATTACCATTTTATTTCAATCGATTTTTCGCTCTCGTGCGGAAATGTGAACTGCTCAAAGGCACTTTGGATGTTTGCGCGTTTTGGAATGATTATTAAAACCGAAACAAAACGTAGTTTTTCACTAGACGCGTCCCAAAAATTTATACGAATGGAGCTGAAAAAAGACGCCGTCAGTCACTGGGGAACAGTGTGGCCGGGCATTTATGGAGGAAAATATACCGTCTGCCCCTAAAAAATATACCGAAACATACTTTTCCCATATACCGCTGAAAGTCAAATTCATAAATTGTGATATTCTATTAAATATTACAAGATACTTGCGACTCTCAGCACTGAACGTATAATTTTATGCGATTGATGAATCAATTTTTTACAAAATTTGTTAAATTTAAAGACTTTATTTGATGGGATTGTTTTTAAATAAGGTTGAAGCAATTTTTGTTCAAGGTAGCTGCGCTGCTACTACACCCCTTTTTTTTAGGAGTATGTAGACTTTGTATACCCTATTTTCTTGTTATATCTATAAAATTTTGTTTTACAAGATGGTTTACGAATTAGTAAAGAGCGACATGTTTTTTATCATTCATTATATTTCTGTATTTATAGGTTCCCTTACTAATTTTCTAATTTTCAATTTTATTACAAGTATATGTTGCCAACGAAAATAAGCGACAATAAGGACTACGTCAGCCGACACATTATACAGAAATTAAGAACACAGTGTCCCAGTATTTAAAATAGTATTTTTCTCTGGAATTAGTATCCAGTACTTTTTTTTAAATACCGGTGAATGCAATCGCTCACCTCTTCTTCGCGCTCTTCGTTTGTGGCGGCATTTTGAGCATTTAATTATTTATTTTTATACCTAGACAAACAACCTACTCGGCGCAGACAATGCCGCGCGCCGTGAAACCCAAAGCAGCTGCCGGCTCAGCGCCGGCCAAGAAGGCCAAGGGGAAACTGTATGCCATGCCGGAGAAGTTACTGGAGGGCACCGTGCTCCAGGACCTGGCCAAGGGGCAGTGGCGCATCGGTCCATCGATTGGCATTGGTGGCTTTGGCGAGATATATGCGGCCGCTCGCGTGGGCGAGAAGAACTACGACGCTGTAGTCAAATGCGTGAGTACTCAGCAATGAGCCTGCGTAGCGTTTTTTCTCGAACTCTTTGTTGCAGGAGCCGCATGGCAATGGGCCGCTGTTCGTGGAGATGCATTTCTACTTGCGCAACGCCAAGCAGGACGACATCAAGCAGTTCAAGCAGCAGCGCGGCCTCAAGACCCTGGGCATGCCGTACATTCTGGCCAGCGGCTCGGCGGATGTCAACGGCCAGAAGCATCGCTTCATTGTGATGCCGCGCTACGGCAGCGATATATCAAAGTTCTTCAAGGAGAACGACAAGCGACTGCCAGAGGGCACTGTCTATCGTCTGGCCCTACAAATGCTGGATGTCTACCAGTTCATGCACAGCACTGGCTATGTCCATGCGGATCTCAAGGCGGCAAACATCCTGCTAGGTATGGGCAAGGCTGGTGCGTCCCAGGCCTACCTGGTAGACTTTGGTCTGGCCTCGCACTTTGTCACCGGCGACTTCAAGCCGGATCCGAAGAAAATGCACAACGGCACCATCGAGTACACATCGCGGGACGCCCATTTGGGTGTGCCCACCAGGCGAGCGGACCTGGAGATTCTCGGCTACAACATCATCGAATGGCTGGGCGCAGAACTGCCGTGGGTCACACAGAAGCTGCTGGCGGTTCCGTTGAAAGTACAGAAGGCCAAAGAGGCCTTCATGGAGGATGTTGGAGCGGCTCTCAAGACTCTATTCCCCAAGGGTGTGCCTGTGCCCCTGGGGGAGTACATGAAGTATGTGGCCAAGCTGAAGCACAACGAGGAGCCAGACTACGACAAGTGCCGCAATTGGTTCTCGGCGGCCCTCAAGCAAATGAAAATCCCCAACAGCGGCGACTTGGACTTTAAGCTGAAGCCCCAGAGCAGCAGCAACAACAATCACAGTCCGCCGGGCACCAGCAAGGCAGCAGCAGCAACAGCCAAAAGGGCCAAGAAGGAGAAGGTGGCATCGCCTGAATACATTTCCGCCAGCGAGGAAGAGGAGGAGTCGCCACGCAAGAAGCCACAGGTCAAGGCTTCACCAGCACCTCGCAGGAACGCCAAAGTCACGCCGACCATCTCGCCCAGGAAACGAAATGCAGCTGCCTCGACTCCAGCAGAGACCAGTCCCTCAATGAAGCGCGTGAAGACTGAGCCTAATGATGCGCCCAAGCCAGGAGCCACTCCCAGAGCCAGTCCCAGGGCTCGTGGCACTCCCAGAGCAGCAGCCAGCCCCAAAGCCCGCACGCCAAATGCCGCCAGTGCCAAGATAAACTTTAGTCCAGCGATCTCTCTGCGTGGCAAGCACGGCAAGACAGTCGTCAACGATGATCTGACGCCCAAGCCGCGCTCCAACAAGACATACGAATTCAACTTTGAGCTGGATGTCAGCATGGACGCCAATGTCATTGTGAATGTGAAGCGCAAGAAGAAGGCTGCGGCCAAGGAGCAGCCCGCTGGCGAGGGCGATGTGAGAACACCTTCAGCTCGCAGTTTGGCTACCTCCAAGGATGATACGCCCGTGACCAGAGTGAATCTGAGGAAAGTGAATGGAGAGGGGGCCTCTGATTCCCCGCTAGCTGCCAGCAGCAGCAGCAACGGCCGCAGTCCCAGGACACCAGCAGTAACTGTGCGCAAGTACAGGCGCTAATTGTTTTTCGAATATTTACGATATAAACCTTAAAGTTTGAATAAAAAGTGCGCAAAATGCATTGAATATTTTCCAAGAATTTCCGTATATAAATTTGTTAATTAAACTACGTTTTAGCCTACAACTAAATGAATGTGAGCGCCGTGAACTATTGAATGGGGGAAGCTGCCACTCAATAGTAATAGTTTCGTCATTGCTTCGATCTTCGTTTGCTGCCGCCGCTGCTGCTGCTTTCGTGGTGCTTGGAGGAGGAGCTGCTCTTGCTGGTTTTCGTATTCGAGCTGCTCCGTCGCGATGTCGATGGGGTGGGGCCACTGGTGTGCTTCTCCACACCACTGATGGCAGCCAAGGCGGGGGCCACCGACTTGCTGGCTCGCTCCTCTTTGTGCGACTTGGAGGAGGAGGACGACGATGACTTGTGGCCTTGCTTGCTGCTACTGCTGCTGCTCGCATTGGTCGAGCTGCTCGGCTCTGGCCTGTAGAAGGGCGAGGATGAGTTGGAGGATGTCGAGGATCGTGAGGATGCCCCCGATGCGGTTTTGCTCGCTTTGCTGGCGGCCAGCGGCATGGGATCGTCGGCTATGAAGATGGAAGGCGGAAGTGTCGTTGCCGCTGCCGCTGCAGGGGCCACTGTCCGACTGCTGGTGGGCTTGTTGCAACACGTGTCGCATTGCCACGTCTGCTCCTGATCGTCGGCAGCCTCCTCCTTGGTGATGGGCGGCTTGTGGCACTCCTGGTGGTACATGGCACCGCATTTGGAGCACTCAACCAGCCGGTTGGTGGCCGTGAACATCATCTCGCCGCAGACACAGCAATTCAAGTCGCCAAAATCGCCAGTGTCGCCAGTGTTTACAATGCCCGCCGCACTGAGGCACTCGTCCGAATCGATAATGGTGTCCACAGAGTCCGACGGGTCCTTGTCCGGCGAATTGGTCAGATTGATGATCTCATCCGTGTTGATGGGCTGCGGCGGGGTGGGCGCACGACCGGGAAAACTCATCTCATCGTCCATCATGCGCTGGGTCATGTTGTTCGTTACACTCTTCTCGGCGCCGTATCTCGCCCTCAGCGCCTCGTCCAGCAACAGGCGGAGTTCGGCCGCAGACGTCGAGTTGCTGGAGTGCAGCAGCTTTATGGCTTTTTTCAGCACGGGATCGACCTCCTGGGGCACCGCAACAGCTGCGGCTATATTGGCAGCCATCGCGAGTGATTATTTTAATGTTTAAAATTGAAAATGTTACAATTCCAGAAATTCTTTGCAGGCGCAACAGCTGTTTTTCGACCAGGGCTGGCGTAGTGCTTCTTCTTCCGCGCCGTTGCTATTCACCCACACTCAATTACACACACACAAACAAAATAACAGTTCGATTCGGCGCTCGCTCGCTGTGTTGCCAATATAATTAAGCCGAAAATAACCAGGTATATTGGACCTAATAGCTGGCCATTGTTTGCCATATACGATCTGTGTGAATCATGTCGTGATATTGCGTCTCAGTGCAGAGACCCTGCACTGGAACAGCCAAAACATCAAAATCTCCCTCTCTTTGCGGACCGCGGTCCGTTGAAAAATCGAAGAGAGGCGCAACAGCAAATAAACTCATTCGCTCACTCGCTCGCTCGCGGGCGGCTCTCTGTCAAAATAAACAGTTAACAACGTATGTAGTGATAAGGCCAGGCTAGGCCGATCAAATTGCTTTGTGTGCAAAAGTGTTAATCTTTCAGGGCATTACTAATAGATCCAAGTGCAGAAACGACCTGTCGTAGAGCTCCTCAAACCTTTTCTCATTTCTTGAATTTCGTATAGGGCAGTTGACGAGAATGGCATGTGACGCGGCTCAGGATGCGCCAAAGAGGGTGCTTCAAATTGTGAGTGATATTTACATGATTAATAATTTCTGACTAATCTGTAGTATATTTTTTGCAATCTCTTACAGTTACATCTACGTTGCGGCTTTCCATCTATAGTTGTGGTTTCACTTCTCATACTTCTCATAAGCGGTGGTGTTTCCGCAGCCAATCAGCTGGTATGTTTGGGCAGGAGGGAATTGCCTATTTGTTTGCCCTAGTTTGTGGCGCCTCAAACAGCTGTGAATGCGCACTTGTTGCCCCCTTTTTGTAGCCAAGAAAGAAGAAGACATGGAGCGAGTGCATAGCGTTATCTCTCTGTTCCAGTCTTTGTTTCTTGGCCAATTAGGAATCAATCAAGTCGCAATAGAAGCGATAACAGCTCAAACTGTTGCTGGCACTGTTAAGACTCTCTGTTAACTAACATTTGCGCATTTCTTACAGAACTTTACCACCACAGAGTGCAAGCTCAAGGAACCCATTTATGACAATACATTCGACTTTAGTGCCCTCCACTCGGACCTCGCGCATGTGGTGAAGAGTGCGGGCAATGGGGATGACAAATTCGAGTTCAATGTGTGCGGAAATCTCACCAAGACGTGCAATGGCGAGAGCAATGTGGCGGCCTGTCTCAAGAAGCAGGACAAGGAGTATGTGTTGGGTAAGCGGTTGCAATGAGTAATCGTAAAGGAATCCAAATTAAATCCAATCTTCCCCCAGGACGCCAACACGAGCTTCATTACTTGAGAGGCAAAATGTACTTCAAGTATTTAAGCGGCGACAAGTGCGAAAATGGAACCGCAGATAATCCCAACTATCAGCTTCATGTCATCCTCAGCTGCGATTACACCTTGGATGCCAATCCACTGCATATTACACCATATGTAAGGAGACTATGTTATTTTGAGTCATTAATTTACCTCTTTCCCTCGCAGGCCAACGATGCTTGTTCCTACTACATAACCTACGAGACGCCGCTGGCTTGCCTGCCCATTCCGGATGCAGTGCAATCGAACAGCTGCAGCGTCAGGGACACCAATACGGATGGAACATTCGATCTGATGCCCTTGAGCGACACCAACTACAGGACCAGCAATCGGCAGGGCGCTTTCTATCTGATTAATGTGTGCAAGCCCGTGCTTTATGGCGAGAATAGCATGTGTCCGCCCGGCAGCAGCATCTGCCTCTACTCGCCCCAGGCCACAACTAACGCGGAACGGTGGGTGCTCTTGCTTATAAATGAATGATTGGATGGCTAAACCAATGCACTTTTTGTAGATTCATCAATTTTGGCACTGTGCAGTCGCATCCAGTTGTGGAGAACGGACAACTGCTGCTGCGGCACGACTCGCCAACGCCCTGTGCTCGGAATTCCAGCGTCAATTACACGAGTGTCATTTACTTTAGCTGTGACAAGGAAGTAATGGTGCGTGGCCGCCTCTCTATTAGCAACGTCTTCGTGGAAACTAACTACTTGTTTGCCTTACAGAATGCACATCCAGAGTTTGCGGGCCTCGGAGCAGATGAGTGCACGTACCAGTTCAATTTTGTGACGCCTCTAGCCTGCAATGATCTCAAACCCTGCACGGCAGTTACCTCCACAAATGAGCTGTGAGTGTGCCGCACGATAATCATAACTTTCAACCTAATGCACAACTCTCCCACTGCAACAGATTGGATCTCAGTTCGCTTAGCAGCCAGCCAGCGCATCACCTGTCCAAAGATGGTCGCAACTACACGGTAGCCGTGTGCGCCAATGCTGGTAATCCCTGCCAGGAGAATGGCGGTAAGTCGACCTTAAATATTAATTACTGTGTAAAGGTTCAACCGAAAATGGCTTCCGCCGAAAAGAATAGTTTTTAAAATGTTTTCCAGAGTTTAATTTAGGATAAACTGGATCTAAAGCGCTTACAACTCTTTCGGATTAATGACTTTTTATAGCCCTCTCGCTCGAGTAGCCTTGGGCAGCAATAATCGTCTTGGCAACCTATCCCCTGTGCTGTGCAAAAAAAAAAGGACAGGCATGAGATGGGCAGCGGTGGTCAAGTGTTGACCATTTCATCCGTTTTGCATTAGTGCGCTCATGCGTGGTTGTGTATGTGTGAGGGGGTCCTTAAAGCACACACATGCAAACGTATAGTTATATGTTGTATAAGGGAGCTGGGGGAGCACGGACGAATGGCGATGATGATATTTAGGTTTGCGTTGTGGTCCGTCATATATTTACATAATTTACGGTCTTGCGTGCGCGTGTGCTTCACCTACCCATTCCGATTATGAGTCCCAATGGAATTTTAATTTCCATTACGTATTTTTCAATAACGAGTTCATTTTTTAAGTGAATGTTTTAAAGTGCAGTCTGTTAGCCCTTAAAGTAGCCAATCTTTTGATCAAATATGAATATTTTCTTGGTCTTCATGTCAATCCTTTTTCCAATTATTTGTGCGAGTTGCACTGCGTTAAGGGCGGCCCCCACATATCACAATCTCCACTATTTGTTCCCCTATTTTATTGTCCTTTGTATAACCTGCAGCCACATGAGGGCCATACGTTGCCGTCGTATTGCAAATAACAACTTTTCGTGATGTGCCATGGCCTGTTGGCATGGCAAACTTGTGCCTGGTGTCCATGCAACGCAGCACGTCACGCAGCGTCTGTGTGTCGACCTGCATTCATAGTTGACTGCAGAGGCATATCCTTTTTGGTTCGCTGGCTCTCTGTGCCGCGCTCAACGCAACTCGCGAGTTAGTGGCACGCAGAGATACCAGTTGCCCCACTGCTGGGACCTTCGTCTAAACAAATAAATAAGTGTGCGCTCCCCTTTGCCAAAACTGATGTCCAGGATGCCATGGCTGAATACATGAAATTTTCATTTGTTAGGAAAATAGCAGACACACACACACACGAATGTGGGGCTCGGTACATGGCAGGACTTTTGTAAATACACACACAGAGGGAGAGAGAAATACGTGGATATGCGTTGCAAGTTCGCTGGTTGGCGCCCAGCTGACACGGGCAGACAGCATATTGCTGCCTCCTGCTGACTCCTGCTCCACTCCACTAAAATCTCCTGGTTTACATAGTTGAATTCAATATTTGAAGGCATTTGGCAGTGGCCCTGGCCTCGCTCTCTGCCTGCAACTGAATTATGGCCACGCCCGCGCCCTACCTAATCCTGCCACATAGAATCCACGCCTCCAACTGCTGTTAATTGCTTATGCAGCATGCGTTGCACTGTCATTTTGTGTAATTTTCCTACATTCTACATTTCTATTTATTTATGGCGCGGAACCCCCGAGCAAATTGTATTTTTGAGTGGACCTGCGGTTGCTATATGTTCACTCTGGGGTTTCATATGCCTATGTGTGCGTTTGTGTGCTGCTCTTGCAACACGTAACCCGATGCTACCGACATCACGTTGACATGACACATTTGCAGCAGCTCCAGCCTCCCCTGTCAATATCAATTTTACGCTTTTCCATCTGTCTATATGTCTAAGTAAATTTGCAATTATTTTGCATCACATCTAGGACTCTGTGGTAGTTGCATTCCCCCTGCAAATAACGACCCAAACGATCATTCATTATGTGTGTCTGTAAATGAAAGGTTGTCTAAAATTGTAAAATATATTTCCTAAAAAGAAAACTTAAAAGCGATCATCGTTCTTATAGCGAGTTCTACGTTTTGAGCGTCGATTTGTGGATGCTGCCAATTGTTGGGTGTTCGCCAGGTTAAAAAAACGTAGAAACTCGCCCTGGTCCTCCACAGCTTCGGCGGCTTTGGTGGTCATATGTTCCTTTTGATCTTTTTTAGTTTTTCCTTTCTTTTTCTCCTCCGATTGGTGGGCAGCTTCGGTGGTCTTCTTGGTACTTCTTTTTGGTTTTTTGACTTTTTCAGGAGGCGTTTCGATAGCTTTTTTAACCCTCGACACGACTTCTTCTAGTTCGTCCGGCCGCATGTACATTGAGAGCCGTCTTTTTAAAGCCTTCTTGGCTGTTCCGAATCCGATCGAGTCTTGTATCGCGATAGATTTGTTTTCCTTGTCCAGTTTGGTCGTCTGGCTGCTCCATAGAGGAAGAGCTTTTTGTGGAGCCAAGGATTTCGGAATTTCTTTCTGGATTTTTGAATTTGGATTGCTGTTACCATTACCGGGTGCGAACGCCGTGCGCCAGACGTTCTCCACGGAGGAGGCAGTGTCTGGCTTTGTTAAATCTGTGGAATGCAGTCGCTATCGTTATAAAATTCAATAGGAACAGAAGCTGCACTTACTCGGTTTTTTTTTGGTCAAATGTGGTGGCTGCGCTGTGGATGGAACATTCTGCTGCTTGTCCTGCAAAATTTTTCCATGTTTCGGCCGCATCGTCAAACTTTTTTCTTTTTTTTAAACTGCTTGCAGAACAATATTTCGGGGAATTATCCGTGCTCAAGTTATATTTTAGTAAATAGAAATCAGTTTATATAGCGCATTTTTCTTCATCTGTCATCTACATCAACAACACTACTCACGCCAACACGCTCCTTTAGCTCGCCACCCTCCCCTAGAAACACACACTGCAGAGTCGCGGCAGCGGCAGAGGCAGGGGCAGAGGCAGCGGCAGAGGCAGCGGCAGTGACGTGTCAGGGGCCAGGCCATAAACAGCGCGAAGCAGAGTGTGAATGCTGCGGGACGGGGTGGGTTTGGCCACTGGCTATAATAATGATCCAATCGGATCCCAATTTGGTGATCTGATAGATATGGTCATTCCCTACGGAATGGCGTTTTTAGTTTTCTGTTATCTTTAAAATTGTAGATTTGGGAGGTTTTCGCCTTTTTGCGGGGGCGGAAGGGGGCGGGGCTCATTTTTGAAATACACTGGTTTCAGTGAGAGCATACAGCAGTCTGGTGCCAAAATTTGGTGGCTCTAGCTCTTATAGTCTCTGAGAACTAGCCGACAAACAAGACGGACAGACGGACAGACAGACATAGACTCGGCTATTGATGCTGATCAAGAATATATATACTTTATGGGGTCGGAAACGTTTCCTTCTGTGCGTTACATACAACAGTTATCCGCACAAATACAATATACCCTATTTACTCTTCGAGTACCGGGTATAAAAAAAATTTTGGTACGAAAGTGGAGAGCAGTTGCCGCAGTAGCAGACGGATGGAAAATGAAAAGCTAAGTACTCAGATCCAAAGAAAAGGGCTGCTAGAAAAATCAGGGATGATATTCGTATGGAATCGATAAGAAATGTTGTCACACTGGTCACACTCTGCTGCTAGCCGTCAGAAATATGTATATCACTCGCTATCGATACGCTCATTGCAACATTGTAACTACAAAATGCGTGAGGTTGCTCGCAAAAGCTATCGAATAAGAAAATACTTATTTTTTTCCTACCCTTCACAATTATGTGTTTAAGAATATTCATAACAAGGAAATGCAGCCATTCTCTACGTGTGTTTCTTTTTGCAAATATCTGATCTCTCTATTTTTCTGATGGTTTTGACCTCATCGACAAAGGGGCTCAAGCAAAACGCAATTGAAGACACGACCAGGGCCGTAATAGGGAATATTTGGGCCCAAGCACTCGTTATCCTCAAAGTTTTCGTGCCCGGGGAGCCCTATACGCCCTAATTGGCACGGCCCTGGACACAGCAGCTGCATCGCATTGTCTCGCTCTGTCACACACATGAGAATTCATACGGTAAATGTGTTCGTAGCTTTGCGCTGTGATTTTTGGATTCGCTTTTCTTGGACGCGAAGGAGCGAGTAAAGAAGAGAGTGATAGATATGCTTGAGCGAGAAATACGGAAGAAAAGGAAAGCAGTAAAATAGGCGTGAGGTACGCGTTTTTTTTTGCGTTCTGTACTGTTTCAGTTCTGATTTGCTATGATAAATAAATAAATAACTGATTACAGCTAAGGGAGAAGTTTGCAATGATCTGCGATGATTTACGTGGAAATTTCTCAAGGTCGGAAAATTATTTTTGTCTGCAACGCAGCCTAATAATGTACAAAATGTGTATGCATACGCCTCCAATCTTTTGTCTCCTGAGGGCTGACCACCCTTGCTTAAATGATTTTCTAGATGCTAATCAAAGCTAGAAAGCCCTTGAGCAGCAGTTTATCAAATTTTCACAACGAAAACCATCTCAAGAAGCAACCTTTTGTTGCTTTTCTAAATATGCAACGCTTCAATGTTTATAATTTTCAATTTGCTGTTTTTATGTTCTCTTTTTGTTGTGTGTATTTTACTCCTTTTTATGTGCTGCCCTCGGTTTCCTTTCGTTATTTGTGTTACTGCTGCTGCTGCTGTTGCTGCTGTCGGGGCAGATTCAATTTGGAGCAACACCATATTCTGACCAGGACCAGAACCCTCTTCGGTTGCTGCTGCTAGTCCCGCCTCGCCTCCGCACCCGTGCCCGAACCGTAACTAACACTTGCCGGCAGCTGTTTGGCCAGGATGCGCCATCCAAGTGGCATCAGGCAGCTACTAAATCGTTTTATATTTGTTTTTCTCGCTTTTCTCTACAGCTTTCTTTTTTGTTGTTGCTGTTGTTGCCGACGGCTGCCTGGTTGCCGGCTGCTGGTCAATGTTTTTAGGGATTCCTGGGACCTTTCTCGACGGTTGTTTTCCTATTGAAATTCAATTTGCTTGAGTTTTCTTAGCCATTTTGGCAATGGTCTCTGCCTTGGCTCCAGCCCCATGCCCTGCGGCTCGCATATGCGCCATGAAATATATTTTGCGGCAAAACATTGCCACTCCGCCCTATCAATGCCACAAAGTCAACTCCTTGAAGGGTTATACGCTTATACAATACAATAAAATATATATTTAACCCTTTCATGCAAGTCCTCCGAAGGGCCTCGTTTATATTTAACCTTTCATGCAATGTCAGGAATTTAAACAATGTTTTTGTTTCTTGGCCACAGTGAGAGCTGTGGCAGCCCGAGGCGAATCGCCCCCAAAGTCTTATTCGAACGGATATTGCATTGGGATTGAATTAATGTCAGTGTGTGGGTGTCGGGTCGGTGTCGGTGTGTGTCGGTTGTGTGTGATCAGGTCAATCTCGTTGAATAATCCTGACAAGGAAATGATTTTCACCTAAGGTATACACTGTTCAAGGAGTGTACACTGAGAAAAAGTGGTACAAGTTCTGGTATATACTTCGATAGCAGTGAAAAGGCAGTGCGGAAAGACAGAAATGAGAATAATATATTATTTAGGATTTATTCTTCTAGAGGGAAAGAGCAATGCATTCCCTTTCCCTCATTTGTACATCTTCGACTCGAAAATTCTGCAGATAACATTCCAAGACTAATTTCTAGTTAGCATTTCTCTCAGTGCTGAAACCATATACATATAAATCTTCAGAGGACGTCTTCTGTTTCTGCTTGTGGTCGGCCAAATTCAATTGCAAGCTTCCGCAGGACACTCACAGAACGGGTCCGGCTGCTGCCATAGATGTTTACACTGGGACGTAGACATGGACATACACCGACAAACAGTGCAGAACATACATACACTCTGGTACATACATATATTGTCACGCAGTTCAGTTGCCCACAATGTCATTTATCAATTTAGTTGACAGTCGATTTCTTTTTCGATTTAGAAAAGAGCCACCTCAATTGGTCTTTTTCTTCTCTTTTTCACATTTTGATTTTGATTTTCTTGTTGTTGGTCATGGCTTTTGATCCCAGAGTCATGTGGGGATGGAGCCAATTCCTCCCAATGTCTGCAATAAACTATAAAAATGTTCCACATTGCAAATGGACATGAAGTTGAGGTGGGTAGGGGAGATACACATATATACCAGGAGAAGGATGAATGAAATTACCATACTCTAGTCAAATCACAATCACAATGCTGTCTGCTCGAGGGCTCTCAATCAAAATCTGGCAAAATGTGAGTGACGTTGCTCAAAATTGTTCGGGTTTGTAAGTGAAATGGAAGATTGAAAAGGGGAAAGGGAAAAGGGAAAAGCATCAGCCCCAGTGTGTACTCTCGTACGAGTGGCGGGATGACGACTGTTTATTCCATAAAATTGAGTTGTCGAATGGTTTCCGTTTTCTTTTATTGTTTAGCTCCATTGAAATAACTTTAAGCCATGTTACCAGCAATTAAATCGGGCGAGTAGAATGCTCCTTTTGTGAACGGTCTTTAAAAGCTTCGGCTTTGGCGTCTTCCCTTACCGATGGAAAGAAAAAACAGTCTCCCAAGCGGACAAACAACGAGAACAATTAATTTCGCCTTTGATGGATACTGATGGACCATGGCAGGCTGCTGCTGCTCTTGCTGCTTCCTTGTGCTTGCCTCTTGCAACGGGAGTGGCGTGTCCTGTCCTAAGCCTGGTTGTAACGTGCAGAAGAAGGCAATTCTGTCCACAATTCCACTGAATGCTTAGCAGAGGCTTTTCGGCCCGCCAGACCGGGCTAGGATTCGCGCGCTGGTCTCTGTTTGCCTTTGCCTGTGCCTTTGGTCGTTGTTTCCCTTTTTTTTTGTGTTTCCTTTGATTTTTTGACGCTTTGTGTCTACGGCCGAACACTCAATTGATGCGTGCACACTTCTTGTCCACTTGCAGGCGCCTGCTATGAACAGAATGCGGAGACCATCAGCCTGGGAAACGCCAATTCGCATCTGCGCTTCAATCAGAGCGGCTCGCTCTATTTGCTCTACGAGAATGGCGCCAAATGTCCCACCGGATCGGGCACTACGTCTCTCTGGTCGACTAAAATCGAATTTGTCTGTGCGAACAATGCCACAAAGGACAATGCCACCGCCGGCACAGCCGAAGGCAGGAGCAATGCTTTGCAAATAATTGAGGACTCCAACTGCCAGCTGTTGATCCAATATCAGACACCGTACGCTTGCCAGGAGCAGATTAAGTGCAAGACCACCATCTATGTGGACCACACAACGGATGGCGTTGGCAGCAGCGGGGACGAGCTGATCGACTTGACGCCGTTGATTAGCGCCAGCGACAACTACGAGGCACGGGTGGAGCTGCCGGCCAGCATGCAGCATCTGGTGCCCAAAACAACAAAGGTGAGTACCAGAGGTTACCTGGGGAAATCATGTCCTGAACAGTGCACTGTACTGGCAGTGTAATTTGCTGGCTTTTGTCTTTGCCAAGCATTTACGAGTAGTCGTACCCATTCTATTCCATTCCATTCCATTCAAAACACTTCAATTCTCTATCTCTAACTCTTTCTCTTCTGCGTTCTTCTCTCTTCAGTTCTTTTTGAATGTGTGCCGTCCATTAGTGCCGAAATACCAATTAGGCTGTGCTGGCGGTTCTGGTGCCTGCATGGCCAAAGTGGCGGCCTCCGGCGCACCCGAGGAGGAGCATGTAAGTACCACAAAAGGCTAACACAAAGCGACGATGTTGGCCGTGAAAGAACGAATAAGGGAAAGAGCGCAAGAAAGAAAGAAAGCCGCTTATGTGCTGAAAACTCTTTGCCCAGTCATGCAGCTACCATATGTTCGTATCCCGTGTATACCCTGGGGATCGGTCGTAAGTAGCATCACCTTTGGATCGAAAATGGAGTCAGAGCGTCGTAAACGCCGCAATGTGATGACGTTGGTCGTTTGGTCAAATGCTTTGCAAAATTGTGGCGCCATCCATGCATCAAATATTCGGCAATCTAATTGCTAAGCTTTGGTCCTCCCCCCAGACCCATCCAAAATTAAGCCGAAAACCTCTGCTCCGCAATTTCCCCAGTGGAGTGACCACTGGATTTGCTTGCTTCATTAAGAGGCACAGGGACTCGGATTCGGACTCGGACTCCGTAGTGTCTGCCGTTGACAGCGGCCAAAAGTTGTTTAATGCCAAAAATCCCAGTCTTGGCTCTCGGCTCTCATCTGCCGACTCGCATCGCTGGCCACATGGTCAGTGTTTCAACTGTCCAACTGTCGGGCCGACTTGGGTGATGGCTGCATAGGGGAGTGGGAGGAGTGGGAAGAGTGGGTGCTCCTGTGCTTAAATACTTAAGCCCACAAAAGTATGCTATGAAATTTGCTTGAAATGAGATTTCTTCCGAGGCCACAAAATGGTCAGCAATGGTTGTTATCCCTAATTCCCAGGCCCTGCCCTGAATCTTAGCAAATGAATGAGATAATTGCTGGGGATTTGCAGGTGGGGGTTGCTCAATAATTCATACAGACACGTTAAGCCCTCTGACACACCCATGTCAGACATACACTCATACATGTATTCATCCATGTATTCATATGTACATACTGAATATAATGTTGAAAAGAAAACCCACTGCCACCTAACCCCCCGAGGTGATGTCTGGTTTTGGCTGGCTTTTGATGCGAAAGTTGGAATGAATTATAATGTTCCATCCTCTCTCCGCTTTCTCCGCATTCCCCACATGCCTCATGCCACTCCAATGGCCACAATAATTGCATGCGACAATGGATGCATGCCACTAGGTGGAGGCAATCTTTCTAGCTCACTTGCCATATGCCGGTGCTGGCCCGACCTCGCTTACCATACACCATTCTATACGCCGCCTTCACGTAGCACCACACAGGCACAACCACACACAGGCAGACACACACACACAGCTCACACCTTCCGGTCTGAACTTTTATCACAAGCTGCACAAATTTCCCGGGAGCAAAAACATTGTTCAAGTTGCTAAAAAATAAGCACGTACGCGTTGCAAATGGCAATGCGCACTCGAGTTGGGAGGAAAATACACTGGAAGATAATTTTTTAGAGAATTATAGATTAGCTAAAGAAGCTAAAAGTCAGAGGAAACTCATTGCATTCTATGGAAATACTCGCAGATAGATTCTGTCTTTCAGTCAGCTATACAAAATTCCATTTTTACCCACTTAAAGCGTTAATTTTGCAGAATATATTCCTTTAAGTAATTCCTTTTGTAAGTCAGAATTTCTCCCAGTGCTCCTAGATAATGTTGAGAGCTAAGTGGGTCTGTGGTTGGGGTCTGGGGCACGGCAGCACGCGAGTGAAATATTTCAGCATAACGTAAGGTCAGTGCAACGTAACATCGGGCTACGTAACGAGACGGAACGGAAGGATATGGCAAAATGCGGCTGTAAAGGCGGGATGTAGGAGAAAATAGGAAAAAATGTCTGTAAAAACAGCTTTTAGCGGCCACCATTGCCATCCATCCATGTGTGTATTTATGCGAATGTCTATGGGTGTGTGGTGGGCTGGGGTGAAGGTTCACCGGCGACGTGCTCTGTAAAGCATTTCCGTTAGATCAGGGGATGTCTGCATGGTGGATGAGTGGATGGGTGGGTGGTGCCCCCGGGGCGGTGCTGATGCGATGGATGGTTCCTCTGTGGTGCCATGGGGATATGGGGGGGCCAGGCTTTAAGTGCCATCGGCTTTGTTTGCATGCCGCTGGCCTAGAAATATACTCGTAACGCAGTCATGGTAAATATATTTTTATAAAATTTCTATTGCTTTATTTTTTTTGTATTTTTCGTAGCCCCCTCGCTCTCCCTCTCCCGCGCTCCTGTTGACATTTTGCGCCACGTTTTGCATTTTGAAAATGCTCCGTTTTGCGAGCATTTCGTGTACGGAAACGGAAATGTGCTGCTAGCTGCTGACGCGCACTTGAACAGACCCCAGAAACCCCCACACAACCCCTCCAGCTGATTGCTTGGCATCCCTCTGACTCGCTCTCGCTCTCTCTCTGCTGGCTGCCTGCCACGCCCACTCATTGACAGTTGTCGAACGTTGTCGCCTCCATTGGCATCCATTCCTCCTGGCGCTGCACTCGCCCCAACCCTGTCGCCGACAAACCATCCTCTGCGCTGCCTTTATCGCATGCACATATTTTAATGTGCTGCCATTGCATATCCCCAGGGCTTTGGCTGCTACAGTGGTAACCCCAGTAAAAGGAAAATGCTGCGGCAAGACAGAGATAAAGCCGCTTAATGTCAAAGAGCATAGCTAAAGTATCTTGTGTAAAGTATCGAGGAATTGGGACTTGAAATCAGCTAAAATACTTATTGGAAGCTTTAGAGAATGGGTCGGAAATAGCAAGGCGAACTGTCACCCAGTTTTATTGAGTTAGAACCCGATTCTCAGTAAATTCTGATTCTATTTCTTCTACAGCTAAAAGCAGTTTCAATTCGAATTGTAGCTCTAATCTTACTGATCTTCAGTCTTATTTTAAAATAGTTCCTCTAAGATTACAAAACTATTCAACTACTTGACTTCAAGTAGCTTAAAATCCCTTTTGGCATTCCCCTTAAATTGGCTTCCCACTGTAGACATTTGTCGTCTTACGCGCGCTTGACTTGGAGGATGCTCCCGGATTCGTGTTTGGCCCGACACGTTTGATTTTTTTGCCTTGAATGTGTTCGCCTTGGATTACCAGTCGCATCGCATCGCATCGAATCGAGGAGTGGAGTGGAGTCTATTCATTGGCATTCAGCGACTCCATTGTCAACTTGGTTGCAGCATTTGACTTGTGCCAGTGCAAATTTGGCAACGGCCATGTGACTGGCATGGCAATACCGACTCATCCCCTGCTCAGGGTCCAATGGCTGCACACATTTGCATTTTGCACTTCCGACAATAACCAGAAAATCATCAAATTGGTTGCCATTCGGGTTGGTCCGGGCTCCTGGGTCCTGGGTCGGTCTTCACCCCCATCAAATGGCATTAATAATGAAATTGATCAAATTGTTGGGCAAAC
This sequence comes from Drosophila subobscura, assembly GCF_008121235.1. Classification (NCBI taxonomy): domain Eukaryota; kingdom Metazoa; phylum Arthropoda; class Insecta; order Diptera; family Drosophilidae; genus Drosophila; species Drosophila subobscura. The sequence goes on along the minus strand of NC_048533.1, from coordinate 25,630,699 downwards.
AACTGAATTCCTTGGGAAATGAACGTGCGCTGCCATTGTGATGCTCCATAATGCTGGGCCATGGTTCCGGCTTCTGCCATTGTGCCTCTTATTATCCAGCCCAGTGCTTGTCCTGCGGCCTGTCCTGTCCTGTCCTCCCTTCCATGTCATTGTTGTGCCGTGCCGTGCTCCTTCCCCCTACCATTCCTATCATTGTTGTAGCTCCAAGAGGTATTCCATCTGGAATCTCAGCCCTCAAACGCTGAAGCTGCACAAATCTTTATTGCTTTTGAACTTAAGCAGCTCCTTGTCCAGCTCCCCTCTTACAAATTCGATGAGGATGGAGTTTATTTCACTCTGATAGAGCTGCTAGCAAGCTGGACTTTATTTCACTCAAACAATGGACATTGAAGAGGCCAAAAGGATTCCTCAGTGCACAGGTAGTGGGCCACATTTTTCCCTACCAATTAGAGGGATCTCTCTTCCTCTCTACGTCCAAGGTTCTTAAATAAATTTCGTGTACTGAAATCCTTTTGGAGATTTCCACACAGTTTTCTTAATCTTTTTCCCATTTCTTTCCTTAAACTTTCGTTGTTGCTGAGCCAAATCCCCACCCAACACACACAGATGAGATTTTCCAACAATCAAGTCAAGATTTTCTTCTTGTTTTCCTTGGCCTTTCCGTGTTTTCTATCTCTCTCTCTCTCTGTGTGTGCTCTTTTTGTCCAACTCATTTATTTGTATCTGCAAACAATTAAGTTACTTTCGGTTTGGCCTGTGCCCCCAGTCGTCGCTTGTATTTACTTTTTCCACTGTTTTTTCCCAGAGCGAGAGCCAGAGCAAAGTTTTGCGAAACTTAAAAAAATAATCACAAATACCCGGGCGGATGCAGACACACACACGCACACTCGTATAAGTGTATGAGTGTATGAGTGTACACTTATATACGTATAGAATGGCAGTAGGAAGTTAGTTGCTTGTTCAAATGCGATAAGAAAGTTTTTCAATAAATTTTGCACAGCAAGTTACTGGGCGAAAAACTTACGGCAAGCCAGCCTCAGCCTCCCTCTGCCTCACTCTGCCTGTCGTTGGGTGTTGTTCTAAGTCGGTAAGCTGGCGTCCAGGACAAAAGTCCTCTCAGTGTCTTGACCAGCCCCCTCAAACCCGAACCCAAACCCAATGCTAATGAGGATTGCCTGCTGAAGGTCAGTCATGGTGTGTCCTTGTGTCCTTGCATGTTTGCTGATGGCGCATTAGTTTGGATTTTGATTTTCCAATGGATTTACTCCAACACAAGGGTAAGGGTTGGGGTTGGGGTGTGCTGCTGCTCGAAAAAGGAAAGATTTGCAGTGAAACGGTTAGCAATAAATAATAGAGCAAACTGCTAAAACATTGCCTGTGCTGCATACAAAATGAGTTCGGAACTGGGGCTCGGACCCTCCTTCATGCAGCTTCCCCTTCGCTTGCTAATACGTTTAAGATGAGACGACAACATGTGCAACGCTTGCCGCCATCGACCCTGTTGACCCAAGCATAAATCTTCAGCCACTCGAACGCCAATGCACTTGCCATGGCTCTGGCTCTGGCTCCGGCTCTGTGCCTGGCTTCCTGCTCCCCGGATTCCGGCTGGTACTCCCCAGTTCCAGTTGGAACTGCTGCCCCTCTGGTTGCCACTCTGCGTCTGCTTTTTGCGCATTAAACTCACGTCGCTGGCCGGCTAGTTGGATGGCTGACAGCGTTTAAACTGCCTGATTGCCAATAGTGGCAGTTAGTGTGCTCCTCATTGCTGCAACAGCAACAGCTAGCTGTCCAGGCGACAAACTACTCCCAAGAAAAAGTGACGCGACAAGTTGCTGAATGACTTTGAATATTGATCAAATGGAATGGGAGAGACTGGTTCACTTAATCATTACACAAAAGGATGAAAGGGGAACAATCTTTCGCGTGAAAGGTAAATCGCAGAAATATCAATCAGCTGAGATTATATTTTCAATTTGCGGTATAAAAATTTGAATAATTCAAAGTACAAAAGTGTTCACTGAGTACTCTGCCCAATTATAGTTGATTGCTGTTCAGTTTTCTTCCATTTTGTCGCCTGGCTTTGCCATTGAACTATCCATTAAATTGTCGTTTAATGCTGGCACTTGGGTGTGCTGTACCCGGTGTGCTGTCCGGCCTTGTCCCTTGTATACCAACCAATCCAATGGCTGGGAGCCAGTTATCATCGCAACGACGTGCAGGTCCGGCCTTTCCGTTCCTTTACTTTCCTTTTCCTTCCCTTCCACTCCAAGTGATGTTCTGCTGGTTGGCCTGGACAACGCTGACACAACGATAACAACGTGGAGAAGCGCACAAGTATGAGAACGTGTGCTGGGCTCAGACAGGGGATTTCAAAGTTATTTGCCGCAATCTCAGACACAAAGTTAAACATTTCATTCGGCCACAGCTTACTTTAAACCGCACTCACTCTTTCTCCTTCCCTCTCTCTTATGTTGCAGAGTCTTGGATTCCCTTTGGTCTCGCTGTCGCGTGTGAATCGAACCTCCGCCGAGCTGCTGTACGTGAAAGGAGACCCCTGTCCCACGGACAAGAAGGCAGAGCTGTCCACACGCATCCTGTTCAACTGCAATATGCGTGCGGGTCGTGTAAGTAGTACTGCAAAGGGACCATTTGGCATCGACATTTGATCTGCCTGCCCACCAGTTGTGGCATGTCCGCTGGCGTCTGCCGTCTGCTCTTCAGAAAATTGCTTTTATTTACCACCACTTGCCATCGTTCACCTTTCCTTCTCCTTCTCCTTCTCCTCTTTGCCATTTAGGGTCAACCCGTGCTACGTTCGATTGAGGACTGTGCCTATGACTTTGAATGGGAGACGAATGTCTTTTGCCCGCCGCACGAGTGCACTGTCAGTGCAGAGACCTGCGACCTCGTGCACGACGAGCTGGGTCAGCGATTCAACTTCAAGAGTGCACCATTCACCAAGGACGGCAAGATCGAGGTGAGTGCATGAATATAAGAAGTCGTCTCAAGTGCCTGTTCCATAATCCAATGTCTACTCCATCCTGCAGGTGGACTACAACAACACCAAGTTGTCGCTGGATCTGTGTGGACAGCATCGCAAGGCCATGACGGACTATTCCCAGGCGCTGGTCAACATTTTCTTCACACACGATGCCCCTAATTGTGGCAAGGAAGGTGAGACCGAGTCCGGTGCAGCTTTGAATGGAGTGGGGTCAGCGTATAATTCGATTTACATATCCTGGCACTTTGTTCTTGCTCAAGAGAACCCGAGAGCTGGAGAGAACGTTGTCGCTTGTCGCTTCCGTTTCCGCTTCCGCTTCCCGTTCCCTTTCCGCTGGCGCAACACGCGCATTGCCGCCATTTTGTTTGCCTTTCTTTATCTGCTTTTTTCGTGGGTCTTCGTACATGCACCGCTCCGTGGAATGGGTGTGGTGTGGTGTGGGGGAAATCGCATTAGAATTGGCGCACAGCCCAATGCACTTTCTTCGCGCTTATCCCCCTTCGCTGCTCACCGGCTCTCACTCCCATTTCTAGCATTTTATCGCGTCATTTTTGTCGCTAGCATTTTTTTATTGCCTCCACCACCAGCACCATGTTGGAGCCGGATCGGCGGGTTTTTTGCAACTGCGACGCTTTTTTTTCGGGGCTGCTTCTCTTCTGGTTGTTTGCCTTTTAACTAAGATTCTTTTTGTCTGTCTGTCTGCGGTGCAAATAAAAAGGAAGCAGCATGTTGGAAATTATACAAATACAAAAAAAAAAGGAAGCAGGCGACACATACAAGTGTCGAAGGTTTAGATACCCTTGCAGAATCATGCTTCCCATGGTACAGGAATCTGATTTGGCTATGCATATAAAACATGTAAAAGAAAAGATTTAATGAGACCAATTTTGATTGACTTTTGAGGCGTTTTTCGGGATGTTTAATAGAATTTATCCTTATGTTTTGTATACCATTCCGATTAGCTCATATTCAGGTACAGAACTGCATCCACAGCTGGTAAATCCTTTTTTCGCAAACTCCCAATCTTCCGCACTGCCAAAATTTGTTTAAAATCAAAGTACCCCCAAACAAAGGGTAACAAAAGTTGAAAATGGTGACGAAAAAAAGGCGAAAAAACTGTGTAGGAGATAATGCGGTAAAATAATCTTGCTGCACTTGAGAATATCTCTGTTTCGTTTTTTCGGTTGTCTCCAGGGGTTTTTCCGGTTTTTACTGATTTTTTTTTTGCCATATTTTTGTGTGTGTGATGATGTGATACAACTGCATGAATATTTAATGCATGCAGAGTGGGGGCACAGAAACAGACCGGCAGACAGACAAACAAAACGTGGGTGAGTGGTTCTGTGCTGGGGACTGCTTACCCCTGGAGCCTGCCTTGTGTATGAAGCACAATGATTTTTATTCGACCCATTGCATGGCACTTAAAACTTTGCCATTAAAACGCAAAACTTTTTGTTTTGACAAATAAAACTGACGACGATTTAATTATGACACATTCTCCGGCACTGTCTCTGCTCCTGCCTCCTCCAGGGGCATAAAATGAAATTATTTTAAAACTCTCTTGGCCACAAAAATTGTGTGTGTGGGTGTGTGTGTGTTTTGTTGGCCATTCCATTGTTTGAGCACAATGCGCAATCTGCAAGCGATCAGACAATTTTAATGTGCCGCACAGTGACAGGCGTTAGCAGATACCAGAAATGTTTCGGAAACAGTTGGAACATTCAGTCGGAGGATTGGGTGCCTGTGGAGGAGTGTGCCAGCTTACAGACAATGCCCAAAATCCCATCGAGTTGTTGGCGTGCAGATTTGGTGTGGCTTTGCGACTCTGGGTCCACAGCTACAACACACATTTCATGCTGAGCATTTGACCGACAAGAGTGGCAGCCTGACCTGACCCTCTGGGAGGAGGGTGGTGTGTAGAGGCCAAAGCACAACCCGGAACGTAACCGGACCGTAGAGCTTTTGTTTCTGTGTCTGTGGTGATAATTATTTTTGGCTTTTATGCGATAACTTTGCGGTGCCCAGACAGAGCCCACCCGCCCCAAAAGCCACTTTTGAGCCTCTCCTATCATTTGAAATTTTTGATAAGGATACACAGCGTTGATGTTTGGTGGTCCGGTGGATGGCAGGGCTATATCCTACTGTCTGGCCCAATTAAAACAGAATGAGCCGGAGCTTGGATTTCGTCTGTATTTTATTAGGGTTAAGATTGTTGTGAATGTGGGTTCATTTGTGCTAATTAAACTGATTTTTTGGCAACCGACTAATGCACATTTCTGTTTTCCCACTTTCAGGCACGATGAATGTCCAGATTCGCTTGGTATGCAGCAACGAGACGCAGAGTACCAGCACCATTTCCAGTGTAAGTAGGAGCTCAACTGCTCATCCGGTAAAGCAACAAACATAACATCTCAGCGGCTTATCCGCGCCTTCCGCAAAGGATTACAGCACAAAGTGCGGCATACTTTGCCGAGCCCTGCCAAATGCGCATCAAAGAAAACGCGGGCGGTGCCCTAAACAACAATGGAAACAGATCCCGTACACTTTGCATATATCTACGTAGATATATATATTCTCTGTGCTTTTTTTTGTTGTGCTGTGCTGTGTCTTGGTGCTCCTTTTCTCAAAGTCTTGCCACAAGGCAAGGGCCTGGGCTTCAAAGTGAAAATGTAAGAAATATGTGTGCGGAAAAGGGCAACCAGGGACCAACTGAGGGAGGGAGGGAGGTAGGAGGTTCTGGGTGGAAAGCAAAACGTGGCAGGTGTCCTTTGTTATGCTTACCACTTGGCAATCGGCTTTGCCGTGCTTCTACTGTGGCTCCAGGCTTGTACTGCGGCTCCAGGGTCCTGCAGCTGCTCCTGCAGTCCCTTATTTTGCCCCCCGTTCCAGCGGGAGTCCGTGCCGCTTTGTGCTTTGCGGCCTCGATGTCATTTCCTTTTTTGTTTCTGCGGTTTGCTTTGCATGTCTTTCCTCTTGTCTATTGCTTTCGCATAGCTCTTACCCTCGTTGCCTTGGGTGGGGCTTTTGTTTCTTTGGCTCGCCGGTTTGCAGGCGTTTTGGGTGTTGGGTGTTGCTGCCGCCTAAGCCTTTGTTTCCATAACAATCGCAGCAGTCTGAAATGCAGATGGCCAACAGATCAGGCAGACTTTGCTTCGCCTTGGCGTTGCTCTCAATTTATTGGCCAGGCGGCTGTTGCTGCTGCTGTGACCTGCTGGCCTCCTGCTGATCTTTGGGCGTGCTATTAGCAAATGATTCTGATGCCAGGAGTTTAAATTTAATTACAAACCAAGCAGCAGCCTCTTCTCCTGCACAGGCATACATACATATATGCCGTACTTGTAATATAATTAAGTTGTATTCGCCTGCAGCACTTTGACTAATGACCATGGCTATGACTCTGACTTTGCTGTGGTCCTGCTGCTGCTGCTGTTGTTGCCAGGAAGGACCTTTAGCATCATTAGCATGCTCTTGTGTGTGTGTGCATATGCACATTGCTGTGGGTGCAAGAGTGCTCTGAAAGTTCTCTCTTTAAGCTAATTAATATTTGTTTGTGTTGCTTATACGACAATTAACCGCAGGTACCATGAGCCCATGGCCCACTGCCAGGCACAATGCATCGCAATTAGTGGGGCAAAGGGCCCCAGCGCGTTGCATTATAGCCAGTTTCCCGAAAAATGTTTCGCAATTAGTGCTTGAGGTTGCCACGGACTACCCTTACCAACCTGTACACCCATTCAGCCCATATCATCTAACCACATTGTATCCCATTACCCCCAAAAATTGCCTGAGGAATCAGTGCTGATTGAAAACATTTGCCAGAATGCCAGACTACAGAGACTACTCGAGTACCAGACTACCAGAGTGCCAGTGTGCCAGAGTGTTTTGTAGGTCGATTGTTTTATATTTCGTTCAGAGAGCTACACACTGCCTCCCATCGATTGGGTGCCACATTCGTCTCTCTCTCTGTGCCTGCTGTTTGGTTTCGATTTTGCATTTGTGGCACCCAGGCAATTGACCCAAATTTAAACCAAGCTGCAAGCTGTTTGCCACCTCTGACAAACATTTCCAAATCGAATTGCCAACGGGCCGAGGGTGTCTGCTTCCAAATGCGAATGTCTGTCAATGAGGGGGGGCCTGCACATCCACAGCCATATCCACAGGCGCATCCACTGTGTCTGTTGCTGCTGCTGCTTGAATCTGTGCTAATTCTGTTTGAATATTATTTGTTGCTTACTGGAAGCTGGCTAATTGATCGGACTAAATCAACAGGTTAAGCAGAACATGCTGAAACTTCTGGCCAGCATTCAAAGAAGGAAGTGGGGGAAAAAGTCTAAACTAAAACTCAAACATCACCCCAAAGCAACACGCCCAACACGTTTTAATCCTTGAACTGTAGAGCGGAAAATAACACTCTCTAGGATATGTACGAGTATATTCCATGAACGACAACTTTTGGCCAGCAACAACAACGGAAAAATGGCGACGCCGCTGTAGGAAAATTAGCGATTCAATGAAATGGGATTTTAAATGGCTGCAAACTTTTTAATGCGTCGTCGTTTGCAGGGAGCTCCTATGCTCCACTGCCTCACCATCCGCTCGCTCCATCCACTGGCTGGCTGTTTCTCCTCTTGGACATGTTCGTGTCTGGCGCGGCGCCTCGCCGTGACGGGAAAGTTTCCCCCAGTTGGTGGCTGGCTGCCTGGCTGCCTGGCTGGCTGTCTGGCGAGCGGGCGCTGTTTGGCTCGCTGTAGTTTTTGCCACTTGCAGTTGCCAGTTGCAGCTGCAGTTTCGGGCCGCAAAACTTTTTAAATTATGCGCACATTTGCCGTTTCATTCTGCCCGGTGGAGCGCTGGTCGCGTCGGAAATGGTCTTTGGGTGAAAGTGTTACAACAGGACGAGGGGACGAGGGGACGGCGGGAAGAGCTTTGGGTGGCCGGAAACAAGTTGCGAGCAGTTGTTGCGCCACAAATTTGCACCAAGGTGGCTGGGGCGTCCACTCGTATTTTACTTGGGAATTTATGCCCTCCTCCATATCAATTTATTTATTTATTTTCTTTTGCACTTAATGAAGAAAGTTTCTAATTACAAGAATCCGTTCGCCTTTCTTGCAGGACCAGCAATGCAATTTGCTTTATGTACAGCGCACGCCGAGCATCTGCCAGTTCCTGGCCCTCAGTGTGCCCCAGCAGGATGCCGGAGGTGGCAGCAGCAGCAGTGGCGGTGGCAGCTCCAGCAGTAGTTCTACCACCACCAGCACCACGACACAGGCATCGCCAGCGGGTAAGCCAACCAAGGCAGCAGCTATCACGCCAGCAGCCACGTCAGCCACGTCGTCGACAACGACAACAACAGCTGGCCCCGAGCCGGCGGCTGCGCCCATCGGGCCATCGGCCTCCGTGGGCAGTAAGTGCAACAGAACTGCTGGCCAACAGATCTCCGCCTGGCATCCGTCACTTGTAACGCTTATGTTTCCATTTTACAGCCATCCTGGCGGCCATTCTGTCGGTGACATTCTGTGTGACGTGCCTGGGACTGTTCGCCTTTTCGCCGGCGCGAAGGCATCGCGTGCGTCGCCTCTTCCGGCGCAGCAACTCCGCCGTCAGATACTCCAGAGTAAGTGAATGGCCCTGGCTGTGGCAACAGCACTCACAGAGCTAATGGTCCCGCCCCCCTCGCCTGCAGGTACAGTCGAACGAGGAGGCCAATCTACTGCTGGAGCCCAATGGCGAGTTCACCGAAAGCGATGATGACATGCTGCTCTAGGTGGCATCCATGGCAACACGTCTTCGCCATTAAATGTGGTATAGGGTGGCAGACACAAGGAAGGAGTACTTGGAGACGTGCAGCAGCAGCCCAAAGTGCAGAAAATTGAACACCAAAGACATAACTGAAACTGGAACTGATTGTGAGCTAATAACAAAAACAGAAAACTGAAAGTGTAGTAAACAAATGTAGGGATTAAACATAAATAAGATTGAACAGGTGTGAAGATGTGTAGAGAAGAGAACTGCTAAAGGATGTTGATATATAAAATTGTACAATACGCATAGGCTACAACGACAACAAACAAAACCCAAACCCAATTTATGGACCTATATATATATAAATTATATATTTTATATACACTTCATATAAACAAGAAGAAGAATCCCTCCCCTTTCCAAACCCCTAGCTATAGTTAACCCCAAAGAATTGCATGGGACAATTGCTTATGAATTTGAATAGTATTTTACGCTGGAAGTTTTGCTTTTATGCGGTCATTTACGTGTACTTAAACCACATCGTATTTAAACCCTTTTTGTAACGTTGAAGGAATTCATTCCTGTTTTTTGTTTTGTGTTTATTTTTGTTTTTAAGATTAAGGTCGATAATATATTAATATTTGCGCAATTATAATTGAATGTGTATACAAATATATTGCAAATTTAATAATATATAAAAGAAAGATGGTGTTTTTTGTGGATTTAGACTGCAGATTTTCTCTCGGTAAGTAGAGCTCTATAGCGGATTGATTTTTGTATTCCAGGTAAAGGTTTATATACCATCGAAACATTCATTTTTTAGGCAGATAAAATCTGACTTCAATGGAGACTTCGGCTAAAAACAGACTCACTTCGAATACTCCCAAAAACTCGATCAACAATTGTTTAATTTTTAAAATATATTTTATTTACGTTGTATGTGTGTGTGTTTGTTTGTTTGCAAGTGTTTTTCATATACAATCAGATTTAGATTCATACACAATAATGCATACAGAATGTGTTGTGATGTGATGCATGTAGATGAGAGTCTGCACAAATGTTGTAGGTACCTTAGGCAATTACATATTGTATCGGTAGAGACAATCTACGTGTAGCTTAGACGGTAGTATATACTCGGTACTATATTTAAGCTTAATTACATTTACGTATCATAAACGATATCTTGTGTCCTGTGTATGAAATGAAGAGTCTGTCTCTTGCGATGTGTGTGATAATGATAGGAGGAGGAGCCGTACGGTACAGTATCTATATCTTATGCATATATAGCGTCGCTTAAATGGTCATGACGAGTGATGGGGGGGAATATACTCTCTCGTACGATGTATGCATGTACGCATAGTATTTATAATTGATATTTGTGATAGAGGAGAATCTTGTGCAATACATTTGCTTGTTGGTTTTTGGTTTTTTTCTTTTTTTTGCTTGGAAAAGTAGATACAGAAATTCTCATATTCAGCGTATGTACAGTAGTGGGTAGTTTTATGGTGTATTTGCAATCGAATATGTATGAGGATATGAGTGTGTACGAGTAAGGCTACCATTTACTTAGGGCTATAGAATACATACATACATACATTAAAGGCAATTTGTATTTCTCGTTTTCTATTTTCTGTGTTGTTGTTGTTCTTCGCAATTAAGGTGTTGGGCCTACAATATTTGGATACGTCATATGTGTTGTTTTGTGTGTCAGTAAGTTGGTTGCTTGCTCAAATTAAAGCTCGATTTGTTCAAAGGTTCATACAATGGATTCTCATTGAGATTCGTTTAGTGTTGAAAATATACGTAATAAAGGCAGAGGGGGGCAGCTTACAATGATGAATTAACAATAATTTAAATGTACAAAATAATCACTAAATAATTGAGATTTGTTTATGTTCTACAAGAGTCTGCACAGGGCCTAGGCGCTAAGCTTAGAAATAACACTTAACAGAGAGAGAGAGAGAGCAGCTAGAGAGAGAGATTCAATTACCATTCCTTATTATAGTATTCTCTTTTGTTTTTCCCCTCTCCTTTCTCCTCTCAACACAAGGCCACATGAAATATTGAAAATTGAAATTTTCATAAATTTCCGCTCTCCCCGCCTGATTGGGGAGATAATTAAAACTAGGAAGGGAGGGATGGAGCTGAAAACTTGACCAAAACATGCAGAAATCAATAATTTTCTATAGACTTTTTACATTCAGCTGTGGTGGATGCTCTCTGTGGCTGTTGCTCTGGCTCTAGCTCTAACATCCATCATTCTTCAACGGAACAATAGCTCATCGTCGGGCTCGAACTGAAAGAGTTCCGCCTTCTCCCAGTCCTATACATCGCTCTGCTTGGCATTCGTGTTGATGATGAAGGCCCCGTTGATGTGGCCATTGGCATGCGATTTGCCATTGTGTGGCGTGTAGAGATTCGTCAGGCCATTCTTGCCATTGGCAATCATGATGGCCGTGTGGGGCGTGCCGCCATTCAGCTGTGCCACCAGCGGATTCTTGGTGGCCTCCGCCGGCGGTGTGGTCAGCGGCGGCGTCACCGGCGAGGGTTTGATCAGCTCCAGCTTGTCGTCCGTGGAGCCCTTCAGCGGTGACTTGACCAGCGCTCCGTTGCCCACGTGTCCGAGCGGCTTGCGATGGGGCAGGGCGAAGCGCAGCTTATCCCAGAACCACGGATCGCCCCACTTCAGGTAGGTGTTCATCTTGAGGTACGCCTTCAACTCCTCGTCCAGCTTCTCCACGTCCCCAATGTCCGAGTAGATGACCACAATGATGCGGGCACGTCCCTCGTTCAGCGCCGCTCTATGTGCCGCACGGAATTCCATGCGCGCCCACTCCGACTCGATGAAGTTCTGACTCAGCACGATGATGGTGCGTCGCGAATCCGCCACAGAGCGCACAATATTCTCGGGAATGAAGCCACCGACCAGCCAGTCACGTTCGTGCACGCAGAGCTGAAACTTTTGTGGTCCGTGCTCCAGCTGAGGCACGAGGTATTGCTCGATGAAGCTCTGATCTTTGTGGGAGTACGAGATGAAGGCATCGAACTTCTTGTCCTTGTCCAGCTCCTCCTCGGTGACGAACCACAGGAACATGTTGTGCGCGTACAGCCAGATCTTGATCTCCGTTTGGTATTTGTAGTAGAGAGCGGCAGTGATGCCAGCCAGGAATCCAGCCAGCGAGATGACCACAGCCATGGCAATGAAGACACCCTTCTCCTCCGGACAGATGTCATTCGTCGAGAGCTCAGCCATGCGTGTGGGCATCTCGGCGTCCATGCACAGCATCTCACCGCGATCTGCGATTCTCTCGTAGTTGCTCTGCGTGAAGAGCAGCAGGGGCTTGGTCTCGCAGTTGCAGATCCACGGATTTCCCGAGAGCATGAGCGAGCGTCTGGGCATCGTGCGATTGAGGAAGCCCAGCACGGTGGTGTTCAGTGCCTGCAGATGGTTGCGCCGCACATCGAGATGCTTCAAGTTGGGCGGCAGCCGGTCCACATCGATGTGCGTGAGGTTGTTGCCCGCCAAATGGAGGCTCGTCACGTTCTCGTAGCCGGGAGAGCGTGCCGGAGGCAGGCTGAGCAGCGTGTTGTTGTCCAGATGGAGTTCCATGATGTGCAGATTGTCGTAGAGGGTGGGCAGCTCTGGCACCTGGGTGAGATTGCCCTGGTGGCACTTGATGACCAGCGCCTTGTCGAAGGTGCGCACCCAGCATCTGCAGCCGCGCGGGCACTGCCGCTGGCCGGGCTCCTCTGCACTGCCAATGGGACAGATGAGCTCCTTCGGTGGCACCATACGCACTGGCAGATCCATCAGGTTGTGCGGCTGACTGCAGGTGAGTCGATCCGTGTCGAACTTGAACTGTTTCGCGTACTCCGGCACATGGGCGCCCCGCACCAGCTGCACGAACCACAGCAAAGTGCAGTCGCAGATCAGAGGATTGTTGTTCAGGTCCATGCGAAGGACACTCGTGGACATCTCCCCATCCGGCATCACTGGCAGCTGCGGATAGAAGTTGATTCTGCTGATCTGATTGTGGGTGATGTTCACAAACAGATTGGACCTCGACAGAAACTGCAGATCCTCGTAGATCAGGGAGCTGATGTTGTTGTAGCTCAGATCCAGCTCCTGGAGATTGATCAGATTGAAGTTCCAGTCGCGATAGATGAACATGATCGAGTTGTTGCGCAGATTGAGGGTCTGCAGGCTGGCCAAGTGACTGAAGGGGGAGTTCAGTTGCTCCTGGACTATGCTGCCGAGCAGCGGCTGCTGCAAGTCAATCAGATTGTGCTCCATGCTGATGTGCATCAGTCCCGCGTTGGCCGCAAAGGCATTGCCGGCAATGGTTTTCACGAGATTGTTATTCATGTTGAGAGTTTCCAGTTTTTCCAGCTTGCTGAAAATGTCACTATGGAGAGGATGAGAGGGAGACAGGCAGAAATGTGATTAGTGGATGATTAAAGCGAAAAACCCTTTGCTTGAAAACTCACCTGCTAATGTCTGAGAGCATATTCTCCGCCAGATTTAGATCCACCAACTTGGTGGTGTGCTCAAAGAAAGTATCCGGCAGATAAGTCAATTTATTGTTGCTTAAATCCAGACTCAAAAGGTTCGTCTGATGCTCCAGTAGCTGGGCTGGCAGTGTACTCAAATAGTTATCCCTCAGCGAGATGTTTGTGATCTCCGTGGACTGCTCGAAGAGGTCGCTGGGCAGTGTCTCGAGATCGCAGCGTAGGAGCAGGACCCTCAGCTCTGGCTGATTGGCAAACAGTCGAGCGGGAAGCGTGGACAGTGGCACACGATTGTTCAGCAGACGCACCTGCCGCAGCTGCTTGTTGTGCTCGAAGAGGCCCTCGGGCAGGGAGCGGAAGTGATTCGCACTCAGATTGATCTCCGTGAGATTCACGAGCAGCGAGAAGACATCGTGGGGCAGCTGCTCAATGCCGTTGGCATGCAGATCCACATCCACCACAGAGCTGGCGCCCTCAAAGTCGTGCTTCGTCAGGTTGTGCAACTGATTGCTCCACAGATTCAAGTGCCGCAGCTTGGGCATCCGACTGAACACTCCATGTGGCAGGTGCTTCAGGCCATTGCTGCCCAGTTCGAGCGACTCGAGATTCTCCAGGTTGTCAAACAGATGCGCTGGCAGCTCCACAATATTCGCCCGAAGATCGAGCCAACTGAGGTTCCGCAGATCCGCGAGAAAGTCCGCTGGAATGTACGTGAACCGCCGAGAGGTAAACCGCAGTCGCTTCAGGTTCTGCAGGTGATCCAAGTGCCGACGCGTGATGTTCACCCCCAGATTGTCACTCTCAAAGATGAGCATCTTGGGGCTGCGGATGCCCAGGTGCTCCAGTATGCCCGCAATCGGTGTGTGTCCGGGCAATGGGCACCGCTGGATCTGCACCCGTTCGATCTCTCCGATATTCAATTGCGGCAGCTGCTTGTACTCTTTCGCATCCGTCAGATTGCACTCGATCTGGACATTCGAATTGGGGCGAATGGCCAGCCGGAACTTCGGGTACACATTGTAGGCATTCGCGGGGCAGTAGATCTCGTACTCGGCCATCGATGGGGCACACTGGCAGGACGAACTGACGCTCAGTTCGTTGCACTCATCCCGTCCAAAGGCCGTCTCGCCGGTCTGCCACTGCAACAGCTGCAGCAGCACCACCAGCAGCAGCTTGAAGGCCGCTCTCAGTCGACTCATGGCGACGATGATGATGATGCCTAAGTTCTGTCTCTATGGAATTGTTTTGCTTGCTGCAAGTAGAAAGGGGAGAGCACACAATTAGCAAAGAAGTAAATGTAATTGGAGCTCTAATTAATAACTGTCAAGTTTTTGATTAAAACTTTAGGAATGAGGCACACAGCGAGGACATTTGTCACAGCCGTAACGAGTATTCGAAATGTAATGACAAGGCAGCCAGGACTGACTGAGCGCCAGGACGACTTTAAATTAATTATATGGCAGGATGAGTAGGAGTAAAAATAAAACGCAATTTAAATGAAAATGTTTGTTCTTTGGTAAATGAATTTATGTATGTACATATGTACATGCATATGTACATACACATATGTATACGCACAGATACATATACAATATGTAAGAGAAAAACCCGCTCATTAGGTGGCTCTGCGAAGTCTGCTCAAAATGTCGCTTAATAAAAAGACAGTTAATTAAGCGCGCGAGCCAGAATTTTTGACAATCCAGCAAAAATATTTCATTAGCAGCGCACACGCACACACGCATATGCGCACACAGCCATGTGTGTGTCTGCGTGTGTGTGTCTCATCCCACCTCCTTTCCGAAAAATGAATTCAATTTAAATGTAGTGTACATTTGGGAGCTGCAAAAGCCTTTGGAGTCTCGTTGTGCTGGGCCATTACGTGCATACACACACACAGGCATACAGGAACACAAGCAAACAGCAAACAGTGCCCCGTGTCACAGCTCCAAAGCGACACCTAGCGGCAACAGCACGCATTAGAGATGCGCACTTTGTGCTGGTTCGTGAGCGAGCAGAAGAGAACTTCAGGCACGAAGTTGGAATAGTTACCTAGATGCGGTATACCCTGACTGTGAAATTTAGAGATCTTCTGACTACAAATCAGTTTGAAAATATTTTCTAGAAACCGGATTGCACTTTCTTGCACTCACACAAATTGTGCCATCACTCACGATGAATCTCTAGACTTCCATTCACATCCACTGTGCGTGCGGCAAGCAATGTTGCATTTCATGGCTGGCTCACCTCGCAACCACGCCCCACTCCTGTACGCCCGTAATCCTTTCTACCTGCATACCTCCTCCCCCTTACTCACCCTCCACCCGTGCGGTGTAATTACGGTCAGAGAGTGAATACAATTTTGTAAAGCTTTCTGCTGCTTTTTCTACTACGAGTGTATGTACATCTTATCCGTACAGTCCGTTCTGTCCGTGTGATGTTCGTGCTGCTGTCTGTATATCCTGGCATCCTCGTATGCATATTGTCCGTATGGCCACTCCACCGCTTTTTGTGCATTTAATGAATTTGTCATGCACTCGAGTGCTGCATAATACGAGATTTTGTTTAAAGCTTCGAGATCAACTTGAGCGACAGACAGGACGAGGGCTAGGAGTTTCTGTCGTCTCTGTCTTTGTCCCCTCAAAGTGTTCCCCCCCTTACTATCTCTTTCAGATGCTGACAATCTAATTGTGCCCATTACGAACAATTTGAAAGGAATTCAATTAAAAGTTTTTTGGCTGTTGGCTGCCTTCTTGCCCGTCTGTCACTTTACTTCAGGCCATAGAAAGGGAACTTTAGGCCATCTATTGCAACAACCCGAACGGAAAAAAGTTCTCTCAGCCCGCTCCGGGAGGCTTTTGAATGAAATTTTGATAAGGCAATTTAATTATGCGCGCCGTAATTTGATTTCCAAATTGGTGACTTTTCCATTAATTAGAGGGGCCAACAATGATGAAATTTACAGTGCCGCCTCTGGCTACTGCCACTGGGCTGCTCAGTGTTGGGGGAGTGGAAAATCGTATTGATTTTCCTGCCTTTCCTTGGGCCAATTGCCTTAGTTTCGCTTTGTTAACTTGATAAATTTGATAAGCCAGACCCGGACAGCGCCAAAAACATCTTTTGGCTATTTAAAAATTTGTTTTAGAGAAAATAATTCTTAAAGTTGATGGACATAACCCTTTCATTTTGTTTCACACATAAATTTATGAACATATTTGTCTTATTTATTTATTTTTTTTTTTGATATTTAATCGCTACTGCGAAATTGGTTGGTCGCAGAGATGAGTCCGCATTGACCAGGTACTTCAGTTTTGTGTTGAATATTATAAAAAAGTTACTGAAAATTTTGAACTCAAAAACGAGTTGTTTGCCGAACGAACACTAGAAATAGAATCTCTTATTTATTTTATTAAATATTTTTCTATCCAAAGTAAGGTTAAAGTTTGATAGTTTTATATCCAATATTCGATACGAAAATCTCTATTTCCCATGAGATATCGAGCTCGAACATTTCTGGAATCCTTAAGCTGTTATGCGGAGGCAGAGGCACGTCTGGCTGTAGCAGCATCAGCATCAGGAGGTTATTTTGAGCTCAACACCTTGTCCTGGGCCATGGCTTGTGGCACTACTCTCCTATTTGTGTAGCCAACTTCAATTTCGCATAAAACTTTAAGCACTTTTCACCCAATGAGGCAGCCAACCTCTGCTGTGTTTTGCCTTTTAAATTTCTTATCTTAACTGGCTTCGGTTTTTCCATTCAGCCAAGGCAAGCCAAGGAATCGAGTCAGCCAGACCGACCGGACCAGACCAGAGCAGACCTTCTTGGCCAAGTTGGCTATTGTTGTGTTCTGTGTGCTGGCTTAGTGCCTTAGTTGCTGTTGCTGTTCTCTTGCCAAGATTTTAAACATTTATATTCACTTAGGAAAATTACTTTTCGCTTTTATGCCACGCTGGCCGTGTAAATATCCTGCAACGAGCTGGAACCTGGCTTCAATCCACACTCACATCCACATTGATATCCCGAACGCGTTTGTTTATGCAATCTAATCTGCGGGTGGGCGAAAGTGGAAGGGGTTCTTGTTTGCTGACAGCTTGCCTCAAGCGGAACGCGTGCGGCAAAGTGTCATTCGATCTGCAGGGACAATCAAGGGCTTCAAGTGTTTTCCTACTCCTACTCGTATTCCTTCCACTCCCACTCTTCGGGTTGTCCTCAAAATTAATTGTGTTCCTTGTGCTAAACCTGCTTTAGCCATTAAAAATAATTGTTAATTTTCCGCATGCCTAGAAAATGCCTTTGGAAAATTATGAAGCCACCTTTCCTGCCGTGGCGTGGCGTTACGTTGCGCTCGATTAAAAATGTTTGTCCCTTTTAATTAGACGCTCGCTCGGTGTTCCAGGTGTCGTTAATAAAGGTTAACAAAGTTTTCCATCCCAGTCGCTCAGATTTTTCACACATTTTCACCCACACACGCTGAGAGTAACCTCAATATTACACACACACACAAATACCATTCCTCAAGCTCGGCTCTCATTCCCGTCGTAGAGATTCACAGACATTCCAGTTGAGTGCGCATTTTTGCACTCACATGGCCCCCTCCCGCGCATCCGTTTCCGGTATGTAACGGTACTAAATTCATTAGGCACACTAAATTACAACCACAGGCATGCTACGCCACAGTGTGTGGCATGATGATGTTGCCTGCCACCAAAGCAGCTCGAGGAGCCTCTCGCCACAGCGAAGAAGTCTCCCATTGAGTGGAGCATGCTGTAGCTTGGTTTGGGTATCCTTTTCCTGTTACCTTGAATTTTTATTGCTCACCCAAGGAGTGTACATATGTACGAAAGAGTACCCACAATGTAAGCCTTCACTGGAGCGGGAATGTGTGCCATTTAATAGTCGTGTGTGGGGGCACCGCCCGCAGCGTGCTCTTGGAAAATTGGCTTTCCGGATGCCTGCCGCAGTGAGAGAGAGAGAAGGATTTTATGCGTCTTATTGCACGGTGGCCCCATTGCCACATTTAATGGTGAACTTTTCTTAATGCCTGCAGAGTCGGGGATTAAGGCAGTGCCAAAGCGTTTTTAATGGCGTTGACATATTGTTCCGTTGCTTAAATGAGAAATTTCCAAAAAAAGAAAACGGCAGCAGCAGCAGCAGAAGTAGCACTCGTGGCAGCCATGAAAGTGCCACACATTTACTTGTATACGCACTCGCACACACTCACAGAAACATTCATCAATCAACATGACTAATTACTACAATTTCTGCCAAACGGCAGCAGCAGCAGCAGCAGCTCCAGCGACAGCGACAGCAGCAGGAGACGCCTGTCGTCCTGCCTGCCACTCTGGGGGCAAAGAGAGAACTCAAGAGAGAGAGAAAGAGAGCAAAAGAAAATCGTACAAGTTGTTTAACAATTTCTTATTAAAAACTTACAAATGCTTGGAGAGCGGAAAGTTCTTACATGCATCGTGAGGGTAAGCTCTTGGCCCACAACTGTGGCTTTTTGTATCTTATTGCAGCAGAAATGTTTTCCTTTTCCCCCTTCGTCCTTTCATGGCAAGAGGAGTTGTGTGTGTGTGTGTGTGTGTGTGCTGCTGCTTGTTTGCCAAAGGATTTCAATTCCCCCAAAAACTTTTGCAAGTCTTTCGGCGTCGCCTTCCCCACACATCTCGAACATCTCCCATGTTTCTGGTTTTAGAGACATCGTCCCACTCCTCTCCGTCTCTCTCTCAGCATAAACACTCTCGATGCACGGAAGGCAGCTGCGAGACATGTTTATATAGCCAGCTATTGCTCCGTAGTATTGGGTTGGGGTTGAATGCATTGGCAACCAAAGCTCTGGGTAAACATCTGTGCTACGTTGATGGAAATGTGTGTGTGGGTGGGTGGGTTGGGTTGGGTCCTTCTAAGCGGGTCTTAATATTGGAAATAGTTCAATAT
Organism: Drosophila subobscura; assembly: GCF_008121235.1. Taxonomy (NCBI): domain Eukaryota; kingdom Metazoa; phylum Arthropoda; class Insecta; order Diptera; family Drosophilidae; genus Drosophila; species Drosophila subobscura. The sequence continues at coordinate 25,611,512 of NC_048533.1, read as the reverse complement.
GTGATTGGTCTTGTTGCGACTACAGTGGCAGTGCAACTAGATACAAATGCAGTGGTCGAGCCACTCAAATGCCAGGCAGCAGCACACAACCTCAAGGCACTAGATGCGAATGCAGAGAAACATTCCATTCGATTGAGTTTGAGGTTTACGAGAGTCCAGAGTCCATCATGTGGTTTCCTACTCCTGAAACTTTAACCGAAAAAGGTAAAGCCCTTCCAGCTAATTATGCGCCAGAAATCGCATCCGAAAGGTTGAAGCCACTTGAAATGAATTCATTAAATCCTGCCTTCATTATTTATGGCTTACACTTTCTGCAGAATTTTATGCTTAAGCATAAAGCGCATTCCACAGAACACAAGACAGGCAGACAGACAGCCAGGCAGACAGGCAGACAGAGAGACGAGATCAGAACTCTGGAAGCGCTACAGACAAAGTGAAACAAGGAAGGAAATCGGGGCAGCAGAGCCGCAGGATGGGATACCCTTCAAGAGGGTGTTTAGAACATATTTCAGAGAGAGATTCCTGATTGCAAAGGTTATGAAAAATCCACATTTCTGCCATATTTTCAATGGCTTTGGATATAACATTGTGATCCGTTCAATTACTTCTCAATATGCAATGATTTCGCATGTGATTAAACGATCTTGAAGGACATATTGTCTGTTTAAGTAATCAAGAACAGTTCCTACCACCACTGCCACACAAACACCTCTAAATAATCATCATACCCATAGTTGGTGTGAGGCCGCAGAGAGTATAAAAATATCTCGAAGCTGCTTACGCGATGACGCCTCTGCTTAAGTGCAAACCGCCGCCGGCTTGGCGATTCGCTCAAGTGCAAGGCTACTGGGGGGAGAGAAAGCGTGAGAGAGAGAGAAAGATGGAAAAATATACACATACAGTGGACTGGGTGCTGGAGTGGGAGATGGGAAATGGGAGACTGGGTGTCGAAATTCTCTCATTTAAATGTAAAATTTCTATTAGTAAATGCAACCCGGCAGCTGCTCAACTTTTAAGCAGACAAAAAGCGGAGTGAAGCGTAGCTCGACTTCAAAGTCAACGACAAATCCATAAGATACTCATTCTCTCATTTGGCAGCGGAGGAGCTACTGCGTACTCCCCCAACAGCTGCACAGCTCGCTGAAAGTTCAAGTTGCAAGAATGGAACGACGTCGGCGGTGGCAGCTTCAGCTGCTAAGCAGACGAAAGAAAAAGGGGTTAAGACCTGATTTGAGGCACACACACAAACACATCCAGAGAGTGCAAAGGGCCTCCGCTCTTCAGATGAAAGCCAGAGCCGAGCTCATTGTCTGCGAAATAGAAAGGCAGGCCAGATGATGCCGATGCAGTTTATTTTTTGTTTTCTTGACTTTTTTTCGCGTTGCCAAGTCAGCGAAGAGTCATGGGGCACGGGACAGGAGGCAGGCGGCAGAACTTGCCAAGTGAAAGGCTTTGTAATGTCATTTGTCTGTTAATCATGTTGTCGTCCCCAAGATTCTGCGCAAAAGTTTTAGCATAATGCGCTCGTGCCTGGGACAAATGCAGAAACTTGTTGAGCCCGAGCCTTCATCATCATCATCATCCCGGGAGTGGAGCCAGGCCGCGGATTGGGGGCAGGCATGCGTGACGCATTCATGTTTAATAGTTGGCCCATTGTTGGCCCAGGTCGATGATGATGTTGTTCTTGTTGTTGCTGTTGCTCCTGTCCGCCGCATGCCTTTGAGGTTGACCAGAAGGCCGAAGCGCCTGGTGGCGCTGATTGTTGTTTGCTGTAGGGTGGGTGCCGGTGCCCCAACGTTTTGAAGCATGCAGAGCTTAGGAGCCACTCAAATGGATACTCTGCGGTTGACTTGGCTGCCACTCATAGTCATTCTCCTACCCAATGCTCTGCTCACTTAGCGCACATCCTGCCTGGACAGCCTTCTTGTTGTTTAGTTTAGTTTCGGCGGAAGAGCAAACATTTAACGTAAATTGATTTCCACTCGCCCAACCGATGGTGTACTCAAGTGGGTCTACAAATACTGCCCATTCCAAGGCAGTGGAACAAAAGGTGAAAAGAATTCTAGTTTACTCGGCGCTTGATTATTCCACACATTCTATCATCAATCTTTGGCAGGAGTCGAGTCCACTTTTCCACTATTCCACATCTAACTTGTCATTTCCTTAAGCCAGAAGCTTACTTTCTTTGTGCTGGTTGTGCTGGAGCGCTCTCCTTAAGCGACTAAGTAAATTTATCTGCAACTTCCACACACGCACAGTCCATCACATAAATTAACAACTGGAGCTACACTCGTTCTGCTGGCAGGGACTGGAACATAGGCAGGCAGTCAACAGGAATGGGAATAAAATAATAGACACCCAGTCCTCGGATACACATTCAATTTTTCCCTTCAACTCTACTTTTATCAGGGGGAGGAGGAGGAGGAGGAGGAGCAGCAGGCATCATCGTAAATGAAAACGTCGTCCAAGCTGCACGCTAGTCCGTTCAGCGTTCATTTGAACAACATTTTATGGGCCAGCAATGCCATGAGTATATCTAAGTGGCAGTCCCAACCACCGGGCCACTCATACTCGTATTGTAAATAATACAGCATAATGCCTCCTGCACCAACAGTCGGCAGTCCGCAGTCCGCAGTCAGTCGGACAATCCACCAGAGTGTGGCGGCGACGGCCACAACTGGCTGCGATTGCCATGGGACGCACGCGCGTACTCTTCAATTACCGACAACGACGGAGACGAGAACGAGGAGTAGGACTGGGAGAACTAGCCTTTGGGGCTGTCTTCAATCCACTGGGACAGGTTCTGCAACTACTTAATTTTTCGTATACCCAGCCCACGGCCTGCTTACTGCATTCAAACTTTTGCCATTGCCGTTGCCTTTGCTTCTGTCTCGCTGTCTCTCAGGGCATTTTATGCTTTCTTGATTTCTATTTATTCTGCCTGTCGTTGTCGCAGTGGTAGCACCAGCAGCAGTGGCAGTCGTCTTTGCCCGCTCTGTTTGTTTGCTGTTTTCCTGCCCGCTGCCGGCCCTCATAATTTGCGCTTTGTTTTAGCCATTAATCGTAAAGCAAAAAGGGTATATTGTATTTGTGGATGAGCATGTAACATGCAGAAAAAGAGAAAGTCAATGTGGGTCTATGTGGGCATCATGAGGTATAATATTTACTCTATATTTTCAAATTAGAGAGAATATTCTCTGCATATATTGCTTCCCAATTAGTGAGTATCATTTAGTCGCTAGCGTTCCCACCTCTTGTATTGTATGCAGTTTAATTCGCGTACCCCCAGCAATCCGAATCCCTTCTTTTGTTCTTTCGATTGTGCTATGCTTTAGTTCTGCTTGTTGTTTAAATGTGAGTCACGTTTAAAGTTGTTTTCGTCTGCTGTGCACTCTGGGGCCTTAAATGGTATGCCTCTCCATGATTATGGTGGCAAAAGAGGACGATTCGTTGTGCCCTCCCATCCTACACAGATTCTAGAGCCCAGCCCCATATATAGCGCTAATTGTGAACATTTTGCGCTTGTTATAAATAAATGCCCACGATTTTGTTGGTTTTGTTATTGTTTGTTGTTCCTACTGTTGCTCTAGGGGCTCAATATGGTGGCATGCCATCATTTTTGGCAGCTTTCGGTCGGTACTATTAAGAACACAGAAAAACACCCAAAGTTGCATCTCAGTCTCCGGCGATAATTAAGAGACATTAGCGCATTTGGCTTGGCGCCAGTTGTGTTCTTAGACATGGCGTCGACAAAGTTTTCCAAGTTTTTTCCGCAGACAAAAAGCAGATGCGCGGCGAGTAAATCACTCTGATTAGTTTTTTGGAATTGGTTTCAGTAGACAGCTATCCGGTAAATTAGTTCGAATAAGTATTGGTGTGTGTTTTTTCGTGTACATATGAGTATTTCCGTTCGAGTGCTCTTATCTGTGACAGGATTTAATCCCAGTTCCAATATTTATATGTAAAACTGTAAAATATTCGGGACATGCAGTCGCCACATCCGCATCGAACCGATTTTGGCTTATATTTATATGAATTTTCGTTTCACTTTATTTGATTTTCGGGTTATTTATTGTTTTAAGGTCAATTTTCGTTAGGGTTTTATTTTATGTGGCCCTTTTGGATTCTTTGGGCATTAAAAATGCATAAATATTGACGGAATCTGGCGGGGCTTTGATTAACATTTAAAAATCTCTCGAATATGTGCTGAAATATGTGCGCATTTATAGAGACATTAACATTTATCATAGCTTTTCCAGTGGGGATCCACTGCTTAACATAAATTCGCCAATTGCCGAGCAGACTGAAAGGGATGAGCACCATGGATGGAGCGAACGACCGAACGACTGACCGACCACAGCGGCGATAAATAAAGATTAAAATTTCTGGGGAAATGTTCACAAAAGTGCCCTGGCACTTCATTTCAATTTATGCACACAAGTATTTATATGGCATCGCACACGCATTCGCACACGCTCTGAAACACACACTCGCACACTGGGGTCCTGCAGTGATAAATCAAAAATCGCTGCATACTTTTTGGCGTCATAAAGAAATATTCCAAAGGTCCTCCGCCTGGTGTCTGGGGTCCTCTGCGTGCATTTATTTGCATTGTTCCCACACAATAAATGCAATTTCATGTTTCAATTGCAAATAAAAGAGAAAAAGTGGAAGGGAAAGTCAACTCGTGGAGTCTCCCCATTACAGGAAGAACAACAACAACAACAAAAACAACAACAATAGGCGCCATTACTGGTAGCAAGCGAAAAATCAAAATGGCGCCCGAGCTGAAAGTAAAAACATTATGTATACGCCGAGTGGTACCGAGTATTAAAATTCACAGCATGCCTTCCGATTTTTATGCACGCGCGTACCACCCTACCCTCCCCACCTTACCATTTGCTTCTGGACACTTTCAGTTTTTGCCGTTGTTTGCATTTTTATGGCCATTAAATCAAAGTACGAATAAAAGAAAGTAAATAAAAAAATTTGTTACAACCTTAATAGAGGTGTGGCAAGAGGGACGAGGATAGGGGGCAGTGCAGTGGGGGCCTGCTGGCCTTTTGGCACACAAATGAAATGCTGAAATCTTGTCATAAAAATGCGAGAATTCGTAAAGTGCACTTTATGCGCTACGTTTGTGTCCAGAACCCGCACCCGCATCCCCCACTCCCCACTCAATGAACGGACCATGGAATATTGCATCAAGAAAATGAATAAACAAGTGGGATTGATGATGAGGGATAAGAGGGAAAAGTGTGTGCGTGAGCATGAAATAATCTGGCGAGAGCTGTTGAGCAACGGATTGAAGGTTCAATATGTATAATGGGATTGGCGTACACGAAGACAAGCTGGAAAATTAAAGGAAGGCCATGTTTCTGAAGCTTATGGTTGCTTTAAATTATAGTTATTTATCCCAGGTATCCAGCACTAACAGTTTAATCTTTTGTCTTTCATCTTTTATATAATTCAAAATTGAACATAGCTAATTACATCATTATGCATTTGCCTCTGTCACATGTTACGGCTGTTAATTTCCCCTTTAATTATGCTTTAATATTTAGACCGACAATTATTACCCACACACACACACACACATATGTACATCCAATCTCTATCAACCAAATATTTAGCATAATTGTTGGCTAGAAATTCCAGCCGAAGCCCTAGGACAGAGAGTTGCGGAAAATGTGGGGCGGAAAAGCTGGCCCTGGCCGCAGTGGCGACACTTGAAAACCAACCAAAAATAATTTCCTGGTAATACGCATAAAATTGTCGTATATTTACATAATGTGCACATATTTTCCGGGGGAAAATATTTCAGTTGCAGGAGCAGCAGTCGCTTGCACACTCGCTCGCTCGCTCGCTAGCTCTCTCGCTCTGCTGCATTAATTGGTTTTTCGTTAAAATATTTTCTGGCCAACAAGGGTCGGTCTGCCGTTGGGGTTAGGAGCCCAAGACCAAACCCAAACCCTAGTCCCTGGGCGGCAGAGGTGTTGAAAACTATGCAATTTTATATGCAAATGCAAATTTAATGAGCTTTAACCCAACGCTGGGGCTGCGACTCTGTCATGTGTGTGTGCATTGGGGCATGAACCAGTGCACTGGTGCCTGTGAGGGTGTTAATTTTTGCTTTTCAGTTTAACTTTTTTGGTTAATTTTTAATTTTAATTGCAGTCGCTTGTTTAAAGTTTTATCTCATTTATTTTATTTATTTTCAGTTGCTTTTGCTGTATTTTGCATAATTATGCATTGGCCATCGCCCGACTGTCAACATGGCATGTGCCATGGCGTTTTTCCAAATAAACATTTTATTATTTATTTGACAAATACTCGTACATAGACGCTGGAGGTCAATGCTCCATGTGGTTTTTGGTTTTATTGACATGGAATGCAGTGGGAGTGGAGTGGAATTCTCCTATTTTATACGCGGTATGCAAAAGGATAATTGGGGTATGCATGGAACGTAAACATGACAGCCAGCAGAAAGCGTTATCTGTTCTTTCTGATTCTAAGCTTTTAAGTTACTGAAATTTAAACAGAAAAATCCATAGCGAGTACATACCCACCGACTTCTGCCTGAGTACCAGGTAGCACTTAGTCTATGCACTCCACATTTAGCTTTGTTTTTTTTTTCAGCCGTTTTTGGGGCTGACGTGGCATCAATTAAACTAATTGTGCATTTAAATTGGCAAATTATTGCCTCGTTCTTTAATAATAAATTATTTATTTATGCAATCAATTTGCATAAAGTCAAATAATCCGATGAACACTGTTATTTCTCTGTTGTTGGTTGTCTATGGGTCAATGCCAGTTTCCCAGGCTCACAGGCTCCCAGTGCCAGGCAGCACTTTCAGTGCCATTTCCAAATGCAATTTAAATATTGCATAGGGTTTTGCCTTTGCTTATTCTTGTGGGTGGCATTTGGAGTACAGAGCCTGAAATGCTTTCATTTTAATTTGCGGTTAGCCTGACCCCAGTCGGAGGGGTTGCCAGGGTTTTCCGGGATCGGTCGGGGTCACCGGTTACCGGTTTGGCGGCGTCACTGGTCACTGCCAAAACCAATTAAGTGGGCTCTACAGCTTGGCAAACGAGAGCCACATACGAGTATGGAGTACGGTTCTGGGAGCGCGTCAAATTGAAAACCATTTCAGAACGTTTAAGCGTTTTTTCGGCTTCGGTTTTTTGGGTTTTCTGTTTTTTCATTGCCGCCGCTGCTAACTTTGTGCAAAATTTAATTAAATTCTTTAGCTCTTTGAGCCGCAGGGATGCTGTGATGCAGGGTTGTACTCTTAGTGCATAATTTGTCTGGTTGTGGATTGCTATATATGCTATATGCAGCAGTTGCAAGCAACAAAACGCACAAAAAAAGGCATAAAGATAGATACATTCATACATACACACAGCCACATGTATTGCCAGAGTGTTGCATACAGCTTGGGGCATAGCACTCACTCGTATGAGTGTGTGTATGTGTGTGCCTGACTGCACCACAGAAGTATATTAATAGTTGGTGCAGCGCCACCACCACAACTACAATAAAGCCTTTTCAGCCCTTTTTTAGTGCTACTTTTTGTGGCATTTGTTTTAGACGCCCATAAAAGTGCCGCCAGAAAATATTTAAAAAGTGTTTTTCCTTATGCAACAGCCACGACAAAGTGTTTGTGGCATATACTGCTAGTGTGCTTGCTCCCTTTTTCATGCCCCTACTGTTGACATTTTTGAACAACATAAAAAAACGAGTGCCTGTCACAATGCATTTTCGCATTTTGCATCCGCGAAGAGTGCAAAGCGAGGCGTTGCCAGCAGAAGTGGCAATAAAACAATGAAAACCAGAAAAGGGGAATGGCTTCTGGAGTGCGATACCCTGGAATATGCAACTATCTGATGGCATTCAGGTGCAAAAGTTATCTATTGCAGGAAGCTAACACTTGATCGACTTTCATAGAAATAAACAAGTTTTTCTTTATGAAAGACTGACATCGATTGACCTCAAGGAATCGATTGTTCATCATGTGTTGGACGGTCCCTGATGATGATTAAATAATAGTTCATAGCCAAAAGCTCACATATCTGCATGTCAAAATCATCACATGCCAACATGAAAGGTATATCAAATTCGAAATGTGTGTGCGGCTGACAGTGAGTGATAAAAGTTATGAACTCTTTGGGAAGTTCGCTTAAAAAATGTACAAGTGTTAGAAGCGTCATGTGTGTACGACTGTGCATCCTGTTGCCATACATTTTGCTCGTGTCATATTCTTTTAGGAGAGCGAGCGCGTTGCACATTTATGAAAAATAATTGCGGTTTCCATTTCTGTCGTTCTTTTTTTCTGTTTGCTTTGTTTTTTTTGTGCCCCGTTTCCGGGGCCCTTTGCGACCCTTACAACTACTCGCCGCTAAAACATATTTATTTAATGCAATTTATTTATGTTTCTCCCCATTCGTTCCTTGCTCAATTAAACAGACAGCCGCAGAAAAACGCAAACATACAGAAAAAAAAGAAAACATATCAGATTAAATGAAAACGAAGCTCAAAACGGAGTTTTGTGTAATATTTAATACGTAATGAAATATAAATAATTGGATGCCAAATGCATTTTTTGTTACTGCCTTTCGTTGGTTGAATAAATTATAATTTTTAATGAATATTCATAAGCAGAGAGCCCCGTCATAATATTTATTTTCACTTACCTTTCGCCTGTCGAGCCTCTGCTGCTGCTGAATGGAAAGAATAACTAGAATCCTTGACTCCTTTTTTTCCTGCTGCCTTGCTTCTGCAATGTTCCGCTTTCTTCTACTGACGTTGCAGCTTTTTGTACATTTTTAATGTATTTTTAAGTAATTTACTGCAACAAAAAACCGTGAAAAATATGCAAATTAGTTGATGGTGCCACAAAACAAGAGTCGGGTGAGGAGTGTGGGGTGTGGGGGTGTGGGGCATGGCTGATTAGCATTTCAAATGAGTGTCGCAGGCCGGGGCGTGGCATAGACGGCCCCGTCCGTGCCATTTCTTCAGCGACTTTTCAACTTTTTAGCCAGACAAGTGCCTGTATGCACACGCGTGTGTGTGGGTGTGTGTGGGTGACTGGGGGGTTGGGCTGTCATTATGACACTAATTATGTCATACATATGCAAAAGTAGCAAACAACCCATGTCGGTCTGTCTGTCTGTCCCGACTGTTTCCCTGCGGTGGGGGCTGCTGGTGCTGGTGCTGGTGGAGCCTCAAGTGGTGTATACATGACACGTGTGTGTAAGCCACTTAAATTTTAACGCATACCTAATGCCTATTCATGAGTCCTGCTCCACCCTTCGCCATGCCTGCACCAAAGGGGCGTGTACGCTTAATTTAATTAAGCTCCGCTGTTACTCGTACTTAGAATTTGCAATGCAAGCCATCAACATCACCATCACCATCACAGACATCACCGCAAAACAATTTGCAAGTCAAGTGCGCTGAAAAGCAGACAGCGACGACTGAGTGTAAGTGTTGCAAATGGAGATGTGCTTTTCAGAACAGTGCTGGATAACTGCAGGTCGTGTCAGCATCAATGACACAAAAGGCCCGAGAAGAGGAAAAAACGTTCATCTCTAGCCGGAAAACATCCGACGACACGCTTGAGATGAGCCAGAGATGGATGGCAGGATGGGAAAACTATGCTAAAATAATAGTACGTTCGCTTCCCACCCCACTTGTGTCCACATACATATTCAAATGCTGGAAATATAATTTTATTCAATTTTCTGCTACTGTTGAGGATTTCCAAGCAATCGAATCAAACAAGAAAACAATTCAGTGGAGAGACAGACAATCTGCTTTTATTGCAAAACTGTTTCTATTTATTCAAGAAAATAATTAAGAACAAAGCCCCACATAGCAAATAAATAACAAATTCAGTTTTGAGGCTGCCTCTGGTCTGAAGATCTCTTGGGGGTCAATGGAGGACATTTCAGGACCAGGACCAGGACCCTGGGTTAGGTAAAGTCTTGTAATTTGATTACAAAAATGTAAAAAGGGCAAAATAAACTTTGCCTAAATTTACATATTTGAATATATTTTTCGGGCCTGGTCATAAATAAGCCAAGCATCTTTTTGTATCTGTGTATCTTTTGTATTTGTTTTTGTTTATTTTATATGCATGTCCAGCTCTTTCCTCACTAAATTCATCAGTTCTCGTCTCTCAGCTGAGGGTTCTCAGCCCAGCCTGTCTGTCTAGCCGTTGTGTGTATTCTCATATTTCTTTGAAAGTCCAAGTCCAAATCCACTACCGAAAAATGTCTAATTGCTGGTCGGACGCATATGCAAATTGCCAGTTATCTAAACTCTGAACAACTCTTCAGGAATTCGTAAGCAAATTGCTGCTTTTTATGTGGCAGTGGCAATGTACATGAGGCACATAATTGAATGAATATAAAATTTTGATGTGTGGTCTGTTTTTGACATTGATTTCTCTATGTTAACCAATCTCTTATTGCATGTTTAATAGATATTAACTTTTGGCATTCGGAATGGAGCAACTTCACCACCTTTTCTCATGCTCTTTCTCTGCAGATCCGACTTTGAAGTCTTCATTTTCTAAGCTAGTTAGCTGCATGCCACTTCTCCTCATGCATGTTCAGATACCTTTAGAATGTTTAGGAACTTCTGCCTGTTTCTGTTCCTCTATTCATTTCCAATGGATATCTGTTCTCTTTCTCTCCAAAAAATGTTTTTAGATTCTTCACATTGCATAGCTCATGTACTGCAGCTCTCTCTAGGTTTTCCTTTTCCCTCCCTTTTCTCTTTGCATATTCTGAGAGCTCCCTCAATTAACCTTATCTTCGGACCACACTTTTCTGTCCATCTCCCATATGCTGTGGGATGTCTTTCTGGTGTATCTCCAGAGCTCGAGAATGTTTGTGGAATCACGTGAATGTTCTGGCCGGCCAACTATCCACACTTTACCTCTTTCATCTATAGATGGAATATCTTTTCAAACATGTAAGTTCCTTAATATTGCAGCAGTTAATCTGCTATAAGCTGGAAGTACGCCTCTCGCTGTTTCTGCTTTCTGACCACACAGATATATGTATGTATGTATGGAAATATCTGCTAATTTGCATAGGCCAAAAACCGCAATCCCTTGTTGCTGTTGTTGCTGTCTTTGTTGCCCCATTATGTGTGTTGCCTGCATTCGTATTCAGCCAAGCATGCGGTAACATGCATTCAGCTCAAACAACTCCCTCTCCTTCTCACTGTCAGTCTGTTTGTCTGTTTGTCTGCCTGTCTGTCAGCTCTGTCTGGTTGCATTTTCATATTGAAAATCACTGAAGTGGCAGACCAGTTACGTCTCCGCCTCTCTCTCTCTCTCTCACTCTCTCTGCCCTGCCTGTGACTCTCTTTTATGACTTTTGTGTGGCAGTTTTGGTTCTACTCGTATGCTAAAAAAAGAAGAGAAGACCCTACCGAGTGGAGCGCATTTTAATTTTAATAGACATGGGGGCCGCCCTGTTGAGCATAATGAGCGCTGCGCTTAGGGCTCCTTTCAATGCATGGCAAGGCAGCTTTCAATGGATGTTAATAAAAGTATGGCATGCATAATTTTTATTGCCTGCCACAGTGCCACTCCCCCCACAACACTCCCATCCTATCACCATGCAGTGCACCAACATTCTATCTTCTCTTTTTGTTTAATAATGAAATGTGCAAATGTGTTTTTCAGATGCATCCCCCATCCTCATTTTCCGTTCTCGAGCGGCGGCACTCCATAGAGCACTGCATCTCTGTGTATATGTGTGTGTTTGTATCTTATGGATGCACGCGCCCTGCATTTTTTTTACATAATTACATTGCAGCTCCCCTGCAGGCATCTCATTTGGCTTTTGTTTTGCGTTTTTTTAAGCTTTTTTCTGTTTAGTTGCTAATTTATTTGTATACGTATTTGGGTCTGTCTCTCCCTCTCTTTTCATGGGTTTTCATTCATGCAACATACAGCTTCTGTTCCACTCCACTGTGCCTCATACTCTGTCTTTATTCTGGCTCCCACTCAGCTTGACTCTACCCCATCTCTATGCCCATTTCTTTTGTATGAGTTTTTTCAGCAATTTCTGCTTTTGTTCCGCACATTAGAATGCATCTGGCGGATATGTTTGCAGCAGTCTTTGTTCGCTTTCAAATTGTAATTACTTCAATTGCAAAAAAAAAAACCTTTTAGTTGAAGTTTTTTGTGTGTGTATCTTTTACACCATTTTACACATGTTTCATGGGCATATGTACATAATTTGCGCTTCGGTGCGCCTTGGCCTGGTCGAAAACAAAGCCTTTTAACTGTTGCAACAGCAGCAGATTCATTTCACAGTGTGCCCTGCTTTGGTTTCCAGTCGGCACTGTTCGTGCGGCACTTTATGCGGCTTCTTCTCTACTCTTCTCCACTCTTCTCGTCTCATCTCGTCTTATTCCTCTTCCTCTCTGCTCATTAGAGCCATAGTTCTTTGTGGCTGCTGCTGCCTTTTACCGTTTGTTGCGGCTTCGATTTCCCATTATATTAAAGGTAAAAGAAAACTAGTTCTTGTTCTGCTTTTCCTTTTCTCCAACCCTCCCTCGCCTTTTGGTTTTCTTTTCTAATCAAGTTGCCACACGGCTACTGCCACTGCCACTGCCACTGCCACTCTGCCACACACAGCAAGCGCATTGAACCAGCAAGAGTTGATTTATGCATTGTTCCTGGTGCTTCATTCTTCGTGTTGGCGGTTCTAGTGGTTCCAGCGGTTCTAGTGGCTCTTTAGGGGCTCTATGGTGGCTCGGGCTGGCTCTGGCTGCCTCTGTTGGCTGCATCGTGTTAATTACCTTTGTGTGGTGTAGAAAGTCGACTACCCGCCAGGTCTGCCAAGCCCTGACTGCCTGCCTGCCTGCCAGGAAGTTGAGTCGCACGCATTAACCGCAACAAAGTTCCCTGGGAAGTCGTCTGAAGAATTTCTCGTACTTCGCATAAATCATTTTTTATTAGTATTAACACACGATGAGCCCGAGGCTCGGATTTCGCATCGCCTGCCACCGAAAATACTTTATTCGCTTTGCATGCTCCCGGCCTTAATTGAAATATATGACTGACCCCAAAAAAATGTACATTCCAGTTGGCTTTTGGCCATTTCTCAGTGCCACGGCACGCAAAAGGATCATATTCGCGTGCAAAATACAAGGAAATCAGTGAAACGAGTACGGCTTTATCCATATGTTGAAGTCTCGTATCTCGCAAGTAAATTTCACTTGACCTTTTGACTTATTCATACCAACAATAAGAAAGCTAAAATGTAAGCCAAGTTCTTTCTTTATTAAACCTTGAAATGTTTTTTGGCCCACTACCACACATAAAAATACCTAAGAATAAAGTAAGAGAAAATTAAGAAAGAGGAGGCCGTATGTGGAGATACTCTTGCAGAAATATATCCGAGAAGTTTTATTAGATTATCTTCCAAAGTAATGCAATTTTCTATCAAAAGTACCAAGTTTTGTTCTAATAAATCTACAGCCTTTCCTGAATCGTATGCATATCATTAATTCTTTGATCACAAATGCTTCCTTTTGTCATTTCCCAACTTTTGTGACTTATGCCCTTCATCTTCTTCTTATACCCTTTGGAAGGATACCAAAAAGAATACTTGTAACTTTTGCCTGTCTTCATCTTTGTTCTCTTTTTTCCATTTTCCATTTTGTTTTTTGCAATCAACAAAAAGTTGAACGCTGACTCTGGCATATAAAAATTGGCCTGGCTTGGGGTGGGGAGAGGAAGTTCAGGCGCTGATGACGAAGAAGAGCGAAGTAAGGACTTGGCCGCGCACTCATTATATAAGAGAAACAACGGTAAGAACAGTAACAAACAGCAAGAGATGGCCAGCTGACGCGTAAATGTGCAAAAGCTTTAAATTAACGCCAACAAAAAGGTGGCGTTCGAAATGGCGTTGGGGGAATGACAATGGTCCGTGGAAAAGTTTTCGTGGGGGGTGGAGTGACACTAAGGGACATTGGCGGCTGCTGTTGTGGATTTTGTGTTGTGTCAGCTGTCGTTGTCTGGACTTCATTTTATGCGCTGACAATTTCTCATTATTAAAATTGCAGAGCCCACAGCGGAGCAACACAGCGACGGCGACGCAGGACACGGAAAAGCAGGTTAAAAGAGAGAGAAAAAGAGAAAGAGAGAGAGATAGAGAGATGGAAGTAGTGTGAACTGTGTGTAAATGCGAAAATGATTTCATGCGTCCTCCATTCTACATCTTTTTCATTTCTCTTAATGGAATTTCCTTCCTCTTCGATCCTCAGGTGTGCCCTCATTAGCCTCCGCCCACTGTGTGCTGTCCCTTTTGGCTGTCCGCGTGGATCTGTCACTCTGTTTGGGTTTGTTGTCCGCTTGCTGTTGCTTCTGCTCTGTTTGTTCTGTTCTGTTCTGTTCTGTTTGTCCATCATTTTGCTGGCATATTTGTGTGCTGGTCATATAAATCAGCGGTCAGTCGGTCCGTCTGTTGGTCGGTCGCATGTCATTAACTTGCGATAAATCTGTCATAAACAATGCAACACATAAATTGCTGGCCAAATGGAAAGGAAGCGCAAGGGCCTGTCGCTGCGAGTGGAGGCGTGTGGCAGCAGCAGCCCAAACAATGTCGAAAATGCAAATCAACAGAGAAAGAGGGACCACAGCACTCGCAATCGTACTCGTAATCGCATTTGTGGGCGTGTTTGTATGGGCTTAAGCGAGGAAGTGTCGGCGGAGGGTGGCAATGGGCTATGTCGCGGAAGCACCAGTTGACGAAACAAAAGGCTCCACTGTTTCCCCCACAGTTTCCTCCACCACAGATACCGCTGTGTGATTGTGTTCACCGCACTAGAGGCTTCAACCCGAAAGGGTTTCTTCTAGTCAATGGATTTAATGCACAATTTCCCATCTCATGGCTTTAATAACTCAATTCCCATAAAAACGTAAAAATTGTAAATGCCAAAAAAAGGCACAAAAAAGTGTATGCCTCGCAGCCCTGCACTTAACAAATTACAAAACGCAGTAAAAATTACAAAACTGCAAAGTATTTGGCAACAGCAAATGCAATTTGGTAACAAAAGGTCTTTTGCACTTGCACCACCACCGAGAAAAAGTGTGGCAAGGAGCCACTGGGGCCATGTAATGCACATGTAAATGCCCTTTGGGGCAGGGGCGTAGGCAATGGAGGGTGCGCCAATAAACTTACTTCTCTGTTCATTACAGTTGAGGAGAGAGAATGAAGAGAGCTGTTAGTGTGTGACTTCACCGTCAAGTTTTGTTCAGGCCTCATAGTGGAATACACAATTAAATCGCTTATGTTTATTTGATAGAAATATTTAGTTATTGGAATATCTTAGCTACAACTTTATTCTAGTTGAAAGCCCTTTTCAGTTTCCTGCCTTTTGTCTATAAAGAAAACTCACCCATCGTAAGCGGGTGTGGTTCCTTTCTAAAGAACCATTTCCATTCTTCAGGTAACCCCCTTTCTTTCTCACAAAACCGCCAAGCACCTGGCTTGGCAAGGAACGAGGAGCGCTACAAATCTGAAGAATGACGTGGGCTAAATGCTTCAATTACTGGGGAGTTTAGTTTGTGGCTGGGGTGCAAAACTTTTGCGGTTTGTGTTTTATTTTGTTTTGCAGGGCGTTCGCCCGACTGCATTGACATGTAAATGACCTTTAATTGATGGGCTCGTGTGGGTTGATTGAGTGCCAGCCAGCAGGAGGTAGCAGCAGACTGCAGTAGAAGGAGCAATGTTCACGGCATCACTGTGCAAGGGAAAGGTACCCAAAGACGACAAGGCGACCAAGGAGCATTCCCGTACATGGTAATTTGCATTTCAAAATAGCTTCGCCGCCGCAACTTTTGTAACTTTATGTGGTGGCCTTTTGCGCCCAGACAGCCAAAGAGCCAGCACATTCTCCGTTGTCTAAGGGAATGATTGTCTGTCTCTCTGTCCGTCTGTCTATCTGTCGATCTGGTTGTTAGTCTCTCCGTCTGGGTGTCTGTCAGAATGGATGTCTGGTTGGTAAAATATTTATGTTGCCTCCATTCGAAAAACTGATTGCGGCGAAAAAGCGCAGCTCAACGAAATGAAAATTTATCGCCAAGCACATGAAAAACGAGTGCATGAATGCCCACCCTTTACTGCTAAGACGCACTGGGAGAGAGGGAGAGAAAAGGCGAGGCAGGAGCAAAAAAATCACCAACACTTCCTCTGCCTCTCGCACTCGTTCTTTCTGGTATGTGTGTGTTAATGGGTTTTCCATGTCGGTGTGGTGCTGCTCTCTCCCTTACTCTCTCCCTGTCTCTGTCGCACGCCTGCACTTCCGGCGGAAGTTTGCATGTTCCTATATCATTCGCAAGAATCTCAAGCGCGCCAAAATGAGGGCTTAAAAAAAAAGCATGCTGAAAAGCAAACGCAGTACCTGCCCTGGCCGAAAAGGTTACCTCCATTATTGCCGCTTTTTTGTTTACGATCCCAGAGACGCGCTCACATGTGTGTGTGTGTGTGTGAGCTAACGGTAATTGCGGTGTCCGACCTCGCTGGAGCCCCACCGCCATGGCGGCGGCGTCGTTTGCCCTCAAAGTCGATAACATGTCATTTGAGCGTCGCTAATGTCTTCATTTATTTTTAGCATGCCGCCGCGCCTCGATGGGCCACAACCGCTCTTGGCCATGGCTCTGACTGTGGCTCCTGTCCGTCATTGTGGTTCTGGCCCTCTGGCCCTCTGCTCATCGCTCTGTCCAGCTTTTCGGACCCATACCCAACGAGCTGTTTGTTTAGATAAAAGTTTGCTTTTGGCTGCTTCTGCTGCTGGCACTCTTTCGCCATCATGTGAGTGTGTGTGGTGTGTCTGTGTGTGTGTTGGCCATAATTGGACACGAGTTTCTGCCTTGTTTACACATGCATTTTATAGACGCTTTAACGTGCCAATTTTGTGTGTGGCTTTAACCGATTTCCCAGGTTAATGGCTCCACTCCGCTCCCCGTTTCCCGTTTTCCGTTTGCTGCTCGTTCGATTGAGTCGCGACGCTGCGGTTGACCCAGCCTTAATTTAACCAATTTTCTCATCAGCTCGCTAAAAACGGGACATGATTAGGTAAGGCGCGGGAAATTTGTTAGTTAACAGCCCACATTAGGGTGCACACATGAGCAAACACACACACACACACACACACATGAGGCAGCTGCCACAAGCGTTTCCCTCCCCTCCGCTGTTCACGAGCAATTGTCACGCACGGAGATGCTCCCTTTTTGGGCCATGTCCGCTGACAGAATGGCTTCAGAATGGTTTTAATGCCCTGGTCATAAGTCCAGGACGAATGGCCTATGGTTGGGGGAGACACTAACTTGGCTAATTTCTCAATCAACGAATGGCCCTCTAATTGGTGATTAGATGAGGGGAGATGAAGAGCAAGTCAAGAGCGCTTAAGCGAGAGCCAGAAATGATGGAACTGACAGAGAGATCAGAGTTTTGCCCGTAAGAGTTGGCAAAGTTCTGCGGAGGTTCTGCATAAAAAGTAACTTTTATTCTCATGCAAATGCTCGTGAGGGCAGAGGCAAAAAAGAAATGAATGCCACACAAAAGATGCGCCCCACAGCAAGTGGCAGTCACTTAACCCTTTTCCACACATACAAACGAACATGAGAGTTTCCAGAGACACCGCCAAACCCTCACCGCTCTTTGCGCCTCTTAATGTTATTCCTGTTTCTCTCGTCGCCCCCCGCAGAAGCCACAGTAATGACAGTTCAAAAGGGCAACAAAGTACTAAAAATAGTGGAAATTACCGCAGGATATTCAAATTTCCACATTGCGGCGTTGAAGGTAAGGCCAGAGCACGTCTGTGTGTGTGTGTGTTGTAGGTGGCTTGTGTGTGGTGTGTGGCATGTGCATGGAGCGCCACATAATAAACCTCAACTCAAAAGCAAAACTCCCGCAATGTGGCAATGGAAGAAATGGCGAAAACAAGAGAAAAAGAAAGAAAGAAAGTAGCAAAGCGCTGGCTGGGCTGGGGGGTGTTCGGTTCTGGCCAGGATCTGGCTGTGGCCTTTGGCTTGTGGCGTATGCTAGCGCGATAAGAATCGAATCCTTTTTGCATTGCATGTTAACACATGCAAATTGAAATGTCTAAATCATGCCACACACAAACACGTACACAGTCAAAGCAGCAAAAGCACCGTGGCAATGAACGCGGCAAAACAAGCGCAAGGAATGCTGAAGCAAAAGGACATGCAAAAATAACTTAAATTGCAGTTTAATTGCTGTAGCTAGCAGCAGGCATCAAGGCTGCCCTGCCCTAAAAAAGGTTACTCCGTAGATAACAATCCGAGTCTAATACATTTTGACATGGGCTTAGGCCACATTTAGCGGCTTTAGTGGTCTTAGCCCTGTAAAATGCCGCGCAAATGAAATGAAATACTTGTGGCAAGCACACTAAAACATTGCCTGTTGTGCCTGCCCGACTGCCCCCCGCTGTTTGCACACTTTTAACCATCTTTTTTTGCCCCTGCTTGGGCTTTTGGTGCAGGCATATAATTAATTATTGTCGCAACATCATTAATCAGAGGATATGCCAGGGACATTGCTCCCTCTCCCACTCGTGAAGGCTGTCCCTGTCTCTGTCTCTGTTGGCTGTTTATTTATCTGTTGACGTTGTTTGCCCCACTCTCTCTCTCTCTCTCCCTCTCCCTCTCACTCCCTCTCTGCCAGTGTGTTTGTGTAAGTGTCTGTGGCAGATTATGGTCACACTGCGAGTAAACCTCAAACAAGCACTTAAGCGCCATAGAGCGCGCCCATTCCCGCACATCGAGTTAACCAACTGACGGATGACTGTCGTTCCGTGTGCTGCGTGTGTCATGTGTGTTCACTGTGGCATGTGGCAGGCACTCCTCTGCTGCTCTTACTGATAAAAAATGATGTTTTTAATAGCCACGCAGAACAATTCGAGTGTCAAATGCAAGGATATACGATATTATATGATGGGATTCCAAAAATGAGGATTAGCAAAAGTTAAACGTGGGCTGTGTGTCGAGTGCTTTGAAGCACCACTCTCTCTTTATCGCCTGTGTGGCTGTTAATTAAAATTATGATTGAAAATTGGTAAATGGTAAATGGAATGCGTGCTGGCCATCGGGTCATTATGAAAATTAATTGGCTTAAAGCCAATTGAAAGCATTTTTGATAATAAACGAAATGAAATATGCAGGATTGCAAGTGTTTGTCGCACACTATCATTATTGTTCTTATCATTATTAATATTATTATCATTATTATTATAATTATTGTCATCTTTTATTGTTGGCAGGAGGTGGCGGGACACTCCATTAATATAACGATAATTGTCCTGCAATGTTCTGCTGTCTGTCTGTCTGCTGTTGCTGTTTAACAATGCCACCAGGCAGCAGCCTCTTATCTCTGGCTCTAGTTGCTGCAACAACAACTGCTTGTTTCTATGCCGCTTTTGATGTCTCTTTTTTTGTGCATGTCAGTCCCTGGCTTTGTCTCTTTTTGTTCCGTTTCCATGGCTATTCCTTTGGCTATTTCAGTTTTGCATTCTTTTTGTCTCTATCCCATCCTCTTTTGGGCATCTTTTTTCCTGATTGCATGTGCCATCACGTTCAATGGCATTGTATCGCTCTGACGCTCTCCTGTGCCTTTTTAACTTTTCACTTTAGGGGGCATTAAGTATTTAATTGCTTGCTGCATTTACCAATCATTTTACACAAAGGATATGGAAATGCCGTTGCGGGCATGGGCGATTAATTAACAAGAATATTGCAGCGCATAGAGACTGCAGAGGGACGCATAAAGGGAGTTGAATGTGTGGCATAAAAATTAATGAAATGTTGTGTTTATATAAATGATTAAATATTTATTGTTTTCTCCCCGCCTGCAGCCACAGTGGACACCATGTCACATGACACATGTCAGCACCTGTTCACCTGTGTACGCCCCACCTGTACGACAGGGGTTGGGGGTTCTAGGGGGCGTAGCGGTAATTGTTTCTCGACAGTCTGTCCAGACGAATGGGCGTGACAGCGGAGACAGGAGGAAATGGGAACGAAGGAGAAGGGGAGGAAGGAGTAAATCAATTTTTCTGTTGACCAAAGACCAGGGCATAAATATTTCATAAAAATCAAAAATAAGGTAACCCCAGAGAGACCTGTTAGTCCTGCTAGTCCTTGCCACACACCGCAAAGGGAATGAAAGACAAACAACAATCTGCAGGAGAGAGAGTGCGAAAGTCCTGGGATGAAAGGGAATAAGTGGAAGAGGTCCTCATCGACTCGAAGGCACCAGCAGGGTAAAAAGTTATTATTATTAAAAAAGAGGATGAAAAAGGAGGAACGATAAATAAAGGGAGCGAGAGTGAAGGATGGGTTGCTGCATGGGTTACTGGATAGGTTGCTGCATGGGTTACTGGATGGGTGGGTGGCCGTCGGAGCAATTGAAAATCAATCAATCAAATCAAACGAAATAAAAATCCATAAAATCAGATTTCCAATATCGACAAACAGACAGCCTCATCTTTCGTTCCTTGCCCCATGCACCATGCCCCATGCCACAGTTGCCAGAGGACACACGCACTCCACTGCAGGAAGGTCCAGGAAGGTCCTCCGGTAGCTTCCTTTCGCATTTTGAATTGCATTGCATTTCATTTCAAGTTGTTTATCGATAAAAACGCAGCAGCAACGAAGGACGAGCATGAGCACGAGAACGAGAAGGACAGCGACAACGACGCCTCCGGTTCTTCTTTTCGCGTTGGCAATCGGAATATGGACCGTAAATCATTGAATATTGCTTCAGTTGGCAGCAGGACCTCCTCTGCCTTACTCCTTTCCTGCAGTAATTTATGGGCATGTGGGCGAAAAAGAGAAGACCACACCCAAGCCCCGACTCAGACCCACTGGCATAAGTGTAATAATAATAATGGCTTAATGATTATGTTTGTCATAAGCGTAGCGCTATGGCCCAGGATTACGTTTTATGAAGTGCCGCAGGTCCGGCAGGATCTACGCCCAAGGACGAAGGATTTGTCAACACCCCTTTTTCAATTCCAAAGGATTTTCGGGGTGGCGATGTGTGCCTGCTTGGGTTTCATAAAAAGTATATTTATTTTCTAGGATCATTTGCGCAAAAGAGAAAAAGTTCAAAAGTTGTGTGTGTTCGTCCTTCGAGGCTCTCTATGCGCCCGATGTTTATCCTGTTTTTATTTGCGTGCGGAAATGAACACATGAAGGCCTACAAATAGCAAACATAGAAACGCAATTACGCCCACATCCTGCAGGCCCTAGCCAGGGCTAACGAGCGCGAAGGAGGGAAGGAACGCCTAGCGCAGGCCGTGTGTGTGTCCCATAAGTTTGGTTTTTATTTCCACTTTCTCTCTTTTCGCTCTTAACGCATTCCATATATCGACAAATCATTGGCCAAGAGTGTGAGAGAGAGGAGAAAAACCCTATAAAAGAAATGTCATAATACATATTACAAATATAATAAACTGCCGTGGGGCATGGGGCCCATACACATGGCTCATGGAGTGGAGTAAACAATTGTTATGCTCGTGAAACCTCCTCGTGGAATCCTCTGCGTGACGGCTTAGCAACGCAACTGACAATCACAACAGCTTTTGACGAGTGGAGTGGTGCCAGTGCCACAGCCACAGCCATCGAGAGTGCCACACACGGGGGCGGCTAAAGCGATGCTTAAGCAGAAAAAAAATAATAACAGAAATGATGAGGCAACGCTGCGGCGTATGTGTAATATGTTATCATCGCCACCGCCAGGCAGCCAGATTCAGGATAATAATTTCAACCGCCTGTCGTCTGTTTAATATATTTCGCGCCTAATGAAAAATACAGCAAAAATCAGAGTGTGGAACGCAGGGGTCTCTGAGGGTAAGCAGGGGTCTCACAGCGCCAGAGAGAAGTGCCAGCAGAAGGACCTCGTTTACTTATGATGGTTCTATGAACTGCTAAAATGCTGTCGAGGGCGAGGACGAGGCCTGTATGTATCATTTGTCACGACTCCCCACAGGACTCGCACTCCCGATCCCAATCCCACACACTGAAACGCACCCATATGATTATGTGACATTTAAGGCTACGTTTTTTTTTTTCTTCAGTGTGTGCCTGTGCCTGTGTGTTTGTGTTGGTTAATGCGTTGCCAGGACTTCCTTCTGTGGATCCTTCGGGAGTGGTGCTGATGGCAGATAAGCATTTGATGAGCTTTAATATGAAATTTGTGACAAAGAGAAAGCTGCGGACGGGAGAGCAGGCACAGCCGTCTAAGCGGCTTAGAATCAGTAATTTGTGGGAACTGTGCAATTAGCGAACAATCTGCTTAAAATAAGAACCTACGAATCCTTCGAATGACCCATGAATGAAATTCATACATAAATAACGAATGAAACATTCATTTTTTTCCACGCAGATGTGTTTGTTGCCCCGAGTTGGCGGTGTATTTTCTGTGGCAACTGCATTTTCCGCGGCTTTGCCACCCACAACTTTGTTGTGGCAACCGGTTGAAGGGAGACTGCAGGGACACGGTGGTGGTTTACGCGGCACAAAAGTTATGCGTAAATAAAGCATATAAAATGCACATGTGTGTGTGTGTGGCATACAACAAAACAGGAAAACAGGGAAAAAAGTTTTCATCGAAAAATGTGAAAGTATAAATCCCCCAAAAAGAGAAGAGCGGGCGATGATATAAATATTTCCCAAAAACTTTGACACGCAGCCATGAATAAAATTTATTTGTTTTTAATACGCATCCAGGGACACACACTGCGAAAAAGAAGGGGAAAGCAGAGTATGATGGATATATAGGGGACATATGGAGGTAGTATCATCAGGGCGGGGAATGAGAATAAAAGAAAGTCACAGAAAAGCAGGAAGTCAGAATGAAAGAAAGGTACGGGACGGGGAATGAAAGGGAGATCAGGGACATCTAAATGGAGCAGCATCCAGCAGCTCTATATTCCCTTTTCATATTCGGATTATTCAACTAAGAAACTAAGGAAAACTAAGCAAAATTGCTTGCATTCATCAAAAGCAATGCGAAATTTCAATCAAATATTTTAATTGTGTGTTACAAGAATGTTAGGGAAAATAAACAAAAATAAATAAATATGAAAATGCCAAAGTTAGAACATCTTCAACAATCTTAAATTACAAATAAAATTTGATTTTATAGAAATAAAGTCAAAGTGCAGTGAGCTTATAGAGTTTTAAAGGCAGGCAAAATGAAAGGAATACAAATAAAGAGCAGAAATCAAGAAATAAATGCTACTAAAGTAATAAAGTTATTGATTCAAGGCTTGTAACTGCATTAAGACTTTTGAAAAAACTTTACAGTGTGCAGAAGGTAGGGAGAAAATCTATTACAAGGTCTGCAAACGGGTTTTAGTTAGATGTAATATTTTTCAAACCAAAAAACAGCAAATGATATTTCTTGTTCCATAAGTTTTAACATTGTGCAGTATATTTCATACATTAATTGAATTAAGAAGCTTTTTGTTGGAACATTTAGAATTTCCATTTCCCATTTGCACTTCGAGTGAAATTTACGAGTATTCATTTCTTGAATTGTATGGCTAAGTTGTATTGACATTTTAATTGAAAATTCTGTTTGAAATGCAAATTACAGATAGAATCTAGAGGCAAATCCTTCAGAAATTTCCAACACATGTTTGTGTCTGTATTTGTGGGACATTTCTATGTGCGAATGTGTGTGTGTTTTCGAAAGATGAACTCAAGCTTGAAAAAATGAGAGGAAAATGTGTAATGTAATAAAGCAGAATTAATAATTGAAAATATAAATTGCCAGAAGAGGAAACATGAGATATTTTAACCTCAAGCAATTTAAATATTAAATGGAAACCCACACACATGCAGTGCTCCCTTTCTCTCTCTCTCTCTCTCTCTCTCCCTCTCGTTCTCTGTCTAACATTTATTCCCCTCTCGCTGTGGGTTGGGCGAAACCTTAAGCTCAACTTTCGTCTGCCTGTCTGCTGCTGTCGATGTTTGTGTTGGCTGGTATCCCATGTCCTTTCCTTTCTTTCCTTTCCCATCTGGCCATGTACCTATACCCTGCCCCATCCTCACTATAACCCTCCTCATCCGCATAAACCCTCCTGCCTCCTTCCGCCTTGCCCTCTCTATCGCTTCTCATGTTGCCTTCTGTGCGCACGTCAAGTCAAATAAATTTAATAACGCATACGGCATACAGCGTACGGTATGCGGCATACGGGGAAAAACAAACATCGCACAGAACGTTGGGTCTTGGTCCATAATACGCATACGGCAAGTGGATGTTGCCATTGCCACTGTCAGGACTTCCTACCCTGGATGTCTGCCCCAAGACGCGCATCAGCGAACCGCAGCGCACGCAGTGGCAGTGGCGGCGTCTGATAACAATGCAAATTAACACACGGCGTATGCGCAATGTTTTGTTTGCCTTGCTTTTCACCATTTTTACATTTTTACCGCACCTTTTGGGTTCTGCCAACCCCGCCCCCACCCAAAGACTCTTTACACTTTAAAGTACTCTGCCAAATTGCTCATAAATACAAACAACCAGACACACACATACCCTGTACTGCCTGTAAGTATTGCTGTCTGGTGTCTGCTGTGCATCGATTTTTATAGTCACATTTTGTTGTGTGTGTGCGCCTCTCTTTATGAGCCTCTCACATGCCACATGCAACCCACATTTGGGACTCCAGCTCCAACGATGCGTAAATTATGCTCCCAAGAAGCAGGAAAATCATTCTGGGGGGGGGGAAGCTATCAGCCAAGCCATTAGCTTTCGATAAACTTCCCAACAGAGAATGGTTTTATTTGGCACAAATCGATTGTTTAAATGGTTAAAGTTTCAACTATAAATACTGGACACAAAATGGAAAGACTGAAGATATCTTTTGGCACCAGAAGAAGCGGACAGATACAGATAAAGCAGACTTAGAAGAAGAGGAAATTGCTGTAAATCCCAATTGGCTTCGAGGAAAAGGAATGCCCGGGAGTCCTTCTATCTGTTGTTAATGCCTCATCGATTATCAATTAAGTGAAACATCTGTTAAAAGGAAATCAATTGAGGCAAAAACTTCATCTAAAGAAGTAGAATGCGGAAAAGTTAAAGCTTAAACGGAAAAACCCGAAGAGCCTCAAGCACATGAGTACATGAGAGTACTTGTAGCGGCACTCTTGCTCCACACTCTGCCCGACTCCCGCTTATTAACTCCCAGCAGGAGTAGGAGTAGGAGTGGAGGGGGGAGCAGGCACCACTCGATGGGGCATACATTGGTTGCTGCGGCTCCTGCTGCTGCTGCGGCTTGCCAGATCATTAATTTTTGGAGAGTGTCAAAAGAGTGAGAGAGATGCGCGCATTGTATTACATCAAAGGGGAATACGGCAAGGCGGAATATCAGAGCTACTGGCTCCTACACCTCCTCCTCCTACGGGTGCTGCCACACCACAAGAGCCTACCACCTATTGGTTGCCCCAACTGCCGCCTGCTGTGTGTATGTGTGGCGTGTGCATTGGAAAGCCATCAATTACAAGGCCCCCGAAAGTCAATTCAATGTAATCCAGCCAGATGGCGGCGCATCTTAATCGTCGCATCAGTTCATAAAGCTGCTGCCCTGCCCCTCATGCCTCCCAAGCCTCCCATATATACATACATGCTCCATGCCTCCTCATCGTGTTTCTCAATTGCTAAATCATGGAAGCGTACTCTGCGGAACGGTACTGGCACTGGCACTAGCACTGGCAACCAATGGATTGCTTAGTTATGCATGCGCATGTGTGTCATCATGAATATGCGAATGAGACGACGACGACGACGCCAAAAGCTGATACCAAGAGTTGCCAATCAACTGAATAGTGGAAGCCGAATGCTGAAACTGAATGCTGAAACTGAAGCTGAAGCTATAGCTGAAACTGAACATGATGTTATGTTATAGTTGAAGCTGCAGTTGTATCTGTAGCTGTGTAGCCTCCTCCTTTGTGAAGCTTCCTCATGTCGCTTTGCCCTGTGACTCTTCTCTAGCTCTGCCTTACTCGTATCTGCATCTCAAGCTGCTGGTTGTCGTGTGTTTCAGGTAGGTTGGGGGACGGGTACGGGCTGGATTTTGTGGCACAATTGTCTATGCAATTTGGTGCACAACAAGCGCGCAAACAATTGTGGGAAAGGTTACTCAAATGTCATGCCTGGGAAAATTGTAACAAAAAACTCGCAAGCAAAAAAACGAGCCCAAAAGCCAAGAGCGCCACGCTTTCACAGATGGAAGCTACAAATTTATTAGCACGCTGACAGTCATGACACACACACACACACCCATATGTGTGGGTATCCTTTCACTTGTGGGAACGGCACAGAGTTGACCCCCGGGTGATGACTGGCTGGTGGCCTGTTGCCTTTCGCCAGCGACATAATCAATAATTAAGCTCACCTTCTGGACTGATCAAGATAGAAAGATGGAAAGATACTCCTGTCATGTGCGCAGAATGGGGGTAACTTCATGGCTTTCTATTAGCCACGACGCGTCGTTGGGACTGTATGATGCTGCTTCATGCCACCATAAATATCAACCATGTCAAATGGGTTTTTTTATGCGCAAGCGAGCGCTCTACACTCCACGCAGATGCAGATGCAGATAGCGACACACAGATACCCACACACACAGAGACAGAGAGACAGGGGATATAGAGATCTGTAAGCGGCTGCCATATGTGGTGCAAATATTTCATTCATGATGCTTGTAAATCTTCTTTTGATTGCACTTAATACTTGTCGCACACACAGACACGAAAGATACATACATACATTCGTGTGTGTTACCTCAGGAGTGAGGCATGCCACCACATCCAGGCACTGCCAACATTCAGCAGAGGAAAAACCCCTTTTGCAACGAGTACGAATGGAAAGAAAATCATAATAATCCAACATGTTTTTGCATTCAAATTGAGAATCTCTTCTATGTATATTCTACCACATGAATGGAGGTATGCACACACAGATACAGATACAGATACAACGTACTGTGCGTGTGTGTGCATATTTTCTATCTCTTCTGGGAAATCTCATTTCATTTGCCGTGCAAACAAAAATACACACTCACACATGAATGGGGAAATGTTGCGATGCCTGTCGGCTCGGCCTTTCAGTTCTGTCTTTCAGTTAAAAATCATGTTTTCCGAAAGCTAAAGATTTCGGTTAGCCTCGCTAAAGGATCCCCCATACCGCTCCCCACCCCTGTTTACCTGGGTGAATGAGAGACACCTTTTACCGCAATTTATCGTTTTGGTGAATCTTAAATCAACGCTCGTCCCTGCTCTGCCTCCTTTTGATTCTCTTTCAAAACGTACGAGTACGAGTGCCACATGTGCCCATGTGGCATGGCAATCCGATGGCATTATCCTTGGGATCCTTGTGGCGTGTTGTAAAACAAGAATTATGCCAGGCAAACGCGACAAGAAGTCCTTGCAAAGGTGCGCGAAATCTGCTCTCTATATAGATTTTTATCGAGGATTGTACCATATTTGCATTGGACGCCCAGACAAAGAGGTGGCACGGTGGCAAGGCGGCATGGGACGAGACAGAGGTGAACGAGGAGGCATGGTTAAACGAAGACAAAGAACAGCCATGAGGAATGCTTATAGGTAGGCGAAAGAGGAGGCATGTGGCATGTGGGATATGAGAAGACAAAAGCAAACGCCATACGGCATGGAAATTGGATGACAATAGCCGAGCCATGGCCACAGCACACGGCGGGGTTGCAAGGTCACTCCTCGATTATCATCTTTATCATGGCTTTGCTCCGCAAAACTTATGCTTTAAGGGTCGTTCTCTCAGTCTCTCAGAGGCCAATAAAAGCAACTTCTCGCCTTCTGTCAGCTGCCAACGCCGTCAACTTCTCAGCTTTTCCAGCTGTCTTCGTCTTTCCATAAAAAAGAAAAGCCAGAGATTTTCCATTCCCTTTTATTCCCATCCTTCAGTGGAATATTCAAAGTGTCCTGTTAACAGTGTTTGAGATGGAGAAACTTTTCAAATCTACAAATTGGTTTCGCCTCTAAACCGCAAAACGGAAAAATTCTCGAGCCTTTTTGACTTTCGCTGACAAATCTCCTCCGCCGCCGCTGCCCTCACACACGCACAAACCCTCCTTTGCCACCAAATCCTTGAGCAAAGAACGGGCAAATTTCACGCCAGTAAAAAAAGGAAAAGTCAAGCAAAGGGAAAGCTATAGAGGGGAGCGATGTTAAAGCAAAATCAAGCATAACACACAGTCAAAATGTGGGGCTAACAATGCTAATACCCCAAGAAAATCCCTGCGCAAAGCAGAGCGAAAAACTTTCACAGTCTCCAGTAGCAGTCAGTGTCCACACCCCCCACAGTTTTCCTTTGGATGCGCGTCGCGACCCTTTGCAACTTTTCCAGCAAAAACTTTATGCATTTCCCTGCCTGATGATGAAAATAAGAATCAAGCGAAAGAAAAGCGAAAAGAAAGCGAGAGGAGGATGACGAAAAAAACAAACGTAATTCCTGAATATTCTTGATTTTAGAAAAGAAAAGGAATAAAAAGAAAACACAAGAAACGTTTGAGCTGCCGCGCGGGGACACATGTCCTGCCCCAAGGCGAATGGCGGAGTTCTGGTGCTGGGAGTCCAGGGAAATGGCGCTGGAGGATGGGCGATGTGCGATGGATGGAGACGATAACTTTTTGATGTTTTATGGCTGTCAAGTCCTGTGTGTCCTGTCGCCATGTCAAAAATGTTTATTATAAATTCCTTTGGCTGTGGCTGCGTTCCGTGGCGTTTCGGCTTTTCGGGTGAGTGAGACAGCAACAACAACAACAGCAACGTCATTGATTTGCATAAAAAACGTTAACAAATATTTTCCAGACGAAACCCCAAGGAACCCCAAGAACAAGGATACAAAAAATAAGAAAACAAAGCGAACAAGACATGAAATTCAATATGGTTTTGTCTTCCTACAGACGCAGGACAGTGAATATCCTTTACACTTTTTTGCTCCGCGTGGAACGCAAAGACTTTTTCAAACAATTAAAAGTTTACGAGTCTTGGATTTCCCTTTCATTTTGAGATGAAAACAAACTTAATCATTGATTCAATGTATCCTTTCACAGCTCGAGAGGATATTCCCTCATACTCGTACATCAAAAAACTGTGGCAGAGCCTTTGGGCCACACAAACACAAAGGCAAACACAAGTTCCTGCCTCGTGCCCCATGCCTCCTCGTTGTCCGTCCTGCTACACTTGTATTGTTGTGGCGGGGAGGAGCCGCCTGTCGCTTGGTAAATATTAAGAATACATGTAAAATTCAATTTCTTTTTGTGTGCCCGTACATATATTTATGGGGGAGACTGTATGCTGTGCACTGCTGTGTGTGTGTGTGTGTGCTTATGTTTGTTGACTCGCGGCTGCTTGGCGCAAATAAAATCTACATGAAAAGATGGAAAAAGGAGGCTCTGGAGTCCTTGCCTCATGGAAATCTCCCTCCCTCTCTCGTTGACACTTTTGCTGGGGGGCTGGTACTGGGTGTTGGCCCACAATCTGCTCCTCTTTTTGTCCCCAGTCCCTGCCTTTGGCCTCCTCACTGCCTTTGCCTCTCAATATAAATAAATAAAATTCTTTGCGGCTGGTTTTGCGGTGGCACAAAAACCAAAAAACCGCCGCTGCTGGCGAAATTAATTGAAAATACTTGGCGCTTTAAATAAATTTCCCAAGGAAAAACGGTAACCGAGTGAAAGAGAAAAAAAGGAAAGTAAAAGCAATTTCAATTATAAGAAGAAGTCAATTTCCAACAAGAGGGAAAAGCAGGAAAGGAAAATATCAAGACACAAAATCAATGAGTGTGTTTTTTGATTGAATCAAATGTGTGCCTGCAATTAAGGCGATCCTGAAGGATAAATGGTAGCAGTTGAAGGAGCAAGAGGAGCGCCAGGGGCACCAGCAATATCTGGAGTATGTTTGGTATATCTCTGGGCTCTCTTTTCATGCATTCCCGTCACGATTTTCGATTTGCTTTGCTTTTTGGAAGATGTCGTTCGTCTCCTCTAATTCTGCCTCTTGCAGATGTGGCCGATGCCTCTGCCACCCTCTGCCTTTGCCTTTGCCGATGCTTGTGCCTCCTTCTGCTTATTTACCATCAAACTGCTCTCTAAATTGGAGGCTAAAAACTTTTGTGCAAAATGCCATACATCTTCGCCTGCTTTTCGCCTCCAATTCGATTCGATTCGATTACGGGGCCTGTCGTCTGCCATGGGAAAATCTTGGGAGAAACAAACGCTTAATTTAATTTATTTTGCAGCTATTTTCCTTCAATGTTTTCCTCGTTTTCCTTCGTTCTTCTGACTGCGGCACGACCGGCTGCTCATTAATTTTGTTTTATTTCATTTTATTGGCTCATCAATCGACCAAAAAGGGCGTACGAGAATCGCAATTTCCAAAAACTCAAAGCCAGAAAGTCAGCAAAATTGTGTGTTGAATTTTTATGCAATTCACGTTTCACATGCCCCCCACGCCCAAAGACCGCCACCCCATGACCCCGTCATTATCATTTTCCTCATCTGGATGGAACATTTTCATTGGGAGGCCTTTTTGTCCCTCGATGATAATTGAAATTTGAAGGCGATTTCAAGTCGATATTTTCTTGATGATGCGTGAAATTTTCATTCTGCTCATCTGTTGGCCATGTAATCCAACTCTTAGCCATGGCTAAGCAGCAAAATTCGTTTCTTCCATGTGCAAAGGGAAGTTTTTGGCTTTCAGACTTAACCTGAATGCTAGAAAATAAGCAACACACGAAATGAGAGAGAGACAGAGATATGTGAATGTTAATTAGCAACATTCACGAGTATCATGTGGCTTTAAGGCAGGCTCTGCTGCAATGACAGAGGCGTCTGCATAAAGGGGATACATTTATTATACTCGAGTACAACGAGTCATCCTTGTGGGAATCCTGAGAGGGTTTGTTGTTGTTCTCAGACTCCCCCGCAAGACTATTCGGACACCACTGCACTTCCTTGATGGACTTTGGACTCTATCGTACTCCCTCGCTGATGTTTGTCTCTGCCCTTTGGCTCTCATTTCCAGTCCAAATGGATAAAAAGGATGATAATGATGATCCATTATGTGCTGCTCCTACTGTCTGTGGGAAAGTCTTGTCTTGTGGCTGTGGCTTTAGTTCACATCCCAGAGATGAACCATTTTTTAAATTGGCATCAAGTTTCAAGCAGGAAACGGCCCGAAAATTTCCAAACAAAAGCTCTCGTCCCATCGTGGGAGCTGCTGCTGCCTGGACAAAAGGCGTGGAGTGTGTAGACTCCACAGCACACACACAACAACACTCGTACTTACGGCAGACAATTGAAAGAACGAAAACACTTGAAGCTCTTATTTTCCGAAATGCTTACCTGAGAACAGAAATAAAAAGACAAAAGCTGGATTAGAACGAGCTCCAAAATGATGGATGGATAGATGAGTGAATATATGGTTAAATGAGTGAATGAATGGATAAAAGTTTCAACCAAGGACTGACTGAATGGTGGATGGTGGGATTGAATGATGAATTTAGCGACAGCTCAAATTGCTAGAGTCTGCCCCACCTCGCATAATTGATCTAATATTTAGCACAGGGCACAGTGCCAGGGCACAGGGGCGGTTGCTGTTGCCCCCCAGTTGTGGCATTGTGTCGACAGGCAAAGTGGCAGACATGCAAACAGGTCATCAGTAGGCAGGGGCAGGACTCTGTGTGGCACGGAAAAGAGTGATTGGACTTGGCCACATTGCCATTCCCATTCCCATTCACATTCATATTCTCTGAACCTTTACAGTGCCTCAAATAATTGTGTGCTTTCATTTAATTGCTTTCTGACAAAATTTTCTGCACTTTTCATTTAACTTTTGTCTCATTTCATGTTTGTGTGTGGCAAAACTCAAATAGCGAAAATCATCATTATCTTTTAATTAATTTTCTTTCAGATGAAAGTTTTCTCTCTCATATTTTTTCTCTATTTTTGAGGCGCATGTCCTGAAAGGACAGCAGCAATAACCAAGCGCTTTATTTGTCCTTCGTCTGTCTGGCTTTTAGTATTTGGCCTCTCTCTTTGACAGTTTTTCATGGCAAACAGGCAGCGAAAATACGAGAGTAATTACAAGAAGAGGGGGTGAGCGACAAGGGGGAAAGAGAAACGAGAATACGCTGACTGCCACTGCCACTGCCAGAAAATGAATGCTGATGCTGTCGTGTTTGTTCCAAAAAACTTGGACTTCTCTCTGGCAAGAATCATTTCAATTCCACTGTGGCAAGCGCCTTTCCATGGCAAACGAGTCAAAGAATAAAATGAAAGAAAATCAAGAAAATCTCTTCTCCCACCACTTGTTTTAGGGCTTAAAGAGGCTTATAAGGGAAATCTCCGCCTCCTACTTCTGAGCCGCTTCTGTAGGGCGCTGCTGGGGCACATTCCCACGGCAACACGAATACGTCTATTCACTCGGTGTTCATTCGGCGATTAACATAATCGGAGGAGCATCAGGGAAGGGAGAATCGTAGGGACAGAGACGGAGAGAATCCAACAGTAATCGCATCAATTTCATGTATCTTTTGCCTCTTTTTTTCTTTCTATCGTTTTATTTCTAATTGAATTATTTTCGAAAACATTCCACGAGCAATATTTCACAAGCAGCGCATGCGCAGCCACTGCTTCGAAGGTGTTGCCACATAACGATGCACGATGCAACCACAGCAACAACAAGAGAGACTTCATGACTCCGTTATGAGTGAGTGGAAGCCACATTCATTTCCCTGTTGCACAGTGGCACATGTTTTCGTTAACACGGGAAAAAGTCTACGATCTTCAAGTTTTTCAGGCGGTTCTTTTAATTAATTATTGAATTAATCATTCAACATTTAAGAGCATCATTTAATGCCTCAAAAAGTTGAAGTCATGTAAGATGTTCTCATAATTCTCTCATGTAACGCACTGTAACTGCCAGACGGGTTTCAGCTTTGGACCTTTGGCTCCATTGTTGTGGCGGCATTTCTCATTTTTAATAACTCCCCCATGGGAGTGGCAGATTGGTAGCCGAAATTCTAAACTTCTCTTTCTTCTTTAAGTAGGAGGAGGTTCATTAAACTTTCCATTTGCTGACTGGGCCATGCATTAGGGATACAGTGCTCGTATGTACACACACGAAATTTCTATCGATAATGTTCTAGTGCCCACACTCTCTTTTTATGAGCCATTAAAAACCATGAGGTTGTGCGTTTCCCCTGCGATTACGATGGTGCCGTGCCCCCCATACGTGTGTGTCTGTTTGGTGGCACTTGTGATATAATCTTCTGCACGCCGCTGGGTCGCTTTTGCCGCTTGGGCCACTCAGGCCATTGCGGTAAGGGTATTCCATAATTAATGCATATTCCACTAATAATAACAGCAATTAATGTATAAAGGAATTTTCGATTACCAATCTTAAATCAATATTCTACGGTTCTCTCTGCGGCCCACGCGACACGACGATGATTAAAAATTAAACAACCGAACAGCCGAAAAAAGCAGATTCTATAATGAAATTCAGACAGAGGCAGGGGGAGAGAGAGAGTTTCGGGTCTTTCCCAGAGACAAACAAAATCCAAAATCAATTTTATGTTTATGACACTTTTTGTCTGTGGTTTTTACGATGGCACTCAGCGGGGCAGCAGCCACAGCCACGGGTCTGACTTGGCCTCGGGTTTGGGTTTAGGTTTGAGTTTCGTTGATTCTGATTCTGGTTTTGGGTTGGGTTCCAGTTTAATCGTCTTGTAGTCCAGACAATATAAAAATCCATGTCATATGTTGATTTTAATGGCGTCAATCTGTGCAAACAGTTGGACATTTCACTGTCGTTCCTGTCTATCTGTTTGCCTGTTTGTCTGCCGTCCCTATCTTTCGTCCTGTCTGGTCTCGTTCTATTTGCTTTCATAATTTGTTTGCGTATTGATTTACATGTCCTGTGGGGGTAAACCTAGGCTACCATTCCACATCCTCTCTTTATAATGCATTAAAAAACTGCAGACAGATGGAGTCCTGGGGTCCAGGGGGTTCCCGTATTGACACATTTGAGTCCTACAACAAATTGCCATATAATTTTCACAGCAAATGCAGTCCTTGGGCTTGCAGCCTCATTAGGAATGCAAATGTCAGTGCCATTAAATTTTCAACTGGATATCAAATTTGATGTGGAACTTCATGGGACATTTTCCCAGCCCTCCTCCTCCGGCTCTCCCCAGGCGGATATCAATCATTAACCAAAGCAGAGTGAGGGGTAGAACCTCCTGTAATTGCTGACCAGCCAGGCGTTGCCATTGCCAGTTGCCGTAGCGTTGAGTGGCGGCCCAAGGGATTCAAATAGAACGGCTAACTATCTGAGCGACGCATCTTGGCCATCATATTGAGGGCTCAAGCTACGTGTATGGTTATGGGGCTTATCAGTATCTTGGAATCTTCTACAATGCACTTGAAAGGGTCTTCTTCTTTCAAGAGCCACAAGTGCCACTCGGTGTGCAGCGAGGCATGATGGACGGACGGGTCGGCGATCGCCTTTTATAGGCTTTTCCTGCGTGGGCTGCCCTTCGGCTGCTATCAGTGGTATGCCCATTGAATGCCCAGCCAGCCCTTGGCGTGGGCTTTTCTTTGTCCCTTCTTTTCCCCTATCTTTTGGGCATTAAAGTGCAATCAGGCGTCTCAATAATTCTCTTTGTATCTGCCACAGATTGTGTTTCTGTTGTTGCTTCGTGACTTACTGACCCTAAAAATTACTTTAAATTTTTAATTATAGCCAAACACTGGAGGGCTCTGTCTTTGTCTCCGTCTCCGTCTTTGGCTCTATCTCTGGCTTTGTCTCCGACTCACTAATGAAGTTCAAATATTCGTTTTTCCCTCGGATCAAACCCCTGGCACATTTTATGCTAATGACAAATGCTTTTATCTCGAGAGAGAAACAGAAACGAACCAAAAATTATAAGCAAAATTTTGTTGGCAACCTGCTGCTGCTTCTGCTGTCCCATTCAGGGCCTCCACAAATGTCCGTTCTGTGCCCTGGACCCTAATCATTATGCCCCCGTACGGTGGACCTGGCTGACCCGCAGCCAAAGTTAGTCAAAAGCGTCGAAGGCGGGGGGCAGGGGCAGCATGAAAATTACACGTTTCCCAAGCGAGGGGATGGGAGAGGCTTTCCTGGCCAGGTGGGTGTTTTTCTTTCTTTTGGGTGACTAAATTTATGCATTTTTTTTCATGTTGCTTTAATTAAATTTCTCTTTTTTGCTGTTGGTTTTTTGTGGCCGCTAATTTCCAACATTTAGGCGCGCGTCTAATGTTTTCCCTGCTGTTTCTTTCATTCTGTATTTAAATGAGAAAATGTGTTAGAAATGCGGCCAAGGGATAGGGTGGGTTTTTGGCCCCTAATTGCCTTGAAACCACGAGGTTTATTATATCAACATTTGCTGTGGTTAATTTTTTATAACTTATTCAGAAATAGAGTTCCCCCAAAGAGAGACACAGAGGGAGTGGGAGGCGACAGCTGTTTGATTATGAGCATCGATTAGGCTGGAAAGTTGAACCACTAAATAGAGGAACAGCCGCGAGGGGCACAGTATAGGGATGAAGGGACACAGGACACTCAGATGCAGGTGCATGTGCATGTCCTAGCTAAAGCAGGTAGAATCCCAGGCACAAACAATAGAGATTAGACCCAAAAGATAGAAAGAGAGTCGAAAATTAATGAGATTTTTGTGTGTGATGAAGGCATTACTGGGGTCAAAGGCCAAATCGAAAAGGGAAAACCTGCTGCAACGACTTCATTTGCGAGAAGAATGTCGCTGTCACAGTCGGTGTCGCAGTGGGAAACCTATACGTCGTGTGGTAATAAAAATGGGAATCAAATTAATTCAATAGCAGCGTAATAAACGGGTCTCTGCTCTCTCTTCTCCTCCGCTGATTTCCATCTAATAAAATAGTAAAAAACCTCACACGTAGTAGAGCGCTACCTCTCCCGCTCCCATTGACGTCACGGATTGACTTTGGGTTAATCCAATGTCTGATCAGTTGGAGAGTTGATCAAGAGAGAGCGAGAGAAAAACAAGTATTTGAGAGCAACAGATTCATTTATTTGAGAGACAGAGAAATAGTTATTTGAGAGGGAGAATCGAATCGGACCGCTTGCTCAGCTGCTGCTGACTCATCTTTAATCGAGTGTAAAGCTGTGGAGAGCGCTCTCTGAACTGCAAAAAGCGCCCCGTCATACAATAGAAAGACTCAAAAGCCAAGTTGTTGCTAATTATAAACACAAGCCGCCGATAATGAAGTGACGAGCGAGAAAAAAAACACTTGGCAGATGGAAAAAAACACAACTGTAGACAGAGAGCAGCCCTAGGAAGCTGCCTTTTAATTAATTTTGAGATTTAATCTTCATATACCCTCAACAGACGATCCATTAGATAGGAACAAGAAAGAAGAATCTTCCCTAAGACCAAAAAAGTTCTTGTAATCGTTGACTAGTTATGGATCTACAATGGATCTATGGAACTTCAATTATCTTCTATGTACACACATATGCATATATTGAAATGTAATTTGAGCGATATAAGGGAAATAAGAAACTAATGTTTATCTTGGAAAGTCCCACTTTCCCACCCACAACAACAAAACAACATTTTACCACTCTCGACCATTCTAGGGTATATAAACATCGGCTCTCGACGCAAAGTAAGCTGTATTTTTGCTGTTTATTTATCATTTTGCTGAAAGTCTTGAAAACAAAACAAAGAGAAGCCTCTCAGTGTGGAGCAAACGCCCACAGAAACTGACAAAGAGAGAAAGAAACATAACAATGAATCGAAAATCTCAAATGTGTAAGCCCCAAAAGTACAGCGAGACAGACAGACGACAGAAATCAGCAACTGGTTGTAGGAGAGTGACATTGCGGGTAGGACAGGGACAGTGCAGAAATATAGCAAAAAACCTTTGTGGTTGTATGACAATTCGTTTTAGTTTTATTTTTGGGCAACTTTTACCGCCTAGCCGCCTGCAGTCGAGCGAGTAACAGTAACCATAACAATAACGGAGCCGCAATTACAGCTACTTTCTAACGTGACCAGAAGACCAGAGAGCAGAGCGAACCATCTTGAAAGTTTTCACAGTCTGCCGTTTGCTACTTTTCTTTCGTTTTTTTTTGGCAAGAAACTAAGTAGACTGTTAAATGACTTCCGCAGTTTTACCTTTTGGTTTCTATTGTTAAAAGTGGCCCCTCTGTGGGGGCAGAGCTTGGGGAGGAGCTTCTTGGCTTTGAAAATATTTTAACCTAAATCTGGGTTGAAGATTAAGTCCAAGGCTGACAGCAGAGCGAGCCCACAATACTCTTTATCTGAAGTAGAGAAACAGAGCCATAAACTGTGTTTTATTATTTTTCTTTATTAATAGATTATTCTTCTGAGTGTATGGACATTCATCTGTAACAATTTATGGGTGTGCTCGAATGCGCTGGCACTTAAAATGATAAGCTTTGAACCTCTGATAAGCAGACTCCCGGACTTTTCTGCGTTTTAAAACAATTTAATTTATTGTCGATGCTCGCATTTAGCGTTGATTAAATCAGCTAAATCGTGGCCCAGCATTTAAGAGTATGGGAATGCCCGAAGTCTTAACAAACGGAAGTCTCTTTTTGGTATTCTCTATGAATGTCACTTGGAAAATGGTAAGTACAGGAAAAACGTCTATAAATAACAATATAAATCAGTGTCCATTTAATTGCATGAATTGAGAACCGCTTTAAGCCTGCTTGTTGATAACATTTTACCAAGAAATTCCCCCCACAAAAGTCACTCGTGTGAGGCGCAGAGAAAAAAAAACCTGTTGAACCGAAGCTCTCTGTGGAGTAAATAAACTTTTTGCTTGTGGCTTTTTCGAAACGGGTTTTTTGGACACAGAAATTACAATAAAAACAGCAATGGCAATGCTAATGTGGCTTGAAGCTTTTCGGCCAAGTCAAAACCGAAACGAGGTCCAAGTGCGTGTGTGGTTTTTGGCCAGGAAAAACCTCAAGCAGACCTCAAACTCAAGGCCGGAATGCACTTTGCAACTTGTCTGCAGAGTTTCCACTGTACTACGGTTCGCACCCGCAAGGAATGACCGCGAAAACAAGTGACACACAGAGAAACCACAAGAGAAAAAGAAACAGCAACAGCAGCAACAGTAAAGTTGGGGGAATTGTGCAACGGGACTAATTTGCAGTTACATTGGACTGCAATAAAAGAGGTGAGAGAGGAGACAGAAGAGAGGCAAATGAACCGCACAGAAAGCACAATCGAGTGATCTGTATAAAAGTGCGAGTGTGAGGGAGAAGCACAGAGATCTCACTCCGATGTCGTTTAGCGCGCGCCAAAGCGAAGCTTAGCACAAAACGCAAAGCAAGTACGTAGGAGAGCAAAGCTTAGCCACCACAAAACAAGTGCGTGACAGGGAGAGATTGGAGGAGGAGCACAAAGCACAATGTGAGAACAAGGGAGAGGGCAATGAGTGCAATCGCATGTAAATTACTTACCGTTTTAAATACTCGAATGTTGGATGTTCCCTCCGACCGCTTGGGGGTTATCTCTGTTTTCAATCTTATTTTGTATGTGAAGCTCGAGTTTTTTGTTAGTTTTAAATGCTTTTAGCCTATAACTTGTGTGGCTGGCTCCATCACGCACTGGCACTCGGCCGAAAATAGTTGAAACAATGAAACGTTGCAAAACATGGAATTATACGACTATTTGGCCGTTTCTTCCACTCCGCCTGTTCGCACTTTTTATGCTACACTTTCACACATTTGCATTTAATTACGTTTTGTGTCTGACTGCTGCTGCGTGGGGGCGGGCTCTCTATGCATCACTTGCCAAATATTGCTGGCCACAAAAAGAGACAAACAAAAGCGGCGAAACACACACGAAACGCGGCCTGGCTTGAACCCAGGTTCCAGTCTCAACATAAAATTACTACGAGCGCGTATAGGTGCGTCCACGGCGGCGGCTGAGAGAATACTCAGAGCTCGGCGAAGCCATGGCTGCCATGCGACCAATTCGTCGTCGAGAGAGTGAGCGCCTTCGTTTCTGGCGTTCGTTGCACTGTTTGTCCACCGAGAGCGAGAGAGAGAGAGAGTGAAATACGGGCTTTTCTGTTCATATAAGAGAGTTGTGTACACTGAATAAGAGTCTTGGGACACACTCTCTTTGGTGCTCTCTCAGTTCTCTGTTTTGTTTTGTTTTTGGGGATAAATGCCGGCATTTGTTGTTGTCTAAGTGATTTCCCCGTTAGTTCTTGTTATTCGGGAAAAGTATTACCCAACTTTGGGACCGGTTGGGCTCCAACGCATCACATCCCAGAGACTGTGAGCGCTAGCGAAGGAGGGGTGCTCAGCATAATAACAGTTATTATGGATTTATTAGTTGATTAGTTTTCCCCCCACAGCTCAAGCTCCCCCGCACTCACGCACACCCTAGCGGAATGGTAACTGTAATTGCCTGCACGTACATATGTATGAGCGTTGTTGCAGCAATTAAATTTACACTCCATTCGTAGCTACATATATTACTTTATCTCCCTCTCGCTCTTTCTATTCCGTTCCCGCTCTCTATCATATAATTTAAATGGAGTGGAATCGTCTGCTTTGTTTTATGAGTCTATTTGCTGAGTATTTAGGCTGCTGTGCAGTGGATGATTATGATGATGCTGATTAGGATGGGAGATATAGTTCCCTAAAGGGAATTTGGGAGAATAAATGTAGAAGTTTCAGTTCTTCAGCTATTCTAAATTTGAGTAGAAGTCTTGGAAACCCTTGGGTCTTTCCATTTTTGAAACTAAAAAGTAATTACGATTACATACCAAAATCCGTCTGACTAGAATATGTTTTCTTTTTATTTAATTTAAAACAGATACCCTGATACATTCTTTATATGCTTAAATTAAATTAGATTAAAAGGTAGAAAGAAACATTGTAGCGGGTGCTAAATGGTTTCCCAACAGACCGATCCATTCGCCATACAGCATTCTTGTTGGTTCATTTTTCTGCCACAAATTTGTTCATCGAATCTGCTGCTGCTTCCACTCGTGGAGTTCTTCGAATAACTCCTATTAGAGGCCCCCGCAGTTTGTGGAAAATCCCTGCAATTTCCCACTCCCAAACACACGAGACACGTGAGCAATTTCCATGAGAGATTTATTCGGTATAATTTGTTTTGTTTATGGTCGAAGCAAAATCTCGCTTTGAATTGTGCCGAAAATTTAATTTGATTTCATTTTCATCAGAGACTCATAAATAGTGCAACAAATGAATTTTGTACGTGCCACAAATGCCAAAGGAGACAGCTAACGAGGAAGGAAGGGAGGGGGAGGCTGGATAGACCCACATGTGTCGCCGGCACACAGATTTGTGACCATTTGTGCGTGGTTGGCCACGACACGCCGAGCCATAAATTTCGAGATTCTCAATAAACTAATGGCAATTTGTATCCGAAAGATACATTCGATGCGCTGCCCGCACTCACACTCGTTCTCTCTCTTTCTCTCTGTCACGAACAGAATTCCTTGTGATATTAGTTTTTCCTTTCACTTGGCCTTCTCTTTTTCAATCCCTATGACACTTTTATCACACACGTTCGACTCATCAAAAAGTTAACGACGATAATGACAAACATTTCAAAGGCAAACACTCTGGGGCATGCAACGCCGTAACCAGTTCCTCTCCCCCCCTCCCCACTCTCTCCACTACCATCCTCTCGTGCGACTGATAAATATCTCTCATATAATGCACGACGTTGTTGTTGGGCAAACACCTTAATTAACTTTTTTTCATGAGCATCTTGGCCGGGAAGGGGAATCCAATTTCCCCACAATCGTGGCAACTTGGCTTATTTATTAGGGTTATTTGCTCTACGAGTCTCGCTCTCCCACTCTCTCCTCTTGGGTTTTGTGAGAGCGGTCCTTTCACACACTCATACGAACACACACCACGTGGGTATGTCTACCTGCTCATTTTCACCTGAGTACGTGTTAATTTTGTATATTTATCTTTCTGTTTCTGTTTTGCCGGTTACGGCGCTGCCAAATAGAAAGATTGTATAAATTTCATCGTAAACGAGGATGTCAGCTGGGACCGACCTCGGGATCACACAAGAGGACCAGGGCCACTGCCAGTGGCAGTGGCATTCCCAATTCCAATTAACAGTTGGCAGCACCGCTTTTCTAACCATCT
The DNA here is from genome assembly GCF_008121235.1 of Drosophila subobscura. NCBI lineage: Eukaryota > Metazoa > Arthropoda > Insecta > Diptera > Drosophilidae > Drosophila > Drosophila subobscura. The sequence continues at coordinate 25,570,218 of NC_048533.1, read as the reverse complement.
CTCTCCCTCTCCCTGCTACAAAGATGTTACAACAACATCTGAAATTGTATCTGACACGTTCAACTTTGACGTTGACTTTGACTTTCGTTACTCGGAAGTTTTTTCTTTTTCTTTTCCTTGACAACGTGGGAAATGCAAATGAAAAGTTACCAAGTCTCGATAAACACACCCAAACACACACACACATGCCAGCATATAGCCAGCAGAGAAAGGAACAAACAAAGGCTTGGAAATGGATCTCCAGTGGGTACACGAGAGGCAAACACAACTTGCACTTGTCTGCCACTGGCTTTGTCTTCTGCCACCAGACAAAAGTGTAAGAGACTACATCGTTTGCGACATTCATGTATACTTTTCGATTTTTAATTAGGTTAGGCATAGACTTCTATAACTCTTAATATTTCGAATTAAGAGCAACCATCGTTTATTTCTCATATTCGCAATAGTAAATTATTTTGCCTGGTGGTCTGGTGTCTACTTTGGACTCTTTGTGCTGGTCATGGGCATGGCATCCGTTTCCCAATGGCACTCATCATCCCAAACCCATACCCATACCCATTCCCATTCCACTGCCATTTCCATTTCTATTTTCACATTTCTGCCTTATTGTTTTTCCATATTTTGCGTGTGTTTTGTTTTGGTCTCATTTTCATCAGCTTCCTTTCGATATTTGATATGATTTCGAGTTCCCTTCGGATGATGCTCTCCAGCTACCAGCTACCAGCTACCGTTGGGTCTAGCAGCGTTCGGAGTCGTTTCATATTTTTGTTTTCATAAAAAGGCGTTGAAATATGCATATGAGCCGCCGTCTCCCCCTACTCCTACACCAATCTTTTCCTGTTTCGAGTCTCGAGTGACTGCCACATTAGAGGCCGCGGCACATGCGCAACATGTGTGAATGTTGCACAGTTGCATCTTGCAACTTGCTGTGCTGTTGTGCCGCTTGGCCGGAAGTTTGCACATCTCTGAGCCGCATCTGCAGATGCTGCAGCCGGATTCCGACTTCTCCAACTTCAAGTTACATTTGCAGCAAATGTAAAAATAATTTTTGCAGCATGAGGCAAATGCAAATCTCAAATGAAATGAAGCGTAAAGGGACGAGCAGTGGTGGGGGGAACTAATGCATAAGCAGGCAGCTGGCGGCAACTCCAAAAACTGGTTCAGACCATCGTCATCTAGTTATTATGTATGCATGAAGGTGCTTGGGCTTATCAAATTAGAAGTGCCAACTGGTTGCAGGTGCCACAATCGATGCTCATACATGGGCACAGACACATAAACATCCTGTCGCGTGGCATACCTCGCATCAGCTACAGCAATTAGGATTTGTTAGCAGCAACAACTTGAAGTGATTCACGCATTTTCCATGGCCATTGCATAAATTCTTCCAATGCTTAATTGATGTTTCCGCCTCTGTCAGAGATCAAGGCGCATTCTATAAACATCCAGACAGAAGGAGTCTTCTCTCCGGAAAGTGTAATTTATAAGAAAATTTATTAATTCAAATTGTGTTGCATGCCCCATTTCAGAAGAGTTGTGCAGGCGCTGGATGAAGCATGAAAATAAACAAAACGTAAATTCCGCGGAGCATTGGAGAAGCTGCTGAGGCGTGTGTGTGTGTCTGTGCCACAGATATCCCCAAAAGCGGAGTTGACTTCACAAATCCACGTTGACATAATTTGCGCCGCATGTGTGAGCAACAGCAGACTGTGGCATACGGCTTCCAGCACCGGTTTCCATGGCAAAGAAATTAAAAATAAAAATACATTTTAAACACGTGCGAGAAGCGAGAAGTTGTTCCATATGCGTTGCCCCACGGCACTTCGGGGGTCGGAATCCTGTTCTCAGACTTGAATCCAAAACGGGAGTATCTGCCACTCCAACTGCAATGTCAGAGCCCGCTCTACGGCGATGAGCCGCAATGCCACTTTGACTGACAATTAATTTCAATTGCGCATTCGCGTTAATCGCCCTAAAAAAAGAAGGGACACGGCCAAAGAGGGAGCCAAGCCCCAAAAAGCAGCGAAAGATCTCCATGGTAGCAGAATTAACTTGAATTTTCAGTCACTGTCCGATACACTGAGGGAAATACGTATATGATGACAACGATTAGGAATTGGTAAGATATTCCTTCAAGATATTATCTTATCTTCTCCATCCCTTCTTACATCAATTCCTCTCCAATTTTCCTGTCTAATTCTTCATCTCGAAGCGCCCCTTTTTGCTCAGTGTATTTCTAAATATACGTAGGAGTACGCTCCACACATTTTTTGTAGCATTTCTCAGTGTGTCGCCTGCTGCTGCTGCTGCAGGAGATTAAAAATATAAGTGACAGGCAGACACAGGGCCAGGGAAACTGTTTTATCTCGCAGCCCGAATGGAAAATGTCAAGTTCAAGAGTCATTACAGCTGCTGGTGCTGCTTCTGCTGCTGCTGCTGCTGCTGTTCCTATGAGGGGACGGGGGAAACTGCTTCGAAGTGCGAGGCATGCATGAATGATATAGAAATGAAGAAAAGTCCAAAGGGACTGAAAAAAGGGGGTCGAAAGTGCTGCAGCTGGGGGAAAGCGGACTAGGGGAAAAGTGGATTAATTTTGACGTTTATGATGGCGGCTCAAAGTGCTTTAATTGATTTAAGGGGGAAGAAGGAATTATGGAAAACTCCCATCGAGTGTGCGTCATCATCATCATTGTACGGGAATGTACGGGGCGAGGCGGAGGCACGTGGTGCACAGCGGAGCCTGGCGGTGGCACACACTTTTGGCTTATCGGCGGTGCAGGCGCAGGCCTCAAATTCAATTAAGTGCACTGGCCGCGTAAAAATCACGTGCATTCCCAGAACAGAAACAAAGGCATACTCTTACTTTCAGCATCGCCCACCACCATCCGCTTGTTTTTCAGCCGATCCACAGAGCTGCCTCATCATACTCTCCTGCCTTCTGGCTCCTGGCACTGCCTCTTCGGAAAAAAGGTAAGCAAACAACAGCCGGCGAAGGCGTCCAAGCCAGGATGTGCCGACGCCAACTTGCAGTTGTTTGTTTGTCCTTTCCAGCCTTGTACATTTCGTCCTTTCACTCACGTCCAACACGAGAGAAGGAGCCCCGCACTCCGAATCCGACCGACTCTGCCCCGAGTCTTTTGCCGCCTCTCACGTTCCGCGGCAAAGTCACGTATTTTCCAGGTAATTTACGTTGGCGAAACTGTTGCCACCAATATTTCTGGCCATGTTGGCCGTTGATTTTAGCCGCGTCTTCATTGTGCTTGTTTTTGTTGCTGCCGCTGCTGCTGCTTCGTGCCCTTCCCCGCTTTGGGTGCATGAAATGCTTTTTTTGGCCTTTGTACGTGAGCGTTGTCCTTGTTTGCCGCAGTTGTTGCTGTTGTTTTTGTTGCTGCCCCTGCCCCTTGCCCCTTGCTCTTCGCTTATTGTTTTTCATGTCCGCCGTTCGCTGTCCTCTGTTGGGGGTGTCCGCCTGCGTTATCCTTGCCCCGAGTGCAACGAAATGTGCATAACGTGACCGGGTTTCTTAGTTGGCTTTTAGCAATGCCACCCCCCACCTCCAACCCCCGCCATCACCAGCAATGCAGCAGCGAAAGTGCAAGCCATCTTTCAGGGGCTCGCAGGATGCGGGAGTGCTCATCCTTTTGGACCGATCTTCTCCTCCTTTTGCTGATATTTCACTTGAAAACTTTTCGACAACTTTCGGACAGTTGCCATGGATACTGGTGGCACAGACTCGTACTGCCAGCCAAATCCCAGTGCCCCATCATCACGAGCTGTTTGTTTGTGCCGCAGTTGCAACTGCTGCTGCCTCGGCTGCTGCTGCGGTTGTTTGCGGTAAATTAAGTTGCTGCCATTGAAACTGCACTTGAGTTAATCGTTTAATTGCTGCATGTTCCGCGGGTGGCCCCACTAAACAGCAGGAAGGGAAGGAGGCTACGCTATTGATAGCCAAAGTTCCATAAACCTGTCGGCAAAGTCTTGCCGATAAACCAAAACAAAAAGTGTAGACACAAAACTTTTGCTCAAAGGAAGGAGAGTTTTCCTGTTAAACAGCATCAAGGATGATGACCCCAAGGAAGTTTTCCCTTTTCTTATTTAACTGTTGGACTTTAAGCATAAATTTCAAGCAGAAATTAAAATTTATATTCCCACAACTTGAACGCATTTTATGAGAACCATAAAAAACAAAAAGTAAAATAAGTAAATTAATATTTTATTCGAAGAGGAAAGTGCTCCATTCTGAGCCAACTTTGTTTTATGGCCAAGACCAGGACTTGCTCCCCCGTTGTTGGCCCTGTTTTATGATGGGTTGTTAATTTTTAAATGCACTTCTTTTTTTTGCAGTGCGAAAGCAACTTCCCGGAGGCGGAGCCCTCAAGTGGAAGCTGTTGATTTTATTTCCCAGAATGTGCAACACGCGAGCATCACATCCAATCAATATTTTAGAGGGCTGGGCGGACGGGGGAGGGCGCAGCCATGTTCATGCCATAAAATCTCATGAAATATTTAAACAATCAAACTGCGAGAGGGTTGCTCCTCCGCTGTGATGGTGTGGTTATGGGTGGTTAAAGTTGCCCGAGACTCCATTTTTGCACCTGCCAACAGACAACAGGTAATGGCTGGCACTGACGCCGCCGTCGTCTCAACAAATCTCTCTCTCTCTCTGTCTCCCCTCCCTTCTCTGGTGCGGGCAGGGGTAAGCTTATTTAGCAGTTTCCGTTTCCGCTTACCGTTTGCATTGAACTCAGCTGGCACTTCCTGTGCACGATTCTGCAGGAGCAGGACCTGTGTCGTCTTGCAAGTTTAATGCATTTAGCGCTTACGTTCCAACTCGAGAAATTGACAGAAACTGTGGAAGCTTCTGCCGCCCAACTGTCGATGCCCCTTGGCGGAGTTTCATTGGTTCGTTTTTTTTTTGTTTTTGCTGGAAATTCTCTCTTCAATTGTTGGCAAACAAAGGAATTAAATTTCAACCCACTTGAACTATTTTCAGCACATTCCTTTTTGTGTGTATCCATCCCCATGAGCCGGACGGACGGCACATGCTCTGGTCTCATCCAAAACAAATCCAGACGCTCATTGAGGTCAGATCGTGTTGCGTTTGTATTGCGGTGACATTACCAGAGGACACCCACTGTGCGTCTGTGTTTGTGTCTTTGCCAAAAAAAAATAAATGGTTACAGTTATTGCCTCGCTGCCGTCTGCCGACTGCTGCCACATGCTGTGTTCTGTGTCCGTGCCACCCTCACACGACTGGTTTATTTTTACAGCCAAGGATTGCTGTAGGATTCCTCTTTAGAATCGGAGGATGGCATCGCATCTGGTGTGGGGCGGGGCGGGGTGTTCGCTCCTCCATTTGGTTAATTGTGAGCTTTGGCTAGTTTTTAATCTGCTAATGGTCGTGTTGATTCCAATCCTCTTTTCAATCGATTTCCCATCTCTCTGGCCAATTATTTCAATAATTCGAAACATTTCTCTTTCGGCCTCGGACTCGTGCTCTCGTTCTCTTTTTCATTCTGGGCATATTTTCTTTTTTTTTGCCAGCAGTTTCATGGTTCCGCCTGTGGGTCTGATTCCTGTCCGGATTCAAAGCTTTGTCAAGATGCAAAATGTTGAAGCGGAATGAGGCCGAATGGGACGTAACGTGGCGGAGGCGATGCGGAAACGGAAATAATATTCCCCAGCTCAAGCAGCGGAAATGATTTATTAAAAAACGGACTGGCAGTCAACTGAAGAATCATAATAATAATCGCAACAATCACGAACAAAATGGGAATGGCATTGCGAATGCGAAGAGCAAAAAATGTCAGGAATAAAAGTTGCTTGCGATTGTCACACAATAAATCGCAACAGAAATCAAAGCGAAGTAAGAAACTTATCTCTCTGGAGGTACTCTTTCCGTATCTTCGTATCCCAGGGATACAGGGGAATAGGTATGCCCTGTTTCTGCGGATACAGTATCCCAGTCAGCCCCAATACAATTGCACGACAATTACGATGATGGCCAGCAAGGCGGAGCGACAGGGCAGTCGCCTGTTTAGTGACACAGAAATTCTGATTCTGCTGATGACAGTTGGCGGAATAAAAGATACAAATGGAAAGCATAGAGCGGAAAAAAACCCCAGCATCGGAATCAGAATCGTTTGAAAATGTATCTGCTGTCTGGTGTCTGGCTGTGGGGCAAGGGAAAAATACGTTCTAAGCGGTCTTAAAGCTGATGCAAAGCAGGTTCCCCACTTGAGAGGAGCCACTTCCCATAAAGTGGATTTTCCCATTATATTTTATCACTTATGCAGTCTATTCGGGTATTAATTTGGGATTAATTTCGTTGCTGTATGCACAAGGAAGGGGAAGGGGCCATCATCCACTTCCTGTGCAGACAAGCAAGCACAAGCTGCCACATCCACGTGCCCCAGCATCCACGTCCCCCGTCAGACACATGTCAATTAGTTGGAAGCGTATTTATCATTAATTATAGTCCGAATGTTGTTGCTCTGGGGGCGGCATGGAGTATGTTTTCCCACTCCAATAACAGCCATTGTTGTTGATCCATCTAAGGTACTTGGCAGTGGGAAAATGCATGGATGGAAATCGAGAAGAAAACTGTGTGGCATGGAAATGAAACCAAAGCTGTGGAGTACAAAAGCAAACAAACTGCAAGTGCCACAATTGTTGAGATGCGATGCATTTGATGGATAAACAACATTTTGTGGCTGGAGCGCAAATTGAATTTGGCTTAAACTCTTATCACTTATCACTTGGCTAAGCCAAAGGCAAAGGCAGGGCAGAGGGCGGAGGACGATGACGAGGACGAGCTGCTTCCGCCCGAATGCACAACTTGCAAAACTAATTAGCAGCAAAGTCAGTCAAGAAAATTTACTCAGCTGCCAGTGCCACCACCGAGACACCGAGACACCGAACCTCCGACTCTCTCCGAGGTCGAGTGCATGTGCGTCTGCCTCTGGCTGTGATTGCACCACAGCTCAGAGAGAGAGAGAGAGAGAGAGAGAGAGAGAGAGAGAGAGAGAGAGAGAGAGAGAGAGAGAAAGAGAGAGAAAGAGAGACACACACTCAGACAGCAAGAGAGAGAGAGATGAGATTCCGCAGTGCCAGCTGCAGCCAGGAGCACTCATAAGACTGCCGCACAGACTAGCTAATAAATTTAACTATAATCCGGCATTGTTGCACTAAGTACTTTTCATATTTACACAATATATAAGCTGGATAGTGGAGCCCACAGCCCACACTACCCACATCGTATCCACTGAAGCCGACAGGCCTCATATGCATGACTGAAACGGGGCCACAGACAGGAGCAGGAGCAGGAGCAGTGTGGCAGTGTCTGTCTGCTCCTCTATCAAATAGGTCAAAAAAAGAGGCAGCCCTAGTGGGGAGCTGTTAGCTGCTAGATGCTGCCTGCCTGCCTCTCCAGGCGACGTTAACCGCATGTGAAAACTTAACTTCCGGTGACATAAACACTGGCAAGGAGCTTGCTTAAAGTGCACCCGGAACGGAGCAACGAAAGTAAATGTGCAGCCTCAAAGCAAGATAAAATATTCAAATGAACAGCCAGCAACACCCACAGAGAGTGAGTGTGGCACAGATGCATGTGTCTAAGCAGAAGATGCAACGCATGCATGTACTCGTAGCTGTGTGCCACACTTGCCCCAAGTTGCAGCCAGACAAAGGGGATAACGACAAAAATGTCGACAACAATGCGAGCAGACAATGCTGCGGCAGGGGGCACGAGGAAGATCCGACTATGACTACAACTACGACTAGAACTAGGAGGTGGCTTAGAAGGCAGGTTGTCGACCCGATTGTTGTCACTGTGCTGAACTTTTGAACTATTTCCGTTGGTTGCAGTTACCTGGTTACCACACGTGCCACACGCACACACACACACACAGCCATATTAATTGCATGCATGGCTCTAAGACTTGATTTTGCCTCCGCTGATTTATAACCCATCAGAGAAGAGGGGGAGTGACACAGTGGCAGTGGCATCTGTTGCCAAGCCGCAAACTTTTGGCCAACGTCATCGCTGAAATGAAGTGACTCTGGCATACGCCACAAAAGACGATCGCTTCCGGTTTTCTCGGGTGAAAGTTTTCTGCCCCTTGCCCATGCTCATGCCACTCGCTTGTGATTTGCATGACTTTTGCCAAAGTTTTCGAAAGTAAAAACTTTCTCAGGGACCACTCTCATAGGGCGGGAAATAGAGTTGGAAAGAGAGAGGAAGGTGGATGAGATGGCTGGCTGAATCAATGATTAGCAGCCTTGAAATTGAAAGCGAAGCCAAATCGATTCAGTTCGTGTGCATTTTGCTGGGAAACAGTTCTTGTAATGGGTAGAAAAATATGCTGTAGAAATCGAGGAAAAGTTAGCAGTAAAAATGGAAGAGAGCTGTAAAAATTGTGGAGTTTTGTGTAGAAAGTGTAGAAAGAAACTTTGACAGATCGTTAGCAGAGCAAGCTGATATTATGGAATAAATTCTTGATCCATTATCGAAACTCTTTGCTATTTTTGGAGATTTTTCCGAAAAAAATAGAGCTGCTTTTAATATGATATGTAAATGTATCAATCGAATATATATTCTTGTTGCTTCTCAACGTTTTCTTACATTTATGTTGCTCAACCCCTTGCTCAGCGGCTGCTCGAAATCGTGCTTTTGATGGCAAGATTTCCCACAGTGTAATGTGGGTGAAAGTTTATGGGTCGCAGCTAGTTATAAAGTCATTTCGCAGACCCAGAAAATGTACTTTACCCGAAAAGGCGTCGCCATGGCCTGGAGAATATCCCATTTAAAGGCGCCGTGATGCCTGCTCTGACTCCGATTCATTGACGGCGATAAGGAGACAAGCAGAAAAATGTGTGTGTTCGATGGTGGAGGGTGGAGCGACCCAAAAGGAATCCCAAAAGCAGCTTAGTTTCCTGGGTCCTGGGAATATGCCTCATTGCATGCCACGCCTGCTTGCGCAGCCGCCACCATTTTGGTGTCCCGTCTTACCGCAATCAAAATTGTTACATTCTAAGCCAATATGTTTTATGATGTATGAAATTTGATGTTGCGATAACATTTTACACGCCTGGCTGCACTTTATTTTTTCCCATCTTAAAGGGGCCAAGTGCGAAATCTGGAATAGAATTTGGGGCTGGGCCGCTGCTCCTTTTTTTTTTTAAAGTGCCAGCCCGCCCCACGTGGTTTGCCACTTACCGGCATCGAAAGCCCTGCAGGCATAGAATGTGTTTTCCTTTTTTTTATTTCCCTCTTTTATTTGGCGGGAGGAATGCCGCAATCAACGGCAAAGTTCAATGGGCCAAAACGGATGCCAAACTGCAACTAAATTTGGCTTTTGCCTGTGAAAAATTGTCAATTTCACAACCCTGCATGGGGCTAGCCTCATACGTGTGCATATGTGCATGAAAGGGTATAAAACTGCAGCGCTTTTCGATTTATGCACTAAGCGAGCCAGAGAGCAGGTGGAATAGTCCCTTAATCGTTGAAGATTTACTGAAGTTCCCCCACACTTGACAGAAGGGTCTTAGGGATATTCCATTAGCTGTGTGCCAGCACTAGCCCCAAAGCCATGGCGGAAGAGTATCCCCAACTCGACTCAGGTTCAGGGCTTATCTCAGCCGACTGCCAATTGAAATGTGTCACCATTTTGTAGCTTTATGCATGCACCGCTCGCACGGTACGGCACGGCATGGCATGGCACGGCACGGCCACAGCTCCATAAAAAGCAACGCTTATCATTCTTTTTGCTGTCGGCCATTTTGGGGAAGCGTTTAAGCTTAAGCGACCATTCTTTGGTATAGCATAACGCCCCACTCCCACCATTGCGGCCATTTTTTGTTAGCTTAAAAAATTCTTTTTATGCGCTCATGATTTTAATGCGCTTTGGCCATTTTTATGAAGCCAGCAGCAGAGGCAGCAGCATCAGCGGCCTCAGCCTTCCTACTACCACCCGCCTGTCATTCCGTTTGAAATTCATGAAGCGCATCGCGGTTTTGTAAGCGGAAGACTTAAGTGCTGAAGAGGAGCAGTGGGAGGGAGTGGGAGTGGGGATTGGAATTGGGTCCAAGCTGGTCTTATGCTTATGCGCTACTCCAACTCGGCTGCCATATCTGTATGCAAATGGCATGGCCAAGTCATTTAATTATGTATTAAATGCTGCAGTTTGCATAATTAACCAAGTGCTTTTGCCAGCTGCAGCTGCAGCATCGGAAACTTTTCCACTTTTGGTATCCAATAGGGTCTTAAAACCATCCGGCTGAACGCTTTATGCTCAAAGTCTTTAATGCCTCTAAGTGAGTGGAATTAACCATTTTAACGCTTCGATTCGACAGCAGCAGCAGCAGTAGAACCAAGAGACGTGCTGTCAGGGAATCTGCTCTGGAGTCCTGTTTCCTGTCTCCAGTCGCCCGCTTCCTGTCAGCCATTGTTTATTTATGTAAAGCAAACGCGCGAGTGTGTGTGTATGTGTGTGTGTGTGCGTTGCGTGTGAAATTGTCACGTCAACGGCACGGCAAGGCAAGGCAAGGCAGACACAGAGAAAGTCAAAAGTGTGGCAAGATGTCTTGGCTTCTGTCATTCGGCATCTGGTGGCTGGCACCTGCCGTTTTGCTTTGACAAGAAATCAAATTAACAGCCCGCAAAGGCGTCTGTCGCCCCATGATCTCAAGTGTTTCTCAGTGCGGGTCCCCGCATTACTCATACGCTGCGTGTGGTGCTGCTTCTGTTGGCAGAGAGTGGTTGCCCCAAGTGGTTGCTGGTTTGAGTGCTTGTCCGTATGTGCCCCTCTTCTGTGTTTGTGTATGTGTGTGTTTTTGGTTGTATGCATATCCATTGACCTGAAACCCTGGGCTAAGTGCCACTAGCCTAAAATGGCCAGCACTCTCTGCCATGGTCCCATTTGAATGCATTTTTAGACAGCTGCTACTAAAAATAGCAGCAAACAGCCCGAATCTCTATCTGTATCTGCATCTGCATCTGCATCTGCATCTGATTCTATGTATATTCGCATTCATTCCTGAAAGTTTGCACTTGCTTGTTGATGGCAGGCGAAAGTTTTCCTGCCAAATGGGCGAAATTGTTAACTTTACATTTAAGCAGATTACAAAAACCAGGGCAAAGGATATAGCAACCGAATGGGTTGGTCGGTCCCAGACCAGGTCCGGTCCATGATCCTGATCCTGCACATGTCAGGCGTGTGCAATGCCTGTCAGCCTTGTGTCAATCATTTGCCACTGCCCCAGTCACAGCCAGAGCCAGCTTTGGTGCGAAGATAATTGTTTTTTGCCAGCCCCCCCTCCGACAGTGTATGTGACGTGTGTTGGCTTTAAATTATTTTGTTTCGCTTTCCTGTCGTTGCATGAAAGGATGTATACAAAAAAAAAGAGGGATAAAGGACTGCACCGCTCAGTGGCAGTGGCTTAATGGATGTTGGATTTCGCTCTCAATTGAATGTGACAGCAGCTGTTCAGTCCCCACGTCTCCCTGGAATTTTGCTAATTGCCGCCACCGCCTATTTGAGGCCAAAGCTAATTTCGATTAGGCAAAGCCACAGACAGCATCACAAATTTCTGTTTGGTTTCGGTTTGCACATTCAATTGCAGTTGCAATTGCGGTTGACCATTAAAAAATAGAATGTATTCGGAAAATGGAGAGAGTGAGTGCTGCAGAGGAAAGCTAATGGCAATTGGTTTTGTCTAAGACAGTCAATAAGCTGATTAAATGGGGATTTTGCGATACTGGCGAGGGGAGAGTCTGTGATTTGTCTGTGGGTTATTCCAGAGTGTGGGTTTGATTTGTTTTCAATGCTAATTTGGGGTTTTTTAGTGTCAATTGTATTCTAGTGTTGTTAGTCAAAGATTTCTTAATACATTTGTATTCTTCATAAAGGGAAAATAAAAGAGTATCTTACATTGGTAAAGAAATACTCGAGTGCAGACTTTGAGGCTTTAAAGATGATTCTTCTGACACAATCCTTAACAAAGAGTATACCTATTGCTGGATTGAAAGGACAGAAAGCTCAGTGTCTCAACAAATACAAATATCCTGCTGTCAATTACTGACACACCAACAATTTCTACACTTTTGTGGTTATCCTTTCCGTTTCTCATATCGCGCAATTACTTGCATACTCGTAAATGAACGCATCAGTGAATTCGAGTACCCTCTTGTCAGCCACTGCCTGTTTGCCTATTTGATCCAAATTGCATTAAGCATTTAAATAATTCATGGGTAATATTTGCCTGAATTATCAGCCTTTCAATTGCTCTTCCAAGTACCATTCGCAGTGCCACGCCCACTGCCAAATTGTCTCATTTGTTGTGGGGGTATTGGTTTGGAAATGGTAGCCAGAGAAAGCATCGTTGATTAATTTAATTATCTGGCTCAAAGGCAGGCGGTGATTGTGGATTGGTTGGTGCGGGGCTAGCCACCTCGCTGATCCAATTGAAAAATATTTTATATTTTAATTGAATTGCATTAAAATTCAATGCGCAATTTAATTATCATTGGCAGCGGGCTGCCTGTTGACGAGGCCTAGGCATGCCAATTGATTTGGCTACGGCATCAAGCCGCATGCCACATGCCAGACATTGACAACATTGTTGCTGCTGCCACAGCCACATCCACTCACGTTGCTGCTGCTGCCACTGATGTTACTGCCACTGCTACTGCTTCTGCTATTGTTGGGGCTTTCGCATCATTTGATAATTAGTAGGAATGGGCCAATATAGTTGGCCAACCAAAGGGTTTGCTGGCGGCATTTCCATCGCATCCAATTTTGATGCGCCAATAACGATGCGATTTTTCTCTCATTACGAGTATGCTCTTCCCTCTCTGAGGGAATATGCCACTGGGATAATTCAGAGAAGAAAAACATTAACAACCAATAAAATGTGATCACTTTTCAGTGTAAAATAAACGAATTTGTGGTTAAATAAATGTTTTTTCATAGATTTACATAATCGAATAGTTTCACCATCGCCTTATTGCAGTTTTAACGAAGGTTTTAGAAGGGTATTTAAGTCTTCGCCTTGCCAATCAATGCATTCTTCACTTATTATTTTGACAATTATCCACGTCGCTATGCGTCAATTGCGCTCATCAAAAAATTGGGTACATGAAACGCTCATTAAGGGTTTCTTCCCATCCGAAACATGGCTCCAACTAATGGTGAAAATGTTCAATACAAACCGAATAGAAAAAGAATTCAGTGCGAATTGCCAGGCACCAAAAACCCCTCTCGTAAATCCCTTTTTGCATTTCAGCCTCCCGTGGCGAATGTGTTGGCAGGAATTTTGTGACTTTGGCAATTGAATACAGCCCAATATTGGCTCCGAGCGGCTGTGTGGCAGCAACACCATGCCATGAAATGCAAGGGAATGCTGCCCCTTATCATGCCATTGTGTAGCGGCACACACTCTTCCGTATGAAGCCTGGACCAAACTTTGATACAACTCTCTAGGAAATTTTCAGTTTTCCCCTTTTCGTTGGCCTTTCAATTATTAATTATTTATATATAAACTTTATGGGAAAAAGCCTCACAAATATCCATGAGGAAGTTTGTCCGAAAAGCTGAAAAGGGGGGCCGGAAAACGTATTTTATTGGCCACATAATAAACGGGCCACTTACGCCTGCTCCTCATGCTGGCCCATACTTTCCGTTGAACGACAGTTTGAAGCCTTTAAGTGCCGAATCGTATTGTCCTTAATTGCTTTTTAAAGGCTTGTGGGGAGGGGCAGGGGGAGCCCAACCGAATCAAGTCAACAACCGACAACGTCTGGCTGGCTCTGTCTGCAGATATGCGAAGACTGGGGATCACAGGGTGGATGTGGATGTGGATGCCCATGCAACATTTGTTGCAAGCAATTTACTTCAACATAATCATATTAAATTTTCTCCACCTACTCGTTTAGTTCCATCGAGGCAAGGGCCCCAGAGGAGGCGTGCACAACGTTTTTGTCTATCGTTTTGTACCTGGACTCGAGACTCGAGACTCGACTCGGCCTCTGCCTGTGTCTCTTTCTCTGTCTCTGGAAAATTATACTTAAAAGCTGGGAGCGTCCTCACCACACACATGCGTCTGAATGGCCGCACATGGTACATATACATACACACATACAGACACATGCTTGTACTTCCCCAGCCCCGAGTTCTGTAAGCTGCAGGCTGACACCAACAGAACCCCACACTGAGAGCTCTTTTTTTATAGTTGCTCTGTGGCAGGATGGCCATCCAGCCCTGACTCTGAGGCAGTCCTGGTATGTTTATTTTTTCACCCTGCTCTGCTCCTGCTGCTTGTCCTGGGCGTCTGCCCTGCCCAGGTCGTTGGCTTCTTGCCTCACATGGGGGGCGTTTTCATTTCCTTGCAGCCGTTGGCCAGCCCCAACACCAACAGGAGCCACATGCAACATCCATGGCGTTTCGTTGCTGTACGTTTCCTTTTCTTTTGTTTCGCTCCTTTCGCCCCAGCCAGGAGGAGGTTCTTTCTTATGCTGTATTACAGCAATTATAATTTCGCTCTAATTTAATTTCAAATCAAGTAAAAAGCCGCAGAGTCAAAGGCCAGAACCTAGCAAAACTTATACAACTTGGGGTGGTTATGCATACGCAACGGAAAATTCATTTACCCCGATGACACATACGAAGACTTTTGTGTTCTCTTCCCTTCTGGTTTTGGTCTGGTCTTAATCATCAATGTAATGGATTTGCTGTAGTCCCAAGTGTCGTGTTGTGGTAGATTGTCGTTAAGAACTTTGTCTGGAATCAGTCACATTAACTACCTAAGAGTTGGAAGCTCTCTTCCGGTTGCACTGGCAGTGGCACTGCCACTGGTTAAACGGAGGGGAGTTTCGTGGTTGCCCAACTGCACAGAACAGCCATTAATATGGCCATTTTTTATTGCAACTTTTGCACTTAAAAGAGGCCAGCAGAAGCAACAACATAAAGAAGAATTCCATCAAGCATATAAATGGATAAACATTTATTGCAGTTTATTGAAAAATTGTCGGTTATCGCGGCACGAGGCGGGGAGTACACGAGGCAGTACGCAGAGAAGGAGCAGACCGTTAAGCATTTTAATTTCACACAAGAGACGCAAAGTGCAATGCGCTACATGCCACATAATGGGGCATATACGTAGATGGAGAACATTTCCAGTCCAAGTGCACCAGAGATCTTGTGCATAAAACCAAGTTAATGAAGTCTTTAGCTTTGTTGGTGGACTGGCAATAAATTATTTAAATTAGTTCCATTCCCAGTGGTAGATCCTGTCTGCTGATGGAAGCCAAAAGGTTGCACATTTGCCGTTAGCTCACTTTATTTATTCAACAATTTATATTTGTGTTGCGTGCCTCTGAACTTTACGGCCACATAGGCAGTGGACCGAGGCCCACGAGCTGCAGTAAATTAAGTCGTTAATATCTTGTTTATCATGGCCACCGCTGCTGCTGTCGCTACCGCTGCTGCTGCTGGTGGTGGTGCATGATGGTGCAGGCTTTGTGCCGTGGCCATATGTTGACCCAGGACGCCACTTGAACCAGGCTGTAATGGCACGGTGCTCGGTGCTCGACCCTGGCTCGACCATACGTGGCTATGCGCCTGTTAATTACATGATTTATATGCATAAATATATGCATTGAGCTTGATTTATGAAATTAATTTAAAAAGGATTTACCGTCCAATGGGCAATAGTATCTGGCTCCTGCTCCTGCTCCGGCTGCTCCTGGCATTGCGGCCTTTTAAAATTATGTTGCATACGCGGCTATCGATTGAAACACATGGCACAGACACACACAAACGCACACACACGCAGGCAATGTGCTAATCACTTTATCACTTGCAACACCCACACGGGCGCGCACACCATCCATAAGGATAATTTAATTTTGTTGAGCTTGGCACGAACCAACCGCAAGGAAATAGAATATAGAAACCCTCCTTTTGGCATCCACTACTAACTCATTATAACAGTTTTATTAGCCAGCTCTGGCGGTAGGCGGGTGGCGGGAGGGCAGCGGCAGGAGTACGATCCGAGAAGGCCCCACAGCCACAGCCTGAGCCAGAGCCAGAGCTATTCGCGCTTCGCTTGTTTCATTTACACTCGCTGCCTGAATTACTTTATTAGTCTAATTAAATGCGCCACTTGTACGCAGAAAATGGCACGCGGCTGTGCTGAGGGAGCTGTGCAAACAATTAATGAAATTAGCAAAGAGTTTCTCTCTTTATTTTTTTGGTTGGAGAGATTTCTTTTGGCCTGTAATTACATTAATTAATTGGTCGATCAGGCGCTCGGGCAAGTGAAACTTCATGGCAGCCACAAGCTAGGCGATGTTCAGCTGATGATTTAAGTTTCCGATATACGGATACATGCCTCATGGTGGCAACACCTGCTCCGACACAAGCCCGAAATGAACCCGCAAGCCCAACCGCATCCAAAGCGACGACATCAGCGATTATGGAACTGAAAGCGGAACAGGAGCCGCAGGAATCGCAACACTCCCAGATACACACACACACACACACACACACAAACGGATGTATATATAACCTGCGGATTATGTCCGCACTAGTATGAAATCCCAAACTGTCAGTGTGGCACACACTGCAGTCCAACCCGCTGGCTAAACATAAGCCACACACTCGCATCCCCACAGTCGGAGTCGCTCTCTCGCACGCCCAGACATAATTCCTTTTATTCTTTGTTGGCAGCCGCTACCTTTTAAATATTTACACATATGCGAGCATCCACGAGTGGTTTTGGGTCTCTATTTATGTGTCTTTGTTGGGTGCTCGAATAGAAACTTGTTCAAAGACAATTTGCATTAGGAAGCGTGGGTTAAGGGCTTAGTAAAGAGCTTCAAGTTTACGTACTCTGCAGTTGTCTCAGTTTAGTACTCTTTAATTACCTGAAATATGAACTTATCACCCCTTTTGCTGAACTTTAATTCTGCTCTGATCTGTGCAGCAACTTTACATTTTCCAAGTTTACCCTTCAATAATTATCTTGAAAATGATATTCACACCCTCTTCTGAATCCTAATTCTTCAGACAAGTAAATCTCCCCCTTAAATTGGCAAAGTGCAAAGTGGCAAAACACTATCTGTAATAGACAGAAAGCACACACACACCTGACGAAGGTAGCAAAGCCCGCACTTTGGCATTGAAGTATTTTTGGGGAAAACAATTTTGCCCCCGAAAACAGCTCTGTGGCTGTGTGGCTGCAGAGAAGCTCGTCTACAATGCACCCAGAACTATGTAACTCGGTTAATCCTATTGATTTTGATTTGCATACAAATTAGAATGTGCTGGCACACAGGCAGGCAGGACGCTCTCCTGGCAGTCGGAGGAGCAATCTGCCAAAGGATTTCTCGCTCCAGCTCTCTGTGTGGCAGAGGATAGCTGCTGGAGGCGGTAAAGAAAGTTGAGCCCGACAAAAAAGTGTTTAACATGTGTACTACCATATCCAGCGGAGCTTTACTTTCTACTGCTCCGGCATTAAATTTCAATTTAAGCTGGACTCTTCGAAGGCTTCGGAGAGGCAAACGGCGAAAGGCGAAAAGCGGTGCCAAAGCAGCGTTGGCCTGGGTGCTTTAGAAGCGACGAAGTGCGAATGCTTTGTGAAACAATTAGCATCTTGCTTAATTGTTCAGAGAGGGAGAACTCAGCAATGCTGAGATGTGGCATGTGGCATGAGGAGGAAGAGAGCGAGAACGAGAACGAGAGCTCCCAGCATGTGTGGCATAGAATTTTCAAACATTTTAATGGAAATCGTAGTGAGCTCGTGTGTTAGCAGAGAAAACCCCGTCTGCATAGATGTGGATGTGAATGTGCCCCCCACCCCACATTATTGCCGCTGCTGTACATGAAAGAAATATGAAAATGAAATTTAATGCGGTGCAAATACTTTCAGCATGTCTGTGTATTTGTGTTTGTGTTTGTGAGAATTTTAATTTGCTTTAATATTTCATTACCGGGCCTGGCATGTGCATGAGCGGGCAAACAGCATATGGCCAAAGAGGCAAAGAGCTGCGCGCCAAGGAATTTCAATTAAGATTAATTCGCGCCTTTACTCCCAGCACCTTGAGCCTGGCTGGCACCAGGTCTGGGGGTCCCTGGCTGTCCCCCTACCGTAGCCCAGATGCCATCGTGGTGGCAATCTTCAGGTGGAGCTCACTTTTTGGCACGTCCCCTCGGCAGGCAGTTGCGGTTCTTTTTCAACTCGGTTGCACTTTGGGTCACGCCTGAGCGACGATGCGTTATGAAGATGGCGAAGCCAGTGGCAATGGCAATGGCAGTCACGGTGGCAGCTGAATAACTTGAGCGGCACAAAATTGTGCCACTTAACGGAAGCAGCATAAAAGCAACGGCAAAAGTAAAGCCAAGCCGTGCCAAGCCGCAGCCGCAGCCACAGCAACACGGCAAAGAACAACAGCAACAAATTAAAATAAACTTTAATCATGGCGGGTAAACAGAGGCGAAAAAACTGTAGCATACTTCTGTGCGCCAAAGCAAATGGCGACACCAACACCAAGAGCGACAGCGGAAGAAGCAGGAGACGAAGCACCAGCTCCACTAAGTGCTCCATTTCATCATCGTCAGCAGTCACATCAGAAGGGAGCTCTTCGTCCTGTCGCCTTGACATCCCTGGCTGCAGCAGCTGCAGCCCCATTGATAACTGGAGTGCTTGACGGGCAGTAAATATTTTTATTCAAGTTAATAATGTTGCTCTCGTTGCCAGCTTTGGTTTGCTTTTTGCCTTCTACCGTTTCCCTTTTCATACCCTTATTAAGGTACACTTGCTGCGGGTATTCGGGTTCTTCATGAGCTAGGGAAGATACTTTAACCATTTATATTTATTCTAGATCATTAAGAGCGGAGTATGTATAGAAAAGTTTCAACCGTTTGTCAGCCAATAGTACGATCGATTAATATAAACTTCCTTAAACATAATCCAACAAAAGCTACCAGACTTATGATGAATCTACAAAAGGGTATCTACATTTGCGGCATCAGGTAGTACCTTCTTTTCTTATTGCTTATGCAGCCAGCCTGTTTACGGGCCAAGTCCTTTCGTTCGTCTATTTACCAGCACTGCAGTTGTTTACTGAGGTTTCCATCATCCGTTCCCTATCTGCGCTTTTCTGTTTGTTCATTAGCCGCCCGGTCCATGGCAACCAGCAGAGGCAGCAGCAGCATCAAGAGCAACATCAGCAAAGGAGCGGCGGCAACATTTTTACTCGTCGCTTGTTTTATGCGGTTTCAAATAAATTGCCAGCCAGCATCATTTCCGCTGCCCCGCCATGATTAAACAGCAACATTTTTGCCCACTCATCAGCCAAAAGGGGGGGATCCCGATACCGGCTCGACTTTGGCATTCCCTCGGCTGCGACCGTATGCATGGGGGATGACTCGTGTGCCCAGCATACCCCTGGAAAGGATGTGGCACTCTGTGCTCTTCAGTTTTGAGCACTAGCTACTATTTATGGGCAACACTTTGCAGGCTCTGGCTAACGACTGCGACTGAAGCGGGGTCTAGAAGAGGCAATTAAATGATTATTTGTGCTTTTACTTCGTCTTGCCAGTGATTTAATGACGTGGTGGAAATATGTTTGCTGTCTGCGTAAGCAGCAAAGAGAGCCGAACAGCAGCAGGGGCCAAATGTAATGACCAAAAAACAATTAGAAGAATATCCTCTCCTGCAGCGACTTGTTGGTTGCTCTAGAAACGCAATTAATATCAATTTGAATTACTTTTTATGTGTTCCCGTTGAATGGTTCACCTTAATATATCATAATTAGCGAACGGGGATCGCTCTTTGCGCAGACTGGCCAAGCATATGGACAGTACAAATAAAGAGAAGCCGTAAAGGTAAGGTACCCAAACAGAAAAAAAAGGTAGCGGCCATTAAATTTGCATACAATTTTGTTCTTCTGTTATCCTTATCGGGAGGAAGCTCTAACCGTGTTTGCATAATTTTCCACTTTGAGATTTTGGGTTCTGCATAGACAAGGGAAAGCCTCGGGTTGATTAATGTTTCTGCCTGATTTCCAGAGTGCTTGACAAGGCATAAATCGCCGGTTTCCATGGCATGGAAATTGTCAGGGCTTATTGGCGCACATATAATGACAATTATTTAATTGTAAAATACCCACACAAGCCTCACCGCCCCTGTCCCGCGCTACACAAACTCACACACACACTTGGGGGGCTTTCGGGGCGTTTTCCAAATTAGTTGGACAAACTTTGTCGTCTGATGATACGACTGAATGACAAGTTGAGTTGACTTTTCGACTACAAAAGGGCAAGTAGGGATACTCGTGTTAGTCAGTTGCATTTGCAGCCAGACATTGATAAGGTTATTGTCGCCCCACGCACACACACACACACACTCTCACGTGTTTGTGCACAGGTATGCATGTGGATTGCATAACTTGCCAGTATAAGTAAATAAACACAGACACGAAGAACCCAACAATACCAAAGTAATTTGCACTCAGCTGGCCCTCTCTCTCTCTCTCCCTGTGTAATTTTAGGTGTTTCCTGTGCGTCTCTGGCTGCTGCTTTGCATAATTACTATTATGATTGCTCAAGTTTTGGTAATTTGGTCATGCACAAATGAAATTTTGTTGAAGCTGTGGACGAAAATTCGTCTCCAGTTCATCAGACACTCTACCACATCGAAATCCTGGCTCCAATTTGCATAGCAAATAAATGATTTTATAACTAATTGCAAATTGAAATATCTTAAGTGATATTTAACTGCCACAAATACTTACGGCATAATCCCAACCGCTAACATCTCGAAGCCAGAACTAATTACTAATCATTCATGTTTAATCTACAAACTTCGATTAAAGATGCCCTTTGGTGTAGTCACTGCCAAGCTATTTCCTTCGCTTTAATCTTTCTCTCTCTCAGACTAGCATTAAATATGGTTTGCCAAACTTTCTTCCCCGTGTATAAAAACGAAGAGGGAACTTGGCTGGCTTGCCAAGAAAACCCCTTGGCCCGAACCCACCCATGGGGTGGCCCACCTGCCGGGCAGGGCCATGCCGGGCCTGCCTCTAATGGCCGCAATGTGCGCGACCATTAGTGGAACATATGGCCAGCTGGAGCAGAGCGGAGCAAACCTTCTTTGGCCCAAAAAAAAACTTTTTCGCTGGCCTAAATGTAACTTAATTTTTTGGCTTCTGCAGCGGGTCAAACCCAGCTTGTTACCTGACTCGATGCCCGCTCTATAGAGTAATTGGTCCCCGGAGTGCTGTAGCTACTTAGAGACATTGTGCGGTTCAAGCTGTTGGCTGGAAGGATACCAACCGACCATCCTCTTTGCTCCTCTCCCCCTCCTTGAGCTCGTGTCAACCATCTAGGTATATTTATGGCACTGGAGTGGCGATAAAAAACGTTAACCGTTTCGGCTTAGAGTGCAGACTTTTCCTCTCTTTTTCCCTGCTAGAAAATTAGCAGAGGCACTAAATTTTATTTAAGAAATTACCAGCCAAAGTTGTATGTAATCTGAGGGTTGGTTACAAATGAAACCTTTAAAGTCCCAATGCCGGGCACTTTAAGAACCAAGAGCGGAACTAAGAACGAGAGCGAGACTAAGGCTGAATCGGAAACGGAAACCGAAACCAAAGATTTCCACTTAAGTAAGGGAACTCGAAAATTCGCTCAGGTGTGGCCCTCGTGTGTGTGTGTGCGGGCCAACTCAATTTAACGCCCCGAAGGCAGCAAAGTAGCAGCACAAATAAAGACACACAGCATTCCAGGGATTGCTAGCTCATAAATAGTTAAGAAGGCGAGATGAGAGGCAGGACCTAGGACATTCACCCGAAAAGGGACCTGGGCAGGAAATGGCATAGCGAGAAGCCGTTGCTCCTGAGCCGTTGCCGGCCCAAAAGGTGGGCCGAAAGGTTAACAAAAGGTTCAAGCGAATTTTATGCGTTTGTCAATAAAAGCCCAAGCACACACGGGACCCCAAGAAGGTGACCCTAAAAGCGAAAGCAAATCAGGCTAAGTGTAGGCATATTGACCTTCATCAGTGCCAACATTGGGGCCAGCGTCAACTCCCAGCGGGCAGAGGGCAGGGCAAATAATGCCAAGCACGGTAGGATGTGTAGATACCCCCCCGTAAGAGGACTATGGAGGTGTAGGTACTGGACAGTGATTTGGCGCGGCCTTCACGTGCGACGATTGCTTTGCAATTAGCGCCATTTCAGCAGTTTTGTCGTTACGTCGCCAGCTCCTCGTTAATTACCCAAGTCGCCTGCATTTGAAGGCTGTCCGGCACTGGCACTGGACACCGCCCATCGACGACAGTTTTGTGACCCATTTGTGTGCAGGATCCAATGCTATATGTGTGTGTGTATGTGTATGGCTATGCGTGTGTGTGGAGGAATGGTTAAAAAGACTCTCATAAATTTGGCACACGCCGAACCACGGGGCGCATACGTAGCGTCTAATCGTATGTAAGACGGCCGGGCTCCAATTAGTCGTGTCGCTTTCAAGTGCTGCTCTCTTTCTCGCACACACACACTAGCACTTGCACTCTCATCCTTGTCCTCGTTTTTGCTATATTTATGCATGTGTGTGTTTGTGTGAGTCCCTTTGGTACGTGTGATTGCTGAGGAGCCAAGAGGCAGCTTGGCGAGTCGCCTAACGAGCTCAGCGCCGGGTAGGAGAGAAGGAGTAGGAGACCAACAAACAAAAGCTGCTGCTCCTCCTCAAATGCTGCTGCACAATGGCCGTGCAAGATGGCCGCCGGCCGTGCCACTTGGCAAGTGTAAACATGAAACAAACAAACAAAAAAACCGAAGCTCGACGAAATTTGTGTCATTTTGAAACGGAGAACAAATGCAAATTATGGAAAACAAAAGGAAGTCACGCATAAACATTTGTTCACATTAAGCGTCAACAGAAATACAGCCTGTCGAGCCTTTCGGCAATAAATACGCAAATCCAAAACGCCACAGGATACTGTGTTCATTATTGTGTGCATGACTACACTGAGAGAAATGGAACCTGCACAGGGAAAGGTAAAAACGATATTGCTGCCTGTCAAAGTATACTCTTTCGAGCAGTGTCTGTATATCTATTCCATACTCCATTTGTGTGCCATTCAAAGGCACAGCGTGGGGCAGGCAGCACAGCTAAGCTTTCAACAACTTGGAAACTTATTCTGGATTTAATATTAAATGTCAAAAGCGGCCCACACGCTGTGTGCGAAAGACACGCAACGCGGGAGCGGAGTGAATTATGAGAGAGCTATTTCGAACACATTCCACACAGCAAATAGGTTACTGCTACTTTTGGCTCTAATGTTTTAATTGGGTCGGGAATGGGGGGTGTGCCATATGGAGGAGGCGTCGACTTGCCGGCAGCTGAAGTCTGTCATGCAACACAACAAGCGACTAACGATAGGCGGGCACCCGTACCCAATCTCCTGCTGCCATAATGACTTCATTTTCCAGTCCCCACAACAGCAGGAGGAAACACCTAATCCTGACAAGAAATTGCATTGCGAAATGCATATCGTACACCGTGTGGCATTCAACAGAAGTGTGAATTATAAACACGCAGAGCCCCCGCTGTGCGGTGCCCTTTAATAAGCCACCAGGAACGTGCAGCGGTCAGTGGCAGTAGCAAAAAAGGAAAAACCATTGCAAGTCCCTGACGATAACAGTCAACAACAGGAATACAGGAACAAAGCTTTGGCAGCGAAGTTTCAGCTACCCTTTCTGATGGATCTTGGCCACGAAAAGGTACACTGATCCGCTTAAGTTTATATTCGTTGTTGAAGCTAAAAAAATATACCCACATTGTCGTAATACCCTGTTGGAGAGTATTAAAATGAGCTAAAAAAATATGCAAAAAAAAAAAATTGTTCAATTAATGTGAGCTGCCCGTGGTGGCAGGGCAAAGAGCAGGAGTAAAACGTTTTTAACGCGCATAATTCTCACACACACATCTGTGTAGTAGGTTGTTAGTGCCATGTAATTAAGCGCATGCTAAAAAAAATGGTACGAGTATGCAACAAGAATGTCCCGTATCCATTGGCAGCGTCGCAGGGCAGAGGCTTCCACCCATCCATGAAGCCATCCACCGACTGAACTCGTAGTTGTGCCAACCGCCAATCAATAATCGGGCGATGGTGGGTGATGGGTCGCGAGTGGTGGGGGAGCCACCGTGAAACGTTACTTTAATTGGAGCCATGTCAAAAACAGGCGAGCAAAGTGCGGAAAAAATCAAATTTATTTTGAAGCTGAGGGTGCAACTCCGGGCTGTTGGCGCATGTGCCAGATCAATCAATATCAATCCGCAGCCATATTACGCATATGTCTGTTGGCGGAGCTGTCAGAAACTGTACACGACGCCGGAGACTAAGGACCATGCTCGTTCTAGTTATGTTTTTAGGCCAGGTAAAAGGCAGCATTCACTGTCGCCAGGGTACTCATATCAAAGGGTAGTTCGACTTGTCCAGTGGCGGTCGCTCGGTCGTTCAGTCGGTCCATTGTTGTCTGCCATTCCCCCGGTAATTTATGCAAATATGCCCAAGGCTTGATGCGGACACACGATGCTCGTCAAACTTCCGCCGAGCGTCGAGCAAACACACGCACACATACAACCTGCAGATGTAAACTATTTAGCAAACATTTGCATAAACATGGGTGTGTGCTTTGGCATAATGAAAAGCTGGGCAAATATTTACACCCCCTGCAGTAAAGTGACCCACCGTTTGGTGGCCACAAGGGAAAGAGTTATTCCACAATTACAATAAACATTGTGCAAAAATGTATATAATTTTCTGCGGCACAGTGCGGCTCTTTACGGCAGCTCATGTCAAGTCCAATAAATTTAATAACGCATACTAAAACTCTAAACACACACGCACACGCGAGAGGAAAATCCAAAATAAAAAAGCAACAGCAGCAGTGGCAGCGGAAAATGTGTGTGGAATACAAGTTAAATAGGGTGCAGCATGCGATGAGCGGCAGGCGTGGAGAGGAGCATAAACATTTTCCATTCAACTTAAAATTGTTTACAGAATAATGTGAAAATGGCTGCCAAGCATGTGTTGCCACTCTCTCTCTCTCTCTCTCCCTCGCGCTCCTTTGTGTATGTGTGTTTTCGTGCTTATGTCAAAATGGCGATAAATGTTGCTAAGCGAGAACAACAATATCAACAGCAGCATCAGCAGCCAGAGTAGCGGCAAGGGAATTTATGCCAAAGCTGTTGCCTGGCTTTTGCCTCTTGGCTCCTGGCTCCTGGCCCCATGCCATGAGTTCAATGTTTTTTAAATACCGAAAAAAACAATCATTGACAGAACGGGGGGCTTTGCATTACACAATATTACGCATACGCCATGCCACGCTGGCTTACTGCACAAAATGGCCGCATGTGCCGGGAGTCTCCTGGGCGGCCCTGGGGATTTTATGGCCTGCTAAAGGGCCACATTTTTATACATTTCACGCGCTCACATAAATAACGATTATGCCCCTAGCCAAACGGAGCAGAAGGTTTATGACTTTTGCCCAGGCAGAAGGGAAGATTTGCCATTGGCTCTGGCTTGTTGGCCTCAAATTCCTTAAATGGCTTCATTCTGCGGGAAAACTGTCAATTGACAGCTGCTGGAATAGATGAGTCTAATTTATGTGCATGAGATGTGAGGGAAACGGAATGAAAATGGAAAACTTTCCACTTTGCGACACTGCCCGGGCGTCTCATATGTGCTGCTGAGCAAAGTTTCCGGTAAATTAATCCAAAGTGTTGCGGTCCAATGGCAACAGACACCGCAAGTCGCAGTGGCAATGCCAGTGGCAGTGGCAGCCGCTGTAGAAGTCGGTTGCAAAGTTTTGGCTGGATTGTTCTAAATTCGAAGACAAAACAGTCACGACAACAAGAGGTGGTGCAACACCATCCACCATTGCAAGTGCTGCAGCAGAAATGTCGCTTCCAAATTGTCGCTGGCAGCTGTGGTCGTTGCTGTTGCAGACAAACCAGCAACAGAAGAAACAGCAGCAGCAGCAGTAGGAAGAGCCATGGCAAGGCATCGTCAGCGGAACTGCAGACACGCACTCGAAAATGTTTCAGCTGCAAATGTGTTGTCGTTGCTGGTGTAATCAACACCCATATATACACACACACACATGCTCGTTGATGCACTGACACGATGGAAGTTGCCCTGACAAAACCTCAAAGTTGCAATATAGTGAAAAGTCAATTGCATTTTGATGTTGGCAACGCCGCAACAGCCGGAGCATGCACACGGATGAGACTAGACATGGATGGCAGGAGCAGCAGCAAAAGCAGCAACATTGGCAGGAGCAGAAGCCACAATGCATTTGGAGTGCAAGTTCTGGCTTCTAATGAAACAATATTCAATTATTTATCACAATAATGGTTACAGCCCGAGAGTACGTACAAGCCCAGACTTCCACTATCGCCAACGTGGCAAAAGCTCAAACTTAATTAAAGCCAACAAAATGTTTGAGCCTAATGAGGGAGCAAAGGGGAAAGAAAGACGAAACCTTCTTGTTATTGGGTTATGCTAGTATAATGTAATCAATATGCAAATTGGATAGAAAATTCGAAAATAATATCTATGGATCTAATCTATGGAAAGTATTTTACTACAGAAATGTATATAAATCAAGCTTCCATTTTTGGGGCGTTATTACAAAACAAATATTTATAATTAGCCTCGATTTAGGTGTGAATAATTCGGTTCATAAAATATTGCATTTTCGTGCACAAATTAGTTTTGTATGGGCTTTCCGAATGAATGGCCAACAAATTGCAATTTAATTACATCAAAACAGTTTGCCAAATTGAAATTAGCACAACCTGTTTGCAACCGATCTAACCAAACTTTTGTTTCAACTAATGAAGCAGCCAATTGAGTTTCGTTGAAATTAAATTATACCATAATTTCCACTCGAGGTATAGTAACAACTGGGAAGTACATCTTGTATCGCATGGCATTGCTCCTTGCTGGTGTCGTGTCAACACCTTGTCAAACTTTCCCCTCAAGTGTGCCAATCGGTAGCAGGTGGCGACAAGGACTTGTGCAACTTACTTCTATTTCAATGCATGTCAACTGGGTATGTCTGCTGGCCTTTTTGGCCACGATGCGCATAAATGAAAAACGTGCTCGAGCTGCCCGAGTTAACTGCCTCACTTGCACCTTTTATGTACTTATGTACCAATCTACGAGTACTCCCTGCAGTTTTCTCTGCACTTTTTTTTGCTAGCCAACTTCCGTTTGCAAATCATGATTGACATGCGAATTGCCGGAGAAGTGAAATGAAAAAAGTGCTCCTCCAGTCGTCTCTGTTTGTATTTCGATGTAACTTTGTAGTCTGACTGAGCCTTCTCTTTTTTCACTGCAAAATGTAACTTGATTTTAATTAGCCAAGCAGCTGCAAAGTGAAAAAGTTGTTGAAAGTTTGTTCAATTGATTTTGCAAAGTAATTTGATAAACACAACATTTTCAAACACAATTTGGCCCGCACAAAAGTTGCAATCATTAAACATTTTCATTTTGCTGCCACTCCTCGCAGCAGATTCAAGTAATTTGAGTTGCCCATTCATAATGATTTTCTCTCACTATTTTCCATAGAATTCAATTAAGAAGTTTTCGTGTCTGCCACAGACGGGACTTTGACCATGATCCCAACTTTAAACTGGTTCGACATTTTCTTGCCCTGTCCCCTGGACAAACCATTTATGAATTTATATTCCCCATTTATGGCGTGGATTTTCTTCAAGATTTTCCCATGTCAAAGTTGTGAGGCCTCCTCTGAGGTTCCATAATGAATACATTTAGTTAGCTTTTGCCTAAAACTTTTGACATCGGTCAAGGAAATTGTGCCGTGCAGGAAATTTATGGTCTAAATTAAAGATGACAAATTAATTATACGCCCTGCGAGCCAACTCTGGGAGCGAGCTGGGATTGCATTAAAAGAGACGTGGCTGGGAATTTCGAGTTCATTTATTATTCCTACCTATGCACAAGTCTGCCCTCAGTTCTTTTGTGTCACCAATGGCTGACTCCTGAGCACGCCAGTCGACTCGACTATACCCGGCATCGATTCCACTCCACTTCACGCCGCCATTCACTCGAGGAGCTGGCTTGTCATTCTTGTATACTCTTTGAAAGGGTGTTCCCTATCTTTAGCTTTTTCAATGCAATAGTCTTTTACAGAAATATTTACGGTCCCTTTTTAAGGGCATCAACAGCTTCAGTCTTTGATTGAATCTCTCTCTGTCTCGTTTTTGCATTTCTCGTATTGCATTTTGAATTATTGGCAGCGTAAAAACGGTGACAGCCAAGTGCGTGACGTTCTACTGCAATTTTATGTTTGATGCGATGCGTCAGCAGGGGCTGGCTGCCAGGCTCTCCACCATCTATGGCTTTCCAAGCGAATGGCTGTCCACTCAATCAGGATTTCAAGTATTTGAAGTGACAATCATAATGCAGTCGTTGCATTGGGAATATGCTTTGTCTCTGACAGAGCCACAAGGAGACAAGGAGACAGGGATAGAGAGGGAGAGAGACGGAGAGAGCGAGCGAAAGACGATAGAGAGGAGACATAATCATTGAGGCGGATGGAGATTTCCGTTCTTTGGCAGGTAATTGACTTACAGCACTAACAGCACTTGGCCGTGTTTAACTGACGTTCTTGCAGGGCGGAGCAGGGCAGTGTAAATGCCTCAAAGTCTGGCCAGAACTTGTCCGGCAGGGTGATGCCTGATAAGAAATGCCTGGCGGGGGTGTTGGATGGTAGAAAATGCAAAATGCTGCCGATGGGTAGAGACTCAAAGAATTATGAACTTTATGAAAAGATATTTTCACTTTGACCTCACCTAATCTACCCTCAAGGTTGAGCACTCTCCGCACACGACTACCCCTGATGGAGGGTTGCCGGCTCTCTGTTGCGCTTCACTTCAACAGGCGAAAGTTTATGGCCAAAAGCCACAGCCCACACACAAAACACGACTCTTTCCTCAGACAACGCCTCCGCTCTGCTCCTCTCCGGTTCCACTTCCACTCCCACACTCCGGCCAGAGGTGCCTCGTTTGACATGCCACAGGAGCAGAAGTGACCTGAGAGCAGGAATTGCACGTAGCCAAAACTTGTTCGTACTTTCTCATAGTCAAGTTTCTTTTCGCTTTTCTCGTTTTTCTCGATTCCTTTTTGTTTCAGCTTCATTTTTGGCTTTCTGCGGCTTTCTACTGCTTCTCGTTCGTTCTTTGTGCATTTTTGTGCTAAGTTCTCTCTATTATTTGCTCTGACCACATTTTTCTAGTTTTTGCACGTTTCTACTTTATTACCGTTCACTTCGGGGCTACTCTCTCTCCACCACTCCTCCATGATTCTCTCTTTTATGGCCTGGCCAACAGCAGGAAAAAAGTGGCTACCACAAACTATACAAGCATCTAGACAGACAAACTGCGGTCAAGATGGCTCTGCCTCTGCTGCTGCCTCTCCCATATCCCATTTTCCATCTCTTTGTGTTTGGCAATTTCTAATTTCAGGCATTTACAACAAAATAATGTAATGTTTGTTTGCAACCGCACCAAATGCCGATACTACATAGATAACTTAACAACTTAATGGCCAGCCGCAAGTAAAGAAACTTTATGGCAACACACGTACATGTAGGGGATGTGCATGTGTATGTGTACACACACACAAAAGGAGCTCACAGAAACCAAAAAGTGAACGACAACACTTTGGTGTACATAAATCAATTGGGAGCATCGGAAGGTCGGGCCAGGCCAGGCAAGGGAATCAGAGCGATTACTTATGTCAGCACAAAAACACAAAGCAGGACAATGGATCTACTCGGCCGGCCACCCAAGGGGTCAACAAAAGGTGCAGGCCTCAGCCTGATGCACACACTCCATGGTCGCCGGAGAATCAATGGGTGGAGCAGCTCTAAATCAATGGAAGGTAGGAGCAGGCAGGCAGCAGGAGGCACCTCCGAATCAGGGCACATGCAAAAGCATTTCGAGGTAAACATGTTGGCAAAGTGTTACAAGTGTTGCAAATCTCTTTGGCTGCGTTGGGTGCTCGGCTGCGGTTGTGCCTAAGCTGAGCAATGCACTGAGGATGAGGCTGAGTCTGAGATTGAACCAGAAGTTGGCCAAGTGTAAGTCCTTGGCTTAGGCGGGTTGATAGTTGGCTGAGAGCCTGGCGATTGCAAAAGTAGTTTGCATGTCGCGGTGTGGGGATTATAAACAGGTTGACTAACACACACATACAAACACACAGCCGCTCCTCCTCTGAAGGACTCTCGGAAAATGAGCAAATCAAACGACTGCACAACAATGTTGTGTCAACGAGGGTTGAGTGAGGCATTCCATACTATATTTATAGGGGAAAACAACTTTTTGGTGTCGTGATTTATGAACGTTACAACTTTTCCACCTTATCAGCAAAAGTTTTGTTCACTCTATTTTCCGACATCCCCGGAACGCGGTCTGGCATATGGCTGGCTTTGCGTAGGTGAAGAATTTTAATATGCACACAGACACGCACCGCACTCTCCCCACTCCACCCCTGACTGTCTAGTGGTCGCGTCGCCTCCATCCCTCTTTACCGTGATGGTGCCAAGGGCAAGTTGCGGACTGGCGGCATCTAAACTTTGGCGTACAACAAAATTTCGCAAAGCATTTTATCACGTTACGCTTTCAACTGGCTATAAAAATGCATTCACATTCTGCTCGACTGGCTCTGACATGACGTTTTACCGCCACCCCCTAGACATCAACTGCGCTCGCTCTCCGCTCGAAACCCTGCAGCGGCGACTGTATAGAAGGTCTATAAAAATTATGCCCCTAAATCGGGTTGATAGCGCTGTAGTTGGAGCTGATTGGGGCCGTATTTACCCTACTCAAGCGCTGACAGCGCCAGCCTTTGATATCCTTTCAGATTTTAGCATGAAAATCGATTTGAAAATTTATAGCGAGACCTTTGTTGGAATTTGCTTTATAGAGTGGGAGTGCTAAATCGCGTTTATTGGCATTAACTGCGAAAACTGCGAGAACTAAAAGGATTCTACTTAAATTTGTCTTCGGTTCCATGGGAAGTTTTTCTCATTTTCAAGTTTATGCAACTCTACTCTCAGATTTACTGTCATTTCTACATTAAAACTGGAATCAAGTTTGTACGAAATTCGTTTATTTTCCATTCAATACTAACCATTCCCAGGACTCAACCAAAGCCGATTCATCTCCATTGTTCTGTATGTAACGAGTAAAATTAGTTTATTCAATGCTAAAGAGGAAAGACAAGAACAAAATTCGATTTGCAAACACTCCTCAACCTGCAAACTCGTATGAGACACAACAATGTCTGTAGAATATGAAAACACAGAGGCTATGAACCAGAATTTATGTCATATTAGACTCGGTATTACATTACAGAGCAATGTCCAAGCAGGTACGTACACCGATACTCAAATCAAATCATATGAAATTTAAAACTGATGTCAGCCAGCTGCTCAACCAATAAACGAGAGAGAGAGAGAGACTCTCCATTGCAATTGCATCCGGCACCTCGATTGGTCATAAAAGTGAAAGCACAAACACAATTATGTATCAATATTGAACGACAATAAATAAAATATTAAATTAACACGGAAGCGGAGGCGAACATCGGTTGCAGTTTTGCAGCAAGAGTTGTGGCCATGCCAATGGAAGTGGCAGTGGCAGGAGATGGCTAACCTGGCCACAAATAGTTGTTAAACAAATGTTTTTTGGGTGCAACAACCATGGATGGCAAAAGCCAAATAAATTGCAATATTCATGACAATTGTAAACACATTCGCACATACTCGCACGAGTACGAGTGTACACTCGTATTCGTATGAATGCCAATTGGTGTACAATGCAAAAGTTTGCATTTCCTTTGTGTGCACACAAATTATATTTTGTCAATTGAAAACGGCAGCAAAAACGTCAGAGAGTGTTTGTGTGTCTGCATACGATATTTAATTTCAGCTCTTATCAAATTCCGCAATTTCCTCATACATTCAATTATTCGATAATGAAATATTCAAGGACTCTAAGCGACTGGGGCGGCAAGACCTATTTAAATATTCAAAACTAATTTCCAGAGGAGCGCTTCGACCCGTCTCGCAAGCGTCTGTTAATTTTTTGTTTGTGTGTTTCGAAATGTGTCAAGTGACAAATTGCATTCGCAGCAAAAAGGAGCAAGCCAGGCCAAAGCTGGGCGTGTGAATCGCTTTTGTGTTTGATAATACTCCCATTAACTCTTCATAATTAATCATTAAATATTCCCATTAGAGACACTTTGCCACCCCTGCGGCAGTCGTCACACAATGCCGCTTGAATGGCAGCCATAGGAAATAACCAAAGCCACAAATAGTTGTTGACAACCCATATTTTCGTGGTATGCCACTTGGCTGCCGTAAACAACTCTCCCAATGGCTTCCTGGCGCCTCCTTTGTGTAGCACTCACGCCCCATCGAAGGCGGGCGACATAAATTGCCCTCTGCAAGGTGCAAATTGCCAACAATAAATTGTAATTAATGATTTATAGGTGGTCTGTCATTGCGATACAAACCCGGGATACACACAAAGGAATACTTGGGACTAGGCAAGTGTGGCGGAATTGATTGGCTGCTGAGTGTGGCAGCAGTTGTCTATCTCTTTTACCAAAGAGAAGGCCATGCAAGAGGTATCACAGTGTCGACTCTTGGTAGAACATTGTAAATGACAAATGTACATTGTGGTAAGCATAAATATTTCAATAAGAGTGCGTGATTTCCATATCTCTCACGTGCTTCTTGGCTACATATTTAGGTTGGCTTTTCCCCGGAAAGGAAGTCTCAATTTCATTTCCACCTAGCAGTCGGTGTCTGTCCAAGGAAGATTTCCATTTGTGTGCAGCTACTTTTCGAGCAGATTAATGGGAATTCTGTGCCCTCGAGTCCTTAGTTGTGCCCCAGTTTGCCCGTTAAGGTGTATTATCAGCCAATTTCCCAAATGCAATCCCACCCACAGTTAAGCACTTGGCGGTTATCCCTTTCTGCAGCCCACCCCCCCACATAATGTGCTCGTTTCCATGCAGCAAGTGGCTTTCCCTCGCTAACTTTTTCCGCTGGGCTGCTTCAGTGTTTCTTTCTTATCGCAAGAACAGAGCAAGAGCTTCCTATCCTAGTTGAAGCTGAAAACCAAACTGCAAACCGACACACATGCCCCCATGCCCTGGGACACTGCTGAGCGCAAATATGTTTGGGGCTCGCAAGCCTTTTGCATTTTAATTAAGGCCCAACCATGAGTGTTTGCTTATTTAATTGCACAATCGGAAAAAGTTGCACGATGTGTTTTTTTGGGCGTGTGCCGCCTTTACACGACAAGTTTGAAATATTAACAGAGGCGAGGGAGAGCCAACAAGAAATTCAATTTCGTGAAGGCAAACAAGTCGAAGCAGCAGCAACGTGCAATTTTTTGGCTACATCTTCAGCCATGAGAACGAGAATGTGAAGGAGGATGTCGGAGGCAACGATGAAGGCAGCAAATTGCAGGCTGCATTTTATATATCCCGAAATTACAGCCTCTCTGATGAGTATGTGTGTCTGAGCAAATATAAAAAATATATACGCCAGGGAAGTGCAGCCAGACAGATCGGAGAGCGCAGTGCAGGGGAGTGGCGGGCACAAGGGCCAACAAGGACTGGCAGCATGCTCTATCTCGTTGCCGTTGCCGTTGTCGTTGTCGCTGGCATCATTTTACGTCATTTATCACAATCCTGACATGGCACCCGGACAGGCGGGAAGACTACTGCGGATAACGCAGAATCGGAGCTGACGTGGCCACTGGAGAGTGCGCCGCGCCACAGCAACGTGTCCAGCCAGCATCCAATAAGCAGAAAGTTCGACCATTCGCGAATATTTTAATACAATTTGAAACTTTTCCAGTATACTCTCCTGTCTCGGCTCTCCGGTCTCCGCCTGTTTGGACAGCAATCAGAGACGGTGATAATAATGGCCAAAAAGAACACAATTAAGAGTCTGTTTTTATCTGGGTAAATTGATTTCTGTAGTTGCTCATCTTATTACCCATCCCAGCACATGATTAAGCATTCCCACAAGAACAGCTGCAGAGTCTGTTGCCACGTTGCGTGTGCCCATTATATGGGCATATTTCATGTGCTATAAGATGACCTGCTCCTAATGAACATATTAAATTTCGATCAGTAATTCATTTGTTATCCTAATGATGCAGCCGGCCATGCCCATGCAAGGCACAATGAATATCCGATTGATTTTCCTGTTAATTTCCTTACGCAGCCTATTGATATGCAGATGGTAATGGTTGCGGGTGCTGTGTTCCTACGAGTAAGTACTCCTTGCAAATTGCAATAATAATATTTTGTAGTATATTTGCCATAGCTCCCAGAGCTGGGGCACTGTGCTCCAACGAACAGCAACCAAATGGACGGGGTCCCCTGACAGAGAGACAGAGAGAGAGAGATAGAGAGTGGTAGCTTGCTCAAAATACAACTGACGAGCGCCACAAAATAATAAAAATGAAAAACTAAGCTAATGGATATGCAAACAACTGGCAAAAGGGACCGGACAGGACGCACAGTGCCTGCAAATAGCAACGAACCGTAATGCATCTAAATAAACACAAAAAACAGACACAGAGACAGAGAGAGACAGAGAGAGAGAGGCAAGAGGCAAGAGCACACAGAGACAGAAAGAACCTACGGAAAAATGAAGAGGATTTGGGTTTTGGTTTAGAGATACAGATACAGATAGGAATAGTATCCCCCCTCTGCCATTGTTGCTGCTGTTTTCTGTCTCTCTGTTTTATGCATATGCACAATTTTTAATATTTATATTTCATTCTATTCCGAAATTGCAGCATGCACACACACATTCGCAGGCACCAAAAGAAGTTGCAACAATAACCGTCAGAACAATGGCCTGGAATGGGGAGAACAGGCTTTATAATTGCTGGTAATACAACCACAAATGGATGCACGTGTGTGCATCGGCAGCAGTCTGTGTATCTGTGTTTTTGTTTGTGCATTGTACATGACACCAATTTATATTGCGACGACTGGCAGTACAGTGACCCGGCCAGGCATCGCCACTCGCTCCCTGCAGCCCCCACAGCCCGTCCTTCCGTTCGGCCAAGAATTAATAACCAACGAATGCTGTTGATGTTCCCCTGTGGTAAGAGCATTTGTTGTTAGCCATGTTGCTGCATTTATTCAAATTTATTGTTGCATGTTGTAGCTGCATTCCATTTGTGTCATATTTACAAGGCATTTCGAATTGCCATACAGCCGCACAGGGCACAGTGCACAGGGCGTGTTCGTACATTTTGTTGCTCATTAGAATAATCTGTGGAAGAAATTCTATTTGAGGATAGATTATAGGAATTACATGCCAGAATTTCGACAATCTCTGGCTGCTGCTGCTGCTGCTGCCTGCCTCCTGCAACGCCTGCAGCAAGTACGGGTTTCCGTCTGCAAAAGATTCAGTTAGCCCCCCAACCGACAGACAGTCTAATGAAAAAACTTTTGCCATTACTCAAGGCGTCCTAAATGCAAATTATGACGACTTGCATATTAATTTGAATTTTATCTGACCATGGAACTGCCATAAATCTTCATTAAACTGGCCTGGTAGGGTAAGGGTACGACTACGAGTTTTCCTTCCCCCATTTCATGTTTCCCTTCAGAGAAATGTGTACTTGTTGCTCCCCGGGCCCAGTGGCCTCAATTAATAAACTCCTCTGGGTCTGTGCTCTCACCAAGGGTTCCCAGTTTCAATCCTTCCATGAACTCCTAGCTGCACATGCGTTTCGATATTTCGTTGAGGATTGGGGCCAGCCTACTGCATTATGCATATTTTTGGGGCTCCATCAACAAAACAGCTCAAGCTACTGGCACATAGAGCAGCAAGGAGAGTGTTTCGGAGACTGAGTGTGAGGTTCAGTTCGATATTTGGCTTAAATTGGAACTTAATTAAAGTTGCACCAAGCTGCCTGGCATTCCTGCGTCTGGGTCCGGGTCCAGCAGGCAACAGTTTTGAGCTGCTGGTTGGTCGGTTGTCCCCTCGGCCTGGCCGAGCATTGCTTTGTGCAATTTCAGTCATTAAATGACTGCCCTTGCCCTATGCCCTTGGAACTCAAGTGTTGCCTCAATTTACACGCCCCGATGTTGTCTATATAACTTTTGCCAAGAACAAATCCCTCGCCATGAGTTTGCCAGGCCTCCCTCAGTCTCTGCCTCTGTCTCTGTGTGTTTGTGTGGGGGTGTTGGAAGAGCTTTTTAATTTTAATGAGATCTCACTGGCAGACTACGTGCCAGTAGATGGAGCTGATGCTGGTGCTGGTGCTAGAGCCCTCTGTCCGTGCCCTGCCACGCCTTGGCACTAATTGAGGCGGCAAAAAATGCTTTGCGCTGACTTGGCACTGGGCTCCCGTCCCGTCCCGTCCTGGGCTGGGCGGCAGTCTGCCAGTCGGTTTCTAATTACAAAAATATGCATATTTAAGGCGTTTGCCAAAGATTGGTAGGTGCAGGGACAGTGCACAGAGTGCCAGCTTAACAATGCCAGTCAACTCTCAGTCCCAAGTGCCACCAAAGAGAGCTCCAACGAGTGCAGATCGATGCGCGTTGAGATGACTTTAAAACAAGTATTTAATCACTTGTCCAACTGAATGCTGAATTTAATCTTTTAGACATTTGTACTACATGATGTCTGAAAAGATTGCATTGCTAATTTGAGTACCCGCCGCCACCCCAATTGCAGCTAATACAAATGGCGGCCACAGAGTTTTGCAGTGAAGGAGTGGAGTCTGCTTCCATAGAATAAACCACAAAATAGATTGAT
Source organism: Drosophila subobscura (assembly GCF_008121235.1). Taxonomy (NCBI): domain Eukaryota; kingdom Metazoa; phylum Arthropoda; class Insecta; order Diptera; family Drosophilidae; genus Drosophila; species Drosophila subobscura. Next base: position 25,533,320 of record NC_048533.1, on the reverse strand, counting down.
ACATTACGTGTGCTAGTTGAATGGACGCTGGGTTAGCCAGGTGTGTGACCACACCCAGACACACACGGACACCATCCAGATGGGAACTGATTGATTTGCTGCTGCTGCTGCTGCATTCGTTTGCCAATATCTAGGTATTTCAACAAATTGGGTTTTTGCATTTCAATCAGCTAAAAAGGTTTGCAGTAGTAGGTACCATTTGTGTGCTCTCCATCTCCATCTGCATCTGATAGTCCACCAGCATTGTTGGAATCTGGCCAATGTTGTTTCAATTTGTCTAAATTAATTTTTAAATATGCGGTTTTGTTTTGCCTTGGAGCAGGAAATGCTGAGAGTGCGGCTACCATTTGCAGGAGAACTTAAATTTTAATTATGTGAACATGTTGATAATTGCTTTGACCCGCATTCGCCGCAGAGAGAAGAAAATTAGTTGAGAAAAATGAGCGGAAAAATAACAAAGGAGCACAAAAGGAGAAAAAGGAAAAAAAAACGGCAAGCGCTAAAGCGAAATTCATGTCAACGGAAATGTTTTGCTCCAATGACAATAACAGCAGCCAAAAGCGGCCGGAGATGGTGGCCAAGCACTGGCACTGGCCAGAGAGGAAGCGAAGGGAAGGGGTGCTAGGGGATGGTGCGCACACAGACAGCGAGAGAGAGGGACAATGGCGTTGCGTTTCCGCTTCCGCTGCTGATGCTGATGCCACTCGGCGGCAGCAGCAGTGCCACCAGCACCAGCAACAGCAGCAAATGGCGCAAATGAAAAACTAGTTTTTTTCAACGCTGCATCCTTTCCAGCTGCCTTCACTTTTGTGTTTGTGTGTTGTTTTTTGTTAGATCTTGTGACAATGGCGCTCTCCCAGTGGCGTTGACATTCCGCGCAGACAACAATGCGCTTTGCTCAAATTTCACCCAAAGGTAACAAATGCAGGAAAAGCAGCAGCAGCAGGAGGAGGAGCAGCAGCCGCGGCAGGAAGATTACTACTACTTTCGTACTACTACTGCTAACATCAATGACCCGAGGCGACTCGGGCTTAGTTATTTCATCTTCTTTTCATTCAAAGGGACAGCTGCCGACAAATCCACTTTCTTGTACGTAAGCTCCTCTTGTTGGGATTTTCCTTCTCAAATATATTATGCTCGCATCAATGCGGATTTGGAATTACAGTGTTGATGCTGTAATTAGTGCTAGTGATTCATTCATGGACATGACTGTACACTTTTACATGATTTATGGGGGCTCCATTCCCATTCCCCGCTGGACTCACGGACCAGCGGAATGACACGTGCTGGAGGCTTGGGGCCGGGGCGCTGCTTTTTATGATAGTTCTGGAATGCAGGACGTGCCCGAGCCGCCGCAGCTGCGTTTGCATAAATGGTCCCGTGGTGGGTCGGAGGGGCTCCAGGAAGCGGACAAAAAATCCTGTCTGGGATGACAAAAATTCAATTTGGATTTTATGTACCCAGCACTTGGACAGCGCTCCGCATGCGGAATTCCATTTGTAGCAACTTTGGAGGCACGAAATTGCAGTTGCCTCCAGAATCATAAACATCGTCAAAGCCCAGCTTTACTCAGAGACTGGAACGGGCTTTGGGAGACTGCTTTGGGGTCGGTCTCTGGCTCTCAGTTACTCCTACAACTTATGGGGCACTTTTTTTTTGTGAAAGAGGCAATTTTTAGCATTAAGTAAGCGTTTTTCATCCAGTCTCCCCGTTCCCAAAGGCAGAGAAAAAATGGCCAAGTCAAATTTAAAATGCCTGAGCCATATAGATGGATACGAGTATAAATGCCAACATATGCAGGCTGCAAAACACACGCCCCACCATGGACCAGGGAGCCTGGATCCTGGATGCCCGATCCCCTGCCCAAACACAGGAAGCGCAACGGGGCCTGGCTGGATAACGTTTGCAGGAAGCAAAGGGCAGAATATGATAAGCGCTTGACAAAAAGAGCAATGCAGCAAGCAGAGCAGGAAGTTTTCCTCCCCCCAGCAAAATGGCGGAGCTTCAGGCTGGACTGTCTATGGTGTGTGCCTGTGGAGTGTGTACACCAGTATGTGAGTGTGTGTTAGAGAGACATAAAGTCGAGTTTTTGGGGTTAAAGTATTTTTATGACCTCTGCTTGTTAGGCTTTATTGGTGCGCAAAAGCAATTAAAGAAGACATAAGGGGAGAGCGTCCAAAATGAACACACAAAAAAAACACAAGAGAAAACGGCTGCGTAGGCACAATTCGAGAATAGAGTCGGTTGATATAGTACAAGAGCCGAAAACCTACCCTAAATGGGAGCAAGGGAGGAGGCAATCCAGAGGGAAAACAAAGCAAAATGGTAATTCAGCAGGAAAGTGTTTAAGAGGCACAATGAATGACTTCCTCTTCCTGCATTTCTATTCCGGATCGTATTCCTTGATAATTACATTTTTCATCTGTAGGTAATTGAATGCAGCTCAGCAGATAAGTTAGAGTGTTTAGGAATTAGGGAACTAGACAACCATTAATAACATTTACTTCTCCAAACATTTCTTCTTCTCTAAAAAATTACTACAATCTCCTTGCACCCATTCCACTGGCACAACCCTTTTCCATTTCTAAACCATTTCACATGACATTTAACTATTCGTGGTAATTAAGTGGGAAAGTGATTAGGAATAAGAAATAAATGCTTACACCATATAATTAGTAAGCTAAACGACTATTTTCAATGACAAGAAAACCTATTCCACCAACGTCACATATTCAATATGTTGACTTTGTCAGAGCCAAGTTGGCTCTTTGGCTGCAAAGTAGTTAAAAAGTATAAATAGAAACTACACCACTAATTTCCAATCTAAATTCCCTTCACGAAACCTTGACTCAGCACAAGTTTACAGCATTAACTATTGATTGGTGCTAGCTACTACGGATACGTTCATCCCTGCAACCATTATATCCGCTTTTCAATTACACTTTAAGCACCATCACATATTCAATTATTCGATTTTATATTTAAAATTTGCAGCCAGAAGCGTCGACGGCATTCGCTGAAAAGTTTTGTTGTCGGAGAAAACAAAATAATATCGATTATTAGCACCTATCCGGCTAACGCGGCTGTCAGCTCCAGTTTTTCCTCTCCCGACCCAAACTTTGGCTTTGCCAAACAAACAAAAACGGCAACAGCAGCAAAAGCAGCACAGAGCAGCCCAGCACAGCACAGCACAGAGAGATATACGTAAGCCAAAAACGGCAGGCAGCCGGCTAAAGCACCCAAGCAGTAGAGCAGACTATCAGTAAAGCAGAGGAGCAGGAGAGCTGCCGGGGAGCAGCCAGGGAGCCGAGCATTGAAGCGGACAGAGAAGAGCAAACAAACAAAGCTCCCTGGAAACGATTGTAGGGGGCGTGGCAATAGCGAATTTCGTTAGCCCAATTAAAGCAATTTCGCCAGCTCAACTATTGGCAGGAGATGGGGTAGTGGTGAGTGGGTGAGTGGGCGGACGACTGCCGGATATTATGGCCAGACAAAAACATAAACCTTTATTCTGTGCGGGTCGGGCTGGCTGGTCCACATTTGGCATTTCATTAACAAGTATTTCGGGGCCATTGGGCTCATTAGAAATGCCAATCTAGATGGTAAGTAACTGGGATGATGACCATGTCAATTTGGGGGATTAGTGACGCCATGGCAACGCTAAGAGGCTTAAAGTCTGAACCCTCCTCACAGTACCAGCAGAGACTACAATCACACACACAAATAGAACCAAGGCAGAAACACAAGAGGGATCAGGATGAAGTACGTTCCCCTTGAAGCCAAGAAGGTTTCTCTGATATTTATACATATATTCTATACATAACGATTTGAAGCCTTCAGCGATACTTCAGCTGGAGACGTGCATGAATGAAAGGAAGCCCGCATGAAATGCAATGGATTCCCATTCCCAATGGCTTATGCATTTTCAATTGCAGAGTTTTTTGTTTACACGCAATCAGCTGTGTAATGAAAAACACGTCACACAATCACAATCAGCGAGAAAGTGAAGGTGGCTCGGGAAATGTGTGCAGGAGAAGCCATAAATTTGTTTGCCAAGCAATTGGCGTGGGCGGTTATGATTTATGCGGCTGCTTGGCAAAAGACAAATGGCTAAGTAATTGAATTACGAGTCGACCCCACAAAAGATGACAATTCTGCTGAGTAAGCTCCAGCACTTATGCAAATTAGGCTCGAGTATGACCAGGCACAAATGCTGCTGCTGCTGCTCTTGCTGCCACTGATAAGAAGGCACTTGGAATTGGAAAATGGCACCATTGATTGCAAAATCAATGAGCTCCAAGTGCAACATGGCTGGAAGGTGGCCAAAAGTCAGCTTAACGGCGTCAATACGAGACCCAGCCTCCTCTCCTCTGGCAACAATTGAAAATGCAAGCTCAGAGTTCGCCAGCGGGCAGTCTGCTATGGACCAACGCGGAAAGTAAAACCGCACCGGCAACAGCAACGGAAACGGAAACGCAAAGCACCACGAACCGAGAAGATGGAGCTGGAATGGAGTCATGAGCATTATTTGTGCCAAATTACCTTTAACGAGGTGACTAGCTGGCGGTCCTGTCCTGTTGCATTACCATTACCGCAATAAACTGTAGCTGCCTCCTCCCCCGGCATGGCTTCAGCGTCAGCCTCAGTTGAGGAGAGCTCCAAGTTGCCTGCAAAATTGCACTTGACTCGAATGCCAATTACTTGGCGCTGCAGATGTCAGCGGCAGGCAGACTCGCAGGCTTCCTGGATGACTGGTTGGATGTCGGGTTGCCAGGCAGGCTTCCAGACGATCAGGACATTGGGGGTGACACAGCAGCAGATGCCATGGCCGTGGCAGGTCCCCTAGCCCCTGGGCACGACTAGAATTGCCACAAAGTGGATTAAATATGAATAAAAGATATTTGAGTAAATTGCATTACCCGTAAGGATGGGTGGCTGGGTGGATGGGTGGGGGCAATGGCAATAATCTCGCATTTCCCAGAGGTTAGGCTGTATTAACTCACTGCATTAACTCGGCCAAGATGGGAGCAGCAGCAAGAAGCTCTCCAAGATTGCTTTGACATTTCTGATTTCTCCTCGGATAATAATGGCCAAACTGTGGCCGAGTGAAATTTCAAACAGCTCCATGCCGAGAAAAAGTTAATATTTAATCTGGTCAGTGGAAGAAGTGGCTAAAGTTTTAATTAGGAGCCGCAGTTCATGTTCGCGGATAAGCTAAAAAACATAAAATTTCAGTTTCACTTTTAATTAAATTCTTTGTTTAACTAAAACGAATGTAAAAAGTGCGGAAAAATACCATTTGCAGCAGAACAGACCAGAGCAGAGTGTAACCGCAGAACCCACACACAGATGTACTCACAAACACACACACATACATACATGCATATAAAGGGGGCCGTGTGTGAGTCGCTTGTAATTAAATTCCCTGGCCGCGATATTTGTTTCTGCAGGGATGTGGCTCACAGTCCACCTCCTGCCCATTTTGCACTGGGCATTCACCGAATGTACGGACTGTGTGCAGCTTCCTTTCAGGATGGCCAGTGCAACAGGATATGCCGGGGTAATTCGATTACGTTGTGGCAGACCCACAAATGTGAGTACATGTCTGTGTACCTGAGATACTCATACTTATGTGCAATTCTCTCGCTCTCCTCTCATTCGATTTGTCCCGAAAAAAGGACAAAATTATGAAAAGAATGCTTCCAATGACAAACGAATGTCCAACATCTTTGGTTACGTTTGAAATGGAGTGATTAATTAGTCATTGCGCTTCCATTCGATGCTTAATCAGGAGTCATAATGCACTTTCAATGTTTGCTTGAGTTACGTCAAATGTAACGTGTCAATATCAATTATACGGCAATACACGAGTACGGGTAGACCCTTTTCAGGACAAATGTCTGTCTTAATTAGGAATACTTTGAGGGGAGTCAAATGATTGATTTACCCAGGGAATAACTTCTGTTTGCCTTCGAGTATTTAATAGAAGCAACTTCCATGTAAATGCTGCAACAACTAGTAGCTAACCCTTTCATTACAAACTTTCAAAGCTCCCTCTCCCTTCCGCTCTCTCTCTCTTCTTGCAGCAGGAGCAATCACAGTTTCCATCAAACCTATCCCACACAAAAATGGGAGAAACAGATATAGATACATATATAAAATAAACTTTGGCAACAGCAACAAACTCCTCTGCTCTCCGGCTCAGCTCTAAATAAGTTGGCAACAGTTAAAGCACGATCCAGACATAGCACTTGCCGGGGTTATATATTTCTGTGGCCACTATCGAGTGCCGCAGACATGAAATTTTCACAAAGTAGCAAACTTTATGCCGACGCCCGATGCCGTTGCCGTTGCTGTTCCCGTTGCCGCACAATTTTGCCACACAGATACACTCCAACAAACACACGCCGCACACACGGATACAGTCACACAATTGAGTTTTAGCCAAAAAAAAAAAAAAAAAAATAGCTGAAAAAAAAATAATAAAAGAAGGAGCAGGCAACTAACTGGAACTTTTTTGTCCGCCTCTTTTTCGCTTCTCCTCCCTCTACTTTTCGTGTTTTTTACTCCATTTTTCTGTGTTGTGTATTTCTATATTTATGGAACTTTTTCAATTTGGAACTAAAGTTTGCTTTTTTCGGTTAAATTTTTATTCATAACAAAGCAAAGCGTGGCCGTAGGAAAAACCAACAAATTTAATGGCAAAGCAAATGCAGTGCCAGGGTGAAAACAACAAAGAAAAGGGGAAATGCGTTCGAGGCAATTCGAGACAAAAGTGCCGCAATAAATTCGCGCCGTGATATATGTTCGTTATTAAAAACTAATTTTCATTGTGAAAACGGGCAGAGCTGTCGGATTTATGGGCGGTGCATAAAAAACTAAATGCCCAAATGTTGTATGATAAAAAAGGTTAATCACCCGAGGGGTTTCCTCGGTGAACACAATTCTTAATTGATTTTGCGGTGCACGAGGCGTATGTGTAATTAATTAATTGTTAACTCCAGCTGGAAGCGGCAGAGCATGGGCCATTGTACGGTGGGCCAGTTGCAGATTTCGATGCAACTGTTGCACCAATATGTGGCAGCAGCAGCACCAGCAAATTGAAATGCAAATTTTAATGAGTCTCACAGCAGCTGGTAGGCCGGCAGTCAGGCGGGCAGGATGACAGGAAGGCACTGAAAGAAATAGCTAGTGGGTCAATGACTGTACCACATTTATGCTCTTTGAATGCTCCTCCTGGAAGACACATTCAGGGGGCAATAAATTAATGTTTATGGCCAAACTCATTATGCAGCAATCACGTCGCAATGTCCTGTCACGGCCACATTAAGCTGCTGCCTAGCACTGCCCGTCATAATAGTCACGGCAGCATTTTTAATCAGCCACTTTATATAATGCGCTGTGCATTTAAATGCTCTTAAAAGGGGGGTCGGTTGGCATGCCTCCTTCCCATCTGTCTGGTCGTAGTCCAGGATTTCCCTGTCCCACTCGTATCGGGTGGATGAGCTTAATGCAATGGAAACAAGCCGTTTAATTGATGGAAATTTAAACAAAATCGGAATATTGTTCCATTTTATGTCTCATGCCTGTGGGGCTTTCATTGTGTAAAATGTAAAACGCATCAAGTTGGTTAAATAAAAACAATACTTATGTAATGGTTAATTCATAAGCTCCTTTTTGTTTGTTTGTCCCTCAACCCTAGTAATCGCTTCTATAATTTTCATTGCCTGCAATCCGAACACATCTATTAAGCCCCCGAAAACACTTGTCGTTGTTTAGTTCACCCATGCTCTGGCTCTGCCTCTGCCGTTGCCTGCGAGTGTGTGAGAGTCCTCTCAGCTGCCAGGACAACGAATTCATTCGATGATATGAGAGCACTAATTTGGCTGCCTTGTGTGTGTGCGCTGAACGGCGGTAAAGTGCTTATCGATTGTCCGACTCCCATAATCACACAAGAATGATCGCCGCCATTTTGCTTCGTGTGTGTGTTTGTGTGTGTGTGTGTGTGAGTGGACACGCATTAGTATAATGGTACGTGGTCCTGTGTGTATGGCAGTGTGCTTTGTGGCAATTACTGCGCCAATTAAGCCGCACTTGGACTCGCTTAAGTTATCTATTCACATTTCAATTATGTTCAGGTGGTAGGTAGGCTTGATTTTAAACCCAACCTCAGTCATGTTCGCTTTTAATGAGCAAAGGTTTAATGGGAAATATCAGTCAAATGTACGTAAGTACATACTCATGCTCTGGTGCACTATTCCGTATGTGATTTGCATTCAATTTCTGCCTGACTATCAGTTCCCTCAAATAGGAACTAAAAGCCTTCGCATCCGCTCGCCTGTCTAAGACAAACTCAGCCAAGCAAAAGCTTAACATTAAAAGCAATTTTGCATTGTGAAAATCCTGGTTTAAATGCCAGCCGAGCAGGAGAGTGGGTAGAGGCTCCAGCTCTGTCTGTGCCTCTGCCTCTAAATGTGTGTTTCTGAAGATGAAAGAAGAGAGATTCAGCTTGTGCTGCCTCGCATTTGTATGTTAATGTTAATGGGGATTCAGATTTGAATGCGAATGCTTTGTGTGTAATAAAATCTCATCCTTTTTTAAGTGTTAACATTACTGGATTCAAGCTTTTTGTTTGAGATCAGGGCCCCGAGGACCTCTTTCCGCCTGGTTAGACCCTTAATTTGTTGCTCGACTCCTTTGATAGGGGAGGATGGCAAGGCCTCACGTGCACACGCATTCTCGTGAGCGCCCCCGAAATTCCGCTTCATTAGAGACCAACTACGGGGCCTAAACATATGCAAAACGCGAACTTAGAGTCTCTGCCTCTATTTTACATTATTTATTTTCAATTTCACGAACGACAGCCGCACACACAGAATGGCCCGCAGGCCGTTCCACATTCCACAAACCACCGCCCATCCACCTCCCCACCAGTATCCGCACGCACACGGTGCGTATGCGTGCATTTGAAATGCAAAATAGTTTTGTACGCCACAAAAATGGCAGCCAGTCGGCAGGGGAGGGCAGGGGCAGGGGCAGTGGCAGCGCCAGCGGTTGCCTGTTTAGCTGCTTGCTGCTGGCTGTTGCCTCATTTGCATGCATGATGTTCGCGCCTTGATGAGACCCCCCGGCCAAATGCGAGCACTGGGCGTGGCAGACGGCCTGGACCACGCCACCACCTGCCGGGGCATTGATGATAAAAGCATTTTAGAGCGAATTTAAATAATTAATAGCCAAGTGAAGCCTTCGCGTTTCAAAATTTAACAGAACATGCCGAGGGATACGAATTTTCTCTTTCAATTTAATTGGACAGCTTGTGGCTTTGCGTCTTCAAATATAACTCAAGGACATTTCATTTTCATTTGCATTTTTTCTTCCCCTAGCTGAAGCTTGGCTCCTGCATTGTTGGCCAGGACAAATGTTGTTACAAATGTTTTAATAATTACCACACTTAAATTTAAACACTTTCCGCAGCCGTCAGCCGAGTGCTATCCTGCCCCAAGTGGTCCCCGCTTTCAGTTGACTCGCTCCGGCGCAATCCTTCCGCCAGGAGAAAATTGTACAAAGTAGCATTTTGGGGTTAACTTCAAGTTAACAGCATTAACAACAACAATGCCAGCAGGGGTGGCAGAGGTGGCGGGGGAATGCTAGAAACACAAACAAGGGGCCCAAACAAGAGCGAAGGCAAAGGGGCTTTAAAACTTTCTTAATGTGCAAAAGTTTTCTGGGCTTTGCACTAAAGAAGAAAACAAAGAGCGGTACGGGATGGGACAGCTCACAAAAAAAAGATGAAGAAACAATGAAAACAAGTAAACAATAATTGCAATTTTATTTTATTTTCGCTTAAAAGTGAACGCATTACGGGGCGTGGAAACTTTAAGGACCAAGTCCCGTTCCCCGTGTCGAGTGCTGGGCCCTGTCTACATCCGACTTCCTGCCGTATGGCTGCCTGCTTGACAAACAGCTGCGTTTGTCATGTGTTAGCCTGTGAGCAATATTTCCTGCCAGACGCCAAATAAAAATCCCCAAACTTATGGCGCTGACATTGCCTGCTTCTGCTACTAGTCCTAGTCCTGGTCCTAGTCCTCGTCCTGCCACTGCCACTGCCGCTGGCCCTTATCGAAGGCAGCCTGGAGCTGAAACATTTCATGCATAGCCCTGGGAATTAACAGCACATTGAGGCGTTGCTTTTTCTTACTTTTTTGTTTCCCCGTTCAATGGCCAGACATGTGCAGCATGTATGCATGCAAACGATGCTTCGGAGACATTGCGACGTTGATAAGTTTGCATATAAATTGTGACACATGCTCCCTGGCAACCAGAACATACTTTAAAGCGAGCTTCATGGGAAACAGGCAAGACGATGGCTTCGGGGGAGTGGGAGAGGGCGTGAGAGAGAGCGAGGACAACGTTATTTATGTTCAGGGCAAAACTATTAGCTGAGATTTTGATTAAATTTCTAAATACCCGAACAAGAGGATAAGGAAACTCCAAGGCACATTCTCGGCCAGCTGGCGGGAGAAGTTGAGTTCATATTGGACCCGGCACTTCTTTGCGTATGAGTAATGCATGCCCAAACAGAAATGTCAAAGGCTCTGAACTTTGCCACACATTCAGAGCCCCCAGACCAACTAACAGACAGGCAGACAGACAAACGACAGAGACAAACAGCCTCGCCTTGCTTCCAGCAACCCGAAAAGACCCCAAAGAGCGACTCCTGCCATCGTAGCTGCCTGGCAGCCACTGAGGCTGCTGCTTCTGCTGCTGATGCTGCCACTGAAGCTGCTATGACATGCCCCAAAGTCCTCCCAAGTGTCTGTTGTGTCGCATTGAATTTATTGGAATTTTTGTTCGGCTAGCCCGGGCCAGCCGCTGACCGGGCCACAAAATATTGTATCTCCGTTGTCTTTCCCACTCGCCGGCGGACAATTTCGTTAATGTTTCGCTGGCTTGTGGTTGACAGCGGTCAGCCGGTCAGCCGGCCAGCGGCCATGGTATCCTCAAGTTCAGGCAAACCTAAATATTAGATGAGATTTAGTTTTCTATTACGATGAGGTTTAAGGAGGGTCAGTGGCAGTGGCAGTGCCAATGCCCGTGGCAGTGTCAGTGCTGCTGTTGAGTAATTTTCAGTCCATAAGCTCCTTGTTTTATTTATTTTGAGGGATTGAGTTGCACACAGCTCCATGGTTTGATTGCCAGCCAAAAGTAAAAGGAAAATATATTGCAAAATTGATCCACAATCGAGCATAAATCCTGTTCATCTGGGGAGTGCAAAGGTGCAGGAGGTAAAGGAATAAAAGTCCGCTTTGTATTTAAATAAACTTTAGAAAAATGCCTTAAAACAATATGCAAGTTTTCATATCGCTTATTGAGTGCTTTTGATAGCCTTAGGCATTAGCTATTCCCCTCATCAGGAACCATTCTGGACCTTTTCCACACAAATTTTTGTTGGGCGCTTTGTTTTAATGGACAAATAAATAAATATCGATTATAGCCCGGTCAGGTGGCCAAAGTGTAAGCAACATTTTGGTCGCCTTCAACAGACAATGGGCCCCCTGGCGCAGAGCTGTCAGCCGGCGTGTTTAAAAACTTTGCCCAGGACCAAACCGGACTGGACGGGGTCGGTCCCCAGGCGATTGCCCTCCATAGGAGCTGATCTGTTAAAGCTTGAGAGAGCATGGGAGAGAGTTGGAGCTGGAGCTGTAGCTGTAAGGCAGAGATAGCTGTGGCTATTTGATAAGACTAATGCCGCCCGCTTGGCTAATTGAAAAAGTTGCATTCCTCCTGCTGTTTGGGCCGTGTTTAGTCATTGGAAAACGAGAAATTGTTACTAACAACAGAAACAAAACAGAACAAAAAACACACACCAAATACAAGAACAAGAAATTGTTATTATTATTTCGAATCCCGTGCAAGAGAAGGGGAAGGCACACAATTGTGGTCCAGTTTTTGGTGGGAGGCTCTTGACCAGGTCGGCATTTGCATAATAAGCCCCTGTGAATGGAACTATGACTGCGACTTTGGCTACGGCTCCAGTTACGGTTATTGTTGCAGAACAGTTACAGCCGGAGAGTTGCTCTTACGGTATACGGTGTACGGTGCACGGTGGCCGGTGCCCAGCGGCGCATGAAATTGTTGTCTGCCTTCAGGTTGGGCTTAAAAATTAGAAAGGAGATGGCTAAAGAGAGAGAGAGAGAGAGAGGGAGAGACCCATGGGCTGTTCTAGGACCGTAGCCAAAGCGGAAAGCATAAATTCTCGTACGATATGAGAACAGCCAGCAAACATCCGCACATAAATAAATCATAAATATTAAATGAAAATGAAAAATGTGCAGCTACAGCAGCAGCAGCATGAGGAATGAGCAGAGCAGCAGCGGGGTGTGGTGGGGCGTGGAAGGAAGCGCACAGAACCTGTCAGCGAGTGCCTGGGCAGGGAATAATGCAGGAGCCAACAATGCATCCGACGATCGCATGATTAGCGGCAGTCCAGCTCCAGCTCCAGGTCCACGGGCCACAGCTAGAGCCAGAGCCAGAGCCACTTGTCCAATGACTCACCCAGAAGGAGAGGCAGCAGCAGCAGCAGACTCACACCCAGAGCCAGACCCAAGCCAAAGTATGTGCTTGGGCCCCGGGCAACGCACGATATTCTCACAATGCAGAAAATTACTAAATTCGATATGCAATTTATAAACCCAGAGACCCACCGACCGTCCAACCTGCTCTTCCCCCCATAGGGCGCCTGCCGGGGCTCCTTTGGTCTCGGACTTTGTCTGGCGTTTTTGGCAGCATTGCTGAAAACGATTTGGTAAGTACTGTTTGTTGATACCCAGCCAAGGCTTAAGTGTACCCAGAAGCGAAAGCAACAAAATCCTGGCAAAAATACTCTGCTTTAATGCGCTTTGCCAGCCAGCCAGCCAGACTCTTGGCTAGAGATGGAGCTGAAGCTGGGCGGGCAATGGAATGAGGAGTGGAGGTGCAGACTCTGCCTTGTTATTCGAAGACGTCTAAGCTGCAACTGAGGCTAAGAAGCAAAAACTATATTCATTTTCAATTTCACTTTAAGGTCCTTTTTTTTCCTCTCGTTGGCTTATAAACTTGCTACGAAAAACCAAAAAAGAATTCCCTTTCAATTTGTATCTCCTTGTTGTACTTCTTGGACTTTGTTTCTTGATTCGGTCTAATGCAGTGCAACTATAACTAAGGTGATTTGCATATAAAATGTAGTACGCAGAACTACCACAGAGAGAATGGCAGATGAAGGGCCAGACGCTTCTTTAACTCTTGATTTAACAGCTTAACTCCTGGTATTGTTTTATTGCCGCAATCTCAACGCAGTGCAGTCAATTATTTATTATGCAAAGCCATCAGTGTTCAGGCCAACAAATTCTGGCCCAGAACCATTAAAGTTCTGAAACAAAACCACCACAAAAACACACACACAGACACTCCCCTCTCTCCTCATGCAGGGAGCAGATGATTTAAAAAGCGTTAACATATTTCGGGACGCTTACTTGGCGGTGGGTCACAGCCGCAGACACACGCAGCTGGCTGAAATAATCATTAATCATTTCTTAACGTGGCCAGAACGACACGACGGTGGCGCGCCAGAAAGTTTTCACTCCTCGCCAGGTCGTCGCTGGGTCATAGTCATAAGGCATTAACTTGCCGGGCACTTGTGCAAGAGCCACCTCGTGTGGTTCGTCGGAGTCAGAGTCGGAGTCGGAGCTGGAGTGATATTATCAAGTTGATGCCACACCCACATCCACAGAGCCAGTGGTATCCCCACCTTGTGGGGGGCGTCGGGCAACCGCGACAAATTTGAAAAATTGCTCAAAGTTTTAGTGCCCCATCTTCGTTCTCCTCGGCACTCGCATGACATACGAGCTGAAATAAATATTTTTTCCCCTGGCATGTTACAAATGTTTCGAGTCGGATGAAAAGTTTGCCTCATTGTGAGGAAATTTAAGAGCTCCCTCAGGTCCCCCAGTCTCCACGGGGAAGTTCTCTTCAGTGTGCGGAATTGTTACGAGTATTTCAAAATTTAAATAGCCCGGCAACGGCCTCTCAAAATTACTCGACAATTTTATGGCTGCCGTGCATAAAATTCGTATGACGCTGCAAGTTTACCATGCCACACCAGAGAGCCCAAGCCCAGACCCCCAGACCAGAACCCGACTTCCATCAGCTGTTTGCCGGCTGCTGCTGCTGCTGCTGCTGCTGCTCCCGGTGCGTTTCCGTCTGGAGAAGGTGGATGAGGAATGAAGCCGAGTGCCAAGTGTCTGGGAAGTGTAAATCGGCTTTGTCGCCGCTTGTTGTGTGCACAATGTAAACACAAACTGAATAATACTGGTTTTTGGTCACAGAGAGAGAGCGAAACTCTCTCTAAACACTCTCTATTTCTCCAGCATCTGGTTCTCTCCGATTGTATAAGAGAGTTGCATACTCTGTCCGCGACGCATGCGCAGATCTGCAACAAAAAATCGGCTCTCCAGCGAATGTTTTCTTTATTGTATGGGAATTATTTCCGAAATCTGTTTGTGGTTTACTGTGGTTCATGTGCGTGTTGCCAACACGCTATGCTGGCCAAGAATATGCCCCTAGAAAAGAATATGCAAGATATTTGCAATTCCACAAGATAATAGATAGTATAATCAATTTTAAATGTAGTTTTTAAGACTCTCAAGGCATTTTTATGGTACGTAAATATTGTGAAAAAATGCCATCAACGGCTTAAATTTTTGTACCTTGAACATTATATTTCAATGGTTTGGAACTGCAGTATTTACAGTGAACGAAGTCTTGGATGTTGGTTATGTTATGCTTTGAAGATAGTTTTTATCGATTGCTTTTCAATCATGTATGCAATGTACCTTGAGTCTTTTAGTTGCTGCCAATTTGTCTGCAGACAGTTTCTTCTTCGTCTTCGCTCTTAGGTATCTGCGAAAGATATAGAAATATAATATTTATATTTGATAATAAGAAAAAATAGCAAATAAAGGTGCCCTATAGGTTATTGGGATTATAAGTATTTACATGCGTGGTAGTTATTTTGATTATTTTATTTTTACTCCTCGCCAGTGGAGTCAAACCAAGCTGTCTCCATGCCGTCGAACAGTGTCAATATGTCGCTGAGATTGCAATTGCCCTGACCAACTTCAGATAACACAGTCTCTTCATAGCCTGTTTCAATTTCGGCATTGGCTTGATCTGGGATTGTGTCTATATCTAGTTCATTGTCAGCATCTGTAAGCCCATGGGTTAAAAAGTTGTCCAGCTCTGTTACTGTTTCAATATCTAAGTCAAATGCATCAGCTGTTGTATTCAAAATATTTTCAGACGCTGGGGTCGGTTCAGTTCGTGTGAGATTAACGACAGCGTAACGAGGAGCAAAAATAGGTTCAGCTGGCTCATCAAGCTTTGGCTCATAGAACTGGGGGGACAGTGGGTGCGGTTTTTGTAGTTTTCGCTTATACTATCTATATTCCACCCACCTTTTGTTTATACTGTTTCTTGGGTGGCTCCAAGGATCTATGCAGCTCGCATGTCTCGTCCCCCAGGTCCCAGACGGGCTCCTGGCACACAATCCCGTTGCGTTCCCCGCCGCAAACACGGAATATCATCTGGCGCTTGTCCGATAGGATATGCTTGCGGCAGTGCTTAGTGGACTGTATAGCCGGCATGCCACATCGATGGCCATACAAATTGAAGATGCACTTTGAGACGTAGAAGCTCTTGGGCACGTAGTCCGGCTTCGAATGTTCGCGTTTCTCTCTGTATCGCTTGTAGAAATACGCCTCTTTGCCCTGCCGACGATGATAGCTGTTGAGAGCCTTCAGCTTTTCGTAGAGCTTCATCTCGTGCGGTGATTTCTTAATCTGATCCTTGATGCTGCCTGCAACTTGAACTCTCGTGGCATGCGCAGGTAAACTCTATGTCAAATTATACTCACAGTAGGTCTCCTGCTCTTTGCGCAAGTCAATTAAATACTGGCGACGGCGCTTCTGCAAGTGGCGTGCCAAAAAACTTGAGCTCCTCGCCGTAAAGAGACTGAAGTTTTTCCACCTTTTTAAGAGCATTGTACACAGCCTCGGGGCGAGTGTAAACACCGCCATGCCTACAAATGAAGACCAGAAATCATTAAAAGGCATCACAACAATTGGGCTGAGCATTGATATTACTTCAGAGGATCGTCGTAGTCAGAGTCAATGCTCTCATAATCAGATTCATCAAATTCGACATCTGGAAGGGTGTTCCGCACGCATGGCGGCTCCTCATCATCGCTCGAAATATCGGAGGCAAAATCTGTACTGAGTTGACGCGAAGCCACCGCATCTGTCACATTCTGCAAACTGTTGCGATAATCCTGCGAGACTGCAAGGAAAATAAATGACAAGTTTTGAACATCCATTGAATGAATGGACTTACGTAAAGGGGTCACATGGGGTGACACAACATCAATCACATCATCGTCATCATCGTTCTTCTCGACGGGCTTCGGCGCCTCGGGCTCCTTTACATTCAAGTGATGGGAGAGACTATTGAGCAGCGTCTCATTGGTCTCAACGCCACAACGAAAACGGCCCAAGGTCATCTGGCTCTTGCGCACTAGCAGCTGATTGTAGTGCTCGAAGCAAAGCGGGGACAGTATCTCGTTGTTCAGGGCATCAAACTTGGGCACCGCGTTTACGCACTGACGCCGGTTCGAGTACTCAAATGAGCAGCGGCAGTACGGTGCAAGTGGATCCCAGAGAATGTGGCGAATGCAATATTTGTAGCCTTCGATGCGCACCAAGCTGCACGTGTAGGTCGGGTTGGCGCAGTAGCGTGCTTTGGTCAACTCGCTGTGGATCTGGTTGCGCAGCTGCTCCTCCTTTTCCGGGCTGCATTTCCCATTGAAGCGTGAGCACTTGGGCATTTTACTTGGCGAGAAACAAGCCATTTTTCTATTCCAACTGTAATAAGCACACTTTTTACACTGACAAAGTAATTACTTATTCCCTGGAAAAAAAATGTGAAGCTTGCCAGGGCTGGCATGAAACGTATATCGATATATCGATACAATCATTGTTCAGATGTTTATTTTCAAATTGGTTTCGATATTATTATAATTAAAAAACTTAATATAATCCATTCTACAAATAATCCCCTTTGTCTGCATTGCATTTCACTTGACTTGACTAAGAAGCAACAATAATGGTGGGGGGGAAACTTCTTGGCCAAACATCAAATTCACGCCGATTTCTGTCATTAGAGCAACACAAAACTTTTGAAAGGAAACTCTTCAGGCTAACAGCGACTCCCCTCCCTCCCTCTGCCAGAGCTGTCTCCCTCAGAGACCGAACATCGCCAGAGGCACAGCAACTGTCACTTGGGCCGTGGCGCGTTTTTAATGGTCAAAAGTTTTAAGTTTATTGTTTATGCGTTGAAGCAAAAATTTTCATGAACTTTTCATTGTTCCGGTTTGCTGGAGGAAAACTTTTAGCATACAATGCACTTTAATTTCGCTGCTGCCCCTCCAGCACCAGCACCAGCTTCAGCTCCAGCTCCAGCTTCAGCTCCAGCCAAAGTAGCAGCAGCAGTCCCTGTTCCCAGTTCCCAGTTCCGTGTTCCTGCCAAAGAAATGCTTTGGAAACAATGCGATGGCAAATGTTGCAGCAAAAGTTTATGCGCCAGAAGCTTGGCCAAATGACAGCGATTGCGGGGTATGAGAAGGTGCAGGGGGAATGGGATTGGGAAGGGGTGCGGGTGCGGGTCGAATGGCGGGCGACAACCTTCAATGCCATTGACTGTCCGTCCAGGCGTTTCATTTGCGCGTAATATGCGCGCAGGCCAAGTTTGTTTTATTGGCTGGCAAATGCAAATAAAAGTTGGCATTCCACGGACCTGCTGCCTGCTGCTACACCACACAGTCTCGGCAGCACCAAATGTGGCATGCCCCCCTGTCCACGGAATGTACTCGAGAGGGACTCGAGTCCAGTTCAGTTAATTTTTTCCATTCAAAGGCGAAACAATGAAAGTGCCTGAACATTTTTTGCCCCGTAGTCATCTTGTTAACATTTATTCTCTCTCTCGGTCTCTGCCCCTCCAGCTCCTACCCACGGCCACTCGCTCTTGCCAGGCGGACTTACAATGTAAAAGTTACTTCCACTTGTTCCCTTCTTGGCTTTTTTTTAGCCAGCCATGACCAAAGTTTTGGGCCACTTAAAGCAGTTTGTCAGTCAGTTCTGGGGAAGCGTTAACTTCCAGAGATTCTGTGAAGCTTGCATTTTGGGTGGCTTGCCATGAGTTTTTGGGTTTGCTTTCAATTTTCGCAATCATCACATTATGCAATGGAGTCGTTTGTGCTCGCAACAAAGTTTCGTCCAAGGAAAGATGCAAAACATTCTGCAGCCGTCGCCAAATACTGGGACACAACTCTCCGACTCCAGGCATATGCTTCTAAGCTGATTTTGGGAGCAGCTTCTCCCTGTTGATGACACAATAAATTGCTGAAAATGTCCAACAGAAAACAGGGAAGCAAACCCCGCAGGAAAGCCGCATTCATATGCAGAATGAAAGCATTCCTGCCAATGCTGAAATTGTTTATTTGCAGCAAAGAGAAGGAGGAGTGAGTAAATGTGTATATGCCCCACCGAGTGGCGCCCAGTGTCAGGCACAGTTGTTGCACAAATGCCGGTCGCAGGCCATAGTAATATGTGCTGAAAATGGCTGCAGCTGCAAAACAAATCGAATTCCTTCCCCTATTGGCGGCAGGATCTATGACAGGCTAAAGCCTCAAAAATAAAAAAAAGTGTCTACATTCTCGAGTCGAAAAATGATGCTGCCGCTTGCAACGTGGACACATGCGGTCCGCCTGGGGTGGGCGGTGCGGCGAGGGGAGTGTAAAATTGTGACACAAAGTTATGACAATGATGAAATGGGAACGACGTCGTTGTCGTCGTTGTCGTCGTTCTTGGTGATGATGATGAGCCGCAAAGGCAGAGGAATGTGGGGGCAGGAGCAGCAGAGTGCTGCCATGGACAACGATGCCGGCTACCGGCTGCCAGCTGCCATCTGCCACCACCACCGGTGCTGGCACGGGAGAATAAGACATTTCTGTGCCTCATCCTCTGTTCCATCTGCCTTTGTCGAGCTTTACTTTCTGTGTGTACTTTCCCTGCCGCAGAAATACAATTTCATTTGATGTCTATGTGTGCGATGAAATTTTCGCACATTTACATAAAAAATATGTGAAAGCCGAGTAGGAGAGCGAGTGTGTGGCCAAGAGACAGGCATGAGAATGCAGTCAAATTACAGGAGCCCCAGCTGGAGGCCAAGGAAGCGAATCTCATATGACAGAGTGGAATGCCCTACACGAAAGTTGGGAATCCACAGGACTTCCCATATATACAGACATATATATTATATCGCTGGTAAGTGGAGCAGCCACTTGCAAAATCCATTCTGAAGCCATATCAAGTGCAATCGTGGAAAGTTCATCAGGAGCAGCATCCCCCCGACCACTTGCTTGCCTTCAATTTCGAACTCGGATTACTGAGACATTACTGAGAGGAAGGGGAGCGAGAGCATTGCTGACATTTACATACTTTCGCTAACTTCGACTTGACTCGAAGTCGACTTGGAATTTGCATGCCAGAAGCCAGAACGGAACGAAGCCAAGTCATTCCGTCACATGTGACATTGCATGCCACATTCCACAAAAAAAAAATGAATGGCCATGAAATGGATAAAGTGGGAGGGGGAGGGTATGTGCCAAGCAACAGAATTTTACGAGTAGCAAATACACTTAAAAAGTAATAAAATATTTTATTACGACCAAGCAAACTGCAAATAGAAAATATGCAAACTTATTTCTTTCCCAAGAACTTTTGCGAAATTCCTTGAAAAGAATGAAAGGAAATGACTTTAAATGAAGCCAAGGCAGCAAATTAAATATTCATTAGTGAAGGGGATCAGGCGTGACACCCTCTGATGTCGGCTACTTTGATTAAGCATCTAATGCCGCATCAGTAATGCCCCCATAAGGACTTGAGCCACTAATCAATAATGCGATGCGCTGAGGCGGTTTGGCGCCTCAGCCTCAGTCTCAGCGTCATGAAGCTAATTCTGCTGAAGCTCTCGAGCTCCCGCTGCTGTTTGCTGTTTGCTCTGTGCGTGTCATCCCAAGTGGCAGTCGTGCAGCCAGGACCCACCCACCCACCTCACCCACACTTGACTGCCAACCGTTGGCTTTATCTGTTATCCGTTATCCAGCCCCCTCTAGAGCTGACGTTGACGCAGTTCATCAATCAAATCACTGGCTGTTAGTCAAGCAGTCATGTGATTTGATTGATTCGCGCTAAAAATCTCTGCTCAAACAAGCGACAGTTCCGTTCCGTTCCCATCCCCGCCCGACCCGTTCCGTTCCGCACAGAGACACATGCATTAATAATGCGGCTGGAAAATGAGGAGTAGAAAGCGTCGCCCAATGCTCTGGCTCTGGCTGCATTTACGCGAACATCAAGCACTGTTTATCCGCGTGGAGGCGGCACCTCAGAGTGGGAGAAAAACAGCAATGTTGCAACCACAACAGCTGCCACTTGCATTGATTTCGAAACGGGGCATGCCACCGCCAAAGCGAGTGGAAGAATGAGAACGAGTCATGGAAATCGATAAGCCAGAGTGTGGCGGTTCTGTGTGTGTCTCTGTGTGTCTGTGTGTCTCTCTTCTGTAAGTCTGCCGTTGGCGGTGACAGCTACTTAGGTGGGGATTGGGAACTGGGGACCAAGACCGGGACAAGGCATTCATTTGTCACTTGGTTGGGTATAAATTATTTACAGAAGACAGTGTTTGTCTTGAGCCCCGGAAGGCATCTGCGAGCAATTCCAGCAACTGCTCCCCGGTCGCCTGTTTAGGCACACAAAAATGTAACGTCAATGAAATTGCCCAATTTTATGTTCAATCAATAAATACGGCCAGCGAGAATGCCATATGTACGTGTTGGCTGCCTCAATTTATTTGGTATTCATGCAACATTAACATGGATTTTTATTAGTATCATGTTTTTGAAAAGGGTTGCCTGCCACTGCCACACTGCTGGCCGCCCAACTAATAAAACTCCCAGGCACTTGCCACACGAAACATTGCCGTGAGTCCGGGATCGACATTCGCAGACCCAAAAGGCTTAGAAGAGCTTGGGCAAACTGTATCGTATTATGCCTACGTATCGAATTCAAAACATATAAACCCAAGGCAAACGACAGGTGATGGAGCACCGAAAGGTAAGAGTCGATGGAAGGTCGCCCTTTGGCACGCCACCGTACGTGACCCTTGGCCTATGCTCCTCTTGATATTTGGTATTTGCCTTTTGCCTGCCTCTGGCTGCACCTGTCTGAGCTGTGCATGGCTGGGACTTGGATCAATACCTTCTTTGATTGACACTTTGAATTTAAAGCATTAAATTAGCCCGGATAGCCGTGACAGCAGCTTTCATGAGAAGTGGCCAGATGTGGGCTAGTAAAGTCTACGAAATCCAACGGTTGCCAAGGCCACAAATTCAGCCAACATCCGTCGTACATTAATTCATTAAATATGCTCCGCTATACAAAAGCCAAGAGTCCATGTAAACGCCTCAAGATTCACCTCAAAGGAGGGGAGAAAGGACAGACAGACAGACAGTGCGTTTGTCAAGCTGGATAGCAAGAGCCAACAAGTGTCTGAACTTTCGCTGTGAGCTCTTGCTCCTTTTTGCAGAGACTGGTAGCTTAGCTTGGCAATCCTGGGCGACCCTTGCCCGGCGCAGAATGTCTCACGTTTCAGCCACTTTTCGACCATAATTACAGCCATGAGCAATTTGAAAAACACTTGATGCTGGCAATTAAAAAGTTGAGCAACATTTTTCTCAGGCAGCTCCACGGCGGCGACTCTTAGCCGCCGCCTGCCTTGGGCTGCAAGTGTAATTAATTAGTTTTCAATTTCACTTGGCTAAATATGCATAATTTATGTGCCAGTGCCGGTGACTCTCGCTGTGACTGGGCGCCAACCCGGGGCATTAGGTTGGTCGGTCGCAGAACGCAGCCACCAGCCACCACCAACCACATCATGGATGGTCATAATACAATTTACTAGCCATTACTTGCTCTCTCCTTTCAAGCAGCCATTCATCCGTAGTTTTCTCTTCTTCTGCATCTTTTTCTTCGGCTAACGCCACTTCTTTTGGCGAAGGGCAATTTGTGTGCACCAATTACTTTGTTTGTTTGCCCGTGCGCCATGCGACAACTTTGCGGGCAGGAGGACACTGTGCTCCTGTTATCCTGTTACTGCTGCTGCTGCTGCTACTGCTCTTCGCACTCCAGCTCTTGCTCCTGCTGCACTTCACTCTGCTGCGTTTCCTCTATTTCCGTTACAAACATTTCCGCTTCGCATTGCTGCAAATTTATTGTTTCCTTGTGGCTTTCGTGTGCGCTTCCACTGTGTGATGTGTGTCTGTGGCTAGATGTCCTTTTCCTTGTCCTTTTGAAGCACTTCTGGAGGATACTCTTGTGCGCTCCTTCAACCTAATGGGTATGGCACCTTCAAAGGGATCCCTGTCTGGCTGTGGGACAGGCTCAATCAAACAGTTAAATGGCGGCAGAGCGGAAGTGCTGTCACTACATCCGGCAAGGGACCCACGACCCACGCACATTTCCACTGCTGTGCCCTTCCGGCCGGAAATACGCATTTAGTTGCATGTGAAATTGTAACATTTTTGTCAACAGGCAAATTTTCGTGTTATTTATTTCCACGCGTATTTCTTATTTTCGCCGACGGCGCGCCGTCGTCTTCGCCCCAGGACTTGGCGAATGAAAAATTGAAATGTCGTTTCTAATAAATCATTTCGGCAAATGCAGAGCAACTTGTTTGTTTCGGCTGCCGTCGCCAACTGTTTGTGCTTATTTCCGTTTCCGGCCGAAGCCCCGCGACCCTGGCCCAGCTCCCAGCACCCAAACCCCACCCAGACAGAGGCCGTGGCCACAATTTTTTTGCCCCTCCGCCACGAGTACATGGCGGATGTTTTCAGGCCCCGTCATTGCAGCTGACATAATTAATTACCCAAGCGCGCGAGCATTTCCCAGCGGCTGCGTGTGCCGCCTCACCTGAGGCGCCGCCACCGCTACCAAGGGCCACCGTCGCGAAAGGAAAGCGGGTGTCCTCGTCCACAGATTTTGCGCGCTGAAAGGAAGAGAGGAGGGTCGACAGCAGCACCGAGTCGCCATAATTGGATCGCTTTAATTATATGAATTTATGCGGGGCAGTCCGTTATTGCGGTGACTCTGTTTGTAATCCACACGGCCTGACAAATCTTCCTCAGCGTCAGACTCTGACACACACACCGCCCGCATTCGCCTTTGAAATGTTCCTGAAAGTATTCCGAGAGATTTTTGAGAGTAAGCTCCTATTGGATTGTATCCTCTCAGCTTTTGTATCCAATTAGCATACATAAATAAATAATGGCAAAAGAAAAGTGTTGCATAAACGTTTTCCTTGGAAGCATTTGAAATGCAAAGACATGAGTCGAGTGACCCCAAATGGAATATTAAATGATTTGAGCAGCCAGCAAAAGATTTGCCATCCATTTAAATTGATAATCTCAGTGGCAAACTTTCACCTCAGACTGCTCTCAAATGCTCTCAAATGCCGCATGCCATTCATCTTTGATGGAGACGCAGACACACGAAACTGATTGCAGATTTATCGCAAAATCGGAGCAGATATTTGGGCCGAGGTAACAACACTTTTCAATTAGGCAGCACAGAGAGAGGCACACAGAGAGGCACCCTGCATACAGAGTCACAGAGAATGAGGTGCCAGGGCCATTATCGCAGTGCAATTCAATTAGACGCCGCTGGTTGAGGGCGGCCAAAGACCTCTCTCTGTGTTTGTAAAGACGTAGTGCAGCAGTTGCCCTTGCCTTTGCCCCGTGGTGTACGAGGGGTGGTGGGGAGAGCAGACAGAGTCTTGCCAGCACATTTGACAGCATCAAATTGAGTGAGTTGCAATAGCTCCCACACTGGCACACACATTGTCTGCTCCTGCTTCTATTGCTACCTCCTCCTCCATCTCAAATCAAACTTTCCAATCGAAGGGGCAGATCTAGAGCAAGATTTGTGTGCCAGAATATACGAGAATGAATGAATGTATGGATGCGGAGAGCATATGAGGCAGGGGAGAACTGGCTGTGCCTTGGATGAGTTATCATTTCAGGCACATTGATTTATGCAGTCGCCGGGAAAGGCAACCTGCATCTGCATGGCTGCTGAGATAAGAATTAATTGGCAAGTGCACTGTGCAAATAAATTGCATAGCCGGGTGCGGGTCTACAGTGTGGCATGGCTGTGGGTGGCTCGGCTGGGTGGGGTGGTGCAACAGCGCGGCGGTGCACTGTGCAAACACAGATGAAGCCTGGGTTCCTGCCTGGTTTACTGCTGCTTTTAATGTAAATGTGACAAATGTTTTACGGCTGGCTGCGTCTGCATTGACTCTGGGCAAACACCTGTAAATGGATTGAAGCCACAGCACACTCAGCCGCAACAGGAGCGGAGTGTGTAACAGAGTCCTTCACGAGGAAGTGGCAATTGAAACTGTTTTTTTGAACATTAATAAACATTATTACACCTCGTTGAGGGGTGGGAATGCACTGATCGAAAGTAAATAGCCTGCGTCAATAATGGGCCCTGGTAGTCCGCACCTGGAACTCACATATTAGCTGCCACAGCAACAGCAGGAGCAGCAGCCATGTGCCCTCCCCAGTGTGTGGCAGGTTGTTTGCATGCTACGCATGCCTTAACCGGTACTGGCCTTGGTGCCACATGTGCATCCATACCTACAGAGAGTCGGCAACCAGCTCGCTCGCTCGCTGCACTTCGTATTGCATTTTTGTCCACATTTGGGATTCGCATTGCCACATTAACCCTGCCTCAGTCCATCGTTCCATCATTGGGTCTGTGTGCGGTCTGCCCTGCACTGCTCTGTTAAATTTAAAGCAAAAAGGGAGAACATAAATTGAAGGGCAATGGATCGATCAATATTATTGCGCCTGCGGTGGGGCAATCAACGAAATGAAGAGTCCCTCCAGCAAAAGTTGGGAAGGGAGACGCGCCATGCGTCGTCCCTTTGGGAGCCACTCTGTCTGTGGTTTCTATGAAGTCCATTGTTTCCCGTGTTTCCTCTTCCATAACGAATAGCTGAGTTTAAGAGATATTGATTCCCAGCTGAGTGTGCTGCATTCAACTTTAAACTCCATTCATTTATGCTCTCTCCCCCCATTGACAATTTGTATTAAGGTATTTAATTTTCCAAGTATACTCCCCCCTAACATTATCAGCTTCGGTTCAGTTGCCAATTGTCTAATTAGCTTTCCGCTGATGAAAATCCTTGTCTGCGTCAGCATTACGCGAATGCCGACTGCTCCTGCGGGTCCTGGCTCTGGGGTCGAGTGTACGCAATAAATAAGAAGTCGCCTTCATTGATTTCTGCTGAGAGCAGCAGCAGCTAGCAAACATTTAATTAAATTGAAGACCATCCTCAGGCCCACACCTACTCATTCTCCACGACCTTTGCCTCCCCCGCACAGACTAAACACTTTTATTTCAGTGGCAATTAAAATTACGTATACGTGCTGTTGCCCGCCATTGGCCCCAGGGTCCATTGATTAATGGCCTCGCACAAATGGAAGGAAAAAATATATCCACGAATATATATATATGCAAATTGAAGATTTATTAAAGCCTGAGGCAGGCTCTGATGCGGGATGCTGCTTCTGTCCGTGGCTCTTGGGGGTCTTAGGGTCGTGTGCTCCTATCCCGGGCATTAACAGTTGACAGTAATTTCCTGCATCTGGACGCGCTCAAAGCAGAATGCAATTTCCGATAAAGCGCACGGCTTTTTCGTTCCCCTTTTTTTATGCACCATCCAGCTGCATGTGTCATCATCATCATCCTTCTGCCTGCCGCATGCCGCTGTATACCTGAGCCGGGGCTATGTTTTATGACGGCAAGAACAAAGGCTTATGCTCGTAAGTGCAAGTGAGTGGAGGAGACAGCAGCTGCTCCTGCTGCCAGTGGCCGTAAAAAGTATCCACACATAAGGGAATGACAAAGTAAAAAAGAGCACATCAAAGCTGTCTACGAGGCAAAAGGGAATGCGGGGCCCAGTGCCAGTGCTGACCGCCAAGGAATGAGGCGGGACACGGCAGACAGTAGCCGACAGAAAGACAGTCGGCAGACAAAAGGCACAGCCAGCACAAAGGAGAGTAATGGCAAAGGATAATGCGTGGCTTGTGGAAGGAGTGTGGGAACTAAAAGGATTTACCCCACATGCCGCAACCAAGCAAATCATTTAATATGCTTAAATGAGCAGCAATTCCAATGAAAATTATCTTCCATACACAAATGGAATACAATTTGCACAAAGTTAATCCCATAAATGGACACGAATGAGCTCTAATCAACCGCTTTCAAAGTCACTCTTGAAGGTTATTTGTGCGCAAAACAAACACAGAAATATCTTGCAATCTGTTATCTCATTTTATATATAGAAACTTTGTGTTTATTTATAGATAAAAATAGTGTAGATGGCATGTCTTTCAGCGCTTGGTATATGTACAGAGGTGTGTCCAAGAGATGTGCCCAATAAATTAAGATTCGAGTCGAATATTTGCCAGCACAAGGATGATTATTGCCTGTAGGCTGTCAGGGATATAAGCATACATATTTCGCGGAGGCTGCTCAATAGTAGTCCTCGCACTGCATCTCGCGTCGCCACACAGTCCAATCCGCACAGCCCACAGCATCCGAGGTGGCCACGAAGCCCTTGCCGTGTGCGCAGTTGAGGAGCAGCGGTGTGGCCGCCGTGGCTGGGCACATGTAGAATTGATTGGGATCCGGAGCAGGCCAGGGCTGTGTAAAGTGCTCGCTATCGCTGTCACAGCCAGCCGCTGTCGCTGCCGCTGTCGTCGTCGCCGTTGCCGTTGCCGTTGCGTCCGTGGCCAACTGACAGGCCGGCCAGTGGTCGTAGGGTAAACAGCCCAAATATCCGAGTCCGTTGAAAAATCCACGTCCCTGCGGGCACTGCAGCTGCAGCGGCTGCTGTCCGTCCGCGGAGCATACGTAGAATAAGTTGGGATTCGGATCTCCCCACATGTCCGTGGCGTGTTTGCATGTTGCATTCGTGGCCGTGTCAGGGTCGGAAGTCGCTCGAGCCGCCCCCAACGGTGGCAGCACCACGACCATCGCCATCACCGTCAAGAGCAACATATTCCATTTATTTTTCATAAATAATTTCATCACGAACGGCAACCAGAACATTTATTATACTCGCACAAAGTTCTCCTCCTATCGCTCTCGTTCTCTCGACTCTCTTTGCCTCCTTCTCTGGGGTTTTCCTTTACTGCAATTTGCTACTATTTGCTGCTGCTGTGGATGCTCTCCGTTTGTCGGGCTTTCATCATTTGCCCATAAGCCGTGTTCGTTAATAAATTTATATGCTTCTTGCTGGCTGCTATCTCTGGTATCACTCGGATGCGGCTGTGGTGCGTACGTACAGAGAAACACGACTCGACTGATTGATGGCGTCGCCATTGTCTTTGGTTTTTATACTTATTGTGGTGCGAGTACTCGCACTCGTACTCCATGCCCATTGCCCATTGCATGACTTTACTGCTGTTGCCCCTGCAACGCTATCATGGCTATTTTTACAGTCATTTTTCATGGGTTCTCTCTCCGTCTGGCTCTGGCTATGGGCCTGGGCCTTTCTATTCTATTTTAGCCCAATGTGACGTCGTCGCTCTCCCACTTTTCAGCTCTCGCTCCGTGGACAAGTTTCTGATTAGATAAGTAACAGAGTTTAAAGTTTGCTGCTGCTGCTCCCTGCAATCGAACGATGAGATTGTTATGAGTTCTGAATGGAATGACACCACATTGGGGCATGGGCTGTAACTCTCCCCACATAACTGATGAATATCAGCGACCGACTCGCTGTCATCGTTCGATGGCTCTTCTTTAGAATTTCCCCCATTGACAGTGATTCACTGTCAAGGAAAATACAGAGCCATTTTTGGACTACTGTACGCACACATCTGTCATTGCTTATCATAGCGATAGCATGGACATTAATTGCCTTTCAAATGAAGGTAAATTTGGAAATTACTGCTGCAGAAATCAGACGAAAATTTAATTACGAGCCCAAGTATAGCCACCCCACACAGATAATGAAATGAGGGAATGGATTTTGTGTTCAGCTGCAGACACAGCCGCTGTCAAAACTTCTAATTGATTTGGCTAAAAAGCGGCAAGAGCCTGCGCGAGAACCTGCGAGGAAGCCACTTTGCGGCCTCTGTAACCTGAGAGAGAAAAAAAGTTGGCCAGCAGCTGGCTGCTGGTGAGACACTTTTGTTGTCAAGTCACGATGTCAATTGGAACTTCTTTTACCCGCAGAACGCAGAAGGCACTCTCTATCTCTCTCTCTGTGTCCTGGCTCACTTTTTGCAGTCTATTTACGGTGGCGCCAAGTTTAAATAGGGAAACTTCGTGGAGCACGGAAAAAGTTGACAATATAATCGACATAAATTCCAATAGGCTTGCCATCGATGCATGCTCTCCGCGTGAATTCAATTAAAAGTTTCCGGCTAATAGACAGCCGCAGATGGCACACAAAATAAGTATTTTTCGCGCCCCTAAGACATCCGGGAGTGTGTGTGGCTCTGATTCTTGGAAAATGCTCATCAATTTGTACAGGCCTTGGCCACTTGAGAGGCGTGGTATCTGTTGAAAACAGTCGAAAATTAAGTCAAGAATTCGCCATTATCTGCATAGCAGAAGGAGATAACCACACGGCGTATGAGGAACATTAGCACCGCAGCCGAAAATCGCCCTCGAAAAACGTTCATCACTTGGAACAAAGTGTTATTGACAATGATATGGTCCCGCGATAAGTGCCACTGATTGGATAGAATATTATAAAAGCCCAAGCGAGTGCCTTTACATAGTTTAGTCTGTTTCAGATCTTCAAATTGAACGCAACCTTTGGATAACCTAACCCAAAAAAAGGATTCACCATGCAAAAAAGTAGGTTAAGTTCCCCAATTACTCCTATTATTAATTGTAATTATCCTCCGCAGCTCTTTTGATATTCCTTGGCATCTTGGCTGTGGGCTGGACCGCCAGCCTGGGTGCGACCGGCGACGATCCAGTCGTGTGCAAGTACGAGGACGAGCTGTGGGGCGGCGAGGATATACGCAAATTCTACTTCTGCATCGATGGCCAAGTAATCGAGGATTGGTGCGACAAGGACTGTTACTTTGTGAACAATGCCACCTTCTCGGGCTGCCTGCAGGCGAATCTGCTGAACCCGCAGTGCGTCAACCTGGACGCCGCCGAGCCCGACTGCAAGGGCCTCTCCGCCTGGCAGCCGCAGCCCAGCGCTTCGCCGAACAACTTCTACCTGTGCACCAGCGAAGGCGCCAAGGAGCTATCCTGCGAGCAGGACAAGGCCTTTGTCAACCAGGATGGCTACCTCGGCTGCTTCACCTGGACGACGTGGCGCATGCTGCGCAACTGCACCGATGACTAGTGACCCGGAAGGAGGCCTAGGAGCAGCTCTACATATCTTCTAATTTGGGACTCTTCCATGACCATCGCTTATCGCTGTCCGAACTGAGTGTTTGTTCTACTTTAAAATGATTGCAAAATAATTGATATATGAGCGGCATCCGATGTGATAAGCGCGACATGGATGGATCGTTTTGCGTCTCTGACACTTATTGAAAAATAGGCACACACACACACACACCACACATACATACACGCACAAGCACACGCACTTGCATGAGTGTTCTTTGGGGCAAAAATCGATGCGCCATAAATCTTGGCTTTTCCCCGCAGGCAGCCATGCGGACAAAAACCAAAATTACAACATGCCAACAAGAAAATTTCAAAAGAAAATTGCACTCGCAATCATTGCAGCAGTGTGTCTTAGGGGGAGGGAGGAGGGGCGGAGAGTGCTGTGTGCTTCTATGTGGCATGTGCTGTTGCAACACCGCAAAACAATTGTCGCCGCAAACTTTTGCGCAAAACAAACAACAAGTAAGGGGACAAATTACAGGGCCAGGGACCAAGTGCCGGGCAGGACATTGCCACTGGTTTGCTGAACATGTGTTTCGTCTGCCACCGAATGGACTGCCACCGCTCCCAGACTGCTGCTAGAGTCCTGGAAGCCCCATGTGCGTGTGTGTTTGTGTGTGTGTGTCAACGACTGGGGGCCGGCATCAAGTTCTGTGGTCGGGGCTAAAAATGAGTTTAAAGTTCGATGCTGAACCGCATTAATCTTGCAGTTGCAGTTGCTACATGAAACCAGAAGTTGCCATTGGAGTGGGCAATGATTGCATCAGCAAACGGAGTGGCAGCAGCAGAGTTGTGCTGCCTCGAGGGAGCTCAAATTGGATGTGGATGAAGCAGCCGAGTGTGCAGTGATCACTCTTGGTTAGTCTCTTGCAGATCTCTCGCCTGTGCCTTTGATCAGAGCGGACCAGACTCTGGGCCTAGGTAATGAATGTCTGAGTGGGGACCAAGTGTCAGTGACACGACACTGCTGCCACTGCCACCACTGGGCCACACCGCCTGCCAGCTGGTTGAGGAGGGAGGCCACGGTGGCCACCCCAAATGAGTTAGTCAGGAAATTGCATTATTTGTCTTTGGCCATTGCGGGCAAAAAGCCCGTACAATGCTGGCGGCGACTCAAACTCCACCACGGTGCGGTGTGCATCCGCGTGTGTGTTTGTGTGTGGACAATGCTGTGTCGCCTCCCATGAGGCAGTAACTAGTGTGGCTGCCCCTGTCTGATGCGACTGGTGGTGGTGCTGCTGCTGTTCGTTTTGCTGCCTCGGCAGCCACTTTAAAGTGGCGTGGCTATCTCCGGTCGGCCCTCTGTGCTCCCTCCCCTCCCAGCCCCCTGGCTCCGTCACACATGCGAATTTTCAAACGCTCCGAAGTCACAGCAATCTTTCTGCTCCATTTCCGCCCACTCCTGCAGCTGTTGCTGCTGCTGTTGGTGCTGCTGCCCCCTGTTTCCGGTGCCCCTTGTTGTTGCATTTTAATTGCATGGCTGCCTGGGCCGCTCGAGCCATTAATCCTGCACAAGTTTTGTGCAAAAATTGCGAAAAGGGATTTTTAAAGTCACAACTGTCGTATGTTATCAGCACACCCGGGGAGAGTGCCACAGAATGAGTGGAGCAAAGGGGCACAGGGAGAGAGAGTGTCACAGAATGAGGCAGGAAATCGGCACAGAAGGAGCGCCACAGAATGAGTCACAGAGAGGGAGCGAGAAAGAGTTGAACGGAAGGAGTGCTTGAGTCGAGAACTTGGGCCTGTAGCTAAGAGCCTGGACTGACGGCGCAGCGGTGCTTGGATTTAATTGAGTTTACAATTGTTTTGTGGCCTGGCCAGCTCTCAGCCACTCGACTGGCGCTGCCACTGCCACTGCCACTGCACTCCATCCCAATTCTTCCTTCCTTCAACTTTGACCAGTTCGGAGTTGTTCTCCGCTACATCAGCGTTGACCCATTGCCTGGGGCTGACGGCGACTGTTACTTTAATTAAGTTCTGTGTGCTTGCTGCATAAATAAACTTGCCATAAACATGGCTGCGGCGCAAACATGTCTGCGACAGCATGGCGCATACGCAATGTGCTCAAAAGCATGCCACAGTTTTTCCACTCTCTTGCCGCTATTGTTGTAGTGCCTTGGCGCACAGGGCCACCACTCTCTAGTCGCCATAATTGGCATTTTTAGACCCTGCCCCTGCCCCTGCCCCATCGAGTGGTGACAGTGCACCGCGACACCCTTTCCCTCCACTGCCTTTTCCTGCTGCGGCTGCCGTTGAATGATTTTTCTGTGAGCGCATTTTCGCGCTTGAATTGTTTGGGACTCAGCTGGGGTAAGGGGCCAGCGGATGGAGAGGGCACAAAGTTGGCTTAAACTTTTCCACTTGAATGGCAACGGAAGGTTTTATGCGCCTCAGTTCCAGTTGCACTTCCCAGGAACATTCGAGGACCAGCACCAGTTCCACTTTATACACAGAGAAAAATTAATATATTTAATGTGATAAATATCTAAAAAACACCTAAAAAAATACTTATTTAAATCATAATTATCAATGGTTTGCTTTGGCTCGAAAATTCGGAATTTATTTCCATTTGATATGTTATCTAAATTTTGCTCTGAGTGCAGCTTCCATCGCGAATTGTGCCACATTGTGCTGCAGCGGCAGCGGCGCATGAAAGTATGCTGAATAAAATTTGTGCTCGGCAACAAATAAATATTTGACCCCCCCAGTAAGACCCAGAAACCCCGGAACCCAAGCCCAGCAAAAGGATTCCATGCCATTCCTCTCGCAGTTTACTGCGCCGCTGAATTTATATTTGCACTTAACAAGAGGAGCAACAAGAAGAGTTACAAGAGGAGCAAATAGCGAAGGAGGAGCAGCAGCATCAGGAGTCACAGGAAGAGCAACTGGAACTGGAACTGGGAATAGGAACTGCTACAACGACGACAGCTACAACAATAACCACAGACCGGCACCACTTTTCAGAGAGCGAGAGAGAGAGAGGGTAAAGTTTGTTTGGCTTATTTTTTTGGTTACAAATCAAATCCAAAATCGCATTAAAATTGCATGCAGCGGAAAAATTGTGCACCCAAGTCGAGTCGAGGAGTTGCATGCGAAAGGAGCCGCAAAACCAGCACCGAACCGCATCGCGTAACCAGAAGCAGAAGCCCTGCCACAATAAGAACTTCGAGTGGCACTGTAGCAGGAGCAGGAGGAGGAGGAGGAGCAGGAGCAGGAGCTCTGGTGGTGAAGTGGTTCAACTGCTGTGGCTCCTCCTGCTCCTGCTCCCCCTTCCCCTCCTGCTGTTGCTCTTGTTGTGTGAGACATTTTGTTTGGGGGGTTTTGCGGCGCTTCAATTGAATTTTTGCGAGACGAAATCACTTCAACGCCTTCGATTTCAATTTCCGCCACATTTCAAATTTGAATTCTCTCTTATTGCATTTTGCCCTATTTCTCACTCTTTGTTGTTGCTCTTGCTCTTGTTGTTGTTGTTGTTGTTGTTGTTGTTTGGGCCCCCCTCCCATTTGTTGCCTTTGCGGTTGAGGGTCGCTTTGAAGGTGTTTTCATCGGTACAAATTTAATTTCGTTTGTTATTTTGTGCCCCCAAAAATGTGTAAGCTCTGGGGCACAGTGTGGAGATATTGATCGGTAAATGGCTTTCAATGCATGAGGAGACAATTTTTGGATTGTCTGTGCAGCTGATTAGCTTTGGCCACAGAACGTAATGGCAGACAAGGAGCGACGAAAGTGGTGTCCGAATTTAGGAGGAGGGTTTACAAAAAGAAAGCCAAAGCTGTTCCATGTTAAA
This sequence comes from Drosophila subobscura, assembly GCF_008121235.1. Lineage (NCBI taxonomy): Eukaryota > Metazoa > Arthropoda > Insecta > Diptera > Drosophilidae > Drosophila > Drosophila subobscura. Next base: position 25,499,897 of record NC_048533.1, on the reverse strand, counting down.
GTTCGAATAAAAGTTTATTTATAAATTGTTTGTGGTAAACATGAAACCGGAGACCGCAGTTCAATTTTGTTACAATAATAGATACATATCTGCAGTGCTTTTCCTATTGTAGACTGAATCTGCAATTAAAGATAACTCTTCCATCAATTTTTCTTCATTTTTCTCAAAATTCTGCCCTGTCTTGGCTTTGTTTCTCCTTTTATTTTTCTAATCCTTTTGGTGTTGGCTTTTCCTTTTAAGCTTTGCTTTTGCAGTTCGCTTGCTTTCTGCCTTTCCCCCTCTTTTCTTGCCATTCCTTTCCTTGCACTTTCCTTCATTCTCCGTGTGTGCCTTTGATTGCTTCATGATTGGACACGCACATGGTCCGAGGCTGGGCTTTCTCTCTCATTTAGCGCTGCCTCTGCTCAGGTTGCGTAAATGAACACCGTATGGAAATGGCCATGCTGGTCTTTGGCTCTTTGGTTGCAAGGGGGAAGCCGCAAGTTAAACAATCCGTGTCCATGCCTACAGCCCCTGATGCGGGGCTTTGATGGCCGCCTATTCCATTATGGCTACTGCTCCTAGAGCTCCTCTTGCTGGAGCTCCTTCTCTTGCTGCTGTTGCTGCTGCTCTTCCTGCTTTGTTTGCCGTCACTCGAGGATGTCTGGCAGGCTGGCTGGCTGGCGGGCTGGCAGGTTGCTGCTGCTGCTGTTGTAATGGTGCGGCATCAATATCTCATTTGTATAACATATCGCAGTCAATATGAGACACGTGTATAAGTATCTAGTTTACTTTGGTTGTGGGTGTGTGTGTTGGGTGTATCAGATTGGGTTTGGATTGGGGGGCGTGTGGCATGTGTCTCGTGTCGTGTGTCGAGCCTGGGACGTCGTCGACTCTGTGTGTTTGTGTGTGGCCCGTTGCATGTCATTGTAATGGTATCATGCTGTAACAGATTTCTGTTTACCTTGATTTACATATGCATATATGGATATAAGCAGGGAATAGATGGGCTTGGAGAGGGAGGGAGAGCTGAACCGTGGGAGCGTGGTAGAGCGGGGAACAGAGACAAGCCACAACGAGCGCTGCTCACTCCAACGTCGCAGCGTTGCACGTAAATGGAAAAGAAAACACTTAAGCATGCACTTAGTCCTTGCGCCTTTCACTCCGTGTCGATGGGCATGGCCGAAAGGGATGGGCGAGAGGCGCTGGGCGATGTCGTTGTGGCAGTCGATGGCGATGTCGTGTGGCATGGGTGTGAATAAGCACATATTTGTGTATGTGTGTGTGTGTGTATCTAAGGGTGTGATTGCGGTTGTGTGTGTGTTTGAGGGAGTATCAATGTATGTGTGCTACCAACTGCGATTTATGCAAATTTGTTTGGCTGCTGAGCCAACCCAGGCTGTCGACTTTTTGTTAACAGTTTCTGTTGTTCCTTCCCTTTGTGTTGGCTCTGCTCCATGCCCCCCATGCGGCCCCCCTGCTGCTGCCACACCCAGCCATTTGTGCCCACCCACTAAGCAAATAAAGTTATTTGCATGCGCAAGTAAATCGATTTGTGTATATCAAATTGTGGGGCTTCAAACAGTACGAAAAAAAAGAAGCAACACACACACAAAGCACAAATTCAAACAAAAACACACTCGTAGATTGTGCCACAGCTGTGTGTGCTTGCCACAGTGTTGCAGCAACACCAATGGCTTTACACAACAACAACAACAACAACAAATGCGAGTAATCTGGCACGAATTTCTATATTGATTGTACGCAATAATCGTGCTCCAGGTCGCAGCTCGCAGCCCCACATTTGAAAACTTTTGTTATAATTTTGTTTGCCATTTTCATAATGTATTTAATTCCCGCTTAAAATAAATTTGCATGCGCCCAAATAACCATTAAAATTGGTTCAAATTGAACCCAAAAAGAGTAGCATAACAGTGGTTAGTTTTCGATATAAATTTGTGCATTCTTTTTATTATTTTAATTAATTGATTTAATGATACAAAACCAATGCCACAGAATAGTTTGCATGCAAAGGTACTCCAACATTCGGCACATGGCAACGGGCTGACTAATTGCAAATTATTAAAAGTGAGCGCGAGAAGTCAAGTCCATGTGGCTCATGGATGCTCACGGCATTGGCAATGGCCATCATGTCAATTTACCAAATTGCGCAAACAAACAGTGTCCAATGGTAGCTGGACACCGCAGAGTGGCGCTACTCCACCCGCCACACTCCCCTCTCGATTGTGTGCCTCCATCGGTGGCAAAGTCCTCACGCACTCTTCGTAATTGTTGCACGTATGGCCGGGGACTACAGGCACAAACAAACGCAAATCCTTGCCGGCACCAACATGCTGTGCTCTGTCCCCCATGCCAGAGGCCTCCTTCTGTAGCGCCAAAGCGGCTTATGCCATCCCCCGCCCCACCAATCGCACTGTGCATAAATTAGCCAGCCCCCACACTGCCACGTCGCGGAAAGCGCTTTTTAATTATATTTTCGACAATTTGTTTCAATACATGCGCCATGTTTTATTTGCGTGGCTTTGTGGGCGGCTCCTGCGGCTCCGTCCACTGCCAATCCTTCCATGCCACACACCGCTGCGCCTTGTCATAGTAGAGCTCGTTGGCGGGGCAGCGCTTCAGCTGTGCCGCCTGCGCCTGCTCCTTGGAGCACTGCCAGTAGGCAGTGGGGTCCCAGTAGTGCCGAAAGGATTTGCTCAGCTCCGCGAGAGTGCGGCAGCCGGGCTCGCCATTGTAGTCGCGCTCAGACATGGCTGGAAGGGAGAAGAAGATAAAAGAGAGATGATTGGAGAGTGGAGAAAGCCGTGAACTAAAGTAAGATTTAAAGTAGAAGAAGAAAGAATTTCTATGGCTCCGATTTGTGTACAATTTTTAACCTTTTACTCGCTTTGAAGTGATGCTTCTGCCTGATGCTAACTTGATGTAAAGACTGACTCTTTGGCAGTTGAATATCATTGCAACTGAGTGACTGTAAATACAGATGATAAACTGATAGCTAAATAGCTTCAGATGCTTAGCACTTATCAGGCATAAAGAATACGATAAAAAGTGACTACAGACAGCCTCGTATAATAAGTGCCTTTGGCAGTTGTTTGCTTTTTGCTTTTGCACTTTATTAATTTCAGATTAATTGTAATAACATTTTGTGGATCTTTGTAGTCCTAGGCCGTGGCCAGGGGCTCGCTGGGTGGTAGAGCCGTAGGCGTCCAGTACCACTCGGACCAGGGCACGCAGCTCTTGGCCGAGTCCAGCCAGGCGGAGGGAATGGGGCAGGCGGCCAGCGTGGCGGGCACACCCTGAGTGCTGCAGATCCAGTAGGAGCTCTTCAGATAGAAATGAGGATATGTGGCCACAGCGATCTCCTGCTCGGTCTGGCAGCCTGGTTGTCCCGTGGGCTTGTCCACAGATGCGCCACTGCAGCAGAGGCTGCCCAGGCAAAGGACGGAGAGCAGGGCGAATAAATGCAGGAGGTTCATCGTGGTTTTCGAGGTTTGGCTCGGGGTTTTCCTTGGACTGACCTATGCTAATCGCTCCACTCCTCTTTTATACGCTCCCCATGTCGGGGCTGCAATCTTATCGAGCGGAACTGAGGTGCGATGCTGTGGCGGCGATAAGACCGCCCAGAATCTGGCTTTACAGGCCCGCTTTCTGTGTTTGCAATTTGGCAGGCAGTTTATGGCGCTGTTTGTTTGCCCGCCGCTCAGCCGTTTGTTGTTTCTTCCGGCCAAGTGCGGTCCAGGTCGAGCTCCAGGTGCGGAGCTCCAGTTGCGGAGCTCCTCAGAGCACTAATTCCACCCTCTTTGGGCCGCCTTGCCTGCTTGCATATTCATGACATCAACGGCAGCTGTAAATTATTTTCCAACAGAGAGATAGCCAGACATGGGCATGGGCACGGGCAGGCCGCAAACAGCGTTCCACAGCGGCTGTCCATGGCACTGCCTCTGCTAATTAATTCAAAACACTGCCTCAAAGGCATTTTTGGGGCTGGGCCAACAAATTTCACCTGACTCGACGGCTGCGGCGGCGGCGGCGACTGGCTTTGGTAGCGCCTTAAGGCATATTAGTGCCTCCTGTCTTGTGTCTCCCCCCCTCTTGAGTAATTGCCGTTGCACTGCAGAGCCTTGCACCTCGTTGCGTCGAGCCTGCTTCCGGTTGGGGCTTTGGCATCCCCTTTTGCCTTTGTTGCTCATTTTGTGCTCATTCGGCTTTTGTTAGTTTTTGGGCCATAAATTAAATCGGGTTATTAATGTCTGCCATTAAATGAAGCTACGTAGCGGACTGGCTTGCTGGCTGCTTGGCTGTAAAATCCTTGCCCTTGTCCTTGTCCCTGTCCCTGTCCCCGTCCTTGTGCTTGCCTCTTTCTCACACTCTTCCTGCTGTGATTTATGTTAATTCGTGTGGCGTTTGTAAGTATTTTGTAAGTATTTTGAGATTGCCAGGGACTTTACTCTGCTCAGGTTGAGATTTCTGGCACTTTGCTTCCATTTAAAGCCTCCAGAAGCTGCCCTGCTGCCATTCAGATCACTTTTTGGATCCCTTTAGATCCATTTATACATATATCAAACTTCTGCACTGTCACTCGCCACTCTTTATATGCAGATACACATTATTTCACGAGAGCAGCGAGAGAAAAGAGACACAGCCTTCCAATGCAATTAAATATATTGCGTATACGTCACGTATGCTAAAATTTCATTTCACAATTTTTACCAGCGCTTTCCCTTGTCAGTGTCTGGCCTCCGCTCTCTTCTGCTGCAGCTCGGGGGTTGGAAAATTCTTTTACATGCAAATATTTTGTTGGATCCGCACGCACTGAGGCGGGAGCTTGAGGGGCCGAGAGGATTGTGAGGGCGGGGACAGGGGCCGCGTGCGGGAAAAATCGAGAAATAAAATTTGCGATTGAAACGTATTTTTTGCCGCTTATTGATGTGCTCGCCGGCCTGACAAAGCGTTTTGACTGACAACTGCGAAACGAAATGAAATGCTGGCATTCTCACAAAGTGTACGAACCGTTCGAACTGCATACTGCCGGATGGATCCGGGCGAATCAAAAATAGTGCAACTTATTGCGGCAGGGCGAGAGTCTGCCAACTGTTGACTGGGGCAGGAGGCTGGTGGCCTGTCTGTCTCTCTGCCTCTGTGGCTGACAAGCGCGGCATATTGATTTATGACAAATGCTTTGGCGTCTGCCGAAAACTGTTTTCCAGCCACCCGCCCAGACAGGCGGCAGCGGGGGAGGGGGCGTGGCCTTAACTGCTGTCAGCAGACACACGTTAACAATTGGAATTGTAATTGCATCTGGCCCATCATCAGATCGTATAAACATTGTTTTTGGTAACCCCAGGGGATAACCACTGAGAGAAAAGTTGGGGGAGAACATAAAAGGAGACAAATTGGAGTAAATATGATTTAAAGATGGAAAGAGCACTGAAAGAAAATATGGGAAAAATTCAAAGGGAAGCAGCTGAGACAGCAGAAGTGGGTGGAAAGTGTTGAAATAAAAATGATTCACTTATAAAGGTGCAATGAACCATATCTTCAGTGGGATTCCCACAGAGTTTACGCAAATAAAAAACATAAATCATGCTGGCCAAGTTCAGCAGCACATCCATAAGTTATCTCCATCACAAGTAGGGTGTAAGATAAGTCTCTGTGAACCCAGAGATATGCAGGTACTTACACATTTCCGCTTAACGTTTTCTCGCTGCTTGTGCTTGACATTGCAGACGAGAGACGAGAGACGAGCAAGGGCAGGGCCGCAGCCACTTGAGAATGAGGTGAGAAGCTAATTATGAGCATTGAGTGCGCCGAGCTGTCCATCTCTGTGCCAAAGTTAACAGATTAATTTGCACATTTCAGTCACTTTTACAGTGCACACGCGAAAGAGAGAAAAACTATTATTAAGCACGATCAAATATATAATAGAAGCATGCCCCATGGGTATTCTTACAGGCGGAAGCGTTTCTCGCACCACAAATTGTTTTGTTCATTGCTCTAAAAATATTTAAATATATTCCTAAGTGCTTTGCAGTTGATTTTTCGCTTAAAGTTATACTAAACTTTATTGTTAAAATATGAAATGCACATTTAATGGATTTATTCTACCTCAAGAGTTGTCACTTCGACCAGCATGCAGGGATTATTCATTTATTCCAAAAGTTCTTCTTTTGCCATTCCCCCGTTCGTTTAGCACGCCTCCCATCCGGGCGGACGACTGACGGGCTCCAGGCAGGGCTGCCACACCCATGCGATCCAGGGCACGCAGGCGTTGAGATCCTGATCGAAGCCCATGTTGGGGCGGCAGTACTTGAGCTGCGCTGGGTCGCCCAGGGCGTTGCACTGCCAGTACTTGGTGGGATCGATGCAGTGCCGCTGGGCCATGCCCACCTCTGCGGGATGCCGGCAGCCCGGCTCGTGGGTGTCGATGCACTGCGCTGGCAGCTGGTGGGGCAGCAGCAGGAGCAGAAGGATTCCCAGGCAGGAGGCGAGCAGCCGAAACAGCGCTAAGCAAAGGGAAAAGTCTTACAATTTGCTATGCTGTCTGAATGGAGACGGAGATGGACAACTTACTCGTACTCGTGCCTTGCTGTGGCATGGTGGCGGTGGCAAGTGATGCTTCGGCAGCGCCGCACGGTGGCATTTATAGGCCCACCTCCACCTCCGACCCACCTCGCCAGCGTTCGGGACTCAAGTGGTTATCCTTATCGCAATTGATTCGGGTTCGATGCGCCGCCCGAGGTCGCGGCTTGTGTGATTGCCACTCGGAAATGTTTGCCCCCCGCCCCCGCTCTTGAGGGGCATTCGCAGTCAGTGGCTAAGCTGCCAGAGAAATGGCAGACAGCAGATGTCCGACAGAAGGGGGCTTAAGCCCAAGCAGAACAAAGGCAGCTTCCTCTTTCGCTGCAGAATTCCACTTTGCTGGCCAATTCCGCTGGACATGCCAAATGCATTTCCAAGCGGACAGACACAATCGCACAATCAGCGCGCGAGAGGGCAGGGCCAAGACATTGTACTACAAGCAAGTCGTGGCCTGTTTGCATTGCCATTGCCATTGACATTGACAGCGCAGAGCCAACAACTGAATAAAATTCTCAAACTGTTGCTATGGGTAAAGGTTTGTTTCAATGGGAAATGTAAAGAAATTGTGTTGCTATCTAAAACACTTAAATTTCAGCTTAAATAACATTTATTTCAATATTTGTTGAGTTTACTCTTGAGTTTGAAATTCAAATTGAAATAAAAATTCAAATTCAAATTTTCAACAGTGCTACCCATCACTTGCTAACAGATTACCCACTGTTATTAACATACGAATCCCACTGTTAATTCTAAGAGTGCTGTTAGGCGCAGCAGCTGTTTGTACAGAACCAGTTCCATGAGAACCACCAAATGAGCTGGCTCTAAATGGTGAATTGGACAAGAGGGTGACTCATAACGCATTAATAAAAATACTGGAAGACAAGAAAAGAGTTGAAAGGTATGGAACAATTCAAGGTGGTGACCTAAGCAGGGTCGCCGTAAAATTGTCCGGAAATCGAATTGCACGATGTTGAATTTTCTTTTTGAAATTACCAGCCACCTAAGGCTCCCGCCACAGCCCACTAATTCACTTATAAGATAAAATAATAGCCCTAAAGCTTAGAATCCTGCCTGGATGGAAAATTAAGCCGACTATCAAAATCAACGAATATGACTATATCGGTATATTTACGGTATAGTTTGAAAATGACTAGGTATATTTTGGTATATTTGCGAGGGTCAGATGTTATGTTTTATCTACACATCCCCGGTCACACTGCATCACTATAAAAATAAAATAAAATAAAATAAATTAAGTTAATTGCGGAATAAAAACGAAGCGTGCGGTCAATTTGCAGCGACTGACAGTGACGCAGACGAGCGCTAAAATGCAGGGACCGGGCTGCACTTGCAACGAATGTAAAGTGCAAAATTCCGCAACAGAAAACAGCGCCACACAAACTGAAAGTGTAGTGTAGTGCAGTGTGTAGTGACAGTGACGACAAGGGGGAGAGAATAAATCTAATTATAACAAAAAGAAGAAAAGTGCAAGCGCAAAGCGAATCCGATCCACACACTCACACATCCCACGAACACTTGGAGCGGCTAATTAGTGGCACAAAAATTAACGATTTTTAGAGGAAACACACACAAAAGCAAAGGCAGCAAAGGAGAGTCAGCGGCAGTGGCAGCGGCAGCGGCAGGTAGAAGCAGCGACAGCAGCAGCAGCAGCCTTTGCGTGTGTGGCGCGCAAGGCATGGGCTGAGAAGAGGTGTGGCGGAAAGGCAGCAGCAGCAGGAGGAGGAACACAAAGCAGCAACATTACCGCACAGCCAGCCAGTGGACGGCTGACGCCTACGTAATGGCAAGCCAATTGGATGCCAATGTCAAGGACGATCTGAAAACGCAATTCGTAACGCGCGAGGGCACCTACCGACTGCTTACCCTCTCCGAATACTCCCGCCCCAATCGCGTCGGCTACAGCAGCAACCAGAGCTCGCCGCAGGTGCGCGTCTCCATTGTGACGCTGCCGAATCCGGCGCATGGCAGCAGCACCAATGCCGGCAACAGCAACGCCAACAGCAATGGCAATAAGACCAACAACGAGCCGGCTGCAGCGAGCGGTGCATCACCCACAGCAGCGGCGGCGGCAACCACAACAACGAGCGGCGGCAATCGCGGCACGAACTCAACGGCAACACCTGCAGCATCCACCAGCAATACCACCACGCCAACAACAAGCACATCTGGCGGGGGAGGAGCTGCGGGTGGAAACATCTCCAATGGTGGTGCGGGCGGAGACAACAACTACAACAACAGCAATAGCACCGTAGACGCCCGCCTAGGTGGCGGCATCTCCATGCACTCGATGATGAACGGGGGAATGGGAGTGACGGACCAGAACGGAATGGCCAGCAGCCAGGTCATGGGCGGGGATCGCATCTGCTTCAACTTTGGCCGTGATCTCTATGTGTACTCCTTTCGCGGTGCCAAAAAGGTGAGTGACGTGGCCCCTAGCACTCCCTCCGCTTCTCAATCTCTGGAGGAGCAATGCATTAGGTCTTATCAGGCCACTGTAGGAGGAGGAGAAGGAGGAGGGGTACATGCTCTACTAGAGAGCTGCTAGATAAGCGCGCAATTGCATTGTAGGCATGCGGCGGCGGCGGCAGATTGCACCAGATTGCAATTGGCAAACCAAATGGGTTCGCGGATACCCATGCATACGGGAGGGGGGTGTGTGTGCGCGCTCTTTCATTTCCACTCGTATTTGTGTGTGTGTCCCGTGTGTCCATGCATGTGTGTGTGTATGTCCCCCTTGAGGGTCGGCCGCCTAATTTGCTCTACTTCGAGCAGCGTTTGATCAATTCTCCGCTTGTTTGGCGTTTTTATGAATGTTTATTGCATTCGAAGGTAGCCCGGAGATGCACATTCGTGCGAAAAGGGGGATGGTATTTTCATTTCTGTCTCTGCAAGTACACAACTTACATTTAGCTAACAGGTGAACATTAGTCATTAAATGAAACAGGTAGAATATCCATCCATTACCAGAGTGGCAGATGATCGTCTGAAACGTGGATGGAATTCGTATTTGCTGAGGGGTAGGCAAGGAGATTCCTACCACAGTTCCATTCCATGATTATAGTCAGACATATAAGACAGATAATTATCTGTCTTCGCATCGATTGTGTCTGCTTGTTTTAGGGGCAATTGGTAGAGAATATCAGCGAGAGATAATCGAACGTCAAACAATCATAATCTCCCCTCTGTTTTGGTGCCTCTTAAGGGGCTACTTAAATCCGATAGAAATCCATCAATTATCACCGTCAGATAATCATCTGCGTGCGGTTTGTGTACTCGCAATGAAGATATAAAGTACAATGGGAATATTCCGTTCCCACCATCATTTGTACTTAGTTAAAGGTGGAAATATCAGCCATCAATTATCAGCTATCTATATCCCCTAAGCTCAGTCTACTTGGAGTGACATTCCACTATAAATATGATTAGTAAGTGTGTGCCATGTTCGTCTTGAAATCGAAGGCATTCCTCAGCTCAGCTCCGTTCTTGTGTTTGCATTCCGTGGCAGCAGCAGCAGCAGCAGCCTTCCTCCTTCCGTTTTAGCAGCTGCTTCTATCTAATTCTTTTGGCTTTGCTTGCGAATCTTTCGCATATTTAGTTATTCCTTTTGTTGTTGTTGTTGTTTATTTAGTTGCTGTTATCCGCTGTGCTGTCTGCTGTGTGTTATCTGAGAAAACTTGGCAAACGTTTGGCGTTTCGTTTTTATTTTGGTGCCGCCAGATTCCGGCAACGAGCTGCTAATTTCCATGCAGCCTCCGCGATGTGTTAATTTCTATGGGGATTCGGCTTTCCAGTGTTTTAGCGTCTCAGCTGATAGTTTTGTCGTTTTTGTCTATTTTTGCAGGGCACGGAGATGAGCAAACCGATCGATAAGAAGTTCTACAAGGGCACCAATCCCAGCTGCCACGACTTCAACTCGAACTCGGCCACGCCCACGGGCGCACCGCTACTGGTGGGCTTCACCACGGGCCAAATACAATTGGTATCCCCACAGATGGGGCCACGGGAGATGCGGAAGCTGTTCAACGAGGAGGTGAGTGGCGAGGTCATGCACACCCTTAAGAATTGATTTCAAAATCCAACAAAATTCCTTCCCGCAGCGCCTTATCGACAAGACCAAAGTGACCTGCCTGAAGTGGCTGCCGAATTCTGCCCATTTGTTTCTCGCCTCCCACTCCTCGGGCCACATGTATCTGTACAACGAGGAGCTGCCGTGCGCGGCCACGGCGCCCAGCTACCAGCCGTTCAAGATGGGCGACGGCTACACGATACTCACCTGCAAGTCCAAGTCAACGCGGAATCCGCTCTACAAGTGGGTCTTCAGCACCGACAACTGCTGCATCAACGAGTTCTGCTTCTCGCCGTGCGGTTCCCATCTGGCGGTGGTCTCGCAGGACGGCTTCCTGCGGGTCTTTCACTACGACACCATGGAGCTGCTGGGCATTGCGCGTTCCTATTTCGGTGGCTTCCTGTGCGTCTGCTGGTCCCCCGATGGCAAGTACATTGTGGTGGGCGGCGAGGATGACCTCGTGACGGTGTGGTCGCTGCAGGAGCGTCGTGTGGTGGCCCGCGGCCAGGGCCATCGTTCCTGGGTCTCTGTGGTGGCCTTCGACCCCTACACCACCTCCTACACCAACTGGGATGGCGGCGACTTCAGCGACGACGAGAACCAGCTGAACGAACAGTACACGGCCTCGCGGGAGGCCCGCTTCTCCGGCGACTCCACGGCGAACGGCGGCTTCGAAGGCTTCGAAAGGAATTCCACGCCCGTGCATGCGGCTAGGCATCGTCCCCACTCTGCCTCGTTCCGGTCCGATGCCTCGTCGGCGGCGCTGGCGCCGGACAAGCTGGCCATCAGCTACCGCCTGGGGTCCGTCAGCCAGGACACGCAGGTCTGCCTCTGGGACATCACGGAGGATGTGCTGCGGCATCCGCTGGCACTGCGTCAGCGCGTGAACAGCACGCAGCTGAACGACACCAGCTTCCTGAACGGCGGCATCGATGCGGATGGCATCAAAGTGATACGACCCATTGCCATGGGACATGGAGCTGGAGGCGGCAACGGTGGCAATCAAGCGGTGGAATCGGACAACTGCAGTCCCACCAGAGAGGCGGCGGGTGGAGGAGCCACCGAGAATAGCAACAGCAGCTCCAGCAAGTTCTCCACCGCCAACTGCACGATATCGTCGCAATCCTCGAACGCCAATACCCCGCCCGAGGACTGCGAAACAGAGGCGGCCACACCGGCCTCCACATCATCGAATGCGGCAGCAACAGCAGCGGCTGCAACAGCGGTGGCTGCAACAGCTGCTGCTGCACCCTCCACTAAGCAAAACAATCGGACGCATGGAACAAGCAACTCGATCAAATTCCCCAACTGCATCAGCGCCACAAAGTCGGACAGCATCGATGGGAATGTGAGCATCAGCGGAAGCGCCCAACGGACATCCTATGCCACGTCCGGGTACAACAGCAAGACTTCCAACAGCTCGAACAAGTCCTCGAACTCGGGCAGCGGCTTCAGCGCCTTCAACAGCCTCACGCAGCGGCTGTCGAACTTGAATTTCCTGAGCAGCTCGGACAAAAAGTCGTCCACCGTCGGCCACGAGGGCAGCAACTCGACGGCGCATCGGCAGCACCGCAAGGCCATGAGCATGCTGAAGAGCTACAATCAACACAACAATCACAGCAGCAATAACCACAGCAACAACAGCAGCTCCTCCAACTTTGGGCACTCCAGCAACCAGGAGTCGGGCGCCGCCATTGGCAGCAGCTCCACGGCGCACAGCTTTGGCTCGCTGAAGCTGAGCAAATCGTCCCACAATGCCTCCTCCCTGGTGACGGCCGGTCAGTCGGCGGCGAGCGTGAGCAGCTTCGACCCAATGAAGCTGATCGGCACACCCGCCTGTCCGCGCTTCGACGAGTGCCCGCTGCTGGAGCCCCTCGTGTGCAAGAAGATTGCCCACGAGCGTCTCACTGCGTTAATCTTTCGCGAAGATTGCTTTTTGACGGCATGCCAGGATGGCTTTATCTATACATGGGCGCGGCCTGGTCATGCATCAGTAAGTTCTCTAACTTGCCTACTTGTGCTTTGAATTATATTCATGTGAAATTTGCATTTAATTTTTGCAGCACACCAACCAGCAGCACTTGTCGCCCGGCCAGTCGGCGGCACCTGGTGGGACGGTGATTTAGTAGTGCAAAAAGAAAACTATCAGCAGCGTAATCTTGTCAAGGAGCAGAAGAAGCTGGAGCGGGAGCAGGCGTGTAAGTGGATGCAGCTGGTGGTGCAGTGCAGTTGGTGATCTAGGTTTAAAAACTAGGCGATTGATTTCGATAATTTATTGATAGGAAAGAGAGTTTTAAAGGTTTTTTATGTTGCGTATTTTGTATTCCAAATGTAGCCTAAATGTAGCACCTCCCCCCTAACTCTACACACACCCACACACACACATACACACTCCTTTAATATATATATATGCATACATATATATATAGCTATGTAAAACATAACTACGATTTATATGCAACAGAACAGAACAAACCACCCACCCGCAGAGAGCGTGTCATGTGGGAGGAAAAGAGGAAAACCTAAATTATTAGTTGTAAATGTATTATTTTTTTAGTACGTGGAATTTGTTGAAAACAAATGCAAAGCAAAGCATGTTTATAACTATTTACTAAGCGCCTAGCCCTACAACACAAACACCTACACACAGAGAGAATAAAAGCGAAAAACATAAAGCAAAAATCAGGCAAAAATATCGAAACTGCAGCAGGAGAGCAAAACGAATGCTGATTTAGCGAATGATTTTCACATTTGTGCTATGAACTGAGGCCCCCTACTAAAGTAGCGTAACGTAACGTAACGAAAGATCGAATGGAAAAAATAAAACTATGAATATGAACTACATACATACATACATACATAAATACATGCATACATTTATGTAAACAACTCACGAGAGAACTAAAACCTAAAGCGTAGGAACTGTTATACCTATTACGGACTATTATTATTATTATTATTACTACTATTATTATTGTGCATTCTTATGCCTCTTATTTTGATGCAATACCCCTCCCAGAGGCAGGGCAGGGCAGGGGGTTTCGGCATGCGAACAAATTAGACTAAAAAGCAGACGACAGGAAAAATGGATATAGGAATAGATATCCGTTACATCAGCATACAACCACACACACACATGCATACATACACACACGCAAACATATATATATTTTGTAACGAAATCAACAAAAACTAGCGACAAATTGGCAGGGGATCGATCCCCTCCCCCAACTGAAGGAATTCGGCAGTTAGCCCGAGTTAAGCTTGTCCGTGGAGCAAACAGCGAGCAGATCAGTAACAGCAGAAGCAAACAACCAACAAACAAACCAAGCAACCAACCAGCAACACGTTACAGTAAAGAAAGACTAAAAATTTCAATAAAATTATATATAAAAAATTACACACGAAAACTATTCAAAATCAATGGATAGAGATATAGATGATCGATCCGAGAGAGAGGAGGGATCGGAGAGCATCGTTTTCATAGCTTGTATTTATTTATTTTATAAAATGTGCTTCGTTATTAACAAAAATATGTTTCTCTTACGCAAATCTCAGACGCAGACGCTGGCACGGGCATGCGCTCGCTCTCCCAATCCTTAAGTAACAGCTAACCATTCATAAACTACGAAGAACTACGAAGATTTAACATTCTGGAAATGATTTCGGCTCCTCCCCGGTTTTGTCTGACAAATTTAATCTATCAATCTGTAAAGTTAAAAGGCCTTGGGCACCGATAAGAGTACTTCCGATTCGGGTAGATATAAATGCTTCGAGAGCAGAAACGCCAGCACAGCCTGACCGGCCACAACCATGAACAGAAAGTAAAGTTTCCGCTTGCGTCCGCCGCTGTAGTCGAGCTCCTGCGGATTGCTGTACGGATCATAGTTGATGGCATTGCTGGAGACAGCAGGCGCGCTGTCTTGCAACAGTTTCGTTCGTAGCGTTCGAAGCTGCAGAGGAAAGGGATTAGATCACAGTGCTATCCCAAAAAGAGAAACTCACCAGAAAGAAACCAAAGGAGAAACTGGTGTAGGCCAAGGCTATGAAGTAGCCAGACCTGTAGAAGAGCGTGCTGAACATCAGGCAGGCCACAATGTTCACGTACTTGTATCCAGTGAATGCCAGTAAATCCAAAGTCTTGAGGCTCGTCTTGATATTCATCACATACAGCGCTATCGAGTAGATGACCAGCTCGAAGATGCTGTAGGCCATGGCGCTGGAGGCCTGGATGCCCAGCTGCTCGGGCGAAAATCTCTTCTGCATGCCCAACAGCAGGCCGGCCACAATCACGTAGGTGATGTACCCCATCGTCGGAAGATACAGATCGGGCGCATTCACATCGTACCTGGGCTGCACGGGGTGCTCTTGATCGTACTTCAAGGACCAGTCCTAAAGAGGAATTCAAGGGATTTACATAAGGGATTCGATTCATAAATGACAGGTCTGCGCTTTTTTACCTTGTGTATATATGGAAAGAAGAGCAATCGCAGCTTGCGTCCCACGTAGGCATTGTCCACGGCAAAATAGTACCTCAGCTTGGCCACGGGCACCCATCTCTCGAACTGATTCTCCACCATCTGCCTGCCCTGATCAGCCAGGCGTTGACCGTACTCCATGGCCATGTCCTGCACGATGGGCTGCTGCAGCATCGCGAACTGTGGAAACTGTCCACCAGGTCCTGCCTGCGCAGCTGGCATTCCGTATGGGGGCGGTGCCCCTCCCTGTTGCGATGGCGCATAACCGAAGCTCTGCTGCTGTTGCTGCTGCTGCTGTGGCGGCTGCTGATAGTTTTGTGGCGCCTGCTGCTGTGGCTGATAGTGCTGCTGTGGCTGCTGAGATGGTGCCACATTGAAGCCGTAGCCAGTCGACGGAGCAGCAGCAGCAGCTGGGGCGCCGCCATACATGTTGGGGTCCAACATGCCGGGCCCAGCTGTCGGGGGCATGAAGGTAGGTCCGCCCATCATGGGGGCCGACGGACCCATCGCATTCATGTCGCTGATGCGCTTGTTTGGCCGCGGGCGGCCGCCACCTTGTGCTATTTTCGGCAAGAGGAAAAAAATGCTGGTTAGTGGCAGGGCTCGAGAGCAGCGTTGGCACAGAGGAAACGTGGGGAAACAAGTGATGGAAACAAGTAAAATCAAGCTACAACGCAAACAGCAAACAGCGGGAAAAAGGCGCAACAGGACGGATTGGGTTAGTGCGGGAAAGAAACAGAATAAAACATTTAACGTCCAGCTGCAGGCGCGGCCCGTTCCGCCAGTCTGGTCTGCAGCGTTTCGGTGGAGCGGCGCGGCGGCGGCTGGTCTCTGCCTTCGTGGTATACTTGCTTGCCGTTGCTTGTTCCTTACAGTTTTCCCACTTACGATTCCGCATACCCGCATTTGGATTGTAGTTCATCTTGCACGCTCCAAACTCCGGTCGGTCTGCTTATTGGATGCTATGTACTTTCTGTGTTTTTCGATACAACTATTTAAAATTCTATAATTTATTTGATGAAATTTTATAAACACCACATCACCATCAGTGCGACCGCGGAAATATCGATAAAACATACCGTCAGACCCTGAAAGTATACCAAATTATACCATAAATATACCGTAGTCTTAAATTTTAAGCCTCGATTTGTGTGTTCTATTTGATTTTACTAGCTAGTTGGGAGTCTCACCGCAGCAACTATAATTTTATCAGATTTATCAATCAATCTCCACAAGATTGGCTAGTTTTCACGACTTCCTTTTTGTTGGAATGCTTACAAATTAGGTTTAAAGCAAAAAAGGATTGCTACGTGTTTGACAATTTGTTGATTGCCAACCAGTTGGGAATTTGTATACCCTATTTCCATATATAAATTTTCAAATTTTAATACGGGGTCGTCATACTAGACAAAATCTGAATTTCCAGCACTGGCAAATATACAGTAATATCGATATTATTCAAATATATCGGAACGTGAACTGTGGTTCGACTGTCAGCGCTGTGTATCGAACCAGCTGTGCCTTTGATTTTGAGCGCATTCTGCGACGCAAAGTAAATAAATGTAATTAAATGGAAAACGCGTTCATAAAAAGGCGCACGCTGACGCTCAGCACGCGGCTGCTGCACAAACGCCACAGCGGTAAGTGTTTGCAACGCACTGGCATGCCCGAGGCATCTATAAAGTGAGTTTTTCCAACAGCCTCGCCGCAAAACTGCGGGCGCCCTGGCGGCGGACACGATGTGTCAATAGATGCACCTGGCTCTCCCTCGTCTATTGTGTGCCCACTAGACGATGTGGAGTGCACGCCCCCCAACAAGAAGTCGCTGAGTCTCGACGATAGCGTTGACTTTTCGCCTCGCATGGACATCAGCCTGTCGCCCAATTGCCTCTTCTCGCAGACGCTGGCCACCGAGAGCCCGGAGGTTGGCTGGCGTTGGAACCGCAACAGCCACAATACCGCCAGCGCGAACGTGAACCCCAAGAAGATAAACACCACGACAGACAGCGGCTTTGATTCCGCAGAGCTGGCTGCTGGCAAACTCAAGGACCGCCGCAGGCAGCTGACGATGAAGGGCTGCGAGGATCGACGGACTCAGCAGGACAACGAGATGTGGCGTGCGAAGCAAATACGAGCACGAGACCTGCTCAAGGAGCGATGCGACAAGCTGCACCGGCAGCTGGACCAAGTGGCAGTGTCTGAGACGCCCAAGCCGGCGGCAGCGATGGCAGCTCCACCCGTGGCGGCACGCACTCGATCTGCCAGCAAGAGACCTGCTCCGGAGCCGGAACCTGCGGCGGATCCAGCATTTGCAGACTTTCTCAATGACTCGGAGACGGACATGTTCCTGTTGGAGGCCTCGCAGCAGCTGGAGTCGAAGATGGAGACCCAAGTGACCGGATTGACAGCGACAACCACCACACCCACCAGCCATCACAAGACAAAGCGGCCATCGTTCTACATGAAGTTTCTGGAGGATGAGAGCGAGAGCGAGGACTGGCTGTCGGCTCTCGAGGAGGCTGTCGATCAGGCGACCAATCCCAAAAAGCCGCGCACCTCGCTGCAGCGCTACAAATCGATGCCCACCACTGGCGACTCATCTGCCGCGAATAGTTGCGGTGATGGCAACGATGGTAATGGAACTGCCGCAGCCGCCAGCTCATCGTCAGGTTTGTCCAGCCTGGCGGAGACGCCCCGCATCAAGCGACATGCCAGCTCGCACGCGCTGTCCCCAGCCACGTCGCATGGTAAGTGTTCGCATGAAATCCCATTCCCAAAGGCACACTTACTTATTATGGCGTTCCCTGCAGCGCGCGGCAAACTTTTCGGCAGCCGGAAATGAAACTCGATACCGAATCAGCGCTCCACAGGCGCACATCCCACCAGCCCACCATCCCACCAGCCTTACGTTCCCCCCACAGCGAGTTCCAATTGTGATGAGAGCAAATGTTAGGTTTTAAGTTTCGCTTTCCCCAACTGTTGACCATTCAGCGGTACTGCGTGTATACGAGCTAGATAATTGAATTTGTGCAGCTCTGAAGCTGCTTTTGTAAATTTGAATTTAAGGCTAATGAAGCGTTAATTGTAATTGAGAGCGTTACGCGGCCATTCGCCCATCGACAGTCGTAATGTTTACGCGGCCGTTACCGTTACCGTTTCCACAGCGCATGCGACCGGCCATATGCTCGGCATTATCGGGGGGTGGTCAGTAGGATGCCGCCCACCTGGTCAGGTGGCTGTAACTGCTGTAGTTGGCTGCTCGAAATGCGGAGGATTCGACTCTCCTAGGGTTTTAAGTTTAAGCCTTCCTTTGAGTAAAATAATTGAGATGTAAGCAAAGTACTTAAGTTTTTCTTACACTCTTCGTCTTTAGGGAATATGTAATGTTTATCTTTAATTTGGAATACTCCGAAACCTCTGCTTACATATAATTAAAGTTGGTTAAATTATGTTTACATATAAATGTGGATTGTGCTGCAGATAATTCCCATAAATGAGAGGGAGAGTGTGTGCGAGGGATTTATGGGGAAATGAAATCAAAATATACTCCCAATCACAAAAGGCATACAAGTCGAGAAAGTTTGCTCCGGCTGCAGCTTAAAGGGGTTTTGTGCCGAGCAACACTTTATGAACCTATTTGGGCTAAGGTCAAAGTTGAAGCCCTTTCGCTAAAGTACTAGTACACTCGTAAGAGGGCCAGGCAATTGCGTACGAGGAGAGGCAGTCCCCGTCCTTTATGAATTGCCGCTGCAATGGAGCTGACAAAAGCCAAGTATGCTGCCATATGTTGACGGAGTGCAGCATAAACCAATGGCAGCCGAGCCACAAATCCGAGGCAATAACAGTTTTGGAAGTTTAGAACTCAGTGGGGCAGGGCAGTGATGGGGGATGGGGGATGGGGATGGGAATGTTTCGCTGCGGGTGGCCAAAATGGTGACGTCTACAAGCTACGAAAAATGCTGCAAAAGCAAAGGCAAAAGCCAGAATGGGAGGAGAGCCCAAAGCCAAAGCTAAAGCCCTGAAAAAAGCAGCTGAGCCAGAGCGGGACAGCAGCAGCGACGAATCGAAACGCGTTGAGTGGGCGCCGAGCGCCCACAGCGGGCGGGAGCCCGAGCTTTCTCAGGAGAGCTTTCCCCCAAGCTTTCTCTTGTGCTGGACATTCATAATGGCGTCTGCTCACGGCGCTGGCAAACAGTTTTCAGCGCGCAGCGCCCAAGTGAAGTTCGTGGCAGCGCACACAAATCTGCAGGAAGCAAAACCACCACCACCGCCGCACAACAACAACAACGACCATTCGCAGAGAAAGAGAGAGAGCCAACAAAATAGGAAAACAAATCCTCAACCACAACAAAGACAAAACTGATTTTCGGTGCATTGCTCCGCGATTCGCGTGGCATCAGGAATCCTCTTTCGTGTGCAGTGAAGCGCGGCCTTTAATTTCGACATTTACGAGCTACCCAGCCTACCACATTCCGCCCCCCCCAAAAACGACGACATCGAGCGCGTGCTGTTAGCGTTGCCCCATCGTCAGGAAACCATAGAGGAGAACAGACCGGGAGGATAACGCGTGAGATGTTCATTGCAGCAGCCGCCTGGAGCTGCACTGCTGCTTCATGGCGCCTGCTGAGCACCGGGCTGCTGGCCCTCTGCCTGCTCCAGCTGGCCGCTGAGACGGGTGCCGGATCGAGCAGCGGACTGGGCAATCAGGCCGTCTTCACCAGCTCGTTCCTGGTGCGCTTCCGGCGCAACGTTGACAATGACTTCGCCCACCAGGTGGCCGACAAATATGGCTTCGACAATCTCGGGCCGGTAAGTAAACCAACAATCAATCCCCAATGCCATTCCCATTCCCTGTGGATGGCACGGCAGTACACCTGCACTGCAGGCTCATTATTGTAGGTTCGGGGAGCCCGCAAGAGTGCGAAAAATCAATTATTTTATTGCCGTCGGCTTGGGCTTTCTGGGCCTGCTTCTGCTGCCAGCCCAAAAAGATGCCGAGGGCGATAGCGGACAACACGACATTGTGCTAACACAGTCAGCTGCAGTCAGTTGTCAGGCAACTGTCAAGCGGTAATTGTGACTACTTAGGTGTCACAGTGTGCGTGTGTGTGTGTATGCATGCTTCCTGTGTGTGGGTTGGGTGCCACAAAATAAGAATGCACTAAAAGAAAGGAAGCACTTTTATTTCGTTGTTAGAGCAAAGAAAGTATAAAATGCCATGGAAACGCTCGAACTTTGTTTTTTCACAGAATTTTTGTATACCACAAAATACCGAAAACACATAGAAATTTAATTTGCGGCTAAAACAATTGCCAAAAGGAGAGTTTCTTGAAGAAAGAACATTTCTGCAATGTTTTCCCTTGTGTTTACCAAAAAAGTTCAGACAAAAACAGTTTTTGGAAAGAAAAAGAAACAATTATTTTAACAGTCTGCAGAGTAGACTGGGGCAAAGGAGAACTGGAGACCCTTTTTTTCAGAGTGTAGTTTGTGTTTCACTTCCAGAGAAACAACCGCAAAAGTTTCCTGGCTTTGGCATTTACAAAACTTCCGACGGCCGAGAACAATTTCCACTGCATACCCGGCAGGCACAAATTGTGGCAGAAAATTCGCGTATTGCATGCTAACAAGCCATCGCATACGGGACAAGGTCGCCAGCACCACCTCCACACCACCTACATGATTACATATGAGAGAGCGAGCACTTTCACTCGCCTGCCGCCGAGTGGCAGACAGCATTTTAGGCACACCCCAGTGGGCCGAGACGGCGACGTAATGTGTCTACCGTTTCGAAACTCGTGTCCCCGTCAAGGTACTGCATAATAATACTCGAATGTTGCGGATGGGACCTGGCATTTGACAGCTATTACGCTCACTTGTTGCACACACTGGGCTGGGATCGGGCCATTACAGCTCCATGGAAAATGGGAAAATTAATAAGTGCGGGTGCCATTAATTAGGGCCGTCAAATAGCATTGCAATCCATCAGGGTCAGTGGGATGAGCTTGTATTAGGCAAGCTTTGAAGCCAATTACTTTTTTCTCCTACAAGTGCCCCGGCCCACGACCGACTGATTTATCGGAAAGTTGATACCAAGGCCAACACCTGAGAACCACTTGGTGCTGCGGGCATGATCCGCACCCTCCTTCGTACTCCGTACTCCCGGGCTATGTTCTCTATTATCCATTATCCATGCGGGAGTCGTCCTTGTTATCTCGGGACTTTATTGCGACATCGATGCTATTTGCAGTGGCGCAATCTCATCTGTGTCGCCCTTCCCGCACTCTAGCTGATTGCATGCCACGGTTGCCATGCCACTGCCACTCTCACTGCCACTGGGTGTGCATTGCAAAAGATAGCACAGAGTCCGGGGTCTGTGAAAAGCGAACCTTTCTGCCACTAATTGCGTGGAGATGTTATGCTGCCCACACCCATGCCTCGGCAAGCAGCCCTGCAACAACAGTGGCTACTGCAATTCGACTTTAATTAAACGCCTGCCCTGGCTTGGCTTGTCCTGGCTTGGCCTTAGCTCCCCATTCCAGCTAAGGAGGGACATTTAATTAAACTCGAGTTGAATTCTCGCTTATTCGTTTTATTTGTAAACTTTCAAATGCAGGGATTAATACTAGTTTATTTCAAGGAATTTAACATTCAAGCAGTCGGGCAAGTAGTAACAGAAAAGTAAACTCCCCCGAGAGACACGCACACATCATTGTCAGCAATCGGGATATGCACGTACTTGCAAAGGGACACACTCAGCGTTCCATCAATCATAATGTACTTGCCAGTGAATCAGAGATATACATTAACCCACACCATCAATCGTATTATAATCTAGAGCTAGAGGACAACCACCAGTTATACGGAAAACGTGTCCATCAATGGCTGAGTTAACTGATTTGGGTGGTACCTTTTTTAAAAATAGACCACAAATTTAATTACAAAATGCTGCTCGTTGGCTCGTTTGGGTTGCCTTTCGTTTTGGGCTTGGGCTTTAGATAATTGGCCAGCAACTCCCTCGACCCTTGTGTGGGCGGCGCGTGTAATAAAATTGCGGCACATGTAGCTGAATTGCAAGAAAAAAGGAAGAGGGAGGGGAAAGCCAAAAAAGCGAACCAAATCTGTTGCTCCTACGTCAAACGCTATCTACAAATACAAATCAAAATGTATCCTAAACAAAATGTTCGCTTTTCAAAGGCAAACACACGGCAGAGCGCAGCGCGGCAGACAGGAGGCAGGAACACGAAACACACTTCAGTTCTCATTCCAATCGATATTGCGTATACGCCGCTGAGTCTTATCTGAGTGTGTTTAGATTTTATTGCCTTTGATGTTACGACCTTATCGGCAGTAAAACGTTAGATTCCGTCAGCTATGCGATTGCCCTGCTGGTGCGAGCAGACGTAGTAGACCCACACAAATCCATATAAATCTCGATCTTCGATTAATGTAATTGCTGTCCGTCCGGCAATTTGAATAAGAGACGCGAGAATGAATGGAGCAGCAGAAAGCGAAAGTCAATTTCGTGCTTAGGCAAATACATATGCTCCCTGATTGCACGCCCCCAGAGGATTTGGCCATGATGATGGAGGATGGAGGATGTAGTCGGGTAATTTTATGCTCCATGCGCCTTAAAGTGATGGCGGACTGTTGCTTGTTTCCTTGTTGCCACAGCATCGGCTAATGCCTCAAAGCGACTCTTTGCCTTTGTGCTGCTTAAGAGTTTACCTACGACTTACTTTGTGGCATCGCTGAGCCTTTGAGCATGCACCATGTGCATACAGGAGACAGGCGACAGGACACAAAAGACGGGTGTTTGTCTGCGGCTCGGCGTGCGTAATAACTTTAAAAGCTAACACAAAACCCATCCACCTCGGGACACCTCTTGGCGGTTTGTAAGCCTCATGAGCCGCTTGTCGTCATTGCGGGGCTGTTGGGCAAATCCTAGCATAAAGCGTTAAGTCAAGACTTGCCTTGACGTGGCCACTGGCAACAGGGAGCAGGCAACAGGCAACAGGCGCTAGTTCTTGCACTCCATCCAGGCAGCTGGTTCTGCTGTTTGCCGAGCGGTGCTAAGCCCCAAGACTAACCCAGCAACAACTTGTCAGGTGAATATTTATGACAGGACCCTTCCTCTCTCCGATTGTCTCTCCCTCTGGCATTCAGTTGAATAGAAAGTATCTCCTCAGTGCAACTGTCTCTGAAATGTCAGCGCTCATCAAATATGCATAGCTTCGTATTGCACCGCAAGTTCTGCTCATAAATTATGCAAGACTGTTGTGACCTTATTAGCAGAGACGAGGACTCCGACTCCGACTCCGACTCGGACTCAAACTCGTCATCTTGCATGGATAACCACGAGCCAAAACCCCATTTTATTGGGGGACAGAAGCTTCGTGAAGACAAATGTTCCAATGACTCGGTGGCTTGACATTCGGGCATTCATCTCCGTTTTGCCGATCAACGTTCCGTCTTCGTTTGGCAGTGTTTTCCTTTCATTTATTATGCCAAATGAAAAACGAGTTTACAAACTCACTGTGGCCTGGCCACAGCTCGTTCAGAGGTTTGCAAATTAAAGGCACGGACATTTGTAACCCAGGGCGAGCATATGTTGGCAAATACAAGACAAACAAAAGAGGCGGCACACCCTCTCCCGCACGCAGATACCAGAGTATTTCTGGTGGACAAACAGAGACGCAGTTGGAGTTGAAGAAGGGAAAAAGGTCTACCCAGGAGAGGAGAGAGGGGTGGAGAAGGAGAACCCAAAGCCACAGGCACACAATGCCCCCACACACACACACAATGCTCTATCACGTAGACGCTGTGGTGTGTGTCCGGGACAAGCCAAGGCGCATTATTTATTTATTTTTAGCTCTGCGAAACTGCTCGACCATCTACTGCCGGACAAAGGCAGCCCCCTTGCTGCCATATGACACCAATTTTCTCACAGATGGAAGTCTTATGAGTGCGCGTATCAGCTGGCCTTGAATGCTCTTTCAATAGTTGCGCTAACAAGCGTAAATGTATCCAGGAGTAGAGCTTAATAGTCAGTGAGCTGGAAAATGCATACACATTTGTATGTGATATATCCTTAGAAAGTTACATTCAATTCTGTTCGAAATTGTTTAATGGAATAGGACTCAAATCATTGAAAGAACTTCTTCCATGTTCTACTCGATTGCCTTTAAAGGTAAAGCCATTTACCAAAATTTACTCGCATAATCGCTGCACCGCTTACCGACATATCAGTCTTGCTTTTTGTTTGAGATTTAATTCAATTTAGATCCCATTAAAAAGTTGATGTTTGCCCAATGTAACTCCACTCTCGGCACATTAACCTGCCTGCACCCGATAACTTTTCACTTTTCCATGAGTCAGCAACCGCAGTGGGGAACATTTGGCAAATATTTGCCAAGTTTCGTTTGCATTTTGGGATATATTAAATTACATTACGCAACCTTGTCCCTACCTCCCTCCCTTCCTGTTGAAATACAATTTCATAGAATGTGTTTTCAACTATAACTTTTGACACAAAGAGCTGGGAGTGGATTTCATTAAGCCCTAATGATAATTAGAAAGTTTTTGGGTTGCGTCTGGGTCTGGCCTGGCCGGCCACAAATAAATACTACTCATAAATTCCATTATTTTGCTGTCACAGCATTTGGGCTTTAACCAGTTTAGAGACCGGACAGGAGGAGCTCCTGTGTTGACGAGGTGTTTTCAGGGGCATTATTTTATTCGAGTTGCTATAAATAGACAAGCGGTAAACAAGCTCAGCTCGGATCAGCTCACATAATGGAACCAATGGACCGTACTCCACGAGAGGACTGCGGACAGGTGTGCTCCAGTGTGTCGCTTGGAGGTGTCGCTAATGCATGCTCGGGGCCCTCTGGCTGGGGTCAAACAAACCCGTCAGTCGACACCCACCAATGCTGACAGGCTGCCATTGCGGATAAACAATTTAATGTATCAACACTTGAGCTAAAGTTCTGTCAAATATTTTGGCCACGCAACGGCAATGGCAGAGGCAAAGAAAATACTTCAAATGCCATCAAATGCTGGCCAAAAGTGAGGCAACAGACAACACAAAAAATCAAAAGTGCCTCGTGCTGGTTCTAAATAATTAAAAAACTTTTTTAGTCTCCCACTCGTGGCTTTCAATCTCCCGCCCATCGCTGCCCTTCCCAAAATTTCTGCAGTTGATAAACGAGTATGTGAACCGCATTCTGTCATATATACACTTTGTGCAGAGCGGTTTGTAGACATTTTTTTGGCAAACATTTTCCATTTTGCGTGTGTCTTTTCGGGGAAAATGTCAAAGGGCATTGGGTAAAAGTTTTGTTTGCCATGCGGCAAATTTCATTTTGATAAAAATTAGATGAACATCTCGAAATTTCATTAGCAAACTGCCAGCTGGCGGAGTACAGTGCTGAGCCTGAGCCACAGCAAGGAATTACGGACTCCCTTTGTTTGCTTTTGCATAAATATCGCTCATACGCAGTCGCGCTGCCCCCGCGCCAGCATGTCAATGTCAAACAGTGCGCTAGATAATTATGTGGCTGGCGGCGGCGTAAAAGCTGTCTTTGTGCCAAATAGTAAAGCATCTTAGGGGCGATTATGAAGGGTCGGGTCACACTCTGCTTCCATTTATGCTCATGCACGTGGCCTTACATTTGACCCAGTTGCAAATTGCTGCCCGATGGCAGTCTAAACGCTTTTTAATTACGAATAATATAAGTTTCCCCAGCTGCAGTCGCAAGCCTTTACTTGCTGCAAAATTGAATACAGCAGGAAGCAAGCAGCCTTCTTGTTTTCCATGGATGGAAATGCAGGCGCTCCACCCACTGGCATAATTATTTTTAATTCAATTTTCACTTGAACAAACTCCAGATAGGGGAAACTTTTCCGCAACTTTTCCCATTGTGTGCGCACTGACAACACAGGTAGACAGGCTGCCTAACCTTCTGGGCTTCTGTCAGCTTCGGGGCTGCCTTCGTGGCCAACAAATCAGATGCCACAACGAGCGGCACATGCCAAAAGCCTCAATCAGAGCTTATTAGTTCGGTTTCGCGCAGCTGTTTGTCTTTGGTTCCTTCACCGCCATTGTCCTAGCCTCTCAGGCGCATCCTGTTGAATTATTCAGCAGCTCCCTACCCCTTGGCCCAGCACTCATTTGCATTTCTATCATTCGAGACAGTCGTCTAATTCCGAGGCTACAAAAATTTGCATGCCATTTATTGATGCCTTGGATTTGCTTTCTGCTCGGGTATTTATTTATTCCCATTGTTTTTCAGACGTTGTTTTGCATGGAAATCTGACAAAAGGAACTGTCAAGTGGCGGTGCCCTGAAGGGACTTTTCAGACAGATTTTCCTTGAGCCCTAAGCTACTGATTTGATTTCCATTGGATCAGCCAACCGACTCGTCAGTGGTGATAATTTATGCAAACACTATAAAGTCTGCTGCAATTTATTTGCGTACTGATTGATTGATTAATTGCATTCGATGGGGAAGGGTGCGGGCGGCGCTATCGGCCAGCGTGGACAATTTTTCTTAATTAGCGCCATTGCAGCGAGGTCCGGGAGTCCAGATACACGTACACATTTATCGCATTGTAACGCAGCGCGTATCTATATGATATGTGTATGGCAGAAGTTATTGGCGGCTAGTGCCACCAGAAAAAAAAGTTTACCAGCTACTGATAAAGTGTCTGCCACATAGACCTTGATAAAGTGCTGCTCATGCCAATGCCGCTGACGTCGAACCACTGAGCCACTGAGGCAGAAATTGATGAATGGTTTTCCCTTTTCGCTGTTCAATATTGGATGTGAATATAAATACGAGTGCGAGTATGCGGGCATGCAGGGATTGTGTAATATTATTTTGTATTGTGGCTTTTATGGAAATAAATGGTAGCCTACTTTTCAGTGAAAAGAGTGCACCCACACTCACTCCCTGATTGCCTGATTGATATCCTGGAAATGTACATACATATGTATGTATGTATGTACATATATTGCAATTCAAATTAGACATATAATTTTCTGTTTGAAAATTCCTTTTAACATCCCTTTGAGAGCATGCCCAGAGGCTCCTCCGGGCTGATGTGTGTGTGGAGTGCACAATTTCCACATTTATGAGCAGATTGCTTTTGCTCTATGGCATCCATGTGGAAGGGCAAATGTAGCACTTCGAATGCACTCTTGATATTTATTTTTAGATGGAATACTCCCACCTAAATAAAGTTCTTAGGCATTCCTTGTGTGGGTGAATCTCAAAAATAGTTGAAATTTTCGCAGAAATCTAACACCCGCAGCGCAAAAGCCGCAATTTCCTTGTAAATATTTCGATACTCTTTCTATGCTGGTGGAGGCTTAGGAATTCATTGCTATTTCTGGGAACAAAAGGCTAGTTGTGTTTTTGCAACTTGTTGAATGGCCGTCCAATAAGAATTCGATTAAGGCATACAATGGAGAGACAGATTTGAACGAGTTTAAGCTCTTTTTGTGTGTGCACAAGTCCCGAGCCCTTGGGCACACAATCACAATCGCCGCAGCATTGTTCTGTCGCGTGCACCCACTGAAAAATACTCGTGCCCCCATCGGATGTATAAATATATCCGTCTATATATAAACACATCCACGGACCCAGGGACATCCAACTATTGGAGCCTGTCAGTGTCATGTACAAGCGCTGCTGCTGTCGTTGCTGTTGCTGTCGTCGCTGCCGTTGCTGATGTTTTCGCGTTTAGTGCATTGTGCCACAATGTTTTCATTCATTCATTCACCTTCCATGAACCAGCACAACCGACCCGACGGGAACCGAACCGAACCCAAGTGGGAATCCATAAATTTCTGCTGCTGACAGGAGATGAAAGATGACGTGTCACAGCGGTGGCGGCTGTGGAGATGTATCCAGTGAACACCCACACAACGTCGAGGAGAGAGCATGTTCCTGTGATGTAACAACTCGGCCAACAGCTGGCTGGCACTTTCTTTGCATGCAAATGAAAGTCAAGTCTGCGATAGTGTTTGCTTGTGTGTGTGTACTTGTGTGTGTGTGTGTGTGTGTGTGTGTGTGTGTGTGTGTGTGTTTGTAGTGTTCCAATCAACAAGTGGCGTCGCTGGCAACGGCTTCTTGACGCTGCCTGATGATCATTAATAAAATTTGCTATTTAAATGCGGCAAGCAACTAATTATAGACACCATTTTGGCAGCACCGACTTAGTGGGGGGAAATGGCGCCGTATCCGACGTACCCGTCGGACCCGTCGTACCCGCCACATGAGCTGCTGTTGGCAAACTTTTTTGCTAAATGCGTGTGGGCGACGTTGAGCTTAAATAACTCACATAAGCAGACAGAAGCCAACGTTTTGCTGTGGCACAAAAAAGAACAGCTGCCACTTGCCACGCAGTGTCTGCTGCTGTTGCTGTTCAGCTTCTGGGATCACTCTGGCTGCTGGCTGCCATCCCCGTTATCACCCATTGCGACACATTATATTTATAATGGCGAATACACATTCATACTAACACAACGAGAGTACCAACACAGGCAGACACAATGGCAACAATATGGCTACATTAGAGACCGCTGAGCCTGGGCTGCCTGACTTTGCTGCCACATTCTTATTCGCATTATTTCTGTTTTGCTCGACCCACCAGTTTTTGTTCTCTGCTGTAATCTGTTTCCCAGCTCCATATGTTGTGCTCATGAAGAATAATCCAAAAATTATGCCACAGCCAGCGCTAAAAATACGTTGGCAATTTATCGGCATGTGGCCACCGTCGCTCAGATTAATTTACTTGTGTATGCAGAAAGTTCTCCAGCGCCCACTGTGCGTATGCGCAGTGTTTTCGTTATTTTCTTGGGCATTTCGCCTCGGCCGTTGCTCTATCTCCAGTCCATTCTTTTGTTCTTGTTCCTTTTGGATGAGTTACTTGGGAAGTCCATTAAACTTCGATGTTGGACGCGCAGCTGTCGCAGTACCCATTCAGTAATTTACGCTCAAATTAACAGAACATAAAAATAGGCAAGCTCCCGCTGCTGCTTCACTTCCCTCATTAAAGAGGAAAGCGGCTGGGGCTTCGGGCTTCGGGCTCCACGAATGGTGCGAGTGTCAAACTGTCAGTGGGCTCTGATTGACAACAGTCAACGGATTGATGGCCCTCGAGCTTCGTTTCGCGCCTTGCTTGTTGGCACTTGTCGCCTAAGTAAACCAAAAAGTGGTGGCTCCTTCTATTGATTTGCCACCCACTTGGTCTTGGCGCGTCTGCTGAATGGCAGTAAAATTGTCCTCTTCCGCACAATTTCTGAAATATTTGACAAACAGACTGAGCGCAGTTCTCGTTCGCTTGTTGATTTTACTCTTCTGCATCATTTTTAATTTTCCTTCTCAGAATTGCAATCCCCTTTTTAGCTCGAAGGCAAAAAGTGTTCGGAGTTAGTATGAAAACTGCTGGTCCGGGGTCATCGCTCAGCTTGTTAAAACCAGCGATAGCCGAGATGTAAAAGCATTCATCAGTCGGGCATATGCAAACTCTCTTTATTAATATTTAATCCCGCGAGGTGAGGCAGGGCGGGGCGTGGCTCGAGAATCCTTTAAAAGGCTGCGTGGGCACACTTTTGCATAAGCTCACGTTGATGGAATCCTGTCAGACAGTAGTCCATCCTGTGGTGGAGTTCAGTCAGTCAGGACATTCCTCATTCAGTCAGTCAGTGAGTCACTCAGTGGCTTGTCTTAGACAATTACCCGCGTGTGCTTAGCGGTCCTTCTGCTTCTCTTCTTCTACAGAGTTGGTTCAACAAAAGCCTTTCAAGTGCCAATCTACATAAATTCTGTTCTGGATTGGTTAATGAGTTGCGTCATAAGAATAGTCCAGGGACGAGGGACTAGTTCGAGTTACTGTTGCCAGGAAATTGATGGTATTGTCATCGCTGGGCGCATTAATGGATGCTTTATTGTCGCGAGTTTGTGAGAGTTAGGTATTAATGGCACTCAGTGCCACACAGCTGCTAATTAATCTCAGTATAAGCCTGAATTATGCAGCCAGCGCAAACTGACGGACAAAAGGGCAAAGTTAAACGACGCCCAGCAGCTGGGAAATGGCCATTCGAGTTTCCAATAGCAATCAGCCCCAAAAGAGCAACAGTTCCAAGGGCGGAGCACAGGCCCCCAGAACTATGGCACACAGAGAGAGCGAAAGCAAATCCCAAGGGTTTGTCCATATAGACTTTAGCTTGGGGCCAAGCGAAAGCGTGTGTGTGTGTGTCGAAGGCCATGGAACAGGCCCAGACCCAGGCACGTATCGTACTGAAACTGGAGATTCCTTTCACTGAAATTGCACTAGGGCAAAACGGAAAATTACTGGGCTCTGGCACTGCCTCGAGGAGCGAGGAGCGAGGAGCCTGCCCAGCGTCGGGCACTCAATTTACCAAAGCCAACTAATGATGAAGATGCGGCAGATGCTGGGCTTGCTGCTGCTGCTGCTGCTGCTCTGTCGGATCATGATTATGACTGGCAATTTAGAGCACAATTATGGACATGCACCCACGCAGGATACATATGTGGCTGTCAATGTGTGTGTTTATCGAGTGGCGGGGGAGTAGCTCCAGCTAAACTCAATTAGAGCGCAATTAAGGGTCACGCTTCTAGGCGTAAAACAAGCTGAGAATTAATGTGTTTTCCTCAATTAAAATGCTTTGGGGTCTAATGTAACGCTACTTTGTATCTGGATTCATTACAGCTGGTCGGCGCCGACGGACACGAGTATCATTTCAAGCACCGGACCCTGCCGCACGCCCGCTCCAGACGCAGTTTGACGCACACGCGTGCCATCAAGAGCCACCCCTCGGTAAGTCGATTTCCTGCAGCATGAAAACTAAGTATGTATGTATATATGTGTGTGTGTACAGCCAATCTACTTGACATACTTATTGTCAGCGGTGGGTTGAACATGACAGCCGTAGTGGGTCATAAAAAGGTGTCCAACGCCAACATCATTGTGTCCTGCCAAATGCCAGAGTTAAGCCAGAGCTACGTTTCATTTCCTGCTAGAGATGCTTCCCAAAATAGTCCACCTGCCATTACATGGCACGAACACTCCACACCGCTTCAATTGCCATTTTCACAGTGTCCGTCCGAACTGCAGGGCGGAACATCGATTGCGTTGCTTTGAAATGGGACGTGCGTCCGTTTGCTTTGGGTGGAACGTGCCATTGGGCCATCGACGATAATTAGAATGCAGAATGCAAATGCAAAATGCCGAGGGCAAACAGAGCGTGACAGAGGTAACAGGTTACAACGGGCAGGACAGTATGGAAATTGGCAAAGCAAACTGGGTCGTAGCGGCAGCTGCCAGAATGCCAGCAAAAGTTTACAAGTTCGACAGGCATTCAGGCATAACAATCACCCATATGGCCCTGCTTTTGATGTGATGTGTATCGGAATGGGCTGCTGATTGCTGACGTTTCGTTCTTCCATTCTTCCGTTTTTCCATTCTGATGCCACAGGTACACACGGCTGTGCAACAGCCCGGATTCAAGCGCGTCAAGCGGGGGCTGCGACCGGCAGTGCCTGCCATTCATGGCATGAAATTCGATTTGAAGCAGGGGGAGGCCAGCGCCAACCGCATCGATGAGGAGCCCACGGACCCCTACTTTCCCATGCAGTGGTACCTGAAGAACACCGGCCAGAACGGGGGCAAGGTGCGACTCGATCTGAATGTGCAGGCGGCCTGGGCCCAGGGCATAACCGGCAAGAATGTGACCACGGCAATCATGGATGATGGTGCGTACTCCTCGAATGTGCAAATAAAAATTACCTTTACAGCTCCAAATAAATTCAATTTTATCGTATCCCATTCCTGCAGGCGTGGACTATATGCATCCGGACCTCAAATTTAATTATGTGAGTACGAAAAACACACAAACACAACACGGGAGTTTCATGAATATTTCGTTTCTTTATGACTGGTCGGTCATGAGGTCGGTCGTGGTCGGTGCACTCTCTCCGTCTCGCTCATTCCCATTCATTTTGAAATCGGATGTCACGGTCAGATGGCCACTTTTAAAGCGACATTCATGCTGGTGATGAGCTACGCTCCGGGTTTTAATTAAATTTCGGTTTGCTGAGAGATTCAATTAAAGCCATGTGGCAGTTGCAGCTGCAACTAAAGCTGTAGCTTTGTCTGTGTGGAAATCAATACTCAAACGAGCGGCGTGCAGTCCACCAGGATGGCTTGCAGAAGAATAATTGCGTCACCCAATCGAGTGTAAAGCAAACAATCCAACTTTTAAACAGCTCCACAAAAGACTTTCTCCGAAGCCCTAATAAAGGTGCACGCAAAGTTTGCAGCAAATTGAAGCTGAAAGTTGAAACTTTCCGTCATTAAAACTTTCCAACCTGTACTTACCGTCAAAGTATCTGCTCCGGCCTGTATCCTTCGTACCTTTAAGCCATACCCAGCCAAATGGAATAATTTAAATAAATTTAGCGACTGACTTAATCGACTGTTACATCAAAATGCACTTACCCCACACAGATACACGGCATACAGACACTTACACATGTTAGATGCTCATTTTCCCTCGTCTTATTTTGCCTTTCAGAATGCCGAGGCCAGCTATGACTTCAGCAGCAATGATCCCTTCCCCTATCCCCGCTACACTGACGACTGGTTCAACAGGTAAGTGGGAGGAGCAAAGGCAATGTGGAGTACCCTTGTCAGACACACACGAAATAACATAGGCAGAATTCTGTTGATATATTCTGGCATTCCAAGAAGCCAGGAGAAATGTACACAAATATTTACGCAATCCGTTGCTCAATGGCAGATATTTCAATTGCATTCTCGAGTTGCACTCTCTGCTTTAATTGGCTTAAACGGCAGCAGCAAAGTGAAAGTGGAACACTCATAGTTGTGTAATTGAGAGCAATAAAGCGTACATGAGAGAACTACTATCCATTGGATGCACTTGTCGATTCTACGTAGATAATAAAGTGTTTAATTGTAATCAAGTTAGCAGCAACCAACCCACAGACTCCTCCGATATCAGAGAACAGTTCTCTGGCTTCGTTTGGCTGTTCAATCCCGGCTATTATGTTTATTGCATAATGAATAGAGAGGGCTTTTTATTAAGCTTCTTACCACGTAAATACGTAAATGTGTAACCCCTTGTTTGTGTTTCTGTATCTGCAGTCATGGAACCCGTTGTGCCGGCGAGGTGGCTGCTGCCAGAGATAATGGAATTTGCGGTGTCGGCGTTGCTTATGACAGCAAAATCGCAGGTAAGTGGCTTTTCACAGATGCCAAAGGATTAATACTCTGACATTGCCTGCCCCCGAAAGTTTTTTCGCGCTTGATAAATCGCATTACGCATACGAGTATGCCGCGTAATTCTCGGCTAGAGTTGAGGGTAAATCAATTTACGGCCGCAGCTGCGGATACAATCTTTTTGGGGGTGAAAGTTAATGGATCGCATGTCGTCATTGAAAATTGAGCTTCAGAAATGATTTCGCATAAACTTGGGTCACATGGGGACGAGGCATGCACTAACACCCCAAGGACGAGGCGGCGGCAACAAGTGTGGATATAAATCCGGCCGAATTATCTGTCATTTTTATAACCCAAGTGGGAAAAATCATGTGAAAAATCGTGGAATCGTGTGCTCTGGGCCTGTTTCTGTTGCACTGCAACTTTTACGATTGTCATAAAGCTGCGAGTGAAAGTGCCGAGTGCCGAGTGTCGAGTGCCGGGTGGTGGGGCATCATATAAATATTGATTTATAATTTCCGCCATTAGAATTAATGCATACTTATCGCATTCGCCGCAGGCATACGCATGCTGGATCAGCCGTATATGACGGATCTAATCGAGGCCAACTCCATGGGCCATGAGCCACACAAAATCCACATATACAGCGCCTCCTGGGGCCCCACGGACGATGGCAAGACGGTGGATGGTCCCCGGAATGCCACCATGAGAGCGATTGTCCAAGGCGTCAATGAGGTATGCCATTTGCGAATAATGCTCCAATCCAATCCCCAGTCATTAGTGCTAATCTTTGCCACCACCCGCAGGGTCGAAATGGTCTGGGCAACATCTATGTCTGGGCATCGGGCGATGGTGGCGAGGAGGACGACTGCAACTGTGACGGCTATGCCGCCTCAATGTGGACAATTTCCATTAACAGTGCCATTAACGACGGCCAGAACGCTCACTACGACGAGAGCTGCAGCTCCACGCTGGCATCCACGTTCAGCAACGGTGCCAAGGACCCCAACACGGGCGTTGCCACCACTGACCTGTACGGCAAGTGCACGACCACTCACTCGGGCACCAGTGCGGCGGCGCCCGAAGCAGCGGGTGTCTTTGCTTTGGCCTTGGAGGCAAAGTGAGTAGTCCCCACTCTTTGCAACATTATGAATTTATGCTAATCCAACCCGACTCGCCTCGACTCCATTTCGCAATCTGAACCTACGTCCCACGTCCACACAGCCCACAACTCACTTGGCGCGACATCCAGCATCTGACGGTGCTGACATCGAAGCGCAACTCTCTGTTCGATGCCAAGAACCGCTTCCACTGGACAATGAACGGCGTGGGTCTGGAGTTCAACCACCTCTTCGGGTTCGGAGTGCTCGATGCTGGTGCCATGGTGACGCTCTCCAAGCAATGGCATGCCGTGCCACCGCGTTACCACTGCGAGGCGGGCGCGATAACCCAATCGCAGTGAGTTTTCCCTATCTTTGCGTGGATTAGGTCAGCCTGTACCCATCTATCTCTCTGTCTCTTTTAGGGCTATTATCATGGGTCGCTCACTGTTCTGGGACATTAAGACCGATGCCTGCAAGGGCACTGACACAGAGGTCAACTATCTGGAGCACGTTCAGGCGGTGATCTCGGCGAATTCTTCGCGACGCGGCGACCTGGAGCTCTTCCTCACATCCCCCATGGGCACCAAGTGAGTAATCTAACCTGAATCACTGTTACAAGGAGGTTCACCTTATTTCATTCACAGATCCATGATCCTGTCGCGTCGCGCCAACGATGATGACCATCGCGATGGCTTCACCAAATGGCCCTTCATGACTACCCACTCGTGGGGCGAGTATCCGCAGGGAACCTGGAAACTGGAGGTGATATATGAGCCATTTCGACGATAGATTACATTATCTAATCAAATCCATTCCCCCGCAGGCACGTTTCAATTCACCTCAAACCCGTCACGGTAATCTGCTGGAATGGTCTCTCGTTCTGCATGGCACCAAGGAGGCGCCATACCGCACTCTGCACCCATCCTCGCCGCACTCCAAGCTGGCCATCGTGAAGAAGGCCCACGAGGACAAGAAGATGAAGTAGGGCGTGGCTGGTTCTCCAACCGGCAGGTCCGTAGCGATGACCATTAGGCAGCTTGGCGTTTCATCAACGAGTGCAGAGAGAGGGGAAGAGAGAGGTAGAGCTAGAGGGAGAGAGGTTCAATAAAAGTGCTGGCTGTGTTTTATTTTGGTATAGGATTGATTGAGATTAAACTATTGATTTCTTTTGCGTATCTCTAATTTGATTTTGACTTCAAACTCTGGCAGTTCTCGTGCTTTTGCTTTGCTGAACTGAAAGTTCATGTTTCAGTCCGAACTTCCGTCTTTAATGTTTTAATTTTTTTATGTTGTTTGATTGCTTTAAACTTCTCTGTCTATCCTTCATTTATGGAACTTGCAAAGCGCACAGTAGAAAATCTATTAAATATACTAAGCTCGAGCAGAAGATCAGAGCAAGACTCCTTATTGAATATCAGAGAGAGAGAGAGAGAGAGAAGCCACAATGAGAAACAGGTATAGCAGTATATAATATATTCGTATATATATAGCTGAGAG
The DNA here is from genome assembly GCF_008121235.1 of Drosophila subobscura. Taxonomy (NCBI): domain Eukaryota; kingdom Metazoa; phylum Arthropoda; class Insecta; order Diptera; family Drosophilidae; genus Drosophila; species Drosophila subobscura. The sequence goes on along the minus strand of NC_048533.1, from coordinate 25,463,886 downwards.
AGGTAGTAGTAGGAGGAGTAGAACGAGTACATAGCATAATAAAACGAAACGAAAACCCTATGTAAATGTGTAATATCTATATGTATACATACCCTAAACTAATTCTAGCTGTGTCCTATGCTGTTAGAATCCTTCCTATATATTTATCTAGTATGAAATACGTGTGTTTACACATATTTTAAAGCTACGTATTTTGTTTTTCCATAAAGTATATGAATATATATACACATATAGCTACACACGCATATACATATTTACCTAAAGATCTAACTAAATCTTAGCTAAAACATACAATGTTAGTCCCAGTAATCGCCAGCAGAACAAGTTTGTTGCCGCTTCGGTTCGATTCGGTTTCGACTTCGATTCGGTTGCAACTTCCATGCCGGATGATTCTGATTTCCTTTCGAAGCTCGTACGTGTGAGATGCATTTACATACATAGTTTTCCTTTCAGTTTCTTTCGGGGGCCAAAACCAAACCAAACCAAAACCAAAACAAGCATACATAATGATATAATATTACGAGTAAAGAATTAACAACACGATAAACGATAAAACGATAATGAGATCACAAAACGATTGTAACGTTAAACGGAGCGATGGTTATGTTTGAGACATACACAGGCAGAGAAGAGAGGTGTTAAAGTACAAGTTCAGAACAGAGTGTTTAGCATGTAACAGATACAGATAAAGATAAAGATAACGATAACGATAAAGATTGTTTTACCTAGTCTAATAACTAAACGACAGCGCATTGTTAAAGTTTATGGAGAATGTGCCGTGGAATGGATACAAAATATATAGATATTTATACAACAGCATACACATACTTTATGAGTACGTACATGTGTAATTATTAATCGATAAACCATATGTGCAGGTTTGGACAGAAACATTATATACATACACCAAATATATAGCTAAACATGCATAAATATATGATCCATATATATATATATACCACAAGAATAAATGCAAGCAGTATCATATGTGGCTGTTAAGTTGATCTTTGATGTTGTAGAGACAAAAACCCAAATGCGGTACTCACCCACAGATACAAACCCAAAACATTCAGTCATAGATAAAGATGTGTACTAGATGATAGATGTTTAACACACAGAAACACACAGAGAAAACACCGATATTTGGGTACATATTTTATGATTTTCCATAGCGTTCAATATGATTTCCCTTCTCTGTTCGGTTTTACCATTTCCATGTAATTGCACAGGAAGATCATTTAAGTTTGTAAATAAAAGTTAAAAACGGATTGAAATGTTTTTTGAATTGGATCTAAAAATAACTTGAGAGCATTTAGATATGTGAATGGAGACTTAAGATATCCTTGCCAGCAATTGTGTAAGCTTCAAAGCTTTACACTTTTACACAAGTATTTTTTCTCCAAACAAACTCTACAAAAAGTTTATGGTAAGCTTTTGCGGTGCTTTGAACAGTTAAATTGCTGACTGCCAAGTCCCGGGTTCGAGAGAAAGCACCAGAACCTACTTGCAGAAGTGCTTTTCAAGCGATTTCCTGCACCTCCGAAAAAGCTTTCGGTATAGTGAAAAAGGCGCTCTCGAGCCCAGCCAGTGGATAACCTTTATATACATTTCCTTAATATTATCAACATCAATTAATTATGCAGCTCTATTTTGCCACGTCCCGGACACGCTTTCAAAATATAATTAATGAAAGCCAATTAATATGCCAGAACAAGCATGTGATAAAGGCAGCAGGATGTGTGCGTGGGAGGGAGGCCAATGGGATTACTATTGCTATCAGTGGCACTGTGCTGTGGCTACTGTTGGGGTCTCGAACAAGTGTCCGGTATATGGATACCATAATTAAGGACATGACGCAATATGCAAGCGTATCTGGCTATTGATCGTGACAGCCATTCATTTCTGTTTATGGCTGGCCCAATAATTGATTCCACGCTGGATATTCTATGGATTTTCTATGTTCTACACACAAAAGTCTGTCTAAATTTAGAACCTTATGCAAAAAGAACAACAGAACAGTTTCAGCTGTTGACACAACTAATTGCGCTATATCCTGGCAGTCATTTGCGGGCGTGTCCCGCCAACTTCTTGTCCTTTTCCTTTTTTCGCTGTAGCCGGAAATATTTATTAACTAGAAATTGCACAGCACAATGGCAACAAGCAGGCGCACAGGCCGACAACAGGAAGGAAGGAAATGAGCAAACATATGACGCACCCCCCGACGCACCCACGCACACACACACACTGAGGAACACACCGAGAGGCGCCAGAGAAACGTATCCGCAATGTTGTTTTTAGCCATCGGCTGTATAGGCCTTCATAAATCATCTGGCTGCGGGCATATGATAAATTGTCATACTAATTGTTTTTAGCGTCCAAGACAGGCCACGTCGCGATGCGGCCACTGACCGGGCTGGCCGGCAAAAAGGAAACGGAAGCATGGAGGAGCAACCGTAATAATTTTGTGGGGTTCTCCTGTCCGCCTGCTTTAAAGTGCCGATGGCCAAACGATTTTCCAGCTCATTTACTTGCCCTGTCAAATTTTGCCTATCATTTAACACAGCTTCCATTTGTTGAAGAACTTTCCACTTAAATTGTCGAGTTTCTGGTGAAACATTTGGCCTTACACTAGTCACTGCAGATGCAGCAAGTGCAGGCAGACGGTCGTGGTCCTATGTCCAATCATCAATCATAATTAGCCGCTGCAACTGCTGGTGCTCATCGATGGTTACACCAGAACACCACAGCCAAGGGCACGCCCAGCAGATTCGCGTAAAAAAAAGCTTGGGTTACATGTAGGCTCCACTATTATGCAAATATTTGTTGGGCTTTCGTGCTGGGTAACAAGTTTTTGATTTATGACACATTAATAGTGACAGCCAACTCTGTTTTAGGGTCAGCTGGGCGTCTCGTCGTCTCCACTAACAGCATCAGCAGCAGCAGTAATATGAAGAGCAGTAGAAACATCCGAAACAACAGCTTCCCCAAAGCGGCAACAGGTTTCTGGCCGAGGCTGCGGCGGCGGCTGCAGCTGCTTTTGACCAATTTCTTTGCGGTCTTGGGACTTGGCTCTGACATGTCTGCTGGACAAAGTGTTTGACACTTTAATGAACTGCCGCCCGGGGTCGCGTGTGTGAGCAGTTCATTAATATTAATGCTCTGGGTATTTTGTTTTCTCTCTCTCTTTCTCTTCGTTGCTCTGCGGCTTGCGACATGCGAAAATTGTAGACCAATTCGCTCTGGGCCAGACACAAACGACAATTGCCGGCCATTAGCTAATATTTAGTAATTGCTCTTTAATTGACCTCCAGCTCCACCTCCACCTCCCTCTCGCACCATCCATATCCACTGACAAGTTCTACCCATTTGGCTGACAGTCTAATGTGTGTAATGAAGGTCTGCTGACCTTTTGGGCACTCCACTTCAAGCCCTAATTCCGACCGATCTGCTCCTGTTAATGCTGCCATGATTTGTGTATTTTTTGTCCAAAGTATTTTCGTATAATTGCCATGATTATCTGTCGGGGACTGAGTCTCTTGATATTGGGTCAATTTCTGCTGCTGATGTCATGATTTATTACCAAGGACTGGCCGCCCGACGTCGCGCGTGGCTCTAAAGAATTTTAATTAACACAACCACAAGCGAAAGCTTTCACCCTCGGTGAAATTTGCACAGCCAATCACTCGATTTGGGGGCGAAAAACAAATCTTATCATTCTCGAAACTTTCGACATGGCGAATTGTTATTGTCATTGTTTGGTCCTAGTTCTGTTTGTCTTCTGGCCAAAGATAAACAGTAAACAAGTAACGGGGGGCTTTGTCACAGCAACAGCGCCGATACCTATGGCCAAGGACAACAGGAGCCCAGGCAACCTGGCCAAAACTGAAACCTGTGTGCTGTCCCGGGGCAGTGTATTTACTTTTGGATACGCAGCTTTTTGCGGGTGTCACTGTCAATAGGCTGTCCCCCCACAGATACTTTGGCAACTTCTAAGCGCATTTCGAATCTTAAAGAACTTGCCATCTCCTGGGCACAAATTAAATGAATTCTCTTTATGGCCAATGGCCAAAATGATTAAATTAGGTGAACGCTTTGCCGAAATACGCCTCAAGGCGAAGGCAGGATTAAATTTTTCCTCCAACAAATTATGCATATTTATAAATGTAAATGTAAATGCTGCCCAGTGGCCATTGTCGGCCCACACAGACAGGGAACAGCCTCCAAGATCTACGCCCATCTGCCTGATGAGCAGCCGTCGGCAGCTGTACTCGTAGTCATCCCTGATGGATGACTCCTCATTATGTGCATAAATGGGTATTGTCCAGACCATCCCACTAGCCTGTTGCTCTGCTGTTGTTCCTGTTCTGCCTTTTGGCCCTGCCCTGGCCTGCTTTGCTCTTCTGTTTGATGGAATGTTTCGGTTATTCAGACAAATAAATCTGGCCATAAGCCCACTGAGAGAAAGTACTTATTGAATTTTCGAGTGCAGAACAAAAACAGAAGTCTCCCACTGTTTCGAGTTACAATGTGAATGATGTCTGATGATCCACCAATTAATATTTCAGCAATTGAAAGTGAGAATACGAATTCAGCTTTAAATGCTTTCAGCATCGTTTTCCGAGTGTATCCAAACGGGTTTATGATCCATTCAATTGGCAGCCAAATAGCTGCTTGGTCTTTAGCCTGGCCGGACGCCTTTATCAATTAGAGCACATCCTTAACGCCTCTCTCACACACACACACACAAACACATGGGATTTATGTACAGCAATCAGAACAATTAACTGGACCAGAAACCCTAGACAGAGGAAGTGTGCTGATGTCTGCCGTCCAATGTCCGATGTCTATGTGTGCCTGTGTGTTGTGTTTGTGTTTGTATTTGTATTTATTGTTAAATATTGCTTATGCAATGCTCTTCATTTGTGGTGTGTCCATGTGTGCGTCTCCTGAGAACCATTTATGCCTAATTCATGAGCATTTGTTACCGACTAAACGGAGGCAGAGAGCAAAACCGTGTGCCAGATACACAGCAGACTCGTAGCAGTCCTAGGTAACCATGGGAATATCCAATAAGCAGAGCTTGACTGGCACTTTTGTTTAGTTTCCTACTTCCAACTGTTGCTGACGAAGCTCTGAAGATAACTGGAGATGGAGTTTCAGAGTTGATGGAGATCCCAGATGATGGAGCTGATGGGGCTATTGCTCGGAGTGGGTTCATAAGCTGCCGCAAGAAATGCAAATCGCAATCTCTTCGACTAATTAATTAATTATGCATATTTTGCATAGTTGTTTTGTGGCAGAAAGCATCGCTTTGATGTCCGTCCGCCCAAACACGAGTAGTTCCGCAGATTTATGTAAGACAAGCAACGCCCTAAGGTTGCAAGCGGCAAACAGGGAAAAAGGCAAGAAAATACAAAACAAAACAGGTTGAAAGAGAGCCCAGTGGAAGTGGGGACCGTAACCCAAGACGGGGTTTTGTGTCAACGCTTAAAAGCTCATTTATCTTTGATTAACTGTTGGCAATGCTCGTGGCTCGGCGTTGCAACAACCGAAGATGAAACCCAAATCGATGCCGATCCGAATCCCGATATCATACTCGCATCTTGCAAGCGTCTCCCATCATTTGTCATATTTACAATTTCCCATTTCGCTGGTCCGTATAAATATCTGCGAATTCCAAATGCTGAACGCCAGTTACAGACTTTACAGACTGTGAAACAGATCCTCAGCACCATCAGACAGATATACACCCAAGAGAAAGATGCGTGGATTTGTGGTGAGCAATTTGAGAAAGTTATAAGTTGGCCAGGAGAAGTTAGTTAAGATTTTCCCTTCATCTTTGCAGTTACTTAGTTTCGTTGCTGTGGTGGCAGCTGGTAAATTGGGCTACAATTACCAGGCAACTGCCGGCGACCGCCGCTTTGCTGGACTCATCGATGCGGAAGCTACGGGATTTAGTTCTACAAACGGGGCACAGCAGCAGCAACAGCAGCAACAGCAGCTCCAACAGGATAACCAACAGCAACAGATTCCAGCAGCTGCCGAAGAGTTCAGCAAGGAATTCTTTACTTATGCCGCTCCTGAGGAGGACTTTACAGACCACGATGCCACCGAGCAGATAGCCACCATGCTGAAGCGGAATCTTCGCGTGCTGTTCATCAAGTCGCCGGAGCACCAAGGCCTCACCAATGCCGCTCTGCAGCTGGCCAAGCAGGCCAGCGAGCAGCGCACGGCCGTCTATGTCCTCACCAAGCAGGCGGACATCGGGGAGCTGGCCCAGCGGCTGCAGAGCGAGAAGCAGAGCCAGAGCAGCAAGCCTGAGGTGCACTTCGTCAAGTATCGCACACCCGAGGAGGCGGTGCGGGCGCAGCAGCTCATCCAGCAGCAATTCGATGCCCTGGGCGGCTCCTCCCGCAGCTCCGACGAGGGTGTGGCTCCCGTGCTGGACTTTAGCTCGGCCCCCAACGAGCAGGGTCAGAGTCAGGGTGTGAATCAGGGCGAGGTTGCTCCGCAGTCAAAGTATTTACCATCGGCGTCGCTGCGCAGCAGATAGATGGATAGTAAAAGCTACTAAGATAGATAACCATAGTAACTTAATCGTAGGTCGTAGTCTCCTAAGCCTAGCCCTAAAATATACACAAGCAAGAAAAGAAAAGAAAACCTTAAGCGACTCTAAAGTTTCAAAGGGACACATGGAAACAAACTTTAACGGGAATTATATTCTAAGGACAATGTGCTTCAAAGTACGTGACCACCCATCTGGTGGTGTTCGGTCCTGTCATGTGCCCTCCTGTGCAGCCTGGCCCTCTGCCTGTCCGACCACGACTCTGATTTCTATCTCGCATGTTTCTGTCATATTTCATATTTTATGGGCCCGCCGGGCAGATGGCGATGGCCACCCACACTCATGAATAATTTAATAATATCATAATAATTTCGAGTATTGAAAACAATTTACAGTTTGGCCTCCCCGCTGCTAATGGCCCCCAGGCTCCACAGGATTGATAAAATATGAAATATGGCCAGTCGTTTTAGCCTAATTAGGGGGCCGTGAAGACAGCTGTCGCTAGCCGAGAACAAAATAAAGGTGTCTATATATAGAAAAGGTAATTACCCATTGCCAGCAGGAGTGGGTCTAGTTGCTGTTCATTTAGACGGATTTAATGCACAATTGTCGGGAAGCGGGGGGCATTAGCCACGTCTTGAGGTTGCGTAACTCATGAAAACGCGATATAAAACCAAACAAGACTCCTCCGAGTGTGCGGAAGTAGAAATAAAACGCAGTGCAGGATATAAAATGAAGTGCCGACAAAATGTCTGCCATTTGGCTGGCGAACAGCGTCCATATTGGAATAAAGTGTAATTTTTATTCAATTAATACGAATGACCAGTGCCAGAGGGTCAGCTCATTCGTCCATAACTAAAGCTATCCCAACGGGACAGAGAGAAATGCAGAGAGAGACTGAGAGATATAGCAGAGAAATGGAGAGACATAGAAGGAAATGGCAGAGTAGAGAAATTTTTGTTTCTATTTGCTTTTGCAATTTAATTAAACAAACAGTTGGCGCTGCTGCGGTTTCAGGCAGCAACGGCAATTGGCCAAGGGGAATTGTAATTTGCAGCAAAAACAACGACAGGGCAGGGCAGGGCTGGGCCAAGTGCCGACGTGTTGCCGACAGCTCTAATCCTTTGTGAAAAATTGTTATTGTTTCGGGTTCTCCAGGGTACGTTGTACGAGTGGTGAACAATACACCCGTCCGTCTGCCCGTCTGTCCGTCTGTCCGTTCGGCCTTTCGCTCTAAATTTAATTGTTCTGAGGTTTGAGGTATCAAATCGATTATTTTTAATTGCTCTTTGACATTCCCTCTCCTGTAACCCTGGGGGCACATACTCGTACACAAAAATGTTATTAGTTTGATATGTTTATGGGAGTTTTGTGCACGAATCGGGCTGGAACAACTCACATTAAAGCCGGCAAATTAAAGACCACAAAGGGGGAGAAAGAGCGAATCCCCAGCCAACTGTCGTCGGTCTACTGCTTATGTCGTTAATGTGACAAAAGCCCCGATTTCTCATCCCCCCACACAATGGGAGACAGAGCAAAAAGTGCGAAATGTAATTCCGGGCGCAGGACAAAGTGAAAACAGAATGCCGGAATCGAAGTCGGAATTCGGAATTCGGCGGATCACGACAGATTGCCCGGCTGCCACATCATTCATGCCGTTTGCCTGGAAAAGTAATGAAAAACTCGCATAAAACTAAAAGTGGATCGTAGGCCACGAGGGAATGTGTTGAGGTGGCATAAAAATGGTGCTGCTTCCTCCCACTTGTGGGGCTGCCTTCTGCTTTTGGGCCTGCGTGAATGATTTGATGACGCGGCATGCCGTGATGACAGCCGCTGCTTGAGTGTGTCTGTTGCTGTCATATCCCAGCCAATTAAGCCAGAAGAAAGGCAGAAAGGCACAAGGCATGAAGGAGCCCCACAAAAAGAAAGTGGAGTGTAACCAAAAGCCGTTGAAAGCGTGGCCAAGGAGTGTCTGCCATGTGTCGTCCAGGGGAGATTGTCCTGTGAGTATTAGTCAGGTATCCTTCAGAATCTGCTGCGGGTATCATTATCCCTTTTGTTCTGGCCACCCTTCCCTTCCTCCACAAAATTGATTGTGAATGGCGATTTCCATGTGCTGGTAATTCGGGTTCGCTGGGGAGGCTATTACAGGTGTATTGTGTATCTGATTAACTGCATGACGGGCAGTCCCCAGACAATTAGCCGCCACAAAGAATCGATTCGTTAATTCTTTAATTCAAGCACACACCCCACAGCCCTCTACTGACACATGAAACATTCATGGGCCATGCGGCAGGGGCTGGGTCGGCTGGGGATCGCCCAATCACTATCGAATTATCGATGACAATAGACTGACCCTCTTTGACACTCAAGTCAATCATAAATCGCTGCCACATGTGGCATGTGTGGTGTGTGTGTGGCAAGGTGGCTTGTGTATTCTGTTTGGCCTAATTTGCTGGGTAACCACTTGACTGCCGACAGCAATCGACAAACCCGAAACTCAATTGAACCGCAATTTCCAAATCGCACCCTAATACACGTAATAAACGAGGGACTGTGGACTGGAACTGTGGAGTGGGTACGGGGCAGCCTTGCCCCCAAAAAGCCGCAATGCAAATGGGAGCGGCTGCATAGAGGCAAGATGCGGGAACTGCCAGCCGCAGAGGCATGGAGCATGGAGAGGGGGCAGGGCACAGACGGAGATGGCTACAACGAAAGGCAGGCACAAAGCGGAAATGAAACTTATTAAAAGATTTGAATCTAATCGATTTTCGTCCGTTTTACGCCGAAATGAACTTTGCCGTTAGTCTCGTTTGTTCGGTTATTGGGCTCTAACATTAAAGTGGAGCGTCCTTTCAAGGCTCTGGCTCTGGCTCTGCTCTCCCACTCACTCACTCTCTTTCTCTGTCTATCTTTCATGCCGTTCCTTTTCGCTAAACCAATAACCCCCTCTCTACGATGACCAGCCATAAATTTAATTGAAAACCAAACTGGAAATGCTGTCTGTGACAGAAGAGCTGGCACATGTGTGTGTCTGCCTGTGTGTCCTGCATGCATGTCCTTGGATGTGTGGCAACTAGTGACTTTTACTAAATTTGATTTGGTCATGCTGCTAACTTTAAATGCTGCCCTGGGTAGGTGGCACCGGAAGACTGACGGATGGAGGAGCTGAACACACACGCGAGACAAATGCGATTTAAAGTAATTTGAATGCCGAATGGATTGTGTGCACTTATCGCCACTCACACACACACACACACACACACACACACATTGAGTACCTCGCATTCGTTTTTTATTCACATTCGCATTCACAGGGACAAATCGAGGACAGAGTCACGTCTGGGCAACTGGCAGGACTTAACATCAGTGCCAACCGATGCAAAGGAGCATCAATTGTCTATCTGACCAGGGCGTCCCATCTGACCATCTGAGGTAAATGGTTAAAGCATTGAAAGGGCAAATCGACTGCACTCCCACAGTCCTACAGTCCTGCAGTCCTGCACTCCTGCTGCTCCATTGATGTTACGCTGCGTTATTGAAATCGCCCGAGCAGCAAAAGTGTTTCAGTGCACTCAAGCGAGCAAATCCACCCATCCCACGCTCCACCACCACTCCACAGACTCACTCATTCATATGTACATCGAGCACGTGCCAGCGTAACTCAACTAAAAGGCGGCTATAACCATCACAGTTAGTGGGAATTGCATTTTTATTTGCATTAGCATACGACTGGCAGCTGTACATGTACCTGTAAGAGTACGAGTGAGAGTACCTTTACAGGCGGTTAATTAACACGCACAGTTTCCGCAAAAAGTCATTGCATTTGGCATTTAACAAAACAACATTTGCCATTAGCAGCAGCAGAAAAAAACACAGCAATCAAATGGAACAACGCCGATTGAAGTGCCAATCAGAATCGGAAATGCGCATCAAGCTCGCAGCTTTGTCTTTGCTGTGGCATTAATTTTTTAGGCATTTATCGACTTGTTGCTGGCAGGGTACTCCTCCTCCTGTGCGTACGGGGAACACAGTTTTTGTCGCCCTGAACTTTGGTTACTTTCTGTTCTTTTGATTTCATCTGAAACCAATTCGATTTCGTGAATATAATTAACCTTAAATGTACAACACGCCACAGCTGTGTCTGTCTCTGTCTCTGTATCTGTATCTCTGTCTGTCTCTGTATTTTTATCTGCAGCCTTGTGGCTGTGTGGCTGCTTTTGCCAATCATTTCTTGCTGGCATCGACAGTTTCATCGGCAACCATATAGCTGTGGCCAGAAAAAGGATACACCAGGCTGCGGGTCAATGGAAACACGAGCCATGTGGCAGCGATTGGCAGCAGCAGCAGCTGCAGCTGCAGCTCCACCCGTAATTGAAAAATCCAGCTGCCTTAAATGAAATTAATTTTAACTTAAAGCTATTAAATTACAGAAGAGAACTCATGCCACACAGGGAATAATTTAAATGCATTTAATAAAAAAATACTACGTACGAGTACAGCCAATGACGTCTGATATTTGCTGAAAATCAATATGTGCTCGACTCTAGCTCGACAAGCGTGTGTCTATTGTGACAAGGTTGACTCCTATACATACTCGTATATTGTGTGCTTGGCAGTGTTGCGTTAAGACTCCCGCTTAGTCGCATTAATGTCATTCAAAATACGCGTCTAAGCCGCCGGCACCATGCACGATTGCATCCCGCCGCTTACACTTGAGCGGAGACGACGACGACGACGACGATGCTTTGAATTGTTGCTGATTTTGGAGATTTTGCTCTAAATGCTGCTCCTGGGGCTTCTCCAGCTACAGCTCCTAGCTCCTGCTGGCTGCTGGCTGCACAAATGGCATACAATACAAGCTGATGCGATGTCGCCGTCGCTTGGCCGTGTTGAACACGTTCTCAACACATGTTCCGCATATCGTCTGTGACTGGAGGTGGCACATGCGACCCCGAGGCTGACAGCGAATGAGGAACAGCAACTGAGCGAGTGAGTGAGTGAGTGAGTGGTGCTACGGAAGTCAGTTTGTATAGCCAGAAATCATTCTGGGACCAGACAAAGCCAGCCCTCGCTTCATATGTGCATTCGTTTTTGAGCTCGAAGCCCCCAGTGGCAGCTTCAGCATTTGCTTTTTGCTCTTCCCTTTTTCTCCACTCCTCTTAGTGCTGTGAAACTTCTGCTTTGTTCGATTTCAATTACTACAAATGATTTCTCTATGTGTGTTTCGTTTCTCCCTTGCAGCTTCGGAGCTTCAGCTTCAGGGCTGCCATTGGGCTGGGGGCTGAGGCTGGGGCTTGGGCTCTGTGGCACTTGATTTTCATTGACTTTGCACCTTCATCTGGTTTCTGCTTTCTGGGGTTTTTTCCCCTGCCTTTTTCAATTGCTTCATTTTGCTTGACTTCTCTGCAGGCCATGAAAATTGTACCAATTTGTGTTACAGAGGCGGAGGGGCGTGGGCCGAAGCTTAATAAATTACCTGGAAGCAACTTGTTTACTTTTATGTTGAAAATCACAAACTTTTGTCCCTTTTGGCCATTTGTGTGTCTCTGGGAGGGTGCTCTGTAATATGTGTATCTGTGAGTGGCATCAAAAGTTGCCCTAGCCTTTGTCCTGGGATCTCTGTCCCCCGCCCAAATGGTTATCTCACCCGCTTGCCACTACTTTTTAATTATGTATCACTGTCAGGACACTCGCACACACTCTCACACACAAACAGCTACTCTGCCACACGTACAGTTGCCACAGGAGCCACGGACCCACACGATGTCAAAGTGGCCTGTCAACAGCCGTTGACCACTCGCCCGGGCAATCGAGCGGCCATCGGTGCAAACTTTTGATGAGGGTTGTCATCATCAGCGTCAAACAAATGAAAACATATGTAGCGGCAACATCAGAGGCGGCAGCATCAGCAGCAGCAACACCCACTGGCCAGAGAGGGGCTATATTAATATCAAATGAACTGTAAGCACAATGATGAGGTCGGGCAGTGCGGCTGGCCGTGGCCCGCATGTGGGTTCGACTCTATGGCTCTGATGACTTGGCAGCAGACAAAACTTCATCGTGACAGTTGCCACATGGCCAGCCCGGCCAGCAGTGGCAACAACAATGAAACTTAATAAGATTTTACAAGAATGAAGCCATGAGCAGGGCTCTTCTCTGCCGAATGAATGGCTTGATTTATCACAGCTTTATGGATTGATGGAACCGAGATTGCCACGGATTAAATGCGGATTATATGTGAAATGTATTAATAGGAAAGTGTTGGCTTCAGTGAGCAATCAATAAATTGATTTGAAAATTAATATATTTAATGACAGAGACAGGGATAGACATTGTCACGCATGGAGCGGCGATAATCACATGTTTAACGTGTTCATGCATAATAATAGTGTACTCGAAAAAGTACTCGAATGTAGTTTTGGTTTGGGGAGGGGGGTTTGAAATGCCAACTGCGATAGAGTTCAATTTTCGGAATGTGTTTGAACAACTCTTGACTCTGCCACGCCGCAGTGGAAAAATAATTGCGGCTGGCTGCTCAATTTGCAGCAGCTGGGCGTTGCACTCACTGGCAGCAGCAGCACCCGTGGGAGTGGTGGTGTCCGGGCTCTGCTGTTTGTTTGTGGCACATAAATAAAGCAAACACTCGGACAACCTCGGCATCGGGTTCACGCAGTACACAGATACAGACACAGACACAGAGTCCGGATTGCGTCTGGTGTGATATAATCAAAGACTATCGCATGGCATACTCCACCAGGCCATTCCACTTCCTGAATGTTGCCAGTTGCCCATCCAGCCGTTCAGTCGTTCAACTGGTGTGCGAGTGCCGGATCCGGGTGCTCGCTTTAATGCACCTACAACTGACCAACGACCCCTCTGACTCTGACTCCCAATGCAAAGTCAACTGCTGGACGGAGGTAACTTCATTAGCACGGACCCTGTGATACGCAGCGAGTAAATTGCTCGTGAAGTTTCTGGACGGACCATTGGCTCCTGAACCGGTACCGGCCATTCCTCGCATATCTTTAGACCTGGATCTTTGACTCAATTACTGGCAAGCGGCAAGCAGGTTGTTGATTTTGTCAGCTGCAGCTGACTGCCACTGCCACTGCCACTACCATATTCCACGGCGGAGACTTTGTGCCCCATTTATGCATATGAATTTATTCAAATCAGAGCCTGGACAGAGGCGAACGTTGTAAGGCGAACAGCGCCTTCGCATTTGTTGTGGCGCTGGCAGCGTTAAACTATTTTACATTTAGAGCAGCCCCAAAGTTGGGCCCCAAAGCCAGTGGCACCGTCGAAGAATCGTGGCCACCGAATTCGAGTGTGTGGCCTGCCACATGCATGCCCCTGTGTGCGTGCGTGCGTATGGCAGTGTGTCTGTCTGTGTGTGTTGGCGCTTTGTTCACATGTTTTCACTTTGTGCTTAATTTGCATTTAAATGGTTTTTGCACTTAGGCTATTTCCCGTGTAAATGAGCTTTGTTTGCCGTTGTTCGCTCGCCTAAGCGAGTGAGCCCCACAAAGCCTGAGCTGCTGGCCGAGCTTTAGTGTGCTGGTGGCTTGCATCGCCTTCTACATTGTCCTAACCAAATACTCGTACTCGTCGAGGAGTCTCTGTGTGGCTGTGCGCTGGAAATTGCTTGGGGGCATGCCAGGCGCTTGCTTTTTTATTGGAACAAATTTCTCATGGCCCACGCAGCCAATGGGGTATTACGCCCACAGTGCCCGTGCAATGCCTTCCCCCAAAAGACTTTCCAATTCTGGTATTCCTTCTGCTTCACACTCGGTGAAATTCCACAGAAAACCCAAATGGGAACACACCATTTTCCGCATTGATACGCCCGCGGGGTGGAAGTTTTGTGTTATTAAAATGGATTTTAGTTGTATTTTAATTGCAGGACAGCTAAATGCACAGAACACAAAAATTACTCGCATTTCAAACCTATCAAAGCCTTCCCCGCATTTGCATAAGCAAATATGAAATGGCAATAGGAATAAATAGTTGACTGTTGGCATTTATTCCATTTCGCATTTTCCCATTTTGCATGCTCCGTGCAGACGAGCAGGAAAACTAACAGGAAACTCGTATTTGTACAGCGTGTACGCTCGTGTATGGCTGTGGCCCTGACCGAGTGCTGACGGGGCTTGTGAAATGATTTGTTTTCCTATTTTATTTTCAGATTTATGCATAACGTGGGGTATTCCATTTCATGGATTTCACTACTTTTTAGAGCATTCTCCAATTAGTTAAATCGCAATTACAAATACGAATGATCAGACAGGGATGAGCGTCAGAAAATCCTGGCTACATTTTTGCTGGCTTACTGTATGATTTTGTAGGTCAGCTTCCCTCAACGAGAGGTCGTCTAAATTATTGCTCAAATTAGCAGAGGCCACGCCTTTTATGACTTAATACGTTAGACAGTATGTATGTCACATACACAAGCGCAAAACAAAAACAAACAAGAAGTGGGGGGGATGGAGACCGACCGTGTTCCCATTTAGCGCAATGTCAACTTTTCTGTTGTGGTCCCTAATGATGACAGCCTGGACTGGCCCGAGCCCGAACCCACTCGCAGACACACTCGCCGCTGAGCGGCTTTGGCCTGGCCTGGGCTGGTCAGTGCACAATGCAGAAACAGAAACCTTGTCCAGAGACCTTGCTGTTCACTTGTCACCGAAGCTATGACAATGATGTGGCCCATGTCCGGCATCCAGCCGAA
Source organism: Drosophila subobscura (assembly GCF_008121235.1). Classification (NCBI taxonomy): domain Eukaryota; kingdom Metazoa; phylum Arthropoda; class Insecta; order Diptera; family Drosophilidae; genus Drosophila; species Drosophila subobscura. The sequence continues at coordinate 25,448,590 of NC_048533.1, read as the reverse complement.
CCACAGCTTGGACTACGACCAGAACAGGGACAGGGGGTTGATGTTTGCTGTCGTCGCGGAAAGAAGGAAACAAAAGCAAACAGATTTGATTGTTTGTAATTAAAAGTGGACAGACGCGGCGAAAATTAAATGACCATACAGCGGATATGCGAAAGGTCGTACTGCCCCACTGCCAATGGAAGTGTGGGGATGCGGTTCGTCCTGATCCTCGTTCGGGTCAGAGTTTCCCTCTGTGTGTTTGCGGTTGAGCCGGGCATAAAAGTTTACGGCCAGACGCCATGGTGGGGCACTGTCGTTAATTTAAAAAGTAGAAATCTAATAAAACGCAAACCGCCACCAGGTACAACACGTGCCGGAGATAGATCTGCGCTGTATCCATGGGCACACGCGTGGGTCTCTATGTGGGACGACTTAAATGGTTAATTAGCATAAATAATTCCGTGCTCATTTGGCCCATCAAAACTTAAATGTTACGCGAATATCTCAAGACAGTGACAATGGCAGTCGCAGTGGCAGGCCTTGAGGCAGTTCCGTAGGCAGGACCGTGGGATGCCTGTCAACATCTACAAACATACATCAGTGGGAATGAGTAATGGGCTGTCAAACAATCATGGACTGCGGAGGAAGTTGACTACAGAATAAGGGTAGAATGTCATTCGTTTTTCTTGATTTTAAATTCAAAGAACTCGAAGAAAGAAATGTCTTTAACCCACTTTTATTTTATCTTTATTCCTATCCAATTTGAAATAAAATATGATTCGGTGTGTGCTGCACAATTGAGAGAGAGAGAGAGAGAGAGAGAGAGAGCCATTAAAGTCAACTGCTTAACTAATTAAAAAAAATACACAGCAATTTTCTGGACGTGCCATGAACGGTACCAGGCACCAGACGCCAGGCCACACTTAATGCATTTAAAGCGGCTGCTTTGGCCGCACTCACACACAGTCGTACGGCGGCTAAGAGGCCTGGGCCATCGAGCAGCCTGTTGATTCAGTGGGCACTCCGGGAGAGAGGGGGGGTTTCCTGGAACCGGCGTGGGGCGGGGACCAGGCCAAAGAACTGTTGCCGTAGCGCAACAACTGGCCGGATAACTGAGAGCGAAAGCTTCGCCCGTCCTGAGCTTTCGCTCTCTCGGGCCTGGTGGGGCTCGTGTTCGTGCCTCGGGTTCTCGTGGGGTGTGTGCACTTTCCTGGAACGGCTCGACTCCCACGTTGGCGGGTGGTGTGGAGGCGTCGTCGTTGTGCGAGTATCCTTAGCCCGTCGATTTTCCAGGCTGGCAGTGCGTTCTGTTTCGTTCCGCCTGCCACTTCAGTCTAGGATAAACGCTTGCGACGAGCACAACAAGTGCGCGCATGCAACCAGCCCCGGATCCATCCTCAGTCCGGAGTCACTCAACAGCTCCGCAAGCCTGTTGTATAGTGTAGTGCGAAAGTGAAATTTCCGAGTGCGAAATCAATCAGACGAGTGAGAGTGCCAGTGCAAGTGCAAGTGCAAGTGAGAGTGAGAGTGAGTGACTGGCAGGACAACTGCCCCCACCCGAATCCCTACCTCCCGGGGATGCGCGATGCGATCTCCCCAAGTTAATTAACTGCGCGCGTGCATCTACAATCCGGTGAATCAAACATGTAACTCTGCGATCGATATTTGCGAGGTGGTGCCAAAGTAGAACCCCCAAAGCGAAACCAGAAACCACAAGCCACCGATTTTGTGCAACTCGCGAAAGTGTTGCCAGTGATTTTGTGAAGATAATCAGTGGCCTGATCGATGGCCAACAACTCGTTGTGTTCCGAGAGTTGAGTGTGCTTTTGAGGAAAATCCAATCCACAACCAATTCAATTGCAAAACCTAATCCGAACCCCAAACCCCAATCCAAAATTTAAGCCCCATTGCAGAGGGGAGTTGCTGCAAGTTGTGCGGCGATTTGCCATTTCAGCTGGAATAAACCAAATACAGAAATATGCATAGGTTTTGGATAATCGTTTTACTTTTAGGATTACTACACACAAAGACAATAAGTAAGTAAAATGAATGGCAAATGAAATCACGCAATCATGTTTCGGTTTCCCATTTTGTGGCTTTGGATTGTGGATTGCTCTTCGCTTTTCGTCCTTAAACTTTGATTGCGGAATGGATTATCGAGAATTTTAGTTGGGAACAACACCAGACTCAGGCCAAGCATCCTGGGCTGGGCCGATCAATATTCCATGAATAGTTTTTCTCAAGTTTGCGCAACAAATTTATTTTTACAGTTTTGGCATTTGACTTGGGGGTTTGCATATGCAAAAAAAGTTGAGAGTAAACCTGCCGCTGGCTAATTGCAAATGGAGCACAGGCATGTCAGCAGCCGACTCGACTCTGAAGAAAGTCGAATGTCACGCACTAGGTGGGACATGGGTCTGGGGCAGGGGCAGCAGCCGGACACATTCTCAGCACCTGCCACCTCTGGCTAGTGCCTGCTTTTCCATAAGACTCATGAATAATTCATGGTGCACGCTTCGATTATTTACTCCATAAACATACTCGTACCGTCACGGTCTGAATGGGTGTGGGAGGGAGTGCCAGTGACCAGTGCCCAGTGTCCAGTGCCCATGCCATGTCCTTGGCTTTTCTACCCGGTTACATGTTTAATTTTAATAAATTGTAAATGGTTAGCTTGCCCAGTTGCAGCACTTGCAGCGCGATGAATGCGAAATGTCGCTGCTAATGGGAATTGCCTTTGGCAATTTGATTTGATGAACGACCCAATGAGCGGCGGGAAGTATGCCACAAAATTAAATTTCATTACAGCTTCATTTCGGGCAAAAGTTAATCAAAAACCCAATGAGCAGCTCATAAAACACAACAGCGCGGTTAAGGAGCGGTTCAAAGTATCCCACTCCACTGGATCCTGGCTTCTGACTAACTGACTCCCTGACTCCCGCCTTGGATCTATTACACGTTGTCGCTGGCAACGTAATTGCTGAAAAATTAATTCGCCAAAGGAGCGCGGCAGGAGCTCCAACCCAAAGGAGATCATCGTGTCGTAAAGCACGTTTTTGCCATTTTACCCACAGCTCACAGCTTCGGCAAAGGAGCAGAGCAAGGATACATGGAGTGGCGTCATATAAAATGCGCCGATGCCACAGTGAAATCAATTTCAAGTCATTAAACGAAATGAATCTTTATGGAGACCATCCCACACGCCGACCAACCGCCCGCCCGTCCGACCATCGCAATGCCAGTGAAGGGAAAAGTTTCCCCGACCCGCAAAGATTAGCAGCTTCGGCTGTTGAGTGGTTGGTTGAGTGTATGAGCTCTTAAGAATTTAAACACGTTGCCATCTCCGACTCCAGCTTCCTCAGCTTCTGCTTCAGCTCCGGAAAGTGTAATCGAAACTGCCCGAAGACACTTGATGCGATTATTATTGATTTTCTGTACTGAAATTGTTCTGATTGAATTATTTATTGGGCGAGTGCTGGGTGCTGAGTGCCGGGTGCTGGGAACGCATCGGTGCAGAGTGGAGTGTAGTTCATTAGTAGGGCCACTCGCAGTCGGTACTCGGCTGACGGTTTAATTGAGTTGTGAAGTCTGCCGAACACTTATTTACACAAGCAACAAAAGGCGCACGTGACGGGAATACGCGATTCGCATCGAATGCTCCTTCCCGCCGTTAACCAACTCGTTCACTGTTTGCACTGCTCTTGATGGAATGGCGCATTTCATTTCGAAATTAAAGCAAAACATAAATCAATTTGACTAACTAAACAGTAAACTGCATCATGAAATTTACATTTGAATAAATATTATGTCAAGCCACTGGCTAACAGCCACTTCAGCGACGAGGACGACGACAGCTGCAGAGAAGGAGAAGGCAGAGGAGAGGCAACAGCCTGAGGCAATGGCTGGCCTTCGCGTTGTATACTTAATGTGGCCACATGTCCATACAAATGTAATAATTGTGAGCCCCAGCAGTGGCTGGCTGTGGCAAATGCGAATGGGACGGCCATAACAAGGCAAGTGTGTGCACTCGGTGCAACCTCAATGGCAGGGCTGGCCCTGCTTCTGCTCCTGCTCCTCCTCTTGCTACTGCCCCGCGGGCTAGCCAGAGATGTGCATGTAATGTAAATGTAGTTGTCTGTGTGGGGACACACATCACACAGGCGACAGGCAACGACAGATCGGAGGAGAGGAAGATAGACCCTTATAGCCTGCAGCAGACTAACTGACTGCGTGGCCGTGCCGTGCCGTCCCTGGCCGCCTGCCTGTCTGCCATATGACATGTGACGACTTTGACAAAGCCAGCTCCTCCTCCTCTGCCTCCTTGGGCGAGGGGGGAAACGTGCTGTGCTGTGCAAAGACGCTTTTGGCATATCTAATGAAAGTTTTTTTAGCAGTCTGCCCTTCGGCCCCCGGCTACAGCCACAGCCTCGGCTCCATCTGCAGCCACAGCCGTTTGACATTGCACTTTAATGGACTCTCCACTCGAAAGAAAAACGCAGAGAAAACTTGGGCTTTCCAATCGAAATAAATATTGTAAGAGGTCCATAAATTGTTGCTTTTGCCACGGGCAAAGTTTCCACTCATGCCCACTACTCTCTTTGCTGTCGAAGTTAAGTTGAGTGGCAGAAATCAGATTAAGGCAAATATTATACTCGCACATGGCAGCCAGACTCGCGGAGCCTGCCAACCCCCCCTCATGTCCACAATTTGCTGAAGCCAGCCGCAGGTGAGCGGAATTCGGAACAGGACTTTGAACAATTTTGCACAAATTTGGCGCAAAGACAATCAAAAAGTTATAAAACAAGCTTCGGTAAAAACAAAAGCAATGCTCGAGAGCCGGAAGCTGAATCCCAGACCCAGAACCAGGTTCCATCTCCAATTCGGTCGGGAACTGAGGCTGGCCTAGGTGTCTCCGAGGCGTGTGTGTATCGGGCTGTAAAAACTTTTGCTCAACTCTCGTTTTTTTCCATTGTTTCCCTGTGTTTTGGGCCGTGGCTTTGCTGGCATTGCGCATACGCCGCACCTCACCTCACCCCACCGTGCCGCGCGGTCTTATTATCAGCCGCATCAGCGGCGCCGTAAAGTAAATGCAAAGTGTGCAAAGTCTATAAACGAGCGTCAAACTTAAAAGCCCCAAGGTGGTGTCGCCTCGCCAAGGACGACAAGGACTTAAGCTTGTTTTTGGTTTGGCCTGAAGAAGGAGAGAGATGAAGAGAGAGCGAAAGGAAAAGAGAGAGCAGAGTGAAAGCAGAGTGGAAAGCGAAATGGAGAAACGAGGAAGAGTGCCGGGTTTATCGGCCAAAGCGTGGTGCGGCCTATCAAAAAGTTGCTCACACGACAAATTGCCACAGCTACATGAGAGGCAGTGCCAGAAGCAGAAGCAGAACCAAAACCAGAATCAGGAGCGGCACCAGGAGCGGCCCCAGCAGCGGCACCTAGGAGCGCGCTTCGAACAACGAAAACGAATTTTATATTTGTGCGTTTCCTATTATTTGTATTATTTATGGTGCTTCTGGCAATGTCGTTAAACGGGGGAGACCATTAAAAATACCTCCCAGACGTTCCTCAAATTCTGTGTGTGTGTGCGTGGGTGACAGATGCCAGCTGCGGATCACAAACAGGCAAATAAAAATGGGAAGCTTTCGCGAAACAATTATGCCTAAGTGTAGGATTTCAAATATTTATGAAGCTTACGTTGCCGTACACTCCCAGCACACTCCCCTCAGTTTCAAGCAGAGCCAATTCGATTGTCAGCTATTTTGGCTGCTTGGCTGTAAAGTTGCACAAATAAAAGTCAAAGCGTCTAAGGGGACTTGGTAAAAACTATTAAGATGTCAGCAAATAATTACGCATGAAAGCAGCTGCATAAATCTGGTCGCCTTCCATTGCCAAATCCGCCACTAAAACGAACTGAGCTGGAAACTGCGGAGCCACCGAGGCGTTGCCTCCGAGAATGGCCATAATGCGACACTTGAGGAAAAGCGCTTCAACTTGCCAGTCACTGGATGCTGGATGCTGGATGCCGGAGGTCTGCCGAAAGAAAGCACTTTATCAAAAGGGATTTGCGAAGCTGGCCCCAAACGTGAAAGCGGATGCATTTGCCCTACACTTGTCCTGGGTAGCCGGCCAAGGACCCGGACCCGGGCCCAGACACTCTGGCGTCTCCACTTGGGCTCTGCTCTGACAGTTTTGTAATAACAATGACCGCAAAGGAACGGAATCGATTTGCCATTTTTCACTAAATTTATGAGTTTATGAAGAATCATCCTTGTTGTTGGCGGCCGTTGATAGTAAATCGCGCCCCAGTTTCTTCAAGAGAAATGCTGATGATATTTATATTTTATTGCCTCCCTCCGTGCAGCGCGGTCCTCGGACTTGAGAACTTTTTTGGCCAGAACTTCAACGCCAGAGTTAGCCTTAATGAGCCTTAATAAGGCGGCACGCAGCAGGAAACAACTGCAGCATAAATCAGTGGACCCGAACCGACTCGACCCGACCCGAAATAAATTTCGTAAAAATCCATAAATTGCCCAGCGACACGCGAGGGTCAACGAGTGTTGACAAAAACGGAAAGGAAGGGCATAGAAATCCACCAGCAAACAGCAACATCGAAATGTAAATTGACTTCCCACAATGACAACCGGGCACAGTCGATGGGATACGATGCGATGTCCAGCGATGCGTTAATTATTCAGGACCATAACCAGGCCCACATACCATGAGCCATGAGCCAAGAGCCAAGGGGTACCGGGCATTAGGCCACAAAATGCTGGCCGCATTCATCATTATCCACAGTTTGATTTTTGCCACAAAGTTTTCAGCCTCAAAACTTTTGACAAAGGTCGAGAGCAGTTTAAATCCGAAGCCAAAGTCAAAGTCAAGCGCTCCCGGCAATTCCTACAAAATGAATGAATGATCCTCCTGCCTGCCACCAGCCTGGTGGGAGGAAAGTTTCTGCTTATTTGAGGTTTTAAGGGATTTGGGCGGAAGCGCACACAAATACAGAAACAGCCGGGATCAAAGGCCAAAGTGATGGCGCATAAATTTCTGGGCACAATCCGAAACAGCTTAAGCCATAAGCGAGGTGGTCAAGAAAACAAATGACAGCAAAACGCATAAATTGAACTGGCACACGGTCCCGGTCCGGGTTCGGGTTCGGGTTCTATTCAAATCAGTAGAAGTACGTTTACAGTCGGGCAGTTATGGGAAAACTTCAATCTGTAAATGTCTGTGCTAGTCATTAGGTTTCGGGTTATGGCCCGAGCATTTGCTGGCTCTGCGGTGAGCCAGCAGAACAGAGCTCCATGAATCACCGAAAACATCATTCTCCCCACTCAGAGCAGTGTCATAACAATTTAATCACTGCCAAAGCCTGGGACAATTTAAAGTCAGCGACTGAGTATTTTATTTTATTGCCGCGATACGTACACAGGCCCACGATATAAAGCCGCATGGTGCACATCCAAGCGATTCGCCGCCACCAGTAGGGAAAATTAATTAAAAAAGCCTTGTGCCTGCCTGTGTCTCTCTTCTGTCTCCACCTCCCACAACAATCTCATCCCTCCCCCCCTCTATCCCTGTCAAGCAAAATAAAAACATGTCTAGGCACTAAAAAGTTTATTATTGTAAGCCTGCCCAAGTAAAAAAGAACTCGCATTAAATGCCCGAAAAAAGAACGTCTCTGCGAAAGAGTGGAGCGGGCTGAATGGAAAATTAAACAGAGTCGGAAATGTCACACATACACATACATGCCGCACCCACTCGCGCCCCACACTCACGGCCACACGGAGACACAGCCAGGAGGCAGGAGAGGCCGAGTGAGAAGTCGGGCAGCCAGGAGGCCGCAGCGAGAAGTCGGGCAGCCAGGAAGCAGGGTACAAGAACAAACAAACAATAACGACGGCAAATGCCTGGAAAAAGGGCTAGCAAAGTTGGCCCACTGAGTTTCTCGCGGCCAGGAGTGGGAAATGTGAATGGGTGAACCAACAAACAAAGACAAAAAAGACAAAAAAAAAAAAAAAAGAAACGAGGGAGGACGCATAGTCGACAATGGGATACCCGCTGCAGACATGAGTTTGGCCAATTAGCAGTCAGACTTTGGTCGATGGATGGAATCGAAGCACGCTCTATAGGACATCAAAAAGTATCCTTAGCTGCTTAGTCTCTCTGGTCGATTCCAAGAGATATTGAGAATTATTTCTGGACATGGATCTGGATTTCAGTTATTTGAGCGATCAGTTCTATGGCAGCTCAGATGATTCGAATCTGAGTATGCCCCGCATGGCATACACATGGTACAAATCATAATACCCTCTTCAAGGGTACAAAAAAATGGGGAAAAACGAAGTAAACTACACATTTTTATGATGCAAAGGGGGCGCAAATGAAAGGCAAATGTTTTGTTTTTGCACTCGTGTCTTTCCCTTTCCCCTACAACTGCTTTTGTGTGTGTGTAATTTTCTTTCATAGCATGTCTGTGTGTGTGTGTGCGCTCACTTGAAAGTATTGTTAACGGGACACAAAAAAACAGTGTATAGAAAAGGCAAAAGAGAAGCTCTGAAGAGTGAAGCTCCACAGACCCGTGCGAGTGGGGCCCCCCAAAGTAGGCAATAAAAGACTAGCCAAAATCTAGACACGCGCCCCAAAACGCATGACAAACAATAAGCTGGACCCCGCCCCGCACCGATTTCTCGGTAGAACTGCTTTCAGCCTTTTTTATGAACACCAGAAATGAGACAAATAAAGTGTGATTACTGCAAATTGAGTGAGTCGCATGAATTGTGTGACAAGCGGCCAAAACAACTTGCAGTCTGTCATTCGACGAAACTGTGAAAAGTTGAATATAAATCTGGAAATTATACAGAAACTGTGAATGGAGCAAGTGCGAAGCGCTGAATAGTTATGGTGGATGGTGGAACAAATCCATAAATTATACAGAATACAGCAAATAATCTTGCTTAAGTGCTGCTGTATAAGCACAGATTTTCCATTTAACCATGCTTAGGATTTGAGCAGCTGAGCAATTTAGTCCATGGCACATATCTTCGGGCATTTCGGAGCATCGGAGCATCTAAAGTTGCCATGCAAATCGGATACATGTGTCTACTTATCCCAGGGCACTTTGTGTAGTATTATGCTTTGCTTACCCCTCTCTAGAAAGCACAAAGCAGCTGCTTAATTAATTGGACTGACTCTTCGTGTCCTGATGCCAATGATGTGGCTCCTTCTGCTACTTCTGCTGCTGCTGCTCCTGGCCATACTTCTGAGTGTGTGCTTGTGCGAAAGGGCAATAATTTATCCAGCTGGAGGAGGACTGTGCCGTTGTGTAATGATTGTGCGGCTCTCTCTCTCTCTCTCGACAATATCCAAGCCGTGCAGTTAATATGCGGCAGGTGACTCAGCATGTGGGTACGAGAGCTGCTAATGAGCACCCATGGAGGCTGAGACGATGGAGTTATGCCAGTGCGTGGGAGCGTGGGAGCGCTTGCCTAACACGATCTTGGTTTGTGTATGAATAAAATATTTCATGCGTTAAATTGAATTAATAATGGTAATATGGAAGGCTTATGAATATGCGCTTTCGTGCCTACTTGACTTGTGGCCGGGACTCACGTGCGTAAGCATAATCTTGGCACCGCCGCACCGCGTTATTAATTGCCACATTTGCGATATTTAAGCGTACTACGGATCCAATTAAAGCCTAGCTATTGGTATTGCTTTTCTTTTCTCAGCTATTTGCTGTACATTTAAAATTCAATGCCAAACACTGAGCAAAATCCACGCTAAGCGTTCGGGCTGAGGCTAAGCTGCTTATTATTCCACAAGCTATATGGCTGTTCATGGCTTCGTAGCTCCATGGCTGCTCTGTGGTGCCATAGCTCCTCTCTTCATGGCTGCTTGGGAGACGGCAATCACGGCGTCGCTCAATAATTGTATATTATATAAGAGAGAGCAGAAGTGAGCAGGCGGCTAAGCGGCAAAGCACAAAGCCAAATACGCGTCAATTGGCAGCCACATGCGCACTCAAGTAAACACAATCCTCAAGGAATTACCAGCTGAATAATGGGGCGGCAACAATGGGGCTGCCTCATAATAATGGAATCCGTGGATTTAGTGGGGAATGCACAGAGTCAGTGGCAGGGGGAGCGGCAAAAATTAAATATAAATAAATAACACTGAAATGTGTGCAAATTAACAGCAGCAATCGAGAAGGACTGCAAATGAGGTTGGCTGTAAGCAACCACCCAGAGACATTTTTCCACTTTCAAACTCAAAAACCCAAGTTGGAGCACACTCAAGTGTATGCAGCGACGAGTTGGGAAAAGGCGTTTTGGGAATATCCTTAGCCAAAAAGGAAACGAAGACAAAAGCAAGAAAAAGGGAAAACTTTCCACGAGCACACAGACGCCAGACACTCACACAGATAGGGTGGTAGAGAGAGAGAAGGACTCACATAAGGACACACTTGAATGGCTGGCACTTCTGTCTTTGTAATTGCGGCCCCAATGCTAATGCCTCCTTGGGGCTGGGCAAAATGAAAATGCGTAAATTATTGATTACAATCGCCAGAAATCATGCAGTCCAAATAAAGGCCCAGCCACTCGCCATGCCCCTACCCATACTAAGGCATACCATATTCATTCTGGTGTATATATAGCTTTTTTTATGATGCCCTGAGCTGATTGTTACGCCTTTTGTGCGTATACTCTTGAGTATGTGTGTGGGGGGTTCCTGGTTGGATAAAAATAAAAATATTCCTGCCCTTGGCTCTGGACGAGGGACCCCGAAATCGGTGACGGGAAACAATCGCATAATGAAGGCACTTTACATAGCGGCCCATAGCCGACTGGGCGTTGATTTTTTAATGGCGCCTCGGGCCAGCGGGGAGCAGCAGCAATTGGAATTCGGATTGAGATTGGGATCGGGATCGGAATTGGAATGCAAACAAAGGCCAGTCGCCATTGATTGTGCAAGGACTTTTGTCCTACGCGCATTGTTTCAACAAGTTCTGGCCAAGGTTGACGAGGGTTTTGCTGTCGCCCAGGGCTCCACGAGTGTGCCGCTTGGCTCCTTATTAGCACTGTGCAAATATGCCATTGCCTTTGCTTTGCCTTTGTCTTTGTCGGCGCCTTGACCAATGCGCCATACGTGGCTCAACTCAGGGACCAATGCGCATTTTCCGTTAGTTTAGAGTCACTCGGAAAATGTCCAGAACGTCCATTCTGGATGTTCAATGTGTCTGTATCTCTGTATGTGTTTTTGTCTGTGTCGCCTCCCCCACTTTGCGGCAGACATTAACCAAACAAGTTGTCAGGTAGGCAGTCGGGAAGTCGGGCAGGGGGAGGCATGTGGCAAGCAGGCAGGCAAGAGTCAGACGACAAGCGGCAAAACCAGGTGCGGCAAAGTGTCAACGAAACTTGTGCTCAACATTTTGATCAAAAAACAAGCTGAAAATTCTAGTTTTTGTCAGCCGTAGACTTTAATACTCTTGCAAAACGATAGAACCATGTTTCGATAAGTGAAACTCGAATTGGTTGGAGTCTCTTTACAGTGTATACAAAACATGTCTCACTTTTAATCAATATCATTATACCCTCTGCAAGGGCAACAGAAAAATGTGACAGGAAAGAACGCTCAACAGTGGTGGGTCAAGCATAAATGTCAATACCATCAGCCCTGCTCGGAAAATGCTGCAGGCCCAGTCGCGTCATCCCCTCTTCTGGCAGGCTCTGCTCTGCGCCACTTCGGCCCCAACCCATGTTTGTGTCAGTGGCCTAATGTCTGTGTAGATTAGAGATTAGGGCAACTTCAAAAAGCTGCCCAGGATGATATTCTTTAGCCGAATTGCGTTGCGTATACATAACATAATTGTGACACTGGCTGTGACTCTGGCTGTGGCTTTGGCTTTAGCTCTGGCTCTGGCTCTAGCTCAAGCGTGATGGCGGTCGGGAACGGATGGTTTGGACAGCGCACGTGGCTGGGGCCTTGTCATTAATTGTCAAGGTGGGCGTTTGCCACCAGACACAGCCTCCTCCATACCCATTCCCCGGCCTAGTGTGCTGTCCACCTGCGGTTTCCCTACAATCGTCATTTGTTCTGTGTCCTGGGGAAAAGTTTTCAATTTTGAAAAGCGGCAAAACAGCTGCGCGTGTTACTTTTCCCACATCGTCGTAGCCGCGAACAAAATAATCAAAAAAATAAATAATTCTACCCACCCTTCGCGCATTTAATTGTTTCCAACTAGACTGGTGTGTGTGTGTGTGCTGTTGTGTTGTGGTGTGTGTGGCAGAGTCGAAGTTGAATCGAATTTGGTAATAAACAAATCGTGTGGCATCCACCGAAATGTGCGGCGTGGAAAAATGTCAAATTCAGTTTTTTTTGTTGGGTTTCTATGCTGCTGCTGCTCGTCCGGCCAGCTGTCGTGAATGATTTAAATGTGTTTGCCAACCCGACCCCAATGTGGAATGTGTTTTCGTGGCACATGAATAAATGTAGCCACCGGAAATGGGACGCCTTTTGTGAGTATTTGGAGTATTTCTCAATGAAAATTGCATTTTTCGAGGTGCGCCTCGAACTCAACTGTTCAAATGCAAATTGAAAATGTTTATTACACATCCGCGGCATTAGCCAGCGTACAAAATGATTGAAAATGAAACCGAAACTCTGCCCACGGCCCTGGTCTTGGTGTTGCTGCTCCCCAAGCAGGAGCCCATTAATAATAAATAATTCCCCTTAAAAGTAATTTAAGTATTTTTATGTGTGGTGGTTCGTCGTGGTCGTCGCGTCGCTGGTGGCGGCGTCGTCAGCGTTTGCTTTTCATTTCTTTAATGGTCTGCATCTTTACGAGGCAGTGAGGAGGTCCAGGTCGCGTTCACTGAGTCGGCAACTGTTGGCCAGTCATGTACACACACACACACCCACACACAGATACACTAGCAACACTAACACTAACACAAACACAAAGACATTGGGTCGTGGCGCATGTCTAACACTCGTTATGAGATTCATGGCCTACATGTGTTTGCTCCATGGCCTTGTAAATGGGCGCGGGGCGTGTTACCGGGCATGTACTTTACGTGCCGGGTAGCCCTGTGGGCGCTACTGGGGCTGTGGCTGGGATTGGGACTGGGGCTGAGGCTGGGCCTAGGCATTAGAGGACGTCCCTGTAGCCGTAGTTGTGGTTGTAGTTGTGCAGCCGCCAGCAACAGCCCTACCATGAGGTGTCCTTGAAGCCATTTTCTTATGCTCGCACTCGTAGTCGTACACACACAAACGGATTCCCTTCCCCTCGCCTTCTCCTACTCCTTGTTCTTCCCTTTTCGGTAGTCGCTGGCTGGCAGGACCGACGAGATACAATTTTCAACCAGGAAGTTGGCTTCCTGTGGCGTTCTGTTTCTGCTTTTGGCTCTGCTGCTGGCTCTGGCTCTTACTCTGTCTCTGGCTGTGGCTCTGGCTGTGGCCCTGGCCGGTGCGCAATTTTCTTTCATATTTTGTTTTGGCCATTACATTGGCTACTTTTTGTCGGTCATGGTGCCTGAATGCCTCTGTTTGTGTGTGGGCGGGGCCACAGGATGGTGTGTGTATGGCTGTGGGAGACATTCGCGTTGGCTATTTTCATTTTCGTTTTCTTTTGATTTTGATTTCATTCATGCAGCATTCGGCTTTGATTTAATTTCAAAAATGTGACTAAAATGTGCGAGTGAAAATTACAGAATCAAATAAAAGATTGCCTCCTTTGTACGGCAATTCAATTTGGAATCGTGCGCTTAAAGCCAACGCAACTTTAACAGCATTTCTACTGCAGCTTAGATTACCTTTTGGCCAGAGTAAAAAGTAATTTGTATTCCCTGGTAGTTTCACATTTTAAAACTCTCTTCTATTCCCAGGGGATCTACTGGGGATAAAGTTTTTCCATATACTTCTACACTCACTCGCTCGTTCGTTCGTTGGTTCGTTCGTTCATGGTGTTTGAATATTTTTCCATTTCCAATCTGAAATTACAAGCCCTAAACATGCTCAAGGATACGCTTCTGCTGCAGGGCCACGTCCAGGCCACAATCGGGCATTTTTCTTGCGTCCCTCCAATGTTGCGTGTCCACCACCCCTCCTTCCCCTTGTGTTGGCCAGGGTCCGTTTGTGCGTTGCTCCGCTCCTCCAATTTTCCTCTTCTCCGCTTCAGATATTTGAATTTCACGCGCGCATACACTGGCAGGGATAAACTGGATTTATATCCGCTAATGCCTGTGATTTGTTCTATAAAATTACTTTATGCCTCCAACATGCTGGCGGACCTTGTTGGGGGGCTTTTGTTTTCGTGCCCCAGCAGGGACAGCAAGGACAGCCTCGCCTCCGTGGGCCTCCAAAGCCAGTGCTTACATTTTCTGAGCGAACGCCTCGGCAGCATAACGACTTATGGCTTTATCCTTTTTGTTGGCCAAGTGTGGGTAAATGTCGGGTAAATGTTGGGTGTCTGCCATTTTATTGTTTGGCTTATGTTCCTGATAGTGTGCGTGCCAGCCTGAAATATACTCCAACTCCTCCCATACATACATACTATGTATACATACATATGTACAAATGTATGTATAGTAGCTCTGTTCATGTTTGTGGGGCTAGAAAAATGTTGGCTTCTGTGCGGTCAACTTTAAAACATTTGCGGACTTTTGCCGCCCGACTGGTTCTGTCAGCCATGACTTGCCGGATCATTTCTTGGGCCCCAATCAAGCATACATTTGCATAGGAAAGCCACATGGCCGCAAATCAATTAGAAAATGGTTGGTGTCCGTGTCCTGTCAGGCCAAGACACTGGACGCTCAAAAATTATTGGCTGTCACGGTCCGAGGCACAGCTCGGCCAAGTTACTGGAGCGAGCAGCACACAAACGACGGTAATGAGGACAGGAAATCAGTTTTGAAAAGTATTTGTTGGGGCGGGGCGGACAGGAAGGAAGGCCGGTTTGGCAGTTGCACGTGTCTAATGAACACCATGGAATGTGTTCTCCAAAGTCGTATTTTGTATTGTTCCGCTCCGTTCTGTTCTGGGCTACACCCTACCCTGTCTGCCAATCAGCCATAATGGTTCGAGACTGCTCAAAGCGCCGTGGGGCTTCTAACAGCCTGACTGACAGCTGGACGAAGTGGCAGTCGGACAGACAGACAGGAGACTGTGGTCGGTTGAGGCTCGAGTTGATATAATTGCGTTTTGCCCTGTCATTGCAACAGGCGTCGGGCATTGACCGACAGACTGGGACCCCCCTGGCTGAAGTTCATCGTTCATCGAGCTTGAATCATCGATGGAGAAGCTGCCAAAGTGCAAATATTGATTGGGAAATCAGTTGAAAATGTTCATACAAATGCCCGGGCAATTATCTTTACATATGTACGAGTCGTTTATGTGTCCTGGAGCTGTTTGTGTTTGCTGCAATTAGCGGTGGAGCAGAGGCAAACACTTGTGGCCTCGGCAAGGTGTCAGTGGGGCAACTCTTTAATTATTGCCTCCTGCGGTTCGAGGGCAATCAATCACCTGACCAGCTCAATAGTTCTTAAATTATCCTCTGGCAAACAATAATTGACTTTAATAGTGCGCTCATTAATCATGGCATTTACCACTCAGTCGAAACAATTCATTCGAATGGGCTGGATAGATGCTCAAACTTCTGAGTGCCGGTCAGCCACGTGGCTGCCCCGGGGGTCGAAGTTGAAACGGAGAGAATACCGTAATCGTAAACTGAGTATTATGATTCGTATCTGTGTAATGTCTGCTGCCTTCTGGGCATAAATTGAGTATGAAAACGCATAAAGTTCTTGCTGATGAATCTCTCCGAAGCACTTAAAATTGATATGACTTCGAATTGGATTTGTTGTTCCATTTGGCAATAAATTTCAATTGACTTGGAGGCCTAATCTAGTTGTTAAAGTCAGAATGGAGCAGCCCGCGAAGCAACAAAGTTTCTGCAACAGTTGCCCAGTGCGGCTTGTCTCGGGGCTGGAGCGTTGATTAATGTTGATTGATTGATTATTTGCGTTTTTCTGACATGATGCACGCTTTATTGTCGCTCAGCGCGTGGAAAATCATCAATTTCCGCTTGTAAAAAAGTACAACACGTACAACAAAACGTAGCTGCTGTCAAAGCAACCTCGTTTTTTCCATCTATCCATCCATTCATCCATCCACCCATCCAACCATCCATCCACCCATCCAACCATCCATCGAGTCACTCAGTCAGGCAGTGAGATGGCAAACGGAGGAGAGTAAAGCCTCCTGCCAACGCGGCTCGTGGCTTGTTGCACAACCCAAAGAAGTCGCCTCCACCTCCCCTTTGCCGGGGCATGTAATGAATTTTTTTTGTGCGCCCGTCTGGCAGGCAGTCAGCGGAGCATAATTGCGGTTGCTGAGCTCCTTGTCAGCGGCTCGTCGTGCAGTTCAAATTCGTTATTTTGCTCTGTTTTTCATTGTTTTTTCTTGGATACACATTGGCCAGCCGCCAACTGAGAACCGCCAACCGAAAAACCGCCAGCCGAAGTCTTGCTTCTGCAATGTGCCATCTCCCATCTGGCAGTTGGGTAAAAAATGACGTAAAGTATTGCGACATTAATGTCAAAAAATTCGACATGATTATAAAGCCAGGGGGCTGTCGATCTGGCTGTTTCTGCAAGGCAGAAGCCAGAAGCCAATGGGGTCGTAGCTCTCTGGCCCAGCAGCCTCTGGTGTCTGTTTGCTTGCCCCTTCCCGTGGTTCTTCTTGTCTGCTGCTTTTGCCTGTGGCCAGATGCCCGTGCCTCTTGCCTGCGGCTGACGGTTGCGGTTTTGTCTACCGTAGAGTCTTGGTCTGGGTCTGGGTCGGGGTCTGGCCGGGCAATGATTGAATTTTCGTAAATTTCGGCTCGTTAGCGTGCGGCACGAACACGTACGTCATGCTGGGGGCTACGATGGCAGACCGGTGAAGGCATTTTGGCCATGTTTATGCCATACATGGCAAGTGGCAACAAGTTGCCAGCTGTTACCAGTCCAACAATGCCCTACGCCCTGCAATCTACACTCACACCGCGCTCACACTCGTACCGGCACTCGCACTCGCACTTGACACGCTTCATTTCATTGGGTTTTGTTCTTTTGGCCTCACGTTATCCGATTATTTCCATATTTTTCGCGCTGTCAGACACGTTTTTTACTTACTCAGTCGTTGACATTTTGCGTGACTGACGATGGACGCGTGGTGTGAATAAATGAAAATGAAAATGGAATCGAAATTGGCGCCGCTGGGTGGGCAGGGCCCTCTTTGGCAATGTGTTCGCTCGTTCTTTGCCACTTTGTGTCTTAATTATGATTGCAAAAGGCGGAAGCTCCCTGGTGGCTGTTGCCACATGGCATATTAAATTATCGATTTCCTTCTAGCAATTTTCCAAAAGAGTCAATTGGGAAATTATGTACCAGGAAAACGGGAAAAGTTGAGAAGAGCTCACACAGATTATGGCTATGCAAAAGTGCTCATAAAATCAGTGTCAAGCTACTGCATTTAACGTACACGTTATATGGTTCGAGCACATACTAAATGTCAACAAGTGCCTGGAAAATATCCAATGCAGGCATTACACATACGCTGCGGGTGTCCGGCGGAGTGGTCTGCCACGAGCGTAGAGTGTGGAGTGCGAACAAATATAAATTTTTCAATTTTAAAGCTCAATTCAGTGCCGTCACCTGTCGTCGTACGTGCCGGCCACTGGAAGCAGTGGAGCAGTGAGGCAGCCGGAAAAAATGTCGTTTAAATGCCACCTTGCCCCACATGGCATCATCGGGAGGCGAGTGCAGGAGACCGAGTGCAAAGCGGGGCACAAATATTTGACACCTGAGCTGCCAGCCAGACGCTGGATAGCCTGGACACCCCCCCCCCCCCTGGCATGCAGGCGTAAAAATTTCTCATGTGCACTTTGGCAAACAAATTAAGATTTATTGAGCCAGGGCGGGGTCACAATCCTGGGAGGACCCTGTCCAGTAAGCTGGCAGCTCAGAGTGGGAGAGCTGTGTCTCCTCTTTTATTTGCACAGAAGAAGAGTCGAAATATTTGAGGGTACGGGTCCGGCATTGGCACTTTAAATTGCCAGCATATTCTGGGTATATGTATTTTCCGATATCCTTTTTGTTTGGCCAAGCCCTTTTAATGGTTTTTCCATTAAGCCACAATTGGGCGAGCATCGATGTCGATGATTTTCATTGTAATTGCCTTTTCTTGCGCACATATGTACATTCATATAACCGAGTCTTTCTGCTTGTTTACCCTCTGCCCACAGATGGACAATCGGACGTGGAGGTGCAGCTGGTGGTGCCCCGGTATGTGGAGCGCGGCTCGAGTGCCACCTTCAAGTGCCGGCACAATGTCCAACCGGAAATACTCTTCAAGGTAAGTGGCAATGGATTAGAATGGGCTCAGTCCATTAGCGTGGCGTGACCTGGATGGGGCCATGCATGGATGGGTGGGATATAAATTATGGAAAGCGCATTAAAAACTTTAAATTGAAAAATAAAAACTGCAGCCCCCCACTCACATGGAAACTTTGTTCGCCTTGTGCTATTTTGTGGGCTAAACTTTCCGGCACTGTGACAAACACAACCGAACAGAACACGGAGAAATTTCAGCAAGTTTCGTGCCGCAACTTTGCGGCAGTCAAAGGCATCCCGTATCGCGAGCTCTGTGCAGCAAACAAACTTGCACTCAGAGTGCCATTCCGTGGAGCCATCGAAGGGATCGCATCGTAAACCGTTTACCACTTCCGCGTCTCAATATCGGCTCCTGGCCCGTGGCTCCTGCTCGGTGTGCTGTGGCAATTAATTGCACTTCAGTTTACTTAATTCCATCACGAAACATCAGCAGACACGCACTGGCGTAGGCGAAATCTTGACCAAGCCCTCCTGATCCGTATCCCGCTTCGTGGCAGCCGTGGAATTTATGGCAAACATACTGCCCCGGTCACCGAGTCCCGAGCAACTTGACCGCATAATGGCCCAGTGGCCCATGCCCATGCCCTCCGTGCCGCATACTTTCAATTTAGTTCGGAATTTTGTGGCGGGGGCGCTCTTTGGAACTACAATTCACAAACAGCACAGCTCCAGCGGGCATTCCGACTCAAGGCCAGCGCCAGAGCACGGCCAGAGAGAAGCCTCCTCTGCTTCCAGGTTAACGTTGGCGGTTGACGTTGACGTTTTGTTCACTCTAAGTACCATAAAAAAGCGTACAAATTTTTATGGCACATCAAGGAGGAATGTCGTGGGCAGCGGCAGCCAGCACTGGATTACATTACTCGAATATTGATTTTTTTTGCTGTTTTCCCCGTCAAACTAAGGTGGATTTAGTGCGCTAAAGTTGATTATAGAAAAGTGAGAGAGAGAGCTGTTCCATGTGCCTCTGTTGCTTCGTGTTCCTTTGTCCCTTTCCGAATTCCCAACTTTAAGCTGGCTTTGTGTATGTCTCATTTGCATGGAAATTTTCGTTCGTGTTCGTGCGACGCTCCGTTGGCGATTTGCCGCCAAAGTGTCAGCGAACAAGTTTAATGCGCCGCTGAGCCGCACAAATGTGAAATGAGTTCCGGGGGGTTGGGCACGATTCAGGATCAGGGAGCTCGGAGCACGGACCACGGGAAACATGTACAATTAGCGGGCTAACCAAATAACCAAACAGTCAAATAGCAGAGCGACGCCTCCGCATGCAGATGTAGACATTCGTTTATGCGGCCAGTTGGTCGAGTTGTGGCCAATGCGATGGCTAATTAGTATAATTAACAATATACTCGTGAGCGCCGCCCGATCTCATTCGAATTGTGGCCCGAAGCGTGGCAAATTGTGTGGAAGTGGCACTAAAAAGGCAATTAAAACGCAAATGAGAACACTCAGCCGCTCTGCACATGTAGAGCATACATTTTTGGGTATTATTCGTACAAAAAGAACAAAATATTTATGCACACAAATTAAATAAACTAATTACGCCATAAGCCGGTGGGAATCGTCGCTGAAATCGGGGCCAGTGCACATTAATGTGCTTTTGATTTGCCAGCCACGACACTTTTCAGCATTTTTGTGACAAGAGAACTGCGAACAAAGCGCGGCGCGTAGGAGTATGGGAAGGAAAAAGAGCACGAGTAGGAGTGTGAGTATATGCGGGCTAATAAGCACAAACATCAACAAGAACAAAAGAAATAAAGTCGAGCACTGGAGCACTGACTGAATGGGTCTCCGAGCAGCAGACACGCCAAAAGCAAACACATGCCGGCTGCCGACTGTCGGCTCCTGGCGACTCCTGCGCCGTGCCGCAACTCCTGGGTTGGCAAATATTTGGAGGTGGGTGTGGGGAGAGTCCTTTGTTTTTCATTACTCTGAGAGATCCATTGGCAATATTATGACGATACGGCGGTGCTGCATGTCAAATCGAGGGAAAATGTTTGGAACGACCACAAGTGGTTGAAAAAATTTGATGCGTGTCTGGCGGTCCTAGAGTGCGGTAATGGCCGCTCGGTCGCTCACCCTTGCTGCCCGCTGGCCGCAATGTTTGTGTTGGTGTTTGCCCTCTCATTATATGGCAGGGGTGTGTGTGTGCTTTATCGATTGACCAGCACAACAAACGACCCACAAAACGCTAAGCACACACACAAACACACGGATCAGTGGCCACGGGTTGGCTGAGTAATGGCCAGGCTTGCGGTAGACATTACGCATACGCATACGCCTCGCCTCGCCTCGCCTGCCGCGGACACATTCAATGAGCACATTAATATTATTAAGTTGCGTGCAATCAATGCAATTTGTTGGGAGCGTGTCAATCGGGCAATCAGCAGACGCCCGGGAGACACACGTGGAATAGCTGAGTGAGTGGAAACACAGACCACAGTCCAGAGACGTTGCTCCCCAGGGGGCCGGCAGGATAAGACCATATCCAAAGGACGAAATAAATTACTTTTCAGCTTTAGTCCAGCGACACAAGAACGATGCACAAATACGATTATACGCTGGGACTGGCGTTAAAAAATATGCATAATAAATAAATGCTCGGTGTAATTAAAAACTGGCAACAAGAGCCGACGCCGCCGCACATCCGGCCACCATCACCATCACGATTACCATTTCCATTGCCATCCGGGCAGTAGTCCGGAATGTCTCCCATTCTGTCCCTCAGTTAGTTGTAAGTTGAATGTGGAAAACTTGCGCATGAAAATTAATTTCCATTTTCATTATTCATATTTGCCGTTGTGACGTTGGTTGCTTTAAGCCTCTCCTCCCCCTTCGCCTCCTCCTCCATCATCTCTCTCCATGATGCAACTTTTTGTGTGCCATCCCTTGCGCTGCAAGTGGCGTTTGTGGGAGTAGATTTTGCTTTTAATTGCAGGGGTGACAAGCGCAAAGTCCCCCCCTTCATTCCGCCATTGTGCCAGTGCCAGTGCCATTGCCATTCCAATAAAAACATTTTATTATTTACAGTTTTACAGTTTAACGCGCAAACAATTCGCACAGCATCGTTCTGTTTGTTGCAACTTGTTGCAAAGTTAAATTGCATCGCCAGGGGAGACTGTGATGGAGGGGCAGGTTGAGGTTGAGGGAGAGGGAGAGCTCAGCTTGCTGCCATTCGAGTTGTGCAATTTAAACGGTTTAATAATTTACTTTCACAACATTAACGGATCCCCGCAACGTTGTGGGGCGTGGCTATGGACAGGGGCCCTTCAAACTTGACACATTCAATCACTGTCAGACACAGCCATGGATTGAATTGATTCGGGGTCGCGATTGGGGTTTCCATTCCATACGCAACCGCTTTTTGTGGATATACATTTTAATAAAAACCAAAATTTGTTTTGCTTTTGCAGGTGACATGGCTGAAGGTTGACAAGGGCAAGTTCTTCGAGTTCATAAATGGACGGAATCCGCCATTCCGCAACTCCACCATCGAGGGGGCCGAAATAGACGTAAGTACATGGCTGGGCGTCTCCGGCAAAGTGCTCTCTGGGCCGTGCACACTTATTTACTCCATCATCATTATCGCTGTCAGTCCGCACTCTGTGCCGGAGACGCGGTAATTGTCCTCAAATTAAGCATTGAAGAATGGTCTAGTAAATCGCAGCTAATTGGTAGACACTTACCATACATCTAAGAGCACAATCAATTGATGTGCCAACGAACTCTTTGTGTCTGCCACTTGAATTCACTTCTTTGGTTTCTCTCTTACAGTGGGACAACTCCAACGAGCAGCAGGTGACCCTCAAGGATGTGCAGTTCGATCTTTCTGGGCAGTTCTACTGCGAGGTCTCCACGGATACACCAATCTTCACCAAGGCCAGCGCCGATGAGCTGATGAGCGTGTTCTGTGCGTAACAATTATCGCCACCATATCAAGAGGCCCACTCTAATTATTGTCTCCTTTCCCATCCATCTCCATTCCCATCTATCTGTCTATTTATCCACACATCTATCATGCAGTGCCACAGACGGGTCCGCCCACAATTAAGTTTCGCAAGCGAACGCCCTTTGCGGTGGGCGAGAAACTTTTCGCACTGTGCAACACCACTCGCGGACGTCCTGCCCCGCACATCACGTGGCTAATCAATGGGAAAAAGGTGCGTATGCGTAGGTGATATTTGAAACCATCTCGGCCTCGTCCTCGTCTCGCTTGGAGGATCCACCGCAATTTGATTGCGTAACTGTCACCCGCTTGTTTCCCGTAATCAAAGTCAATTTGCAATGCGATTATTAGCGGGTATCACATGTTCCGGGGGGTGGTGGCCATCTGGTTAATCAGTGGGATAATGCACTCAAAATTACTGTCCGGGGATGCGACAGCGGCAGTTGCAGTCTCCCTATCCATGGGAGTCGTGTGCATGCAGATTAACATCAGTTTAAGCCATTTTATAATTATGGCCTACAGGAGCGGTCAGGGCAGCTTTCATTTTAATTACAAAAAGGCCAAAGCCAGATGCTGCTGTGCTGGCAGTAAAACGAAAAAAAAGAACACACAGAAGAGAATATACAACCAGCGAGCGAGCGAGAAAAGGAAATGAAATTTAAATAAATTTATTATGTCTGCCAGTGGCGGATGGAGTATGGGGAAAACTCTAAAATGAAATTTATTCATAAACGCGCCCCTGGGCCACACACCAACACTGAACACTGAACACTCACCCCATGGACCCTTCATGGACCCCAAAAATGTGCAGCAGCAGTGTGTGGGTGTGTCCTGGAGAGCAGATGTGGAACTGACCCGCTGTGCCATGATCCATATTTAATTTAAGCTGCACGCTGGATGGGATGGTGGCAGGTCCAGCAGTTTGAAGGATGGTGGCAGGTCCAGCAGTTTGACATTGAAGTGACTTTTGTGCAAAAGCGTATTGTAGCAATTACAATGAACCGAGTACCCTTATCGTGCCCCAAGCCAACTGAATTTTAAACCCCTTGTGTTTTTGTGCGTCTGTTTTTTCGGCAGGTGGAGGAGAAGTACGTGCGCACTCATCATGTGTTCTCGTTCAACGGCAAGCACCAGCGACGCACGCAGCAGCAGCAGCAGACGCAGCTGAGTCAGCAGCAGCTGCAGCAGCAGTACTATCAGAATCAGTACTACAACCAGTACCATCAGCAGTACCACATCCCAGTGGGCCAATTCATGGACCGCTACGACAAGAGCCTCCGCTGGCCGGCCGGCGCACGTGCGGGTGAGTACAGAGGCAGAGGCAGAGGGTACAGCAATGGTAATCACTTTTTTGGTACCTCTCTGTGTGTGTCGTTATTTGAGTTCCAAATTGTGGAGGGACACAGAAAGAGTCGTCAGATACCAAAAACTGCTGCAGCATTTACGTTAATTAGATTGTTTGATCACTGATGACCTGCTCTTTGTGCACTCTTTTTGTTGTCTGTCTCTGCAGATGAATTTCCGCACTTTGCCGCACACCATCACGAGGGGCACCACCATGGTGGTGGGGGCGGAGGCGGTGCTGGTGGCAGCATTTACAACAATCCGTTTGGCTCGCTGGCCAACTACCATGACGTGGGCGAGTTCCATGAGATACATCAGCGCAACTATGACATCAACAAGAAGAAACTCGAGCTCAAGAAGCAGCAGCAGATGGAGCTGAAGAAGCACAGGTGAGTGTCGAACGGAGGGGCGGGCGGAGCGGAGCCCATTAATCACGTAACCTGACCCCTAACGGCATTATCCCAACCGGAGACCGCGCTCCGAACCATATTTATGAGCTACACAAATTAAAAAGCTTGCAACTTTCAGCCACGAGCAAAGCTCAGCAGCTCCTTCCCCCTCAGTTCCTGGAAGGACTAGAAAGGAATGTGAAAAGTTTTGCCCTGCTAGACAAGCTGCTCAGTGGCAGTGGCAGTGCCCAGCGCAAACTTTTCATATTCTTATCAATTTCGCAGGTTGCGTGTGTGGCGTGTTTATTAAAGTTTTCTTATCTATGGTCTGAAAGGATTTTGCACCGCTAAGGCCAACGGCCCTGTTGGCACATTGTTGGGTCTGCTGGCTTGGAGCTGGTTGGAGCTGGTTGTGGTTGTGGCTGTCTGACTTCTTCGTCTTCCTTTGCTTTTTGTTGTGCAGCGCATAAATAAATTCTGTGGCACGGCACCCCGTTTCCCGTTCCGTGACGGTCTTCCAAATCTTCACGTGGCGCGATTGGATGTGAAACGTAAATGAACGCAATAAATTATTTACGTTCACCTGTGATATTAAAAATCAAGCACACAAACTTTTCCAATATAACAACTTTTGGCTGCAAGTGTGTATGCCAGGGGATGAAGGCGAGTGGGCGTGGTGTCAGTTTAATGAAAGCCACAAGTCGCTGCGAGTTTCCACGAAGTGGCTGCTGGCTGCTTCTTTGAAGTTGCCTGGTAGCGCCTGATATTGCACACACGCTGCCAAGTGGCACGTGGCACGAGGCACGTCTCTCACTTTTTGGGGGTATGGTGCGTGGGGAGCTTCACAAAAATACAATGTTCATGGCCCAAATTGCAAGCAGCCTTGGCCCGGTGGGACTACTCGGACTATTGGTCGTTCGGTCCACTATTCCCTGACAGATGATGGACACTCGAAATGTCAAGGCCTCTGCTGGTAATTGGTAAATGAATTTGCCATTTAAGGACTGCCAACAGCTTACTGCCTGCTTCAGCTTTGCCTTTGCATTTGCATAAGCTAAAAAGTTGGGAATTTCTCGAACGCCTCCGCCCTAGAATTCCCAGTTTATGGCCGTAAAAAGTGCCAGCTTCCCATGTGTGTGTGTGTGTGTGGGGGTGTGTGGGGGTGTGTGGGGGTGTGTGGGGGTGTGTGGGTGTGCGGAATAAACCCACTTGGTTAATTTGCCATAAAGTAAAAACCATAATTTACACCCGTGCCATTTCCTTGCCGGGTAATCAGCAGACGCTAATTGCATTTGCCGTAAGCAGAAAACGAGGCAGCAGCTCCGAGTGCACGAGCCAAATGCGAAAATGTTTTATAAATAATTTCCTCACAACTCAGAGGGCCACACTCTTGCACACGTGTGGTATCGTACGAGGGAGTGGCTGAGGGGATGAACTGAAGAACTAATTTCGCTGAAAACCAAATGGCAATATGAAATAAATTATATGCAAAAAGTGCAGAGGGAATACGAGCCACAAGCCAGAGAACCAGAAAATCGCAGAAGATGTGTACTACACATCGGAAGGATTTGTGCGGAGTTGTGCAATAAATAAGATTAAATCGTTAACCTGCTGGAAAAGCCATTATATTTTTTTTTTTACCCAGACAGACACCTGTAGACGGCTTCGGTTATGGGTTTATGTGGGCGTGATTTCACACTCGCCCTTAACTGAGAAACTGGAGAAACCTTTGTGCCATAAAAGCATGTGAAAAAGAGTTGCATATTTTAATGCAGCATGCAGCAGTCTGGCGTAAACTCTGGGCAAAAATGGATACCCATAAAGTGCACATGCAATAAAAACAGTACAAAAATGGGAAGAGCAGATATCGAAGCTCTATATACCCTGACAGATCTAAAGTTTCCATGAAAGTTGTACAATGAAATAGTTGTCCGATCGTGCAGTCTGGCAGCACATTGTTATTCCTTCCAGTTGGAATAAGATCATATGCTATCTGCCTTGCAAACACCTGCCAAAAGTGAGTATACCCTTTGCTCTATGGCAACAGCAACAATTACAAGGACGAGCAGCAAAAACAAAAGTGGCGAGGGGGCGGCGGCAGTGGCAGTAACAGGCAGGGCAGCAGGCAGCAGCGGGCAGGGCAGCATTTATGTGCATGCCAATGTGCATAAATTCCCTTGCATGTGCCTGTGTGTGTGTCTGTGTGTGAGGGTGTTTATTCATGGGTGAGAGTGTGGGTGGTTGGCTTGGGCTGCTCGGCCGTCCAGGCGTGGAATAAACTGCGCTGTTTATTAAGTTTATGCCTTATGCGCCTCTCGAATGTGGGTGGCCGGGTGGTTCGGTGTCGCCTCGCGATGTGCTGTGCGCCTGACTGGTGACTGGTGGCATGGCGAAAATATTCATGTTATTTTATGCAAATGCAATGCTAATGTCAAGCCCACCGCCAGACAAAAGCCACGCCTTGGGTCAGGCACTGCACTGCCTACGCCCACCGCAAGATTTATTGCCCAGCAATGGGGCAACAGCATAAAATATTGAGTATACGCTGAGCGCCGTGTGCCTTGTGTGTGTGGGATATGAGCCATGCAAAGTAATTAACCGCTTAACATGATTAGTGACGACTTGGGATGCCGACAAACAGGCATCGTCGAGTGCCACTCAAAAGCCGGAACATCAAAATGCTTTCATACTCTCATTGCCGCATTGTGAAGCTGAATACTTGCACAACAATTCGTTATTGTTGGTTGCTCGCTCTCTCTGTCTCTGGCTCTGGGAGAGCAGCTTGAAATTACTTAAAGAGTGCAGCATGAAAAGCACAAAAAACAAAAGAAGAGCTACAGCCATGAGGCAGGGCAACAAAAGCAAACAGCAGACGTTCTTCCATGGTTATAAAGGGCATAACACGTAGCTTTGGATGAACACTTGCCGGGGGAATGAACAACGAGCAGAAGATACAGGAATAGGTACCAAAGGATACCGAGCACAGGCCCGACCCGGGCAAGGACATGGGCCGGGGAATGGCGCATTTCATGCAGTCAAAAAGTAGTTTACACGTTGTTGCACAATTTATGTTTGTGCAACACGTAAGGCCTTTTGTGGCAGAGGCTCAGCTGTGCAGGCCAGCCAGAGCACAGCTGAAGCCAAGCGTTGTGCCAGGTTTGAAGGTCTGTTTCTACTTTTGCTTCTGTGGAATGGGAAGTGTCGGTGTCTAGCTTGGCTGACTACTGCCTTTTATTCCGGCCGTTTGCCTGCCCCTTACACACTTCCTTTGTGCCGAACGGGTAGTCCACACACACACACACCCACGAGATCCGAAAAGCAATCCAAAAAGCCAGCAAACGGCAAGCTAACTCGGCCACAGGAAACTCCTCTTTAATAGGTGTTGTGGCTGTGGCATGCCCACTCCTGCTACCTCAACGTCTGTTCAAATGGAGGTTAAGCAGTCCCCGTTGAGTAGTGGAGCTGCCACTCGTAGATTGCACTTTGTTCATAATGAAATTCCTATTAAAAGTAAATTTCTAAATTATTTTGAGAGATGTCTGGGTGAGTACTTAAACAGCAACTGTTCCGGCGAAGGACTTAAGCACTTTCGCCAAATAATTCTCAGGCATCCACTGCTCGAGGAAGAAATTCCCAAGCTCAAACAAAGGCAGATCCAGAGCCGGAGCGCCCCCAAATGCAGCTGGTAATTTTCATTTAATTTTCAGTGTGGGTTTCCTTCATTCTTCGCTGCTTCCTCTACCCCCAGTCCTGCCCAAATTGCCACTGACTTGACCCTCAAAAGGGCGGCCATTAAATGTCGCGACTCTGGTCGGGTATTTGCAGCGCCAGAAATTGGCTGGCCGTGTGGCTGCGGCGGTAATTAGCTGCTTTGCTGGCCCTGATCGCGTGTGTGGCGGTAATCCTTTAAGGCGGGTCAACGGTGGCCAACGTTGACGTGGCATAAACCGCGGCAATAATAGTGCAGGGCTCCGGGGTTCCAGGGTTCGAGGGGACAACGAAGTGGACAAGGCCAGCTGCTCGGACGCCGACACTGGGCCACTCGGATAAGGGACCGACCGACCGGTCACTTAAATTTACGGCAACTTTTAAACGCGTCCAATGCCAATGCGCTTTTAGTTTTAATTGCAAGCTGAGGGCGGACTCGGAGTCGGGGCAGAAAGTCTGAGTAAGTGGCTCGTCGATAGCGCTACAAGACGTCGAAATGGCGTGCCCCATTAATCTCAACGCGAACAGCAACAAGAGCCGCAACAAGGATAAGAACAGGCGCACACATTAAAATTAAATTTCTATTTTATAACGAAGGGGGCTGGGAGGGTACTCCACAATTTGGCTAATTTGTTAATAAGGCTAGAGACTTGTGGCAACTATTTGACCTTGTTCACAGGCAAGTAAGTGGCCTGAGGCGCGGCCGCCGCGGGTGGGATGTAGGCTGCGGATGGGGCCTCCAGCTCAGCGCCAATGTTCGACACACTGCCAGACGAGGCGACATTGATATTGGAGGCACGACGCTCATCCACCAGCTGCACTTGCTGCTGTTGGTGTTGCTGCTGCTGCTGTTGCTGTTGTTGGAACTGCTGCTGGCGCTTGGAGGTAAAGTCCAGCACGGGGGCAACGCCTCCATTGTGAGAGGCAGAGGAGCCACCGAGGCGCTCGTACTCCTGCTGGATGGTGCGCTGGGCATTCAGAGCATCCTCCGGCGTGCGGTACTTGACAAAGTGCACCTCGGGCTTGCTGGCACTGACATGGTTCAGGTTCTGCAGCTGGTTGGCCAGGCTGGAGAGGTCGCCCTGCTTGGTCAGCACATAGATGGCGGTCTGCTGCTCGGCTGCCTGCTTGGCCAGCTGCAGGGCGGCGTTCTCCAGGCCCTTGTTCTCGGGGGCACGAATGAAGACCACGCGCAGGTTCTTCTTCAGCGAAGCGGCCAAATCACTGACGCTCTTGTTGTCCTCAAAGTCAGCCTCTGGGGCGGTGTAGGTGAAGAATTCCTTGTTGAAGTCGGTGTTTACGGGTGCGTACTCATTCGAGTAGCCCACAGAGGAGCCCAGCGATCCGGCAGACAGAGAGCCGCCAGAAAGGGAACCCCCCGAAAGGGAGCCACCAGAGAATGAGCCGCCAGACGTGCCACTCTGTCCGGTTCCGTAGTTGTAGCCGCCCACATCGGCACGCACAGCCGCTGCTGCTGCCAAGAAGGACAGAACCTGGCAAAAGAAATCCAATCCAATGTTTAATCCAATTGATTGCTGCTCCGACCCAACTCAATTTCACTTACGATTAATCCACGCATTTTGTATCGGTGTTCGCCAAACTCTTTTTCGCTGCTAAAGGCTGTCAACGCGTTGGTGGGCACGCCTCGAGGTGTTAACGGATAATGCTGTGACCCCTCCGTTCGATGGGCGTTTTTATAGCCCAGCCCAAAGAGAGGCCAAGAAGAGATGCGGCTGGGGCTTTAGCTGTAGCCATTGCCGTTGTCTTGTCTCGATTATCCGCCTCAGCCACACTGAACCGCAAACCGTTGCAAGTGACGCAAAATGTTAAACGGACCAACTGTATCCGCCAGCGAATTAGTTTTGCATAAATTGAAAGCGTATTGCCAATTTCTCTGAATGAAATGCAAATGCAAAGTGGAGCTGATACTGATGAGGCTGGACATCGATAGGCCAAACACATCAGCGTTCCAATGGAGCAATTCCAAATGATTTGCATAGCTGGCTGTTTTGTGGATACGTAATTAATTAATTACCAACATTACAGAGCAAAGAAGAAAGAGCAGAAAAACGCAGCCCAAATAGAAAAACAAAACAAAACAAAAATAAATAAATCAATTACAATGTCAACAGCACAGCCATCGGAGCCCATTCATTCATTCATCCATCCAACCAGATATAATTCTGGGAATGATTTGCAAAACTCAAAAATAATTAATGCGGGCAGTGGAAACTGGCTACAGCGGACCACCAATCATGTTCCCCTCTGGCTGGCCACTGTACAAAATCGATGACTGTTCGAATCTGTTTCGTAAAAGCAAGAGCTACAATACCCAACACACATGTGGGCACAAAAAGACCTATTTATGCAAATTAGATAGCGTCGCATCGCTTGCGGCATTTATGGTTTAGGGTTTCGCTTCTTCTTTTTTTGTTTGGTTATTTGGCTTGTTGTTTGCATATTATTGAAGCATTTATGATAACATTTATTGTGGCTGATGAGATATGACTGATTTATTCCATTTCATTACACAATTTGATGTCGCCAAGTGAGAGAACTCTCCTCTATACCGTGGTGTACAAATCGATTTTAAATTATATTTTTGGAGAAGAAATTAGCTAATTGATGGATTGAAAGAGCTCTTATACAGCTTTATATTTTATTAGTTTTTTATTTAATTTGTATTTGCATACGAGAATATTTGCTGTAAGACTGCACGATCCTTCGGCTAAAAATTTGGCCATTGCTACATCCAAATATTAATTTTTTCGAATTAAATAATTTAATTGAATATATTTTATTTGAATCCACGAAGCGGATTTAGATGTCGATATTGCGCGAGCCAAAGATACCTCAAACAGTAATTCTACATTAGGTATACATACATTTTACACGTTACACGAATCTACACAGCCGATCTACGGTGGCGCCACTCGTGTGATACAAATGTCGCCGTATGTAAAATATGTATAAAGTGAATGTCAAACTGTAAGTACTGTTAAACTGCTGTGCATACGCCAGCGGCATTCAACTTAAGTTCTCTGACAGGATGGTTCGTTTTGTCTTTTGCCTGGAAGCGCTTGCTGCCAATAGAAATGCAATCAAGTTAATTACGGAAATATGCATTTTTCAAGTCAAACATGAACATGCAACTCAACTGAACTCTCTGTGATTGACGATAAATGGCCAATTACGGCAATTACCCGGTTCATGGCCCCGCGGGTGCAACTTCAATGTCTGCCTGTCGCGTGCAACATGTGCAAAGAGATTGCTAGAGAGAGTGAGAGAGGGAGAGAGGGAGAGTTGGTGTGGGAATACCAAAATATGTACAGAGCATTTTAGAATAATTCGATTTAAAGTTAATTTATCAAATTGTTGCTACTAATTGGTTGTGTTAAATGATGGAATTCTTGCATAATGAACAGCATTTTCCGCTTTGTTTGACCTCACACAGTCTACCTCTAATTAGTTGCATGCCCCATCTGCGCGTGGTCGGACTGACACGCATGCAATTAATACACTTCTAAATGAGGTTTGCCAAGGGCAACACACAAACACAACTGACTCGCACGCGAAATGTCCGATTCAAATGCATTTACATCACAATACCAAACAACTCGCGCGTCCTGTCTCATGT
The DNA here is from genome assembly GCF_008121235.1 of Drosophila subobscura. Lineage (NCBI taxonomy): Eukaryota > Metazoa > Arthropoda > Insecta > Diptera > Drosophilidae > Drosophila > Drosophila subobscura. Next base: position 25,417,156 of record NC_048533.1, on the reverse strand, counting down.
CTCTCTCTCTCTCCTTCACTGACTCTGGCATTTTTGGACTTGTACACAGGTACAGGTACGAGTACCTGCCATAGTGCCAGGAAGCGTAGCGTAACGTGGAGGCATGGCCAGGAGTTGTGGCACTTTATAGTGCATAAATTATTCAATGGGCCGCATGCCACAGCGAGGCAGAGACGACAAAAGGAACTTCACTGTCAGTTATAATTTCACACGCGTTGCCGTTGTCAGTTGCTGTTGTTTTCTTTGTTGTGGCTGTGTCGGTGTGGCTGTTTGTGTGCTGTTGTTACGATACGCTACGCCACACGATGCGACGCGTCTAACCCAGTTTTAAAGCCATTTCGTGGCACACTTTTGTGCGCGCGCATCCGATCCCAGAGATACATATTGTACTTGCTAGGGTCGACACTGACTTTGGCCTGGTTACCGTACTCGTTACCCGTTCCCGTTCCCGTTCCCGATGACGAAACATTTTACACCCCTGAATAGTTAATACAAATTAGCTGGCCCCAGGCAATTACTTTCCAGCGAAATTTGCATGCGTTGTGCCATATAATTTACCAGAGACGGCGATAGTCAGCTCAAGAGTCAGGGCCCTGCTCTTGGCCCCCTCTGGCTAAGCTTTGATTTTGGCCAACTGTTTTGGGCTTTTGAAAAGTTAACCTAGCAAAAAGTTAAACTGGTAATCTGTGTGCTCTGTTTTTGCTGTTGTTTCGAGTTGCTGCTGCCAAGTTGTGGTTCGCCCAAGTTCCGGCTTCCGATTCCAAGACCTCTTTTTGTGCATAGCCGCATAAGAAATTCATGGTCCTGCACGCAGCCTTTGCGCCCACCTAAAATGCTTTGCTTGTTCCTGCTAAGTGGACCGACAGAATGTGCTCTGTCCTCTGTACAAATATTGGAAATATATTTCGGGCTCTGTGGCTCTGCCGTGTCCATCACAAATGACTAAAAGGTTTTGCTGCCTTTGGCTCGTTTGTTGGCGTCTCGCAGCTAAATTAGGTTGCGGTTTTTGCTGTTTTTGCTGTGGCCCAGAGACACATAAATATGCCACTCCAGAGAGACAGCGCGGAGCACCAGCAGCAGCCGTGGGAGCAACCCCGAATGAAACTACATGACTTATCAATTAATTAAGCGAATTTCTCAAATTATCACCCTGGGCCCGGTCGCCCCAAAGGCTGTTTTGCATGTCAGTGGAGAGTTAAGACATTTGGCAGTTTCTTTTCCTCAGTTGAGTGGAATTTAAAGTGTCATGCCAGACAGCAGTTTCATAACTTGGGCACACACTGCCACGACTTGAATATTCCACGACTGTACTGTACTCTGTGTGTACACCGGGGGCCGCATTTCCGTCTGATTTGAATTGCTTGGCAAGTTTGTTATGTTTTGAACTTGAGCTTCCTGCCACGGGTGCTGATGCTGTTGTTTCTTGCTGCTCGCTGCCCCCTTCCTGTCGCTTCTCTGCCGTTGTTGTCGCTACCGGTGCTGGTGCTGGCTCTTCCTGCGAAAAGTGCGCTGCATAAGGAATTTTATTAAGACAACTGTAGCAACAGCAGCAGCAGCAGCATCAGCAGCAGTAACATCAACAGTAACAAGAGCTCCACGTTGATGATGCTGAGACTGGGACAGGGGCAGAGACTGGTGCTGCAGCTGGTGCCGCTGCCTTGGTTGTTGCTGTCATCAGCCAGCGTCGAGGAGCCAGAGCTGTCGAAGGCTTATGCGGATGATGTGCATTTGCTTTGAGTTTTGCCCAGCATTTGTTTGCTCCCTTAGTTTAACTGGCTTACTGCTGCCTCGAGCTGTCGGTTACTCCGCCACGCAGCTACGCTACAGTTACCGAGCTACCGGCTATCTCTTCGTTATTATTGGTACTCGTACTGCCACTCGTATCCGTACTGTTGCTGTTGCTTAAGTTTTGCCCAAGCTGCTGCTCCTGCTGTTGTTTGCTTTTCGTGCGTGCCAGAGTTCTGCAATGAATACCCTATAAGTGTGTTCGAGGCATTCATGGCCTGTAAGCCACAGTTGCAGCAACTTTAACAGCAATTCAAATCCTTTTTTATTTGAGAACCTTAAGGAATGCATAATGTAAATCGATTTTTGTGTGTGCTCTTTATGATTATGCGAATTCCCATCGTTCACCATATTGCTGGCAGCGCATCCGTGTGCCGTTATATGCTTTCACAATTTGCATGACATTTTCCCCATCTCGTCTCTGGTTAGCAAGTGCTCTCCGAACACAGAGGAAGCAGACACCCTCTTGGCATACACCCTCACACTCACACACATTGCCCAAAGATTGAACGAGCAGCAAGCTTTCGCACACAAAAGCAACTTTTTGCTGACACCTTGCTTTATCTCCAGGAGTCCTCCTTGCGGCATCCGTTGCCTTAGTTCATTCCGCTCTTAGCTCTCCCGTTGCTTACGCTGTTGCCTCTGATGCTGCACTTTAAGCCAAATAATATTTAAATATAATTTGGCTAAAATTCTATGCCATTTACTTTCCAATTTGCATAAGCAGGCAAGTCTGACACACACAGAGCCAGACCTAATGCCAGCGAGAACGGAAGACCAGAGCGAAGTGATATGCAAATGAAATAATTGTTTAAATGTGACGGAAGTAAGCTCTGCCCTGCCCCGCAAATGGCATTCGAAAACGAGTTTGCCACAAAATCTAATGCTGTGTGCTGATGGGCCGTAAAGTGGGGGATTCGGGCCATAAACTAACACAGCTGACAATTGGTTTTGGCAGCACATTCGATGCATTAAACTTTATGGTATTCACATTATTTGCTCAAGTGTCTGGGCACGCACGTCGCACGGGGAACGGCACCCAGGTGAATGTGTGTGCGTGAGTTTGCTCAGGTAATTTCGCTGTCATTTTGCATTTGTAATAAAGCAACATGTCGCCACACACACACCCACACATCGTCAGAGCACCGCTGTGGCAGCCTAAACCCAGCGAAGCCCAAGGTAATTACAGGGAAGGAGATCAGTCTCTCGCTCTCTCCTCGTGCCCCAGCCAGCGGAACTGAACCGAGTTCATTTGTATGCCGTTCAGGTCTCTTATCAAATATGAAGCAAAGTCGTAAAAGCTAATTAGAGTTGGAATGTCTGTGTGTGGGACGCAGAAGCTGCTGCCGCCTGAATAATTCAAACTAATCGGCCAGTAATGCAGGCGAGCCCTTAGAAAGCACGCCCATTGAGCGGCAAAAGTTTAATTCAAATGATCAATAACCAAACACACACACACACGATGCTCTTCGCTTCCATGGCAACTTGTTTGAACTGAAGAAAAGATTTGTATTTGTGTGAAACTCGCTCGAGTATCAATTATTCTCGGGGTCTCTGCTGGAAATTATGACAGCTCGCATCTCCATTCGACTGGGATTCGTTGTGCAGATGTGCGTGCCTCGAATGTGCTCTTATTTTGCCTGTTATTTTGCTTTTCACGTTGCCACACATCAATCATAAAATGCAAATATTTACGATTTTATTTGTGTGCAAATTGCCGACCCACGACCATTAAACCGAGGCTCTAACTTTCCACACTCAATCGAATGCCTCCCCTTTTTTTATTGCAGGAACAGCAGCAGCCGCAAGTATCGGCGGCACATCAACGAGAACGCCCTCGGCATCATCCGGAGCACCCTGAACAGCGGCGGCTTTGGCCCCCAGGCGCCCAACATTGCCAAAGAGCTGGGCATACCCTCGAATTCGGGGCCCATGAATCAGCTGGCGGCCGGCTACCAGCGTCCGCTCTCCCATCCGGGCGGCGGCAGTGGCGTCGCGGCAGCCGCAGCGGCTGTCACAGCAGCCCAGCAGGAGAAGGGCATGTTCAGCATCAGTCAGCTGAACCTGGAGCTCACCGACGAGCATGTGGGCAGCAATGGGCGCATGGAGATCACCTGCCTGTCGACGATACCAGCGACTGTGGGCCAGGGCGAACAGTATGCCGACTACAAAACGTATTCCGTAAAAGGTGAGTGGTGGCGCATCGCAACACAACGCGGCGTACGCGTGATTCGCATGAATTGTGCATGTGTGTGGGTGTACACATTCGGTTTATTTATTCTGTAATGTAATGCTATGCAAGCACAATATTTGCTTTGGGCCACACTCTCGCAAAATGACGAGCCGTGAGCTCATCAAAAAGTGCTCGCTCCTCACACGGGGGAGGCACGCGCGACAAAATTATGAAATGTGGGAGAGAATCACGGATGGAATTTTCACAAAATAAATTAGCATGATAATGGGATGTTGCTGTGTGTTAGGGGTACAGCATGTCTGTATATGTATGGTGTGCCTATTGTTATTTCTCGGGCTGTCAGAATGTCTACCGCCAGCTGCCAAGAAATGTTGTAAACAAAAGTCAACTTTGTCTTTTGTCGTTTCGTCTTTTTGGCAGATTTGAAATGTTTTCCTTATTTGCATTGGAGTTGCCGAGCAGCTTTTGGACGGGTTCATGTCCTGTACACCGAGCAAAAAGGGAGAACGCTCGTGGCATTCCCACTTTGTATTGTACTTCCCCAAGTTCAACTAACATTTTCTCCGTGTGTACCGAATGTTCGTTTAATTTCGACTTACGCCCACACCTAGGGTGACAGGGGAGACGGAGGGCAGGACACAAACAGAGGTTAATTTATATATCTGACGACAGTGTTTGCCTACAAGCCGTTGTTAACACTTGCTTCCTCCAGGCCAGTCTCCGAGTCGTTGACTCGACTCGGCCAGTGTTGTAAATTGTCTTGAATTGTACGAAATAATTTACACATTACCAGGCCCATGACTCACAGCGGTCGTTGGTCGTTGGTCGACGGTCGTGGTCCCAGGCGTGGTCTAGCCGGAGGCAACTCCTTTGTCTTTCGACCTCTTTGCCGGTCGAAGTGGCTGCCAAACTGTCACTTGAACCAAGGGGCGTATGCGTGTTATTTATGTTGCGTGAAGTGCGTCATTTATTTCGGCCACTTCGCCGCTGAGAATGCTCCTTCACACTGTAATTGTTTCTTATGCTGCCCTAAGGGGCTGCCATCAGTTGGCTGCCGCTGGTTGCCTTGTTTATGCCAGAACTTTTCAGCGGCTGATCGGCAGAGACCTTTCCCTCCTGTGGCTCCTCACTTGGCTAGTCACTTTCAAGGGCTTTTCAGTGATTTAAATTATTCAGCTTACACGGGGGCGAGCGGCTTTCGCAAATTGATTTGCCTTTTTTTACGGTTTGGGCAATCATCCTGTCAGTCCTCCCCGCCGTAATGGCTTTTAGTCTCTTCAATTAATTTCGCCTGCCAGCCTTGACCGGCAGCTCCAGCTAGCCGGCAAGGACACTGGCATTTCCTTTCACCTGATCCCCGCATTGTTTATCACATTCTAAAGCCCCATAGTATACATTATATTTATCTTCTATTTTCCGTATTTCTGCAGTTGAGGTTGAGCGACAATTGGCCTCCTCCACGTCAACGGCAGCGCCCAGCATCGGTATGGCGGCACTGGGCAACGGCAATGGACACGGGAACGAGACCTCGGCTGGCTCTGTAATGCCACATCTGTGGTCTCTGGCTCAGATTCTGCTACTCATGCTCCTGCCCTTGAGCTACTAGGAGCTACTAGTCTAGGTGCAGCAGCTGCTGGCGAGAAGCAGACCACCGACATACCAAGGCATAGTTACGCCAAAACAAAGAACACCCACATCATCATCATCATCTTCGCCAGCATCAAGGGCAGTAGCGCAAGGAACAGCAGAAGCAGCAGCAGCAGCAGCAGAACTAAGTTGGGTTTTTTTATAAATTGTACACCAAATTTTTAATTTATTTCCACGTGCATGAGCTCGATTGAGCAGGAAAATTAGCACACCACAAAGAAATTAAACCAAGGAAGGGGGAAAGGGCGATGCAGAAATAGTGGATTTATAGGAGAATTTGTAAAATTTTTGTGCTGCTCTCCTTGGAAGCCAATTTAAATAGTTTACTTGTAGATAATTTGAAATTGCCGAGGGGCAACGTGTGTTGATATCCCTTCCCACTGGTCTTTTTTTATATTTTTTGTGTGGCCAAAATGCCAAAGAAAAATGTTTGTAATTAAGTTGCAGTCGGACCGGACTGTTGGACTGGATTGTGTGGGAAATGGTTTGTCCATTTCTCATTCCATTGCAGTCGCAGTTGCCGACGGACATTTTTTGTAGCGCAAAGAAATTTTTGTATAGCTAATTGAACGTAAGTTCGGTGGAAAAGCTCGCCCCATCGGGCAGTCAGCTATTCCAACTGAGCAAAATAAAGTTTTTGTGCTCTTCAAGGTCAGCGCACAGTGGGCTTGGCATTCCACCCAGTGATTTTCCATCGCCGGCCTTGTCAGAAATTTGTGCGAATGCCGCTCCCAACCCCTGAGGGATCCCCATCCAGGCAAACGAAAAACGATTGAAGTAAAGTTTTTAGGCGTTTCCAAGCTAGTTAGTCGCTACGAAGCTTGTACCTAAAATGCATCGCATCATCCAAATGCAACAGCAAACAGATGAACAAATGAACAGAAGTCCCCATCCCCCTGCCCAGAGGCACACAAACAATTTAGCGAAATGAAAGTTATTTTTTATGGTGTTTGTAGCGCTTCGGCTAGTCAAGGATGTGGATGTGGATGTGGATGTGGGTTAGGCCACTGAGGGTTAGGCTAGGATTAAGGCAAATTGAATTTAAGCGCCAGCCACATTCCACTTAAATACGAGTACACGGAGTACCCTCCCTCCCCAGAAAAGAAACCCAGAGAAAATTAAACGTTTAAATGTAAAATAATTAGACAGTTAAACCAAGAAGCTTACAAAAACAATCAGTGTTGAAAACATTTTGAGAAAACCAAAACAAAAACAAAAAACGAAACGAAACGAAACAAAGAACACGAAACACAAGACACAAGAAAATGGCGTCGCAATGGGCGCGTCTGTGGCGCGTGGCGCTGGGTGAACCCTCGAAAAGGGTCAACTCCGAATGGGTTGGACCGACAGGGTTAATGGGTTTCCCCGGGGCAGAACCAGAACCAGACCCATACCATCGCCGCAACACATTACGACGCTTATTTATTTAGAAGTATATTCATTTGGTCCTTCGTTCTCGTTTCGTTGTGTGTGTATAAATGGTTATCGTTGCAATGGATCGTTTAGAGAGTAGTTAGGAAAATATTTGCCATTGCAATTAATTGTGTTTGTAAACGTTTTCGTTACGTATTGTTTTTTTAGTTGTTGGATCCTAGGCGCTCGTACTTGAGAGCAAGTGCGGATGCATTACGTGTATGTATGTATATTTAGGAGAACCTCTTTCAAACGCGCTTTAAGTGTCTACGTATATTTGCTAGAGAAGAATTTGAAACACATACATGCAACATACATACGAGTAGCATACCAATGTAACTATGTAAAGCAAGAAGATAGCGACCGGTAGCAGAAACGGTAACACGAACCACAAACAACACGGCAAAGTAAATATATGTAAAGCAATTAGCGGACTAGTCTATACCCATACATACTATACCATTTACCATATACCTTATACTATATACGTGTACGTACATATACATACCCTACCTATACATGAGCATCTGTTTTGTGTGTATGTGTGTAATTAGGCTTCTATTTTTGACTTCAAATCGACGGCGAAACGCAACCAAAACCCAAACTAATATTAGTGTATAGAATTTAGCCTGCAGAAGCGTTCTCCTAAGCGAAATCAGCTAAAACCAACCGATTGACAATTACCAATTACCAATTAAATGATTGCAAAACTAAAACCCAAACACTTTTCCCCCCAAAAATCGGTTGTTCAGTGTGACCGGAGCTGTAGTACATAGATCTAATACGAATTCGATTTCGAGTTCGATTTCGAAGTAGTTTCACGTCCATTTGGTGGCGACGGAGGAAGTGAAGGCAGCAACCGGATATTGCTTGAACGAACTACAACAATTTTTTATAAATGAAAATATACTATAGTTATGTCGACGATAACGGTAAACGGTAAACGGTAACGGTAACATCAAGTAAAATAATATTAAACCAAAGAGAATGAAAACAAAACCAAAACCAAAAACAAAACAAACAAAAAACAAAGTTCATATTACATATAAAAAATATGGCTAAAATGTCTTATGCAGGTATTGACGTCTTCCTATGCTACGCTGTCTATTATTAACTGAACAAATGAATTACATTTATAAATTATACATTATGAATAGGTATGCATACAAAGTTTACTGTATGTGAAAAAGAAAAAACAAATGAAAAAAACCAACAAAAAAAAAGAATAAAATATTAACACTTATACACAAAAAAATGATAATGCTTTAAGATCAAATAATGAGTTATTTCTCTTTAAGTTTAGAACTGTTACTTATTTTCCATCATCAAGACTATTCAATTGTGGATAATTTCGCTTGATTTATGTACGATTATCCTGGGAAGTGGTTCCCTGTTTGTTATGGGTTTGAGACTCACTCGTAAATGTTTCCCACCAATCTATAAACAAGTGCAAACACATCTTAACTCTCAGCACCTCATATCGCATCGACACATATACAGTTTGCACCTCCCAGTACCCAGTACCCATCATAACTCACTCCCTACTCAGCACTCTCTCTTATTCCACTTGCAAACATATATGAATGTATCTGTATCTGTCTGTCAAATATGCAAACTGTGCGTTGTTCAGTCGCCTCAGTCCGTTGTCCCAACATCCATACATTGTCTATACATATGTAGCTCTGCATGAATATGCATAATTGGTAATGGGCCAGCTCTCAGCCATGTGACTGCTAATTATTGTATGTGCCATGCAGCAGGCACTCTCTATCCAGCATATAAGTGTGTATTTATGTAAAGAAAAAAAAGCATTCATGTAAGTGTCAAGTGCAAAGGAAACACAAAAAAATGATGATATTTGTAAAGAGCAAACTAACGTACATTAAGTGTCGCAGCAATTCGTAAAACATATCATAAATGTTGTAACATTTTCTCTATAACATGTGTCAGTAACCTAAGAGAGAGCCAAGTGACATTTTTCATGACTAACATATGGCATTTGTCATTTAAATATCGTTTATCCACGCAGCCTCTCTTCCGGGAGCAGGCAATAAAGAAAATTAATGTACATGGATATCACATTACATATATTTGAAACGCTGTGTTTTGATCTGACAAAAATAGTATTACCATGCCAGACAACAACTCGTTTCGTTCGGTCTGTGCCTCACAGTTCCCTACATCATTTCACTCGCATCAAAATCTTCCAGTCGCACATATCATTGCAAGAAATTATACAACAAATATATATTTAAAATATGTATGTATACAAAAAGAGATGACAAAAAGGTGTATAAAAAAAGATATATATATATTTATACATAATTACATACATACATGAATACATACGAGTACATATGTGTATAAACATTTATAAATGAATGCAGACATAATTTATTAATTTTAAACACTTACACCACAGAAAGCTTTAACTTTATCATTTCCATTGTTTGTCGAGCATTAATATATTCCCATGCACATACACATGGGACCTACATACAAACATATTCAATATTGTACGACTTTATTTGACTTAACCTCATTTGTATTGTATAAAAAATATTTTACTGTAAGAAAAGGTCTAGATAAATAGCATAATTCGAGGCTAACACGAGTGCGGATGAAACTGACGAAACAAAAAAGAAAACAAAAACCAATGAGGAAAAAAGACAAAATAAAATTGATAAAATAACGAACACATTTATTTATAGATACAGACATACCAGTACCAGTAACAGTTACAGTTACAACGTGTAATTGTTGAGGAGAACAAAGAAACGCAACCTATGCAGATTATGCGCGACCGGAAGCGTGGAATATTTGTGTGTATAATTGTACTAATACTAACATTTAAATATTAACAAATACGAGTGTACGTACATTGTCAACGCCGAGCAGGAGGTCGGGCGTTTGATTGAGGATTGTGCTGTGTGGAGCACAAACTAAATGTAAAATTTAAATGTAAAAAATACCAAACACCCTAAGAAGAAGAACGAGAACAAGAAAAAAATAAATATAATTACAAACTCAAACCAAAATTATGGCGCCTACTGCTTGGCCAATCTACTACACTGAAGAGATATACAGCATATTAAATATACATACAGAAATACGAGTACGAATATTTGTGGTAAAAAGAGAACGAACTAAAAAATAAATGTTGAAAACAAGAGTCCAAAGGCGTTTCATTTAGGGACAGACCAAAGAACCCAGAACCCCTTAAAGCGGACCCGGCAAACAAAGAGCTGAAGGAGCACACACAAAAATGGCAAATGTGGAATAACACACAACGAAGTGGCAGCCACAGAGAGTGCCACAAAAATCGGGCTGAGTGGGGAGGGGCTCTTCCCTGGGGTGCATGTAGATGCCGGGAGACAGGATTTTGCGGTGAGGGACCGCACAAGTGCGTTAAACAAACTTGCGTAACTTTTTGCTTGACGAATATCCTTTTAATCCTTTTAAATGTGCAGGAAAATTGAAGCAGCAAGAGCTGGAGCTGGAGCCAGGCCGGGATGGGACGTAACTGTTGTCCTGCGAAGTGCGTAAATAAAGGCGGGCCAAGTAAGGACACATAAGGTCAAAAGTCCCAGCAAAATTACCAAAGGGGGCGAACGTAAATGTCCTGCAATAATCAACGAAAGGATAAACTACGAAATAAATGGCGAATCAAGGGTATCATGGCCGTAAAACACATCCGCCTCAGAGCCTGAGCCAGAGCCTGACTGGGGCTGGGGCTGGGGCCACAAACAAAGCCCAAGACACAATGGTCGAGTATTTTCTTTTTCCTTCTTCTCTGTGATGTCTCTCTGCCTCGCCTCGTCACGCCCCTCAACGCCACAAAGGTGCAACGGTCCTGGTTGGCTCATTACGGAATCAAAGCCCTGTACACACACACAAACACTCACAAGAAAGGACATCAGCGTATGGGGGTGTATGGGTGTGTGTGTCTGGTGACAGATGCGCGCTATCGATTGCGAATTCGTGTGGCAAGCAAGCTGAAAGCCAGGCTGTAGGGGGAAGGACAGCCAAACGACAACGTTGCATGGAAATGAGCAATTAACGCCTGGGCATCGTTAGGCCAGACCAATCTGGATATCGACGAATCAACAGATTTTCTGTGGGCCCGTCAAAAGGGTTCTCTGCTGCTACTGATCCCAGTCCTGCTTCTGCTTCTGCTTCTGCTCCTGTCTCTGGCTCTATCTTTGGCTCCTGTGTCCTGTGTCTGTCTTGATTAAGGTATAAATATTAAATCAGCAATGGATGCGGCAGTAGTGGCAGCTGCTCTGCTTCTGCTCCTACTGCTGGCAGTAAGCTGCTGCTGCTGCTCTTGGCCTTTGCTTTTACTGTTAATGAGCCATGGCCATGGCAGCGACGGCAGCGAGGAGGGAGGCAAACAGGATGTGGTTTGTTAAGAGGCTCGTTCGTTGCTTAATTATACATGGCAGCGCCTAAAAGTCGCCTAATTAATATGCAGCAGTCAGCCAGCGGAGAGTGGCACGGTTAATGAGCCGAAACTCCCAGCATGTGTGCCACGAAGTTTCGACAGTCAGTCAAGCGTCTGTTTGGCATGCACACATTGAGATGCCTCAAGGCAGAAAGCAAAAGCAGAAAGCAAAAGCAAAAGCAGAAGCCAGCCGGAGCACTCGTACCACTAGTGCCTTGAGGGCTGCAGAGGATGTTGCCCGAAAATAACTCAATTTTCATTGAGTGGGCCGGCTCGAGTGCTCGCGTACCCGCTCATGGGAAACACCAATAAACACTTTTTGCAACAAATCCGAAACCCAAGCCCCGCAGAAGCAGGCAACCACAGGCAGCAGCAGGGCAGGGAGCAGCGACAGGCGCAGTAAAACTTTTTGACAGCGACAACATGGCGTACAACTGCCAACTGCAAATGCATTTGGATGTGGCCACGGTTGGGGGGCTTTAGTTTGGGCTTCAGCTTGGGCTTCGGGACCCACAGCTCATTGCCACCTGTACCTGTATGGGTGGGTGGTTTAGTTGGGTGTGTGCTGTGGTTGCCAAATTAACAAAAGCGAGCTGCAGTGAGCTACAGCGACTCCCGCCTCCGTACTCCAGAAACTTTGTTGCCTGCAAAGAGGAGACTCGCTGAGAGCAGGGGCCAAAAACAATAGCGACTGCAAAACTGTCTCGAGCACATTTCAATTTGCGCTTATTCCTACCCTACGAAAATTCCTGCCCCACAAAGTTGCCGCCTGCATGCGGACAAAAATGTCAAAATATTTAGTTGTACAACAAAACTTTTGGTGCAGCAGAACGCGAGCGCTTTCAGAAATTGAAAAGAAATATTGGTTAGCCGAAAAGGGCGGACAAGGGGAGGAGAAGAACCAACAGCGGGCGGAACTTTTGCTCTGCGAATTAAATCGAAATAAAAATGTTTGTTGCCTGCTGCCTGCTGCCTGCATGGGGAGCATTGTTTGCTTGCAATTTGCCTCTGTGCCACACTGCCACACCGCAATGGCTGCTGTGTTGTTGGCTCACCGCAGCTGTCGGCTGTTGTGATTGAAAGCGGCACAATACCCGTGCTCCTGTTTGCAAACAGTTCCATAATACCAACGATTTGTATTTGGTTTTTGGTTCTACGCGTGCAAAAAATGGATTTGATTTGGGTTTGTGAGCAAAGATGAAGCCCTGCAAAAAAGAAAACCCACTTGAGCGAGTCTCTGTGCAAAAAACTCAGCCCAAAATCAGGCTATGCTTTTTTTCGCTACTCCAGCAACTGGCTCCGACTCGCATGCGAAACTTCTTTTGGCGCTTGTGCAACGATTTTTTGGCCACTCCATTCTAGTGCCCCATACAATTGTCATTACCGCTTTTTAATACACTTAACGCGAACATATTATGCACCAGGGGTACGCGGTAAATCACATTTATTGTGTTGCAGTTAAACAAATTTACGCGCACCCCAACATGAATTATTTAATATTACTTTGAAAAAAATCATAAAAAGTGTAATATATAATTCTCGCTTGTGCAAACTCTTGTGGGGCGTCTCTCCGTGCCGCCAAAGCGTTTCAACTTTGCGGAAAAAATGTGTGATATGTTTCTGGGTGTCAAACGAAGCTTCAGCTTTGGCTTCAGCTTCAGCATCAGCATCAGCTTTAGCGTCAACTTCAGCTTTGCCTTGGCGACAGTTGAGAGCGCAGTGAATGTCGTTTTAATAATTTATTTTTGCGCGCACAGCAGGCTTCTCATTAACACACAAATACAGGCGCAGAATGACACACACACAGACACAGATAGCAGCAGCAGCAGCAGCCATACGCATAGAACACGCACTTGGCAGCCTCGTTGGCGTTGATACGGTCGGCTGACTGCTGCACATCACCTTAATTACAGGCAGCAGTCTGGGCGCAGTCAGACGGCAAATGGCAGACAAGCTAACAGCGTTTATGGTGGGCCAAATTGCCATTCCCCCCAGCCAGCAGCCAGCAGCCACCAGCCTTAGCCCCTCCCCACTCATACAAGGCATATTGTCGTTGCCGTTACGCTTTAGCGATTCGTTACTGTACTCGACAGAAAGAGCAACGGATTCAGTTTGCACTCGACTGCTGATAAGCGTGCGATTCCTGCAGGGGCCTCCACTTAGCGCACACCCACAGACACACACACTCACACTCGCATCACGGACACAGGCAAACAGCTGCCGTGATGGCCATGAATACATGCACCGTTGGGTTGCGTTTATATCGGGCTTATGTTACATCTAAGTGAAATTTAAGGACTCCACTCAACAGCGTACCAAATCCTCTGCATAGTTCATGGGTAGCCCTGATGTGGTGGATGGTGTGGGGGGTCCGTGGAGGCATTTCAAATGATGAGTTTGCTTTTCACGGAAGCAGGAAGCCATCAAGGCACACACCCACTCACCGCCACACTCTTATGTACACTCATCTACATCTACACACATCTATGCACACCGAGATACACAATCATGGCCGATGAGTGTCAGCTGGCAGAACAGAACAGAGAGCAGATCAGAGCCTAGCAGACCAGCTGCCAGCTTCCACCTGCAACAGGACGTTGCCACTTACACGGACCATAACTGGCATTGGGCAACCCAACGTGCCGGACCCGAAAAGGATACAAAACGCAGTGAAACCAGTGGAATGGCTCGAATGAGAACCGGGCCTAGACCGGGCCATTGTGCAGCCACTTCATTTCGATTCTAATAACTCCAATTACAAATGGCGGATGGGATAAAGCCGTTGTGCATATGCGACCGGAGGCAGCGAAGGGTGGGATCTCTGAGTGTGTGTGTGTGGGCTCGTTTTCCATGGTGGAGTGAGCTGGGGGCGGCTCAACTTGTTGCTGGACTTTATGCCATGCCAGCCGCTTTATCCGGGTTATTATTTCAAGGACTTAATGTGAAAGGACAATGCACAGCCACACGCCAATGCCCCGCCATGGCCATACTCGTTGCCGTTGCCATTGCCATTGCCGTGGGCTGGGATTTGCCTCGCAAAACAAATCACACATAAAAGGAACGAAAAGGGCTGAAGGGTCCACAGGCAGTGTGTGGAAATTGCAGAATGCCCACAAAGATTCACACAATTAGCCAGCCACTGAATGAGTTTTGCAGCCGCAGACCAGACCAGAAACAGGATTCAACATCGGAAATTTGTCAGTTTACAAATTGTATTCCTCGTGGAGAGGGTTTACTTAAAAGCTAATATAATGGAGGGGAAGGGTAATATTCAATGTGATCGCTTAGGAAACGTTACCGTGTTGGGGTGGCACGAATACGCTGCTCACTTGATGCGGAAGCGACGCAGAGTGGGTGGCAGATAGTCCTGGGAAGACACCACATTGGCGGGCAGGTACTCGGAGCTGGGGGAGTGCGACACGCTGGCGGGTGCCGACTGGGCGGCTGGCGAGGCAAAGTTTAATACTGGAGCACGACCCTCGTTGGAGATGCGGGAGACGCCGGGCAGCTGGTTGTACTGGTTCTGGATGGCCAGCTGGGCATTGGCCGCATCCTCGGGCGTGCGGTACTTGACGAAGTGCACCTCGGGCTTGTTGCTGGACGTGGACTTGAGGGCATTCAGCTGCTTGGCCAAGTTGGCCACGTCGGCCTGCTTGGACAGCACATAGATGGCGGTCTCCTGCTGGGCGGACTGCTTGGCCAGCTGCAGGGCGGCACGCTCGAAGCCCTGGTTCTCGGGTGTGCGGATGAAGACGACGCGCAGGTTCTTCTTCAGCGAGTTGGCGATCTGCTGGTTGTTGACACCCTCATCGAACTGCTCCTCGGGCGCTGCGTAGCTGTAGAACTCCTTCTGGAACTCCTCGATCAGAGGCGCAGGCTGGGGAATGATGGCCTGCTGGATGGGTGCTTCAATGGGCTGCGAGAGCACCGCCTCGCCACTCTGCACCTGCTGCAGGTGCTGCTGCTGCAGCTCGATGGGAATGTGTCCGCTGCCTGGCAGGAAGGAGAGTCCCTCATCGGCATGGGCCACGGGCTGGTAGTTGTAGCCCAGCTTATCGCCACTGCAGCTGGCAGCCAAGAGGCACAGAAGCTGTGGGAATAAACGATAAATAAATTCCATGATAAAATCCACAAATATTTGACTTACAATGAAGACGCGCATTTTGTGTGTTTGGGTTGCTGCTGGCTTGGAGGTGACAAGATGAACTAATGCTTCAAGTTCGACAGAGTCTGGCTTTTATAGGCACAAACCGCTCACTGAGAGAGGGAGAAAGATTCATCCATGCATTGGTTCCCCCCACCCACAACCCCAAATGAGGGGAACGCCTGGTTGCGGTGTGACCTTGCCGTTGTTTTCGATGCCATTTGATGGTCATTAAAATGCCTCGACCGTTTAAATATGCATGCGTCTTCCCTTACCTAGGCTTAGGCCTAGACCTGATCCATGACATGTCTGTCTTGCCTTTTCTTTTGATTTAAATGCACTCGGCGACATTTATAAATATGCATGGATCGAGCGATCTGCGATTGCGAATGCTTCTGCTGCTGCTGCTGCTGCCACTGCCACTGCCACATTATCTAATTGATTTGTGTTGGCTGCGACAGGCCATAAAACAGACTCCACAGTCGATGCTCCACAGCATCGGAGCAGGCAGCAGCTGCTGGCTGCCACTGTGTTGAAATGCCGTGGAAAAATAAACAGCTACTGGCTTTGCCGATAATATCTGGAAGTTTGCTGCTGGCTTTGAGTCTTTTGGGTCCATGCCGCTGCCCAGGCCCAGGCCCAGGCCCAGGCCCAGGCACTTGCCTGTCGACTCGACCCGGCTAAGCCGGTAATTATAATTTTCATAATTTTCCACAACTTGGGTTTGTTCGCTGTGCTTGCTGCTCGCTGCCGGCTGTCTGTTTGTTGTTGCCTGTTGGCTGCTCCCATTCGGCGCGGACGTCAATCTCTTTCGACGGTTCAGTTAATGAAGTTCCTTAACTAATTTAAACTTTTTGGCATCGTTTCATGGCCAAGCGAAGTAAGAATTTAACATTTCTTTTTTATCAACAGCTGCGTGGGCCGAGGCCTGTTTTGAAGATACAGATACAAAGAGATAAGAGATACGGCGCAATACGGGGAATACCCAAAACTCATAATTACAATTTCCACTGACAAGTCCCTGACTACGCGTGGCACTGATTCCAAGCCAAAGTTTTGTATAAGCAGGACTGGGATTGGTTGATTGAATATTGATTCGAGAACTCCTCTCTGCTCCCACTTGTGCTATTTTCTGTGATAGTATATATCACATATACTCGAGGGAAAGTGAATCTATAAAGTTTCGGCCACTCATGCTGCTTATTATCCCCCTGTACCCCCTGCCAGCAAATGTGGCGCCAAACTGCCGCCTAATTTGGGGTATGGCGAGCGCTGCAAAAACGGAGAAAAGATTGAAAAACACGCAAACTTGGCAGCTGCTGCTGCTGCTGCTGCTGGAGGGAATCCGATCCAAGAGTTGGACCTTGGACACACCTGTCCCAGAATTGCAGCCAGTCATGAGTCGTCCTGGCTGCCTCCGGCCTCCGGCCAGGATTAAAGCAGTTCGTTCTCGCTCTCTGGCGAGGAGTTTCCTCCTCCAGCTGCTGCTGTTGCTGCTCCTCTCAAGCAGAATGTGAGACCGGCAGCTTTGACGTGACTGGCAAACTTTTTGGCAGGCACCGCTAACGAGCGACGCTCCGACTGCCATGCCTCCACCATTCCCCTTGTTGCTCGAAAATGCTTAAACTAAAACTTGCTCAACAGATTTGCAGTGGCGGCGGGTGCCTTTTTTTACTGCTGCACTTCAGCGTGTCATATGGCAATGGAGGTGGAAGTGTGTGTTTGACCTTTGACACTAAAACAATTTGCAAAGCGAAATGATGTCAGCCTCAGTGTCCTCCAGCTCCTCGACGGGCTTCCTGCTGTTTCTGCTCCTTCAGCTCCTCCTCCTCCATCTAGTCGTAATTTAGTTGAAACATTCTTAAAGCAGCGCCTGTCGTAAAACCCGTGGCGACACCAAAGTTGGGGGCAGCGGATGCGATAGCGTTGCGGCAGCTCATGTGGGTTGGGGGGGCGAGGTGCGGGCTAACTCCGAGCGCAGCTCATTAAAAAGTTTTCCAGCGACAACGGCAGCAGCAGCAGCAGCAGCGGCAGCAGCGGCGACATTTGCACAAGAAAACGAAAACATTTGCATGGTTGGGAGTTGGAGGAGTTGGATACCAACACCTTAATGATTATCCAAGAGATACTTTGAAGATACTCGGCGTAATCCACGAAGTGTGTGTGTGTGCGTGTGTGTGTGTGGGTGCGGGCACTGGGAGAACTCAAAAGTAAAATGTTACGGTCTGGGGCCATGCCGTGTAATTAATTATTCATAATAGCAACAAGAGCTATAGATAAACATCGGCCACCCACTTGGCCATCCTTTCGCTTGGCGCTACAACTAAATGTTTTTTGATTGAAATTTCAATTAAATTTGTTTACCAAGTAATGCAAAGCGAATCCCCGAAATACATTGAGTAATTTATGGGCTTTGCGTTGTTTTTGGCGTTGGTTTATTTTCCCATAAAGCAAGGGAAACACTTCCCCTGAAAATTGAGTAATTCAAACGCCACAAAAGTTTGTTTTTATTTACTAATTACAATTACAATTTAATTTAGTTTTTTTGCAGTCTTTGGCAGAGGCCCTTTTCTACTTATGTCCTAGCTTGGGTACCTTCCTGGCGGCAGGTATTCCCGGAACAGCGCCTGCAGCCGTGCCATCTCCAATTCGGTGGCCTCCTCGTGCACTTCATAGTCGGAGCCACCCTTTGGCAGGATCTTGAAAATTACTGGCTCTGGCTTTTGAGTGATCTGTGGAGCTGGCTGTTGAATGAACTGCGGGACAGGCTGTTGGATGAACTGCGGGACAGGCTGTTGGATGATCTGTGGAACCGACTGCCGTACAGTTTGTTGCTGCTTCACCTCGAAGACATCGGCAGTCTCGATGGCATGGCTAATACTGTTGCCGGGCAGCTGCTCGTAGCCGTTCCGCAGGCTGGCCAGTGCCCGTGTGACATCCGCAGGCGTTCGATACTTGACAAAGTGCACTGATGGCCTGTGCTCCGCCTGCTGCTGGATGGCCGCCTGCTGCTGGGCCAAGGCTGCGGTGTCCGCCTGCCGCTGCAGCACATAAATGTCCAGAGGATTCTGCGATGCCAGCTGCTTGGCCGTCAGCGTGAAGAGATTCGTCTCCGGGGTGCGTATGAAGACGACCTGCTGTGGCGGCGCCAGGGCCTTGGCCAGCTGACGGGCTGCCTGCCAGGGCGCTGACTGATCCTCATCCGGCGGAGCTGCGTAGGTGAAGTATTCCGTGGCCAAAGGGCGCTCCGGGGCTGGCAGATAGGCGTTGTTCAGGGCATGGCTAATGCCAAAGAGCAGTGAAATGGACTGTGGATGGAAATGGTTAAACTCTGGATAGCATGGCCTTCATCCTATTCCTACATACCATTAGGGTGCGCATTGCTGAGAGGATCGTTGAGGTATGGTTTGGATGGCGGCCTGCCGCGGCTGATTTTCACCGCTCGAAGCTCTGTTTGGTTATAGTCTAGTCACAGCAACAAAACCATCCTTATATACGACACAAACAACAAAATGTTCGAAAGTGAGCTGACTTCTCGGCAGCGTCGTCTCTCTTTATGATTATTTCGTTGTATTTAATTTTTTGCATTCGTTTTTCTTTTTATTTTATGAACTTATAAAAGATTTTTGCAAACGTTGCCTCTATGGGCTCTGGCTCCAGCTCTGCTCTGGTTGTGTGTGTCTGCTGCTCCGATTATCCATGTTAATGTCGTTCAATTTTGAAATGCAAATTCCCTGGGCTTGCAAGACACCCGAGACAAAAGCCAAAGCCAAATGCGTATACCAACATGCTATGTGGAGCTCTGACCCGGGCCCGGCGTGAACTTGAATTTAATTCGCATAAAATTTACAAATGAGCTCCCAATTTGAATTAGTTATCAAATATTTTCATATGCTATTGGGGCACCACACCATTGTTGTCGCCTGTCATAGACAAAGCCATTTGTTGTGACTGCTCCCCCCACACCTCCTTCCCGGGCAACAACTCTCTGCTCTCTGGAGGCTTACACCTCCGCAGCTTTACTTTCACTTGGAAGATATTTTTATGGTCGACGTTTTATGGCTACCTCATTCGTTAATTTACACGTCATTTTGATGCCTTTTTTCCTCTTTTCAGAGTCTTCTTTTTGTCATAAGCCATCGAGCAGCGACTAGGCCCGGTTCGGATCTGATAAGCCGCTTAACGAACAATTTACAACTCGAACCGAGCATCGATGCCATCTGCTGAGCTCTCACTAAAGAAGCAGAAACACTGGTGGCAATTCATTGATATCTCGAGTTTTATTTGCAGCTACAACTAGATACACACAGGGGCCAGGGGCAGGGGCAGGGGCAGTCTTATGGAACTATTTTAATGTCTTAATTAGCGGATGGAGGGATGTCTAGTGATGAGCGCGTCGGCGGCGCCTAGAGGCTTGCTGGGCGCGATAGTAATTGGAGGAGGTTAATTCTGTGGGAAAGACCATGCGACTGCCCGAGCGGCGTCGCTCGTTGGCTCGGAATCCAGTGCGAAGCGATCTGCCGGATCGTTCGTCCAAGTCGTCGTAGCTGGAGCCGAGATCCTGCTGCGGCTCAGGCAGCGGCGGCAGGTCGATCTGCCCGAGTGTGGAGCCAACTCCCGCCGCACTGTAGCCCTGCGCTATGGAGGCATAGTTGGGCAAGGACGGCAGATATCCTGCTGCTGGTGGAGGCAGATAACTCGATTGTGGGGCTGGTGGCAGGTAACTCGACTGAGGACGAGGCAAGTAGCTTGGTTGCGGCGCTGGTGGCAGGTAACTCTTCTGCGGCAGAGGTGTCGGCAAGTAACTGGTCGCTGGGGAAGGTGTTGGCAAGTAGCTGGACTGAGCAGATGCTGGCGAGTAGCCAGGCGGCAGCCGTGGTGGCGGTGATTGTGGCTCTGGATAGTAGCCTTGCTCCTGCTCCTGTTCCGGCTGTGGCTGTGGCTGTGGCTGCTGCTCCGGATAGTAGCCCAATGAGGATGCCTGTGCTGGGGCCTGCGGGGAGCCCGTTCCGCCGTACTGCGCCTGAATGTGCTGCTGTGCCTGGAGTGCCTCCGCTTCCGTCCTGTATTTGACAAAATGAACTTGGGGCTTGTGTTTGTGCTGCGTCTTCAGGACGCTCAGTTGGCTTGCCAGTTCGTTCGAGTCCGTCTGCTTGTTCAGCACATAGATGGCGGTCTTATCCTCGGTGGTCTGCTTGGCCAGTGCGTTGAGTGCACCCACCACGGCCTTGTTTTCCGGTGCCTTGATGAACACCACCTGCAGGTTCTTCTGCGAGAGGGAGGCCAACTTGGTCTCCACCTGGTCCGCCTCCTCGCTGGAGTCGTAGGGCGCTTCGAAGGCATAGAAATGCTTGTGGAAATCGGCATGGTCGTCGTAGTGTTCATTGGCTAAATTTGGATAGCCAGCAGCCCCAGAGGTTCCTTCGTTGCCATAGTCCTGAGCTGCAGCTCCATAGCTGTTGAGGGGCGGAGCATTGTTCTGCTGGTACTGGTAGCCCAACTCTGCCGAGCAGCAGCAGATGGAGAGCGATAAAAGAAACTAAAATATATTTAATTAATAATCAAATCTTTAGCTGTCATTCCGTTCGCTTACCACAATTCCCAGCATGATATAACCACTGTGAAGAGCAACAGGCATTTGTCGTACCATCCAGCTGTCCCGAAGCGTTTTATAATCTTAACTCGTCTCTCAGAGCCCCACCAAATCGGGACTAATGGTCGCCCCTCCTTATAGGGTAAATAGTTCAATGTCGCACCACGAATTTCGCCAGCTATTCCCAGACGATTACAACATTTCGCATTAACATTATTTTATTTATTTATTTTTATTTTTATTTTTATTTTGGACATGTCTCGAAAATCGCAATACAAACTATTCAACAGAGATGGTAATCTCCACATGGAGAGGGAGATGGGTCGCAGCGAGTGCGTAGGAATCAGTGGGAAGGGAGGGGAGGGGAGGGGAGGGGTCAGTCGTTCGGTTCGATGCCCTACAGGCAGAGACGGCTTACAGGCGGTGACGCAGCACCGAGGCGGGCAGGTAAGAGTTCTCGGGAGAGGAGGGAGCAGCGACTGGGCGAGCGGGTGCCTGGGAGGCAAAGTTCAGCACGGGGGCAACACCGCCGTTCTGGATGGAGGAGGATCCACCAAGCTGGTCATACTGTCCCTGGATGGCCTGCTGGGCGTTGGCAGCGTCCTCGGGGGTGCGGTACTTGACGAAGTGCACCTCGGGCTTGTTGTTGTTGTTGCTGCGGATGGAGTTCAGCTTGTTGGCCAGATCTCCGATGTCAGCCTGCTTGTTGAGGACATAGATGGCAGTCTCCTGCTGTCCGGCCTGCTTGGCCAGAGCCAAGGCAGCGTTCTCCAGGCCACGGTTCTCGGGTCCCTTGATGAAGATCACGCGCAGAGCCTTGTTCAGGGAGCTGGACACCTGCTCGGAGCCGGCTGGCTCGTTGAAGGCACTCTCATCGGCGGTGTAGGTGAAGAACTCCTTCTGCAGCTCGGTCTGGGGAGCGGAGTAGTTGGGGGCGTCAGCCGAGGGAGCGGCTTCGGGTGCGCTGCCGTAGGACTCAGAGGGGGCATTGTATGTGGGCTGTTCCTGGGTGGCAGCTGCCGCTGGGCTGTAGGACTGTCCACCGGTTGCCTGGGTGTAGGCTGGAGCGGAAGCAGCCTGGTTGTACGATGGTCCGGCAGCAGACGGGGCATAGGAGGAGGAGCCAGTGGAGGCGGATGGCTGATAGTTGTAGCCGAGCGAGTCGGCGCTGGCAGCAGCCACAAGGCAAAGGGCCTGAAGAAGAAGGAGATTAAGTTGTGGTCCTACAACGTTTAAGACTAATCGAGAAGGACTTACAATGAGGAAACGCATCTTGTGTGACTTGTGTAGGTGGATAACTCCGATCGGTTTGCTGGGTAAACTTCGAGTATGCTGATGTCACAGACGCCCACGTCTTTTATGCCAAAAAAGTTGGATTGCAGTTTGCAACTCTCCTAATTAGCATTATTCGCATTTTTAATTGGTTGTCTTTTATTTTTGCACCTCATTTGGAGCAGGTCGAAGCTGCTTGTCGCCATTCGCTCCCTCATCAGCGCCATTCGCTGGTCTTTCTGGCCAATTCCCACTCGCTTTTTGCTCACTTTTAAAGTTTACTTTTTACTAATTTTGCAGTTTCGCCGCCAATCGTTGGACTTAGTCTTAGTCGCAGTCTTAGTTGTGTCTCTGCTCTGCGCATCGTTATCGGTTTTTCGCGCTTCTCTTGCTTTGGTTTTTATCTTCTTTTTGCATAATTGTATATGATTTTTCTAACAAACTCTGCTGGTGACTCTGCTGCTTATGCTAATCGGCCGTAGTGGGTGCTCTTGAACAGAGCCGTCGATGTCCACTTTGGCTCTTTGTTATTGGCTGGCTGGCCATTCATCCGGCCGCTCTGTTATCACTCATACATTATGTATTACCACGATCCAAACCGCTCCGATCTGGGCCTGAACCGTCTTGGTTCCGTCTTGCAGTTGCCATAAATTTACGCGCTAATAGTTTGTCTAACCTTTTACTTCACGCAGATTAACATTTTAATTATGATAAAAAAATTTCGTCGATTGTTTTGCTGCCTGCCTCCTGCCTGCCTGCTGCATTCAAGAAAACAAAAAAATGTAAATTTGTTTTTATTGATTCCCACTTGTATTCCATTTGGCGCCGTCGCTTTGGAATTTTTATTGCCACTCAGGGCATGTAATAAACGCCGAGATCTGCAATTTTTCAAACCGCTTCCAGCCGAGTGACTAATCAGCGTCCACCCATCGACATTCACTTTTGACACTGACAACTCCATTTCCACTCCAGATCCCCCACCTTTCACAGACAGTAAAACACTCGATTGCTTCGGTTTAAAATATAATTGTATTTGGGTCGATCGACAAATCAATAGATAACACAAGAGCTAACAAATGGCAGATGGAAGAGCTCCAGAGGCTGGAGCCAGGGCTGGGGCTGAGGCCTTCCTAGTAACGGAAGCGCAGGCGACGCAGCACCGACGAGGGCAGGTAGGAGTTCTCGGGGATCTGGGCATTGGGCTGACGCACCTGCGAGGCAGAGGCGAAGTTCAGGGCGGGGGCAACACCACCATCATGGGCTTGGGAAGATCCACCCAACTGATCGTACTGCGACTGGATGGCACGCTGTGCGTTGGCAGCGTCCTCGGGGGTGCGGTACTTGACGAAGTGCACCTCGGGCTTGTTGTTGGAGTTGCTGCGGATGGCATTCAGCTTGTTGGCCAGATCTCCGATGTCAGCCTGCTTGTTCAGGACATAGATGGCGGTCTCCTGCTGGGCAGCCTGCTTGGCCAGGGCCAGGGCAGCGTTCTCCAGGCCACGGTTCTCGGGTCCCTTGATGAAGACGACGCGCAGACCCTTGTTCACAGAGCTCGAGACGCGTTCCAATTCCTGGGGCTCATCGAAGTCCTCCTCGTTGGCGGAGAAGGTGAAGAATTCCTTGTTGAGTTCAGCAGATGGGGCAGGGGCGTTGTAGCTGACGCCACCGCCAAGACCGGAGGATCCCAGACCGGAAGATCCCAGACCGGAAGATCCCAGACCGGAAGATCCCAGACCAGAGGAGCCAAGACCGGAGTAGCCAAGACCAGAGGATCCCAGATCGGAGGATCCCAGACCAAGTCCAGACAGGCCGCTGGAGCCACCGCTCAGACCGCTGTCCAGGCTGCCGTAGTTGCTGCCGCCTCCCAGGCTGCCTCCTAGGCCACCTCCCAGGCTGCCTCCAAGTCCTTGGAGTCCTCCTCCGATGCTGCCACCGCTGATGCTGCCGCTGCCAGGAGCAAAGGACAGGCCGGCGTTGGAGTGTCCCACCGGTCGGTAGTTGTAGCCGAGCTTGTCGGCGCAGGCGACTGCCACGAGGCACAGGACGATGAAGGCGCGCATCTTTGTTCTGATGTTCTACTTGGAGCTCTCGATTGAGAATGATGTCGGAGGTGGCCGCCGTGCCACTTATATACATGGATGTCAATCAGAACAAGCGCTTGACAATCATGCTAGAGATCACGATAAGGTCCGCTTTGTTTTGGGCCAACCTGTTTTTCTTTTCTTCTTGTTTGGCGGCGTCTATTTTGGCCTGGTCGCAGCTCGCAGCCCAAGAAGAGCCACAACAACAACAACACCAAGAGTACGAGTAGCAGCAGCAGCGGCAGCAGCGTCGCTGGCATCGTTGGCGGTGGCGGCGTTGGCGGCGACGGTGTTGATTAAAATTTGATGAACTTGCAGCTTACAATCCGACGAATCTTTATGCAAATCAGCTCAGTCGGGCAGCGAGATAGCCACAAAGGGCTGGGCGTCGGCAGAAGCTCCAAATTGTTCGTCTGTGCAGTAGCCAGGTCCCTTTGTTCATTCATTTTGTTATGCAAATCGCTGAGCTGCCCCGTGCCCGAGCGATGATTGAAAGTAAGACTGACTCGGACCAATGCTTTTGAGGCTAATTTTCCAGCTTAATAATTTTAAATTGCTCCCCACCACGGATTTGGCCATTGTCAGCTGTCGTCTGCCGTCTAATGCAATTTGTCAAAGGCGGCAGATTCAATCGCCGATTGCGTGGGCCCCACTATGAGTTGGCAGCCAGCAGATACGCGATCAGCCGTGTGTTATACACCGGATTATACAAAACGCTGCCAGAGAACATGTTATATTTCCGCTCATTTGCAATTTTCATAAACAGCCTAGCCGGCGGACTCATAATTCAGCACCCGTCGGACTCGTTTGCCAGCCCCAGCCCAGCCCCAGCCCAGCCCCAAACTGCCGAATGGAGTTCAACAAATACGACAACACGGAATCCATTCGTATGTCTCGGAAACTCGCAAAATACAATCCGAATTTCCATGCCGAGGAATGTTCGTTGAGCTGAGAAGATCCGCAAACTATTTTTTGGCAATTTAGAATTAACAAACAAATTTATTTTCATATCATTAGCAAAACAGAGGAACAATCAACAAAGGAATGTCGGAATGCCCAAGAGTGGGCTTCGGACTGGGAACTTAGAATCGCAGGCGACGCAGAATGTTGGCGGGCAGGTAGGTGCTGCCAGGCGTCGGGGGTGGCACATAGGAGGAAATTGGAGCAGTGGCCTCGGGCAGGCCGACGGGCACGAATGGACCCTGAGAGATGCCAGAGCCTGGGGCAGCGGCAACTGGAGCAGGCGCGCTCGAGGCGAAGTTCAGAGCTGGAGCAACTCCGCCATCGGTGGACTGGGAGGAACCTCCGAGCTGATCGTACTGTCCCTGGATGGCCTTCTGGGCGTTGGCAGCATCCTCGGGGGTGCGGTACTTGACGAAGTGCACCTCGGGCTTGTTGTTGGAGTTGTCGCCGCTGCGGATGGCATTCAGCTTGTTGGCCAGATCTCCGATGTCAGCCTGCTTGTTCAGCACATAGATGGCGGTCTCCTGCTGGGCAGCCTGTTTGGCCAGAGCCAGAGCAGCGTTCTCCAGGCCACGGTTCTCGGGTCCCTTGATGAAGACGACGCGCAGAGCCTTGTTCAGGGAGCTGGACACCTGCTCGGATGCAGCTGGATCGTAGAAGTCACCCTCGTCGGCGGTGTAGGTGAAGAACTCCTTCTCCAGCTCAGCCTGGGGAGCGGCGTAGTTGGGGGAACCAGAAGAAGAAGCTCCAATGGGACCATCGATCGGGGAAGCCGGTGCAGGAGCAAAGTTGGGCGCCTCATTGCTGGCCAAACCCGATGGCTGGAAGCTGCTCAGGCCTGATGGTTGGAAGCTGCTCAATCCCGATGGCTGGAAGCTGGGGGCATCATTGCTGCCCAATCCCGATGACTGGAAGCTGGGTCCCGCTGCAAATGCGGGCGCCTCATTGCTGGCCAGGCCGGATGGCTGGAAGCTGAGTCCGGAGGGTGAGTGGGCCACCGGCTGGTAGTTGTAGCCCAGCTTGTCGGCGCTGGCCACTGCGGCGAGGCAGAAGCAGAGGATGAGTGAGAATTGACGCATGTTTAGCTGGCGGATTGGCGGTGGAGTGTGGTGCTGGTGGCAGATGATTCTTTGGCTTTTATGCAGATGGCTATGTGAGGCATTTACTGTTATGCAAAAGCTCTCGCATAAAGCAGTCTAATTATGGTCGCCACAGAGCCACAGAGCCGCAGCCCGGGCGGCTAAAATATGCATGAGATCCGCTCGATTGCACTGCTCGGTTTTGGTGTCCGTGTGGCTTGGCAGGAAGAGGCATGGTGTGTCCATGCTGTCGCCATAAAATTCATATTAAATTCAATATGTTGATGTGCTGCTTGAATCAATAATTTTTGCTTATTCTTATTCGCGGCTCAACCTTGCCAAAATTGGCAGCTAACACATAGCCTTATCGTTGGAATCAATAAAATCGAACTAGAAACAAAAGGGTAACCCAACAACGCATCGTAAAAAACCGATTCGGGTCAATTTCATAGCTGCACACCCACACCTGTTCCCTCTTGCCCCTAGCCACAGGGGACAGCCCTCGGGGGAATGACAAGTGTCGCCCACAATTGGTCCGCGAGCAAACAAAACGTTTGGCAGACCGTTTCATATGCAAATGAGGCGCGCCTAGTCGCGTTTTTGTTTTCGTTTTATTTTTTTGTGTTGGCTGCCAAAAATAAATATTTTAACGATTCGCGAAATTATTATTGCCTTTTTCAGCGGCTTTGTTCGCTTTGTGTTTTGTCCATTTGTATGCTCGGATTTATGCAAATGTTGCGGGTGGAGGCGACCTTCCGCAGTCGCAGTCGCAGCCGCAGTCGACGCTCGTCTGCGCCGGAAGTGCGACTTCGACTTCACCGCTAAATATAGCCGCCATCTTCTTTCTGCCTCTCTGCCTCTACTCCTAATTAACAACTGAACTGCAGCGACTTGTCAGCGTCAGACAAATAAGACAATCTGATAATTGGGCGGTAATTCGCATTAATAAATTACTTGGCGCCATCTGATTTGGCAATCGGAATCGGAATCGAAGTCCACAGTTCTGGCCATCAGCTAATTTGCATTCCGCAGCCAGCCTTCCACAAAACATGATTTCATATCGCGAAAATGCTATGCAAAAATGTGCAAAAATTCCATGCAAAAATCTGCAGCCGCAGCAGCAAATGGCAGCGTGACAAATCATAAAATACAAATATATAAAAATATAATAAAGAAAACGTATCTTAAGCAGCTTATTTATGCATTTTTATGGCAAATCTAGACTATTCATAATTCATATCTATTCATAATGCAGCGCCCCCAGTTTTGGATCACCGAATTTCGCTGAATTTTGGCAGCTCGAAGAACTGAATCTTGCACTTATAAAAGCTCAGAGTGCGCCCAACAAAGGCAGTTACAAATCATCTCTCCAATCCACCAAATCACCAGTCGCACTCCACAATCCACAATGCGTGCCTTCATCGTCCTTTGCCTCGTGGCCCTGGCCAGCGCCGACAAACTGGGCTACAACTACCAGCCGGTGGCCCACTCGCCCTCCGGACTCAGCTTCCAGCCAGCCGGCCTGGCCAGCAATGAGGCGCCCGCATTTGCAGCGGGACCCAGCTTCCAGTCATCGGGATTGAGCAGCTTCCAACCATCAGGCCTGAGCAGCTTCCAGCCATCGGGTTTGGCTAGCAATGATGCGCCCAACTTTGCTCCTGCACCCGCTGCCCCGATCGATGGTCCCATTGGAGCTTCTTCTTCTGGTTCCCCCAACTACGCCGCTCCCCAGGCTGAGCTGGAGAAGGAGTTCTTCACCTACACCGCCGACGAGGGTGACTTCTACGATCCAGCTGCATCCGAGCAGGTGTCCAGCGCCCTGAACAAGGCTCTGCGCGTCGTCTTCATCAAGGGACCCGAGAACCGTGGCCTGGAGAACGCTGCTCTGGCTCTGGCCAAGCAGGCTGCCCAGCAGGAGACCGCCATCTATGTGCTGAACAAGCAGGCTGACATCGGAGATCTGGCCAACAAGCTGAACTCCATCCGCAGCAACTCCAACAACAAGCCCGAGGTGCACTTCGTCAAGTACCGCACCCCCGAGGATGCTGCCAATGCCCAGAAGGCCATCCAGGGTCAGTACGATCAGCTCGGTGGATCCTCCCAGGCCCATGATGGTGGTGTCGCTTCCTCCCTGAACTTCGCTTCGCAGCCAGCTCCCGCCCACGAAAATATTGGTGGCTCTGCCAGCGCTCCCGGCGCCAGCTACTTGCCCGCCAACATTTTCCGCCGTTACCGTTTCTAAGAAGAAACTTAAAACTTCCTGATTTGTTGCTTAGTTGTCTTGTTGCATTATTGTTTAAATAAATGAAAATTTTAAAGAAATTATAAATAGATTTTTCTGCTGATAAATAAGTTAAGAATAAGAATTCGATGGCAAACACATGAATTGTATTCGAAAGATTGAAGCACTCTTTTGTGAAAGTTTCGCAACTCCTAGAATCAGAAACCAAAGATCATTCCTGTCTGAATGACTGAATGGAATGACTCCTAAACATATGCTTCAAAAAAGCATCTTGCCACCAAGTTAAAGCTCGTATAAAATGTATTCTTTTATTTGTGTATATTTAAGATGACTTAATAGGATGGAAATCATAAAATATTATCATAAAATATTACCGAATCGAGGTGATGTCAAGTCTGACATGGCTCCTTTATAAATAGACCAGAGTGCTGTGGAGACTGAGACTCAGAGAGACTAATGATGTAATCTGAGTTTTCGTCCCAATCGGATCAGAATGATGTTACCAGGAGAGGTCAGGTCGGTGTGCCACTGACGCAATTTGATGTTGATGGCACTTATGTTGAGGACTAGTGTGGAATTCCCCAGCCGATACGAAACCAGTTTCCAGTCACATACGTGGCCGAATGGCGAGTTCAAAGAGCTCTTCCGACAGCATTCTTTTTGACGTTGTACCGCGAGCAAGAAACTTGTTCGAATTCCAAGTCACTTTCGATTCTTGGCGAGGCAGAGATCCATAAACTATCAATGGAATCAGCATATCTATAGATTAGTTTTATGGACTTGTAGGCGGAACTCCTAGAATGCAACGCATTGTTGTGGCATTTAACGACCGCGAGAACATTTATTGCCGGCTCTTACTTTTTTCGAAACGAGTTCGATAGTTTTGCAGCATTTTCCCAGCACTGTCGAATGTCAAATTCCAATTCCAAATCAGATCGCCCAAGAATAAAAACTGGCGCCGGGAACCGGTCCTCCCAAGCGCCTCTGCATCTGGACAGAAAGTCTGGGCACGACTGGCTGACTGGATCGGCTCTCTATGGAGGAATTAGATAGTTTTGCATAATCATTTCATAAGCGCAACACTTTGCATAAAAAACTAGTTGAGTTATGAAGCGAACCCGATCGGGAACCATTTCGTCTATTGTTCTAAGCCCGATCCCGCTGCGGTTCTTCCGTATAAAAGGTGCTCGCCGCAGCCTCAGGATTCAGTCTTGGCTATTCCTTTGCCTGTTCACTACACCTCAATCCACCTCAACCGACAATGCGTTTCCTCATCGCTCTCTGCCTGATCGGCGCCGCATGCGCCCAGTACAACTACGGTGCCGGACAGTACACTGGCTCCGCCTCCGAAAATGTTCCCAGCTACTCCGGTGGCTCTGACAACTCCTACGATGCCGCACCCAGCAGCCAGAGCAGCAACTACGCGCCCTCCAGCGAGCTGAACAAGGAATACTACACCTTCCAGGCTGACGAGAACGATTTCGAGGATCCTCTGGCCGACCAGAAGATTGCTGGCTCCGTGAACAAGGGTCTGCGCGTCGTCTTCATCAAGGGACCCGAGAACCGTGGCCTCGAGAACGCTGCCCTGGCCCTGGCCAAGCAGGCTGCCGAGCAGAGGACCGCCATCTATGTCCTGAACAAGCAGGCCGATATCGGAGATCTGGCCAACAAGCTGAACGCCGTCCGCCAAAATGCCAACAACAAGCCCGAGGTGCACTTCGTCAAGTACCGCACCCCCGAGGATGCTGCCAACGCCCAGCGCGCCATCCAGGGACAGTATGACAACCTGGGAGGATCCTCTCAGTCCATCAACGGAGGCATTGCCAATGCCATCAACTTCGCCTCCCAGGCCCCAGCGGGTCCCTCCCGCCAGTCCGGTGGCAACTACTCGCCGCCCGGTGCCGTGAGCAACTCCTACCTGCCCGCCAACATCCTGCGTCGCCTGCGCGTCCGTTAAGGAGTCGAGAAGGAGCTCCGCCCTGATATTGTTGTTGTATATTATGCCCAGTTGTACCAATTTTTAAACGAATAAAGACGAAAAACGATGTAAACCCAAACTGCCAGTCGATGAGTTTGTGATCTTGTGTAATAGTTGTGGCGGTCGCATTCCTCGCATTCAGCATTGCCGGCCGCATTGTGTGCGGTTATTGCATTTTTATGCTCATGTTTTTTATTTTTATCGATTTTCCTTATAATAACATTTATGCAAAGCCGAATTGCTCGGCTCCGAGCGCACACAAAGGCCGAGCGCGAGCGCTGCCTACTTTGTAGGCGGAAAAAAAACATTTAGCCGCGTCATCGCTTTGTCTTTGAGAAGCTGCGCTGACAGCCTCGAAGACAGATTTGTATAAATAATAACCGCCGCCGCAGAGACACTCAGAAGCCAACCGTGCCTCAAACCAACAGAACCAAAGCAGCAGAATCCAAGATGCGCGCCTTCATTGTAAGTTTCCCGGCAGGATCAGCGCACAAGAGCTCTTGCTAATGGATTACTCTCGCCCACATCTTACCATAGGTTATGTGCCTGATCGCAGTCACCTGCGCCGATAAGCTCGGCTACAACTACCAGCCCGTGGGCCACTCCAACTCCGGCCTGTCCTTCGCTCCTGGCAGCGGCAGCATCGGCGGTGGTAGCCTCGGCGGTGGCAGCATTGGCGGTGGAAGCATTGGAGGAGGACTCCAGGGTCTTGGAGGTGGTCTCGGTGGTGGCAGCATTGGCGGTGGATCGCTTGGCGGTGGCAGCATTGGCGGTGGCAGCATTGGCGGTGGATCCCTCGGAGGTCTGGGCAGCCTTGGCGGTCTTGGCGGCCTCGGTGGTCTGTCTGGCGATTCCCTGAACGCTCCCGTCTCCTACAACGCCCCTGCCCCAACTGCCGAGCTCGAGAAGGAGTTCTTCACCTACTCTGCCAACGAACAGGACTTCGATGAGCCCCAGGAATTGGAGCGCGTCTCCAGCTCTGTGAACAAGGGTCTGCGCGTCGTCTTCATCAAGGGACCCGAGAACCGTGGCCTGGAGAACGCTGCTCTGGCTCTGGCCAAGCAGGCTGCCCAGCAGGAGACCGCCATCTATGTTCTGAACAAGCAGGCTGACATCGGAGATCTGGCCAACAAGCTGAACTCCATCCGCAGCAACTCCAACAACAAGCCCGAGGTGCACTTCGTCAAGTACCGCACCCCCGAGGACGCTGCCAACGCCCAGCGCGCCATCCAGTCGCAGTACGATCAATTGGGTGGATCCTCCCAGGCCACCGATGGTGGTGTTGCCCCAGCTCTGAACTTCGCCTCCGCTGGTCCAGTGCGTCAGGCTACCGCCCAGAACCCCGACAACTCCTACCTGCCATCTTCGGTCTTCCGTCGCCTGCGCTACTAAAAAGTGATTTGCTGAATGGTTTCGAGCCATCGAAACTAATTCTGGTCCTTGTTAAAGAGTTATTGTTGAAACTTATTGATAAATCTAAAATAAAATAAAATCGAAAAACAAATTTGAACAGTTTTGAGTAATTAGAAGATGAATCGTGAAATTGGTATCCAACGATGCACAGTTGAAGATTTTTGGGTGGTTTCTGATGCAGCAATTTAATTCATATTTGCAGGCCATCACCCGACTTATGGCTCAAATAATCTTGGAAAATGTAGCACATAGTTGACTAGTCTTTTGCAAATTAGTAAGGAGTAAGTCGTGATTGGGTTTCGGGCAGGCTGGAATATATTTTTAGGAATTTCTTTTTCCTCAAAATTTAATAGTAAATTGTTTTGTTATAAATAAAAACAATGATTCATGTCTATGGCATGTTCTAAATGAGTTCCTGTTTATGAACATTGAGTACACTAATCAGGAAAAGAATTTATGCATATTCTTCCGTCTTGCAATATTTTAGAGTTCGAATGTCCTTGGAGGTCGATGATCCAAAAAATTAATATTATATTATATTAAGCCAAATCGTTATCGTTTAAAGTTGAAGCGAAACTCGAACTAAAAATAGCTGGATGATTCAATAGATAAATCAGAGAGGCGGCATCTGAGACACCTCATTAGATGCACCCACTAATTATGGGGCTTGTGTCATGCCCATAAATCAAAACCATAAAGATGTGTCGACATCGATTATGATAGCTAAACGATTGTCGGTTTGCGGCTGACGGTCTGTCGGGAAAACCAAGTGCAGATGTCCTACATAAAACAAGCCGAACAGCCTTGCCGAAGAATCTGAGGCAAGAGATATTTATTTTATATAATACATAATTATGACCCATCTGCATGATAAACTCATTCCGATGTGCTCGCGACATATTAATTTTATAATTTCATATTAATTCTTGTAAAATTATTGAATACAAACTCGAATATTTGAATAACCCAAAGCCACCACCAGCTGTCGCTGCCCAATCGCAGCGCCACTCCAAGTCGCTGCGCTGTCCATCCGAACGCAACAAAAATTCCACTGCGACCATAAAACCAAAGAGGCAAAAACCTTTGTAGGCGGCAAAACACAGTGGCATCAAAGCGATCTCCGTGCAGCGGCGACGCCGCGGCGGCATCTTTGTCTTTATCAGCCTCGAAGATGGATTTGTATAAATAATAAAGATCGCTTCCATCCAAAGACAGAAGCAGTTCATATCTCGAATTGAAAGAACCAAACAAGAAGCAGAAAGATGCGCGCATTCATCGTAAGTCCCACAGGCGCCACATCGCCAGGATAACAATGGATAACCCTTCCCTTCTCTTCTCCTCCTCTGTGCCACAGGTCTTGTGTTTAGTGGCAGTCGCCTGCGCCGATAAGCTCGGCTACAACTACCAGCCCGTGGGACACTCCAACTCCGGCCTGTCCTTCGCTCCTGGCAGCGGCAGCATCGGCGGTGGCAGCATCGGTGGTGGAAGCATCGGCGGTGGAAGCATCGGCGGAGGCAGCCTCGGCGGTGGATCCCTTGGCGGTGGATCGATTGGCGGTGGTTCCCTGGGCGGTGGATCCCTCGGTGGTCTGGGCAGCCTTGGCGGTCTGGGCGGTCTCGGTGGTCAGTCCAACGATGCTATCAGCGCTCCCGTCTCCTACAACGCCCCTGCCCCAACTGCCGAGCTCGAGAAGGAGTTCTTCACCTACTCCGCCAACGAACAGGACTTCGATGAGCCCCAGGAATTGGAACGCGTCTCCAGCTCTGTGAACAAGGGTCTGCGCGTCGTCTTCATCAAGGGACCCGAGAACCGTGGCCTGGAGAACGCTGCCCTGGCCCTGGCCAAGCAGGCTGCCCAGCAGGAGACCGCCATCTATGTCCTCAACAAGCAGGCTGACATCGGAGATCTGGCCAACAAGCTGAACTCCATCCGCAGCAACTCCAACAACAAGCCCGAGGTGCACTTCGTCAAGTACCGCACCCCCGAGGACGCTGCCAACGCTCAGCGCGCCATCCAGTCGCAGTACGATCAGCTCGGTGGATCCTCCCAGGCCACCGATGGTGGTGTTGCCCCAGCCCTGAACTTCGCCTCCGCTGGTCCAGTGCGTCAGGCTACCGCGCAGAACCCCGACAACTCCTACCTGCCCTCTTCGGTGTTCCGTCGTCTGCGCTTCTAAATGGATTCCAGGACTTAGCTTAAGTGTGAACCGACTGTAGATGCGACTTACGACCGACTCTTATTGTTACAAATTGTTGACTAATGCATAATTACACGAATAAATTTTATATTTGAACCCGAAAACTCAGACAAAGGTGTTCTTTTAATGTTTCGTTAAGTGCCTGTTTTATGGCTGATCTGTGCTCTGAATTTTAGTGATACAATAAAATCGGAGTCGTGATCTCGTTTGCAAACGGATGCGCTAAAAATATAGACAATGCCCTTCAAGCTTTAAATAGTTTGAGTTAGTTTGAACTAGAATTTAGAGTCGCTCGTGGACAGGTTTCTGCGAAGAATGAAAAGATTCACTTTCCGCTAAACGCTTTTGACAAATTCCTTTCCTGTCGCTCGCAACAAATTAGCTACAAGATTACTCGCTGATCAACGCCCACCTAGGCGCCGGGGAGACATTAATTTCGTTCTCCCAGTTAGTCGCTTGACTAATGCCCTGCCGGTGACAGCTGAAGGTCTTCGAGCTGCCAACAACAGTTAGGTGACCTGGTTTCCGAGTGGTGTGGTGGCCCCGCCGTGTGTCAGGTACAATTAGAAAGGAATCTCAAGTGCAACCCACATCGGAGACAAAGCGGAGAAGATTTATGCTCGATCGAAACCTGATTAGCCATAAAAACAGAAATCTAATCATTAATTTTATTAAGCTGACGATCACTTTTTTGTTGAAATCATTAACAAATAAGCGGTTCTGTATACATATTCAAGCATATTGCGTGAGCCGATCTCTGTCTCTCGTGCATAAATTATAAGCCAATTATGGGTGAATCACGGCTAACCAATCACCGCTCGCAAATCGCACCATCGCATCAGCTCAGAGACTGGACTCGGAATTGGATTCGGAATCGGAATCGGAATCGGAATGGGACTCGGAATTGAACCTCCGAGTGCAGGTCGCATTCGGGCCAAATGGCGGCGCTATTGAAGCTGTCTCTCTGCTCAAAACAATGTGTTAAATGTGTTAAGAGCGAAATTATGTTAGCAGATTAACAGCATTCCGAAAACCCGATGGCCACTGGCCTTTGGCCATTCACGATTCGCGCTCGGACATCGATCGATCGATGCTCGTCGTCTTCAGGCCAGAAGCGACGGGAACGCAGCTCCGACCCGACCATCTACATGCTCAACGACGGCTCAATTCGACCAGATTTTCTGGTCTAATTTGAACCGTCAGCGCGTTGGCGGTATAAAAGCTAGCTAATGAAGATACATCCCGCATTCTATTAGAACAGTTCGGCAGCGATAGGACAACGACAACATCAGAATGCGTGCATTTATCATCTTATGCTTTGTGGCGGCTGCCAGCGCTGGACGCTTGTCCGGCTACAACTACGGACAGGGCACCACTGATGGCAACATTGGCGCCATTGGAGGCATTGGCGGCATTGGAGGCATTGGCGGCGGTAACATTGTCGGCGTCAGCAAGGGACTAGGTGGCCCAGTCAGCTATAATGCTGCACCCCAGGCCGGAGTTACCAAGGAGTTCTACAGCTTCTACGCCAACGAGGCTGACTTTGAGGATCCCGATGCTCAGAGGAAGATCGCCGCCTCCCTGAAGAAGAGTGTGCGAGTCATCTTCATCAAGGGACCCGAGAACCGCGGCTACGAGAACGCTGTCCTTGCTCTGGCCAAGCAGGCCGCCGAGCAGAAGACCGCCATTTACGTGCTGCACAAGCAGACGGACATCAACGAGTTGGCCAACAAGTTCAACGCCGTTCGCCAGAACGCCAACCAGAAGCCCGAGGTGCACTTTGTCAAGTACCGCACACCCGAGGACGCTGCAAACGCACAGCGCGCCATTCAGTCGCAGTACGACAACCTCGGTGGATCCTCCCAGTCCATCAACGGAGGTGTCGCCAAGGCCCTGAACTTTGCCTCCCGTTCCGCTGCTCCAGTCCGTGCCGGTCAGGTGCAGGCACCCAACAGCGACTACCTCCCCGCCTCGATCATCAATCGCCTGCGCCACTGAAAAGCTTTCTACGAGTAGGATCCATTTGTTATACTTAGGTTGTTTTCGAATAAAAATTGATAGAGTTTTGTTTTTAATTTAAATTATAGTGAGTTTATTTTAGTTTTAGTTAATTTCAATATTTGAGAGCATTGCAGTGTACAATTTATACGGCAGATCAGCGCTCGGCACATTTCATATTTTCGTGCGTTTGCATGCACAGTCAACAGACGCGACGTCAAAAACGTTTCTTGCTTCTCTGCCGCTGCGGAAGCAGAACCAACTGTGC
The DNA here is from genome assembly GCF_008121235.1 of Drosophila subobscura. NCBI lineage: Eukaryota > Metazoa > Arthropoda > Insecta > Diptera > Drosophilidae > Drosophila > Drosophila subobscura. Next base: position 25,380,445 of record NC_048533.1, on the reverse strand, counting down.
ATGAGCCATGCATGACGTTGTTGTTGTTTCTCTGCCGCCGTGCGGTTCTCTGCGCTTAGGCCGAAGGCACACGAACTTTTTACGCTGTGCGTACACCGACTGCGCTGCCCAATATCTTTTCTTATGCTCGCAGCAGGCATACGCAGCATACGACGCTGCCGGCCTCTTATCTTGATTATCTCTTAAATACTGTAAACTTTACAATGTATGGACAAGGCGGGTTATGCATGCATCTACAAATGTTGGGAGACAGATAGATTCTTTGGTTCTTCTTTACCAACCACTTTTATATTAATTATAGCTCTGATCTAAAGTCCACTTTTAATCGTTTGCACGAATCATTGCCCAAAGCCGCAAACCACTTAACGTGTTCAAAAAACATTGCTTTTAAATGGTAAAAATTGAAATTTATTTATGCATTAGTCAACAATAACTAGGATTTAAAATCAGTCAAAGATCGCTGGCGTTTTCGATTCAGAATTACAGAATCAAACGAGCAACTTAGACGCGACGGAAGACCGAAGATGGCAGGTAGGAGTTGTCGGGGTTCTGGGCGGTAGCCTGACGCACTGGACCAGCGGAGGCGAAGTTCAGGACGGGGGCAACACCACCGTTGTGAGCCTGGGAGGATCCACCGAGCTGATCGTACTGACCCTGGATGGCGCGCTGAGCGTTGGCAGCGTCCTCGGGAGTGCGGTACTTGACGAAGTGCACCTCGGGCTTGTTGTTGTTGTTGCTGCGGATGGCATTCAGTTTGTTGGCCAGATCTCCGATGTCAGCCTGCTTGTTGAGGACATAGATGGCGGTCTCCTGCTGGGCAGCCTGCTTGGCCAGAGCCAGAGCAGCGTTCTCCAGGCCACGGTTCTCGGGTCCCTTGATGAAGACGACGCGGAGGGCCTTGTTCAGAGAGCTAGAGACGCGTTCCAAAGCCTGGGGCTCATCGAAGTCCTGTTCGTTGGCAGTGAAGGTGAAGAACTCCTTCTCGAGCTCAGCAGCTGGGGCAGGGGCGTTGTAGGAGACGGGAGCGCTGATAGCATCGTTGGACTGACCACCGAGGCCGCCCAGACCGCCAAGGCTGCCCAGACCACCGAGGGATCCACCGCCAATGCTGCCACCGCCCAGAGAGCCACCGCCCAGGGATCCGCCGCCAATGCTGCCACCACCTAGACCACCTCCCAGTCCTTGGAGTCCTCCTCCAATGCTTCCTCCTCCAATGCCTCCACCACCGATGCTTCCACCGCCAATGCTGCCACCGCCGATGCTGCCGCTTCCAGGAGCGAAGGACAGGCCGGAGTTGGAGTGGCCCACGGGCTGGTAGTTGTAGCCGAGCTTATCGGCGCAGGCGACTGCCACCAAGCACATAACCTAGAGAGAGAGAGAGAGATAGGAGCGTCAGTGTAATCCTTGGATATCCTGAAGTCTGGGGCTGTCTTGGATACTTACAATGAATGCACGCATTTTGAATTTAGTTCTTTGACTTCGACCACTGAGTTGTGTCTGACGTTTGCATCACCGAAAGGTCCAGTATTTATACGAAAACCACCGATCGGTGTCACTAGACTGCGCTCAAGCTCAAGTTCATGCAGACATTTGCCATGGCCGGAGCAGCCTCCGTGGCTGGCCGTGTGTGTGGTTGTTGCTGCCTTTTCCTCAGCCGCTGCCGAACGGCTCTGCTCGGCTTGGGCTTGGGCTTGTAGCAATTTGCAGCGACTTCTTTTGCTGCCTTTGTCTCTCAAATGGCTTCGACAGAGACACCAAAGTGATAAAACAATGGCGCCATCGCTGCGGACGAAGCGCATTGCCATCTTGCCGCCCTATTCTTGCAAATGTTGCTGCCATCGTTATGTTAATTTTCCCGTCACACAGACAGATACAGATACAGAGCCAGAGCCAGTACCAACTACAAGCCCTAGCTGGAGCCCAAGAGCGAGTCGCATTAATGCGACAACCTTTGGCGGCCGCTCAGATTGTAAATCGATGGAGCAGCATCTGGGCAGGCTCGGGTCATCAGCAGAGCAGAGCAGATCAAAACTCGTTCAACAAATGCCACTATAAATGGTCATGCTTTCAATAAAAGAAATGTTTTTCTTCATATTTTATATGCTAAAACATTTGGCGGAGCATCAAAACGAGTTCGAGTTGTCCGAGACGAAACTAGACGAGAGACCTGCTCGGTTTTTCTACACTTTTTAGTTTGTATTCAGCCGCATATTTCTAGCTGGGAATTCCCAAACGATTATTGCGTCCGCTGTCCACTTTTTGTTCGGTATTCGATGTTCGATATTTGGAACTGGCTGGCTGCTCTCTCGCTGGTCTTTCCGACTTATCAAGTTACATTGAATGGAATGCCGACTGGGTGGCTGTGTGGCTGCTGGCTGGGGGGAACAATGGATGAAATCAATTTTCGCCAGCCTTTTTTGCCCATCCATTCCATTCATCCATCCATCCATCTCTATGCCCATCTATCCGTCCGTCATCTCAGCCATTTAACCTGTAGCAAAAAACACACGGAGGTGGCTCTGTTCGGCCAAATAGAAGCCATAAAGTTAACAACCGTTGCGACCTTGAGCATTTTTTACTGTTTACTGTCCAGCAATAGCCTGGAGCCAAGCGACGCGGCGGTAATCAGCTGGCGCCAGGTGACCATTTAATCTGATCAGCGATTATCACGTTTTTCATCATGGTTTATTGATATCATAAAAATTATTGCCTTTGCGTATTGATACACAAACATTCCGGGTGTAGAAGGAGCGAAATAGCAACAACATTCGCCGAAAACTGATTCGATTTGCATAATTAAAGAGTTTCGGCAGAGCAGATACCCAAGATCCATATTTAAGATAGACGCATAGATTTGCAAATCAATGGCTGTGACTGCCAGGCCGTGCTTATGACTAACATATTGATTGATATCATGGATAACTATAGCTGGTATGAGTAACCCGAGGATGGGGGTCATGGAGCAGGCCTATGCCGAGTCATTCATCCATGAGGTCACATCTTTCGTTCTATATCTTACTAGGCCCCCCTCCCAGCGTGCTCAGCGGAATCTAATCAAGGTTCAAAATCGAACTCACAAACAATTTGTCTTGTCTTTGTCTCACCCAACCAGCCGAAACCCAACCCAACCCGATCCGTTTGCTGATCTACCAATGGACGGACTCTCTGCTCGGCTGCTCTGCCACTCTCCATGTCGCTGGTGGCAATGTCATATGCAAACTAAACAAATGTAAACCTAATAAAACAAACCAGCCACAGTTTCAAGGTCTCGGGCGCCACACGCACATAAAAGATGCACGCAGCAGCGACATAAAAATGGACAAGATGCGAGGGGAGAGACACCTCTCCCTCCGATAATAGCGGTCCGACAACGTTGGCGTATCAATAAATAAATAAAAAATAAAAATCGACCCAGCTCCGGGAGGAAACCCCGTAGTCCGGAGTCCGCAGTCCGCAGTCCGTACAGCGCTTTATGCAAATGCCCTTTGGGGTCAATCGATCTATTTACAAAATCTGTCACTGTTGATGTTGGTTTTTTTTGTGGCCCTCTTTCTTCTGAACAATAAGCCTGCCCCCTATATTATTTTATTGCCATTGTAGCGACACAACAAACAAGACAAAAAGTAAAATTCGAAACAGAAAACTCAAATTATATGGCATAATAGCCGTCAAACGGGGATGGGAGGTGTCGGGGCGGGGCTCGACTCTATCTTTCAGGTGCAAAAACCACTAAAACGAAACTGTCATCTCACATCATAAATTGGGGCATTAGTAAGTTCCCTAAATCACAAGGTTTATGTGCAATAATTTGCACTTTGTCGACTTGTGGTCCGACCAGTTTGTTTGCTTCTTGCCTTTCTTTTGCAGAAATGTTTGAGCGGTCGCCTTTAAAGAACATTTTACGAGCTGTCCGCCGTTCTTTTGATTCTATTTCAAAAAGATATTTCCGCATACCGCACCAAAAAAGGCAACAAAAAACTGTTTTGTTTCGCTGAAAGACGAACAACAAAAAAATACACAGCCAGTTGCCAGTTAGCCATAAAATTGGCCGCTGTCTGCAGAAAAAAAGAGATATGCAAATTTATTAAATTTGATATGCAAATATCGCATGGGATAGCAATTATTGCAAGCGAAAAAAAGTAAAACGAAACGAAACTAAAACTGAAACTGAAACTGATAAAAGATTTTAATAACTGGCCGCCCGCGAGTGCTGAAAGGAATAAATCAAATCAAATTTCGCCGAGCTGGCCAATTTGTTTAGCAAATTGTATTATCGTTCAAAACGTTTTGTATTGACGAACGAATTGCAACAACGACAGTTGATGATTATTATCTCTCGGTTATTGGTTCTCAACGCCAGATTATTTATTAAAAAGCAGCGCAAAAAGAAGATTTCTGAACTCGTTAAAACAGTAAAAAGAAGGTCTCTGCAAATTGGCACCAGAATTGATGTGCCGTGATTCTTGGAAGTTGATTTGTCCTTATTATCGCTGTGCTGTTCACCTTCTGTCAGGGACGAACAGGAGAAACAGTAGGAGAATAAATTCCAGGCTTATTGTGGGCGCCCACGGGGAGGCAATGAATTATTTTCGAGGCCCCTCTAAGTGCGCATCTTAAGCCCAGATGTAGCTGAAGACACAGTGCTCTTATGTCCGTGTGTATGTGGTGCATATTGTCGACGACACTTGAGCTTTGCTTTTTATTTTAATTGCAAGCATGCCTCTTGTTAATGCCGGCATTATGTCCTGGTGGCCGCTTTACGAGCAACAACAGACAACGGGAACAACGAGAACACAGACAGCGGATTTTCCAAGTGCGAATTGTCGTTTAATTTATTAAGCAGCGAGTGGCAACGGCTTTTAATATGAATATTAAACGTACAATACAAAGCACTAATTACAAATACACATGCATACACACACACACACACACACACACACACACACACACACTAGGAGAGTAATTAGAACACAAACACATACATAGATGCTGTCGTAGGTAGAGCCATGCACATAGTGTGCGCCCATTCGCGCCTCTCTGGTTGGCATAAATTTGGCGCTACACTGCGTATGCGTATACGTAATGAAAGCCATAAAGAGAGCACCAACAATTAAGCAGGGCGGACGCACCATTGGGCTGCATAAACAAGACCAGACTGTTGGCCTCAGGCCAGAAACGGGTTGGCCATATACTCGTACTGTAGTAGAAACTGGTCGACTGTCACCTGGCCGTTTTCCCCTCAGAGATCGCACGCACACCCGCAACGCAACGCAACGCAACGCACCGCACCACGAAATTTATTGGCAACTTGAACTTGAAGATGTCGCCAGGCTGATTTGCATTTCTAATGAATGCTCACAGCAGCTCAAGAACTCGGCCGTCTGCAGTGGTCAAGCGGAGAGCTTTGTAATCAAACAGTCGGGGGATTAACATATTTCATGGCTCGAGTGGAGGCATGCACCCCGTCGAGACTGTAAGGCTGTGGGAGGGCTGTGTGTGTCGACATAAATTCTCCAAATATTTGCCCAGCTCTAGGCTGCTCTCTTCTTTTAAACACTGGTAATTGAGTTAAATATGTTCACAATTAAGCCAGGCGATGGCACGGGAATGTATTCTTGTTACATTCTCAAGGACTTTCTCCAGGGAAGAGGATGAGCATCTAATGTTTCCACAATGTGCTCGAGTGTTTGTCTGTTGACAACAATTTGGATTTTTAGCATGCTTCCACTTGAGTTGTTAAATATTTCTCTTCAAGTAATTTCATCAGCCCGTTTGGAATTTGATTTTACGGCAGGCTCGACTTTAAGTACGAGAATGAGAGGGAGAGCGAGATTACTTGATATCCAAGCGCTTTAAGCAGCGACCTTGCCGGAGGCTGTCATCTTGCTTATTCCTGGCTGCCACTCACCACTAGCCCCGCCCAGTGGCCCATTTATGCGTTACACATGACAATGAGACGCAGACCCTGCCAGTCCCGTCTCTGGCACATTGCCCGCACTTGTCACGTCTGAGTCAATGAACATGGGGTTAGCTCCTGGGCTGGGCTGTGCTGGAGGATAGGGATGGAACAACAGTCTGGAGCTGGGACCGTGTTAAGTGCTGCCGAGTTGTTCCGTTAAAAGTTACTTTAGCACGTGTGCCGTCCACGTCAGATCAGCATCAGCATCAGCATCACCATCAGCTACAGCTACAGCTTGAGTCCCGAAATCAACATGCAGAAGGACTCGCACCATGGCAACCGTTGGGGGGAAACTAGCAAACGATCTAATAACAATTCCTGGAACGTTCCGGCGCTTGTAGTTGATGCCGTTTGAAGTTGCTGCTGCGATGTTTGCGTGGTTTAATCAATCAGCAAACTAGTTGCACGTGCCAGCCACCAGACACACACACACAGTCCCTCGCTGGCCCAGACCCACATTAGGCAGAGCCCGGGCTAAGACTTTGGTAATTTATGAACTTGGTCAATGCCAGCGGAAATGGAAACCCTTGGCTTAGCCCCCCATAGGCTTATTATTGGAAATTTCATAAATTATTAGCTGAGGTTATCATGTTTTTGCTCAAACGTCAAAAGGTCTCTCTTCTTTGCCCCCCCCTCCTACCCCATCGATGGCTTATGTTTCCCGTACGTGAGCAGGTGACAGATCTGTCAGCGGTGGCAGGGAGGGGTATCTGCCTGACATGCGCATATCTATGTCTAGGCAGGAGGTGTACTGGAGAAGTGGCTGCCTTGTTTGTTCCTTTGGACACTTTTTTTTTGCCCTATCAATAAGCCTCACAGGTCGCAGTTGTTTTTGTATTTTACCGCGTGGCACGTATCAAATTTATTACACACAAAAATTCTTCAATTTAGCAAAGGACCTCGCTGAAACAGAGGGGTCTGACTTCACCAAAATATGCGCTGATGGAGCTGTGGGGGTGGAGCTGGAGATGCTTTTCCCCCCAAGACCAGGGTAAACTATTTAATTAGCTGACAAGACAAAAGCCATTTGATGCGGCGAAAAAAAAGCATCGATTGAATTAGTATACGACTCGGAAACTAGTAATGGAAGGAGCAAAATCAACTTTGGGTGGGATGCGCAGGATTACTGGTGGCTGGATGTGACTCCACCTCGGTAAGTGCCAGTCCCTAATCTGGCCAGCATTAAGCCCTGGAGAACAAACAGCCGTCGAATGTCACTTGACTGTCTGATTGCGAAACAAATAAAATATTTGGCCCAAAAAGAATGGGCTACAGACAGCCGGACCGACAGCCGGATGGCCGTGACTGACGCTTATCAATATTTGCACAGTAACGAGGCGAGAATTTCTGGCTCGTGGTGCACGGCTTAGTGAAAGGCAAATAAGAAATTTCAAAGTAATCAAAAACTCATTGTGCTGCCATCTCTCTCTCCCTGCGTTCTCCCTCCCTCCCTGTTCCTTCAGGGTTGAGGAGATTCTGATGCCGAGCGTGGGGTGCCCGCCCAGGCAACTATATTTTTATGGCCATGCTTTGGTTATTGCAAATTGCAAAAGCAAAACGCCTTCGCACACATTGCCACTTAGCTCGGCATTCAATTGCCGTTAAGCGGCCCGCCTGTCCCCCTGCAACAAACAACACCACGAACAACAACGAACAACGGGGAACAACGGGGAACATCGAGGAACAACAGCAATGCCAACAATAAGTGTGTTCTCCTAAACACGCCTAACGCGTCTGCCACGCCTCGCCAAGTTTTTAAAGAAAGCATTTCTCCCTGTGTGTGTGCGTGTGTGTGTGCGTGTGGCAAGACATTTTTATGTTTATAGTGTCCGCCCCACCACCACCACCATTGACACTTGTTACAAGAGCGTGGGCGGTCGGCCTCGGATGGCATTTTGTACTTTGGATTTCGCATTTTGCAAGTATTTTCGGTTTTCATTTTTTTCTCGTTTTTGTGTCGCTTTCTTCGCATTTTGTATTCGCTTTGTTCGCTCGCATTTCGTACGCTTTTATATTTATTTATATGAAAACTTTGGCCAGCAATTTGTGAGTACATAAAAGAAATTTGTTTTACGCTCAGCTATTTTATAAAATTGCCACTTAAACTTAAAGCTTGGGATGCTTCCAGCCCCCACACTTGCTACTAGATACTACGTGACGTCCTTCGTCCTTATTCGTCCTTGGAGTTTAATAAGCAGTTAAAAAAGTGTTGCCCGCCAAATGACATTTCCGCATGTCAACCGCGAGATACGAGCCTCCAAATTTATTGCCAGATACGCGGCTGCTGTGATTAGGCTCCCCGAATGGATGTCATTTGGGTTGATGGGTCTGGGTCTGGGTCTGTAAAGTCTGGCAGCGCCTAAGCGAAAGATTGGCACATGGTAATGACTGTATTAATGCGCTGAGAGTCGCGTTTGCCAGACATGATTAATGTCAGCCCCCTACAATTGGGAATAATAATGATAGATTTGTGTGGCTAAGACTCGGCTGGAGACTGGGTTCATTGAAACACAAATATCAATTCACTCGATAGGTGGGTGCTCCTACTGACCAAACGAACAGCCGACAAACCGACCGAGCGAATAGACGACAACTCGACCACTCGACCGCTCGACCACTTTACCTACGGGTTTTGTGCGGTTCTGTTCGAGCGTTGAGCAAATATAAATTTATTGATCCAAGCAATTATCGTTAATTGGGTAAATAAACAATATTTCAACGTTCGCTCTGCCACGTCCCGAAGGCAGTCGCCTGCCAGGCCAGGTGTGGTGTGTGTGTGTCCCCCGGATCTGTGTCATTGGCCTGGTCTCGACTGCCCTGCGGTGGCATTGCAAGTGGCAAATGGTAAAAGGGAAAAGGGCGGAAGGGACACAAAGGAGAGAGCCAACAACAGGCAAAACATCATTAAGCCCTGGCAACGCCCTCAATTGCCAGAAAATTCAAGTGTCTGGCTGGAGTGGCTTAAAGTTGAGGCAAGTGAAAAACCGAGCAACGAGCAACGAGCAGCATAGTTGTCGCAAGTGGCACTAAATCAAAACTGAAAGTGGAGTACGAAACCGAGACCCGAGACCGGAGAGAGAGAGAGAGACTGATGAAAGGACACTGCCACTGGCCAGTGTCTCGAGCTGTGTCTCCCCAGAACTCGAGTTACGGACACATTGATGTATTTTATGTGCGTGCCAGCCAGCCAGCCAGGCCGGGTACGGGTACAGTCCGGATGCGGATCCGGGAAAGACAAACTGAGACGTGGAAAGGAATTACAACTACAAGTTGGCGTAATTTATATGCAGACATGGACATGGCCATCGACATGAACATGGCCATGGATGGCACATTGCGAGACACACAATGCTGTGCCCCGCAGCAGCAGCCGGAAGCAGATCGAAGAAAAGTGCTCTCAAAAATATTGTTGCAAAATCTGGAGTACGACTCCCGAGTGCGTGAGCAAGAGGAGGAATTCCCACGGACATGAATGCCACTTTCTGCTTATAATGCAATGCAAAACTTTGCGGTTCCTCAATTTAAAAAGTATACGAAAAAGCTTCAGCATGAATTTTTATGATATGCAAATGATCCAACGCCGACGCCCCACTGGCGCCGACTCTGTCTGTGACTCTGACTCTGACCACGCACTCTCTCCGCTTGACCGTCACCCACTTGGCTGACCCGTGTCTGGGGAGGGCATATGCAAATGGAGTTCCCCACGAAAAGTAAATATTTATTTTTGGAAAATACTTCAGTAAAACAACCACACATAAAAGTCAGAAATATTGCGGCAGCAAACAGCAACAATTAAATGTTGATTAGGCACAAGCTGAGGGAGGGCCACGCCTCAGACGTCGATATTTCATTTGGTGCCGCCGCCGTGCACCATCAATTTGCGTTGACAGAGCCATATGAGTGTCCTCCAGGAGTACGCCTGTCAGCCAAACAGGACGTGCGACTGGCCTTGTGTCTGTTCGACGTTCTACGTTCTTCATTCTCCATTCTTGGTGTGTGCAAATAAATGGAATCAGCAGTCGATGCTCAAAGAAATCCTCCGCCTGACGAGGACGACGAGGACGACGCACATGTGGGCGGCACCCGCACAATCATGCCTCACCCTCTGCTGCGCGTACCTTCTGCCCCGCTGTCTCTGTGCCACTGTGGTGCGTAAAATAAAGAAGCTGCCACGCACATAAAAATGTTCTCTTAACGCAAGCCTTAAATTGTTTTATTTTTTTCGCACACACTTTGCCAAGGAGAAGACGACCCACAGCGTGCTCAATAAACTTTACACTGTGTGTATTAAGTTCTGCAAAATTACAGGTGAAAAATGCAGGTAGGGTAGGTAGGCGAACCTGTGCACCCTGTGTATGGATTGAATTTACAATTCCGAGTAGGTAATTTAAAGAAAGGCGGCACAAAGGCTACCAAATGGCAGGGGAATCCCATTTCTCTCTTGTGAAATTGTGGACGAAAGTGTGAAAGTTTGTATAACAATGGCCTTGGACAGCTTCTAATTGCACAAAATTTATGAAATGCCATTTTTAGCAGAGTCAGAGCACCGGCCAGGACGCAGGAGCCCCAAGCCCTAAGCCCGCTACCCGAAACCCAAAAACCCCTTTGCTTTCTGGCTATGTGGATGCTGTTGCAAATATTTTGTGGCTGCGGTACCTGTGCCAGCCCCCATCCCCCATCCCCCATCCTCCCTCCGGTTTGCGGAACACGTCAACAGCAGCAGCTGCATGGCTGCAGTTTTAAATAATTAAAAGCCAAGTGTTCAAGCAATGAAATATCTGGCAGGCAGTGGCAGTGGCCCATGCCACCGTACATGCCACTGCCACCGCCAGTGCCCTGCATGAGCGTGTAATCTGCCACCGAGTAATGGCAACGCCCACAACGCAAGGCAACTCAAACAATCTTGACAAAGAAAACAAATGAATCTCATTTCCGACAAATTTGAGCTTGAGCAAAAAGATTTGCCAAACGCCTGCGCCAGTTCCAGTTCCACTTCCACTGCCACTTCCTACTGGGGAAAACTATGAAAATTGCTTAACTTAAGTCCGCTGACAACTTATTTGTTGTGCGTCGCATTTGCCGGTTTACGGGAAAGCCGCAACTAATTACAACAAAATTGTCATTAGTTTCAACTTGTCGGCCGCCGCACAGCGGACAAAGTTTTTGTTCATGTTTTGCCACTTAGTCGTCTCTCTCTCCCCATCGTTGGCACTTCCTATTCTACCCATCGGCGCCGCCATTGCCATTTTGCAGTCGTAATTTTTTGCGCGCTTCCGTTTCCGTTGCCATCGCCCGAGTCAGAGCTACCGCCTTCGCTTGGAACAGTGCCAGAGCCACTGCCTGCACTTGACTTTTATTGGGCAAGAGGAGGAATCGCACAGCTACAGTCACAGATACATTTATAGAGTCATTCTGGCTGCATCCTGCAATTGAATGTCTGCCCGGCAACAGTTGGCATTGACCACATTAGCGTGCCTGGGCACGGACGCGGCTCGTTGACAAATGAATTATGAAGCTTCTGCCGTGCAACAAGTTATGAAATCACCTGCCCCATAAAATGAATTTATACATTTTTATTTCGCGCCAGCATTTGCAATTGTTTCCCGTAATTGCTGTGGGCTGAAATCAGCTAACTTTTGATGCGAACACAAATTAGATGATGGAAATATTCGGGTGTAAGCAGAACCCTGGAGGGAGGGCGCTGCAAACGTGATTCATGGCCAGAGGGGTTTCAGCAGATATATTCTGAACGATTTTTTACTTTTGTTCTTTTGCGTGTGGAGCGCCTGAAACAGCTGCAGATTTTACGCTTAAATTCGATTTGGCGAGAGTCGTTTTAATATTTCAGCAGACACTGTGCACTCGATCAAGATGATTTATTTTGTAGCCCCGACGAGCAACTAGAAATTCCCCAACTAAATGGCAAGGAAAGTGCACTTAAAGCCGGCAATGTCGCCGCTTTTTATCAGCCAGCATCCGCAGCATTTCTCATCCCCAGCCCGCACAGCCAGCTAGTTCTAGTCGTAACCCAAATAGTTTTAGAGACGGGTGGTGCGATCCATGGGCGGGGGGCAACAAGGTTGCGTTCATGCAAAATCAAAAGCAAAGTTTTTACGGGCCAAAATGGAGCACAGCTTGAGGCTAGAGGGGGTGGTGGCTATGTGGTGGATGGTGGATGGTGCCTGGTGGCTGGCGTCTGGTGGCTGTGCGCCTGCATAGGCGACATTTGGAAACTTTTATTTGAAGAGTGCGGGCGCGTGTGAGCTTAAGACACTTTCAGCACAATCCATCATTAGGTGGGAGCAGCGGGTGGTGCATCCCAAGGAGCAGCAGCAGCAGCACAGCGCAGCACAGCACAGCAGATGCTGTTCCAGCTGTCGTCTCCTTCCGTTTCCTGCGAATCCTCCTGCGACAATATTTTTCAATTTTCTCCAGCAATCGAGCGTTGATAACAAACTAATGTTGAGTGCAGCTAAGTTGCTGCTGCTGCTGCTGCCGCTTCTGTGGCTGAAACAGACAGCCAACAGGGCTGAAAGCTGATGAGAAATGAAAGCAGCGGGTTATCGGACCTTCATCGCAGCATTTTCCACAGTCCTCCTGGGCTGGGCTGTGCTGGGTTCATTTTTCCAGCATTCCTTTCTGCCGAATCGCAAGTGGGTCCCCGCAAGTGGGAGTCTGTTTTTGTGTGCGGCTGACTCCATCCGATATCCACGTAATAGCAATCAGCGAATTTCCATTTACATTCATTCCCAAAACTGCTGATATTTAAATGCGCGCAAATGAATGCACGACTCAGTTGGGCAGCGAAATGAGTGTAAGTGCTTTCCATTTGAACTCGCTTAATGTTGGTTTAATTAAAAAGAGAAAAGAATTTACAAAAATGCATGCACATATATGTATATGAATGTACATGTACATAAATATGTGTAAGTGTGTCGTTTACCAATGAAAAACAATGAACATTAAATGGACAATGGAAAAACCACGAGTTCGTCATCGCTGTTGCTGCTGCTCTTTCTGCTACTCTTGACGGTGACGATGATGTGGATGTGGATGTGGATGCGAATGCCGTGCGCAGAGCTTCGTGTTTATTAATGAGCTTGCATCGCTCAATCTGCCACATGCAACGAGGCATCGCAAGTGACATGGTGTGTTGGCTTTCCTCCCCGCCATTCCCCGCACTTAAATCAGTGGCCCAGTATAATCACAATCAAAATGTATGCAAATTGCGCTGAGTGGGGCATGGCTCCATCCAATTTAACTGATTTTTTCCCCCCTCGACTGCCAGTTGATGAAGAGCCGGGATGAACAGGAATGCAACTCCAGACAACGCAGAATGGTTTCCACGTATGTGTGCACGGAAATTAACTAACAGCGTTAAGTTGGATGGAAACGTAATGAAAGGAATTTAAGTTGGAATAATTAAAATGCTGCCACAGGGCAGGGAGCTACAGGAATAGAATAAGGAATTGTGCTGCAGTGGAACTGGAATCAATTTGGGAATGTTTGCAGCTAACTGCTGCTCACCCATGAATTATGCTTGGCTGCTTCCGTGGCCGTGTCCATGTCCCAGACTCGGGACTGTTTCTGCTGTTGCCCTGCCGCTTGCTGTCTGTCGACGCCTCATTGCCAACGGTCGCTCATCTCTGTCCCATCCTTGCCAACTGCACAAACACAGATAAACTTTTATGGTGTGAGGAGCAAGCTGTGCGCTCTCTTCTTTTCGCGTGTCTGGGATCCGGTTACGGATACGGGTGCCTGGCTCCTGGTCCTTGTTGGTGTTTGCCTTTGGAGTGCACTTTAAGCACCGAAGTTTGTTAATGCGAATACGTGAGCGTTGCTCAGATTCCCGGAAAGCGGCCCATCAACTTAGGTCAGGCAGCTCCATCTACACGTGGTCTCCACCTCCTGCCTGAGGATTAGGAGCAAAAGTTCGAGGTGCTGGCAAAACTATTCAGAAACAACAAAGGAAACGAGCTGTCTATTTTCATTTTCGTTGAAGCAAATGTCGGAAATCTCGTAATGCCAGAGATGCAGCAGCGGCTGCTGCCCTCACCTGAACACACAGCTAGCTGCTCGACTCATTATTAATGTTCCAAATTCGATATGCCTCACACTCCACCCCTCCCCGACTCAGCTTATGTAACCCAAAATGGGTGGCATCATTGTTACGCCAACTACTACTATGGCCGCCAGCTAATGATGGAGGAGTGGGCCTCCCTCTGCCTAGGCCCAAGTGTTGGGTGGGTGGTTGGTCTTGGTCTTGATGCTCTGGGGCAGCATTAATAAATTCTGCACGTACTGAGCCCTCCATATAAATCTGTTTCAAGCATATCCTTGAAAATTGCAATTGCAAAGCAGCAGTTGCCGCCGCAGTGGTGCGAAAAAGAGGAACAGCGCCGAGCCAAGACAGGCAGGCAGCTCAGCAAAAAAAATTGGTCTGGTGTGGGGCTCAAATGCAGGCAACAAAACAACAGAGAAAAAACTGAACGCGCCGCTTTCCAGGCAGTGAAAGAACAAAAAGCAAACTTCCAGGCAACGGAAACAACGGACACGACGACGAAGCCAACAACGAAGACGCCGAAGTTCCTTTTGGGGACCTGCCCCACGCAAACAACTATTACAGCCCAGCAGAGGCAGGGTGTGTGGTGCGTGCTGTGCTGTGGGTGTACGTGGATAAAGCCACGGATAAAATGTCCTTTGAAGGGGAAAGGCCAACTGCAACAGTTTGTGCTCACTTCCAGCGCCTGCGCAGCTCTAGCCACCAGCCAGAAACGGGCCGAGCAACAGCAACAGGCTGAAGAGGAGCAGCACACACACACCAACATAAATCTAACTGAGAGAGAGGGGCTGTGGATGTGGCTGTAGCTCTGCCTGTGGCTGTATAAAATTGCAATGCGAGCCATGCATTTATATGCCAAAGTCCATGCCCCAATGGCCTGCTCATGGCAGATACGTTTGTTCGTTCTCCGTGAGACCGAAAGTTCATCGAATTTGATTATTGTTTTCCATGGATATTTCAGTGTCGGAGTGGACTGCTTCTGGCGCTGATAAAGTGCTTGATAAATGAATCAGCCCGTTAAGCGCAATGGAGCTGCGCTCCAATGCAAAACCAACTAAACTTTCAAATAAAACGGAATATTATGCAGAGGCACAAGTCCGTGTCCTCCTTTGTCTTGGGACTGGTGCTTGGTCCCCGGACTCTGTCCCGCCGATCCGCGGCTCTCTCTTTGTGCCACCAGCCAGCTGCCGCTGCCGCTGCTGCTGCTGCTGCTGTGCTTATTTAAAATTTATGAAAACGCATCATCTGCACAGCACGTTCCATTATTTGCCAGATAACTCAGCAACGGGCGCGCCGAGCACGCGTCCAAGGACCACCGCCACCGTCTGTGGACTCGCAGACTCGCTTCCACCTCTACCTGGACATGTGTGGTGTCGCTGCCTTCTGCGTGTGTCTCCTCCATGTGTTCGTGTGCTACACAAACAAACAGTGGACATTTTTCAAAAGGTTCGACGACTAGCAGCAGCATCCCTGCAGGATTTATGTGTGTAATGTGAAAAATTCTTAGCAGCAAATGCTGTAAATTTATGTGTGGCACCCACTCGACCGGAATGTGTGCTGCTGGTGCCTGGAATGTCTGTGTGTAAGCGTATGCTTGCCCGAGGATATTTGTGTTTAACCAAGCATAATCCTATTAAATGTGACAGGGGACGACAATTGGCCGGATTTTTGGCCACGACAGCGATGCTTATACTCGCCCTTGCTCCACTTGCCAGCAGCATTCAGCATCCGCCATCAGCTGCATTGTCAGACCACGACCACTGGACTGTATTAAAATATGACAAACTGTTTTTGTTTTGTCTCCCCCCACAGCTACACGACTACACTGACAGAAGTAAAGGGTTACAGTTGGACATTAATGGTGCTACGCATTAAAGCAATTGTTTCAAGGGGAAACTCATACTTTTCCCGAGTGTATTTAATGGACGATATGTCTGCGTTCCCTGTCTGCCTCGCGCGGTGTGTTTTGTGTGTGTGAGTGGCTGCCACCCCCACATCCGAAATGAGATTTTGATTAATGCGTCGAGCGTGGGTTAGATGTTGCGGCGGTTGCATTAGCGTCATTGCCGAAATGCCCGCAGCACTGGAGGAGCAGCTTCTGCATGTGAAGGGCTCCCCAAATGCAAATGCAAATGCAACTGCGTCAAGTGGCAAAAGAGGGCGGCGCACTGCGGCACAGGGAGGGGCGGTCAAGGGCACGCGGAGGGAGACTCCCACATTCATTTGTCTTACTCATAGCAGCGCAGGAGAGTCGAGAGTCGAGAGTCGGGAGCAGCCAGGAAGCTGCCAGGCACAGGAGCATTGCACTTGGCACATGCAACATGCAGCAGGCAAGAGTGCAACATCTACGTCAGCAGACTCCTTTCCTTCCTTTCCTCAGCGCATTCAACAGAGCTTAATTCAATTGGTGGGCATGGAATATTTAAAATGCTGACGCAAGTGCACCTCCATGTAAGTCTCTTCCCCTCGCTCTACCTCTCTGCCTTTCATATGTTGCGCACTCCAAATCGTATTATGCAGCGTGCACAAAGTAGGCAACGTGAGTTGCTCCCCATCTCCATTCCCCCCTGGCCCAGGGACTCCACACGTTTGCTTTCCGCTCCAAACTTCTTCTACGCACACAGAGACGCGCACTCGTCCTCATGTTTCCTATGATGTGAGCATAGAGCATGAGCCCTGAACGAATTCTAACGATTTTCACATTAGCAATACGCCCCCCCTCGTACCTCGTACCTCGTACGCTTCTGGCAGCTGTCTATCTATTTGACTACCTGAACAGACGATGTCGGAAGACATTCTGTTGTGCGTTCTAGTTGCAGAACTCTCTCCCACTCCCCACTCCCATTTCCATTGCCGTTCTCTAAAGTGGCAGCGTCTTCCGCTTTGCCATAGACTCCACGACAGCCTCGGGGGGAGGCATCCATCCCATACATCCCGTGGTACATTTTTCACATGTATCTCATAGATACGCGCACAGTCGAACAAGCTCCCATATTGTTCAGCTTTAACAATATTTTAAATATGCCTTTCAGAGGAAGTGCGTTGTGCGATATGTCAATGTGTGTCTTTGCTGGTGTGGTGTTGGTGCGCGTGGCATACCTGTTACATAAATCACTTACCTCACAGCAGCAGCATCAGTATCAGCATTTGGCTGTATATAAAAAAGTAGACGCAAATAAATATCTGCCTATTTATAGAGCTGCCAGCGCTGTGCCGTGCCAAATTTTCGATCCTATTTTTGGTTGGATTTTAAGCCGCACAACTGGTGGCTGCCACTGCTCGCTGCTGGATAATATTTGTGGCCAAAATCCATTTGACATAATTACACGCCCACGGGCCTGGCAACGACATGACAGCGGCAATCCTCCTTGGAAAGATTCATCCTGTGTAAGCTTACAGCCAGCCAGGCCTCTGCCACTGCCAATCCCCATTAAGTACAGCACAAATTAAAGATTGAAAACAATTGTTTGGCTTTAAATAAAAATGCATACAATTGGTTTATTATCATCTCTTTCGTTTCGTTTTGTTTTCGATAAAAAGTTCTCAGTTTACACACTAAATATCATAGGTATTACATCAAATTGCTTGTATTGTAAAGACTTTTAACATTTACATATATAAAAGTTGCAACTGAAATCGCATTAGGATGTCGAACAGTTCACACTCGTATCGTGGTTGTGCTTATGCATTGTGTTTACATGCTAGGGATTACAACTGGACGATTGGATGCACTTACAGTTGGCTCTATTAATTATTATCTACGACATTTGATTTGTGTTTCCTTTCGCTTATGGATACAACTACTAAGAGGAGCGTTATGCTCCAATCGGAATGCTGAGAGCAGGATCAGAGTCACATCATCGTGAAGACCGTGCCGCTGCTGCGGCTGCTGCTGCGACTCGTTTTAATTCTTGTGCTAAAACATAAAATGTAACGATAAATTTAATTGGCGGAAATTAAAACGAAAGCCCGTTCGGAATAATGATGCAGGAGGGAAGAAACTAAATATACGTTCAGTATGCAGTATGCAAATGATATTGTTAAATGCAAACAAAATGAAATTATTTAATTCAATTAAATAAGATTTTTGTTTCTGGTTGTTGTTTATTAATATATCGTTCAGGCGGATGGTCTTTTGTGTGGTTGCTGCACAACATTAAAATTTACGATTAAACTCTGGCAAAATGTTCATTGCGTTTGTTGTTGTTTTCAATGAAAAGAGTTTGCTTCATGATTAGTAACAAATGAGTTTTTTGTAAATGCAGCGGACTCGTCGTTATTTGCACAATTAATTAAAAATATCAATACATGGGCGTACATTGTACATACACACATGTACATACATACATATGTATTATCTATTTACATACGTATACAATTAGTGGGAAAATAATGAACAGTGTCTCTGTGAGTGTGTGTCTGTGCGTGTGAAGTGGGAAATCACATACGAACCACATGGCGTATACGCAATTTCATCTACTCCATCCATCCTTTCTGTTTTCCTTCTTCCTTTTCCTATTTCTTCTTTCCCTTGCGCTTGTTCTTGTTGCGGTTATTGCTGCCATTGCCATTGCCTCCCCGATTGCTCTGCTGTTTGCTGGTGGAGCTCTCCGGACGGGGAATGCCACTGGTAACAATATTGGACACTGTCCTCGTGGTGGTCACCACACTGGTGCTCGGCTCTCCAGCTAGCGCTGCCGCTGCCGCTGCCGACGAGGATGTTGCTCCCTGTCCAGCACCGCTTACAGCCTCTGTGATCGTGGTGGTTGTGGTGATGGTCTCGGCCTGCTGCTGGTCGAAGATCTGACGCTCCGCCTCGCCGGCACTCAGCAGACGATTGAACAGAGCCTCGCCCGACTCCGAGGACACCTTCTTCTTTTGCTTCTTCACCACCTCCGTGACGGTCACCACCGCCGCACTGTCGCTGGCGGCGGGCAGGGTGTAGGTGCGCTGCGTCTCCACCACAGTGCCGCCATCGGCGCTGAGCAAATCTTCGACAGACTTGCGCAGCTGCTTTGAGATCTCGGCCAGGGCACGCTGCTCGGCCTGCAGCTGGGCCAGAGTGTCGGCACCGCACTGGGATTCCGCAGGGACAGGAACAGCCTCCTCAGCTTCAGCTTCAGCTTCGTGATCGGAGTGCTCCTCCTCGGCCTGCTTCATGGTGGTGTAGGTCTGCGACTTTTGGAGCTTGCTGCCGGTGGCCAGCGTATTGAGATTCTCGATTACCTGCGCGCCCTGCACATAGGTAACATTCAGCTGCTGCTCGGCATTGTCCTCCTCGTCAGAGTCGTCGCTATCCTCGTCCGATGAGTCGCTGCTCTCGTCCTCCTCCTCGTCGTCATCCTCCTCATCATCATCGTCGGACAATTGGCCTGCCAATTTAGCAATGATTGTGTTGCGGTTGCTGTCCTTTATCAGCTCCTCGAGCAGCTGCTGATTGCCGTTCGCGGCATCATCCTGGTCATTAGTTGCACGGGTCGTGACCGGGGCAACGCCAAAGTCAACAACATCGTCCATGGCATCACCGTAGGCGCTCCTCTCATCGTCGTCCCTCGCATCACCGAAGGCATCGTCCGCATCCTCGTCATCGTTGTCGTTGTCGCTGTGCTCCTCGAGGCTCTTCTGTAAATTCAATTTGACGCGCTCATTCTCCAGCAGCTCCTCGAGCACAGTTTTCATTTTTGCATTTAATGACAGCTCAGACCTGCCGCCCACAACGCCTCCGCTCTGGGGCAGTACAAATGTTTCGCTACGCAGCACCGACACGGCCCCCTGCTCGAATTCCTCATCGTCAAATGGCACCCCGCTCACGTGGATGGTGCGGGCATTGCCATCGCCCCCGATGACGGGATTTAGTACCTCCACGATGGTCGTCTCCTTGGCCAGTGTCTGGTGGAGGGAGAGCGGCGTGGGCTTGATGCGCACCTTGCCGGATGCGACGCTCTCGATGGAGGACGGGCCGTAGGCATCCGAATCGTGACGCAAAAACAGTTTCTCATAATTTCCCTGGACGGTAACAATAGAGGCGGTGTCTTCCTCCTCCTCTTCATCATCCTCTTCTTCATCCTCGTCTTCATCCTCTTCCTCGCCGTCGTCGTCTTCGTCTTCATCTTCCTCCTGCAGCTCCAATGGCGGCTGTGTCTCATCGAGAGTGCCATCCTCCGATTCGGGCACCTGCAGCTCCAGTGATATGATCCGCTCCTTGCAGGTCTCCACCTAAGTACAGGGGGGAGATGCGGATACGTTGTGCATTTGGTTTTGGCCAGCACACTAACAACTAATGAAAGCAACCAAAGAAAGCAACAGGCAGCAGGTGTGTCCCCAACCAGGAGAAGCTTCTACCAATCTACATGGTGTTGGGTGTTCAACTCCGATGAACATAATTTATACAGCGAGGTGGAAGATGAACATCTTGCGAATGGGTGAAAGGTTGCATGTGGAGAGTGTTTGTGTGTTCGTAAGCCAGCCCAAAACAGAAGTTGATGTTAGTACAATGAAATGTGAGTTAAAGATGGTTACATCCTGCAGGAGCGTGCGAGGTGCAAGTCATTAGTAATTGTGGGATGAAAAGAGCAGAGGGGGAGCGGAGTACGTGCAAAACTTTTTCTACGCTCAGTTGTCTAGAACTAATCTGATCTGATCGGAGCCAGTAGATGACTGGCTGTCTGGCCGTCGAGACGAAATCTCCAGGTAAATGTGAGGTAGGCACGCACGATGGCAGCCATGTCGTATACGTGATATGAGGCAAATTGACAAACGACTGCTTCTGTAGAAAATTGCCTGCATTTTCTACTTGTCAAAGTAAAAGAGTCCTGCATCGGAAGATAAGCTGAAACTAAGTCCTGCAGCTCCTCATGCTACTGCCGCTGACAGGCGCTGTGTGCAATCGGAGAACAGAGGCTGGCTGGCTGCCTGCCTGGCTGCCTGTCTGATGGCTCCTTCAGGCTTCCTGCGGTGCAGTGGGGTTCGGGTCGGTTCGGTTCATTCTGTGCAACGGGGTCAGCCTCTGGCCAGGAGGCTCACAAGGCAAGCCAAAGCAAAAGTTTCTCTCCAGCAGTCTGCCTACAGCAAAAGTTGCTTGCACTCGAATTACCCGGCATGAAACCACAACCAGCTTGTGCTGGGGCCTCATCTTCAGTTTCAGCTGCAGCTGCAGCTGCAGCTCCAGGGCCAGTGGATGACATTCTTTTGGTAGTGGCTGATGGGGCTGGGCTTTTTGGATCTGATGGCCTTTCCTTCCGTTGGCAAATTGAAAAGCAAATCAGAACCGTTTCCGAACCGAAACACGTGCCCCCAAAAAAATATAACAATAGCGCATAAAATACTTGGCGTGTTTGTTGCTTTTTTCTCGGGCTTTTATTTGCCTTCTCTGCGATACTCTTTGTAGGAGGGTATCAAGTCTTTAACCAGCTGTTTGCTGTTCATTCATGGATGGTTCCTCTTTATATATTCTATTCCCATGACTAATATTGGACTTATCTATCTGC
This sequence comes from Drosophila subobscura, assembly GCF_008121235.1. Classification (NCBI taxonomy): domain Eukaryota; kingdom Metazoa; phylum Arthropoda; class Insecta; order Diptera; family Drosophilidae; genus Drosophila; species Drosophila subobscura. The sequence goes on along the minus strand of NC_048533.1, from coordinate 25,358,937 downwards.
TAGAGTATCAAATGCTTCGACCCTCTGGCCATTGTTTTTTTAACATTTATTTATTTTGAAAGTCATTAAAACGGGGCTGTGCCGCAAAACAAAAAACTTTTGCTTTAATTTTAATGGAGTTGGCCATAAAAAGCTGCGCGTCATTATAATGCTTTTGCATACTAAAAATGGTATCCAGAACCAAGCCCAGGCCCCCAAAATGACGGTCGTCTGCGTCGTCAGACTGTTATTGTCGCTGCCGCTTTATAGACACGTGACAACAACAAACCCTAAAACAGACAATGAAACTCTTTGAGGGTTCGAGACCCTGAAGTTGTGGTTTGGAGTGATATGGAGGGGCGGAGGCGGAGGCGGAGGGCGATGCGTCTTAAAACCGCGACACTCAAACATCAACAATAACTGGAAATGATTTCAGACCCCGCGCGCGTACACTGAGACTCTCTGACTCTCGACGCTGAAAACCTTTTCGCGTAGGTGGCTAACAAAAGTGGCTTATTGTCCTTTTTATGCGCTGCACTTCAGCCGTGGCTGGCAAGGATGGAGGCTGCTGGGGAGCTGGCTGCCTGGGTGGGTGTTCTCCTGACTGCGACCACCTGGCCGCGTAAGCCGGAGAAATGTCAACAAAATCCCCATGGCAGCCGCGAGTGCTCCACGGATATTAAAATTTGTTTTACTCGACAACATTCAAGCCGGAGACACTGAAAGACGGAGACTTTCCTGTACAGAATGCACACAACAAACAAAAGGCAGGCAGGAGTAGGACACGACCTCGACAGACCATAAAAATGATGAGCTCTATAAAATAATTAAGACTGTGCGGGAGACGGGATTGACGGGGGATAGGGAACAGGAGACTCCTACTCGTGAGATGTTTGCTTTGTACAATGAGAGACGAGTGCTGCTGGATCCGTTCAAGTGCTTTGTGGGTGTGCATTAAATGTTTAGGAGTGTGCAACCTGATAACTACGCCACGAAACAATCTACTCGCAGATGAAAGACGCACAAATAAAAACCGAATAAGAGCTTACGACAAAAAAAAACCAGTAGTGAGTAGAGAGAGTATCTAAAACGCTCTAACGAAACTCAAGATTGGTGCCAATTGTAATATGTACAATACGGATATTGGATTTAAATTTTGATTTAGGATTTGGCTAACCTCCGTTTCGATGATTTTCTCAATGTACTCGACGGTGCGCAGTTGAGGTCGCCCCGTGATGGGACAGGCAACCTCCTCAGTGCGGCGCACAATTTTCTCATCGAGTATTTTCTCGCGTTCGCGTACAATGACTGGACCGTCGCTTGATTTTATGGCAATTTTTGGAAATACTATTTTCGGCTGAGCCTGATTAGTGGGTAAACAATAACAGAGAGAGGGAGAGAGGGAGAGAGAGAGAGATGGAGGGGACATCAGATTGGGTGAGTGAAAGATAAAGATAGAATTTTGATTGAAATATAATTGGAGGCGAGCACTTCAATCCATCGCTATCCCTCTCAACATTAGTCACATTCGAGAGGGTTGGGGGTTAAGTTGGGCTGGGGTTATTATTATTATAATTATTATCTTGCAGTTAGTAAAGCAAACCATATGTAGAGCTCTTTTCTTGGTTATGTTCTCAGGCAGGATCGGGCCATTCCTCGGGCATGTCGCGCGCATGTTAATGGATTTATGGTTGTATTTTTTTGGGGTTTGTTTTCGCTATGGGTTTTGGTTAGTGCTCAAGATCAGCTGACCTGTAGATGAACTTACCTCGCTGGCCCTCGACTCGTGCGTGATCAGATCATCGGTCACCTTGCGCATATTCTTGATGACATCCTGCGCCTCGACGGCACCCTGTTCGAGCGACCGTAGACGAGCTGCCCTCCAGGAGGCACGCTTCTCAGAGCTACAGTGAATGAAAGCAAATCCATTAGATGTGTCTTTAGGTATGGGTTATGGGCAAGAGACTACTGACTACGGCCAACAGACAGAATCTCGACTCCAGCTGAAGCAAAAATAATTACAAAATGTGTCTATTTCTATTGTATTTACACAGAGAGAGATACAGAGAATAAGAGTGAGGGAAAGTGGGTGTAAGAGTGGGTGTGGCCAGCACAGTCACCGCAAAACTAATACAAAGATGGAGGGAAAAGGTGTTCCATCAATTGATGGATACTATACAAGGAGGATACATTTATATGCGGAAACATTGAAGGATTCATATTTGCCTCTCCTTTGTGTATTTGCTCGTGTGTGTGTGGGTGGGTGCATAGATACTTGTTGTGTGTGTTTGCGTGGCTGCGGTCGAACCCAAATGGGGATTGTCTTTGTCTATGACCCCTTGGCTTAGCTACGCCTACAGCTGCTCTGTACGGGTCAGATGCTTGACCCGTGACCTTTCAGCATACACCTTGCACGCGTGTCAACTCTTTGACCGGCACGCATAGAACTTACTTAATCATGGAACGGCTCTTGCCCGTGGGCGTTGTGGGTGACGCTGGCGTGGCTGGCGACTCGCCCTGGAGCCGCTCCTCCTCCAGCCGCCTAATGTACTCGTCGACACTGAGGCCCGACTGCCGAGCGGCCGCGGCCAGGGCGCGGCGTTCAGCCTTCAGGGTGCGCACCGGTATGCGGCTGCTGCTGCTGCTGCTGGTGGGAGATGTGGCCCCTAGCTCCTGTTCCTCCTCCTCAGACGCCTGAGGACGCCATACCTCCTCGGGTATGGAGGGTTCCTCGGAATGGGATTGCTGCTGTTGCTGGTGCTGGTGCTGTTGCTGGTGCTGTTGCTCCTGCTGCTGCTTGAGGCGCTGCTGCAGTGCTGGCGGAATGACAACTTTGACCTTTGGCTTCGGCAGCAGCGAGGGCTTGGGCGGATCAGTTGCTGTGGCAGCTGCCTTCGCCTTCGCCTTTGCTTTTGGTTTTGGTTTCTCCTTCTGCTGCTGCTTGGGGATTTTGCTGATTTTGCTGGGGGAGTGCGGCATTGTCGGCGCCAGACTTTGTGCGGTTCTGTCATAATTTTGAGATTTGTTTTTGTTGTTTTTTTTGGGGTGTTCGAATTGTGCAAAGTAAAACACACATTTAATCATAAAGAAATTTGCATGTTGTTTTGACAAAAAAGAGGGGATGTCGGTGGCGGTGGATGGCGAAATGCGGTTAGCACGTGATATGAGCAGTTACAGACATAATGACGTTAATTTCTTTTAGTCACACACTCACATGTATGTTATGTACGTGCCCTGACTTTCCCCCAGTTACCGACTTAAACTTTGGGATAACAAGTCGAATTTGTTGTAATTAAAAACCAAGAAACATACTCTAAAGTTTCTCCCATCCAAGAACCCCAGACCCAGTCCCAGTCCCAGTTCCAGTCCCTGACAAAATCACTTTTTCAAAAACTTTCCCAACAAGTGCAATAACATGGCAGCTGGAGATTAGCGTGTTTGGGGGGCTGACTCGACTCGGCTCGGCTCCTCCTTCGAGCAGCGGCATGTCTGTGTCTGTGTGGAGTCGTAAAACTTGGCAAACGTCTCGCACTATGCATACTCGTCCTCGTGTAGCATGGTAGATGGTATGCAAAATTTAATTTTAAATAAAGCGTCTGAGAACTATTTCTGCAAGAGGTGCCTTTTCGTTTTGTATTTATTTTATTTCTGTCTAAGCTGCCGTCGGATCTTCTTCTATCCTTGGGTGCTTCGTCTCGGTCTCGTCGTTCTATTTTTCTTGCACCCAACTCTGGCTTTTGTTTTAAACAAATTGCTACACACTTTCAATTTAACTTTAATACGAAATTATTCCGCACATAGCATGGGCTTTGGCTATGGCTTTGGCTTTGGCTTCCTCTTCGTCTAAAACTACTGCCTTAATACACGGCGTTAGTGGCAACAACTTCTGCTTGAGTGATTTATGCTTTTCAATTTGAGCACCGCCGGCGTCTGCGAGGGAAAGTTTTTCGTTTGGAGCATTTTCACTACCTACGACTGTCACGCCTCAGAGCCGTCCGGAGAGGTTGCCACTAGCCGTACGGAGCATGGAGAAGGGCAGGCCAAGTCTTGACCCAGGGAATTGCACTTATAATATTCTCTTGATTCTCTCTTCTTGCTCATTTCTTTAGCCTGGCATTTGCCTGGCGCTCCGCTCCTTTTATTCATTCATTTGTCCTCTCGACTTTTAAATGAACTTTGCTCTGACACTCGAGCGCGTACCGGCATACAATGGTTCCGTCCTGGGGTTCCATCCTGGCGCTTCGAGAGAACTCCCACTGCAAGTATTTGAGCGCTCTCAACTTTTGCAATTGACAGATTTATGCAGTGGGCCTCCCGCGGAACAGAACTTTCCCCTCCGCAGGAACAAAAAGAACTCCTCCACAAGTGAACTGGTAGATTGTTGCCCGCTTTCAATTGCTAATTGCTGCATTCCCCCGTCTCATTATAATGGAGGCCAGTCCCCACCCAGCTCGTTCCATAATCAAAAACACTTCCAATAAACGTCCGCGGCACAGATTAATAAGTAGTTATGTGGGTGGTTGGGTGGAGTGGGTGGAAAGGTGGAAAGTTGGGTGAAGAACGATGCAGAAACCACAACCGAAGAGTGTGCTCAAAAGTTGGTTAAAGTTCAAACAATTATGCAACGTTATAAATTAGAAGCAATAAAACTAGTTTCGATTCATTCACCTTTTATTTCTAGTTTAATGAAATATTACTCTTTTTTTGTTGATGGCAAAGCAAGAGAAATACATTAATATGTTTGTGTGTATGGCACTAGTCGATGATAAATAAATACATAAGTAAAATGTGGCATGATTAAGTATAGTGACAGTGATGTAATATAATGCAGGTGCTGGCCATAACCGTAGCCGTAATAATTATTATTATATATATTTAAATTAATACATGGATTAGCAGTGCTTAATTATGCTTTTCTTATTGTTCACACATTAACATATAAAAATTGTTTGTATTTATAAAATATATCGAAAAATGTAACGCTGCCTCTCGAACACTGACTGATAAAACTTAACTTTCAGAGGGTCAATAAATTGTACGGATAACTTTGAGGACTAACTTCAAGTCAGGAACATTTAACACTAAAACATCTCACAATGGAATCTCCCATAACAAAACACAGAAAATTGGAACTTATCTGCGGAAGCTGCGACTAATATTTGTACACACGAATCTTGTGTAGCTGCGGCAATTAAAAGCCATTCAAAAAAGGACATACCTTAGTGTATCTCTGGTACTGCTCTAAAAATCATTATTTCTTAATAACAAACATTTTTAAAATGCAAAATGCATATAAAATATGCAAGCAACAAAACGCCAAGGCACTCTGTATCTGTCTGTGTGTTAGTGTGTGTTGAGTTTGAGTTTGAGTTTAAGTGTGTTGGTGTGCATTTTAAAAGCGTTGAAGGTGTGTGAGTGTGCAGGTGGTATACTCAAAAATTTCAAGTGCTGGCAGCCCGGACAGGGTCTCGTACTCGCACTCGCACTGCAGTGCAGTTGTACTCATGGTACTCGTACTCGTAGTTCTGGCAGGAGGGGTAAAAGTTGGCCAATTTGAAAAGAGAGAAATAATTAGGCTAATAAAATGCACAAAAATAAAAGGTGGGGTCGGGTAGCACACTCACACTCACACATCCACAGTCACGTGTGGCAGCATTAACACCATGCTTATCAAGTGTGCAGGTGTACAGGTGTGCTCGTGTGTCTGCGTGTGTGTGTGTGGCAGTAGTTGTCACTCTATAAAGTTCACGCTCGTAAAAAGTTGCCGTATCGTATGGTCGTATATGTAATAGTGGTATAAAAAATTACTTTATATTGTAGGTTAGTTAGTTTTGGTTGTGTTTACTGCTGGAGCTGCAGCAGTAACTTATAGTCTGAAAAGTCTCGTGTCGAAATACATATTCTACATACATATAGTTATACAAATACATATAAATATTGTACATACATACATACATATGTAAAAGTCTAAGTTTATAGTTGGAAATATAATTAGAGTTATTGTTAATAAACGTGTCACATTCTCACAACTGTGTGTTGTCGGTGTGTGTGATTTGTGATGTGTCAGAGCTTATTTTAGTTTTAATATCTAAATACTGCTTCAATTTCTTCAAGTGGATTCCTGGAAAAGTGATTGGGAAAAGCAGAAACAGAGAGAGAGAGAGAGTTTGTTTTTTGTGATTTTTTCATTGTTTGTTTTTGGTGCGGTGTACAATCCAAACAGATGCAGAGAGAATCTCGCTAATTGTAAAATAATAAACACAGTCAAATTTCCGCTCATTTTTGGTCTGGTTCTGTATCTGTTGCGCCGGAGTTTTGATTAATATTTATGCCCAAGCGAAAAGGGCACAACGAAACGAAGAAAAATAAAAATTAAATAAAATAAAATAAAATAAAATAGACTGAGAAAAGCATACAAAAAACATCATTAACGCCCTCATTTTTAGCTTAAGGTCAAATTATGCTTTTATATCAAAAACACAGACGGAGAGAGAGACAACAACAGAGAATTCTGCGATTTGCATATGCTGAGCAGCAGCAGAAGCAGCAGCAGAAGCAGCAGCAGCAGCGGAGGTGGAGTGGCGGGGATGCTGACGCGGTCCATTTGTGGAGCGAACGAAGCGCCAACGCCATAAAATATAAATTAATTTATGCGCAATCAACAAAACATAAATATTTTCATCTGCATAAAATCACAAAAACGTCCAAAAGTCCAAGAAGCAAACGGCCGCAAACATATACATTTATAAATGTAAAAAAAAAAAAAAATAGACAACAAAAAAAGAGAAGCATCGGCATCCAATCTGCGGCTGTCGCCATCTCCAGTGACCACCAATTGTCTTGTCGCGTCCAAAAGATATTCAGGGTCAACCGCTGCGCCAAACCGAATGACGATGAAACAAATTTCAGAAAAACCAATTGAAAGCGAGAGCGAGGGTGTTGTATGGCAGTCCGAGTTCGAGTTCGAGTCCGATCATTGGCCAGACCGGGCCAAGCCTTGGCTAACAGAAGGGGCAGACGGACGACCAACTAATAATAGTTCATAAATTATCAAACAATAAATTAGACGATTAATGCACGACTAAGAATTCGATTGCGTTTTGCCGCCGCCACTGTCGCCGCCGCCGCTGCCGCTGCCATTGCGTCGCGTCGTCTTTGTCGTCACGGAAGCCAAACCTCTAATGTTCTGCCAAAAAAAGACGCAAACAAAAAAAGATTTCATAAACACGGATCTGGCGAGCCTTTTGTGTTTCACCGTTTTTATAGATTTAGACGAGTTTAATTTGAATATAAATACAAATAGTTTTGGAGAACATTGCCATTGCCGGCTAATTTGATATCTGGGGTTTTTCTATACATAACATTCTTTCTGCTCTTCCTCTGCTCCGTTCGTTCTATTCTCATCTTTTTTTGTTTGTTAAATTTTGATATGCTCAAATTTATGCATAAGAACAGGAAAAAAGAGACCGACCCTGGGAGAACTAGTAGAAATTCTTGCTAGAAATTTATTACAAGGTTATTAACATGTTTATCTTCTTTTCCTCGTTATGGATTCCAAGGGCAAGAGCGAGAGAGAGCGAGACCCTCGGCCGCAACATAATAACACACATTTCAATTTATTTTATTATGCATGTAAAGTTGTAAGGCAGACTGCTTCCCGAGCCCCACTCGTGCCCCAAAGTTTTTTTGTTTTGGCCAATTTGATTTCAAGGTTTTCTTCGGCAAGTTTAGCATGTAAAAGCCGACCAGATTCCAGGGGATTCTACGTTCTAGGGTCTGGGAAATTGCGCAGAGAGCTCCACTATGAAGTCATGGGATATTTATTACGAAATTTAGATCTAAATGCTGGTGTTGATCAAAGGAATGACTGGAAAGGGGAATACCAGTTGACTAGCCAAAGGGCTCGCAGGGATATCCATCAACTGCCTTTGTAATGAAATTTACATAAATGTGTGCCGCTCAAGTGAAAATTTACGCTCTCCCCTATGCCATCCTTCGAGTACATTTCATACGCAAACACACAAAGGACACCATATTGTTCGTGTGTGTTGGGATGTGTGCTATGTCCTCTGCCATATGCCATTTGATATCTGCTGTTGTCATACGTGTTGTTGTCTGGTTTGTGCACCATTTTTTGTTCTCCCCCGCCACCGCTGTTGTTTTCTTCAGCTTTGTTTCTCTCGTCGAGTGTCTACCCTTATGGCCGGAAGCAGGCATTCGTTTGTACTAGATGAAAGACTCCTCAGACTATCTATCTATCTATTGATTTCCACATAAATGCGTGTGTGTGTGTGTGCTGGTGGAAGTTATGGCAAAGGTCGGTCTGCTCGATCTGGTTTTGTGAGCGGGGGGGATTGACCCGAGTAGAGTATACCAAAGGCGACTCTCTCTTTCTCTAGCTCTGTGGCTTTTGCTGCTCTTTTTAATGTTTTCCTGAAGCAGCAGCAGCAGCAGCTTTGGGGGCTAAAATTGTATTAAATTACTTTGTTGTTGCTCATTATATAATGTTGTTAGAGTCAGCCACTGGAACATCGCGTGGGGGAGCAGCTCCTTCAACCGAGCGGCATACATACATATGTGTGAAAGTTGTCAGATAAGCGGCAACGGGCGACAGCAAAAATATGCTTGTGTGTGTGTATAAAATGGCTGCCACGGATCTGGGGCATGGTGTGGCAGGTGAGCTTTTAGTCGTAGTTTTCTTTCATTGTTTGTTCGTCAGACATCCACACACGCACAGCGTTTGACATGGCAGAAGAATAACAACAATAACAGCTTGCGGCAAAAGTTCCGGGATAACGCTTTGTGGTTGCTACGTGTTGCATGCAACCTTCAGCGAGTCCAAGGGTCATCAAGTGGAGCCCGGACAGGTAGCAAGTAGAGGGAGAGCAGAGCGCCCACAAAGGCGCTAATTATAATTGCCAGTTTCTGTCGTGTGGCCAACATTAAAATATCATTTGTCGCACCCTCCAACCCCTTAGCCATAGGTGTGCTTGTCTTTGTGTGTGTTTGGGACATGCAAAAGGTTACAAAATCAGCGAAATTTCACGCTAGTCTGTCGTGATTCCATCACCTGGATAGCCGCGACTCCTGCTGCTGCTGCTGCTGCAACACACTTGCCATCAAATCATCGATTCCCCAGTGAATGCCCAAAATTATGCGTACATGTGCGTGTGGGGGGAGGGGTGGCCCACTCGTTTGCCAATTCATTGCGGCCGCCCGCCCACAAAACGCAATTTGCGGAATGCCCCAAATGAAGTTATTCAATTGTAAAAACAGATGGCATGTTGCCGCGGGGAATTGAAGTGCGCCCAAGTCGAGCAGAGAAATCGGGAGCGAACGACAGCGAGAGTATCGCCCAGAGGGTCCTGCGGCTTACACACACACAGTGCGTATACGCAATGCTTGGCAAAATTAAGTAAAAGCAGCGCGGAAATACTTACAATTTTGAGTTAAGTTTCCAAAGGAGGCAGATTACACCACCAGCAATCTACAGAGGAGGATTTGATGCCCACTGGGTGTAGGTGTGTGTGTGTGTGTTCTGTGTGTGTGGTCTACAATGTACTAAAAAAGATTTCTCTGGCAGGGAGCTGCCATATAATGTTTGCCCCGTACACTTTTTTAAGTAGATGAACGGCTCAGGGGCTGATGGCTTGGATGCCTGACTGCCAGCCTGCCTGCCTGGCTGCCTGGCTGCCGTCTGACGTCTGCGATTTACGAGTCCATGGAACGCGCTTAAGTGCTACATAAAACTTAAACTGCTTAGGGCTGCTTACACGCTTATAATCGTATGCATGGATATGAGGCTTGGCGAGGGGGGTAGCTGTGCGAAGTACTTACTATTAAAGACCTCTCGCTATCCGCTATCCCATGCTCTTATTTAATAACACACTAAGTCTCAATGATGATTAGCAGCTCCATCAGCGGGCTGTGTGTGTGTTTATGTTGCGGTGTGGCATGTACGAATAGAGAAATGTTTTATGTGTATGTGTGTGTGTGGTGCATGTTCAATGATTGAAAAATATCTAATTTAAGAGCAACGTAAAGAGCGAAACCGGCACCAGAACCAAACCAAAAGTCAGCGTAAAAACTCGACCAATCCAATTTAAAATAAAAATAAAAGTGCGAGAGAGAGAGGTAAATATTCTACGGCAAATGCACAAACACCGTGAGGATAATGTGTATATGTGTGAGGGTGCTTGTGTATGTGTTTGTGTGTTATCATTATCGTATATTCGTTTAGGTGGGCGTGTGGGAGTGGCTGGATGGTTGTGGGGTGTTTTTGTTGATTGATTGGGGGGCGTGTCTGTGCATTCAGATGTAACATAAAAAGCGCCAGAAACGCAAGCATCCATAATCCGGATAAATGAGAGCTCTCCCGAACATAACCGACACTCACCTCATGTCCTCCGCCTCATCGAAGCGCCCCAGTGCGGCATTGTCAACGTCATCCAAGCGTGCGTTGGCCTCCTGGTCGCTATTGTCATCGTCATCATCGTCCACATCCTCATCGTTGTCGTCGTTGTAGTCGTCGTCGCCGCTGCTGTTGCTGTTGCCGGCATTATCATAGCGCTTATCGCTATGACTGGCAGCGTCCTTGTCAATGTTGTCATTGGCTGCATCCAATAATCTGGATTTCTTATCACGGCGCAATGTTGCAATTTTCTTCTCCTCCTCCTGTCGCAACTTTTCCACTTCGTCCTTTGACAGGAATGAGAAAACTTTATCTAAAAAAAAAGAGAGAATGTCGCAGAAAATCAGTTGGAATTCAGAGACAAGAAGCACGTCAGCAGGGAAATTAAATAAATAGCGATAGTTGCATTTATCCCTTGGTTACTCCCATGCCAAAGCCAGGCAAAAGGCGCTGCGGTTCCTCTTTCTAATTACTCAAACCACTGAGCAAAAGGTGGAGGCTTAGCGCGTTCTTAGTGGGGGCTACAGGCTGCAAGCTGCGGTTGCTCGGCAACCATTGATAAGTGGTTTGATTGACAACTTGTGCGGCAAGTGAGATTTTAGTGGCAAGTGGCAAAGTGCCAGGTGCCAGGTCTCAGGTCTGAGGTTCATTTGGCGAAAGTTTTGCAAACACCTGTCTCACCTGTCTTTTGTGTGGGCTTGTGCTGATCCTCCATGGCTGATTCGAAGAAGCGTTTTTTATCGGATACCGATTTAGGCACTTTAGTGGGTGTCGGTGTGGGTGTGGGCGTGGCGTCTGCCTCCTGGCCGCCAGGTGTTGACTGAAATATGGCAAAAAGGTTTTTCGTTAGCAACGTCAAAGGGGCAACAATGCAGCAAAGAGCAGCCCAAAGATTTATTAATACAAAAATCAATGGACACATAAAGTCGAAGCGCCAGCAGCTTTTGACTTTGTGCGCCATATTTTCAATTAAATGACTGGGAAAAAAAGAAAGGAAAAGCAGTGAGTGCCATTTTCCCTCAGCGAAAGCGAAAAATGTCCAAACGACCATAAAGAAAATTGATGTCGCCCCACACACACAAGTTTATTAAAAAGCAGACAGAACGGAATAGAACGGAGCGGAACAAACTCCAGCCAGGGTTTGCTTTGTTGTTTGCGGAGGGCGAGGACAGTGGCCAGTGGGAGGATCATCAGCAGCCATAGGCAGAGGAGAGGCTTCAATCATAGAGAGTAGTGGCTGAGCCAGGGAGCTGTTTTGTTCCGTGCAACCCGGGGTCATGTAATTTACGGGGTGGACGAATAGGCTGAGAGTGGGTTTAGGATGACTGCAGAAGAGGGCGCAAATTACAGCTGAGGAGAGGAGGAGGAGAAGGAGTCAGCTCCATCCTCGACCATGGCCATTTATCACCCAAAGTCATGTACTGTCGGTTTTATGCTTTCATGCAATTCCTTCGTTTTAGCCAACATGAGACGACGACGACGACGGCGACGACGCAGTGGACGCCAGTGGCCAGGAGCGGCAGCAGATAAGAGTCAGCCGATGTGCGGGATGTGTGTGGACTGTGTGGCCGTGTGGGTGTATAGATAGTTAGTGCCTCCAGCAGCAGCAACGACGACAAAGTCATTAAATGGCGACCATGCAATGGGCCAGAACGATGGCAAAAACAAAAGCAGAGAGCATGAGCAGAGCAGGGCAAAGGCCAGCGTTAAACTGCACAAATTGCAACCGTATACCAATCCCTGGCTGTGGGCAATGGCACTCCAAAGCACAGATACGAGATACGAGAGTCGGGCACAAGACCACACCACACCACACCACATCAGGCCAGGCCACTTCCGAGCTCATAAATAAAGCCAGGACCAACACCAGCAACGAACGATCCAGAGACAAGTGCATGGACAAGAGTGAAAGCTGAGAAGGAGCAGCAGCAGCAGCAGCAGGAGAAGGAACAGAAGGAGCAAAGCTGTAAGCTGTATTTTTAGAAGAGAAATTAATTTCGTATCGGATTTTTCGATTTTCAATTAAAGTCAATGTCTGAAGGGGGCGACTCGGTGTCCTGTTGGCCCTGCGCTCTGCAAAGTCCAACTAATAGAAATTTATTGAGCCATGAAAGTGTTGAGAGTGTATGTGTGTGTGTACGTGCAACCCTCGACAGCGTATTAAAAGCCAATAAGCCATAGAATTATTCAGACCATGCGATGGGTGCGGCATGGATGGTGGCAGGGAAAGTGTTAGTGGATGACACATCATCGATAAGATAAGATAAGATAAGATGAGATACGATGAAACAATAGACAAAAGTACTACTCCGATTGAGTCTTATCGCGGCCCATTAGGGGTACTCGCCGATAAGAACACAACAACGTTGATAAGGAAATGGGAACACTGGAAAATACACCTGCTGCTGCGGCTATATAAAGCGTTCTGTGGCCGCTGGCCAAATCAGTGCAGGGCCCAATGCCAAAGCGTGCGAGTGGCATGCCGCACAGCGGGGTCTACCTCTGCAGAGTGGAGAGACGAATGGCAGGTGGGTGTGGGCTTCAATTAGATGAGTGGCCCACAAGTGAGGTCAAGGTCATGGTCTCAGCGACCATCTAGGGCGCATTTCACCCAAAATAAACATTTAAAATAGAACCAAGTTCTGCCTCGGACGATTGTGGGGACGAAAACAAAATGAAAAGCGCTCCGGAAACGGGGGGAGTACGAATACGAATACGAATAATACGCAGTGTTTATTTGCCTTAAGGTATGCAATTAAAAATGTTTCAGCTTGCCCCGTCCCGCTCGCGGGATAAAATAAATTAGCATTAAAATCAACTTAACAGAGCAGAGCGCTTCGCTGCAACGAAATTAACTTTATAAATTTGTAAATTTGTATTTTCTGTTTTTATTTTCTTTTGTGTTTTTTTTTTATCGTTCCGTTTTTTCGGTTTTTTGCCAGTGTTTTGGTTTTTTTGGTTTTCGTTTTTCATTTTATTCAAGTATTATTTTCCTTCGTTATCCTTAATTATTCGTTGGTTTGTTTTGTTTTTTGTGCACCGTAAAAAGCAATATAGAATAGAATGGGTGGGCAGGGGGAGCGATGTTAATGGGCCAGGCGTGGGCGTGGCAGCTAGCTGCAGGTGGGCGGGCGACCGAAAACTGTTTCAATCAACGTCAAATTAAACCTGGCCAAAAACGTGCGGGGGCAGGCAGGCAGGGGGCGACGTAGCGTCTGCTGCTCAATTTCAACTGCAATTTTGCGTTGGTTCGAGGGCAGGGGAATATTCTCGTGGATGGGAAGCAGGCAGTAGGGAGAAGCGTTGTCAAAGTCAACAGAAACTTGCATTCTAATTAACTGGAAAGGTGCGGCGGCGCCTGGGGTAAGTGCTGCAGGGAAATCCCAACAACAAATCAATCAATTTAAATGGCGAACGAAAATATTGAACATTTTGCTGCTAGAGACAAACCCCTTCACTCCGACACGGCTGTGGTTTGGGTTGGAACTGCGACTGGGTGCCATTTAATTGATGGCAAAAAGGTGTTAGAATTTAATTAAAATGTATGAGGAGAGTGACAAGAAGAAATAGGAGAGAAAAAGGGAAATGGCAAAGCAAAAGAGAGAGAGAAACCCAAGAGAGAGAAATGCAAGAGCTGGGCTACAACTGATTGGATGGAAAGGGGTGCACACTCCCGGAATGGAATGTGCCACAATCCACTACACAGTGGTCTCCTTCCCGGTGGGCGTTGTTGGAGTATGCGGCACTGGGCTACGGGCCCAGGATTGTGCCTCCAACTGCGGCTGGGACTGGGAGGAGCGCAGCTTGAAGCTGGCCAGGCCACGCAGTCCGTGCGGCTTCTGGGCCACTGGTGGCGCCGGTGCGGTGCGCACAATGTTTGGCTTTAGAGGACGCTTCGGGGGCAGGGGCGGGGGCGTGGGTGACTTGGAGGCGCGACAGGAGAGCGAGGTATCGCTGCTGCGGCGCGAATCAAAGAACGAGGTATTGCTGTAGATGGCCTCCTCAATGGTCGAGTAAATCTCCTCCGCCGTCTCGTAGTAGCTGGCAAGACCCCCAGCACCAGTCCCAGCTGCTGCTGAGGACTTGGTCTGCAGCGACGACGTGGAGGAGGAATCGATGGAGAAGGAGCTGCTGGTGGCCAGCGAGGAGTTGGATATGCCGGCGCGCGATGTGGTCATGTTTTGGTAATTGCTATTTGAGTCGGGACTGACCAGAATTTCGGAGAATGTGGGAAATTTCATTGCCGTGTACGAGGGCGATGGCGAGGAGGAGTCGTTGCTGGATGGTGCCAGGAATTGTTGCTGGGGCGGCTGTCCACTCGATTCACTCACCGATTTTTGGGCGGGCAACGACGGCGACTGCACCGATTGCAGGTACAGCGACGACACTTGGCCCTGGTCGCCAGGCAGCAGCACAAAGTTGAAAATGGGCTGAGTTTGGGACGAACTTTGGAGGTGGGACTGGGTCTGTGTCTGTGTCTGGGACTGTGTCTGGCTCTGAGACGGTGTCAATGTAAGCGTATTTGGCTGTTGCGGTTGCGGGAGACTCGCATACTGCACGGGCAGTATTTGGGCCGTGGGAAAGATCTGTGTGGGCGACCCGGCGACCAGCAGCTGTTGCGGCGAACGCGCGACGACATCCATCAGGCGGCGGCCGGCAGCGTTGGAAGAAGATGGAGACGTTGATGCGTTAGTGGCGACAGCGGTTAGTGGTGGCCCAGGCGCAGGCTCATGCAAATGACGCGTGGGGTGGGAATGGTATTGGTTTTGGTGTTGGTGTTGGTGTTGGTTTTGTAGGTAGTGGTGTAGCAGTGGCTGTGATGGTGCCTGTTCGGTGGGCGGTGTGGGCGGTGGTGGCAGTGGCAGGCTGTCAATGGCTGTGTCGCAACTATCTAGGAATGGATTCGTTACCGCATAGCCGCCGCTTCCGCTCCCGCTCCCGCTACCGCTGGCCCTGCCCGCAATGGGTATGGGCGGTGCGGGATCGTAGGGCGCCCGCAGCTGATTTCGCAGCTCGTTCTCCCGCAGCAGATACTCGCGATGCTCCTGCGGCGTCACCAGAATGTTGTCCGGCGAGTTCTCGTGCACAAACTCGTGGGGACGGCGGTGCGAGGGTGGCGGCGCAGGCAGCGCCTCCATATACAGCGACTCCTCCAGCACTGTGGGCACCGTGCTGGCCAGCGGACTCTTTGGCAGGGTGGAATAATTGACGGGCGGCGGGGGTGGACTCTCGCGGGGCCTTGGCGGCGTCTTGGTCGACACCCGCACCGGCACCTTGGCCCCCACGGGATGGATGGTGTTGGTGCTGGCGTCGTGCTCGAACACCGTGAAGTCGCCCTGTCCCACATCGCTGGCCTGGAACGTCTCCAGGGCCACGTTGCGCACCAGATCCGCCTTCTTCAGCTGCGGCTTGGCGGCACCTTGGGCCGCGTGCCCGTGAGGTTCTCCGTCGACTTGGATATCACCGTGTTGGGCGTGCTGCGTCCACTGGAAAACGATTGCTCCAGCAGATCCTCACTGGAGCGGGCGGAGCCAAAGAAGAACTGATCGCGTGTGGTGCGCGGTGACCGCGGCGACCTGTTGATTGCCTTGGCTATCTGCGTGTACTCATCGTCCTCGATGGGCGGATGCCGGAAGGGATTCTCCCGCTCCAGCTCCCCGGGTCGTTCCGGCGAAGTGGCCCGCGACACACGCTGCAGCTGCGGGGATTCCACCTCCCTGATGCGTGCCACAGTGGGCACAATGGGCGCCAGCTTCTCCGGACGACGCTCCAGGGTGGAACTGGTCGACGAGCTCGGGCTGGTGGCCCGCAGGATGCCCTTTCGGGGCATGCGGTTCCGCGCATTGCCTCGATTATCCTGCTCGGAGTCGTAGGCTCGCGTATAGCCATCGGGCGTTCGGGATCTGGAACGTTCGTAGTCCGATCTGGAGCGCTCATCGCCGCTGAGGTCGAAGCTCACGGATTTGCGATGGCCGCCACCATACTCTGGGGTGCTGCGACCCGATCTCGACGGCTTATACGGTCGACAGTCGCTCTCCGAGTCGCTGGTGTAGCGCCCGCGGCGACGATCGAAGCAATCCGAATCGGATTCCGCATAGGAAGGTGGCGATTGCAGGTCCAGCGGCGGAGAGCTCTCGACTTCCTCTTCATCCTCCTCGTCGATCGCATCAATGTCGTCCAGATGCTGATGGGAATCATCTGCATCCTCGTCATCGTCGTCATCATCATCATCATCGATGATGTAGACGGGTTCGGCCTTCTTGGGCTTCGCTGGCGTTGCCTTTGCACTGTTTCGGTGCTCCTCCTGATGCTCCAGCATCTGTTGGTAGGAGAAACGAGCACCCGGGGTGAGGTGTTCGGGCGTCTGGGTTCCACGTTGCTATTGGAGTTTTTGGGATTTCTCATTTAGTTGTTTTCAAAATATCTGGATTTTAGTTGGGGTTTTTAATTTGTTTTGTTTTCTGATTTGTTTATTTGGTTTGTCAGAGGTGCAACGTCTTCTTGTTCTTCGCACACAAGCATGGAACACAAACTGCAATGTGCAACGTTAATTGGTGTGTGGAGGGGTTTGGTGTGTTGTGTTCTGAGGTGTTTTTGTGTGTGATGTTGATGATGTGTTTTTGTTTGGGATGCTGTTGGGTGCACACACAAAAATATCTGTACGTTCGTTTTATTCTTTGTGCTCTGGGGGGTACTGTCAGACACTCTGCAACCTGCAGTCCATTAGCCAATTACCAGTGATTTCTGCTTTGATGATGAACAGTGTTTTTTGGGATGGTTGAAAAAGATTCTGCGCGCGTCTGGCCGAATTTTGTTGCTTGATGATGAGGTTGATGAACTCGACGAAACAGCAGCGATGCGATGCGATGCACAAAAAAAACAGAGATACAGTTACAGTCACAGATACAGATACACACACGCACACGCATAGACAAGAACGCGGCGGCGTCCTTACACATGTGAATGGCAAAAGAATGGCGCAACAAAAAAACACGAAATCAATTGAAACTTTTTCAATGAGCGAACCAAAAGAAGAAATATAATAAAATAACCTATCCTAAGTAAGACCCATCCATTTTGTTGTACTGTACGACAAATACATGAAGATTTATTGACACATCAAAAATGCACACTTTGAATTCCATTTAGCTATCGTTTAAATATCATTAGGTAACTATCATTAGGTAACAATGAAAGTGGGGCAGGAGCGGAGGAAAACCATACACAAAGTGAGTACTTTGATTCCTGCTAATAATAGTAAGCACTCCAGCGGCTTTAACAGTAGATACTTTAACAAAATATCCTTCTCTAAGTTGTATAGTTTAGTTTTTAGGTAGTATAACAATTATTTCTTTAGCTATTTGCCTCTGATCAGTTTTATTGTTTGGTTTTTGCTTTCTCTTGAGTATTATTCAGTTGCATAATTGGACCTTTGCTGTGTGCTCTCCACACATTGTTGTTACACATTTAGTAATATATTTTTATATGTATACAGTAGCTGTGTGTAGTAGTTCCATGAGTGTGGTGTATATGGTAATAGTAGGTACATACATCGAAAGACTAGAATGTACATTTATATGTGGAATACTTTTTGTGCCGCAATATGGCGACCTTTGTTTTAGATCTGTTTGCTCGGGATAAACAGCATGGGGACCAGAGAGTGAGAGAGAGATCGCGAGAGACATTGAAACCGTTTTGGGAATTCATTTTTTGATTGAATTTCGAGTTCGGAGGAGAGATATAGAGACACACTGCCTACTGGCGTGCTGAAAGTAGTAACTCTTGGCCCTTTGAACACGCTCCTAGTATTTCTGTTTTCCTCTCTGAATCTATACCAATTGTTTCTATCTGTGGGCTTGTCCTTGTCCTTGTTCATTCCCTTTTAGCTGTCTGTCTGTTTGTTTAAACTAAATATTCAGTCTTTTGGTGATAAACATCCGCTTGTTAAGCAATACGCTGCAATGGAAATCGAATGCAAGAACCCAAAAAAGCAACACAAAAAAAAGTACAAAAACATAAAGCCAACAGCAATTCAGATTGCAAAATGATTGAAGGAGGGGGATGGAGTTGGAACGAAAAAACGAGAAATGCCATGAGAAAAATATGTTTGTTGTTGTTGAAGAAAAGCAGCGAACGAGAGCCAGAACCAGAACCAGAACGAGAGAGCAATATAGCAGTGGGAATGAGAAGAGAGATGAGAGAGTGTATAAGAATGAGAAGAAGAAGGACGAGAAGAAGATATAAGAGAGACATTTTAATGGAAATTTTTCTTCTGCAGTTTTTGAATTATTTACATTTACATTTACATTTATTATATGTATGTATGTATGTACCACTATGTATATAGCGAGTGTATATATGTATGTACTTGGGTTGGTATATACTGGTATGCCAGATTTATTTTTTATTTTTTTTGCACACTGCTTTCAATGCAAATTTCAAATGGGGGGCATGCTTTAAAGCCGACAACCAGTTATACAAGCTACAAACAACGAAAACATTAAGGCACAATCATAACAGGAACGAAAGGAGAGGCAGCAGCCTTGGGGGCCGACACTGTTGATACCCTTGCAGAGCGGTTTTAGTTATTATTTAGGTACTTAAGGGCTTAGTCCTTTATGGTTATGGCTATTAAGAAGCGCTAAACCACTACATCATTTAGTGCTCATAAATGCGAGACTTTGCTTGAAGCTATATCTCTACTTTTAGCTATATATTTCTCACAAAAACTGGTATTAATGTTGCACAGACGGACATGACTTAACGAGTCTCTATTTCATTTTTAATCAAGAATCTATTTATATATCGTAATAAATACTTTCATCTCTGTGTTACATAAATCTAATCAAAATCATAATACCCTCTGCAAGGGTTTAGGCATAACCAAGGGCGCCCACGCAATGTAGCAAAGACGGAAGGAACTAAAATGAATATAATATGAAAGTAGCATAGCATAAATAAGACCAACAACAACAACAACAATAACGACAACGAGAACGAGAATAACAAGAGATAACAACAAGAACAATGATCAGGCTGGCTCCTTTGCATCAGCCGAAAGCACAGCTCCAATATGCTAATAAATAATAAATTGTCTGCTGCCATATCAATAAATGCGGGAAAGGTGAAAGAGGAGAGCGAGCCCACACAGCGAGCCTTAGCCTCATAGCACCCCAAGGGAGTGCCAGGAGCAGCAGCAGCAACACTGGCACTCCTCCCAGTGGCATGCACAGGGGGGGCAGAGGCAGGCATAACTCATTCGCCCCTGTGGCAGACCCAACAAGATAGGCAATGATTTTTTATTCACTTTTAATTCAAATGCAACACAAAAAGACATTTAGCAAACAGCGAAAACGAATGGCAATCGATGCACAGATGATAATGGTTCATGGAGAGCAAGTAAATGAAGGTGCTATTGTTTTAGTCACACTTTAGTAATGTTTTAATGGGTCAAATGGTGAGTGAATGATGGAAACACACAGAGAGCGAGAGAAAGAGATTGATAACATGCTGTGAAAATGTGTGAAAATAAATTCAATTCACAGAATAATGAACTTTATGGTTTTTTGTGGGAATGAGCAGAATGATGTTTCTGTTTATTTATGTATATTTTTAATGGTATAATTTTTAACAACAAATAGGAGTACGAGGAGTACGTGTAGACAACAATTACAGACACACACAGCACACACACACGAGGGTTATAGACAGGGCTAGAGTGGGGTTACACACATTAGTACGAGTTACACAGAGAAACAAGCAAACCGAAAATACGAAACAAAAATCAAGTTAAAAGATTCGTGAGGTTTTGTTTTCTGTTTAAGGTTTTTCTTGGGGTGGTGGTGGAGTGGCGACTGCCGGGTTCATGTTAGGGAAAGTTACAAGGGTAAAACAAAAAGGTAGACGACATACACAGAGAGAGACGCACAACAGCAACATAAAACATACGATCGGAAGGGATGTAGACAGACACACACACACAGAGATACAGACACATATTAAAGCCAAGACAACAGACACAAGACGTGCAGGCAGTCAGTCGTTGGTTGGTTGGTTGGGTACATACCTGTGGCACCAGCTCCTCTTCCGACTTCTCTGTGGGTGTTTGTGTCTGCACAGCCACAGCGGGCACTGTCGCGGGAGCGGGAGTGGGAGGGGCAACTGCGGTCACCGACTCCGGGGCAGAGCCAATGGGGGTAGTAGTGCTGACGGCGTTGTCGGTGTGGTTGGATTCGTGTCGAGCGTATGCTTCGATATGACAACCGTCGTCGTCTTTTGTATTTTATCCTGTTCATGGTGCTCGGACGGGGATTTCGGTGGCACGGCGGTGAAGGCGTCTGCGGCGCGTACAATTTCCAGCACCTAATTTGAAAATCGAACAACAACTCACATTAAACTGCCCAAAGGGGAGAGATTCGGGAGAGGCCATTGGACTTACCTTCTCCTGGGTGCTCTTCTCCTGACCCAACGGCGCCAGCTGCGTCTGCGGCTGTTGTTGTTGCTGCTGGTGGTGGGCCTGTTCTGCGTGAATGAGCGCCACGGTCTGTGCGGCTGTGCTGTCCGACGGCGGCGGCAAATCAGCGACTGCCACTGGTGGCGTCGGTGTGGTGGGTGTGGGCGACGGGGCGCCATGCACCAAGGCAGCAGCGGCTGCCAGACCCGTCTGACTCGTCGGCTCCACCACGGACTCCACCTTCTGCGTGGCAAACACATCAAAGTCCTGGGTAATTTTAAAGACGGTAAAGTTCGTGCGCTTTAAGGTGCTGGCAAGGCAAGGCAACACTCACCTGTCGCAGTCGCTCATCCTCCTCGTGATCCAAACTGGAAACGCTCTGACTTTGACTGAGCTCCGAGCCCGTTTCCGAGGCGCGCGAGCCTTGAAAAGTGAAGCAAACAGAATGCAAAGGTGAGCGGGAGGACTTAAAGCCAAGGATTATGGTGGGGGTTGGTTACGTTACCTTGACGACTGCCACCGCTGTAGGATGCAGAGGAGTTGAAGCCGGTGCTCATGCCACCCGCCTGGCCGATGGAATGAATTAAATTGGATTTGTCGTAGCCCTTGCAGACGACCAATTGGATCTCGTTGCCGGCATTCCTCAAGACATTGACCGCATCCTGATGCGAGGCACCCAGCAGCGAGTGTCCGTTCACCTCCAGCAGCCGCATGCCCACCTGCAGCAGCAGCACAAAAGCGCACACAAAGAACGAAAGAAAGTCGCCGATTAAGTTCATGCCGCCAGACAACAATGGCAATGGTGTGTGGCACACGACGTTACCTTAAGCCTTCCGTCGCGTCTGGCGGCGCCGACAGAGTTAATTTTGGAGACGAACACACCCTCGTCGGAGGGATCCCCGGGATTACCGCGCTGTCCATTAAGTCCGCCCTTGATGTGCATGCCCAAGCGTTCGTTCTCGGCCTTGCTCAGTAGAACTTCCTGTGATTTACAATTAGCAAAGAGAGGAGAGAGAAACGAGAGATAGAGAGAGAAATTAGCAAGGACTTGGCCATAACAATCAAGTGGATATTGGCGGTGGCTAAGTACAATGGGGGAATGGCAAATGGCAGAGGGCATAAGCTCTATAGAAAAAAAAACTATGGAAAGCATTTTGCTAATTGATATGTTAATACAGGTATTCTTTTTTGTTGTTACTGCCTTAATTATCCAACAATTGCTGCAGAGCTAAGAGCAAAGGAGGAAGAGGAGAAGGAGGAGGCGAGGTGGGAGCAGCTCTTTGTGTCGTGTGAAAGGGCTTACCTCGGTCTTTACATACTCTACTTCAATGTTCTGTGCGTTACATACAATTTCGTGTGAAAGCGTTTTTGTTTGCAGAGTACAGTAATAATAAGAAGTATAAGAAATTGTGACTCAAAGCTTGTATACATATACAGTACGTTACATAAACTAAAGTTTAAATAAAGGAAAAAGTGGAAAAGTGGAAGAAAAGTAAACTAAAACTCACTTGGAAACCAGGCGGCAGTGGATCGTGTTGTATGGTCAGTTTGATATCATCGCCGGGCTTTAGTAGCTCCAGCACCGCATCCTGATGCGTTGCCTTGGACACATCCGCATCGTTCACCTTCAGTATGCGATCGCCCATCCGCAGCTTGCCACACTTTGAGGCAATGCCACCAGGCACAATCTGTGTGTGATTTAAACTTAGCATATGTTCCTCCAAAGGTTTCTCCTAATCAACTTACATGTGATATAAAGATGCCAGGCTCACGATTGCCAAACGGCACACACGAATGATCCGTGCCACCGATAATGCTGAAGCCCAGCGAGCCCTGGTTCTTGGGCAGCACAACATCCTATATAAACGATAGAGTGCAAGGATTAGCAAATCTTCAAAATGGTATGCATATAATGCTATCATTAATAACTCTAGAAACCCTACTAAGACTGCCGTGTGTGGTCGTGGGTCGCTGGATGATTGGGGTATGCATGGGTGCGCGTGCGTGCGTGCGTGCTTATGTTTATGTCGGTGAGTGTCAAATGGTATGTGATGTGATGTTTGTTTTTGTGGTTGTGCAAAATTGTTGGTGATATTTACATGGAATTTCAATTTCTTTTCTTTTCCGGGAGAACATAAAAACATAAAAGACAAGAGACACACCACCAAAAACCAAAATAAACCAAGAAACCGAAAAAACTTAATACAAAAAACCAATCAAGAAAGCCATAACAGACAAGAACAGAAACATTTAATACCGGAAAGTGAGTAGTAATATTCAATAAATAATGTATAACCTTTTGCTTATGAATAACTTAACATTAGATTAAATGGCAGAGCAGAGCAGACACACCGCTCCACTCTCCCCCAACTGTTTGCAGTTTTATTAGTTGGATTCCGAGAAGGATTCCGCATTTTTGCGGGTCGACTTGCGGTTGTGCACAAATCCAGCTTTTGAGTTATTAAAATATCAAAGTAAGAGGCACTGTTCTGGCACTTCTGCTTGTGGCAGTCGAACAAAGAACTCCACTCATGTCAAGATGCCACATAAACACATGTGAGCAGCAGCATATGAATGCATGCATGCAGCAAACTGTATCCCAAACTTTTATCAATTAACTTGGCAACAAATTGAATTCTTAAGAGTTCGATGCCGACGGCGGCGAAGAGAGAGAGAGAGAGAGCAGACATGGAAATTAAAAACAATTGTTTTAAATGTATTTTATTTAACATTTTGCTTGACTGCCAGCGGCATCAGTGTTTGCACTCCACAGACAGACAGAAAGTCAGTCAGACAGACGGACGGACGGGTGGGAGATTGTGGAAGCAAACAGAAATATTTAAAGTTTACTTATGGGCTGGTGCTCTGGATGAGCAAACTGGGGAAGAAATCTGCAGTTGAGTCATTTAGAGTAAATCTCTTTTGGGGCTCGACTCGTCTCTGCTCTGCCCTGCCACAGTCGGCTGTCGTAGTTTTTCATTCGTATATTATTTAAACACGTTTTGCATGTTGCATAGTTTGCCGCTTTACTTATTTATGTAGCAAGTGGCAAAGTGACAAAGCTTGTGCAACACACACACACACACACAGCCAGAGGGAGAGAGGCAGAGAGAGTGGCAGAGATTTCTTGCCGGGATTTGCTTCATGTCAACGATGACACTCGAGTGGCTTCCCATGGAGCAGAGTGAGTGTGTAAACCGTTCTGTCGTTCAAAAACGATGGCGCTTTGGCCCGTCACTTGAAACGGATTCAGTTACAACTATAAAAAAATATATAAAAAAGGAAGAGGATACTAAATATTCAAGTGCTCGAGAGTCAAAAAAAAGAGGAGAGAAGGAAGTCCACTCCACTTTTAAGGGGTAAAACATTAAAAACATGGTTTGTTCTTTAGGGAATTATATTTATCAAGTGTGTTAGTAGTAGTAAAAGTTTTGTTTTCCATTTTAAGAAGTGATTAACTATAGTACAGAGAAAATGTTGAATGCATGCACCACTTTGCTTCCAAGTGGATTAATCGATTAATACGTAATACAATAGGCAGCACCCATTCCATAACCATTACTTTGATATCCATAGCCATATCCAATTCCAGTCTCAAATGCTACTCAAATTAGTCATCGAAGCAAGTCACAACGCTCGTGTGTGAGTGTGTGTGGGTGGGCAACATGTTTTGCATGAAACATAATGTAAGCGCAAGTCCCGAGCCACACAACAACCTCTCATCCGCCATTCCATTCCATTTAGAACTTTGGATGGAAGGATGTGGACTGGGCTTGGGTTGGGGTTGGGGTTGGAGGTTGTGCTTTTTGTCGACCACTCAGACCAACAGTTAAATCAAATCGTTTTGCACATAAATCAATTTATTAATCAAATGCAGCGCTTAATCGTGTTCATCGAATTGCAGTGTAGAATTATCTTTAAATTATAAATTTAAATAAACATTTCGTGTCTTTTCTTTGGACTTTTGTGGAGGTGCATTGTGTGCAGATTGTGGTGCAGGTGGTGCGTGTGTGTGTGTGTGTGTTTTGTGGCAAGAGGAAAGCTCGGCATAAAGTCCGGCAATGAACTGCGGATCGATCTTTGGTGTACCGAGGTGGAACACCGACCACCGCTTTACACAACGATTCGTTAACTCTTTGGTTTGGTGTTGGTCTCTTAGCGGTGGGACGACGACTCTCTATGTGGTGGGGTAGGCTCTAGTGTAAGCGTGATGTGGAGATAGTCACCTCACTGATCAGGGGCTCCGCCAGCTGATTGTCGGTGATGCGCGTCATCACCGTCTCCGTGAATGTGGACTTGGTGATGGTCTCGGTGACTTTGCCCAGTTCGGTGGGCGCTGCCGGGAACATGGGCAGATCGGGCTGCGGCTTGTTCACATTCACCGTTACAGCGCTGACGCCCACCTCATTGGGCCGTGCCACATGCACCTGATGCTGACTGCCGCCGCTGAGGAAGTGTGCCGGTATCATCGCCTGAAAATCATCGCTCGTCAGCGGTCGCAACGAGGAGGCCTGCACTCGTCGTGTGGTTTTCGATCGGGTTTTACGTTGGGTAGCAGGGGGTTTTGTTTTTCGGTAAAGTCAAATCAATTTTTAAGCAAGTTTTCGTTAGGGTGGGTCGGTGTGGATTTAGAGAAAAAGAAAAACAAAAATATGTTGGTTTTTTGTCAATTTTGGATTTCACATTTTGATGGATGGAATGCTCTATCTTTATGTATAAACTAAGCCTAAGCTGCCTAAAACCAAGAATTATGTACCATAGATGATGCAAATTGTGCAAGGGAATTATTGCTATGATAGATTTTGCTCAATGCATCATCTATGTTTGTGCTCCATAATTCCTGCTAACACGATAGAAAATTATTTATGGATGATCCCTCTAGGGGAAACTCTAGCCTAGCTTTTGGCTCTTCTTTTTTATCTTTTTGCTGTTATTTTAGGCAAGAGAGGGACAACAGAGAACACACACAAATCAGTGCAGAACTTAAGCTACATTTATATAAATATTTTAAATGGTTATGTGGCATGTATCTGTAGCTATTGAATGATGTGGAATTTGTTTGGTTGGGTGGTTGGGGGAGGTACAGTACAGACAAAACACAAGGCGCACACGGGGTGGGGCACATGCAAAACAAAACACATACAAATCCATTAGACGAGTACGAGGAGCATGAGGAGAGCAAATTGATAGGAGAGTTCTAGGAGTTCTATGGGGTTATGGATAATCTGGCAGAGATATGGATTAGCACAATTAGATATTAACTTAGGAGCTACAATATATTTTTGTACGAGTATTTTTGGAAGGGGGTGTGGGTTCATGTGTGTTCATGTTTCATGTTTCCATTTTTTGTTTGCTTTTTAGGCGCAAAATATCAACAACAATTTGCGTGCGACTCAGAAAACCTGCGCTGCAGCTCCTTAGGGTTTTCGAATGGAAGACTTACCTTTGAATAAATCATATAAATAATAAATAAACAAATAATTTATGCCAACTGCAGCGCAAGTTTCGTTCCTATAGGGGGTAGGAGGGATGCTTAAGTCTACCGCTCTGATCAAAAAAACGATCTTATGGACAAGAACATTGAGAATGACGTGCAATGTAGCTAAACGAAAAAACTAAGGGTTAAGTCTACCAAAAACGCTACAATTTCCATCTATCGCTTCCTTACCTGCGCCTCGCCCGAGTCCCCGCTGGCGGTGGAGGCCGCACCATTGGGCGCCGCACTTTCGCCATCACCCAGGGGCACGGAATTGGTGCGCCTCGGTGCGGGCACCGGCTGACCCGTCGTCTTGTCCAACACTATCGCTGGGCCGGCGGCCGATGCAGCTGTGGCAGCGCCAAATCCATTTGTTTTGCTGCTTGGCAGCGTGTTGTTGTTGTTGATGTTGGCTGCCACAGGTGCCACAGTGGCGGATGCCAGTGTGGGGGTGGTGGTGGCCAATGTGTTGTACTTGTACGGCTGCTCAACGTAACTGACATCGCCCACAGACCGCTGGAAGTTGGCTGCAGGAACACACACACACACAGAGATACAGGAAAAGGTCGGTTAATCAACGGGGGGATGGAGATTGCGGGCTGGGGATGTCTACTAACCTGGTCGATTGGCCAGATAGCCGGATGGGCTCAACGAGTTGAGCACGGCGGGACTGCGCGGACTTGTCGGCGGCTCTAGGGGGCCGCGGTACTCGCGCTGCAGGACGAGCCGCACAAAGCGCTGCGGTTCGGTGAGGCAGGCCACGGCCGCATCGTGATGCGCCTCCGTCATATCGTTGCCGTTAATCTGCGGTGGTTGCAAGCGCAACGCAACGGATACCGGATGGTACAATGAAATGCCATTAGCATGTGTCGGGTTAGCCCCTCGCCTTCCCCCTACTTACCGCCATCACCCGGTCGCCCACCATGATTTTACCATCGCGATGAGCCAGTCCGCCGTCTGTGATGCGTGATATGAAAATGCCATCGCAATCGTCCTTGAACGGGGGCGAGCCCTTGCCCCCGGCAATGCTGAAGCCCAGTCCCTGGCCAATCTGATCGCGTATCAGCGTCGTGTGCAGCTGGATGAAGCTCAGCTGGGCAGCATCCTGCAAGCAAATCAACACAGAAATCAATCACGAGAGGCCGAATGTCAGGAAATTATAGGAAACACACCCTGCCGTTCGGTAGCAGGCCATTGGGGGCCACAGCAACAGCAGCAGGAGCCGGCTGCACGATGCTTTGGACAGCTGGAGGTGTGGCAAACACGTTAGCAGAGTAGCCATGCGCCGGGGCCACCATTTGCTGCTGCTGCTGTTGATACTGATGCTGCTGGGGCACAATCTCAATGGGCGCTGGAATGTATCGCTCTTGCAGTGGCTGCAGCTGTTGCTGCAACTGTGGCACCTCTGTGGCCACCAGGGGACGCGTCTCCACAGATATCTGTGACACGCTGCCATCCTCGCTGAACACCGGATGTCCAATCAGACGCGTAACCTCACGCTGCACGACCAGCACGAGCACGGCGCCGCATGCCTTGAGCACCTGCACCGCCTGATAGTGGTCCGCTTCGACGACCACAATCCCATTGACCTTGAGCACTTTGTCGCCGACTTTGAGGCCCGCCATGTCAGCGGGTCCCTGCTCGGTGACGCGTGATATGAAGATGCCATCGTCGTCGCCCTTGAACGGCGTGGATCCCTTGCCGCCGGCAATGCTCAAGCCAAGTCCCGCTGCCGTGCGCTCAATGTGGATTTCGTACTGCTCCAAGCGCAGTTCAGTGACGCCATCCAAGTTATCTACAAATGAAAAGAGATTCAATAATTAAAAGGTGTTTCTGGTAAAGATAATCGCGCTCTCGCTCTCTCTCTACCATAGTGCTGTCGCTGCCTTTCGTAATCTCTATCCACGGGATCATAGCTGGTGACGATTCGCACACGTTTGCCCTTCCTTTGCAGCGAGTTCATGGGACTGCGATTGGAGGAGGCCAAGGAGCTGCGAAGGCTACTCATGGCGGGGCTATTCCTGCCGCTGCCCCCAAAGTTGCTGCCGTTCCCATTGCTCCCGTTGCTCCTTTGGCCATTTCGTGGCAGGGTATTGTTACCCTCTTTGACTTTGATTTTTACATTGAACATCGCTTCAATTTTGCTTTATATTTGGGTGCACTTTTTAATATGATGGATAGCAGGCGGCAGCCAGCAGCAGCATCTTTGCCACGCAACTGTAGGGGAGAGGCAAAACCTATTCTTTTTTTATTTCACTGCACTTTTTTTTAATATGCGAAACTTTGTTTGGCCATCGATCTGGATTGCACCCTGTTATGCATCTACTCATGTGCAGCGGCATAGAAACGTTCCCCAACCCGTCCCAAAACCCTTGGAATATCAGTGAAAATTACATCGATTTAATCAAATTTAAAACGACCCACAAAACACCTATTTAGAATTTAGTTAGATTTGGTGCCGCGCATAAATTTACGCTTTAATGCCATTCAAATGGGCCCAAGAAAGTTAGGCAGAGCATCTGGCACTTGGCCATAAACACGGCAGTCAATGAACCGCTGCGAAAAGAGACTAGAAAACAAACATAAAACCAACGACCTTGGCCGGGTGTGGGGCGGAGAACTTTGCCACCTCTCACGCCCCCCACCACGAATGACCGACGGTACAACGAGTTTGAATAATTATTAAATAAATAAACAGACAGTCGGCTCAACGGGGAGGTTGGGCAGGTTGCTGCCACGGCATCAAAATGGTGTCTGAAAAGAAAACTCTCAGACAGCCCGCAGCACTGGTCCCACAGGTGAGGATGGGGCAGGGTGAGTGGAAAATACATTTATTGCTTTCTTTTGAGCCTTCCAGCCTGCCTCCCCACCAGCTAGCTCATGATTTGCACTCAATAAATCCGTCGGCACTTTTTGGACAACAAAATCATTTTATTTGGGGAGGAGGCAAAAGGAAGACAGACGGAGTAAAAGAGAGACAATTTCAGTTTGTAATTGTATGCGAGTTGTTTCATGTTAATCAAAGTATAAACGAATGAGGGAAGAACTCTCCCAGCCAACCGAAAAGCCAAACAAATTTCTGCTCTGCCTTTTGCTGCCATCCGCCCGTCGGAGTCGACATTGATTTTGTTGGCTTTCAGTCTCCTTTTACTTTCCCAGACGACTTTGGCATTGATTCGCTTTCAATTTGATTACAATTCGATTCGTTATTGAGTTTGATAAGTTGAGCGAAATATATTCTTCAACATTTTACACTTTACGCATCATAATTCTCACAAACTTTAAGCGAAAGGTGTTTCATTCAGTGTTTAAATGGACTGGAAGAGTGTCCTTTGGTTTGCTGTGTTGCACCCTGTATCCCCATCAGCTGCCCCGAATTTGGCCCATCTGCCCTTTCTTATTACATGTTTGATTTCCTCATATTTCTGGACAAACGGAAAGACATTCTTTATGGATTTGCAGGACCACCCACACATGCAATCCGATGGCTTCATTTTGTCATCTTTTGAGGCTTTTCTTTAGCTGCCAAATAGGCAGTAAGAGGAGCCTTTGCCGGGGTCAACAGGCAACAATAACCCGAGGGGCGAAAGCCATAAAACAAAATAAGATTTTTCTTTCCATGTGGCTGGAGGACGACACGTGCCGTGTGCGATTTTGTGTATTTATTCAGGACTGTATTTAAGGTAAAGGTACAGAAACTAAAAGCACAGCCACGCACATCACATTTTTCTTATCATCTTTTCTTCCTCACTCATTTGTGGCAGCAACTGACTCTCTCTGTCTCTACCCTCTGTGTGTGTGGCAGCCACTTAAGCAGACATTTAACCATTTTACGATGACATCCGTGGCCGTGAAATACGGAAGGAAGGGAGCGCCCCCAAAAGTAAGAAACGCGTTAAATAAATGTCATAAAGCATATAAAAATATAAAAATTTAAATACGCCAAAAGATGAGGAGCAAAAGTCCCCATGAAATGGAAGCATTTCTTTCCACCAGCAAGAGACGGAAAGATGATGAGGATAAGGAGGATGCAGGATGGAGATGGAGATGGAGATTCCCCGAATGCATTAGCATTCGCATATGTATCTGGAATTTGTGGCTCTGGCTGTGGCTGTGGCTGAGGCTGCTGCTGTATCTCTTGTGTGTGACAACGCAAACAAATGGCAAATTCAAAATCAATGTTGTCTCTGGTCTTTTTTTTTTGTCATCTATATGTAAATGCGAACTGGCAGGAGAGGACTCCCCTGTTGGCCCTGTGAAATTAGCAGACAGTCGTCTGGACACATGCCAAAAAGGCAGCAGCGGCAGCAGCAGCAGCAGCACACAGCACAAATCATATTTCACATCCCTCCCTGAGTAGTCATCTGTGGCCAAGAAAGCAAAACACTCCGACAACTACAGCTTGGATGCTGCCTCCATCTGCGACTCCGACTCATCCATGACATATTCGTTTGGACAAGTGGCACGAAAACTTTTCAAGGCACACACAAACACACACACACACACAACGACTTTTTCTTCTTTTTCGTTTATGCAAATTCTGGAATACATTTCCCCCTGTCTGTGGTATTTTTTCAGCCAATGACCGGATCGATTCAATCGATTTTAATTACCATTAAAGAGAAGATCAAGTATTACAGAGGCATTTAAAGCTACTTAAAGCCCCGCACAGCTACCCATCGCTTCCATCGATATGGACACGTGAGCTGCTGCTGCTGGGCTATGAAAAAATGCCAGAGTTATGGCCAGAGGAAAGGTCAGGGCAGACTCCATGATTAATTGCAGTTCAGGTTGAATGGGGAATAGTTTGGTTGTTGCCACAGAGGAGTGCAGAGCGGATGCGGAGAGGCATGCCGCGGTTGACAAATGGCAAGTGTTAAGCTTTGAAAATTAACAATGCGACGGGGCCGCTTAAATGTGGCGACAAAATTAATGAACAAAGTTTTTATGTTACCACAAAAAATGCCAAAAAAAAAAAAGCCACTGAAATATATCAACAAAAAAAATTGTGGAAAAAACACACAAAGCTCTGCCCCTCCAACATACTGGGGATGGGATTTGACCTGTTCTACAAGAGGATAATCGCAGCACAAATATCCCATAATCGAAAGGAAACATTCGCCATTCTCGCGTGAACGTTGAAATGAATCAAAACTCTCCGCAAATGCGAACCCGAAAGGAAACCGAAAAGAGGGGTGCGGGATGTAGAGGTAACTCCTATCTTATCGTAACTTTTGGAATGCCTAAGCTCAGTCTTGTGATAGCAGAGAACCAAAATAAAAGGAGGGGAGACAAAATAAAAAGCAAAACGAATGAACGAACACCTCTGACGCGACGCATAGGGAAAACAAAGCGATAACATATCTATACTATGGGGAGGGGGAAGGGTGAGTGGATTGTATGTAGAAGAACTTTTGTGAATCATTACGACATACTCGTATTTTTGGACACATGAAAGCATTACAAGGGGCAGTGCAGGCACCACACCACAGCCACAGCACAGCAAAGTCAAGTGGCAGGTAATGACCTTGGTCCACCTGTCGTATCGGGATATATTTTGGGGTGGTAAAACTACGCAAACTACTACGTATGAATCGTGTGTGAACTGCTTGCTGATTAACGTGTTTATAAAGAACTGTTGCTGGATGATATCATAGCTTGTTGGAGTTGGGGGAGGCAGTAGACTGATTGTCCCTTCGGGTGCCATGTTGATTGCTATTGCCACAGGCCACAGGCCACTCGCTGCATGTTTCTGCTTTCTGCTGCTGCAACTGCTGCTGCTGCTGCAGTCAGTTTGCTCGGCAATTACGCGAATTTTCCACATTTCCTACTGCTATCAACATGGTGGCGGAAAATATTGGAAAATGCGATGCAAAAATTCTTTTGACCCAACGGTTTGCACTCGGCATCTCTCTTTCTCTCTCTCTCTGTCTCTCTCTCCTTTCTCTGTGTATCTCTCACTCACTCTACAGCTGGCATTTATTGCATTTTTGTTTGTTTTTGTCGCGCAAACGAGAAAATGGGGCATGGTGCGGGCAGAGAAGCTGTCACTAATCGGATGGCAAATCCGGGGTAGGCGGCACACAGAAGACAGAAGACAGTTGCCCGGTTAAAGCGTAAAACTTAGCATGCAACTGTGAAATGCCCCCAAGGCCCGGCCGAAAAAACTTGAACAACATTTTGGGCAGCAATAGAAATTGCGCTTTTGTTTGACAGAGGAAGAACCGAGCAGCGCAGAGCAAATAGTTTAAATTGTTATTTGCACAAGGGCTGTGTGCTGGGGCAGCAAAGAGAACAGCAAACAATAAATGCAACACGCAACAATGATGTGTTGTGATGAAAAGGGTGGCACAAAACCGTGCACAAACAGAAGGAGTGGCAGCGGGGCAGCAAAATTCAATAAGAATCCGATGCAATCAGCGATACACAATACATAAATAATGAATGCCATTGCCATGAGCTTATCAACGGTATTATTTATTGGCCAACATGCATCCCAGGACCTGCTGCTCGCTTTAAGGAAGGAAATGTGCAGCAGCAACAAATGCAGCTTATTGTTTGCTTTCGCAGCCAGCAAAAGGAATGCCAAAGGAATTGTGCAAATGTTGATTGTATTGCCGTAGCCGTAGCCGTGGCCGTAGTCTCGTCGTTTGCCAATATATCTAACCAGAAAAATCTCTGTGCAGGGTACAAGGAAAAGGAAATGCCGGCGAAACCGGATATGCACACACAAGCCAAGCGAGAGCACTTTTCGATGTTTGTCATCTGCAAATATCCAACGTAGAGCAGAGCGAGCCACAGCCCTGCACTGATAGTGTTTGTGTGTTTGTGTGTGTGTGAATCCGGCCATGGGGCATGCCTCTATAAATAAGACTAAATTTACTTTCAAGTAGCTCATTTTCGGGGGTATGCCTGACAACCCCCGAATGCAAATAGGGAATGTGCCACTACTGCCACTATGCACTTGGCTTTTCCCCGTAGCGTGTGGCGTGTGGCGTTTGTGTGGCAAGGGGGTTGCTGGGTTTGGCAACCTTGAAGTGGCTCTGCATTTGCTTCGACAAATTTGCAGTTTGAAATTCAATTTAGAGGCATACGCCGCGTATGCGCAATGTGAGAAACTTTCCAGACGACTGGCCCTGCCCGACTGCGCCGTCTCCATTTCTACGTTAAAGCGAATTATAACAGACAATCCAGACGAAGAAAGAACCAAACAAAAATCGATATCCACACGTCAGAAGAAAGCAAACACAAAATAAAAGAAGCATTTCACACACTCTCCTTCTCTCTCCCTCTTTCTCTTGAGAAATGCTTCTTTTTTTTTGGGGCTTAACCTTCTCGTCTCTTTATGACTCAGGTGTCTCAAGGCGTACTGCTGCGAAAGTGAAGTCTGTGCGAAGTGAATGCAACTTCAGCTATTGTTAGCGCTATTGTTTATGGCGGCGGGGGGCCTCTCTTTAGAAACAATAATAAAAAGTTAAGTTAAACAAATTAGCAGCGAACGGTGCGATGCGGTGCGATGCGGTGCGGTGGTGCGCGTCTCTCGCGACGTTGACAAAACGCAAGCGTAACTGAAAAATGACTAAAGCAGGCGGCCATACAGAGTGGGCCAAGTGCCCCAGACCCCCACACACAATGGCAATTGCAATCAGTCGCTCTCCGGCATCACTCTCTCTCTCTCTCTCTCTCTCTCTTAGTCACTCTGCCTCTGCCTTTGCGTCTCTCTCTCTCTCTCTTGCGGGCTCTCTGTGTACAGGTAGCGGCGGCACTCAAGCACTGTCCATAATAAGGCTGGCCACTCATTTCAGTTTCACTTTGAACTGTTTTTTCTATGTGCCCTGTTAATTGTGGGGAGACGAGGGTGTGCTGTACATATGGTACAGCTAGGGGGAAGAAAGACTTGCAGAATCCATAGGGCTTTTCATATGAGTCAATCTTTTAGGCTGAAGCTAATTGAGTTTATGTTTGAACAGCTGTATTTCGATGTAGTCATAAGAGCTACAAAAAGCGTATGTTGTGAAGAGTTCCCGCAAGTTCTCCTCAATTTCCATTACTTTGTGTGATCAAGGGTACTCCCTAGTCGTTATCTCTACCCATTTATCATTCCCTCCTAATATTTTTTCATACTTGTTGCCTCATCGAGTGCTCTCCAGAGTCGTCTCTCTTCAGTCTCTCTTCCCTGTTCTCTTTTCTCTGCTCTGTTCTGCTCTGCTCTGCTTTGCTTGGCTTTACTCTGCTGCTTGTTTACCTGCCCTACCTTTTGAGTGAAGTTTGCACTGTTTTTGTCCGCTGTTCTTCGTTCTTTTATCTCTAGGGTTCTTCCATTATTGCATTGCGCCCCATTCCGCTTGTAGTTGTTTTTCTCTCTTTACTTTTTTATCAGCTTTTGCAAGCCAGCGGCAAACAGATATCGCTGGCTGATAAGCCCTGCCCTACCGCTGTCAGGGTGTGCGTGTTAGTAGTACGTGCAAGGCCTATTTATAGGCCAAGTTTGTGTGGAACGTTTGCCTGTTGCGTGTGTGTTGCACAAGCCCAGCGACAGAGCCAGAGCCACAGAGCGGCGTCTCTCCGCACCTGTCGCTCTGTCGTAACGCGCTTTTAATCGTCGCCTCTCCCACTCCCTTCCTCTGTTGGTTTTTCCTCTACCTTTTTTTGTTGTTGCTGGCATAATTAACGTCGAGGTACGGACATAGGAAGTACAAGCCATTGAAAGGCCTAGACCGATATGCAGATACCCGTGTGGGATGCAGGAAAGAACCACACTCAAGTTTTTATGCAAATGGGGTCATGGGTGGCTCTCTGTGGTTTTTCTTTATGATTACATTTCCACTTTAGCCTCTGCTGCAAAATGAGTGGAAATTACTGGACACTGGACACTGGACACTGGAGCCTCCCTCTACACATATCGATTTCCCAATCAATTATGTAGCTCAAAGCACTCTGGTTTACTGTACTGCACAGCTTGTGGATGCTGCATTTATGTTGTAAATTTAATTAATTATAATAATTTGGATATTTACCTTGGTCCCCTGCCTGTGCCTTTGTCTTGCCTGTGGGTATGGGTATGGGCGATAGTGAGACATCGAACGGATGCTGTGACTGTTCTTGTCCCTCGGAATCCACATCGGCCGTCTCCTCCTCCTCAATGGGCGATGTCACCTTGCCCAGCGATGAGTGCGGCGGTGTGGGTGTCTCGTTGCGCTCCTGGGTGGCCAAGGCATTGGCCAGTATTTCGTTGGCCTGCTTGTCGGTTAAATGCTGAACGCGTTTGTTCTTCAAATGATGGGGAGTGTCCCTGGAGATTAAGAGGAATTAGTGGATTAGTTTAAGTGCTGGTGAGATTTTCCCTCTGGCTTTCTATCTTACCTTCTGTGTAGTTTCGGTGGACGTTTGTAAAAGTCATCGTCCTCGCCCTCCACCTGAAAGCCCACACGGCGATCGGATTCCTGGAAAAGCGGGAAATGAATGATTACAAATGATTACAGCAACATTCTAAAAACCCTTTCTAAACTTACGAATTCATCTTCCTGCTCTTCATCGTCGGGCACATCTTCGGAGGCAGCCACAGTTGCAGCTGCCGCCACAATCTCAACCACAGCTGCGGCTGGTGCCGCCTTTGTGTTGCTGTGGCTGCTGTTGTTGTCTGCGGCAGGTGCTGCAGGGGCACCACCTGTTGGAATGCTGCTGTTGTTGGAGGAGGTCTGCTTGGAATTTACACCAACGATGGGTGGCTGCACTGGCTGCGGTGGTGCCTGTTGGTGATTATTCGCCAGGGTGCGCGTCTCGGTTGGTGTCTCCGCTACTTTGGTGCCGTTCTACAATGGAAAATATACAGTAGATGTAGTATACATGTATAATATAAGTAAAAGTAGCAAATTTAGACATGTATAAGATGTGTAACAGACATGTAGAAACATAGTGGCGCCAGCTGGAGTCTTTGATGTTGCATTTTACATGTAGAAATGGGAAAAGGCACGATTTTGATTCCGTTTAAATCTTGTAACTTTGCGTTGGACAATCCAAAATATATAAAATTGGGCGGATAAACAGTTAATGCCTTTGCACATGTATGGGTGCTCTTTCATTACTTTCCCTAACCACTCAAGGGAGTTTTAAATAAGGAAATGGTTCAATTAAGATATGTTCTGTAAACAGGGAAGTACTTTCCCCTACTTTTTAAACAACTTCCGCAAGACACAAAGGTGGTTGAACCCCCAACCCCTTATCGCTATGACTAAGTATATTTATTAATCATACGATCAATATGTGTTTAATGCCACAAATGAGTGTTACATATCCAAGTGCCGGAGTCATGCCGTTCATAGATAGGGAGGCATAGGGATAGCCTGTTATCTGCCGTAACCCACACACTTACATATATTTTATTAAATCCTAAACACTCACCTCCTCCGGCAGCGTCACCAGATTGGCATTCTCCTCGTGGCGACTGCGCTCCACTTTCAGCTTTTGCGCCTTGGCCTTGAGATCCTTGGGATGCGGCGTATTCTGGCGCACGAAGGGTGTGTCCTTCTCCTGGGTGGCCTCCTCCGAGAACTTGACCACCGTGCGCGATGGCTCTCGCTCCTCGAACGGCTCCGAATCTGATTCCAGATCGCGTGCTATATTCAAGGCGAAAAATCGAACGAACATTTCCATTAGCAAACAATTAATTGAGGTGTACGAGATGGGGTGTGAGTGTGTTTCTGGGGTTCTCAGATTAGTGGAACTGCATGCCCATGCATACACACAAACTCGTTATAATAGCTACCATATAATGTACTATATAATAAATATGCACGGGTGTGTGTACGTGTTGAGAGTGTTATTTATTATATACAAACAGATTTATGTATGGCTAAAAGCGTTTAATGGTGTACGGTTTTGGCTTTGCGGTTTTTGCACAAATCAATAAATAATACGACTATTAAAAGCAAGAAGAAACTATTTTTGGGCGCCGGGCGTAAACATTTCCGTAGCAGCAAGTGGCAGCAGGCCAGCCTCGAGAACCTGGACACAACCACCACTAAACCACACCCTCTCTAATCCATCAAGTGCTTATGAGCGGTCTTCTCTGTCTGTGTGTGTGTTATTGTGTGTGGCCGTAAATTTTCACACATGTAAACAACATAAAAGTTGCAACATGTGGCAATCAGAGAAGCACCTCTCGGGCATAGCCGCACAGTCTCGGCCTCCTCAGGCACCACCAATCAATCTACGCAGCAATTGCAGCCGCCCTCCCCCCTATGGCTCATGTGGCGGCTGGGTGGTTGGGTGGTCTGTTTGTTACAAACAAATAAACAAGAAATTAATTATAGATTCGGCTAGTCGATGCTCTTGATACCCTTATAGCAATAAGGCAGCAAAAAGTGGCCCAAAAGGAAGCCTTTTACTAGCTGATTTCAGGCAGAAATGGAACAGAAATGACCGAGGAGGGCTGTTGAATCATTAGATTTGACCGAGAATTAGAGAATATATCCATGGGATTATAGGAAGTACATTGAGGAATCTGATAAATCTTCCTCTCAGATAGATATCTTCCCAATTGAGGTTCTATTTCTCATAGAAACAATCTCAAGCGCTCTAAAATGCTTCCTCCTGCGACTTGCAATCATCTTCATAATCTCATAGCCAGAGCTCCCCTCTGCAAGAGTACAATAAAAGTATGTAAATCATTGTTTATGGCACTTCCGTAACACAGGGCCGTGTGTCCTAAGTAGCTGCATCCACATCGTCGTAACTTACAATCGTTAACGATTTTTGCATAGACAAATACTCGGTAGAACAAAAACAACCAACAAGTTGCCTCACAGCGGGAAGGAACTTAAATAAACTGAATTTTGTGGGTCAGCCAAGGCGACATTACACACAATATACGCTACGATACGACATGCATATATGAAGATTTATGCAAATTAAATAAACTGAAAGAAAACAACATGTTGTAATGACAATCATTTAAAGTCATGGGATGCGTTAGGTGGTGCTTCCTCCTGCTCTGCCTCTCCCCATGACCGTCACTCAAAAGCGCTTTAATTGGATAATTCGAACGACGACGCTTACATGGCTCTAATATATAATACCTACTCGTATATAGTAATGGGAGGGGAAAACAATGAAAGCCAAAGCCAAAGCGGTTTGATCTTGAATTCGTTCACACATATGTCTAAATTGTTTGAGTTATGCGAGGCTCCATTCGGTTGTGTGTGCACCTTATCCGTCATTGGTTTGGATTGGCTTGGATCGGCAGCGAAATAATAAGTCAAAAATATTTCGAGTCTGAGACAAGTTTTTTGATGCTTGGGCGGCTTGGGTGCGATCTATGCTGATGATATATACTATTTATAGGCTAAAGCACTTCTTCAATGCGACAAAAACCCGTTTCGCAGCCAAATAACAGTTACGACATTTAGATAGATATTCGTTTCGATTGGGGAAGGAACTACGCAACAGAATGGCAAGCCACAAAACAGCAAAAGCAACAGAAACAACTACAACTAAAACACTAGCAACACTAACAGGTTGAATCATCCAGTGGATGGGACACAGTGAAGACTCTGAAAGGGGGAAACTAAGACTATAAACTACAGACATATTTTGCTAAAGAAATGCCACTAAAATTATATCTAAGGTATATTGAATTTGCATCTATAATAACGATAATTTCTAAGCCTGACGCACAGCCCAAAGCATCTTCATGTTACAAAGGTTCCATCGCAAAACCCCCAAAGCCACGTTCCACTGTAATCTCCCCGTGTGACAGGCCATTAATCAACCGTTAGTTTTGGTGGCACCCATACACACACACAA
This sequence comes from Drosophila subobscura, assembly GCF_008121235.1. Lineage (NCBI taxonomy): Eukaryota > Metazoa > Arthropoda > Insecta > Diptera > Drosophilidae > Drosophila > Drosophila subobscura. Next base: position 25,319,814 of record NC_048533.1, on the reverse strand, counting down.
ACACAAACACATTGAGAGCACTCGCAAGTCGATTAATAATATTAAGCAACGCAGCGTCATACACAATTCTAATTACATTTCCCGACGATCTTGTTCCACATTCTCTTCACAAATCGACCGGCCCCACAGCCACCGCCACTCCCTGCCATGACGTCACACAATCGTTGACATCACTCAAGTGGGATGGGGTGGGGTGTTGTGGGTGGGGATATATTCTTTGCAACAGAAGCAAAACAGACACACTTTCATGATGTGTTTGTGTGTGCAGCATGGAAGATAAATGGAAATGGATCGTGGCAAAGGCAGCAGCATTTGCAGCCAACAAACAAATCGTCTGTGGGGCGGCCTGTGGGAACCGCTTTGATCATCTGGCATGCTGCCACTGACACGACAGCCAAAACTGCTCAATCAGATGGCGCAGTGGTGGCAGGAGATCCATGTCCATATCCACATACAAATCCAAATCAGAGATGCCCCATTTGCCATTCCTCAAGTGGGAGTCGGACTGGGACTGGGGCTCGCGGTTTGGATCTTACGCACTGTGGAAAATTCTGGCATTTTTCAGTACCAGCCGTCAAATGAATCGAACATAAACAGAAAATAATAACATAATCAAATCATAAAACACAAATCGACACACACTTTTACCATCCATCTATCCCGTACATACAATCCGTATTTATATACAAATGTTCTATTGGGTGCGTGTGCCTTTTATCAGATATTTGTGAATAATTTTCCCAGCCAACGCCCGGCCCAGAGATTGTTACTACACACAAAAAAAAAACACTGAAAACCGAAAACTAGTTGTCATGACGTCATTTGTTGGTAGAGAAAAACCGGTTTTCGTTTAGGCTTTCAAAACACTTAACAAAACAAGCATTGACAATGGCATAATGCTGGACACAGGCACAGGCGGCAGCCAAGATGCGTTTCAAAGACAAGTTTCTTTCGGTAGAACTATGATCTAAGAAGAGCTTGGAGCATGTTAAGAAAATGTAGATGGTAATGAAGAGGAAGGAAAAGACTGGGAGTATGTTTTCTTTCTATGGAGATAATCTATTTTTAACGTAAGAACTTTCAAATTGCTTTCGAAACATTCCCACAAAATCAAAGCACATCTATGGGTACGAACATGAACATGATTGGTTATGGTTCTATAAGCATCATACAGAAATACATATGTACATACATACATATAACTATACATAAATATATATCTGAGTAAGCATTCAAAGCAGATAGACAAGACACATGCAAATGTTTTGGGGTCAGGGCATGCTCTGAAAGCGAGTCTGTAGAGTGGAGTTGTCAGCACAGTGTAAATCCGTGTGTTATGGCACAACTCTACTCTATATAATAGACATCTGTTAATTGTACAAAATGCTGATGAATAGCGATAGATAGACAACGAGGTAATACATGACATGACGCAAACCTTTCTGTTGATAACTGAAGAATTCCATTGAATCGAATTTTTCGCTTGATCTATAAAGCGTCGTGGGTGGATAGTCTTTCGATTGATTCAATTAATTGGAGGATCGACACACACAAGACACACACAGAGAGGCGAGAGATGGACATATAGAAGGTGGGTGGATTGATGGCAGTGAAGGATGTGTGGTGCAGAGTGTTGGAAGAAGAGCGCGTGATGTGGCAGGTTGCAAAGAAAGTAATCCAAGTAAAAAACAAGTCAGTAGGATAACAATTAAGGCAAAAGGTGCCAAAGCACAGATTTCAATTGATATTTAGTTACACAAAGGAATCGTAAACTTGCTGGTGGAAATAAACGATACATAGGAACATATGTAAAAGGGCAACAAATATAATTTCAAAATCTTTGCCAGTTTGGAATTTGTTCCCACCAAAGAGAGAGAAAGATAGTGAAAGGTTCCTCTACAAGTGTGTATTCCGCTATGTACACAGACCTCTTTCGGATAGCAGCTCGTTTCTGTTTGCGATGTTTGCTCACTTTTGGCTCCCTCGCTCGCTCGCTCTCTGAGGCAGTACGTAATTGCACTTGGAGAAATATTCTCTCTGGATTTGATTAAAGTTGGCTGGGAGCTTGGAGATCTTTCAACCTTCTAGTGGAAACTTTTTTCTGTACGTTAATTTGTTTAATGTACTTTTCAAAATCAAATCAAAATCTTTTCCAGATCAATTTCTGTGTGAATTTATGCTTCTAAAATTAAATTTCTTTAAGTGCACCACAGCACCACGGGCGGTGGTATCTTATCGCGGAAATGCGAGCATAGATTGAAGATATTGCACAACGATAGGGGGGAATAGGGGCCAGAAGACATGGGCACTGTGCCGTGCCGTGCCGCGTCAATGGGGTTTTGTGGAATCTATGTCAGAAGCAGATAAGAGGGCGCATAACTTGGCCAAAATTGGGCTTTCCATTGCCGTAGCAGAACAGAGGCCAAAGCGAGCAAACAGCGAGCACAAGCCATGTAGAGCCCATAAGCCCATTCCATAAATGGCCCGACTTTTGCCCCCACTTGTGGGTGAAGCTCACCTGGTGTAATGGGCTGGTACTCCTGCTGCGGCAACAGGTAGCAGGAGAGCACCTGCTCGCCCGTCTCCGCGTCCGTGTCCGGCTGGAAGGTGAGCAGCGGCTGCGACTGGTTCTCCGAGAGCCACACAGCCTTCAGCTGCAGATTGACCAGGGAGTAGGGCAGATACAGCAGCTGGTTCCCACTCACATCCAGCACATGCAACACGGTGCAGTTGCCCAGCTCTGGGGGCAGCTTCTTCAGCTTGTTGTCGCGCAAACTGAGGACACCCAAGTTGGCGCACTGCCCGATCTCCAGTGGCAGGTACTCCAGGGCATTCCGATCCACATTTAGATTGCTCAACTTCGTCATCCGGCCAATGGAGGCCGGCAGCTCCGACAGGAAGTTCTCTGTTAGTATAAGCTCCTGCATATTGTCGCAGCTAAAAGAGATTTGAGATTAGAATAAAGGATCTCTGGGGGGTTTGCTTGCTTGCTACTTACTTCCCCAGGGTATCGTTCAATCGCTGCAATCGATTTTGGTCCAGTTTGAGGATGGTCAGACGACTCAGTTTCGCAATGCCGTCGGGCAGTGTCTCGAGCAGATTCTGTGCCAGATCGAGGTCCGTGAGGCTGACCAGTCCGCTGATCTCGTTGGGCAGCTCCTCCAGCCGATTCTCGGACACATCGAGGTACGTTAGTTTCGTCAGCAGCCCCAGCTCTGGGGGCAGTCGCTGCAGTTGGTTGTGATCCAGCCAGAGCTCGTGCAGCCCCGGCAGATAGCCCAGATACGGGGGCAGATCTTCGATTTCGTTGTCGCCCAAATCGAGGCGTTTCAGCTTCGTCAGCTGGCTTATTGTCTCGGGCAGATGCTTGAGCAGATTCTCGCGCAGCTCCAGCGACTCGAGCTGTGTGAGGCTGCCAAAGTCCGCTGGCAATGTGGTGAGCGACATGTCGTTGAGCCCCAGAATCGTAAGGTTCTTCAGCTGTGTGAAGCCCGATGGCAGCTTGGGTATCGGGTTCGAGCTGAAATCAGCCACCTGGAGGCTCTGCAGATGCTTGATGTCATCGGGAATGTCGGGTATGTCTGCAAAAATAAATAAAAAACGACGTTTCAATATGGTTTTTTGTTCGCTCAATTATCAGGTTACATAAAATCTTTCACTCTCTCTCTCTCTCTCTCGTGGCCGTAGCTATGGCTGCCCACCCTCAACCCGAACGCCCGTTCTGCGCATCATTTTACGCATGAATTGGCTTAAAGGGCCGCATTAATATATTAATAAAAGTTCTATAAATATTTCACTACTGGCAGCAGAGGAGTGAAAGAGAGAGAGAGAGAGAGAGTCCTTAGCATATGGCCTTGTTATTGTCTATTAAATCGGTTTTAATGTGCAGAATTTTCAAATATTAGTGCAAACTCATTTAAATATATAAAATAGTTTGTGCACTGCTGAGTTTTGAATTTATAATTAAATGAAAAGGGAAAGTTTGTTGCTCCGGGAAGAATTTTCTTCCCACAGATTCATTTATTAATAAATTAAATTTGAATTGTTTTAGAGAATTTATGCTACATTTTCCTGGCTGTACTGTTGCTGGGCTTTCATCATTTTCATACTTTGTACTCCACATAAATAAACCTCTCAATATCTTTCCTCTAATTTCCTGCCGCAACTTTCCTTCTCGTTCCCTCTTCCTCTTTCTTCGGGGTCTTTGGGCTTTTGATATTATTGTTTGCAATGTTGTGTGGCGATAGAGCGAGACGAAGCGTAAAATGACAAACGAAACTTGTTGATCGAATAAATTTCGAGCTGCCAAAGCGGAAATGCGCACGCAAAAGGACCCACACGGCGCTTGTGTCTGTATCTGTGTGTGTGTATCCATGGGTGTGTGTGTGTGTGTTTTTGCCACAAAAGCCTTTAGACGAGCGACAACTCGTATTAAAAAAAAATAACCACGAAAGCGGCAGCACAATATATGACAGGTGGAAGGCGGCGCGGGGGCGTGTCAGGCGTGCAGTGTCAATCCTTTACAACACTGTTTAAAGTGACCCAGAATCGACGTGAAAAGGATGTGGGCAACCACCCACCATCACCCACTGAGCAGAGGTCAACCCATGCCCTTTGCGTCCACATTCAATCCAACTAATACGACACGTGGGGCAAGATCCGCCGCGCCTGCCACAACGTGGCTGAGTGGCAGTGTGGCAGGTGGTGGAAGGAAGTAGCATGAACCAGGCGGGTGCGGGTGGAGACATGCTCGAGTTGTGTGTGTGTGTGTGTGTGTGTGTGTGGGCAAACAATGGACATGAGTGTGGCCTTCGTGGCATTGTGGCGGATGTGGCCAGTCACCTCCCACCATTCGTACACAAATGTATTCGGACAGCTTGAAAATGTCGCCATTTGTGGCAGGTTGCCGATAAGCCATTTGCAAGTGCAGCAGCAACAGAAATTTGCTGTCAAACATGAGATCTGTGTTGAGGAACAGCAGCCTTTAATTAAAATAAATATGGATTTACATTTTTGTAGACAAATGTACATATGTATATGTAAATGTACGTAAATAAATGCATTTGTTGTGCATTTTGTTGTATTGTTCTCTTGCAAGACCTTGCACTATGACCTTGAGGGTCCATCATTGAATGAAAGCTCTTTTTTCAATGTTCTTTTGCTTAAAATAATTGCAAACACATAAATAATGTGCACCTTTTTGTTTGTGCATGATGGTTGGGAATGATGGGAATGATTAATTGTTTATAAAGTTTATAAATGAAGAACACATGTTTGAAATTAAGGACAGAGCATCGAACCAACCCCTGATCTTAGAAGATGTCGGAACTTCAGGGAGTTTTGGTTTCAGGCTCACTCATTTCGAGAAGGTAGTCTCATATTTTCTTCAAAGATTTATTCGCAGTGTCTGCTAAAAAGAGTTCCTTCGTAATATCAGATAAAAACTTTCCCTTGCTCTTCAAACTTGCAAATTGTCAAAACTGGCCTTCTTGCAACATTGTAGCCGTAGCCTTCATCTTCACATTTCAGACAGAGGCCACAAACACAGATGCCATAAGAGTCAAGAGCATCAGCAGAAACATCAGAAACAGCAGAAACAGCAGCCCCCCAAACATCAGTCAATCCGTCAAGCAAAACACTCAGCACGCATTGAGATCCCGCTGTCGGCCACAGACAAATGGACGCAGCAAGGCGTCACACACACACACAAACACACACACATATGGGGCAATCAGAAACATATGGGGGATTGCTCTTGCTCTTGCTCCACATTTCTCTCTCCCTCTCTCTCTGTAGAGATGCGTTGCTCAGATGTATGACACAGTTGGCGGTCATTAGATGGAACGCCAACGACGACGACGGTGACAAACAATTCATTGACCTTTCATGCCCCAACGATAGAGATAGAGAGTGGCCGAAAACTGGGGCAACATTTTTTGGGAAACCCATTAAGATAGACGGGAAATGACGGGAAATTAGAGGAAATTCTTTGGACCAGGCGGCACCCAACTGGGAAGTAAAACCGGAGGGAAATTCGTAATCAATTTATGCAATTATGCAACACAGTGGCACGTACAGAGAGGCACAGAGGCGGCACACTTCAAAGAGACATTTATTTAATCATTTTTATCATATATTATCACGCACTGTAAAAAGTGAAAGAACGATCCAAAAATAGCATCCGAAATGGTGGAAAATTGGGAACAATGTGGCAGATTTTTTATAGCGCTTATAAATTTCACCAACAAAAAAGAAAACACGAGAGAGAAAGCCACGCACAACACAACGATCGAGATGAAGGCAACAGACGGAAGCAAAATCTAATGGATGGGGGGCAGAGCAGCATCAGCAGGAGGAAGAACAAGGATCGGAGCTGATATTTCGACTAAGAACTTACCCTCTAATGGGGGAGGATATGGCAGATGTGAAGCTTATCGGCAAAATTATGAAGAGAGAGTTCGGAGTAGTCGATTCGCATAGGGAAAATTCTTATAGCAAATCGGAACACCTCCTTTTATGCACGTGATTCCTAAATTCCCACAAATACAACATACCCTTTATGTTTCTGCAGCCATCAGATATTAATAAGCGAATGCGAAACGTCAGCAACGACAACGACGACAACAGCATTGTGGATGGGGAAAAACCAAGAAACCATATGCTGGGGAAACGTGAGGTTGAGGGGAGATTTTCACATATGAAAATTCTTTTCAATGTCATTGAACGAACAAAAATTTTAAGAGCATGCCCGCCGCCGACCATCCTCACACTGAAAATCGGCGAAATATGAAATGATTTGTCAGTATATCAAGGCAATGGCGAGACAGAGAGACAGGCAGAAAGACAGACAGACAGGCAGGCAGACAGAGGGGCAGGAGGAGGAGGAGGAAGAGTTGGCAGGTTTTTGAGGTCATCGGTGTATGTGTCTCAATAGGAAGACTGCACTTAATGAAGATGATGTCGAGAAGGATGGATATGCAATGCATATTTCATTTGTCAGGGCTTTTCAATCTCTGCCTTGAATCCTGCCCTCTGCCTGTGCCAGGCAGCAGGATAGAAGGATACCTCGTTATGAGCTGCTGCTGCTGCTGCTGCTGCTCCTACTCTTCATGGCACATTGCCATTTCGCTTATTGCATCCCATCCATGCAGCAGCCACCAAACTGATGAAAAGAATGGGGCAGCGGAAGCAGCGGGCGAAAATCATTGGAGAGTCCTCCCATTGTCGTCTGTCTGGGATGCAATTTTATGGCTTTGACTGTGGCTGTGGCTGTGGCATTGTGAGAAAGTGCTCCTCCACAGAGTGCTGCTAAATCCCCAAGCGTCAACACCAGGAAAATGGCTTTCCGTCACAGAACGAGTGCTGCTGCGGGCGAGCTGCCTTTTGTGGCAGCTGAGCTGAGCTGCTGCTGCGCTGCACTGAGCCGAGAGCAGAACGTGGGGGAGGGATAAGTGATAAGTGGAATGACTCTTAATTGTGGCAAGATTATCGTTTGCAACAGGTGCCACTCAAACGATGCACAGCGCATCTGTTTAGTAAAAGATTTTTAATTGATTTTGAAGCTTCTTCCCATCCTTGGGATTTAAATCTCATTACTCAAGCCTCCTTTAGATACATTCACTGAGAACACACATCTGCTATTGACATTTTGAAACCTCTCTCAAGGCAAAGTCCTTCGTTTCCTGCATGACAAAATCAATTTTCTCAACATTTTTCACTTAACCACGACCTTTGGACAGCTGTGCCACATTTAGCGGGTGGCTTGTGGAGTTTGCCAATCAGAGACACTACAAAAACAGGTTCAAGCCACAAAAAAGTATTAGCTAACCAGAGGAGCTGTGTATCCAGCAATTTTTTAAACAGCTTTTCCATACTCAAACACTGCGTTTCATGATTACAAATGCAGCTGAAAGCTGCCAGTTGCAAGCCATTGGATGACGAAGTGGGAATTATTTTTGATTTTAACTTATTCCCTCTTCAAAAGGGTTAATAATTCTTTGAAATCAATGATTGAATCAATGGATATTTTGAAGGTTTTTAGCACACAAAGAACTTAACATCCATCCATAGAAATTGTATTTAAATTTGTGTGTTGTGTTTGCTTTGAATAAGTTTGTTATTTTTTGGATCGAGTAAAACATTGTTTTCTTTAGGCAATTGAATAATTTTCGCTGCTTGCTGCTTGATGTTTGGTTGTTGCCGTGTCGAATTGCAGGAGAAGGCGGAGGAGGCGCTGCCAACTTTTGATTTGTTATTTTTACAGTAGAAGTAGAAACCGATGGATGCCTCGTGCTGCCGCCTGTTGCCTGCCTGGCTGCCTCCGAGTAGTTTTTAATTGCCTGCCCCTTTTGATGGTGGAGGGAGTGACGTCAATCGGCTGCCAGTGATACAGATCGGAGAGGTAGATCGTGGGCATGGATTTGCGCCTTCAATGATTTCTGCCAATTTTTGCTGATTCTTTTCTGACATTTTGATTTAGTTTTTGTTTAATTCTATTAATTAAACAATTCTTTTTTGGGTAGTCGTTGTGTTTGTCCGTCTGTCTGTCCATCTGTCTGTCCGTCTGTCTGTTTGTTTGTGTAGTTTGAACATTGAAATGTTCCCATCACTTGGACTTTGAGTTCTGGATACTTGATTCTCTTCTTGTTGGCCAATTTCTAGTTCTTACAAAGTCATGGACGCTAATGGCCGCCACGACAAAAGCTTTGGACTTTGATTTTCTAGTCTTTGTTCTCGTTGATTCCTTTTGCCCCCGAGTTTTGCTTCTTTTGTAAGGCCCATTGGCGGCTTAAATTTTCATTGTATTTATGGTTTATTTGTGTGTGTTGCTGGCTGCTGCACTTGGGGGCACATTCTGCCAACAAAATGAGCACGCCACTTGAATGGAGGCGCCGCCGCGAGGAGCAGTGAAGAGCACCGCACTTTAACTTTGACCCAGTTGACGCCTCAATTGCAACACAACAACACAGCAGCAGCAGCTCGTAGAAATGAACAAGCAGCAGCTGAGGCAAGCAACCATTTGAAGCATCAAGTAACATTATAGTTGTATGACACACATTTTTCTTGTAGGGAAGTGGAGGAGATGTGTCGCCTAAGGGCATGACTTTCAAATGGCATTTAATTGAGTTTACTTTTTGTGTTGCCCCAAGGGCCAAGGGATTGTCGCAATCAGCTTTGCCTAGTATAAATATAGGAGGTTCTCTCTCAGAGATATAAATGTAGTTCCCATCGTTCCTATGGCTGGGAAAGCTGATTATGGCAAATAATTACATTCCACAATCGAACACCGCATCTCAACTTTCCACTCTAATAAGTCAGGGAATCGGAGACAGAGAGAGTGCTGCTGCTGATGATGTTCTCTTTCTCTCTATATCGAAATGAAATTCCAGTTGAATAAATCACAGAATTTCCACTATTGATAATATTATGGAGGAAGTCGACTCTCCTCTCCTCCCCACTCCACTGCTCCCTCTCCCTCTGCTATCTGCTGCGCTTCACGGCTCGTCACACCGAGAATCCATTCGATTCGAAAAACCGAATGACAAATTCCCCCCCAACTGAATTTGGCAACAGTTCTGCCACCACAGCAACCAAACGCATTGCCAACTAGCCTTAAAAAAAATACGTACCATACTCGGTCGTACCACGAAATATTTGTTATTTAATAAACTCGACACACAGCGACTGACTCTTCCACAAACAACGCAACTGCATTCGCGCAAATATGTAGCATGTGCAGAAACGATACGGCGAAGCGGCTGGGAAAATGTTGAAATGAATGCGTGGCGACAATAAGGATACCTCTTGGCAATCAGTAGGGGAAGGCAGAGAGAACCAAAGAGAATTGCTGCTATAAACAAAGACAGACAGAATGCAGAATACAGGCAAAAGTCAAAGCCGAAGACAAGCAAAAAGAGAAACCACAGCCAAAGGCAGAAGCTGAGCAAGCGTGAACCGGCTTGTTCTATTTTTATATATTTAGTTTTTTCTTTCCTGAAGGCTCTATGGAGTTCTATTCTATGATATCTTCCGAAATATTTACAGAATTTTCACTACGAATTCCACTTCTGTGGTCAGACAGCAATCTCAGACGCTCTTAAACAAACACATAAAACCCCAAACCTCTCTACAAAAGGGTAGCAAATAATATACACAAGAAATGCAGGAAAAACTACACTTATGCATATGCACATCCATAGAATGAAAATAGAAAACGCAATACGCAAATAAACAAACAATTAGCAGCAGTCTGTGAAAAAATAAAATACTTTACACAGCAGCAGCGACAGCAGCAGCGCCCTTTTGGCTCCTGAGGTCTTGTAAGCGGGTCAGAAATTGTCATAATGATTTACGTGCACAACTCGCGACGAGTGAACGACGACGACGACGACAAACAATGACACCTGTACAGGGGCACACACAGTGGGGGTCACACGAATAGCAAGCACAACAAACATGCACACATTTTTGCATTGAATGTGGAATGGCCAATTCGTGCGACAGAAAGACAGGGAATTGTGCAAATACATGATTTAAGCGAGGGAATATTTCATGTATTTCGTGTCAAAGTCGTGTCAAAAAAAAAATGTAAATGCGAAAAAGCAGTAACAAGAGAGTTTAGTAACAAATTCCACTTAACCGAAAAGAAACAGCATCTTAAAAGGTAGTTTATTTATATTTATTTACCCATCAAGGAAAAGGTTGAGATTTTAAGCTTATATTTTAAAAGTTAACCTTAAACAAGTGTTCCCTAAAGCTCAGAAAATCTGCGTTAAGTTTGGTAGCCAATCACAAACAGCATTGTAAATTGGTTTCTGGCAAAGGTCTGTGCATACTATTATTCCGGCAGTTATTGCTGCTATTATTTCGAACACAGCTGTGTACACACAGCACAGTGCCGTGTATAAGTACATGTAAACACACCCACCCACACCCACACCCACACCCACACCCACAGTCGACAACGAGCGATAGGGGAATTTCATGTTTTTATTAGAATTGTTTTTTGTAGCCACAGTCGCGCGTTGCAATGTGACAATGCGGCTCCCAGCTGCTGCTACTCTGCTGTTGCTGCTACAAATTCTATTGCCAAGTGCAGCAACAACGCGAACTCACGGACTTGGCTGTGTGGCATGGCCATCTATTGTTGTGGCAACATGGCAGTGTCAGAGCGGCAAACATGGATGGCTGTGAGTGGCAAAAGCAGCTAAAATTCAAATCGAGACGGCTAATTTGAGGCGAAAATAGAATCTTCAGAGTGTGCGCTGCGAATAGCAATGAAGAAATAAATGTGGCAATGAAAGAAACGAAAAAAACGAAAGAAAGGTGTGCCCACAGTGAGGCAAGAGAGAGAGAGAGAGGGGGTGGTGGCATGCCACACACCTGTGCGACAGCAAAACGAGTTCTGTTCCCCGAAAGCGGCCAACAAAAAGCGATTCAATAAAATATGCACTTGAGCGGCGGCGGCGGCGTGTGGCAGCAATTGAATGTGAAAGGTTTTCCCAGAGAAGTGGAGTGGTCCCCCTGCTACTCCCCTCTCCCCACCCACACACCGTACATATCAGAGCGGGAAAAGTAAAGAAAAGATCTTTTAATATTTGCCTGATCGACTTATCCGCTCTTTTGCAGGCCATTAATCACACAGATACGAGGCAGCAGGCGGATAATCGCTTAACTTTTTTACGTGGGCGCCGGCTCCTTTCACCTTCTGGGATGCAGGAAAATCCAGCTCAGATTTCCACAACCATTCACTTGGCCTGCTGCTATCGGATGGTGTGGAGTGGGATGCGGTGGTTGTTACCGGTCACTTTGTGGGTCATGTGTACAAGGCATAAAGTGCATAATCAGCAGTGCAACACGATGCCGCTTGCCGCGACACGATGCCAAAGTCATCATTCTCAAATGCTCAGCGCAATGCCCGATCCAATTTGGGTAATGAGTGCACTCAATGAGTATCGCTCGGGGCTGGGAATGCAATATTTGGTCAAATGAAACCTTTTTTATAAACCCCTCATTTTGGCTGTAATATCAGAAACGGAAACGGGAAGGGAAGCCCCGACGAGGTGACTTCATACACTCAGAGAAAGGAAGAAGCAAACGGTGCACTCTCTTCCAGTGCGGCTTAGTAGCAGAAACGTTTTCCGATGATAGCCCTATCCCAGCGAGAATTGTGTCCTCTTTCCCAGTGTGGCTTAGCAGCGAAGGGAAGAGCAGGTTTCTCTCGCTTGTAGTAAGACTCGACTCAAACGTTCCATTTCGGTTTTATTTTCTGCATCTGTAGTCCGAGAGTTCCATTCGATAGGAAAGTGTTGTGAATGAATAAACGATGATTCGTACGATATCCGCTGTTGCCATGGCAGTAGGAGATGGAGTGTTGTCCGCTGCCGTGTTTCCCCTTGCAGTTTGATTTATATTTTCTGTGTATTTTTCCAGTTTCTGTATTTATTTTCTCATTTATTTTGCTACAAAACGGAAGAGTGGAATGAGCAGGTGGATATGGGTGGAGCGGCGCTGCACTTGACTCCAATTACTGTTTGCTGTTTACGGATTTACGCTTGCTTAAGCACAAAATCCATATGCTATGGAAAAAAAGAATCGTATCTATGCGATTCCCCAACTGAATCAACTATCTGCATCAGTATCTGTGTGTGCGGGGGTGTGTGACTGTGTCTGTAGCTGTGCGAGTGCATTGGAATATGACACAAATTAAAAAAGTTATAAAACTCCGACGGGTGCTTCCTCCTTGGAGGCCAAAGCAGACCTGAAAAGAGCAGCTCCCGACGGATGTTCGGGGCGGCGGCAGAGAACCTCTTTCTGGTGCCACCCTCTGCACTTTGTTGGCCTTTCAATTGTGCTGAAAGTTGGGGGAATATCATCGTGTTTCTGAGAAATTTTAAGAGGAAAATTCATTCCCAGGTAAATTCTTTAGAAAACTGCAAAAGCAGACGGAAATATATATTCATTTCTAGACATTTTAATTTTCTTTCTACGGTAGTAGATAAATTACTTTACGATTTCCACTCGTTTTGGATCCATTAAACTACCATTTTAAATGCCAATCAAATCATTTTCGAATCAAATGCAATTATTAAACGCATTTCAGTATCTATCCGACTCGAAAACTAAATCTAAGCGATTAAACACCTCGAATTAGTTTTTTATCCACTCAATTAATGCATTTAATGCAACAATTAAACGCGAAAACTCGTTGGCTTTGCAGGCCAAATCAATTAATTAAAACATTTCAAAGAAAGATTCAAGATTTCATAGCAAAAATACAAGCTGTAGAGAAATACGAGTATCTGGTTGCCATTTCACACACATTTGAACCCCTATCTAAAGCAATAATAATAATCATAAATCACGTAAAATCAGTTCCATTCGATACACAATTCAATCATTTGATGTGATTTAATTTCATTAAAAATGGAATGGCAGTTTTAATTGAATTAGTCGTTTCAATTGATATTGATTTCTGGCTGAAAATACATGAAAAATATTTCCAACACTAAAAGTCTCACTGGGAGGGAGCTAGCGGGTAGAGTTTCACATATTCTATGCATATTTTTAATCATTTCTGACAGAAAAAGCCAGAATGATGGTCCAAAAATCCCATCACTCAATTAAACAAACATAAAAAGTGCTGCGAAGCCACACTGTGAGAGGGTGGCAAAAGGTGTGCGCGCGAGGCGTGAGACACTTTAATTAAAAGTGGAAATCCCCTGCTGTGTCCTCCCTGAAACTTTTCCCATTTGATACAGAACCATCAACCGCCGCACGGTGCATGCCACGGTGCATCCGTTGCATGTGGCATCCAATTTGTATATCAAAAACCAAACATTTCTGCTACGCGCTGCTGCTGCCTGTCAATCAATCAATCATTCAATGATTCATATCTAAGCAGCAGCAGGAAAACATCCAAACAGTCATCTGCCACGAACACTTGTTGCATGCCCCAACAACAAACAAACATTAAAGAGCAAACACTTACCATTGCGTGAAACATCAAGCTCGACAAGATTTTCAAAATTTTGTATATCCGGCGGCAGGCGTCCAATTTCATTGTCACTCAGCCCCAACTTTCTCAGGCGATGCAATCGAAAGAAATTCTGCAAAAGAAACCAAAAGAAAAGAAAAGATTTAGACCTCAGAGCACGACACACAAGACAAAAGCAACAACGACAACAACAACAACAGAGTTACCATTCAAATGTCATTCGGCAGCATTCGATTTCGCCAAAAAGAAAATGGCATTGCATCTCAGTTTAGGGACTCGCTTTTCGTGGTCATAAATCTCCTTCAAGAGTTTTGTCATTTGTTTTTGGGGAGCCGTGACCCAAACGTCGAGTCGTCCATTAGAATGGAGCCACGGATCGAATCGGTTGGAGGAGCCTCCTCCTGTGTCTCTTGGCTTTGCTTTCTTTTTCTTCAGACAGACATGGACATAGACATGGCACTGGACAGGCGGGAGGGGGGGACATGTCGCCAACAATTCATTTATGAAAACTCACGACTTTGATTCGCAAATAAATTATGTCGGTCTGTGTCTAGCTTTTGGGACTTTCCAAAAGTGAAGGGAGTCCCGAGACCCGAGAGCCCACAGACCCCCAGACTCCACTGACCTTCCTTCGGTGCAATGTGGAGTACGGACCCATCTCTTTCACATTCCCATATCCACTCCCACATTTTCACATTTCCACTGAGTCATAGACCTCAAGGTTAACAGCCGCAGCGGGTGGCAGGCGGCAGGCGGCGGTCGTTGTCGCTGCCTCTTCTTTTTATCGCCCCATTGTTGGGCCCCTCGCAAACATTTGTGCCACCGCAAGAATAATAATGAAAATAATTCGTAGTTCTCGTAGTCATCATAAAGTTTATTAAATTCCTCTGCTTTTTTTTGGATTTTTTGAATACCCTGTTATATGTGTAATTACGATGGAGGGGTATGCTGGGTTTGCGTAAAGGTGAAAATCTTGGAGAGGAGAAACCCAGAGAGCGAATTCTCGGATCAAATGCTCAAAAAATATTCATGGAATTTTATTAAAGATTTCATTAATATTTTAATATATTCGATATATTTTATTTACTTAACTTAACATCTATCTATGGTACAACACAGTCGCAACTGTTGCATTTTTCCACCGCATTTGTATGCCCCCACATGACAATGGAAATATGAGTAGTGGGCAAGGGGACATACTGCTGTCCGAATGGGCATGGGCAGCAGTCTGCTGCTTTTGGGGGCCGTGACTCAATGAGATTGTTGACCCACTGCCAAAGAGACTTTCAACACACTGAAAAAACAGTACACAAGCGAAATTCCACACGGAACACACAGATACTCGTAAACGTACCTTTTGGACTTACAAATCGAAATGGAATTCAAAAGAATGAAACTAATTCTCTCTCTCTCTCTCTTCTTTTGGGGCCACAAAACCAAGACAGAGAGAGAGAGAGAGAGAGAGAGATAGAGGCAACGAATGAACAGCCGGGAATTCGGAAAGACAAAAGCAGTTCCAAAGGCTTAGAGGGGGGCGGCACTGGGCACTGGCACTCCACTATTGTCTCTGTATTCTCGGGCTTTTACCTACCGCAAATGTGCCAGATTCTCTTTGGCGAAAAAAACACAAACCTTTCAACGAATCATGCGTCAAAAAGTTGCAACTGTCAGCGAAGACAAAAGGCGACACAGAGGCACCCCCAAAAACAGAAAACACAAAAGACAAAAAACAACGACGAAAAGCGTACAAAAAACGTAACTTGCATATGAAAATGGCCCAAAGCGAAATGTTTGCTAAGCGAGGGGCAGCAATGGGGGACCGGGGCGGGGCCAATGGCCGAGAATGCAACAAAAGGGACAAAGGCAAAAAACAGAAGGGGCAGAATGGAAAGCAGAAGCAGTTGATACTCTTTATAAGAGCTTTGCAATGTCCACTCAAACGTTTTCTGTGTCCTTAAACACTGAGCGGGCAAGAGTAAATCGATTTTAGAAATTCCTAACACAAATAATTTCCATGTCCAAAGTTTAACAAAGTTTTTGGCAAGATGTTTTCGCATCGTAAGGATCTATAGCAGTAGTATCAATAGGGGGGGGGGTCCATCGACTACAAAAGGGTATCCAAAGTATCCAAAGTTTAGCCACACAAGACCCCATGGATGACAATAAAAATGAATGTGAATTGTAAAGTTTTCAGAGCCAAGTGCTGCTGGCAAGCACCACAAGAGAGAGGCACATGCTGCCACTCAGCCATGCCACCCAGACCAGCTCAGCTCTTCCTGCTGCCTCTCGCCATCCCTTTGCCATGTGCAACCCACGCTTGCAACTTGAGTTTCAGCCTTACTTTTGGGTTGTCTGTTTGCCTCTCTTCTGGTGCATGGACCATAAATTACCGGCCGGCCAACAGACACCGGCCGGCAAATGCAATGTGGCAACACAACCTACCAGTTGTCTATGCCACACACTCACGCAAAGCGTCACAGAGAGAGACAGATGGAGGGAGACAGATGGAGGGAGAGAGAGAGAGAGAGCTAGCGACTTACTAGAGCTTGGGGGCACACGAAGACAGGCACAGGCACAGCCACAGCTACACTTTTACTATTGTATCTAGTTGGAGCAGGCGCACAGCAAGCGGCAGAAGGCACTGCCACGTTTGGTTGCGTCACAACAGCAGCAGCAGAGGCAGCAGCAGCAGAGAGGACTGCTCTGTTGCATGGCATGTTGCGTTGCAGCCTGAATCCCAACCGATAATTTAATTTTCTGCCAAATGCATTTTATAAACGAATCTTTTTGCCAATGCGGCTTGGACAACAATTCAATTTTCTGTTTGGTTTAAACCCAATTTGTGTGCCTAATGGAATGTATCTGCTTTTAACTGAACAACAGTATCGGAGAGATACATCTGGATGGAGCTGCACAGCTGCAGCACTGAACCATGACATGGCAGTGATGTTCTCTTCTCTTCTCTGCTGTATGTAAATGCCAATGCGCTTCGCTGGATTTGAGCAATGTTTTTTTATGTTGTTGTATCTGCAAGTGTAATCTACACAACGAATGTATCTGTATTTGTATCTGTATCTCTCTTTCTGTCTCTGTTTTTTGGGGTTGTGTGTGCATGTTGCAAACGACTAGGCGCCCAGCAAACAGAAGCCCCAGACACACACACAAACACGGATGGACACACACACTCGTTCGGTGGCCTGTGGAAAACGAGTTCTAGATACATTTGGACGACGCATCTGAAGCGTATAACCAGCTGAGAAGCTAGAACCAGAGACAGACAGACGAGTGGGCAACAATTATGTGGCCAGAGATGGCGGCAGAAAAGCTTCCATGGAGCCATGAAGCCACGTTCAGTATTTCACGCCGCACTGAATTTTCAGATACACAACAGCAGCAGCAGCAGCAGCACCAGTGGCAGCAACAGCATTTGTCAGCAGTTGCAACACCACTTGTAGATACACAGAAAATATACAAATGTGTGTGCTTGTGTGTGTGTGTTTGCAAATCCATGCAGATGGAGGAGGAGGAGGTGGAGGAAGCTTCACACTGGTGGCGCATCCACACAGTCTGTGGGCATCTGTGCGCCTATTCCAATCTGTACATCTTCATTTTTCTATTCAACGCACACTCAGAGCAGTAACGGCAACCAACAGATACAGTATCTGCAGCACCAGATGCATCTGTGTTTGTTAACAAACTTTCCTTATGGGCACAGCTGCTGGCGCTCACAATTTACTATCTTTCAAATGCAATCCCATTAAGTTTAGCATCTTTCAGATGCAAATAAAGAAATTGCAACGCAATTTGCCATAAATCTGAGTTATATCTTTTGTAAGAAATCTTAACAGTTAAACCAAAGCTCCTCCTCTCTTTTTTTTCCACTGTATCTGTGTATCTTTGTGACCAAGCAAAAGCTAAACAGCGCCTCAGATACGAATGCCATTGAGAACAATTAAGTGGAGAGCAAATTTAGAGTAGATTCTCGTATACGAAACGCTGGGTAACCGGTTTTAAGCAGCGCTAAAGATAGATCTATCTATAGAGGGTAGAAGGTAGAAGGTAGAAGGAGGAGGCAACACAGCGAGATGAAAAGTCTAGATTCTGTGTGTGACGAATGGAAAAACTAAAAACAAACACGAAATAATAAAAAAAGAACACACATTCCACAGGTGGAAGTACAGTTCAAATTAGATAAATGTATCTATAGAATTTACTACGGAAAATGTATCTATGGAATGTGT
The DNA here is from genome assembly GCF_008121235.1 of Drosophila subobscura. NCBI lineage: Eukaryota > Metazoa > Arthropoda > Insecta > Diptera > Drosophilidae > Drosophila > Drosophila subobscura. The sequence goes on along the minus strand of NC_048533.1, from coordinate 25,301,577 downwards.
TAAACCACGGAAAAAGTAACTACCACTAATACGTGCTATACAACGCGTTTATTTAATGAGTAAACCATTGAAAACTATCGATTTGGTTAAATAAAACAATGATTTATTCATTTACTTGCTTTTGCTGAACAGTTGATTAAAAGTTAAAAGTGTTTTCTTTAGCTGCTGCTGCGGCTGTTGTTTTTTTTTTTTGTCAATTGGCTTTTCTCGTACTCGAACGCGAATGCCGATTACTGCCCAAAAATGATGTCATTGCCGCGCTGCCCTGCTACTGCTGCTGCTTATTTTCTGGGGCACTCTTCGTGTGTGTGTTTGTGAGTGTGTTCGAAAACATGTAGAAAGGCAAGGGCTGGAAGGGGAGTGCACCTGTGCTGCGGCGGCTTCAAGTTTCGTAAGCCAAGCGGCAGACAATCAGGCAAGGGACTGGGACGCCGGCACTGGCTGTGGATTGTGGATGGGGGCAATGCCAGGGCGATAAGGTGGCGATTACCTGGTATCTTATCTTTGAGCCGTGACTAATTGGCCCAAATGAATGGAGGTGGGACCCACGACCAGTCAGTCTTTCCCTTGGGTTGGGGCATCGGGGTTCACTCTTCTCTCTCTCTCCCTGCCACAAACTTCAGTTTTGTTCTTGGGGTAGGTTCCGCACCCCGTGAAAGCAAAGCCATTTCCCACTTCAATTTCCCACTGCCACAATTGTGTTAACCGAAATGAATGGGATGTAGATTGAAGTAGATTGAAGCCAGAGAGTTGAGTTGGAACGTTTTCCCCTCTATCGATGGCCCACTATTTATTGTTGCCTCTGACAACGCGGAAATGTGGTTCTGCATACAGCGACAACAACAGCAACAAAAAAAGGGTTGTCCGGAGGCCCCAGAACATCAGCACATCCGTTGCTGCTGCTGCCGCTGCTGCTGCTGCCGCTGCTGCTGTCTCCCATCTCCCGTGATTGCTGTGAGAGACTTGTGTCCATTGTGGTGGCTCCACAGCAGCAGCAGCGACAACAACTTGTGGCGGCCGTTGAACGTTGCTCTAATAAAACTGTGTTGGACTTGTGGCAGACATGAATTTGCATTAGAAGTTCATTAGTGAAAGGAGGAAAGGAAAGGAGCAGGAGAAGGAAAAAACTCTAGGGTAAAACTTTAGCCACAACAATCGCATGGACAGCGACCGCAAATAAATTTGCAACCAGAGTACCAGAAGGGAGGGCTGCTGCTCTGCGGCTTGAGTTGCAATTGTGGATAGTACATACATATGTACATACATATGTACTTAAGTACATATATTTTATAGTAATCCGCCACCCCCCACTTGTTGCTATGTCAACGGAGCTACTGCTTCTGTTTATGTCTCTCCGACTCTACCCCGTAGAGTTCCCAGAGTTTCAGCTTGTTTGTTGTTTATTCGTCTATCCGGCAGATACTCTTTCACACACACAACACCACCACACACTCGTAAACTCGAGACGGGCAGACCGCTGACACGAGAGAAATCAGAACCAGAAGCCAGAATATACAAATGCAAATAAATTGCAGTTCAGCGGAAGCTTCACAACTATTTAGATTGTGTCTTAAGCAATTATGCAGTTAATCAAGAAACGATCTCTGTTTGAAATCTCTGTCTACAAATATAAGAAAATCCTCCACAAAAGTAAATCAAAGCTGCTTCGTTTCAGAACTTTTCTTCACCACAAAAGACACTCCAAGAGTATCTCCTCCACACATTTTGGGTGTGGAGGGTGGTCCACCATTATCATAGGGGCAGCAGCACTTGTCTATTAATTGGCATTACAGCCGGTGGCTTTTGATGTTGACACAATGCCCAAGAGTGCTCGTATCCATGTATCTGTGTATCTACAAGTTGCGTAATTGTAGATTCAATTATGCATGCAACGCCGGCAGCCAACAGGCAACAGCCCACAGCCAGCCCCCAGCCCCATGGCATGAACTCAATATTAAAGCTTGTGCATTGTTAAATGTTAAAGATGCCACATACCCAGCCACAGTCACTGCCCCAACCCGCTCTCCGCATTAATTAAAGACTTCCGCTCGGACGGAGCCAACACAGTCTTTTGTCGTAATTGTTGTCTGTTCGCAAATGGTGGATGCGCTTCTCCATGCCAGAAGATATAAAGATACTGAAAGATACTCGTTGTGCGCCAGGAGGCTGACCAAAGTAGACCCTAGGCCCCGAGGGTCAATGTCCTTCAAGGAATGTAAACTACGCGCCGTCAACCCCCTCCCGTCGTGTCGTCGCTGTGAGATGCGCAACAAGGTCATCCAGCCAGAGTTCTGCTCAGAGGTATGGAAAGATCTTGCTGGGCAAATTTGTTTGCCTCTTTTGCTATCTGTCCTTAAGATAACTGAATAATGAATCGTTCGATTTGTTCATTTAGATAATTCGATGGAATATTTCCCACTGGTGTACCCATTAATATTTATAATATTCATTTCCCAAACCACAACAGAACTTTAAAGGTTCCGCCCAGAGTGAATTTTATTCAATTTCCCCCACGCACTTTTGAGAGCCATGACATTTGCGGCAGCACACACTCACCTTGGGCAAATCCCTGATGTGATTGGCGTCCAGGAAGAGCTCCTCGAGGGTACGTGAGTAGCGTAGTATCTCCTCGGGCACTTGCGGCAGGGAGCAGTGGCGCTTGTCCACGAACTCCACCTGCCGGTTGCAGCCCTTGAAGATTGGAATGCACTTGAACATCGCGTCTGGTCGGTTTATTGGTCGTTAAAGTGAATCTTTTAGATTTTATTTTCGTTTTCTTTTTTTCTCTTTTTTTTGTGTAGTTCTCTTTCCACTGTGGTTGTTGCTGTTGTTGTTGTCGATTGTTTTGGGCCCTGGCTCAAACAACAGCATACACGCAGAAATGGCCAAATTGTTGCCACATTTGTTGGTTTGGCACTTTATTCGATTTACACTCTTTTTTAATTAGACGTTTTATATATTTACACGGTTATTTTACATGGATTATCGCACACTTTTTGACCACATTTTGGTCACAATTTTACTCTGTAATTGATACAAATATTTGATTAATTTGTATTTACTTTTTAAACTATTTATTTCACGTTATCCACGGGCTTTACGTTGCTTTTGCGTTATGACGTTATGCGAAAAATAAACGGCAAAAAAAGGTAGCAACAAAAAACGCACAAAGAAGAAGAAACGCAAAGAAGAAGCAGAGAGACCTTGTCGCTGACAACAACAACGGTGTGGAGTTGTTTGTGTGAGATAGAGGGAGACAGAGAGGGAACAAAAGAGAGACACTCAAAAGAGAGCGCGTTTTTGGAGCGGAGTCCTATGAACATGAAATTGTTTGTCGCTGCAAATGTGTGTTTCTGTGTTTGCGTGTGTGTGTCTGTGTATCAGTAATAAGAGAAATAATGAATAATAATCAATTCTAATTGGCACTTAGTGGAGCCCTGGAGAAGGGAAAAGGTATGAGGGGAGCCAGGGACAGAGACACTTTATGCATTTCATCACGTAGTTGGCACTACGGACGCACTCACATTTGTTGCTTCTCTTTCCACACAAACAAACACAGGGGCCCACAGCCAGCGAATGAGCTGAGAATGGAGGAACGAAGGGGAACATTAAGAGAGGCAGACACACATTCCAAGCGGCATAAAAGTGGGAAAATTATAATAAAAAGCGAAAGAGAGACACACCCAAAAGTCGGAATTACTTTTTGTGAGCTATAGTACATTTTAGTGTATGATACTTGTTAATTCCACCGCTGTGCAAAGAGCGGAGCGGCGTATGTTGTGGAATTTACACACAAAACACACACTCTCGACCCACACATACACACGCTTTTGCACACGTTTACGCTGCGCAACAACAAAACGCTGGTCTTAGGCGGCCGAAAAAAAGGAGCTAAAGCGAAGGAGTGAGCGAGACGGGGCTTGAAATCAGCGACAGCATTTTTCTAGGTTTTTGTTACCACTTTTCGCACGCTTTAACACGTTTTGGCTGCCTTGGCCACTTATTGTATCTACTGTACAGGGAAAAAACACAAGAAAAACGCAACAACAAAAAAACAACGAACGCGTAGGACAGTCGCAAAATTCACAGGCACGGCACACACAGCTATTTGTCGTATTCGACTTCGATTTTAATTAAGCTTTACCCAAATCATGAAAATGCGCGCGCTGATCTGGTTTCGTTAGTTTGCATTTTCCCGCATAGTTCGACTATCACGACACTTGTGCCATTTATTAATATTTTTTGTATGGTCTTTCGAAAAACCGCGCGTCGTGTTCCGCTCGGTTAAAAAGAAATGGTTGACGGATGACGGTGGAAAACAGACTGGAAAATAGACTGAAAGAACAACGGAATTGGGAAACAGAAAACTAGTTCCCATTGTGAATTGTTAATTTGTCCTATTGTGAATGGGCAATTTCGAAAGGGATATTTTCGACTCGAAATATACTGAAATAGCACGCTGTAAAAATATACCGAATGAGCTTCAATAGTAGTGCTCCAAAGAAAAATTAAAAAGAAAATGCTTTTGGCAGATTCGATACCCTATATTCTTAAATATACCTTAAAAATGCAATTTAATGGACGAATGAATTTAAATTTTTCCAAGCGTTATTTAAAAATAGATTTTATGGTTATCTTTATTGGTCATTAAGTGCATTAATTACAGGAAGAATATACTACTTGAACAGTTCTTTGGTTTTCTGCCACCTACATATCTAGGTGTACATATCTACAATGCGACTATCTACGGGGGAGCACCCTCTATATCAATAGATTTGAATCGACCGTTTCAACTATTGTTTTGTATTATTATCAATAATTTACAGTTAGCTTAGCATGCAATCTTTCCTCAGTGGGACATTATTTGCTCCACCTTCCTCTTTATGTCGCTCCTACCGCATTCCGTCAAGGCTCGGCAAAGGCGCATTAATAAATGTCTAGAGTCATGGCAATCGTCCTCCTCGATCAGTCGAAGTAGATGTAGAATTTTGGATTTGAGATCACGTGGATATCGCTCTTCAATGTCGTCCATGGTGCCCTCACCAATGCCCGCCTTGCGCCCAAATTGTCGCCAGAAACGCCCAAGTTCCTCGGAGATCTTATTGAAGACAGCCGCCCGTTTGCGATCCGTGAATGCAGCCGGTGTCACGTAGTTTTGCTGTGGCGGTGGCGGTGCAGGAGTTGCAGCCACAAGTGGAGGTGCTACCGTCTGGCTGTTGTGGCTAACGCGTAATTGTTGCCGCAGCTCCTCCGCCATTCGCTCTTCTTGGTAGATATTGATAGGTTCCCGGGGTTCCGCCTGTCCGCGTGTCTTGTAGCCGTCCAGGGCTTCGATCAGTTTCGGTTGGGACGACAGCTTGTGGAGGGGCTCGACATTTTCCTGGCTCAACATATCCGCACGTTCCAAAACATCAATTAGATCTTCAACGGTGCGAATGGAGTCGAGTTTTCTCCTTGAGTTGATGTCCACCGCGAAGATCGCCTTCAGCTCGTTTATGTCGGCAGAGCCCTCACAGGCCATTTTCTTTAGGATGTCGTAGGACCAGTGATGTCCAGTCATGATGACTAATGCTGTCCGGGACGGATAAGGTCGGAAAATAACGAAATGAGTGCGTAAACTACTTTTTGTCTGAAAAAACATTTCAATATATCGATCAAACAAACAGCTGTTGCGCTTATCGAGTTTTCAGATCACTAATTTCTTGTTACAAAACACAAGCTGTGTATCTGTCTTACACCATTAAAGATTGTTTTGCAACTACATTTGTTTAAACTTTCTTTAATTTGTTTAATTTTGCTATAATTTTATTTTGTTTCTCGGTATTTTACGGTATTTTTTGAAAATGAGGGGTATATTTTAGTATATTTCCGAGGGTCAGACGGGTCACACTACTGCAAACTACATTTCGGGCCACTTTGATGGAAATTTCTATAAACGTTCTTGTTTTCCTACTGTACACCCTTATCGTTATCTATCTGCAGCACTTTGTTAACAAATACGCCGAGTTTGTGCGCAGCCTCTAAATGTTGTGCCTGCAATCCTACGCCAGCTCCTCCGAAGGGGACTCCGACCATGAGGACGCCGCTGGGGCAGCAGCCTCAACCGATGTTCCTGCTCATCTACTGCCTGTAGACAAAACACATTCAGTTTCCTCGGCCATAGCGGTATGTGCGGCACCCGTTGTGGTACCGATTGGAGCGTCTGCAGTGCCGCGCACCCTGGATCCCACACTTAAAGAGGTAACCTACAATCCACGCTACGACGAAATGTACGCGCCGGTGAAGGGACCCGATCACCCGGACCTGACGATGCAGCAGCGCGCGCCAAGAAACACGCTGGCCGGATACGTGGAGAAGGCGCACATCAATGCATTTGAGTTTGAGAACCAGCGACGCACCTTCCACACCTACGGCTATGCGCTGGACCCAAGCGTGGACGAGGCGGCCGATGGGCAGACATTTGTGGGCGATCTGCAGTCGGCCTACGATGACAATGGCAAGACGGTCTTTGAGGCGCCCAAAGCAAAGAAAATGCGCAAACAGGAGAAGAACGACAAGCCCGATGATATCGAGGGATTTCTGGGTCCGTGGGGCAAGTACGAGAATGAGGTAAGTGTGGCCAAGCCGAACGAACAGGAAAGGGCCGAGCTGGACGAGCTGCTGTCCAAGCGCCACAAACGCGGCCGCATTCCCGAGGATAAACCGCTGGAGGAGAAGGCGACACTGCACAGTGAGTATGCCACAGGACAAATAATAAAAAGAAAGCGCCTGCTAATACTTTGTTCTCGTTTCTGTATAGTCAAGGATGCCTACGACTACCAGGGACGCTCGTATCTGCATGCTCCTCACGATCTGGGCGTGAATCTGCGCTCCAATGCCCCGCCACCGAAGTGTTTCCTGCCCAAGGCACACATACACACCTGGACGGGGCACAACAAGGGCATCTCCTCGATACGCTGGTTCCCCAAGACGGCACATCTGCTGCTGTCCGGCTCCATGGATTGTCGCGTCAAGCTGTGGGAGGTGTATGGCGAGCGACGCTGCATACGCACGTTCTCGGGCCATCGGCAGGCCATCAAGGACATTGCGTGGAACAACAAGGGCTCACACTTTCTGTCCGCCTCCTACGATCGCTACATCAAGCTGTGGGATGCGGAAACGGGCGATGTGGTGTCTCGCTTCACCACCCGCAAGATGCCATTCTGTGTCAAGTTCCATCCGGATAATAGCAAGCAGCATCTGTTTGTGGCCGGCACCTCCGACAAGAAGATCATTTGCGTAAGTTTAACAGAAGATTAGCCTTCAGCCCAACCCTTACTTAAGCCCTATTTATCTTATCCACAGTGGGACACCCGCAGCGGGGATATTGTGCAGGAATACGACCGCCATTTGGGCTCTGTTAGCACCATTACCTTTGTGGATGACAATCGTCGATTTGTGACCACCTCGGACGACAAATCGATGCGCATTTGGGAGTGGGACATACCCGTGGACATGAAGTACATTGCAGATCCCACTATGCATTCCATGCCGGCGGTTACCTTGGCACCGAACGGCAAGTGGATGGCCTGCCAATCGCTGGACAACAAAATTGTCATCTTCTCCGCACTCAATCGCTTCAAAATGAATCGCAAAAAGACCTTCACCGGTCACATGGTGTCGGGCTATGCCTGCCAGCTGGACTTTTCGCCTGACATGAGCTACCTGGTGTCGGGCGATGGCGATGGCAAGTGCTACATCTGGGACTGGAAGACAACGAAAATGTACAAGAAATGGCAGGCGCACGATGGCGTGTGCATCAGTGCTCTGTGGCATCCGCACGAGGCCAGCAAAGTGGCCACTGCCGGCTGGGATGGACAGATCAAATATTGGGATTAAGGCAAGACGTGCAGCAACAAAATAATTTCTAACTAGATGTAAGAACTGATGTATAAAATGATTGATTATATGACATACCTCCTGTGTAAAGAAATGTGAGTCGAAAAGGGTAAAAGTTGCGGAAGGAAGAGTCGCTGCTGGGACTCGAAAAAGTCTCGAATATGATGGAAAGTTTCATAAGATGCTGACTGCCGCAGATGCTCCTCTTTGAGTGGATTTTATAAGGAACTGAGATGAACTTCCTCGATTTACATCTGTTTTAAATTTCAGGAAATTCGTAATATTTATTTAGAGATTATTGAAGATTATTTTGTACAATTATTTAAACACCTTCCTGCACTCTACCAATGGAATATTTTTTGGAACGTCTCTAGCTACTTCTCGACTCTAATCTCGTCTCCCGCCGCCGATCAATCGCTGTCGTAATCGTTTTTGCCACCCCCACTCCCACCTACCGAGGTGAGCGGGCGTCGCGACTCCTCATCGGAGCCATAGACCACATCCTCGTCGGAGTCGTCGATCATGGAAATGGCAGGATTGTCCTTGGTGACGGACAGCTCGGCCTGGGAGAAGCGCCCGTCGGGGGAGTACACATACGCCATGGTGTACAGATAGAAGTTGAGGAGACCGTAGAAGCACATGAACTGAGCGGAACTGCGGTAGGTGGTGTTCAGCGAGGCCACAAAGTTATCCTCCAGTATGCCAAAGCCAAAGCGACTCGTCGTCACCGTGATGGAAATGGCCAGCACGAAGAGCATCAGCAGCGTGAGGAACTTGAGGCGCATGTCTGTAAAAATGGAAACAATTAGAAGGATGGATGATGGAAGCCTTCAGTGTGGATTCTCTCACCAAAGTAGGGCATGGAGCGCAGCTCGGTGTACGCGCGAAGCAGCAGCAGGACCAGATACAGCACATACATGCAGCAGGCAATGTAAAAGAACAGCTTGAAGCCCTGCAAAAGAATGTGCAACATACGATAGAGGGGCTGCATTAAGAGGCTAGATCCCTACTCACATTATAGTTCCTGGTGTCCACGAAATGACTGTAGGTGGGGTCCCTTAGCTCGTTGCACTTCTCCCAGGTGGCCAGCACAATGGCGCACAGCCAAATGGGCAGGACGACAATCACCTTGACCAAATAGAAGCGCACAAAGCTGCGCTCGTTCTGCCGCAGGCCATGATAGATGCACAGCCAGAACATGAGCAGGGCACAGAGGAACGTGGCCTGTAGTATAGCATCCAGCATGCCAGGCAGCCAAGAGTTCATCAGAAAGATCAGCGGAAAGAAGGGATCTGTGGGGAAAGGAGAATTACCATCCAGCAAAAGGGTTACAGAACGTGTCGCGCGACTCACTGTCGTAGAGCAGAAGCAGCGGCAGCAGCACCGACAGCCAACGTTGCTCAATGGACCAATCGTAGACGGGATACTTGCGCAGGGTGTGGGCATACCAGCACTGAAAGGGGACAGCAGATTGAGCATAAATCTCTGACTAAAATCTCGTAGCCATTTACTTACGATAACAATAAACGTAAACAGCAGAAAGATGCACCTAAACCAGATCTCAATCTGTGTAAACTCCGGACTGTATGTCTTGAACTGTAAGAAATTAAATAAGTATAAGGAAAAAGGACTAACCAGCAGCCAACTCACATAGAAGGTAATGCTGCGTATGTTGTACTTTTGATGGAACGACTCCAGGCCGAAGAACCGCACCGTGATGATGTAGTGGGCGTAGTCGAGAAAGCCCAAATGCATCACCGTAAACTCATCGCAATCGTTGCGCACACACACCAAGTGCCGCGTGCGATTGTGCGCCATGCCAGAGCCAAGCACACTCAGCGGCTTGTGCTGCTCGTTGATGCCATCGATGGTTACGCTCACCTGGAAACTCTTGTCATAGCGCTCATCTGTTGAGGGAAGACACATCAGAGAGGAGACAAAGTAAGCCTGGCAGCCAACACTCACCATCATTGTTATCCGTCACCAGTTTGGCTATCAGCCACAGCTGCTGCGAGTACGTCGTGGTCAGCGGCGACTTCATGGCAAACGGGCCCGTGGCCAGCACCGTGGGACTGTGTGCCAGCGTTGTGTTGGCCAGCACCTGCTGTGCCGTCAGCGTCGAAGTGCTGGTAATGGGCGGACCTGTGAGGCCGATGATGATGCCCAAGCCAAAGCAGGTGAAGAAGCCGAGGAACACCATGACGAACTCCCGCTTGTGCATCGAGTAGAGACGCATGTGCACGGACCGTTCGCAGCGATCGTGGTGGTAGGCGGGCGAGATGTACTTGCTAAAGTCGCTGAACAGATCGCTGAACTGCGACAGCGAGGACTTGAGGCGCAGCAGCAGGCCTCCGGACGGCAGCTGGTAGGCATAGCCCAGACCAGAGGCATCTCCGTCCGAGTGTGCCTTGGCCATGATGGAAGTCTGTGTGTTTGAGTGCTAGTGCTGCAGTTCAATATTCTGCCTTTTGTTGTTCCACCATTCAGCAAACTTCCTGCCCTGCTCCGTTTGTGCGCCTTTTGATGAAAAATATCGATTTTAGCCCAACTCTCGCATATGTTTTGCGTCTCCCCCGGGGGTGGGTGGCCGCACGCACTGCGCCTGCGCACTGTTATCAATCACTGAAAGATAAATAACATAAAAAACAAATCATATTTATGATTAGGGACTTCTCCTGCTCCCTCCCCGCATCCCTTAGACGCTTCCTTTGCATTCCAATTAATTTTACTAGACTGTTTTTATTACATAATTAACACATTTCGCCAGATGATTTCAAATTCAAACGCGCTGCAAAATAGAATCCCTCTAGATGGCCTCGTTGATGCCAATTTTTGTCTTGGTGGCCAGACCAGTGTCACCCATGTCCGCATTGTAGCCAGGGCGGAACTTCATGCCGGGTGCCTGCAACGCAACAAAACAAACACAAATTAGAGACACGAAATAACGACAGAGAAAGAAGCTCCGAGCTCACATTGAACCAAACGTCACGCCAGTTTTTGCTGTCGTCGGCACTGCGCAGCAGCTCGGGCACGTCGAAGCGTGGCACATTGAAGTAGTTCATCAGATCGGGCTTCTCGTGGCCGTACTTGATGCGTGCCTCGCACCACTCGCTCTCCAGCGGGAAGCGCCAGTCGATCATTTTCTTGTTATGCGGATCCGACTCGTACTGGTTGAAGTCGATGCGCTCGATATCCTCGACGACCACCTCGGTCTCACCGCCGGCAGTCCAGTCGTAGATGAGCAGCTCCGCATGGTTGGCAATGTCCTTGAGATACTGCTGCTTGTACAGGGCCTCCAGGTCGCGCAGATACGCCTCGCTGAAGACCTTCGACTGCTGCTCGTAGTCCACGTTGCGTGCCTTGATCTGCTTCTGCACGGCGTCCACCGGCAGATCCAGGTAAATAACCAAATGCGGCTTCAGCAGCTCCCCAATGGTGTTCGAACGAATCTCGTTGTAGACGGAGCGCGCGCCACGCGACAGATAGCCCTGACGGAACATGGTCTCCATGAACACGAAATCGGAGAAGGGACTGCGTTCCAGGACAACGCCCTGGCCGGTGTTGAAAATATGCTGCAGAGCATCGATGTACTGCGAGTAGCGCAGCATGTACATGCGGATTTGGAACTGCGCGGCCAGATCGTGGCTGGGATCCAGGCAGAAGTTGCGAACGTCATAGCTGCGGCAGCTGGGCGGCAGCTCGGGGTCCAGCTGGCGCATATCATAGCCGTATTTATTGATGAAAATCAAATCCAAATCCACAGCCGGAAAGTACTGCATGTCCAGCTCCTCGGCCAGCTCCTTGGCGAATTTCGTTTTGCCCGAGGCAATGGGACCCTCGACGCAGATCACTTTCGAGTTCTCGTCGAAGCGCTTGGAGGTCTTGTCGAGGAAAGTATTGAGTACGGTGTACTTCTTCGTCTTGTACGGATACGGTGGCTCCTTGGGCACACGCGGTCCGCCGCGCATTGTCTTGCCGGAGATGTTGCACTTTTGCTGGAAGGCGGCGGGCAGGGCGTTCGTCTGCGCCTGCAGCAGGCTGTTGGGGGCAGTGGCGCCGCGGCTGACGAGCCGCACCAGGCCAACACGAAACACGGCAGTCATTCTGTGGGGAAGCAATTAACAGTTAGAAATGTCCATCAATATAAACAATAATATGTGTCCGCTGGCACTTCTCCGTGTGTTACATCACAGGAGCAGTCGGTATTGTGCCGTAATTGATCCTCTACGTCGGCGCTTGCAGGAGCTTAGGAAATTAGTTTTGCTCCTACTAGTCTCGGCCATTGGCTGGTCAATTGACCGCACAATTTATTTGTACATTTCCCCTGATTTAACTCACTTTTCAAGCAAAATATCTTAAATCTGCCCAAAAACAATATCGGTCGGTGTTGGAAAACGTCCCCGTTTCGTTTCGATTGCAGCACCAAAGCAGAGCTGTCAGCCCTATAAAAGGTTGTACTTCCGAATCTACAATTTAAACACATTTCAAAACGATTCGGGCTGTGGCTCGGTACTGACCGTAGTCTCTTATTTTTCTAAATAATAGCTCTTACTTTTCTGTTGCTACAAGTGTTCAACTGACAACCAATTTCATTAAGTTTTACTTACTTTGGCAACCCTTCGCGTAACCTTACGGAATTTTACGCCCGCTGCTGCACTTGTCCTGCGATGAACTGTAAATATATTAATTAAATTAAATCGCGAGTGACTTTCAAAACAAATAATCGAATACGAAGAACCATAAGCTAGAGGATTAGGTAGGTCTGGGTGTGCACACCGTCCTGCTCGCCAGTTGTCGGCTGCCGCAGTTACGCAACTGGGAGAAGTGGCGCCCCAAGAAACCAATTTTCCTCGTGACACAGATTTCATTGTTGCCTCATCCTTGCAGAAAAATACAGAATGGGAAACAACGCTAGCTTCAACGTCCAGATGGAGGCGCCCAAAGGTGTGCCAGCGGATCATGCCAAGCACATGTCCGCTAGTGGCTCGCCGCCGCCAAAGTGCCCCATGCACCAGAAGCAGGGTGGCGATAACAAATCTGCCTCGGCAGTGCCCCCACATCCCAAGATGCAGCAGGCCTCTGAGTGTCCCGTGCCGCACGACAATAGTGATGTAAATCCCCTCAACATGATGCCGCCGGCTAATCAACAGCCGTCACCAGGACAGCCGTTTGCACTGCCCACCGAGCGGCAGACATCAACGATACCGAAGGTAACCGAGGATGGCAGCGTCCAGTTCTGGCAGTATCCCAGCCAACAGATGTTCTGGAACGCGATGCTGCGCAAGGGATGGCGCTGGAAGAAGGACGACGTGGACCAAAAGGACATGGGCGACATCATTCGCATACACAACGCCAACAATGAGCAGGCCTGGCAGGAGGTGCTTAAGTGGGAGGCCCTGCATGCCAAAGAGTGCGGCAATCCGCGCCTAAAGAGCTTTGGCGGCAAGGCCAAGGACTTCAGTCCACGCGCCCGTTTCCGCAGCTTGTTGGGGTAACTAAACTCCTCACATTTCCCATTTCGTTTTGCTTTCTAAGCTCAAATCTTTTCCAGATATGAGCTGCCCTTTGATCGTCATGACTGGATTGTGGATCGGTGCGGCAAGGATGTCCGCTACGTTATTGACTACTACGACGGCGGACTTGTGGACAAGGACTATCGCTTCGCCCTGCTGGATGTGCGTCCGGCCATGGACTCGGTCGACAATGTCTGGGATCGTATGCGCGTTACCTACATGCGCTGGAGGTACGAGATCACCGACAAGTTTGCCAGCAATGACAAGGAGAGCAGCAAGGCCTCCGCCAGCGACTAGAAAACGTTGCAGCGTTTCGTATCTGTAAAAAAAAATTGGACTAAGTTATTAAAGCAATTAGAATTAATGTTGACTGCGTTTAAGTTGTTGCAAAGGACACGTAAACTATCAAATGTGAGGATCCCCACATAATACACTTCTGAGCAACCCACGAAAAGTGCTTGTTTCATTTATTGGATGCATAAATCTTTCCATGTTGGATATTTCCCAGGAAAAAAACCATAAAAATCAACGGGTGGCAAACAATAATAAAATATCTGATTCATCAATAATTTCCTAATGTGAGCGTTTCATTTCATGGTACAAAACAATATTCGACAAATTTCATCATGCAGGCGCTTATCATTTGAAAAGACTTAAAGCCTGATAATCAAAAAAGGCAAGACTAATGGAACCTTAGCTAATTGCACAATTTATTGGTGGTTTGAAAATCAACAGACATTTTATATGTGTTTTAAATATGATAGAAATTATGTTTCCAATTATGTGAATCGTTTATATCCTTATCGATAGTGTGATAAGCTCGTCGATAGTGGGCATTTCATTCTGGTCGTATTCCAGTATCTCAAAACCTGTACAAACAAAACGACACATTTATGTTAGTGTTTGTGTTTTATTGGTTCGCTGAGACGATACGCACACTTCATTAATTTTCCGCTAGTTATTGTTGAAATGTTGTTGTTTGTCCCAATATATACAACTAAAGTGCAGTGTGATACGGCCATTACACATATCGATTGAACTATCGATGGTTTGCTGCAAGGTCGCACTCGAGAAAAAAAAACTAAAACAGAAATACCCGCCACAAACTAAAAATTGTTGTCTATTGTTCGCCAGTTTTCTTTGTTGCAAGTTCAAAACCTGACTTTCTCCGGTGCTTAGGATAATTAGTGCAAGTTTTTCGCGATACTTCGTCCCGATATTGAAAACCAGTTTCGTTGTCTTTGTGACTCATCAGAATTCCACAGGCTCAAGGAAAATTGATGGAAAACACAATGGCCGACACAAACACAAACAATAGCAGCAGCAACGAGTCCACCGATCAGGTAGGAATTCGCGTGGAAAACAACCCGGACGATCACACAGACGCCTTCGGGTCGGTGGGCGGCAGCAGTGGCCCCACTGCAGCGTCCAGCTCCTCGCACCACAACAATGCATACGGCAGCGGAGCCATTGGACAGCTGGCCAATGGCTATAAATCGCCCTCAGCGAGCTATGGCAAAAATGTTGCCAAAATGGTCACGGATCGGCATGCCGCAGAGTACAATATGCGACACAAGAATCGCGGCATGGCCCTGATCTTCAACCATGAGCACTTCGAGGTGCCCACTTTGAAGTCGCGCGCTGGCACCAATGTGGACTGTGAGAATCTGACCCGAGTGCTGAAGCAGCTCGACTTCGAGGTGACCGTCTACAAGGACTGTCGCTACAAGGACATTGTGCGCACAATTGAATTGGCCGCCTCGCAGAATCACAGCGACAGCGATTGCATTTTGGTGGCGATTCTGTCCCACGGAGAGATGGGCTACATCTATGCCAAGGACACCCAATACAAGCTGGAGAACATCTGGAGCTTCTTCACGGCCAATCACTGCCCCTCGCTGGCCGGCAAGCCGAAGCTGTTCTTCATCCAGGCCTGCCAGGGCGACCGCTTGGACACGGGCGTGACGATGCAGCGCGGACACACCGAAACGGATGGCGACTCCTCGATGAGCTACAAGATACCCGTCCATGCCGACTTCCTCATTGCCTACTCCACCGTTCCGGGCTTCTACTCGTGGCGCAACACCACGCGGGGCAGCTGGTTCATGCAGAGCCTGTGCGCCGAGCTGGCTGCCAATGGCAAGCGCCTGGACATCCTAACGCTGCTGACCTTCGTCTCGCAGCGTGTGGCCGTCGACTTTGAGTCATGCACCCCCGATACACCCGAAATGCACCAGCAAAAGCAAATACCCTGCGTTACCACCATGCTAACGCGCATTTTGCGATTCAGCGATAAGCAAATGGTGCCTGCCGGACGGGTTTGATGGCTACTAGTGTGGTTCATGGGTTGGCTAAGGCTAAGGCAAAGACGGGGTGTGTGATACGCGGAGGGGTAGGCTACAGTAACTCTGAAACTGTACTACAAACAACAATTTTCTACTTCAATTTGTTTATCCTATAACTAGGGCCATATGTGTACCTATCTTTTAAATTGCATTTATTACCATCGGCTTAACAACTCTCTTGCCCTTCATAGATCAAATAGGAGCGAAAAGCTCTTTTAATCGAAGCATAAAGTGTCTCTCGTAATCGTCCAATTAAAACGCAAAAGATTTTAGCATTTAGTTAAGAATTTTATATATATCTTTATGTACAATTTATATACTCTCTCTCTCTATAAAAACATGTATTAGCAAAAGTTTTCCTTTTATGTGAACCGCTAATAAAACAAAAACAATAGAAAAACATTTACCATTGGGTAAGCCATATTGGGCAAGGCGTTGAATCCACATTTTTGGGCCGCCTCAAGTTGAGCGAGATTTTCCTGAAAAGGAGTTTTCGGAAAAAAAAAGTCGAGACGAGCGAGTCGTTGAGGTTGACTTGACCCTGTCTGTCTGTGTGTGTCTGAGCTTACAATCACTTTATTCTTAGAGCTGTGACACAATGGAAATAAATTTAAAATTTGATATTACTTAAAGCACTACGTTCAGGATGGGGAAGTGGAAGGAGAGAATTTTTAAAGCCTGTCTGCCGATCTATCTCTGGGGTTAGATAAATGCACATTTCTGATATTTTTGATTTGTTCAATTAAAAACGGGTTTAATTTTGCTCACAATTTCGCTTAGATGTGGCCCCCCTCCTTCAGTTTGGCCACCAAGGCGTCGACATCGGCCACGGTGGCACCTGCCTGGCGCACTGGCGGATCCTCCACGGAGATAATATCAATGCGTGGCGTGGTATCAACGCCCAAATCCTTGGCCGTCACCTTCTTCAGTGGCTTCTTCTTGGCCTTCATGATGTTGGGTAACGTGGCATAGCGTGGCGTGTTCAGCCGCAAGTCAGCGCTCAGCACGGCCGGTATCTTGGTTTTGATCGTCTCCAGGCCGCCATCGATTTCACGGGTGATGGTCAGGCCAGCGTCCGTCTTCTCGATCTTGTTGCAGAAGGTGCCCTGAGGCCAGTCCAGCACGGCGGCGGTCATCTGGGCTGTCTGATTGGCGTCATCGTCGATGGCCTGCTTGCCGAGGATCACCAGATCCGCCTTTTCATCCAGCGCCAGCTTGGCAAGAATCTTCGAAATGTGGATGGGCTGCAGCAGCTCGTACTCGGCCTGTGGCACCTCCACGTGAACGCCACGATCGGCGCCCATGGCCATGGCGGTGCGTATAACCTCCGCCGACTGAGCTGGGCCCACGGACACGGCAATGACCTCAGTGGCCAGCTTCTTCTCCTTCATTTTTACGGCCTCCTCGACGGCAATCTCATCGAAGGGATTCATCGAGTGCTTCACGCCCTGGGTGACAACGCCAGTCTTGTCGGGCTTGACGCGGACCTTTAGGGGGACACATTTGATAGTGAAAATGATAATGAATTGTTTAATTAAGTTTAATTCTTTCGATTACGCAAAACGCAACAAGTGATAAGAAGAAGATGCAACAGGCTATTTCTCGGCTTACCTTGACAGCATAGTCGATCACACGCTTAACTCCAACCAAAACACGGGCCATTTTTGTTCTAAAATATTATTATATATATATAGTTAATGGAATTAATTTAAAATCTTTGGCAGACTGATTTTACTCTTGATTTTGAGGGGGTGGTACAAAGGTCTTCTGTATTGCTGACCAGGGCTGGCGATTTCGCTTTATTTTTTGTCAGATCTAGCTTTTTTTGTATAGGTCGTGAATTGCAAGAAGCTGGAATTCTGAATGTTTTAGAAATGATTTTTCTTTTCTTTTGCACTAACTCTTAAAATGCCTTATTTTAATAATTAAAGCAATATGTTGCCTTCATCAAAAATTCGTAGAGCCTAAATCATTAATTAAAATTCGGCTTTTTCTTTTGGCTTTTTTCCTCAGGCTAGGAACCGCTGTTTTTCTGATGAAGAGCTGGCAGCACAACAATACTCGTACAGTTATTGAAAACAGCTGTTGTACTTTCACACACTCACTTGAAGCATCATTTCGTCGCATTCCAAATAAAAAAGAAAAAGTACAGAAACATGGCTTCGACAGCTCCGGTTATCATGAGAATTATGGCGTCTTCCATACAGACAGCCAAACGTGCGGGTGGCATCATTCGCGACGTGTTGAAACAAGGCGACCTGGGCATCGTGGACAAAGGAAAAAATGATCCCCAAACGGAGGCTGATCGTTCGGCACAGCGGTGCATCATTGCCTCGCTGGCGAAGAAGTTTCCCAGCGTCAAGATCATTGGCGAGGAAGGTGGCTCCGATCTGAATGTGTGCGATGATTGGCTGGTGGAGGATTCTGATGAACAATTTCTTCAGCAAAGCTGCCCGGCCGAATGGCGTGATGCCAAACCGGAGGATTTTGTGATCTGGGTAGATCCACTGGATGGAACAGCTGAATACACGCAGGGTAAGGTGCACACAGCAGACGAAACTCAACTCACTTAATGAAAACTATACCCCCAAAAGGTTACGTGGAGCATGTCACTGTACTCATTGGCATTGCCATCAAGGATGCTGCGGTGGGCGGCATCATTCATCAGCCTTTCTACCAGCAGCCAGATGGTGAGCTGGGTCGTACCATTTGGGGACTCAAGGGTCTGGGCACAGGCGGATTCACACATTCGCTGGCCCCGCCCGGCGAGTTCATCATTACCACCACACGATCGCATTCCAATGCCCTGCATCAGCAGGCGCTCAATGCATTTCCTGCCACCAAAGTTATCAAAGTGGGCGGCGCTGGATTCAAGGTGTTGCAGCTGCTAGAGGGCAAGGCTCACGCTTATGTGTTTGCCACACCGGGCTGCAAGAAATGGGACACCTGCGCACCCGAGGCCGTGCTGGAGGCACAGGGCGGCTTCCTCACCGACATCAATGGCGAGCATTATGCCTACAACGCAGATGTGGAGCACGTGAATCGTGAAGGCGTGCTGGCCAGCGTCGGCGAGAATCACTCCGAGTTGGTGTACAAAATTCCACGCAAGGTGCGGGAGGCTGTGGGCGTATGAATGCGGACTAACTTTCATCACTTGATTAGTTTATTTTCGACTAAAAGTAAACACATAACTTAAGCGATAACAGAAAAGTGTGGGCAATAATCTTTGTGGGATGCGTGTAGGCCTGTAGAAGAGAATATACAATCTATCAGAAATCAACAGAAACATTGCCAAAAACGTGCACCGTCCGTCTATTTATCAAAGCTGCTGCTCATGTTGCTGCTGGAGCCCAAGGAGTTGCTGCTGTTGAGTGCTGGCACTGTGTTGCTGCTGGCCATATAACGATTGCGCTTTGCCTTGGGTATTTTGCAGGAGTGCACAGAGGCAGCAAAGCGCAAGGACTTCACCGACTCTTGGAAGCAGTCCTGGAAGGGCGAGACATTGATGAACATCAGCGTCTTCGAATTGCCGCCCAGCGAGGGCATCAGCAGGTGTGTGAGCTTCGAATTGCGATAGGGAATGTGGTCCTGCTTTTGTAGCAGTGCCAGAATGACGTTCGTCAGCTCGGAGAGCGAACGATTGATGCTCTTGGTTTCGGTCATGCGTATGCTGGTCTTTGGCGACTCAGAGCCGGCCAAGTCCACCAGATTGATGGAGCCCACCGATACTTCCTGCTTCTCAGCATGTCGCCCAATCAGTTGCAGCTTGGTCACGGCATGTGAGCGGGAGGAGCGCTCGTTGCCCGCCGTGGAGGCTGTGGCACGATTCTGTCTGGCCATCAGCATAAGCTGGCGCAGGTGGTGGGGATCGGCGACAGTCTCTTCGGTTATGTTCGACACATAAATGTCGTTCTTGTTGTTCTTGGCCATGCGAATTTCCATGTCCTTCTGCTCGTTGCTCAGCAGATCGTACAGCACCTCGTTATAGATCTCTAAGAAGGTGGCTTTGATCTCGTATTCCCAGCCCAAGTTGCGATAACCCTTTATGGAGTCGAAGAGCAGGTCTACGGTGCGTGGAATCACGCCCAATTCGGAAGGCACACCGTCCATGGTGTAGGTCTTGCCACTGCCCGTCTGGCCATAGGCAAATATGCAAATGTTGTAGCCGTCCAGCGCGGACTGAATGAGCGGCGAGACCATCTCAAAGATGTCCGTTTGCGTGGAGGTGGGGTAGAAGACCTGGTCGAAGGAGAAGATTTGCTGTCCCATTTTGTTCTTCGCCTGGCCATCCATGCTCTGCAGCTCGACTGTGGCCTCATCGTGGTATATGTACGTGCAGCGATTGCGGTCCAGCTCAGAGGGAAGTGGCGGACGTATTCGACAGAAGACGCGTATATTTCCGCGCAGATCCATGACCAAGTTGTGCAGCTCCTTGCGCTCCATGTTGGACTGGAACAGCTGCTCCTTGCATGTCTCTAGATCCTTTGCTTGCTGCTCGTTGCTGCGTAGTAGATCTTCGGTGCGCTGCCGCAGTTGCAGCACCTCCGCGGTGAGGCTCTCATGTTCCATCTTTATTTGCTGCAATAAAATTCGAACCGATCTAGAGCTGATCAATCTCTTAATGGGATTGTGGCTTACCTTATGATTTGTCTGCAGTTCTGACAACTCCTCTTTTGCTCGTCCAAGCGAGGTAGTGATTGTCTCAATGTTCTTGGCCTGCTGCTTCACCTGCCTGTTCAGACAGTCGTTGTCCGTCTGCACATTCTTCAGCGAGGATTCGGTTTCAATTAGCTTCGTCTGCGTCTCCTCGAGCTGTGTGGGCAGCGACTCCAGCTCGCCCATATCCTCCACCTGCTTTTCATACTTGGTCTTGAGCACCTTGTGCTTGTCCAGCAGATCATGGAAACGAGCCTTGAAGTCATACGGTGCTATGCGCTTTGGAGCTGCACCACTCGCACCGCCGCCACCACCTCCAGTTGCGGGCTTTGCTCTAGTGGCTGTGGCAGAGGCTGCTGCTGTAGTTGCTGCTCTGGGTAAAGGACGAGCCGCTAATGGTCGCTTGGTTACCGTGGAAGCTGTGGTTGTGGCTGTGGCTGTCGCTGTTGTAGTTGCTGTGCCGGCTAGTCGTCCCATACGCTGGCCTGGCACCGTGGCAGTGGCGTTGCCAAATCGCGAGACCTTGCTCGGAATGCTCGGCAGTGTTGGCTGTGCTGCCGTGCGTTTGTTATTCAGGCGCATCTCGTTGATGTCGCAGGCTGAGCGACTTCGTCTCAATTTGGCGCGGTTCCCTATTTTTGTAGGCTCCGGCGAGGCAGCGCGACCTCCTAATAAAATAAGACGAAAGTTGAGGTGATGGATGGTCTCTGGATATGTCTTACACCCACTCACCCATGCGACGTTCCATGACTTGCGGCAAATTGTTAATATCTCGGGAGAGCGGCGGCAGCAAATTTCCACAATAAGTTTGGTTTGCATTGAAGGCGCCGGCTCCGCCTGCTTTGATTCGATCTGAGGGCAGTATACTTTTCACCGGCATCGCGGGCCGCTTTATGCTCGACGGTTTTGGCAAACGGGATTCCATTATTATTATTTTGTGTATTCAATTGTATATTTTTCTCGTCCCTTCAAGTTGAATAGATAATTTGATCTGATTTTTGATGGACAGACGCGTCGATCGAACGAGAAGAAGCGACGCTCCGACGCCACTTCGCGCCGTTAATTTCGATTGTAGGGTTGCTTTGGAGGTACAAGCGTTGCCATCTGTATCTTTCCCGACACTCTGGCCAGCCCACGCGATAGTTCACGCAAACCATATGTTCCAGCCGGAACACCAGCCCTGCGAAATTAGTAAAGAAGATCCTGAGAGGATTTGATAGAATTAGGAAATGTTTGAAACCTCAGGCTCCAATGGATGCATAAGCTAGTCTGTATCTGTTGTAAGGCCGATTTTAGACTCCTTGTATGGAGGACTCCATACACAAGAACAATACTCCAATATCGGGCGGAGTTTAGCCATAATTATGTTGTGAAGATAGAAGACCTGCCCCCCAAAGCACTCCGAGCCAATTAAATTATTTACTTATGTTCCCTTTGTGCAATTTTCAGAATAACAATATAATTTCTTATCCTCTTTTGTACCGCGCGCTATTTTTCAAAAATTGTCATGTTATCAGTGTACATACATGTGTCTATACATGTTACATAAATTTACATACTGAACACAAAGCTCCATTGCTTCCACATGGGGTGATTTGAATGAAAAATGAAATAAAAATTTGTAAAATATAAGGTCATAAGGTATACAATCCAATAAAAATGAGTATTTATACTAAGCAAAATTGATTTTTCAATCGGATTAAATTATTTTTTCAGTGCTAAAAGTCTTAACAAACTAGTAATATTAACTGGAACATCAAAATCAAGGAACATTTGTTTTGGGTTCGGTATATTAACAGTATACTTTTAAATGAGAAGATATATTTTGATATATTTTCGAGGACAATGCGGAATATTTGATCGATAAGTCCGCGGCCACACTGGCGCAGAGTTAAACACAAAAAAAAAGACGAAAAGAACCAAAAAAATTAAGTAGCAGCAGAAAAAACTATTTGCAGTCCGAGGGCTCGCGAGACCGCAAAAACCTCAAGTCAAGTGATGGCGGGGCACGCAGAACTCAAGGAGCTGAGCGTGTTTGAGCTGCGTCCACTTATTACAAATCTCAGCTGCAAACTGTCGGCCGTCACCGCAGGTTTTGATGAAAAGCAATTGCTGGCGATTGTCAGCGAGGAAAATGAGATTGTGCTGCGTTATATCAGCGCAGCTGGGCAGGAGGTGGTTAAGATGATATCCTGGTTCCGACACCGTGTCATCCATGACGTGTGCTTCGATCCTGCGGGCATTTGGCTGCTGGTGCTATGTAAGTACCCTGGATGGTGTGTGTCGCCCCTAGCATGAGGGTGCAGGTGGAGGTGTAGGTGTAGGGGTGGTGTTCTCTGTTCGTTGTTCAAGCCTAAAATTACTTTGCGCCCAACCATCCTCTCGGCGAATGTGCATGTGTGTATGTGTGTGTGTGTGCGGGTGCGTGTGTGATTATTGATTTTCTTTTGCGTATTTTGTTTTGATTTAATAATTCTGAAGTGGAGGATGCTCCTCCTCCAATTGGGCCTTGGATCGATGCGAATGTTACTCACCTCTGCTCACAAATATATCAACAGGTTTCGACAATACGCTGCACATTGTGCCCGCCCTGGCGCTGGTGGACAAGACGAATATTCTGGCCGCCTGCTCACTGTACAGCACCACACAGGTGACCTCCTATATCATACCATTTGTTGGTCCCCACGAGTGCCCCAACTCCAAGAAGTGCCCCAATCACTCTACGGCATCGACTGAGCAGCAGCAGCAGCCATCAGCAGGGAGCCACGAAGAGGAGCAATTGGCCGAGAAGTTGGCTAATGTTCTGCAGCTGGATGAAAATGCAGATGCCGAGCCCTTGGGTCACGAGCTGCCCGATCATATGCTGGTCAAAAATAATGAACAGGATGTGGCCGAAGAGCAGCAGCAGCAGCAGCCGCCCGTCCAGCCACAGTTTGATGCCACTGGCAATAGCCAGGTGATGGCAGCTTCCTTTATGGCGTCCAAGACCTGCCCGTATCCACTTTCGGTGGTGTGGTGGAAGACCAACCATGGCCTGAATAGGGCCATTATTGGCTACTCGGATGGCTCCATCTGCTTTGTTGGCCTGAGCCCCAACTGCCCCATGATTGCCAGCACCGCAATCGAAAATGGATCTGTGATGCGTTTAGTTATCTGCAAGGACAAAACCTACGATGGAGTTATGTTGCTGGTAAGCTACGAATGTTGTTTCTGATTAAATTTAACTAATCTGTGTGCGCTCCCCCTAGATCACCTCCTCCCTGAAGGAGCAGTACAAGCTGCTGCTGGAGCAGAAGGCCATCATGTACGTTTACCCCGGGGATAGCTCGCCCACCACACGTGAGGGCGCCTGGCAGATTGTCATGTCGGTGCAGGGCAAGCATCAAAGTCATGCTGGCTTAGCGGCAGGTGCTCGACAAAGCAACAGCTCCGATCCGGCCTCGGACAGCAGCCAGCTGGAAGAGGATGTGTTTGCGCCGCCATCCAGCGCCGAGGATGTTCCGCCCAGCTTTCAGGCACCCACAGTGCCCACAGATGTGTCTGCCGTCCCGGTGGTGCCAGTTGATGCTAGAGCTCAGGAAATGCCGCCACCGCCAGCGCCACCATCCTACAGCGAAGCTCTGGCCCGTCAGTCCAGCGAGAGCATGGGCGTACGCTTTCATCAGCAGCAGCTGCACACGGCTGGCAACAGCATCGATGGCATACTGCCAGCGACAAGAGCTCGCCTGGCCTCGCTCAAGAGTCTCGGATCGAAGAAGCTGCACGCCATCAAAATGAGGCTCTCCGATCAGCGGCAAAAGTTCGATGAATGTGCGTAAGCAAAAGAAAAGTCTTTGTGCTGTCCCTATCCCTGTTGTTCCTTGTTCATTTGTTAATTGTGCAATTTGTTTGTGTATTTTATATATTTGTTTGTTTTTTTCCTTCGATTGGTGTGCAGTTTTGAGAGAACTGTTGCATCTATTGAGGCGTCGCTTGTGCGGTGAGTCGCTCACACTCAACAGACTGCCATAGACCTGCCAATTAGCTACACTTATCCACCACCCTAAACATATTTTACTCATCTTTATTCCTATCCATTGTCTTGTTCTAGTAATGCCAGACTCGAATTTGGGTTCTTTTGCCATTATGGACTCACCCTCGGTGACCCCAGAGCCGCTGGGCAACACCACAGGCTCGTTCTACACCATCCAGAATCTGCGTAGCACTTTTCTGCTGAGTGCCCTGCACAGCAATAGTCACAGTCTGACGGTGCACAGCATTGACATTAGCCTGAAGCCGCTGTTTGTCTACAAGATACCCAAGCACACCCAGGAAATACTCATCAGTTCGAACATACTCTACGGCATCAACTATGTGGATCTGCACAGTCGCAGCGATTCGGCCATATCGACGGCAGCCTCCTCGCTGGAGGAGCCGCTGGTGGCCAACACGGACAAGGAGAATCGCGATGCGGACACCGAGAAACTGGAGGAGCAAAGGGAGACCAGTGCACACAAGAGCGACACAACAAGTGCGACCACCACTGCCACATCCAGCATAGACCAGAGCGAAATGCCCAGCAATGCCATCAATGCAGTCAGTGTGATCAGCAGCGCCATGGCCTCAATGCATACCTCCGATGAAGATGTAGGTTTTTGCGTTCTTCTTTTATGCTCCCATATTTGATGTGTATCTTTTGTTAGCGCTTCAACACGCTGGCACAGATTGGACTCTTTCGCTTTGAGCATGAGACTGTGCTGCACTTGTATCAGATGGCGCAGTATCGCCCACCCGCCGGCCAGCCAGAGGCCCTAACCAAAGAGGAGAAGGCCAAGGCATTCGAAATCAAGGATATTCACACGCCCATGGACTACATACACTTTTACGAGACGGCCGATGTGAGCGGCGATTTCTCGCTGCGACAAATGGAGATCATGCAGTCAGAGTTCCCCAAAATCAACTACGATCCCAGCTATGTGATTACCAACAAGAATGTCTACACCATACAGCTAAGGTAAGGCGGCAAAATCGAGTATTTGCTTCATGTAAAAGTCTTTTTTTTCGTACTGGCAGAAAGGAGCCGTTTGAGTTGTTCTTGGATGCTGCGCTGCAGAGCGAGTGGAATCAATGCCGCGACTTTTGCAACACCTTCGACCTGTCGTTCGAGCTGTGCATTGAGTTTGCCGGCGACTATTTGCTGCGCCGCAAAAAGATTACGCAGGCGCTGCTCACGTACAATGTGGCGCGGGTGAAGCCCATACGCACAGCCCTCAAGCTGGCCATGTATGGCCACACGTACGCCCTGATGCAGCTGAGTGCCATGGCCCTGAAGTCCACATATCTGCTGAGGTCGAAACATGTGGGCCATGCGCTGCTCAAGGGCATGATGGCGGACATCACCTACCGCCACTCGGAAGATGTGCGAATGATTTTGCCCCAGAAGCGAGAACAGGGCGTGGTCAACAGTGGGGCCACCTGCAGCGACTATTGCTATGGCGTGGATGAGTCCATCAGTGCGCTGCAAATGTCACCCTCATCGCAGTTTCATTTGGCCAATCTGCTGCTCATAACACTCGCCGAGAAGGCAGTCAATGATAAGAATTATATGCCACTGTGGTAAGTGTTTCACTTCCATTCAATCGGGTGTACATCTGACCTTTCTGTCTGTCTTTTGCAGGAACTTTCTGGTTACCAATAGCAAATATCACACAAACATGACCAGCATTGTGCTCTGCCAGAGCGGACTCTTCTCATCTGCCATCATCTTGGCCAAGACGCGTGGCGTCTGCCTGGATACGTTCAATGCGCTGATCAGTGTGGTGGCCCAGGAGTTTGGCTGGTACAACGAGCTCAATGTCTGCCTGTACAACCTAAGCGAGAGCATATTCATGGAGACAATCACCTACTTGCCGCACGTGTCCATGGACTACTTTGCCTTCATCCAGGAGAAGCTCGATCACATACGACCCTGTGTTCTGCAGCGGCTTTCCCGGCAACTGAATCCATTCTCGCCAGCGCTGCGACCCATTGTCTCGCACAGCAGCGGCTGCGGCGCCAACACCAACGATAATAATAGTCCCCATCTATTTGAGTTTTGCAAGAGTCTCATTGAGACCTATCTGGCGGTGCTCATACACATGGAATCGCAGCGGGTCAAGCATGATTCGCTGGTGAATGCTCTATCCAATTTCCGCATCAACTATGAAGACAATCAGGCAAGCATTCCAGACACGATACGTCTCTCTTTTTGGCATGCCATAATGGATATATTTTCTTGCAGTTTGCCATTGAATCCTCACGCTTTAAACCGATCTCAGCTGGTTGTGCATACTGTGCCTGTGTTGTCGATGGCATTGCCTACTTCTGGGGCTCCAGTGGCATTCCCAGCTACTTTAGTGCTCAAAAGTCAACAGGTAAGTTGCCCATAAACATGTCTGGTCTGATCATTTCTTCAAATATTCCCTCCTCCTGCAGAGCCTCCCGAGCCAGCGCATGCCGTCAAAACATTGGAACTACTCTCTCAGCTCAATTTGCAGGTGCATGCCATCAAATGTGGACGCCAGCATACGCTTATTTTAACCAACAATGGGGTAAGCTCACACACAGCACAGCCCAGCGCATATTTATTTATCATTTCTGTACCTGACAGCTCTACTCTGTGGGCAACAACACTCTGTGCCAGCTGGGCATTGGCCGTCACATGCAGATGGCACTGCAGCCGATGCTGGTAACTGCTCTGGATGGCATGAATATAACAATGCTCGAGGCGGGACAATATCATAATGCAGCAGTGGCCGATGGCAAGCTCTATATGTGGGGGTAGGTTGTAGCAAAAACTAAACAATTACCAAGGTGTAGCACGAGGCACCAAGTCGTTCATTTCTGACTCTAAAATGTACTTATATTTCTCTCCCTTTTCTGTTTGCAGATGGGGCGTCTATGGCCAGCTGGGGCAGGGCAGCTGCGAGAACATTGCCACACCACAACTAGTCAGCTTCTTCAAGTATAAGGTACGTCACAGCCGCACCCATAATTCACTCTGCGATCTGTCATTCTGTATCTGTTATTTTGTATAGAAAATCTTACAAATATCCCTGGGCCATGCGCACAGTCTGGTGATGTGCCAGGCCAGCAATAGCTACATGGAGGCTAACAACTGCAGCACCGAGCTCTTTGTCTTCGGCTCGAATCACTTTGGCCAGCTGGGCACTGGCAACAGCGAGCAGGGATGCGATACAAAGGTGAATCTGCCCGTGCGCCTGGAGACGGGCGGCAGCAGCCTAAGACTGATACACACCAAATTTTTTACCAACGTAAGTGGAGCCAAAGGAGTGCCACTGAATGTTTTTTGACCCCGATTTTGTTGTGCAGTTAGCTGTAGACGATCAGGAGCGTTTGTACACTTGGGGCAGCTCGCCGCAGGCCTTGCGCCTGGCCAACCAAATCAAGCGTCGCGCCAATGCCAAGCAAAAGCTGGAGGAGAACCATCAGCGTGAGCTGTTGAGCAGGCAACTGGAGGCTACACTGCTGCCAAGACCCAGCAGCAGCACCACCAGTACACTGGTGGAGCCAACCACATCGTATGCGGCCGTGGTGGCTGGTGCCACACCAAAAGTGGCAGCAAGCGAGACCAAAGATTCTCAGGTGGATAATGAGGCGGCGCCATCGGATGGCAGCGAAAGTCTTGGCTCAAAGTGTGAGGCGGAAAAGGAAAAACCCACCGCACCGCCACCTGCCACCGAACCTGATCCCACGGAGCATATGACGCCGCATCTGGTGGATACCAGCGAGGTGGCAGGACAAACGCTGCAGGTGTGTACTGACTCAGAGTCTCTTTTACATGGTAATCATGAGGCTTTTCTGCTTACAGATCTCCAGTGGGCTGTTTCATTTTGCCTTGATCTCGTCCACGTGCACGCTCTATACGTGGGGCAAGAATCTTGAACATCAGCTGGGCACTGAGGACAAGGATCGTCGGGCAGTGCTGAAGCCCTCGCCCATCGACAGCATTGAGCGGCCCATGTATGTGGATTGCGGTGCGGACTTCACTCTGGTCATGACCACCGATCACATTGTGCGCGCCTTTGGCGGCAACTCCAATGGGCAGTGCGGCAGAGATCAGGGAGCCAGCCTGGAGCGTATGCGACAGCGAGTTGTTTGCCTGCCAACGACTAAGCGATTGATGCGCTTCGAGAGCCAATGCGTGGAGGCGCCCGTGGAGATAAATCTGCCACGGCCACGCATTCGTCTGGATCAGGATCCGGTTAGATACTTGAAGGTCATGCCGCCATATCAGCCACACTTCTTGCAGCCAGCGAACATCAGCTTCGATCAGCGCTACTCCATAGGCACGCCCATCTACAAGAGCAGCACGGAGCAGGCGGCCACTGGCCAGGATTCGGATGATCTGCTTAGCAGCCTGGAGAATCTGAGCCAGAACGATGCCAGCTTCTCGTACGCCGCGCCGCCACTGCTGCAGACCGATGCCAACAGCTCACTGGACTTGGATTACTCGCCCGAGGAGCAGAGCTACGCTCCGCTGGCGGAACAAATGCCGGCGGGCATGACAAGCAATGCAGCGGCTCTGCTGGGGGGCGATGACGATGCCAGCACCTTTACGGCCAGTTCGGTGGGCACGCTGGGTGGGACGGCACTGCAGCAGCTGCGGCATTATATACACTACTGCCTGTATGCCTTCCACGGGCTGTATAGCCCCGACAAGATCGGGGAGTGTGCTCGTGCGCATCGGAACGAGTACCGCATTAGGATCTGCATGCTGAACTTTAGGTTTGTGGAAGCCTTCCGGCTGTGCCTGCAGAGCTGCGACAGTGCACAGCGCACCCTGAAGCTGTTCGAGTACTTCAGCAAGGACACGGGCTACGTGCCGCTGCGGCGATGCGATCTCAAGCATCTCATCTACCACATGTGCTTGCACTTCCTGGAGCGCAAGTTCGATATGCTCGAGTGCGAGCGCTACTTCATGGCCGATCTCGACTACTATCTGCTGGAGCTGGCCTACGTGTTCTACTTCAACAACAACAACTCGACGCTGGAGCAGAATCTCAATCAGAAGTTCAAGCAGCTGATTGCGGCGGCGGCAGACAACAATCCAGCGGTGCCCATGTCCGGGCAGCAGCAGCAGCAGCATCAGCTGCAGGACACGGATGTCATATTCGATAGCTTTACGGTGAAGTTCAAGACGATTCTGTGCCAGCGTCTGCTCAGCCACTCGGACTGTGAGACGTCGACCGGCAATTAGCATTGGCCTGCTGCTGCTCCTACTCTGACTGAGTGTGGCATCTGTTTCGTCGTGTTTTAGGTTCTGTTTGTTTGTTGTGCAACTTCATACACACCCACACTTATCCCCCCCTCTACTCCATAAATGTTTACGCGTAATTATTATACCCCATAATTGTTGTTTGCGGTTATTTATATACAGAATCATCATCAAAACAAAATCAAATGCTTTTTACAGGCGCCTGTTATTTAAACAAAACAAAAAGAAATTAATTAAGACAAACAAATTGTTTAAAGAATCGAATTTTTTGTAATGCTTTGTTTGCAATTGGCTTCGCCCCGTTTTTATTTCTGTTTAATCAATAAATTATTAAAACAAAACAAAAAGGAATTCTCCTCCCCCCCAGCTCGCGGCTGGCTGCCGGAGACAAATGTTTTTTGTTATATCTTATTCAATATTCAGCTTGTGATTTGCAATTATTTAATAAAAAAACAAACAAAAACAGTAGTTTTAAAATAATTATATACACACATACAATATATATGATTAAATACGTTTATATACAAGTAAAAAAGAAATTCTACAACTTGAGCTTTATGTTGTCCGTGGTCCAGCGCTTGCTCTGCAGCGCCTTCAGTGCATTCTCACAGTAGAACTGCTCCTCGGAGCGTTCGGGCAGCGTCTCCCTGAGCTGCTTCAGTTCCTGCTGCTGCTTGAGCCCCGCCATGGCATCTATCACGGCCTTGATGCACTTCACCTTCTGCGCCAGGGCCAACTTTTCGCCGCTGTTGCCCATCTTGGAGAGGAACAGCTGCAGCACGGTGGACGGCGCGTGCAGCTCGTACAGACGCACCACGGCCAGCGTCAGGTCAAAGCTAATGTGAAACTGTTTCGACTTAAGGGGATGCCACGTGGGCACACGCTCGAAGATGCACTCCAAGTCGGCGTACGCCTGCGCCTGGGCTCGCTCGTTCAGCGCAGTCCATTCGTATTGGGCTGGCGAGATTTGTTGGTCGGCTGCAAAGCGCTGCGGGGAAATGGGCTTCAGCATGTCCTGTTCCTTCCAGTTGTTGTTCTGCTGACAGCACACGTAGAGCAGCTCGATGGGCGTGGGCTGATCGCCCAGCAGCTTGCTGGCCGCACCCTCTTTTTCCATTAAAAGTTGCATCTTGAGTGCGGCGTGGAAGACCTGCTCGTACAGTGGAATAATGCCCACACCCGCACTGGCATACGCATCGACCAGGCGCTGCAGATGTTGCTTTCGCGAATTTGCGTCCTCGCTGGCCAGGGCCGCTTGAAACTGTTTGAGGGCTGCCTCCTGGTGGCGGCCAAAGCGTTGCAGCAGATCAATGTGGCTGCTCACGTCGCCACTTTCTCGCAAATAGCTGAGATACTGCTCCAGGGCCTTTGGTCGCTGCTTCAGAATGCCGTGGAATTGCGCCGCGTTCAAGGTGCGCTTGAGGAAGAGCAGCACTGTGACTACGGCATGGCCTCCACCGTTGCAGAGCAGCGTATCCAACAGCTGCTGCTTCTCGTGCAGTGACCTGAACATCTCCAATGGCGCCGTCTTGCCCTGCAGCAACTTTTGCGCCGTCACCTCCAAATCGGGACTGTATAGAGTGCTTTGGATCTGTCGCCGCAACAGCTTCAGCTCCTCCTCGGGGGAGACGCCCTTGTGGATGACACGCTCGTCCAGGGTTTGCTCTTGAAGTACCAGCTTTAGCGCCTCCTCACTGAGAATGGCTTTGATGGAGAGATGATTCAAGGCGGGGCTGTTTTCAAAACTGGCCTCCGAAATGGTATCGTCGCTAAAGATTCCATTGTTCTCCCACTTGTTGCTGGGAAGCTCTGTGCTGACAATGTCCACCTCGTCCTCATCGTCGAAGCTGAAGGCGGCACGCGAGGATCGGTTCCAATAGCTCTCGCTGTCGAATTGTATGTCCATTTTTATCTTGCTTTTTGTTTTGTTTTGATTATCTCAGCATATAAGCTTTCCGATAGTCTAGGGTTGTCAAAGCTTTGAAAGAGCTTATCGATTACAATCGATACACATGCATATATGGATGATGCTGCAGGATATCTGATAAATCTGATATTTGCTGCAAAATGACAACTTTGCGACCATTTACCTTCGACGATCTTTTCAAGTTCAACAATGTCAACTTGGACCCACTCACGGAAACGTACGGAATGTCCTTCTACACGCAATACCTGGCAAAGTGGCCCGAGTACTTTCAGCTGGCCGAGTCGCCCAGTGGCCAAATAATGGGCTACATTATGGGCAAAGTGGAGGGACGCCAGCACAACTGGCATGGACATGTGACCGCTCTAACTGTTTCGCCCGACTACAGGCGTCTCGGGCTGGCGGCGCTGCTCATGAAATTCCTCGAGGACGTATCGGAAAAGAAGCGCGCCTACTTTGTGGATTTGTTTGTGCGCAAGAGCAACCAGGTGGCCATCAATATGTACACGAACCTCGGCTACATCATCTACCGCACCATACTCGACTACTACGCGGGCGATCAGGACGAGGATGCACTCGATATGCGCAAGGCATTGTCCAGAGACACTAAAAATAAATCCATCATACCATACACGCAACCTGTACGCATGGAGGACTTACACGAGGCAGATATGCAATGATCTGGGCTGAATCAGCTCAATGATTAGTGCCGGCAATTAGATGTACATTTAGTTAGAGATATCTTAATTAATTGTCTATAATCTAATGCCTTTTGCAGCTCCCTATAAGAAGACTTCTTTTACTCTGAACTGGACTTTATTTTTGTATTTTCCTGACTGCTTTCCGCTTTTGGTAGTTTCTGTGCTCTGTAAAAATTTGCAAATAATTAGTGGACTCTCTTTTGCCACCCCAAAACTCATCGACTTACATTACGCGCAGCTCTTCCAGAGTGGGAACACTCAAACGCGTGGCCAAGCTCTCCTCATCCTGGCCCTGCTGCATCTCCTGTGAATGCTTCTTCAGCTTGTGGGACCGACAATTGGCATTGCAGGCAAATGTTTTCCCACAATAGTTGCAGACGTAGGGTCTCAGGCCCGTGTGGCCAAGCAAGTGAGTCTTCAGAGTCTTGGAGCGTTTGAAGAGGGCACCGCAAACATCACACTTCAAGTTGCGCTCCTCTTTGTGCACCACCTTGTGCATGTTCCAGGTGCGTCGCGTTTGCAGCTTCTTGCCGCAAATGTTGCACTCGAAGCTGGGATCCTCGTGGATCTGACGGTGAACCTTCAGACGCGCGCGATTCTTGAAGCCCGCCTTGCACACGGGACACTCGAACGGACGACTGTCCGTGTGGACTAGCTTGTGTTCATTTAATGCTGTTATCGTCTTCAGCTGCTTGCCACAACTGTCGCAAATGTATGGCTTTACGTTCTCGTGCATGCCCTCCTTGTGCAGCCGCAGCGCCGATACTGACGAGAGCGTCTTGTGGCAGAGGTCACAGCTCGTGTTCCTGTCCACCTTCACTTTTCGAACGATTTTCTGGCACTCTTCCTGTTCGATGTGCTTCTCGTAGGAGGCACGATTCCGATAGGTCTTCCCACATCTCTCGCAGTCCATGCGACACCGTTTGCTGGGTGGCTCACCCCGACAAGGTTTACTTTTCTCCTGGCCGTTGTCTGTATGAGAATTTTCCACATTTGCTGGTGGCTTGATCGCTGGCTCCGCGGGACTAGGTGGAAATTCTTGATCATCATCACAGTGGCCAGACACATCCGGCTTGATATCCTCATCGCTGGAATCGCCAGGACACACATCAATCTGCATCTGATGTTGGTTAATGTCCGGTTGAGCAATTAGAACATCTTCCGCCTCCAAATCATTTGCGTTGACATCCATATGGTTCTCCATTAGCTTATCGCCTTGCAAGAGGGGACCCAAGTCTACAAATTCCTGCTTTGAGACGCCACACGGCACGTGGTCGGAGGGAGCGTTTTCTTGTATTCTCTGCGCCTGCTGCGGTAGGACGGATGTGTCTGCCTCTTGGATTACTGGTTCATCTAATACTTGTACGTGGCTGTGATATATGAGATCTTCAGTTTCAAAATCTATGGACTTGGCAGGGCTGGGTTCGCTCTCTGGCACCGGCATCGGCTTAATGATGTGCGACCAGTCGTCCGCGCAGAGTCCATACTGCTGTCTGAGAGCTAATACATCCAGCTGTTTGTTCTGATCCGTCTCTGTGCGGCGCAAGACTTCAAAGATGGCCTGCACCTTGGTAACATGCTCCGCAAAATCGATTAGTTCACTGATCAGCGTGTAGCACTCTGTGCAAAGGACGCTGCTTAGCTCATCCTCCAGACGCATCTACGGAGCAAGTGTCGCATTAGTTCTGGCTAAAGGCAGTGAGAGAAACTTACATGCACCTCGAAGTACCTGCGGATGGCCATAATCATGACATTGTCCCAGGTTCCCTGACCCTTCTCATTCGTATGAACTTTCACATTGCCGCGCACATCGTCCTTGGCACACAGACGGCACCAGTTCAGCCAGTGGCTGTGGGTGGTTTCTCTACTGCTCTCCGCCATCATATCATCAAAGTGAACACATCAGATAAGGCTAATCCAGCTTTCGTATCTCCAAAAGATTGCTTTTGTTTACTTTTTCTTCAATTAAATTAACATATTAGTTTAGCGTGACCATCTCACGCAAAGGTAAATTAGCGGAAAAAAGTGCCAAGAACGCTTTAGTTTGGTTGGTATTTTTAGTAGAGCTTTTGTTGTGTATAAAATATAAACTCGGATAGATTTTAATTTATAGACCAATAAAACATGCAAAATCAATTGTTTGTCAATCGGAAACTAGTTCTAGTTCTTCTGCCGCTGCCTCTGCCGCCTCCTCGGCTTCCTCTGCCTCCTTTTTCGACTTTGCCATTTCACGTGTTCTGCAAAAAATAGGTCGGAAATCAGTAAAGTTTTGAACATTTCGAATGTCACGGCTCATCATTACATGGCTCTCAGCTCATCCAGCGTTGGCACGGGTATGCGTGAAGATTCCTTTTCATCCTCCATCGACGCTTCGTAAGGATGCTTCTTAAACTTGTGGGCGCGACAATTTGTGTTGCTGGCGAAAGCCTTTCCACAGTACTTGCACACATACGGTCGCAGTCCCGTGTGGCTCAAAAGATGTATCTTCATGGCCGTAGAGTTCTTGGAGCCGAGTCCGCAGATATCACACTTGAAGCGGCGCTCATCTGTATGCACGTACTTGTGCTTGTTCAATATTGCTCGTGTCTGTAGTTTCTTTCCGCACACATTGCACTCAAAGCTAGGCGCACCATGGGTTTGCAAGTGGACCTGTCAGGGGTAACAAATATCATAGGTAGCAAATAATCATGTATCAATGGAGGATTCTCTTTTACTTACCCGTAATCGTGCCTTGTTTTTAAACGCCGCATTGCAGACGTGACAAATGCAGGGGCAGTAGTCGGTGTGCACAAGCTTGTGCTCGACGAGAGCCGTGAATGTGGTCAGTCCCTTTCCGCAAACATCACAAATGAAGCGTTTTAGGTTGCAGTGCACTTCCAGCTTGTGTCGCCGCAAGGACGCTGCCGAGATAAGCGTCTTTTGGCAAATTTTACAGGTGTGGCTCCCAGCAGCTGGAGGACTATTATTCTCCATCTCTTGCTGTTCTTCAGGCTGAGTATCACAGCTCTCGTAGTCAGGTAAGGGAGAATCTTCACTTGGCTCGACTTTAATGAAGCGTTTCGGCTCAATGTGTGCAGCAACTTTCGCCAATTGAGTGGGAGTGTTGGTATTGTTTGGTTTCTTGGCAGAAGAACTACCTTTGGGACGACCTCGTCTTCTTTTCACGAGGGACACACTGGGATGTTCATTATCTGTATCAATCAGCGCTTCTATGGGCAGCTTCTCGTCGGGCATCTCACAGACCGGACTTTCTGCTCCAAGAAACTCTTCAGTTCCATCCTCACCGTAGTCCTCGCATTCTGTTTTGTAGTCGACGGACAGTCCGTACTGACGACGCAGCTCAAACACATTGAGCGTCTCCGTTGTCTCCGTGTGACGCAATAGCTCAAAGATTGCCTGCACCTTGTTGACATTTTCGGAGAAGCTAATCAGCTGGCCAACCATGGAGAAGCATTCGTTGCACAGCATGCTGCCCAGTTCCGGCTCCTCCAGCGTCATCTAGAGCGGGAAATTAGCCAGAGAACCTTTGCTTGCACGGAGCTACTCACCTCCACATCAAAGCATTTGCTAATTATCCTTACAACTTCCTCATCGTCTGAATTGTCTCGCACCTTGATCTCGGCGTCGTTCTTGGCGCAAAGGCGGCACCAGTACAGCCACTGTTTCCTGAAAGCATGTTCGGTCGCATAGTCGCCCATGGTTATTCAAATGTACTTGCTTTGCTAGTCAGACAGCATTAAATGTAATTCCATGTAATTTCAATTCACTTACATCTTGTCGGCGCTTTGTAGGGCTGTAAATCCATCGATACTATCGAATTTTCACACCTAATAGTGGCATCACTATGAAACTGTACAGCTGAACGAGGCGCTGTGCCAGTGTGACCAGCGTTAGTGTTAATACAAAAACCTTTGTATTGTTTAATATACTTTACTGTTTTTAAACTCGTTTTTACAATTTAACTAAACTAATTATTCTATGTATAACTAACTGATCTGTCTATAGAGGCAGCTTCTAAAATAGCTTTCATAATCTTATCCTTGGCAAACTCGGACGCATCACTACTCAATTGTCGCAGTCGATCGGCCACAAAGTCTCCAAAAATCTGCGAAGAATCCTTTTGGTTGTTTACTGCGTTCGCCACAGCCTTGTTGATCATATCCTCATCAATAGTAGTATCGGTGGCAACCACTACCGTTTCGGCCTCTTCTTCAGGGTTATGCTCTGGTCCCGTCAAAGGACATGTGGAGAACATCACCTGCTCAGGCTCGTAAAGGGCCAGATTTTGGAGTATCTGCTCATAGTCAATTGGCTGCGACTTTTCATCCTCTTTCACTTTCCGAATTTTTTCGCGCCTTACAGTTGGCGGCTTCGATCTAACTTTGGGACTACTTCTGATGTTGCTGTGGCAAATTGAAATCTCGATCGCATCTTCAGCGTCGGCCTAGGTGTGCATATTTCCAAGTTAATACAATGCGTGTGAGACGAGACGGAGGCAGATATAATGCTCACCAAATGGGCAGCTGGCTTGACTTCAATGACAGGCTCAGAGTTCCTCTTCCTATGCTTCATCGTCCGGGCATGGGCGCGCAAGTCGCATATTTTGGTATTCACGCCACACTTGCAGAATCGGCAGTGCGCACGATAAGAGTCTTCTGGGTCCCGGCGCAACCACGGCCGGAACTCGGGCATTTGCAGCCAGGCGTCACGAAGCTTCTGCTTGTATATTTTCATTGTTTGGTTCAAAAATAAACACTAGCAGCCGAAAAAAACAACAAAACCATGCAACAAATTAATACAATTAGGGATGACAATAACAACCTCGTAGTGTGACCGACCGCGGAACTATCGCTAAGCATACGGTATATAACAAAGAATATTGTCAAGCAGGTGTATTTCGGCATATTTCCGAGCGTCAGGTCACACTGCAAACACACGTGAAGTAAACGCCAGCAAAATGAAAACGCCGAAAAATAAAGGAAATGTGAACGGTGAATTAAAACAGGCGAAGAAGCCACCTGTTGTTGCCCCGGAGAGCAAGCTAATCAAAAAGAAACAAAAGAAGCCAAAGCAACCCAAGACAGAGCAGGCCGCAGTGAAAAAGGCGGTGGACAATGAGAGTCCAAAGAAACTGACGGTAGCAGACCTGGCCAAGATCGAGAAGAAGCGGGCCAAAAAGGCTGGCCAGAAGCTAAAGAAACAGCAACAAAAGTTATTAAAAGCTTCCGCTGCACCAACAGAGAAAGAGGTCAAGAAAGAAACTATCAAGTCCGAAGAAGCAACTGAAAAAGTGACCCCCAAGACAGCCGCTAAACCAGAGAATAAACAGCTGCAAAAGGCCACCAAGAAATCCAAGGCCAACAACAAGGATGAAGGTAATGCGAATTTCAAATATTATTCGGTATCTCTTTACCACAGTCTTTCAATTGATTACAAACAGGCGCTGTCAAATGGGAGCGGGATCCTGCCGAGGAAGCTGCTACCATTTTTATTGGCAATCTTCCCATCAACACCAAGCGCGTCCAGTTGGCGCGCCTCTTGGTGCCTTATGGCAAAATCAAGTCCGTACGCCTTCGCACAGCTGGTGGCACGCGATTGTTCAAGCACAAACAGCGCAAGGGAACGGACTCACTAAACGCCTACGTTGTGCTCGAAAGTGCCGAGATTGCTGCGAAGGCGCTGGCGTTGAATGGCACAGAATTCAAGGAGAATCACTTGCGTGTAACCCCAGCTGCAAAGTCGGGTGGTGGTGGTGGAGATAATAACTTGCCCCAAGATGCCGATGCCAAGCGCACCATCTTCGTCGGTAGCCTAAAATACTGTAGGTGATCTCTTCATCGCTGAATTTATGAATTATAATTACATTACATTTTCTTGTTTTAGCGGCCAACGAGGAGAAGCTGCGTGAAATATTCTCCAGCTGTGGTGAAATCGACTATATCCGCTGCTTACAGGAAGGCGAAAAGGGCTGCAAAGGCGTGGCCTATGTGTGCTTCAAGAAGCCCGATGCCGTGGGTCTGGCACTGGAGCTCAACCAGACACTGCTCGACGATAGGCCAATAAATGTGGAACGCTATTTGGTCAAGAAGTTGGGCGCCAAACAGGTGCGCGATGCTGCTGCTTCGAAATCAGGTCCTCCATCGAAATCAAAGACCAAGCAGAACTCAGTGGGTGCCAAGAAGCGTCTGGATAAAAAGCAGCACAAGCAGAACGGCAAGCCAGCAGCGGCGCAGGGAGACAGTGCTGCGGCGGGCAGCAAAAAGAAATCAGAGTATCGGGGCGTCAAGGTTGATGGCATCAAAAAGGCCAAGAAGCCAAAGAAGAAGAGCAACGACCAGCTCAATGCGATGGCCAAGAAGATTGCACCAAAGCCGAAAAACTAATGTGAAGCTAGCCTAAGTCTTTAGTTTTAAATTAGTGACAATCTAATTGAAAGGGTTGGACCTTTTCCAGTTATAATTTGACTCAATTCCGAACACAAAACGAACCACCGGAACAATCCCTCAAAAATATTGTACGATTTCTTACAAGACTATTTTTCCACACCCGAAACATAAATGCCATTGCACTTTTTGTTCAAAAAAATATCTTGTTCTTATTCCAATTCCATTTTTACGGTACATTCAAGAATATAGGGTATCGAAACACCATACGCTCGTTTTTTCAACGGAAATGGAATCACACCCTACTACCGGCTGCCCAGCAACAATTTGTCAAAGGCGTTTTATGCTATTTCTTTTATTTACCCTTTTAGATTTAACCTCTTTTTATAGACAATACAATCAAAATAAATCCTAAAAACTACCCAATCTTGTAAAAAATTGAATGATGATTCGGGTAAAATTATAGCCTTAGAGCTGCGATTTCTAACTAGCTGGTAATATTAAACAGAAGGTCAAGATCGACGAATATTATTTTAGATTTACGGTATATTTACAGTATATTTTAAAAATGAAATGGAATATTTCCTAGGGTCTCTCGGTATACTTTATCGACAAGTCCGCAGTGTCACTTACGAAAACAGCTGTTGAACAGAAATTATTCAGAAATTCAAAGTTGGTCGGCAGTTATATTGGTTTTTAATCACTTTATATACAAATCAAGGTAAGTGGAGATCGAATTTCCCTGTTATGGATAGCCGGAACAGTTCCCGCACTCATTTGCAGCATGAACATATGCAAAAATTTCAAGTTTCTACGCCTCACTCGATGCTGCATGCGTAACTTTGCCGACACCCGGCCTGGGAAGCCAACTTCCACTCTGGAGAAATTGGCCCACCGGGAGCTGACTCGGGTCCATGGGGCGGAGGTGCTGCCGTTTTTGCAAGGTCTGGTCACCAACGATGTGTCCCACTTGCAGCGGCCGGATGGTCCGTCCTCCATATACGCCATGTTCCTGAACAAAGGGGGGCGAGTGCTATACGACACGATCGTATATCGTACAGACAGCCCGGACACCTACCTTCTGGAGTGCGACCGGCAAGTTTCCGAGGAGTTCAGACGCCACTTGCGCACCTTTCGCGTTCGCAAGAAGATCGACATCGACTCTATCGATGATGAATACGCGCCCTGGGTCCTGTTCAATGGCCACAACGGGGGCGAAAAGCTGCAAAATAACAAAGAATTGGAAGTCTTCATCTCATCAGATCCCAGGCTCGCAGCGCTGGGCACACGCATTCTGGCTCCCACAGACTTGGGCTTGCAGCAGCTGGTCAGCGGCTTGTGGCGCAAGAATGAGGCGAATCTGACACCGCCGTCATCGGGGAGCAACTATCAATTGCTGCGCTACAAGCAGGGCGTTGGCGAGGGCAGTGAGGAGCTGCCGCCGGGCAAGTGCTTTCCCCTGGAGGCGAACGCAGACTTCCTCAACGGCGTAAGCTTCAACAAGGGCTGCTATGTGGGCCAGGAGCTCACCGCCCGCATTCATCACTCGGGTGTGATACGCAAGCGCTATATGCCCATACGTCTGACGGCGCCATTGGGAGCCAACCAGACGGTTCAGTCTGTGGCTGGTGCTAATCTCGGACGCGTCTTTGGGCATGCCCATAACCATGGCGTTGCCCTGCTGCGCATTGAGCAGGTGCTCAACGGTGCTCAAGAGCTGGTGGTCGATGGTGAGCGCTGCTTTGCCGAGCGTCCCGACTGGTGGCCCAGCGACCTGCCGAGCAAGCGTCGCCAGACCTTCACAGATTGACCATCGAGCGCTGACTGCGTTTAATTGTTCTTAGTCTTAAGTGTTGCACATTATTTAGTCATTAGTAAAGGTCATGCTCCTTCCTCACTGTGAAAGCTTTCCAGTTTTCTTGTGTTCGTTCGTTCTCTTGCAGTGCGCCATAATGGATGAGGATGACCAGCCTAGCACCAGCAGCGCCAGCCGCAGCGTCAACGTAGACATAGACGAAGACATAGGCAATGATCTGGACGATGAGGATCTTGTGTTGAATGATGAGGCTGCTGAAATCGCACGCCTGCAGCTGCCCGAAGAGGATGAGAAGCCAAAGGAGGAGCTCGATCCGAAGGAGCGGGACGAGCGCATTGCCAAGATTGACTTTCGCTGCTCTGCCTGCGACATGCACGAACTCGTACACTACTTTGGACGGGAGCCGCCCTTTGCGTTGGGCATCAAATACCTCGAGAATACATTTGTGATGCGCGATCCCTTCCAGCCGCCGCCGCCACGCTGGCAGATGAAGCCCGAGTACTACATTGCCATCGGCTCCCATTGCAGCAGCTGCTCGAAGGTGGTGTGCAAGGATGCTGCATGCAGCTACTACTACACAAAGACCGTTTGCCTGCCCTGTGGCAAGGCCGAGCTTAAGGATTGGCCCGTGGAGGCCCAGGCGCGTTTTCGCAAACAACTGGCGG
This sequence comes from Drosophila subobscura, assembly GCF_008121235.1. Taxonomy (NCBI): domain Eukaryota; kingdom Metazoa; phylum Arthropoda; class Insecta; order Diptera; family Drosophilidae; genus Drosophila; species Drosophila subobscura. The sequence goes on along the minus strand of NC_048533.1, from coordinate 25,260,440 downwards.
CCGCCGAAGCCGACAAGGACAAGTAGACGGGCTCTGGGTATTGGGAATTTTGCATTTATTAAGGCTAAGATTGATCTATGGCCGGAAGGTTAGCATTTGTGAAGTGCGGGACGGGGGGCAACATTAATAGCGTCTAATGTTTGTGCTACAAATTTGAGTGAGTGATTAAAAAATAAACAAACAGGGGAATAGACATTGTCGAGCCTAAGAGTTAACCACTACGACCACGCAACTGGAATGCGTTCACTTGTTGGCCAGAATCTCGAATTTCATGCCGTGCTCGTGCTTCTCCAGTTCGCTGATGAGGCTCGTCTTGGAGAAGGCGGCAGCCGGGGCCAGGACACCGCCGTTGTTGGGCATCTTGTCGCTCTCTCGCAGGATGGTTAGAGCGGTCGAAAGCAGAGCCACACATGTGGCGCCGTAGCCAGGATTCATGCCCGAGACGCGCACCATCAGTGTCTTGGTGGGTGGCTCCGTGTACTGGTCCGTGCTCTCGGCCAGCCGCTCGGACTGGGCCCAGCCAGTTGCCTTGAATGTCATCTTGAAGTAGGTGCGCTCCATGGAGTCCTCGCTGGGACCGGCGCGAGAGGCCAGGCCACCCGAGAAGATGCCCGGGTACTTGAGCAGCAGAGTGCGGCCGATTTGGAACTTGGACATCAGGCCAAAGATGCTGGCAAACAGAACCACAGCAGCGGCTGCTATCCAGGAGGGGAATCCGACGTAGGCGTGCATCTGTACTGGGCGCTTCTTGTCCTGGTCGTAGAGGAAACGCTGCGAGCGCATCACCACCGACCGATCGGAGCCCGGGAAGGGCAGGCAGATCTTGTCCACCTCTGTGGAGCGGAAGATCAACGGACGATGCTTCAGCAGCGGATAGAACTTGGGCAAGCGCTGGGGGAACAGCTTCTGCCGTATGCCACGCAGCTCGTCCGAGTGGGCCAGCCCATAGACGGCGCTCTCCCAGGTGCCATAGTTGAGGCCAGCACGGGTGCCGGAATCGCCGCCTTCCTTGACGCCACTCTCCAGAAACGTTTCCACCGAATTGACAACGCCGTCGAAGTTCTTCTCCACAAAGACGACGCCCATGTCGGCGGGTATGGAGTCAAAGCCGCAGGCACTGACCACATACACACCACGCTCCTTTGCGCGCTGATCGTACTTCAGCTGCATCGTCTCCATGTACTGCGGCTCCCCGCTGACGTCCACGTGATGCGTGCCCGCCTCGATGCAGGCGCTGACCACCTTCTCGCCATGGAAGCGATAGGGGCCCGCCGTGTTAACCACAATGCGACACCGCTTGGCCATTTCCAGCAGGGAGGCCTCGTCGCTGATGTCCGCTATGAAGATGGGCGTCTGCGACAGATCCTTCTTGGCCTTGGCCCCCATCTGCTTCAGCACCGACTCCAGCTTCTCCCGATTGCGTCCGGCAATGCCCCATCGCAGACCGTTCAGCACGGTGACCGCCTCAAAAACCGTATACTTTCCGGTGAAGCCGCTGGCTCCGAAAATTATAACATCCAATCGTTCCGCTGCCATTTCACAAGCGCTGACGTTTCGACAAAATGCTTTCTACTGGAACAGATCGTTATCAGAATGTCGTCGCTGCCTGCTGCTGGTGCTACTGCTGCTGGTACTGCTCTCTGCGATTAAAAATATTCGGCTTTATATTATGTACTATAAACGTTCTGCTGCTCGCTAACCTTTACCGCTGACTATTGATTCTGTCAATCTGGATGGGCTAATTGATGTATTTATAGTATATGTGGTGTGCACATATCCATCTGAATCGGTCAAGGGTCGGACAATAGTGATTAAATGCGGCAAATCGAAGTCCAAGTGTTTTCCAATCGCCAATCGTTCATGAGCAAAAGCATGAGAACGAACCAGTGCATTGAGCATTGAATGGCTTTAAATGTGTAGGCGGCGCTGCACACATACATATACATATGTTTGTAGGGCCGCGAAGGCTGATGCACTCAAACCAGTTTTCCCCCTATTAATTTAGCTAAATGCGCAGTAAAATGTTATTAGCGCCATATGAAATATTATGAGCGCTGAGGTCATTGCCACAACATTACAACCGTAAACAGCCAAAATTCAAAGGTTTATGATACAATTTCAGTTTTAAATATATTCAAATATTTTAATTACCTTTTTGCGTGCATTTTCGGAACTAGTTCACAGCATGTAGAGTTTCTGGTCACACTAAGCTGCATACGAAAGCTGCCAACTTGCATTCGACTTTTGGCGCCAGCTGTATTGACCTTTTTTAGTCTTGCCTCATTTTATGAGCAATTTAAGAATTAAAGTGTCAGTGTTTCTGCTAACTAGCTTTTAAAATTATATTTATATTTTTGAGAGATATATGTTTGATCGATAGTTTTGCGGTGTGTGTCCTTGATGCGCGTAATGGGGCTGTCAAATATTTGAAACATATCATCGGTAATATCACTGCAAAAATATCGATATATTTGATTTAGTTTAATATACAATTTGTAAAATATAATGTCATAAGGAGTACAATCCAATAAAAAGGAGTATTTATAATAAGCAAAACTTATTCTTCCATCGGATTAAATTATTGTTTCAGTGGTGAAAGTCGTTGGAAGCTAGTAACATCAAATCGAACATCAAAATCGAGAAATATGATTTAGGACTACGGTACATTTACGGTATATTTTGAAGATGCAATGGTATATTTTGGTATATTTACGAGGCCCTGGCGGTATATTTTATCGATAATTTCGCGGTCACTGCGGTCACACTCCTAGCGCGTTGTTTAATTTTTTGTTGGCGTCGGTTCGTGCATTTCTTTTGTCCACTAAACAATTGTATTTTCGTGTAATTAACTGCGGTTGTCATTTAAAACGACAAAAGGTTGGTTGTGTCACTATTAATTATACAAAATTGAGAAAAGGAGAGTTTTGCGAGTGGAGTGGTTTCCGTGCAGCAGTTTTCTTTGTTGCGGTAGGATGTGAAGCTTGGTGTAGATAATTTTTGCGCGTACAAACTAGGTACCGGGCGGCGGCGGCAAAACGTCTCGTGAGTGTCCAAGTTTAAGCGAAAAAGGCGGAGACAGGCGCCCTTTTACTGTCGCTCGAGGGGTTTAGTGTTTGTATCGCCCGCACCCATATATGTGCACTTTAACTCAAATGCATTAATGGTAATTGCGGGTGCTGCTGCAACAGCAGCCGCCGCGCCGCCATTTTAAAAAACGTACCCCGTATCTGAGCCTCGGAAGATTGCCTGCCTCTGCTGGTACAGTGGTGGCAAAGCATTAATGTCAATCTCTGCAATTTATCCAGAGCATTATAAAACCCAATGTTGCACTGTTTATGTAATTGGTTTATATCAATAGATTATAAAAGAGTCGTATAAATTCTTGTCTATTCGAGCTAACAATTATCCACACATGTGCAGTGCCTACTTTTTTGGCGCGCACTGTAACCCGCCTTTTCTTACACACTCTCACAAATCAAAAACAGTTGTTTGTTCTTCTTTTTATAGGAAAATTAAGAAGGCGGGACTCGGTCTGTCTTATGTTTATGTTATTTTTTGCTGATCCGATCAGAGCTAGTTGAAGTTAATTAACAATTCGCGTTGAAGCAAAGTTACCACTCATCTCACACATGCTCTTACATAAATGTATGCTCACACACTTATGCTGTTGTTGTTTCTGAGTTTAATCAACTCTTGTCGCATACACATACATCTACAGTGACTGACAAAAGTATATGCAAGAATCTAAACATCCAGCGTGCGCCATAAGGGCCATATGACATCAAGAGCTCTGCTCCATCCGGTGTAAATATACTTTTGTCCGCCACTGTGGTCGAGAACACAAAACGAATATCAAAACAAAAAGAATCATATGAAAGGGAGTGAGAGGGCGAGGGCTTGGCGCATAACTGTGCTTCATTGCCCACAATAAATGCATATTGTACGTGCATATGTGTGTAGATATGCATGTGTACACACACACATGATATCTGCCGTTTCTCTATGTATGCATGTATTTTTCTCGCCGGCAGCATCTTGCGCCGTTTGCAATTTTTTTGTGTGCCGTTTATATCTTTCGCATTGGATTGGCGCTTTCTAAAAAGAAAATCCGAATGTGGCTGCTCAATGCATTTTCTAGCGCACCCTACCTTTCATTTTCCCCCACACCCCGTGCAGCTGCACCCCCCTCACGTGTGTGTCATCCACCTTGAATGCAACTAGTTTTGTTACCCTTATAACTTGTATATGCGACTAGAAACGGCGTTGATCGTGAATAATTAAATATGGAGAGATTATTGAAAGTAGACTAAGCTGAGGCGATATGTGTGATGTGCAGTTAAACGTAAAAGTTAACTTGATTCCAGTAAGAATATAAAACATTTTAGCATAATTAGGGTATCCAAGCCCAGTGTTTGTCGTTTCTTGATTTGCCATTTATCTACCATCGAGCTTGTTCAACTGTAGCTCGCTGTGACCAGGGGGAAGGAATCGCGCATTTATTCTTCGTCTTTTTAGATATTTTACTTATTCTTCATTCCTTATGCGACCCAATGCGTTCTTGTCGTTTCTTCTCTTCTCTCTTTTGCAATTCTATACCCTTACAAGAGTATAAACCACTATGTTTGCACTGATGTTGGAGCCATTATAAAAGTGCTACCGTAGGGTATCGCAAGCTTCGTTCTCCGAATTTTTCCTTATTTTCCTGTTCCACTTGCAATGCAACAGAACAAAACAGAGTGAAAAAAACGCAGGTTTGCTTCTTTTAATGTTGCGTGTTGGCCAGTGTTTGTTTTGGGCTATGTCGCGTTTTGTTTCGAATGCATATAATGGAACGGAAGCCTTTGAAAAATATTTTGTGTAGAGGGGAATCACTCAGGCAGAACCATAAAAGACTTTTAATCAGTTCTAAGGGAAAACAGCATAGGAAAAGTTATTGGGACTCTGTAAATTGTTTTTGCCTAAACATAGGAGCATGGCATATGTTTCTTGGGTGGAAGGGCAATTCCCAGTAATAATATTCTAATCTGTACCCGTCATAAACGACAGCTGTCTCCGTAGGTAGTTGTCCGATTGCCGATTACCTGCGCTCCCTACTTAAAGACAGGACAGGCTCCGTCCTTACTTAAGTTAAGCTGCAGACGTGAAACTGTCAAGACGCGCCGCGAAGCAAACAAGGAAAACGCTAAGCGTATCCCAGATTAGAACGAAATCTTAGCGCTAAGAAAAGTGGCCCAACACTTGGTCCAACTGTGATTGAAAACTACAACAACAGCAACTGTGGTACGTGGGGTGGGGAGGCGTGGTTTCCGAGCCGGTTATCCGAGCTCGGTTGAGGAATGCGATACGATGTAAACATTACCGCAGTCTCTCGACTCGCATATCAATTGAAACTTGTTTAGTTTTCTTTTCGATTTCGCTGCACTTGAAGTGTGAGAGAAGACCTACTGTGAGACCTACTAATCGACTCTCCCTTCTTTCTTTGTCCCTTGCAGAGATCGTGCAACACGGCCAAACAAATTCGATGCTAAGCAAAATGGCTCAACCCAACAATGTCAGTGGTGGAGGTGGAACGGGAGGAGGAGTATCCGCCAGTGGCTCGGGACGTCGCTTGCCGCTCACGCTTGGCGCTGGAACTGCTGTAAGCCGGTCCCAACAGGGCGGTGGCAGCCCCCAGAACGGTGGCAAGAAGGCAGAATCATTTGGCGCTGGCCCATTTGTATCGCTCAAAAAAACCAGCGGACAGAGATCCGGATCAACGAGCTCTTCCTCGAGTGGCTCCACCCCCAAGGAGGACGAGAAGAAGAGCACTAATGGCGTCGGCAAGTCCGCCAACGGGAAAGATAAGACACCGCAGAACGGCAACTCCGCCAAGGAACAGAAGCCCAAGGAAAAGGTCGAAAAACTAGCTGAGAAGAGGGACAACAAGGATGCCCAAGAAAACACCAACGTCAACAGCGAAAAGGAAGCCAAACAGGCCGTAGCAGATACTGCACCAATTGTAAAAAAGAAAAGACTGTAGAGATTGATCTAACCGTCGCTGAACCTAATAATGATGTGGTTGTGGTACAAGAGAGTCCAGTGAAAGTGCCCACCACCCCCACTGGCGAGCGGAAATCGTTGCGCAAAGCGGCGGCGGCCAGCCAGCAAAAATCTCCAAGCAACAAGCAGAGCTCCTCGCCGGCTACAAAGAAACAGACAGAAACGGCAGTGGCTGCTCCAGAGCCAGTGGTGGAGACTCCCGGTACACCACAGGAGGATGTTGAAATGGAGCCACTGACCATGGATGCCTCACCCATACGCAGTGTGACGAGTGCTGTTGGCCATCTCAATGCCCAGCCGGCTGCCACATCGACACCAGGACGCCGCCTGTTTGGTTTCGGGGGAAGCACCAAGCCGCCGAGCAATGAAGTCAACCTGGTTGCTCAGCCATCCAGCCCGGCCCCGGTCCGCACTTTTGCACAGATCAGTGGTCGGCGCAGCATACGCAACACAACCTCGCTGACACCGTCAAAAGTGGGCACCTACAGATGCACCAACAATGATCTGGATACATCTAACTGCACAAATTACAGCATGAATGCTACAGTTGGCTCAGAGATACCCAACAGTTCGTCATTCTCCTTCTCGTTCTTTGGGCGCGGACGCAAGCGCGAGCGTACACCGCCCCAACAACTGCTGGGATCACAGTCGACCACTGACTTGCCGCTGGAAATGGAAACTTCGCCACCAAAGCGCGCCCGCTTTGATCTCTTCAGCCTGAACTTGGCATCTCCTTTCTCTTTGCTACGCTCGCGCTTCTCGAAGACCGTCAACATCAGCTCGCCCCAGCGATTGCGTCTGGATCAATCCTCAACCGAAGGAGACGAAAATGGCAAAGTCCAGGACGTTCAGTGCATTGCTGTCGAAATGGATCAACAGCAGCTCAACATATCTTCGGGCAGTGCTGAGGAGCAGGACAAAAAGGAGGTGACTGTCGGCCAAGAGGCGGGCCTGGAGACGCCTAAGAAGGCCGGAAGTCCAGACAAAGAAATCCACGAGAAAGAAATCAACAATGGCACCGCCGAAGCTGATGGCGAGAATATTTCTTCGGTTGCAGAGGCTGCCGTGGAAGTATCTGTGGGCGAAAACCGTTCGCGCTGCTCAATAATGTAAACGATGAATGGATGGATGGACTTCCCTCAATGATAAACAACTCCCAATCCCCTTACCCTTAGCTGATAAAATTATGTCTTATGTCGTAGCATATCCGTCACCCTTTCATGTAGTTTGTGTTTTGACAAAAATCACATGTTAAGAGTGAGCTGCAACCCCACCCCTTTTATGGCCATAGCCAGCACGTGATGCGGCACTGGCTGTTCTCTTCTGGCGGAAGGAAGAGCTAACCCAAGCAAGGCCCATCACGTGTCCGTCCTGGCGGTGATTCCTCGCTAAATGGCTGAGTTGCAATCTGAAGCTTCTCAGGCATCCACTGACGAATCGCCTGGCACCGAGAACAATACGCCACCATCTCGTGTGTACCCAGACAATTTGGGTACCAGAAGAAACAAGTATTTAGTTGTAGTGGATAAGAATTCGAAGTTTTATGTTAAATGTACGTCATTTTTCGTTAAATTAAAGGCTTTCTATCAAATAAACACAAGAAAGTATAATATAAACAAAAAGTTGCGACAAAATTTAACGCATATTTCATAAATAAAGTGCATTTTTAATAAAAACGTTTTGAATTAATTTAATTTTCACGAAAATCAGCTATTTTATCATTGAGTGGGTTTTTGCCGGATATGCTGTTTTCAAATTGTAACCAACTATTGAGACGGCTGCATACTCAAACGAACATGTTCCAGGGCTGATAAAACAAGAACCAGAGTTTGTTCACTGGATCATTATGGAGCCATGATTTGATCATTTGAGCAGCTGTTGAAAATAGTATCAAAACTCAGAACGGGATAAGTATGCTTTTCGTAAAAACTAATACTATTAAATGATTAATGAAGAAGGTCAAATCAAATATTTTAAATCGTTCGATGTGTATGGTGGTGGTTCCCAAAGTTCCTAGTTCGATAATCGATATTTCAGCGACCGTGCTTTGGTAGCCCTCGTCAGTACAGCCGCCATAACATGCCCAGCCCTGCAAAATAGATCGACGCGCTGCTCGGTTTAAATTGTAAATTTGAATTTGTGCAATAGATGAATAAGAAACAATTAGTGTCCAAAATTGATTAATATCAAGCGCGATCTTACTTTCCGATCGATTCGTTTCCTGCAAGCGAGAGAGAACAAGTCTGCGAACCGCTATTTTGGAGAAATGGAACACGCTGATGCGTCTTCGCTGTCCTCCGACCCTCACATTGATTACAAAACTCCAAAGAAGACCAACTCGCTGATCGACAGCGAGCAGTTGCTGGATAAGATAAATATCCTAACCACCAAACCGGAGAATCACTCGAACAATGCCAAGGTAAGCAGTGCATTGCCCACGTGCATCCGTGTGTGCGTGCACCCTGTGTGTGGTTTACAGTTAACGAGCATGCACACACCGTTAGTTTTGTGTTTAGCAGCAGATCTCATATGCATTTTCTTTCCTTTTATTTCCGATGCAGCTGCCAACCATCAAAGATTTTGTCATCATCAAGCCGATCAGCCGGGGGGCGTTCGGGAAGGTGTTCCTGGGATACAAAAACAACGACTCGAACAGGCTGTTTGCCATCAAGGTGATGCGCAAGTCGGAGATGATCAACAAGAATATGGTGTCCCAGGTGATAACCGAGCGGAACGCATTGGCCCTCTCTCGGTCGCCGTTCTGCGTGAGTCTCTTCTATTCGCTGCAGTCGCTCTCCTATGTGTACCTAGTCATGGAGTATATGGTGGGCGGTGATCTCAAGTCGCTGCTGGCCATGTACGGCTACTTTGACGAGGCAACCGCTCGCTTCTATGTGGCCGAGATGGCCATGGGGCTGCAGTATCTGCACCAGCATGGCATCGTGCATCGCGACATCAAGCCGGACAACATGCTGCTCTCGTCCACGGGACATGTGAAGCTCACAGACTTTGGCCTAAGTAAAATCGACATGCGACGCGATCTGGAGATGTCCGATCTAATCAACTGTTCGCCAAACCTAAATGCCCGGACACCGGGCCAACTCCTGTCACTTACCTCGCACTTGTCCTTTGGCTCGGAGAAGAAACTGGCTGAATATGGTTCCTCACTGACTGCCAACGTCGGCACGACCATGGGCACAGGAACGTCCAATTTGCTGCAGGCCATCAACAAGCATGGCCAGGCCATGGAGATGTCCGACAGTGAGGGCGATACCTCGCTCACCGATGCCGAAAAGACGAGCGACAGCAAAATCTCTGGCGTCTCGCCGTTCTACTCGGCCGAGGTGAATGAATCGATCACCCATACGTGTACAGCTCTCATTAATGTAAGTATTAGCAACAGCAGCAACCAGAATCTCATTCTCATAATCTCTGTTCTTTGTTTTGTTGTGCAGCCTCAGGACAGCAGCTCCTCGTGCTCCTTTCACACATGCACCTCGGCTGAGCTGAGCAAGTGCTCCCCACCGCTGGACTCCGGTGCAGCGCCAGAGCCAGTGCCTAGCAAGCGGCGGGTGGAATTCGCGCTGGACACGGTTGTATGCCAGGTGAGTAGACAACTTCCCTTGCCCAGTACTCAATTGCAAATGTGCTTAAATCTCTGAAAGGGCTGCAAAATGGCCGAACAGGACAACAATAATGGGGACAGCAGTAGCAATGGCAATGGCAAGGCCAAGTTGGAGAGCGCAAACGAGGCATCGTTTGAGTTTTCCATGGTGCGCAGGCGATCGCTCGACGAGGTGCGTTGTCAATGTCCTACGTCCATGTTTATGTCACTCTCTCTCTGTGTCTGTTTTGGCTGTGTGTGTCTCTGTTTCCTGTAAATCACTGAATATTCCTCCAACTCACTCAGTTTTATCTGGCATTCCAACAGCGTAATCGCAATAAAGGGCAGGAGGATTCCGGTGTATCGAGTCGAAAAGGCGACGACTACTCCGGTTGCCATCTGAATCAGAACAGCGAGAACAGCACTGCCTCCTCGATTGAGAAGAACACAGAGAACCTGAGCCACTCGAAGGAGGATTATAGCTGCTCGGACTACTCGCGCAGCTACAACATGACAAATGGCAACGAGATGAGCGGCATCCACATGAATTCCCCCTTTCGCAATCTCTCGAAACACTTTAAGCGACCCGATTTCCTGCGCGGCATGAAGCGGAAGATCAATCTGGTGAATCGCTCCAACAATATGTCCAGCATGGATGCGGATGGCTCCAGTTCGGGGAATGGCAGCACCAACACTGGCCTCACCCAGGAGATCGAGATACTCAACATTGGCAGCAGTACGCCCAAGAAGCGCAAGGCTCGCTCCTCGCCCATTCGTGGTGTGCTCAAGGTGCGCTCACTATCTGACGACGAAATGCCCATGCAGCATTTGCTAGGCTCCGAGGCGAACGTGACCAATGTTGTCTTCTCCACGCCCGTGTCCTCGCAGAAGCTGCCACGCCGTGACGGCGGACTGCTCGGCAAGCTGAAGGCCACACGCTTCGCTCTGCCCCTGTCCATCGAGAACAAGAAGCGGGAGAATGCGGCGACTGAGAAATTGTCGGGTGTTCAGTATCACCTGAAGCTGGCCGACGATCCCACAATGTCACCCATAAACCACGGAGCTGGTGTCATGCCAAAGACCCCCAAGAACATGAACATCAATACGCCTTTCCGCACCCCGAAGTCGGTGAGGCGGGGAGGTCGCGTTTCCAATGAGCGTATACTGGGCACACCCGACTATCTGGCGCCAGAGCTGCTGCTGAAGCATGGACACGGTCCCGGCGTCGACTGGTGGGCGTTGGGCGTGTGCTTCTACGAATTCATGACCGGCATTCCACCCTTCAACGACGAGACGCCCCAGAAAGTATTTGACAACATTCTTAACAAAAGTAAATGTCATTTTTGTGTGTGAAGATCGCATGATATTTCTATTATTTCAATTCTTTTGTAGACATTGAATGGCCCGAAGGCGAAGAGGCATTGTCCGTCGATGCCATGGAGGCTGTGGAGCTGCTGTTAACCATGGATCCCGCCGAGCGACCCGCGGCCAAAGAAGTGCAACAAATGCGGCACTTTGCGTGCATTGACTGGGAGAACATTGGCAATGCGGAGCCGCCGTTTGTGCCCACGCCCGACAATCCCACCGACACAGGCTACTTCGATGCGCGCAACAATCTGCAGCATCTGCAGCTGTCCAATTTTGCTGTGGAAGACTAACTTGACTCCTGCCCTAACCTGAGTCCCGGCTGTCTCTGGTAAACCCCCGCGCCTGCTTGTCCCCCCCAAAATGTTATTTATATTATGTCTGTATAGCAATTTGTGTTCTTTTGTTATCCGTTCGTTCGTTCGTTCGCCTAGATCTACGTATTTATATATTAATAATTCAATTATGCTCCTTTATAGTGAAGATTCTCCACGATCGTATATGATAATGTAACTACGCTTAAACAAATAGCTTCAAGTATATAAACACCTCGAGAGAGTGATCGTGAATTCATTTTTGGTAGAAAGTATGGATGGGATATCCATCCATCCACTCAGCATTCGCAATGCAAAAATCAATCACTTTATTTGCCCTAAATCTAGATATACATATATGTAATAAAGATAATAAAATCCCATAGAAAATAACACAACTGGCTGTTGGGATCGATAAGTGTTCACATGGAAATCGGAGAGAGCGCTACGCTGCTGCATTCAGTCGGAAATCAAAGTCCCACACCTCTGGAATGGTTGTCAGGTAGCTCTGGGCGTAAAATATGCCGATCAGGCGACAAACCAAATGGGGAACAGCACGCGCCTCGGGCAGGCAATGCTCCTTCAGCAGACTTATGGCATGCACAATCAGGGGCTTCACATCGGCGAACTTCTTGTTGGCCAGCAGCATGGACAGCTCCCGCATGCTGCTCTCGTACTCCTCGCAGGGCAGGCGTAGCTCACGGTTGGCCGGGCACAGCGAGAAGATGACGCAGGCCAGGCAGCGGGTCAGCACTTTTCGTCTGTCAATTAAAAAAACGTTTAGAAAATTGAACACTTGACAGAAATGCTCGTCCCACCTATTCGTAATGATCTCCGACCTGAGCCCAATGACGCCCAACAGGCCGTCGCCCCAGCCCTCGGCTTTTGTGGAGGCAATCTGCAGCTGACGCGCCAGCATATGGAGCGGCTTCTTCACGTGAGCATTAACCTGCAGTATTTGGCAGCCGCGCGAAATGATGGCGCCCCAGACGAGGGCCAGACGCGGTTCGGTCACCGGATTCGTCTTCAGGTTGTCCAGCAATTGGCTGAGGTCCTGCAGGAAGGTCACCTTGTCCCCGTCCGTGGCAATTTCCTCCATCTTGTACAGGACAAAGACATGCAGCGAAAAGAAGTAGCTGCCCTGCATGATCGGCATCAGTTCGAGCTTGGGCAGCGACATGCTCAACGCCTCAAACAGTCCTTGCCAACTGGGCGCATGCCAGGGCGCGCACTCCGTCGATGTGCGGAAGTAGCTCTCCACACTGGCCTCCAGCAGGCTGTAGATGCTGGCAATGTAGGTGTTCAAGTGTCCAATGGCTGGCAGGGCGGAGCACATCACCAGATTGCCCGGCGCACACTGCTGCTGCCACAACACCAGCGCCTTAATGTGGAGACTGCAAGAGGGATTAGAGACACGAAGAGGGAGCAGTTAAATGTCACACAACTCACATGGAAACCTCTTGGCTCTGCGTCTGTGTGGGGGCCACCAGTTCGAGCATTAGGTTGAGGGCCTCGCGGCGCTGCTCCTCGGGTGTACACTGCTCACTGCAGCTGCTGATGGCCCGATCGATGCTGTTCAACAGCTCCAAAAAGGCTTCGGAAAAGGCACGCTCCCCCTCTTTGGTGGCCAGCAATTTCTTGTGCTTGGCCCCACAGGCACGCTGCAACCGTACCATGGAGCGTGTGTACAGCATGCGCTTGGCAGTGCCCAAAACAACAGCATCTTGAGCGGAACGCTCGGGCAGCATGGCGCAGGCGAGACGTAAAAGACTAAGGGAACGGAATCGAGTTCATAAATGAAACGAAACCAAGACTATTGTGGAAGACTCACTCTAAGACAGCGCGATCCGCATAGTTGCTCTCGGCAGGCAGCTTCAGGACAATCGCTGGCTCCACGCTGGCCACAAACCACTTGAGCAGCTGCTCCAGCTCGCTGTACTCGACCAGATGCCAGGGATATTGAATGGCCTCCTCCAGGATTTTGCTCGTATTCGGATGTATGTGAATGTTCGGCTCAAAGGCCATCTTCACGAAAATGCCAAAGAGTCGCGACAGAACAGCCACCGGCTGTGGCATCTGTGCGAACCAGCTGCTCCAGTCGATCCGTATGAAGATGTGGCCCAGCATTGCATGCGACTCGGGCGTAAAGCGCTGCAGGCTCTCGTACAGCAGCTCGATATGCTTGGTGGGTGGCAGGAAGCGTTCCCAGGGCAATTGGGCCAGACCCTCGTGAATGGGGGCCAGCACATGGCCGGCCATGTTGGGCTGTGCAAAGTGGTGCACATACCAGGCGAACACATGCTCGAGGATCATGCTGGACGAGGGCAGGTACTGCAGCACTTGCAGGATGGTGGCCGTGAAGGAGCGAATCATGAGCTTGCTGCTGCTCACTTGCGGCTCGCTCCAAGGCAGCAGAACTTTGTTTTGGCCGGGTGTCAGCTGGCGTATCCAGTGGGCGACGCCACTGGCCGTCTGCTCAGTGTAGGGAATCAGCCAGGGGCCATAGGTCTCCACAATGGATCCAAACACAATGTCGCTGACTGGAAAGCAATAAAATGAGAATGGATCTAGCTGCAAATCAAGATTGAGGCTTACTCTGATCCGCCAGTAGCTCCTGATAGCTGCAGATAGCCGAGGCCAGCAGCATATGCCCGAAGCAGGTGAACCACAGGATCAGCGCCTTGCAATAGTCCTTGTGCTTGGGATACAATCCATGCAGACCGTGGTGCAGCCGCTCCTTCTGGAAGTGCCTGGAAAACAGCAGCAACGTGTCCGTGGCGGCCTTCAGGGTGAACAGCTTCTGGCGTCGTGCGAAGTCCAGCGACAGTTCGTGCACCTGCGGCTCGTATTGATCCATGGCCAGTTCCTGGCAATTGCAGGTGGCAAAGAGAGCGTTCAGCAGATCGACCAGCACGAGGGGCATCAGTTTCTGATCCGAGATGCGATCCAGCACCAGTTGCATTACCTCCCCGTAGTGCTGGGGGAAATCGTAGCAGAAAATGTGCACCAAGTGGCGACGGAATTGATCTTGCAGCAGTCTAGAGTCCGGCTGGGACCAGGCCTCCAGCCCCTGCAGCACCAGCAGCAGCAGGCCATTGATCTCGCTCAGCTTCGGCTGATACGCCTCCAGCCAGCTGAGCAAATCGAACTTGGAGAACAGCACAAAGAGGGTTTTGGTGTCGCAGCGCTTCAGATGCGAGTCAATGAGAAACTCGTACATGGGCAGAAAGTGCTCAACGTCCGTTCGCGAGGGCACAAAGACGGCGGCCAGCAGCTCGAGGAGATCGGGACGCTTGAGGGCCAGTTTGAGCACCGGCAGTCCCTGGGCTGCCTGATCGGCTTGCAGAAAGACCTAAACGACAACAGAGTGGCTCTGGAAATCGGATAATATTCTCTTCGCTGTTGTACTCACGCCCAGCTGCTCCAGCACTTGGAAGTAGAGGTCACGGGTGGGCTGAAACTCCATCGTCACTTCGTTGAGGCTCTCCACCAAGTGGTAGAATATGGCCACGCCCAGATCTGTCACCCTCCTGCCACTTGGAGCCTGCAGCAGAGCCCCAATACAGAGGCCAAAGTCCTCGATGCATTGAGCAAACCGATCAACATTCGCGGCCATCAACAGCGCCTCGAGACTCTTCTCATGCCGATCCCTGTTCAGCTGCTGCTTGCGGAATATTTTTTCGTTACGCCGTATATGCTCCGGCCTCAATGTGATCTGAGCGGGCGCAGTGCAGGTACGATTAAAGAGCAGGGAGCTGCATTCCTTGCGCCTCGTCTCGTCGTACGGCACCATCTGGTACATGGCCCGCACATCCTGCAGGTAGTTGAGGTTCAGCGAGTTGAGCTCCGAGGTCATATAATGATAGTTTCTGCAACCAACAAGAAATAAGTTCCAATTTAAACGAAACCTTGGGCAAAACTCACTTGGCAGTCGAATGAAATATCCCAAGGAGCTTCTTCAGCTGAAACACAATGTCAGCATCGACCGGTGGCGCTCGGACTGGCTCGCAGCGAGCGTGGGCCGGAATGGGAAGGCTTTTCTCATAGGTACTTAAAAGGCTTTTGATATGCTGAGCTGGCAACTGCCGGGCCTTGGGCTGCACCGGACTGCGCGGCGGCCTTTGGCTGGCCAAGCGAAACACTTTGCGTCCCCACTGATCGGCCTGATGACGCTGCTCCTTGCGCAGCGTGGCGAGGTACAGGAACTCTGTCCAGTGGTTGACATGGCCGCCAAGCAGCTCCCGCAGCTTCTCGCTGTTGTACTGCGGCGGCAGCTGTTCGGCGTCGCTGGTGAATCGATTGATTTGAGTATCCTCCAGCCAGAGCCCACAGTTTTGCATCAGCTTGCAGCAGCTGCGGTAGAAATGGGCCAGCGAGTCGTCACTGGCAAACTTGAGGGCCAGAGCAGCGTAGTACCCTTCGGAGGATTTCAGCTGTCCCTTGATGGTCTTCATCAGGGGCACATTGTGCTCGTAGAACTTGTCTGAGACCCCAAAATTGTGACTGAAATTGAGAGATTCGCCCTCGCTGGGCACTCGCCACAGATAGAGCTCGAAGAACTTCTGGCAAACGATGGGAAAGAGCGCATGGCTGGTGTCCATGCTGGCCAGCAGCTGAGCGTACTTAAAGACCACCAACTGGTTGGGCGGGAAGGCATTTGTTTTGCTCAGCGACAGAGTTTTCTTGAGTGCCGCCTCCATGGGCTGAACAGAGAGCTGGCGCATAAGCTCCGGCCAGAGGCGTGTGTCCACCAGCCGGAACTCTATCTCCAGCAGCACCAGATTTAGCCAGCAGTTCTGCGGCGAGATGAGAGGTTTGCGCGAGACGGAGGACTGCTGGCCAAAGAATGCCTTCAAGGCGGATGACTTGGCGGGTGTCTTCCACTCGCTGCAGTCCTGCCAAAGAGGAGTGCGGTATTAAATATGGTCTGTGGTCTGCTGTTGTCTCTTCATACCTTGTAGAAGTTGTAGAAGAACTCCACAGCCTGGGCACGACAGTCGGGAAACTGGTAGGAGATGCACAGCATTCGGTCTAGCAGGTACAACAGATTCGCATTCTGTGACCAGCCTGGCAACGAAGTGAAGCAATTCAGCCAGATGTTGAGCAGATTGAGCGGCGAGCAGAGGCCATAGCTGGGAGGCAGAAGAGCGTGAGCTTAGCATTCATTGGTGCCACATTATACCCACCTGGTATAGGAGATAATCTGATGATGCAGCATGTTATCGAGCAGCTCCAGAATGGGGCCTATCGAATTGGCATAGACCATGTCCTTGGCCAGCTTAAGGTACGTCCTATCCGCATTGAGCAGCGTCAGCAGCAGCCTCTGGAAGCTGTCAAAGCAGAGGGCTATAATCAGAGACTCACATACATGGCGCACGTCTTACTTCTCACAGTGGGCCAGCGTCTCGGGTGTCTCCAGAAACAGCGGAACAATCAATTCCAGACAGCGTATGGTCGCCGCATGCCGATGATCCAGCAGCAGCTTCTGCAGCAAGTCGAAGCCATGCTGGCAGATCAGCGGTATGGAGTGCCCGTGCAGACTGACGAGCATGCCCACATACAGGGCCAAGGGTCGCTGCTCGGCCACACCCTGGAAGATCATCTCCATGTTCTCCAGTGCGGGTATGAAGAGCAGCGGCTCTGTGGGATGCTGCAACGTTCGCTTCACCGACTCCACGCCTTGGTCCATCAGATGGAGACGCAGCATGGATATCATGCGCCAGCACCAGTTGGTGAACTGCTCCCGACTCGATTGCGTCGAGTCAATGAGCGACGACACCTGACGCACGCTCTCCGAAATGCCCGAAGCACCAATCACCTCCGGGGCGTACTTGTTGAGCGCCTCATTCACCAGATACGCCATGCGCACGTGTATGTTGTGGGGCAGAAAGAGGCGACCTTCGATATCAAAGCCCCAGTTGAGGTGGCTGATGATCAACCGTGCCAAATGACTCTCCGACGACTGGTAGTCAAAGTGCAGGAGCCAATTGGAGAGCACCTCGAAGCTGTCCATGCAGGGGCGCCAGGCATCCAGGGGCAGCGCCTTGAACAGATACGCCGCCTGGTCGACCTCTCCGTAACGAACCTTCAGCTGAACGAGGAAGCAGCCCAGGAGATCCTCTTGCATGAGGTTGGCCAGCATGTCGCGGGCTGTCTTATAACAAATCTCTCTGGTCGGCCGATGGATGTAGCCCATGTGGAAGATGTGCAGACAAATCGCCTTGATGAGGCTCCAATCTTTGGTGCGATTCCGGTCGTTGGCCATCTCAAAGAAAGTCTGCAGCAGGTAGTACATATCCTCGGGCGCCACATCCGCATTGGCCTGATCGAACTTGCTCCAAAAGTCGTCGGCCTGGCAGGCGGCCTCCGCATTGCCCACCAAATCGGTGGACAGATCCGTGGGAAAGCCCACATTCAGATAGTAGAAGAGATGCCAAATGATCTCAGCGTCGAGTGTGCCGAACGGCAGCGTCGAGAAGTACTGCCAAGTGCCCAGATTGCGGGTGCGATAAATGTAGCCGCAGGCTCGTAGAAGCAACGCCTGCAGCTCCACCTGAATCCGTTCGTAAAGCTCTGAGGATTTGCTCAAGTTGTTGTGCCTACAAAGGGGGATCGATCATTTATGGGTAACATCTTTGAATGAGTGAAAATAAAACTTACAGAAAAAGCTCATTATAGTCGAAGACGTACTGCAGCGTGTGACGTACCAGGCGACCCAATCGCTTGGCCAGCTGCTTGTATCGCTCGTTGTTGTATGTCAGCATGCCCTCGCCCAGCGTCTTGACCAGTTGGGCAAGGAAAACCACAACGGAGAGCATTTGTTGACCCGTTATCATATCCGGCTCGATGATGTAGTCGTCCAGAAACTTTTCTATTCGCATTGCCGATCTAAAACAGGAGAAGATTATCAACTAAAGCTCTCACAGAACAGGAGTTCTCCTTCGTTCTTACGTAAAGATCTTCTCGAATGGAAGTTGGTTTAGCAGCGCTATCAGATCACTCTCCTTGAGACCAATGCAGTCGCCGGTGGGTGTATGTGCGTCTTCGCCATCCGAGTCGACCACTGTCCAGCAGTCTGCAGCGCCCGTCGACCCCGACAGCTCGCGGTGCGCTTGGGCCTGGCTCTTCAGATACTCATTGCGTCTTTTCACAGGCATCAATAGGATCTGCAGCACAGCCATGCAGTGATTTAGTTCCGGCGAGTTCAGGCCCAAGGGCAGCTCATTCTGCTGACTGCCTCGGCTTGGCAGCCTCATGCCGGGCAGCTGCAGGAATTGGGCTGCCCACGAGCCCACGCCATTAGGGCAACGGAGTATGTTGAACAGCAGGAACCAGTGATCCTCCTTGGTGGCCAGCAGCAGCTGCAAAGCAATCAGCTTGCGCAGCCACGCCTTCAGATCCTTGTCAAAGTTCTGCAAAGAAAAATAATTAGTTGTGTCTCCCAATTTCCATTGTCTTTGATTCTTTTTCGATCAAACTTTTACCACATTTGGACTGGGCCGTCTGACAAAGCTGAACAGAATGGAGATGGCACCGCGCAGCTTCCCCACAAACTGGAGAGCCGCCGCATCCAGTTGGGAGCTCAATGAAATGGCTGCTTGGGCATCGACATGGGGATACGAGAGCAGTTCATTGATCATCTGGTCGATCTTCACGTTGGTTATCTTCGCTGTGATCAGATTGTTCGTGTAGGTGTGCGAAACCAGGTCGTAGAGGCTTGTAAAGACCACTTGCGTCAGCTCCAGCTTGATTTGGTCCACTTCTATGGTTCTGTGGAGACCAAGAATTAAAACATCATTCGAAAGGGGAAATCATCTTGGCATGGCACTCACTCGTAGGTAATGCTTTCCTGCACCACGTTGCCATCGCCACAAGTGCCGCGAAAGGTGCGACTCACTGACTTTCGCTCCCAAATCTTCTCCTGCGCCTCCACACAGGCTTTTCGCAGCTTCTCCACATCGTGCAGATTCGAGGTTAGTTTGCTCTGCAGTTGATAGTATTCCAGGAGCGCAGCATAGAGGGGATCTGCTTCGCTCGACTCCAGCAGCGAGTTCATGAGGAATTCCAATTCAAACTGCTTGGCCAGTTCCAGATCCGGGCAGTCGTAGATTTTCCGCAGCTGCTCGGCGTCCAGTGGCTTGAGGTTGCTGCGCACTAGGGCAAATCCTACTGGCTGGCAATCGGGCTGACGAAACACAATCTTCGATGAATGCTCTTCGATCTGGGCATTGGACAGCTTCATGGGCTGGAGATTCGGATATTGCACTATTTTAGCACTGCTTGAAGGCGGTGCACTGGGTGCACTTGGTTCTAGCTGCACTTCCGGTTCCGGCTCGGGTTCTGCCTCTGCCTCTGGCTGCGTCGGCACCTCCAATACATCGCTGGAAATGCAGCAATCGTGACTAATGATGCCCTCTGCCCCGCTGCTGCTGCTGCTGGCCAACGCAGCGACGCGCTCAAACTCTTCCAAGAGCGAAACATTTTCTGTGGCCCTTTGTTCTGGTGCTGCAGCTACACTACTTGTTGATAACTCGTCGTCATGTTCTTCTTCCTCTTGCAGGCTTAGTCTCTGCGACTGCTGGCTCTCGCGCTGAGGCTTCTTCGTTTTCTGGAATTACCAATCTCTCATTTCATGCTGCTCCGTTGCATCCATGTGCTTACCACTTTCTTGGGCTTCGCTAGCGTGGCCATTATTATCCTATTCGTTCATTTGATTTGCGGACTTCTGCTCCACCCTCTGCTTTTGCGTTTTTTATTTATGTTGGGGCCAAAAAGCGCCGCACAACAAAAGCAGTGTGACTGACCCTCGGAAATATACCATAATATACCACAAACTTGATCGAATATACTAAATTGAATACGAATATATCATAAATCATGATTGAAGGAACTATTAAACTTTTTGTTCTATTTTATAGTAATTTATTATGAAAGCCGATTTAAACAGTAGCAACAACAAATGAGCTTCAATAAAATTCTTCTTCATAATTTTCGTGTAAATTTAAAGCAGCCAAGGCCAAGTCCCAGACGGATTTTGTTGACAATTTTGACGGAGTGCAAGGAGTTGCTGCTGGCTATGATTTTATGGTTTTATTATAGCCAATCGCCAATTTAGTCGAGCAGCTGCAGTGCCAAGGTAGAGAGACACTGCCACTGCCTTTGGGAAGCAAACACATTTCCTCTCTCTTGTATTTTAAAAAGATTTATTTACAAAAGAATATTCAAATGAAGAATTCCTTATACAGAGGAAAACCTGCATGCAAAAACGGCTTCGAAACTAATTTACGCTCGCTCTTGTTGCACTTGTAAAAGTATTAAAGTATGTATAATTATAAGAAGTTCCATCTCGTGTGTGTTTTGTTTTCATTTAAAAAGCTTACTCTAATATATTTAATTACGAATTCATTTAAGACTGTTCGGGAGGATAGCACAACTGTTCCCAGTGGACATCACACACCGTGCCCATTATTCGGTTTAGAAATCAATTCTGTTCAGGTTACAAATGGTTAAACATATGTATATAGAAAAACTAAATGCTGTAAATAAAACAAGCACATAATCAGGGGTTACAGGGATGGGGGTGGTAAATGACCCAAAAAATAGTTAAAATAGGTTACATATTCATAGAGTCATATCTTAATAGCCATAGAGCTGTTTGTATTGCGTTAAGGTGGTTAAAATCATTTCCTTCTTTTACAGTTGATTTTTTGTTGAGTGGTGTCCAAATTGGTTTTGTTTAGAATTAGTCTTCAATTATTATTATTACAGGTATTAGATCTTAAAATTTAAAAACATCCATCTATATTTTACATACATTTTCGCGTCAATGTATCATTTGTGTGATTCCAATTGAATTAATTATACACATACATATTATATTACAGATGCATTTCACAATCTGTCTGTGTATTTTCGTGTGAGCGGGTGCAGGTGCAGGTGAAGGGAACGGTAACGTTAACGGGAAGAGAATGGCGGTCAGAGCGGTGGATTACGGGGAACGTCTGTCTGTCTGTCTGTAGCGCACACAGTGCAACATTGAAAATCCAGCATCGATTGCAGCTTATGGCGCTCCTCATTATCATCAATCAATCAAGGACTGGAAGACACGAACCTATTTTATATCATTTCACTTTTGGGTACAGAACGCATTAAGTTGTCAGTTGGGGAGAAAAATGGAATCTGTGTTTCTGTGGGGGGTGTTTTGTTTTTGTTGTTGTTAACTCTTAAATGATTGCTTGTAGTTGGCGGCATCATTTGCCTGAAGATGGTAGATGCTGCAACGCACTGATTAGTAATTGGATTTTGCGTCATCCGATCGGCCTAATTCCACACCTTCGGCGTTGCATGCTCACCGCCATCGACGGAATTGTTAACGATTTTTGGTTCACCTGCAAAAACACAAACCACAAATAAGTTTCGATAATTTTTAAACGAGTTTGATTCTACTCACCATTCACATTAAGCTCGGATTTGTTGATTGCACTGATGGGCTGTGCCTCCTTAATGGGCGTCTCTGACACGACAGCATCAGCAGCCGCCAGCGGCTCCGGCTTGCTAACATCGTTTGTGGCAGGGGCAGGCGGGGCAGGAACCTCAACAGTTGGAGTGGCTTTCTCCCCCGTTGTACTTTCGGCTTCCTTGGACTCTTCGGCACTTTCTGCTGGCTTAGGCTCTTCCGTGATTTTGGACTCGTCTGAGCTTTCTGCCTTCTTTCCATCCTTGGGCTCGGCTGGCACATCCTCTTTGACCTCGGTGGCGACTTCATCGACAACATTATTGCTTGATTTTGTTGCTTCTGCGCTTGGTGCGACCTTTTCGGCGACAGTTGTGAATCGAACAGTTTCTGTACTGCTCTTGGAACTAGAATCAACCTCCATGGGCTCCGGTGAGAGTTCCCGGGCAGGTTCCGATTGCTTTTTTGGCTCCTCTGCTGGCTTCTCAGCATCGGCAGGTGCAGGCTCTGAAGTACTGGCGGGTGCGCTTTTGGCTTCCGTTTGATTGTCTGACGCTGTTGGTGCTTCTGCTGGCTTCTCCTCATCCACTTCCATGGCTGCGGGAGCTGATTCCGCGACGGCAGCAGTAGCAGGAGTGTCTGTGATAGCACCATTTTCAGGGTCATCGTTACTTTTCGGTGGGTCTTCAGCCTTTGGCACTTCCTCTGGCGTTTTCTCCTTTACCTCGGGCTCATCTTTACTTGGTTTTCCCTCCTCCACAGCGTGATTCTGTTTCTCTTCGGGCACGGCTGCCAGCTTGGCAGCACCACCATCTGGCTGATCCTCACTTTCGACTTTCTTGGCATCCGTTTCTTTTTCAACTGCTGGCTCCTCTTCCTTTTCGGGCTCTGTGGTGGTGGCTACAACAGCCTTCTTGGGAGTAGCTTTAACTGGCTTCTCGTCCTTCTTCACCTCCTTCTTTTCTTTCTTGGGAGTAGCCTAAAATTAATCGTTTCGTTAGATTCGAAATTCTATTGTTTATACAATAAATTAAATAACTACTCACCTTTGGCTTGACCGACTCAACCACCTCTGCATTGGGCTTCTCCGGCTCTTGGTCGAGCTCATCGCTGCCTACGTCCAGCTTGCGTGCACCGCGACCTTTCCCGCCGCCCCCGCTCTTGGTGGCTGTCGTCGGTGAGGTACGTGCCTTCTTACTGGGCGGCGGTGTAACAGCCTCAGCGGCCCGTGTCGGTGT
This sequence comes from Drosophila subobscura, assembly GCF_008121235.1. Taxonomy (NCBI): domain Eukaryota; kingdom Metazoa; phylum Arthropoda; class Insecta; order Diptera; family Drosophilidae; genus Drosophila; species Drosophila subobscura. Next base: position 25,237,427 of record NC_048533.1, on the reverse strand, counting down.
GCCGCGAGTACTGGATCGCGTGCGACGTCCACCCTCTAGCTCCAGGCTGCCGCCCATCGTTCGTACCAGCTCCTCGCTTTCCCGCTGTGCCCGCTCAATAAACGATCGCCGCTTAGGTGTGCGTTTCTGCAATAGTTAATAATAATATATAAGTAATGGTCAAATACCCGCTCAGATGATTTCTAATACTCGAAAATAATTCCCACTGTTAACTGACATTGATCTGTGCCATTAAATATCGCTTATGGGACCCCACTGATTAAGTATTAAACCCTAAATAGCCATCGAATAACAAATTAAACTCGAATCTAGAGCGCAACGTACTCCATTCATCCACTCATGCAAATGCACATTCCTACATGTGTGCGAGTACAGTGCCTACCAGATTACAACGTACATCCGTTCGAAGCGCTGCAGCAATGAAATTGTTGATAACAGCGTTTATTATAAATTCTCAGAAATTAGCTATCCTACAAATACATAGATATAATATTATTTGTTGTTTATCTTTGCAACACACACAATTTAAATCTTCATTTATTGAAATTTCCAGAACATTATTTTTACGACTGCGTGTTAACAAGCGGGTGCCACTGTGCATTTGTGTGGTAAAGTACAGCAAACAACAAAAAGTCGAAAAGAGAACAAGCAAAAATAAAAACAAACGAGACGCAGCGGCAAAACGTGCGTCCAAAAGGGAAACGCCGATTGCTTGCTCACTAACGGCAACAGCAACGAGTACATACACACACACATCGTACAATGTATCTTCCACGGGGGAGTGGAGTTTTGGAAAAAGCGCGCGCACACGAGGGCAAGTAGCAGTAGAAAGAAACGTAAATAGAAAATGGACAATAAAACGCAACACACAAAGTGCACACACAAGCCGTGTTGTGTGTACATGTGTGTACGTTTTTATTTTGGAAAATTACTGAACAATCCTGCGCTTATGTTCCCCTAGGTCCCCCATAGCACCCAAAACAGTCGTCATAGATAATTCGGTTTGGTTTATTCATTTGTGTGCGTGGAACTGCGCGCGCTCTTATCGCTGCGCTGTTAATTGTCACTAAATATGTATATGTGCAACGCTACTTACGGGTGTTTTTTTCTCATCCAACGCCGCCTCCTCAACACTACTGTTGTCCAGCACCGTCTCCGGCTTCTGTGCGCCAGTTTCGTCGGACATTATTTGGCTAAGGAAATGTTTCCAGGCACTTCTATACTATTATGATTAGGTTTTATTGCGAAACCGTGTGTATTTCGCAATATTTTAACTTCAGACTGCTTCGGCTGCAGACTCTGGCACTGACGAGTTTATTCCACTCTGTCCGCTTGTACACAACTACAGGTAAAATCTACACGCTGGGCAAAGCGTGAACCCGCAAATTTTATAAATGCCGGATACGTGTACTGCAACACAAATAACCGATCGCAAATATTGTATTAAATTGCGAAAAACACTTGGCTATAATTTTCGAATATTGTTTGCAATACAAAATTCCGCCTTTTACACTCTTTTGTGTTTTTTAAATCGCGCTTGTAAACGTAACTCAACTGCTTCTGTTTTAGTACTGCACAACGGCATTTTCTGGCGGCCTTTTTTGTCAGTGTTGTCGGGCGACGTCGGTTCAGTGTTTCGAAACGCCTTAAAGGTCACTCCACGCGGCGCAGCTCCGTTGCATTGTTATTTTTATTTATACATCCCGAAGTAGCAAAAATGGTCTCACAGGAGCAGATCGAAGCCATTGGCGGGGTGCTGAACAACAAGGACAGGCCATTAAAGGAGCGGTTCCGTGCCCTCTTCACACTGAAGAATATTGGTGGCAAAACTGCCATTGATTCCATTAGCAAGGCATTTGACGATGATTCAGCCTTGCTCAAGCACGAATTGGCCTACTGCCTGGGACAGATGCAGGACCCAAAGGCGTTGAACATACTCACCAAGGTCTTGAAGGACACCACACAAGAGCCGATGGTTCGCCACGAAGCTGCCGAGGCCATGGGCGCCATTGGCCACGCAGACGTGCTGGCCATCCTCGAGGAGTACAAGAAGGATCCCGTCGTCGAGGTGGCCGAAACATGCGCCATCGCACTGGACCGTGTACGCTGGCTTCAGAGCGGACAGCAGGTGGCAGACAACAATCCCTACGCCTCCGTGGATCCCTCGCCCCCGACGGCCGGCGACAAGAGTGTGGCTGAGCTAAAGGCCATCTACCTGGATGCCAAGCAGACGCTGTTCGATCGCTACCGGGCCATGTTCAGCTTGCGAAACTTGCGCACAGAGGAGAGTGTCCTCGCCATAGCAGAGGGACTCAAGGATTCGTCTGCCCTGTTCCGGCACGAGGTGGCCTTTGTTCTGGGCCAACTGCAAGAGCCTTGCAGCATTCCGTACTTGCAGGAGAACCTAGAGGACCACAAGGAAAATGAGATGGTGCGCCACGAGTGTGCAGAGGCTCTGGGAGCCATTGCCTCGGACGAATGCATACAGATTCTGAACCGCTATGCGGACGATGAGAAGCGTGTGGTCAAGGAGAGCTGTGTGATTGCCCTGGACATGTGCGAGTACGAGAACAGTCCGGAGTTTCAGTATGCCGATGGCCTGACAAAGCTGGATGGGACCAAATAATCATATTTAGCATTTGAATTTATTTAACTGTATATATTATTTGTAAATTTGTATTGTTGAATCACGGTACGTGATTGCCCAGAATCTAATCTAATCGGTCGGCAGTAAAGCGAATCGAAACGTGACTTTCAAAGGGTTTAAATTTCTTGAGATAATTTTTAGTGTTTACTTGAACGTAGGAACTATCAAGTTACTCGTAGATTTAATCTAAAATCGCAGTAGGGAATAAATAGCACTTTTTCTTTAAAAGCACCGGGCTGCACTAGTGTAGGGTTGCGTTTATGTATGGTATCGATAGTGAATGTATTTATTTGCTTTTCTTGGGATTTAGCTAGTATTTACCCTCATAGTTTCCATCGTTTCGTCGATTTAATCCCCTCTTTTGTAAAAACCACAACTTGCGCATTGCAAATCAAGAAAATCTGTACCTCTTTTGAATCGAAAATGCATCGAAAATCGATTGTCCCGATAAGCATGCTGGGTACCGTACTAGCGCTTTTTTCATTAATTTCTGTAGCGATGGCGGCCAACAAGGAGCGTACTTTTATCATGGTTAAGCCCGATGGAGTCCAGCGTGGACTCGTCGGCAAGATCATTGAGCGCTTCGAGCAGAAGGGCTTCAAATTGGTCGCCCTGAAGTTCACCTGGGTAAGAATATAATTAAATTAAGAAATCAATAGCGGCGCCCCCACGCTTTCTGGCGCATCGTGTTTAACCTCAAAGTCGGCGCCGTCAGGTGTGGGAGCGTTAGCACTTTGACATGTGTGTTTAGAGGTCAAGAAAACAGTGATAGCGTTACAATAACTGTTTTGTAATCATTGCAGGCCTCCAAGGACCTGTTGGAGAAGCACTACGCCGATCTGTCGGCTCGCCCCTTCTTCCCCGGACTTGTCAACTACATGAACTCCGGTCCAGTGGTTCCCATGGTGTGGGAGGGCTTGAATGTGGTCAAGACCGGCCGTCAGATGCTTGGCGCCACCAACCCCGCCGATTCCTTGCCCGGCACCATTCGCGGTGACTTCTGCATCCAGGTGGGCCGCAACATCATCCACGGCTCCGATGCCGTCGAGTCCGCCGAGAAGGAGATCGCCCTCTGGTTCAACGAGAAGGAGCTGGTCACCTGGACTCCAGCTGCCAAGGACTGGATCTACGAATAAAATGTCAGTCATGTGTAGAATCTGAATCTGCATTTGCCTCTCACTTAAGTTATACAGAGTACAGAGATTCTTCAAAAGAAATAAAATTCCATCATTCTTATAATAGTACTCTATTTTATTCAGTTATGTACTCTAACCACTCGCTGGTAGGGTTCTCTGTTGGTAGCACCCAGCCGCGGGGTATGCAGGAGCCTCCTTTTCCTTGCGTTATATAAGAATCCCATATGGAACTGCAAAACAAATTGGATTACTTGAGAGACCTGAGGCTCGAACTGGGTGTTCTAAAACCTACCGTCGCCTGAGCAACTCGGCCTTATATCCTAGTCCCCGCTTCTGAATAGATGAGGGTGAGCCAAAAAACACAATGTCCCATTGGCGTTCTCTAGCTGGCGCCTTGGACTCGATGATTCTGCCAGTCGTAGTCTCCTGTTGCACCCGGCTCCACGCCGTGCGCATGGACGCCAGCTTCTCGGTTAGTTTGGCCTTATCTCCGCCACGGGCCTCACATAACTTTTCCAGAAGGTCCAACCTCTCCAACATGCTGGCGGCGTCATGACGCCTTTTTAAGTCGATGTCCTCCGCTTGCTTTCCTCTTGGAGCAGGACGGGGCTCGTCGGGGGGATTTGGTACGGGATCCTCTCTGACAACGCCTTCGGCTGCTTGCTGTTCTTTGTTCCTTTGTCTGAATTTCCAACGCCTGCGTTTTCTGCGTCGTTGGATGCCGGCAATCTTTGCAGCCGTTTTAGAGTCATCAACTCCGCTTGGTGGGGCATTGCTAACAGTCGAAAATTCTCGTATATCGCCAGCAGATTCTGCAATATTTGTCTTTATTTCGCATAATTTCGGAGTTTTCGCCGGCATTTTAAGCAGTGTTAGAAAACGTCAAAGGCGGGCACAGCTGTTTGGCTGATGTTAATTTATTAAATAATATTATATTAATGCGAAACATGTAATTAGGGAAGCATAATTAAATACTATTGAGGGAACGTTTAAAGATTCGCTTGCCGCCCGCCATGGACTTAAACCGCCAGCACACCCTTGGCTTCGGTTAAGATCTCTGCAGCCTTTGTGTACGTCTCCGTCTCCTTGAGATCCACCTCGTCATCGAGGAATTTCTGCAGCAAGTCGAACTCCTTTTGCAGTCTGGAAAGAAAGAGGCGAGAAGTTAACCATTTGGCAGGCAACTCTTATACAATGGAAATACCTGCGCTTTGAGTCCGGAATCATCATCTCACACTCCTCGATGACCTCCTGCTGCTTGCGCAGGACATGGTCATCGGCTCCATCGTTCCTGAACTTCTCCAAACGTGTGCGTTCTATGTTCACTTCCTTCTCGTACGTGGTCTTTTCCTTTGACAGGCGCTTAACGACACCCGTTTTAATAACCAATTGCCTGATGCGTGGATCTGCCATTTTTGAGCTCGCACCGGATTATTGGTATTTCAAGTGAGTAAAATTTTAGTTAGTTAGATCACAATTATTTTGATAGTTTATGAACAGCCGGCTGAAGTTGTGCTTGCTTTCCCTTTGTTTGTGCCTTTTAATAAATACCGCCTGTGAGTCAGTTCCAGAGCTGCCAGAATTCAAGATCTTGAAAAAGTGGCATTCACAATAAACTCCGAAGGCCGTTGAGTTCAAACATCCAAAACTTGTATATAATATGGAACATATTCTGTCCCCTTTTATAAATGTTTTTGGCCTATTTACACAGACATGAGTTACAAAACGATATTTGAGTTAACTCAGAATTGGCGTTTACACTTGCACAAAGATGAGTTGTAGAGAATTGGCTGCGGTTTGTTTACAAATCTCGATAACAATAATCTGCAAAATTTTGTTGAGATGGATCTCCAACACACCCTGAGATTTCCAAGATTTACCCAATTCGAGGATAATTTCTTTCCCAGGTTGGGAACAATGCTGATCACTTTTCGCAGCATGTTGCTGGCCCATACTATTTAGTTTGCAAAAGGTACTTACGTAAGTGAAAATTCCCATGTGGCTCGAGAGAAAATTCCCTACGGACAAGAGAGAAACTCCTCGAGGGACATTCGAAAAACGTGTGTATGTGTAATACCTTATTTTCTTGAATATTTCTTGAATTGAATTTAGTGGACGGATGAAATTCCCGTAAAAAATACATTGAACTCATTTTCGTATACCGTTAGTGGCCACTTTGTTTGTTTTCCCTTTGTTTGTGACTTTTAATATGCCGCCTTTAATTTTTAGAGCTGCCACCCTTTCAAAAATTGCCATTCACAATAAACTCCGAAAGCTGTTAAATTTAAAATGTCCTAAATCTTATATAAGTTTGAAAACTCTCTGTTCACATTTTCAAAGGGTCTTAGTTTTGGTGAAAATGAAACAATTTGTTGAATCGATTTATTTGGTATTTTACGGTTAAGCTTCCTTTATTTTTCTCATCATTTAAAAGATCTTTTTATCAAGCAACATGTGTTCAGTATCCATGAATTTTGTTTGGTGTTTTGGCTACAATTAGATGTGTATAAATTCAGAGAATGGTTATGGGGGGCAATGAGCTGCGATTAACGTATATATTGTGTGTAGTATGCAAATGCAAATGAGGCTCGAACGAACATTTAGAATGTTTTGTCAAAAACCGCATGATTATGTTTGTGTGTTATAATATTTTTTTGTAATACTTCTTAAGCATTTGTCTTTTGGTTTCAAGAGAAAATTTTGAATTCATTACGAATGTAGTCTTTTTGGTTGTTGTTTCAATGAAGCATTTAAAGAGAAGGGGACAGGGCTGGGGATGGGGCCATGGTTTAAAACTAAACTCTGAAATTACAGTGTGTAATAGATTTTAAATCGAATGCCTCCGACTTGACTTATCAAAAGTATAAAAAGTGTTTAAAATCCATTTGGTGACACGATGGGGGTGGGGGGCCATGATGGGCTGATAGGATATTCATTTAATGGCAGATGATGAGATGTCGATGCGGATGTTTAATAAAATTTGTATTATTAGTAATGATGGATGAGCGTATATCGATGAGGCTAGCAGCAAGCTACAGTGGCATATTGGTTGGCTCCCTCCGCTTCTGCTTCTGCTCCTGCTCCCGCTACTGCTACTGCGAAAGGTTTCCTGCGAAAGGACTTGCGATGGCGATACAAATTCAGATAGATGCAGTAGATGGCAACGTTGAGTGCGACAAGCGACTGGGCGAACGGAAAGGATGCTGGATACTCGTCCGACTTGCCACCATCGCGCTGGGTGGGCAGAAGGATGCCATCGACTCTGCTGTTGCTCCTGCTAGCAGGCTCCACGCTAATTGTGTGTGTGATTATTATTAATTGTAGTATTTGTTCGATTTCATATAATATTTGCATGCAGCAGTTAGTATTGGTAATTGATGTTTCTACTTGTTCTTCTTCTCCCGCGGTTGCCACTGTTTCTGGTTTTGATCGTCGATTAGATATTATTAAGTTTTTGAGATGTGTTGTTGCTGTTGCTGTTGCTGTTGCTCTAGCCGTTTGCTGCTGGGATTCTTGAGTGATGCTGTTGTTGCTGTTGCTGTTGCTGCTCTCGCTTATGTTGTAGGTCTGCTGGCACCCTAGTTATTTCTTCTTCTGTGCCTTCTCAGCGGCTTTTGTGACTTTGCCCGAGGTCGTTTCTTTAAAGTTGACGGACTTGATAACGCCAACGGCGACCGTTTGGCGCATGTCGCGCACGGCGAAGCGCCCCAGCGGCGGAAACTCCTGGAAGCTCTCAACGCACAGCGGCTTGCTGGGCACCAGCACAATGATTGCCGCATCACCCGACTTGATGGCCTTCGGCTCGGTCTCCGTTGTCTTGCCCGTACGACGATCGCACTTCTCCTTGATCTCCGCAAACTTGCACGCAATATGAGCCGTGTGGCAATCCAAAACGGGAGTATATCCATTGGCTATCTGCCCAGGATGGTTGAGCACAATTACCTGTAGAAATGGAAGTTCAAATTTGAATCAGTTTTCCACATTCCTTGGACGGCAGCAAGTCCCTACCTGAGCGGTAAAGTCAGCAGCTCCACGGGGTGGATTGTTCTTGGAGTCGCCAGCCACATAGCCACGTCGCAGCTCCTTCACCGAAACGTTCTTCACATTGAAGCCCACATTGTCGCCCGGCATGGCTTCGGTGAGCGCCTCGTGATGCATCTCCACGGACTTTACCTCGGTGACCAAATTAACTGGCGCAAAGTTAACGACCATTCCTGCAACGAGAACGTATACATTTATACATACAGAGTGAGGTTCTCTATCTGTCGGTTGGCTGGGTTGTGGGTGCAAGTGGGAGTGCAGCACGGGGTTGCCCTGCCTCGCTCTCGGCGCTCTAATAATGCATACATGCGCAGGGCTTCGTGTCGAGCTTCGTTCGCGGCGGCGGCAGTGGCACCCAAATGCCGACCTAAATTTAGCTGCCCAGCACTTAATGGCAGAGAGTTTGAATGCACAACTAATCATGTGGGTGGTGGTTGCATGCATTAATCAAGAAACGTATTGTGATTCCGTCCTGCCTTCCGCTTACCTGGCTTCAGGAGGCCCGTCTCCACACGACCCACGGGTACGGTGCCAATGCCGCCAATCTTGTAGACATCCTGCAGGGGCAGGCGCAGGGGCTTGTCGGTGGGACGCTGTGGCGGCAAGATCGCGTCCAGCGCGTCAATCAGGCACTTGCCCTCGCCCTTGCCCTCCTTGCGCTCCACGGTCCAGCCCTTGAACCAGGGCATCTTCTCGGAGGGCTCCAGCATGTTGTCGCCGTGCCAGCCCGAAATTGGGACGAATGCCACCGAGGCCGGATTGTAGCCGATCTTCTTGATGTACGAGGACACCTCCTTCTTGATTTCCTCATAGCGCGCCTCGCTGTAGGGCGGCTCGGTGGAGTCCATCTTGTTGACGCCCACAATGAGCTGCTTGACGCCCAGCGTGAAGGCGAGGAGGGCGTGCTCGCGGGTCTGGCCGTTCTTCGAGATGCCGGCCTCGAATTCGCCCGTGCCCGCGGCCACGATCAGGACAGCGCAGTCGGCCTGCGAGGTGCCGGTGATCATGTTCTTGATGAAATCTCTGTGGCCGGGCGCATCGATGATGGTCACATAATACTTGGCCGTCTCGAACTTCCACAGAGCAATGTCGATGGTGATGCCGCGCTCGCGCTCCGCCTTCAGCTTGTCCAGCACCCAGGCGTACTTGAACGAGCCCTTGCCCATCTCCTGGGCCTCCTTCTCGAACTTCTCAATCGTGCGCTTGTCAATGCCGCCGCATTTGTAAATCAAATGTCCCGTGGTGGTGGACTTGCCCGAATCGACGTGTCCAATCACCACAATGTTAATATGGATCTTCTCCTTGCCCATCTTCGCGTGCTCTTTACTCCAGATGAATGCAAATCAACGATGCGGCGATGCGGCTGCTTCTTTCTCTACATATAACGGGATACAAAAAAAAGAAACAAGAGAATGGGCGAGAGAGAACAGACATAAGGATATACAGATGCATGTAGTGTGTGTATGTGTGCATGTGGGTAGGTGTAGGGTGTGGGTGTAGACACAAAAAAGAAACCGTTGCATACATGTCGCAACGATTTCCGGACACAAGACGAAGAATACTGTGCAAGCAGTGCACACACTGGGCAAGCAGTTCACTGCAGTGGAAGTGCCACTCACCTATTTATTTATGACGATTATCGCTGGGCGCTGCTTTGCGGTCAGAACTGTTGACAAATCCACTGGCTGCTGAATCCTAGAATATATTTTTATTTATTAATTGTTGGATTATTATGCACTGAATACTAATGGAGAGTTATGTCCTGCTGCAGACACGGCAAACGACTGATTCTCGGCGTTTCTGCAACCCGGTCTAAAAAATCAATAACGAGCCCCAGACAGAAACAGAAGCCGAGCAGAGGCTTGGAGCTTGGCAGCCGAGAGCAGCTCACACGACTGGCAATGCACTCTCAGACCGTCCACAACGCCCCCAAACCCCCGCCAAGCAGTCGAAACAACACGGAACACATTGCGGCAGGCAGAGAAAGTGTCGCGGGTGGGTGGGCTACCAAAAAAGAGTGAGCTGAGGTGAGGTGGCGGCCAAGTGCTGGCTCAAATTGCTCGAATTAGCTTTCCCATTAAGATGGAGATGGATAGGGCAGATTTATGATATGAACAGATTATGAGGCATTTGCACGAAAAGGCAGCAAAATCAATGATGACGTCGCCGCCTCACGCGTCGGTGGGTGGGTGTTGGGCAAAGCGAAATAAAGAGTCTATGCAAAGCATCGGCATTCGGGGACATTCGTGTGTGTCTCTGGGCTGCTCTCGGCGGCAGGGTATAGCTATTCGCGTTGCTCAAAAGGGTGCAAAAACTGCACAGACAGACAGAGACAGAGCCAGAAAGAGAGAGAGAGAGAGGAGAGAAGAGACACACCACACATGTAGAGAAAGAGATGCACTTGCTCGGCAGCGGTCTGGCCTGGCTCATCGTTTAGCATCGATTCTCGTCGGCCGCCTGACGTCTTGGATAAACTTGCAGCCGAACGAACACACACACACACACACTTGCTGCAGCACACACTCACACACACTGGCACATGCATAGGGCGTTGTGATTTATTTTCTACCCTAGTGACAATTTTTACTTTGCGAATTTTCCTCATTTATTTTTAAACTCTGTATTTGCGTCGAAGTGCAAATTGCACGAAAAGAAGACACGAGAAAAAGGGAAATGTAAAAATACTCTGGCATGCTAAATCTCACACACACACACACACACACACAGCGATGCAGAAATGCAGATGAAGCGGGGCGGTAGAAAAGGGGGAGGTATGATAATCTGCAGAGCATGTGTCATATGCAAAATGCACATGCTTTTTAGTTCGACTGATGAAAATCCCCATAAAAAGCAAGGAAAGCACTCAAAAAGGCAAAATAAATCAAGGAACACCTCACACACTACAACACAAACAAAAAGTTGCTGCAATTCTTTGCCAAAACGGCCGCCATGTTGGAAATTAAATGTCTCAACCGCAAAAAAAAACTAGTTTAATTCGGTTGAAAATGGAGCAAAAAGAGCAACAGAACTTGAATCCTTATTCGCGTCATCGAACACTTTTCACCGCCATCGTTATTTATGCACGGACTCTTATGCAAAATGTTATAGGACACCGGCCGGTAATGCAACTTTTCTGCACACACAGACACACACACACTGGCATACACATGAAACTGCACCGAAACTGTCGTCGTTGATTGTATAAAAATTCAAGTCAATCGCTTTTCATACCACAAAAAAACGGGCAAATATTTATGATTATTCACGAAATATCCAATGCCCCACACTTGTTTGGTTAATTGACACTCGGAAAATCAATCGATGCCTATTAATATTGGCAATTTTCAAGAATTTAACTAGCCCCATTTGCGGTTTGCGTGCACTTACCTCGAAATCAGAAAACGGAAAGAGCGAAAAGTTTAACGGGAGCCTCGTCGGCGATGGGACCGCGGACTTTGCTATAAAATATACCCACAGGAATATACCGCAATATACCAAAACAGCCGTGAAATATTCCGATGAGCCATAAAGCAGGTGCACTTTTTATAGCAGGTGAACAACTTGTGTTAAGCCGGGGAAAACTTGTAATTGGTCTTGTAAATCCTTGTTACTTGGACAAAGAGCCCCACGATATCTTTCATAATTGTCGTGATTAGACCGACTGGTCTACAATGGGTTAATCGTGCTCCGTTCATGATCGGAAATCATATTTTTCAGTTTTGAAATTCGGTGTAATATTCCTAGCTAACTGGGAATCTTTTCTACTCAATTTTCTACTAGTTTGGCTAATTGCAACGAATCTCTTTTACTTGTACCCTTCCTTGTGGAGACTTGCAGCAACAAAGAACAAAAATGTTGGCGTATCCGTATAGAATGTATTCAAAATATAAAGTAAGATCTAAATATTACATGAAAAGGCCAAGTTATGCCGAAAGTATCCACTGAACTAGGCTATTTATTTTTCATTTCCATTCACTGTCTGACTCGTACTCCGGCCAATCTGGCTTCACGCCAGCCGGCAGCTTCTTCTGCTCCAAATAAACATTGAACTGCTCGGGAATGGACATAAATCTGCGAAGCTTCAAGCGAAACTGCCTCCATGTCAGCTGGTTATAGTTCTTCCGATCCGTGACCATTGCCTTGTAGTTGAACTTGTATTTGTTGAGGAAATAGGAGAGCTCTTTAATGACACCTTTGGGTAGTCTGCAGGAATCAAAGGAATATAAAAAATGATCATAATCGCAGAAGGTTCCTGTTTACCTGAACTCTGGGTCTGCGCGCTCGCTAGCCAATTGCTCCAGTTCCTCTACCACATGGAGACGTTTGGGCCCCTCCACGAGAGGCGCTTTCTTTATGCCCAACACCAGGCGCTCCTCCTCGTCGAGTTCCTCCTCCACGAAACCGTTCACAATTTTAGCCGCTTGAAGTCGCTCCTTTCTGTAGCTTGGTATCGCGATTGCCTTGTTGGGATCCTTGGCCAATCCCATTTCGCTGAAGTTGGTGCCCACACGCTGGCCCTCAACCCACATTTTCTTCAGAGTGGGACTAAGCGAAAAAAAGTTAATGGCGTTCCATGAGGACCTTTAAAAAGTTCAACTTACTCCTTGATTTTGCCAGTAGAACTGCGTGTTTTGTTGAGTGTTTTACGGTTTACACTGTAGCGATAGTGCTTGCCTTTGTGGTTCTTGCGAATCTTCATGGTTTATCTGTTTATTTCTTAAATTTCTTTACTAAAAAACAAAAACAAGCTGTTGCAGCTGCACGTGTGCTGTGCAGTGTGACCGCAGACTTATCGATCAAATATACCGCAACCTGAATGTTTACCAAAATATACCGTCAATCTTTCATAATTTTCTTCTAATTTTATGTTGCATGTAATATTACTAACTAGTTAGAATTCTCAGCGCTAAAACTATAATTGTATCAGATTCATCTATCAATTCTCCACAAGATTGGCTAATTTTCTTGACTTCTTGAGTATCCTGGTATTTTTGAGTATTTTCGTTTTTCCAGTTTTTATATGCTATGCGACAACCCTAGTCTGATCTGCTTTAAGTTTTGTTTATAACAAATCAAGTGAACACAATGCGCGATGAAATTTTGGATCCTAACAATCTGGTCAAGAACCGGGAGATCCTGTATCGACTGATGATAAGGTAAGCTAGTGGGTTCACAGACCAGAACGTCAGATGACTGTCTCTCCATCTTGCAGCCAGCTGATGTACGATGGCTTGGAGAAGTTTGCGATGGAGCTGTCGATGCTGGTCAAGGCGGATCAGTGTGCGCCGAGCGAGCGCCTGCTGCATGTGATGATATCCGGCATGCAGACATTGTCCGACAAGGAGAAACTCAATTCGGACGACGTCCTCCCTGGCATAGATCTCGAGTTTGAGCCCGAAGCCTCCGCACTGGCGCCAGAGCCGCACTCGTATGAAACGGCCTATGTGACGTCCCACAAGCAGGCCTGCCGTGCCGGCGCCTTCAGTTACGACGGCTCGCTGGTGGCAACCGGCAGTGTGGATGCCAGCATCAAGATTTTGGATGTGGAACGTATGCTGGCCAAGTCGGCGCCAGACGAGTGTGAACCCGGTCGCGAGCAGCAGGGTCATCCGGTTATACGCACCCTGTATGACCACACCGATGAGGTGTCCTATCTGGAGTTCCATCCCAAGGAGCACATTCTGGCGTCGGCATCGCGCGACGGCACCGTCAAGTTGTTCGACATTGCCAAGCCCTCGGTGAAGAAGGCCCACAAAGTCTTTACCGACTGCGAGCCTGTGTTGTGTCTCTCGTTCCATCCCACTGGCGACTACATAGCCATCGGCACGGAGCACAACGTTCTGCGTGTGTACGATGTGCACACCACGCAGTGTTTCGTCAGCGCCATTCCCTCGCAGCAGCACAAGGCCGGGGTGACGTGTGTAAAGTACTCGCCCACAGCCAAACTATATGCAACGGGCAGCTATGATGGCGACATAAAGGTCTGGGATGGCATCAGCGGACGTTGCATCAATACCATAGCAGAGGCCCATGGCGGCGCGGCCATTTGCTCGCTGCAGTTCACACGAAACGGCAAGGTAAGTGTGGGGCATCACCCTGGACACAATTCCTTCTCATCCAAGCGCTTTTCCAGTATCTACTATCGTCGGGCATGGACTCGCTTGTCTACCTGTGGGAGCTCTGCACCAGTCGACCCATACAAACGTACACGGGCGCCGGCACCACCGGCAAGCAGGAGAACCAGACCGAGGCTGTCTTTAACCACACCGAGGACTATGTGCTCTTTCCCGACGAGGCGACAACATCGCTGTGCTCCTGGAACTCTCGTAATGGCTGTCGACTTACGCTCAACTCGTTGGGCCACAACGGACCTGTACGCTACATCACCCACTCGCCCAATTCCCCTGCGTTCCTCACCTGCTCCGATGACTTTCGTGCACGTTTCTGGTATCGTAGGGCAACCAATCAATAAATTGTATAGAAGCAGCAAAAGAATAAAGTATTTAGGAATGAAAAGTAATAACATTTGCAGTAACTTTTCTGCGTCACTTGGGTGTACACTTTACACTATCATCGCTTATTTTTTAGTAAAATTCTCTTTATTTTTAAAGAACTCGTTCAAGTGTCTATCCATGAATCGAATCGTTAGCCTAGAGTTCGCTCGCTTCTGATCTGTAATATCTTGAATATAATATCGTATCGGATTGAGCGCATTGTAAGTTTAAGTCGTAATGGTTGCCTTTTAAGTAAATTGTTGATGTGATAATACAAGAGGATCCCTCGTCTCGTCTCGTCTCATTTCGTTTCGTTTCGTATAAATATCAGTTCAGTTCAGATTTCTACTTCTTCACTGGGAAGTCCTTTGCGCATTTTGTTGTGCATTGGAACATGCCTTAAAGTCTAAATAGTTCTACGTATATGGTAGTACATATTTATATCATAATTAAGTAGTCGATAATTAAGTTTACAACATTTTGGTGGGGCCTGCCTTCCGCGTGGGGGTGGCCCCTGTACCAAATCATTTTGATAATTGCACAAGTAGCCAATACATTTGATATCATTTCATCTTGTTGCCAAGGTAATGAACAAAAAATTATACTACGGACTTTGAGTATTAAAAACAAATCTCCTATGCCTATACCTAATGTATATGTACAACAAAAAACAATAAGAATGCTAAAAGGTTTACAAATAATAAGAAAGTTTCAACAAAATCACAAAAAATAGAAGTTAAAAAGTTCTAAAATTGCACCCCAACCGTCTGGGGCTCCGGTTCTCTTTCAACTCTGTAAATAATTGTTTAATAATTAAAGCCGAAAGTCATTAGAGTTCACTGAACTGTGTGTGTTTGTGCGTGCGCAAATGGCAGGTGGGTGTGCCAGCAGCTAAGGCCTAAGGATTACAGTCTTACAGTCTAAGGATGCATTAGCTTAAGAGTGTTTTTCTTTTTGTTAAAACTTATTTGTTAAGGCTATCTGGACGGAGCACGTTGTAGTCGTAGTAGCTTAGTATTGCTTTAATTTAACTAACAATCCGGTTGAGTGTTTTTCCTTATTCCTATCAAGTATTCTACAGTTGAGAGACCTCGCTTGAAGGTGCATTCAGTATGTGTGTGCGTTAGCGTTAAGTGGGGGATCCCCTTCCAAAAGTCTTTACGTTGCGGTGGTTTGTGCGTTGGTGGCCAGCGCCAGGCTCTTGCCCTCAGCCACCGAGCATGTAATGGGCGGCGAGGGAGATGGCGATGGCGACGGCGACGGTGAGATCTGTATCTCATTCTTAATGATGACATCGTGATGCAGGCTCAGCATGGCCGCGGCGGCTGCCTCCGGATTGGAGCCCTCATAGCCATCACTCAGCTCTGGGTCTTGGTCCTCCTGCTTCACGTCCTCTGGCAGCAGCATGCAGTTGTCCTGCTGCTGCTCCATCTGCTGTTGCTCCATTTGCTGTTCGAGCTGTAGCTGGTACTGCTCCTGCTGCTGCTGCTGTTGCTGCTGGTACATGGAGGCCTGCATGTCGCCAGCTGCCGCTGCGGTGATCAAATACTTGAGCGGACTGAAGGCGCCCATGTCCTTGGGTGGCGTAAAGTTCTCGTGCGTCATCTTCAGGTGGTTCTTCATCTTGTCCGGCCGCGAGAACTCCTTGCAGCACACCGGACAGGGGAACACCTTGCGGTGCTTGCCCTCGTGGTAGAGGAACGCGTGCCGCTGGAAGCTGTACTTGTTCTTGAATGTCTTTTGCATGTTCTCCTTGGCGCACTCTGTGCACCGATAGACGCCCTCCACCACGCTGGCGTACCGAAACAGATCCAGTCCCCGCACCGACATCTCCGTCAGATGCTCCGCCTGATCATCGATCGTCGACTGTGCCTTGCGTCGCACCCTTCTCCGCTGTATGGGACGCTTGACTGGCTTCTTGGAGCCCGACAGGCGCGATGTATTGCTTGCCCGGACACCGCCAGATGTTGATTGCGTTTTGCGCTCAGACTCGACGACTCGATAGCCAGGCAGCCCCGCACTCTCGTCGGCCAGCGTAAGTAAGTCATGATCCTGCTCATCATCAGCCTTATCCTGCTGCTCGGCCAGGCAGAGTAGCTCCATGTCATCATCCGGATACTGATCGGCGCTTGAGGGTGATGCCTGCTGCTGCTGTTGTTGCTGCTGCTGGTAATAGTCCGCCGCCTTCTGCTGATTGGCGGCCATGTGCAGCAGCAGCTGGTGGTGCAGACTGTCGCTGTTGTTGGCCACTTGTGCTGCCTGCTGCTCCGCTGCATTGGCCAACGACTGCAGTCCACTGTGTGCCTCCTCCTGGCTCTGCTCGATGTCAGTCTCCTCGTTGGTGGCTGCTGCTGCGACTGCTGGCAGCCGACTGGCACTGGGCACCTCGGGATCTTTGGCCCCGCCACGCAGCTGTTGCTTCAGCAGAGAATTGCTGTTGCTGCCATTTCCCTTGGGCTTCGACTTTGACTGCGACTGTGTGGGCGATGTTGGTTGGGTCTGTGCCTGTGTCTGCTTCTGTGGGGATGTATTGTTGGGGTTAATGGCGCGTATCTTCAGTCCCAGAATGGTTGGCAGGTGCACTGGATTATCGCCAATCTCCAGCAACGTGGCCACCGCTGGCTCTGCCACAGAGTTGGTAGTTGTGCCTGCCCCCGAACCCAGTGCTGCTCCGGCCATAGTAATTGTCTTGGCCGAAATTGTGGTCGTCAGCGTTGAGGTGGAGCCAAAGAGTCGTTGCGAGAGTTCCGGTGTGGCCTGCGACTGTGCGGATGTGACTGTAAAAATATAGATTTAAAAATTAATTCCAAAATCTTTTTAGATACAAAATAAAGCTAAACGTTTTGTGGAAATAAAATCAAAAATAAAATTCAACTAAAACTATAATGAAATAAAAACAATCAATTTTTGGTTCAGAACTGATTTTTTGTTTTGTGTGTTTTTTGCATTGTGTATTTTATTTCTCTTCTGCTTTATTTTTTGTTTGTTTGTTTGTTGTTGTATTATAAAATGTTCTGCTTGCTCTTGCTTTCGCCATCCTACTATAACAAAAAATTAGTTATACATAAAGATATATATATATCTGATATCTGATTAATATTGCGTGTGATTCACTATTTAGTAGTTAGGGTTTTTTTATGTATTTTATAATTATGCATTATCATTAAATCGTATCGTATTTTCGTATTTAGCTAATTTTAAACGGAAACCAAGTTTACCAACGAATTTGCAGACAATTTTCTCATTCACAAATGGAAGTTTGTTTGCCCTGCGATATTCTGGAAAGATCTGGTCAGATATATTTATATACATATGCGTATATTCATATATTTCTTTGGGCATCAAAAGCATGACTCTTTATATACTCGTATATATTATATATTATGTATATTGATTGATTGATTGTTTGATTGATTCCTCGTAAAGTGTTCGAGTGTTGTGGACATCGTTTGAAAGCGAGAAAATTGCCGAGGATGATTTGATTTTTTGTTTGTTTTTTTAAGTTCTTTGAATGCAAAAAATACGTGTAGATATAGTGTAGATATATATATAAAAAGTAGACTAAAAATAAAAGTAAAATATAGTACAAACAATCTACAATATATATTGTGTTTGATTTTTAAATGTTTTTAGTTTTTGATTGTTTTTCTTTATAATTAACGCCAAAAAAACAAAAGATTGGAAGATGATTCTTTTGGGTTAGACATAGAAGAAGAAATCCTTGAAATTGTGGTGATTCTGTGGGTGGAGATTGTTAGGTTGGTGGTGTGGGGTCGACGGCGGCTTACGGACTAAATTGCACTAGCTACCACTAAATAAAGAATTAAAAACAAAATTATTTAATAAATTAGCGTACGCAGCTTGTTTATTATTGGATTGCGCATAATTTTTAGGTTTAATTTATATTTTTTTGTATGTTTTTCTTTTTTGCTGAATTTTCTTTTTGCAGTTTTTCAGTGGATTTTTTTTTGTTTGTGTCAAAAATTTTAACGTTTTCACATGACTCGAGGAATAAACTTTTTCTTGTTGTCGGTTGTTTATTTTTGTTTTGTATTTATTCTTCTTCTTTGCAGATTTTAAACCTTTCAGTTTTGTTTTGTTTTTTTTTGTTTGTTTTTGGAGATCGTTTTGCTTTAACAACAACAAATTTGTAATTTTAACATTCTCTATTTTTTTTCTTTCTGTATGCTGCGGTTTTTCGTCTCTGTTTGGATTTTTCAACTGCATTTTAGCGTTTAGGTTTTTGCTTTTGCTTTTGATTTTCATTTTCTTTGGCGATAATTTAAGCCTCCGATATACAACATAAATCGTTTAATAGATTGATGATAAATTATGTTTACTTGTTTATGCTCATTAATTTAATAATATTATCATTACAATTATTATTGTATATTATTGTTGCTGTTACTATTTGTAATTACAATTTATAGACGATCAGTGATCGATTAATAATCGACAACCCAACCCATCCCCACAATCGATACCAACGAAACATTTGCAATCTTTCTTTGGATATCTCCTGTGGGGAGTGGCATCTATCTGTATAGGGTGCGTGTGTGTGTGTTTGTGGGGGTGTGGTGTGAGTGACTGGGGGTCACAAAAGAGGACCTTGCGCCCAGACTCGGATTTAACTTTTAACTAGCTTCATTTGAAGGCAACAAGGTAGATTTGCGCTCCCTCCTCGCATATGATTAACATTACAATTTGTTTGCTCTTTCCGTTTCCGTTGTGTTTAGCTTTCGATTCGTAAGATGTAATAATAATAATATAGATAGTGTATAGTATATTAACATAAGCATATCTGAACATAAGATAATGATAAATTAATTAATAGAACTACGTGCTAAACATACCATTCAATGTGTATAGATATTTGTGTATATTTATATTCTGTATCTTAAGTTATGCAGATACATTTTGTTTTTGTAATTAACTAAAAGTGCAGAAGGTTTTCTTTTTTATGTTTAGTTTCGGTCTTTGCCCCTGCCCCAGTGACATGTCGATTCTTTTAATAAGGCCGCTCTGGTGTCCACAACATACAATGATTTTTGTTTTTCATTGAAATATATTTAGATATATTTCGATCCGTAAAAATAGTAATCGCATTGGTGGTTTTTGTTTTGTTTTTTGTCTGTTTAGGATTAGTTTTGGAAGTGAGGGCGTGCGGGTTTGACTTATGGCTAAAAATAAAGGGTTCGGTACGGTTCGGTTTGGGTTGGATTGGATTTGGAAAAGTAATTGCACAACATATTATAATATGTATTTATATGTAATATAAAGACTGCTAAACGGTTATTTTGTTGTTGAGGAAATACACCGTTTTGGCTCGCCTTTTGGATAATCAAAGATTTCCACGTTGCCCGGCATTTTCTCTCGAATTATTCTTATTCTCGTTCAATAAAAGAGAAACGCAAAATAATAGTTAGATTATAAAACAAAAGCCAGAAGTAAATAACTAAAAACAAAATCAACAAAAAAAATCTACCCCCCGGTCCCCCCTGCAACAGCGAGCGCCTGGCGCCTGCTTCTCCTCCCGATCCTTAGATTCCCCTCCCCCATTGGATTCTGCTGGAATATTGTGTGGCTGCTTCTCCTGGAGTCAACCTCTCTGTCTCTGTCTGTGTGTGTCTGAGGATTTCTTCTTGGGTGGGTGCTATATAGTTTATGGGTATGTGGGTCAGGGGGAGATTACTGCGCCGCCGCAGCGGGAGCTGCAGGTGTCGTGGCCACCGTCAGCGGACCCAGGGAGCCGCTCGATGACGAGGTGGACGACGATGATGAGGTGGAGAGCGCATTGCTGGTGGCGGGCAGCGACTGATTCGAGTTCTGGGCACTCAGATCTGGAGGCGGTGGCGTTGAACCACCAGAAACGCCCAGCGGCTGATTGGCCAAAGTGGCGGCTGCAACGCTGGCCAGCGCCGTTGAGGGATTTTCGATCTTGTGAATGATCTTGACGTGCGCGGTCATATTGTCCTTGCGCGTGAACTCCTTGAAGCAGAAGGGACACGGATAGACCTTGACGTTGCGCTTATGCGAGGTCACATAGTGCCGGCAGAAGTTGCTGATGTGCGTGTAGACGCGCGAGCAGACCTTGCAGCGGTACGTGTGCTCGCCCTCTTTGGTGCAATAGTCCCGGACGGAGCCCTCCGTGTCGCCCTCCCCAATATTGCTGCTGAGATTGAGCTTGGTCTTGACGGCCGGCGAGCCAATGGTGACGCCGCCGCTCAGATTCGGCGTGCTGCCGCTCAGCGAACCGGTCGCCTTGAACTTGAATCCGTCGCTGCTGTTGTACAGATCGAGGTAGTCCTGGCTGGTGAACACACCCTTCACCTCGCCATTCAGCTTGCCCGTCTTCGGGCGCTTCTGCACACGCGGCCTGGCCGATGAGGACGATGCGGGCGACACTAGCGGCGTGGAGGCAGCGTTCGCCTTGCCAATGGGCGTGAGCTTCGGTATGCTGACCATACTCTTCACCTGCGCCCCTCCAGCGGCCATTCCGATGATGTTCATCTTGAGTCCGCCACTGCTTACGCCGGATGTGGCTGCCGCCGCTGCTGCCGCCGTCTCCACATGGTGTTTACGTTGAGCGGCTATCAGGAGCGCCTGCTGGCGAGCCTGTTCGTTGAGGTGGTTGTTGTTGTTGCTGCCGGCTCCACCTGCATCGGTTTGATCCTGCGTGGGCGAGCTGTTGTCGGTGACGGGATTGTATTTGAATTCCACGGGCTCATCGTACTCGTCCAGCATCAGTTGTGGCTCCATGTACGAGGCATCCATGCCATCGCCATCGCTGTCGTTGCCATCTACAGAGGGAGCAAGAGAGAGAGATTGGAATGTTAGTTAGGTCTCCTCTTTGGGGGTAAAGGATGTCAGTGTAGTGGTGATGTGTGTGTGTGTGTGGGTGCAGGATGTATGCAAGAGAAAGGCAAAACACAATGACGCGACAGTGTGAGAGAATAGTTTTGAGTCGGATCGGAAAAGCTATAGGGATTTCAAGCCATTTTTTTGTATCAACGCGTATCGAAATGTTTTTCTATTTGTCTGGATTTGTATCGAGTATTTCCTCTGCTATATTCTGATATTTTGATATGAAATAATGGGCGTAGGCGGTCATGAGGTGCGATGCTGTGGTCGTTCTTTGCATTTTCTGGAGAGCCATCGATTTTTGCGCGCGTTAATAATTTGGAAACAAAACAAAAATCAAACTTAGTTTCTTTTCTTTTTTCTTTTCTGAATTTAGTTTTTTACTTTTTCACGTCGGCCATGAATCCCTGTGAGCTTCAACCCGATCCTCAACATCACAATTATTTCTCTGCTTCAGCATTTTTGTGGATTTGCATTTCTGTGGCATCAAAACCGCTTCTTGTTTTCTTGTTGTTGTTGTTGGGGACACTCACCTGCCGACGGACGGTACAAGCGCACTCGACTGGGGCGGGGTCCTATAAAACGCTCTCTGCCGATTGATTTTGATTCACTGAACGAAACTTTCGATTGTTTTTCTCACATTTTTTTGTTCACTATGATGGGGGGGAAACCGACGCGCGTGTAGAGAAGTTTGGATATATTTTTGGTATGGTATCTTTCGATCTAAATTGAAATGCGTAAAATCCCTTTTAGCTTTTCCGATATTCAAGTAATTCGAAATATTTTATCATTTTCTGTCGCAGATGAGAGATGTGGCTTCACCTTTTGGTTCTGTTTTGGATTGAGGTTGTATTTTGATTGTATTTTACTCTTTTTTGTTGGTGCACTGAATGATTGACCAAGAGAATGATGTAGTATCGATCGACTGATTGATTGATTGGGTTGATGGTGCAATTCTGTCTCTTAGATTAAAGGTAAAAATGATCTTAGGGACTATACTATGTAATGTACAAATATGTTTTGTTTTTTGTATATCTTATGATAGTCTAGAGGCTGAACATGAAACAGGCAGGACTCACCGGAAGTGCTGTTGTCTTCTGCTTGATTTACCACACGATGATCCTTGGAATTCTTTGATCGTTTCGAGGGCAGAGAATCGCGACTTTCCTATAAGCGGAACAAGAAAGATTAGCACGGCTGTTAGGGAGTGGTTTACCGATTCGGAAAACTCACATTTAAATCATCATTATTGCCAGATTCCTGTTGATCATCGGAGCCATCATCGTTGCCAGAGTAGGAGTCGTTTACCAGTTTGCCATTGCCCATGTCCGAGTCGTTCATGAGGTTGTCGCGTTCAAAGTCTTCGTAGTCGTTGCCGGTGCCATTCGAGCTGCCGGACAACTTGCGGGGCCTGCCCCGCTTACGTTTGGGCATCAGGGCGGAGCTGAGGAGTGACGGCTGCACCGGCAGTGTGGCACTATTGGCGGCACTTGCGGTGCTGGCCAAAAGGCTGGCCTGTGACCGATTGCGCTGAGGCACCAGATACGGCTGAATGCGCTGTAACTGTGGTGGCGCTGCTGCTGCCGCCGGTGTGCTCTCTGCCGGCGAGGGCTTATCATCGTTCACCTCGGTGAGGCCCTTGATGCGCAGGCTCTCGGCCACGCGCAGGAATGCGGTAAGACGCTCCTGATCCACGGACACCTCGCCGCGATACATAAAGTCCAGCAGCGACTTCATATCGGAGTAGGGCACATCCTTTAGTATGACAATCGGATGCTTTTCCGGATGATTGATAAACAGAGCATTGAAGTATGGACTGCAGGCGGATAGCACCATCTGTTTGAAAGGAGGAAAATAAACCAGAGTTAGACCAGTTAGCCAGTCAACTCAGAAAGGAAGGAAGAAAACACTTGCCTTGTGTGCTTTTAGGTATTGTCCCTCCACGGCCAGCGTCACGTCTGTGAAGGTTTCTGCGTGGAGTAGCTGATCGAAGACCGACAGCAGGTTGCTCTGATGATTGTTCCATCGCAGGCAGAATCGTTGGGATGCCATCTTCATTTGGAAGCCGTTGTGGTTGCGGTTGCCTTTTGCTGATTGATTCGATTTTCGGACGGGGTGATCTGTCTGGATACCCTATATAGTGATCTTCATTCAATTGTTAGGCGTAGCGCGCGGGTATCATTTAAGGTACTTGGAACTTGTCCTGCTTCCTGACAATCGTCTTAAAGTACAGAACATATAATCCAGGGCGTGCTGTAATCAAAGGAACACACACTTAGGTTAGTTTCAAGGCGTACTTTTCCTTTTAAAGGCTCCTGATATTGGATACATATTCCATTTCCCCTCTCCCATGTGTGTTGTGTATTTCAGTTAGATCTTAGAGTTTCCCACTCGTGTATGAAGGGAGGCTCCGTAAATGACTCGCAAGTGCAAACAAAACTTAATTTAAGAGACGACCCCGCGGGTCAAACTGTCGTCGAAAGGTTCCCCCGCTCCCTACCCCTGTTCGAACATTATGCAGGCATTCATTGCCGAAGCGGCGACGACGCCAGTCAGGAAAAGTAAATGAGGAAATCTAAATGGAAATTTCAAATGTGTTTCAAATGGGCAGCAAATTACAACAACAACAGCAACAACAACGAACAATCCCAAAACCCCACCACACACACGCACTGATCGACAGAGTCGCGCAGAAGGAGAGAGAGGCAGAGTACGGGGGATATGCTGTGAGAGTGAATGGGGATGTGTGGCTGTGTGAGTGCAAATGGGACAACGACGCGGCAGCAGAAACAGTTGCCTGTAACAGCGTGCATGTGGCTCTGTGCGTGTGTGTGTGTGACTTGAAAACTTGCCAAAGGGTGTGTGCGTGTGTTTTGTGAAGACAGAAGAAGCAGAGCAGACAGAAGAGGAAGGCGAACGGAGTGAGTAGGAGAGCAACAACAGAGGAAGCAGAACGGAGCAGAGCAGCAACAGAAACAGGCACGTAGACGACAAAATGGAAAAACTTTAAGCCTGCCATAAAAAACACAAAAAATGTAACTAAGAAGCCTAAAGTTGTTTTAACGAGTGCACGATACCCTACGTTAACTCAAAATCCTTATAGTTCTCGTTGTAGTTTTGCATCTATTTGATTTTTTTGAGATGGCAGAAGGCTTCGTGCACGCGAAATGTACATATGTACTTCCATCTGTTCAACAGACTCCAAAATCAACCTAGATATGGATTAACAGACGCTGTTTGTGATGCTGATCGGAAACGTTATCTTGTTAACGAAAAGTACCTGGTAGTGGTACACACACACGGACATATGTACATAAAGAAACAAAACTGGAACACAATCCCCAATCATCCATCTATAAATTGTTGTGGAAAGTCATGAAATTCCCATTGGCACGTTTACAGGCATGGCATGGATCCACTTATCACTTTCTGACTTTCTGCTGCTGCTGCTGTTTCTGTTTCTGTTCTTTGCTGTTCCGCCCTCTTTCGTGCTGTGTACGTATCAATTCCAACAAAAACATCCTTGGCGAACGAAATCATGAAGAAGGAAACGGACGGAGACGGAAACACATGCAAACAAAAGTTGTCGGTTGTTGTCTTCGTTTACGTTTTCGTCTCCCAGTTCCGATCCCCTCCGTTGCTGAGAGGAATGCGCGGCACTTGCTAAATATTTGCTAAACCACCAGACCGACCGCCCGCCAGTGCGCGCTCTTTCTTATCTTATCGGGTTGGCCGCCTGTACGCTTTAATTGAAAATCATTCCAGTTCCAATTCCGAACCTCCTTGCCAGCTCCTCCGTTCACGCAGACAGAGGGTCACACTGTTTCGTTTTTTTTTTTTTCACTTTCTGTTCTGTTTCTTGTTGGGTCCCACTATTTTCTGTAGCTTTTGCTTTGCACTTTTTTGTGCTCATTTGTTTTTATTTTGTGGCGGCGCTGCACTTGTTCAAATCAATTGAGGGGCAGAACCATTCAATAACCAAAGAGCGGGAGAGAGCGAGAGATCGAAAAGACGGCGCCACACACACACAAAACCACAATCACCTCACAGCTTTTGCGAACACTTATTAGAGGAGCTTTACGAAAAGCTTTTGTCGCTCAAGAGCAAAGAAATGTTCAAGAGAGCAAGCGCGCTCACACACGATCACAGAAATATACTTTTTACATATATTTTTTTCTTCTTATTCATGGTTAGATTTTTAATTGAATTGTATTGTTTTCAGTTTGTTTTCGCCGTGCCGTGCCTCTGCGGCACGCACTAGTATTCCGTTTCCCGTTGCGTTTGCTTACTTTGCATGAATTCAATTAAATATAACTTAATTCCGTCTGCAGTTTCGGTTTCAGTGTTCAGTTTACAGTTCCACAGACTGAACCCGTCCTCACTCGATCAAAACTCGCGCACGAATGAGTAAGTCAAAGTCCTCGACGCAGGAAGTCGACTGCGCAGCGGCACACACACACACGGACTGGCCTCTGCTTCTGCCAGTCACGTCGTCTGCTCACACGGACACTCTGCGCCTGATAAGAGTGGCGGCGGCGGCCCTGGTTTGGCTGTCGTTCTAGGGGTGGGCGGCACGGCACGGCACAATTCTGCTTGCCTGCGGTGGAGAGGAGATCACTTTACAGACCAGACGGAAAAAAAGCAGAGGGAATACATGCGCTTATTTTTACACCCCCTTTGAAACACACAAACACACACACTGTCGCATAGGGGCAGAGGGAGACGGATTCAATTCATTTTCCACAATTGTAAGCACCTTTCTATTTTTTGTTTTATATTTTCTCCTTTTGCTGACGCCTGCAGTTTTTTTCCTTTCCTTTTCTTTTGTTTAATTTTAGTTTGTTTCTGCTTGGTTTTTGTGTTTCCAAATTTCCAAGTGGAAATTTTCACAACTCAGGCGGCGAGAGCAGCGTAAGAGAGAGAGGGAGAATGACGGTGAACAGGGAGAGCGGTGGAGGAGAGGGTGATGCGATCATACCGAACCGCGATCCGCACGAACGAAAAACGAAACGAAACACTTTTGCCGCACGTCAAATTTCGTCCGTCCCGGTTGAATCCAAAATGTGAATGAGCGATCCTCGGGCTCCCAAGCTCCAAACGACCACGTCCACGAACCGAACCAAGCGTCGTCGCTGTCGTCGTCGTCGTCATCGCTGTCGCTGCCCCACACACACACCCATGCATCAGCAAACTCACACGAATGCACACTCGTACAGCATAGCCAACAATCCTACATCCGTCGAGGCGAGGCAGCGCTGCCAGCGCACTCACAAAAGGAATGAGCACACACACATAGCACAGTCACACGCTTACATTCACAGAAACAGGCATAGGGCTGGCGGCTGCCTGCTGTTGCTGCTGCTGATGACTTTGTAGACTTTTCGCTGGGTCCCGTCCCCAAGTCTACACGAAAAAAAAACTGTTGCGGTTCTCTTGCTCACTCTCCTGCGCTGCGCTGCGCTCTCTCACACCACAACACCACGATCTCTCTCGCTGCTCTCCTCCGCTGTTGCCGCGCTGCTTGCGCCTTTGACTTTTTGAATTTTTAATTTCCTTTACACGCGATGACTAGAGAGAGGGGGCAAAAGAGGAAGGGGCAGGCAGGCAGGCATGGGTCTCGGTCTCGGGGCTGTTGCTGTTTTCAGTGAGGGACGGGCCAAGAGCGTTGACGAAACGGGGTTAAAATGAAAAACATGATGGGGGGAAAAAAGCTAGGAAAAAACAACAGTAACAACAAATACAGCTTTTGGGTGCGCGCAGCAGCCTCGTTGGTTCCATCTGTATGAGTGTACATGAGTGTGTGTGTAAGGGCATTAGGCGGCAGTTGGGTTGGGTTGGGCCTGGTTATTGGGGTTGGGCCACCCGACTGGGGCGCTGCCTTTTTTCAAATTGGATTTTTCCCCGACATCAAACTTGCAGTTGGAGGAGGAAAAACATGTGGAAACTTGAGCCAGTCCCAGTCCCAGCGATCGGTACGTGTGTGTGTAAAGGAGCGCCTGGCTGTATGTGTGTATGATGGGATTACGTAATCAACTGTAAATTCTACAAGTGGGAAGCGTCGTCGACGTCGCCGTCGTTTGCAATTGGAATCGAAGTCCTATGCACGAAGTGAGCTTTGGGGCAAAGTTCTGGTCTTTCTACACTTTACTTTATGTAGCTTTTATCCTCTACACCTTTGATGGGGTCTTTGTTGTTGCATTGTTGTTGTTTTTGTCTATTATTACTATCCCCTACCCCTACAACGGAAACGATCGTTTCGCCTAATAGGCTCTCACACACACACCAGGTGAAATAGAGAGAGAGAGGGAGAGACACATAGCGACAACTACAACAATAAGGTAGTCACTGAATCGTAAATTCCTGTTGCTAGTTCTGCCGCAGTCGCAGTCGCTGTCGCTGCCTCTGCTTCTGTTGTTGTTTGCCTTGCCCTATTGCGTGTTGTTGGTTGGTCGCTGCGCCTGTGTGCCGCTTTTCTATACCCATCAGCCTTGAGGGTATTCCTATTCCGACCAGATGGTTGGCAAGGAAGCATTTTCCTGTCCAAAAACAGTATAGATTTTAGATTCTAGATCAGCAACAGTTAAAAAGTTGACTTTGTCATGTCCTTCTGTGCATCTTTCACTTTTTATGGCATATAAAAATACTCCGGGTAAAACTTTCAACAGAACTCCTGAATATTATTCATAGCTGTACCCCTTTACCATTAACGTCTCATAGAAAACATCGAATCTCAAGGGTATCTACATCTTCGGACCCCCCAGGCGCTAGCCTTCCTTTCTTGCTTTTTCTACTTTTGAGTGGCTTTTTGTGGAGCTTTGCCACGAACGATCGCTGGTGCTGCTGCTGTGGCTTCGGTGCGAATCCGATTCCGATGATTCCGACGACTGGGGCTGTGGGGCCGTGGCTGTGGCTTGGTGGTGGTGGCCATTGTTGTTAGTTTTGTTGCCGTTCGTTCTACTTAGTCGCTGGTCTAATACGGACAACATCTAACCACTCTATCTACGCTCTATGACTTCCTCTCTGCACCACTCTCCACATGCACAGGCGGCTGCTGGCTGCTGCTTCTCTCCTGCTTGAATATTTTATCAGCAAAAAAAAAGAAGTTACAACAATAGATGCCCATGCCCATCCCCTGCCTCTGCCACTGACACTGCCACTGTGCATGTGATTCTGTGGTAGTATTAAGTAAAACTGCGGAGGCTGAAAGTATAATCGGTGACAGGGGGGCTCCACAAATTAACGCCGCCGCCTGAAGATGACGATGTTGAAATTGTTGTTGGACGGCAGTGAAAACGGAATGTTTACACTGCTGGGATTCGGAATCCGTTCCGTGTTTCGGGGGTGTGGGTAGAAAGAAATACATGGGAGAAACTCATCGATCGAGGATGATCAATTATATTGAATGATGTTTTGGATGTGAGAGATTTTTTGAAAATAACAGATCCCTTTACGGATCCCTATTTACAGGATATTTTGAATGAATTTACTGTTCTAGGGTAGGTTCACCGATCTCAGGACATCTCTCCGATCTCTTTCTAAGACATAAGAGAAGAGAACATTCATTGATATTTAAATGCATATTTAATTATGCAAAACTTAAGGAAAACTTCGCTAGTAGGTTCACGGTTCTTTCTCTATATCTGATGGTCCTGCTTTAACGGAACGAAGCCTATACTTAGTTTCCGCTTTGGCTTCCTTTACCGCCATGTGGCGCATCTGGATCGTCTTTTTGGTGGCTCCCAAGCGATGGATTGCCAATGGATTACTCAATATCGTCGGCTTTAAGTGGGTTTCTGGCTCTAGCTCTATGGGCTCTAGCTGCTATTTTATTGATGTGGTTGTCTGCTTGTTCGTCGGTCGCGGTTGTCGCGCGGTGGTGGACTTGTCATTGTGGGGGGACCCTGCCTTGGGGCATGCCCGTGTGTGTGTGTGCGTGACACTCTGCCCATGTGGCATGGCCCACACATCTTCGCCCCCACAAAAAACGAGAGCTTGAGAGCGCCCCACAGCCTGTGATTGTGGCGGCATGGCATGCGTGTCGCTGCCTCTGTCACGCTCTGTCTCTCTCGCTCTCTATGTTTCCATCATCTCTGTATTTCGCTCTTTGAGCAGGAGAGATAGAGAGAGGGAGCCACAGCCGCTCTCTCTCTCAGCGTCTGTTTGATTTCCTACAGCGTCTATTTACTGTGTAAATACCAATAGAGATCGGCCGGAGAGACGTTAGGAGAGCGTAACTGTGTGTGTGTCTGTGTGCTGGTTTCCTGCATCTGTGTGTGTGTGGCAGCCAACTGTTGATGACTGACTAACTGGTGCTCGGTGGCCGGATTCTGCTGCTGCTGTTGCTGTTGCTGCCGTTGCTGCCATCGCGCGGAACAGGTATCGCAGGTTGGCACCAAACACATGTTCCTCCCTCCCTCCCCGTCACCCCTTCCCAGCCAACGACCAGCACCCAGCGCCTCTTTCCTGCCACTACCGCTTTGGGGCCGCATCGTCTCGGCCCGCTAGCCGCCAACTGTTTTCCAAGTCTCACTCCCGTTCGCCCCAACCCGTCCGTTTCTATGACTTTTCTAATGCTTCCTCTGTTTTGCCCGCTTTGGCCGTGCGCTTCTCTCCTTTGCGCCAGACAGCGACGACAAATTGTGGATACCCTCTCCATGTCAGTGGGCATTTATGACTCTAGCAGGAAGCTTCTACGGATCCTAACACCATTATTAATATATTCATTTCAATTTCAAGAGATTTTGTGCTACGATCAGTTAACTTTCAGAGTTGGTTGGGATATTTTGGAATTTCCACTAAAGTCTATTCCACATCCTATGCCAACGGTGGACTCTGATCTGCAAGCGTATCAAAAGCTTCGGCCTAGCTTCGGCTTCAGAAACTAGTCTTCCTTTCCTTTCCTTTCTTTTTTTGTTGTACTTTGTACTTTTTGCCTTCTTACATGCCTCGCATTTCTCTTCTAGTCGACGCTCTTCTCCCCTTCTTTACTCTCCCTTCCATCCTATGCCAGTGCTCTCCGCACTCCGCACTCCTCCTCCTCCTCCTCCCCCTCTCTCTTTCTCATTGAGCTTGACGCTCGTCAGAGCTTCGTTTCGTTTCGTTTTCTAGCTGTCATAAAGTCCCGTTGTTGTTTTTGTTGCTGTTGCTGTTGCGTCTGCCTGCTGCTGCTGCTTCTAGCTCTTTCTATCAATTTTCGAGCTCTTTCTAGCCGCCTTTGGCTTTTGTTCGCCAAGTGTAAAATTCCTTTGCACGTAGGCAATCCAGTGGAGGGAAAAAGCTTGGCTCAAAGCTACATACAGGTATACATTTGTATGTATGTACACACATACATATGTAAGTATGTACTGCACACAGGCAAGAAACTAAAAAAAAGGTTGGCAGCCAAGCACGTAAGCTCCCACAGTGTAGAGTAGTTGGAAGCAGGTGGGGGGCATGTGGTTGGGGGAGACAACGGGCAGCGTGGGCCGTTGTTCAATGCCAAACACACAAACACATGCACGTAGAGTAGGACTCAAAGTGGGGGCTTGAAAGTCCCCCTCCCCTACTGATAGTCATAGTTTTTCGAAATTGTCATTCAAGTGTAACCGAGCCGAGCCTCGGCCTAGGCTTGTATTTACATACCCACACACACACCCAAAGAGACACATGTCTACATAAATATAGTTATGTATTGGTAAATATAGTGAATAATTTCATTCATAGAGAAATTTAATAATATACGCGACACAAGAGGAATCCCCACTGTGCACCATGGCCTTCAGTGTGTGGATTTTCGATCAGATATTCAGCAATGAAAATATATATACAATTAATTAGTACCTAGCTAAAAAGTTTAAAATACTTTTGCAGATCCATGCACCCTTTCTGCATCTATTAATGGATAAATCTAGTCATCGATTTGTCCCATAGTGCGTGTAATAAAACCACCAACAACATCCATCGTATATCCATACACTCACACAGATATTACGACAACATGTGTGTGCGTGTATCTGTATCTGTCTAGTGGTTCCAATCTGTATATGGCAAACATTTGCGGAGGAGTGAACGACAAGAATCGGTTGGGGTCTTCCACTCGACTATGAAACAAGCATCGGCAGGGCAGGAGGAAGGGACTGTAGACTGGGGACTGTTCAATGCTTCACTGAACATTGGCTAGGGGCTGGGGGGGCTTGTAGTGAGGGGGTTGTGTGATGGAAAGGAAAAACTTGTTGCCTTCGCTGGAATGAGCTCACCCTAGAAGCGCGATCAGTCTTTCGGGAACAACGGGGGTACAAATTGCGAACTGCCTGCCGACTGAATGACTGATTTGTGGCCATCGTTAGACACATCGTTGGCAGCCCCCAAAAAGAGCTGCCAACTCTCCGACTGGTTTTGTTGATTACAAAATTGTTTTTTTTTCGGCTGACATTTTGTCAACCATAAAACTGCAGCCCAGAGAGCTTGGAGCTTGGAACCAACTAGAGCTGTATCTGCCATGGAAGGGCGTCTCTTTCATCTCCCCATGCGATGAGGCCTGAACCACTCCTCGGCCCCTCACCATCGAACCAACCGACCATCACCACTGGGGCGGCGGCTGTCAGCATTATTGATCTATGCATGTTTTTCCTTTCCTTCTTTTACGTGCTCTTCACGCCTCGCCACGACGACCCACACAAATGGGAGACAGAAATGAAATTGTTGTCGCTGGTGTGGCCCCTTAGTCATTTGCGCTTTGCTTTTGAGAGCTTTTTATGGTGGTGTCCTTAATTTAGACATTCGAAATGCGGGTCAACAGCGAAATGGGGAAAGTTCCGGCATCGGCCAACGACCAACGGCCCACCTTCAGAGGAAGCACTCAACGACACACTTGGCCAAGCACTCAACATGGAAGTCCCAGTGAACAGTCCCAGTCCCATCAAAATTGTTTCAATATAAGCAGACGGCTATTTAGTTTTTACATATAATTTCCTGGAATATTTCAGCTGCAGTCTGTGCCTGATGGTCGCTTCCTTGGGCTCTCTAGATCGAGTCATGGTTTATCAGTTTAATTCTCAGATTCTATAGCCAAAACAGAAGCTTCTTTAGCGCCCAGAAAAGATAAAGAGATCTTCCATTGAATGGGAGGATCGCTGGCTGCCTAATCTCTTAGAGGGAGAATCACTGGCTAGATTTTTAGGTTTCACCAATGTTTTCCAAGGGCCGATCGCTGATCTTTTGACCTGTTCAATGGGTTTTTTCCTCTTTCCGTTCCTATCAGCGGACAAAAAACTGCACGTGTCCATTGCGTTTGTTTACTTTTGTGACCATAGAATTTGTGACTCTCTTAACCGCATTTCGACTGATAAGAAAAGAGCCAAAGGAAGTACATTATATATGTACACACTATGTACATTCATACATATGCACACATGTGTACTTTGGGACATTGTACGAGTTCTATAACGTAAAGATAAAAAACACCAGCCACACATTGGAGGAAATTCTTGAATGCCTTTTCTTCTAGGAGCTCCACCACAAGAAAAAGCTTTATTTGATTTGATATTTTGGTTGATAACAGCAACAGCAACAGCAACAAAGAGAGCAGTCAAAGAGTGGAAGAGTGAGAGCAAGATCGAGAGAGTGAGTGTGAGAGCTGAGTAAACATCAAGTGCGATCGAATTTAGAAATGCCGGCATTCTGGGAGAGAGCCTCTTGCACATGTGCTTTGTGTTTTGTGGCTCTCTCTTTGCTTTTGCTTTGCTGTGTGCTTTGTGATTTCTTTGAATTAGGTTGCTTTTGGGCTTATCCGATGACGCCTACGCCTACCATCGGCCATCCCTCGCTCCTGGCGGAACGTTAATGGAAATTCGAAATTTGGTGGGGATATTTTTAACATGACCCAAATGCCAGTGGGGGGATCCAGCCACCAGAAAAATCCTCTGACGAAACTTTACCGAACAGCTGCACCCGTCCCGGACAGCCCGTTATACCATCCTCTCCACCCACTCACCCACCCGCAAACGTCCGCTGCTGCGGCATACGCCAGAGAGGATCGTTCGGCTATCGCTTCACTCGGATCGTTCAGCTATCGCTTCAGTTTCAATTTGCCTTGTACGGCTGACAACAAGAGACAAAGGAAAAGATGACCAAAGGCAAAAGGCAAAAGAAGAGGAACAGGCAACCCGCTTGCGTGGCCAGGGTCTACGGCGGAATACCCTGGGGCGGTGTGTGATTGCAGAAGGAGATTACAAATCAACACTCAGCTCACACAAAACAGAAGCCAGCTTTGCAAATATTGTGGCAAATGGTTATGGCGTGCAGACATTCGTCATTATTATTATTATGTTGTTATTTTTGCTTCGTTAGTCAGAAATGAAATATCCCCGCGCTTCGTTGTGTGTAAAGGGTATCCTCACGAGAAAAAAGCACGCAGTTTGCGCTGCTTTCTCTTCGTGCGTTTGGGGGAGGGAGCCTCTGCCAGCGTCAGCGTCACGGCTGCGTGCATATTTTTGTTCTCCTTGCTGCTCTCCTGGCGTGCCTGTCTCAGCCGGTGTATGTGTGAGTGTGTGTTGAGGCCCCTTGATAAAATTGTGTGTGTCATCCCCCGGATGCCTCCCCCTGCGACCCCATGGCTACTGCCACCGACGCGCACTTAATTAAGCTTATCGCGCACTGTCCGTGCCCGTGTCCGTGCTGTGTGCGTGAGTGTACGTATGCCTGTGTGCCTTGGGGATATTTGTTTGCTGTTCGTTTTTGTTGTTGTTGCTGTTGCTGTTGCTTTCCGTTTAGAGGTGACTTTCCTCTGTGCGCGCTCGCTCCTTGGAGGCGACCACGCAGCGCTAGTGAGGAAAAAAAAGTACCGAGTATCTCTTCTGCCTGTCACTGCCCCCCGGCCCAAGTTTATGTGTTTGTGTATGTGTGTGCGTGTGGCAGGCATTGGTGTCGTGTGCAATCCGGCCCCAGAGCAGCAAGCGGACGCAATCGAACAAAAATCCTCTTTGAGAGGATTAAAATATACACACAGCTTTTGTCGTTGTTGTTGTTGTTTCTTATTCTCATGTGCTCTTTGCCTTTTGCGCAATGTGGGGACAGTGGGCCAAAAGTGATTGTGCGACCAAGGACTGGCGATCAATGGAAAATTATGTGTAGAGATGGGGATTATTGCCTACAGTTTGATGGCCAAATGTGATGTGTAAAGCTGGAACGGAGGAGACACCTGGCTTTGGTTTTTCGTACACCATCTGCGCATGAGTTTACTCTTATCATCAGTCGTCGTACCACTGTGCCTGCGCCTGTGTCCCTTACATCGCCAGAGGCCTCCCATCGTCCCATAAACGGACAATGTCCCCTGCCAAAGCTTAAGGGTAGCCGTAGCGACCAGCGGCGGCGACTGCAACTGCAACTGAAACTGCGACGTCTGCGTTGGCAGCGTCGCTTTCAATTACCTTTCATTTGCATTTCGCGCAGTTGCTTATTTCTCTCTCTCTCTCTCTCTCTCTCTCTCTCTCTCTTTTTTGCCTTTTCCCTGATGCGCATGCAGCCTTAAGTCGGATGCCCGCTGTCCGTTCTCCTTTTTGATTTTCCCGTTCTCATGCAAAATAGGAAACGCCCTGTGTGTGTCTCTGCCTCTGTGCCTGTGTGCGTGTGGCCTCCGCCACAGGGCGTATACTTGACGCGGACATTGAGCTGCGTCGACTGCGACGCCGACGGCGTTAATTGAATTAAGGCGTTGCAAAGGCTTAAGGCAACAGCAAACGGAAATCGCCAAATGAGGCGAAGGTGGAGGCGCGCGAGGCACGTGTGTGCAGTCCGAGCAAATCCTTTTTGGCCAAGAGACACAACAAAAACGAACCCAAGCTGGCCCAATTCCTCCCGGCTTCAACGGATTCTTTTCGCTGTGCATTGTTGGCTCTTTGGCTTCTGTTTCGCCTCGTTGTTGCCTCCTTCTGCTGTTCATTCTGCCTGATTTTTCTTCTTGCCCACATTCTCTTTTCGCTGATACTTTCTGCCTGAATTACAAAACATATTTTGGTCACTGACCTTTTCTTTTTTGCCTTTTCTTCAATTTTTTCCGTGCCGCCTGCTTTTAGAGTTTTTTTGTTGTTTCTCTGATACGTTTTGTGTTGTTCCACTTTTGAATTTGGGTTTCTACAGTAGTTGGCTTCAGATTACTAATTAAAACAGGAGATTTACGAGTCCAAGTCCGAGTCCGAGCAGCGAAAAGTACGGAGAAACACGGGCGGCGGGATGGAAGTGGAATGGAATGACGATCAAAAGCATGTCGGTAGATAAAAATCAAAATGGCATTCATCAAAAGTGCACGAAAAAGGAAAAGAAAGAACCATCTGGATGACGAAAGTATGTCTTTATGCACATACAGACATACATATGTTTAGCCTTTTCCTTGGGCTAGCTGCAGCTTGAAAAGTGAAAGAGATATGCGAGTACGAAACAGCTTTTAATAACAATCATTAAGGAGCGTGTTGTGTGACTGACTGACTGACTGTATAGTGCTGATTACCGCACGATTCCTACGAATTCTTACGAATAATAATGAAATAAGCTTTGAGGGTCAAAACTGTCGGTTATATGTAATTGCTGAAATTTGATAAAGTTTCGTTCTCGAGAAATGTGGCTGCAAGTAATCAATTCTAAAATGATTCGAGCTGAATGGATTTGATTTGAAAACTGTCTGAAGAACAGTTAGAAATAGAGTTACGATCAGCCTTCTATTCTTTGTATTCTAATTGGTTTTCGAACCTTTTGATTTCTTGGGAAAACCCTTATAAGTGGAAGAGAAGACTGACAGCAAATCAGTGCAACGAAGAATCTGAAATATTTGTGAAACCGGCCACGCGCATCGGCAAAGAGAGAGCGCAGTCTCTCTCACACGGTTCTCTACCTCTCTCTCTCTCTCTCTCTATCTTTTACTCTCTTTCCGATATTGCGTATACGACGCTTGGGACTTTTACTTGTTGACTTTTGTTTTTGGGGGAATTTTTTACCGCTGCAACACGACAACGACAACAAACTGCGTTTGTTAGTCATTTCTTGCTGCTCACGTCTGCTGTCTGCTGTGGCTCTGTGGCTGTTGCTGCTGCTTCTTCTGCTTTAACTGTTTCGATCGCCGGCTGAATAACAGTTATAATTTGAGCATAATTTCAACTGAGCGCAAGGTGCTGGTATGCCTGTCCGTCTGTCTGTCTGTTTGTCTCTCTCTGAGTGTGTTTAAAAAGCTTTTAGAAAGAGCTAGAGAGATATGTGGAAGAGAGCGTGTTACTGTTGTTGTTGTTGCTGTTGCTGTTGTCGTTTCATTAACAAAACAACCGCAAAATTTATGTGTGATCGGAGGCTTTGCATTCGTTTCCTTTTTGCCCCAATGAAAAATAATAATTCATGATATTTGTTGTTGTTTCTGGTGTGTGCTGTGGTGGTTGTTGTGTTGTGTGAAGTGGGTTAGCCAGACACAGTCGGCGAACGGAGATTGGAGACTGTGATGTTGGTGGAGATCGGGTTGAGATTTGCATAATTGAATTTGTGGCCCGCGTGCACACAGGTGCTAGAGTTGTCGCTGGGCCAGGCCAGCAGGGTTGTCCTCCCCATAGCAGCGGAAGCTCGTGGAAGTTGCAATTATAGATCTCACTCACTCACTCAATCAATCAATCATTCATTCAGCTAATAATCATTCACTCTGTTATTCAGTCATTCATTCATACAGAAATTTGCTAATGCACAGGGTGAGGGGAGCAGGCAATGGCCCTGGATAATGGAATGTTCCAGGCCACTGGAAGCCGAAGCCGTACTGAAAAGGGTGCGGCTGCTGCTGGAATGGGCAACTGGAACTAGAAGTGGAAGTGGAACATGGAAAGTGGGCGGAGGGAGGGATATAAAAAAAAGAGAAAAAAGGAAATGGGCGACGGAAAATGACAAAGATCACTGAAGCAAGACCGACAAATAAGCAGCAGCAGCAGCCGAGACTGAAAACGGACGTTTCTATGAGTACGAGTACGAGTACCAGTACGAGTGTGTCTAGTATCTGGTATCTAAAGCGGTGGCGCATTACTCCCCACACAACAACAGCAACAACAGCAACCGAAACAGCAGCAGCAACATTGTGGGTCTGTGTGTATCCATCAGATACATTAAGTGCCTGACGGCCCTGCCTTGTTGCAGCTGCGTCTGTGTGTGTTTGTGGGAAATAGCTGGGGGGAAAATGTATCTGGCAGGCATTATAGATTCGTATAAGATTGCAAATGAGCCCCAAAGGAATTTCAATCAGATTTTTAAAGCTGAAACGAGTCTATGTGCTCTCATCCTCTTTTTCTTTCGAATTATTTCACTTGCCGGCTCAAAGTTCGAACGGGTACGGAGTACACTCCGTAATTCCTGGAAAGATCTTGGCCAAACTTACCGTTTCTTGCAATATTCTTGGAAGTAATCCGTGAGCTGTCGTCTGTTCTTGGGGTTTTGGTAAGTTTTGCAACACTAGAGCACTTTTTGTTGGTTTGTTTTGTTGTGTGTTTTGGATTCGTTTGAATGTGTAGTTGTTGCTGCTGTTGCAGTTGCTGTTGCAGTTGCAGACGAATCAAATCATAAACAGTTGTGCAAAAACATAGTCCACAAGCGAATAATATAGGAGACGAAAACGGAAGACAAGCGCGAACATGAAGCCAAA
Organism: Drosophila subobscura; assembly: GCF_008121235.1. Taxonomy (NCBI): domain Eukaryota; kingdom Metazoa; phylum Arthropoda; class Insecta; order Diptera; family Drosophilidae; genus Drosophila; species Drosophila subobscura. Next base: position 25,199,612 of record NC_048533.1, on the reverse strand, counting down.
ACGAAATGCAAAATAATAAAAGCTTCAAAGCTTGATGGCGGCTGCAGGGAAACGCCGCGTACTCGGACTATCAACGGCGGCGCACGAATCTCCAATCAGAACTGAAACGTAGGGATGCCGTGTGGGTCCCTGGAACCGAACGACCGAATTGCCGAAGAGTGTTGTGCTCCACCCGAACACGGACACAGACACACACGAATGCCAACCGAGAGCGTTGATCACGAAACACGAACTGAGCGGACGTTTCTTTGGGGCTGCGGCTGCGGCTGGGGCTGGGGCTGGGGCTGGAACTGTGGATGGGCTCTGGGAGCTGGCTGGGTGGGGTTGGCGGGCGGTCGGTCGGTCGGTCTGGACTTGTGCGAGTGTGTGTGGGGGTCTGGCTGCCACGACGACGAACATGCGCGCGCCTGTTTCGTGCTTTGGGGCCTGGGTGGATAATAATACAATATCGTAGCTCTGCTCCCGTTTCGCGTTTTGTAATTCAGAGTTTCAAATGTGATAAATGAGCATTGCCCCTCTCTCTCTTTCGCTCTCTCTATGTCTGAAGTCCAAGCCTTGGGCCGAAACAAAACAAACAAAAAACGCAAGTGGATGTGGACGGACGAGCGGATGAAATGGAATGGATGGAGCATTCGGAATGGTTCGAAATGGCCAGCAGCAGAGGCCCAGCAGTCGGGCCGCCGAAAGCGGTTGCAAACAAACGCAGAGAGAAAAAGAGAGTAAGAGCGAGAGAGAACAGCCAGCAACTTGACATTTTGACTTGCTGCTCACACGCACACACGTACACATGCGCAACAGCCACGCTGCGTTGGCGCTCTGCCCTTACGTGTGTGCTGCTCTCACTCTCTGACTCGCTCGCTCTCCCTCTCTCTCTCTCTTCAGGCTGAAGATAAGCTTATGTTGAAATAAAGCTTGTTCCTTCGCTCCGCTCTGTTCCGCTGTGACCTGCTGCCACAACCCAACCGCTTCTTCTTCTTGCTGTCCCCCCTCCCACTGCCTGCTGTTCCCTTGAGCAATGCAATGCATTTCGGTGGTGGTGCTGCTGTTGCTGCTGCTGCTGCTGCCTCAGCGTATTACGAAATATGACAACAATGCAGTTTGGTCGTCCTCGTTTCGTTCTGCCGACACTGCGGCTTCTTCTTCGTTTCGTCGTAGCCGTCGTCGTCGTTGTTGTCTTCTTCTGCTCTTTTCTTTTGCTCTTTCTGTTTCTGTTCTCTCTGCACGTTTGCATGCTCAGCACAAAAACACACGACTCTCGCTCTCTCTCGCACACTCTCTTTCAAGTGGGTGGCTCTCTCGCTCTCTAGCTCTCTTTGCACCACTTGCAAATTGATTGCATTTCAATGAAGTTTCTGCGAGGCAGCTAAAAATAGCGTCGTGCGGGGGAAATCTCTAGCATGGGAGGCGGGCGCATTCCAAGTGCAGCAGCAGCAACAACAGCAGCAGCAGCGATCCCAAATGCCATCCATCCATCCATCTATTACGGACAAAACGGGTTTCGATCAGAAGCGTGCCGGCGGCGGCGTCTCTACCGGTCGGTCGTGCTTCTAACTGAAACCGAAATGAGTCGATATTTTCCCCACTGGATCGACTAGGGTTTCGGCCTGCTTGGGGGTGTCCCCCGCTTGAAATTGTGGCACACGTAACCCACCTGAATACGGACAGCGGCCTGCAGCTTGGGTAAATTCCAGCGGGGGCGTTACCCAAAGCCCCCCATACACGCTGAGGGGCGTATCGGGTTATTTGTAAGCATTTAAAGGATCATTAGATCATGCCTGGGAAAGATATTCAATCATTTGGCTAAACAAATGATGCACGGATTGTGGAAATTACTGAGAATTCGGGTAACTAATGGGTTCTTGATGGAGAGAAACATTTTGGTTGCCTCGGGAAGGAGTTTCGAGACAAAAATGATTCACTGACAATTGAATTTGTGTTTAATATCTAATATTTTATTTATATACCCGAAAGAACCACTTCCTAGAGATATTTGTTTTGATTCATTGTTATATTTCATTAGAATAGTTAAATAATTACAATAATTGTGCGCCATGAATCATGCACCTGAGAGTCAGAGAAATGATTCATCAGAGCGAACTACGAAAGTGCATCCATCCATCCACCCATCCACCCATCCATTTATCCATCCCTCATTTGCATTCCCTTGTGAAATGCACTGGGCTCGTGTGGCAAGTCCCAAGGGGTCTACGGGTATTGGGCACTACCCGAGACTAGAGGGTTCTGGGTTCTGGGTTCTGGGGCCCGCTGTCGATCAACAGGTTTGCCTGCCTGCCTGCCTGCCGCCAGTTGCTGCTCGGCTTGATTTTTTTCCCGCTATTCAAAAGTGCCACCAGCTGAAATAAATTAATTGCTTAATTGTTGCTGCTGCTGAGATGAAATTTGCTTTCAATTAAGAAACTCTCCGCGAGGGAGGCGACGACGACTCTCCCCAAACCTTTGCCGTGTGGGGGTTTTCCTCTCTGTATCTATAGCTGTATCTATAGCTTTATCTGTATCTGTATCTGTCTGTGTGTTTCGTATCTATTTGTTTTATTAGACCAAAGTCGTGCACTTTGTTAACAGAAAGCCTGGTTGGCTGGCTGGCTGGCTGAAACGCGTTCTGCGTGGGATTCTCTAAGACAAGTCTGTCGTCCGCGTTTGTTTTTGTTATTTTGTTATTTTATTATTTGGGGTTTTGGCCGATACTAAAACTGGTTCTTGAAACCATCAAGGAGTTGGTTGAGTGGTTGAATCATACAACAACAGCAGCATCAGCAGCAGCAAAGAGTTAAACAAATTAAAATTAGGAATCAAGAAATTTAGATTTGTATCCCCCCGCTCGGGCTTACATTTTTTCTGGGATTTCCTCTTGAATTTCAAACGCTGTTTCCTAACGCATTTAAGTGCTTGACCTGAATACCTCCCCAGGTGGCTGCCAGCTCCAGTGAAACTTCCCCAGGGAAAACTTTCAATGCAAAGAAGGAAGCCAACCAGCCAGCCAGCCAGCCAGCCAACCACTTTGCATCTCTCTTTCCCCACTCGTTTTTGGTTTGGGATTTCATAATCGAAACGAAAGCTGAGAGCCGAGAGCCGAGAGCCGAGGCGCTGCTGCTGCTGCTGCTGATGTTTCGAAATCGTTTGGTTACTCGCATTTCCTCAGACCGATCCTAACGCTCCACGAATGTCTCTCTCTGTGTGTGTGAAGGTGGCTTTGCCCTTTTCTAAGCCTCGTCTAACGGGACCCGGGCCCAGACAGTTCCATCCCCACTCAACGAGAGCGTCTGCGAGACACGTCTGCGTCTTTTCCACTTTTCTGTGCATTTTACTGCACCAGCATTTTTCTCACACTCCGCGGAACGGAGCCAGCGGTCGCTCGTTTGTGGCTCCACAAAGAAAAGCTGACGCGACGGAGGAGTTGGGCAGACAAAAGGTGAAGAAGCGCGCGGTAAGCGCTGCAGGAAGTGGCCAAAAGGTTGGCCCCGTGCAGAGAGAGAGAGAGGAAGCATGATGGGGGTTTTCCTTTGCCCACAGATCTGCGGGGTAGAAAGGATTTTGGTTTCTTATCTGAATAAAAAACACCATTAAAATATAAATAAAATAATCAATCTTTAAGGGTTCTCAAAGCTTTGGCTATTATTTAAAATTTAACTTTTTAGTTTCAGTTTTTGTTGAATTTCCATGAGACTTTACTTCCATCGTTGAGCCTTGATTGTACCTCGATATGGCAACATGCCGTGCATATGTATATTTCTTCTCTAAGATCAGCTAATTAGTGACCTCTTGCGGCAAACAATACTTCAGCTGTACTCGTCTTACAGCTCCTCTCATGTCCATGGCTTTCGATCGAAAAAAAGAACAGAATTAAAGACACCCAAAAGGCAGCAGCAACAGCAGCAACAGCAACAGCAACAATCATAATTACGTGGCTAACCTTAAGAGTTGACACAAATCCGGGCTGGAGCCCGTTCCCAGCAATTAACTTCAAATGACACCAAATGCCACCGAGGCACGCCACGCCAGGGCCCCAGCAGTGCCACAGCGAGCAGTCGCTGAGTCGTTGAGGCGCCGCCCACCAGCCCACAGGCCGCTGTCGCCGCTGTCGCCGTCAAGCCATGAGGAATATCGCAAGTGAACGGCAACTTTGATGACGCCCACAAGGCGACAACAACGTTGTACCATAGATGATGATCAATATGACGATGATGATGATCATCAATGCTGGATATGGGCATGCAGCATATAGCATGAGGGCATGGGGCAGCTTTTGCGGTTTATTTGATCAGCGAGAATTCCATTGATTTGTAAGAAAAAGGGAAAATCGATTGAAAGAAAGAGAAGCAGAGACAGAGAGAGAGATCTACGGAGAACGTAGGAAGTCTTACAGTGCCTGTTCTGTGAGTTTGTTCGAGATGAATCTCACAGATACATCACAATCCATCCACACACATTCACACACCACCCGTGAAGTGCAATTGAAATACTGTGTGAAATTTTGCGCAGCTTCAAGCTTTGTCTTAGGTACAGTGAGGAGCCGCTTGAGCGGACACCGAAGCCAACTATTTGTGGAGATCTGTGTGGATGGTAGAAGCATCCACTGTGCCAGACAACTTCATCTATTGGTACACGCTTCGCCTTGCCTTTGTGCCTGTTTTGTGGCCACTTCACTCCATTCCCCACCACTCCACTCCTCTCCCTTCTGCTCTCCCTTCACTGCCCTCTAAGCACCCCTTCTGGGCCGCACTTTGATTCGTGGCTCATTCAATTCAAATACTTCGTGATTTCGTCAGCCCGATTTTGTGGCTGCCTGCCACTGCCACTGCTGCTGCCCCTACTGCTGCTGCTGCAGCGTATTCGAGGCCATTGAGAGTAGCTGTCGTGGCAGCGGGGGGTCGGGACAGACCACATAGCTGAAAGTACGACTTTAGTTGCTCTTTGGCGATGCAGTTGGACGACGCCAACGACTACGACGACGACGACGACGACGGCGTTTGCTGTCAAGAGATTTGCAGTAGTTTTATGCCCTGTAGTTGTAGAGCATTCGGGGGGTATATTGGTTGCATAGAATTCGAGGCAACAGGCAGAAGAAAGTGTTAAAGAACTTTGAGGATCTATGCAGAGAGGAACAGCAGTGAGAATTGAAAACTTTTTTTTTTTTTGATATTTAATCGCTACTGCGAAATTGGTTGGTCGCAGAGATGAGTCCGCATTGACCAGATACTTCAGTTTTGTGTTGAATATTATAAAAAAGTTACTGAAAATTTTGAACTCAAAAAAAGAGTTGTTTGCCGAACGAACACTAGAAATAGAATGAATTGAAAACTTCAATTCAAATAATTAATGCTAAAATTTATTTTAACATTTATGTTAAAAAATTAAAGTAACTAATATTTGTTTTCGCTATTTTTGTAACCTAAAGCCGAATATTTATTTTTAAATATTTTTTAAGATTTATTGCAATACTTTAGTGACAAATAAAAATATTAAATAATGAATTGTAATTGTGGAAAAATTAAATAAATTGTTTTCTACCATTTTTTAAATAATTTAAAAGTCAAGGAATGAATATCTAGGAGGAAGAGTCAATCATTATGCAGATAACGACATCTCCTGCCGATATGCTGTGACCATCGGATTACAATGTATCCGTTTGCTTTTGGGAAATTTACACCACGAATCAACAGCATGCGCTTGTGTGAGAGAGAGAGAGAACTTCGTAGTCTCTCACAGTTGGCCTCCCCTGCGGACACTTTGGATGCGAGGTACCTCTGTGTCGTGGCCCTCGACTGTGTGGCGTTCTCTCTGGTTTCTGTTTTGGTTTGTTGCTTTGGGTGCATGTGTCTGTGTGTGTTTGTGTGTGTTGTTGTTGGTGTTGTGGCGTGATGACCTTGAGCCGCTCATTTCAGCCAAGTGGCTTTTGTGTATGGCCAAGTGTCTGTCTGTCTGTTTGTCTGTCTTGATGTCTCTCCGAAGTCGAAGGTGTTACCCAGTTCCAGTTACTTTCGGCAGCTCTCCACCGTGTGCATATTCTATCTATTTCGCAATGAGAGATACGCAGAAAGAGAGCGCGGCAGAGAAAGAGAGAGGAAATGTGATGGAAAAATCAATGCAGTCAATGAAAACTTCTCTCAGCATGCCTTCCGTTTGTTCACTCGACTTCTTGACAGTATTTTGTGTATTTACAAATTTCCAACTTCAATGGAAAATCATAGCTGGGAAACTCTTAGTATTTTTAAATTGGCAGTGAGAAAACCCAAATGAATGCCTTTCATGTCGTTACGACAATCAAATGTTTGCTTGGTCTCTGCCCTGTGCATCGGCAGCCTGATCAGCGTGAGTATTCAGAGGGGGGAAATGGCTTCCAGTTCTTCTTTCTACTCCCCCGAATCATTGCAGATCATCAGCGCTGCTCCCATTCTTCCATCCTTCACTGATCCTCACCATCCGACTACAAAGTCGCCCCTCTGGCGTTTCAGTCCACAAACAATGCCGGACGATGAGTGGATACCCACAGGTTCCACTTTTTATGCAAACAGCGTTACGAAAGCCCCGCCAAGAAGTGCCTTTGCGGCATACATTAACTCAAATCGCACAAAGTTTGTGGAGCCAATCACGCTGAAGGTGTGGCCCTCACACATCGATCGTGTCAAGCTGGAGCCCTTTTGGAGCACAATCTTTGAGAGAAATGGAGAAAGGCTTACGACTGCCATACATCCGAGCCTTTGGGTTAGGCAGCCAAACATCTCGAGAAATTCGGAGCTTGTGCTGGTTCCTCGCCCGACCACAAAGGTGCAAAGACCATTAGGTTCCAGTACCCCCATAGGTTCAAGTAGTCCATCAGCACCCAAGTCTGATCCTGATGTTCCAAGCGATGAAGCTGAAACCAAGCCAGCCAGAAGGCGGAGTAAAAAGCGTTTCCGTGGCAGGGCTACGCCTCCTTTGAGCTCAGTCCATCCAGGCGTTAAGTTTAAGGCTCCCGAGACACAGGAAATCGGAGTAACTCCAGCAATGAGGAATCCAGACCTAGTGCTGGTGGGTCTGCCTTCGATTAAAGACTCTCAAGAGACTTCCCAGTCGGAAGATGCCGAAGTCGAAGCTGTAAGACAAACGAGAAAAATGCGCTTGCGCGGCAGAAAGCATTCCAGGAGAAAGCAAAGGAGAAGAAAGCCGGTCACAAAGGGAAACTTAAGCAAACCTCAGCTAAAACGGAAAATGTCAATGCCCCTGGAGCTGACACTGCCGTTGAAGTACCTCCTGAGGGATGGAGGGAAGACCACGCTGGACTTTTTCGTGCACACCGATCCACCGGTGTGGCGGGACACGCGCTACCATTTCCAGCAGCTGAGTCAACAGCCACGACTGCGCATAGAGTCGAACCCCATGGTGGAATACTATCCCGATGAGGCGCAGATGGATGAGGTGTGCAGGGACGAGTCCACCATTATTGGCACGGACATCGTGACGAGCTACATCAAGCCGCACATCTACCAGAAGCCCTACACCAAGAGGATCCTTTATACCAAATTTCGCGACACTTGGGGCATGGCTGACATTTTAATGTTCTGCCACCACCCGGAAAATGTTCCAGTCCTGAAGTTCCTGAAATGTGCCATCATGCGGCACAAGATGATGGAGTCCATGCTGCCCAAGTATCCCTACCACCAGGTGCAAACGTAGGAACATTTACTCAACTTTGTAGTCTGTGAAAATAAAAGAAAATCAATCACTTCCCTCAGTAAGCTCTTCACATATTGTACACTTGATTTCCTTTTACACTTTACAATTGAATTCTTAGCAAAGGAAACTCTTTGTATTAAAAATTGGCAGTGAAACCTGCAGAGAGATTTGCCACACAAATGTCGAGATATTTTTGGGTCTCTGCCCTGTGCATTGGTTGCCTGATCAGCGTGAGTATCCGCTAAGCCATGTTTAAGCTCTTTCTACTCCTAAATAAATGCAGATTATTCGAACTGTGCCCTTACATCCAACGTCCACTGATCCTCTCCGTTGGAAGACTTCTTTAAGCTCAATCCGTTCGCGACAGGCAGCGGCAAATGCTTCCGTTTCCAAAGCAAACGCCACAACTCAAAGGCCTCAAATATTATCTACAAAAAGCGCAACAAAAGCCCAGGAAAGAACCACTTTTGGGGCATATATTTCCACAAATTCCAGCCAGACTCCACATCGAAGTACGCTCAAAGTGTGGCCCTCACACACCGATCGTGTCAAGGTCTTGGAACCCTTTGTAAACTCAATCATTCGTAGGTATGGGGACAAGATCACGACTGTCTTGCGGACAATTCCTGTCAGAGCTGAGGTAGCCCAAAATCCAGATCGACCGATCCCAAGTGCCCAAAAGCTGAGTAGCCGGAGCCCAGCGGTGCGCAGAAAGCAGGAGGCCAAAGGGAAAGAGATGGGCACAACGAGTGAAGTAAACGTGGAGCTGACATTACCCTTGGAATACCTTGCCAGAGCAGCAACAATAAAGGATTCGTTTGTATACACCGATCCACCCATATGGATGGACACGCGCTTTCACTTCAAGTACCAGAGTCGACAGCCGCGACTCCGCGTCGAGTCGAATCCCGCTGTGAACTACTATCCCGATAGTAAGCAGATGAGCACCGTGTGCAGGGACAAGTCCACCATTATAGGCACGGATAGAGTGACAAATTACCTGAAGGAACACATCTACCAGAAGCCACACGGCAGGAGGATCCTGTACAATCAGCTTCGAGCAAATGACACTCTGCATACGATGCTGATGTTCTGCCACATGCCCACAGTTATTCCGGTGAGAGCATTCCTCGATTGCATGATAATGCGACACATGATGATGGAGTCCATGGTGCCCAAATATCCCTACCATCAGAAGCAATCAAAGCTGTAGAGAATCCCATTTTATGCTCCTATCACAGTAGGCAATGTCCTTTCCTTCCACTCACATTTAAGCACAAAATTCCAGGTGCCACAAGTGCTCTGTAAATGTTCTTTATTATTTATTTTACCTAACAAATTTACTGTGAACACATTTATTTATTTACGCGACAATGTACAAGATAAGCGTCGTGGTTTTCCTGTGCCTGTGCTGCTTCATCACTGTAAGTCCAAGCAACTATTAGATTTGAGGAAAATCCAATTAAAGTTCCCAATCCCTCAGACAAAACCTCTGCACCGCAATGGGCACACAAATATGTCCCACACTTTGGTGTCTGGCAATCAAAGTGCGCGATTTGTGGACGATTATGATCTGGGTTTGAGCGATCAGTCGAAGGATTCGATAAGTGCCGGTCGCGGCATTCGACTCTTCCAATATCCACCCATGCAAAATGAGCAAACGGCCAAGCGGGAGGACACGACCACGAAGCCAAAGAAGGCGCAGACCAAGAGGCTAACCAGGAGCACTGCAACTCCACCGAGCACCGCTGCCACCAAGAACTTTGTACAGCTCTGGGGACTGTCCGTGGAAGATGAAAAACTCAAGCCCAGAGCCAGGGATGTGGTCGATGCTCAAGCTGAGGAGAGGCCAGCTGGCGATGGGCTTGAGGCGGAACAGGAAGAGAGCGACGAGGACAACGAGGAGGCAGCCGACAGAGATGAGGATGCACCCAGAGAAGAAGCATTAACCGAAGATGTAAAGCTAGTGCCGAGGATTACAGCAGCAGAGCCAGAGCTTAGGCCAGAAAAAGAAACGCAAAGGGAAGACGACGTGGAACGTGATGACACTGAGGAGGATGACAATGTAATCGGCGGACTGGATAAATCAGGCAATGAAGACGCGGCCAGAGACGATGCTGATGTGCTTGGCTTCAAGAGCCTCATGACACCGAAGTCACTCGTGGGCGAGGAGGTGCAGGCCAGACAGGAGGATGAAGTCACTTATGCCAACAACTGGCAGGACACGCGCAGGGAGGAGTGGCGCAGTGCGCTGGCCCGTGCCGGCATCATGTCCAATCCGCTCTCCGACTACTATCCTTCGAACACGAAGAACCTCAGCACGGTCTGCATCCTCAAGTCATCGATTGTGAACTTCCCCAAGGTGTTCAAGTGGCTGCACAAGATGATCCTGAATATCACGTACCATCAGCGGCCAGTCTTCACCGAGCTGCGGCGCGAGCTCTACGACTTCGGCAAGTCCGAGATGTGCCACACAACCGACATGACCGATTGGGAAAAGTATCAGCTCTGCGCCCTTATGCGCAATCAGCGCATGGAGTACATGATTCCACACTATCCGCTCCACCAAGTTGGCTATCGACTGCTCTTCAAGGCCAAGAGGGATTAGCTCTGGACCAACTTTTGTGGTGTGCAAAAACTCAAATAAAATCCATCTCTATGGCAAACGTAGCAGTCCGGGGGCCTCTACTGTAGGGGCAACTTTTAGTTCAGCTGAAAAGTCTCACACAACAAAAAACACAACAAAGTAAATACACACGAAACGATGTGGGTACATTTTCTAGTGTGTCTGGCCCTGGGTGGCTTGAGCGTAAGTAGCAGCCTGAATGGTTTTCCCCAATCACAGCAAACTGTCCGCCAGGTGATGCCTTTGCTGGTGCATGCCATGCCGCTGGCCGCCACTGAACTGTCACTGCCAACAAAGGGCACAGCTGCAACTGAAGATCCTGATGGGGAGGACATGCAGAAGGCAACTGATAGCTCTGGCTTTGAAGAACAGGAACAGGAGCAGGACATGCAAGTGGCAGCAGATAGTTCTGGCAATGGAAAAGAGGAACAGGAACTGGACATGCAAATGGCAGCAGATAATTCCGGCTATGGCAGGCTGGAAAGGGAGCGAGAGAAGAGCAAACTTCGCATGTTTCCCAAGATCCATCGCACCGCTCTAGCAGCACACGGCGGACAGTCGCTGCACACCAAGGATCTGCTCAACTTTTGGGTCAAAGAAAAACCCCACAAAGCCACTCAGGCAGCGCCAAAGAACGAAGATGATGCTGAGCTGGAACTACGAGCTGGTAAAGGAAAAGGAGGAGGAGCTGCGGCCACAGCTGCTGGCAAAGCTGGCACCGAGATGACCATATCCCTGCCGAATGTTGTCACCGATCACATGGGCAATTGGGTCTTCAACCCCTGGGGCGTCACCTTTGGGCGTGTGTGGGAGGACACGCGCTTCGCGTTTCAGGGCAAGCACTGGCTGCCGTGGATCATGCAGGACTACTACATCAAGGGCGACTATCGGCAGGAGAAGCTGCACGGCACCGTGTGCCAGGGCAAGTCGACCATCTACAACTATCCCAAAATCTACAACTGGTTTCCGCACTACATTGACGGCAACAAGCGCAATCATCGCAACATTCTGCTGAATCTGCGCAGGGAGATCTACACGGATGGCCGCACAGAGTCCTGCCACGTGAAGGAACTGGACGACTGGTACGCCTATCAGCAGTGCACCATACTGAGGAACATGCGCATGGATTACTTGGTGCCCAATTATCCACTGCATCGTTGGTATAAACCCTGATAGAGTGGCGCGAATTCGTTCCCAAATAAAACTGAAACTTCCGCTGAAAGAAATTTCTAAATTGGAACTAAACTTTACCCCAATCGTTAGACCTTTGCTTTCAATTTCCATCAATCTTTTGTGAACTCGTAACGAACACTTTTTCGCACATTTCTACACAACAATTGTGGCAGGGGCAGTTGCGGCATGTTGAAAAATTCTCTTGTCTCTGTGCTTATTGCCTGTCTAATCAGCGTAAGTTCAACCAACTTCATATCCGTCCTCCTTCATTACTCCTCTCTCTCCGCTCTGCAGGCCACATCTTTGTTTTATGTGGCGCAGGCTGCCAGTCTGCGAAATGCTCAGCCACGTCTAACCCTGTCCATGGCTTCGCAGTCGCGCAGTGCCATGCAATCGATGCGAGAGTTTGCCCTGTACATGGGCCCCAAAGGATTGCCGGTGGAAGCCGAGGAGCAAGCGCGCCAGCGCGCCATGGATGTTCCCTTTCTAACCGCAGGACAACGGCAACTGCTGGCCGAGGATGAAGAGTTTCCCTTGGATCTGCGCAGCAAAATGCCTGAGTTTCAGGCGAAGGAAAATGCTGGCATCAAGTGCCGAAGGAAGATCGATGGGGAAGCTGGGGATTCAGGCTTTGAGGTCTGCACTGCCACAGATGAGGCTGCTGCAGCTCCTTCGATTGTGATTCATTTGGTGTGTTCAATGCTGATTGTCCCGCTGCTAACTTAACAATTATAAATTCCGTTTGGAAGTGCTGGAATGCAGCCCTAGGCAGCTCTCACCTTCGTTTCGCTTCGGGCCAAAAAGAACGCCAGAAGTTTGCAGTTTAGCGCTGGCATCCGTTGCAGCCTTTGCTTTTTCTGCTGTCGCTGTTGCATTTCGCGAAACTGTCACAAGCGATGACCCAATTATGTGGGGGGAGGTGTGGTGTGGTGGGGGGGCCGTGTGTGTAGGGTTCACGTTTTTCTGAGTTAGCAAGAAGTCGCCATGCCCGTGCCTCAAATGTTGCAACAGCAGCGCTGCCGAAGCGATTCTTTGTTCATAAATAATTGGAGCACTTTTGCCAACGTTGCGCACGTTCTTCTTTGTGGACAGGGCAAGGTAACACTTGGCCAAGGTAAGAGCCACAGCGACTCATGCCTCAGCCTCACAAACGCACCGAAAGTAGCCCCAAAACGAACACAAAATCCCTGTCACAGCGGGAGTTTCACAGCCTTATCGGAGGAGTGACAAGTCCTGCTGATAACAACAAAATCAATAGCCGATAAGGCGTCCTGGCTTATCGCAGGAGCAGCAGCAGTGGTTGCTGTTGCTTTTGTTATCTTTATCTGTATGTAAGTGCTATCAATATGTGCCGTGTATCCTGCCCCTCGATTAGAGACTGCAATCAAATCAATAACAATAATAATCATTTGTAGCGCAGGATCGAAGGAAATCGAGCGCATTATCAGCGTTTTCTTTGGGGGGCGTTGACCAGACGGCGGCTCTGCGGCTTTTCCACTTCTCCGCTTTTGTTATCAGCGGCAGCAGCAACAACAAGTTGTCTGGGACATTGTCCGACAATGACTTCAAAATCCTCCTGGACTGGGACTGGGAGTGGGAGTGGGCAGCAGCAGCAGCAGCGGCTTATCACCAGCGAACCGCAGACGGGGGGACAGACGCGGGGCAGAGCGTAAATAATACACAGCAAAAGGCAGGGCAGGCAGGGGAGACAGTGGCGGCAGTTTCCTAGTTTTTCCTAGCACCGCGGAAAGCGCAGGAGAGAAAAACGTGCGATAGGCCAAGGGGCACAAGTAAAAGCCAGAAAAAGAGCTAGAAAAAGAGCAGCAGAAAGAGAAAAGAATAAAAGAAAAGGCAAAAGCAAAGCAAAGTAAACCTTTGGCGCTGGCAAAGTGCATTCGCCTCGGAAAGGGCAGTCAATGCCAGGAGGAGTCGCTCGGTCCGTCGCCTCTTGGCCTCTTCAGCGTACAGTGGGGCTAGCAGGCCTCCTATCGTACAGTGGGACAGAGGCATAGAGTGGCACATGTGATAAAGGGAGAGACTGAGAATCCATTAGCAGTGGCAGGGAGCTCCCTGCGGCAACGGGCCAAAGGGGCGGCAGCATGTGCATGGGAAATGGTAAATGAAAATGGATAGAAAATGCGATGGAAAATGGGTGCATGTGGAGGCAGAGGCAAGCGCGCCAAGTGGCCAGCCAGCCAGCCACCGAGTGCAGTCTCTCTCTCCCTCGCTCTCGCTCTCCCTCGCTCTCCCTCGCTCTCTCTCTCTCTCTCTTTGCTCCACTCTTTGCTGCGTAGAAAAAAGGGTTCAATGCACGATTTCTTCTTGCTCCTCCTGCTGCTGCATCTACTTCTGCATCTCCTCTTCGTTTCTCTTTTTCGTTGCCATGGGAAACTCTTGGCCCTTGGGCAAAACTTCAACTCTCAGCAGGATCAACCCTCGCGCTATTTCCATTTCCATTTCCATTCCTCTAATTATGTATAATCAATTAAAAAACTCAAACACAGAACACAGTCCAACAGCAGATTCTGCTGGTACTCTCGCCAAAAGGATCGGCCCACTGCCTGCCCGCCGCCTGATGATTGCCTTAATTGAGGTCGAAAAGCGAAATTCAATTTAGAATTTCAAACGAAACACGCGTCTGGCTGCGTGTCGCATCGGAATTGAAAATTTATGCAGGATCGGCATGTGGGCAGGATCGATACGAGCGTAGGAATATGTTTGTCTGGGAACTCTGACTACTGTTCAGCAATTGCCTTGCCTTGGCAGCTACTTTGTTGCGTTTGTGAGGGTCTTAACTAGCCATTCGATGGCTTACAACTAATTATAAACAGCGATCCTCTTGCAGAGTTCATTGAACGTGCAGGAACAAAGGGAAAAACCCACAGAAAATGAACAAAAATCAAACAAAGGAAAATGAAGATAAGCGACAGAAAGAGAGAGAGAGAGACAAAGAGAGAGAGAGTCTCTAGGATAAGCAACAATCAAGTCAATGAATAGAAAAGGCAACGAACAAATGCTGAATGCTGATGAAGTCAGCAAGGACGCCAGACAAAAGGATACCGAGATTGGAGATATTCGAGATTCGAGACTCGAGACTGGAGATGTGCGTGCTGCGATACGCGTGTGTTCCACGAAGCAACAGCGGGGACACGCCCACGCCCACAAGTAATGCGATCCTCGAACGATCCTCTCCTGCAGACAAATCTGCTTCTCGGTGTTGAGTAATTTGTGGCCTGCCTGCCGATAAAAATCTGTTAATCGATGGACAAACATAAACAAAGGCCAAGGCAAAGGCAAAGGCAAGGCAGGGACTCCTGCAGGGGTTGACTTAACCCCTAGAGCGTGCACAGGGTTAGGGTGTTAGTTAGTGGCAGGGGCAGGGGTAGGGGTAGGGGGTGCGTCTCGATCGGTAGCTCCTTCTGGGCGAATGCTGGCGGTGGTCTATTTTCGTCGTAGATGTGGGTCCACGCTTCATCTCGGGGGTTGCAAGGCCTCGTTTGGGGGGTGTAACTTGAGGCTATTTTCGTACTCCCAACAGTCTTCAATGTGTGTCAATCTTTATTGGGATTTCCATACAGAATAGCGTCCAAAGTACCCGCAGTTTCGGTAGCGATTCCTTATGCCAGGACCTATCGTGTGACCTTTTGGACATTGCATTAATGTGCCCTAAATCTCCATAGAAAATCAATTAATTTCCCATGGAAAAATATCTTCAAACAGCTAAAAATACACAGCGACAGGCCACGATAAATGTGGGAAATTCTTCGTCGTTTTGTGGTTTATTTTTAATGTAAATTAATCAAGCCAAAAGGAGTTCGATTCGCTGAAACGAAATGCTATTAGAGGCAAATTCCTGTTCCTTTTTGTCTATTGCCGATGGATACAAAAACTCACACACAGCCAGGCATCGGCAGCCGTATTTGCTTCTATTTTTACTGTGGACAGGCAGAGGGAAAATGCCAGGGAGGGGAGAGCGAGAGAGAGGATTTTGCCGTCATCGTCGCCTCCTCGAACGCAATTTCCTTCCTGCTTCTGCGTACTGCAAATAGCTGTAATAATAAAACCGACGATCTCAGGCAGCCACAGCCTCAGAGTCAGCCTCTGCCTTGGGTCCCAGTTCCCTGCTGCCTGTTGCCCGTGTCTCTCTGTGTGTGCTGCCGCCTGTTTATGGCCGAAGACTCTGCTCTATCGGCTGTAGGATGCGACAAGAAAAGCAGGAAAAACTCCTTGGCGGCGGCCACACACAACCAACAAATACACAGACAGACTCACACACAGATGGAGTTGCCTCTGCCAGTCGTTGTCCTATCCCACGAGCACAGATCGTGGTGCCTGTGCCTGGATCCGCTGGGCTGGGGGTTCAATGAACTGCCGTCACCTCTTGGGGCAGCAGCGCCTTGCCTATGCCTGCGTCGACAGCGACTGCAACTGCAACTGCGACTGCGACTGCAAGTGGTGTGGCAATCCTTTTTCTTTGCATCCACAGATCTCTCGCTCTCTCTCCCCATTGCACCCTTCACTTGATCTTTGCTGATCTTTCTGCCGCTCTCTCTGTGCACGCGGGGAATGCTGCCTCGCAGGAGTCCGCTCTTTGCCTCTCTCTCTATCGCTCTTTCTCAGTGTGTGCTCTCAAGGGTTCCAATTCCAATTCCATTTCCATTTCCAAATCCAAATCCATTTCCAGATCTTTCGCTGTGGCTGGGGACTTTTGCTTTGGGTTTCACTCTTCGAGTGGGGATATGTAAACATCGTCGTCATCATAATCGCTGTCCGTTGCCTGGGACTGTGCCTGTGCCTGGGACTGTGCCTGCTCCAAGGCTGTGCCTGTGCCTGTGCCTGTGGGGGATGGGGACATTTGTGTGGAGTGGCGCGGGTTGGGGGAGCTGCTGTATGCGATGCTGACGCGTATCCCTTTCTGCCTTTCTGCCTTTCTGCCTCTCCCCCTGCCTGCTCTTTTTTTTCTGTGGAATGTGCCGCTTGTTTACTCAAATGTATATTTGATCTTCTGCTGCTGGGGTAATTTTTTGTGCTCTATTCCCCCTACCCGCCGCTGCTGGCTGCTGCCTTCAGTTTGAACTGGAACCTGGAGCTGAAGTGCACTTGTGTTTATCTGTAAAGGATTTTTCAAGGAATCACCCCAAGCCAGCGGCATATTCATTTATTTTTTCGCTGATGCAATGATATTTCTGAGCATGGGGGGCACTGCTTGGTTCTCTATTTCTTTCTGTACAGTTGCGTTTGAGTTAATCAGCAGAAAGTTGTGGCACGAAGTGGTCAAGCCAATGGGGAACAGAAACAAGTCCAAATGGGATTCCATTGGAGGCAGGATCTACCCAAGAATTGATCAATTTCCAAGGCAAATCCCCCATCGATCTTCCTTCCCCTCTGCCAAGCCAACGCTTCCAGTTTTGGCGCCCAAATGAGTACAGTCACCGCCTCCAAGGCAAAGGCAACGCTCACAAGGATCGTGCACACACAGAGCCACAAACAAAGGTCCCAGCAGGGCAAGAGAGAGAGGAAAACACACCGTCAAATATCAGGCAAACAAATCACCGAACCAACAGGCTGCCCGAGGATGGGGGGGAGCAAGAAGATTGGAACTGGGCACTGGGCACTGGCTACCCGGGACCTTCATATCCTCCTTCATGCACGTACCGATGTTGGACTGTGCTCTGCTGTGCTGTGCTGTGCGATTGGCGATTATTCATGATTTTATGGACTGGGTAGAAGGACATTAAAATTGCTTTTACGCCAACTCATCGGGCCCAGAGGATCAAACTGGTTATGCGCTTTGTATGCCACTCACAATCGTCGGGGAGAGTCGTCGCAGAGTCGCAGAGTCGAAGAGTCGCAGAGTCACAATCCAGCCAGTCCTCTTTCCCCAGTCCCACACACAGTCCTCTGGGCAGGCCGCTCCTTTCGACTTTCGAGTTGGAGGAATCTGGAGAAACCAGTTTTGGCTCTGCGGCTCTTTGGGCTCTGCGACTCTGCGGCTCTGTGGCTCTGGCTGTGTGGCAGTCTCTACCTGTTGTCGGCTTCGGTTGGGATCCCACTAAAAAAGGGATACTTGTGGGCAAACAAAGAACAAAGGAATCAACTCTCTCTCTCCTCGTTCCTCGCTTGTTTATACAAGTGTACGACGAGACGGGATGAGACGAGTCGAGTGTTTGCCTTTTGACGCAATCGAAGGCGCAATCCTTTCGTCCTCGCCACCATCGCTACACCAAGCTGAGGTTCCATTTTGGTTGCCTCACACTCTTCCCTTACCATTCCTTTGGTTTGTGTTTCGTTTTTGTGTTCATTGTTGGGTCTCCTCTCGGCGTACAGTTTCGAAAGTTATCCCTGGCTGTGGGGGAACCTGCAATTGGAGCAAGGAATGATGCAGAATGACGTGCAGATGCTCCACAGATATGTTTCCCTGCTGCTGCTGACATGGATCCATGTATCTGCCGCGTGTTCGGTTACCCAAAAGGATTGTCCAAGTGGCTTTTAGTTCGCAATCTGCATGCGAAGTGCATTGCCTTTTTGCGTAATGCAGGAATTTGTCAACGTTCTTCGGGGGAACGACTGTGATGACGCCGTGATGTGCATAATGAATGAGAGACATTTGCTCTTCATAATTCGCATGCAAAAACAGTTCCTCGTTTTTTGTTGTAGTTGGGGCATGGGCATGGGATTTGGTCTCGGTTGCTGGTCCATTCTTGGCCCTGGCCCTGGCCCTGGCCCTCTCAACCTCTCACTGGCACATGGAGAAAGGCACTTGAAGTGAACTCCGTCTTTTTCTTATTGTTCCTTTTGCTTTGTTACCGCTGGGGGGGAGAACTGTGTGCGCATGCGCAAATGCAATCACAAGAAGAGCAGAGCAGAAAGGAGGGCAGGGCAAAGAAAACTCAAAGCCAGCAGCAGGAAAAACACAGAAAACAGAGCACACAGAAAATGTAGGGAAAATATTGTGTGAAAAGTCTGCCTGTCTGTCTGTCTGTCTGTCTGCCTGTCGGGATGGTTAGATGGCAACAAGTTGAATGCCCCCAGTCGACTCATTCATGCTACGGGTATCCCGTACAAAGTAGGCTGACAAGAGGAGGTGACGCTCGAGTAATGAAGGGTTTTGCTAGGTCGTCTCTCAGCTCTTTGTCTCTCTGCGTGGTGTCTCTCTGTCTCTCCGCTGTTTCTCTCTCTGTGTGTTTGTGGGGGGGAAGCTTCACCTGCTGGCATTTGAGTTCTCAGGACTGCCGCCTGGGAAAGCACTTAAATGGTTATTCATGCCCGGGCTTAGCTTTTCTTTTTCTCAAAGGAAATTGTCTTTTGGCTTGGCTCTTGATCTGTCCATTGCGGTTTGCTGCTTGCCGTTTTGGCCTGCCACTGGCTGCAGGAAGCTGAAGTCTGAGTCTGAGTCTGAGTCTGAGATCTAGGCAACCACAATCATGGGGCTCTGGCTCTGGCTCCGCTGCTCCCCGTATACGTAATTCGTTGGACCAAGAAGGAACTCCACACAGAAACCACATTCACAGCCAACTCTCCCGGCTTGGGCCAGGCAATGTCAGGCATCTGCTGTTGCTTTTGCTGTTGCAGTTGCAGTTGCTGCACTTTTCTGTGTTGCTGCTGTTGCTGTTGCAAATTGCTGAAGGAAACGCACGAGTGCCGCAGGAGAGAGCCACTGCTGCACATGGCTCTATGGCTCTGTTTGTTGCTCTCTTTTGGTTCATTCAACTCCAGAGACAGGCGGCACGAGGCGCTTCCAGCTGGGGGATACATAGATGGATGCATAGATGGATGGATGAATGGATGTATAGATGGATGGTTCGGTTCGGTTCGGTTCGCTTTGGTTCGCTTTGGTTCGCTTTGGTTCGGTTCTGTTGCACTCTCTGTAGCTGCTTGGCTGACTGCAGTTGGCCGCGCAGCCAAGCTGTTGCCACATCCAACTGGGAGGTATGACCACACCACACCACACATCACACCACATGCCACATGCCACACGAGAACCAGAGAGGATCGCATCGCCCAGGTTTGGATGCGACTGGGGCCCCCGGTTTGGCCTGGCCCAACCCAGTCCCCAGTCCGCAGTCCGCAGTCCCGGCGTGGCTACTGCTACTCAAATTGCGAAAGCCAAAAGCATGTTTTACAAATGGATTTCATGTTCAGTGCGTTATGTTTCTTGGAAAGGATTTCTTTGGCCATTTCTTGTCATGGCCATGTCTGGTGCGGGACTGGGACTCGAGCTGAGGCTGAGGCCTGTGCCGGCAGTCGATTTGTCGTCTTGGCTGGCTGGTTATGAGCTGAAAAATAACTGAAATGCGACAAGAGTCGCAAACATGAAGCATTCATTCAAATGCTCCTCCTGCTGTCCCCAAATGCCTCAAGTCGTTGACATGCAGATTAACTGCGGAAGAGAAAGAGAGGAGGAGCGGGAAGGGCTTGTGTTGGGTTCCTCGGAAACTCACAAATTTCAGATCCTTACAACTGCAACTGCAATCTTGTCCGGTCCACCTTGGTGGCCACATTTCGTTGCAATCTCCGCCATATCCAGGTCAAATGCATGTCAAAGTCATTAAAAATCCCGAACAGAACTTCCCCCAACCACAACCCCTTGTATCTCGGCTCCTGGATCTTGTCCGGTTCGTTCGGGGAACACAAGGAGTGCGTAATAAAATGCAATCAAAAATGAGAAGAGAAGAAATCTTTTAAGTTTATTACCTTTCCCACAAACGAATCGCTCACAAAATGTTTTATGTATCAGGAAACTCTGCCAAAGGCTAAGTGGCCAGAGGCACAGTGGGACAGCGAGACCCTTTTTAGGGGGGTTTCGGTAGAAAATGTTGCCCGAAGCGATAACGCGATAAGATAATACTTACACGTGCAAAGCACTTCGAAAGGAAGAGCAGCGTAGAGTCCGGCCAACCCACGGGAAAGACATTCCCAGTCATTCATTGCTCTACGAGAATGAGAGCAATTGAAGCTGTACGGCAACCACAGTTATGGGAAGTAGGTTTTTCTTTTGGGCGATGATGAGTTGAAGGATATGTGTAAAACCGCAGCTACCAAATGGATGTGTTCCAAGAAACTATTCCTCTTGGGACCTCCGTAAGATCTTTTCTTTACTCTACTTCTAAATAATTATTATCGCGGAGGAAGAAACCTAAAATTAAATCCCTGACACCCAAGTGTGCATTGTGTGATTTTTAACTTAAATCTGCCTCCCAAAAGCTATGATAAATAAACACTTTAAAAGCGCTTCCATTAAGCCTTAGACTGCTGAAACGCACTGTACGCAAATTGAAGGGAATTGCAATCAAAAATTCAACTCCCGTTTGGCAGGATGGGGAAACCAACGAACGATCCGTTCGATCGGTCGAATCGAATGACATATTATTTAGCAAATTGAAAATATTTCTTCACATGAGATTCGTACATTACAATTACCCCCTCTGCCTCTCCCTCACTCTTTCTCTCTCTCTCTCTCTCTGTTTGCACCCTCTTGGGCCCCACGAAGCGAAGCGAAAGGGATCTCTCGTTCGCTCTCTCTCTCTCCCCTCTCTCTCTCTCTCTCTCTGTCTCTCCGTTGCTTTGCGCTGCTCTTTATTTTGTGTTTCCCCCGTTTCTGGGTTGGGCTGGGCCCCGCGCTGTTGCACACACATTGGAATGCAAATCAAAAAGCAAAGAAGTGCCAGAGGGAGGTGGGGCAAGGGCAAGGGGCGGTAAGAGGGCGTCAGCAGGCTATAAAAGTATCCTCTGACGCTGTGCACGAACACACATAAACACACACACACACACAGGCACAGAGAGAAGCGAATAAATAACTTCACTTTGATCCCCCTTTCGTGTGGCATGGCGCATTCATTGCTCAGTGGATGGATACACACGGCTGACGCTGACTCTGTGCAGCGCCTCCAGTCGCTATCCTCGATCCCCAGTGATTCCCAGGTTTGCCCTCGTCCCTTGTCCCTGTTCCTCCCGTTCCCTGTTCGCCCCGTTCTCCCCGTTCCAGTGTTCCTCATTCCGTGGATGGCAGCAGCGAGTGACTGCACCCTGTGGCGGCCCAATTGTTGCGCAAAGGCAGCACGTCCTCGCCTTGGATAGATGGTCTCCTGCTCAGCTGTGCCTGTGCCTGTGCCTGCGACTGTGACTCTGACTGGGAAGTGCTTGAGATTTCTGCCTCTGTCTTCGCCTCTCCCCTCCCTTGCGCTTGTCGTGGCTGAAGCTCCCCCAGTGTTGTTCTGTGCTGCCTCCTCTTCTCACTGAGTGCCTTAAAGTGGCGCAGCAGATAATGAAAGTCAATGTCTGTGCAAGGGTACAGGATATGCTGTTTGTGTTCGCTTCTCCTTCACGTTTTGGATCCCTGTTTCTCTTTCTGTTTTCTTTGCTGCTCCTCTCTTCTTTTTTTCCTCCTCTTTTTTTGGGTAAATACGAATATCTGGCTGCCAGACAAAGGCAGTTCTTTGTCTGCCTCGCTTTCGGGAGAGCGGTGTGGGGTGTGTATGTGGTGGGAGGGAGGCACCAGTGGCAATGCTTGTGGGGATCTGTTTCGTTACTCAGAATCTTTTGCTTTTTTCCCCACTTCCTTCCTGTAATTACAGAAAAATCCTTGGGAGCTACAGTCGCATCCATTCCCATTACTCTGGGGTGCACCGTTAAGAAATGATCAGAAACAGTGAAAACAGTCGCGTTCTCTTCCTAGTCATGGAATTCCCTGTGTGCCACAGTAGCATCCCGATCGCTGCACTGTACCGTTTCATCACTGGATTCCTGGCAGCTACAGTCGAGTCTCCAACGATGTAATGGCTCTCTGCTACAGTGGCCTCCCGCTCCAAAGTAGTCAGCTCCCTGGTCATTACAGTCACATCCCTGTACAGTCGAGTGCCCTGCTGCGTACAGTTGTGCCACTAGCCATTATCCTCAGTAAATGTACAAATGTACATCCATCCATGGGACTCTTTAAACATTATCCAATCGGTATCGGTTGACATGAATTATTTGCTTGTAATCCACAACATTCAACTGGCCAGGGGCCCCGGCCAGGTGTTTGTGTCAACGTCTACGTCTATTTGAAGAGGATCTTCGGCATACAAAGTCCACGCTGGGAAGACAAACAGCAGACAGCCAGCAACAGGGAGATACGAGACACGAAACAAGAGACGCAGAAGCGAAGAAGGAATGGATGGGGCAGCGGCAACCCTTGAGATACATAAACTTCAAATTGTATCTAAATATGTCTGCGATTGATCCTGCTGCAGGGCAAGGATCGATCGGCCTCGGAACGTGGGAGAATGGAGAAATAACGAAAGAGACCCCTCACCCTCTGCACACCCCCTCTTGTGCAACAGAAAAAGAGTTGAAAGAAGGATGAAGGATAATCAAGAGTCGACGTCAAGGGCCATTAAGTCGTGAGACGGGAGTCGAGAGTCGAGAGTCGGCGAAGTCGGAGCCGGGCAAAGAAATCAAAATAAAAATGTAATTTTAAATTTGTTTCCCCCCCGAAGCCGTTGCCGCTGACACAGCCGCAGCCGCTCGCATGCCGGGGCATGCAACACGCTGGCGGCAGATATCATGGGAAATATTTTTCGATTCCCTTGAAACCAGTTGAGCGAGCCCTGGCCTGCCTTGCCTTGCCCTGATTGTTGGTGTCCAGTCACACAGCGGTCCACTGGGGAGGGTGAAAGTTGCTGGCCAACAGGTTGTGGGACTCGCTTAGGAAATGCCTGCAGGACTACAGGTGCACCCCCACCCGCGACTCCTGCAGGATAATCGACATCACACGAGGGTTGACTGGGCACAGAAGCGTGTAAAATATGCAACAACTTCTGTGGGAAGCAGCGCACCAAGGCAACGGCCGTGGCACAATAATAATTTTATGGTCATTTCACGGATCTCCCAGGACCTCGCTCAACTGGATACTGGCTACTGGACACACACACGCAACAATCTACGCTGGTTCACACGGGAGGCCGCTGCGCATGCCCCGAAAGTGCTCCGTCATATCCGACCAACAAAAGCCCAAGCCAAGGCCAAGAACGGGCCACAGAGCGGCGGGCATTTCCGGATTTGAGGGCCCGAATACGCGGCCGAGCTCCCCAGCAGGTCCCAGTCATTAGCGATGTTAGAAAAGAGTAGCATTAGACACTGTAGTTGCCTGTCTTGCTGCGGAAGTTCCCACAAGACGTTTGATTATGACGCAACATAATTTTTGGGACAGTTGCAGGTTGCTGCTGCTTCTACTGCAACTTGGACTCGCACTGTGGAGTGGGGCCTTGCTCCCATGGGACGCTAATTAAAAAGGAATTTCTTCTGTTTTTCTTCTCAGTTTTGTTGTGTTTTTTACAGCCAAGCAACGGCAATTAGAAATGTCAGTGGGGGATGGCAGATGGAGCTGCTGCTGCCGCTGTGGCAATCAGGAGAGTGCTAATTTAGTAATCACAAGTCAGTCGCAAAGCTGTGGGGGGTGGGGCGCTCACAGACAACATAGAAAGTATCTTTAAGAACCGGTTGTCAGGTCCTCAAAACGATAAGCTCTTTGGGGGCTATACCCGCAGAGGCCACGCCTCCCTCTCTTTCGCCAACGGTGCAAAGGTGTGAAATTGTTGGCTTGGATCTCAGTGTTGAATCAGGTGGCACACTGCTGGATGTCGTGAGAGTACAATTGATCCTCCCCCAACCATCCACTAAAGTCGATGATTTAGGGATCTTTTGTTTGGGCATTGAAAGCTATGAAAGATCCCTTCCAGCAGCCAGTCATCTCATCGGGTGTTTCTCTGCTCTTCTATCTCGGTGTTCCTTTTGTGTGTTCCAGGTTTCCAGGGTTCTGTGTGTGAAAAGTCATTTATTTTCAATGAAATCTTTATCGAGTGAGGGGTTACTTTTTGGTTGATCAAACTGAAAAAAAGGAATCAACTTGAACCCAAGGTGTTTTGTTTCAACTTTATCTTTCTCTCTCTCTTTATATCAAATGAAGTGCTATCCACACAACAATCTTTTATCCAAGGGGGGAATACTCCTTAATCTTCCAAAAACTCCTCAATCTTCCTCCGAGAGAATATCGAAGCCAAACTTGAATTTCAAGCAAACAAAACATTAATATTCCCCAAAATGAAGAGCGTGGGGAGTGGGAATATCCCATAGAAACTCATTCCCAATGAGAAATGGAGAATCCTAAACTAATTTACAACACGTGTAATCGTTCGGAGGGGTCGCTGACCGTTCCCGTTCGCGTTCCCGTTCGCGTTCCTGGTTCCAGGCCAAAGGCAAACACAGACACACATCTCTCTAACCGCCTAGATTGACAATTGAGATTGAAGCAATCACACACACACATACAGAGGGGCATACAAAGTAACGAAGAAGAGGATGAAAAGCAGTAAAAATAGGATGAAGAAGCAGCAGGAAAGCAGCAGAGCATAAAAAGGTAAGGAATCCATGGTGTATAAAAGAGACAGAGGAGGAGGGAGCCTACGGTCTAATGGGAAAAGAAAAGCGAAGCGAGAGAACCTACGGACAAATAGTAGAAGGAAACGCGAAGAGTACACACGAAGAGGGGGTGGGTAGAGCAGGGTAGGGATACAAAAGTAGGGGGGGGGGGGAGCCAGGGCAGTCATAAATAATATTGTTTACACAAATGGTTCACGGTAAAAAGGGGAAACGGACTCCTGTTGGCCGGCCCAAAAACGAAGCCCCGGCCATCATAATTGCGTCTTTATTTTATTATTTTTTTTTTTGGGTCAACGGATCCTACGCATTGGAGTTAAAAATAGAAACGATGATCTCAAGTTGTTTACGACACAACACACGAGGCGGCAGCGACAGAGTTTCAGGCTCTCGTTGGTTAAGGGAATAGACCGAATAGGTTCCGAATTCCGACTAACATAAAAAGCATGAGCCGAGTGCGTGCTCCGTTTCAGGCTGTGGGTGAAGAGAGTGGGCCGGTAACGGCGACGTGGAACGTGGAATGGTACGACTGGGAGAGGGGTACACATTTGCTGTAAGCAGTGCGGAGGAGCTGTGCGGAGCGCTGGCAAAAGGCTTAAAGCCTCCAAAAGCAACAACAGGTAGAAATCAAATAGAAAATGGAATAGACAAAAGAAACACAAGGCAACACACAAAGCAAGAAAAAGGCAAATGGAGGAAGTGGCGAGGGCAGTCGTCGCTGCCAGCAGCAACCAACACACACAGCCACACAGCCGCATAGAGCATAGACAGGCAGCACTCGCACACGGAGAGGGAGCTGAGCTCTCTGCTCCTCAGTTTGTCTATGTGCAAAGGCATTTCGAGTTTCATTTTATGTTTTGACCCCTTTTAAGTTCAAGAACCCTTTTCCTCACACACACACACACACACACTCAGAGGGCCAAGCCGAGCGCCGGAGCAGAGCGGAGAATACAGAGCTCGAGCTCTCCAACGGCCCGGCCGACTGAGCGCGCGCGAGTGGCTCGTTAGAGATTTATAATGCAGGTCCCCCCCAATGGCCAAGCCCAAGAGCCGTCGTCGGGCTTCGTTGGCGCTCGGCTTCGGTCGGAGCCCCACCAACACATGGAGAGCCACCCCAATTGCCGACAGACACAGAGAGAGAGCGAGAGAGAGAGTCTCCAATGGAAAGCTTAGCTCAGTGGAGACTTGGAGAGTCGTTGAAGCCGTGTGGATTGTTATTGTTTTGAGGTTGAATTTTTTTGTGTTATTTTTATGGGTTTCGGGGTTGTTGTTGCTGTCCCGCTGCCACGGCTCATTCTGCTGCTGCTTCTGCTGACGTCGCTGCTGGCACTGGGCAGCGGCATGGGCCTGGCCGCAACAAGTGTATTTCGACTTTTGATTTACGAGTGTATGGCCTGGCCTGGCCTGCCTGCTTGCACCACACTTCTCCTGTCGCTCTGCCGTTCTGACGGCGGGCGGAGTACCGCATTATTAATTGATTGATGAAAACTAATTATGTTAATTGGCTAATGAAATGCAGTGTGTCGTCGAGAGCAAGAGTTCTGTCTCAATTTTGACAAGCGAAGTGCGCTCTTGCCTCTCTTGCTCCGTTATCTGCATCATCTCTCCTGCCTTTTCGCTTTATTGAGTGACGTGACAGACAGCGCAGGCAGCAGCAAATGAGCTTTTGATGCCCTTGAAGGAGAGGGTATGATGGGTTTTTGTCAGCATCCTGTTAAACAGAAAGTTAATGCAAGCCTTTAATGTACATATTAAGACAAAGGGTATCCACAGATCGATAATTTTCGCTTCCCCTTTAGGGCAAAAATAATCAAAAATGTTGCTGGAGCAAACTTCAAAGGGTGTGACTACAGTCTCGATACTCTAATCTACATACTTTTACTTCTTCCTTGGCTGGCTACCGCTACGTGTGCATGTATGCACATATTGTACAATAGCTTGCAGATGACTCACCTACAATGAAAAAGCTCTACACTGATCGATGTTAAAGGGCGTTGCCTTGCTGTTGTATGCCCTCTGATATCATCTTATCTTGCAGGTTGTATCTTTGGACTTGTGATCTCTCTCTAATAACTGTTGGCAACACTCAGCGATAAACAGTTACATCCTCCGCACAAACAATCTAAAAACCGTTCATGGTCATTGTGCCATAAATGGCAAACGAAACGAAATTGAAATTAAGCAAATGAGTGGGAAACCAGACAGACGATACCACTATACGATGGATGAGATGAGGCAACAAAAGGAGAAGAACAGCAGCAGCATTAGCAATAGCAGCCGAAGTCGCAGCAGCGGTGGGAGCAACTTCAGAAAAACAAGTTGCTGTCTCGAGGTCCAAATGTCTAGCGGATCAGCAGCAGCGCAACGAAGGCGGATGCGCACCTTAGAAGCCAAATGAGGAGCCTCTTGCGGATGCTGTGCCTCTTCAACTGGGCCAAAATCAAAGCAGCTTCGAGCAGTGACAATGCCTGCAGCATGGTTGGGGCCGCAGCCGACGGAATGGTTTTGGGTTGGCGTTTGGCCCACATGTCCCACGCTTGAATTTACATGCACGCACAGGCAAAGCCAGGCACAGGCACCACACACGCACAACACACATCCAAGCAGCTAACGGTACACTCTTTACGCAATCCCAAGCCAAGAATGTGGAAAGAGAGACAGAGAGAGAGAATGAAAGAAAGAAAGCAGAAAGCGTCGTCAATGGAAAAAGGGAGAGAGAAAGGGTTTTCTTTCAAATCCGCTGGTATCATAAAAATAAATAAATAAAAAGCGCGCGCGCGACGCTTTCAACATCCACAGAAAGCAACAGAATGAAAAGAAAGAGTAAGAGCGTGAGGGAGAGGGAGAGCCAGAGCGAGAAAGAGTGCAAGAGAGAACAGGGCCAGGCGACGCATGTAAATTGTGGGGCCATGCAAACCCTACTTTCCACTTTTGGTGGCGACCGTGCTGGTGTCTTCGTCGTCGTCGTCGTCGTCTGCTGCTGCCAAACGGACAACACTTTTTTTGGGCGTGTGCCCATTTGTAGGAGCCCCCTCACTGCCCCCGTGCGGCATGACTTTGGGTGCAACAGGTTCGTAAATAACAATAAATGTTGCGGGCGTAGCCTGTGGGCCAAAGTCCTAAACGCGTCTCGGGTTTCAGGGCGAATCGAGCTGTGTCGCCGTCACCCACCAACAGGTTACGGCAACAGCAACTTGGGCCAAAATCCAGCCAGAAAGAGAGAGAGACTCAGAGTTGGATCAAAACACAGCCAAAGAGAAAGACAGAGAGAACCGAACCGCGGGCCATCCATACGCATTTCAAGCGTTTATTTTACTGTTTACTGTTACGACTCTCGAAAGCGAAGATCTCTTCTTTTCTCTCCCATCTCTTCCATCTCCCGCGGTTCAACGACCGAAAAACGGACAGCAGTCCCTCCCTTTCCCCCGTTCCCAGGCAACGCTCCCTCCACCCATTCCTCCATTCACCCATTTCTCTGTTGCCGCTTCTTTTGCGCGGTTCTTCCTGACTGCCTTGCCTTGTCCCATCCCCATTCCACTGCCTCTCGGCCTAGCCTGCCTCTGTTGCCTCTAGCTTTCTATTGTTTGATGATTACCCAAAAAGAAAGAAAAGACTGAGAAATGTTCGTGGGTTTTAACCCTACAAAATGGGAATGGCTGGGAATGGGAAGAAGTCATCGTCGTCTCTTGCTCTCTCTGGCTCTAGCCCTGGCTCTCTTCTGCCCACATTCCATACATTTGAGTGGGACAGAGAGAGGGAGTCTATTGTGGCTGCTTCTGTGATTCCGGTGGAGGATTAATAATGCAAGAGACGTGGGGGCTACCATCCGAAACTCTTGCCGAAAATGTCCAGAAAGCGTTGAAGAATCTGGACGGTCATTGACTTTCTAATTTGTAGCCAAGGGATAGACCTGCTGTGAGATTCCGATTCCTATGCTATGATTAATGTGTTTATTTGGCTCCAAACTTGTGCCTCAGAGTGTTGCCTCCTTCATGAGGAGCAGATCAATTATAAGGCGATCAAGAATCACTCAAAAGATACACCCAAAATCTCATTAAAATGTATGAGGTACAGTCGCACATTAAAGCCAGAAACGAAACCAATAAAATCGCTTGACAAATTATGCAACAGGTTCGGTAAAACCACGTGAGTTACGAAGCCAAAGAGTCATGGGAAAATGTCACCTTACACACCAGATAAAAATCCCAGAGTAATCACCCTCCAGGAGGACGTACTGTAACAGGTTCACGCATAGTGCACCGTGCAACAAACCAATTCAGGTACGCTGTAAAGGGTGGGGCGATCATAAATAAGCCTCAAATGGGGCACACACCGTAACGCCCTTTGCGTACGCAAAACTTCATTAAAATTCCATGTGAAAAGTGGCGTAAAATCTACGACTACGAATACGAGACTGTTGTTTGATTTTTATTTGGTAAACCACAGGTCGAAAATGGGGATGGAAAAGCTCTCTGGTTGAAGCCACATTAGATTTTAGACTTGCAGCGGGACAATGGAGAGAAATACAGACATAGGCCGAGAGCCTCCCCCACAGGCACACAGGAATCATGGTAATTATTCACCCCTCCCGCACCCAAAACAATTGTCGATTTGTCGTTCACTTCACCCCCCAAACAAAATACAACGCAGACGTAGCCCTGACCTGACCCTTGTGTCCACCGAGTGTCCGGAAATGAGATGCAAATATTATGTGGGACTCCTATCCCATCCGATCGGATCCTTGAGCGCAACAGAACCACCACCCCTCACACAGTTCAGTGGCCACGATAGAGAGAGGATCGCCATGAGGGTTGAGTGCGCATCATCTGCTTAGCATAAAGAAGATCCCCGGAGCCAAGACAGAGGGTAAGAAAATTGTCTTGGCCTTGTGCACGTGCGTTTTCCAGGGAAAATAATGAAAATTGCATTGCTTGAGTGCGCTTCTGGGCGGTAGATCGAGGAATGGCGATAAGAAATGCCACGATACCACTTAGTGAGCATTATGCAAAGTCTAGTAGTTCCAGGGTGGGTGCCTGTCACAGGGTAATAACAGTTTCCACTGTCATAGGAAAACACTTTGTTGTTTTCTCTCGCTGTTTTCCCTGGGAAACTGGGAACTTTCTCGTACAGATAGACGATCATCTGTGATCAAGAACACATTCGAAGAGATGTAGGTCAGCGGAATCATAACTGCCACCACATGTTTCTCCCATTCAGCTTGCAACAAACATCCATCCGCTATCCACCCTCCTCCTCCCACTCCCACTCCAACTCCAGCTCATGTCCGGCCAGAGTCGCTTGGGATGGCTTGGAATTATGTGATTAACAGATTTCCATTGTGTGCCCCCGGCAGGAGAGGCGGCGAACTCTGCTCTGGGTCTCCCCTCTGATCAGTGCCCGGAGCGAGTGCGTGTCTCATAATTTATCATCATCCTCGCAGGCAGAGCTGGAGCTGGGATCTAACCCCAGAACGGGAGAGAGAGAGGGAGAGATCGGGCAGCTAGGCGCAAATCATCAGCGTCAGCGGAGAGTTCAACGAACTGTGTAGAGAACAGATTCAATTCTCCCGCTGTCTCTCCTATCTCTTTCATTGTGTGTGTACATATGTGCCATGGATGGGATGGAATGGAACGAAACGGGACGAAGAGCCAGCGAAAGCATAAAAATGTTACAATGTTAATGGATGCCCCTGTCGATGGTGGCTAGTCGGGTAGAATCATGGCGAGAGGAGACAAAGAGATAGTAAAGCTTGCGGCGCGTGCCTGTGGCTCTGCCT
Source organism: Drosophila subobscura (assembly GCF_008121235.1). Classification (NCBI taxonomy): domain Eukaryota; kingdom Metazoa; phylum Arthropoda; class Insecta; order Diptera; family Drosophilidae; genus Drosophila; species Drosophila subobscura. Next base: position 25,168,947 of record NC_048533.1, on the reverse strand, counting down.
GTGTCCGGCAGAGGTGCACGTGTGCATGGGGAGACTTTCGCCACAGCTCTCCAAAGATCGTAGATAATTGCATTCCCAGCATTCCCTTGCCTCTAACAAAGAATCCTGGCATGCAGTAAACAGGTCATTGAATCATAAAAAAGAACGACTTTCCTTTACGCCAAGTGGTCTCTGGCCCCAAGGCATCGATCCGAACTCCTGTTTGAGTTTCCTTGCTGGTGCTTTCTCTTTGCAATCGCGTTCTCTTTTGATTTCACCATCCGGCTTCTGCTTCTCCTCCTCCTCTATAGCAGCCCCTTGCAATCTGTACGTGGTCCTTGTGTCAAGTGCCTGCTTCCTCTCCTTTCGTTTCTTGAGCTGATTCTTGTCGTTCTTCAGAGCAACTTCAAGAGGCGATGTAGGGAACTGGGGCGCAAGAACCGGCAGGAAATATTGAATTAATAATTATGTAGATACGAATGCTTGATATGTGCATATTTTTACGTTGCGATGCACAGAGCCAAAGCCATTTCCATTTCCCTTTCCCTGCCACTAATTAGGGCGCAGTGCAGTGCACATCTTCCCTCCAGGCGGCGATTCCGTTGCGATCTGTTCAAGCGCGTCCCGTCCGCGTTTCAGGGGTGGCAGAATGATCCTCTACATCCTAGCAGGTTGCTTCTTCCGTTACAGGTACGGGTAAAGGTACAGGTACAACCACCCCTGGACGACAACATTTAAATAGTCAAAACGATCACTTCACACTACGCGAGCACAGGGTAAGAGGATTCCTTCTCCTACTGAGATTCCACCACCAACCATCCATCTGTGTTGCTTCTATGCGTGTCTCTGTCCCTGTGTTGGTGTAACGTCTGTCTGGCGGAGGGTTGCTAGACCATCTAATTATCATTTTTCAACGTTCGTCTGTGGCTCGTCTCAGGTGTCGGAGTCCAAGAGTCAAAGACATCATCAGGTGTGCAGCTCTGCTTGTTCCTTGTTCTTTTTGTTTTCCAGGGGGGACGGAGGCACCAAGGATTTCGTTGATGCACGACTGAGCGCAAAAGAAACGTCTTTCCTTTGTTCCATCGTCCATCCCCAAATCGTATTCGTGACCCTCATCCGAGTCCCTACATCGCGTCCTGGCTGGCTGGCAATTACTTCAAAATGCGTTAATGTGTTGTGTCCCTTTCCCCTTTGTGATTGTTGAGTGGATGGATGGATGGATGGATGGATGGTAGGGATGGTTGGTTGGTTGGATGGATGGATCGCGGGGCTTTGTCTGCCTGGCCTGCAGCTCACATTCCCCGGTACGTCACACTCCACTCGATTCCGCTTGACTCCGCGGCTTTGGTTGGCTTTTTGAGTGGCAATCAGATCAGGGCAGGGGCAACCTTCTCGCTCCCTATTCATGCCAGTGGCATTCATTGCCCGGGCATCCTGTTGCTTGCTCTTGCATGAAACAGGATGGCAGCGAGCGTGTAATATAACAGTTACCCCTCTCTTACCTCTTCTCTTGCTACACCCCCGAGATCGTTCAACTGTTGCCTACACATGATTTTCCATTAACATTTTCCAATTTCCAATTTGAATGCCGCCGCTGGCTGTAAAAAGGAAACGATAATTGGCTGGATATTGCTGTTGATTCCTCTTCCTGCCCGAACTTTCAGGCTGTAGGGTACGCTGGGTGGGAACTGCAACAATTTTAATTAATTTTTAAATTTGTTAAACAACTTCCCAAAAGTGCATTCAAGGTTCCCCCCGGCAAGACACCGAACCAAAAACCGAAAAAAAACACAAAACTTCCCATTGCCGGCGGCTTGCATGCGCAGAGCAGAGACAAAGCACGGCGGAAAAAAGACCAAACAAATCAAAATCAATTTGTCAAGCGACACTTGCCACCGTAAATAAAACTGGGCAACAGACAGTGGCAGTGGCAGCAACAACAACACGGCAGCAGCGGCAACAGCAGCGGCAGTGGCAGCCACACAAAAAACCAAAAACAAAAAAAAAGAGGCATAAGACATTCGAACGGCAATCAGAAATCAAAACAAAAACCGCTAAAATAACAGAAAAAAAGAGCAACATGAACATAAAACACAAAAAAAAAGAAAGGAGAGAATGGCACTTTGATGAGACGAAGTTTTTGATACCCTTGCAATTGAAATGTTTTTATGGATCTCAGAAAAAGGTGCAAAATATTCGTTTTACATTTCCCATGGCAGCTTCATGATTTGCCAGGAAACACAAAAGAAACAAGAGTGAATTTTTGTTTATAGATAATAATAATTCAGCTGTTGCTGCCGTTCATCTGATAAAAATCATAGTACCCTCTTCCTAAAGGGTAGACACAAAAGTTGGCGCGCATGCGCAAACAAGTTTTAGACAAAAGAGAGGGAGAGAGAGAGCCAGTGAGTGCGAGAACAATCGAAGCTTTTTAAGCCGGCGAGCGACAAACGCGTGGTAAGAGACCCATCGCCCCTCCTCTACCCTCTGCCCATCCGCAGCGACACCATTCAATTGTTAGAGAAGAAAGAAGCCGGGAGAGGAGAGGAGACGGCAGCAGGGCAATCCATACAAATGAGTCAGGGCTGAGGCCGGGGTGCTGCGGCTCCATCGATCGACAATTGAAACAGGACAGGATCCGCTCACCGCTCACGTTTGCGCGTCTCAAGAGGATTGGGGGGAGGCAGGGTGCATGGGGCAGTTATGCAAATTGTTGTAAACCGACGCGACAACTTCATTTGTCCAACGGAGCTTCGGCGGCGGCCAACGGAAACGGGCAACGGCAACGGCAACATTTGCCCGAGGATGGAATGGGCATGGAACGGGGAATGGAACGGGGACTGGGAGTGGGGAGTGTAATGGGAGTGAGGCACGTCGCCAGCTAAATTGAGGTTAAGTAATGCAGTCAAATGCGTGAAAAATGGCAAAGAACAAATAAAAGCCAGCCACAAAAAACTGGGCAGGGCCAAAGGAGGACAAGAGTGCGCGCGCGTACACAGAACGAAAGAAACAGACACACGAAAAAACAAGGCGACATAGGACTCGGTGCGTGACGGCAACATAAAACGTCGACACAAGTTGCCAAACGATGACAACATCATCATCAACCACCAGAGGCAACAGCCATAGTCGGAGTACCAGTATCTGCCAGCAGCACCTTCATGATCATCGTGAGCCTCAAAACCTGATCCCCGATTAGCATGCAAACATTCCTGCGATTGATTTTTTTTTGGGTCAGCATTGCGAAAAAACTGATGTCTGGCCTCAGTCCCCTTCAGTGTGCTGCCGCCTGACCCCACCTGCAAGTCGAACTTGGACTCCGACTTGTGTTTGAGTTTGGAGGAATTGATAATTAATTTCGGCATGGCAGTTGCCTAGTTGGACGATGGACACTCGAGGCTGACACCACGCGACACCTGCCTCTGCCGCTGCCTCTGCCGCTGCCACTGCCACTGATTCGCTGCCAGCTTTGGGGCCAAAATAATACAAGGCCTTCTCTGGCGCGTAAACTGGTTGGGCTGCCATTGGCAGCAAACATTTGCCGTTTGCTCTTTGCGCGCGGCTTCTAATCCGTTTGGAATTTCAGACACGCCAAAGTGGCGCACCGGCTGAGCGGAGCGGAGCTCTGAGCATGCCACTGCCACAGAAACAGCAACAGCAACAGCCAGAGGCTGCCAGGTTGCTTGTCGTCCACTTGGCCTGAGCTTGGCTTGGCTGGTGTCTGCTGCTGCCGCTGCTGCTGGCAAAATGTCAAGTGTCTGCCTCAGAAATGAGGCCGTCGTAGTTGTGTGGCAAAAGAAGAAGACCAAGTTGCAGCCAGGTTGTGTGACTGCAGCTAGAGGAATGATCTATCTGGAGAAGAGCGCCATGAGAACTCCATGGAGTGGTGACATCTTATTTGGCTGAAGGATGCTTCGTTTGAGTGGTTCCAGTTTACTCTCGTGGCCACTCTCGCAGCCTGGCACATCAGGAGATGGTATTTGGATTGCGTTCAATGCCCACTTAGGGCAGTTCCATCCTCTGTCTATGGTGGTACTCCAGACAGAGCAGAGACTCGTTTATTGTAGGGACATTTGCGAAGAACATTTATATCATGAAACCCCTTTAATGCCAGTTCTTTGTAAATATTTTCAGCCTGTTGCGACTTAATATGAATACGACGCTACCTATCTCTTTTTGCCTATAAACTTCCATCTATCTAGAAGATTTATAAGATAGTTTTTAGCTCAAATTTCACAACAAAAGATTGATCTCCACAAACTTTACACCGTCCCATAATTTGTATCTGTTTATTACGTCTACGTCCACCTTCAGTTGATCCCACAAAAACCAAACACATATCATAACTCCCTTTCGCCACTCAAGCATCACATTTTGGATTTGATGAAGGAGCTGGAACCCCTCGGTCGGCCCCAGCACACGCCATGCGAAATAATAACAGGCCATTCGCCTTGGATCCGACCGCCCAATCATTTGATCACATGTTATGCAACCCAAAAGATACAAAGAAACAGAGAGAGAGAGAGAGAGAGAGAATAATAAAAATAATAACAGTTTGGCGAGAGAGGAAAAACTACATTTTCACGCAAGTGGATGGATGGAAGTGAAATGAGCCGATGACGATGACGACGTCGACGACGATGAACGAACGAAAGCCAGTTGCAGTTTTCCCCCAAAACAGCAGCGTCTGCTGCCCGCTGTCTGCGTCTCGGCTAGCACACGCCACGCCACGCCACAGTTGGGGACTCATACCCAACTTCCCCCCAGAGCAAGCAGCCACCAGCCCACAATCGACTCCCGATGCGATCCCGAACGTAGTTGAAATTGCATGCCGAAATCGCCGGACAACAGACAACCCAACCAGTTTCACTTGCGAAAGCAAACAGCTTCCATTTCCATTTCATTCGACAGTCGACCGCCGTTAGCTGGAAACGCGTTTCGGGCACGAGCATCGCTAAAATCAAAAGTACTCCTCGAACTTGCACTCGCAACTTCCGCAGATCCCATCCGTCCATCCAATAAGGAGCAGTGCCAGCAAGAGATGAAGGAGGCCGATCTGGAGGAACAATATGCCCGCTTTCCGGAGATCAAGCGTTCGGAGGTGCAAAAGTTTGTCGAATGGATCCATGCCCAGCCCCACATCTCGGATCACTTTTCGGAGGGCGAAGCCCTGCACTTCTTCCACGCCTGCCGCTACAGCATGGAGGTGGCAAAGCAAGTCCTGGACATCAATCTCACCGCACGCACACACCTGGATGAGTTCTTTGTGAACCTTGACTGCGAGCGACCCGAGCTGCGGCGTGCCATGAAGACAATGTAGGACCCAAGCTTGAGTACTGAGAATTCTATCCAAATTATTTCCAAGTGTAATTGCAGTTCCATTGTGCCCCTGCCTGGAGCCACGCCCGAGGGCTATCGTGTGATTGTCGCCAAGCTGGAAGACCTCAATGCATCGAACTATAACTTTGCGGATGCCATGAAGCTGTAAGTGAGATACAGAATCGAAAGATTAACTCGGATTACTCATGCCTAATACTTCTGCAAATTACTTTCCTGCTCTGCCTGGCTAGTGGCTATTTTTACACATGCCTTTCGAATATATATATTTCGACTTACAAGTCAAAAAAGCAATGTCCGAATTCCCCGAACACTTGCTCAACTTTAGTATTAATGGCCGACAATTATTGCCAAGTTAGTTAAGTGCAATTTGGACGTCATTTGCTTGTGGGACGTGTAGCGTGATTATGACAAGCCACACTGAAACATGAAGAGATTAAGGTCCGAAGTGTTTAATGTCAACGGTGCCCACCCCGAACACAACCCCAACCCCGAGAAGCGAACCCAAACAGTTGTCCGTGCACGCACACAAGATACAGAAACAGAAACAGTTACAGTAGTTAGTCACTTAGCTATAGATACTCAGGCACTATCTGGCACTCGCACAGATCTCAGTTGATGTGTGCGCTCGGTATAATGGCTCTCAATTAAAATAAAACAATTAAATTAATAACAATTATAATGGGGGCTACTAATATCTCTATGCCTTGCCTTATCGTTCTCTGTTTTGTTTGCTTTGCACTTTCAGATATTGCATGATATTCGACTACTGGATGTACGAGGATGGCATACAGCCGGGACATGTGATTGTTATCGATCTGAAGGGCTGCGCCCTGGGCCACTTGGCACGCATTGGACTGCTCCAAATGAAGAAATTCCTCTTCTACCTGCAGGTAACCTACCAGACTCCTTGTCAAAGCAAATGTTAGATTTTTCTTTGCTGTAGGAAGCGGCTGCCATACGACTGATTGGTTTCCACTTTGTCAACATTGTGCCGTTCATGGACAAGATTATGGCTCTGATGAATCCTTTTATGAAGAAGGAACTGTCAAGTGTTCTCCACATGCACAATGACATAAATGATTTCTATAAATTTGTGCCGCGCGAAATGCTGCCCAAGGACTACGGCGGACTGGGAGAGGAGACCAATGTGGCCAGGGGTGAGCCTAAGATTATAGTTTACATGGATTATAAATATTATTTGTTGACACTTTTCCAGAGATCTACTACAAGAAACTGCTGGACAATCGCAAGGAAATGCTCGAGTTTGAGACGCGCCATCAGGTGAATGAGAAACTGAGACCCGGCAAAGCCAAGACCGTCTCCGATCTCTTTGGCATCGAGGGCAACTTCAAGAAGTTGGACATTGATTGACCATTTCTGTGGCAATAACTATTATCATTAAGGGAGAATACATTTCGTTTTACAGGTGTCTGTTTTTAATTGCTTAAACATTTACTTGTTTAACCGATAAATCAAGATTAAATAATCATTCGAACGATCTATACAGTTTAGTTACGGCTTACGTTTCTATCTTATAACTTCAGTAATGCAGCTTTGCTTGTTTCAGTTTTAATACATAAAATCTATGTAATCGATGCAATGTGTTTGATTCTTCGACTGAGAATGTGAGGGGATGATTCTTAGTTGTGTTTTGCATAAGTTCTTCTTATGGGCATACTGGCTATGCGGTTCACAGTTCTTAGCCTAACTACTTAGTGGTGTACTGTCCTTCTTATTCTACTAAAAATTGAAAATTATACAAAAAATGACTTTTTTACACACTCCGTCGGTGCGAGATCCTTTCTCGTAATCTCTGGTAGGTTCGCTGCCAAAGCTTTAATGAAATTATCTGCAAGCAAAAGACGTCTTTTAGTTGTGTAAATGATATCAAGTGCGGTTAATATACTTAATAATGGTCCTTCTCCTCCCTTCAATGGGTAACGTGGTAAAGAAAAAAACATAAAAAAAACTTCTGTTTTGAGATATTCTTAATATCTGGGAATCATGTAGAAAAGATTTCGTCCTCCATCACAGGCTGTCTCTTCGGGTGGGAAATTATGTATGTACTCCTCCTGCAGTGACAATCCTTACTGCTGAAACTGCATTTGGTTCGCTTGGTTGTGGCGCATTCCCATCGTGCTGTTGCCATTGTTGGCGTTGGAGTTTGCGTTGTTGCGGTTGCGGTTTTGTCCCCTGCGACCCGTGGACCTTGGCTTTGGCGGCTGCTCTGCCAGCACAGTGTACGACGGCACAACGTTGTTGGGCACAGAGATGGGTACCTGCAAATATTTCAATGGAATCAATGAAAAGTCACACATTAATCGAATGGAGCTGGGCAATGGCTGAAGGGCAACCTACTGGTAAACTGTATTGCTGCATGGACATCGACTGAGGTGTGGGCAGTCGACTGGCATAGCTCATGGCGTTGTTGTACGCGTTCATGGTGTTGCGCGGGCCGGTTATGATGGTGCCCATATGCGCAGTCGATGATGGCGCTGCTGGTGTTATTAACGAGGTCGTGTGGATCATGTTGCTGACTGATGTCGCGGATGTTTGCGTGGCGCTGACCACTGGGCGCACACATGTGCTGGATGGCAGTCCGGCCAGCAGGGGACCAGACTGCTTGAGCAGACTCTCTTGATTTGTGGGAAGACCCGTAAAGGACATCATGGTCTGCCACTTTTTGGGAGCTGGCAGGGCAACAGGTACACCAGATCCAGAGGCTGTTCCCGATCCCGATGCAGTGACCATAGGAATCCCACTGAGCGCTGACCGATGCAACTGTGGGGCGGGAATCACGTTACTGGGTGCAGGCGTTGGTATTGGTGCTGGCATTGATGTCGGTACTGGCATCGCTGTAGCCATCAGACTCCCAGTAGCTGTGGCCATTGGATTAGCAGTCACTGTGGCCATCGGACTCGCAGTCACTGTGGCCGTTGGACTGGCAGTCGTTGGCTTGGGCCTGAGGCGGGTTGGCTCGGATACCGGCGGGGGCGTTAAATCGATTGTTTCCCCCAGTCCCAGTGCGCCGGCCTGGCCGCAGGTGGTCGAGTGACGCTGCCAGTGGTCCTGCTGGCAGGGATAGTCGCAGTACGAGGTGTTCCAGCAGCAGTAAAGCTGCGCCTCACGCATGCAATGGGCGCACCACTGTTTCCGCTTGGTTTCGTCAACGGCATGAATGCGTTCCAATGTGCTCTGCTGACGTATCTCGCTGATAATGCGCTTGTGCTCCTGCTCCTGCGCCTTGTGCAGCTCCTTGATCTTCTGCTCGTGGGTGCGCTTCATCTCCGATATCTTGCGGTTGTAATCCTGCTTGAGGCGCTCGTTCTCCAGTGTGAGGCTGGTGACGCGAGCCTGCAGCATATCCTGATCACCCGCACCCAGATCGGTGAGCGTGTCCTCGATGACGGATATAAAGTAGTCCGTGATCTGCAGCCAAACAAAACGAGTATTAATAGAGCTTATGGGAATTATTATTAGGGACTGGCTCACCTTGTGTGCATTGTCTTTGAGACGTTGAGAGACGGGCCCCGCCTGCGATGGATAGATTTGGGAGCCATCCGACTGCAGCGGACCGCAGGGACGCGGCACCAGCTTGGGCGGACCGGAGCGCATGAGTACATCATTCATGGCCAAGAAGGAGTCATTGCGGGTCGACTCGCTGCTCACCAAGGTCTCGCTGGGCAGTCCGTTGAGTGCATTGGCCAGCAGGCCACCCGGCTCCATGGTGGGCTGCATGGATGTGGCTGTGGATGTGGCTGTGGGCGTGCCCATCTGGGGAATGCTCAGACCCGCCAGAGGCGGTGGCATGGACAGCACGGAGCCCAGCTGGGGACCAGGGGGAACGGGAATGCTCGGTAGATATGTCGAGTTCTGGAGCGTGATCTTGGACACGGCTCTCAGGGGAGGAACTGGTATCGTCATGGGGCTGATCAGACTGCTCGTCTGCTCCACCGGTATGACCACCATGTTGGATCGCAGCAGGCTCGATGTGGTGGGGGACGAGCAGGGCAGACCACTCAGCGACGGTGGCGTCTGCGGCAGCGTTTGAGTGGAATTGCGTTCACCTTTCAGTCGCAGATTTGGTGGCGGCGCAGGCGTCGGTGGCTTGCTCGCAACGTACACGCCATGCGGCTTGACGCCCGGCACGGGCCCTGGCGAGTGCGCTGGCGAGGTGGATGGTTGCCCCGACAGCGGCAGTGGGCCATATGGTACGCCTCGGCGCTTGGATGGTGCATCCATGGCCTTGGCCGCTGCCTGCTTGTGGCTGATCTTTTGGATGGACGTATCGCCCACATAGCGCACTGTGGGCGTCTCCTCGCGCATCGGTTGCACTGCCTCGGGGGGCTGTGACTGCGGTGGCGGCGGCATTGCCTGTGTCGGCATTACCTGTGGCAATAACAAGCTGCGTCTAACCCTGTGGATCTCTGTCTCCGTCTCCATTTCCACATCCGCTGGAGTTTCCACTTCCGTTTCCTCCTCACTGAAAATCTCCTCCTTGATCGTCACAAGCTCCGCAACTGCGACAGCAGCAGGCTGAGCCTCGACTGGCTCTGGCGGTGGTGTGGGCACAGGCACTGTGATCTTCGGTTCCTGTGGTGGATTAGCTGCCTTCTCCTTTGGCTCCTTCTGTGCTCTCTGCTTTTGTGGCTTCTCTGCCGGTGGCTTTTGATGTTCCTTAACTGGCTTGGGTGACTTCTTGGCGGGCTCTTGCGGCTTGGGGGCACACTCCTCCAGCTTGGGAGCTTCTTCTTCGGGCTCCGGTTCCGATATCACTTCGGCTTTGACTTCAACTTCGAAAAATGGAATCACTTTCTTGATGAGCTGCTCCTGCTGACGCTCAACTTCGCACCTCTTCATGCCCTTTGTCTCGGCTCTTTCCGGTGTCGGTTTGGCCACTGGCTTGGCGACTTCTGGGGAGGGGGCGACACTTTTAGACGAGGCAGCCTGTTGCTGTTGTTGTTGCTGCTGCTGCTCGCGTGATATTCTGGTGATGGTCACGCCCTGACGACGTCTAACGCTATCCACCAATCCGCCGAGAGGATCGGTCGGGGTGTCGTTCTGTGAGTCAGAGAATTGTAACTGCATCTCCGAATCAAGTTCGGACAAGAGGGAATCATCCTTCTTCTCCTGCTTCGCTTCAACTCGATTATTCGCTTGCTGTTCCTGCGTCTCCTCCTGCTCCTGTGCTTGTGCCCTTGCCTGTTCCTGCACTGCCAGCTGCTTGCGGGCATGCGCATGCTTCTCGCGACGACTCGACTCGGAGGTGCCGCTGGTATCGCTCACGGAATGTTTGCGCCTCTTGCCGACCACCTCTGGATTCTCCACTGCGGCGACGAAGAGTGGTGAGGTCTTTGCTGCCAGGTTCTTCCGCTTGAGCAGCACTTTGCAGCGAGAGTCGGTCAGCGATTCGGCCGAACGGGGTATGACCTCGTAGGTGTTGCTCTTCTGCTTGACATGCTCACTGCTGGAGGCCGTGACCGTGGCTTGTTCTAGCCCCTGAAGCTGCGACGCTGGTAGTCGGGGTAGTGGCGGCGGCAGCGCTGGTGGTGGCAGCTTCTTTGTCTTTGTCGGACTAGCCGACTGATCCGACGACTCATTGCCCGACTCTGTGGCAGCCTTTGTCTTCTTCACCATGGACAACTTACTGTCCGCCGTTTTGCGAATGAGATACTGCAACGGCGTCTTGTTGGCCGGCTCCATAACGTGATCGTTGACCGCGTACATGCCTGGCATCATGTTCTTGAGCTGCTGCTCCTCCTCGGCGGGATCGTAGGGTGTGCGATAGGGGGCATAGTGGAAGGTGCCAATCTTCCGCCTGATGTGCCCAATGTGAATCTCCACCTCAACGATGCAATCTTCCAGTTCCCGGGCCATGCGACGACCGGTCTGTACATTGGGATTCTGAGCCGAGTACAGGAAGCAATCCTTCACATGAACATGGGCGCGATCATGCTTGCCAAAGAAGCGCACGTTCACCGTGCCCTTTTCGGTCAAGCCCATTGCCTTGGCCGGCCAGTAGGGGAAGCCCTTGAGCTTGGCCCAGAGCAAGAGATGCGGACGGTGGCACACCTTCACGAACCACTCCTCGCTGGAGTTGGCATTCAAATAACACTCGGGGCAGGTGTCTATCTCCATGGTCTCCTCGCGGCACACCTTCAGCAAGTTCTTCGCCGGCGTCTCCACCTTGATGTCTGCAAAACGAAAGCAATCGAAAGGAGTGTTATTGAGGTCACAATTCGATTGCTGCTAACGTACCTCCAGGGTCCAATATCAGGGCATTGTGATGAATCCACTTGACCTCGCTCATGAATGCATCTGCACTGACAAAGGCTTGGTTTTCGATGCCCTCGGCCAGGCTCTGAAGGGTCACGACATGCACGAAGAATTGTTTATAGGTTTCCGGCAAGACATCCTTGGGCGATCGCAGCTTCGGGAGCTGCAAGCAGACACAGGAAATGTTAATTCTTGGATTACATGGCTGAAAAAAAAACAAGTTTCACAAAGCAAAAGCAAGGCAGCGGCATGAATTGTTTCCTCTACAGGCGTTTCCTGCCACTGGCATGAACCTAAATGTAGACCAGAGATAGGAAATGGTCGCCATTATGTACATCAAATTACGAGTCTTTAGCTGGTGTAATTGTTTCCAATGCCTAAATGCCTGGCAGACGGCGGCGTTAGCGTTAGCATTAAATGAATTAATTAATTAATGGTGTTCCACGCTGCGCACATTTTAAGCATATCCAAGCGAGAGAAAGCCAAGCCCCACTCCAAATGCCTTCATAATTAACTCATATTTAAATGGTTTCTTTGTGTAGACCATTGGCCTGCTTCGTGTCCGTACATAATATTAGGTACATAAATTCATAAATGCCCCCATAGAACGTATGCTAAATGGTGCAGAAACAAGGAACAAAGTCTGAAAACAGAGTTTAGTTTGAGAGAAAACAGAAAGGAGGAACGTACATGTGTACATATTAAATGGTATTATTATGCAGCTCAAACTATCAAATTTTGGTATCAAGCAAACCATTTATCAGTCGCACAAGTATGCCAGTCTCTGGTGCTCTTCGCTGGCCATTGAATGCAGATAAGTATAGCACGTGAGTCGTAAAATGATTCAAACTATTGCTTAAGCATATACACACAAACATGCATACATACAGTTATAGGCTACAGCTTAGACAGGGCACGTGGCTCATTGCATTTGAAGCCTTCTCCGACGCGTTTCCACAGAGAGCGAGAGAGGGAGAGAGCGAGAGAGAGACAGCGAAAACCAATAAACCAGCGAGACATTTCAGGTGTCTACTCGAAGTACATTTCGTCACTGCAGAGATAATACAAGTAGCAGAGGAGCGTGAGCGAGTAGTAGGGGGAAGAGAGCAAGAAACACACAAACACACACACAACAGCAGCACATTGGAAAATACAAGACACACACACACACATACACAGAAAGACAGACAAACATCTCGTATATCCCACATGCTTTTTGCTGTTTGTGCAAAATATTTTCGCATGATTTTATTTTGAATCGTCAAAGCAAACGAATGTGTCGAAGATAATTTAAAATCTTGATGGCGATATGAGATACATACACAAATATGTATGTATACATATGTACACATGTATGTATGCAGCATAATCACTTACCCCGTAAACTAGCTTCATGCGAGCGAGCGAATATAACAGGCCTCTGCTCAGCTGCTGGGACGTGAGTTCGTTGCGACGCGACCTGAAAAACCCAAAACTTGTCTGTATAAAGAAAAATGCACGCATTTGTGGGGTGAACGTTTTTGGGGTCACCTTTTGGAGGCTAGTTCGATCAGCACACACTCGGGGCACTTCCAGGAGCTATCGAATTTCGTGGTGGCTGGACGCACGCAGTAGGAGTGGAACGAGCGAACACACTTGCTGCACGGATGCATATTGCCGGGGGTCTTGCACTTCCAGCAGAAGGGATCCCAACCGTTCTAAAATCAACAAAACATGAGAGAAGTTATGAAGATGTTGCATTGAAAGTTGTTTCTATTATTTACCAGTGGCGGGGGCTGGTAGATGCGCATCAATCGGTCGTATACTTTGTCCTCGGGCTCTTGCTCCTTCGAAGTACTGAAATCCAAGAACAACGACAGATCCGGCTCTGTCTCACCGCCCACCGAGCTGTTGTTCCACTCGCCATTGACTTCGTTTGATGCTTGAGGGTTATGTTCCACTTCCGGATCATTTATGATGCTGTCCAGGAAGGCGCTATGCTTCTTGGCAAACTCAACGTTCTCGGTGCGTAGATTGGCGCGCTTCGTGGGGCGCTGCTCCTCATTGCTGCAGCTATTGCTAAGCGAATGGGTCTTGCTGCGAGGGCGAAGATTGATGGGTGTCAGTCGCACAGTTGAATTACTATTACTGTCATCGGCATCGAGCCCCAGCTGGCGTTCTTCGCAATCGTTGACCATCGAACGTCCCCGCTTTTGGCGCGCTTTCTTTGCCAGCTTCTTGCCCGCTGCCCAATCGGTGTCGTCTGCGTCCCAGCATGGGTTTGGTATGCTCTTGCTGCGTTTTTTAAACTCATTTTTCTTGTTCTTGAAGCGGCTCCTGGGCCTGGAGGAAGACTTGTGGGACGACGCCTCCTGGGCTTCCTGGGCCTCTTTCATTAGCTGATGTGTGGCAAAGCGCGACTTGCGCCGCTTCAACTTTGAGCCACCGGCCACAAAGTTGCTTAGCACCTCCGATTCCATTTGGGACTTTTGAAGGGCAATCATTTCCTTGGGCACTTTCGGCGCCTTGGACTCCTTCGGTGTTGACGTTCCCAGTGGATTTAGGTCCAGCACGTGCGACTGTGACGGCACCTTGGTCAGTTTCATGGTGAGCGAGGGGCCCATTGTAGCCGACGGGCTGGAGTTTGATGAGTTGCTGCTGCCAGCAGCCGACCCGGGCGGGGCACTCACCACATACTTTGGTCGCTTATGTGGCATGCTGGGCTCCGTATCATGACTATCCGCCAGAAGGAGCAGCACTGGCTGGGGGCTGTCGATGGCGGAGAGGGCCTCGAATTCAGGACGCGGTATCGAGTTCACGCTGTCCGTGCTGTCGCTGCTTTCCGATTCCATGTAGGTGTAGCAAAGCTCCGCTTCACTGCAAAGATTATAAACGATAATACTATAGAGTAGAGCAGAGTAATTCTAGAACGTGCGCACCGACAGCAACTGCGAGAAATCACGACTGGGAACTGGGTACTGGGTACTGGGAGGGGAGGCCGTGAACGAACAGATGTGACGAATACTCAAAATGGCAAATCTATGTATAAAATGCAAACTGTTACGCTGCCCGCCTGCCTGCCTTTCGGTGCGGCGATGCCGTCTGCTGCTCTGACTGTGGTTGTTCTTGCGTGTTGTTGGTTTTGTTCTACTGTTTTTTTTTTTGCGTCATCGAGCTACTTCAGCGAGTGGCGGCAATCGCTTCTTACATTTTGCGCAAACTACGCATCGTGGTAGGCCTTTGCACACACATACACACACGCGCATTGGCATGTACACGAGCACCCACCTTCAGAGAGATCCTGGGAGGATGTCGCAGTCACCAGACGCGACTGCGTCCATGTCGTGGATCGACAGATCAGCTAATTTGAGCGATATTCTGGTTCCACTCTCCCGCTATCGAGTGTTTCCCCTGGCGAAACTGTGCTTCTGCTTCTGCTGCTACTCTCTTTGTTGGTGTGGCTGCCGCAATGTGTGTGGATCTGCAAAACAAAATGTGCACTCGGTAAATACAAAGTAATAGCTGCTGGCTGGCCCCGTCAAGCATGGGGAGCGAGAGAAAGACAGGCAATATGTGTGTCTTACCAATTTCTTTTCTTGCGACGGCGACGAGTGGCTGTTATGGTCTCTTTTATCTTCTCTTTTATCCTGCACAATGATTAAACAATTTCACACCACAACGCTGACCCAGATTGTGGGCTGTGTGCAATCGACGCACCGTTTTCCTTACTTAATTGACGTTCATATTTTTATTTTTGCAAAAATTGCCGCGGACCTGCTACGCCAGTGTGACTGTGGATTTATCAATAAAATATGCCGCTGGACCCTCATAAATAAACCAAAGTATACCTTTTATTTTTGAAAAAAATACCGTAAATATACCGAAGCCTAAATTAATTTTCTCGATTTTGATGTTCTTTTTGATATTACTAGCTAGTTAGGACTCTCCGCGCTTAAATTATAATTTTATCCGATTTATCAATCAATTTTTCACAATATTAGATAGTTTTTACGACTTCCTCTTGGAATGTTTACACATTCAGCTTAAAACTTAAAAGGTCAACAAACAAAAATAGCATAAAACGTTACGTCAGTTGGAATGGATTGCTACGTGTTTGACAAATGCTTGTCAACTGGTAGGTATCGGATAGTATCGGATTTTGTATACCCTATTTACATAAATGTATATTAAAATACAAATTTCTTGTTAATGCCTTGATTGGAGCCTGAGATTTCCAACATTACTTAAATTACAAGATATTCCTCCAAGTAGGGGTACTAAATGTTGCTTATTCCGTGCCAAATGTTGGGAAGCAGTGCAGCACACTGCACACTGCTTTTCGCAGCATGTTGCTGGCCCATATACATACATAAGTTTTGGTACCATTTATTTATGGAATGTACCCTGTTTTCGTTAATTAAATAACATCTTTCCCAATGTGTACAATATATTGTTCATTCCGTGCGTAACACTTAAAATTGGTAACAATTAGCGCCGAACACTCAAACGTCCGACAATGGGTTTTTTGACGACCGCCTGTGTGAATTCGCCGCAATGCTTGTTGCTTTCTCTAAACGAATTCGTTACTTTTTCAAATGTACCACTGCATTATCTGCATAATTTCTCCAACAATAAGCAAATATTTGAATAACAATTGGCAATTAATAAATGGACATATTTCACGGAACAGTCCATAAAACAAATGCTTAGAGATAAATTTAAATTTAAATTAAGATATTCAAAGCGCAGCAATAGTATTAATTGGTGTTTAATATTTTCGTACATATACATACATAAGTACATAAATACCCGTTCATATCTATGCATGAATACCAATTAGGTAGATTTAGGACACACTCAATAGACAACTATAGACAAGCAGTAATAAATAGCTGGCTTTTTCCGTAAAATTAGTTTAGTTTTCCACGATTATCACGTTCATCTGAATGTATAATAATTAGCTTCATAATACACCGAAATGCAGAAACATTTGTATAAATTTGCAATGCGGCTAACGGCCTTGAAACTAGAATACATAGATCAAGGGGCGGGCGGGTGGCAAAGGTACACAGAAGCCTTTAATCACAATTTGGAGAAGTTTAATTAAAATTAAAAGGCATATTAAAGTAGGACAAGCTAGGATGATGCTACACCACTCGAGTAGATATGGACATAAAACCCGGGGGCTAACAGGTAAACAAGTTATGAATCCCATTACATAAACCATTTCCCAGGCTGACAATCCCCAGCTGTAGTAGGTAGGGCCGGTCCCGGCCCGACTCGTCCCATGATTCCCATCCCACCCTCAGTCGAACCCAGGGAAAACGGTTGAACTTCTACAAACGGTTTTCATATATTCATGGCAAATTATAATGCTTCGGGGGGCATAAAAAGCGACGAAGAAAGACAAAAGTTGGCCCATTCATAAGGGTCACACTCGGGCAGACAGACAGCGACAATGTCGGAGTGCCTGCTGTCCCTTGTCCCATGTCCCCCCCTGCTCTTGCTACTTCTGTTCCACGTGTAAACATGCATCTCCATATATCAATAAATTGAGATTACTTACATAATTTGTATTCCAAAATCCAAAAACTGTTAAAAAAGTTGCCATGCCCCATTTTTGTATACGATTGTGTGTGTGTGTGTTTCTTGGTGTGTGTGTGTGTGTGTTTGTTGGTTCCAGTACACGAGTACATTGTGAAAAAAGTTTTGGCTCTTTTTTTTGCTGTTTTTGCAAGGGAGAGATTGTGTAAATTAATCCAATCCGGTCCCGCGTAGTCTCTGCTGGCAAGGCACTAGTAGATGACACGTCAGGTGCGTAAGTGGATGTTGTTGATGGGCAGTGTTAGCTGCTATGAGTTAATCCAATCCGGTCCCGCGTAGTCTCTGCTGGCAAGGCTCTAGTAGATGACACGTCAGGTGCGTAATTGGATGTCGTCGGTGGGCAGTGTTAGCTGCTATGGGATTTAGTATTGTGTGTGTTGCTAGCTAATGCTTAGTCAACAATTATAACTTCAATAATAAAACTTTCACGGAGTTACCGGAGCACAAGAACTTTATTAGAAAAACTCAACTGTTTGGTTATACTGTGTTCTTCAGACTGAAGGCTGCAGAAAATATTTGAACTTAAGTTAGCCCTACAAAGTCAATGCATCACGCCATTCGCTCGAGTCGGCGTGCCGACTCAGCATTCTTGCGCAAGCAACACGGTGTCCGTTTACAGTTGCTGCGCGCAGAACTCTTGATAGCGAGTCAGCATTGTTTACAAAATATTACTTTGTTGCTGAGGGCAACAGATTGCTTAAGGCTGTGTGTTAGACAAAGTAAGACAAAAAAGGGAATAACTTATGTACTTAGTTCTTAACTACCCCCCCCTCAGAATGATGACCGTCCTCGGTCATATTAAAGTTGTCCAAAGTCTTCTGTATCTTCAATGATGCTCGCCTTCTCCTTAGTACCATAAAAAGGATGAATGAGCAAATTAGTCCGACGTTCAGGACTGCACCAACTGCGAACCAATATTTAGGTGAGCCAGCCGCAATTACCTCCTCCTTGAAGTCCATAATTGACTGCAAGTTGTCGACGTTCATACGATGCAGGAGTGGTATGCTTAGTGCCGGGTCATGTCCGATGATGTTTAGGAGTGGTGATCTCACGGTGCCAGGTTGTTTGCTTGATGCTTTGCGCAAGTTTATGAACTCCGTGCCATTGATAGCTGCAGACCGTTCGAAAGTTATCAGGAAGGTTCCTGAGACGGTCACTTCCGCGCCATCGTCAGTTCTGACGCGCGCTGTCGCTTCGTTGATTACCACGACGCCGTCATCTATAGGCATTATTGCATTCAGGTGGCTGGGTTGGGTGTGACAGTTGGCGGTGTTTCCCGCATGAAGGGAGCTAGCACAGGTTTCGCGCCGTGCCCGTTCGCAGAAGGTGTTATGTGTAGTCACAGTGCAACCAGTAACTGCAAATGTATCCCTTTCGCATTCCGCCAGCGTGTCCTCGTCGAGTCGCAGAATGGTTTGTTGATGTGAGACGGGTAGACAGAGACCTTTTGGCACTTAAATTCAACTTTGGGGTAAGCTATTAATATGTGGATAATATTCTCGGACTGAAGGACCTTAATCTTAGAAGCTTCTAATAAGCTAACTATTGGGGTATCTTGTTCAATAAGTGATTTCAGATCGGCATGATCAAGGATTGTTGGATTTACTATGTTTGCTTTTGCCAACGTTATCGTGAGTATTAAATTTTGAATTTCTGTATTAAGTATTCGATTTCTTGCCAACAGTGTTTCAAACAAATGAGGAGTGTCAACCAAATCGCCTTTGCGGGAACTGATAATTTTATTGATAGTGTCCGTTAACCTGTTAATTTGTTTTTGAGTTTCCGAATTTATTATGATCTGTTTGGAATTAGACTCCACCAACTGAGCCTCTGTAATGCGGACCTTTAGGAAATCTGAAGCATCTGGGGTACCAGCAACAACCTTCAAGGCAGTGCCTAAGAAATCGAGGCTTCGTGCAAATCTGTGATGCACTTGAAGAACGGATAACATAGTTCTAAGGTGATCTGTATCTACGTCTAATAATTTGCGCATATGCGACTGTGGGAAGGAATCCGACAATTTTTCGGTCTCATCTATCATACTGCTAAATTCAGAAATGTTACTTGAGTGTCTCAGGTAGCTACGTTGATCGTACACCAGTACTTCCCCGTCTAGGACCGGAATGTAGTTGGCATGCGAGAAGTCGGTGATCCGAGCATTTACCGCTGCTAGTACTACAAGTAAAGTGAGTACAAACCTGAAATGGATAAACAGTATAGGACGTTATTCTAACTCTACTTTGACTTACTAGCTAATTGTGGTGGAACACCTATTTCAGGTTGTCCTTATGGACCACCCTCCCCTTAATGAGGACAGACGTTCCCAGGTCTGCTTCGACCTTTTGCTCTGAGCATAAGGGAGTTAATTTGTTCCCTAACCTCTTGTTGTTCTTCTGGAACACCTTTTCTCCTACCTCAAAAACGCGGTTTTGCCTGGATGCATTGCATCTTTTGATGTTGTCTTGCTGTGCTTTAACTAGCCTGTCTTTGACGATTTCGCGACGATCACCGGCTGCTGCGTGAACAACCTCAATTGGTTTCTCGCGGGTTACTGAATGCAAACTTTTGTTGTATTCTATCGTAGCCTTTAAGATTAACTCTGTAGTGTCGCTGATTTTCTTGTCTAACTTGAGGCATCTCGCAATTTCGGTCAGAGTGCTATGAAAGCGTTCCACCTGGCCGTTTGAGGTGCTGTGAAGCGGGGCCGCATTTACAATGCAAATGCCGTAGGCGTTCCGAGCATCGAAGTGATGGTCTCGGAATTAAACGCTGCCTCGTTATCACAAAAAATTGTCTTGGTAGCGGGGAAAAGGTTAACAATTTGTAGTAGAGGGCCTGTGATATCGACTATTGTTCTAGCCAATATCGGTTGGACGATTGCAAATTTGGAAAATTTGTCTATGCAGGTCAAGAATTGTTTCTTGTCTGTCGCGAAAATGTCAATATGCAACATTTCACCAGTATAACTTGGTATAGGCGTTTCCCCGAGTTCTTGTTTCTTCGGGTGCCTATCATACTTGGCTTTAGTGCAGACCCTGCAGTTCGCCACTACTTCTTTGGCTAAATTGCCCATGTTGGGAAAATAGTAGTTACGGAGTACTTGCTTAATATTTTCCTGAGCCGCTCTGTGCGCTCGATTGTGTTCGGCAGTTATGATTTCTAACTGGTCGTTTTTGTCCGTTACATCCTGCACTAAATTTTTGCAATGCCAAAACTGGGTAGCAGGGAAAAGTAAAATCAGGTCGTGTTGGAAACTTGCCAACGTGGGGAGATCGCAAAGTATTGCATTTACGACTCCAGAATTCACAACTTGTTTGAGTGTATCAAGAATTGTGCTTTTGTCAGTGTAACTGATGAGGTGGCGAGTTTTGCTGCGAAACAGCAACAAGTTTCGCTCTAGTGGAAAACGCGATTCCTCCAGGACAATCTGGTTCCTAAAGCAATTCAATGGTTTGTCTGTTGAGTCGACCGTGTAGGTCAGGGAGAGTTCGCTGTGAACGGTTGCAGCGTCCGAACGGAGCTCATCTTGTAGAGCATTAATGTTTTGCCTTGAAAGGGCATCCGCCACCAAGTTTTCTTTGCCTGGTTTATAAAACATTTTGGCATTGTGCTGATCAATGTAAGATTTCCATCTTTTAATCTTGGAATTTGTGTTCTTGTCTGCCACAGCAAACGTGAGCGGCTGATGGTCTGTGAAAATGTTAATTTCCCTAGAGCCGTACAGAAAGTTCTGCAGTCTGCCTAAAGCCCACACAATGGCCAGCAACTCTCTTTCGTTGGTGGCATAGTTTTGTTCGGCTTGTTTTAAAGCGCGAGAAATCATCGTTATTGGCCTATTGCCTTGGGAGAGAACCGCACCAATTCCACTGGCCGAAGCATCCGTGGTTAAGTCGAATGGTTTCTGAAAGTCTGGATACATTAGCATGACATCTTCTGATGCCAAAATATTCCGCAGACAGAGGAATGCCTCGCGTTGAACTTCGTTGAATTCAACAGGGATCTTCTTTGATACGTGCTTGCTAACCGAACCATTTTCCCCTTTAAGTATGTCCGATATCGGACGAGCTATAGCGGCAAAGTCTTTAATAAAAACCCTGTAGTAGCTGGCTAACCCCAAGAAGGATCTAACACTGTAGACACTCTTTGGTTCAGGGAATTCCTGAATGGCTTTAACTTTTTTGGGGTCGGATGTTGCTCCATTTTTGGTTACAATGAAACCCAGAAATTCAATGCTTTCTTTGAAGAATTGAGTCTTTTCAGGACCTACACGCATGTTGGCGTCGAGTAGACATTTTAGCACAATGTTAATGTGCTGAACGTGCTCCGTTTCGTTTTTAGAAAAGATTATGACGTCATCAACATAGACAAAGCAAATCTTCCCTATGTGCTCCCTCAGGATATCGTCTATTGCTCTTTGGAATATGCTGCTTGCATTGCGCAGGCCGAACGGCAGGCGACAGAACT
Source organism: Drosophila subobscura (assembly GCF_008121235.1). Taxonomy (NCBI): domain Eukaryota; kingdom Metazoa; phylum Arthropoda; class Insecta; order Diptera; family Drosophilidae; genus Drosophila; species Drosophila subobscura. The sequence continues at coordinate 25,147,305 of NC_048533.1, read as the reverse complement.
CGTACTTGCCGCTGCTTACTGAAAACGAAGTCTTTTCGCGGTCATGCTCCGCAAGGTAGATTTGGTGATACCCAGACTTTAAGTCGAGGGTAGTGAAGTATTTTGCCTTTCCTAGACTTGCTAAGATCATAGGGATGCTCGGCATGGGGTAACGGTCCGGTATGGTTTTTTCGTTCAATTTCCTGAAGTCAATTACCAACCTCTTTTTTGGGTTACCGTATGGGTCCGTGCCTTTTTTATCAACCACCCATGTTGGGCTGTTATAAGGCGATCTGGAGGGCCTAATTATGCCATCGTCCAATAGTTGTTTGACCTCTTTGTTTATGAAGTCAGAAACACCCATGAGGCTCGGGTATCTTGAATACACGGGCTCGTTGTCTACTGTCCGGATTGTAGCGACAACAGCAGTATTAAAAGGGAGAGCTTCATCTGCATTTGAGAAAGCTTTTTTGTTTCTGAGTATCATGTCCCTGAACTGTTTCTTTACGGAAGGGGGAACTACGATGTCGTTGACATCGGTGAAGTTCACGTCAGCACATTGATAGTACTGGAGTTTTTCGGATATACCCTGGTATTCCAGAGTATTTTTTTCCAAGTTCAATTTGACCCCGGCTTGTGTTAGCAAGTCGAAGCCTATGATCGCGTCGAAAGAGTTTAGGGTGTCGAGGAGAAAAAATGGGGAGGTATGTTTGAAAATATTCATCAAGCATTTGCGCTTGATTTCGGTAGACCCGTGGATCGAGTTTACCGAGAATGACTTGGCGACCGGCGTTATGGTTCTTAGCTCTGTTAAGGGCTTAACATAATTCTTTGCCGCGCCAGTGTCAATCAACATTTTCAGAGTTCTCCCAGCCAACCGCCGTTCGATGTACGGAAGCCGGGAGTGTTCCCTAAAAAATTAACCGAGTCGTCACCAGGTGCGTACTCGTTCTCACTGTCTAACTCTTCAACTGCCTCTTTGGCTGCCTTGTCGTACTCTGTTACAGCTTCTTTGGAGTCTGTTTGTACAACATTGTTAACGCGTTGGCGTTTTTGACCTGTTGAACGGTCTGACGAATTCTTGTGTTTTGGTGCGTTGGATTCGTTAGCCTGACGCTTGCTATAGTCGGTTTTTTGTCTAAATCTGGAGGAAGAATCAACTTCCATGGGCTGAGGAGCCTCGGTTTGATTGTCTTTAGGGGCCTGGGGCTGGGGCCCGCCCTTTTGGCGCTTCACAAAATGGGGATTTCTCTCTTGATTTTGCTCATCTTTGTTAAATCTGGTCGGTTTGCCTTGGGCACGGACTTTGTTACCCTCAGCAATTTGCGCTCGGTCCTGCAAGGCTTTAGCGTAAGAGTTGGCAAACATGCTTCTCTCAATGCTAGCTTCTGCTTCTCTGGCCAGGGCCAGAGCGGATGGTAGATCTTTTGGTTGTGCAGGAAACACAACCGCTCTCAATGACTTTTTTAAGCCCGGAGATAAAAGCGTGTAAGGCGTCGTCTCTAACCTCCCGGTTGAGCAAATCGGCGCCTTCTTGGTCGTGAGACATTACGATTTTGTTGGTGACGAGCGTGAGCTTCTTTTCAACATCATCGTAGTATTGCATGAGGGACATTTCGCCCTGCGAGACTAACTCCAAACTTTGTCTCAACAAACGCAAGGATGTTTTATCCGAGTATGTGCAATCTAACCTAGCTAGTATTGCATCGAAATTAAGGACAGTATTGTGAGACACTAGTAAGGCTCCAGCTGAGCCTTTGATTTTATTCCTAATGATCGCAACCGCTTGGTAGTGTGCAGTGCTCTTTGGAAAATTCTTGAATAGTTCGTACGCGTAGATGGCTGCTTGCCTCCATGCTACATACTCGTCCTGCGCACCGGTGAAATCCGGCACAGATTTAATAATGTCTAAGGGGATATCGCATTTAGCGTCGGGATCGACGGAAATTTTCTCGTATGTGATGATTTGGGGCGCTTCCACCTGCAAACTCTGTACTTGTGTAGCCAAGGCGGTTATTTGTGCTTGAAATTGATTTTGTTGTTGCGCCAAAGCTTGCCTGACGGCACCCTCAACGATAGTCAAAAGTTGAGCTGGCTCCATTTCTTCAATTGCAGCGGTGTCTGCTGGAGTAGGATCTACTGAGCAATTTAATTCCCCCTCCCAACTATCGTCACTATTATATTCAACTTTTACTTCTCTATAATTCCAACTCATTGGCTTATGGTTGGCACTTTTCAAAACTTAGGCCGATCGTGAAAGGTCGGCATGTAAAACTGTTGGCAATAATAGAAAATAGTGTAACTTGGGGTATGCAATATTTTATTAAAAAAACGCTGGTAAAAGTATGCAACGATTTTCAACAAAAGTATGCAATAGTTTTGTTTACGGTATGCAATGTTTTTTGAAAAAATAACGCTGGTAAAAGTATGCAACAAATTTTAGCAAAAGTATGCAACGTTTAAAATGAAATGCTGACAGAAAAAGCAGCAATATTACTTTACTTGTTTTTTAAGATCACACGTATCGGTAATAATTTTTTCAAACCGAAATCACTTATGAACTTACATGACAATGGGTTCTTATTTATTGGTTGGGCGCCAATTAATCCAATCCGGTCCCGCGTAGTCTCTGCTGGCAAGGCACTAGTAGATGACACGTCAGGTGCGTAAGTGGATGTTGTTGATGGGCAGTGTTAGCTGCTATGAGTTAATCCAATCCGGTCCCGCGTAGTCTCTGCTGGCAAGGCTCTAGTAGATGACACGTCAGGTGCGTAATTGGATGTCGTCGGTGGGCAGTGTTAGCTGCTATGGGATTTAGTATTGTGTGTGTTGCTAGCTAATGCTTAGTCAACAATTATAACTTCAATAATAAAACTTTCACGGAGTTACCGGAGCACAAGAACTTTATTAGAAAAACTCAACTGTTTGGTTATACTGTGTTCTTCAGACTGAAGGCTGCAGAAAATATTTGAACTTAAGTTAGCCCTACAAAGTCAATGCATCACGCCATTCGCTCGAGTCGGCGTGCCGACTCAGCATTCTTGCGCAAGCAACACGGTGTCCGTTTACAGTTGCTGCGCGCAGAACTCTTGATAGCGAGTCAGCATTGTTTACAAAATATTACTTTGTTGCTGAGGGCAACAGATTGCTTAAGGCTGTGTGTTAGACAAAGTAAGACAAAAAAGGGAATAACTTATGTACTTAGTTCTTAACTTGTATGCGGATGAAGCGGAGTGGAGTGGAATGGCGAGGGAGTGCTCCCCGGGGAGCGATTCGGTTAATATTCGGAACATAAATTTGCAAAGGAACCACTTTAATCAATGGCCAGGTAGCGGATAGGCACAGGGCATGATGGTATACCACTATATGAGGGTATACCACCAGCGTGTGTTTGGGTAAACTTCCTTCAGAGGTGCAATGTACCATTAAGCAGCAGCGGGTATTGATTTGCCGAGTGAAGAGAGTGTGAGAGAGAGAGAGACGGAGAGCAAAACAATGTGACTGTGGATAGGCTTTCGCAGTTCCCAATCCCAACCGACGCCACACCGACAGACAGGCATAAATTGCTGAGCACTTGGCCGGCCAGCCACGGGGTTTCTACAAAATCCGGACATTGTTTGTTTTGCTGGCGGAAAAGAAGATGAAAATAGAAAATGGTTTTAGTATGGAATGGAAAACTGTAGAATTGCGACGGGCACTGCCGGGATGCGTGCCGTGCCATTCATAACACATATTGAATTTCATTTTGTGGACACTGCGCCACAGGCGGCAGCTGAAGTGGAGTGGATATTCCACCCGAAGCCCGACACCGAGGGCCCTGCCTCAAGCGGCAGATAGATAACTTGCATAATCGTTGCCATGGACTTAAAATTTATAGAAAGCTTTGCGGTCACCTGAGTCATGGGCTAGTCGAAAGCCACTCCGTCCCTCCCAATCTACCGGCCAATTATTGAGCCGTTGCCAAATGCAAGAGCATAAAATGAGCGCACATATTGCCAGAAAGAGTGCTCCACAGAGAGAGGGAGAGAGAGAGAGAGCGGGAGAGAGGTGTACAACGTAGGCGTAGGAGTTGGCATTGGCTTTAGATGTGGAATGGTGGAAGCGGAGCAGCGGACCAGAAACAAGAGCAATAACTGTTTGGCAAACAGATTTATTTTGCCTGCCTACGCATGCAGGAGCGGACTCCAACACTTTGAGGGTCTCCCGTCCCTGAATCTCAGGTGCAATTTATAATTTAATTAAATATTTAGCAGGCGTAGCTCCCCCTTCGTATTACTACTATTATTATTATTGCCAGCTCTATGCAATGTGTGGCCCAAAAAGTTTGAGGAACCCTTAAAGTTTCGTAAAATGTTTTAGGAAGTTTGCTAATTCAATCCGCCTGCAGTTGTTCCACGAAATGAGAGCCAACTTGAAGTAGTTATCCTCGTTGCCAGAGCAACTCATCCCCCAGATTTCCTGCAGCGCCCCAACCAATTACCCATTAGGCAAGGGCCGCTCCTGAAGGCGAGCTAAGGGCACACGGCTCAGGGCTCTCCACTCTTCTCTCTGTCCCGCACACACAAATATTGGTTTCCAACTTTCATTGCCACTGTGGCGGGTGGAGTGCGGCGACGGCGGTCGCGGTGGCTCCAGTTGGACCTCCATTGAGTGCATGTTGTGACTGCACCGCATCTCTCCCACGTCTCAATCCGCCTGCAGTCTGACCACAGACACCTCTCCCCGCTCACTGCTCACTGCCCACGGCCCATCGCCCACATACAAATACAAACACTCGTTGCTTGGGCCGCGTGGGTGCAGTGCATCATTTTTGCATTAGAAAAGTGCAGGGCCAGGCCATGAAAACTGTAAATAACCGGAATAGAAGCCTCAGAGTTGGGGCAGGTCCCCATGGCTCTCTGGTGCCTGGTGCCTGGTGCCTCGGCCAGCCGCAAATTATGCTTGTCAAAAATGAATGTTGCATACGTAACGCTGAGACAGAACAGAACAGCAAGCAGAACAGTGGAACTGTGGAACGAACTGCTGCTGCCAGAGGTAATGAAAGAGTCAGAAAGCCCAGAGAGAGAGAGAGAGAGAGATGGGGAGACAACGTGGGAGGGTGGATTGGAGATCACATTTAGAAAATCGCAGCAGTTTGCGGTTGTCGTAGTCGTCGTCGTCGTCGTCGTGGCAGTACGTGCTCGATGCGTGCCAATCCCTGGAGGGTTTCTATCCGTAACGCAACTGTGGCAGCAGTCGATTCCAATGGCTATGGCCATGGCTATGGCTATGGCTACAGCTTGCTCTTGGCTCCTGGCTCTTGGCTCTTGGGTCTCGGGTCTTGGTGGTTTTGTGGATTTGCCCGCAAACGGATGCTGCTGACGTTGTTGCTGACGCAGTTGCAGACTCAGAGGCAGAGGCAGAGGCAGAGGTAGAGGTGAATGGGAGGAACTTTTGACTAAATGTGCTGCTCTCTCCGAGTGCATTAAGATGAAAATGTTATTACGAGTGGGAATGGGTGTGGGGAGGATGCTTGGTGGGTGCTGCTTCCTCTGCAGTCATTATTGAAGCATTTGTGAGGTGGCGGCACAGTGGGAAACGGAGATTAGGCGCGGAAATGCTGCAAATGTTAGTTTGGTTATCGCTTCGAAAGGGCCATGACGATGATGGGAATGATGGGAATGATGAGAATGGGGGGAATGGGAATGGGTGGAAAAAGTCGGAAATTTGATATGCCAAAAACCGTTTACGATCAACAAGTGATACGGAGCAAGTGCACCGAGAAATGGCAAAGGAGGAGGACGGCTCTGGCAAATTATGCAGATTGCCTGATGATGATGAAACTGTGAATGGAAAAGGACACAGGAGGACAGGAGGGAGGATATTGAGGAAGTTGGGCAGGCACTGTTTGGCGAGAACTTTCCCATCAAGCGCACAGGAAGAGACATTGATTTGACTGCACGAGAACAGACAGACAGACAGACAGACAGATAGAGGGAGAAGTTTTCCATTATGGAAATGTCATCAAATCGATTTTCTTCTTTTTCCTGCCAACTTCCAACTGACTCATAATGATGGTAAATGCTGGGGGATTGCAATTCAGGAATAGGTCGTCAAATGTTCCACATACGAGGACTCTCTCGTCCTTTTCCGCACCATTAAAAAGTCTCAAATGAGTTATTTTGCTTTTATTAAATTTTTATTCATATTTCTCTTTGTGTGTCTTCTGTTGGTATTATTATTATAATTATTATTATTTGCAATAATAACTGTTATTATTATTATGTTTCCATCTATTTATAATATAGTGTGTAATAAAGCTTGACAATCTATTAATGCTATTACAATGTGTATTTCGATTATATTGTTCGTTAAATGTCCTTTTTGTTTGTCCTGCTGTTCTGTTCTGTTCTGTGCTGTCGTGGCATATCCTGTTATGTTTTCTGTTTCTGTTCAGTCCTGTCATGTTTGCTTTACCCACTGTCCTAGTGTCCTACTGTCCTGCTGTCACACTCTTCCTCTTCCTCTGTCCCTTCCCCTTCCCCATCCATCCCCCATTATTTCGTCCTCGTTGACAACTGTATTCGTGTGTCATGTCGTGAATGGTTTTGTATCTATGTATATATGTCGTTTCGAGGATAATATTAAGTGTGTACGAGTAGTGTTTGTGTGAACAGAGTGGGTTTCGGCATGGTCGAGTGGGTTGTGAGCCCTAGGGATGAGTTCTTTGGGAGTGGCTGCGCCTGTGGATTGTTGAAATTTGACTAATTTCGGCTTTCAATATTCGGAATTCAACTTAAAATGCAATATGCTGTATTTCACTTTTTCTTTCTCTCTCTTTTTGTTTGCTTGTTTAATGATATCGTACAGAATTTGTTACTCTATTCATCATCTGAATTTAATTTATTTTTGGCAGCACTTCGCAGCAGCACAGCCCAGCACAGCACTCATAAAAAGTTAATTTTATTTTGCCTGGCATTCTCGCACTCTGCTTTCTGTCGGTCGCCTCTCCATGGCCTGCACTGCAATCGGATGCGGACTCAGATACAGATGCACAGATACGCGGCATACCCTCGCCTCTGTAAATCTCTGCAGAATCTGTGCATTTGCGTGTGTTTTCCATTTGCATTCACGCAGAGTAATTAAAATTATAGTTACATTTCCATCATCATCCGGCATCGCATTGCCCCGGAAAACCCGACAGAGAGAGAGAGCTGTGAACCGGGGAAAGCCGCGGGGCAGCCAGGCAGGGGGCAGGAATGGCCGTGTGTACCGTGCGTGCCGTTATTCGAGTGGGCAAATCCAGATGGGGGAATATGCTAAAAGCATAGTTTAAATGCTCCCTAGTTAGGTTCTCTCGATCTCTGTTCCCTATCCACTCTAATGCCATTCCCCCCAATTACTCTCTATTTGGCTGTCGGTTTACGCTTGTCTCTTTTGCTCTTGCTTTTTGGCGGTTTCCATTTGTTTTTTTAATTAGTTAAAACGATTTAAAATGAATAAAATATCGCCCCTGTCTGCGGTAGTCATTACTGCCCCTCCGCAACGGGGGGTGGAGAGGGAGAGGTGTGTGTACGATGTAATTAAAATTATCTATGTATGTACAAATCTACCAAGGAATGGCAGGATTTCCATTCGCCATCCACCATCCGCCAACTATTAGAGCGGACGCCAAACAATAATACTTTGATTAAAACATTCACGGCTAATGTTGCGCGGTCAAAAAGGAGGTACGCATATTTGTGGGGAAAAGGATGCTGAATAAATCGCAGGATGTGGCAGCCAGGATGCGCCGTTTGCTGCTGTTTGCTCCGGCTCTATGTGCCTATGTGCAAATTTGCTTTCGGTTCAGTTCATAATATCAAAAAACAAAAATTCCCGCACCACGTCAGCAAACATTGCACACAGCAGAGGCAGCAGCAGCAGCAGCAACCACAACAACAGCAGCAACAGCAACAGCGGCAGCGACAGAGGAAAAATTAATTGGGTCGGGGAAAAGCAAACCCCGGTAAAAGGAATCCCCTGGTGGTGAAGTGAAGTGAAGTAGTACAAATATTTGCCCGAATACTTTCCCCCTTAATTATTGTAGTAATTCATTGCATTCATGTGTTTAATTATTCCACACACATACACACGAATGCATACCCATGTAAGTGTGTGTGTGTGTGTGGGTATGGGTTCTGTGGGTGTGGTCATGTAAGTGGAATTTATCATGTACTTATCATTGACTTCTATAACTTACATTTTACATTATCAAGCTCGAATTTGAAACGTTCTACATACACAAAAAATACTTATAATGCGTGCCTCCAACTCTCTCCTCACTCTTTTGTTTTCCACATAAACCTCACACCAATTTATAATACCTTTACATATGATATACCCAGAGAGAGAGAGAGAGAGAGAGAGTGGCAGAGAGAGCGCTTGGTGTGTTAGGGTATCTCTGGCATCGACCTCTCTCGTAGTTACCCAATTAGATTTTGATTTTATTTATTTTCCATTTTTCCACCTCTTTCTACATTCAATTAGATTACACACAAATATGCAGAGATATACATAAATATATATATGTATACTTTATGTAAATGGTAATGCCATACATACATACATAAATCTATGTTTTATTTAGATTTAGCTGACATTGCATTTGGTCTACTTGCAGGAGAAATTGTGTGTGTTGTTGGCTGTGATGGCAGATGATAACTAAAAGGATTTCTTCTATAGGTATTCTAGGATAGGAACGGATTAACACTACTTGTATGCATATGTGTGGGTAGATTGACTAGATGACAACTGCTAATACAATACAAATCATAGGTACTAGGTGTCCTCGCATAATCCCAGCAGTTGCTGCGGGAATTCGGGGAAACAATTCGCCAGAGGATAACAGATTAAAAGTAGATTTGATTTGAGTTTAAAAACATTTGATTTGGCACGACTCGTTGCGGTTTCTTTCTCTATATACGATATACATAGGTAGGTAGGGGAGTATAAAATGATTTTGATTTAAAAGTCCTTAAGCATTTAGGAATACATTTACATATGTACAGAAAGAAGAGGGAGGAGGAACTACTTTAAAGTGGGAGGGAGACTAAAGACTAAAGACTGTATACTATACTCATATATTCATTCATTGTACATCGATGTTGGCTATATAGTTTCCGTACTTGTGTTTATGTCTGCCATAACAATAGATCTGCTAACATTATAAGTATAAATATGTAATATGCCTTGTGTGTCTCTTGCTACGGCGATGCTATGAATACGATTCCCACATCCTGGCTCTAATCCTATTCAGTGTCTGATCTCTAAAACGTAATTCAATAATAAAATACTCCACCAACAAACTCTAGCACCCCAGAAGCAAATGCTCTCTCCATCTCTATGGATATATGACATATATTTATACACCTTATGAAGATCAGTTTTTGGTCGCTATAATCTCTAGCATTACATTATCTTTACAGCATTACGGAGAGGGGGATACAACTATTCGATTTCTAGCTACGCATTGGGGACAGTTTGGAGATCTCTAAATGGAATACACAAGTATACAGAAGTATATATAAGTTTATATGCGATAAAATGGTTTCTATGTGGTGCGATTCAAAGGGGGATTCTCTTTCTTCTTTCGGATTTTCTGTAGTAATTTCTAATCATTTCTGGGGGTGATGCTGTGGCAGTCAAAGGATTGTTTCGGTTACTATCTGGATATACACCTCATCTGTGTCTGAGAACTGATATGAAACAAACGATTGCCAAGGATGGCTTGGGTCGGGTGATCTCTGAATGAATGATTTGGCTGTGGTTCTCTGGTTTCTGGGGGCACGAATCTATTTGGACCTATTTACACCTGCGTTCTATAATACTATAGCGACACAAACTCTCCTCTGTCCTTGTCCTGGCCCTGGCCGGACTCTGTCTGGTGCTGCTGCTGATGATGATCCGACTGCGACTGCTCTCCGCCGACGGACTGCTGCTCGGACTGGTTCTGGTTCTCGTTGAAGAGCGTTTCATTCTCGTACTGCTCCTCGTCGTCGGGCAGCGAGAGCGTGGAGTTGCCCAGGCCCCCGCTGGCCGTGATGCGGCGTCCCATGTTGTCGTACTTGGGGTACGCGGAACTATCGACGCCGCCGCCTCCACTCTTGCCACAGAGCGGCCGCAGCGGCGTCACATCGATGGGTGGCGTCTGGCAGGCTGAGGGCTGTGGCGGGCCGTTGTTGATGCAGCTGACGCAGCTGGCGGCGGAGACGGGTGGCATGACGCTGGCACTGGAGTTCGGGTGGTGGCACTGCACCACAGCCGTCACGGCGGGCGGTGGGGGAGGCGGTGGCAGCTCCATGGGATTACTCTGGCCATTGCCCACGCAGTGGTAGGTCGTCTGGTGGCTATGCGAGTCCACATATCCGCTGGCATCCAGGTTGTAGGTCACGATCTCGTCGTGCGGATACAGGCCAGTGGTGGCACCTTGCTGCTGCTGTTGCTGGTGATGGTTCTGCTGCTGCTGCTGCTGCAGGGAGGAATCCTTCTTGAGGATGCCCCGCCGCGTGGTGTGCCGTGGCAGCGTGGCGAACTGGCCCTCGGGCACGCTCACTGTGCCAGCTCCCCCGTCGCTGCACTGCACGTCCTGCATCCGCTTGGGGATGTTCAGCAGATCCGGATACATGTTGAGATCCGCGCCGTCGAGCATGTCCTGCGTGACGGAGACGCGAATGAAGATGTTGCCCCCAAAGGCCGGATTCGGCACAATGTTCGAGCAGAACTCGGGTGGCGGTGGAAAGACGCCCACATTGAGGGGAAACTCCTCGGAGATCTGGCCGGGATGCGTGTGGCTGTGGGTGTGCCCCGCCATGGACGTGGGCACGGTCATCATTCCGCATGTGGGATCCTTCACGGTCATCAGCTGCTGCCGCATATGCTGTCCCACGTTCTGGCCCTGTCCCTGCTGCTGATGTTGCCCCTGCTGATGCTGCCCCTGTTGCTGCTGATGCACCAACATTGTGCCATGGCCCAGGCCCGAGCGATGGTTCTCCACGGCATGGATCTCGATCTGGTTGAAGCTCAGACCGGCCGAGTCCGCCTTGTTGATGCTGATCGAGTTGGGATTGTTGTCGATGCCGTAGCTGTCCCCACGATCATTCGTGGTGGTGGTGACACTCGAGTCCAGGAGCTTCTTCTCCTGGTCGTTGAAGCTGACGCTGGACTTGACGCCCGCCTTGCTGGTGTGGCGGTGCTGGCGGGTGGTGCGCTTGCAGAGGCACACCACAAACGAGATGGCGATGAGCAGGAAGACGGTGCCGAAGATGCCCATGATGAGGCCAAAGTACCAGAAGGTCTCTGGCGTCTTCACCAGCACATGCTGCACAATCTCGCTGAGGTAGATGCTGATGTTTTGGGTCATGCTGCCGATGGGATTGGCGCCCGTGCAGGCGTACGTGCCCGCATCCAGGCTGGTCACATTGAAGACGGTCAAGTTGCTCCACAGTTTGTCCGAGGCGATGCTCTCCGTGTCGAAGAGCACATTGTCGTTGTCCAGGATCTTGCCGTTGAGCTCCCAGGCGACGTCCGGCAGTGGATCGCCGTACACCAGGCAGCTGAAGGTCGTGTTGCTGCCAATGTCAATGTTCTGCACCTCCTCGTTGTTGAAGATCTCGACGCGGGGCGGACAGCCGAAGAGCTCGTCGTCAACGCTGTCCCAGGTGCGATCCTTCTGCGCCGGCGGACCCTTGCACACGAGACTCACGGAGCTGAGGCGACTGGCCACGTACCAGGAGCGGAATTTGCGCAGCTTGCAGTTGCACTGCCACGGGTTCTCCTCGAGGGAGAGCGTCTTCAGGTTGGCCATGTGCTGGAACACGTACTCGCTGAGGCTCTCCAGCAGGTTGTTCTTGAGGTTGAGGAACTCCAGCAGATTGAGATTCGCCAGCGACATGGGATCGATGTAGGAGATGAGGCAATCGTGCATGTCCAGAGTCCGCAGGTGGGGCAGAATGGGGAACTGGTAGGCGGCGAGCCGCTTCAGCGGATTGCCATTCAGGTAGAGTATTCGCAGGCGATCGTTGCCCATGAACGTGTCCTTGTCGAGCATCTCCAGTCGGTTGTCCGACAGATCGATCTCCACGAGGATCTTCAAGCTGCGAAACGACTCCTTGTGGATGTACTGCAGCTCGGATTTCTTCAGGTAAATGCGCTGCAGATTGAGCAGCCCCAAGGCCGAGAACTCCTCCCGGTTCAGGTATGGTATGTGGTTGTCATTCAGCACGAGCACCTGCAGCTCCGTGCTCAAGGTGCTGGGTATGCTGGTCAGCTGCAGGGAGCTGCAGATGGCCGACTTCTTGCCATTCGTCCACTTGCAGGTGCAGTTCGAAGCGCAGCTCAAGGACCAGTCATCGGCGTAGGTCCAAGCCACCAAACAGAGCATCAGCAAACACCAAACTAAACGGAGGGAAAGAAAGAGTGTGGAGGATAAAGCATAAGTTTGGACTGCATCCCCCGTCCCTGCACTCACCTGGTAGACCCATCGTGGTCGTCGTGCTGCTCCTTCGTTGCTCCATGCTGTGCATTTGGCTACCCTTTGGCCTCCCTCCCTCTGCACTCTCTCTCTTGGCGGCTTTCTCTTCACAGCCCGCTGGGTTCTGCGTTCTCTGCGTGTCCTCGGCGACCCTGCCAATTGATGACCCTAAATGGCTTTGGCTGATTCGATTGCCATGTTTCACATCATGTTGCCGCCGCCAGCAAAAAGGTCTCCATTACTCCACATTACTCAGCACTTTGGCTACACTTGCCACACACAAAGCAGAAAGCAGAAAGAAGATCTCTGCACGACTCTTCTCTCCCCAGTATCTTATTGATTTTGCTCTTGCTCTTGCTCGTTCTCCTCTTTTGAGTTTTGTGTTCAGTTCTTTTCTTTTAATTTGCTGCCTGGCATAAAGGAAAGTTAGTCCTGCCTCTTTTTGTGTGCTGCCACTGACATCGGCAGCTGGGACTGGTACTGTGGGGTATCCTTTCTTTTAAATTCTTTAAATCTGCAAAATGTAAAAGAGAATCCGGTATTAGCGTTACGACGACCACTCCACACAATGCCCATTGTAGTTGTAGTTTCTCCGCCCCCTCCTCCTCATACACTTGCCCCGTTTGTAATCTCTGTTTACTGTATTTAGCTTTGGCTCTGTATAGCGACAGAGAGAGAGAGAGAGAGAGCAAGAGCACAGGCCCTGAACGGTGAATGGAAGAGAATGGGAACGGGGAGAATGGCACGAGTAACTGGGGGATTGGGTGCCTGTCCCGTGCCCGTGCCAAATGGATGGAGGTTTAAATCGCCTTTCAACAACATTTTGTAATTTGTTGTACGTCCAGCTGGACAACACAACAAAGCAGGAAACCGCAGGCATAGGCACAACTACATCCGCAACCCAAAGATACAGAGAGAGAGAGAGAGAGAGAGGTGAAGGGAGACAACAGGGCAGGCCCTGTACTCCACTCCTGACATTGGCATCGGCATCGGCATCTTTAGAAAATCAGCATCAATAGCCTGTCGAATGCTTTTTACTTTTATGTTCCTCTTTCTCTCCACACTCTCCACTCTCCACTCTCACCACTCGCCACTCTCCGTGTGCTCTTCTTTTTGTTTGCGTACTTCGGCCAGGAGCGGTTCAGCAGCACCTCAGCCTGCGATTGCGAGCATTCAAATTCCTTTTTTTGTTAGTTATTTTAATCAACGGAAAATGCCTAATTTCATTTAACTCCCCACAAACTACGTTTGAAAGAGCAGCCCCACAATAAGGTTTCCTGGAAGAAGCTGCCGTACATCCTACCCCCGCACACACCGCAACAAGCTGAATCCGCTCCGCTGCTGTTGCTGGGATGCAGAGATAGGGAATCGTGGAATGGGATGAGTAGCGGGATGGGGACACGATGGAGGACAGACAATGAAAACGTAAAAAGCTCAAAAGGTTCATTTGTCAATTTGCCATTTGAATTTGTATTTGAGAATTCACTTGGCCGCTTTTGCCGCTTTGTCCTGCAGCAGCATCAGCCTGCTGCCACCAAGCCACACCAGTCCGACCCCACCAACCCCAACCTTTGGGGCAACCTACAAAGCACACACAGTCAAACCTTGGCAGCAGCCTCAATTTTTGCTCTCCTCTGGCAGCCGTCGCTTGGGTGGTGGCTAGGGGCTGGGGCAGGGGCAGGTCCTGGCAATGCGGATAATATTTCCTGTGTCAGTGCACCAGCAGTTGGCAGTTGCAATTGCTGACTTGCCACAGTGCTCGACTGCTATCCATCCCCTCCATCACGACTTCCCTCTGCCTGCCACATCGTCGACAGTTTTATATTTGCTGCTCTTCATGAGAAGGAGGCGGCACTCGTGGTGGGAAGGGACCGGGGGCACGGGGGCACTATGGGCTGGAACCGCATCGGCATCGGAGCCACTCACAGGTTCGGTTTTGATATTCATAAATGTGGCACAGTGGGCCAAAAAAGCAAAGCTAATTTGATGGCCAATTGCCAAGAAGACGGCGAAAGAATATTAAAAAAATATTATGGTATGGCAGCGGACTCTGCAACTGCAGGCCGCAACTCGTAAAGCAAATCAATTAACTGATGCCACACAGACACAACGAGGCAGCAGCAGATACTCGTGCAGAGATACTCGTACAGAGAGACGATGATGATGCCCCACAAAGATACGAGTTATTGTCTGGGCCTCTGTGGCCTCTGTGGCCTCTGTGGCTTGGCCTCTGGCAGGCCCCTGGCCTCTATCATCGGGCTAATCTATCATAAGAGAGGCCTGGTAATTGTTAACCTGTAAATGAAGGACTCTGCAATGGGCATTCGGTAATTTGATTTCGAATCCCATACCCAGATAATCTCTGCCAGCTTAGCCGCAAAATGTTTCCATCTTTCGAATTAGATTTCGCATCAGGCTTTGACTTTGGTTTCTTCGGTGCACAACGAAGGATGCCTCAGTGCATCTCTCTCAGCAACAATTGGAATCGACGCAACCCACCATGGCATGGCATTCGATATGGAACTGGCATTGGGCTTTACTTATTTATTAATATACGTACAGTACAGTGCAGCGCAGTACAATGCCATGTGAAATGAAGTAAATTGAAATTGAATTTGCTTGTCTTCGTCTGCTAGGAAATGCCAAGCAATTTCTGCAATCATAAAATGCGGGCCCAAGGATGTCAGTATTGGAATAGAATGGCTGAATGGATTTATTTATTTATTGTTATCATAGCAGGAACAGGGCAACACTACTAAGGATAGTAACCAAAGAATATATTTATGGAACAAAATCCAGAGAAATTGTCACTCCTGCTCTACCATAATTTTTAAATTTCTCCCCGCTTAGTTGTCGCATTAAAAAATCATCAAAGTTAGCCCAGCAAAGAGACAGAACAGAACTGCTTCCTGGAATATCCCTTTCGTCAAACGACATATTTAATTCATTAATTATCCCCCAGTGGCGCCAATGAAAATTCATCAAAGTGTACCTAGCGCAACTCAGCTGGAAATTGTTTATAAATTATTTATATGTTAAATGTATTTACGTTTGTCAAATGAAATTCATGTAAAATGAAAACAATTGATTGCGGATGCGAGGAGCCACAAAGGGCTCGCCGTATTATTTGCATACATCTGTGACGAATTAATTACGAGCAAAAATAAATATTTCCCCACTTAATTCGTGTTACTACTATTTCCCGTTCAAATGGAATTTCAAATTTAATTTACATTTTTCACCTTAATCTCTGAGAGGCCATTCATTATCTATTTCATGGACACTTTTTTTTTGGGGCGCTCAAATAAATTTTCAAATTTAGTTTCCCGCTCTCCCGCTCGCTCCCTCTTTATGGGATTTTCGGTTTTACTTTCCATTTGACAATTGGAATTCAATTTCAATTTGTTCGCGGATGGAAAAGTTGACTAATCCGCCCCTTGACCACGCCCCCCTCATTTGTAAAACTTCATCAAATGTAATTGTCGGAAAACAGCAAAAAGTCCTTGTCCAGGGCCAACAATTGGAGGCCATCCATGCTCCATGCTCCTCCATGCTGCATTACCAAATTAAAAACAAAAACTAAACTCAACTTTTCTGCTTTTTATTTTTAACTTTCATTTCTCTCTCCTCTCTCTATGCTCTCCACACTCTACACTCCACACTCTCTTTTTTTTTGTTTCTCTAGAAACTTTGCTTCCTTTGCCGTCATCCTCCTGGCACGGTGCGTAAACAGAGGCGTGGCATACACATATTGTTTAAGGGGGGGAGGACATAACTTTTTTACGATGCATGATTTTTAATGGAAGTTCTATTTAATTATTCAAGCTATTATAAAACTATGTAAAGTTATTTAAACATATTTTTAATTAGGAGTAAACATTTATGAAGCTTCCAAAGTGAAGTTGTTTAATTTTTGCTTCCAGTTGCATTAATTGCTTTCCGGTTTGGTTTCTCTGACCGGGAATTCCGTACCAACAATAGAAATGCTTGTCCTTGGAGAGCTCAGATATTTAAATACCCGCAAGCATTCATAAATATCGAGTGTTTTTGACGAATAAATATCACACTTCAAATATATTTATTATTCCATTTATGAGAAATATTTCTGTAGACACTTCTGCAGCTATTTTCTTCAAAAATAAAATAAACTCCGTTTGCCAACACATTTATTTATAGATTTTCAGTTAAAATGCCCCAAAGGTCTGAAGGCTTGCGGCAACGAAGACGAAGAATACGAAGACGTCGACCCCCATGGGAGTGCGCCTCTGTGTTTCGTATGCAAATCGTTTCTTTGCCGCTTGGCTGCGCTCTCTTTCACTTCGCACTTCCTGTCTTCAGCCACGCCCGCTGACACGCCCACTGGCGCGCCCATGCCATTGTTTTGTTATTGCATAAGCACGTGCGAATGTGCGTGCAAATGCAAATGGCGATGGAAAACTTTTTAAATTGAGCAAACATTAGCAAAAAGGCAAATCTAGAAGTGGATCAGGACAGGGGCAGGACCTCGACTTTGCGGAGAGACAACAAGAGCTGGGGCAGGGGATGGGAGGGGAGGGGAGGCTGCTCTTATCGGACATCGTTGTGGGCTTTTGGCCTATTTGTTTTCCCTTGTTTTCGAGCTTGTTAAGACTTTCCAGTCCTTCAAAGTACAACCAGCAGCAGGCACCAGGCACCAGGCACCAGCACCACCAAAAGTGTAAATTGCAAACTTTTGTGCAGTGTAGCAGCGATAGGTCGGGGAGGGTAGAGGCAGGGGCAGGGGCAGACCACTTTGCCGTGCAACAAATCCGCACATAATCGGAAAATGTCACAGAGCACACAAACAACAACAACAAAAAAAAATACAGAGTAGAAAGAAACAATATTAATGGCACTTGTCGCTGCCTCCGGGTCGAGATTAGATGACGCTGACGTTGACCGTGTTGAGAGTTTTATTGCTGTGCGGAAATGGTTTTCATAAATACACCGAAACTTCCCACAGACAAAGAGGGGGGAAAGAGAGGCAACAAGAGTAGCAGTCAGAGAGAGAGAGAGAGCGAGACGGAGGCAATGCAATTATCTGGAAGCAAAGTGCAAGCGGCAAATGTACGTGCGAAACGAGGAACAGGACATTCGCCTTAGCCAAGAGCAGAGACAGCAAAGGAGCTCAGCATCGCAGTCAGAGTTTGAGGGGAGAGGGAAGCGGGAAGCGGGAAGAGAAATGAAGTGAAGAGGCCCCTGGAGACAAGGCACACCCGGGGAGATGTATGACTGTGGAAGGACACGACACGATGCGATGCGATGCGATGCAATGCATGTGCCTGGGATCTGGTATCTGGACGGAGACGCCCCGGGCTGTGCCTGGGCTGTGCTGACGACGGAGTGCCAACAAATGCAATTGTTATTGTTTGCCGTAACCTTCAGCATTCAGAGCATTATGCATTTATCATGGCTTCTGCTATGCGATTGTGGCACAAGACAAGGAGCGGCATCGAGATTAGTTGGTCTCCTGGTCCGTGTTTAGCCGATGGTTACTGGTTTGTTGGTTCACCAAACAATAGATGGCATCGGCATCGGCATCGGCATCTAATGGCAATTGGCAAGCCTCACCCCCTGCCTACACCCTTCATTAATTAGCAGCAACACACACAGAGCCAGCCTGCCACTCAAGCATTCCATTCCAGCCGAGTCCAGCAGCAATGCCATTGTGGTGCATGAAATGTTTAACTCGTTTTAATCACTCAAATGGGGCTCGGTCATGGCCATTCATTATTCATTAACCTCTGCGCATGAAGCTCGTTGTAATTGACTTAAAATATAATCGCCCAGACTTCAGCTGGAAGCTCTCTCTCGCTCTCCCATTCAAAGTGCAACAGTGCGTGTGAGCCGTTCCATTTTCTTATTGTTAATCAACAAATAATAATAAGTATCCGCTCCATTGGCTGCATTCGCAATGTATCTCCTTTTGTTTTGTAAGCACAGATGAATTGATTGTGTCTATAGGCAGTAGATATTTATAGATGTTTTGTTTGGTTTTGCTTAGCTTAGACTTTGGGCTCCTCCTCTCAGCTGTTTCTGTTTGTTTCTTAGCAATTATAAATAGTTCTGGGCATGGGTTAACTTCTATGCATTGGGTAGAACTTTCCCTTGGAAGTTATTCCTTTCTTTTAAGTGCTCAAAAAAAGAATCACTCAAGTGTGGACTTTCTGCACAGCTGTGCAATCAGCTGTGACCCATTGAAATTGAAGCTGGAATTGTCTCAATTTGTTGAGTCTTTCCGTTCGTTACATGTGACAGCAGAGCGCTGGCTGCCTGCATAACTCTGAGGTAAATTATCCCACAATGAAATGAAATTATAGTTCTCTTTTGTTTGCTGAACAAATGTGTTGCATATTCCCCACTGATTAATGGTGGAGATTTTTCCATGAGGCAAACACTTTAGAATATTTTCCACACTCTGCAGCGTGCGGGGCAAATCTTTTCCCGTATTCCCCCATCAAAGATAGCGGCTACCTGCATTGCGTGTCCCCTTTCGGTAGTCCCAAGTTAATTGGGTTAATTGTGTTGCTTTGTTTTGGGGGCTGTGCCTCATTAGGAAAGGGTATATCAATTTCGGCATAAACCGCAGATAAACTCGTTGCTCATTGTCGTTGTCGTTGCTGCAGGAGTCGCAGCGTGGAGTGTTGTTGCCACTGTTGTTGGCTGTCAGAGCTTACAATTGTTTGCCATCGTTGTCAGCGTCGTTCTGGTGGTTTTGCTGCAATTCCGTTTGGGCAGCAGCAGCGGTGGCAGCAGCGGCAGCAGCGGCAGCAGCAGCTGTACCTATAACTCTAGTTGTTGCTGCCACCATTGGCCTTTGTTGCAGCTATTGTTGTGGCAGCTGCGCATGCCGGTCTGCTCTTGGCAGCTTTACAACTGCAAAACCATTTGAGTTGATGCTGAAACGAGACATCGGCCAGGACGGCATTCAGCCAGACATCAGACGACGTCGTCGTCGTCGGCGACGCCAGCGACATGACCTCAGCCAGCACACAACATTTTTGGTTATGGCAAACGGAGAATGGAGAGCGGAGAGAAAGGATTTGTATGCGTATGCACAGAGCTCTGAGCACTCGGAGAGCCATCAGTATATTTGTGTAGAACCGCAAAAATACACAAACGACCCATCCCGGGCAGCACAAGGGCTCCTGGATGGGGCGGCGGACAGGAGGATGATGAGGATGTGGATGCTGATGCTGATGACGAGCAGCCGTATGCATGGCGGTTGTTTGTGCCTCATATTTTGCCAAGACCACAGCCAGCCAGCCAGCCAGCCAGCCAGCCAGCAGAAGGTTGCAGATTGCAGAAGGAGGAGTGGGAGTGGGAGTGGGAGTTGGTGGAGGCACAACCGGTGGCAGGAGCAAGACCACAATCAGAACCACGACCCGGACCACGAGCAGGCAGCCAGTGAGCCAGCGACAGACAATTACAATACAAACAGCACAAAGGGAGAGTGGAAGTAGGAGGAGCAGCAGCAACAGCAATGCCGGCAGGGCAGGAAGTGGGCCGAAGATGCAGCTGCAGCCGCAGCAGCGGCAGAAGAATAAGAAGATGGCAAAAGAAAGAGTGGGGGGAGTGGGGGGAGCGACACAAACGCTGTGTCCTGGCAGATAAGAAAGGCTGAGGATGAGTCTGAGGATCTATTACCATACAGAGCGCACAGCAGATACATCCTGGAGCGTCCATTGAGTGAAGTGTGTTAAGCAAACAGAGGAAGTGGAAGCCACCCACCAGCACCGCCCACCTCCCACTCCTGCTGCTGTTGCAACTGCAGCTCCTTCTCCAGATTCTTGCTCCTTGTTGCTGCAACAACAATGGCAGTGCCTTGAATAACCAAAAAGGATGTTGACTTGCCGTTTGCTTAAAAGGAACTGCAGCTATTCCTGTTCGTTCGTTGCATGCCCCTGCCCCTGCACCCTGCCCCTTGCCCTATGTACACTCATATATTCATTTACTTGCTTGCCGCCAGATGCTGCCCCTTTTGTATGTCCTGGCCAGGCCGAAATTAGTCTCAGTTCGAGTCGCCGTCCGTGCCTCTCCGCAACCGCAGCCTCTGAATGCGGCCAAAGCAATGCGGAAGAATATTAAGCGGTTTTTAAGCGCCTGCATATTAAAAGGGATACAGAAAGGATAAAGCAGGGCCCAAAAACAGAGACAGAGAGAGAAAGACGCTGGCCAAAGCGGCACTAATAAGGCAAAGTCGATAAGAGCCATACCCTCTAAATGAAGGAAAAACTTCCTGAAAAGAAGATAAAATCAATTGAGGAACCATCTCTTAAGTGTCCCCATTCAAAGTGTGTTACAAACTGCTTGAAAGACCGAGCATACCCCGCAGTAAATGGACAACAACTGGGCATAAGCAATGGGCCAGAGAGCGAGAACGGACATTGGAGCTGTTCGCAGCATTCCCTTGGTGTTTGGCTCGCCTCGCCAGTTTCGGGTTCCTTGGATCATTTGGCGATTTGCAAATTACCAACAAAATGCTCCTCCCCAGGCAGAGGTCAGAGGAGAGGCCAGAACAGAAGGACATTCGAGCGGGCCAGCGTGGACAGCGATTGTGTGTGCAAAACTTTTGCTCGAAACATTTTTATTTAACTTTTATTTCTGTTTTTATGCTCCGCTTTTAGCGAGCTTCCCTTGTGCAGCTTCCCTCTAATACGTCCATTGGGTGCAGCTCGATTTGGCATTTCAAATGGACTGGGTGAGGGGCAGGGGGTGGCTGTGGGGTAGAGCGCGACAGCATCCACTTGGGTTCCACTTTGGTAACCCGAACCCTTTTTGTGTAGCCAATCGAGATCCGCTGGCACCTTTCGTGTTCGTGTCTCTCCATCTGTCTGGCTGTGTGGGTGTGCACCCATCTCTATGTGTGTGTGTGTGTGTGTTGTGTAATTAACTCACATTTGCTACGCCCACAATGGGGCGACATTTTGCCGGCTTTAATGAGTCACAAAACGGTTTTATGTGTCAAACGTTTGAAAATCCATTCGTCGATTGTCAGTGCAGACGCGAGAGGATGCCAGAGAGATAGACAGAGAGTGTGGAGTGTCGATGATGATGCTGCTGGCTGGCTGGCTGGCTGGCTGTCGAAGACCCACACAAAGGGTTCATTTAACAGCTAATTAAATGTTTAATCGGTAGAATCTCTCATATGCCAAATGCCAGCAGCGCACAAGTATCCGATTCGATGATAAAAGAACACACAAAACCAATTCGTTAATCTGCCAAAGAGCATCCTGTTTGGATATGTCTTTGAAGCACAGACATCAGCTGTCTGTCTGTGCTTGAAGCTTTAAAGAAAAGAAAGTAGAGCCTGGAAATAGAACTGCCTGCGTCAGTGTTTATTGTTAGAATTCTGGGGAAAGATGCGTAGGCAAACACAGTCGAAGGTGTCAATTATTTTCATGGATGGGCTTTCGATTGCAGCATTTGACAGCAGATAAAAATAAAATCACTCTTTGGGCACAGCTTTCAGCTTTCCTTGCGTAACTTTGTGCCAGATAAAACTACTCTCAAGGGAAGCTTCTATCTCCAGGAATACTTAACCTAATCTCTGGCCAACTTTGCACAAATTGCCCATTGCCATGGAAGAAAATCATTGATTTTTGGTTGTAGCCTGCTGCCATAAATAAACCTGAAGCACACCCACCCAGAGACAGATCGAAACTAGAGCCATTTCCATTGTTTGAGATTACATCAGCCTGCGATGCTCTTTAATTACTCGTTGTCCAATTTCAATGATTCTTGCTGCTGCTGCCGCTCCTGCTCTTCTTTTTTTGGTTTTCTTTAAGCATCGACAAGTTGTGTTAATTACTTGCCGGCAAAGTGCAAACCAACTAACCCAATTAGGATCGGAAAAGGGCCAGACACTGGCCAGCACAGAGTCCGAGGCAGACGCAGAGGCAGAGTCCGAGACAGACAGCGACGATTGGCCCAGAGTGGCGCAAAAAGGGAAGGTCCAAAAAGCAATAAACATCAACTTTGAGCTTTGATGGAATCCGTCCGCGAACTGGCCAAAACTCGTCGGAGGTGGACACGGAGAAAGAAGTCCGGCATAGAGGCAGCAGCCAAGAGTTGGGGCAAAGTGAATTCTCCGCACCTTCATTTGGGATTCAGTTTTTGGATATTACATTTTTGGCCAGCCAGCAAGAGGCAGGGAGTGAGTGGCATTGCCACAAGCAAAAGGATGTTGCAAGCTTTATGGATTTGACTTCCCCCAACGCCAACCCAAGCCGAAGCCCGCAATCCACCAAACCAAAAACAGATTTTGCCCATCTAACAATTAGACTCCGGGTTACATTCACAAATTTTCAATGGCCCCGGAAAGTTGGCAAATCGCTTCGGTGGCTCAGTGAGTTAAGTTTCAACTTTTTGGGGGGGAATATCTACAGCTCGGAGCTGGTCGTGCTGCTGGCTCGTGCCGGGCGGGTGCGAGCTGCCAGCGAGAGGATTTGTAAGACGCTTGGAAATTAGCTTATAAATACGCAATCCCTGCTGGGCACAAGGAGGGACACGGACACGGACACGGACACGGAGTAGAAAACTTGCTGGAATGAAAAGAAAACCAACTTGATGCAGAAGGACAACAACGACAGGGACAGGGACGACTGTGACTCTGAGGATGATGGCGACACCGTTGCATAGAGTTGGTGCATTTTTCATGGGCTGTGCAAAATAAATTAGCAAAAGCTGTAAATATGATGAACTGCTGCTGCTGCTGCTGCTACTGCTGCTGCTGTTGATGGGGAATGCTGCTGATGAAGATGGCGATGATGTCCTCCTGGACCCAGTTTCGCTTGAGCGAGAAACTTTCAAAAGTTTTTTGTTGGTCGCCAGCGGCGCGCATTTTCAACAGCTGAGCTGAAGCTGAGACCGAGGTAGGAGCTGAAGCTGAAGCTGAAAAGCTGCTGGCTGCCACACAGAGCTAAAGCTGAAGCTAAAGCTGAAACGCAGGAGGGACACGGAGGATCCAACACTCGGGCTCCTCCCCATTTGTAGCCGCTTTAGTTTTGTTTGATTCAGTTAGTAGTTTTAAGAGTTAAGTAGTTTCCCAAAGTTTTATGAATTATTAAGAGGATTTTCGAGTTTTACGCTAGCCTTTCATTTTCGCTTTCAATTCTGCACCCCCCATTCATCCCCAACCCCCCCGAAAGGACACTCGCGACGGTCCTCGCCTGCTCTCTCTTTTGTGCGCTCGTCAGCCGTTTCCGGCTGTTGTCGCCTGAAAAGCTGTCGAAATATTTTGCAGATTTTTTTAATTTTTTATGTGGCATTTCCACATTGCCGTTGTTGTTGTTGCCGGTTCTTGCTGCTGCTGCTGCTGATGATGATGAGGCTGCTGCTTGGGTGGCTGTGTGGCGCCGCTTGTTGACTTGCCACGGCTCCCCCCCAAACAGGGCTCGGACACAACGGAAACCCTTTTCGCTGTCAGCCGTCGCTCTCGTTGTCGTTTGCTCCAACAAAATTAAATACATTTTACTGTCAATAAAATTATAAATGCAAATTATAATTTTCTACTGCCTCTTCGGACACTGGAACGCAGGGGCAACCGTGGGGGGTGGTTGGCGCACAACAATTAGCCAGGCCAAGCCAGGAGCAATCTCTGGTGCCACCCCACTGCCAATTTTGCTCGAATGGCCCTCGAGATAATGCCCAAAATGTGCCCCCAGCCCGCACCCATCGCTGCTGCGGCACTGATTGTGACGTCAATAGCAAATTAAAACTTTAACATGTCGCACGTCCAGTGCGGGGGGGAGGGAATGGGCGGATTTTAGATGGATCCCTCAGACAATAGACTGGCTACTGATGTGGCAGGGTGGCCAATCGTTTGGAAGGGAACGCTGCGGTGTGGCAGGGGGGAATGTGAGCCCACAGAATTCGAGAGAGAATGGTGTGGCAGGGAATGCCATGGAATGGGATGTTTGCAGCCAGTCAAGGTATGCTACGAAATGTTAGTGGAGCTTCTGCCTGTGGGGGGTACAATTTGGCCAGGGGAATGAGTGAAGTTTTGGCCTGGGGACTGGAGTGGCGGGGAGCGCAGTTCCGGGCTGCCTTTTTACCGACTGGGAATAGAGCGAGTGAAGTTAAGTGAAGTTTGGCGCTTGTTGCGGCTGTTGCTGAGGATGTTGGCATGTTAATTCACTTTGCAAATAGTTGAGGTCCCCTTGCCCCTGTCCCACTCTCCACGCTAATTTTATGCCTCTAGTTGCCGAGTCTCTTTTAGGTGGTGAAAAGCGTTGCAAGAAAACTTTTGCTGATTTGCTAAGTGAAACTTCGATTACGCGCTTACTGGAGGGAGTCTGTCTCTGCCTTTTCCCTTTTCCCATTTCGCTGGAGCCTCCATCAATATTTGCACAGCCCAAAGCTGCTCCTGTGGCTGCTCCTGTGCCTCGTCCTGTGCCTAAAGGAATATAAACTTTCGCCACGTAACATTTGTTATGCTCTATTTCTTTGCAAAGCAATTACCGACCCACATATCCCGGCAAATACTCGTAAACAAACAAAAAACGAACGGGCCAGGCCTATGCCTATTCGAGGGGTTTCCAGAGAGGAGAGTGGCGAGTGGAGAGTGGAGAGGGGAGTGGCAGGTAGAGACGAGTCTCTCCTCGTGGCATAAACGTGCATAAATGGATTCTGGCGCACAAAGTGTGCGCTGCATGGGGGAGGGGATGGAGGGAGGGGCTTGTGCGAGGTCGTGCCGCTGCGGAGCTGCGCACTTATCACGTAGCAGCGTCGGGAGCTCAAGTACAGTGCCGCCTGCCTTGGCAAGATAATGAGAGGGAAAATGACAGGAAAATTACAGGAAAATACAATTAAGATTTTGCTGGCAATTAAATGTGGCGGACACGAGCAGCGGCCACAGGAAGCGATTATTAGAGGAAGTGCGAAGAAGGCTTCAAGCGGAGTTTAATTGCAGGAAACAATTTATAAACGCTTCAAGCAGCGATCAAAGGGGGGCCAGAGAAATAAATAATCACCGCACACATGTGGCATAAATTTATGGAAGTATTTCCCCATTTAATTGCCCAATTAGACACTCATAATTTGCATATCAGATGAAGTTGCTAACCCACCAACAATATGCTCCACCAATTAGCTATGCCAAAAGTTAACTCCACCCAAAAACTGGCAGCAACTTTTGCCTTTTTGGGCGGGCGACAAGATCTCGCTCACGTAGCGGCCACAAATTCACGCAGTTAACACTGTACAAGGGCCACTACCCCGAGGGGAGAGGGGAGAGGGGAGAGGGGAGCAAGCACTTGCCACCAAATATTGCCACGTAAATTTCGGACCAAGTTTTTTGTTGCATTTGTTGCGTTGGCCGCTGCATACATAAATAATCGATAGCTTTTTCGCCATAGAGCCCAGAAACAAGCCGCCATCGACAGCCAGAGAGGGGTGGAGGCATGGACAGGTTTTGGCTTTGGGGATTGGGCACAAAGTGGTGACGGGGGGGCAGTGCGAGAGGTAGGTGAAAATTCTAGAGCAAGTAAATTTGCAGGGGAGAAAAACAAATTTATAAGCGCATTAAACGAGCGCCATGTAGGGCTCGTGATTTGTGAGCAAGAAGATGGCAAAGGGGAAGCTCCAGGGAGAGCGGGGGGCAGGGGCTTGGCTGTTGTAAAGGGTTACAGCTGAGGTCGCGGCCGTTGCCGAGGCTCAAGCCATGGCACAAAAGTGCTTACCAAGCGCTTAGCGATTAATCAGTTTGCCAACAACGAAAATGGCTAGAAGCGGGCAGGGGAAAGGGAGAGGGAGAGGGAGAGGGAAAGCGGCACACACAGAGAGAGCGAGAGCGAGACAGAGAGAGGGTTAGTGAGGGTTAGCGAGAGACTCGAGTATGTTAAGGGAATATGCAACGGTACTCGGAACTTTTGAGTCCTTGAGCTGCGCCTCCAAGGAGCATCGACCAAGCCACACCAGAGGCCCGCTGCTTGATGGACGGACTGCCTCGGGAGGGGTTGTGCTGTACGTAGAGCTGCTGCTGCTGCTGCTGCTGCTGCTTCCTCTTGCTCTTGGGACTGCTTTTGCTGTTGCACTAACGCCGTTTTGGTGGCTAATTAAGTCAATTATGCACTTAAGGCTTCAAGTGGCGTGCGGCACCAATGGAGGCCACACACCACCACACACAGCCGACAACCGACAACCGACACACCATTTCAGCACAGACAGCAGCTGCAGGAGCAGCCCTCCCACCGCCAGCCGTTGCAGTCATTTAAACATCAAAGCTCGTCACGCTTGAGTTGTGCAGCAGCAGCAGCAGCAGCAGCAACGACGCTGCCACCACTTGCCACGCGACTTGCAGCAGCGCCCCTCGAGCCCCTCTCACACGCCCATCAACGCCTTGGCTCTTCCTGGCTGCTGCTCCGGCTGCTCCTGCTGCCTTTTTTAATAATAAAATGGGGCTGGCTGCTGGCTCTTCTGTGGAAATAACTCATACGCACCGTATGCCGCCGCGCTCGCCATACATCAGCGACAGCCGCCGACGCGACGCGATGCGATGCGACGGACAATGAGGGGAGGAGGAGGAGGCTGTGGCGTTGGCGTTGGCGGAGACGGAGACGGAAATGTTGCTTTTGTTGTTGGTTGGTGGTGTAAGGACGTGTTACTTACACTTTGCCTTATGTACTTAAACAGGCGTACATATGTAATACATATGTAATAAGGCATGTACACAGACTGATGTATGTATTTATGTACAAAGGATGCCAGCCAGCCAGCCTCTGTGTGTGTGTGTTTGTGTTTGTGTGTGGCAGGCACGAGAAACGATTTATCTCAATTTACATACTAAATGACAAGCAGAGCGGCTCATGCATTCCTTTTCGTGACTGTCGAAGGATCCCCATGCCACCACACACTCACACAGCACACACACACACAGCACACACACAAACACATACTCTTGCTCCTCCTTTGGCTTCGTGCTCCGTCCACATGCTTGTCCATGTTGCTGTTCCGCCTGCTGCCTCTGTGGCTGTTGCCTCTGCCTCTGCCTCTGCCCTGCTGCTACTCTGACCAAAACCCAACATCATGCACAATGGGCAGAAGATTGGTAAATGAGCCATAAACATTGATTTTCAGTTTAAGTAAACACTTAATTGAGTAAAAGTTGAGTGGAATTTCGGGCAGCGACCGACCCACCGCGACGACCGGCGTGGCGCCATAATCATTTAAAAATTCAGTGGCAACAAAGTGATTGCACCGCCTGAATCATTCATTTGGTAATCAATCGAATCATGGAATCATCGCCAGCTCAGCCGAGGATACGCAGGTCCATTACTGTAGGTGTTCCTGTTGGCAGGATGTAGTTATGCCTGGCTGTGAATACATATTTAATCTTGACTTTTTCTGCTGGATTGTTGCTTCCGTGAATGCTGCTCATGTGTGTGTATTAAACACCACTTCGACGCTTCATCCACTCTGCAAAGAGTTTGTTCCACTGTAGACCAAGGCACAGGCCTCGTTGCCGCCTCAGTTGTCGGTTCTCCATATAATGTAATGAAGGCGTTCGATGAAACAAATGCAAAATTTTCAAAGACGTAAAAACGAAATTACAGCCAAGCGGATGAGACAGACAGGCGGCAAATGGAGAGACAATAAGGGGGTGGAGAGAGGGGGAGTCGGAGTGGTTGGAGCTGTCGGAGAGTGGGTGAAAAAGTTGGAGGCAGCCGACAGCTGTTTTAGCAGCGGCGAGCATTGAAAGCAATTACTTTATGCCGCAACAAAATACACACAGACACGGCTACACACACACCCACACACCCACACAAATACTAGAGCCAGATTCCTCTTCAGATTGAGGCCCTGAATCCCCTGCTAAGCTGCTTTGCCTTGCCATTTTCTCTCTCGTTATTTTTTTCTCATTTGTTGTCGCCGCCACCGACACAGCCACCGCCACCGCCAGGCCACATCCAAGGACAAATATTGTAATTCCCTGGCGATGCAGCGCGTACGCACATGACTTTTTAATAAATATTAAACAGTGCGTCAAAAAAGTAAGTGTGCTCCAGTCCCAGTCCCAGCCCCTGTCCCTGTGCCTGTCCCAATGCCAGACAAAGGCCAAGGCTGAGCCGTGCCTGAGCCCCGGGGTATGCTGCCTGATTGCGGGGGAATGTTCGTCGTTCTGCGTCCTGGCTGGTGGCGTTGACATGACGCCCGGCGAAACGCAATATTAAATTACGATAATAAAATATTGAACCAAGATTGTTTTGTTCAAGTTTCCAAAAGAAAGTCAAAGCCAGAGACAGCAGCCGCAAAGCCAGAACCCAAAGCCAAAACCAGTGCCTTGTGGTTTTGCTTCTGGGTTGGTTCCCTGCTCCCTGGGCTCCCTTGGTTCGGGCTCCCCTCTGTTTGTTGCAAGAGTTTTCGTATTTTGACAAATGTTCGTAGCCCATTTATTGTTTTGCTCAGCCCAGCTCTGGCTACGGTCTCTGGAGCATATTATAATGGTCTTTTTACTATGAAATTGTCGGCCCCGTCTGACGTTTCTACCCTTCGGGGGCTTTTGTATGTTGCACGAACATATATATAATATTTCTTTCTTTTTTACAAAAGAGGCGCAAAGTTGCGTAAATTATTGTTAACGGAGGCGTGAGTGGGCGGGGCAAGCGCAGGGGTGGGGCTCGAGGGTAACGATTTGAGGCGCCTTTCTTCGGCTGTGTTTTCTGTGTTTTTTGTGGATTTGTGGGTTGGGTTGGGCCTTTGGCTTTGGCTTTGGCTTTGTGTGTATTTGAACTTGGCAGTGCGTTAAATTGTAAAGGCCGTGCAAACACACACACACACACACAGCACACACACACATTGGAGAGTTTGTTACACAGAAGTTGGGCATTTAGTAAGCTAATCCCCGAAAGTCGCTCAGAGATTCTGCCAGATTACAGTAGAGAAAATGCGAATCGAAATGCGAACACGCAGGGGGGCAGGGGGCAGAGCAGCCACCTCTGAAAATACACGGAACACAACTCGGAGATAATTTTAATTTGGCATTTGATTAGGCACGTGTCCGTGTCCCCACTCTCCTCGTAGAGCGAAACGGAACCAGCTTAAGGACTCAGCACACACACTCAGTCGTATATCTTTGGATGCTGCTCTCATTGTCTGTTTCTATTTGCAATGTCAACGCTAGACGATGAGGTAGCAAGACACACAGAGCCACACAGAGGCACACAGGCACAGATGGGGACATGGACCAGGACATGGACTCCCACACACAAAGACAAAGAGTAAGCCAGAGAGTGGAGGAGAGCAAGAGAGAGTGCGGCAGAAGCAATTGCAAATACTCGCAAGCTCGTATGAATATTTATGAGTGTGTTTGCGACTGCTTAAGACACTCAACTACCGAGACAGAGCAGGAGCAGAAGGAGCTCCGTTCCGGTGGTCCTGCGCTTGGCCAGGTTTAAAGATTAGCGGCACAAGAAGTGCACACAAATGTGGCTGCTGGCTGCTGGCTGCTGCTCCCTCGACTGCCACTCCATCCATTTGTGTGTGTGAGCCATTTGCCAGAGCTACTTAAGGATCCGTCGAGCTAAATTGCCAGCCATGAAAATGAAAATGAAACTCCATTGTTTTCCCATTTCCATTGTTTGATTATTATTATAATATATGTGAGTGTGTGCGTGTGTGTGTGTGTGTGTGTGTGTGCGTGTGCGTGCTTGTATGTGTTGGTAAAATATCCTCAATATCCTGGCCAAAGTCGTCCAACGAATGGACAAATATAATTGCCACGCACACACTGAGGGAAACGGCAGGCCGGCAATGGGGCCGAATTGGCAGGCAATCGCTTGACTGATAGATCCTTATAGAATGACTCTAATTAATGCTTCAAGGATAGCTTATGCCACTCAGAGAAGTTGTGTTTAAGCAGCAGCAGCTGCAGGCAGTCATTGAAGCGATTTAAAATAATTTTAAGTGTGTTTCTGCAAACACCAAGAGAGGCCACAAAAGCGGGAATTATTCGGCATTTGTGTTTCCCTTTTCTATTCGGAGTTTGGTTATTTTAATTAGCAACATTTCGGTGAGTGTAATGTCATTGGAAACGTGACTTAATGCCTTGAGCCAAACAATGGCAACTTATCAACACGTTAACTGGAGCTTCCAGCTGCCCTGCGCACCTTCTTCACATCTCAATTTCCATCTGTAATTAGTTGACTTCCTTGAATTAGTTTTAAGGTGATTAAATTTAATGACTTCCACTGGCGTCTCGAATATTTGCCACACGAATGCAATTACCTCGCTGGCTACACAACAGCCAACAGCCAAGACAACAAATCAGCAATTAAGCCACAGCCAGAGACAGAGCCAGAGCCAGAGCCACCCACCACCACCAGGGCCCATCCATTCCCTGGGCCCCATCACCTGTCACCACATCCGCCAGCAGCCCCACAAGACGGCGGCCCAGAGATCTCAGCAGCCGAAGCTGGTCTCCCGCTTGGGCTCGTGCAGATGGCAGCCATCCCTTTCGGGACTTGATGCTGACGTTAATGACCGCCAATAAAATGCGTGCCCAAGTGGCAGGAAACTGCCTTTGGGCTCTGTCTCTATTCTATCTCTGTCTCAGTCTCAGTCTCAGTCTCTCCTCTCTCTTGCTGGTCGCCCCTGCAATTAATGTCAAAGTCAATATGCCTTATCGCGACGTTAAATGTAAAGGGTATTATAATAAAATAAATAACGCAAAAATCAGCAGAGCTAAAATTAAATCGAACATCAACAATCTGTGGCGAAACAAGAAGCCAAACAATCAGTGGGCTGCGGGGGGAGGGAAAGCCAAGGCGAAGGGCACTCCAAGGGACAGAGGACACGAGGGGGAGCCAAGGAATCAAACGAAATCAACGAGCCATCCACCAAGTTGGTTATCCATTCCATCGACATCGCCCATCGCCCATCACCCCGTGGTCCCCCGTCGTCGCCTGTCTGGAGCGGCGGAGCCCAATGCCTGAAGCGGTATCTTGTCTTGTTTTTCGTTGTTGTATTTCGCTTGTAGCTCTCTCTCCTGCTGCTGCTGCTGCTGCTGCTGGAGTGCAGCTCGTTAGGCACGAACGAGCAGAGCAGAGCAGCGCAGACAGACGGGCAAGGACATAAACAGGCAATGGCAGGCGGGAAGCTCGCGCAAGGCTGTGGCTCGGCGTCGACACCCATTGGCGTTGGACCATCGACGAGGAGTCGCCGGGCGCATCTTAAATGCCAATTTCAGTCGCTGCATTTGCCCCACTCAACGGAAGAGGAGCGATAGCAAGAGAGAAGGAGAGTGAGTGCCAGGACATCCACTGAATGCCAATTAGAAGAAACAAATTTAAAGCTCGCCGAACGATTGCTCCAAATAAATATATGCATGGAAAATCCTTTGAACGCACTATCCGTAAGTTGATTAAAAATCGAAAATTCATGCCACAGCAAACGACGACATTTATTTTTTCGAGTGTATTCCCCATCCATCCATCCAGGCAGCCAGCCAGGCAGCCAGGCAGCCAGCCAGGACCCGTCGAAAAGCCAATCTGCTCAACACTTTGTTTGCCGTCGCCGAAGCCGAAGCCATTGTCGAAGCTGTCGACCCCAATTTGCAGAGCTCCTTGTCGCGCTTATATTGATATACATAGCGGGTTCTGTCTGCCCATCTGCCCGTCTGCCCGTCTGTCTGTCAGCACCCAACGCTGATCCCCATGCCCTGACCTATCCTGTCATTCGTGCTGCGTGCTCCGTGCTGCGTGCTCCGTGCTCCCCGCTGAACCGCATCTTTGGGTAGATTTTTTAATATTGAGCATATCTTTATGCAAACCAGCCAAGCCGGCAGCAGGATAGGGCCCAGGACGATGGACGGAAACCCGAACAGGTAAATCCCCTCCATCCCGACGCGAATAATTCAACTCGCAGCTCACGTAAATTTTAAGTTTCGTCATTAAGATTATTGGACTAAGAAAAATTTGGTCAATGCATGCACGGAATTTTTCATGAAGGGATCCAGAGCCAAGCGCCAAGCAATCAACTTTTTACAAAGCAAAAGGAAACAGGCACAGTCGGAGAAGGAGCAGCAGGAGCAGCAGCTGAGCTGCTCATCAGCGAGCTGGGGTGGAAATTATTCAATGGCTAAATGGTTCGACTGAAACGAACCCCGAAATGCGCATCCAGTTCCCAGCGAAAGTCTGATTGAATCTTGAGCTAATTTTTGGAAATATTATTTTTAATTCATTTTGCTGTCTGCGTGTGGGGGGAGTGCGGCAGAATGATAAATAATAATCAGCTATTGAGGGGTGAAAATGGGAATTTAAAGCGAGTCGAGTCCGCTTTTTCGCTGCCACGCAGCACGTGTCCCGTTAACCTTTCATTGCCGTTCCATCAACTCACAGAAAAAAGGTCTTCCCCCCTGCCAGCAAATTCCTTCTCTGCAGCATTCGGGAGAGTGTTTTCTTGTTCTTTTTGTGTGTTCATTTTCTTACTTTGTGTGTAAGCAAATTGCCCAATTTTTCTCTCTCCATTTAGCCCCTTCTCTGGCTTTGGCTGTTGCCTTTTTCTTTTGGGGTTTCTCCTCTCGCTGTTGTTGCGGCGGGTGTGCGAGGGTGGACTGGCTAGGCTATCAACGCATTATCTCCGTGAAAGGAGTGCAGTGGGAAAATTGTTATGGCCCAAAGAGCAAACGAAACGGCGGCGGCGAAGGCCAGCAATAACACACAGAGAGAACACACACAAAGAGCAGACGGATGGGGCACAAGGTGGAAAAGGAACCAGCAGCAGCAGCAGCAGCAGCAGCAGAACAAGAAGATTGAGTCCCAAAGAAAATAAGAAGAGACAGTCCGGGAGGGGGGGCAGAGCTATCCAAGAGCACTAGTCGCTGGTTAAGTGGAGGGTGGGTCCTGGGCGCAAAAGCAATAATCTAACATTTCAGCACATTTTACAGTTCACTGAATTAAATAAAGAAACTTTGGGAAGCACACAACCCTCACACACACACACACACACACACACAGACAGGCAGCCACACATTCACATAGATACACACACACACAGATTAAAACCTATGAGCATAAAGCTGCCTGCCCGCTGTCTACGCTGCGTATGCGTGTTGCCACATGCTTCAGTGTGTTTGTATTGCATACCCTAACGGAGGACAAGAAGGGTATGTTGGCACTGCGGAGGGAGATGGTGCACAGGGGGGAGAAAAGGTTAGACTTGGAGTTCCCCGAATCGAGGATTTGCAGCTATCTTCCGGGTGGAGCAGCAGGAGAACAAATAGCAACTAATCGAAATCCATTCTTGGGTTGAAATCTTTGAGCATATTTCCATCAGTTATTCTGTGGCTAACAAGCCAGACTCTATCTATCGATACTCCTCTTAGCGCTTCCATTTTCAAAGAGCATTCACCGGGTTGGAGTAGCCGCCTGTCTACTCCATCAAAATTCCCACTAATACAGTGCCAGTCGTTTCTGGTGTTCTCTGAAATGTTTCCATAGAACTCAAATGGGACAGCTGGCCGATGGACGGACATGGACACCAGCTTCAGCTTCAGCTTCAGCTCCATGCACAGCTTCAGAGTTTCGGAGCGACAAGGACTACTTCCAGGCAGCAGTCTGAGTGACTGAGTGGAGCAAGCAAAGCAATTTTTATGGAAGCAAAAAATCTACAGGCGAAGGAGCAGCAGCGGCAGCAGCAGCAGCAAAAAATAAGAAAGAGCGAAAGAAATGAAGGAAAATAAATGCCGCGATATGGGACCGAGCTGAGCGTTGTTGCCTCACTGCCACTGGGGCAAGGGCATAGACGCACATGCCATGCCCCACAAGCGGACACAAAAAGGGAGAAGGAAAAACCGAACAAGCAGCACAAGAAAAAAACTGCTGAGCTAACGATGTGTGATTTTTCTGTATGGTTTGGTGCCGCTGCCGCTGCTGGTACCACGGGGGCGCAGGTCGTCGACAATTGGGGCCCCGGGTGGGTCGCTGCTTTGGGTTCTGGGTTCTTCGCCTCCCTTTTTTTAGGTTTCGGGCATACAAAAAAATAATCATAAATGAAAGTGTTGGCGCTGGCACTGGCACTGGCGCTGCTACGTGTAATAACATTCAAGTGCGCCAAGTTTAATCTTTCAAAATGCTTATGCACGAAAAAAATAAGCTATAGAGAGAGTGGCAGGGAGGGGGCGGGGCTATACAGACCGAAATAAAAAATTATGCAAAGGCAACAGGGAGGGTGGAGGTTGAGTAGGAGAAAAAAAATAATGCCTGGGTAATTTACGTTTAAAGCCTGCAAAATTATTCAAATTAAAATTGTAAGTATTCTAACGCGTCGCAGGCATCTGTGGCCGCCACCAGCTGCGGTGCGCTCCAGGAGCGTACACCCAAGTGGGAGAGCGAGAGAGAGAGAGGGAGCGGGTAGAGACAGAGACAGAGACAGAGAGCGAGTGGCGCTGACCCAGGCACTGTGTTAAATTAGCTGGGACACTTAATTTCTGTTGACGCGCACATTTTTCTATGGAAATTAACGCTAAATAATTTTTTGGATTCGCCAGCGGAATCGTTCAGGCAGTGGGCACTGCACCCCGTCTCTCCCCATCCGCTGTGTTACCCGCTTTCCTGTTACCGTTGCCCTTGGCTTGGGTCTTGGTCTGGCTTGGTCTGTCCCGGAGTGGAGTGGAGTCGAGTTTTTGGCAATTAGGCCCGGGGTGTTTGAATTAGTTTCGTGTTTTAATGAGTTTCATAACTTTTTGGTTCCGTTGTGAATTTGTGTTGGCCAGCAACAACACACACACACACACACACACAAAAGATGCGTGCAATGAGAGGTTAGAGCAAAAAGCAGAGAGCAGCAGCGGAACGTAGAGACTGGAGAGAGTGTAGAGAGCGTGTAGAGAGCGTGTAAATGGGGGGTGTGGCGGGTTGGCTGGAGTGAATATTTATGCATGTATTTGTTGGCCATATATCCAGTTGACATAAGCGAAGGCAAAAGTGGCAAAAGGCAACATGAAAAATGCTTTAAATCTTCTCAAATGTGTGGGGACTGGCAGGGGGGACTGGGTTGGCTGGGTTGGAGGTCAGGTCTCAGCTGTAGGTTTGTGTGTATGCTAATGATATTTTAAAAGAGCTTTCACTGTGCTTACGCCTGTGTGTGTCCCTGTGTGTGTGTGTCAGTGAGCAAAGTGAAAAATTATTTATGTTGCCTACTTATTGGGGCATGGAAAATTCGCATTGTTATGCAAAACCATCGCTACACTCTGCATAAGCAACCCCACAAGCCCCTGCAACCCCTCATAAGTGGCTCAGTGGATTAGTGGATTATTTAAACAATTTCGCAGCAGTGTGCCGCTCTGTGTCGGCGACCCTGGCCAATTATTCAAACGATCAAACTATCGATAGCCCATTGAGCGCACTTTGATTGCCCCGGTCCGGTTCAGCGCGGCATTCCCCGGGCGACAATTTGCAATTTAATATTTATAAGAGCTCTAATTAATTAAACATCACAGGGCACCGAAAAAAAAAAAAAAGCGCAGCCACGCCAGCGGAAAAACCAGCCAAAGTTGATCGAAAAAACACGCTACAAAAATACTCACAGAAAAAAAAGCCAGAAAATGGCAGTGAAATATTCCGATGACAAATGGAGCTGGGCTGTTAAATATTTGCTGCGGGGGGGAGGATTGGGGTGTGGCAAAAACCCTTTTCCGGCAAAAGAAATACAATAGCTATCTCTTTTGCACACCATTTATTTCACACCCTGCCCCTCCCTTTGCCTATCTATCTTATTGCCCTTTACCCTCGCTCCCTCCCTCTATGTGTGTTGTTGTTCTGTTCTGTTTTTGTTGTAGTCAGCATTCGGCATTCAACTGTAATTACTTAGGTAGACCCGATCCGATACGATACGATGTCTGCCTGCAATGAGAAATAAGCCTCTTTTGCACACCGCCAGAGCACACAGCCCAGAGCCAAGGAGAAGGAAAAACTTTGAATTTTCTTTTAATTTTTCATTGTTAAATTGCCATTTCAGAGCGAGCAAGTGTCTGTGTGGGTGTGTGTGTCGGTTTGTGTGTGTGGCATGTGGAAAGGATGCGCCAAACACAAACACAAAACTGAAAACAAAAAATACACGAAACCAAAGCAAAGCAAAGCAAAGCAAAACAACGAGAAAAAAAGGACAAACAAATTGAAACTTTATACAGTTGGTGAAAAAGTTGAGAAAAAGCAAACCAAAGCAGAGCCAAAGCCAAAGCCAAAGCCGAGGAAAACCAAAACCGAACCAAACCCAAACCCAAAAGGGCTAACAAATTTAGCAACAATTTGGCCAGGTTCAGGGATATCTGGGAATCGGAGATGGAACTGCCGATGGAAACGATTTTTGATGTAGGTCAGGCACCCGGCAAACCCGGCAACCCGGCAACCCGGTTTAACCAAATTTAATAAACCCAAAATGCTTGGCACTTGAAAAATGAGCAGCCAAAGGGACGAGCCAAAAAGCGAAAGACTAACCAGAAATAATCGCACATCTAGGCAACACTTGAGAGCACAAAATAAATCAAATAAAATAAAATAAAGACAAAATGTAAACACTGGAATATCAATTAAAAAACAGAGCTGCAAATGTTTGTGGGAGTTGATGAAATTGAGGCACACACACACACACAGATCTCGATTGGAGTGCGGGAAACAATCTGCAAAATGGATTGTTTCAGCAGGGAAAAAGACTAAAATGTAGCCATTAAAATCAACCGTCAAGAGCAGTTGGAAATGTAACTGAAAAATATATATTTTTGGGTATAAAAATGCAGGAAACTTTAATCGAACTTGCGATGAAAGGGATGAGCTAAAAACTGCCAACATTCAGCCAAGTAAAATTAATGAATGGAAAGTTGAAAAAGTTAACAAAGCAAAAGGAAAGCAACAGGGAAAGCAATATGGAACCATTAAAATTGGTCGGGAATACCAGGAATACCGAGCGTAGTTATATTTACACTTGATACCAGAATCTGTCCATCTAGCAGGGGAACTTTTGTACGGGATACATTGAAACTAGAGCCACATGCGAGTTTTTAATTGAAATTCAGTTTGGGTTGATGCATTTTGCAGCTGAAACTGGAATATATTGGGGATAAAATCGAATAGGGAAAGCAAGCCAAAAGAATTGAATAAATTTGGGAACTTTAAGGGCGGAAGTTGGTGCAGAATTGTCTCTTCATTTTTGTATACCTAACAGCCATAAATAAACTGAGATAAAATATTAAGGAGCATCTCAAATTAAAAGTATAAATTAAATAAAAATGTAAATCAAAGCCAGGACTATTAGCAGTAGCTACACATCTCTATACACAGTCCCGTTGCCCATCCATATCCCTATCTGCATAGTGTGGAAGGACTCTTCCTCCTCCCTCTCCACTTTTGGGTAAATCTAGCCGAAAAATCTAAGAGCACAAATATGGCAAACAAAAATAAAAGAGGCAAAATAAATAAATATCAGACCATAAATAAATAAAAGTTGTGAACAAGCAAAGGCTCTCGCTCTACACTCCGCACTCGCAGCCTGCACCCTGCTCCCCCTCCTGTCCGAAAGCATTTACAGCTGCCAGGGCTAGTGGCTGTGGCTGTGGCTGTGGTAGTGGCGGTACGAGCAGGCAGCGGGCAGGCAGCAGCAGATACAAGATACAAGATACACACGTCAGCGTCGGCTTTGCTTGTTTCTGTGTGTTTCTGTGTGTGAGTGTGTGTTTGTTTGTTTGTGTGTGTGTGGTCGTAGCTCTCGCTCTTCGTTGTAGTTGTGGTCGTGGGCCGGTACACGCCTCCTTCAGCGTTTTGCCACACACAAACACACACACAAAAACAACAAAAATCAATATGTTGATTTGAACTTTATTTTTCTACTTTTTTCGTTTTTCTCCTCTTATTTCGCTTTATTTTCGCTGATTTTTTGTTGCTGTTTTTGCTGCTTTCCTCGCAAAGTTTTCCGCCAAAGGAATTATCAATTTTTTCCGTTGCTGTCTTCTTGTTTTGGCCAACTCCGAAACGAGTGAAAGAAGCAAAAGAGAAAAGGGAGAGGAAAAGACAAGAGACAAAAAAGGGGCGACTCAGGCCAAGAGCTGCCATTATCTGCTTACATATTCATTCGATATCGTTGTGTGTGGCTGTGTGTGTGTGCTGTGTGTGTGTCTATTTCTATATATAAGCGGATATTTTTGACACTTCAAAAATTGGAATATCTCGAGAGTGAACAAAATGCTCTGTGTAATTTTTCACGACCCCCATGCCAAAGGAAGAAGTGTGGTGGGGGGGAGATGCTGCTGCTGCTGCTACAGCTGGGACCCTGTCAGTAGCTTTGGTGTGGGGCTCTGTATACCATTCAAAATCGTAGCAGATTGAGCTGTTGAGCCCAGGAGAAAGATGCAGAAGGAGGAGCGGCAGCAGAAGGAGCAGCAGGAGAAGCGAGGCTTCCAACCAGCATGACAACTGAGCCTCTGTCGCTTCCTTTATCACTTCTACTTCTTCCTTTGCTGCTGCCACTCTGTGTGTATGCCACTTTTTTATATTACTTGGCAAATATCGATAAGAGATACGAAGAGAGAGAGAGAGAGAGAGAGAGAGAGTGGGGTGCCATCTCCCTGTCACTCTGTCTGTCGCTTCCACTTTGCCTTTTGCAATATTTGGCGACAGTAAATGTTTGCTAAATATCCTCAGTAAATACTTGGCAGCTTATAGTCGTCCGCCCCCTCCCGCACACACCCCCCTCTCATATACACACACATAAATATTAAAGTACAGTAAATTCCCAACTCAATGATTTCACCCGTTCTCTTTGTGGTCTTTTATGGGGCAGCAGCCACTGTGCACGAGCTGAGCGCCTCCTGAGGAAGGAAGGAAGTCTGGCATAAGTGAGTACATGGAAATAACGCACTTTAAAGCCCAACTGGGAGTGGGATTGCTACGAGAATTGGGAACTGGGAGCTGGAACTCGCATTGGGACAGTGCCCATTATGTGCGCTGGGGGGGAGAGTCGAGCGAGGGCTGATGCCATTATTAATGAATTTATGTATTCGTAATCGCATCCATGGCAGTGCAGTACAGTGTATTCCCCCATCATCAGAGCCATAAGACACATCAAACACACACGCAGAGAGTGGAGAGAGAGGGAGAGGAGAGAGATAACTGAAAGTGCGTGGGGTTGTGAGTATATTGAGGCTATTGGAGGCTTACTGCTGGCTGGATGTATGCTCCTCCATCTCTGGCATATTGGATCCATGTTATTTTCAATGAACTTCGGAGGCTCCCACTCGCAACTGCGTATTTGTGTATCCCTCGCCCTGGCTGAGGCAATTCATTAGTTTCTATCTCAGTGGCCTGGCAATTCAATCAGTTTGATCAGCTGCAAAATGTTAGCTATTTGTGGCCCCTGCTGCCCGTCTGCCTTCCTTCTGTCTGTATCTTTTTCCTATGTGTGTTGTCTACTTCCCACACTCTCACTTTATCTGCTTCTATCGCTCTTTGGCTGTGTTTGTGTGTGTCACTTCTCATCTGTCTATCTTTCTCGCTTTTTTGGATGGCAGTAAAGTAAATTTAGTTAACCAACCATAAAAAATGGTGTGCACAGATGTGTGAGTGGCATGATTTCCCTGCCACTGCGACTGGCACGCCCTTATGCCAACACCCAACCCATTGCATCCCCCCGTTGGCCCACCCTTCACACATATTACGTATACGACACATAGTTTGGGGGCCCAAAGTTGATGATGTGGTTATAGTTGTTGCTTTTGCTGCTGCTGCTGGTGCTGGTGCTGCCTCCTCCTCATTAGAGCCGCGTTCGCGCCCAAAAATCTGTAACACATAAAAGCATGCAACACAGAGAGAGAGAGAGAGACAGAGACAGAGAGAGAGGGTCTCTGTTTGAACTGAGCGCGAAAGAGATGAAGCCTCTCCGCTCTGTGTGGCTAAGTGAGCGAGATGGAGCTGCCTCCGCTGGGTGATTCTTAGATATTATCAGCAAAGTTATTGGCGGGCGGGCTTGACGGTGGGGTGGCGTGGGTTGGGGTAGGTAAACTGCTGCTAAGCATTAAATTTATGAATTCCCAGCGAAGTGTCTTCTGCCAGCAGCAACCTAACCAGCAGCATCACCACAAGCGTAGCACTTTCCCCCCTGCTACCCCGTAATTCCCTGCATAACGCCACCGTCCGTACCATAACTCGAAGTCAGCTTAGAGCTATGGCAGTAAGCAAAGAGAAAAGACTGTAGTCCGGACCGGAAGTTACGTGACTCCTGGGCATAAGTCCAGTCCAAGCTGCATTTCACCTTATTTGCTTGAGCTCCGTCTCGTGCGGCGCCTCCTCTAATGGCAGACCGTGGGGTAGCAGCGGAGGGATCAAGCAGAGCAGTGCGATAAATTCAATGAGCTGCAGACTCAAAGTGGAACCACGTAGCAGCAGCAGCCGGGAGATTCATACTCAGAGAGTGAAACAAAAGTGGCCAGAACCCAAGAGTAGAATCTAGCAAGCCAGGAGCAGGAGCCACAGCAGCCAGGAGCACCAGTAGCCCCAGCAGCCATTTGTAAGCAAATTGCGGCAGGACTCGAAGTGGAACTCGAACTGAAACTCTGACCAACCAAAAGGGAACATTATCACGCGAACTGGATGAACTTTTTGGAGCACTGCCCGACGGGCAATGGGGGCCTGGGGCCTGGGGCCTGGAGTCCGTGCCCGTAAGCGTACCGTTTGTAGGGACAGACCAATATAGTTATGCAAATAGCGCCACGAATTATATAAATTGCGTATACGCAGCGCGGCACAGTCAGACACTGGAGAAAGAACAGAGCAGAGCAGACACATTGAAATAAATTCATATTCAAATGGGAGCGCACCCAACAAAAAAAGGGAGAAAAAAAGGAGCAGCAGCAGCAAAGACATTTGCACAACATTTCTAGATATATTGCCATATCTCCCACAACTGTAACTGTGTGTGTGTGTGCGGCAAATTAAGGAGCAGCAGCAAAAGGAAACAGGACAAAAGGCCTGCCTGCAAATAGCGGAAAATGTTAAACGACCCCAGACGATGGCTTCAGGGGGCAACCATCGACGTCGGAGGTACGCAAATTGATATTTTTCTACAACATGCAAATAACACGAGTAATGCGAGTGTGCAGGGGGAGGGGCAGGGCAGGCTGCGGAGGCAAGTGTGGCATGTTGGAGCAGAGCGACGAGAGCGAGGGGAGTGCCTTTCCCTTGCGCAATAAATGATCTGATAAGACAACAACAAACGTAAAAATTTATGCATGCCAACTAAAAGACACACACACACAGGCACACACACGCACGCACACCGGAAGTGGGTGAAAGTGGGAAGAGTGGGGAGTGAGGAGGGTGGCAGGCAGGCGGCAGTCGCATTAGGTGTAGGAGTGTTGCTGATGCTGCTGCTGCTGCTGCTCGCTCGGGCACGTGTAGAGGATGCTGTGGAAAAATGAAATAAAGTTAAACAGGATGTTTCAACATTCTCCAAAACAGCGGTGGGGAGGGGAGCAGCGGGGAGGGGTTGCAGGGAACAGCGGCAACAAACAAACAAAAGCAAATGAAAGTAAAAGCGAAAGCCAAGTTGCTTGCCTCTAACGAGGGCCCGTCCGAGAGCGAAGGAGAAGGAGTGGGAGTGGGAGGTGGAGGTAGAGGCATTCTGTGCAAGGACGTTGTCAGGACACATTCCGATTCGGTGTGTTAAAATGTAATAGCAACGTTAATGAACACGAACGCAGCGCAGTGGCAGTCGCAATGGAAATGGTCGCATAAAAAAACGCCAACGATTTGCCCTCCGAACCCCATGGAGGCTGCCTTCTCCTGCCACCCACAGGTTGCGGTTGTAAAACACATACAGAAAGAGAGAGAGAGACAGCAAGAGATGCTCTCACGCACATTAGCAGCGGAGAAGCCTTGAGCCAGGAAACAGCAGCCAGAGTAGAGGTTCCCAATTGGAGGAGTTCGTGGCAGCATTTTTGGAAGTAGAAGCAAAGGAGCAGCAGTAGTAAAAGCAGCAGCAGCAGCAGCAGCAGAGGAAGGAAGCTGAAGGATGAGCCGAAGGAGGAGCAGGAGCATCACCTAAAAGGGAAGCTAAAAGTTAGCAAAGCTCAGGAAGTGCGCGGATGAGAGCCAAACAAATCTCAGCCACGCACGTCGTACGCCCTGCCACTGGCACTGGCACTGCCACCCATTCCACAACGCATACATCCTCCCCACACCCTCCACCATGCCCTTCCCCACCCCCACCCCTTATCGTTTGCTTTCTTTGTTGTCTCCCCAAAAAACCAATTGCGCTGTCGTCGTCGTCGTCGTCATCGCCGCCGCCGTCATCGTTTTTTGTTGCTTTAGCTGTTGTCGGGGTCGCCAACTTGTGTCTCCATCTGCGACTCCCACTCCGTCAGCAGCAACAGCGAAAGTACACACACACACACACACACACACACACACTTACACACCGAATCCTCGCTGGCATCGTCCTTGCCAGGTCTGCGGTGCTGATGCTGCTGCTCCCGGGCATGTCTCATCGCTGGTGATGCGTGAACCAGTCGCAGTCTGTGATTCAATCACTGCCATTTGGTTTGTTAATGGAATTCGCATTAAGAGGCGACACAAAATTGTACATTTTAATAGTGCGAAACTTTAATGCCGCCGCTCCCCCCGCCAGCCCAAGGATATTTGTAATTACAAGTGGGAATAACTGCTTGTAATTATAAAATATTTCAAAGGGAAACTGTTGCGCAGATAAATGACACACAGAAGTGAATTATTCAGTTGTTCAGTTGGTAATATGTTCACGCTTCAATGAGGCATAAAAGGTGAGAATGATATGTTCAAAAATCGAATTTCCATAACTTATAAAATCATCCAATATATTCCAACATCTTCGCCCATTTTATGTGCGCTTTCTTTCCCTCTCTTTGATAGTTTATGCCTCGCTCTGAGTGACGCTCTTTAGATCATTTTCGAGTCGTAAATCTGTGGAGCGAGCATTTTATAGTCGCTCTACTTAATGGACTTTGTGCTTGTTTTTATTTTCATTTTATTTCTTTTATGATTCCGCTTGAACCTTTATGTAGAACATGAATAAACAGAGAGCTAGTGGAGGGGATAGTCGGAGAGAGATTATGACTACATTTGTGGGTTTTTTTCTTGCCTCTTGGGTTTGCATTTGATTCGCAGTAAGCCGCACCACACAGAACACACCTCGTCTGAGTCTGAGCTCCTCTTTGATAGAGACTTTAAGCTAATTTCGGGTTAACTCAATCACAGTTTCTCCCCATCACTGCTTTGGCACAGACACAGACACACGCAACCAGGCAGACAGACTGAAAGATGTGAGCAGAGGGAGAAGACAAAGAGAGTAAGCGATGTGTGCAGAGTGAGGGAGAGGCGGGGAGACAGACAAAGAGACAGCGATGGAGTGGGTGAGCAGGTGAGCTGCTCGCTGCTCCCTGTGACTCTTTCAGATGTCTTATTCAATGAGGCATTTTACACCATTTGGTTGGTATTTGATGAGCATCTTCGTGTGTGCTCTTGCCACTTTGTTGGCAGCGCGTTTCCAGCGTTACATTTCGGCTTCTCTGTAATGGTGTTGCCCTCCCTCTTGGCCTCCTGTGATGTCAATCCTCCCACGAATCCTGGATAAGCTCCGCCCCCTACTCTGGCTGGCAACTTAGCTTGTTGCTGCTCATTTGGATTTGGGGCATTTGCAGCAGGAACATCACACACGCAGCCGCTCGCCTCGAGACATTTTTATATGTCATTCGATCCGCTAACGAATTTTCGAATAGGCCATTTCGGACCATTACCGCCTGGAGGGGGTCGCCGGGTTCAATTTTCAGTAAAAGAAAATTACTAAATTGGATATTTGGGCATCGCCAGCGACCCACATTGATGACTTTGCTGGGGTTATGGGTGGGTTAACGATACTGTGCCCCTGTGCCCCTGCTCTGACCTGCCCTGCCATCGAGCAGCAATTTATGAATACCTTAATACGGTTTATAGTCGAAATATTTACCTACCAAACAAACGCCACGCCGAGAAGGAGAGGCAAAGGGGGAGAGTGTCGCAAGGAAAATAAAAAGCCCTGAGAGAACGCAGAAACCTGACAACATTTGCCAAGGAAGGAGTAGGGAGGAAGGAGCAGGACCAGAGTTGAACCCACATCGACAACGTTGTCGAAGTCTCCGTGTGGCAGTGTCGCTGTGTGTGTGGCA
Source organism: Drosophila subobscura (assembly GCF_008121235.1). Classification (NCBI taxonomy): domain Eukaryota; kingdom Metazoa; phylum Arthropoda; class Insecta; order Diptera; family Drosophilidae; genus Drosophila; species Drosophila subobscura. The sequence continues at coordinate 25,102,657 of NC_048533.1, read as the reverse complement.
CTGTTGGGGTAATGAAAATAACAGACATTAAGCAGATGAAGCAGACCATGGGCATCCTCGCCAGATGGGGACACACTCTGCCGGAAGGATGGATCTCAGGTCGGGGCTCTGGGTGCATAAAATATTAAACGGAAAACCTTCGTAATTAAAGTGAAATGAATTTAAGTACGCAAATTGAACGAACGTGGAGCAGCGGCAGGAGGTCAGGAGTGGGCAGCAGGTGCCGACCCTCATGCCTCCCCTTTGGCACTGTGACTTGCTTGTTGATGCAGCAGCAGCAGCCAGCAGCCAGCAGACCGGTGTCCATATAATTGAGTGACCATAAGACCAGGAAGCCACTTGAGTTTACCAATCTGTGCTCCAGCTCCTGCTCCTGCTCCTGCTCCTGCTGGCTGTGAAGTGTGGCTCTGTGTGTCCCGCTCTCTCTGTGTTTGCTGGAATAAATTAACCCGCTTGGACATGCCATATCTCCTCCCCATATGTTTATCCCACAAATATATTTTGCTAGTTTTTTCCCAGTACTAATTAAAAGGCAGTTAAGTATTTATATTCTCATAATTGAGGTGGCCCGAGAGGGGAGTTGCGCAACAGAAATGCGAGTGGATCAGGGCCACAAAGCGAAACAGCTGGCCAATTAATTTGAAGTGCACATTAGATGGCAGAACCGAGTGCCACCGAGCAAAAGAAACGAACAGAAAAATGGATATGCGAAAGGAAACGGCAATGGGAACGGTAGAGAGGGAAACTAGCAGCAGAGGACACACTTCACTTAAGAAGCACAGGAATGTGATTCACTAATTGGTTCACAAATGCTCTCTCCACAGATAATCACCATAAAAATGCAGATAAATCAAGGCAAAAATGCTGCACCTAAAGCCCACTTGACATCAACTGCAGCAGCAGCAGCGGCAGCAGCGGCATTTCATTTTCATTTCACATCAGAGACGACTCAAACTCTTAAGAATGTGCATTGAATTGTTGTTGTGGCAGCAGCAGGAATACATATTCCTGGTTATTAAAATCAAGTGCGGAAAGAGCGCTCTGAGAAAAAAGGATTATGACAGAACGAAAGCAGAGAAAACTGAAAGTTACCAGCAACTTTTACAATCATTTCCATCTGCAGAGATATAGAAAACAAATCTTTAGAGTTTGCTGCGCAGAAGAATGTATTCAGCGGGGGGAAAATCTCCACCAACGAAGCTTGCTGGTTAGATATTTTCTGCCTGTTTTCATTGCTTAAATTCCCTGAAGTTTTCAATTAATAAGCCCAGACACGGCGAAAGCCTCTAACTAATACTTTTTGTGTGTGATTTTGCTAAGGTTTCGTTTGTTTAATTAGCCAGGGAACAGCGACCATTCAGAGGCCTTCCAGAGACCTTCTAGAGTCCCTCCACCCGATGATTGATTTGTGTGCAAATGCGTGTTGTTTCCATGTATGAATAAGATTAATCAATTAAGTGATTGCCATCCATCCAAACAGCCTCCAGTCAGCCCATTCAGCTAACAAATTGAAGATTTCGCTCCACCAACAGCCGCACCACAATGGGGGGTTAACCCTTTTAGGAGCAGGAACAACCCACACACACACGCCACACTCGAGATAAATGTATATCCCAGTGCCACATTCCACCTTCATGCCTGGAATGGCTCAATTCCACCTTCTGGAATGGCTCTATTTCACCTTTCGCCCTGGAACTGGCTGTCTCCCAGCCCCTCCTTCAACCTTTTGCCCCACTCGAATAGCGAAAATTATCGCCGCCATTGGCAAATTGTCGCCAACGTTTTTCGAGGGCTGTCGTTGGTGTCGTTGGTGGGGGGGGAGGATGCCATTGAGGATGAGATACAAAATTGTAACTGCGGGCAACTTGAGTAGCCATATCCACTCATTCCACTTGTTACCCTCTGTCTGGTTATCCACTGTCCCTGTCCCTGTCCCTGTCCCTGTCCCTGTCCCCGCTCCTTCCCCCTCTATCGCTTCAACTGTGGTTTCATTAGCCGTGGTCTGTGTCAACTTTGTTGCTGCTTTTACTGTTGCTCCTGCCTCCTGTTGCCTCCTGCTGCTGCTTGCCTTGGCTTGGCTTGGCTTGGCCTTCCTCTAATTTCGTTAAGTTTCGTTTGCCACAACAGTCAGCCATTTGGCTCTGGATGTGTATGTGAATGTGAATGTGGATGTGGCGTTACTTTTTTTCCTTATGGTTTGCCCAACTCCGCAGTTAATGGTAGCCCAAGTTGTGGCATCAAGTTTTTCGGCCGCGCGCTCCTGCCACTGGCCTCATATCTCATGGTGCCACCGCTGCCTCTCTCTCTCTCTCTCTCTCTCTCTCTCTCTCTCTCAATCTGCCATCTGCCCATGTCTCTTGCTCTATCTTGCTGTCTATCTATATTTCCGTATTGCTTTTTGTACCCTTGCTGGGGGTATAATGATTGCGGGGAAGGAAAACTCTTACGACTACGTGCCTTGATCCGCAGCAATGGGTACAGAAAGCTAACTGAAAGTCCCTGACTTTTGCCTGAATATAAATTAGAATGAAAAGGAATAATCAGTCGCACTTTTCCACCTCTTCTTGTTGATATTCCGCTCAAAATGCACGCAACTTTGGCGTCCCGTAATGATATTTCCAGCTGCCATCGATCTGCCCAGGGTATCGCTAGTTTCAGGCTCCTCCCTAGCCTTCTGTCTCGCTCTACTCCCCTCTCTCTATCCCACTCCCTCTCTCTATGTGCTGCCGCCTGGCTTGGGGTCTCTTGGCGCTGTTCCGTTGCCCCAGTCAAATGCAATTAACAAAACACGCTTCCAGCATAAAGTCATTAGTTATTCCATTTCATGAATATCCCTCTCTCATTTCGAACGCTTCGTTGGATATACGATATTCTATACGCACACACACACACACATACAATACACACATGCACATGTGTGTGTGCTGCTTGAAGCATATGGAAACATTCGGTGGCTGGCTATAAGTTAAAGCTCCTCTGACCAAGGTCCAACGTGTGTGCTCTGGCCTGGCCGTAGAACAATATTATTTTGGTGGATTTTGCACCCAAAATGGCCGCCAGGCAGCGCTGGCTCTCCTCCCGGTTAAGGGGTTGGGAGGGAGTCAGCCCCCGCAACCATTTGTAGTTCAGACTAAATTGCCATTCAATGTTGTACGCAAATGCTGGTGGTGGTGCTCCTCCGTTGCGGGAGTGCTGCTGCCTGGTGGGTGCCTCTTTTTTTTGACGTCACGTTGTTTGCTTTCACCTCAAGCTAAGTTTGCAAATGTTCAGTGACCCTCCCCCCAGCCACTCCAACCCCTCTGTATCCCACACCCATGTCATGGGTACCCATGCCAACTCCCACTCCTCCACCCCCCTTGGCCGGAAAGCTGCGTGCTCGCTGGATAAACTTTTTGGGCATGAGTTCGCTTATAGGCAAAAATGGTTTTTCAATACTCCAAGATTTATGAGTCTGAATCTTGTATACATGTCTGAGTGTGCGGGTGTGCGGGTGTTGCCTGTGGGTGTGGGTGTGGCGATATGAAATACTGATACCTATGGCCACCCCAAGCCCATAAGCCAGGCATCCTGACCAGAAATGGCACCCATTCGAGCAGCTGAAGAGACCAAAAGCAAACACCACAAATTAGTCGGCATAAGACACGAACCGGTAAGCGTTTCAAGTGCGGATTGGGGCAGGAGCAGGGGCTGGGGCAACAACAGCAAATAGAAATCAAGTGAAATTCTTCTGCAAAGCTTTCGGCTGTGCATCTGCTAAAAGTTTGCCATTTCTTTTTTCTCTCTCTCGTTTTTTTTGTAATTTTCATGTTCCTCCGCTGGCTCTTTCCCCCTTTTTTCAGAGAGAGAGTGAGATTCCTGGGAAAACTTGGGGCAGCTGCCACATGGAACATGAATCAACACTGAAAGTCCTCAAAAGTTCTTGGGATGATTTAATTAGAATTCTTGAAGATTGTCACCCAAGGCTATGCCGGAGCTGGTCTGCCGCTGCCGCTGCCTCTGCCTCTGCACCCCAGTCTACGGTTTACGGTCTGCAGTCTGGTGGCCTGGTCTAGTCTAAGCCGAGGCTGGGCAACGTTTAATTATGAAATTTTCAAGGTGGCATAGTCAGCAGAGGAAGGGGGCTGCGGGGGCAAGTTGGCAGGGTGACAGGAGCGTGGGGCACCCGCACCTTGGAGGTATTTTGTGGTAGATTAGCCCAGAGTTCAATGTGTTGATGTGCCGGGGTAAGCCACGCCACGGCACGGAACACATTCCTGATGGGTGTCGGCTCCCCCCGGTGTTTGTCGAGGCATCGCAGGGGCAGGGGGCGGCTAAATGCGATGGGATTTCGGGTGTCGGCTGTCGGTCTTTGCTGGCAAACGATGTGATAAGTTAATTGAAATTAAATTTTAATTTCATGGCATAAAGTTCCCTTAGATGAGATTGCTTTCTACGGCCGGGTGGGGTACATATCAATATGTAAAAGGACATTCGGGGGCCGGGGCTGGGGCTGGGGGCTGGGTCTGCTTCCAATCAAAAAGGAAAACCATCAATGGAAGAAGCATCCCTTGGGTCTATTAGCAGAATCATTTCATTTCATTTCCCCCCCTCGAACTTAAGGGCAAACACACATGTCATGCTGTCCCCCTGCCTCCCCTTGGACAAAACTCATTTATACATTATGTATACGCCATGTTGTACAAGGCTACAATCTGCTGCTGCTCCTGCTTGAGGATATCCTGCTCAAGTGTACCACCTCTGCACACGCACACACCTACACACACACCACATCTCTGACTGTGTGTGTGTGTTAATTACCCTTCGATGCAAATGCTTGATTTTGAGCATCATTAATACTTCTTTGTAGCCACTTGCCACATGCCACACGATGGTGGTGGTGGTGGGTGCTGTCTGACAGCAGCTTAAACTCCGAACGGCTTGAGTGCCACCGTGTTGAGTCGAATCAAGTGCTCGAGTCTGCTTGCGGCCAGACATGGAGATTCATTGTCGGATTGTCAGTGTCCAAGTGGCAAACAAACGAGAGCCTCCACCGCCCTTCAGCTCGTCTCAGTAATCAAGGGAAGAGGCGACTAATATCTGTCAATAACTGTCCGAAATATAACTATAACCTGGCCACGTCATTGCCTGCTACGCTTCGCACCGCCTTGCTCCGTGAATCCAATTAAAATCGAATCTTAAGCAATGTTAAATGCCCGTCGGGTGCGCCTCCATGGCGGCTCCTTGTGGCCATTAACTATGCAAATAATGTGGCGGATAAAGACAAAATCGCGTCGAAGATTAATGCTTATTGATTTTCCCGGCCAGTGATAATTTGTTACCCAACCAAATTGCCTGACTGCCTGCCGACCGCAGCACAGGCAGGCACCCCCACAAAATAACGACAAAACGAATGCCATTTTTCTGGCTTACTTTTCTATTTGTGTGTAAAGCCATTCTAAGAATTTGATAAGCCCCACCCCAGCCCAGCGCCCGCCTCCGCCAGCGATCTTTTGGAATTTCCATCCCATTCTCGATGCCGTCTGATGGAAGACAAAAGTTTTTGTGGGTATTTGCATTATTAAGTACTACTCCCCTGGCCGATGGCCCGGCGACAGATTGGGTCTGCTGTCGGATTGGGACTGCTGGTCGGTCGTCCATTGAGCCGAAGGTGTCACATTGCCGAGCATTTGCTTATCAGACATCAAAGAACACCTTGTGGTGCCACCCAAGACCCAGCATCGTTGCCATTGCAACCCCGTGTATGGCTGGGGGAAAGGGTCCCATCAGTCCCATCCCTCTCTCTGGCCTTCTACTTGGGGTTCCAGATTGGCTGCCAAGTTTCACGTTTACTTAAATAATTTCGTTTTGTTTGTCTGGTTTCTTCTGCTGCTTTGCATTTCAGAATATTAATTAAAACAAACTTTTCAAGGAATGTGTCGGTACATATTATCAGACAGCAAAAAAATAAAAGAAAAAGCTGAGCAGAGGTTGGAGTTGGAGTTGGCATTGCGCTGGCATCTTTGCCAGCTTATGTTTAGGCACAAAATGTCTGCTGGAATTTAAATAACATTCGAAAAAGAGAAACATTTACATGCATGTCTGTCTGTCTCTCTCTGTCTCTCTTTTTGTAATCAAAAATTCGTTTGATTTATCATCAACATTTAGGCTAAAGCACGAATGATTAGTTCCAAAGTTGCAGTCCTGCGTGCTCTTTGTTTATCAATTTGACTTTTAAATTGTGGCCATAAATGTCATGCAGAAAAACTGGATTGGTATTTTCATAAATCAAGCAAAATGATTGATGAAAATGTGCATCAAATTTAACAAATAATTGAATCGAGTAAAATTTGTGTACGCTCTTTAAAAAATGTTGGGGGACATTCTTGTTATGCAAAAAAATAGAAAGATTCCCGCAGTAATTCCAGGAATTTAAGGGACAGGCTCAACGGAACAGCGAGTTATTGTGAACATTTTCTGGCCTTTGGGTTAAGCAGATCTATCACTGAATCACTCTTAATATCACTCGAGGACAATCCACTTATATCTATATATTTTTAGAACCAAAACTCGTCGACCTTTTGTTGGAAAAAGAAGACCAAAAGAAGGCCTTATGGAATCGTAAAAATATCATGTAATACCTCTGAGATCTCTAAATATCTTAATGCTGTCGCGTTTTTATACTTATCTATGTCTACGCCTTCATTTAATTATGCCTGCTGCAAGACACAAACTTCTATCAATTAACTTTCTTGAAAGAATCCCTAAAACAACAATCAAGAAAGTCTGAGAAACAGAAACAAAGCGCTAATCAAATTTGGGGACATCAAGTGGGTGTAAATTCGAATGAACCTTTCTCCAGACCAAAAACTGTAACGGACGGGTCGACGGGTACAATCAAAAATTGAAGAAAACTTAAAAGAAAATATTCTGTTTAAAATATTGATGAATGAAAAGCGAAATCAAGGGAAGCGTAAAAGACAAAGGAAACGTATTAGGAAGGGTCCCAAATACGGGTGTGATTCCTAGAAACACTTTTTTGTTGCCATTGCGAGGGTTTCCCCTCTCTGTTTGGGGTACGTCGGGGATGGACCCCGAGGGCCGTATTACCTGGATTTGCGTCTCAAACTTCAAAGACCATTCCGGTGGCTACTCTTTGCAGTTTTCCGAGTGGCGAGGGGTAGCCACAGGCTAAGCAGGAGCTGGAGGAGGAGGAGGTCTTAAGCTGAAGCGGCCACTCAAAGTACCGCCAAGTAAACAAATAAACTTTTGTCAACATTTTGATGATTGTGCTTGTTGTTCTTCCATTTCGCAGAAAATTAACTCGAAACGAAAATCGAGACGTTAATTGAGACTGAAAGTGAAACCAAATGGATGATGATATTGAGCGACAGTCCACGAAAAAGAAACAGACACACAGAAACAGAGCGACCAAGGGAAACCCAGCGACACAGAGACTCAAAACAGAGAAGCAGAAACCAAAAACCTGAACAGACTGGGGACCAGACCAAAGTCAACCTACATTTTGGGACGCAACAGACGGCAACGGCGACGGCGACGGCAACAGCAGAGTAGACCAGGCCAGAGCGCATACATTGTAGGCTCTTAGTACATACAACATAAGTCCGTACATACAAATGTATGTACATTCTGTGGTGTGGTATGTGAGGCCCACAGATGGGGCTATGGGAGGGCGAGGCAATTGGGCGCCCTGCGGCGGATTATTGAATTTTCCAACACTCTCCTTCCTCTTTTTCCTGACACTTGGCGCCTAATGCACTCCGCTCCACATACCCATAGCCCATAGCCCATACCCCGTACTTGTACCGTTTCCAGTACCGCTACCTTTCGTACCCTTTCGCTTGCTCGCTTACCTGCTACTACAGTTACTCTTCCCTTGCGTTGTTGTTGCTCTTCTTTGCGTTGTTGTTGCTCTGCTTGTTTTGTTGCTCCTTCTATTCTCTGTTGCTGCTGCTATTTCGCGTTATTGTTGCCTGCTTCTCCTTCTTCTTCTTGCCATTCTCTCTGTTGTTGCTGCTGGCAATGATGTTCATGTGGCTGTTGGTTGTTGGCTGTTGACGTTCGGCGTGCGCGTTGACAAAAATTCCAATCGAATTTTACATAATTTACATATTTCTGAATTGCTTAGGCCAAGGGCCAAGAGATGGTCGAGAGGGGGCCAAATGCATTAAACACGATTCGGTTTCCCCCTGCTACACACACACACACACACAAATACATATGCATGTAGCGGAACAGCAGCGAGGATTCCACCGATTCCACGAGGATGCTGGCTGGCTGCCTGCCCTGCTGCCTGGCAGACGAGCGATGTGTACCCGATATTCTCGTTTTTCTTTTTTCGTTTGTCTTGTGTGTGTGTGTGTGTGCGACTCTTAGCGAGACCCAATTTTTGTGCCGTTAACCGAAAAATCAAAAGCAACACGCGTGTCTCTGCTCTCTCTCTCTGTCCGCACGCGGTGTGTGTACCGCTTTATCCGGAGATTTGGCTAAACCCACGCACTTGCAGCACGCGACACACGATATACCGGGAGGGGGATTTCACGTCGCGGAGGGAATGGACAGGATAACAGGAAAGGGAACAACGAAGGGTGCCACGACAGGGACACAACGAGCAGCGGCACGGCACCGAAACCGACACCGACACTGCAACACTGCGGCAGGCGACAGGCGACAGGCGACAAAGATGAATGTCAATAGAAGTGATTTTGCTTTTGGCAGCCAAGCGGACAGCCACTGCACTGTAGTTTGGTGGTGGCGGGGGCTTAGGCTTGGACTTTTTCTCGTTCTCTGCCTGTTTTTGTGTGATGTCCTGTTACAGTGATTTAATTATAAATCGCAAACGATGGGCCACACAGACACAGAGCTCGACGTACCACGGAGCAGACACTTTAGCACTCGCCACGCATCGAATCAGTACTGAAGTTAAGATACAGATATACCCGCAGCGTATCCAGCCGTATGCCCGTACAATTGACTGTGTGGCGCCGCGCCGCGCCGCTCTGCTCCGTGAGGTTGGAAATCAACATTCATCTCCCATCTCCAGCATGGCTGCTGTTCTCAGTCTCTCTCTCTCGCGTCTCCTCTCCGTGCGCGATTTTCGATGCGCAGTTAACGGTACTCGTGGATGCCAGTGCTGCCAAATGCGAAGCAGCACTGCTCCGCTCTTCCTCTCCCTCTCCCTCTCTCACACTCGTACTCTTACTCGCTCTGGCTCTCTCACTGTGCGTGCGTCTGAGTGTGTGTGCGCTCGTTGGAATGCTATAAAAAGGAAAACGTTAGAATGAAATGAAAATGTAGCATAATTTATGACTGCATCGTCTTTTAAATAATTGCACCCATACATACAAACGGACAAACGTGGACCCATATACATATATCTACGTAGATGCACACAGACACACATTTGAAATATTTACATCAACTCACCTGAACCACCCCCATACCACCCAACCCCCTTCCACCTCTCAGACGATACGCTCCTCTAATGGCCATGTAAATATTTCATTTTTTTATTTTTATAAGGCCTTTTGAAACATTTCCCCAAATTGGTTAAAGGTCAATGGTATGTTCACAGTTTTGAAATTTCCCAGACGATGCAAAAGATTAGAAATATGAGCTGTTATGGGGTCGCAGTTTTAGATACCCTTAAAGACCGGTAGGGACAATATAAAGGTTTAGTTTTAATAGATCTGGAACAAGGAGTTGTCTCACAGTAAATCGTTTTTAAGAGAAGAAAATGATGATATAAAATCTTGTATGAAAAGCGTACTTCACCTTTAATCTGCTTAACCACACACCTCTTGAACCATCTCTTAATAGAAATACACTTTATTATGATCTTGAAACTACAATGTAAACAACAGACAAGTCTAGATTAATTATACACGTACATAATCGAAATGATCAAATATCTGTCTTGATTGAAGCCGAATAAAGTTGCTTCGTTGGGCCTCTAGAGAATGGATGTCGCGATTGTCGTTAAATTAATTATAGATCTGGCAGACTGGTAGATGTGAGCTCTTGTCATGAGGGTGAGAGACCAGTTTTCTTTAGAGAGGATGACGGCGTATGCTATAATTCTACATTGTTCAGATTGGAGCCAGAGGATGTGGGCAGATCGACATCGTTGGGTGGCACAAAGGTGCCCATGGTGAGGACGCTCTCTTGCTTGGCGGACAGCTTAAGCATCTCCGTCTTGAGCTTCTCGAGAATGGCATAGTTTGGCTGATTTACAGCCGCCTTGCTTTGCAGCACGGTAATCTCCTGCTCCTCCAGTTTCTTCTCCTTGAACGTTTTGATTGAATTGTTGCCATACAAACGCAACAGCGAGCCCCACGTTTGGATGTGTGGGTGCAGTATCTGCAAGGTAAGGGAATGTCAAATGGAAGCATTCGAATCTGCTGAGCGGCGGTTACCCACCTGAAGGATGGCCTGTGAGGCCAGCTGCTTGCCCTCGCGCTTGTTCTTGCACACCACCTTAGCGGTGTGCTTGCCAACGGTCATGGTGAACTCGTTCTTGTTGTTGGCCGTTCGATTGATCTCCTGGCTGATCTGCACATCGCTGCCGTAGTTCCGCTGCAGACACGTAAGGAGAATGGCGTTGGGCGACGGCTCTGTCGTCTTGTTGCAGAATTCGGTGACTCGAGGATCCTCAATTCGAATGTCATCGAATACCTGAAAGAGTTTCAATCGTAAATGGGTTTATTTTAGATGGAATTTGCGTCACTCACTGATAGATCGCTTTGCCCCTTTTTGGCTGTGGCTCCCTTTGCGTCCTTGTTGCCCGTTATCTTGTCCTTAACGTCGGGAATGAGTATCTCGAGGGTCTCTCGTGCTGCCTCCGACTTGGCCTGCTTCTTGCTGGTGCCATAGCCCGTGCCGTACTTCAGATTGTTCACCGAAACGATCGCCGAATAGGGCGTCGCTGCGTTCTGGAGCTCCTTGAACTCGTAGGTGGGCTGCGTCTTTAGGGCGTGCTGCACATACTCGTGGAGGATGCAGACGAAGCTCTTGCCGTTCGGGTTCATGATCCACTCCTTGCGCGCACGCGGATTGGTGTTGCCCTCGCCGCTGGCCGCCAGAATGGGGAACTTGATGAGCTTCGTGCCATCGGGCAGTGTGGGTCTTTGGATGTTTTTGATGTGCTTCCGATTCTTGGTGAACCTGCGGCGCGCATTCCAGCTGCGGAAGCGCAGCACACGGATCACCTTGAACTTGAACAGCTTCTGGCAGTAGGCATTCAGTTGGTCGGGCGTCACCGACTCCGTCTGCGTGTTCTCCTTGACGGTGACGATTTTTGCTGCTGGCATCACAGCCGGCAGCGGCTCGGGCTGTGCATCGCCCTTCGCGTCCGGCTGTGTCGTGGTCACAGCTTCGGTGGTCATCTCCTCACTCTCCACAGCCATTGGTTCCTCTGCAGTAGGCTTTTCAGAAGCAGCAGCAGCTGCAGCAGCCATGGGACAAACGCCTGCCGGTGGGGTCGTCTCTTTGGTTTGCTGCGATACCTCAGCCTCCGCCTCCGCCTCCTCATCCAGCGCCCGACGATAGTTCAGGCACGGTATAGCACCCAATGGCACGGCATGCTTGCGGGCACTTCCAGTGCCCAGGAAATACGGACGCGAGGCGCAACAGACGCGCGTTTTGCGGTGCAGGAAGAGCGGAATGCCGCTGTTGTGCGTGACCTGCACCCAACCCTCGGGCAACACCTCGAAGTGATTGTGACGCTTCTCTGTAATAAAAATATCTGAAAAATCCTCTCCATGTACTCTGATCGGATGCTCACTCACCTTCCATTACGGTCTTGAAGCGCTGCTCGTACTTGGGTCGCTTGGACTCGCGCAGCTCGTCGGGCAGCTTCTCATCGAGGAGATTCTCTATTTCGTCGTCATCGAAGTCCGAGGAATCGTATTCTTCTCCCTCGCCATCGCCAGCTTCTTCGTCTTCGCCGCCATTTTCGCCCCTCAGCTTTTCGCTATTGTCGTCTGGCAGTGAGAGGGAAGACAAATATTATTTATATAAGTTGCATTTCGGGGGAATGTAGGAAGCTCTGGGACACTCTCTGGGACACCCTCTAAATGCCTGGCTGTACCTGTCTTTGGGGGCCACTCCAGCTGGACAATGGGTATCATGCGCATGATGAGATCGGCCCAAGGAGACAGACGGCGAAAGGCGATTGCACCTGCCAGGTACACCTCCGAAAGAAATCTAAATCTCGTTTTTCTTTTCATTTTTTGTTACAGTTTGCCTTTTTTATCAGCCTCCTGTATTTGCTCAATGATAAACAGCTCGGACCGGCTCCGGGGAAGATCGAGAGCGAGATAAGACCTGCACTGCCCTGCCGGCAGCTGAAGATATTTACAGCCGCCCTCCCCTTGATTCGCCTCACACTCACCTGACTCATCCTCATCGCTGGCGGTGCCGATCTCGTCGAGCACCTGGAACTGACGCAGCTGCTGGTCCATTGACTCGCTCTGCAGCTCGGCATCGCGTGTCTGTCGCATCTCTTCGATGGCGCTCAGCGAGAAGCCGGCCACCTTAAGGGCCTGCTCCTCATCCTCCAGTCGAGCGCGCTTCCTGCCAGGTGGAGCCGGCAGCTCCTGCTGCGCCATGGAAACAGCATCCTCGGACATGCTTAAGCGCTAATCTATGTATCTATGCGATTGTAATGTAACTCTTATAGCTGCCTGTGGGCTCGTCTTGCCAATAACCAATACTGAGAACGTCCAACGACTTGTAATTGATTTTTCATTGGAAGTGCCACATTGGTTAAGCCAGAGACCCCCAACTTGTACACTGTTTTATGTTTGTTTCACGTTTATTAGAGCATGCAAAGAACCGGCTAAAGCATATATCGTACCCCTGCCCAACCAAGTTCTTGTGAGTTTTCTGTTTTTTCTGTTTTTTGTGGAGAGTTTGTTGGGGCGCCCGTGGGAAGCGGCTTTTGCGATGCGGTTGATTCTGCTGTTGTCTGCTGCACCACAGACCACCACAAACCACCAAAGCAAAACTATCCACACGTGCCTCCAAATTGTAATTAAACTACTTATAATTAAATAAAATTTAGCTAATTCGTGTTTTTTGTGATAAAATAAAGACACCAGTGTAACCGCGGACGTATCGCTAAAATATAGCTGACCACCAATAATATACCGAAATATACCATCTCATTTACAAAATACTTGCTGCAGTGTTGATAAACACCTCATGTGTAAACAGTTGTTTTCAAATTGTTTTAATGTTTTATTGTTATATATTTGCATAATAGAACGGCATCTTGTCAACATTTACGATATGGTTCTATTAGAGTCCTCTCTTCGGCTTCAAAATAAATAGAAGTATAGGACTAGTTCTTTGCTATTAATGGATGGTGGCCACATGCTCCGCTTGTATCGTGACCATTGCCTCGTAGTCCCGCATGTCCAGCTCGTGCAGTGCCTTCTGCACCAGTGTGGCCAAGTGCGGTGGCAGATCCTTTAGATCCTCCATTCGCTCCCGTGCCACAGCGCTGGAGATGCGCGGCGTGCCATTGCTGCGGGTGCCGAAGCCACAATTGCCCGAATCTGTGGTGGCCGACGATGATTTATGGAAGTCCTCCCGCTGCACATCCACCTCGTAGACGGATGAGTCCACCGACTCAGTGGACAGTGATGACATGCCATCGTCAGAGTGCAGCGCCTCGATTCTGCCCGGTTTGTGCTTGTTGTGCTCCTCCTGCGGCTCCTCGGGAGTCAGAGTGCCGCCAGCATTATCTGCACCCGTGGACGGAATGCTGCTGATGTCTATGTCATCCACCATAGCAGCGCAATAGCCATTGAGCAGCAGCTGCGAGGGCGCATAACCATACTCCTCATCATCCTCCTGATCCGGCGAGGCATCGGCACCATCCCCGGCCAGCAGCTGCTGCCAGCGTTGCTCCAAGTCTGTCATTTTGCCAGCGAGTATTCTGTGGAAAACAAATGGGATTGAATGGGTATAGATTGCTGGAGACTCTGCTCACTTATTGGTCTTCTTCTGATGCGTCAGCGCCAGGTTCTTGTCATTCAGGTTATCGAGCAGCGCCAAGCACAACGATTTCAGGTCATGTATGGTCTCCGTTTTCTGCGGCAGGTCAATGCCGCTCTCCAGAATTGTCTTGACTTGCCTGGGGCTCAAAATGGTTTCATCGTTTGTGCTGCTGTTGCCACCGCCAAGTTTGACAATTCCTTTCTTGCGCTTTGCATCCAGCATGGTCTGCAGGGGCAAGAAAAGAGAAAGATTAAATCGGCAAGGAGCGGCTTACTCTAGTTCCTTGCCTACCTTGTACTTGGAAATGCTCTGTTTGGTTAGCTCCAGTTCACCCTCCTGGATCTTGACACGCTCGTGCAGGTACTTGTTCTCCAGCAGTACGCCATCGATGTCCAGCAGCTTGGGATGCGTCTTCTTGGCCCTCAATGCCACAAACAGTTCGTGGTTCAGGCGATGCGCCTTGCACTTGTACGCATCGCGCTCTGTGATGAGTTCCTCCTTCTCGTCGATGATCGCCTTGAAATCAAACGCCAGCTGTGCATTTCGCTTCTTCAGATTCTCCAGATGGCAAATGAAATTCGCACGCTCGCGACGCCATTGCAGCTCCTCCTTGTTGCGTGCCGCATTCTCGCTGGCCATGGCCTGCACCCGCGACTTATTGCTGGCCTCCGTCTCACGCAGCAGCTCCATGTCGCCCTGCAGCTCGTTCAGACGCTGCCTCAGCCCCTCCACTTCGGTGTTTAGCTTGAGATTCTGCTCGCGAGTCTCGTGCAGCAGCGCAGCAAGACTGGAGTTCTGGCTGAGTGGGCCGCAGCCATTGCCTGCCACACTCCCGAGTTCGCTGTTTCGCTTCAGGGCAGAGTAGCGCAGCTGCAGGGTCTCTGCCATGAGCTTATATTGATCCCTTTCCACGCGAAACTGCTCCAACTCCTGCCGCAGTATTCTCAAGGCCTCCACTTTGCTCTGCAACTTGCGATGAACAGCAGAGGTCTGGAAAAACAAATACAACACTCGAATGGGTACACAAACAGCCAGGTTTCAGCTTACCTCAACGTTGTACGTGTCCATATGGTCGCCGTAGGACAACTCATATTGGCTGACACTGACTGCTCCTCCACTTGCGCCAGCCGCATCCAAATCCAAGTCCAAGTCCATGCTGAATGTCTCCATATGTTATTTGCCAAGCGACTGTTGACATTGACAATCGAAGACGAGGCTGTCTGGAACTACAGGTATCACAATATTTGTGCTGCTTCAGAGGGTTCCATTCTGGGGGCCCAACACAAAGAATGAAAATGAATCAATTATTTCCTGCGCAAGCGCTTGCAGCGCCAAAATGTATGCTACGCCAGATGTTTGTTATCGATAACAAATGCAGCAAACAATCGAATCGATGCGATCTATTTTTTGTATTTTATTTCTAAAATATTCCTACATATACGGATTTATGTGGCCCGTCTGACAGAGTTTCGAAAATGTGACTCTATTTTCCTGCCGCAACTTTTCGCTGCGTCGCGATTGCTGGCAGTCGCTCTGGAGGAGTCTCTTCTTCCGCTGAATTAGAGCATTCCTCACCAGATTGCACAGAATCTTTACATCCGAAACGATCTCCGTTTTCATGTCCAAATTCTCAACGCTCTCCAAAATTTTTTCGACTGAGGAGGCAGAGGCTTAAGAGTCGTACAAGTCATGAAAGAAACCTAAGCTCACCTCTTCCAATCAGCGTGTGATGGCGTTGCAGCTGCACATTTCGCAAACCCGTCGTCAACGTCTCTGCAGGATCCCGACCTCCACCCCTCGGTCGATCAGCCAAGTCCCTTTTGAGTGCCTTGAACAGCGCTGCTCTTTCGCTTTGCAGCTCAGTGGCACATCCGACCGTTTCCACTTCCATTCGTGGTAAGCAGCCCTCCGTCGTGGGCTTGCATTGTACCGAGCATATTTCTTTGATGCTGGCTACCTTGCAAGCCTCACGACGTGGGCTCGAACTGGGCGGGCGCAAGCGTTCCAATTCCTGGGCAACGGAATTAAATTTTGTCAGCACTTCCACGAGCTGCTTTGAAGATCTTTGCCTAGCCCGAACTGGCTTAGGTTTCAGTTTCTTTTTCTCTCCCATCAGCGACTTTAGTGTCTGCTCGTTGGCCTTCAGCTGGGCCACAACATTCTGGTTGGTCCTCAACAGCCGCTTGATGTTGAGAATTTGAGCATTCAGCTTGTTGCCGTACATTTCGACTCTCTTCAGCATGCTCTGCATGCTGTCCACCTGGCGTCCAAATGGAGTCTTTCCGTGTCCCGTGTCAGCTGTGGTCTTCCTTCGCTTGTGTTCACTCATGGCTTCGGCTTCAAGGGTGCACTGGTCCGCTGGTGGTACTAAAATTTGAGTAAAATGTTCCCTTAATTTTGTTGATCTTTCTTTTGCTTTGAATTTTGTGTAAAAGCCTGCGACGATAGATTCCACAATGTTTCTATCAATTCCGGAATTCTTATATTGACGTTACCGATGCACAACATTTGTCAGTCAGTCTGGGGCTAAAAAAGTAAACTTAATGCTAGGCAGCTCCTTCCTCCTCCCTGCTATCCTCAGCGACAACTCATGGCGTTGGCTATGGTTACCATTTTGCGCACTACATTCGCATTGGTGCCGTAGTAGGGATCGATGTCCTGCTTGCCCATTGTCACATCACACTCCATGCGTGTCGTGGTGGGCGCTGTGTAGTCCTCGCTGGCCGTGTCCATGGCGGAGGCGTGAAACTCCAGGCACCGACTGACTGTGAGGATCTCCTCCAGATTGGCCACCTTAATGCCAGCACCCGGCATTATGATGATGTCCCTGTGATGTTTGGCAATCAACTGGGCCAGACAGTCGGCCCCCTCGGCTGCCGATGGCCGAAAGCCGCTGCTCAGGATGCGCTTGAAGCCCAGCTCCCGCAGCAGCTCGACATGCTCGTGCATGCGCTTCTGGTCGGTGAGATCAAAGGCCCGGTGAAAGGTGACGGGCAGGCCACCCGCTTGCTGCATCACCTGCCGGCACTTGTTGGCGTCGATGGTCCGGTCTGGGTTGAGCGCGCCAAAGACAAAGCCGTCGGCGCCGTGCTCCCGCAACAGCTCCATGTCCGTGAGAATGGCCTGCATCTCCTCCTCGTTGTACAGGAAGTCCGTGCCACGTCGGGGCCGCAGCATGCAGTATATTGGCAGCGTAAACGAGTCCTTCAGGGTCTTCAGCGTGCCGACGGTCGGTGTGAGGCCGCCCTCGCCCAGCGCCGAACAGAGCTCAATGCGCGACGCTCCCCCAGACTCGGCGGCAAATGCAGATGCAATCGAGTCCACGCATACCTCCAGTTTTATGTCATGACCTGACATAGACATGTGTATATATTATATATTCTTTTGTTTATTTATGTTGAGAAAGTAACGAAAAAACTCTAGCGGTGGGCCACCAGCCGATAGCGATCAGCTGTTTGTGTGCGATTTTCGGACTCTCGAGTGCATTGTTGGCAGCCGTTGACGGTATATTAGACACTTTTTGACTTCGAAATTGAGTTCATGGTATACTTGCGTTAGATTGGGATATAATGGTGTACTTAATCAATTCCATCCATCAATTTAATATAATTTTAAGAAGCTAAGTTTTTCAAAGTAGTCTTGCAAATAAACCAATCTTGTAGGAAATTGATTCAACAATCGGGAAAAATTATATACTCAGTGCTAAAAGTCCGCAAAATCATTTAATATTATATAGAACACCAAAATTGAGGAATATGACTTGCATCGGTATATTTACGGTAGAATATGAAAATGACCTGGTATTTTTTGGTATGTTCTTGGAGGTCCGACGGTATATTCTATCGACAAATCAGCGGTCACACGGTTGGCAACACTGTGCCCATTTTGTTGTGAACAATTTTTGTTAATTTTATAATTTAATTTGTACAAGTCGTGCGAGTGCAGTGTGCGTGTGACGAGACAACCCAACCCATTGACAGAAAGTGCAGCATGCGCCAGTCGACATAGGCAGTAGCATCCAAAGCAACGCAATAGGTTGCAGCCAGATCGGACGTAGACGTAGGCAATAGACGAAGTACATAGAAATGACCATGGGCGAGCGTGAGCCAACTTCGTCTCTCGTTCTGCCCGTTATACTGCGGCCTATTTTCTCACAGGTATTTAGTCAAGCCAAACAATGCCCGTCCAGTCAACGGAAACTGGGGGGCGTACTGCCAGATTTACTGAGGTTGCGTAAACGTGTATTTAACTTGCATATTTTGCAGCTGGAGCGACGCGATGTTGGCGCCGCTCAATCTCTGCGCTCGGCCATACTGAAATCGGAGCAGAACAATCCGGGCTTCTGCTACGACCTCGTTGCGACGATCGTGCGACGTGCTGATCTAAATGTCAACCTGAATGAGGCCGTCTTGCGATTGCAGGGCAACATCACAGAAGCAGACCGTAAGTTCCACAAAAGCGAACAATTGCATTGCCACTTGCATACACATACCCATACCCATAGCCCGTGTGCATGTTCCTGTGTGTGTGTGTGCATTCACCTTTTGTGTTTTGTTCTCACGTTTAAATTTATCGCAGTTAATGAGTACCGCTTGACACGCACCGAAGAGCCCTTCCAGGAGCTGAACCGCAAGTCAGTGGCCCTCAAGGTGATCCTCAGTCGCATACCCGACGAGATTAACGACAGGAAGACCTTTTTGGAGACCATTAAGTGAGTATCTATCGCCTTATCTATCTCTCGTCACACTGTTTTGATTGTGAATCATTTTTACCTTGCAGGGAAATCGCCAGCGCCATAAAGAAATTGCTCGATGTGGTCAACGAGATTGGCTCGTTCATACCGGGCGTGACGGGCAAGCAGGCTGTCGAGCAGCGCAAGAAGGAGTTTGTCAAATACTCCAAGAAGTTCAGCACAACGCTGAAGGAGTATTTCAAAGAAGGACAGTAAGTGTTGCCCTAAGCCTAAGTGTGTTTATCATTTATGTGGGCACAGTTTTGATAGCCGGTTTCTTAAATCGCCTCATATCTGGTTTCTTATCGTTTCGGGGCGAAGCGTAAGAATGATGTCATGCCATTGGCGTTCCGGGTGTTTATGTTTATCAGCTGCTGGAATGGAGTATAGGCGGAGTCTCCGCACCTGCGTTCCGTTTGCTTTAAATTGTAAATCGAACCCTAATTGCCTCGTTTACCCACAAATTGGCGAGGTGGGGCTATCATTACTGCTGACCTAGGGCTGGATAATCGATTCGGAATAGTTAAAAGCATGAAGGATATATCTACCAATGCCACAACTAATCAACTTTCAATGTTTTCCTTTTTTTCCAGACCGAATGCAGTATTCATAAGTGCACTTTTTCTAATACGGCAAACGAATCAAATAATGCTGACAGTTAAAAGCAAATGCGAGTAGAGAACTAAATGTTTTTTTTTAAATTACAACAAACCGTAGTGGCATTTTAAATTTATGTTTAAATAACCATTTAACACACAAACAAATCAAATAAAAACGCGAGAGAGAGAAGCGCATAGGAAATGCCAGCCAGCACACAAATATACAAACAAAACAAAACAAAAACACTCCTTTGACCGACCCCGAAAACCAGCCCGAGTTAAATGTTTAAACGATTTCGTTGTTGCAACTATCTAGTTAAGCCTAATGTACATCATATATATGTGTATGTGTATATGTAACCACTAATCGGAGACTAAACCTTATGCTAACAAAAAAACTGATTGTAATTTATGATTGAGGAAGAGCAACTATTTAATGGAGATGACGACGACGGCGACTGTGTGCGCGTGTGCTTATTTTTCTCGTTTACAATTTATTGTAAATAATTCATTCTTTTTGTGTTTACAAACAACAACAACAACCACAGAAAAACTATAGACGTTCGTTTGTTTTTGTGTTTAGGAGAGCAGCGCCTACGAATAAATTTAAAATTAGTGCAAAATGAGAAGACACAGGAAAAACGTATGAATAACCCTTGAATTTTTAACTGTTTTTAATTGTTAGAGTTTGAAATTGAACAACTATACATAAATAATAATAATAATAATCATTTACTTAATGATATGTTTGATTTGAAAATGCGGTAGCGAAAGACAGTAGGTGGCCACAGTTAGGGCCAACTATCACACAGGATAATGAACGAAAATTATTTTATTTAAAAAAAATGTTATATGAAAAAGAGAATGCAAAAACAAAAGGAGAAGGAGATGGAAATAAAACAAAAAACTCATAATGTAGAAATAGCAAAACAAAAAACGACAAATAAATGTATTTATATTCAAAAAGGAAACTTTTGTTTAATATTAACCACAGATTAAATATTCATTATACAGATTCAAGAAGGTTTTTATATAGCTTCAACTTACAACATTATTTGTACCTCAAACAACGCTTCCCATCATCATCATCATGATCATTTTTTTCATCACATCTCTCATCCCAACATCACTACCTGCTAACAACAGTGTCAAACTTTTGTGTTTGCTTTGATTGTTAGCCTTAACAGTGGCAGAGCGTTAACAGTTTCAACCCCAATGGAGAGAGAGCGCGCGCCAACGCCAAATGCGGAGAAAATTGCCCATTTTTCAGTGTCATTTGACAGAAAAATCGATTCTGGGCCACTCCGGGCAGGCAGTCGAGTCGGGCAGAAATCAGAGTACAAACCAGCCGAGCAGCGCGACCGAGATGACCCACTTTTCGGTTTTCGCACCAACAGAACAGAGCCCAACTGCTATCCGAAAAAAATTGTGCTTCTAAATGGAATTAAATTGAAATTTTTTGTGACAAAGCAGTTGTTAACTAAACCACGCGCCTAATATTCATACATATAGAATATGTAGCTTAGTTTCGATATTATGTACAACTCGTAGCCTAGTGTAAACTCTATGCATTTATGTGAATTCGCCAGAGGAAACGTGGAAGAGGAAACTTGGCATAGGCGACCTGAAAAAGCACCAGCAGCGAGCAAGAAGAAGCACCAAAAGCAGCAAAAAAGGTTCGCATCCCGTACAAAGTCCCGTTTCGTTTGCTACCCGCCCCCGCCCCCGACCAACTCTCCAGTCCAGTCCAGTGATAAATCCGATACAAAAAGTGTAACATTTTTCCCCATACGAGTCACCGGACTGGGGACTGCTGGACTCCCCAAACGGTGGGTACGGGAAGGAAAAAAAAAGGCAGCATGAGCACGCTGCTCACGGAAAATTTTGCTCTACACCAAATGTTTTTGCCCAACAGCGCTTAGGGGCAGCAGCCGCATGCTGCTGCGTGAAAAATTTTCGTTTGCCCCATAAAAACGCAAAAAAGAAAAGTTCGCGGGTGACAAAAGAGTTTTCCCCGAAATGAAAATGAAAAGTGACAAAAGTGCAATACAAAATTCGCGTTTCAGTAACGTCCACCCGCCCGTTAAAGGGGGTCGTAGCAGTGAAAAGTAAAAGTGTAAGAGCATATCGATGAGGGGAAAAGGCAACCCATCAAACATACATACACGCGGTACACATGTGTGTACATGTGTATGTACACGTACGGGTGTGCAGATATGCAAATGAGAGTAATCGAAACGTTGAATGAAAACGAAAACTCGCATACAAAAATGCTTAATTACTGTTGAGTGCATAAGCGAAGGTGCTCTAATTGGTTAACAAATCAAATCAACTGCATTTGGGCGCGAATACAAACACAATCACACCCATTACACTACACTCGCCCCCCTCGCAACGCACTGCTTTAGAGCAGTTTAGAGCGAGAGCGAGAGAGAGAGAGGTAAGTAGGTAAAATAGTAGATATGGAAATGGCCCCTGAAACTGAAACTGGAGCATAAGGAAGAGGGTAAAGCAGGGCAGGGAAGCAGTAGAAGCACTGCCTGCAGTGTCACAGGAGCACGATGTAGAGGAGCTGCAGCGGTAGCGTAGCACGAAGAGCAGCAGCAGCAGAAGCAGCAGCAGCGGTGGTTACCGTTTCACGCTAGCGTGTGTGTAGGTGTAAACATTGTACTATAACAGTAACAGCGCTCCAACAACAGCTCTGCTCACTAGCACCCGATTCTTTCACTCTCTCTATCCCGCTCACTCTCTCGCACTGTTCAATGACATTTATTTCTGATTGAATTCCGTTGACGTTTAATTTTGCCCACGTCTTTTGTTGTTTCACACGCATTTTGTTTGTACATATTTATGGAGTCGCTTTGCTCTGCAACGATCAGAAGTCACGCGTTAAAAGACAGGAATAACCAAATCAATCGATGGAAGTTTCATTCAGAGAGCTTGAGGGGATTTGTTAGATGATTGGAGGCCTCGGCTTTATCCATGGGAATTATCTGCATATTTTTTCGAGTTTATGCTACAGATCTGCAAAACCGAATCACTTGCACGACTGGCTCTGTTATTCTGCCTTTTAAAAGACACTCAATTTAATTTCGAAAGCCATATTCGGCCACAAGAATTAATCGTTGTCTTTGGCCAAAATTGACATATGGCCATCATTCAATAATTCATGTGCCGGCTCCGGCCCCACGATTTTTCGCCCCATAACTGCGCTATGGTTTTGTCACCATGAATGGCTCTTACATGAATACATACATATGTACATCCTATGTATGGGTGTATGAGTCTTGTGTGTGTGTGTGTGTACATAGTTTGTTATAAATAGGCAGGATAGTTTTTTGCGTTCGTGTTCTTGTTCCGCTTCCGCTGCTCTCTGGGCCTAGGCAGTGCTTCTCCTTGGCTCTGTGATTGAGGTCAAACCCTCGGAAGGATAATGAACTTTTCCCACATCTCAAATGTAATTGCTTGACTTTAAAAAGTTTCCGTTCTTCTTTCTTGTTTGTCTTATTTTTAAAAGTTTCTCTTTGAGGACTTTGAAGGTTCGTTCTCTTCACGTATTTATGCATGAAATTGTTCTGGTAATAGTTTTGTAATTGCTGGCATTAGAGGTACTTAACCTCACCGGTAATGTGCTTTCCAAGGCGCTAAGAATTTAATTAATTTAGCACGCTTCAAGCACACTGCAAATAGTTTGAAAAAAACAACAACCCACCAACGTAATTTCGGGAAATGTTCAATGAGTACAAATTATCTGCCAAATGGTGGCAGTGAAATTCGTGGAAAAAAGGGGAAGGCAAGGTAGTCCATGGCAGCTGCAAGTTAATTGCATTTCTTGGGGAAACTTGTCTGTCAACACATAACCGAAAGTGGAGGAAGTGCCACTTGCCAGCAAATGAAAGTTTGGGGCGCCAGAAAAAACCGAAAAACAAAGAAACTGAAACGAGCTAGAGGCTAGTCGACTATGGGGATACCCGCTACTCAGGCATGGCTACAGGAGCTTAGTGAATTATTACAAGTCTTTGTTACACAGTCTTGCAACACTTGCAATCGAGAATCTTATCTTTGAACCACGTTAATCTCTAACGCTCTTCGATATCCAGTTGGTGGTTCCCGAAGTTCTCTATTTTTCTGGCTGTTACGTAAATCTGCCCCAGCAGATGCACAGATGTACCCGTGTGCACTATCAGCACCGTGCAGTGACACCAAAGGAAACTTTTTAAATTAGTTTGCAGTAGTTTGTGGCCAACCAAAGTTGGTGGGACCTGTTCCGCTCGCTCACTCGCTGTCCTCTCCCCTTTCCTTTCCATAAAAAACTTATCAAATATTGTTTTAATTACGAGTATTTACACCGTTTCTTGCTGCGCTGACAAATGCAAATAGAAATGCGCATTCGCGGCGCCCTGTGCGGAAATGAAGATATTTGAGGTATCCTCCGAGTGCACGGAATGAATGAGAATTTTCCATTTCATTTATTCTGCACCGCTGGCCACAGAGCGGAGGCCAAAATGTGGGTTAATAGAGTGTAAGGCTGCGCCGGGCCATGCCGCAACCTAGTTTCGGTTTCGGTTTCGTTTTCGGGAGGGGTTGGGGTTGGGGTTGGCGTTCGGCTTGCGCCACGGTGAGGCTAATCTGCACTTTAAGAACTCATTAAAATTTCAAGCTGGTGGCCGACATTGATGGCTCTACTATGCGGAAACGGTGCTCTGGCTCTGGCGCTGTCTCCGGCTCGGTCTCCGACTCTCTATCCATCTGTCTGTCTCGTGGCCTGCGGTGTCCTCAGCTGTTGGCTAAATGTTTAATTGTTTGTTAGGCAGGAGGCTTCAATTCCACGATGAAGGAGTCTGGCAAACAACTCGGTTATTGCGTAGGCTGCAGCTACACTTAAAGAACATGCTTCATAATTAATAATGATAACGAAATTTATCTTTTAAAATTTGGTAATTGATTTGTTGAGAAATTTCTGAGAAAGCTGCAATATTGGACATGTTAGCATTGATTGTTATCATTCATTATCATTAAATTACATCTATTTCTTCAAGTGTAGCTTTGTCAGTGTGCGTGTGGGTGTTGGTGTGTGTGCTTGTACTCTGGGGAGATAAATGGTGCCAAGCACTGCTGCTTCACTGCTATAGCAAAGGCCCTACCATCGCCCTACCATACCCTCCTCACCCAGCTAAGTGTGAGGAGCTTAAAATAGTCACCGACAGGCACGGCACAAAGCAGATACTGGGTATGGGGGGTTGGAGCTGGTGCTGGAGCTGGGGCCTGGCTGCTCTTCCTGTTTTTCTTGGGTTTAAAGGCAAACAAGGAAATGACAGCGGCTCGATAGCAATCTGAGCCCGAGGCTGATGCTGCTGGACAAAGTAAAGACCAATAAAAGTAAAGAGCAAGCAAGAAAAAAACGCATACACCCACATGTTTCACAAAAGGTCTTTACGCCCACACATCAACAGCCATTGTGAAATGTCTTCAACATAATTAAGGCAGAAGCAAAAGACTGCTTGCGGATACACTCGAAATAGCCTTGAATAATGATCTATCCTGTAAGCGATAAAAAGAAATGTACATAAATATGTAAAAGGTAAATTTAAGCTTCTGTTGAAAGTGGCAATACCCTCTACAAGGGTATTCTAGCATACAATTCCCATAGCCCAAACTGTTAACATAGTCGTACAGCCAGGCAGCACTTTACATTCTGTTCTGTTACATTTTTCTGTTCATATGCAAGACTTTACATGCTGTAAATGAGACGCTGTTAAGCGTTAACAGTCCCGTGCACATGCGCAGGTACATGCTCTCCGAAGGGACATTTACTCACGCACTCTCTCTCCTTTGAGCCATATAACGGACTCTCTCACACAACTGCAGACTGTTGTCCCTGTCGCCCATGCGAGCAGCGCGCGCTTAACAGCAGCGGTCGCAGTAACAGAGCCAGTAACAGCAACAAAAAGAATGCCATCCCCCTGCATAACAGCAACTAGTGGCCGGCCGTGCGAATGTGGAACCTGGCTGGGCATTTCCTTCCGAGTCGGGCTGCGCTGAGGTCGAAGTGAAGTGGGTATTTTTATTTGGTGCATGTGTAATATGCAGATGGAAATGTCAGCAGAGATTGCGGAGGAGGCAGCCGCAGCAGCAGTGGCAGCAGCAGGCAATTAGTGAGTGACAGTGATTGCTGGCTGATTTGCCAGTTAATGAGTTGATGACAGTGATTGTGATTACCAATAGTGGCAGCAAGTAAAATTACGAGTATTACACGAGTGCTGGGTGCCACCAGCAAACAGGGCCAATGTCGTATCAGCACAGGACAGGTGGTTCTGGTTCTGCTTCTCGTTTTGTTTTTGGATCCCCTTTCGATGTTCGCACCGGAAGGGGCGTAAGTATTGCAAAATGGCAAAAGGCTTCCGTTTAACATCGGCATCGGCTGGATGGTGTCATGCACGCCCACCGTGCAGCAACAGGGCGGGGCAGCAGCACCCACAGCCACAGAGGAGATGGAGGCATCAGGCATCAGCAGCCAGCAGCCAGCAGCCAGCAGAGGATAAACGTTGTCATAGCTTTTAAATGTCACACCGTCCCAGCCATCGCTACCCATAAACACCGCCATTGACAGCCAGCCTGGCAGCCCCCAACCAACCAAAGTGTATCTCTGTATCTGCGTATCTCTGTGTGGGTGTAGTTGTAGCTGTATGTGTGCGAACACAGGAGTGGATGCATCTGAGCTCCGCCCTGATGTATTAATAACTCCTTATCCGTGCAGCTCCACACTCCTACTCCCACACTGCATGCAGCGGCCGTATCCTAAATGATTGCATTAAGGTTTCCATTACGGAAAACTTTGACTAAAAGGCCACGCAGTGCAGGGCTTTCATCTGCCCAATCAAATTAATACTTTAATCCTCTCGCATCCCGCCTGCAATATCCTTCACTTAAAGACTCCTCCACACAAAATTGCACTCTTCTTTATTCCGCGAACCTTTCATTTTTGTTCCATTAAACAAACATTTCTCAACTACACTTTCACATCCTTCCTATGCTTTTGGTCTTGCCGCCGTCTAGACCAACTGGCGCCCAGGTCTTTCCTCGACAATGCACTGAAAAAAAAGGAAGAATATGCCATTCGACCTGTGGATATCGGAATGGAATTCCCCTGAGTTCTTTTTCCAAGTGTATGCCCAGTGTTCGCTCTATGAGTAATGGAATTGACGCTCAATGTGTTGTTTGACTCATCCTGGCACTGTCTGAATGTGTTTGTAATGGGGGTCTTTGATAAGCAGGGAGCAGGAGAACGGGAAACCCTCTGAAATCTGCATGGAAAACGTTCATCAATGAAGCCTTTATGCTCAACATTTGATGAAGCATTCTAATTGAAATTTCTGTAATGGTACGATGCTCTTTGCCCTCAGCTAAATCCCAGTGTCCAGCAGCACTGAGAGATTCCACAGCTGCCAGCGACGGGTCGGGGCGGAGCGAATGGCTATCCAAATGAGAAAATCTCAACAAGTCTATGGAGTGCTGACTGGGACAACGCCTTCGAGCTTGTGCGTGGCTATAAAACGCAATAAATCCGGTCAGCTAGGCAATTAACCTTAAGGTCAAAGTTCGCACGCTCAGCACACGACCCACACACACGTGCGTGGCATGGCGTGGCGGCGCCTATTGACAGCCGCCAAGCAGCAGCAGCAGCAGCAGCAGCTGACCTATTTCCACCACACGACCACGGCGTGCACATAAATAAGTAGAATATTCCATGCAACAAAATACTATTTATAATAGCTAAAAGGAGCCAAGTGCCCCCCCGCCGACTGGCTATTATTTATGGATAATTGATAGAGAGAAAGAAAGAGAGAGAATCTAATCCTTGCCATTTGTTTTTCTTTTGCATTGCAGTCGTCATAGGGGCAGCCACAGCATGCCGTACGAGTCGATGCACCACCATCAGTCGGCGGCCGCTGCCGTGGCCGCTGGCACCGCTCCCAATGGAATGCTGGACTCACTCAGCCTACAACTGCGGGACTCGGAAATGCGACGCACAGAGATCGAACGGGCGCATCAGGTGGGGCACATTTTCCACACCCAAAACACGATCCTTTTACTCATAAACTTCCCATTCTGCAGGAAACATTGGCACAAATTCGCAATCTAAGCGGAAGCGCTCGTCCCGATGCCGAGGCGGTGGAGAACCTACAGTCGAGAGCCCGAGAACTGGAAAAGAAGGCAAGTAACAGGCTTACTTATGGATCGACCACATATTAAACTGATTAACTAATTCCTTTAGGTTTCGCTGGAAAATGTGCGCTGCGAGGAGCTGCAGATCGAGCTGACGACAGCCTTGAAGGCCAAGGCAGCGCGTTCGGGCCAATCCTCGCACATGGGCCAGTCCTCGCACATGGGCCAGTCCTCGCACATGGGCAGCGGTGCTACGGGGTCCGGGTCGGCCATTCCAACATCGGCCAGCAGTTCAACCGTCACATGGGCACCGACAATCAGTCACCAGGACCAAGGCTCGGAGATTGATATCATAATGGCAAAGATTGAGCAGGTAAATGGGCAGCCAGAAAGAGCAAATGGAACTTGGGTTTGGGTCCCTACTGAAAGGAAACCCTCAATCTCAGATCCTCATTTTATTCAACGCAAAAAGGCAATGAAAATTCGTGAACATCTGTGGGTTGGTGTGGGTGCTTATTCCAGCTCGCTGCTGGAGTCCGACTCTTCGGTGATGTCCTCGCCCAGCACTTGCTGTATGAAGCGATTCACCTCCGCCTGACTGATCACCGAGGAGTTGCTTGAGGAGGAATCGCTTTCATCGCCGCCATGGGAGAGACACGACAGAAAGCTGTCCATGCTGGAATCATCCGGATTCCAGTCGTTGCGATCGAATTGCGTGGCGCTCTCATTGGTCGCGTTGGGTCCTCGACTGAACACTGAGCCGGCATGGCTGATCTGAAGCTGGCGGCGCATCATCTCGTTCTCCCCACAGAGGCGGCGAATCAGCTCCTGATTCTCCTCACCCTCCAGGTCGCTCATATGGGCCAGGGCTTTCATCATATCAGACATGAGATCGATGCGCGATCCCTGCCCGTTGACAATCTGCTCCAGGCCCGCCATGTACTTCTCACGAATGTTGTAGCTCTCCAGCAACATGTCGCCCTGGCAGTGCTCCTTGTACTTGGCCACGATCGTCTGTATGCTGTTATGGTACTCCTCCACAGTGGCCTTCAGTTCCATATTCTCTCGCAGCGCCAGTGCCTGCGTCTCATCCTTGCTGTGCTCTGCCAGATGCTTGAGGAGCTGCTCATCCCGATACTTGCACGAGTCCAGTATTTCCGAATCGACTTTAAGCGCATCGTGCAGCAGCCCATCGATCTGTACGATCAGTTCGCCAAAGCCATCGGCCAGATTGCTGGCCTCCTGGGTGAGGTTACTCATAGCCGTAGACTCCACGGCGTAATTCATTGCTACTTGTGCAAACGTCCTAGTTTGATTTATTGCTAACGTTGAATTTGGAATTCTTTTACTCAGTTCCTTGTTTGTTTTATTTTCTAGTTTTGTTAACTGTTCCCGCCAAGCATCGACATTCAAGGGAAACAATCTAAAGGTCTACTTTGATCCAACCAAATGGGTGGTTGAGTTAGTTAGGAAAGCAAGGGGAAGGGGAGAGACCTACTTAGATTTGTGTTTGACTTTCATTTATTTCACCTCACGCACATTCGTGTCGCGTTACCTGTTAACTGCCAATAGTGTCATCTCTAGCTTTGCGCTCTCTGAGAGCCGCTCTCTCATCTGGCAACGCTCGCCTAACGGAATCTCTCTCAGCTTTGCTGCCGCTACCTGTGAAATGCGCAATTGCGCAGTTCTAGACTTCTGCAATTTGTGCCGCGTGTAATTCACTTTCTTTCATTTTAAAATAAATTAATATGATTTTCTCTTTGTTTTATACAGGATAACCGCGTGCTGGCCGAGCTGGAACAGCCTCGCACTTCGGCCAGCGCCAGCATGTCAGCATTGCCGCCCAGTTCCATGTTGAGCACGGTAAATAGCGAATTTAGAACCATATCAAAGAGTGGTAAGTGCCCCCAACCCTTGGATAGTCTTTAAATGCGCAACCGGACTAAATCCAAACATTTCGCTTTGCAGAACTCGAAGAAGAACTGAATCGTTATAAAAGAGCCGTATTAGGCGGCACCTCGAGCGGCTGCGTCTCGGCTTTATCCTCCGGCTACTCGAGTCTGCCCCACTCGCTGGCCTCCACGCTGCCTAACGGTGCCAGCACCAGTTTGAGCGGCGCCAGCGTTGGCTCGCAGAGCATGGCCGCCGCCGTCGGTGCCGGTGCTGGGAGCAGTGGCCTGCAATCCATATCGGCCCTGGTGCCCAACTCAATCAGCGGCATATCCTCGAGTCTGAGCAGCCATGCCATACAATCACTGAATGCGGCCGCCTACGGTGGTGTCGGACAGAGTTCCGTGGAGAAGCTGCTGAGCGGTACTAGTGGACTCACTGGCATCCCACCATTGCCGGTAAATATTCACACGTTGAGGGCTATGCCAACGGCATTAAGTCAGGTAAACCAACTATTTTCAATCGCAATGCATCCAACTACAACAACAACAACTACCAAAAGTACAACAGCTGCAATTTCCAATATGCTACCGTATATAACTGTAAATTCGTATATCCCGAACCGATTGATCAATGCTTTGAAGCTTTTTTTAGGGCATCGCCACGGCATTTGGTTCATATTTTGGCTTGCAATACTAACTAGAACATCACCGAATCGTACATAAATGATAGTTAATACATGTATTTAATTCTTTGTACCCATAGCGATCATAAGTTAAGTCCTTAACTGCTTTCATTTGTTGGTTCGTTCGTGTTTTGGATCCGTTGATCCTCGTTCATCGGCTGCAGCTTTCGATCGACACTAAGTGACGCCTCGTCTGTGTTGTCTCAGTGTAAAAATCTCATGAATTGAGTTTTGTTGTAGTTGCATTAGTGATGAAAATATACATTCACACACACACACACACACCACCCACACCCACGCACACACACACACACACATCACTTGGAAGTACAGTCACAACATAAATCCTAGGAAATCTGCCATTTCTTCCATTTTTAGATTGATCATTCACTTCATTTAGTCATTAGCACATGTTGACCTTTGAACCATTTAAGCTTTTGCTGGCATGCTAGAAAATGCAACACACCCAACACCCTCATTCACACGCTATTAGAAACTGTTTAAAGGCATATTCAAGTTTGTCAGGAAAGTGTCTTAAGGCTAGGAAGATGTGATTTGTTCACTTTCCTGACACTACGCTATACAGACTCGTGCAATCATTTCACAACTTTTCTTCATTGAACTTTACACATGTAAATCGATGCATTTGTACATCCAAACACACATATGTATATCTGTATAAACATATAAACATACACACATACTAAAACCTAACTATGAACCATAATATAAATAAGAATTGAATTTGAAAGCTTCTCCCGTTCGTTGTTGATTAACGTTTGTTTGATGATGATGATGTTGATGATGATGACGATCATTGGATGCGATGCTTACCCGTGCATACCATAATAGATAATGCTTGGAAACGGCTTCAGTTCATAGCAGACAAACTACTCTCTCGTACTACTCGTTAAACCAACCACTCATGACCCCACATCAGATCAGATCAAAGTATTACACCCATTCCCATACCCATTACCCATCGTTTTTATGATGTTCTTCTAGAAAATTGCGTTTATCTCTCTCCAGCCGATTAAACGTGTATCTCTCTGTGATCTCTCTTTATCCCGTTTTATGTGCTCTCTCTTTCTCTCTCTCTCTCTCTCTCTTGTTTCTTGTCTTCCCTCTGCTCTCCTGCTCACACACTCGCTCCACGACGTGTACTTCCACTCCACGTGTTTTGCTCCACTCCCCCAAAATGTGCTTTGGCTCTGCCATCTGCGGCTCGATCGCAAAACGTCAATCAATTTGTTCTGCAATCAATAATCTACATATATGTATGTCTGCATCTGTATCTATGTAAATCTCTCTCTCTGTCTATGTGTGTGTGCGTGTACATACAACAAAATCCAAACCAAACACGTGCCGTGTCTGTATATCCTTATAAAATAATGCCTAAAACCTGTACAATAATCCAACAAAACAAACACACAAAAAACAAAACCAAAATAATGCCTTGTAAATTCGAACAAAAACACAACCAAACCACCAACCCACCCACCGAATAACTCAAAATCCAAAATTGCAATCCAAACACTGACATTTGAAACTGAAACTGAAATTGAATCTGAAACTGAATCTGAATCTGAGTAGCGCGGAACAATACAACTGTACAATTTACAGAGCACAACCATGCCCCTCCTGTCACTCAACTCGCATAACCTGCCGACCGGTGGCTCGAGCAGCTACTCCGGATTGGGGCTGGGCGGCGGTGGCGCCGGTGCCGCCGGCTCCTCGCTGACGCATCCCACCATGGGCAACCTCAGCATGCTCGATACCAGCGCCCTGCTGGGCGCAGCCGGACTCGGCCTGGGCGCTGGGCCAAGCGGCAGTGGCATCACGGGCGCCACATCGCTGTATGGCCTGAGTGCGGGTGCCGCCGGTGGATTGGGCAGCTCGTACGGTCCACCGTTTATGGATGTGGCCTCGAGCGCCTCGTATCCGTTCACATCGGCCGCCCTGCGTCAGGCCTCCAAGATGAAGATGCTGGACGAGATCGAGATACCATTGACCCGATACGGCAACCGCAGCTCACCCTGCTCCCCAATACCGCCCAGCAATTGGGGTCTGGACGAATTCGCAGATGGCCTGAGCCTCTGCATGATGCACAATCGCGGCGGCCTGGCGCTGGGTGCCCTGGATCTGGACAGTAAGTACTTCAAACCCCAAGGGAGAGGAGAGTGTCTAATGATAATAATAATT
The DNA here is from genome assembly GCF_008121235.1 of Drosophila subobscura. Lineage (NCBI taxonomy): Eukaryota > Metazoa > Arthropoda > Insecta > Diptera > Drosophilidae > Drosophila > Drosophila subobscura. The sequence continues at coordinate 25,070,382 of NC_048533.1, read as the reverse complement.
ATATTTAAACAGCACGCAATCATGGCTTGAATGGAGCCAGCGAACCGCAAGTGGATATGCTGGACATACCTGGAAAGGGCCGCTGCTGCGTGTTCATAGCCCGCTTTCCGTACGATCCACCCGAGTAAGTTCTGCAAATATATCTAGCTATATCTTATTTATGCTTTCAATGGCTAAGGCATCCATTTATTGCATCAAGTGGATTATTTTTTGGGAAACAAGCAGCCATCGATGACTTCGAAAAGATTCGAAACGCCGAAAAACTTCTGAAACGATTCCTTTACGCATTGTGCCGCCTGTAGGGGTATTCCGATAAGAGCTTGGTGGAAGCGCTTCATCACTGCCACCAGATCTAGGCCACGTGCTGCAACTTCTCTGACACAATTGAGGCCACCAATGGCTGCATTTGAGACAATGCTCGCACAGGCCGAAACAATGGGAGCGGCCATGGTGACCATTTGTTTCAGGGATTCCGGGAGTCGGAATGTCATTGCCGCAGATCCTTTGGTGCACGCAAACAACTCAATTGTCAGTACGGGTGCCTTTGTGACGAGTTTGGCCAGCCACAAATGGAAGCATAGTAGATGCCTGGGGTCCAGCAATCTTATGGCAATGGCAAAAGGTGTCATACTCAAGGAGCTCACTTCTTGTCCCTCTGCCAACTGCAAGGGTCGAGCATTAGGCTAAGATCTTTCTAGTTAAAGATTTCTTACCGATGATAGCGAAAAGCAGCAGAGCCCAACGGCCAGCACTAGGTGGGTCTTCATGGTGAACAGAACAGTCATTAAAGTCATCAATGAAAGCCTTTCTAAGCGAGAGACATACCCAAATGGATTTGTTTTGGAACGAATGCAAAGCGATTTGCCACTTTAATTCGATTTATTCAGTTTATCTTCGATTTTCACTGCAAGATTGCATTTCAAGTTGTTGGCTGTTTTCCTGTCATCCATTTATAGGCAGCCATCGAAGATTTCGTTGAGCTTGGAGCTTCCAAAGTATTCCTTTAACGCATCCCTCGCGCACTTCGTTTTACTCTGCGGTTTGCTGTTCCTTGCATTGTTCAATTTGTTCAATGCTCGAATCAGAGAGAAGGAATTTAGAGCAAATGCTCTCAAACAAGCCTCCGATCAACTTCTTACAGCGCAAAAGGATTGGTGCGGCCACTAAGAGAAGATTCTTGTAGGCATCCAGGACACGCACCGATTTTTCGCCATGGCTTTTGGCACATTCTCCCAGTCCCAAAGTGATCTTGGCAGAGTTCTTGACCAGCGCGGACAGCCATGTCAAGAAACACTTCAAGCTGTTTGCTTTCGGCAGTTTTTTGGCAAGGACAACTGTTGCGAGGACCTTACCAGCGTCCAGCTGCAAGGGAGCGTAAATTAGAGATTAGAACTCAATTAAAGATCTCTGACTCTTACCGATTTAGTGATGTAAAAGCAAAGCACAAAGACAAGAACGAGATGGAACCTCATGAGGAACTGACATTCCAAGTGCCATAAGTAAATCAAAGCGTAAACGAGCCATAAACGAATTGATTTTGCTCAGTTTGATTCGATTTAATTCTAGAATGTCTATTTTATTCCTTAACTTCACCAACTTCAATTAATTTGTTCGGAAATAAACAGCTGTCGATGACTGTGTAGATACTTGAAAATGTAAAGAAATCCTTGAACAGCTTTCTGGCGCACGCTGTGGCATTTCGTGGCTCACCGGACAACACATCGTGGAACTTTTTCAGTGCTCGTATTAATGGTAAACCCTGAGTTGTCAATGATTTCATGCAGTAAAATCCACCAAGAATTGCATTGACAATTATGCCCGTACAAGCTGTCACAATGGGCGTGGCAATGGTGACAACCGATGCAAAGCTGGTCACAATGCCCCACGCTTTACTGCCATATCCTTTGGCACATCCTGTCAACGCAACTGTCAATGTGGCTGAATTCTTCACAAGCCTCGCCATCCAGTGCAGGAAACCCTTCATGTGTCTCGGATGTATCATTTTTTTGGCAATCGCCAGGCTCGACATGCTGGCAGAACTTATTTGTACCTCATCGCTTTCCTGCAAATGATGGGGGAAATAGCTGGGAATTTCTGTTTGCTCTGCACTTACCAACTCAGCCGATGAGGCGGTGCTGATGGTGCACAGCACGACAGCCAGCACGAGGTGCGAGTTCAAGGTGAAATGCCTATCCATAGGTCAAAAATTTGAAGCCCAACGGAATTGATTTGTTTTGGAATGCCATAGAAGTAATTCGATTTATTTTACATCAACTTTAAAGATCATTCTTAGAGCGAATCGAATTTACAAATTTACTTTACTGCATGCAGGAAATTGTGGTTATTTTAAATCATTCGTTTTCCTCTTCTTCGTCCTTTTCCTCTTCTTCGTCCTTTTCCTCTTCTTGATCTTCCTCCTCTTCCTCCTGTTCTTCCGTGTCTTTTTCCTTCTTTCCCTTCTTTCCCTTCTTACCCTTTTTCTTATCTTTTCCCTCCATGTCCTCTTCGGAAAGTTTTGGCTTTTTCTTGCCACCTTTATCCTTACCCTTACCCTTGTCCTTACTCGGAAATAGGCAGCTATCAAAGACACCGAAAATGTTTGTAGCACCGAAAAGTTTCTCAAACGACACCCTGATACATTGGGCCGTACTTTTCTTCTCACTGTTCCACGCATCGTGGAAATTCTTCAATGCAATAAGCAGATCATGGCTCTTGGTGGCAAGCGCTATGAGGCATTGCATGCCACCAACAACTGCGTTCACGATGATGCCCTTACAGGAGTTCACAATCAGTTGGGCCCTGGTCAAACACTTTTGGAAGAGGGATAGCATGTCACCTATTGCCTGCGGTGATGTGATGCACACGGCCAAGTCCAGCTTGAATGAGACTGCATTCTTGACCATCCTGGACAGAAAGTTCAGGAAACACACCATTGTTTTTTGGTTCGACATTTTTTGAGCGAGTTTGCCGATTGAAAAGCGCTCGGAACCTGCCCGTTTTTTGTTCCCCTTCGATTTTTTTTTCTCCACCGCTCTCGTTCTCTCGTTCTTAGGCTCTTTTCTCTCCTCAACTGTCTCAACTGTTGAGTCTTCACTTTCTCCTGGCGAGAACTTTTGCATTTTGTCTCTGATACACTTTGGCAAAAAGGTCGCCACCGATACGGCGAAAAGGCCCAGCACAACAATCAGAATCAGTTGGGACCTCATGATGGACTGATCTAAAATGGGAGTAAAGACATCGAGGAAGACTTTGCAACAGCTGCGAACTGATTCGGTTTGGTTACGAGATCTGTCAGCAAACCCAATTGATTAGCTCTAAGACATTAGTTCCTTATGGCATAATCCCCATTAATTCATTTTCCTTCATTCAATTTGGATTTGCAGAGAGGCTGAGGGCGAGCTGTCACTGTGCACCGGCGACTATTTGCTGGTGTGGACCAGCGGTGAGCCGCAGGGTGGCTATCTGGATGCGGAGCTACTGGATGGAAGACGCGGCCTAGTGCCCGCCTCATTTGTACAGCGTTTAGTGGGTAGGTTTTAGCACTAGAAACTCTCTCTTATGCAGGATATTTAATCATACATTTTATTGCTAAACAGGCGACGACTTACTGGAATTCCATCAGGCGGTTTTATCGACCTTGCGCGATGCTGAGGATGGTTCGATGCAATGCGACACAACGTCGCTGCCCTCCTTGCCGCCGCACAATCCATTGCTCACACACACCCACGAGGATTTGGCACGTTTGAGTGAGACGCACACCGATCTGGAGCACGATCAGGATGACATTAGCGATAATGGTAACTAAGACCCTTAGCTTCCCGCATGAAGAATCTTTTAATCTGTTTGATTTTTGTGGCGATCCATGCATCCAATGCATCGCTTTTGCATGGGCCTGAATGTGAGCATTGACTCCTACTTCACACCAGAGAATAGTAGAGACCCAGCACCAGTCCCAGCTAGCAATCAACTTAACTTTATCCTGCATCCCTCTAATGCTCTTCCCCTTTGTGTCACACAGTTCCAGCACCCAAACACTTGACGCTGGAACGGCAGCTGAATAAGAGCGTGCTCATTGGCTGGTCACCCCCGGAGCCAGTGGGCTACAATCTCATCGAGAGCTATCATGTCTATGTGGATCGTGTGCTGAAGGTCTCTGTGAAGGCCAATGAACGCACACGGGCATTAATCGAGGGCGTTGACTCCACACGGGTAAGCTGATGGATCCTTCAGCATTTATCCTTCTAATTCTGCTATTTCCAATTACAGCCGCATCGCATTAGCGTGCGGAGCGTGACCCAGAATCGGCAGACGTCCCGGGACGCCGCCTGCACCATGATCATTGGTCGGGACACATCACATTTGGGCCCCTCGGCGGTGCGCGCCTCGCACATAACGTGTTCCTCGGCGGTCATCTCGTGGCAGCCGGCAAACTCGAACCACCAGCACGTGGTGTGTGTGAACAATGTGGAGGTGCGCACCGTCAAGCCGGGCATGTATAGGCACACCATCACTGGTCTGGCGCCGAGCACCCAATATCGGGTGACCGTGCGGGCCAAGCATCTGCGCGCGGTTGGGCAGCAGACGCCACAGCAGACGCCGGGCAGGCCCGGACAGGAGGAGGCACCCGGTGCCTATGCTGATTTCCGCACCCTCACCAAGGGACTGCCCGATCCGCCGCAGGAGATTCAGCTCGAGGCTGGGCCACAGGATGGCACCATTCTGGTGACATGGCAGCCGGTCGCCAGGCCCACCGCAACTGGGCCTGTTACCGGCTATGCTGTGTACGCCGATGGTAAGAAGGTCACCGACATCAATTCACCCACCGGCGACCATGCCCTCATCGACATTGGCAAGCTGGGCGTCTTCAATCCGCGTGCCGTGACCATCCGCACCAAGTCACGGGACTCACAGTCGGCGGACAGTGCGCCCATTTTGATACCAAGTGAGTGAAGGCCAAAAAGGAGTGTCTGTCTCAGTACATCTATAAATGAATCCAATCTCTTCCAGACACTGTGCGCAATGCCGTTGCTCGACGGGGACCAAATCAGATGGGCATGGGTCCGCAGCTGCCGCAGGGGCCACACGGCATGCAGCAGCAAATGGGCGGCATGCCCGGGCAACAGCAGCAGCCACATATGATGGGGCAACAAGATCAGCATGGACAGTACGATCCCAACCACATGCAGCAGCAGCAACAGCAGCAGCAGGGCATGCAGCAGGGCATGCAGCAGGGACAGCAGCCCGGTCAGCCGGGTCACCAGGTGAGTGCACGGCGGAGTGCTGCTCTCGGCAGACCCCCGTATCTACTATCTACACTGTAAATAATGTTCTATGAACTTCCGTATTATTTTTGGTTTGTTGTTTTGATCATTTCAATGCAAATTGGCTGTGAAGTGAGAAATATTCAAAATTAAATTATATTTAACGAAACTTTAAAGCCAACACAAAGCATTGAAGAATGTACATACCATAAAGATCTACTTCTACAGTTTGTAGATGTCATATATATACTATCCATACTATACTCTACCTATACTTTACCTATATATACGTATACTCTCCCAGAACGAATCATTCAATGAAAAACAAATGAAATTCCATACCAACTGCTTGCATTCCCTCGCACCACGAGAACCCCGATTGAATCCTTAAACCCTTACACTGAAACTCTTCCTTTAAGTATTTGCATCTACATCATATATGTACCTCTTGGAGGAGAGGTTTCCCCTGTGTTTCTCTTCAGTTCTTTCGCTCTCTCTCTCTCTGTCAGTCTCTGTTTTCTGAGTTCTACTTTTGGACTGCCTTTATTTTCTACTACTACTTTCGGTCGATTTGTTTTGCAAATGTACCACATTATAAATACTTCTACCTTATACATACATACTCGTACACTGAGAGAAATTCTGTAACCAAACGCACCAAATTCACACAAACAAAATACTTACTTGGGGGGACTTTTGCCAGCAAAGTCCTCACTGTTCCTCTGTTATGTGATAAGAACCAAAAAACCAATTGAACGAAAGACCTACACCCCTCAAAAACCCCCAAAAAAGAACTTGTATGTATGTAAAGTTTACTTTTGATTTAATTTTGAATTCGGTTTGAAGAGATCTCTTTTTGCCCCCACCAGAGTATGCCAAACTTTTGCTAGTATTTACTTTTTTCTCCATATAATTTCGATCTTTGGTTTGATTCCGAGTAAAGTTCACAATTATTTGTAGCATGTCTTGGATTTGATTGCAATTCAAAATTGCAACAAATAATGATTATTAATAAGCAAAAACAAACCCAAAGCAAATATGTTTGCAATATATATTTCAAATATTGTTGAGTTATTCAGATTTCAAATAGAGTTTTTATTAACTAAGTAAATATTTGAGCGGAAATGATATGCTATGATATAATGCCGATCGAATTTTATTAAGGATAAAACGCAATGCAACGAACAATTTTAAACAAAACAAGTTACATATTCATTTTCATTATATGAAACCCAAAAACTGATACGATCGATATACGATATACGATCCGATACGACATAACAGCCTGACGGAGGCTCCGGCTTATTAGGTGGCCTGCTCGGTGGCCTCTTCTCGAAACCCACACAGAGTCAAGTGAACCAGAATGTAAGTTATACCCACAACATCTCTCACATATTGCCAAACACACACACCACAGACACACTCACACTCACACTCACACACACTCACCCACACACACTTACACTCTAGAACGTAAGTTAACAGTAATTGTAAACGTAAACAATTTAATTATAGAAACTATTTAGCTATAAAATCAAATATGTTAAGTGTTCGCTACAATACTTTTTTTTTGTCAGTTAATTCTCTAGCCTAGAAATCGCTTTCAGCTCGAAAATTAAACAAAAAGCCAGAGCAAAAAACTGGATAATTGCAGCTGTATATTGAAGTCGAAAAATGAGTGCTCGAATTTTGATTTTATGTTTTGAGTTCCTTATAGATTTCCTTATTACTTTTATCGTTTACCTTTCTTTTTGTGTGCCTCTAGGGAAGTGTTTTAGTATTTAAAAATCAAACAGATAGACGGCTTGTAAGTACCAAAAACAGAATGGAGATGAACCTCTGCATGATTGATCGGACTGACAAGGCATACAGCATAGCATTATGTATGGCAAAGATTGAACTTGGTAGAACCAAACATTTGTACAAAGCGTCGAAGAGTCAGTGTTGTGATAATCAACTAATAAATAATTATATCCAAGTACCTATAGACATATATCCCATGTAAAACACACACACATACCAGTCGCAGCTACCGCTACTGCAGCTGCTAACTGTAACTGTAACTGTAAACCATTCCCACCCACCTCCCCATAGATAACTGCGAACTCGATTCCGTGCGCTTTCTTACTGCCATCCTCTGAACCTATTTACTCCTCTCTCTCTCTCTGTACTCGTCTAGCTTCGTACTCGACTATCAGCTCTATAGATAATTGATTATAATTTCAGTTGTTCGTATATAGATCGTAACATACACACACACACAGACACACACACACACATACACATATATATAAACATAATACATACATGTATACCCACATACACATTCAGCTTTTCGTACTTCCTTAGTTTTTGCCTAACAAAACAAAAAAAGAGTTAAAAACTTTAAAGAAAAAACAGCTAAACGCAGACGCCTCCACCTTTTGCTACTAAAAACCAAAAAAAACCTCTCTAAAGACAATGTGAATGAAAGAAAAACAGAGTACAGATTAAGAACCTGCTAAAAACAACCTCAAAAGAATCTCAAAACATGCTAACAAAATTTTAAATTTCAATTAAATTAATTCAAATTCATGCGCGTGCAAACGATCGACGATCCTTGGGCATACGAATCGAATAAATGCAGGGATACCAGCAGCCAGGGACAGCAGGTGCACAGCGTGGCATGGCGCCAGTGCCAGGCAGACCGCAGGGGCCACAGCAGCAGCAGCAGCAACTCCAACAACAGCAACAGTATGGTCCACAGGGTCCCAGAGGTGGGCCCCGCTTCCGAGGACCAGTACCCGGGCAGATGAACATGCAGGGACAGCAAATGCAAGGACAGATGCCAGGACAAATGCAGGGTCAGATGCAGGGTCAAATGCCTGGTCAAATGCCTGGCCAAATGCAGGGGCAAATGCAGGGTCAGATGCCAGGGCAGATGCCTGGCCAGATGCCAGGACAAATGCCCGGTCAGATGCCTGGACAGATGCCAGGGCAGATGAACAATCAGATGCCTGGTCAAATGCCTGGCCAAATGCCCGGGCAAATGCCTGGCCAAATGCCTGGACAGATGCCCGGTCAGATGCCCGGTCAAATGCCCAATCAAATGATGGGCCCACGCGGTCCCCTCAACCAGCAGCAACAGCAACAGGGCCAGCACCAGCCTGGTGGCCAGCAGCAGCCCGGACAGCAGCAGCAGCAACAGCAGAAGAAACCCCGCTACTTTGTGGCCATGTTCGACTACGATCCATCGACCATGAGTCCCAATCCCGATGGCTGCGACGAAGAGCTGCCATTCCAAGAGGGTGATACGATCAAGGTAAGCTCGCTGATCCCTTCCAACACGCACACAGAACCACCAAAACACTTTCCAGCTGCCGACAAATGATAGGCAAATCCACGCGCAGATCAGATGGCTCGATGTGATCCTGATCCACAGCAGTCGGTGCACACGGTAACCAGTTATAAGAACCAGCCAGCAAATTGGATGCAATTGGATGCGATCTTGATCTCTATCTCGATATCCGATTTTGATATTGGCTGCGCTTGCTTGTTGCGCTAATTGAATGATCAGTGCATGTTTTTCCTTCGCCCCAACCAATAACCATTCGACATCCAACTCACTGACCCACTGACACACTGAACCATTAGACCCATTCAGACTCCTTTGAGAACTCGATCGATCCGTACTGTTATCCGTTTACCCCACAGAACCTACCCCTACCAATAATATCTACTATCAATCTATCAACCCATACAGTAATCAATACTCTACCCACTAAGTAGACGTTGTTCTCTCTCTCTCTCTCTATCTCTAACTCTAACTATGTTCTAATAGTTCCATAAATAATCGTTAAGCTAGCGTTATGCACCCAACAATACACACTTTAATCCACAATAATCTCCATGCGATTACACATCCCAACCAAACCCCAATCTCTGCCTGATCTGTACTCATGTTTGTCCCCATCTTCCGCTCCTCTCTCTGTTCCGGATTTAGGTCTTTGGTGATAAGGATTCCGATGGCTTCTACTGGGGCGAACTGGCCGGTCGTCGCGGCTATGTGCCGCACAACATGGTCTCTGAAGTGGAAGACACAACCGCATCGATGGCTGCCGGCGGTCAAATGCCAGGCGCCATGCAGGGCGCTGGCGCTGTCGGTGGACAGGCGCAGGTGATGCCCGGCCAGGTGGTGCCACAGCAGAGCATGCGCAACGTGAGTCGCGATCGCTGGGGCGACATCTATGCGAATATGCCGGTGAAGCGCATGATTGCCCTCTACGACTACGATCCCCAAGAGTTGAGTCCCAATGTGGATGCCGAGGTAAGTTCAAGGGAATTTATTATTTTTGGGTGATTTTTGCATGGACTCTTTTTGGTTTTTGTGTCTCTACTTAGCGAAGGGAGAGCCGTGCGGGCGGTGGTCTTATGGGTGGTCTGTTGGGCAGCTTTTTGCCAGGCTTCCGCCAGGACTTGATTGATCCCATGGCCTGTGAAGTGAGTGTCTCCAGAACTCCATAGACCCGCAATCACTTACTGCTAAGAGAGCTTTTCTTGCTGCTTCCTCCTCTAACATTATTCCGAGCTAATCTCGATGCCTTTTCTCTGACTTCTACCATCTACAGCAGGTGGAATTGTGCTTTAAGACGGGCGAGATCATATTGGTGTATGGTGAGATGGATGAAGATGGTTTCTACATGGGCGAACTGGATGGAGTGCGTGGCCTGGTGCCGTCAAATTTCCTGGCGGATGCGCCGGACCAATACAACAACCAGATGGGTCCGGGCGGTGCAGCCGGACGTGGCGGACTCAGTCAGCGGGGCAGGGGCCAGGGACCTGGTGCGAGAGGACCACCGCCGCCGCCGCGGGACAATATGATGCCTGGCGCGGCCGGGCGTGGTCAACCAGGTAAAAGTAAGTAGGCTTTGTGCAGAACATAATGATCCAATAACCATAATCTACGCAATTTATTTGTGGTCACAGTTTTAATTTTCCGTTTTGTGTTTCTTGCGTTTCCTTCTTCGTGTTTTGTGTTCTCTTCGTTTGAGTTTGAATACGAATTAAAAATCCAATCCAATCCACAGTGATCAAATCGAGAAACCAATTCAATTACATGAGATTTCAATTTTATTTTCCAAGTTTTTGGTTTTTTCTTACTTCCTTTCGTACAAAAAATAAATCACAAAATAATACAAAAAACATGATGTACTTTTATCTCGAAATCACTCTTTATAAGATGAATGAATAAAATAACAACAACGTTATGCAGGTTCTTCCAGACTACATAAAACAATAATTCCAATTCCACAAGCAGGATAATGTACCACAACTACAACTACTACTTAATACTATAGCAAATCCATTTCTGATACCGATACTCCCACCTCAAAAAAAGATTTTCAGTTTCATATTTGGTTTCTTCCCCTTCCTTCGTTTGTTTGTTTTCCGAATTTCCGAACAAAATCTTCCCCAAAAGAAACGATCAGCCGAACAAACACTGAGAATATTTTCCACTCTTTCCCTCTACTCAACTATTTCTGTCTCCGACTCTCTCTATCGCAAAGAAGAAACAACAAAAAAAATAGAATAAAAACAGTTACCAATTCTGATTTTTGAACGCCGCCAAAATTTAATTTCCATTATGATTCCGAGCGAAACTTCAAAATCTCTCTCTATCTAACTCTCTATTTTTATCCCATTCCTTTTTGAATTATTGAATTAATATGCGATTTTGGTTAATGTACAAATTCAATTATTTCCAGCACCAATCAGTTTGATATTTCCAATTATATATTTACCATATAATATATCTATCAATATTCTATATTATATATTTCCTTTCGATTCTTTTTGTACGTTGTTTCTTTTTCCTTTTGTTTTATTTGGATTCAAGTGATGTATAATTCTAATCAAATACAAATATACAATAGATAGTTGTTGTTCTTGTTGTTGTACACACACAATATATATATATATAAATATATATCTATATCTATTTATTTCCTAAGCATCCATTCATTGAACCATTCCATTAAAAAGAAGTCTAAGAATTCGTACTAAATATATTTTAAATAATAAGATTCAAAACAGATCACAAATCTGTATCACACAATTGGATTTATCGGCATCCAAAATATGGTTAGGATCATTCTCATTATCATTTCTCATCACATCAAACTTTGTAAATATATATTTTCACCTAGCTTTTTCTTCTTCTTGTCTATAAAACAATTTTTATGTTTTATTTTCCTATTTTTAACTGGTCTCCCGTCTCTCTGTGTCTTGCGTGCCTTTCTCTAGCCGTGTACAAAAATTATAGTTGGTCTTTGCATGTCAATTGAATATTGTATTTTGTTTTTAAAAACAGTTTGAAACAGATTATATTCTCGCCTTATTTCCACTCGTTTATGGGTTTTTTATTTGTTGAACCAAGTAAGGCCAAGTGTTTTTGCATTAACAATACTAATTACCTGCACCTGATTGCCGAATGAACTTGAATTGCCTACCAGTAGATTACCCACCAATGAGACGTAGAAATATAAACCAAAGACAACCAGCCAATCAGCCTCTGTACTCTTCTGTGTGTGAAGAATGTCCCCCCCAAGCAGATGATCTGTAAATACTGTTGGTAAATGCCTCTCTCACTCTCTCTATCTCTGACAGACCACGACAGTCCGACTAGGGAACAATCTCTAAAACCAATTCCGAATTGTTATCCTCTGGTGGATAGCCCCACAAAAGATCCACTCCACTCCAACCCAAATTGATCCCACAATACATACAACATTGTTGAGTTGAGTGCTTTGAGTACACTCGAGTATCTCCGTATCTGCTTCTCAAATTAAAAGATAACTTTTCTTTTAGCGTTGTTTTTCCTCTCGTTGATTTTCGAATTTCGTTTTTCCTTTCTCTCTTCTTTTTTCTCTTTCTCTGTTTTCGTTAAGTGTTTTCCTTCTGGTTTTTCTGAATGTTGGTCTTGTTTGTTTGCGAATTAGCTTCTTCGATATATATATATTTACTATTCGTTCATACTTTTGTTCAAGATATAACAACAAAAACAACAACAGCATCAGAAAAAAGGGCCACCAAAAAGGGCACCAAAAACCATTTACAAAAATTTCCATTTTCAAATAAATACGAGCGCAGTCGTCTCTTTGTAACTAATGTAAATCTCTTTTTGTAAAATACAAGCCTACTAAATTTTAACTTTAAACTTAACTTATTTCCCAAAAATATACCCACAAAATACTAAATATACCAAAAATATACCACTAAGTGCCCGTCCAACTACTACTACTATTTATAACCCATACTCACCCGCCCCGAAAAATACCTTTGTAAAGTGCATAACAAAATGCTTAACAGAACCAAAAAGTACCAAACCATAATATCGATACCACCATCCACCATTCAGAAATATCAAGCGCTATCCTTAGATCTGAAAGGTAATATTTAAAACAATTTTAATCTACATATACATATGTCTGGACAAGTGTACCTATTAAATAACAATCACATCAAATGCAATCCAATTCGAACCAATCGGAATCCATTTGGCGCCTCTTTCTCTCGTTGTTTGCAAATAATTCCAAAATTTCAACCGAATGAAGCCCGATATTTATTTGAAAGTGATGTGAAATGAAACATTTTAAACTGTTTTTCAAGTTATTTTAAGTTCGATTCTACCCTCTTTCATTATGAGTTTTCAATTGGTTTTTTTGTTTTTGTGTGAACTGCGGTGAAATTCTAGAGAACAAGACTCAGTTTTAACCCACCCAAACCCAACCCAAGATAAGGAATTGACCAACCAAAAAAGTATATCCTGAATAGGATCTTTCCAACCCACATTTACTATATAATCACAGTTCCCGAACAGGCAGCTTCAGCAGTCCTCCTCCAGTACTACTCCACTTTTAACTCCAAATCGAAATCTCAAACGAAAAAGAAAGAAAATTCTCCCAAATTTGAACGCGACTAAAATCCATAAATTTCGATATAAAGTTTAAGTTTTGTTTTTGGTTTTCGGTTTTCGGTTAACGGTTTTATCGATTTTTGGTTTTGATTCACGTTTGGGTTTCCAACTCTTTCGTTCGACTACTACAAACTTCTTTCGAATAATTTTTTGTAATGGTCTGCTGTGGTAAATGTGAAGTCTTTATGTTATATTCGTTGCTATAGATGCTCGCCCTGCTTCCCCTACACTGTTAGACAACACGGGCCATCCTGCCCCCGATCACCAAGCGCAGGTAAATACTCTTTTCTCTCTTTTGTTTCCTTTTTTTGTTCCGATATATTCGTTATAACGAAAGTATGAAAAAAACCAACGATATACAAATATATTTTCGTTTGTTTTTCGAAAAAAAAAAACAACTAACTGCTAAAATTAACAACAACAAAAAAGAGTGTTACGTATACGCCAAAATGTATCCGCAAAGTACCCAAAACGCTACAACCTCTACTTACTACTTACAAATAATTATTATTACTACAAACAACAAAAAACAACTACAACAGAAACCACAAACAAGAACTACTTACTACAGCCTATACCTGTACCTATACCTGTGTACCTGTACCTATACCTGTAAACTTCTAGCTATATCTCTCCTCCACCTCTTGCTATATCTGCCACTCATTTGATTTTCGGTTCAAAGGTCCAAAAAGCATTCATCATACCCAGACTCTCCCTGCCACAACTCAGTCCCTGACACTGACAGAACAGAGTAGCTATCTATCTCTTTCCCTCTGGCATACTGCTATCGCTTTCGTGCACACACACACTCTCACATACACACACTCGCCAGTAGTGTCGTGTTGGTCTCTCTTTCATACTCGCCAATATTCGATTCGATAGTCCATTGTTTCGTCCTCTTTCTCTCTGTCTCTCTCTCTATGTCTATAACTATTGTACGCATAACTACTACTAACTTCTACTATTAATCCTTATCCTAACCGTACTCTGTCTATATAAACTCTATATGTGTCTGTACCATAACGTAACTCTCTCGAACCCCAGCCCCACCAAGTCAAACGCTTACAGTACAGTACTCGTACATGAACATGCCAATTAACTTAACGATACCAATCAACAACCGATTAAATAGTACATATGTATAGCTAGCAACATGTTTATCTTGTAGTTAACATCCAGTATATACAAAAACATCCCAAAATAACAACAAGAAACAAAACATACAGCATCAGCATCTAACAGGCTCGTCCGTGTGTAAAGATCGTATCGTTGAGAGCATCCATACTACTACTACCATATAGCCTGCAAATGCCGCACTTCATGTTGGTGTACCATATACTATATATTCGATATACTCGATAGGAATACTTAGTGTGATAATCCAGATATCGTGCTTGTGTGTATAGCCTGTATATAAAGGGAGCTCCCGAGGAGCTTCAGCAAACAATATCCACAGCCAATCCACAGTCATTTTCACATCGATTTCCTTTTCAGTTTTGTTCTTCATTTTTATAACACTTTTTCTTTTGAGTTTTTCTTATGGTCTGCAATTTTATTTTGTTTCAAGTTCTCTTTATCTTATCCCGTCGAGGGCTTTTGGAATGTATTTAGACGAAATCCATGACCGTTTAGGGATACTCAAAGTCATGTGTCATGTGACCAATTGGAAGTAATTGTTTTAATTTACAAATGTTTACCACTTTGGTCAGAAATGATTGTTGCATTATTAAAAAAAATACTTGGAAGCCCTCAAAATAGGTCTTACTTTGGTGCTTCTTTTCTATTGTGTTTCTTCATCTACGAGCAAGATCATACCTATTTTGTCTCAGCCGAAAGAGTCCATTGCATAAGCTTTTAATTTGTATAAATATTTATATAAATATTTGAATTCTAAGGAAATTCTTTCCGCCTTTTAACTTTTTTCTGGTATTGAGGTCATTAAAAACGTACTTAATTTAAGTCTACAACAAACAGAACTGCTGCTCTTCCATATTATATTTTAATAAACTTTATGGGCTAAGAGCTAAGAGCTACTGCGGGCAACTTTGACTTCTTTTTATTTGAGTGTTTAGTTTGTTGGTATATTAATGGGATAAAAAGAGATTTCTTTTGCTTAATGTATACACAGCCACATGAATACTCTATGATATACATACTCTATGAACAATAATCCGAAACAAAAATGTAGCTAGGTCTGGTGTACTTAATTCAAAACGTCTTCCAGAGCAAACAAAAACAAGTTCCCACAACCCACAAATTGAGATAAAATACCCAAAAATATGTACAAAAAAAAAAGACACAGCTTATCTAAGTAACGCTCAAAAACCAGATACCAGATACGAAACACAAACACACAAGTGAAACTTATTGCTGATAAGAATTGCCCCCGCCCTCGCCCATAAATATACATACATAAATACGCATATATATATCGAACTATATATGAATACATTTTGGTTTCTTTACTGGTAAACGCTACTAATTATATTAATTAATTGCTACTACTACTATTGGAATATTGGATGTAATGTGTACAAATTTCTATGTGATTCACTGTATGTGTAACTCTTTGACGTTTTTCTTTTTGTTTTCATTTCATTTTTGATTTTGCTTTTTGTTTGGTCAACTCTGGTGTTTCAGTTGTGTTCTGCCTTCTAAGTTGTGACCCTGAATTATGCTTTTCACTCTACATAAACATACTATAACCCTCTCCTCCTCCACCTCTCATATGATTTTCGTTTTTGGCTCACCTTTTGTGTCAATTTTTAGTTGTTAGAACTGCATTTTGCTTTAAGTTTTAGACAAGAAAAAAACAGCGATACGAAACGGAAATAAAACATTTAAATTTATGTTTTAATTTGATTTTGTTCATCGAAGCAGTCAATCTCTCTATTGATGGATTATGATTATCTGACACAATCGATCACAAAATACACAACAACTACTTATCCCCCCACATATCGTCTCTCACGCCTCATCAAGGTAGTGTAAATACTCGTAAATAGCGTTTTAGATCTACAACCACTACGATTACGTAGCAAAGTCCGTGCCAAACCAGGCTCCAGCATCGAGAGTTGTTTTTGACTAGAGTTTGTCTCCTGCCCACAACAAAAACAAACAAATAATTGTTGCAAATTTGTTGTCGAAACGTATTTTTTTGTTTTTGTTTTTAATTTTGTAATGCAACTTTTTGAGTTCCACCTTTTGGCCCTAGGCCCACTTCATTTTGCGTTGAAAACTATTAAGAAACGTTGCTAGTTCTACATAGTTTCTGAGTTATTTTTCCAAACCAATCAAAAACGTTAAAGGAAAACTGTCGAGCCCGTACCATGCCGTATTGCTACTGGTATTCGTTTTGTTTGAGGTCAGAATCAATCGGATCTACGAGAAGTTCCACTGGATGTGCTTCTGCTTCCAGTTTCGCTTTCGGTTCCGGTTCTTGAGTGTAGCCATTTTTTGCCAATTTAGTAGTTAAAGCATGTAGTTGCCATTACTAACATAACCAACAAAAATCAAACAAAAATCAAACAACAAACCATCTCAAGTAACTCTGCAACTACTTACTGCTCGTGGACGAGCGACACCCCCCAAATATCCTAGATTGTTTTTTCACTGCTAAAACCAAACTAACCAAACCAAATCCCCTGGCCACTTGAGAGAACAAAAGAAAATTATATGAAAATATATTTTGAGCAAAAACTTAACCCATAACTACTATCTACTATACGTACAACAATTATATATATGAACAAATATTTGAACAATTAGTTTGCCATTCGTTTTGATGAGAGATTACTTAGCACTGATTGGAGCCATTCGACTAACTCGTTCTCGTTCTCTTTGGTATATTCGATAATCGCCAACTTGCAGGGGATGATCGGCCGCGTTGGTAATGTTGGACTGCAACAACAGCAACAGCAGCAGCAGCCGTACGGTCAGCAACAGACGCAGCAACAGCAACAACAACAACAGCAAATGGGAGGACAACCTGGATTGATGGGAATGGGCCAACAGCCGCAACAGCAGATGGGACAGCAGCAGATGGGACAGCAGCAGCTGGGACAGCAGCAAATGGGCGGAATGGGACAGATGGGCCAGCAAATGGGAATGGGAGGACAGCAGCAGCAACAACAACAACAGCCGCCGGTAACGACGCAGGCGCAAACGGGTGGCCTGTTCTCCGGCGCGACTAGCCTGCTCTCTGGTGCTACTTCGGCTGCCACCGGTGGTCTATTTGGGTCGAAGCAACCGCCCAAAACGGATCCAATGCAACCACCTGGCGGTGTGCAGCCAACGCAGCAACAAGCAAATGCCTTTGGTGCACAACCCGGGATGCAACAGGGCATGCAACAGGGCATGCAACAGGGTATGCAACAAGGCATGCAACAGCAGGGCATGCAACAACAGGGCATGCAACAACAGGGCATGCAACAGCAGGGCATGCAACAGCAGGGCATGCAACAGGGCATGCAACAGGGCATGCAGCAGGGCATGCAACAACCGCAACAGCAGCAACAACAGCAACAACAACAGCAAATGCCACAGCAAGCCCAGCCACCGCCGCAGGCGCAAGGCGGCGGTCTGCTGGGCGGCCTCAAAGGCATTGCAGCGGCGGCGCCCGGCGGCGATGTCCTCTCGAAAGGCAAAGATCTATTTGGTAAATTTGGGTTCGGCTTTGGCAAATAACCCCGGTCATTCCATAGGGTCCTGTTATATTATTCGTAGATTAGACCTATTATTACTACTATGATTATGGATTATTGATTATGGATTATGGATTATGGATGATTATGATTATTGCTATTGATTATGACTACGATTACTAAGCTAATATATAAACGAGAAAAACCAAAAACAAAAACGCTAAGAATGATACCAAAAAAATAAGAAAATCAAATAAAATACAAACTAAAAATAAAAATAATGAAAAAATGAAAACCCGATCCCCGGTCCACAGTGGGCTAATGTGAAAGCTGTTGCTGTTGTTGTTAATAATGATAAACAAAAACACAAAACACAAAAATGATATGGATAAACTGCAACTAATAGTCATAATGGTAATATTTTTTATTAATTAAATTGATAGAAATATTATGAGTGACGGGCAACAGCAGCAGCGGCAGCAGCATCCCAGGGGGGCAGCCACAAAAAGAGCCGACAAGAAAATGAATTGTTGTAAAATTATGAAACAAAAACAAAGATTCCAAAAACCATAACACACATCAACACATACATAGATACCGAACACACAGACACACACATAAACAATTTACTAAATACATAAATACAGAATATACAGAAGGGAATGGGAGTGGAAATGGGGATGGGGATGGGTAAGCGGAGAGTTGGAGAAAAATACATACATATATATATATATATTATACATATACATACATTATATTTACAATTATTTGTTAACGCACATTGTTAAATTTGCTACTGTTGCTGACCAGTTTATAAACATTAAAGAAGAAAAACCAAAAAACGAGAATAATTGATAAATAAAATAAAAAAGAAAGGAAAAGCAAACACATAAGGTAAAACTAAACTAAAAAAGAAAACCCAACATAAAGATACATATATTATATGTATATATTTAAAGTATATTGAAAACTAAAAACCATTAAAATTACGTTTATAAATCAAAGAGAGAGAGGAAGGAGAAACAACCAACCGCATGTGGAGTGCCATGAGTGCAATGCAATGTCAGCAGAGAGAGGCAGGAACAAATATACATACGAGTACATTAAAACTAATGAATAGATATGATATTGATACATACATATTTACATACAATACATAAATACATATATATACGCATAGACTATATACAAAATTCGCATTCAAGCCAATCCTCCTACTCGGGCGACAATTTACTTCCAGTTCCAGCTACAAAACTTCTACCCCCTACGCCTGCGCTCCTACATTTTCCAGTGATAGACGTTAACCATCTTTCGATTGCCCTCACCCCCTATTTCTTACAGTGTTTTTGATGTCCATAGAAGCATATATGCGATAAATATCAGTGTAAACATAAAGCAAACCAAAGACCAAGAGAGATCTACTCCTACATATTGCATGTGCCCCCCCAGGTGGCATATAATAAATATAACAAAAAGTACTTAACAAAGCACAAGAACTTAGCATTAGACCACAGTAAAGAAATTCCACAAACTCCCTAAAAAGATGGAGAAAACATTTTACTTTTTCACCCCAACCCCTTGCTCCACTTGCCACTTTGCGTATACGTAATATGTGCGTGCGCACTTCCTATTGCCTATCTATTATGCATACGCGGACAGTGTTTCCAAGCCAACTTTAGCTACCATCTACTCCAGATACTCCCAGTAGTTTTTTGCCTATTTTCCTTTTTGTCTCTCCGAGGGCTTTGCTTTATCCTGTTCAAAGAGAGTGTAAAACTGTTTCCTAATGTTCCAAAAAATTGCTTCAACTCTCACAGACATATACACAGACATACACACACACATACATGCGTACCTCTTGCTTTACAACAAACAAATATTACAAAAAATAAAAGACATATATTAAACAAACAAAAAGTTACCAAAAAAAAAACAAATTATATAAAAAATATTTAAAGAGAGCGAAAGCGCATACAGTGTTGCCTATGTACATACGACATTGTATGTATGTGCTTGGGAATGGCAATGAATTTGTGAGCAAAGGATTACTTTACATAGACACAGACACACACATAGATACACACCCAGACCCAGACACACACACACACACTCAGAGAAATGCAAAACTCAACTGCAGGTTGACACTGTACATTGTACGATAAACACTGGCTAAAATTGTTTGTAGAATCAGACAGAGTACCACAATCAGAACTAGTCGCAAATGTTAGCTAAGAAAATGTTGAAAAATGTGAGCAACAAAGAGGAGTGTTAACTTTACCCCACGTAAATGATTTATAACTTAACAATCAAAGAGAGAAATACCATTGTATTATTTAGACACTTCGGAAGAGGGGATAAGCGACAACAAATTACAATCCAAACAGAAGCAAGCCCAACCAGCACCACCGGAGTGGCTATGTCCTGCAGGGATATCCAACCGCTGCCCAGTTATACACAAATACACAGATACACTATATAATCACCCTGCCACACACACACACAGACACACGAGTATATACAACAATTTATTTGATTTCACTGGAATACCAGAGATAAATAAAAATCCCCAACCCCAACACAGACAAAGCGGAGGATAAAAGCGGATAAATACTATGAAACAAGCAAAAACCAAAAACCAAAACAAAACGTGAAAAAACAACCAACTAAATTGTTATACTGTATTATTATACTTTTTCTATAAATTATAATTTCCTTATTGAACAAACAAAAAAGCGAAAAAAAAACAAAGACAAACATAATAATTAAACAACAATTTCAAAGAAAAAAAAACCATGAAATGACTCTTAATGACTCGTAATTATCGCTGAATTTCATTCATATTTTTTTCGGCGGCTACAACCACAAAGAATAATTACTCATACGCCATGTGGCAGCCAGCGACACGTGAGCCCTCTCCCAGTTGTGGGCTTCATTATCTTTACAGCCCAACAAAGCAGCATACAATATATTTGATTTAATAATGCAATTAAGTATTTACAGAGCCGCTTACTAAATAACTTAATCTAAAGAGCTAACCAGCGAAGCAATTGCGCAATGCCAGCCCGTCACATGCAAACGCCCAAACGGAGGCAGTTCCACAGAACATTCATCTAGGCAAACAAAACAGCAAAACAAACAGACTGACAGGCTAGCTGACTGACGGACTGACTGAGATAATAGGAACCAACACTCAGAGCTTCGCATCGAGCTGCTGCCCAGACTCTTTCTTCTGCTGCAGATGACTAATCAACTGACTGTCCTCCTGGCAGAAGCGCACATTGCCAATCACGGGCAGCATTTGCTGCACCTTCAGGCTCATGTTCTGCAGTATCAGCAGCACATCATTCTCAGCCATCTCCTTGCTGACAGCTGTCAGCATCTCTGTGAAGGTGGCATCGAACTGCATGAAGCGGCTGCAGTCCAGCACCACGGGAAAGTCGTTGCGGTAGAGCGAACAGGCGCCACGCAACTCGCCGCGCAGCGTGTCCACGCCTGTGTAATAAATGTCCGACTGGGGCACAACATGCACATAAGTTAGGGACTCCTCCTGCAAAAGAGAGAAAGTAACTTTAGCTAAAGGGAAAACCATTTTCTCGGCTGCTCTAGCTAACCTTTTTCAGGGACACTTCAATTTTGGGATTACCCAAACGCAGCAGAATGAACACCATGCTCAGAACAATGCCAAAGAGCAGGCCCAACTCCACGCCGGCCACCAGGCAGATGATGAAGCTGCCCACCCAGCTGAAGAAATCCTTTTTGTTGGTCTGCCACAGCTCCTTCACGGGCGCCAGATCGATCTGAGGGGAAATATTTATCACTGATAAATGAGGGGAAAGTTGAGCAAATGATAATAACCCACCATAAAGATCACTGCTGCAATGAGCACAGCTGACAGCGATGCCTTGGGTATGTACTGGAAGTACGGCGTCAGAATGCTCAGAGCGGAAAGAACAATCAGGCCCGTGTAGATGCCAGCCATGGGTGTGCGTACGCCTGAGGCCTGACTCACCGCCGAGCGGGTGAACGCTCCACACGTGGGCATTGCGCTGAAAAAGGAGCCAGCAATGTTGCACAAGCCCAGGGTGAGCATCTCCTGTGAGGCATCCAGATTGCCATCCTTCACTGCTCAAAAAGACAATCGAGTGAGACAAAAGCTCGTTGGTGAGTACATTAAGTATACGTACCGAAAGCCTTGGCAATTGCCACATTGGCCAGCACGGCCACAATGGGCACCACAACTATGCCGCTGCCCAGCTCGTGCAGGATGTCCGTGAAGACGTAGGTACGATTCTGGTACTCAAAGGCGAAGGGCGGCAGCTTGATCGAGGGCATGGCCGAGGATACCTTGGAGGAGAGTGCAAAGGGCACCGCTTCCAGGGAGCTCTTCTTCACCCAG
Organism: Drosophila subobscura; assembly: GCF_008121235.1. Taxonomy (NCBI): domain Eukaryota; kingdom Metazoa; phylum Arthropoda; class Insecta; order Diptera; family Drosophilidae; genus Drosophila; species Drosophila subobscura. The sequence goes on along the minus strand of NC_048533.1, from coordinate 25,048,128 downwards.
ATGAACACTAGCAGGCCGGTGAAGAAGACAACCAAAGCATTGCGCGAGATGCTAATGTACCACAGAACCTTCTTCAGGCGACGCGTCATCGGTGAGTCCTGCTTGAATTTCACTTGGGACAGGAGCTGCAAAGGGAGGAAGAATTAAGAGAGAGGGATTACAATCTCCCATGGATTTATAATTTATCCAAAACTTACACGCAACGACAGCAGCACAACCAGACAGAAAATGCCCATGGCCGCATCCGAGGGTCGAATGCTGCCAAAGAACTCCCCAATCGAGGGGAATCCTTTCACGCGAACACCCAACAGATTCTTGATCTGAGCAAACACCACAATCACAGCTGTGCCGGAGGTGAATGCCTTGGTCACCGGACCCGGTATAAAGCTCACTATAAATCCCAGCTGGAACACACCCATCGCCAGCTCCACTAATCCCGCGAGAAATGCCAGCACGATGACCACCTGCACGGGTTTATCCGCACAGAACTGAAGCGTGAGAATGGCCATCAGGCTGGTGGGTCCAATGGAGACCTGCGGTATCGTGCCAAAGAACACATAGATGATGGATCCAATAAATGCCGAGTACAGGCCGTACTCCGAGGAGAGGCCAGCCAGCGCGGCGTAGGCAATGCTCTGCGGAATGATCGTCAGTCCCAGGGTGATGCCCGCAATCAGATCGGCAAAGGCACGCTCCCGATCGTAGCTCCGTATCCAGCTGAGAATGTAGATGCGACGCAGCAGCCAGTGGGCCTGCTTGGCCTTCGTGTACTTCCCCTCCACGTCGACAGTGTGTCCGTTTGCCTGGTCGTAATAATCGTCGCCATTCTGCAGCGTATATTTCTCCTTCTCCTCGCAATTGGCTGAAATGGAGAGAGACGAGTGGGGGAGTGCACTTCAGTGAAAGTTTTCGTGTTTTAGTTGGTTGGTTCTGTGTCTCCTACGATCGTATATGGTGGCCACTGTGGCACCACCTCCCGGCTGGCCCTTGGATGCTCCACGGCCACTCCATTTGCCCACCGTGGGCCACAAGCCGAACGTGTGCTTTCGCGGCCAACGCATTTTGTACTGATTTGTCTGTTTTCAGTTTCAGTTTCTGTTTCGCCAATGGGCCAAGTACCAGCCGAAATTTTGTTTGATTTTTGCTTTTTTTTGCTCAAGGCAAAGGGGGAATTTTTGTTAGCATTTTAACACGGAACGGAACGAGCTGCTGTCCGAGCACAGCCCGAGAGCGGCCCGAGCTGCGAGTCACAGTGAATAAAAATAACAAAATAAACAATTTAATTGTGTGAAAACGCTAAACAGGTGGAATATGCATGCACGGACTCCGATGGGCTGTGTAGTTGTTCCCGTGTAATAGTTATAAACAACAATCGAGATTCTTTACTTCGATTGGGAGCGGGGAATTACTGCCTCTAGCTATCAGTCTGGTTGTGTGTTTGTTCCGGACTCGGAAACCAGTTTTCGCTTCCTCAAATGTACACCAAGTTGTTATGTAAATGTATTTCGAATCGTAACCCTGATTTTTGTAGCGCAGTTTAGATTGTGTCCACAAATCAAATAGAGCAAACATAACCAGCAGATACGTGATTAAAATTCACGTGAAAATTGCAACCACTGCAAATTAGCACAATTTTCGTGGTTTAAATCAAAAAGAAGACCGACTGGGAGACTGGGAGACTGTGAGTCACCGTCTGACCATAGGAACAATTGATGCAAAGTGGGTGTTAGCTTTGCCACAAATTGTGCTAAAAGTTAATGCCAATACTCTTCCATAGTTGTACATCACGGAGGGGCATTACGCACGTACCACTGTGTGTCTGTACATCAGGTTGGAGTCAGTTGTTCATTCAATCATTCATTCAATCAATCAAATCAAAGCTTCATTGGGAGACTCATTTATCACGCACTCAGCGCATGTACAACCTCTGCCATTGACTCTGCCCAACTGCCTATTAAATTATTATTAATTTTGTATTTACTTTAATGATGCCCAGCTCCCATTTAATCAAACAATTATATTTGATTTTGCTCTTGTCATTTGTGTGGTTTGTAAATTTTTAAGCAATTTTTGTTTGTCACAACAGCAACATTAGCGGTCAAGTTGGAGCCAAAATAAAAACCAAAAATTAATGTTAATTTGCAACAGCGGGCCAACAGCTTTTAACAGCTTTCGTTGGCCAGATTTTGCAGCTGTTCTACGGATGCTAATTAATGCGGGCCAGCTGGGCCATAGCTATAGAATCTGCACTTGTAAAGTGTTTAGAAGTAGAGCGAAATGTGAGGGATAGACGTGCAGGTCAATTTACATAGTCGGAGGTACATAATTGTGTGAATATAAGTTATTGATTTAGAACGGAACAGAGACCTTTAGGAACACCAACAAGTGATATTAAAACGGATCTAAAGAAAGCTATGCCCATCGATAGAGCCGACAGTTGCTGGACTCTGCAGCGACCTTTAAGTCTGCTCCACACTTCACTTGCCCAACACAATAACTGAACCACTTCCAAAAGTTTTGTTAATCCAAGAGAATGCTTCTACATATCCTTAGCTGCCTTGGCATTGTGGTTAAACATACCATCAAAGGATAACTTCTTTACGATCGACATGCTGCACGTAGCCGTATATCCACTAAGGTCGTTTGAGCACAGTTCATTCAAGTAATTGTAGCTGAAGGATATGCGAGTACAAGTTACACCCGTGGGACCCAAGTGCACCGTTCCGCAATCTAATGAAAACTGCCAAATAGGCGAATTTCTGAATGATAAATAAGCTGTGATGGGATGGGCTGGTCTGGGCTGTGCTGGGACGAGGCAGATTTTTCTGATAACACACAGAAAATGAAAAGAGTCAAGAAAACGGCGACAAGCAATCCTCTTTCTTTCTGCTCGAGATCAGCGCAACAATGGCACACTTAACGCCCCATTCGGCAGGCAGATGGGCACACAAACATTGCGGCGGAGGCTGGGCCCACAAATTAATATATAACTGGATATGTCAACGGCAGCACTACGACACTACGACGATATCGCGGCCCAAGTACGTACAGGGGGGTGCCGACTGGCACTCCACGTTGGATCTTGGGTTGATAAAAATTTCCGCCTCACTGCGATTGTTCTGTGGACTCCAAGTTATTTTCCACCTCGCTGGTCTACTGGTCAATGGGAATGCTGGACAGGCAATATTTGGTTTTGAGTTTAGATAGATTCCCCCCTTAAACAAACGGTGACGCCTGGTGACAGTCTTTTGTAAAGCTCTTTGCATGAGGGTCAGAAAATAGCTTCATGGACTGTGACTAGATTAGATTTTGGCCCTCAAGACTCCCCAGCTAGGTGTTAAATAGGGGTCTGGAGGGCATATATATTACTACTACATCACATCACTACTACATCGGGGGCGCGTGGGTCTGTTGTCTGGGCAGATATACAGCCGCAGCCGCAGCCGCAACGCGCAACGAGGAGGCTGTCTGGCGGCGAGAGATGGCGGCGTAATTAGCTATCCGCGTAGCTATCTCATAAGTCGTAATTTATGGCTGACTTTGAAATGTTTGCAAGTGCAAAAGTGCCGGTAAAAGGGAGTTTCTCGGCCCCAAGGTCATTGGGCGGCACTCGTCGCTTATCTGAGTGTAGGATAAATATGCGGCGTTTTTTGTATCTAGACAGGCCACCACAGGCAGGGCAGTCTGAGCTATTAATAGCTAGTCGAATGTTTGTGAACTAGATTTGAAACAAATATTTGTGTGTCGTCTGACACCGCAACTTCGTTTTCCAAGAATATGTCAGCGCAGCAACTAAGCCCGCTGACATTTGAAAAAATAAGAATGCGCGGCAACTGGCACGTTCGGTGGCACAGTCATGTGTTGAGCAGCGCCGCAGTATCGCATAAGTGGATGTTTTTATTTCTGCCGATAGATGGGCCATCGAAACATTCTTTTGAATGAGCCAGCAACTGCTTTCTATACATGAACAGCACTGTTCCGCAACAAGGGCACACAAGGAGCAATGTTCTGATACCCTCACAAAAGGAAATAGGGTATACAAATGCCACACCATCTGTTAACGAGCAACAAGTGATCATTTGTTTTGAAATAAGTTTTACAAACTATCCAATTTTGTGAATAATAGATGAATAAATTTAACACAATTATTTTTTCAAACCCGATAGTCTGAGTTAGCAATATTATTTAAAAGAATATTAAAATCCAAAACACACAGGATCATCGACACAGAACGATTAACCCATTTTCGACCAGTTGGGTATTTGTTAATAAACACTCAAATTTAAAATCAGTTCGTGTGAAAGATACTGTAATCATAATTTATTGCTAAGTAAAGAGGAAAATATAAGCTACAATGATGATTTACAAACAGAATTTGTTTCAGTGACTTAACTCAAGTGGCTTATCTATTTAAATGTAGGGGGGCTAAGTAGGTTAAGTTGACTCTTTTTATCGGTACATTTCCATGCACTATCGCACAGCTGTTTATCGAGTAATCGAGTATACATCTTTCGGTCGTACAAAACACCCCCCTCTTCGCATAAAAAGTTAATAAATTAATTAAATACTTTTTCAATAAAACTAAATTCGTCGTTTATTGTTCCCGTCGCAGTATTCGGTGCAAGTGGCTGAAATAAGCAATGGTAACTAGGGATGGTAAGATATCGACATCGAAATCCAACCTTGTCAAGTTATCGCTCTCGTACGCAGGAAAAAAATAAATTTAGCAACAAAAGCAAATTTAGCAGCCAAGTAACAGTGCTGAACGCCGACAATATTGCTTTTTTTGTCTTGAAAACGTGTTAAAAGTGCGCGAATATATCAATAAAGTAGCCCAAGCAAAGGAAAAAGGCAAAGTTTCGTGCGTTTCATCGTTCGTCGACTCTTGGTGTTGGAAATTGGCTTGCGCTCCCCAATCTATTATGAACAACAATAGTAAGCGGAAAACTCGACCTAGTGGAGGAGGTGGCGGTGGCGGAGCCAGCGGCGGCATCTCAAGGTAAGAAGAAGCACCAGCTGCAGTGGAAAAGCGAATGCAAAAAAGACAAAAGCCAAGCGACAGACACAAGACAAGGAAAAAAAGAAACGATACGAAGCGAAAGAAAAAGAAAAAAACACACACACGCACACAGACACAAGTGTAATCGGTCGGTTGTGTGGGGCTGGTTTGCTTTTCGCTGCTGCTGCTTGCTTGCCGTTGCCCTGACAAATTGAAAACCCGCGACGACTAAAAACGCCACTGAAAGAAAGAGCGCTCTCCCGGTCCGGTCGAGAAAGGTGAAAGCGCGTCTCGTGTCTGTTTCTTCGTGGTGGCTGCTTTTGTTTTTGTTATTCTAGTGGCTGCAGCTAAATCAAATCAACTCAAATCGAGGAATTCCATTCCCGTTTCGTATTGTCTGAAATCATTCTGAATTTTTGGAGACCAATTCGTAAATGCAAATGGCGCTTATATAAGAGGCCCAGCTGTGTGCTTGTGTGTGTCAATCAGTGTGTGAGTGTGTGTGTGTGCTCATTGGTGTGCGCTTATCGGGTCAGACCGTGTGAGTGTGTGTACGGTTTCAGCATCAGATTTTTATGCTTTGTTTACATTTCCCTTTCGCCAGAAAAAAATGGGTACAAAGACATAATTTGTTTAAAGGTTTCCGTTGTCGCATTAGTGGCTCGTTTTGCTCCTCGCCGCGCTTGCTCGCACCCCCAAACAGTTGGACCCAGTTCCCCCTCGTGTCGCTGCTGCTGCGCCCTTAAAATTGTTCAATTGAAATATGACTGCAGCGCGGCGCGCACACAACCACACACATCCGCGTTTGTGCACAGTTCCGGGCATAAGTATTGGCATGGCTCTATATGTGGCCCTCTCTCGCTCTTCTCTAGAATATGACTAAATGCTTATAGCAGATAAAAGGCATAAATTATGGTATTCACCGAGTTAAACATTCTCAGTCGTGCCAATACTTATCGCCATAACTGTTTGTGGTACACGATCATTATTTATTTATACACCAACACACATGCACATGTATAATTGTGAGCACTGTGGGGCCTGGGCCCCAGTCGTCCCACTGTGCGGCCTGGCGAGGGCCAGTGATGCACGCACACGCGCTCACATATTGTACTTTAGTTTTTGTTGTTGTTGTTTTTTCATCGTTTGCCTCTTTTTTTCGACTGCATTTTCTTGCATAGTCAGCATTTTGCAGTTTTGCCCGTTGCCATTGCTGTGACGTGCAGCGGCTGCGCTGCTCAGAGTTTCTTTTGGCACACTTCGTCTCCTCTCCCCCTCTTTGGGCAGCCTCTGCCCCAGCCCCTCCCTGATGGTGGTGTTCCGCTGGGCGCTCGAAATTTGGGTCACTTTACAATTTGCTGACCGAACGATACATCGCTCTTGTTTTCCATTCTACTTCTATGCATATTTATCCGCTATTCTGCCATGCACACTTGCCTTTCGAGTGTGTGGCCTGCTGCTTGCTTGCTGACGGTGCCTTCGTTTCGCTTCAGCCTATTTCTGAGAGCAGCTCTTGCTCTTAACTGTTCTCTCGCTCACCTTATCGCCACGCATGATTCACTCTTTAAACGCAATCAATTATTTGTTTTCATTCACGAAAATGTGCACAATGCACGCTCTGTGAATCAGCCTCCCCTCCTTCTCCCCACCCCCATCCCATTCTCAGCGATTGCACACCCACGCCCGTTGCTGTTGTTGTTGCGGCTGTGTGCGTGGCCGGGTTCATTGTGCGTTTCGTTGCGCATTTCACGGTCGTCGATCCTGCACGCAACACCAAGTCCCAAGTCCATTCCATCCCCCCAAAAAACATCCAAGCGAACGCCACTGAAAACAGAGCTGAACCGTAATTAAATAGGTCCGAGACAGAGCCGAGTCAGCAAAACGCCTTGCTTAAAAAAATCATAAATTGTTCGGAGAATTTTACAGTAATTACTCACTCTTTCAAAACACAAGCAAAACGTAAACAAAGAGCGGGGAACCAGATACCCTGAACCCCCAAAATCGGACTCAGTCCCAGAGGTGATTCCATTTTGCTTCTTTGGCCACACTGCAGTTTCGTACGGCAGCAGCTGGTTGCAAATTTCTTGTGAGAAATCCATTTAATTCGTAATAAAAATCAATTTAAGAAGCACTACGAGCGTTTTTAATTTGCTGGAAGAGCCCGTGTCAGAGATTTCCATAATTCATTTAGTCCCCGTAGCGCGTATCGGTAAGTTCTAAAAAAGCGAGCTAAAATGCACACATACACATGCACTCTCGCACACACACTTACCGCACCATTGTGGGGGTGGGTCTTTGCAAGGGGCGAGGGTCGTTGGAGTTTGCCAACAACGAAACAGAACGAACGAATCGATATCGCTGACGTCCCTGAAACGGTTTTCGCTTTGTCTTTGGCCTGGCTATCACTCTCGCATATTGGAAGCGCCAACCGGGAGACGTTGATGCGTGTGAATAATTTGTGGCATATGCCATTCCATTCCATTCCCAGATACAACGCCAACGACAACAGTCTGAGACCAGCGAACAATAAGTCAGGTGCGGGTGGAAACGGTGCAGGAGCAGGAGGACCAGCAGCAACTCGACCGGTGGCGCAGGGCGTCTATAATAACACGTTTTTCATGCACTCGGCTACGGCGCTGGTTGGCAGCGTTGTGGAGGTGGTCCTGCGTTCGGGCAATATCTACGAAGGCGTATTCCGTACATTCTCGGGCAATTTTGACATCGCACTGGAGCTACCGGCGTGCATTAAGTCCAAGAATCTTCCGGAAGAGGGCAAGGTGCCAAAACACATTATATTCCCGGCCGACACTGTCGTTAAAATCGTGGCGAAGGACTTTGATTCGCAGTACGCCACCGCTGGCGCTTTTCAGACCGATGGAGCCATCTCTGACAAGTGCAATGGTATGTCCAATTCTTATAATCTTTCCATAACTGAAGTACTTATCATGTAATCTTTGCTGTAGGTGCGCGTCCGGACGAGAAGGAGCTGGAGCCATGGGACTCTGGCGCCAATGGGGACATTGACATTGAGCTGGATGGCGCTGCCAATGGCTGGGATGCCAATGAGATGTTCCGCAAAAATGAGCATACATTCGGGGTAACTTCCACTTTCGACGACTCTCTGGCCACGTACACGATCCCATTGGACAAGGGGGACTCGCTGGAGTTCAAGGAGGCCGAGGCAAAGGCTGAGAAGCTGGCAGCCGAAATTGAAAACAATCCGACGTGCCGCGACCGTCTGGACTTGGAGAATGGTGATGAGGAGGCGCTCTTTGCTGCTGTCGAGCGTCCGGAGCAGGACCATCGCCGCGACGGCGACAGGGAGCGCGAGCGCAACGATCGCGAGAGGGAACGTGAGGACCGCGACAGAGATCGTGACCGCGATCGTGGCAACAAACCGCCGCGTGGCGCTGCTGACTTCCAGCTGCGCGAGACCATGAGCAGCGACCGGTACATTACCAAGCAGACGCGCGGACCGCAGATGTCGCATGTGGGCATGTCGCAGGGTGGCGGCGGCGGCGGTGGTCGCGATCGTGATAATGGTCTTATGATGCCCGGGGTCATTACTGGCGGGGCTGGCCAGGGCGCTACGCAGTCGGCTGCAGTTCTTTTGCTCGCAGGCGGCCTGAAGACCTCTGGGCCAGCCTCGTCCGCCAATGCGGCCGGCATGGATGCCTCCGGCAAGTATTCCATGGTTAAGCGCAAGACTGTGCCCCAAGGGGGCAAGGTAATGCGCGGCAATGTGCCGCCCAGCAGTGGCGGCAACATCTCTGCTGTCCAAGGCGGCAATGGAAATCCTGTGGGCCAGAGCAAGGGTGGCTATCAGCCCACCATGGTCATGCAGAACCAGTATGCGTATCAGGGCAACTCGCAAATAATACACGGGTAAGCTAAGGCACAACCACAGCCCAAATCATATCATTAATTTATTATTTTTGCTCTCGTGGCAGGTCCTCCCAATATCGCAATCCATCTCACATGAGCGGCGGCCCCTCCAAGCTGAACGGTGACTCGAACGCCAATACCAATAAGCCGCTGCCCCAGCGGCAGATACGACAGTACCAAGGCTCGCAGAGTAATTCGCTCAACTACGGAGGAGAGCCGCAGCCGATGGGCAAGCCCATGCATAGCTCGCATGGCGGCCATCCTGGCCAAAATAGCAATTCGCCGCCGCTGCAGACGGGTGGGCAGCCGCAACAGCAGCAGCAACAGCCACCGCCGCAACAGCAGCAGCAGCAACAGCACCAGAACATGGCGCAACAGGGGCAGCCGCAGCCCCAGCCGCAACGCCAGATGCGGTCTCGCGATAATCAGCTGCAGGATCTGCGGCAGTTTGGTCAGGACTTCCAGCTGGCTCCAACAAATAATTCACCGCCACAGCAGCAGCCGCAGCAGCAACAGCAACAGCAGCAGGTGCAGGCTCAAGTGCAGCAGCAGCAGCAACAGCGAGCTCTACTGCAATCGACCTCGCCGCCACAGCAGCAACAGCAACATGTGCCCATGCAGCACCAAGTGCCACCGGCTCATCTGCATCAGGCGCCTCTATCACAGCCACACTATGTGCCTCAACAGCAGCAACAGCCGCCGCCTCCCCAACAGCAGCAGCAGCAGCAGCATGTACCGCTGCACTTGCAGCAGAAAGCTCAGCAGCCGCCACAGCAGCAGCAGCTGGTGGAGGCCCAGCACCAACTTGTGCCTAAGCAGCATCAACAGCCACCAGCGCAACAGCAACAGCAGCAGCCACAGCTGGCGCCAGAGCCATCCCAGCCGCAGCCTATCTACCATCCAATGCCACCGCCACAGACGTCTCCGGTGGTGATCACCTCGCCGGTCCTGCTGGAGGCACCGCCGCCACAGATTCTGACGGCCCAACAGCCGCCGCAGCAGCTGACGGCCACGCCCAAGCCAGAGGCCTCGCCGGCACCTGGCAGTAATACCACAACCCCCACTGGCATAGCCAGTACGCCCACGACGGCGTCTGCCTCCAGTGCTGGGTCCGAGAAGTCCACGCCTGCTGCTGCAACGAGTGTAGCCACCAGTGGAACCGCAGCCGCCGCAGCCGCTGGGGCAACTGGTGCTTCTGCTGCTGCTGCTGCTGCTGCTACTGGTGGCAGCGGAAGTACGCCTGTGGTGAAGAAACATGTGCTCAATCCTTCGGCCAAGCCGTTCACGCCCAGGGCTGGGGCCGGAACACCCAATCCCTCGCGCCCCCATACGCCACAGACGCCGGTGCCGATGCAGGGCATTTATACGACCACGGGCGCACATGTACCGGCGGCGGCGGCCAATCAGCCCATATACGTTGTGCAGCAGCAGCATCCATTCCCGCAACCCACACACCCACAGGCTGGACAGCCACAGCGACTACGTCGCAATAATTATGGTGAGTAAAGCCGCCACCACGGCAGGGATACAAAGTTTTCTTCTGTATTTATTAATCGAATGGAATCCACAATCTTGTTACACACACAGCCCCAATGGGAGCACCGCAGATGCATGTCTCGGCAACTACGGCCACCGGACAGCCACTGATGGCCGCCGCTCCCATGCCGTTCATACCATACTCCCATGCCCCTCAAACACATTTCCAATCACAGGGATATACGCACATGCCGATGCGATTGTATCCGGAGCAACAGCAGCTGCAGTTCCTGACACAGACGCCACAGTCGACCACGCCATCGCCAGGACAGACGCATCAGCCGTTCCATCCGCCACCACAGCCCTCCCCTGCCGGCGGGGGACCGCAGCCGGCATACACGCCGCCCACACAGCAGACATACCAGTTTATGTGCTTGCATCCCCAACATGTCATACCCAATCCATATTATCAACCGCATCCAACGCAACAGCATGCGCAGCAAAATCCACAGTATCAGATCGTGATGCAGCAGCATCATGCACAGTGATGAGGATGATGCCACTCCAGCAACAACAACAGCAGCAACATCAGCAGCAGTAGTGGCAATTGGGGGCGGCAGGCATTGTCGCTGTAAGGAATGGAATCTGTACGGGCAGCCATCAGTCATCAACAAGCCACATTTAAACACCACATAGCCAACAGCATAAAGTAGCAGCATCGCTGCGACCATCTTCATATCCGCATTCAACTTTTGAGTAGGCGCGCGCTTGCGGCTTTTGTAGTCGCTCCAAGCGATCCCCAAAAAAGAACACACCTCCCATACCCATGCCCATTAAACCGCAATCACATAAATGCCATGTGCAGGAGCGGTTCATTCTGTGGCACATCTCACAGACCGACAACAACAACAACAACTAGGAAATTATAAAATACAATTAAAAACAAAAAGAAAAGGAAACTAGTAAATTTTGAAATTGCAAGACTTCTACAGCGCACGGAAGCGAACAAATAACAACAACAACAAAAGCAATCACTGAACAACAAACAAACACCAAACGTATAGAAACTACAAAAAACAAAAACATAAAAAAACAAAAGTTAGCAAGAGGAAGAAAAGGAAAGAAAGTAAAGCTAAAAGCAGCAATCGAAGAACCCCTCAAAATTATTAGTTAACAAAACAACAACAAAGTGTATAATGAAAGCAATGAGCGAGCCTTTTGTAGGGATCGTTTCCCAGCCCCAGCTCGTACCGCCCCCATGCCACGCCCTTAGGCAACTTCCAAATCTGATGATTGGCTAACAAGCAAAAATTAATAAAGAAAATCGAAATTCGATTAGCAAAGCGAAAAAGAAGTCAAATCAAAAGTTGTGCAAAGTGAAAATTAGAAGCTACAAAACGGAGGAGGAGGAGCTACATTTTGTAAACATTGTTTTAAACATTATCCTTAGATTTCCACCTTTTGCTATTCAATAGTTTTATCCGATTTGGCGAGCCTCACAACACAACAACCAATCCCAGCACACACCGAACCCCTTCCAGCCGCACACACAAATCCCCCACGAAAGAAGAAAAAAGCGACATGCTGTCACACAAAAACCCAAAAGTCATCATTCCACGTTGAAATTATCTCCAAATGTGCAGGCAGTTGGGCACTGCCCTGACCCCCGTAGATGAATGGATGGAAGCCGGAAATCCTTGTTTGCCTGCACTGCGGGAAATTCAAAAAAAAGTACGAATGTGATTTTCTAAAAAAAAAGAGCAATACATTTTTATTTTCTCCACCCCAACACTTTCTGTAAAACTAATTAATTTGATAGAAATTGAATTTTGTTTTTCACATCTCTTTTTTGGCCTTTGTTTTGCACTTAATTTCTATAGCAGCATTTATTGGACATGTTTTGAAAAATGTGTGTTTCAATTATAATTTTGGATACAAATTTCCTTGGCCACTTTTACAGTGTTTGTATGTAGAGTGGGGGCACAGGATATTGTAGGATCTTGTGTCTCTCTGGCATCTTTCTGGGTTTTGAGTGCCTCCGTTGTCCTTTTTACAACCAAAATGAAGTAAGAACAAACCGTATTAAAATACTTTGCCCCCCGTCATCCAAACAGTTCGATTATAATTCGTATGATCAATAAGCATCTGTTGTGGTCTGTTTTGTTTTGTAAACCTTCAAGTTTCCTTAAATGAAAAAAAAACAAGATTATAAAAAGTAACAATTATTATAAATTTAAATAAAAACAAAAACTAAAAAAAAAAACGAGAAAAAAACAAAAAAAAAACCAAAAAATATAAAAGATGTGTGTATCCTTTTTGCCGGTTATAGTCAGCTGTGGGGAACCTCCTCATCCTCCAGAGTGTATCTGCAAAATAATTTTAGTAATTGTCAAGGGGCTGGACTGGTGGTGGTGGAGCATTCTATGTTGAGTTTTCTGTACCCAAACTCGTCAAAATGGCTGTGATATGATTAAGTGTACATAAGGTCACAAACATTTTAACGACATGGTATAAGAAAGATGCTTTCCATTCCACTGTTGACCTGCTGCTCTCTGCCCTGCCCAGATCGATGCTGCGTCGAGTCGAGTCTAGTCGCGTCGTTGTTGCCATCCACACGAAACTCATCAAAATGGCTGTGATATGATTTTGTTAGTGCAACATTTCACAACCGTTTGATGGGTTACGTAAGTATGGTGTGACGGTCGAAGTTTTCATCTCGAAAAGGATGTACCGAACACTTGTTGGGCACTTGGGGCTGGGGCTGTGGCTCGGGCTGTTCTGCATACGCACATAGGCCAGCGCAGGGTGCATTTGGATACTCTTTTTGTGGTTGACGCGAAACTGCAATCGATGGCTCATTGCAATGCCCATCAAAGCTGGCTGTGATACGCTTCAAATGCAAATATATCTTTCTTCAGCCATTTTTGATGACACTGAAAGTAAGGTTACCAAGTGCCGGACACGCACACACACACACACACACAAACGCACACACCAAACAACACGGACTTCAATGCAATTCACGTAACTGTGGCGGCGGCAACGGCAACCGGCGGCTACGTAAGACGATTTTGGGGCGTAATAACGCCATTTACATACGGCATCAACGCACCACGTAAAGTAAATAACGTAACACATAAGCGGCTTTCGTATGCATGCATGCGGTGTGGCTGTTGTGTGTGTTTGTGGGTGTGTTTGGGTTGTATCCTGCTGTAGTTTTTCCTATTTCCGGCCTTTCAAATTATTCTTCGGGGGAGGGGGAGGTGGAGCCTGAATGCGAGTGAACTAGAGGATTAAATTAGTCTGTGTCTGTATGTGTGTGTGTGCTTGTGTTGTGTGTATGTATGCGCGCGTGTCCGATTGCGCGGCTCGCGCAGGACTCCACTGCTGTCGTTTCCTTCTCCGTTCCTGCTTGCTTCTCGCGATATTTCTTACGTTTCAGTTGAGTTTTTTCTGTATCCTTCTTGGTGTTCTGTAGGTTAAGTAGCCGAAATATGTACGTTGCATGTTGCATATGCATCCCGCGATGTACAATGCATGCTCTCTCCATGTGTGTGTGTGTGTGTGTGAAACGCCAGCGTCGACTGCGACTGCGACCACCGCCCTCTGCTGCCGGCCGCTAAAATGTCTGCCATCCAGTCTAACTGCTGTGTTGCCTGTTGTCTGTACGTCTCTACGATGTCTGGTTGTGCCGTACGTTTTGCCGGAGTGCGTCAATTCATGTGTGTGTGTGTGTGTGTACGGCACGGAGTGTTCACCCTTAACATGCCCTTCCCAGGACCAGACGATGGCAACAACCACCATTCCCACTCTCTCTCACTCACTCACTCTCTTGGTACGTTCCGCATGCGGAGAGTATAACGGAGGAAGAACGAAGAATTTTTCAAAACTAAATTTATGTAGAGAGCGGAGCCGAGGAGGGGACTGTTAATTATCCAAGATATTTCGGTACATTCTACTACGAGGAGCATACACTGTTAGAGTACATCCAAAATCATTGATTTGCTGCGCATTTATGTATCTGCAAATGTATCCCTCGATGTGTACACTGTACAGCAAGGGTGTTTCCCCAGTCGGGCTGATTGATTTGTGGCCAGTGTTGGGTTTGTTGTTGCCGCGTCTGCTGCAGTTTTTGCAGTCGTCCAAATAGTACAATACTCGCCGTACACATACGAACAAATATAAGTATGCATGTATGGCACAGAGTGAGCAGGCGAACGACCGACCATCCCTTATTTTACTTCTTCCTGGCACTCTTTCTCTACACGCCATCTGCTGTGTGTGTCCCGTGTGTGCGTGTGTATTACTACAATCGCAGACGGACTTTTGGGCTTGCCGTTGCCGTTTGCCGTTTGTCGATGCCGATGCCACCCACCCTTCTACCAAACAGCAACCTCATCATCATCATCATCGTACGGTACGTACGGGTCCTTCCTGGCTCTCTCTCTCTCTTCTGCCTCTCTCTCTCGTCCTCGTCCTCATCCTCGTACTGCTGCTAGTCGGCATTTGTCGTGTGTATACCGAAATTCGTAAAATTCATTTATGGCTAGGGCTGATTGTTGTTGCTGCTGTCGCTGCCTCTGCCGCTGCCGCTGCCACTACCGTTCTGCCGCTGTCGCTGCCTCTGCTTTCGCTTTGTTCCTGTTTCAGGGCGACGGCCGCCGCCGTCTTCACCTTCACTGCCGCAGCCTTTTCATTTTTTTTTTTTGGGTGTTCCGCCCAATTCCAAGATGGATTTAATGCGCTTTTAATTGAGGGAATCATTGAACTCTTCTCTCGTTCGTATCCCTTGGGGTGCTCCTGTGGGCAATGTGGCAGCGCGTCCCTCTGTATCCGCCATCCGCTGGGCTCCTCTTGTGTATCCTGTGGCACACGCATATTGTGCCATGTACAAACTTTTCACATCCGTTCCATGTATCCTGGATCCAGCGCCCAGCACGCCAGGGACAAGTCCGGGCCCAGGGCATAGGGCCGGGGCCAGCCTTTTGCGCAGTTTCGAATGCCCACAAAACAATGGAGAAAGGAAAGTCGTGGAAAAAAAAAACGTTCTATCGCTGAAATTTTCACCATTTCACTTGAGTTTTTCACGGATTAAGCCACTTCCTGGGACACTTCTTGGTACGCTGCGACCTTTTCGATTTTTGGCATAATTAATTATTTATTTTATTGTGCATTTTACCGTTCGATTAGCAATAATTTATTAACCGGTTTTTCTCGTGACGTTTTCGCCTTTTTACAACCACACAGAGAACGGAACGACGGGCACCAACCATCGTAGAAATATTCAAAAGGATGGTTTCGGTTGTTTTCCACCCTCTCTCTTCCACGCTCTCTCTCTCTCTTTGCTCTCTCTTGGGTACAATGGTACATGGGAGCGCAAGGTATACTATTATTGGTGAGGGACCGAGAAGCAAGGAATAATGATAATCAGGCCGTAATTATATCGTTTCAAAAAGCGGATTTTTATTCCCCCCAGTAGCATCCCATTAAGTATAATTTACCAGAATCTTAATTTTTGGTAACTCAAACTATTGGATGCACCCCATAATTTAATCTACCTTGCGACCAATCGCCTGCCTTTTGTGCATGTGTGAGAGCGTGAGTTTTTGGCAGTACCTTTCCTCTCTTTCTGTTCTCTCTCGGCCCTGCCTTCGTCCTTCGTGTGTAGTTTTCAATTACAACTGCTGCCCCGAATGGGTGCGCGCGCGAAAAAAGGGCAAAAAAGGCGCGCCCCCGCCCGCCGACCAACGAAACACACAAAATGTATTCCGTTTTTGTTTCTTCCATTTTCACTTTCGACGGAACTGCGCTGACGCATTGAGAGAAAGGGAGCTGCTGTTCTCACTCACACCAGCAAAAGGCCACACAAGCACGCACAGCAGTGCTGGCAGAGAGGGAGAAAGAGAGAGAGAGAGAGCGTATGGAAACTGTACAATGCCGAAGGAAAGGAGATCAATGCACGGATAGGATGCGTTCAACGTCTAGAAAGTCATAATGGCAATATTTTGGGACAGAGTAACGGCAGGAACTTTACATTTTCTAGCTCTCTTTTTCTCTTAGACTTTTGTTAGCTTTTTTTCTCTTATCAGAAGATCGGTAGTAATTAATTTAAGACTTAATAATTATGAATTATATATTAAATACCCACCTTTATTCGTGGGGAATTCTTACTGCTCTCAACACAGACTCACATTGTTCCGAATATCCATTAGGAATGCCAGAAAAACGTATCCCTAATGGAAGTCCCACCCCACCGTAATAAACAAAAATCAAATTGAATGTGTCGGGTTTCTTTATTCATTCATTCATTCTTTTACAATAAAAAAATGTTCAACAGCAAAAAATATTACACAAATTTTTAAAATGTAAATAAATTGAATAAATAAATGGTTTTACGTGTTACGCTGTGCACGGTTGAGTTCTGATTGTGATTCAGGCAGGGAGTGTGCGATGATATCCCTAATCGATGGTTGCGATGGATGTGCCTGCGCCATGGGGAATGTCGAGCAAGGGAAGGAAAGTTGGTTCCGTTCCAGCCACATTTGGGGGCATGTAAAACAATTAACAAGATGCGGGAACCGTTTCCAGGTGAAGGTTACTCGCTGGTACGTAACTCTCTGTGTTGTCATTCAAAATGGGGTGTCTTGGCAAGTTAAAACTAAAAACGAGATAGTACATATATTGTTCCTTTTCTTTTTCTGTTATTCCTTTGTAAATGGCATCATGCTCAAGTAATGAATTTTGATCTGAACACTGATGCCTTTTTTATACTATATATTTATAGTATTACAAATTATGGTGCAGTAATGCGAAATTGTGTGTGTGAATATGAGTGTTGGGGGTATGTGGACATGCATGGTGTTGAGATACATTCATAGTACGATATACACATGGTATAAATAATGTAAGAACTGAAGTTGAAAATCGAAATGGGTCATATTTATACTACTCTCCTACACACATACCATAAGAGTTATCATCGATAGATATATTATTAATATAAATGTTTAACATGAGCTTAACACGTATTGCAACAGGGCCAGAGTTTTTCGAAAGTGCTAATAATAAATTTGTAATTTCATCAGCATTTGGGATCCACTACGATGCGATATACGATACGATACGTTAATGATTCCGTGAGTCTTAGCGGCTAAGGGGACTGTCAAATGGGGGACTGGTTGGTGTGCTGTGGGGGGGTTCTTGGGGGAAAAACTAAACAATGTATTGTATGTATTTATGTGGGAGTGTTGGGTGTTTGAGGGGGGTTGGGGGATTCATTATAATTACATTAACGATATTAAATGGTATAATAAATAACTATAATTAGCATACAACACATAGATCCCTCTCTATATATATGTAAATGGTATTGTATGTTGGATGTTGTGTGTCTCTCTCTATGTTTAAATGTTTAATCAAATGCATACTCCGGGAAGATCCCATCCCTCCTTCTACTGTATATCCCTACTCTATGTCTGGGAATAAAAGCCTAACTATATTCCGCTGCTGGTGCTGCTGATTAGCGACTGTCATTCCGCATTTTTGATCTCTGAGTTGAGATTGCGGCAGGCTTCTCGCTCCCTTTCGCGTTCCCTTTCCCGCTCGCGCTGCTCCTCCTCCAGCTTGAGGACCTTGCTCTTGAGACCACACAGTATCTCGGCTGTGGCTATGTTCTTGATGGTGCTCAGGTCCAAATGTTGGCTGTGATTGTTGTTGTTGTTGTTGTCATCGTTGTCGTGCTCCCCATGGCTGTTGCTGTTGTTCTTGTGATGTTCCGCTTCCTGCTCCTCGGCATGTTGCTGCTGCTGCTGCTGTTGCTGCTGCTGCTGCTGCTCCAGTTCCAGGCTCCGATTGATCGCACTGAGCAGCTTGTGCTTGCCCAAAGCCAAAGCTATGCCATTGTCGCCACATTGCTTGCTGCTGTTGTTGTTCGAGTCCGTTTCCATGTTCATTGCCCGACTGTTGTTGTTGTCGTCGTACTTGCGCTCATAGCCGGAGAGCTCCTCGTCATGGCCATTGTTCTGGTTGCTGGCCTCGCCGGATAGGTCGTGCTCCACTTCGCGCTTTATCAGCTGTATGTCCGGCGTGGGCGTCTGCCTGGGCGTGGGCGTCGGCGTGGGTGTGGGCGTTGAGCGTGTTGGGGTTTGTGGGCGGGCCCGGCTGCCATTTGCATTCGGGATTTGTACGAGATTCAAGGCTTCCTCATCATCATCATCATCATTGTTATCATTGTGGCAGTTTCTGTTGTTGTTGTTGTTGTTGCCACTGCCACTGCTTTCGTTGTTGTTGTTGTTGCTGCTGCTGTTGCCACTGTTGGTCAGATGATGACTCTCCACGAGGCGTATCTTGAAGCTATTGTTGTGCGTCGCTGGCGGCGGTGTCTGTGGCACAATTGTCGTTATGGGCTCCATAATGTTGACGCTCTCCTGTCCATGGGCGTGGCTGTGGTTATTGTTGAGCGCATCGTCATGCTGCTCGGCACTCGGATAACGCTCCCGCTCCCGTTCCATCTCCTTCAGTCGCTTCTCCCCGCCCACCTCCGTGTTGTAGTGCATCAGAATCTTGCGCTTGGCCAGATATTTGTGCTGCTTGCGGGCCGAGTCCAGCATCTTCTTGCTGTTGGCCTGCAGGATGGCAAAGGAGTTGCTCTCGGACTCGGCCAGATTGATGTTGCCGCCGTTGCTGTTGAAGTTGCTGCTGCTGCTGTTGTTGTTGTTGTTGCGATTGAGATTCTTGATGAAGGTCTCCGCCAGCGTTGCCTTCGACTTGATGTGATCCCGGAAGCCGGCATAGCTGGCTCCTCCACCACCGCCGCTGGACAGTGGTGTGGGGCAACGGTTGGGGCCATTGAGGGACGGTGACGGCGAGGACTGATGCGCCTGCGGCTGTCCGGCATAGCCAGCGGCATGTCCGCTGGTTATATTGACGCTGTGTGTGCCCCGCTCGTAGCGGCACTCGGTGCCATCGCTCTCATGCGGCGAACTAATGTCACTGGCATCGCTGTCCAGGTTTTTCTGCAAGTGAAAGTTTTCCATTTGCGTTTAGATGGCAGCGTGGATAATGGCAGAGAGATCCCAGACCCCAGACCCCAAGACTTCAGACCCCATACCCACCTCTGTGTGCAGCCCCTTGATCTTCATGGCCTCGGCCACCTTGAGGAACACCGGCAGATCCTCGTATTTGACATTCACCTGGCCGCTGTACATAAAGTCGAGCAGGCCGGCCATGTGACTGGCCTCCACGTCGGCCATCAGCAGAATGGGATGACTCGAGGGATTCTCCAGGAAGATCTGCTGGAAGTACGGACTGCAAACGGACAAAACCTGCAACGAAAAGAGAACGAGAGAAGCGGGAGAGAAAGGAGAGAAAGGACATTGTGTGAGTGCGGGAGTTCTTGGGTGTGTGCCGCCTGTTTACCAATTTGTGGGCCTTGAATATCTTGCCGCCGGCTGCAATGGTCACGTCCACCATTTTCTCGTCCTTCTGCAGGGAGTGGAAGCCGCGGCACATGTTGCCGTGGAAGTTGTTCCACGACAGCAGATACTGGTCGATGGTGTTGGGATCTGTGTACGGCTGCTGCTGCTGCTGCTTGTGCGTCTGCTGGTGCTGCTGCTGCTGCTGCTGGTGGAGCTGCTGCTGTGCTGCCTGATGCTGTGTGGCCGTGATGTGGATCTGCTGCGCCGTGGTGGGCGGCGAGCTGGGACGCGGCGTGGACGGTTGATGGGGATGTGCGAGCTGATGGTGATGCTGCTGCTGCTGCTGTTGTTGTTGCTGCTGCTGATGTTGTTGCTGTTGCTGCTGCAGCTGGTGCTGCAGATGTTGCTGCTGTTGTTGCAACAAGTGCTGCTGCTGCTGTTGCAGCGCGTGCTGCAGACCCGGTGGCGTCGACGAGGACGACATGCGGTGTGGATGCGGCGACAGGGCCGGCTGGTGGCTCATGAATCGCTGCTGCTGCTGCTGCTGTGCCTGCTGCTGGGCCTGATGATGTTGCTGCTGTGCCTGCTGCTGCTGCTGCTGTTGCTGCTGCTGGCGTGCATGCTGCTTGATCTTCACCATGTTCTCCTGCTGCTCCTGCTCGCGCTGTCGCATCAGCTCCTGCTTGATCTTGTACTGCTGCATGGACAGATCGTCCACGCTCTTGGACAGCTTCACCATCTCGCTGTTGCTGTTGAACTTGCTGTTGGGCAGCATCGGCTTCAGCTCGTATTTGTAGTCGCCGGCGGCTCCGCTGGCAGCTGCCGCCAACTTCCGCTCGGCAGCCTGTGCGGCGCGCTCCTTCTGCCGCCGGATCAGCTCATCGATGTCCATGTAGGCGCCGCTGGTGGCTGCGGCAATGGCCGAGGCGATGATTGGATCATCCTCAAAGACGCTGTCGTCGAGGGTCTCCTTGAGGGTCTTGGTGGACGAGAAGAGACGCAGCGAGGGATCGTTGACCTGATCGCTGAAGTAAACATCCATCAGGGTGAAGAAGGGCCACTCCCGCCGCTTGGGCTCCTCCGACATTTTGATTGCCTTGTACTCCTGCAGGAGATTGTTCCATTTCTTGATGATCTTCGACAGCGGTAGCGGCACATTGAGTTCCCGTTCCACCACGCTGAAGATTAGAGGAAATGGAGAGTGAATTATACCGCTATGGTTATGCAATCAGATACGTATCTGATGGATTGTTTGTCTGTTGTTTGTCTACTTACGCCCAAGCATATTTGGAGGCATTTCGCTTGCCCGTAAACAGCGGCGACAGTTCCGCCCGTAATCTGATCAAAGATTTGACTTTTTCTGCTTCCCCTGCAAGTACAGAGAAACGAAAAACAAATCAGAAATTGGTCTACAGAAATTGTATAAGAATGGTGGATAATGAGCCTTGGCCATGGATCGGGGGCTCAGGGATCTCAGGGTGCAATGATCTCGGTGAGGCTGCAGCAACTTTCCACCTGCTGCCAAATGCAATTCAAGTTTAGGCCGCTTAAGTCCTCTTGGCCATATAACAGCAGCGGCAACAAATTATAGAAAACTGCAGCAGCGGCAGCGGCAGCAGCAGCAAGGTTTCAATGAACCCGCGAGAGTGCAGTCCAAAGTCGGCAATCGGAATCGGATGGGGTGGAGTGGAGTTGGAGTGGAGTCGGGTTGGGGGATAATCACACAGCATGGCAATCATCTGACAGCGGATCGATGGACGGTGGGCCTGTTTTGGCCCGTACCCGTATGCTGCCCGTTCGTATGGCTAATTGCTATAACGTATCTAGCAACTTTTACCCAAAAGACCAAAAATCGTAGCTGAAACTGAAAATGTAGCCAAAAGTTAAGCCTAAAACCAGCAGCAACGGCAGCAGCAACCAGGCTCTTGACTCGCTCATCCATCTGCAATTGGAGATGAGCATGGCACTGGCTCGAGGGGAAGCCTCCACCTGGTTACATGGCTTATAATCCATACATACATATGTACATGCTTGCCAACAGCAACAACAACAACAATGTCCATAATGACTGAAAACTATTCAACGTTGAAGAATTCATTAGCAGATTTCACTTTCGCTCATGACGACGACGACGACGACGACTTCGACTCGACTCTGGCAACGACGACGACGTTCGCTTATTCCACTCTTCGCCCCGTCTTTCTTTCTTTCTTTATTTATTTACCGTAATTTCTAGTCGTTCACTTTTTCGTTTCCACTCGTCGCTGGCTCGGTGCTTTCGGTGCCTCTCTTGGTATTTCTTGTTCACGTTTCTTGTTTTTTGTGTGGCTGGCTGCACTGCATCGTCCAAGAAGTCGCACAAGCGCCTTGCCTGCTGCTGCCTTGCCTCGTTGTGCCTTCAATGTGAAGATGTGGAGAGAAAATTGTCTAAAGTCGAAGCCGGATCTACGAGTGAGCAAGAGCCACAGCCACACACCGAAAGGCGGCACTGCTTTGATTTGATTTGATTT
Organism: Drosophila subobscura; assembly: GCF_008121235.1. Classification (NCBI taxonomy): domain Eukaryota; kingdom Metazoa; phylum Arthropoda; class Insecta; order Diptera; family Drosophilidae; genus Drosophila; species Drosophila subobscura. The sequence goes on along the minus strand of NC_048533.1, from coordinate 25,025,842 downwards.
GATTTTCCCTTGTTGCCCACCGACAAAACTATACAAACATTTTTGGTCATTTCAGATTCTATAGACAGTTCGAAAATGAGCAGAGCAGAGCTAAAGAATGCTGCCAAGAGATGCCATCGATGGTGGTGGTACTTTCTAAATTTTGGAGAGATATGCACTGCCCCCTGCCCCTGGGTCATTTGGTTGGGGCTAAGACTTGATTCGTCACTTGCCTGCGGATCTGTCTGGGTTGATGTCAAGGCAAGGGCCTTACCTTAGACTTAGATTGACATCAATCTTTTGGATGGTTGAGCAATTCCCAAGCCCCCATTCGATTCGTTTAACAGTCTTATAACCTAGCCCAACCCCAAAAAAGAGCGATGCGATCGTTAACAGTAAGAAAACGAAAAAGCATAACAAGCCAAAGCAAAGCCAAAAACAACAAAATATTCGCAGGCAAAGCCAAAAGCAGGCAATCAACAACAACGTTTGGCTTGCCAAAAACAACCTCAACCTTCTGCGTTTGCTCTCTACGCGCGCGCGCTCGCTCGCATTGATCGTGACATGCTCAGGTTCCAAGTTCCACGTTCCCCGTTCCCCGTTACCGTTCCCCTTTCAATCACACACAGAGCCATAACTTGGGAGCGGAGATCAGTCTTTGGCGAGGGGCGAGGGGGAACGGTGGAGTGGTGGAGCGCTCACGAAAAGTTTCACTTTCTTTGCAACAAGTTTTGTGCGTACCCATACCAACACTCACACACACGATCACATGTATGCGTGCGTGAGTGAGTGAGTGGTTGGGTTGGTTTGCCTTCTCTTCTCGCTTCTTTCGGTTTCTACTTTCCGTTTGCGCCCTTTTATGTAACCCAAATCCTCGACAGCAGCAGCAGCAGCAGCGGCAGCGGCAGCGCCAGCTCTTGCTGTGATGCTGCCACTGCTTTGCTTCTTTTGCAGACAACAGACAACCCAATAGGTCTGTCTTGTCTCTGAGCTACAGCAGAAGAAACAACGTTTACCGTTAGTTTCTCTTTTGGCCTATATTTGGACGAAGCGAAGCCACACAGTCACCGTCTCTGCCGCAGTCGCAGTCGACGAAGCAGTCGCCGCAAGCAGTCGTCGGAGAAGTAACAAGCAGTTGAATGCTTGCTGTTGTTGTTGCTGTTGTCTGCTTGCATGCTGATGGGATTCTTTATCTGCCGCTGCATCTGCCTCTGCCTCTCCCTCTCCTTCTCTTTCCATTTCTATTTTACGGTGTATGTTGTGTGCTCTGTGTCCACTTCCGTTTTTGGAGGAGCCAGAGCACTTTCGTGCAACGAGAACCGGTTCTACCTTTACACCACGGAACTGCTTGCTCCCAACGCACGCGAGTCTACGCTTTTTGGGGATCTCTATGAGTATACTGCCCACATACTGATTCGTAGAAGAAAGGTTTCTGGGCAGAGGGCTCTATGCTTTTTCTTGGGTTCTTCAGACACAATTCTGAGTCAACGTTTTTTCTTGTGAACTGTAGAATTTCATGTTTTATTGTCATTGGAGGACCATGACTGCTTAGCTGCTGGCGCATGGCCGCTCGGCTGCTTGGTTGCTTATTTCTTTGGTTATTGGCTGTGGATAGTTGGTAAGCTTCTTTGGGGCCCGGTTTCCATTGTGCTGGCTCTGACTATCTGTTGCGGTTCGTTTCGTTTCGCTTGCTTTCTTTTTGCCACGCTTATTTGGCTTCTTGCACTTTTCTTTTTCTTTCACTGAGGCACAGGCTGAGGCCCAGGCCCCTACTCGTGGCTCTTATAGAAACGAAAACTTGTGAAGGCGATACGATACGATGGCAAGTTTTCTTCTTTCTTCTTGCTTAATTCTTTGTTTGTTTGATTAATCGTGGAATTGTTAACCGTGACGTTTCGTTTTTTCTTTGCTTTGCTTCTTTTCTTTTGCCTTTGCATCTCTCTTCTTTTGCGTGAGAATTTCTAATTGGGTCAGGATTTGTGTGGGTTTCTTCTTGGTTCTTGGTCTCTCTCACTCTTCTTACAGCTGCCTGCCTGCATGCCACACAACGTTGCAGGCTCTGGAAATTAATGAAGCATTTGACGTGCCCTACTCTCGATCAGCGATCCGCGATCCACGGGTACTGAAAGTGATTGGGGGGCAGCTTTAATGCTTCACAAGCAGCTGTCTTGGTATTCGACTCGAGATTGGGATTGAGATATGGGCCATTCGTGCGACATTGATGGATGGCAGACAGTTCTATCGCTTTCCCGATTTTATGCCTTTGAAAATTCACCCTGAACTTCGCTGCACTGCTTGAAATTTTAACCCAAAACCAAAAAGGAATGCAAGAATTCCTATGGGTATGGGTTTGGGCATGGGCATGGGGGAGAGGCACCAACTTTGGGCATTAATATGGTAACCCGATCTCCATGCCGAATCCAAAGAAACTCAAGCATGAGGCGAGCGGCGGCTTTCCCAGCTCAGTTTTCTTTTACTGCTGCTGCTGCTGCTGCATTTCCTTTTCCTTTGGTTTCGACTTTGCTGCGAAGTTTTCTCCAGCAACAGCAGCAACAGCAGCATTGAAAATGCGCATACGCCCCATATGCCAGCACCAGCTCTCAGCTCACAGCTCTCAGGCTGCACTTACCATGCAAGTCATCGACCAGGCACAGGCAGCCAACGGCAACGGCAACGGCAAACCGAGGCGAGTGCCATTTAATTCTTGGCTTTTACTTTCTCCCAAATGATGCACAAATGAGTCTGGAGTGGAAGCAAAGCGAAACGGCAAAAGCAAACACTCGACTCGTACCCGTACCTCGTACCGCGTACTCCTATTTGTTATGATTTTTTCCACAGAAAACAATCTAGAAGAAAGTTAGAGCAGAGCAGAGCAGAGCAGCGTGGAGCCAGCCACAAAAGACAAAAGTCAAAAGTTGCTAATAGGCTTGGAAAATGGGGGGGAAAAACACCGCTGCCAAAGCTGGAAAAATAGATGATATAAAAACCAAAGCGAACGAAAACTGTGAAGCGATGGAGCGTTGGCTTGGAGCGGATCGGAGTAACTTGTTGTTGGGGAATTTTCTTTGCAGCCAGGCGGACTTTTCTCTTTGTGTTGTCGGCTGCGGCTGCGGCTGCGGCTGCTGCTGTTGCTTTTCCATTGCAGTTGCTGCAGTTGCAGTTGCAGTTGAATGTACGCTAAGCGACTGTGGAAATTCCGCACCACATACAATCATGACCAGCAACGTCATGATCATCATTATCAACAGCATCATAACGAGCCTGGCAATCATCGTCATTATCATGGACATCGCATCGTCAGAAGTAATTTAGGAAAAAATTGTTTTCTTCGTGTTTTTTTTTTTATTTTTCTGCATTTTCTTTCTCTGTCAAGTTGTATGCCGCTTTTCCGCTGCTGCTGCTTTTGGCTTTGGGATAAATTTTCGTCGAACTTTTCATGCATGCTGTCGCGTCTCTCGGGGGGAAGTTAGCAGCAGTCTCTCCCCTCCCGAAATATTGTGTGGCCGCTGTTATTGTGATAATCTCATTGTTTGGCGAGAAGGTTTTTTGAACTTTTACCAAACAGATTTTCCTTTTCCTTTCCTTCGTGTGTGTGCTGCCTCTTGTTTGTCATGCTGCATGCTGCATATTTTTTGCTACAAAGTCTCCAGAGTATTTTTTCGAAAGTGCAACAATGAGGCGGGGCACACAATTTACCATGCAACAATATTCAACATTTGCCTGTTTGCGTTTTCTAATTGCGATGCTAATGTGGAGAAATATCCACCCCTGCTCGAGGCAAAGGAAAATTCACTTTTAGTTTCAGTAGCTCCTCCCACTCTCCCATTGATTATTCTTATCATGTATTGGCACGGAGCTCTTTCTAACTGTAAACGATCAGCATAAGGTACGAGCATACCCGATGCACGCGCTCGGGCTGCCGTTCGGCTTTCTGCTTCGTCTTCGGGTTTCGGCGCTCGAAAACTTTCACTTTGCGCCCGCCGCGTCAGAAGCAAAAGGCAAAGGCAAAAGCAAAAGCAGCAACAACAAATAAAAACCAACCCAAAGCTCTAATGTTAATGTAAATAGCGGTAAGAGCCGCCAAGACCCGTACACCCATACACACGCACACACACACACACACGCATGGACATTACGTGCTTCAGATCTATCAGCGGGCAGAGTTACTCCTCGCCCCGTCCCGCCACCCCTCGCGTATATTGAAACAAAAGAAAAGAAAAAGAAACCCCAAAAGATATGCCAAATCATTTATTAAACAAAAAAAAGTATCTTTTGTTGCTCCAACTTCAAGACAACTTGTCCAAGAGAGAAATATATCTACAATAACAATAAAAATCGAATTAAAATTGCGGCATCTTGCATAAAACAACAACAAGAAAAAACTTAACCTTCCCCACACGAAACACACAAAAAAGAAATATAAAATAAAATAAAAAATCAAATGGTTTTTCTGTGGTTTTTTTTGGTTTGTTTCTTGAACATCTTGCGCCCTCGCCTAAGACAATTATCCATCCACTCGATATGAGATGACTTGTGCTTAAATCATGGGGATAATCGTGTGTGTGTTGTGTTGTGCAGTGGAGCCACGAAATTAGTTTGGTAACTTTCTAGCCCCCCACCACTATTACTATTACTCACTATGTCCCAATCGAATCACTCAGCATCTCTTCAATTTGTGGGTCACTTCTTTTTTCGCATATTATTCAATTCCAAGGTGCTCCCTGCTCCCTGTTACTGCGGGCCACTCTTCCGCTCTTGGGGGAAGAGGCAAAACCTAAAGTGAAAGTTCTAATAGAGCGAGCAGCAAACTTCGAACAATCAAAATATATGCAACAGAGCGCAGAGGTGCTACCAGGGGGGCACAAGCCGGAGCAGCGGCAGTGCCCACTGTTGTGGTAGTCCGTCGTGGATTGTGTGCAGAAAGAAAGGCAGCAGCAAATGGCAAAAGAAACTGATGAATGGAGGATGTTAAAATAAAATTAAGCATTTCTTTTGCTTGGTCTCTCTCTCTCTGTTCGTGAAAGATACAAATGGCTCATTTATATTTCTTTTTTTTTGTTTGAGCGAACAGTCATGTCTGCGATTCTGGCTGTATCTTTATGCCATTCGTTTCCTTTGGGTAATTTCGAATTAATTGCAAGCTGAAGCAGAGTGAAATGTAACCATCAATCGATCAATCTAGAGGGCTTTGTGTGTGAGCTTCAGCTTAAGTACTTTGCTTCGGTTGCCAAGCGCTGGAAAGTCTTTCCCCTAACTGAGCGGCCTCCCCGCTAGAGTGTTGATTGCATAAAACATAATTTACTTTGCGGCAACTCCGCGCTTCTCGCACGTTTCAGCGGCCAATTAAACTTCAGCACTAACCCAAAAACGCAAACATTATAAAAGAATTTATAATAAGCAAAGTTGCATAATGGAGGAGGAGGGTAGAGCCAGGGACTAGGAAGCAAACTGCTAAACTTGGAATAAGAAAACTCACGCAACGCAGCTGGCAAGGGGGGAATAGCTGCTATATTCGCACAGATGCTACAAGTGGCTAATGGCATTGGGCAGCGCAGAGATCTGGGATCTGAGATCGGTTGCTTGCGGTAACTTTCCCAAAAATATTTCAAGACGAATGACAAGAGACAAGACACAGGCAGAGCAACGTCTGTCCGATATTGCATAATGCCGAATACGAAAATAGAAAACCGAAAAACAGAAACAAGAAACCAGAAACATCGACAACAATCGAAATAGGTAAAAATAAAAATATAAAAAAAGATACAGCGGGGGGAAATAACACTGAAGAAATTGATGTATGTCCGTCTGTTGGTAATATCATTTGTAGCGGTTTATCAGCCAACGGTATTAATGGGGCAACCTCCACTCCACTTCACGCCACACACGACTCCACTTCACACCGCTCTCCGCTCCCTCCCCCCCTGCGATACTTGGCCAACGCCAACATTTAAACTATTTTCTTGTTATGTGAATTTTTGGCAAGCGAAGTTTGGCCAACAGAAAACCCGATGAGTCATTCCAGATAATTGTGCGGGTTTTATTTTGTTCGATAGACAATAAGTAAAATTGAAAACGAACAAGAAACAGAAACCAAATCGAAACGAAACGAAACGAGACAACATGGCGCATACGCAACATGGCCCAACCGAGAGAGCTTGCTGTGGGCTTCGAGAGAGATCCACACGCGTCGCTTCGGGTTTCGTCTCACAGGAATCTGTTGCAATCCACATCGCCTCTCGGTCTTTCGCTGCCTGCTGGCCGGGACATTGAACTCGAAAACAGCAAAAAGTTTGTAAACAAAACTCGATTATGCAAGAGGCCTTAATTATAATGGAAATGGAAATGCCAAAAACAACGAGCGACAAGCAGCTTGCAGTTGCCTGAGCTGTTACTTTGACTCTGACTCTGAGGCTGACTCTGGGACTGACTCTGACTGATTTTGTTGCTTCGAAAACCGAAACTGAAGGCTAAGCGTGTTGAGAATTGGTAAGGGATACGGACACACTGCCACGCCACTCATTTCGGCTTAGCCATCAGAAATCAAAATCCATTTGCATGGCCATGAAAAGTGCCACGAAAAACTGGGTCAACTTTTGACAGGACACCGCCGGAGAGCGGGGAGAGAGGAGAGTGGCAAAGCGACTTTTAATAGCCACAGAAGAGAAATTAATGAACGGCGCACAAAGGAAACATAAATTCTGCAGCTGGAAAGGGACTCACAGAAGCAGAGGCAGCGTCGGCTTTGGCGACTAAGAAAGAAAGAAAAAGAAAGAGAAAAAAAGCGAAGAAACGAAGCAACAACTTTCACCTATTAATATTCGTGTCGTACAAACGGCAGAAGCCAGAGAAGCCACAAGTCAGGCAAAGCGAAAGAGACAGGAAGAGCGGCCAGCAAGCAGAGAAAGAGACAGGGACAGACAGCAGTGTAGAAGCAGCAGCAGCAGAAGAAACGAAACGACTGCCCGCTGCTGCTGCTGCTGCTGCTGCTGCTGCTGCTAGTCACTGGCGATGCTCGACAAAAGCCACATCGCATCGCATCGCATCGGATTGCCCGCTTGGGAGACTGAGACTCCAAACTGGCTGCAAGCAGCCAGCAGCCAGCACCAACTCCAACTTCGGCTCGCAACTTCGATGCCGACTGCCACTGGATGAGCTTGAGCGGCTCGGGCTACCCCTTCCGCTGGCATATAAAACTTTCTATAAAAAAGTTGTTTTTGCTTTTTGTTTTGTAAATTTCTTTCTTGCTCTGCAGGTTGGTGCGAGCCTGGCTCGCCAGCTCGCAGCTCGCAGCTTGAATTGTTTGTTTGTTGCTTTCGCCGTGCATTCTGTGCGCCGCAGACTTGCAAGAGGGCAAAGGGTTAGGGGGCAACTAATCAAGCGAACCCCTTAACCTTACGTAGGTGTGGGTGCTGCGAGTTAAGGAACAAGTTTTTGGTGGAAGATAGTTAAGGACCCAATCCCAGTCCCCAAAATCTGTGCAACTTACAACAATATCTCGTGGAGTACTGGCAATTAGCATTGACTGTTGGTGTCATAATCTCGTTGGCAGCCATATCCAATTTCAATTTGCCACAGTTCCTCGTTGCTAGTCCAAATCCTTGCTGGCTGCTTGGCCTTGTGCTGCTGCTGCTGCTGCTGCTGTTGTTAATCCAAAAGTGAGACGTTTCTTGCTTGATTTATTTCTTGATAGTTTTCTCTGGCTGGGCTTATTTGGTTGTTATTTGCCTGGCTGTTGTCATTGTACGTTGCGGTGTGGGCAATTTGTGTATATATTTTATTTATAATTCAAGTGGCACTCACGCACACGCAGCCCCCTGAAAAATCACTTTCACTTTTCCGTTTTGATATGCGGAGAACACAAGACGCGACGACAGCGGATCGGTCGCTCAGGTCAATAAAAAACTGTTGTGTGTTGGGTTGATGTTTCGTACGGGTTGTAGGGGGGAGTTGTACTTATTAGAAAGCCTAAAATCCATCCGCAAAGTCAAGAGGAGTCAACATTTTGATGGCATTTCGTTATGCTGCATGTTGCATGCAGATCTTTGAGATGTAAACTCGGATTTTGTTCGCACTGTAGGGAGCACACACTGGAATTTCTGTTGAAATTTTTGTATATTTGTTGGGGTCCGCTTGTTGGGTTGATGTTCACTGCGCAGACGCGACGCTACTGAGTCGGCGGACTTTCTACGAGTGCGCTGGCGCTGGTGCTGTGTGTGCAGAGTTGTAGATTCTTCCACGCAGAGAGATGCTTGTTGAATGTGTTTGCTTGCAGGCTGGCCAGTGTGTCGTGTTGAAGAGATTCTTGCGCGCCGAACGTGTTGAACGTAACGTCTGCCTCGAACCACTGTCGACGTCTGTGCGGCGGCGCACAGTGAAACCAGCGCTTATCCTCAAAGATCGACTAAGAAATTTCATGCCCATTCCATTTCGTTTCTCGCAGCGACGCTTTCGCTTACCACAAACACATGGATGCACTTGTATGTGTTCTGTGCGCTGCTAAGCTTCGGCTCGGTCGGTCTGTGCTTTTACCATTTCTTTCTCTCTCCATCTTCACAGCACGAACCGAACGGAGCTCGCTCGCTCCCTCGCTCGCTCGGGCGCTCTTGTACAAGTTTGGTTCTTCGTTAAAGTCTTTTGTTTTGGTTTGCAGTTTGCCTGCCATGTGCTTCGCGCTGCGAGTAAGAGTTTCGCCTTGGGAGCCAGCACACACACACACACACACACACGCACACTAATTATTTACAGTTTCAATTCCGAAACGTTCCACGGTAACTTTTATAACTTTAACTTTCATCGCATCGCGGCGCTCGCTTGCAGCCGCTTCTAAGCTTTTCGGCTGCTTCTCTTTCGCTTCTTTCCTTCGCCTTTCCCTTCCCTTCCCATGCTTTGCTTTCCCATCCATTTTGTGCTTGTGCAAATTACAACTTTCGTCTATTTTTGTCAAGATTTTTTTGATAATTATATAATTTAAACCATTTTTTTTGGTCCGCTTTTGGGTTTTGGCCTTTGTTTCGCCGTGCAAGCCCGAGCTGGAGCCAGACACAATTTGTATTTCTGTTCGCTTTGCCTTTCCAACCAATTCCCATTGTGTTGCTTCAGTTTTTACTTTTCTTTGTGGCTAATTACGCACAAGGAGAGTGAAACTCCATTAGATTCTTAATTATACTTTAATTGCGCCCCGCAAAACAACAACAACAACTGCCTTATAATGTGTATGAAGATGGAGCTGGAGCTGAAGCCAGTCGGTAAAGCAGAAATTATCTGTGCAGTGCAAGCAGTCTGCAGTCTGTAGTCTGGAGTTGCATTTGGAAATCTTTCACTGCTGCATTTAGTAGCTTTTGCTGCTGCTGCATGCTCAGTGAGCGTTGCAAGCTCTGACTTCAGTCCAGGCTCCATTTTAAGTATCTTGCTCGATGTTTTTGGGCGCTCTCCGTGCACTTACAGTTGTTTCTTTTGTCTTAACTGCTGCTGCTCCACCTCTTGCTGCTGCCTGCTGCCTCTTCTGCTGCCTCTTCTGCTGCTGCGGATGCTTGCAGTTGTATTTGTAGTTGTAGAAAAACTTTCTAATGTAGAAGATGTCTGCTATACCGCGTACATTTTCCCTGCCGCTACTCCATTGTGCCGCGATTGAATTGCCTTCTGCTCGCTCACACACAGTAGTTCGAATCTCTGGGTAGGCCTCTGTTTATTCTGCTTTTTCTTTATTTTTCTCTTTCTTTTTGGAGTTTTCTCACAGCTTGAGAAATTGTCGAAGAATTGTCGAAGGTTGGCTGTGAGGTCTGTAAGAGCGCTACCAATGCGATTCCAAATTCTATGGGCTCCATCGATTGATGGTAATTCTGCCAGCTGGGGTGAAAGTTGTATGCTAAAACCACCAGAGGACTGGGACTGTTACACATGGAGATGTAAATCAACTTCATTACGTGCAACCAAGAATGATGCAGGCAGGGAGTTTTGACATAAATGCTTGGGAAATACACATCTCTCATGGGATGTGTCACAATCGAAGCCAGCGGCAGACTTTCCATCCATCTAATAGGCCCAACAGCCAACAACAAAATGTTGTATTTACATGCTAATGTGAAACGGAATATTTTTCTGTTTTGTTTCTCTCATCGAGAAAACGAAAACTCATTTGGGCCTTTGATTTGCCAGCAACAATGGAGGAGCTAATAGATTTAATTGGAAGCCCGGTTCGTTATATAAACCTGAGTAGAGCAGAGCCAGAGCCCAGACCCCAGACCCCAGACCCCAGAGCCAGAACCAGCAAACGAAAACTCTCAACAAAGATACCGAGATGTATCTGTATCTGTATCTGTATCGTGGGGCCAAATGATTAATGCAGCCAAAAGCCGAGACCTAAAAAGCCACAAATCGTATTTTCACTTTTTAATAATTAACATAAAATTATGAACAAGACGAAGAAGATGGAGCAGAAGACGCAAAACGCCCGAAGAACCAAAAAAAAGATGAAAACGATGCCAGCGAGCATTGGAGGCACCCCAAAAAGACAGTCGGAGGCACAAGACAAGAATAAGCCATGAAAGTTGTAAATTCTCAAAGAAAAAGGAGAGAAGAGATCTCTCTCTCTCTCTGTGCGTGTGATTTCATAAAGTCTCGTAAAGAACTCGCACATGACTAAGCCAGAAGCCGAGAAGACTAAATACAGTCGAACACTAAGCCCCGGCCAAAAGAAGAATTTTAAGTGAAATGAGGATTTTTTGGTGGAACAAAAGTTTTTCCCGAAAGCGGCCATCGTGGGCCAACTGACCCAATTACCCATTTAAGCCCAAACGAAATAAGCGAAAAGAACGAGAAGAGATGGTTGCAGATGGAGTGGGAGTGGGCACAAGACGAGCGAGTAACAGTTATGTGACGGGCAGACAATCGAAAGTTTATGTCATGCCGACAGCAATTTAGGAGCGGCAAGCAGTGGTAAGCAGTGGAAACGGTAGTATAGAAGCCTGATGCAGCCTGAAGGAGCGGCAAGCAGTGCAAGTGGGAGTCGTTGAGACTGATGCAGCCTGAAGATATGGCAAGCAGTGGAAAGCTGTGTAAGTGGGAGTAGTGAAGCATGTTGCAGCCTGAAGATAAATTTAAGACAAATCCGACAGGCGTGAAGAAGCAGCTCTTGCTGGCTGGTTAGTTCTTTTGGGCATCCAAAGGGTTTGTTCAAAGCATCTGAAAGTAAGTGCCACACCAGATAGTTGTGTGAGATCTGCCTTTCTGTTTGTAATCTCTCCCCCTGCCATCCATCCAGCCACAAGCGAGTGAAATATAAAACAATTTTTCGAAAGTCATGGCAACGAAAATAAATGATTCTTGTCCGGAATGGAGTATCTTTTCATAGGCCTACCAGTGGCAGTACCAGCAACAGTACCAGCCAGCCAGCCAGCACGAACAATTGAGAGCAACAAAGCCGCAAGAAAAGAAAAAGTAACTTCACACCAACAGACCAAACACACACACACACCAAACACACACAAACACAGCAATAAGCAGCGTCCGTTGCTGACCAGCCAAAATCGAAAAAGATACACGAAAAGAGAAACAGAAAATAAAATAATAAAATCGAAACATGAAACATTCTGATTGTATGGAGAGCCCCCCATGGAAGTAGGTCAAGCAGCGCAGTTGCCGTCACCGTCTCTGTCTCTGTCTCTGTCGCTGGTGCCTCTGCTGCTTGGCTCCGTCATCGCCAACGCGCTCTTGGACTTGGCTTTGGCTTTGGCTTTGCCTTTGCCTGTGGCTTTGGCGCTCGCTCTGGCTGGCAGTGGGTCTCGGTCTTGGTCTTGCTCTTGCTCTTGGAACTGCGGGGAGCCCACACAGACACAAGCAGAACCAAAATAAACACAAACACAGGCACAGAGACACACACAGACACGAGACACAGAGAAGACCGCTGACGGAATACTTAAGCATCCGCGTCCGCGTCCACTTGCACTTTCTTTTTCAAGCTCTGCCTGCTTTTGCTGTGGGTTTTTGCTTTTCTCATTCTACTTCTGCTTCTGTTGCTGCTTTTCCAGTTCCCACTGACAGTCCCCAGTCCCCAGTCCCATGGCTCGAGTTCGTGTCTGAAGTCTTTCGCTTTGGCTCTGCAGAACGTTTGCTTCGTTCGGTTGGTTGGCTTTCGCTTTGCTTTTGCTTTGCTTTGCTTGGTGCTCTTTCCCCCGCACTTTGATGGTGGAGGTGCTGCTGTTGGGACTGCGGCTGTCAGCAAACTTGTTCTGCCAAGCTTTTGGAGGCTCGTGCTTGGCCATCCATTAGATTAGACTTAGATTGTCCAGCCATCATTTGACTATCATTTATCGATTAGGCTGAACAGGCTCTTCCATAAATTGTGGTGAATCAACCAACACTTTATCCACGGCACAAACAATGAACAGAAATGGGACAATCTTTGGGAGCATTTGAGAAAACACTTTCTTTTTAGAATTACCACACTCGGAGTAAATCTATTCGACATGACTGATTCGTATTAGTTTCTCGTTTCTGGATTCTGCTTGCGCAGACAGCTTGAATCTCCCCAGTTCCTAGCAGCAGAGGGAAAATCCAGTGCCACTCCACTGTCCATTATTATTTTAGGGAAAATTCTGACATTTTGACTGACCGAATGATAAAACGCGGATGTGCACTCAAAAGGCGCCCCTTTGACTGGGGTGGCAGTCAGCCCTCGCCCAATCCGACCCACCACATTTGGTCGAACTGGCGCCAGCTTATAAAATTTCCATCGAAGTTCCAAAAATTGGCTATAATTCCTGGCGGCGCTAACTAAGCATTCAACTGGAAAAAGCCAAGCATCGCAGGACTACCGCTAGAGGGCGACACTGATTCATAATGAAACAAGTGTTTGAAAGTATGAGATCAGTTACCATATATGCGTTATACTACTGTGTCACGGTGCAAGACTAAAAACTAAATTTTTCTCAACACTTTCCTTAAATTTGAATTAATATTTATTATTTTATTATATTTTTGGTAATTAGTTTGTGAAAGAGGTAAGGCGCCAGCTAGCGTATTTGCAATTGCTCAAATTGATCAAAATGTTACATACAATCACGTCAGGTGGCGCTACTTCCTGATATCGAAATAGTTTATGGAAAATATCCGACTAATACTGGGAAATGATTCGAAGAATCGATAAATATCGAAGCGTTGGTATACTCATCCTGACAAAAGCTCACCGCTACGCCATTCAAGAGGACCTGCCACACCGGCAGAAAAAGATGTCTGGCAGCTTCCTGTTCGTGCCAGTGCTGCCACTATATCGTTGTCTGTCAGCCGATATTTTCCCAGCTCTATATCACCGATACTATTGCACGTCATAACTTTACCGCCCTCGTTGTAGGCTCTGGCAACGCCACGGGTTTTGGCTCCGAAAACTGAAACAAAACAATTTTGTATGGGAACCATTGGGAGCAATATAAATGGAATCGTTGTGAATGACAGATTATTCTGTCCCAGGCCACGCTAACAGTTCGGTTCCATTAAAAATTCTGCCATTGACAGTCAATAAATTTTAAATTCAAATCGAAATACGTTGATGTTTTTGCAGCTCTAGATAGTCGATAGTTTTGTACGTCTCCACTATTCAGCCCTGGCTGTGGCGTGGCTCTGGTAAGGCCATCGTCGTGAAAAAAATACAATTAAAGGTATAATATATACTCTTCAGGATATTTTGACTGTATATTACGGTAAATAATGGGATATTTAATGAATTTCTTGGGATATATCTCTCTCGCAACATGGGAATTTTTATCGCAACAATAAGTCTTTATTCCATCCCCTTTCGATGAATTCCATCACCACTTACGTTTTTTACCGTTGGCAACATAATTTGTATGGAGCGAAAAGTGAGCAGCGTTGTTCTTCAACATTTGGAACGGAATAAGCAACATTAAGTACCCTTGGAGGGATGGACATCCTCGAATTTAAGACATTTGGGAAATCTCTGGCTCCAATCAATGCAAAAACATTCTATCTGTGTTGGTAAGCCATCTCAACAAAATTATGCAGATACCGAGAATATATCTAGATCGATATACATATGTATGTATGTATATACATATATGTAAAGGTTAAAAATGTTAAGGTTAAAAGGCTAATGTTAGTCCAAGATAAAGTTATTATTAATGTTTGAGGACAGCTTTGAAAAGTAAATTCTAATATCAATTTATTTAAATAGGGTATACAAATGCCTATACTATGCTATACCTACCTGTTGACAAGCAACAAATTGTCAAATGACGTTGCATTCCGTTCCCACTCTCGTAACGTCTAATGTTATTTTTGTTGCTTGATCTTTTTAGTTTTAAACTTAATTTGAAAACATTCAAAGAAAATAAAGTCGTCAAAAACTAGCCACTCTGGTGGAAAATTGATTGATAAATCGGATAAAATTATAATTTTAGCGAAGGGACTCCTAACTAGCTGGTAATATTCAATGGAACATCAAAATCAAGGAAAATAATTGAAGATTCAAGGTATATTTGCAGTATATCTTGAAAATGCAAGGGTATATTTTGGTATATTTCCGAGGGTCTGTCGGTATATGCTATCGATAATTCCGCGGTCAGACTGTAGCGTGGCTCTGGCAACGCCGACGTAGTTTGTGGTCTAGATAACCGATAATTGCAACTATCCAGCCCTGGCTGTAGCGTGGCTCTGGCAACGCCAACATCGTCGTGAAAAAAATAAAATTAAAATTTGTGCGAGAACATGGAAAAAACCCCATGCGCGGAGTTCACGCCACGCCATTGTTTAAAATAAAATCAAACAATTGTGTGTTACATCGCGCTAAGATCGTGGTTACATCCTGCGTGCAACCTAAAAAATACACCACAAATTTTAAGCAGTTTACAACTTCATGCTTCTTCTCTCGTCGACGGCGGCGGCGCTCGTTTCGTTGTATGGGCCGTGCGTAACAAATAAAATTGCCAAAAATCGCGGAAAATGCACAGAGGCTGTGCGGAAATGTGAATAAACGCAAATCGAATAAACAACGCGTGTTTCAGTGTGATTCGTTTAATCAAAATGTTTGGAAAAGGCAAAATCTTGTGACGACGACGTGCTGCTGCTGCGTTCATTGACGTGACGCGCGAGTGTGTGTGTGTTTTGGTGTGTGTTGGCGCGTGGGCCAGTGTGTGTGTGGGTGAATGTGGCTGCGAATTGTTGTCAAACCAAAAATATACATACAACAATAGCCAGCGTGGAAGCAGCAACAAACAAAACACCACAACACAGCAGAAAAAGCACAAATTATTTAATAACAACAACAAGTTGTCCAAAGGGAAGGAAAAGAAAGCCAACAGTCGCGTGCAGTGCAGTGCAAAATGTCTCTCTCGTTTGAGTGTGTGTGTGTTGAGTGTATAGAATTGAATAAGCAGTGGCACACAGCAAGAGGAAATATGCAAGCAGTAGCTTAGTCCAAGCAGCAACAAGAGGAACGGAACTGTAAAATACAAGAAGAAGAAGCAGTAGCGGGCTCGAACAATCGCCGCGCCGCACAAATGAAGCAACCAAATTTTGTATAATTTTTGCACAAGCCGACATTTGTCTGTGCCCCCACCACCACCAACACCACCCCCCTACAACAAAACAACAACAGCAGCACAGGGAGCATAAATCTTTTGCCAATGAGTCGCAGACAGTCATTGGATCGACCAGGTGAGTGTATACAAAAAAATAATGCTTAGCAAAGACGAAAGAGAGAGAACAATCAACGGAAATGCTGATGCTGAGTGGGGGAGAGAGCGAGAGATGCTGCTGCTGCACACGATGTGCACTTTCCGCGCCTGCTCTCGTTCTCCTCTCTTTCTCTTGGAGTCTGGCGGCTAAAAATAACAGCTCTCTCTCTCTCTCGCTGTGTGATGCGCAGCTGCTCTGAAACACTTGAACTGTTGGTTTTGTAAACATCAGCCAGAATCAGAAGAATTAGAAGAATCGCCAAGCAGTAACAAAATAACTGTATAATTACACTTTTTCAACACAAAAAGAATCCTGAAATATTAATGGGGCGCCGACACCGCGCCCCCTTTTGTGCATGTGTCTCTCTTCCTCACTCACTCGCTCGTTTGCTGACAATTCTATTTTTAGAGGTAAAAACTCGAGCGAGGAAAAGAGAAAGTATGTCTGGCTGGGCCACTACTGTCACTGTTTCTCTTGAGCACATGTAAATGTGCAGTGTCTATGTATCTGTGTTTGTGTGAGAAAGAAAGAAAGAAAGCAAGCAGTGGACGTAATGGCCAATAACCATAAAAAAACAATAAAAAACTCCTCAACATTTTGCTTTTGCCAGTTTTCTGTTTCGCTAAGGTTGTAAATATTGTTAACCCACTAATAATAAATTTATAAAAAAACTGCGGCAGGAATGTTGTCTAGTTACGAGTATAAACTACAATTAGCATTGAATGCGGCTTTCCGTACAACTGTCTGGCCACCCGGCCCCGCCCCCTAAAATACTTACACCTGCTTTTGCGTGTCTGTAGTCTTTAATTTATTTATAACATTCAATGTAAACTATGGGCTAAAGCGCCAGCAAGAACACAAACAATTTCCGATGCAAAGCATTCACGCGCGCAAAGCCAACAACCAGATGCTACCGACTGCAGGCATACCCTATAAAGGAAATTGTGAAAAGTGCGAAAATGTGAGCATTTTTTTTATTGATTCATGGATGCGTCGATCAAAACACATATACCCCTAGATGTTAGTCCCTTAACACAAGTACTTAGAACAACAAAACTCAGAACGAAGCTACATACCATACTCCATACAACACAGGCACTGTAAGCAAGGGGCAGCAGTCAGTCATTCAGGCAGGCCAGGGAGTCAGTCGCGTTTGCTTGGCGTTTTTTTTTATTATTATTTGCCGCTTTGTAGGTCAGGGTTGTCGTGTGTAATGCAAAACGTGCCAGTAGCAAATTGAATGAATAAGCGTGGCTGACTGCACCGCCCATATCCCATATCATATTCACATTATATTCTATTGCAACTGCAACAAAAGCATTAACAATTATTCCCGTAAATTTTCCGACATTCAAGTATCATAACAAAGCTGAAATTAATCCAAACAACGGGGAATAGAATAAATAAACGGAGTCCCGTGCATACATACATATGTATTTAATTGAAAGTGCCGATAATAACCGGTTGATGGTCAATAATCTACAAAAGTGTACCCCAACGTGTTCCTGGATTGAGTTTCCTTTTCAAACTGATTGAAATTTCGATGGATGGCAATTGTCTACAAAGTATATTCAGCTCCCGATTGTAAGATATCAGATATCTGTAGTGTCCGCAAATATATGGCAATGTTTACACAAAAAATGATTTATTATTGTGGATTTTGCGGACTCTAAGTCGGGGCTTATATGGGGAATGAGCAAGTCAAGCCACCTTTACATAATATCATATTTTTATTGAATTGTGTGGGCGTTGCCATCAATTGGATTCGATTTGTGTTGTTATTGTTTCGATTTTCACGTGACAAGCCCTCATTAGGCACTTTTTAAGGTTAAATCGATTTTACAGGCCATTAATCGTAATTCAAATTGTTTTTATTTCTTATATGTATGTGTACTTTGAGTAAGAATATTTACGGATTTAATGAATTTCAACAGTGAAAATTTCACCAGAACTTTCGATTTGGCTTTACTTTACTATGGGAATGCCACACACATTCTGGTGTATAAATCTTTGCGGATTGATCTATAGGAACTTGTACAAAAGTTGAATACATTACCATCCATTAATTTCTATATTTTTTCAACCCTTTCATATGGATCATTAGTATAAAAGCTTCCTGTTTGATTTTCGATTATGAAGCGATTGGTAACCATGACTCTCACTCTCTCTCCCCCACATCCTCTATCTCTCTCTCTATCTCTCAGTCATTTGATGACTCGTTCAAATTACATATGTACATGTTAAATTCCCACAAAAGTACACACACACATATGTATGTACATACATATCTATCTATACGCACACCTCTATAGGTATTAAAAGTGTACGTTGACAGAGTTTTATTAGAATTTATACTCTGTAATATACACACGGTACATATTTGATTTGCTTATCAGTCAGTCAAAGGCATAGACAGAGACAGAGAGGGAGCGGTATAAGAAACCAAGGCTACTTGGGCCCAAGGTGTATTCACACAAGGGTGCGACATTGTCAGAGAGCGCTCTAAAACGATAGTTGCCCGTCTAACACAAAACTAAACAGAGAGAGTCAGCACGAGAGATGGGAAAGTAAAACATGCTGGAATGACTCACCTTCGTGTACTTATACACCTTGCTTTGCCAATGCTCTCTCGCGCGCGCTCTCTCTCTCTCTCGGCTCTCTCGCGCCCACGTTTTCTTATCAATGCATTGTTGCTTCGTTGCGCCTAATTGCCGTTGGGTTTTATAAATATACATATGTACATAAACATACAAACATAAATTCTTTTTTCTTTCGTTCTTTTGTGTAATGATTTATGTATAAGCAGCAGCCAGACGCTAATTCGCCCACAAAGTAACAGCCGAGGCCAAGAACAATGTCAGTGGAATTTGATTAGCATAGGAAAACCATAAGAACCCCACAGACCCATGACCAGGCCTAATGCCGACGCCAGCCCCACCCCCCTTTTGGGGAAAAGTCGAGCATTCGAGCGAGTCATCATCCTCAAGTGGCTGCCGACTACTGCTTTGGCACATCATTAATCTTGGCTCACAAAAGAGAGATGAAAAAAGTTGTCAAAAGTTGCCAAAGCAACACACACCGCACTCTTCCTCTCCCTCTCTCACTTTTTCGTTTCTGTTTCTGCAAGTGTCGTTCTGTCTGTCTCATTCCCACCTAATGAAATTGCTTTGATTTTGAGACTGAGAAAGTTTTCTCATTTGTGACAGAAGAAGAAGACGGCCAAGAAGAGTGAGTGAGGGAGGGGAAATTACTCGAATCTTTGTGGTTAGGTTGAAAGTTTACACTTCTCCTTTTTTGGGGGTTAATCTGGTTGGTGTGTGCCCCAGTACCCCACCACACTATGCTCTGGGCTGCTGCGATGTGTATCTATCTATTAAAAAATTGAGGGCGAGTCGAAATGTGCCCAAAAGACGACGACAATCGCGAGGAGACGAGACGACTCCTCGATTCCACGAGGTGTCCCTGACGCGGACGCTTACGCTCTCTCAGGAAATTGTTTTTGGGTGAGCACACAGAGAAATTAACGGTAATAACAATATGCAGGGGCAGTGCTCTGCGGTGGTCAGTTGGTTTTCCCCTTTGGGTACGCAAAATAGTAGGCAATGCAATTTTGATGCTGCATTTACCAACACTGCTGAATATTTCCCCCAAGACCCATTTCCTATGCTCCTGTCTGTGGTATATCCCCGAAACCTGACGACATGTGGAATGTTGTGTATTTTCTAGTGGCATAAATTATTTTTGCCGCCCGAATGTCTAATATGGCGGTTGGCTTGCCGCTCTCTCTCTCACACTCTCCATCTCTCTCTGGCATGCTATGCATGTTTGTGTTCTTCTCTCACTCTCTTTTAATCGATTTGGTAACAGTTGCCGCCGTTGTTTTCATTAGGGGTTATATTCTGGTTTGATCTGGAGCCACAGAGAACAATCGTCTTGCCAGCACTAGATGAAACGAGCACAGGGTATATTGGAATGGAAGGGTAGGACTAATCTGCTATAAAAGCTTGGACTTTGCCTCACCTTCAAAGAAAACCCAACCTCATGCGTGCGTTTCATGTTCATTTTGTACCGTTGGTTTTTCGTTGCGTCTCTGCGGCCGGGATGGATGCTGTTGTCCCGCTCTTGTTCTTTCTGTTGTTTTTGCTGTTTTGACTCTCAGGAGAGTTTCTGATTCGACATGTCCGCTCCTGCAACCCTTTTTTTCAATGTATTCATATGCATGTGCGCGCCTGTGTGTAAAGTTTTGCATTTTTATTATAGATAATTTGTGTACAGGTTTTTTTGCGGCTGCCGCGCAAACTCCCAACTTGACGACTCTTCACCTCTTCTCCACCACTGCCGATGCCGCTGCTTCTCTTCCTTCTTCTCTTCGCCATCCGTTGCCGATGTCGTCGTCCTGTCTGCATATGTTGGATGCTGAATGTTGTGTTGTTTTTGTGTTGCTTTCTCCCTTTTTGGCTCTTCCTTTTGTGTTTTAGCGTGTCTGTGTATGGGGGGAGCCATAATTAATTTTCGACATTTGCTTTCGAGTGTTTGGCTTTGAAGTCTGGCAACATTGGAATATCAACCGCAAAAAGTTCTGTACATTAGAGCGGGACACCAAATGGCAAGAATGGGGGGAATTCTGTGTATTTTAATTCAGATTAATGCGAAAGGGGAGTTCGGAAATGAGAAAAATGAAAATTATTCGAGGTATTTTTCATAACAGAGCAAAGGAGTATAAATCAAAGTGAAAATAATTGGAAATATTGTTTATTGCAATATGTATTAAAATATTTATGAGCAAGAAATGATAACATAAAATACATATGTATGTATGTACGGTCCATGGGAGGAAGAGATTTCGAAAAAGGATTTGTAGATATCGTAAATGAAAAATCGTTTTTAAAGAAGATCCCAACAGACCAAGGACAAGGAAAACTCTATAAATAATTTGATTATCAGAATAATAGTCCGAAACATTCCATAAAAACACACATAAAGCTGAAATTGTGAAATTAATCTTGAGTTGAATTTATTCAGATAGAAACAAGATGTATTTATTGTAATCCTAATAATACTCGTTTAATGTAAATTTCCTCCATGACTGACTTTATGGCAAACATCAACCATCATCATCCGTAACATATGGCGGCAAAATGTAAGCTCAAGTTAAATCCTGTTGCCCTGAGCGATTACGAGTGCTCGTCGTTTGATGGAATATCCTTTGAGAACCCCCCTCTCTCTAGCTCTCTAGCTCTCTCTGCCTCTCACCCACTCTTGAGATGGTTTAACAGTCGCGCAATACAACCGTTGCTATTTCCCAGGACTCGACGTGTTTCCTGTTTCCTTTTGCGAAACTTGAGCACAGACACACACACACACACACACACACACACCGTCGTAAATGACAGACAATAGAAAATGCACTTCCTATGTTCTGTCTCTCTCGCACATGATGCATTATTAACAAAATTTTGCCGCCTGTCAAGCTTTCGATGTGTAGGCGCGAGGGAAAAGGAGCGGTAACAGAGAGAGAGAGAGAGGAAAAGCATCATCTTATTACACTCCAGCGGATGCATTTTGCATGTCATTCCCCCCAGTCAGTCGCCCCCTGGGGGTATTATTCATTCAGTCATGTGTGCACTCTGCCATTCCGAACAACGGCACTTGACATTCGCATTCGCATTAACAGGAAAGAGAGGGAGAGATAGTTAAATAGAGAGAGAGAAGGCGTTGAGAGGGAGGCGCAGCAGTGCATAATAATGGGCTCTCGCTCTTGGGAGCACTGCTTCTTTTGGATACATTTAATAAATTTAACTTTAGTTAGCAGACCTGAGCCTGTAACATGCCGTTCACTTTTTCCGTATTATTTATATCGATATGTGTTTATTTGTGGCACCTGCTTGCCGCTGGTGTTTTCAGCATTGCCCCAAAGATATTATGATAAAACCGAATTTGAGTTTGTTTTCTTTGCCTCTCACGCTACGCTGGATAATTTCGTAGCCCCCCAAGGCAACGCCTCGCCCTCTGGTTGCGGTTAATTCTTTTTTGGTGGATGCTTCATTATGAATTCAAAGGGTAAACATTTACACAAGTGTCCGGGGGTAAGAGTACGGATCGTTGCAAAGTGCGGAGTTTATTTCAGCCTCAACCAAGTGGTTGAGTGGGTTGGTGGATAGAAGATGGCTGGGTATGGGTAGCACTATAAAGAGTGTCTAAATGTTGGTTAATTGTGATCGCGTGCCACACTCAAAAAGGGTTTAGTGCAGCGGCAAATGCAACAAACTGAAGGAGGCACGAATGGACTGAACGGGGCAGCAGTAACAGCTCCAACAGCTGACCCAATTCTCAAAGCACTGGATGGATGACCTTAATGCTGGTCAGACCCTAGTACAAGTGGAAATGGAAGAGTGGCACAGTGGCAGAGAGCCAGGGTTAACTTTTGTGTGTGCAATGTTGGAGAAAACTTTGCATATTTCAAGAGGCAGAGAGAGAGAGTGCCCGGCCCTCTGCCAGACTTTGAAAGTGAGAAACTAACTGTTGGTGGACCTGGAAGAGGGCCTGTTCCTCCACGCACACACAACACACACTGACAGTCAGTCCCAAAGGCATTTGCATAGCCCTGGGGTAACTGTGTGCGCTTCCTTCTCTCTGTGGCTCTGGTGGGGGATATGCCTGAATGGAGTGTGCCGTTTCCCCATTTCTTTTGCTCATTTGATATTCCCATTGCTGGCTGTCTGGGTGCAACAGTTTGTTTCATAATCCAATTACAGTCAGTTTTCACTTTGTGGAAATCAGACACGTTGTCAAGGGCGGCACTAGGACGATCAGAGGAGAGGAGTAGAGAGTGTAGTGATGATTCGCCTCCACTCATCTATGAAACCGTTTAACGAGTAATCTATTTCGAGGTCACTCAAAACACACACACACACAGAACACTCTCTTGAGTGGGTGTCACACCCTGCATCTCTGTCTTCCCCATCTATGAATGTGCTTTTTTAGATCAGGTAGCCACACCATCAATCAATTACCGCTAAGCGGGACGACTCCTTAATTAGCAAATTAACGAAAGTGCAAAAAATAGCAAAGATAATAATAATAGTAGACAGCAGACAGGCAGCTGCAGCAAAACAAAACGTGTAATGGTCGATAATGATTACAAAAACAACGGAAACACACACAAAACACAATCAGAACTAAGAGAGGAGAATGAAGAGGAGTAGCCGAAACCATCTGCCGTCGCTGTTGCTGTTCTTGGGAGTTTTATGTAATCTAAACAATACCTGCTGGGCATATCAGACAGCACCAGCAGCAGCAACAGCAGCAGCAGCCACACAGCCAGAAGAGACACCCGACTCGCACTCCTCTCTCTTCCTAATCTTCCAAGCAGTTCAATCAAGAACAATGAACCAAACAAAAGCCAAGTGCACACACACAGAACTCAAAGAGAGATAGAGAGAGAAAGAGAGAATACGAAAGCCACACACTATTCTGAGACAAACACACGTAAAAGGATAACAGGCTTCGTCTTATTCACACACACATACAGGTTGGGGATATACAGGTAGCATCATCGCATCGCATCGCATGGTCTTCTCTTGTCTTTGTCTGTCTACCGCAACAACAAAAATTGCAGGCTACAAAAATTGGCCCGAACCACTTACACCCTGCACTTCCCTGCCCCCCGGTCTGCGTGCACCTCACACCATGCACCGTGCTGTGTGTTAGATGCTCCTTTGAGCATGGCAATTTTCAGGCATTTGGTAGAAGCAAAACTCTATTACCTGTTGTAAGAATGTGGCCAATGCTGTCCATCAGCAGATTGATGGTTCCCTCGGTGCCCTGTTGCCTGTCTTCCACTAGCCCGAAATTGAGCAGATTGATGGGGATGATGTCCGAGAAGAGCCTGAGATTGAATGCAACCATGAAAAAGTTTTAATTGTGAAATGTGTACTTGTACACTCGCATGGGGAGGAGAAATAAGGAGAGCGAGAATATGATGCGAGCGGAGATTCGAGATTACATTCTCCATCTCTCCATACTCAAAAGATTTGGCCAATTTACAGCCATCAAAGCATTGCCAACTGCGTCTGAATAACAAACAAACAAAGAAGATAGAAGGATTCGACTCATGACTTACCCTTTGAAAGCCGATTATTACTAAAGTGCATAGATAAAGGAGTTGGAAGTTAATTATAGTGTTCCTTATTTATTAACTCTCTTTTCTGTAGGTTAGCCACTTGATATCCAAATTACATATACCCTCCTATCAAAAAGGGTATGAAAACATTGCCATTTGATTGTGTAGATGGCTGTGCATGCATGCATGTGCACACATACAACATACATATGTACATACATACATATGTATATATATTCATCTCGCTCTGCATATTGCGCTTTGCGTTGGAATTTCAAACTGAATTTTGCCGATGGCCATCATCTCTCTTGCATGCGAATGAGTCGTGATGGGACAGGGGGGAAAGCAGACAAAAAAGAAGAGCAAAGACCAGCGGAGAGCAAAGCTCATCCATTAGCTGACGTCACACACACACAACCTGAAACATATTTCCCATTGTTTGCTGCTGCTGCTGCTGCTGCTGTTGTTGTTGTTGGATCTTCTTCTTTCTACTCTTCTGCTGCTTGGGTCTATGTTTGCATGTTGCGTGGTACGTGTGTGTGTATGTGTATCTGTCATTTGGCCGCTCATTGTGTTTGCATAGGCAAAGAAAGCGTCGAGGGTGGGTGGCGGGGAGTGCGTGGAGAGAGCGACCGAGACGGAGAGCAAGATTGACAGATAAACCAGCGAGATGAGGTTATACACATTTACTGGACCACCTTCTTCGCAGGTTCGTTCTCCAAGCCATGGTAGAATTACTAATAGGTAACGTCGTCAGCTGAGTGCAGGCCCATAAGCTTATTCACCACGCTCTCTCAGCTCTCAGAGAGGCAAGCTATCTCTCTCTAGCAGATAGCAAACGTTTTACGTTCTGCACTCTTCGTTTTTATTGTTTCTGCTGACAGCAAAGAAAAGATGTTCGATAATAAATGAGCTAAATAATGGAGCTAAAATACTTCCATGCAAAGTTTTGGATCGGCACAGCAAACAATATTTTGCAGACATTTTCATTTCTAAAAATAAAAAATACATCCAAAATAAAAAAGTACTTGCATGTACAGTACTTAATTTCATTGTCTTTCACTTACGCCTTCATTCGTAAGCAATGAAGAAAAAGAAGAAGAAGACAATGAAAAAATTCGTGCGCTACACAACCTCTTTCGTCGACGTTTGGCAAACGACTGACAAGATTTACCGGCCTCGAATGAGAAGCACTGTGGTGAATCCGTTACCTATTAGTAATTCTACCATGCTCCAAGCACTCTCTGTGTCTCCCACCTTTTGCCTTTGCCACTGAAGCGCATCTAAAAAGGTAATTTGCTTCACTTTTGAGGATATTTCATTCGTTACGAAAGAATCGCTAGTGTCTGTCTTCGTCTATCTCTTTGTTTCTGTTGCTTAGCAGAACTTATTGTGGTTGTTGTTGCTGTTGTTGTTGTTGTGCTCTTCTGTCTACCTGCTCTGCTCTTAACCTCTCTGCCTCTTCTCTTTGACCACTCGTCAAGCCTCATGTCAGGCGGCAGCAGCGCTCGCTCTTGTTTATGTGCTTTGATGGGCACAATTATTTCCCATTTAATGTGGGAAATTTCAGATTGTGTGCAGACAGATGATCATCGAAAGTCGATAGGATTTTTCATTCCATAATTAACGTATTTAATCTGTAAATAAATAATCAAATATATTTATTGGCAAAATATGATCATTGTTAAAAAATTCTTAATAATCCAATTTGTTTTTTCCTTGTCATTTCAGGTACATAAAATTCATAGTTATCCCCCACAACGAGAACCTTACTCGTAGCTGGATATGGAGAATATTGTTCTTATGGAAAATGGTAAATCTTAATCTCAGCAATCTCCTCAAGTAGCTCTCGGGTTTAACGACCTTCACGGAAGTTACTCAACGTTTAATTGGGTTGGAAAAGAGAAAGAAGGGGGCACGTAATTATGGGTAGATTTTGTTGCTTCTTCAGAAAGAGATTTCCAAATGATGTACAGCCTGCGCACGTGACAGACTAATTGACAACTGGACACCAAAGCCGGAAAGGGATACTCTTATCCATCCCGTGTTCCTACCGTAGCTGAAAGATAGCTTCTTATTTATTAATGATGCAATTTTTTAAGGGCCACAAAATGGCTACATAAAAACCAAGAGCAAAGTATCCAAGTAGATGTCAAAAGAACGAACGATAGAAGTAGAGGGTTTGAGAAGGAAGTGGATTAAAACTAATTTCCTACGTAATACGCAAGGCATGGCCACCCAAAGGAACCCACACAAGCCGGATAGAGAGAGTGGGTATAGTGGAGAATTGTCACTCAACTAAACTCAAACTCAAACTAAAAGTCGGCTCAACTGAACCGTTTGGCCCCCTTGGAGAACGGAATGACACAAAGCAATCAAAGCGCGACCAACTGGGCGAACCACCGGCCAAACTCTCTCTCTATCTCCCATACATACCCTTTGCTCTCTATCTACGCTGCCAAGCAGAACCGCCCGTCGTAAGCCGCTCCCTCTCCTCTCGCCCTAGAGCTGCAGACAGGGAAAAGAGCAAGCAGAACAGCAACAAATAGCCATCAAATGGAATTACTAATACAGTGAATGCTAGATAAATGGAAGAAGTGCACCCCTTTGCATGGACTGCTTATAATTAAAGCATACATAAATATATTGAAGTGTCAATGGATTGTTAATTGTTTATTGGAAATGCCATTTGGCACACACAATTGGGTGGATAAAAATGTGTTACCAATTTGTCAAATTTTATTGGTCATAAATTGACGAAATGGAATGATAAATACTTGATTTTTGCTATTATTATATCTCCATAAATGGTATCAGATGTACTCCAAAAACGAGTGTCTACTGTGTAAACATATAGCAGAAAAGCAGTAGAGACGGAGAGAGCGAGAGAGGGAGACGACAGGTACATGTGGTGGAGCGTTGGGCTTTGGGCGGTTTAGGGAGAGAGAGAAAGAGCTTTGAGAAATTGCTTCGAGTACACACACACGAACACACACGCATGCATTGCATGCACACATGTACACCCGTGTAGTGCTTTGACATTTGTGGGTTACAAAGAAAAAAAAAATAATTACCCTAATATTTATAGGGCCCCCCGTCCGAAACAAAACAGTTATATACGCAGTCGAAACCTTTTGCTGTTCTGTTGATACCTTTACTTACAACAAAAGCAATACCACACGGCGTGGATTTCCCCCCGTTAACTTTCTGCTTTCGGGCTTCCCACTTTCTGCTTTGGATTTTTTGTGTGTTTCTGTTTGTTTTTGCTCATTTCGCTAATATAATTTAGGCCCCAAAATAAATGATTACTTTGCATGTCGTGGCAATGAACCCACAGTAGAAGCCCTCATCAGTTACCCTTCCCCTCTCAGGCAACGAAATTATTATCAAAGTTGAGTTTCGGACAATTAGCGCGGATTCGATAGAGAGCTAGGAGTTTTACTTCACCATACTGCCCATAAAGATGCAGCGTTTTTACTGAATTTCAAAATTTAATAAATAAATTCGAATGTTTTATCTTCAAAAATGATGTACCCCGCATTGCTTCATTGGAATTTTGATATTTATTCGATGCAATGTAATATTTCTGTGTTTTTGCCGCCCTCTCATTTTGGATCAAACATGAATGGGCCTGAGGCGTAAATGTATTTTTAACTTTTTCTGCGCGTAAAACAAAAAAAGAAAAAGAAACTGAAAAATGATAAATAATAAATTTGTAAACGGTTTTTTTTTTTTGTATTTTTGGGTATTTGGCTCTTACACTGGCGGCCCGTTCTATTTTTGCTGACTTTTAATAGGCCAACTACAACATTTTTGTTTCATGGCTGTCAGCATTTCTGTCCTTCTCTGCCCTGCCACCCACTTGACCTGACAACCCATTGAGCAGGGGAAGGGAATTAATTGCCAAAAATTGTGCCCCGATTTTGCTTCGTTTTGTGTAATGTTTTCTTTTTGTGTTGCGATGTGTGCCAGCAATTTGTTTGTAAACGTTTGGTCAAGGTTTTGAGATGGTATAACATGCAATATTCATAGATGTTTTGGTGGCCAAGATTAAGGTACATATGTATATCAATACTTTTGAGATCATTAAAGGGTTAATTAATTTAAGGACAAGAAGGAAGGGAAACATATTTAAATATAAATTGGGTCTTCCAGTTCAAAGGGAAAAGAGTTCTGGACTTAAAAGCAGAGTTGAACCGCTGCCAGAGTTCTGGACTTAAAGGCAGCGTTTAACCTCTGCTACAGTTCTGGACTCTGTGCCTTTCAAATTTCCATAAAGTGTTGTCATAGATACCCCCGGTACAGCAATTAAAATGAGTGGACTTTCTGTACGGAGCTGTGATACATACAGAGATATCTGTGTATATTACGCCCTCCCTATTCATTGAATGTCCATTCCATCTCCTGCTAATCGGATTAGTAGATATTTTGCTCCCTAATTGGCCACTCGACAAAAGGGTCAGTGGAAATATGTACAAACAGTATACATATGATTCTCGCTTTTGATTTTGATGTTTGGGATGGCCATAAATTGAACAACAGACAGAAATGTTCTGTTTTCAGTTACAGATACATTCCACAGATTCGCGTTGTTATGGCAGGCGAATAATTAATAATTTTGTGCATTCTGCTGACTATTGTTTGTGGCATATCCCAATCCAAACAGGTTTTTGGAAATAGCTGCCAGTGCTGAAAATTGATTTAGAAAATATCTAATATCTCATTTCAAACCAGAGTCTTGTAATTTCATCATTTGAGTTTCAATGTTTACAATATTTTCTTCTCTTGAAACGAAATCGGTATCTGCATTGGAAGCCGCGTCATCAAGTCCTTTCCAGACATAGCACCTCACTCCACCTTCGTGAGGGTTTTCTGGGAAATTATTTATTACTCAATTTATGAATTTTCTCTTTTATTTGCTCCCCCAATTGATGCTGAATCACCCAATTTTCCCTGCCGAGTGTCTCCGTCTTTTAACTAAACATAAAACTGACAAACATTTCGACGGACAGTCCATGGGTCTGTCTGTGTGGCAGACACCTCCTGCTCCTCATACCCACTTCATGGTCTGTCTCGCTGCTGCTGAGATTGAAAAACGTGCAAAAGTCTTAAGGAATTTTCCACCTTCTTCCTTGCTGCCCGACATCGAATATGAAACGCTGGAGGAGTCGTACACGCAGACGGAGACAAATGGCAGCCAGAAAGTATATGAAAATAAACTCTAGACGATAAAATCAAAGTGTGGCAGACAGAAACAACAACAAGTTGGCACAGGGTTTTGTGACAGTTTCTAAATGCAAAGAAATCAGCAGTCACAGGGAGAAAATTCAAAGATTGTCAATTATTATATTCGTAGTCTCGCCAAAGGCAATCGACTGCCAGTTTGGACCTCAGCAGAGAGGAGGATGTTATGTTTTCTTGTAGATAAACACGAAATCTTAATTAGAATTTGGAAATTAAAATGTTATTTAGACATATTGGTTTGCACTTTTAGTTTGGCTTTCTTTCAGGGATACCTTATAATACGTTCCAGCTTCCTTTACATAAAAATTACTCCTAAAGTAGGAATAAACTGTTAGATCTTTAATCCATTTTTCAGATATAAAATTAATCTCTTAATCCCTTTAATGAAACTTTACTCTGCCTTTATCCCCCCGCGACTCTCCCTTTTCTACACTCCTCTCTTTTTGCACCTCTTCTAGTCACCGAATCTGAATCTGTACATATGTATCCTCCGCAGGGCACATGTTGTACTTGTATCTATTTGTATAGGATGTGCAATTGCTCTTATTGTTTGTTCACGAAAATATGTTTGTACCCTTTATGCTGTATCTGTATCTTTGTGCGCTTGTCATATGGCATTTTGCAATTACTCCTCCGTGTGTCCACAGCAAAGTTACGGATATGCACACGGACTGCAAGAGATATTCAACAAAAACACACATGTACGCACAGATAAAGATACACACAGATTACGCACCCACGAAAGATGCACAGAGCAGCCGAGGCATACACACGCACACCCAGATTACGCACCTATAAAAGCAAACACACACCCAGAGATACGGATGCAGGGATGCAAGGATAAAGGACTGACCAGATAGAAGTTCATCCAGTGTTATATCCTCCCCCCTGCACGTGGGAGCGCCCCCAGGACTGTCTGCGGTTCGTGTCCACAAAGAGAGCTGAAAATGCAAATTATTTGCATTTATTTGGAGAGCCAACATTTAATTAATAACCAAGCGGACAAGCCTCATCTGCCCCTGCACACTCTCAGATACAGATACGTCGGACATATGACACTCGAACCATCAACAACAACAAAAAGATACACAAATAAGTACGAAAAAGCCCAAGACACGCGACTGAATCGAAACCCTTTTTTTTTGTGTTTGCTGTCGATGAAATGTGAGAGAAAAATAACAAACAAAAATTGTATCTGTGTGGGAATCGACAGGGAATGGAATGCTCTCAAGCGAGGATAATAGTCGGACTTCTAGGGGAGGGAATGGGAACTGGAACTGGAAATAGAGATTGGCCATGGAAAAAATGTATGTGCCTCCAGACCGAGGGGCCACTTCAGTGTGACAATCTAATTACACGGCTCGATGGTGCTTAGAGGAGAGGAGTAACGGAGAGCGTCTAACCAACCGTCCAGCCCATCAGGCGGCAATCCCCTGCTCCCCATTCCCTGGAAGTTCCTTTGATGTCTGGGGCATGCTACAGCCTGCCTGGCCCCATCAATTGAGTGAATGATTGAATGATTGTTGAAAGGGCTGCTACTAGATATTTCTACTCCCCCAACACTCGAAAGGTTCTTTCGATGGCGATTCAGAAGCCCTGAAGGAGAAGAAAAAAAGCCGCCACACAAATTCATTCCTCATTGTCGGGCGGAACACGTATTGGCCATAAAGCGTACACGTACCAAAAGGCCGCCCCCGTAATGCTGCAGACGCCGAGAGTGAGAGAGAGAGGGCCAGTCCAATCTGTCCAAAGAATAAAACCAAAATAAAATTGTCCATTAAATTCTGTTCTTCATTTCTTGGAAATGAAACATAATCGGGTGGAGGCAGCGGGTGGAATGAAAGCTTGGCCTGGGTCTGCGTGTAATGGATATGGGAGTGCAACGGGAGTCTTTTCTTTGCAAACCATCAGAAATTGGGGAGAACTTTTAATAGCAGCTGAAAATAACAGAAGAATAAAACACTTGTTTAGCGACTGAAAGAGGTTTTATTGATATCATAATCGATTATAGGTTATAATCCTATAACCAAAGCATTTAAATCGAACGTAAACACTTGTAAAATAATCAATAATCGAATCAGAGACACAGATATCTTATTTAATTTATTAACTTAACGAATGTAAAGCTTAATTATGGAATGGCAAAGGTGTTTGTCATTTAATGGCTTATAATTCAATCATAAGATTATTGAAGAATTGATAATTCAATGACAACAAATTCAATGGATGATAAGTCAGTGAATGGAAATGATACTTCAATAAATGATAATTCTATGGATGAAAAGTCAATGATTGAAAAGTTGAATGGATGATTGCTCAATGAATGATAATTCCATTAAACCGACAAGACATTCTCAATAGAAATATTTATTTTAGGAGTTTCCACAAGCAAATTGATGGAAAATCTGTCAGTCAGTCAATTGAAAATCATATCTCAGATATTATATCCTTTTAAACCTTTTTATGCACTTTGACCCTTTTTTTCTTTCTGGGGTAGCCATAAAATCGAGCCATTTTCCAGGAGGGGGGCGGGCCTTAAGCCCCAAATTCAATTGGCCAAAATTCGAAAGAACATTGCCATTTGATCTCCTATCTGGGTGGTGACGGAGGGAGCGAGCGAGCAGTAATTTGAGAGTTGATTATATTGAATGGCCATTTCGGGGGATTTCCGAGGAGCTCGCTGGGCTCTGCCTTTTCAGACTTTTGGCTGTCGCAAATTGTGCGACAATAACAAATTAACGGGAATGTGTGGCAGCCGCCACATGGGTTGCTCGTAGGAGTGGGATGGGGTGGAATTGCTGGATGGTCATGGGTATTACCGTTTACCGTTTCAGACTCCCTCCCACCCTCTCTTTGCCGGACGACCTGTTGTTCATGCAATTTAGACCCTTTTTGTGGCTTTTGTCGGCCAGACAGTCGCCGTCAAAAGTCAGTGGATGGATGGGCTCTGGGCTTTAGAGGGGATACAGAGGGGCTGCTCTCCATGTCGTTCCAGGTTTCGCGTGTGTGTGTGCGTGTGTTTGTGTGGGGTGTTCCAGTTCGTTGACTCTCACGTGTTCGCCGTAGCTTGTTTTTTTTCGCTGCTTTTTACGAGTTCTATTCCACTGCCTGCTCCTCTACCTTCCCACCTGTGAGTGTCCGTCTGTGTGTATGTGTGTGTGTATTGCACGCGTTTGGCGTTTGTAAATGACAATTTTACCGTTTTGTTGTAGGCCTCTCTCTGTCTGTCTGTCCCTCTTGCTGTCTCGCTGTCTGTTTCTGTCTGAAGTGCTTTAGACTGTGGCAAGTGCTGGGGCAGCAATTTGTTTAAGCCCCTTCAATGTATCTAGATACCCTTTCACGAGAGTAGTTGGATTTTGGAGCACATAAGCGACGGTCTTTTGCCGTCGTTTTGATTCGAGTTTGCCAATGCCTTTATTATTTTCATATATTTTACATTTTTCTAAAAAACTTTCGTTGAAAAATGTTTTCAAAAGAGAGTTTAAAGGGTATACCACAGATGCAAGTACATTGGTTTCTTTTTTCTACAGTTACTCCAGTCGTTTCTTTTTTTCATCTTTTATTATTGTTGTTGGTGGGTAAGGTGGTCGTGTGCAGTGTAGGAACATTTTTGTTATGACTTTGCTAATGTCAAGTGCAAACAAATGTTAAACCAGCAGTCGAAAGAGAAGTAGAAACAAGTATAAAATAATTATGTATAAAAACACTGGGAACAGGGAACAGTAGCAGAAATAGGCAGTGAGACAGCAGCAGAGAAAGCACACGGTATGCTCCGTCAAAGATCAAACCGTATGCTACTGTAAAGCACGCAGTGACCAGGAACAAGCAGTATGGGAGAACGAAAAGAAGCAGTACGAGAAAGTGCAATCGACAAAAAAAGTTCCATAATATTTTGTTGTAATCAGCATAATCAAACAAAACTAAAGGCAGAAAGAGAGAGAGTGAGTCATGGAGTTTTGTGGACAGATAATCACACCACAGTGAGAGGGGGGAGTGTGTGCGTAAGGTGTGTGAAACAGAAAATATGTTTCAGTTTCGGTCTCAAGTGTCAAGTTATTGCATGTCAAGCAGGTGCTTGTAGATGAAACTGGAAACCACAAACAGAGGAGAGAAGGAGTCGTCCGCTCCTCCGCTCTCTATCCTCATCGGTCCTTCCATCCTTGCAGCTCATCTGTCTGCTGTCTAGTCTCGTATCGCTCTCTCTCACTCTCCCCTCCCACTTGACTGAAGAGTGTGTTTGTGTCCTCTGTGTCTGTGTGTGCGTTGTATAATGATGCTTTGAAGAGGCTGCAACTCAAATGCAAACACACCTACAACATGTCATAAATAATTTAGAATAAATTAAAACAAAGCAAGGAATGTGCAGATAAAATGTATAATCCTAATTGCAGTTACTGCAACGATAGATGGAGATCAACATCAGATATCGATTAACCGTTACAAGCGACTATCAATAAATTTTTGAGTGAGAGTAAAGCTCCAGTGAAGAGAGCCCTGGGAGAGAGCGCTCGAGGGAGAGGGATGCTCAATCGGCACTAATGAATTTCAGTGCAAATAATGTCATGGTTGTTGCCATATTTCTGTAGTTTCGTATTTATGCACATTTTATGTATTTATTTATTAAATACAATTCGCATTTGCTGGCCATCATCTCTCTATCTTCCATTTTGATATATTACACAACATAAAACAAATAAACCCGATAGACGTACGGTCATATGAGCAAACACATACAGTGGCGGACAGAGAAATAGGATACCGATTTGATGGCACTGTTATATCGAATGCTCAATTACGAAGTAAACTTATTTCCAGCAGAATGCGAATGATGTCATTCCCTTATGGGGGAAATTCGAGCAGCAAATCAACGACCTAATGCCTAAATGTAAACACCGATTTTAGTTTCCCATTTCGTTGTCCCCCACTGTATGATTCACGCTCACGGTAGACCAGACTCGGTGTCTGCTCTGAAAGAGAGAGAGAGAGAGAGAGACAGCCAGAGTGTGGGAGAGATTGTGTTCATGTGGAGGTGTGTTTGTGTGTATGCATTCAAAGGAATTAATTAATGGAGACGGCAGCTGCAGACTCAAATGCAATCCAAACGAACGGCGACGGCGCTGCTGCCGCCGCGATTGTGGAAATGTGAAACAAACTGCAATTGTGCTCATTTCTCAAAGAGAGTGAGAACAAGAAGAGGAATCCGCAAGGAATCGGCAAGGCGGTTAGGAGAGAGAGAAGCAAACTAATTATCTCCGCCATATGTTCAGTGACAGAGAAAAAGACAGACAGACAGTCCAGGGAATATCCAACCTACCGACATGCATCCATCCGAATGAGGGAAGTGGAGTGGAAGTGTAAATGGAAGCTGGCATAGGAGAAGAGAGTGAAGAAGGGGCAAGTGGCAATAGGATCTACGGCTCAATGGAAAATGAGTACATCAAACTCTCACGTCGACTATAAATAGATGCTGCTATTAAAAAGTGCATTTAGTGACTTGAAATGAACACAGGATATCATTCTTAAGGAAGGAACTTATGAAATTACCATGATTCCCATCATTTAGTTAGTAAAAGAACAAATTTTACATTTTTAACTTGCCAATTAGAGAACTTCTCGTATTTAAATCTCAGCTCTGATTTTGTGGTTAATTTATGAGAAGTTTTTGCAGTTAACTTCTGATTTTGTTTACTTCTCTCCCCCTATCTATTTCTGCTCGCCTGCCTGCCTGTCTGTCTGGATATGTCTCCCTTCTTTCTCACTTTAATAAAGTGTTTGCATGTTAATTCCATTTTCCATCCGCCGTCGCCATTCAGTGAACTACTAGCCAGCGCCCCTGCTGGCACTGATTCTGCTGCCGGCACTAGCCCTGCTTTTGCGGGCACTGCTTACGGGGTGAGGGGGACTGGTAGACGCTGCCAGGCTAAAAATATAATTTCTCATTGCGCTTTAAGCACACTTCACTGCTCTGATGTATGTCAATTAGTCGACAAATTGATTGCGCCGCACTCTGCAGGGAGGGAGAGGACTACTTGAGAGCATAGCACAGAGGCTTGAGGCTTGTGTGAGTGTGGAATGGTTTTGATTTTATAGAGGTCTGCCCTTAATTTTATTACGAGTATGGCCCACACGGAGTTGTGTGTTGCGTTGGTCAATCCCTGTCTCTCATGGGGTCACGTCACCCCTAATGCCCCGTCAATTTTTAACGATTTCATTTGAAAGTTAATTTTAATTGTACTAAGTAGGAAATCTCAATTTCACAGCAATTTCGCAGCAGCTCAGCTTCAGCGACGGGACCTCCTCTCAATCGTGATTTCGAGTGCAATTTTTCCATCGCATTAATTGCCCTGCCTGCCCCTCTGCACCACATAAACGAACGAACCAGCGAGAATGATGATGATGATGATTTGATTTGAATGGATTTAGATTTCGAATTTGTAGTATGTGTGCAACGAATGGGCAGGAATGAGGCTCACAGCGAATGAATGACTGATATTCCTCTAACTTTTTTAATTCAATCAAAAACTCTCCCCCATTCGATAACTAAAATAACAAACATTTTCCTTCCTGCTGCAAAAAGAGAATTTTGGTGTTTCTGTTATCAAATTCTGGGGCTATCAGTCGTCTGCTATTAACTCAATTACGATTCTGGCGACTGTCGGCTGGATATATGGAATATTTTTGCAAAAATAGTGAAAGAACTGCAGCAGCTGGAGGAGCAGAGTGGGAGTTGAGAGAGTGCAAACCTTTTATTTCAATTGATGGACAGCTAACCAGATTTTATACTCGATTTGACACTTTGTAGCTTTATAGCTTTTCTGTTGCATTGTTTTGGGTAAAGGTTGGACATTCCATCTTGGAATTCTACAGGTACTTCCCCACCAAATAAAGGCCTACTGCCCATGCCAATCTTGTGGAGTAGCCATTGAAAGAAAAACAAAACAGAAAGCCAACAAATTGTTAATGACATGATACCCACTCTCTCCCTCTGTTCTTTCGGCTTTACTCCTTTTTCTGCAGCATCATCTGGTGCTTTGATTTTGTGACTCTCACGAGAGACATTTTTCCTTTTGATTTGTGGTTTGTCATTCGCTGTTAATGTTAATGCTAAAAGATACAAGATACACGAATATGTAGATGTGCGTACCTGTGCGTTCATACAAGTATACATGGGTATAGGCTTGAGAGTTACCGATACGTTTTTATCATCCATTTAGCAGAACAAATACCTCAACGAAATGTAGGGAAAGATAGATTTTGGGTTCAAGAATCTTTTGATGCTATTTTAGATACAATTATTGTTCTACACTTGTCAGAATTGTTGAACAGTCTACACAGAGCATCAAGCTAATAAGTGAAAAATCAACTAAAATAATTGAAACACAAAAAAGAAAATCCGATCCAACCGTTATCGGTTTTCTAATGAATAAAACGTGGACGAAAAATGGCTCCTGCAGTCTGTTTCTTTGACTCCTCTCTATACCTCTACTGATTTATTTCCATTATTCCAAATAAGTTTTGTTTATTAGAAGTACTCGTGGTAGTAGGAAAAAAAGACTACCTCTGTAAACAAATGCATGAATGTTAATTGTATTTTGATTGAGCGGGGAAATATGTATTTACTCAACAATCACAGAAGGGTGTGTGTTTGTGTGCATATGGGGAATCGAATCGAATTCGATGGTTAGTTAGTCATTTTATTGGCAAAAAGCACCATAAAATATACATTTGTTTGTAAACCCCCTCGATTTTAGTAGCAGGTTTTTGCAAATTGATTTCTCCCTGTACCTCTTTTGTGGAGGAGAATGGAAATTGCTTTTGGCAGTAAATTGTAAAAATGTGGCTGCAGTTTTTCCGGCGGAAAAAATATGCTACTCTCTGGGGTACCCTCAGCGTCCTTTTTCCTCCTGCATTTGTATGTGTGTTTGTTGGGAGTGTGTGCCCCATTTTTACCCTCCATAATATAATCCATATCCATATTTTGATTCATGTCCATTGTTCGCACTGCTTGCTGCCTGTATTTTTGTTATTGCTGTACTACACACGACGAACATCCAGGGTTGCTTTTTTGTGTGTGGGCCGCTCTCTCTCGCTGGCTCGTTAGTTGTTGCTGCTTGCTGCAGTTGGTGGCTGCGCATAAGAGAGCCGCTCCGCTCTCCGACTTGAGTTCGGCTCTCTATTCTCACGATGCTCACGTGTTTCAGGAGGTGGGGGCAGAAGTTTGTGTCGGCTAACCTTTATGTGGCTGTTGTTGCTGTTGTTATTGTTGATTATTATTATAGCTTATAGCGCCATAAAGTGCCCGCTAGGTGGCGCAGGAAATAGTCGTGACAGGAGGCGTCGAAAAGTGTGGAGAAAAAAGTTTGAAGAGAGAAAGAGCAGGGAAATTAAGTTGATGAACTTTGATGGGGAAAAGCTACTGCCCCGGGAGGTGGTCTTGCATGTAAAAATAATATTTATGGACGGCAGCGGGGTAATTCTGCCATTTGATCTTTTTCGAGCTCTCAAATACCTAATTATTTTAGACCCCATTTTGGTTGATTTATTTATGGTCTTCTTTTGGTTGCATAAATTAATCAGAACATTTTCCCCCAACCCAAACGCTGGTCACATTAAATAGATTGCACAGCTTGCATCTTCCCGCCGCCCCATGGGAGGTATCCTTCGTATCCGCTGTTACAGCTATACCCTTATCAGTGCACAGTGCTACCACCTGTTATCACAAATGTCCTGTCAATCGGGATGGAGTCTATCTGGCAACGCTGTCACTATCCTTTGTTGCCGCCCCCTGGCTTCCGTTCTCTGCCCCCAGAGAGCACCCAACTATTTGTTCTGGGTCTCTAAGTGATTTTACGTGTTTGGTGCACCGCACACGTCGCCTGCTTCCTTTCCGAATCGTTTTTAGTTTCGATTTTTTTTGTGATGGCTTTGTACTTGAAGCTCCTCTCGCTGTGGCTGCTGCTCCGCTCTCTCGACATGCTCTCTCTTTGTACTCTCGCCGCGCTCTCTCGCTCTTCTTGTTATTATTGTATTCTGCCAGTGTGACCGCCGCTCTGTTGTTTTTGGTTTTATTTTTTTTCTGTGTCGTTTCTTTCGGTTTGAGCGCCCGCCGAGTTTTGTTGTTCTCATTCTTGGAGTCGCGCGCGCGAAGCACACAGCCACGAGGACGCAAAAAGCGAGTGAAGTGAGTGCTGCCTGCCGCCCCGAAGACAGCGAGAGCCCCAAAAATGCTAACGGGATATAAAAATGCCGAGTGCAGTGCGAGGCGCGACTAGTCTTACGTACGTGCCGGGGTCGCCCTGAATGATGATTGTCGTCGTCGAGTGTCCTTTCTCCCGTCGCCAGCAATTAACTTGTCATCTCGCTCGCTCGCTCGCACGCTCTTATTAACGGGAATCGAATTAATGGACTGTTTTTCTGGAGTTACGGGCACATAAAGTCTTCTGTGTGTGTGCGTGTGAAAGTGAAAAAGAAAGAGAGTAGAGCGTGAGGCAAAGTGGAAACTGCATAAAGAAAATTCAAAGTCAAATCACTCGAAAGCGGAACGCGCCTCAAGTTTAATTTGCATCAATTTGTTGTATCCTTCTTCTTCACCGTAGTGCAGTGCATAAAAAGCAGTCAAAATTTTCACCATTTATCCGCAAATATTTAGTGAGTATCCCCAAGAAGATGCCACTGGGCATGTGCCTCCCCCCATGCATACACACCCCCGAAACACAGCCTGCCCCCTCTCATAACCTCATCAAGAGAAGAGCGGAAAGAGCACGCGTGCAAATGATGTTTTGGGGGCTCCAGAAGTGTAAAGCGCACGTCTTTGGGGCACACACACACACGCACACAGAACTCGCAGAGATACGTCAATATACACACACGCATAGATTCCACACACACACACACACACCGATGCAGATATCAAAACGGTCGGAAGAGCAGCAGCAACAACAACAACATTAAGAATGAAAGAGAATGCCGATGACGACGGACGACGACGACGACGTAAATTGTGAAGAAATGCGCGCTCGTGTGACCCTATAAAAGCCCAACTCCCCCACTCATCCCCTCACCTTTGCCCACTTCTTTCGCAGGCAAAAACAAATAGGATATAGATACAAATTTTTTCGTGTGTGTTTCAACGTTGGTGGGCTGTTGGCTTACACGCTCCCATTCGAGGTAGAGCGAAAGAGAGAGTGAGAGAGACAGAGAGATTGTGTGGCACCTTTTGGGTCTCTGGATGTGGATGTGGCTGCCCCCGGGGCAAGAAGTAGTACTAGGTAACCATTAGATACTTGGCCACAGCTGTCGACGGGGACTGGTGTGGTATCCATTAGATACATTTGATGTTGCCTTCGGGTGTTCGCTGGCTGGCTGGCTGGCTGTTGTTGTTCTTGTTGCTGGTGTGATTTCAGGGATTGCCTTTTATTGCGGGTGTGACATGTGAAGTGTGGGGAGTGGGAGAGAGTGGGAGCTCAAGTGGAACCCGATTTTGGTTTTATGGCTGAGAAAGTGTTCATTACGCTAAATAATGGATTTTCAATTGCCTGCGGTTAGAACTCGACTTTGATTAGATGCCGAAGTCAGGACAGGACCTGTCGTTTGAGCTGCTGCTCATGCTGCGGTCTCCAAAACCGCAGCAAACGCCAAACCGCAGCAGCACACAGCAGCCGCAGAAAGTGCAGCGACACTGCAACACACCAGCCATAGCCACAGCCACAGCCACCTAGCCACAGCCACCCATTTCAATGCCACACGACACATAAGAGGTCTTTCCGAAAATTATTTTCCTTGGATTTTGCGGGTATTTTGATGAAAATAGAAACAGATAAGCTTGTGATTTCCTAAATGAAAAACCTGCACAGGAAACCCCTTAATTGATGGACTATCCACACAGAAGTGTTAATGACTGTCGGACGGATAAAAAAAACCTGTCGCAGATCTCGGATTGCGGTTGTGGCACCCAATGGACTGAATGAACAATTCATTTACAACTTTTCCATCAAACTGGTTTTATTAGCCATTGAGAAAGAAACCTTGTGCACTTTGCAGTGTGGTGTTTAAGCCTTGATCCAAGGGGGCAAACTTTGATTCGATGCCCCGGAGTACTTACAACCTGCTATCGATTGATTTCGTCGCCATGGCTGTCATTTAATGAATATTTAATCATTTTTGCTGCATATTCCGTAATTGCGATAGACAGAGAGAAGACAGCCCATGCCCAGGTGTAGGCGGGAAGGCAGCAAAATTGGATCAATTAGGGTGATAACAACTCCACTTAGGTAATTGGCAATGGCGGCCCTTGACAGGTCTTTGACACGTCTTCAATTGAGGGCAGTTTTATGCAAAATGCTGGGCCATTGTTGGAAAGTAAAATATTTATGAGGGTAGACACTTGTCGTTCCTCAGGATATTTGTCAGCCTTTGTCAGAGACTTGCTCGAAGGAGTAATTAAAGAATTACAGTAATTAAAGGAGACGAGTTTAAAGTGAGAGAAAATTACTTGGATTTAACGATTTTAGAACCAAACAGTGAATAAATATAGCAACAATACTTAAACTTTGAGCACAGGTGCTTTGTTCTCTTTCAGTTATTGTTTATAACTGCAGTTTTCCTAAGCAATCCAAGCATTTTGTTGCGGTTAATGGTGATGATTCACCAGCTGACTCCCACCCAGACAGGAATACATTTCACTTTCAGCTTTTATGTGGGGGAAACAGAGAGAGAGGGATTAGAGTCTGTCCTGTCTGGTCACATTTTAATTGCAATTATTGTCAAGGTGGAAAGAGATGGGTCCTGCTCGACGAATTATTAAGCATTTAATGACATGAAAAGAGGACCAGAAGAGATGAGCAGACATGAAAAAAATATCCAAAATAAAATAGAATGGAAATAAGAGCAGGAGGAGGCGAGGTGGAGTTTAGAGGGTGGAGCACGTTTCCAAGAATTTGCCAAACAATACACAAAAGTATGTATGTATATGTGCACACAAGCACACACACACACATGTTCCCCCTCTCTCTTCCTCCTGGACATTGTCACATATAGGAAGGAGTAGGGGTAGCATTCAAACGTGCCTCTGCTTATCGATTTTTATTTCATTTTTATCCGCTCCATGAGGAGCCAGCCATCAGAGCACCGCTCCACTCCACTCCACCCACTGTAACTGTCACAGTGCCTTCTCCTCTATAGATCTTCCCCTCTTCCTCTATGTACGTGTATACCTTGGCTCTCGGTCCTATCCTGTCCTGAACTCTGCTTTTCTGTCCTGCCTCGGCACATTGTTTTTTTTTCTGCACAAACGTTTTTTTTTATGCTTCTACTTATAAACGCGCGAGACGTTGTAGGAGGAGAGGAGAGGAGGCTGCGACGACATATCGCCATAACACCATCAACAGTTCATACGCCAAAGTAAAGTCGGTGTAGTCCTCCAAGCTACACTCGTTACTCTCTTCTTCTTTTTAGCGGGTATATTTGTTTCACAACCTAATTGATTCCAACTCATAAATGGAAATAATTCGAACCACACAAAAGCCTACAAGATATAGAAGCAAGGAGAAAATCTTTTGATTTTTCTGCAGACAATAAATTTTTATTTATTTCTACATTTCTGTGCAAAAATTTGATCCAAATCGGATAACCATAGCCCATAAAAATAATGTATTTGCAAGGGTATCAAGTTGTTCGCCACTCGAATCTAGCCCCTTTGCTTCTTGCTGTTATTGCTATGATGATGATTCTGCTACTACACTCCCCCTGCTCCCTGCTCCAGCTCGTGGCTGCTGGATCCGGCTCTGGCCTGTCGTTTACTCGGGGTCCTTTTTCGAGTCCGATTCGCGCGCACGGCTGCCATTGTTACAAAATGTGACAATAGAACGAACGGGGCAGAAGCTGAAACAGCTACAGCATCAGTAGGAGAAAAAGCAGAAGGATAGCGAAGAGGGGTGGGATGGCAAGAGCAGGAGAAGAACCAGCCAGCCAGAAACAGAATCAACAACAACAATCGCAGGATGAAAATTTCAGGCAAGAACAAAAAAAATAGAGTGCAGAAAAAGCCAAACCCATGCAACGAAGTTTATATACGCTTTACGTTTATTAGCTGAATGATTTAATTCAATATTAATGGAATAATCTATTTCTATAAAATATTCCTTTGATTATTTTAAACATTAGTTCTCTTCTTCTCCACAACCCAAATGTTATTTGTAACATTTGGCGACGTTTTCTCGTTAGTTGCATCTTCTCCAAAATTGCATAGCAACTGCAACTCTAGCCCCAAAGGGTATAAAAAACCAACGATGGCGGCGCCGTTGCTTCTGCAGCATCTCCTACTTAGTAGGAGAGTGCGAGGGAGAGGCTGGCTGTGAGGGGATTATGGGTGGTAGGGAGAAGGTGAAAAGGAGTTGCCAGTCAACCAAATAAATGAAACAACAAAGACAAACGCATACACAACGAAAAACACGCATACACACACAAACACACACACTTGCCGCCGCATAAAATATGCGAGAGCATACGGTGCCCGTGCCCGTTTCCCCCTCTTTGGTAGCCAACGGCAACGATGTAGAGCCTCTCTGGAGTGTCCTCTTATGTGATGGGTGGAGAGGGGTAGTCCGAAGCTTGCATATAAATAAACTGTTTTTCGTGCTCTCTGTGAAATGAGATTTACTGGAGCAGAGGAGTAGGGGAGAGAGAGAGTGAGAGAGGGAACGGCAGAGCGCGGAGTGATTGTGAATGGTTATGAATGTGGATAGATCTCATTAACGCATGATTGCGCATCATTTCAATGAAAAGTTCAACTCAAATACAGATGCACTTAATTAAGATTGTATTTATTTGGCAAACTTTTAAATCTGGGATACATTTTAGTATTTCATCCAACCCAATTACCTTCCAAAAGTGCAAGAAAGATTGATAGGAGGGGGAGGGAATCATAGCAATGCCACACACAAAAGAGTAAAAACAAAAAATAAACTTGCCACACTAACTTTTGCTTGCACTTTGCATATTTTTTGCTTGCTCTCTTTACCTTTGCTGCTGCTGCAGCATCTCCTTTTATCCAGCACTCAAATTTTACTGACTTTGACAGGCCCCACAGAGTCTTTTGCTCTCTCTCTCACTCTTGCACTTGAGGAACGAGCAACTGTGAGTGGTCTGTCAGTGTGTCTGTGTGTGTAAATAGAATTCATCTCGCGACGACTTGCGACCCACTCTCCCACTCCTCCCTGTGCTCACTGGACTGAAATGCAAAATATTACGCGGCTCTCGCTCTGTCCCAGCAGAAGCTCTCCTTCAAAGGCGGGCGGCACTCAGACACTCAAGCAAATGGCTACCAAAAAGCAAGCAGTCTCCATTCTCTCATTCCCGTGAAGCATCCAGCAACCATCCATCCATGGATCCATGGATCCCCACACACACACACACCCATTTTAGTCGGCATCTATCCATGTCAGGCAGCCAAAAGTGCG
This sequence comes from Drosophila subobscura, assembly GCF_008121235.1. Classification (NCBI taxonomy): domain Eukaryota; kingdom Metazoa; phylum Arthropoda; class Insecta; order Diptera; family Drosophilidae; genus Drosophila; species Drosophila subobscura. Next base: position 24,982,354 of record NC_048533.1, on the reverse strand, counting down.
CTCATCTGTGGCTCTGCTTCTCGGCCCAAAAGTTTTTCGAGTATCTCTGTGCACAGCAAGAGTGTAGCTGTAACTGTATCTGTGTGTGTATCTGTTTGTCGATTTATCCTTTAGTTGCGCTTTAGTTTAGTTTTTTTATTTTGTGTGTTCTCCGTCTCGTTCCGCTTTTGCTGCGCTAGTTGCGTTTGTGGTCTGCCTTTGTGGGAAATTACCATGGGTCTGTCCCTGCCTGTCGTTTCGTCTCTCCTTTCTTCCTACCCATCTCCTCCTTTCAGTCTTTGTGTCTGTCTCTCCTTCTGCTATACTCCCGTCCTAAATCCCTTCCTTCCTTCCTTTCTGTCTCTAGTGCTTTCACTCTTTGGCTAACTGTTTAATTAGAGGGGAACACAAAAGGGAGTTTTTTGTTTGTGTCAAAGATATCGATGGCGCATCTCTGCTCCCAGTATAAGCGTAGCCTGCCATTAACGGAACTGTTGTCTGCCATAATAAAGAGACTATTGAAAGCCATAAAGCAGAAGGGCTGTGGTGTGTTCCATGCTTTAATTATGATAAATATTAGTTTTAGATTTATGTAATTGAAGTGTAGGGTAATCTTTGAAATAGTTTTTGAACCCTCCCCGCTGCCGATTCAGTGTTGCTTGTTTTCTAATTACGTAATTGAAATAAAACTGTGTACTCTGACACACTCTGACAAAAAACACGAAAAACGGTTTGCCAAAGTCAAGTTGCTGCCGAGATTATCCGCACTGCTTAGTAGCCTGCACCTCCTACATTCGGCCCGTCGAGTGAGTGTTCCTCGGAGGTGCCACAGCGCGCACTGGTGTGCTGTTGCTTTTGATTTGGATTTCCTTTCCTCTGCATCCCCTGGCACATTACCAAGGCAACAAACAAAGGGCCAGGCCAGGAATATATCACAGAGAACACAATCTCTTGCTCCTCGAGACGAGGTTGAATGAGGATTGAATGGCGGCAGCCAGCGGGAGGGCAGTCATGCATTAAATGACTAGTGGTGGAGCAAGGAAGGGGGAAATGGCAAGCAGTGGATGCACACACACACACGAAACACAGAGAGAGAGAGAGAGAGAGAGAGAAGGGCGCTTGTTAAATTCTTTTGCATTTAGTTTTGCTGTCGATAATGATGCTGCCGATGGATGATGGCTCCTCGTATAACCCTCTCCAATCCAATGCAATCCTTCTCCGTATTCCATTCCATTCCCCTCCCCTTACAACGGAACGAGATGATGTCGATTTTGATGCATGCTTATGTTCGTTTATCCTCTGTCTTGTTCCACTACCCTCTCCGCAAAAGTGGAAATATTTTCTTCACCGTTTACTCTCAACTATTTTCATAACGTTCATATGGAGGGTATTTCCGAATTCGACTTGATATTCATGTTAGAGCTTTTCTGTTTGCGTATTATATTCAATTTTGTGCTGCTGCGGTTCCTTTGCTTCTGCATCTGCTGCCACATTCTCCTTCTTCTTCTTCTTCTTCTCCGCCTTCCTGGGTTCCAGCTGTGGCGACGGCAAATGCAAATTATTCCTGGGAAGCTGAGCAAAGGAGGCGAAGCAGTAGTAGAACCTCCTTGTCTGACTGCCTGCTGCTGTGGCTTCCTCTTTGGCTGGCAGCGACGGCTCCGTTTAATTCCATTTAGTTGGATAAAGTCGCAAATTATTGCGCAATATGGTGGACGGCCACAAATGTCTCACCACGAAACGGAGCCGTAAATATACACAAAATAATAATTCCAAGAGCAAATCACCCAACACAGAAGTCCAACTGCTTGCTCATTTAAAACGGTAGTTGCGAGTCCCACTCATTCCATTCCACTCGAGAGATTAAAGAAAAGCATTAGCATTATTTTAATGCTTAGCTGACGCTGCCTCAAATTGAATTAAATGCTACCCCAAGATTGCGATTGCCATTGCCATTGCCTTTGGCTAATATTGTGTGAGTACCCAACCCCTGTGTGCCCCCCGTGGCCGAAAAAACTCGGTCGTAACAAAAGAAGTGAGTGAAAGAAGACTCGAAAATGAAGAAGTGCAAAGAACTCTTCAACAAAAAAAAAAGAAACAAGAACACACACACACATGTGAAACTGGTTCTGGAGAACGAGCGAGTGTGTGTTAGAGAGAGAGAGGAGAGTGAAGTGGAGTGTGAGTGGCTCTCAGCTGGTGTTTGAAAATGTGCTAAATGTGCCTGCACAAAGGGATTCAAACACAAGAGAGTGGCTGGGCAGGCAGCGGAGGGAACATAAGAGTGCCCGGGAGAGTGAGAGAGAAGGCCAAGGTATTTTAATATAAAGGTGAGGCTAATGCACCGCATGCTTTCCAATTCCGGCTGCACTTGTGCACTGCCTTACCTTCGTTGTGAAATATACCTTGTGCAAGGGTAAAATACACAACTTTGTGAAATGGCGGACAATTATGAATGCGTTTAAGCCGCACTGCTCCAAATCCGAGGGGAGAGGTAGGCCCGTTGCCACTTTGGTCACGTACCAAATGATTGCAGCAGATCCCAGATACAACACCATTCCCATATAAACTCGTACATGTGTAAATTACATTTCATTTGCATATAAATTTGGGTCAACTTTTGGCGAGTTGAGTAAATATTAAATTGTGGTTTGTTTTATTTCTTTTGCAGGAATATTGTCTCCTCCGGGTCCGTTTCTGACGCCCAGTCCATCGCCATCGATCTCAGCTAGCCCACGTCTGCAGCCATCGCCATCGCTATCGCCGTTCCCACAGGATGTGGTGCTCGTAGCCGGTGGCAGTCAAGTGAACACCAACAGCAATCCCCAGGACCACGTAAATAGATGGATTAACCATCCAAGAATCAATCCATACTAATTCATTAAATCTTTCCCGAAATAGGAGCGCAAGGCGGCGACGCCTGGCAGGCGACAGTCCATCCATCAGTTCGCAAATGGCAGCCCTAATGCTGGTACCGTTGTCTTCCAGCCGAGCCCCTCGCAGTCACCGGCGGCCGCTGCCACGACGGTCATTGGCGTGACGAGTGGTGGCCTCATCGCCGCCTCAGGTGTGGGAGTGGGAGCGGGAGCAGGCAATGCCATAGGAAACGAGCTTAATGCCACCCTCGTGGGCTCCAACAATATCCAGCTTAATAAGGTATGAATCCACATGGAAACCATCCTTTTCTGAAGATCAATCTGACTGTAATTCCGTTTGTAGAAGGGCAATAAACGTCTCAGTCAGCATCAGCAGCAGCTGGGACACCAGATCTTTAGCAGCCAGGCCGTCGCGCCCACCTCCATCAGCAGCGTAGGGACAGTAGCCGGCGGCTATGGGCAACAACTCAATGCCACGGCCATCAGCATCAGCAGCACGCCCACTTCGTTTGCGACGGCAAACGTGGTCAGCAGCGGGTCCAAGAATCAGGCGAAGAAGACCGCCCAGACCACGGTGGTGAGCCATCAGCAGCAGCAGCATCAGCAGTTCCAGCACTATCAGAGCAGCAGTCCCCTGATAGCGGACAGCCCCATCCCGAGTCCGAGCAACGCCATCGCAGCGGCCTCCATAAAGCCACCAACGCCCCAGCCACAGCAGCATCAGCAGTCCATGCAGATGCTGCCCCAGCAGTTTACCATCACTGGCGGCGCCCAGCAGCACCCGCACCAGCAGCAGGCCACGCAGCAAGTGTTCCAGTTCATCCAGGGGCCGCAGGGTCAGCTGATAGCCACCACCACCACCACCCAGCAGCAGCAGCAGCCACAGCCGCAGCAGCTGCAGCAACACCACCAGCAGCAGCACCACCAACAGCAACAGCAGCAGCAGCGGTTTGTGAGCAGCAATGCTGGGATTGGGCTGTCCACCAAGTCGGGGAAGGCGCCCCAGCAGATCCTGCCCAAGCCGCAACAGGAGCTACTGCAGCAGCAGCAGCATCAGGGCAAGGCCAAGGGCTCCAATGGAGGGCAGATCTCGCAATCGTCACAGCAGCAGCAGCAGCACCAGTCCACGAATCCCGGCCAGCAGCAGCAACAGCAGCAGCAGATCCTTTTGCCGGCTGCTGGGAACCAGCATCAGCAGCTGCTCCTCAACCAGATGCCCGTCCTAGTGCAGCAGAATCCCCAGGGGGTGCAGCTCATTCTGCGCCCGCCCACGCCCCAGCTGACGGCCGCCCCCTCGCTGGTCATCCAGCAGAATGGACGCGGACAGCCGCAACTGTCGCAGCCGGCACAGCAACAGCTGCTGCGCATAGTCGGAACGAATGGCGCCACCATGCAGCTGGCTGCGGCGCCCACCTTCATCGTGTCCTCGCAGGCGAACCTCATCCAGCAGACGGCGACGGGCGGCCACTTCCAGAGCGCCATAAAGACGGGCACTCAGCTGTCGGGCTTGCATGCGGCTCTGGCCCAGGCCCAGGCGCAGGCACAGGCGCAGGCGCCACGATCTCAGCCGTTTGCCACGACGGCCACCCTGAACACACAGCTGCTGGGCCAGAGTGTGGCCCAACAGCTGCAGAACCTCCAGCTGGCGGCCGCCGCCCAAATCCAGATGCCCAACGGCCTGACGGCCATCTCCCAGCTGCCCGCCCACCTGCAGCAGAGCCTGGGCGGGGCCACGATCAATCTGAATCAGCTGAACGGAGCGCACATCCAGCAGATAGCCACCGCCTTCCAGCAGCCCCAGCCACCGGCCTCCAATGGCCCCAGCAATGGCGGCAACAACAACGCTGGACAGGGTGACATCTTCACCCAATCCTCGCCCGCCCACGTCCCGGTGGCCGTCACGCCCGAGCCCATGCGGCAGGGCACACCCGTGCCGGTCATGCAGCATCAGCAGCAGGCGGCCATGGCCACCATTCAGCTGCAGCAGCAGCAACAACAGCAGCAGCAAGCCCAGATCCAGCAGCTGCAGCATCAGTTGCAGCAAACCCAGTCGCAGGTGCAGCAGGCCCAGCAGCAGCACCAGCATGGCAACACCACCGGCAACGCCACAGTGGTTGTGGCAGCGACTCCAACTCCGACACCAACTCCGGCCGAGCCCAAGAAGAAGCCGCGGCCACGCAAGAAGAAGCCCACAGCGGCAGCAGCAGCTGCGGCAGCGGTGGCGGCAGCAGCAGCGGCATCGGCAGCGGCAGATCCACCTCCGCAGAAGATGGCCATAGCTTCCATGCCCACGCCGACAGCCTCCACTCCGCAGACAGTGCGCTGCAAGTCGCCGTCGCCACCGCCAACCCACATACAGAGGAGCAGCAATGGGAAACTGGACCTCGGGGATGTGATGAAGTTTTGCGGCATCACGGGAGACGACGATGATGACGAGGACTATGGCATGGGCATGGACACGGGCAGCGAACAGCAGGAACAACAACAGCAGCAGCAGCAGCAACAGCAGCAGCAGCAGCCTGGCTCCAATGATATCATGATCTCTATACCGAACCAAAACGGCAGCGATGGCATGCCCTTTACGCTGACAATACCCGCGCCACAGCCACACGGACAATCGCTGCCGTCGAACGAAGCCACCGAAATACCAAATATCCTCATTAAGATTGATCCCAGCGATCCCTCAGCCGCTACAGCAGGAGCAGGAGCACTGTCCTCCAACACACCGTACACACTGTCCACGCCACGTCTGCCAACGGCGGAGGAGATCCAGCGACAGGCACAGCAGCATCTGGCGCAGCAGGCAGCAGCAGCCGCCGCTGCAGCAAAGATTAGCATACCCCCAGCAGGAGCAGCAGCAGCCACGCCAGTTGCAGCGGGAACGGGAACAGCGCCCACGATTAGCATAAGTCTGCCATTGCAGCCAACGCCCGCACCGACACGTACGCCCACGCCCACACAAACGCCACAGCCCATAGCTGCAGCGCTTAGCTCTAATGGCTCGGCCACGGCAGCGGTCAAGCCGCGAAGGAAGCCCGCAGTGCGGCGTAACACCAAGAAGATCGATGCTGCACCTGCCACCATATCCATGGGCAACAGCAGCAACCACTCGACGAGCAGCAGCACCACAACGATCAGCAGCAGCCTGAGCAGCAGCAGCAACAGCAGCATGTCCACCACCGTCAACACCATCACACTGACGACACCCACAACAACGACAAATGTGCCAGTGCCCGTGTCCTTGTCGCTGCCTCTGCCAGTCCACAGCAGCAGCAGCGGGAGCAGCGGAAGCACCTCCACTTTGATGCTCTCCCACAGCCTGGGTGGCAGCACCACAACGACCGTGCCAAGTCAGATTGGGAACATACAGATCTCGCAGGTGCAGAACCATCAGCAGTCGGGGGTGCCCCTGAACACTGCCGTGGTGGAGAATAAGATACAGATTATGCCGATAATGCCACCAGGAGCCACAGTCATGGGTGGAACCCCGCAGCCACAGCAGCAGCAGCAGCATCAGCACAACCAGCAGCAGCAGCAGCATTCAGCGCATGCCACCGGCAATCATCATCATCATGGGACGCAGTTGGTCTTTCAGGGATCTTCATCGATGTCCGAATCACACACAGCCATCAAGATGTCCAACGATGGGCGGCAGATGCAGCTGGTGGCCATACCACAGGCCACACCGCCAGCCAACACAGGCAGTGCCGCCACATCGCAGACGACAACATCGACGCCCGTGATGACTGCCGGGGGTGCCACCATAATGGCGCCACAGCTGACCGGCGTATCGCCAGCGTCGGCGGCTGCCGCTCTGGTGCCGCAGCTGACGGGCAGCCTCACGCTGGCCGTTTCGGAGCAGTGCGAGCGTCTGATACTGCGACACGATCCCAACAATCCGCAGGATCATCAGTCGCAGCTCATACTGCAGGCACTGCTCAAGGGCGCGCTGCCCAATGTGACGATCATCAATGAGCCAGCAAGGATGCCAATGGATGCCAACAAGCAGCAGCAGCAACAGCAAATGCAGCAGCAGCAGCAGCATCCACAGCAGCAGCAACACTTGATCAAAGTAACAGCAGCAGCAGCAGCACCCAAAATAGAGGTCAAAGGTGAGTGTCAAATAAAGTCAAAGATGGGAATTGCATTTAATTCTCTTTTGTTTATTGCAGTGGCCAACAATCGGAAGCATAACAACAGCATTACGAACACAAATACGACGACAACCACCATGAAACCACCACCGACATTGCCTCCACCGGCGGCAGCCACAAAGACAAACCACGAGGTGTTGTCCTTTCCCCAGATGCCGCTCAACAGTCAAGTGCTCATCCAGCAGCAGCAACCGCAGCAGCAGCAGCAGCTGCAGCAGCCTCAACCACAGCCCCAACAATCGCCTGTTCCTGCTGCAGCAGCTCCTCCAGCAGCCACCAACAATGGACAACAGCGATACATTGCTCTGCCGCCCATCGATCCTTCCACGCAGCAACTGTTCTGCCTGAACAGCGTCACGAATCACATCACGGCCATGAGTGCCGGACAGACGGCAGCATCGATTGGACCCACAGAGCGGCTGTTGATTGCACCCGCGGGCATCAATGCACAGCAACTGGCGCAGTGCCTGCAACTGGGGCAGCTGCACTTCAACGATGTGAATCCGATGCCAGCACAGCAGGCAGGAGCAGCAGGAGCAACGCTGCCCTTGAGGCCACAGCCGCCGCAGCAACAGATTGTCCATCCGATCCAACCGATCAGCAATGGATTGGCCGTCACAACGACTGCCAGCTGCACGCTGACCACGACCACAAGCAGCACTTCGACCACCACTACGGTGACCAAGCAAGTGGCCAATGTGGCGCCAATCATTGACCAGAGCAAGGCAAAGCTGGAGCCAGCCAAAACGGGCTCGGGATCTGGTCCGGCGACCAGCACGGGGGCCATTGTGAAGAAGAAGCCTGTGCGCAAGCCCAAGGCAACGCCCACCGCTGCGGAGCTGGCGATCCTCAAGAATGCGGGTGTCGTGAAGCCCATGCCGAAGCTGGATCCGCTGTCGCAGAAACCGAACAACAATCCGGTGCAGATTGTGCAGCCGAATGTGGCCAGCGGCAAGCAGATGATTGTCATCGGGAGCTCCGGAGGTGGACAGACCACAACGACAACAACTACGACAATGAGCACCAGCATACAGCCGTTTCAGACGACAAGTGGAACGAAGTTGGTGGGCATCACAGCGCCCATGCAACAGCAGCAGCCAGCGGCAACGATTCTGCAGCAACAGCAGCAGCAGCGGACGACGGGCTTTAGCCTGGTGACCAGCACAGGAGTTGTCAATGCGGGATCGAGTGTTGTAGCAGCAGCAGCAACAGTTTCGGTGGGAAATCAACTGCAGATGCAACAGCAGCAGCAGCAACCCCAACCACAGCAGCAGCAACAGCAGCCTCAGATCCAACAGCAGCAGCAGCCAGCACAGACACCGAAACAGCAACCGAACACTGTGTCCCGTGTGCAGACGATCCAACTGACGCCACAGATGCAGCAGGTCTTCAAGCAGGTGCAGATGCAGATACAGTTCCTCACCTTTAAGCTGCAGAACAAGTCCTTTCTGCCCACGATGCACCTCACGCAGGAGATGGACACGGCCACGATAGCCGCGTACAACAAGCCAATGAGCGATGCGGAAATCAATCTGGCACTGCAGCGACTCTTTGCGGATCAGCATCGCATTCTGTCCTCCGGCAAGGAGGTGCCCACACCCGAAGTAATGCTCCCGACAGCCAATGGAAGCTTTAGTCTGATTCCACAGGCAGTGCAGCAGCAGCAGCAGCAACAGCAGCAACAACAGTTGCAGCAGCAGGCAGCCGCTGAGCCCCTGAAGACGGGGCCCTCCCTCACGATTCCGGCCAATGTGGTGCAACCGAATAACCACTCGTCCACCGCAACCACCACAACAGGAGCAGCAGGAGGAGGATCAGTGGCAGCTGTGCAGCAGCAGCAGCAGCCACAACAGAATATTACCCAACGCATTCACATTTATCCGATGCAGCACCAACAGCAGCAGCAGGCCAACAAGCAGAAGCAACAGCAACAACAGGCGCAGCTAAAGGCAGCAGCCACGAACAGCAGCATGCCGCAGCAAGTGGCACAACAGCAGGAGCAGCAGCAACCTCCTCAATCTCTGCAGCTGAAGCTGAAGGAGTCCCCCGTCATTCGCAACAAAGTGATTAACAATGCGTCCACTCAACAGCAACAGCAGCAGCAGCAGCATCCACCAAATGGAGCCATCAATATGCTGCCACAGAAAAGCATCAGCATGTTGCCACAGCAGCAGCAGCAGCCGACGCTTATAAAGAGTGGTCCGCCGCCGCTGATCTTTGCAAGCGCCACAAATCTGTTGGCCAGCAGCAGCAACAGCAGCAGCAATAACAACAGTAGCAGCAGCAACAGCAATAGCAACATGATGCAGCATGTGACAAATATGCTGCCAATGCCACCATTGCAGCCACAGCAGCAGCCACAGCAGCAGCCGCAGCAACAGCCACAGCAGCAGCCGCAGCAACAGCCACTGCAGGTGCCTCAATTGCAGCCACAACAGCAGCCGCTTCAACCACTACCACAGCTCCTCCAGCAGCCGCAGCAGCCACCACAACCAGCGGCTCCTCCAATTCCAGTCCTGCCACCACCACCACAACCTGTGGCAGCAACAGTTGTGCCACCAGTGGGTGTGGGTGTGGGCATGGGAGTGCCAGGAATTGGAAATCTGATGCCCACTCTGCCGACACCCGTGCTGCCCAGCCTGCCCCTGTTCATGCCACCAAAACTGGATGAGCTGCCGCCGCTGAAGCCGAAAATTGCACGCCTCTCCTTGTGAGTAGTTGGTTGAAACAATGCCGATTCTTAAGGGAAAAGCGGCCAACAAATGGATTTTGCACACCCCAAGCAATGGCCGAGCCAGAATTAATCTTTTTCTTACCCTTTATCCACAGGTTCGTGCGCCAACTGGAGGTGGATCAGGAGAGCTGCCTGAAGCCGGACTATGTGAAGCCATTCCGCACCAAAGATGAGGCTGTGAAGCGATTGATTAGGTAGGATAAACCCCAACTACCACAGAGAATCCTCACGCAGACTTGTGCTAACATTTCTCTCTTCGTTTGTGTTTTTCCAGATATCACTGCATGCACGAGAATGATATGGAGCTGCCCTCCGACGAGGAGGAGGAGTTTGAGGCCACTGCTCTGGGTTTCCAGGATAAGTTTCGTCAATTGAATGGAAAGTTCCAGGAGATCCTCATGCAGGAGTCAACTGTAAGGCGCACAAATCGGTGGAGAGCAAAGAACCCTTATTGATTAATTTTTTGTTGAACTCTTTTAGCTGCCACATCGCACCTCAGAGTTTCTGCAAATGCAACAGCTGATGATCGATGATCTCAAGGGGGAAATCAATGATATACGCACCGCGGAAAAGGAACTAGAGCAGCAGCTGAAGGATGAGCAGAACACCGAGAGATTGGCCACGTCACAGATAAAAGAGGAGATCAAACAGGAGCCACAAAACGAGTCAACTGCAGTGGTGGATACCTTTGATATGCTCAAGAACAGCGCCGATGTGAACAAGGCATTCAGCAAGTCGCAGTCGCAAGTGCAATCCCATCCACAGTCCACTGCAGCAGCAGCAGCGTCAGCAACTGTAAAGCAGGAGGCCTTGGAGGAGGAGCATCCCACAACCAATGGCGAGGTGAAGAGAGAGAACCAGATCAAGGATTCCACTAGCAGATTTATCAAAAAGGATTACGGACACTTTGATATTGAGTCGGAGCTGCAGACCAGCTTCATTCTGAAGAAGATCGAAGCCAAGTCAAGGACTAACCCAACGCCCTATGGGGAGCAGCAGCAGCCACAGACACAACAGCAGCAACAACAGCAGTCGCTTCAGCAACAGCAACATATCAAAGGCAATGGCGTGGATCACAATGTGGAGCAGGAGGATGGCTGGTATTGCCTGCAAAATGAACTCAATCTGATGAACAGCGATGGATTGCCGCAACAGCAGCAGTCGCAGATGAATGGCGGACAGCAGCAGCATTGTCGCCAGCAGCAGCAGCAGCAGCAGCAGCAACATTTCCTGGACACCTCCAATGGCAGCGGAATGATGAACAACAGCAGCAATCAAATGGGTGATCTATTCCCGAACGGTTGCATCGACAAGAGCAACCAGAGCTCGACTAGCAGCAGCAACAGCAGTACCTGCGGCAGCGAAAACAATGCGCCCAGCGTCAGCGTTGGTCCCAGCAAGCACAATTCGAGCATTGGTAACTCCTCGTGCAGCGGACAACGGCAGCAGCCAGCGGCCATGGATGCAGCAGAACAGAACCAGCACCCGGCCATCAGTGAGTTCTTCAGCAGCGATTCGGATGTGCAGAAGTCGGTGGAGACGCGCTTGGAGGCAATGTTCGGCGAGTCGCCGGTGCATTTGGATGTGAAGAACAGCAGCGATGACCACGACATTGAGTCAAATCTGGACGAGATCTTTGGCGATTCGAAATCCCCAGAGGTCAAGAGTAAACTGAACATGTGGGTGCCCGATGCCAGCTTCATGCAGCAGCAGCAGCCGCAGCCGCAGACCCAACAGCAGTATGCAGGACCACAGCAGCAGCAGCAACCAGCACAGCAGCAACAGCATCACATTGAACTGAATTGCAACAATAATCCGAGGTGGATGCAGAGCATGGAGGCCCACTACAGCGACTTTATGTCCAGCACAAGCACCAGCAATGGCGATGGCCCCAGCACACAGGGTGGACTGCTGGTGAATGGTGGAGAGTCGCGCAAGCGGCACTGGGACAGCCAGATGATGGGCTCCAGCAGCGAACTGGAGGATGACAACAGCAGCAAGCGACTGTGCACGGGCTCCTCCTCGTCCTCGTCGCCCATGTCCTCGCAGCAACAGCAGCAGCTGGTGGTGGCGCCGCATGGCCTGTTGGATCCGGAGATGCTGCTGCACGATGGCATGGGCGTGGAGCCGGCCAACGGGCCCGCGGGATTCTCTCAGATGCTGCACCAGCAGCAGCAGCCGCAGCAACAGCAGCAGCAGCAGCAGGCACCACACAACTTTGCCAATCATCAGGCCTACGCCAGCATGATGAGCACTCAGCAGCAACAGCAACATTACCAGCACAACATGCAACAGCAACTGCAGCAGCAACAACAGCAGCAGCATCCACAGCAGATGCACGTCAACCATTTGGGCGGACAGCCTGTGGTGACGGGGGAGTACGACGATGACATTAGCCGGCATGTGGCCAGTGCCATTGACAGCATACTGAACCTGCAGAACAGCGCCGACTCGCTGCAGTTCTCGCTGGGCTCGATCCTCGGCGACAGCATGCTGGAGGATCAGCGGCAGGGAGCGCAGGCGAATCTGCCGAGCTGCCAGCAGGAGCAGCTGCAGCTGGCACACCAGCGTCGCCGACAGCTGGGCGAGGAGATGAACGACTGCCTGATCAGCGGCGGAGGATCTGCGTCCAATGCCGTGGCGGATAACAGCAGCAACATCCTGCTGGAGCACCACCATCAGCACCAGCTGCAGATGCAGAGCCACACCGTTGGACAGGCGCCGCACCTGCAGCACCAGCACCATCAGAGCATCGGACAGGCACCTTCCCAGCACTTGGTGGGGCAGCTGAATGACTTTAGCTGTGTGGCCGCCGGCCTCGACGATCCCGTCAAGTCGATAATGACCTCTTGACTTGGACTCACATCCACAGCCAGCGGAGGAGCAGTAGGAGTAGGAGCAGCGGCCACAACATCGGCAGCGGAACTGGCCAACAGCCTGATTCTCGAGTTCAATGCCACCACCTTGTGAGCGTGGGCTGACAGCGACTTAATGATTGTATAGAAAAACCCATCCCAAAATACCCCCCAATCCCCCTCCAATTTTTACAACCAATTTTAAATTTGTTTTCGGGTTTTATCCGCTTTTTATTTTAGAGCCTAAGTTTTTTAAATTGTAGCCTAAATTATTTATACTTATTCTGTTTGTATTGTTTAGTCCAATATTCTGTACAAATTCTGAACCATTTGCTGATTTATTGGTTACTTAAAGAAACGATAGAAAGAAGAAGGAACGAATAGATGGGAGAAATGGAGTCCCCCTCCCATATACAAGGCCCAGAGAGAAAGATAGAAAAGAGAAGCAAAGAAGGCAATTGACGCGGTGAATTGAAATGCAAACTAAACGACGAATAGCATCCAATGCTCTCACGGAACAACAACCCTAATATAATAAATTATATAGTTACACTAGACAATTTATATTCAAAATAAAACCAAGAGAAATGGGAAAGGCGAAAGAATACGGAAAGGATGCACGCAAAGAAAAGAAACGAAGAGAAAAGAGAAACTGAATTGGTTGTACAATTAATTCCGTAATTAAGTTAAACGTGAAACAATTCTGTGGAACAATTGAAATCGAAAATGAAGTCGCCAATGCAGTGTGTTCATATATCAGAGACAGAGGAGCAATCAATCAGAATCAATCAACCACTCCAGATAAAACCTTCCCTTGCGTTACGAGTATTACTAAAGAGATTGTGTATATAGTTTCAGCAGTTTCAGGAATATATGTTTATAGGAATTTTAACAGGAGAATGCAGGATACGTAAAGCGCTTTCCATATGACTGCTTCTGATATTACCACTTAAAAACAAACAAAACCTATGGACGGTGTGTGCTCAAGTTGAATGAAATGAAAAGTAGAAAGGAGAAGGATTAAGAGTAGGAGCAGAAGCAGAAGGAGTATAAATTTCGGCAATGCTATGGAAAGATCTTAGGGATACAGCAGCTCTGGCAAACTACGAAGCAAACCAAAAGCAGTTCAAAAATCACAATTTTAGCCAATTTAGTTTAAACATTTATAAATTATTGAATCTATAATGTAATAATACTATCTTTCTACACCTCAATGGAACGATGATGGATCGATGATCGATTAGACGAGCGTATAGAGAGAGGAGAGGAACAAACAAAATGGAAATTTAACGAATCGTATCAATTGTATCTTGATCTTGCGACAAATCTGAATTGTGATTTGTGCCACGTTTTAAATATAGATGTCTGATTAGCTTGTAAAACATTAATAATAACTACAATTAAAAGTCTTAAACACAGTAAGCAACTACGAAGTTTATCCAAAAAAAAAAAAACAAAACAAGAAAAACAAAAACAAAAACGAATCAATGAAAGAGCAAAGCAATTGTAAATGTTTCAAAGCAATTACAATACTAACTACTACTTTAATACCACCACTAAAAACAAAAAACAAAACAAAAACCTACTACGATACGTACTTCCAGACGGACGGAGTGGAATGGAAGGGAAGGAATGAAATGGAATGGAACGGAATGCTTGTATTACGTATAGTCAGTAAGGGAACTACTTTCAAGAGGTATCATTAATCTAAGATGTGCTTCACTATTCGGGCCTCCATGACCCAACCCCCTGGTTCACATCCCTTATATCCATCAAATGCCCCTTATGTGTTACTTCAACTGGAACTTCCACCACTTTCTAGTTATTATTCAAAGACAAATAACTTTCGTGTAAAAAATGTACATGTAATAGAATAATTTAAGTTTGGAAAAAACCTCAAAAAACTGAATAAATTTAAATCTATTGCTAGATTATTAATGCGAATTGTTTTAAGTTGTATTTAGAACAAGATGAAGAAACTCAGATTACCCACCCCCCGACACCCGCCACCCAGACTCCCCTTTCACCGTCAGCATAAGAATTGTTCAGCTAAAAAATGTGTCTAAATGTAATTTAAAAACATAAAGAGAAAAACTAAAGATTTTTAAGCAACAACAAAACAAACAGCATGCATCATCATCGGCATAGGGAGAGAGAACAAAAAACAAAAAAAGTGAAACAAGAAAGTAAAAAACAGTTTAATATTTCATAGTTTATTAAGCCCATCCATTCATAGTCGTCATAAACATTAAGTACATAAAGAAACTAAACTAATATATCCCCAGTACTCTTTGAGTATCGCGGGTATAACGAAAGTGGAAACAAAATACAACATAAAATCTCACTGAAAACGAAACGAAACGCAACAAGTAACAGAGAATTCAGAGAAGAAAAATGAAAACCCAGCTAAATAAAATGAATGAAAAGTGAAAGGGAAATGCAATCAAAGTTCATGCATTTCATGCACGTTTGTACTGGGTGACAACGTTCTTAGGAAAATAAAGAAAATTCCATACAATTTTAAAAACTATTTTGCATTTTATTATAGGTATGCATATTGGCTTTGTTTTGCTGCTTTTAGTTTTTGGGCATTTTGGATTCGAGTTGCTGAGATTCAAAATCCTTACATTACATACAGATACTTTCTTCCTACATATTTTAAACACAAATATCGACTTTGTGCCGTTCTACTAATCTAGATACATATTCGACTACAGGGGTGAGGGGATATTACAAAAGTAAGACCTGCAGATTGATTCGATTCGTGGTGCTACAACTAATGAGAGTGCTCCCTGGGGCGTGGAGTCGTATCAAATTAGCGTAGTAAGTATGTGGGGTGTGGTAGGTGCTTATACGAGAGAAATAAATTATTACGAAATAACAGTTATCAGTACAAATAATATGATACAGAATCGACTGTAGACTGCTCTGATATTGATGTTGGTATTTTATGTACTTGTATTCGATTTGATCTATCCTGCAGCCAGACCACGGTCCTACGGCTGTCCACCCATTTCATTGCATTGCATAGCTTAGCATAGTATTTGGCATTTGCGCTAAAGTACGAGTTAAAAACGATACGATTGTTGCAGCTTAAATGCGGCCATCGGTTGGGATGCTGCACAGCTGCTTCGGATTGCGCAAACTTCTAGTAGTCTTGTGCTTTGATGCTACTTATGTCTTAGGCGGATAGACTGGCAGTGGATGGCCCTCCGAGTTGAAGACCCATTGGTCCAGATCGATCTCCTTGCGGTTGTCACTGAACAGCAGATAGAAGTACTTCAATGTCTCGCTCAGCCAGAAGCTCTCCATCAGATCCCGCATGCGCGTGTTCTGCGCATTCCTAACATTCCCCAGCGACGTGTAGCCTGCATTCACTTTGGCGTGCGTCTCGAACGCCTGGAAGATCGTCCAGCCCATGTCCTGATATGTGCGATTGCCGGTGACTGCATAGAAGTAATACAGGCTCTCGATAAACTCGGGCCTCAGCAGATTGTGCGCATCGTTTGGCTTCACGTAAATGTCGTGCTCCTCCTTGTCCGTCAGTGCAAAGTACGAGATTTCGGGCGCCAAATGGGTGGGGTGCTGCATGTACGTCTGATAGCAGGTGTCCAGCAAATCTCTGGCCAGTATCAGGTGAGAGTCGGGCATGCCGTTCTGGTGCCCCAGTATCAACGTGCCCGGCAAATAACACGTCAGATGATCCATTTTGGGCTTGAAGTCTTTGCCATTGATGAGTTCGCCAATATACACCCAATGCTCACGCGGTGTGCGCCGCATCAGCTTGGTCAGCACACCATCAATGGCCTGCATATAATCCAGAATGAGACTGCAACGAATCGGAAGGTGAGAAATTGTGAAATCTTTGAATTTCTTCCCCTACTCACTTGTCATTATCATTGCGGCCCGTCTGAATCCACTGCTTGAGCAGATACTCATAGTAGGAGTCGCCACGCGCACCCAGCGAAATGGTGGCATAGTTGCGGAAGGTGCCCGTGTTGGCATTGATGAATATGGGCACCAGTCCATCGGTCTTGTCCAGCTCGTGCACCTTCTCGTTTACCTTGTTAACGACCTGAAATATGCATGCAACCGGATTAGCTTCATTTCTTGGAGAAATAACAGACTTGGACTTACGTTCTCGTAAATGGAAATATTTGTAGACCTACTCAGGTCACGGAACTCCAATTGGATGGTGGTTATCTCGCTGGTGGAGCTGTCGGGCGACCATTTGGGCGAGTGGGCCGACAAATCGCCGAGATTCACATCCGAATAGGGAATGCCCGAGGGCGAGAGGAAGGCCGGCAACAGGCGATTGCCCAATTCCGCCGCTTTGGTGAGGAACATTGTGTCACCGCTCAAGTGGTAAGCAGACAGCAGGCCGCCCAGGACACGTATTGTCACCTCAAAGAGATTCACATCGCGCTTCGTGGCGAAGCGCAGGGAAAGATCCACCCAGTCACGTGCTTCCTTGAACTCTGTGGAAACAAATCATATTAGAACTGAATGGTTACCCTTCTAAACAGACGACACTCACCCTCATCGAGGCCCATTATGTACATGGTGTCCAGCGCATCGACAATGGTCAGACCCAGGCCGAACCATTCGTGTGAGAACTGCGAGACGGGCTTCAGGTTGTCGTGACCCCAGGCGTACTTCTGGTAGCCGGCCCAGGAGTGCTTGAAGGCAGCCACCACCGCTGATTGTCGCTCATTTGTGGCGCCATGGAAGTGCTGACCCTTGGCCAAGAGCGGCTGAATCTTCTTCAGGTGCCGCTTAATGCTGATGCCGCCCAGGTGCAAGGGGTTCCGTATGGCTTCGTTCAGCTGTTCGCGTTCATCCAGCTGCTCAATGGGCAGACGCTCGATGGGCTCCTCCACATTGTTCAGTATGTCGATGCCCTCCTCGTTGTCCGTCTTCTTGTCCAGCAGCACAGGCAGTGCGACAGCGGCTGTATCTGGCACACGAACAACATTCTCAGCTGAGTTCGCTTCCCCATAGGCCACATTTCCGCCGTCAAACTGAAAGCCCAGCAATCGTTATCATTATTCAATCTCGGATTCCTTGAAATCATAAATCAGACACCAATAACCACTTCAACTCATTAAGGAGATGGTGTTGGGGGCTGTTATCATAATAAGTGCCGCCGTTCCCCCAATTAAGTACTTATCAGTGACGAGTAGACAATTACCTTATCATCAGCGGGTTCTGGGTTGGGCAGTGCGGCAGCCGGAGTGACAACAGCGGTAGCCGTTAGATCCTTCTCCTTGTCGGGATGGTGGTGGGGATTCGCCAGTGGGAGCTCGCGGCGCATGTGGTAGGGAGACGCTATGGACTTCTCATCGACATCCTTGATGCTCGCCGCAATCAGTTGATCGCCGGTTAAACAGAGCAAGACCGTCACGCAGAAGGCCGTTACGCCGAGTATAATGAGGTTGCGTTGACAACGCGGCAGCTGATTCCAAGCCTAGACCATGCAAATGTTCAAATATGAATATTCATTGTTCGTTTGGAGCCACTCATTCCGTCTCTTACCCGCCGCAGGCTCTTCCGTCCCCGCTCATCTGTGCTGGCCACCGCTCCCGAGGGGAGCGTGAGTGCGATGTGTCCGGACTCTTTCATATCCGTCCGTATTCTGACCTCGACTCTGCTCCGACTGAGTTCACTTGGGCTTTGAGTGGAAAAGTTTGGTCAAATTCCGCAGCATTCGCCTCCGAATAAAAATCGATGCCAGAGCGACTGCCGCCAGCAGTGCGGGAGGAGGGGATGGTTTGTGCTAACTAACCAATGGGCTGGTCGTGCTCCTTGGCCTGTTCACATCGGAATCGTTTATAAACCAGCACGTGAATACGGTATATCCATATTTTCGAACAACCCGAAATATTAAGATAAAATTAGCTTCACTAACTTTGGTATCGTTATCGATAGACCATACCTCTTGAGTGAGTGATCGAAATTAACCCACTACACCCCCTTGATTGAACAACTTAAGTTGAGAAGCGCAGAATAAAAGCGCTTGTCAATTTCACATACAATTCTAAGAAATCTTTCCCCTGAGCTGCATGCAAATTGTTCAAGCTTTGTAATTTTCGTGGAATAATATAAATACCCACAGGTCGACAATGGGCTCGACAATCGTTCTTTGTCTATCATCTCAAATCATATTTCTCGATTTTGACATTCGGTTTAATAAAACCAGATGGCTTGGAATCTCAGCACTGAACACATAATTTTAATTAATTGATCAATCAATTCTCTACAATACTGGCTAATATTAAGGACTCTATTTGTTTATAATTTAAAGTTGAAACCCAAAATGTCAAGGCATAAAGTAAATTGTGAACGGAAAGAAAAATCACATCAAAACAGGACAAGTCCCAGGGCTGCTGCGTTACGATACGAAAATTCGAAATGCGTAAACAAATACATTTATTTAATGACATTTATACAACGGTTCACACGAATGGCGGCATGGCATTGTTTTATATAATTGGATTACAAAATTCAATGTACAACGTCAGTGTGTTGCCTTGGCAGATAGGAATGCTTCTTCGCACAGGCAAATTGTGTTCAACTACGTACAAATACAAATTACAAATTGCGATAGTTCTCAGATATCTATAGATATACTCGTATATATATTTGCATCATTTTGCTGCATAGCAGGCATTGCACACACGCACCGGCTTGCCCGGCTGCCCCTGGGCATTGAGCAGTGGCAGCGAGTGCTCGGAGCAGGCCTTGCAGAAGATCTCCCCACAGCTGCGGCAGTGGTGCTTGCGCCGCGTCAGATTGAACTCCCGCTCGCAGCCTGTGCAGTGGGAGGCAATCGAGTCGGGCGCCCAGATGCCGGGACTGCCGAGGCTCTCCGGCATGGTCTGCAGTGACTGCGAGGATCCGGACATCAGCTGGCGCTGCCGCTTCTCGCTGTCCTGCATCTCCGACACCTTCAGCTTGCTCTCACTCAACTGGATGCCCAGCTCCTCCAGTGTTGTCTGCGCCTCGGCCCATTGGGCACGCGCCTTCTCCAGATCCAACTTTAGCTTCTCATTCCTGTCCTTCTCCTCGGCCAGCTCCTTGAGGCAGCTCTGGAGCGTGGCTATCTTCTCCTTCAGCTTGATCTCCTTCTCCTGCAGCGAAATGCGCCACTCGCGCTCGATGCGCGACTCGGCCTCAGCTCGGGCAGCCCGCTCCTCGCTGGCCGTCACCTGGGTGGTCAGCGTTTGTGACGTGCTCTTCAGTATCTCGCCCAAGTTGCTCTTGTCATGGGTCCACCTGTGAAAAGGGAAAGCAAAAAACGATGATATCGATAAAGGGAACCAACACATCTCCACACCCCACCCGTAGGGCATCTTACTTCTTCTCCAGCTGCTCAATCGTGCTGGCCATGTCCTCCTTTTGGCTCTCCAGCTTCTCCATTAGCTCCGTTTTATGCGTTAGCGAGGCCGTGCAGTCCTGCCCAACCGAAAGGTAAGGATTGGAATGGAAAGATAAGAGAAGAAGTTTGTACCATCGTTGAACCATCTCAGAGGAGCAGAAATGTTGGTGGCAAATGAAAGACTGACTGACTGTCGGTTAAGGTTTATTTCTTTGGGATTCTCTTTGGGTTTTAGTAGAAGTAGAAGTACATTAGTGGAGTGTGGAGTATATTTTTTGCAGTACTGCACGCATATGCAGGTTGCTTTCAAGGCGTACGATTATACAGTTACATTTAGTTATAATTACAATACTTGTTGTGTGTACGAGTATTCGTCTATTCTTCGACTAGTATTACGATTAGGATTACATATGGTACAGTATTACAGTTTAAGCGATCATAGCAGCGGTTGGGGAAGGGCATATAACCATATTCATACACTCGGAGAAAACAAGTAGTTGAATTTTCACATTTAAACTTAGATATTAAAAGTTATGCCAATATATTTGACCTGAAGAATGGAAACTATAAAATTAAGGTATGAACATTTTTAAGATAAATGCATTTCATATTTAAATTAAATATTACGTTACATAATTTCAAGTTTTTCCAATTTATATAAATTATTTATTCTGTTATTACATTTATGTTTGAATCGAAATTTATTATATTTATTTTCTCCGTTTCTTTATTTTAAAATCAATTATTAAATTTCAATATGGTGTTTATTTCTTAATATTATGCTCTTTTTCTCCGAGTGTACTATGTCTAGCCATACAGTTCTCATCTGTATGTGAATCTGGAGCCTCTTTTACATATATACATTCATACGTTTTTCTGATCTTCATACACCATTAATGACCACTTTTAAGGGCTTCCTTTTGGGACTCAGGGGATTAAGCTATCAGGTTGCAGATTATTAGTCAAACCTTTAACAAAGTCTACACATACATAGATACTCCTAGGTATTCCTCTGTGTCTAGGCATCCTATACACTAACATGGGGGAGGGCAAGGGTATAATTCTGCTTAATAGCGACCCGTAGATGGACATGGACTTTGAGTGCACGCCAAGGCCTTGGATACATAAATATTATATTTATATTTTAGTATGGGAGAGTACAGGAGTAAGGAGGCAACAACTTTGCGCAGTATAATGGGTTTCTGTTCTTCTTTATCTACAATTACTACGTATCTAGGAGTCGCCCGCTGCTGTGGCTTCTATAATCCCAGACAATGCATAGTCGCTGCGTGATCCATCGCCGCCAAAGTGCTGGGTTATGTCGGCTGCTGCCTCGGCCAGCTCATCGTTGAGCGATTTGGCGGATGTGGGCGTCTTTGGCTGCTTCCTTTCGTCTTCCTGCGGCTCCAGGGGCAGAGGTTCTGTTGCAGCAGCCACAGCAGCAGCCGCACTCGATGGCGACTTGCGATACTTGTTGGGATCGAACGGCGGAAAGGCATCCATCTTGAGGTGCATCCGCTTCATGGGCGGACCGGCGTCATGTTTGTGCTTCTTGGTGAGTGCCTCGAACTTCTCCAGATTCTGCTGGCGTCTGGTGGTGGGCGAACGCTCCACGCCGCTGCCACCACCTCCACCGAATGCTCCACCGAACGCTCCTCCGCCTCCGTGCTGATCGTTCAGCTTCGACTCGTACTTCTTTTCTAGCGATTGTAAAATGTTACCAATTTGTGAGGCTTTCGTTTGCAAGCGCGAGACCATCTCGCCCTTCTGTGTGAGTTCATCTTCACATTCCTGGTTAAATGGTGGCAAAACGAAGGAGGAGTACATTTGATTTTTGATTTCTTTGCTCAGAATTGATAGGCTTCAACCGATTCGATTGCAGGGATAATGTCTGATCATAAACTCAAAACCAAAGAGAACCAAAGAGAAACAAAACCAAAACTCTAGCGACCAGTTGATGGGAGGATGAATGTGAAAAGATGAGTTGTGTGTGTCCCGGAGTGAGTGTAGATACTCACCTGCAGCTTGCGATACATCTCCAGATTGATCTGCTTAATGTCATCCAGCTGGCGCCGCAGCGAGACTATCGTGTCCTGCTTCTCGTGTATGTCCTTCTCCAGCAGCTTCATGGCCATGTCCGACTCTGCCTTGAGCGACACCTGCAGCTTCAGCTCCTTCTCCAGCTCTCCGTTCTTGCGACGCTCCTCCGACAGATCTGAGCTTGCAGCTTCGCTCTTTTCCTTCTCGGAGCCACTGCCAGAGCTGTTGTCCGCGTCCTTCTGCTGTTGCTGCTGCTGCTGCTGCGTTTGGCTGGACTGCCGCATGGCCTGGTTCTCGGCCTGCAGGGCCAACAAACTGTTGCGTGCAATGGCCAGATCCTCCTTCATCAGGGCATTGGTGGTGGTCAGCGATTCCACCTTGGCCTGTAGATTGCCAACGGTGGCACTGAAAGAGGCGTTAAGAGGGGGGTTTGGTTTAGTCTGCACTCCGGACTGCTGCTGCTGGTAACCCACTTTAGGTGACGATTCAGCTCCTCAATGTAGTTCTTCTGGTCGAGCACGGCTATCATGTTGCCCTGCCCGGTGGCATCCAGCAGCGCTGGCGGTGGGGCACTGTCGTCGGCGGCATCGGGACTGCGCGAACTGGAGCGCAGGTAGAGCGAGAAATCGATGACGCCCTGCTGCGAGTCCAGATCCTCCTCCTTCACGCACAGATTGCAGTCGATCACATTCAGTCCCACCAGAATTCCCATTATCACAACGATCTGAGAGGGGGAGACACGGTTATCCTGGCGCTAACAGGAGGGAAACTACACTGCGGACTTCACCTCGTCGCTCATCATTAGGGCATGCGGCTCGTAGTAGTCGTAGAGCGAGTCCTCGCGGTGCTCAATCAGCGCCTGAAGGTAGTCCGACAGCTTCTTCTGCATGAGGGCAATCCGTAGCCAGGCTCGCGCCCGTCCAATGTGCGTGCGGACGGTGGGCAGATCCCGCACACTGGCCGTTATGTCCTGCGCCTCGGGGCAGTAGTGCTCGACGCTCTGCAGCAGATCCCACAGCTCCTTTCGTGGTCCAAGCAGCCCCTTCTTGGGTCGCAGTCCATGCCCCAGCACGTGCTCGATCACGATGAAGAAGTGCTGCAGCGGCAGATGGTCCGAGTCCAGCATGCGTCCGTAACGCAGCGACTGCTCCAGCAGCTCCTTGACCACCAGCTTGCAAATGTTCACCAAATTACTGCGCTCGATCTCAGCGGTGTCGCGTGCTGCAAGAATATGAGGATAGCCACAGTGGATGCTGAGTCGCGGATTCTGAGCTGACAGTGGGGTAGCAACGACTACGGGGGGATTACTGATTAAGGATTGATTAGCAGCTGCTAGTAGGCGTTTCGAACGAGTTTTTTGTGTCAAAAATATGACAACTGCAATGACCGCAAATAGTAATGAACATTCATGTGCTGCTTTCGTTGCTGTTCTTTCTGACACCGGGGGGCTGTCCCATGTACACCATCGACGTGTCCACGCTGGAGGTGCCGAATGACTTTCAGAACGAACTCACCCTGCAGTCGATGCTCAGCTCGGAGCTGGATCAAGCCCGCAACGACCTCAACACCAACCATGAGATGCCGCAGATGCAGAGATCCGTGCCGGATGAGCCTCCCGGCAGCCACAAGGCCACAACATCGCCACCTGGACCCTTGCTCCTCCCAAAGGTATCCCGCAGTCCGGACAAGGAAGAGCTGTTCCTGGGCACCAATCTGTTTGGCAGCAGCACGCGGAAATGCTTCTCCGCGGAGGACATTGCACTGATATCCGCCCGCAGGGACTTTGAGACGCTGCTGCCCAAGTCCTTTCCCAACAGCCTGCTCTGCGACAGCGTAGTCCAGATGCTGATGAAGTACTTCTACACGGTCAACCGCACTGTCAAGGACATGGCCAAGGACGAGGCAAAGCTGGTGCTGCAGCGAGCCTTCTACGACGCTCTCGGCGGGTATCTGCGCTACTACCTGGTGCCCGTGGCTCAACTTTCCTTCTACGCTGGGCGCCTGAAGCTGTGCACCGTGGAGCGGCTGGTGGCTCTCTACCAGCAGTGCCGGATCGTGCTCAATACGAATGGAAATGGCTGGCGGACGCCCGTGGGGGATATACTCAGCCAACTGAAGAGCGTGCGGATCAGTCCGGTGAAGCTGCCTGCCAGAAAGCAGGGCGAGGACGATGCCTCCAGCTGTGCGCTGCTAGAGCAGACAACTGGCTGCAAGGAGGCGCCCAACGATCAGATGATTGTCCCACTGCCACGCCTGGAGCCCGTCGATGGGCAGGGATACCTCACGAACATCTACCTGCCGCTGAAGCAGCGGCGCATCTACAACCTGCGCTCGCCCCACTCGGCCTTCGTGCTGGTGAAGTTCTTCCAGACGGTGACCCAGTGCTACCGCTTCCAGGGCATGTGCCAGAAGGCGTACAACAGGAAGCTGCGCAACTGGATACGCGAGAGCGTGCAGCTGCACTACAAGGACGAGGTCTTCTATCCCGGTCTGGGCGGCATTCTGCAGGTCTACGAGCTGCTCCAGAACGAGTACAAGGGCAAGGCGAGGCAGCCAGAGGGCGAGTGCCAGGAGGAGCAGTGCTTCATGGACTATCAGGAGACGACGGACGATGTCACAGACACTGGGAGGGTGGCAGCAGCAGCTGGAGGCGGACAATGCCGCAAGCAGAGTCGTTCCCCAAACGACAAAAGGGAGTGGGAGACCCACTCGAAGCAGGACGTGGAGGAGTGCCGGGAGTGCGATGATGATGCCTCATCCGCATATGTGGCGTGTGTGGCGCTGTTTCTGGCCTTGCTGCTGCTGCTCCTTTTGCTGATCATCTACTGCTGCATGCGGAAGGGTCGCAAGCCCCAGAGGATACCCCACAAGAGGGATCTGGAGATGTCGCCGCCCACGAAAACAAAGGCGTCGCCGCCCATGAAAACAAAGGTAGCCACCGACGCGAGGCCCGCCATGCCCAGGAGAATGGCCTTTCAGGGATCCTACTACTCGTCACCCATTGAGATCAGCCACTCCGAAAAGGCACCCCAGAGCCAAGGCAATGGTAAGTCAGGAAGGGACCCATAGATCAGTAGAAGATTCTCATCTTCCCTTGGCTTTTCTTTGCAGACTTTCGAAGGTTCCTCGATGACTCGCACACCTCCACCTCCTCGCTGGCCTGTCAGTTCAACCGAAAGTGCATGCCCATGAAGTTCCCGCGCAGCTCCCCGGAAGAAAAGTACTACACCCGGAAAAGGCAACCTTCCAAGATCAAGCAGAAGCTCGCTCAGGCATTCCATCCCCTGCCCACTAAGGACATTGAGGATGAAGCCTCCCTCAGTCCCTCGCCACGAAATAGACCTTCAGATAGAGAGGTGGCAGTGGATCCTGGAAGATCCAGAATGCCCACACTGGACTCGTATCGTTCCACTACGGAAGTGACTACAGGAACGGAGCTTGTCACGACCAGGGACAGGGAGCAGGAGAAGCAGAAGATAAGCAGGCGTTGTGAGGAGGAGCTCAAAGAGATCAAACGGTGTGAGGCACTCAGGGAGATCAAAAGGTGTGGAGAGGAAGACCCAAAGGAACTGAAAGCTGCAGAGGCCAAGAAAAAGGCAAAGGAGCCACCGCCAGAGAAGCCCAAAAGAAAAGACAAACAGTTGGGTGAGATTTCCAATACAGATGGAGCACTAATTCCCATTAAATTACTCCTACCATTAATTCCCTACAGAGAGGGACACGATGCAGGATGAGCCACGAAAGTCACGCAAGAAATCGGATCCAAAAGCAGAGACCAAAAGCCCAGAACCCGAGCAGAGAAGGCTAACAGGTGGAGGCTGTGCGGTGAGTGATGTAAGAGAATTGTCAGACTGAAGTCGTGCGAGAGGAGATTTTTATCTAATTAATTGAAACATCCTCCCCAGTCGCCGAAGGACTCGCCAGGTTGGGAGACGACTTTTGAGGACTCCAGCTACATAGAAGAAGCTTTTCAGTAATGTTTCAGTTATTTTTTTTCGAGTTTTGTTTCTAGTTTACTAATTAAATTGTGTTGAGTTATTAATCGGTTGCATAAAGTCCGGGAAATTACCCATAAGCGAACGGACACACACAAAAAGAGAATGACATGGGAGAGCTTTTCAACACTGTTATCAATAGTACACGAATCTGATATTAATTCAGGGCTCACCACAAGGCCATCAAAAGGTAGAAAAGGATATTCCTTTCAGTCCAACTGTTCGTTTGTCTTAATCGCCAGTCTCCTCCTTAAATTTTTCCCCACAAAACAGCATGTGCTATGTGCCATCAAGGGAAGGAAAGTGCAACGTAAATGTAGAGTAACATGCCAAATGAAGATATCAATCAGAATCAGAATCAGAATAAATCTGACAACAAAAGAGCAACAAACTACAAAGGATAAGGGATAAGGATAATATAAATAGAAACTGGCAAACAGAAGATGCAACTGAGGTGGCAACAGAAAGAAGCAACCTACAGAGATGCGACCACTCTGCGAAGAGGCCCACATTCTTGTGCTGCGACTGCGTCTGGGAGTGCGACTGGGAGGCATTGAGTGCATTGGAGCCGACCATGTCGCACAGACGACGACCGATTAGATTTTCAAGTGCCATAATACCGTTATCCTCGAGAGCCCCGGCGGCACTTCCGGCCGCTGACAATCCGGAGAAGCGTTTGCTGTTCCGCTTCCCAAACTGGGTGCCACCGCCACTGCCACTGGCATGTGTCCCAGCGGCACCGTAGCCGGAACTAGAGTTTCCAGTGTGTGGCTCGTTGACGCCGACGCCTCCTCCTGACTGCTGGCCGCCGGCCACATCAATATCCTGCAGCTCCTTGAGGCACAGCCACTCGCCGTCCACGGATACCCGAAAGTTGCACAGATAAATGGTGTCCTGCACACCGTTGGCCAGCTCCTCGTTGGTGTGATTGGCATGCGAGGCTTTCGGCAAAGCGATTGTGGTGCTGCCGCTGTTGTTGCTCGCCTGAAGTTGTGTTGGTTGTGGCTGTGGCTGTGCCTGCGGCTGTTGCTGCTGCTGCTGCGGCTGTGGTGGTGCCTCTTTCTGTGACGCCTTCGACGAGGACGACTGTGGCTGGGGCATTTGTTGGGGTGGATTCTGACCCTTTTGTGTTTTTGCGATGGCCTGTGTGGCCTGTGTTGCAGCCCTCGTTGTGGCAGCTGCTGCCCCCGATGACGACTTGGCGGACTTGCCAACTTCTTGTTGCTTTTGCTGCACACTCGATGGTGTTTTCTTGGCTGCTCCTCCACCTCCTCCCAATCCCACCGATGACGTTGCAGTTGGCGTTTTAACGACACTCCTCAAGGGCTTGGCGGATGTGCTGCTGGCACTCGACACGGCTGCAGTCGAGGATGTCTTGAGGCGACTGGTCCCACTGGTGGACACATTGTTGTTGTTGTTTTGCGACAATTTTGTCCTTTTCGTATCCTCGACGAGTCCACGCATTTTGTACTTTTTTTTTATTCAGGCTTCGATTTACTGCCTGCTGGCCGAGTTTGTACGTGTGTGTGTAGCCATAAAAATACATATACAAATCGATATTAGGAGAGTTGCAACATCTCAAAGCTGCCACACACATTCCTCCCCCACAGCGCCAGACTGCTGGAGGAAAGGATATGCTTCCAATAATTGTTACCTTTTATTTGATGTGTGTTTGCTGTGGAACACCACCACTGATCGAATGGTTTTTGTTTTATTAAATCAAACTCTGAACAATTGAAATTTTACACCGCCACTCAAGCTATACCGTTATGTTATCCCGTGTGTAAGCGTAATATACCGTCTGACCATCAGGCATATACCGAAATATAGCTTTCCATATACCAGCGAGCTTTTTCGTTGAGGGCTCTCCTGCTTCTGCATGAGCTTTGTTGTGTGCAGTAATTTGATAATTTAATTCCTCGCACAGTTTACACTTTTTTAATTATATATTATTCGCTCACTTTTATGGATATTTATATGGCATACAAATGCAATACATTTTAAATTCCAGTAAAATATAATTTGTTTAAAACTTACCACGCTGTGCCCTTTTCGAGATTATTTTGGATGGCGATGGAGAGGCTGTCCCTTCTGGAGTAGAAGGAACAGGGGCTGTTGGTGTAGTTGGTGTTGTAGGCGCCTCTGAACTCGGATAGGGAGTGGTGCCATCAATCACTTCGGAGGCAGCCGCCGCAGCCGCAGCATTCGTAAACTGCGTAGAGATGTGGCTCAAGATCTGCGAGGATATACTCTCTGTTCGTCGAAACGTGTTGCGCAGACGATCAAACGAGGAGCTGGGCGCAGGCGCTGCCGCGGCTCCCGTTAGGGGCGGAGGCGGCGTTGTTGACGACGCACTTGGCGAGGGGGAGTCGTCGCTTCTATCATGGCGAGCCACCAGCAAATCGTCCGTACTCATTTCACCTTCTAGCACATACACTTCACCACTCTAACACGCACTTTTTCACATTAATTAACTAACCGGAGGATCAACTATACCTTTGTTATTAGCACTTGCTGAGAATAAACACGGAACAAAACAATTGAAAAGTGGAAACAGCTGTTGCACCAGGGCAGCAAAAACCATCGATGGCATATATATAGTATATAGTATATTTCGGAATATTTTATCGATAATTCCGCGGTCACACTGTTGCTGTGTTTTTTTGCCGCCAAAAGTAAATTAACAAATTGTATAAAACACGCGAAACGAAACATGGATACGGAACTGAAGCAGCAATTCGACGAGATTGGCGTGGAGCCAAGCGATGCGGTGCTGGACAAGTGTATGGAACTGGCCATCTCGTATGGATGCATGGATGCAACGGAGTTCGTGGAGCAGTGGATGGCCTTTAGCTTGTCCCATTTGCACGGAGATGAACCAACTCCGGAGAATCTGGGCGAGTTCGAGCGCAAGGTACTCCAGCTGAAGAAGGAAAAGGTGGGCTTCAAGACATCCACACAGAAGACAAAAACGTATGCCCCTGCTCCTGTGGCCGACACGAGCTCTCTCACCACTTATGGCCTGATCGAAGATGATCCCATGATGGATGACTATGTGAGCGAGTCGGTGACAGACTCCTCGATGATGCACACGCCCAAGTCCAAGAAGGATCCTTCGTCCCGCTCGTCTGCACTCAAGGGCGGCGTTCTCTTCAGTCCCGCGAGCTACACGCCGCAGTCGGCCAAACGTACCCCAGCGGCAGGAACAGGCACAGGCACACCATCGACGACAACAGTGGCTGGAAAACCAGGGGACACTGTGGACACCTTCGGCCACCCCAAACTGCTAGCTGGAACCGAGTGGCAAGCCAAACTGGAGCATACCCTGTCTGTGTCGCAGAAACTACTGCACCAGGAGGCTCCGCTAACGCTCGCCAATCTGAGCTACATGAACGACTTGCTGTGCGATAAGTGTGATGACCTGGAAGACCGGCTGGAGGCCACGGGACGAGCACTGGTGGAGAAGAAGCTCTCCGCGGAGGAAGTGGCCGAGATCAGTTGGTATCCGCAGGACGGGCAAACGCTGCAGGCGCTGCACAAGCTCTATGCCGTGGGCATGATACATTCCGAGGACGATGGACCGCTGGACGCCTACTCCTCCTTCATGGCGGTGACCGATGGCGAGGAGTGCAGCTACCTCGAATTAAATTTCACACGCATAAAGTCGGCCAGCATCTTCCCGGGCCAAGTGGTGCTGGCGAAGGGGTTCATACCAAAAGGCACGACCTTTGTGGTGGAGGAGATCCACACGGAGCGGAAGCTGACGCCGCCCTCGCCCTTGAGGGTGGACAGGGAGCTGCAGTTCGTGGTGGCCGCCGGTCCGTATACCCACAGTACGGATATGTTCTACGATCCACTGCAAGATCTGCTCAAGTACCTGAAGGACCACAGACCGGATGTCCTCGTTCTGGTGGGTCCCTTTGTGGATGCGAGTCACAAGCTGGTCGCCGAGATGGCTGAGACTTTCGACTCGTTCTTTGAGAAGATGATTGCGGGCATCATGGAGGTGGTGGGAGCTCACACGACAGTGCTCATGGTCAGCAGCCAGAAGGACGCCATGTCCCACGCGATCTATCCCACACCGCCGCCCACTCTACGCAGGACGTACCCCAATCTGCACCTGCTGCCCGATCCCTCGATCGTGGACTTGGACGGCATCACTGTGGGCGTCACCTCCACCGATGTCGTGGACCATTTGCTCAGCCACGAGTTTGCGGTGAATGGCGGCGAGCGGATGCATCGGGCCATCAACCACCTGTTCAATCAGGGCTCCTTCTACCCCATGTACCCGCCGGCGGATGAGGACATGGCCTACGACTCGCAGCTGGCCCTGAAGTACGCACAGCTGCGGCAACTGCCCAATATCCTGCTGCTGCCCGGGGACCAAAGGCACTTTATACGGCTGGTCAGCGACTGCCTGGTGATCAATCCCGGACGGCTGGCGGACAACAAGGGCGGTACCTTTGCCCGCTTCCTGGTGACGCCAACAGCCCCAACGGCGACGGGCAAGGCCGCCAGCCTGTTCAACAGCGTTGCCTGTCAGGTACAACGTATCTGATCGAGCCATCGCGCAGTTAGTCGTTAAAGCATTTATTAATTTGTAATTTATATATTTATGTATAATAATAGTTTACAGCTAACAGTAGGAAATGATGTCTAAACGTAAAAGTACTCGCTAGGATCTGATCTCTATGTTTATTTGAGATGGAGTCCCTGTCCTGTCCTGACCTGCCCATTCCGCACTCAACCGAAGTTCTTTCGGTATTGGTATCGTCGGCATCGCACAGAAAATAAAAACTAAAAACTCCGATTGTATATTTTAACTATACAAAAAATACTGTATGCCATGTTCCGTTCCGTTCCAACAAACATAAACACTTCGCTCCAATATAAACCAGACCGAAAATACCCAGCCGATCCAGCGATCTAGGGGTTAAGGGGTCGCTGTTAAGTAACTGCCGTGCCGTGCCGTGTTAAGTAATCCTCGCCCTTGCTCCTTGTGTCTCTCGTGTTTCGTACTACGTTTCCGTAGTTGGGTTTGGAGTTCCTGGAGCTGCTACTACGGCCGCCTATGACCAAGGCTGCGTGGACTGATGGGCGGCCGTCCAACAACTATCTGCACTGACCTTGGCTGCGTTTAGTTGTTGGGCTCCTGCTTGTATTGTTATTGTCGATTGTTGACCCCCTCCGGATTGTGAACACCGCCGCCGCCGCTGACCATGCTGTGCTCCATGTTCTTGACAATCACGTAGTTGGTGATGTGATTGATTGCCTCGTCCTGGAGCCGCTCCGGCCAGCGCTTCATGTACGACTTGATGAAGTCGCTGAACGTGTCCACCTTGTCCGGTGTGTTCTTGTGCGTGTCCACAATGTTCTTCACAATATCCACAAACTTGTCGTAGTCCTCGTGGGATTTCTTGATTTTGTTGTAGTTGGCCACGCCGCCGTTGGTGTTGCCGCCACCGCCGCTGGCCCCGCTGCCGCCCGCAGCGTTCATCTGCTGCTCCATGTTGTTGTCCGCGAGGCGAGCGGATGCAGCGGCAGCCACCGCCGCCACGGCCGCCGAGGAGGCCATGAAATTGTCCACGCTGCCCGTGTTCGGCGGTGGCTGGGAGTGGTCCATAAAGTGGCGATGCATGCCGTACTCGGTCCTAGAATATAAGATTTATAAATAAGATTCGGAAAGGGGATGGGGAGTGGACTCACTTATAGAACCCCTCCGTGTTGTTGCTATTAAACTCTTGCTGAGACATTGGATTCTTCCAAACTGGTGACTCGGATGTGGATGGTAAACTACTAGTATTCGAGGCACTAGTCATGCGTTTGTCTCTGTGGAAGATCGTTATCCCATTAGTTGCCATTGGATATCCAGGCCGCATGGTCATTGCTTACTTGTAACCTGTGTGAGCGGCCAGACTCTTGAAAACATCATCCACTTGACTGTAAAACTTCCAGGTGCTGATTATGCCTGTCGTCTCGAAGGTCTTCTGCTCCTGTCGATATCGCTGCGTGAGATTGTTGACTTTGAAGTGCACCTCCAGTGCGGTAACAGGTACGCCCAGGGACGTTAGCTGCTTGGCCATAGCCACATACAGATGGCCATTGCGTTTGATGGTGCGCAGCTCATAGGCGCAGACTTTCCATAGTTTGATTAGCTCTAGTACCCCACTATCCTCCCATTGTCGACGCTTTTTGTTGAATTTTTCATACTGCAAGAGACACAGGTAAAAAGGCGCATATCCAGGAGAAGATTCAGCTGAGATGGGAGGAGATTACTCACAGGCATTTCACATGGGTCTCGCTGCCGACAACTGGGATTGCCCAACAAACTGCGTCTGCCAGCTGGAGCAGGACATGAAGCAGGACTTATCTAGTAGGCTGGCATATTGGACACGCGCATCCACTCCTGCAACAACAACACAAATATCCATAAATTAACACATTGTATGGCATATGGAATATTTATATAATTGCGGGAAAATCTAATGCAACACCGTTTGTAAGGCAAATCTTTAAAGGTTACGGGAGGACGAGAACACCTACGCCTCCCCCAACGAACGAACTAACGGGACTTGCCTGCGCAGCACTATAATAACGGATTTTTAATTATCATTAAGCCGGCACACACACATTTACACAGATAAGGCCCGCACACAGGCCCAAAAAACAGCACACAGACATAATACGCAATCCGTAAACAAATGCAAATGTAGGAAGAAGAGAGAAACTAGCTGTAAATTGCATCCACCAGACACAAGATGTGAAGTTGACGCGACGTTGGCTGAAAGCGAACTGACGCGGTTATTCCAGTATACTGCTGCTACCACAGAAGAGATGAAGATGCTACATGCCACACAACTTTGACGCCGACGCCGCGGCACTTGCTTTTGCTTGGAGCCCCTTCCGCTGCCAGTAAAAGTGTAGTTGTAAACGCTGGAAGCGAGGGAGAGGGCAGGGGAGCAATTCGATGGTTACTTTTCTTGAATACACACACGCACAACTTTTCCCTTTGCAGAGATACACACACACATACACATAACATCCAATTTTTTTTGTGAGTCGATTACGGCCCCAGTGCATTCTTTACTTATTCTCCATGAGCAGCCGATTGCCGGGGGATGGGAGGGGGGTGAAACAACACCAACACAACAACAGGCAGGCAGCACAAAACACAACTTGATTATAAGGCAAATAATTAAATTTTAATTATCTTCGAGAGGGAAACACACGAAAAACGACGTATCTGGTAGTACGCGCAGCTCTCGCCACCAACACACCAACAAATAATGATGTTCTCTGCACAAGCGAGACAGCAGCAGAGCAAGCAACATGGTGTGAGCGGGCCAGCTATAGTGTGTAGGGTTTTCGTGCCGGTGTGCCCAGGCAGTTGCAAAACAATACGTTGGAAATTGAAAGGGCCCGAAGAAAAGAAAACATATATGGCATGTAGAGGGAATTATTCCGTTTGGAATCGTAGATAATGGTAGTGTACTCTCCCCTAACCCCCGCCATGTGTGATTTATCTAGCTGGATTTTGAGGCCTGGCCAAGCGCAATTTATCTTGTGTCTCAGTCGGCAGCTGGCTGCTCCCCTCCTACTCTCCCAACCAACCAACCTCAGCTCGTTAAGGCTGGCGGGCTACAAAGCAAACGCATTATCATCATCATCAACTTTGGCTATGTGCCCCCCTGCTCCCCCTCTCTCCGGCACCATCAGTGATGATGCGCAACTGCTTTTGTTGGAGCATAACACACAAACACACATACACCAACACATGGCTATATTTGCCGGTCATCATCATTAGGTTGGAGCGACGGCAACGGCAGCGGCAGCCCCAAATGCGAACGTCATTAGCGCCGGGCTAAATAACAAAAAATGATAATGTTGCTGCCGCTGCTGCTGCTGTTGCTGCCACAGTGTAATCATCATTAAATTGCACATCGTAACGTAGAAGCCGAGGGTAGGAAGAGGAACGGAGGCAAGAACAAGGTCACAATCAGATTTTCATCTATTCACATTTATTCTACTCCTCCTGCGATGTACTCCCCCCATTCCTATTCGGTGGCCAGGCTGAAGGGAGAGCCTGGTATGTGTTGCTCCCCCCACTTGGCAACCAGCATGTAATCCCCAGGATCCGACACTCGATACGTGACCCGATGGATGTTGCGGCCCAAATGCTTCACCAGCAACTCGTCGCAGGGGCCCCGTGGTCCCAAGATGCCCACGAAGAGCATGTTGCTGCCGGCCTGGCTGCAGTCCACGGTGAACTCGTTCCGCTCCAGACAGCTCACGTGGGAGAGTCCCAGGCCACGGCTCTGCACATTGCTGGCATCCGACTGAATGATGGGCACGGCTGAAAGACAGACGAAGGTTACTTCTGTAGGTTCACTCTCGGATGGGACCTACCTTCTGGATTGCTGGATTTCGTATCTGTTGACAGCTCGGTAGCTCCCGCTATGGCCACAATGATGAAGGGAGACCGCGGCAGAGACACGGAGTTGCATTTGACGTGCACCTTGTAGAGTCCTGCACCGGAGGATAGTTGGCAGTCGATCTGGAAGCGCTCCGGGTCCAACTGCTGCTGCTGCACAGCCTCCAGCTGGCCGCTGGGACCCTCCACCCGCACATCAAAGTTTCCCTTGACCCCGTTCCGCTTCAGGATGAAGCTGACGGAGCTGTTGGTGCGGACAGCGCCGCTGGGAAAGTGCAGCAACTGGACGCGACTCGCGTCGGTCAGCTCGGGGGCTATGTAGACTCGCGGCGGCTCCGTGGGATACGCATCTGCGGGGGAGAATATAAATAGACGCCTCGCATCGATGTTTACTTCCTCATCGGTCGACTCACCAGCGTCGGGCGTGCGCTGGTAGCGCCCAAAAATACCATCTTTCTCCGCACACGGCCCCTCCAGCCCACCACTGGCACTCGCAACCAGAGAGGCAGAGGCCGCTGAATTGGTATTCAGTCGCATCTCCTGCGACGCTTTGAACATGCCGCAATTGACTCTGGGGCAAATCTCTTTTTTACGGCTTCGTAAATATTTTCCGGATTGTAATTGGCGTGTGGACTGCCCTGTGGCTGCTCCTTGGCCCGACTGAGTTCAGTGCGCTCTCCCATCCAATGCTAATACGAAGCATGGAAGAGTCTTCCTCCTCCTCCCACAATCGCAATGGAATTGCTCTCAAGATTCGATTCTCTCTCTCTCTCTCGATTTTGATCTGTTGGTTCTTTCGAACAGAACCCGCGCCAAAATGCAAATGTTTATGAGATTTGTTTGCCGGGCAGGCTGCCAAGTCTATAGGAAGTCGGAGAGAGCAAACTGCTGGGATGCCCATTCCTAGACCACATATGATGCAGGGAGATTAATTTGAGAGGAATTACCACTGAAATACATTCACTAATTGAGATTAGAGAGCATTATGCTAGAGAATTTTTAATGCAGAATTTGCCCATTCAAAAAGTAGAGGGAACATTTTATGCATAGATCTTAAAGATGGGGATATTGACAGACGATATGTTTATTGGTATCTTGGAAAACTTAGTTTTCCACCCAACATTATAAGCAAAGCTAAACATTTTATATACCACTCTGCAGGGGAATTTCGGAATTTTCAATTTCGATGTGAAATCGCCCTTTGTTTTAGGTTCAGTTAAACTTTTCTTCTTCAAGAAGATAACTAAACATCTAGGTATCGAGGCCTTCGAGCACTTAAATGTTTCTGTCAGGAATTTTGCTTTCTATTCCTGTTTCTATTCTAGAGTAAATCCCAATTTAATTGGTGTTCTATGCAGATCGACCGCTTCCGATGGGTAACCAAATAAAGGCGAAAGCCTTCGCTTCTCGATTCATTTGTTTTCTTTTAATCAGCAAGTAAAATTTAACATCTAACAAATTTAACATCTCATGTGGTCCAAATGGGAATGGGGTGGAGGAAGGGTGCCATCTATGCGGCATCTCATATGTGCTGCTTGATGTCAAAGCCGTTCTGCAGATGCTGGTACAGATGCGGATACACGGTCATGTCCGTGTTGGACAGATTGCCCGCCTCGTACAGCGTGGCATATACCTAAGAGTGAGGATTGACAAATAGTAAGAGGCAAGTAAAGGCATCCACTTACACTCTCGGTGATACGCAGCGACCTGATCGCCTCGGAGCGCATCTGAAGCCAGGTGTGACGCAGTCGTTCCTCCGCATCGGAGATGAAGCCCGGCACCCAGTGCTCCTGGAGTCGGTAGAGCTGTACGCGGTTCTTCTCGCGCACAGCACGTGGCAGGAGGACGACCTGACGTTTGCGCTTGTCAGTCTTGTTGCGCCCATTCAGCATCAGCTCCTGCTTGGCCTTCTTCTCCTCGATCTGGAGGCGCATCTTGCGTGCAAGATCCTCCCGCTTCTTGCTGGCCGCCGTCTCGGCGAAGATGGACACCTGATTGGTCTGGCCATAGAACTGGCTGTAGTACTCGGCTTTGGTGGCGTCAACGGGCGGCATGATCCGGCGGAAGTTGCCCATGTGACTGTCCTCCCAGGCGATTTGTTGGGCCAGCGAGTCCAACTCATCCTCGGGCTGCACGTCTATCTTTGGCTTGCCAATGGAGGATCCACCGTTGGCGCGTGGACGCTGCAAACTGACAAGGGGAGTAGTAAATGGATCATCGCACGAAGGTCTTTAAATATGTTCTTACCTTTCGCCCTTTGTCTTGAGCAGACGCTGCTTGACTCGCTTGCGATCCTCGCGCATGATCTGCCTCTTGTCCGCCAGCACGGCGCTGACCAGACTGAGAGTGTCCCGGATGAGTGGACGCTTGACCTCGCGATCCACCTGCTCGTTGGTGTGGAAGCTGGGCGAGTGGTTCACCTCCAGAATGTAGGGCTTCAGCTTCCAGTCAACCAGAATGTCGAATCCGAGTATCTCGAAGCAGGCCTGGATCTTGTCGTGGCCTGGGAAGCAGGCGTGGTAATTGTGCTTCAGCACCGGCCACGCACTGAGCACGGTCTTGATGATCACATCGTCCACGTTCGTCCAAAACTCCTTCACGTCGTAGTTGTGCCTGCTCATCCAGTTGTTGATGGCGCTCAGCTTCCGCTTGCTGCCGCAGTCATCGTTGTCGCACAGCTCGTAGTGGCTGTTCCGCTTGTTCACCGAGTAGTTGGTCAGGTGCATGTACAGGTCGGTGGTGTTGCCCGGCGTGGGCTCCACATACTTGTTCGTGGCGAACCGGGCCAGGCCCTCGTTGTACACAAAGATGCGCAGCGGATCCACCGATGTGATGAGGGTATACACCCGCAGATCGAACTTGTAGCCATCGATGAGCAGGGGCTAGGAGAGGATTAGCGTTAAGGTTAGCTTTAGAACGATGACTGGGTTACCCACTCGATGAACGTAGGTCTGACAGATGAGCCGCTCGTTGGCCCCAATGGTCTTCAGGTCGTTGGTCAGCCAGATGCCGCGTCCCTGTGCGCCCGAGTCTGGCTTCAGGATGAAGGTGCGCTTGTGGGTCAGCGCATAATTCATGGCATCCCCATAGCTGCACAATGAGTGGGATTACTTAATGATCAAACAGGAGGTTGCTACACCTTAACTTACTCCGCTGGCAGCATCCAGGTCTTGGGGAAGATCTTGTAGTCGTGCGGATAAACCTTGAACATGCGATTGAGATTCCTGGAGAGCAAATCCTTGCGACAGATCTCGATCATGCCGGGAAAGTGGTTGATCTGCTGAAAGCGCTTCATGTTCTTGAAGAGCTCCACGCCGGGGAACGAGTCCGACCAGAGAATGTTCCACAGCTTCGTTTCCTTGACCAGCTTATAGCCCAGCGTCTTGGATATCTTGCCGA
Organism: Drosophila subobscura; assembly: GCF_008121235.1. Lineage (NCBI taxonomy): Eukaryota > Metazoa > Arthropoda > Insecta > Diptera > Drosophilidae > Drosophila > Drosophila subobscura. The sequence continues at coordinate 24,944,516 of NC_048533.1, read as the reverse complement.
TCATCGCGTAGCGGGAGTTGGACACGCAAATGGCGCTCTTGGCCTCGCTTGTGGAGCTGGCATCAACGCGCGAGTCCTTGCCAGCCAGCTGCCTCGTGCAGGAGAGCCGATAGCACTTGTCGTTCAGCTGGATGTAGCTCTGTATCCCATCATCTGCCTGCAGCTCCCCGTCAGCGGGACTGGAGCAGACAGTGTCCTTGCCAGCTGTCAGACGGGTGCCAGCCGACTTCTTTTTTGTTTTGGTCTTCTTGATGCGGCGGCGTGGTGAGATGTGACGCCGGGGGGAGCTGGACCACTCGAGATCAGAGTCATGGCCAGGCCGTTGCTCGCTGAGGGCCATGTCCAGCCTCACGCTGGTGCGCTGATCACGATCCTTGCGGATCTTCTCCTTCGAGAAGCGTCGCAGCTCCTGGATGCGTTTGTAAAACTTGGAATTTTTCAAATTCATTGCCCGAAACGCACGAATTGGACTTTAAAGAATGAAATGGAGAATTTCTGGGGCTAAAGCTAACTAATGTAAAAAGGATAAAATGAGGTCTCTATCGATGGATGGACCGGCCGGAGCTCCCTCACAAATGAAATTCAAACTACTTTGAGTATTTTGTGATGTGTTGCTAAATAATAAATGGCTCTCAGGTGAACCACAAATGACGCTAGAATCAAATGCTTTACGTAAAATATGAGACATAAAAAATGTATAAAATACGAGTAACAATAAGATCTTGGATCAAAAGTCAATGCGGAATGGCTTGAATCTGTTGAGTACATCGTTCATCGATGGTCTGTCCTGCGTCTCGAGTGCCGTGCACTGCAGGCCCATCTCGATGGCACACAGACACATGTCCAGCTCCTCGCCCAGCGGCATGGGCAGATGCTTGTCGAGCAGCTCCAGGCGATGCTGCTGCGACTGTGCCCAATTCTGCTTGACATAGTGCAGCAGATCCTGATGATGGTCGTTCTTGGGCAGGCGATCCGTCACCTGGCGCCCCGTGAACACCTCCAGCAGCACAATCCCAAAGCTGTACACATCCACGCCCGTGCTGAGCTGCTTGGAGTTGCGGAACTCTGGTGGCAGGTAGATCCTCGTGCCAAACACCTTCTTCACCTGCATCACAGCGTTTATGGACTTGGGTCCCTCGCGGGCCAGTCCGAAGTCCCCGATCTTCGGCTGCAGGCACTGATCCAGCAGAATGTTGGCGGGTTTAATATCACCATGGATGAGGGGCGTATTGCGTGCCGTATGCAGAAAGAAAATGCCTCTAGAAAAGTGGATGGAAATTCGAGTTAAATCAACTGCAAACCGACTGGGGATCGACCCTTCACTTACTTGGCTGTGCCATGGCAAATGCTGAAACGCTGCATCCACGTCAGCACCGGCAGCGGCTGCTGCGACTTGTGCGCCCGCAGGCGGTTCTCCAGCGAGCCGCCCTTCATCAGCTGATAGACGAGGCAGGGCTTGTCGCCATTGATGCTGTAGCCGTAGAGGGCCAGAATGTTGTCGTGTCGAATGGTGTTGAGGTACTTCAGCTCGTTGTAGCTCTGCTGCAGCTCCACTTGGTTCTTGTCGATGTTGGGACTGCGGTAGTTCATCACCTTGATGGCCACATCCAGCTGCTTCCACTCGCCCTTGTACACCTCCCCGAATCCACCCTGGCCGAGACGGTTCTCCGGACACCAGCTATCCGTGGCACGTTCCAGCTCCAAGTAGTCGATCTTCAGCAGGGACTCGGCCGCTCGTTGCACGGTGCTGATGTGAATGTTTCCCAGAGATTCCAAGCTGGGAATTTCCTCACTCATTGTCGATGCCGTCGTGCGATTGTTGTTCGAGTTGCTGACGCCCGAGGAGGAGGGAAAGGGCGGGCCATTGTCTATTTTCGAGTTGGAATCGGGCGGCGCACGTAAGTCGCTGATAGTGGGCAAGCTCCTGGGAATATACTTGTGCAGATCCTCGCTCACATAATCCTTGATCATTCGCATGGCATGGTGCAGCTTCAACCTAGAGGAGGGGCAGGGGTGAGGATTATTATAACTTTCTCTTCATCGGACTGGCACTCACTTTTTGAACAGGGCAAACAGGCTCTGGACTGTGTGATTGTATTGGCCCCCCCAAATATTCATAAACTCGTTTGATGGGGAACGGCCGCGGTCTTTCTGGTGTCTTATCTGCTCCACCTGCTCCGGGTAGAGCTTGACGGCCGTGGCCAGCTGCTGCCACACATCCAGGGAGTCCAGATGGACGCAAAGCTGATGACGCGCGGACACGGGAAGAAGCCTAATCAGTAGGGTGTCGTCCTGGTGCGACCTGGACCTGGTCCTGTTGGCATTTCCCTGGGCCGCCTCGGCGGTCTCTGAGCCGCTCATCATGCACTTGTGGGCGGAATAGCTGGACGTCGCTGATTCATGCAAGTGTGGGCTGCATTCGAACGATGCAAAGGGGGAAATTCCGTGATAACCTGTTGCACACTCTGGAGGGGGCGGGAGTCGAATAAAAACAAACACCAACAGGGCTACAAAACCAGCTATGGCCATCTGACCGTCTGGTCACACTCCTGAGAGTGAAAATAGCGTGAAAATGGCTATTTTAATTGATTATAAGTGATGGACAAATTGTTTCATCAGGCGGACTATAACTATATTTTCAGTTGTGAGGGTCTAAAATGGCCACTAATCTTAAAACCGAATTCCAAAATTAAGAAATTTTCTACCTTGGATATTCATTGCAGTCCAGTGGGTATTTCAATTTATGCACGACCAATCATGACCCATCAAGTTGTTCAATCATGTTCAATCAAGTCGTTCAATCATGCTCATAATTTTCAGTCAATCTTTTAATGGCTAATCATAGGTATCTAGCATAGTGGAAACTAAAACATCCTGCCATCTCCGAGATGTGGGTTTAATAAGCGAAGCTATTTTTTCTGTATATTTAGGGTATATTTTTATAACGAGAAGGAATATTTTTAAAGGTTTTGCGGAATATTTGATCGATAATTCCCCACGGTCACACTGTTAATCTGTCATCTCTCTCGAGCGCATCGTATTTAATTTTTCTGCTAATTTATTATTCATTTAAACCTAATTTGGGCACCAAACTGAAGTGAACAGAATCAAGCTGGCGGAGAAAAAGGTCCAAATGGCTTTATGCCAAACCTCTGTGGTGAGTGAAGACAGTGGAGAGATACCTGTGCTATACCAGTCCATATTGGGGGAAGAATTCTTGTCGGCAGACCCTTCGGGGGAAACCACTCGAATTTGGGTGCCGCCATATGGAAGAAAAGCAGCAAGGAGTATTGGGGAACCGCTTCCCCTTATCCCCAAGAAAGTGAAAGTTTTCACCTGAGCATGAGCACGACGAACCGTTAGTGCAGTGCCAATGCAATGGTATGCTAGGTCTGTGTGCGTGCATGTGTCAGTCCGCTGTAGATGTAGTGGTGTGGGTAGGTGTCAGTGCCTTGCACTTTTTTTAGGCGCTCACCTCCCACGTCCACCCAAAGAAAGACGTAGGTGTTTTTTATGTTTTTTGGCACATATCGGAGTACCCCCCGTCAAACAATAACTTCTTCTGCCACCCTATCGGTGTGGGGCGGCCCCATCTTATCGCCCTGATAAGGTGCTTGCGTATGTTTCTCCATTAAGCGGGTACGAATGAGGCAATTCCGAAGCGTTGTACGACAAATAATAAATACAGAGTCAGAGTCAGTCAGTACAATGCTCCTTCTGCGATACCGGTACGAAATTACACATTAATTTGAATGTTCCACTGTCTGTCTGGTGCGGCACTCGGTGTGCCTGTGTGCATATAAATAATTGTTTGTGTATTTCGAATTGAATTTAACATGCCCAATGCATTTTATACACTCCACTCCCTTTTCAGCTGAAGGTCTATCATGCCGTGATCGAAGATGTCATCACAAATGTGAGGGATGCCTTCCTGGACGAGGGCGTCGACGAGCAGGTGCTGCAGGAGATGAAGCAGATTTGGCGCAACAAGCTGCTGGCAAGTAAGGCCGTCGAATTGACCCCGGACCCGAGCGAGGGTGGCTCCCATCCACCGCCAATAGTGGCCAACAATCCAAAGGTAAGCAAGGTGTGTGATCGTTGCCTCGCCACCGCCGATGTGTGATTCTGTGCGTCCATTCCCGACATTCTCGTTCGTATGTGTAATTCTGTACTGTATGTTAATGTTCTGTGTCGTCAACTGCTGCACTCTGTCTGTGGAGAGAGAGAAAGAGAGAGATTTCCAGACTAAGATCTCTCTTGATTTATCTTCCCTATGTCCTCCAACAACAACAACAACAACTGCAAAACAACGCTACATCGACACCGCCATCGACTAATGCGCTGCTTTTCCTAACTGCTGTTCCCATCAACATGATCACGAACGCACCAACCCCCCACTACATGTCACACACACATCTGTCTTATCTATCTATCTACAAACACATTCGCATACGCATACGCACATGCCTCAACTGCAGAGCACCAAGGTAATGCCAAATGCCTTTTTGTCTGCCAGTGAGAGTCAGTCTCCCCCCCAACAGAACACTAATCCTCGAAACACTTGCAGGCTGCCAATGCCAAGGCCAAGAAGGCCGCCGCAGCCACTTCACAGGGCAGCTTGCCGGCGTCGTCGATGGCGGCCAAGTCGCCCGGTGCCGCTGGTGGTGGTGCTGCTGGGAGTGGCCTTAAGAACGGACAGATGCCCATCAAGCAGGAAGTCACTTCACAGAATCCACCGCCACTGCATCCCACATCGGGGGGATCCATGCCCCAGAGACAGCAAGCAACCGGCGGTGGACAGACACCCATTCCAATTGTGGCCTCACTGGACCCCAACCGCATTATGCCCGTGAATGTGAGAGCTCTAAATGATATTTATATTCGCTTCTGGTACGACTAATGGTTCGATTTCAGATTACACTGCCATCGACAGCCGGTTCGGGCAGCTCGGAATCTCGTGTTCTCACCATACAAGTGCCCGCATCGGCGCTGCAGGAGAATCAGCTCACCCAAATACTTACAGCTCATCTGATTTCATCCATCATGACGTTGCCCACCACCCTGGCCTCCTCAGTGCTGCAGCAACACGTGAATGCGGCCCTCACCAGTGCCAATATACAGAGTAGGTCTACATATGTCCCGTCTAATGGCTAATGCTAATCCTGTGATGAATTTACCAGAAAATATGGGTGCTTCGAAGCAGCTGGATGGCGCCCTGGACTCGTCCGATGAGGATGAGAGCGAGGAGAGTGACGACAACATCGACAACGATGATGACGATGATCTGGACAAGGACGATGATGATGATGTGGAACAAGAGGATGCCGCCGAGGAGGAGCCCCTCAACAGCGAGGACGATGTCACCGACGAAGATTCTACAGAAACTTTTGACACAGATAACGTCATCGTTTGCCAGTACGATAAGGTACTGCAACGGCGAATAGATCTTGATTTTTCAAACATATTTATTATAAACACTCTTTGCCTTCCTTGTAGATCACTCGTTCCCGCAACAAATGGAAATTCTATCTCAAAGATGGCATCATGAACATGCGTGGCAAGGACTACGTGTTCCAGAAATCCAACGGTGACGCCGAATGGTAAACGGAGTGGAGGAGACGCTGATCTAAAAGCAACGGCAGCCGTGTTGATACATACTACAAAAACAAAACAAAAAGACAAGACAAGAAAACAAACAGCCTCATCCGCACGAAACACAGACAGACACACACAGAGAGCATGACCAAGCGAAGATATCTTTAATATTATATTATATATATACTATTAGAGAGTGGAGAGTGGCCTCACCCAAAGGAGAGTGGCCCCCTAAAAATCTAACCAATCCGATTCACGATTCACATGTATTACACGCAGGACAAAGAATCGCTTTAATTTTTGTATGAATAAATTATGTCCACACACTTGTGGCATCCAATCTACCAGTTGTCAGCGGCTCATCAGTGCTTGGTAGACTAACAGTGGAAGTAGCAAGAGTTTGCGATGTTCTCCTTCTGTGGATGCCTTCGAAAAGTCAGTTTGAGTGCCAAAAGGTGATGGATCTCCAAGTAGTAGTCAATTTCACATTTCATTTTACAGTATGTATGTTTGTATTTGTTGTTTATAATGGATGTTGTTGCAATTAAGGAGAGTACAGCATTTTTAAAAGTAAAACACTTACAACAACAACAGCTAAGCGGCTAAATTGTTACTGTTTCTGTATCCTATTTATAGTCGTTTATCGGTTTATGTTTATGTTTATGTACATACATACATGCACTTACAATTGAAGGGGCTAGTGCTACCAGGTGCTAGGTAAGCTGTCCCAGGATAGCTGCACCCCCTCCCCTTCAACCCACTGACGGGGCGCATCATACATACTGCCTTCCTCTCTGCTTAACGCTAAACACAATCTAATTAATGACTAAAAATGTGTGGTTTTTGTGTGTTTGCTTTCTGCCGTGAGAGTAACTAAAACTAATGAAATTGTTGTTGCGTGTCTTTGTGTCAATGAATTGTTTAGTGTATTATTATCGAACTTCTCGTATTTCAAGTGAGATTAGGATGAGACTTGGTTATCGTTTAAAAATTTATACAACTCCAATTCTTATGCAGCCCTCTCTCGACGCTGACCAAAGTGAATACAAAAAGAAATATTAGAAATTAAAGTAAAGTATAAAGTAAAAACAGAATTTATGGTATAGCACTTTTAATCTCCCCCTTTGGCAGGAGGGCCTAGACCTATTCTCCCGCTTTCTCTCTCTCTGTCGTTTAGCTTTAATTGGTTTTGCCCGCAAACAAGCTTGTGCTAAGCACAAAGCTGAAAAGTACTCCTCCGATTCAGGCCTCATTCGCCCGGCAATTATCCTAGCACATACACGTTCATATATCTGCTGCTGCTGATGCTTCTTTTCTGCTCCTGCTGCTGCTGCCCAACTAAACATTAAGTCGTCAATAGCGCTATGTTGATCTCCTTGACCATTTTCACGCGATGCAGCATGCGCTGCAGGGCGTCCTGCCCGAGTGCCTGTGTTGAGTACCAAACGGGCGAGTCGGGCACACACGAACGCTCGGGCTGCAGATAAAACACATCGTTGCGTGTCTTCACGCTCTCCGGACTGTAAACAGAGCAGAGAATATTGTTAGAATGATTGTAATCAGAAATGTACGATCCAATCCACTTACCATTTAGATAAATAAAATTCGTAGAGACGGACGGGACAGCGCAGGGGATTCTCCTCGTTCTCCTGCTGCTCGTAAACCTTCTTCTTCCGCGGATTAGCATCTAGTAAGTGAAACTATTAGCATTCCTTCTGGTTATGGTTTAACATATAACTTACCCAGACCCGCCTGCGGTGGATAAAAACGTAAGAGCACATTTCGTGATCCAGGAACTTTCGAATTCTGCGATGAACGCTTCCAGTGCTTCATGATGTGCGAGAAGGATAACTGCATGTGCTCCTCCACGGTCTAAAATGCAAACAAAAAGTAGTACAAATAGCCCGGAAGTAGGCTTAAGTGTGGGCCAAGCCTTACCGTCAGATTAAAGTGTTTTGTGTTGAAAAACATCAGTGTGCTGAGCAGCACATGCGGCGAATGGGCTCCCAATTGTTTGCACTCCCACAGATGCTCTTCCTCCACGCGAGTAACAATATATTCTGTGTGTGAAGAATGCCAGTGAATTAAAAAACTTCCAAAATACACAACTTCTAGTGGCACTTACGGGAATCGTTGTAGAGTACAGAGAACTTGCGTGCCACCTCATCCAGGCACTCCGTAAATCGTTCATAATAAGCATCATAAAAGATGTTGTCAATACGTCCATTGACATATAAATATTGCTGGATTCCTGCAAGAGCAGAGCGTAAGGGCGTTACATAGAGGAACACATGGAGATATTGTCTAAGGCGTTAGCTTACCCAAAACAAGATAATAAATTGTATCTGGCGCATATTCCGTGCCATTTGGCTTGCGCACCTCCTTCACAAACAGACAGAGGGAGTAGTTCAGCTCGTCGGCAGTCATTTGCAGCAGTTCCGTTTTGAAGGGTCGCCTGCGCATCGAACTCTTCTCGATGTCTGCGTTCTTTGTCATCACCCACTGCTTCCACGCATTCACGCCGAACGTGTACTTGAGGAACATCTGGGCATCGGGCTTCTCCTGCGGCTGCTGGGCCTGCTGTGACTGCAGCTGCAGTGCCGAGTGATCCATTTCGTTGCCACGCTGCCTCTTCACCGGCGAACGGCTGTTACGATTAGGTGAGTCCATGACAGAGCCACCGCCTCGCTTGCGGCCACGGGGAGAGCTGAAACGGGAAAGCAATTTAGTTAAGCTTCTCGTTGGGTGATCGGATTCTTTGTACAACTTACCGGCTTGTAGAATCCAGCATGTGGTGCTGCTGGTCCAAATGGTGGACACTCATTTGTCCCATTGCGTCGTGTCCCATGGGGGATTGATTGGTGATCGTGTTGGTCGTCATTGTCGACTCCAGGTCCACCGTTGACGACTGGTGATGATTGTCGTAGTCGGCCATTTTGAGGGCAATCTGAAGCATGTCGTCGCCGTAGGGATTGTGGCCTGCGCCGCTGACATCGACCACCTGCTGCTGCTGCTGGTTGACGGACTCGAGGCTGTTCTGGTACTGCAGAGTGACCAGGCCCGGATCCGGCTTGATTTCATTGTCCGAGTCAGAGTCCGAGTCGTGCTTTTCCTCGGCCACCATTTCGGCCATCATGAGCAGCTCCGCCTCAAGCGGATCCTCAGGCATCTTGTCCTGGATCTTCTTGATCTCCTTGAGGATACCCTGGGCTGTGTTGCGTGTGGTGGGTATGAAGATCGGCACGGGGATGGGCAGCGGTATGGGCACCGGCACGGGAAACGGTGCCGAGTACATGTACATGGGCTGTGGCACAAATATCGGCACTGGCACTGGAATCAACACCTTGTTGGAATAGTCCTTGTCCGTCTGCGTTCCACAGTCGCGCATCGACGGCGTGCACTGCTCGCCCGTGGACACCATCATGGGCTTGCAGCTGATGTTTACATTGCGCACGGCCTTCGGGTATGGCGGCACCGTGATGATCTTCGTCTCAGTGATGGGAGCCGCAAAATCAACGATGCTGTTGCCTGTGGCTGTGTTTCGTCGCGCAGTGATCTGTCCCCCTGTTGGGCCACCCGCCAATCCTGGCGACGGCGAACGTGCCCCATAGTCCACGTGCTTGCGCGGCCGTCCACGACCCTGTGATCCTCCCAGTTGGGATGATCCTTGCATACCCGGAATCATGGTCAGCGGTGGCGGAGAGTCTAGCTTGCGACCACGCTTGCGCCGCATTGCTCCGCGAGCGTCGTTCTCAGTGGCCAGCGATGTGACATTGGCAATGACTGGCACCACGGTCCCACTGCCAAGGGATTTCTTGTTGGCGGGCATCGAATTGTTTTTGGCGTTCTAAAAGCAGAAGAACAGCGATAAAACAAATATATTTAGCAGCCTCTTGAGGAACAAGACATCAAGACTTAAGAAGACGTTGGTTGACATGCAGGGTTGATTTTCCACTGTTGTTATCGCATCTAAAGTTTCGTGTTTTCGCACACTGGCATGGAATGACAGTAATAATTGTCATATTCTGACAGTTACACTGGCCAGCTGCTTTTGAATTTTCATTTTATTAGAATTGCACTTACCGACAGCTTCAACTTGACGCGCTTGGGCAGACCCGTGGGAAAGGGTGCCGTGGAATTCTTGTTGCCGCCACGCATCATGCCCGTGGGCGACGACTGCTGCGATTTGCTGCTGCTCGGCTGGGTGTCGCTGTCGAGGGTTAGGGGCGTGCGGGAGAATTGATTCTGGAACTGCATCACGCACTGATATGTACAAAAGTTGCGCATGGAGGCATCGGACATGGTCAGGTGATACTGCGGCGTATTGAACTGGCTGCAGTTGTCGCACTTGGTCACAGCACGGGCGGAGATATTGCAGCTGACGCCGTGCATGGTGAGGCAGTTGATGGAGCAGGTGAGGGTCTCCTGGTCGCTGGCCAGCTGGTAGATCATATCGAAATTGTATTTCTTGACCTTGCACCACTGGCAGGAGACAATGTGCCGATTCACAATGATGTAAACGTTTATGCAGATGCGCGAGCAGAACACTTTCGGCGCCTGCTGATCGCTGTAGATGGTGTACGCCTCGGAGCTCTTGCGCTCAAAGTACTTGCAGCACATGGCGCAGGGGTCGGCGTTCACGTTGCTCACGAACTTGAAGGCCGAGAAGCACGGGTTCGAGCAGAAGTAGTGCTCCTTGTCGTCCAGCAGCATCTCGACGCGCACCGGCTTCTCGTTGTTGCACACGCCGCACATGTCCGTTCGCAGCTTCTTCTTGGGATTGCACATGCAGTCGTAGCGGCGCAGGCAGACCTGCGAGCAGAAGTCCTTAAACTGATCCTTATCGCCCACCGGCGCCAGGAAACCTTCCTGCCCGCTGCTGATGTCCTTTTGGCAGCACGAACACGTCTTCAGGCCCTTCTTGAAGGTGTTGAGGCAAGCGGCGCAGCAGAACTGCCGCACCTCGAACCCGAACCGCACACAGTACTTGCCCAGGGCTATGGAGCTCACATCTTGCTTGCACGTCTCGCATTTGGAGCCAATGCTCAGCTGGTAGCTGCGCAGGCACACCTCGTTACAGAAGTCCATCGTCTCCCACATCAGCTGGCGCTCGTTCAAGTCTATCTCCGACGTGCAGTCGGCACAGCGCCGCCGGAAGCTCTCGATGCGATCCAGTCGAGTGGCCTCAGCCTCGACGTTCGTGCGGGCCACCACGCTGGTCTCTGGCCTCTTGGCGGAGGCCTGTATGGTGGTGGCTCCAATGTTGCGCACTCGGATCGAGTGACGCTTCAGCTTGTACTTGTCGGGCTCCTCGGCATTGAGGAGATTGAAGCAGTCGTCGTTGCAGATGTAGTACGTGTCTTGGTCCTGCCTGATGAGGTATTTGCATTTCGTCTGTTCCTTGCACTGCAGGCAGTCGCGTTGCTGTTGCTCTGTCCTCGATGCCTCTCCCTCTGCCGTTGTTTCGCCCTCTTCCGCTTCCGCCTCCGCTGGGGCCTCCTCGCTGCTGTCCGCAGCGGACCCGGCAACCTCCTCGACTAGGAATTTCTTGCGTCTAACGAAGTATTTGCCCGGCTGCTCGCCCAGCAGCGCCGTGCAGCAGGCCTGGTCGCAGAGATACTCATTGACAGTCGCTACCGCCTCTTCCGGTGCATCCTGCTCGTCATCCTTGGGCTCCTCCGGACGCTTGTAACGGAAGCCGCAGCTCTTCTCGATGCCACACTGCCGACACGTCTGCACGCTGCCCACCACCCAGCTGATGATGATCTTGGGCGGGGCTCCTGCCTCGCCCGCTGTGTCACTGGCCGCCTCCTCGGCCGTCGGCTCATCTGCGTCGGGTGCATCGCCAGGAGCCTCCTCATCGTTGGCCAGCAAGTCCTGGACATCATCTAAAGGATCGAAGAGAGTGGATAAGCATTAGTAATCGCCATGAATGGTGCCATTCAATTCCCATCCTCAACTCACCTTCAGCATCCTCTGATGCCGTCGGCTGAGTCCCAGCTGTTGCATCAGCCTGAGCATCTGGACAATGGAAAGACAAGGTGCAAGAGGACAGATAGAAAGCAAAGCTTAAGCGGATTACATACCATTCGCTGGGGCATCTGTCGCATCTTCTGTGGGTTCCGCAGCGGCGGCTGCGTCGCCATCCTCTGGGTCGGCAGCATCGTCATTGGCTGTTGCCCCATCGATCTCTGGCGTCTTGGAGCTGGCCTGCTCGGCGGCTATCTCCTCCTCGGCAACCTTCTCGGCATTCTCCCGTGCCCATTCCTTCTCCGCTTCGGTCACTTCCGTCTCGTTGTCATCGGGAATGAGGCAAACATCCGACTCCTCGGGTTCCAGCACATTCTCGACGGTATCTGGAATATTTTCAAGCACCTTTTGTGACAAACATTTCATAGGATAAAAATCGTTTTGCGGCTTACCATCGCCATGCTCAGCTTCGCCTGCGTCTTCCGCTGTTTCTTCGGGTTCCGCTTCAGCGTCCCCGTCGGCTTCTGCATTGTCCTCATCCTCCGCAGGCCCTTCGCCCTCTGCATCGTCGGCATCTGCAGCGTTCTCCTGCTCCTCCAAGCTGTTGTCTACCTCGTCCCGACCTTCGGGCGGCTCAGCATCGTCAGCGTGGTGGGAGTCGTCCTCGCCCGGAGAGTGCATTTCGACATCGTCTGCGGCTTCTGTCTCGTGAGGCGAATCTCCAGTGTTGGCAGCTTCGCCCTCATCCACGTCCATGGCTTCATTGGAAGCCGGAGCACCGTCGACTGCATCTGCCTCCTGTTCGCTCGCAGCGTCCGTGAGCTTTAGGGCATCGGCTTCATCGGTTGCCTCCGCCATGCTAGCATCCTCGCGATCATCCTGCTCCTCTTCATCGCCAGCTTCAGCTTCTGGCTGTGCTTCGGCCTCGGGGGGATCAGCATCATCGGGTGCTGGCTCGGATGATAATGGTGTTGCCGCGTCCGCTTCCGCTTCTGCCTCTGGCTCTGCCGCTTCTTCCTCTGCTGCTGTGTCTTGCTGTGGTGGCGCGGGAGTGGCGGGTTTGTCTACTTTCTCTTGCGACTGATTATCGTACGCGTCCAGGGAGCCTTCCGATATTTGCTCAAAGTCTTCCTCTGGCTCCGCGGCATCTTTATCGACTTCGACTGACCCAACAGCGGTGTCGGCGGCGGCGGCTGCCTCTTCAGAGTCTTCGTTGGGATTGGGCACTTCCACGGCGACGTGCCCGGCACTTCCAGTAGCATCTTCTGCAGGCGGCGAGGCGGGAGTGTCCTGTTCGGCAACAATGGGCGCTTGCTCTTCCTCCCCGGCGGCTTCTCCGCGGGGGCTCTGCTCCTCTGGTCGGGGCGTTTCTGTCTCTGGCTGGGCATTGGAGTCTGGCCCGAAAGAGTCTAAACTGGATATTTCCTCCATTTTCTACTTTATTCAATGGACAAATGCTGTGTGCGCTTCTTTATATCGACATGAACTGCAATTCAATGAAAAGGAAAAACAAAACAAACGTTAGCGTGCGGTTATCGATGGCGATAGTTATCGCGGTATCGGCTGGTTGGCCAGGGCCTCATACCATTACCGCCTAAAATGTGTACACACACACACACAAACGCAAAACGCACTGACTACACACTGGTGTACAGTGCACGAAAAAACAAAACATGCGCCACAAAAAACTGTTTCATACCCATGTAAACGGGGAATATAATGCCCATAAAACATGTGGCTAATGCGCTTTCATTACTTTTTATCTGATGCACTGTATGGGCCTTTTTGGGGTTCTCAGGAATGGCGCCTCTTTTGTTATATTTATTCGGAATCTTCTGCCCCCGGACCCGACGTTGGGCACACGACAATCTAAATCACGTTTTATACAACAATTAGCTGCCGTTCATTGCTGCAACAAGAACGCACATCACTTGGGTCTGCTAAACGGTTTGCTCGGCACTTTTAATTAATTATCTACACTTTTTGCAATATGCAATTTATAACTTTTCTGGCCACTGTAACTCGGCTTCATATGTCAAACAAGAAAAATGGCGCACCAGTGTATCCCAATACAATGCGGCGCACCACAATTGTGCTGCCATTTTGGAGTATTTCAAGCTATTTCTAGCATTTTTAGCATAGAGTTGATTATACAATTTTCAAAATACTAACACAAGTACATGTTAAACCTATTCAAATGCTAACTCGTTCTAGTTGTCTAATGCGGATCTTGAGTCACAGAAATAATATAAAAATAAAACTGCGTCACAGCTTTCATGCTCAAAATAGTGTTTTTTTAAAGTAGCTTTTGTTGACTCTGTAATTCTGGCAGCACTGATGCCGCGCACACGATGCCAAATGACGCAAAAAAATACCAGCTGCCCATAAAAATACCGTAACTGGAACGAGTTGGCTGCGCCAATAATACTGCAAATCATTCTTATTTCGTTATTTATTATTATTATTATTTACTGAATTATGGACCCCTCAGCATCCAGCAGGACGCCTGGAAAGTGCTGTATGATCTTTGTGAAATGCGAAAATGTCACAGCATTGTTGAAATTGAGACCATTGGCCCTCTGGTACTCCTGGAGCAGCTGCACCAGTCGCTCTCTGGGCACTGCGTCCGTCGCCATCCACAGTTGAATGATGTAGTTGAGGGAGTACAGCTGGATATTCATGAGGCTCCTATCGTTGATCAGCTTCATGGCATTGGGGATGATTAGCTGGAAGGGAATGGGGTGGATAGAATCTCTGGATATAGTCTGATGTTCCACTTACATCCAGGCATCGATGCTCCAGCTCTGGCATGCCGCATTGCCGAAACGCCAAATCGAATGCAGGGATTACATCCTCCAGGGGCCAATCCTGCTCTTTGACTTTCTCGAAGAAGGCGGACATCAGCTCGGGCATGTTGAAGGCATTCGATAGAATGAATATGTCCAAAATGATCTTGAGAGCGACAAGCGGCGAGTCCACTTCGAAAGTGTAAATGTACTCGAGGAAAATCTGAACGCTCTCTGGCGACACGCCGTCCATCTCCAGCACACCGTTGAAGTGTGCATTCTTGAACACATCCGTCTCCATCTTCTCGGAGGCTGTGGCCAGGAATATGCGATGACAGTCGAACGTCCTGTAGCTCACGCTACCCGCCTGTCCATCAGGCGCTGCGGACATGTTCAGCAGAAGGATCTGGCAGTCGCAGTTGATGGCACGGCGCAAGTACTCGAGTCTACGGATGCGACTCGAGGTTACACTCTTGTCATCTGCCGACGGATCCTCTACCAACACCTCCATTGATGGCTGATCTAAAACGTTGCACGTTGGCCCCGCACCACTGCTGCTCACATGGTCGTGGCTGCTGTTTTGCTGATGTTGGGACATCCGAATGAATTTTGATTTAAGTGGCCAAAATGGTTGAGCAAACTGTCTGTCAGACTGCCAAGCTGCCAGACCTGCCTGGCCTGCTGCATTTTCTGCTTTCCCTTCATCCATTCAGGTTCCGTTCATCAAAATTACAGGAGAAACACAAACATTTTCGGACCAGAATTTCTGTATTACACATATCTTGAACTGTTCAAAATTCAAGTTTCGAGAATGAACTGTAAATTGCGTCGTTTGGATATGCTGCGCTCGGGTCAGCTGTCCGACTGCGAGGTGTGCGTCTGGTATTCGGACGGGAGCAGGCGTTGCCACCGAGTGTTTAGATGCCACGAGATCCTGCTTGTGTCCGCCTCGGCGGAGTTTGGGCGGCTGTGCAGGTCGCCGTGCTTTGAGAGTAACAATCGAGTAATCGACTTAGATGATGCCTCGCCGGAGGCGTACGAGGCGCTCATTCGGTACATCTACACTTACGAGGTGTGCAACGCCATCAACCTGGAGATTTGCGGCGAACTGATGCGGCTGGCCATGAAGCACAGGATGTACGACTTCATCGACTGCTACCTCACCAAGCTGTCCGCCCAGGAGTGGCCCATGGAAGTGGTGCTGCAGATTTTCCATTTGGCCAATCAACACAACAGTCCCATCATAATGGAACTGGTGGCAAATGTAAGTCCCCCTAGCTACATCCTTTTTCGCATACGTTAATTCTGAATCCATTCCCCCAGAAAATCCTCCCCATTGTCACCAAAGTATTGAACGAAAATTCATTCCTTCGCCTGAACGTTCGCGAGCTGAAGGCTCTGATGATCATCTTGAAGGAAGAGGAGATCCTGCCCGACAAGCAGCTGCTAGAGGCCCTCAAGAAGTACCAAGTGGCCAACAACCTGCGCTACTGTGACATGGAGCGCTTCCAGCAGTTCGTTGAGGTGGCCCGAATCTTTGACGACATTTATTTCGCAGTGGATGGCTCTCTCTCAATTCGAAAAGGTACGAACGAAACGGACCCGGATTGTACCTGTGCAGCCGTGCAGAAATCACCCAGCCATCTGCTCGGCTCTGGCTCCAACAAGCTGGACGCTGCCGGCTGCTCGCAGCAGGAGGTTACACAGGATAACGATCCCATGGCCAGTTGTTCCAAACAATCAAATCATTCGATTTGTCCTAAAGTCTTGCTGAAGCAAAAGAGCAACTTGGATTGTGGTCGTGCAATGCAGAAGCTGGAGAACTGCCCAGGTGCCGTGGTGGAGCAGGATAACGACTTGGATTGTGGCTGTGGAGTCGTGCAAGAGGTGGAGAGCTGTCCTGTAGTTGTGGGGAAGCAAGATAACGATCCTATGGCAAGTTCTTCCAAGCAATCAAATCATTTGAACTGCGCTGAAGCCGTGGTGCAGCATGATAGCTTCTTGGATTGTGGCTGTGAAGACGAACAGAAGCTGGAGAACTGCACTGTAGTCGCAGAATATCAGGAGAACAATCCTATGGCAAGTTCTTCCATGCAATCGAAGCATTCGAACGGCTCTCGAGTCACGTTGAAGCTAGATGCCGACTTGCCTTGCGGTTGTGGAGTCTTGCAAAAGGTGGAGGGCTGCCCTGTAGTCGTGACAATTTCTTCCAAGCAATCAAATCATTTGAACTGCGCTGAAGACGTGGTGCAGCAGGATAACTTCTTGGATTGTGGCTGTGAAGGCGAACAGAAGCTAAAGAACTGCACTGTAGTCGCAGAATATCAGGAGAACAATCCTATGGCAAGTTTTTTTAAGCAATCGAACCATTCGAACGGCTCTCGAATCATGTTGAAGCTAGGTGCCGACTTGCCCTGTGGCTGTGGAGTCGTGCAAAAGGTTGAGAGCTGCCTTGGAGTCGAGGTAAATCAGAAGAACAATCCAATGGCAAGTTCTTCCAAGCAATTGAATTATTCGAGCTGTTGTGAAGACGTGGTGCAGCATAAAAACTACTTGGTTTGTGGCAGTGAAGTCTTGCACAAGGTGGATAGCTGCCCTGTAGTCGTGGTGCAGCAGCATAACGATCCCGTAGCCAGTTCATCCACGCAATCGAACCTTTCAAAAGGCTCTCGAGGCATACTGAAACAAGATGCCGACTTGGATTGTGTCTGTGCAATCGAGAATAAGGCAGACAGCAGCTGTGTGGCCGTGCCGAAGCAGAACGACTTGGATTGTGGTTGTGGAGTCGAGCAGAAGACAGAGAACAGCTGTGCAGTTGTGGCCAAGCAGCTGAACGATCCTATGGCCAGTTTCTACAAGCAATCGAATCCATCAAACTCTTCTCAAGTTGTGTGGCGGCAAGATACCAACATGGATTGTGGCTGTGGAGTTGTGCAGAAGGCAAAAAACCTGCCTATAGTCGCGGTGAAGCAGGAGAATCCTACAGCCAATTCTTTCAAGCAATCGAAGTGCAGCTCTAAAGTCGTCTTGAAGCAAGACATCAACCTGGCTTGTGGTGGTGGCGCCTCTCGCAAGGCAGAGAACAGCTCTATAGTTGTGGTGAAGCAACATAAACTGGCTGGAGCTTATGGTTGTGGAGTCAGTTCCTCAATTCAGCATCAAACGAGTCATTCCAAGAGCCGTTCTCGAGTTGGGAGATCAACCAGCGCTGGCTGCGGTTGCGGCGTGGATACCCAGAAGTCGAAGACGAAGTCCAGCAAGAACTAATGCCGGTAGTTCCAAGCTTAGACGTGGGTACGTCAGTTCTTTATTGAGATTTTGAATATATATTTAGGAAATCAAAATGATCGCTTTACGATTCGCTTAAACATTTAAATACTACTTTATAATATTACATAATATACTTAATACCCGAAAACGTGCGCCAATTTGCCGGATGCAACAACAAAAATCTTATCAAAAATTAATCAACGAAGCAGAGTGGAGTGGAGAGGTGTGAAGTGGATAGACGTGGAGTGGCGGGACGCCTACGTTGCTGTGGTCATGCAATGCCGCGCTTTGAGCGGCGGCGGCAGCATCACCACATCCGAATCATCGTCATTGTCATCGTGGGTCAAACTGATGGGATTGATGCTCTGAAAATCCTCATTGTCCAACTCATCGTCCTCCTCATCATCAACACCGTCATGCTGCTCTCCCTCCAGTTCGAGTGTGTTTACGCTCTCGCCCACAGCCTCCTCACTGTCGTCATCCTCATCAAAATCATCGTCCGACGACTCTTCTACCAGCTCATAGCTGCTGCTGCTGTTCATTGTCTGCTGAGGATTCTTCCGCTGTGACTGTTGCTGTGGCTGCTTCTGCCTCGGCTTCTGTTGCTGTGTCGTCTGCTTCTCCCTCGGAATTTGCTTGGCTTCGACCCGTTGCTTTGTGACCGTCTTCTGGTTCAGCGCGTCGACAGCCTCGAAGTTGAAAATGTCCAAGCCCGAGCAGGTCATGTTGAACTTGCAGACGACCGCAATGCGAAGGTTGACAATGTGCGAGAAGAGCTTAACGGCGGGGCCCTTCTTCAGCTGCAGATGATCGCTCATATCCTTGTGTCCCAGCATGAGCAGCGCCCGTCCATCAATGTCCTGGTCGAAGATGGTCTGCGCAATGCTGCGAGAGTCGAGGGCACGCTCCACGTACTCATACACATCCCAGTTGGTCCAGTAGAGGGGATTGCTCTTGATCGTGCTCAAAGCAAAGGCGCTGTTCTTCTGCCAGAGACGATAATTGTGCACAAGCTGTGGCCCATAGTCCTTCACAATGGGCATGGCAATGGTGATGCAGCGAGGATCCACCGGCTCCTCCGAATTTATTTTACGTGCAGCCGGTCCTTTCGTCTCCTTAGCCTTTTGTGCTGTGGGCTTTGTTGGCTTCTCTTTGGGCGTGGGTTTCGCTTCCTTCAACTTGGGCGTGGCTTTTGTCTCTTTGTGTGTGGGTTTGGGCTCCTTGGGCACGATCTTTGCAGTGGACTTTGTTTCCTTTGCTGTGGACTTTACCTCCTTGGCTTTGGGTATCGTCTCCTTCTCCTTCTGTTTGGGCATTGCCTCCCTCGATTTAGCTGTCGTCTCATCCTGCCGTTTGACTATCTTCTCCTTGGGCTTAGGCTTTGCCTCCTCTTTGACCGCTTTGGTCTCTTCTTTGATGTCCTTGGCTTTGGGTATGGTCTCCCTGCGTTTGGGTTTGATCTCTGGCTTGGCTTCAATTTTGGCCTCCAACTCGACGATCAGCTTTGGCCGCTCCTCCTCGATGCACTCTTGCTTGATGACAATCTGAGCCTCGTCCTCCATCATGCACTCGCCCTCCATGACTATCTGCGCGTTGTCCGGCTCCACTCGCTCCGCTTCGATGACCAGCTCTGGCAGGCCCTCCCGTCTGTATCCTTTCCCAAAGCTGGACAGTGGCGACGGAAGCATATTCCCAACGGATAACTTCTTTGGCTCGCGGAGCGGTACCCGACTGATCTGATCGGGTGCCACGCGTGGCGGCTTCACCGTTTTGGAGCGCCACTGGCGCCAGTTCACGGGTGCATAGGGACAGCAGTCGGGCAGTGCGTGAACATTGAGGTTGAAGCGCTTGGCATTGCCGAAGCCACGGCAGCCGTCCACGTCGCAGGGCATCTGGGCTGGGGCCTGCAGGAAACCGGGCGGCGACTCCAGCTCGTGCTGTGTGGCCTCACACCAGCCAATGGGATGCAGGTCGGGGCTGTCGTCCTCCAGCCAGAAGTAGTACTCGTTGGGCCAGCAGTCCAGATGCAGCTGCACGCGGTAGCCCTTGCGGGTGACCACCGTGGCCGGACGGATCAGGCAGGGATTGCGCTGATCCACCACCTCCAGCTTCATGCGCGCCTGAAAGTCCATGGGCTGCCGCGGCGAGAACAGATCCTCGGGTGCTGCAATGCCGCCCTTGCGGCGCGAGAAGTCCTCCCAGCTGAAGACGGTGTTGTGGTAGCTGGGGGGCACAATCAGCTGCTGGCGACCGGCATGCCAGCCGCACGGATGGATGTACGGGGAGCTGATGTGCACCCAGAAGTCGTAGCAGTCGTCCCAGCCGTTGAAGTGGACGCGTATGCGCTCGTCCAGTATGTCCGCCACCGTGGCCACACAGATCTTGCCCGTGTCGTTGAGGTCCTCCGCCTCCAGATGCATGCCACGGCGGAAACGATTCTCGCGCTTGTACGGCGTGTGGTTCAAGTGAGGGAAGAGCACGCGGGGTGCCGCCTTGGCATTGGTCTTCACCAGATAGCGACTCCAGCTCCAACGCTGCGAGCAGTAGCCCTTGGGCGCCTGCAGTACGCGATTTGTGCTCTCGCACCAGCCGGGCGGAAAGATGTCCAGCGAGTCGGCGTTCACCCAGAAGTCGTACATGCTGGAGTAGCCATCGAAGCTGAGCTTCAGCCGATAGCCATGCACCTCCGACACGGTGCACACACAGAAGAGGGAACAGTTCTCTGGATCGATGGCCTCCAGCTTCATGCCACGCTCGAAGCAGTTGGCGTTGCGTGGAAACGGATTGAAGAACAGATGGATGGGCGCCGTCAACTCTGGCCCATGTGTCTCCATGTAGTCGGTCCAGCGGAAGGGTCTCTTGGCGACCACGATCCGCCGCTGCTCCAGCTCCACCCTGTTGGCCCGCTGATGCTGCAGCTGCTCCACCTTCTTCTGTTGCTGCTGTTGCTGCGTCAGCACCTTCTTAGGCATCTTGTTCAGGGATGTGACTATGGCAGGCATGCGCCGCTTCTGCGCTCGTCGCACACAACCCACGGAACAGTAATCTGTGGAAAAAGAGGAACGATTAGATTGATGGACGATTCCCTTGAGCCGTGCGGCACCCCTTGGAACCCCATTACTCACGTGGCGCCAGAAAATCAGCGGCAGGGCCATGGCAATTGCATCGCTGGCACAGATACAGCAGCGGATGGAGGCTGTCGGTGGGCCGACGGCCGGGACGGTCGAAAAGGGCGCGCTCGAAGTAACTGGCGGGACCATGGCGCGGCTCGCATCTTTCGTTCAGCTGCAGCAGGCTGTAGCGGTTGATGTCGAAGCGTAGCGAGGAGTTCTGCAGGCTGGCCGGCTGCTGGGGGCGCCAACGCAGCATCTGCAGGTTGTTGAGCATCGCCTTCTTCATCGACATGGCATTGGCTCCAGCTGGGGGCGTGGGAATCATGACGAAGGTCGTCTTGTGCGCCTTGGCCTGGTGCTGGCCATTCTGCGTGGGTAGAGGCACAGGCCGACGCTGAGGCACCTTGGCGGAGGAGGCTCTGGGGCCAGAGGACTCGGGCGAATGGACCAGCGACTCCTCACAACGCAGCGACCGCTCAAAATCTTCGTTGGACACAGATTCCGCCTTGACAATGCTTATCGTCTGCGTCTTCGTATGCGTCGCTGGCTCTTCCTTTCGCTTCTTGGCGGGCACCACAATCTCTTCCACATCGCTGTTGAGCGAGCAGCTGCTGCTCGAGATGCTGATGCTGCCATGTGAACTCTTCCTGTAGGAAGACATCGTTGTGCCGCCGTTGCTGGTCGAAGAGTTCTTTCGTGAGTTCTTGCGCGACTCCAGCATGCTCAAAGAGCCACCAGTGCTGGAGATGCCTCTCGGTGCTGTTCCAGTGTTGGTGCTCGTGCTGATGCTGTTCGGTGTGGATGTGCGTCTAGCTGATCCCGGTAAGGCTGTGACTGTCAGTGCAGCTGTGGAGAGAATCGGCGGCAACTTTGCCGACTGCTCCTTCTCCCCCTCATCGTCGCTATCATCGGTGTCGATTGTGATTGTCACAATGGGCGGATCTTCCAGCATTACAACGGCGTCGTCTTCCTTATCGGATACCACGGGATCGCTTGCAGGAGCAACAGGCTCCTTTGCGGGTGCTACAGGCTCCGTTTCGGCTGCTTGGGGCTGCTTTGTGGGTGCAACAGGCTCCGTTTTGGATGCTTGTGGCTCCGTTGCGGGTTCCTGGGGCTGCTTTGCGGCTGCCTGAGACTGTTTTTCGGGTTCCTGGGGCTGCTTTACGGGTGCTTGAGGTTTCTTTGCGGCTGCATTTGGCTGCTTTTCGGGTTCCTGGGGCTGCTTTACGGGTTCCTGTGGCTCCTTTGCGGGTGCCTGTGTCTGCTTTGCGTATGTTTGTGGTTTCTTTACGGGTTCCTGGGTCTGCTTTGCGTGTTCCTGGGACTGCTTTGCGGCTGCCTGGGGCTGCTTTACGGGTGCCTGGGGCTGCTTTACGGGTGCCTGTGGCTGCTTTACAGGCTCCTGAGGCTCCTTTGCGGGTACTTGTGGTTCCTTGGCCACCGAGTAGCGACGCCGTTGTATGGCTCGCATTATGGCCACCTCCTCAGGCGACACAAACGACTTGGAACGCTTCACTTTGTGCGTTGCTGGCGGCTGGGCCATGGCCATTGGCTTGGGCTTGGACTCTGCTTTCTGTTCCATCTTCTGTTCTGCTTTCTGTTCCGTTTTCTGTGGTGGGCCATTGATGACGGTCTGCATGGTGATTTCTCTGGGATTTGGATTGGGGCTCATCTTGCTGCTGGCGGACGGAGCCTTGGACATGTCCTTTGATGTGGATAGAGGCAGGGCCTTTATGGGACACTTGTTCTTGTTGTCTTTCTCTTTGTTGTTGTTGTTGTTGCTGCTGCTCCCAATGGCTGTTGTTGGAGCGGAAGTCTTGGGTTTGGCTGTGTCCTTGCTGCTGGGTAGTGGTAACGCCTTTTTCGGATATATGCACTGATTGTTGCTGCTGCTGCTGTTGCTTCCACTGCCACTCTCAACTGATGCTGCTGGCTGCGTCGAGCATGTCCTGGTCATGTCGTTCACGGTAATGGGCGTGGGTTGAATTTTTCCTTCCGCTTGGGCACTGCTCTGCTGAAGCGCCTTGCTGACAATGATGGCATTGGGATTGACCCTTGCCTGATTGAATTTAATGCGCAGCTTATCGACCGCCACCTTGCTGAGTATAAGCGGGGCACGTGGTTTCAATGGCTGCCCGCCGATCAGTGAGATTGGCTGCTGCTGCGGCGATGGAACTGCCTTTGCCACTGCTGCTGCTGCTGCAGCTGTTACGGAGCCGGCGGCAGGTACAGGTAGAGTTACAGTTACGGGTGCCGTTGCAGTTGCTGATACTGAAGCAGGTACAGGTGCTGCTGCAAATATAAGCAAAAAATATAATTTACATTTTTATTGCACAAATGTAGGGTACGGGACTATGCCCGCGCCGATCCTCGCGAAATCCAATCGTATGTTGTGTGTGTTTTCCCCCCGCTGCCTGCCCTGCCCTAGCTTGCCTGCTTATTGCAGCTGCTAAAAACCTGATCGTCATCATCACCATCGTCACTCTCTGGCTGCTGTTGTTGTTGCTACCCCAGACATGCCCCTGCCCCTGCACCGCTTTTCACCACTCCACAATGGTGATATTGATAAAAAAGAAAATATGTATTACAAAATCCAACACAAGAATCGCTTAATGTTTGCCTCTACGAATGTATTTTATCTTGCGCTCTTCAGCAGAAAATCTTTGATCCGACAATCGATTCCCCGTTTCCCTCAATGGTGTAAAAATACACTATTTACGGTAGGGCTAGAGCACGGCAAGGTATTCTCCTCCAAACACACAAACTGTACACACACGCACGCACGCGAAATTCAATTAAGTTTTGCATTCGCTTCCTAAACGATTATGAAATGTGCAACAAAATGCCAGCTAAACCAGCCACAGAACATGTAAACTAAAAACACACAATAAAATCTACGCACACGTCGTTGTCGTTTGTCGATGTCGTTGCTATTGCTGTTGCTGTTGCTGCTGCCGTCGCTCCGACAATGGAATGGACGCGCGCGAGAGCGGCGACTGCTGCTGCCTGCTGGCTGGAAACCAAAATCGAAACTGAAACCAAAACCGAAACTAAACCGAACCGAACCCAAGCAAAGACTCAAAACGAAAGCAGAATATCTCGGATCTGTCAAATCTCTCGCATGGAAAGATCTCTTCCTGCATTATATAAGTTTGGAGACAAAAATGAAACCTCACTCACCTGGTGCTGGTGCCGTCATGGCGGCCATCGTATTGGGAAACTCTGCTAATGTTCTGCTGGCGACAGCCTTTGTGGCGCTGGAAACAGCCGAGGCTTTAACAGTGGTGGAACCATTGCTATTGTTGATGGTGAAAGTTCCTTTGCTCGGATGTGACAGCCGGGATATGGCTGGATTGGGACGTATCATGATTGGCTGGGCATGCGGTGGAGTGGCACTTATCATCGCGTTCTTGCCGGATGGCGTTATAATGGCCAAGAGGTTCGGATGATGATTTGTGGCGCCGCCTGTGGCAGACATGGGCACCAGCTGAATCATCGAGCCAGTGGCAGCCACGGCTCCTGGCTTGAGGCTGGTGGTTTTCACTCCACTCGCTTGTACAATGTTCATGTTCAAAGGCGTCATGGTCAGTGTGGATTTCAATGCCGTGTGGATATTATTATTGTTGTTGGTTTTTACCGATTGAACGTTGCCAATGTGTATGCTGGAGTTATGCTTTGTGGGCATGGCGGCGATGGGCAGGAAACGCATCTCCTCGGCACTCTTGCGCGGTATAATGGTAATATTCGGAATGGACATTTTGCGATTCACTTGGCTCTGCTTCGAGTCCCCCCCGTTGGCAGGCAACATCTTGTCTGATCTCGGACACTTGTCACTTCACCAGGTCGCGGGCTTATGTCTTTATACTTAAAACTGATCAATAATATTCTTAATTCACTAATCACAACTCCTCGCGTCTCGTTTCAACGCTTCTTCGCTATTGAACGTTTTACAACAAAGTTTTGCGCATTTTACACTCTGGCCTGGACCATAGTTTGGTATTTTTCCACTTTTGGTTTTTGCTTCTCTCTTCAGAGAATCGTTACTTCTGTTTTGCAATATCTCTACTGTTTGTTGTTTTGTATCTTTGTTCACTCCCTTTGTTTATTAACTTCTGTTTATGTACACATTTAAACATTTGCAATCGCAGTTATTATTTTCGCGCGTTTATTTGCACTGCTTTTCAGTATTTCCTCGTGGTATTTTCAATTATTTAATTTAATGGCAGTTCCGTTGACGTTTGTAATGTTTAAAACGGTTTACGGTTATGCTGCCCGCGCACAGATATCTGAAAGTGATTAAAGTTACATTAGAGTACAGATATACAAGAGAAAATATGAGAGGGATAGGAAAATGAGTGCATTAACTTGTTTGTGAAGGAGGCTTAGAATTTACCATGTGGGCGTACCATAAACATTCATTTAGGCAAGAAAAAAAACATTTTTTTCATTTGTTCATTTAAGATTAGAAATATTAGATTATCAATATAAAGTATGTGGTAATTTAAAATGAAATCAAAACTTTATTTGATCAAAATGTATATGCGTATATGTTTCAGCTTTTTTTTAGGTGATTTTTTAGCCGTCTGGTATATTTTATGCTGTGCACGCGGTCACACCAAGCATATATTGAATTTTGATACCATTTTTAGGTTTTCGAAGGTTTTTGTTATCTCCGAAATAACATAAAACTATTTATAGATACGCAAGAATCCATGCACCGCTAGTGCCAATTATGGTCTAGATAAACTTGCAGCAGAATCTTTATGTTGACTTATTTCTGTTACGTATGAAGCCACCGAAGCCCAATGGCAATGCCCAATACCTTCTTATCTGGGTTTTGGTTTTCGCTGATTTGTGATTGAGTTTGCAAAAAATGCTTAAAATATGCTCTTCAGCTTTGGGTTTTACAAAACGCTAACCTCTCAATCTTAGAAACATAACTGTTTACTTACCTTTCTGACGCACACATGCACAGCGAGAGAACCTCCGAGCGAATTCACATTACAGATTCAAAGGACCAGAACCAGGATGACCTGTGGGTGGGCAGACGCACAGAACGTGTTTTGACAAGCATCAGTACAATTATGTTTTTGATATGCACGGGATAAGCCTTACCTGCTCAATCATTAGACTGCGATGGTGTTAACACTGCGACCTCGCGCACCGCACGAAATACTTGTGAACTTTATGCTACGCGACTAACTGTTGTTATTGTTGACTGGGAGGTGGGTGCATAAGCGACAAGCTTTTTCCTCACTGAAACACACATGGATCCACAAACTAGATGAAATTACGTTACTCGCAGTTGACGATGTTAAAACTATGCGAGATGCGTGTGTATTTTAATTTCTGTGATCGAAATAGCAACTCTGTCTGTTGTGGCTGCTGTCAGTTATTTTGAAAATATTTTAATATATTTTGTACGTCTTGCTATTGTTTGCTCATAAAATGAAAATAGCCCATATATAGGCTGAGAAACTAAACTAAGTTGACGACAGATTAAACCAATACGCATCTTTTCATTTTCAAACTGAAACGAGCGCTGCAGCTGAAAGAAAACTCTTCACTGAATCGCATCAAAACAACAGGTATTGTGTTTATGTTCACGACTTTATACAGGTAAATGAATAATGCCTTTCTTAACAACTTCAAGGTAACATCGCAGAAATTAGGGGCGGCTTAACTGTTTAAAAAAGTTGGTAAAAAACATAAAATAAATAGACTTCTTCCGGTTGAACTTCGCTGAGTGTTGGGCAACTTGCCACAGCTGCTCATTTTGGCCAGTGTGGCAAAGAAGCGCGCAGACAAAGTGGTAGTTTTCGTTTTTCGTGACAAAACAATTCAGCCAACGTTTGCAAAATTTTAACCGAACATTAAATAAAAACAGCTGCAAAATTGAGGAGAACGGCGTTACCCAGAACCTAACCATGTCACTGCTTAACAACGATGACAGCATACTGGCCATAGACGAAGATCCGCAGGGTGAGAGAGTGTGGGAGTGGGCGAGTCCCGTGATGATGATTTCATTTCAAACCTTAATTTCTTTTTGAGCAGTTGTCATCCAGGAGGATGAGCCCTCGACGGCCCCACACATGCCCAGTGGCCAGTCCATGGATTCGTTGCGCTCGTCGTTCACTAACCGAAGCTCAACGCCAGATTCTTCCCAGCATTCGCTGGACACGCTGGAGATGGCGCAGGATGATCGCGAGGAGAAGGCACGCCTGATCACCCAGGTGCTGGAGCTGCAGAACACCCTGGACGATCTGTCCCAGCGTGTGGACTCTGTGAAGGAGGAGAATCTCAAATTGCGCTCCGAGAACCAGGTTCTGGGCCAGTACATCGAGAATCTGATGTCCGCCTCGTCGGTGTTCCAATCGACCAGCCCCAGTGCGGCGAAAAAGAAGTAGAAAATAGTTTCTACCCAAATACCGGAAGGAAGCCTGTACCTCTCAAATATGCCTTGTCGTTCATTCTATTGCGAAAACATACTCGTGTAAACCTATATTTTATAATTGTAACCTAGCCTAGTCTAATGCTGCAATGTTTTTTGAGTTGCTAACTTTTCGAATTTGTGCACAACACCATTGTCTTTGTTTAGCGTTTAAGCTTTATCTTAGCTGGCTATGTATATTATACATACAACGTATTTATTTTATATAGTTAATAAATAAATCAATATATCAATATCAACCCTGCGCGGCCAACAGCTGTTCGTGCCTCAAACAACAAATATACAGCAGCACGAGAGCAGAGCAGAGGAGAAGCTATTTTCGTATTACAAAACGTAGAAAGCGTGTACAAGTTGTAAACCCTGTGCTCGAATGATCAAAAAAACCTGTCAAATGGCAAGATAAGACACTCGTAAAAACCCCCAGTGCGACAGTGCGTCTACGGCTGTTTTGAAAAAAAGTGATTGCGAAATACGCTGCGTGGGAAAGAAAGGAAAGGTGTAATAGCAGTGCAGTGGAGGGAGTCGTCGTGTAATATTAGGAGGTGTGTAGTCCGTTTGTGTTTTTGTTGCAGCTGCTGTTGGCCTATATTTTGCGTGTTATCATGTTTCAATTGGAAAAACAAACTTATAGTATTGAAATGTCTTTGTATGGGAGTCAAAAGACCCTCACGGATATATCCCCCTCCCTTGTACGACATCGCCAGCAGTAGCAGCAGCAACAACAAAGCAGACGGCGGGCAGTGTTGTACAGCGTCATACTGCTAATATCATTGTTTTCCAATTTTAATATGCATTTTATTTTAAACTTTGCTCCCGCCCCTCCATGCTGCCCGCCCCCTCCTGGAGAAGACGTCATCTCATATCGGAAAAGAGCGCAATTGACGACAAAGCGTATGGCGGAAGCAGCAGCCAACAACAAAGGCAGCGGCTGCTCATCCAACGACATCAACTGAAAGCGTACTGCAACGATTTGATTTGAAACAAAAGCAGGCACGAACATATCCAAACATGTTTTGACCTGCCGCCTGTCGCCGTCTGCTGTGACGCCTTCGCCTTCCTCTTAGCCGCCTTGTGAGGCCTGTCAGCGCGCAATTATAACTTAAACTATGTCTTTCTCCGATTTCGATGCCATCTACGAGGATGAGCAGCTGGAGGAGTTGGAGCACTTTCAGGATCAATCGGTGGCGCCAGTGCCCGAGCCCATCATAATTCGAGGCGCTGGCAATATGACTGTGTAAGTTGTCGATAAAGAACACTCGAGAATAGTTTATATCAGTGATGGAAGATAGACTCGATTCGTTTTTTGTCTGTATGCAATTGAAAATGTAGTTCAAGGTCTGAGCCACCTAATTTCGTCATAGGCTTTTGTAGAGTTTTGCTTGTAGAGCGGCTTTATTGATACGGCTTGACCTCATTTTCGGGGTGGTGCTCGACCTGTCGCCGTGGCTGGGTGCATTTTTCAATGGCCCCAGCTGTCAATTGCCAGCATGTTGCATAAGAGAAACGTTAGCCACTTAGTAGAGGCGCCACATTGGGTGGAGAGTAGGAAACTCAGTAGCCCATAATTAATTTCTCGCTCTCTATTCACAGATTTGGTCTGAGCAATCGCTTTAATGCGGAGTTCCCATGCGGCCTGCTGTCACGCGTGGCACCCGAGGAGTTTAAGGCGACTGTGGGTCGGATTAATGGCGTACTGAAGAAATCCCTGCCCGTCAATGTCAAGTGGCTCTTCTGTGGCTGCGTCTGCTGCTGTTGCACCCTCGGCTGCTCCCTCTGGCCAGTCATCTGTCTGAGCAAACGCGTAAGCATACCAGATTATTATTATAGAAAATGTTCTAACTTGTTGCCATTTCTTTCTATGCACACAGACACAACTCACTCTGGACAAACTGTTCGAATGGGAGAATAATCATTTATATCATAAGCTGGGCCTGCACTGGCGACTGCATAAGCAACAATGTGATTCCAATTCCATGATGGAGTATGTTATTTTAATTGAATTTATACCCAAAACGCCCATCTATCGGCCGGACTAGATAGGGCTCCACTCTACTCTCTCTCCCTCTCACCCACATTAAGCGCACGTAGAGAGGCAGAGTCATGGCAGCGGGGGGCACAGGCACACATGTAATCGTAAACGTAATGGTAATTGTAAAATAAAATACTAGCTGCTAACACACACATTGCTTTAGGCCTAACCAGAATTGTAAACTAACCCGCAATCAGGCGAAACGAGAGAGCACAAAGGGGGAGCAGTAACTAGTTAAGTGCATTCGCAGATTGTCATTTTAAGCCTAGTAATATCTAATATTTAGTTTAAACAAATTTTTGGGAAACTTTCTAGATACTAAGAGCAACTAATTTCGCGTTTTCTTTTCAACCTTTTTTTTCTCAATTTGTTTTACATAACGTATGTATTTACGTGTGTATTTTTCTTGTTAGGAAATTTTAAATTGAATATCTGTAACCCCCCCATCAGAAGAGATCCACAAAAATTATAAACAAAGTTTGATTTGTTTCTTCTGTTGATAGTATCATATCATTCATAATGTATTCTTTATCACACTTTTATGTGTGGTATGTTTGTATGTGTTGTTTCAATAACCTTACAGCACTTTGGATGATCCATGCTTGTGGCACGGACAATCGGTGAACAATAAATACATTTAAATTATAATTACTTCTCGTTTCATGTAGTTATTTCTTTATGCTTAAATATTATCAAGTCTTTTAACAATGCGCGGGCCTGGCTCTAGGAATATATGTTTTTTAGGGGGCTGGTTGTAAACTTAAGGAATGCGATTGGAATGAATCGGTTTCTGCTAAAATTAATTAATTTTTGGGGGTAATACTAGGGATCTAGGGGGGTGGAAACTACTACTCGGGCTCGCTGTGAGCGTCGCCGTGGCTGGACTCATCATGGCTGTGGCTCTTGGCCGACTCGGACATTGCCATTGTGCACATGTCCAACTCGCTTTCAAAGTTCATGTTTTCCTCATCATCATACTCTTCCTCATCCTCTTCTTCCGCATCTTCATCGTCCTCCTCGTTCTCCGAATCCACACCATCGCCATCAGCATCTTCGTTCTCTTCAGCTATGTCTTCGTGTTCCTCAGCTTTACCTTCGTTCTCGGCTATATCTTCTTTCTGTTCCGTTTTTTCCTCTGCACTAGTCTCACGATTATCCTTCTCCATCTTGGGCGCGTGGTTGTCTCCTATCAGCTCGTTGGCGACTTGCAGCAGAGCATCCGTCTGCTTGCGCAATGCCGTCATTACCAGAGAGTCTTGCTTCATCTGGAAAAGGTGCTCGCTCCGGGCGAACTTTCTCTGCTGCTTGAAGAAGTCGTCGAGCATTTCCTTCTGCGCCGTCCGCATGCCATTGGCCAGCAGGGTGAGCTCTTTGGTGAACAGATCCTCATGCTGCCGCTTGCGCCGCTCCTTCTGTTCCTCCTTTGAGTTGCGGCTGTCCTCTGGGGCGGACCGAGCTTCGGCCTTGGGTGCAGCACGGGAATTCTTGGGCGTCGACTCGTAGCTCATAGAACTCCGCTGCAACTTGACAGGAACTGGAGGGGTCTGCCCATTGCGACGCTTTCGCGTCTGTGGCTGCGGCTGCTGTTGCGACTGCTGTTGCGCCAGATATTGGGCTTGGTGACTGCTGGATGGCGCTTGGGGTGGCATGGGGTACCTAGGAGGTGGGCCCCGCAGTACGCTCTGTGAGTAGATGGGGGGCGGTGGCGTCGGCGACTGGGGAGGCGAGATGGAATTTCCCAGATCGGGAATCATGCGTTCGGGGCGCAGCGAATAGCCCGTCTCCCGCATGGGCACCGACTTGAGGCGCATTCCCGCCGGCTGGACACTGATGTCACGTGGCAGGCGCACGGGCTGCTTACGGGGCAGCATTAGCTTGCTGGTGGGATGCACAAAGTTGATGCTGCTCGTGCTCTGCAGTGCCATCGAGCGGGTGCCCTTGTCGTGTTGCCCTGGAAACGGTCCCATTTGCCCTAGGGACGACGGCGGACGATCGATCTGCAGTATTCCGTGTGTGGGCCTCTTGAGCTCATCCTTGGCAAATGACGCCACTCGCAGCGGCGGCATTATTGGCGAGGGTGTGTACATGTGATTGGAATCGTCATCAGCATTAAGTTCCACGCTCACTGGCGGCGGCGTGGGCGATGCTGGCGCCGTGGGCGGCGGGGTGTTTGTGTCGTCCATGCCCAGGTCCACATCGGGCTCGTGCTTCACCGAAACAATGATGGGCATGTGAGGCACGTAGTCGGGATCACCGCGATTGTGTGCCTCGTTGTTGAAAGCTTCCAAGTCTGGCTCGGATATAACGTCCTTCGGTGCTGTTTCATAGCCTGCAAGTAGTAGATCAATTTACAAAATTAATAAAAAATACAAATCAACAGAAAGTCCTACGATACGCGCAAAAAAGAAAAAACGAAACGTCAAAGTGTCTGTTGGTGTGAATTTCAATCGCCAGTTTAAGCCAGCGTTGCCAATTCTTTTGCCTCCTACCTGTATCAATGGGCTCCGGTTTCACGAGGCCCAAACGAAAGCCAAATATGGGATGTTCCACGCCCATTTCATCCTCTTCGCCCATCGTCTTGGAGCTGTCCATAGAGTTTCCACATTCGCTAAGGCTGCCACTGGCGTTGAGGCCATCACCGCCACCCAGCATGCGGCAGAGGACGCGGTAGACCTCCTCAGGCACCACCTTGGGCACACCAGTGCCGTACCGCGTCGTTGTGTTGTAAGTGGACTTAAGGAACTTCCACTTGGTCCAGATCTGAATGCTCGACTTTTTCACGTAGCCCTTGCTGCGCATTATCGTCTCGACCTGCCGGAACACGTGCTCACTCTTTGTGTTCCGATCGTGCAGCTTCTCAAGCGCATTGATGTTCTGCATTATGCTCAGCATTTCCAGCATCTCGGGGCGACTCCACAGGTTGCGCTCCGGGCGCGTGTTTGCATGGACAACAACATCGCTCTTGGCCCCACCCCCGCCAATGCCCAGGCCCATCGGCACGGCTGCGGGTGGCGCCGAATGGGAATGGTTCACCTCAATGCGCATGGGCATGAGTAGGCCGTCCACATCGCCCACAACTCCATTGCCCGTTGCAGCTGTGCTGATGAGGCTGTTGATATTCTGGCTCTGGCTCTGACCTTGGCTCTGACGCATGTTGTGCTCCACTTTGTTCAGCAGACGCATCTTCGTGTGGGCGGCCACCGTGGTGGCTGGGCTCCCGCTGCTCGAGGACGAGCTGGATGCATTTTTGCCCGACGACGAAGTGCTGTCGTTCAGGCCCATATATCGTGGCATTAACATTGTTCTATGAGTGATATTTAATCACTCCGTAGTATCTAAAAGCAGAAATAATTCGATTAGCTTTGAAAATATTGAAAACTTGTGTGGCTTCTAATATTATTTGGAAAAAATTGTATACGCATGTCTGTAAGTATATTTCTAGTCCATACATATTTCAATTCTACTTTGGAAATCCACCACCTTTGGACAACTTCCATAGAAACGTGTGTATGTTTTCAGTTTGAGCTTACAAAACCATGAATTGTGGACGGGATGTTGACGTGTTTCCAACTGTTTAACACATTCCAAAATACATGAAAAGAGCAGAACCCAACACACTCATACCATACCCCAATCGTGCACACATACCACTAGAAAACTAAAGGAAAAAAGCACACAAATCTAGTACTGAGGAAGCATATATTTTTATCGATTTTGATTACGAATTTCAAAACAATAATGGCCCGAAAAAACACGTCAAATACGAACGTACAACCCACACACACACTTGCACCACACACATACCAAATAACAATCAAGAAGTCGTCGGTCAATAATAGAACTGAACTCTTTTTTGAGATAGTGTTTTCGTAAATATGATACGGGGCTAATGAATAAATAATATAAATTCTTAAGAAATTAAGGGTGAGCGCACACAGCTACTTCTCTTTTTACTCATGAATGCGTAAGTAGTCGCAATCGCAAAGAATTCAAAAGAAATACAAAATTATGCGAAGAGAAACAAAAGAATATGCCAAATTATGGCAAGAGCAAGACTTTATTACAGATTCCAGTCAATGTCGTGAAGAGGGGAGAGGGGATAATGGCAAGGGGCAATATTCGAAAAAATCCCAACAGTATTTGCGTCATTTTCCAGCTTTCTGTGGCATTTCTTGCAAACATAACGCGCGGCTTGAGATTTGCAAATAGCACAGTGGTCACGGGGTCATGGAAAACGAAACGGATTGTTGGACCTCATGGCCTGTTGGTCCTGTTTGGCACATCTGATTCAATACCGCAATTGCCTTCGATTTGGATAGGCTTTATTAGACAAGGGGCGGGCACATATGTACTCAAAACTCGCACTGCACCCAAAGCGGATATGTATTTTCCAATTAAATTTAAATTGATTGTGTCCACTGTAATGAGCAGAGATACAACGGAACGTTGACAATAAGCCACATGGTACAATAATATACGGTGATTATGCCTCTACATAACACGTTTTTTTTTGTTTCCTTCTATGGGCAGGTACCCCAGCACAGGTAGATTTGCCTCTCAATGAACGGAAATTGGTCACCTTCTATCAATGTGCCTTGAACCAGCGCAGCAAAACGAGAATAAGCTGCGCTCTTTTCGTCGGCTCCGACTCCCGAACACGAACATGAAAACACAAACGCACACACGCGAGCGAGCACAAATTTACGCTTATTATGTGAGTGCTGAGAAGTTTTTCAAGAAAAAGAACAACTGAATTAAATTTTCCAATTACATCCATATCGAATTTAAATAAAAGCCAATTGACAACTGACATGACAGCCCCCTCGGTGTGCTCCAGAACCCCTCCTTGCCATTTCCAGACATTTTAAGGCCGACAGTTCAATAGTTTTAAAACAATTTCCAAGATTCAACTATTATTCAGCAAATGACTTGCTTGGCAGCCAGCAGCACACACATACACTTGGACTTACCAGCCGAGCGCGAGACAGAGAGAGAGAGAGAGCTCAGAAAACGAAGAGCAAACGGCGAAATTGAAGCAACCACCGTCGTTAACGGCGATTTCAATACTAAATTTGAAAACTCGAAAGCGACGAACGGGCCTACAAAATCCAAACTATATATACGCATATATATGTATTGTACGTACATATGTACATATGATATGTGCGCTTCGGTTCGGTGTTATATTTTCAGAAAGGCACAAATAAATGGTTATGGTGGCTAGTTGGTTTTGAGATTGTGAGAGATTGCGAGAGACAGTCGCTTGTTATATTTTTCGTGACTGTCGGAATTTTTTATTATTTTTTTCGTATTTATGTATTTTATTTTTCTCTTATTTCAAGAACGGGGTTATTCGGAAAAAAACAACAGATATGCAAATTGACAGATCTATACATACATACATACATGTACATACATATGTGGATAATGGTTAGATGTTTCGGAATCTCGCAACATTTGTGGATTTGTATGTTAAAAAAGGCAACATTATCGATTTTTTTTACATATTCAATTTATTTTAATACGACATAATATGAGGGATGGAAATTGTTTGCGTTCGTTCCATAATATTTAAATCATTCTTCTTCCTATTATCTTATATCGTATCTGTATAACTTAAATCTGTTAATTAATATAAAGAACCAGATGTAGTAAAAGGTGTCTTTTCTCCCCCATCGACAGGTAGAGAGCTTGTCCCTTAATTCCGATAAATGCCGATACACTCAGCTGAAAAAAAACAAGGTTTCTGTCAGAGAATCCTGAAAGATCATGTTTCAAGAAGCTTTCATCCACTACAGCCACAGGTGAGCAGCCTTTTATGGTTTCCACTGTGCCAGCCCTGGATGGCCACATATCGTATTTTTCGGACTGCTGAATTCTTGTTCCTAGGATTTGATTGTAGTTTTAGGGTGGCCAATGCTATGTATGGGTATGTATGGGAAGCGGGATCGTAACTGATTGCCTAAAGTCTCAAGTCGAAACTAGATTTACAAGTATTGCGTGCTAGAGAGCGTAGAGAGTGCGGCAGAGCAGACACATCCACAGCCACAGCTAGAACAGGAAACTTGAACTCCACTCTACTTCATGGACAGAGCCAAGCCGGCAGAGACTGGGAAGTGGCTGGGAAAATGCGGAAAGCCTTTCTCATATTTTTGCATGAATTACGCATCACAGAGAGACGATTTAGCTGCTCAACGAGTGCCCGAATATAATGTATAATGTCGTTGAATGAAAATTCTGGCATACTCGTGTGTGTGTGTGTGTGTACGGACCGTGTGCATGTAGACTGTGTGTGTACATAATGTAGAACACACCCGCACACAGATGTCTGTCTGTCATTGCAGACTTATTACTGCCTGTGACTACATGTATAATATTGAGCTTCGAATAAATAGTTTTGTTGATAAAAAAAAAACCATCACACACATACGAGGGGAGGGTCGGAAGCCGCTCGGGAGGCGGCCAGCCCGAGAGACGAGACTCTCGATTCGACTCGAGAGCGGCTGGAAAAATATCTACGTAAAATGCAACAAAAAATCAAAGTGAAAAACAAACTCACGACGACCATAAAAACCGAAGATGATTCATTCGTCGGATTCGGGCACTTGCTGGCTCTGTTTATCTTCTTCTTGGTACGCTTTTGTTTGGCCTTATTTTCGTACTCGAACTGTCGAGCTAGAATCGCGAATTCCAACTAAGAGTGGAGTTGGCCCCAAACCAAACGGAGGAAGTGGCAGGAAAACCAGAATGTGATTTCGCGACGCCATCCATACCCGCTTGGAGCTCAGTTCGGGAAGCTTAGCCATGAAATCGACTTTCGACTTATGTACTTATTTTGAATACACGTACAGAGGATGCATGTATATACATATGTACATATGTATGTGTGTATGAATGTACATATGTATGTATGTATGTACACATGCATGTATACATACATAAACGTTTCTACTAATAGCTATGATTACCGCCAATATTATATTTTAAGTTGGCGTTCTTAAAGGTGGATGATGTAATCCAATCCACTCAATCTACGCACAGCAAAACCCACAATAAGATTAGGGGGAATTCAATTGTAAAGGAACTTCCTCTTGCTGCACAACCTGTCTGGGAAATCAGCTTGATGCTGGGGAGTCCCTCTTTGTAACTACGAAAAGATTACCAAACACGCAACACAAACCTTGCGCACTCTGTTGTAGTCCCCGATCTCGGAAAGAATCCTCGAGGAGAGATCGGGTATGTACACATGTACATATGTACGTACATATGTACATACATATATATTCGGGCGACCGTCGATTGTTAGGTTGGAGGGCATAGCTCCGCGGTGATAAAAGCTTGCACGTCAAGCCCTTCCGCTTAGGCCATAAAGCAACTATATTATCAATGTGCATACGGCTCTGCCGCACCAATTCCAATACCAATATCCAATGTATACGTGTTGTACATATGAATGTGTGATGTCTGAATGAATAAATAAATTGTATGCAATACTATATATTTTCCATATTCCAATATTAATATATTTTATTTGTTTGATATTTAGTTTTATTAGTTGTCTCATTAGTTGTTCAAATTCCCTTCGCAAATGAAAAGAGCTTTCAAATTCCCTTAACGAAGCAAAAGAGCTTTCATGGTGCTAAATTTGTACTAAAAATGAAGGTGTCGACTACAGGTAAATACGTCACAAAAATTCCAGGGGCGCCAGGTAAATTGCACGCCGATTTTCATACTCCGTGAAGGAAATTCTCTAAGGAAATTCTCTCCTGTGTCTAAACGGTCAGGGAAATCCTCTCCTGTGTATAAACGGTCAGGGAAATTCTCTCCTGCCAGACGCTCTCGCATGCACTATTAGGGATCCTTTCAACAGGTGCGAAAAAGGTGGGAGGTTTGAAAAGTTCGTATTTTTGTACCTGCTTGCCATACCTTGCAGTCACATGCCAAAGAGAGGATTAGGTAAGCGGAGAGAAAATAAAAACAGTGTGGGCACTCCTGTCAATGTCACAGCCAAGGTACCTTTTTTCAACGGTGAGGCAGCTCTGATGTAGCTGTGAAATAAAAACTTAAGGCAGCAGTTTAATTTAAGGGTTTTGCGAGTACGACATTGTTGGTAATCGCTACACAATCATAGTTAAATTAATCAGATAACGATGTACACCACTAGATAGTTCTTCAATTGAATTTTTTACATTTTCTAAATGTGTTCCTTCCAGTTAAATACTGCGCCAAAGTACTGCTTGAACAAAGCAGTTGACATTTCCCTCAACCTTTTTTAAACTATATGGCAGCCCTGATGGAGTCTGTTAAGTTTGATTTTGAATATTGGACTGCTAGTCCTTCCTTTGAAAGTTTATCTGTGGCTTAGTACACGTATGAGAAAGACATTTATATGTTGGAACTAAATCAATGGTAAAGTATATGGCAAAAACGGTTATGTGTCCAGTTTGTATCGGAACATCAAAATAGGACAGGGCAGAGTTTTCAACTGCTGGCAGTAAAAGTAATTATGAAATTTGATTCCCTAAGATAAACCTGAGCACAATAGGCTACCACCTCATATGTTGAAACGGTGACCCCATCACTAGCCCGGCGCTAATTTTAACGCTTTATCGCAGAGTTGCGCCGAAAGTAAACCCCAACCAGGTTGGCTAATATTTATGGGGCCACAGAATTTGATTAGCGTCTGGTAGTTTAGCCTTAAGCCAACAACGGCAAATGTACGAGAGATACTAGTGCAAACACTACCGCTGCCACTGGCTCAGGGGGTGTTCTGAACTTTTGTGCGTCATGCCATGGCTTGTGCCAAGAATCTTGGCATAGAATTCAGCATAGAATTAAGCACTCTATGGAGGACTCTGCTAATCCAAACGCTCGTGTGTGTTTCGCACCTGAGCAGGAACTAATGCTCTCATAAATGTTATTGTTCCTGCGAAGGCTTGTGCTCTGTTCCTCCCTGTTCCAAGTTTTTTGCGTTCTTCAGATTGGATAACCGTTCTCCAGGGGAAGTAACCGGTGTTGCTTCTTTATCTAAATAGATTGGTAAAGCTGGTTAAGCCGTGCTTGCAGCATCCGCCTGATCTTATTCGTCTTACCAGACAGGTATTGTGTGCTTCCTTCCTGCTCTGTTCATATCTAAGAGTCGTTCGCCGATAAGACGGCCCTACCTGCACTCTCGCGAGTACATCTTCGAGTATGTACATTCCTGATGAAATACTCGGTTCGCAGTAGCCCACAGTAACCCCTCACTTTCGATTATTATCAGAGATTTGAGCCCCAGAAAATGTTTCACTCTAATCACAGATTAACAACTGTCAAGATCAATATTTACCCGATCAATGTGCAGAGCAGGGCAGAGCAGATCGGCGCTCCGTTGATTAATGGAAAAATTCAGATCAATGGGGACAGTTGTGCCAGTTGGACAGGCCGAGAATTCCCGTGCAAACAAAGGTACGGAGTGGCTAG
This sequence comes from Drosophila subobscura, assembly GCF_008121235.1. Classification (NCBI taxonomy): domain Eukaryota; kingdom Metazoa; phylum Arthropoda; class Insecta; order Diptera; family Drosophilidae; genus Drosophila; species Drosophila subobscura. Next base: position 24,905,840 of record NC_048533.1, on the reverse strand, counting down.
GAGTAGTGTGGGGGGCTGTGGCTACGACTGGGGCTGGGTGTGGGGCTGGTCATTGTCAAGATCGCTACTGTGTAGAGTTTGGCGTGTTTGCGGAGGCGCTGTGGAGATAACTGAAAGATACAACCTGTATCCCGCTCCCACACACGCACGCTCGGGACGGTGGGCAAACAGCCTCCGGAGATAAGAGCGCGTGACGCAGCCGGGCAGCATCAGGTTGAGTCCGCATGTCCAAGGGGCTCCATCAGTTCAGTTGGCCCGCGAGCATATTCGAGATCACAGGCCCAGTCCCAGTCCCAGTCCACAATGTCCACGCTGGAGAACGAGGTAACGTTCCGCAAGCAGGCGGAGGTGAGCCAGAACCTGGAGGCGCAGTTCGATAGCTCCTCCACGGACTTCATTCTGATCACCGACCACCGCACCTCCAAGTCCAAGAGCCTCGAGCAGCTGGAGGCGGCCAAGCAGGATGAGTCATCCCCCTCCTGCTGTTCGCGCTACGTCCGCAGCATCTTCCGCAAGAAGAACCTGAAGAAGCGTCTGCCCTTCCTCACCTGGCTGCCGCACTACAACAGGCGCGACTGCATCGGCGATCTTCTCGCCGGCTTCACCGTTGGCCTCACGGTCATTCCCCAGGGCCTGGCCTACTCTGGCGTCGTCGGTCTTCCCCCAGAGGTGAGTTGCAAAAAAGAAGGCAGGCTGCTGATTACTCAATTAAGATACAATCGGGGGAGATTGTTATCCGAGCTCGTTAGCAAGTTCCGTGAGCAAAAGTTCCTAGGTTCGAGGTGGTTCGATCAAGACTGTGGTTCGAGCTGGTTGGCAGCTTCGTGTTCCATCGAGCAGATTGAAAGTATCAGACAGGGGAATACATGTTCGAGGCATGGTGGAATCATCATACCTATAAAGCAGCAGCGCCACATTGGAACTAACAAACATCTTCCTTCCAGTATGGACTCTACGGATCCTTCATGGGCTGCTTCGTGTACGTGCTGCTGGGCACGTGCAAGGACAGCACCATTGGCAGCACGGCCGTGGCTTCACTCATGACATTCCAGTTCGCGCAGGGCTCCTGGCAGCGTTCGGTGCTGCTGACCTTTCTCACGGGCATCATAGAGATCTTCATGGCCATCTTCAAGCTCGGTTGCCTGGTGGAGTTCGTGTCGGGGCCGGTGAGTGCTGGATTCACCAGCGCCGTCGCCCTTATTGTGTCCACCTCGCAGATGCGATCGATGCTGGGCGTGAAGAGCGATGGCGACTCCTTCCTGGAGACGTGGATCAGCATGTTCAAGGACATTGAGAACATTCGAGTGGCGGACACGTGCCTGGGCTTCGGCTGCCTCTTCCTGCTGCTGGCGATGCGCAGCCTTGGCAGAGTCACCATTGGCCCCAAGGACGAGTCCCGCAGAAACGGATTCCAGAGAGTCTTCAACCAAGTGATCAAGTTCCTGGCCACCTCCCGCAACGCCTCAATCGTGATCATCTTCACGCTGATCACCATGCACCTGGACGCCAAGGGCACCAATCCCTTCCGCCTCACTGGCCACATACCGAAGGGCATGCCGACGCCCTCGTGGCCGCCCTTCTCCATCGAAGCACAGCCTGGAAATGCCACGGCAGGCATCCCGCCTGTGCCCGGCCAGAACTTTCTGGAGATGGTGCAGAGCATGGGCTACGGCCTGCTGATTGTGCCCATCATGGCGCTGCTCGAGACGATGTCCGTCTGCAAGGCCTTCGCCAAGGGACGGCAGATCGACATTACGCAGGAGATGATCGCCTGTGGCGTGGGCAACATTGCCACCTCCGTGTTCTCCGGCTACCGCTGCAACGGCGGACTGGCCCGCTCTGCGGTAAACAACGCCAGCGGCTGCCGCACCAACATGTCCAATCTGTACATCGGCATCATCGTGGTGCTGGCGCTGAACTTCCTCACGGAGTACTTTGCATTCATCCCCAAGGCGGTGCTGGCTGCCATCATCATTTCCGCGGTCATCTTCCAAGTGCAGTACCAGGTCGTCACGCCCATGTGGCGCAGCAAGCGTGAGTTCAGCCCCAGTCCTGCTCCCATACCCTGCGATCTGACCCCATTCCTCTCACACTTGCAGGCTCCGATCTAGTACCTGGGATACTGGCATTTGTCACCTGCCTGGTGCTGCCTCTGGAGATCGGCATCATGGTGGCCATCGGCGTGAATCTGCTCTTCATTCTGTACTACGCGGCACGCCCCAAGGTGACGCTGGAGCAGCTCGAGACGCAGCAGGGCATTCGCTTCGTGAAGATCACACCCGACCGCTGTCTCATCTTCCCCTCGGTGGAGTTTGTCCGCAACATGGTCCTCAAGTTGGGCAGCAAGTCCACCCTGCCGGTGGTCATCGACTGCACCTACATCTACGCCGCTGACTTCACTGCCGCCAAGGTAATCTCCTCCATGGTGGACGACTTCCGAGTGCGCCGCCAGAAGATCATCTTCTTCAACCTCAAGCCCAGCGTGGTTAGCATCTTCGAGGGCCTCAACACACGTCTCGTGCTCTGCTACAACACTCACGCCCTCAACCAGGAGCTCCGGCCGGAAGAGGCCCAGGATCTCTCTCGCTCTGTGGACTCTTTGGAGCGTGTGGAGACGGGTCCCGGCACCAGCGAGTGCGTCAGCATGGCCAGCACTTTGTCCCTGGCCAAGAGTTAGATTAGTCAGCGTTTCCATCTTAATAAAGTTAGATTTATAGTGAATTTAATTAAATACTCACTCTCTATTCATCGATCGGAAATCAAATCATAATTTCCGCCAACCTGAACACACACAAGTGTCATGGCAGCGAGCTCTTGATAGCGATGAAATTCTGTTGCTTATCATTATGTTCGTTAACATTAACATGCCGTTAACAGCTGTGACAGCGCCAGCGCAGCTTTGGACATGTCGCGACACGTTCGGACATGCACAGAAAAATGCACTGCACGACACAGAAACCAAAAGAGTTATGTTTTGGCGCTTGTTTTCGCTTTTTTAAAAGCAGCAGACCCATTTTCTGTTTTTCCTATTATGATGTCCTTACTGTTGCCAGTGCCTAGTTTTGTTGACTAGTTTAGTTTACCAAATTTGTAGCAGTGTGGCTTGACTTTGCACCCAACCCAGCATTAAATCTGCAAAAGATTAAATGACCCTTTTCGGAATCAATTCGAAATGCGCGAAAACTAAATCATTTTCCATTAAATCTTATGACCATGGGAGTTTTATTCGTGAACAAAAACTGCTTGCCAAAAAGGGGGCTGACCAGTTTTTCGCTTTCCACCAAAGCGACCAAAGCAATGAAAACCATGTGGAGTCCAAGTTCAGTTCTCTTCCTGGTCCTGGGAACTTTGGTTAGCCTTAGCGGTATCACAGCTGCCGATGCCACCAATGGAACAAATCTGGGATTCATCACCATACCGTCGCAGGCTCAAGTGTGCCAGTGTTCGCTCTCATTGTCCTGCAGCTGTTGCCAGAGCATTACGGTGAACGCCATCAATGAGACCAAGACTCGTATGTTGCACGAACCAAATACTGAAACGTTTGTTAAATTTATTTCCTACAATTGCCCAATTACAGTGTGTCTGACACTCAAAATTAACGTGCTCAGTGCATCGGTGGACGTGGGTGTCACCATGGATGGCAATTCGGTGACAAAGTTCACCATCAGCACCAAGACACCACCCACTGCCTGCCTGCCACTGCTCTCGGTGGTGACTCCTCTGGACATCTGCCTCAAGCTGAACATCAAAATGGCTGGCCTGACGGGCCTCAAGGCCTGTCCCACGTTCTACACCAGCTACGACAGCAATAATGTCTTCAGCTACGATTTCCCGTGCCTGCAGTTGGGCATGGATGGAATAAGTTTGGTGTAAAGGGAACCGATCCCACAAAAGACAGAGACACTTATCGCTTTGATGGTTTATTTCTCATTTATATGGATGTATTACATTCTTTGCAGTAAGCCGTAGAAATTCATATTTACAAAGTTGGTTATTGGTCAAATGCACAGTGGAAATGAACCGCAACACAAATACAATTAAAGAGATGATTCTGTCGACAGCTAAGCTCCGCTCCTCTCCGTCCCTAAAGGCTATACAACTACAATCGAATTTTCAAATGTTGAACCCCGTGATGCCTGAGCCCGCTTGAGAAACAATTTACAATAGAACTTACAACTGAAGATCACAAAGGCCTCCTAACCGCACGAGAGAGGGTGAGAGAGCGCCTATAGTTTGGCCTTAAGATTCTACCGGTTAGATTAGGTTGGGCTTGGGCTGCTTGGATTATATTTACTATATGCATATGGATTATACTCGTGTATGAGGTAAGTAAATATTTGATGCCTTACTAAAAGTGTTCCCTTGAAGGGAACACTTTGCAATCAGAAATAGTTCTTTAACGAAAGTGAAGATCAGTTATCGCATCGGTTGATCAAACACATAAACTACAGACAGACAGACCCCCCACCTAATCAATGTTTCTGGTCCGACAAACTTGCCACACCCAGTCCAAGGGATGATCCGGCGCTGCACAACGAAGACGATGACTGCGATCCGCTGTTCACGATCGCCTTGCACATGACCATCCGGACTCCGGCGAGGAAGTCTGTTAGGTAACATCATGTGGGCCGTGGTGGAGCTGTCGGCTTCCGCTCTGTCGTGGCTGTTGGCGGTGGCGGCGGCGGTGCACTCCGCATTCTGGGCACTGGCTTTTGCTTCGCATCCTGCTGCTCCTGGTGCTGCTGTGAGATCAGCTCCCTAATCATTTTCGGCTGTGTGGTTATGACCTTTGGTATGGTGCCCAGGCACTTTGCCTTTGTCTGCAGCCCAATGTCTGCTGCGACATCTGCGCCGCCGCCCTCGGAGCTAACTGATTCGTAGGATGAAGGGCTGGGCGAGTGGCCTTGATTCCGCTGAGCATCCACATCGTTAGCACCCATTGGCTCCTCTTCGTCCTCATCCTCGTTCTCCTGCTCCTCGATCATGGCGCGAAACTCTTGTATCGATTCATTCAGCACCCACAGTTGGGACAGCAATGAGAGATCCAATTGACGCAGTCCGTTCTGAAAGAAAGTACAAAACACAATTAACAATTTTAATGGTTAAATTATACAATAAAATATATTCAAAATAGAAATTGTGGCGAAACTTTATAGAGCAGCAAGCACATGCCAGGATCTATCAATCTTTGAGCCCGCCTGTCAGTAGTAATCGGATGGAAGCGGACAGGAAACTGGAACTGGGGATGGAGGGTGACCTATCCTGTCGCTTTGCTAGATAAAGCACCCATCAGACACCCAGTGTAAAAGGCGGCGGCGGCATGTTGAATAGCGTCAGACAGTTACGAGCAATGTATCAAACGGACAGCTGTGGACGATGCCGCTGCAACTCCAACTGCAACTCCAACTCCAACTACGTCTCCTAGCCATCCATCCATCTCTTCATTTGCGTATGAATGCAGCCTTGGCCTGTATTTTTGCGTTTGAGCTGAGGCTCAGGCTGAGCTGGCAAGACGCTTGCCGTGGCTTGTGGCTTGTGGTCAAAATGAAAGTTCCCCTGTCGCTGTTCCGCTGTCGAGTAGGAAGGAAAAATCTCATTTGTCAATTAATATCGCGGCATAATATCGCGCGCAAAAAGGAAAAGCAGCGCAGCGCAGAGCAGCACAACTTTCAGCCTGCCCCAGACTCCGTTCATCGGCTGCATCGTATCGTGGAATTAACCAAATCCGCTCAAGACTTCGCATCGTATCACCCCAAGCCGCAGTCTGCCCCCACATCCCAGCTCCCACCTGGAATGGATGCTAATGCATTCGTTTCCAGAGCTATGTACATGGCCAACGCAGATCAAACGTTAAGCTGCACATAGAGAAAAAGTTCACTATTTTAATCAAACATTAAACTGTTTTTAAACTTTGAAATGTTAAAATATTAAATAGTTATGTGTACCCTGGATATGCGGTACGTTTTGACCTAGTAGCACTTGCATTGGCAGTTTTTTTCAAGTCAGGTCAGATCAGGTTAATGCTATTAACACTATTCCATTCGGATCGACTTCCCACGCACAACCTCGTACGAGTATTTATCTATGTTAATTAGCGATTAATTAGAACACACATTATACAGAGAAAGGTTCCGCATTCGAGTGGGTGTCTTACAATTGAGAACTTATTGTAGCTCCACTTGATGTGCTCAACACCACCCCATACCCGAGTAAAAAAACTTTGCAAAAACATCTTCAGAAACTGCGCAAAACCCCATACATACTGAATGTTTTGTGGCTTCGTTGTGGCATATGGAAAAGCAATAATTCCCACTTATGTGCAGCAAAATGGAAGTGGTAATCAGCACTCAAATACTCTATATTAAAAGAGTTGAAAGTATTGTTAATTATTGCAGCACTAAAGCGTTCCAGCCTGCATCCGCTACGCTCATCGCTGGACGCCTGAAGTGCCATAAAACAAAATTGAAAATCGATAATGTTGAAAACTTAATTAACGCTAAGCTCATTGTGCTAAAATCGCCTGCAGATGCTTCAAATGTGCAGGTTATACTGCGAGTGCCTCGCTTGTGCAGGGACAGAGAGCGAAGCCGTAAAAGTATTTCATGGATGCAACAATAATAAATGGCAATGAACGCTGCGAATGCCAGACAAGGCTGCCCCAGCCCTGCACTGCCCCAGCGATGCACCATCCGTAGGGTGCATACGCTGAAGTTTTTCTTCTATCTTTAGACTTTTGAAGATTTAGAAGCCACTGAGAGTGGGAAATAAAACATTTGTGCTGTGACCTTTTGAAATTAGCAGCGGAACCCGGAAGAGCCCACTGGAATGCCATTAGCAAATGCAAAGGATTCGTAAATACATTTCGGATCGTAACCATATAGCATTTGGCGATGGCTAGCTGTGGCTTCTTCTTCAATTTAGAAATGCATCAGCCGGCATCTGGTGGCAAACCTGTCGTTAGTTGCTAGTCAAACACCGAACACCGGGCTATAAATAAATCAGTGGTTTTGGACAGGTTTGCTTTTACACTGCAGTTGCAATCCGAAATGATGTAATGTCTGATTGGCAAACTGACAAAGTGAATGATAAACCAAGAAAACAACATGCCTTTCACGGCAACAAACAGGCAAACAAAATGCAAGCAAAAACACAATTCTAAGGGCGATAAGATACGAGAGAAGATACACAGCTTTTTGTAGGATCCTCTACTCGAGCGAGTAATTTGCTTACAACTGCAATCGTTGGGTGGGGTCTGATCTGAAATCGAGGATTGTCGCTGCTCAATGCTCGTATTAGAAGCAATCGTTGAACTTTCACTTGGCCATTGCTGAGCCTGCCTCCGTTTTGATTTTAAACTGCAAAAGTGAATGTTAATTTGCTGGGTAAATCACAGATTACCAGATGGAGCTGATTTCAAAGACGATTACGCGCTGATTTATGGACACGCCTACATATGCCTGGACGCCGCTGGATGTGTTCCAGTCTGAAGGATTTTCATACAATTATGCGGGCGGGTGTTTAACTTGGCCCTCCACTGCTCACAGTTTACTGTAGCGTAAATACACATCAACTAAAACCAAGTAAATATATTTTGTGGTGTTTTCTCCTGACACTGAATATAACGAAAAGCGAACGCGTTAAATGTGAGCACGTTAAGTGTCCAACAACTACAGACATTTACTTGTTTCCTGTACACTTTAATGGTTATGGTGTTTGATTGTGAAATTTATAGATTTTTATTTGGATTTGGAGTAAGGAAACTTGCAGTTCAGATGATCCCAAGAGATAATATTCCAAGCCAGCGCTTTAAGTAGTTTTCAATGCTACAATTTCCACTCGTAAGTTTCACAACTTTTGTCGGAACAAGTTCAGTAAACTCTTGAGCAAGCAAACTGGCGCTTGAGCTACGCAAATTAGCCAACTGGCCAAGTATAACCCCATGCTGGCTGGCTGCACGCATCGGCTACACATCGGTTACAGCACACCAGAACCATGCCGTGTCATTTGATGTTCCATGCCAGTGGCCAGTGCTGGTTTGGGTTGGGGTTGGGGTTGCTGCTCCAAGCTTGGAACCTGGCCAAATAAAGCGCAAGCAAGTGAGAACTGGCAGCCGCAAAAGGAACCGTGTCTTGGCTAACCAAGATACACTTTTCACGGAACGGAACGGAGAGATAGAAAGAAAGAACTGGGGGCCCCAAAGGGGCGTGTGGCGTTCAAGGCCACTTTATGTAAGCCATAAAAACTCATTTCATGCATTGATGCATTTCTTCTCACAAACTGCCCCATCGGATGCGTTGGATCTTTGGCTTTAGTTAATGTGGTCGTCGTTGCCGGTGCCCCCTACCCCCTGCTCGGTACCTTTTTACGTTCATAAATTTAATTTACAGCCATAACCAACTCAAGGGGGGGCAGCATAACCAAGGCATCTGGCAAAAGTCAGAGCAGAGCAGCAGAAACAACATAAATTAGCTGAAGCTGACTCGGTTTACTGCTTGCTTTTCTGCCTTTCTTCACTGCTTGCCTCCCTGCCTGTGCTGCTTTGGCCTGCTTGTTGCGGCTTGCTTTGCCGCTTAATGGCTGCGGCTGCGCTGCTCTGCTCTGCTCTGCGCTGTGCTGCTCTGCGCATGCGCTGATTAGTGTTACTCCTGTTTTCTCTCTCTCCCATTGTGGCTTTGTGTGCTTTTTATTTCTCTTTGATGCGTTCGTTGCGGATTGCATTAACCAAAGTTTATTACTTCATTTCCATCGTTGTGCGAGTGCACATTAGAGATGGTGACGGTGATGGTGATGGGGCGACGCTGATGCCGGTAACAATTGAGCATAATTGTACTTGCCTCGCCAATCAAGATGTCGAATCTATTTCTATGGAGGAACTGCTGTTTTCTATAGCTGCTTGCATTCCACAGACTATCTACCTATTCGGAATTTGTTCATTCGTTTTCGTATTTGCACGACTGTGACAATAGCAATTATTTATCCTTGGCATTTTTTTTGAAACCTGATCTAATAATCTTGGCTGCCTCACTGACCTTCAGCATTCATGTACTTTCGGTTTTTTGCAATTACAATACGTAAAAGCGGACTTCGTACCGTCAAATGTGCGATGGAAGTCGGCCAAACATACGAGTGCGAGCGCGAGTACTCCACATAGAGGCGAATACCATGGCAAAGTAGTATCATGAGCTGACTAAGCAGCTGTTTAACTATTGAATAGGTTCACCACTCGAAAGCAAAAGCTAACATAATTGCAAAACACTTCGCACACCACACACCATACCCACAAACACACCCACCCAAGCGACCAACTGAACGAACAACCGACCGACCAACCGACCGACCGATCAAAGCGCTTGAATCGTTAATCAACCGACCGCAACATTTGCAAAACTGAACAAAAAAAGTATATATCGTTTCGCTGCACTAACAAGTAAATACTCTATCGCTGATCTAAAGCGCTACTACTTATGGAATTGATAAATCTTGGAAATGAGCGGCACACAGAGATATGCCTGCGCCCGCACCTCCCCGAGGTAAGCGTAGTAGATAAACTCAACGAAAAGTAGTTAAATGTTGGGGAGGGGGGGTAGGCAAAAGCAATGCGAGGCCTCGCTATCGTTATTGTGGCAACGAATAAATTAAAATGCCTAAGCAAAAACAACACACAACTGCAACTGCAACAGCAACAGCAACAAATGGTTCGGTTCGGTTTGGTTCGGTTCGGTTCGGTTGGCGTTGGGTAAATACAATGACCAATTAAAGTGTCATTGGGCTTGAGCGTTGGCGTTGCCAGCATTGCCAGCGGCGGTGTCTTTTGTTTAGTTGAAACAACAAACCAACACACAACACACAACACGGCAGAAAGAGCACAAAAAGAAAGGACTAATGGAAACAAAGATATAAAGTAATCGATGGAAGACACGCAGCTAGCTTACTGTAACATAATTATGCCACAAAATTGCTAATGAAAGTTTGCAAATTTGCCACACAAAATTATCAATTTATAGCAGAGGGGGAGCCCTGCCTGCTGCTGCCAAACCCCAACTCAGCCTCAAAATAATATTGCACAACTTCAGCTAAGAGCTGACATGCAAATTGCATTGCATTTGGGTTTAATGCTTCACGTTTTGTTTTTTTACTCGTTTATTTCCGATTGTTCCCACCGAAATGGACGTTTAAATCGGAGCAGCACGAAAACAGACATTTTCGTTGTTGTTGCCAGAAGTTTTCAAATGGAAAAATGGTTGCTCCTAACTTGCGACAGACTAAAGACTATTTACACCTACGCCTGGTCAGAGCCAGAGCCAGAGCCAGAGCCTGAGCCAGTTTTAAACAGGTTCTTGTATATTGTACATAGAAAAACATGCCACTGCCAGCGAGCATAAAATGTGAAAGGTTTTAGCCAATTTTGCTCAGACTTTTGTAACATATTGCATCGATATTTGCACAGAACCCAACCCGATTACGCGAAACCCAATACACAATTTGCAGTTGTCTTTAGCTATTTAAATGAACACCAAGCCCAACAATCACTAAGCAGCTATAATGATGTCACCAACACCTGGCACAAACTGGTCCCAAAATATATTAGAATCCGTTCGCGGGTCACAGAGTTCGCTTGTGCGTGGCATTAGCATCTGACATTTGATCTGAAACTATCCATAAAGCCAGATTAACATTCGTGATAATACAATTTTCTTGTAATATCAATTTCATCCATTCTAACTGATTCCTGACCTATTTTTGTGGCGCCTCATCCTCAGCAGAATTGACATTTACTTTACCCATTTACCATTTACTCAGCCTCAGTCTCCGCCCCTCAGCACTGACTTCAATCCAACTCGAAAATGGTGCGGCTTGTGCTTTCAAATTAGAGCATTTGGTTTGCGATTGCAAATCGAAATTTAGGCAAAATGTCAGGTCGGGCGATCTACCTCTAGAAATGTTTAAGGTTGTATCTGTTCCTCTTTGCTAAATGCCAAGATAATTTCTTTGTCTGTATGAAATGAATGAATTAATAGCTCCAGCTTCCCTTTTGTCTTATTTTTGGCTGATTTTAGTGCATATATTATGGAAGCTTATTTAAATTGGATGAACTATGAAAGACCCATGGCGTGACCCATGCCAAAGTTGAACTTGTCTTTACGCGGGTCAAGCAGCAACTTTCTTTTATATGAAGAAATTTGCATGTTTACACATGTTAGAAAGGTGCTTTGAAATGGAACGATTTTCACTTAATACATTTAAATATTCATGGCCAATGTGTGACCCTTTAATCAGCTAAGAACTCACCATTTCCTTTCGCAGCGTCGCTATCTGGTCATCCAAGGTGCTGGTGTTGAGATTGGAACTTTCCTTCGCTGGTGTATCATTCGTGGCTCTTGCCTTTGCTGCTGCAGGTGAGGATAGTGTTGTTGTCGTGAGGGTTGTGTTTCCGTTTTCACATAAATTTGATGGAGTTATGATTTCAAGTGTCGCTGTCGCTGTCGCAGTCGCTGGAGCTGCCGGGGCTGCTGGTGCTGTTGCCTTTGGCGACGATTTATCAATTTTATTGTCGTTATTATCATTTGTTTCCCTCTTATGTTGACTGCTTAAATTGATATCTATATTCGTATGTTTTTGGTTCGTCTCGCTGCTGCTGCTGTTTCTGCCTGTGTTATTATTGAGCCGCTCTGGTGCTGCCGCTGGCGGCGCTGCCTCCGCATCGCCATCGCTGAGGAGCAGGCCCGAGTCGGAGCCGAGAAGTTTGTTGAAACCAATCAGAGATTTCGGCAGGGGTGGCAGCGCACTAATGGAGATGCCACTGAAAAGAGAGAGACAAAAACAAAGGAGAGTTTAGCTATCAGATGGCTGTACATTCGTGCAGAGATCAGTGCAGAGTTAAACCCGACTATGGACCCAACTATACCTTCGCTTGCCACCCAAATAGCCATAACCTTGCCAATAACCAATAACATGCCCATCAAGATCATCATCATCATTGTTATCCTTATAAAAATTATCATCATCATCATCCTCACTCTCCTCAGCCACTGCATTGATACCTATGGGGTGGATGTTGGGGCTATGGCCATGTCCGATATCATTCAAGACGAGGGGCAGTATAGCTGCCACCTCATCGTCGTCGTAGTCGCTGCATGTGGTTGGCGTTTGGCCACACCCAAGTCTGCCAACTGCGGACTCCTCCTCTGTATCTCCATCCGCGTCTTCGTTCGTATTGAAAAATCCGTCTTGGAAGCGCTGATACCACTTGGCCACATACTGCGAGCTCGGCGCGAACGGGCCGAAGGCGCTGCGGCACTCGTCGACTATTTGGGTGGGGCAGAGGCGGCGCCGGAACCCGAACAAGATGCACTGCTGCAGCTCCGCGGGCGAGGGCGCCGGTATGGGTGACAGAAACAAATCGTCCAGGTCTTCGGACATTCTCGTTGGCTTTCGTTCGCTCAATTTGCGCTTCAAACGACTTATGACATTAGCTGCAAAGTTTTCATGGACAATAAATATCTGGATATTCGCAATTTACTTTTCCAAAGGGTCTTTTCGGTATCAGAGCAGGAAGCAACACAATAAACAAAACAAAACAAAACAAAACAAAGACAGCAAACATGCAGCCAACAAATTGACCTTTCCATTTGTAACACATAAAACACAGGCTATGGACATAGAAACTATGTACTACTTGGGCACAAATAAATGTATGAAAAGGTAAAACTATAGCCATAAGCCATAGCAACAAACCAGTAACGAAGGCCATCAACTTGTGGCTTTTAGAACGCTAACGAACGAGTGCAAAGATTTCCTAAAGAGCCAAATGCATCATAGGCCAAGCAGCCAAGCAGCCAAACAGCTAAAAGCCAGACAAGATATAGATGCAGAGAGACAGGGGAACAAGCATATTGTCAATGCAAGACGCGTTTTGCTTTGCTCTTAAGCAACTATGGCAGCTGACCCACTTAGCAGACACCTCAGCAATATCACTAACCGCATCTGAATGAAATATAAAACAGTTAAGAAGGCAACACAATCTTGATTGGCGGTTGATCGATGCTAATGTTCGCATTGGGTTCTGCTCTTTGACACAGAAACAGAAGGCATGGCAGTTCTATTAGCGAGGTGCTGCGCTCTCCTCGAGCACAGAAAACCTCACCCTTTAAGGCTAAGCTGCTCTGAGAGAGGAAGAGACAACGAGCGCGCGCGTGGGCGCACATCGTACTGCCTTCAATCTTTAATTTTAGCAAAAGCAACAACTAAAGCACAAGAATAGACGCTGTCTCTGTAATAAATAAATGCCTTGCATCAAATTTGTTTCGCTTTCAGTGTCTTAATTAGTTCAGTAGTTCATTAGACACACAGAAGCGGATGGCACACATAGGAAAAACACCTGCACAAGTTATCTTTATGTACGTTCAGCAAATTCATCAACCCACATGCAATATTCAATGGTTTAATTAATTTATGCAAGACAACCAAAAGCGGCGGAATACTTTGTATGATTTGTGTGCATTATTATGAACAAACAAAAAGGCAGTTAACAAATGAATAGAAGCAACACTTTTATTTCCATGATAAACCAATTACAGTGTATGATTTCAGCGCGGCAATCGAAGAAGCCCTCGCCAAGGCTAGAGGTCAACGAATATTACTTTGCACAAACATGAATAACACTACCATAAACACATGTATATTATATTTATATTTATGTGTTTATTTATAAACTTATGTACATATAATATAGATTTCTACAGGCTTTGATGGTTAAAATGGCATTTGCTTTGCTCTTTTTTGCTGTTAATTGAAAAGCACATTGAAATAACACTGCGACAACGACAACGACAACGGCAACGACAACATTTGTTAGGCAATCCGCAAGCCACAGTCACAATCGATTTGACACCACACGAATCTTTATGGTTCTTTCACAAAAACACACACATTCGAGTACGCATTTAATATTGGACGAGTATTTGCGTTGCTTTTATTTTTGAAGTGTCTTCTTCCAGCGTACTCACAAATAAAGATTTGTACAAACAATATGGGAAATATGAACATATAATCGACGTTATTTTGGTTCCGTTTCGCGCAAGAGACAAAGATTCGCGAATGCTTTTAATTCGCTGTAAGTTTTTCGCCTGGGTTTTTGCTTGATAGCGCTCAGAAATTCGCGTGCAACTGAAAATCAAACGCTGGCTGGCTGGCTGCTTGCTTTTGGCCACGTTGAAAGCCCAGCAAATCCCCAAAGAGAGCGCACGAAGAAAGACAACAAATATATATCAACAGAGATCAGAGATAAAGCGCACAGCGAGAAAGGAGAGGAAAGATCTGTGTGGGGAGAGCAAAGCACCACACAGAAAACGGAATTACGGCATGCGGCATGCGGCACACAGATGCAATGTCGGGAATTAGACAGCCAAGACAAAGACACAACAAATATATAAGAAATGCGTAAATTGATTTAATAATACAAATAAAATGGCAAACAGGGTTTTGCATTCACAAAGAGAACTGAACAGAACTCATATGTAGCTTGGGGGCTCTTCCACTTTGATGGATGATCGTGGAGTTCGCGGCGACAAATGTTTTAAGGTCGTTCGGATTTGGATTTGGATTTGGATTTGAGTGATGTTTGTACACCCTGTACGTGCTGTACCGGCTGTCATCAGCAAATCGATGGATATATTTAGAGTCAACCAAAAAAGAAACACTTTCACGCTGCTGCTGTAAAGGTAGGCAGCTACATAGATACATATGTATGTACATACATAAATACATACATATTTACATATGTATGTACATTTTACACTAAATAATTTATTTGTGTTCCGGCCGCTCTTTACCCATGACCAAAGGGCAGGCGACACAGGCGGCAACAGTCATAGAAATTCATAAAATTCTGGCGCAGCGTCGCCTTGTTTTCGCTCATTCAGAAATATTCGAATGTGTCGAGTGGAACGCACACCCCGTCGCCCCCTGGGCAGCCCACCAAGTGGGATCTGAGCATTTGTGTTAGCCTTGCCCGCCCCAAAAGCGAGACCAAAGCGAATTGGGGGCATGCGGCGTTGCGTGGCATGCCATGCAGCGTGTGGCGTGCCTTGTCGCATTCTAAATATAAACCAGGAAAAAAGTGCTCTGCTCTGCTCGGCGGCATTGCCTGCGACATCCGTTATGCATCGCAGAGCTGCGAGCTATGAGCCACAAAATAGCGCAGACAATCGCAAAGCGTCGCGCAGGTGGTAAATCGGGGCACGGACAGCGGTACGGGACAGGATGCCATTACCGCTACGACAGAGCCTAAGAGAGCCGAAGAGAGCCACTTGGGCCAGTGCGAAATCTGACGATTTCTCGACCATCAACCTACGTGATCATATTATCAATACTTGACCCAGAAACTTCACCCGGCTGCACGCTTGGAGCCTAACAAAAGGCGTGTATGCGGGATATTCTTCAGTCTTATTAGCAAGACATGGAGCCATGCTGGCGATGGTGGAGGAGTTCGATTGATGACCACTTTTGGGCTTATAATTTAAATCTTTCTTATTTAAAACGTCAGCTAATGAGGGCACGACACAGCACAGCATAAAAGACTAATGCCAGCGGCTCAGAAATGTGGCAGAGACTCTCAATGGAGACACAATAAACTTGGACTAAAGTTTTCTCACTGTAACTCTCTCACGCATTCTAATGAGGCTCATAATTTTCCATTGTGTTCGCAGCTGGACTGCCCCTGCCTCGTATTCGGCACAAATTAAGTGAGAAGGTGAAAAAGTACGCGTAGCATTTCCATCGTTATTGTCATCATCAGTAATCACAACTTGTCGCGCTCTCTACGTGCAGCAGATCCCCGATCCCCGATCGCCGATCCCCTATACCCGATGTCCAACCAAGGCCCTTGGCGTGCCACTCCCTAGACCGATCTCTGACAAAACAAAACGAAAAGAAATGGCGCATACTGGAAGCGTTTTCGCTTTCGTTCAAACAGCCACAAACTGGCCACCTTTGATGACTGCATAGACAATAAATTTCCGTTGGCTTTGGCTGTTTTCTAGTTTCTAAACTTACACGTAAACCAAACCAATCCAATACCAATCTCATGCAAATAAGCCACGAAAAGAGCTTTGGCTTGGCTCGGCTTCGACTCGGTTTAGTTACCCAAATAAGATTTGTGTTTGTGTTGTGTTTTTTTTTTCACCCAACTCGATTCGAACTGTGCGGCATCGCGATTAGTCTTGGGTCGGGTTTCTCTTTTAAAACACAACGAAAAGCGAAATTTACGGATTCCTTGGCTAGTAGAACGATGCGAGCAAGTGGCTGCCCAGCCCAGAGCTATGCGAGCTTAATTTATGCGACTTGTTCATCGACTCATCGTAGGTTATTGATGACTGGGCAACACCCCTGCTGAGGTTTTATTTTGTGCGTAGAGTAAAGCATTCTCTGCACTCCTTTAAGGTCTACCCAGTGGGGCAGAGCGCATAACTTCACTCGACATCTAAGGCCAGGTGAAAGAAGCGCAGAGAGCGGAGATCTTGGCTGACCCATTGCACTCTTCTCGTGGAGAAAGTGGCAACAATTCTGCGTTTGCTGCGTTCAAATAAAGACTTGAAACGAGGCCTCAAACTGGAATACTTGCACACCTACTCCTTAACATGGAAATTTCCATAGGTAAATACATTATTTTTGTGATTTTTGTAAACATTTTCCACCAGTCCAGGCGTTGATTTGCTTCCGGTTGCTGCTACTCCACAAGATTGGAGCGACTCTGTGTGCCAGTGGCAGTGCCTGCCCGTGTGCCTCAATAAAATAAGTGTATCCAAATCGAAAAGTCTTGCCATTTTTGTTTTGGTTTATGTAAGCCAAACACAAGCAGTCAGCCTACGCTCATGTGTGCCACAGCCACAGGTACAACTGCAACTGCAACCACAACCACATCCACGTCCACATCCAACAGGTTGCCTTGCAGGTCCAGTTACGCTTCCAGGCTACTCTTCCGCATATTTTGGCTTGGTTTATTTCTCACGGAATCAGTCTTTACTTTTGAAATTAACACCAAGACGTATGTCTCCTGGTTTGCTAATGAAACGACAAATGAGCTTGCATTGAGAATGTTCCCCCAAATGTCTAGAAAGTATTTTACTACAGCAAGAACTCAAGGTAGTTGAACTCTCTGAAATATCTGTCGCATCATTTTGAGCAATGGAAAACAAACCAAAAATGTCTCGTACGCTTGTCAGTGAGTCAAAAGCTCAGCTGAGCCGCAACGAGCCAAATGCCGAGTCACTTGGCCATACATGCCTTAACGGTTCTCACACTCTCAACCCAAAACCTGACTTCTTTCTGGATCTTTGGCAGCGGCAGCGGCACATCTCATCACAATTACCACAACACAACTCTCCAGCACAGACGCAGCACAGCTGTAACCTTAGTTGAAGGTGTTTCTAAATAGCTGTGAACCATTGTTTCAGGTGCCTTTCCTTTCCTTTTGTGGCCCCACTGAATCTAAGATTACAGGAAAATTCTTTGTTTTCTCAGACATATCATTATCATTTGGTTTAGTTTGAAGTATGCCGAAGTTAGAAATTCCAACGATTATATGCTTCAGCAAATATTTAAGCATTTTAGACATTTTTGTTTTTAAATCTTTTTCATGCACGGAAGAGCCTTGGTCGGAATATGCGTATTGACTTTAAGCAGTTAATAATCAACAATAATAACAACTATAGCACCATTAGAGACCCAAATAAATAAATAAGCACAAAGCTCAAAGGTAAACACTGAAGCCAAATCGAATGTATCCAAATATCAGCAGCTGGCAAAGGTTTGAAATCTTTCATTTTCGCTCCTATTGCCAAAGGAAATATTTCATTGAGTTGGCATCGCTCGAATATGAATAATTCGCTTCGAACGACGCTGTCTCTGGTGCACCGGAAAGTGCGGAAATGGTAAACAATTCTTGACAACGGCACTGGTTATGTAATTAAATTGGAGTTGAAGCAGCAACAACTACGGATACATGAGTGCATGAACATTGCGTTGCAGCAGCAGCAGCAGCAGCAACATGTTGTATGTTGGTTGCAATTGGTGCTCCAATTGCTCTCCATTCGCTGCGATTGAATTTATTTTATACATAATGTTCGCGACGAAGTTTCAACTGTTATCCACGCTGCATACATACATATCTACATTTGTACACATACATAAGCACTGCATTACTGCTTATTTCATACATTGGAATGCCATTTACCGTTTGCATTTCACAGAAGGGGAAATGACTCGTCTCGATAACACAAATATGAATGCTCAAATATGGTTATCTCGATTTGTATGTATGTATGTATGTACATATTTACATAATTATGTGCGCAGATACAGAGATCATTTTTATCAACAAATGCGCAATGGGGGGCTCTGGAGCAATGGAAAATGAGAGTCAGCTCGAGTTGATAGTCGCGTTTATTGTGTGATTTAATCTCAATCAAATGATATCATCGAAAGCTTATAAACTGTAGTTTCTCCACTTTTTACCTGCCTCTTAGACAGTTTTTTTTTTTACAGGTTTAAACGTTTTATTTGCGTACAAATAATAAAAGTGATATAAATGCAATGCTGGCTGGGAAGACTTCAGAAAAGTTGAGTTTATTCGTTGGTGAAGTTGGCTGGGCGCTTCTCTGCAAAGGCAGTCATGCCCTCCTTGCGATCGGCCGTGGAGAACGTGGCGTGGAAGGTGCGACGCTCGAACTTCAGACCCTCCTGGAGGGTTGTCTCGTAGGCCGTGTTCACGGACTCCTTGCACAGCTGGACAATCAGGCTGGAGTGTGTGCCAATTTTCTCGGCCAGTTTGATGGCTTCGGCGAGCAGCTGATCGGCTGGAACGACTTTGCTAGCCAGACCCAACTTCTCGGCCTCCTGGGCGCTGATCATGTTGCCAGTGAGGCACATCTCCATCGCCTTGGATTTGCCCACAACGCGAGTGAGTCGCTGGGTGCCGCCAGCTCCGGGAATGGTGCCGAGAGCGATCTCTGGCTGTCCAAACTTGGCCTTGTCGCCGGCATAGATGATGTCACACATCATGGCCAGCTCGCAGCCACCACCGAGGGCGTAGCCATTCACAGCGGCAATGATGGGCTTCTGGGTGCGGGCCACCTCAACCCAGTCATTCAGGAAGTTGCCCTGAATGCACTGCGAGTAGGTGTTGGGCAACATCTCCTTGATGTCGGCCCCCGCGGCGAAGGCTTTCTCACTGCCAGTCAGCACAATGGCGGCGATGTTCTTGTCCTTACTAAACTGCTGCAGGGCGATGGAGATTTCCTTCATGAGGCCATTGCAGAGTGCGTTAAGAGCCTTGGGACGGTTCAATGTGATCACGGCCACATTTTTCTTCTCTCCCGTAATATCGGTCTTAATGAACTCCCAGTTGCCGGCCGTGGAAGCGCTGCGACTGAATCTGGTGGCCACCTGTGGCTGTCTGGCGGCAGCCTGGAGCATGCTCTGGGTGCGGGAAGCGAAGATCTTTGCAATGTTGGCCATGTTGAACGAATCTGTTACCGGGCTTGGGGCACTGGCACTTGTTGAAGCCCCCTGGAACCCCATGACACCAGAACATATTTCCCCCCCATTTATGTGTTAATCAGTTCAATTGTCAGACGTAGCACCAAAGATACCTTGAACGGTTAACTGCCACAGAACAGAATGGAAGATTTCAAAGTCAGATTGGATATCACAGATCATATCAAATGAATATTTCACAACTTTCTAAAGAAAACAAAAAACAACAAATTATAGCGCTGGGCGGAGAATTGTCAGCATTTGAGTAATCATCACCCTAGAGAGCACATGCCATATGCCATATACCATCCCAATGGCAACTTCTCTGGACGGTGGACGGACAACGCTCTTGGCAAGTTTATGAGAGTGTGTGCTGGTGATTCGTGTGAATAAGCAAATGTACCGTTGTGTACGTGAAGTATGAACGATACGATACGTTACGATTGGATATACACTCGTAAATTGGTCGTGTGTGCGATGTGCGAGATCGCGCAAATGCCAAGCAATGTGAGTCACGATAGTCATTATTGTTCGCCGCACCACAAACACGTACTGTAACTGCCATATGAATACGTACGAGCGTACATATCTACATATAATTATATGTAAATATATAAGGTATACGCAGCTAAAATACAAACACTTTGAATATCAAAAGAGCGACGCGACTCAACTGGAAACGGGTTTTGTTTTATTGTTGTTGTTCAATTCTGCTTTTAAAATATTTACACACACACAAATGCATACACAAATACAAATTAAGTAGTATTAGTTGGCAAATATTGTTGGCAAAGTGTGTTGCTGCTGTTGCAACTGCAATGAAGCGCAGTGCTCACACATGCAACATACAATTTGCAACATGCAACAAACTACATTCAAAATGATGTCAGCACACCATACAAATTAAGGTAAAACAAACCTCAACCCCACATCGAGACAGGCAGGCAGGCTATTTGCGAGAAATGAGAGAGAGATGGGAGCCAAAAAAAACAGAAAACAGAAAACAAAACAATGGACCCAGAGATACTCGCATGGAAGTGAGGTGGTGCTCAAGACTCAAAGCTTTCGTGGGATGCACACGGAGAGCAGCGAGATGTGGCCGGAGATAGATGCTTGTAAAAGCGTGTCAGTGGTAAAGCCTAGTGAAACTCGGGGGAAAACTCTGCGGCAGTTCATTAGCAAATCCAGAAAGAGGGGGGCTGCCAGAGAACTGCATCTGTATTACCCTCGCAACCTCCTCCCCCATGCATAACTGGGCTGACTCAGAATCTGAATAATTAATTCATCTGTAAACCCATTTAATTATAATTTAAATTAATTTTTAATCTTGTGTCTGACTCACCGTTTTACGTTGCGCGAACGCTTTTCGCTCTCCGCCTCCTTGACGCTATCCCAGCTATCGCCGACACCCGACGAGGACATGTCATCGAGCCGTTCCTCATCTTCCATGCCAGAGTCCTCGAGGCTAATGTGGCAGCTGGTTAACGTGACCTGTGTGCCATTGTCGCCCACCTCAATCCAGTCTGAAGTGCGGATGCGTTGCGACCGCTCCGTTCCGTACGGTGACGAGTCTGAGGAGCAGCCCGAGGGGCAGCGCTTCCTTCCGGAAGAAGAGCCCACAGTCTCCAGCTCGGAGTTCTCCTTGCCCAACTTGTTGGCCGTGTAGGTGGTGAGTGTGTGTTCCTCGTCCCCATCGCTGTCTGCATCCTCCACATTGTCGGCATCCACGTCCTCTGCATCATCGGCATCATCAATGGAGTTGTAGCGATGGCGGGACATGACTTTCCTGGGCGTTGATGTCGTTGTGGGTGAGGCGGCTCCCACTGTGGCCATCGACAGGGATTTAGTGGGCAGCTGCTCCAGGGAGCATGATTTATTGCGCATTGCAGCCAACTCGGAAATGAGCAGCTCGTGGAAGGCTTGCTTCTTCTCGGGCGTGTTGCCCACGCTAATCGAACTCTTGACGGTGTTCGTGCGAGAATTCGTATTCGTGTTGACCAGGATCCTATCGTAGCTCCCATTGACATTAATGCGCATGCAGTTGGTGGGGGATGTCTGGGGTGTCTGGCTGGGTTGGTTCTGCTGCAGCACCGCTTGATGTTGTATAGCACGCTCGTGTTTGGTTATAATCGTTGTATCGGCTGTGGATTGCTTCTGACTCTGGTTTATGATTATCTCCGAGAAGAGACGCTCCGCAGCGTTCTTCAAATTGTTCTTGATTTCCACCGTGCGGCCACCGAGGAATCCCCCACTGTTGGAGGACGTGCCACTGTTTGTGGCTGTCTGAAAGCTGTCCAGCGTGGTCTTCGATCGTCGAAAGATGCTGGGCGCTGGAGTGGACGATGGTGGCGGCACAAACGCTGGCACATCCTCCATGTCCAGCGTGGCCACCGGCAATTGAACGATCTTGCGGGGCTTTGGCAGCGGCTGCGACGTGGCCTGTAGCCCGAGGCCAGCCCTCTCGAAGTCCACCTTGCCAAGGCTCAGGCGCGTATCCTTGAGGGGAGAGCTGTGTGCACTGGAGGTGGCCACACTCATCGATTTGTGACGGTTAACAGTCACGACCACTGCCGCTGGACTGCTGCTGATCGAGTCCCTGTCCCTGGGCTTGGCTGTGGGCACATCGGGAGCTTTGCGCAACTTCAGTGGCTTGGTGGCCGGCGGCGGCGCTGCTGCCGTTGGCGAGAGTTTGCCCACCGCCGATGTTGGCGTTTGCGTTTGAGCCTGTTTCTTTTGAACACTCAACGCTGGCGACTTATAAACCAGGGTACGTCCCACAGCACTGCTCAGTTGGCTCACGAATGTGGGCTTCTTTTGTATGATTGGAGGAGTATTTGCTGTGGCTGGAGCTGGAGCTGAAGCTGGAGCTGGAACTGTCACTGTGGAGCCTGCAGTTGTCGCTGCTGTCGTAGCCATGGCTATTGCTGTTTTAGGTCTTGGTGGCACTGGCGGTCCAGGCCGCTTAACCACGACCGTTGTTGTTCCTGCCGTTGAGGCCATTGCTGCTGCTGCTGCTGCTGCACGTTCTCACGCAGGCCGCAGAAGAAAACCAGTATTTGTGGGTCACTCTTTCGCTCCTCGTCTCTTGTCTCTTGTCTCTTGGCCACTCGTCTCTGGCGTACACCGAACTCGAACTCCGCCAACAACAAACTTCGCTAACTTATTATTATTATTTAGCATAAGCGCGCAAATGGGGAAACTTGTTTTTCTCTTAGACTTTGGACTGAGTTCTCACATGGCGGCACTAGGTACATAGAAAGATGCTTCTCTGCTCTGCTCTGCTCTCTGCAGTTCGTTGCAGCTTGCTGCAGCTGCTGCCGCTGCTGCTGCTGATCTATTTTGAATATAGGCCACGACGTCGAACCAACGATCCAACGGGTCCAACGGATACCTCCTAGTGATGCTTATTCGATACGATATTGAGTATGGCTGCCTTGCCTTAGTGGAAACTCGTTTTCGTTTGGGGCTTTGCTTGTTGGTTGTTTTTTTGCGGTAGGTAGGTAGCACTTTGGGTACGTTTCGTTTCGTTCTATGGGTTTTAAAGTGAAAGGTTTTATTTTTTACATGCTAATCGAATGCAACCGAATACATGCAGAATGGCTAGAAACTGTCAATAAACAATCGAAAATCGCATTCAAATGTTTCTTCAATTAAAAAGCTAAACTGCAATTGCGAAACAAAATATCAAACTACGCTGCGGTGTTGCTGTTGTTGTTGTTGTTGGAAGCAATAAGGAGAAGGGAATACACAACAAGAATACACACACGCGCCCACAAATGTGAATTTTTTCAGAATGGCGTGTTTGCCAATTAACGGTAATTGGCAGTTTCACTTTGGGTCTGATTTCCGCATACACTCACACACACGCTACACTGCACGCCGTTTCACACAAAACTCTCAACTCTAGATATTCCTGGTTCGAGTTCTCTGCCGTTTCTGGGGACACTTTATTCAATTTATTAAACAATACGCACAGACACCCACGCACAACACACAACCTCACACGCCCTGTGAGGCATTCAATTCGCTAAGCCGCCGCGACCTGTTTGAGGTGACAGATGGAGCATGAAGCATCATCTGATCGAGGCTTTAGCTTTAGCACATCCCAATACCACGAATTGATAGTCGCATTTCATGGAATGTGAATCACAAATCAGATGTTGAGGCAGCAAACGTCAAAGAATGCATTTTAGCGATTTGAAAACTAGAGACCAACACAACGAAAACACAACACAGCACACACACACTCAGACGTTCCGTACAACATACACTGCTTTGACCGGCTCGGCACTGTGGGGCTGTGTGTCCGCTCGACGTTGCGCTTTACACAAGAGACAGAAATAAAATGCGATGAAAGAGCACGGCACAGCACAGCCCCAAGAGTTGGTGCCCCACCAGCTTAGCGCTCGCTCAATCTTGTTGTCGGTACTCGGTACCTGCTTTGTATCTGGTATCTGTATTGGTTTGTGTGTCTTTTCGTATGTGTGGGTGCGAGTGTGTGTGGGTGAGTGCTGGCCGGACCACAGTATGGAATTAAATGATTTTTGGAATCTTGTATGCAGATTTTAGACGGCAACTGCACATTTTCATTGATTATTCTACACGTTCGAGTGAGTCCGAAGCTTAGTGCTTTCTCTCTTTTCGTTTTTCGGTCTCTCCCGCTCCGTTGCGCTCCCAATATTCCAAAGAGAAACTTGGCACATGGCCAAAAGTGCATTGATTGGCATTTGGAACAAGCATGGCCGGCGTCTGGCGTGGAAACAGCTGTTGGCTGGCCTACCCTACCCTGCCCTGCCCTGTCCTGCCCTGTCCTGTCCTGTCCTGGCTGCTGTTGCCGCATCGATTCGCCACACCCACAGCCCACTGCAGACTTCTCACTCCCCATAAAGTAACATTTAGCAGACGGCATAAAAGGAACAAATACCAACGACAATTGTGCAGGTACATAAATACATACATACATATGTACATACATACAGAGATATGTATAAACGTTCCTTAAAATGAAACTACAGCAAAAGCAACAGCAACAATAAACAAAGAAAGAGCCGGTCTACCTACTAAATACTTACATATGTTTATAATATTGTACATATACATATGTATGTACGTACATATGTACATACATATGTATAAATGTAGCTGCACAGGTCTGCTTCATGCTTTTTGGGGTTGTTGCAATTACCCCCCACGAAACTTAGCTAATGACATGAAACACGAATACGTGGCCCCGAAACAGAAGGGAAATAGTAGTAGGTAGCATTTGGCTGTCTCAGAAACCGAAAATGATTTCAATTGCAGTCACACATTGAAAAGCAGACACATTTACTTGTCGTGGCCCCCCTGCTGTAAATATGAAAATTGAGTTAAGTAAACACAGAGATTGCTCACACTATCACATTACAGGCATTACATTTTTCTACATTTTGCTTGCAGTATCGCTCTCCACCTAAGGAAGCCGCAAATATGAAGGTTAAGCTTTCGCTAAATAGCAGACATTCCTTTCCGGAGAGCCATCCCTCTAATCCTGAAGCACTTCAACTTCTTTGCCAAATGAAAATCAATAGAAACATTGCAGCTAATTCTTAGTTTGCCCCGTTCCGAGGGTTGCACGTTTTTACTTTACACAAAATATACTCGTACTATATTATAAAGTTAGTTATAAATTAATTATGTGTGTAGGCTTTAAAATTAACTGCTTTGCGATTCGGCAGGCAACGACATTTTCGACATCTTAGAGACCCCATGGCTGTCTCCTGGCAGAAGGTGCACCCTTCCATGCCTTGCAGGGGAGGCATTATAATGTACAATTGACTTTCAAAATTATGGTAACAGAATCAAAGAAATATTGGCAACTCAAATTTCTACACACACGTTCATACATTCAGCGTTAAAAATACATAACATTACAATTATTTCGCGCTAGCAGAATCGCATTTAGTTAACAACTTTTCGCATTTGCATGTACTGCGCTACGAGGGTAGATACAGAGGTGCAGCATATAAGGATTATGTATTGTATGCATGTATATAAATAAGCAGAAATGGCGCTACAAATGAAATGGTATAAAAAACTGACAAACACAAATACAACACAAATCAAATACATCTTTAACTTTTATAGTTTTCGTTTTAGTTTCCGTTTCTCCACCCACCTACGATGGATCTACGACCTAATCTAATCCGCAATGGCCGTGTAGGGCAGACTGCTATGCTTGGGCTTTGTCTTGTTAATGAACACCTTAATTGCCCCATTGAAATCTGCGCTGACCAGCACGTAACCGCATCCCTTTTTATGCTGCTCCACAAGTGGATCAGGTGCATTGTGAGCCAACTGTAAAAGAGAGCAGAAAACATTTGGTTCAACATCTGATTCAGTTTAATGGAAGCTATGATTGGGTTACCTTTTCGTTGGAAATTTCATCGGGTTCTGGCTTGATAATGGCCTCTGGATGTGGCGCAAATATGGCACAGGTGACAGTAGCATTGTGTGCTTTAATGCCCTCCCAGAAATCGCTGCGATCACGACGAACCTGCAAGGATTCAAAATAAGGAAACGTTCTGCTTGAATGTTGCAATTTTCTTACCGAGCTCAGCTTGGAGTAGTCGTGATTGGTCTTCCATATGTAAATGCATTGATTCTCGGAACCGGCAATGATATACTTTCCATCGTGACTGAACGAACCCTTGATCTGCGAGGAGGCATTCAAGTAGCCCTTGTACTTGCAGGACAAATTCAGGTCCCTCAAATCGTATAGGCGCACTCGGCTGTCATTGGAGGTGACCAATATTTTGTCCTCTCCGGGCATGGGCTCGATGCCGCTGATCTTGCGGCCAATGCGGTTCTTGCCGCGGGTAGAGCGCACATGGATCTGCGTGTGGTACTTCAGCTGATCCGTGTTGTAGAATATACAGCGACCGTCGTAGCTGCCGACCACCGCAAACTGCCCGTTCTGACAGAAATTAGCTGCCGTGATGAGCTTTGTCTGGCCATCCACCTCGTTCCACAGAGCCACCTTCTTGTCGGGTATATTCCACAGTCTCAGCTTGCCATCGAGGCTGCCGCTCAGAAAGTATCGATCGTCGCGCGGATGAAAGGCAATGGCTGTGACAAAATCAATATGCTGGAAGCAGCACAGGCACTCCTTTCTGGAAATGTGCCACAGGCGAACAGTCTTGTCCATGCTGCTGGACAGGATGAAGTAGTTCTTCGACCAGCTAACATCCAGCAGATCCGAGGTGTGCCCGATGTAGGTGCAGAAGGGCTTGGGCATGAACGGCCCTGTGCATTTCTCAGCGGCTGTGGCCATGGCAATGGCCTCCTCGGCCGAATGCTGCGACACGAGCGACTCCTGCGAGGGTGTGGGCGATGACTTTTGATCGGCATTGTATTTGTTGCGCATGTCCTGGGGAATACTCAATGAGCATTAGGCATGAGAAAATTTACATTTCCAAGAACTCTTACCTGAAAGAATGGATAGGCGTCTTTTAGGACCCAAATTCGCAGAACCTTGTCCTGTCCAGCTGTGGCCAAGAGCCGGCCACACGAGCTGAACTTCATGCACCACACGGCGCTCGTGTCCTCGCCACTCAGATCCTGTACGTGCTGCAGTTTGGTGAACTCGTAGGGGCCCTTGTTGGACGATGAGGCTTTGATTTTGATATTCTGCTCGGGATTCATGGCATCCACAATGTCAGCCACATCCTCCTTGTGCCGCGCATGCGACACTTCCGATGCAATCGACTTGGCCTTGTCCACAGTCTTACGCATTGTGGTGCCAAAGAAGCGCTTAATGCGAGCCGTTTTCTTTTTCAGACGACTGCCGTCGTCCGTTTCGAGTTCCTCTTCGTCGGGCACCTGGCCTTCAATGCTGGGGGGAATGCCAATCACACTCTCCTCATCGGACTCCTTTTGCGTCACCCCCAGATGCGACGTCAGCTTGAGGATGTGCAGCGAGAGTGGATCCCAGCCCTCAGGCACTGGGGGCGAACGCATCTCGGAGAGCGGCATATTCTCTCCCGTGTCAAGATTCTTCACAGGCACTTGCTCGAGTATCTCAAAGTCGGTTAGCTGCTTGCCCGAGCTAGTGCGCGTCCTCACATAAATGTTCATCTGCTTTAGCACATCTTCATCGCCTGCGGACTTTCGTCGTTCCTTCTCGTTGGTGACGCGATACAAAGCTGGATAGCTGTTGGGCAGAAACGAAGAAATTTAGGATCAGAAATTTTGAATACAAATATGCTAGAAAAACTCACCGCGAGGCACTGCCCAAGCTGTTGGAACCGGTGCCCGCCAACTTGCGGCGATTTGCGTTCTCCATGAGCATTTTCTCAATGCGCTCGATCTCATCCTGGGACGGACCCTGGGCCTTGTTGCTGGCCTCATCGCGTGGCTTAACAACGCAGCCACCCTGAATGGCCTTGAATAGATTGAGTCCCTGATTCGGATCGATGGAGCTGACGCGTCCTGGCGCCGAGTTGCTCTTGGCCGAGTTTGAGGGACTTGGTTTCGAGTAAACTGATGTGGAACTGCTACCCAGTGAATGCGAGGGCTTGGAGAGGGCAGCAATGGCCGTCGTGGCCAACATGGGACGTATATGCATGGCACTCATCGATGGCATTTGCACGTGAGACGAGGGCGTGGCTGTAGTAGTGGCCGAAACGATTGTGTTGGTGGACGAGCAGGTCAATGTGTTGCTGGATGCCGAGGTATTGGCATCGTTCAGCGAACTCTCAAACTCCAGGACAAAGTCATCGCGCAGCTTCTGCTGGGCATCGCGTACGCTTCTTACGGAACGAGTGTCGCTGTCGGTGTCTTCCGCGTCGGTTGGTCGATCGGCCATATTGAACTGATCCGAGGAACTGCTTGAAAAGTGTCGCGACTTCTTCTTCCTTCGCGGCGGGGCCACTGGCCCGCTTGAGGTGATCGAATCTGTCGTCTTGGACTGTGCAAGCTTTGTGCTTGCTATCACATCTGGCTCTTGCAACATGATTCCCACAGAGGCTGTAGCCTGCACTGACACAGGTAGCCCAGCGGCAGTGCCCGAGCCAGTGGGGGCTGCAGCATCCTGCTGCTGATGCTTGGGCGAAACACTTGGCGTTCCCATGCCAGAGGATGTGCTTGATGTTCTTGAGGGCTGCGTCGCTTGTTGGTTCTGGGATTGCGTGTGTGCCTGCTGCTGCTGTTGCTGCTGCTTCTGCTGGGCATTCAGGGAGGCCAGGGACTCGCGATCAATACTGATGGCTGTGCATGAATTCGAGATTCGAGTATTTTGCTTAGTTTTTTGATGATTGGGTTGAATGTCACATTCTCTCACTCACCCGAAGGGTCTATGCTGCCCGCCAAGATACGTCCCACGCGACCCAAGGATGTCATGCTCTGTATGCTCATCGCATCGGTTTCAATCACCTTGAACGGATGCGTCGATCGGTTCGCGCTGAACATTCCATCCGTGGAGCTATTCTGCAATCACCAAATAACAAATTGAAATAATAAACATGGAGAGAACTGAATCATCAAAATATTTACCTGCGAGTCGGGTGTGAGTGTATTTCCTGGATTATCATCCTCATCGTTTTGCATGCACTGACGGAGTTCATGAAAGCGTTGTCTGCCATACTACACGAGTGGAAACGGAGAGAATGTTTATTCTAAGCCATTGGAATGCAAATGCAAAGCATCCGACACTTACTGCTCCATGCACTGGCTTGGGTTCCGCGAATACTACGGGTGCTATATCCTGTTGCTTTAGACGTGCTCCCAGACTGTTGGTGGGGCTCCGTGTGGCAGGCGTTCCAGCGCCAATGGGAGTCGCATCGCTGTCCGATGACGCGGCTGCGTTGACACGCACCGCAGGCTCGGGAAATATAAACTCCTGAGCCACCTCCGCCGGCAATCTACGACTGGAATGTACAATTTCATTAGTGTATTAGTCAGCTGTGCTGGGATATAAAGATTAGAGTGAGGTGCGTACCCAAGTGTGGCATGACGATTGGGCGTTGTGTCTTCGGCATCGAAAAATTCCTCGGAACTGTCCGAGTCGGTCTCCAGCTTACTCATTGCAGTGTTGTGTTGTGGTTGTGCGTAGTCAATGCTGTTCGTTTGTATTACCTAACCACCTCAACTCGTTTCTGTATGCAAATTATGACGAAAGTACTTTTTTCGCTTTTTGTTATTAACTGAACTTCCTTTTGTTGTTGCAAGGCGTTACTCACGCTCGAGATGTTTGTCGACTTACGTCGTTTTTGGCGGTCGCGCTACCGCAACAGTCGATTCGTTTAGCATTTTTGAAATATTTGAGGGTTAAAAAACATTTTACCACTATGAATTTATGTAGAAATCAATTGTTTAATTGAGTTTTTTTTTGGTATTTAATCGCTCGCTATATCGAATTGGGGATGGTCGCCCGACGATGAGTCCGCATTGACCAGGAACACCAATTCGATGACGGGGCTGTCGATATTTTCTTGAAAAGGGTATGTTCGGTTTTGCTGTCAATATTTGTTGATGAGAGCATACAAGGTGTTGCATTGGAAATGTTCTTATAATTTAAACAATATGATGCTTAGTTAAAAAGTGTGGTCTTATGTAAGAGTTTAACAAATTATATAATATAGTGCGATGTCACTTTCATGGATTGATGTGTAGGTGCAGGTCTAAGTGCAAAGGCAACAGAAGGCTGTTCCAGAAAGTAGGAACAGAAGGTTGCTCTCAAGATGACTTGCGATGGCACCGACTTAACACGATCTTAATTAATTTAGTGTGTTTCGATTCATAATTCCAAATTAGACTCATTTATTAATTTTGGCTATTCTCTTAAAGAAAGGAGGCTCTTGTGAGCAATAACCACTTCAGAGCCTCTATAGAGCCTTGACTATCACAGAGAATTAGAGCTTTATACATATATATATATATATATATGAATATACCTGCAAGCTCTGCAAAAAAACATAACCATTTTCAGTCCTGATCATATTGTTACTAGGGTAATCTAGGATCCCTATACCCTATACTATTTTCACTATCTATGTTTTCCCACCCCTAGTTTCCAGCGGAACTACCGATAAAATATACCAAAATATACCTTCATATTTAAAAATATGCCGTATCTTAAATCATTTTCCTCGACTTTGATGTTCTATTTAATATTACCAGCTAGTTAGGATATTTAGCGCTAAAACTAAATTTTTATTTGATTTGTCAAACAATTCTCCATAATATTGATTGGCTCTTCTGACTCCCTTTTATAGATTATTAACAAAATAGGGTTTAAAATAAAAAGATAAATAGAAAATATAGTAGCATAAAACGTAAGAATGTACGTAGTGAATACTTTATATGTCTTTTTGTTGCTTGTAAGCATCATATAATTATTGCATTTATTACTGTTCTCACATCGTTGGATGACTAGGAAAGTTAATTGTGTGTTGATACTCACGCTGTTAAAATAAAACTTCAGGTCACCGTTTTGCCAAACAGTGACAGTCACGCTCTCATCCCCATGCTGGAAATACTCGATTAGACATCGATAGCAATCAGCTGTTCGCAGCCATATTTATTTTTCACACGGCACACTAGTAAACAAACGTACATATTTATGTGCAATTTGTGTACTTGTAACCTTTCGTAGATCTCCGTGCTGCGCTGCGCTATTAAACGCAAAGTTCTTCTGAACGGGCAACTATATCTCAAAAAGACAAAGATACTCCTCTCGAAAAAGAGAATCGTGCATTTTTATTGTTTAGTGGTTGCCAATATTCGCAACGCAACTGCTATTGCGCATTAGATAAATAAATAAGATATGTTTGTTCGCGAACGCAACAGTCGCCAGAGTCAATGAAAACAAAACAAAAGACTTTTCCTTTGTGCCTCATTGAAGCCTCGAGGAGACGAGCACGTTGACGCCAAAACAGCCAGCATAACGGTAAACAACCGCAATATAATAACTAACCTAGCGTAAGGTGATGTTTGACTACATAACTGTGCATTCCCCCCACCCACACAACACACGCCAAACAGCTAAGTAGCGGCCATATTTGATCATTTTTTGCACACAAGCACTTCAAGTTAATCTTAAAATCTGTGCCCAGCCGATCACTACTTCAACATTACTAGACATATGTATTACCTGTTATCAACGCCGCAGGCATACAGACATATGTACAAAAACAAAAGCATTGATTTGGTTAGACAACAAAGCGAACTGAACTTGTTTGGAAAACTGGTTTTGGTTCGAGTCTGGTTTGAACGATTTAGCTAAGAATCCAAAGGGTTATAATGCTGAAATACTCTCGTGGGGGATAAATACTTCATAGGTGCATAGGTGTGATGAAAACAAAGAAAATTAATCTTAATTTCATTTGTTCCGGTGAAAATGAAAATACAGTCAGCTGACTGGCAACAGTGTGTGTGTGTGTGCGGGTGGGTGTATATGTTATCAACACTGCTGGCAAATATACATTACATTGCATGGAATTACATGTGTTCGAGCACATTTGTATGTACATATGTACATATTGTGATTAGTTGAATGCTGACGTTATCGTTTTGGACACCAAATTGTTTATTCCTAAACTCTTACACATGTCCAGCACCAGCCCAGCACGTTTCTTCTTGATAATCAGCGCTTGTTAATTTCAGTTTGCTCATTTGTCATGTCTTTTTTCTGTAGTGTAGTGAAGAGTGCAAAATTATCGGCGCCATTTATATGTCAAGCGAAGCGAGAGCAGAGCTAGTCCAGTCCATTATTCTGTTGTCAATAATGTGATTCATGTAATTCATAATCGCTTAGCAACTGAAATTATCTTAGGCACACACCAAATAGTATAGGGTAGCAAAAACCCCCAAGATACAATTTCCATTCGATCTGTTCTGTTCTCTGCTGTTATAATAATGCAAACGAAAGACGTTGCCGCTCAGAACGAGCTCAGTTACCGGCACGATAAGACGACGGCGAGAAATTGTGTGTGTGCGAGAGCTTGGAGCATAAATTTCCGCATTAGTAACAGTCAAGTGTGTTATAGTTATGGTTCTATTGTGTTAACAGTTGAAATTATACAAAAACACCGCTACACCACGCCACAAATCATGTTTGGACGCTGAACAATCCATTGTCACCCATTTGTGCAAATGTACTCGTATTACTGGTGCTCTATCATACATAAATATGAACCAAACACTGTGTGCATGTTTTTAATACAACATTGAACTGTGTGCAACAAATGAAACGACACCTGTGAGCTATATACACTCTCCTGTCTCTATCTATTGGTACACTTTATTATAGAGCCTCTGTAGACACCAAATATATGGATTTCTTGTTCGTCTAATTCTCAAAGTATACAAAGAGTATACAGAGAACGCTCATTTATTATCGTTTCTTTGTATGATAGTTCAATGAAAAGCAAGCAACGACTGCGAAAGATACGAGAGTGAAGCTATCTCGCTCGGATTTTGTCGCTGCAGCATTTTCTGTCTCGGTTTCGGGCGCTGCTGATTAAATGCTTTTACAAATGAAAATCCCAATATGATCAGCCATGTCATCAGTGTGATTTCATTTTGCAGTGCAATGAATGGCACTTCAATAGACGCTGCCAGTGGCCGTTTTTCCCAATAAAAATGTAGACGATTGCCGCTTAACAAAGCCACCAACATCAAGTCATGCCAGTGGTATGGGTTCTGGTACTGACAGTACGGCGTCTACCTATATCTTATCGCGAAAAAATTGAACAATTTAAGCTTCATCGTGCAGAACAGCAGCAGCAGCAGACACATCAAACAAAACATCAAATCAGAAGCCGAACTGAGACGTGGGAGTACCCAAAAGGCGTATTTTGAAATTTCATTTAGTATCTTTGTGGACACTAGAGGCGACGGATATTCATTTTAAGGAGTGTTCCTCCCATTGCGTGTAGATCGAAACCGATTTTTGGGATTCCATTGAAATAATTAGAGTTTCTTTATCGTTTGTTGCGCGTTGGATAAGTGAATGTAAGGACTGTAAAGTGCCTTGTGAAATCTTTTAAATTTGATGCTTTTCACCTGCAATTAGCCTTCGACCGATGTAAAGAGTAAACTTATGCACAACCCCCCCTTAGACCATGATCTTGGTTATTCTAACGTTTGATTGACTGCCGATTCCTGCTTAAGCCATCTCTAGTCAGACTTAAGCCTTTAAGGCTTCAATTTTACACAGACTTTGCTTATCGAGCATGACAACAGCCAAGCGGAGGGGTGCTACGGCTCCCCTATTGAATGACTGACGTACGTCCATTGTCGATATCTAAGAGATTTTCTCATCAACTTGTCTGTTGATACTGGCAACGCATCTGGGTATTCCTTTACTTTGTTGCCAGGTAGCAAAATTCTGGAACTGATTCAGTCTGGCCTGACTTATTTTTTATATTTGTAAATTTCATTAGTTTTTCATAAAAAATTCAAATTTTGGCTTTCAGCTGGGACACAGGCGTGGGACATATTGAGTTAAGAAGCTAATGGACATGGTCAGACAGTGATTGAACACATCATCAGCGCACGTGCAGCCAAAAACCAACCAACGACCAACCGGAAGAGTCGTCGTCCATATCCACAGACAGTCCAGGAAACAGCAGTAGCTGAAAGACAACAGACACACACACACAATGAGCACAAATAGCAGCTTTTTTGATGAACATTTCAATATGCTTTATGCCAATCTGATGAACAATTATGTGCCAGAGTACTTTAAGAGCTTCCAGTATACCCCATGGGTGTTCTCGCTGCTGGGATCGGTGGTTATCGGCCTCAGTGGCATCTTTCCACTGTTCATCATTCCGACACAGGAGAAACTGGACAAAAATGGATTCAAAGATCGTGAGTTTTCCCCTAAGAGATTGTTTTTTGTCCTTCCCCTACTTAACGTTGTTTCTTGCTGCAGCTGCGGAATCAAAGTTTCTGCGAGTGCTCCTGAGTTTCGCAGTGGGTGGACTGCTGGGTGATGTGTTCCTCCATTTGCTGCCAGAGGCATGGGAGGGGGATCATCAGAGCTCTTCGGGGGACTCTGGTCACCCATCGCTACGCTCCGGACTGTGGGTACTCGCTGGCATACTGATCTTCACGATAGTGGAGAAAATCTTCTCCGGCTACACGAGCGCAGACGAGGAGAATCCCCAGCCCAAGTGCGTGGAAATCGCCAACTGCCTGCTGCGTCGCAATGGTGGCCAGATGCCGGAGGGAGGAACCTCCGAGAGCTGCGGCGGGGCCTGCGACATTGAGGACGTGGACAAA
This sequence comes from Drosophila subobscura, assembly GCF_008121235.1. Taxonomy (NCBI): domain Eukaryota; kingdom Metazoa; phylum Arthropoda; class Insecta; order Diptera; family Drosophilidae; genus Drosophila; species Drosophila subobscura. Next base: position 24,871,043 of record NC_048533.1, on the reverse strand, counting down.
GTGTGTTTCCTGCGCGAGCGGGAGCAAAAGTCCAAGGAGCAAAAAGAACAGCCCCGAAAGGTCGCCGGTTACCTGAACCTGCTCGCCAACTCCATTGACAATTTCACGCATGGCCTGGCGGTGGCTGGCTCATTCCTAGTCTCCTTCAGACACGGAGTTCTGGCTACATTCGCCATTCTGTGTAAATACGATTGCTGGCTTCAATTATGCATAGATTTTTAATTGGTTTTTTCTTGCAGTGCACGAGATCCCTCACGAAGTTGGGGATTTCGCCATTCTTCTGCGTTCCGGCTTCAGTCGCTGGGATGCGGCTCGGGCACAGCTGCTAACAGCGGGAGCAGGACTACTTGGTGCCCTGGTGGCGATTGGAGGCTCCGGTGTAACCTCAGCCATGGGTATGTCTAACCAAATGAACTAAAATAATGATTTACTGAGCTCTTTTCTTTACCCCTACAGAGGCACGCACCTCGTGGATCATGCCCTTTACCGCTGGCGGTTTTCTGCACATTTCGCTGGTTACAGTATTACCTGATCTCTTAAAGGAAGAGGAGCGCAAGGAATCCATTAAGCAGCTGCTGGCCCTGGTCTTTGGCATTGCGTTAATGGCCATCATGACGACGCTTTTCGAACACTAACCTAACCCTTGCAAGACGCCGAGCAGCACATCAGAATAGTTTATTCCATAAATGGTTCCAGGACAGGGAGGGCCGTTTCTTGGCTGTCCAAAATTGAAATGAATTTGTTGTACTTTACGGGATGCGCCCAGCCACACGTCCTATTTTGCGTTATGTAATTATAGCCGATACGAATGATATTTAAACTACTGTTAATAATTACGTATTATTGTACCATACGAAACATGAATAGAAACTCCTGTTTTTTAAAGAAATCTACTCTTATTCTCGCAACACAAAAGAACAGCTCGGGTAATTCTTCTATCAAAAGAATCGGTTTTTATTTTTGTTTTCTTTTTGCAAGTCCATTGATCATCTGAACGCTTCGCTCGCAAACTTATCTAGGGCCATTTACTTCTTAGACTTGATCTTCTTAAGGTAGAATTCCAATTCCTTGCCTTCCAGAATGTAGCCGTCGGAGCGACCGCACTGACCGGGGCGGGAAGAAATGCAGGCTGAAAGGAAATGGATTAGCAAAACGAAAGGCAATCAAACCACGCAGGGATTAAGTTATACAAATCAGAGTAACTATGACAAGCCGTAATCACACCCAACAGGCTTGCATCGTTCTTAAAACAAGAACTCTGCAATAAAGTTGTTGGATCGCTAAGGATTTAACATCACTTTTGTACAGCCTAAATCAAAATATCAAAAAGAATACACACCCAAGATACGGCCAGAAGTGAACTGGTCCTCCAAGGCCTGCTCAACTTTGCCAAACTTTTGACGCTCCAGGTACTTCTTCATGACCTTTTCGCTGCGCTTCTTGGTCAGCACGTCGTTCTCATCCTCCTTCTGTGCGTGCTTGGGGTTGCGCTTGCGTCCCAAGGGCAGCACGTAGTGGGATTCGTACCATTGACGGAATGGCGTGGCATCGATGACCACAATGCTGTTCTTCACCAGGGTCTTGGTGCGCACCAGCTCGTTGTTGGATGCATTGTAGACGACATCAGCAATGCGAGTCTTGCGAGCAACACCCTCAGAGGCCCAGGCAAAGTTGCCGTTCTCCAGGCGCAGGGCACGCAGTTTGCTGTTGCCTCCACGAGTGCGCACAGAGTGCACGCGGCTGGAGCCAAGCTGCAATGAAAGAGACCAGGCGTTTAGTATATCTGCACACTACACTTCTAGCTAGAGCATTTCGTTGAGACAGTTGATAATCAGTAGTCCGAACATAAAGCTTTTAAATCATCAAACGGTAGCACACGGTTTGGTAAACCATGCGCAATTACAGTTGACACGCGTTAACATCATTTTAGCGTAGCAATCAGCTATGTGTACACTTCTCTATGGCAGGGCACAGGTTGAGGGATCGCTTACCTTGGTGTTGGCGGCGGGGCGGCCCAACTCGAACTTGCGCTTCTTGCGGAGCGACTTGCGCTTGCCACCAGTGGAGCGGCGCTTGTGTGAACTATCACGGCTAATACCTGTGGACAATATTAAAACACAAATTAAAACGGGTCCCATTTGCCGTGTTTAAATATCAAGACCATTTTTCACACACGAAAACACGCACACCAACCACAATGTATGGGCACGGGACTTTGAGGGTTGAAATTATTGAAAAACGCAGCTAAATTCTTGAATTTATAGTCAATCCGGTGCTTGCGCAGTTGCAAACATACTCCTCACACACTTTTACATTGATTCGATGCATTTCTGAGCCAATTTCCTTGATATTTTAACGCAAATCGCACGAGCCCACTTACCCATGTTCGAGTAAAAAGCGAGAAAGAAAGGAAAAGACACGCACAACACCTCGTGTCAAAAATTGGAGGTTATTTTTTTGACACTTGGATCTTATGGGCAACCCTGTGTTCGAGAGCTGACTATCGGCTGCCACTTTTATCATGCGCATTGCAGCACATTTGGTGTTGCTTTGCTGTACACTGTACACGGTACACCATGAAGCGAGCGAACTAGACCATTTAAGGTATATTATATACTTTTCAGGATGTTTTGACTACGAAATTTGAGTTCATTGCATACGTTTTATGCTATTTTTGTTGGTTGACCTTTTTAGTTTTAAACTTAATTTGTACACATTCCAACGAAAGGAAGTCGTAAAAACTAGCCAATCTTGTGGAGAATTAATTGATATATCGGATAAAAATATAGTTTTAGCGTGGAGACTCCTAACTAGATATTAATATTAAATAGAACATCAAAATCGAGGAAAATGATTTTAGATGTACGGTATATTTACAGTATATTTTGAAAATGCAAGGGCATGTTATCGTATATTTTGGAGGCCCTGACGGTATATTATATCGATAATTTCGTTGACACTGTTGGCAAAACAATTTTTTGTTCTTTGGAACCTAAATTTAATTCAAAAACTGTTCTTTTGAACCTAAGTTTAATACAAAAGCTACTGAATCGATCGTATCTGTGAATGTACGAGTTTTGAATGCCATTATGGTTGGAAAAAACTTCAAGGCCCTCGCGCAGTTCCATCGCCTAACCGAATACATAGTACAGTGCAAACATTGTGACAAAACACTCTCCTCCAAACACACCTCATCGAATCTGACGCGCCACCTACTCAGGAACCACAAGCTACTGGCCCGACAGATTTTCGCGGGCGAAGAGGGCAAAATGCTGGCCGAACTGAAGGACGAGCTGGAGGCGGCCTCCGCCAACGAGGACATTCACATGAACATGGACGATGTCGACGGGGATGGCGATGGCGATGGCGATGGCGAGGGCGACGGCGAAGTTGAGCGCGAGGGCGAAACCAAGACTGCAGTTCGTACGATTATTGGCGGTCAGCAGCAGTTGGATCGGCAGCGTCATGAAGCGGAGATGCGGAACAAAGTAATTGGCAAGAACAACAAACTGTGGGCGCACTTTATCCGAATATCGGAGTTTACTGCCAAGTGCAAGCACTGTGCAAAGACATTATCCTCCAAACACTCGTCGTCCAACTTGATGCGTCACATCGTGCGCCGCCACCACAATCTGTCAAAGACCTTAGACCACTCGCATCATCATTTGATGATGCCCAAGAAGGAGATCGTGTGCAATATTGAGCGCAGGCAGATGGCGGATCCGCTGGAAAAAGTCAACTTCGATGATGTAGATAGCATCATAGAGAAGGTGGCGGATCATTTGGAGGACGAGGTGAGTGTAATGTTTTTGTTACACTGCTTACGGTGGCAGTAAATGTAATACATGTTTACTTAAAGGTAACTTCGATCTCGCTCCAGGAACCCTTCTACGAGTACGTCGTCGACAACACCGTGGAGGCTGGGGACAAGCATGATTATCCGGAATCGAGCGACATGCATGACTTGGTGCAGGCGGGCTCGGCATCGCTTTCGGAGACTACCACGCAAATGGACGAGAAGCTGAAGGCTGAGACGATATACTTTAATGAGATGGCCGAATTGGCTAGATCCAAGCGGAGACTCATTGACCTGCAGACTAAGAAGCTGCTTCTCGACATGAACGTTGTGGATAACTAACAATATTCAGACTGCACATGGGCGCAAACGTTTTCTTTAACTTATATAGTAGATGCAATTGTCGGCGTATTATTAATTAAATATATAACAAATTTTACCTAACAGTTTTGGCGTGTTTATTGTCCGTCAAAGTCATCGCGATACAGGCCATGGCTCAGGCATCGATGTTGGTTTGTTATTGTTTGGCGGCATTTTTTGTTTATTGTTTTTTCTAAATCTTTCCCCGCTTTGGTTCAATGAACATGAACTTGCTCAAGTGAACATGGCACCTGGAATCAGTTCTCTGCTGAGTTTTATGTTTTGGAATAGGTATAATATATTATCATATTATAGAAAATTGCTTCATCAATAGGATAAAATTAGAGTTTCAGCTCTAAGAGTTTCAACTAGCTGGTAATATTAAATGGAATATCAAAATTGAGGAAATGGTAAATTAACCCATTTATGACTCTGTTATATATGTATATTTTTCTTCTTTTTTTTTGGTATTTAATCGCTGCCGCGAAATTGGACGGTTGCACCACGATGAGTCCGCATTGACCAGGTACTTATGTATATTTTTCAATGGTGGGTTGTGTGAGCTAACATTACTTACATTACATTTTCATCGATAATTAAATTTATGATTACATTTTTACATTGATGTTTGCAAAGCTACCAGATGGGACAACTATCGTTACATTTCTGTTCAGGGTTGATTGAAAATGTTTCTTGAAGAACATGTCAGGAAAAAGGGTGAGGTGAGACGATTTAACAACGCGGCAACGCACCTCACCTGGTTACAATCTTTTTCAGCCTCATAACGAGCAGTGTTACGTATATCGATGCTAAACTTCCATCGATGGTGAACTTCCATCGATGATGTTATTCATATCGATGTTTTTTCCAAGCAAAGTGTTTATTTTCGCAGCATTTTTCTTAAAAATTAAATAAAAACAGCGCGAAGGGTAAATAATGGCTACTTTTTCTCCCAATAAACTGCGACAGTGCTCACGGTTTATGGGCGCACCTTGTACACCAGAAAAGGAGCTGCAGATGTGCGATGCGAACAAAATTAAGTCGTGCGCCAATCCCACTTACGAATGCAGCCAGACGCGAATTGACGGACATGAGTTTTGCATTCGCCACATTCTACGCGATCCCCGTGCCAACTACCGTCAGTGCACACATGTGTATACAAACGGCAGAAAGTGCATAAACGCGGTGCCCAAATATGACAACAAAAAGGAGCAGATACTCACCACGCTATGCTTTGAGCACAACCGACAGACGCAGCTGCAGAAGACACACATAGCCGTGGGTCGTCTCCGGAGCGGCGTCGAGTCCAATGAGACGTTGCTGAACAGCCTATCCCATCACTTGAGCGTGGAGGATATCAGGATCGAGTCTCCGCAGATAGAGCTCGATGACGATATGATTGATGTTGTATCACCGCATGCGGCACCGCTGGGTAAGCCAACAATCAGTACAGTACAGCATGGATAGAGTGAATTTTATGTAAATTTCCATTATAGTTCATCAGGATCATCGAAACGAAATAGAGCAAGTTGTAGAAAAGGTTCGACAGCGTCGACGAGTTCTGGATTACGCCTCGGACAGTTCCAGCAATGATGGAGATCCGCCTTGTGTGAAGAATACCGGCAAGGATATCGACTTTTATGAATCGGACCACGAAAGCAACGACTCTGAAGACGATGATCCACTAAAGTAAGATTGTTAACTAGAGTCCAGTGGTTGCGAAGTGCTTTAAGTATTACTTTTAGGCATGCCGGCGTCTACACTCGATCCGAGGCTGTTCGGATTGCAGAGTCGAAAGTGGAAAAGCTTCAGGGCCTTTACCGTGAGGAGCTGACCCACTTGCAGCATGTTCTGAAGCATAGACGACGCCAGTACTTGCACGACATCCGCCGAGAACGGGAAATCTACTGTACGGTCCAATGTTAATTCAGGGTTCTCGTACCCAGGTTTCTAAGTTTCGTTTCTATATTTACAGGCAGCATCCACGATCAGCTCAAGGAGACGCCGCACGAGCGCAAGCTCTACGAACAACTAAAGGCGCTCAACAGCTACCACCGTCGACAGGGAGTTGAAGCGGTTCTCTACAAAAAATTCAAAGAGAAGCGCGCACGGGACACGCTCTTTACATCGAAGTCGGCCAACAATCCCAAGTGCATTTTTACAGAGGGCGGCGTCAAGTGTGGTGAGCGAACGCTGCCATGCTGCAAGCACTGCCGCAAGCACATATTGGAGGACAAGCGTCAGGTGCTCTTCCGAGCATGCGGCGTCGAACGAAGCGGGGTTGTGTGCCAGGAGCCGGTGACCAGCATGCTCGAGGACTCCAACTGTGTGCTGCATCTGAGCGTGGTGCCACCAAGGCGTCAGTATATACAAAAGGTGGGTTAAATTAAAATCTAAGCCTAAGCCACAACATTTTCATCAATTACACCAATTACAAACACCTTGAACACACTTGAATGTCGCTTCTGCTATTGTAATGATAATTCAAACTGTACATCATATTTTGCCACTCCCAAACAACATTTGAAACTAGTTCTTAGACCTATCCATACATATTTAATTGTAGTAGAACTACGAGTATGTAGATAAAGATATGTCTACATACATGATACGATTATTGAACAGCTTTTGTGATCGACCATGAATAAATGACCGAACCGAACCGAACTATCTATCATCTTCTGGTTTTATATGGTAAGATAAACGATGGTTTGTATTATAAGTTAACCATGAGGCTTAGTGTTGTGGAACATCGGAGTGTGGAGAGTGTATATATCCCTTAGATGAACCCCCAGAAGTGCACTGCATATTAGTCTTAATTACAATCATCTAACGTAAATCTCATTTTTATAGTTTTGCTTCTTATTGACGTACCAACCCTACTATATCTCTTCTCACAGAAATGCGAATCTGAGACCGAAGACGACGATATGCCTACAACAAGTACTCTCATAACTGAAACTGCAAACATATCTGCAGACAGCAGGCTTTCCAGAAGCATTCGCAATGTGACCACAGCACATAGAGACGACAGAAAAACGACAGAAATTCAAATTCTCAAAAAACAATCGAGCGCTGCGTAAACCTGTGTGGAAATTTAAATTCAAATTCAATTCAAATACTATAGTAGACCAAGGAAAATGTTGTTGCATATTACATGTGTGTCGTACACCCACCAATTCGTACAGTTTATGATTATGTTGATTGATTGTTCACCAAACTGATTGCTAATTACATGACGTGTGTTTTATTTTATATAAATTTAACAATTGAGATATTTTACTGATAGTTCTTCATTGTTGTTCAATTGGCTTACTTAAAAATTAATGACTGTAATTATCTTGATCTTAGAGCACAGTTATAAAATATCAGTTATCAGTTTCTCCATTCAATAATATCCCTAGTGAAATATATACAGATTATAATCGGAATCGGAATTCGATGGCAAATGCGCTAACTTAAAGTACAATAAACAATTAAAAGTACAAAAAATACATATATATCCAGCTAAGTACGGCTCTAGTCTGTCTCTGTGTCTGCTCACAGTTCCGTTGTGGTCTCCACCTCTGACCGATCCAAATCATTCAGGTACGAGAAGCCAATTTGGCCATAGTCTCGCTTTCCAAACGAAACATTCTCATTGGTGCAGCTTATGTGGTTGTGGCCATCACCAGTTGATCTGCAGAGTAAAAGTTTATTGGGTTACGATTCACTACCGATGTTTGTGTGTATTTACCGTTGGAAGAGCGGATTGGTGATGGGCAACTCTCCGCTGTACATGCGATTGTTGAGTTGGCCGTGTCGCCCCAGAGTGCTGCTGTTCATCAAGTCACCATTTGAAGAACTTTCCAACACCCCCGCACCGCCGAATGTATTCCCACGTCTGCCCATCGTACTGTAGGCATTATTTTTGGCAATGGCCAAATTATTCCGTCCCATCGTGTCCCCATTGGATGGCCCGTTCTGGTAGTGATTGCTGTTCTGATGCTTGATGCGCCCCAGAGTCAAGGTGCCGGAGAGAGCACCATTAGCGTTGTGCGGCGAGCCAAGTGGATTGGCATTGTTGCGTGTGTTGATCTCCAGCGTGCGATTGAATGTGTTTTGCCTGTTGTTTATGGCCAGATTGTTGTTCATGTTGTTGATGTTATTGAGATTGTTGTGCCGGCGAAGTGTGGCAATGGTAGCCGTCGTTGCATCTGAATGTGATGGACTCGACTGACCACCTGGCACAAGGCTGTTGCCGTTGCCATTGCCGTTCTCCTTGTGCGTTATGTAGCTGACATTGTCCAGCGAGAAGGCATGGTTCTTGGCGCTAAAGTCCAGCTGCAGATCATCATCGCCATCGGGCGGCACTGCCATGGCCAGCATCTGCGTTTCATACTCCTTCATGCTGGCCACAGTCTCACTGACATTTGAAGCCTGCTGGTTGACAATGACTGGATCATAGCGCGTTGGACTCGTTGAGGAATACTGCCGCATGCGTTGCTTGAAGTTTTTGTATCTAATGGGGGGATAGTTTAGCTATTAACAGTCTTCTATGGAATCTAAGGTACTTACTTTGACCAAGAAATGCAAATGTAGATTATCCCAATGGTGCCCAATATCAGAATGATGAGCGATATGGCAATTAGCGTAAAGGGAAACACTTCGTCATCGATGTCTATGGCGGCCTTGATCTGATAAAACAAAGTCAGAAATGTAAATCTATAGCTTCTAGCTCTTCCTATTCTAACTTTTACCTTGTGAACATGTTCCTTAATTTCTATTGGCACTGAAATGCCATCAGCCTTGGCTCGTGCCAGCGCAAAGTTCAGCTCCAAGCGGGCAGCGGGTTCCAGCAGCGTGGTCTCCACAACGGTATCATTGCGCTTTAGCAGCTTCTCTGACTTCGGATCGATGAGATAGAACCACACATCCGTTGCCGCTTGGTTCTCGATCACCGTGCCATTGTTGGCCAAATACTTTTGGTTGCTGAAACGTTCAATGCCGCTGACAAGTCCGGTTTTCTCCTCCAGCAGCTCCTCCACCTCCGTGTGGTAGTTGCGCAGTTCACTGGGCGCAGCGCTGGGAAACGACAGGGCCATCCGATTGATGTCTGTCAGTTTATTGACTACGATTCGGGCTCTGGTGCGATGTGAGCCCTGTTCCTGTTGGGCATCGCTGTCCCGTGCCTCAACGGAGAAGGTCATGGGAAAGGCTTCTTCATTCTTGAAATGCCTCGCAGTGCGCAGAACTCCATCCTCTGTCATCATGAAAAAGCTTGTTGGCTGCAAGGAAATATAGATTATTAGATACTCGTCTCTTAAGCTTCCTTTAAGTACTCACCAAATTGTCTCCGCCGTCCTCATCGTCGTAGAGCTTGTACCGAACCATTCCAAACTTTCCAGAGTCACGATCTGTGGCACGCACCTGCAGAATGGTCGTGTCCACATCCATGTCGGAGGTAACCACAGTGTAGAAAGTGTCCCGCTGGCCACGCAATCGATTGAACACAAACTCTGGCGCATTGTCGTTCTCGTCTTGCACGATTATGTTCACAGTGGTCTTATCCTTCAGCGGGTTGACAAAGTACCGATGGGATACAAGGCGTAGCTGGAGTGTGTACGAGGATTTGTTCTCGAAATCCAACGACTGAACGAGGACTATGCTGCATCCATGATCGGCCAGGCTTAGGTTGAACCTTGCCTCATCGTTGCCATGCACAAACTCGCACCTAAAGTCTGCCGGTCCGCTGGCCGATTGCTTCGAATTGATGATCTGCACAATCTTCAGGGTGCTGTTCACTTCCGTGGACTCGGGCACGCTGGTGGTGTAGCTGTCGTCACTGAAGCCCAGGCCTATATTCTCCGTGCTCAGCATTAAGCCGCTCTGCAGCTTGGTCTCCATGTCCCTTTCGTTGTTCTGCGACTGCGCAAGATGTCGCACATCCACGCGCAGAGGCGCCACCGAGCTGAGCTGTGGCTCACCCATGTCATAGGCGCGAATGTCCACATGGTACTCTGTGTCCACTTCCTTGCGCAGCTCATCGCGGATGCGCACTGCGCCCGTGTCCGGATCGACCTGAAAGTATTTAGGCGCCTTGCCCCGTCCAACAATCTCGTAGCGGACCACGTTCCCGGGGGAGGTGCCATCCCCATCGATGGCTGGCAGAGTGGCTATAATAGTGCCTATGGCTTGGTCATCATTCACCGTCACTGGATCGGGCACAGTTATGAATCGTGGTGGCAAGTCATTCCGATCCTCAACATCCACAACAAGCTGCAGAGTGTCTCCCGGTCCATCGCCATCGTTCTCAATGGTTCCAATTGTCAGCTGGTGCTGCCGCTGGTTCTCGTAGTCCAGTCCCTTGATTGTGTGCACCTCTCCCGAGGTGGCAGACACCTTGAACAACTCCGCATCGCCCTTGCGAAGCACGTAGGTGATTTCTGGCATTGTATCCGGATCGAAGGCCTGCACCGTGGCCACCAGGAAGTTCACCTCGTTCTCTGGTATGTGCACATCGATGCGAGCATCGCTGAACTTTGGCACCTCGTCGGGAATGTCGTGCACCAGCACCGTCACACTGGCAGTGCCCAGGCGAGCATCTGGCGCCCCATCCTTGGCAGTCACCACGAACTTGTACTCGTTCAAGCGCTCATAGTCCAGCTGGGATGCAGTTCGCAGCTCACCAGAGGTGCCATTGATGGTAAAGGGCACATCCGTGGGTATGGAGTAGGTGATCTCTGCATTGATGCCCTCATCCGCGTCTGTGGCATGCACCACGCCAACGAAAGCATCGGCGGCGCCTTCATCCACTTGGAAGACGTACGGCAGCGTGGACAAATCAAACTCTGGGTTCTTGTCGTTGATGTCAGTCACCTTGATGTTCACTGTGGCGCTGCTCGAGAGGCCGCCAGTATCCTCGGCTCGCATGATCAGTTGGTAGCGCGTCAAGCTCTCGCGATCCAATTTGCGGATGACAATGATGACACCCGTCTCCTGGCCCACAGCAAACTGACGCAGATCGTTGCCGGATATGATGGAGTAGACAACGGCATCGTTCTCGGGATCGTCTGCATGCACCACGGTGACTGTGGAGTTGATTTCCGCACCCTCGCTAACCTGCACCTCGTAGATGGGCTTCTGGAAGCGTGGCGGCTTCGTGTTCGGTCCCGGCGTCACACTCACCTCCACAATGGCCTGCGAGGACAGTCCACCCACGTCTGTGGCCTGCACTGTGATGGAATATTGCTCCCCAGCCAACAGTCTGCCGTGGGTGCTGATCTCTCCCGATTGCTCGTCGATGGTGAACTTCTGAATGCCATTGTTGGACACGTGATAGATGGAGTAGGCCACGACGGCATTCGGCCCCTCATCGTTGTCGGTGGCTGTCACCTGTGTGACCAGGCGACTCTCGCTCTGATCACCAGTATTGGCTGTAATCGAAATGGGCGAAACCATCGCCAACTTCGGTGCATTGTCGTTGACATCCCGCAGATGCACTGTGAGGCTGAGTGGGGCGCTGGCAGCGTTTGTGCGCGGCTCCCGGGCGACAACCTGAAACTTGAAGCGGCCGGGGGCAGGCGGATCCCGATCGAGGTTGTCTTCGTTCACCACCAGAATCCCTGCGCTGGTCACATTAAATGAAGGCGTCGTCAACTCGTAAATATAATCGGGCTTTGCATCGTCCTCGCCCAAGTCTGCGTCTGTCGTTGTAAAGGATATGGGATTGCCGTTTGTATCCAACACTCTCGTGCCTATGGCAGAGTTCTCGTCCACATAGCCCTCAGTGGCAGAGGAGGATATGGCGGGGGGATTGGCATCCACCGGCTTAACCGAAATCGTCAGTTTGGCCGTGGTGAAGCGCCGCGGTGCAGGTGAAATCTCCTCTGCGCGCACGATAATGTCATATCTCTTGGCGGTGGATGTGTCAATGGCTTTTGTTTGCTTCAGCACGCCCGTTTGCTCATCGATCTCAAAGTAATCCTCATAGTTGCCAGGCATTCCGCTGGCGAAGCTGTAGCGAATGCGCGAGTTGATCGTATCCAGATCGACCGCTTGTATGCGCTCTGGCAGCACATTGAGCACCCCCAGCAAGGAGCCTGCCGGCACAGAGGCCGTGTACTCGGGGTTTATGCAGGCGCCCTCGAGCAGCACGCAGCCACGATATATAAAAGATGGATCCAAATCGTCCGAGTCGGCTATATTCACCGTTAAAGTCGTGGTCGAGGAAAGTCGATGTTCGGTGTTGCGTGCACGATCCTGAAAGTGGAGCGAAGAGAGTGGCCAGATGTTTAGAGTCGCATTAAATGTTTAGTATTTTTGTTTGCTTACCGAAGCAACGATGGTCACATAATAGCGCTGAATCTTCTCATAGTCCAATATCTTTGAAACAGTAACCTGCACACAAATACTCGTATTAATGTCAGCAAAACTGTTAACAAATAAACTTACCTGTCCCTGGTGTGGAAATGATATGGCAAAGGTGCCATACCCGTCGGCACTCGTGAGCTTCTCATCTTCGGTTGTATTGATGGGTTTATTGGCAATAAAATACTCCACCAGTCCGTTAACACCTGCATCTTTGTCGAGTGCTTGAATGTTGCGAAAGATTGTTGTTCCCACCGGCGTGCTCTGATTTAAATAGAGTTTAGAATTGCAGTTAAACGTAGATTAGTACGAGCTGGAGTCACTTAATACACTCGTAATTAGTTACAGAGTTGAATTTGGCATTCGTTTAAGTTTGTTCATTTAATTAGTGCATTCCAAAGATGTTTTCCACTCGGCAGTCAGACTCCCTCGGGAGTGCCGCTTTAAACGGCAAGTGCATGCCAAACGCATCCTCTTCGGAGTATATTCCATGTGGACTGACAGACTGCCATAATGGGAACTGGAACTTTGTTTAACACACATTCTCGTGTGTATTTATGGGAAAAGATTGGCTAATTATTCGCTGAAGTTGAAGGGTTTTTCTACAGCTAAAGTTATCTTTATTCAAACAACAAAAAGCTACCAATAAGCCAGCAAAAATGAGCGATTTTCGGTGGATAAGAAGTGGATAAGCCATAAGCGAATACACACAATTGGCTCGCCGCTTCACGTTGCCAAATGAATTATTTATGATTAAAATTCCCCTAGGTATGGTTCACATTTTGAATCTCGTTCTGTACATATTTGAGTAAGTTTATTGCAAGCTCATTGCTCATTTCTGTGCCAATTGTGGTAGTCCTTGAAGTAGCTTATAATTATTCAGAGTGATGTATGGGGTCTTAAAAGTGGAGGAACTAGTGGAACGCTTCTCTTTTGTTTCGTGGCTGGTGCTTTCTAATATGTCAACTGTTCTGTAATTGAACGTTATTAGTCTAAATACGTGATTAACAGACGGAAATACTATTGTATCGTATGGTGGATGGTGGATGGAGCCTTAGATGTGATGTTGTGTCTCAACATGCAATTGTTGCTGTTGCTGTTGGACGTTGTTGGGGCACGGAGCAACATGAACATGCTGCATCAACATGCGACGTGGACAACACATGCTTGTCTGCCACTTCATTAGTGTCTTGTATGTTGTTGCTGGTTTGCTGGCTATGCCATCGAGAAGGCTATGCACATTCACCTGACTCGGACTCGGACTTGGACTCGCTGTCTCTGCCTCTGCCAGCAGTGGAGCATTTGTGGCAACAACTGTGGCTGCTACGCGAACTGGACTGGTAGCTCGCAAACGTTGGGGAGGGGAAAATGTAGCCAGAGAAGGCAGGAGGCAGGCACACAGAACAGGCAAAACTTTGGCGCTCCAAAAAGCTGTTCGTGTCTTGAATGGTTGAAATCTACTTACCTCGGGTACGGTGACCTCATAGGGCGTGTTCATGAAACGGGGCGCATTGTCATTGATATCCGACACGCGCACAATAATGGGAATGTTGCGCTTCTTATGCGACGATCGAATGGTGCAGGACACCTTAAAAGAGAAATGGCGTAGTACTGTGAGTGTGGGTGCATCATCATCAGAGGTTCGTTAAACAATTCATTAAGGCTATTAATTCATCTGAACTTGAAGACAAACACCGCCTGGGGAGCTCGACGCGACTCACCTGGAACACAATGTGACTGAGATTCTCCTCATCCCGATCCAGGGGCTCCAGCAGCTGCAGCCTCTTGCCGATCAATTGAAATGTTGGCTGTCCCTTTGGGAAAACTAGATCCAGATATATTTCCGTCTCCGGATCACCAAAGATGGGCAGTTCCGCGGGAGTCGTTTGCTGACCAATAACTACAGCAGATACATACATAAATATTCATTAAAGTTGGTCTAAATTTATGTTTTTATGCTAGACACCAGAACAGTGGAAAAGAAAAGAGAACTAGTTGATGTGGCATCACCAAGAGCGAAGAGAAATGTATCCTTTCTCTTTGAATTGAGGGTTAGAGGAGCAGTCAGCGTAGAGCATCGCAACGGTTGGCAACAAATATGCGTTTATATTGCCTGTACACACATATGTACATCGGTATGTACATATGAGACATATGAACGTGCTGTACAAATTCGTGTTAAGCGGCAGCTGCGTCTAGAAAGCCAGATTTAGATCTTGCACAATACGAATACGAATTCGAACTACGAATATGTACATATGTATGTATGAATGTACATATTTACATGTAGAGCAGTAATCGGATTTGTGAGCTAAGGCCACATATGAATATTGGAAAAATTCACAGTAGCTCCGCTCGTATCGCCAGTGTTGATTTTAGGAGCATTCCTAAGGAACACGAACATTATGCCTCCACATGGGCACATGTTCGAGTGTTATGTTTTATTCTGATAATCAGATCAAGCTGTTGGTTCTGCGGAGTCTGTGCTGTGCTCTGCTCTGCTCTGCTTGTAAAGCACACAGGTACAGGTATCTACATAGTTACATGTTCATGGACACGTATGCAAGTTATAATTATGGCGTTGCACCTTTTGTGCCTGTAGACTGTGATCTTAAGAGTTGAGGCTTTGTCTCAGAGCAGAGCAGAGTACACCTCAGCGCTGCATTGCATGTGTCCGCCTCTTTACTGCTGTGCTGTTTTGTGTTTAAGCGTCATATAAAGTGACTTCAGGTTTTTGAGGCATCCAACACAAGATGTGGCATAAAACATGCAATTTTTATGCTAGTAATGCCACAACGACGTTCAGGCCCTTCTCCCAGAAAGCCACTCCATTATTATAGTAAAATGTTTGCAAGGCACAAAGAGGAACACTCTGCTGCATACACCTCAAATGGGTGCACAAACTTTCAGAGAAATAATTGCTGGAATTTCGAGATAAATCAATTTGAAACTCTTGCTAAAGTAATGCCTGTAGTTCCACTATAGTTAGTTACTTTAATCTATTTTTAATTAAAAAGTAATTCTTACATGCATCGCGACTTTCTTCTATGTCCAGAATTATGTTCGTTTGGCCCGTTTCCACTTCGCACAGTTGGGATTTGCCCAAAACAGCTGAGGACAGCAGAATTAACAGACCAAAAAAGCCAAGTCCCTGCATTGCTGTAGACATTTTATCTGTAAATGAAATTAAGTATTATTGTATGTATAATATGAAGCTTAAAAGTGCCCTCTTTATATACATGTATTTATATGAGATTGTGTGTATGCCAAGATGGCTTCCCATTCCTTAAATGGTGTGAAATCAATATGCAATAAACATTTAAACCAAACTGGAACCTGGCGTTGTCTCTGCGCGTTGCTTCTCTCCTCTACTGGGCAATTCTTCTACTCTACTCTCCGCTCTGCTCTCCACTCTCCAATCCAACCCAGCCCATCTGCATGTTTATATGGGCATGAGGAAATCATAGATGCGAACGCATGGAGCAAAGCGTAGCGGTAGTCTGGCTGTTTTTCGTGAACGATCAAAGAAGATTGCAGCACACAGCTCTAAACTCTTATTAATTCCATCAGTAGGTGTCTTGGCCATCAGCTGCATACTCTAATTATTTCACCAACTAAAATAAAACGTAACTGAAACCTCAAAATCGTGTGCGCCCCTATCATGTTTCCCCCGTTCCCTGGCAGCCACAAAAACCATTTGCAGCACAGAGAGCCAGTGCCAGTGCCAGTGCCAGTGGCAGGCAGTCATCAGAGTGGAAGTTCACAAAAGTGCTAAAAATGAAACCGCATTCCTTGGCTCTGGCCAGTTGCATGAGGAACACAAAAAAAAGAGAACTAAACTCTTATAAAATGAGGAACCGCGCGGGCCACTAAGCAAACAACTGCACTTACTGGAGGTGACTCCTAGTGGTGAGGTAGCTGGATGCTTTGGTGCTGCTTTCTGTACAGGTGTACATTCTCTCTCGCGGAGTTGGCCATCTCATCAAGCGCCTAAACGGCGGCTCCAGACTCCACTGCCTGTTCGAGTTGTGGCTTAGATACAGTTATAAACGTATTTCCAAGCCACTTCTTGAGCTATGCTATGCTGTGCTATGATATGTACGTATGTTTTTATGTAAGTATGTATCTTGTGCTATGCTATCCCTATGCTGGTTCCCGCTGGCTTTCTCTTGCTGTAAATCCGCCAGTACCAGTACCTGTACCTGTACCTTGCCTGCCGCCTGCCTGCCTGCCTGGCTGCCTGCCTGCCTGACTCATTCACCCATTCACCGCAGACTTGTTGGCCACAGGAGCACAGCTTGCGTATCTCTCCGGCATTACTCTTATTAGAACGCGAATTTAATTGTTTTATAGTGGAAAGAATGGTAGAACACAAAGAAGTACATAAACACTTCCTACGAAACATATACATAAATGTCCGTTGAGTCTGCGTGGCTGTGGGAAAACCATGTACCTGCTTTTGGCTTTGGCTTGGCGCGCCAAGTTCGTGGCATTAGATCATATAGTTTTTAATACCGCAACAATAGATATGCAAAGTTGCAAACGGATAACTTTGGCTAGTTTTTGAGCAAAAAGATGTTTAGTAAATGTCATACGAAGCTTTGCTACAATCTGTATTTAAGTCTCTTAGTTTTTCTCATGAATTGTTGTCTTTCAATCATGTTCATTTAGTTAGCGAAGAAAGCCTCTTAAATACAAACTCACATAATATGAAAAACAATGAAAAAGCATCAAATTAAATGTATAAAAAATTACTCATCTCAAACAGTTCTTGCTGTGAAATCATCTCCCAAAGTAAGAGTGAAAGTTTGAACTTTAAACAATGTGCTGCAGCCCCCTAATTATCGCCCTGTTGCGCTATCCATATATAAGTTTATTTTTGCTATAAACGAGGATGGGGCTGGTATGATGGCTTGGCACAGCATCTCCCCGTGCACAAATCCTTTAGTTTAAAGACTATTTGTCTATATAATATAGCTTTCACTGTGCATACCTGTCGTACAAGAGCCAAAAACAACATGCGAGTAAATGAAGCTACAAAGCTGTTGAATATGCCCAACCGGAAACCTATAGAAAAAGCCGAATGTGCCAAACTGGTTTGCAAAATAAAACGAAAGCCGAAGAATTGCTTTAAACGCTGGCCGCTGCCTGCCTGCTGCCTGGTGCCTGCTGCTTGCTGCCTGCTTACTGCCTGCTGGCTGCTGGGTGCCCAGTGCTCAGAGATACAAGAAACCTGTTGCTTATTGATGCTGTTTCTGCGAACATTTTCTAGTTTTGAATGTGGTACACAATACGTACCGAACCGAACTTAAATCTGAAATCTATTGGAATGCGAACGATGGTTGCCACATTGTGCATACATACATATACATACATATGTATGTACAATGTATGTATGCACACCTTCATGTCTGTGCACGTATCTATAAAAAATTATTTCACTTTATCAATATAATTCTGGAGAGCCTTTGGCAATGCACATAATGCAATATCTCTACATACATACATACATAATGCATACATACATATCTTCACATGTTCAGTACTTCGGCTTGTGTGATTATGTGGTTTCGGATGGGTTTCGGGCCCCCCCACTTTAATGATAGTTTAAGTGTAAGTGGAAATGTCTTGCCTACTCGAAAAGTAGTCATAAATGGCTAGCAGTAAGCAGTCAAAAATCAATCTGCGGCTCATAATCTGACAAGCCTCAAAATAGAAAGCGAAAAAATATCATTTGCTGGGCGCAGACTTTGGTACTTGCGAGTCTGTCATCTTCAGTTGGAGGCAGCGTTTCGAAACGTGACTGACTAAAGGTCAAATTATCCAGTTGCTAGCCGTTGGGTTGGGAAGCAAAATAAAACCACAAGCATCCTTGCTGCACACGCTAACCCTAGCAAAATTAACTCGTGGAAGCAACAATTAAGGCTGGCATTTCCCCCTGGCTAATTTAACATGTACTTCCGGTGTAACATTACACTTTGTGCCTGGAAGATAATGTAAGTTGGGATGGATTTTGTAGCAGTGTTTGGCCCTATAATTAAAAGCTACAAGTGTAATGGTTTGGCTTGCTTTCGTGTAACTTTAGCGTCTAAGAGTTTATACAGACAATCAGAAGGATCAGTTGAGATGCGGTTGCTGATCAATAATAATTCGGAGCCGCCAAGATCAGATCACTTATGTATGCACTACGATCGTATACTTTATGGGAACGGAAATGATTAGACTCTTTGTTAGGGTAAAGGTACGACTAATGGTGACAAACATATATTTAGTTTCGTTGAACAAAAAACTACAAGTAATTCATGGAAGGCTTTCTGCAGGTGGTAAGGCTGGGTATTAAAAAAGGTTTTTATTTGTACTTGAGTGTGTACTATACAGTGAGGGTTCTTATAAGATTTCATTATTATTATTTGTTTTTTGTTCTTGTTGAGTTAAGACAACCTAAGAAGATTGCCATAAGGTCGATGTCTTGTACTTCCATGGAAACGCGATGGGCAACTGGCAGACATCTAAATAAAATTCTCAAAGGCAATATGCCATATTCTACTCATAACGTAATACTCTCAAAGCTTATTAATTTCCCAATTAAGATCGGCTTCTTTTACTTACCATTTGCTTTCAAGAAGTTGTTGGCTTTTTTCAAAATGTTGCTAGAAGGCCGTTGAGCTGAGTGTATCCCAGAACCATTTGTTTGAACAAGAAATGTTGAGCACACGATTGAGGGGAACAATTTGGTTGGATTGTTTCTATTACATTTCGGAAGTATCTAAATCACGTACAGTCCGACTATAAAGAACACACAAAAACACGTTGAAACACAGGCACGGCACGTTTAAAGAAATATTTTTTAGCATTCCAAAATTATGGAGCCATGGATTTTGGCATTTTGATGATGATCTCGTTGTGTGTGTGCATATAGTAATGTGGATTACACACTCATACTAGTTTGATATCCCGCGAAAAGCAAACAAAGCTGCGGCTGCTTCGGGTTCTGCTGCTGCTGTTGCGGCTGCGGCTGCGCTCACACATATGTGTGGGAGATCGATCGGCCGTGTGGTAGCATGTGGTAAAAGTAGTGTGACAAGTTGACGACGGCGAGGCTGACGGTTGCTTTAAGAAAATCTTTACATACGTGACCTCATTTGCCGGACATTTATCGGAAAACAGTTTAGGCTTAGGGCCATTTCTCAGGGTATTTCCATCGAAAATATGAGCACTGCACTTGTCATAGCTTATGGGCACATTAACCTTAAAGACTCTTTAACTGGTCGAAAAATATTTAGTATTTATTCACGAGCACCATTAACACCGATTTGGGGATCCTTTTATGCGTTTTTCTTACGATTATGAACACTAATGATGAGGAATGGAATGTACACAGCACATCGCCAGCATCATTTATATTTAAATGGGCTTTAGTATATCACGAATGTCCGTCCATTGAGTGTCTGAACTTTATAAACATCTTAGCAGATAACTTTTTATAAAATTAGCTCTTGGGCATATTCATACCAGCGCAGAAACCGGTATCGCGGGAGCCACCTAAAAGACTCGTACCCTATCCACATAGATGTGTAGGTACGTATGTACGTCTGCAGGTGATCACAGTGCGAACGACACGTGAGAACGGTGCAGTAGATGCCACAGGTATGGGCGATATTCGAGCGCTGCTGGGGCTTCCAACTGAACTTGGTTGAGTTTTCTTCATTGAGCGGCTTCACTGAGTGGATTGTTGAGTCTCTTTGGGTGTTTGTTTGTTTGAATGGTGCGAAATAACAATCGCACACAAAGTGGAGAGAGAAACTTCTGCAGGGAGTATGCAAAAAGCAGGTATGGGCGAACGAGTTGACATACAACTTGTATAAACGCAACTCCACCTCGTGCTCCTACCTGTCTTGCGCGGGTCTGAGCCGCACTCAAATCACCTCACTTTCAACTCAAACTCAACTCAAACTCAACTCGTGGAGCTGAAACTACGTAGGCAATCTCTTTTGCGGTAAAACTGGTTTTTGGGACTAGTTTAACAGCTGATACAATGAATACACATAGCTGAAAACAAACATACAAATGTATGAATGTATGTACGTACATTCGTATGGATGTCTTTTCGTATCCGAAAGGTAAAGCCAATGTACAGGTACACTGTGATCTGCAGGTGCATGTACGTATGTATGTATGCATGTACGTCTGCATGAATGTATGTTTGCTTGCTTGTTGTCTATGAGCGGCCTGTTAACTTAAAGTAAATAAAAAGACCACCATGTTTCATTTCCATAACAGTAGACACCAAAACCAGTTTAATGTTTTTACTTTGTTTTTGTTTTTAGTTTTAGTTAACATGTTTCAAGCTATGATAAATGTTTCTTATTACAAACATTTTTGGCGATGCTGCTGCGATTTTTGTGCAACAAACTGTCGCTGGTTGGTTGGTTGGCTGGCTGGCTGGTTGGTTTGTCTCTCTTGTTGCACACTTGCCCGACCGGGCAATGCATGAATGAAGTTCAGACAGGGGGCAGCAGACAGCATTTTTGTGCATTTATATAAGTGGATACCCACTCCGTGACACTAGCCAGACATTTGCATATTCAATTGCATTGTATTAGGACACAATGACAGCCTTTTGGAGCTTTCAGAATGTCTCAGATTGAATGCATTTCTAATTATCCAACAATTGCACGCAGCAACGAGACCTTTCTCAAGTAGTTTGTTGGAGAGAGATTGGAGTAGCAATTTGTTCTGATTTATTATCTTAACACACAGAATGGGAGAAAGTGCTAACGTTCAACATAAACTAATTTAACTGTTTGTGGTCTGCACCGGATACGGAGTAATGAAGTCAATTCTCAGCAGTAAAGATTTATGAACACTTAACTTTTAAACATGGCTATTTTTTATTATTAATGTTCATTTAAAACTCAAATTCAAGCTTAAATTCCTCTTACTGGAGTTGTATAAGTTTTTGATTTTGTCTGCTGGCAACGTCAACATTTTTCGCAGCTTATTAGTTGATTGTTTTTGCACGACATTCGATGGGTATCCCATCCGGCTTCGGCTGCCTGGGGTAGTCTATCTCCGTTCACCTCAACACGGGCGGAGGGTCATCAAGAATTGCTTGACTGACACCAATATGCATTTAGCAAACTTTCCGCATGCTCAAATTACAATTCAAGGGAAGCTCTTTTGAAATCCATTCCATTCCTCTTTTATGTGTACATATTTATGTATGTAAAACTGTATGTATGTATGTATGCATTCTGCTCAAGCTTGACCACAAAGTTAGAATGCAATGTAAGCATAAATGCTTTACTTACTGACTTCTGACAAATAATGTTGTAGATCAGCACATAAGACGC
This sequence comes from Drosophila subobscura, assembly GCF_008121235.1. Lineage (NCBI taxonomy): Eukaryota > Metazoa > Arthropoda > Insecta > Diptera > Drosophilidae > Drosophila > Drosophila subobscura. The sequence goes on along the minus strand of NC_048533.1, from coordinate 24,849,185 downwards.
AACCAATGAATATGAAGCAGTCGACTGAACTTTATGGGATTTACATGCAAAGTTTATCAATGTTTTATCCGAATAGCAAAGCTATTTGCACCCAAAAGTGAACAACTTTTTATTGTCTTTTTTGCATCCTCAGCCATCGTCAGTTATCTTGCCGTGCCGGGTAATTGCAAGAGGCAAAATTCTTAATGGTTGGGTTGGTCTCTGCTCCCACATGTTAAATGGGATGCTGGCTGGTGCTGTTGAATCATTGTACGTTTACTTTTAATTGCTTCACAAGTACCACTGCATTCCCCCTAACTATTCGTAACAATAACAACAACAACAACGACTGCTCGAATCGAAACTAAGGCGCACCAAATAGCCCAGCCAGAAGATGCCATGCCATGGCATGGCGAACAATCAGTTTGCCAAGATCAGCTACTCTGTCCGGCAATGGTTGCATTCATACGTTATTACATATGTCTATGTATACATACATACATATGTATGTACACGAATGTATGTATTTATGTATGTACATTCAGCTGCGGTCAAAAAAAGGAGTATGGAGTGGAAGGGATCTTTTATAAGGTGGAAATTCAATCTACCATTTACAAGCGCAGAATATCTCTGATGCACACGTTATGTGGCTTCTTGCTTATAGATATACATACATAAATACATACATATATGTATGTACATACGTGCATGTGTACATACTTACATTTTGACCGCAGCAAATGCCATTAACATTTCTTAATTGAATCAGATTCTGATGCAGATTATGAGTAGGCACCCATCGCATGTTCACCACCCCCTAGGAGAGACCGACAATTTCATAGCTTAAGCAAATAAACTCGGAAGATAGTTAGCAGCTCATTTGACTTGCACTGCTTAATCCAACTTGCTGGTGCGCATAGTTCAATGAACCTGCAAATCTAATTAGTTAATTTTTCATTAAAAGTTGGCTTGTGTAATCTAATTTGGCGAAACCGCCAAATCTTGCTGCAGCCAAAACGAACCGGCAAGCAGCCGACCAGCCAACCGACCAAGCAACTGCGACGCTATTAAAGGCCAACAATTGTGGCATGTCCTAGTGACAGCAGCCCCACCAAAGCAAAATGCAATAACAACAGCCACGAGCGACTGCTAGCTACGTGCCGCAGCAGTTGTTGCTCCTTCATTATTATGCATTAAGCATACGATATGTTGTACAACTTGGACACAATAGAAAAGGGGGTATATGGATTTTGCTATTCGTTTGGTCACATACAGACTGAGCGATTGCCTATCACTAAGTGGCCAAAAGGGCAGACGAAGTCCTATGGAAAACCAATAACCAAACAGGTTAATAAGTAATTTATTTTATATCTTTTCAATGGGCAAGAGTACATAGGCTTCGGCGAACAAAAATCAGGCCTTTCCTGTTTTCCGGCACTCGGCGGCTGCTATGGTCAATCTTTGCTTTTTTGTGGGATGTCCAGGCTCCTTGGCAACTGCGTGCAATTCGTGGGGGTTCGTATGTCGCTTAAAAATTTTAATTGCCTTTGCGTGTTTAGAAAACTTACACGCTGTACGTTCTGCGTACCGCAGCAGCTGGCCCAATGGCACCAAAGGCTGTGCCTTTGCTTGGCTCTTGCAGCTAGAGTATCTGCCACGGGGATATGATATGGAGAATTATCTGATATTTACTTTCACACTTTCAAATGTAAGTACCAGCCATAATAGTTGCATGCTTATAATAAAAGCAAATACTTCCTCTGGTGGCATTAATCATTTTCAAGTAATAACTAAGATTGACCAAAAGTTACTTCGAGAGGAAAACGTGGATCATTACCTAAGCAGTTCATCGCATTTATTCACTCATATGAGGCTAATGCTTGGGAACGACAGTTCTGAGTCGGAGTCGGTCGAGTCACCTCTGTCCAAAGCGCGCCATTTGGCCTGGGGTTTTATTTCTCTTTTTCCGCATCTTGTGCATCAATGGCACGGCCACAGTGACTGCTTCTCGGTATCCTGCTACTGCTTCTCCTCGTAGTGCTTCTTGATGGTTGGAAATGCCACAATGAAGTTCGTCACACAATTTCTTTGCCTACGGCTAACAATTTTCAACATAAAATACGCACTGTCGCGCCATCTATCGCAAAAATAAACTATACCATTTTCAAATGTTCATGTAGAAACTATAAATACATCCTACATACATTGAAATCTGATTTCTACATTTCAACATGAATGTATCGATATTCAACAGGAGTTAAAATGTTAGCCAACAGCGCATGTTATCATGTTAGTTTACAGAGCGTAATGTCCAGCGTTCATGTTGAATGTCCAATGTTAAGTGCTATGTTAAAGAGTTAGCGCGGAAATTTCAAATGTTGGCAGCTGTCGAAAATTAGATCCAAGGACCCGGAACAGGGACGCTGTCGCTGAAAGAGATGAACCTTCTGGTGGTTTCCGTTTCATCCAGTAGAAGAAGAATGATTTACACATTTTCTGCATGCAACTTTCATTTCATCGAAATGAATTCTATATTTATTTGCCAAAACAATATAAGAATAAACAGTTTGAAAAAACAGCGAAAATGTCGAAAGACTTGATTGAAACTCTTAACTAAATATAGATAGATAGATATTTCTTGTGAATGCTGCGCCTTAAACAAAACTAAAACTAATTTACATAAAGAACCGGGACGAACGGAAAAACAAAGTTCAAAAATTACTGAAATTGATCGACACAAAGATTTAATTGATAGAAATGCACAAAATATAGCCTGAAGTTAAGATCAGTTAAGTTAAGAAATTGGAAAGGATAGTTAAAATTATTATTTGTTTGTAGTTTTCATCTTACAGCTACGAAGTTGTCGTGTAGAAATTGAAAACATTGAAATTGTTGACTTACATTGCTAATTACAGTTAATGTTGTTGATTTTTTTGTGTGTTAATTTTTCTCTTTTTTCTCTTTTGATTTGTAAAACGTGTTTAAAAACCTTCTTTTGTCGTCACAGCTTTTGCGTCACAGCTTGAAAGTCATCAAAACGACTACAACCATCACCAAAAACCTCTTCGATTTCGAGCCTTCTTCAGGCAAAAACTATGAACTTTTTTTTATGCAAGATTTAATTTTCTTGTTTGTTTTTTTCTCTGGTTTGCAATTTGCTTCCTTCTTCTGTTGATGTGTGTGTAAATTGTATGTAGAAAAACATTAAGACTAAATTACACACATATGTACATACATACACATGTAGATACATACATACATACATACATACATACATACATACATATGCATTTTCTTCCGTTCTAGGCAGTTAACGTGGCTACAAAACTATTCAAATATGGTTAACCCTTCCGTTCCGTGTTTGTGTTTGGGCTCGGCTATGGGTAGGGCTCCGTTCTCGGGTGGGTTGTGGTAGGGATTTTAGATTGATTTCACTGTAGTTTCAACAATTTCGACGCACATGCACACAGTCCCTTCCTAGGCGATCTCCGACCAGCCGAGCACCTGCTCCAGCTGATTCTCGCTGAACTCGAAGCCGCCCTCGCTCATGATGTAGTCGTCGTTGCAGAGGTCCATCATGGCCGGGGTGTGCAGCAGGGGATTGCTGTTGTCCAGAAACGATATCGATGTCTTCCTGCTGTGGGTGGTGGGGCAACCTTCGGCCTCCTCCTCACCCAGCACTTGTGGCTGCTGCTGCTGCTGCTGTGGCACCACATCGAGGGGAGGAGGTGCAGCCTCCTCGCTATGGCTGACGTGCACCCGCTTGCGCGGCGACACAGAAGCACCCTCGACGAGGCTGTTCTCATCGATGCCACTGTCGCTGGAGGCATCTGTGTCGCAGGCTGTGAGGCCCGGCGGCACCGAGTCGTCCAGGGAGACCACTGACCCGGCATCGCCATCGCCACCGCCCGCATCAGAGCCGCTGAAGACCGGCGACAGCTGGAAGTTGGTGCCGCTAATCAGCGGATTGTGGTGATAATTACGCAGCACGGCCGATGTCGAGGTGTGGCAGTGCAGCGGCAAGCCGTACTTGCCGTAGGCTGATTTCTGTGCAGTTTGATCCAGGCCATTGTCATCTATAATCATCGGTTCGGATACTTCTTCGGATTGGTTCACCTGTTTTCAGGGGGTGGCAGAGAAGAGCAGAAAGGAAAAGAGAGAATTAGTTGGGGGTTTTCTTTGGCAGAAGTACGGAGAAGGAAGTCAGTTTGCTGGAAGCACACGCCAAGCCTTGGCTCGGCGACAATTTATTTAATTTCCCTGCAAACAATTTGTTGTTGTAAATGGATCGATTTGCTTAGACACTAAACTGACTTAGCTTATTATTAATCTGTCTGCCATTAATTATAAACGAGTTTCAATTACAATTACAATTAAATCCTGAGGAGCGCAGTCTGAACGTAAATTAATTTAAATTAACCAATTTGCAGCTTAATTAGCCTCCCCACTGAATCCCGTGACTCGTGACTCCCTGTGGTATGTAACCTTTGACTTCGTTTCTATGCAAATGCCAGCGATTAACTCTATGGTAGCAGGAGGCAACATTTTGATGCCTTCTCAGGCAAACGAAAATTGTAAAATCGAGCGTAAAAAGTGGTCCAAGCCACAGCCAGGACAGGCCAGAACAGGCCAGGACAGGGAACTGTTTAAAGCCAGAAGACATTCACTTGGTCCCAGTGGAGTCCTCGCGAGCAGGCCGCAGGCAGCGCCGGAGAAAAGCCACACAGCCACCCAGAGCCCACAAGGAACAAGTCGAAGAATGGCCGCAATAAATCATATTTTAATGATGGCCCCACAGCCGGAACGGAACGGGTCTGAAATACGAGCAGAAACCAGCGGCGGAGCTTTATTATGCTGTGGATTTGGGATTGACACAAAGAACTCCACCCACAAACCGGAGTCCAAGTACGACTACGAGTCGCTGTCTATTCCCAGCAGACAGACAGACAGACAGTCTGACAGGAAGTGGAGGGGCAAGGAATATATCAGTTTCGATGGCTGCCTCCTGCAATTCACAATAATGACAACGGCCGATGACGAAGATAAAGTTGCCAAAAATTGGCCCCGACAGGGCTGTGCTCATGAGCTGTCCACGACTGAGCCAGAGTGGGGTTCAAGTGCAGTCTGTTGAACCCAAGCCCATCCTCTGGCAATGCTTTGATGGTGTTTTTGTTTGTCTTCGATTGCAGCAGAGCGGAGCGCTAATTGCTGCAGTTCGACAGAAAGCGAAAGTGCTGTAAGTTGATCGATGGGCAAACAAGAACAAAGCCAGCCACCAGCAGCCAATCCCACTGCAAGTGAAAGTCTTTGCTGTCTGCTGCCCCTCCAGGCATGTCATCCAGGACGACACATTAACAGCTGCCGCGACACAGCGATAGGAGCGACCGAACGACCCATAAAACATCTTTCTATCTGTTTCTGTGTGTGCGTCGGGGCGACGCATCGGGGCGTATGCGTAACGAAATGGTGAACAATTCTGATGGCACGCGCACTGCCCCCCGAGGACATCGATGGCCGTGGCATAATAGGTTTATTGTTTGATATATGTCCGTCCTGTCCTGTCCCATTGTGTGGCGCATGGCGTGCCACGAGCCGGCTTACACTCTGTACTTTCATGGGCACGGGCCTAATATGCTCTCATAAATTATTAAAGGCAATTGCTGCCACGCAAAAGCGAAACTATTGACGCTACAGAATCCTAGACAAATTGTACGCGGCAAAAGGTTTCCGGGTGCGTTGGCCTGCCATCGGACATTACGATAATTGGCAGCCGAAAGCCCCCACCGGGAGGAGCCTTCACTTCTCGACTGCGACTCCGACTCCGACTTTGATGTTGAGCCTCGACTCAACTTTATGGCGGATTTCCCCGGCGTTCTGCTTAGCTGTGCAGCCGTTTAAAGCCATCTAATTGGATTTTTCCTCCTTTTTTATGGCAACGCTCGGCCTAGCGTCGCATTTCATTGACTCCTCGCCGCTACGTGTGCCACGCCCATGCCATAGCATGGAAAGTCCAATAGAAAAACAAAAGTAATTAAAGGCAAAACTTTGCTTCCACTGCTGGCCAAGTTTTTGCACACAAAAATCTGCTGTCACCGCACAATAAATGGGCTCATAGGCAGCAAATGTCCTTAAAGTGCGCCTGGATGGGAGGTACAGTCTCAGCCTCAGCCTCAGCCCGGGCAGCATTTTAAACTGCTTGCCACACTCTCGTTGCGTTGCGTTGCGTTGCGTAATTTGGCCGGCAGACTCCTGGGAATACTTCAATAGAAATTGGCTTCGCTGCCTCGGGTTCTCGATTCCGTTTGCTTGTTGCGTGCAGGAAGGAAGCAAAGGATTGCCCAGCCAGCAGCCAGCCAGCCCAAAGATGTTTGCATTTTTTCCTGCCTGAGTCATGGCATAACGAGGAGGAATTGAAATTGAAAACGGGAGAGGCCCACCTGATTGCCTCTCGAAATCAATAAGCAATAAAGTTGAATAACTCAAGCGACACCAGCAGTGGCAGGGAGACTCCACTGTGGCGTATACGTAATGCAATTGTCGTCAGGCATATTTCCACTCTTAACAAGGATTGAGCTTGCGTGTGTCTCTGCCAAGCTGGCAGATTGCGTACAATTTAATTTCGTCACTCCGTCGTGCGTGTGTGACGAAAAGTTGTCATTTATTTCCCAGGCAAACGAAGCGAAAGATTTAAATTCTGGGCCAAAAGTGAAACCCAAATCTAAGAGGGAAAGTTATGCGTGTGCTCGGCATGCTTAAGTGATGCTTCAGAGAGGCAGAGCCAGAGACGGAAGACAATAATGGATTCGCAGCCAAGTACTGCCAGCCAGGCAGGAGCAGCAGTTTTGCGGACTTGATTAGCCGGCAGCATCATTTATCCCAATCAAAAGATTTCAATAAATTGCCAGTCAGTCTCCAGCGAGTCTCCCAGAGCACACAATAGAGATTAATCAATTCCCCGGCTGGCTCGAGGGCAGCCCCAGTCCAAATATATGCACATAAATCGAAAAGGAAAAACTTGTAAACAGATTTCCACTTCCCCAAGAAAAACACAATTTCCACTCTTCGATTTGGGCGGTTTTGTGTCTGCTTCCTCCTCGATGGGAGGATTGAAGGTTTGTCCGCGGCTGTTGGTTCACTGGTTGCGGGGTTTTTGCTTTATTGTTTTATTTGGATTTACTAAAATATTTATTAAAAGTTTATTAAAATACTTTTATAATCCAGATATCATATCATATTTCCATATTCCATATTCCATATTCAGTATCGCGTATCGTGCTACACATACATATATAATCGCATGTAGATATACATATGTATAAGTTTGCTTGACATTCTTTGTATATATATTCTGTATATATATTGTTGTATAGGTGTATATATTGTGTGTATAATATTGCATACTTTGCGGCGTTTACACACTATCTTTTCTGCCTCAGCACTTAGCCTTACGATTCCGAGTCTAATTCAAGGCTAGTTCCAGCTAACTATGCTTCAATTTGCGCTAACTTCTTGTGTGGTTTGGTGGGGAGGGATCTCAGGTTTAGGGATCGGTGTGTGTGGGAGGTGTACTCGGTGTGTTTTGTGTGTAAGCTGCTTACTGCGACAGAGACTGCCGCTGACGGCGCACAAATAATTGTTGCAAATTAACTGGCCAGCCAGAAGGCGAAAGGCGAAAGGTTCACGGAGATTTGTTGGCATGGCAAATAAAAGTAATGCCCCATGGAAAATGACTCTTCATTTGTTCGGGCGTTTGCCACTTTGACAAATGAGTTCTCACACTTTGACTTCAGAGTCTGACGAAGTCAAAGATACAACTAAAGCGAAGGACTGCTGCTGCAACCTGTTGCTGTGCGCCCTTTGTAGAGGCAATCATAATATAATTTTGCATAATGCCTGCACAATTAATCAGACAGGCAGAAGAGAGGTGGAGTCAGTCCCAAAATGAACTTCAAATTGAATGGGCAGGAGTCCCAATCTCTGACACAGGATACACTCGCATGTAGCTCTACGTAAAGCATTAATCAAAATCATCCAGCCGCCAAATCAATTGCAGCCAAGGGGCACAAAGTGCTTGTCACCTACGACATGGCGCTCTCATTGGATTTGAGTTTGAGTTTGACTTTGACTTGAGTTATGATGAGTTGGCTGAAACGAGAGCTTGCCCCCTCCTCGCCTGTTTGTCTTTATTTGCTAGCCAACAAAATTACAGCACAGCTAATAAAGCTGCACAATAAATCTGATTTAGGAATGGGTGTGTGGGAGCGAGTGAGGGTAAGGATGTGGGTGTGGTCTGAGGCTCATGCTTGATTTACTTTACTCACAAAAATTTGACTAAAATGTACTTTGCGTTGCGTTTACTTTGCTTGACTCTCGACTCTTGACTTACTGAAGAAGCATTTTCGTTATTCGTTACCGAGGTAAGTAGGTTTTAGGCTATAAAAATGACACAACATTTAGTTTTACTTTAGGTTTACGTTACTTGCTCTAGATTTGGTTTAGCTTTGTTTTAAGATTTAATTTAGTTTTTTTAGCTTTAGTTTTAGTCATACTTGGGCTCTAGTTTAGCTAATTCCTTTTGCTATAAATGCGTGACACATACAACAAGAATTGGAGGTAGTAAAAAACGATTCTCCTCGTAATCGTAATCGTAATCGTAAGGGTAAGGGTAATCATCGTATTCGTATTTATTTTTAATCGTAATCGAAAGGGTCGCACAACATTCATTCACTAAGAGGTGTGTGTGTGTATTGAACTATCAAATGTCGGAGTAGGATTAGGTTTAGAGGTGTATAAGGGGAGTATAGGGTATTAGAGGTATGTACGTTTGAGTGTATGTATATTTTAGTTAAATGTATAAATGTCCTTCTGATCATACATATCATATGTATGTGTACACGAGGTAGTAGTATGTGATCGTCTGCACGATCGTACTTATGCATGTACTGAGGTATATGTGGTATATTTGTGGTGTTGTATGTACTTTCTGTTCGATTCTCCATCCTCTTTGCACTGCCGTCACGATAAAGCTATCTTCCACCCATTTATGCACCGCTTTCCATTCCATTTCCTTCTCTCTCTCTCTCTCTCTCTCTGCCATACGTAACGCGAAAAATTCAACTAAATGCGGGATCTTAGGGGATGATTGGGGGATCATTGATCGTCTAAACATATGTATCCGAAGTCGTTAATGTTATTGTTATCGTTAGTCGACTCAAATTTGACTTGCTCTGGGTAAGGATCGTAATACTAACGTCTCATATATCTAAGTATTAGGCAGATTACTGGATTGCTCCTATAGTTGTTTAGTTCTTTAATGTTTAGTTTAGTTAAAGCCACATCGATTAATTTTTGAGAGTTCTCTAGCTTAGTGTCATCGGTTCTCTGGTGTTTTTTTGCATCTTATCCTAAGTATTTACATCCCTTTCTGCTCTGCTCTGCTCTGCTCTTCCTACTTCCTTACATCTCTATGTCTAAGTTTCGAGTTGTGTATATAATTTTTGAGAGTTTTCGGCTCACAGTCTTTTCGGGCTATAATAATTATTCTCAAATATTCTCAAATCCCACCGGGATCTGGCTTTAGCTCTGACTAAATGATTATCGAGAGGAATCTATAATATATCTTATATCGGTATTTGTCTAGTTAGTTTCTTCGTCTGTTAATGCTACGTACAGGACTCGAGGATTGCTTTTCAATTTGTCTAAATGTTAGTGTTAGTCTCGTCTCGGGGGGAGGGTTGAGGTTGATTCCTGCCAACAGTATATTTTTCCTATCATTTCTGAGCTGATTGCGAGAGAACTTGAACTTCTTTCGTTGAGGGTTGGCTGTTCCCTTCCATTCCGGAGGTAGTTTCGGTTTACAGTACTGCGAGTGCCGTGTGGTGCCCGCGAGGTAGTTTCGGTTCGGTTTTGGTTCCGATCTTTCTCTCTGACTGGCAATTTCTTCTACGAATTGTTCTATTTCGACCAGAGAAGACTTCACCTTGAGGCCAACACTCCACTCTGCTTCTGGAGCAAACAAAACACACAACAAAAAAGGAACCAAGCTAAAATAAAGAGAAACAAAGTAAATGTTGCATAGAGCGCCCCTAAGTAGGCAGCAAATATTTGCTCACGCACACATGTGTCGCCGGATAATGCAAATTGGCTGAGGTCCGGTGGCCGACAGCATGCTGCAAGTACCGCAGCCAATTAGGGGAAGCGGACGATTCATTAGTGCAGGGCCCAACCAGGAGGCACCGAACCGCAGTCATGACGCACAAGTGCCGTGTGCCATGAGCCCTGTGCCTGGGCTGGGAAGCTCGTGTTGCCCATAAAACCAGCAGAGCAGCCCATCCCGGGCACACGAATACATAAGAGACACGTGCCGCAACAGCAGAAAGAGAGACTGAGGCAAAGAGCGTGGGAGGTGGCTCTCTCCTTCGGCCTAAACGGAAAGTGAAAGTCAAAGTGAAACTGAAAGTGAGAGCGATGGAGAGTGAGAGCAAGCGGAGAGAGCGGCAGAGCTGTGTCAGCTGTGTGTGCTCCAAAAGAAGGGAAATAAAACAGCCAGAGGATAGACACAGATGAGAGTGGGAGTGGGAGTGGAAATTGGGAGCGTTGAGGCTTTGCAAGCGTGGGCCCAAGAGAGGTGCAAAATCAATACGGAAAGGGAAAAATCAAGCGAGAATGCGACACGCGCTGGAATGCTAATGTGCTGCCGGGATCCCAGGGAATCCCAGCTCAATGGCCTGAGTAAAGTAGTGTCAATAGTGTCGCAGGCAACGCTCTGACGCTGACATTTTAAATTCTGAGCAGAATGGCAGGAAGGCTGTCAGCAGTGGCAGAGGCAGCCGAGTTGCGTGTAAATTTGTTTGCCTTTAACCCATGCGACTGACTGACTGACTGTATCCCAGTATTTGCCATCTGGATATTTATGATTTTGGATACGTTTTCGAGGGGTTGCGGGAGGGGGTAATATGTGCGTCAGACACGCCAAGGCCTGGCAGGGGCCAGCGGCAAAGTTAATTAAGCTGGTAAGCCAGGGAGTGGGCGAGAGAGGGGCTGCTGCGGGGGCGTCCTGTGCGACACAATGGGAAATTCGTTGTGTAACACGGACCCCGACCTGTGACACCCCCCACCACTCGTCAGAGCGGGGCACTGTGGTGTATGTAGGTCAGTACGTGGCACAGTATACAAAATCAATAAAAAGTTGTTTAAAAATATTTAAAGCAGAGTAAGAAATCAAAACAATTCAAGTAAAATACATATACATACATTTATGTACATAATATGTACATATTTATGTAAATGTATGTATAAAGTTTTGTTGTTGTTTTTTTTTGGAAAAATCGCTCCTTCGTTTATGTTGTTTTTTGTGTAATTAAAAACTGCTACAAATAATAGAAACAAAATAAAATGTCTAAAGACTAAATGTAAAAACGAATCAAAGGCGCTTCTCTGCTCCAGCGAGTCGGGAGTTGGAGTCGGAGTCGGAGTGGGAGTTGGCCAGGTTAAAGCTTCAGTGGCGACCCGAGGTTTGTTCTATTATTTTCTTGACTATGTATAAATATATGTATCGTATGTCTAGAGGTATTTGTATATATTACTAGATATATGTTTATGTAATGTATAAACCGTTGAGTGCTCAGCCCAACACGAGGATTGTTCTTTAATTGCTAATAGTTGCTAAAACGTTTATAATATATCTATGTATGTATATGTGAGGGTGGTGTGTGTGTGTGTTTGTCTGACTTTTCACTAGAGAATTAGTGCACAGAATTGTTGTCTTCTAGCTTAAAGTTTGTTGTGTTTTCCTTTGTCTTAATTTTCTTATCTAGGGATTTTTCATCCTTCCACTTTTTATCTCTCTTTTTGTGTTTTTTGTACGTTCAGCGCTCGAATTTCAATGTTCAATTTTGTTACTCCTTTTCATTTTCACAAATCTTGACAAATTTACACAGTTTTTTGCTTACATTATTCTTTCATTCTTCGTGGAAAACAAACAACACAAAAATGAATTCGAATCAAACGCTGAGTGTCGCCGTCTCTCTCTCTATCTATGACCTGTCTCTGTCCTCCACTTCTCGTACAAACTTCTCTGCATCCCTCAGTCGAATTGCTTACACATCTAACAAATTCAAAATTGCTCAACAGAAATCATAAGGCTCAAAGCATATTACAATACGGGAGATGATCTCGCAGGGATCGGCCAGAAGAATCAATTATTAAGAATCGGAAACTCAAACAACAAAAGCAAATGCTATCACAGTAAAAAACTTAAAGTTGCCATATTTGAATTTAATAGTTTACAATTTTATTGCAATTGTTTCAATCATCCGTCGTCCGCTTCGCATTCCTCTCCAACCACGTCCAGAGTCTGCGATGATCTGTGATGCACTCGCGATGGATCGAGCCTATGCCTACGGTTTGTTTTAGCTTTCATTTATGTACAACAGAATTGAGTTAGTTAGTTTATATGCTCAACAGAACAGAGAAGATATAACAACGTGCTTATGGCTTATGGCTTACGGCTCTCGAACTTAAAATGAAATCAACAAATCGCGCGCCAAGCTAAAAACTTAAAGACTTAAGATCCGCATCCGCATTCGCAGCGGCAGCTGCAGCTGCAGTCCGCGCACTATTTTAAATAGTCTACAAATTTATAATTTTAAAGTCCACGTCTTACGCATCTAGGGCTATCATCTAACAGCTATCAGCTAGGGCTATCGTCTATCTGCTAGCGACTATCGACTATCGACTACTTCCTAGGTCTAGGGACTACACGAATATAACGCCCCCCCTCCGTGCTCTCGCCTGAGAGGTTTGTTCTTGTTTTTGTTTAGTTTTTATATAAAATCGATCCATTTACAAAGACAAATTGTAGAAATGGGCTTGTCCGTGTGTGGTTTACGAGTAACTTAGCAACTCCTTGGTTTAATCATAGCCTTCGGCTTGGCGTTGGCTTCCATTGGTTTCCATTAGCTAATTGAGTGGCGGGTGAAGGTCTCTCTAGGAACTCTAGAGTCTGGGGAGTCTAGACCTTGGCCAGCTGCTTCTTGGGCCGCATGGGCACGATGCAGTAGCCGGCACTTACATCACGTCCGCTCACGAGTAGATTCTTCAGCACCGAGTTCGACTGCTGCTGCTGCTGCTGCTGGAGCTTCTGCTGCTGCTTGCCCTCCGCCGTCTGCTGCCAGCGCTCGCTGGCCGCCCTCTTGGCCGCGAGCGTCTGCTGCTGGGCCGAGTCCTTGCCGATCAGCTGCTGCAGCAGCTGCGGCGACTGCACATCCAGGCAGAGGGTGCCGCTCTTCAAGCGCTTCGATTCCACCGGGTTTCCCTGGCTCGTCTGACTGTTGAGGTGTCGCTTGTTTCCGTGTTGCTGCTGCTGGGGCACGAGTGTCTGCAGCATGGTTGCCTTTCCGAGTCGCTGCTGCTGCTGTGTCGTTGTCTGTTGCGGCTTGCTCTCCACCAGGCGTATGGTTGCCTTGGTGGTCACTGGCGCAATGCTCGCTCCATTCAGCAGCTTCATGGTGGCCACGGGCGCCTGCTGCTTGCTGCTCTGCATTAGCTCCTGCAGCTCCTGCTGTTGCTGCTGCTGTTGCTGTTGCAGGATGCTCTTGTTGTTCTGAATGGTTATCAAGGGCACAGCATTCAGGATGATGTTCTGCTGCTGCTGCTGCAGCTGCTGCTGTTGGTGTTGCAGCAGCTGGATGGTCGCCACCTTGCAGGGTGAGGGCGAGGCGGCCGGACTAACGCCAGCCTCCGCCACATTCATCTGCAGCAGATCCCAGCAGTCCAGATTGGAAGCTAAAAGAATTCGTCGGATATATTAAATATTCTCAATGGAAATGGAAATGGAAATGGAGGAGGGGAAAATGTGGGTGCTAAATTCTTGTGGGATGTCGAAACATGCTGCCTAATCCCCGGCATCCCCTCTGCTGCCTGCCCACTCCTCGATGCCTCGATTCGAAGACAAAATTAATTCCTTTGCCCATGACATTGATGCTAATTTAAAACAATAATATTTTGCCTGCCATCCAGAAGGCAGCCAGCAACATTTCGCACATAAATAATTGAGAGAGAATCTTCTCAAAGCCGCAGATACTTATATTTGTATCTCTATCTGTGTATCTGTGTATCTGTTGCTGCCTTTGTCTGCACGTATCTAGAATAGATACAGAAAACTGACATAAATCACGCAGCGGATTAGCCCAAAGGTGGGGAAAATATCATAAAGGCCTAAAAGGCAACTGCCTGCCACTCCCGAAAGCTGCCACAACTGACTGTCACATCTGGAGGCACTTGCAGTCAATACAACTGACAGGGCCATGGGGCCTGTGTGAGGCAGGCATCAATCATGGCGCCACAGCAGACCAGACCCTACGCTCCCGCTGACATGTGTCAAAGGTAAGAGAGCAATGTGTGAAAATTACGCAAAATCGTTTACAAAGCACTTTTCCTCTCAGCGTCGCGACGGCTGCCACGAAGGAGACGACCAAAGAGAAGCGAACGAATGGAATGGAAAAACTTGGATCCACACATCAATTAGCTCTCCCGCAGCTCCCCCTCCGGCCAGCCAGCCACAGTGACATCTTCCGCGGCACGCAACAATATTTCTCGAACATTTCCCCCCCTAAAATTTTGGTTCCTTCTTCTATTTTCTGTTCCTCCTCTATTTGTACATGTAGGCGTTGTGGCAGTGCGTGTGTGGCGTGGTTTAGGGTGTGCGTGTGTGTGTGTGTGTGTGTGCGTTGGCAGCATATCATAAAAAATAAAGCAAACTTAATGTTATTTTCTGCTTTTTTTGTGGGATATTTATAGTCAGGCGACAAATGCCATAAAATGAGGCCTCTCCAAGTGCAGGAAAAAGAAGTCTCGCCCCAACCAGTCTCAAATCTATTCCATCGATCCCTAAGCATGAACTGATTGATGGTTGATGCTCCTCTCTCTCCGTTGAATACTTACAATCCTTGCTGTAGTCATTCTCAAATGCATCCTCAATGGAATGACTCAGGCTGGGTGCCATCGGCACTTCGTATTTCTCCTTTTTGCACTCGATGCTGAGGCTGATCATTTGCTGCTGCTGCTGCTGCTGCTGACGTTGCTGCTCCTCCTGCTGCTGCTGTTCCTCCTGCAGCTGCAGCTCCTGCTGCAATTGCTGGAAACTGCGAAAGTCGCTGCTGGCCTGCTGCTGCTGAAGACGCTCTTCCGCGGCGTTGGCTCCACTCTCGCCCAGTATGGAGAGCGTTCCATTGCCCGTGCCACAGAGCAGCGCGGCCAGTTCACTCGAGTCGGTGGTGAAGACTCCTCCGGTCTGCTGCTGTTGCTGCTGCTGCTGCACTGGCGATGGCGACAGCGAGGACACTGTCGAGGCGGGTGACGAGCACAAGGAGTTGGAGAAATGCTGCTGCTGCTGCTGCTGTTGCTGCTGTTGTTGCTGGTTGTACTGGCTGTAAGCCTGCTGCTGCTGGTGGTGATGCTGCTGCTGTTGCAGCTGCTGCAGTTGCTGCTGTATGGCATCGATCTCCTTGGGCATGGATCCGTGCAGATCCTCCGGCGGACACCACATCAAGTCTGTCTCCGTGAGCAGGGGCATGTCATCGCCCATGGGGATGTACGGGGCACGCATCTCAAAGTCCACGAACGAGAAGTCATCCTCCTGGGTCAGCGAACTGGGGCTGCATAGCGATGGCAGGCTGCTGTCCTCGGGACTCTGCAAGCGAGAGGGGAAAGGAGTTAGAAGTGTCATTAGAATTACTGTAAATCCCAGCGACTCACCTTCGATGTGATGCTGGGCGAGTGCAGATGCTGGGAGCAGCTCGTATCGTTCGACTCCTCGCGGTAGTTGAACAGCGGATCGATGTTGCTGCTGCTGTTGCTGTTGTCGTGATGCTGGTGCTGATGTTGCTGCTGGTGCTGCTGCTGCTGGTTGCTGCTGCTGTGATTGCTCGGAGTGCTGCTGCCATTCGCAGCTGCTCCTCCTCCTGCTCCCCCTGCTGTGGTCACCACACCTGTGGGCGTTAGCGGGCTGAGGGGACTGCTGGCGTAGCTGCTGCTTTGGCTGCCGCTGTGGCTGTGGCTGCTGCTGCTCTGGTAGTGGGGCGCCACGCTGGCGGTTGTCGAGCAGGTGGTCGAGTCCAGGGAGTTGATTTCGTCCGGCAGCAGGCAGGAGCTCATGAGGCCCACCAGCATGTCGCTGAAGGGTGTCATCTCGTCCAGCTGTATGCAGTTGGTCGAGGCCAAGTGATGCGACAGATCGTCGGGTTCCTCCTTGAGCACTGAAAATGGAGAGAGAGAAATTCGGTTAGTTTCGGTTTCTCCTGGTTTTCTTTTGCTTTTGCTAGAACGAACTCTCTCGGCGCTGTGTTGTCATCTACGCTACATTTTTGGATGGCTGTTAATTAATGGAACCCTTGCCGAAAATTCATTTATCGCCAGTGGCACTGCCCGTGCCCGTGCCAGTGCCAGAGCTCTGTGCTCTAATTGACAGCTCGTCTCAATTGAATCTAATTGAACGCGTTTCCTCCGTGAATTAGTCGCCTAGTCGATGCCTCTTGTTCCATGCCCCCCGTGCCCCATTCGAATCGAAATCGAGCCATGATTTTTATGGCACTCATAACTCTTCCTACCCGGCCATACAGCAGGCAGGGAGGACTCATTAATCAGCACTTTGGGGCGACGCTATCAACGAAGAGCAAACAGCAAAACCAAAACCCCTTTTGACGCACACGGAACAAAAGTGCGGACAAAGCAAAAACGGAAAACACAAAATAGAAACAGAAGCAGAATCTGAATTCCAAATCAAAAATAATTATTATTATTTTGTACTAATTTTTCCTGAATTAAATAACTCTCGTGAGGGCATCGCATCCGATTGGATGGGCAAAAGGTGCACGGCAAGGCGCTTATCACCCCTTGGGATGCGGCGAGCGTCACGACTACCCCTCCTCTATATATAGCCACTCGATCCCCCGATCTCTCGCTACATCATATATGTACCTGGTGCATATGCTAATAAAACTAGTTCCAACCGCCTGTGCGGCTCGGGTTTGGGCGACTATTAAGTTGCAATTGCAAAGACCGCAGGCCAAATAGAATTTCAAATGCATTCGTGAGTCTATGGATAGGAATTTGTGAGTGTGAGTGTGAGTGTTCATTGCAGGGGGGCTTACTTCTCTACTCAGCCATAAATCCCTCTGACAGCAGCAGCCATATAAGCAGCAGATGTTGGCCAGGAGAAGCCTATCTCTCTCTCTCTCTCTGTCCCAGTGTGGCTTAGCACTCGCTATTTTCTGCCCACACATATCCCAGTATATAATGGCAATAAAGCAATAAAGAACCGATTATCTGGTAGGGCTTTTGGCACAGCTTTTCCCTTTACCGTCTCTAGCCCTCCGACTGGGCACTTGCTCTTGCGGTCGCTGCATTCGACACAAACAAATTAATTAACAATGCACGCCTAAAGGTGCCCTGCCCTGCCCCCACTGCACCGCACCTCTTCCTGCACCCAGCAACCCGGCAGTGTATTTGTGACTTGTAATTATGGCACTCGAGTGCTACTCAAGCGCTGGCATCGCCGTCGCTGTCGCCGAGGCTTTTGCGGAAAAAACAACAGAAATTATGGCGCATGATAATACAAAGCCCCCGAAGTACACACTGCCCTGTTGATCCCTCAGAAAAAAATGTGCAAGGCCGGGCCTGGCTCGCATTTAGCGGCCAACTAACTGGGCTAACTGGGGGCCTACAAACGAGAGAGAGATGAGATGAGAATAGGCTGAAGGCTGAGCCGTGACTGCAACTGCGACTGCGACTGCAGCTGTGGCCATCACCCAGTGATTCAGTCAGCCAATCGAATGTGAAAGGCATCTCTGCACTTGAGCCACATTCGGTGTGCGGTTTGTGCACTTGAATATCGTGTGGCGCGTGTGTATTCGAAAGTTTTTGCTTTGGGGCGGGAACAGGTTGCCGCATGAACACACGAGACACAGACAGAGATGAAGATACATAAAGCATAGACAAACCCGTGACTGTGGAGGGAAATCTTCAGATGAAAAGAGACAAAAAGCAGCCTCAATTTAAATAAATTTATGTCATCATCTTTGCAATTGAAAACGGCAACCAGGCTCCGTGTCGTGACGTGACGTAGTTCCAAATCAGAATCAGAGAAAAAACAAACACGGAGAATCGAAAATGAGTGCCCGGACACTGGCACTTAAGAGGCGACGACCAGAAAGCCAGAGACAAAACGGGGCCACAGGGCGATGCTTTGTAAGAGAACCCGAAAAATAAAATCTGGAAAAAATGTACACAGAGCCATAGAGCCACAGACGAGAGACAATCAGCAATGAAGCGACTGAAGCCAAGTTGAACTTGAACTGCGGCTGGGCTGTGGTATTATCATCCCATCCCCAGCCCATTCCGTTAATATGATTGGAGGAGAGTCTCTCCCTCTGCCTCACTGCATGGACAGTCGTGTTGGACTCGTGCTAATCACGATCGAAGTGCGTTTACACGTCCACGCATGACCCCATCGATACGTTGAGGCATAATTGCCGTCGCACCATAACTCGCATGGCACATTATTGGGAGCAAATTATTTATGGGCAATAAGTGGCTGTCTGTGTTCCTGTTTTTGTTTTTGTTTTTGTTCGCTGCCCATGCTGTGTTATCGTTACAAATATTTGCTTTTGAAGATTGCGCGGATCGGATAACAGCATAAAGTAATTACAGTGAAGCTTCTGTTGCTCGTCTGTTTGTCCATCAGGAAAGGGGAAGAGGTGGAGCATTTGTGTCTGTGGGTGCACTGAGAGTGTCTTTTGGATTGCAAGCGTTGCAATCAACTGCTGATTAGGCGATCGGAATGTTTCAAGTTTGAAGGGAAAACTACACATAATGCCCGAGGCATCATCATCGATGGATGCCTGAATCCAAAGATGCAGACGAGACAAAAATAAAGCCAAAGTTGCGGCGTTTCCCTGTTTATTTATGTTCCACGAAACGAAAATAAATATAGACAGGGGCAATGAGGGGGAACACGAAAGGTATCCGTAGCTGTTTCTGTAGTATCTGCCGCAGGCAGCGCAAAATGTCAACAGAAAGAGGCCGAAACAAAAGCGAAAGCGATTAGGGGCATAGGCGGGATGGGGTGGGAAGCTGCAGGTTCGCCCCATACCTCCATTCAGAGCAGGAGGAATTTCAGAAAAAATACTCAAAATTTAAGCAGCAAAAGGCTATGAGGCGGTGGGGTGCTGGAAGGGGTGCGGGACACATGCGAGACAGATCCGCTTGATCCATGGCCGGACCTTGGCACACGCGCCAAAACATTCCTCTCTCTCTCTCGCTCTCTCTATGCTGCTCTTTCTCCACTCTTTTTCCACTCTTTCCCTGCTCCTCTTCGTTGTTCCCTGTGTCCGTCCGACGACAGCCGCGCATCGCTTAACATATTAATTGGCTCAAGTTAATATTCATATTTTGTGCTCTTGTCACCAGGCGACAGAAGCGTGCAAGTGGTCCCCCAAAAAGTAAAAAACAAAACAGAAAAAGCAAAGAACACAAAAAATTCTCACTCGCCACCATAAAAAAAAGAATATCTAAAATTTCCAATTGGTTTTCGGATGCTGCCTGCCACCACACAAACACAATTGGAGACGCAGAGCCGCGAGCCAGCAGCAGTGTTTTTCCACAGCATGGGATCCATCAGATGGATTGAATGAAGCACAAAAGAGCAGAGCAGAGCACTGCTTGCTCTGCTGCTATGGCTACTATTGCTGCTACTGCTTCTGGGATGCACCTAACTGCTTGCCAACTGCTTTACCAATCCTTTTCTTGAATCTACTATACTGCTTGCCATGCTGGTTTACTGCTTTGCCACTTCTGCCTGTAGGCTGCTCTGCGGCTTCAACAATTTATATTCTATCAACGGTGATCTTTTGTAGGCAATGCAAATGCAAATATATGCACAAGGGATCGACCCTTTGGGGGTGGGGTTCCATTTTGTCTATTGCTTTGTATGATTAGCCGGCAAAACATGACATAAGAGTGGGCCCGAAGCCGCTTCAGCTCGGGAAAATGCACTGGCAACCGGCATGCGGTTGAGTGGGGAGTGGAAACCAACCAACTATATACTCGTTTATATGGCTCTGTACATGTACATATATATTATGAATGCACTTATCAGGCGAGGCGACCACTGAACATTGTTTACTAAATGCAATTGAAGGGGCGTGGCGTGGCGTGGCGGGGTGGGTAGTGAGGGAATGTGTTGTTGCTGTTTTCTTTACAAATAAATAGTTTTATTTGCGCAAATTGCGGCCAGAGTCAGGCACTGGCAGATAAGCAGAAAAAGCAGCAAACCGACTGACTGACGATCGCCAGAGTGACTGACACTCTGACTGACTGACTGACTGAATGACTGACCAATCAACCAATCGACGACGCTGCATCAGAGAGGGTTACGACAATGCGTCAAATCACATCAAATATCGCGCGTCACTAAAAGTTGTGCCCCAACCCCACCGTTCGTATTTATGCATAGAATTTATAAACAAAGCTGAGGCAGAGGCAGGGCCAGGCAATAAATATGTATGAATGAGCTGTTGTTGTTGTTCTGTTGTTGAATGTGTGCAAGTGTTGGTGAACGTTGTGGAGTGTTGGTGAGCGATACGTTGACTCTTCAGCCTTGAACGCAGCACTGCACCTGATGCATTTGTTGGATGTACTTTAATGAAATGTTTTTGCAACCCCTTCCGCTTATCAGCTTATCAGCGTAATAGCAAGATGATACCCCAACCGAATTGAGTTCGTTCTAAATAGTTTTAAAAGGTTTTAGGCTTGGGATACTCACTTGTTAGGCCTCGTCCATCGTCGACGAATGATAGGAATCCCTTACTCATATCTTGAGTCGCTTGCAGATTCTGCTGTGGATTCTGCTGCTGATTGCTCGACGAGAGAATCGCTGCCGTTGCTGTTGTTGTTGGCGGCAGTGTTGGTTCTGTTGTTTTCTTGAATCCAAGTCCCACTGCTGGGGCTGTGGGGGGTGTTGCAGTTAAAGGTGGCGCCGGACTGGGTCGGAACACCGAAGCAGTCACCGACTTGGGGCGCTTCTCCTCGAGTCGCAGACTGTTGCCACTGTTGGTGGTGGCGGTGCTGATCAGCTGTGCTGTGATGGTGCGCGGACCCGGCGAGTGGTTCTCCCGCTTGATATGGAGTTCTGCCTGCTGCAGTTGGTTGTTGGGTGGTTTGGCTGTTGTTGTTTCAGTTGTGATTGTTGGTGGGTTGTTGTTGGTTGCAGCAGCAGCAGTAATTTCCGTTGCAATTGGAGTTTTCTCTGGCTCCGGATTGTTGTTTATTTCCGACGCTGGCTCCTTGCTCTCAGTTGGGGCTTGGGGCTTCTCCTCAAGCTCTATTGGAGTTGCGTTTGTCTTAGCTGATGTTTCCTCCGGTGTTGTTGTGGTTGTTGTTTCTGTTTTGTTGTTGTTGTTGTTCTCGATGTCAGTTGCTGTTTGTTGTTGCTGTTGCTGTTGCTGTTCCTTTTGCTCACTTGCCGCCGTTTGCTGAGCGAGTGAGTAAATCTCATGTTTGTTCTCAAGATTACTGCAAAAATGACGAATCGAAGCGCGTTTGTTACACCCACAGGCACAGAGAGAGAAAAGTAAAGCGCGCGATACACTCGATAGATACTCTCGTATCTTTGGGGAAATGCATGCTGGTGCTTCCACAATGTATCTTTCAACAAAGTATCTTCAGCACACAACACACACAGAGAGGAATCACAATCACAGTCGCGTGTGGCAGCAGCAGCTGCTGCTGCTGTTTGTGGCAGCTGCCTCGCACTTGTTCTCTGGTTAGTAATTATCAATTAGCAGACTTAGAAATTAACACTAGCTACCGTCTCCACCCCACCCCCTAACGAGCCGAATTGAGCCACAAACAACAGGCAACAGGCAGCCCCAACCCCACCCTGGGGCAGCGGGCTGTGTTGCCTAACTAAGGTCTCCCCCTTTCCTGATTAACTAGTTAACGATGGACGCGATGGCAGCCGGGGTCTGTTCTGGTTTACACTATTCAATTTCACAACCAGCAGCATTGGAAAATTTTCCTCTGCCGATAAGCTGCCAGCCACCCAATTTCGGGGTCACCCCCACACACACACACACACACACCCAATCGATCGGGGATGGATTCCACGCATCCAACGATCGCCTCGTTATCAGTTATCCAGGCAGAAATCAGTAGCGACGCGTTCGGGGATCACTCGACGTGCAGGCCGTGATAGATAGCAAAGCGAATGGAATCGCACGGAAGGTGGGTGTGTCCCGATGTCTCACAAGGCAATAACACCAAGAGCTGAAGGCTGAACCCTACACTTATCTGCCCCCCACCCCACCCACATTTCGAACCGGACCCACATTGATAAGACGCCTGCCTCTCCGAGTATCAGCAATCTCTGAGAAGAGAGAGAGCGAGGGAGAGAGCGATCCACAGCAACATGGCGGCGGGCACTTTACGGCGCGTCTCTCGGCCAAATTTGATTGTTTTGCAAATGTTTTTGTTGCCTGCTGCTCTTTGATAAGATAGTGAGTGCCTTTGCCTTCATGATCGGCCGACTCAGGCAGTTGTCCCGTGTCCGTGCCACTGCCCCTGCCCCTGGCTCTGGGTCGTGAGGTGTGCATGCATGGAGCGGGTGAGTATCAAGCGCTAGACGCGTGAAGCCCCCGTGGGGCCCCCGTGAAACCCCCGTGGAATGCCCCGACCCGACAGCCAGGTCTGATCGTGATAAAGGCGCCATCATCATCACACGATATTCATAGCGGCTGAGCGACTGCGGCAGCGGCAGCGGCAGAACATTACGGAAAACACTCGATCTATATTTGTGCGTCGACGGCCCTCAAGTGCTGGACATGATGAGGCGGAATATCACCAGCAACAAAAGCAACAAACAATGGAATATTATTTATAATTGTGAGATTTCAGACACCAACCAAACCCCCAACCACAGACGGTGGTCGGAGTCGTCGGTTTGCCTTTTTGGGGGCTCGTCCCTCTGGTGAAATAGCAGAAAGTACCAGAGTACCAGAGTAATTCAAGAGGCGGGACTGCAAAGTCATGTGTGACATTGAAGTGAAGGGGTTTTCAATGTGCATTAGATAGATAGATAGATAGATAGATAGAAAGATAGCTAGATAGATGGGTAGATATCAGCCCCCTCAACGAGGTGACCAGCCCACTTTGATGGGTTTCCAATGTCATTGCGTAACCCGGAAAGAGTGGGTGGGTGGGCACCGAGTCGATGGATCGAGATGTGATGACACACCCACCCGATACAGCACACACACACAGAACACAATAGATACAACACACACACACGGATACATTTCAATAATTGCTTCATCTTCTTTTGTTGTCGCCGGGGGATCGCCAATTGTTTGCCCCCACTATGACTTGTGCCTGCTGCAACCAGTTAGAACCAGAACCTGAGACCGTTCCGTTCCAGGGCTCCAAAAAAGGCTTACATCACATCGTAATTAGGGATCCACTCGAGCGGGGAGTAGAGTGGGAATGAAGTGTTTGAAAAGTGCAGTCCAGAGAGGCTGATAAGTGATAACGGGACTATCGCACTATCGATCCCCAGAGCTGTTGAACTGTGGGCCCCCAGTCGCGTTTCGCCCAGAGCCGCGACGAAGCCGAAGCTGAAGTGCGGAGTCAGCAGAGGCAACAGCAGCAGCAGCAGCAGCAGCGCTGTTCGATCGCCTGATGTATGCGCCCGCCCGCTTGCTCTTTTTGCTTGGAAACAACACAGCACAGCTCTCTCGCTCTCTGCCGCTGTGTGCAAATGCACAAATTAATTAGCGTGTGCGAAGAGCGCAACTAAACGAAGTTGAAGTACAAGTAAGAGGGGAGTAAAATGACAGTAAAACATTTAAGCGCACATTAGTAATGCATCGGCAATGCAAATAGATCTTTGAAATAAGTAAGAGGAGCGCATTCTCAAGGGGAGGGCAAGAGGAAAAAGCTACAGATGTAAATTAAAGCAACAATTTCTTATTGTGTAACAAATTGCGTCGAAGGCAGAGGCAAAAAAGAACAGAGAGCAGAGCAGCGACAGAGAAACAGAAGCAAGCGCCCATAAAGAGAGAGAGATAGAGAGTGGGGAACACAACAAGCATACGACAACAAACACAGACAGAGACAGAGAGACTTAAGCAGAGGCTGTGTATTCTGTTGCTCTTTCCTCTTTTCTCCTCTTCCGCTGATTTCAATTGCAGAGCAATAACGGGCACACGGCTACATTGGATGCCCTGCCTGCTCCCCCCCGACCAACCCAACCCAACCCATCCCATCCAACGCATGGACCAACGCAGCGTAAAATAGCAGTAATTGCTCTCTGTGAGAAGAGTGTGTGTCGCTGTCCATGTGAGTGTGTAGTAAATTGAATGAACGAAAAAAAAGCCAGTAGAATATAGTGGACCGGTGGAGGGGAGGAAGAGGCGTGCAGGCACAATGGACCCTGAATTAAGCAGATCAAAAGAGCGTACCAACTGACAGAAATTGAGGAGAATATGTTTACTCGGGGAGTTGTGTAATCAATTGGCCTGTCCCCGCGAACGAGCGGGGAGGGCGAGGAACAACAAACACTAACACGGAACAAACACTGGACACGGGGGCAGACAGACACCTCTCCACGGTTGCACTCGCAATTAAACGCACACTTTACCTTTAATTAATTTCTATATTCTGGCATAAACAAATGCCAGCGCTCGCTCGGCAATTTTATGTAATGCAAATTTGCAAATGCAATGCCGCTGCTGGCTCTCCTCCCCGCAAAAGCGAAACGAAGAAGAAGGAACAAAACACACATCACTATGTCTGTCTGGTCTGTGGAGCGAAGAGAGTGATTGAGAGTGGGAGAGTGAGAGCCTACTAGGCAGAGAGAGCATTTTTGGACAAGTGCAGAGGCAGCGGCATCGGCAGCGGCAGCGAATGCACGCAGAATGCAATTTCAATTGCAGGTTAGGACCGAGTGTTGTGTAAAACTTTCGTCTCTTCTTCCTTTCTCCCACTTTCGTTGGATTAACTTTTGAATCGCGCATAAAGAACACATGCAGAAATGGCTTTCAGGCCCGAGGGTAACAAACGTTTGCATACACTTTTCTTGGACGTGGGTCTGGATCTGGACATGGACCGGATCAGAGCAGAGCACAGCACAGCAGATCGCTGCTGATTTTGATAATCTACACACACACACAAAGACACCCGTAATAGCAGGCTGATTAAAATAGGAATTATATATACTTTAAGTTATATATTATCTGCACGAGTGTGTTTGTGTGTGTGTGAGTGTGTGTCATTCCACGCATAATAAAGTTTATTTTTGTCAATTTTTTTGTTGGCAATTTGTTTAATTTGTTGCGTGTTTTTATTTAGATTTTGTTTTATTCCACGATGATCACAGCACAAAATACAAAAATTGGAACGAACGCCTTCGCTCTTGATATTTTATGTAATTTATTAACTTTTTCGCCAGTTGAAATTTCCCATTAGATCTTTACCTTTTGATCGAAACTCTCTCTTCTCTCTTTGTTATTTTCCGTTCATTAACTTTGCATTTCTCCCGTTTCGTTTACTATTTGCAATATTTACAGTTATTCTCGAGGGCTTTTTGCGTTTTATTGACTTTTATTTTGTTTGCACAAGTCGAGAGTATTGAGTATAAGGGGGTGTAGGAGGGACTCGCGCTTCGATTTTGTGTTCGATCTGATCCCCGTTCCGATCTGATCCGTTCCGATTCAACCGATTCCGACAGTAGCTGGCGAGGTAAAAAACACAAACGCCAATCGCCGATTGTTTTTAAGCACGACACGGCAGCCCGGAGTGAGTGCGGAGGGGGAGATAGAGCAGAGAGCAGCAGCAGAGTTTAGTTAATAGTTTTTAGCACACACTCAGCACACACAGTTCCGTGGCAGCGTCCAGGTTCTGCTCTGTGCTCTGCTCGAGCGTGTTGTTGGGGAGAAGTGCACGAAAAGTGTTTGCTCGGGTGCTATGCTGGCCGCTGCGGAGCGCTGCTTTGCTCAGCTTTTGCTTTCGAAGACCCAGAGAAGAATGAGTGGAAATAATTTTCATTTAAGTTTTTAAGAGAGAGTGCCGTGCTGTCGTCTGCCGTCGCTGTCGGCTGGCTGTCTTGAGTGGCAAGTTTAGAGAGCGCTGCCGTCGATTCTTGACTGCGCAGCCGAAACTTGGTGTAACATGCTGCTGGAATGCCTTAACATTGGACGAATTGCCCAGATAACACACAGGGTGGACGAAAGTTCAACAGCAGTGTCGAAGGAAATAGTGGGGGAGCTCTGCCATTGAGTGAAACGCCAGCACAGGCCGCAGCCAGCCCCAAAGCGTCGCGGGAGAACGACAGCAAAGCAAGAGAGTTGAGCGCAGGAGAGCGCCGGCGCACTCTCTTTGAGTGCTTTTGCAGCGCTTGACTCATCGCTCGAGTGCGAAATGTTTGCAGTCTCACACGACGTTTGCTATTTATTATTGTTTTTATGCCAAACAAATTGTGTGCTCTGCTGTGCTTGTTTTCGCATAAGCTGGCTCTCCCTCTCTGCCGCTCTTTGAGAGCCGGAAGAGGCCAGTAAAACTCGAGGGTGAGTGAGTTTGAAAGCAGCGTCGAGTAGGTGTAGGCCTCTAATCTTGCAAACGGTAAACGTTGAACCCTACAGAGGCCCACAGCTGATAGCCCGATAACGGGAATGTAGCGACGAGCACTGCTTGCCGCCCGTTCAGAGGAGATACCACAGAGGCGCCTGAGAGTATGCCAGCGAGTGTAATTTCCATTTACTTAGGAAAAGAAAAAGGAAATCCATTCAAATTCATATCCTTAGCATTTGCAATTTTCATTTTTTGGGGGGTACATTTCAAATTTCACAAATATTGTATGTATGAGAGCTGCCAGTTTGCCGACATTCGCTAATTTCGTCATAAAACTAAAGCCATTGCGTGATGGGCATAAAAAGGGACACAAACACCCAAACAGCATACACAGATACAGCCACACAATCAAGGACGCAGTAGGCTGCCAGGACGAACGGGCGTTGCGAGAGAGAGAGAGAGAGAGAGCGAGTGAGAAGATAGATACAAGGCTCTCGACGGACACGAGAGCGCTTTTTACGTTTCGCCTTGGAAACGAAATAAAACTGTTTATGGGCGTATAGGTGTGTGTGCTGTGTTGGTGAGTGTGTTTTAACTGCAACACAATTTACACAACTTTCTGATGAAATCTCACGAGCCTCTTCGTTAAATGATTCGACAGCAGCATGGAAAGACATGGCATGGAAGGAGGAGGCCACTGTGCGCCACTCAAAAATGTCAGAAACTTCCAGAGCTTCACGCCCCAAACCATCGCAAACAAAGGTGTCAAGGAAGGCAGCACACGACAAACAGAATAAAATGAAAATAAATTCTAAATCTTTATGCAGTTTCTGGCTTCGGGTGTCGACAGAAATAAATTCGAATCGTATTCGGGGGTCGGGCAAACATTTTTCCACACAGCGAAAATGAACAATAAATAAACGCAGGCTGGCAGTGTGGGGAAGCATTAAAGATCCAAAATGCTTAAGAAAATATGCAAAAATCACAGCAGAACCGAACAGAATCATTCGAGATGTTCCCCGAAAATTGTGATAAAAGTAATGCCAGAAATGCTTAAAATAGATACAAAAAAAAACAGAAGCTCCCGTTCCCAATCGATCCATTAGCAGCTCTTTATTATTGCCACAACAATATCGAGCAATCGAATATTATTTATTTTGCATTTCTGGACAAGATCATTTCCTGGCATTTTTTGTGGGGACTGTAGGCCCAGAGTCAGGAAAATATTCGCGCAAAATGTAAAAATAAACACAAAGTGTGCCAAAAGCAAACAAAGCTGAGGAAAAGTAGAAGACAAGATGTCTTCACTGGAAGGAATTTTCACCCCTTTTTCGATGGCTGCTATTTCTGGCTACTGCCACAGGAGAGCGATGTGGAGTGGAGTGGGGCAGAGTGGCTGCTGCCACCGCAGACTAAAAGCTGAAATGCTGCTGCAATTCCCTGCTCTGTCGCTCCGCACCACGAGACACAAATCAACTGTCGGACTTCAATCACATTAAAATGCACGCTCCAAGGAAGGGGCAACCGAGGATGTAGTATATGACCCAAATAAATCAGGCCGATGATTGCAGGGCGTACAGATAAACCGGTCTACTAAATACTCGCAGTTCGAGAGAGTGCAGTGGTTGGGGGGTTACGGGCAGTGGTACGGGTATTATGTGCAATTTCAATTATCAGCACCCCACCCCAAAGTAACGCAAAGTGCCGAATCATGCTCAATCGTCACCAGACAAGCCCCCCAAAGTCGTTTGTAGCATAACACCCGTACAAATCCATTCCCCACCCCCACTACACTCCCCTAAGAATGACTCAAGACGCTGACACAGGAATATTGATTGTGGCGGGGAATGGTGGAATGGAGAGGTGAGGTTCTGCTTATCTGAGAGGGAACTAAAGTTCGAATTACTATAAATACCACTCGCTCTCTCTCTCTCTGCCCCTCTCTCTTTAGTGCAATCTTTACTCTCACTCTCTCTCGTTAGTGCAATCTGCAATTGCGCTCTCTCTGAGTGGAATGTCGAGTTCGCCGCTCTCTTGTAGATCGATCGCACGACTCTGACAGCAAGACAGATGATGTCTAGATAATCTGCCCACATCCAAATCCATAGCCATATCGAGAGAGTACATTGTATATCTATACTATGCACTAAAAGTCAATGGAATGAGTAAATCATTTGCGCAGTTACAAATCGGGTCAAATATCTACCGGCCCCTCCCCTACTGTGCGCCATGTAAGGCATTTACTTGAGGCTGGAGAACTATTTCATAAGTTCCGCTGCCATTACAGACAGCGACCGACCGACCGAGTACCCCCCCGTTGACACGTAATTCTCCAAACAATTTGCGAAATATGCTCAAAAAGTATTCGTGAAATCGAAAGGGGCAACAGCGTCGACACCGACACAGACCCACTCACGTTGTCGCGTCATCTAACAGATACAGAGAAACACAGCGTTGAGGTTGGGTGGGGGCACAGACAGGTGCAAACGCATTTGGAATTCCGCAGAAAACCTGGTTAAAAAAGTCTGTCTGCTGTGTTACGTGCCAGTAGCAGCATAAACTACTCCAGCGAGCCAAAGAGCGAGCAACTAAGAGAGCGAATGGGGGAGAGAGCGACTCAAAGAGTTGAGCTGCTTTACGATCGCGTGAGGAACGGAATGGAGTGAGAATGGGGTGGGGTGGGAAGTGAACAGACGGCAGACCTGAATGTGTGCTTTTATTTGCACTTATACACACATGTGTGTGTGTGTGTGTGTGTGTGAGTGCCGGCCGGCATCTGGTGGAACTGGTTTCCACGGGCCCAAGCGGCGTCTCGCGCACTTGGCAAACAAATAAAACACGAAAATGAATAAAAATCAGCAGAAAAAAACAAGACAAAAAGAGATTTGGCAATGCACAAGCAATGGAACATATGATAAGGCAGGCAACACACATTCGGCAGAGAGACATGGGAGAGTGGGAAGAGGGAGAGTGGGAAACAGGGAGAGGGGCAAGCCGGCAGGCAGAAGGCTGAAATCAAATCAAGTTTTTTGCACAGACAAAAAGCCAACATCCAAAAAAAGCGAGAGAAAGAAAGAAAGAGAACAACAACAACAATCGGGAGAATGACAAGGCACTTCAGGGTGGGGAAAGGGGAGACACAAAGGCAGTAGCTGCTCTCACGATTAGTGGCGAAGGCGGAGGAGGAGTTCCCCATTCGATTGTGATGACGATACAAACGATAGATAAACGATGTGATAAATGATCAATCAGCGGAACTAGTGTGTGGCTCGAAAGTGTTTGGGGCCCAAACAGGTGTTTGTCCCCAGTCGTGGTGAGGTGTGGCAGCAGACAGCAGAGGGGAGGGTACGGTTGCCCCATACATTATTCAGTGGGTCTGTCAGCTGCTGTCTTAATTGAGTAGCTAAACATCGATACTTATCGATAAACTAGCGAAAATCGATCAGAGCGGTGGGCCCGAGCCTTATGGGGATTAGGATAATCCCCGTGTCACCAGCCAACGGAATCAAAGGCCAAACCAAATCTTTGTTCGAACAATATTGATTTATGCTTTGTGATAATCTCAGGGATTTTTTACAGTGACAGCAGCAGCAGCAGCAGCAGCAGAAGGACGAAGGACTCGACCAACATGCCACTCAAGTGTTGACAACTCTCGGTGCGGCCCCAAGTGGCGGCTGTGGGGGTAGGAGTAGGCTATCGTTTACCCTGGCTATTATATATCACTTTTTGTGTGTGCCCACAGCCAACAGAGCCTCCTGCAGCCCAGCTCCCGCTTCCTCTGCAAATGTATCTGTAGGCAGTTTTTGTATCTCTCTCTTCCCCTATGTATGTGTGTGTGTATTCCGAGTGTTTATCTAAACGTTGAGCAATAAAGCCAACAAAAGGTACAAAAGGCAAAGCCACCAAACAAAAAAATGAGGGGAACGGGCAATCGCAGACTGCCAACGGATGAGTTATAGCAGAGCTACAGATATAGATACAGGCACAGATACAGATACAAACGGGTGTAAATAGATACGAGTTTGTGTATACACAGCAAAAGTGGCAAAAAAAAAACCAACAATTATCATCAACATTGGCAAAGCCAAAACACAATCTGCAACACTACCGACAAAAACGAAGAGAAGATTGATTTGGTCACACATTCTCATTCACATTCATTCGGTTTGGCATATGTCTGGTTGGATATTTATCTATCCATCTGTCTGGTGCTGCCGCTGATGATAATATCATCTAATAATTGCTTATAAAAACAAATTTCCATCAGCCGCTTATTTTTGTTAAAGCTTTTTTCTGTGCCGTTTGTTTGTCATGTGGTTTCGCTTTTTATTCTTCTGTTTTTTTGGTTTAATTCCAACAAATTAGCGACATTATGGAACGCTTAATTAAAATAACAAGCAACATTCAAGACAGCTGACACGCACAGGCAAACAACGAACAACAACAACAACAATAACAATCATAAGTTAAAATAACATTTATTCTAAACAAATTTCGACAGGGCCTTGATTGATGGCCGACACTGAGTTGTCCAACAATTGAATGGAGGAAATTGTGTCCATCAGTGGAGCGATGGAGCAGCCCGCCGAAAAAAAGAGTCATCAAAGGAAAGCCATTTATTCAGTCAGTTCCTCATTCAGTCTTTCCTTCGTTTATTCATTCTGTTAGTTAGCCATATAGTCAGCCACGTCGTGGTTCCCATTGATTGTTCATTCTCCTTCCTGTGCTTGTGGGCGGCAGTGACCCGCGAATTAATATTAAATTTTGTATTATGCGCTGTCCAAACAATGTCTGGCACGAAAAGAAGTTCACGAATAATGGCCAGCCGACACGCAATGGCCCAAAAGTGAACGAATCGGAGTCGCAGTCCGAATGTGGGAGTGTTTTGCCCTGGATCGAAACTACAATAAAACTTTGAACCGCTGCGGATAAGAACTTCTGTGGGAAAGCTCTCCCTCCCTTCCGGGAATTCCTCCCTCTGACTCTGATTTATGCTCCACATTTCGGAGGGGGCGAGGGAGCAAATATAAATCTAGTTTTGGCCCGGAAAATTAATAAACTTTCTCGCAAATTGATAAGAAGATAAAAACAGCATCAAGCATCCAAAAAAAAAAGGGACGAACCCAAAAAAAAATGCAAACGGGAAGAAAAACCAAATAAAAAAGGGAATCGAATGTGGCAGGACTCTGCTTATGCTTCTGCTCCTGCAGGATGTGGCCGAGGCGTGGCATCCATCAAAAGTCACTCAAGAACATGTGTACCGTCGAGACAATGAGTGGGGGAAGGGTCGGCCTACACACACTCCCTCTCTCTCTGTCTCTCTCTCTCACACTTTGCACAGCTCGTGGTTCGCCCCCGCACTGCGAGTGGAAATCAACCCACGTGATTGCCACTCTGCCCCATTCGTCGTAGTTCGTTCATAGTTCTGCATGTGACCAGAAATCTGTTTCTTTTTTTTCCATGCCACGCGCTGCTTCCTCCCTTCAACGCCGGCACCACTCATTCGCCGCCTGAGAAAATCCAAATGAAACTGAAAATGGTTTTCCACAACGACATCAGAGTCCAGAAGAGACAGCGACAAAATTCATGTGACTCGCAGATCGGCAGCCGCCAGGGGAGCGAGATGAAGGAGAGTAGTCGCCAGGGGCATACCCTGTACAAAGGAAGGGAGAAGGAGCGCACCCTCCTTCCTCTACAAGCCTGAGCATATAAGCTGTTGAATTGAGCATATGTTTGGGCACACCCCATTACAGGGTATCATTCCACTCGTCACTGTTCTCCCTCCGTGTAAACAAAATTTTATTGAGAATGGAATCGTACAGCATGGGAATGATGATGGCATGGAAGGGGTTGGGTGGTCGGTGACAAACACAAACAGAAGGCGAGAGATTATTAAAATAATATTAGATTTAAAGCGAAAGCGTGGGTGTCCACTACGGCCAGGTCACATGTTGCAAGTGGCAGAAGCGAATAAATAAAAGAATTAATGGAAGAAAAAAGTCCAAAGATTTATGCGGTTTGTCGCCTGATGCCCAAGCACCGAAAATTATCATTAATAAAAATAGCTTGATAGCCCGGAATTTCGTTGCTGTTCACGCTCTGTTGCGCCCGCTGCTGCTGCTCTTCCGCTGAGATCTTCGCTCTCTCTCTGTGTAAGAGATCTTGGGCAGGCCTTGGCATTGCTCCAGCTCACGTAGGCAGCGGCGGAAAAGAGAGGAGAAAGAAGCTCCTGCCAAGGTTTCCGTTACCTTGGAGGCCCAGTGTGTGCTCCTCCCTTCATGTGTTTCCTGCTCTCTCTCTCTCTCTCTTTTCTTGCTTGTTTACTGACAATAAATGCTCTTCAATTGCCTTCGATTTTCATTTCTCATTCATTCTCCCCACCCCTTGACGTCTCTTTCTCTATCTCTCTCTTTGTGCTTCCTGTTTATTTTGTTCATTGTCTTCGACGGCGGCTTGTGTCAACTTTTGTGAGCGGGGCCGAGCAGTTCTTTAGTTTTATGCGTAGTTGGCGTGTTTCTCTACTTTACTTATTCCTCCTCTTCTTCTACTGCTTTGCTCTGCTCTCTCCCCCATCATTGGCCTGTTTGCGGGGCCGACGGTTTGACGCCCTCGAAATGCCAGAAAACATTTCCATTTTGAGAACTTGCTTCTTGGTCTTTCATGGCTTGGTCTGTCTGTCTATCCTTTTGCTCTACCCGCACCCGCTCCATTTCCCGCTTGCGTAATTTGCAATTACGATGGAAACTTCCAGCTACCGCCTCCAGCCCCCCACCCCACCCACTGTTGTCTTGTGTGTCTGTTGTTTGCGCCTCAAATTATGCAATGCCAAATGTTTGTGCGCGATAAGAAAGATTCCTGGCTCCCGTTCTCCCTCACTCGCCCAATGGTGGAGATGATGAAAAAGAATAAAAAGGAACTAGTACGCAATACAAAGAACAAGGAAGCAAAGGAAGACCTCACAATCTCCAAGGAGTACTCGCACCTTTCCGTTATCAACACTGCGCTGAGCTGGGAACGAGCGGGAACAGGAACGGAACGGGAACGGGCAGATAACTGCAATCGCTCTCTCACTCCACATAACGGTACACGTGTCACCGCTCCTTCCACCTGCCGCCTGCTCTGGGCCGCTCAGCTGTTTGCTGGTGCAAGCAGGAACTTGTTACCCACGCCCCGCCAGGGCCCCTGGGCAGCAGCTGTCCCAGGCAGAGCGCCAACGCAGGGATTCCACTCAATTTCGGCCTACTTTTAGGCTCATTCCGCGGAAGAGCACGCTCTCGCCTTGCTCTCGTGCTCTCTCTCTCGCCCGTGTATTTATCGTTCGATTTCTCTTGAGCATGCGGCCTAGGCGGGACCTTGAACTCGAATTTTTTTTCCTGCTGCTGTTTTCACTTTCCTTTTCGTTATGTAATCCTCTAAGAGAGAGAGAGAGCAAGCGAGAGAGCATTTAGGCTCGTGCAATGGCACGGAAAATCGAGCACAACTTTCACTTTCAGCAGTCAACGACACCGACACGGGACCCCAGAGAGAAAGCGAGAGAGAGAGTGTCAGAGTGTGAGAGCGTAAGAGGCAGCGAGAACGTTTATGTGGTACAGAAAAAAGAAACACACACAAGCAAAAGGCAAACAGAAATGCGACGCAAAATATTTGCAAGAACAACAAACCATATGATGGTGTGTGTCCCCTTGTCCCCTTCCAGGCCCATTGTGTTTGTTGCTGTTAAATCGAAGTGCCATAAAAACAAAAAATAAAAAGCTCAGCGAACAAACAAATACATTTTGTAATAGGCCTTGTAGTGGGATGGGGAAACAAAAGGCGGCGTGGGCGTAGGTGAAATTGATTTGCCTTTTTTCTCAGGCTTTTATTGTCCCTTCCGCCACGAGAAATGTCAGGGACAGCCCGAAAAAGTATGCTTCCGTAATTGTCACATCATAAGAGAAAGGGAAAGAGAGAAAGAGAGCGCGAGAGAGATTCTACACGCGCCTCCTCCTCTCTCTTGCCCACAGTTTGTTGACTAAATTCTACGGCACGTGTATTTATAGCCCCTGAAGTGGAAGAGCGACAGAGAGAGCGAATGAGGAAAAAGTGCCTAAAAATATGCCCCGAAAAAGAGTGTTTGGGGGTGGGGAGAGCGCGTAATTGAGGCAAAGGACTAGCGGGGAGCAAAGCAAAGAATGAAACCTATTCCCCCCTACGAACGTTGGATTGAGTGGTTAGAGGGGGGTGTCGGGCGAGCGGTCGTTGGTTGGATGGTGGCCACATGAATAATGCTTATGGTTATGGCCTGCCCCTGCCACCGATCACTCTGCCCCAACGTAACTTTAAAATTATGAAAGGAAAAAGAAAATACATTTCCAGTGCTAAATTACGCAATTTGCTGGCCGCTGCACGAGAAGCAGGTGGAAACGGAAATAAACAGGTAAACACACGCACGAGCCACCCTATTGGGGGAAGGGCGGAAGCACACAAGAGACACGCGTTCATCGACTTCCTCCAGGACTGCTTTCTCCTTCCCCTTCGCCTGTGCCCGAATGGGGCATTTCTCCTTTAAGTGTCAATTACATTGACGTTTATTCAAATATGCATCGCACGCGGCTCATGGATGGGATACTCGACCCTGAAGAGAGGGAAGTCCCCCCACATTCTGATGCTTATATAAAAGCCAACTCAAAGGCCTCCAACAGCGCCTCCTCCGCCTCCTGCTTGTGTGCTTTCAGTTTGCGTGTGAAAAAGTCTTCAAGTTTTGGCAACATTTTGTGATTTTCGGGCGGATTTATCGGGTTTTATTGTGCGTATCACACAGGGACTTGCCTCTGCCTTTGCCGGTGCCTCTGACTTTGCTTTGGCATTTGCGGCAGATACATATATGTTAATATGGTAATCCCCACCACAC
Source organism: Drosophila subobscura (assembly GCF_008121235.1). Taxonomy (NCBI): domain Eukaryota; kingdom Metazoa; phylum Arthropoda; class Insecta; order Diptera; family Drosophilidae; genus Drosophila; species Drosophila subobscura. The sequence continues at coordinate 24,813,697 of NC_048533.1, read as the reverse complement.
CAGCGCCAGGGGGGAGCACTCCATCAACTTTTAAAGCCAAGCATTTAAAGAGGCTTCCAATCAAATTATGAACTGTGTTTCGTCGAGGAGGATGGAGCATGGAGCATGGAGAGGAATGCATCTCGCTTTCGATAACGAAGCAGATCCATTTTACAACGTTTACGTTACGTTCCGTGCCGCTTGTGTCCTGCAGGCCACCAAAAAGCCAACACGCAAATTTTATGTCCAACATAAAAAGGTTTTCATGTGCAATAACCAGAAAAACCAGAGACGAAATGGTAAGGGGCTTGTGCTCCCCAGAGAGCAAGAGAGAGCTGCCTCATAGAGAAGGGAGCTTTGTCATGTCCTATCAGCAGCGGAGAGCAAGCCAATCAAAATGCAATTTCCACTCATGCACACAGGACATCATTTAACGACACACATGTGTGTGCTGCAGGAGGAGGGTCCTCCCTCCCAGGTATACAAATAATATATATGCAAACAAGTTGATTTGGCCAGCAGCACGCTCAGCTGTGACTATGAATTTGTCATCAGGCGAGCACAGAGATGGAAAATATTTATACAAATAATAGCTATACAAAGACACGCGGCACACGTTGCGTATGCGCCATGTTGATTCAGCAGAGGGGGTCGAAGGTGTGGGGTAAAGCGACTTCATCAAAACAGAATCAACTGCGATGACAATCTCGCCCACGAAAAAGGCTGGAGCCGCAATAGCCTCGAGCAGTAAGAGTCCCATCTTCAGGCTGCTCCATTCTGCTCGTGGCAAATTAAATTCCTCAAGAATGAAAAGAAAAAGGCAGGAAGGAAGGGTGAGAGAGATTGAGTGTGGGTTCTGCTCTGCTCTGGCTTTCCTTTTGCCGACACAAAGTTTTAATGGCGCGCTTACACGTGTGTAAAATGTTGTTCCTGTTCCTTCGGAAAGGCCTTTTGCGCATCCCTCGAGTGATTTTGGTTAAAGTGTTGCCGCATTCACAGTTAATTATCCTGACGTCAGAGAGCGGCCCACGACGAGTGCCCAGCCGGAAGTTGGCAAACATTTCCGCTCTCCAAGGAGCTGGCTGGGCATCGACAACGGCAATTGGATTTGAAGCACTCGGACATTAGCATAATAAATTGGAGCCGCCAGGCCAGGCAGCCTGTTGTTTGCTTTATCGAAGGCGAATCAAGTGAATAACTTCATCGCTTAGCCGCATTAATAAAGCGGCTTTAATAACGATTCTTTAGAGCCAACACAACTAGGATTGCCGATGCGGGAACGGGCTCGTACTGGTGCTGACTACGTGACCAGATAACTAAGGCTTATCGATGATGGAAGGACTAGGCATTTTGTTGGCCTTTCCAGAATAGTTCCCCCCAACCTAAACCCAAGCCTCCTGCTAACAGCGTTTAGGTAATTGTGTGGCCATAAATCTCCGTGTCCGTGTGTCCTTTCGGGCATCCCCCCAAAGACGGCTCACGGAACACAATTTAACGCCTGTCCGGGTGCGGGTGCGGGTACGGGTACGGGTGCGGCGGTGGCCATCACATTAAAGAGACATCGAACGGGACAGGAATACAGGATACAGCTGGACGTGTGCAGGTGTGTATTGAGTGAAAAATCGATTCAAGGCAATTAAGGTCAGACATGCGGCGAAGGAACTACCTCAACTTTTTCAATTAGCTGACGACTGGTGACCAGGTGACCAAAGTTATCGCTCGCAAGAAATCAGAGAATCAAAATTATGTCCACGCAATGGAAACAGAAACATCAAACCGAAAAGATGGGGAAAAGGTTTCACTGAACGAAGGGTTCAGCGCTGGAACCTTTGAACCTGGAGGAGAACTCCCTCCATCAATAATCCCGATTAGAACATGTGCATATGAAATATTTATGCTGCGGTCTGCAAATGGAATTCATTGGGAAAAGGTCGCATACATAATGGAATCAGGCATGAGAAATGGACGGAGGAACTCTTTAATTTCAGGATTTTCAGTTCATTTTATTGCCGGGTCCGTCAGGCAATCATAAAGGACGACATTTTATTGCCTCCCTCTAGCTGGTTCGCTTGCCTTGTTTCAGGCTTAATTTATTGTTTTAATTTTTAGTCTCCCAGCCACAAAATGGCGTCCTAAGCCTGCTGTCGATGTCGGCTCTCGGGGGCTCGCTGCTTGGGGGGATGGCAAATCTTTTTTGGGGAAAGTGTTAGGAACTCGTGTAAATTCCATTAGGGCTGAAAAGTTTGCGTTGCGCGTGGAAAGGACTGCCGAAGAAAGAGGCTGTCAAGTACGATAAATCAAGGACAGTGCCTGGTTACAAAGGAGACATCCAGTTCAGGGTGGTGGCAGGGCAGACATTTGGTAATTAAAAGCAACGCGTACCCAGGCATGGATGAAACGAGCCATAAAAATGCAAATTTCCCTTGGAAAGACATCCTCAAATAATTGTTAATTGAATTTCCCTGGTTTTCCAAGGGGAAAATCGTGGGAAAACCATGTCGATATGTCGGCCAAGAAATTGGGAATCTATAAATATGCATCGACAATTACGCATTGGACTGGCGCATCGCACTGCACAGCTCTCCCACTACAAAGGCGACCTTGAGACAGCTGCCAAACTGTGGGAGGAGCAGTGACTGATCATCGATCTATCTCTCTCTCTCTCTCCCTTGTTTACTTTAATGGATTAACGAAATTATCGCAACTGGTGCGCGCCTGTCCGTGCAGAACAGTTATCAGCGAACCGTAAATCGTACAAAGTCCAAACATCACTTCACCGTTAGAATAAATACTAGTAAAAGAGAGAGAGAGAGAGTGCCAAAATAAAAGTAAACAAAACTCAAAGAGAATATTTCTAGTTGGCAATGTGACAAACACACTCACTCACTCTCTCACTCCATTCTACTCTCCCACTCTCTCTTTTCAATTAAGCACAAAGCAATTACAAAAGCAACACGCGCTTGTCCCCGTAAATTTGTTGTCATTTAAATGCACACAAAGTGGAAAGAGAAGAGCAAGATAATGCGGGTAGTCGACTAGCAGTTACCCAAATGCATTGAAGCGCAAAGCAGAAGATCAACTTAAATGCTTGCGTATATGCTCGCACAGTACAATGTGTGCAGGGCAACAAAGATGCGCAGCAACCGTAAGCTAAGCAGGTAGTCGACTGACACCTACCCAAATGCATTGAAGCGCGTAGCAGAAGATCAAATGCAATCCGAGAGCGCAAGCTCTCTCTCTCTCGCAGTTTCAGGCTGTAGGGTAACGGAAAAAAACAAACACACTGTGTTCATATGTAGATGCTCGGCATACAAAGTGTCGACCTGGGACTACCTTAAATCAAAGAAGCGTACATCCAGAAATCAAAGCATCTATACGAGCGCAGCCACACACCTCAGTAGTAGGTACTGCGGAAAGCTAACAATGAGGAGAGCAAAACGAACACAAAATGCTGTGCGCCGCTCTCAGCATTTCTTCTTCGCTTGCAAGCAGTGCGTAGTCAACGATTACACAATCGATTCCCGAGACGTCGTTCAATTAACAATTGAATCATTGAATTTGCTTGATTGACGCAGTTAAAAGAACAATATATTCAGTGAGAGCAGCAGAGGGAGAGCTAATCACATGCTGTATCAGAATTAAAAGCAAACTGTCAGCATTCATTTACACCGCTCGACTGCATCCATTCGTTGGCATGTGTGGGTGTACATGGGGGACTGCTTGCTAATCAGGGGGCGTGTCAATGTGTACCAAAAAGACATTTGCCAAAGTGAAAGTAATGATGATGATGAGCTGGATGATGATGATGTGATCGAATTAATGAAACCATATAAAAAAGCTTATCCAAAAACCGGGGCACGAGGCTCTAACGACAGTGTGGGGGTGCAATTAAAAACGAATTTTCATTCTCATTCATCGTATAACAAACCCCCAAAAAAATGAACAATAAGCTCGTTTTACCCCCTTTCCCCTTTCCGTTTCCCCCCGCTACTGGGCGCTTCCAAGTGTGAAGCGAATGAAAGAGGAAACGAAATGAAACAATGCACAAATATTTGCTCATACACGCTTAAATTAAGTAAATACAAATTTATTTGAGGTACTCACCCGTTGGACCTGAAAGAAAAAGGAGTAATGTGGTTCTAGGGTGCTGCTGCTGGGGTACCGGGGGAGGCGGAAACTCTGGCACGACATCGAACAATCGAGGAATGGGGTGGGGAGACGGGCAGAAGGTGCTTCCGAGTGTCTGCTGAGGTCATTAGAGAGCTGCTCTTACAGACTTGCCATTGTTAATTTGTTATTCAATGTTGACCCGCGCACGTGGTGGACACACGCAACACGCCCATAAAAACAACCAAATTCAAATAATAATAAAAATTCGAAATTGAAATTGAAATAAAACGCTAAAAGGAAAGTGCACGAAGCGGAATTGTGTGCTTGAAATATGAATATGGAAATTGATGGAAACTTCTCCCTGAATTTGATTCAGGGCTGGATTCTAATCGAATGGAAAATGTGGTTCACATCTGCGGCTGTGGCTGTCAATGCGACTGACAATGCGACAGACAATACACAATGCTGGCACAATAATTGACGGATTAGAAAAGAAAATCAATTCCGCAGACTGCCTGCAGACGAGAGCGATGCTCCTCCTGCTACGCCTCACTGAACGCTTTATGCAAATTTCCAGCACACGCACAGCAGCAGCTTCCCTTCCTCTTGCTTACAGTTGAAAATATTTTGAGGAGGAAATTAAATTCGGTCGATTAATAATGAAAATGTGGAGGAGAAGAGTGGACTCTCTCTCTTCCGTTTTGCAGCTTAATTAAAAGATAAAAATTCCCTCCCAAATGTAATGAGCAAATATCCGGCATTGTTGTTCCCTCCCAAGTGGCTCAATTCGGACTCAATTTGGGACCCAATTTTGGGTGATTCTAAGGTTAGTATAGTGTAGAGAAGTGACTTTGAATGACGACTCACCTTATGACGTAGTTCACGCAGACGACGCTCTGTGGCTTTTGCTTGTCATAGACAATTGTGGCCTGACTGACGATCCAGCAATAGCCGCCGCATTTTCCCAGAAAGCGGTAACGACAGGTTTCACCCTGTCCCTTGCTGATCACTGCAAACAGAGAGAGAGAGAGAGAGAGCGAAAGAATAATAACAATTAAAGATTATGAAGTATAGACAAATGTCAAGCGCAAGTTCTAGTTCTACTTTGGGGTCTCAGCTCTTGGCAGATAAATCAAATTACAACCACAGCGAAACCAACACACAGAAATAATAAATAAAACAATAAACAGAAATCTTCTGCGGTCTGCCCCTCCCTCATTAAAATGTGTCATAATCGTGTGGTGGCTCTTGAACCAGATATCGCCTGAAATATCTACAATTTGGAGAGCTGCCGCACCGGCACCCGCACCCCTTAGGAAGTATTCCCCATGCCTGCCTGCTGGCTGGCTGGTTGGCAAATTGTCAAGTCTCAAATTACGGCGCCAAAAGCGCTCCAGCATAAAAATTAAATAATAGCAACTCGAAAAGCAACGCAAAAGGAAGGAGGGATTTAGGCATTTGATTGAGCCTTTGAATATGAGGCAGTGTGGTGTGTGTGTGTGTGTGTGTGTGTGTGGGGCAAGGAAAACGTTGCCAAGTAATTTGCCTCAACGAGAACGCCACATAAACTCGATTTTAATTAAAAGGAGCCCGCCGCCCACAACACAACAGAAATAAAATCCCAGTTGAAATGTGTGGGTATGCGGCATACGGGAAACGACACTGGGATACTCCGGGATGTACTCAGTTTATGGAAATCCTTTAAGGGTGGACGAAAATGTTCTTTGCTCTAGCATTAATTGTGCTCGAAAGCTGAGCAACTGATACGAATGATAACAATGATTATTCTTTATGATTCTTCGGTTTTATTGTTTTATCTTTAAACTGCCACATTCTTATAGAGGTTATTAGTCCCTGAGATCTAGGTAATACAATAAATTATATGGCCTGGAAAACGCTTTCTTGCAGCAGTTACATTCATGCACAGGCATCAAATATTCCCTCTCTAAGCTACCCTGTAAGATGTACCGGGTATAAAAACACAAATAAAATAAATATAAAGACGCACACACACACACACTGAGAGAAATAATCCTAGGTAGATGTCCCCCCTCTGTATCTGTGACAAAAACCGCGTCTTCCTGCTCGAAAACATTTCAATCAAATTTTATGGCCGCCACAGGCAGCGACAAGAACGTAAAAAAAAACGCGATGAAAATTCATAGGAATTTCGGAAAAGCAATTGAAATTCATGGCTCCCATGGCCTGCCGGTGGGGGGAGCTGGGGATTAGCCTAATTGCAGAGTCACAGGTGCACACGAGGCTGACCTCTGACCCACAAAGTGGGTAGAGAGGAGCAGAGGGAAACATAAATACTTTTGCATAAATCTCGAAGAATTAATTGAATTAAAGGCAACCACAAATTTGGATACAACACCACACAGTGCGGTTCGTAAACGTAAGGCCAGGGTGAGTTGTCCCCCACGGGAAGAGAAAATTCGAAATCCGCAGAGCTTTCGCCTCACTCCGATTCGTTCATTCATTCTTTGAGTTAATTCGAAATCAGAAGCAGAAAATTAGTTTTTCCTTCAAGCCCCGCTTGCCACTCGCCACTCGCCTCTTGCCTCTCTCCAGTAGTGGCTTAGTGGTCATGTATTCATCGCCAAACGAAGAAGGAGAAGCTGGACCTGCCTTAAGGAATGGGATAATTATGCGGCGTCATTAATAAGACAGCGTCTAAAGAGGCCGCCGCGGAGGCGGAGTGCGAGTTGCGTGTGGTGACAGCTGCCCGAGATTGATGCCAGACATATGTGGAGGAGCAGTTACAGCGGCAGGAAGAGGTGCCGTCACAGCAGCCAGGAAGAAATGTCCCTCAAAAGCGCGCTACACAAAAGTATCGTCCTGCCGTGGCTCCCTCCCGCTCCCACACTGCAGCGCTCAGACGATTGCCATTTGGCAGTGTTTATGTGGAATTAGCAAAGTGAGCAGCAGACAGAATCAAAAGTAGAAGCACAAGAAGCTAAAGGAAGAGCAGAGGGACTGCCAGAAGGAGTTGCAGAACCCAAAGCCAGAGCCCGAGCCAGACCCAACAGCTGCAGCAGCAGCAGCAGCAGCAGCAGCAGCGGCAGCAGTGAACTTGATTTGCCCTCAGCCAAGGACTTTTCCTGGCTGCTGGTGCAGTGCAGTGCAAGTCGCTGAGACGGGAAATATTAAAATATCTACGCGCGGCAGCAAAGATCATTTATCAGCAATTTTTTAGCAGCATTCCTGGGCTGCTGCTTGCTGCTGCCACTGCCACTGCCACGACGCTCCATTGCTGCATCCACAATTTATGAACACGAATGCAATCCGCTTTTCGCATGGCAATGGCCATGGCAGTGGCAATGGCAGTGGCAATGGCAATGGCAATGGCATTCCCAGGACCTTGCCACAGAAGACAGGATGCCCGAGAAGGAAGGCGGCCATTTGTACAAATAATCAAACAGAGAGCGAGGGGGAGAGAGAGAGGCGACTCCAAATGAAAGACAAACATCAAAACCGCATTCAAGGTTATGTATCAAGCGGGATGAGCACGGAATGCTGCTGCTGCACAGGATGCAGGAGGATGCACACACACAATGCGTGCTCAGACACGCTCGAGTACACGAGTAAATCCTCGAGGCAACATAACAGTAAATCATCATCAACCCAGGGGGCACGCGGTGGCAGCAGCTACTCGTTGCAGCCACCACATTGGTCTACCTTCTGCTGCTGTACACTCTGGCGGGTGCTCACTGTAACGCTCCATTCGTGTGCGCTTTGATTGTCTCTCTTCTGCTGGCTGCTGACCAGCGTCCGGCATTGCCTGAGTGTGGGGCAGGGGCAAATCACATTGGCACAAGTGGATAAGGAAATAAATGTGTGGCTGTTTGGCTTTGGCTCCTGCCAAAAGGATGTGCGCATAAATCAAGGATTTGTTTGCGGATTCTCTTCAACAAAACCCAATCCCTGCCCCACCCCAACTCTGGGTTCTGCCTCCTTCGCCAAAGGTAGTTGACTTGACAGCTTCGCCTTGGACTTAAAGTTTAGAGAGACGCAAAAGCATTGACCTTTTGCTAGGGCCAGGGCCAGGGCCACGTGGCGTATGCGTAATCTGCTCTAATTGAATTAAGCCGTGACATAATCTCACCCCGCACCCTGCCTGATCCAAAGTACGAAATCAGAAAACCCAAATCCGCTTTCTTCAAGTCAATATGTGTGCTGGGATTTTTATGCAAATTGTTCTCCTTCGCCGTCTCTCCGTCTCTCAATTGCAGCTTAAGGCTAGGGCAGGACTCGACTCTAAGAAGGAGCGTCGCCTTCATGGCACGCCAGTCGTGTGGAAAATTGCATTTCGTTACCTTTGTGGGCAGACTGAAAAGGGTTTCCCTGCCAGGCATAATGCAAAGTTACTGCCGGAGCTCCATTATGACACGAAAGTGATGCTGGTAATGCCCATAAATGGCTTAATCAATGTTACAGCAGGAGGCAGAACGGGCAGAGGAGCACAAGAGGTTCAAAGGTCAGGCAGGGACTCCCCACAGAAGGACGCTTCCAGGAATAGGCCAAGTTTTTGCGGTTCAAGCGAGAATATTTCATGAAGCTCTCCACGGGTCGCTGCGGGTGTGTGGCAGCACCCACACACATGTGGCAGGCAACCTTCGGTAAGGGCCAAGGGAAAGGACATTTCGACCGTTAGTCGACCGCCTGCAGCGAGGAAAAGTCGACAAGTTTTGCCCTTCGCTGGAACCCATTAAAAACTACTCAAAATGTCAGCGGGCAGCACCGCTGTGGCGCAACCACAAGGGGCATGCCACACAACGACGACACAAAATGTTACAAATTTGTTTAATTTGCAGTCGAACACAGGGAAAATCGCCCATTTCCACATGGAAATCCGTGCAGAAAACCAAAAGAAAAAGGCAAGCAAAAAAAACCAAAAGAAAAATGCAAAAAAGGAAAGCAAAGCAAAGACGGAAGAAGATGCCGGAAAACCAAAGAAAAAGAAAGAAAAGTTAATTGAAAACAAAAGTCAGCAGAAGAATTTGCATATTTATTTGCCACCGCTCGGCAGCCTCTGCCTGCGACGTGCCGCAAGTCAATATTTATTTATGCGTGCGGCAAGAATTTAAATGATTTAAGAAGCAAAACTAAAGTGCAACTCCCACTCCTGCTCCAGCGGCAGCGCGAGAATTCTTTTGTTGTGCATTAATTAGAATTTAGCAAAAATAAATGCTGGGTAATTGAAAACTTGTGCCAAAATCTACAGCTCCCGCCCCAGACTGTGCTCCTGCCGCTGCTCATTATGCTCCTCGCTGCTGCTTCTATTTTTGGTGTTTAAGTTTCGCTCGGATTCCATGCCATTATGCTCATTAATTCCATTTGCCCAGAAGCAAGAGGGAACGAGTGTCTAAAGGTGCAAATAAGCATCTCTCCGCCCATCTTTTAATTAACTCAATTTGAGCGTTAAGAAAGACATCATCAAGGCGGCAGCCAGTTGGGAGACAGGGAGAGTAGCATCTCTGGCAAAGTTATCAATCCTCAATGCTACAACGCTTCAATCTTCCATCTGCTTGCAGCGAGCACATCTTCTGGTTCCCCATTTGCGTTTGGGTTTTGCCAGCGGTGCCCCCTGGCACTGTGGAAACAATTAAGTGTTGATGTTACCCCATTTTTTCTGCGACACAGCTGCAACTTTATTAAGCAAAATTTAATGGCGGTTGCCTGTCTCTAACTCTCACTATTCCTGCTCCTGTTCCCGATCCCTGCTCCAGCTCCCACTCCTCCTGTCGGTGCTGTCGTTTTTCATTAGCGCCACCAACTGACTTGCAACAATTGTTGCACACAGACACACCCACACGAGCCACACCGAAACAAGTAACAAACTTTGGCTGCAATATTTTTCCGTGCTTTTCTTTCCATTTTTGTTCGCTTCTTTTTTGCCGCTTCATGTTGTACAATTAGTTTGCCGGCAAGAGGAGTCCACCAATGGACTGGACTCTACTCTCTCTCTCTCTCTCCTTTGCTTCTCTCTGTTGCTGTGTCCATTTGCCAAATGTCTAATTGGACTTGCGAAAGATTTCTACAGAGATTTGGAGCAAGTTTTTTCATCTGCCACGCAACATCTTGCATCGAAATATTTGCAGAAGCTGAGGCATGAGGCTGAAGCCTTTTTGGCAGCTCCCCTTTCTCCTCCACTTTTGTGGCTTTATTAATAATTTCAATGGGTCTTTTGTCGATGGCAGTCGTAAAAGGGAAAAGGAAAAGCCTTTCTGCCTTCATTCATAATTGAATTGTGTTGCCATCAATCAATATTATTCGAGGGAATTTCGTGGCTTGAAATCCTTTCGGGGGTTGCGGGTTGTGTAGCAGCCAGGAAGCCGAAAAGTGTATGCGGCACTTGAGGTAAAGTGCTGCGGCACATAAAAAAGTAAACTAAAAGAGAGCAAGCAGTGGCAGGAGGAGCTTCTTTATGCCGAGGTACAACACAAAATTTTATGACGCATCTAAATGCGCGCCCCCGCAGTGTCCGCCAGCCATAGCCCTTCCCCCCCGCCATTCGTAGAGTGTTGCTTAAATGTCAATCTATCTGTCTGTCTGTGTGTGTCTGTCCGACTGTCAATTCAGCAGCAGCAGCAGAGGAGCGCCGGCAGCAGCAGAGGCTAAATGCGTTGAAGGAAAATTTCATTTGCAGATATCGTGCTGTCATTTAATAAACGAAATGTGAGACACACACACCGAGAGCGAAACAGTTACAGAGCAAGAGAGAGAGAGAGCGCGAGGGGCTAAAGACAGACAGAAGAAACGCAGCGATGCAGTAACAGATATTGGCAACACTTTTCACACAGAGCGAGAGAGATGGAGAGAGAGAGAGAGAGAGAGAGATGGAGAGAGAGAGAGTAGGGAGTGCGAGAGCCACACATGTAAAGGAAGTGCAGCAGACTGGAGAGAGAGAAAGAGAGTGGGAGTGGGAGTAGAAGTGGAAGAACAAACCAAATGCTGAGCGACAACCACAAGCAGCGCAAAGCGACAGAGGAAGAACAGTAAAAGCAGCAGCGACAGCAACGCCAGCAGAGGCTCACTCGATGGCGAAAGAGCGTGGGAGAGGGGCGGAGTGAAGATTGAGCCCTGGCCGCATTCACAGCGGGACATCATCGCCAAAGCAAAGCAACCGCGTGTAGGTGAATGCACCCATTGTATAACTAAGCTAAAGCACAAGAAAGAGACAGAGAGCGACAGAAGCTCGGCATCCACTACAACTATATATGTATATGGATATCCATGTATGTATGCGGGTGTGTGTGTTTGTGTTTGTTCGTGTAAATCCCGTTCGTCGCAAACTAAATGCCAATTTCAGAAAATGACGCGGAAAAAAGCGAAGCAAAAAAAAAACAGTTTATGTGTGAGTGTGGCTGACACGCAATGATCCACAGGAGCAGCAGCAGCAGAGTGCGGGAGTAACGGTAAAGCAAAGCCCAAGGCGATTTCCTTTGGCACCTTCCTGCCCTCCCCCCTCATCAATAATTGACAATGACAGAGCGCGAAAAGACCAGCAGTCAGCCACCAGTCAGCAGTCAGCAACGCCAAAAGCAACAAAATTTAAAATCATTTTCATGTCCAAAAATCAACGCAGGGAGTGTGGAGGGAAAAGGTGCCACACAATGCAGGTAAACAAAGTCCCATCCATCCATCTGTTTGGGGATATTCACTCCCCCAACTCCCCTTAGATATTAGTGGGAGTCAGCAGGCAAATAAACATCGAAATAGTCAGCAAATGAAAGCAAAGAAAAAACTGAAATTGATATTGATATCAGGGGGAGAGAGAGCAGAGGGGGAGCCACAGAGAAGTCAACACTTCATTAGAAGCCCTTAGGGCCATGCCCTCTGAACCCATTCCAGCAGCCGGGGGACGGGGCAAATATTTTGCCAGTTTACACGACTTATTTAGCGCCAACGGATCAAAGTGTGGCCAAAAGTAACAAGCGGCTTTTGATTGATTGAGAGTCAGCGAGACGGAGAGACGCAGAGCCTGCCTGCCGCCCTCGGGGAATGGACTCGGCGACCAAGACCCGAGCCCCAAGACCCAAGCCCCAAGACCCAAGTCAAAAGGTTTTTTGTTAAGCAAATTGTGTGTGGCATTGTGAAAGGTTTTTGTGTGGGAGATTGGGCGGAAGGGTGGCGCACATTTTGTATTCGATTGTGAAGGGATTTGCAAGGGGATTTCCCAGGAATGGATGGGCAGAAGTTTTTGTAAAATATACAAAAAAGAACACAGTGGGTGGCCGAGAACACAGAGACAGTAAAAGCTGCTTAGAGGCAATTCTTGTTCAATTATACATGAGTATTCCCCGTAACAATGGGAGAGATTAAAGAGATGCAGTGAAAGCTGCTTAAATACCATAAGTGAGCGGCCCCTGAGTGTTCACTGTACTGCAATGTACCTCCTCCCACCATTACTCCACTTTCGAATGAGCGGACCAAAAGTTCTTGCATAGTTTCAGGCTCATTGGCATTTTGCTGTTATCAATACGAATTTTGCATGCAATTTCTCTGCGTCTCCATCTTCATCTACTTCTCCTACTTTCTCGCTTGCCTAAGCACATTTATTCGTTTTTGTCTGAGGAAGAAGGAGAAAATTGCAAACGACAATCATCAACACAGATAGAAACACCCACACCAACACACAGATGCCGAGCCATAGAGCTGCACACCCTTTGAGCATCGGAGCGAGTGTGGGGGGGTGGGGCCAAAAACCTCAACGAAAAACTAAAAAACGATGCGCCGGGAAAAAGGCAAATCTCCGCCCTGCCAGCAGCCAAAAAACATAAAACTTTGCACATTCATTGGGTTTTCTTTTGCTGCTTCTTGGTAGCTTTTCTTTTCCTTTTTTTCTACGACAATTTTCGGTTGCTTTGTAGCTGTGTGTGTGTATCTGTGTGTAGGTGTAGTTGCATCTGTGTGTGTGTGTGGAGGAAAATTGTTCGCTTTTTTAATTTAATGAAAATTTTCCACTTGGTCGATTGACATTTTCTGTTCTTTGTCGTTCGCTTGCGCCCGCCCTTGCTGCCACATCCATGGGTGTTGCACGCAAAGTTTCCTCTGAGGTTTGCCAAATAAACACACAAATTTACTTAGCTTTTCACGCGGGAGCAGGAGGATAGGAGGAGTGTCCCTACACAGGGTGGGGGAGCACAGAGAAAAGGCGAAATGTCGTTGCATTCTCTGCGGCGGCTGACGCGAAACTTTTATCATTTTGCCTTTGTTTGGAGCGTGTAATCAAATGCATATTTGCATGCCACATCCCCCTGGCCAAGCCCCCACCCCTCGAGAGCTTTGCCTTTTGTATAATTTTCTGCAAGACTTGCGAAAAACTTGCAAAGGCGGCAAAACTTTCATTCCACGAGCAGCGCACAAAAGTATGCAAGGCCCCTGATAAAGGCCAAGACAAGGCGCTATGGGGAAAGGGGGGAACAGTTAAAGGGTATAGCCAGGAGGGGTAAACGATTCAAGCGACTATAAAGTCAATTAGCCAGCCCTATCCGCGCGACTCCAAATGGCAGCAGCGAAGGGCCATAAAAGTGTTGAAGGAATCGAAATGAACTTCGGGAAATGTCATTAGCCGGGTGGCAGGGGGCAGGGTGCAGGTTGAATGCCACTGCAGTGGCACGCACATTAAATGTTATTAACGCGTTTGCCCCAGGAAGATGCAACAGAGAGCAGGACGGAGGCACACCCATTGTTGCAGCAGCAGTTCAATGGAATCGTTATCTAATTTGATATGCCAAACAGGACAGAGGCAACTGCTCGCTCGCTCGCTCTCACTCTCAGAGAAGACGGAAGGAAGTGGCATCAAATTGTTGCCACATTTGTTAGCAGCACAAAACGGACCCCGTGCAGACCATTTCTGACGTGACAACTGACTCAGGCACGTAGCGTGGAGAAAGGCAAAACGCAGAGCAGCCGCTGTGCAGCTTTAAAGCGTGAAATCCTTGCCCGAAAACTGCCTGAAGGATAAGAAAGTGCTGCTGCATTTACATTCATCATCATAAGTCACTGCCCGGACACAGCAGCGGACACAAATGAAATGAAATATCTGCAGACGGTAGAGGTGCGCACACAGCCCAGAGCTCAGCTCAAAGCTCAAAGATGGCCAAAGATTGTCGGCGAGTGGCAGGTGGGGAAGCTGACAGCAAATAGAGCCATTCGGCTAAGCCAGAAAATAACCAGCAAGCCAGCGAGTGCATCCTTTGGGGAAATGGTTACGCGAAACAGGAATTTCCACTTGCAACCCCCAACCCAAGGAGGCAACTAATGGCATCCCATCCACGGGAGCTGCAGCTCAGCTCGAGGCACTCACGTAGCCCCGGCATATTTAATAAACTCTGGCAAATTAAGCGAGGCGAGGGTGGACTCCATAAATCAACAGGTAAGAGCAGAGACTGTGGCCATCAGCAACCTGGGAGGAGGCAGCCAAAGCACTTCCGTTGCAGTTCATTAACATTATCCTGGGGCATGAACTTTGGGCTGCCTTCAGCCTACAGTCTTTTAGGAGTCCTTAAAGAGAGTTAAGCCCCTCGACTCCTGCCACCTGTTGAGCAGCCAAGCGGGGACTCAACTGCAGTGTGCAGCTCCCTGGAAAAGTAATTTATTTCGGGGGAAAAACTACCGCAGGAAGCGGGCTTCGGGCTGCTAACTCCTAAGCACCACATCCGGCGCAACTTTAAGCCGCATTTCCGCTCATGCAATTTTAATTTGTCAAATGCAAGCGACGGCAAAGCGAAGAGGATGCTAAAATTAACTCGAAAATTTTACAATCCTCGCGAGGCAGCGCAGCAGAGAGAGCGCTGAGCGGAGCAGAGCGCGACAGGATTACTACTTTCAGTGCAGACGAGGGACAGCCGAAATAAGGATGCCGTCGAGCCACTCGAATTGGACCATTAGTTTCGACGGCATTAGTTTGGCGCTTTTCATGGCCCAGACGCGGCAAACGACGACGACGACGACTAGGACGACTGGCAAACAAGAATAAATAAGAGACGAGCAGCGGGACGTAGATGGAGTAGGGGGCGAGTCCTGGGCAGAGTGGACCGCGGACCAGTTTCGATCCCCTGGCGGAATTATGCATGTAATAAAATGCGGCGGCATCGACGGCGGCAACTGCAACAACCCGTGTCCCGTGGCCACGCCCACTTTTGCCGCGAACTAAATTTAAGTGCATTAACATCAAAAGTGCCAGTGGGCACAGTGGAACGAGAGTTGTCATGGCAGTGCTGCCAAGTGATGGTAATAAGAGATAGAAACTAGATATAAGCGACAGTGCTGCCTATCGTGTGAAAATAATTGACAGTGCTGCCAATCGATTGAGCTGAAACGGCAGTGCTGCCAATGCGTTTGCCACTTTTTCGCGCTCTCTGGCATCAGTGTGCCTGCTTGGGCCGCAGAAGATAAATAAACTTTTGTGTGCTACTGTTTCGAGTGGGTGTGTCGATGGGTTGGGACACTGTAAAAGAGGTGGACAGACTGATGAGTGCATCGACTTGGCAGCACTAAGCGTCAGGCATCATCGACACTTTTGGCAGGAAGCGAACATTCGGTACGGTTTGGGCCGAGCGCCAGACGTGCCACGCGACGTGGCACAGGAAGCTCTCGTCTGGCAGGGCGTCTCCAGGGGGTGTGCATCGTGCATCCTGCATGTGTGTGGGTGCATCCTGGTGCATGAACCATTAACAGACTCGTAAACTGGCAGTTGCTTGTTATGTTGATTACACAACCGAAAAGAGATGGCACTGGAGCGGGAGGGCAGGGCAGCAAATGGAAATAAAGTTGAAAAGACAAAAAGTTGCACTTGAAATCCAGGACTTTGGTGCAGAGGATCATGCGGAGGCAGATGCACGCAGGCAACAATTTAAAGGCGCCCCGCGTAGGCCAGCCCCAGCAAGGATTCCCCTCCATCAGCACGTGCCAGTGTCAGCAGAGGGTCCTGTCTTAGCGCAACCCCCCACAGGAAGCCCTAGGAGATACAAACAAACAGCGCAAAAGCTCTGCTTCCTATTCCTAGTCCTCTGCTGCTGCTGTTTGCAAGAGTTGAAAGTTGAATGTCTGGCAAATGCCGCGGCAATGCCCCCGACTGCAGCAGTCACTGAAAATGCAATTCCCCCTTACTGCTCCTGCCCTGCCACACCATTTGCCACCCTCTTTTGCCCCAAACTTATCGAAGAACTTTTCACACGCAGCACAAAATCTGCCAAAGCCACTTTTCGGTATTGTTTTTTGTTGCTTTGCCAAATTTATTGCAACACTTTTCTGCCACTGCCACTGCCACTGCCACACAGCTTTGGCTCCATTTTCCCCTTATCTGCCATGCGTCTGTCTGTCTGCCTGTCGTTCTGTCTGTCAGTGGATATTTATCTGCCACGTTAAGTTTACTCTGGCTCCTGCTCCGATGCTGCTGCAAGTTCTCCTGCTGCTTCTCAGATTCTTTTTCCTTTGCGTTTCATAATTTTTCGCCTTGCGGCCAAATTGCCGTCTTTATTTGCAGCATGGAAATGCTCGAACGCAATTTCCCATTTCCATTTCCATTTCAATACACACACAGCAGAAGGCAGGGCAGGCCAGGGCAGGGCATGGCAGCAACTCTCACGCGTGGGGCACAAATGGTAAACGCTTCGAGATTTTCGCTCACCCACATGACATTTGCGATTTTCCGCACATTTTGCGTACTTTATTGAACTGTTTGTCACATGGCGTTTGGGTATTTTGTGTGTGAGCTTTTGCCAGCAGCAGCTGCCACACATGTAGCTGCAGCAGGGCTGCCCCAAAGCCCCATAGTTTCTCAATTACCAGAGGGAGAGGGCTCCAGTGTCTTGCAGCCATCATCTTTATCGATGCAAAGGCAGGACGGACCGGACCGACTGTGGCTAAGCAAAGCCATGTAAACTTTATGAAAATCAAATGGAAATAAAAACGGACAGCACTCATAAACAATAATACGACGAAATACACGAAGCTGAACAAGCTTTGCCCAAAGCAGGAACAAGTTTCAGAGCAGGAAGGAAGGAGCAGCAGCATCGCGAAAAGGAGCAACTTAATAAAAACAAAAATGTATGAAATACTTTTACGACTTTCGAAGACATTTTTACAACTTGCTGGCAAGTTTTTTGCTAACGATATGAGAGAGCTGAGAAGACAGAGAGCGGTAGAGAGAGCGCGCGAATTCTTTGCTGAAGAGCAGCAGCAGCAGGACCAGCAGCAGTTGCATCTGTAGAAGCCGCCGCGTGTCCTGCTGGTGTCCTGGTCAAATGGATACGTCGCATCATAAAACCGAAAGTCATTTCGCACAGAACGTGTCTAGCAGTGCCCGGGGGGGTGTAGGGAAGAGGGAGGTGACTGTGTCCAGCCAAGAAGCCAAAGTCATCGCAGCCAATAATAATTCCAATTGTAGTGCAGTGACAATTTTCTCCACTCCTCTGCGACTCTTACTTCTACTTCTATTTTCTTTTTTTTGGTTGGTGCAAAAGATGCACCCGCACTTTTGGCCACTTTTGGGTACAATGTACCCCAAACAATGGTCAGCGCAGCAGCAGCAGCAGCAGCAGCAGTGGAGTTTTTATTGCCCAACGTTGGCGTTTTAAGTGCACCATGGTAGCATGCAACACACAAAACTAAGCAGCAGCGGAGCAACAGCGCAGCAGCGGCAGTGGTAACATTATTTGGTCAATGTAGACGACATGACGCGGCCATTAAGAGCAACAAATAAGCAAACAATAACATGGTGGGGAGAGGGAGAGAGGGAAGGGCGGATAAAAGTACTTAATGCTGCGGTCCATGCCGAAGCCATGGCTTTAATCATGGAGACACGACCCCTTGCCACAAACACACACAGAAATTACTTCATGCCACACACAACAGACAGAAATATAAATTTATCTATTGGCTTATGAAAATTGATTGCAAATGAGCGCTGGAAGCAGGCTTTGCCAAGCATGATAGGTGGTAATGGATTGATTTCCAGGGGCAGCATGTACATATATCTGGCCTTTGACCAAGAAACTCAGGCCTTAATGGTTTACGATGGCAAGCCCCTGCCCGAGTCCGGGGAACCAGCGCCAAATGCCATGCCTAATCAGCAAAACATAATTTAGTTGTAGTTTTAGTTATAGTTTGGAATGGAATTCATGGAAACATAATTGAATCACAGCCTCAAAAGTTTTTGTCGTCGAAGCGCAGAGAATGTCTCTCGCCTGACCAATTCATTTAGTTTCACAAAAGCTAATTAGCAACTAAAGTGAAATTAAAGCAGAGCCAGAGCCAGAGCCAGAGCTACAGCCAAGTCACAGACTAATGGCCTTTGTCCCTCCCCACTCAGAGGGAGCGACAGGGGCGGGAGGTGCTACAACTAATTAAATGCAATAAGCTATGGCAACTGCTGCTGCTGCTGCTGCTGCTGGATGGACTGGCGGAACAGGTAATGTGCTCGGGCGAGTGACAACTTTGTTTTGATGCCCAGGATGCCGCATCCTTCCTGTTCCTGCTCCCCACTCTATCACTCCTCCCTGCCATTTCGTGGCAGCAACTAACGAGGAACGCGCTTTAATTTGCACATTTAAGTAATTAGTTTAGCATTAGTTGGACTCCGGGCCTGGGCCGTTAGTTTTAATGAATCGCGGGCGTCCACTCACCGCTCTTGAAGGTGGCCATGAGGCGTTCCGAGTCCGCGCCATGCTGGCAGCCAAACAGCGAAGTGTCCAAAAGATCATTGGGCGCATAGCCGAGCAAGCCAAGCATTCTGGAAGCAACAAAAATAAATGGAGTTAAAATTGAGCAACCTTCAAGGGGGAGGGAGAATCTCACTTATCATCCACGTAGGTGAAACGCATGTCCAGCGAGTGCTTGGTGAGGAAGGTGCTGGTGCCCAGCGGTATCTCGATGTTCGCGGGATTTGGTATGGGTCGCCCAATGGCTATGAGCACACGCTCGCCCTTGCCATTGACCACCAAGTGTCCCGTGATGTGTATGACCTGCCGAAAGGGATCACAGAGATTAGTAGAGAGCGACGAAGATTAGCTGCCACGATGTGCACGCACCTTGTAAAGGGCACTCTTGATGTTGATGCTGCGTCCGCGGTTGGTCAGAGTGCACTTCAAGCGCACGAACAGATCCCGATGATGGGTGCTCACGCCAGACTCCAGCTGCTGCTCATCCTTCACTGGTGTGGTGCTGTGACGCTTCTGGTTGAGGGCCTCCTTGATTTCCGCGTGATCGCACTGATGCGCGTACTCCCAGATGGGCTGGCCCAGAGTGTCAATCTGCAAAGGAACAAAAGAAAGGTTTTAGGATAAAGATTATACGTTCAGCAGCTCCAATCGCTCACCTTTGTGATGCCCAAGTACTCGACTACGTTCTCGGAGACGTAGGTGATGTCGCCCTCGTGGGACAGCACCAGCAGGAACCCGTCCATGGTCTCCTTTAGCAGCTGGCTGGCTTCGGCGGTGCCATTGAGCCACTCCTCGCTGCTTAACTCCAGCTTGGGCTTCACCTCATCCATGTCCTGCTTGATGTCCGTTTGATTCTCCTTGCAGTCGCGCAAAGCAGGCACTGCAAATGGAAATGCATCAATTACTCGATCAGAAGGAGCAGAAAGGGGTAGGGGAAAGACTTACCAAACTGCAACATTTCGCGTATCTTCAGAAAAGCAATTGTGATGCGCATCACGGATGCCTTGTCCAGCTGATTCACATCGTCGTTCTTCAGGGGCAAAACCTGCGAGAGTTCCATAAAGATTTCCGTCTCCTTGGAGCGGCGACAACGTGCCGCATCGCGGGATTTCTCCTTGCGCTTCTCATTGTTCCTGAAGCAGGGAAAGAGCAGAAAGAGAGAGTGAGAAATGAGTACAGATCGTGATCACGTAGGCCAGACTTTAGAGAGCAAAGAGGGGAGGGTCACATGCGTGCATTTCAATTGCTGCATTTGATTGAATTTGATTCAATTCCACGCGTCACAGCACAGCGTTCGCCAATTTTTCAATTGAGCAACAAAAATTCGCAGCGAAAAATCTGCGAAGCATCTCGTCGGTTGCCAGGCAACAAAAACAAAAGCGAAAGCGGGACACAAAAAGGTTAAAGGCATCCGAAACAGTCTTCACCACAATATCTCCATCTCTCTCCCTTTCGAGCGCTTGTGACTCTGAGCTTGGTGAATAACTTATTGGTCTTCCCCACAGCGGACAACGGCACCTGGTAAGTAAGTTCACCTTGCATGCAGAGATCTAGAGAGCGAGAGAGAATCCTGACCTACCACGACTCTCAGGTGCGGTGCTTTGTGTTTTCTCTTTTTTTGGGGGTGGGATTGGGCAATGTCAAAGCAATGAGGGACGAGTTGGGGGGCCTTAGATAAGGTGCGTTCTGGAGAAAAGCCGAAAATAGCCAGCAGTCACACGTTCGACTGATAAGGCGGGTTGGCTGCCTTGGTCGCCAATCCCGAGACAGAGTCAGAGACGGAGACGCCGTGTGGAAATTTCACCAGTGAAAATATTTCACCAGCAGGGAGATGGATTCTTCTGCTCTGCCGCTCAATGATCGGGCACCAAAGTTATAAGGAATCAAAAATACCCACATAATTCTTTGATTCTCACACTCTATGGGTTGGGGCAGGGCACTGACCCCACCACACAGACAGACAGACAGTGGCACATGGGGAAAGTACATGCACAGAAACTATTTTGGGAAATTCTGCGAATGGCAGCGACATGCCAGCGTGTTTGCCAAGAAAATCTCGTGATGCAAACGGAACTAATCCGACCAGCCCCAACATAAACCGAGTCTCCGCTACGTAAATAAAATATAATAAAATCGTAATATTTATTTATTGCCCATTCGCAAATTCGACTTATATAATCCATAGACACGACACGACGATGGCTTTCGCACGTAGCGCGCTTGTTGCTCGTGCGGCAAACCTCAAATTGAATACCAAAATTCGCCAACGCAGCATTGATCGGCCCTTTCTGCCCCACCCTAAGGGGTAAAGACAAAGAGCGGTCCCAGCACCTAGCAACAGTTGTTTGCCGCCTCAGTAGTTCCTCAGCTGTCAGACATTCCCATATCAGTCGTCGCCGCCTTGGTCAAAGACAATGGGAACTGCAATCTACGCAAGCCCATAGCCCCATGGCGGCTGTCCATTAAATGTCTGCGGGGGCATCATCTCTCCATAGCCTTTATGAGTAGGGGCTAGAAGGCTTTTGCAACAACAACAACAGAAGCAACATTCTTATCAGCTAAACCCAAGTCGAGCATCAATCAGGCTCGACATACACACGACATGTACGACGAATATGTTTCGTATTCTTGGGCATTCTCTTTGTTGGCAATCGCTTGTGCGTGTCGAGTCTCGAGTTTGAGGAAATCCTGCCAAAAGTGAGTGAAAGTAGGGACCAATCTCTGAGATGAAATCAATTTTCTGTCTTGATTTTTGAACTAGAAATCGATTCCAGCTCTCAGCAACAAAACAGCCACAGAAAAGTGTATTTAACACTTCGTTGTGCAGCTAAAACAAAGCCTAAAAATATCTTCTCTTTATGTGCCGCAAAAGAAAGCGAAAAGTGACAGATAAGTAGGGATTTTTCATTGTCAATCAGCTTAAAAACCGCAAAAATCGAACAGAATAAATGCAGCTGCCGCTTAGACAAGTCTCGTATTATTTTAGTTTCCTATCAGTGGCAGAGTGTCATACTCCGCTCTTACTGCAATATATGTAGTCTGCTCACTTGTGTGTTTATTTTGATTATTTTGTGTATAAATAATTAATGTTTGTGCGCCTGAAAGAGCGATAGCTGCTGTGTGGGTGTCGCCTCCGTCCATAGAAAGCAGAGCGAACGGCTTTGATTGCATGCTAATGGCCTGCTTATATGGTGGAAGAGTGAGGGAGAGAGCGCGGGAGAGTGCTGCGGCAAGTGCGATCCCCCACCATTGAATGCTCATTAGAACAGAAGCAAATATTGCTGCTTTTTAAATATTCAGAGAGTGCCATGCCAGCCAGCCAGCCAGCCAGCAGCTTGTGCGGAATGGCATTGTTATTGCTGCTTTTGCTGCTATTGTTGTTAAGTATTTCCGCTCCAAAGCGCAGCCCCAAGGGGACCTGTAGCTCTTGCCATGCTCCATTCACGTGGGCATAGAGAAACGCACTTAGCTCACAGGACAAACCTCGAACCTTTACCCTTTAGCGGGGATCACACTCTTCGCAGAGGGTATCTATGAAGCCACTTTGAGTTACAATCGGAGGCGACAATAGCAAGTTCATGCGGCTGTAAATAGCGGCACAGGTCACGGGGAAATGTTTGGCGGAGCATAAATCTATCGCTGGTGGCGATAACCGTGTTGCACTGTACGTCAGTCGACAGTCGCCAAATCTCATTAGCATTGAGATGGGCAAACACCATTTGGGAGCTCCCAAGGCGTGTGCAAAATGTAAACACAAATCGGATTCTACTACTCGTTGCCATAACTGGCCAACGCATGGAGCACGCCGCCTGAATGCAGAGAAGATCTGGCAACTGCGTCAGAGCGGAAGAACTTGTTGTAAATGGCACGGACGGACGGACGGACGGCCTTCCTTTGTTGCCAACCTGCCACGTGCCATAGTAAATCTTTTGGGAAA
Organism: Drosophila subobscura; assembly: GCF_008121235.1. Classification (NCBI taxonomy): domain Eukaryota; kingdom Metazoa; phylum Arthropoda; class Insecta; order Diptera; family Drosophilidae; genus Drosophila; species Drosophila subobscura. The sequence goes on along the minus strand of NC_048533.1, from coordinate 24,790,999 downwards.
CTCCCAACATAAAAGCGATCGACGCAGATAACAGTTTCACAACAAAACGACATTCGCCATTGCGGCAAGTTAAAAGGGTATATTCGATATGTAAACGATTCAGGGAAATAATTCCGAGAATGAATCAGATTCAGAATTACAGCAGAGGAGCAATAAAGTGATCTTCAATGATCTTTTAGTCCAAGTTTCTGCCAGAGTGCCACCTTTGGGGATGCGACAGTCGAGAGTTTGTCTGCTGTTTCAGTCGGAGCTCAGTGCACAAAGGAAACCAATTGGATTCTCTACCAATAGCTCATACAAACCCTCTTCTAGGACACCCTTTTAGCGTGCATTTTAGGGGGTATCCCAGCAGTCTTAATATCAACCAAGGGAGCAATCTTTTGTTTGTTGAATTCTTTTATCAATAGGCAGATTGTGGCTGCAAGTCGAAGCGCTTTTAGTACCCCCACCAGGAGAGGCTACTACCCATTATTGGAAGCAGTTGTGGAACGTAAATGAGAGGGAAAGTTCCCCCCGTCTGTTATTTTTTGGGGCAAACCCAGCGGACCTTGCCTTGACTCATTGGAGACACTCAAATGTTCGCCTATCAGTCGACGGCAGTCTGTCAGTCACTGTCTGTGTGTGTGTGTGTGTGTGTTTGTTCATTCGTATCTAAATATTATTGTATTATAAAACGAAACACAAATAAGCATAGATAAGAGTTCCGTTGGTAGCTTGAGGTCTGTCCCTGTCCCTGTCTCTGCCAGCCACTTACATAAAATCCTCGATATCCACAAACTGCGAGAACTGGCAGGGTTGGGTGTTTGTGGGCGTGTAGCCATAGCAGTGGGCATAGCTCCAGGGGCGACTCTCGCGGCAGGGCGTGGACACGTTCAGCAGGCTGCCCCGCTGCTGGTAGAAGGCATCTTGCTGCTGCTGATAGGGATGGTAACGCAGTGCAGGCGCACTTGGAGCCAGCATGGCGCCCACATATGGACGCTGTGGGGGCAGCTGCTGCTGCTGCATCGGTGCTCTGTCTGCTGCATTGTAGAAGCTCCCATTGCTGAAGTTCACGGTGGGCTCATTGATCGGCATGCAGCCGTACACCGAGCCATTGCCGAGGGCCAACTGGGGCTTCAGATCGCAGTCAAAGAAGGGATCCTCGCCGTAGAAGGACGTGGCGGCGGTGGCAGTCTCGCCGGGACAGGAAAAGTCGCAGTTTTCCCAGGCATTGCATGAGTTAAACATGGAATCTATCGCTGGAATCTCTCGTTCCGGCTAAGCCCATCGATTATGCACGCACACACAAGAGCCAAGAGCCAAGAGTCCCAAAAAGAAACGACACACACACTCGCGGCGTAGCAGCTCCCTGGGCTCTGATAAGAGGGGAATGATAATGGCGGGGAATTAGTGTTTCTATTTTGATTTGGCTTTTATTTTATTTCACTTTTGTGTATAGGCGGAGCGACTAAAAAACACGGCGTACGAGAGTCCGGACTGCGAATGAGCGAAAGGTTCCATGGTTCCAGAGCTACCATATTTATACCCGTTCCGGAGGCACCAAAAATCGCAATTGAAGAGAGAGGGAAAGAGAGAGAAAGAGTCAGACATTAACGTCAGATTTTCTGGCCTCGTATCAGACAGAAGTTTGCTATCCGGACAAGTGCGCGGCACCGATAAGATAAAAGGCGACCGAAGCGAATAGAAAACAGAATTCCGTTGGGAGCAGCAAGCTCCCAGAGAGAGGGAGCGAGAGAGCGAAAGAGAGGGGTGCACGGGCACTCATTCATGGAGAGATAACACCGCCTGTTCGGGCAGGTGGGGGTGGCGGACGGGACGGTAGCGAATTCAAATCGTAGGCACATAAATTACAACTAATATCAGTTCACGCCACTTGTGCCGCTTTGATAATTATCAGGCCTCGTGCAGCGTGCTGCATACTTTGCAGCGTAGTGCGGAAAAGCCCCACCCACACCCCAGCACACGACCCAAAAGGATCCATGACTCACACCCCTGCAGCACCGCCAGCCACACAGCCAGCCAGAAGACTAACGAAAGACAATGACTAAATATTGTGACGGACGGTACGGTACGGTACGGTTCGGACGTGTTTTGATGAATCTTTTTGCTACTCTGTCTGTGGAGAGCGCAGATTATAATTATCTCTAGAGCATAATAGTTAAATATTTAAATTAGTTTTGCAAACATAATGCGAGTAGGAAAGTGAAACAACGAGATAGCAGCAACGCGGCACACAGCACAGCACAGCCATCCCATCGCATCGCAACTAAAACTAAAACTAAAATTGTAACCAAAGGGAGGGAGACTGTCGACTGTCAGTCCCCCCGACAGTCGGGGTCAAGAGCCCATCAACGCCGGCTAAGGGAAATTATATGGTCTGTTCCATCCGCTTGTTTGTCTGAATGCTACAACTGTCAGTCATGGCTTAAAGCCACTAAGTAACCCTGGAGTCCTAGTAGGGTAACGCGTAATATATTATTATTAATTATTCAAGGGAAACTTATCTCTACTTGAAGATCCTTCGCTTTAGTGGAATTTCCTTACATCTTCCCCTCAAGCGACAGACAGTCAACCCTCGAATTTCGAGTGATCACAAAAAGCGGCATTTTTGCGCAATTTTGTGCAACTTATGGGCCAAGAAATATACATTGAGGGTAGCAGCGATCATAAATTAACTTTCTCTGCCAGCGCAAAATAAGAATCATAATTTACACCACAAATCTGAGGATAAATGCGATGTGGGGCCGCAACAGCTCTTCCCCATGTCGCATCTTGGATACCCTACCGCAGCAGCTGTGCGATAATCTGATCATCCGCTAAGCTGATTTCTCAGTACCTTGCACACCCCCAAACGGTACCCTATTGTATATTCCTTTTCTTGTCTTTTTTAGTGCGTGCTTCTGACAAGCAGTGCAGCAGCCTCATGGCAGAGTATAAAAAGAGATTCCTCTGTCGCTGCCTGCGTCGCTGCCACTGCCGCTGCACCAGGCTCAATTCAATCGAAGAGAGCAGCAGCCGCATGAACAGCAACAACAACAGCAGCAGTAAGTAGCGGATCAAGAGAGGCAAGGCAGCCGAGGAAGCCAACAACAAAAACAGAAACCGAAACGAAAAGAAGACGAGGAAATTAACAACAAAAACTCCACAAGAGACCTAATGCGGGACACAAACAACGCCATCGCTCTCTCTCACTCGCACTTTCACTCCCATTCCAGTCTGGGGCTGGTTGGGCTGATTCCATCCTCCGTTCCCTCCCCGTGTCGTCACATTTTTAGTTCGATTGCGCAAAAAGTAGGTCGTCGTTGGCCAGACAGAGGCTGCTACGGCTGCTGCTGCTGCTGCCGCGGCCCAGCAACAACAGCCACAACAACAACCAAGCACAACAACAACGCATATCATTTAAATATTTTACAAAATACATACATATGCACCATGTATACACATGTGCGTACTGTTTGCATGTGTGTGGCGAGTGTGTATTTTACTTCTGTTCGTTGGTATTGAAATTTATTTATTGTTAAGTTGTTGTTTTTTTTAAGTTTTATTCGTCGTTTTCTGCGTTGTGTTTTCGCTGTTTATTTCGAATACCTTGGCAAAAGCGTGTAAACCGAATTAAAACAAACGATTTCAATACACATATGTAATTCTCGTCTGCCCCTCAATTGGATGCCAGATGATAGCGCGGGAGCCATAAAGGTCGAAATCAGAGCTGCATGTTGTGCAAGCTACGATCACCGTTAGCAATCGATCGATTCCATGCATTCCCTTGACTACCATTATGGACTTCGATTAGCTTTCACTTGAAAACAATGGGCAAATATAATAATTAAATTGCTACATGGATAACCAGTTCGGATTAAATGGGAAAACTACTGCTGCAGTCGGTCGGTCAATCGGTTTCTTCGAGGCGTGTGGGGGTTGGGCAGAGTTTCCAATTGACTAGAGTAGAACCGCTTTTCAACTTTTCAGCGATTAGCTTCGCATTGACTTGACTTGAGTTTTCAGTAGCTCCGTCACGTAGGCCCCTAGCCCACGTTTTTGGTACAATGTAAATGTTTTAAATGAAACATAAACTTAACGTTTTATGAGATTAACAAAGTAAGCTTTTAAGAGGGGCGTGGGCAGCTGGAGGGAGGCTGGCCAGTGGCCACAGAAGTCAAAATACACACGAAAAACAAAAAGAAAACACAGCTGATAAAACGCGGTAAAAACAGAGACCAAAAACGGGTTTGTTTTACAATGTACTAAATCGATATAGAGGGGGGGATGGCTGGGCTGCTTGAATCGAACATAATCGAACGCAACAGGTTTGTCTTCTCTCTGCTCTTCTGTTATAAATAGCCCAAATTACGGTTTAAAGAGGGGGAGAGATACAAACAAAGAACAATGCACTGATCTAAAAATAGATGCAGGCCTCTCCTGAAGGACCCCACCGCGCTCCTGGTGCAGCAACAAGTGCCGAGTGCTTCTTTGAGTGTTTCCGCATCCATAGTACGATTGGTGGCTAGGTATCGTATCATATAATGACGTGCAAGCTGAACCTATCCGATCCAAACCATGCATATGCATCGAGGGCGCGATTTTTGGTTTTGTCTTTCGCTCGTTCAAGGTCACAGGGGTCTCGGTCATTGCGTTCTCTTTTACGCTCGGTCTGCCTCCGTCACAAGCTTGTATAATTATCGCAAATGCAAAAATTAGTTGAATGTGTGATTGATGATTGGCTTTTAGTTTTCTATTATTTCCCCGCTCTTTTTTTTTGCTTTGTTTTGTTTTGTTTTCGATCGATCGTCAACCACTGACAGACGCCCGATAGGATAGGACATCATTCGGATGTCCTGTCTCTAGGGATTTGATCCCTTTCCGATTGCCAGCCACCTCCCCGCAACTGTTCAGTAGAGATCAGCGATAGATCACCGATAGACAATGCCCTTCTCTTGATTTCCCCACATCTACTACATCCAGTCTTCCAGTCCGGCAATTGGAAAAACAAACATAAATTGTTGTGCAGAAAAATGAGAGAGAAAAACGTGACGACAGCAATAGAAGCCGACCGCTGCGACGCCGCACCAGCAGTAGCCGCAGTAGCAGCAGCAGCAGCCTACAGCAACAGCAGCAGAGGCGGCGACGGTGGCGAGAAAAAGAAAGCAAGCGCTTATGCAATAGCCAAAGCAACTGATCTAAAGACATCCGTTTGGAGGGGCTGGGCCTAGGGTGGGGACTCACCTGCGTTTCTCCTTGGGCTTGCCGCTGGCAGTCAGGTTCGACCCTGAGCCAGAAGGAGCCTTGGACGATGCGCTGCCTGTGGGAGAGGTGCTCGGGGATGCCGCAGCAGCAGCGGGGGCTGCGTTACGCTGTTTTTGGGCCTTTGCTGCCGCATCGATTGTAGCAATTAATGAAACCATTTTGTCTCCAACGATTGAAATGCAGCAGCATTCAAAGTCTGTCGATGTGGAGATGTGGTGGCTGTTGGCTTCCTTGATTTTATTGTTTTTGTTGTTTCCTCTTAGTAGTTGTGTTGTTGTTATCGGAGTGTTTTCCAGTCTCGTTTTGAGACTCTTCGTTGTTGCTTTTGTTGTTGTATTAATGTATTATCGCGTCTGGTGTTGTTACTTTTTTGATGTGTATGTTTTATGAAAAACTAGCTGAAATTCTCTATGCGCGTTTCTATGTGTGTGTGCGTGTTGTGCTGTGCCCGTATTGGTGCCACTAACACAATCACCGTCACAGTCACTGTATTTTGCTGTTAAACTTTTGAGATATTTGGCTATTGATATTATTGAATGTCCCCAGTGGACTTTCTACTTAGTTTTGCATTATTTCTTGCACGTCAATTACTTATTTCTGATCACAAACAACGGCCACAAGCACAAGGTTATTTGTTGTTGTTGTTGTAGTTCCAACTGAACTGATTGCACTTCGGGTATTATTGCACTTTGAAGTTCTGCACGGATTTGATATTCAACTCGCGATTTAACATCTCACATCTGAGATTTATATGCACTTTATGCATTTTACAATGCGCTTACAACATTTTCATCACGAAATTAATATTTTTACGTGTTTATATGTCAGCTAGGGATGCTATATTGATATATCAGTATATCGATATTTATTTTTGGCTGCCAATATATTTCGAAGCGATATTTCTTTCGCACTACGGAAAATCGCAAAGCTGGGGTATTTTTTAGGCACAACTTTTGAAATCGAAAAACTTACATATGTATTTGCAACAATTTGAATAAACATGAAATAGAAAATATTTTGTAACGGATTTCCGGCATGTTTTATTTATCCATAAGCATTAATTAATCCCTTATTGAGCCTTCTCTACCGCCGAGCTGTTCTGCGTCGGCAGCTCTTTAGCACCTGCACCACTGTCGCCAGGCTGAGCCTCCTCCTTGGCTGGAACTCCAGTCGAAGTTTCAGCGGGCAAGGCATCAGCTAGCGGATCATCATCGTCGTCATCGACGCCGCCATTGGCCTTGTTGTAGACGGTGGGATATTGCTGGAAGCAGTCGCGCATTTTGGTGAATGCCTCGAAGCAGTCGGAGCCCTTGGGATCCGCTGTGCTGTACTGGAAGCAACTAAATGCCTCACGGAAATCAACGCCGCACGGTCCCGTGGCCATGCCGCCTAGGCAGGGACAGCTCCAGTTGATGTTGCCGTCCTTTGTGATTACGCCCTCAGCGGGCTCTGGAGCCGGCAGCTCAATTGTGCTGGGCGTCGCATGGTCTTCCTTCGTAACGAAGATGACCTTGTCCTTGCCAAAATCTTTGCAAAATGAAAATGACATCTTGAAGCCGAATGTTCCCTCTGTGCACTAAAGTCCCACGTCGTCAAAGTCCAGCTGCTTGTTTGATGTTTTTAGCACCTGAAAGTGACACGGCACCTCCTGGTAGTGGCCGATCAGGGTTACAGCAATACGCGCCCGCTCAACGAACTCTTGGGGCACTCGCAGGATAAGTCGTCGCTCTGCCGCACTGAATTTCACAATATCCAACGATGTCCTGCCTCCAATTTCTCCAAACAAACTTTCCAGGGAGTTGAGAATGCAGCCACTCAAGTAGCCAGGCGTCAGTACAACAGTTTCGGTGTCACGAAGTTTCCTACAACAATGGATCAGTATTATTTACGGAAGCAGCACGTGTGTGTGCACCCGGAAAATGGAACGATTTTCCACTTACAGCTTAACATCCAAATATTGGGAATCAGTCATTCTTTGGTTGACGCTCTGATGTTCCAAAATACTCTGGGCGGAACTCTTAATTCATCAAAGTTTGCTTGAGAACTTGCCAAATGCCGGCGTATATATATTTATGTAATTTTTTTCAGCTTCTCACGTTGTGTCAAACAGCTGGATAGAAAGCGATAGACGATAGGCGAAACAAGCGATAGACAGCAGCTGATACGCGCGATTTCAAAATCGATATTCAAAGTAATTTATTAATTTAACAAAACGCAATGCAAAGATAATTTTGAATGTGGGATGTATCCGATTTAACCGTGTTGAAACTGCGGGTAACTATACTTTTATGTGCTTGCAATCAACTCCGAGCCACTTCTGCATTATCCTTATCAAAGTCTAGGACGGTCTTAGAGGCGTCTAACAACTGAAAGTGGCAAGGCACCTCCTGGTAGTGACCTATCAGCGACAGTGCGGTACGTGTCCGCTCAAAAAACTCTTCGGGAACACGGAAAATAATGCGGTGCTGCTTGGTACAAAATTTAACAATGTCCATTTGAGTCTTGCCTCCCAGATCGCCAAAGAAGCTCTCCAGAGCGCTGAGAACACAGCCCCGAAAGTAGATGGGTGTGAAAAGAACAGCATCGGGATAGCGGAGCTTTCTGTCAAAAAGAAAGTGTTAAATTATAGAAAAGGAGTTTTTGTTTGTTGTCCCCACTTACAGTTTTACATCGAAATAGTAATAGTCACCCATGATGTTCGTTCGTTTTAAGCTGCAAAATCATCCTTTTTTTATATCAAGTTTTTAAATAAAAGCTAGGAATTTTGAAAAGGAAATGATTACGATAAAGTACTCGATTGCTCCGTTTCAACATCCAAGAAGATCGGTATATTTATGGTATATTCTGAACATGAGAAATGGTATATCTCTGAGGGCCCGCCGATATACGTTTTCGATAAATCCGCAGCCGCGCGTTGTTTTGATGAAATTCGCAAGTTGAAAATAAAAATAAAACTGAATAAAATAAAACGACTGCACCTGATTGTCGGTCAACTATGTCGGCTGAAGGTAGAATGGAAGCACTAACAAATTCAGTGGAGGAGGAGGAAGAGAGTGGCCCACTGAATATAAACAAATTAATAGTAAGTTGCTGTCGATCGTGGATCTAGTTGCGCCAACAAACACAAAAAACCTGTCTGTACATATTCAGGGCGGCAATATTACTGCCAAGGACATAAAGCTGCTGCAAATGGCTAGCCTGCACACGGTGGATTCTGTGGCCAATGCAACGCGCAAGTTTCTGCTGGCCATACCCGGCCTTGGTGGCTCCAAGGTGGATCAAATCATTGCCGCGGCCACCAAGTTGGTGCCGATTGGCTTCCTCAGCGCCCGCACCTTCCACCAGATGCGCGCGGATGTCGTTATGCTGACGACTGGCTCCAAGGAGCTGGACAAACTGCTGGGCGGTGGTATCGAGACGGGTTCCATCACGGAAATCTTTGGCGAGTTCCGCTGTGGCAAGACGCAGATCTGCCACACGCTGGCAGTCACCTGCCAGCTGCCCATCAGCCAAAAGGGTGGCGAGGGCAAATGCCTCTACATCGACACCGAGAGCACGTTCCGACCGGAACGCCTGGCGGCCATTGCCCAGAGGTTTGGACTGAATGAAACTGGGGTCCTGGACAACGTCGCCTGTGCCCGGGCCTACAACACCGATCAGCAAACGAAGCTGATACAAATGGCGGCGGGCATGTTGTTCGATACGAGGTATGTCCATGTGTAATCCTGCCGCACAGACTCCACTAATTCCCCTCCTATTCCCATTGCAGATACTCCTTGGTGATTGTCGACAGCATCATGGCCCTCTACCGCTCGGACTACACAGGCCGCGGCGAACTGGCCGCCCGTCAGAATCATTTGGGGCTGTGCGTGCGCCTGCTGCAGCGCCTGGCCGACGAGTTCGGCGTGGCTGTGGTCATCACCAACCAAGTGACGGCCGTGCTGGATGGCGGTGGCGGCATGTTTGTCGCTGATGCGAAGAAGCCCGTGGGCGGGCACATACTGGCGCACGCTTCCACCACGCGACTGTATCTGCGTAAGGGCAAGGGGGATACGCGCATCTGCAAGGTCTACGATTCTCCTTGTTTGCCCGAGTCTGAGGGCATGTTTGCGATTCTGCCAGACGGCATAGGCGATGCCAAGGATGGGAATTGATTAACTATAAGTATAACTAATTAACTATAGAAATATGTGTACTATACGTGAGCGTGCGGGAATAGTTGATTTATGTATTTGAATAATGAATTGCGTAGCAGATTTTGTTTTAATTTGGTGAATTTTTCGTGCAAGATTTGACAACAGAACTCTATTTAGGTAGCAGAAATGTTTCTTTTGTCAAAGATCACTTATTGCTGGTTCCACTGTAGTTGCTAAGAAGCCAAAACATGATTATTTCCTGCTGAAACATGAGCAACGCAGCGCTTTCTGCTCTTAAGTGTCATCTTTGGGTGTGAGACAGGACAATAAGCGCAGGAATGTGCCAGGCAAAACAATCTGTGATTGAAGCCACTGTTCCCGCCACAATCATGACTGTGAATCAAGGAAGAATTTCAAGCCAAAGTCCAAACGCTGCAGACTGTACCCAAGCCAAAAAGCCGCTCGAAATATTAGGCGCGCGTCGACACGTGTTACTGGATGGCACACACGTGGATAACCAAGCTCAAATACATTGTTTATTCGAGTAATTTACGTATGTATATGTAGTATTATCTATAGCTTTATTCATTGTTGATCAAATATTTCTACACACATAGTAAATAGAAGTTACAAGGATCAGAGGGGGGGTGTTCAAACAGAGTCGTCGAATATGAGGGCGAAATAAGTAATCAGATACACATGTGTGATCTGTTTTGTTATGCTTAAATCCGATCGAGTATGCAATTAGAACTTTGCAAATCGTAGGGATTTAGGACTGTTGTTAGGTTCACTTTGTTCCTGAGCTGAGGGCTCAATTGTGCTGGTGGTTTTATGCTTACGAGTAACTAAAAAGAAACTTCAATAAGTGTGCCAATGCACACAGGCCCACTCATTGATTGTGGTATTGCCAAAGGGCGCGAAGGGGGTGGCTTACATTGTATCGTTGGATTAGTAACTGACGCTAAAAACATTATACTGTACTTTGTTTATTCTTTCTTAGCGTTTGCTGCGCTGTTGCCTTGCTTGGCCTGCACGAGACTGCCGTAGCCGCGCTCGTTCAGCGAGATGCGAATGTTCTCGTGCACGTTTTTTGTGTAGCTCTTGTAGATCTTGACCTTCTCGCAGAACTCGATCCAGAAGTTGTCCTCCTCGGAGGTCGAGTTGAATAAGTTCTTGAAGCCGTCGTAGATGCTGGTGGACACCTTGCGTATGATCTTGGCCTTCTCCTTGAACTCAATCTCGTCGGAGTCGTCCATCTTCCAGAGGTCCAGGTTGCCAACATATCTGCGCAGTCGTCGCATTATGTCCACGCATTCGGGATTGCGCAGCAGCATCAGCTTGGTCAGCTCGATCTCCTTGAACTGATCGAGCAGCTCCAGACACTTGCCCACATTGGCGCGCCGCAGGCCCAGGCACTCGCGCAGCTGCTGCGAGATCTGTATAAAGTCGCGCTCCATGAACAAAGCGTCCTCGTGCTCGATAATCTCCTCAATGAAGCGTGCGGCCTCCTGCTTGGGTATCTCATTGCGCGACGGCTCAATGATGATGCGGCCGGGCAGCGTGTCGGGATCGAGCTGACCCGACTCCAGCTTCAGCTTCAGCTCATGTGCCTCCCGGCGCGACTTCTCGATCCACGACTGCTCCGCGGCAGCATTCTCAAATCTCTCCGGCTTGTTGTAGTTGATGTCGATGCCCAGGCACTTGGCTGTCGGCATGTAGACCATCAACAGGTCGTTCTCTTTGTTCTGTATGGGGGAAATAGAATTTATAATTTGTGCAACATTTTTGGGCGGCCTGCAACTTACATTTGCTGGGCGCGATCGTTTCTGTATGGGTGTCACGGCGGCGGTTGGCTTCGACTTCTTCACTGACTTCTTGCTTATGTTGGCGTTGGCTGCTGCGGGCGGGGTGGCTGCCGCAGCTATGCCTTCCGGTGGCACGCGCCGCTTTTGCGGCGGCGGTTGGTCAGCGGAATCAGTGCCAGCCTCCTCAGAGTCGCCGTCCACATGCTTCGGGGCCGCCTTTGACCTGCGTGCGCCAGCGGCCTTCTTCTGGGTGTTGGTGTTCTCGGCGACCGGAGCATCTGCAGCTGGAGTATCGGGCGCCTCCACAGTTGGCGTAGCTTCGGTCTGTGTAGCGTTTTTGGACTGGGCGGGCGTTGCGGGGACTGCGGTCTTCTCGTCGGCACCGCCATCTTCGGCGCTTGATAAATCGATTGGGGCCGAGTCCTCCCCCTTGAGGGCGCTCTCAATTTGATCAATGGCCTCGCTAAACTTGGCCCGCTTCATGTTCTTGTCGGTGGCGAACTTCTCCTTGTTGCCGACGTATGGGAAGAGATCCTCTATTTTTATATTGGCGGTCTCTCCCGTGCCGTAAAAGTAAACATTGTACTTTTTGTTGATATACTTTGTGATCTTGGCCGGCCATGCTGGATAGCCCTTCACCTTGGCGAACACCAGGTCTCCAATGCTGAACGATTTACCGCTCTTTTCTTTACCCATTTTCAAGGAAAACTTGTCCAAATTATAATTTGTAAGCAAAAATTGGCGTCTTATGGTGTGACCAATGTGACCGCGGAATTATCGATGGAATATACCGCACAGCCCTCGAAGGAGTACCAAAATATGCTCTCTCATTTGAAACATATACCATATTATACGGTATATGTTAAATAATTTTCCTCGATTTATTGTTCCATTTAATATTACTGGCAAGCTAGTTTTCTCTGCGCAAAACGTATTATTTTATACGATGTATCAATCGATTCTCCACAAGTTTAGCTAGCTTTCACGACTTCTTTTTATTTTAAAACTAAATAGGTAAACCAACAAAAAGAGCATACACATGAATATACCGCAAATAAACCCGGAACCACTAACCATACAACATATATTGAGACAGTTCATGATATTAAATAGGTACTTATGGCTGTTGCTTAAAATCCATGCTGCTGTGGCAGCTAACACCAGTTCACTGCCAACGAACTGAGTTCAACTTAACCCGCGTGAACCACCATACAAAACTACTTAGTGTAAACAGGCCAAACTTGGTCGATTCTTATCGACTATCGAAATTTAAATCTGCTGGCCAAGTTTGTGCAAACACGTTTTCTTTCAAAAAGTCTTGTGGGTGTGCACTGTAATCTTGATACCTTCATTGCCACACTATTCAGTCAATTTAAAGTATTATTTGTAAAGCTGATTTACAATTAATCACATTTAAGCATTGGCAGCGTTCCCACAGGTGAAAGGTGTGTTGGCAGGCGCCAATTTACGATTTCCACCCACACAAGCATCACCTTTACGCACCTATGCGCTGGTTTATTTAAGAAAAAACATTTTGTTGTGGCCAGTGCTCAGTCGTGTCTGCGCTGCGAGCGAATCACCAACATATAAGAATAATTTCCCGTCGGAATTTCCACCGAACTTTCATTTGTTTACCGAGTCACGAGAGACGAGAGCAAAGCAGCAGGGCGAAAAATAGTTTTCCCATTCGGCCTGGCCTGGAATCTGTGGAATTCGTTAATTGCGGAGCGCACAATTTTTTATTAAGTGGCGTGAAATTTTGCTGGCAACAGCAAAACACACACAAACACAGCCATGCAAGAGCTAATAATTGCTCCGCTCGTTCCTGCCACCAACAATGTGCTCCAGAAGGTCTCTTTCGCCAAAGAGAATATTGAGAGCGAAAATGTCAAAAAGTGAGTCATAGTTGTAGCTATACGTATACATTTTTATATATGTAATTTAAGCTTACGTTTAACGGTAGCTACACCAGTCAAGGTCGCGCTTATGTCACGCCAAAACCAAACCCACAAAACGTTGCTTGTTGTGGGACTCAGTGCATGCACCGCTTGCTGTGCGGTAAATGTAACGGCAAGCAGTGTAATTTCAAGCAGTGTAGATGCAGGAATTCAATGTGTACACACATACATACGTACATATACATACACCACATGTTGCACATTGCCTTTTGCTTGCTGCTGTTGTCCTAGAAGAATGAACTTTATTTAATTTCTATTTTAATTAGATAAAAATATAATATCTATGAGTTGTCGCATTCTTGGCATTATTTGTCAATCAAAAGTCCCTGACTCTGGCAATTGAATTCAGGGCCACCATAATTGCTAAAATGAACATTTAGACCTCTCTGTCGCAATGCTCATTATTTTTGGCAATCGATGTAGAGCGAACACAAAGCAAAATGTTTGCCCCCAGAGGTGAAATTTGATGAGCACCGAGCCTAGACTGAGCTGCCTGAACAGTTACAGCAGCTAGGACCTTCAAGGTCTAACTTAAGGCTAGTCTATGCGATTAGCCTAGTTTTTGCACAATTCTCATAAGATTAAGAAAGCCAAAAGAAATTCTTTCACTATACTAAAACAGATACATAAATAATGCAAATGAAATGGTTATAGCGCTTCGTTTTTTGGATTTGTTGTTGGATTTTTGCCCAAATCATTGGGCGGTGCGAAATATTTTTCAAATCGAAAAAAACATTCTCGACGATGCCAGTGGTTTGCTCTAGTGAAAGTGACCGATGATTAATATTGGCCGCTTGCCAGCGGAATTTGTGATTATTATTTAATGACGACGAGAAGTCGCCGTAAACATACTCGGGAGACGTGCCTATAACAAGGCGAAAAAGCAGACACACACTGGACATACTCTACGCTGAAATTCGGACACTGAGTGGGTCTGGGGATGCACGGCAAGCAGCACCCAACATGGGACTCCTACTGGTTGGAAGGGCATATATTTTGGTGGGATTTAAAAATAAGTGCAGAGTCTTTCTGATTTTTACATCCATACATTCCTCGGTGGGCAGGCAGCTCTTTGGAGGGCGATGACAGAAGCAGCAGCAGCAGCGGGAAGGTGCCAACACCACACCTTTCCCTTCCATTTTGATATTTGCTGACAGCTAGAGAGAGAGGAGAAGTGGCTGATGTATAGTGCCAGGGATTGGGCATGGCTTTATATTTCAATTATAGAGATGTCCCCAGTCCCCCCTCCCTGCTGATGACTGATCTTTGATGATCCTCGTTTAAGCATTCGCCAAATATCTTGAATCTATTTTCACATACACTCCACGCAAACTAATTATAAACAATATTCGAGCCGTACACCAGTGTTGGTGGAATACATAAATATTTATACATATGTTTAGCAAATGATTATTGTTTTGCAGAGCTGAAGAACAGTGACGTAGGACACACACCACGTAGGTGTGCTGGGTTGACTCGGGATGGATGGGATTTGTTGTTTTATTTCCCATTCACAAAAATTACGCAGCCTGGGATGCCTCAGAGTAATACGCAAATAGATATAGCTGTGGGATAGATAATACCTTCCCCATTTGTTTATGCGATGTGTTTGTATTTGGCGTAACAACCGAAATACCTCGATTCTCCTTTGTTCGAAATTGTTCGCTTTTATGAGTTTGTTTACCCGCCTTAATAATGGTTTTGTTTTGATGTTTCGTTTGCAGTTCGCTGGCGCAGGTGGAGGACAACAGCACACCCTATCCAGGACTCTCACGCCTAACTCCCTCGCTCATCCTGTGCGGCGCTGCGGCTGTGGTGCCCGCCCACATGGACAAGCTGGGCGTGAGTTGCGTCATCAATGTGGCACCTGAGCTGCCGGACACGCCCCTCTCGAGCGTAATGAATCCACTGTACTTGCGTGTGAATGCCCAGGACCGTTCGGAGTGCGACCTGGCCAAGCATTTCGATGAGGTGGCTGACCTCATCGAGGAGGTGCGCCTGAACGGGGGCTGCACGCTGATCCATTGCGTGGCGGGTGTCAGTCGCTCGGCTTCGCTCTGCCTGGCCTACCTGATGAAGCATGCGGGCATGAGTCTGCGCGAAGCCTACACCCACGTGCAGTCCATACGGCCGCAGGTTCGTCCGAATTCGGGCTTCTTTCAGCAACTGCGGCGCTATGAGCAGCAGCTGCGGGGCAGCAGCTCCGTGGCAATGGTTTACTTTGCCTCCTTGGACAAGGAAATTCCCGACATACTGGAGCCACAGTACAGGGCCATGGAGGACTTTTATCAGCGATACCGCAGCTCGCTGAGGAAGCGTTAGGCGGCGGGGACTTAGGAGATATTTCGTTATGTGTGATAATTATGGGTAGAAATTAGCTTAAATGTAGAACCTAGAGTATGCTGAAATTATGCACTTTCGTAATTAATTACAAATACACTTTTTATTTAAGAACATTCAATTCACAGAGTAATTGTTTTTAGTTTAGTAATTTCGATGAATCACAAACGTCACTAGCAACACAATTTAATTTTAAATATATATATTCAACTGGGTTCTATTAGTATGTACAAATTATCGTTAACTAATTAAACTTTAAACTTGCAGTAGGTTCGGGTTGGGGGGGCGGTTCATTTAAATGCTCACAAAAGCCACACAAAACTTTGGCATTTCGTATGGATATATTGCTCCTTATAGGATTAGTAGTAGTATGTTTGTTGTTTTATGTACAATAATTTATCTAAATCTCAGACTTAAAACGAGAACAAAAATTTGCTAGCTAAAAGGCAGAAATCAACAGAAGTTCCTGTGTGTACATTCAGCTTTGGTCTAGATGCAACCTAATACATAATGCAACCTCCTCCAACCTCTCGTTTGGCCTGCTAATCCTCCTCCCCCATCACTTACTTGTTGATATCGGAGCTGTGTGCGGCATTTGTGGCATTTGCGGTTGCTCGTGCATCAGCTTTTTCAGGTTCTCGTAGGCCGTGTTCATGATGCCCCAACTGATGAAGGAACGGCCCGTATTGAAGGCACAGCCGCGATAGAAATTCCCAATGCGACTGTCGCGTTCGCGATAAATTCTCTTGCATGCCTGCCAACTGCCCTCCGACCGATGGCCCATTTCACTCTGCAGCGACACTTTGATCACATTGAGCGGATAGAATATTGTGCTAATGCTGGCACCTATGACGGCACCCGCAACGAATTCCTGTGCTGTTCTGCTGGACACCGATTTCTAAAGGGAATGGACAAGAGTCAGTGCTGGGACACATCGAATGAGTAAGTAAATACTTGCCCTTTTGGGTAACCGCGCGCTGGCCTCCTCCCTGAGCACAAAGAAGAATGCGTTGGACAGGCCGTTGCGCCAAAATACTGGTTCTATGCCCCTATAGAGCTCCCGGTATCCATGATGGGCCACCACATATCTGAAAATGGTTCGAGCTGATTAACCTGAAATGCGAGTATTGCGGGCGGGGGGACGCTCACCTGAACGCATTTGAGGTATTGGAGAAATGTTGATGGAACTTCGAGTCGGCCAGCAGCGTTTGCACGCGTTCAAAGGGTAGCAGTATGGATTCGGCACTGCCCGCCACTACGCCGGCAATCACCTTGGCCCCGTAGTCATTCAGGCGATAGTCTTCCACCAGATATCTCCGCGTGCCATCGAACACACCAAACATTATGGACAACGAGATGGTTTTCTGCGCCAATGGCGGCAGCATGCCGCGGTACAGAAAGCTAAGCCCCTCATGCCGCAGCTGTGCGAAGGCGGAGGTGATGGGCACGCCATGAAGCATTTGCCGAAAGATCATTTTGTAGATGGGATATGTGGCGGAAATGTTGACACCTGCTGCTCCGCATCCGCAGGCGAACTCCTCCCACTGGAAGGAGCCAAAGAAGCGCTCCGTGAAGACGCTCGCATGGCTAGACCGAGGTACACCCGACTTTCGGCCTGTGGTGGGTGGTGAGGTTCTTGTTGTTGTTGTTGTTGTTGCGTGTGCATTCTGTGCCGCGGTGTCATCATCGTCTCTCATGTTGCTACTGTAGCTGTAGTGGCTAGTGCGAAAATGTGTGCAATTGTCACCTCGTTACCATTGTTCACGACGGTAACTCCACGCTCAGACACTCGGCTTGGGATTTGTTTAAATTATATTTAAATTATATAATAAAGAACCGAACCACGGTATTACGAGTGGCGTGCTATCGATGCAGACGGAGTATATCGTGGCGATACATCGATACGAACATCAATTTAAAAAAACAAGCTCTACCGCTATTTAAATAATTTAAAAAAATATAGTTTAGTTATGCATTGTAGTGTAGCATTTTAATAGATGCACCCCTTGCTGGAATTTGCAAAACTAAATTGTTGTTTAGCACTATCGATAACCAAACTAACCAGCTCTGGCCGAACTGTCAAAATCTAGTGCGGCCAACTTCACATCCCTTTTCTCTCTTTTTGACGTGCTCTTTACAATTAGCGGTTCGTTTTTCCTATTAAATCTGAATATTTCTTAAGCATCCGATCAACATGCTGTCTATTTACACGATAAATAAATGCACAAACAGTGAAACTAGACACTGGCGCTGTAATTAAATCTGAGTTTCCACGGTTTCCTCTAGAAAATGCCAATCAAACTTTGTTGACATTTTCTCGGTGGAGGACGGAACAATAAATACAAATCGCAATCTACAAATATGCAATCAGTGTACTGATGAGTGGTCTTATTTATAAAATTGCAGCTCCAAAATGACGATTCGCCCAGCGTACCGGCCCAAGATCATCAAGAAGCGCACCAAGCACTTCATCCGCCACCAGTCGGATCGTTATGCCAAGTTGTCGGTAAGTAAATGGAATGGAATGTGAATGAAAAACCGTATGCCTAATCATGGTCTTTATTGTTTGCAGCACAAATGGCGCAAGCCTAAAGGTATTGACAACAGAGTACGTCGTCGCTTCAAGGGCCAGTACCTGATGCCCAACATCGGTTATGGCTCCAACAAGCGCACCCGTCATATGCTGCCCACTGGCTTCAAGAAATTCCTGGTGCACAATGTGCGAGAGCTGGAGGTTTTGCTCATGCAGAACCGCATCTACTGCGGTGAGATCGCCCACGCCGTCTCCTCAAAGAAGCGCAAGGAAATCGTCGAGCGCGCCAAGCAGCTGTCGATCCGTCTGACGAATCCCAATGGACGTCTGCGTTCTCAAGAGAACGAGTAACCTTAAGATTGGAATGCTCTTTGTCGAGTTTATTGTAACGTGATCGGAATACACCATTTGAAACGTTAAAAGTGAAAAGCAAAAGCTGTTTTTATTTGCCGCTTTAAAAACATTGTTTTTATTTCGTTATCAGTTAATTATACGATGAATTACACATGAAGTGGGTAAGGGGGAATATTTCTAGAGTAAAGTAAAATAAAAATCAAAAGTCTATTTGAGAACGACATCGTGATCGAATTGCAAGTGATGCTCGAGCTCCTTTTTGTTTTCAAAGTTGATGTTGCAGATCAAACACATGCCACTGTTCTCGTCATTGTCCGACATGATGACGGTCACCGCCTGCTCCGATTCATCCACATCCACGTGCAACTCCTCCACCACTTGTTGGTCATCGGAAGGAGCATCCTCCCTGACCCCATAGACAACATCACCGTCGTGGGTCTTCATGTGCATTTTGAGGGTATAGCGTTCGGTGAACGACTTGGGGCATACAGAGCAATAGTGACGGGGTCTGTTCTCCTTGTGTATGAGCGTGTGATGGTTGAATGTCTTGCGCGACTTGAAGGACACATTGCAAATGCTGCAGATAATGGGATTCTCCTCGGCTTCGTGGCGTAGCCGATGGTTGTACAGCAAGTTGTCCTGCGAGAAGCGCAGCCCGCATTTCTCACACTGATACTTCTTCTTGTCCCAGTGCATGCGCATGTGTCGCAGCGTGTTGACGGGCCGGGAGAAGCTCTTTGGGCAATAGCGGCACTGCTTCTCGGTCTTGCCCTCGTGCAGGTTCATGTGCAACTCGAGGTACTCCTCGTCGCGACGTATCACGCCGCATATGGGGCAGATGTGGTTCTGCGTGGTCGAGTGATCTTCGTTGATATGCTTCTGCATTTGGTACCACGAATTGTACACTTTGCCACAGTGGCTGCACTCCTGCTTGGTGCGCTTCCTGGGCGCCTTATCATCTTGCTCGGATTTTACATGCATGCCATCCGAATCGCCCACTTCGACTTCGCAAATGAAGTCCTCATCTTCGTACTCCTCCTTAATTTCTGTATCCGAATCATCTTCTTCCTTGACAAGTTCCACAAACAATGCATCGGCCTCGGCATCGCCGTCGTTGTCGATCTCCTCCATTGGCGCTTCTTCGACCAACAACTCCTCCGAGTGCTCTGGACTGTCATACTCGGACTTTAATGCTGCCTTCAATTGGTTCGTTAATCGCTTCTGTGTGGTCATTAGATTTACCATTATGGTATCGTATTCAGCCAGCTCATTGAAACACCGGGGGCAAAGTTTTGAGTTTACCTCCAGCTTGAGGCTTGTGTTTATGCAGTTGGCAAGATGGTTGAGCACCACCGAAATTGTCTTTTGTGATGACGGCACTTTCGCCGTGAGCTTCTCATAGCTGACGCTGGTGGGTTCCTCCACATCCACGGCGCCGCAGAAGAAGCAAGTATCCATTTTTGGCCGCTTTAATCAGTTATTTGGCTCACAATCCCTTTCCTTTCAATTGAGGTGAGCGAAATTGTGTATAGTTTCAATAGAGTCGGAATATCGGAACCACGCCACGCACGAAAAATGCGCAAAAATACCACAAAAATAATTAATGTTTCAGTGTGACCGGGCACTGGAAAAACCAAGATGCCGAAAATGCATGCTGTTGCAGCATGCTGCGTAAGAGTTCAGCAACATGTTTGGAAATTCAATTTTATTTTTTATTTATTTAATTTTTTAAATCACTTATGGCTATTTTAGTTCGAGTTCAGTTTATTCTGAGAATTTCCGTGAGCTGAAAACTTATAAGATCACCCTGATGGCTTATGGAATTGGAAATGCTACAATTCTGAGGATTGGGCACGAGGCAGTCCCGTCTTTGACGGACAAATGAGCGCTGCCTTTTGGATTTAGACTTGCAGCTACGCAGCAGGGTGCGTGTGGCATTGGTGAACTGTCGCCGGGAGCTTACATTAGGTACAGAGGCGGAGGAGTCTTCGTGGACATACTTATTCCTATCTATGGCATCGCGTAGCTTGGCCAGAACAGAGTACAAGATTTTCAAACGTTTGACAATCCGTTTGGGTTCCACCGGAGTGGAGAGGCTGACCACAGCCAGACACTCGCTCAATATCAGCATAAAGTCGGTGTGCAGACGCTTGCCGTCATCGCTGAGTTCCGAGTAGTTGACCGGCAGGCGAAAGTGCTCCTCCAGGACGCTGCCCATTTGTACAATCAGCAAATGGTCTCTGGGTGGACTCTTCACCGCCAAGTGGATGCTCTCCGCCAGCATGTCCAGATAGTTGCTGATCAGCGAACGACTGTCGATGATTTCGTGTATGAGATTGCGAAAGATGAGGATCTCCTCGTTGAAGTGGTGCTCCAGTATGTCAGCATGGTGTGGGTGCTGTGCCGACGATTGCAGCGCTGGCACAATGCATGCGTCCAGGGACTCCAACGAGGCCAGGCAGCTCCGCACAATTGTCTTTGTTTTGATGTCCTGCGAGAAGGCTATGGCCAGCACTCCGATCTGCTGAATGCGATCCATATTGGTGTCGAAATCGTGGACAAGTTGCTCAGTTAATTCGGAGTCTGGGGCATGCCGCAGCTTACTGATGGGCGTGTTTTCCAGCTCCACAATACTCGCAAAGATCAAGTGGAGCAGCGCCTCATTCAGATACGTTTCCAAGCCATAGAGTGCACGCTCCAGGGACAGCGCTTCCAGCTTGCGATGCCCCGGATTGAGCTCCCCGGAGTCCTCCAGGAAGGTCGCACACTCACTCAGCAATGTCTCGCACAGTTCGGACAGCGCCTTCTTGTCCGCTTCGAGTGCAACATTGGCAAAGGCCAGCGCATGCCTCACAATATGGTTCACAATGCTGCCCAGCTGCAGCTCATTTTCCTCCACGATGCAGAGGAGATTCGTGGGCGTGGTATTCGCGAGGGTTTCCATGAACGCCTCCAGATGATCCAGCGCCAGGTCCATTAACTCCACAAATGTGTGATCCTCCAAGCTATTCGATTGATCATTTGCACGCTGCAGATCCAACTGCGACAGGCAGACGTAGATGCGCCGCACACACCAGTCGATGCGGTCCAGGAAGTGCAGTCGCGTCATGGGCGTTGCCTCGTGCCCGAAGGCGCCTTCAATGTTGATGGTTCTCTCCAGCTGTGTGATGCAAGTGACAACCTGCGTGAGGCACAGGAAGATCGTCTCCACATCTATATTGGTGCCGCCTTCTGCTGGCCATCTGGGTGCCACTTCCGGCAGGTGTGCTTTCAGTTCACTGGCAAAGTCCAGGAATGTCGCGCAGAACTCGTTCAGCCAGTCAATGTGTCCCGCCGTGCAGGCGGCACCTTGTGCAATTAATTCGTTGCAAATGCTCAATTGTCGCAGTAAAGATTCCATCGTGTGTGGTCCGTTATGGCTGCTGCTCTCGACTGAGAACTGCAAGCAAAGAGATTCGTTTTATATGTGCATAAAATGCGCAGGTAAATGCCAGATTAATTGCCAAACCTTTTCGAGTTTTTGGAATATTTAGGTAGCCATCGGATCCACAAACATCTGCCAATTTTATTGCCTCCCCGTCGGAGTTCACGCAATCCGAGTTTCAGCTTAAATCCGCTGTCGTACCTGCCAGCCCATCCATCCGTTCTGCGTAAATTCTGCGCGCAAGCCCGCAGCTTAGCAGCTCTCATCTGTGGGTGGTTACTTCATTCAGTGTGGAGACTTGAAATTTATTGTGCTGCCAGAGGAAATCCTCATCCAGGTGGCTTGGCTTTTGTCTCTTATTATTCGTTCTATTAACTGCTAATGCTACTCGTCTAAGTTTCTTCTTGCTTTAGCTTAAAATTGATGCTTAAGTCTCCGTTCTTGCTGCTCACTTAACTTATTGGTTTCCTTCTTCTTGAAGGTTTGTTATTACTTTTTATATGTAAGTATTATTACTCTACTTAAATAGCACTAGAAAAACTTCCGCCCAGCCTCAACGCACATTTGGCTGGCCGGTTAGGATGCGGCCTCCAGTGGCAAATGCACGCGCTTGTGCACCTTCAGCGTGTACTTGTCCACGAATGACTTCTCGCACTCGGTGCAGGGATAGCGCGGACGATCGGTTTGGTGGGTGCGCAGATGGTGCTTGTAGGTGCGCTTCGTCTTGAACTGCTGATGGCACACGTCGCAAATGAGCGCGTTCTCCTCCGCATCGTGGCGCATCAGATGGTTGTACATGAGCCACGACAGGGAGAAGCGCTCGCCGCACTTGTCGCACTGGTACTTCTTCTTGTCCCAGTGCACCTCCATGTGCCGCAGCACGTTGCGCTTGTGGGAGAACGTTTTCGAGCAGTAGCGGCACTCCAGTTCGGTTTTGCCCTCGTGGAGGTTCATGTGCAGGTCGAGCACTTCGTCATCTTTGACCTTTAGGCCGCACACATTGCACGTGGAGTATTCATTTTTCTGGCAATTGTCGGTCTTGATGTGTCGCTCGAGGATTTCCTGGCTCGAAAATAGTTCGCCGCAAATGTGGCATGGGGCATCGAGAGTTTCGAATAACTCGGACTCCGACGACTCCATGCTCTCCTCATTGTCGGTGAAGGGGAATTCCTCCGGATCCTCCTCGATCATTGACTCCAGTTCATCTTTAATGGACTCTTCGGTGGCCTGTTCGCAGAATAAAGTCGTTTCCTGCTGCACGGGCGTCGCGACCTCTTCTCTGTGAATGATTTTGAATGCTGGCACCTGCACACGTGCCTTTGCGATCTCCTTCTTGGGCAATGGCTTGGGGTCCGTCTTCTTTTTGCGGCATTCGAGCAAAGCATCCGCAATTTGGCGCTGCACCTGGCTGAGATTCCGCACCAACCGATCGTAATTGAACAAATACTCCAAGCAGTCTCTGCACGCCACAGAGGCTGGCTTCAGGTCCAAGCGCTGATTGATTATCTTCTCAAAATACTTTAATATGTCCTTTATGGGCTTAAATGTTCCTGGCACAATGCAGCCTGCAAGCAAAAAATGTTTCGTACCCATTAGCCTCCCTCCAAAAATTGTTCCCTGGCTGAGCGTGTCTTGCCTTCGATTAGCTGGAGTACTCCCACAGCCTTTATTTTGCCGCAAACGAAGCAGTGCGGACGCGTTGAGCTCATCTCGCACAGCTTTTTTAGTAGTAACTTAGTAACGACTTAGTAACTATGTTACACACGCTTGTTCGGGCTTGGGACTTTAAGGAAATCCTCTCCTGTGACTAAACGGTCAGGGAAATCCTCTCCTGCTACTGAAAGGTCAGGGAAATCCTCTCCTGCTACTGAAAGGTCAGGGAAATCCTCTCCTGCTACTGAATGGTCAGAAAAATCCTCTCCAGATCGCAAAAAAGTTTAATTTTGAAAAATTTGTATTTTTTTGTTGTGAATACTTCACTGCAGTGTGACCGCGGACTTATCGATCAAATATGCTGTCAGACCTTCAGAAATATACCGAAACTGAAAACCGGGAGCTCCCAGCTACATAACTCCAAGTAGTTAAGTATTTTATTATCAAATGAATGTACTATTTTTTTAAAATTCAAATAAACTATTTTTCTTTCTTCACGGTGATGGAGAAATCCTTGTACTTGGACGATGATAGTAGAATATCCTTTGTTTTGTAATGGTTAGCAGCTCCAAAGGTCTATTGGTAAACACAATTAGGAGCTTATATTGAACAAATGTGAACATTTGCAATATTCCTACCTTACAGCGTCCATGAATTTTCATTTTCTTAGCACCCTCGTTGTTTTCAATAACTCCGCCGCCAAGACACTTGGTACACAGACCCAATTTCTCCATAGCTCTCACATTCTTGTCGTAAATGCCATCTACGAAGCAATCAAACTGAGAAACCAAACTAAAGCCAGGTAGCAGCGGTCTTACCATGACTATCTGTGTTCCAGCCACGGACAACAGTCTTGCCGTTCTTCGTGTCGCCATGCATGTAAACCATGATCAACAAATAACGCAGTTTCCCATCTTTAAGCTCAACTTTGGGCACCTTTAATAGATTGGCAGCTGGACTTGTATAACTTCGAACTGAAATTCGGGAAAAATATTAACAAACCCTCGAGAGTTCGTTCACTTTGAGGCTTACGCAGTGGCTTGGCACATCGCCCAATCGGAGCTAAGTACTTTAGATAATTCATTTTAATTTCTTGTAAAGAAAAACAGACTTTAATTTTGAGAGTATTCCAAATGTGAAATTTAGGAGGGGTATGTGAACAGTTGCCCAACAACTGATCGACTGACTGGCTTTCCCTGAAAGTCAAGTCAATGAAGTCTTGGACCCGCCTGCTTAGATCATGTTTATTTTAGTATCCTTCATCTGAAGTTTCAATCTCGTAGTCCTTGTACTTGGTTAGCAGAACTCGTTTCGACTCGGAGTGATCCGCTCTGCCATAGCCCTGCAAAGGTACCAAAAAATGAATGGCATCTCACGACACAGATCTGCATCATGCATACCGTGGAGTGTCCGTACACTTTCATGTACTTCTTTTCGGGGTTATGTTCAATTCGTCCTCCGCCCAGGCATTCAGTGTCCAGTCCTCCCTTGCAGATCTTCTGCGTGCGTTCATATATGTCCGCTATAATAAGTAAGCAGAGACATTAAACAAATATAGAATTATGACAAGCCATGCCACTTACCATGCCATTCGCAGTCTCCATAGCCCCGAACAATCAGTTTGCTGGGCTCAACACCGTCGGCTGTCTCCTTGCCGGTTACTTTGATCAGAATATACTTAAATATGCCTGTAGGGTCAATGTCCACGGAAGGAACAGCAGCAAGATCTTGTTCTGACATTTTGTGTAGCAGTCGCAGTCCTTGGAAGATGTTAGAATTTTTTTTATATAGTGCCGCAGCAGCTGATTTCAGCATTTTATTCGATATACACTCGATAGGCAGTCGGAAAAATGCTCAAAAATACCGACACCAGCAGTCGCTATATTTGTTTAAACAACGTGAAAACCACAGAAAAATAGCTTAAATTTATAAAAAATGTATGCAAAAAGTAATTCCGCTGAAGCGTAAATCAGCAGAAAAACAAAGCGTGCGCCCTACAGTTTTGGCTATATTCACGGTATATTTCTGAGGGTCTGACGGCATATCTTATCGACATATCCGCTGCCACACTGCACACCGAGTAAATTGTAAATATTTCTCTGGAACTGGAATTCGGCCAAAATGAATTGTTGCATTTGCCAGTTTTCTGTGCGTGTTTCAAAAAATATACATACTGAAACAGTGGGGCGCCCGCCAGTTCTGCTCAGTGAATTGGTTCTACAGTGCACAAAGGGCACCAACTACGAGCTGAGCGATGAGGCGTCGACGATATGTAAAAAATGCTGTGAGAAGCTGACGCGGTACCACAAGTCAGTACAAATCGCCAGGAAGCTGCGTGCGGAGATTCTGGAACTGATAAGCAGTCCGTTTACCACAAAGGCCCTCAGAAGAGTGGCGTCGAAGAGTGACATCCAGGTGGAGCACATCGACCAATTCGATGAGGACGCTGAGGAGGAGGAGTACCTGGAACTGGAAACAGAGACAGTCGAGACAGAGACAGTCGAGGATGCAGGCACAATAACAGAAGAAGAAGAGGGTGAAGAGCATTCCTTCATCCTGAAGGATGCGATTATCGAAGAGGATGAAGAGCTACAGTCGGTCGACCTGGAGCTAAACATCGGAAACGAAATCATTATAAATGATGAGGAAGCCTTGGAGGAGGGGGAAATGCAGCTGAAGGATGAGGCAGGCGGAGATGAACTATTCAAGGAGGAGACCATTAGTGACTTTGACGACCACCTGGATAACACAATCGAATTTCTCGACTCGGATGTCGAAGATGAACAGGACCAGGACAGCTCCGGCGACTACACCGTAAACATTCAGTGCCCGAGTTGCCCCGAGAAGTTTGGCAGCCGGCGCGGCTACAATGCCCACACAAAGCGCGAACACTTCCCGGGCTATGTCTGTGATCAGTGCGGGAAGACCTTGCAATCGTATTCCGGCTTCATTGGTCACCTGCAGAACCACGAGCCTGTCAAACAGTTTGCCTGCCCCGAGTGCCCCGAGCGCTTTAGTCGCAAGTTCCGGCTGAAGCATCACATGGCCTGGCACACCGGAGAGACGCCCTACCAGTGCGAGGTGTGCTCCAAGCGCTTTGTCCACAAGGTGGCGCTGTACAAACACAAAATGATACACGACAACGAGACGAAGCGACTGGAGTGCCAGGTGTGCGGCTTCAAGACCCGAACGAAAGCCCACTTGGAGCGCCACACGCGCTCCCACACCGGCGACAAGCCCTTCGCCTGCCCCATGTGCAATAAGCGCTTCTCTCAAATGTACAACATGAAGGCACATTTGCGGGAACACGAGACTCCTGGCACGAACAGACATCGGCGCTTTCACTGCTCCAAATGCACTCACACCTTTATCAATGAACAGAACTACGTGAGCCACGTAGAACGGGACGACTGCACCGCTGTTTAGTAGAGATTTTAGTGCATTACGTGGAGCAGAGCCTTACAATTAGAATTAAGCGAGGGAAGGAGCAGTCAGTGGCTGCTCAAATCCGATGGAAATTAGTTCTCTCAAATGTTCTATCCATGTAATGTGTGTTTTTTATTAAATCTATATGCATTTCACAAATAAAATATGTTTGATATAATAAATGTATCCGTTATTTGCATTTTGCATATTTCTGCGGTTATTTCAGTTTTTCCTTAAAAAAATATGTATAGTATGTGTGTGTGTGTGTGTTAAACTTATATTTAAGTAAACCAACCGATCCTGCCTCAGCCTTTACGGTACCAATTTCTGTTTCGTTTTGGTACACTGCTGGGAGGAACGCTAAAGGAAATGTGACTCTATGGTCCCATGGGGGTTTTCTTTTGAATGGACAATAACTTGATGTGTGTGTGTGTGTGTGTGGTGTGAGATTGACTCAAATACAAATTACATTTTATAAATACATAAATTGTATGATGATGCTGTGTGTGTGTGTGTGTTTGTTGTGTTTATAGATTATACAAAAATAAAACAGATTATCTTTTGATTTTTCGTCGAGTTGAATAGAACCTTGTTAATATCATTATATCATAAAATGCACATTACAAAAATATTAACAAAATTTATTGCAGGCAGTCCGTAGTTAGTATAAAGGTAACAAACAAATCCGAATACAGGACGAACGCATAAAGTTTCTCTTCCTTGGTGTCTGTTCCCCCTGTCCCTATAATCTCTTGCTGCCGCTTGGACTGCTGGGGGGTTGCACACGTTAAATTTATGCTCTAATTGTGTTTGTGTGTGTGTGTTGTGGGTGGATAGAGAGATACAGAAAAATACATTACTCCCCCCCGTCACATAGAAGGAGAGGGAGGAGTACTCGTAGTAGTGTGATGCTTGCAAAAAGCCCATTGAATGTAAGTATATAGCCTTTGATTTCCCGGTTGAAAACTACTAGCTCCTAGCTCTAAGTTGCATAAGCACACCCCCCACGCTCCTGCTGCCACACGCTGCTGCTGCCTTAATACAAAATCTACGCTAAATGCTTAAACACTAATCGGATGGCTTGACAAGACCCATCGCTTTGTCTCCGAATAGGGGCAGTATGTCGGAGTCGTTAACAATCTCTTCCTGAATCACTGGACTGTCCGGGTCCTCGCAGTGCGTCTTAAAAAAGAATCTGCAACAGGATGAAAGTGAAACCAATTAGTAATCATTTAAGCTTTATGCATTTAAAGGCATAAATTCCATACCTAAAGTGACCTCTTCTGGGCAGATAGTCCTTGAATTGACGCAGGGTTGGCTGAGTTCCGGGTATTTTTATTCTGTATGGTACGGGCTCCTCGCAGAACATGAACACGACGATCGTCTCTGGCGGCTTGGCCGGCAGAGGCGGTGGCGCCGACGATGTTGGCTGATGGGGCAGGGTGCTGCTGCTGCCGCCGCTGCTGCTACTACTGAAGGAGGCTAGCGGCTGCTGCTGTTGCATCATGTGGCTTTGTTGTAGCTGTAGCTGCGGTTGGGCATATCGACGCGAGCGACGCGGCTCGTCTTCCAGTCTTCGTTTCGCTTCCTCCAGTTTTGAGGCCGTGCTTGAACCAGAGCGGGAGCTGTAAGATTAATCAGTTTATGTCCAAATAATGGAGAGTTAGCTCCTCCTGCCTACCCTGGATCTTTGTACTTCATAACAGTGTCGGCTGAGAACATGCTGATACCACTGTCTGTGTTCATGGAAGGCCATTTGTTTGTCAACTTCCTCGAGCAGGAACTGTGATCCGGCATGGATTTCGAGTGCTTCATGGAGTGTCCACCTGTGGATGATTTTTGTTTTGCTTATTAATTTGAGTGACTCTCTCGATTGGCTTTGATCATACTTAAGCTCATCGCCCCATCGCTGACCATGCCCGAGTCGTGGGTGGCTGTTCGTCTTCTCGACGGTATTGGCGGGCAAGGGGACATTGTACCAGGTGAGCGATGCGGCGTTTGGTCCTTCCACACACGCGACACATGCTGGTCCAGTATATCTTGGTCGTTGTCTTCATCCAGTGCAAACTTTTCCCGTATCGCCTCGGCAAAGGCGCGATCACTGGCGCTCGATCTTTCGTTGCTCAACAGTGCAGCTCCAGGATTTCTCTGCGAAATGAAGGACAATTAAATCTCTTGCTGGCTGGGCTTTCCATTTCTATTGCTACCTCAAGGCGGGCCCGTTCTTCCAAGTCTCGTTTTCGCTTCACTTCCTCCAGCTTGGGTATCAGCAAAGCGACGAGCTCGTCCTCCTTCAACGGTCTGTGTTCGTTTGAATGTAATCGTTGTGTGCGAGGTATCACCTGAAAGAGCATAAAAGTGTGTGCTAATTTCATTCAGTTTCCATTCCCTTTTGTCTTTTTTGCGCTAGCTACCTGAAAGGTGTTTGTTTCCTTATTCGCCATGGCACTCTGGCGAATCGCTTTGCTCTCCGTCGAACTGTGTCTGCGTTGTATGTATGGCCGACCATCCCTGCAAAGTAGAGAATTAATTATGGAATGTAGAACTCGTGTCAGTGGGTTTCCAGCATCCTTTGGCAGTGTTCCGCTCGCTCAGCTACTCACATGGAACAACTGGATAGCGACATGGTGTCGGAGTCGGTGCGGCCGCCGGAGCTAACGCTCGCCCGTTCCGAATCCACACGCGAATTCGGGACATACGAGGTATTGGTGCTCGCAGTGTACACATAGCCATGGGCTCTACTCGCATTCACAAACGCATGCAGTACGGGGGACAGTGTTCAGTTGCATGCCGTATAATGTGGATCGTATTTAATGTGTGTCGGGGGATATGGAGGAGCATCGTCGGAACAAATGATACAAAAACGTAAAACACAATGGAAATCATCGCGTATCGGGCAGTCGCGTGTCGTATGAAGGATATGCGTATGGCAGGGATCGAGTGGGCGTGGGCGTGCGTGTGTGTGTGTTTTGTGAGCGTTCATGTACAAAATTTTCATATGTAAAAAAAAAGAAAAGTAAAAGAAACAAAAATAAACAAATGATGAGAGAGTTAATTACAGGAAATAATTAGAAAATAATTTAAACAAAATTAAGGCAAAAACACAGGGGTGGGGTGTCCTTCAATCTGACTTAAAATATCCCTAAGATCGCTTTGCAGACATACCCAGGAGGTCGGATTTCCAGTCTTCTTTTCTGTGTTGCTATTAGTAGGTCCCGCGTCAGTCGCATCGGGTAGTCGACGGGCACCCGACTGGCCCCCTCCTGCATTTGCACCTTCTCGAAATCGTCGCACAGGGACAGCACCGAGTCCTCGTGCAGCGTGGGCAGCGTGGAGCTGCGTGGCAGTGTGTCGGTGGCACTGATGGAGCCACTCGAGCTGGCCGAGGTCGAGGGGCCGTACACACTGCCGCTGGCACTGCATGTGCCAGCTGGCGGCCCGCTCACGCTACTCACTGGCAGGTTGATGAAGGCACCAGCAGGCGAGACAGCAGCTCCAGTCGCCGCCGAGGCTCCGCCAGCTGCTGTCACATGCTGCTGCTTGGCGGCTGCCGACGGGAAAGCACAGGCGCCAGTGGAGCTGCTGCCGCAACTGCCGCTGCCACTGCTGCCGGCACTGCCCGATCCTCCCGTTGCACCGCTGCTGCTGAAGCGCTCCTGGAGGGCGGACATCTGCTGGATGTACAGAATGTACATTTCCGAGCAGAGGAAAGTGGGATAGATGTTGTCCCGAATGGTCGTCTCCACATGATGCTGCATGGGATCAAAGATGTGCGGGCTGAGCGGCAGCTCTGGGTTCGTCTTGATCGCCTTGATCTGTGCGCGCAGGTCATCAGAAATGGACAATTGACTCTTGCGCAGGAACCTGTAAGAGAACCCGAAGAGCATACAGTAGGGGTAAACAATCTATGCCCACTGCCCACTCACCTGTAAATGGCTCCGATTATCTGCTTGACCTTCTCCGGATCGGTCTGCTGCTTGAGACCCTCGCAGGCAAAGTAAAAGTTGAGGTGATCGTTGTAGGCGGGCGCCTCCTCCTCGACATACTTCTTGAAGAGCTCGACGCCATCGCGGTCCTCGAGCAGATGGTTAAGCGTGCGGGCCCAGTTCAGGTAGGATGGCGGTGAATTCTTCAATGTATCCAATGCTATCCCTTCGGTCATCTGTAGCATAAAGTAAACCATGAAGCGGGGGGACTGCCATACAGGGGGAGGCCTATTGCTCACCTTTTTAACACGGCTCTCTTCTCCGGGTACAGGTGGTCGTGGCCCACTACACTCATTATCATCATGTTTCCGGTGGATGCCCGACAAATGATGGCCACTCATGCCACACACTGAATTGGCTTCGATTGTCGTGCCAAGCGCCAGCCAAGAGAACGAAAAACGCACAATGCAGAATGCAGAATACAGAATCCCTTCCTTTTTCCGTACCGTTTGCTGGCTCAACTCTCTTGCTGAATATTTACCTATTTACCTTACGCTACTAAGCCTACTACAATTAACGAACGTTTCTCTGTATGAAAATCACAAACGCCCGTATTTTACAAATATCTGGGACATGGAAGATGCGCTCGTTTGCGAATTTTTGGAAGGCAATTAGACAAGGCCTGCAAGAGAAGAGAGAGTGAAGATATTAATATTAGTTTACAATTCATTTGTTTAACTGTTGCATGGTAAAGTTTATTCTTCGTTTTTGATCTTCTACTGTGGAATTTTCCGTTATTTTTGCCGTTTTGCCTATTCCATTGCTGCACCGCGTGAGCGCGTGGTAGCGCAATTATGAGCATCAGAGAGGATCAACTCAGAGAGCCGACGGACATTGCAGATCTGGCAGTGGGAGTGAAATTTACAGCCGCAAATTGCGACGTAGAAAGCTTCGAAAAACATGGAAGTAATTCCCTACAGCAAAAAAAAATTAACATGAATGCAAATTCAAGTGGAAGCAAGTCATCAGTGAAAACCCAATTTCCAAGCACAAATTGGAGTTGCCCTCCCCCACTCGTCATAATAATCCTCTTCATAATCGGTTATAAGAACTGCAACTCAAGGATGCGGCAGCTGAATGACCAGCACACTTATTGCTGCCAGCTCAATTCTTATCAAAGGACATGCAAAAGAAATTGAATGGCGGCCATTTTGAGGGCGCTTTTGATTGGTTGACGATATCGACCAATACAGCAGAGCAGTCACAGGGGCAGGGGGGCAGCACAGCAGGCAGGCAGGCACATGGCACACAGAGGGCGCAATGGGAAGGACAATAATCCATTATGTACAAAATTTGAACAAGAAATACGCACACACACACTGTCTCGTAGGGTATGTGGATGTGGGGTTGGTCCAGAGGACACACGAGAGGACAGAAGCGGCTGCTGCTGCTTTCTGTCTGACGCGCACAGGCAGCAGGCAAAAACTAGAAAGTTCTCATCGCATCGCAGCATCCCGTGGCATCCCATCGCATCGCATCGCGCTTTTGGTAAATCAAAAATATTCTCTTTTCTTCTTGTTTTCCTCCCCCTTTTTTTTTTTGCAGCAGTCAAAGGGATTGGTGGGGCTGGGCGGCGGTGGCCGAGGGAGCCCTTGTCGACGCCAGCGAACGACAGCGACAAACGACAGCAACAACAACAAGTCACAAAGGACGAGGACGACAAACAAAAACAGAGCAAAGGCAAAAAACTACAAAAAAGAACGAAGGATGGGTAGCACTTCCCTGCAAGCACAGGACTTACTAATACAAGCACAAAGCACACAGCAACACACACACACACACACTCGCGCGCAATGATAAAAGGGGATGAACAGGGGATGTTGTTCAAAGCAATAGCGCCGCTCCCCGTCCACCCTCTGCAGCAAGGGGAAAGAGCCAAGGAAATTCATCAAAACGCCATTTGCATAGCACTCCATTACAGCGAAAAGAACAAAGAGAGGCACAATTAAAAACGCTCGACACAGCCGAAAGCGGCGGGGAGAGACAGAGGCGAGAGACAGCGACAGCGGCAGAGGTGCAGTAGGCGCCTCTAGGAGAAGGACATGCAACGGCCACTTGAGGTCCAAGAGTCTCTCTCTCTCTGTACGCCTCCCTCGTGGCCAAAGGAATCGACGCTGCGCCTCTTCAGGCGCATCTTTGTGCATCTTCTCTCTCTCTCTCTCTCTGGGCTTAATAGGTAAAAGCAACCGCCACCGCCCGTGTGGGGCCCTAAACATCAAAGATCCACAAACACGACCTCAATGGCTTAATTGCTACTGGAAGAATCTTCGGCCAAGGAGCGCATCAGCCCAAGGAGAGGCACTAGCCTCTGTCTCAGCACTTAAGTCAGGCTACACACAAAGGCTGCTGCTTCCTTCTCCTCGTTTCGTTTATGCCGGTAATGCATCGCATATTATTATCAAATATTTGTGCGAGACGCTAAGGAGTGTTTCACCTCATTATTTATTGGTGGAATTGGATGAATAATTTGGTTATTTCTTTTAGAATCGGAGGACAGACAAAAATGTGCGCACCTGACTCATTTCGTTCCTCATTGTGAGAGATGGAGAGCCTAAGGAGCATTTGTCCCTATCTTTAAGTAAAACAGATCATAACATTGTATCTCTTTCATATATTCATAGTTGCTCGTACAATAAATGTGTTTGTTGCCAAACTTATGCAAATGTTCACCGACGGTACGGCTCAACAAGAAAGAAGGAAGGAAATAAAGCGTTGAATAAAAAGCATCGATTAAAAGACTAAATATTTGTAAACTAATGTTATTTTGTCTGCTCCATGGATTGTAATCCCAATTTTCGTAGGATTGGTCGTGGCGTTAACACAACTTTTTATGCGACTATTTTATGCTGCTGAAAATAGCTGAAACTTTCTGATGATGGAGCTTATATACTGTTATATTAAGCAAACTCTTTTTTGGGTTTTCAAAGGCCAGAGGTTGCAAGTCCCCGATATCGATTGCTTTATGCTATTTTTATCGGGAGTTTATCTACGATTCTACGATTGCTGTAAATTAATAAATTGATGTAAATTGTGAAGCATTTACCAACCGGAAAGAATACTTATTTATATTTATTAAATCTTGTATATTCCATCAAATAGTATGTCCCATAGTTTCTTTGCCTATAATTTCGGTAAAGTTTGGCTAACATATTTACTTAAATTTTTAACTAACACCTGCAGAAACACAAAAGCAATTAATCATAGTTTCAGTCAGATAGATTCCTAACTGAAGGGGAATATACTCATAACAATAAATAGGCATATAGATATCGAACAGAAGCAGATAGACAGGCTATCTTACAGGCAATCTCTTTATTCTTTTTGGGCAGGAAATCCTTCTTTCTGTACAAATAAACAAAATATACTTATCGTTTTGGTTTTCTAAACTAGTGAGAGGATTACATGTGGTATCAAGAAATAGCTTGTTTTGCGCTGAAATAATAACAAAACCGAACCGACGGGCGTTGCTGCACGCCACGCGATACGTAGAACTAATCGTGCAAAATTAGAAATAAAATGAACTACACTAAAGTGGCAGATAATTTTCAAATATAACATAAACAACTTTGTCCCTTATTTCAAAAAAAAACCTCAGCAAACTCTTCTCCTAGTAAAAGGAACAGATAGCCTTCGGCTGCCTTTCTCTCAAGTGGATTTTTGCTCTGAATTCATGAAAACATAATTAAATGAAATATCAAAATGCTTCTTTAGAGAGATTCCCCCCTTGCGTTTCGCTTCAGTTCACTTTCTCTCCACTCTGTAATATCGAATGAATGTTTTCGGAATCGTTTCGTTTCGTTCCGTTTCGAAATGCAGTTGAATGAAAATTATGAAATAATTACAGAGAGCCCTCTAATCAATTTTCGGGCTGCACAACAAAGGACTGAGAGCAGCGGCCCTCAGGGGATCAGGGCAGATGAATCACTTTGCTATCCCTATTAGATTGCGTAGACGGCGCAGGATTATTATTTGCTCTCTCTCCATTCTTTACAAGTTATGAGTGAGAGCTCTGATGATTGACAGGTAAGCGTAGCGTAAGATGAGGGCTTCGTTGCGTATGCCTGGGGCATTGCTTCTGTTTCTTCAGACGGTTGCCCAGGTGCCCGACGCTCTGACTGGAGTCAGGGCTGAGCCTAAGCTCAGATCAGAGCAGAACAGAGCCCCTGCGGTAGGGCTGTGTGACACATTCATTCACTTACAAAAGACACCGACACAGGTTCTGGCACTTGAGAAGTCGAGCTGCACCTTGGTAGCTGCACCGCCAGCTTGTTATCCGCACTAATTGTTGACAAATCTTAGCCACGAGCCACGAGCCAAAGGAGAACAAAGTACGAGGCGACGACAATGACAATGCGTTGAGCGTTGAGCACGAGCGGCGGAAAGCGACAGCGTTAAGCTGGAAAGTCAAACTGAATGAATGTATGAATGAGTCCTGCTCAATCCTGAGTCCCTGCGTTGACAGCCGCAGCAGCAGCAGCAGCAATGCTGCACCCCTGCTCCTGCTTACAGCCTGCTGGTAGCCAGTACATAAACGGTTGCCCGCACCCACACGGAGATTCCCCCCCACAGTCCACACACAATTGTTGCATGCGGATTGTTGCATGCCGGATGGGGATGCTTACGTCATTTATGTGCGGTTATCGAGAACCTAATTGATGAGCAGCCGACCAGGCTCCCATCCTTGGCGGAGTGCGACCTCCAACATGATGATGCTTCATGTACAACAAACACACAAAGGATGTTCTTTTCAAAGTGTCCGTGGTTGCGGCAGTCGAAGCGAGACGGCACTATGAGGAATAGGAGTCATTGTGTGTGCAACCAATATGCGCAGGTCCACACCCACACCCACGCCCACAAGGAGCAGTCCACAGCCCGACCGCCCGACCGCCCGCCTGCTCGCTTGTCCGCATTGTACATAAACACAGCCAAAGGAGAGTTGGTGGGGATTGTGTGCTGTGGTCCATGTACACGGGCATGAATGCTGCTGGGATGAGGCAAGGGTTGTATTTAGCGCCCCACTCCACACCGATCCACTCCACTCGCTGGCAGCAGCGTTGAAGTTCTTCCCTTCAGCGAACTTCCTACCACCACAGAACTGAACAACTTAACAACTGAAATGTGGAATGGCATGGAAATTAAATTCAAATAAGTTTGAAAACAATACTCCTGGCTGCCTGAATGGCTGTGAGGGTAGAGGGTAGAGTGCAGCAGCAGCAGCAGCAGCCTCATTTGTTTCTAATGAGGTTAAGGCGGCGCACGACGACCGCCATTGCCGCTCAATGATGGCGTCTGATGGCAGTCTAGACCGGCGCCCGTGGAACACGGCAACTGTGTGAACTGTGAACTGGGGGCAAAAGTACTACTACTGCAGTCTACCACAGGCTACAGACTACAGATTACTATTAACGAAGGTCAATAGTGCCGCCCGCTACCACTTTGCTGTTGTCGGCAAAGTTTATGCCAGTAGCCAGTTCAGAACGGAAACACTCAATTGCTCAGGTGAGATTTCCAACGCGAGCTCAGAAGAGTAAAAAGCGAAGGCCAAATCTTCTATAAAGAACTGGCTTTTAGGGTTATACTATCTCAAGTTAGTTTGCTAGACTCATTGGTTACTCAAATATGAAATTTACATTTGCAATTTCAAAACAAAGTAAACACTCGGACATTCTAAGGTACTTCTAGTGGTTCCTGCAATCGAAATAAACACACTCACATTGTGTTTCATATTACTGGTTGTAAACCAACGCGATCCAAATAAACGGATCACTTTTTAAAGGTATTCAATTATTGGACTGAAATAAAAGCTGGAGAAGGTGTATACATTCGAGAAGCTTCTGTGAATAAATACCCATTTAGGACATAAACATATTTGGGGAATAAACTACACTTGCCGCCGGATGATTGTGCAAAATAATAATGAATTGATTTCAACTTTCAATGAAGCCTTTTTATGACCAAGCAGTTCAGTCGAACAGATTATTATATACAGATCCTGGGCAAGGGATAACCTGCCCACCAGTAAGATATTTTTCTCTCCCGATTTGTCAATGAAAAATCCCGCACTAAACAACATTCTATGATATTTATTGATATGATCTTAGATTTCCCTCTTCTCTTGAAGGAAGGGAAGGTATCACAGCCGCACCCGCATTAACACAGAAGACAGTCGACCTAGGTTTTAGTCATTAAAGCAGTAGATTTGTGGGGCTGCGCGGTTTGCAAATAAATGATATATCAACCATGTTTTGAAATACTGCCAGAGGCAAAGAATGGATGGTCCCAAATTGGCAGACAGTAATCTTTAAAACTGTTGAAATTATTTTCCATAGAAACGTACAAACCGACAGAAACATTTGCGTGCCCTGCAGTACAAAAAATATATAGGAAAAACAAAGCCTTGGCCCTAGTTCTGAGTATGGGCAAAAATGATACCAAAAGATACGTTTGAGTCGGCGCACACGTGCCTCGACATGAAGATACCGTGTACTTGAGTGTCGAAGAGGCTATCAGGAATAAACATAAACTCTAGGGTGTCGGAAACGCTTTTCTTTGGGTTTTAATATAAATAATCTACGTCTATACGAACATAATATACAAACATACAAAGGGTCAAAACGTGCGGCTGTTTAGATCTTATATAATAGCATTGGTAGCGCTTTAAAAACTGCAAAAAAATATGTAAATTGTTCAAAATTTCGTGATTTGAGGTGGCTGTACGGACACAAACTGGATTCGCTGTTAAACCCCTGAAAACTTCACAAAAAATCAGATTTCTCTACCACGTGTATGCATGAACTATGCCTCAAACGGAACAGACCGACAGATGCTGATCAAAAATGTATACACTGCCCACTGCCAGTTACAGTCACGAATTGATTCCAATATACCCCTCTCAGAGTCTCTTAGAGTCCCCTGTACATGTAAAAAAGAAACACTTCCACGTGAATATATTCGATATGTCGCATACTTCAAACGCAATCAAGTAAATACAATTCTATCCACCAATCTACACTCTACTCTACCCACAGCGAATAACCCTTCGATATGTAATTCGATTTCACGCTGTCGCTAGTTCTGCGATTGGGAGAGTTGTGAATATTTCTCGTGCGAGTGCCTCCAATCTGGGCGTAAATTTGTAAATTTAATATGCATAATTTGTGGGCACCCGAGCGGACACCATGGAACACAAAAATGTGGTAGGACTGAGGGAATGCACTTACCGAAACAAACACAAAAGAGAATTGGCCAACGCTTGAGAATAATATGAAATCAAGACGTTTGCAAGTCCTTTAAGATTGTTGAAGCTGGTTCTGTGTTGTAGTCCAATTTGTTGAAGTTTTCAACTCGTCATTCCACTCCGCTTGACTCTTCTTTTTGTTGTAAGTTTTCTATTTTGTGGATCCTTATATTACAGTTGATTGATGCAGTATCTGAAAGAAAGAGACGAAAATTATTAGAAGTTTATAAGCGGAGTATTTTTGGAGGTTGAAAGCGGTGTAGGAATAATGTAATCTATTAGTAAAATTTATCGTTGATTGGCTCAATGCACTACCACCACAGAAATGCATGGATCCATTCAGAATTTCCATCTATACCCATATCTAACTAAATATCTAATCCTAGATCGATCTAGATATCCTATCATATATAGATCGAGTGATCCAATGAGAGATCAATACAGCAATCCAATTATAGATCGATTTAGAGCTACATGTAGCTACTATCTACTTATTTATATACCCATTCATAGTTATATTTACTTTCTAGGGAGAGTTTACAGGCTACATATTAGAGACAATTCATTGTATAAGAGATTCCTTCTTATTCCTTGATATAAGAAAAGTCATCTCTCGGATACTCGATTCTCGTGTTGAGTAACAAAATCTAACTTTAGCAGACAAGAGAGCTTGTTGCAGAGCTTGCTATTTTCATACATTCGTGCTTGCCACTTAAAAGGTAACATACCAATTTGAAGTCAAATCTGCTTTGGTCACAACTTCCACAAACGAAAGCACAACTCGGAAGGCAGTCTATTCGTTGACTAAAGATACATATGGGTATACAGGATGAGGCTAGACTCCTATTTAAAATCTATGCTCTGCAGGGAGCCATGATCTGCATCTCCACGGTGCACATCAGTTGCTTAAAGACTAATCCAAACTCATTGGTTCCCACCTTATGGAGCTGCGATGTGGTGAAAACAATTCGATTGAAGGACCGTGTGTGAACACACAGCAAACTAGAAGGATAAAGATACACATGGAGAACGATCAACAGTCTTGCCTTTAGGTGGAAGATGTGCTGCAAAACATACCTATAGATTCGTGTCTCCGTTCTTCTGTTTTCCGTTCAATTTGGATGACAATGTACGGGTCCTGGTGGCGAAATCGTGCAAATCCGAGCGTCAATTGTTAATGGCGGTGACGAGGTGGGTTTGGACGGGTGTAATTTGATTGTTGCTTTAACGGCTGGACGCGATTTCGATGGCGAATGTGAGAAGGATGCTTTCATTTTGATTTGTATGCTCAACGAGGGTTATTGTTAACTAACAATTAATGGCAAATTGCACAATTGGAAGGACAAGAGTTCAACAGACAAACGTAAACAACAAAATGATAACAAGACGCAGAGGCACGGAGACCGAATTAAATGCTAAACAAGGCAAACGTCGGCGGTGGTGGTGGTGGTGTCGATGGTGGCGATGGCTGTGACGGAGTCGTCGCCGGCGTATTCGTGTGGATAGCACCAGTACCACTACCAGTACTCAACTCAACTCCAGTTTCAATTCCAATTCCTTCGAAAGAATTCTCCTTCCCCTCTCCTGCACTGCACTGCTGGCTGGCACTAGGTGGCGATTGTGATTATTATTGTGCACATTTCTGCCTGCCACTTATTTGCCAGGCCAACAGAAGACCGACCGACCACCGTCTTTGCGTGTTTTCGGACGAATTTTACGCGTTTTTATATGGCAGGAGTCATCCTCGTCCTCTGGCAACTCTGGTCTGGGTCTGGTGGTCCCTCGCCAGAGAGAAAATCCAAGCAAAATCGCCTTGTCTAAAGCATTTTCGGTGTGGGGCTGGCTGCTGCACACTTTAATAATGTAATTAAATCGCTCCACTAGCTCTTCGCGAGCATTAAAACACTTTTCAATGCGTGCCTTGCTGCTCTGCTGCTTCCTCTTTATATTTTGTGTATTTTATGTTGCTGTTGCTGGGACCTGCTGCTGATGCTGCTGCCGTTCGGTTTTCTTGGACGTTATGTTGCGTGTTCGTTGTGTTGCTCGATTTATGCGGATGCCTCGGGCGCGAGCACTTTGCATGCGGTGTAGCACTTTATATTTTGTTATAAATAATAGATTTTATTGAATAGCAAAACAAAATTATTGAATGGCAAACAGTGTGACCGCGGATTCATCGAAATATACCGCCTCACCCTCGCAAATATACTGAAATATGCCTTCACTTTTCGGAAAATATACCGAAAATACTTAGAAG
This sequence comes from Drosophila subobscura, assembly GCF_008121235.1. Classification (NCBI taxonomy): domain Eukaryota; kingdom Metazoa; phylum Arthropoda; class Insecta; order Diptera; family Drosophilidae; genus Drosophila; species Drosophila subobscura. The sequence continues at coordinate 24,750,646 of NC_048533.1, read as the reverse complement.
AAAAAGAGAGCTTAACACAAATAGCCCCTTCAGTGACACAGCTGAAATCCTGTAAATAATGTGTTTCTTCTAGCTCCATTCTTTCTTTTTTTCAACTTTATTAAAGTCTAAAGCGATCAGCGTTCTTATGATCAGATATCATATATGATTGTAATATCGTTGACCCTGATATATCGAATGAGGATTTTCAGGGCTTCTCAACTTCAAAGACGTGCTTGTATCAACGAAACGCCAGGTGGCGGCACATTGAGGCAAAAAAACAGCTGGGTGGAGTATATTATGAACCCACATTATTGTATGGAAAATATAGAAATAATATAAAAGATCAAAGAGTTTAGTAATCATATATGATTGTAATATCGTTGACACTAAAATATCGATTATTGATTAGTTAAACGTAATTTCTGGTGTTACTTTGCAATGGAAAGGAGTAAACCCAGTCCCCAAAACTGATTCTAGCCTGTCAAAATATAAGAACTGACCCAAACCACTCGGAGCATTCCGTTTCCTTTATCGACCCAGGAGTTGTGGAACTTTCGGAATCGCAAATTGAATTTCTTTGTTGCGCGCGGAAAATTTGTTGCTAGGCAAATATCGATATTTGATATATAATTTGAAGATGTGCTTATCGCCATATCGAATATATACTTTTAAAATATCAATATATCGATAATACGATAGAATATCAACAATACTTGTTAAAAACAATTTTTTTGTAATCAACATAAATAAGTTTAGTTGCTCGCTGGCCGCGGTTCGCGTCGACCATCAAAATATAGTAATCATTCGCAAAACGAATGTACTTGCATATGTAACAAATTTATAATTCCCGCTGAAATTATTGGCCAGTTGGTATTGTTGTTGTTGATCGGCTTGAGCGTGTTTAGGGGTAAACGAAAGTGAAAACTCAAAAACGGTAATTAACATAAAACGCTTAAATAAGCAGCATATACCAATGCAAGCAATGTGAAATATGTGAAAAGATGCCCATCTGTGTGCTTTGCGTGTGTGTTGCCGCAGCAGCCGCAGTAGCAGCTGCGAGCATGTATGTGTACCGAAAGTGCTTAAATCCGAAAACGAATCTCGAAGATAAGAAGAGCCACCAGAGCTAGATAGATAAACAGATCAGCGATGATTTAACTAAGAGATAAGCCCCGAATCTGCGAGAACCTATTTGCGAAATGCCTAAAGCTGTACTTGTGATTGAAATTGGCGTTGCGGCAGCGAGCAAGCAAAATCGTTACGCTGCATTTTGACTTTGGTGGCGTCTGAAAAATCGATTGGATTGGCCGTAGTAAAGTTGCGACCATAACAATACCCACAATCATGACGCTGCTGGCGGCGCCGTCAGATGAAGTCCCGTGCTCGCACCGCGGACGCGGATATTCAACCAAAGGTGAGTTCAAGTATTTGTTTATTAGCACCGAACCGCAGAAACAGCAACAAAAGCAACAACAACAAATATTCGTTCGTGTGTAGTATACAAAAAATGCAAAGTAAACGGCGCATTTGTGTGCGAGTTTCGGGTTTGTTTTGGTTTTAGCCTGATTTTGACATCAAATTTCGTAACAACTAAACCAAAAATACCTGTTCGGTGCCCCACACCGCCACACCCCTTCGCCTAAGTGTGTTTCTTTCTGTGGATGGGTGGGGAGGGAGCCACCCCATGCACTTGAAGGTGGCAAGCAGCAGCAATTCCCCTTCACCTTCGACTGCTTGCTGTTCAACTGCTTGCCTGAACTTTGTTGGATTCAAAGTCAGATTCTTATTGTGGGTCGGCAATTAATGCTGGTTAATGTTCTACGGCTGCTATGATTACAGGGGGGAGGGACAATCATTGATTTTATATACATAGCATTTAATTGGTATAGTTTAACATTCGTTTGTCTGCCGCAGAGTGGGTGGAATACGGCTGTAATTTCCATTCGATCGATTGTACACTAAAATAGATCCAACTACACCGTGTGACAAAAAAACCGCCCACAGCTGCCAGTCGGAAAGCATCTCGCTTGAAGGAAATTAGTTCGTGGGGAATACGCGAAAAATAATGATTCTCAGGGGCTTTCAGTTACGCGTACGCGGGAATGTTCCACAAATGAAACTTGCTGGGCCGCCAGCCGTATCTATTTTTATGCCAATTGACGCGAGGCCGTAAACCGCAAAACCGCCCACTTTACAGGCTGTCGGCTGTCGTGGCTGTGCTGCTCCATGGGGCTACTCTACGTGAGCCTCCTCCTCCATTTGCTGTTTTAGACTCAAGTAAGTGCCTGCCTAAGCGTCGTACGATCAAAATATGGTTCCGAGATGGCGTAGAATCGAGGCCAGGCAGGTCGTAATTGAATGTGTGATTTACTCGTTACTATTCTGATTAGCATTCCCATCCCGTTCTGCCATTGTGTGGCATCCAGGGCTCAGGGACAGCCAGAATAATCCCACAAAGAAAATCATTATCGAAAGTGGAACCCAGCAGTTGATTCTTATTACGTTCTTCTTTACAGATGGCAATCTCGAGATGAAAGTGCGCACCCAGTGAGCATTCTCCGTTAGCTTCGTCAGCCCCCAGAGACAGATTGAGAGTGAGAGTGAGAGCGAGAGCGAGAGCGTCAGAGAGTGAGAGTAAGAGCGAGAATATCATGTCCAAAATGAGAGGTAATCGAACAGAGACCAGAACGAATCGAAGCAAGCTATTTATTACTTAGTTTGATACTGTAACCACATGAAAGGTCGCATTTTGATACCACTGCCCAACACCGGATCGATGGGGCGGAAGCGCAACAACTTTTATATGCGGAGCATATTTCTACTGGCGCTCTGCATCTTTGGCCTGCTGCAATATCACAACTTTAACTACTGTAAGACATTGCCATGACATGACATTCCATTCCGCAGTTGGATAAACAGTTTTCTTCCTTCTCCAGTGGACTCCCGGGACAATGTGCTGGGTGATGCGGTCACCAATGACTCGGATGATGCCATCCTGGCCATGGTGCCCGCCCCACTGCACAAGTACTTGACGCCGCACTCGCGCAACCACAGTGGCGCCGCAACAACCGGAACGATGGGCGTATTAGGAGCTCGTGAGTACAGAATGTAAACCTGATTGAATGTTTGCTGAATGTTTGCTTGGATCCCCTTTAGCTCTGCTGCTGAATTCGAGCAGTTCCGGCGCGGCGACTGCAACTACAATCAGCTTTGATGTCTACCATCCGCCGAACATATCGGAAATAAAGCGTCAAATCGTTAGATACAACGACATGCAGCTGGTGCTCAACGAGGACACATTTGGGCCTCTGCAAAACGACTCTGTGATAATTGTAGTCCAGGTGAGTCCAGCTAATGGAATACCCTTCAGCATCAACTTCATTATGGAATCATTTGACAGGTGCACACGAGGATTACTTACTTGCGGCATCTGATTGTCAGCCTGGCGCAGGCGCAGGACATTACCAAGGTGCTGCTGGTGTTCTCGCACGACTACTACGACGAGGACATCAACGATCTGGTGCAGCAGATAGACTTTTGCAAGGTGCTTCAGATCTTCTATCCCTACTCCATTCAGACGCATCCCCACGAGTATCCAGGCGTCGATCCCAACGATTGTCAGCGGAATATCAAGAAGGATCAGTGAGTATTGCCATGCAGGAGGTGCATTTCTATAGCTAAAATAACTGACCAATAATCGTATATAAACTAGGGCCATGATCAGCAACTGCAACAACGCGCTGTATCCGGATCTGTATGGGCACTATCGGGAGGCAAAGTTCACGCAGACGAAGCATCACTGGATCTGGAAGGCGAATCGTGTGTTCAACGAGCTGGAGGTCACTCGCTATCACACAGGTATGCTGTAGCAAGGATCACTTTGAGGCCAAACCCCACTTCAGATCCTTTTTCCGGCATTAGGTCTGGTCCTGTTCCTCGAGGAGGATCACTATGTGGCCGAGGATTTTCTCTACCTGCTGGCCATGATGCAGAAGCGCACCAAAGACTTGTGCCCCCAGTGCAATGTGCTGTCCCTGGGCACCTATCTGAAGACATTCAATTACTACACCTACCACAGCAAGGTGAGACCTGGAAGGGCACTTCCTCATGCTAGAAATGCTTGCCACTGAAAGTCTGTCGAGTGAGAGACAAAACCAAATGAGATAGAGCGCTTCGTGCTGTACCCTCTATTTTAAGTATTTGTATATTTATGTTTAAAGAACAACTTAACGCTTTCGTTGCTACCAGACACACACATCACACACTCACACACACACATTCCCAGCGCTCACACTCGAACGTATCGAAATCATAATAGAAATTGGAATTCAAGCTGAGTGGGGCCTTGTATCACATGCATGTCCTGGTAACCAGCACTAGTTCCCCGATAGACCACCAGTAGCTGGTGGCAGAACTAGTGCAGTTTAGTGAAGCGAAGCGAAACTACAGTTCTAGAGGGGCGCGTTCAGAGCGCAAGTTCACGAACCACTTACACGTTTGTTTATTTGCAACACACTCATACATTCAAACATATATCATGTATTATTATTATTGTATTTTAAACATCATATATATATATTATATATCTCTGTTCTATTCCGAATTCTGGCACGCAGACTAACAAGAAATCCTATGCTTCCTCGCTGATCTCGTCAAACAGTCTATTAGGATACAATGGGCATAATAATAATAATAACAAAAACAACAACAATAATAACAATAATAATAACAAATTAGCTGTGTCGCCCTCCTCTTCTTCCACATCATCTGCGCAATCATCAACGACATCATTCAGAAACAACGCCAAAGTGTATGTGGGCGACACCACTGCAGATGGCAGCAGCAACCACAAAAACATCAACAATAGCAACAAGAGAGATTACAATAAGCATAACAATAACAACAACAATAATAATTATAACAATAACAAATCGAACAATATGAGAAGCAACCACATCAACACTGTCACCGCCTCCTCAGCCGCCACATCCTACGACACCAACAATGAGCAACAAAATAGCAATAGCAATAATAACAATAACAATAACAACAAAAATGGTGCACAAACATGGAACTATCATGTCCTGCCGTCATTGTATTCCGTCTATCAGAAGGTAGAGCCACCACACCACACCACCACCGCTAGCACATACTTTTGGCTGGCATCCACTCCAAGTTCCTTCTAGTTTAAAACTGCACCCTGCGTATCGATCCATCCATCCGCATTTGTCCCTAGTTTTTGAACACTGACTGTTTGCACCTGGGACGCGTTTGTATCGCGACCCTTCAAGGTGCTGCTGTAGATTGCTCCCCATCCTCCCACCTCCTCCTCCTACATACCTGCGCTTTGGCACTTTTGCATGTAACTTTTTTGGACGTTTCCTTTCTTTGCTTTCTGTTCTATTTCTGTGTATGTGTATTTGCTGTGCATACTGTTGCGTTGTGTTAATTAACTTGTCTATGTGTCCCGTTATGGCATGCCACAACTCTGCCCCGCCCGTACCTGCCCGTACTCGAACTCCAACTCCAACTCGAACTCGAACTCTGCCTTACAGTTACACGCACGCGTGCGGCTCGTGAAGATTGATAGCCAAAGCATCATCAATGACTATCGCAAGGTATTTGGTATTGGTATTGGTATGGCGTGTACTTATACCACCTCCTCCCATCGTTACGTTACGTTAGCGAATCACTGCCTAATCCTTAACACTACCCGCCCAACTGCGCCAGTGCAGTGCGTGATTGAGAACCACTTGGGAAACCACTAAATTGACTTCATAAAGCGACCCACAAATTGTATTACCAATTAGTTTCTGTTTAAACGAATGAAATTTGCATGCCTAATCCCCCTGCCTATGCCTCCGCCTCGGCCCGTATCCGCTCCTTTCGATTTCAAATCTGTTTCAATTTGTTTACTACAAAAGAATGCCGTTAATTGCGTACTTAACCTCAATTCCCCTTCTTCTTCCCGTCTCTCCCGTCGACAGGTGGAAGTCATGCCGTGGGTGAGCAGCAAGCACAACATGGGCTTCGCCTTCAACCGCACCACCTGGACGAACATCCGGAAGTGTGCCCGTCACTTTTGCACCTACGACGACTACAACTGGGACTGGTCGCTGCAGCACGTCTCCCAGCAGTGCCTGCAGCGCAAGCTGCACGCCATGATTGTCAAGGGACCGCGAGTCTTTCACATTGGGGAATGGTATGCCCGAGAGTGTTATGCACTGTCCTTACATTATTAATCTCTACATATGCTCTCACTTGCAGTGGCGTTCATCACAAGAACAAGAATTGCGAATCCAACCAAGTCATCTCGAAGGTTCAGCATGTGCTGCGGATAGCACGCACCTCGCATCAGCTGTTTCCCCGCTCACTCACCCTGACGGTGCCCAGTCTGAGCAAGAAGACCAAGCTGCGCAAGGGCAACGGCGGCTGGGGCGACCTGCGCGACCATGAGCTGTGCCTAAACATGACCCTGGCCACGCGATAGAGGACCGGAGCGAGTGCCAAAGGAGCAAAGCTGCAGCTTTCAGTACGAGTATTGATATCTAGTTAGAGCTCTTAGGAAGTAGCCTTAAATATGGTTAAACGCGAACATTCAACATTCAGCACTCAACGAGAATATGTACTCTGTATCAGTGTAATAACCAAACCGCAAGTAATCGAAAGTCAAGTCAAGTTGTGCATCAATTGCTCCTCCAAAGACATCACCTTCCATGGGCGCGGCACAAATTCCTAGTATAAGTAATCCTCCTCTAGTCACAGGCCATATGCCACACCCAAATGAACCCAATATTCGGATCCTATTTGTACTGTTTGCTCTTCGGTTTTACTTTGTATGGTTTAGGCTCCGTCCAAAATTAGGGCGGATAGGTCCCAATCAACGCATACGACTCTTATAATACTAACTATATAACTCATATATGTAGTACGATTAGTACTAAATCGTCTATCGTAATCCCAAATTGTGCCGAATCCGTTTCGTAAATGGCCATCTAAGTGGTCGAGTCTCTAGAGAGTTTAGCGAGTTTAGAGGTAGAGCAAGCAGTCAATCGCATAAACTAGTCATACGAGTAGCACATGCACATGGATCGAACCATGGCGCATTAGATGAAAATAACTAAATAACTCTTTGATAACTTATTGTATAACATTTTAAGCCTGTACATAGAAATCTTTTGTTGTATAAATTACATAAGGTCTTTTTAATACACATAAAACCAAAAAAACATACACATACATGCATACATACATAATGTATTTAACTAATTAAATTATCTGTTATTTTCTAATTGTTAGTCAAATGCGCTTTTATGTATTAGGAATTTTTGATCATTTGAACGATTAATCTTAGTGAATAAAAAGCCAAGTGAACGCTGAACAAATACCAATCCAGACAGTCTTACAATTTCGCCTTAAAACTCTGTATTAGTGGAGTTCCAGATGATAAAAGCAGATATTAAGAGAGAAAATATTTCAAATATGTTCGTATTTTGCGGTCAGTGGTCGCATTCTACGGCATGGGCTCTCGATGGGCGTCATTATCGATACTATCAGATAGTCGATGTTTGACGCATTTTCCAACCTCTGTTGGTGCCATTGGACTTTTAAACAGACTTGCTATAAACTCAATGATATTTTGGAAATCATTCAAAAATAAAACCAAATTCGTAGATTTTTAAGCAAATCTCCCAAAATTTAAGGAGCAGCGTGGTGGCCGCAGCAGAGAGAAATTCAATTTGAAGTTACATTTTCCCGGGCGAAACAATCAATGGTCGGCGAAACTATCGATGTTCGTCGCATTTTCCAACCATCGTTGCCGGCACTGAATTTTATACAACACTGAAGAAAGCTTAATAATATTTTGGAAATCAAATCAAAACAAAATATAAATCGTAGATTTCTAAGCAAATGTCCCAAAAATAATAGAACAGCTGGGTGGCTGGAACAGCGAGGAGCGTATCTAGATCAAGCCCGTTCAGTAGCAGAAATCCAGACGGAAAGAAGAGCTTGCGGTTCTCGCTTAAAAATTTCCGACACTGTTTTTTTCGCGGCCAACGTTAGTTGCAAACGCGCAGCTGGAGCAAAAACAACCCGAGGTCTTGAGACTGGCAGCAGCACAGCACACAATCAGCGAATCTACGGACTAGAAGCTAATACACTGCCATCTCAGAACATAACGTGATTCAATCAACTCTTGCCTGTTCGTTCTTTCGGTTTGAGTGCGTGATAGTGTCTCATTAGCTGCAATCATGAGCAAGCAACTGGCGCGCCATGTTGGCCAAATCAACAAATTCCTGACCGTAGCATCGGCAAATGCTGCATCCACCCACAACACGTACTTCACCTATGTGCGTGAGCTGTCGCATCCGATTGCCCGTGACCCGCCAATAGTGCCGGTCGAGGAGGCTGTGTCCTGCATCAAGTCTGGTGAGTGCATGACTAAATGATTGGCTTTGTAATCCCAGAGCCACTGGGCCGGGGGCTGACCTGTAAACTTAGTTTTCATTAATATACTATACTGCTCGTGTAGATATAGGAACGGCAAAGTTTTTGGTTATGTAATGTTTTGGCGTTCTAGTGGGTTTGCTTAGGAGAACAGAATGAAAATGAAAACGGGGCGCGGAGCAGTGGCAGTGGCATGCAAATGTAAACCATGTGTGTGTGTTTGTTGTTGTTGAACTACTTTGAGCAGCAAAAAGCACGGTGGAGGGCACTTACATACACACATACATACATATTTACATGCATACTTATTTATAAGGGGGCTGCTCAATAGCTTTGACAGAATCAAATTGACCGTGATTATCGTCATTGCTGAGTGCTTAAGCTATCAGTTACTTATTTACTATTCCCTTGTACACTATGCCAGCCAACACGTTTACAATTTCAGTCCAGATGCAGGCAGGGGTCATTAACTGTACTTGTGTATCTGTGCACATACATTGTGGCTACAGTGGAGCGTCGCATGTAGATTTTATTTTTAGTTTGACAAGATTGTACTTTGTACCCTCGCCTGCTCTGCAGCAGCAACAACAACAGCAGCAGGAAAGCTGAGCTTAGGCCGCAAGAACGAATGTCGTACACACACACACACATATACACTCATACAAGTGTATCGATACAAGCGGCTATCGTCGTCGCTGCGGACGTCGGCAGCTGTGCTGATAAGAGCTAATAACATTTAAAACAGCTTCTTATGCAATGAATATCAGCAGGTGAACTAGTGTGTGTGTTTTCGTGTCATTGGGCAAATTATAAATTCCATTATTTGCGGTCACAGCAGCAGCAGTAGCAGCAGCATAATCAGAAACAGCTGCCCGTGCGCAGCATTTGCTTTGATTAAATTCAATTTAGGCAATTTGGCGACATTTGCTATGGAATCAATTGAGCGACCGTTAGCCACGCCCACAATTCACATGGACATAATCAATGTTTAGCACTTCAAAGGCCTCTCTCATCAGCAGGCCCATGCAAATTGATAAACATTGATGTGTGGGGCGCCAGGGGGCTTGCAAGCCAGAGCAACAACAAAGTCTATAAATGTGTGATTTATGCATGTGTTTGTCGAGCTGTACTCTCGCTTGTCGTCAGTGTTGGTCCCGTTCTCTCTAATTTTAGCCAAATTCGCCAACGCAGGCCGCGGGTCCACGCAGAATCTACTACGTAATTTGATTGGAAAAGTTTTTCGTATGGCACGTTTCTGGCAGATACAATTTTTGGCACCCGTACAGTAATCATTGCCTACGCTGGAATCAGTTGTGCACCCCAGACACTTGTCAATAGATTATGGGGAAAACTTTCTTATAATTATATTTGGCGTTTCTCAGACACTGTTAAAGATAAGAATTTCACATATCGGAATCGCATGATTTGTTATGACGTTATAAGGGGGCCCGCAAAGGGAGGGGGTCAAAGTATTGGTAGCTGCCTGCACATTGCTATTGACGCCATTGCCTGTCTGTTTGTGTCATTGGTCAGGGAGAGTGTTGCGCAAATAGATCATTCCAAAGTTATAAATTTCTAGGAAGCGCGGGTCTACAAACATTAAGTATAGTCACGAGACATAGAACTATGGCACCGTTATTGCAAACACACGCAAGCTAACTCTCTCTCCCTCCCTCACAAACAAACGTCTTGAAAGCTTTCGAGAGTCACGGAAAACGAAAGCTTCTCGATCGCTAGAGATTGAGAGCACAGATTCTGTTGAATGCGAATAAACCGAATGATTAGTATTAGTTACTAACTTGTCAGTCACGCAAATGTGGTTTAATTGGCACGGAATACATTTTTAAAATAGTTCTAAATATATTAAAACAAGTCTTTCCACTGCAAGACAAACATAGCATGAGACACAAAGATGAATTAGTGCTGGAAAAGGTGCCAAAAAGGTGCAGTTCTGTCGCCTCCCCCTCATGCAATTAATTGATTAAATATTAACAATCGCTCTAATCTCTCTTCTTGAAAAGGCGACACGGTGTTTGCGCAGGGTGCTGCCGCCACGCCCGTCGCTCTCCTGAATGCCATGGCTCTGCATGGAAAGTGCAACAATCTGAAGGATGTCACCGTTTGCCACATGCACACGGAGGGTCCGGGAGAGTACTGCAAGCCCGAGTACAAGGATGTTTTCCGCTCGAACTCCTTGTTCATGGGCGCCAACGTGCGCAAAGCTGTGGCCGAGGGACGTGGCGACAATGTGCCCATCTTCCTGCACGAAATTCCTCTGCTGTTCTACAAGAAGATTATCAAGCCTGATGTGTCCTTGATCCATGTGTCGCCGCCAGACAACCATGGCTACTGCTCGCTCGGCACCAGTGTCGACTGCGTGCGCGCTGCTTTGCTCAACTCAAAGCTCATTGTTGGTAAGTGATCTAAAAGTCCTTTTAAAATATGTGATATTTATATTCCGTTTCTTTCCAGCTCAAATAAACCCCAAGATGCCGCGTACTTTCGGTGATGCCATCATCCACAAATCGCACTTTGACTTTGCCGTCGAAGTGAACGACAATCTGCCACAGCATGGCACTGGCACGATCTCCGCTGTGGAGCAGAAGATTGGCAAACTGATTGCCGAGAATCTGGTGAAGGATGGCGCCACCCTGCAGATGGGCATTGGCAGCATTCCCGACGCTGTTCTGGCTGCCCTGCACAACCACAAGGATCTGGGCATTCACTCCGAGATGTTCGCCAACGGAGTGGTCGAGCTGGTCAGGAAGGGTTGCGTGACCAACAGCAAGAAGAAGATGCACCAGGGCAGGATTGTGGGCTCCTTCCTCATCGGAGATCAGGCACTGTATGACTTTGTCAACGACAATCCCTTCATCGGTAAGCTATGCCTGGCAACATGTTCCACCATCAGAGAGTGAATTTCCATTTGTTTTTCGTTTGATAGAAATGTATGGCATCGATTATGTGAACAACACCGGCATCGTGAAGCAGCAGCCCCGCATGACGGCCATCAACAGCTGCATTGAGGTGGATCTGACTGGTCAGGTCTGCTCCGACTCGATTGGCACACGCTTCTTCTCTGGCTTCGGCGGACAGGTGGACTTTATTCGCGGTGCTGCCGAGGGTACAGATGGCCTGGGTGTGCCCATCATTGCCATGCCCTCCACCACCAAGAATGGCGAGAGCAAAATTGTGCCCACGCTGAAGCCAGGCGCTGGCGTCGTCACTTCAAGGGCCCACGTCCACTATGTCGTCACCGAGCACGGCATTGCGTCGCTCTTCGGCAAGAATGTGCGCCAGCGCATGTACGAACTGATCCAGATATCCGACCCCAGGCATCGCGAGACCCTCGAGAAGGACTGCTTTGAGCGCATCAAGGTGATGCCGTCGCCCAACTAAAGCAACATTTAGAGATCCAAATCGTCGATGAATAGGAAACAATTTCAGTGTGGCCTGAATCAGAAATCAGAATACCCGTAATCCGTAAACGCATTCCCGAAATTGTTTGAGTTTTGAGTAAACACTTGATAGAAGAACTGCACTTTACAGCGAGCGACACTCCTCCTTTAGCATTACCAAAATTGAGATGGCAAAATAAAACGAATTCATGTGAGAGAAATACTCGAAAATTTCATTTAAATACCGACGACAGTTTTAATTTCATACCACAATTATGAAGAAGGGGGAGTTGGGTGGGCGGGGGGTCATACAGGAAGTTCGGTTTAGTTGTTTAGTTGTAGGTTTTATATATATGTATATACAAATCTCTGTGTGTTCGATTTGGTGTGTGGACTTTCCGCTTAAGATTACACGAGACGAGCACACAACGTTGTCTTTGAACTGAATGTAATAATATAGAGTTAGGAGGTTTAAAGTTTAGGTTAAGGAGCTGTTCTCGTTCAAAAGGAACTAAATTGTATTCTCAGTATGTTATGTATCGTATTGTAAAATAGGGCCTAAAACACTTTGTTGCTTGTTAAATCTACACGTGAAGAAATAGCTTAAACCATCATCGCTGGGGATGGTGGTTGACGATTTACGATGATTTATTTTCCGGCTCTTCGTGTCCGGTGGCGGCTTTTACTTCTTCTTGTTCTTGGCGTTTTTATCGCCAGCAGCGGCGGCGGCATTCTGCTCGATCTTTGCACGCTTCTTTGGGTGATCATCCTCCTCGTCCTCGGCAACATCGTCCTCCTCATCCTCCTCCTCCATGTCGACCACCTCGACATCGTCCTTGATGTTGTGGCCATGAATGTACACCGGTCCACTGCCCTTGATCAGCTTGAACGTGACCTTCGACTCGTAGAACTCCACATCGGGATTGACGGCGCGCGTCTCGCCTGCCTTCAACACAGCAATTGGAATTTGCACAGAGTCCTTCACTGTGTTGACCTGCGTTAAAGAATGGAAAAGTATTCGTTTGATTATGCTGCCGATGGAACAGATAGATACAATGCTTCAAGTGCTTCAAAGACAGTTGTCGACTCCGCAGATTACATTTCTAATTTCCAATTTACGCGCCCGCGCCGCAGCACATTCGAAGCTCATCATGGGGTATACATCTGTGGTCGCTGCTTTTATCGCTTCCCTAATCATTGTCAGCCGAGTCAACGACGAGCACCTCTTCCCCCAAAACTGTCCCCTGGGTGCGATGATAACCGTCTTTCTCGTTCCAGTTTCTGCTTGCTGGCTGGCTGGCTACGCATTCAGCTAGAGTTTTGCGCTTAACCATTCGTTGGCTCACGCTTGTGCGAAACGGTTCGGTTCGGTTCGGCCCCTACCACACGACTTGCAGGAAATTTTTGTCAAGTGCACTCTCACTTGAAGAGCGATTCTCCTTCACATCTAACAAGTGGCCGGCTGCTAGTTAAAAATCTTCTAAAGAAACGTGTGAAATATAATTAAAAAACCCCTCCATTGTCAGCATGCGCGATAATGAAGGTGAGTAGAGAAAAACAATCCCACAACGACTGGAACTGCCATCTATCTAGTCGGGTATTAGTAATCCTCCTATCAGATCAAAGGAGATCTTCAGCCTCAGTATCATAGATGGAAATTCCCCAAAGACTGACTGAAAACTGGTCTACCCTGAAGACAGCATAATCTAGGGGTTCTTTCGAATGCTGATAGACAAGCGCGCTGCTTCCTCTTGGATGAAGTTGTCCATCAAGCAGTTCCCAGCAATCACAAGACTACAGAGAACTATGGCGGAATTGTCCAAAGGAAATCATTAAGGCACTTCAGAAATCTGATCAGGCATAAAGATTATTTATGCTTGATTATAAATCTCTGCTCTATATTTCCCCAATCAAGTCAAGTAATGACGCAGATATCCAGACAGCGCCCAACTAGCCGACGTCCAATATATGTCCATATATTTAATTGCTCTGCAAAATGTACTTCCAGATACAGATTTATATCGGGAACGCCTGCCGAATGTGTGCGAGGCCGTGGGCTCAAAGGCACGCAGTTGCTGCAGCCTGCAAACCGTCAAGTCACTGCTGCCCGTCACAGATTGGCTGCCAAAGTATAAGCTGAACTTTCTGCCAATGGACATTGTGGCGGGTCTGACGGTGGGCCTCACGGCTGTGCCTCAGGCTATAGCTTATGGTGCGGTGGCCGATCTGCCTCCCGCCTATGGCCTCTACTCGGCATTCATGGGCGGCTTCGTCTACATATTGCTGGGCACCTGCAAGGACATCACAGTGGGCCCCACTGCCATCATGGCCCTTATGGTGCGTCCCTATGTGAACGGCAATCCGGACAATGCTGTTCTGCTCTGCTTCCTGGCTGGCTGCATCATCCTGCTGCTGGGTCTGCTCAATCTGGGCGTGCTCACGCGCTTCATTTCGGTGCCGGTGACCACAGGATTCACGATGGCCGCTGCCATAACCATCGCCAGTGGGCAGATTAACAATCTATTTGGCATAACAGGCAGCTCCACGGGGTTCCTCGACTCGTGGATTCACTTCTTTGGGCACATCAAGCAAACGCGCCTCAACGATGCCCTGCTGGGATGCTGCACCTTAGTTCTGTTGCTGCTCATGCGGGTAAGATCGAAGAGAGATTCTCCGTCCATTCAAGGTGTAATTTTGGACATTTTCTTGCAGAAAATCAAAGACTTGCCGTGTGGCAACCCCAGTTTGTTGAAGTATCTCTCGCTCTCACGCAATGCTGTGGCTGTGTTCGTGGGCATCCTTTTGTGCTACCTCTTGAGCCTCGGCTCCGAGTCACTGCCATTCCTTGTGAGTGGCAGCATCACCTCGGGCCTGCCCCCCTTTCAGGTGCCTCCATTTCAATCGCAGGACCCAGCAACCGGAGAGCCCATCAGCTTTGGCGGCATGGTCTCGAACCTTGGCTCCTCACTGGTGTCCATTCCCCTGCTCTCCATACTCGAGAGCGTGGCCGTGGCAAAGGCTTTCTGTGAGTGGTGCTTTGGACATTCTTTTACAGACTTTAACTCTTTGCTCCTTTAGCTAAAGGAAAGATCGTGAATGCCTCGCAGGAGATGATTGCTCTGGGCATGTGCAATGTGCTCAGCAGCTTCTTTCTGTCCATGCCCATCACGGGCTCCTTCACGCGGACGGCCATCAACAATGCGAGTGGCGTGAAGACTCCACTGGGTGGCGCTGCCACAGGCGCCCTCGTGCTCATGACTCTCGCCTTTCTCACCACCACTTTTGCCTACATCCCAAAGGCCACGCTGGCAGCCATCATCATAGCAGCCATGCTGTTTATGGTGGAATACGAGACCATTGCGGAGATATGGCGTGCCAAGAGTGAGTATTCTGCAGACCATAAAGAGTGCCAATAAGACAACTTTTGTGTCTTTCTCTGTAGAGCGTGATATGCTGCCCTTTCTGGTCACCGTTTTGTGTTGTGTGTTCTGGACACTGGAGTATGGCATGGTTGTGGGCATCGTCTTTAATGCACTCTTTCTGCTGTACAAGAGCATGAAGCCGCAATTCCAATTGGAGACCCAAAAGGTACGCTCAAACAGACATAAAGTTCACCACGAGGTTGCATTTCCTTCCCTCTTTGTGGCAGTATAATGGCGTTGAGCTGAGCCTGGCCGATCTGAAGGGCAGCATCGACTACTCGGCAGCGGAATACCTCAAGACTGCCATTGTATCCCATGTGACGAGTCAGCAGGGTGCCATAAGCTTGGTTATTATCAAGGGAGACGAGATCGGATCTATTGATACCACCGTGGCGCTGGTAAGTGGCGCTAACCCTGAACCCCAATTCACTTTACTACTTCCTCTTCTCCCGTTACTATTCAGAACCTCATTTCGCTGCGGGAGGACCTTGCGCTGCTCAACTGCAATCTCATTTGCTGGAACTGGAGTGTACCGGCAGCGGGGGTGCTTTGCCGAATGGACAGCAAGACGCGACAAATGCTAAAGTTCTCAAAGAGCTTCCCGGAACTAATGGAAGCATTGGAAAACGAAGCTGATGCAACGGTAAAGATATCGCAATTCGATGATTGAAAGCGAAAGTCAATAAATGTGTGATATTTCTCTTTAAATTCGATTTTTTTGTATCTGTATCTGCGTACAGTTACTTACAATTTGAAGGGGGGTAAGGCATTCGTTGCAGATGTACAGACAAAAATTACCCTAACCCATGCCCATGCCCATGGGAATAGAGAAACCGGTCCTTGCCCCGGCATAAAACACGGCAAAAAAAAAGAAAAAGAAGAGAAGCAGAAGCCAAAAGGCAGACGGGTCGGCAGACGCATGCGGCGCGCGCATACACACAAAATTTATGCACACTCACCTCCACCACGTTGAACTCATTCTCCTTGGCTTCCGCGCCCAGCAGAATCTGTTTGATCACCAGCTTCTGGCCTCGTGCGTAGTCCTCGTCCACGTCCCACGTCACGCTATTGCTTTCGCCGGTCAAAGTGACACCTGAAAATTAGATCATTTGTTCTTAGTACCCCGGTTATGCTTAACAAGAGAAAACACATGTGTGTATCTACAATCCGTTTGTATGTATGCATGTGCTGTATGTGCACAGACACAATAATTAGTCAGCGGCAGGCAACCTTGAACAAAAACACCGGCAAGCGGCGGCGTCTGCGGCAGGCATTGCCCTTTCACACGCGCATAACTCGAATTTTAGCCCGAATATTGCGGCTGCACTAGACTTGAATTAAACTTGCATAGGTTTATTATATTTACCATAGAAAGATTCCTCAGCCATTGCAGTTATTTGGTTGATATTAATTTAAAAGAGCCGAGCGTCGAACACGTGTTGAGCAAAAAAATTTGCAAAATGGTAGCTAGAGATGCGAGACGACCGATAATATCGATAGTATCGGGGGTGAGTGGCAGTGGTAGTTTGAAGGTTGGCCACTATCGGTAGTTGTCCACCTATCTATCGACATGTTTTTCGGTACAGCCTGGGGATCTAAAACTAATTATAGTGAAATTTTCCAGTTTCAAACGATAATTTCGCAATGTAATAATTGAAATAGAGACTAAGGACGTCTAAATTTTATGATTTCGAATATATATTTCCATTTTCATCAGATTCGCGTGACTATCGATAAGATGCACGTCAGCCATGGCACGTTTACCAACCCTACTCAACGCTTCAACATCATCATCATCACCACCGCCATCATTACGGGCACGTGTAAGAGTACAAAAAATTTCCTTTAATAATTGACTGTACAACCGTGTGATACAAGAACTACAAATGGAGTCCGAATCTTTTTATGGTAAGTAGCTACATTTTCGCGTGCATAAGCATATCCAAAAGAAAACAGCACGATATTTAGTTGGCGCTGGCGAGTGCCGGCCCGGCCGGCAAAGGAAAAATGAGTTACATTTTCTCGCTTGCTTTTCCAGGTGTTACACTCAGCGAGAAAGAGCCAATTGCACAGTTCGATGTACCCGATATTCCAGAGGAGTATGTCGTCCACTCACACAAGTTGATAATCAAACAGATCTCGCTCGGATCCGAAGCAAAGACGGGGGAATTCAATGTTGTACAGGTACAGTGTATACAGCATAAATGTGTGTAGCATGGGTCCAAGATAATAGTTGAATTGCACACTTTGCAGGCGGAGACAAACGTGAACGATGATGGTGAGAAAAAGACTGTGAAGATTCCAATAGCAGTGCTGAAGGTCGGCGAGACGCGCAGCCTCAGACCGAATGTGGAGTTCCCCAATGGATCGGTCACATTTAAGTTGGTGCAGGGCACTGGGCCGGTCCATGTCTGCGGAAAGGTATGGCACAAATACTCTTTATTTCTTTTTTCGTGGTTCTCATTTGGTGTACTTTTCCAGGCCGAGATGAACTTTGGCGAGTTCGACGATGGCCAGATGTACGAGGAGTACTCCGACGATGAGGAGGACAGCGACGGCGACTTTGACGAGGACGCTGTGCCACAGACAAACGGCAAGAGCAAAGTTTCAAAGAAGTAAAGTAAACAATAAACTATCCAGTAAGCTAATACAACAAATGATACAAACAAGAAAATAAAACTAAACAGAAAAGAACAGAACAGAAAAACGAAGACGAAGCAGCTGCAAAATAATATAAATATATTTTTCAAAAAGGAAGATTTCAAATAAATCGAAACGAATGTACGTTCTTGGAATGCGTGTGCGTGTGTGTGGGTTTGGGTTGGTCTATAGTATATGGAATTTTATTCATTGTTTTATGTTATGTTCAAATATGTCGCTTAATACAAAAGAATTTGTGGCAGTTTTGAGAAGAATGCTCACGGAAGATAAAAAAATGGCCGCCACCGAGATTTGTGCTAGTTACAGGCTCGCGCCACAGAGATCTTCTGGCGTGGTACGCTATAAAATAAAATACAGAATTAAATGGTCTGTTGACTCGCTGCGAGTGTGGCGCATCTCTACCGTATGTGTATGACACGACGCCTCTCATCGCTGGGATGTATGAGATCGAGTTTTTGGCTCCACTCGATGAGCTTCATTTCGTGGCGCAGCTTCTTCCGATCGAAGTATGAAATGACACAGCTGATGGGTATCCAAAAGACTGAGGTGACCAGCACAACGGCCACTGGAAGGAGCAAAAGCTTGCCATTAGGCGACTGTTGCATGGGAAATCCTGCAGGAATACTTACTGACAATGTTGTCCTTGAGAAATCGCAGGGTTTTGGCCACATTGATCTCCTCAATGATGTCCCAAAAGCGCTCGACCACATCCTGTATGGTCTTCTCGCAAACGCCCTAAACACACACAAAATATAAGCATTAAAATGTGAGGATCAGTTGTATAGAATTTCTCTCTCACCTTATTGCAGAATCCAGTTATGCAGGGCGTGCCATCGGGCAGTACATCCGGCGGCTCCACCGGGAAGCATGTCTCATTGATGCTCATGCGGCAGCAGCGCTTGCAGGCATCCGCAATGATATCACACATACAGCTCTGCAGGCCCTGCGTCTCGCAGTAGGGCACACACTTGCCATTGCGGCACTGTCCCCGCTCCTGGCAGATCGTACCATCCGCCATGGCCGGCGACTTGGGGCACTCGGCATGTGCGCCCGTACATCGCGCCTCCTGCTCGCAGGTGGCGTACTGCGCCTCGCGGCACTTCATGCCGGAGGCCATGAACTGGCAGTTCTGGCAGCAGGGCGAATTCTTGTCGCTGCACATGGCGCCCTGGTTGCGACGCAGCTTGCAGTTCTTGTCGCAGCATGAGTCATTGTCCTCGGTGCCCAGCAGCCCGGCATCGCACTGCTCGTCGCCCTCCACGCGCAAATTTCCGCAGAAAGACTCCTCCGGCTCCGAGAAGCAGCGACCAGACTTGGCCTGCAACACTTTGCGTATGGAACGCAGCGAGCAGGGCGAGAATTTCTAAACGAAAGGGAAACACACTTAAAACTTAAAACCCAACTGGAACTTTTATTAGATCTTGCTCCTACCTTGTTGTTCACATCGTAGCCGCTGACTGAGTAGGTGTACATCAGAAAGCTGCCACCCTGCGAGGCGCTGGGCGAGCACTCGGGTATGTCTGGGTCATGCTCGGAGCCCCAGTTGTGTCCAAACTCGTGGGCCGTGACCAGATCGGCCTCGCGTGTAATCACCCGCTGGCCGTAATGGTTGCGCGAGCTGCTCAGGCCCGAGTTCAGATACAGCGTGTAGCCATTCTTGAAGTATTCTTGAGGTGGAAATAGAGAGGGGAAAAACGAATTAGTTTTACGGTCAATGAATGCCAAAACAAACTTGAACAAAACAAAGGAAAACAAAGGAGAGAACGCAAGTGTGTAAGCCAAATGATAAATGACCAAAAACGAGTATTGATTTATCTGGGATTAGCCACAACCTGGAGTGCAAATGCCGCCAACGGAGTTGCGACGCGGGGAGCCAACGTAAGCCAAGCCTAAAATGCCGCCTTCGAATTTCAGATCGGTAAAGAGATGAGCTAAGCAAAAGTCTTTGTGGCTGTACTCCCGGGAGAAGACCTAATCCCCAGAGAGCAGACACACACACGGGTTAGCAGTCACGGTGGGATTAGAGTAAGAGAGAGTCCAAGAACAAGAGTTACATTGATTGATATATGAGAGTGTTAATGAGGCAATCACAACTACACGACACAATTGATTCAGCTTTGACTTCGCCTTGGATGGCCCGGAACTCACCTCCAGCAGATTGCGCACATCCCATTTCTCCCGTATCATGTTGTAGTGCGCCTCCCCGCCACGCAGCCGCGTCGGCTCCGAGTGCACCACAATCTTCTTGATCACAAAGCCCATGCCCTTGAAGCCCTCCTGATCGGAGCGGTCCTGCCACACCGTGTCGTTATAGATTTTGTGCACGCGATCTATAAGACTGATCTGTGGGGCAGATTAAATGACATTAGACAGCTCCCTACAGAAGAGAACTCATCAGCTTACCAAGTAGTTAATGGTTGTCTTTGTGTTGCCTCCGCCCATCTCCTGGAAGAAGCGATAGTCGGCCACCAGCAGCAGCGGACAGCGGGTCTTGGTGGGCGTGTACTCGTACTGATCCGACTGGCGCTTCTCACGCGCATGTATCTCATTGTCCACTGCGTCTTCGTCTTTGTCTTTGCTCTCCAGCTCCAAACCCTCCTTGATGTAGCCACAAGTCTTTGGCGTGGCTCCCTGCTCGTTTTTGTGCAGCTTCACATCGGACGACTTGTACGCCACCATGGTGTCCTTTTTGGCTGCGGGCAAGTGGCGCCACGAAGGCTCAATGTGATACGTCTCGTCTGGCAGGTGGATGGACATGGTCATGGTGCCATCCTCGATGTGGGCACGCACCGAGGACTCTAGCTCCCCAAATACGCGGCCCGTGTAAAAGCTGTCATGATCTGCAAGCAACCAAAAGCACAGCTTCAGTAAGTGGAAATTTATGTATCCCAAATTGTATATTTACCCATGTGCACCACCGTCTCGTTGCCGTCAGCATCCACGGCATAGGCGCGAAATTTGCTGTGCAGAACCTCGCGATGCGGATGCAAAATCAGTCGAAAGTTTTTGCCCAGCGTCGTGAATTCCACCTCCTTGATGGTGTTGAATGGATTTCTGCTATGCTTAATAATACCTCTCTTGACCACTCTATGCAAAACATCGTCCTTGTGAAACAACTCGTAGTGGCGCAGCGTCCTGTGCAAGGCAACTGAAATACCAGATACAGCCACAACTTAATCGGGGTCACTTTGTGTGGGTGGCCACTGTGTGCTTACCGCAGTTTTCTATTAACAGGCAGGCGAAAAACACATAGATTATCGTAAAGCCACAGCAACTAATGCATTTTGTAAACATTTTTCGCCCGCAATTGATATTTTTCTGCATTATTGATTTTTCGGGTCGCGAGCTTCAGCTGTTGTCGTTAGTGTGACCAGTGTGTGAATCGATAGGCTGACCATCAGCTGGTTCCGATAACACAAATACAGCGAGAAAAGGTTTGTACCCCGTACCTGTAACTGTACTTTTTTTGAATTTGATTTTCTACTTTCTCTTCGTCACATGATGCTGGCGGGGATCTGCCAAGACGGGAATAGGCGCTAGCTTATTGTCGACGCCATAGAATTGACCATTCAAAGTCTTCCGTCTGGGCTTGGGCATTCTAGGAAATAAATGTTCATCAGGGAGCAGGTCTTTTGGATGCTATTGTTACCTGTTAACGTTTGTTGCATGCACGGATACGTTTATGTAATTCTTTGGCACATTATCTAGGAACTTTCTGTACCGACAACGCAGATATTCGTTGAGGCGGCACGAAAGGTACGGCTTCAAATGCTCCAATTGATGCTCAAAGCTGGGCAAGACCACCCATTTTTCGCTGGGCAAGTGTAGAAAGTCTCGGGGTCCCTTTGCCTCTGAAATGTTTCGCTCCTGCAACTCCGGCTTGAACTCCTTGACGAGTTCGTTGATGTCAAATTTAACTGGTAGATTTGTAAATGGATCGCAAATGGAATCGGCCATCTTGTGAGAACTGAAATTTAACTGTAAAAGTAACGAAAGAAGAGCCTACTGGGGCCTACTGTACTAAACTGAATTAATATTCCACTAAATTATATATTTGGCTTATGTATTTAAACTGTTACATATTTGTCTGTGTGTGTTAAATGTACAAATTCAAATGTAAAATTGAAATAGGGCTACGCGTAGACGGAGGGGGAACACGACAATTGCAATCTTTTAATTTAAATATAGGTCTAAAATTGTAGTTAAAAGCTCACTAGCTCTAGGTAAGATAATTAGTTTGTCAAAGTGCAGCTAAGGGATGTGCTCTCGTGTGAATTATTTCTGAAACTCGGCCATGTTTGTCTCGAATATGACCGTGTTGATCTTGTGTTTGAGTGCGATGAGGTTCTCCCGGTTGGTGATGGCACGCAACTCATTGGCCACGTACTCGCCGTACGTTGAGAACTCGTCGCGCGGCGGCATGTTCACGACCGTCGGTGAGGCTGGGCTGGTGAGGGACGAGGTGCCCGCCTTGCTGGACAGGAGGGGCGCATTGCCTGCATTGTTGACCTTCGGCAGGCGTATGTTGACCACGGGCGTGCCATTTTGCGTGGATTCCAATATAGTGGCGTTGTGTGAAGTGTTGCTGGTGTCGTAGTAGAGGCGCTTGACTGGCGGCGGGTGCAGGTGGTGCTCGTCGTAGTAGCCGCCATCTGTGTCCGCGTTGGCGTCTCGCTTGGGTATCTTTATGATGCGACCGGAGAGCACGTGCACCGCGTTACTGGATATGGCAGTGTTCGTCGCTGGAGTCGACTGGTAGTGGAGCTCTCCATTCTCATTGGCCTGAAAGCTGACCGCTTCCACAGGCTCCCCGTGTATATCCATTAGCGACTGCTGATGATGACTCTCGATCGTTTCGTGCTCTTCATCGTGCAGGACATGGCTGACATAGCGCACGTTTATCTCTTTGCTCAGCTTCGGCTTGACCTCCATGTCCTCCTGCTCCGACTCATCGATGAGGTCCTCGTCGACATCCTTGGTCGTCTCCTCGATGAGCTTCTCCAGCGCGTTGGACCGACTGCTGCGCTCGTCCGACTGCATTTCGATCTTCACGCGGCCCTTCGTGGAGCGACAGGCGTAGGGCGAGCTGAGAAACGCGAGATTCTTGAAGCCAAACCACTTTGAGTTGTACGGCTCCTTCCGTTTCATGCGATTTATTTCTCTGTGGTATTGAGTGCGCAGCGTGTGAAACTTTTTCTCCAGCTCGTTCGTGGGTATGTTCCCGCCAAGCGCCTGCCCGACCTCGTTCAAGAGCTTCTGCTTGACTTCTTTCTTGCGATATTCGTCACATGTCATGTCCCACAGGCCACGACGACACCGGTACTCGACGATGAGCTGCAGTGTCTTCTCCCTGGTCCACTCCATTTTTAGCACAGCTGCCGGGCAAAACGATGTCACTAGTCGCCGAGGCAGAACAATGGGATTCGCTCCCTGCTCCCTTTGATCGAGAAAAAAAAAACACACGTTTATTAGCTATGTACATGTAAATACAGCAGCGACAGGCTGGCTGCAGGCAGCAGGCAGCGGCTGCGGGTTTTAATAGCCACAGCCACAGCCACAGCCACAGAATCAAAGAGTTACCTAAAAGCAGAGCGTTTGCGTCTCAAATTGGTGTGCGCGCACACTGCACTAGAGCACCAGCTCTGGGCAATTTATTTTGGTTACTCCAAAACAGTTGTGGCAGCTGCAAACGCACAAAAATTTGTTGTGTTGTGTCTTCGCTTGTTTATTTCGTCGCATCCAGGTGTGTTCGCTGCACGGAGGGCCTTAGCACTGGCCTTAGCACGGTTTCGAGTCCAAAGCCAAATCAGCAGGATCAAATAACTGTATTTTATAGCTTATTTGTTTAATTCAGATAAAAACTATACGCAAGGCAAGCTCCCCTCCCCTCAGGTAACACAATGCTATGTATACATGTAGGCATCTATCGATACATCGATGGTCTGATGAAAACGCGGAGGTTTTTCCAGTGTTCAACAATTAGTTGCATTGGAAATTAATAACAAATAACAAAATAGATATAAATCTTGCCAAGCCAGGCAGAAGAATTCAATATAGTTGAATAAAAAATTAAAACATCGTGCTCATGGATAACAACAACGTGGGCAAACTGACGGAAGAGTCCCTAAAGCGCAAGGAGCGATTGCAGAAACTGCGGGAACAGGTCCAAAACAAAGGCGCCGATTCGTCCGAACTGAATGAAAAATTGCCCAAGTAATTATGGTGTAAATGGCCGTGCAAAGGTGTATTTAGTAACCCCAAACTTTCTTTCTTTGCAGGCCAGTTTTCCGCAGCTACAAACCACAAAATGAAAACACGATCGGGGAAGTTCTCTTGCAGGAGCCAACGGGGACCATCGAGACCGCCGTTGAGACGCAGCTGAATTTATTGCAACAACCGATGGTAATCGACGAGATAGACATAAGCAACCTGGCTCCACGCAAGCCCGACTGGGACCTAAAGCGCGACGCCAGCAAAAAGTTGGATCGTCTGGAGCGCCGCACACAGAAGGCCATAGCCGAGCTGATACGCGAGAGGCTGAAGATGAACCAGATCGAGGATATCAGTCAGGCTGTTAACGTGGCTGCCGCTCAGGCCGTCACCAGTGTCGAGGAGGAGTATGACTAGCGACAAACAATACAACTAAATTTTATTAAACCTACCAATGAGAAATGAGAATAAATTAACGATAAGAAACATGAAAAACTAAGCACGTGGACGCCTAGCGGCGGTTCTCCTTGCCGGTGCACGTTCCCGACAAACGTTCCTTCAGTGTGAGTATCTCTGTAATTGAAAGTCTGAGTTTAGTAAGGAAGAAACTCTCTCAAAAGGAATCACTTACGACTTGAATACTTTTTCTCCAGGGTGTTGGCAAACTGTCGCATGGACAGCAGTTGGTGGGGAATCTCCTCGCGCAGCTCTTTGATTGTAATTCGCGCTTCCCTCAGCTCATTTTCGCGCAGGGACAAGAGTTTCTCCTTCTCCTGAATGGCCTTTTCCTGCTGCAGCGCCACTTCCGTGCGCCAGCCAATCGTTTTCCTGTGGCCCAGGATCTCTTGGTTCTGCTTGAGGATTATCTGATTGGCCTTGGCTATCTCCTCGGATGCCATTTCCAGCGCCTGCCGCTTTGTGTGCAAAATCTTCTTCTCCGCCTCCAGCTCGGCAGCCACGTTGGCCTTCTCCTTGTTGCCTCGCTGAATGTGCTCCTGCAGCTCGGCGGTGTGCTGCTTGAGATCTTCAATTTTGTACTCCAATTTGCGCTCGTGCTTCTTGGCATTGACTTTGTCGCTGTGCAGCTTGTCGTTTTGTTCCTTGAGGCTGCACATGCGGGACTTGCAGCTGGCTAGCTCATCACTCAATGCTTGGGTGCGCTGCTCGGCCTGTTCCAGCGCTATCTTTGTGTCGCACTTGTCCGCGTTTGCCTTCTCCAACTGCGTCTGGATGCTGGAGATCGATCTGCGGTTGCGTTCCAGCTCACTGCTGCGCTGCTCGTTCACCTTGGACAGCTGCTCCTGCATTTGCTGCAACTCGGCGGAGTGCTGCTCCTCCAAACGTTGCGTATTCTCAGCCAGTGCCTCCCTCAGTTTGCTGTTTTCCGCACCCAATCTATCCATGTGCGCACGCTGTGAGCTCAACTCCAGCTGTACCTGCTGTATGCTCTCCTCCAGCAGAAAGCACTTCTTGTGCGAGGCATCTAGCATGAGATTTATGTAGTAGAGCACCGTGTTTAGAGGTGCAGATCGGCAGGGCAGGCACAAGTGTATGAGATTCTTGAAGGATCTTATTTCCACAAACTGCAGCTGGTAATCGGTGCCATTTGGCTCTCTGGCGGCCAGGTGCAGCTCCAGTTTGCCCGACTGGCAGTCTCTGAGCATGCGCACCACATTGTCCATGAACCCAGCGAAGGTCACATTCAGGCACTGATCCTGCTTCAGCTCGTGGAAGGAAGTACAGTCCACAGTCGTTATGTACATGCGACGCTGATCGGCTTTCTCCGCTAAGCGCAGTTGCTGCAAAAGGTAAATGTTTAATATCGGGGAGGGGGTGTTCTGGTCTCTGCTCCGCTCACCATCATCTCTTTGAAGTCCATCCGTTCGGCGTACAGTAAACAAGGCTTTTTGGCGCGCATCGTGTCGTGCGAAAAGCTGACCAACATTTCCACGCTCGGCATAATGGTCACCACGTTCTTGCTGCAATCCATATTTACGAAGCTGTCCCCATTGCTTGGCGTTGTCCACATTTCAGTTGGGCAGTTGGAAAATTGAAAATAGAAATAATTGTAAATATTGAAATTGTAAACAAAAGCGGGGCTGATAGCTGACTATCGCAAACATCGATATGCTCGGTGTTTTGGCTCGTTACCCCACACTAGATTTCTCTGGCAAGTGCACGATGCCCATCTCTATATTAATAAAAGAAAAACGCGAAAACACATAGAGAAAAGAAAAATAAATACATACATATGTCTGTACGTAAGAGCTGAAGATGTGGTCAGAATCGGTAAATTATAAAATAGGTTGTTTTATCCACACTGCAGACTGCGAAAGTCTTCGTTGGCAGCCTGCCGTCTGGCTGCAAACCGGACGAGCTCAGACGCCTCTTTTCAAACTATGGAGCTGTCGTTGAGGCAGATGTTATGAATCGATGTGGATTCGTGCATCTAGAGACTTCCGACATGGCCGATGCGGCCATAGCCGCCCTCAATGGAACACTTTTCAAAGGAGTTTCAATTGTGGTTGAGGCCGGCAGGCCAAAAGAAAGAAGCAGAAATGGAGCCGGCAGTCGTGTCCCGCCAAGTGTCGGCGGTGGTGGCGGCTCAGGGCGCAGATCGCTGGAGGGTAAGCCTCACAGTCGCACATGTTTATATTATTTACTCATGATAATGTATCTCTCGCACAGGTCAAAGTGGCGGCTCGAACAATAGGCGCGATGGCGGTGGTAGCGCAGGCGGTAGATACGGCAGTGAAGGTGGCTTCAACTCGAATGGCAGTCAGTTTGGGCCCATTAGGAATGAGACCACTTTTAGACAACAGCGCAATGCGCCGTACAGCAAGGGACCACCGCAGCAGCAGACGTCGAACGAGTCTCCTCAGGGTTATAGGAATAAATTCAGCGTAGGAAGTAATGGGGGCAGAAACGGTGACGATGGCGGTCGCCGATTTCAACACAGGGACAATAGCGACGGCGCAGGGCCGAGCAATGCCAATAGAGGTGCTCCCCAGGGGCCCAGGAGGAACCTCAAAAACAGTCCATCGAATAACAATAATGATTTTCTTGCCGGAAACTCTAGCTTTAACAATCCCAGGGGGGTAAGACAAGATCGTCGTGGCTTCGCCTTGCCCGTGGAGCAGCAACAGATGACCTTTGGTGTGCAGCAGAATCGCTTTCGCAATGGCAGCAACAGCGGCAGCGGCAATCGCCACAGTTCCGGAGTGAACGGGTATTCCCTTAGAGCCTTCCCTTAAATGTGTGTTTTAATTATATTTTACTCCAAGTGCTGATCCGCAAGGTAGACGTGGCAGCTACAATGACCGCGGTGGATTTAATGCCAGACGTGGTGCCGCCAACAATGAGCACAATAGGCCACAGCGTCAAGGAGGCGCAGGCAACAAGCCGGGACACGATCAGAGCGGCGGCTTGCATGGATCATATCAAACAGAGTTTCCTCCACTGGGCAGGCACGAAGGCGGCCGTGGGGGAGGGGCCGTACATCGGAATCGGTTGGTATAGCCGTCACATAATTAAATAATTCCTATTACATTGTGTTTTCGCCTCTACAGTTTCAACGGGCCCAGACCGGGACCAAATAATATGGGCGGAAATAGGAGATTTTGAAGTGCTGCTTCGCAAATGCTTCGGCAACTCAAATGAATATTGTAATAGCCAATTTTTGTTTTCCATTGTCTCGTGCGCCCCGCCCCCCCTCACAATTAATTTAAGCATAACAGATTTTTTTTTTAGTTTTTCTCATTCGCCCCGATGCAGTACTTTTAAGCCCACATCAAACAGTATATGTATTTGTTATCTGTAGCTAAGATTGTTACAATATTTACCGCAATACTTAAATAATCATATAAATTATGTGCAACTAGATACGACGAGTCAATCAATACAATCAATCACAAATACCATTCACACTTGTTTTGAATTTTAACGAGCGCGCCAGGGCTGTCGGGTTACCTATGGTCAACGCCTATCGTTATCGAATATCGACTTCAGCAAAGCTGCACTGCGACTTATCAAGTTTGTCATCAAATTTATAAACAAAGAAATATGGCGATTGCCTAAACCTAAATTGCGAGTCTATATAAATAAAAGGAAGTCCCATAAGCTGGCCAGTGCTACGATTGAGGTAAGCCCCCGTGTGTGTTCAACAGCCAAGGCAGAAATTCGTCTGTTGGCTTACAATTTAAGCCCTCCATATGCACACATGCTCCATACTCTCCCGCAGTCGGTGTCGGACGCTTCTGACAAGTTTTGCACTGAAAATGTGGAACCACAGTCACCAGCTCTGCTGTGCCAAGGCCTTGCTTGTGATCGGCGTGCTATGTGTGCTCTCATTTGGCATAGGAAATGCCGTCCACATCCCAACATATGGCAGCAGCGAAGGTGAGACGCGGCCCCCGCCCGACCAGTTGGCCACGCTGCCAGGCGAGCTAAAGTTTGCGCATGTGGTAAGTCGTCTTATCGTGGCTCGTGCGTTGTTGGTGTTGCAATTCTGTTTTGTTTTATCATTTACAAATATTTATCGTATCTAATTTCCATGTAAATTTAAACGTAAACGTATGCAACGCAGATTTTTCGACATGGAGACCGTACGCCAGTGGACCCATATCCGACGGATCCCTGGAATAATAGAAAGTTTTGGCCCACAGGCTGGGGACAACTGACCAATGTGAGTAGACGAGTCAAGGCCTAAAAACGTGGCATAAAATAATGTTGGGGTTTCCCTGCTTTTCAGCTGGGCAAAGAGCAGCACTACGAGCTGGGCAAATGGCTGCGAAATCGATACAAATCGTTGCTGGGCTCGAGATATACGAACGAGGACATCTTTGTTCAGTCGACCGATGTGGATCGGACCCTGATGAGCGCCCAATCGGATCTCGCGGGACTGTACGAACCACAGGGCGATGATATATGGAACCCACGCATAGATTGGCAGCCCGTGCCCGTGCACACTGTGCCCGAGAAGGACGATTCCATACTGGCAGCGAAGGCCTCATGCCCGGCCTACGATTATGAGTTGGCCACGCTGGAAGCCTCGTCAGAGTTCCAGGCTCTGTACGTGCGCTATCGCGAGCTCCTCTCCTACCTGACTCAGAACAGTGGACGCCTCGTCAAGTCCTTTATAGATGCCCAGTACTTGAATAACACGCTGTTCATTGAGAAGCTCTACAACATGACACTGCCAGTGTGGGCGGAGAAGGTGTATGGCAAGGAGGAGCTCACCTACGTGTCCAATTTTGCCTTCTCCATTGCCACGTTCACGCGCAGCATGGCGAGATTCAAGACGGGTCCACTGCTAAAGGATATTTTCGAGCGGTTCGACAAAAAGTTAAACAATCAACTGAAGCCCGATCGTTCGCTGTGGATCTACAGTGCCCATGACACAACGATTGCAAATGTTTTGAACTCCCTGAAATTATTTGAGGTAAATTTTTCAGATTGTATTATGATTGAGAGAGATTGATGATGATTCCTTGCCTTTCACAGCTGCACAGTCCACCATATGCCGCCTGCATTATGCTGGAGATGCGCGTGGATGATAGCAACACCCCCTTGGTGTCTGTGTTCTATAAGAACACCACGGCGGAGCCTCTACCCCTGGACATACCCGGCTGTGGCCTGTCCTGCCCACTGAAAACTCTAGTCAAACTCTACCAGGATGTGCTGCCCGGGAACTGGGAGCGTGAATGCAAGCGCTCAACCATGATGATGACCTATGAGGAGGCCAACTTGGGTGCGGCGACAGGTGATAAATCAAGTGGCATTGGAATATAACATAAGCTGATTTGAAATCTTCGATTAGGCATTCTCATATTCATCATTACTGTGCTGCTGTGTGCCAGCTATGGCCTGATGGTCTACTATCGTCGCCGCCACTACAATCTGTATACCTCGTACTCTCAAATGGCATAGGAATGGATGGATCCATGTTATTGTTTATCTCGGATTTAAGAGCTGCTGCCGCTGGGAGCGGCGCTCACTTGCCACCTGCCACCGTGTGATTTTTGTTACGTGTGAATCCTATTTTTGTTCTGGTTCTCAAATCGTGTTAATCGTGTTGCTTATGCAGTTATAATGTGCATTTAAACAACAGCAAATTAATTAGTCGATTCATCTTGGATAATTGTTGTGCATTTGGTAATGAAAAACCCAACTAAGTTTTTGGTATTAAGGATTGAGGATGGATAACTGCCAGCTGTTGGCTGATGAATGATGAATGAAGAAAAAAAACAAAGACTGTGAAATGGCGATCTTGAAGTTGCATACATATACACATACATGCATGCATGCATACTTACACACATATTTATACACATGTATAACATTTACATTTACATTTTGATAGAAAAAACGTTATCTTGAAATGAAAGAGAGATATTTACTATTATATTATAAACAACGCTCAAAAAACCAACCAAACATTGAAACGTGTTCTTTTTATTGTTTTTGTGGGAGGGTGCTTGCGTGGTAGTTATATTCCCATGAAATTATGCTTTTTAGGCACGGCTGGTTGCACTGTGTGGTGGAACGTAATCAACACGCGGCCCCTCGGAACGGGTGTTGAGCGGATGTAAGTTTGAGCTAGACTAGCTCAAGGCGAATTTACTAATATACTAATTACTTAATTCATCTTGTTCTAGCTCACAAGCTAAGAGCAGCTCGAGAGCCATGTGGAACGTGAGATTTCCGCTGTTGCAGAGCGCTAACAGAGCTGTGGACGGAAGCTGTTAGCGTAAGCTGGCTGTTAATATGTGCTGTTAGCGGTTTGCAGATGCTGTTAATCAGCGCAACTAGCGGCGTAGGCTAACGTGCTGTTAATCTGGTCTGTTAACCACGTTGCTGTTGCTGCCCTGCATTTGTCCTTCGATTCACAATAAGTTGCACTGCACTGAACCCTATTTCATTATACTACAATTTGTTTATTTGCCAGCGTTTTGGCTGCGCTTAATTATGGTACGTGTATGGTTAAATATAGATACGGTACGATACAGTTAGGGTTACAGTTAGAGCGTAGCATTAAGTCTATGTACAACGAAGGCTGAGAATGTAGAACCTGTTTCTTGTGGTGTTGGGGGGCGGGGGCCTCGCAGCCACTGCGATGCGGCCGACTGACTAACTGAGACTGAAATAGATGTAGATGTGGGCAGAGAGAGTGGGGAAAGAGATGAAGTCCGATTGGATTCGATCGCGTTTATCTGTAGGCCTTATCATCCGAGTATATGATGTAGGGCTGATGTTGATGCTGATGCTGCGACAGGCTTTCTGCCCCATCGCCATTGCCAGGGACACCTCCGCCTGCCGCACCCGCTCCACTGAAGTATGACATGCGGGACATGGTTGAGTACGCGGCAGCTGCAGCAGCCGCCTGTTGCTGTTGTTGCTGGTGTTGCTGCTGCTGCTGTTGCTGGCGCTGAGTCAGATTCTGGGTGGACTGGTGGTGTATGGAGGCCGCTTTGTGCGGCAGAGTGGCGTAGCTGGCCTGGTACGGCGGCACCGCGTAGAGTGCGGCACCAGCCGCTGCATTCTTGTAGTTGTAGGCCGCATTGTGGGCGCCCATGTGCATGCCGGAGGGGATGCCGATCATGGCCGTGTTCTGCTGGTACTCGGCATTGCTCATGCGCAGCCGGATGATGCATATGATGATGATCAGGATGGCTATGAAGGCCACCACTCCACCAACAATTCCAATGATTAGCGTGTCGTCGTTGCTCATGATCGGCGCTTGGGCCTTCATAAGCGGCGCCTTCGTCTTGATCTTCTTCAGGCTGGGCGGCTGCGTGGGCTCCAGGCTCCATATGATCAGCGGCTCCTCTGTCGTGGAGCTGCTGCGCGTCACCAGCTGGCTGGATGACTTGTGCAGATGCGGCACTGTGGCGGTGGGTCGCGACGTGGAGGAGGTCATGCGGCGGGCATCGCAGGTCAGTTCATCGTCGCCCACCTCGATGAGCTTTCGGCCGGCAAGGAAGGCTGGGGCCTGGCATGTCACATCCGGCATACCAGAGTTGGGCAGCCAGCGGCGCAGCGCACGCGCGTTGCAGTCACAGACGATGGGATTGCTGGCCAGACCCTGCAGCTGCAGACTGGCGCGGCGATCCTCCAGTGCATTGAGGAACTGCGGCACCAGCACCGAAATCTGCGATCCCTCAACGTTCAGGCTGAGCTGCGAGGAGCGTGGCACGGGGAAGAGCAGCGCCGGGGGCAGGGCACTGAGAGAGGTGTTGACCAGCTTGATCTGCAGCTCGCTGCTCTTGAGTCCCGCCAAAGTGCCCGAGGAGATGGACTTGAGGCGCTCCCCACGAATGCCCAGACTGCTGAGGCGCGGATGCTTCAGGGGTTGGATCTGCTCGCTGCCGATGCTCGCGTCCTTCACCTCAATGTCCAGCGACTCCAGGCCGGGCAGCAGCTCGAGGATGCCCTGGAGATCGAGGTAGCCCAACAGCGGCAGATCGTACGCCTCCAAATGGACGAGATTCGGCAGCTGCTTGAAGGCATTCTTCTCGATTCTCGTGCACTGCGGCAGGTGGCTCAGGCGCAGCGATTTCAGCATCTCCAGCTGGCCAAAGTTTGCCTGCGAAATGATCTCAAAGCTGTTGTTGGACACGTCCAGCTCCTGGAGCACCTGCAGCTGTGGCCAGGCGTGCGAGAGATCGTCCAGGGTCTCCAGTTGGTTGCTGGACAGATCCAAGGTCTCCAGCAGGGTGACTCGCTGGAAAACATCCGGCTTCACGTGGCGCAGCTTGTTGTGCGAGAGGTTCAGGTACTGCAGGAAGGGCGTCTCCAGCAGCTCCAGCTGCTCGATGCCCGTGCCCGCCAGACTCAGCTCCCGCACCGTCTTGGGCTCGTTGAGGACGTTGTGCACTGCCTGGGCAGAGAGTGGGTTGAAGGAGAGATCGATGCGCTTGATGTTCACCATAATGCTGTCGTCTGCAGGCAGCTCCTTGATTCGGTTGTGGCTCAAGTCGACGGAGGACACAAAGAAGAACTGCCGCTGCAGGGCATTGAGCGGCGCGTACTCGAAGCGATTGCGGGCGAGATTTATGTTCTCGAGCATCTGCAGCTTGGTGCGCTCAAAGACGCCGTCGGACAGCTCCGACAGGCGGTTGCCCTCGAGGTTGAGCTGCTCGAGTCGCACCAGACCCTCGAAGGTGCGCTCGCCAATGCGATCCAGGCTGTTGTATGCCAGATCGAGGACCTGCAGCTGCGTGGAGTTGTGGAAGGCCATCTCGCTGACCATGTCCAGCTGGTTGTGGGCCACAAGCAGAACGCGG
This sequence comes from Drosophila subobscura, assembly GCF_008121235.1. Classification (NCBI taxonomy): domain Eukaryota; kingdom Metazoa; phylum Arthropoda; class Insecta; order Diptera; family Drosophilidae; genus Drosophila; species Drosophila subobscura. Next base: position 24,717,241 of record NC_048533.1, on the reverse strand, counting down.
AGACGCGGCAGGCGGGCAAAGTCCAGCTCCTCGATCGTCTTCAGCTGATTGTGCGACAGATCAATGTGCTCCAAGTACTGCAGCGAGGAGATCAGCTCGGCGGGGAAGAACGAGAACTTGTTGTGTGCTGCGCGGATCTCCCGCAGTCGCGGATGAATGCGGAAGGAGGAGGGGAACAGGTAGCTCAGCTGATTGTGCGATATGTCCAGCTCCTCGATGCCCGTGCCCGTGTTGAAGTACTCCCCCTTGAAGGCCGACAGCTGGTTACCCTGCAGATTCAAGCGCTTCAGCTTCATCACATTCACAAAGGCGCCCGTGCGGATGGAGGCGATGTGGTTGTTGGACAGATCAATCGAGCTGATGTTCCACAGGTTCACGAATGTCCCGTCCTGCAGCTCCGCCAGCTGATTGTCATTGATGTGGATGTGCTTGAGGTCCTGCAGTCCGGCCAGCAGGTCGCCACTCAGCTGTCGAATGTTGCAGCGACTCAGATCGATGACCTGCAGGCGTGCCAGCGGCTTGAACAGGGCACCCGTGAGGCCTGCCAAGTGGTTGCCGCTTAGATTCAGGCTCTGCAGATTCTCCAGCTCGTCAAATATGCTGATCGGTATCTCGGCGAGGCTGTTCCCACTCAGATCGAGCGAACGCAGCTCGGGCAGCTCCCAGGGCGTGCCTCCCAGACCGGTCAGACGATTCTGCGACAGCTTCAGCGCCATCAGTGTGCCCTCGAGTCCAGCAAAAGTGTCCGCATTGACAACAGCCAGGGAGTTGCCTGCGAGATCCAAGGTGTGGAGGCTGCTGAACATCTGGAAGCTGCCAGGCGGCAGCTCCCGAATAACGTTCCTCGACAGCGACAGGCTGGTGATGTCGCCCGCCTGCAGAGAACCCAAGATCTCCGCCGAGAGGGCAGCCACTCGATTGAAGTCCAACTGAAGCGTCGTGAGCTGTGGCAGGCGTCCCAGTGCGCTGCCGGGCACCAGCAGAATGTTGTTGTCCTTGATGATGAGAGTTTGAAGACTCTCCAATCCCTCCAAGGCATCATCTTCAATCTGCAAACGAAAAGGAAGTGTTAGTATTACAAAACTCCAGCTGCAAGTGCGAGGAGTGTGCCTTACCGTTCTCAGGGAGTTCAAGCTCAGATCGAGATACTTGAGAGCGTTCATGTCTTTGAATGTGCCAGGCGTGAGGCTTGTGATGCTGTTGCGACTCAAGTCCAAGGTCTCCAGGCTTCGCACCACCTGCATGTGGGTGTAGTCCAATTGCTAAGCGAATGGGGAAAGCCAGTTAGTGGGGGAAGGCCAAGTGTAACAGTGATTTTCGCTGCTTACCTGCAGCATATTTGAGGACAGGTTCAAGAACTTCAGTCCGGACACTGCCGCCAGTGCAACGGTGGGGAACTGGCCGAAGAAGTTCTCGGACAGATCGAGCTTCTGCAGCGTTTGCAACTTCTCAAAGACGTCGCTGTTCAGGTGGGTGAGGCGGTTGCCCGCCAGCTTGATTTCCCGTATACGCTGCAGACCCTTGAAGGCCAGACTGTCGATGTTGCGCAGGACATTGTGGCGCAGATCAATGATCTCCAGCTGCCGCTGGGCGTTGAAGGAGTCCGGCAGCAGTGCACCTAAAAGGAATCACTTTGTTTAGTAAACAATCCACAGAGTGGAGGCTTCATCTTCCATTACCAATCAAATTCTGACGCAGGGACAGATGACGCAGGCCACTGGGACCATTCAGCGAGTTTGTGGGCACCGCCGTGAGGCTGTTGCGATCCACATAGAACTCCTTGAGATCCACACAACCCTTCAGCAGACCCTCCTCGATCAGTTTGATCTTGTTGCCGGACAAATCCAAGATGCGCAGATTCTTCAGCACATGCAGCTCGGCGGAGGAGAAAATGGGATTGAGGTTATCGCCCAGCAAATTGTTGGCCAGCCGCAACTCGTTTAGCGAATCCTTGAGGCCATCAAAGGCCTTTTCTGGTATACGCCTGATGAGGTTGTTGGACAGATCCAGCTCCTCGATGGTTAGTTTCAGCTGTCCAAATGCCTGTTCAGAGAGAGAGACAATAAGACGTTTGCAAGCTTTGTGGGCTGCAACTTCCTTACCTGGGCTGGCAGAACCTGTTGGCCGCTGTAACGTTGCGTATATGAGACAATGGGAGCTCCATACGGCAGCTGGGGGGCATCGCCATGGAAGACGACGCGATCGCAGTCCATGGCCACAGCGCCGAGCTGTCCGGTTGCTGCAAACGGCACCACATTGCACCTGTAATTGTCGCCCAGTCGATGATTAACAACCAAACAACAAACAACAAAGCAAAGCAAAACCAAAGCTCGAATCAGCGACAGTTTGCAGCCGCAGCAATTTACTGATATTAAAATAATACAAGCGGAAACTGCCTGTCGCTGCAGTTGATTTGGCTTTGAGTGTCTCCACAGCGGATGGCCATGGCTATGGCTATGACAACTCACCTGCATGGCAGACGCAGGGCGGGACTGAGCTCCGGACATGGACGCCAGGCGGCGCTGTGTTGGGTCAAGTGGGAGAGGCAACAAAGCAGAAACAAGAGCACGGCGTAGCGCCGCCCCTCATTTGGCAGCTGTTTCCACGTTTTCATTTTGGACTGCAATTAAAAATGGAATTGAATTCGAGATTGAATGGAGGAATGGTATTAATTATTGTTCAAATAAAAACACGAGGCTCGCAGCGACTTACACGCGTACGGTACAAAGGAAGAAGGAAGAAGGAAAAAAGAAAGAAGGATAGAGATGAGCCTATCGCCTATCTAGTGGTGTAACTTACACACGATATTGATCTCTGTTTACCACTGCAATTCTTCCTATTGTGAACCTTTGTGTTCCTTCATTGGTTTGTTGAGAGTGAAACTTGTTTCAGTTGGCGGTTAGAGAGATCTCTTGGCCAGCCAGCTGCCACGCTCACAACACAACCACGTATTTGGTCATTTCCTCTTTTAACCAAAAGCTAGAACATTTGATTTGCATACTGCGGGCCACACACCAAACACGCTGAACACTGAGAGAGAGAACAACGAACCAAGCAAGGTCCAATCGAAGTCGAAAGAATGCCATAACCAAGACCAGTCAGATACGACATTTTTTTGGGGGCAAGCTGTTTTTATTTTGTCTAGAACCCTGAGACACTTGTGTCTGGCAAGCAGTCGACTGGCAGAAATATCTGTAATTGCTGACATGTTAATTGGCTACTCAATGGCTATTCTGTGTTGGATTTACTTCTCGATTACTCGCAACCCCAATATGGCAGCTTCAGGCACTTGTGGAAGCACCAAGTCTTCGTTCTTCTGCTGTGGCTGAGAATTCTTCTTCGCACCTCTCCTCTTCTTCTCTGTGTGTCTTTCTCTTTATTCTTGATATCGCAGCTTATTGGCTGTAGGTACCGTTGCTTGAACATGTGAGTATGGGTGGGGGGGCTAATACTCGTACTCGTACTCGCACTCGAACTCGCACTCTTACGGTGGTTATTGTTGCTGTTTCTCTGGCTCTTGGTGTTGGCACTAAAAAAAAAACTTTTACGCTACGTTCGACGGCGGCGAGTCTATTTCTATTTGCATTATTTGTGGCTTTTGCGTTATTTGTGCTATTTACGCTGTGGTCCATGGGCAAGCGAGAAAGGCATTTTGGGACGGAGCTGCGCCCAGTGGAGGCTGTTTGCTCAGAGATCACAGCGATAGCGATGTCTGCTTTGGTCACATAGCCATACCTATGTTAATGTATGTAAATTTATATTGGCCATAAAACAAACTGCGCGGAATTTCAAAAGTTACCCCCGAAAAAAAAAAAAAAAGTGACTTTATTTTGTACACTTGTCTTGCATACGCGATGCGTTGCGTGGCGATGCGCTGCTCCGCGATTCGTTTCGATTCGATTCGATATCGAAGACAGCTTCAAGGTCTTGTTGCTACATTGGGAACTTGGGAACTGGGGAACTATGGGGTGGGGGACAGAGGACTGTGGATCGTATCGGATCCACTTCTTGTTTAACACTTACACACGATCCATGTGTGTGTGTGTGTGCGCATAAACGATCCAACATTTTTGATGGGAAATATGTTAATCACACATCTCTCGACTCGTCTCCCCGGTGGGGGTTTTTTTCTTCTCTTCTCTCTCTCTTCTTGTAACCTGTTTCGTTATATTTTGATTTATACTTTTGACTTGGCTTACATTTTCTTGTTGTTTTTGCTGTTGCTTGGGCTGCTGCTGCGGCTGCTGGTAAAATTGCACTTCTGCTGGGAAACTTTTTGGGGGGCTGGTTGAATCTTTTGTTTGTTTGTTCGTTGGATTGCACAAGTCTCCGTCTCCGTCTCTGGATTATCCGGCACAAGACTTGTTTACATTTGTTTTTGGCCACTTCTCTTTTGTTATACACAAAAAGAAAGCGCCAGAATGTTTTTCCCAGCGCAAATAGATGGGAAAAGCGTTACACCACAGAGAGACACAAACAACACACACGAACACTGTGGCACTCACACGAGAATGCAGACAAACAACTAAACTTTTAGGTGCTGCCTGGGGTAGGGAGGGTAATAATTAAGCCCGAGCCACCACCACCACCATCACAGACACAGGCACAAACACAAACACAAGGCACAGTCACAACCGCAAGTACTCGCACTCGACGCTGTCTCTGCGCATGCGCAGCGCTTACAATTTCGCAGCTTATTGCGTTCCGTTCTCCACTGCCGGTCAGAGCCGCGGTTCGGTTTTGGAAACGGTTTGGAATCGGTGGTTGCTGCTAGTACTTCCGCTCTCTGTTCTCTGGTCTCTCGTCTAAGTGGTCCTCTCCATTTGAGCGCCGCAACACAACTGAAGCTGGCCACAGCACAAGCCTGGCCTAGGCTTCGCATCGGCTGGCTGCTGCTTGGAGGAGAAACTGGTTTGGTGCTAAAAGGGTACTAAAACCCATGGCCAAGACTGGCTCCAAGAGATGCAGATGGATGCTCTCTCAGTTTCTCGTGCAGCATTCGTGAATGAGTTTGTATTGTTTGAGACTTTTGTTCGGGTAAAAGTTTTCGCTTTGCTGCGCGGTTCTTTGGGATGTTGCTTCGGCAGAAAGTTGTACAGAAACTTCTCTCTCTTTATGGCGGCGGCCCTTGTCTACCTGTTTCTGTGTATCTTTTCTGTCTTCTGTTTCTTTTGATCGCCTGAGCTGATTGGCAAGTGCGCCAATTCAAGCTAATGGGGTTAAGCCTTCAATAATGATTTTGACAGCAAACAAAGTTACTTTCCTTGTCGTAAATTGTTTGGCGTGGCAACTAATTACACGCCCAGAGAGAAAGAAAGAGAGAAATGAAGTTGAAAAGAGATGAATGACGATTATGATGATCGGCCAGAGGCACGCACAGATCATTACTGAGGTTGTTCACACCAACAAAGAGAGAGAGAGAGAGAGAGACTTGACAGGTGGGGCAACGACTACTACTATGAGTGAGTACTAGTCACAGCTTAAGCTAGTAAGCAGCTATGTTAGTATGTGCTTATAATTTGTATGTTTAGGCATGCATGTTAACATTAACATCTCTCTCTGTCTCTCTCACTCTGTCTCTCTCTCTGTCTCTCACTCGGTGGGCCGCAATTTCTTTTCTTTTATTTTTTGTTGCGCGCAATACTTTCCATTTTCATAAAGCAAGTAAGTGCTCCACAAATGGCAGCGAGATAAGAGCCGCAGTCAGCGCCACATAATAATAATGAAAACAGAAAACAGTAACAGAAAAACACTTGGAGCACATACTCGGTATCCAGCCTCACGTGACGCATGCCATGTCTAACCACATAAATCAAATCGTTCAGCTGATAAATTATGTCTAAAGCTCAACACTTGACTGGCTCTGGGGATGTGCCTGCTGCTGCTGCTGCTGCTGCGGCTCTCTCCACTCCACAGCTGCCAAGATGAAGATTGTCTGCATTGAGGTTTTCCCTCTGGTCTCCTCCTGCCTGCCTGCCTGCCTGCCATTCTGCATAAATGCAAATGATGATAAATGTATCTAGCCCACAAAGCAGCCAATTTGCGGCTCAAATCCAGGCCGTGTGATGTGTGAGCGGCATCCCTACTAATCGTGAACAATTATCAAATTAACCATGGGTAATTGGCTGGCCCCCCAATAACTATCTTAGACACAGGAAATAGCCTGTCAATACATCCATTTGTGTCCAAGTGTGTGTATAGTTTTCAATTCCAATAAGGATTAATGTCCCTTGTATACGGGCCATAAATTAATACACACACAGCACCACTCGCTCTCGATTGAATGACCCACTGGGGAGAGGGAGAGCGAGAGTGAGTGCGGAGAGGGGAGCGACGCATACCCCGCTCGTATGTTAAGTGAGTGAGAGCTTTATTGGCGCAGGCCAAACCTAATCAATTATCCAAATGCCTCGGCTCCGTCAGCGCAGAGCCAAACGGTAGAGCAGGGAACGAAACGGAACGGACGGGAATGGGACAGAACAGGAATAGAATGTCAACATAATAAGGCGACCACCAAGCGCCACCAAGCACCAAGCACCAAGCGCTATCCCTGTCCCTCTGTTGCGGTTTCGTTTTATGTATTAAGAATGCGGTCGAGGGACTGCGACTGGGACTGGGACCTGCAAATGTTTTCCCAGCTCGTTCATCACGCAGCCGAAAGACAGCCAGCCGCCTGGGCCCTTTTTTCGGGGATTTGTATTTTGATATATTATTTAAACGTGTGCAACTTGTGGCGTTTGCAGTCGGCCATATTTAATGCCACACTTTGTTGGACAGGACTGGACTCGATATTCAATCAAATTAGACGACAAGTGACAGTAAACATAATCAAGAGCATGAGCCATGAGCCATGAGCCACGAGCCCATGGGCCAGTTTTGGCTTATTGATTGAGTCTGTCCAATGTCCCCCCGCTGTCTGTGTCTTTGCTGATCGAAAGAAAAGCTTACATTTAAGCACAAAATGAACACGACATTCACTTTAATTCGAGTGTTTATATTGTGCGAGGGCAAACACAAGCAAACGCTTCATGGTGTTCGGGGGGGTGTTGGTTCCTGGTGCTTAAATTTATTTCGGGCATTTTATGTGTGTTTTTTGTGTATCGCACGCCATTAGGCAGACACTGGGGCATCGTTTTGTGCGAGATTCTATGCAAATATTTATAATGTAAAATATTTATTCTGGCAACGCTTTTATTATTTCCACGAATCGGAATAGGTGTTGTGCTCATATCACAAATTAAATTGATTCAAATTGCATTTGAAAATTTGACTTCAATTCGATTTCATATTCAAATTGCCACACAAAAGCAGTCAGCCATCGAGCTATCCATATACGAGTTCTGCCTGCCTCCCACTTGACTTCTCACCTGCCCGAAATCACAAAGATTTCCACCCGTTGTGAGCTATTTTTGGACGAGCAGCCACCTACGTTTGCCTTTGGGCCAATTGACTTTACGGCCGAGTGGTTTTAGCCAAAGTTTTGCAGTAACAAGCTTTGGCCTAGAGCCTGCCTCGGACGCTGCCTGGCTGCCACATCAAGCATACGCCGGCCTTTGAGTTGTTGAAAAACTAAGAGGGGTTTGGGCAGGTATGAGAGCGCAGCAGCCCACACACGAGTGCACGTGGAAAGGATAAGAGGATAAGGATGTTGCGGAAAAAGTAGGCTGAAGCAGTTACCGTTAAACGAGTCAGAGATTTCAAGCAATCAAGTGTGTTAATTGCACCATAATTGGTCAGACAGGCAGTCAATGGCAGCAGCAGCAGCAGGCAGGCAGCCAGCAAGCAGCAGCAACAGCAACAACAGCAACAACAGTCCTAGCAACGGCAGAAGGCTGTGGGGTGCACAGTTGCGTGATTAATTCAGGTGCCTTATTGACAGGTGCATCCACAAACACAAGCACAAAGACACTCTGCAGCATGCCGCTCCTGCCACTCCTGCCTCTGGCACGCTGCTCAGGTGTCAAAGCAAAATCCCCAGCCCACACATTGGTTGCACTTCCCTTGCGTCGCTTTAAATCGAATTAAAGTCGCACATTAAATTAGAGCTCGGGCAATCGTTGGGCAGTTTGCTCTCCCACACCCCCGACTCAAGTGTGGCTCAAATATTTAAGCCAATTTAGGCGCAAGCTGGCCTTAATCACATTTATCTTTGTGCCTCGCAACCGCTTTGCGCTTTTCAAGCGCACACCTGCCCTGCCCTGCACGTGAGATTGCTGCAAAATAAATAAATTAAAAAGCGAAAATCCGTTAAAATAACAACAAACAAGAGGAGACAGCGGCAGACAGCGACAGAGCCTGAAAAAGGGTTTCCACCTGCCCACCCGTACGCCTGACTAGAGTGTGGGGCAAGGGGTTACTGGGGGGGCAGAGGCAAACTCGCACAAGTCGTGCTGCTTTCCGCAACAGTCAATTAAAACTTTTTGCGCCGCTCGAACATTGGCCGACAAAAGCGAAAGCAAACCAGAGGCAGAGGCAAAGGCAAAGGCAAACGCAAACCGCAAACAAATACGAAATTAGTGGAAAATGAAGGAAGAATTCAAGCAAACAACCATCCATCCATTCAGCCAGCCTTCCTTCCTTCCATTCAGCCATCTAGCAGACGCTCCTCCTGAGGCAATTTGATCCCTTTGGCTGCTGGCATGCGCTTGAGTTGAGTGATTTGATTTTGGGACCAGGACAAGGACAAGGGCAAGGACTTGCCTGTGTCTCTGTGTGCGCCTATGAATGCGCAAAATGTAAAACTTTTCGCACGCGTATTTTATTTAATTTAAATGCAATTAAATCGTTTAATTTCAAAACCCAAACACAAAGCACACAAAACGAACAAGTCGCAAGTTGTGGGTGGAGGATGTAGGAGTGCGCTGGGCACACCTTCTTCCCAAGGACACACACACACAGCAGGGTCGTAGGCTGTCAAACGAGCACACCCATGTCATGCACCAAGCGGTGCTCCCACATGCCGCTTACATAACATATTAGAGGAGCGAACTCCACTCCGATTTCGGTGTGCAATTTAAATGTGAACTTTTGCCATTTGATAGCCCATCGCAAAATGCACAGGTAACCGCCCCGTTTGCGGTGTTTGCGCACACACAAATAATTGAAATATTATACTTGGATCCTGCATACAATAAAGTAACGCCAGGCTCCACCTTGGCACGGCAGACAAGGTCACTGGGGGGCCTCGATAATGTATTGACTTTAAGTCGCACCAAAAAACTCCTCCAAGAAAAGTGGGAGAGAGAGTGGGAGATCGACCTTTGACCCGGCAGGCGGGATTTTGCATATTTAATGCCCGAGGAATATTTTCTTCATGCTCATTTTTTATCCCTAGCTAAAAATCAAGACAACAAAAAACTTTGTCAAGCCAAAAAGGCAACAAGCAAGCTGCCAAAAAAAACAGAAACAACTCCCACACAGAGCCAATCTACCGAGCTGACACATTTGATGATGTCTTCTTGTGGCAAGTGGGGTGGCGGGGCAGGGGCAGGGGCAAGTTGTGCGTGCGACCCTCCAACGAGGTGTGAAATTGAAATTCGCATCCTTGTTGCATACAAAGTGTACGCCTCGCACATTTATTGCATAATTACAATGGATATTTGTGGCTTGGCCCGCCACAAGAGGCTTTGGTGGGGTCTTAGGGGTTGTGGGACTGAGGTTTGGCCAGCGATGTGTGGCATTTAGTTGCCATAAAGCTTTGTGCTCTACTTTGTAGCTGCCTGCAGCCAGCATTCGTCTGACGGAAATCAATTAAAATTTATTGAGCAACAAAAAAATACAAACCACAAAATGTTGAAACAACAAAAGGTGCGTGAACGCCACAATGAGCCAACTGTCTCTCTGTGATATGCAAATTATGCGGATTTGTAGCATAAATTATCGACTATTTTGTGCCCCCAAGCGGGGGTGGTTGGGTGGAGCTTACAACCGCATAATTAAATTAATAATGAACTAAATTGCAATATAAATTAGTGGCTCGGACTCGAAAAGGAAGTCCTTGGCAGTCCGGAACGGAAGTTTATGGCTGTGTAGATACATTATGGCGCAGGAGTTTGGCTCGTTATGAAATTACGACTAATTTTGGGCCCTTTCCCCTGTCTCTAGTGCCTCGAATTAATATGCAAATCAACTGGAAAGTGCTCCGAAATGGGGCGCCAACCGCTCTCATGAATATGCAACGCGAGTATTCAATAAATGCCTTGCCCCCGCGAATCCCATTAGCGAGATGTTAAGGCGGCAGACAGAGGGAGAGAGACATGAGATTCCCCTTTAAAGGTTTGCCGAAAACAAGCAATGGATACACTCCCGCTCAAAGAGAGACACCCGGTGTGTGCCACCAGCCAGGAGCCGCCACGCGAAGAGAGGACCAACGAAATTAACTTGTGAGTGACTTTTGACATGGCTGCAGACGCAGATAAGTAGGCAAGACTTCATCAGCAGGAGCTGGGCGCTGGCAGCAGGAGCTGGAAGCTGGAAGCTGGTAGCTGGGGGAAAAAACAATTTTCAACATCACACGACACTCGGAATGTGGCTGCTCCTCCTGGCTGCCACTTACATAACTTTCGGTTAAGGCAGTCCAACCTGTCGATGGCGTGACATGTGCAAATCTGTATGAGATACGAAACGTTTGACAACTCCACGTAGAAACAAATACAATTTCAGAACACAGCATGCCCATGCTGCCATTTCGGGCACAGTCAGAGTCCTCGCTGTTTAATGCACAGCACGGGCCGTGCTCGTAAAAGTTCATAAGTTTTTTGTCCCTCCCATGATAAACGAGTTTGCTGCTGCCAGGACAGACAGGACAGCGCAGAGCGAGAGTCTCCTATGCTGTTGGCTGAGGCTGAGTCCTTTTAATAAGCATAAATTCTGTCTGCTGCCAAGCGCCCGTCTATGCCTAACTGGCCGCGAAAAATTACATTAGCTGGCAGCAGCACAAGTTTGAGGACAGTGCCAGCCAGCCAGCAAGCAGATTTGCGGCCGATTAGCTGAGCAGCTTTGAGGCTGCATTAAGTCTGGGGACAGACTGGGGAGTGCCTCCTGCCAGTGCCTGAAAAGGGTTTGACACATGGCATTAATGTGAAGACGCTGTTTCCACATCATTTTCGGTGGACCCGTGAGACCTCAGACAACAGAAATTCATAAATTTCGCTGGCACCCGAAGGTGGGGTTTTAATGGCGGGCAGAACCTTTCGTCTGTGCTCCAAAATAACCATTACGGGGCTGTACATCTATGGCTTTGGAGCTTACCTTTCGACTTCTAATGGACTGCCAACTCCACTTGTATTCCCAATTTGCTAATAAGCAAAGAGAGCGGCCGGAAGGCAGGCTGCCACTTTTTTGATTGTCGCGGCTTTGGAGTGCCTCTTGTCGCTGTTGCAATAACATTAAATGAGGTGCTGCCAAGGTGGAATTACCATATTGTCAGTCAGTGTGGAGGGAACCCGCTCCAGACCCTCTGCGTGAAGCCCTGCTAGACTGGAAGCACAATTTGCTGTCTCAAAATATTCACAAATATTGCGTATACGTACGTATCCCCCCTTGGCAGATGACAGGCCCAGGCAGCTCTTCATTTTTCTTCTGCTGCTCCTGTGAGCTGTAGCGTAATTTGTTCAATATTATCCCTTTAAATTCCTGACGCTGGCAGGGGCTGCACCCTTCCTTGGGCAGGCAAATTGCTTGGCTTGGCGGGTTTTCTTATTAAGTAGCGGAGAGCAGCGCAAAAAAAGATTGTAACCCATACCCAATCGCCGTTCTGCTCTTCCTGCCTCATCTTGTCTGCCTTTTACTCGCTCTACGCTTTCGGAGAGGCATCCTGTTGGCCCACATTCACGCTCGACTTAATTTGATACAAGCACCAAGGCTGGGGTTTGGGCTTGGCTGAGGGATGGGCTGCTCTTCATTATGGCATCCATGGCATCCAGTAAATAAATATAAACTCTTAATTTTTCTGCTGCTGCTGCTGTGACACTGACGACAGAGAACTTTCGCCCAGTCCAGTTTGAGTCGTGGATTTCCTTTTAAGAAAGGATACAACAAACAGAAGCCCACAAATTATTTGAAGTTCTGAATGCTGTGAATCGGCATAGATAGCGGGCCACTGCCTCCCTCCTGTCTGTCATTAAAGATTTTCATCTCAGTGTCCACGAAAATTAAACTGTGATAAATCTGTCTGGTCTGGCCAGGGCTCGGTGCTCTGGCTTCTGTCTTCACCGCGCTCGCCTTTGAATGACATTTTCTAGGTTTACGAAAGGAAGTAAGTGCCTTTTCCTTTGCCCTTTTCCCTTCCTGCTGCTGGGCCAAACAAATTTTACTTATTTTCCTTAGCCCCCGAGGGCATTCATCAGGGCAGGGACAGGAGCCAGAGCCAGAGCCAAGGCAGAGCCAAGCCAGAGCCCGAGCCACGGACAAAGACAAAGTTTTATTGCTGGCCAATTGGATGATGTTATCCCATCCTTGCCCCTCAAGTGCTGCCACTGTCGCCATTGTGGTTACAAGTTGTATTTTTATTGAAAAGCTGATTTTTATGGCGCACAAATATTTGTATGTAGCGTCGCCCCGGCACTACCTGCCACTCCACAGTGAATGCTCCACTCTGGGAGCAGTCCTTTTGCCTGGTTACGCTGCAGTGGCTTTCGATTAGGGACCTTTGTGGAAATGCAAAGAGTCCTTAAGCAAATTAAGTTTGCTGCTTCAGGCAGAGCTACCCACGAGCCAACTACTACTAATTTCTATCTCCCCCTCTCTCTGTGTGGGTTGCTGTGGGAGCAGCAGGAGCAGTCGCTTCTGGTTAGATGTGATTACCTTTAAGCACGAATCTCTTTACCAAATTACACACAGCGCACAATCCCAGGCAAGCACTCAAACTAGACTCCACAGTGCATCCCTTTCGGCACTTTCTGCTCCACTTTCTGCCACAATCTCGATTCGAATCAAAGTTTTGTGGAACAACAAACCATTTGCCGACGATGTTTTGCATATTGTTTGGCAGTGCTGCAGCTCCTCTGTCTCCGTTGAGGCCTTCTCCTGGGAGTTTGCACTTCAATTTGTGGAACATGCATGCAAATAACGAGCGGCTGTCTAGAGACTCCCTCCCAGGATCCGGCTCTACACTGGCAGACAGCAGGTGTGCCTCTCGTGCAGTGTGCAGACACAGTTGCTGACTGCCGTGGCAGCAGCCAATTCCCATTGATTCGGCGGCCTGGCATATGGGTCTCCGCTGGGTCTTAGACGCTTTTGGCAGACAGCTGGAGGGTGGGTTGATTAAATTCCTAGCTGGTGGGCTGCCTGATAAATGGTTGCTGTTTAAAATGAATGCACGAGCGGGAGATTGAGAGTGTGTTGTGTCTGGCAGTTGTATGATTTAAGAGTTCAAAGTTCAGACTTGGTCTGGGCTGGAATAAAAAGGGGGCGCAACAAGTGGCAGCTGGAACTGGACCACTGCGAATGATTAACATGCAGGAATGCTGCAGGAATTATTGGCGTAGAAGAACGGCATGTGGATCCAAGTGAAGGCCTTACAATTTAGGCAGTCTGCAGGATACCTTCATATTTCAACGGAACGCAACGGATACCCCGGGCACACATGCGAGCTAAAAGTTTTACCATTCCCACAAGCCAGTGCCCTCCAGTCCCTCCCTCAATTTCTTCGTTGATTTGCTGCTCTTTTTCTCTGTTTGTGCTGCTGTTTCTGTTGCTTTTGCTTTTGCTTTTGCTTTTACGAGGCAGCTGTCTAATGTAGCCGAAGCAAAAATACAAACAAAAAAGTAAAGGAACTCTCTGTGTTTCATGGAGATTTAACTTTCCTTTCCCTAATGAAGCCAGCAGCGAACGAAAAAATAAACTCGACAAACGAGAGGCAGCAGTCACCAGCCGCCAGCCGCCATCAGCGTCTCCATCTCCATCTCCATCTCCTTCTCCTTCTCCTTCCGCCATTCCCCATCAGAGTCGCATATTTTAATAAAGTTTTTGGCTTTATGAAACTTATGTTTGCATTTTGTTGTCCATAAATTAGGGGCAGGTGCGGGTGTGCGTGGCACACAGAGTGGGGGACGGGACACACCTTCAAGTGACACCTGAGACCAATGAAATTTTATGACTTGACCTGGGGAAGGAATGAGCAGGGGAGAGGCGACTGCCGCTAAGCCATGCAGCATGCAAAAATGTACCCACAGCCGAGTGGCAGTCAAAGAGTAATGGGGGGAAATGTGGTTGGTGGCCAGAGTGGAAATTAATATATGAGCCCTACACGAGAATAAGCGTAAACAAAGGGCCAACGTAAATCCAATTTCGAAGCCGCCAACCAGCAGCCAGGCAGCAGGCAACAGGCAGGCAGTGTCCAGCGGCGCGTCGCTCACTAATTGCCGCGAAATACTCATGCAGAAAGTCCTCGCAAATGCCGCAAAAATCTGGCTGGGCATGGCAGTTGCGTGTGTACATTAGAATGCATATTTTAAAGGGCAAGCCTCACCGCACAGTGGGTGCCAATAAGTTGGGATCACGCAACAGCAATTTGGCTAGCGCTGGAGGGAGGGAGCAAGGACTGTTTATGGATGCCCTGAATTGTTCACATGACCGACGGTTAAGTGAATTTTGCAGTGTGCGGCGCGGTTTTCCCAATTTATGCATCACTTAAACAATGACAGGATCCTGACCAACAGGCGACCAACCAACCAAATGACATGCACTTAAAAAGCAGCAGGACACCACCGCAACAAGATATGGAAAATGAAAATGGAAAATTTTCACACAGGCCGCTGCCGCCGACACAGTCATCAATCACACAAAAAAGAAAACAAAATAAAAAGCGGAGTGGCACTCCGAGGGCTCGCTGGTATTTAGCCAAATAAACATTTTCGCCAGCATTATGTTGACAAACAAATTATCATTTGAGACTCAGCGAAGCAGCAGAGGGGAGCAAGAGGGTGTGGGAGACATAGCCCCGGCTTAGCGTTGATTAAATAGGGTCATCAGCAGGGCACTGGCCACTGGCCACTGGCCACTGGACAGCGAGTAACGAGCGAGAGACTTGCAGATAGTTAATGATGCCCAGCTGCTGAGGATATTGCAGCCCACAGCCGCACACCCCCCCTCGTAATCTGCTCATAACGATTATGAATGAGAATGTCTCCGAAGGAGAATGCTGGCCGCCAAGTGCACGAACAGAGACTCGACTCCCCGAATGATTGATTGATTGGGACATTGATGCATTTTTTCTTTATGGATAGACATGGAATGGCATGTCGCAGGCAGCACATAAAACCATCAAAGCACAATCTGAACTATTTTGGTTGTTGCTTACTTAAGGCATTCCCGGCAGCATCGAGCACTCTGCTGCAGCTGCTGTCCGATGTGTGAAGGAGTCAAACAATTTGTTGCCAAAAGCAACAAACGGAAAGAGCCATTTGGGAGCAACGAGAATCGAGCACCGAGCACGTGCCCAGCAGCAGCCGCAGCGCCTAAAGATTGTTTACGAATGAGCGTATGAAAACAGAGAGCAAACGAGAGAGACCAAAGCGACACAAAATTTGTGCGCAGGCGTTGAGCCGGCGGACTGGCGCTTAAGCAGCTCGGCAACACTGGCCGCGGCGGTTACTTTTTCTGGATTTCGGAGCAACGTGCCGCTAAGGGAACTTTAAAGGAATTTTTGCAGTGCAAAAAAATGGTGCAAAAAATTTCAAATTTCCAATGAAAATTGCAGCAGGAAAAACCCAAACTAAAGCAGCTTTTATGCACTGCTTGCATTTCCCCACTTGGACCCACATGCAACAAGCGCCTCAAACAGCACCCAAAGGGACGCTGCTGCCCTTGCCCTTAGCACTAGCCCTACCCCAGAGACTGCTGCTTGTACGGCTGATAGCTGGTAGCTGGTGGCTGGCACAGCCTCAATGCTGAACATTCCGTGTGGCAGTCAGTTCAACGGCAGACTCGCGCGCGAACAGTTCGAAAAGACGACGGAGGTGCGCTTCGCTTCGCCACGCTTCGTTTTCGCTTCGTTTTTGACTCGCAACGCGTTGTGGCAGTGGCAGTGGCAGTTGGAAAATGAAATGAAAATGTTTGAAAAATAATGCTAAGAGAAATGCCGGCGGCAGCCTGATCCGTATCGTAATTGAATTTCGAGGCAGTGGATTAAAAATAAAATTGAATTGAATTTTGTTCGGTGTTGCACGCACAACTAGGCAGCGAGGAATCGCAACATCGAATAGCTAAAACAATAAACTAGTCGTTAAATGTGAATATACAAATTGGTGTTTTGATTAAAACTAATAAACATAAACAATAAACACCAAAAACTGGAGATACGCAGATCCACCGATCGCCCCACAAAACGCAAGGAATTTATTTTTAAATATTTAATTCCCATTTTGTGTGTGTGTGTGGGCCATTGTGGGCGTGTTTTGCATTTTGCAGAAATTACTCATAGTCAGAGTCCGAGGAGAAGATATCATTGTAAGCAGGAAACACACACCACACACACACACACACACCACACACCACACTGCACTCCCTTTTGCTTGTGGCACTCATTAATAGCGAAATTGTTGGCTGCCCGCACATTTGCTCAGCACTTTGCACACAATGTTTATAGTTTTTAGTTTTGCCCACAGAGTCGTCAGTGGAGATAGTAGCAGCCACTAAAAATTGCCAGCAGCCAGCAGCCAGCGGCAGCGGTTAAAAGTTTTCGCAACATTTTTGCTTGGCAAATAATTAATCAACTCCGAACTCAGCTGACTCAGTGGCTGACAACATTGTGAGGATTTATTTGCTGTGTGGAATTCTCCGTACAACTTAATTATATTTCACTCACCGCCCAATCGAGCGATTAAACCAAATTTTGAGCACCCATTGACAGCCTGGTTTCTAGAGGCTGCCACTCGGGCTGAAGCATCGGGTTTCGGGCTGCCCCAAAATCCCAAAATAGTTCCCGTCTAACCAGCAATTAATACGCTCAATTGGCTCTTGCCCCTGTGCTCTCTTCTGCTTGGTCTCAGATCAGAGAGTGATTTTGCTGCCTTGATCTCTGACTAATTAGTGGAATAATGTAATGGAATGGATGCCCTGCTGCCAATCAGTGCGCTCTTTCAATGCATAATTGCAGTGCAGATGCCAGCAGTGTGATAATATTTTAATTAATTATTTACACACACGTCCACTGGTTCCACAGCTATATCCTGTCCTGTCCTGTCCTCTCCTTAATAGTTTTTACGCGTCACGAATCCCATAACTCAATCAGAGACCATTTGCTCCCCCCACAACTCTGGCGTATAAATATTTAATGTCAACTATTATTAGACGGCAGCCGAGTATTATCTTTAGGACAGGCACTGGCAGTGTGGCTGGGAAAGTGTGGGAAAAGCTGCCTCTGTGAGTGAAGTGCTTTGCCGGATAAATGGTTCTAAATGGACGCATCCGCAACTCAGTTTTTCGGGGGCTGGAGGCTGGAAATGGTCATCCTTTCAACGTAAATCGCTTCGGTTCCTTCCCCGCTCCGTTTGCATTAGTGCGTCTAAGCTGGACGGGTACGTAGGAGCATTCAAAGTCCATTAGTTGGGCTTCAGCCTGAACTAGTTGGGTACCCAAAGAACTCTGCTTAAAGGTTCAGGCAGGCGTAAACGCATTTTCGATCTTTAAACAGAAGCGAAACGAGACGAAACAAAACGAATGCGAATCGGCAAGGAGTAAGAAGTAAGAAATAAATGCCGTGTGTGTGTGCCTGTCCACTGTCCACTGTCTTCTGTCCTCTGTCCTTTACTCTGTGTTCTGTCATGCATCAAAACATTTAATTAAATTGAAACCGATGCCCGGGACATGGCACATGCCAGGCCAAGTGTTCCAGCTGGACAACAAGTTCACTTTGCTGCTCCAGCAGCGCATCCCTTCTCCGTATGAATTTAAATGAAGGACATCCTAAGCAACTCGGTGAATCATGTGCATATTTTAGCGGACATCTTTCAGTTTAGTTCTCTGCAGTTTTTTATCGAATTGAAACGAAGCAGCGACTGTCCAGCAAAGGGAATTCCTTTCTTTGCTCTTTCCCATTAAAGATCTCCGCTGTCTGCTGTCGTCTGTCTTCCCCCTTTGTGCCTCAATTTACACATAATTGCAATAAATTGACTCAAGTGGGTGGCAGTGCGGTGGCAGGGGGCTAGTCTATTCATTGTAGTCTGTTGCTCCCCGCCCCAAAACCTCTTTGTGGAGCAAGTGTGAAAGTGCAAGCGTCGATTTGTCTCGTCAGGCGTGTTGCTCGAGTCAATTTGGAGTCGAGTTTTGGTATGCATGGCACACACTCAGCGCACACTCGAATACCTACGGGGGGAAGGGGCAGACCCGACCCTCATCTGCTATCGACCTCCGATAAGATAAGACATTCGAATGGCTTTGAAATGGCTCCACATTTCGGTTTTCACCCACCTGGAGCCCACTCATGTTTATGTCCCTTGCTGGTAATTGGTAATGGCAATACTTAGAACGGCAATTGCCAATGGCCAGAGCCGTACAACAGGTCGTATGAGTGCTCGGTCAACTACTCCCAGTCGCCACTGATGCTGGTGCTGGCTTTTGTGGCTTTCTTTTTGTGCTGGGAGCCGCATAATGCTTACGATATGAGCACAAGCTCTGGTCAATTTATGCAGCGGACCACCAGAGGATACACATGTCCATGCTGCTGCTCCTCCTGCTGCTATCCTCCTGCTGTTATCCCTCTTAAATTTCTGCGTTAAAGCTGCTTAAAGCCACAACACTTTATGCTACGCTAGCGGTGGGAACACGTACAGGAACTCGCATGTAGCTGGCTGGCACAGGGACTTTGTCTCACGTTTTAGCCCCACATCCGGCAGCTGATGAGCAGCAAAAGTCTAATTGCCTCGGCGCTACATGCGAGTGACCTTTGTTAATACTGCTCCTCCAACTCGATGATCAATCCTTTCCACAAATATTACTTTGAGGCACTTAACATTCCAACGTTTTAGTTTCAATTTTCAACAATTTGCACAAGGAACTCGCTGGAGCAATTAAATTGTGGCAAAACTGAAAGAGAAGCAGAAAGCGGAGAGCAACCAGCGACTTGTCCTGCCCCAACAGTGGGGCATACAAAGTATTTCCTACCCTGCGGGCTCATGCTACATGCAAATCTCTCTGGCTGTGGCTGTAGCTGTATCCATGTGTCTGTTTTTATCGCCCATTCCTCACACCAGTTCGATTTATTTATATATTAGATGGGATTCCGTTTTTAATTTGTGTGAATGTTATTGTTCTGCTCTTTCGAAAGGTGCGAAAGAAGAAACAAATGAATGGCTCGCTCGTAGCATGTGGCATGGATGGCATGGGCAATGGGGCCTGAAGCTCATTAAACAATCATTTTGATGAATTTTGTGCGCATTGTACGCAGCGGAGGAGCAGGCGCAGGAGGATCTGGAGGCGCTGCGAGGCGCTGGAGGCGCATGTGGCCAATTTGCAGCCTCATTTAATTTATGCTCCTCCTATTATATGTTTTCTGTGCCTTATATTTTTAATTGTTTCGTTGTGTGTATGTGGTATCCGTGAGTGGGTGCTTGTGGGCAAATTAAAAACGCTCATTTAAGCCCGCTGAAAGGCGTTGGTAATTACAATTCAAGTTCATTGAGAAGGGGGTTGGTAGTGGGGTTCGGGCACTGCCACAGGACTTATTACGTTTCGTTTTATTATTATGAAGCTCCCCGTACTAGCTGCAGCCTGTAGGAAGGGGAGGGCAGACCTTGCTCGGGGTTTTCTTTTTGTTTTTTTGTAATAAATTGTTTTAGAAATTCTCGGAGTGGGTGGCAGGAAGTGAAAGTGTGCTACATGTGCGCTGTGTGCTGTTTGCTGGCCAAAAGTAGACCGCTGCGACAAGCGGCAGGCGGGGCATGGCGTGCTACGCCCCCTTTCCGCACTCTCCTTTTGACATACATATGTTGTGGCACACACTGAGACGCTGCCCATGGAGACACGGCCAGCCCGCAGCCACCCAGCACTTGACTTGTCAAACACACAACAAAAAAGACAGAGAGCGAGAGCGGCAAAGAGAGTGCAGACAGCTTTTATTCTCAGTCATAATGAATGCCGAATGTGCGCTCCCTGGCTGCTGGCTCAAATAAACGCCGAGTAGGAGTATCCTGGCAGCGTTTTAGCTGGCAACAAATATTTCACTTTATTTATGTTGTTCATATTTGTACTGCGTTATCAATATGCTGCGAATGTGATTCCACGCTTGGGGAATGCTCCCAGCAGCACCCGCCTGGGGATATTTATAGAGAAAAGAACTCGTCTTGGCATCCTGCCTCAACTATTGGCCTCCACTCTGCCTAGTCGCGTGCTAGCTGCGAGATAAAGATTCCACAAAGCAAGAGCCAGAGACAGACTGACAAATTCATTTAAAGTTTACAGCTCCCCCCAGTACAGTTCCAAGACTGGCCCTGCCCCTGGCCCTGGCCCGAGCATCGGCCATTTTCATCACTTGCCATGGAACGTGACAGTTGGGCCATTTTTCAAGTTCACTGAAATGCCACCCGCCCAAACAGCAAAAAAAGTGAATGTAATTTTTTGCGATTATTGAAAGAAAACGCAATTTGAACGGCCATCAGTCACAAAGGACCCCGGGCAGGGGCGGGGCTGGGCTACGAATTTTGCTATTTTGGCAAATATTTGCGCCTGTCCCTGGGCCCTGGGAAGGCTGCGAGTGGCGTTGCGATCTGCCAATTATCGCGGACATTTCGTTTGAAGATTCTCCCTTTGTTTACGTTTCATTAAGAGTGCAACGTCTTGCCGGACTCGAACTCGGTTGCATCATCGCTTCCATCTAGAGTGTATTCCTTTCCCACTTATTAATTTGTTTGTGGCATATGCTTTGTGTATTTTGCAATCATTTTCCGTGTAGACATATTGCCGGCAATTGATTTCTGCAACGCCTCCACGCCACGCTGTTTGTTTTGTAGCTGTCGATGTTGCCTCTTCGGCTCTTCCTCGTTGCAGCTGCTGCAGGGGTGGAGAGTGGGTGTTGATTTTGACTATTGACTGCTCTGATGATGAGGTTGTATTTCCCATATTTTCCCTCTATTCTTTTGCTCTAAAAATAAGCAGTTGCAGCGCCTCTGCTGTGCCCTTCAAAAATGAATAAAAAGAGAACACTTTCTGCTCCTTTTTGTTCAACTTTAAGGGCCACACCACCAGCCAGACTCTACTGCACTGCTCTTACAATTTTGAGTATCTTGACCTGGCACTGACAGTTCTCAGTCATAATTGAAGGACAAACCCAGGCAGGTCCTTCACCGAGAGCACCAAGCACTCATGGTGCAAACTTTTATGCTTTTTCCCTGCAACTTTGGTGCCCCAACAAATTTAAGTAGTTCCAAATAAGTTGAAGAATAAAATTTTACTGTAAAAACTATCAAATTATGGGCATTCCTCGAGCAAGGATCTGTCAGGGTAAAGGTTACGGGCTGACACTTGTGGCTGGAATTCAATCTAGCTCTGGGGAGGCATTCACTTAGTCGAGCTCCAGCAATGAATTACATTTATTGTCGCTCTGTTTGCGCCACCTGAAACCTAATATCTACGACCACGAATTCCATTTCAATCAATAGAAATCGTTACCTGAAGCAGCCGAAAAATGGGGAGTACAGTGCCGTCTGCTTTTAATAGTCGTGAACTCATCAGCAGCTACACATTTTCTCGAACTTTTTGTGTCGCTGTGAAGAGAGTCTGTGGCAGAGTGTGAGCCAGCTTATTGAAAGAAACTAGCAGCAGCAAACAAGCCGCAAGAAAGTTCTTTCGAGGGTCATGGAACAGACCACAAATGAGGCGAGAGAGAGGAAGGGAAGGAGCGGGGGTCAGAGGTGAGGCGTGTAAAAGTCACGTACCCAAGAAAGACAAGAAAAGAATCGAAATCGAAGCACGTAAGGGATGGGCCTCTCAAAAAACTCCAAAAACTTTTCAAGCAAATGAGTCTCAAAAGCTTACACTCAAAACAGCGCAAGAAAATGCCCAAAATAAATGGAAATAAAAGTAAAATATAAAACATTAAAAGAAATTAACTAATGTGCTGTCGTTTCAGGTTCCAGGCTCTGGTAAATGGAAAACAAATAGCAACAAATAAAAGGAAGAACAAAAAGGGACACGCAACATTAGCTGCGCACACACATCGAAGGACAAAGAGCAATAAGTCCTGTCGGAGCAAGGAATGATGGAGAACGACAGCGGCACAGGGCTGGCTGGTGATGAGTCTGTGGACTGGAGCAACTGGAGCACACCCGCCGTCCTGTTGTACAATGCCCTGAGCAGTGCCACGCCGCTGCCCGACTACAGCCCAGACTTTGCTGGCAGCGCCTACAATCTCAGCCAGGAGTAAGTTGAGCCCCGTCCCATTCGAATGCCTAATTATGACACACAAAACTCAATTAATCCACACACACACACAGACAAACAGCAGCCCTGAGTGTGGGGTAAGCCCATAAATCTGTGGAGTTCTAGGTTTCTTTTGTGCGAGTTTCATGCATCTCTAATGATGCCTTCATTGCGCTAGTCATTCAGTCAGTCATTCATTGAGACATTTCCGCTTTCAGCCCAGTGCCAGTGCCAGCTCTTTATTTCCGTTTCAAATACATTACGCTGGAGAGGCAAACACCCACACAGCGAAGAGAAATCGGTGCCATATTTAATCGAGCCTGGGGCAAACGTCTCCCAGCTGCAGTCCCACTGACTTACTGCAGTAACATTCATTCCATTCCTCTCCGTCTGTGGCTCTGTGACTGCGGCAATACTCAAAGTCAGATAATTATTCTGGCATGACCGCATTTGACGCATCGAAAATACATTTTCCGAGTGGCTTTCCTTTTCATTTTTTGCTCTCCAATAACCGCCCCAAAGTATCATTCGCTGTTGCCATTCCATTATTTGATTTTTTGTTTGCTTTTGCTTCCGATTTATGGATGAAAAAAGATAGAAAAACAAAAGCGAAACCAGCAGCAATAAAACGAAAACCGTACACCCTTTCCAGCTGCCAAGTTTAAGGCTTTGATTATGAAATTTTGATATGTCTTTCTTCTCTTTGTATTATCAGTTTTGCTATGCAAATATTTGAACCCTTTTTGGCCACTTTCAATGCGTTATTTAAAGCTCAACGGCAGCTGTAGGCAGTGCCATTGTTTGCCATGACAAAAAACTAGCCACGCGCCCCACAAAAAACAACAAATCAATAATCCTCTTTGCCGTGGAGGAGGCTCTCAAACAAATGGGAATTTATGTATGCAAATGTCAGGCAGTTCGTCATGTGAGATGGGAGGAGCTCGGGCTGTGTTCTCCCCACTGTAAAGTGAGAGTTACTTATGTGTGCACATTTTTAATTGCTCTGAAGAGTGGAGTGGCAAACACTAATGACCCACCAGGAGTCACGGCCTGTCCTGGCCTGCCAGTTATGGGCCTTCTTCAACACAATATGTGCATATTAAATGACATCGCGGGGGCCCACAATCTCCGCTCCCCCTGCACTTACAAGTGTGTGTGTCCAATAAAGACCGACTAGCGGACTAGCCGACTATCAGGCTACAGGCTGACGGAGTTGAGTGTGGCGCCACAGCAAATCCTTTGCCTCCTGCGGCTGTGCCAAGCTCCCTGCTCCCATTTCTATGCCCCACGTCGTCGTCGTCGTCTATTCAAACACTTTTGTAGATGTGAACCTAAATAAACAAGCTTTCGAGGCACACGAAAAATATTAAAAAGATGACGACGACAACAGCAGCAGCAGCAGCCGACGATGGGGATGTCTACCCAAAAATGTTTTATGTGGCAGACGGCGCTGCAGAAGAACACGGATTTGTCAACGCACGCACAATTACACATGCTTAATAGCGACAACATCCTGGAAAGCAGGATCCTCTCAAACACACACACGCACACACATAGGCACTCCCATGGTTACATAGAGAGACACACACACATCACATCACACATCACCCACTTGGCAGTCGTTTTAGGGCGAGGCGGTGGGCTGACATGAAACATAACACACACTTAATCTCGATGTCACTAATTCCTCCATTGTTCCACCAACCACCATTCCTCTCCTCCTCCTCTATGCAGCGTGTCGACGGTTGTGCCGCTGGCTGCCGCCGAGGCTGCTGGCACGAGGGGCCCAGCCATGGAGACGGCCGACTCGTTTGCATTCGTGATGCCCTGGTGGCGTCAGATCCTGTGGAGCATACTCTTTGGCGGCATGGTCATTGTGGCAACGGGCGGCAACCTAATTGTCGTATGGATTGTGATGACCACGAAGCGCATGCGAACAGTCACCAACTACTTCATAGGTGAGTCGAACGGTACGGGCACAGGCACGTGTGCAAACACTGCGACGAATACGCAATGCAAATATCACGCATGCGGCACAGGGATATCCTTTGTATCCTTTGTGCAAACATACAGGTAGACCACCCAAATCATTAACTTGCTTTACCCTTTAATTATTGCCCAAAGCGCTGATTGCGTCTTTACTCTTTTGCTCTTTGTTTTTGCTTGTTTTTGCTTCATTTTAAATTCAATCTGGGTGCAAGCTTGGCTGCCGTTTTGATCCAATTAAGTGCACTGTGCACCTTGGGAAACATTACCTCTGACACGCTGGGGGAAAGCTAAGCAAATATCCAAAACATGCAGCGGAGCGGGGCGGAACCTCTGTCATCTATGATGTCATTAATTTTAATATCCTCCGCCTCGAGCTATCAAGTTTGCTTGTTAACTCGGCGATGGCTTTTAATAATTGAATCTCTCGTTCAGTCACGTTTCACATTTCCAAGTGCATTTATTTTGCAGTGTAGAGGGGTGCAGTGGAGCGTCGGGAATGTTCATTTTGAGTCTAAGCGACAATTTTAATAATTCAAATGCATATTTTGACATGCCGCCTCCCGGCAGAACACACACAAAAACTTTGCCCGACTTTGAAAACTTTTCGAAAGATGTGTGATGTGTGTTGTGTGTGCTGCTGCAGCAGTGCATAATCGTGATAACGACATTAAGGACATCATTTATGAGGCATTCAAGGATGCCCGCTGGGTGTCGGTAAACTTTTCTGATGGACACACAATACTGGCGCACGCAGCTTCCATGCAAGTTTATGCATCGTGTGGGAGTACATTCGAAGGCAGTGTGCAGTGGCAGTTCCAGTTGCAGTTCCACTTGCAGGGTCGAAACCATTAAGGCAAGAAGACAGCAAAAATGCACAAAGCATGGCTAAAACAATGGGTAAACACTCGCCCCACACTGCGTGTCCCTATGCCGCCTCTCGTTCCTCTTTTCCTGTGTCCAAGATCAAAATCAAACAATGGAAAAAGGCAAAGTGCCCCCTGCCTCAGCCTCTCCTGCTGCTTTCTATGCTACCCTCAGCATTGGTAATCGGATGCTGGCCTCTTTCGGTAATGATTATTATCATCATTATCATTATGATAATCATTATTATGTTATGTAAACTAAAGTACATAAATGGCCAGTGAGCTCGAAGGGCTTTTGGCAGGGGCTTTGCCATGATGAATTTGCATTTATAAATACTTACTTGCACATTGGGCAATCATTATTATTATTATTATTCTTATTATGATTATTATTGGTAACAAGTTCTGACATCTAAATCATTTCTGAGCACCAAAATTTAAATTCACATCACAATCAGGCGGAATGGCAGCGACTGCTCCACCATGGGCCATTACCAGGGGAGGACCGGGGGTCGCGGGGCATTCAGTCACCGTTTGTTAATCTTCTTTGGGTTCATTATCAATGCGTATTTGCATCTTTTGTTTGAGTTTGTTGAGCAGAAAAAGAGTATTTACAGCCACGCCAGAGTCGCGCGACTTTCTCAAACACTTGAGAGTCGTTTTGTTGCTGCTGTGTAAATATTTAAACGCAAATTAAACCGATTTGAATACTTAATTATTTGCCATTAATTAGTTTTTGCGAATCGAGAGTATTTTCGGTGTGTAGTTGGGGTAAAACTGAAAAATTTCCTTTTGTTATTAATTAAAATGAGGCTGTGAATCGATATTTGGCTACGTGGCTGACAGGTCCAAGCCGCAGGCACAAGCAGCATCCAGGGTGAAGGGCAGAGCAGGGCAGGGCAGGTCGTTTGTTAGAATGCGACACGTCGCGACGTGTCGTGGGCGTCGCAGCAGAGCAGAGCAAAGCAGAGCAAAGCAGAGAAGAACTAGAAAAGTGGAACGTGGAACATGGAACATGGAACACGGCACACGGGGGCAACGGCGGCTAATGTTCAGCCATAGAACATTTGCTTTATTGTTTGTGCCGTTGTTTTTCGTGTTTCTTTTGTCGCCTTATCTTCCACGGCAGATAATGAAAAGTAAACAAAGGCGAAGACACTTTCACTTTCTTGATTTCTCTCGTTCTTTTTTTTTGCATATCGCTTTTTGCTTTTTGCGCTGTTCTGTTCCATTCTGTGGCTGTTGTTGTTGCTGCTGATTCATTGGCATGTAAATCGCCACACGACATGCAAATGAAACACACACAATAAAAAGTAATATCAAAGTAATGAATGATGGCCAGCCAGCCAGCCAGCGGATGTGTTTTCCCCCATTCAGCTGTCAGGCAAACAAATATGCACGGCCGGAAAAAGCTGCCAAGTGAAAGTGCACTTTACTCCTCCACTAATTACAAATGTACAACGCATAAATAAATAACCAAAGGTGTCCCGACTGCCTTAGAAAAGTTATTTGTTTCTTTTTTGTTTTTTCTTCCTTTCTTGTCCCCATAATTTGCTTACTTTTGCCACTTGAACCTGAAGCCAGATAAGCAGCAGAGTCCACTGATTTTGGTTCTTTGTTCTTTTCTCCAGTGAATCTCTCCATTGCGGATGCCATGGTGTCCAGCCTGAATGTGACCTTCAACTACTATTACATGCTGGACAGCGACTGGCCCTTTGGGGAACTCTACTGCAAAATCTCACAATTCATCGCCATGCTGAGCATCTGCGCCTCGGTCTTCACTTTAATGGCCATCTCCATCGACAGGTGAGTGGTTTGGGCAGGGCAGAGCATAAAAATCATCCCATCCAGACCTGATCCAGGCGGCAGCTTATGAATACTTCAAGGGACACGCTTCGACCCATATCAATCACGACTTCAAGTACATCAAAAATATGATAGATTTATGTCTATATGCGGGCTAACCCATTCATTCGATTTATGGAGATTTTTTTTTTTGCCTGCCAGCATAAATACAAATGAAAATAAAAAGCAAACTTAAACGATTGCCTGTCAAGAGAGCAAACCCCGACAAAAAGAGCCTTTGGGTTGAAATTAATCTATTGGAAATTGAAGCATCCTCCCAGTCCCAACATTTCGAGCCTATTTATCCCTAGTCGATTGTGTCCTAGTCCGCGTACGCAATTAATGGTCTTTGCTCTGACGAAAATGGAACGAATTAATTGAATTTTCGGAATTTTCCAACATGCCGCTGCGGCCTGCCGCTAAATTGCATTTTACGGAGGTTTTTTGTTTGGCTTCTCCATGCGAGACCCATTTATATAATCAGCTTATGGTTTCCGGGTTGGCCTCTGGCGGGCGCTGCCAAAAGTTTCAGAATGCCGGAGGACCGGTGCGCTCCCCTTTGATTGTATTAAAAATCTCTGCTTTTTTTTGTTGTGTTGTGTTCTGTGTGCAGATACGTGGCCATTATGAGGCCACTGCAGCCCCGGATGAGCAAGCGATGCAATTTGGCCATTGCCGCGGTTATCTGGCTGGCCTCCACCCTCATCTCCTGCCCCATGATGATCTTCTACAAGACAGAGGAAGTGCCGGTGCAGGGCAACAGCACAAGGACCGTCTGCTATCCGGAGTGGCCGGATGGTCAAACGAATCATTCCATGCTGGAGTACATGTGAGTATAGAATACCCAGAGGTAAAAGGGACTCCGCATCATTGAGGTGGCATAAGCTGTGACGAATTTACGAGCAAACGGATGCCAGCCACGGGGCAAAGTCAAGCACAAGTCAACGCTTTTGTGGCTGCCTCCGAAATAAAGGTGCAAGGACAGGTGCAGAGACAGAGGCAGAGGCAGCTGCACGTGCATGTGGGACAATCAGCGACTGCAACATTGGAGTATGACATGCCCGCAGCCCGTATTCCATTCGGGTAAGAGGATGCCAGAGATATGCGATAGGAGATAGGAGATAGGAGTCGTAAAAGCGGACATTTGGAACTGTCAGTTGGCAGTGAGTTGACAAACGACAAACAGCCAAAACCGAACCGAACTCAACCAACCAAACAACGGGCATAAAATAGGAGGCGACGGTGAGGCGGAAGAGGGAGGAAGCGGAGGGTTGGGGGCACACGAAACGTGTTGCTTTTTACAGCCATTTTGTACGGCAATTTGGTTGAAGCGCTCACTGTACCCTGCTCCTGTGTGTGTATGTCCTGGCTGTTCTGTGTGTGTCACATGCAAGGCCATTAACTTTAGATTCATACCAAATTGCTACTTACTCAATAAACTCACAGCAGAACAATGTGCAGCCATAGATAATGGCTTACACAGACATTTGCCTGACTCACTATAAGGGATTTTTGTAACAATGATGTCTGCAACTCCTTTTAGCTACAACATACTCATCATGATACTCACCTACATACTGCCCATTGTGTCCATGACGGTCACCTACTCCCGCGTGGGCATCGAGCTGTGGGGCTCCAAGACCATCGGCGAGTGCACGCCCAGGCAAACGGAGAATGTGCGCAGCAAGCGGCGGGTGAGCAATTAACATTTCATTTATTTGCTCTCAGCTAAGAGCGAGATTTATCTTTTAAAGTTAAAAATTTAAAGGCATAAATTGTAGCATTTATTTACTGTTTTTTCCTGTCTTCCTGTTCTCCCGTTTAGGTGGTAAAAATGATGATTGTCGTCGTGCTGATATTCGCCATTTGCTGGCTGCCCTTCCACAGCTACTTTCTGGTCACGTCCTGCTATCCGGCCATCACGGAGGCACCCTTTATACAGGAGCTCTATTTGGCCATCTATTGGCTGGCGATGAGCAACTCCATGTATAATCCCATTATTTACTGCTGGATGAATTCGCGGTGAGTACGCCACACGCACACACGCACACACGCACACACAAAATTATGTCATCTGCGCTTGAATTAGCATCAGAGTTGAGTTTTCCTTCTCAGCAAGGATTAGCTGATTGGTTGTCGTCTCTCCTGCCTGCAAATTGATGAATGTACTTGCTGTGCTGTGCTGCTGGCACTCATAATCAACCATGTTGGACAGTGAACACACATGAATATAGTTTGCCAATCCATGACACCATCATAACGATGGATATTCATAGCCATATGTACCTCCCCCCCTCGAAAAAAAGGTCAAACGTGGAGCTGTCTGCGAATTGACTGTTTGACTGTTCAGTGTCCGTGTCCATGTCCGTGTTCGTATCCGGGAAAACGTAACGATTGCAATTAATTTCGCTCAGTCAGCGGATATCTGACTATTGGTGGGTGGGCGCCAGGGTGGAGTGCCAGCAGCAGTACCCTAGTCAGTGCCAGAGCGCTGGAGACCCTTATGCAAATGACGAAGGATAAGGACAATGAAGGTGTTTGTTAATTTATACGCTGCTGTACACACAGAGAGACAACACACAGCGCACTTGCGACGCTATAAATTGTAATCCAAAGAGGGCGCAGAATAATTTGTCCGTCGATCTGCTGAAGCGACGACGAGCGAAGCGGAAACGGAAATAGATAATCGAGCAGCACAGTGCCACGCCCTACGCCTCCTGCACATCAAATTGAATTTGATTGTAGCCATTTCCAGTGGCTTTAATGTAAACCTTCTCCCTGCATTCCCTTGCAGCTTTAGGTACGGCTTCAAGATGGTCTTTCGCTGGTGTTTGTTCGTGCGCGTGGGCGCAGATTCGCTCAACCGAAGGGACAACCTAACCTCACGATACTCCTGCTCCGGTTCGCCCGATCACAATCGTATTAAGCGGAATGGTAAGCGCACAAACACTCTAATTCCTGAGCAGTGTGAGATATAATTAATGAGGTTTCCATTTAATATTGACAGACACACAAAAGTCTATACTTTACACCTGCCCCAGCTCACCGAAATCGCATCGAATATCACATTGTGGTGAGTGTTATAACGTCAGAATTATATTCTTTATTGTTTTTGTGTATTATTAGGAGTCTTGCGCAATGCTCCGCTGCGTGCCAGTCAGCAGCACGAGAGCCTGCACCGCCACTCGGCGCCAGTGGATCAGCTGAGCCACAGCAACAGAAAGCGGGCGCCGTACCAGCAGGAGCTGCAGCATCGCTGGACTGGCCAGAGCAGTGGCGCCAGCAACACCAGCAGTTCCGCTCTGGCAATGGAAAGTCAAACCACGCAGCTGCTCTCCTGACAGTCGACGAACCCTGCAGCCCTACCCCTCGAAAACGTTGAGCTGCAGCTGCAGACGCAGATTGTCTCCTCCTCATCGCCGCACAACAATAACTATCGACGCGCCAATTTGGGTGGTCGGACAGGGGCAGTGCCGGGCAACGACAAGGATGCCGCCGATGACAAAACCTGGCTATAAGCTTACTTTATTTAGGTCTCGAATTTATACTCTTAGCAGATTAGCAAAAAGCTTAACACAAATATTTATCAACAATGATGTTCCAATGCAGTTCTCAGTCCGCTCTCATGCCAAGTACCTTCAATCGATGTGAATGATTCCACGCACCAGCAGCCCACCCATTTGCACATATCAAACGGATATTTAATGATGGAGTTTCATGTTACAAATGCTACTCGAAGTTGTTTTAAAATAATGGTACATTGGGAGACAGAAAGGGCTTGAAATTTGTAGTCAGGGAAAGAGTTTTTCTTTTATGTTTATGTTTTTATAAATAAAAACCTTAAAGAAGTGTTCGCTCATGTTTAAGCTGTAAATACTGTTACTGGTTCCTCGAATCTCCTACGTTTCCCTACCACACACAAACCAATCAATTCGCTTTAAGCTGCCGACTTAAGTTGTACAAAATAAGTAACTGAGTATCAAGTATGAGTACGAATAGGAGTATGAGTACGAATACGAATACAATTACTCGTCTGTGCACTCGTGCGACGTATGTTTCATGTAAATATAAATGTCTGAATGTAAACCTCTTTGCGAATAAAACGACTTGCTATTTATGAATTATCAAACGCAGTTTCGATTCGCACATTTTGTTTTGTGGTTTAAACACTTTAAACTGCCAACAGCTTTAAGGGAGAGAGGGAGTGGGCACTCCTCTTCCGCATCCTGCATGTTTATTTAAGTATTCCATCTATATTAGACGAGACGAGAACGAGAACGAGAACGAGAGTAAGTATTTTGGAGTGTGGCATCTTTGGCAGAGAGAGAGAGTTGGCCTAGAAGTTGCGACAAATGTAGAAAAAGTCCCCAGTGGGCCGTGCTCTATGGATGTTTGATTTCAAATATGAATAATCCGACTGCCAAGGGCGGCTTCCCCTGCCCCTGCCCGTCTGCCAATCCCCCACGTTCCCTCTGTCAGTGTCAAAACATATTTGAAATATTTTGTGTACGTTTGTCTGTCTCTCTCTCTCTCTCTCTCCCTCTGTTTATTTGTGGAACTTCCCTCCTGCGAGCTATCTATGCTCTGCGCTGCTCTGCTTTTGCTGGTGTATCAATTTTTTATGAGTAACCATTTTAGATAAAATTGCATTTGATTTTTTTCTTTATTTTATTTGCTTTATGTCCCAGGCCCAATCCTCGCGGGAGCGTGCAGGGCGTATCCGTACGTTAATTTTCCCAATGTTTCATTCTTATAAGCCATGAATAATTCGTTGGATTTGCGTTTTGCGTTGTGTGTATGTAATGTCCTTTTATTTTCGTACTCTGTAATAACCGTCACAGAGTAATCCCACAGTGCCCGTGGCTTCAAATCACCCGAGGCCTGTTTTAATAATCTTGGATTCAGCGGAAGTCGTCGTAAGGAATTGTACTTTTGCACAGATTTATGCATAAATACTCACATTTAATGCCATGCCACATGTGAGTAAACAGCACTCGTAAATGGAAGCCAGAAGCGGACTCTTGGCAGCAGCTCCTCCTCCTCGAAGTAGAAGGAGCAAAAGCTGTCTTAATGCATTAGTTGTGTGGCCTTGTACTCGCACAAATATTATGTATGTACGAGTCGTAATGCTGTTTCAATTTCACTGCACTAAAAGCATTTTAAATGCAGGTCATTAGGCCTCGGTCCCAGCCTCAATCGAATGGCAAATTGGTTGCATTTCATCTATCGAATTCCATTAAATATTATGGGAATTATGTCTTGATGGATGCATTTTAATTGGACAGCAGCAAATGGGTACCAGAAAGAGACTACTAAATTAGAGGAAAGCTCACTTTAAAGCCTACATTTATGTACATTTGTTCATACATTCCACATTGTACTTTTGCTTCTAAATACGACTAAGAAACGGACACAAAGGGAGGGAGTGAGCAACTTTAGGGCAAGGAACAGCAGAGTCGTAAAGTGCACACCTTTTATAAACATTAAACAATAGAAGTAAGGCATTTCAGTCCCGGTGTGTGTGTGTGTGTGTGTGGTGGGAACATGTCAAACACATAAAGAAGGTCAACCTGGGGCGTCAATAAGCGTCGAGCGTCGAGCGCCTTGTGCAGGCAACCAGCAGCCAAGAAAGCGAGCAACCGAGCAGTGTGGGAGGGCTGCTTGCGGCTGCGGTGTGCCAGACCCAGCCATAATTGAATCCTCAGCTTGTGCACTCACTGCCAAAGCCAAAGCCACAGCCAGGCATCCAAGCAGGCAAAAGCGGAAAAAGGCGAAGCGCTGTGCAGTCCTGCCCTGCCCTGCTCATTGGCGGCTTTTGTGGACGACAAGTACAATTTTTAAAAGTTGTTTCTGCTACTTGCATTGTTTTGGTCTACAATCCAGATCGATTTATCTGTCCGCGCGCTCCATTAGAATGCAACCAAGGGAAAGTTTCCTGCTGCTGTTCATTGGCGGAATGCCCACCCGTGGCCTCCGCCTGCCTGCAAATAGTTTCAAGTTTTGTTCCTGGCATGCCTCGAGTCCTAACCAAAATATATTTTATTAACTTGCAGTTTTGCCTAACGAACTTTAGCCTTTGGTTAAGCGATAAGCTATAGAACTATCGTTGGCTGATTCACTTAGTTTTGCTTATTTTTATTGCATAAAAAGTAGCAAAAAGATTGTCTTTTGTTTTTTGGCATAAAATATCGTACACATTCAATTAAATAAAAACAAACACTCCAGGGACTGGCTCCCTGCTTTACACAGTGTCTACCATGATGCCTGCATCCGACTGATTACCTTTAGATAGTGCACCAGATGCCTGCCATAGTTGTGCTGAATGTAGAAGATGCATTGCGTTTGGCGCTTCAGATGGTAGTCCATTTCGTGCTCATTTAGCTGGAAAATATCACTCAGCGAATCGTTGGCTCGCGTGTGCAGTCGCGAGGTATTCAAGAACTTCATAATCCGCTCGTTCGTGTAGTTCATTTGCTGCTAATTAAGACCACGTTAATGTCAGTTCTAATTTGATTTGGATTGCATGCCACTCACCCCTTCAAAGTCCTCCATTTGCTCGGGCTTGAGGCTGAGGTAAAACTTTGTGGGATCATCGCGATCCTCTGCCACAGCCACCTTGCTCACTGCCGACGCAAAGGTCAGATCATCGTGGTCCGACTCCATAATGGCCAGCACCGAGGTGGTGAGGAAGAGCAGTGCCGGCCGCAGCTGATGATCCCTGGCGAGCAGCGTAATCTCGCAGAAGAACAAAATCTGAGCGTGGCGCAGCTCCTCGGGCAGACTGCTCCATATGCGATACGATCCCGGATGCAGTGCCATGTTCCGCGAGACGCTCGGCTCCACCTGCTGTGGCATGGCGTTGAAGCCGACCGTGTGGAGCACGCCCTGGCCGGTGAGGGCCAGCATTTCGGCCGCGCCGCTGATGGGTTTCGTGAAGGCGCCCACAATGCCCTTGGTCAGGCCGGCAATGACACCCACAGAGCTGCGTGCCTCGAGTGTGTGGTGTGCCAGTCCGCCCACGGCGCCCAGCAGACTGATGCCGAGTCCCGTCAAGCCTTGTGTGAGGCCATCGGCAAAGCCCTGGGGTCGTGCACGTCGTCTGGCCTCCGTCAGTTCGATGTGCTCGGCGTCCAGCGTGAGCCTGTCCAGATTGCGGGCCACCGAGCCGGCCAGCTTGGTCACCGAATTCACCGTGCCCGCCGTCACGTTGCGCAGCAGCGAGGCAGAGCCTTGAGTCACGCCCACCATGAAGCCCCAGGGACCACGGAAGAGGCCCTGCACCGGCATCGAAATGAAGTCCCGCAGACCCGTGCTGAAGGAGCGTGCCAGTCCGCTGGGACTGCCCAGAATCTCGAGGGAGCCGACCACCCAGCCAGCGCCGAAAATGGCACCGCTGAGGTAGTGCAGGCCCAGGGATTGGCCGAAGCGCAGGGGGACTGTGAGGATCTGCTGTCGCTCGTAGCGGGAGAAGGAGAGGGGAGAGTGATCGAGGGCGATGTACAGCCTGGAGGAGGTGTGGACGGACAGGAGCAAGCTCAGCGGCTCCACGGTGAAGCTGTTGAGGCGCAGCGGCTCGGCAATGTACAGCGACTGCGCCACGACGTGGTCGGGCAAGAGGATCTGGCCATCGGGCAGGAGGATTCTCTCCTGCTCCTCGCGGGGCGTGTGCACGCAGTGGGATGGCTCGCACTCCACCAGCGTCTCCAGCAACTGGTTCAGATAGGCATCCTCAATGTAGACACGAAACGGCTGCACATGACACCGCACGGCCTGCAGCTGCAGCTCATCCTGATACAAGTAGAACGTGAGCAGCGAGACGGGGCCACTGTGGGCCTGCTGCTTGTACACCTCATCCAGATCGTACACCTGCGGCATGCCATGATGCCGCCTGTACAGCTGCTCCGCACAGAGCAGCACCGGGAAGTCGTACTTGCCGCTGGAGTACAGCTGATTGTCCACCTGCAGATTGGGCAGCTGCAGGCGCAGCACACGCTGCTCCTCGTCGTCGTCGTAGGCCAGCATGGAGTCATCCGCATAGACATTGCACACCTCCGTCTTCAGGTAGTCCTTCTCCCGGTTGTCCGTCTGCAGGCTGAACACAAAACGCTTCACGAATATTCGCAGCTTGATCTGTGGCGGGACGTGGCACTCCTCGCTGAAGTGCGCGCAGCTCGCAATGTCCGGCAAGGGTAAGGGATCGCTGGCAGCAGTCTCAGTCGCAGCTGCAGGCTCAACCTCTTGCATGAGCCTTTCTGTGTCCTGCTGCTCCGAGTGTGTCTCTGGCTTTTTCAGCCGCGAGCGTAGATCCTTCACAGAGAACTCCAGTTGCTGGGCTATGTAGTAGATGTTGACGCGTATGACGCGGTGCTTATCACAGACGACGACCTTCACATCGCCATGGTGCGGCACATGCAGAAACTTCTTCCACGACTTGTCCGTCCGGATGGGCTTTGACCAGCCGAGTTTCTGCTTGCCAGAGGAAGGCTCTGAAAGGGAGAAACAACGCTTAGATTTCGCCTAAACTCTTCAGTTTCGGGAGTGTGTTGCACCCACCATTATAAACAGCCAGCGACAGATTGCACGAGGTAAACTCCACATCGGGAAAGTTGGCATACATCTGCGGCGGGGTGTAGTAACATTCACTGTGCGGCGCCACCAGCTGATTCCACTCAAAGTGCCTGCCCACGAACTCGGAGTTGGTGCAGGTTACATTGCTATTGCCGGAGGCACTCGTCTGCGCCACAATGAACTTTACATTCGTGCTATTGCTGATGATCAACGCTGGCGCTGTGTCGCGGAATATGTTCAGATAGTGCACATTGTCCTTCTCGATCAGAGTGATCATAAAGGGCACAGACTCCCGCCCCGACTGCAGGCTAAAGCAGCGCCTGGTGAAGGGTATGGCCAGGGGTATGGGTATGGAAACATCACGACTGCCCGCCACACTGAAGCACAGAAAGTAGACAAAAGCCGTATCACAGGTATGATTAGCCGCCTGGGCATTCAGATCGTAGAAAACATCCATCGTCACGCCAATGCTGCAGAGGGGAGTATAAGTTAGAGCTGTAAGGATAAACGCTCTCCACTTTCTTACCAATTCTTTGTGCCATCCACGCAGACAAGGCTGCGATTCCGCTTGGCCAAGCTGAACGCGTTGACTGCCTCCCGCGTGGAGGTCTCCTTGTGATCCATGGTCAATGGCAGCGCATTCAGTGGCACATCTGTGAAATTTGTGATGACAAATTTGGAGCGCAGCTTGAACACACGACGGCCATCCTCCAGGCGGTACTCCAACATCATGCGCAGCACCTCCTCGTTGCGCACCACCACAACATCCACAAAGGAACTGGAACGTAGCATCAGCGCACGCTTGGGGCCGTTCTCCACTGTCTTGGCCAGCTCCTCGAGGTAGATGGGCGTTGAGGCAATCCAACTGCTGCCAAAGGGCACATCAATGGTGAACACACCGCACAATTTAGGCACCATTTCGAGGCAGTTTGCTTTGAGTTGAAGCCGCTGGCGCTCGCGGTTAGCCTGACTGATGCTCAGGTCCAGGCCCGTGGCATTGATGAACATGCCCCAGGCAGAAACATCCAGTCCCAGGGTGCAGGAGAACTCCCGCGTGGCCTGCACGCGGTATTCCACATCAAAGGCATTGGCCTGAGGCACATGGCGACGCACGCGCAGCTCCTCATCATCGCTTAGCGGCCACTTGGGCTTCAGCGTCTTGCCCAGCTTGTGCAGCGAGTTCTCAATTGTCCACAGTGCGGGATCGAAGTAGAAGAACTTGTGCCAGTCCATGGTCTTCAGCATGAGCGTGTAATCATCCCGGGAAGTGCTGCACAGGGGAGCTCTGCAATGAATTTGGTTTAAAGATGCTCAAACTGAAAGACATTTGATAACCTACGGAAACTGAAAGCCCACACGATGTTCTGTGCTGTGTGTGGTGGCCGTTTGCAGCGACAATCGTCCCCCTTGTGCCTTGATCTGAGCGCTCTCCCCCGTCGTATCTTCTGTGGCCTGCAGCTCTCCGCTCAGCATGTTGCACACCTCAAAGATGGGCCAAATGCAAATCAATATCTTTTGTGGATTAAAGTCAGAATCCGCTGCATCCACGACCACATCCTCGCGCAAGATGCGCACCCACAGGCTGACAAACTGCTGATTGGGGCTGTGCGTGGGCACCTTGACCAGCCAAGGCAGATTATTGTTGGTCTTCAGGGGAATGTCGCCAGTGCGTCCCTTGCCGCGACCAGCAGCAAATTTGAGACTGTTTAAAGAAGGGAAAATTGAGTTACAAATACGCGTAATAATGTGCAAATTTCTTACCGCAAATTGATGTCTCCATTCCGCAGCACAGTCTGGTAGAAGGAGGCCCTACCGCTGGCCCGAAGCAGGTGCTCGTGTGGCGTCGTGTGCTCGTCGTAGCTTTTACCCTCGTGTCGGAATTCGGTAATCAACTCGAAGGGCACCATGCTAATCACCTCAATCTGTCCCTTAACGAGGATATAGATCTGCGTGGCGGACAGCTTGCCCACCTTGATGGTGATGCAGCACTTGCCCACACGCAAATGGTGGACCCGTTGCTCCTCCTCGAACTTCAGGGCAATCTGCAGCGAGCTGCTGGACTCCATTTGCTTTGTTTCCGGATCCCGAACGAAGAATGTCAGCTCTTGGCCTTGACTACAACTGCGAAAGTGGTAGAGCTGCAGTTCGTGTGGTGCCAGGGATATTTGTTCGCTGGTGCCCGTCTGCCCGAAGCTGAGAGCCGCCTGCATGCGGTTGACCACCACGCACTTGGGCATGAGCGTGTGACGCAGTTCGCTCTTGCGCAGCACCTCCAGCCAGTGGCGCTTGGAGCTGAGCAGCGTGTGAATCATGTACGGAGCGCAGTTGAAGCGCAGCTTGTCCAGCAGAAAGTTGGCTTTGAGCGAACGCGGAGAGTGGGCAAACATCGCGTAGCTGGAGAATTTCATGGGCTCCACAATGTCCAGCATGTTGAGGAAGCCATAATCCAGGCACTTGACCCTTGCGCGGAAATCAGTCTCCAAACTGAAGTTGTTCCTGGCATAGACCGCCGAGTGCAGCTGCAGATCACCCACGTGGAGGGTGAGAAAGGTCTGCGGGCAGTCTGTGGTGCGCTTCAGCGAGTATTCCTTCAGCAGGGATGGCAGTTCCCCCTTGGCATCCGGCAGATTCAGCAGATTCACTTCCATGTCCTGGCAGCAGAGCAGCAGCTGCAGCTTGGGCACTGTCTCTGCCCTGAAGACGGTATCGATGCGCATGCAGCCCACGAGAACCTTTGGATGCAATATGAAATCGTTGTCCGCATCCGTCTTGAAGGATTGGTCAATGCGGCCGCTGTCGATCTACAAAATAAATTGAGTAAGCAAATGAATGCCCCTCTACACTCTAAGGTACTCACGGAATGCAAATCTTCATCCTCATCGCCCTCAAAGCAGGTGCCATCGACCGAGATCAACGATTGCAGGATGACCACGCGCCAGATATTCGCACAGATCTGCCGTTCCGGCGGGGATAGCTGCTTGGTGACCGTCTCCGACAGCTGAAAGTCGCAGTAGTGCAGAAATGTCTCGTGCGTCTCACTAAAGTATTCCATGCGGCACTTGATGTGTATGGGATTGGAGTCCTGCAGAGAGGGAACTCAATTAGAAGACAGCCAGAAGCAGAGGGAAAACTGAATCCTTACTGGCATGGGAATGGGATAAATGTGAATGCTGGTCATCTGCCTCGGCTGTGGATAGCGCCAGCAAATGATGCCGTAATTCTTCTTGATAATCTGCACCTGGTAGGGCATGGGCAGCACCGACTCCGAGTTCAAGTAGACAAACTGAAAGGCGCCCGCTCGGAGGTCGTCCTGGTAGAACTCCGCTTTGGGTTTCAGCAAACGTTTGTGGCGCCCAATCGAGTCCAACGATGGAATGCACTTGATGAGGGTGCCGGGTGCAACCTCTGCTGGAGTTCCCATGATCGGACGTTGCAGCAGGAAGCTCTGCCACTCCCGTTGGGCATAGTGAAGGATACGCCTGAACCCTTCGTGTGCCTTTTGTAGCTGCACAATGCTCCAAGCGCTCGCATCGATGTGCAGCAAGTGCAGCTTGAGCGTAGCGTTGATGAGGAGATCGTCTGCCCATGGCTCACTCACCAGATCCACGGACAAACGCATCAGCAGCGGATGCAGAAAGATCTTCTCGCCCGCCTGCATGTAGAAGGAGCCAATCGTGGAGCGCATGACGGCCTTCTGGGGACGTGGATTGAACTTGACGCTGGTGCTAAAGTCCAGCCACACGGCGCTGCATTTGTACGTTCGTTCCTCGTCGTAGAGCTTGAGGCTGATCTGATCGAAGGACAGATTCAAGCGATCCGCATTGTAGCAGTTGCGTTTCATTTGCCGCAGCTGTGGGCCCTGCACCACAGGCCGCTCGCTGCGCACCGCGAAGCAGGGACTCTCCAGGAGCACCGTGTAGATGCGAATGGCATCGCTGGCCAGCTGCTGGATGTTCGGCTCGCACAGGCGCAGCACAATGGGCTTGCGCACCTCCACATCCACTTCGGTCTGATGGATGCGATCGCACTGGGAGCGCACCGTGAGCAGCGGCGGGGGAATGCCCGAGCTGCTTAGCGTTCCCGGCAGTGTGTCAAACACAGACTCGTTAAACTCTCCCGACTCCACGGATGTCTCCGTGGCAGGAGTGGCCACAGTTACGTTTAGATTGAAGATGGAAGCCTGCGTAGTGGTTGCCTTCAGGCTTTGGGTGCACATGTAGCTGGGCTGGGAGACAGTCAGCAGAATGAGCGGCTTCATCACTGGCAGTTCTGGGTCATCCAGCTCCACGACGTCGTAGATCTTTAGCACGAATATTCCAGCCACAAAGGAGACACTTTGCGGGTACCTCACGCTACTCGGTTGCAGCCCTTCTTGCGATTTCTGCGAACCCATTAGACGACTTCTGCCCGCGATGTGTATTCCGGAATCACTCTGGCAGGAGCCCATAAAGATATCGCTGCTGCTCCGAGCATCCACGAAGCTGGAACGACTGCGCTTGGCGTGGGACAGCCTCAGGCGACTGCTCTTGGCCGAAATGTCCACGGGGATGGACTGCAGCGAATGCTGCTTGGCATACATCTGATCGAGGACACTGCGCAAGCGCTGAAAGCGCACCAGGATGCAGGATATCAGATTGATTTGATGCGTCGTCAGTGTAGCCACAAAGTCCGTCACACAATTGTACTCCACGCTTTGGCCGCAGACGAAGAACCGATCGTAGATGATGGCTGGGGCATAGACCAGGATGAAGTCAAAGTCCCTGAAGATGTCCATGTGATCCAGCTCGGTGGGTCGTGTCTGGTTGTTCCACTCAAAGGCGGGATTGTGGTGCTCGCTGGCGAGACTCTTTTCCATGTGATACTTTTGGGTCTGCAGCCAGTTGCCCGTGGACAGGGAGACCTTCCGCACGCTCAGCTCGTACTGACGATCCTCGACCAGGGCGCCGGGTGTGCTCAGCATGTTCAGCTCGGCGGCCTTCTGGTAGATGTCCTGCCGCACCAATTGCCGCACCAAAGGATTCTCCAGGCTGGGCGTCAGCTGCACGCTCTCAATCTGCAGAAAAGAATAAAGTTTGAGGGGGAAATTCTCAAAGATGAACGCATAAATCTCACCCTCAGCAGCAGGACACTGCAGCACTTGCGGCCCGTGGCCAATGGCAGGTAAATGTAGATTCCCTTGCTGTTCAGATGCACCATGGGCAGATCCTGCACAGTTGTCACGCGAGTCTCAGCAGCTGCCCGCTGTTTCGTTGCCTGATTGCTGCCCCTGATTACTTCTATGACCCCACACAGTGGGATGATAAATTCTGTGATTTTATCCAGATCCAAGACCATCTCAATGGGCTGCACTTCGATGAGCAGCTCAGAGATTGTGTGCTGCTTGTTGCGGTGATTTCTGGCTCCAATCTTCGAGTAGAGATCCTGCAGGCTGACGCTGGTAACCACCACACTGATCAGCGGCAAATTGCTGCTGTCGCCCAGCATTTTGATGTAGAATTCATCCTTCTTGTGCCACTGACCCTGTGGCTGGGCCTCGTAATGGTTAAGTCCCAGATTCTCCACTTTGGTGGTGATCTTCGTAAAGTCCGAATGCTTGTCCACGTTTAGCAGAAGATCCTCAAAGGTCACAACAATCTTGTTCTGCTTGCGATCCGCTGGGCTCTCCATTTCGAAGCTGATGCGTGGTATGGTCCACTGGCAAAAGAATATCAGCGAGAAATCCACTGCGGAAACTGAAAAAAGGCATCAGATGTAAGACAGGTAATGGTTCCCTTTATTCTTCTTACCTTTCTTTGCTTGCGGCGGCTCAAAGTTTGGATCCAGCTCTAGAAATTCTTTGATCACGGGATAGTTTTGTGAGCTGCCCGTGTAGACCTCCAGTCGGGGAACTGAACTCCATTTGATATTGGCATCATCTTCGGGACTGAGAGATCTGCGAATCTCGGATATGATTTGAAAATGCTCGTGGAGGAGTTTCAACTGAAATGTCATGGGATTAGATCTGATTTTAGATAGATTATTGTGTGGTTTGGCTTACCCTTCGAGCGAAAATATTAATGGGCGACATGTCCACATGGACATTGATTGAGTAAGTACCAAAGCCGCGCTCAGGCTCCTCCTCGTTTGTCTTTTTGGAATGTACTGATCCCTGCTGCTGCTGCTTCTCTTCTGCTAACTTATGGGACATGGCCAGCGTGATGGTTGTCCTAACTGGTTCCAGCACCAGTTCTGTGGCGTCTCCTCTGCAGTAGCACACATTCAGATCGTTGAGATCTATCACCCAGTTGATGAGATCCGCTTTGGCAGCCACCAGAATGACGCTCCGTATGTTGCCGCGCGAAATGAAGTCACAGTTGCTGGACTTGATCTTCATGCGTGGCAGCCTTATCGATGTGTACTCCACATCCGTCTCTGTCGGGCTCTTGCGCACCATCAACTCGCAGACGTCTACACGGACTTGGGCAATCTCCACGAGCACCACCATGGAGCTGAGACGCTTTACCAGCTGACCAAGATCAAAGCCACTCTTCCGCTCACTCTTGCTGTCTGCCAGTAAGCCTGTAATGGGTTCCGCTTGTGTGTGCCGCTCATCCCGCTCCGAGCTGAGATGCACCGTCTCCTCTGGCACGGAGATCTTGCGGCTATTGTTGCGGCTGATGCGACGCGGCTGCAGCGGCAACGCGGTGGCCGATATTGTGGAATAGTTTGACACAGATTGAGGAAATTGCAGCTCGGACTGGCTGGTGGCAGCCTCCACTTCCATTTCGGTCTCTGAAATGTAACAAAAAGTGTTATTAGAGAGTAGCTTAAAGCTCAAGCTCCGCTGGCTTACCATTTTCCATTGATTTCTTTTTCTCTCGGTGTTCTGGGAAATTGAGAAACTGCAGCAGATAGATGTCCGTGGTGAGGCGAAAGGGTTCCACCCACAGGCACAAGACAGTGCCGGGCATTCGCTCTTGCTCCATGACTGCTGCCTCCTGTAGCGGCAGCTGCAGCTGCACCTCCAGCCACTTGTTGTTGAGGTCCTTGGTGGTGGACAGCACCACATTCCGCATGTTCATCTTCGAGTGGAAGGCATCTGTGTTGAGGCTGCGCAGCGACACATTGGCCGAGAGATGCGTGTGATACTTGTGGCAATTCAGCTGCAACTTTGTGGCCAGCGTCTGCAGCTTAATCACATCCGAAGCGGGCGTAGACTGAGCCACAAGCTGGGACAGAGCACACAGCTCTGTGCCGCTGAAGCTCGTTATGAGGGGAATGATGCGCTTGGCGAGGATCAGCTCGCGCTTCGAGAACTCCAGAGTGAGAATCTCCGATTGGATCTCCGCCGTTTCCAACGCAGCATCGTTGGGTCGCCAGAGATGGGGCAGCAGCAGGCGATTTACGTTCAACTGCATCCGTGGAATGTTCAGCAGCTTGGCACGACCGTTCTCCGGCGTCGTGTTCAGTATCATTAGCGTGAGGTTCTTCACATTGAAGCGATAGCAATTGTAGCACGAGTTGATGAGCTCCCGCGGCTTGTCCTGCAGCTGTGTAATCAGCTGGACGAGGCGATGGGCGTTCATTGGCCCACACAGCGTGCCCTCGACCAGGGGTAGCTTTAGCTGTAGATATGGCAGCAGGGATTGCTTGACGGTGGTCGCCAGCTGATGCTGATTGGCCGCCGAGGACTCCTCTGGCTGCTGGCGTGGATACAGCTGAATGGTCATGTTGCGCAGCTCGATCTTGTAATTGCAGGTGGGCGCGCAGCCAATGAGGTACTCCAGGTCCGCCAGGGTCATGTCTGTGTTCTTGTGCTCCGGCGGGGACTGTGACTCCTCGACTGTGGCGGCGACTTTGATCGACTCTGAATGATATCCCGAGTAATCGTAAGGACGCAATAAATCGCTAATTACATTCTTAACCTGCAGAAACGACTGTGAGAAGTGGAAAGTGATGCCCGCAGACAGAAGTCGATACTGAATGCGCAGTCCCAGATCCTTCAGCTGGCTCTCGGCCAGCGGATGGCTGTTCGGCCTCGGCGCACGATACTCGACGATGTCGAACGACAGCACGGGGCTGCGGAAGAGCATGTACTCATCGGTGTTCCTGGCCACGTAATCCTCGTAGTTGTGGCTGCACCAGGTGCGATCCGAGAACATGAAGTGCTCGTCGAAGAGGCTCTTGTCAATGAACGAGCGCTCCTTGAGGGCCTGCAAGGGATATGTCGTGGAAAATATAACTTTTAATCTCTCAAATGAATCCTCTACTCACCTCGCGGGTGTTGACCAGCACCCGATCGACTAGATCCTCGCTTCTGTATGCGCCCAGGGGCTCCATGCAAATGCTCGAGAGCCCCGCCTTGACGTTCGTCCAGTCGTTCTCCTTCAGCAGCGATCGCTCGTAGTAGATGCCGCCCAAGCTGATGCGCAGGATGGGGGTGTAGCGGATACGCTTTATGCCGCCCATGGCCTGGTCGGTGAAGTACTCCGAGTTCTTCAGCTGAAAGTTCAGCTCCTCCGCATAGATGCCCATGTCGAAGGCATGGCCAAGGATCTCCTCGTCCGCACTGGCTGGGGCCTGCGACTCGAAGCTGGGCAAAAGGTTCCACGCCCACCACAGATAGCTCTGGCTCTCGGGCTGTGCACCACCCGCAGGCGTTTCATTGCCCTCCGCAGACTCCTCGGGGTCTTCCAGGTTCATGATTTCCTCCTCCATCTCCGCTGGCTTGAGTTCCAGC
Source organism: Drosophila subobscura (assembly GCF_008121235.1). NCBI lineage: Eukaryota > Metazoa > Arthropoda > Insecta > Diptera > Drosophilidae > Drosophila > Drosophila subobscura. The sequence continues at coordinate 24,672,901 of NC_048533.1, read as the reverse complement.
AGCATTTTGATCAGCCGCATGACCATGGGGAACTGCAGCGAGGATACGTTGATGTCCAATGCCTTGGTGAAGACCCCGATCCTCGTCGTGCTCGAGGTGCTGACTGTGTTGACGTTGTACTTGCGCAGCACGCGGCACTCCAGGGTGCAGCGATAGAGGACCGGTTCCTGGCACACCTCAATCCTGCCCGCAGTGTTGCGCTTGTCCAGGCAGATGGTTAGATCGGATATCTGCAGCAGTCTGCGCATAAACACCGACACCGGGTGCACATCCACCATCGTGGGCTTCCAGTTCTCGCCGGCGGGGCTAAAGTTCAGGCACTGGACATTCATGGACACCACAATGTCGTCCTCGACGTACTTCAGAATGATGTTGTGGCACTGCAGCGTGATGTTGTTGATTATCTTGTTGACCACCACCGAGCTGGAGGCGGGAGCGGCTCCCTTCTGCTGCTGTTCCGCCTCCATGGCGGCCTTTTTCGCCTTCCGACGCTGCTCCTTTTGGTACGAGGCGCGACGCTGCCTGCTCTCATCGTCGGGCAGCTTGGCCACAAACTCAATTGTGTTTATGATTATCTTGACCGGCTCCGACATTAGCTTTGTCCATGGCACCTGGATGCTCAGCTCGTGGATGTGCCCCGAAACCAGATCCACGGGCAGATTGAGCTCCTCCTCGAGCACCTCCAGGCGCAGGTCGAGGTTCTGGAACGTCACCTCGCCCTCCCACAGCGACACCTGGGCATCCTCGTCGCGGAAGTTCTTCACATACTTGGCCACGTAGCTCAGCAGAATGGGGGTGATGTAGGACTCTAGCTTGAACATGGTTGCTCCTCTCCTTCAGTTTTCCACGTCGATTCCCACACGCTGCAGACTCACTCCGGGTGTACCCTGCATTCACTTGGCAGCCGTCGCTCGTTTACTGATGTTTGTGGCACATGCTGTAAATTTTGTGTCGTGTCGTTTCTATGCCAAAATGAAAAACAAATAGTTAAATTTTTTGTAGATTGTTTACGTTTTAGCCCCGGCACGCAGTGTTGGCTAACGCGTACGACGTCAGCTGCGGCCACTTACAGCACTGATGTTTTGGCTGGAATCAGCTGTTCCATTGACATTTGCATTGTTGACGTGCAGCAACAGTTTTAGGTTTTAACAAATTTATCAAAATGCCACAAATTACGGAAACCGGCAAGGAATTTGGTAAGCAAGAATCGTTCATAAGCTCACTCTTCAAAGTGTTTAATCGAAGATTTCACGCAGATGTGGTCAAGTACTTCCTGCAGCTGCTGGACAAGGACAAGGATATGTCGTACGGCATAGCGGCCATAAGAACGCTGCTGATGATACTGGAGAAGAAACAATGTGCGTAAGGTGGTCGGAGAGTGATTTACCATACCGTGACACAAATATCTTTTAGTTGGCACCATTCACATTCTGCACACGACCATGAGGGAGGCGGTGGCGGCCATGCGGAATACGGATCTGTCCATAGCAGCCATCGTGTCGGCCGGCGAGCTGTTCTGCCGGTTCATAACGCTCAGTCTGGACGATAAGCACATGGAAGAGTGTCGCCTGATTATGATCAACCGTGGCAAAATCTTTCTGGACAAACTGGACAACTCCCGACAGGTAGATTCTGCTACCCCACACACAAAGATACATAAAGTAATCCATTTATGCACTTTCAGGTGATTGCAAAGCAGGCGCAACGTTTTATTAGCGACGGCTGCCGCATATTGACGCACTCCAGGTCCCGTGTTGTGCTCAAGGCTCTGATTACAGCCTCGCAGAACAAAAAGTCCTTCCACGTGTTTGTAACGCAGGGCGGCACAGGCAACTCCGGGTGGGTACCATTAAACAGGTGAAGGATTCCATAAGTTTACAACTTTATTCCACAGGGAGGAGATGATCCGCGACTTGAATGCGGCTGGCATCGACTGCACTTTAATACTGGACTCGGCAACGGGCTATGTCATGGAATCGGTTGACTTTGTGATGGTGGGCGCCGAGGCAGTGGTTGAGAGTGGCGGCATTATAAACCGCATTGGCAGCTACACAATGGGTCTGTGTGCGCGCGAGATGAAAAAGCCATTCTACGTGCTCGCGGAGAGCTTCAAATTTACGCGTCTTTATCCATTGAATCAGCGCGATCTGCCCAATGAGTACAAGGTGAGTGATAGCAATCCCTGATGGAAAAATCTCTACTAACTCTGATTCATCTTTCAGTACTCGCGCAAGCATCTGAGCGATGTGTCCAAGGTGCACCCACTGGTGGACTACACACCGCCGGTGTACATTACGCTGCTCTTCACGGATCTGGGCATACTGACGCCCTCGGCCGTGAGCGATGAGTTGATCAAATTGTACATGTAAATTAAACAATAAATGAATGAATGTGTACGCGTAGCAAATGCTTGGTTTAGTACACACAAAAACGGATAAATAGAGAGGAGGTTACACATTTAGCTAATGCTGAGGATTTACATACATTATATACATATACATGCATACATATACTTATATGTATATGTACTGAGAATAAAGCTAATTAATTAAGCCCAGTTACTTCTTAAATTTATATGTTTTATGCGCTTTAGAGTGGCATTTCGTGCGGATAATTGGCATCGACATCTTCTTCGGCCTCCCAGTCGGAGCCCCAGGGGTCGTGCATGTACAGGCTGTAGTGGGAAGCTTCGCTGTTGTTGCCATCCTCATTGGAGTACTCGCTGTTGTACTCAAGATCGTCGGAATAGCTGTCGCTGCCACTGTCCTCGCCCAAGTCGTGTTCATCATGCGCTCCCAGTTGGTCGTCGAAAACATCATCAGCATCATCCAAATCGCTTGCATTCTACACAGGATTACACCTTTAAATATCCTTTAAATACCTTTGAATCTGTTTGATTTTACTCACAAATTGTCCCGACTGTATGTTGATTTCAATCTGCAAGCGTATGTCCATAACCAGAAACGCGGTGGTAACCAGAATCGGCATGGTCAGGCGACTTTTCCATGCCAATTCGGTGAGAAAAAGGAAGATGTTGCCGAAAGTAGATTCCATTGTGGCGCCACTAGTGTTCAACCACTTCAGTCTCCTCCTCGGGCTGCTGCAGAGCGTCGTGTTCCACTATGCGCACGGTTTCGCCCACTGTCAGGGCTTGGACTGGAAGCAAGTGACGATGCAGCCGACCGCTGTCGATCGGTGTGTCGAGCTCAAGCAGCTGCGCAAATATTGTGACTGGTACGCCGTTGGCCGACAGGAGTGAACGCATGCAATCCTGCCGCTTGTCCTGCAAATTCTCCAACAATTTGCTGCCCTTTTGCACCTTGGCCAACTTCCGCTCTGGAAATGAAATTGTCTTTAGATGTGCGATTGACTATTATCTCCATTGGATAGTCTCACCTAATTGTTCCAAATATTTGCTCGAATCAGGCAATGGGTCGTGAAAGTTCCTTTCATTGCTTTTCTTGGTAGTTTCAAAGTCTTTTTCGTTGCCTTCCTGGTCCTGGTCCTGGGCTGTGAAATTATCCTCAAAACTGTCGCAGTCGCTCGAGAATTTCTTGTTATCTTGCTCAGTTGTTGTATCTTTCAATTGCCATGGATCGGCACTGCCCGTTGACATGTTTAACAAACCTACTGAGCTAATTTAACTCTGGAAATGCATTTACGGGTCTGTTTGTGAGAAAGTTTTGTTGTGAAAAAAATATAAATTATTGCAGTTAGAGAGAGATGGAGAGAGACAGGCAGAAAAGAGCTGCCACCTCGCATATGTTAGCTGCCTGGCAGCCTTATTGAGTATTACCGTTTCTGCAAGCAGACAAATACCAGAAAAATACTAGAAAACAATAACAATTAAAATTTAATCAGTCAAGAACTTTAACAACAAACAAACAACCTACTAAAATCGGCGTCTAAATATAATTTTAAATGGACGTGTCTGCCCTTTCGGAAGCAAATTTTAGTCCCGCAGACTGGATAAATGCCAACTACAAAAAGTATACAGAGGAGAATGGTGGTAAAGACGGCGATGCGACGTCTTTTATCCAAAGCTACGTGGCGAAGCTGCAGCTGTATGTGCAGCAGGTGAACTACGCCGTGGAGGAGTCCAGCCGGCAGGTGGTATCGAGCATGCCCCGCATAGCCAAGGAGTCCGCCACGTTGCACAGCGACGTGAGCCAGCTGCAGGAGAAGATGAGTGCCATGCGGCAGGAGGTGGCCTCGGTGCAAAGTGAGACGGGGGAATGCATGGCCACCCTGGAGCGACTGAACACGCTGCAAACGAAGCTGCAGGCCGCCAAGGAGTCGCTACAGGAGTCGGATGGCTGGGGCAACCTGTTGGCCGAGCTGGAAGACGGATTCGAGCGTAACGATTTGAAGGTGCTTGCAATAAAACTCATCTGAGATTTGATTTCACTAAAAAAGTGCATTTCAGGGTGCTTGCGAGAAGCTGATTGCGCTGCAAAAGTCCCTGCTCGCCCAGGAACAACTGCCAGGCCATGCGGAGCGTCTCACTCAGGTCGAGGACTTCAAGAACCGCCTGGAAGCGCTGGCCTCTCCCAGCGTTGTTCAATGCTTTGCGGAATCCAATTTGGAGCAGGCCCAGCACTATGTGCAGATCTTCACTAGCATTCAGCGTCTGCCGCAGCTGCAGCAATACTATCGAGCTGTCCAAAAGAACCTCTGGCAGCAGCAGTGGAAGCAAACGCTGGAGCTGCAAGGCACAGAAACGCAGCCGCAGCAGCAGCAACAATTTCTCACACTCTACTACGATCAGCTGCTCGAGCACTGCCAGCGGCAGGTCAAGTGGTGCTCAAGTCTGTTCAGCGAAGAGTCGACGCAGCCCTTCCTGGTTATCGCCGAGCTGTTGCCCGCCCTTCAGCCCACGCGGGATGCCCACATTCTGCAGCTGCTGAAGACATCCAACGAGCGACTGGAACTGCTGGGATTGTTCTCACAGGTTAACCACAGTTTTGTGCTGCATTTGAACTCGCTGCTGGAGCAGTCGCACATCACACTCTCCGATGAGTTGCACCGGCAGCTGGGCGAGGCGGTGTTTGAGTACTTTCACAAATTCATACAGCAATATCCACGCTTGGAGGAGACGCAGCTGTCTACCCAGGTGGATCGCCTGCTGTCGACTCAGGCGACGCCCAGCGATGCGGTGCGCCATCTGGAGGAGAGCACCCGCAAGCTCTACGAGTGGCTGAAAGAGGCCTGCGAACGCTGCTCTGCCATAACCAGCGATCTGGCACTGTGCAAGCTGATAACCCTGCTGAATGGCATCTTCAAGCGACAGTTGGAGAACTTCGGTCGCATCCAGCGGCAGCTTGGCCTCAGCCTGGGCTCCAGCAGCTACGCAGCGCAGAGTGAAAACTGGTCCTTGCTGCAGTACACAATGTCCCAATTGCAGTGCCTCGCGGACTTCCAGGTGCAGCTGCATCAGTTCGAGCAGGAATTGCACACGCGAATGACCACGCTGGCGACCAAGCTGGCCAAGCAGTCCAGTCGGGGAAACATTACAATCTTCCAGACCTGTGACCATGCGGCACGCACCCAGCTACTGAATTCCATTGCTGATTATCAGCAAAAGAAGGCGGAGGCCACCGACAGCCTGGGCATCTTTCCGCAGATCTACGCCGCTTTGAAGTTCCAATTTACCGAAACTCACGACATAACTCTGAACATACTGCTGCAGCCCATCGAGACGCACCTGGCGCACATTCGTCCATCGGCAGAGGCTCATCCCTCGACGGGCATCGACATGCCATCCTTCAGTTTTGCTCCCCAGGAAAGCATCACGCAGATCGGACAATATCTGCTAACCCTGCCGCAGCATCTAGAGCCACTGCTGCTCGCCCCGTCGGCGCTTCTAAAGCAGGCCTTGGAGGTGTGCAATGTCAAGTACACACAGGCCATACCCTGTGCCGATGTCTTGCTCTCGCTGGTCGTGGAACAGTGCTGCATTTTGTATCAGGCGCAAATACTGCAAATCAAGTCGCTGCCAGCCTCGTCCGCCAAGCAGCTCAGTGTGGACATTGAGTACCTCTCGAATGTGCTCGAGGAGCTCGGACTATCCATAAACCTGCAATTGTCACAGATCCTCACCTTGCTGAAGGCCGCACCAGATCAGTACTTGACCTTAAGCAGCGGCTGTGAGCCACGTCTGGTGACGGCCATTCGGCAAATGCGAAACATTATATCCACACAGTAGATCGCCAGCTGAAAGCTAAAATGTATTTATGTATATTATTAATAGAGTGAAAACTAGCAATTTAACGCATTAACCATTAAGAGAACTGCTAGTATAAATATTTAATCAAGTGTACAGCTTCTAGTATTGCACGGCACAGCGCTTGGCATGGCCAGAGACGGGAAATTGCTCAGCGGTTAAATGAATTACTTCAATTACATACGGCGACTGCATTTGAAATGGAATACTGCACACACCTCCTGCAGGAGTCGCTTTATTGTTATTGTACTTCTAACAACAGTCCTGATCATGGCACAGCGCTGGTCCATGGCACCACTTCCTGAGCACACAGTACACGAATTGGATGTGCCTGCAATGCGTCAGAAAGTCAAAGAGATGATGCTGCATGCCTGGAGCAACTACCATCGATATGCTTGGGGCTCGAATGAGCTTTGCCCGTTAACGCGGCGTGGCTGCCGGGGCAGCGTGTTCGGCACCCACAGCTTTGGTGCCACAATTATCGAAGCTTTGGACACCCTGCACATAATGGGCTTAAAGAAGGAGTATCAGCAGAGTCGTGATTGGATCGAGGCAAACTTTTCTATGGAAAATGTTAGCGCTGCGCTTCCTGTCTTCGAGCTAACTTCACGGCTGCTGGGCTCCATGCTATCGTTATACTCATTAACCGGAGAAATTTTGTACAGGAACAAGGCGCTGCAGATTGCTGACAAGATAATGCCAGCTTTCGATACACCCACGGGGATACCCAAGTCCATAATAAACCTCAAGCACGGGCACGCACAATCAAGTAATGACATTTCAAAGTTTGGAGCACTGCACTTGGAGTTTTCGTATCTCAGCGACATCACTGGCAACCAAGTCTACAGAGAGCGAGTGCAGCGAATCCGCAAGATGCTGGGGACCATGACAAAGCCGAATGGATTGTACCCAAATAGGATGAACATAAGAACGGGCAAATGGATAGGCAGTGACTCTTCCATAAATAGATTCCACGACTCTTTGCTAAAGTCGTGGCTGCAGTCGGGAAATCTGGATACAGAATCTGAGCAGATGTACACTGATGCCATTCTGGGCATTGTGCAGAATATGCTGACTGTAAGTCCCCAAGGGGATACCTACATATCGGACTATGCAAACGGCAGTCAAAACCATCGAATGGATCAAGCAGCATGTTTCTCCGGCGCGCTTTTTGCCTTTGGAGCAGCCTATGACCAGATGAAGCACTGGGAAAAGTACGCAGATATCGGCACTAGCATTACAGAAACGTGTCATCGAAGCTACGAACAAACACCCACGAAACTGGCTCCGGAAGTGCTTGTCTTTCCAGCTGATGCAATCGAGGCAGCAGCTCCACATCAGAGGAATCGTTATATGCTCTCTGCAGATGTCCTCGAGAGCTATTTGGTCATGTGGCGCCTGACACGTGACAAGAAGTATCGCAACTTTGGCTGGAAGTTGGTGCAGGCAATCGAAAAACATTGCCGCATGCCACACGGATACACCGGCATAAGGAACGTGTACGAGATGCCACCGGAACCGGTCGATTCGCAGCCAAGTTTGTTCTTGGCAAAGACACTCAAGTGTTTGTTTCTGTTGTTCTCCGAGGATGATGTGATTTCGTTATACGAATGGGTTCTCAACAGCGGCGGACATCCCTTGCCGATCCAGCGCGAATATGAATATTATCGGGAACTCGTTTGAGAACGATTCTTCGATCTGCTCCGATGCAACTCCCAAAGTTTCACAAGACGTTTTATGTTTATTTTCAACACCTATAAAGTGAATGCAAGTACAATTCTTGCCTTAAATACGTCAATGTAAATGCACACATACACCTATATAAAAGTCTTATAAAACAATAGATACATTATGTACCCATATGTTTATGCATATGCAAGACAAAGTTGAAACAATATTTAATATCTGAGCACACACACCTAAGCATAAGCACCACACCTGTGAGTAATTCCTTGGACCCCTCTTAAGTCTCTCTAATCCATTCTCAGTTTTGATTTCCCTTAAAGCTGACTGTTGGCCAGATGATTGTCGATGACCACCTGAATGATCCTCATGCAATGCCGCTGCCTGGCCACCGTGTTGTCGATCAGTTGCTCGATAAACTGGCTGGCTGGTATGGTGGTGTTTGGTGGGATATCCTGGGTGCAGCTGATGTACTTGTTGAAGATTTCCGTGTTCAACGAGGTGGCCAAGTATGTGTCGCCCTCGTCCTGCTGCTGCAGTTTGTTGAGCACCTGGGCGGTGGCCAATATTTGTTCCTTTGTCTTTTGATATGCTTGTAGTTCCTGCAGCCTGGCATAATCCGCGTTGCTCATTTGAACGGATCTCTCGCCATCTATGTCCTTGATTACGCTCTTTGTCAGCTGCAGTATGTGATACTTTCGCTCGGACACAAAATTTCCCAGCAAGTAGCCTGCCGACAAGAGGACTCGTTAGTGAAAGTATTGGACCCTGACTGCCGTCTCTGACTTACCTGTTATCAGCATGAAGAAGGCAATTGTCAGCACCAGAGAGGCGCACGTTCGCTTTGAGACATATTCGCGGTATTCGCGGGAGCTGTTTGCCCGCACGGCCGTCTCATAGCTGAGTACTTGATGCATTTTGCCAGAGTCCTTTTTGTTGCTTAAAGACGAGCACAGAAGCAACACATTGCCCGGTTCTCACTACAGTGGGGGTGTGCTCATAAGCGGTAGTAGCATGACTTCATCGTATCCGTATCGTTCCACCTTTAGTGGTAGTCAATGAACCCTCCCAACAGTTGTGGGAATGGGTTGTGTGCCGTGGGTTGTGGGTGTTAACCAGGAAAACAAAGGAATGGGGCACAACATGCACTCTACTTTACTCTCTTAAATGTTGCCAATCCTTAAATACAGCTCTCGGAAACTTAACTTTCACTTAGTCCTCACTGCCTCCAGGGATATTCTGTTTATTTAAATGCTGGTTGAGTGCATTCACATAGCAATTAACTATGGCAGCAATTTATGTGTGGTTCACTTCGTATAAGTAAGTAAGAAGTCTTGCCATTAAGGGGCGTGTGAGTTATGGGACTTATGCCCAACCGCAACAGTTTTTAATTTTATTATGAAATGCTCGTTTTGTTTTTATTGCTTTATCCGAGTTGTCCTTGCACCCGGCGCGGTCTGCGGTCTGCTTGCCTGGACGTCGAGTTATGCACGAGCTTGGCACTTTGCCTGCCATCGGCTTTATTAGCTCTCGCAGCTCTGGTGAGTTTCCTGCTCGGAGCAAAGCTTTCGTCTGCTTTCGTGTTGAGTAGGGACTCTCGTTGAGAGAGGGTTCTGTTGTGTTATGTTGTGTTGGGTTGTGGTCAAGTGTAAGTAAGTAAATTTAAAAACTTGCACACTACCAACAAGTACTTAATGAGTTTCCAGCCATTTTTCGCTTGCCGGCTTCCGCTTCCTCACAAGTCATATCGGGTTCCAAACAGTTGACGCACTGCCACACGCGCCCCCTTTTGATTGTCTCTCTTTTGGTTAGCGACTACTTCAAGGATATTGTATGCCATTCGATTAGAACTGCCTCTTGCCACATATCGTGTTGCACTTCCACTTTGATGTTCGCTTCATTGAGGTGTTTAAGTCTGGGGGCATGTGTGGATTTAAGTAAAAGAAATGCGAGTATAAATCTGTTAGATTAAACGCACCACCAAAGTACCTGCCATTCATTTATTAACGCTGATTAGATTTTGGGCTCTTGTATTTGCATCGATAATGAAGCTAAACTGATATAAAACTCAGACAACCTGGGGAGCTGGGCTAGTCCAACGAAATGACTTTACTCGCACTCTTATTGGCAGCTCTTGTGGCCTCTGCCCTGGCCCATGACGCTGTGCACCCAAAGGATCTGCCGTTGGAACAGCGAAATATAGAGGGACGCATTACCAATGGCTATGAAGCGACAGAGGGAAAGGTACCCTATATAGTGGGCATCAGCTTGAACAGCAACGGAAGGTGGTGGTGGTGCGGTGGCTCGATCATTGGCAACACTTGGGTCCTAACAGCTGCTCATTGCACCAGCGAGTAAGTTTATCCTACCGACAATATGGACATGCCATTTAAGAGTAGATTTCAATCTCAAACAGTGCCGATGAGGCTTCCCTCTACTATGGAGCCACGAACTATGAGCAGGCGGCCTTCCGGCACACTGTCAGCAGTGCCGCTTTCATTCGATATCCCGATTATCGTGGGCTCGATCATGACATATCCCTCATCAGAACACCTCATGTGGACTTTTATAACCTGGTGAACAAGGTGGAGCTTCCCAGGCTGGATGAGCGCTACAACTCATTCGACAGCTACTTGGCCCTGGCCTCTGGCTGGGGTGCCATCTATGATGGCAGCAATGTGGTGGAGGATCTACGCTGCGTGGACGTGGAAGTCATCCCCCTATCGCAGTGCCAGGCTTACTACGGCACCGAAACTGCCTCCGAGAATGTCATTTGCGTGGATACTCCCGATGGAAAGTCAACCTGCCAGGGCGATTCTGGCGGCCCTCTGGTCACTCATGACGGTGCAAAGCTGATCGGCGTGACTTCCTTCGTTTCCATTTATGGCTGCCAGTCGGGTGCTCCAGCTGGTTTCACTCGTGTCACCCAATACCTCGAGTGGATCAAGGAGGAGACGGGAATATTTTACTAAAAGTTCAAGATTTTTGTTTAAAAATAAAAAATGTTAATGAGTATCAGAAAAATGATTTTTAAATTATATTTTTAAGAGATCAAAACAGTTAACGAAAATTCAACTTTTTAGAAATAGATTTGTTCACATTAAATTACAGTAAATAAATAATTTAAAGGTAAATCCAAACATTTTTTAAATTTATTAAACCATAAATTGCCTTTAAAGGACAATGTTTTTAATTGTAAATTATTTTTAGCGAAGTTTGAAAGGATAAAACTGTTGGTACAATTTAATAATATTTTAGATTTAGATTAAAAATGATTTATAATAAAATAAAAAAAGACTAAAACTAGAAAAGGTGTTATGTACAAACGATTTATGATCATAATACTCGATCCATCGATACTAAAAATTATTCCAGAGTGATTCCGGAGTCCCTCAGGTCACTAAATATTGACAATCTCTAAATAAATGACACTTTTGCCAACTTATTACAAGTACAACACACTACGATAGCAGAGTGTTGGCCATAATTTCACCGAACGTTCCACTCGAAGACTTCTAATCAGCAGACACAACATTCATTAAAAATAAACTTGAGCCTGATTTATTGCCAGTGAATCCTAAATTGAAGTAAAAGTAGCACTTGTGGATGTGTAGAGGAACCAGATAAGGCTGCCCCGACAGTATAAAAACGTAGGCAAGTGGTAGGAAAGGTATGAGTTTCACCGCTTAGTCAAGATGAAACTGTTCGTATTCCTGGCATTGGCTGTGGCCGCAGCTAGCGCTGTCCCCACTCCCCAGCAGAAGCACACTCCTGTCCCTGTCAAGGACATTGAGGGCCGTATCACCAACGGCTACAATGCCTACGAGGGCAAGGTCCCCTACATTGTTGGTCTGCTCTTCAGCGGCAACGGCAACTGGTGGTGCGGTGGCTCCATCATTGGCAACACCTGGGTCCTGACCGCTGCTCACTGCACCAACGGAGCTGAGTCTGTCACCATCAACTATGGTGCCAGCTTCCGCACCCAGCCCCAGTACACCCACTGGGTGCACCGCAACGACATCATCCAGCACCACCACTACAACAGTGGCAACCTGCACAACGACATCTCCCTGATCCGCACTCCCCATGTCGATTTCTGGCACTTGGTCAACAAGGTTGAGCTGCCCAGCTACAACGATCGCTACAACAGCTACGCCGGACACTGGGCTGTTGCCTCCGGATGGGGCGGCACCTACGACGGCAGCCCTCTTCCCGACTGGCTCCAGTGCGTCGATGTCCAGATCATGTCTCAGGGCGATTGCAGCCGCACTTGGTCTCTCCACGACAACATGATCTGCATCAACACCAACGGCGGAAAGTCCACCTGCGGAGGAGACTCCGGCGGCCCCCTGGTTACCCATGACGGCAACCGCCTGGTGGGAGTTACATCCTTCGGTTCCGCTGCTGGTTGCCAGTCTGGTGCCCCAGCTGTCTTCAGCCGTGTCACCGGCTACTTGGACTGGATCCGCGACAACACCGGCATCTCCTACTAAGAGGAAACTCATCCTTATGCCCATATTTTCATTGGGTTACTTCAATAAAAGATTATAAAGCCAAAACAACTGTTGAACTCATACATACTTATACAACGAATCTCAGTAGAACAGATTTAAAGCCAAAGATGAAGAGAGAGTGAGTTAAAGAGGCAATTGATTTCTTCATTCTGGCAATAACAAGCCATAATTGGTAGATTGTAGATTAGATAATTCGTTATAATTGTTCTGTTTTGGATGGCTTATCAACTAGTATATTTCTACTGGCCAGGAACATACATTCTTCCTTCCTTTTTTAAAATATGTAAAATGTACATTGTACATCTGTACGTATGAATTTCATAGAAGGGAAGGTACCCTTATCGGGTACATCACGGTGTGGGACAAATTTGCGGCGTGAGAGAGTGAATTTGGCAGCGGAGAAGATGTAACTCTAAAGCTGGAGAAAGCTTCTGGAAGGCGACCATTACGAAGGCAAAGGAACACTCTGTACGAATGTATTGTATGGAATTAGCTGTGTCCGAGCGTCACTTTATTCTAGATTACACGCTACGGCCGATCGAGAGCCTTATGGATCGTATGTGCGGTCGCGAGCACAATCTCCCGGAAAGCGCTAACAGCATTAAACACGGTTTTTGTACAGGCTGTTGCGTGCAGCGGAGACAAGCTGTTACGCTGGACTGTTAACAGTGGCCGCCCCCCTAGCGCTGCTAGTCTGAACCCATTTCGAACAACTTATGACCTAAGACGATTTCTTTTTGCATACAATTACTGCACCAACAACTGTCCGACCAGCGTCACCAAGGCAAATCAAGAACCTTCCTCCCAACCGACAGGGACGGTACCGCATGACAGGAGAAGCGCTAAGCCGATGCAATGTTTCCAAATAAAAACGAGAAGGGACGTGTGAGACGCTTCTTACGCGTCACAACTTTTATACCCGGCACTCAGTACTACATCTGCACCTTAGCGTTTATTTGTAAAATTTTACATTTTTTCTTCATCTGTTATCTACATCAACAACACTACTCACGCCAACACGCTCCTTTAGCTCGCCACCCTCCCCTAGAGCCACACACTACAGAGTAAGCGCAGAGACGCGGCCGAGGCAAAGGCAGATACGTGTCAGAGGCATAGGTCACAAACTGCGCGAAGCAGAGTGTGAATGAGAGAATGTGTAAAAAAAAACAAATATAAGCTGCGGGACGGGGTGGGTTTAGCCACTGCAAATTAATTTCTTCATTGTGGCCATAATAATGATCCAATCGGATCCCAATTTGGTGATCTGATAGATATGGTCATTCACCACGGAATGGCGTTTTTAGTTTTCTTTTATTTTCAAAATTGTAGGTTTGGGAGGTTTTCGCCATTTTACGGGGGCGGGGCTAATTTTTGAAATACACTGGTTTCAGTGTGAGCATACAGCAGTCTGGAGCCAAAATTTGGTGACTTTAGCTCTTATAGTCTCTGAGAACTAGCCGACAAACAAGACGGACGGACGGACGGACGGACGGACAGACAGACATGGCTCAATCGACTCGGCTATTGATGCTGATCGAGAATATATACTTCATGGGGTCGGAAACGTTTTCTTCTGTGCGTTAGGTTAGGTTAGGTTGAGGCGGCTGTCGGGGATTGTCAGAGACCCGACACACTTAGGCCGGTTTCGGCCCATTGTGATACCGCATGTTTCGCTCCCTTCTCTCCCGTGAGACCCTATTTTATCCATTTTCCCATCCGGATGCCCTTATGAAGCCTGCGATCCGTCTGGGACTTATTGTAGACATGTCCGAAATGTCATTTAGAAAAGGAGAGCCCAAGTATTGGAGTCTCCTTCTACTGAGAGCCGGGCAGGAGCAGAAAAGGTGTTCCACAGTCTCCTCCTCGTCCTCATCTCTACAGCTTCGACAGAAATCGTTATAAGGGGCTCCCAGCCTGTTTGCATGTGTGCCTATTAGCCAGTGTCCCGTAAGGGAGCGTATGACTGAGCTGCACCTACTCCTACTGAGTTTGCAGAGCTCATCGGTGCGCTTCCTATTTATGTTAGGCCATGTTTGCCGAGTTATGCGACATAGTGGCACAGTTTGCCATCTGTCATTTGTAAGTTTCTTAAAATGTTCTTTTATTCTGAGCTTGCAGGTGGCCATTGGCATACTGTGCGTTATATACAACCGTTATTCGCACAAATACAATATACCCTATTTACTCTTCGAGTACCGGGAATAAATATATAAAATTGTATTCAAAAAGTCTTTCTAATGTAGTGAATTCTTCGATTTTTATCGCAGTTAATTGACCCTTTAAAAATTAAAATTTTTGGTGGTGCTGAGCCTCCAAAAAAAAGTGAACCGCTTCACCCTGCCACATTCTACGCAATTATAGTCCTTGCAAATCTCTACAAATCTTATCAAAGGAATAATAATTCTATCTACATTACGGAAGAAACTGTGGCATGTGTACATACTTTTCCTTCATCGAGATCGTTCCAATGGTAGCCATATACCATAATTATCTATACATCCCCTATGCCATCTATTTATAAATGTGTATAATAAAACAGATTACCAGATATAACACAGTCGAAGGGATTTCAATATCAGAATATATGATCATGGACAGCCTTACGTTACACGCCGTACAATGGCCCAGTGAGTGCTAGCCATAATTTCAATAAAATATCCACTTGAAGAATCCTTATCAGCCGCGCAAGACTTTCATGAATGAAAACTTTTGCAAAATTTATTACACAGAATGCTACTTTCCAGTAAGCTCTTGTCGATGTGTAGAAGAGCCAGATAAGGCGACTGCTCGACAGTATAAAAGCGTCGCCAAAAGAAGGAAAGGTATGAGTTTCAGACTTTAATCAAGATGAAACTGTTCGTATTCCTGGCATTGGCTGTGGCCGCAGCTAGCGCTGTCCCCACTCCCCAGCAGAAGCACACTCCTGTCCCTGTCAAGGACATTGAGGGCCGTATCACCAACGGGTACAACGCCTACGAAGGCAAGGTCCCCTACATTGTTGGTCTGCTCTTCAGCGGCAACGGCAACTGGTGGTGCGGTGGCTCCATCATTGGCAACACCTGGGTCCTGACCGCTGCTCACTGCACCAACGGAGCTGAGTCTGTCACCATCAACTATGGTGCCAGCTTCCGCACCCAGCCCCAGTACACCCACTGGGTGCACCGCAACGACATCATCCAGCACCACCACTACAACAGTGGCAACCTGCACAACGACATCTCCCTGATCCGCACTCCCCATGTCGATTTCTGGCATCTGGTCAACAAGGTTGAGCTGCCCAGCTACAACGATCGCTACAACAGCTACGCCGGACAATGGGCTGTTGCCTCCGGATGGGGCGGCACCTACGACGGCAGCCCTCTTCCCGACTGGCTCCAGTGCGTCGATGTCCAGATCATGTCTCAGGGCGATTGCAGCCGCACTTGGTCTCTCCACGACAACATGATCTGCATCAACACCAACGGCGGAAAGTCCACCTGCGGAGGAGACTCCGGCGGCCCCCTGGTTACCCATGACGGCAACCGCCTGGTGGGAGTTACATCCTTCGGTTCCGCTGCTGGTTGCCAGTCTGGTGCCCCAGCTGTCTTCAGCCGTGTCACCGGCTACTTGGACTGGATCCGCGACAACACCGGCATCTCCTACTAAGAGGAAACTCATCCTTATGCCCATATTTTCATTGGGTTACTTCAATAAACGATTTTACAGCAACAAATATTATCGCTTTTTGAATATTGGGCAGTGTGGGAAAAGATCTTTAAAACTTCTTTATCACGATCACAGGCAGGTTCCAACTTTCAGTGTCCGATTTAATTGTGATAACGAAAAGTTTGGTGCTCCCCAATTCGTTCAACAAAAAATTTGTCTGTTTTCTGTACGGGAAAGTTTTTTGATTTGTTTTGTTTTTGGTATTTAATCGGTACAGCAAAATTTTATGGTCGCAGCAACAAATTTTATGAGAGAAAAAAAAGTAACAACTTTTATGACAAAAAAAAAGTCCGTTTTTATTTGCAAAATTAAATAAATAAATGAAATTCTTAAAACTATATAAATTATTTTTACAAGCAATTTTTATTCGTACTAACATCTGCGTGCGTTTAACAGCAATAGACTCTGCCCTTAACACATTCAATTGACAATGAAACAAACAGACCCAACAACTTTCAGAATATTAAAAATATTTACCAACGAAAAATATATTTAAAAAAAATATTAAAATAATTAGTTAAAGTCAAATAAAATGTGTGTTTCTTTTGAAGAACCAGAGCAGTAGCTGATCTGAAAACCTAGTATATGAAAGCAGCGTATCCAAAATGGATCAATAACTAGTACATACATACATATGTACATATGTATACATATGTATAGTGCAGATACCTTAAAAATGGTATAAAACTTAAACTTTGGTTAAATATGTTAAATATTATATAGCCTTGTCTCGACATGATTAAAGAAGTCCCCTGAAATGTATCATTAAATATCTTTACAATTATCCTTTCTGTACATTCATGTTTTGAGTTATGCAAGTACATTTTATTCCATTTAATCTTCTTGGGTTTGCCCTAAAAATCTAGAGATAAATATATAATTAAAAAACATAACACCGGAAATTCCGTTATGGCGTTTAATTATATTTATCTACATTTTTCACAGACCTTTTATTTTCCACCGACTCCCTCTTTGGAATAAAACTGCGATGACAGTCTGCAGGACAATTCCATCTTGCTAATTTCACCCTTTTTAAATAAACATCTCAAACGTTTCTTGTTCGAAATCGTTCAGATATTTGGTGGAACCTTCTGGAGGCTTATAATAAAACATACAACCGGAAATCTCGTAATCGAACGCCGAAGATTTCTTTTATACATCAGAGATAAGGGCGCGTGCCCGCTGCTGAATGCTAAATAAATTATTTGCATTAATTTTGTTAGCTTTATCGAGAACTTGTTACAAAAACGACCCACGTCAGTAGGCCGCCGGTGTGCCATATTTTTCTTCAAAGAGTCCACTTGTAGACACCTTATCAGCAGGGCAAGACTTTCATGAAAGAAACGTTTGCAAAATTTATTGCTAGTGTAGGTTACATTCAATTGAGAGGAGCACTTGTGGCTGTGTGCACGAGCCAGATAAGAGAGTTTCGATAGTATATAAGGTTCGCCAAGCTTGAGGAAAGGCATGAGTTTCCGAGCTTAACCAAGATGAAACTGTTCGTATTCCTGGCATTGGCTGTGGCCGCAGCTAGCGCTGTCCCCACTCCCATGGAGAAGCACACCCCTGTCCCTCTCAAGGACATCGAGGGCAGAATCACCAACGGCTACAATGCCTACGAAGGCAAGGTCCCCTACATTGTAGGTCTGCTCTTCAGCGGCAACGGCAACTGGTGGTGCGGTGGCTCCATCATTGGCAACTCCTGGGTCCTGACCGCTGCTCACTGCACCAACGGAGCTGAGTCTGTCACCATCAACTATGGTGCCAGCTTCCGCACCCAGCCCCAGTACACCCACTGGGTGCACCGCAACGACTTCGTCCAGCACCACCACTACAACAGTGGCAACCTGCACAACGACATCTCTCTGATCCGCACTCCCCATGTCGATTTCTGGCATCTGGTCAACAAGGTTGAGCTGCCCAGCTACAACGATCGCTACAACAGCTACGACGGACAATGGGCTGTTGCCTCCGGATGGGGCGGCACCTACGACGGCAGCCCTCTTCCCGACTGGCTCCAGTGCGTCGATGTCCAGATCATGTCTCAGGGCGATTGCAGCCGCACTTGGTCTCTCCACGACAACATGATCTGCATCAACACCAACGGCGGAAAGTCCACCTGCGGAGGAGACTCCGGCGGCCCCCTGGTTACCCATGACGGCAACCGCCTGGTGGGAGTGACTTCCTTTGTGTCTGCTGCTGGTTGCCAGTCTGGTGCCCCAGCTGTCTTCAGCCGTGTCACCGGCTACCTGGACTGGATCCGCGACAACACCGGCATCTCCTACTAAAAGTCCAATTCTTTTCCTATTTTTGGATTTCTTCAATAAAAGCATATGAAAAAATAATTATAAACTGTTTTATTAATCTTCTTGAGGTCTACAACATGGTAGAGGTTCTGGGTATACACAAATTTGGCAGGCAAATTTAACCTCTTAAACTGAATATATTCTCGACTAGCAAACCATGTTTTTAAAGCATTTTTATACCCGGTACTCGAAGAGTAAATAGGGTATATTGTATTTGTGCGGATAACGGTTGTATGTAACGCACAGAAGGAAACGTTTCCGACCCCATAAAGTATATATATTCTTGATCAGCATCAATAGCCGAGTCGATTGAGCCATGACTGTCTGTCCGTCTGTCCGTCCGTCCGTCCGTCCGTCTGTCCGTCTTGTTTGTCGGCTAGTTCTCAGAGACTATAAGAGCTAGAGCCACCAAATTTTGCATCCAGACTTCTGTATGCTCACACTGTTACAAGTGTATTTCAAAAATGAGCCTTGCCTTCCGCCACCGCAAAAGGGCGAAAACCTCCCAAATCTACAATTTTGAAGATAACAGAAAACTAAAAACGCCATTCCGTAGGGAATGACCATATCTATCACCAAATAATTTTCAGTGGCCAAACCCACCCCGTCCCGTAGCTTATAGCAGCACACTCTGCTTCGCGCAGTTTATGGCCTCTGCCCCTGACACATCTCTGCCGCTGCCTCTGCCGCGACTCTGCAGTGTGTGTCTATAGGGGAGGGTGGCGAGCTAAAGGAGCGTGTTGGCGTGAGTAGTGTTGTTGATGTAGATGACAGATGAAGAAAAAATGTAAAATTTGACAAATAACCGCTAAGTTGCAGATGTAGTACTGAGTGCCGGGTATAAAACTTGTGACGCGTAAGAAGCGTCTCACACGTCCCTTCTCGTTTTACTTGGCAACTGGGTCTCAATTAGAAAGGAATTTTAAAATTGAAAATTGTTTCTTTCATTTTGATAGATTATCCTTTCAGTATCATTATATTTAATTCTGCTGTGCAGATTTATTTATACTCTGTTTTAATGAACTTTGCCATAGGTGGTGGCACCAGGGCAGATATCTACTGATTGTCGAACTGAAAGGGAATATTAAATTCGGTGCCCCGAAGTCAAATTTAATAGAATACAAAACATACTAATCAAACACTCAAAATCTCATTCTCGAAATCAAATCAGAATCTAATCTATTTTATTCTAGTGGCTGCCGCAGGAGCAAGCCGCCGAGTCATGAATCCATTATCTAAGTCAGTATATTTGCATTGTTGAACACATGGGCTAAGGGCTCATAAATTAATTACTATCTTTGCCGGTACCGTAGAGAGGAAATGAGTACGAAAGTACACATTTGGAACAGTTGGAAATTTCGCGATTTTCATTCACTCAATTCATTCACTTGAAGTGCGAGTCTACTACTCAGCTTACTACTTCACTCACTCACATTCAATCAGTTATAAGTAGATAGTATTCCGCACACTTATGGACATTTCTTGTCCAAGTGCATTATACAGTGGCGGAAAAAATAATAGAAACGACAGGCGATTCACACTTGAATCCAAATATTTTGTTTTTGGTGAAAGTTGTTTACATCAAAACAAGTGTGCTTTGTTGCAGGATATTAGGGCTTTATGTAGGACCCTCTTTAGGGCTCCTTTCGTAAGTTTCTTAAGCAGTGTATCCTGATTTGTATGAAGACCACGCTTTTGTCTTGGAAAAAATAATAGAAACGCAGTCTAATTTTTTTCATAACTTTTTTTAAAACGGTTTAAATTGAAATATATTGGTAGCAATTCATAAACTAACGGCAAAAGAAGATATAAAATAGCTTTTCCCGTTGATCCGGTTGTGTTTGTTGTTGTTAGAGTCTCAGAATGGGGTGCGGAGGACATTGTACGGATTTTGAAAGAACAAATATCCTTACACCAGGATATGAATGTCACACAACGTCAGATAGTGTTACTATTCTAAAATGGGTTTAATAAAAGCTTTTTCGACGATTAAGGACAAAAAATAAAGAAACACACGGGGAAGAATGCACGCAACATCGGCTTGGTGCGACACACCACCTTGTTCAAAAATAAAAAAAATTCTTTCTCTCTTCGGAAAATTTGAAAAACGATCTCAATGCATCGGTTAGTAGTCGTACTATATGACATAAGTTGATTTAGGTCGATAAAAAATTACACAAAGCTAAAGTAGATGTATATACTTACGAAAATGAGATTCAGATAGGTACTCAATGCCTCAAGGTGCATTTATTTCGTCCTGGGTACATTTGGTCCTGGGAAGTTGTATTAAGGTGCCTAATATGAGATTTCCTAACAAATCTGAGCAAATTGACTTTAGTTTCATTTGCCTACAGCACATTTTTTTTGACTATACGAAATAATAGCACCTTGAGGCATTGAGTACCTATCTGAATATCATTTTCGTAAGTATATACATCTACTTTAGCTTTGTGTAATTTTTTATCGACCTAAATCAACTTATGTCATATAGTACGACTACTAACCGATGCATTGAGATCGTTTTTCAAATTTTCCGAAGAGAGAAAGAATTTTTTTTTTATTTTTGAACAAGGTGGTGTGTCGCACCAAGCCGATGTTGCGTGCATTCTTCCCCGTGTGTTTCTTTATTTTTTGTCCTTAATCGTCGAAAAAGCTTTTATTAAACCCATTTTAGAATAGTAACACTATCTGACGTTGTGTGACATTCATATCCTGGTGTAAGGATATTTGTTCTTTCAAAATCCGTACAATGTCCTCCGCACCCCATTCTGAGACTCTAACAACAACAAACACAACCGGATCAACGGGAAAAGCTATTTTATATCTTCTTTTGCCGTTAGTTTATGAATTGCTACCAATATATTTCAATTTAAACCGTTTTAAAAAAAGTTATGAAAAAAATTAGACTGCGTTTCTATTATTTTTTCCAAGACAAAAGCGTGGTCTTCATACAAATCAGGATACACTGCTTAAGAAACTTACGAAAGGAGCCCTAAAGAGGGTCCTACATAAAGCCCTAATATCCTGCAACAAAGCACACTTGTTTTGATGTAAACAACTTTCACCAAAAACAAAATATTTGGGATTCAACTGTGAATCGCCTGTCGTTTCTATTATTTTTTCCGCCACTGTATGTACGTAACATATGGCGACTGACTTTTCGTTCTCTTTGTGGTTGTGTCTAGTGAAAGTTTAACCTTCTGCCGCTCTTGTGTCTTTTCCGTTGAGCAGAAAATATGGGTACAAGTGCACTTGAGCAGTTGAAGGAGTTCTTTCGGAGGGGGCAATGTTTTATTGAGTGTCGCAAAACATTTCAAGATTGTGAGCTTTGCATACACATAAACAAATAAGTGGTTAATAAATGCAAAGCTAATCAGTCATGGTTTACAATTTATTATTGCATTAATTCTTTATCTTGTGGACACTTTAATCTAATCAAATAATCTGTGCGGTCACAAATACTTTATGACCTCTAAGTTAGTTAGTTCCGCAGCTTGAGCTATAAATATCCACACTAATTAATTCGAACCCAATGCATCGCAATCCGTGGCTGTGTCTTTAATTTGGAAATTCTTTGAGCTCCAAGCAGAGAAATGTGCGCGGAGTGCAATGCACTCGGCTTAACAACTTAAGCACGTACGGCCACAGCGCCACAACCGCGGTGCCCCTTCTTTCATCTCCTCCTTTCAAAACACACATTTCAAAGAGCGCTCGCTCCTTTGGAGTATTTAGCGAGTCAAAGGACAAGTTACACTTACAGTGGCATCTTTTTTATATGATTTTGATTGATTGGCCAGCCTGTTGCGCAGAAGGAACGGCGTTAGGGTACCCGCAGTGCCCAGCTAGACTGCTTTACCAGCAGTCGCCCAAGAGCGGCAGGTTAACTGCAGCTTGCCGATGTGCGTATTGTGACGGACGCACTGCAGCGACGTCAATCGTCCGCGAGGATGTATGCCAGGTCGCTCTTGATCAGGATTCACACATAGTAATGTATTTATATTGAGCGATCTGACTCTCAGCTGTACCGCATTAATGTGCCATCTCTGTCCGTACTGCTTTACCAGCGCGATCAAGCATAGCGGCAATCTGTTGTTTCAACTACGCAAATTCCAGCCCAAAGTGTCGGAATGCATAGCAAGAATCGTGGCAAAGCAAAACCAGCCGGATGTGTTAATTTGGCAATAAACCTTTACATTCATATTCAGTTGTTTTATTGCTGTAAGCTTAGTAACTTTCAACGTTCCTCTTTGTCGACATGCTGCGCGTATAACAGTCGGCCACTGTGTACAGTGTAAAGTACAACGGCAGAGTAACTGTTCGGCGCTGTTAAAGTAGCGCAAGAGCTTTTGCGAAACTGTTAAGTTAGCAGAGTAACTTTTCGAATCTGTTGGCCAGACTTGCTGACTGCTGCTGCTGTTAGTTGTTTACTCTGCGGACTTAATTATGACTCATTGACCTTTACTGCATGCATTTAATTTATGTTTTATTAATAGATATTCATTTAACATTCCAGTGGCATAACCCCATAAACACACAAGATTACAGTTCTCCGTTCTGAAATCGATCAATCACCTTTCATTCAGCATTGCATTCGACTGAGCTGATTGATCCCACTTTTAGGGCTTCGAAAATCGAACATAATTTGTGTGTCACTCATCACGTGCAGGTGTAGGGCAGCCCACCATACCATGGGCATTTGATTGCACTGCTTGAATCGGCTGCCCTGCCCTGCTTTCCACCCTCCCCTAATGCATGCGGAGACCCATCAGGTGTGGTCAAGCAATTGTGGCAAAACGATTTACCTCTCTGGCGGGACCATTGACTGGCGTTTCGGCCACACATTGACCGACTTTTTGCCCCAAGTGCTAATGTAATTAGTGGAATATACCGACTAGTGGCCGCTGGTTCTGAACAGTGCAGCGCAGCTAATTGGACCCTCAACATCGTGATCCCTAAACGCCCAAACTGTGGATACTGTGCGTGAAAAAGGACACGGGGCCAAAGGACATTTAGCAAGTGTCTGTCGGGGGGTAAACATGATCGATCGAATTTAGTCAAAATATTTAAAACATTTCGCGTCGGAAAGTGTGAGAAAAGAGAAGAGAAAAGATGGCTGGCACCGAATCGGATGCGGAAAAGGCCGCAGGCTCCCGCCTGGACTACGACCTGATGATGGCCGAGGAATATATTCTCAGTGATGTGGAGAAGAATTTTATTCTGTCCTGTGAGCGTGGTGACCTGCCGGGCGTTAAAAAGTAAGAGGATGAGTCTATGGATTCCAATGTGGGATGTATCTTAATCCGTTATCCTTGAAGAATTCTTGAGGAATTTGAGGGCACCGATAAGTTCAACATAAACTGCACGGATCCCATGAATCGCTCCGCTCTCATTTCGGCCATCGAGAACGAGAATTTCGACCTGATGGTAATACTCCTGGAGCACAACATCCAAGTGGGCGACGCGCTGCTGCACGCCATATCCGAGGAGTATGTGGAGGCCGTGGAGGAGCTGCTGCAGTGGGAGGAAACCAATCACAAGGAGGGCCAGCCCTATGTAGGTTATTCCCTCCACCAACCTTGCCTTTTATTTGTGAGCCAAAAGTACAAGTGTAAACACTTTGACCCCCCCACACACACAGAGCTGGGAGGCAGTGGACCGTTCAAAGTCAACGTTCACCATGGACATAACCCCTCTGATTCTGGCTGCACACCGCAATAATTATGAGATACTCAAAATACTGCTGGATCGCGGTGCCACACTGCCAATGCCCCACGACGTCAAGTGAGTAAGCCCTGCACTCGCCCAACTGGCACGTTCCAGTGGCAAAATTAGTTAATTAGAAGGGAGCGCCCATCGAGGCTGGATGTCTATAAAGGGTGTTGCGTTGTGTCTTTTCTTTTTTGCTGCAGGTGCGGCTGCGATGAGTGTGTCACGTCTCAGACCTCGGACTCCCTGCGCCACTCGCAGTCGAGGATCAACGCGTATCGCGCGCTGTCGGCCAGCTCCCTGATCGCCCTGAGCTCGCGAGACCCTGTATTGACCGCCTTCCAGCTGTCCTGGGAGCTGAAGCGACTGCAGGCCATGGAATCGGAATTTCGTGCCGAATATACGGTACGCCAGCGCACAGTGAACTGTCGAACTGCGACCAACTTGTGTTTGTGTTTGTGTTTGCCCAACAGGAAATGCGTCAGGCGGTGCAGAACTTTGTCACGTCCCTGCTGGACCACGCTCGCACATCCATGGAGCTGGAGGTGATGCTCAACTTTAATCACGAGCCCTCGCACGACATTTGGTGCATTGGCCAGCGGCAGACACTGGACAGATTGAAGCTGGCCATCCGATACAAGCAGAAGACGGTGGGTGCTGCTTCACTCCCGCTCTGATGTAAGACCTTAATGCATTTGCTTTCGCTTCCACAGTTTGTGGCCCATCCGAATGTGCAGCAATTGCTGGCTGCCATTTGGTACGATGGCCTGCCTGGCTTTCGGCGCAAACAGGCCTCGCAGCAGCTCCTGGATGTCATCAAGCTGGGCGGCAGTTTCCCCATCTACAGCATGAAGTATATCCTCGCGCCGGACTCGGAGGGTGCCAAGTTTATGCGCAAACCCTTCGTCAAGTTCATCACACACTCCTGCTCGTACATGTTCTTTCTGAGTGGGTAAAACTGAATGTTGCATGTGGCTTTAATCTCTACCACTTTCCCATTTCCCTTGCACAGTGCTGCTGGGCGCTGCCTCGCTGCGCGTGGTGCAAATCACCTTCGAGCTGTTGGCCTTTCCGTGGATGATCACCATGCTGGATGATTGGCGCAAGCACGAACGTGGCTCACTGCCGGGACCCATTGAGCTGGCCATCATAACCTACATCATGGCACTGGTATTCGAGGAACTCAAGTCGCTCTACTCGGACGGGCTGTTCGAGTACATCATGGATCTGTGGAACATTGTCGATTTCATATCGAACATGTTCTACGTCACGTGGATTCTGTGCAGAGCCACAGCCTGGATTATAGTTCATGTGAGAGCAGTCCTTAACCCTTTTGGCTACTATAACTAAGTTCTTTGTCTCATCTTTAGCGAGATCTTTGGTTCCGCGGCATCGATCCGTACTTTCCCCGCGAGCACTGGCACCCCTTCGATCCGATGCTGCTCTCGGAGGGCGCCTTCGCCGCTGGCATGGTCTTCTCGTACCTCAAGCTTGTGCACATCTTCTCCATAAATCCGCACTTGGGACCGCTGCAAGTCTCGCTGGGACGCATGATCATTGACATCATCAAGTTCTTCTTTATCTACACTTTGGTGCTCTTTGCCTTTGGCTGTGGCTTGAATCAACTCTTGTGGTACTACGCGGAGATGGAGAAGAACAAGTGCTATCATCTGCATCCCGATGTGGCGGACTTTGATGATCAGGAAAAGGCCTGCACCATTTGGCGACGTTTCTCCAAGTGCGTAGGCAGACAAACTCTATTTATATTTCCCCCTTAATGGTTTTCCTTCTACTTTCAGCTTGTTTGAGACTTCCCAATCCCTGTTTTGGGCATCCTTTGGTCTGGTGGATCTTGTCTCCTTCGATTTGGCTGGCATCAAGAGCTTCACACGCTTCTGGGCGCTGCTCATGTTCGGCTCGTACTCCGTCATCAACATTATTGTGCTGCTCAACATGCTGATTGCCATGATGTCCAACTCGTATCAAATCATTTCGGAGCGCGCCGACACCGAGTGGAAATTCGCACGCTCGCAGCTGTGGATGAGCTACTTCGAGGATGGCGGCACCATCCCTCCACCTTTCAATCTCTGCCCCAACATGAAAATGTTGCGCAAAACCCTCGGACGCAAGCGGCCATCAAGAACCAAGAGCTTTATGGTAGGTACATGGGTCAAAGGGTGACCTCATGCAGCTCAGCACGGGGGCAGGGCAACAGGCAAATCATTTTCAATCAAGCTCCTGCGGCTACTTACTAATAGCTCAATCCTTGCCACCCACTCTCTCACTCTCTCTCAGCGCAAATCCATGGAGCGGGCACAGGTTCTGCATGACAAAGTGATGAAGCTGCTGGTGAGGCGTTTTGTCACCGCCGAGCAGCGAAAACGGGACGACTACGGCATCACCGAGGATGATATCATTGAGGTGCGCCAGGATATTAGCTCGCTGCGCTTCGAGCTGCTGGAGATTTTCACGAATAATAGCTGGGATGTGCCCGACATTGAGAAGAAGACAGCGGGTAACAGACAGCTCGAAAGCGATTTAAAGAGGCAAATTCCCCACTTAATTTGCATAAATATTCATTTGCAGGCGTTGCTCGCACCACCAAGGGCAAGGTAATGGAACGACGCATACTCAAGGACTTCCAGATTGGCTTTGTGGAGAATTTGAAACAGGAAATGAATGAGAGTGAGGGCGGACTCGATATCTTTGCATCGTTGGCCAAGGTCATAGGCAGAAAGAAGACGCAAAAGGGGTGAGGGCAGGGTGTAAAGATGTTGAAATTATACCTCAGTGTATCCTTAACTTATAGCGAAAAGGACTGGAATGCCATTGCCCGCAAGAATACCTTTACTGCGGATCCCATTGGCTCGAAGCGCTCCTCCATGCAGCGGCACAGTCAGCGCAGTCTGCGGCGAAAGATCATCGAGCAGGCCAATGAGGGTCTGGCCATGGATCAACATCAATTGATTGGTAGGCCCAATGTCCCTGGCTATGCTCAGACTCGTATTTATCCGCTTTCCTTTGACCCTGAACAGAATTCAATCCCAACTTGGGCGAAGTGACGCGTGCCACGCGCGTCGCTTATGTCAAGTTTATGCGTAAGAAGATGGCCGCCGATGAAGTGTCGCTGGCCGATGATGAGGAAACACCGAAAACCGACGAGCAAAGGAAACTGGAGGGCACTATGGTGAGGCTACTTTAGTACTACTTTTAGCACTTTTCTTCCAACTAATTTTAACTTTTCTGCAGTCCAAAAAGGCCGGTGCTGGTGGCTTGGCTTCAGCTGCTTTGGCCCGAGCTTCCGTGAAGAATGTTGACGAGAAGCCCGCTGATGGCACCGACAACAAGAGCGCCATGAAAAAGCCAGCGGATGACAAGAAATCCGCCACAGGTGACGACAAGGACAAGAAGTCAGACTCGAAGCCAGGAGCAGCTGGAGCAAAGGCTTCTGCCGATCAGAAGCCCGTCCCGGCAGCAGGAGCACCCAAGCCCCAGGGCAGTGTCAAGCCCGGCGACCAGCAGAAGCCAAATGCCCCCGCACCACCATCCAAACCGGCGGATACAAAGCCAGCGGCACCGAAGCCAGGAGATCCGGCCAAGCCCGAAGCAGCTGTCAAAAAGGAGGAAGCGGCCAAGACCGAGGCGGCAAAGCCCGCGGCAGCAGGAGGAGCTGCCAAAAGTGCGGCACCTGCGGCACCAGCGGATGCCAAACCTGATCCGAATGCAAAGACACCTGCAGCGGGTGCCCCAGGAGCCACCAAGGCGGCCAATGAAACCCCAAGTGCACCCACCCAGGCAGGCGCGGGTCAGGAGCCGAAGGCAGCCTCCGACGGCAAGACGCCAGCACCCACGAAAACTGACGAAGCGAAGCCAGGGGATGGCAAGTCCGAAGCCAAACCTGGGGACGATAAGGACAAGAAACCAAGCGATGATAAGGATAAGAAGACAGCGGATGACAAGGACAAGAAGGCAGCAGCAGCAGCACCACTCAAACCGGCCATCAAGGTGGGTCAGAGCAGCGCGGCAGCTGGCGGCGAGCGGGGCAAGTCCACGGTCACGGGTCGCATGATTTCCGGCTGGCTGTAGGTCCTGCCACAGAGATCTCTCCTGAAATAATATTAGATGATAGTAACCCAAATGTATTAGCAGTCCAATGTGAGCAATAAAGTAACTTCCAAATGCAGAAAAATGTTTCCAGACTGCGGCTGCCCCCGCTGGTCATTTAATCATTCAATCCCTGCCCCGAGGGCTGCGAGTTTCGCTTTGT
This sequence comes from Drosophila subobscura, assembly GCF_008121235.1. Taxonomy (NCBI): domain Eukaryota; kingdom Metazoa; phylum Arthropoda; class Insecta; order Diptera; family Drosophilidae; genus Drosophila; species Drosophila subobscura. The sequence goes on along the minus strand of NC_048533.1, from coordinate 24,644,497 downwards.
ATTTGGCATGGAACATGTTGCCACAGCCACCTGTTGCCAGCACCCAACCACTGGCGGTGGCAGCAACATTTTGTCAGCCTCCCTGTTGCTCTTGACGTAATTTATTTACATCCCAGCCAATGTCCATGCTCCTGGGGCCCTATAAAAGCCGTTGAGTGGCCACCAGCAGCATCAGAAAATCATTGAACGTGCCCAAGGAAACATTTGACGGAGCCAACAGAACTGCAGCCATCCAAACAAATCGAAAATAGTTTTAGATAATTCTTAGTTTTGGAACAAAATGAAAGCCATTTGCAGTCTGTACAACATTGTCAGTGCCATTTTGCTGCTCGTTTTGCTGGCACAATTCAGCACAGCAGGTGAGTCGGGGGAATAAAACTACTTATCGTGGTATAAGATTATTGTAAATGGTGTTTAAAACAAGTGGAACTCTCAGCTTAGGTTAGCAATCTTTCAATGATTTCCACTACGATCTGGAACCCGAGCAAACTTAACCCTTTTTGCCACAAATTTACCTTCATTTTGGAATACTTAAAGTGCATAAATAATTATCATTGCTATTTTTCAGGACCTTTAAAAGAAAAAGGTAAAAAAGCTTCAGTCATGCTCCACATCCTTTTTATATTCTCACACTTTTTGCATTCCTCCCTTTAATATTCTGCATGAAATTTCTCTAAAAACACTTTCAAAACTTTAAGCAGAGAATGAAAATATTAATTTAATAAAAAAAATGACTGCCCTGCCCTCACACAGAGCTAAACCATGACAAGAATCGGCGTGGTGCCAACATGGGACTCTATGCATTTCCCCGCGTCGGTCGCAGCGATCCCAGCCTGGCCAACAGTCTGCGCGATGCCAGTGATGCCGCGGTCTTCGACGGCATTTACGGTGATGCCTCCCAGGAGGACTACACTGGTATGGCATGCAGGAGTAATGAGAGCGGAGACTAGCTGTTGTAACTGATATCTTTGGGGACATGCAATTTGGGCAATTTTCAGAGGCGGACTATCAGAAGCGGGCTGGTCTAGTGGCCTTTCCGCGCGTGGGCCGCAGCGACGCCGAGCTGCGCAAGTGGGCCCATCTCTTGGCTCTGCAGCAGGTGCTGGACAAGCGCACTGGGCCCAGTGCCTCCTCGGGCCTGTGGTTTGGACCTCGGCTGGGCAAGCGAAGTGTCGATGCCAAGGCATTCAACGATGCCGGCAAGGGGCAGCAGGAATTCAACTAGACACTGGCCGCGGCAGGACATGGGAACACCACGGAGCGTATACACATTTTGGCATCATAATTATCATAATTAATTCTAATCGAATTCAGCTTCTAATTTAACATCTATAACGGGTATAGAGCAAATATGTCTTTGGGTTAGATACACGTCCTACAAAATATTGTATAAACAAATAAACGAGAGCTGATGAGAGCTTGAAAATAAAATTAAAGTTTTAAATGCAAAATCCCGCAGAATGCAGAACTAAAGTTTGAGTTTTGAGAAAAGTTGTATTCTAAATTAGTTGCAAAATGTTCAATATGTTTATTTGTGTGATGCATTTAATAGGCTGAAGATCCTTTCTGCGCTCTCTAATCCTTTCGCTGCTTAAATTTTCGCAGTTCTGTTTGTATGGCCTCGATGAGAGGCGCTGCAGAGGCGGAGGCGCTGCTTGTGGCTGCCTGCTTGGGCACCTCTGTGTAAAGGTCCTCCTCTCTGTGATGGTGTCCCGCACTCAAGGGACGATTCAGTGTTGAATGGGAGCTGTACATGCTGCCACCACCCCACGCACTGTGGGTGGGTGAGGGAGGCTGCGTGGACGACAGCTTTGTGGTCTTCTCCGGTTGGGCTGTCGCTGGCCGTTCGGCTGCAGCTCTGCTGCCAGCTGTTGGATAAAAGCTTAAGGCAAAGAAAAGGTTGCAGCTATTTATATGCTCCTTTTGGGTTACTCCTTCTTGGGCCACCTACCTGGGCAATCCCGCGGAGGAGCCGCGATGCTCACGATTGGTCGCGGCGCGTCTGCTATTTGTGAAATTGTGCGTGGGCAAGGGCATGGGAATGTCATCCTGGCTGGCATACATTTGCAGGGCGCCCTCGAGTAGGCCCTCGTAATGGTTGCGTATAGCCGAGGGATTGTGAAATGGACTTGTGTTATAGTCTGCATAGGCCAGAGCCTCTGGGGAAGATTGATTGGAGAATTTGAGGGTTCAATTGAAATGTGTGGCTCGTGTTGGGAGTGGAGGGGAGACCAGAAGGAGAACAACTCTAATGCTAAGAGGTATCTACGTTGTCTACCAAGTAACTACATAAATTATAAGCAACAACTACGCTACGGTACGGTACGTTAAGGTAGCCTTAGTAACGTGACTCGGACTGTGACTTCGCCCCAAATCGAACATCATCTTCATCAACATTTTTATCATCATTTCTACTGGTTCTACTGGGACTTGGTGCATCTCCTCCCGCCTCACCCTGACTCTCGGTGGCTGCCAAACGTTTCTTGTGTCGCTCCCAGACCACGGGACCAATCACACCTGGATCGGGATTATCGCTGTGCGCCGAGGCAGCCGCCGCAGAGCGCACATTGCGCACCGAGTTCGGCGGCGCCTTGGGACTGGGAAAGCTGGCTATGGCGGCAATGGTGCCCACAGATTTCTGTGACTTCAGCGAGCGCTGGGAGCTGTGCGTGGCGCCTGGCTTCGGGGCAACGGCGTTCACATTGTCGTAGTACGTGACGAACACGGGATCCAGCACACGGTTGAGGGGTTCCGGCAGAGTGTTCTTCGGAAAGGCTCTCACAGAAGCCATCGACAGAAAGGAGCCCACGCTGGCGGTGTCCGAAGACTTGTCCGAGGGCTGCAGGGTGCGAATAATCTCGCTGTTTATGGCCTCCGGCGAGGCACCGCTGCCGAGTTTCTTGTCTTGCTGCTTCAGCAGCTTGTTGCGATGGTAATTGTTGTGCAGATTGTACGCCTCATTCCGCTGAAAGTTCTCATAGCTGCGCCGCAGTGCGTCCGGTGAGCCGTGGCTGCCCTCCTCCGCTGAGGAGTGTCCCGCCAGGGAGCCCTGAACGGGACTCGTCTCGAGGGAGCCAACGCGGTTCTCGTTTAAGTATCTCCGCCGCGACTTGTGCCTGGACTTGTCGCCTTTCTTCTCCGACACCACCGAAGTGTAGACTGTGTCCTCGTGCCCCTCGGCGCGGTCATACTGGTGCCGCCGCTTGTGGGCATCGAAGAGTCGCGCTGCCTTGTCGTCGAGGATGCGTTGCACATCGGCACTTGGCGGGTTGATGGGGCAGTAGACCGACGAGTCGGAGGTGTTGTCTGTCGAGGAGATGGAGTCCTGTCGGGAGCGCGAGTGAGTCCTATCCGCCGGTGGTGCCGGGAAGCTAATGCGTGGCTCTCGCTCGTAGGACAAGTTCTGCACTCCCACATCTCGATCCCCGTCAATTGCCTCAGTGGTGGAGGGTCGCATGGATTGCCCCTCCGAGAGCAGTTCATTGCGCGAAAAGTTTCTGCAAAAGGCAATCGTTATAGAGAGAGTTTTTTGGGAGAGGCAGAGCCTACCTGTTGACTGCGCTGAGTTCCCTTTGCCGGGCACGAGTGCGTCCCAGCAGCAGCACAGCCAAGAGCAGCAGCATCAGCAGCAGGATGGCCAGGGAGCTGATCACAACCAAAGCCACATTATTCTTCACCGAATTGAAGAAGCCCGCCTGACCGCTGCGCGGAACGGGCGCCAATGCGGTAGCCGTGGGTTCCCTAATGTAAGCTAAACACAGAACAACGATGAAATAATTATAAACAATTAGGAGCAAGAATAACTGCCAAAGCTTACGTTCTGACTTCATGTAGATTGCCTGCCCAAAAGTGCTCACTGCCTCCACCTCGCTGACCAGTTCCATGTCTTTGGCGGCTGTCGTCGCCAGCACGGGGCGTCCATTCACCAGAACCGTATAAATCAGCTCCGTTTGATTGGCTATGGGACGATCATTGCTGTGGGAATATGCAGGAAACTTTATACGTAAATAATAAATATTAAATTTTAGATTTAATTACAATTTGAGATTGACAAAGTTGACGTGTTCCATGGCATCCCCGTTGGTATTTGTGCTCCAGTTTTGCACATCCGCCTCGCTAATTTGCGTGAGATTGTGTATGACAACCCGAACACGTCCATCCCTATAGAGCGGCACAGCTTGTTGTGGCTGTTGTTGCTGTTGTTTTTCCATCTTCGCTTCCTGCAACTTCTCCGACTTTCCATTCTGCTGTATCAGCTCCCAGGGTATCAGCGTCACGTAGGCGCTGTAATCCACAGACTCGGTGCTGCTGCTGGTACTTGTAGCTGGTGTTTCGGTTTCCGTATCCATTTCCTCCTCCGAATCACTTGACCATTCACTCCTTTCACCCACCGCTCGAACAGTTTTTATGTACGGCTCATCATCGCCTGCCATGTCCAATATTTCCACCTCATCGGATGGGGAATCAGTCGGCGGTTGGGGTTTTGTTGTCGATGTTGCCAGGGGAGATGACTTGCGACGCTCTCGGGGAGCTGCCACCAAAACGCCCTCGATTTGCTGTGCTCCATTTATGCCCAGATGTCGAGTTTGTTGCCTGAATGTTTGGACAAAAATTATTAAAGTTTTTTGTTGTCTTTGAACATTTTTACCTGGTAAAAGCCAGACGATAGAGCCGCGCCAGCTTCTCCTCCAGTAAGGGGTTGTCCTTGGCTGTGTAGAAGCCAGAGACCACAGTCAGTAACCAGTAGCGCCGATCTGTTGAGGAGTAGTTGAGGGGAGGCATGCCAGGAGCGCCCAAATCCCAAGTGCCGCCACCATCGTCAGGTCTGCAGTCCAGGCAAATGGGAATATCGATTTCCTACAGAGAAAAAAGAGTACCCAAAAGTTCTACATAGATTCTAGTTGAAGTGCATCTGCAGACTCACATTATTGCCATCCACATAGACGGTGGCCACCACAGTTTCTGTCTTGACAATCACATCCTTGCCCTTGCTGATGCCCGTGTGCACTTTCTTGAGGTAATCCGGTGGACCATCCCCGGAGCCAGTCCAAAAGAAGTCTTCCAAGTGGATCTCGTCTTTGATATCGAGATAATCATCATCGGAGTCATCTGTAAAACAATTTTAATGTAAGAGTGGTAACAGATTTGTTTATATTATTGATAAATCATTGGTGAACTTTTTTCTGCATTTTTCTTTGCTTTTTCTTTGCTTTTTCTCTGTATGTATCCCCCTTTTCGCGTTTGTTTGATCAATTCAGCTAACGGCAACATGAAATCGTTCAATAAAAAGCTGTTGCTACTGACAAAATTATGCTTGTGGTTCAGCTATGTACATACATATCTGTACATACATATGTACATACCTCAGACTACGATGGCCTGAATGACTAGAGCCAGAGCGTACACCCTCCCTCCCCATAGATAACCATAAATATATCGATTAGCGGAAGCAAATCGGCTGCTTCCTTCCTTCCTTCCATAAGCCGAAATCTGCTCTTAACAATAAGTACTCTTGCGTGTTCGTGTTGCAATTAACTTTGATGTGGGTACATATTGAGTGTACTTCGTACACCTGTGCTGATTTCACAGGTCAAAGCTCCTAACCCAACGCTGCTTGCTTTGCCTGCCATTAGTCTTCAATGCTTGGCCCATATTTTCGGCTGTGATGAATTTGGTAAATAATTTTTACATAATTCTCACCGGGCACTGACGCATAACGCCAAAGGTCAAATTAATTGCTGCCCCGTCAACACCACCCAGCCAAACAGTTCTACACCAAAGCCCACCGAATAATACTTGGCTGGTAGTGCTAGTAGAACACAACAGAAATTTCCCTGGATGCTCAGCTCACCGTGACTCAATTGTATAAGCGGCTGCTGACCAAGTCCAAGCTGCTGCTCCGACGCTGCCGTTCGACCGTTGCAGCTGTGGCTGTGTAGAATGGCCAAAAACGTAATAAGAAGCATCCAAAACGCACGTTTTACTTTCATTTTCACAGGGACTATTAGCCAGTCTCAGTCGCAGACTTCTCTTTTCACTTCCCCATTAGGAATTCTTTTGGGAATAAAAAATGTCACAGATAAATTTCACTCTGTTACGCGTTACTTGCACCGTCGAACGTTACCCGGGAACTAACTGCTCCATTGTAATCCAAACATGCCCGACCATGGGTGGTTGTTCCTCTGAGCTCGAGCTCTCTCCCTCTGTCTCTCTGTTTGGGTCGCTTGGTTGGTTACCTGGACAACGGGCGACGGCAACGGGCCACGGGCCACGGGCAGCGGAAACGGCAACAGGCAACCCCACCGGGAAAGCGAGCCAGGCCTCAGCTCGCAATTTAGTAAACAATGAAAAGCTATAACATACTCTTCGGAAAATGCCGCTAGATCGGAATTTTCTTTGCTCATTGTCGCCAGGCACAGCAGGGGCCATGCAAATGTAGCAACCAGACTACCATAAAGCTCGTTCTGTTTGGTGTTTAACCATTTCGAACAACAACTAATTAGGTGCATAAATCATACATTATTAAATTATAAATTAATAACTCATAAATCATAGTTAAACAAAATTAATTGCACATTTCTGTGTAAGCCTATTGGCACCTGTAGCCAAGGTTTTACGTGTAGGAGTTTAAAAAAAATCCCCGAAAATGAGAAATAATCATTCATCATTCAACAAAAACAAGTCTGTTTGCTCCACAAGTTTCTCAAGAACCAGTCTACTCTGGGCTGCTATAATTATAGCCTTTTGACAGCTTCTGAGTGCGCTTAAGATTATGAAAAATCGTTAAGTTCTGAAGCCATTTTATTTCCGCATATTACATGGTAATACTGGATTGGTCCTTGAACCCATCTAACCGCTCGATAAAAGTCAAATCTATGATTTACAAGATAGCCAGAACATCACCAGCTAAGCTGTCCATCAAAAAAACTATTTACAATGTTCTCTCAGAATGGGGAACGTGTTTTTATGTCGCTAATTTGTCTTCACATCAAGACTTTGAGATTTTTCGAAAGGTCACAATTATTACGCAACCGAAAACTCGTCTATCCAGAGGAGCTTAATAATGATAATGAAACATCTAAACTTGATCTTGGAATAGAAATAGAAGCAGATTCAATTCGTTGACCAGATGCCATACATAGAACCCGTTTTCACGCTGATCAATAGATATTATTTTTAGTTATTTTCTTTTATTTTTATCTACGAATTATTGCAAGACACTGAACAAATTGTTTATCCAGCAGCGGACTTCAGAGCGCCGGGGCTCAGCTTGCGATTCTTGAGCTGATAGCGGGATTTGTAGCCATCCTTATCGGCCGTGTACATGGTAACAGTCTCGGTATCAGTCTTCTCATCGTAGACGGAGTAGGAACCCATGACCACGAGCTCTTCCTTATCCGTGCCAGGATTCATAATGACACCGATCTCCTCCCGCTTGCTGCCATTGGGCTCCTCCAGGCTGCAAAATGAAATACATTTTCATATTCGAACATTAATGGAGGTTCGTTGTGCACTTACTTGAAGCGGTAGCCCTCTTTGGTGGGCACTTGATTGTAGAACTCTGTAATAATCGTTGGATAAACGTAGTCCAACAGACCGCCAGAGCAGCTGGCTGCCATAACGGCCACCAAGGCAGTGAAAAGTAGCTAGAAAAGTCGGAGAAGTGCTCAATAAGTACTCGTAGTTTATTCCAATTCAACGTTAATTATCGCTGCTTGCACAGCTGCATGACAACATTTTTTTGTAGACACTGATTGCTACTGTTTGGATTCTTCACAGATTCTTCACACGCCAGCGTAATTACTGATCATTGGCACTGCCTTAAAGGTCGCGGTCTCAGTGTCGGACTCCACCCTTGCCCTGAGCCGTTGGTTGGCTGTCAGTTTGCTTACCAGTTTCGCTGAGGCCATGTTGATGCGCGCTGAAGTTACCAAGCGATACTAAGCCATCGGACGCGAGCCCCCAACTATATAAAAGTAAAGATCTGCATATGTTGCCAAAGCTCTGCCGCTGGCTGGCTATGTGTGCTGAGGATCGTATAAGTCATATTTTACTACTTAGTTGTTGTCACTAAAACCGGTCAGTCGAAGCACCGAAAGAACGTCAGAGCCATCATCTGGGCACATCTTTGCTGATTTGTTTGTTTCATTCGGAGGATCGAAAACTAGTATAGAATGTTGGCAGGCTGAAGAATGTTGTGGATAGTTCTGAAAAATGATCTGGTCTGCGTATTTGTTGTGTTTTTTTTTTTTGAAACTTTTAGCATTTGGATCATAATGTGGCTACCCTTGAAGCTAATTTGGGCAAATCTACGGCTGATCAATGGCATGTGCACGAGTTCAAAGTCAAGCATGAACATCTGTGTGTACATATTTATATGAATATTAATTTGATATTTGCTTTCGACGTTTGTGGGATCGGATCGGATCGGGTTCTACTAAAGAGCACCCCTAACTGGTTTTTGCACGCCAGTATGTGGGTGTTTTGAAAGGCGTTTCGGGTTATGATGGATTTCCCATTGTGCTTGGCAAGTGTCCAGACTTTGGACAATTTTTGTTTGAATCACCGTTGGCCCAACATGATGTGTTCAAGATTCATGACAGCCAGATAACATTTTTGTGTGACTAATTACACGACTTTTCCAACAAGCTTTCTTCCGGATATTGATTATAATCTGTATGAGAATTATGTAAAATTAACTAATTTAATTATTCACTTTATTCACTTCATTATTCAGTTTATTCATTAATTTGAATGTTCCGCACATTTCGACAACAGCATTGTGTAGATTACAAATAACTACACTACATGTAGAAACAGTAAGTAGATGTGTAGCTCATGTACATTTCAACAGATGGCGCTACTTGTTCACGGATCGCAGCACCTCAGCAACACTTTCGCTCACTGGTCTGGCAGCACCACTAACCAAATAGTATAATAGATATCCAGCTTTGAAGAAGCAAAACGTCACCGCAAAATGTGCGCCTTGGAGTCCCAGGCCTCTGCCTGGAGTCCCGGCTACAAGTATTAGTGCGTATAGAACACGCAGCAGAAGCCCAAGCTACATGGGTATTAGTGTTTGTAGAGCGCGCAGCTAGAAGCTACATTTGTATAAGTTCGTGCAGCCAATGATTTTGTAGCGCTCCAAACCGGTTTCACATGGACACTGCAAGCAATGTATGTGTTGGTGCGTTGACTTCCTAAACTGTGATGAAACTAAAATTCGTTTTGATGATTTGATTTTGTTTTCGGGGCTTGGCGTATGAACCTGACCTGCCGCAACATGTGCAGAATGAGGGGTGGGGGTTGGTGGCCAGACCCTTGGGGGTTGGAAAAAATAAATATACCAATAAAAGTTGTTATTGTATTTGAATGCTGTAATTGTTTTAAATGCAGATTTTATACTGCTTTATTCAAAATTGTATGCATATTATGGAAACGCCGTCGCTTCTCGACTTCGTTGCTGCCGTATTATCAACATTGTTACCAAATCCATCTTTTACAGACAAATCATTTTATTTCATTTCATACAACTTTTCAACTGCTGTTTTCGTCGTCGTTTCTGTTCTCGACTTCATGTGCGCTTTAATTGTTAGCGCTTGAAACCTTTTCATTTTTTTTTTTTTTTTTTTTGCTTGTGAGCTAACATACCATTTAAAATGAAAACCCTCAAGACTTTATGAAGTAGCTTGCCCCTCAATATCAAAATAAATTTGTTTTGTGTGACCTTTATATGCTTTATATAATTTAGGGTGAAAGGGGTAACGGATATTAGCATCTGAATATGTATACAAATAATGAATTGCGGCAATCGACTTTGCGATACAAATATTTCCCATTAGAGTATTCAGAGTCACGGTGTGAACAAGCAAGAAGTTTTGACGGAACGGGACATGGAGACATGTTTGATGGCAAGGCGGCTGCCTTGCACATGTACACACATTAACACTTGCACATTTTCCTCCGTCTCCCATCGGCAAATCGAGATTTGGACAACTGACCTCAAATTTGATGCCCAAGCAAGGCACTAAAATCTGCATAGACCCACCGCGTACTTATTATTTTTTTGTTTTATTTGTGTACATAATTTACATATGTATGTATAATGTACATACTATGTATGTGTAAATTTGTGCACAATGAGCTAACGATCAGCTTAATTATAAATTATAAATACAAACAAATGTACAAATTTACATACATATTTATGTAAGAACATATGAATAATTGTACATACACACATATGTGTGCATATGTATATCGATGTATAAATATATAAACATATATATATATTTATATACAAAATAATAAGTACGCGGTGGGTCTATGCAGATTTTAGTGCCTTGCTTGGGCATCAAATTTGAGGTCAGTTGTCCAAATCTCGATTTGCCGATGGGAGACGGAGGAAAATGTGCAAGTGTTAATGTGTGTGTACATGTGCAAGGCAGCCGCCTTGCCATCAAACATGTCTCCATGTCCCGTTCCGTCAAAACTTCTTGCTTGTTCACACCGTGACTCTGAATACTCTAATGGGAAATATTTGTATCGCAAAGTCGATTGCCGCAATTCATTATTTGTATACATATTCAGATGCTAATATCCGTTACCCCTTTCACCCTAAATTATATAAAGCATATAAAGGTCACACAAAACAAATTTATTTTGATATTGAGGGGCAAGCTACTTCATAAAGTCTTGAGGGTTTTCATTTTAAATGGTATGTTAGCTCACAAGCAAAAAAAAAATGAAAAGGTTTCAAGCGCTAACAATTAAAGCGCACATGAAGTCGAGAACAGAAACGACGACGAAAACAGCAGTTGAAAAGTTGTATGAAATGAAATAAAATGATTTGTCTGTAAAAGATGGATTTGGTAACAATGTTGATAATACGGCAGCAACGAAGTCGAGAAGCGACGGCGTTTCCATAATATGCATACAATTTTGAATAAAGCAGTATAAAATCTGCATTTAAAACAATTACAGCATTCAAATACAATAACAACTTTTATTGGTATATTTATTTTTTCCAACCCCCAAGGGTCTGGCCACCAACCCCCACCCCTCATTCTGCACATGTTGCGGCAGGTCAGGTTCATACGCCAAGCCCCGAAAACAAAATCAAATCATCAAAACGAATTTTAGTTTCATCACAGTTTAGGAAGTCAACGCACCAACACATACATTGCTTGCAGTGTCCATGTGAAACCGGTTTGGAGCGCTACAAAATCATTGGCTGCACGAACTTATACAAATGTAGCTTCTAGCTGCGCGCTCTACAAACACTAATACCCATGTAGCTTGGGCTTCTGCTGCGTGTTCTATACGCACTAATACTTGTAGCCGGGACTCCAGGCAGAGGCCTGGGACTCCAAGGCGCACATTTTGCGGTGACGTTTTGCTTCTTCAAAGCTGGATATCTATTATACTATTTGGTTAGTGGCAGCACCCTGCCATAACGGCGACTAAGCTGTTTTACCTACGCTTTTTACTGCTTCTTTTTACGCGCGGTACAGTGGGACAGATTACATTTTCAACAGGCGAAGTGCTCTGAGCGATTTTGGTGGAATGTAAAAATAAATATAATATACATAAAGCTTACTAAAAATACTTATTTTATGTTATTTGGAAGAGTAATATACGATGAATAGGATGAGTGTTTTTAAAGAGTTAAAATAATGCATTACAGTGCAGGATTTTATTCTACCTTGAAATCAGTAAAAACGTTAATAAATCCTTTGGCATTTTGCCATAATATAAATCTAGGGACTAAGTCACTGTGTGCCCCATCTGACAATGATAATTAATTAAGCTTAACTTTTCATGCATAGTTCACACAGACAATCTAATCTGCAGCATGCTGGGGCCATTTGTTAAAATTTGATCCATTTGTGAGCAGAGATTTACTGCCAGAATCAAATCACAGCACAGCTCACCCACGAGGCAGCCTTAAATCTCTGAGCAGTAGTCGATAAGATATTCAATGGGGTGTAGAGTGGTCAATCATATGCCCAAAATAGTCACATCATAAAACCAATGAAAGTTCACCCAAAACCCAAACCCAAATCGATTGAGGGAGAATGAAATTTAGAGCTGTAGATTCGCAAACGATTAATGAATGGTGGGAGAAATGTGACATGGAAGATAGTAACTAAAGTTTCAGGAGGGAATGTACTCCATAGTAAAATGCACCATGAATCCTGGTAATGTTTCCATTCTAATGCACTCAAAAGCAATGCAAGACATCAATTAACTCATCAGTAAAAAGGTTATTCCATTTACTTTTCATTTTTCTGACTTTATTTAAGTACTACTTATCATAATACTCATCGTTGGCTATTGATTTACAATATAATACTAAGCACAGCAGTAATATCGTGGGGGTGGGACTCGACTCGGATTTGGATTTCGCTCAACAAAATTCCACATGAAAGCACTCGGCTAAAGCAAAGGCCAAAGGTGCGAAACGAACAAATCGCGAAATAAATATGCGTAGAGTTAGATACCTAAACTAGGCGACAATGGAGGGATTGCCCCAACTTAAATGCTAATCAAGGTGCCAGCCATGTGAAAACGCGACTTTGGCCAGTTTGCGTGGGCGACCAGTCGATGGCCTCGGCGGGGGACTAAGACTAAGACAGCGACTAAGACAGCGACTAAGTGTGACGAGGTTGCAGCGGTCAGCAGCGATCACAACTCTGGCAGCCCTCAGGCGGAGCCCTTCTCCGCCAGCTTGGAGTGCAGCGTGGTCAGATCGTAGATCACGACCAGATCCTTGTTGAGGCCCTCGAAGACCTGCGCCACACGTGGCTGGAGGTTGTAGAAGAAGAGCGGCTGCTGGCGCTGGGCAAAGTCCATGACCATCGTGGAGATGACCTTGGCGGCGGTGAAGTCCGCTCCGTAGATGTGTGTGCAGTCGATGACCACGGGCAGCGTGGACTTGACGCCCTGCTTGTTGATCACCTTGCGAACGAACTCCATCGAGGGGAAGATCAGGCAGCGATCGGGCGTGAGCATCAGATACTTCAGGCCATTCGTTGTCTGTGGAGAAGGGAGAAGTAAGCTTAGAGATCTGCTGATTGGGAGCGTGACTCTGTGAAGGACTCACCGCCAGCGTTTCGATGCGCAGCTTGGGGCGCGCTGCCTGGTAGAGAATGAACACCACATTGATGCCAATGCCCACGAGAATGCCCAGCTGCAGGGGCAGCACCAGACAGGCAAAAAAGGCACCCAGACCAGGAATGAGATCGGTTTCTGGTGTAGAACATAAATGAGCATTAAAGAGCAGAGATATCCTCGCAGATCAACTCACTTTTGCTATGCCACATGGGCTTGATCACACGATACTGCACCATGAAGACCACTGCTGCTATGATGATGGAGGCCAGCGCTGCCTTGGGTATGTAGTAGAAGCAGGGCGTGAGGTAGAGCAGGGCAATGATCACAATCACGCTGGTGTACAGGTTCGAGAGCTGAGTGCGCACTCCGCTGGCATTGAGGATGGCGCCCCGGGCAATGCCTCCGTTGCTGCGCAGGCCCTGGACAAAGGAGTTGGCCACGTTGCAGATGCCCGAGGCAATCAGCTCCTGCGTGGCATCCGTGGGTTTGCCATCAGCTGAGAGAGAGGGAAACACAGAAAGTCAGAAGGGGTTGGGTCCTGGAATCCACTAGAAAAACTCACCAAAAGCCTGAACCACAGCCATCGTTTCGAGCAGTGCAATCAGCGGTACGACAATGAGGCCCGAGCCCAGAGTGCTGACCATCTCCCAGAAGCTCTGGCCAGCCACCAGCACCTCGCCGGTGGTCTCGTTCAGCACGGGATCGATGTGGAACGGCGGCGGCTGGAAGGAGGGCATGCCCTTGGGCACGAATCCCACGGTGCGGACGAGATCCTCGTTACCGCTCACCGACAGCCAGTAGCCGAGTCCTGCAGTGCCGCAGACGAGGAGCGCATTCCGAGCCGTGCCCACCGTCCAGAAGATGCCCGTGAGCAGCGACTGGGCGGAGGATTTGCCCTCCTTGGGGCCAACGCTGCAGCTGGCGAGGGCGCGCAGGCTGAGCAGCAGCGTGATGCAGATGAGGCCGAGAATAAAGTCCGGCCAGCTGATGTTGTGGATGTCGTTCACGATGCTGATCCACACCTGCAGGAAGGTGTTGCCGCTGGTCTGAATGCCGAGAAAGTCCTTCATCTGCGAGCTGAAGATGATCAGGGAGACGGCGCTGGTGAAGCCCGCACCCACGGGCCCCGACACAAAGTCGATGAGGAAGCCCAGCCGAAAGGCGCCCATCAGGATCTCAATGATGCCCGTGAGGAATGTGAGCAACGTGGCAATCTGCCAGCTGCCGCCAGCGATCTGGAAGGACAACAGCGCGGAGATGGCCGTCGGCCCAATGGGCACATCCTTGCTCGATCCAATGAAGATGTAGATGAAGCAGCCCAAAAAGCAGGCGTACAACCCGTACTGCAGATCCAACCCCGCGATGCCAGCGTAGGCCAGAGCCTGGGGTATGACCGTCAGCGCCACGGAGATGCCAGCGACAATGTCCCCGAAGATGTAGTCCTTCTTGTACTGCGGCAGCCACGTGAGGATGGGGAAGCGCTTGTACAGCGTCTTCTTGCGGAAGATATTCCGCCACAAGCTGCGGCAGCAGCCACTCGAAGCCTCCAGGCAGCTCTCCGACTCCCCGGACTGCTCCTCCTGCACAATGCAGTCGCGCGAGGTGTGATACAGAGTGTTCGTGGGGATGTCCAGGGACACCTCAGAGTCCTCATTGAAGGCGCCATTGGTGTGGCCATTGGTCTCGCTGCGCGTCATTCTGGATGGATATTTTTTCTATTTTATTTTTCTACTTTTATCTTCTTTGTTTTCTCTCTATCTCTGGAGATGGAGCTACATGGCACTCGCACGGGAAACACTTCACTCGAAACACTGATTGATCTGCGATCTGTGATGCTCTGGAGCTGGAGCAGAACTGTACCGAACTATTCGCGTGCCCGTCCGCTGGGGTAATGAAACGCAAACTGTCGCAGAGATCGAGCCAAGAGCCAGCGACAACGACAGAAACGGCAGCAGACTAACAGTCCGCCGACTGCTGGGAACTGATTATAAACAGTCGCTGGCTGCGGCAGCGCTTTCGAGACTATCCGCCGGCTTTCGTTATCGCCCTCCCCCAGCGATCCCCAGCCAGCATTAACCGCACGCCCCAAAACCGGCTATCGACGTGTCCCAGACGGGGGGGCTTTTCATCGTGTAATTGCCCCGAAGAAATGTAAATGACGCAGACCACAATAAGCCCCCTGTGTGGGCGGAACATGGCTGTAAGTGGAGACTTTTGCAGTGGGGAAAAGTCGTAGATTTTGTACTGGGGAAAACTACGATTTAAGTGGAATCAAAGTGCCATACTTTCCGGTTAAATTCGTGCAACAGATATTAATTGTGTGAGCGAAATCAAACATCATTTGAGCACTTTTTCCATATAAATTAACTTTAAGTAGTTACTGAAGGGTACTCCCAAATTGAGAACATTTCCTGGCCAGATTTGTTGGGCAGATGTGTTCATTTCTCCGGGGAATTTCGATGGTCTTCAACTTCAATCATCACAGAGCATGCCCCGTGTTTGGCCTCAGATATTACCCCCAAACACAGAGCATCCCTTAGTCACCTTGCCAAAGTGTTCCCCTGTTTTGTTTACTTTTGGAAAATCAACAACTTTCTGCCATGATTTTCCACACGTGCTGGCACCGAACATGGGAATCTTCGCAAGTCGCTGCATCCCCATGCTAATCGTTAGAATTTTCACGCCCCAAGATGTAGATTGGCGGCACAACACCCAGCAGCAGGTTCCCAGGCCGCTTTCCACATGATTGCCTCAATGCAAATGTAAATGCAAATGGGAGTAGAATTTTTAGATTGCATCATTTTCTGCTAGGGTCTCGAACTTGGCATGATTATGGCCTTAATCTGATGCAAGTTTGTTTGTTTTAAAGTTTGTTTCTCGCTGTTGACCGAATCGTGTAGCCTCTTGTAGCGCCACAGCAGAACGGAGATTATCTTTACTGCCCTGCCTGTGGGCTATCGGCTACCGTCTATCGTTTGTCGACACGGGAAATCAATCAGCCGGCCAGAGCGAGTGTGCATATAAATCAGTTTGAAGTGTTGGCGCTCTATAAATCAAACGTGTGCGAGTGCGAGTACGGCTGAGATAAAACCCGGAATTTGGCTGCCACTCCGTGCCACTCCGTACTAAGTTCTGTCACTATTTCGGCATCGCCCCAAAACCGGTTGAGCTCTGCCACACGCAGCACATTATATATTATTAGTCCGTCAGTCTGTCAATCTATATCTATTGGCACTTGTAAGTGGAAGTAAATCAATTGCCAATTAAAAGCAGAGTCGCGGCTTAACCGGGAACTGCACTTTGTGGTCTTGTCGCGGCTTTTGGGATCTTTCCCACTTTGCGCTCGAAGAATTTTCTGCAGAATTCGAGACATTAAAAACTGGATTGCCTTCCTGGGGGGTTTTTGTTTCCAGATACTGAGGCACTGCTGCAAAGTGGTGACCCTCTTTGTTGTTAATCGCTGATTAAATCATTTTCGAAGTCTCTTGGCTCCTCTTCAGCCAAATGGGGATCACGCGTCCAGCGGCTGATCTATTGCGCAGAGGCTGGAAACGAGCGATCAAAACCAATGGAAAACAGACACCTTTGCCTCAGAGTGAGTGTAAGCCGAACATTGATTGCCCTGCTCCAGCGATCTTCTCAGGAATGTGAGTGGAAAGCACATTCCATTTCCCCTGCCAAGCGATCTCTGCTCTGTGACACTTTCACGCCGTAGACCCATGAATATTTATGGGCAAGTTCAGTTGACCTGCCCGCTCGTTCAGGTGATTGCTCGATGTGGTCATAATTAGATATGTAACACTCCGCGGGATAATTTACCTTACTCATACGCAGTGGAACAGTACACAGCCCGAGGGGGTTGGGTGGACCTGGCACATTATAGAACAATTAAATGTGCATAACTAACCCGCAGAGTCAGACAATTATTATTTTTGAGCACATTTAATTCGCTTTTAATTTCGCTGGCGTGCGGATAATTGTTTTTGACTGATTCTCTCCGCTGTCTGTCTTTCTGTCTGTTTGTCTTCTATTTGTTTTTGTTTTTTTTTTGGGCTATTCATCCATTATCCGTGGCCAAGAGGTGCTGCTGTAGGTCTGTCGCTTGTTTGGTCAGCATAAATCTTGAGTGTGCGCGTGGGCGGCCTACTTTTGGAGAGATTTGTGATCCATCTCGCTCTCCCTCGCTCTCCCTTAGCCCTTGAGCATGCCCAGATTTCGTTGGCCCAAGGTGTTTGCCTGGGAATTATGGCATCCCAAGGTGCTTGTGTCTGTGTTTGATAACGGCAATCACGCGGAGAGTTGGGAGTGGGGAGTGGAGTGGCCTTTGCCGCTGTAGGCTTGTTCGCCCATCTGTGTGCACTGCTTGCTCCAGATATTTGCTTGCATATGGAAAGCACGTTCCAGGCACTCGCACGGGTATTCGCATAACTGCAACTGAACAATTACAGTTGCATCTGTATCCATAGGGCAGATCTCGAAAGAAAGAAAGGCAAACAGCGGCAAACCCCGAACAATGAATGACAAACAAAATAAGCGAATAAACTGTTAATTGTGCATTCGGTTAAACATTACGCAAGCGGATCACCACCCACCTCCCACTCCCCCCTGCAGTCGTGTGCAGCGGCCTGCATTGAGGCGTGTAAAGTACCCGAACACCGAAGTAAGGCTTCACGTGACTCAAACCCGTCCATCGGGTATATCGGAATTTATGCGCGAGACATCGTCTCGGCGACATCTGAGGTCGCAGTCGAGGAAGTTCCCCCTGCCCAAGTAATGGATGTCAGGGACCCTGGCTCAATGGCAGCCCAAAGTCGAAGTGCCAGGGGCATGTCCTGCAAAAACCGATTTGCCGCAAGCAAAACGAGAACAACAAGCCATCAATTGGCAGGCCTGGCCAGCGCGCTTCTCTCTCACGTGATCGCATTTGAGCCAAAAGGCGATCCGGGTTGCTTTTATGGCGGCAATAACCGCAGCGAATGGCAGCGAAACTGAATTAATTTTGGTCACATGACCGCGCCAGAAGAAAACAAAACAAAAGCTGGAGAAAAAAAAGCACATCAGCAGCTGGTCTGCGGGTCGTTTGTATATTTTTACTCAGCACCATCATCATTAGAGGGGTACTCAAGAGCAGAAAGGAAAGTTTTTGTAAGGGAATATCTGAGGCGAGAAGGCTGAAATGTCAACCATAACTAGAAGGTTCCAAATATGCGAAGACAAAGACAATTTTTGCTGTTAAAAACCCCAAATGATAAATTATTCCTTCTAAATTCTAATCCACTCATGAGCACCCCTACTGCTGCTGCTGCTGTTGCTGCTACTGTTGCTGATGATTATTCATATGTAAAGCATACTCCGAGCGAGTCATCTAAAATGATAATTTCCGAGCGAGATCTGGTCGTGTGACTAGTTTGCTATGTTGCCGTCATCTCCAATTGATTTGCTCTGCCAAACAAAATGCAAATCATCGACGTAAACATTCTACGCTCCAGCCAAAAGGGAAATAGCTATGGGAACATACATATCCCCCGCACGAGTGGGCAAAGTGTGTCCCATTAAAATGCGGCTAATTTCGCAGCCAGGTGCTAAAACCCATACAATCAAGTGGCGTGCTAATGGGCGGCCAACAAGCTACACAAATTAACAAATCAATTTTCGCGTGTGATAAACAAAAAGTCAAACAAAATCACACGACGGAAACTACAGAGCGGCGCGGAGCGGTTATCAGTCATGCCAAATGCCAAACATTTCAGCGGGCGAGACAATTGAAATTGTAATTGGAACTGAAATTGGCACGGGGGGAATCATAGCATATGCGGGGAGACACATTACCCAAACAATTGATGGCCCGCTAATGGAAAGGGAGCCATATGCGACTGCGATGATCTGTGCACGACCCGTGCCTCCAGGCGGAAGGCAGTTCAATGCACGCCATGCCATGCCAGTGCACACGCGACTTGTTCTCGGGGGGTTAGGGCATGGGATAATGCCAGGCATGTGCATTGTTTCACTTCAACATTTAAATCTCAACAATTAGCATGGCAGTGTCTCCCTTTGCCTAGATTAGTGTGAGATTTCCTGGAGATTATCTAGCGCGTTTTTTACAATGTTTTTGTTTGCCACGGTCTGAGATAATGGAGCAGCAGATGTCACATTGATGGAGCCAAAAGTCCGCGCTCCGTTCCAGGTACAATCTTGGCGCTTTGCTGTGTTCCGTTTTGCTGTTTGGATTTGGGCGTGCAAACAGCGCAAGGTTTATCGCACTTGGCCTCTCTGGGTGGAGGCCAGAGCCCGGCAAATATGCGCCATTGGCTGTGATCAAATATAGATAAAAGGCAAAGGTACCGATCGTCATCGCAGCTGCATTCCTCGAGCATTTAGCAATGCAAATTTCTCGCATACCAAACGAATCTCTAAAGCTCTGCGGATGCCTGATTTATGTGCCCTGAAGAGCAGGCAGGTGGTCTCTGATTTATGTCCCAGACAGTGCTCTCTGCTGTTGCACAAGCGTTAGTCTCGGCAGATGCAGTCGGACATTCCATCAGCTCCGTTTGTAATCTTATCGGATGGGCACTGGCACTTCGTGGTTACCGCAGACAGACGACATCTGTCAGCAGCTCCATGGGTTTTTGTGTGCTGCAAATTATGATGATTTATGGCGCGGGGAATGGCCATTCAATTAAGTGGATTCCAGCCATAAATTTCGACAGCGCCTGCCATAAACATATGACGCCTTTATGGATCGCTGCACTGGCTAATCTGCGCTGCTAGCCGGTGTTTCGGATTTGAGTACAATCAGATTTTATTTCGACTAAGTATTGTGGGTGGGGTGGCTAGAGCTTAAGACTAAAAGAGACACAAAAGGTGATTGCATCCTGGAGAAACACACGAAACGAGTGGAGTGTTGTGTTGTGTCGTCTAGTGTTGTGTAGTGGGTTTGCGCCTAAAAGTATGCCATGCTAATCAGTGTACAAAAATGTGTATTGGATTCTTTTGTTTATTTTTGAGCAAAACGAGCGAGCGCTGAGCGACGACTCTTTCCAATGATTTGCTAAAGCGAAAAAAAAACAAACAATATAAAGAAGAACATCCTTGGATGAAACATTTTTTGTGACCTCAACAAAATGAGCTGAAAGTGTGGCTGAGTGTGTGTGTGTGTGTGTGACTGCGAGTGTGGGTTGTGTGGAGCGATGTCCACCTAGTCCTCCAGGGTGACATTGCGGAAGAGATACGACATGGACTCCTTGTTGTGAATGCGACGTATAGCCTCAGCGATCAGTATGGAGATGTCGATCGTCTTGATCTTGTGGCACTGCAGTTTCTGTATCTCGTGTGGAATGGTATTGGTGACAACGATCTGGGCATAACAATAAAACGCAGAGTTATAGAAAAAACATTGACAAAAGGTTGCCCAAACAGACCTCATCAATGCAGGACTCATCCAGCAGACGTGGCGCATCCGAGCTGAGCAGACCGTGCGTGGCCAGCACGTAGATCTTGCAGGCACCATTCTCCTTAAGCATCTCAGCGGCGGCCACAAACGATTGAACATCATCAATTAGATCATCCTGAGGGAGAGGAAATAGTTATGAGAAGGGAACAGGCAGTATCTGGCTGTAGTTGTACTCACCACCATGATGGCTATGCGTCCATTGACATCGCCCACAATCGTGAGCGGTGGCTTGACCTTCACTGGATGCTCCGGCACACCCACCGACACCGAGGTGGTGCGCTGACGGCTGCTGCTGCTTATGGGTGCGTGTTGTGGGGTAGAGTTTCTTTATGCATTAGAGTCGAGTCGGGAGTCGAGAGTGTGGTGCATGTGTGGGTGCGTGTTGGGTAACCAAAAAAGAAACGTAAACATGTTGGTGGGGGGTTGGGAGTGGGGTGGAAAAGTGTGACAATCGATTAAAAATCATAAATAAATTAATCAAAAGTGAGAATAATCAAATGAATAAAATAAATACGAACCTAGGCGCCGCCGGTAAGCACATTTCAACTGAATTTCCTAATAAATTGCTATACGCACTGCGTGGACACAAATAAAGAGAAATTTCGTTTTTGGTTTTTCTTTCGTTTCGGATGCTCGAATTTGTGGAATTTCGGATTCATCAGACACCAACCAAATGGCCAAACTCGTTTTGAGTTGTGTGTGGCCTTTGGCAGTGAATGGAAACAGAAGCGAAAGCGGTGGCAGAACAATCAGAATAAAGCGGCTACAAAAAGGAGTTTGACTAGAGATTAAGTGCCAACGACAGAACAGATCTAAGCGGACATGTTCCTAGGTGAAGTGTGTGTGTCAGAGATGTAAGAGACATGCAGGGATAGACCACTAACTCAAGCAAAATCTACGATAAATGATGGATCTTTGACTCATATATTCAATGACTCTACTGTCTGTACAAGAGTAGAGTCAGTAGGAGTCAAAGAATCACCAAATATGTGAGTTTTCCCTTCCATTTCTCTTACTTCTCCGAAACACAAACTTTCCACTTATGATATTCTCCAAATAAATGTAAATTGTACAATGATTGGATAGCTTTTGTGGCTGGATAAATGGCAAAACATTCAAGTGCTTTTTCAACTAAAAACAAAACAAAATCTAGTGCAAAGTTGTGCTAAACGAATGATTTCAAGTGCGCTTCCAGCTTTGGTTATAAAACAAAGCTTCAGGGGGAAATCACCAAACAAAACATAACTCAAAGAAGAACTCAAGACAGACAATTGCTGGAGTACAGGGAGGTAGCAGCGAGGCCTACAGCGGAGATCTGCGGATAAACACAGACAGGGGAGACTTACCTGGTCGGTGGTGGCGAGTAACGGCCATCGACCTCGTCGCTCTCAGCCTCCTTTTGCTCGCCGTGGATGACGGCCAGGCCCAGGCGCAAACGCTCCGCATACGAGTTGGCCTTCTTGGCCACGCCTGGATTGCGGGCCACAATCACGGAATTCCGATATTCGGGTATCTGCAAGGGAGATTCAATTCATTTAGTTGCAGACTAGACAAACTCTTGCTGAGATGCTCACGCTCTCCTGGATGTACTGCAGAAGGAAGGGCGATGCCCGCAGATTGTCCACGGGTATGTCGAAGAAGCCCTGAATCTCCTTCTGGTGCAGATCCATTGTGATGATGTGCGTGAGGCCCGAGGTGCACATCATCTTGGCCAGCAGCTTCGAGACGATGCAGCCACGTTTGCGCATCTTGCACTGCTTCGAGTACGGCAAGTACGGGATCACGCCCACAATGGAGCGAGCCGACGAGGTCTTGCACGCATACGCCATGATAAGCAGCTCCATAATGTTGTTGTTGGCATCCCTGGAGGAAATAAGAGAAGAATATTAGCTGGGGAATAATTATAACATGGAGACAGTATCTACTTGGTGCCCGTTTGGATGATGTAGATGTCCTTGCCCCGCACCGAGTCACTGATCTCGACAATTGTCTCACGATTGGACTTGTGGAAGACGGAACAGCCGCCGTTCTTCAGGCCCATGCGCTCGGCGACCATGTTGGCCAGATCCGGATGCGAGTTGCCATTGATGATGACAATGTCCGAGGTGGAGGTGTTGTCCATGTCGCTCCTGCAACGCTTCGGTGGGCGCACGCTGCCTAATCTGTAACGTAAAAAGACGATTAGATGGGGAATAACAAAGCCAAAGTGGGGGAAAAACGTAATTCAAAACAGAAAGCGGGGAATGAGTGGGGTTTGTGGTGTGGATTGCTACCTGCGTTTGGACATGCTACCGTGGATTTGGGTTCATTCACTTCCTTATGCCGTAATGTAGCCCGTAATCCCATAAACATTAATATAACGCATACGCCACCGCGTTGCCGCAGTCGTTACCGTTCCCACGTTACCACCTCACGCGCGCTCCTTCGGTGGTGGCCTATCGATTAGCCCCAGTGAACCAATTTCGCAACAGAGAACACAGCACCGAACTGAGGGAACGCAACTGCAATTAGTGCCGCTGCCGCTGCTGCTGCTACTTTGTTGCCCAGTTTGCTGGCGACTCCCTGGCTAAAGCAACCAGAAAACCAGTAACCGCAGTCGATGCGCCACTGCGCATTCCTTCTTCCGGAATTCCGCTATTGATCAAACAAGCGGCACACATGTGAGTGGCGTGGCAACGTCAGCGTGTGGGTCAGGCCGTCGGGCCCCACAGCGGAAGAACCGCCACTCAGTCCGTCAGGCAGTACGTAGGCAGGAGGTGCGGTGTCTGCTACGCGGGGATTAACACCATCTCAGATACAAATCTACGCGCACGCGACTTGCCGCGACATTCGAGTGGCATCGAAGAAAAGTGAAAGCCCAAGGGAAAGCCCAAGGCACTGTGCGGGGTGGCTAATTGAATTTCTATTTCTGAATTCCCTTCGCAGGTCACTCGAGGGCGACGAGCAGCAAGTGCATGGGTTGAGCTGCAGGAGGCACAGGAATGGGCGATTCAGGTGAGTGAAATGGCCATAAATGCGGCAGCGATAAGGAATCTCAGGCATGCCAGGCATATTTCTTGTGGCCAGAACGATATTTGAATGCCCTAAAAGAAGGTGAAAAGAGCGCTTGGATATTCCCCAAAAGTGAAGCTAATTTTTGGTTGGGTTTAGCTTTAGGAGAAGTGCCGAGAACTTTGAAAAATTTACAATATTCAAGGAGGTAAAGAGTATTCAGGGAACTAAATGTTTTCCTTTCATAAGCACAGAATTATTCCAATTTTCGTTAGTGGAATTCAGTGGAAATGGCAAATTAGTGGGAAAAAATCCAACAGCTCCTGGGACTCATATTGGTGCAAGAATATGACTAAAAAAAAAGAGAGATACATATTTTAGTTCCATAAAACAGGCAAATAGCTATCAGATTTCCCTCCTTAGGGTATCGATGAAGTCATTCCAAGAACCTTCAAGTCTCTCGGCATTTCACATGCCTCCTACGGAAAGGAGAAAGCGAAAGGCAAGGAGGTGGGTAGACTGTGGCGACGCAACCACGAGGCGACGACTATTCAATTTTAGACACATTTGACGTCTCGTTTAGACTTTTCTTGAGGCGTTTGCAGGCTGCAGCAGCGAGTGCAATGGAAACTTGCGGCACGCATATGTGTGCCACACAACGGAAGAGCAGCAGCAGGGGCAGTGGGCGCACAAGTTTAAAGATAGCATCTGGGTGGGATTAGGTGCAGGCGAAGAAAGTTATGACACGCTGCCTGCCGTAGGATTAGGCCTGCTGCCACTTCAGGAGGGGTTCTTAGACTTAGAAGAAAGTAGAACGTTCCTCGAGGCAGACGCACAAGGCGGAGAACACGGCACAAAAGACACAAAATGCTGGGCATAGCCTGTGATCCGCTGCAGCACACGAGCATGTACGAGCGTGGCTCGGATGGTACTTGAAGAAACCAGAAGATACAAGATCATATTTGAGTTCCACTGATCGATCTTCCTCCTTTTGCATTTACAGACAGCGAGGACAGCGATGGCGAGGGCGGCCTGGGCAATGTGTCCCGCGTGATCATACGTCCGCCAGGGCAGAGCGGCAAGGCAAAGCGTGGCCATCTGTGCTTCGATGCGGCCTTCGAGACGGGCAACCTCGGCAAGGCGGAGCTGGTGGGGGACTTCGAGTACGATCTGTTCCTGCGGCCGGACACGTGCAATCCGCGCTTTCGCTTCTGGTTCAACTTCACGGTGGACAACGTCAAGCAGGACCAGCGGGTGCTCTTCAACATTGTGAACCTCAGCAAGAGCCGCAATCTGTTCGCCTCCGGCCTCACGCCGCTGGTGAAGAGCTCCAGCCGCCCCAAGTGGCAGCGCATGTCCAAGCGGCAGGTGTTCTTCTATCGCTCGGCCATGCATCAGGGCCACTACGTGCTCAGCTTTGCCTTCATCTTCGACAAGGAGGAGGATGTCTATCAGTTTGCACTGGCCTGGCCCTACAGCTACTCTCGCCTGCAGTGCTACTTGAATGTGATCGATGCCAGGCAGGGCACGGACAAGCGCTTCACGCGGAGCGTTCTCATCAAGTCGCTGGTGAGTGGTTGGTTCCTCCTCCTGTGATTCCTTCTGTGATTCTCTTCCTCAGCAAAACAGAAATGTGGATCTGCTGACCATCGATCAGGTGACGCACAAGCAGCGCTCGACCAATCGCTTGGATCGCAGCTTCATTCGCGTCATTGTGATCCTCTGTCGCACGCACTCCAGCGAAGCGCCCGCCTCCCACGTGTGCCAGGGCCTCATCGAGTTCCTTGTGGGCAATCATCCCATAGCCGGCGTTCTGCGTGAGAACTTTGTGTTCAAAATCGTGCCGATGGCCAATCCGGATGGCGTGTTCCTGGGCAACAACCGCTGCAACCTGATGGGGCAGGACATGAACCGCAACTGGCATTTGGCGTCGGAGTTTACGCAGCCGGAGCTGCATGCCATCAGGGGTATGCTGAAGGAGCTGGATAATTCGGATGTGAGTAATTGTGTTCTGACAGTATAGAAGGAGTTTACTCACCATCAACCTCCCTCTTGCAGACTTATCAGATTGATTTTGTGATCGATTTGCATGCCAACAGCAGCATGCACGGCTGCTTCGTGTACGGCAACACCTACGAGGATGTCTACCGCTACGAGCGGCATCTGGTCTTCCCGCGTCTCTTCGCCAGCAACGCACCCGACTATGTGGCCGAGCACACCATGTTCAATGCGGACGAGCGGAAGGCGGGCAGCATCAGGAGATTCAGCTGCGAGCGACTCAGCGACACGGTGAATGCCTACACCCTGGAGGTGTCCATGGCGGGGCATTACCTGCGCGACGGCAAGACGGTGGCCCTCTACAACGAGGATGGATGTGAGTACACAGGCAGACAGTCCGGCAGTTGATCTCTAGATGCTCTCCTCTTGCCTCTTTGTAGACTACCGCGTGGGCAGGAATCTCGCGCGCACCCTGCTCCAGTACTATCGCTTCATCAACATCCTGCCCGTGCCCCTGGTGCCGGAGGTGCGTGGCAAGCGACGGGGCCGCCTGCGCAACCAGCACTCGCGCTCACGCTCCAAGACGCGCTACGAGGTCAAGCCTCGGCCCAAAACTCCGCGCTGCCATGCCCCCATCTCGTACAACAATCTGAGCATCTGCTATGACTCGGGCGGCGGAGGAGGTGGAGGTGGAGGCGGTTCCTCCGATGAGGGAGGCTTCTCCCCCGTCCGACCACTGGCACCGGGCAGCAGCAGCTTCAGCGGCTGCCGCAACTACCGGCGGGCGGCTACCGCAACCTGTCCCGCTGCACACGACCAGTATTCCTGCTACTCCTTGGGTGCACTCAAAACAGGCAGTGACCATGGAGGAGCCATCGGGCAGGGCAAGCGATCGGCGAGGGTGACCATCGAGGTGCCGCTGCCCGTGAATGTACCCCCCAAGCCCTACCTCTCCATCATCGACCTCAATCAGCTGACGAGGGGCAGCCTGAAGCTCAAATCGAGCAGTTTCGATGCAGCCGACAGGCGATAAAGAGCGAGTGAGAGAGAGAGAGAGAGATAACCGTAATTGTTCCCTTTTGTATGCTTACTGCTTCGTTTCTTTTTCTAAATAAACAGTTATGTCTCTGAGCAATTTGAGCAACAAGTCAGGCGATGGCCTGGGGCGGAGAATGAGTGGGAATGGAATGACATTTGCTTGGGCTTATCCGTTATCTCTGTGCTGTTGCGCACATTTTGGCCCCCTGCCAGCAAGGGAAACGTGGGTGTGGGAGGGGGAGTCTATAGATTCGACTCATTGCAATGGCCAGAGAGCACTCATATCGGTATCATGTCTAGTGTATACAAAACGCCGTTAGATGAGACTACGAACAAATAAACAAAGAGCATCCGCCGTACTGACACACTGCGCACTACGAGAAATGAGTGACGATTGTCGGGCCTTGAGTTGACCGTGCGCCCTTCCACTCAGCAACAGCACGTGAGTGCCAGAGGGCGAATGTGGTATCAATTAGCTGGATGTTTGTGCCACTTGTATCTTATCTTCTACACACAAAAATAAAGCAATATATAGCAATGCAGTCAGCTGTACCATCCATTACCTTGGGATGTATCGGATCGGATCGGGGGACGAGGCGACAATATTCTCACTCAGGCCAGGCCACACACACCACTCGCAGAAAACACGCGCGAAAACCGCTGATAAGAGTGTGGCGAGCGTGCCAGCCAACAGGCAGGCGGAATGGGAGTGAATCAACACAAAGACCGAACCGAGCGTAAGGGCTTCCGACCTGATTAGCGCTTTCAATTAACATGAAATCAATAAAAAAGACAGACCAGACCGCACACTCTTTTTTCTCGGTTCCTCTTTTGTATAAATAAAAGCGAATTGGACTAGAAGGCAAAAAGGAGCGCAAAATAGAGTGAGATGAGAGCGGCCGGCGTTGCCACACAGGCGGAGAGAGATGCGAACAGCTGTTTGATGTGGCAATATATATGAATGCAATTATTTAAATTATTCACATAAATGGTTCAAAATTTCGATGTAACAAAGGTAAACCATACCAGGGGAGGTTGGTGAGGGAGCACTTTGGGAGCAGGAACTGGTTTTTTGGTTAGCACGCAATTTCAAATTGGTTAAACAAACAAAACAACTGAAACGTATACACGAACATATTATTTTCACAACCTGGCTAACAGCATGTTGATCACTGGGGGATTGGGGGATGGTAGACACAAAAACACAGTGGGAGAGGGGAACACAAATGAATTAAAAACACAAAGCGGGAGGGAGGAGGAGACACACACAGTCACAGACACTAATTAAATTAAAAATGGAACACAGAAATATGTAAATGGATAGCCAAAAAGCCTCTTTTACTTGTTCCGCTGCAGCAGCATGACGCAGTTCCTCTGAAAATGGCTGCACTTCTTCGATATCTATATCTTCTTATTCTTTCTTTCCTCTTCTCTTGTTTTCGTTGTTTTATCTGAATTATTGATTTGGAATTTTCGAGTTATTCTTACAGTCTGTCGCTGCGCGGCTACCAGTGTGACCGCGGAGTTATCGATAAAACATACCGCATGGC
The DNA here is from genome assembly GCF_008121235.1 of Drosophila subobscura. NCBI lineage: Eukaryota > Metazoa > Arthropoda > Insecta > Diptera > Drosophilidae > Drosophila > Drosophila subobscura. The sequence continues at coordinate 24,616,354 of NC_048533.1, read as the reverse complement.
CCTCAAAAATATCTCTTCTCATTTTAAAAATATACCGTAACTCTTGAATCATTTTCCTCGGTTTTAATTTTCTATTTAATATAACTAGCTATTTAGGGTTCTTAGCGCTAAAAATATAATTTTATTCGATTTATCAATAAATTCTTCACAAGATTGGCTAGTTTTCATGTCTTATATTTATTCGATTGCCTACTAAATAAAGTGAAAACTAAAAGTATCAACAAAAAAAGTATATTGGTATATCGTCGAACGGTTAAAACTTGAAAGATGAAGCGTGAATATCTCGTTTTAGCGTGTAATTTAAAAAAAGATCATTTAAATACAGTGCTTTTACCTAGTTGGACATGTTGCTGGTGCTATTGTTTTATATATGCGCATGTTCTGCCGATCAGGAGTATGACTATAGTTCGGCTGTGGAATCCCTGGTGGAACTGATACCGTTACAGCGCTACTATTACGGGAATTTGTCTGCGTTTGCGGACAAAATGGAGGCAAAATTGAGCACAATTCGGCGGTGAATACAATTTAACGGAGAAAACTGACAAATATTTCATTAATGGCGCGTTGCAGTGCACTCTCCGAAATGCGCCCTGTGCTGGAGGCAGCCGAGACCCAGCAGGAGCTCTTTGTGGGCAATCCGCTGCGCGCTTATTCCCTTCTCAGGCAGCTGCACCACGACTTGACCAATTGGTTGGATTTTGTGGAGGAACCAATTGGTGCGGAGGAGATAAAACACTTTCGCTCGTTGGAACTGATGCTGCCCAACCAGACGGACATGGCCAATGCGGTCATTGGGCTGGAACAGATCCGGGATATGTATGGGCAGACGGAGCTGGATTTGGCCTCTGGGCTGCTCCATGGACAGCAGCATAAGTGAGTTACTGCTGCCGAGAAGGGAGTCGTGTTTGATTTTTCCCTTTTGCAGCGTCCAGCTGTCGGCTATGGACTGCTGGAGCCTGGGCAGACACTACTTCCACCGTAAGCGCTATGTGGAAGCGACTGTTTGGTTGGGGCTGGCCGCGGATCGCTACAATGTCAGCGAGGAGGATGTATACGCCGTTCAGGGCTTCCATCGCGTAGAGTTGTGTCAACTGCAGGCGGCATCACTGATGCGACAGAGTGGGACACCATTTTGTTCTCTTATATTTTCCCACTTCATGAGATTTTCATCCCGCAGATCGCAACGAGGACGCCTTGGCTGTCATTAACGCAGCTCTGGAAGTTCTTCCTTGGGACATGCGTTTGCAGAGCCTGCATTCACGACTGCAAAATCGCTGGCTGGTGCGGCCACGCCTGGAGTTCGCCGAGGAACCGCTGCCACCCGCCGACGATGTGCAGCGTGGCTGTCGCGGGCAATATCCATCGAAAACGAAGCTCCACTGCCGCTACAGTTGGACGCCATCCTATGAACGCTTGAAGATGGAGGAGCTAACGCTGGATCCCTACATTGCGCTCTACCATGACGTGGTGTCCGCCAAAGAGATGACGATGCTGCAGAACTACGGACGGATGAATCTCACGCAGGATGCACAGAGGCTGTTGGCCAAACACTGTCCCCTGCCCGAGTCCATACCGCTGGTGCAGGGTCTACACACGCGGCTGGAACACATGACTGGATTGCGTCTAAGCAACTCCGAGGGTTGGCTAATCACCAACTACGGAATTGGAGGCTTCTTTGGGCTGCACAAGGACTACTTTGATGAGGTTATTCCTACACTTTTCTCTTAGAGATTTGTAGATTTTAATTGTGATTTCATTTTGCAGATCGAAGAGGCATTGAGGGGCGACAATCGCTTGGTTACCATTCAGATATATGTGAGTCCGAGGAGCAGGCAAAACTGATTCCTAATACCCCTCTCCTCCCCACAGCTGAGCAACGTGTCCCAAGGCGGCTACACAGTGTTCCCCCATGTGGAGGTGGCCGTGAAGCCACAGGCAGGCGCCGCTTTGGTTTTCTACAATCTGCTGGACTCTCTGGTGGGAGATTCGCGCAGCCAGCACTATGCCTGTCCCGTCATTGATGGCGACAAGTGGATAGCCACCAAGTGGCTCTCAGCAAAGGAGCAGCTCGTCAGCAAGAGCAGGAAATGACAGCTGTAGTTTGCATGCATAAACGATGCTCCTTAGGAGCCGTAAATAATTGAATTCTTCGTGCGATAATTGCATTCTTCGGGGGATAATTCGCTATGGAGCATGCATAAAGCTGAAGGCCAGTTCTGGCATTTCTTGAGGAACGTTTCCTCATTATGGCTGCGCTACTGTACACGTTGTTGATTGTGCTCCTGTCTGGCTGCTGCCTCGAGGCTGCCCTGGATGAGAAAAGCTTTCAGGGAATGCTCAGCCTTGAGCGGGAATTGCTGCAGAATCTGCGAGACTATGCCTTGGAGCTAAGGGAAAAGATCAGCGTCATCAATGGGTGAGTCTTCCTACATCAACGCTCTCTTTATCGGCTACCCTTTGCCACCTTGCAGCGCTCTGAGGGAGTACAATGAAGAAATTGAAGAGGCCAATGAGGATCCGGAGCTGTATGTATCAAATCCGCTGAATGCCTTCCGTCTGATACGCCACATGCACCAGGATTGGATCAGCTGGCAGGTGTACATGGAGCAGCAGGTGGGTCCCGACCAAGTGGCGAAGCTGGAGCGCATGCTGCCGCAGCTGCCACAGCAGCAGGACTTCCAGGAGGCAGCCAAAACGCTGCAGAGCCTCACCGATTTCTACGCTTACGAACCTGCTTTTTTGGTGGCTGAAAGAGAGTACAACAGGTGGGGGTAAAGGCTGCTCTTGCTGGACAAACGTCCCTTAATAGTCTCCCCCTTGGTGTCCTTTTAGCAAGCTGTATCTCTCGCCCCTGGACTGCTACCACATGGGCTTGGAGATGTATCGGCAGGAGAACTATCACGAGGCACTCAAGTGGCTCACTGAGGCAGCCGAAAACTATACCTCATCGCCCTACAACGATCTCTACAGCGTGCTGGGCGCGTCACGCTCGCATGTGTATCGAATGCAGGCCAGAACCTACCAGAAACTCAGTGAGTGAAGCGCAAATAGCCACAGATGCACGCTACTAAAATCTTCATTCTCTTGCAGACCGAGAGGAGGTGTACACTGCCTACCAGAATGCCATAATCCTGGATGAATTCAACGTGCAGCTGCTGCAGGAAAGCGGCGCCATAGAGCTGCTCAGCCTGCGCGATCCCATGGAGCCCATTTTGGAGCCGGTGACCACGCCCAGTCCGTTGCAGCAGCAGTGCCGGGAAAGCGTTGTCGAGCTGTCCGCTATCTGTGCACACAATTCGATGGTGTCCGCCTTCCTGTTGCTGGCCCCGCTCCGCTACGAGGAGCTGCTGCTCTCACCCTACATTGTGGTCTACCGGGATGCCGTCTACGAGTCAGAGGTCACACACATCCGGAACGCATTCAAGTGGTGTCCTCCGGAAGGAAAGTTCTCGATGGATGGGGGCGTCAGCGGCTGCTCTATCCCCGATGAGTACAGTCCCGTGATGAAGCGCCTGCAGGAGCGGGTGCTGGACATGACGGGCTCCTTCAATCTCGCGCACAACTTCAATGTGCTAGAGTACGCACAGACAGAGCCGTTTCGTCTGTTTCAGCTGTTCAAGGAGTCTCCCAGAGTAATTGGATGATCCTCTAGTGTCTCTCCTTTCCTTACTTTTCCTTTTCTTGCAGTTTGCCGGCCTGGACTTCAACGAGATCGAGGGTACAGCCATTGTCTTTGTAGGTTTGCTGCCTTTCCGCCTTCCCCCCTCTCTGATTCCGCTTCCTTTTCAGCTGAATGATGTGGAGATAGGCGGCGCCATCACCATACCACACCATCCAATGTTCGTGCAGCCGCGGCAAGGTGACGCCCTGATCTCGTTCCACGACGGCGACTTTGAGCACACCATTTGCCCCCATGTGGTGGGCACTGGATTGGGTATAGTCCTTCGGCAGTCCTCCGCCTGTTGTTGTCTCTTTCGATGATTGATCTTGTTCTCTTTTTGCAGTCGTGGTGAAGTTTCTCTACGCGGACACGGAAGAGTGAGCGAAGCGTTTGTACCATTCCCAATCTCATTCCCATTCGACGTGGTCTGGAGCAGAGTCGCAGCCTAAAGACATTTTACGCTCATGAATAAAGCTGTGTTGCCGTCACACTATAATCCAATTGAAAGCGTAGCAAATGCCACGACATGGAATCATTTATCACAACCAAGACTGCAATGCTGCCAATCGCATCTATGCCTGAGCTCCTGCTGATACTCCTGATCCTCGCGAGTGCTGCTGTTCACAGTCAGACCGAAAAGAGGGAGTTTTTGGCATTAAAGGAAGAGGAAATGGAGCTGCAGCTGCTGGACAGGGAGCTGATCTCAAACCTCATGGAATATGCTGGAGAGTTGCAGAGCAAAGTCGAAGTGTTGAAACGGTAAGATTGGAGATGGAGGGACAATCCAAAAACCCTTCTATATGCCTTCGTTTTGGTGCTCCCCCAGGTTTTCAGAGGCGACGCGCACACCCCTCCAGGCAGCAAAGGGCAGGGAGGAGGAGTACCTATCGAATCCGCTGCACAGTTTCCGACTCATTCGACACATGCACGAGGACTGGCGGCATGTAGAGAAGTTTATGAGGCAGCCAGTGGGGCAAGGTGAGTGCTAGACTGCCAAAGAATGATGGAAATAATTGCGACACTTTCCCTGCAGATCAGATTAAATTTATCAAAGAAATGGCAAGGGAATTTCCATCAAAAGAGGATGCAGATGATGCCACTGAGGCCATTTATCGTATAATTCGCACCTATGACGTGCCGCCAGAGGACCTCGTCCAGGGGCTAATCGATGGCGTGCAGTACAGGTAGGTCTACAGCTGGATTATTCATTTCTCATCTGCTCAAGTTCCAAGTTCCTCCAACAGTGGCAGCATTTCGGCCATCGACTGCTTCTCTTTGGGAACGCTGCACTTTGAGTGGGGGAAGTACGACAAAGCAGTCCACTGGCTAAACCACAGCTTGACTCTCGTCAAGCCCGTGTATAAGTCGGTGTACAATGTGCTGGGATTTACCACAAGCGAGGTGCACATGCTCCTGGCTCGCTGCTACGTGGAGATGGGTGAGGGATCATGGAATCACTCATTACTCTCCTGAGAATCTATTCTTCATTCACTTTCAGACCAGGAGGAAGACGCTCGACGCACACTGACGTCCCACCCCACTCTGGCGCAGCATTCGGAGCGTCTGCTCACCCTCTACAACAACACGAGACACGTTCCAGTTTCGGGTGATTTGCAGCCTTTGCTGCCCGATAAGTTCAATCAGATGTGTCGCTCCTCCCATCAGAATAAACCCTCCCGTCTGCACTGTCGCTACAATGCCACAACCTCGCCCTTCCTGCGACTGGCGCCCCTGCGGATGGAGGAGCTGTCGCTGGATCCTTACATCGTGGTCTACCACAATGTCCTCTCCGACGCGGAAATAGCCAAAGTGGAGCAAATTGCAGAGCCATTACTGGAGCACAGTAGCGTTTACGTAGCGGAAGTCAAAAAAGCGATCAAAAGCAAAGTTCGCACGGCACTGGGTGCCTGGATCCCCCACCATGAAATGGACGCCTCGGGCTGGACTGTGTTGCAGGGACTCTACAGACGAATACGCGATATAACCGGACTGAACATCAATGAGCAGCAGCACTTGCAGATTATCAAATACGGCTACGGGGGCCACTACGATCCCCACTTCGACTACTTTAACGCCACCGTCAAGAACACGCTGGCAAGCGGCGATCGCATGGTCACTGTCCTCTTCTATGTGAGTCGGCTTAAAGCTCTGACTAGCCGAAGGATTAACTATTTATCTCCCGTAGCTCAACGATGCGAGGCACGGTGGCTCCACCGTTTTTACCCATCTACAGCTGAAGGTCCCCTCGGAGCGTGGCAAAGTCCTCTTCTGGTACAACATGCGTGGGGAGTCGCACGAACTGGACACCCAAACTGTTCATGGCGCTTGCCCCGTCATCGCTGGCACCAAATCGGGTGAGTATTTCCGTTCGTATTTATTCAGCTATCAACCATCATAGCCCCTTTGTTACTTACAGTCATGTCCTGCTGGATACACGAGCTGGATCAAATGTTTATCCAACCCACCTATCGTCCTAATAATAGAACATTCTTCGATGAGTTGGTTGTGAAAAAGACAAATTAATAACATTTACGTTGCATTTTCAATGTGTGTCTATAATACATAAATGTTGCGGTTTTTTTTTTGAGTCATCCGAAGGAAATTAGTACTTTTTCTACCGAACAAACAGGTCTGAGAAATATGCTAAGATTAGGCATTTAAAAACAATGTTTTGTTGAAATGTTTCTTGCTTTAGAACATTTAAACGAAGAACGAAATAGCTCTAAAAATGTACTCTGACTTCAAAGGTATTTTTATGCTTTTTAATTTAATCAACATTTTCAATTACAAAGAAAATAATGCATATTCAGAACGTAGAGATTTGTATGTACATATACACGGTATCAACGCATACATCCACACATTTAATTACATATTTATGGAATCCACAGTACAGGTTACAAAAGCAAGCAAAAATAGAGCCAATCCTTCTTTTACAACTGTTCCAATTTATTATCAGATGAAAATATATTTGCAATACGGAAAATGTAACTTTAATTCAGACAAAATCTAAAATTTCTGCTAATTATGTTTGGATTCTGCGACTTGTATGTATATTCAAATAATATAAATTTATGTGAATTTCACTCTCTTTCTAGCTTTCTGTTGCTGAATATGGAAATACTCTCCCACCTGGGTGATAGGTGGGCTGTATGAACATTTGATCAAACTCGTGTATCCAGCAGGAGAGGACTTCAAAAAGAGGAAATCAAATTTTAGCTGAACGAATACAAAGGGAAATGCTCACCCGTTTTGGTGCCATCGATGACGGGGCATGCACCATGAAGAGTTTGAGTGTCCAGATCGTGCGTCTCCCCACGCATGTTGTACCAGAAGAGGACCTTGCCACGCTCCGCTGGAACCCTCAGCTTTAGATGGGTGAAGATGGTGGAGCCGCCGTGCCGCGCATCGCTGAGCTTCAAGGAGGAGACACATAAGGAGAGTTAATTGATGTTAAAAGGGATCTGCAAACTCACTCACATAGAAGAGGACAGTGGCCATGCGGTCGCCCTGGGTGATCGGAAAGGAGCCATTAATGAAGTCGAAGTGGCGATCGTAGTGGCCACCGAAACCGTATTTTATCAGCTGCAAGAACTGATGATCGTTCATGATCAGCCCGGTCATGTCGCGTATGCGCCTGAAGACACGATGTAGCACTGGCCAGCCGGCAGCGTCCATTTTATCGTCGGGCATCCAAGCGCCCAGTGCGGTGCGCACTTTGTATTTCTGATTCAGGTTCTTCTTGCCCAAGCCAGCGCGGATCAGTAGCGGCTCTCCAACGCGTTCAATTTCCGCTATTTCCGCGTCGGAGAGGACATTGTGGTAGACCACGATATAGGGATCCAGCGACAGCTCCTCCATACGCAGCGGCGCCAGTCGCAGGAAGGGAGAGGTTGTGGCATTGTAGCGACAGTGCAGACGGGAGGGTTTATTCTGATGGGAGGAGCGACACAACTGATTGAAATCCTCGGGTAGAGCGCGCTGCAAGTCCTCCGAGAGTTTTGCGTGTTTCGTGTTTGTGAAGAGGCTGAGTAGAGGCTCCGAATGCTCCGCCAGAGCGGGGTGGGACATCAGTGTGCGTCGAGCGTACTCTTCCTGATCTGAAAATGTATGAGAGAGATCTTCAGCATAGGGAATGTCGGATCAAGATCCCTCACCCATCTCCACGAAGCAGCGGGCCAGTAGCAGGAACACTTCGCTCGAGGCAAAGCCCAACACTTTGTACACCGAATGGTACTCGGGTTCCACCAGCTCCAAGCAGAAGGATAGAAACTGAGCGGCCTTGTCGTATTCACCCCACTGGAAGTGCAGCGTTCCCAGAGAGAAGAAGTCGATGGCTGAAATGCTGCCACTGCAGGAGGAATATTGAATACCAAAGGATGTGTTAGAGTAGTCAATCGGGAGACCTACTTGTACCGCACGCCATCGATTAGCCCCTGGAAGAGATCCTCTCCCGGCACATCATAGGTGCGAATAATGCGATACAAGGCCTCCGTGGCTTCCTCAGCATCCTCTTTCGAAGGAAATTCCTTTGCCTTTTCTTTGATAAATTTAATCTGATCTGTAAGTAAAGTATGCCGACTATTTCCAGTGTTCTTTGACCGACTTGCACTTACTTTTCCCCACAGGTTGCCGCATAAACTTCTCTAGCTGCCGCCAGTCCTCGTGCATGTGGCGGATGAGGCGGAAACTGTGCAGCGGATTCGATAGGAACTCCTCTTCCCTGCCCTTTGCTGCCTGGAGGGGTGTCCGAATCATCTCTGCAAATCTGTGGGAGCACCCAAACGAAGGAGATTAAAAGGGTTTACAGGGTATCCCTTCATCTCTAGTCTCACCCCTGCAGCACTTCGATTTTGCTCTGCAATTCTTCAATATATTCCTCAAGGTTTGAGCACAGCTCCCTGTCCAGCAGCAGCAGCTCCATTCGATGCGCCTTTGAGGCTATAAACTCTTTAGATGGATGGGAGTTCGTTTCGGGCTGACTCTGAACAGCAGCAATCGCGAGGATCAGGAGGCTCAGGAAAGACAACATGCTGATAAGAGCATGGAAAACAGAAAATATCATAATGTCTTTATTTGCTGGTGTCGTAGTTTGTGTGTTCCAGTGTCAAAAGTGGAAATTTGAGTGGAAATGCTAAGGGGTTATAATACGTTCATGAGCATCGAGTAGAGTTGTGCTTAAAGTGAGACTAAAAGATGAGCTCTAACGATTGTCACTGCTTTGGTAATGCAACAAAGTAATACAAATTCCCCATAAGAACCCATGAACAAGGAAGACGAAGAACTCAGCCCTGAGCAGGAGATCAAAATGGAGAGCTGTGAGCTGCTCTACCTCGACCATATTCGTCTCCAGAGGTTGAATAAATATAAAATAAGTTTTTTGTTTTTAGTTTTACTAATTGTAATGCAAAGTTTGAGGACTCTAGAGTCTTTATGTGCGATAAATGATTATTTGTGATCTCCTTTCAGCGCTTATTCATGCAAGAAGAATTTTCGATTGCCTCGGCGATAGGTGGGCTGGATAAACATTTGATCAAACTCGTGTATCCAGCAGGAGAGGACTGTAACAAAGGGGACAGATGATAGCTGATAGATGATAGATACAAATACTCACCCGTTTTGGTGCCACCGATGACGGGGCATGCACCATGAAGTGTTTGATCGTCCAAATCGTGCGTCTCCCCACGCATGTTGTACCAGAAGAGGACCTTGCCACGCTCCGCTGGAACCTTTAACTGTAGATGCGTAAATACAGTGGAGCCACCGTGTCGCACATCGTTAAACTTTGGAGGATAAATGGAGAATCCTTCGGTTAGTCAGAGCCAGCAGTGGAGCTTGAATCCGACTCACATAGAAGAGGACGGTGGCCATGCGGTCGCCGCAGTATTTGATGGTCGGAAAAGAAACGTTGAAGTAATCGTTGTGGACATCGTAGTGGCCACCGAATCCGTACTTTATCATCTGCATGGGCAGCTGGCGATTGAGTTTCAGTCCGGTCATATCGTGTATGCGAATGTTGATGCGATTGAGCACCGGCCAGTGATGGTCTTCTTCGGGGATCCAGGCTCCCAGGGCTGTGCGCTTCTTGCTGCTGGTGTAGCTCTTTCCATCGTACACCACACTGCGCTCCAGCAGAGGCTCTGCATCGCGTTCCACTTTCGCTATCTCCCCCTCGGACAGGACATTGTGGTAGACCACGATATAGGGATCCAGCGACAGCTCCTCCATACGCAGCGGCGCCAGTCGCAGGAAGGGCGTCGTTGTGGCATTGTAGCGACAGTGCAGACGGGAGGGCTTATTCTGATGCGAGGAGCGGCATATCTGAGCGAATTCCTCATACAGGGCGGGCTGCAAGTCCCGCGAAACTTTGACGTGCCTCTTGCTCTTGTAGAGGCTTAGTAGATCCTCCGAACGCTCCGCTAGATTGGGCAGGGCCATCAGTGTAGTTCGAGCGTCCTCTTCCCGATCTGAAAAGAGATCCAGAGAGCGAGAAATCTTCAGCGGGAGCATGTCGCACCGTAACTACTTACCCAACTCCACGAAACAGCGAGCGAGGAGACTGAGGACCTCGCTCGAGTTGAAGTTTAGAACATCGTAGACCGAGTAATATTCTGGTTGTAACAAATCGAAGCTGTACGATAGCCAGGCGACTGCTCCGCTGTACTCCCCATACTGGAAGAGCAGATTTCCAATGGAGAAGCAGTCGATGGCCGAAATGCTACCACTATATGCGGAATATTGAATATCAACGAATGAATTTGAGTTATCCATCGGGAGACCTACTTGTACCGCACGCCATCGATTAGCCCCAGGACGAGATCTTTTGGCGGCACACCATGGGTGAGGATAATCCGATAAATGGCCTCCGTGGCATCATCTGCATCTTCTTTTGATGGAAATTCCCTTGCCTTTTCTTTGATAAATTTAATTTGACCTGAAGGGAAAGCGTTGCGATTATCTCCATTATTCTTTGCCAGACTTGCACTCACTTTTCCCCACACGCCGCCTCATGAACTTCTCTAACTTCCGCCAGTCCTCGTGCATGTGGCGAATGAGGCGGAAACTGTGCAGCGGATTCGATAGGAACTCCTCCTCCTTGCCCTTCGGTGTATCGAGTGGTGTCCGAATCATCTCTGCAAATCTGTGGGAACACCCAAACGAAGGCATATAGATGGGTTTTTAGGGTGTTCCTCCATCTCCTATCTCACCGCTGCAGCACTTCGATTTTGTTCTGCAACTCTTCAATATATTCCTCAAGGTTTGCGATCAGCTTCCGTTCCAGCAGCAGCAGCTCCATTCGATGCTCCTTTGAGGTCAGAAACTCCTTGAGTGGATGGAAGTTCCTTTTGGGCTGACTCTGAACAGCAGCACTTGCAAGGATCAGCATGATGAGGATCATCTTCACCTGGATATATGGAACCGAGTATATTACAGTACTAGAAAGTCTCAAGTCTCAAGCGGGACTGTTTTTTATTCTTTTTATGCCAGCGAGGCTTGGCGGTGGCGGCTGATGTGTGCGATTGCAGCTGGCGATCGGTGTCACCTTTCGTATGGAGAACGCACTTGTTTCAGGTATTGCTTAGCCCAGGCCCTTGGGTTTTCCATTGCATGAGGTTGTGTATGGAAAGTTTATGTACATATGTAGGATCGATGGTCGAAAGTTATAAAGTGTATAATATAAAATGCTGTAAAATACTATTAAGCCGCTTTGAAGTGCTATTATTTATGCCAGAAAAATAAAATGTTTGGCATTTCTGTGGGTAATACAAGTCAGGGCTGCGATAATTGAGGGCTTATCAAGGGCTGCGGTTGCAGCTTTCCAGGTTTTCAGCTGCAGTTATTAATACATAAAACATATGTACATATGTACATACATACATATATACATACATACATACATACATATATTACTGTTTGACCGCAAACAATGCTCAATGAAACGCTTCAAATACCTTGTTTTTCCATTACCCACTCGCACTGGCAATGCGTACATATGTACATATGCATGTACATATGCATGTATGTATTTCTATGTGTAGATATGAATGTTTAGGTCAAAGACAAAGATTCCCAAGCGAAAGCAAAGCCAATAAGAACACCCACACACATTGCAACACAAAAGACGCTCTTAAATGATCTCAGCGCAGGTGCTCTTTCTTCAAGCAAGGCGCTCTTTACTTTACACCCCCGCTACAGGTCATTGCACTGGTTAGTAAGAGAGGATCAAAAATAAGAACTCTTCGCACTTTTCACCTTTGTCCCACCCACTGCAAGGCATTGGCAGGCGGCACCAAACAACAATCCAAAGCATCAGCAACAACAAATACTCAATGCAAAACACAGCCCAAACACACAAAACAAACAAAAACACATAAAAGCCGCTCAGCGCATATTACGCCGCTCTTAACTTTCCGCCCCTCTTCAGGTAATTGCACAAACACCGCAAGCAGTAGAAAGAGAGGTAAAATTTCTTCTATGCTGATGATGATCTCATCCCACTCCTCTGCCCTTCTAGAACATTCGCAAAAGAAACAAAAGACACAATGCAACAGCAAAGCCGCTCTTAAATGCTCTCCCTGATTGCAGTTCGTTCACCTTCAAATAACTTTGCGTGTGAAGGGAGCTTAAGTCAAAAGAGAGAGCATCAGAAAGAGGTAATCTAAACCAAGCCACCCACGCACTCAAATCTGCGCCGCTCTCTCAATTTAAATTTCCCTTCCCTGACCATTTAGACACAGGAGAGAAGTTCCCTGACCGTTTAGACACAGGAGAGGAGTTCCCTGACCGTTTAGACACAGCAGAGGAATTCCCACACAAATTTCCTCAACCGGCGCGGGCGCGTGCTTTTTTATGTCGTGTTTTGAAAAGTGTTAAGAAAAGTGTTAAAAAATAGTGGAAAAGTTCGGAAAATTTTGAAAGAACCCGTGTGATAAGTGTGGAAAGTGTTTAAAAGTAAAATCTGCCGGAGAAGTGATCAAATGTGTTGAAAAAAGCAGGAAAAGAAAAGAAATGTTCTGAAGAATGCAGGAAAAGGTCAAATCCATGAGGGCAGAAGGCCAAAAGTTAAGGCACAAGTGAAAAAACAATCACAGCAATAGTTTCAATGTTTTTTCAATGTGAAAGTAGGCCCGAAAAATTGCAATTGCGTCGCAGTTTTAGCGGAGCACCCCCACCTTTTTTTCTTGTAGAGCAAATTTCAGTGGGAAGAAGACGAGGCAAAATAACGGAAAAATGGCGTGATTTGCGATTGAGTTTTTTTTTCTGTGAGAGTGAGAGCACTCGGCTGCATTGAGTGAAAATTGAGTGAAGTGTTAGAGTGAGGTGGCTAAAGAAAGAGCGGAAAAAGAATCTCACTAAGTGTAAAGTGTATGTGAAAGTGTCGATGGTCATTATGACGGCAAGGGGAGCCAGGCGGTTACGGCTAAAGTGAGTGAAGTGTTAGAGTGAGCCCAAACTAAAAACAGTTGAATGTACCGCAAGACTAAGGAAAGAGCGGAAAAAAGTCTCACTCACTTACTGTCGATGGTCATTATGAGCACCCCCCACCTTTTTTTCTTGTAGAGCAAATTTCAGTGAGAAGAAGACGAGGCAAAATAACGGAAAAATGGCGTGATTTGTGATTGAGTTTTTTTTTTTCTGTGAGAGTGAGAGTATTCGGCTGCATTGAGTGAAAATTGAGTGAAGTGTTAGAGTGAGATGGCTAAAGAAAGAGCGGAAAAAGAATCTCACTAAGTGTAAAGTGCAAGTGAAAGTGTCGATGGTCATATTGACGGCAAGGGGAGCCAGGCGGTTACGGCTAAAGTGAGTGAAAAGTGAGTGCAGGATGGTCATATTGACGGCAAGGAGAGCCACGCGGTTACGGCTAAAGTGAGTGAAGTGTTAGAGTGAGCCCAAACTAAAAACAGTTGAATGTCCCGCAGAACTAAAGAAAGAGCGGAAAAAAGACTCACTAAGTGATAAGTGAAAGTGAAAGTGTCGATGGTCATTATGACGGCAAGGAGAGCCAGGCGGTTACGGCTAAAGTGAGTGAAAAGCGAGTGCAGGATGGTCATTTTGATGGCAAGGGGAGCCAGGCGGTTACGGCTAAAGTGAGTGCAGGATGGTCATTATGACGGCAAGGAGTGCCAGGCGGTTACGGCAAAAGTGAGTTTTACTAAAAGCGAGTGAAAGTGCGCGAGTGAAAAAAGTCGGAACTTACCTCAAAAACAAAAAAAAGCGGAAAGTAAGAGTGACAAAAACAATAAATGTATGGGTATGACATGTACCGCAAGAACCTTAAAAAGAACGGAAATATGTATGCACAGACAATAACATTTGTATCCGTTTCTCTTTGATTTGGAACTATAACAAAGAAGATCAAGAGAGAGTATATCCCAGCAGCAAAGTCAAGTAAAATTGAAGGTGAGTTTACATCCGACTCTTTTTTATACTATTGTTCTATTATTCATTTGAGTTGACATTAATCAACTTTGCATTTAATTCTACACTATTCTGAAGTTTTTTTTTACTTTTGGAATTACTTCTTGATAAAAAAGTGTTAAAATTGTTTTCTGTCCGATTCTCCACTGCAACAGTGCAAAAGTCAGGAACATTCGAAGAACAAGACTGCTTACTCATCTGTAGCCTTCCCCTGTGGAGTGTGGGATTCTTCTTCTTTGCTTGACCTTCGATTCGCTTTCTTCTCTGGCACTGGCGCTGGCCCTGGCACTCGGCTCATTGCACCATTAAGTGGCAATTAAATTCAATTAGCCGCAATACTCTCCGGTACGCTCCGATATGGGCATCCCTCTGCTCCCCATTTATCACGCTTGGCCGTCCCTGAAACCTTCTCCTCCTCATCCTTTCTGTCGGATTCCTCTGCAACTTTTGCACTTCGATTTCGATTGGTGCTGCTAATAATTTCTCAGATTTATCGTCTTCCTATTCTCCACTCTACTTCCTGTTTGTTTGGCGAAAGTTCTTCTCTGGGTTTTCTTGGCTTTGCCGACTTGGCTTTCAATTAAGATTGATGGCGTGCACTTTTCCCTGCGCTTTCCTTTTCCCACTCTCTAAACAGGCCACTTCCGCAGTGTAGTGCGAGTGTATGGAATGCATTTGTCTTGATTTCACCTTTTGAGCCAACAGACTCATACAGATACAGCTACAGATTGGAGGAGACCTATTCATCTCGCAGACAACATATGTATGTCTGCACCAACTCCCTGTCTCTCCCTCTATCTGGTTGTTGGCCGAAAGGTAACAGCGGCAATTTATCAAAATTTACACACACAAAGAGGCAGAGGCGGCTGAAGCGGAGGCTGAGTGATGGGGCAGAGGCAGGACATGCAGCAGAAATGTGGCCACAATTGGCATATGCGTGTGCGTCTGTGCATTTGTGTGTGTGTGTTGCTAGGTGGAGACTCCCCTCTCTCCCGCTCTCTGTACTTGACTTAAATTGCTTTTTTCAATGCCAACGGCTGCTGCTGCTGCTGCTGCTGCTGCTGCTGCTGTTGCTCTTGCTGCTGTTGTTGTCCTCCTGTCACATGCGGAGCCAAGTGTCATTTCAGCAAAATCCCTCAAGTCGTTCGTCTGCCCTTGTCTGTCCTGTCTGAGTATCTGTGTGTTGTGTATGTGTGTGCGTAAGAAAACATTGTGCAAAATATATGTTGGGGCAACAACAGAAACAACATTTTTCTGCGGCGGCTTAAATTGCATTGGGAAATAGGTTGGGGATCTACTGCCACTCTGCCACGCCAAGACAATGAACAGTTGTTGCCACTGCCTCCGCTGGAGTGTGTGTGTGGGTGGCTGCTGAAAGGTGCATTTGTTTTGGGGCCACAAAGATAGGTCTTCCCTCTGGGAATATTCCCCCTTCAAATATCAGACTTTGTCAACTCTGATTCTGATGCTCTGAAATTGTTCTAATTGGGCGAATCTTTTCCCCAAAAAGTGTGGAGTACTCTCCATCTAAGCCCATCAGCCTTATCCCACAATCTCTTTATCCTGGCTCCATCCTGTTGCTCCTTCGCTCTAATAAAATTAAAATGCCAACCATTTTCACTCTAAGAAAGTTCCTGAAATGTGATAGCTCCAAAGCCCAAAGACTTCTCCGCCTCCGCTTACTGTTAAAAAATTAGCAACAATTTTTCAGCATCGCATCAAAATGTGCCCTGCCCCACTGTCAACCGCATCGTGAGGCAAAGCCACCCTCAGTTCTCAGTTGCTGCTCCCCCCCTCAACTCTGTGGCACTTATCAAGAAGCTGACTTACTTTGTGCTACACCTTGTGGCTCTACCCATTCCCATTCCCCTCCCCGCTCCGCTTCTTTCTTCCTGCCACACGCACTTTGTCATCTGCTCGGGCCCCGCCTGGCTCTGGTTCTGGTTCTGTCTCCGGTTGCGACTCCAGCCTGCTCCTTCCTTCGTGGTAATTTGATATGCCGTCGTGGCTTACATTTTTTATCCGCCATTACCGCAAAACGATTTACTTCCGCGTCGCAATTTGCTTTAAATTTTTATTTAAACAACAATTTGTTCAGATTTCGAGCAGATTGAGATTTCCGCTGAAAGATGTGCCACAGAGATCTGGGTTGAGAGAGAGAGATTTGATTTGATTGTGTGGCATGGCCAACGGGGACCAGGAGTCTGTGGCAATGCCATCCATATTGTCCACTCATTGATGCACCTTCAGCCACAGGGGCTGCCAAGGATGTGACTGCAACGGACACTCGACAAATTAATTTGCTGCACACTCCTGCACACAGCTGCCTCGAATTGTTGGGTGTGGACCGCCAGTCCACAGTCCTTGCTCCTTGATGGCACTGTCCTTGATGTTTGCTCAGCACTTGGTGGAGAGTATAGAGAGAGGATATCATGTCCTCGTTGAGGCGTATGCGACAGGCGGAATTAAGGAAGTCTTTTTCGATAGAAGATTCCAAATGTTTTACTGAGAGTTTTACTCTTGAATTCCTTTATTTATGTATAAATGAAATGCATTAAATTCAGGAGAATTAAATTATTCCAGGGTATCTATCAATTGCTTCCATTAGAATAAGAATTTAGTAATACTTTCCCCCATTAGACGCTTTCTTTTTCTGTTTTTTTTTCTGTTATTCCTTTTCTCATTCTTGAGCTGAAATTGGTTTCGTGTTCATTTTCGTTTGCGCTTTTTCCCCTTTCTCTGTCTATCTCTTGCTGGTCCACGTCCACGCCCACCTCAGGGCGCGATTTAGTCAAGAAATTACCCCCATGCCTTCTGGCCCACTCGATTGTTTTTCCTGCACTTTTTTGTGCGGTTTTTAATTTGATTTCTTGCACCTTTTCTAATTGGCAATTGGAGTCGCTTGGATGTCGCTGACAGCAGCAGACGATTTTTCCTCTGGCCCCAACAAATTTAAAAGCTTTAAATTATCCCCGGACTGGGGAGGTTTGGGTGGCTGGTCCGACTCCTGGCGTTAATGGCTCTTTTATGGCCGCCACTGTGCGGTCCCCCCGCTGCTGCTGCTGAGGCTGCTGCTGTGGCAGCTGCAAATATTTTGCCACTCCGTAGCAGTGCACAGTTTGGGGATTGAGGGAGGCATGGGGATGGGGTCTTGTTTCAGCAAAAATCTAATCTATGCAAGCCCCGCCACATGTCCGCACCGCTAGCCGCTCGACGCTCTCCGCTTCACGCAGTGTGGCAACTATTTTTTTGCCGCTTGCAACATTTTTTCCGGCTACGGCTACTGCTGTTGCTGTTGGGGAAGCTTAACAGTTAATTGCCCCTTGAAGAATACAGCGACACAGCTACGGGAGCTCCATAGATCCACAGATCCCGAGTCCAGAGTCCAGAGTCGATTCTCATGCCACGGACACACGTGGACACACCGACACAAAAGCACCGCCCCGCCCCGTACAATGGCTCTCCATTTGCCCCTCCTCCATGTCCTCCTCCTCGTGTCCGTGTCCGTGCGTGTGTTTTAATCGGTTTGACTTTGCTGCCTGACCTGACTGCGGGGAGGTGGGACGCAGTGTGGCATGCAACAACAAGGACAAACAACCAGTGTTGCTAGTGTGTGTTGGCCGGGCCCTGCAGCAGATTGAATCCTAATCGAGAGGATTTGACTTTGGTTACGTTGCGTAAACACGCAACAACCGGCACATACCCCTACAGGAATTCCCATGCCCCTTGCTCAGGATTACAGTGAAACCTGGCTAGAATGAAGAGACACGAAATACTAATACTGTCACTCACAGAAAGGAATTAATTATTTGCTCTTTTCTTCTGAGGAGAGGGGCAAACATTCGATACAGATCTTGGAAAGATCAACAATGGCACGAACACTTGTCGAAGATTTTGGAGAACTTGAATCTGCAGTTTAATCATAGCATGGGGTTCGTTGTTCATGTTTCTCATCCTATTCGCTGATCCTTTGCTACTTATCCTGGGAGGAAGCCGTGACCTGGTGCTTGCAGCAGACAACCCACGCTAATGTCTCCGATTTGGTACCATAATTTTGTTTAACGATGAAATACAACTTCCGTTTGGTTCTGAAATGGTCGAAAATTAATAAAACCGGACATCAATCGCACCTTTGCTCTCACCTCAAAGCGGCGAAACAACTTGGTCCTCGCAGTGCAGGTTTTTCAAACATTATTTAAACATTATTGTGAATGATCCATGCTAATGCAGTCCGTAGACATTGCCTTGAGGTTTACCTAGAATCTGTTTGCATCTGAAAGTGTGCTCGTACATATAAGCATGTGTAAAAGCAATCATCAAATATACATACCAAAGAAGGGATGCGGGGATGCAATGGGGACAGCGAATGGCTCTATCTACACTCTCAAGGAGCCAATTGGACGGTGTCCCCCCAGAATCAATAGCAACGGATCAGCCAACAGGATGACACCCACAAAGAGCCAACCCGAAGCTTTGGTGCGACTGCAGACTGCCTCCGACAAACCATAGCGCCACAATGCTCGTGCCGCAAGAATCAAATGAACAAAAACTAAATAAGGGCAGACAAAAAAACGCTACCAACTATTTTATATCTGGCATCTGTTAGAATTTTCTTCACTCTTAGCTTCCCGACTCGTAAAAATTTATTTGTGTTAACATTTTTGAATTTTTGTTTTTTGAATCTAAATTTTTGATGTTGCCTTGTCGAGGCGTTTCTAGTGACTGAACATTTTCCAGAGCTCCAGGCTAAGCTGAGATATATTCGGATTTAAGGAGTGTGCGATGCCTACTTCGATCCTTAAATCGGTGCACTGAAAAGGGATATTAGTCGTGTGGTGTGTGGGGAGGGGTTAACTCGAATGATTTCTGACCAATTTGAAGTATCTTTTGATTACCTTGGATACGCAATCAGAATGATAGCCAGTGGGGCACATTCCCAGCATCCACTGTAGTGCTCTTCCGAGTGCAGTTTATTGTAGCAGACTCGTAGTTGTGGCACAGGCAGGCTGGCAGGCTGGCAGCTGTTGTTTGCTTGTCCTTGGGGCAATTCGGTGGGCTTTTGTCTGTTGTCTGGGTGGAGGCAGTTTTTAAAGGGGGCTGCAGGAAGGCAATTTGTATGTGTGTGCCCCGTTAGGTGAGCAGCCAATGGGGCATGTGTGGATTGAAGGCCCGCAACTGCTTTGGCTGTGCCCCCCTTGTGCTGCTGCTGCTGCTGCAGCTTGCGGTTGCGTTTAGCCATTTCCTGCTGCTGCCACACCCACTCCAGACCAACTATTGGCCGTGGCTTTAAATGCGCTTTTAATCGCTCAGAGATTCGAGGGATTCGCTGAGTTCTCGAGGTTCTCCAGCCCGAACGTTGCATCAATATTGAAATTGAACTGCGGCCAACGTGTGTCCTGTGCAAGGAGCAAAGCAGAGCCGAGCAGCTGTTGGCAGAAAGAGAGAGTAGATAGCGATGGTTATAACTTTTTGACAGTTTTAAGTTTGAGCGAAACTCCTCGACTGACTCTCGTGTGATTGCCCCTGTGTGTCCGTCCCCCTATGTGTTGTTTGGCAACTTGTGACACAAAGGCGCCAGCCGCCATCCTCGATATGCCTCCATCCACTCCTCATCTGTACCTCTCTCCCACTGTCTGTGCAGCCCGTTCTTCCCGTTCTTGGGGGCATGCAACAATGCGCTGACTTGACTTGTCTTACTCCTGTCTGTTGTCTGTTGTCCTTCCTGCTCTTTTCCTGCCGCTCCCTGCGACCTTCACACACACTCGAGCAAAACTTAAACATCACGTAAGCATCCACTTCCCCTACCACTTTCTCTTCTTCTGTGTGGCAGGCGTCTGCCCCTTCTCGCTCTGTTCTGGGCGCATCCCCGATTTGTACATACATCAAAAATTTTATTATTTCTTACAATTTTTGCTTAAATTTAGCTTTTACTTTTCGTCCTGCTGCTGTTCCTTCTGCTGCTGAAAAGGTCAGACATTGTCAGTTAAGTGTCCATGTCGTTGTCCATGTCCAAGTCGCAGTCGAAGAGTTGAGAGTCTGGCGTCCAGTGTCCAGAAAACTCTTGTCCAAAATTTCGAGTGCTTTTTACAATTTTTTAGTGCTCTCTGCTCCGCTTCCCCTGCCTTCCCTTGCCACTGTTTTGGCCTGTCTTTTGGCCCTTATTGAACGCCTTTCGGTTAGGTGTCAATGTGTGCAGAAGCTGAAGGGGCAGCAGCAGCAGCAAAATTATGGCAAAGGCAAATGGTATTGGAAAACTTTGCCATGCCAGTAAATGGATATTACAATTCAGATTCAGATTCTTGTGGCAGGGAAAGGGAAAAACCAAAAAAGAGTTGTGAGAATGTGCGACCAAAGGGATGAGGCAGACCACAGAGGAGTTGGTCCTACATGCCATATGATTGTTTCTATGATTGGATGGGAGTGTAAATGTTCCAGGGAAGATGGAAGAGGAGAACGAAGGAGGCACATTCAGGCACAAAAAACAAATTATTATTAAATTAAATAAAGAGAAAAGAGTAAATTTGGCGATTAAAAATGATGGCAACTTATTAAAAGCAATCATTTAAGGTGAAGTTTCTGGGAGAACAAGGAAATTTAGTACAAGCATTTGGGAGTCGATAATCGCATCTCCCTCCAATGGCAAGGGTGTTCCCTTCTCTCTTATTTCTCAAACCCAAGATACAGATATATGGTAGCATCTCCTTCCGTTTCCCCCATTCGAATCGAATTGGAACGCAAAACGAATTCACTCGCCCACCGTGACATAAATCACAAAATCAACAACTAACACAAAACGGTATAAAAAATACAGATTTTGATTTATTGGCTGTTGGCTCCCCCCAACCGACACCGTGTAACCCACCTCACCCCTGCCCTAAGTAGACAGCTCAAAGGCCTAAACGTGGCCTAAAGCAAACAAGAACAAGAAGCAGAAAGCCAAAACAAAACAAAACCAAACCAGAAATCAGATATGAAAGAGGAGCAGAGCCCCCAAACAATGGAGAGAGAAAGAGAGACTTTTGATTTGTGACTTGCGACTTTTCACGTAGCAATTTTCCCTCCTCCACACACGCACACACACACGCACGTGGAGGGGAAGAAAATCTCCATAAAATGAAAATATGAAAATAAAAATCACGCAACAGGATATTGAAACGTCACACATATGCCACAAGTGCCACAAGGCAAGGCCTTGCCTCACGTAGTGCACAGCGAAGAGGGGTGTAGGAGAGTGTGGATGTGTGTGTGTGGGTGTGGGTGTGTGGCAGACAGGACTTCATTTTGGGGGGCATTAAAACTGTCAGTGGCGCAGATTGCCTGCGGTGGCTAAGGACAGCGACACCTACACCTTCCACATGATTTATTTGCCAATGGCATTGCCATTGCATTTATTTGTTTGTTGCAGCGGCAAAAGCAGCATCAAAGGTGGGAGAGAGAGGTAGAACAGGGAAGCCGCACACTGGGGCGGTTGTGTGTCCCAGCAAGCGGAGAGAAAGTGAAATTGGCGCAAAAAACTGCGCAAAAATTCGAACGTAAACCCCACCCGTAAACAGTTGCAGCAGTTTCTTTAGCCTTATTTCGTCACGTCACAACCACCACCCACTGCCCCCGCCCCAGAGCGAGCACGTCCTAGGAGTAGTGTTCTGCGGAGCAGCAGCAGCAGTTGGCCAAAAGCAACGATAGATGTGAAGGTGGGTCAGAAGGAGCAACAGAAGCAGCAGCAGCAGTTGGTGGGGAGTAGCAGTTGTCTTTCGTGGGAGAGAGTCCTGCGCTGGATCCTGGCCAATTGTCGGGACGCCGACTGATTGGAACTTTCAGCCTGCAGCAGCTTCTGCCACAGGACGTGCAGCGAAAGTTTAAACAAATACTGGAGCAGGACTCAGTCGATAGGGGGAGTGGGCTACTAGTTGGGGGAATGGAAATTCGCGTTAAAGTTGCGTAAAAATGCCACAAAAACAGCTTCAAAGAGCAAACGAAATCGGAGCTGCACTGTACCCTTTGTTGGACAGTGTAGGGCATATCTACACTCAGCTGCCCATCCACCCACTCCGTGTGTGCGTATCCTGAAAGCATATCCATTTCACGCACAAGTGCCGTGTGTGCTCTGGCCCCGAGAATGAACCGTGTGTCAAATCCATTAACCTTCTGTTTACTTTTCTACGTCCAGCCAGAAGCCAGAGGCAGCAGCCGCAAAAAAATCACAAGTAGCAGCCACCCACTAGAAACAAGAAAAGGGAAAGGGAATCAGGAGCAGGAGACCATAGATGCCAATGCCTCTGCCTCTGCCTCTGCTCGAGTGAAAGTGTTTTTGTGTGGTTGGAAATTTGATATTTTCACTAAATTGCGTTGCACACTTGAGGTCCGGTCCGGTCCTTCCCACTCCGAACATAAATCTTACCTTGGTGTTTTAGGGGGCGACTGGTGCGGGGGAAATGGAGCAGCAAATCAACTCCCATCCACACGTATCGGTGGAGCCAGTAAACCTCTTGCCCCCCCACCCGCAACTGAGTATGAAATGAGTATTAAGTTGACGTAAATTGCGGTCCATTACATTAACCAAAAGGGAAAGAGGAAAGAGTCTAAGGGAAAGTCCAAGGGTGAGGAGTGGCAGTGGGCCGCTTGGGGTCTGGTCTGCCAATTAACCTCCCTCTTAGCCCCTTCCAGTGGTGTTTGTGCTAATTGCTTTGGTAGTTTCTGTGTAGCACCGGAAACAAAACAATATCGATGGGAAAAGATAAATGGGAATGGCGGAGGTGTTTATTAGCAGATGTACCGAAGATGTAGGTACATTAAGAGCAATAAATGCACTTTAATGGGTTTTAATTTATTTACTTGGGATTTACTTGAAATATGTGCTATTTTATTGAATGTTTTCGCACGTTTCAAATGGATTATTCAAGCAGATGGATTCCGATTGCTATTTTGGATTAAAGACTAATAAAAAGTTGTGTGATTGATTCTGGCGCTGCCTTTCTCTTTTTGTGTGCTTTGAAGGTTCAATCTTCCCAATTAAGTGCCCCAAAATCTACTTGGTGGAGAGACGAGTGCGCTTGTTCCACGAAAAGTTGTCTCCGTAGCTCTTCTTCTTCTGCTTCTTGGGCCTGGGCACTTTGGCATCGATATACCAACGCCAGCCATTGCGTTCGCAGTAGTTGACGGCCTCATCTTTGCTGCCGAAATGCAAATTTAAATTGGACAAAGGATCGCCACTGTGGAATACTAATTTTAGTACTAATTACTAGTCCTAATTGCAATACTTACGTTGAGGCCCAGCCCATTAGTGGGTTCTCCCATCGCTCCCGATTGTCAAACTCAATCTGCCAGTTTTTGAGGTTGCTAGTGCCGCTTTGCATCGCGTGCTTGGGTGGCAGGTGAATGCGTGCACGACGCTGCTTTAGCTGCTCTGAGGGCACTCCGGAAATGGGACTCAGATCCACGGCTGTGGGCACGGCGATCTTTTCGCTCAATTTGCAGCGCTCCTCCAACTCCTCGGGACGAGCCAAGGCCGTTTTTGGATCGAGCGGAGCATCGGTATCTTTGGTGGATGCGCAGCGGGAAGCGCTTTTACTGGTAGTAGAATTTAAGCTACAGCACCAACAACAAAACATGCAAAATGTTTTAATAAATGTGCGAGATGGAATTCAATTTTACTTACAACTGCAAGGAGGTGGACTTAGTCCTGAGGCACATTACTCTGCGTAGCAGGGACATTTTTCTGGAAAGTAGAATTTTGTACAAGCAATTTGGAACACAAATTCACTCGTCACTTGGTTTTATGTTTGTTTTACTTAGTGTTGGGTTAGCTCACTGTTGATACGATCTATCGATATTATGCTTTCGATATTAATCCTATCCAACACTTAACGAAAATTCCATATAAATTGCAACGTAAATGGGTGTTCGCTTTGCTGTTCCATTTCTCTGAATTATCTTTGATCATTTCCCAAATTAATTCTCGCTAAAGCTCTAAAATCTTCTCTACATATTTTTGGTTCCCTCTTAATTGAATTTTAATTGTCATTGATTTCACTTTGCTGCACTTTTCACTTTTGGAAGCCATTTTTAATGCAATGACAGCATCGATGAAGGAGAGAGATACAACAACGGTTGTACCTTCGAAACCGAACCAAAATTTGCATTGTTTTCCTCTCTCCAGCGGAAAGCCAAAAGAGCAACAGGAGGAGCTACAGCTACAGCATCCTGGCTGTTGCTCTTTTGACTCTGCTACAAATAAGCGCGGCATCAACTTTAATCACCTGCTTAATTAAATCAGTTTCGCCTGGCGACTGGCGCCAGGTCCAGCACTGGCACTGCCACTGCCACTGGCACTGTCCCTTGTAGCAGCCATTGTGTCCTTCTGTTGGTGGGTTGGGCTCCTGTGTTTTGGTCCTGCATAAATTACGTGCTGCATAATCACCTACAAGCATTCCATTTAAGCTCCTGCCAAGTGTCCTTTGCTCTCGTTTGGAGTTTTCCTTGTTCTTGGCTTTACTTTTTGTTTTTTGTCTTTTTTTTTGGCTTGCTGCTGATGTCCGTCTGATAAAGTTCTTAAATCATTTACGTTTTCCTTGCGTTGCCATCGCTTTTCTTTTGTTTTTCCCCGCGATGCGGTTTTCATTTGCTCTGTTACGAGTTTTGTTTTTATCTTGATTCTGATTTAGATTCAGATTTATGTTTTTTAATTCCATTAGCGAGCCATTTACCTACACACAGCGGAGGGGCGGGAGTTGTGTTTAAAAAGAGTTTAACGATCTGTGAATTGTGATATGATGGAAGAAGAAAATAACATTGTGTTCCATGGGAATTTTAGGGGAAATTATGCAGCACTAGATAATTGCTGTAAGAACAGGGAAAAAAATGAATACTCTGTTTTTATGGTACTTTAGATTTTTTTTAAGGAGAATCAGAATAAGTTTTAGGAAGACTTTCATTTGATATTTGTTACTTTCATTTGTTAAGAAAGATATTTTCATACATTTGTCACTTTAATTTCCCAGTCCAGAGAAATTCACTCTCCATTCCACTCTATCCCTTTCAATTTGCACTATTCTTGGGTGATTTGCAGCCTTGTCATCAGTTTTTGGTTGCGGTTGAAGTTTTACATAAAATCGATCGAACCATTCGCAGGATACAAGGACACAAGGCCAGAGGAGAGAAAAGAGAAAGAGAACGCACTCCACGACAATAAAACGCCAGAATCAACAATTATGTTAATTCCTTTTGTGGGTCAATGTCTCGCACACACACACACACACGCAAAAGGGACACACACACACAGACATTTCCATTGAGCTGTATTTTATGGCCGCTTCTTGGCCAACTGTCAGCATACTCTTGGCCAGCAGCAGGGGATGGGTGGAGATGGCCAAGAAGAAGGAGAAGGAAGGCCAGTTGCAGTGGCAAAATAAATTAACATTATTTATGATTTTTAGTGGCTTAACATTTTGCCCGATCTCTGTACACTGTTAACAGGATGTGATTTCCCCTGCTGTTAGTTGACAGTGAGTGCTAGAGCACTGTTATGTTACCGACTCTCACGCTGTTAGCTTTCACGCTCTCTCTCTCTCTTGATGTTGTCGTCTGCGCATGTCGCTGTCTTTTACTCACACACCTCTGCGGTGACACGTGCTTTCTTCGTCTTCCGTCGTATATATAATGTACTGTACCTTACGCATCCACCAATCTACCTGCGTCAGTGCCCCATTCCTTTGATATGCCACCCCACTCCCCCAGTATACTGCCATCCATATATACTTTGCGCTCTCTCTCTCTCTCGTCCTGTACCTGCTTTAGGTGTTGCTGGTCTTCGTCTTCGTTTGGCAGCGACGTCGTCGTCGTCATCATCATCGTTTCTCTCTGTTGGAAGAGTGCAGCATGCGCTGTGTGTGTGTGGGGCCATGCTACCTCTCTCACTTGTACCTGCCGTGGGCCCCACACCACCATTCCTTTAACCATTTCCCCCTGCCACCCCGCAGCCCATGCAGACAACCGCAAGTAACAGTTGTTTTGCGTTCATTTCTCACCTCTCTCTCATTCGTCGTGCGTTTTTCGTTCGTTTTTCGCTCTCAGGTTGCTGCTTTCTCGCTTGCACACTCTCTCTCCCACCCACCTTTAGGTATTTTAAGGTAAACGAAAATGTTGGCAGCCAACCAAAGCGGAGCAGCACCTTGAAAGGGGTCGGGGAAGGGAAACACGCTGAGAGAGAGGGCAAGACAAACCCCAACCCATCCTTTAACGTTGTTTTGTGGCACTGGGGGCTTGGGGTTTCTGCATGATTTATGGTCTCCATAAAACTATTACGCCTCAGAAAATGATTAGAAAAACCTCATTTGACTGCTGCCACCCCCCCGCCACACCATACTTTCTTTTACCGTTGCGTTGCCTTTTACGGTTACTGCTGCGCAGCTGCTCTCTCTTGTCGCCTCCTTGCCCTTCCACTTTCTACGGTCCACCTTCCTCTTATCAAACGTCAGTTGTCGTCGTCGTGTGCGACGTCAACGTCGTCGTACTCTCGTCTCATCTCATCTCCGTTCTTCCTGCGTTCGGCTTACACCTTGCTGCTGTCGCTGTCTCAGCTGCTGCCCGGCTGCTGCCTGCCTGCTGCTGCTTCTGCTGTCTCTGTCTCTGTCTCTACGTGTGGGGCACTCTCGTTTCGGCTGGAGGTGGCTTTCTGCTGTGTGTAGCGCAGGTCTAGAGGTGCGCGCAGCCAGTCAGCCAGCCAGCCCCTCGCTCGTTAGGTACTCGTTTCGTGTTTTTTCCTTTACTTTCCTGTGCTGGCTCCTGTCTTAGGTAACACTCACACACACACACAGAGATGAGAACCGAGCAGCAGCAGCAGCAGCGGCTCCTCCACCTCTGCTGAGAGGCACGAATAAGAGAGAGAGCACCAGCAGGTGCGCCCAGACCCCACCTCATCGCAGCCGTTCGTTCGTTCTCTTTGGGTTTTGAAGGTGTGTCGTCGTCTCTCCGAGTGCGTTAGGTGCGCATCAGCATCATCATCGGTGTGTGTTGGTGCAGGGTTGGGGGGAATGGAGGAAGTGGGAAAGGGGGAGCGTGATTTATGCCAGCCAATGGTTGCGTCTCTCTGGATACGTGTGGTAGGTGTGCCACAAGACCGTTAGTTGGCTCTCTCTCTCTCTCTCGCTCGCTCTGCTTCTCGCTGTCTCTGTCTCTGTCCGCTGGCTGTGACTGGAGCACGCTCCACCTTCTCGGTGGAGAAGCGCCCACGTGCGCTAAAAAATGGCGACGGACGGGCAGGCGACACAACTCTCGGCGCTCGCACCTATGAGCGTTCAGCTCTGCCACCCTGCCACACTCGGCAAACGGGGAAAACTTTTCTAATTAGCCAACAGTGCAACAGGGTGGAAGGGGGCACAGGCGGTCTGTAGGAGCAGGCAGAGCAAAAAACTCTGCTCTTTAAGGGTCCCTCCCTTCCCCCACTCAATGGCCGCCTCTTTATGGATTTTTCCGACTGCCCGCTGTTTTTTCTTTTCTTTTTCTTTCTCTCATTCTTTTCTTTTTTCCTCTGCCACTCTCTGCCCCTACTCTCTCTGCGGCTCTCGCCTTCTGCTTCTTCCCAGACGGTCCTGGCGGTGTCAGTGTCCTCGTTAGAGGATGCTGAAACATTTTCCCGCTGGCTTGTGCGCAGCGATTCTCCCATATTTTCCCATTCCTCCATCCCACCATCCCTCCGTCAACGTCGCTCGCATCTTTTGTTGCAGATAAAATCGATGGCATTTTATAGCAATTTAATATGACCTTCGTTTCGCTTTGGCACACAAATGCTCTTGTACACATATTTTTATTTTTATTTGTATTTTTTTTTCTTCTATATTTCTGTACTTTTTCTTAGGCTCTCCCGCACTCTGTTGTCTCGTTTCGTCTCTGCCTCCGTTCGTTTTTGTAGGCGGTTTTTGTTTATAAGGCTGCTGCGTTTTTCCTTCGAGTTTTCGGTTTTCTGCGTTGTTCTTTTTCGGCTCCTCCGTCATCAGGTCTTATGCGCAATCTGTTGCCCTTTGCCAGAGGTCAGCCGATTTGACATTGAACTCGATGGAGTCGATTCGCCCCGTCGGCACTATCTGGTGGTTTGTAATGGAACCCATTGATGGGGCCATTATATACAGATATCATCAGAGTAGATATAGCATGGAAAAGAACAAGGATTGGTCTCGTTTTTGTTTACTAATTGTTTGACGCTCACTGTTGATAATTTTAAAGAACATTTATTCGATTCTTAAAATGATTTTAGATCCCTCTTTAATGGGTGGATGGCATTTTCTTTAGACGGATTTCCAGAATTTATGTAAAAGCTATAAAGAGGAGAGATCTTGGGAATAGTTATCTTTCACTTTGCCATTATTTTATAATTAAAAGTACAATTGAAGTTAGATTCAAATTAAGTTGGACCAATTTCTGTGAATCATACAATCCGAGATCAACAATCAGAAAATAGATATTGATATTTATCCTAAGAAAAAAATACAAAAAGTCACAATTCAAATTGTATTTTAATAAAAAATGTTCAAAAAAATTCCCAAAAAAAATTTCCTTCTATAACTTACCAAAGTCGCTTAAATCCATGAACTCTATTTAAATGAACGTATAAAAAATAATTTAAATATTTTCAATTTCAGGGCAATTTTCGCTGCCTTCGCTTAACAAACTTTGTAAAATCGGTAAGTCCTTCCGAATTTCTTTATGAATTTGTATGATATCTCTCAAATTTAATTAATTATCGCTCAAATCGGATCGCTAAGCAATTCAAAATATTCTGCTCTTTATTTCATTCTGTTTTGCAATTATGTTTCGATATATTCTATTCAATTTATTTTTCTAATCCACCTTCTGCTACCCATAAATCTCCTCTTCAAAAGTCCCCAAAAAAGGCTTGACCCCGTGTTCATTGGGAGTCTTCCATTTAGCAATAGTCGTATACCCCGCTCCCTCTTCCCTTCCCATTCTGTAAGATACTCGTACTTTGAGGTTTGTCTGTTGGCACAAGCAACATGCCTCACCCCACACCAGACACAAACAAACTGACTGCAGGCAGCCCTTCCTCCTACGTCCTGCCACTTGAGGCAGGCACGGGGTTGCGTACGTTTCGTTCAACAATAAGTCAGGGCATTAGTCGCTTGAGAAATTGTCTGTTTACCTTGTTGGCCAACAGTCGCCGCTTCCCCCTGACTCCTCCCGCTTCACCCGTTGGAGTTTGCCAAATGGAGAGCCAAATGGCACTCGAAGCAGCTCTAAAATATGAAAAATGAGACGCAGGAAACGAAATTACCAACTCTTGTTGGCCCCAGGAGCAAAGCAAAGCAAAACGAAGACGGAGGCGGATGCGGAGGCTGAGTATCCTGCAGTCTCCTGCTGCACCTCCAGACGCGACTCAACGAGAGAGAGAGAGAGAGAAGAGAGCGAAAAACCCAAATGAAAAGTTGAAGTAATAATTGTGCGGACCACGAGACGACGCTGCGGGGCAGCCTCCTTTTTACACATTTTCATTTGGTCATGTCCGGTCGCCGTAGCCTTCGTCTCGGTCTCTGTCTCTTCATCTCTCTCCACCCTCCCTGTAGATGCTTGACGATGGGTAATGTTTGTCCAGACGACCCCAAGTAGCAGCCACACAACACATCTTCTCCTCATCCATTCTCAGACACCATCCAGCCAGCAGCCACCAGCTGCTGCTGCTTCTCGAGCAGCTCTTTTTTCTCCCTCTGTCAACGGCAAATGTTGCTAGCGCAAAGGCTGACCACTGCCATTGCTTCAGGATGCTGGAACGGCTGGCATGGGTGGGCTGTTGCCACGAACCATGGACACCTTGTCGCCTAAGTGGCGTTCATCAGTGGCGCTTCGCTGGGCCTCTGTTTTGTCCTGCCTCGTCATATTTTCCTTCTCTCTGCTCTCCGTTATCCGCTCTTTGTTTCCCTGTTTTTTCGGTGTTTGTGTGTATGTTTTCTGCCTTTAGCGGTTGCCGTTTTGGGGTCAAAGTTCAGGCGGTATGCCCTCCCTTTCCATTCCCTTTTGACGCTCTCTCTCGAGTCTTTATTTATCTTTAAGATTTTCAAGTCAGTGCACAGGTTCCTTTTTGCTGTGCTCCTCCGCACTCCTGAATCCTGACTTATGGCCAGAAGAGAATGCGTCAGAAGCCAGGACCTGCTGTTGGACAATGGACATGTGTACACTCAGAGAAAAGGCTGCAATATGTAGAACTTTACCCTTGGAAGATCTGTCGCAGATTGAAGAGGATTGGGCAGGATCTTTTCGGTGCTTCAAATGTTCTCAGAATTGTATCTTCTTCGCTCCGAAAGGCTCAAAATCTCAGCTTTACTCCCTTCCTTTCTCTCAGTGTTCAGGGAGGTTTTTTGTCACTGTCCACTCACTGGCCACAGAGCAGCTGCCATTTGCAGCGTGTCCACTCGCGTGTCCTCTCGCGTGTGTGTGGCTAAGTGGAAACTGTAGTTTTTCTTACTTATGTCCTGGCAGGAGAGCAGCCAGCAGCCAGCAGCCAGGAGCTCCTAAGAGTCGAGTCGACTCATAAAGATTTGTGTCTGCGTTTGTGTCTAATGTCTGAGATGTCATAAGTCAAGTGCTGGTCGCCCCGCAGTTCAAGAACTTCCACTCGCCACGACTCACGTGTGTCAGGGAGGGGTGGATGAAGGGAGGGAGGCAAAGAGCACTTTACACCCATGCCACTTGCTACTATTTCCACTGCGCTTTCTACTCCTTTTGCTCGTGTTCCTTTTACTCCCCTTTCTAAGTATCTTTAACTCTTTCTCCTCTTTCCACGCTGCTCTTTCATTGAGAGAGCGAGAGCGGAGCATTAAGCAATTACTGAAGGAACGAATGGAGTCAGAGTCGGAGTCGGACTTTTGCCTTTAATTTAATTTGTCACACTTTGCAGGACACCCATCGACGGGACTTTACACTCTGGCCACAGGAAAGTAGAGCAGCAGCAGCTGTGCTCTGGTCTGCTCTGCTGCGGTGTCCTTTGGGGGTTCCTGTGGGGGGTTCTGCTCTGCGGTGCTGCCATTTTCAATTTGACTACAGCGGAAGTTACCTGCTGGCGCCAACATCTTACACGACCACTCAAAAGGACACCCCTACACACACACACACACATCCCGCTTTCACCCCGGTGGAGTGGTCCGGCACTGAAGTCATTTCCTGTGTGTGGGTGTTGCACGGTGCTTGGGGCACAGTCTGCTCTCCGGTGGTCCAGTGGTTTTACGAGTAAGTGTCCCATGTGGCATGCGGCAAGGGCAGGGACTGCGGGACTGCGAGTAGATTAAATTGGCATCTTTTGTTGTGCCCGACACCGAAGTGAAGTGACTTTGTTCTCGCAAATGAGAATGAGAGCAAATGAGAATGTGAGCAAATTAAAAGTTGGCCAAATGTCTGTATGGACGGGTGTGGAGAGGGGGATGGGTCCTTGGGGGACCGAGACAGGAATGTTCTTAGCTTTTTGGAGAGTGTTTTTGGAGCTTCCTGCTTGCAGATTCCCCTTGGAGCGGGGCTTCCATTGTTTCTCTCCATTTACCTTTAAGGCTGCCACTTGAAGGATGCTCAGCTGCTGCTCATTCACTCAAGCAGTTCTGGCTCTTAAACGCTTCTCGTTCTTCTTGCTAGGAGTCCAGCCATCCATCAAGGGAAAACCTTATTGATGTCCTGCATTTGCGCGACGATTCCTCAACGATTAATTGCCGATTAATGAAATATTTACAAACAGAACTCAATTGGGCAGACGATGGATAAAATGCTAATTAATTTGCTGCCTTTCCTGCCTTTGCTTTTGCTTTTCTTATCTTTACGCTTCACGACATTTCACGTTCACAATTGATGGCTGCCAATGCTCTCGCTCTCACTCGGTCTCCTAACCCTTTTCTTTGAGCAATTTCCTAATTGAAAAACTTGCCAAATTCCCCAAAATACAAGTAGATGAGTGAGTGAGTGGGAGTGCCACACACAGAAATAGTTGGCCCAAAGGCACATGAAACATCAGGAAACAATGCTGTAAATGCTGTGAATGCCATCAGATAGCGAGATACTCTGTTGCATTTAAGGACACTCTTTGAGTTGCGGTTGATTTTTTGGTTGCGAAGAAAGTAGAAGTTTCTCCGCCCCCAGAAGTTTCCTGCGGTTTAAGGGGTGGAGGCCTGGGCTTGGGTTTAATGCAATTTGCGGCCACTCGAAGTCCAAGTTCGAGTCATATCTGATTCGGATTCCGATTCTAATGCTCGGGGTTAGCCACACAATTTATGATCCGCACACTTTCGATTTCTTTGGCATGTCCTTCTTTGCTTCAGCCACTGGTAATTGGAAGGACTTGGCGCTCCGCATATGAATCGAGTGGTCGAGTGGCTGAATGGTCGAGTGCTTTAGTTGGGGAAACAAAACAAGTTAATTAAACGCTTCCGCAGGAAGCAAAGTTTTCGCTTTCGCTTTTGCATGTGTTATCGCAGTGCTGGCATCGCCTGAAAGCCCCTGCTCCCCGTCCCCTTCTGCGGGGCAGGCCTTTAATTATGGAGATTTGTATGCCGCTTCGGCAGTCGCTCTCTGCCCAGAATCTCGGATTACGTCTCGCAGGGGTGGGGGAGCGCCCCGCTCTTCTATGTAAATTTATTATTTATTAACATTAATTATGGTGTTTTGGTGTGTGTGTGTGGTGGTCACTCGTCGTGTCGCGTCGCGTCGCGTCGTGTAATTGAAGAACTCTGAACTGGAACTACAATTTTTGGGGTTTCATCCTCCAGTTTCGGACTCTGACGCTGATGTCAGCGATGGCCCTAATTAACTGGCCATTTGTTTGCCACAAGAGTCATGCCACAAACCATACACCATACATGTTGGTTGGTTGTACAGGGGATGGGTTGGGCTAGGGAATGGGTTGCCAGCTTTTAAATGAAAAAGCTGACTGCTTGTGCATATTAACTTTGAATATAACAATCTATTGTCTGAAAATTGGTTGTACAAAATCTCTTTTGAGATGAATACGCTACAAAACTCACAGATCTTTATACATATTTACTTTGAAGTACATATTTCGTGACAAGTTCCATGAATCCCTCGCAAAATGTGGCAAAAATTGAAATTTTATACCAGTAAAGCGTGCAAAAACTCGATAGCTACGCTTTTAATCTTCCAAAGCTCAATCTTAGCACTCAAACACTTGAAAGCTACACTTTCTGCTACCCTGAATATCCTTTTCAAGTGTCCTAAATTGTAGGCAGCACTTTTTAGTGTCGTCGTCGACTTCTATGTCTCCCCCAGCTGCTCAGGCATTTAACATTTACAATTTAACATCCAATTAACACGTAAAGCACCAACACATGCAGGCACACATGTGTGCGTGTACGTGTGCGTGTTTCTGTGTGTGTGTTTACTTGTTGTCGGTACGTGTTAATAAAACTAATTTGATTAGCTAACTAGCAAGTAGTTTAAGTAGTGTAAGTAGCGGTTTCCACACACACACTGGCACACACACATGTCTGTCTGTTTGCCTATGGCCCCAGCTTCTACCCTTGCCCCACTTGCTCTTTGTGCCACCTAAAACAACAACCAAACTGAGGATGGTAGGCAGGGGAGTGTATCGCACACGTTTGGCATTAATTTAATCCTTCCGCAGAATAAAGTGATAGCGCGCGGCGCTCCTTCCACCGCCAGCCACTAACAAGGCAAACACATTAAATATTTATGCACATACAGCCAGGCCAGTGAGTCCTTTAAAGGATATACGTGTGGGTGTCTGCCTGTGTGTGAGTCGTTTTAATTGCTGTCGTCAAAGGCTGAGGTAAGAATAATTGCAAGATTGGGAATAATGTGTCAAGTTAGACGACGATGATTGAGGCAGAGCAACAGAAGGAGAGGCGAACTTTGAGGCAGATTACATCAAAGAGGACACAAACACACACACACAGACACACACAGCTACTATGACACTTTTGAAGTGTCAACAGGCAGCGACACCAAAGGAGAGAGATGCGAGTGGAGACAGCACAGGGACAGGCAGCGACGTGTGTGGGGTTATCCATCAGGCGGCATCTTTCACTTTTGTCAGCGAAATAACAATGGCCTCTTAATTACGCCTGTGTGTGTGTGCCTTTATGTGTATTTGTGTGTGTAGCTGTGTGTGTGTTTGTTCAGTCAGATGTTTGCCTGACACTTTCCTTTGGCTGTTGCTGCCGCCTGCCGCTTCTTGCTTTTGTGGCCAACACTTGTTGGCCAAGAAGTTTTCTTTCCTCTCTTTGCTGTTGGCTTCTTTTTTTCTTCCGTCTTCCGTCTACGGTCTTCCGCCTTTGACTTTGACTTTCGACTGGCTCTGGCCACAATAATGAGCGCACACATGGCATACTCGCATGCGAGAGCCAACAGGATGTTAATTTCAATTTAAATGCTCGACAGCCTGGACGCCTCCTTAGCCACAGCCTCGGGGCATATGGTGCTCCTTTGTTGCTCCTTTGCCATGTGTTTGGAATGTCTCAAGCTCTCAAGTTTTGTCCACTTTTGTCCACTTCCTTGACTGGCCCCAAACAAACTCTTTGACCTCTGCTGCAATTGCATTTGAGAATTCCCTTTTGCCGAAACAGCCTGCGGCCTTGACTCTGGCACTGGGGACTCTATTTTTGACTTTAATTGGATTCTTTGTGCCAACTGCGACTGCAACTCGAACTCAAAGATTGAAATGAATTCATTTTGTGTGTGCCACACACACACTCTGTTGACTCTCTGCCACTTTATGTGGCACTCTCTCTCTCTCGCTCTCTCTGGGTTGCTCTCTTGCCTGCTTCCTGCAAGTGTTCTTCCTGCTTTTCGCTTGCTGCATGATTTTTGCTTCATGAAATTAATCCCATTTTCACAGAGCGAAAGATCTTTGGCCACTCATTTTCGCTAATTAAAATGGCATAAGCAAACACCACCCCCCCTGACCCCTTCAGCGGGTGTGGGGTGAGGAAAATGAAAGGAAATCCATTTACATTTATGAATTATCGGTTCGGTTTGGTTTGGTTGTGGCACATAACACACCGTCATGCCCCCTGCCCCACTCTATATTGGATGCCTCATAATTCACATATCGAAAGTCGAGGCTAAATCTTGGCAGAAGCGCGGAAATCACGTTCCAACGGAGCGAAACTTTCGCTGGGGCATTATTGTCTTTTCAGCTAACCCAAAGGGAGGCATGGCACACCCCCCTACAGACTGCCATCGTGGCCACAACAGCTAATTAACGTTAATTTATTAAATCAGTGAGTAAGTAAAGGCATCCAGGAGGAGGTGGCAAGGAGCAGAGTGCCAGAAGATAAAAGTTGCACACGACTCGGGGAGCTTAAGCACTTTGCTTTTGCTTTTGCTTTGGCTATGCTATGCTGCTGGGGGGTTTTTCTTAGCTGGAAAAGCATGAAAACCACACGCAGCAATTATTAATTCAATTATTTTAGCGCAAACACAGAGCCACGGCACCACCTCAGAGTCGCAGAGACGCAGCGAAGACTCCTTGAAGCTGGGATAGGAAAGCTGCTGTGTGGCATAAATGAGTGCTCTGCGAGTCGCTTCGAGTGTGCGTATCTGTGTGACTGGATGAAATAGAGTAGCACAAACACAATTAAGACAACAGCAGGAAAAGAACTGAGCAGGAGCAAGGAGCGAGTAGAAAAAGAAATGAGAGTGGCACAAAATAAAGCGAGGAAATTTAATTAGGAAATAAGCAACGAAAGAAGGAAAAGAAATGGCAAATGGAATGTCAGAAAGGGGATACCTGATGATGGTAGAGGTCCTGCCGCTGTCCACACATACAGACAGGCAGCCGCAGCAACACGGATATGTGAATTAATAACAGCATCCGTTTCCGGTGCACCCAAAAATGGGTGCATGCCCCAAAAAAGAAGGCGCTGCTGCAGCATTATAATAATAATATTAATAATGAGCCGAGCGGAGTGGCCAAAAATGTTGCATCCGTCGAGCCGGAGAGCGGCGCCAAACGGCGGACAACGTGTCCGTAACAACTTCCGGAATGAAGTCGGAGACCGTTGGACATTTCATTGTCGCAGGGGGAGTGCAGGGGGAGGAGTTGCCAGCAGCAGGGAAAAAGTTTCAATTCCCCAAAGCGAAATTGTAGGTAGGAATTTTCGTGTGCTGGCAAAAGTTTTCCCCAAGTTGAAGTTAAAGTCACCTGCAAGGGTTCCCAAACTATGTAATGGTGGGTGGGGAGTCTGGGAGTCCCTTTGTTTCAATTCATGGCGCAGGACAATTGGCCAGGACCTCATCAGGCATCAAGGTACAATTCGGTGCGACCGGGGGGACTATTTCATTTTACGGCCAAAGTGGCGGCATTTGCATAAAGTTTTATTTTCTTTGACCCGCACTTTCGTTTTGGGTATTGGATTCTTTGGTCCGAATATCCTTGTTCCGTGTTCCTTGTTATCCCTGGCTGCTGATTTCCATTTCTTGTCGTCGTCATCGTACTTTGTCGCCAGGAAGTGATTTCCTGCAGCTGCAGCTACGATTGAAATTCAATATCTTTTGGTCTGTCTTTGGCCTCTTCCAGGGGGGGCATAGGAATGGGAATGAATGTCCTATTCCACAGGGGGATAGACGATAGCGAGTGGGGGCATGAATATATCTGTTAAAGCTGGAAAGATCCTTTGGCTAAGCTTTAACAAATACTCAAACCTACAGCCGCACATCACACATCATTCCATTCCATTCGCAGCCATCAATCCATTCACATCATTCACTCCCTGCAGGACCATGAAAAAGGTAATTTGAAAATCAAACAACGCCAGGACGATGCTGATATGATGTGATGCCTCCTTCGGTGCTCCTTCGGTTGTTGGCTGTGCAAATCCTTTCAATTGCTGCAATTTACTGGATAAATAGGATCAAAATCGAATTTAAACGGCAAACAAATTTTCAGCTTGCTCGTGATTTCGATTTTTTTGTTGCTGCTGTTGTTGTTGACAGAACTTTTCACTTTTCTTCACTTTTCACTTAGTCTCGCACTCGTATGTTGCAGGAATAAGCAGATTATGCCACAGCCGCCCCACGACAATATCTACAGCGATACAAGGGGAATAAAGCGGGGTGGGTTGTCTACACACCTAAAGACCCACACCACCAAACCCACATGAGGGCAAACATGAGCCCACTCCGTAAACCTGCCCCGCCTCTAAACACAATTTGCATACATATGCGTTTTTCTAGCGTTTTTAAACGTCTTTCACCTAAAAGGCGCGAGCTGGCGGTTTTTCTGCGTTTTTAAACGCTTAAAAGTAACGCTTTGGATATTCCAGCGAGCGGTTTTCTAGCGTTTTTAAACGCCTATACGTTTTCGTATTGGTTTTATGGAAATACCATTTTGAGACCATTCTTTGGGACTTTTAACCGCCGAAAATTTACATGTAAGACTCTCGAACAAGCGACTTGCTAGCGTTTTTAAACGCCTATAATGTAAATCTGACTTAAATGCGGCTTTCTAGCGCTTTTAAATGCCTTGCAAAAATATTTTAATTAAATTTACGCATTTTCATCACTCGAATGGTTTTTCCCCTCATGATGCCAAGTGGCAGAAACTATTTACGTGCCCCGAAACAAAAGTGAAATCATTCGATTTTATTTATTTTCCCTCCAAAAAGTTGTTTTCCCCACTCATCCTTTTCATTCTCTTTCCTTCGAGAGGAAAACTTGTGTGCAAAAAGGCAGCCGGCGAAAACCGAAGAAAACTTTCAAGAAAACTTTCTTCTTGCTCTTCTCGCTAGCTGTTCTCTCGCTTTTCCTATTCCACCCACAAACATAAACAAGATTAATTTCACATGTTTTCCACGAAATGAAGGATGTTGGTGGGGCAGGGGGCAAGACAGCCAGTAGGGGGAAGAGTGGGTTAGAAGTTATTACTTTGATTATGTTTATTCTAGTCATGGAAATCCGTTCGAAGGCCCGTTTCATGTGCACTTCATTTAATAAGACTCCCAACCCATTCCATCCCATAGAGGGAAGCCGCGAATAAGTATTAAGAATCCTCTCATACTCGCAGTTACATTCCTTGGCATTTTTGTCTGCTGCTGTTTCGACTTTTGTGTGATTAGCCAAGTGAAAAAACAAGAGATTAGGCGCGACAAACTATTTTCCAACTTCATTTGCGACACTCGAATGGAGGAATCCCCTGCTCCCGCTTCACTCTTGAAAGTTCTTTAAATACTGGAGGTGTGTGCCTGTGAGCTACACTTTGCCACAACATTTTGAATGGCAGATACGAATAACTTTAGAGGACATTTGGGGGAAATTTGGCTGAGTCTGCAGATGGATTTATATCCCAGCTTGTTCTTCCTGTAGTAGACTTTCACTTCCCCAATTGAATCTCTCTTCAGGCAATTTAGGCCACTTTATGCTGAAGGATGCCGCGTCAAACCGCCCGTCAGTGATCGACAGAATCATCGTCTAAGATCTCCCTCTCCCCCTATCTTTCTGCCAATTTGCTGGGAAATTTGGCCAACATCCAATGTGTTCCACTGCATAAGCCACCGCAGACCGAGCTGCACGTATAAGTATCTGTATCTCTATCTCTATCTGTATTTCTGGGGCAGGCAGTATCTTTGGTGCAGGCAATCTCCGTCTCCGTTGGCGACTCTTAAGTGCTTTTAATTACTCGTGTGTCCACTTAAGTCTCAATATCGCCCGACGCCAACAGCTTCCGAAGCGAGCAAATCACACGAAGAGCCAAAAGCCAGCAGCCCACAGCCAGCAGCCACATGCCACACGCAGCGCAGCGCTCGAGGCTAGGAGGATCGCCTCGCTCCGCTCTGTACTCTAAATAAAGCATAACAATTTATGAAATTTTAATTTCTTACACTTAATAACAGGCCGCCGAGTTATGGGCGTGAAACGAGGGAAACGCATGAAGCGCTGGGGCAAGGCAGGGCAGGGCAGGGCAGGGCGACGCGTCGCTTTCTATAGAGACATCAGCGAGTGAGACGTTAAGGCAGGTGGCGGCTGCTGCTGCTGCTGCTGCTGCTGTGGCAGCTTGTGTGGCAAGAGAGCAGCGCAGACGTTGGGCGCAATTAGAGATGCCCCACCGCCTATATTTGGAGGAGATCCCAGACCCCAGCCCCATGCCGTGTCCCATCCGTGGTAGATTAGCAACGGATTAAATGAATTTATGCCGCTGTCTGATGCTGTCTGATGGGTTTATTAGACGACTCCGCAATCCTCCACACAGGTAGCAGACACGACAGAGGAAGGGAAACAGGAACGGGTATGGATTGTCGGACTAGTCGATGGATTCTGCTGCCTCGCTCGATAGTTGCCTCACTTCGTGGAGCATCTGATCGATGAGGATCTGCTGCTGTGCCTCGAAACGTGATTGGAGACGCTGCTGCTCCTCCGCCTGCTGCGAGACGAGTGCCAGAAAGCGTTGGCGCTGCTCCTCCTGCTCCTGGGCGATCGTCAACGTGGAGCATGTTGCTTTGGGTGTATTCGAAGGTGGCTGAGTGGTTCCTCCACGCCTTGCCATGTCGCAGGGAGCGGACTTCATCGGAGTTCCGGGGGATGGCTGCTTTCCTGCGCCCTTTTGCTTAGCGTCTCGCATGAGGGAGGCCTGCGGGTCGTAGCTGCGCCTGCGCTGAGTGGCGCTGGTCAGCGAGGGAACAAAGGCGTGGCCGCAGCACGAGACATTGTGGGGCAGGGCACGGCGTCGCGGTGAAAGCGAGAATCTTCCCTTGGCCTTGGGCCCTTTACCCTCCTGGCTTTGTCTCTCCTGTTTGGGCTCGTTTTTGGGCTCTTTCTTTGGTGCTTCCTTTGGTCCTTCCTTTGGTTTTTCTTTTGACTCTTCTTGTGTCTCTTTTTGATGCTTTTTGTCTGCTGAATAATTCGATTTCTTTGGGGTATTGGGACAGCTGTAGACGACGGTGTTCTGCCGCTTCCACAGCTGTGGGTGGAGCCTCAGGCTGGACTCTGTGTTCGAGCTCTTCCGCTGGAGATCCGATTCTGTGTGGCCGTGTGGCATGTGCTGCAGATTCGACTCTGTGTGGCTGTGTGGC
Organism: Drosophila subobscura; assembly: GCF_008121235.1. Classification (NCBI taxonomy): domain Eukaryota; kingdom Metazoa; phylum Arthropoda; class Insecta; order Diptera; family Drosophilidae; genus Drosophila; species Drosophila subobscura. Next base: position 24,576,250 of record NC_048533.1, on the reverse strand, counting down.
ATTCCCTGGAGGCTCGTTTCTGTGCTGCAGTGTGGCATACGCTGGAGAATGGGATCCGTGTTGGAGCGCAGCAGTGGGGCAATCTGGAAGACACCCCACGGTATGGCCTTGGCCACTTGAATGAGGTTCATCGCGTGCTTGTGCTCCAGCCTCAAATTCTGCCTCTTATCCTGCTCCTCTCGTTCCTCCGCACTCAACTTTTGCGTGATTCTGCGTGGGCCAGAGATCAAGGGCTTTGCGGGGGGCGTGGCACGGGCGACGAGGCTTTTGTTGGACACCGCAAAGAGCGGGCCACACAACTGCACCGCCGCCCGCTGTGCAGCCATCAGAGGCGGCTCCTCGATCAGCAAGGGGAAAGTGGTGATGATCGGTGGAGTCGGTGTGGGAGATTTGATGATCCTATTGAGGCCATTGTCGTAGATCAAAGTCTGGGAGCGCTGCAGCTGCTGCGGGAAGCGTCCCATAACAATCAAAGGGGAATCTTCTGCCTTTTTTGGCTTGGGTTTCCCTTGAGGAGTAGCCTTGGGCTGGCATTCATTCTTCACCTTCAGATACCCCTCGATGGCCAGGGCGGTGGCACGATGTTGCTGCATCTCCCGACGTCGCTGGGGTGTCATCTAAGAATGGTTTAAAGAAGATTCAGAAGGGGTTTTCGAATGGGTTTTTGGCAACTCTTACCAAAGGTGGAAGAATGGGTGAACCTTCGAGGCTGTAAACGGAAACATATTTGGACTCCGGCTGCTGCACATCCCGCAGTAACTTCTGCCTCTGCTCGTTGACCAATTGGAGCCAGTATTCCATCTCTTTTTTTCTGTATTTTAATATATTTTTTTGTATATTTTTTGTTTTAATTTTAATTCTCGTGTGGAGCTGAAAAGTAAAACGAAACGAAAGGAAACGAAATGAAATGATTTGAGAGGGAATAAAATGGAATGGAATGGAATGTTTGCTACAATAAACATCAGCAAACATCAGCAAACATTTGACATTCGTGGAATGATTGCCTCGATTCGTTTCGATTGCTTTGAATTCCAATTCGAATGCTGCCCCACAGGGGCAGGGACTCTCCATGCATTTGGCTGACAAATGCGCCGCATGTCCATGCCTGGAGCGTGCCACAAAAGGTGGCATGGTGCGTGGAGAGGGTTGGGCTGCATGTACCAGTCGAAGCATTCAGGCATGTCCAGCCAACAAACAAGCAGCGCAAATAAAGTCCACTCCATTACCGGCGCGACTTAAGGACTCCAGGACTACTCCCATGTGTGTGTGTGTGTCGCCCCTTTGTGTGCATTTTCTTCGTTTTTTGACTCCGGAAATTTGTCTTGCGGCTGGTCCTTGCTCCTTGGAGGTGTGATTTGTTTTTTAAATTTTCCGGCTAGAACTTCCTTCAGGAGTTTGGCCAATTTGTCCCTGGAATTTCTTACGTGTGTGTGGACCCTTGTTTTCTTTTTTAGAGGACCTTTGCCATGGCAGTCACGTAGCATTTTCACTTGCATCCTCGTCTTAGCCCCTGCCCCAATGACATGCGACAATTTTCCACTAAATTTGCTCCGTCAAACATATTTTGTGTGCGGGAGGCCTGGCATACGTAAGGAGCAGGAGAGGGAGCTAGTCCTGCCCCTGCCCCTGCCTCTCCTCTTGTTCTCATAAAGAATTCAAATTAATACATTAACAATCTGAAGAGCGAGAGAGAGATAAGCGAGCAACAGGGGAAGGGGAAGGGAAAGGGAGTGTTCCTCTCGCCAGGTAATAAACGAAGAACTTGAGTTCGTGCCACAGTCTGTGGCAGTCAGCAATCTGCCTCAAGTGGCAGTTAGGGAGCGTGCCAAGTGCCACGGATTACACAAAACACGGGACGGGGGAGTGGTTAACCGCCACAAAGGTATTTATCCCCATTGTGCCTGCCGCCTGCGTGGCAACGTGGATTGGATTAAGTGCTGCCTGCTCTCAAATTAGGTGAGTGTCGTCACGTGACACAAGATGTGGCAGGAAGTTGAAGCTGAAAATGAGGCTGAAGCTGGGCCTAAAATGGGGAAGGGATACGGGAGGAATTTACCAACCAACGGGAGGTTGAACTCAAACAGAAATGAGGAGAAACAGACTAGAATTCCGCTCTCTAAACACAGCTTAACCCCTTGAAGGAACTGAGTCTCCCGCTCCTCCGGGAGTCCCGCCAGACGACAGGCAGACAAAGACCGAGACAAAGACAGATAGATACACTCTGCACTGCTCTGCTCCGGTTACACTTCATAAATTTAAAGAATTATGAGCCGTAACGCAGACGGGAAACGGAATGCAACCGCAATGGCACGACACGTCCGTGTCGGTGTCCACCAGCAAAAAGGAGCAGCAGCAAATCCGGAAGAATGGGAAGGGAGACCAAAAGGGAGCCCTGAACAGGTAATAACGGTTGCACGATTGGTTGCTCCTGACAATTTCTTTGTGAAATTTACAAGCTTCACTCCAAATGGGCAATGGAACCGAGAGAAGCGGTGGAAGATGAACACAAACACTGAGGGAAAATGTTCTTTGAACATTTTTCCACTTTAAACTTACCTAAAATGTTTATCAACTAAAAGTCCTAAAATATCTATTCAAGATTTAAAGCAAAAGATTTTATTTTTATAATTTCCTTTCACTTTTTTGACAGTCATTGCAGCTGGTAGCTGACGTGTTCGAATCTTTAGGGTTGCAAACAATATATGGAAAAAAGGGTTGCCTGCCCCTCTGTTCATCGATTTTGCCATTCGCATGTTCACGTCACAGCTATCGAATGATTTTTCGCTGAGAATCAGTAATTTCACTTTTTTCCCCTAACTTTTCAAGGCGCATTTAGCACAAGTTCCATTAAAATTTTCCAAGAAATTTCTCTCAAAGAGCTCTCTGATTGATTTCGCATTCTATGTATTCCCTCAGTGAGTCCCAGAGCCTTGCAATGTATCGGATTACCGCAGCTGCAGCAGCAATTCTATCCCCATTTCCCCACTTTCTCTCTAAATTTCTCTCTCTTCCATTGCTTGGAAATTTTATGATGCCCATAACTCGATGCCGCATACAAAATACGCAGACTATCCAACGTTTTTATGGGCGGTACAATCGATGGCATTGATTTTTGCCAGATCAGATTGTTGCTTGAGGCTTGAGGCAGGGACTGGCACCCTCAAGTGGAGGTTGAAGTTCAAAGTGACGCGACGCGACGGCAATCGCTTTAATTGAGTTGCGCCAAGGCCTTGTGTCTTCGTGTGCCTCATGCATATGCGGGGCTCAATTAAAAGTGCGCCAAGAAAAAGACCGAAAGACAAACAAAAACTGAACTCCTTTTCCTTTGAGGGGGTAGCCACAGCCACAGCCGCCGTCTGGGTCTGGGACTGGGACTGATTCGAAGTAGATGTCTGCAAGTGACTCGAGCCTTGAGTCCTGAGCAGTCCTGTGTGTCTTGAGAGTCGAGTCCCCTGTCTGTTGACATTTCGCGGTATGGAAAAAATTAAATTAAAATGCAAATTAGGCATTCCTGTGGCTGTGGCTGTGGCGTCTGGATTGCAATTCCCCCTTTCTGCTGCCTCTCTGGCAGCAGGTCCTTGAGGAGCAGCCGGGCAGCAGCAGCAGGTTACCCAAAAAAAAGTGACAAATTGTTGTAAACACTGCAAACGTTACGTATACGCCTCATGGGACCTACAGGAAGCTCCTCGACTGTCACCTACTCACAGGAGGCGAAGGAGGTGGGAGAGTGCTTGCTACCTAGCATTTTATTTTATTTTGTGTATATTTTTGTCTACTCTTAAGAAGATGTCCTTGGATTTCGCCTTTGCTGCCAAGATGAATGTTTTTTTTTGCCTTTGCCCCTTGCCCCTTGACTTCTTTTTTTTGCGGTAAATTATGCAAAGTAGTTGCGTAATGCCCTTGTTACAATAATTTAATCTTGTAATCTGTTTCTGTTTCTCTACGTTTGCCCGCTGCTGCCGCTCCTCTATGCGGCGGTGCCCCGAGGAAGCGGCAAGTGCCATAAATAATTCACTCCAAGTTGCCTCTGCAGGATGCTTCTGCTTGAGATGTTTCCTTCAAGCGAAAGCATCTTCAAGAAATCTCCTTTCGCATTTTTAATTTCAAGGTAAACACAAGGCGAAGCAGCCAGAAACGGAATCCTAATGAGCGGAGCCCTTCACTCAAAGGTGACTCTAGAGCAGGATACAGCCTTCTATCTCTTTCTGCCTCTCTCTCTCTCTCTCTCCCTCACTCTTTCTGCTCCTCAAAGATTGACATTTCAGCGCGGAGCAAACGCCGTAATTCAATTTCCGCGCAAGCTGAAAGCTGAAACAAAAATAAAAAGTAAAAGGCACAAAGTTTTTCCAAACAGCCAACCCCTTTTGCCATTTCTGATTGCGAGTGGGGAGAATGGGTTGGAAGGATTATCTGTGGCTGGCTAATTATGGGAGCATACTTTGAGCAGCAGGTCCGACCCACTCCAGCATCCCCATGCCCATCCCACCCCCAAGGAGCACACGTTGGGCCATAAATCAGCTGCCAGAAAAATGTAAATCCAGCGAAAAGCGAAAAGAAATCGCAGACAACATAAAATTTCAATAACATTCTTGTCTCCGTGCCACAAGGTGCACAAACGAGAGGCAATAACATACACATAGAAAAGGGAAGAGAAAGGAGGGAGAAAGCAGCAGCAGAAGGAGGAACGGAAGCAATACACGTTGACACGTCGCACGGATACAAAATGTGGCGCTGTTAGTTCCGCAGCTAGACAAAGGACCTGGAAGCAGGACCAGGAGAGCGGAGCACATTGGAGGAGCGTAATGTAACGGAAACTCTATTGAATTGCGATAAAAATCGCGTTTGCCAGGCTGGAGCTCACGGCAGAAGGAAGGGAGGTAGACACGACGGGTTTAGCCAGTTTAAAGGATACTTTGCGGCTTGTCAACAGGCGGCAAAATTTATTGCAAATGTACGCCAAAAAGAGTTGCACGAACTCTTCGATATGTGTGTAGAGATGTGCAGGGTATGGGCGGAGGTATGATGATTATGGGTAGAGGTTGGGTGAGGTGGGAGTAAGTTCTGGGGATGGATATGATGGGAACTAACTCATGGGTGGGAATAAACATATGAGGAGAGTGTAAAGGTGATTTAAAGTGAAGATTTTGAATTATTTTGCATGAAAAATTAAGAAATTCCAATCAAAAAACATACGAAACCGCGATACAACAGAGCTTTTTGGTGTCTTCCGTCCTTATTTATGTATCTTTTATAGTAAATAATTTATGCCTTAATTCATTTATTCATTTAACGCCATTTAATCTCTCCAACAAAGAGTGCCCAGCATTCGTTTTCCTTGCCTCTAGTTCTCGCTTCTACAAGTGCGGAATCTTGCTATGCTGTGCTCCTGCTGACAATGTTATCGTTACGGTTATTGATTGAAATTTTTACACTCTGCTGCCACACATATGCTAGCCTCGGCCCCCAGTGGGAGTAGGTGGAGGTGGAGGAGTGTCGCACAGGAGAAGGCGCCAGCTGTTGCCACTACTTGGCTGACACTGTGGCTGTGGCTGCTTTGTTTTTGCTGTCCTTGCATTTGTCTCGCTGCTCAGGCAGGTATGTCCTGGCCAACTCCTACTCCACATGGAACTGTGCTACACGCACATCCTGTCACTTGCAGGACCTAAACACAGAAGAGATACACCGAGAGGGAGAGGGAGAGGTAGAGCGAGGCATAGATGGACAATGGCCACATCAATTGTGCATTTCATTTAACTTGCCACGCCCGTGTGACTTTTAAGTGTTGCCACACACCCCCCCAGCCCTCATCTATGCATGCTCTTCACTTGCACCCCCTTCAGCCCTTACCCCTCTCTGTGGAGAATCCCTGCTGCTGGACATGACAGCTTCTGCTTGAGCGAATGCGAATCTCTCTCTCGCTGCCTTGCCCCTATGCCGAGGCCAAACATGTTGCTGCCTGCCTGCCCCCCCACAGGCCAAAAGCCAAAAGTATCTTCTGCCTCACAGCTAAGCCCGCTGTGTATCTGTATCTCTCTTTGGGTTTTTAGGTGTGTTAGGTATTATCTCTCTCTGGTCCAACCCAAAGCAAACTTTCCCTCTTGTGTCCGTCTGTCCGTCTGTCTGTCCGTCTGTGTGTCATTGTTAAATTTTGCGCTCGAACGATCTGCAACGGATGACATCCGTATCCGTATGGCAGGCGTATGGCAAGAAGTTACTTTTGTGATTTACAGTATGCTGCCACTTCACTCGGTTTACTTTTTGTTCATCAAAGGCCCCCTCTCTGCTCTGCTCTGTTCGAAGGTGCAGCTGCAAAGGTCGAATGTCGTTTGCTGGTTCTGTCGCTTGTCGCTTGTCGGTTGCTGGTTGCTGGTTTGGTTGCTGGTCGGCTCGTCCTGTCGTTAGCATTTGGCTTAAATTGCGCAAAATGCGTGTAATTGCTGGAACTGACGATTGAATGAGTTCTCCGTCGTGTATTCGTCGTGTATTAGGCAGCAGCAGTGGGCAGGAGGCAGGAGGCAGTAGTGGTAGTGTCCTGTTTCCTTAAGATTTAAAGTTTGTGATTTGATTTGCTTCAACCCTCAGTCAGCTTCTGTTTCCTGCATCCTGCCTGCCGCTCTGCTCTGCCTGTAGTAATTATGAGCGCATTGTTGTGCGAAAAATTGAGTTTCAGTTTCGAATTTTCGACTGGAGTTTTCCCTCTGCAGTTAGCTTTTGCTTGGGAAAACTTCCTGCCCGCCTGCCCACTGGAAGAGGACTCTCTCTCTCTCTCTCTGGCAGATATTTCCGTTTCCTTAACTCGGTTGAGAGTGAAAGGATAATCGCATTTAAAATTGAAGCTTCAAGCTAAAAGTTCTAAAGGGTTTACGGGTTAAAGGGTCTCCCTCCTGGTTATCCTGCGCTCTGGCAGCCACAATTAATGCATTTTTATTGCCCCGTTCATCATTCAAAATTTGTCAATAGAACCCAGACCAGAGGCCAAAGCCCAAAGCCCAGACCGCAGGCCATTTAATATATATCGCATATAGAAAGGGAGGTAGGACCCTGCCCCACTGGTCACCCCAGGGGACAGGAGACACAGGCCTATAGGTATTTTATTATTTATCAGCCATTCACGATCGCAGGACCTGCTCCTGGCTGGGGCTGGGGGGCTGCTGTTTTATTTTATATAAAGGCAATATTTCTGCGAGCGAAACAATAAAGTCGCGCTGTCATTGATTTATTTGTCTGCTGCTGCGTGCAACAATAAACTGGCAGCCACTGTGCAACGCAACGAAATGCACTCGCACAATGCACAGGAGTGGCAGTAGCAGGAGCAGGAGCAGGAGCTGGACCAGTAGCAGGTCCTGGCTAGGTGTCGAGCCTCCAAACATAATTCATTTCCGCTCATTGTCAGCGCAGTGCAGCAGCCCAGGAGTTGATTTCTTTTTATTTTTCGTGGATTTAAAATAACAGAACAGAATCCACAGTGAAAAGAATCCTCAAAGTGTGAAAAAAGCACCAGGAGGGAGGGTCCGAGGCCTGCAGGACAATGCAGGTAAATTGACTGTGGCAGATCCCTGGGCTTTGTCCTGCACAAATTGCTCCTGCAAATGCAAATGTGCTGCATGGAAAAATACTTGACGATTCATTGAACAATTTGCCAGGAGCTCGAGTCCGGCATCCCTGCTGACATATGCCACAAAGTGTGGCAGGGAGGGGACTCCAACTAAGCTTACCCCTGCCAGCAAAGAGAGAGCGAGGGGCAGGATGACATAATTAAATCCTTGCAGTAATTAAATTCCCCAAAAAAGCAAATAAAACCCTTTTTCTCGGGGAACTACCTTAATTGCATGCGATAAGCCGTTAGATTCGGCCAGAGTCCTGGGGTATGGGAGAGTCCTGAACGGGGGAGGAGACTGGGCGCATACGTAATGCAAATTATTTTCAACATTTTCACATTTAATTGCGAGGCGGAGGCAGAGGACAGCAGCAGTAGCAGTAGCCGAATGGAAGAGGATTCCGGACAGGACTGAACAGGACACTCGGCACATTCATTAAGCAAACCCCTGGCTGAAAAAAAAAAAAAAAGGGGGGTTGGGATATGGGACAACGACTGCTGGCTGGTCAAGTGTCCCCTGTCCCATGTGTCCTGCGTCCTGTGTGTCCCACATGTATCCCATGTCCAGTGGGAGGACAGTGGAATGCGGAGCTGCAGGGGGATGGAAGGGAAGAGGCACATTGCATACCACATGGAAATTAAGTTTTCGCATTTCCTACCTTTCTTTTGCCATATGGGGATTCTCGCATTTCGTGCGGGGCTTCCCTGCTTTGCTCTCTCTCCACTCTCCTCTCCCACACTCCTTTCCTTTTTTTGTCAGTTGATAATCCAGCATAATGCGCTTTTATTTGGAATAATAATGTTGCTGTCGACATCGGTCCGGGCTCATTAAATGCCAAGTGAAATGCCGCCAGCAAGAGATGAACCCCAAAAAAAACCCGAGAACGTAGAGAGAATTCCACATAAAAGTTGTGAAAGTCCCAAAAAGGTTTTTGTCCACCGCAAAATTGTTGCATGAGGTGTCAAAGTTCATTCCGTGGCTGTGGCTGTGAATTAATTCCAATGCCAAACCAGCCACCTCCCCCGCTACGTCCACCACCCCACCTTAATTGTGGACATTTTCCGGGAAATTAAGTTTGTTGTGGAATGAGTGGGCGCGCGGGAGGAGGGAACAACCTCAGATGTGGATTTTTGAGCTTCACATTTCAATACTTATATTCTCCTTTTGTGTTCCCTTAATTATGGAAAATGTCAATTAAAAAATGTATTTTAATTATGATTGTAAAGCAGATCGAAAGATATAGTTTTAGTAAATTTTTATAGGTGCAAATTCCATTCCCTTTGCGTACCCAGAGATGACAAGCGCCGTGAAAGTGGCAGTGGCAGTCGCATAAACTCCCAGATTCCTGGGCCAAAAGGACAACGAACCTTTGGGTTAACCGAAGCCCACAATAAATCTCATGGAAAACGATTTTGCACATTTTTCCTTTCCTCCTTACACTTTCACTGGGTCTCCACAGCCCTCCTCCTACGTGTCACACTTTTGGCTTCTTAGCTGAAAATTCTTGCGGCATTTGCTCAAAAATAATTTATCATTTTCCCTACTTTGCTTTGCCCCTGCAACATTTCTGTGAGAATTCACTGGTAGTGCCACATGTTGTGTGGGAGGGGGGAGCGGTGGCTGAATGCTGCGGTTGCAAGTGGGAAGGAGGGTTCCTTTCCACCTTTTGCGAGGGTTTCGTGTGGTTTCAAGTTTTGTCAAACTGTTTTATCGTCATTTAAAGTTTTTCCGCCGCCTGCCGCTTGTTTTTATAGTTTTGTAATTTTGGAATTGTTGAAATTCCGGGGAGGGAGTGCTGGAAAGAGACTTTCACACCAGGTGGGGTGTGGGGTGGCTGTGCCCCTGAATGGACGCTGGCCTGGAAATACCTCAACATTAAAATGCCATTAATGCATTTGCGTAATGTTTGGGCCCCTGCCACAGCCTCCGCCTCCGCCCGGCGACACACACACCTCATTGAAAGCCCATTAAAGTGACTTATGAGTCGTGGAGTCCGTTCCGTTCCGTTCCGATGCACTGTCCCGGTGCTCCCTCGTGCTGTACCTCCTCCTCCTCTCTCTTTGGGTGCAGGAGAAATGTAAAAATTGCATTAAAAGCGAGTGCCAGCGGAAGCAGGGACAGGGGAATGGCCAGGAGGAGAGTGTGTGCGTGGGTGTGGCAGGTGGATGCAGCATTTGTCTTATCAGCTCCTGGTTCTGGTTCTGGCTCTGCTCATTCCCTCTCTCTCTCTGGTAACAGCTCCGCCCAAAATGGCAATGGAATGGCCAAATGGCCGGCCACACACATTTGCCTGACCATAATGAGCGGCAATTACCCCGCATCGGCCGCAAATTTGCATTGCACATTCGGGCAAAAATGTGTTGTAACACATTGGTGCAGCTTGTTGTTTGAAGAGGGGAGTGGTGGCAGCAGTGGGAGTAAACATTGTGCAATCTTTTATCAACAGCAATAATAACAGACATTGCAAATGCAAATGCAAATAGAAATGGAAAATGCAAGTGGAACTCCGAGTGGAGAACTGCCGGGAAAAGGAAGGAGAGGGGAAACCACCAACCAAATGGTATTTTGGGGAGATTTTTTTGTAATTGCGCCTACTTGATGGTTAAATGGCAAGGGGTAAAAGGTGGCCAGAAGAGTGAAAGGTTAATATGCGAAAAGGGCAAGCATATAAATATTACACTTTTTTTATGGAGAGAGAACTGTATTAATTATCTATGTATTAATATTTGGGGATTTATGAGCTTAAATTAATATAATTTAAATTTGAATTTGAAACATAATTTTCGAATTTAATATAAATATTTTTTTTTCATTAATTATTCCACATTTCTCTACTTTTTAGTATAAAAAAATGACATTGTTATATTTTTAATAATTTGTTGTTAAACATAATTTTGTGTTGTAGTCTTATGAATTTCTTTTATTAATATGTTTATTCTTTATTTCTAGATTTGGACTTTCTTCGAAAATTGAGTTGCTGCGAATTCGTTCAAGGTATGTAATTAAATGTTTATTATTTATTTTAAATTATATAAAATTATGTTTAAATACTATTTAATTATTTATGAATTATTTATAAGTAAGGCTATAAAGAGTGATTGAATGGGAAAAGTATAGAAAATGGGTTCAGATTCTAAAAATGCAAAGGGAACCTGAAAGTGCAGTGTTTAAAGACCCATAAATGCACTTATTCCCCATGAATTGGGTTACCTACTCCGGAAACGTTTTTTTTTCCTTCCAAATTCAATTTCAACTTGAAACTTGAAGCAGAAGGAAAAAAAAAACAGCGGAAGAAAACCCGCAAGCAGCAACAGTGAGCTGTGAGGGGGAGCCTTAATCCGACTCCCACTAATACGACTCAATTTAAGCACCGCTAAATCAACAACTGCCACTCAGCAGATTCAGGGGAGAGGGAAAGGGAATCCAGCACCCACAGCGGGGACAGAAAACGTTCTCGAAGATACTTTTACTCGTGGCAGCGAAGATTGAATAAACTGTGAGTAAAATTAAAAGTGCCAGAAGGAGAGTACGAGTACCGAGTACGCATCCTAGAGCAAAGAAAAGTACCTAGAGCAGAACAGCCACGAGTACACCTACAGGACACAACACCCCGCTTCCTTAGATTTTCCCCCACAACCCTGCCTCTGTGCACCCGATTTTCCCATTGCTGAACAAGTTCCGTCAGAGTGCGCAACATTTTTACGCTTCTTTTGGTTCATTTTCAATGCATTTAACTTGAGTGACTCTTTAATCCTTGTAAGTATCTTACGCCAGGACCACCCGAAGACCAGGACGTGCCACGCAAGAGGCAGCTCCAGGGAGAGTGCCTTTTTGGGAAGGAAAAGGCATCCTTCTGCTACAATATTTATTTACCTTGCGCCTTTTGTGCCCACGTGCAAGTTTCGTTTCGTTGCCTTCTTCTTCGACTGCTGCCTGCGTCTTGCTGCCTGGGCTTGCTCTTCCTTAGACTCCTGCCCAATTGTGTGCTCCCTGTCGTCGCTGCCTGGCTACGTACTTCTCAGACCAGTAAGGGCGACTGTGGAGGGGGGATGTCTGCCACTTGGCATATTTTAAATACATTTCATGCGCTCCTGAGCTCCGTTTGCTGCTGCTTCTACTGCTGCTGTTCTTCCTTCAGGATATTTACTTCTTGAGAATATGTTTACTCGTGTTGTGCATATTTTAATCGTTTACTTTTGCCACAGACTTTTCGGCAGTTCCCTCCCCTCTGTCTCCTTCTTTGAGTTGCGTTTAAGTTAAATAAGCCATGCGAGTCCTGTCTTTCGCCTTTCGTCTTCCGTCTGCTGTCTCCCATCCCAGCTTCTGTTTGCTGCTGCTGCTGCTCCTTTTCATTTTCATTTTCTTGACTAATTTCTACTACGGAATTTAAGCTACTTCTGCTGGGGAAAATGCTCTCATAATTGTTATGTTCGTGCCACAATTTGTTAGCGTGGAACGCGACTCCGCCGAAAAACGCGACGCATAAATCAGAAGAGTCGTGAAGTCCGCTAATAGAAACATTATGCCATGGACAATGACCACACAGGAGCAGCACCAGGAGCAGCTACACTGGAATAAAGTTTGGAGAAGTTGTATTGATTATTTCTGAGGATTTTAGGATATATTTTGGATATTTAGATGCATTCGTTGACTCTCTTTGGCGTGCCCTGAATATTGGTATCAAAAAAGTGCCCACTGAACCCTTTCCCATCTCTCCCTTTGATCGAGTGTATCCTAGACTCTGTACCAAAGCAGAACAACAGCATAAAGAAAAGGAAACCATTGGCAAACAGGTGATGATTATTTATCTGTCTGAGACTGAAAAAACCCATCCCCTCTAGAGCTCTCTCCTCTTCTGCTTGTGGGTTATATTCCTGGATTCTGTTTCGCTGTTTCCTGTGGCTGTTTCTGCGAAATTTATAATGAATTCTAATGAGCTGCAGCAGATACACCAAGTATAGCTGGCGGCCGCCGGCGATTCGTTAGACTCGATGCGGCCTGCGCTTCAACGCGTTCCATTTGGAAGCAGCACAAAGCAGGTTTGAAGGGAGAGAGCGTGTGGCTGAGACCGGGACAAAGTTTGGCACACAAATAGCCAAAGGCACCAAAGGAGTTGGTTGTCTGCAAAAGTTTAGCGTTGAGCGAGGGGGAGGTGGGAGTTTTACATGTGTTCCACAAGTTCCTTTCAAATCCTTCACTTCACTTCATTGATGTTTATCGAATATTAAAGGTAATACCCAGTCAGCCATTCACTCATGCTCTAACCCCTGCCACCCTTAACGTATCAAAACAGCACCCCTCCTGGGTTTAGATCCCCTTTGATTGCTCAGTTTGTCGTAAAACTTTCGGCGAGTGGTTTGTTGCCTTGCCCCTTTCGCCCTGCGTCCGGGGGAAACGCCTGCCGAAATTATTTCAATTAAGTTTCTTACAAAACAACCTTCAGCCCGTGCCACCCCCTTGCCCATCCCTTGGCTACCTCTGCCTCCTGGCGAGTGGAAGGATTTTCTTTCATTAGTTGCGCTTGTTTTTGTTTCCAACCGAAAATTTATCGTCAGGTTCGATGGCTGGCAAAAGTTTTTATTGCACGCCACTGCCTCTGAAGTCTGCCTCGGCCGCCGCTTGTTGGCTTTTGATTATTCAAATTAAGCTTAATTGTTAAGGTGGTCGGTCCGCGCTCTTCGAAGGAGTAAGAACCAATAAAAGTCACTTGAATTTGATGAAGATTATGGCTACATTATAGCAGTTATTTCTCTCCAGATTCGTATACGTAAACCCACTTTTAGGATAGGTTCTCTCTCGGGTTTTGGTTTCTGTTTACAGTTGGAAGACCCACAAAAAGCGGAAACGTTTCCAGTGCCAAGTATTTTTTTTGCTGCCGAGCGTAAAACCATTCTGCGGTTCACCTTTTTGTGACACTCTCCGCCATCCGGCTATCCGGTGGCAGCAAAAAAAAAAGCAGATACAGTGGCAGATTTTGAGCGAAGAGTGCGGGAGCGAGTGTCGCGAAATTCGTGCATTAAATGGACTGAACTTCCGCCTGTTGAAAGCCACATATCGAGCATCGAGTGGGGGGCCACGAATGCAACTGCAACAGCAACTGAATTTATGCCGCAATGCCCTCAATAATCCATTTTTAGGGACGCCATCAGATGAAAACCCAAAAATATTGGCCTGCCAGATCCATTGTTTTCGTGCTAATTGTTTGGTGAGAGGTTCTCTCTTTTGCTTTCTCTTTCTGTTTTCTTTTTTTCCACTCTAAAAGTGTGGCATGTGCCACAGCCCCACACCCCCCTTCGCACCCTCCTGGATTCTGGAGTGGATTCAGAGATTTTGCTGTGGGGGACGCAGCTGCTGGTAAGGTTTGCAATTATTTTGCAAACAATGAAATTGTTGCTTCGTGTGCAAACATAAAATCAAATTGTGTGTGTTCTGCGGAGGTGTGTGCAGATGTTACACCACAACACGCACACACAGATACAAAGATACTTTCGCCCCTGAATGAGAGGACCGAAGGTGTCTCTCGCTCTGGTACTCCGTGTGCGGGCCACAGCTGCCGGGCGAGCATTTGCCTTGATTTGATTCCATTCGGAATCGGTTTACCTATTGGCTAGGGGGGAAATATCTGCCAGTCTGTCTGTCTTTTGAGTCTATAGAAATGCAAATGAGGGGGAGACAGGAGAGGCAGGCAGGTGATGGCTCCATAAAAACGGTAATCAATATGTCGAGCGCACACACCCCGTACTGGGGCAGGAGGCAAATCGTGGTGTGTTTCGGGGAAGGCAGCACGGGGAGTGTTCTATTAAGTTTGCATTTATTTTGCAAGTGGAACTGATCTGCAGATCTGCCTGAGGAGTGCAGAGTGGAGTGCCCGCGGAGTACTCTACGCTAACAAAGTGCAAATCGAGCGAAATAAATCAAGTGGCCTGCCTTGGCTCTGGCTGTGACTGTGACTGTGACTGTGCGCCTCTGACACGGTGACAAACTCCGCGATCTGGCTAAATTAATCACTTGGCCATACATCAAAATAAACAGATCATGACAAATGCAGAGCGTAAATCGAGCGAACATATCTACGTACAACTCCCCCCGCCCCCACCATTCCGCGACTCGTTCTTCTAAAAGTATTTGTCGGTCCATTGTCTGTTTTCTGAACAAAACTCTTTCGCTGCTTGCTCTGGGGTATATGTAGATATAGATACTCCATCAACGACTGTGCCTTGAAGGTGGGATCGGCCACTAATTGGCTTCGTGCGGAGTTTCACTGACTCTAGAGATGTCACTCATTAGCACTCGCTAGTGGAAAATATCGAAGAGTTGAATATAAAGTACTATTTTTTATTATTATTTTATTATTACTATTTGTAATTTTACTAAATTATTTTTTTTTTCAATCAACTTATCCATAAAATAATTTATTGCTTTGTTTTTATTTTTTGCGAAATTATTTCGGTATTGAATTTCTATGAGTGTTTGCCTTTTATGATTTATTAACATATTTTAAATTTCATATCAAATTACGGAACTAATGGAATAAGTAATTTATTACGAGTATCCAATAAATAAAGCCAAATTGCATTAAAGTATTTTGGAGGTAAAAATGTACTCCAAAAACAAATCAATTACACTCAAATTTATTATTATTATTAAATTTAGTTATCGAATTTTTAATTTATTTTATTTTGTTGTATTTTAATTTGTATACATCGAGTATGACACTCGCGATGCTTTGGAGTCGAATTAATACTTGAATACTTTTATTTAGAAATGAAAATTCATCTCGCATGGGCCAAGAAGCTAGAAACTTCAATTCTATGAAAAATTATCAATTATCGAGCTACAATATTTTTTCGAACCTCGACCATTTCGGTAGATACAATAGGTGCGAGAATCATTATAATTCGTATACCTATTTTCATGTGACTTGCCCTATAATATCTAGCCATCCCTGTAAATCTTCCCCCTTCTCAACAACAGAGCATTTAGTCGGCTCCTTCGTGCTGAATGTTGCTGCTGCTTTAATTAAAATAATTTCCACGTTTGCTGCCTGCCGGCTGCACTTTTTCCACCGGAGAGACGAGAGAACAAAGAGCAGACGACGAGCGACATAGCCGCTGTCATGTTCGCTGTCTAGAAATGTGTCCAATGCTGGCCAGATCTGCATCTGCATCTGCATCCTCATCCTCCTTCCCTTTCTCCATCTGCAAGCTGCAACTCCAACTCCATATCCAAGGCGTCTGGCCAACGCATAAATTATGCTTCGTTGTCTGAGGTGACACAAAAGGTACACCATGGAAAACCCAGGAAGAACTGGCCAACTGGCAACAGAATTTCTTGGCAGAGTGAAAATAGTTTTTCCCTGGTTTTTCCTGGCTTTCACTCTGCCTTTCCCTGCCCGGCCCTGCCCTGCCCTGCCTCACTGGCTCCATTGTCAGCGCAATGGAGTTTTAATTGTCGCACAGGCTGCACATAAATCTGGGCTGCGCGATTTAAGATTTTCTAAAACATTTGAAGTCAATCTATCGCAGCCCCTTAATGGCTGCTCGGTTGCTCGCTCGGCTGGTCGGTCAGCCAGGTGCCAGACGTAGACGTAGACGTAGGATGGCAGAGCAAAAAACATGACCACAACACACAACAAATGTTGGATGCCAGAGCAGAGCCAAACTGAGCAGAATAGACCTGAAGAATGAGTAGTTTTTGGCCAACAGCCAGCCTCTGGTCTATGGCCAGACAATGCCGAGACGACAGACGCCACAAAACTCTTAAAGTGTCGAACAAGAGGACTCGTGCTACCCCGCTCCCCTTAGTAGGCTGTGTCCACAGAAGGGAGAGAGAGAGAGGGAAATGTTTTGCATTTCAAATTGCATTTTAATCGCATTTCAACCTGAAATGCCATTAGACATAATTCGTTTAGCTGCATTCGGGGTTCAGTCCCTCCAGTTCGAATCATTGCGATATGGCCAGGCTCGGACTCGACTGACTGTTGCGCTCCACTGGAGTACAATTGGCTGAACCCGCACTCCCCGCCCCCATCCATTCGTCCGTCCCACAGTCCCTCCGTCCGCACACGTAAATCAACTTTGGCATTGATTTCCCACTGACTGGCTCTATTCTGATTGCGATTTGCATGCAACTGAGGCACTGTCCACTGTCCCCAGATTATGCAATCAGTCTCCATTCCACTCTCTCGCTCTCGCTCTTCGGTACACATTTACACACACACACACAGTCAGACACATGTCAAATTTGTCATTTCATAATTGATTGTGAGCCGGCCACCATTCCACTCATCCTCCACTGACTGTCCGTTTAATCAATTGCGGAACCGGTACGAGGATGCGTCTCTGAGTTTTGAGTTTGGACTCTCTCAGCTTAAGGCTAATCGTGTGGCGTGCACTCTACAGGGAATTAAGTAAATAAAATATTAATAAAAGCACTTCTTAGCTGTAATACAGATCTTAAATAGAACTCACTTAGGAATTGTGTTGGGTATCTCAATTCCCCTTTGGGAATTGAAGTTACAATCCCTTTTATGGGCCTAAGTAAGAGTTAATGGTGGGACCTTCAGACCATATCCAAAATTTGTACTCTGAATCCTGGAAGGCCTTTCGTTTCGATGAAGAAATTGTTTCTGATCTAGGTTAGAATCTTGCTACAAAAAACGCTTTGGAGATTTCATTTAATTATGTGAAAAAATGCAAACAAATTGATTCAACAAAATAACATTTTGAGTAAGTTTTGGCAGAGAATAGACCTATTCATTATTTTGAGTTTCCAGCTAATAAATGTAAGACTCCTCAGCTATTGGAATTTTTAAATAATTTTACCCGATTTTCCCTTATGTACTAAGATAAGTGTTTTTTTCCCAGTAAAATAAATCGATCAGCAGTGGGGGGGACAATGCACTCGTCTCGGCTGCAGCTGCAGTTGCAGCCTTGGCACCTGTCAACACCTCCGTTCGATTGTTTAATCGAACGCATTGATTGATTGGGCGCATTGCCCCCACTTTAGTGATTTGTTCAGGTATAAATAGAGACAGCTCTTACCTTGCGGCCTATTTGAAGGTGTTGAAAGGTGTCGATCGAGCGTTGGCAGATCTGTGAGATTTAAATTTAAATGTGTCCGAATCGATTTATCGATTTTCGCAACCCAAATGACCCTGAGGAAGGTGCAGTGGGGGGCTACCAGGCATTTTCTCTTGCACGACCAAGCAGCTGCTTGAGAAAAACAGAAAAAAACCAAAAGAAAAACTCAATTTCCTCCCATCAAATGCTTTACGATGTGGGGCCGCAGACCGCAACTCGAAATTTAACACACGTTGTGGCCGTGTACATGGGGAAATATATAAAAAATATATATATTTATATACTGATATATGTATGTATACATCGCTTGACCCCTTTGGTCTGTCTTTCTCTGCTGTCTGGGGTGTGTCTGTGGGTCCACGGGGTCCTCTGCTACTTTTTCATTTTTCGCATGTAATGTGTGTAATCAAAGTAACGAAAATCCAAATCATATTTCCTTCATTGACCACAAAATGTAACCCTTTTCCGCTCTCCCTTTCGGCTCTCCCACCCATTCATCTTCGATGCGCATATAAAACATTTTACTAGATTTATACAATCAATGCCGGCCTCAGCACCCTGCACATCCTCCATCCACATCCACCCGCCTCGAATCAGGGATTTCTTAACCTTGTTGGATGTTCTCGTTGGGCAAAATTATTGGTCTGCGCATATGTAATCATCTCTGTGGCTCGACGCTCGACTCTGTGTGGTTCTGTGGCTCCAGGGGGCATAAATATGAGTGGTAGTCGAGGAGGACACACAGGACACCACATAAAGTGCACACAATCAAAACGAAATTCGTTTTTTAGGTACAATTCCGGTGTGCGGCATGTCCCAGAGATGGCCTGCCTAGGCATAGACGACTGCCAGGAGGTACGCTACCCTCAAGGGTTGTGCTGGAAGAAGAAGTGCTTCTGGAAGTCTCTCTGGTTGAAGGCTGCCTCCAATCGGTGGCTACTTGATTCATTCAGCATTCAGCAGCAAAGACTTTTTCGCATATGTTGGCAATTTTTTTATTTATTGAATGGATTCGGACAGTGCCCTCTTTGCTTTATTAAAAGGTGTTTCTTTATGCTTACAATTTTATTGAAGCTTCTACGCAGAGACCTTTAGAGTGATTCGGGGTAATAATATGAGATTGAGGATATTTTAGGAATCTTCGATCAACGAGAGGTGCTGAAGTTTGCCTGATATTTAGACCTTTGAAGACTCTTTCCCGTTCCACTCCTGCAATCTCCTTTCGTTTAAATAATTCTAATTAAATAACGCTTCCAACTAGCATGCAAATACGCATGCCCCATCGACAAAAGGTGCTGCTAGGAGTACTTTAGACTAAACCAAAAATTGCAGCGTCAGCGTGTGGGTGGTGTCAGGGGTCATAGGTCTGATGGCTGCCACTGACACGTCGCTTGGCGGTGGGCGAGAGTTCATTATTAAAAGTTTTTAAAAGCAGATAAGTGCAGAGACTGATAGAGATACTCCCCAAAGCACATGGCCCCAGAGATGGAGATACGGTGCGAAAACGGTAACGATAACCTCGTGCGCCCCATGCCCCATGCCACCCACTGGCGGGCGCCACTTCACCTCTAATTGAAACATTAAGTTGCACGTCACGTACGCGGTGTCAGACACTAGACGCCACATCGCCAGGAGGCCAGGAGACTCCTCCTAGGAGTATGCTAAAATGTGGCTGCGGTTTGCCTTTGGGTTTACCTTGGGCCCTGGTCGCTGCTTCCCTGCTGCTCTGCTTCTCTGCTTCTCTGCTCCACATCCCCATGGATGACTACGACTATCAACCACTCAGCACTTTATTTTTTCCGTGTTGGCATTTTAAAAGGCATTTAAGCTGGAGGGAGGCTGGTGGCTGGCTGCTTGGATGGGTGCTGTCGGTTTTTGTTAAGTGTCTAAAGTGATTATGCCGGAAATTTGTTTGTCTATGGATATCCACCCGCTGCCACATGGTATCCGCATCCCTGTTAGTGTTCGTGTATGCCAAATGGGAGTTGAATGAGCGGCTAATCCCCGGCGGAGGTGCGCTGCAGACAGGGCCTGATGAAGATCTGGCTACGTTCGCGTATCCATTGGGTCAACACTGCAATGAAATGGATGGAAACAGGAGATAGCAACTACTCTCTACTTGGACCGTACGTACCCCACTTGGAGCCCACAATTATGGGGCAGGCGGCGTGCGCGGTGGACCAGTCGCCCTCTCCGTCCGTGTGAAGGTTGTACCAGAAGAGGGCCGTGCCTCGTCGTGGCAGCACCTTGTGCTGGGCCTTTGTGAACACGGTGGCGCCACCCTGCTCCACGTCCGTTAGCTTAGCATGGGGAGGAGAAGAAGGATCAGTTGAGGGATCTCCTGGCTGTTGCTCGACTCACATAAAAGAGAACTGTGGCCAGGCGATTGCCCATCACTGTCGGAGCGTGCGTGAACCAGTCCTTGTGGGTGATGTAGTGCCCGCCGATGCCGTAGTTGATGACCTGCATCCGCTCCGATCCCTCCAGCTGCAGGCCACTCATGTCGACCACTCGCCGGGCAACGCGCTGCGTCAGGGCGTTGCTGGAGCGCTTCAGCCAGGCGCCCATGGCAGTGCGGGTGGGCCATGAGGTGCGATTCGGCTGTGCGATGGTCGCTGTTCTGGCCATCCTCTGCTCGGCCATGCCGATAATTCCAGCGATCTCCGAGTCGGAGAGGACGTCGTGGTAGACCACAACGTAGGGATGCTGCCCCAGCAGCTCCATCTTGAGGGGAGCCAGGCGGAGGAAGGGCGTAGTCGAGAAGTTATAGCTGCAGTGCAATGAGGACAGAGATCCTCTGCTCCTGCAACGCTGCTTGAACTCAGCCAACCTGGGGTCGTCCTTGGGCTTGTGCTGTGGTAGGAGAATGGAGCACAGGATGGAGTTGCCTGAGACAGAGTCTCTCACTGGACATACGTTATCCAAAATGGTGCTACGCTCCTTTGCAATCAGCTGCTGAACCTCCTCCCTGCGTCTCAGGAACACGGCGTCGGCGGTCTTGTCCTTTAGAGCGATGTCCAAAATGGGCAGAGCCTCTGCATAGTGCTCTGGAAGATCAAAGGGTTAAGTGAAGCTCCTCTAAAGGGTTCTGACTTACTCGATTTGATGTACGTTTCGGCCAGCAGCCACAGCACCTCCGATTTATCCACAACCAGCGGTTCGTTGGGGTCCTTTGTTTGGTTCCTTAGGCGCCTTCGCACTTCCTGCAGCCACGGAATGGCCTCTGTTCCATTTTGGGTACTCGACAAGTGCTGGCCCACAGCGAGAATGTCGTCAGTGGACATGCTGGTGCTGCAAGATGTGAATCAGAAATCAGGGATTCATTTATATAGCTTGTTCCTTGGCCACTCACTTGTATTGAATGCCTGCCAGCCTGCCCTCGTAGATGTGCCTCTCCTGCAGGCCGTAGATCTCTTGGATGCGGACTATTCCGTTGCAGGCATCCTGCAGATCCATCTGCGTGGGGAGTGCACCCTGCAAGGCGTCAAAGTTGCGCAACTGCGCCCTACCCACCGGCTCCGCCATGTATTGTCGCCACTGCGGCCAGTCGCTGTGCAGCCGTCGGATGAGGGCGAAGGCGCTGAGCGGATGGGACAGATAGAGGGTCACATTGCGTTGCGCCTGCTCGTTCTCCACTCGCATCTCTGCAATGTGTCTGCAGAAGGAGTCTCTTAATGAAACTGCTCATAAGCAAGAGCATCTCTCTCACCTGCGTAGTATCTGCAGCTTGTGCTCCAAGGCTGTTGCATAGTCGTCGAGGTTTTGGATTAGCTTTGTCTCCAGCTCCACCAGCGGCTTCATCGACACCACTGAGAGGGAGTACTCGCCACGCGCTGCATTTTTCTGGGTTGGGAGCGTAAAAGCGTCTGCTGCCACATATGGAAAGAGCCATAAAAACACAAGACTGAACAGCAACTGCATTGTGAATGAATATTTTGTTGTCGTTGACTCTGTAAATCTCTAAAAATATTTAATTCCTGTAAGCTTTGATGTTGAAGTGAAGGCCTACTTGGACCTGCAGTCGCGGTCTGCTTGTGCTGTGCCGTAGATTCCATAGGATCCACACTACTTCCACATTGATCAGCCATTTCATGCAGCTTCCTCTCTCCCTTAACTTTTCCTGCTTTTCAATACAAAATCCAATTATAATCCAATTAAATCTATAACAAAAAGTTTGCCAGTTGTTCGTAGTTTCGCTCAATTCTTTAATATCGGCGCCATGCCTATCGATGGGCCAAAATATCGCCTGCTAAAGGTGTATTGAATAAGAGGTACAGTACCTTTTACCGCATATACCTTGTGAGTGGAAAGAGAACGGAGCTTAAAACAGAATGGGCAATAAAAGACAAGAGCAATGAAAGACGAGATGTGGTATACATGTTTCACATTTTAGTTTTATTCAGGATTTCACATTTTGTAGCTAACTGTGTTGTGGTGGTCTACGTTACATAAATTTTTATGTGTTGTACATATTCCACTGCTTAGTCGCCATACTCTAATACTTATTATGAACTCGCCGCATCCCTAATCCCTGAACCGACCTCGGATTTTGGCTCGGGCTGTGGCTGGGCAGCAGTCACCCCGCCTGCAGTATCAACGCCACTGGTATCGATATCGTCTAACCATTGAATGCGCTGCTCGAAGAACGAAATTAGCAGCTGGGGGCAACGTTGTTTAACTTCTTCGGCTGTCACCAGATCGTTGTTTTTGGTGCCTTTCCACTTGATCAGGTACTTGACTTCGCCCTGGGTATTGGTGGCCCCCAAGATCTTTTTGGGTTCGAGGCCACGCGCGAAGCCGACCAGATGCGCGCTCGGTTCGGTTTCCTCCTCCAATTTCTTGTTCTTACAATTGCGGTTCGGTGTTTTCCGGTTGTGAAGCTTCGTCTTCTTCTTTTCGGGCGCCATCTCCAAAGAATTGTAAAAAATACGCTTAATTTACAGCTTCGACGAATTTTTAAGAAACGCGTGCCAGTGATAGGAATGGGAGAAAAGATGTATCGGTAAAGCTGATAGTGGTGGGACTTTTCTGCGCTAATTACTCACAATGGGCTTTTGCTTATATCGATAGCTAGATACCTACTATTCCTTTCGACTGCAAAGATATTTGTCATTGCTGTTGTTCTGATATTGAGCTTGCTTTATGCTTCTAGCTTCTGTGACCGAAAAGTTTCTTAGGAACATAATAGATTTAAACGATATATATTACAAATTGATTTCGTTTATTTGAATTTCTGTGTGATATTTTCTTAGTATCGATATATTAATGCAGATACCCATCCCTGGTAAAATATTGTCTCAGCATATCTGGCAGCACGATTACTGTGTTTCCACTACATCAGGAACAGCCGTTGAATTCAAGCTTCTGGAGTGATAATCATTTTGAATGTACAGGCCCGATAATTTAGATTTTTCTTTCATTTGATTTTCTTAAAGAGAGTAGAAAGAGCGAGAAATACTTATCCATATCGGTTCTTCATGTCACATTTAAGTACGATTAAAATATTTAATATTTCGCTCATTGGAGCCCCCATTGTCATGAGCTTAAATACCAAAATAATCTTATCTAAGTGATTATAATTATAATTAAAATACTGGGAGTTGTTTAGAGAAGTATTGAGTGCCTTCGACTCTTGCTATATTTTCTTAGCTGATTCACCCTGATACTCTGACAACTGGTATGACAGGTATTCCCTGGCCCCGACTTTGATGAATGGGTGGGTGGAGTGTTTCCAAATTAAATTCAACTTATCTGTTCATGTTTGAGTTTCTACTGTAGATTCTGCTTATCGACTGATTTAGCTGACAGCATGTCTGATTTCTGTAGAGTTTTGGCTTTATATGGTTCCATTGCGGAATGAGGTAATTTCATTGTTAAACTATTTTAACTTCCATCGAAATGAGCATTAGAATCACTTTCCCCTCTTGAGGCAGGGCCGTCTGAAGAGCTGTGCTCGTTCCCGAATCCACTTGTTGCACACTACACAAAAAGATACAGAGTAAAATTTGGGGAAAATGGTTTTCTATCTGTGGTAGAATCCTACCCCATTTGGAGCCCACAAGAACGGGACAGGCGGCGTGGAGTGTCTGTGGATTGGTCTCGCCGTCATCCAACAGGTTGTACCAGACGATGGCCGATCCGCGCTGAGGAAAAACAGCCCGCTGAATGTTGGGGAAGACTGTCGCACCGCCCTGCTCCACATCCGTTAGCTATGGAAAAGGCAAAAGTGTTCAAAGCTTATAGTGATATTCAGCTTCAGAGGATTACTCACATAAAAGAGGACAGTGGCAATGCGATCGCCGTTCATTTGAGTCAGATTGGTGGCCTAAGGGGAGGAGGAAATTATTGAATGATCAATGGAACTCATGGAACGGGTGGATGCACTCACTGAGCTCGCATTGAAGAAGTCATAGTGCTTGTCGTAGTGTCCGCCCAGGCCATAGTTCATGACCTGCAGCATCTCGGAGCCCAACAGCTCAAAGTTGGTCATGTCGCTGATGCGTCTGTTGAGTCGTTCGGTTAGCTCGTTGAATGCATCTGTAAACCAAGCGACTTTCGATGTCCTCGTCTTGACCACCACACTCCGGGAAGCGGACGACTTGTAGACCGTCGCTCGCTTCAGTCCGGGCGTTGCCATCTCCTGCAGTTGGCTGATCTCCGAGGCAGAAATCACATCATGGTAGAGCACCATGTAAGGGTCCAGCCCCACAAGCTCCATCTTGAGCGGTGCCAGGCGCAGGAAATCCGAATTGCTGGAGTTGTACAGACAGTGGAGCTTGCGATTCGTGGACAGCGAAGGGAACAGGCCGCGACATCCACGCTCATACTCACCCACAGGCGCTGCAGTGCTCTTCAACTGGGGATTGGGTGTGGATGGAATGTAAATTTAGCTACCAACGGGTTGAAATTACAAGCCTTATCATCAACGTACCGTGGGTGCCGTGACGATGGTGTTGGTGCCCATCCTTATCAGCGTTTCTATTTCCGATTTCTTCAGCAACATTTTAATATCATTCCTCTTATCACCCTCCAGTGCAATGTTGACAACTGTCAACGCATCCGCATGCCGCTCTGTCGGACATTCGCATTCGATTAGCAGGGTCAGGGGAACACAGACAGGTGTTGGATGGACTTACCCAGTTTAAGGAGCGTTTCGGCATACACTGCCTGCACCTCTCCTTTAGAAACCTCCACTGGGGCTGGCAGGCTGTTGGTTTTGTCCTCCAGCCACACCAGCGACTGGTAGAGCCAGCCAGCAGCTGCCGCATATTTGCCCTCGTCAAAGAGGATCTGCCCCATGGCATAGGTGTCCAAAGCAGAGAGGCTGACACTAGAAAGTAGATAAGAAACCTTCAGGGAATGATCCAAGATCCTCTATGGATCGGTTGCTCACTTGTACTGCCTGCCATCGAGTATTCCGCTGCTGATGTCCGCCATCGTGAGTCCGTAGGTGGTCTGAATGCGGTCCAGGGCGGTGACGGCCTCCTCGAGGTCCGTGCTGGTGGGCATTTGCTCGCGCAGCTCCTGGACGCTATCCACCTGCGCCAGACCCACCGGCTCGTCCATAAATATTTGCCACAGCGTCCAGTCGCGGTGCATGCGGCGGATGAGTTTGAAGGAGTTCAACGGATTCGAGAGGTACTCCTCCATAGAGTCCTGTGCTCGTTTGCTCTCCTGCCGCATGCTGGCTATGCCACTGAAGGAGCAAGGAACCAAAAGTTATCCAACGAACCAATTCTGGGTGCAGCAATGAAGATCCTCACCTGCGCACTGCCTGCAGCTTCTTGTCCAGCTCCCCCGCATAGTCCTTTAGGGCATCAATGAGCTGTGCCTCCACCTCCAGCAGCTTCACCATACCCGCCACAGATGTGGAGTGGCTCTGTTCCCCTTCCTCCTGAGACTGGACTGGGAGCGGGGCCAATCCAGCAGCGATCAGTGCGACTGCGAACAGCAGAATCCTCCTCTTCATGGCTCGATCTGTGTGGCTCTCTGACTGTGTCTTGCTCTGTCTACGTGCCAGAGCCAACTGCCGCTTTCCGCTGCAAAAAGATAAATGCTTACCATGATTATTATTGCTACTCGTATTGCCATTGCTGTTGCTCTGATATTGTGCCGTGTCTCTGGCCCACTGATAAGCGGCGGCGCATTGATAGCGACACGCACCCAAACCGCTTTAATTAAACCAAAGAGCACCTGAGCAGAGCGGCAGACCGAAGACGTGACTGCAGAGCGAGCAGCGAGCAGCGAGTCAGCGAAGAACGTGCCGAAGAAATGCTTCTGGCATAAGAGTTTCTTCGGAGCAGCAGCGGAAGTGAATCGAGTAGGCCTTGATGGCTCTATCGAATGTAGAAACTTTTAGCTTAGGTCAAAACTAACACAAACAGAGACACCGAGACACAGTCAGGAATTAAATCATATGTTTAGGAGACACACCGACACTGACACAATGGCAGTGGACAGCAGTAATAGTTCTCCGCCCTCCCATGCAACAGCTGGCGCCTTGCGGCCCGTTCTCTTTGTGTTCTACACGCTGGAGAATGTGTTCAACATGTTCTGCATGGCCTATCACATCACGGGCTTCATGGCCGTCAACCTGGAGATTTTCTCGTGGGAGAAGCAAATGTTGCAGTACTGCTACATGGTCTCCTTCTACGTCTTCATGGTGCTGACCCTCTTCCAGAGCATCAGCGTCTGCACGGGCCACACGCCCACAGTCTGCATGGAGATTATCAAGTCCACGGCTGCGGCCAGCGCCTTCACCCTGATCTCCATTACCACCATGTGGGATGCCGAGCACGATTTCCACCTCATGTTCTCGGGCGAGGAGCCGTCCGAGGGGGAGTACCAGGTGGACAAGCCCGTTCATCCTTTCTTCCACTACATGCGCAGCCAGGCCATTGCCTCGCTCACCTGCGGCATCCTCTACATGCTGCATGCCGCATTGATGATCGACGTAAAGATCACCGCGTACTACAACGGCAAGAGCGACGATGGCGAGTACATGCCCATTCCACTGTATGTCTTTGGCCGCTGGATCCACGGCATGCTGGAGAAGTTCCCGTGGTTCTTGGAGTTTTGCGATAACAAGCAAATGGATATATAGCCACAGATGCGTGTGTGAAAATGTTGCATGCCACACGACTGGTTTACATGTATTCAACTCTTTTCGGAATAACCAATTAAGCATCGCCACTTTTTGAATATTTTGTATTTATTTATTTATTTCGATTTTAAACTTTCATTGAAATTCGAATTTATTGAACGATTTTTTAAGTTATATTCATATTTTAATAACAGTTTTCAGTTTACAATAGTAAAAGACTACAACTATTTTTTGATTTATTTTTTGTAAAATTTTTTTATAGTTAATATTTAATATTATTTATTTATAAGACAATATTTTTGTAGTTTGCATGTTACTTTAATTAAATATTTCTTTGTTCTTTCTAGGTTCTTGATTACTCCTTGATGGCAATGGTAAGTAAATGGATTTTTTAGTTTATTTCGAATTTTCATTGCTTCTATATTGTTTTAGTTTTTAATATTTTATTATTCATTTTTACTTCGCAATACAATATTAATTTTTTAAGATTTTGTGGATGTTGGATAAATCCTCGTCTGTAGAATGGGAGAGTCTATAACGCTGTGGAAGTCTCAAATTATTATTCACCTTTTGTATGTTCATTTGTTTCTCTCATTAGAAAATAGCCAAAATTAATTTTGTACTTAGCAGAGTGTCCAACAATGGAGGCAAATCTGATTACTGAGAGTATCTTAGAGTGAGAATAATAAGTATCTGCATATAAGTATTTATGGCTACAACATGTGAGGTAGAGCTTAACCAGTTAATGCTGGAAATGATTCCCCGAACAATTGCTGACCCCATCAACGGTCACCCAGCTCTCGTTCTCGCTCTCTCAACTCTCTTGTTCCCTCAGTTATTTTTATCTGCTTTAACCATGAATGAATTCGTTGAAAAGGGGTTTCCATTTTTGTGGAAAACCTAAATACAATACCATTTTGTATGTCGTTCCACTTGTTGTGCGTGCGACCCAAAGGTACTACGAGTAGGAGTACGAGTGGAACAGTGGAGCGTACGTACATACATATGTATGACCGTATGACCGGAAAGGGCTTTAAATTTTACACTTTTATGGAGACGCAGGCGGGCGGACGGGTCATGCGACGATATGTCCTGCCGTTGATATCGGCTTAACTTTGCCATAAAACTGTCAGCGTCATGCCTATGCGGGGCGGCACGGGGGTGCGGGTGCGGGTTCGGGTTTGGGTTTGGACAAATGAAATAAATTTTACAGCCAAATGGACAGAGCAGAGCAGAGAGAGAGCAGCCAAACAAAAAGCAAAACCAAATGCAAAGCAATGAAAAGGGGCCACAAAGATTTGTGTGTGTTCGAGTGTGTGTGCGGGATGGAGGTTGTGGATGGACAGAATCTAATGCGGACAACAAAAGCACCTGTGACCTGGAAAGTGTCCAACCAACAGGCAGGAGTCAGACCGTGTCTATGGTTTACGGGTGCGGCTCCTGTCAGCAGCTGGGACCAGACTTTAAGCTCCTTTCGACGGTGGGCCACTTTAAGCCAGACATTAGCAAATATTTGCAGTGTGTGTGTGTGGGGGTGTGTGGGAATGGGCTAGGGATGGGATGTTCATCAATTAAGTGTCATCAATCATCGACGGAATGGATCAAAATCAGCGACAACATTCGACGAGGCAAACGGGGCAAACATGTCACGGTACAAAATATCGTTTAACCTAAACCAAAACTGCCAGCAGCACACAAAAACCTATTTACTTTCGTTGCAAGACACTGCCCAACCCACAGAAAAAATTAAAGGCAGAACATCCCCCAATGAACTCGCGTTCCTGCGCTTAATCTATGCTGGGCAAATGTTGAACGAGGAGTGGAGTGGAGTGGATTGTACACCTAAACACACAGAAATACATTTTGGAATGAGGCAAAAGCTAATGCATTTGGCGGTGGGAGAGACAGCGGCCAGGTCATATCGGTTTCAATTGGTGACCCACTGGAAATTGCTCCACATAAAACTTAAAGCGCCAAAACTTTTTGGCCGTTGCTCTTTCGGGAAAGTTTCCTCGAGCGAGCCAGAGCGAGCGAAATGCTTTATGGTGCGACCAAATCAAGTGGAAACTCAAGCAGGAGCAGCGAGCAGCGAGCAGCAGTCAAATGCTCAAGCCGGAGACGCCTCCGAACGACTTGTGAAACAATGCCCCATTAATGGCGCCCGCCGCCGCACAAGATGGGAATTGGGCAATGTCGTATCTGCGCCACCAATCTTTTCAAATTTGAAATCAATGTCGAGCGGTTTTGGCTGCAGTTATGATTATTGCAGTTGTCGAAAGTTTCTTTCGTGGAATGATCAGAGTAGGAGTGGGGAGTGGGCAGTGGGCAGGGGAAGGAGCTGTGGCTGTAGCTCCTAGCCATCATAATGTTCTGGGCAAACAGCAGATTCGAAGGAAAGGTTTATGCAAATGCCAAACGCTTTTATACGCTGGCAAACACTAGACAACGGCAGGGACAGGACAGGAACAGGAACAGGGTCTGGGAGCAAGTCCAAGGCGATGGCTCGCTAAAAAATGCTTATGACTTGTGTAAACAATTTCCCCAGGACCACAGAGGCCACAGGCCACGATATCCTTTCCAGCTCCATTTACGTGTAGGTATGCCACTGCCCCAAGAACTCCTTTGGCCTTCGCCTTCGAGTGTATCTCCTGCTGGATCTTTGGTGTATAAAAAATATTTTATGGACTTTTGCTTCGAAGGAAAAAGTTACTTTGTGGGCGAGTGAGTTGGGCTCTGCGTATGTGACTTCCGTTTGTCCTTGCATGTCCTTCCATCTATGCGCACGCACACACACACAAGCACACACACGGTCACACACATGTGTCGATTTTTATGCATTTTCTTAGCGGCCATTTTTATGCCCGCACACGTTTTCCATTAGACTTCAACAGGACTGTCATTTCCCTATTTCCTACAGCTCCTGCTGCTGCTGCTCCTTTTGCCGCTGCTCCTTGTTTGATTTCCGTTCAATATTCTCCTGGCGGATGCGATACCCAATTTTCCCTAACCTGTCAGCTGTAGAGTTCCGTTTTAATTGAAAACTGGGTCAATCTGGGGGCAATCCTCCATCGCCAACGCACCATGGAGCCAGGAGCACATTAATCAACATTGGAAGGACGCGCGCCGTGACAGGTTGCCTCCGCACGGGGCTGTGGCAAGGGGCAGGGGGGTTCGGTAATGCTTAATTTTGCATTCGTCATTAAAGCAATTATCATGTTACGACAATTACTCTTTTCTTACGCCCCTCAATTTCCCATTTTCCGCCGCTGCGTGGCACCGCGGGTCGCCGTGCGATTGATTGAAAGATGGAAATGGAAATGGATTGAAACTGTGTGGAAAGTGGGAAACTTAGCTTAGTGAAAACTGTGCCAAAAGGTGGCATTAATCTTCATAAGCGAGTGACAACATCATTGGCGGAATATCAACGTGGCATTGAAGCCCCCTTGCTACCCCTTGATGGGCTGCTAATTAAATATGTAACACGCATCTTAATCCGCACTCGCACCCACCCAGTGTTTGTCTGCAATTTATCAAAAGGCTCGGCACAGGGAAATAAAAAACACAGGAAAGGAGAGAGCACAGGATGAGGTAGGGTATAGCCTAAGGGGTATATTTGTTAGGGATTTAATAATGGTAACTAAAATGTCTCCACAGTTCCTTAAACTTTCGTAAAAATCAAATTAGTTCCACTTCATTTTGCTAGCCAAACTTGCATTAAGAATCGCTATCTCTGCAGGGTAACTGGCAGTCCAAAGACTCTTTCTCTGCCTCACCCCCTTTTCCGTCTTGGGGTTTTCGCTTATAATTCCGCGGATATAATTTTTTAGCGAGGCGCTGGAGCGCGCCGTGCCGCGTATAATGCGCATAATTTCTATGCCACGTTGGTCACCCGAAAAGTAAATGTGTAGACACTGGCGAAAGTCGCAGACAGCGGCAGGGCGACTCGACCTTTGTGCCAGCAGCAGCAACAACGTTTTTGGCAATGCTTTTCTGCTCTGTGTATGGGGAAACAAAAGAGGTACATGCGAAAAATAAAACCTATTACCGGAATCATAATTATCTTTTATGGCCGCGTCTGTCATGACGACATTATGGCGGTGGTCTGCTCCTGTTCCTGTTGCCCCCCACGCCTCTCCTCTGTGCTCACTGTACCCCCCTGCACGTAGCAATAAAAAACCGCGAAATGCGGCCAAGTAGCAGCAATAGAGAAAAAAGCGTAACATAAATTACAGACACAAAACCCCAACAGGGGTGGTGGTGGTGCTGGTGGTGCAAGGGGTGAGAGCCACAAATTATGTAGCACCGGAATAATTCTCGTAATATTTTCATTACAAAAACAGTTTCGATTCCCCTGCCCCAGCCACTGCAGAGGACATCTGTCGCCAGCGACTCTCTCTCTCTCTCTCTCTCTGTTCTTGGCCAGAAACAGGTGTTTCCTAATTTATTGGCATGGCCTACGGGCCCCAACCCAGCTCCAGCCCTTACTCCACTCTCCAGCCTCTTGCTGTTTCCTGCGAAGGATATTAACAGGAGTTTGGGGCAGCCCATTGTCTGCGGCTGGCAGACAAATCAAAGTGCTGCTGGGGAGTAACACTCTGCTGCTGGCTCGGCTTGTCATGTGTTTTTTAATTTCTAATATTTCACGCGTCGTACCCGTGCCCCCTCCTCACCCATGGACCAATGCTAATGCCTTGCTTGGCCGTGACAGGCGGACGACAGAGGGCGCTGCCATTGTTGTGCACTTTGCCGCAAATTATGCGAGACACGTCGTCCTCCCAGAGGCACAGTCAGAGAGCAGGGAGTGCTTCAACTGGACGACTGTCTGGAGGTGGGCCTGAGGTGTCTTTGGTAAGAACTCATCTGGCACTACGTGTGATAATCCAAGGGCGGCAAAAAGTTTTCTTAAAACAAACCACAAGTCAGCCCATTCGAGCCCGGCGAATACCTCTTGGGGGAAACCCTTAAAATACCCTTAATACGACTCCAGCTACCCGCCTGCTACCCTGTACTAGAGTTTAAGGTGGCTGGGGATACCATTTCGCCCAAGGCCAAGTGTGTGGCATTCCCCTTGTTAAAAAGCGCAAAATGCACGTGGCCCAGCCACTGCCACTCCTCCACTCCCCTCTGCTCGTTGGTTGTTGTGCCAGTAATTGCTCTGCCGCCTGTTGACAGGATACTTCAACTATTGTTTGCCACAGAGCTAAGGAGACTATAGAGAACACTGCTGCCTGCCGCCTGCCGCCTGCCTCTACCTCCTGCGTAATTCAGCATGAAATTGGTTTGTATTATTACAAACATTTTGCAGCGAGCTGCCGTCTGGGCTGCTGCAGCCCTGAGGCGCCATGGACCTCAACACCTCAGCAGAGTGTCGGTGGGTTTGTCTCTCGGTTTGTTGGCTGCCCTTAAAGCTGCTCCGCTCTCCAGTCATAAGGTAAAGGCTCCCTATACACGCATGGTATATATTTCCCTATGAAAAGTTTGCTTTTGCTTTGCTTTGATGCTGCTGCTGCTGCTGCTGCTGCGCTTTAATTAAAAAACTGTGCGCTTCGCGTAACTAGCACTTGATTAATTTTTGGTTGCACGCAAAAGTAGCGCGAAAAAAATGCAAAAGCAAAACGCAGAGAGAGCGGGGGAGTGGGGGAGAGGGAGAACCACAAAGCGGGAAAGCAGCAGCAGCAGCAGGAAAAAAGGATTCAAATTAATTATGTCCATGCTGTGCCGGGGTCCTGGTCCTGGGTCCTCTACTTTACGTTATCAGCGCGTGCTCTGCATACGTGGCAGCAAGGGACCAGGACCAGGACCAGGACCAGGATGTGGTGCCCTGGACTCCACATTGCACGCTGTGCCCCTGAAGCTCGCTCTTTCTCGTTTATTTCGGGTTGAACTTTGGAGCTTAGTGGGCGCTGCCCTCAGCTTTTGATATTGAATTTCCGCGAAATGAAATACGGTCCAGCCAGCACACTGACCAGCGGCCATGAGGGAGGTGGAGACCCACATGGAACGGGCAGGGGCATGGGCGTGATCACCGTTTCAAAGTGATTTACAGTTGACAGAGATTCCGATTCCCTAATGAAATGGTTGTGCTTGGGAGGAGGAACAAGCGGAGGAGCTGAAATATAACCCAAATTGGTTTGAATGATCATTGAAACTGAAAATTGAGGGAAAACACAGAAGAGAAACTGGAAAGGTAGTTACTACTTAT
Organism: Drosophila subobscura; assembly: GCF_008121235.1. Classification (NCBI taxonomy): domain Eukaryota; kingdom Metazoa; phylum Arthropoda; class Insecta; order Diptera; family Drosophilidae; genus Drosophila; species Drosophila subobscura. The sequence goes on along the minus strand of NC_048533.1, from coordinate 24,543,265 downwards.
ATCTGGGAGAAGGACAGACGTGATGGAGAGATTCCAAGATTTATTCAAATTGATTGAAAAGTGAACAGAAAATTTGAAACCATTTCTTGGGCCATCTTTGAGTGTATTTTCTTGGGTTCCAATTGGGTTTGAAAACAGCATCAAGCAAAGGAAACTCCCATTTAAAGCTTCGCACTTCATGAAGTCGCGACATGAGTCAAAATCCCTACAGATTCCAGCGTTTCACTTTCGTAGACATTAAACCTGAGCACACAGAGAGATACACAGAAACACAGATATATTCCACCGCAAACAAAGATACAAACAGACACAAAGAACACAGTGAAAGAGACACACACACACACACGCACACACACATGAGCTGCTGCTGCTTCTGCTCTTCATTTGGCTTCGAAAAACAAAGGCTGAAATGTTGAAACAGTTCGCTCGCTGCTCAGATACTCCTCAGATATTAAATACAATATTAATAATCTCACATGTGCGGGTTGTTTTCAAAGAGGGGGGTGAATACAGAGAGGGGATGGTGGGTGTGTCGACAGCAGCAGCAGCAGCCGCCAAGAGTCATCAGTCATCCACTCATCCTCAGACGTGGCAGCCACACACACACGAGTCATGGATTTCTATGGATTTTTACCTACAAGTCGCTGACAGACCGCCACAGACTGGCGCCAGTCGCAAGACAAAAGGGCCCGAAATCCTCTCCTCAAAACCCCTCTGCCCACACTCTCTCGGAAGAGGGGCAGGAAGAGTCAACCAACACAATCGCTAATGTAAATGTTTGTCTGCTATTTGAATTTTAATTACTTTTCGCCGCATTTCGCTGTTGGCGGCACAAACTATTCCGTTACCGAATGCTCCCCAGCCAGACCTCACCTCAGCGCAAACTTTTTAATGGAATTCCTGGCCAGAAAACCAGAAAAACTTTCCCCCGCAGCCTCCATCCAGTCCACACCATCCAATCATTGCCGTGTTCCCGAAAGTCGAGCAAAGATCGTAATGCGCCTTAATTGAAATAAGTCCCCGACCAATTGCTGGCGGCCCAACAGCCGGCAGCCACTTAAGCCCGTCCAGCCAAAGGTGGGAAGATGGAAGCTGGAGTTGGAGTTTTAGTCCTTCTCCCAGTTGCACAATCAAGAAGCACTGCCCCTGCCCCTTCCTTATGGGTGGCATAAATTTTGGAATTGTTAGCCGGGGCCACTTGAACGGAAACGACTAATTCCCGTTGCTGAGATTGAGATTCCCCAACACCCCCAATACCCAGCCAGCCAGCTCCTTGGAGGCTGCGGCGTCTGGCATCTGTTCCACACAGAGCAGACAGGAGACAGCAGGCAGGCTGGCAGGCAGGAGTCGCAGAAATACACGAGTATTCGGCATTCAGTTGGAACTTTTGAAATGCTTTTTATCGGATTGAGACGTGCTGCGCCCTGCTGCTCCTGCGGTGGCCAGAGTAAACTTCTGAATGGAAAGAAAATTCAATCAAAGGTACAAGTAAATCCCGCGTGAGTTCATAAAGTTCGGGCAGTGGCAGCGGCCATAAGTTTTGGAGTCAACTTTAAAAAGGAAAAACTCGCGCGGCGGCAGGATTTGTGCCCAATTTGTGCGCTGAAAGAGCAAACTATGGAGTGGCATATTGAACTGATTTATAGAAAAGCACGCAGCGGAGTGCTTTCTGCTCGTATCAGAGTGAACGAGAGAGATCTGTTTGAGCAGCAATGCAGCGTAAATCACGCGCCTTTGAGTTGCGCGCGCTTTGAAGTTGCAGCCAAAGGAAACGGCAAAAGCCAAAGCCAAAAGCCAAGAGGAATAATTCTGAGACAAAAAGAGTTGAAAGAGAGCGTGCTTCGACTGTGTGTGTGTGTCTGTCTTCAATTAGTGTTAAGAGCTTGTCAAACAAGCAGCGAGATTAAAGGCAAAAGTCGCTACACAAAAACCCCACACCCGAACCCGCTCCTCATTCGATTCCCATTTACTCCCAGCCTCTGCTGCTGGGAACATGCAACAAACCATGGCGAGCACGTTTCGATTGTGGCATTGTGGGCGTTGCTCCATCGCAAGGATGGCAGGCAGGACTCGAATCGATTGGCAATAGCCGTGAGCTCATTTCACCTCCGAAAAGGCAACAATCCAAAATCCGAACAGGAGGCAGCAGGCAGCAGGCAGGACTCTTGGCAGCGCAAACATCTAATTGCCTGGACAGAACAAATACGAGCAGAACACTGGGGCCACTGGGGACTACTTACTGCAGAAGGACCAAGCAGCTAGGAAAGACCCCGGACCCAGGGCTGATATGTCGATAAAGAGGTGAAGGATTAATAGCAAATAAATTGATGTTGAAAAGGCGATTACACCGACAAGGGACTTATGTAGCCTTGCTCCTTCTTAAAGCGCTTTCTCCTTCGGTCTCTTAAACTTGGACAAACATTTCATTTGGTGGCTTTTGTGCGCTTGTGGCCCATAAATCACTCGGAAAATTTACCTATGAAAGGAAAATGTCAGCCAAGAAAAAAACTTACGAGAGAATATACAAAACAAATTCTGTTTCACGCATTATCATATGAATCTTTTTTGCCTCGAAAGCAAGGGGCAGGGTGGACAGCAACAAAAGCCAAAATGTTGCATAAATTCAGCTGCCACTTGATGTGTGTATTACAACAAAAGGTGAGGCCACACAAGCACAGGGGATGATGAGGCACGAGGCACGAGGCATGTGGGCAGAGGATAGAGCAGGGTGACCAATGCCGGACAATGCAAATCTTTTGCGAAAGCGAATCGAAAGGCATTGCTTGAATAAATTTTCATAAATTTTCGTTCTGTGATTTATTTCATATTTGGTTTATTTTTTTGTGCGCTTTCTCCATGGGGGAGGGCACCGGTCATTGATCTTCCACGCTGCCCGAAGAACCTTTAATCAAGGGGCAGAAAAAAACAGCAAGACTTTAGCTCAGTTTTCACATTCATTTTCACTGAAATGAAAATCGACAGGGAAGGAAGGAAAATTGTTTGCATGTCCAACAGAAACAATCAAATCGCAATTTGGTGGGGCTCATGGAAAACCGATTTATCGCTCTTTTGGGAGGTTGTAAGTCGTAGTTGGGGGCAAGTTAGTCGGTTCGGTCATAAAACATCCATTAACTTCATGTCAATGTTGCATACGCAACCGGCACCACACTCCTCTCCCTCCTCTCCTGCTGCTGCTGCTGCTCCTGGCCACTGGACAAACGTTCATTTGCGGTGTATTGGCAGTGGCAGCGGCAGGATCTCCCTGTGCTGTCTGCGGGCGTTGCATGTGCTCCGCTCGGTGTGTTGTGTTCGGTGCAAATTACTCGACTCTCTCTCTGGCCCATGCGTCTGTCTGTGCAACATGTCAGCGTTTTATTATAGGCACAGGTTTAAGGGGTATCAGAGGGGGTATGATGGGTCTAAGGAGAGCAGGAAATGTTTAGAAAATTATCTACAAATTCATAAAACAAACAAAAATAATGAAAATATCAGAAAAATGTGAAAAAAACAGAAATTTAATCAATATTTATAGAGATTCAAATACAAATCTTAGAGCTGACATTTTGGGACCCATTCTAATCCCTTCATAACTCCTGTTTAGGGTACTTTGCTGGTCGTTTCTTCTCTTCCACGTTCACTTTTGCCTTGTCCGGGTCCAGCTCCATTCTCCCTTCTAAACTCGAACCCAATGACACGTGATAAGAAATGGCAGGCGGTTGTTCAGGCAAAAAAAAAACGCTCTCTCTTCCTCACTCTCTCTCTCTTGCAGAAAACAACAAAAACAATTGCACAATTGCACACGTAGGCAAAAGGCAAAAGCAATTTTCCAATTGCCGCAAAGGAAATGTCGCCGAAATGTTTCTTGCACTTTTTTCCTGGATTCTAAGTGCCACAACCCACACCCCTCACACACATACAAGCGCTTCCCCTGCCCCTGCCTCTAGCCACAGAGTTAATTGTTGGCTGAAGTCTGAAGTGAAATACTTCTCGCTGTCATTTCCATTCCAGAAATACCTCCATTTCCATCTGCAGAGGGGGAAGTGGCACTTAATGTGAGCCGCCTTCGAGGAAACTTTTGAATTACCTCAGTTTCCCAGAGAGTTTCCCCCTCCCCACACCCAAGAGCGGCAATGAAGATTGCTACGGTTACATTCGGAGACGAGCCTCAATGCCGCTTCCCCGCCGCTCATTTATGCCGTTTCAAGTTGCTCAGCGAAGCATTCAAGTTTTCCCACGGGGAGAGTGGGGAATGGATGGGGTGGGGTGTTCGCTTCAATGTTTGTCTTTCATTTGGCTCATCCTTGGATCTGTTGCCGCCTGGTTGCTGGGGTGGCTGGTGTCTGCTTAACAAATTCTCTACGATTATTACCTGCTGTTAAAACATTTCATAATCTCACAGATAATAATTTAATGCGTCGTTTTAGTGGCGAGCATTAAAAAGTTTGCCAAGAAATTTCCCCTCTCCCCTCTGCCCGCACTCTCTTCTTTGCACTGGCAGCTGGGGAAAATTGAAAAGGAGAAGGCAAAGGCAGAGGCAGAGGCAGGAGCAGGAGCAAGAGCCACTGTCTGGCATTTAATAATGTTGTAAGCAGGTAATTCTGTTGCCGTTTTTGTGGTTTGCGATAAGCAGATGGAGCATTGCTTTTGGCCCTGACTGTGCTCTGGCCTGACTCCAATTCTGCGAGCAATGGAATCATAACCCACGTCGAACAGTTCTTAACCTGCCTGGGAGGTTAACATTTGGCAGACACTGGGATGCTCTTCGCGAAGGAAGTCCAGGAATTGCCTCGCTGGGGCAGAGCTTTCTATATCCTACGATTTATTTACCCGTTTCATGTTTAGGAGTTTTCTGTGCTAAGTTCTTCCTTTCGCTTCAAAAGAGTAACTAAATGTCGCTTTGTCCCGTATCCTTCCTTCCTGTTGGCCTCAAATGTGCGAACATTAGCACTGCACATCGAAGTTTATCTATGACCAGGAGGTACAATCCGTACCCCCGTCCTCCCCGCTCCCTTTCACCCTTCTTCCCACAGTATTTAGGTATGTCCTTGTCTCCTGTTTGGTCCTGCCTGTCTGCCCAGCATGTGAACTTTCCAAAGTTATGCGCATTTCTGCTGACCATTGGCATTTTGCAGCTTTTGTTTTTGCCCACGGCCACGGCCAGGAGTTCCAGCAGTGCCACAGCACAGGAGCTACAGCCTGAACAGGAGAGGAGCGTTGTGGGTGGGGTGCAGCCCGGTAGTCAGCCCCTGGACAAAGGTCGAGGGCGACAGCTGTTGCCCAATCGTTTTGTCTGCCTTCCGCATCCTCGCACACTCGGCTGGCTGGCTGGCAAACGTTTTTGGGATTAATACTTTGGTACCCTCCTCCGCCCACGTTCTCCGATGGAGTTTATTGAAAAGGTGACGTTGACACTGCAGCCAGAGAGGGGAGAGGCCAGAGGAGAGACGAGCGGAGCATCCTGGCCAAAGTTTTTGGTAAAGTTTCGCATCCGTTTTGCTCCTTTTTTCTTCTGGTTGCTGCCTGCCTGCCTCCTGCCTGCCTTCCTGCCTGCCTGCTGCTCCTGTCGATAATATCGATGCGAAACATATGTGAACATGTCGTTTGACACATTTGTCAGTTGGCTTAGAGTTTGGCTCTGTGCTGTGAAGGTGGATGTGCCATATGGAGTGTGGATAAGCACGAGGATGAGTCTCAATTGAGTTAAGCTGCAATTGGCCAAGGGATAAGGGCGAAGACTGTACGTAGACTAGAGATATTTGAGTGGATAGCAAACAGGTAGAGCTGTGTCTTTGGATTACTGCAGTTAGTGTCACATTATGACGAAAATTGTGTCGGAATCAGCTGAACTTTAGGCACATTTATGGAGTTGTCTGTAAGCGATTGGAATAAAGGTATAACTTAAATCGGTTTTTATATTTTTAGTACATTATATTTGTTGCATATTTATTAATTTTGCATTTAATATTAGTTTTTTGCAGAACAATTATCTGCTAAAATGCTTTAAAATACATTTTGATAATACATGGAAATTCAGGAGGGGTACAAATAAATTTTTACACATTAGAAAATATTAAACACAAGAGAAATAACATTAAATATTAAAGGAAATCCATATTTTAAATATTTTCAGAGAGTAATTCCCAACTGAAAAGAAAGTCAAACACTATTAAAACCATTGAAATAACTACATGGAGATTTGCATCTCTATCTAAGAGTCCCAATTGTTCCGCAAGCTTAAGGTTTAAGTACACTTATCCTACCACTTTTCCCCTTTGCAAAACTAAGCCTCTGGCTCTCAGTTAATTTCGCCTTTAAGCCCGCATAGACACAGACACATTTGCAGTGCCGAATGCCCGTGTGTCAAGGCCAAATTGTAAGCCACTTCACAGCCAATTAGGTGCTTTCAACAGGCTCACACATGCACATACACACACACATACACCCACTGCAGTGTGTCCACATCTGTTGACAAATGACTGGCAGTGTTCAACGGTGTTTGGCAGCACTTGTGTGCGCCCCGTGCCTCATTATGTGGCATTTTGGGCTAACCGCTTTAATTAGCTTTTGCACACACTCACACAGCTGCAAAGTGCAGGCGGCAGCAGCAGCAGCACTGCACAGGCCTCGCCTCGACCAACAGACCGGCTTCTGACCAACAAAGCCACTTGAGTGCCGAGTGCCGAGTGCACTGACAGTGCCCCGAGTGCCGCCTGCTAATGCGGCGGAGGGGGCTTGTGCCTAGTGCACCTCGCGTTGACTCTAATTGAGTCACAAATCAACCAAAATATATTATGCACCGCAAATTGTGCGGTAATTACACGCACCCCCCATGCAGAGTGGCAAACAGAGAGAGAGAGCGAGAGAGAGTGAGAGAGAGACAGCTAGTGTCTGCTGTCTCGCTAATTTATGGCGCAAAGTGTAGCATACTTTCCAGCACCTGCACAAGACATCGACTCCAGGCGACAGGCAACTGGCGACCAGGCGACAATGGCGGCGTTAATTTGCCTGCTAATGAGCCACAAAAACAAGCGCGGCTTCTACATTGCCATGCCATGACAGTGGGGCAGTGGCAGGAGGGAAAGTAGAGTATTTCCGGCTTAATTATGTTAATTTCACCCCACTCGAACCGCTGCTCAACAGCAAATGCCATGCTCATGCTCATGTCTCCCCTTCCGCAGACAACGCGGCGTATGCGTGATGCGTGTGGCTGCAATCAAGTTTTAGAGCTTTCTCTCTCTCTCTTGCTATCTCTATATATAAATATATGTATGTACAAAATCGACTATTCCGAATCAAAAACTCAATCTTTGCACTGGCGCCACTCTGTCCGTTCGCTCGTTCGCTTGTGTCCGTTCTTCGAGTCAAAAATTTACTTTAAAGAAGGAACAAATTATTTTTGCAACCGCATAAAGGAAGAGCATTTTCAGCAGTAGTGTGGGAGGGGGGAAATGGTCGCAAGTGGTGGGTAGCGCCAGAGAGGGGGAGCACCCAAAGTCAGTGTCAGTTTGTCGCTTCCTTTGCTTTCATATTTTGAATACAAATTGCTTTATTTGCGCTGCTGCGCCAATTTCAAATCGCATACCATGCTTCCCCCTCTATAAAGCCACCCCCTAGCACCATTCCGCCCCCTCCACTACCCCACGTACTTGTCAGATTTCGCTCCACAGAAGTTATAAACAAGTGGGTTTTGCTGCCATTTTTGTACCTTTCTCCGCTCTCTCCACTACTACTTGGAGAACGCTTCTTTATTTTTTTTTTGCATTTTATATGCCCTGTAAAGGGAGTAGTACTACTATTTGGAGTATATCTTTGTAGCACTGAAATCTGGGAAGCATTTCTGCACTGTTGAAAATACAATCTATGAGAAAGTTAACTATAGGCAGCTCTTCTGCCTTCACTAATTTAAATTGTTGTCATATATTTTGCACAGATATAATCTTTATCATGTTCATTTTTCTGTATAAAATAACGTTCTATTTATTTTATATATTTCAGATTCTTTAATGTGGAGTGAGGTATGTATTATCTTATTTATTTTATTATTATTTTTTGAATTCATACTAAATTTTGACACATATCTCCCACCCGAAAAGGGTATCCATAACTTCGACTTGCACAGCTTTCCCCCGTTCTATCTGTTGTCATTTTTTCTGGGTTGGTTTTGTTTTTTTTTTTTTTTGTTGTCGTTTTGAATTTTATAACATGCCACACAGTGAGCGCGAGGGCGAGGGTTGCTCCAACAAACAAGAAGGAGGCTGGGAGGCTGGGAGGACAGGAGACTGAGACTGGAGGGTGCTGTGCTCTATATAGGTGATTTTTGAGTTCTGTTTTCCACACAGCAGACAACAACAAATTGCTCCCCAATGAGCGTTTGTCCTCACGAAAGTTATTTGCATGCCATTGTCCTCTCTTCATCTCTCCCTCCACAGCCTCCTGCTGTTTGCTGTTTTGCTGTTTGTTGCCAGTACATAATAATTGAATAATATTCATATTTGATATTTGACAAATCATCTGATTCTAATTTGACATGGTCTCTGACAATCTCCGGCAATCTCTGACAATATCTGACAAGCGAGTGAATCAAGGTAATGGGACAGAAGGACAGACAGACAGACAGACAGACGGATGACTCTACATTGTCGACAAATGAATCTGCAGAGTTTTATGCGCGGATTAATGCCATCCAACTTTACGATTCGCAACTCTCCCCAGCCCCCGTGGCCACCTCCTCAGGGGGCAACTTTGTTGTTCTGTTTGCCATAAAAAGAAATGAAAATGGGGGAAACCGAAACCGCAGCCAAATTAGCCCAAAAGCCCGTGCAATGCACGGCAACAAACATATTCCGGTTTACGAGTATGGCAATGGCTATGAGTATGGCTATGGCTATGGCTATGGCTCCATATGCAGATCGCTGGCAGATCCGTTGCCGTGGAAGTTATGCCCATTGGAAATGCTCTTTTAATTAGCTGCTGACAACAGAGGCGGCTGCACACTGCAGCCCGCAGCCCGCTGCAGCATCGCAAAGAGCTGGAATATGGGTTAGCCCCCCAACTTTGTAGCGTCAAAACATCCGTTTGCATCTAAATTTAGCCATCAGGAACGTTGATGATGGGTCGCCCACCCACTACATGGCATGGAAAAGGGGGAAGGCGATGGCAAGAGGTGGTGTTGCATGCGACTAGATGATACCTCTAGATTTTTGCATATATTTCACAATCTAAATCCATGTCTGATGTTTACCAATCCCACTTCAATCTCTGCTAGTCTCAGACTAAGTCTCGTGCCTAGATCCTTTCTTAAAATACGCATATACCCAACACACACCCTCGAGCATGTAGTTTTGCACGGTATTAACATTGCAATTTGCAATTGTCGATGTCTTTCTTTGTCGGACAACGCGCCGCGCCGCAAAAACTAAACAGAGAATCGCAGCAGCAGCAGCAGCCGCAGCCAGAGAGGAGGAGAACCTTTGGGGCACGCCCGTACGTGCTGCATTCTGTTTTGATTCGCTTGGCATCTTGTTTATGTGGGAATATACACTCGGTACACTCACGCGTACACTCGTGTGTTTTAATATGTGGAATAACTGGAACAGGGAGGAGGCCACGCCATCAAGGCAGGTGGCAAGGCATCATCTCTGCCGACTTGGGGCAGGGCAAAGGGGAGACAGAGTGTTGATAAACACTTTTAATACTTTATATTGTACGAGTCGAAACGAAAAACATTTTTATGGGCTCTCGCGGTTGCTCCTCGTTCTCCTTGGGCATTGTATAATTTTATGGCAAATTAATACAATGGTGGAACTTATGTTGTGGGGGGATACGAATGGCATGGGCTCTCAATTTATGCGGTTATTTATCATTTGTGGCTAATATCGAACGAAACATATTATTATTATTATTATATTTTGCACATTGCGCGCCTCATCCTTGTCCTCGTCCTCGTCCTCGTACACTCTCGTAAATGTGTGGAAAATGTTTACGCCAAGCGAAAATGATTCATATTCTTGTGCAATTACCGAATGTTAATGTTAATGTGGATGTTTTTGTTCTTTCTCTGGCATAAAAATCTAATATCTAATGGCGAATGAATGAAAAAACTGAAATCGAGTCAAAGGTTAACAGCATTAAATGGGCCGCAGTCGTAAATAAATAAATGATTTAGTGTGCTCATAATTCATGGCCATCCCATGAGTCTTTGTACTATAAAAAGTGGAGCTCAAATATATTATTTTAGTGGAGCATATGTGTAGAAATTATTAGAAATATTCGCCAGAGGATGGGCCCCAGCTCTTTGTGTAATGAGAAGATGATTCAAGTTGCGGAATATCGTAAGGGGAAATGCTGTTACAGCGCGCTGTTAACTGTTAACATTCACTGTTACACGCACTCTCTCTGTCACTGAAGCTGTTAGTGTTGCTGTAGCTCTTTGGGCCATATATTTCGCGGGGCCTTCAGTCGCCAGGCAGCCGTTGGGGCAGCAGCAACCTAGAAAGAGTAAACCAGAATGGATGCAAGTGCGTGATTTGTTGGGGATAGATCTCTGGTGTGGTGTGGAGTGGGTTATTCGGATTTCCCCCCATCACACACAATGAGAGCCACTCATTTGTCGCTACATCTACGAGTGTATGGCTAAAGTTTTGGCTATTAAACTGCTGCCAATTGCCGTTGACGTTGCCGTTTCTGTTGCCGTGATTCATATGCTGTCGGGAGGGAGCTGCTGGCCAACTTTTTATGACAAACGGAAGACACTTGAGCCAAAGTTTTCCCTGTACTTTTCGGAGCCATAAAACTGGAGGAGGACAAGAACCTGTCCCTAGCTGTCTGTCCCCAGCTGTACCCCGTTAATGGCGAAGCCTTTGAACTATTGATGAGCCATTTGATACAATTAGCTTGGAGATCCCTCGCTCTGTGTGTATTCCCTCCGTCTGTGCTGCATGCCAAGTGCTGTCTCCACCCTCCTTGTGCTGCGTCTTTTTCTGGTCATTATTTATGTTCATTTCATTTCGAAAATGCTTGAAAAATGCTCACATTTCGCGCACCTTTTCAGTTCCCATTTTCAGTTTCCGTAATGAGTTTTGCTCCTTTTTGTTGTTGTTGTTGTTTGTTGGACGCTGCCCCATGCCACGGCGTGCTCGTCGCGGGTTGACTGCGGATGAGGATGAGGTACTCATCGTAACGGTACTCTGTGGCAGGGCAGCCATCGACTTGACAGCCAGCCGAATGATTGAACGCGTGTCCATCAAAAAGTGCGTCTAATTGCTTTTTCCCCCCCACCAGCTCCAACAGGCAAAAAAAATAGAATGAGCGCAAAAAAAACGGGGTAAAATTTCTAGGCAAAAGGTAATTTTTTGTGTTGTCTGCCAGTTGTACAATTTTTGTACTTTTTAGCGGGTTTGGTTCCTAATTTGATTTGCTTTCTATGCCAAGGGGGTAAGTACATCTTTGAAGGGTTAAGGTGGTTGCAAAAGGGTTAAAGAAAAGCACTTGGCTTGCAGGGGGAAATACATGAATTAGCCATGAGATGCGAGTTGTGTTTAAAGTTGAGCCTAAAAGTATGCTGGAATATTGGCTGCAGCTTAAAGACAGGATCTAGCTGGACACTAAGCTAGGATTTATGAGAAATTTGAAGAAATGTTCTCAATATTTGCCTAGGATTTCATATTTCTGTGCTGGAAAATTAAAAAGAAAAATGAGATAAATTCGTAAAAAAACATGAATAAATTTTCTATGTTTTTCCTTCAACATTTTGAGTTCCCTTTAAAGGGAGAAACGTTCTCCTGCTAAAGTTGATGTGTTGTTGGTAATAAAGCAGGCAGAATGGGCCTCTGAGCCATCAACAGCTGCGTTTCATAGGCTTCTGCTCCTGGTGCCCCCGCCTGCTGCTGCTGCTTCTGGTCCATTTCCCGTAGGTCTTTTTAGCCTCTTTGCCACTTGCCCCTGCCTCGTGTTAATGTTATGTAAGTAATTTACCTCAACTACAATCTCTACCTACCACTCCCCCTCTCTTCCTCTCTCTCTGTGTGTGCGTGAGAGTGAGCTTAATTTAGTGCCTCTTCCCCCTATGAACTCTCCCTGCCCCCTTTGAGCTAAACACATTTTACGTGTTATTCAATTTTGCAAACTAAACGTAAAAATATCATGTTGCTCCCTCCCACCTTCTCCCTTTAGCGAAAACAGGAAAAACAACAACAGGAAATATGCCTGGCAGCAGCAGCAGGGCAGGAAGGAGGCAGCAGAGTGGGTGGCTGGCTGGCGTGTGGCAAGGGCAGACATGCCTCGTTATGGGGGCAAGAAGCACTTTCCCTGCTTCATGCGAGAGTGTGGAAAAGTAAATATCAGGTTAATGGATTTGACGCCGCACGCAGCAGTTTCACTTTCACTTTCACGTTTTCTTCCTTGGCTTTGCTTTTCCTCTTCGAGCATTTTCCACTCAATAAACTCCCGCTTTGAGGCTGCGGCAACATTTTTCCCGCCGATAAGCAATTTTCAGCCTCAGCCTCAGCCTCAGCCTGCTGCTTCATTTGCTTCTTTGAACACCTTCCTGGCCATTGTCTCAAAAATCAGTGAGAGAAAATTGCTTAATGTGCCACAAGAAATTGTTCTTGCCACGAGCAGATGGAGCGCCACAGAAGGAGGAGCTGTAGCAGGGGGTCCTCCAGTTTCCACTGACAAATGGCTGGAATTTTGTGTGCAATTATTCACATAAAATGTTGCAATTGATTTCTGCTGTCGCTTATCGCTGGCATCCACATGTTCATTTTCGTTTTCATTTTGCAATTCCCAATCCGATTGCTGGCATCGTAAACTCCGCTTATGTCTGGTCAAGGGGGGCGATACGGATACGGCTACAATGTGTGCAAGGAATCCAATACAATCCTTCCATATGCAAAGTGGGAAACCAGGCACAAGGGACTGGGGACAGGGGCCACACAAGGTACAAATCACATCAGAGATCTCCTTTCGTTTCGTTTCGTTTTGCCCCTTTCCTTTAGCGGAGTCCGCCAAGTCGCTAAGTCGTTTTAATGGCCAATAAAAGCAAAATGTTGTCACTTTTTTCGAATTTGTATAAATTTTCATTGCCCCGGATAAGCCGTTCTCAGCTTCGCTTTCCACAGTCGAAGAGTGGAAGGACTCCACCCACCCATCTCTGATGCTGAAATACAACGTGCAATATTCATGCCAGAGCCAGGAGAAAGGGTGTCGTGGAAGGGTTGCTGTTGCTTCTGCTGCTTTCTTGTTGTTTACGATGTAAAAACTCTTTTTTTTTATGTGTATTTATTTTTTTGCAACTTATCGCGTGCAACAACAAGCGGAGAACTTTCCTCTGCGACTTTATGCCTCTGCCTCAGGCTCGCTCCTCTAGTCTCTTCTCTGATTTAGTTTTGGCGTGCGAATCAATTTGTTTGCCTGCGAATAAATAAATAAAAGAGAGATGGGGGGCACACAAATCGCCATCGAATCGCCAATTGGATCGGTTTTAAGCACTTTTTACGACTGGCGCTCGTGGCCAGATTTGTTCGCATTATGTCGCTCGCTGATTATAATTTATTATTATCTATTTGCAGTGTGCCACCACCACATGTACGCTATGGTCTCCTCCGCTCTACCCGCTTTCTGACACTTTTTTCAATTGCTCCCGAAAATCGACCGCTAAGCGGCGGTGGCGGCTTTGATTGCGGCTTCTGCCTCCTGCTGCTGCTGCTGCTGCTGCTGCCGCCTACCGTTGCATACTTTTGGGCGGAGTAATCCAATATCGAATCGGGAGATGGCAAATTTATTTAGCCCTTATATCATCGTAAAGTTAACATACTTTGGCACATAAATTCCAAGCATTGGCAATCTCATTTCACCTTCGGCTAATGAAAGATTGGCCTTCCTCTTTTTTAACAATCCAATCAAAAAATTATGCAGGAAAGCTCTACAGACTGAGGGATGCCCTGGAAGGTGTGGAGTAATATGTAATGGGAGGTTGGTAGAGGGAAAGACAATTAAGACTCCAGAGTGAAATATGTGGAATAACTTGGCTAAAGAATATCGTGGAATTTTGTCATTGATCAGCCATTTATCTGGCTGTATTGCTCGCCGAATGAGAATGTTTCTTGATGCAAATTCTCAGAAATATTCTTTCATTCTTTTAAAATTTCGCTCATATTATACTGATTTTTGGAGCTCAAACAGCTTTAAGCCTTAAGCTTCATTCCACAAATTCTAATGAAATCGATAACCTTTTCACCTTCCTGTTACATACATCCCCAAGAACACAAAACACCCGAAAGCGCCAAACGCCGACAGGGCATCAGCAACAGGAGCAGGCACCCCCAGGGCAAATCATGGTTTATGCCGCAGTCTCTGCATAATTTTTCCATTATTTCACCTTGCGCTTGCCAAAAAGTAGAACACAAATTTATTGAAGTCATAAACTGTTGTTTAACCTTCACGTTTGTGGTTTACGAAGACCTTTGTTCTGCCATGGCACACTCATGTGTTTCCCTGCCTGCCAATCCCTCCGACTCCCCTCCCTCATGTAATGCCAATATAATGCATCCGATTTTATGGGTATTTAATAGATGAGGCCCCGGGAAAATGAGTTTTGATTTTTCAGCCTGGGGCTTCCTTCCTCAATAAAGTGAGGGATGTGCTCTAATGATGATGATGCATTTGGCTAAAACGAAGGCGAAATTAAGCCAAATTAAATGAGCAATTTTTTGCACGCCTTCTCTAGTGTCCGTCTGTCCAACTGTCTGTCTGCCTGTCTGTCTGTTGGCCCTGTTCCAAAATGATATGCAAAAGTGTTTTTAATTCGCGGCAACTGCAGAGATCTCTGACTGCAATTTATGAAAGTGAAGTGTTCTCCTGCCGCTGCTGCTGCTGCTGCTGCTGCAGTTCCTGGTGGTGGCACTGCTTAGTGGGCTGCAGGTTTGGGCCACCCTGCAGGCAGATCTTTTAATTGATTGCATGGACGGATGGACAGATGGATGACTGGCTGGCTGGCTGGCTGGCTGGATGGATGGATGGATGGTTTGGCCTATCGAATCGCAACTGGCAGCATCCATATGGAGTGCGTTTCTTTATCAATTAATGCGCTGCATTTTATTGTTAAGCACATTAACGCAGTCACGCATTGTGGATACCCTGTGTTGCACCCCCCTCCCCCCCTGTGTTCCCTGTTGCACCACCGCTGCGGCGCCACCGCTGGGATAATGGTGCGCTTGGTCGAATGGCATGTAAATTTTAATCCAATTGCGTGCTGGCTGCTCCACTCTCCTCCTCTGTGGCTGTATGTGTGCAGTATTTATTTTGCGGCTGGCGGGCAAGGAGGCGGGCAACTACGTTGTGGTGGCTGGCATCACGCCCACACCGTTGGGTGAGGGCAAGAGCACCTCGTTGATGGGCCTCGTCCAAGCACTGGGCGCCCATAAGCAGCGGAATGTCATCGATGCCGCTTTTCCGGCCGAATGCATTTGATTGTGTTTTTCCCGCTGCCCCGCTCTCCTCTACTGGCCACGCCCACGCCACTGAATGCGGCAGCCCCAAACTGTTCATTCTGCTGGCCAGTCAGAAATTGTTGGCTGATTGTCGAAAGGTAAAATTTGGCGAGCATTTGGTTCGATTTTTGGGCTCGTAAACTGCACCAAACAGCAGCAGCAGGGATTGTCGGTGGCTGTGTGTGGAGTGCACAAATAATTTGATTATGACTCGTATTCGATGATCCAAAGCATGCCAGGGATAAATATCCTGTAAATATCCACTAATTAAATTAAGGAACAAAATTAGTTTTTCAATTAAACGAAGTCCCAGCTGAGTGGGGAAATAGCTGCCAGCCAATGGATGCTCTTTGTCAGTGTTGCCTTTATTCACTTGGCGATCATCCTCCTCCCCTGCTGCCACAAAAGGAAGTCACGCACATGACACCTCAACTTCCGCTGCCCCGGCACTTCTTCGCTCTTCTATCTTCTCTCCGTTTCTCATTAATAATTCCGCTTAAATGCTTTCTAATAATTTCCGCATAATTCATAGCGCTGAACGTTTTATGCGTCACTTGCCGCACGATAAGGCTCCTTTTGTCGCACTTCCTGTCTCTGTTTGCGCCGCACAAACACTAAGGCCACAGGCACACACACACACACTCACACTCACACACCCACATACAGCCACCTATACCACCTCTATACGTGTACCTATATTCATAGCCGATTGATAACCTTAATAAAATGCTTCACATTATGCCAATCGATTGCACACCATGAATGTGTTTATCCTTTGCCAGCGGAATACAACCACCTACCCAGCCCCACCCCTTCTGTTCTCCCCCATAGTGTGAGGGGCGTGGCACACATCAAGACCGGCTGTTGCCAACAAAGGCGCAAAGGGACCATCAGAGACGCTGCCCTGATGATGAGGCGCTCGGAGTCGTCTACCTCTACCTTGTTGGCCTATGGAGGCGGCGGCTCTTGCTCCTGCCACAACTCCTTCCGCCTGCTGTTGCTGCCAGGCTCATTTACTGCTGCTGCTGGGGGGAGGAGGGCAAGTGGATGATGGGGCAATGGCAATTGTGCAAAAAGTGCCAATAAAGCACATTCTTTGTTCGGCTCGCAAAGTGCTCAACAAAGCGGGGAGGGTATAGGGACAGGGGCAGAAGGATAACGTGTTACGCAAGCTTAGTCTCCCTCTCTGCATGAGAGAGTTGTGTGTGTGTGTGTGTGTGTGTGTGTGTGGCTGAGTGTGCAAGGATAATAATAATAACCCATGAATAGGTAACAACTGAGCGAGCGGGAGGGAGTCGCAGGTGAAGAGACGAATTGGTGGATACCTTGGAGAAAACTACGGAAATTAAGTGGGTGAAAGAAATAGCTGGAAGTCGGAGGATAGGGAACAGAAATTGGAGTATTTGTATACTTTTTTGAGGCCTCAGAAGATCAGGAGAAATATGAGAACTTTCTTTCAAGAATAAGGAAGAATACTGAAATAGTTTCTGCCATTTCCATCACATTCTCTCCTACAAAAACCAACCATACCTGGGCAACCTTCATTACAGGGTATCCCCACAGTTGGAGGCTGCTGCTCTGAATGTTGTGCCGTGTGGTGTGGGGTTGATTTGCTCCGTCCAGCGGCTGCCTGCCGCCCCCATCGTTGATTGCACTGTAGGTGGCTCCGCGCTACACACATGGACCTTGCCAGGACGTTGCCTGCCTGCTTTTGATTGTTTAGCTCTGTTCGTTCTGCGTCTGTGTATCCATCAGATACCCAATTGTTTGCCCAGCCCCCGTCATATTATCCCAGCCAGGACCTGGACCTGGAGCTGAGGTGCAGAAGAAGTGGGAGCAGGCCGCCGCATCGCTCGTCAGACACAGACACACCTCATTGATTTTATTGTGCTTTTTTCGCCTGTCCCCCCCATGTGCCTGCCCTTGCACCCAGCCATTGAAAATGCTCATAAAAATGCCCACACAATGGAAACGATGATGCGGCTGTTAGAAATGAAAGGTGGAAAGGGATCGCAGATACTCGTATGTGGCAGGGAAAAAAAAACCCAACCTGAACTGTGGTTTAGCTCTTAACTCGAACAATGGACAATGGGCAGTGGCCAGAGATGCTGCTGCCCCTTTCCCCTTCCACTGGACACACAACCTGATGTCTATTTTAGACGCCCAGCAGCAGCTGGCAAGATGCTTTTGGCTCCTTGCCTTTGGGTGGGGTTTGGGGCAGAGACTGTCAAAATGGGAGCCGGTTCGTCGCTGTTCGTCTAATGAGCTGTGGCGGGGCAAATGACTTTTTTTGTTGTGTGTGTGAAACTCATACGGATGGGAAAAATGCGGGGAAATGCCTGCCAGCCGGCTGAGAAATGAGAAATGCATTTTCGAAATGCTAAAAGAAAAGTCGGGGAATAGTATCGCAATTGCAAATTGCAATTTTGCCTGGCCAAATGAGTTTTGAAGTCTAGACTCCACTCCTCGCTCCACGCTACAATGTTGCCGTGTCTTGTTGCAGCAGCAGCAGCGGCAGCAGCAGCGGCAGCACCCTCCTGTACACACGCCTCCCCTGCTCTGGTGTTAATTTGTTAGCACGTTGCACTCGGGGCAGACAGTGATTAATTACGAGAAAAACAAACCAGCGACCAGCGCCAGAAATAGTCGAGTGGGACAGCAACCAAAAACTTTAAAGTTAATTAGTTGCCGAGGAGAAAATAGTCCCGACAAAATAGCAAACTCCAAATAGTGGCCATGCCACTCACCTCTCTGCTCTCTCACCTGGTTGGAGGCACAAAAAACCGATTCGAATAAATTGTAAATTCTGTCCCGACCGCAATTTCCGCATTAAATCATTTCCAGGCCATTTCACAGCCGCCGGCGGCGAGCTGTGCCCCCACAGAGCCACCGAGAACCACCTTCACCGCAATGCATCCACAACGCACATCCCCCTCGCTCAGTCATTCACCCACTCATCCATTCATCCGTTCCATTCACTGGCGCACACGCATTCACTCATTCGTTTCGTTTCATTTCGATCCGCAGGTGAGAGAGCAAAAGCAAAAGCAAAAGCAGCCGCCTGGAATGCCCTGGGCCATGAGTTTTGGGGCTTTTCGAATATGCAAAAATTACACAGTCGAGTGCATCAGGTGGTGGTGGGGTGTGTGGTGGTGGTTGTGCTGCAGCCGCCTTTTCCCCCTCCTGCAGTTGGCCACTTCAAATATATCACGCGTGAAGCGCGTCCTGTCCTGTCTGCCGTTTGATTGACAAACGTCCCACACACACACAGGCGGTCATAAACTGTTGTTTAACCTTCACGTTTGCTGTTTACGAAGACCTTTGTTCTGCCATGGCACACTCATGTGATGCCATGCCATGCCAATCCCTCCGACTCCCCTCCCTCATGTAATGCCAATATAATGCATCCGATTTTATGGGTATTTAATAGATGCGGCCCCGGGAAAATGAGTTTTGATTTTTCAGCCTGGGGCTTCCTTCCTCAATAAAGTGGGGGATGTGCTCTAATGATGATGATGCATTTGGCTAAAACGAAAGCGAAATTAAGCCAAATTAAATGAGCAATTTTTTGCACGCCTTCTCTAGTGTCTGTCTGTCCAACTGTCTGTCTGCCTGCCTGTCTGTTGGCCCTGTTCCAAAATGATATGCAAAAGTGTTTTAATTCGCGGCAACTGCAGGATCTCTGACTGCAATTTATGAAAGTGAAGTGTCCTCCTGCCGCTGCTGCCACTGCTGCTGCTGCAGTTCCTGGTGGTGGCACTGCTTAGTGGGCTGCAGGTTTGGGCCACCCTGCAGGCAGATCTTTTAATTGATTGCATGGACGGATGGACAGATGGATGACTGGATGACTGGCTGGCTGGCTGGCTGGATGGATGGATGGATGGTTTGGCCTATCGAATCGCAACTGGCAGCATCCATATGTAGTGCGTTTCTTTATCAATTAATGCGCTGCATTTTATTGTTAAGCACATTAACGCAGTCACGCATTGTGGATACCCTGTGTTGAAGCCCCTCCCCTGTGTTCCCTGTTGCACCACCGCTGCGGCGCCCCGCTGGGATAATGGTGCGCTTGGTCGAATGGCATGTAAATTTTAATCCAATTGCGTGCTGGCTGCTCCGCTCTCCTCCTCTGTGGCCTGTATGTGTGCAGTATTTTTATTTTGCGGCTGGCGGGCAGGGAGGCGGGCAACTACGTTGTGGTGGCTGGCATCACGCCCACACCGTTGGGTGAGGGCAAAAGCACCTCGTTGATGGGCCTCGTCCAAGCACTGGGCGCCCATAAGCAGCGGAATGTCATCGATGCCGCTTTTCCGGCCGAATGCATTTGATTGTGTTTTTCCCGCTGCCCAGCCCTCCTCTACTGGCCACGCCCACGCCACTGAATGCGGCAGCCCCAAACTGTTCATTCTGCTGGCCAGTCAGAAATTGTTGGCTGATTGTCGAAAGGTAAAATTGGGCGAGCATTTGGTTCGATTTTTCGGGCTTCTAAACTGCACCAAACAGCAGCAGCAGGGATTGTCGGTGGCTGTGTGTGGAGTGCACAAATAATTTGATTATGACTCGTATTTGATGATCCGAATATGCCAGCGATAAATATCCTGTAAATATCCACTAATTTAATTAAGGAACAAAATTAGTTTTTCAATTAAACGAAGTCCCAGCTAAGCTGGGAAATAGATGCCAGCCAATGGATGCTCTTTGTCGGTGTTGCCTTTATTCACTTGGCGATCATCCTCCTCCCCTGCTGCCACAAAAGGAAGTCACGCACATGACACCTCAACTTCCGCTGCCCCGGCACTTCTTCGCTCTTCTATCTTCTCTCCGTTTCTCATTAATAATTCCGCTTAAATGCTTTCTAATAATTTCCGCATAATTCATAACGCTGAACGATGGCTGGCTGGCTGGAACGTTTTATGCGTCACTCGCCGCACGATAAGGCTCCTTTTGTCGCACTTCCTGTCTCTGTTTGCGCCGCACAAACACTAAGGCCACAGGCACACACACACACCCACATACAGCCACCTATACCACCTCTATACGTGTACCTATATTCATAGCCGATTGATAACCTTAATAAAATGCTTCACATTATGCCAATCGATTGCACACCATGAATGTGTTTATCCTTTGCCAGCGGAATACAACCACCTACCCAGCCCCACCCCTTCTGTTCTCCCCCATAGTGTGAGGGGCGTGGCACACATCAAGACCGGCTGTTGCCAACAAAGGCGCAAAGGGACCATCAGAGACGCTGCCCTGATGATGAGGCGCTCGGAGTCGTCTACCTCTACCTTGTTGGCCTATGGAGGCGGCGGCTCTTGCTCCTGCCACAACTCCTTCCGCCTGCTGTTGCTGCCAGGCTCATTTACTGCTGCTGCTGGGGGGAGGAGGGCAAGTGGATGATGGGGCAATGGCAATTGTGCAAAAAGTGCCAATAAAGCACATTCTTTGTTCGGCTCGCAAAGTGCTCAACAAAGCGGGGAGGGTATAGGGACAGGGGCAGAAGGATAACGTGTTACGCAAGCTTAGTCTCCCTCTCTGCATGAGAGAGTGTTGTGTGTGTGTGTGTGTGTGTGTGTGTGGCTGAGTGTGCAAGGATAATAATAATAACCCATGAATAGGTAACAACTGAGCGAGCGGGAGGGAGTCGCAGGTGAAGAGACGAATTGGTGGATACCTTGGAGAAAACTACGGAAATAAAGTGGGTGAAAGAAATAGCTGGAAGTCGGAGGATAGGGAACAGAAATTGGAGTATTTGTATACTTTTTTGAGGCCTCAGAAGATCAGGAGAAATATGAGAACTTTCTTTCAAGAATAAGGAAGAATACTGAAATAGTTTCTGCCATTTCCATCACATTCTCTCCTACAAAAACCAACCATACCTGGGCAACCTTCATTACAGGGTATCCCCACAGTTGGAGGCTGCTGCTCTGAATGTTGTGCCGTGTGGTGTGGGGTTGATTTGCTCCGTCCAGCGGCTGCCTGCCGCCCCCATCGTTGATTGCACTGTAGGTGGCTCCGCGCTACACACATGGACCTTGCCAGGACGTTGCCTGCCTGCTTTTGATTGTTTAGCTCTGTTCGTTCTGCGTCTGTGTATCCATCAGATACCCAATTGTTTGCCCAGCCCCCGTCATATTATCCCAGCCAGGACCTGGACCTGGAGCTGAGGTGCAGAAGAAGTGGGAGCAGGCCGCCGCATCGCTCGTCAGACACAGACACACCTCATTGATTTTATTGTGCTTTTTCGCCTGTCCCCCCCATGTGCCTGCCCTTGCACCCAGCCATTGAAAATGCTCATAAAAATGCCCACACAATGGAAACGATGATGCGGCTGTTAGAAATGAAAGGTGGAAAGGGATCGCAGATACTCGTATGTGGCAGGGAAAAAAAACCCAACCTGAACTGTGGTTTAGCTCTTAACTCGAACAATGGACAATGGGCAGTGGCCAGAGATGCTGCTGCCCCTTTCCCCTTCCACTGGACACACAACCTGATGTCTATTTTAGACGCCCAGCAGCAGCTGGCAAGATGCTTTTGGCTCCTTGCCTTTGGGTGGGGTTTGGGGCAGAGACTGTCAAAATGGGAGCCGGTTCGTCGCTGTTCGTCTAATGAGCTGTGGCGGGGCAAATGACTTTTTTTGTTGTGTGTGTGAAACTCATACGGATGGGAAAAATGCGGGGAAATGCCTGCCAGCCGGCTGAGAAATGAGAAATGCATTTTTCGAAATGCTAAAAAGAAAAGTCGGGGAATAGTATCGCAATTGCAAATTGCAATTTTGCCTGGCCAAATGAGTTTTGAAGTCTAGACTCCACTCCTCGCTCCACGCTACAATGTTGCCGTGTCTTGTTGCAGCAGCAGCAGCGGCAGCAGCAGCGGCAGCACCCTCCTGTACACACGCCTCCCCTGCTCTGGTGTTAATTTGTTAGCACGTTGCACTCGGGGCAGACAGTGATTAATTACGAGAAAAACAAACCAGCGACCAGCGCCAGAAATAGTCGAGTGGGACAGCAACCAAAAACTTTAAAGTTAATTAGTTGCCGAGGAGAAAATAGTCCCGACAAAATAGCAAACTCCAAATAGTGGCCATGCCACTCACCTCTCTGCTCTCTCACCTGGTTGGAGGCACAAGAAACCGATTCGAATAAATTGTAAATTCTGTCCCGACCGCAATTTCCGCATTAAATCATTTCCAGGCCATTTCACAGCCGCCGGCGGCGCGCTGTGTCCCCGCAGAGCCACCGAGAACCACCTTCACCGCAATGCATCCACAACGCACATCCCCCTCGCTCAGCCATTCACCCACTCATCCATTCATCCGTTCCATTCACTGGCGCACACGCATTCACTCATTCGTTTCGTTTCATTTCGATCCGCAGGTGAGAGAGAGCAAAAGCAAAAGCCAAAGCAGCCGCCTGGAATGCCCTGGGCCATGAGTTTTGGGGCTTTTCGAATATGCAAAAATTACACAGTCGAGTGCATCAGGTGGTGGTGGGGTGTGTGGTGGTGGCGCTGCAGCCGCCTTTTCCCCCTCCTGCAGTTGGCCACTTCAAATATATCACGCGTGAAGCGCGTCCTGTCCTGTCTGCCGTTTGATTGACAAACGTCCCACACACACACACAGAGGCGGGGGCTGGGGCTGTAGCACACTGAGGTGCACTCGTTTCGCGTTTAGAAAAGATAAATTTAAGTAATTGTCAATATTTCAAGCGGCGTAATTGCTCTGGGCTCGCGTCCACTCCGTGCGGAGATGCAATGCCAAAAAAAAAAGAGGGGAAGGCAGCATAAAATAAATCCCATTGCAGAAGTACACTCAAACACTCCACTCTGCCCCTCCCCGCTCTGCAGCTGCGGCTTTATGCAGTTCTATGCCATTTTACACTTGACGTTTTACCAATTTCGGAAGAGTTCTCGTTTTATTGTGGCAGTCGGAGAGGCACAGCGGCACCCTGC
This sequence comes from Drosophila subobscura, assembly GCF_008121235.1. NCBI lineage: Eukaryota > Metazoa > Arthropoda > Insecta > Diptera > Drosophilidae > Drosophila > Drosophila subobscura. The sequence goes on along the minus strand of NC_048533.1, from coordinate 24,519,824 downwards.
AGTTATGGCAGTTCGGGGGGTTTGCTGGACTGAACAGAAAAGAATCCTTAGACAGTTTTAACTCTTTCTTTAGCTACTCCTTGGGGCACATCTTTTGGCTGTCATCGTCCGTAGTCTGCCCCTTAGGGTATCGCCTATTCCAGCACTCTCAATCAACATCATTACATCTCCTCTCAGTCGGTTCAATTTTTTGTTGTTGACACTTTTTGTTGCAATTTTCTGCTGTATTTTTTGTATGTTTTTTAGCTGCAGTGCTGCAGCAGCGGCAGTGGCAGCGGCAGACAATTTTGTTGCGTGTTAACAACTGCAACAATTTAGGTTTAATTGATGCGAGAGGAGCCGCTGCTGCTGCTGCAGCCAAAGGCAGGGCTGAAGTGTCGGCCTCGGACACTCCGCAACTCTGCAACGAAAACTCTCGTCATTTGCTGACTGCCCCACACACACACACACACACACACACACAGCGCTGGACATGCCACTGTCACTGCACGGCTTTTGTGTGCAACTTTTCCGGACATTGCCGGACGGCGTTCGGTGAGGTTTTTAGTTTCTTTTTTTGTTGTTGCTGCTGCCCGCTTCCGGCACTGACGAGAGTTGTTAGATAAAAGCTATTTACATGTTGTTATTTATGATTTTGCAGCTAAAATTCTCGCTCGGTGAATTATTTGCACGCTGCCTCTGCCTCTTGCCTGTGTGCGGGTTTTATATTTATATTTATATGCTGCTTGAATGCTCTTTTGCCACATGTTAACACCTCAGACAGCGGCAGAGAAGGAGACTCACAAAACATATGCCAGAAGCAACAGCTGGACTGACCAGCGGAAGGCAGAAAACAAAATGAAAATAATCTGAAAAAAACTCTGAAAAGTCCTTTGGCCATTATTGAACACTTATCCCCGTGTGTGAGCATAGGAATAATAGCCCCCACTGCACCAGTCTTTGCCTCTCCCTTACTTGACTTCTACCTCCCCTTTGAATCTTTATTACTTTCCGCTGACTCATGAGGATGCCAGCGAAAGCGAAACTCATGCAAAGGTTGACTTGATTTATGGACCAGCGCCGGAGATCCCTGGCCTCTCCACATGTGCTTGACTTTGTCCTGGAGCCCTTGCTCTTCTTCAGTTTTTTTTTTATGAGATTTCAGCAGTGAAGCAACCCGCGGGGCGTATGATGAATATGTAATGGCAAATGTTATCCACTGCGTTGAAACTTTGATTTACTAACTGCGAAAAATAAATATTAAATTTTCAATTACTGTGGGTGGCCACATGCCACCATGCCCCTTGCCCCTTGCCCCCTGCCGTTGCCAGACTGCAGCAGCAACAACTTTGACTTTTTCCATGCAATTACCTTCGTTCAGCGAGAGAGAGCGCCAGACAGCAGAGTGTCCTTCTACTTCGACAGGAGCTGCTGGCCCAGGTTCGACTTTGCTTGCAGTTGGCCATTAAAGGAAATTGTCTGTAAAAATGTGGCCGTATTTCTTTTTGCAAGGTACTTAAAATTAAATTATTGGACACATTAACGTCTTGACTTTGCTGCAGACTAGACCAGCAGCAGGACAGCAGGAGCACGACGAACAGGAGCTGCTACTAGTAAATGCCACGTAATGACGTCATTAAAGCAAGTGAAATGTGCTTTTATTATTTGCGGGGCAGGCAGCCAGACAGGACGCAAAAATCATGACAGTCACAGGAACACTTTCCAATGCGGAGAAGCTCCTACCCCCCATGGCAGAGTGATTCCAGTGCACATGCTCATTAATCTTAATAAAGTTAACAGGGCGACAAGTTTATTAAAAGCAGAAGCAAATCCAGCTCCAAGCGATGGCGCCAAAGGTGTACCCAGACAGCGGCGACTGGCGCCTAGATAAGAGCTGCAGCGTCACCATGATGCTTCCGCTTGGACAGGACACACACACATATGTACATATGTTGGCTCATTAGCATAAGCCAAGGATATGATTGGGAAGAATTTCATTAGCCCATCCACTCGAGTGGGAGTGCTCCACACTCCCTCAAAGCTCTCTGCTCTCTCCCACCTTAACGCTTTCGCTGTGACACTGCAAATCGAATCAATCGAAAAGAAAGGAGCCAAAGGCAAGACATTCCGCGACATTCCCATATAAATTATATATCCATTGACAGGAATCGAAGCGAGAACGAGGCGCAAATGGAATTAAATGCTAAATGCAATCTCTTATTGGATTACAGCCCCTGCCCTCCGCCTCCTGCTCGCGTGTTACGTGTCTCGCACAATGTGCGAATTATTTGGCTAATTTAGCGAATTAGCGCGACATTTTTGTGCCAGGCGACAGGCGGCGACAGGCAGGCAAAAGGAATTCCAATATGCAGAAACGGCAACGGCAAGCGGCGTGCCCGTTACTCTTAAATCATGTGGCACTTAAAGCCTGCCGCCCGCAGCAGTGGCAACTTTTTCCTGCATCCCTGTTTGGGACACACACAGAGATACAGATACTCCTCCTGACTCGCTTCTGTGGGTTGGCTTCCAGCAACTAAGCAAAATGTCTGCAACTGTTTATTGTTGATAAATTGCTGCTGAGGAATTAGTGCGACTGCGACGATGATGGAAGACCAAGCAAGCACAAGGCCTGAGTCCATCCTGAGCCTCCATTCTCGCTCTCGTTCTGCACTGGACAGCAGCTTCACACACACACACACACACACACACACACACCTCAGACCCCCACTCCTGGGGTAGCAGTTTTTAGAAAATGCAAATTTCCACAGCTATGAAAAGCAGGAAGAGAGCATAGGAGGATGCTGGCCAGTGGACTGGAGTGGACTCGAGTGGAGTGTAGTGGGAGGCCCGCAAAGGAGGACTGCAGAGTGACACATGTCGGCAGCATAGAATCCGGAGAATCAGAGCGCTTTACTGAGCGATGGCCAGCCACAGATACACTCCCCGTGGACCGCTCCCACTCCCCCACTCCACTGCTGATCTCATAATAAAGTTAGACAGAGCAGAGCAGAGAGCCAAGCCGAGCCCGGGGTAAAGTTTTGGGTTTGTTTTGGCATTTATTTAGTTTTTAGTTTAGTTTACAGTTTTCAGTTTTTCCAGAGTGTGGAGTGGAGAGACTGGAGTGTGGATGGAGTGTGGAATGATATGCAAATTTGAGTAACTGCAAATGCAATTGAGGTGCCAGCATAATAATCGAGTTTACCCATGAGTCCCAGCCCCAGCACTTGCCCTTAAAGTCACTTGACTTTAAGCCTCTTTCTCTGTGCCTGTTCCTGGCTCTAACCTCTGTCCTCTGCTCTCCACTTAACCTTAAGTGATCAGGTATTAAGCGGCCAGTTGTACCCACATAAATTCCAGCAGCAAATCGTTGCCCGAACATCGCATAAATCTTCGACTGTCCACTTTTGTCACAGACCGGAAATGTCCAATAAATTGTAATTTTTCCCTAAGCTTCGCCCGCTCTTCTTTTGGCCCAAGGGGGGTTCGGGGGTGTTGCGTCGCTGTGTGTGGATTGCAGCTCAATCATCGTTTAATATTTATGTGCTGTTCGATTGTGAAGTTTATTGGATTTGTTGGACTCTGCCGGACTGCCGGACTGCCAGACCCCCTCGATAATTGCAGCGTTTGTCCATTTTGGACGTCGCAAAGATGTTGCAGGTGTGTGCCTGGAATTTATTGTGCGAGTGGTTCCATGGCCAACGAAAAAGAGTGGACTTTTGCTCAATTGGTTTGTTATTTATGGGATTTCTTAATGCTTGGAATGGGTTCCAGGATGCCCGACTGCCCGACTGCCTGGGGGAGTGTTTTCTGTTGACTGCAGATGAAAGTTTGTTGCAAGATAATTGCCCGATTAGAGGGTGACATTTGTTAAGCAAAAAGAAGACTTTAGATGGCAAACGAAATTAAATTTAAACTGCAGAAAATTCTTTAAGGGAAATCAACTTTAGGCAGCTCAAACTGCCAGGCTTTGGGCGCCTCTTTTATGTACTCCATGGAGTGGAAAGACAATTTCTGCTATGAAAAAACAAACACAATAAACCCTCATCCGAAAATCAAAAGCAAATTATCAACAATAATGCAAATAATGAAGCAATCTGCGAGTTGATGGCTGCCTCCCGTCCATTCGGGGGGTGTATCCATGGGATTATTCGTTGCTTTTTGTGTACCTTCATTAGGCGGGAGGCGGGACGCCCATTCTCTGCATATGTTGCAGATCAGAAACCCTCACACCCCGCCACCCCTTCTTGCGCCTTTCTTGGCTGCTGTGTCACATCAAACGGAATTGATTAAAATCTAAAATGAAATAGTGTTCTGTTCTGCTCGTTATTGTCACGTACTCCGGCTGAGGCCCCTAAACCAACCCACACGAATGACAACAATCCTTTTGTAAGGATGTTAGAGATGGAGTACAGCAGGGGGGTGGGGGCGGGATTGCAATTCAAATTTCAATCAAATGCGACCACTGCTCGTACCTTTTGCGGCACACATGCTGACCGACCACAAAGTATTGTATCATTTGCACTCCTCCCCCTCCCCCTCCCACTCCCACTCCCAATCCCCTTTCTTTTTTGGCCAAAATCAAATCAAAGGCTACAAACCGAAACCGAGAGAGAGGGAGAGAAAAAAAGGTTGCAACTATTTTGCCGAGCAGAGAGAGGGAGAATCAGATAAAATTTTCATTACCTTATGGCCGCACATTATCGGCATGCGGCCATCGTCTCCGACTCTACGCCATCTCGGCTTGGACTTGGCTCTGACTCTGACTCTGGCTCTGGACTACTGGACTGCTGGAGCACAATGTGCTGCTGATGACGTCGAGGGCCATAGTTGTTGTTGCTGCTGTTGTTGATGATGCTTATTGTGTGAGCCATAAAAAAAAGAAGCGCACAGAGAAAGCCGAGCAAGAGGACACAGAGAAAGGCAGGACGAGAGGCGAACGGGCCAACGGCGACGTTTTTTATACAACAAACGACAAACGGAAAGTGTCCAACAGGAAATAAACAGGCGACGGCGACTCGGACTTGGGATTTGGACACAAACTCGAACTGGGACTCGGACTCGGACTCGAACTGTGACTCCCTTCAGCCTTCACGGCTTCCAATTCGGACAAATCCCAGCGAGAACAGCGTGAATAAAAAGGGTAATAATTTTATCTAGCATTCAGATCAGACACACGTCTGTCCATTGCCTCCCTTGAACCTCTCTCTCTCTCTCCCTGTGTGTGGTTTTTTTATCCTGAGTCGTTTTTTTCCTCTAGGTTGCAGAATACTTGAAACTTTGTCAACAGCCACTTGCCATTTTGCATGAGCAAGCTTATGAATAAGCGAACTCCTTTTGATTATGCTGCAACCCATGCCAGTCCAATCTCCCGTCTCTCCTTCCCACAGGGACACTCTGGACACTGCGAATGGATTCAATTACAAGTACCTTGAGCAGCGGTAAGCCTTGGCAGCATCTTACAGCTGCCAAGCCAGTGACAAACTGTGAGGCAAGCAGCAGCAACGACTGAAGCAATTGGGAAGCTCTTTTGTTGCACTGAGAAAAACGAAGTTTCCCTCTGGATTGCCACAACTTTGAGCTATATTTGTGCCTTTCCTCAGTGTACCTTCCGCTCCACTCAATCCACTTCGGCCAGGGGTCTATAACTACTTCCGCTGCTGTACGTGGGCTTTGGCCAGGGCCAATCTATCAACATAATTGATGGCTTCGATTAGTTACAAAGCGTTTCGTTTTGAGACAAAGCTAAGAGCGAGAGAAGAGTGGGGAAGGAGAGTGGCAGGATATTTGTTTGAGTGAGAGAGCGAGAGCTCAGTGCACAAATCGGCGATTAATTAAATATTTACTCAAAGAGCTCAGCGTGGCAATTAATCTGGCAAAGCATTCGGCTCTCGTGTATCCGTGTTTCCGGGAAGTCTTTGTGCTCAACTAATGAACTGATGCGGTGACGATAAATGGAAAACTTTAAAGGGTTTTCTCACCCCACTGTGGAGTGCTTCAGCCATTTGTCATGCATCTCGTGTTCAACTGCACGGAAAAAACAAAGAGAGAGAGCTCCAAGAGAGAGAGCAGAAGATAGAGCAGTAGTGGCAGTGGCACTTCTTGAGCCCACAAGAATTTTCGTTATAATTTATAATTTTCGCAGGGACCAGACGCCACTCCACTTCTGCTCTTCATCAACGCCCTGCGCTGGGGGGGCCATAAACACACCAGGGGCAACGGCGTCGTCGCATAATTCTGCCATAACATTTTGGCCCAGGACTCGTTGCTCCAGCTCCAGCTCCAGTTCCACCTTGGAACTTCGCAGCGAAGCTGCATTGCCGTCATCTCCATTGTCGTTGTCGTTGTCCCTGTCGCTGTGTCGTCTCGACCGTGTACCTTGGTGTCATAAAACGAGACGCAAGGACTGCAGAGGCAGAGACAGAGTCTCCCAGTCTGAGGTTGGGTCTGTTTCCATGTATCGCCGCTGCCCCGTTGGCTGCCTGACAAAATGTAAAAATTGTGGAAATGTGCAAATGTCCTGCTGCTGCTGCCAGCCCCGTGCACGGGGCACGAGGCACGAGGCACAGAGTTCAAAGTCAATTGTAATTTTTATGGCCAAGTGCTACGCAATATGAATTACATGGTGGGGCACTACACTATCACAGGCAAAGGGTAGTCCGAACATTCTGTCAGGTGCAGCCCAAAGGGCACTCCGCAGGGGCAGAAAGAGTGTTGCCAAGTCGCACAGAGAGAAAGGCGAGACGTTACATTGGTTTTCTCTTTGCCACATTTGACTTTCTGCTGGGTATCCATAAAAATGACAAACGAAATGTGTGTAAATTCTTATTTTTGAGGTGGAAAGGGTAATAGGTCAGACCTCCGCGTGCCTGGATTGCATTTTCCTTCGCTCAATGTCAATTAGAAAGCCCCCCAAACAGATCCCAACTCTTATCAACACTCCAAACAGGCAGCAAATTGAATTAAGCGATTTCTTTTCACCTACTTTCAGGCACAAAAGTGCTGCAAAAAGTCCTACAAAGTCCACGAAAAAAAGGTAGCCAAGAAAGGGTAGAGCCACCCTCATAAGCCATCAAGGAATCCTTTGAAAAAATCATCAGCCAACTAATCCTTTTAAATGGCTTAAGAATAAAAAGTAAAAAAAGGAGTGCCCGAAAAATTGCTGGAAAAATATTTAAAAGTAATGAGAAATCTGTGCCGGGCCTTCATTATTTTGATGGCTGATTTAACCTGAGAGAAGCCGCTGCTGCCGCATGCCGGATGCGGGATGCTGGACCGGGGACTTTATCAGAGTCCTGCAAGGAACAACACGTTGTTTTCATTGCTCATTAGCGGCGACAGCGCGAGTTTAATTAGCATTGACGTTGCGCCCATCTGATTCCCATCGGAGATCTGTGAGAAGGGTTCGGTTAAATTGCTTCCGGCAGTTGCCACTCCATCCAGCGTCCATCCATCCATCCAACCCTCAAGGAACAGCCAAACACCTTGAACACATTTGGCCAAAAGAAAAATTGAGCAACACTTTGATTCAATGAGCAAGAGGACAAAGGTCGAGAGTTGGAGTCGCTGGGAGGGGACTCGGAGGGTTGAATGCCGGAGCTCCACACCCGCAACAGAAGCTCCAACTAATTGCCTTTTCGACATGCATTTAATCTCTATTAGATGGCAAAACTTTTGGCCCACATGTGGAGAGAGCGGCAGGATGGATGCCTGGCACCTTTGCTTCATAAATTATTAAGGGGTTCGATTGCTGGCTGGCTGGCTGACTCTGCTGATTGTTCCCTTTTGGCATTTAAAACAAATTGTTGTTGTACGTTAGTTCGATTATTTGCCAGAGGGTTGGCCCCTTGGCCGGACAGCGGACACGACAGGACAGCAAAAACTTTCCCCTGATAATGATGAGAGTCCACATGAGGAGAGTCCTCACATACATTCGCCCTCGTTCTATCTTTCTCTCTGGGAAGGTGTGAGCAGCATGCCTCTTACATATCAATAACGTTTTAGGTAGTGGCTGTGGCAGGATATCCCCTCCTGTGCAGCAGCTGTGTCGACTGCTGATGACCTTTTAATTGAAGTGCCAGAAAGCGAACTTTGAGCTTTTGTTCTGCCTTTTTTTGTTGCTGTTGCTGTTGGTTTGCTTTGGGGGAGGTAATTCGATCAGGCAAGGACTCATCGTAGAGCAGGAGTCCTGCTGTTAATAGCCAAAAAGGAGCCAGAGTGCTCAGTGGAATGTGGAACGCCTCTCTTCTGCTTCGAAGACTTCTCCTGCTCCAGCCATGCACACAAAAATGCAAATAAACGCGAGCACCCGGCCCCTTGCCCCCTTCCTGGCATTCAATAAGCGGCATTCAAATCCCAAAAATCAAATTTTACGATGAGCCAAAGCCACCAGAATCCACGGGAATCTCAATAAACAATCTGAGAATCTGAGAATCTTGAGAAAAGTAACAGATTCCATGCCATTTCCTGCTCTTCCTTCTGCAGCTGCCGCTGCTCCTTTGCCAGCAATTGCCGTTAATTAAACCCTTTGGGTGGAAATCCTCTGGCCAACCATTGAGCAAAAGTTTTTCCATTAAAAGGAAAGGCGGCCAGGCAGACCGCCAATGCCGCGGGCACAAACGAAAATCAAAAAGTAAAAATTTATGAAGCGTTTAATTGCATTAATTAAAAGCAATAATACCTTGAAATAATTGCGCCTAATAGAAAAACTTTGCCACAGATAGAGATACAGAAACGTAGATACAGTTACAGCTACAGTTACAGCTAGAGATGGAAGTGGGTGGAGAGCTGGGGGCAGGCACTTCCCGGGGGCAGGCACTTCTTCGTGGGCGCTCGCCCGCCGCTTCCAGTGACAACGAGTTATGTGACAAATCCTGCACAGCAGCAGAACCCGACCAGACACCGACACGAGCGCCTGGCCATAAGTCAAAATTATCAACAAGATGGCCAGGAGCAGGACCACTACTAGCCCGAGTCCTAGCCACTCCTTTAGGCCATGGTGCGGCTGCTGCTGCTGCTGGTTTTCCCGTTCCAAATGGCAACTGTCACGCACGTAGGCCACGCAACATTGCGAAAAATATGTCTTTGATGTCATAAATCAATTACGAGTGGGATTTAGCCTCCCCGCCCCCGCCCAGGAAAGTGTCAGGGCAGGATCTGCGCCTCTCACAGCAAACAACTTGTTAGACGCTGGGTCCTGGAGCCTGCCACTTTCCACTTTCCACTCTCTTTTCAAGTTTAAAACGTGACTAAATGGAGTGCCCGAAAAAGTTCGCGAAGCAAATGAAGCGCGTGAATTCCGTAGAAGACTTCAAGAAGACTACAGAGCAGCCACCTTTGCCGTTCCACTACCCTGACAGGCTTTTGTTCTGTAATTATGTCACACACATGGCCCTGGAGGCAAAAGAAAAAGCGGATGGTCTGAGGAGGGGAGAGATTCGTCATCTCCCAGGCCTGTCGAGTGCCAAATGTCAACGTGACATGTGTGTGGGGTAGAGGGTGGAGTCTGTTAGTTTATCAAACATAATTAAGAACTTCCAAGGCAGACAGAGAGAGAGAGAGACAGACAGAGAGAGAGAATAAACAGAAGTTTAATTATTGTGCAAGTTGCCTGGCGGCAGCGCCGAGGCCAGGGCTCACCTTTTGACTTATGATGTATTGCCAGCCAACTGACAACTGACAGATGACAGCAGCCAAGAGCCCCAACTCCAGCTAGAGATGAGCTTCCTTAAAGCCTAAAGGATTCAAACTTATGGCCAAAGAAACGTTTCTTAAGTACTTCTTTCCACACTAATTACTGCGCCTCAAAGGAGTCGAGAAAAGCAAAACAAGTTTCGCAGTACATTTGCATAAATCAAACAATTAGTCACGCCCTTCCATAAACAGCCGGCAAAACTATTTCCCAAACTATTGTCCAGCTCTCGAATAAAGATTCCTCTTAACTCTTAATGTCTCCCCGCGGTGCCGTTTGGGCCTCGTCTTAAAAGAAGTCGAGAAGGTGTCCGTGTCCGTGTCCATGTCCTGCCGGATTCCATTCCACTTTTCTAATTTATGCGACATTTGTTAGTTTTCCTCTGGAACTCATTCTCTCTCTCTCCCTGCTTTTTCCTTCCTTAATAACTTCTAATTCACGTAACCCGCACGACCCTTTTCGGGCCTGGGCTCTGCCGCCCACATGGAAAGAATTCTCTCAACGAAACACTCGCCACCACTCAACCACTCGGCACTGGCACCACTACGACGCACTAATTTATGGTTTTGGGCATCGAAATTTATGTACGCCACACAAAAATACAAAACACAAAACACAAAATATTTGTTGCTGTTTTGCTGCTTCTTGTTTCAAAAGCTCCAAGGTGACAATAAATGAATGAAAGAGTTCTGGGTGGAAGCGAAGAAATGAGGCTATGAAATGCTCTTGAAGAAAGGTTCTAAGTTTTATCACAAAACAAGGTTTAAATATGCATGAAATATTCTTAGAGCCATCTCCTGCAGCATAAAACTACGTAGAAATGGATATGTAGAAAATTATATAAATATTAAATAAAACTCTGAAAATAAAAAGTCTTCAAAGAAGGACTTTAATCAGAAAAGAAATGTTAGAACGCAAATTCTCGTAGTTTGATATGCATCTCGATGTATAACTGCCTTGCCAGCTCTCATACATTAAATTATTGATAAATAAATGAATTATTAAAGACACGAAATCAATATTCTAAACGATAAATCGAGAAAGCTATAAATATACCTTGACATTTATTGACATCCACCTTTGACTTGGCGACATTTCTAACACAATCAACTTGTTCCCTTTTTTGCAGCACTCTCAAGAGTCGCAGTTGCCACACACTCCCCGCCAAGTAAGTAGTGCACAAAATATAGATAATTTATATGCAAAATTTAAGCCAATGAAACACCAATCGAATGATATCAGACTCCCATCCCACTGGCTGCTAATTGGCATCGTTTTGCCGCCTTGATTGATCCCAAAATGAAGTTCAGTAACCTGAGATTGAGTCGCATCTGCGAGAGTATCTGTGGCTCGGGCTGTATGCGGAACTTGTTGTATAAATTATATAACCGAATCCCAGCCTCTTTTTATAGCCGCTGCTCTCTGGAAAGTTCCCTGAACCGCCCCTGCCTGCCCCACGCCCCCTGGGCCCAATGCAATTGTGCAACTTTTTATGCCGAGACTTGTTCTGGAAATGGAAAACTCGTTCTCCATAAAGAGCGCTGCTGAGGCTGCTGGCTAACCACAGCGTGTAAATTTAGCACTTTATATTAGCAAGACTCGAGCCGGCACCTGGTGTACGTATACTGCCACTCCGACTGTGTCTCTGCCTCTCTCCGTTCTGGCCGCTTTCCCCTGCCTTTGAGCCGTGTCTTTTGTGTCTTATTTGGTAATCAGAAGCACGATTCCAACGCCAGCAATGATGATGATGACGACGGCCAAGTTCAGTGGCCTCCAAGTGTGTTGAAACTGTGTGTGTGTGTGTTCTGGGCCGCTTTTGGCCATGTCTCGCCACTCGATTTGCATAGAAACTGGGTCAAGCGTGGTCAGGTAGTGAATCTCGAGCTCAAGAACTCTGGATAAACAGCAAGGGCTTTGCGAAATTCGCTCCTACACGCAGCTAGATCTTAGATCTAACAGCCAAGACCGATGCTGATGTGTGTGGCAATGTTTGGAGGGTTTCAGCGATTGCCACACGAGACAAGAAAATGCAATTAAGCAGCGAGAGAAAAATGCTCGTATAATGTACATCACGTAGCCCCCGAGCAGTGGTCTTGGTCGGGTGTGGAAACCTGTTGTTGACTCTGGACTGGCAGCTCCATTTGGTGGGCTTTTCAATGACTTTGAACTCTTTTCTAGCGGTGTGGGGGCAGGGGACAGCGTAAACATTTGAATATCGAATCGGTTTTGTTTGTTTGCTTGACCCATTTGTAGGTGCTCGAGCGGAGCCCACGCCAACGCCACTTCCACTTTCATTAGGCTTTTGCGACTTTCTTTGTCAAACAAACGATCGAACCAAGACCCTACATATATGGGGTAGAGGCAGCTCCCTCCACCCCTCTGCCTCTCTCTCTCTCTCGCTCTGCTAACCAGTTTGAGGCGCAGTTGGCGACGCTGCTGCTGCCGTTCTCGATGCGGATTCAAATGATTCTTGGCTTTGGCTTTCATAAAAAGTCTTTGGCCAACTTTCTTGAGCTTCATTCGCGCTTCACTCGCGCGATCCGTCAGTTCGTTACGTTCCCAAAATGAAAGCAGTTCTCTGTGTGCTGCCACTGCTGTGCGCCCTGGTGGCCTGCCTGCCCACCGCCGAGAAGGAGAGCGCGGGCAAGGCCTCCTCCTTTGCCAGCGAAACCTCACAGCTGATTGCCATGCAGCTGCTGAAGTTCAACAAAGACATCGACGCCAATCAGGTGCACTCGCCGCTGGGTGTGGCCTCCATTCTGGGCGTGCTGGCCGAGGCCTCCGAGGGCGAGACCTACGCAGAGTTCACCAAGGTCTTCGGCTATCCCAAGGACCGCGCCGAGCTGCGGGCTGTGTACCGGCGGGTGCTGGGACGCTACCAGAATCGCGATGCCGCCGTGGCGCTGCCCTCGTTCCAGACCTGGTTCTACATCTACCGCAACCACAGCGCGCGGGCGGAGTTCAAGGAGCTGCTGCAGCAGCACTACTTTGTGGAGGTGAAGGACATCAACCGGAAGGACTACGACTGGAACGAGCCAGACACTTCGCTGCAGCTGCAACTGCAGCCAGAGGGCAGCGGCTCAGAGCCCGGAGAGGATGGTGGCCTCAGCACGGAGCAGCCCAGCAACAGCAAGGACGTGATCGGATTCGAGACGCTGAAGCGCATCAACTTGGACGATGACTTGCTGCCAGTGGCCGTGCCCGCCGACACCTACGGCGAGGAGGTGCTGGACAAGGAGGCTTCGAAGTTGGACCGCGAGGTGGACGACAAGCAATATGTGGAAAAACCAGTTGCCCAGGCGGAGGCCGAGCAGCTGCAAAGGGAGCAGCAGGCGACGGCCAGCACCACCACGGAGGAGGCGGAAGCGGAGGCCCGCACCACAGAAACAGCGGCAGATGCGGCAGCTGAGGCAGTGGAAAAACAGGAAAAACCAGCCACAGTCATTGCCGAAGCTGTGGAAAATCCAGCAGCGAAGCAGCAGAACAAGAGGAGCGACAATGACAGCGAGGAGAATGAGAAGCAGAATCTCAATCTGGAGGAGAACGAAACGGTGCAGGAGGAGGAGAAGCTGCGCAAGGTGGTCGGCTCTGAGGCGACGCCGGTGACCGCCGGTGAACCCGAAAAGGTGCGCCTGCCCCTCCAGAAACTGGAAAGCGCCGTCAAGGCAGCCTCCCAGCTGGGCAGTGCCGATGAGATAATGCTGGCGCTGGAGTCGCATCTGGGAGCGGTTAGTCGGGTAAGCGAAAGGCAGAAAGAAACTGCTCCGATTGGGTTATCCAACTATAAACTCCCTTCAGGTGTATGGCGCACGCAGTCTGTTCCGGCAGGATGACATCACCTCGGCGCTGAGTGCCAACTCCATCACGGGTCGCTCCGCGGGCTCCAAGTCCAAGATGTTGCTCTTCAATGGCCTCTACTACAGGGGCAGCTGGGCCACGCCCTTCTACCAGCTGCGGGATGGCAGCGATGAGTTCTTCTTCATGACCAACGAGGACGCCATGAAGGCGCCAATGATGCACACGCGGGGGGAGTTCCTGGTTGCAGATCTGACCAGGTTGAAGGCGCGCGTTCTGTCGCTGCCGTACGAGACCTCGCGCTATGCTCTGTGCATCCTGCTGCCCGATGAGACGGAGGGCCTGCACGATGTCATTGCCCAGCTGCAGCCGAGCGACTTCCAGCTGGCACGCCAGAAGGCACAGCTCCGCCAGATGCACGTCTCCCTGCCCAAGTTCCAGGTGGAGGAGACCTCGCGCTCCGAGTCGATGCTCAAGCAGATGGGCCTGCGGCGTCTCTTCTCGCGCACTGAGGCCGAGTTGGGGCTGCTCTCGGAGGATGCCGACTTGCATGTGGATGAGATTGTGCAGTTTGTGAATGTCCGCGTGGACGAGGGCGGCAGCAGTGCCAATGCGCTCTCCGCGGCCACCCAGGCACGCTCTCCCCAGACCCCAGAGGATTCCGACTCCATTCTGCCCGTGCCCGAGCCAGAGCCAGAGCCAGGGGTGGAGCGTTTCGAGGTGAATCGTCCCTTTGCCTACTTCATCATGGACTGCGAGGAGCAGTTTGTCCTGGCCTCCGGCAAGGTCTACACGCCCGAGTTCAAGGAGGATCTGCCCGGCGTTTCCGTGGAGATTGAGCTGGAGCAGTCGTAGGCATCGATCGACTGGGTGCTCCTTAGGTCTTAAGTTTCGTAACGAATTTTCACCGATCCACATGCACATTTCATGCAGCGAATAAAACGTACAACAATTCATTTTCCCCACAACAAGCGAAGAACCCGTTTTCCCAGCCACTTCAGGACTCGGCACTCATCCTTGAGTCCTCAATTTTGCGCAATCAAAACAACAATTAATTCGCGTACTTCTCGGGGAAGTTGCACGGACGGCAGCGGGCAGCGAGCAGCAACCCCCGGGACGCAATTGTCTGTCCGTAATGTGAAATGTATCTGACGGCGGGCATCGCTAATTTCCTTCGTGCTGCAAATTTGTCATTGCATTTGCCAGGAGGGTTGGGCCATGGACACGGGACACGGGGCAGTGCCTGTGACTGTGCCTGTGCCTGTGACTGTGCCTTTGCCATGGTCTTCCATCAATTCTCAGGCTAGTCGAGCGTGAGGCGCATCCGCCACGTGCCCCGTTTTGGGCCGGAACGAATGCTGACGGAACTTTTCAAGTGGTCAATGGGCTGCAATTAAAATTCTCATTAGAATGCATGGATGATGTCTTACTCAGTCCGAATCAGAGGTACAGTGAGGCTGATTCTGATGCTGATTCTCCAGTCTGGCCAGGAAGCAGCCGCCCAACTCCTGAAGGAAAACGCACAAGTAAAACACAAACACACAGAGGAAAATGTGTGTCTGGAGACGTAGGAAGATGCGTGGTTGGAGGAGGAGTCAGCAGTCAGAGTCTCTCTCGCCGCTCGTCTCTCGTCTGGCGTTGGTGCTGGCGCCGGACTGGCGGGCGCCAAAATCCAGAGGTAAAAACAGGAGTAAATGCGTGCCCATGATTATAGTGATGACGACTTCTTCTTCCCAAGCAAGCAAAGCAACCCCAAGGAGTGGCAGGAAGACAGGCAGGCAGGAGGCGGGCAAGAGGCAGGCAGTCAGACATTGCCGCTGCAGAGCGGAGACGATGATGTTTCATCTTTTCCACATGAAAACTCACGTAACAAAAATTATGATAATCATAACTTTTTTTCTCTTGTTCCCTTTCTTGTGGCGCTTTTGTTTTGCTTGCCACTGGACACAGGAGACACAAAGGAGACGGCAGACGGCAGCAGCGCCGCTGTCCTGTGCAAAAGGTAGCCCATGGTCCATGGTCCATGGGTTCATGGTCTGGCGTCTAGTTTTTTGCTGTCTGCTCTATTTTTATGAAGTCTTTGCATATAAATCAATGTTGCCCGATATGCAGAAGAGCAGAAAAAGGTATAAAAGATTTATGGCTGCTGTGCTCCAAGCGGGTGGAGAGCGGAGCTCGAGCTCGTTTAAATATTGTTTAACATAATTTCGTGCAAAAGTTTCGAGAGTTTCCACTGCGAAACTCTTGCCGAGAGATAGATACATAGAATCTCGTACGCAGACTCCCACTCGGAGATAAATAAATAAACAAAAGTGGCCATAAATCCATCCAATTGCATCAAAGATCTTCTCAACAAAAGACATGGCCCCCCTTCAGAGTGTTTTAGATTTATGGCGCTGCCACAAGTCTAATTACAAGTGAAGTTTGTCGAATTCGAGCATCATCGTGGGGCGTGCAACAAGTGTGGGAAATCAACAGAGACAAAGAGAGAGAAAAGTACTCCACGGCAGCTGTTTTCCCTGGAAAATCTTCCGCCACTCTGCCACATGTGAGCAGCAGCTGGTTGTCAAGCAGATGGATATTGTAGGAATGTCAACGCTTTCCCCTCCCCGATCCCCCCGAGGGGCATAGAAATGTTAGGAAATATTTAGCTTTTTCTTCAAACAAAATCTAACAATAATGGGTGGGGAAAACATCCAACTAGAAGTCTGCAAAAATCTCCTCGTGACGCATATTCTTGGCCTTGGCGCGCGGCTTTTCCGAGATCTTGTCGAAGTGCGTTGTGTCCTCGGAGTTGGCCAGATTGGGCACATAGGGGGCATGCACCGTCTGATTGAGCAGCGGTATCCAGTCGACATCCTTGAACCATTCGTGCTCCTTGATGTCTTTGTTGCCATTGATCAAATTGCCATATCTACAGGAGGTCAGGGATTAGGGAATGCATTCATTAGACTATTCTTTGGGCCCACCTCTTGGATAGATCCACCTGCAGCAGATGCTCCACGAGGTGCCGCAGCGAGCTGCTAAAGTACGAAGGCATTTTGTAGTCTGCCTCGCAGATCTTGTTGTACATTGCCATGACATCCCGATTGTGCGCGGAGAAGGGCGAGCTGCCAGCCACAAACTCAAAGATGAGCACGCCAAAGGCCCACCAGTCCACGCTGGTGCCGTAGGGCTTGGACTGAATGATCTCCGGTGGCAGATACTCGGGCGTGCCGCAGAGTGTCATCGTGCGGGTTTCCACTTTCTGCAAGGGGAAGGAATTATCAACAGCTGGGGATGGGTTTCCCTCAAGACAAACCTTTGCAAAGCCAAAGTCCGTCACCTTCAGATAGCCATTCTTGTCGATCATTATGTTCTCGGGCTTGAGGTCGCGATAGAGCAGGCTGCAGTGATGGAGGTACTCGAGAGCAAGGAAGACCTGTGCCGCATAGAAGCGAGCCTGCTTCTCGGTGAACTTGCGGACTCTGCAAAGAAGAACGATACAGGAGTGCAGGAGGGCAGGAGGGGGACTCTCATGACTCACTTGCGATGGTAGGAGAAGAGCTCGCCGCCTGCTATCAGCGGCAGGATCAAGAACAAGCTGTCGTTGTCCTTGAACGAGGCAATCAGATAGACCGTGTTCGGGAAGTGAATGGAGCGCAGGACATTCTTCTCGCTCATCACATGCGTCACCTGCTTGGTCTTGACAATCTGATCCTTGCTGAGCTGCTTGGAGGCAAAGTACTGGCCGGACTCCTTCTCGCGCACCAGCTGCACCTTGCCAAAGGAGCCAGCGCCCAGCGTGGCCTTCACTTCGTAGGTGTCCAGGCCCGTGTTGGGCGATGGTATGTTCTGCGAGTACCTCTTGTTGAAGTCGTCCCGCAGCTTGTCCAGGATGAGCAGATAGTCCGTCTTGGGGCTAAAGTGCATGGGCGTGTCGGTCGGGGAGGGGCCCATCTTTCAATTGAATTTTGAATTTATAAGAGAGGAAATTTTGGGAGGTTCAAATGAAACGATTCCGAATCGGAAAGTGATTTATATTTCAAAGCACAGAAATCTCAAAAGCAATAAAAACTGACAACAAAGGAACAACCACAAGGGATCCCCTAGAAATCCATAAACAACTCGGGATGGCGATTGATCCTGGACTTGAGCTTGGCCTTGGCCTCAAAGTGATCGAAGTGCGAGAGATCCTCGATGCTGGTGACCGTGGGCACGTAGGGTGGCGGCACCTCCTGATTGAGCACCGCAAACCAGTCGACGCCCTGGAACCACGGATGTGCCTTGATGTCCGCCGGACCCTCCGTCGAGTTTCCTAAACTGAAACAACATCCAACAGCTGTCCATGGACACTCGCATTGCCACTTACCGCTTGGACGTGTCCACCTGCATGAGTCCCTCTATCATGTTCTTGAGGTGCGCCGTGAAATAATTGGGTATTCGATACTCGCCCATGCAGATCTTTGAGTACATAATTATGACATCGCGATTGTGGGCGGCAAAGGGCGAACGGCCGGACACAAACTCAAAGAGCAGAATGCCAAAGGCCCACCAGTCGACGCTTTTGTTGTACGGCTTCAGCTGAATGATCTCGGGGGCAAGGTACTCGGGTGTGCCGCAGAGCGTAGTGGTGCGTCCCTCCACGCGCTGCAAGAAGGAAGATATAAGGAGTGGAATCAGGCTTCTGGGATTCGATTTGTACCTTTGTGAAACCAAAATCTGTCAGCTTAATGTATCCTTTGAGATCCAATAGAATATTCTCGGGCTTGAGGTCGCGATACATGAGGTTCATGCGGTGCATGTACTCGAGGGCCAGCACCACCTGTGAGGCATAGAAGCGGCTCTGTTTCTCACTGAATTTCCGCACTCTTGGCCAGCGTTAGATTGGGGGATGCAAAAAAGACTCAAAACACGTTCGAAAAGGCGAGACTTTACTCACTTGCGATGGTAGGAGAAGAGTTCCCCGCCGTTGATGAAGGGCAACACGAGATAGAGATAGTCAAAGTCCTTGGAGGAGTCTATCAAATGAATGAGAAAGGGAAAACGAGCGGCACTCAGCACTGTCTTCTCGTTGTGCACATGATTGACCTGCTTGAGGCGCACCAGATCCTCCTTGCTCATCATCTTGGCCGCATAGTAGTTCTTGCCCGCCTTCTCTCTGACCAGCAGCTGTCGATATTCAAAAGAATTAAACTGCAGCAAGAGGATCTCCTCTCTGAGTACACACCACAGTGCCAAAGCTGCCATTTCCGAGCACCGCACGCTGCACATAGTTCTCGAGGTTGGTGTACGGGGATTGGGTTTGCTTGTTCCAACGCTCATTGAAGTCCCGGCTCATGCTGTCGAGGATGGTGTTGTAGTCTTCCTTGTTGTTGAAGTAAAATTCCGACTGCAGCTGCTGGCTCATAGTCCGGACAACGCGGACCAATCGTGCATCTTAGACGGCCACCGGCCAGACGGGAGACTGTGGAGATCCGATTTGTGGTAAATAAATGTTAAGGCAACCAATGACTGAAGAAGGGGAGGCAGAAAGGTAACGCAGCTCGACAAATTGAGAATTTGGAATTTCATTACTTTTCTGGTTGATTGACAACTGAGTCAAAGCCAGAGATAAAGTTGTGCCCGCTCCACGCCACTGCCAAGCAGTTTCAATTAGCCAGCAGAACATTCCTCAGAGTGGACCTCAAGGTATGACAAATTTACCTCCCGGAAGGGAGCAGTGAATGAGAGCCAAGGCTGAGAAATGGTCATTTCCTGTGTGTGTCCCTGGAAGTGAGTCCACAAACTGTGGCACACACATGGTGTGTGTGTGTTTGTCCCCGTGCCGACTTCTTGGCATGTCCTGGTGCTCGGCAAAAGTAAGAAAAATTGCAAAACGTCCACTTGATAAATGATGCTAACCAAGATTACATAAGTTGGTAATTTTCTAGTACATTTATTTCTACATGTCAGCCAGGAGGAGGACTTCCGAACTCAGTCAGGGCCCAACCGCATCGAGGACTTGCCTGCCAGCCTGCCAGCCTGATGTTGATGGACATGTGAGTGAGTGTGTGTCTGCCCATTTGGGTTGCGAATAGTTTGTAGGCTTATCCCGGAAGCTCCGTTTGTGTTGGGGTTTTGCCTGCCTTTTAAGGTAAACTGTCGAGCGAGCCGTTTATTGGCCATTTCTCCGGCTGCTGTTCTGTTGTTGTCCCACCTAAATTGACAATTAATCATTATCTTGGCCGAATTGGCAGGGCGGTGACATCCATTGCTGCATGTGAAAATGGCTTTCTAAATATGTGGTGCGGCCTAATGCCCTGGCATTTATTCTCGAGAACGAAAACTCTTCATTATTGATTGCTGTCAGAGGGGGGGGATAACCCTACCCCTTTTTCGTCATTCACTTTCATGCACGAAATTGAAATGCTGAAGGCAGTCCCAGTGCCAGTGGCAGTGCCAGCGCCTCTAAGTAGGCCACAAGTTATCCTTCGCTAAGATTTCTGAGATTTTAATTCGCTTAAAATAATACAAATCGTCACGTACTTAGCATAAGACATGTGTCTCTGTGTCTGCCTCTACTTTCACTTGCACTGCGTGCAAAAACTAAACAATTTCACTTAGTCCCCAAACCAAATCGGAGACCCGCTGCCAATCCCAATCCCTGTCCAGATCTTGGCTCATTTAACTCGCAGGCTCTCGCAGCTGCCGCCGAAGATAAACTTCAGAGTTGGCTAAGATATGTTAACGACTGCAATAAATAAGCGGATAATATCTCAGAGAGAGGAACACACACATATGCCCCGAACTCCATCTCCAACTCATCTACCAGCTGGGGTTCTGGGCTCTGGGCTCTGGGCTCTCGCGCTTTTCCCGCTAAGCGGGCCAAGAGCAGATTAAGACGTACGCACACGTTTCTGGGCCGTTTCTTTTGGCCACACTTAAAATTCATTTGTTGTCTGAAGGACTCGCTCGCATCTTCGCCAGAAGTTATGCAAAGTAATTGACGCCTCGATGAACTGTTGACACACATGGCATTTGTCTTTCGTCCTCTCCGGCCTGGCCTGGCCTGGCCTGGCTAATATTTGGCTTAGTTATCAGAGAGGCCATTTTTTGGGGGCTTAAGTAGGTGAATGTCCCTCCTCTGCTGCTGTGTGTGTGTGCGAATAAACGAAGCAATGGCCAAATTCAATTATGCTGAAAGGTTTCTATCCCAACCACCCTGCCAGCCTTCCATCGGAACTACAGCTGTCCTGCAGGAGTAGTCCTGTGGGCTGTTTTCTGTGGGCTATCCTCAGCCATTAGCGCTAATCTCTGCACAATCGGGAATAAATCATGGCACGAGTATGGCCCAGGCCCTGGCCCTACGTTCAGTGTGTGTGTGCCCCGGGAAAATGCATTCCAATTCACAGTTCAGCGGGCAGCAACAATGTCTCGCACCGTGTGCGCCTCAGCAACGACAGCAGCCAACAGACCAACAGCCCAACAGCCCAGCATCCTCTACGTGTTTCCCTGTGTGTGTTTGTGTATGTGCAAAAGGTGTAACTAATCCGCATGCCATGTGACTTTTGTCATGCGCCGATGTCACTCATTCACCCGATACCCGACACCCCGAATGCCCGGCGAACCCTTTGCCAAATGCCAAAGGTTTTCCACTCAATTCCACCCCAAAAGCATAAGCATTTTCGGCTTTCCACCTTCAATCAACGATTGCGTTGCGTTTCGTTTCGTTATTGTTGTTCATTGTGCCGCTTGTAATCCGTTGATTTGGCTCTGGCTTCCTGCAGGAAGCTCTGCGGGTGGGCTGCCTGACATTTTGCAGTCGACTGCCTTCATCGATGGATGGTGGATGGTCGATGGCTAAGGTGTAATCATAATTTCCCCCAGCTACTGTGGAGCACCTTTGGGCCCACAGTCATAAAATAAATCAGCGAAGAGAAAGCGAAGAACTATTGACACAGCCAACGGCTTGGCCATAAATCAGCGATGGGGGAATCCTGGACAGCAGGTTCTAAACAAATTGCAACACAGATACGTACGTAGCGTCATATTCCATCTAAAATGCAACAATGGCGGGGAGAAACAATTGTTGGAATTATAACAACATTTTTGCCATTTAGCCATAAATAAACAGAAAGAGAAATAGAAATGGAAATGGAAATCGAAATGGAAACAGGAGCAGGTTCCGTTGGTTCCGCTGGTTGGGTCCATCCGTTGGTTTTTAGTACACATTTCCTATGCACCGAAAATGCTGTGAAACATTTTATTGAAATTCAATTAAAGTCGTATTTCAATAATTGGTCACGCATGGTGCACGCTTCCTAAATGCCGCTTCGATTTACAATTTATGACTTCACTGGACGGTTATGTTTTCTTTTTTTTCTATTTTCCATTTACCATTTTGCCAGTTGCCATTTGCCAATCCCAATTGAAATTCGCTGCCACTTGGACAGAGTGAGTGCCATGGTCCTTTGTCCTTTGGCTGCTGCTGCTGCTGCGGGCCGGAAATTGTTGCAAAATTTCGGTCGTTCCCATTTGCAGATACTCTCCTTTCCGGTCCACCCATGGCCCTGCCGTGCTGCATTAGGCTGCAAGTTCTTATCAGTTGAATGTTGTGAGTTCGTGGGGCAGGGTCACCCTTGTCAACCTCGATTCCCCTCCCCCTCCCGCTCCTCCCTCTTCGGGTTCACCCCTAAAAGCGAGTGAGCGAGCCTCACGTTAAGTGTGCAACATTTTTGCGTGATTTGTGCGAATTTCTCTCGCGATAAAAGTTGTCTTCTCCCGCTTGAGGGTTGCCAGGGGGTGGATGGATGGTGGGTTCCCGGTTCCCGGTTGCCGGTTAGTTTTACTCCTGTTTGCTGCCTGTTTAGAGCCATAAATTCTTTTTTACTTGTCATATCTCTGACTCGCTGCATTTAGGCACAGATCATTAAGTTTCTCCCATTCCCATATCCGATCTGAGATGCTAACATGTGTCCCACTACTCCCCGTACTCCCCGTACTCCTCGCTGTCTTTGGTATTTTATCAAAATGTCAATTGCTCGGCAGCCTGTCACGGCTCTTTAGCTGCCACTTGGCAGGAGCATCCTCTAATTAACGAGGCGTTGATGCCACATTTCTGCGGGAATTATTTAGCAAACAAAATCAATTTGCATTCGAAGGAGTGCCGCGGAGGAGTCTTGCTCAATTAAGTTTTGGAGTAGAACCAAATGAGATCTATCAAAGCATCAGCAGAAAACTGTCAGCAAATAGAAGGCCAAAAAAATAAAACACTGAAATGGAAGATCGCTGGAATGGAGAGAGTTTATAGGGGAATTGTGAGGTTTCAAGAGCAGATGAAAAGCAGTGTTTATCCTTCAATTTCTTAAGGTTTCAGAGCTCTAAATGTATTGGAATATAATTAGCTTTTGCAATAGAAATGGGTAGAACATGAATAATAATTTCATTAAAAAATGTAATAAGTGAATGTCAGATTTTATGAACAACAGTGGGGATCGATAATTTCACTCAAATTCTGTATATTTCTTAGAGTTAACATCTATGACTTTATGTTGCATGTGTTTTTATTAAAATATTAATATATAAACCCATAGAAAATACCCTCCAAAAGCCCACAGTACGCACTTAGATCCGTCATCTCTTGGCCCAGTTTTGTGGCCAATTAAATTTGTCACTTGGGTGAATACCAAGCAAACCCCCAACCATCTTCGAGTCAATTATCACGAAACTTCAACACGCATGAACGTCATTCGCAGAAAGCAGGAATGCCAGAGGGAGCGAGAGGACTCCGAGGTAGAGCCATGTGGAACAAGCTGCAAATGCAACGCAAATAATCAACCTGAGGCACGATCAAAGCGACACTGACAGCGACAACTCCCTGGCTCTCTCTCTCTCTCTCTCTCTCCCTCTGCAACTGGCTGTTAGCCCTTGGTCTGCAGAGGGGCACCGACTGCATCTTTATGATCCCCTTAGATCTCTGGCTGGCTGGCTGGCTGCTGGCTGCTGGCACTGCCCGGGCCACTATTTCTACACGGGAAACATTTTATTTTGACAGGCATGCGATTTGCACGCTTAATTGAGACAGGTGCACTCGGTGGGCGGGGGAGCAGGGGCCAGTGACAGTCGCCCATGGAGTGGGGCGGAGGGCCACGGGAAGTGCGGCCAAGCTGCGACACATGTTCCCCAATGGTGTCGCACAAACGCGGAGATTTATCATCGTGCCACATGCCGCATGTCGCTGCTCTCTCTGCTCCTCCTGCCCCCCGCTACACGTGTGCTGCCGCTTTTCACGGGAAAAGCCAGCGACGCACGCCAAATGCAAAATTAACAACCTAATTAATAGTTGGCCAAGACGGCCAAGGGACGGGATTGAATGGGGATGAGGCTGCTGATGGGTACCTCGGTCTCTGGGCACTCATCTCACCCACTCATGTTTGCTCGCTCCTCCTCCTCCCAGAGCTTCCCCAAGGTGCAGCTGCAGCTGCTGCTGGCTGCCTCGATCGTTTTTAGGCACTTTTTAACGCATGGGGCATGGCTGTTCTTCCCGAAAGAGCATCCAAATCTTCTGCTAAATTTCCAACCCAAAAGAAGGACCTGCTGGCCTTCGTTTCTCGTTTTTAATTGAAGAGCTGCCTCTGTCTTTTGGTGGACTCCGCAAATATATTGGCAGCAGCCGGGAACCGCAAACTAGGAGTAACTAACGGCCAGCGGGCGGCCGCTGTCAAAGTCAGCTGTTCCTTTCGAGCGTCTAAAAATGTGCAAAATTCCAAATTGACTGCCAGACTCTGCCAGCACGAACCTCCATCTACACCCAACGAGTGGGTGTTGCTCCTCCATTGAAGGCGCTTGCGGTTGACGCTCTTCAGCGCTGGCCGGACGTTTATTGAACATTTTTACTTGCGGTTGCCTCCAGACTGCTGGACTGCTGGACTGCCGGACTCGGGACTCCGTGCTGCTGCTGTTTGCTGCCAGGATCCCGGCTGAAGCGCACTTTTATTAATTCTTGGTCTCAATTTCACGGAGCGCCTTAAATGCAAATAGCTGCAAATGGGATTTGCAGGATGCAGAGAGAGGAGGGAACTCGAATGAAATTGGCCAAAAAAATGCGTTAAATGCAAATTGGATAAGATGGCTTGTGTCGCGGAGGATGCGAGAGAGTGGCTGTGTGGCTGCCAAATGCGAAGCGCCAGATATCCTGGCGGATATCCTTGACTGAAGACGCGACTGAGGCTGTGGCTGATTCGGGCTGAGGCTGAGGCTGAAACTGAAGCCTGATGCTGCAGCGAGGAAAACTTTAAAGTGGATTACGTTTCTCGTAGATATCCTGCCCCTGCCACATCATGGTGCTATCTCCTGCCTGGCCTGTCCGCCTGCCTGCCTGTCCGCCTGCCTCGTGCTCATGTCCTTCGCGTGCGTTTCGCAAACATAAATCCGTGAGTTTTTGCGAGCACAATTTATGGCGCTCGCGACACTCTCAAAACTTTTGGCGGCATTGTTGTATTTATGACCGCGACATGACCTGCTCACATAAATGGCCAAGTCCTGCCAGTCCTCAAAGTGGCAGTGGGAGCCGAAAGTGTTGCCTGCCTCCTGCCTGCCCGGCGGTACGTGAGCCGCAAACCTCCTCCATGCTCCAGCCATTCCTCTGCCAAGTTCGGCGCGGAAATTGGATTTGCTGGTTGCTGGATGCACAGAGCTCTAAGCATCTTAAATCTGCACGCCTGTCAATTTATTTTTGATCGAAATTTATGTCTGCCACCCTAATGAGCCGCTGCTGCTGCAAGGAAAAGCCAAAGAAAAGGCCAAGCCAGGAACAAGGAAAACAGGAGCCTTCGCGCTGGCACTTTGCCCCAATTCCAATTGAAGTTAATTACGTGGAACATTCACAGTTCCAAAATGACGATTTACATGCGAAATGTAGAGCCACCCCTCGGGGCCGAGGTCCAAGCCAAAGCCAAATCCAAATCAATTCAACCGGATGCATAGCGCTCGCTGTCCAGGATGTCGATTGTTGTCCGGCCAGCGCCGTTTCTGCTTATGACTGCAGAAATCCATTCTATATATTCCACTGTATATTTCCCCACTCCTTGATGTGTGTGTTTGCCGAATGTCTCTAGGCTGAATGGTCAACGTTCTGGGAGCATAACGTAGCCATAATTATTGTTATGTTAATGGGGAAAGCGAAGGAAGGCGGGCCTCGGACTGCTGCCCGCTCTTGGGGTTGATTGGGTATCGCTCCATAAAGCCATCATCCACATCGACGTGGACACAGCCATTGCCAAATGTTGTTTGTCCAACGGTTTTCACGTCATCTTCTCTCTGCTGTGTGTTTGCCCTGCGACTTTGCATAAAAATGGACGAGAAATGGTGTCCAGTGGGGGAGTGTGTGCTCTGCGGGATTAGCTTTTTGCTGGGAATACAGACAGTAGTCCCTGATTGAATTACGAACTACATTGAACAGCGCCACTAAGTAGTACTTGTGCAATTCCCGAAACTTATTCCAAATATCGTTCTTTTTGGGGTTAGAAAATTAAAGTTGGAATGGGCCCATTGTGTAATTTTTTCTATCTGCAAAAAGAGATATTTTACTGTATAATTTTCATATTTCTAAGATCTGTAATTTCCCTTAAAATCTTACCAAAATCTTTCCATTTTCTACACCAAAGCAAAGACCAACTTTTGGCTTATTGAAACTCGACTAAGATACCCGAAAATATGCTGCCATTAAGGACAGCCTCAGCGACACTCAAAGCCAAGAAAAGGGGCGTGGCAGACGTACTCCTTTTTTTTAGAACAATTCGCCACAGCATTTTGTCGGCGGACAATCTGCATCTGATACGAGAGTGGAGGCGGCGTCAGCGTCAGCGGATGTGGCAGCCCTGATAGGTGTGACACATCGTGGGTGATTGATGAAATGTTTGGCCATAAACCCCCCAAAGCGAAAAGAGGAGGAACGAAAGGGAAAAGGGAAGCGCCACTCCACCGCCAACTAATTTCCACATTTTTCACATTTACGAAGACAAATTGAGGTGCGAACTCGGGTCGAGGCAATAAAACTGCCGAATATCAAAACAACAAAATCTTTGCAACAGTAGCAAACCATAAAAAAAAGAGAAGAGTTGTGGGCAAGGGTAAGCCCGAAGGGTTGTGCAGCGTCTGACGGAGTCCTGAGAGTGCTGAGAGTCCTGCGAGTGGCAGGCATGCGAAATTCCCGAATGCCAATTGTTTCTCGATTCGCAGAAATCCGTGTAAAGAATGAAAACAGGAGACTGGGTGGGAGCACTGCTGTGGGGTGTTGGGCAGTGCCTGGCTTGGGTGTGTGCTTGGGTCACGGTATTTTGGGCCCACTATAAAAGTCAATATCTACAACAATAAATTTGTCGAATCTCAGTTTCCAGGAAGGAGCTACACACTCGTGGCGAATCGAGTTTTCCTTTCGATTCCGATTTTAACTGATTTAGTTTTCCATTTCATTTCGCTTCGTTTTATGTCAACGGGAACGACAAACGGCCATAAAGGGAACTTTTCAATAAAAGCCAACACCAGCCGCACACACAGACCTTCCCTTCATTTCCTTTGCTCATTTCCATTAGCATAATGTCTGCTGGCTGCTGCTGCTGCTGTCTCCTGGCTGTGGGATGATCCCTGGGTTCCAGTTCGATCCGATTTCCCGAACTCACTTTCGCTTTGCCACAATTTTATTTTATTTTATTTATTTTGCCAGCGCATCGAAATTACATTTTAAAAACTTTCTCTGCTCGACGCTCCACGCTCGTTTGCCTTTTTTGTTTTATTTGTACAACAGATTTTTATGGCTAATGTATGCGCGACGCAGAATTGATTCGATCTGGACACGGCATGGGGAGTGGGGTGCGACCTTGGCTGCTGGCTGCTGGCTGCTTTCCCGCGAACCTCGAACCGCTAATTGTTAATCAAGTGCCCAGCCCCAACCCCACCCAAGGCCATGTCAACGGCGCGACCTTGGTTCGGGTGCGAAAAGTATGCAGATGCAAAATGGGAGATCCATAATGCCCCTCGAAATGTGGTTCAAGGGCGTCGGTCCCAGGCAGTCCATAAAGCAGGAGGAGCAGCTGGAAAGAGTCGCAGATTTTGCAACTTTTGCCCCAAAAATAGACTCCGCCGGCAGCAACATCTGTTTCTCGTACAAGATTTGGAAAAATGAAATTGAAATCAAAAATTTAAATGCAAAATGTGAAATGTGAAGGGAAATTGTTTGATGGGGTAGCTGCTCATGCTAATCGCCGCCCTTCAGCTTGGTGTACATCTCTCGGACAGCGCACTGATCCAAGGGATCCAGCTCCCCAGTGCTCACATGATAGACCAGGGCCTGCATGACGAAGGGCTCTCGCTGGCTGCGCTCCAGGGCATACCACTGGGTACGCGTCTCGGCACGCACCCGCTTGGAGCCGGCACGCGGATGCATTTGCCTGAAGCGCTTCACGAATCCCTGCTTGAAGTTGGAGTAGGCGGTGGGGCGCAGCTGCTCTCCGGTGCGCACACGCCAGTAGTAGGACAGCTTTTCTCTGGGCAGCAGGCACTGCCAAGCCTTTCCGTTCTGACAGCCCTTTCTGCGGAGCCCTTTCTCGTATAGCCGCTGGGCATTCGTTTCTTGCTTGATCATTGCACGAAAATTGCGGGGCTCGGTCTCCTGCTCCTCACAGCTTTCCTCTTTGTTCGTACTTTCTTCTGCATTTTTATTTTCTGCACAGCCTTCCTTCTTCTTGTCTCCACAATTTTCTTTCTTCACTTTTTTACAGCCTTCCTTCTGCTTCTCAGCACAGCCTTCCTTCTGCTTCTCAGCACAGCCTTCCTTCTTCTTTTCTTCGCAGCTTTTCTTTGTCTTTTCTGCACAGTTTTCCTTCTTCTCCCCACAGCCTTCCTTCTTCTTCTCAGCACAACCTTCCTTCTTCTTCTCAGCACAACCTTCCTTCTTCTGCTCCCCACAGCCCTCCTTCTTCTCTTCCCCACAGCTTTTCTTCTGCTCTCCACAGAATCGTACATTCCTCTGCGGGGACCTTTCCCTGCTGTTCTCCCGGCACCTCTTTGCTGTCGCCTGGCGCTTGTTCTCACCACTTTTCTGCAGCTTCTCCAACTCCTCCTTTTCCTTCTCTTTCCTCTCTTCCTCCTCAACCTGATTGAACAGCAAATTCAGGTAACTTTCGCTTAGATCCGCGAAGCAGATGAGACGCTTCTCGCCGCGCGCCTCCCCGTCGTAGGTCTCCAGTGGCCCCGGGTACGTATTCCGGATCGTATAGCTATGATGTGCCAGCAAGGGGTATGTCTCCTTGGGGGGATTGCAGCACGGGGTGACGCCTGAACTCGGCTGCTCGCCGGGCTGCTGCTCTTCCTGGGTCTCCAGTCGATGGGGATTCTTGTGCCGGTTCGCATGGCTATCCCTGGCCGAATTATTTGATCGCTTGGCGCAGCCTGAACGCTGCTTCCGAGAGGATGAAGCTTTCTTCTGATTTCTGAAATGCTTTGCGCGGCAGGGACCTGTCCAATGAGTGCCCACACAACCCGACAGCCTGGCCATCACGCTGCACAAGAAACACATCCTTATGGAAAATAAACTACAATTTAAGGCTCTACTCTTTTCGTGTGTGTATGTCGGATGTTTGTTGCTTTATGGCAATGTGTCGCCCGTTTTGTGCCCCTGAGTCTGATTGTCATTTCAAAGGAAACCTGCTCCCCGAACGCCCTACTTTTCCATTCAATTTAGTGTTCATGAAAATATATGGCCCCCGCATTATAAATGCGAAAAATACTCTCTAGCATTATCCAATAAAAGTCGTTGCCTGGGGGGAGGAGTACGCAGAATATGACAGCAAATTTCGCTATATTAAAAATGCTGCTGTTGCGGCAAAAAAAAGGGAAAATAGAGGAATTATAGAGGATACTCCACGACTATGAGATACCCGCTATGAAGGTTCTTACTGAAGAAAATTCTGTTGTAAAAATGTAGATGAAAGTTGGGGGAAATTCTTCTGAAGAACAGATAGAACCAAGTATCGTTGAGCGAATAGAGGGTTCAGTTTCTAGATGCAGATGCACCTACAGATGGACTTTCAGTCCCGGCTATTAAAGCTGAATGAAGCCCCGCCTTCAGCATACTTTTCCACTCACACAGCATACCCTGGCACCCCACTGTACTGCCAGGGTATCCAACAGAATGGAACATTAGAATGGAATCGAAATATATAAAAAAAAACACAAACGACAGTGGCAAAGGAAAACATTTGGATTTTCACATTTATTCTCCTCGCTCTCTCTCTGTCTCTGTGGCCATCGTTTATTTATTGTGCGTGTGTGCATGTGTGTTGTGTTCTCTGCTTATTATCCATATTTATCCAGGGGTGGGGTGGGGCACAAAAACATATTCATATTCATTCTTCCGATTAAGCAGTTTTCATGGTCATCGCGAAACGTTTTCGCGCACTCGCCCTCCGCCACTTTGCCTGATTCTGATGCGGAATCATGGTCGAGATAAAATAAAATAAGTGGCCTAAATAAAAGCCAACGAACAGAGAGAGCGGGAGAGAATATGAGAAATCTTTTGGTTTGCCAGAATCGCTGCAATTATTGAAATTAATTTCATTTATTACATCATGAAAATGCGAGTAATTCCCCGCGTCCAGCCAAGCGACCGAAAATATTTTCGCCACACGCTGTCGCTTGTCCTGTCCTGTCCTGTGTGCGGCAATTAAGGACCAACGCGAGCACATTGACTTTTCCCCCCTACCCAGCGTTATGCTCCGCTTTCCTCTGTGTAATTTGAAGTTAATAACGTTGAAATAAAATCCCCATTCGATTTGTATCGCCCCTGCCCCCCAAAAATGGTGCAGACCAAAAACATGACCATGGCGGGGACTACCTATAAAGTCTGCTGTTAATTGCTTTGAATACGCGTATTCCATTCTGTATGCTGTCATAATTTTTGCCAAATGAATAGACGAAAATTCGATTTAATAATGTTTTCCGTATGAATATGTGATAAATTCTGGAGAGGGTGCGGATTCCTGTTTCGCTCTTTCTGTTCCTCTCTGTAGACTGACTCCCACTCCTGCCGCTTTCTGGCAGCTTCCCCCACTTGTCAAACCCTCTGTCATGTATCATATCTAGTTCACCGATTCCCTCAAGAGGCAGAAACTCATCATTCTGCTCTACGATTTACGATGCCATAGGTGTTCGCACGGAACTCCATCATGCGAGTGCCGTGTTGCCGGCTAATGGCAATGCGTCGGCCACAGCTCCCAGAACAATAAAATTCCCATTTAGAAGTCGCGTACTCCAAACACCCACTGCCTCCCCCGCAACCCACAACCAAACGGAAAAGTGTAGCCGCAGCAGTTTTTTTTCCCCTGTTTTACGTGAAAACAATTTTTATGGCATGTCAAAAACCTATTTTAATGCTTTTAATGAAAGCGAATTTTATTGCATTACTTTTCGATTTTAGTGCCGCGCACCGCCCTGGCAACCCTGGCAAATCCGCTACTGCTTTTAGGCGTCAGGGGGCGCCACCAGGCCACACGATGTGAGGCGTAAAAATGCACTCAACTCAAAATGTTGACAAGATCGTAAAAAGTTTCGACAGCAGGAGAACAGAAGGGGGGACCGGAGGTGAACGCAAACACAGGAAAAAAAAAACAGGTGACAAAACAAAAACAGAAGAGGAAAACCCCAGGAAAAGCGGAAAAACTTGCTCATAACAATAGCCACTCAAAGTGCCAATTGCGGTGGCTGCTGTTTGGTTTTGCTCTTCATATTTTTCATGCATTTTCTGCGAAAAATTGTGCAGATTTCCGCTGGTGAACTTTTGCATAAATTCCATGCCATTCCGCAGTCGACAAGCGGCTCCCAAAAGGATGCTCCTCTCCGGCTACCTTTGCCAAATTCATTTGACCAGAAACTTAAGTTATATTTTGGAGCAGTTCCAAAAGAAGAGAAGAGTCTGGCGATGGGCGAGCGACATGTTTAGTGGCACGGCAGCGACAAAAGCTTTCAGCCATAAAGGAGCTGGGGACAGACGACGCGCACGTCGCATGTCGGAGCACTCAATGTCAGTGGTGGAGCTGGAGCAATGTAGCGGGGAAAATGCTGCGAAAATCAGTTGCAGTTTCAGTTCCAGTTCCAGTTCGAGGACTCGGCGAAACAATGCCCTTGCCTGCCTTCCGCCTTTGTACAGTGCAATCCATGCTCGTATTGCATGCATTAAATATCTCATATGAGCTAAATGGATTCGGGGTCGGAGGGCATACCAGTATTGACAGGGTCAGTCATGCATTGTTGGCCGGCCAAAAACTGTCGAGCTGTCAGCGGCAGGATAGGGAACTTTGCGACTGCCAGAAGGAGCTGGAGTCTGGGAGGAACCTTTAAAACAAAAGGCAAAAGATTCTGCACATTTTTCGGGGTGACTGCGAAATCGAAGCCAGATCTATGGCCTCTCCGCTCTCCTTCTCTCTGTGTGACGAATCTTATTCGCTTCTCGAAAGTGTCATTAGGCCATAAAAAGGAATGGCCATGGCAATGGCAGCCGCAGATTCGTTTCATTAGGGCATAAAAAAAAAGAGCACAGACAAAATGCAAATTAGAGAGCGAGTGGAGCGATACGAGGTACGATGTTCCAGGGAGACCCTTGACATCAGAGGTCCTTCGCAGCCCTTGGCATCGCATATAATTACACTTATTTGTGTAGCTAATTAATTGCTAATCAATCATAAGGACGAAATACAGCGCTCAGACCCACAATAAAAAGGACAACGCCGTTGTTTGCCTGTCAGCCAGCCAGCCAGCCAGTCGCTCCACTCCACTCCACTCTGCCCGAAGGATGTCTCAATCCTGGGTGCTACTTCTAAGGCATCTCCCCAGCAGCCCCCAGCCAGAGCTGTCGTCCGAGCATTTGGGTGCCTTTTTGGTCCATAAACAAAGAGCCGGCGAAAACAAAAGCTTAGCAAGATTGATCACAGCGACGGCGGCGGCAGTATCCTTCGAGCCTTCGTGGAGAGCTGCACCTGTTTGCTTACTCACGGTTATTAGCCGGGACACGCGGGATCCGCTTTGGGGCATGCAAATGGCCAGCAGACAGACACGCAGACCGAAGCAGAAGAAGTGTCAACGATGTCCTCTGCCTTTTTTGCACCTTGAATCGAGTGAAGTGAATCCTTCCTCCTGTTCGCTCCTTCCCCACTTGTCGCTGTCACTCCGCTGTCACTCAGGGCTGACGTCAGCCTTTACCGCTGCCGCTCCCACTGCCGCTTCAGATTTTCCGTTTTCCTTTTGCCCTTGCCTTTCCCTCATCTTGCCTTTCTTTTCTTTCTTTCGTTTTTTTTTTTGGCTCACATTTTATTTTACATAATTTGAACATTTAAGACGTGCCTGGGCATAGACAAGAGGCTTTAGTTTTAGTTTATGCAGGACTGTCCGTCCAGTCCCCGGCCCAGTCCCGGGCGGCGTAGTTTTGCCTCTCATTTTATTATTAAAAGGCATTCGCATCCTTTACGCCCCAATGGGTTTTATTGTAGCGAGAGCGGCACTGCGCGTCCACCCACTTTCAATCCCGGAGTATGTCTTCATTTTGCGGACTATGGCTGCCGGGTTTAGTGTCCGCCGTTCACATTTGTACTTGTCAAAAACTTGCACGTTTGCCGTTTTGCTGTTTACTGCTTTTTACTGTTTGCTCTCTTCTCTGGCTTGCAGAAATTTTACAGTTAACCCAAATTGTCGGCAATTTGGCCAAGATGTCCCCCCCACAGCACCCAGCACTTTTACTCATTTGATGATCCTTTCGATTCAATTGTTTAGCGGCAGCAGGAGGCGTCGTAAGTGATAGTAAAGAGCTTTCATAATGATGCTGATGGCTCCACATGGATGTTGGTAGGAGCAGTAGGGGGAGGAGCAGCAGGGGGAGGAGCAGCAGGGGGAGGAGGATTGTAACCCTAATGCTTGGTCCAGAGGTGAGTTTTCGCTTGTCACAACTTGTCGCAGTGCAACCCCAGAACTCGACTAAGGCTGATTCGCTTTGCTCTCATTGTCCTTTGTGATTGGTAATTCGATACAGTTGTTTCGATTGTCGGGATGTGTGTGCTGTGTGTGTGTGTGTGTGTGCTGTGCGCATTGTTCGCGAATCTCTCGGAATCATTTGAAGCGCATCGCCAATTGAGGAAAAACTTTGCGCCGTTTTTTTCCCACTCTCATTGTTGCACCCCATCCCCTATCAGATCAACCCCTGTCTATGCCTCGTGTGTCCTGCATCGTGTCTCGTGTGTCCTGTCTCCGGTTCTTGGACTAATTTTCCTGCTTGTCGCGCCGCCACGGCCGCTTCGTTTCTGTGCTGTGCGAAACGTATAAATAATTTTATTTTATTTTTGTTTTCATTCCATATCAATACTATTTATGGACTAATGGATTTATGGCCAATGCACACCGTCCCCTGCCACCCTCCACCCTCTCCTGCCCGATCCCATGTTCGATTGTGTATCAATATCCCGAGAAGAAATGCTATCAGCGTTTGTCATCGACTCAGGCCTCAGCCGCGGCACGTGTGTTGTCCTCGTTTCCGCATCCTTTGGATGCAGCCTTAATGTCCGTGCAATTATGAATATTTCCCTGTGGGAACAGACACAACTATTCGCCCGGATTCTAGTATTTACACTCGCCACTCCACACTCCACACTCTGCCACTCCTGCCTTGTCTTGGCGTCTTATTATTCTTTCATTTGGGCAAATTGTTTTCGTTTTATTAAATTTCTTTTCACTTGATATTCCCTTTCTTTTGGGATATTCCTGTTGGCTGTTATTATTATTTCGGCGATTCGGCCAAGAGAAAGGTTCCATTTCGGGCCAACTCCTTTCGGCTTTTAATAAATGTCCAGCCAGCAGCTGAAGCCCAGCTCGCATTTCGTTTCTTTTCCCCATTTCCCCAGCAGCACGAGAAATATGCACAAATTAATTTTCTTTTATTCCAAGCAAAAGGCAAAATTTAAATCAGCCAAAAAGGGGGAAAGGGATTGGCAAGCTGAGACTGAGACTGAGACTGTGGACGACGGAGTCCACGAGGAATACGTCATGTCCACTGGCGGCAGGACAAGAAAAGGGTTCTGCTCCCAGTCACTCCGCCAAAGGACAAAGTCGAGGAGGCAGCTGGGAACTGGCAATTGCGGGGGGAGGATATCTTCCAGTCTGTTATGAATGCAAATTAAAAGTATACAAATCTAATAAGTTCCATTTAAGTTGCTTTAATTTCACTCGTTGAGCAGTCGGTCTTCGCCTCCTCCTCCCTCTCCGCCTCCTCCATTTGCATTTGGAAATTGTTGCTAATTGTTGAGCTTTTAGACAGCGCATTTTTAATGCAAAGTGCACCATTTATTCTCCGCTCTCCACGCAGCTCTCTCCTTCACTCTTTCTCATCGTCTTTCGCTGCAAAGATTTCATGTTAAAATCTCTGAAAAGGCATTTCGATTTGAAATTAATCAGAAAAGCTTTTAGCTAGTTATTTAATGAGCGCCGAAAAACTATTTTCAGTGCAGGCAAACAGCAGGGCCTGAGTGCTGGAGAGCCACACAACAGGTTGGAGCTGCCATTAAAAATATAGGAAAAGGTAGAACATTCTCCGATTTCTTGTACAGTTTTAGCCCAGGTAGAACTCAGGTTTATTTGCTTTATTTTTGCTGCTCGACAGACAGCTCTACCGGTCAAGGCTTTAATCGTTAGTCGCAGGCGTTAAGAGGCCTCCAATGAGATGCGTTGCGCCCCCAAAGTAGCCTTTGATTGACTAATAAAACGATACGTGAGCTGATTCAAGAAGGTGGCCAATTTGAAGCGCGTCTCTAGGTAATTCTCGGCTACCCCCAGCACGAATTTTGCACCAAAGGTGATTTCTGCAGGGCGAAAAACGCCTGAAAAAACCAACAGAGAGAGAGAGAGGAGAGTCCAGGCCGTATGTGACGCACATATTTAAGCGACTGCTGGACACCCTGGGGCACATTCAGATGGCGAGGCGGCAGATGTCACTCGAGGATTTGCCAAGGTCCAAGGACTGATGAGGCTGGCGACGATGATTCTGTTGATGATGATGATGATTCCGATGGCTGTTGATGATGCCAACAATGAAGGCGAAATAAACTTTGTAAAATGTTGCGACTGTGCCCAAAAGAAAACGAGTGGTGGTTGGGCGATGCGGTGACCATATGTTGCCGCCCTCGGGCTGGGGGCTGTGGCAGTGGCAAGGACTGTGCGTAGGTGTAACTGCGTGCGCCATAAACTCCAGCAATAGACTGTGGACTGTGGACCCAAAAAAGGGACACCAAGTACGTTTCAAACACCTTAAAGGAGTCCGACATCACCTCAGGCCCTCCGTTTCTGCTGAAATGTGCACAAATTTTCATGGCCCACAACCCGAAGGAGAGCCAAATCTCCGTCAATGTCCTCACATTGTGCCCGCCTGTGCGAGTGTGGGATGTCCTTTATAGTTTTGTTCATTTCATAAATATGCGTTTTGTCCTTTCTGCCAGGGATGGTAAGTGGGTGGCAGCCTGCGGCTTTCTTAACTAAACGAAAGGAGAGCAAAGGAGCACAGGGAGAAGGGAGCACACCTTTTAGGTCCTGCCCATAAGCAGATTCATAATTTGATCCTGGGGTAAATACATTTTATTACGGGTTTATGTGTGTCCGTGTGTGCTGTGCTCCTTGGGCACAGGTTGGCCCATGTCCATGTCCCATGTCCTTTAAGTGCAAACTTATGAATTGGTTGAGGGCAGCCCAGAGGGTGGACACTGGACAGCAGCAGCAGCAGCAGCATTGTTTGTCTTTAATATTTCTGCCTATAAACATGTTTTTATTTATTTAGGTCGGGAGACCCACACACACAGAGGAGTGCTCCCCGTGGTCGTACCACAGCTGCAGTTGATGGTGGCACGGGTATATACACCAGATTGTACATAAATATAACCCATACTATTCGCCAGAGTACTTCTTCCACATATATTTAGATCTTCTTGAAGGTATAGACACGAAACCGA
This sequence comes from Drosophila subobscura, assembly GCF_008121235.1. Lineage (NCBI taxonomy): Eukaryota > Metazoa > Arthropoda > Insecta > Diptera > Drosophilidae > Drosophila > Drosophila subobscura. Next base: position 24,483,368 of record NC_048533.1, on the reverse strand, counting down.
GCAAATCACTTAACACTTTCACTTCAACGCTAAATTAATTTAAATTTATAATGGCAAAAGCAACAGCAGCGGCAGGCGGGCAGCGGCAGCGGCAGCGGCAGCACAGCCACCGGAATACAGTCAAACAAATAAATTAAGTAGGCGTTAAAATAGTTCATATTTCATCTGTGGAAAAGTCCAACCGGGGCAGGATGTATATGGACTTGGAGATGGAGAGCAAACGAACAATTGGCAAAGTGCTGACAGGCCAGCCCGAATCCCCCCAGCGAGAGCCGAAGACTCTCTGCCGAAACAATGTAGCCACAAAGTCAAAAACTTGCGACACGCCTCGACGGACGCATTCTGAGAAAGTGCATCTGGGAGCCGAGCCGCCGTCGCCGCCGCCGTCTTGTCTTGATTAATTTCGTGCAGACAGCGACAATGGGCGAAATGAGGTAGAAGAGAGCGGCCATCAATTAGCCAAGACAGACCAACTAATTGGCCCAAAAACAGAGCCAAATCAAACTAGAAGTAGCTAAGCCCAAAGCACAAGCCAAAGCGAATCACAGGCAGAAACGAGCAGAAGCTGAAAGCCAACACCCAATCGCCAATCGATGGATGGCATCACGTATCCCGTGTCCGTGCATCCACAGAGCCTCGAATGATTTTGCACTTTCGGTTTTTATTTCACTCCGGGGAGCTTGTTAGCTTGTTAGACCCGGAAAAAACGTGAGAACAGCCCAGGGAAATGCCAGGAAAAGGCCAAGCAAAGAAGGAACAGAACTCCACGTTAAGATGTGCTTGATGTGTGTTTGCATATTAGATTGCGGCTTCGTATCTGATATATGTATCTGGTTGCGTAAGTCCATAAAAATTGCATATTTATTGACCATTAGCACCTAGGCCGCAGCTGAGTTGCTGCTCCCTCTGCTGCTGCTGCTCTGCTGCTCTGCTGCCATGTGAATCCACTCATCTACTCACTGGGGAGCGAACGTTTGGCCACTCGCACTCGCACATACGCTTCGAATGAATGCCAACAATTCGCGTCGACATGTTGTCTGCATAATTGCAACACACATACTCGGACTCTGCGAATAGAAGGCCTCACCACAGACTGACACTGACGCCAGCGTGTCGGATCTGCACCTCCACTCCCCGCACTCGCACTCGCTCTCATTTCCATTGCACACCTCTAAGTATATTCCCACTGCCCATTCCCTCGGTCTTCCTTGAGCGTCAAACTCCTCGCGAATGAGCGCTGAAACCTTTGGGCAAGCAAATGCTTAGGTGGCGTCAACCTACTTCCTCAGACAGTGGAGGTTCTTGGGAGGCAAACCAAAGAATAGAACAGGATTAGAGTGAAAGGAACAGGAACAGAAAAAGAGATTTGCAGCTCTGTTAGCAGGGAGAAAAGGTTTACCCTTAGCCCAATCCACTAGTGTATGTCAATCGCAGTCTTCACTGTACCCAAAATGATCGAAAAATAAACGAAAAACTGGCACTGGCACGGCCCACAAATTATTGTCACTATGCGGGGACGGCATTGTCACACCTTTGGGGCCGTGGCGCTCGGACTGGCGCTGAAGTTTTATTCTGCTTTTCATTCAGATGTCGAGCGTCGATGTCGAGGCTGATGTTTGCCACAAGATTTCGAGGCTGATGCTGACAGCATCAACAATGCAGAAAGGTGCAACGCAAACGCAAACCACTTAATGCCGAGCGCGTTTGGCACATTTTTGTGCACCGCAAAGCGCCGAAATTTCGGGTGCGGCACATCGGCGAGAGGTGCGACAATTTTCGTTTGGCGCATTTTTTGAGGAGTGTCCGCGACGGTGGGGCGTTGCCCAGTCTCGTTGGCGTCGCCACGTCGCAAAATGAAAATAAATGAAAAATCATTGCATTTCAATTCGTTTTCACTTAAAAATACAACGCACACGATTCAGATCGGACGATGGACGATGCCCAAGGGGTGGCGCAGGAGATGAGTCGAGAGTCGCGCAATAAATTACATTTTTCTCTCGGCTGGCGAAAAAGCCAAACGCTGAAAACGCTGAAAAACTACATTTCAAATTGAATGAACGCACATTTCCTGGGAAAACGTGAAAATGCAGCATTAATCGAAGACGATGTGTGTGTGGATCGGTGGGATCTGGAAGGGGGCACCACCCCCTCTCTCCACCCCCTCGCGCACAAATGAAGCGCGCCGTGTGCCACACTTTGCTTTTGCCACACGAAAAACGAAAATGCGTTTCCAGTTTATTTTCAATTCAAAAATTCAATTTCAATAATTTTTTAATGGCCTCCAACGCACGCACGATCCGCGCGATCCAAGAGCATGACCAAACACCAAGAGATCTCTCTATGGAAAGAGAGTTCCCTTACCCCTACCAACCTTCAGCCCATCCCAACCGATCGGAGCTCGTAGTGCAAGCGTTTGGCTAATTAGTTGAAATGTTTGCACAAATGCCAGACGAGTGCCGCTGGCGGGAATATACAATTTCAAGCTCAGCCGCGGCTGATGGGCGCCATCATCATGATGATCGGGAGGGGTAGATCTGGTAGATCTGTACCCACGGAATGCGCACATTTGTTTGTGTACACGAGCTTCAAAGGGGGACTACATTTTTGATGATTTCGCTTTGACATATGCTCCAAAGAGCATAAACTAGAGAAAACACCTTTGTGCCACCACCACCTATAAAACGATGCCACAACACAGAGCGACGAGGGAGCAGAGGAGAGCAATGTGTGCATGATCGAGCATTGCAACAGTTTTTAATATGTGTGCCCCAGAGACTTCCACGAATTCCACGCCGGAAATTATGACCGCCGACCTCCAGGGGGGCCACTCCGCTCCGTTCCGCCGCGATTGATGCCTCTTTTGAGGCGACAACAATGTTGCCAAACATTAAAATATGAAAATTCACTTAAAAACGCAAACAGCACACAGACACTAGCCCTCTCCCTGTCTCTCTTGCTCTCTGGGGTGAATGCTGCTCCCATTCAACCATTCCCCAAACCCCATTCCCCATTTCCCATTTCGAAATAAAAATCAACAGAGAGACAACCCCCAGCCACGAAACGCAGTCTCTGAAAATTGAAAAACAACAAGAAAGGAAAGAGTATCTTCGGCACTGAAGCTTTTAATAACACAGAAGATCGATGGTAGATCTGTGGATTTCAATTCAAAAAGTTTCCCAACACAAAGAACGATCTTTCATGGGGAATTTCCCCTGATTTAGTTGCAGATCTTTCACTCATTGCATTACAAACACCTTCCTCAAGTCAATGTACCCCTCTGCAAGTGTAAGCGAAAAAGTAGTCAAAGATCTGTGAGTGTCCAAGGCGGCCGTGGAAGGCGGCAAACGCTTTACGATCGATCGTTAAATAAATTGGCAAATAAATGTAAATGAGGCATGGTCAAAACTAAGCAAGTCTCCGCCTCAGTGCGGCACTACACCACACTCCATGTGTGTGTGTGTGGTGTGTTTGCATCCATCACGAACGGAGGTCTGCGTTCTGCGTTTCGCGATCTGCGGGATCTCAATGGAACAATTTGCCGGACAGTCGGGCAGGTCGCTGCCTGGCAGGCTGACTGCAGGCACGGACAAGTGCAATGGAAATACTTATATGAAAATTACAACTGAATTAGCATGTCAAGTAAACAGAGAAATCGGAATAAATCATAGAGTACGAAATGGGTTTTCCTTGAACAAAGCATCACTGGAAGAAGTGTTTTGATGCACTGCAAGGGGTACCACAAAGGGTTCTGGGATGGTAGCTGGGATTGTATACTAATAGATCGAAGAGTAGATAGCAAAATAATTTTTTTTGACTTTTATAAAGGTAAAAATGTTCGGAGAGAGTTTCAGATTAGGTGGAAGATTTCTCTTTACACATTTTGAGAATGAATATGTCTGCTAAAATATTTTCACAAGGTTCCATTACCTTTTTCCTAAGAGTTTTATTTTCGTAGATCATTGCAAGATACTTTTCTATAATATGTGATTTTTCGTTCAACATTCGATAAGATCTTTACCCTAAATTCTGCAAAGCATTTATCTATGCATTCCTCTAACATGCGTCTCTCTTTTTCTTTCAGATATTCCCTCCAGGAGAATCCCCACCGTAAGTACTGCATTTACTCCTACCACCAATGAGAAAGACAGCTGCTCTTTCGAAACTTTATCTGCGCCCGTAAATCGTGGCAGAGCCACTAAATCTATATAGTTGAATATTAATGAAGATGATTTTTACGGGCACTTGGACTGCTTTTATCACTCGCCAAGACACGGGCCATGGGCCACGGGGCTAGGTCTAAAGGCCACAGAAATGGCAGAAATCACTGCAGCAATTAAAGTGAATTTATGAATCTCTTCCACCAATGACAGATACATAGATACAAGGCAGAGTAGGGGTGGGAGTGGGAGGAGCTATCAATCAGGGCGGGGGCAGCGCCAATATTGTATTAAAATTTTTGCCATCATAAAGATTATTATTTTATGGCTAAGGCATGGCCACATAGAGCACGCGTCGCAGGCAGATTCAAATAAATTTTTAATGCACTCTCCGTACTCGGTTGCTGGTGGGGAAGTCAAAGTCAAAGTCCTTCCCGTTCCCCTTCCTCCCCGCACAGCACATATCGTCGCACTTTTATTATTGATATTTACAGCTCCTCTGCACACACACAAACACAGCCATATATGTATAACCATTCCAATTGACATTAACATCCACATTCACATCGTTCACATCGATGATGCATTATTCAGTGGATGCTGACGTCAAGTCAAGGATTGTGTGTCGCTCGTTCTCCTCGTTCTACTCCTTCGTGTGCGGGACAGCTGCCCCTGCAGTGTTTGGTAATTAATGAAGCCATAAAAACTAAACCCAATTAATTAAAAATGCACACACATACGAGCAGGGGAAAAATAGAGCAACAAAGGAGAAGGATGGAGGCTGCTCGGGGTTCGGGTTTCCCGATGCTCTCCAATCGAGGAATCGCGCGGTGCCAACTGTAAAATGTCTTTTACGATGCGATCTGCACTTGATGGCCATTATCCATTATCCATTACCCTTACCCCCTTACAGCCCTTACTCCCTCTCACTCTTTTTCCCTATGGCTACCCCTCTCTCTTTCCACTTGTAAAGTATTTCTCAAGTAAAATGGCGTCGGCCATTGTAAAAGTTTTTATTACAAAACTCGTAAATGTCAAATGTAATTTAAGCAAACATGTGGATCGGGGGCCGGGATAGTCCTCGATTTAACAGTCACTTGATTGAGCCCCTGACCACATTGCCGCTTGCCAACTGTCGCTTGTTGGGGGGACAGAGTCTGGGCCATGTTTGTTCTTGGCCAAATGCAACATGTCTTCGAATGGGAATGCCAGAGGTGGTGCCACAAGCAACTCACTCGAGCCAATCAAAATATTTGGAGAGACACTAGAGAAAGCGTCTAGCAGCCAGCGTCTGAAAGGTGCCACAGTGTGCCCGCCGCGCTGCCACATGAAACAGTTGCCAGCTGTTGCAGCACAATGCGGAAAAATCAAATGCAAAATTCAAACTCAAGTGCATTCAAGCAGAATAGAGACGAGGCAGTGGCAGGAGGCATGCAACTGCAGCAGCCTCCTCTCGGTGCAAAATAAATCTTTCTCACGCTTTTTGTGTGCTTTGTGCCTCATCCCCCCTCGTGTTAATCGTGGATCGTAGGCCTGCATATTTAAACATTAATTAAATTAAACTACTAACAACAAAATCATGTAAACAGTGTGCCCGGGGGACACTTTTCTCCACTGCTGTCAGCGGACAGGACACCTTCCAGGCACACACGGACAGGCACTGGCACAGGGATGCGTACACGGACACGTGTCGCCCACTGTGCTCAGGACGCCCAAATTAAGCATCTCTCTGGCTCTCAGTCAGCCGCGTGTTGATGAGCAAAGCAAACCGTAAATTGTCACATCCCCCAACCCACTGTTGGAAAGTGCTGGGATAAGCAGGGTTGGTATTCGACTCAGGGATACCTTTTAGGAGTGAAGTTTGATTCAGAATATGATTGGACGGAAGGATTTCTTGGATCAGATGTTTGCTTCTCATAGCCAAGGAAGCATATGAAGAATATATTAAACTGCTGCGAAGTATTCTCAATTATTTTCATGACTAAAATGTGATAGTTCCTCTACTAAGAATAGAATATTTTTAATTTGAAGATGAATATAAATCACCCTTGGATCAGGTATTTTTCATTTAATTTGCTGAATTAATACTCGCTTTGATGCACTCACTATATTTCTCGCTTATTTACAATTCCTATTCTCCTGTTGATCCTATTCTCCTTGCCTCTCCAGCATGCCTGATACGCCCCAGCTGGTACACAGAATCTACATTAGCACTGAACACGGCATAGATTTCAAGAAACGTGTGGCATTTGGCATGTGATCCGCCCTCCATTCCCATCGCTGAGTTCATTCCAGCGAGTCATTCTCCCTGCCCAGCTGGAGTTCTACTCTCTGGAGAGCAGTTGAGTTTGCTGAATGCGTTGAGTTGACAACTATCAGGATGAGGCAGACCGCGTACGCACCTGCACACGACATGGCATGGAAAACGGGCAGCAAAAAACTGCCAAAAACAACCCGCATTTATCAATAATTTTCTTAATCAAAAACCAAAGAAAAACAGAAACACACACAAAATGTGAGAATAATTTGAATAATTTCCCTCAACGTTTTTTTCGCACGTGCGTTTCCACTCTCAATGGGATTGCAGCCTGCACTCCACCCTTTTTTTGGCCTCCTCTCCAGGCGTTGATGATAATGAGGCTTTGAGGAAAAATAACCACTTTCTGGCCTGTGCCCGCGCGACTGTTGGCCAACTGTTGTCGTCGCTCTGTCGCTATGACGGATATGCATTGACACAGCAAATTAATATTAATTTCTGACACACGCGCCAGTGACACTTTCGGGCTCGGTGTCGTCTCTCCCTTTTTCGGCACAGAAAAATAACACGAAATTATTTTCAAAACATTTATTTTGTCTGCGATTCTCCGTCAAGTTTTTGGGGGCGAAAGGAAAGGGCAATGATGATGCTGTCTGGGCCCGTCTGAAGACGGAGGCCTAACTGGCATGGCATCCTGTGACAGGATATCAAGTGAAATGATGCGCGCGTCCGATGGTCGACTCTCGACTCTCGACTCTCGAGCGGCTTGAGTAATTAGTTTGGATTTTGTGGCATTATAAAATCTCCTTTTTCGGTGGTGCCGCAGCCGCACAGCCACTCGACCGACGCACAAATATTTATTCAAGTGTTAAAGTGTCTGCCGCTGCGAAAAAAGTGTTTTTCTTTTCGTTTTCGTTTTCGTTCGTTTTATATTTAAAAATTCTCTCATTGTCCCCGCGACAAAAGGCCGTCAATCTTTTTGGGCTGGGTATGCGCTGCGCAGCGCTGTCTGCCCCCTCATGAAAAATTAGACACCTTATGCATTCTCGAGCAACTTTCCAACGAAAAGTTTTCCCAGCACCCAGCAGCGGCAGCAGCGGCAGCAGCGGCAGCATCGGCAGTGGGAAACATCATTTTCATACACAATCAATCCTTGTAATTGGCCGTTACGCGTTTTCCTCTTCAAGTTTTTTCTAGTTTTTCCCATGAAAAACGTAGCGCCAAATGAAACTGCGAGAAACGGCAAACGCAGCAGCGCAGCCATTTTTTTCAGCGGCAAATCAAAGAGCAAGAAGCGAGGAAAAGCAAAGACTCACGCACAGCAAAAGGGAGAAATGCCAGAGAGAAAAGTTTAATTTCACTAATCACAGCAGAGTAATTACGTGGAAAATGAATTTTTTTTCGTATTCGCTCTCTCTCTCTCTCTCTCTCTCTCTCTCTCTGTTTGGGTTTGGGTTTTTGGGATGGAAAGGTGCCGCCGCCGTCTTCCGTCTTCCTTCGAAGAAGGCGAAAGAAAAGTTCTGGGCAAACAAATATCTGGCAATTTGTACGTTTTAATTTTTGTGTGTACTTTTTTTAGGGCAAAAATTTCGAAATTTACTTTGGTTATTAATCAGAAAGAGAGTTGGAGAAAAGCTCAGACAGGGGCTGAAAGGTCAAACACCGGACTGAGAGACTCAAAGACTGAAGGACTGCGATTCAGTTTCCAATTCCGAATCCGAACAAAAATGCTTGAGATGCGGCAACGGATTGTTAGACACTTTTGAGTGATCCACAGGGGCTTGGGTATGGGGAAACACTTGTTAGTGCCCCGCAACTTGTGTCTGGGGCACACATGGAAACGCACAGAGCGAACGAGAGTTTTCCCACATTTTCGTCACCGAACGAACGGATCCCATAAATTGCTCGGAAAACTAAACACGCAATTCGAGAGTCTAATAAAGTTACGCAAACAAATGATGCGGTGCCCCCGAGGAGCTCCACACCGAAGTGGAGCAGTCTCAGCAGCGGCAGTGGAAGCCCCCAAATGCACTCGACAGATACACAGATACACTTGCATAGATACAGATACATTCCACCACTCCCCACGCCCCCCAGTCAATAAGTAGACAGTTCTTCTCTTCTTTTTTTTTAATTGCAACGAGAGGCAAAGTGTTAAAGAGTTTATGTGCAACATTTACAGGGTGGGGGGGAAGCGACACACAGACTGGGAGTGGCATTCATTTCCCAGGCGGTCCACACACAGATACAGATACACACACACACAATTATAAATGCAATAAAATACTTTTCAAGCGAAACTCATAAATTTCCCAAAAGCAAAAGTCGATGGCGACACAACACAACACAACAGCCACAGGGCAGGAGAACCTCGACTCCGACTCCAAGTGGAATTTCTGCTCCCCCTCTCCGTCGCGATGCACTGCCTGCCGTGTGAATGGAGGGGCCTCCTTTCCCCCTTCTAGAGCTTAGACTTAAGAGTTAATCACACCAGATGTTAATGGTTTTTATGGTCCTGTTTACTATTTTGTATGAGCGGTGGAGTATGTTCTGCCCCAGGCCCCAAGGTGACATCATCATCTTGGACTACACAGCGGAATGAGTGCTCCCCCCTGTATTTTGTATGCCCTGCTTATTATGTTTAGTTAAATGACTTTAAACTCTGTGTCGTGTCCGTATTCATTGCTTCATTTGTTTGTTTGTTTCGCGCTGTTGAATGATTTGTGTGGCAGAGCTCTTGATCTGTTTTACGTCTGGCAGTAAGAGAGGACGTAGAAGCGATTAAAGAATGCGCAGGAAATCTCAGGGTAAGCTGTGGGTGATCATTAGATTGGTGACAGCACTCGAAAATATATCTCTGAGCTACTTTTGCCTTCCTAATGAGGAACACTGCCAAAAGTAGTCACTGATCATCCGATTTCCAACCAATTTTGGTAATTAGTTGAATAACATCGCTCTAGAGTCTAGAATAATCGAGCAAACTGCAAAGTGCCATTTATTGGAGCTGTCTTCTACCATTCTCCACCGAAACTATTCTTCATTCGGTGGAAAACCGTGGCAAGCCGCAACCAGCTCTTCGCTCTGCTACATTTGCTGGGCAATATCTTTTGGGGAAAGTATGTGCGCATCTACCCATAGGAGAGACAGACAATGATCTGTGATGATAATTATCCATTGGATCGCGACTAATCTCACAGCGAAAACTCTCTATATCTCCGCTTTGTCAGTCTGCCAGTCAGACAGTCGGGGCGGGACGGCGGCTGTGTAAGTGTGTAAGTAGTGCCATCAATTACGGGCCACAATTACTGCACTGCACTCCTACTCGTAGGAGAAAGAGGGAGAGAGAGTGTGTTTGTGTGTGTTTTGTTCCTAAAAATAAAACCCCATTCGAAAGCGGAACTGTCTCCGAATCCCAAGCCCAATCCCATTCCAACCAGTTCTGGCTGCCTGCTTTTCCCTTCCTGCTGCTCAAATGCCCGCCTGCGCCTGTTCCGACTGTCCCGCACATGGAAAATAAATTGCCAAACAAATATCAACATGACAAATTGATAAATTCATGTTATTATTCCACGGATGCTGCCTGGCGAGAGCATCTCCAAGAGCGAGGGAGAGAGAGAGAGATGTGTACAGGCCGCAGTATGAGTAGTTCTAGTGGTTCTAGTCTCGCACTTTCACACATTAACCAAATGAAAATTCGGTGTTGACGCATTTGTTTTACTCATTTTTCCTCCCCACAATTTCCCCTTTCTCCCAGCTCCCAGCTCCCTTTCCCACTGCCATTTGATGGCGACAAATGAGCCAGGCGTTCGTCAGCAGCTGACAAAAACAAAAAGTACCGAAGGAAAAACTACTCGTAGATGCCAGTGGAAATGAAAATGGAGACATTGAGCACGTTGCTGCGGCATTTGTCAACGATTTCCATATGGCCAGAGGCCTCACCGTCTCTCCGCCCATCCCCTTTTCCGAGACTGCGATCTTCTATTGGAATTTTAATGATGCGCGAAATGTTAATTTTTCATCTCGATCTGCCACGATTTGTGTGCCCAAGTATCCTCCCATCCATCCATTCATTCAGTTAATTATCCAGCTGCTGAGTCATCGGCAGTCATCCCGGCTGGCGGTTGGCGGTTGGCTTTCAATTAACGTTGATCACCTCAATTGAGGCACGTCTCGCTTGTCGTTTGTCCATTTGGCCAATTAAGGAGCCAACGTTCCACCGCTCCTCCGCTCCTCCTCTCTTTTATCTTTTTTTATTGTATTTCTTTGGCCTGTTGCAGGCAGTTGGCATTACATGTGGGCTGCTGCTGCAGTTGTTGGCCACACTCGTAATTCCCATTAATTGAGCGGAATGGATAGAGCAAATATTAAGTTACACTGAGGTGAAGAAGCAAAAGAATTTTATGGGCCTGCACCCTCCACCGTTTGCGCCGTCCACCAGCAGCTTTTTCGCGCTGGTCGCGTGTTTAATAATAATTTCTTTGGAACATATTTGTATGTTCGAGTGAATGTTTATGGTAAGCGGTGGTCTAATTAAAATCAATTGCCTTAATTGAAAGTACAACAAAGCACCAAGTGCTGAAGTGCCGAAGTGCCGAAGTGCTGCCGAAGGAATGGAAACTCTCATCGGACACATGAAGGTAGCAATTTGATCGCTGGCATTATTTATGGGACTCTGCTCCTCCGCTGTAGTTTCGAGTGAGTGAACTCGAGCGCACTGCCATAAATCAGTTACACTCGAAACAGCAGCAGCATTTTCGAGCTATTCAAATTGGCATAAATCTAACATCGAAGCGATACAAAGAACTATATATTCCGAGGGCCAGGACGAGTCATGGGACGAGTCCCATTGCATGTTAATTTTTCAAAATGCCGCGACAGTTTCTGGTAATTGCAAAGTTTTTTGCTTTTGGCCAGGGCCCTAAACAAGTGCCATATATTATATATTATTTGGCCTGCCACTTGATATATGGCCGCCCGAGTCCAAACAAATGATAAATTCTCTCTTTTATTCTTCCCACATGCGAAGTAGCCCTTGGCGGGCCACCAGGCAACCAGGCTGTCGCCAGACTCTCCTCTGCTCTGCACTCTGTTCCGCTTATCTTGGCCACAATTCATACTCGGCGTAGACTCATCCAAATCTCTGGCACTTCATATGCAATTCTGTTTCTGTTTATTGGCCCTGCAAGCAGCAAGCCTTTTTCTTGCATGATTTCTTTGCCAATTTCTCTCTCTGGCTTGCATCGTAAATTATGTAAATTGTTTCCCAAAAATACATTCCGTTGGCAGTTTAATTAGCTATCCAAAGTGTCAATGGTGTGGGTGTTATTTGTCATACAAGAAGAGCAATTGGAACTATTCATAATTCTTAAGAAATTCAAAGGGTTGGGGAGGGGGCTTAAGGCACACCTTCGAGAAGCAATTCAGATCAAGGGAAAATATTTGATTAATTCCAATCCCACCACAAATCAACAGAAAACAGACAATTGACATTAACATATTCCCTTTGTGGGTGAATATTTCACCATGAACTTCAACCTCAATTATGAAAATGAAAGCGAAACGCGACTCGACTGGTACACATCTACTACCCTAAGCACTTTTCTAGCCCAACAACCACTACTTTCACCCCGTGGTAGAGAGACAATTCATCGGCTGGGGGATAAACATTCGAACATACCTCAACTTTGAGCATTTTAAAATGGTTCAACGCACTTACGGGTATGAAAAGAACAAGCCAAATGTGCACATACTCGTAATATTAAATGGGTTCACTTACGAATAGGAATACGTATAGTAGTGTACAATGTGCCGCTACCCGTAGCATCACATGTGGAAAATGTACGACAGAAGCAGACAACAGCAGGAGGAAAAAAAAAGGAAAACAAATTTCAATTTAGCTTAAAGATTTTGCACATAAAATTTGTAACACTCAATTAGTTTAAACGACAACGGGCAAAAATGTTGGCAGAACGAACACGAACCCTGGCAACCCTGGGCGTCAGCGTGTGTTTCTCTCTCTTTTCCGCTTGTTGTGTTTTTGGGTGCGGAGTAAATCGCATAAATGCGGCGACGTATGAATTTCGTTTAATATGATTAGTGGTGTGTTGGGTGTGTGTGGACCTTTCATCCGCCAGGACTCACATGTGAAAGACAAGTGCACTAATGGAGAACTCTTCTCTCTCTCTCATATGTATTGGGTCATAAAGATATTTACGCTGCATACTTGCGGGCGCTGTGGCATAAATCAAGCCAAAAGAGATCATTACGTTGTCAAAGAGAGAGAGCGAGAGAGGGTGAGAAAGAGGTTCGAAAGGTGGTTGAGAAATCAGTCAAGCCTGCGGGATGAGCATCATCGAGTGTGTAAGAGGGGGAGCAGGCCAGAATATCCAACAAAAATCGAATGGCAAAATCAATTTAATTTCGCTAATGTAGTGTAATGCAAGTCGGTCTTCGCGGGCGTTGGCGATTAGCAACAAATGCTCCATTCGAAGCTGCTTACGACCCAAAGAGAGTGGAGTGGATGGGAGTGGAGTGGTTGGTTGGTTTGCTGCACCATCTGGACGAGGTGGGTCACTCAGTCAATCACTGTGTGGGTGGGATGTGGACAGAATCTTTATTAATTCTGATCGATGGATGCAGTGCACCATGATTGTTGCAACAATCAAATGATGGAGCAGCGCTTGCCCCACAAAAGCTTCTCACTGCTCCCTGAGCTGAAGGATTAGGAGGAGAGTAGCTCATACAAAATCGACAGCTGAAAGCGTTTCCGTTTCCGTTTTCTTGTCTTTGTTTGCACACACACACATGCCCCATTCCTGGTCCTTGTCTCTATCTGTCTCTCTGCGCTTTTGTCTCAGTTCTCTACTTCTGTGTGTGTCCGAGTCCCTGTCCATCGATGATGCAATGAAGCGCGTTTATTTGTTGCTCGTAATTTATTTACTGCCCAACTCTGTACCCATTCTGCTCTGTACTTTGTCCTGCAGTCCTGCCAACTTGTTGGTTAAATATTGCCAGAAGTGCTGGTCAGCCATCTAGGGGAACTGCCACTGGCACTGCCACTGCCGCCTGAGAGTGATAAATTAATCGCTACATCAGTTTTTAATTCCGTGTTGCTGGTATGCGATATATCTCTAGCTCCGCTCCATTCCCATTGCTCGCTCCATTGTCTCGTGTGTGCCAGCAATCGGGGGCAAGGTTCCATGACTCTGCCTGCCAGCTCTCAACCTTTGCAGCAGCATCCCAGCCACCAGCAGCATTCTCTGTGTGTTGCAAGCACTGTTTAAAGATGATGTATGGCTGCAATTTTGACAAATGTACAAAAATGAGTCATGAGAGTACACTCGCGGGTGGCTGCGCCCCCTCCCTGCTGTGGCACTAGTTTGTATTTACTGTTGACTTTTTCCATGTACTTTGGCATCGTTATCCATAAAGCAAACGCACAGAAACAAACTGCCACCGAAGATGGAGCTGTGCTGCGCCGCACACATGTTTTGTGTTCCAGTCATTAATCATCTATGGGTTTACCTTGCCACACAACACAGCTCCCTCTGCACTGCCCTGCTGAGTGCCACACCACAGGCATGAAGTTGATGCTAAAAAGTATTTAAATTAATTCGAGTATGCCCTGGAGCTCCTTTCAGTGTCAGTCCACTGTGCGACGAGTTCCCCTTTGCCATTTGCCAGTTCTACGTCTCTCGTAGACATTTCAACAGCGTCTCGTTTATCGGGCTTTGGACAGCATTTTATTTGTACATATTTAAATTTGCGACAAGTTTTACGTGGTGCGGCCTATCCAGAGAACACAATGGCTAATCGCTCCTTTGACAATGGCAAAAACCAACGTGACAACCGTGACTACAATCGAGAGTTCAATCGTGATGGCAATCGGGGTGGCAACAATCGTGGCACTTATCGTGGCAATAATCGTGACAACAACTATCGCGGCAATCGCGACAATCGCGACAATCGGGACAACTATCGAGAGGACAGGAACCATCGCAACTTCGGACGTGATCGCAATTGGGATAATCACAATCGCAATCGCAACAACCAGCGGCCGGTGCCCACAGATCCACCGTTCAGCGCCTATGTGGGCAATCTGCCCCAGGGCCTTGTCCAGGGCGATGTGATGAAGATATTCTCGGACTTTGAGGTGAAGAGCGTGCGGCTGATCAATGACCGTGAGACGGACGAGTTCAAGGGCTATGGCTACGTGGAGTTCGAGACGCTGGAGCAGCTGGAGCGCGCCCTCGCGTGCAATGGGCGCATCAAGCTGGACAACTTATCGGCTCCGCTGCGCATCGACATTGCCGATAATCGCCGCCAGGTGGGTGAGGGAGGAGGAGGAGGTGCTGCAGGCGGTGGTGGACGAGGCGGAGGAGGTGGCTATCAGCAGTCCTCGGGCAGCCGCAACTATTACCAGAGACGCAACTATCGGCGCGACGACAGCGTCGGCTCGCATCAGATTCCGCCCAGTCCGGACACCGACAGCCTGCGCGGCTCCCCCGGGCAGTCCTTCTCCAACAGCAGCCCCACCAGCAGCACCGTAACCCTGCGAGGTGGCCCACAGTCTCCCCGAGACAACATTAACAGCAATCGCTCCGGAAATCGCTACCAGAGCCACGACAATGCCCAGCGCAATCGCAACCACAGCACGGGCTACCTCGATAGCCTGCAATCCTCGGAGAGCATCCAATCGCGCAATCGCAACTTCAATCGGTAATCCAAAGGCTCTACATATATCCCTCTCTAGAGACTTAATCCTTTTCCTGCAGTTACAACAACAACGGCAGAGGAGGCGGTGGCGGCGGTGGACGCTCGCCGGATCGTCAGCGTTTCAACAGCAGCAACGGCAATGACAACGGCAACTACACACATTTTACACAGAATCGCAATCGGGATCGTCGTGGCCACTACAATCCGAATGGTGGAGGCGGTGGCAATGGCACTGGCAATGGCAGCCTTCGTGGCACCAGTCCGGGCTCCACTTCCCTTCGCTCCCTCATGGACGACGACGATCGCCCGAAGCTGCAGCTGAAGCCGCGCACTGTGACGGACCCCCTCAATGCGCTGGCCAACACCGAGCAGGCCTCGAAGATCTTTGGCAAGGCCAAGCCACGTGCTGAGCAAACCACGCCCACAACCACGCCACGCTCGGAGCAACAGGGCGGCAACAACAGCGACTAAACGGACACCAAAAGGCACTCCAAAAAGAACAGAAAAAACCAAAAAAGATTCCAGCGAATACCAACAAAATCAGCAGCAGAAACAGGCAACAAGATCTCTCCCTCCTCTAAACGTTTGTGTCGAAATGAAATTGTATTTAATTAAATCTTTATGTGCAGCGAAAAGGATCTGTTCAGCGGTGAATTCTTAGTTGATTTTCTTCGATTCATAGCTGAACTTTTGATGGATAATCATCCGTAGAAAATAGTTCAAGAAAAAGTAGTTTCCGCTCAAAGGAAAGCTGTCTTCAAATTGTTTTCAAAACATTCAAAACACGAAAAGTTCTTTACCTAATTAGACATTATGCGACGAAGCCTCCTTAGCAACCATAAACCTCCACGAATATTCCGCCACTTTGCCACGATGAGCTCCCATAAATTTCAAAAGTTAATGCTCAGTGACACAAAATCCAGCAAAAGGGAAAGGAAATGCCCAGGAAACCTGCCCCTCGTGGACACTCGCGGACACTTGCGAGCATTAACTAGTCAACTCGAACTAATTGAATTGAGATGAGATTAAAGAATTTTACGCCGAAATGAAGACATCGGCCAGTTGGCAGTTGTCGGCAGTTGGGGCCGTGAAACGTGGGCTTAGAACCGGGCCCGGGACAGGACACTTGTCGTGGTATTTATGGGCCACGATTTACGAGCCACAACACAAGGCATCCTCCTGGTCAGGCAGGGTCCTGGCCTGGTCCACGGGTTGCAAAGGCAAATTGGCTTAATTTCTTTTTAATTTGCTTCCGCTGTTCCGCGTTCGCTTCGGTTTTTCCGTTTTCTTTGCAGCGGCCTCTCGAAGTGAAATTCAATTTGAAAAAGTGGCCAACCCAGCGACCCCGGGACACGTCTACGGCAGCGGATGCGGAGGTGAACAAGGCGTGGCCGTGCCTTGTTTCCATTTCAATTTTCTAGATGATGATATGCCTATACCAGAGACCCTGCCCATCCCCATCCCCATCCCCCCCGTGTGCCCATCCCGAAAAGCCAATTTACGCACGAACATTTTTTCAATTTACGGCGGACAAACCGCAGGACCCCCCTCTCGGCGGCTGCTGCTGCTGCTGCACTTTATAGAAATCCCGCGGAAAATTCACGGTATTAAAGGACTTTTCTTCTCCTTCCTGCGAGCCGCGATTTCCTTTTATTTCTTTTGAAGTTCGCCCACTGGCCGCGAGTTTTATTTGCCTTTTTCTTAGAGCGCTTTTCCTCGGCTTTCGTCCGATTTTCTCGCTTTTCTTTTTGGTTTTTTTTCCACGTTTTTTTGTTGTTGTCCCCGTTAATGTGTCACACGCACTTTATAAGCAATTGTTGTTGGAGAGAGAGCGAGTCCATGGCCCATGGGCGATGGCGTCTGGCCAAAGTTGACGACGATGTCGACGCCCATGGCGCAATTATTATGATTATTAGGTACAGCTGCACTTGGTAGACGGGTACGGCTACGGGAGCGGGGAGTGGGGAGTCTCCTCCACTTATAAACAACAAAAAATTGTAATTTACCTTCTGGAGTCGTGAGTCGTGGAGCAAAGTTTCGAGAACTGCTGCTGTTTGTTGTTGCTGCTGTCGTTCATTAGGGTGGACCCTGGCAACTTCCTCTCTCCTGAACACTGGACGCTGTGCACCGCCTTGGGGGTCACGCGTTAATAATCGCGCTGAATGACTCCATAATGAAAATATTAAAGGTGTTTGCTGTTGCTGTTGTGCTCAGGGATAAGGGCACAATCGCCTGGAGTCCGAGTGGGAGGCTGAGTCTGAGTTCTCGTTGTCGTCATCTCACACAAAAGGCGCAAAGTTTATGTTTATGTCATGCCTTGGCATAGGCAGGGCAGGGGGGTGTGGCGAAGTTAGATCCAGAAGTGGTGTATTGGGGGAGGGTTTAATTTAATAATAATGCTGCCTTTTTTTCATTAAACGTAAGTGCAGGCAGGCAGGCAGGCAGGACTCAATGATGGCAGGTTGAAATGAGCTGCTGATGGGCAGTGCTGAACACCAGGGTAGGTAGGGGATTGGTGGGTAGTTTCTATATATTTTATTTATGTTTATAAGAGGGAAAACCTTACAAGGGATAGTTAGATTTACTTAGATTTATTTTAGATACATTTTCCACTTAATTTCCAAGCTTAAATCTAAACAAAACTATCACAAAATAATTCAAATTCCAAGAAAGAAAAGGGACTAAGAGCAAGTCTAGTTGTACCCTTGAGCCCTGCTTAACATTCAAGGCCAATAGTCAATATTTGGCAGATATCAGCAATCAAATTGTGTTTGCGCTTTCAACAGAGCCCAAAAAGAGCCCCGAAGAAACAATTAAAGCTGGACCACAGGACAAGGAGAAGGAAACGTGTAGTCGTGGAGTCCTGTAGTCCAAGCAGAGACACAGAGTAATATTTTAAATGTAGTTTCGGGCTAATTGTCATGCTATCGACGGCGTCTTATCGGGCAGGACAGTGGACGCTGCCGTTGCCGTTGCCGTGGCCCTGTCTGTGGCAGCAACAAAACAATTTGGGGGCAAATTTATGCAACACAAACGAGCTGAGAATGCCCCAAAGGGCGCACACACAGGACACACACACAGATGGGCAGATAAGCAGGACATTTCCCCGACATATTAAGTCAAAAATGTGACTATTAAAATGCTAACATTTGCAAGTTTATCTTGGGACTGACTGCTCTGCTCTCTGCTATCTATCGACAGCACAGGAGCGAGTCCTGGTGCGGAAAAGGAATTGGAAAGGGACTGGGAATGGGAATGGGGAATAGGAGGTGAGCGGAAATCTAGACGTGGCCATTAATGAACGGTTGTCGGTCGTCGGTCGTCGGTTGTCGGTTGTCGTTGGTCCACCGGCGACTAGGTCCAGGGGTCGTCCAAGGGCTACCAGGTCCAGTGCCAGTGCCACTACTACAGTGGAGTCCATTAAAAAGGACTAAATGGCAATTAAACATTTGCGAGAGAGACAGCGAGAGGGTCGGAGAGGGCACAGTTCGAGTGGGCTGGGGCAATTAAGGCTCCCTTCTGCACTCCAGCCAAGGACACTTGGCAATTAAGGCGGACGAAAAGTTGGCTCTGCTCTGCCAATCCCTTAGCGACAGTTTCTGGACGAGAGAGTTCGTACACAGTCCGGTGTCCACCGTCCACCGTCCACTGTCCTGTGTCCACTGTCCTTATCCTTTTCACCTATCTCTCTGGCCGAAACTTAAATGAGTTTGAGTCTGTCTGCTGCTGTCTGTCTGCCTGCTGCTGCTGCTGCTGCTGCCTTCTGCGAGCATTTAAATGAGCCTCAGCGTTGGGCCTGTCTCTGTTCGTTTGCTGCCACATCTTGTGCTGCAACTTTGATTGGCTGCCCCTTCGCTCGAGTGGCCAGGAGATTTATCTGCGGAGCCTCTGATTGCGCGTCCCGCACATAAATCCCTACCTAGGACACAGCAGCGGGGCAGGAGGCACTCCCCCAATCGCATTGCTCGTAAAAATATTTGAAATGCCAGCAAGAGAGAGAGTGAGGAAGATGCACATGTGAGGGAGGGGGAGAGATGGCCCCGATGGACACCCATTCCATGTCGGCTTTTCGGGGGAATAAATCGGAAGCGGCATCTTCGATATGCTCGTTTAAAATAATTTATTGCACTGCCTTGACACTCATTGCCACCAGTTTCTAACTGGAACGCTGACACTCTCTGCCACACACACACACACACACACACACACACACGGTGGCTGCCTGACACCGAAAATGTCGAGCACCGAGCAACAAATGTCGAGCACTCGAGAGGCAACAAGATAAATTGCGCAAATAGAAAAATGTTCTAATTAAAATTATGCACAAATATTTTAGATTTCCTTTCCGAAACACTCTCCATGTCGGTGTAGTATTGATGGGGTGCCAATTAAAATTGATTGGAAATTCCCAAGATTCCTCAGGCATTCCTCATGTGGCACGTGGGTCGCCGCCCCGAGAGCGGCAGCTGCTCCTCCTTGATCCTTTCCTATTAGCATGCAGCATTTTTCCTTCGTTTGAAGTGTCTAGCAGTAGTTCTGCCACAGCCATAGATAGAGTTCTGTGTCCACTGCTGTATCTGCATCGCCAACTGCTCTGCCGCCTGGCCTCGACTTTCTGCTTGAATGACTTTTGAATTGCCAAACCAGAAAAAAAGGGAAAGCAAAGCAAAAGCAATCTCAATTAACACTTTTGTAGAGTAAGCCATAAGCAGGGCGCAACAATCGTTCTCGTTCCTCTATGAGATTCGAATGGCAGGGCACTGGGCACCGAAAATGCAGGCAGATGTCTAAATGCAGGCATTTAAGATCCACACAAGGCCCACCCCCTCGTGCCACGCTAATGTAGCAAATAAAACGGTCACCTTAATGGATTTTTGTTACGCGGTCTAACTCCGAATTGGACAGAAGGTCCAGGAGCGAAGGAAGACTCGTCGCGCTGCATCGTCCTGGAGCGTGCTGTGCCATTGATTGTCCTTGAATTGCCCGGCGCCGCCGTCGTTCGCCACTTAATCCAATAGTGCTGCACATGTTGAGCAAACGGCTAACAATGGACTCACTCGGTCTCTCTCCCCCTCTCTGGCTCTCTACCTTAAGCGGCTTTCACCTTGCCACCACCAACAGAGGCAACAGAGGCAACACACTGAGGAGGCACCACCAGCTTTGGGCTTGATTTTCGCACTCGCATCGGATGGCAAAGGGATGGAGGCATGAGGGTGGGACCAACTGTTGTGAAAACTGTGCGGAAACGTGTAGTTCGTCGCTTTCCAGGACTTATCACACACACGCACGACCGCACCATGGCGCTGCACCACCGTCCAGCCACGGACCACCTTTTGCCTCGTTTCCACGGGCTGCTGCGAGGAGTGTTGACTTCGCCCTGACTGACGCATTATGATGATGTATTAGTAGTGGAATTAAAATTAAAAGCACTGACATGCGTCAGTCCGATCAGGTTATGCCAGCAGCCAGACCCCTTAATGAAGTCTTTGTTGCAGACCTAATTATTAATCCCCCCCAGAAGCAGCAACACGAGAGGCAGAGCGAGAGAGCAGTATGGCGCGGCATGTGTATCCACAAATCTTGGGCAACATCTGCTGGATCTGCTGAATGGATCCGCTGACTGACATTAACTAAAGACCCACGAAACGGCCGCCAATTGCGGCCTGAAGTTGAGTTGTAAATGTGAAAAATTCAACCGAAATTCGAACCGAAACTGAAACTCAAATTCTGGGGTCTGACAAGCGCAAACTGAACGGAGGGCAAAACATATTTCGGCGGGAGCCAGCAGCTTCGGAATGAAAGATCATTCAGCTGTCAGAATCATTAAGAAATGTGAAATCGTTTAAATATGCTCTTGGGTTTCGTATTTATTTAAACTGAGCTTTTCGGGGGGAATGGCTGGAGCAAGGCGCCGATGCTGACACATGGAGAGGAACGGCTTCAGATGTGAGTCTGCCACATGGCAAGAGTGGCGCAAGAATGAGGTTACCTTCCATTTGTGAGTCACTTTCAACGGACATCTTTGTGGCTCTACTTGGGTTGCAAACGAGAATGAACTCATGAAAGATCTGAGAGGGAATAAGTGTAACTTTATTTGGAAAATTCCAATGATAGATCGTGTATCTTTATTGGATGCAAAAACAGTAGAAATTTAGATCTTTCCGCGCTCTTCTTCTGTCTAAAGTGAAATGAAATACGTTCGGAGCAACAACTTCCTCCTTCGTAGCGCTCTACATTTGGGGAGGTAAGTCAAAATTCTCTAAATTGAGTGCCAAAATATTTCACTCCCCAAAAAAAATGACTGACCAGGCCACACGTTGGCAAAGTGCGAAACATTTTTATTACGAATTCGTGAGTTTTGCGGCAAATGGCAGCTCGATGGCAGCTCTCGCGGCCCGCTAATGATTTCTATGCTGCTCCCCCCATAGACATATGTCAGCATAGATATTGTACGAGTAGATGTCTAGTTTTTCACTATTAAGCAGGCATGGCGATGGGGCAATAAAAATACCCGAGCATATCAGGAAAACAGAGCCCGGGCCCGGGCCCCACCACGATGACTGCTCAAACGAGAAGATGATGATGAGGCGGCCGAGGCCGAGGCGAAGGCGGCCCAGTTCTAAGGCTGGCAGCTGCCTCCAGCATTCTAGCATCGTGTGCCATTCGACACGCCCACAATTGTCGATTGTCTTACACTCTCACACACACACACAGAATCTCCACTCACTAACGAGAGGAGCATTCAAATTTCGGTGCGTTCATTGAAATATGAACGATGGATGGGTCGTCGGTCGTCGGTCGTGGGTCGTTCGACGATAAAAGTGGTCACAGCAGAGAGCAAAGACCCTGGCGATGCCACGGGGTAAAGAGAAATTTTCATATAAAGTACCTTTTGTTGGCATTTTAATGGTGCGCTTTATGGAAGGATTAAGCACATAAACTTGTCAATAACTCGAGTGCCGCCCAAACACACTCCAGCAACTCCAGTCCGCATTCGGCGGGGCGACTCTTCTTCCAATAATGTCACCGCACTTTGACTGAGAAATCCCAACCAGGAACCAGCACCCAGAAACCAGCAACCAAAGACAGAACCAGAGACAAGTCTTCGCGGAGGATGGGGAGAAACGATTTTATTTATGAGCTCAACATTAAATTGTTGCCGCATATGTCGAGCAGGGGCCAGAAACTTATTAAAAACAATCGAGAGAATCCTATGGAACGAAATAGAGCCACGAGCACATTATTGATAAACACATAAGAAGGAGAAGAATCAGTTAATGGATTTATGGATGCTGCAGAATGGATAAGGAGAACATCCGAGGAGATAACTAAGCGGCATCGTTGGGCGCTTACTTTTATAGGTATTTCGAGACTTTGATGGAAAGGCTAAGGATGAGCATAAGTACATCTTTTTGACTGGAATTTAACGATTGTTTACCATTACGTAGCATCAATCATAAGTAGGGGAAATGTGTAATTAGTCTTGCTTGGGAGTGTACAACTTTAAGAACTTTAACAGAGTTACATTTTTTGTTATAAATCCTAAGAATCTTCAGCACTTTATTGCCTGGCTATCAATGGCAGCACTTCCACAGAAATTTATATCTACTATAAATGGAAAGCATTGTGGTAGATTTCCATTGAAATCTTTCCAAATATCGAATGCACCTGTCTGCGCTCCCACTGCCAAAACGATTCGCCCATCGATTGGCCATCGAAACCCTTAATAAACTTGTTTATCCGCCACTCGAAGACTTGGAGTAAACTCCGTGGATATGCCAAATATGCCAAACATTCATAAAGATGTCCCTCAATAAGCCAGGCAGCCAGCCAGCGTTTAGGAAACCTTTTAGCAGCGGCGGCAAAAAATCTAAACAGAGATTGGGGACTGGGAGGAAGACCGAAAATCGAGCGAAATGAAAATTGCAAGCCATCGAGCGAGCGGAGGAGCAAACCCGAGGAAGATTACATGCCCCTGCGGCAATTATTTTACGATGCACAAAGGTATTGTTAAAAGGCAAAACATCGCAGGAGGACAGCAACGAAGGAAGGAAGGAAGGAAAAGCGAAACAGCAGCAGCAACAGCAGCATCCAGGGCACAGAGACAGGACTCGTGGCAGGAGCAAACAAGCAAACAGCCAAAGCAAAGCCAAATATGTTGAAATGCGGCCAGGACCCCAGGACCCAGGACCCAGGCAGAAGCGAGGAGTCCTGCGCTGCGATGCGATGCCGCAGTTCAATATGCAGCGGCAGGCAATATTAAAATATCTTAAGGATATTATGTTATTACGCACACATTACACAGGAGCAAGGAGAGGGGAGAGATGAGATGTGCGATGGAGATGGGCTGCTGGTAAGAGACAGAGCTTGAGGGATAGCAGCAGGCAGAACTCCACTCAAATGAGATAATTCCCTGTAAAATAATAATAAAATAAGCAACCTTCGGCTCGGAAATCCCTTCACTCCCCTCCACTCCCAGCAATCCGAGAGTAAGGTTTTTATGATTTTCATATTTTCGCAACCCCCGTTCGCGCGTTTAAGTGCTTTTCAATATGAGTAAAATGCATTAAAGGTATCTGCGCTGGCTGTGGCTCTACCCGAGAGGCCACATTGTTTGGCCGCCGGCTAGGGAAGCAGCGGCACAGGAGTGGCACAGGGCACGGGGCAGATTGGCCAAACCTTCGTGGCAGTGGCAGGAGGCACAAGTTAAGGGATTTTCGTATTAAAACAAAACACACACAGCAATCACGCCCCCAGCTTCAGGGGCAGAGCGAGCGCTGCTTCTGCCACTGATCTGTCGATTCAGCAGAAAATCGTAAGAAAAAACCCCCCCCCGAAAGAGTAGGAGGTTTTCCCAGGCAAATGGAGGACAATTTTTAGTTTTGATCTAAATGCGTCAATAAATTTTAACACTTTCCGTCGTCGCTGGGGCGACAGAAACAAAAGTCATTTCGAGGCTTACAATAAAATAAAAGGAGACAAAAAGGAACGTTTAATGGTACCCTGTATTAGTGGGGAAAGAAGGGTAGATGCGTTGGTGTACGAGTTCAGGGATTAAAGAGGGATTTTGGATTATTCATGTAGTAAATTTATTACCAGTAACCAAACTGATACCATTCCCAGTGTGCTTGTAGATCGAGAATATTCCATAAAGTCTTTTTCACATTTTCGAGTCTCAAAACTTTTACTGATGAAATGTCGATTAGCTTCCCTTCAAAAACCTTCCAAAGTCTTATAAACTCTTCTCAGAATACTGTACACACCCCATGCCATGCTCCCTCAGATAATTTTCTTTATTTTCTTTTCTTTATCCCATTTCTGTGACCCCTTTTCCAGGGCATCGCCAAAGTCCGCGCCCCGCCATCCATTCAATACGAAACTTACTTTCTTTTCAGCCACCTCAGCAGTTTCTTGCGTTTCGGTTATCAATGGGGCTCATTTTAAAATCAACGCCTAGTCGTAGTCCTGCAAAGTCCTGCGACGTCCTGCTTATTTACGAGAGATGTCATTGACTTGGTTTCGCCACTGGGTTTTGCCCAAGTTTTCATTTCATTTATGGGGCCGCTGCTCCACTTATCGCTCCATGTGCATCTCATCTAACCAGAAAGAAGAAAAAATACCATTTGGCAGGGGACTCGCTCATCCTCACAGAAGGAGGTGGCAGAGTGTGGACTGTGACTGACTGTCAGGGGAGTGTCCATGCGAGTGCCATACGATTTGCACCCGAGAACCCCACCGCCCCATCGAAAGTAAAGCATCAGCAAAGAGTTTGCACAGAGTTAGCCGTAATCCGGCAAGGACAGGACATGGACAGGACATGGCCTGGCAAATTTATCGCCGCTGATAAGCGTTAATAAATTAATTAGAATTATTGAAATGCGTGCGCCGGATCCTGCTGCTCCTGTAGCTCCACTTCCACGAGGCAGAGTTCAGAGTGCAGAATGCAAACACAGCTTTGGGCATGGGCATGGGCATGGGCCATGGCGACATGTGGCATGAATATTGGGGCTCATGGGGCAGCGGCAGCGGCGCAGCCATTATGCGCTGATTTGTGTTGCACACAGAGGACAGGGACTCTCGCTCTAACGAGGCCTGGTGCTCGGACACGGACCATGGACCGCACACACTTCTGAATTAGTTTGTTTGAACTCTCGGACTGTTATCTCAAGTTGTAGATTTGCAACATTTTGTAGTCATTTCCGGCGCAGGACTCCGTCACACGAGCATCACGCATTTGCAATTTGCATTTTTGGTAACGGGCCACGGGCCACGCCCCGCTTTTATCAATTCAATTTACGCACTTCCCCGCCCCATAAAGTAGCCCTGCGAAAATCCCCGAAAAATACACCCATTTGCCGGACACCAAGGAAAAGCACACACACACACACACACACATTGATTTATGTTCGTTGTCTAAATTTGCGCTTAAATTTCTCCTCTCCTGCATTGAATTTCCCTACCCGCCCTACCACACCTTTTCCGCTGCAAAACAGAGGAAAACTTTCGGCGTCTTGTTGCGTCATTTTTTGAGTTCTTTAATGGCATTAAAAAGTTTGCCCGCCGCTGGCCAAAGTTGCTTCCCAGCGCGGCGCGGCACGGCACTAAGGTGCCTTTTTTTATTGGCGCCTGTGCAAGGACCTGTATTCTAGTTGCTGGACGTGTTTGCCCCGCAGGAATCCCAATCCCTTGGCTCAAGGTGTCCGCGTCTAGGACACTCCACTCTCCTAAAGCAGCAGAAAAAAAACAGCAAACGAAAAAATTAAATAAAACTTTTTTAGCTCACAAATGTTTTGCTGCTAATTGAAAATATCTGTTGGGTTCAATTAGATGAAGAAGATAAAGGTGCACTGGGAGAAAACTGAGGAGGAGAATATTAAGATTTATTTTGAAGAAATTGTTGGCTGGAAGAGCGGAATTTATCCATGAATTCAGCTGCAACAGGAGCAAACTTCTCTGATCTTTTCGAAGATGTTTCTGTTCTTAGTTTGAGATGTTAAATTCCACAAAAAATAGACGGAAAGTTCCAGAATGTGTTCCTAAAATGTGGATACTGATGGACAGACTTTGTCGTCTTCCAATCAAAATATTTAGCGCGTTCTTTCTTGCAAGAATTTATGAGACAATACTGGGAGACATATCATTTTTTGGGGTAATATTTCTTCATCAGTTTCTCATAATTTCTAAAACTACATTCCACTTTATAGACGAAGGTGATTTGATAATTTTCTCCCTGTGCATGGACAACATTGCACCGTGCGGCGGCGGCTTAAGCGGCTGACTGACCCCGGCTAAAACTTTTCCAGTCGGAATGGTGGCAGGAG
This sequence comes from Drosophila subobscura, assembly GCF_008121235.1. Taxonomy (NCBI): domain Eukaryota; kingdom Metazoa; phylum Arthropoda; class Insecta; order Diptera; family Drosophilidae; genus Drosophila; species Drosophila subobscura. The sequence continues at coordinate 24,456,918 of NC_048533.1, read as the reverse complement.
CGGCTGGATATAGCGCAAAAAAACTCGCTGATTTAAGCAATTTTTTCTCTGTAAAAGAGAACTTTGCACTTGTGTGGCGAGACAAGCGACTTTTCAGCTTTTCAGAGGCTGTGGCTGTAGAGCGCTGTTGGGGTAGGGGCAAGTGCAGAGGAATTGATTCGAGGCAATTGCCCAGTTTAGTGGCATACAAATGAGGAGAGGCTTCACCTGCAGCCAAGAAACTTGTGGTCAAAAGTAAAGGTTAATTGGAGGAGATGGATCAGAGCAAAGAAGGAAAAACTTTCCCTTCAACTTTAAATTTCCATTAAAAACTTTAAATTGCTATAAAAGTAAGCGGCAGGAGAAATAAATTAACTACCTCAGCCGCTGCGTGTCCGCCTTGTTTGTATATTTAATATAATGATCCGAAACACAAGCCCTACACACAATAAATAAACAAAAATCAGGCATCAAATGGCCAAACACAAATTGTCAATTAAAAGGTATTTAAGCTTAATACCCCACGAGTCACACGAGACACACACACAGAGAGGCAGAGAGAGAGGAGCGGAGCGGAGCGCTTAATCCACGTAAATTAGTGCAAAAATCAAGTGGATACCTTTTTGGGGGGGTGGAGGCGAAGGCTGATGGCTGATGGCCTCTCCCCAGCACACGCAGCATGACCCTGCCCATCCTCTGCCTCTTGGGGGCTGGCAGGCAATGGCAACCGACACCAATAAAGCCAACAAAGCGTTTTTAGGGTTAAGTCCATGTCAAAGTGTCAGTTTAGTATCGGTATCATGTCATGTTGTCTGTTGGTTCGTGGTGTGTGGCGATATGCTACGGATGCTGCTGGGGCAGCACCGGGTGGGGCTGCCTGTTCAGGTTGCGACCGTGGGCTAGGGAGGTTTTAATTTCGTGTGTGTGCTGTGTGGCAACATCAGGCCCAACAGACGTGTGCTTCACAGCCTACCCCTGCCTCCGGTCTCTCTCTCTCCCTCTGCCTCTGGATTTGCGCTGAAGGTGCAACGTTTTACTAATGAATTTAACAAGGCTTTTTGGGTGCCGGAGCCGGAGCCGGAGCCGGACCCCGTCACGTTGCACGTTGCAACGTTGCATGCTCATTAAAATGTCAGAGCAGAAAGGCGGGCAGGCAGAGGCAGAGACTCTCTGCAAAAGGAAAGCCCCAGCGTCTGTGTGTCTGTGTCTGGGGGCATCAGCTGCACTTGGCTGCCGTTCTGTTTGTCCTGTGTGTTGCCAACATATTTTTCAAATGTTCCGTTTGCATAAGTGAAAAGGCCAAAAAGGGAAGATAACGTCCACGTCCCGTGGTGGGTGGAGTTGTCCAACATTGGCGTCAACACACACGCAGGAGCGGAGAACCAGGAGGACCAGCAGGATGGGAGCCACTGGGCAACAATGGCGCGTAAATTTACGACTCACCTACGCGACTAGACAGCCCTGGCAGGAGGCAGTGGCAAGGGGCAGTGGCCGGGGGGGCAAGCACATGTGTGCGGCATATTTAAATTTGTTTTCAGGGGAAGCCAGGAGGTAGCCAGGATTTCAGGAATCGCTTGTTAATCCAATAAAATTCACGTAATTAAATTTGCGCTTCATTTGGCGTTTGTCATTCCTGTTGTTGCGTCGTTGTTGCTTCAGTTGTTGTTGCGGTGACAAATTTAAAACCTGTTGTCTGTCGTCCTGCCACTCATGCAGCACCCCTTGCCACTGCCACTGCCACTGCCCCTGCCCACATCCTAACACTCAGTCAACCCCTTTCCTGGAGGAGGCAAGCGAAAAAACGGAATCAGAATCACAAATTGTTGTACACGTAGTAATTTTTCAATTGCTGCATAATTGAAGGCAAACCAGAGCACAGGGCGACGCTCTCCTTCCCCTCTGTTGGTGTGAAAAAAATTGGCAAAATATTGGCAGCAAATTGTCGGCATGACAAAGTTCTACACTGCACCACCCTCGCATATGCCACGCAGCCCTGGCCGACAGGCCAACTCCTGGCTCCTGGCTCCAGCCTCCGCCCGCCCGCCTGTTGATGTGTGGCTTTGTTTTTTCGCATTTTTTTCCAGCTCTCCTGTTCTCTGGAGGATTCGTTGACTAGCAATTGTGTGTGTGCGTTGGCAGATGAAAAATGATTTTTAATTGTTGAGTGGAGAGTGTTTTGTGGCTGACGGAACACAAAAAAAGAAAAGGTTGAGCACCTCCCACGCTCAGTCGCTTTCTCCCTCATGTGTTTGCATGCTGGTTCTGTGGCTGATAAACTCTTTGCAATTGTGAAACTGATAACCAAATGTCGACACGGCACTCATTACTTCCGGCTGGCTCTGTGCGGTCAGCAGACCGACCAGCAGATGAGCGGCGGCAAAGGAAGTGTCGTCGATAAGGTCCAACCAGATAAGACGCCGCCGCCTCGTCCACAGATGCAACAACTGCCACACCAAAGTGCGATGCAACTGCCTCTCCAAAGTGCACTCGGACTTGAGGCGGCAGACTTCAAAAAGTGTGCAACAATCTACAGCTAGAAGCTGAAGCTGAAACTAAAGCCAAAGCCTACTCTACGCGGTGCCTAGTACCGAACGTCACTTTTTCTTATCACTGCGCTGCGGAGTACTACGTTGTTTTACGCTGCAGCTGCCACAGGGTAGCAGGGGCATAATGAGACTGTGGAGATCTCAGCTTAAGTTGCATTCCAAGGCGTACCAGTACGTCGTGCATTTGCATATCTCCTCCCTTCCTAGCCTTTGAAGCTTTTGAAGCGTGTGCCCGTTTCCCATTGCTCACTCAATCAGCGCTTCTGTCCGTCCAGCAGTGGCGTAGTTTTTCACAAAGCCGCGGAAAGTATTTTAAATACACTAACTGGGGATAGTATAAATATTATGAGAGATTGGTAGCTTTGAGGAAAGTCGGATTATCCCCACTTTGCTGATATAAAGAACAGAAGAAACTGATTCTAAAACATCAATCAGAAAATTGATTATTGATCTTAAAAATTTGCATATATCTTAAGCATTTTTCCTACATCTTCCAGTATCTGTACATTCCCAATCGTTTCTTATTATAGAGCATCTTTATATTCGTTGCAATGCCCAGTCCCCGCCATCTTGTCTGTCGCTTTTTCTGTGTGTGACTCGTTGCCTTCAGTGACTCGACTTGGACGCTGCGTCAGATGGCGGCGGCTTGTGCCACAATTTTGGCGATTAAAAAAGGATACACACATGAATATGAATACGAATACGAAAACGACCATGAGTGCATATGAGTGTGTTTATGGGTGTTTGCTTTGGGTGTGTGTGGACGGACGCTGGCCATAATGATGAAATGTAATTTAGCACAGTTCTCCGAAGAACATCGCAGCGGCGCAGAGATGAGAGAGAGGTTGATGGACGGACAAACGGACGGGCGGACGGAGCTGTTATCATTTTCTGTTGCTCGTTCTCGATGTCGTCGTTCCCGTTGTCGCATTTCGCTTTTCGCTTTGACTTTAATTAAAAATGTTGCGCTTTGTGGCAGCCACAGCTACAGCCGCAAAGCAAAGTCACATTTGCATTCACATTCGCACAGATTCATATTCGTTTATTCATATTTTGGTTGTTTTTTGTTTACGATTTTTTAATATAATTAAAAACAAGAAGGGAAAGGGTTTCGTGGAGCGGCCGAAACTTTGGATGCCCTGAAAGATTGACTGCGGTGGCTGTAGAATATGTGATATAGATTCTAGATATGGGAGTCCTATAGTAATTACATGACTCTGACTCGTAGAAATATCTATCAAAATGATGTGTGTAACACTTGGTTGGATTATCTTCAGAAACAAAAGTTATTTTCTACATCAAACTGTCTTTTCGATGAATAATTTGATGTCCCATCGACTAGACAGAATCTCGCTGATCCATAATGAGACACATTCTAAGAGCTTTCTCAACCCTTTCTCCCCATTAAACCTCCTTTTCTAGGGTACATAAGTTGGTCTCCTTTATTGTTCCTTTATTCCCATCTTAAGATCCTCCTCCCTTCTTGTATAGCATTCTCCCTTCAAGATGGAGCAGCCCGTCGATAAACCCCAAAGCAAATGCATTGCCAAGGAGGGGGGGAAAGAGTTTGCCATGATATTAGTGTGTGCGAGATATTAACAGCATATTTGACATAACAATATGGAGAGTGTACTGCCAAGGACTGCAGCCCTACCCAAGGCAGCAACAGGAAACAATTTTTCATCTTGTGTTGGTTTTTATTAGCCACTCAGAAGGCTGCAGGCAGCAGCCAGAACTCCACCCACAGAACCACTCCATGGAGTGGATCGGAGTGGAGTGGTCCAGTCCGGATAGCAGGCGGCATTCATGGCATCTACTCATAAGGCGATCCGCCTGCATTCCCGCTTAGCCAGCAGCCAGGACATGCCAAGGATGTGCTGTTGGCTCATAAGACAACATAAAGTATGACAGACATTTTGGCAACACTTGGCAGTCCGTTAGCAGCGCATCTATAACGCTTTTAAATTGTTCCAAGACAAAAGAGCTGTCATAATTCGCTGCAAAATATTGTCACCCAAGGAACGGCGCTCATATGGCAGCCAATTTGCCTTTCACTTGGCTCCGAATGTGTCTCTGCAACTGGCTGTGGGAAGACATTAGTTGGCCATTAAATGGGCAGCGTCTTGGCCTCGAAACTCCTCCGACTGTCCGGAAGTACGCGCCATTTTCTAATATTGTAACGGAAGCAATTAATATGGTAATAATGATGGTAGCAACAGAAACAGCACTCTTAATGGCAACGGACATCCAGTTATTGCTCGTGCAAGGAGTCTCCAAGTGGCGATGGATGGGCTGGAGAATTAACCCTTCGAGAAACAAATATGAATAGGAGATATGGGGACAAGAAAGATATCTTTCGGGAGAGGATGCAGTCAAGAAAATAAATATTAATTTCTCATAACAAAGCCTCGAAAATAGTCTCAAAATCTCGTGTTTCCTTGCTCTAACTTCATATATTTGTTCCCCAAAGTAAGATCTACATTTTTTTGTTGCCATGTCCCTGCCCAAAACGTTCGACAAGTCGCTGCTCGTGGAGTATGGAGCTGCCTTCATGTACTACATGGAGAAGCACAAGCTCCTGGAGGTGATGAGCCGTCTGCTGGCGGAGGTCTCGGAGCAGCCTGTCGAGGATCTGCGCCGCTGGTTGGGGCAGAATGTACGTCGCATTGGCGTCGATATCTACACCAAGAATCTGAACGCTGTGCATCGCGGAGTGCAGGGAGACTTCTACCAGCTGCCATGTGCATTCCAGCATCGCCTCGTGCTCCATGGCAGACCGGGATCGGGTCGGCGATCGCTGGCACATGCGCTGGCCAAGCGCTGGAACCTGCTGATCATCGATGCGGATGTTCTCGCTTACCACAGCATCAACGGGCAGCGTCAGGACGAGAACACACGTCAGCTGCAGGCGGCCATCGAGAAGGATTGCGTCTTTGGGCGCTCCGAGGCCATCGGGAAGCTCCTCCAGAAGCGGCTGCTCAGGGACGATGCCCTGCATCGCGGCTGGATCCTCATCAACTACCCGAACAACAGCTGCGAGGCCCGGGAGCTCTTTGAGCACTTCTCGGCGCCACCCAACCGCCTGATCTTCCTGCGCATCGAGGAGCGTATGGCCCGCATGCGCATCCTCGTGAAGAGCTACGCCTCGGGGCCACAGGCGAATGTCACCTACCTCGACCGCCAGATGCAGCAGTTCCGCAAGAGCGAGCCCCTCCTCAATGCCTACCTCAGCCAACGACGGGAGGTGCTGTACGTGGATGCCACGCCCTGCTTTGAGGAGGTCAAGTGCCACATCCTCTCGCAGCTCACGAAGCTGCCCTACGTCCTGGGCTTCAAGTACGGCGAGGCCAATGCCACCGTCTGAATAAGCGTCGAATACCAAAAACTGAATCTGAATCTGAATCTGCTGCAAAATTGAGTCACAATGTGTTTTATTAAAGGACTTTTCCCTCTGATTATTCTCGTTATTATTATTTGCTCAAGTGGCGGCTGCTGTCGTTTCACTTTTCTTTTTCTTACTTTTTGTTTGGGCTCAGGCCTATCTGGTGACCTCCGCCCCTGAATGGTTTCCCCATGCGCTCAGAAAGTGAATACTTCTCGGGTTTTCGTTTAGGTAAACAACAAAAAATGAGAGTGAATCGAGTTTCAGCAAGAAATGGAACAAAGACTACCCTTGGAAAATGTTTGAGGAAAGAGCATTTATTCTGTTTTGAATGCTAAGAAAAAATGTTGCAATATCTATGGACAAAATTAATGCAGAGTGCAGCATGTCAAATTGGAATTTTATATCTGTGAAACACTGGGAAATATACACCTTTCTATAGGTACTAATATGCTGGACTCTCAAGGGAATCTAGAGACCAAAACATTATTATTTATGTTATTTTATTCTACAAGATCAAACAAATCTTTTTAATATCTAAGCTCTTCTCTGAAGATAAATCATTACCGCATCTAAACACAATATACCCTCTTCCCTTCCCCTGTTTACAGGTCAACAAAAGTGATTTGCTATTTGAATTTTCCACCACTGAAAAATGTGAACAGAAAAACAATAAAAAATGAAGAAAAATGTGAAGGGAAAAAAGAAAAACAAATGATTTTATGACCACAACTTAAGTGCTCAATTTTTAATTGTTTGACGACGCTGATAAGACCCACAGAGGAGAGAAAGCGATGGAGGTGGAGGCGGAGGCTTTTTTAATGGCACCCAAAAGTTCAATCAAAGTTTTCTAAATTTTTTGTTCGGTTTGCTCGCGGGCAGAGCAACTCGCGGGGTCCAAATTAGTCGCCAGCAAATATATATCTGTTCCGATTCCTGTATCCGAGGGATTCCCCAGAGAGCCGTAACCTTAACGATTCCACGGATAATTAAAAAACGCACAAAATTGTTAGCAGAAGATTCATTTTATTCAGCAGTCCCATTCCATTCTCCCCTCCTAGCGCACCACCTTGATGTCGATGGTGAAGCAGCACCGCTTGCCGCTCACGGGATCCTTGAGGGCCCAGCGGATCGTGTAGGGACTCAGCGGGAACTTGGCCTCGATGGGCACTTCCGTGGTGTAGGTCTGCTGCACGCCACTCCTCACGGGGCAGCCGGTGGCCTTGCAGGCATCCCGCTCCAGGCTGAGCAGCGGCAGCTCCACATCCTCGCTCTTCGCCCAGCCGAGAGTCGCCACCAGGTTGTCGGCATCGAATTTTGGCGTAATGTCGAAGCTCATCTCTGCCGGACGCCGACGGCGGATGTGGCAGGCGGCATTGCTGGCCGCCTGGGGGCAGGGCGTCACTCGCACCGCATCCACGGTGCAGGCATCGACGCTGTCCGCACAGTTGAGAAAGTTGATCGACTCCCCGGAGACGGACACGGCGGCCACGAGTGCCAGCAGCAGCAGCAGCGAGCTCAGACGCAACATAGCGGATCGAGAGTTATACACGGAATGCACAGATGACACTCGAAGTGCCTGCGATTACACATGGAACCCGATTTGATTAGAGCTTATCTCTGGCCTCCACTGACCCTTTGAACTGAACCTATCGGCCAGAGATAGGAAGAGTCGCAGTCTCGAGCGTGTGATCTGATGGACAATGTACTCACTCTGGTGGGGCAGACATCGACTTCGAAGTCTATCTGCGCTGCGGCTGGGGCACGGCTATCTCCAAGCGCCAAGGTAACACATGGAAACTCGTCTCTGCACCCGATGGATGCCAAGAACTCGTTGAAATACACTGAACATCAGGGGAATTGAAGAGAACATAAACAAATTTAATTTTAAAATTACTAAAAATTATATTCCTGCAATTAAAAGTACAGAAAAAATGTATATATCCATGTTGAAACAAATTTGTATATTTAGAAATGTTTTCTAAATTATTTTAAGCATTATTTTTAATGTAAAGTTTACTCGGTGCACATCTCCTATATTTCACAACAAAGATTCCTCTCGTTGCAGTCCCCTCAAAAACGTTTTCACTGTAATCTAATTACAGAAATGATTCATTCTGGAATGAACCTACCAAAGCTGGAAATGACTGAGGTTCCTGCTGCACCTCTCACATATTACACGTTCCGATCTAGTTTCCAGAGCACTCGAATGATTTATTTGCCATAAATTAAGAGGCAAAAATCTATTAAACATCCAACGAGTATTCAGGACACAATTGTTGACTTTTCGGAGCCACAAAATCGATGATGGTTCCGCTTGTACGAGTACCATGACAAATGATCAGAATGAGTAAAAGAATCTGTTGGAGCGATGAGCATAAATCTATTAAGATTTCCACACAGTCAAAGACGATCCAAGACTAATGATGTCCAGTGGAAGGCACAGAGAGCTGTGGCATCTGCTCCACTTTGTCCTCTCCCCAATGCCACATGCCACATGCCACATATGCCAAATAAATCGTCACACTTTTCAGTGTCAGAATTAGGTTCTCGCGATAGAAACCGACGACAGTTGTCAGTCAGCCCCGCCGTGTGCACGTCTCGGAAACACGAGACGAATCCCGCAGGGTCTTCAGTGGCTCCTCTGGAGCTGAAGCTGCATCAATGGGAGCTGTCAATACGAAGGCTGCCTGCGACAATTGCACGGCTCATTTGTGTGGCATGGGCAGGGGGCAGGGCATGTCACCAATCAGCAGACAACAAACAACTGCAACGGAACGGAGAGAGAGAGATAGAGATAGAGAGTGACAACCTGACACCAGAAGCCCAGCATCCCAGAACCAGTCATCAGATCTGGACACACGCCGCTGTCCTCTGCAATTGGATGCAATTTTTGTTGTTTTTCCCGGATCGGAGTGCTCCCCAGAGAACGCAATTAGCCGCGCTGAAGGAAAGCGCAACATTTCGACTAGTTTCCCCGCAACATTTTCATATGCAAAACATGTTTTTACGCTCACAAATTTATATTTCACAAAATTGATAGAAAAGTTTTGTCCAGCCAGCGCATAATTAACACTCCCTTACCCCGCTCTTCCTCCCTTCCTCTCTCTCTCTCTCTGATTTCTACCCGTAATGTTTTTCGCATAAATTATACAAAATATTATTTCTCTGAGGTCTTTCGGCGTTGCTTTTTTATCGCCTTTCTGCTGCCTTTCTGGTTTTGTATCAAAGTCCAGTGAACGGTGAATCAACAGAGAGCCAAACCGAAAACCAAAACAGAATTAATTCATTAAAGAAATATGCAAAGCATTAAAAACAAGGAAAACGGGGAAAAAAGTATCAAGAACTTGATGACGGGACGCCAGACGGGACGGGGGCAATCCCAAAATCGTGAAAAAAATAAAAGAAAAACGAGAAAAAAATCAACAAAAAATTTATGAAATTTATGTTTTATTACTTAATGAACTTACCGCAAATTAAGCCAAGGGACGGGACCTTATGGATTGGGCCATGGGGAATGGGGAACGGAGGGCGGGGGCATGGTTACTCGACTGAAGGATGAGTCAGGGACCGGCCCTGTCTTCAATTAATATGCAAAAAATGTCACCATCAACGGCCTGCGCTTCATCTGCTGCTCATCAAAGTGTCAGGAGGAGAGCAGTAAGGAGGCTGGGGAACAGCAGGAAAATCCAGTTCGGGACACTTGAGACACTCGTCCCGCCACAGCCGCCACACAGGCCACAGCCAGGAAGTGTCCGGACTGCAAATTGGTTAGCAATTAATGGCAACCATTTTTTAATTGAACACACGAGCAGCAGACACAGAGGAAGGCTGTGAAAAGCAAGGGGAAAGCGAAGAGACCCCGAGTGGCAATTGAGAAACGAGTGAACCCTGAAAGTATCCCAGGATGGAGGTTGCGGATCAAAGGTTATCACTGGAGCTTGCGCCTATGATGAAAGACAGCTAATTTTACTCTTCTAAAAATGGACATTATCAGCGGGATTAGCAGTTTAAGATGGGGAAAGTGAGGCAATTAATACACTATTGGAAATTTCACAAAAAGCAAAAGAATGCACGACTTGTGGTACTTCAGCAAAAGATCAACAAAAGATAAATATAACAAAAGAATATCACATTAACTATGGCGATCGTATAGAAATCAAATTTATTATGACTTTTAATCACTTTTCCCATACAAAATAGTTCTCAATGAAGGGTGTGCAAAGCTTCTAAGCATATTTGGGATAGTTTGTTTGGTTATAGTTTGGTTCAGAGTCCACACAAACGTGTTGGACCTACACCAGACTGACCATGGCCAGTCGCAAGTATAAAGCAGCAACAACTGAACAGCTCCACGTGGCTCCAATAAACTCATTTCGATTGTAAAAATTGAAATGCTTGATTGAAATTAATGACAGTGATTAGGAACGACTTATGACACCTACAGATGTCTCAGTCGGACCAGGTTGCCCAGGAAAAAGGTGAAAATCATCGTGAGAAATGTGCTTTCCCCGCATGGAAATTCACCAGCTAAACAGCAACGATTTACATATGTAAATACCCTCAGTCAGAGGCAAATCAAGAGCCTCCAGCCTGCTTAAGAAGATCCTTCCATTCATTATCCCCAATCCTGAATGCTCGTACAAAAAACTCTTTCATAAATTCCATCAGATGCCAAAGCTGGCCATCATTTGTGGGTTAAATGGAGCTTGTGATTTGCTCAGATTTGTGCTCCACTAATGTAAAGCTACAGCCCTCCGCCCCCAACCGCTAGTCTACGACTAATCTTCAGCCTCCTTCCCCCGCTTCCACGGCAATGGGGGGAAGGGCAAATCACCTTCAGGGGGGCCATAAAAAAGCAAACAAGAAGAAGGAAAATACAAATAAAAATACAAATGGAAATGAAAATAAAGCAAAAGCAAAAGCCGGCAAAACGAACAAATAATGAACGCCACTCTACCCTGGAGTGTAACTGTATCTGTATCTGTATCTGTATCTCTTGCTCTGGCAATAGTATCTGTATCTGCATCTCCCATACTCTCTCCCCGGTCTCTGGTAGATTTTTATTTCTTGGAATAATCTACGCGGAGCACACGACTAATCTTCGTTTAATTTCATTTGCACCAAGCAAACCCGAAATTGAAACCGAAATCTTCACGGGGGGAAGGGCAGCACTCGCACCACTCGTACCTCATGGATGGATGGCGACAAAGGGCCATTCAATGGCAAGGACAATGTAAGGACATTCGCCCGAGAACTGCAACATTTCATTGGCTGAACGAGGGACGCCCACGCCACACCAATTCCTGGTCCACGTCCACGTCCTCGGTGTCCTCGGCGTCGATGTCGCTGGCGTCGTCGTCGTCGTCGTCAGGGAGATCAAAAGTATGCGACACCGTGGCTTAATTCGATTTTAACAATTGCATAGCACGCCAGCCAATGGCAAATGCCAAAGGACTTCCCCCCACACCGCCCAAAAATGTTCTCTAATTGAACCAAAGGGAGAAATGTCCTGCGATGTGGATGATGCCGATGCCGATGCTGATGCTGCTCCTGCTGCTGCTCCTTCTTCCTTGGGGCACATAAAATTAATCCGACGTGTGGCGCCGCTGCTGCTTCTTTGTCAGAGCGTCTTCGAACAATTTGAATTTAAATGTCCTTCCCCGCCTCCTCCACCCTGTACATTTTTTTTATTTCCAGTTTTATCCTCGGGTTTCTTTTTATTTTATAAATAAAAAGAACTAAGAACGAAACAAGTCAAGGAACCTTCGCGAATTGAATTAAACGTGTCCTTCTGTCTCCCAGCACTGTTCGGGTAGGTGTGGACACACTGCCACAGTGGCAGTGTGGCAAGAGTGCGGCAGTGGGGCGTGGCACCCGTACAATCATCATCATCTCAATGTATTGAAAATTTTATTGCCTGGAATAATTATCCGAATTAAGCACACTAATTAATTGCTTCACTCCACTCCGCACTCGATTCGTGGTGCCACTTGCGGTGGCATATGTGAGAGAGAAAAAACCCAAGAGTCAAAAGAAGTATAGAGAAAAATTGTAGAGGGGTACGAGACCCTAAGAACTGATTTACTTTTATAGGCAGCAACGAAAGAGAAAGAGAGAGAGCTCTACGGAGAGCTCTGTCTTTAGAATTTACGCGTGGTTGCTCGACGCGGTTCTGTGAAGCTGATAAAAGTGAACCCCGCAGTCTCAGACAGCTACAATACCCACACAATCGAGCAAAAAGAGAGACCCAGAGTGAGCTCATTATCTGCTTTTGTTTCAAAGAATTCTCTCTCTCTTTCTTTTACTTGTTGTGGTTTGATTCGAATGGAAACTATCTGTCTCCTTCCTTCAAACCTGATCGAAATGTGCCAAAAGATGTTTCTCCATAACGAATTTTATTTATGAAACAATTTCTCAAAGTAAAACTTCTTCTAATTCTAGATTCCGTGCTAAAGGAAGGATTATAACCTTAATGGAAAACACGCGAACTTCTACTGGAAAAAAGGTATTTCATTTACATACTCTACGCTCTACATTTATCATATGAATTTACAATATTTTCCACTATTCCTCATGGTATTTCTGCTGTTTAAAAAGTCTCCAACTACTCACCATAATCTAAAGCTCTATTATCATATCGTCCTTTCAATTAACATCTCTAGCACTTGCCTCTCATAACTTTAAGGGACTCTCTCTCTACCAACCACTCGCTTGCACTATCTTTTACAATGTAATCTCTTGAGCTGCTACCTCCAATCCTCCTCTCTAACATTCGAAACCCCCTCCCCACCCCAGACATTAGTGGGAAAACATATGCATCATCCGCTTGCAGGCAAACGGAAAACATTTCATGCAAAAAAGGTTTTTAATTTAAATTTCTCGACTTGACGTGTGGCATGTGCCGACGTTGTCGTTGTCGTCTTTGTGCTGCCCTGCCCTGCCATGCCCTGCCATGCCCTGTCCTGTCCTGCCCTCGTGTTCCCTGATGTCTGAGTCGAAGTCTTAGACTCGACTCGAAGCATTCTGCTCAAATGTGGGCAATGTCTTCCACTCGCACTACAGAGAATGGGCCAAAGAACAAGCCCACATCCCATCCATTGGCCATGCAAGCAGCACAATTGACGCTTACATTGTTCCCAAGAATTATTATGTGGTTACCCCAGCATGTGTGTCCCGTCCCTGTCCCTGTCGCTGTGTCCGATGTGTGCCACACATCCTGCCATGGCGCAGGACGCCTTATCACTTTACCTACAGCCACAGAGGAGGCAGCAGCACCACCAGAAATTGGTTACCATCTCTCCCAAAACGAGCGGCACATTTATCTGGGCCGTCAACTCTGAGCACAGCCCACACACACATGTGCCAGCCTCAAATTGAATCCCTTTCTCGGGAGTTGGAGTGGATGAGAGTCGTAGGTGAGAAGAACCCTTTTCCCGAAGCTGAAAGCAAGACAAATTTCCCCTAAGACGACCACTACTTTTACTCAAGCCTCAAGCCAATTAATAAACCCCGAAAAGGAAAGCATTTTCCTTGAGCCACTCACTGCCTCCGCTCATGTGTGACCCATAAATTTCTATTTTATTGGCCAAGGTGCCGCCCTGTACCGTGCCGTGCCGTAGAGGAGAAACTTTTAATTGTTATTAATTTGGAAATATTATTTCTTTGCTGGCTATGCTGTTGTGGGTGGTCTGTTGGTCTCTCTTGGTCTCTGAATTCGAATTTGAATTTCGGTTTTCGGATTTTTGTTTTCAAGTGCTGCCAAAGTAAACACCGTCGTCGGACCACGGACACGGACACGGACACGAACACGGGGGCTCCGCGGACTATTTTTGCCAATGGAAATAAATGAAATGTTGCAATGCAGCACAAATTGTGTTGTGGCGCTGCCTGACTGACGTTTTGTTTGTGTTGCAAAAAGCCAAACGCCATGGGTGGCCTCTAAGGCAGGCAGGCAGTTGGCCGATGGAGGAGAGGAGAAGGCCCTGCTATTATTTCCCTCTTTCATCTGGGGGGAACAACAGATGGAGGTGGCACAGGTGATGCTGCCGGCACTTGAACTTCATGGGGAATGTGGCCACAATGCCAGACAAGGACACAGAGGGGCATGACAGTCGCGGCCATGAGGAATGACAGCTGCGAAAAATACATGCAGAAAAATAGAGTGACAATTTTGCAGGAATATTTCTATGGGTTTTTGAGAAAAGAAAATAGATAAAATGTACAACTTTGTTGCAGGAATCTTTACCTTTCTCCTAGCCATTTCTAAACATATTCCGCATAAGGTATCAAATCTCTCCATTATATCAAAACCAAAACTTCCCTCCTGGAAGAAAGTTTCAACCCCTCGTATGCAAATGTCTTGTGATATTTTAGATGTATGTTTCTGTCTGTGTTTCTTTATCACTCGAACAAGTCGTGCTGCAAAAGTTTGCATATCCCGCAGGACATAAAGGATACAACGGACCAAATAACAGGATTATAAACTACGAATCCAGAACCCCTCCCCCAGAGTGGAGAGAGCAGCAGCTCCCAAGATGTCCGAACAGACAAATTTCTTGAGCTTAAAGGTGCAGGAACCCCGAATCCCAATCCTCCTTCGACTCCTCCTCCACTCTAAACAATTTCTAAAATTTAACTGTGCGACTTTCAGGCTCATTAAGGGCACACGAATCCAGGGTATAGTTAGTCGTTAAACTATTAAGACTAATGAGGGTTCCCCCTCCCACACATCCCTTTTACCCCTTACAAATGCAAATTTATCAAGCGAATGATTTCATTGCCACACAGCTGAGGCACGGCACACAGGTCCAGTGCCCACTGCCAGGGCCGAACGGGGAACTTGACTCCATTTCGCATCTCTCATCTGGCGAGAGTCACGTAAGAAATGTGTCGCATGTGGGCGTTTCGTCATCGCCACATCTTAGGGCATTCACCATCAGCAGCATGAGGGCTCCATTTGAGGCATAGGAGCAGCAGCATGAGGGCTCCCTTTGAGGCATCATCATATCAGAAGGTGCCGCCAACGGGTGTGTGGCTCCGGCGCGGGTGCAGATTTAGCAGATTTCAGCACGTTTCACATTTCGGGGCTGTGTTTGTCTTGTGCTTTCCACGAAACACTCGCGAATTTTGGGTGGCCAAAAACAAAGCCACCAAAACAGCTCACAAGCAAGAAATAAAAAACAACCAAAAGATCAAAACAATCAAACAAAATTCAGCTGGAGAGTCAGTTGAGGGAATCGTGGGACTAAATATTGATCAGAATAAAATATACAATTTTTAAATTGTTTAGAAAATTGATAAGCTTTGGTGGAAATAGAGGCAAAAGGTACTTGGGTATGCCATGACCTGATATCAAAAGAATTTTTGCCATGGAATCTTGTGTAGCCGAAAGAACTTCTATTCTAACCTTCTCTGTCAGAAGTTTTTACAATTAATTTTCTAATATGTAATATCAATCTTCTCCCCCTTCTGTCTCTCATCTCTCCCAGCCAACAACTTGCCCTTACAGGTATTCAATCTATAAGTTCCCAAATAAACTTTCCCTCTCCCAACTCCCCTGCAACTTCTGACTTCCTTGACTCTTACTATTTGCCTTGCGGCTGTCGCGTAGCTTTGTCGAGCTGCAAACCCGTGCTGCTGGTATCACCTCTGCTATCGAAAGCCGAGTGGCAACCGCAAAGTGTTAAAGTTCCTATATATGGCTTACCTTCCCCCCACGAACTTCGACCTACTCCAATCATCAGATGCGAGGAGGCAGCTGCCGACTCCACGTTTGGAGAAGGCCCCGAAAAGCAATTTGCGGACGTGCATGGAAAACTTTTACTGGCAGCAAATTGAAATTAATGTGAAGTTTCAGTAAAAGTGGCTTAAATGCACACACGGGCCGCATTTGGGGAATTGCTGCTGCCGATGCTGCTGCAGGACACAGCACCAGGGCGGGGGGCAGAGGCAGTGGCAGGGATTTTGGGATACGAAACTTTCTCGAGAGCGAAAGATACTTATGTTATTTTGAAATACTTAGATGCTCCCACACACACACCCACACACTGAGATACATATTTGAAATAGTTTTGCGCCTTTGGCAGTCCCTTCTAAGCCGCCAAAGCTGTTGATTATAAGTTTCGGGACACCTTTTCCTTCGGTCGGGGCATCCACCTACATTTTCGGGATGATTGTAAGTGATATGGATGCCCCCCACCCGCTGTCGGGATAGCTTTCTTTTCTAACGATTTGTGAATTGCACTTCCTGTCGGTAAATAAGAGAAGACTATAAATTCCAGCATCCATCCCAGTCCTTGAGAGCCATTTGCATGCGTGCAGCTTCTCATGAGAGTACGAGTACGAGTATCTGTAGCTGAATCTGAATCTGGTTCTTCGTCTTTGCATTTGTTTGCCTCCTCTGCGCTGGCATTTGTTGGTTTAACAGCAAAAGTTTGTCTTTCAAATCGAAAACTAGAAAAACGTTGCATTTTATTCGACTTCTCGGAGGAAGGGGAGAATCTTAAAGGAGGGGGCGCCTCTCAAGTATCTTTAAGGGGCAACTTTCGTTAATATGTATCTGAATGAAAGGGGTTTCTTTTACGAGCAAGTGTTTGCCTTTAAAGTTTACTTTTGATTACTCCCTGGCATGGCCATCTCCCGTCTCCTGTCAGGTGGTGGAATCCACACATGGAATCGCCGCCCAATAGCTCCTCCGTAGAGCGGGGTTCTTGGCTTTCTTCTCTCCATTTATTTGCATTGAATATTTGTTTGTTTGTCAGCAGGAGGATGCAGAAGAGGGGACTAACGCCCAGTCCTTTGTCGGTTCGTGTTTGTTCTAAGTGAATGATGCAAATTTGATGCTCTCTTCTACGAGTATAAAGCGCAAAACTTTTCCACATGAACATGAGCATGAACAAGAGTTCGACGAGGAGTTCGAGATGGAAATGGTACGGGGCATGGCCAAGGAGTAGCTGGGAGGAATGGGTTATACGACGACGATGCAAACTTTTATTGCGGACTAAAATGAACTTCCGCCCCTGCAACTGCAATGGCGAAAGGAAGTTCATAATTTCAGCTGATTTAGGAAAAGTTTCTGCCACATTCGCCCGTTACTCTCTCTCCCACTCGCACTCCCACACTCCCTCTCTCTCACTGGAAGAGATTCCTTCTCTTTCTCTCTTTTGGCAGTTTAAAGGCAATTTGCTTGGCTTGGCTTCTCTCGCTTGACGCTTGTTGACAAAGACATTTGCCGGGTCAATTCAGTGCGGAATACACCCTGGATAATCGCTGGATTTGAGAGGTATGCAGGATTCGCGGAGATGAATGTAACAGGCAGAAGAAAGGACGAAAATTTAAACCGAAAACCAATGGAATACCTGCAGAAGTCACACATTCAAAGGGGATTTGTCTCATTAATGCAGCCTCTCTCAATTGAAGACTTGTTTCTAAGCTAAAAATGATTTTAGGTGCTCTCCGCAATGCTTTCCACTGACCACTGAGTACATTCTAGTCGATCCATTGCACCCTGTTGTTCTCTCTTGTTTTTTGCTCTGATTCTCATTCTGATTCCTCGGAATCGTTTGGCGCGAGACAAAACAACAAACACGAGGCAACATTTGATTTGTTTACACAAAGGATAGAGTGGCACCAGAGCCAGCAGCCGCAGCAGCAGCAGCAGCAGCGGAGGAGGAAGATGCCACAGCAGCAGCGGCAGCAGTGACCAGAAGGCGTAGGTACACACGAATCCAGCGCGATATTCTGCTAGCGTATCTCTCAGATACGCATCCCAAAAACGAAACCGAACGAAAGCCAGACTTTCGGTACGTTCAGCCTCAGCCCCTGTGCATACACACACGCGGACACATGAACAAATTTTGTGCGGTGTGGCCATGTGTTGGCCAAATGTTTGCCACGGCATGTGAAAAATCTTCCTCTTCCTCTGCCTCTGCCTCCGCCTCTCCCTTTCCCTGTATACCGCAGACCGAATGCCTCTCCCCGTGAGGTGTGAATCGGTATGGAGCTGTTCGCCTCGACCTCGACCTCGCAAGGCAAACGGAAATCAAATGCAGACATGGTCCCTCTTGTTTGTTTGTGTGTGTGTGTGCCATGTCCTTTCCACATCGTACATCCTTTTGCCGCATTTTTATTTTAGGTACAAATTTCACACTTTGTTTATGCTCGGGCCCGCCTGCCGTGCAATGCTCTATCCGGAGGATTTGCTCTGTCCTGTGTACTCTGTCCCATGTCCTCTGCCCGGTACTCTGTGCCGTGCCAAACGGCGTTCCAGGGCGCAGGGCGCACCGGCGCTAGCAAATCTGACAACGATTCATGGGCAATGGCAATGGCAATGGGCGTTAGCGCCTCTACAATATCGAGTCTCTGACCCGCTAACTGTTTCTGCCTCTACCTCTCACTCTTTCACACCTCTCTCTCCGTATCTCTCTAGCTGTCTGTCGCTCGCTCTCTCTCTTTTTCGCTTGTGTTGGAGTTATGAATTTTAACATTTTTAGGTGCACCGCAGGAACGGGAAGCTGGGAAGGTCTTTAAGTGCAGCTGAAAGAGAGAGAGAGAGAGAGGCAGAAGTATAGGAATGCATGGGAATGGGTGAGCTTGAAAAGGCGTGCATCGGCATGTACACATGTGAGCTTTGAAAGCTCCGCTTGAAATTAAAGCTTAGGCACAGGCTTGAGGTGTGTGCTTGTCGGAAGTCTTCTGCCATTCCCTCTCTCCTTTCCATCCCTCACCATTTATAGCTTAAAACTTCTCCAAAGATCTCTTTCAAAGCTCACCGCTTGACAAGATCAAAGTCTACTCCATTTATTATACGAATAAGTGTGGGAAATCTCTACTCAGATTGAATCTCCACTGCAGCGCTATGAGCCACCCTTTGTGGCCACTCTATCGATCGCTCTGTCAGCCGTCTGCTGGCTGACCCAGTGAGCAGAATTGAACTTTCATGCCAGTTCCAAAGTCCAAAGTGCGGTCCAGTCAGCGGCTTTGGCTTCCACTTTGGTATTTCTCATTAATTAGAGAAAATGCACAAAATGCAGCGACCGAGATCATTTGTCTTCATCAAAGATCCGTTGATAATGTCAGTCGTAAGCTGCATTTTCATTTTCAGTTTCGTCTCAGCTTCTGCATCAGTTTCTGCATCAGTTTCTGCTGTGCGAAATTTGTTTAGGCGCCAGCAAATGCATTAAAAATATTGTATACATGGCAACCGAACCCCCTTCTGGCCATCTGGCTTCCAGCCTGGCGCCTATTCCAGGGCACAAGACAAACAATTATTACAATTACAATTACAACAATTACACATACAATTAAATGCGAAATGCGAATGCGAAATGTGACAAGTGGTTGTCGCATACCTCAATTAGCAGCCCAAAAGATCAACACGCCAGAGAGCTGCCACAAACAGTCTCCTATCATCCATCCACTCCACTGACTAGTGCGAATGTTAGTGCACCCCCTCTTGTGTATGCCACCCCCCCCCCCTCACATCGAGTGTCCACTCCTAATTACAACGGTTACAAAATTATTAATGCAATTGCAAGCGCGATTCATCCGATTCTATTTATAGACCTCGAAATGACGACATTCCCAAAGTGTCAACTGCCTTTACGCCTCGCTCTCGCTCTCAGTCTCTCTCTCTCTCAGCCTCTTCTTCTCTCAAGCTCTTCTTTCACGCGCACTTTTGGTTTTGCACTGAGAGAAATTGTGGTGTGGATTAATATAAATATTAATGAATTGAATGAATGATAACGATAAGAGAGACGAATTGGTCATAATTATTTGACAGTAGAACTTCTACTCCAATTTCCAAGTTGAGTTAAGAATATTCACCTTAGAGTCATTCGGCAGCCATTGAAGCTGAAGATCAATAAATTTTGTATAGATTCTGTCACATATTTCCACGCTCTGCAGTTCCTTGCAG
This sequence comes from Drosophila subobscura, assembly GCF_008121235.1. Classification (NCBI taxonomy): domain Eukaryota; kingdom Metazoa; phylum Arthropoda; class Insecta; order Diptera; family Drosophilidae; genus Drosophila; species Drosophila subobscura. The sequence continues at coordinate 24,437,093 of NC_048533.1, read as the reverse complement.
TGCACAAAAGTGTTTAATTAACGCCAATCCAGAGCGGCATGAACTGGAACTGCAAGTGCAATGAGCGGTTGGGGTTGGGGCGGCTGAGCCGCAGTCACAGCCCCACCAGCGGGCAGGACAATGACTTCTTCTTCGAGGGCATGTGAAGTGGCGGCTGTCGAAGTGTCGGCCGGAATGTGCCACCAGCCAGCAGTACCGTGCCGCGCCGTGCCGTGCCCAACCGTACCGTACGAGCAGAGAAGCGTCGAAGAGCGACAACATTACACAACAGTCAATTAAAATTAATAACTTTTGCAGCGGCAACATGCAGCGTGAGAGAGGGGTGAGGGCCGGGGGCAGTCACAGTGGAGAGTGGAGTGCAGCAAACCGTTGTTTCCCATGTGTTGGTCGTCAGACTTCAGACTCCACCTCGTGGACAGCCCCAAAATGCATCCGACAGATACGTTCTCCATCCGCATTTAAGCCTGGACTCTGTCGCGGCTTCAGGCACGCACACGCGTGTTTCCCGAAACAGTTAAAAAATCGAAAAGCACACAAAAACTGAAACATTTCAAGTTGAAGTTTTTTTTCGTTGTCGTTTTATTTTTATTAATTTTGACGCGTCATTTTTATGAACTGCCGCCGAAAAGAGAGAAAGCTGCAAAAATAAAGTAACATAAAAAAAGAAAGGGAACAAATTGTGGAAAAAAAGGCAACCAAGTGCTTGCAACATGTGGCGGCTTATTGGCGTTGAGCGCTTTATTAGGCCCCAGCCAAATGGAAAACTGAATCGAATCGTATCGAGCCGAGTCGTGGCGATAAATCACATTTTGGGCACACATATTACACACACTTTTATTGTGGCAAAAGTGAATGAATACTTGAGTAGTGGATGCAGGCAATCAATCAATTAATCATGAGGTTATCAAAATATTAGTCAAACTACTGAACTTGTATGAATTCGTATTTAAAATGTTGATATCGTTGGGGTTCTGCATAAAGCGGGAAATGTAACACCTTCTCTCGGTAAATTCCAATAGGAATGAATCAATCAAAGTATGAATCTCTCCTTACCAAAACCTAATTTCAAAGAAGAACTCAGTGTTCCATATCTCAAATAAGGTGCAATACATGTATCATACCATCATGAAGCCAATCCCGAGCTATCCTTTCCCAAGAAAAGAATGCCCCAAGAAGTGTAACCCTCCTGCTGAACCACAAAAAAAGTATCTTTGTTCCGAGTGGATGTTTCCGCTAGACCGTAAATAGTTTTTATTCGATTACATGCAAGTGTTGCCTCCACCCAGTCTCATCTATAATTCAATATAGAATATACAGATATACCAATTTTTTGCTAGAACCCACCACAGACTCCACAGACAGTGCAGACATTGAGGACAGATGATGACTTTCGCTTGGTTTAACAAAAGCCGTATTATTTACACCTCCGGCTACAAAGAACCAACGCTAAGACCATTACGCTGGCAGCAGTAGCAACAGGGAAAACAAGTTGCAAACACACACAGAGCCGGAGACAGGGGGCATGCAACAACTGTGACAATCTACACAGCCAGCCACTGCCACCGCCACCACCCGGCAGCATAGCAGATCGCCCCGTCTCGTCCGCATTTCAATCAATTAATCTAATTTAAATTCTTCCTTTTGTGTCGCTTTTTTTCTCTCGAAGTTTTTCCCTGGCTCGGTCTAAGCCACCACCATTAAACGAGTTCTTTTTGTACGAGAGTTTTTCAATTTCTGCATTATCATTCGATGCCAGGTCGAGGGTCATTAGCGGATGAGAGGGCGCACCGCTCTCCGCTCAAGTTTTTAAGCTTTCGAGGGTTGCCGAGCAATCGGTTTACCTATCAAACAATCCATTCAGCCAACCCAACCCCTTTTTCTGTGGCCCAAATCCCCGAAATCCAATTGAGTTATGCAGAGCCACTGAAGTAGTACTAGTCTCTCCGCTCTCCGGTCTCCGCACTCCGCTCACCACTCGACTCGCACGACTCTCTCGAGTCTCTCTCCGGCGATACGGAAATGCGCCTTAAATGCCTTTTCAGTGTAGCCAAAGTGCAATGAGCCATTTCCTGCTCATCCTCTGCAGATCCTCTTCCTTCCGGCGGGCAAAAAGCTGTGCCATAAATGTTGAGCACAACCACAGGACATACCCACAGGAACATCACGGCGATGCTCTGCTCTGTGCTGCGTTGCTCTAAAAAACTGCAGACAAAACCAATCTGCTGGCCGCCCACCCGTTCAACTGACAGCCCAGCCACGCCCCGTTTTCCACAGCACAAAAATCAGCAAAAAAGGTGAACAAGCCAAGCCGCACACAAAAAACTGAGCAAAAGAAGCTTCGGAACGAACGTGTGCCAGGAGCAGGAGCAGGAGCAAACACACAGAAGAATGCAGTCAATGCGTATCCATATCCAACAGATACTCGTGCCACAGCCACTGCCACATGGCACATTCACGGGAGGAGGCTGCAGGACATGCCATCTGTCAGGCAGCATTTGAGATGCCAGCAGAACAAAAACAAAGTCAAAGGATTGGGCCCCTGAATTCGCTAGAGCAGGGATTGGCTCTAGAGAGACGCAAGAGGGGGAAATGGAGAAAGGGTTAGAGACAGCTGAGAGCTAAAAGAAACTCTATTCGAGATACAATTGTATCTGCGAATTGGATTGTGATTTGTAAGCCCTTTTGTGGGGTGCGAGCAGAAGAGGTTTTCTGAGAAGTTTTCAAATGCAGTAATGGAAGGTATTTCGATTTGAAAGTAGACAAATATTTACAATGCGATCGAAGATAATTATTCAGTTTCGACAGTGACTTTATCATCGTAAATACTTATCTTGATTTAAATACAGATTTAAATATCTAGATATCATAGTTAATATACGAGTATCGATGGCATCCGTTCCCTTTGTGGAGCTCCATCTTCAGCTTCCATCATTTATGCTTTTATCTCTCTTAGTGTTTACTCAACTGAAGAGATTTTAAGCTGAAATGATTCCTTGTACAGTAGCTTTCAGTTACATCTAAAATTAAACCTCCGACGCACATTTCTGCAACATCAAGAATATATATTTCTTAGTTCTATAAACTAATTTCTATAAGCTATCAATCATGGCTGAACCTATTCAATTTCCCCTTCAAATATCACACAACTATCCATTTCGCACTCTTTTCACCCATATTAGCTAATTACATTCCAAGTCTTACATAGAAACACTCGCTTTCAAAGGGTTTACATAGGGTGTGTAACTCTCCGCCCTCACTCCACGCCCCACTTGACTTTCGACGCTCGACTTATGGGCTCGGGGCCACACCTTGGTCTTGGGCTCAGCTCATAATTCATAATCATCGGAACAGCCGAACAGCAGAACATCAGAGCAGTGCCTCAGGTCTGCCTCGTAAAGCAAATCAATCACAATCGAAATCTGGCTACAAATGTGCCCTAAAAGCAGGAGGCAACGCTCGGCCACCCTTACGACTCGAAGGGGTCCTGCAGCCTGCAAGCCGGTGTCCTGGTCTGCATTTTGTGGCATGAACAATTGAACAATTGCGAAAAATCCGTGAAAGACAGAGAGAGAAAGAGAGGGAGGAGGAGAGCTACAGCTACAGAAGGATTAATGCTGGTACGCTGCTGCAGGCGTCCTCCCCTGCCGCCACCGGTGTCCTGGCTAAGGTGTCGCGCTTAAAACCCCCCGTGTGTCGCTGCTGTATCGCGTATCGCTTTGCAACCCCAAATTGCATTCGCTGTACGTGGACGAGCACGAGTACGAGTCCTGCGCCCCGTCTCCTGCCACATCATCGGCAACTTTTCATTATGCTAAACCGTAAATGAAGAGGGTTGCCCATCCAGGGGCTGATGACGGGACCTGGCCGAGGGTTTGGGGTGTACTGGAGTGGGGAGTGCGGAGTGCGGAGTGCGGAGTGGTGCACGCGCTCAGGTAAGGCCAAGGCTCGAAGGTGGAACAAAGCCAGCAATGGGACGATGGGATGCAGGAGCAGCAGCTGTGGGAGGGGTGGCAGCACCGAGCGTGACAGATTAGCGAATGGCAAAATGCTGACATACGGGCGAAAGGAACAGGACAGGAACATGAGTAACAGGAGCAGCAGCCAGAACAGCAGGACTCGACTCAGAGGTGACTGCTGCTGAGGTAAGTCTGTCCGAATGCGGGGCAATCTCGTAGCTCGTATCGTAGCCCGAAACTAGTAAGTCCACTCTCCCTCCCACCCTGCCCTTCCCTCTGAGCCATTCCAGTGGCACATTCTCGTGCCACAAAAGTCATTGCATACTTTGCGGCAACTTCCGCACTTCCGGCACTTTGCCTGGCATCCGTTTTCAACGTGCGTCATCGGACTCCAGCTGCTGCTGATGCTGCATGGAGTTACCTTCTCTGCAGTGGGAATGCCACGAGAGTTAACCACTCAGAGATAAACACATGGAGACAGGGGGAGACAGAGAGCAGAGAGTGGGGCAGAGGTAGAGATATTACAGGAGATATTCTCTGAATGTGTGGGGATTGTCCAGGTCTCTCCACAGGATATTTATTTACCTTTTATATCAGACAGGCAGCAACAGCACTGAATATGAAAATTATTTTTATTGCTTTTTATACCCTAACAAGAGGTGGCCATGGACATGATTGAATGGATGGGAGCATTGCATCATAGAAGCTTACTACCGATGCATTCACGTCTCAAATAAATATTCACCAAAACTCCAACAAATATTAGATATTTGTTCAACCACAAATGTCTCTTGCACTTCGATCATAGATTTCTCTCATTTTTTCTTCCATCGCTTCCCTGGAGATCATTAATTCTTTCTGTGCCACATGCTACCTTTAATCCAATTCCCAAATAAAATGATCACAAGTTTCGGGACTTCCGAGAATCTCCAACATTTCAGACTTGCGTCAGACCACAATTCCTCAGGGAAGCGGCCTGACTTTGATATTGAAATTGTATGAAAAACGGAAAATAATAAATATACAAAACTATTTATAAAATGTGCAAAAACTATTTGTGGCGCGGCCTTGATTCCTGTAGTTTGAATTTTGGAATATAATTTAAATCGTCTTCTAAATGGAATTTTCATTTTATTTCCACTTCTTTCGCTCTTCTTTTCCTATATATTTCCTACAAGACTTTCGCTCATTTCCTAGAGCATTTCCACTTCGATTTTCCCAATTGTTTTACCCTCATTTGCGATTATTTTTGCAGCCCTTAAGTGGACAGTCCATAGTCGATTGGAGTACCGGAGAGGCAGTTGCTCCATTCAGCGTTAATCATTAAATCTCTGCAACCACCCGGCCTAAAGTCGATAAAGGTGCACCCGATTGTTGCGTGTGCGAGTGTGCCCCTTGCCACAAATGCTACACACACACACGCAGACTCTCAGTTACATTATAGGGCCATCAGCAGGCAGGGCGGGGGAAAGGTGTGCAACTGTAAAAGCTACCCCCGGATGGACGTTCACTTCATCCCACGCCACAGCCTGCCACGCGGAGCAGCACCCAAGGCGAATCTCCTGCGCAATTTCGCCAAAATAATTTCGCAGCAAAAAAATAGAAAATCGTTTGGGAAACCTAATGAGTAAACGTGGCACAACGACGATGACGGCGACGGCGACGACGACGATGACGCACATGTTGTCGCCAGTTGTCCTTGACGCCGCCCATCGCATCCCAAATACCACAGTCTCGCTCCCATTCCCATTCCATGCTGCTGCTGCGATGATGCTGCTGATGATGATGATGACGGTGATTACTTACAACAAACCTTACAACAAACTGAAGGTAGCAAGAAGCGGCAGCATCGCCCAGGGCCCAAATGAGGGCTGATCCTGGGGTAAAACTACCCCACGGAACCACCGAGTACCACGTGGTATTCGATGTCAACAATGCGATCTCGATTCCAGTTCTAGTTCTTCCTGCTGCTGCTGTTGCTGCTGCAATTGAGGTGAAAACAACAGCCGCCGCTGACGATGAGAGCAATTGCCAAAAGGTGGAAGGAAGTACAGCGTTCCCGTTCCCGTTCCTCTGTTTTGTGCTGGCGCACATGTGACTGACTTTTGTCTTCTGTCTGACTGCCGACCAAGGAATCCACCACCAATCAACGCAGCAAAAAAACGCAGCACAAAGGTGACTGAAACTTGTTTTTGCGCCCGTTTTAGCTGGTTGCACTGGGAAAGCACAGTGGGGCAAGATCGAGCAGGGAATTGCAATGAACATAGTTAGTAAGAGAAGCAATTCAAATCCCAATTTGATGGAAGATATGGGTAGCTCAATTTAGAGGCCTAAAATAAAGCTTTTCTAAATTTTTATGGCTGAACTTCTGATGGGAAAAGTGCAAGCTTCACTTTGTGTTGTATTTTCTGTTAAATTTTCATTAAATTCTTCCCACATTTCGTCCCACTGTGCCAGACTCCAGGCTCTGCTGCTGCCGCCGCTCCTGCTGTCGCTGCTGTGATTTTGCTGCTCGATTGCTTGCTCGCCGCCTCGCGTCCTTGCTGCTGCCTTTGTCCTGCATCCCTCCCCCCGTGGTAGGTTGCCCGACGCGTGCCACAATCTGCTGCGTCCCTCCTCCGTCCCTGTTCCTGTGCCGTGTCTGCCTGCTTTTGCTGTGAGTTCTTTTTTTATTATTATTGTGCTTTTTGGACGAGCGTTCATTTGCTTATTTGTTTGTTCACTTTGTCCGCTGATGCGGCGGCCGCATCAAGGTAAACCCAGTCGCTCGTCGCTCGTCGTTCGTCGCTCGTTTGAATCTGATTCAGAGTCCTGGAATCGTGGCAAGGATTGGTGCGGGGTCCTGCTGGAAGCGCGTGCTCCTTTGCTCTGTGTGTTTGGTATTGTTTTCGTTGGGCGGGCAGCCGGCGGCCAAATGGGATTTATTATTATTCTTTTACTTTAAATATTGTTTCAATTTCAATCTCTCGTTTTTTACAATTTTTATTAGCTTCACTTTTGCGTGCGCGGGGCAGGGGTAGAAGGGGATAGAGGCGGGAGCTACAGGATTGTTTTAACCTTTTAGCGGCTAATGTTACGTCCTGAATTGAAGGACGACAGCACGAGGAGTATCTCCACTTCGAAGTATCTCAAGTATTTGCTCAGCTGAGGTCGCTCGCTTCGCTTCGAGCTGCGAGTTCTGGGGGCAAGTGACGTGTGCTGCCCCCTCTGCCCTCCCCCTTGGAGAGTGTCTTCGTATCTGTTTCAATTTTTCGTTAATTTCACTCGAATGCAGAGCAAACAGTTTTTGCGTAAAGCAAACAAAAGGCCATAAAATATTAAATTACAGAATTCCGTTCATTGTTTTTGAGTTGGGCAAGGGGCGGGGAAGTGCATACACATTCGGTGTGTGTGTAGAGAAGAAACGGTAAAGTTTGTTCCACCAAAAACTATGCGGGCGCTGCCTCTCTTTCACTCTCTTTCCGTCTCTCTCTTTTATTGATATTTCAGGTAAACCGTTAGGCTGCTTAGTTCAACAAAAAGGCAAACGAACGAACCACAAAATCAATGCCACACCATGCCTCGCACACGTGCCTCAAAATGCAGCCAGCCCTCTCTCTCTCTCTCTCTCTATGCCTCTCTCTCAGTGTGTAACTGTCAAGGACCTTTTCCCAGCTGTTTTTCGGTTTTTGGTGAATGAAAAAGGATGGAAATTTGAGGGCCAAGCAGAAGGTTGACAGAGCGACACGAGAGACATTCAAATGCATCGATTGAAAGAGTCAACAATTGACAGTTATGACAACAGATAATGCCGATGATGATGATCCCCAAAGGACTATGATGATGATGATGATTTTAGGGTTGTCAATGGAATAACAGTAAATAAATGTTGGCACACTTTTGAGGTTTGAAAGGATTACACAGGAGGGATGGGGACAGAGTCAGGAAAGGACTTCGCTGCAAGACTTGGAGTGATTTTCGAGCAGTTTTTGATGTATGAAATGTTTCTTTACATTTAGAATTTTTTCTGTAACTATTTCAGACAGAAACTTGTCTCAGGAATCATATTTAGTTCCGCATCTAAGAAAGGGGACATCATTCCCACACATCTCACGATACGACGCTGAAACACATCACGACTGACACACTTTTGAGGTTAAACCCCAAAATTATTCGACACAGAAACACTCGCACTAGCTGAACCCCAAACGTAGCCATAAGTTCGTCTTGAACTTCTTCCCATGGCCAATCAGAAAGAGGAGACTCTTTCATGTTCGAGGGGAGGTAGGGCGTAGGGTGAAAATCTTCCCACACATATCCCCCCGAAGCCAAACACTTGACGGGGCCTACGCCTGCACCACCACCACCTCTCCATTCTCCAGCCTCTCCAGTAAGAGGGCTCGGTGACGATCCAGCGGTTGGCTGTACATGCATTTAGGGCCGAGGAAATTTGACATTTCCCTGCACTTAACTGTCACATAAAGTGTTAAACGAAATGAGCCAAAGGACTGCAAGGGGAGTGGCGGGGGTGTGAGTGAGTGAATGAATGAGGGGCTGAAGGGGCAGCCACAAAAACGAGCCGAACACTTGAGTTTTCGATTGGGATTTTGGTGGCATGGCGACCAGCGACCCCAATGTGCATCACTCTGCACCACACACCACCGCCACCACCACCAACACCATCGCGACAAAGAATTGCCACCACTCGCATATAGTAGAACATGCAACATGCAACACCAACACTGAATGAATACCACACTTTAGAAGCGGCAAAAGTATTTATGTTGTCATTACTTTTGGTTCAGTTTCGAATCGAATTGGTTTCGGGTTCGGGTTTGGGTTCGTCTCCCTTTTCTTGTTCTCCTTTGGCTTTGGTTCAGGGCGTTCCAGAAAGTGGAAAGTGGAATGCTGCGGCTGCTGCGCGGCTCGCAAAGTTTACTGCTAATTAAAAATTGTGGAAAAACGAGGGAAAACATGCATGCAATCCAATCCGAGTGCCGAGTTCCGAGTGCCCCGATCCCATCTGGAGATCTATCGTATGTGCGCCCCTCCCTCAGGAGGAAAAAGGATTGCCACCGGGTTTTTTCTGTTCCCACCGTTCAGGCAGGAGGGTATCCTCACACTTTTGGGGTATCCTTTGGCTCTAAAATGGATATTAATTGACAGAGTTAATGACAGCCCTCCCTCCACTCCCATTCGATCTCGGCTAACATCTATTCGTACTTCATGTGGGTACCAGCAGCAGAGCCGGCACTGGGAGCAGCGACAGGCAGAGGGAGTTCTAAGAGCAGGAAAGCAATCGAATTGAATTGAATTGCAATTCCTGAGTATGTCTGTGTGTATGATCGACAAATCCAATTTAAATGAAGAGCTCTCTGGTTCCTGTGCGAGTGCCGTGGGTGTATCCCAGAGCCTGGGAAGAAATCCTTCACTCTTATGCGGGACATCGAATGGTAATTGAAAGGTACGACGCCTGCGAGTACTCCAGTAAGCCACACGATATTGTGTGAGACCTTACTTCCTTGTTTCCTGCCTATGTGGAAGTGCTTGCAACTAAATTGATTTCGTAATGAGGGTCAATAGGGAGGCGCTCCTTTGGGATTGAGGTTCGATGTAGATTATAATCTATGGGAATGGAGATTTTACACTACCAGGAGTCGCAATCAACGCACTCGGCATCTCAGAAGGAGTTTTATTTATGAAGTCGGTCCTCAGTTGCTGCTTTTGGATTATGCAGGAATTTTTTGAAGATGTTTCAAGACTTTGTATGCTCGTTCCAAAATATATTATTGAGATAAAACTTCTCGCACGATCTAAAACTTTAAGTTTTATTATATTTATTATTATGATTTGAAAGAAAGATTTATACAGAATAGATTCAGATACATTCAGATAGCATTCAGCTGCAGATAGCCTTTGGAGGCAAATTAAAACGCAGAAATGTAAATTTTCATCAGATATTTTTGCCATTCCCATGAGGCTACGGGCTTATGGTTTGGGATAACGAAAATACCATGCTGATATTTTCAAGATGTCATACAGATATACACATACATACATATGTGTGTATATTCTCGCCGCAATGGCAACAGAGATACGAACCCAGTCACCTTTTTACCCCACTCGCTCACCCACACATTGCCCTCACCCCACTTGCTGCTCCCCACACTGCCTCTTGCACCAGCAGCGCTTACCACCTCCGAACAGCCAATCAAGCGCGCGCAACAGGTGCAACAAAAGGCGAAGCAAAATGTGGCGCACCTATGGTGGCGAGGCATCGCACCTCGTCGCTCATTAAGAGCTCGGCGGCAGCGCCAGCACCCACGCCAACGCACACACACAGAGGTACAGCAACACCAACCAGAGACACAGATACACCAACACAGAGACTGTCGGCCAAACAGACTGTCAGAAAGAGCGGGAGAGGAGAGGCAATGAGCGGAGCGGCAACTAATTAACATACAAAATGAATGCGACGGCAAAAACAAAAAAGAACACAAAAAGTGAGCCCCCCTCTCCGCTCACTACAACACACGCCATCGCCCTCTCTCTCACTCTCTTTCGCTGGCTTACCTTCTCGCCCTCTCTCACTCTCTCGCACACATTCACACGCTCTCTGGCAAAAGTGAGAAAATTATGAGGCTCCACCTATTTTACACTTACACACACGAAAGAGAGTACCTCTTGTGCGAGTGTGTGGCTCTGAAGGTGTGCGAGAGTGCGGTGTGTGTGTGCGTGGAAGAGAGGGGCAGGGCAAAACACATGTTAACCGCATTAAAAAATTAAATATACAAATTGTTTATTATGTTGCTGGAGAACCGCTCTTTGTAGGGCTCTTTGTGTGTGAAAACGGAGGAGAGAGAGAGCGTATCCAATTGTGCGAGGGAGAAGGAGTAGTACCTGCGATCTATTGCAAAAACTGCAAAAACTATCTTTGGGAATGACTTCAGCAACTTCAGTTTAGAATAAATTAAAAAAAGAAACAAATATAAAGAGCAGAAGTATAGGAAGAAAAGACCCAGAATGTAGCGTCACAGACTGGATAGCACAATGGATGCCCCAAAACTTGTTGATGGAGCTGCACTCCCCGTTCCACATGCTCCGAAAGACGCTCCGATTCTCACATCATGCCCACCATTCGCATTCGTTCATTCTCTCTCTCGTGGATCATTTCATTAGAAATTCTTAATTTCTTTCAAGATTTGTACACATTTCAGTCGGTTGGATATCTGTTTTCGTGCTTTGTTCTATTCCGATTCTGATGGCCATGATGGACATTCTCAAGAACCCAAAAGAGGCCCCAAAGATCTTCGTTTTGGGCCACACATCAGCGAAATGTCATGAATGTGTGGCAATATTTGTGATATTTCTTACCAGGAAATCCCCCTCTGGCACATAGTTTTGTGGAGTGGAGAGCAGGGAGTGGCAGAGCATTTTGCAATCGCAAGTGCAAATGAGTTTATCCGTTATCGCCAACAAAAAAGTGTAAGGAGAGAGGCTACGGGGTGTACATAGAGTTACAGGGCAGGGGATTCACTTTGAAAAAGTTCCCTTTAACTCAAGCAAAAGTAAAATAACCAAAAAGAATTCCCAGAATGAAAGGAAAGAGTAAAAAAGATGATTAATCAAAGCTGTTCTTCAAACGGGGAAATATTTCTGTGAAATTTATACTTAAAATTTAAGATTTCACAAGAGTAGTTCCTAAACGTTGATGTACGATAAAAGAAACGATTCCTGAAATGACGATAACTATAAAATAATTCATTCCATTAAAAACAAAGACATGTTTCATTCCAAACAGAACAAATTAATTTTAATTCAATATGAAATAAATCCCTCAATAACCAAATATTTTGCATGCTTTAATTAGAGAGAGAATGAAAACTGAATGGAAAAGCCAACAGTGAGCCAAAGTCCGTGAGTCAATAAAATACATAATAATACACAATAATTCTGCATTTGGCCAAATGTTAATATAATTAAATCCGAGATCTCATCCCAGTGGCAATGCCAGCACGGAGCCCGTACTCCCCGTGCCCATATGTCACACCCTTACGTTGCTTGTGGTGTGGCTTACGTCATGATGCTACGGGAGGAGAGGGCTAACAGAGGGCTAACATTTACGATATTGCATTGAGAGAGCACCGTTACAGTTTCATGTACCGTTTCCGACTGTTAGCGGCACGTAAAATCTGTTGAAATTCAGAGAGCGACAACGTTCTGCTCGGCGTTCTGCTCTGGTGGTGGCTCACGCACACACACACACACACACACATGCATAGAGAGACTCTCACATAGATACAATATATGCATATACGGGGTGTTTCTCTCTGTCTTGCTTGCTATCCGCCCTGTGTGCCGTTGTGCCACTGTTGGCTCTGGTTCTCTTCTCCCTCGTTTCACGTCGCACGAGACGAGGCGAATATAATCCGTGGACGACAACGACGACGTCGACGAGGAGTATGCTATGGTCGAAACCAAACAGAAAGTCAGAATTCATTCAGACGTCGCGTCGGCAACACGCGCGCTGCTCCCCCTAGCGAAAAAAACACACACACAAAACACACAAAAACCGAACACCCAAATCCAACTCACAAAAATTCGTAATTAAATAATACGCGCAGCGCGTTCGCACCGCAGGCGTACAAGTTATAGAAAATCAAAGTGAATAATCCAAGAGAAATAATATCTAAGAGATAAACCAAGGGCCATCCAAACCATCCATCCCAAATGGCCGCTACAACACGTGTGTGCTACTCACCCAAGTGATCCAAAAGCAATTTCCCCCCCACAAATCCAAATAAATAGAAAGGAGAACTTCAGCGGAAGCGTAAACCCCCCAAAACAATAACGAATCACAGCAAAAAAGCATTCCAGATGTTGTCCTGCCTGGCGCCGTCGTCTACACGTTTTGGCCAAGAGGATAACAGCATCATACAGCAGAGCATGCCATCGTCCACAGCCTTCACAATGCAGTGTAAGTGTATCAGGTCCCGATCCAACGATCTGATCCTCCAGCAGCAAGCGATTCGTATGAGTCATCCACTCCCTGGGCTGCTACTGGCACACTCATCATTCAAATCAGAGTTCGAATCAGAGACAGACAGCTACAAAATTTGTTTTGTCATTATCAGCCTCCAAAGATGCAATTGAACTTTTCTCTGTGTGTGTGTTCGAGTGTGTGTTGTATCTGTGTGTGTTTGCTTTCTCGATTCATTCAAGATTTGCGCGCCAAAGCGTGTTCCCAAATGCAAAGCTTAGCAGTTTTCAAACGATCCAAACCAAAGCAGCCGAGTCGCCATCTTAGGCAACGGCACAGAGCGGACCAACCTCCTGTGTGGTCTCTTTACCTTCACCAAAAGCGGGGGGAAACCATAAAAAGAAACAGAAAAACAATGAAGAAGATGGAGAAGAAGTTTGAGAGTAGCAAGAAAAAAACGACAGACTAAGGATCATGGCAAGGCATCGGATTACCTCCTACGCTGCGAGAGTATTTTCCATGGAGTGTGTGGGTTGAGGGTTCCCTTCTGCTGAAGGTTTCGCTTGATCAGCAGCATAAAATACGTGGCAGTGCGAGGGATTTGTCCCCGAGATAGACAGAGAGCGAGAGCGGGGGAATAAGAGAGGAGACATCACACAGCCAATTGCAGGCACATTTCAATTTGATTTGTTGGCAAACGCCAACCACACTGTTTACGACTGCTCACGACTGCCTTGACTTGACGGCAATCTCCACCCACATCATGCCATGCCACATGCCACAGACACATTGCACAGGTACAGGTACATCCCCTAAAAAGCGACCACAAGTAGGAGGCGCCTACCACCTGCAACGGCAATGGCAATGGCAACACACCTCAACCACCACTCGAGGCAGGCAGTCGGGCACAGGGTTTGAGTTTGAGGCATGCGCAGGCGAACAGGTAGAACCTGACTTTACTTTGCTGGCCAACAAATAAAACCTGTTCTTCCTGGCCATATTGGTTGCCATTGAAAAGATACAAAAGATGAAACAGATGTGTGTTTGTGTGTGTGTCCAAACAAAGCATAAAACTGTCAGTGATCAGAGCTCATCATCATCATTAGCACACCAGAAAAAGAGAGAGCAGCCAGAGGGAAACCCATTAAGAGAAGGTGTGAAGAAACTAGAAATTAATTGAAAACTCTTAGCGGGAAATCGGGCAGTGTGTGGGGAAAATGCAGCTATGGATGGCGCAACTTTGGGAGATTGTCAACGCCCACAGAGCTACTTTTAATACGGCGATAGCTTCGGTTCTGTTTCGGTTTGACAATTGATAAGCCACCTAAAGATACGGATTAATTGCACATGTTCCACAAACACACACACACACACACACAAAATAGGGAGGGAGAGTGTAAGAGGGGGAGAACCACATCTTCTTAGACAAAAAACTATAAATTATAATTTATGGCTATTTAAGTAGGCAGCCACCGTGGGCCAGCCGTGAGCAGTGGGTGGATCTCTAAAAGCCCTCGAACACGAGGCACAACAGATAGCAGATAGCAGATAGCGCTGCTAATCGATCAGCAGACGGCGCTGTCGGTGTCGGTGGCTGTGGCACAGGTTGGCCCACATACTACGTGTACAGCTACAGTGTACAAATGTATCTATAGCCAGGGAGCCCGAGCCACAGTGCCATAGACACGGTACACTTTTCCGGTTGTTGTGTTTCCGTTTGATGGCGCTGGGCAGCTGCGACCGCGATGGATATTAATCGCCAGATACACTGAGATTTCTGTTCCCAAAGAAGTAGTATCTATCTATCTATCTATCTATCTGGCTGTGTGGAAAGAATGTTTCTTGTACTAATTTTCGCTGCTTCAACTGCCTGGCGCATGGGGCGTGTGTTTTGTCGCATTTCGAAATTGCTCCAAAAGTCCATAAATCAAAGGCATTTGGCCATCGAGCGAGCATCGCCAAACCTGTCGCTTGTCGCTGCCCGTCTACCCGCCTAGTTATCACCTAAGAAACGCCCCCAAAAAACACAACAAACAAAAAGTTATCTAATATTCGGGCAGGGAAGATACTCTGCACGGCAGATCGAACTTTTGTTGGGGGGCCCTCTGAAATGAAACACTTATCTGACGCGCTGCATCTTTTGATTAGTGAAGAGTCCCTGTCCATCCCCAAAGGATGCGGCTACGCAGATACAATTCTAATTAATCATTGTGGAGGGTGCGCTGTCAGTGGATGTCAGTTTTATATGCTGGTGCTGTCGGTGCTGCCATTTATATAATTCCTCATCCTCAGCCTCAGCCTGCACGACTCAGGACAAACTTCAGGCCAAAAACTATCTGGCAAATGGCATGCAAAAATGATTAATCAAAGCCTCTATCAACACAGGCGTGTGTCTACCTTAGAGATACTTTCACGGAGCATTCAGCCAGAGAAGCATTTCTTGTATTCCTGTGCTTTAAATTGCAATTGCTGCTGCACCAGGCTCCTCCACAAAAGGCAAACAAATAAACAGCACGAAAAAAAGAAGACTATAAATCAATGAGGGGAAAGTCCTCTTTGATATCCTGTAAGCCCGCTGTCCCTCTCTCCAGCTTCTCTCCAGTGTTCAACCTGCCGCAGCTTTGGGCAAATTATTTGCCACATTTTACTTTTATTTCACATTTTGTAGAAGCCCCAAAGTAAATTGTTTGCCAATATTTTTTGTTCTGCTGCCGCTGCTGCTGGTGCTGCTGCTGCTCCCTTTGCCTGCCGCTTGTGCACACAATTGAAACAAAGATAACTTTGAAACAGTTGTAAAGGGAAAATTGCACGGAATCCAGTCTTTCCATCCAGCACCCACTCCCCCCGCCTACTCTCTCCTGAAGCCTTTTCCTGCCTTTTGCAATTTTTGTGCATATTTTTTCTTATTTATTTAATGCTCCGCCGCACCACGAGACAACAATTCCTGGTTCTGGTTCTGGTTCTGTAGCTCCCAAAAAAAAAAGTGCCAAAAAATCGGGGGGCGCAAACAAAGGATCCACCTCCTCCCGTCCTCCTGGCAAAGCCAACTCCTCTCTGGAAAAAAAGGTGTTGCCAAAGGGCAGGCAAAATTGCAGCTACCAAAAAAATAAAGGAGGAGCAGCTGCAGCAGCAGCGGTACGAGTACTCTGAAGGATGGGGCATGTGGCAGGCACAATTTAACATGTAAACGATTTTGGTTAACGGGCAACAGGAGGCGGCACTGCCTGCCAAAGGGTTACAAAGGAGTGTGGGGGGCGGCACTCTTCCCTTCTGATTGCCGTTCAATTGCAATAAATTTCGCACAATTGCACAATAATTGTTAAAAGTTTTAAATAAACAAAAAATAGTCAACGGTTCGACTCTATTGTGGCGCACGGCACTGCAGAGCACAAAGGGAAAGAGTAACGGCAGCGGCAGCGGCAGTGGCAGAAAAAGTTTCAATTGCATGGAGGATTCGCTTTTTCCAACCTCTTTCTCTTACTCTCTTTATGTGGATAGATAGATATGAATCGAGGCCGAAGTGAATATCAATTAGCCAAGTTAAGCTGAACTTTGGTTATGTGTACACATATTTCGCTTTAATTGAGAGACTTTTTACGTTACGGTGTTTGAAATGTGAGCATAATTATTCATGCAGAATTATTGCATAAAGATACTTTTAGTAAAGAAAAATTTAAATTTCCTAAAAAACGAGACGAAATATTTGTAAAATGTTTATAAAATATCCTTAAAACATATTAAATGCAAATTAAAGTTTCACATTTTACATGTAACATTCTAAAAACAGTTCCACAAAATGTATCTTAAAGATACTCCATTAAAAAAAGTATCTTTCTGTATCTAAAAACACATTTAATGCAACTGAAGTTTTCTTTAATATTTGTATAGAAGTGGAAGTGCTTCTGCGAAAAGTATCTCAAAGATACTCTCTCAGAAAAAGTATCTTTTACATTTATATCGATGTTTTATACATTTTCGAAGTATTCTTTGATGGGCAGACACTTGAAAGATGCTCGCAAATGCCTCTGACAAAGTATCTTGCACTGAAAATGTATCTGCACTAAATATTCGCTCACTTTTCTACAGTTCTGTGACTTCCACTGAAGTATTTCTACACCTTAGAGTACCGTGCCTCGGCCCCAACTGTGCCCCCTGCCCGTCTGTGGCATATTTCTCTAATTGCTTTCTGTGTGTGCCAACGCATCGCGGTGCCTGATGCCTCATGCCTCATGCCTCACGCCTCAAGTCTCAAGCAATTTCAAATGCAACTCCAATTTCAGGCCGTAGAACGCCCACACCCGACATCACACGCATTTCTGCATATTTTTTCAAGGTAAATCACAGAAATAGGCGGACCTGGGGCACATATGCCATATGCACAATGCTATCCCTGCCCCTGGTGTGCCCCTGTCGCTGTCCTGCCACACAGACCATATGTGTCAGCCGAGGGATTGGCGCGGCAGGAGATGCGCAGAGCTTCAGTCTCTCGTGTGGCAGGGACACGAACACGGACACGGCTCGCTTGGCTATTAAAATTTCACACTCAGCAAAGCAAAATGTGCTACAAATAAAATAAACGTGGCTGCCTGCAAGCAGCAACGGTGCAACGTGCAACGCTGCAACGTGCAACGTGCATCATGCAGCATGCAGCATCGCCCTGGCTGTACAAATAAATAAAAGTAAAGGGCAAAACAAGAGTAGAAACTCTCATTCGCTCGCTCTCTCCCTTTCTGCCTGCCATCTCCTCCCGATAGGATGCCCCGACAATCTCTATTTATAGGAGCCGCAGTCTGCAGGCCCCGACTGCCTGCCACAGCCACTGCACCTTTGCCTCTGCCACTTGAGGGGCATTGGAAGCACCTTTGTGCCCATTCGTATGAATGGAAGGGAGAGCGCAGCGGAGCGGAGCGGGGCAGAGACCAGGGCCAAAGGTGCCACCAAAGTGGAGAGATACCTCTCTAGGTAGAGCAGCCAATTCCAAATTTAGAGACCGATTATGGGACTGGTCTGCCCTGCCCGGCCATGTGCCATATGCCGCTCATGTGCTCGCTCTCTTCGAGTGCCACTTGAGAAGGCCACAATGGAGACAATGGAGGAGGAGGAGGAAGGGTTTGTGGAAGGTTAGCAATCGATAAAGTATTTGCAGAGAGACAACGATCATTTATCGATTACTCGAAACTCCACCCTGGCATAAACAAATTGTGACTTCCCACAGGTGTTTGCTTACACAAAGCACCGGCAGCTCCTATATCTATGCCGATAAGGTACTCCATTCCTGGAAGCTCTCCCATTCCTAGAAGGTACTTCGAGTAGGAGAGCCAATCGAAACTGCGTAGACCTTCCCACAGGTTTCCCCTTACAAAAATGTGTGAATAATTAATACAACACAACAGCAGCAGGATGAGAACTGTAGCAGGGGGTGTGGAATGGTACTCGATTCGCGTCTGATAGTGTCATTTTTCAACTGGCAATTAGCTAAGTAGTGTGCTTTTCGCACTCGCTATCCATTCCGATTCCAATTCATTTCAATCGCATTTGCAGTGGCGGAATTTATTTCATAAATATGCTAAAACAACGTTCATTGACTGCAAATGAGTGCAGAGAAGCGTTCGGATCGGGTCTGTTTATAATTAAGTGCTAAAATTTATGTTTATTTGCGTTAAATATCATCATCATCAGCCGCACCATCGACGACGGGCAGGGGGGCCGCCTGCAACCGCACCTGCCGCTGCCGCTGCCGCCTGCCACCCAGGGAGGCGCCACCTGTCCTCCATTTGTCTGCAACTGCGTCAGCAATTTCTCCTAAACAATTAGACATCCGCACCCGTACCTCACCTGATGGCATGGGGGGGGAAAAGTGTCAACGGTTTGAATTTCCGTTTCGTCTGTCGTTCTGTTTGACAATCGGCTGTCATTGAAATATTAAAAAACACTTTGGGTGCCCCACTGTCACAAGAATTCTCTCTGAAGAAAATCAAGGGGCGAAATGTCTGGCACAGGTATAAATTAAATGTGTGGAAAATGGTCTCACATTTTCATGGCAAAAGCAACAGCAGAGGCAGGGGGAGAGGCAAAGGCAAAGGCAAAAGCAACAGAAAGGCAGAAATAAATAAATTTGCATTAGCCGGGCTTAGTCGAAATATGTCTGGCTAATAAAAGTTGGCTATAAAAAAGGCACATAAAATTAGTGGGTGCCACAGATACAGATCGCAGAGGCCCATCTCTAGTGATGCCTTCTATGCTGTGTGTGCAGATAGATAGATACAAATGTATCTTTCAGCAAAGCAAACCAAACATTCGGCTGGGATATTTTCCCATTGATTTATGCCGCCATCCCATCTACGTATTATTTATAATATTTACCCCATCTGCCACATATCCTCCCCCACCAACCACCTCCCAGCCCCTCTGTGGCTATTTCTGTGTGCGCGTGTTGAATGCCGCACAGGTGAACCAACAACAACAGCAGCAGCAGCAGAAGAAACAGCAGCAGCCACAGGCAAAGATACAGATACAAATAAAACTACAACAAACACTTGACACCGTTCCAGCGGATTTCACTCTGATGAAAGCCCTGCCAGCTTTTGATTGCTTTTTGGCAAACGTGTGGCCCCACATAAATTATATCGTCTGAAAGATAATGTCCTACAAAATGAAATAAAACTCGCCTCCTACCCAAAGTCCAAAACATTTTAGTTTTTCGGTTTGTTTTGGTTTTGGTTTTACTATTTTAAAATGATAGAAATTACCCCAAAGGGAAAGACAGTATTTCCTTTACAGATCCTTAGAATAAGGAAATTTGTTTGAGAAAGCTAAACTTTAGAGCAGATGATCTGGTTCTATCTTTACGTATCAATATTTACCTGGATTTTTGCAATTCCTTTTCATATTTTGGAGTTTTTCTTCCATATTTCATACAACCATTTTCATTCTACTACAGCCATCTTTCTTTATCTTATTTGTGATTTTTTAGGGCTATTCTTTATGTACATATGTACCTGCTCTGTAGGGTGGCTCTTACTTTCTTTAGATTAATATTGCCTATGACTTTGGCACATTTCAAGCAATTCTCTTTGAGCAATTCATCTTCCACTTCTCCACTCTTTTTCTCTCAGTCTTTCGCTATGTTTCTCTCTGTTCTGTTCTGTTCTGTTCTGCACTATCAATCAACTTCAATTGGTTCGCGTTAAGCG
The DNA here is from genome assembly GCF_008121235.1 of Drosophila subobscura. Classification (NCBI taxonomy): domain Eukaryota; kingdom Metazoa; phylum Arthropoda; class Insecta; order Diptera; family Drosophilidae; genus Drosophila; species Drosophila subobscura. The sequence goes on along the minus strand of NC_048533.1, from coordinate 24,416,985 downwards.
CAAAATAGTTGAAAGACACAGGAGGAGAAGTCGGTCGAGGAGAAGGCAGCAGAGGTACAGCCTCGGAAAGCAAAAACCGAAAGTCGAAACCGAAATAAACAAACCATTCAAAAATGCTCAGTTCCCAAAGAAACACACAGAAAAGACACGAAAAATTCCTTCATTTCGGTGGGTTGATTTCGGGAGGGGAAGAGGGGAAGAGAAATCAGGGGGAGCATAAATTGAAATTAATTTGCGGGACACTTTCAATATCTCGATCTCGATATCTGGGTACCGCTTACGTTGGAAAAGCGGCGAGTGAGGAAAGCGAGCGGTGGAAATTGCAGATGAGAAAAAGTGTAAAAACCAAATTGTTTATGGATCCGCCACCGCCCATCTCCTACTCCTCCTCCCCGCCGCCTTTTGGGGCTGCGATTGCGTTAATAATTCCGATTTCGCGTCGTGTTGGTTATGACAAAAATTGATTGAGCTAAATGAGCGGGTGACACACTTGTTGACGCGCACTGTCGTCCCCCCGTTCCCTGCCCCACTCCTCTGCAACCGATAGAGCATTATGTTGATGAAACTGACTGTAGGGCCATTAAAAAAAAGTGTGTGTGAGCAGCGTCCCTCTCGCATTTTTACAGCTTTTAATAAAAATGTCATTAGGCAGAAGGAAGGGAATAAATTTCGAATTAAAATTATTAACTCTGGCGAGTGGCTGCGCTGGACCACTGGAAAATGTAGAAATTATCTCTCTCTCTCTCTCTCTCTCTCTCTCTCTCTCTCTCTCTCTCTGGTTCTTTGATGGATGACTTTTAATGTCTTGTCCCACTGTCAGCTGTTCCCTTTGATTGCATTTAATGGGTTCTTAAGTGGCAACAACAAATAAAAGGAATGGACAGGAAAGGTGGGTGGAAGAACTTGTGTCCTAAATATGGAAAGTGTCTGTGCTGCAACTATAATCTGTGATCCACTGGCTAATATTTATTTCCATCATCAATCTGTGATATTTTAATGGTTTCTTTTGATCACTTTTCTAAAGAAATATTAATACTGAATGTTCAATCTATGTATGATCTTGTTCAGAGTTGATCAATGATTTGACATCCTCTGACTCTGTACCATCATTATCTTCATTATTTTCCACACACTCTTGATCTTCTTCCTGCATCTATTTGCCTGATTTCTTTCCATCACTTACGAGTAGTAAGACCGATCGAAACCCGCATCTTTCCTTTGCAATCAAACTGTATCGAAATCAATTAACATTCCCTTCCCTTTGCAACTACAATAAAAAGTGAAAACGTGCAATGAACTTTTTGATATCTGACGCTTGATTGCCATCCCTCAGATGCGCAGATACACATGCAGCAGTTGCAGATACACAGATGCACATAGTGAAAGGTACCACTCCATGGAGTATGGACTGCGGTGAGGAGAGTGGGGAGACTTCATTAATTTACCAGCCCGCCTGCCCCCATAAGAGAGGGTCTGTTGTTTCTCCTGTCCCTGTCCCCCACTCTGCGAATGCCTTCCCCCTCTCCCCTCGCAGCAGTTAATTGGCTTAAATTAAGGTAGCGTTCAAATGCGAACAAAGACGCTGCTCTGTCGAGCTACAAACAGCGAAACAGAGCGGCAGAAACTCCATTTTGCGGAGGAGTCTCTGCTGTGGTGTGGGGATACGTTCAGCTACCTTCTTGGCAATCTTTCAGATACAAAGTTGAGAAAGAGAAAGGGGCAGAGCGAGAGAGAGACAAACAAGCCATTGAGTGACCCTCGGCAACCATTGCTGGAACAAAGCAATCTGCTTCTTGTGATCCGATCCGATCCGTTCCACACTCACTCTTTCTTTCTCTCTGTGTATGCGCCGACTCTTTCTCACGATCTGGGCTCTCTCTTACTCACTCCGTGTGTGTATCTGCCTCCATCTCTTTCTCTGTCTACCCCCTTGGACATGCTTGAACGCGTTTCATAAACTGATTAAAGCAACTCTTCTGTTGCTGCTGCTCTGCTGCTCTGCTTCTGCTCTGCTCTGCCGTCTTTTTTCTTCGTCTTTTTCTTGGATCTTCGGCTCTTCTCAAGTGCGTTTGTGTGCGTTGCTTCTCCTTCTCTTCTCCGTTACTTCTCTCGTACTTCTCCTTTGCTCGTTCTTCTTGCTGTGTTTTCTTTTCTTTGGTTGTTTCTCTGGCTGATTGGCATCGCCATGAGATCATCGCCTTACGTGGAACCATCCATCCAGCCATTGCGTGGAAGGAAAGGAATGAGAGGGAGGGGCCTGAAGAAGTTGATTTGCCACGAAATTAAGTTGATCCCCAGGGCCCTTGGGGGATCCTCCGCCGCTCCTCGTCTCTGCCAATATCTGTGGCTGCTCTTTGTTTGGTTTCAAACTCTTTGGCACTCACTCTGGTTTTTGCGTTTCATTTTGTTAAACGAACTGACAGTTAATTTGTTCTCTTCTCTTCTGTTATGTTCTCGTTGCAGTTCCCTCTTTGGCTTCCAGTCTGCACCACCACCAGGCACCGCACAGCAAGCCCAGCAATGGCTCCGGCGTTGGCAGCCAGGAGCAGCACGCACAGCCAGGTGTTTCCGTTGATGATTTCCTGGTCAAGTGCACGCAGTGCCACAAACGCTTCACCGAGTTTCAGGTAAGTCTGCACATCCACTTCCCTTTCTCATAGAGTTCCCCCTCTATATTGCAATTCCTCCCTCCCGTTGCAGTCCCTCAGCGAGCACATTGCCAGCGAGCATCCGCACGACAAGCTGAACTTCGAGGCGAGTCGCGGCTCCAGCGGCGCTGTGCAGCCGGAGAGCGATGCCGAGGATGAGCAGAGCAATCTGAGTGGCAGCCGCTATGCCAAGTCCCCTGCCAACACCAACAACACCCATGCCAACCCAAGCAACAACAACAACAGCGATCTGGCCAAGAACCACAACAACAACAACAACAGCAGCAACAGCAGTAAGCTCTCACCCATGTGCTCGCCCGGATCGGGGGGTCCCGCCGCAGATCTCTTTGCCCACCTCTCCCACGGAGCACCGCCTCAGCTGCCTCCCCACCTGCACGCTCAGTTCATGGCTGCCGCCGCTTTGGCCATGCAATCGGCACGCTCCGTCAGCTCCTCCGCCAGTTCGCCCAACAGTCACCATCACCAGCAGCAGTCGCACCACCACCAGCAGCAGCAACAGCACCACCAGCAGCAGCATCAGCACCTCCTCCAGCAACAGCAACAGTCGCAGCAGCAGCAGCAGCAGATGGCCATGCAGCAGCTGCTGCCGCCACAGCTACCGGGGAGCAACAGCAGCGTGGGCAGCAATTCCGCCTACGATCTGGATCTGAGTGCCCCACGATCCACCTCCAGTCCGGGCTCCACCACGGGCGACCTGAGCGGCGCCTACCCCTGCATGCAATGCACCGCCGCCTTCAGCAGTCGCGAGCAGCTGGAGCAGCACGAGCTGCTCCACTCGCCCACCGGGGGCCAGCCCACGGCACAAAATGTCTCTCAGGTGAGTCTCTTCGAATTTAAAGGGAGGATTTATCTTTAAATCTACAAAATTTCACTATAATTGGATAAATATTCGAGTCAGGATCACTTTAAAATTTAAAGTTTAAATCCATTATAATAGTGTTTCCCTCAGCGCTTGTCCCCTCTCGCACAAGCCGATGACTAAAGCAAGAACTATAAAGATTTTTTCTTGGAAATTGATAAGCAACACTATCTCCACCTCCCTACGCTTCCACTCCTCATCAATCTCCGCTGCCTGCACATACTGTGCTTACGTGTTAAAGTTCGTGGATCGTTACTCATGTGTCCCGTAATCAGACCACAGAAGAGGTCCAGGGCTCTGGCCCCGCTTGATCTTTGAGCGCACACACACACAGAGGGAGATCACGTTGAATACAATGCGTGGGCTTTGTTCTTGGTTAACGGGAAATGAGCAAACGATAACGGGACAACGGGCAACGGTGCCAAGTACAGAGTCGCATACGGAATCAGAATCGAGTAAACCTTATGCCCATATGCATGTGGGTACGATTCTCGCCCACGTTTCCTGTTGACAAATCAAAACATAAAACAGTACTCTGTATGTGGGGAATAATTACTGACCAGATAAAGGGGGGAAATCTTGTCCCATACTCGTGTGTAATCGTACAAGAAAAAAGTTAAAGAACCTCTACGGTTCCGTTATTTCGTATTTAAGAAATAATTATTACTTATCGTACTTGAGGTTTTTCCCTGCACTCGAGGGGTTTGCGGGAATTAAAGACCGACTTTTTTTGTGTTTGTTATCAGTAAAAGGCAGAAAAAAGAACACAACACAACGGCCATAATAAACTATGATAAAGAACAGCAGAGGCAGAGAGAGACAGAGAGAGAGAGAGAGAGAGCGAAACATACATAAAAATAAAACGTAGGCGTTTACCAGTAACCCAGAACACGCGAACACTGCGGAGAAGGGGAGAAAATAGTAAAAACGTAAATTCCCCAATGGCCATGGAACGATGACGATGACGCGACACACACAGAGTCAGAGGTTGGGGGGATACACTGAGAACTGGAGAGACAGAGAGAGGCCATGAAGTCAGAGTGTGTGCGAGTGAGTGACCCGTTATATCTGACTTTGTACGGTGTGCTCTGTCTCTCTCTCTCTCTCACCGTAACTCCCAATTGTGCAGTTGTTGTTTCTGTGCTAGGCCTAGACCACAGTCTGGTCTGCCATTGTGATAAGGCATTAAAATAAATGTTGCTACAGGCCGTAGACCTGATAACAAACACTCACACACCGCTCACACCTCCCCTTTCCAGTCATAAGTTTGTGTTTCTTTTTTTGTTCCCTGTCCTTCTACTTCAACGTCGTCGACGTCTTCGACGCCATCTTTCACATCATACTCTGAAGAACAGTAAAAAACAAAACTGCGACTCGCCTTCACACACGATAAGGAGTAGAGGGAGAGTGGGAGCGGGACAGGCAGGGGAGAAACAGGTTCACCTTGGAGTCGAGTCGAGTCGAGTCGGTGAACAGCCTACAAACCCCGCACCGAACCGAGCCCAAGGGCTATTAAAGCCACATAAATTATAATTTTGTTGCATTCCACATCCCCACACTCGAGCTCGTTCCATCTTCCATCCTCTTTATCGCTACATGCTCCATCCCCATCCTCCCCTCACATATCGCATCGCCCATCCTCCGAGAAACTCCTCCCAAGTTCTGGTCATAAATTCATATGGCTAGTTTGTTGTTGTTTCTGCTGTTTTTTCGCCTTCTTTTACCTTCCATATACACGCATATAGAGATCCATGGCATCCATGGGATGGATGGATGGAAGAAACAGAGGAGCGAAATGAAAAAGTTTGCCTCCCCGGCTACAAAAGTCAATTTTGGGCCGAGACCCAAAAAAAAAGCAACGAAGTGATATGATATGAGGCTTGGGTTTTTTGTTTTTGTTTTCATTTTTTTGTGACTGGTGCGACTACAGTGGTTAGTGCTTCGAGGGAACTGTACTCGGGTTTTCTCTGCGACTACTCTTCACGTGTAAACACTGTGCTGACTCCTGTCCTGTACTTACTGTCCGTTATTAATATTTACCTAAGCACCCCGTTGAATGCCACACACGAGAGAGAGAGAGAGAGAAAAAGCTAATAAAGTACGGTCCACTCATCTGATGATGGTATGAGGCACGTTTATGAGTTGCAACTCTTTCCAGCTTGCAACATCACTGCTGTAGGTTGCATCCATCCATCTTTGCTCCGCTCTTTAGCGGGTTGCATATAATTTACGGCTTTGTTAATGACATTTAAACATTTAAACACATGCGAAAGAGGCCAAAATGGCAACAACGCATTTGACACATGGCAAACTACAGTGCCGCCTGGCCCCAGTGGCTGCCTCACACACTCCAGGAGCCGAACAAACCAATTATAATTGATGTGGCACATTGCATTTATTTAATATTGTTGGCCATTGGCTTTACACGTGTTCGCCGTATTAAATTATTATGTGTGAAAACAATTAATTATGCGGCAAACAAAAAGCAGAACAGAGAGCGCACAGTGCAAGAAATAACAATAATACCAATAATAGTCGGATGAAAAGGGAGTTGGGGAATAAAAACAGATTGCTCATTATGGAAATCACGCCCGAAACTCACAAAAGTAGGCAACAAAGTGGCATCCCGATAATTATACCCTGGCATTAAAGGGTATGCTGATTAGTGGCAAAGCAGAGGAGGAGATATTTTATGTCTTGTTGGAGTTTTGGAGCCCTAAGTATAAGAGTAATGACAGAAATCTGATCTGATACGAGCAGCCACAAACACAACCAAAATCGGATGTCCATATCCTATAACAAACACAGAAAATATGCATCTTCCAGGGTATCTATCGCTTTCATGCTCCAAAGCCTATCCGTTAATTCTTCTTTTATTGAAAAGGCATTAAAAATGGCTCCGTACTGACCGCAGGCGTTGACAGGATGTGTGGGCCATGTGGGACGCCCGATTCTCATTGAGAGCCAACATTGTTGATGCAACATTTAACATTTGTTGTTAAGGTCAACATCATTAACGGAGCGGAGAGAGACAGAAGGGCAGGGAGCCAGAAGCCAGAAGCCAGGCAGGAGGCAGTAGATCTGACAGGAGAGCAAATGGCAGCCCATAAATTATGGCTCAAAAAACCAGCGACCGAGAACGGGGCTGGAGGTGGCCTGGCAAACTTTCAACAGAAAAAGTGCAGCAATTAAATATTTGCTTAACTGCAGACACGCCCATATAGTGGCGATGGGCGGCGACGGGGACGGGGACGTGCAAACAGTTGCAACTTTTTGGCCACAATTCATTTGGTGGGTTGTTGCCACCTTTCTGGCCATCACCACAAACTGAGGGCCAGGCAACCCGTGGGGTCTGGGGCGTGGACAATTCAAATTGAAAAATTATATGCACTTTAGGTGCGAGTGCTGGCCCATCGCAGGGATACAGGACACGAACTCGGACTCTCTATATATCTCTCGCTCACTCTCTCTCTCTGTCTCGCTCTGTGGCAGTCGCCGTCTCGGCGCCGCCGCTTGACGAACAGCGAGTGAAAAATTAATAGCAATTTATTCAAGTCCCTCCTCCTCTGGCAAGCAACCCCCAGCAGCCATCCTTCCAGCGAACCGCTTTTAAATGTATTTTTATGTATTTCTGCGGACACTGGTAAGGTCAAGGGTTCACACACGATGGGGACTCGCAGTTAAAAGTTTAAAAATTATTCGCAATTAAAGCAAACAAATTAAACAACTTTCCCATGCAACGTGGCTGTAGCTGTGGCTGTGGCTGTAAACTGAAGTTACAAATGGATTGCCTTTTGCCTCGGAATACATTTCACATAATTATAATTAGAGCAGATAATTGATGCTCTCCGTTTGGTAATGCATCCATTTCCACTTGAGATTCAAGGACACCCTAAAAAAGAAGAGAGTTTTCGTTTTAGGAGGGGAAGAAGTCATTCAACTATTCCTTCTGTCAGGAGGTAATTTACATTACCATTCGCTCTCTCCGCACATCATCATCATCATCATTGGGAGTTCCTGTTTCTTCCACTTCCTATGGGATACACCTGCAAATTCCTTATACACGTAGTGCCAGTGCCGCACACATGTCAAAACCCAACCCTGCTCCAAGACGCTCTCTCTGTGAGTTCTTTGTTTTTTTCCTCTGCGTTCTCCTGTGGATGAATTTTAAGTTACTCCTGAGATTTATATCAACTTTCACCGTGAGGGCCATAAATTATGTGGCGTTCGTTTCGTTTCACATGGAAATTCCACAGACATTTCCCTAGACCCCAGTTCAGTTCTCTCAGCGCTGGAGATGCCAGTCCGCCGGTCCCGTGGGTTTTTTCACTCGTGACGTTTATTGTGCGGTTGTTACTTGATATGTTTAATGAGAAATGTGATGTCTTGGGGGATTGCTGGAGGAAGCCGAGAAGTACATGCAATATCGCTGGAGAGAGAGTGAGAGAGTGAGCGGAGCAGAGCACTTGACATTTCATTGGGCAGTCGCCATGTTGATTGTGAGAAGAGATTGGTTGCAGTGCAAGATTGTCCCAATGGTAGATGATTTCCCCACTCTTTAAAACGGTTTGTTTAAAAGCAGCTCAGAGTTGTCTTTGGTTCAAGGAATTCAAATTAAAATTTGCACTTTCTGCTGAAAATAAACACATTTTATTCCAGTTCTGATTAAAAGTGAATTCCATTTAAAAGTGATAACATTAACGATTCAGGTTGAAACAGATTACAGTCCTAGCAGTAGATTAACACTCGAAACACGAAAGTATTTTGACATTGAACAGGTATTTCCCTTGAAAGAAAACAAATCCATTTCGTGCACTTTTCCCCACTTTTGAGTGGAAAATATTTGCTGTGAAATTGATTGTCGCAGCTGTTGGCTGGCAAAAGAAAGAGGAAAATCATAATTTTTCCACGACACGTTTCCCTAATTTCCCTCGACCCACATTTCTCAGTCGCGCCGTCTCTCAATCTCTCATCTCTCAGTGGGCTTTTATCAAAAGTGATAAATTTAATTTATTCAGCGGCGCCGCCTAATTTATGTTTTCCTAATACGCAACTAATTTCGCCAGGTCTTTTCTCCCGTTGTCTCTTGAGAGAAAATTGTGGAGAACCGAACCAGAACCGAACAGCGATCCGATCCCCCCACACTCGCATCATTCAAAGAAAAACGTTTTATTTATAAACAATTAAATTTGATTTGTCGCTGGCTGAAACACAGATTTTGGTTTCAACAGTTAAATTTACAGATGATTTATGGTGAAATAATAATATTAAATCCCCCAGTGAAAGTTCTTTCTCTCTCTGGGCCATAAAATATTGAGAAATGCGGCAGTGTGGGCCATAAAGATGAAACCGCAGCAATGGCTAAAAGTATTTCCCTGTTAATGCTCCTCGTGTTAATCAATTTCTTTCCATTTCATTCCATTCCCCAATGGCCGGAATGAATGTGCTTCTCAGGGTCCAAAGACAGCCGCAGAACAGAACCGAACAGAGAAGAAGAAAGCATCTCCCAAAGAAGATCCTCCTCCTCTTCTTCCCGGCCTGACACGAAAGTTAATGAACTTTCGCTGTTCGCTGTGCCAAATACGTAATAAATAAATACACGAATTAACCCAGCCTCAAGTCAGACTCTGGCTGCCACCGGAGAGGTTTCGGTGCGTTCCGATAACCCCACGAGAGAGATGATTGATCTCTGATTCCTCGAGGTACTACAATTAGTTCGGGTTTCTATCTCTCTCTCTCGCCCTCTCTTTATCTTGCTCTGTCGCAAGGTAGTACGTCAATGGCTCAAGTGGAAATTCATTCATTCCGTGTAGTAGTAGCTCCTACGCGTAATCTCGGTTCGGTTCGGTCGCATCCAATTTTGTTCCATTTTGTTAGTCGTATTTCATTCGCACAGCTGCCAGCAGTAGTCAGAGGCAGGCGATAAGCCAGAAATTGGGTCGCGTTTCGCTATAAAGCAGTTAGATGTCCGTTCCGACATCATAATGTTCGTTCGTTTCGTCCTCTCCTTCGTTTCATCTTTTTGCGCTAAACATTTCTTTGTGGCGTCGTTAATAATGTTTTTTTTTCGTTTTCTCTCGCTGCTTCGTTGACCTCAAAACAAAATAAAATAGAATAAAACAAAAACATAAGCAGTGGCAGAACCAGAGGCAGAAAAAAAAAACTTTGAGCTTGTCGCTTGTTGTTATTTTTGTTTACGCATTTCGTCAGGCGACAGGTGCGTTTCTATATCTATCAGATTTGTACAACATTATATCTACATGTGTATATAGCTATATACAGTACGTTTCATAGAGTTAAGGAGGCTGGAGGAATTCTAAATGAAAATATTAAGCTATGAAATCGGTTATTTGCTTGGCGAAATTAGCTCTAGAAAGCAATCGATCGTCTCAGTAAAAACTCAAAAGTTCCTTTCAGTAAATCTTATGGTGGTGCCAGAGATCTTATATTTTTGAAACGCACAGCATTCTTTCCCCCCTGACATCGGTGGGTACGAGCATTTTGTCAACAATGTTCTGGGGTTGTCACTTTTAAAGCCCAGAGTGATCTCCCTTTGGTCGATCATCTTTTACAGCCAATTATGTGCGCTATTATGGCCAAATTCCCATGTCACTCACTGCATAAAGCATTTTCACCGAATAATCGTGAGATACGTTCACAAATTAGCTCTCTGTCGCTCTGTCAAGACATTATCTATGTATGTATATCCATGGTTGGTCTGTGTTTCTGTGCGTTTGGGGATTGGGAGGGGGTTGCTGGTGCTCTTTCATTTGATTTGTCTATTGGTGAGGCGGGGGGAGGACCTCAGTGCTCTAGACCACACGCCCACCTACGTTGCGTTATAATTATAGCCAAAGGCTTGTCGCCTGCAATTAACCAGGCGTGCCCGCCCGGGCAGCCGTTGGACCCGCGCTGGACCCGCGCAGACGGATCCATGCCAGAGTCGTTTAAGTTGATGGGCGCTTTGAAGCGATCTAATGTGTGGTCCGAGGCGGGACTATGGCAGTTGATAGCTTCTTCCGCTTTCAGATTTCGCTGATTTCACACGGACCTCACGTTCAGGCTGATAAGAAACGGGTGGGTAGGAGTGATGATAAGCAAAATCCGTATCCCGCTGAAGCAATGAACCTTTCTCTGTGTGTCACCTGATTTGATCAGTGTACGTAGAACGTCTTTCTGCAACGATAGAGAAGCGTTAGATTTTGTTTACCAACATTGCTAATCCGCAAACCCATCGCATTCCGGCCCTGATCCCCTAACAAGTTGTTTACGCTCGGTACACACGCGCTCTGATCGATTGAGATCCCGTTTCTTATCAGCAGCATTCAAATACCCCGAAAATTCGTGGAAGGTGCTCCGAGATACTTTTCCATCTGAAATGAGATTCCATTAATTAGGCGGAGGAGAGAGCGAGACAACACTATACATACACACACATGTAGATGAACGCACGTGTGCGCCTGCTTATCGAAGCTAAGGCCACCGGGGGGGTCAGACTGTACCTTGTGCCCAGCCACTCGAGTGGCGATCCCGCGTAATTGCTTAACCATGCGCTTCCCACTGAAATGGATGGGAATGCTTAGTGGAATCAATCAATTTTCCAACTTTAGCTCAAGTGCTTTAGCTCTCCCCTAAAACACTAACCGTGCACTTGAGTCATGCGGCAGTCAGTCAGTCAACCCCTGGGACCCCTGGGCATCTTCGTGGGGGCATTGTTAAAGGTAGCTTCAATTGGCATTTCCGCTGTCAGTCCATCACAAATATAACAATATAATACAAACAATAAAGCACATAAGAAGAATCCAAACCGGCTGACGCATCCACAAAATGGAGCACCACTCCGAGAGTGCGGCTTACCTTTTGTAACGTGTTCACATCCACATGGCATCCACTGTAGGCGTAGTAGTACGGCTGTACGGCTGGGCTGCCATTTTCATTTTCATTTCACTTTGCTTTGCGTTACATTTAATTGATAACGACGACGAAGCGACAACAAAGCGCTTCCATTGTGTGTGGATCTGCGGTTTAATGCCCGCTCTGGAGGTACTCGCTGCGCTGCTCTGCGTTCGTAGGTAGGCGTATCACAAATAAACGATTGCGGTGTGCGCTGCGGTGCGGTGTGTGCGGCGACAACCTGATTAAGCCGCTCAGTGAGTGGGCCAGAGCGAGAGGCAGATAGCGTGACTTCGAAGATAACGGGTTTCGGTATGCGAGTGTGTGAGTGCAACAGGTAGCCATGCTGGTTTTTTGACTCTCCTTACACTCTTTGCTTCGTTACCTGAAGACAAATGATAAATGAATGGTGGCACTCGCTCTGCACTGAAAGAAAGTGTGACGTCAAAAATCAGTCAAAGAGAACACTAAAATGAATGAAAATCAGGTAAAATAACAAAGGAAACGGAAATTTGTGTTGCTTTTCCGGCCATTTAGTATTAGCGCAGCACAGGCACGCCCTCCCAACCTCCTGCACAGCCGGCGCCGCTCACATTTCACTCAAATGAAAAATCCCATTGAGGGAAAAACCGTTTTCCGTTGTTTTTTAACACACAGCACAAACACAAATTAGGCCCCAGGGCCCCGCACCGCCACAGCCTATGCACGCTTTATGGGCGTATAAATGTATTATTTTTTTCCACTTGCTGAACAAATAAACACAGTGTCACGTTAATGTACAAACTAATTAGGTGGGGATAGTTTTTGGATGGCTGTTGGACCCACCCCACCGAAGAGGGGCATTCTGATCTCATCTCGAGTGTAAATTGATGATTATGACTAATAGGTTGGCCGCAAGGCCCGTTAATTGAAATTCATGCCAAAGCCCTGGGTTCTGAGTAACCCCGCGTCGAGCCAAAGTCCGAAATTGTATTTGCAAAGACAAAGGCCAGGCCTGTGCACAGTCAGCGGCTGAATAATATGGACTCTGCGTGTGTGTGTCTGTGCGATCGACAATGTCATGAACTTAGCAACAATATAATAAATATTTTAATGGGGCAAAATATTGAAAAGCAGCAAAGGTGAGCAGCATTTTCCAGCAATGGATGGATGGGAAAGTTCATTGCCTTAACGGTAAACAAAACACACGCACACGATCCGAGAGTAGAAGCGGGAGAACGACACGTGTTGCCATATGTCCGCAAAGTGCCGCAAATCTTTCAACGCAGCAGCTAAGTGGAGGAGGATGCGCCACCCAACCCCTGCACTATGTGGCGGCTCCACTTTCCCTCTCACACACACAATGTTTCGTTAGGCTCCACCTTTGGGCGGGAGATGGAAGGCAGATGCAACGCGGCTGCATTTTTGACGAGTTCAATTTGTAGCCAAACAAATCAAACGCAAAGCACAAACAAAATGCATTTGATTTGCATCAGCTGTTGAAACATTTTCATTTGATTTGATTTGATCTCGCTTTTGTTTATTTCCACACACTTTTGTTAATGTTTTCTTTGTCGCGTATTTATTCCCTTTTTCCACTCTTTCCTCTTTCATACTCTGCAGCAGCACCAGCAGCAGCAGCTGAGCGCAGCTTGCTGTCTTGCGGTACTTATCTAGCTCTCTCGCTCTCACACAGTCGCGTGGGGTATTTTCGTAGTTTATTTCTTATCCACCTTTCGCTTGTGTTGCTCTTGTTGTTACTCCACCTTACCTCCACCTTCGCCCTCTGACGATCAGCGGTGCGCACTGTTTTCTGCTGTTGTCCTCGTTCCCGGGTCTCATTTCGGTCTCGTTTCGCGCTGTGCGTGCATGAATTTCTGTTCTGTTTGATTGAAGTTGTTTTTTTTTTGCATTATTTCCCGGTTTTATAGTCTTTCGCGGGTCAAAAAATATCACAAAATATCGCATTTACGACTCATGCCGCAAGCAGACGCGCGGGTGCTGCTGTGGCTGCTTTTGATTTCTGATTTGTGTGTTTGCGTCTCTGCTTTGCCTTGAAACAAATTAGAAAGCCGTTAAATTTCAAGCAAATAAATACATTTGTTGTTTTAAACAGTTTTTATTACCTGTGCCTTGGTGTTCGTTTCTCTTTCGCTCTCTGCGTCTTCGTTTTGCATGTGTGTGCGTGTGCATGTGGCCTCGAAATAGAGTAGAAACAAAACAAAAATGACAGCGGTTGCTGCTGCTTTTATGCCGGCGTCAACGCAACAACAAGAGATGACCACCAAGAACGTTTTCAAAAGGGTTACACATGCGGGGGAACAGGCAAGAAATGGTTTTTATGCAAAGCTAGATTTATGCAAGCGAATATTCGTAATAGCAATATTTGACAATGTAACAATCTATCTTGGAACTAAAAGAGAGTAACTACTTTTGGACACTCTCTTTGGACATGTCTAAACATGTTTGGATAGCAATAGCACACACTATAACCATCTCCCTCTATCTTTTGCGTTTTGCAGACTTGCCGAATCTGCCACAAAGCCTTCGCGAATGTCTACCGCCTGCAACGGCACATGATCAGCCACGATGAGTCGGCGCTGCTACGCAAATTCAAGTGCAAGGAGTGCGACAAGGCGTTCAAATTCAAGCACCACCTGAAGGAGCATGTGCGCATCCATTCCGGCGAGAAGCCCTTCGGCTGTGACAACTGTGGCAAGCGCTTCTCGCACTCCGGCAGCTTTTCCTCCCACATGACCTCCAAGAAGTGCATCAGCATGGGCCTGAAGCTGAACAACAATCGGGCGCTGCTCAAGCGCCTGGAGAAGAGTCCTGGCTCCGGGCCACGGCGCTCGCCCACGGACCTGCAGGGCCCCAAAAATGGTGCCGGAAAGATGTCCGATCAGCAGTCCCTGCCTCCGCTGCCCAATCCCATGATCTACTTTGCCGGCGAGGCGCAAGCGCAGGCAGCTGCCGCGAATGGAGCTCCTCCACCGTTCTACCCCAACTACATGAATGCTGCCCTGCTGGCCTTCCCCAATCCCTTCATGGCAGCGGCCCTGGACCCCCGCGTCCACCCCTACAGCATACAGCGGCTCCTGGAGCTGACGGCTGCCGGACAACAGCAGCAACAACAACAGCAGCAGCGCGAGGAACGCGAGGAGCAGGAGCAGCACGAAGAGCCTGCGACGCCGGAGGAGCCCAAGCTGGTCATGGACATTGATGAGGCTGAGGCCAAGGAGCGATTGGTGCCACAGGCGAGCCCACAAACAATGCCAGAGGAGATTGAACCGGTTGTTGCCATGGCCACGACTCCCATCAAGCAGGAGCCCAGCCGAGAGCCCACCCCACTCCCGGAGAGTGCCCCGCAGTCGCCCAAGTCCTTCAAGCAGGAGCAGGAGGAGCCTCGTTCCCTGGAGGAGGATCAGCCCATGGAATCGGCTCAACCTGAAGCAACTGCCTCTTCACCCAGGAACACACCCGTGGAGCTGCGATGCAGCCGCTGCGACAAGCAGTTCAACCACCACACAGAGCTGGTGCAGCACGAGAAGGTTCTCTGCGGCCTGATCAAGGAGGAGCTGGAGCAGCACTACCACCAGCAGCAGCAACAGCAGCAGCACCAACAGCTACAGCAACACCAACAGCAGCAGCATGAACAACTCCAGCAGCAGCAGCAGGCATCCTTTGGGCTGCCCTCTGCCAGCGAGGATGACGACGAGGAGGAGGAGCGCGAGAACGACAACGACACGGAGCAGCGTCCAGACAGCAACGAACGCAAGGTGCGCGTCCGCACGGCCATTAACGAGGAGCAGCAGCAGCAGCTGAAGCAGCACTACGCCCTCAATGCGCGGCCGAGTCGCGACGAGTTCCGAATGATTGCCGCCCGCCTCCAGCTGGATCCACGCGTGGTCCAAGTTTGGTTCCAGAACAATCGCTCACGCGAGCGGAAGATGCAGAGCTATGCGAGTGTCCACACGGCAGCCCCAGCCGCCAATGAAGTGCCCACCACTCCCGTTTCCAGCCGTCCCACAACCGAGGATCAGCCCCTGGATCTGTCCGTGAAGCGCGACTCCCTGACGCCCAAGAGCGACCACTCCGCCGTGTACGGATTGCCACAGCAACAGGCTGCCGGACAGCCAGCACCTGCCGACTTCCAGGAGGCCATCAACCTGAGCCGCAAGTTCTCCAGTTCGGCCTCCATGTCGCCAGCCTCGCTGTCGCCCTCTTCGGGCGCCTCACTGCAGCAATCCTCTGCAGCTGCAGCCGCCGCAGCGGCAGCGCTCTGGCCCTTCGGCGGACCGCCTCCATCGCCGCCCAGCCAGCACGAGGCCACGCCCGCCCAGCACTGCTCGACGCCGCGGGGCGGCCAGGCCTTTCCTGGACTCCAGTACATGCTGCCAATGCAGCGACTGCCCATGGAGGCGCTCTTCCAGATGCGCCCTGGCGGCGAGTACGCCCCCAATCCCCTGATGAACAGTATTAAGATGCCCGACTTCCGTGGCACCAGCCTCAGCCCGGGCGGCTCCGAGAAGCGCTCCTGGCGCGACGATGACTCCCGCATCTCCCACGAGGACGACTTTGGCAACGGTCTGATGCCGCCCAAGCCGCGCCGTGGCAAGGCCGAAACCCACGGGCATGCCGGGGATCCGGATCTGCCATTCGTCTGCGACCAGTGCGATAAGGCGTTTGCCAAGCAGAGCTCCCTGGCGAGGCACAAGTACGAGCATTCCGGTGAGTATTCCCCCCCTAGAGAGATTGCCAACTGAACCCTTGACTAACCTTTTCCTCCTCTCTCTCTTTCTGTAGGTCAACGACCCTACCAGTGCATGGACTGCCCGAAGGCCTTCAAGCACAAGCATCACCTGACGGAGCACAAGCGTCTGCATAGCGGGGAGAAGCCCTTTCAGTGCTCCAAGTGCCTGAAGCGCTTCTCGCATTCGGGAAGCTACAGCCAGCACATGAACCACCGCTACTCCTACTGCAAGCCATACAGGGAATAGGTAAGCGACACCTCAGTGCCGCCCACCTGCGCCTCAGCAGCCGCCTCGGGAACGGGGCCACCGGCGCCCAGCGGTCGCCGTGGTCGCGGCCAGTCAGCCGCCGCCCGTTCCCAGGCCAGCAGCAGCACTTACCCGCCGCATCCACATCCGCACCAGCATCCACATCAGCACCCACATCAGCACCCACATCCGCACCAGCACCAGCATCCACTGGCGGCCATGGCCGCCTTCCAGCAGCAACAGCAGAGGATGCACCAACAGCAGCAACAGCATCAGCGTCTGTCCTGGCCACCGTCCGTGCCTGGTGCTGGCGTGATGCTGCCACCGCCATCCAATCAACAACAACAGCAGCAGCAACAGCGTCCCACGGCACCGCCACCACCTCTGCTTTCTGGCTCAGGCTTTGGACAGCCGCCACCGCAGTTCTTTCACCATGCCGGCCTGCTACCACCGCCGCCGCCACCAGCCCCAACATCGGGGGCGGGAAATGTGAGGTTTGCTGCACCACCAACGCCGCCCTCGGGCGTTCCGTCCCACGGCGCCTTTGATTTCTTCAATGCCAAAATGTTGCTACACTAGGCACGCGTGGTGCGTGTCTTTGCTAGCCGCGAAACGGTAGTGGCGACGGGTGTGTGTCCCGGCTGTAACCTACAATAACCGCTAAATGTAAACGATAACAGTGGTCGTTAACAGTGCACTTACATGCTGTACTTAAGAAAAACAGAAACAAAAAACCGAAATGAAACAGAAATCTCAAAAATGTGCAGGAACACGTAGAAGGAGATAGAGTGCACCCTAGACAGAGACAGAGCGATAGATGAGATATTTTTTATAGCAATATAAACGAGAAGAAGGAAATTGGAGGAAAGGAGAGAGCTTGATCGGATCGAAGAGGAGCAGGAGGAGGAGAAACCTTTCGTTGGAGCGAATTTATTATTATTTTTACAATGTTGCATCCATTTTGTTTTTAGTATTTGCTTAGTTGAACATCATTTTGTTTTTAGTTTACCGCCTAAGTTCTGGCCAGTTTTTGGCCAGTGGCCCAACCCCATCCCCAATCCGAACTCCCTGCCCCATTTCATATACATATATGCATAGAGTGTATCTATATTTTTGTATACTAGATTTATGTATAGTTTCCCCAGTACCAAGTGCTGCGAATACTCAGAAGTACTTTAGTTCACACTCCTTGATGGAATAAATGTTTATTTCTTATAGTTTTTACATCGGTTTATATCGTTTATGTTTAAGCGTTCGAGCCAGGATGGGTTACCTACCATTTGCATTCAATTCCTCAAAAAAAAAAACACAGAAAACTTCCGGACCAAACAAACAGTTTATGAACCACAGACAATACCCCCGAGGACTCAAAAGTATTACCCCCAGCGTGAAAACTGTATTAAAGACCCTAAGAACCCTCCCCTCTTCAGATGGAAAACCCACCGCTTGTAGCGCGTTTCAAGCTCTTCTACTTAAGGCATACCACCCCCTATTATAATCCTCTCGAACTACGCTTCTAACCCGCCACCACCCCCGCTCGAATCATCGATACAGAGAGAGAGACGGAGAGAGAACACACCTACTAGATCATTCCATTCGGCCAGAGGCGAGGCTCCCACGCTCGATGGGGCCTCCCTCATGGGTCGCCTCATGCATTTAGGCCTTCTGCCGGGCTGCTGCTAAAGAACACCCCACTAAAACTACAACTAAAACTAAAGCTAACTCTAAACTAAACCACAACTAATATTTAATATATATACGAACCTAAACCTAAACCTACAACTAAAGTTAAACGAAAACAAAAACTTAATTTGGCCTTATTAAAGATTATTTAACAATTAAAACATTTAAAAAGTTTAGCATGTAAAAATGGAAAAGAAAAAAAACCAAAAACAAACCTTTGGAAAAGTCTCGCAGAAAAGTAGTAGGAAAATTCCAAGAAAAACCAAAATAAGATTAACCATAAAAAAGTGTTTGCCATGACAATAAATTTATATAATGTAAAAGATAATGCTTTCGATTCTAGCTCAAATTTCAACTTCAATTCTAATCGTTTTCCACCTCAGCCTGCGCCTCAGCAAAACTTTAATTCTATAATTACGTAATCCAACACAAATATGTACACAAAAAAGGTTTCCCAAACAACGAACATTTTCTTTGTCCAAGGATTTTCTTGCTTTTCCACAGACCTCCCCAAAAAAAAAAAAAAAAAGAGAACAAGAAGAACTCACAAAAAAATGCATTTAATACTTAATTAATTTTTATATATTTGTATTTTAACTGAAGGATCGATCGGTGGCAGGATCGAAGGATATATATATATGTGTATATACATATATTTTTTGTAAATTATTTCGCCAAAACACAAAGCTAGAGAATCCAAAAAACAAAACCCACAACAAAGCGCAGATTTCGGAAATGAAAGAAGAGCCCGCAAAAGTTTTAGCATAAATTTAACAATAATTACTATTACTACCAATAAATACTTAGCCTAGTTAAAGCCCCCCAACTTCCCCTTACTCCCGCACCCTTAACAAGAACAAAATGTTAACTTAAAAATTTAAACTAAAGAAACGAAAAAGAAACTTACTTTTAAGCGCAAATATTTTGTGGTTTGTGATGGGAGTCGACGGATATTTGCACTCTAGGGCCTTATATGAGATACACAAAACACACACGATTGTTAGTTATTTAAAGGATAAAGGATAAACACTTAATGGAAAGGATTGAGAGCCTTGCATCGTTTTTACTATATACCTATATGTTCCAAACTACTACCTTGTTTTCTACTCCCCCAACTATCCCCAAATAACACTCTCTGTTAAAGTTGTTTCACCCTCAAACACACACACACTCTTTATGTAAATAAGCCACAGATATAGTATATATATATATATGTATATGTATGTGTAGGATATATACGGAGCAGAAAGCAGTCGAATGTATTATTTGTTTTATTTTTATGTTCAACAATAGAGCGATCACTAAATTAAGCGAAAGCCAAGCCTAAGCATCAAATGTTCATTTTTTAATTGCTCTACAGAGAACACCCGCTAAAAGAAACACCCAAAAGAATACACTAAAAGAGAGTTGAAAGAGATAGAGAGAGAGAGAGAGAGAGATAACGATTCAGATAACTTATATTTCAAATATTACGCATAAATGTATTTTAATCAAAGTAAGCAAACAAAAACGAACGATTCAATGATTCAATGGATAAAAAACATGCATTCATATAAATGAATAAAACCTTTTTGTCTTGATAAATTTACAAAAAAACAAAACAATTATTATAATTATTAAATTTACAATGTGAAAATAATAAACACCAAAAAAAAAAAAATGAAATTATTAAATTTAAAACAAAAGATTTCTTATTTTCGGGGCAACATTAAATGGAATGGGATTGAAGTATGGTTTTGGAAATGCTGAATCAGTTTAAGTATTCTCCAAGAATATCAAAATGATAGAAGCCGTTGATCATATGTCACTCAGATCTGATCACTGAAACAGACGAGATGTATCAGAGAATGTAAGTATATCGGAGATGATATCTAAATGTTTCTATTAATGGAATATAGATAGAAGTTCTGCCGGTTTCATATCTAAACACGATTCCAATTAGCTCTTAGAGACTCCTCCATCGTGTAATAATAATAATAACCCCCAAAAGAAGCCTTCATGTAGCCTCAGATTTCTGAAACATCTCCCATATAGCCTCTAGAAAAAATACACTTGCACAGATAACAGTTTTTTTTATAAATTTGTTTTCCATTTATTAATTTGTTTTAGTAAACTAATTGGCCAAGGCACACACAGAGTTGGTTTGTATTTTCCCCTTCAATTAGCTCGAGTTCTCATCTCACATTTAATATTTATATACTACACATATTCATACATAATTAGATAGATAAAATACAAACTATATAGAAGATATTCATATAAAAAAAACACACGCACATACAAACTGAGGCTAATTTGAATGGGGAAAACGAAACACGTTTACACATTTCAGGCGTTTTGATCCAGCGCCTAAAATAAACGACAAACAAAAAAAAACTGATGTACTCTCGCGCCTTATGTGTTAGGAATTAAACTAGATTATGGTTAGGCGGTTGGTTCTTCTATAAACTAAAAAACATCTTAGACGGTACACAACTTTAGCATAAATAAAAATGTATTGCGTATAGACTATATATAAGGTGTAACTATGTATAAGGATTAAAATGTAGGTTTGCTTTACAATATTACAATAAGTCCTCCTACTCCTCCATTCTTTCTCGTTCCTCGTTTTTGTGTTGAATTCTCCTTCTGCTTCCTCTACTTTCATTCTTTCATTTAAACAATTTGATTTGGCATTCAACAAGTGGGTCTAACATTGCTATAGATATAGTAAATATATAATATATATAGATATAGATATATGTAGGTATCTCTTAGTTTGTTCTGGTTTTTGTAGGGTTTCTTGTAGATGCTGGACACAAGTTTGAAGACATTTCAATAATGAGCAGTGACAGAGATGGGCGTGGGTTCGTAGATAGAATAGCGCAGAGTGGTTCTGTTAGATTAGATTAGGCTTATAAGACCCGCTTATATCGCTATCGCTCAACTTATGTGGTCGCCAATCGATGATGTTCCGTGTCGATTCTGAATCTGAATCTGTGCTTGGGTGGGTGATGGCCTGGACTAACCAGCCTGCTGAATTAGTTGCCATCCATCGATTGGTCGCCTGGTCCCCTGGTTTTGGGTTGTAGAGTGGATTTGGGCTTAGGTAAATTCGCTTCGCTCAGTGTATATGTATATAGAGGATAGAGTTCTCGTTTTAAGGCATTCTTGTTTCATTTTTTAGCTTTGAGCACCAGAAATTGGTCCGAATCTTTCAGGTTCTTTGCACGCTTAATAGACTGCAGAACGTAGATATATACAGATATCTGTGGTTTAGAAATTATTTTCCAAAGTTATGACTCGTTCTCGCTTTCCCTCTCGTTTCTTTTTTAGTTTTCTCTTTAAATTTATTCAGTTCATGCACTCAAGCATATGATATATTTGTATTTATATGTGTAGTTCCCTCTCTTCTCTCCTTCTACTTTCTCCTATAAGTTATATAATCTATATAGTTTCATTCTCCTGTGGGCTGTTCGTCACACAGCGGACTCGCCTTTGTGACTATTTGACTAACAATTGATTGGGGGATGGTGGTGGCTCCGGGGTTCGGGATTCAGACGTAGACCGGTCCCTGGTCGTCCGTCATATCCGGCTGCTGTTTGTCATCGAAGAATCTCCTAAAGGTAAATTCGAAAAATCCATGGAATTGCCTGTCGTTCAGCTCGATGTCGTCGCCGCTGCTCATGTTTGAGTCGTTGGAACGCAGCTTGTCGGGATCGACCGGATCGAAGTTCGACGTGTCCGTGGGATGCTTGATCTCCGGTATAAAAGGAGCTTTCTGCTTCCGCATGTCCGCAAAATCGATACCCTTGAAGAATTCATGGCTTTTCACCTCATCCACGCTCTTGCCCAGCCGCTTGTCCGCCGATGCACAGAGACGACGAATCAGATCGGTGGCCTCTCGCGACAGCTCTGCCTGCGGCGGTATGTGCAACGTTTTCTCCCAGTTTATAACCTGCATAACAAAACAAAATCGTTAGATAAACCCATCTCTCAGTGATAACTCAATCGTTTGTTCCACCTTCTGTTGCGTTTCCAGTGGAGTGTTGGCCAGGAAGGGCGGCTGTCCCACCAGCATCTCGTAGAGAATCACTCCGACGCTCCAATAGTCGCACAGCTGCGTGTAGCCGCTTCGCTCCAGCACCTCGGGCGCTATGTAGTTTGGTGTTCCCACCAGCGAGTGGGCCAAAACTCTTTGGTGATCGCGCATTCGCCGCCTAAGGGATCACAGAGATACGAAGATTTAGGACTAATCAAGTGGGTATTCATAGGCATAGAATTACCGCTCCAGCACAGTGGGTTTGGGTCCATTCTCCGAGAAGTCCTCCCAAGGTTCCATCGAGTCCTGGCGCGAGTGATTGCCTATGAGGGGTGGAGAGGATTATAAGAGCGCTTTTTGCTGTGTTATGCATTCCCTTACCATTCTCCTGATAGTACTTTGAGTTATGCGTCCATCGGAAACCCGTGCATAGGCCAAAGTCGGTGAGTTTTATGTGTCCGACACTGTCGATGAGTATGTTGTCAGGTTTGATGTCTCTGCAAGCAGGTGAACAGGGGAATACATAAGTAATATTCAGAGATTAGAGCTCGTAATAGCTTACCTGTGAATGAAGCCCATTTTGTGTACACTGTCCACGGCGCAGGTGACTTCCGCAATGTAGAAGCGGGCCAGTTCCTCCTCGAAGATGCCCAACTTGATCAGCAGCGACATCAGATCGCCACCTAAATAAAACACACGACAAATTAGCAATAGGTAAACATGCATAAGAGGTAATATGGTTGGCTTACCGGGTATGTAATCCATCACAAAGTATAAATTATCCTTATCCTGAAAACTATAGTAGAGCTTCACGACCCAATTGTTGTCGGCCTCGGCCAAGATATCACGTTCGGCCTTCACATGCGCGACTTGGTTGCGCTTGAGGACATCGGCCTTGCGTAGCGTCTTCATGGCGTACAGATGATTGGAAGTGTCGATCTTGCGGACGAGCGTCACCTCCCCAAAGGCACCCACGCCGATGGGCTTGATCTTCACGAACATGCTCTTATCCATCTTGGCCCGCTTGAGGCGGATGTAGTTGCTCTCCTTCTGGTTGAGCATCTTCCGCATCTCGATCTGCGTCTCGTCCGGTAGCCCCACCTTCAGCATCTCCTTCTCCAGCTGGTTCTTGCGGTAGGTGCGCTGGCGGTACGACTTAATCACGTTCTCGATGTGCTGCTCCATGAAGAACTTGAATGCCTGCGGCGAGTACTGCCGCATGCGACCCTCCTTCCGCTCCTCCTCCTTCTCCTTGGAGATCTTCCGTTCGGGTATCGGCGATGCATGCTTGATCTTCTTGCAGGCAGCAGCCGCGGCCTTGGCTCCCGAAGAGGATGCTGTCGATGCGGATCCATTGCTGCCACCCGAACTGTTTGCTCCCGCTCCGCTGTACTTGGCGGGTGGTATTGGTGGCGTGGTGGCAAGGTTGCTGTTTGTTATCTGAATGTTGTTGTTATTGCTGGCGGGTTTACTGTCGTTGTTGTTGTTGTTGCTACTCTGGTAGGGTGGTGGGGGTGGCAGCTGTCTGCCAGCATTGCCATTGCTCGCCTTCTGCTGTTGCTGCTGCTGTTGTTGCTGTTGCTGCTGTTGTGCCTGCGCTTGCGCCTGAGGGAACATAAAGTTTAGTATGAAATCTCGATAATTGATCAAACATCTCGATAAATATCGATAGCCTTACCTGTGCCTGAGCTTGCGCCTGCGCCTGGAGTGCTCTCAGCGTCTGAAGCTGCTGCTGTTGCTGCTGTTGTTGTTGCTGCTGCTGCTGTTGCACCTGGACCTGCTGCGGATGCACAATGGCAGCCTTGGCCTGCATGCTCTTGGCATAGGAGGGTGGCTCCATGCAGGCGGGCTTCACAATCACCGATCCGTTAAGAGCGGATCCCATCAGTGGCGGCGTTGTGGGCGTGGGTGGCTTCACGGCAGACGATCCAACCACCACGGACCCCGTGCTCGGGATCACCAGAAGCGGCGAGTGCTGATGAGCGGCTGCTGCCGCTGCCTGCTGCTGCTGCACAACCGCCGGCGACTTTTGAGGATAGGATGGCGGTGCGGTCATGACGTGGACCGGACTGTTGCTGGCGGAGGCACTGACGGGCGACTGGGGCGCCACTGCCGTCTGGAGCACCGGCTTCTGCACCTGCGTGCTCTTCACGCTCTGCATGATGATGGGCTGCTGGGTGCGCGCTTGGTACGCCCTCGGCTGGGGCTTGGCCAGGCCCACGGATCCCGCGGAGACTGGCGGGGGAGGCAGGATGCCGCTGCTGTTGCTCACAGTGATTGGACTGGGCGATCCCGCCGATGTGGCCGAGTAGATGCCGCTGCTGGGAGACTTGCGGTAATCCGACTGCTGCGACTGCGTCGGCGACTGGCGGGACTGCATCGAGGCCGTGTAGCTGGGCGGCGGCGGGGGCTGACTGCTGGTCACGACCACCGTGTTGATGAGGTACGGCGGCGGGGGTTCCACCGCAGCGCCATTGCCTCCGCCAGGGTACATGTTGAGCGCCTTCATCTGCTGCGAGAGCTGCTGCTGCGTCTTCAGCCCGTTCTGCGGTATGACCGGCGAGGTGCCACGTGTCCCAGGCGCTCCTGGCGGTGGTGCTATCGCCGGTGGGCGGTTCAGAGCCGGCGACCTTCGCTTCACGTACGCCTGATTCGTAGGCGGTGGCGGCGGGGGCGTGGCCGAGCTGGAGGCCGTCGGATTCCGTGGTGGCGGCGCCGGAGGAGCAGCATCGCTGAAGCTGCTGGGTGACGGGGAATACGGACCAGTAGTGCTGGCCCGGCTGCCACCCCCACCGCCGCCTCCTCCTCCGCCGAGGCCCTGGTGCGAGTGGGAGTGCGGGCTGTCGGAGCGGGAACTGCCAGCGCCCGAGTCCAGGGCCGGACTACAGCGCAGATAGTGGCTCGGGGTGTCCCGCTCTATGCTCGCCTTGCGGATCAGCTTCGTGGGGATCAGGGGGTTCATCATCTTTGGCACGTGTCCATTCGTCTGCAGGGCCACGCCCACACCCACGCCGACGCCCACAACGGACTGGCCGCCTACGATGGTGGGCGGCGGGGGGATGGCCACATCCGGCGATGGGGACGCCGACGGAGGTGGCTCCATGGGCGGCTTGACATGATGATAGTCCGGAGTAAGTGCATCATTGCGTCCATTGGTGGCTGTGTATCGCAGAGCTGTGTAATTCTGCAAAGACAAGGAAAGAGGTTGTTAGAATACATACATAAGTTTAAATTCAGTCATTCAAATTCAAAATATTCACTACAAATGCATTTATTTATCCCCCATCCATGTCTGATTCCACCCATCCCCCATCATCTTTAGTGGGCTACGCCTCTGCCTGATCAACATTCCTGCACCTTCCCGACATGTATGCGTATGCATGCGCATTGGTTCGGTGTGAGTGTGTGTGTGAATATCAAAAACTAAACAAAAGAGAGACGCATACAAAACAAAACCAAATCAAAGGCAAAAGCAAAAGGAATAAGCAAAGAAGCAGCGCCTAAAACAAAAGGCTGAAGAAACACCAGCGCGAAGCGACCAAAAAAGCAATGAAATCAAATTCTTGCCATCGTCGAGAAATTCCTAAAAGTCAGGCGGCGCACACAGTGAGAGAGAGAGTGAGAGCGAACGAAGAACGAAACGAAAGGAGGCAGGAAAAAGATCAGAGCAAAGAAGAAGAAGAGCAATCGCCGGCTGCGGCTGCCAGATGCGCCAAGTGGAAGCCCAAACGAACGTCAGAGCGAGATGCAAGGCAAGGGCAACCTTCGGCATTGATTGTGTATGCGTGCGAGCTTGTGTGTGTGTGTCGCCTTGTTCTTGTTTCCTTCACATGCGTTGCTGTTGTTGTCGCTGCCACTGTCGCTCTGCTGCTACCAGTTTTACGCGTTCTTTTGATGCCTCTTCTTGTTCTTCTTCAATCTGCTTTTGCCCTTTTGTGACTGATCCTCGATTTTATGACTTTACCTCGCTTCCCCCCCACTCGCTTCCCCTTTTCAAATTTCAGTGACTGCTGCCTGACGAATGTGGATGGCATGAGGATGGGGAGTCGGCTTTTGGATACCCTAAGTGGGGAATTATATCGACTATTTCGAGTGCATGTCTCTCACTTTTCTAATCATCATCTCTAATTATAGAAAGAGTATAATAATTGCATGCCTTTGCACCCTCCACTTCACATGAATTTTCGTCTCTTGCGTTACATTTGCTTAAAATTAAAACCAAGGACGCGAAACCCAATAAAGAATAAGAAGACCCCCAGCAGACTTTCTGTCTGTTTCTCACTCTCACCCCATTCTCTCGCTGTTCTGCTCTCTTTAGCGTCTTTCAAGCAAGCCAATTTACTGCAAATTAGCAAAAGCCAATGGGCACACTAAATCAACAAATGCAGGCAGGCATCAACAAAAGTACTTTGAGGAGAGACGAAAAGTGTCGCCCACGCGAAATTTGCATTCCGCTAAATTCTCAAATAAAATAAATTGGATTTTGCCTTTCGAGGGGGCTCGGGACTTGTCCAACACTTTCGTTAATCCACTTAAGCGCCTTCTTTGCGGTACTGGCGATTGCTTACAATTGGCCAAGCGATTAACGGGTGGGCAAGGTCAAAGGAATTTACAGATTACACAAAACGGAACACCCTTCCATCACTCCCTCCACCCCACAAAAGATGCGGATGATGCAGCCTTGACCGAATTGTTTCTTTGAACCTGACAGAAGGTATTCGATATCCATTATATGTTGCAGATCGAAGAACTATATTGAAATGGCAGGGGGTAGGGAGTGTTACGAGAGAGAGTACAGAATTAGGCTTGGTATTTCTCAAAAACATTCGAACAAACGCCAACAAAATACATCAAAATTCGAAATTCTTGGCAAGGGGCAATTATTTGTGTAAAATGTACCCACGGTGAGCACTTGCTAAAAGGAACTAACGACAGGAAAAGCAGTGGAAAAATTGTGCGAAATGCAACATGCAAATAGACAACGGAACTATCAGTAGTAAAATATCGAACAAAATGCATAGGGAAGTATTATCCCCACTATTGAGTGTCTACAGTAAAATTATCTTCAATATGGGGTGAATACTGGCAATATCTCGCACTGATCGGACCAGATCTTACCATAACCAAACCATAAAGGCACTAGAGGGAAGGAATGGGGGCATATCCATCAGTCCAAACATTCTGTCTGTTTGTTTGTGTTTGTATTCCATGTGAGTGTATGCGTTTGTCTGTTTGTCTTTTGTTATTATTAGAGGCAGAACACACACCACACAGATACTAGAATACATTCTTTTTTCGGCGATTGCTTCGCCTGATATATGTTTGTCGGTTGAGAGCATAGTATTCGTATATTTAGGTGAAAATTCCTTAGAAAATAGCCAAAAGCACACAGCCCAGCCACAGAAATAATGAAAGGAGAAGCAAGAAAGCAGAAGAAAGCAAACCTAACGACAGGTTCAACAAATTTTTCGCACGAATATCGCGCAAATTAGTCGAAAATTGCACCCCAAGGAATTCCATTTTGGCTCGAAAATGTGAAATGTGTCCGTCGGGTCCGTGTCCCACCCATAAAAGATTCAAAGACAGCAGACACAGTGGCGTTGAGAAGTGTGTGGATGTGTGGCATTTGGCTCTTTGAACACCCGGCTTTCGATTACTGTTCCTAATACAGTGAACACGTTTCGATATATAGAAGTTGAAAATATTCCAACTATCCTTCATTCTATGAATATTTATTCCACATTATTCTTGGTAAATGATTCCCCATCCGATCGCATAATTTACCGACTCACTGTTGGCCGCACACACTGCCTTATATAAATAGATGGATAAATTCGCACCAAATCTAAAATTGGGATTACATGTGTACGCCGGCGGGCCATAACCGGACCAAATAAGAGTCACCACCGATCATACATGTGGGGTGGGTGTCGAATGGCGATCGACAGACAGACCCGGCAGATCGGCATTTGTCAAACGCCGGTTCCCTGCCCCGCACTGCACCCCTCGCATTTTCTCCACATTGTTTACTAATTTATTTATGGATTATTTTAATTTTTATTGTAATGGCTGCGTGCCCCCGATGACTGCCACACTGCGTTGGCGTTTGCCTCTTGTTTATTTTGCTGCCTTTTTTGCGTTTGATTTTTTATTTATTATCAGCATTTGTTATTTTAATTAATTTCTGAGCATACTTCTGCCGCAACGCGGCTCGGACGTGGTACACTTGAAGAAATTTTGTGATCGCTTTTAAAGCTGCCACGAAATATAATTTGACCATCAGTTTCCCTAACAGAGATGTCTTCTTGGAATTCCACCATAGTTAGAAAGTTACTGAGACTCAGAAAATCCACCTAAAGCAAATCTCAACATTAGAATCCATCCAGAAATAATGAAATTATTCCACAGAAAAATTCTCAGATTCATCTGCATTTTTATCCACACAAATTGCAGTGAAATATTTTTCTCCAAGTGCCTGGGTTGACCATTATCGATGTTCAGATATTTATAGCACGGCCAGAATGTCTGCGACGGTCCTCAAGACATGGCTGTGGCTCCCCCCCACTCTCCGTCACCCAATTTCCCAACAAACGTTTGCGTGGGCGGTGGAACATGGTCGCTGAAAAGTGTTGATCGGTGATCGGGTGGCGGAGTTGCATAAATTCCGTATTTATTTATCGTTAAATCGTTTATCGCTTTGACATACGCCCTGCCCCCACAGCTATGGCTCCTCTGCGGCAAGGGGGGATGCCTATATATGAGCAGATTATGGCTTTCTGGTATTTAGCCGCTCAGCATGACCAATTAGCCAGTCCATTGTGCCGCCAGAGGCAGCAGGCACAAGGCAGGCAGGCAGGCAGCAAATGCAGAGGCGTGTAGGCAGCAGTCAGCAGTCAGACATCGGGCGAAAGTTGGCCAAAAACTAAAGCCAGAGAAGAGACTGTGACCATGGCCAATGCCAGGCAATTGCAGCATTAAATTGTGGCCTGTCCAAAACTGGCCAAGTCATAACAATTAGCCAACATCCACATATCCCCCATCCCCGGCAAACATATTTTTTATGGCCAAAAACCTGAGCACCGCCCAAACGCTTGGATTAAGAGAAATCTCCTTATGCTTCTGCTTCTGCAACTCCTCCGCCTCTGGCTCTTCCTCTCTGTCTGTGGAATGCTTTTGGAGGGGGGCAGGCTGATCCTCAGAGTCGAAGTTGGAGCCAGAGTCGAGACCGGACTCCAGCGATAATTTACAGTCGCAGCAAACAGTAGCTGGCAGCAAGTGGTGGATCGTAAAATTGTAAATTGATGACCCGTCAGATAATATTTAAGAATTTTTATGATGTCCTCCTCTCTGGCTCTCTATGCTCCCTCTCAGAGGATCCTCTGCCGTCTGCCTTTACAGCCCGTTTCAAATATTTAGGAATTCCAGCGATCGATATCTTCTAATGGAAGTGAAGTGACGAGCCCGATGACGATGTTAATGGCCAAAAGCCAAACAAATTGACTTAGTTATCAGTTATAGACCATTTTCCATATCCAATATATAAAGTTTTCCCATAAGTGAGAGTATTACTAATCGGAATGAGGCATTCATTAGGTTTTTCATCGAATAACATATGATAAAAATGAATGTCTTTGATGGAATGTGAATTCCGTGGATGTTGAATCATCAAAAGGGCATCAATTAACGCTTCAAAAGTGAATCAAATACACTTCCCAAAACAATTAAGGATGATAAATCGATTTATAAGTAAGGAAATCGATTCGAAAACGACTTGAGAATGTAAGTGAAATAAGTCTTCCATTGGGTTACACGTTTCAAATGAAGCAAAATACTGAAAAGTTTCAGAAAACTATGAATAACGTTCCACAAGGGCACATTCATCGAAATAAGCTGATTCTCTGTACTCATTTCCCATAAGCGAATGAACACATTTGATTTATGTATCGGCATTGAAGAAACATCTTCAACGATCATCTTACACTCCTGATATGCACTGTATCTGTTGCAAGGCACTGAACGAAGTATGGGGACACCGAAAGAGAGAGAGAAATGTTCAAGCCAAACAGTTAATAAATGATTATTGCAAGTTGTTTGGCTAATTGTAGAGATGGTGCTGAAATTTACAACGGGTCGTGAGTTATCATTCCGTTCATTAGTCATCCTCTCCGACCTCCCTCTACTTTTCGCTCTGCATTTTCATTGAAATGAATAGAAAAACCACTCGTCCAGCTATCCCCCAGCGATCGCTGCTTCAGTTCTGATCCAATTCGATCAGTTTCTGCTCTGTTCCAATCTTTGTTGGCTCGCTTTTTTGTTGGATAATTTTCGGTGTGACGTCAATGGATGGAATCCAGGGCGATCGCGTGTACGCACACACACACGCGCTCTCTCTATCTCTTTCCTTCTCGCATGTTGGACACCACTCTGTCTGGCAGCAATCGATGCCAGCACCAACCCAACCATCCAACCACCCACTCACTCACTCTCTCACAGAAGGCAGAAGGTCAATTGCATTTCGTTTGTCAGTTCATTAATTTCATTCCCATTTCTCTCTCTCTCTCTCTCTGCTCTGCTTTTCGTTTAATTTTAGCTTATTCGTGGCTCTCCCTCTCTCTCTTTTTCTGTGGCCAACTCCTCCTCCTGCCACCCACCTCCTTCTCCTGACCTTGTTGTAGCAGGTGAAAAATCTATGGCTCGTGCCAGTTTCCAGTGAATTTTCCATCTATTTCAAATGGGTATTTCAGCTGAAAGACTGCATATGAATATAC
Source organism: Drosophila subobscura (assembly GCF_008121235.1). NCBI lineage: Eukaryota > Metazoa > Arthropoda > Insecta > Diptera > Drosophilidae > Drosophila > Drosophila subobscura. The sequence goes on along the minus strand of NC_048533.1, from coordinate 24,386,113 downwards.
ATATATTCTTAGTCCCCATGAATGAGGCATCATCTATAAGGTATAATAATCTCATGGCCTCTTGGCCGCCTCTCTGTCTGTCTAGATCTGTGGTTCAAAAACTGCCCATAGAATGAAATATACTTGATGCGATCGCTAGATCATACAGTTTTCATGGACGTTCGGTTAAAAGATCAATCAGAAAATTTGTTTTGTGACAGATATAAGGGATAGAAATTTAAGATATTTTCGATAGATCAATGATATAGATAGATATAGGCAGGAATATCTTTTTTAATTTTACCCCCAGCCATTCTTAAGGGCAAATACTCAAAAATGCTTCAAATGAAGGGGACCACAGTAGTCATATTTATTCTCCTCTTTCCATTCCGTATCGCTTCTGTACTCCAAAGAGCATCCAAATCCAAAAATTCCATTGAAATTCCACCCACATCATCTCTATTCTATTGTTGTTTGCTCTCGGATTCTGTTTGTGGCTTGCATTTTATCGTCTACTTGTTAGTTTTTTATTAGTTGTCGTGATTTTTTCTTTTGTGTCTTTCTTAGAGCATCATTTGTTGGGCGGAGGCTATAAAATGTTTTGATAAGCATTGTTAATGGCATAACTTCGACTCGAGTGAACAAAATCTGAGGCTGGCATAAGGCGGGGGAATCGAATGGGGAATGAGTGGACTTTAATCCAAGATGATCCCCGAGTGGAGTGGCTGGCATTCAGCTCAGGCTAAACGGTTGATGGTTGAATGTTTTTACAGACACGAGTTGAGAGATTCCTGTGATGAGTCACAGCTGTGGAAATTCATTGGAATGCATTTTGTTGATAAGAAATTAAAATTGGGGTAATTTTCTTAGGAAAGCTTCTGCAAAAGTTGTCTTGAAGAGTAACCAAAATTGATCTCGATGCTTTCTCAGAAACTACATATCTTAACCATCGCAACTATTTTCAGTGATATTTAGAATGGAAGACAACTTACCTGATTATTTCTTTGATTATTTTGTACTTCGAATCGTGTTAGATCCTGCTTGATGCTCTCGAGGGCTTCCGCTGTGTATTTATCATTGGGGCGACCGCCCCTTTTCTCCCCCGCTGGATGCATTCTGCTGATGCTGCTGCTGCTGCTGCGTCTTCTCTCTGCGGTATTTTCCACTCATATCACAAAATACTCTGCTCTACTCAGCTCTCACTCACACACACACACAGACACGCACACACTCGCGAACACTAAGGCACTCGTTTCTCTCGCTCCCACATCAGGGGAAAGATTTTTGTATGTAAATAAATATTTTTTTTATGTTTTACCTTCCCTCCTTTCTGGGGATTCACTTTACTAAAATATTGTATGAGTAAATATATAAATAAATAAATTATTTAATCAACATTTGTGGCTTTTGATGGTGCTGCTTCTTTTTTCTGTTTATTCTTAGGCACTTTTCTGCATTTGCATTTCTATTGTGGGGACTGTATAATGAACTACTTAGGCGTGCTTATACGAAGGTTTATGATGTTTTATTATCTTTATTGTCGGTGTTGCTGCTGCTGATCTTGAGATTGTTGATCTCAATAAAGATAAATATCTTTGCATTGCTCCCGCTTGTCGGTTGTCGCTTTTGCTGTTTTTGTGTTTTTTTTTTTTGCTTTTAATTTGCTCCCGCTTTGCTCTCTCGGTGGGCTTAACGGGAGCTTTTGCTCTGGTTATGGGCGAAATTAACGTTACTTTTACGTTCTCCCACTCGATAGTCCTCCGTTTTGCGTACTAGTTCTCGTTGTTTCTTGACTCGCTGAAGCGTTGCTATTACTGTTTTACTTTCTTTATCTTTTACTTTTGGTATTCCTTTTCTTTCGTTCGCTATCGCTCTCGTTCCTCGTATTCCCTTTTATTTGCGTTTCAAATCGTATTATTTATCACTCGCGACGCGAAAAAAACGCACAGAAAACTCCACTCCACGCCCCGTCCAGATCAGATCCGTTCAAAAGGCACTTCTTCTACACATTTGCATTTCCAACAAAAACTTCTTCATTTTGCATGTAAATAATTCCTCTTTTCTTCACATTTTGTATTCGATTTATTTCGGTTTTTATCACAATTCAAATTTTATGCAAACGCAAAAAAGAGTCGCTCGCTCGCTGGCTGGCGATGAATGGGAATACGAATACGATTTGAATATTTGAATACCAAAATATTAGTTGATTTTTTGTTTAATTCGATTTGATTCTTGAGCGGTCTGCGGCCACAGTGGAATTTTAATTGATCGACGGCCGGACCCACACACACACGCGCGAACTACTCACACACAGAACAGGCGACGTGAAGGCTGAAAATAGACAGAGAAAAAAACAAAAACAGAGATGTGAAAATTGTGATCAAACAAAAATTGTCACACGCTATAGCCGAGGACGCGTTTTGGACGCGTTTAAAGCAGCCCCAAAAAAGCAAAGTCATTCGCTGAACACACACGCCAGACTGATGTCTCGCTCATACAAACGTACGAATATATGTAGTTATCTCGCTTACGCATGCACTCACTCTCGTTGGACTAAAAAACGTTTAATCTGAGGAATAAAGTTCATCCCCTTACTGTCTCGAAATGCCTTTCCTTCCGTTTTGCATATACCTTGGACCATAATCCCATAATTTACATGTCAGAGACGTGAGTCAGAGCAAAGCAGACAGCTCAAGAGAGCCAAGCCAGCAGTCCATGCCCCGGGCCGGAAAAGCCACACTCATTGTTCCTAATGACCCCAAAAAGAGGAGGGAAGAGGGAAAAGACCAAGAGGAAGTGCCACCTGGAAACAGTTTCGCAGAAAGAGAGTGAGAGATCGAGCTGCATCACCTGAGAGGGGGCGGACAGTCTGACGCGTGCACATAATTTATGCGTAGCGGCATTATGTCATCCCCGAATTCAAAAACGAAATCGAATTTCGGGGAATAGGTCTACAAACAGCAACAAAAAATCCCCGCACCAACAGCATTTTTACGATGAACCATTAAATTCACACTATCCGAAGAGAGGGGGGGGGGGATGGCTTAGAGAGGGGGAATGGCGTGCGCACCTGACTATGAAATAGCCATCAATATATGTATAAATCTGAAAGATACTACGTAAACACACAAAACAACATTCCGAATTTGTGCCAAGTGCAAATGAGGATACAAATATGAAAGAATGATTCGATACAAGGGCTATGAATACCCTTTCCAGATTCCGATTGGGACGATTTCGGATAAAATCATTAAGTCTGCCTCAGAAAAACGAGGTCCCCACAATCTCTAAAAATGTGGATACCACAACCATTTGTCGGTAGACATTCCTTAACTGATCTTAGCGGGCCTTAGACATCTGTCAACATTTAGCTGGCTTGATCTTTAAACAACATTTTGATTGCCCCCTCGCCAACATAAAAAAAGCAAAAACAAGAACAGAAAATATGAGTTTAATTATTCTGTTGACAAAAGTGGAATTCTTCGTTTACTTTTTTCATTTTTGCACTGGAATGTGTACCCGTACCCGTACCCGTAGCCGGCCCATACAATAGATGATAACACGGCGGAGCAACCAGATAGAGATAGATACAAAATGTATGTGGATTGTAGATCTGGTTGGGTAAACACCTCTGTTCGGTTCCACGCGCCATATCCGCGAATGTCAACAGCGAACGACCCTGGGGGTGGTGTACACTGTACACTGTACTTAGAGGTGCCCCATCCTATACGCCCCTCTATCGCGTTCCACCTACCCAACATGGGCTGTTTTCACATTCCACGAATTCCACAATATTTTTTGCGCAAATAAACATGTGGGAGTGGATCTACGAAAACATATAGTATATATCCGATAACTAATTAACAATAGCTCGCATGTTCTCTCTCTCTCTCTCTTGGCCTCTCCGCCAATTCCCATTCCCATTGCCATTGTGAGGGATATTTTGATTTTGATGGGTTATTAAGCGACACGACGCTTTGGGAATTTTTAATTGTTTAATTGCGTCCCTCCTCCACATAAAAGAGAGCTGCCGCTTAAGCGGAATTCTTTATTTAACATTAATTATTCGAATTGAACATTTTCAATGGCTAATCAGGAAAGTAGATGAGAACACACAGCTCTGAGTGATCTCTTAATGGGAGTGTAATTTAACAGAGAATTTCCCATACAAATTGATATTTGGAAGGAATCTCCCCATCATTATTCCCTACTGTTATTCTCTCTCTCTCTCTCGTGTTCTGTTAGCGTATTAAAGCATCTGCACAGAGAGCGCTATCCACTGAGCAATCGAAGACACGCTGCAGGGGGCAAACACTCAAATACACACTCACACACACACACCCCACGAAGAAGTGTGCGACGTCAACGTTGACGCCTGCCGCAACGCAGTGCCTACTAGCTCTCGACGGCAGAAGATAAAAATAGTATTAGTTGCTGATTATTATTGCAAAAATGCGCATTCCACGGCAACTTATTCCACAAGGGAAGTGGGAGAGAGAGGCAGAAGGCGGCTCGGCTGCTGCTATTGCTGTTGCTCCACTCAACGCGTGCACTTCTCTCTCTCTCGTACTCTCTGTGTTTTCGTTTCGTTTTCCCTTTTTTCAAGCACTCTCACACAAACACACACGAGACTGCAGCATGTTTCAAAATGTGTGGAAAAGAGGAGGAAGCATAGAGGAGCGAACGGGGGGAAGAATTGAAGCAAGCAAGAAAAACGAGCTAAATTGCATTTTCGTCGTCGTCGTAGTCGTCGCTGCAGCCGTCGTCGTCGTTGCTGTTGTTTTTGTTGTCGCTCGACTAAGATGGGAGGGCAGTGGCGTCGCCCAGAGGGAAGTGGGAAGTTGGTGGAAGGCATTGCAGAGCTGGTCATCAATGGCCGCCCACCCAGCCCCCTCCTCAGACGATCAGTGGAATGGACGGACGCGTGAACGGACATGCTCAGATCGAACTGGAAATGTGGGCTCTCTTTCTTACACCCTAGAAGGAAGGCGTTACGAGCAGTTTGATCAGATCGAGAGAACTTTGAACGAATATTTTTCCAAAACTGATCATTTTGGTATTTTTTACAAAATTTTCCATGGTAAATTTGCAATCAAAGGGTATCCCTGGTACGTCACAGCAAACTCCAAATCTTCCTTCATTCCTTTCTTGTTTTATCGTTCATTTACTTTTGAGAGCAGCAACAACAAACAACGAACCTCGCTACAAACCCTCACCTGTTCCATGCTGCCGCCGCTGGCAGAGCAACAGCAGCAACAACAGCAAACTCACACACACACACACTCCCATAATCCACTACGAATTGCATGCTGGAATGTGAATGGAATCTCAACAATTTTTAGCGTCGGCTGACGATGACGCCGCAGCAACAGCAACAACATTTTGCACGTTCGGAACGGAACGTAACGTAACGGGGGAGGGGAGGTGAGTCGGCGGGGGCCTGGAAGCCTGGTCAAGCATTTTTTGGCTCGACGACTGTGACTTTTTTTGGGGCTTGGCTTTAACCAAATTGCAACATTTACATTTCAACTGTCAAGTCTCCTCGCCCGTTTCGATTCGTTGCGATCCCCTTTCCGCTTCCATAAATCCCCTGCCTGGGAAATTATTGTCGCTTTGACATTGAGCGCATTTCTCACAGCAGAGACGTCAACGTCTGCGGCGCTGCCTCTAATTACAAAGTGATCCAAAGCAGGGGAAGGGGAGTGGTGCGGAGTGAAGAGGAGAGAGCATGCATGCAGTTACTTGTGCCACATTTTTGCATCTCTCATATTCACATTTACCCTGCTTTTGCTATTGCCTTTGTTGTAGATTTGTCTCCATATTTCTTTTGACATTTGTTGTTGTTGTATTCGTATGTAAATCAGAGGCGCAGCTGCCTGCCTGCCTGCCCAGGGCTGCATCAGCCCGATAGAGACTTTGTTGCTGGTACAGAGGAGAGTGGCTAAGTGTGAACTCCTCTATCCTTTTCGCCGACTCAAACTCAATCGTTTCTCAGCATTCCTGCTCCCCAAATATTTGTTCTTACTCTATGCGGAAATTCTTTCAGAATCACTCAGCACTTGCAGATTCCCTTTAGGCAGTCACCACTGTACCGTACCCCTCTGCTTGTTCTGCTCTTCTCGCTGTTTGTCTGCGTTTTCTTATTCCCCCCAATTACGCTTGTTCTTGTTGTTGTTACAGTAATTCTCGCTCTTGTTTTTCACGATTTATTATGGTTTTTCTTTGCTGTTTTTTTGCTTCTCTTTTAAAGAATTGCAATTGTGAATCGCACAGAACGCCCACGAGACGGGTTTTTGACACCTGAATTATTGCCGCAATTTGTTGCAGTTGACATTTGTCTGCCATGGGGCGGTGCTACGGAGAGGGGCAGCCTCCTCCGCTCTCAAAAGTGCAGCAGGTTCAAGACACTCAATTGCGTGCGGGCGTGCATGCGTTCTTGGCAGAGTTTTGACCTTGCGTCAGCGAGCACAATTTTTGTAACGCACCGCTTAAATGGTTTTGTTCCTTAACTATTTAGGAACTATTCATGATAGTTTTCAACATACCGATTGAGCTGGGAAGGGGGACATAGGGATCGAACGAGTGGGGAGGCATGTGCGGGAGAACGTTCTCTGAACATTCACCACCTCATATTAAACACACTTTGGGCAGGAGGGGGCCTGTTCTGTTTCTATGATCTCGTCTCTTTCCCACACTAGCACTCTAATAACACACACATACACGAAATAGTTGAGAGAGCGAGATAAATATGTAAATACTGGATCCAGGGGCGCAGGGGTTTCAGCGGTTGGTATTTTTATGGCAAATCAAACATTTTGCAAGTCAAAATGCACTCACTAATACACACACACAAACACGATAGATCGCACTCGATCAGCAGTCTTGCACACATGCAAAAGTTAACAGTGACGTGCACTCACACGCTCTCAGGCACACAGCTTAACAGTCCTCACGCACACACAAACACACACAGGAACCTATCCCATATACATTTCCCAGCAGTTTTTGCATTTCGTTTTTAAACACTTTTTCCACAGATTTTCTGCGTTTTTCCTTTAGCTTTTTTTCGAGAGATATACATTCTCACAAACGACGACCACGATGGGGTAAGAGGGAGAGACATACAATTTGAAATACGCATACACACACGCACACGGTCACACTAACGCACACTATCGCAATCGAACTGTTGCATTTTTGTTGCTTTTGGGAAAATATACAAATTGCGCACACGTTTCCCATGTAAACGTTGCATTTTCCAACTCAACCGTGATTTACCTTCACGCTGCGAGTTTTCCCAGCACTTTCCTGCCACTTTTCTTCTATATTTTTGGCTATTTGGCTCTTTGTTCTCGCCTTTTTCTTCGATTGGGGAACACCACACACACGGAACGGAGCGCACAGAGTAGTATTTTTTTTTTGGTTGTTGACAAATCGCTGAATGGCTTTCTCTTCACTGCCCCCCCGATGGGTGGCACTTGCCGACGAACACCAGTTCTATACCGTTGCGCACAGACATGTTTTTGTCGATTTTCCGTGCGCGTTTTTAATAAAATTAATAAAAATTAGCTGCTCGAATCACTTTCTGTTGTTGTTCCAGTGTGACCGCGTAATTATCGATAAAACATACCGTCAGGGCTTCGTAAATATACGAAAATATACCATTGCATCTTCAAAATATACCGTAAATATACCGTAGTCTTAAATGCCATTCCACGATTTTGATGTTCTATTTAATATTACCAGCTTGTAAAGACTTTTAACACTGAAACAATAGCTTAATCCGTTTAAAGGATCAATTTGACGCATCATAAATACTAATTTTTATTGGTTTGCATACCTTATATTTTACAAATTTGTGTTTGAATTTTTCATTAAAATCGCCCTTCTGGAAGCAAGGGAGCTTTCTCTACAGTATGTACATGTATGTAAATTATTAAAAGAGACATGTAATTTACTGATAACATTGAAAAATTTGAAAAATGGCGCGCACAACAAAAGCGATAGAGATATTCTATTGTTTTTCTGAAAGGGACTCTGACAGACTCTTACCACCGATCTAGGCTAAAACTAGTGGATCTTTTCACTATCGCTTTTGGGACAGATAGATTGTACAGTTCCCTCCAGACCAGGGCTCGGCATATTGTCTATAGCCCAATATTAATACATTAATTGTTCAAACTCCCTTAGCAAAGGAAAAGAGCTTTCAAATTCCCCTAACAAACCAAGGGAGCTTTCACTGTGCGAAATGTGTACCAAAAACTAAGGTGTCGACAACGGGTAAATACGTCACAAAAATTTGGTACGCAAGGCATATTACACCTGCGACTTTAATCTCCGTGTTGGAAATTCTCCCAGGGAACTCCTCTCCTGTGTCTAAACGGTCAGGGAATTCCTCTCCTGTGTCTAAACGGTCAGGGAAATCCTCTCCTGTGAAACGCGAACGAACTAGTTCACAAGGTTCCTGGTCTATCGATGTATATTGTGAGAAATATGTTGTGGCAACATTCACTGAACTAGTTCTGGCTACTCACAATTGCGTAGTGTGCTCTTCTTCATTGTTTTCGATATATTTCTGTCAATTACTGAGGGTTAGGACTGCATATTTCCTTAGAATTTAACAAACAAATTCCCTGACCGTTTGACTACAAATTGCCAATACTTTGAAGTTTTGTTCAGGGTATATTTCGGTATATGTTTGAGTGTCAGATCCGCGGTCACACTGCTCGTATGATTCCCTCCGTTTTTTCGCGAAATTTTGCAAAACTCGTAAACATGTCCAAAACTGCACTGATTATCCTGGCTCCTGGCGCCGAAGAAATGGAGTTTGTCATTGCCGCAGACGTGCTGCGTCGTGCTGGGGTGAGTACACACAAATGCCATGCAAAATGCCAGTTTTAACACCCCTGCGATGTCCCTGTTGGCAGATCAAGGTCACTGTGGCTGGGCTGAAAGACTCGGAGCCGGTGAAGTGCTCCCGCGATGTGGTTATTGTGCCGGACACATCTCTGGCCAAGGCGGCCGGCGACAAATTTGATGTGGTCGTGCTACCAGGTGGATTGGGTGGTTCCAATGCCATGGGAGAGTCAGCAGCCGTGGGGGATCTCCTGCGCGCCCAGGAATCTGGCGGTGGACTGATTGCCGCCATCTGTGCCGCGCCCACAGTGCTGGCCAAGCATGGAATCGCCACCGGCAAGTCCCTCACCTCGTATCCCTCAATGAAGGACCAACTCGTGGACAAGTACTGGTGGGTGTGCATATCCTTAATCCTAAAACAGTGACTAATGGCAGATGGTTACTCCTTTTGTGCAGCTATGTGGATGACAAGAGTGTGGTGAAGGATGGAAATCTAATTACTAGTCGCGGTCCTGGAACCGCCTACGACTTTGCCCTGAAGATTGCCGAGGAGCTGACTGGCTTGGAGAAGGTTAAGGAGGTGGCCAAGGGCCTGCTGCTGTCCTACAACTAAAAATCTCATCTCCCATTGATGTAACCCAAGAACTGAAGCAAAGCTTTAGGAATTAACACCTTCTCCGGCTGTGGACAGCTTTACGAATAAATATTTATGTTAATTAATGCGGCAACTGCCTCAGATTTGTCGTTCATTACTTTTTGTTTTCAAAAGTTTATAAATGGCGCGTCTTTTCGTGTAACCAAGGCTTTTTTCCGTATCAGTATTGGTCACACTACTTTTCGTTCAGACCAAAAATTTTAATCTGGGACAAAAATAAATTAATCGGAATTCTGTCGTGTGTCGATATCAATATATATTGAATGCAAATCAAGGCGTTCAACGTAAAATGAGGCACAAAAATGGGCCCGATATATTTAATTAAAGGCCGACAATTGGTCACCGAAACAGAAGACGTCACCTTGTTAGTAAATTCACCTTGCACCTTATAAGCAAATTTACCTTGGGCAGGGTTGACAGAAATATATAAAAGTTTCAATATTTATTTTTAAATGCATGTCAGTCTAAAACAAAGTCATTGTTGATGTTTAAAAGCAGTTGGTAACGGAATTTTAATATTAAGTATAACAAATAGGTTAGACAAGTGCCCATACTATACCATCGGTTGGCCAGCAACTTTTAATGCTACTTTTTTTGGCTGACCTTTTTAGTTTTATCCTTATTTTGCAATCAATCCAATAAAGGTAAGTCATGAAAACCAGCCAATCTTGTGGAGAATTTAATGATAATTTGAGTAAAATAACAGTTTGAAAGCTCAGAGTCCTAACTAGCTGGTGATATTAAACAGAAGATCAAAGTTGAGGAATAGTGCTTGTATATGTAAGTGTGAACGTATAATATTTTTGTACATTTCTGTAGGATTTCTGTGCTCACATTTGAGATGAAAAAATAAGGACTGAGAAGAGAATATCTTGCTCTCTCTGCTGACCTAATCCTCTCTCCGCTGACCTAATCCTGACCTAATCTAAACCGCAAGGTATGGCAAGCAGGTAAAAAAAGGACGAACTTTTCAAAGCTCCTACCTTTTTTGCACCTGTTTAAAGGATCCGAATAGTGCATGCAAAAGCGTCTGGCGGGAGAGGATTTCCCTGACCGTTTAGACACAGGAGATGATTTCCTTAGAGAATTTGAATGATCGCCGTGTAATTTACCTGGCGCCACTGGAATTTTCGTGACGTATTTACCTGTTGTCGACACCTTAGTTTTTGGTACAAATTTCGCACCATGAAAGCTCCCTTGGTTTGTTAAGAGAATTTAAAAGCTCTTTGCCTTTGCGAAGAGAGTTCAAACAACTAATGACTGAAAACTAAATATAAAATATAATATATTAATATTGGGCTATAGACAATATGGAGAGCCCTGGTCTGGAGGGAACTGTAAAATCTATCTGTCCCAAAAGCGATGGTGTAAAGATCCACTAGTTTTAGCCTAGATTTCGGTGGTAAGAGTCTGTCAGAGTCCCTTTCAGAAAAACAATAGAATATCTCTATCGCTTTTGTTGTGCGCGCCATTTTTCAAATTTTTCAATGTTATCAGTTAATATACATGTCCCTTTTAATAATTTACATACATTTACATACTGTAGAGAAAGCTCCCTTGCTTCCAGAAGGGCGATTTTAATGAAAAATGCAAATACAAATTTGTAAAATATAAGGTCATAAGGTATGCAAACCAATAAAAATTAGTATTTACAATACGTCAAATTGATCCTTTAAACGGATTGAGCTATTCTTTCAGTGTTAAAAGTCTTTTCAAGCTGGTAATATTAAATAGAACATCAAAATCGTGGAATGGCAATTTAGACTACGGTATATTTTGAAGATGCAATGGTATATTTTGGTATATTTACGAAGCCCTGACGGTATATTTTATCGAAAATTCCGCGGTCACACTGGTGGTCACGACCGCGGCGGAACAACAAAAAGTGTCGCATTTTTCTTAGAGTACGTTGATATAGCCCACAAAAATATTGTTAAAATAATATATAATATTCGAAAAACAAACAATAAATGTACTTAACAAACGCCATTCTTAATTTCGTTCTCGGGTTTGCAACACACAGTTTTAAACAAAGCAAACATAATCGAAGCACCCAGAGTGTATTTGTTAACGCGTATTGGACTTGCGGTTGATGTTGCGGTGCACCAGTGCAGTGCTGCTGGAAAAACTAGGTGTGAAAATGGCGAAAATCAATAACAAAGCAAAATAAATAAAGTGCACACGGAAAGTGGCTTGCAGCAGCAGAGCGGGAAGAGGCAAATTCATCGCAAAAGTGAGAGAAATCCAAGTGCGTGATGAAACGAAACGAATAGGAATAGGAATAAGAATAGTGAGTACAAAGGAGACGCAGGAGAAAAGTGCACCGTGTGCGTGTGTGTTTGGGTTTGTGTGGGAAAGGAAGCCGCCAACAAATTTCGGTGCAATCGCTGCAGACGTCGACGCTGGCGTCTTTTTTTACGTGACGCGAATTAAATGTGCTGCTTACAGTAGTGCTCTCTTTCTTCATCCAATCCCGCTCTTGCGCTTGTAATTAATTCCGTTTCTGCCGCCGCTGCGAATAGGGTCAAAATAAAACACGTAAAAAATACATCCAAATGCTGGCCGGTTTTCTTGTTTGCGGTTAAAACAGTGCGCAGTGATTCATACGGTTTCGGCGTTCGTTATTGTTGGCCAGAGAGGTAGCAGCAGCAGCAGAGGTACAGAGCTACAAAAACAACACTGCCGTGCATTGAACCGTCGACGGCGACGCTGACGGCAGGCCCGACTGCAACGCAACGGTTTCCTGCTGAAAACATTGTCATACGAGCAGAGTAGAGCAGACACGCAGCGACGGAAGCAGAGGAAGGAGCAGTAGTAGTAGGAGCAGCAGAGGACGCAGCAACATGGACAACAGTAAGTTTTTCCTCCTCCCCCTCTTGCCTGTTGGGAAAACTATGAAAATTCCATGAACTGCAGTTTTCGTGTGTTCTTTTACTCCTCTTCCTCATTTCGGGGTGGGTCCACAGCTCTCGTCGACTCCCTTTTGCTCCCTCGTTCGCATTTTCTTTGCTGTTGCTTTCTGATGCTGCTGCAGGGGCTGACGGGCGTGCCTGTGGGCGGGGTGGCTGTTGAGGGGTGGGTGTGGTCTTCGCCAAGGACATTTACCGTCTGTTTTCGCGACTCTAATCCGCAGCGAGGCCGCTCGCTCTCTAACGGTAGTCCATGCAGTTAGTCACTTTTGATACCCTTCTCTGATAGCGAGAATCAATTTAAGAAAGGGTATCTAAAGCTTCGACCCTCCCGCTGCTAGCCTTAATTTCTTGTTTAACGCTTTTTATTGCCAGATTTTTACAACAATACGCCAAAAAAAGGTAAAGAAAAACATGGTCAAACAAAAAGTTAAAACAAAAAAGGGGAACCGGTTTTTTTGGGCCGAGAAGAAAAGGTCTTTTAAATGGGAATTTTGGGGGCTTTGATGATTTCATGTAGCCAGAAACAGTCACGCCCCTCCCTATTTTACACCCTCCCGCGCACCTGTGTTCCAGCAGTGGAAAGATTACCATGAGAAAATTATATGGACTACGATCTAATATGAGGAAATCTACATACGTAATTTTATGGGGAAGGTGATATAACTTAAGGAACAGCTGAGCTCTTACCATTACATGTTATTCTCTTGTTTTTTGAGTTCGAAAAATCAACGATTAAGGTTCGGTAGCTTTGCTCTTAAAGACAGCCACACAATCCACTCAAACAGAGAGCACGTGTGGATTGGGCTTAGAAACAAAATCTCAAGAGAGAAGACATAGTTTCCAATGTAAAGCTTGACCCTGAAAGGTGCTTCAGTGGAAACTGTTAATTTTCAGTGGAAACTCATTTAATCTGTATTCTTTGTTAAACTTTTCCTTTCAAGTTGTTCCTTAAGCTTCCTCCCAATCAGACCTTTTTCTGACCCCCACAGCTACTGTGCAATGAGCCGCAAAGATAATCCTCCCATCGGATAGCAGTTGGAGCACTTCCAGAGACAATATTAATAAATCTGAATGTGCGTCGGGACGGTCCCAACCTTGTTATGGCTTCTTTGTGGAGAGAATAAGGCCCCAAGATAGTTCATCTCGGGCTTTGTGTTGTGCGTTGCCTTTGTGGATGCAACCAGCTGATAATGGAGGCTGATTGAATACCCCCTGCCCCTACACACTAGCCAAGCCACTGGCTGCACCCAGGCACCCGCAGTCGTGTTTTTTTTTCTTTTTACTTTTTTCTACTGATGATTTCTTTTGATGAACCATTTCCAGCGGCAGACAATGGAATGGCAATGCCTCTCCATCTACCTTTTGCGCTGTATCTCTCACTCTCTCTCTCTCCTCCAACATTTGCATCCCGAACAAAGCTTTCTTCCGTCCGTTTAAGTGATTCATTTGCTAGACAAAAGGCGGAAAGGTAGAAAGGTGTACAAAACAAATGAAAATTATTATTACGATTATGGTTTTATATAACGCCAACGCCACACAAAAAAAAGGCGACCAACAAAAGCAATCAATGGCCAAAAAACTGATGCGACAAATGAATACATTTGAATACCCTTTGAAATGCTTGCAACACAGAGAGGAAATTAGTTCAGGTCTATTAAAAGTGTATATTCCCTGCCATCATAGTCTACAATTCCTTTGCTTTCCTTTTCCTATTTTCCTTACATTTTTATCTTATCAAATTGAGTTTTTCTATTTCCTTGAGACACTCCTCGTAGTCGTGTCATCCCCTCTCCTTTCTTTCATCTACATTTCTGACAATTTAATAAATTACCATGGCACGCCTCTCTCCACACTCGCCGCCCTCCTTTCTCCACTCTTTCGCTCTTGGCGTGGGCCGTAAATCGCTGCCAATGGGTTAATGAAGAGCCTCTCGAGGGGCCACGCCCTCAGCTCTGCGGCCCATTTGCCAACTCTTTTTTATGGCTTTTGGCTCATTCTGGCAAACAATTTCTTCATATTTTCCTGATATTCTTGGCTGAAATTATAAGGCCTGATGGATGGATGGATGTGCCTGACGTGCCTGTGTGTATGAATCATTCCCCGACATTCTCTCTGAATTTGTCACGAAGAAATGACAGGAATTGAGGCTTTACTATAATGATGGTTCGGTATGTGGTACGAGTGTCTGTCGAGGGACTTCAGGAATTTAAATTATGTTCAGGGGTGGGCGGTGATAGTGCAGTTCTACAGGGAGTGGTCTAGAAGATTATATCACCGTAATCTCTTCACATTCTAAGAAAAACTTTACTTTTAATTTATTTTTCCTCCAAGATAAATGTGTTTTAATTCTTATAGTAGATCAATTTGAACACTTTTTATGATATTAATGAAAATTAAGTAATTAAAAAAGATTCAGAGTAAAGTATTAAAAAGATATGCATCTTTTTTCCAGGGTACTTGTAAGTTTTTTACAATTATTTTGTACATCTTTTATTTGCATTTTGTCGCCATCGACGCGAACAATATCCGAGGGAGACAGAACAACCACCATTGCTATATTGATATGCAAATAGTATATATTTTTCGTGTTTTATATTTGCTGTTGAGGGGTTAGGTGTGGGACCGCTTCGAGTGCATCCCACATTCAAAATTTGTTGTTGGCCTGCGCCTCTGACTCACTCGCGAGAGTTGTAGAATTTTTATAGCGAAAATTGTGTATTTTAGTTGATTTTGTTTTGTGTTCTATGGTTTTTTGTTTTATCTTATCAGTAGTTTGTTCTCCTTCTCATACTTGTGCCACGGCTCGGTTGCCGGTTATCAGGCAGTAGTCGTCGGTCCGCTCGTCCACCGAAAGGGAAGCAAATAAATAGAATAATTTCAGTATTTTTGAAGATATGAGACAGAATTCTCTTCCACTTTAAACGTCTCGCTCCCTCTCTGTCTCTCTTCTTCTGACACTGAAATGCCATACAAAGTCCAAATCTATGCCAAGTTTTGTTTGTAATGTAATGTTTGTTGATAGAAACTCTGTTGAAAGAATCCACTTTTCGGGGTTCGCTTTTATTGGTTTTTATCGCCAAGAAATGCGGGCCGCATCCCCGTCCCTTCCATATTTTTGGGACTGCTTCAGATTGTAGAGCATAGTCTGATATCAATGGACTGCACTGTCGAGTGTGTAGAGCACATATCAATGGACTGATAAGCCCCCGCCGAATGGAACCCCGAGGCCTTCCCGCCAGTCTAATGGCATTCGCGGGTAAAGACTCTTGAGTGGCTTCTAAGGGAAGGGCAATGATGCATGGGGAACAGGAGAGGAATGCAATTAAATTCCAAGAATTTCTGTAGCCTTAAGGCTATATTTTGTTTGTTTTGAAGTGAAGCTTGCTCAAAATTAAGTAGATATAAATTGTTCAGTGGTAAACCTTTGATTGAATGAATTGTATGACGCAAATGTGTCATAAATTTACCAGAAAAACATTGAAAATGATTGCACAAATCATTAGAGAGATAAAATTGCTTTATTTTTATGATAGATAGTTCCTTTGTCATTAAACATGATTCTAGCTAATGGATAATCATGAAGAGGAGCTACTTAACAAGTCAGAGTGCACTTATCCATCACATAATCCCATCATCCTCCCTTCCATTTTTATATTTGCTTCCTTCTTTCAATAAACCGGAATAGTTTATCCATTTGCATATTTGATTGCAATGGGAAATCAATTGAAAGATGCTTTAATCAGTTAGAGCCTCGCTTGACCTTTGGCCGCAAAAAATCCCCATTAGACCCCCTGTACTCTCTGAAAATTCCCCTTGCCCAATCGTTTCATTTGGCTAATGCAAAACTCATCATCAAATGCAATTGCTGATGGATGGATGGATGGTTGAATGGATGTACATATGTATGTATGAATGGATGGGAAGGGGCCATGCGCGACTGCTCCTAAACACTTTCCATCGTAAACTCTTTGGAATTGAACAGAAGACGAAGACGGACGCCTCATCAGCGCAAATCAAGTAAACGAGGAAAAACGAAGCGGGATTTCCCCCACACCCACATAAAGATGGGAAAATGCTGTGGTGGGGTTTGGGGCAAGCTTTTCAATTGGAAGTTTCTGAGCATTCCCTGGCCCTTCGACATGCCTCGATGGTTTGTTTTTGGAAAGGGAAATGCATTCGAAAAATGCCTCTTGTTGGCGCGGAGAGAGTGGGGCCTGCCTCACGCGTGACAATGACGACACCTTGCGGCCATGACTTAATCGAACTCGAATGTTAATGCCCCTGAATGATATCACTCCCTGTTCCCCCCTTCCATGGAACCCTGAAAAATGAATCTTATCAATTGGATTACACGTTTCGGGCCCACACAGTGATTCATCATTTGGGTTTTATATGAGTGTTTACGTCACTTCCTCTCATTCTATAGCGCTGCACTCTCTCCACTCTCTTTTCTGCTCTTGTGCGTATCTGCAGTTTCCTCTCTTTATCTCTATCTCTCACTCTGTTTCAATTAAATATAATTGGAATGCATTTCGTTTAGGCGACAAACAAATTGTTTTAGTACGACTCTTGGACTCTTTTCTGACACGCAATTTGTGGCCTTGAACTTGGACAATTGCCGTTATAACTCGTACTCGAGAGGCAAGAGGCCTGTCAAGGGTTCAAGGATTCAAGTGTGTGCATGTGTGTGTGTGTGTCTGCGTAAAAGTGTAAAAGGCAGACTGAAGGAAGGAGGGAGACAACGAGAAAGTGTACGTGATTTTGTAACGCTTCAAGGGAAATATTTTGTTGATGTTTTGTTTGGAAATTGCTTTCAAAAGCGATGTAGCTAAGCTCCTTAGGGAGGGTTGGAAGAGGAAATCTAAAACTGCAGCTGCTTTTGAGGGTTATTTCGGAGTTGCAGATTAATTGAAGTTTAATGGTTTTTGTATATTTAGGGGTACTAACTTCCTTTTAGCAATACTTTACGATTTCCTTAGTCGAGGATTGCTGCCTTAGATGGCCATCTTCCTTAGGAGAAATAGCTTAATACCCTTTTATTTACTTGTTTTCAACTTTTTATCGATATTTAACAATTGATGTCTGGGGCTTATCGTTTTTAGGAGTGTGTTAACTTTATGGAATCGTTCCCTCATAAATGTCAGTCATACCAAACTCCGATTTGTATCCATTCTTAGCACTTTGTGGCTGCGTAAACACAAGCTAAAACGTGATCATTCCTGTTTGCACTTATTTTCCACTTCGCAGCCAGACAGAGACAAGCAGATAGAAAGTTCATCTCTCCCACTCCCACTCTTCTTCGAGTAATAGTACTCTTGTACTACTGTCTTGTGCACACTCATTCCTGTTTTCCTTGCACTCTTCTGCTTTTCTATTCCTCTTCCCCTCCACTAGAACCATTGCATATTCAAAAGTCAAAACGCACGCAAAGGCAATTTACCGTTTACGGTTCATGGCCTCCCTCTACGCCTCACACCGCTGACACCCCAACCAAAATGTAACAAAAAACAACAGTAAAAACAACACCAGCGTACACCACCATACAAACAAAAACGAAGAAACGAAGTTAAGCGAAAGAGTGGAATGTCGAAGCTATAGATACCCTTTCGCAGATGTGCATATGTCTTTGCAGTGGTGCAAACTTCGCTGAACAAAAGTTATATCTTCTCTCTGTCACGAAAGGGTATGCCAGAAGACAAACCAAGCAAAACCACAAAAACAAATCCAAAGACAGCCAAAAACCGATGGTTAAACCAATTAGCATGTTCTTGTTTGTTTTTTCGTAGCTAAAGGGGAGTGGTTGTAAAGGGCCTAATGTGGGGTTTCAGTAGTGGATTGCGGGTGTAGGGGGAAAGAGCATCTTTAAACATACAGAGTGTGTCCCACTCACACCTACACCTCACAAAGGTGTTTGCTCCATACGGAACTTTGGCCGCAGCGCCCACCAGCGTCGTCGTCGTTGTTCTCAGCTGCAGCTGCTTTACCGGTTACCGATTACCGCTTAACCGATTCACCCTTTGTGTTTCCCCCTCACTCACTCTTTCTCTTTCTGTTTAATTTGTAATCTACCTGCTGCATCTGGTGGAACTTTGGCAGGGGAGTAAGTGAGAGAGGGAGAGCAGCTGGGTAGGGAGAGAGAGACAGTGTTGTGGAGAGGATCCCGCCAACTGAAAATTGCTACATTTTTTATTACACTCGAAATTGTAGGGTATGAGGTGCGTGAAATGGAATATATCAGGCATTGGGATATGGGAGAGGTTTGTTTGATCTTCAATGGGATTACTTTCTACAGTGTATAGAAAATAAATTTCTGATAGTTACTGCAGCTACCGCTTTAGGGTAGGGTACTTCCTGGGTCGACCCTCCACTCCCTTTGTATCCCTCGCTTACACCTTAACCTGTTTTTGCGCCATATATTCGTGTATTTTTAACAATCCAGCAACCAATTTGCATATCTTTATGGCGGCAGCTGATGTGCTATTTGACATTGACGGGGAAGCTGCCTTCATAACATAACCCCGTACGATACGATTCCATCTCCATGCCATGCGATGCGATGCAGTCATTACAAGGCCATGCCACAGTAGGAGCTACCATGCCACCCGCTGCATAGATGAAATTTACCACGCCCCTTTGTGGCATTGGCGGTCGTGTCATGCGATTTTCTCCAATTTTTGACACATTTACACATTTCGTTTTCCCATTCCTTGCCTCTCGATGATGGGGCTTTCACATGCCGCCGCCTGCTTTTCACCAAGCATTTCACCATTTCCCAGCATTTTCCAGACGCGGCTCATTTCAATGTTGCCGCCACGGCTGGTGGTGGTGTTGCATGCCACCCATTCTAGGCCCTCCTTCTCGCTCGCGCTTTGTGGTCTCTAGTCGGTTATTATTTTGTTATTCATTATTATTATTCGGTGCCTCCCTCCCATTTCCCCATTCATACGGTCCGATCCGTCCATCTGTCTATACTGTACATAAGCAAAAAAACAAAAACAAAAGAGAAAAATGGTAAAAATGGGGGGTAAAAATAACCATAAAAAGAGGCGGAATTAAAGAAAGAAAGAAAAGAGTTTGAAAACAAAAACCGCATTAAAGGTTCATTTGGCGGCTGTCTGTCGTCGCTTTGTTTGTCTTTTGCTGTCGCGTAGGTTAAACAGTAACTGGAAATACGGTCATATGAGAAGATTGGAAACACTGGATACGAGGTAGGGCTGAAAGGGCTGAAAGGCTTGGCCTAGATACAAATTGGCAGTCGCTGGAGATGGAAGCGTGACGCTAGAGAACCAAAGTGGGAAATTAATAAAGCAAGGATAAAATAGCACTAGAAGCTCTATGTGAAGCTCTTTGTGGGGCTCAAAATATGTTCCACTAATCAAATTAATTGAGTTCAAGTTTATCCACTTGTCATTGAACTTTTTGTGCGTTTTATCTTTCACTTAATTGGTTAATTATTCAGAATAAATTATTTTTACAGAGTTCAAAATTAGCATTTTTATTGAAAATCTAAAAACATTTTTGGAAAAGTGTCAAACATTTTTACAAAAAAGCCTTAAAATAAATGTTCCCTTATCTTACAACTTGATTGCTGAAGGAATCTTCTGCCCTTACTTCATATCATTACCATCTCCAGGTTCTATCTCAATCACGAATCCAGTCCAGACCTAGTGGGTTTTTCCTGTCTCTTAATGACGACTTTGATGTTTGTGCGTCCGCTTGTGTCTCTCTCTCTCTCTCTCTCTCCTCTCTGCTGCAGTTGCTGTTGCCTCCATTTCTCTGTTGCAACAGTGCTCGCACTTTTGCCACTTCAATGCCGGATCGGACGGATCTGCGTAGCGGGAACTGGAACTGGAAAATAAAGTGAAATTATTATGATTCAGTATTTGATTGGCAGCCACTTGAATGCTGCTGCTGCCTCCCTTCCTCTCTCTGCCACATTCGGAGGCGACACTAAAAGAAATGTCGAGAGCTGCTTGATGTCGAAACGAGCGTGTAAAATGGAAAGCATTTCGAGTCGCTCTTTAATGCCATTAAGCGCTTGTCGGACACACACAACGTCGCTCAGCTCCATTAACTGTTGGCTAACACTCCTCGACCTCTTCTCGGCCACACAGTGACAGTTTTTCCCATTCATCCATATATCATGCACATTCATTACGCGGAGAATCATGGAAGAATACTCGTAGAATTCCCTCATACTATTGACCCATTTACGCGTAAAGTGTTTGAGGATTGCTCTCTGAAATTAAACATCATCACGTACTCGAAGTATTTATCATTTTCTCTCGTTCTTTATAGACCGTTTCTTCAGTCTCGTCCCTCTATTGACTAAGCCAATAAGCGTTTCCAATGTTTTCAACGTTTGTTGTCGTTTGGGTAGTATCAGCTGAGAGGTGTACATTCAGGGGTTCAATATATAAAAGCCAGAATGAGGGATTTCCGATCTCAGAATGGCCAAAAACAGCTTATCTCGCTTTTCACAGTGTGCTTTAGCAGTTGCTCAATGAAAACAACACAATTTTGATACGGCATACATATATCCAAAAGATGCAAATACAGACATAAATACAGAGAGAACTGAGTCAATCGTGCGGTTGCGGGGGCAGCAACCTCCTCCAAAGCCAAATAAGTTGAACAATGGCTTTCGGTGAGGAAGAGGGGATCACTGAGGGGGGAGCATACACATATAGTTTTTAATGTTTGCTTTTATTGTTCCACACTTATGAAAATGTCAGTCATGGTCGTCGCGTTGCTTTCAATACTCATGATGTCTACGGAGTATGCGTCATGACATATTGGATTTTGGCTCTGGCTTTGGGGCTGTGACTCTGACTTTTGAATATTTGTTTGGGCTGCCGAATGGCTCTCTCTGTTTGGGATGCGGATGTGGATGTGTGGTGTGAGAAGTGTGTTGTTCATTCCATCCATGGGATTATTGTAAAGATTAATGTAGTGGGAAAATTGGAAAACTTTGTAATGGAAACAAACATATTTGCGGCCGTGTTTACATTTCAAGTTAGTGGATTAAAAAGCTATACAATGAAATCATTTTATGATGATAGAGGGATGTTTAGGATGTTTGCTGGTAGTCCTAAAAACATAATTTTAAAGTTTTTGTGGGGATTTTGTGGGATTTCTTTGGATATTAAAATCTAAGATTA
This sequence comes from Drosophila subobscura, assembly GCF_008121235.1. Lineage (NCBI taxonomy): Eukaryota > Metazoa > Arthropoda > Insecta > Diptera > Drosophilidae > Drosophila > Drosophila subobscura. The sequence continues at coordinate 24,364,550 of NC_048533.1, read as the reverse complement.
ATTAATCTAAGGTTGACTTAATTCCAAAAGTACGTATAGGACAGGTGCAAGAATGGACTCATTTTCTTGATTATCCATTCAGAAAAGATATCTTTTTAATATAAATAAAAGCTCTATAGAAATGGAAGCACACTTGCCACCCCATAAATCCCAGCTTATCCAAAGATTTATGCACTTTTATGGTGTGTGTGTGAGTGAGTTATTAACACAAGCCAAGTGTAAGTGCCGGGCAGCACGCATTAACACAATTGTGTGCTAGATTGTTTGATTGATGGATAGGAGGAATGGAAGTGTGTTTCGGGGGGACCATCCATGATGGTTATACGATCCATGATTTGTCAGAAATTGTTATTTCCCGTACAAGGCGACGCGTCATGTAACTCTTACTTTTTGTGCCACAGCAGAAGCACAAAAACAAAACACACGGCCAGGAAAGAGGCAAAAGACAAATGTCACGTTTTGAAGAGGCACACACGATGGATGGGGGAAGCATTGTGGAGCAGTGGGTTAAATGTTGCGCAATCCGAGACGATTGCGCAAATATTTGCTCATGTCATGAGTCATGCGCCATCCATCCAGCCAATAATTGGGTAACACTCCCCCAACATCAAGCCCATCCTTGAGTCCCTTCTCCTATTTCCAGACCATAACTCATCCTTGAACTCATCCCTTTCGTTTTCTTATTGCAGTTCGAGCAGTCGTCGAGTACGAGTATGCGGCCAAGGAGCAGGACGAGCTGGATCTCCGCAAAGGTGCCATCATCCATCACATCCAGCAGATGCCCGGCGGCTGGTGGATGGGCACACTCAAGGCCACCGGCAAGACGGGCATGTTTCCGGATAATTTTGTCCGTGTCCTCGACACCAATGGCAGCACCAATGGCAACGGCGAGCATATCGACGATGGCACAGCCGTGCAGTTGAGGTGGGTTTATGGGTGTATATTGGGGTAGATCTATGAAATTGTAAGAACTATAGAAAGGTCAGGGATTAAGATTACTTACAGCTATTTCTAGGGCAGCATATGCCTCGAAAACAAAGAAATGTAATTGGTTTTGTTATATTAAGAATTTATCCCCGAAATACTAAAATATGATGACAGTGACGCAATGATATTGTTTAAGAAAAAATCTACGACATTTAGATACTTCAAAGGCGTTAAAAAAAAAACTTAAAAACCTTATCAATAACGCTCCAATAACTTTGCAAAATTGTAGTTTAAGAACAAGGTATTTTTTTAGTCTGTAAGTTTCCCATTTTAAGCGCTCCAAATATGACGCAATTTGGTTCAATTGTTGACCAACAAAAAAATTTACATTCTCTTTCGCTTTCTCTCTCTTCCTCGCTCTCTGTTTGCGCTCTCTCAGGGACAAATCAGAGACATCGAATCGGCGCGTTAAAGTCGTCTACAGCTACACACAAGTCAACGACGACGAACTGACGCTGACGATGGGTGATGTCATTGAATTCCTAGGGGAGGTACGTACCACTACCACGCTCTAGCGGGCAGGAGGGGTTGCCAGTGGCTTGCCAGTTGCCACCCCCCGCGCTTAACCTCTTGGGCAATAAAAATTGAAATTTCTCTCCATTCTATTCTCTCTGTTTTCTCTCATTTAGGTCGAGGAAGGCTGGTGGCGCGGACGTTTGCGCAGCAAAGTCGGTGTCTTCCCATCGAACTTTGTGAGACTTATCGAACCATCGCCCATACTGGCCTCCAAGCGTCCGCCGACGATTGGTGCCACGGTGACCACTTCATCGCTGACTGCCAAGGCGGCAAATGTGGCAGAAACGACAGCAGCGGCAGCAGCAACCGCAGCCGGTGCAGCCCCAACAACGAAGCAAACGACCAAGAGCAGAGGCACTGCCTCGAGTGCAGCAGCACCAGTAACGGTTCCAGCTCCCGTTGCAGCCCCAATCATAGTCCCACCCCCAGCAGCAGCAGTAGCCCCAGCTGTACCAGAACCTGCACCCATGCTGCCGCCAAAGCCATCGCGACTATGCCGCGTGGAGTTCCCCTATGCACCGATGAACGAGGATGAGCTGGAGCTCAAAGTGGACGATATCATTACGGTCATAAGCATGGAGCTGCCGGACAAGGGCTGGTGGAAGGGCGAGATCCATGGCAAGGTCGGAGTCTTTCCGGATAACTTTGTCAAGATGTTGGAAGGTGAGTTTTCCCTCTGCAGATTTTCACCTTTTCCATCGCTCATCAGCCATTGCCTCTCGCTACGTTTTGATTTCGGTCTGTCAACTGTTGTCAACGCGTCTTCATCTCCCTCCTCCTCATTACTGCATCTGCACTGCACCCCGCTCTGTCCGTCCCCCTCCTCTATGTTTTAATTGGAGGCAATTTTCCCGACGCATTGGCCGTAAAATCGCCCATACGCGACGATAGACGTCGTTAGGCCTCGAAATTGATGTCGTGACGTAGCCATCATCATTGTGCCTGGATAAAAGTCAATAAACGTTTGTTTGGTAATTGAATTAATTAAGAGAAAAGCCTCCTCAGACACAAACACACACAGAGCCTGCCTCACTCTCGGTTACAGATGGAACCCCATTCCCCCTGCCACCGTCTCAAAGATCGTAAATATTTATCGCTTGTGCAAAATTTTCAAACTGCTTTTGATGGCTCATCCACTTACGCATTGGAATTGATTAAGATTTTGTTGCTTAAATTTGATGTTTTTATAAGAGAATTTGCCGTTTAATTGGCTGTAAGATGAAGGGGGAGATCTGTATTGGATGTCTGAGAATCATCATTAGTCTTAGGAATTCCATTACACAAAGTATTTTTGTACAAAGTATTGGATTTTGTTGCAGTAAAAATGCCCCCTAGTAAAAATAGATTAAAGATAGAACGCTTAACAGCTGCCACAAGTGCGTAGCCACATAGCCACAGATAGTACCCTTGGACCCACAAAAGTATCTCTTTCCCGTCCCACCATTCTGCTGGCACATCATCACACACACACTTCACTTTCATGACAAATCACATTACATTGCCACCGAAAATCGATTGCAGCATATGAAAATCCTTGAATCCTTGAGTTTTCCCCATCTCTTTTATCCATTTTCCAATTTGTTTTTCCTCCAATCCAAATGAAAACTGTTTTGAGTATGAGTTTATATGACTTGCTTTTCGTTTGAAGACTTTTTTATTGGACATTTGTTTAGTTTTCTCTCCTTCTCTCTTTCTCTCTATTTATCTCTATTTATCTATTGTATCTCCACACACACATTTTGTATATTATGACTCCAATGTCGTTGGTCTTTCTCTGTGTAATTTTTCCTCAACACTTTTCTTTTTCCTATTCTTCTTCTACTCCTTAACTTCAACTTCTTCAACGATTTTTCCCACAAATTTTGAACCACACGAAACACTAAACTTAAATGTGCAACACTACTCTGAAATGTGCAACACTGAACTGTGAACTGTGCAACACAGCAGCTCCTTCCATGCCACCGCCACCGCCGCCGCGTCCCCGTGCCCGACCCCGAGCTGGCACTGGAGCTGGAGCCTACTCAGACCGTGCCCCACCACGGACGCAGCGCGGCGGCTCTTTCGAGTTCTTGGGCGCGCGTATGGCCAGCTTTATCACCACAATTTGTATGTAAACGAGTTTTTCCAGTAGGCAGTCGTTGCCAGTGCTGCCCCGCACCCCAACCGTCCCACACCAATCCACTCCACTCCACCTCTCTCTCGAGTGGTGTGCAGAGTTTTCCTTTTTTTTTCTATCTGTAGTTGTATCTTTTCTTTCGTTTATACTTATTTTTCGGCCACTTTTCATTTTTTCCTTTCTCTCCGGCTTGGTGCTGCTGCTGCTGGTGCTTCGCCTCCTTAAGGCGTTTTTCATATGAAATGGAAAATTGCTTGACTCTGCCTCTGTCGCCCCGATTGCCCCACCCCCATGCCTTTGTTTTAGCGACCGCTTTTGCTTTGCTCATAATTTCTATGATTTATATTTTGCTTACGCGGCTTATACTCTTTCTCTGTGGGGGTATGTTGATGCTGTTCAGGAGGCCATGAGATAAGACTGCACGCTTATCTGTTGATTTACAGAGAGGGTATTTAGATTTGCATCAACCCGTAGGCCTTCCATCGTGCGTTTATTTATTTGCTTTTCCCATTGCTTTGTGGCGGAGGCAGAGCGAACTGGGCGTGCCTCCCCACCCAGTGGGGAGTCTGGAAAGGCGCCTGTGGCAAATCGCTTTGTTTACGATCATTTTTCTTTTCAATTTGCGTTTTGGATTTTCGTCCAAAGTTTTGTTTGTTTTTGTGTGACATTTGCATGGAAAACGAGTTTCGGCTTGGCTTTTTGTTTGTTTTTGTGCGAAACTTTTCCCTGAAACTTGTGGCTTTGCTTGAAAAAATGTTGAGAGATATTATATCTAATTAATAGATATTATTAGTGCTGCATACTTTGCGGTTGTTCGCGGAATCTCAAGTTTTTGCCTTAAAATTGTATGCTTGACATTTCAGTTTTTTGCTTTGCCTTTTGATTTTCTGTTTGTCAACGTCGCAGTTTCATTTAGTATTTCCACCTCCGTCGCGACGTGACCAACGCCACCTTCGACACTTGAGAGCGGGGATCGGGAGAGCTTTGGTTGAGATCCGAAGCATTTATACACTTGAATCACTAATGCACACACATTCATTGATGATAAAGCCGATTTAGCACCGCCACAGGCAAATGTGTTTGATGCTCATTGAGAATAAATAAACTCATGTTGTATATGCACGGAGATGCTTGCTCTTATCTCCGTTTCCAAACATCTGATTCAAATAATTATACCCTCTGCTAGGGTGTACTCATAAACAACAGTTGTTGTAACTGGTTTTTGTGTGCTGCTGCTCACTTTTGCCTGCTGTTTCTGTTTCTGTGCTTTTGTCTTGCTCTTTGACTTTGCCTGCTCTCTCTCCGCACTCACATTATCTCTCTTAGCTAATAATCAACGCGATCATCATTATGTTTATCTTCGCTCATCATGATCATCATCGCTGAGGCGGCGTCGGCAGAGACATTAGCGGCGATTATCAGTGGGAAGCCACAACAACACAAGCGCGCGCTTCACTTGTTCTCTCTATTGTTTGCTGCTTTCTGCTCTCTCACAATCTCCGATTGTCTGTCTGCCTTTCGAAGGTATATTTTGATGGCAGGTAGAGCAGTCTGTGTCAAATGTAGGCCGCTCTCTCGGTCTGGCTTACCTTCTAATTGAATATACCTTCCGTCTTGGCCCCCTCTCTGGGCCAGGGCCAGGCAAGCAGGCCCCCCTTTGTTTTAGTTTCTTTATTTTATGCTTATCAACAAAGTTGCGAGAGAGAGCTTGAGCTTGAGACCCACTTGACGTTTCGTTTCTGCTCTCTCAACATTTTTTGTGTTTTGTTGTTTTATTTTGTACCTTTGGCAGCGTTTTTGTTTACCTTTTTGCTTTAGTCGTTTCGATTTTCTTGACCATTTACGTTATTGAAATATTTTGTGGTGCGGCCATACATACGTTTGTTTTCTTCCTCCTTTTGTTTCTCTCTGATTTCCATTCTCATTCTCTCTCCGGCTTGAGCTTCTGTTGGTTTTGTTTTTGGTGCGTGCGTGTGCTACTGTTACCGTTCTTTCGGCTTTCTTTCTGTGTCTCTGCGTCTCTGCATGTCTCTGTCTGTGCAATTGCAATTGTGGGTGCTATTTTTTGCCACATGGCAAAACGAGCTGAGTGTCGGCAGAGAATAAGAAACAGAAAAACAGCAGAAGGGCAGCATCGGCAGAACAAGAGCTTCGCTTCCCACTCACTTAATGCTGATATTACACCATACGTTTTACACCGACACCTTTTGCCCTTCGAAAAATGTTAATATTCACACTATGGCATTGATTTGTAAACGTAATTCCTATCGGTTTTGGGCATGAATATGTAAGCTTTCAAATAGGACGTGTTCTTCAAGTATTTTACTGCATTACGTCGGTGAATGGAAACATTCCTTGTGCTCTTTTCGTTGTAAAACGTGCCGTGCCTTGCCGTGTAACGTAAAATATAAGAAAAAGAATAAAGAAGAAACAGTTTTGGCGCCCTCTCCAAATTACAGATTATGTGTCTGCCTCAGGTGTAAATTAATGATTATAATTTGCTGCGCTGCTCGCTCAACGTAAATGATTCTGCGTCGCAGTCGCAGCCGCTGTCAGCGTTACAGTCAACGGCAGCTTCGTCATAATTAACCAAAAGCTGCCAAACGCAAGTTCGTTGCTTAAGTCGTTCGATTGTGTGCGTGAGCGTGTGTGCTGTGTTGTTAGTGTGTTTTGTGTGGGGGACAAACGCTGGCAGAAAATCCAATAATATTAGCAGAAAAATGCATCAACACATCGGATATTTGAGTACCCTTTAAGTACAAAGTTTGAGGTTTCTTAGGGCTACTCTTCTGTTACCCCAAGATATGGATGCTTTGGGTAATTATTAGACAAAAACCACTCTAAAAAAAAGCAAATGGTTATATCCCATCGCCCATGAGCGACTCTTTTGCTGCGTTACAAACGTCTCAAAGACTTGTAATACCCTCTGGAAAGGCATACAAATAGTAATAATAATAATGACAATCCGCCAAAGGCACCCAACGCTCAATTACTCAATACTTAAAAATATCAAATTCGCGCTGCTTTTGTTAATGTCAAACTTTATTTCGTTTCGCTTTTTTGCGCCATTTTCTGTCCGTTTGCCTGGCCCTCTGTCTGTCATTGTGGCAGCGAACAGTGAAAGTCGTCGCATTTCAAATGAAAATTTGTGATTTGTTATGTGTGGAGTGCCAGAGCCACCATGAAAAAGAGTTCAAGCCATGACATTGCCAATTCTTTGGTCGGAATGGAATACTCCCTCTGATCGCTGGGGTACTTTAGTTCAAGAAAGAACGATGGGAGGTGTCCGAAATTGGCTCATCTTTGGGCTTGAATCAAGTTTTCGGTTGGGGGGGATGATCCATAGATGACATAAGCAACAGAACAAGTTGGGATATAATTAGAGATGATTGCTTCAGTGGATGCTGAGTAAATCGGTGTCTAGATTATGTGTGATGTAAACAAATATGTAAGCAATGTTTGGAGCAAGATCTGTACTCAGTGCACGAGTATGGGTAGAATGAGTGGATACCCTAGGATTGTTTATAGATTCATGATTCTAGAAAGTTGATTGTGAGTCTCAATTCTCTCAGCTACATTATGAATACTTTTGCATATTCAAAGCTATTTGCTTTAAGATCTTGTAGAACCACCTAGAAATACTCTTATTTTACCTATTAAAACTGGTAATAATAATTGAACGGATAAGTAATCTTTGAAAAAAGACATTTACATTCATATATCTGCACCTGTTTTGGCTCATCTTTGGCTGCAAAGAAATTTCTCATCTCGAACTTCATGTCATCTTTCTATATCTTCATCTGAATCAGTAGCTTAACGTTGAAATTTCTTTTATATTGAAAGGGAAATCTCTGTAAGAGTATTTCCCGATTCGTTGCTTGGATTTTCACCTGATTTTAGTTCCTGTTTTTTTATTGCCATTTCTATGGGACTGACCTTTACACATTTTCTGTTGTTACCCAATACTCAATAAGTGTTTTTTGTTGGCTTTGGCAACGCTTTTTGTGTCGTCTATTGGGCCAGGCCATTTATTGGCATTTATTCGTGCCCGTTGGCCGTACACTTTGGATACCCTAGCAGAGAGGGAGGCCATATTGGCACATCCATAAAATTCAGCAATCTGCCAGGGTATCCAACGATTCGTTGCCCTCGAAGCCTTCTACTTTTCTTGTTTGATTTCGTTTGCTGTAGTTTATTTTGTGGCGCTCCTACGCCTGCGCTTTGTAGCTGTGTGTTTTTGCTGTATTTCTGTATTTCCGAGAGCGTTTCCACATTAATTTTATTGACATTTGGCAACAAGTTGGGGGCCGAGATGGCTCTAATGGAAACCAGTTTGCTGCCAGCTGTTCTGCCACCGAAGAGACGGATGGGTTAGTCATGGCCCATGGTTGGGTCGCGACTGGCGCATCTTGAATTGGGAATGAGATTTGATCGTAGAGTTGAATGATTTGCATGGGAACTGGCGCTTGGCCAACAAGTGCCGACCGAGCAGAAATTGCAATCGCCGCATTAATGCCTCCGTTTGCTTGCCCTTTTCCAGTTGCTCCCATTAACGAGCCAGCCACGACACAGCCACTGCCGCAGCAGCAGCAGCAGCAATCCCAGAAGAAGATCAGCAAAAGCATTGCCAACGCCACCAGCCACATGACCACAACGAATTCGAGCAACTCCAGCAGCAGCACCACGACGGTGAGCAGCAGCCAGCAGCGGGAACAGGTGCGGGAGCAGACCACCAACTCGACCACATCGAAGGTGTACATCAAGAAGACGGGCAGCAGCTCACAGAGCAGCAGCTCCTCGGGCCGCAAGGAGAGCTTCGGGTCGCGCGACTCCCTCAACGACATACTCAGCGAGACGGGGCTGCCCAGCGGCAATGTGGCCGCCCAGCGCAAGTCCCTGGAGACCAAGAACCTTGACCTGACCAAGCAGCCGGGCCAGCAGAAGAGCGCAGCCACAACGGCGGCACTCAGCAAGAGCATGGAGAGCCTCGATGAGAAAGTCAAGTCGCCGCCACCGCCAGTGCTGAGCAAGAAGCCCAGTGTGCCGCTTAAGAAGACGCCCACAGGTGGAGTGCCCGTGACAGGTGAGTGTAGACCCTGGCTCTATAATGGAACCCATTCTAACCTCTCTTCTTCCTTTAATAGGCAACATCTTGGGCGGCAAAAAGAAGAGCAATCCCGAGGGAAAGCTCACCAGCGCCGTGTCCCACGATCTGGCCGATGGTCTTGCAGCGAGCAAACTGATTGCCGGACATCTGCCCGAGCAGGGAGTCGCTGGCAATCTGGTGATCCGTAGAGCGGCTACCATAGCCGGAGAGGATGTGGAATTCGACCTCGTGGAGCGTGCCTCCATGCTGCCCGATATGAGGGCAGGGCGCGTGAAAGCGCCAAAGCGGAGACCACCTTCGGCGGCCATCAATGTGCTGGGGGAGAGCAACAACAATTCGGTGTACGTGAACGGCAGCGGGATGGCCGGCACAGGCGGCAGTGCCAGCGAGCTGAGCGAGGATGGCGGCAGGCAGGCGGCCTCCTCCGACGATAATTCGACGGGCGAGGAGCAGCTGGCAAAACCGAAGCCACGCGAGTGGGAGAAGAAGAAGGCGCCCTGGATGGAGGAGCTGAAGGCCTCCCAGGTCACCCGCAAGAAGACCTCCCCGAGCGTCGAGCCGCGAGGTGCCTCTGTGGCCGAGCGGACTTCCAAGCTGTTTGCCGCCGAGCAGGTGGCAGCCACCGCCAGTGTGGTCTCCAGCAGTGCCACGAGTAGCAGCAACGGCAGTCAGCAGAGCAGCAGCACCACCACGAAAGTGCAATCCTCGGCGGTGACATCGTCCAGCATACTGCAGCAGTCGATGATCGTGGAGAGCAGCAGCCGGAAAGAGTCGTCGGCGATTACCAGCAGCAGCATCAGCTCTGTGGCCACCAGCACCGATGCAGCCATGTCTCGCAGCCTTTCGGCAGCCAAGGCGGCGGCCAGCGATGAGGAGACGCGAGCGCCACGCCCCAACAGTCTCTCCATACGGAATCGAAGCGTCTCGCCGCTGGTCAAGACCTCCAATGTCACGCAGGTGCAGTCCCAGACGCAGGAGGAGAAGACAGCCACCAGCAGCAACAGCACTGTTCAGCAGATAAACGCGAGTCCAGCCCCCGCCCAGCAGCTCAGCACTCACCAAGAGTCAGCGCCAGCTTCAGCGGCACAGCTCGAGCAGCGGGTGGACAAGCTGGAGGCCATGGTGCAGACACAGCAGCGGACCATCGAGGAGTTGGTGCGGTCGCTGCGAGAGGAGACGGACCGCGTGAAGCTGCTGAGGAGCGAGTTGGACAAATACGCCCAGTGCGTGACGCAAGTTTGAGCCTGAGTTTGAGCCGAACGTTGATTGTTGTGTTAGCTGCTCGTTTTAGCCCTGCCCAAGTCCCCACAGACCCTGTATGAGATTTCAGTAGTTAAAATCGCATTTTAGCTAGCTTTAATCGTATGATTTTTGTATCTATCTATCTGTCGTGCTGTCGGCTAGACGTTTTAGAACCTCTACATTCCAAGTGCGTAGAACGTAGTAGAACGAACCCAAGACAATCCCAAATATCGTATAAAAACTCTTGTACTCTGTACTTACACCATGATCCCATGGAGATGCCACAGAAAAATGTCACCATCCACCATCCTGTAAGCGCCCCACACACTCTTCCATCGATCCAAGCCATTTTGTGTTGATTTGTGCATGCGAAGATACCGATACCATATCCCATGTATATCTGATAATTTCGATAAGTATTTTTTTATATACAATACATTCGTAATCCCAGAGGAACGAAAGGAGAAGGAGAAGCCGGAGGTGCTGGTGCTGGTGGGCACTGTGTGATTTCTTTTATCTGGAGCTGCTTTCAATTGCAATTTGTTTTGTTTATACGATTTATGATTATTTTATGATGTATTAAAGTTATGAGTAAACACACACTGTACTATAAACTATACTAAACAAAAAACTAGAGCGAGAGGAGGTGAGATCGTAGAGATCGCAGATAGGAGCGCATATATCCAAGTGGAGATGATGCCTAAAACTTAAGCAATACCAATAAATAATGCAAATAAATATTATACATGTTTTCTGAATGTTCTGTTCTTATGATTTATACTAGCTTCCCCCTATTTAGATGTCATGTTAGAGAATCCACATATCTATCTTACTTATATCTAACTCTGTGTCTCTCTCTCCCTGTAATTGTTTCTCTCTTTCCGTAATTAGCAAGCAATCGCGTCGCGGGAAGTTCGACAATTGGATGTTCTAGTTGATCGGAAGAGCAGCGGCAGCAGCTAGACTATATGTTTTCCTTTGTTTTGTGATAAGCCTATCCCACTCTGAGTATACCATTCAGCATTCAGCAATCTTTAGTATAAACAAATCAATATCTTGGTACCGCACCAATCCCCCCGATAACCCATTTGTTAGCAAATATATGTATGTCGCATTTTGTATCGCTTCAACTGTAAATATTAATGTACATTGAATATGGCTTATAAAATAAACATTTAATTAGTAATTGTACTTTTAATTGAATTAATTTTAATTCATAAATTTTGTACAGGCTCGAGTTTATTGATGGTAGGGCAAGGCGGGCAAGTACTAAAAAGTTCTGAAAAGCAAATGTGCGAGGCAATATTGCTACATGGCAACTACACCGGTGTTGGGTAACACTTTGCCTCGGTTGTTATCTCCGCTAACACACATATTGCACTGTCATCGATCTCATTTCAAATCTGCAGGTGCGTAGTTTAAAAGTGCATCTAGTTTAAATAGTAACTATCTATGGGGCAGATTTTCTTTAAACAAAAACCCTGATACTATTGGCACGCGCACATCTCAACTCAGAGAGCCAAAGGCCTTTAGGAACTCTTTCATCTAAAGGTGTGATTATCTGCTAAGTAAAGCTTTGACTCTTTGGTTTCGGTCTCCGCTGACACACACTCACAGTGGCTCAGACACAGAGATCTGGTCAAAACAGCTGCCGGAGACGGGTGTTGCCAAGATCTGGCTCTGGTCAAAAGGCAAGTGGACCTCAAGCTTGGCTTTGGAATAACAATATGTGCGAATCTGCATGAACACGAAGCGTACACGAAGTCAAAGAGAACCAACCGCTTTTTGGCCTAAAGTTTGATGTTTTTGTGGGCCATTCTGCTGGCTTTTACTGTTGCGGTACGGGACGGGTCTGCGTTCTGTGCTGTGAGTGTTTTCGGAATCGAGTTGAGCTTTTCTTGGCTCTGGCTTCTTGGGCGCTGCTGCGGCTGGCCAGCAACCAGCAACCAGCACCAGCACTTATCAGCCCCTGATCGCTGTGGGAATTCAGTTAATTGTGGACGCTGTAGCCAAACGGACGCAAGAGCACGCGGCGCACGAAACGTTCCCATTTCCACACACACAGCTTTCGACTTTGTTTCGCTGCTCGTGAAAGTAATTGGCCAAGTCTCTGGGCCTGGCCCAAACAAACCCAAACACCCACAACTCCTCCACCTTCTTCTGTCGCGACAGTTTCAGTTTCGGAGTCGACGAACGAGCCGCCAATAACACAGCTGAAAACTTATTTAAGGACCGTTCCAAAAAGCCCACCCAAAAATCCCCCACCAAAAGGATCGAGGAAAAGGCGAAAGTAACCCAAAAACTAGAAGAGATTTTTTTCGACCAAGTCAGTTAAATAACAAGTTTTCAGAGTGTGTGTGTGCGAGTGTGCAGCAAACAACAATTAATTAAATAAATAAATTTAATAAATAATTCCGAAAAAAACAAAAACAGTTGAAAGAGAGCCATAAACAAAAACGAAATCCGTGTAAAGCTCGCGCGCCAATATTGCTCCAATTTAAAATAATAAGACAAAATACGAAACGGCTTAGCAACAAATGCATTGAACAATAACCCGCACCGAACAGATCGTAAATATAGAAAGCTTAACAATCAATTCCAGCAACAATTACAAGAAAAACTAAAACAAAAACAACAACACCAACAACAACAAGAACAACAGCAGCAGCAGCAAGAGAAACATTCAACAAATACAACGAGGGATTAAAAGCAAGCAAAAACAGCCATAAATGTGGTGGGTGCATTATTGGTAAGCCTCAGCGTCGGGTTTTTGTACCAACAACACAAAAAAGAGACACACACAGAGAGTAACAGTAACAGTGCCAGTAACAGTAACGGTTAATAATATGCCAGTCAGAGAGACGTACATATAGATCGCCGCTTTGCTGCAAACGTCTAAAATTGGCCAAATCCAAAACGTTTTTATGCGCAAAACGCGTTTCTTTTTTTTTCCCCCCTCTTTTTTTTGTATGCTTAGCATTTTTTCGCCCCTTAAATTTGTTCGGTTTTTCGTTTGTTTTTACACTCGATGTGTTTTAATTTTGTTTTTGTTTTGATTTTCGATTTTTTGCGCTCATGTTTTTGGTTTTTGTTTGCATTGCACAATGCAGTACTAGGAGTATTTCCATTCGATAGTACCCTTGTACCCCATGTCGGAGTACTTTTATGGGAGAGGAATTCTTTTTAGAGTCCTATAAATTGGCAATATATTGTAATATCCGATTTCAACTTTTTATTGAGCCACTCCATAACTCTGTAAGACATCGAATGCCATAAAAAGGTACTTAAGACCGAAAAACTGAGAATAATATAATAAATGTCAAACAATCTTCACAGATAGTGGTAGATTATGTTTTTAGATATTTATGTTGAATTCTTTGGTGTGAAAACCTAAGATAAATCAAAATGTTGTCCAGAACAGAGGTTCAATTTGCATATATAATTTACATCATCCAAACACGCAATTTCGTTTTTGGCAGTGTATCTCCCACTTCGATGGTTTGCTTTGGCTGTTGTTGTACTTCTTGCAAGCCATTAGCCATTTGGCCATAAAGTGGATTTGTCTTCAATTGTGGAAATCAGTTTAAGGCTGAGGGCGGGGCAGTCACAGTGTCCAGTAAACAGTGGACAGCGGTAGCTAAGCCAACAACTTGAATTCAGTTGCAGCTCCAAAAAATATGTCGGCCAAAGAGCTTCAAGGTCATGGATGAAAGTGTAGTCTGTCTGCGGCCTGTGAATCAGAGTATTGGCATGCACAGACGGTGTTTCGGTGTGTGCCTGAAATTGTTTCAAATTGTTTCCACTTGGCAATCAAAAACCAAAAAAAAAAGGTTTCCAATTGAAAGATTGAGAAAAAGCGTCTTTTGTCTGGGGCGCGGATTCCCGATTTCAATTTTTGATGTTGATGGACAGCCGTGGATTAATTTGCTTTGGAGACCAACAGAGGAGATAACCATCGCTCTATCCCTAGGAGATTGTTGCAATTGTCTTTTGTGTTTGGTTTTGTGATGGACAAATGGGGTTTTAATGGGGTCGAAACAAACGGGGGGTTGTACGTCTGTGTGTGTGTGTGCGTCGAGGGTAGGGTCTTTTAATTTGGCATGCATCTGGTAGTCTGGTAGCCTGTAATTTAAACGCCCTGCTTATTAGGAATCTACAGTAATAATTAACGGTTTGGCTGTAATTGAGAGTTGATTTACCGACCTACTGTCCGGCCTGCCCACCAGCCTGCCTGGCATTCAAATTGCTTGTGAGGGGAATTAATTTCGGATTTGTCCAATTGAAAGTCCCAGTGCCCCGCTGCTGAATGCCAAGGAAAAGCCAAAAGCCTCGATAGTCCGGCCACCAAGGGCATTGATTGGGTTTCAATAATATCAATTTCTGATGGCGAAGTGCTGGAAAATGGATCGAGGTCTTATACGGAAAACATAAACAGAAAATGGAGAATCTTTTCTTGGCAAACATTTACTCGTTTCATGTCTTTATAGTTATGAAACGCATTGCGCATGCACTCCCAAAATAAACGCCAGCTCACAATTTAATAACTCTATCAATATAGAAACAATTTATTATAATGTTTTGCTATAAAACCCCTTAAAGTAATTGCAAGTTTCAATCAAATAAATACTCCCCTCATTACGCTGAGTCCTCTGTTGTCTGTGGCCTTTGGCTTAACCCTTAATCAATCAAAAAGTCATATCGATAATTTCTATAATCTGTAATCTCTTGGCCCCCGACATTCTGAGCCAGATTGCAAAAGATTCGAAGCGTTGCCAAACTCGTTCAGCGATTTTTTAAACAAAATTATTATTAAAAGCTTAATTGCAGCAGCAGAAACAGCAGCGCCAGTAGCCAGCGCTGAGCTTTGGCCAAAACAATTAAAGGCTGCAAAAATGTTAAATTAACAAATTATATGTTGGCCACTAAAAAACATAAACGAAACGCTTGGAAAAAACGCGCTGACAAAACGCCTCAAACTCGCGCGACCTGCCAAAAGATACGAAAAGCAAACAAAAATAAAAAAACAAGTTGGGGATTGCACTATTTTCGGTTTTAGTCTTGTGGTAAGATGACAAATGACTTAAATGTTGGCATAAAGAGCACAGGCAGTGCAATAAACTATTAGAAATTCCATGGAAATATCAACAAAAACAGAAAACGCTCCAATTAGTGTACGTATTTTTTATAGGAGTACCCTTGCAGTGGGTATTAGTGTTTGCAAGAGAAGTTTGTCAAAGAAAGAGAATAAAAACAACGACAGGGGTCATTGTGCCTCTTACTGGAATCTTTCATGACTTGCCTGCCTTGATATATCAGTTCTTTATTTGGTAAAATCTTCCCCTAAAGTGTATCCAAATCTTCGGCTAGCATTCCTCAAAGCTTCCTTTCTGGTTTGACTTTGCTATCTGCTATTTTTCCTTCGACTTTGGAGTGGTGTCGATAACACATAGCGCATACGACGTGTGGCCTCTCCCTTCTTTTGCCTTTTTGGCTTTCGGTCTGTACGTCCCTCAACTCGACTGAGCGACTGTGTCCGTCCCCCGAGACGATTGTTAATGAATTGCAGTGGCGGTCGTCGTGCGACATTTTCTGATCTGAGGGCGGAGGTGGAATGGAAATGAAAATGGAAATGTTTGACAATTTGTCACCGCGACCAACACTTGTCTCGTCCGATACCGATGCCGCAGCCGAAGCCGATGCCGATGCCAATTGCGGGTGCGGGCCACGTTTGTGACCATTTGTTACACATTTTTATTTCGTATTATTTGTCGCCTTTATACGTGTATCTTTTGTAGTGGAAACCCCACCATGCATTGTGTGTACTTAGTGGCAATTTATTTGCCATTACCTTTTGCTCTCACTGTTCACTTCTGGTTTTAAATCAAGTTTATTAACCGGAATCTGTCAGTGGCCATTGTGCGGCTACAACTACGACTGCTGTTTGTGAGAGATCTATCTGTGTTCGCATTCAGGGCATATCCATAACTATCGATTAGCATTCTAATTTATATACTAACTGCCGCCTCGAGAGTGTGGCACAAATTTAGTAACGCCAATGGGCATGCACGATGCCAATGTATTCGCATTCGCACTGGATCTTGCCTCTATTACAATTTCAAGACCAAGCTGCGGTTGGCACTCTATCAAGGCAGGGAGTTGCGACTTTTAGGCCACAAGTGGAGGCATTTGGCAGATGATTTCTGTGATTTTTCTAAGAGCAACTAATGAATCCGCAACTATAATTATTTAAACTTATAATTTGTTCATTAATTACAAAACAAAAACTTGTTTCCTCCAAGAATAACTTATAGTTGGTTCAACATTTATCAGTAGAGTATTTCTCCTTCTGCAACACATTTTTCGCTGTACTCTTGCTGCTGCTGTTTTTGGCCTTAGCCCATGTGACGTCTACAGCTGGAGGGGCAGAGCAAGATACGTACGAGCTCGCCCAGAATGATGTCTAGAACTAGAACTAAACCGATTTCAATTCCTATTCCAATTATGGGTGCAGCTATAATTCAGAGACGTCTAGCTGGGAGCTTACGAATGTGGGAATCAAAAGTTTCTAGCTGTGGGCTCTCGTAACTCTTACTTTCAATGAATGTAACACAGACAAAAGTCTGCCAAGATGAACCAAGATGAACCCTTCACAAAAAGAAGGAACAGCAGAAAAAGAAATGCGAAATGACGCAACAGAGAGACAAAGGATTGGAATCAGCAAACGAAAAAAGAGAATAGAATAGAGTAGAATATAAGCCCATATATTTGTGTGTATAATAAATGCCGGCTAGTACGGATAGTCGAGTATGGGAGGTGGTTTCTTGCTGTCCAACTTTGGCTAATTAATGAGGCATTCGTTGGCAGAGAATGAAACTTTCGTTTTTAATGAGATGCCATAAAAAATATTGCCAAAATTCCTAAATAATTAAAGCCATTGAACGATGCCCAGAAAGAGGGAGGAAGAGAGAGGCAGGAGAGCTACGAGACCATGAGTAATTATATGGACTGTGAAGAGGCTTGATAAGAATTAGAACTGGTTTCTGGTTTCCATAGTTTCTTTTTCTTTTTTGTTTTGCTTTGTTTCAATATTTTATGGATTTGACTTTGGCTAGGATTTAATTACATGGTCTGCCTGTCTGTGTGCACGGAAATGCCTGAGAAATGTTAATTAAATTATGGCTTGGTAAGCGCCAAATCATCTTTATGGTGTGGCACGTACTAGAGTACTGCGGAACATACCCTCGAGTGCTCGATCAAGGCTCTTTTGTAGCGAGATTTTTAGGTATGATTCAATAATCACTGCTGACTGATCATTGCCTCATTTGATGGGTATCTAAACAGTCGAAATATCGTCTGGCATGGCATTCTTGTCTCTACCAAATGCTGCGATTGCAGCAACTTTATCTGCGAGTGGAACTACTCCCTGGGCTTCTTCTTCAATGGCATGCCAATTGTTGGCTACAAAAAGCTAACAAAATATTTTGCCATTAATTATAAATATGTTGAAATTGCAACAGACGATGCGATGGAGCATCTGTCTGGCTCTGGCTCTGGCACTGGGACCTGGGACTGTGACTGTGACTGGGGCTTGGCTCTGTTGTGGCCACAGTCTGTGGCAGAGTCGGTGGATTGCTGCTGCTGGCTCTCTCGCTGGCTGTTGCCAACCTGTTGCCAATACAAGTTCAATGATTCTTGTGGCTCTCTGGTGGTTGAGAGACTCTTCAAATTAGCTGCACGGCGACTCTCGCAGCGGCGCACAATTTCTGGTGTGAAATGCACCTTGACATTTGGGGCTGGATATTTCCCATTGATTAACGATTGAACGCAATGGATCTGTTTCTCTGTGCTCACTCTGTGTAGCTCTGTGATTTATTTGTTTATAAATTATTTATTATTTTGCAATTTCGATGTGTGTCGATGTGTGTCTTTGTGTGTGGCAATGACTTTGATATTTCTCTGCTTCTCTTGTGGGAAACCTTTACTCTGCCGTACACTAATTGCCCGCTTCTTGTTCTCCTTAATTGCAGTCATTAACAAGCGGAGACCATCCCGTACCATGGTCCAACATCAGCTGCCCGGGGTGGCCAAATGAATCACGTTCCTTTGAGGAAAGTGCGTCGAGTCCATTAAGCGGACACACACATCCCCAGCCAGAACAAGAGGAGACACCAGCTTCGGCTTCGGCTTCGGCACTAAAACGCTTGATTAACTCCCCGTGGAAGCGAGTGGCACAGGTGGACCGTGGTGTATTGTAAGCCCCCCCAGCTGTCATGGCACACTTTTGCTGTTTCCTCAGATTGGGCTTTCTGCTGCTGGTAAGTGTCACATTAAGGCGGTAATTGCCGCTCATGAGGCTGCTAAATTATGGCCAGGTGCAAGCCGCGAGCCCAAATTCCCGGGAATTGCTTTCGGCCATACACAAAACTTAAGTTCAAGGCTTCCTTCGCAGATTAGCAATGTGCGATACCTAAATCAAAACAGAAAAACTAGTTTAAATCGCAACCCAAAATCCCTTCTAAATTGCTGCTGGCCAAGGCACAACAGCTGGCGGCAAAGGAGGTGGCAAAGAGCTGGAAATAGTTGTCGATTTTTATTCCAAAATAGTTTGGGCACTTTTCAGTACGCTAGAGAAGTGTTTTCCCTTCCATGAACACATATTTGTGAGCTCTTTCCACCACTTTCGTGACAGTTAAATCTCTGAAAAAGAGATCACACATCATATATCAATATAGCCCCAAGGAAATACCTTTTAAGGTCGAGTTTGAGAAGAGTTTAGTGTGCTTTATGTCACGGTTTCAGCATAGGAATCCCTGACTTTCCCTCTCCACAGACAGACCTACAGAATGCGCGGCTTTATGGCCCATCAATTCCCAGGCTCCAAATGCAGTTGCCAAATGCAACTGCAAGTCCATTAACTTGGCCAATGCGTTTTGAAAAATGGTTTAATTGTGCGATCGGTAACCATTTGTGTTGGCTTTTAGCCATAAGCTTTTAGCTTTGCTTTGTTTCGACTTGGCTCGTTTTTATTGTGCCGAAAAATCATCCATAATACGTGGCTAGCGAAGGCATTTGGAATTAATTTGTACCACACTCGATTGTGTCTGTCTGGCCCGCACTTTATTGACTGCTCATTAGACAAAAAGACCAACCAACCAACAGAGAGACAGACCGACAAACCCCAGAGCAGACCCTCGTTGATTGTGAGTAATGTGGAGTGGAGTAGTAGGGTAAACGGAGGCTCGAATAAACTAAATAATTGCACGCGATTTGACTGCAGTTGCAAGTTATATGTGCAACAGAGTCTCGGCTCTGTCGCTGGGTCTCTCTTCCAACTTCCAACTGTAGGGGTCTGGGCGATGACGATGACGACGACGACAGCGGCTGTGGCTGTGGCTGTGGCTACAATTTGCAAATTATTTGCAGCGGGGTGTATGGTGGGGCAGCGGGGTGTGGTGCTGCTCCTAGTGGTGCAACAACATTCTAAACTGAACATTTCTTTCAAACATTAACCCACTGAGCAACAAGCAGGGCGCATCAGAGCTGCGATTCGTGTCTCCTTTTCCGCTTCAAGGTTCTGTGACCAACATGGGTTAATTTCCCACACAGATTTGTTCCTCTTTTGGTTGGTTTTGTGTGTCTCTTTGTCATGTAATTAATAAATGTGTGGCACTGGTACTTGTGCCCCAAAACTGCAGTGGATTTTGCTGGCAATTTAGAGCCGATTCTGCCTTTACCTCGAGCGCTGTCTGAGGCTCTCTGTCTGTGGCATTGAGTTTCGCGCACTGCCCTAATGTGGGCTGCACTTGGCTGGAAGATCGATAGCCAGATAGGCACAGGTAATGGCACGGGCAGCACTACACTCGGGTAAATATTAGAGAAGTCGACAAGGAAACATAACCGGAAATTAAACAAAGTAGAACACACATTTCGATCTCTTTTGGCGAGTGTATTGTAGCTGTTTTTAAGGTTGCAACATGGCCACAATGCACTCGCCCAGCACAGCTGACGACAGCGGGTGGTGACGCTGAGCCAGTGAGTGGCTGCTACCCAAAAGATTAAGCCCCAAACTGGAGCTGAAGCTGGAGCTGAAGCTGAAGCCATTTAGGACCCGCTGACACATTCACTTGGCCACTGGCTTTTGTCTGCTGCGGTGGCTGGCTGGCTGCTCCTTTCAACGCCCACCGTTAGCACAAAGCGCCGCTGGGGCAGACACACCACTCGAAATATATGCAAAAATTAAAGGGGGTGGGGTTGGGGCATATTACATGACTCTTTCCGCATTCGATAGCTTCTCGCTGTGTGGCCTGAGTCACAGCATTAATCCTGTTTGCCTTAGATCAATCATTTGTATATGAAATTTAATGGAAAAATGCTACTAAAAATACTTCCGAAATTAACATAAAAAGCAAACTGAATCGAAAACTGTCAACCCTCTGTGAATTGCGTTTGCAATTGTGTTATGTCAAGCGTAAAAACTGAAATCACGATGATTGTGGCTAATTAAATTGGAGGTATCAAGTGGCAGCATCAGCACCAAGCGCGGCACTTGAAAGCCAATGGCCACGGCACAGCTCGGCACATGCTGCTGCCAATCTTAAATAAAAAGAGTGCTCATTAAGGCGTGATTATTGCTTAATTGTTAGGCAAACAATCGGCATCGATCGAAGGCGGATATCTCATTGATTCGGAGCGCCTGTTCTGTTCTGTTCTGTTCTGTTCTGGATTGAAAGTATCTCTTCTGACACTTCCGCTAAGTTGACAGCAGTGAAAATTGTCAACGCTGTTGTGAGTGGTGCAACAATCGAATGATAAATCGACAAAAATCGCCAGTTTAAAGTGCAAAAGAATGTCCAACAGGATTAGGCCAGAGCCACAGGTAATCAGGCAGCCCCCCGACTGATAAATCAATCAAGATTAATAATTGCCTATCATGGGATCTCTCTCTCTCTCTCTCTCTCATTTCATTCATTAAACTGGAGCACGTCACTGACCAGTCGGTTCAAGTAACTCCCCAGAGACAATAGAAAGGAATTCGCTTTGTCCAGCTTCTCGTTTTTTTTCCTCAATCGTTTGGTAGTTATATTTTTAGAACGTTTATTTTTTGTGTCTTTTGTTTTAGGGCGTTACGCGGGTAAGCAAAACCCAGTTATAGATATGCGTACAAAAGGGCTTTTGCTTTTGTGATTGCAAACTGAACTGAACTGAGCGACTTTTGGTGTCAATGCTAAGCGCGCTCACCGCCCGCGGTCGAGTACTTCTGCAATTTTAGACATAAAAGGCAAGGCGACCCGCTGCTGCTGTTCGCTGGTGACTGGTGACTAACCCCCACAGTGGTAACTGGTCAGATACTTACTGCTCTGACTGTGTAATTTTAGCACATGTGCGAAGGTGTTTGGTGGAGCGACTGCCAGCTCCGATATGATCTAGAAAAATGCCTGGCGACAGGCGCCCACTTTTGCTCAAATCTTTCTGTACAGTCTCTGCCTGCCACTGCCGGATGTGGTTATTGTTCTTGTGCATGAAGTATCAACATTATACTATTATCTTGTGTTTGTATATAGAAACGTTTATTGAATAATTATGCTATTTTTTGAGCTGCTTGCAGCACTCCATTTCCATTAATATTTGATTCCGTTTTTGCATTGTTTTCAATTTGGCGCGCCAGTCGGTTTCCCATTCGAAATCAATATTTCTTATGGAGCTGTAAATGATTTGTCTGTCTGCAATTAGCATTGCTAATGCAAGATGGATGTAAATAACGATAAATATGCTTTATGTGCCTGTCCGAAGCGATCCGATCCGAACCGATCTGATCTGATTCGATTTCCTTTGGCAGGGCAGGCAAGTTCGTGCCCTAAGTCTTTTGTGTTGGGAAGTGTGAATGGGTGGGTGGGTGTGCTGCTGGCTGGCTGATAACAATTTATGGCCAATCTCTGGCCATGAAATATAAGCCATTATTTCTGCATTTGCTCGGACGGGAGAGACTGTCGAACGGCAAAGGAAAAGGTGTATATTTTAGCACTTTTAAGTGATTTATCAATGTTCAGATAAGTTTTATGACTGTTTGCTTTTGCTCTCTGAGTTTCTCTGACTAAATTTGTGTCAATTTCGGTGCAAATATTACTCATGCCAAGCAGGATTCCTATGGGACAGAATGTAACCTGATCTGGCAAGCTGTTCCCTACCCGAAGTTGGGTCTTTTCAGGCAGCAAGCTGAGTCAGAGAAATGCAAACAACCCCCGAAGCAATGGCATGCCTTTCTGACTGCACAAATGACAAATCGATCAGGCCTCGAGCAGCAGCTATGTGATGTTGCTCCACTTTCCACTTAACCGATTTCCACTAACCGATCGAAATGCGCCATGCAAAGTGTGTTTGCTGCAATCCCCACATACTCGCTCGTACTGCAAGCGTTTGTTTTGCGCTACCTTGCGCCACCCACTTGCAACGGCAGCGGCAGCGGCAGCGATGGCGTCGGTTAATTATGCCACCACTTGACTAGGAAGAAACATGCACCACTTCAAACGGAGCACCGCTCCGCTGCACCACAGCCGCGTCGTAGAGCAAATCAGAGCAGAGTCCAGCAGCAGCATTCCGCTGATGTCTTAATAGACCTCTCGGCACATTATTATTCAAATGTCCGATGTCCAGGGCACTGCATGACTGGTGCAAATCTCTTTATCGTAGCATACATACATATGTATGTAGATATATGGATCTCGATCTCCGATTCGAATGATATTTTAATTACGCAAATTTATAAATAGATCGCTGAGATAAGCAGCCAATGCGATCAGACACACCGATCGGATTGTATCGATCGGAATCAATCTGATTTGCATAAAGAATCAATTGAGGCATATGTCGAGCATAACTAATACTCTGAACCTTCCATTACAGATGCTGTCCGGTGGCTGTCGGACACGTCCCACGGGGCGGCAGAGTGAGCTCATCGCCGGCAATGAGTTCCTCAAGCTGTTCCTGGACCACGACGAGCAGCAGCGCAGCCTCCACAGCAGCGAGCAGGAGTTCGAGGGTCGGGCGGAGGCCCATCGCCAGCGTACGGCCAGTGGCAGGAGCCTGGAGCACAGGACACGCTTCAGGAATACGCTGCCCAACAGCAAGGATCACGAGGCCAAGGAGGAGAGAGGCGAGGTCGTGAAGCTGGTCACCAGCGGCAGCAAGATCGTCTTCCTCGAGGATGAGCCTCGTCCCCGCTCCAGCAGCAAGTCCAAGACCAGCGACGAGGTCAAGGTCGTGGCTGTCAGCGTGAGTTCCTCCAGCAAACGTGGTCCCAGTCCCCGCACCAGTCCACGCTCCAGCACGAGTTCCTCCAGCTCCTCGACTGCCACTGGCAGCGACTTTGTGAATCGTTCGCACAAGAGCGAGCTCTCCATTGAGGAGACAGAGCCACGACTGGCGGCCGATGCCATGGAGGGGGACAGCGACTCGCTGAACAGCGCCTCCAACATACAGAGCGTCTTGGCGGCTCCAGCGGCGGAGGCACACGCCGCCTCGTCCTCCTTCCCGCGTGGCAGCAGCAACCAAAGCGAGGTAGCCGTCACCCATGAGGCAGTCGAGGGCGAGGACAAGTTGCTGCCGTTCCAGACGGTGATCTATCACGACTCCAAGCAGGGTCGCGGACCGCAGTCAAGATCAATATCGTACAGCTCCATATCGCAGAATGTGGACGATCTGCAGGTCTGGCAGCAGTCCACACGCGGCGGCATCCTAGCCGAGGCGCAGCGGAATGTGAGCGAGAGCCTGAAGCCCATACCCAGGCCAGCACACGGCCACTCTTCGTCCTCGGAGCCGGCCAAGTTCTACTCCGTGCCCTCGAAGATGTACAGTGTGCCGAGCAAGTTCTACTCGGAGCCATCTAAAGTGTACTCCGAGCCCGCCAAGATGTACGGACAGCCGGAGAAGGTCTACTCGGAGCCCTCGAAGGTGTACGGACAGCCCTCGAAATTCTACTCGCAGCCGGCAAAGGTGTATGGGGAGCCGGCCAAGGTGTACGGAGAGCCAGCCAAGACCTACTGGCCTCAAACGGTGACCAGCACCACTCCCGCCACGACTGGGCCCTCGTCCACATTGGATACCAGTTCCAGTCCGATGAAGGCGCCTGGAACTAGTACAACTCCCATGCCCATAACTGTGCCGCCGGGGGCTGCCCCCAGCACCTTTGTGCCCTCACGTTCCCGGCCGCGACCAGCAATTGTCTCTCGCATCGCTTTTGGCGAGGCGCAGAGCACAAGCACCACAACGGCAGCACCGCCAGCCACCACAGCTGCCCCTCTGGGCACCACCGCCAAGCAGCCAGAGTCCAGCACGTCTGCCACCGTCAGACCAACCACTTGGCAACACCATTATCACAGTTACAACCATCAGCAGCATCATCATCCGACTGCCTCGCCGCCGCGTCGAGTACTCTTCAATTTGGATAAATTGCCTTATGATTTATTGAATGCACCACAGCCGCCGCAGTCGCCCCACCATCATCCATTGGATCCCAGTCCGAGCCACTTCCAACAGCAACAGCCACAGCAGCGTCCATGTTGGGAGCAACAGCAACAGCAACGTCAGCATTCATCACTGCCGCATCAACATTCTAATCAAAATGCCAAAGGATTGCCCAATAGAGGTGAGTCTTAGTCGGAGTTTCAATTTGAGTTTGAGTTTGAGTTGTAAGTCGAAATTACACTGTTTAACAAAGTTCGTAATGCATTTGCATAAATTAAATGGAGTGGCACGTTTTAATGGTTCATAATAAGTAGGGAGAGCATTTCTGTTTCATTCATAAATTTAACTTAGAAAGAGGAAAGTAGTTGGGTTGCAGCTAACGTAGATCAGTTAAATAAAAAGTTATCACCGTTGACACTTGATTTTAATTTGATGTAAAGAAGGCTCGCGCGAACTATCCCCAGAGAGCAGAGTGTAGAACAAAGAGGAGATCGCGAGAACAAGAGCGCAGAAGCGTCAGCAGACGCCGGTCAGAGAGCTTTGTTCTCATAATTCCGTCACTTTTGTGAGTAGTTTGTGCACGTGTTTGAACGTATTTAAAGAAATTACAAAATCAACATAGGATAAATATTTGAACTTTGTTAATCAGTGACGGTTTCGAATTGCAACGACAACGCATGGGCTTACGTTTACGTTTACCCTCCTCCCCTCTGCGCGTTCTCTTGTAACTAATCTTGAACTTATCAGACATCATCTTTTGCTGCTCCTCCCACAACATAACCCTAATTTTAACTATCTCTCTCTCTCTGTCTCTCTACCGCAGATCTAGTCAAATGTATTTCCAAATTTGCACACCAACATGGAACATCATCATCATCACCAACAGCAGGGGCATCATCATCATCATCATCATCATTGGGTGGTTCATCAGGGGCGGCTGGCTATTCGTACAGCTCCAGCTCGACAAGCTCCTCTTCATCGTCTTCGTCGTCCTCCTCTTTGGGCCGACCCCGCGACTCCATCAGCCATCAGCCGCAACATCACCACTTCACCACCGAACGCCCCGAGCAGTACACCCCGACCTCAGAGCAGAATTACGAAATTGAAGAGTCCGTAAGTGTTATGACAAACGGACGAGCCCACGGACCGCAGGGCCAGGGCGGCCAGGGCGGTGGGGCAGCACAGACTCTGTCTCTGGCCACAGTCACATCTGCAGCCACAGCCACAGCCACACCAGCTGCGGCCACAACCACTGCCACAGCCACAGTCACAGCCACAGTGGCAACCACGGCAACCAGTGGTCGCGGCCGAGGCATAGACAGGGGCCGTGGCTCGGTGGTGTACAACGCCGACGCAAATGCCAACCACGATTACAACGCTGGCCAAGACAACGACGACGACGACGGCGGTGAGAGGGAGGTGGAATCTGCTGAAGATGGTGCAGATGGTGAGCGCGGCCGAGAGGCTGGGCCGGGCAACGAGGAGGAGGACAAAGTCGCCTATGTGGTGGAGGGACGCAACTATCGCAAGTATCGGGTGGAGGAGAAGACCGACGATGGCTTCATTGTCGGCGAGTATGGAGTGGTGGACCACAACGATGGCAACCTGTGGGGCGTGCGCTATACCGCCGATTCGACCATTAACCGCAGCCTGATCCAGAAGGCCCTGCTGGCATTTCTCAAGCTCAAGTGAGAGAGAGAGAGAGAGAGAGCGAAGTCCTACTCTTGCCGATTCCACAACAGCTGCTAAGGCAGGCATTCCACATGTGATCCAAGTCGTATTGTAGTTAGCGTAGATTAGCCTAAATAGATGTACTAGATAGATAGTTAGTTAGTTGTACTCGTAGTAGATGTGTGTCTAGCCATTAGCCAGACGATGTCGATGAGATATCCACGAGATCAGGAACACACTCGCACTCACAGTCCTCTAACTCCCTCCACCATTCCCACTGAGTGTGTGTTTCGTGTGTGTGTGTGTGTGTGGTTTAGTCAGTAAACGAATTTGTTTAATGTGTAGTTAATGTTTTAATTAATTTATTGTAGTTGTTGGTATTGTAATTGTAAACGTAACACCTAATTTATTCAGTTAATCAGCCACGAAATTACACAGACCTAGCAACTTGCCATACAACGCGTACGAGTTACACCTGCGAGTGTAGACGCCAAATCCCGCACCTAGAACTAGAAGAGCCGCCTAAGCGCCAATCGAAACTATCCTAATTAGACACTAAGTGACTCTACCCTCCCCCCCCTTGAATAGTGAAATAAAACCTAAAATTACACAGAGAGAATTATTCAGAATGGTTTTGGGCATTAATCTCGCTGCGGGTGGGTAAGCGGAAAGCAAAAAGCGGAGCAGGATCTTGGCTCTTCGCTCTCTGTAATGTAAATGCCACTTAAAATTGATTAAAAACATGCTGCCAGCGGGCAGTAAGGGCTACGGCATGCAGCTTCCTGGGACAGTATCATTAAAACTTAATTGATATGAACAAGTGACAAAGCAGCATCAGTAAACAGAGGGAAAAGGAGGGAAGGAATCGACGCAGAAGGTACCCAGGAATTGAAGGCACGGTCTCCATCAGAGACCAGCATATTAAGTGCTGAATCGGTAACTAGATTCGAATATATATAGCCATAATCTACAGCAACAGATTGGCTCTGCATAAATCAAGTTTGGTTTAATCCGCATGTCCCTTCCCTTGCTGATCCGATTCCCTGGCTTAGGAAACCTGCAACGAAATCGCTTACAGCTTTATGGGTTTATGTCAAGTGAAACGCGGAAGCCGATAACTGGAAACGAGGCATCGGGGCATTCAGACATTCAGGCAAAAGGCAAAACGCCATCCGCAATCGGGATGCGCCCTCGACCGACCGACCGACCAATCGAGCGAGCAGCTTGACAAAGTCAAGGCGGCCATTGTGAGAGTTTTATAGACACATTTGGCCAATTAAGAGCAGCAATGTCATTCCATAAATGAACCAACAGCTGTCCCCCTGCTGGCAGTAGTTTACTGATCTGCCCCAATCTCCCTCCTCCATGCGCGGCACAAAAGCAACTCCGCAACTGTAAGCGAGCCCATAAATGCGAAATGCGAAAATCAACTGGACCGAGAGGGAGAGAGAGAGAGACTGAAAGACCTTCGAAGGTCGCTGAACGACCTTGCTTGCGGTCGCCGTTGCCGGTGCCTCTTCGATCCGTCTTTGGCGTCTGCGTGTCGTCATTTGGATGGGATTTTATTGCTCCTCAGAGATTGGATTGGCCCCAGAGCCTGCAAAATTTCCACTAATGATTGCATGCGCCAGTGCCAGAGCCAGTGCCAGTGCCAGTCCTGTGTCCATTTCAGGCTCCATCTCCCTCTCGGACTCTGTGGCTATTTATAAATATGTAAGACAATCGGGGGACAGACAGCCAGGTGAGTGTAGAAGTTCAAGCTTTGCTTTGGTATGCTGTCTTATCGCAAACCGGCAATCAGCCCCCAGCCACAGCCCCAGCCCCAGCCCCAGCCCTCGACTCCTACTCCGATTCTGATTTTTACGGGGACTTGGCAGCATCGTCGACGCGATCTGCGTGAAGAAATACAACACATGACCATAAAACAATCAAGGAGAGCTCAGTGCGGGAACTGAAGTTTAGATACACTTGCAGCAGGCTATGGGAAATGTTCCTCCAATTGTGCCTTAGACAAACTTTGGAATATCTTTGGGAGAGGCGAAGGTTATGGCAAGGATCTTCCACCGCTGCAGAATATTTTGAAGATACTTTATGGATTCTCCTTCTTCCTTTTCTGCATCTCAAACGTCTGCACAAAGTCTATAACACCCTCGCTGCTAGAGTATAAAAAGAGAATGTTCCTGGTTCTGGGTCTGGTCTCAGATTTAATGCGAAATGCCAGTGCCAGTGCCAGAAACAGAGAGATAATGCTGCTGGGGCTGGCAGGAGGGGAGCCACTGGAGGAGACCAAGACCGAGACCGGGCCGTGCCCTTTCTGCGGTCAGCTGCCTGATGGACATCTCCGAAGAAGGAACTGAAACTGGTTATACCGTTGCGGGGCTTAAGTGAGGCAATTATGAGGCACACACAACAGTTTCTTACTTTTCTGGCCAGCATCGAGAAAGTGTCTAAAGCATGATGAATGCCAAGTAAACATGTTGCCCGTAGTCAGATCTCATCTCCTGCGGCTTCGGGGGCGTAGAGGTTGTGCTGCGTGTCGACAATAAATTTGAAAACTACACGATTGCCCCTCTGCCTGACAGGTTGAACGTTGCGACGTCGCCACGCCCCTACCGCCTTCGAATGTCCTGCTTAGTGGCTTTTTAATGCGGTGGGCGTGCCGCTAGAATGGCCATTCTGACAGCTGTGAGGAGGCTTCATTAAACGCTGCCCCATCTTCATCTCCCAGACGCTGGACCTCTGATCTCCATCCCCCAACCAGCCAGCATCCGCATCCATTCACAGGCTGCAGCTTCCTTTTACTTTTGCCTTCAGCTGCTGCATCTAAATTGCTCCCCCATTGATCTGGCTTACAAGAATTTGCACTTTTATCTAGGCCCCTGTCCATGTCTCATGTCTGCGTCTGAGTCCTGGCTGGCCTCGTTAGTTAATTATTCCCGCTCTGAGGCTCCACTCTGCAAGCACTCGAACTCCTTAATGAAGTCGCGGCAGCAGGTACTCGTCGTATCTTTCCACGATGCACGATCGAATCCATTTTATTCAATATTCCCGGTCGCGGTGGATGATCGATGGCGGATTGGAAATTTATGACATGGCATTATAATTGACCGATTTGTCATTATAATTAGCGTACACACCGCGGACACAAGCGGCCATTCTGTGTGCACCGGAGCCTAATTTATGCATATTGTTGGGATTATTTTTAGAGGGGACAATGCAACAAAGCAACAAAGCCCCCCACAAAAGCAACATTGTTGCAGCAAGCTGAGTGGAAGGAGAGGAATTTCATGGGAGGATGCAGAAAGCAATTTATTATAAGCATCTTTAAATCGAGAACAATATAATATTAATAAGAGACAGGCAGATTCAGGCAAAAAGGATGCACAGATTGATGCATATACAAAAGCGGAATAAAGATAGAATGCAAAAGAGTGTAGTTTTGAGAAGAAGGAGAGCTTCGCCTGGAAACATATAGAGTAGGAAGATAGATAGATTGAAGCATAAGTAGTTGATAGATGCAAATATTGATTGAAAATCCTATCAAAAAAGTTAGAGCTGAGGAAAACTCGCTGTGGCGCCATCTGTGTCTTATGTTTTTTCTCGCAGAAACATTTAACGATCGGCCTGAAGGCATGCTACACTTTTTTGTGTATTTATTTTAAAGCCACTTCAACTGCTGTTCAAGCCATACAGTAAAAAACTCCCATCTGAGCTCTTTATACAATCTTCATGATTCTATACTAATAATTTATATTTATCATCAAAACTAAGGTGCTGATTAAAGCTAGAAACCAAGGAAAATAAGGCTGCAGTCATCAGAGGAGGTTGCAGCAAAATACCAACCCTACTCCCATCCCAATCTTATTCTCCTTGACTTAAATTGCACAGCATAGCATTATAATCTTGAAATCCATAACAATATCTTAAATCCAACATTAATATTTATTCAGAAATGAAGGGCAAGAAAAGACGCCCACAAGAAAATGGAACACCGGAAACCGAGAGATTAAATAAAATTGCCAAAAGTCATGAATCAAGCTGAAAAGTTAATGAAACAAAAAGAGAAGTACTTCGGCAGTCAAACAATGAATAATGCAAATCATTGCACTGCCCATCCGGCAGATCCTGCCTGCACATATGCCAGATATCCTGGTGTATCCTGGTATCCTGCATGTATTTTTGGCACATGAATTTGGAGCACAACTAATTGTGTGCCGGCAATTAGCAGGAAAAATATTCAAAAAAAAACTCAACACTTTACTAATCTGCAAGTGTCAAGCGGAGGACATTGGCAAATGGCGATGACAATGAGCGAGGAGAGCGAGTCCTGGCCAAAGGAGTTGACAGGCAGACATACAGGCACGGGCAGAGGCAGGGTTGAAGTGTGCGTTCCGGGTAAAAAACGCGTCAGGCAGGGCAGCAGCACCGCCAGAATCAGAATTCAACCGAAACTGGCAAAAGGGGAAGGACGGACGCCATAGCCACAGAGGGGTTGCTGACTCAGACGGAGACGAATGCCAGAACAGGGACATCGACGGGGACAACAGGTCTCTATAAAGGTCTCTCTACCTCTACCTTTTCGCATAATGAAATATAAGTACCGCACGGTGCTCCTTTAACGTCTGATATCAAAGGACATTCGATCGGGCATGCAACATGCGCTCATTGTCCCCGCTCTTGTTGTCAGTTCCTTAAGCGTTTCTCGTATTTATGCCAAAGATTACATGTTGATCTCGCATATCTTTCATCTTGACGGACCCATCCCCATTCCATCACGGTCCTGGGACCCTGTCCTCCTGAAACTCCTGGAATCTGTGCGTGCTTCCCACGTCGCTGTCATTCGATATGCGATATGAAAACGAAATCAAAATGCCGTCAGTCAGTGGCCCAGTCGTGGCTCTGCATTAATTGGGCGACAAGCGAAATTATACAACTTTCACATTAATTCATAGAGAGAGTTGCAGAATCTATATCTTGCAATGGAAATCGGATGGAAATCTCTTCGCCCGCTGACAACTTGCCCGCTTCTCTGGTAGTCCATTGTGGGACAGTCTCTCTCTCCAGCTAAAATCTACAATCTCCATCTTCGATATGCCCAGAATTGCCCCTTTTTTCCGGCTACCTCCAGCTACCACCAGTTAGCGGCTTCGATGAGGGTTCCTTCCTATACATAATTCCTATTAATAATTGAAACAAAGAGCATATTGCGCATGCTAGATTGATCGCCCACTTGTTGGCTGTTTGCCTGTTGCCTGTTGGCCCCCGAAAAGGCCAAAGAATATTGAATTGAGAAATCCTTTCATTCTTCGTTTTTGCTACCCCTTTTCTGCTCTCAATTTCTTGGAAGTTAATTCTTCAATATTTCGCTATTTATTCAAACCTCTTCAGCATGGCATTTTTTTTTTTGGGAAAAATATAGAATTCAAAATTTCCCGCATGGCTGCAGCAGATCCTCTTGTGTGGATCGATTGTTATGTCTTGTTAGGGCATCTGGATCAGGTGCCTGCGCATTGTCCATGATAATGGGCCCTGAATTGCTCTGTGTTTTGTATTCAATTTCAATCAGCCATGTATCCTCGAGTGGGAGCTTACACGGCTCTTCCCACGGATACATCCACGGTTTGATTCACGGTTTGCTCTGTCAGCGAAAGGTTGAAGGTTAATGATCTCTGCCAGATAGTGCAACGAACTCTTTGTGACTAGAATGGAATTGATTAAGGGAGGAGATAGCACGATGGAATAATAAGAGGGGTCACCATTTCCAGGGACTTCTTGAACTTATTACGTGTATTGTGATAGATGCTGAAGACTTTTGGAAGCTATTCTGTGCCTTTATTTTCTCACACTTTTTCTATATTTCGATTGTGAGATTTGTCTGACGATCTAACTGGTACAAATTCTTAGTTACAGACTCTCTCCTGCAAGTCTCTCATTTACCAGAGAGCAGATCTGTTAGAGCCTGTTGATTAAATGTAGAACTTCTTTGTGGTAAAGTAACACCTGCCCTACTCTCGTATTCCATTTCTTGTTTTTCTCTATTTATATTTCAAAGGCTGCCGTACTTATTCCTGGTTAAACTTGTGCCCAAACTTGTCTATTCTTTTGGAACTCCTTCAGGATTTCTCCTATTCCATTTCTTGTTTACTCTCCCAGTTATATTTCAATGATCGCCGCTCTGCTCATCTCATCTCCTCTCCATTCTAATCTAATCAAAGTGAGTTACCGCTCCTAATGCAACTATCTTCCAGGATCTGAGACACTTTTAGCCGGAAAAGTGGCACAACTACGGGTAAGCCCTCGTAGATGATCTGCTATCTGCTGCCGGGAAAGTGAAAACACAAACACATTTTCCTTTGAGTTGTTTGCAGGAAATGTGTTAAATTTCTAAGCTATCTGGCAGTGAAATCGGAAACTTTTTGCCAAATATTGGCAGGCGTGAGAAATGTAACGCAATGGACTTGGACTTGGGCATGGGTTTTGGTCTGTTCTATCAAATAATCTGCGTATGACATAATCTTCGGGGTTTAGGAATGCAAACGAGACGTGGCCCTGGCTGTGGAGGACAAAAGGGCAACGGCCAACAGGACATCCTACTTAGCAGGCAATGAGCCTCGAGACTCGATTGTAAAAAAGGCAAACAAAAAGTCCTTAAGTTATGTTCGGGCTGAAGACAATGGGACTCCTCCACAAAAGAGCCTCTGAATCTCAATCTGAATCCTCGTCTGGCATTGGCATTGGCACTGGCACTTATGCAAGGAGTCCTGGATGCCAGGACACAACAATCAAAACTGAAATTGAAATGGAAGCAGCGACTTCATCACTTGTTTCGTTTCCTCTCCTGTCCTGTCCTGTCCGCTCTCCTGATGCATAAAAACAGAGCCTCCTGAAACCGGAGCTGGAGCGATCCCGAAGCGCATATCAGGTTGGAGATGGGATGAGGATGAGGATGGGGATGGGAGCGGAGTGCACACGATCTCGGAGGTGTGTCCCATTGTTCGGTGTGTTTCCGTGGCTGCCACGAATATGAAACTTATCTGCAGAGAGGAGAGTAGAGTCTCTCTCTCATCTCTGGAGTTTTGCACGTGCAATGCTGGGAACGAACCCAACGACAACGACGAAAGTTGCTCAACTTTCTGCTGTCAGCCTTCGTGCGTCCTTACGCAATTTGTCGGCTCCCAGATATTTGAGCACTTTAATTTTATGTTTTGGATTGTTCACATGATTTCTCAAGATCAGATTGCTATCTGCCTCGGTTCCTGCCAGTGTCCCTCCTAGACCCTCTATCCCTGATTCAATTATTGCGCTTTTCCTAGCTGTTTGTCGTCGCTGCCGTTCCTTGCTTCTTCTGCTGCTGTCTCGGGGTCTAATAGTTCATTTCCTGCCTCGGCTCTTCGGTACTGGGGTTCCATTTGCACTTCGTTTTGACGTGATTTCGTGAGTCGCTTCCTGTGGATGTCTCGCCCCGTGGATTGTCTCTTCCCTCCCCTCTGTCTGTTTGCACTTTTGGGTTTGGGTTTGATTCGCTTTTTGCTTTTATGAACTTTGATGACTCGTTTCAGCGGAAGTTGTGCTCAAAGGGTTCCACTTCCGCAGGGTTCCACTTTGTGCCTGCATTTGCATAATCCGAGCGCCAAAAGTCTTGGAAAATGTTTGCTTTAATTCTCTTTTTCTTGGCGCCAAAAAGGATAATTGCTGGGTTGTCATCTTGGGAAGATGAATGAAGATTTGGTTACTTTTAATGGTTGGAGTTTGAAGAGGAGTTGTCTTTCCTCTTAGTTCCTTTTGGATTTCCATGTCAATGGGTTGGATATCCGCTCTGAGATATGCTTTGTGATCGTGCATTATTATTATGTTGCTGATGGATGATCAATTATAGACTAAAGAACATTCTGAGACGCAGTTTGGCATTCAGATGAATATTGAAATATCGTTCAATATAAATAAGTTCATATATTATAATCATATAATCCGCTTAGTACTCCTCTTCTCTAGCTGATCCTCTCCATGATCTTGTATGTGACTTGCAAGAGGGTTTTTATAGTCCACAGAGAGAGAGCTCAATATAATCAAGGGATCACTCTAGAGATTCAGAAGAGGAGCAAATCAAGGAAGATCAAAAGCAGATCAGGGCAGATCAAGAGCAGATATAGAAACTCTAGGAAGGAGTAATCTCAGGACTTTAATCATACCTCAAGTAGACGAAAGCCTAGGGGCCAAGAAGGCACGCAAGTAAATGCCTTCCATCTGATTAATTTCTTTAATATCTGCATAATTTATCAGCAAAATTGTAAATATGTAAAACATAGTTATGAAAAGTGGTCTTCATTTTTCTTTACATGTTTATATAGTTGGGATTCTCCTTTTGTAAACTTCAAATAAAAGGTACCACACAATACACACATTATGCGTGGCTGTGCACCAAATATGTTCTACCAGCTAGTTTATTGGAGCCATAAACCTCGAACAAAACACTCACCTAATGACATTTCGGGTCTTTCCCACCAAAAGTCTGGCGCGATTCATAATGAGGGAATGGAAAGGAAGGGTACAGCAGCCGTCCTCTATGAAGAGGCAGCAGCGACAGGCGGCAGGCGGCAGGCAGGTCCTCGCGGGGCCAGGGACCAAGTTTCTGGACGATCCTCAATGAATGTTGGAAGCGTCGGCGGCAACTTTTGGGCCGTAAAACCGAATCGCAAATGCAAATGCAAATGAAGTGAATTTCCCAAATATGTTTAACCCTTTCACTTTGTGTTGCTCAGCTCTGGTTTTCTTTCTTTCACTCGAAGTGTCATTAGCTGCATGGCGTCGACTGTGTTTTATGGTTTCTTAACCCTTTCGATGGCGATTCATAAAAACGAGTTGTCCAGCGAAAGTGGCATAAAAATCATAACTGCTACCTGGTGGCTGGCTGGCATTCTTCGAAGACAAAAAGGTGCTAACTACAGTGCTCTCTCCGACATCATCATTAGCCGGATGACCACGCACAGCACCATGACTACCTATGGCGGCAAACACCTTCGTAGATCCTTTCGCTTTCGCATGTCCTGCAGGGCCTCAAATAAAAACTTTTTGCTAAAAAGTCACGGGTTGCTGGGCGAATTTTCATGGAAATTTTATTCATTTTTTATGCGCTGCAATAACCTTGAATGGTCGCTGCACAAGTCCTACCTGAAGAGCAGGGAGGGGAGGGCTGTGTTCAGCTCGGAATTGTGGCCTGCTCGTGACTGCTGTTTCAATTCTTGTGGTGGATTTAGCGCTAATCCGCGGGGATTAGCAGCTTGCCGGCGTTTCATATGCATTTTTCATAATTCATTAAGTACGGCGGGGGCTGTACTTAGTCTCAATGAAAGTGAGGGAAGAAAAAACTACGAGTGGGAGTATCTGGAGCCGGACGTGGGAAGCGCTGACAGATGCTGAGGCTGAGGCTGCGGCTGCCCCTTTGCATATTCATGAGTTCCCACAATTAAGTTCTCCCGCCACTCTGGACTGGTCAACAGTATGTCAAAAATTGATATGTCATCGTCATCTGGTTTACTAGAGCATCATTCAGCATTCACAGCAATATGATCAACTCCCCCGCGGGACGGACAGGGCGAGGGCACCCTCCAGCTAATGATCAGCATAGCATCACACGCAAGCAAATTCCCATGCAACAACAGCACACACCTGAGTACAAGTCTAATTCCCAGTACCATAGAGAGGTACAAGCCACCCCCAATAACCAACAGCAGCATCATCCTACTGCTGCAAGGGGTTGCTATTCCAATTAGAGTCCTGCCAGCGCTACCCTTGTGCTAGCTGGTGATATCATGTCAAGCATTTTATTGATCAAGTTACGCATCCGTAATACGAATCGAAATATAATTGCTCTTTTTAAGTGTCTATCATATATCAACATGAATACTCGCACTCGCACTCGCACTCGCAACAGCATTTGCATGTCCATCACCCTCTGCTCTTGTTGTGCCTCTCGCTGTGCGCTCTACTCTGATCTGTTCCCACGTATTCGGGGTTGCGCCGAGGATGGGATTGGCATGGGCATGGGCATGGGCATTGGCATTGGCCTCGTCAGGCCTTAGGCGTTGGGTCTTAATCGCACCAGACTTGCGGGATCTTGCTTAACATTCGTTAAGTACTCGTGCAACTCGTGCAATGTTTTTCCTCCGAACTCGCTGATCCTCGTAGAAAGCTTGCTTTAAATTTGCTTGATCTGGATCTAGGTCCAGCAGCAGCAGCAGCAGCTTGCCTTTTCTCAGGCAGCAGTCTCTTTATTTCCTTCTAATCTTCTTAAGCGGCACGCTATGCGATTAGGACTAGGCTGGACTCGGCTGGACTCGGCTGGTTTAGTTGCCCGATTAGAAGGACTGGCCACTTGAATCTAATTTTTGGCCGTGCTCTGATCTGATCTGATCTGAGCTACCAAAAGGCAACACATAAGCAGGCTTACAAGGGGGAGTTGCTGGAGATTTCCACTAGTGGAAGTAGACTCCAACTGATGCACTGAGAAATAGTAAGTAAAAGTAATAAACTCTGTAAAAAATCGATATAGAATCTTAGTTTCCGAAAGCGTTTTCTTGAACCCGAGAAAAAGTTAGAAAATTTCCATTGGTTTCAATTACAACATTGCTAAGACTATTATTCTAGTATTGAAAGTCTGAAATTGAATCTGTTAATTCTGAATTTCAATTTGTTCTCATTAAAGTGCCATTAAGTAATGCTTCATTGATATTTGAATTCATTTAAAAGTGTGAATTATCTCAAACAGTCACAGATCTGTAAAAATATTAATTGATAATAAATGTTTAGACTCTAAAATAGGAATTATAGGAATATAAATATAACGGCTTGATGTCGGATGAAGAGCCATTGGTTTATGTCAAAACTAGCCGTAACAATCATTTGATTTAATAGCATAAATATAATTATATTCAATAAATACAGTTTGTTAATAAGGTATAGTTTTTATGAATTGAATTCATTAGATCTATACATTCTTGAGACAATGAATGAAAATAGATTCAGTTTCCTCTTTAAGTGATCTCCACTTAAAACTTAATTACTTCATTCTGCAAATATGTGTTAAAAGAGTTCAATTAAAAACTCCTCTGCGTGTGTTCGAAGTTAGTTTTGCTCCACTTCAAACTTTCCCATATTAATTATATACCAGCCATAAGTTTCCCCAGTTCTACTTAGGTACTACTACCCTTTTTGGCACCCAACAAATAAACCCCATTTGATTGCATCATAAAAGACAACTAATTATTGAATGGAAAACAATCAATAATTTCGAGCAACCCTCAGGCAGGGCCCCTCGAGTAGAACTACCCAACTATCGAGGACAGAACAGAACCCACAGGTACTTCACACAAATCACAAAGCGGCAATAATGGCAGCGCCATAAACGGAAAGTGGATGGACGTCCACATCCACGGCCACGGCGCTGTCTTCATTAACAACTGTCACACCAAAAACCCCAGGGAGAAAATCGGAGAGACACACATAAGGGATAGAGCGAACAAGAGAGAGAGAGAGAGAGAGCGAGAACAGGTAGCGGTCGCAACGGAAAAAGGCCATAAAAACCCATAGAATTGAGAATGAGCGAAGTGACGGCTGCTGCTCAATGAATTTTTGCAATGGCAGCCTGCTGCCACCAGGATCGAAAGGATGCTCAGAGAGTGTGGTGCGAAAGAGATAGCCAGCGGGAGAGAGCCACGTTAGAGTGCGTGCGTGCGAGTGAGCTGGCAAGAGCAGCTTCCAACCCTCTGCAGAAGCGACGACCAATAAACGTAGCGCTCGACTACCTAAGGGTGATCGGAGTGTGCTCGATGAATGGCACGGCTCCGGGATTTGCTTTGCGCGGCAGGACTATTAAAACAGGAGCAGGGTGGTGAGCAGACAACACAACCAGTCGTGATCTCAGCGAGTCCACATCATTCATCGTTCGGTATAACACGGAGTGCTTCCAGCAAGGATAACCCACAACAAATCGAAACGAATCGCAAAACCAAAAGTCGAACAATCAACCACTCCGAGAGCAGTGCTTAAGTGTCAACAAGAAATAAGAAAAAGTGAAACATTTTGTGCCCCCCAATTGTGTCTATAAAAAGTCGCCAAAATTACGCCCCACATCGGTATGCAGTCTGCGGAGGGTTCACCAGACATGATGGATCAGAAGTACAACAGCGTCCGGTTGTCCCCAGCGGCATCAAGTAAGTACACCAAGAAGGATCCATCAAATCCAAACCCAAAGACCAAACTCCTGTAGTAGTCCCTCAATCATCATCAAATATCAAACAATTCTAACCAAATTCTTCTCCCTTTCTTGCTCTTCCAGGCCGCATCCTTTACCATGTGCCATGCAAAGTGTGCCGGGATCACAGCTCCGGGAAGCACTACGGCATCTATGCCTGCGATGGCTGTGCGGGGTTCTTCAAGCGCAGCATCCGCCGCTCCCGCCAGTACGTGTGCAAGTCCCAGAAGCAGGGCCTCTGCGTGGTGGACAAGACACACCGCAATCAGTGCCGCGCCTGCCGTCTGCGCAAGTGCTTCGAGGTGGGCATGAACAAGGACGCAGTGCAGCATGAGCGCGGGCCACGCAATTCCACGCTGCGCCGCCACATGGCCATGTACAAGGATGCGATGATGGGCGCCGGCGAGATGCCACAGATTCCGCCAGAGATCCTCATGAACACAGCCGCCCTCACTGGCTTTCCCGGCCTGCCCATGCCCATCCCTGGAGTGCAGCGTCATCACCATGCCGGCCATCCTGGCCACCCAGCGCTGAGCGCCGCCTTCCAGACCCCAGCCGCTGTGCTGGATCTCTCTGTGCCACGTGTGCCCCACCATCCCGGACACCAGGGACATCACGGCTTCTTCTCACCCACTGCCGCCTACATGAATGCCCTGGCCACACGGGCACTGCCCCCAACGCCCCCACTGATGGCCGCCGAGCACATCAAGGAGACGGCTGCGGAGCACCTGTTCAAGAACGTCAATTGGATCAAGAGCGTGCGCGCCTTCACGGAGCTGCCGATGCCCGACCAACTGATGCTGCTGGAGGAGTCGTGGAAGGAGTTCTTCATTCTGGCCATGGCCCAGTACCTCATGCCCATGAACTTTGCCCAACTGCTGTTCGTTTACGAGGCGGAGAACAACAACCGCGAGATCGTGGGCATGGTCTCCCGGGAGGTGCATGCCTTCCAGGATGTGCTCAACCAGCTGTGCCACCTGAACGTCGACAGCACCGAGTACGAGTGCCTGCGGGCCATCTCGCTCTTCCGCAAGTCCCCGCCTGCGGCTAGCTCCACTGAGGATCTGGCCAACAGCTCTATCTTGACAGGCAGCGGCAGTCCCAACTCCTCCGCCTCGGCCGAGTCCCGCGGACTCCTGGAGTCCGGCAAAGTGGCGGCCATGCACAACGATGCCCGCAGTGCGCTCCACAATTACATTACGCGCACCCATCCGAACCAGCCGATGCGCTTCCAGACGCTCCTGGGCGTCGTCTCCATGATGCACAAGGTCTCCAGCTTCACCATCGAGGAGCTCTTCTTCCGCAAGACCATCGGCGACATCACCATCGTGCGCCTCATCTCCGATATGTATAGCCAGCGCAAGATCTAAGTGGAGGGAAATCCGAAAACTGAGTTGCCGTCGGCGAATCGAATCATTCATGCATGCACTTGAAGTGCCTTCCTAGTGCTGGGAACTGTGATAACCTCGGATCCATTTGGCATTGGACAATATTCAATCAGTGAAAGCTTACACATCTCCAGGAGTTGAGCCTTAAACGCACCCTAATACCTTATACCACTCACTAGTTTAGTCGCAGCCACTTAACTAGCCCCTTAGCCACCTAAGCCTTAGCCATTCACCCATCCACGAAGTGATTCAAATTGCATTCGTAAAAGTTTCAACTTTTCATGTTAATAATTTTAGTTTAGTTAAAAACATTTAGATCTAAGTGCATATCATTCAATTTAAGAAATGAAAAAAATAATTTTTAAAAATAAACCTAAAGGTTTTGAAATGAATACTATTTGTTTATATTTTTATGGGAATTTTCTGAGGGGAACTTACTGTGTACAGTTATATGTATACAGATATACAGAATACAGGAACACAGAGAATGTCCAAAAATCATTCAACTGTTCATCACATCATCATCGCTTTCGTTATCTTTCTTAGCAATCAGTAATATTTTTGTTATGCATCGATATTGGTCGCGTGTTTGAGTTGTTGCCTTTTCTAGCTAAAGTTTCGCTTTGTTCTCCCTCTTTATGGCTTCGCTATTACCTATTAACCAACGGTTAGTCCTCTCTCGCTCACTAAAATGTTTTCTGCAAGTACACATTTGCATTGCCTTATCTCGATTTGGCGTAGTAGTTGTTGCTGTTTTCTGTCAACATCACTCAACGAAACGAATGCAACTGTAAATCCTCTCTCGCTCACAAAATTCTATGCACAAGCGCGGATAAGTGCTCTCACCCCGCACAAAGTTGTTGTTGCAAAAGCTCTCTGCTCTTCGTCTTCGTCTGCTTCCCACTGCACAGTGGGCCCACTGGGTTCATTCTTTGCAGAAAAATCTTAATATCTCCCATCTAATAACCTTTAAATAAATATTATGCTAGAGCCCAACCTCTGCAGCAATTGAAAAGCGTTTTGGCATACATGGGGAATCATGAGATTACAGCGGGAATTATGATACTTTTTTATGCGTTGCCATTTTGTGATGTTTTCCATATCTTTTGAGACATCAGCAGCAACCGCATGGCCGGGACTAATCACAAATGAATTATGCAAATATCGGAACAATGAAAGACATGAAAGGCACTGCCACATTTGGCATTGAAGAAGGAAATCAAACAAATTAGCATAGTTTTTCCACATGAGCAGACCAAAGTCGGGATTAATTTGGGAACCTTGACAGATAGCAATGGCCGCTCCAGTTCTCAGTTCCCAATTCCCATTTCCCTCTCTCCAGCAGAATGGGCACGGAACACACAACGAAAAATTCGTAAAGTTAAAAAGCAAAAATTCACTTTTGTGACTTTGTCGAGCCGCGTTGGATCGCTGGATTGGGGTGCTGCTGACGCTGCTGCTTCAGGATCGCTATCCCCGCTCTGCCATGCGGACAAAAGCAATTGAATCCTTTCACAAAAGCAGCAGCAGGAGCCGGAGCAGGCACCGTTGAAAATGAGTTTTCGTTGGGAAGGCTGAACAAACAATTCAGGAACACAGTTGCCAAATTGCGTTGGCCAAAGCAAACAGAGCGGAGAGCGATGGAGAGTACTGGGTGCTGGGTAGAGTAGATCTCTGGCCAGATGAGTGTAGGTCTATTCCACTGACACACATCCATGGCCACAGTCAGACAGCCACGAGGAGGATGTGCAAAAACCTACCCTAACCCAAGGGCACCCATGGCTGCTGCTTCAGTGCCTGCGGGGATTTGGAATTAAATATGCTTCGTTGGTGCTGCCATTTCGACTTTCGGCAAGGACCCCGGTTCACTCGGATGCTGTTGAACCCGGGGTAACAAATTCTCTCCTTTCTCTTTCGCACTCTATGTACATGTATTGTCTATAGTCCCTGACATTTCTATTTCTGCTGCTGCTGCTGCTGTTGAGCCCTTTTAAGTCCTAATGGCCCTTTATTATCTGCCTTTAGACTTTTAATAGACTCAGAACAGGACAGAAACGGAACTCTGTGCTCTCTCTGGATCTCTGCGTGTGTGCCTGTGTTGGCTTAATCCTCATCATTCTGTCATCAGTGACGTTTTTCTGCACATTGTCGGGCCCCGGCATTGTTCTGGTCTTAATTTGCAGTTTTCTCTTGTAGTTTTTGCACTCTCGGCGAGCAAAGGATTTTCACTTTTTGATTTCTATAATGTCTATAAAAAAAGAAGAGTGGAGACCAAAGGAGAAGTCATGAAGATGCGGGCCCGTACAATTGATCTTTCTCGGACTAGCTGGAAATGCCTTAAAAATGAGAGATACAATTCGGTGTTGTCTGCTGGGATTGGGACTAACTTAGGGGAAGCCCACTGATCTGTCTTGGCCTTGGACTAACTTGTGCCTCACTTGAACTGCTTTAAATCTGCAAGCTTTGCCCAGCAGATCGGTTGAGTGGGTCGACGGGTTGTGTGCCCTTCTCTAAGCCATGCGCAGAGCACAGACCTCTTCCATCTGAAGTGGTTTTGCGGCCTGGTCGCTTCGCCGGAATTTTCCGCTCGTAACAAGTGAGGGAGAAGCTGGTGGATTTTCGGTAACACTTTTAATTCATAGATTTTCGTTGATTAAGTAATCCCCAGCGCGAGCTCAATGAAGGCGACGGCGACGACGACGTTCGCCGTTTGCCCGCCGTGATTAGCGCAGTTCGCGTAAGCGTTCCCGATCCCGATGCCAATGCCGAGAGTGTGGGCCCTGGCCCGGGGCAGGTGTGGCAACAGGTTAAGGTTTCGCAAGCTTAAACCACACTCGCTCCGCGTCTCTGCCCGAGCTGCCGAGCAGTGCCTCTGCGGGTGATCCTTATCCAGGAGCAATTACCTAGCGAAACAAAAATATGAGTATGCAAATAGATTTTAATGGGCAGGATTACCCTTTTGCTAAATGCCCAAATCCTGGCCGGGCGGTCTGGCCTGGTCAGAGGTTCGCATTGGTACGAGGCAGTACTCCTCCTCTTCCATCTTGCGGCTGCCTTTGTTTTCAAATGTAATGAGAATGTCTCTAAGCCAAAATATTAAACATCCGTTTGATCCTGGCTTGCAACAGCAGCCAAAGGCGAAGGAGGAGCTGTAGCAGGGCGACAGAGATGGATAGATCCTTGCAAATCCGGCTTCCGATTGTCCCTATCCTCGTTGTTGTACCTGAAGTCAGGACGTCTCTGTCTGCACGCATCGGCTTCGGCCTCGGCTTCAGCCTTGCGGCAAGCAAAAGTCAGCCCGAGGCGGCGTTGTTTTTGTAAATTGAGTAGCTCGATTTATCGCCAGATCAATTTTCTATATCTGCCGCTCAGATAAGGTGAGCGGGGAGAGCTGTAGAGAAGGAGAGGCTAAGCCTAGGTCCTGGCTCTCGTACTCCTGCCCTGCTCCTTAGTCCCTGCTTAGTGCCCTTAAGTTCAGCTTAACTTACTTTAGTGGGCAAATGGCAAATTTTCAGCGGAAAACCATCCGGAGTTCTTTGTATTTGCATACACCACCAACTCGGCATTGTCTTTGACGCTTAGTCGCATAATTTGCCAGACAAGAGCCAGAGCCAGAGCCAAAAAGGGGAATGGGAATGGTATTTGGCATGGGGGGAACATCATTAGGGAATC
The DNA here is from genome assembly GCF_008121235.1 of Drosophila subobscura. Classification (NCBI taxonomy): domain Eukaryota; kingdom Metazoa; phylum Arthropoda; class Insecta; order Diptera; family Drosophilidae; genus Drosophila; species Drosophila subobscura. The sequence goes on along the minus strand of NC_048533.1, from coordinate 24,321,141 downwards.
GCCACGAATCGAGCAGCTGTCTGGTAAATAAGAGAATCGATCAGAACATAATTTTCTGATCACATCTCACACACGATCGAGGCACTGCTCGAGTGTTGTCCGAGGCGATTAGTCGAGAGTGACAATAAGGCCAGGACATGGCAGGATCAGTGAAGCGTTGCCTAATCACAAGTGGAGTCCCCGCCCTTCGTATGTCTCTTTTTTTACGCTGCTAAGTACTTGATGCTCCTTAAGTCTAAGTCCATAGAAATCTTTGCACATCCACGAATCTGCTTGCCTCTCCGTTTGATTGTTGCAATCTGAGCACGAAACGGGACAATGGTTCGGCTCGAATACCGGGTCGTCTGAGGTTGAGATGAGTGGACCTCCTGGAGGTGAGAAAAATATTACGGGGCAAATCCGCTGAGCCGCTGGAACAATGTCCTCGAAGGCTCAAGAGCAACTTGCGTTTAACCTCAAGAAAGTTGCAATTGCCCGCATTTTTCTGGGGATCTCGTCGATGTTCGATCATCCCATTGTTCGATCCCCCCGGCAGTTCGCTAGAAATCTGTGAACAGAGGCTAACAAGTGTTATACGATCTGCGACAGTTTTACATCCACTCCTGAAACTGAGGGACCATCAAGGACTTGCAATCAAAAGCTGGACCACCGAGATCACAACGTCTTGTGTGGTTCCTGCCATAGGGGACGCACTATGAGAAAGAAACTTTCGACGAAGTCTGCATTGCCTGGATGATCGGTGGGATGGATGGTTGGTTGGTTGGCTAAAAGGTCGGAAGTGGTGGCTGCTGCATCTGCGGCCCTTGCCCCCGAGGCGAACTCACGACGCAGCGTCGTAATTGAATTTGTTGCCTTTTCATTTGATGTTTTCTTTTTTTTGTTTTTAGCATAACAAAAGCCGACCGCTCAGAGCCTCGAGGCAGCCAAGTGATTGCGTATGATAGTTCTTCCTGGATTCAACAACTACTTCCTGGGGTTGGAGCGCCCCATCCTACCCATCATGCTCTTCCCTTTGGAAAATGGCGGCCACCACGAGGTCAGCTGGCGCATTCGTGGAAGTAGCCGTTAAGGCATATCATTTAATTAAGTTGTCACACGAAGCTCTCCACCCACACCCGCAGAGGTTGGAAAAGTTTGAAACTTTTCAACTTCCGGTCAAGGAAGCAGGTGGTCAGGTCAGGTCGATTCATTCGAGCCCTCGCTGGGTCATCAGGTGCATCCCCCCGAATGAAGCCATTACGGCCGGGGATGGGTACACTGTCGGGGTCACGCAATCGCCGAGTCCTGGGAACTGCACAAAGTCCGAGTCGACCAGCAACGGTGAAAAGTGAAAAGCCGTCGCGTCATCATCGCATCGCGTCAATGGGAGGCCATATGTCATCATAACGAGCGCCTCGTCCTTGCCCGATCAACCCTGCAGCCAACGATGCAACCCTGCTGCAGTGGCATTCCTCAACAGCGCGACGAGTGCAGGGCAAATATTGAAACTACGAGGAGGTGAGAGGGCCTCCCCACTCGAGAAATGTAACAAATCGACTTTGACAAAGCTCCGACTCAGCCTCAAACTCAACCTGGGAAATTGCAAACTGTCGCTGAAGGTCCTCTTGTGGGTTGTGGTTGCGGCACTCCAGAACTTGTGAAGAGGCCACTTAACACTCGGTCTCGAGCTTGCTACACGTCACTCACACCAACACATCATTACGCTCCCAGGATATGGGATGTATTTTGTGTGCGGAGCGCCTAAAACAAAAGGGGTAGTTAGCGATTTGAATTTTGCAACTGAAACTGCAACAGGATATTGGCAAACCAATTTTCGAGAGCTTTTGTTCCGCTGAACGACGCGAGTAAGCCACAAAGGATCAACAATGCTCGAGAATTATTTTGTAGAGCCAGCAAGCGAGCCACTCGAGCCGGAGCTCCGAGCTTGGGACTCTCGGCAATTGTATATTAATTTTCAACTGCAACTTTGTGGCAGAAAAATACACAAAAAAACGAAATATATTTATTTATTAAAAACCCTCTCGGGACTTTTATGGGCAGCTGTCGTCGAGGACAACAAAATCAACTTCAATTTCATTTTCAATCGCCTGATTTTTCAATTTTTATCGAAGCCATTTTGTCAAATAAAAGGGATTTAGCCACTAATCCCGAAATGGGACAGAAACAGCAGAATGAGCGACAGATCCCGAATGGATGGATGGTACATATCTGCGGCTGCCCTAACAAGCCTGCCGTCCAATTGGTGGCGATAAAATGTATATAAAAAACCTAAATGAGACACAAAGCAGGGCGCGTGATTTCTGACATCGCAATTGACGACATCACATCCCAGGAACAACAGCTGCTACGGGAGACAGCAAGAGGATATGCCACATAGATGATAGACAGAGCCAGAGGGAGAGGGTGAGGGCTTTCAATTTTCTGCAGGAGATTAGAGCATCGGGATGGCCTCGTTGCCTCACAATTTAAGCGCTTACATGGGAACTAATTTCTGAAGTGCCCTCGAACACTTCATAAAATATTTGCATCAGTTTGCGGCAAGCGAACGGGCGACAGGCGACAACCCGCTGCGCGGATTAGCACTAAAACAAACATGGCGACAGTCAAACCCAACAAAAAGAGGAATCTAACGGATCGCGTTAGGCAGCGCCGTTGCTGCCGACTGACTCGTCGTCGTCGTGGCTTGTCAGCTTCATTGTGGGTCGTGGACAGTGGGCGGAATGGCGTTTGGAATGGCTACAAAAAGTTCTTAAAGCTTTGTTCATGTGGGGATAATTTTAGATAGGATTTTCCATACAAAATAATGTGGATGAATTAATTATCATCTATCAATGTTGAATATTTGTTAATAAAGTAATTCATTCATGTTTTCCCAGTGGCCATGGCCTTGGTCCCACTGTGCTTGGGGTGTCTCTGCGGGACCATTCTAGGGCTGCGCGTGCTGCTCTGCGCTGAGCTGCTTAAAAAACGTTGCCCGAGTCCTGTTTACCGTGCGGATCACACTTGAGGGACGCTGCTGACAAAACGGTTAAGCCCACGTAACGAAAGCGCCGGCCCATGACATGGGCATGGGCATGGCATGGGCTTTGGTGCGGGGCTGCGGGACTGCGGGGGCTGGCAATTATAATGTGACAATGTCACGTGAACAACGGCAAACATCCTGATGCCCTACGCAGGCGCGGCATATCACTCGCTTCGAGGGGAGTGACCTACTGCAAAAGGGTGCTGGCTGAATCGGAAGTGCCGGATCCACAATTTGTGCGCTCGTTTGTTCAATTTTAATGAGAGTGGGCCGCTCAGTCGGACCGGACCTCGGCTCGAGAGGATGAGCGCGATGAGCAACTGTTTCAACTGGTTCCGGCGAGCACCCCTTAGGGGTGACAGACAGTGCCCGTACCCTACCCAACCTCCTGTATCCCTCTCCACCATTTGAACCCAGCGATTTGTTTGCTGCTATGTAAATTGTCACATTATTGTCATAATTCTCAGGCTGGGGAGATGGGAAATGGAAAAGCCATCAACATGAAAATGCCTATGACATAATTTGCGCTTTGTTGTGGTTAATTGTCAGTGTTGCATCCAAGGGGCGTGAGGCGTGAGATTAACGACCCACCGCCGGACCAGGCCAAACAATGGTGCACCAAAGTGCTTCCAGTGCCACTCCAGCTACTGGTTTGAATCCGCTAACGAAGTAAGCCCTAAATGCCGACTAAAAGCTGGGAGAATGGAGTTGGTAATTTGTAATTTCATTGACCTGAAATGGGGTAAGTATAACTTAAGAGTTAGATAAACAAATTTATGAAAAAACAAGGAGTTGATTTACCTCGGGCTGTATAAAAGGGAGATCCCTGTAAGCAATTGCTGTCCGAGAAGTTGCCTCACAGAACCAATTCCAATGAAATGCCAGCCTAAACAATCTGATATCTTTTTACTCTTTTTGTTGTTTCTCATAACATTTTCCCGTATCGCGTATCGATATCCCAGCATCTTGAAGTTGCGTCCGAGCCAATTAACTCGACTCCAATGATGTGCGAAATCGCGCAATGCAGAAGCCGCCGCCTGAAATGGATCGAGGAGCTCGAGGGACTTGGGACTCCGATCATCTGTGGATTCTGCAACAGATCTTACGCATCTCTTTGGTCTCTGCTCGAGACCCGGAATAATTGAAACCAATTAGTTGGGAAAAACCTTTTAATTGTGTTTTCAATACCTGGGCACAAGTAAATATTTTCATAGGCCAGGCCAGAGGACAATGAGGCTGCTGCGGACACGACGAGCAGGGGATAGGCAAACAAAAAATGTGAGAACATGGCAATGACCAAAATAATCCTACAGCTCTGCCAAAAGAGAAGAGAAAGATATTGTAATGCGTTTTACAAGCGAAAACGGTGAATAGAAATTGCCAAATAATTGCCATGAAAAAACAGGAGAAAAGCGGCAGAAAAGAATGCCGGAGAAAGAGAATCAAGACAAAAAATCAACCGCAGGCATTGTCCGAAAGGAACCGAGTTCTGAGTCTTGGGCTTCTGCCAACTGTCGATGGCTGTCAAAACTCGTGTGGGCCCGACTTCTTTTTTTGAAAACTATTGCCAAATGTTGCACAGGGGCCAGGAAATATTAACGGAGTGAATGGGAATTGGAATAGGAATGGGAGTTCTTTCTTGTTGATTTATTTACTTTTTGATTCTCAATGTCTTGGCAGCAGTTAATTGGCCCGTTGTTGTGTCAGTCAGGCTCAAGATCAGCGCCAGAATAAACAAATTTACACTCCATTATCCTGCGTGGGCAGGGGCAGGATTTTCCAAACTCAAAATTGCGACAGTTTCATGCAATCAGGAAATGATTAGCCACAGTTCGGGATAAACTCGTACATGGGAATTGAATTCTGCTCAGAAACCCACAGCAAAATCGAATTCTGTTGTTCTTTAAACGAGATTTGCTCGAATACGTTAAGCTGGCAAATACAAATGCCAAATTCCATTGCCATAATTAGCCAGCTATTTTCGATTTCAAAATACGCTGGCTAATTCTACTTTAAACGTACTCAATGAGCTGATCCGCTCTACATGCTACCTTAAATTTGTGATTGGCATATCATTACCGCATGCCGATTCGAGCTTCGCAAAGCGTGGGTCTGCACTGAGAGAAATTACTACGAACGAGCAATGGATGGAATCGATTTAACAATGGTTCGATCGATCTACTGGCCAAATCCCTCTCAATACCTTCGCTCAGTGCACAAGTTTTGGACCGCAACAATAACATAGTAGCAGTGGCAACAAAATCAGGCAGCGGCAACAAACGGTAGGCTAATTAAGCACTTTGAGCCGCCGCCGTTGCCGCCACCTTAGAGTAGACGTGGCCAACATCTAATCACCTGTGAAAAAGGAGGCGAGCGAGAGGCCACAGAAAAACACTTGAGGTTGAGTCGAGTAGAGGTCTCTGGTGAGGTCTAAATATCAAATCGATTACGAGTGAGCACGTCAAGTGGACCCACTCATACTTGTACTCGCACTCGTATTTTTTTTTACGAATTTTTTCGGTGGATAATAAGTTATTGCCATGTCATGAGAGCGGAACTCCACTCCAGTCTTCAGTCTTCAATCTTCGTTTGGGCATTATCTATCTGTTTGTTTGTTTTCGTTGTCTGCTATTTATACACACATAAATAGATCAATTTTTATGAGCTGTCAAATTCTTGCACTTTGACGTTTGACATTGTCCGGGGGTCCGGTGTCCGGTTACACGGTTCTACACCGGCCACAATGGAGTACAATTAACTGGGGGCTCAGTGCCCATTTGCGGGCGATTGTTGCCCGATTCTGATTTGTCGCCGCTGCCATTGCAATTAATCGCTCACTTGTTTGCATGTCACTCTCGAAAAATTCACTGGAACTGGACGGGACTGGAACTGAAACTGAAGCTGAAACTGGAGCTGCTACCTGCTGGCTGAAGTCTGTGCTGACATTGAAAATGCGATTATACATGGAAATCATAAGTTGGTTAATAGCATTTTGTCAGCTTGGGTAATTAATGTGTAATGTGCGTTAAATTCATGAATCATTTTCGCCAATGAATAGATGTTGACATCTATGGAGTGGACGCTAATGAATTGACCTTCTGTAGATGAAGTCACGTTGTGCTTAGATGTGAGACCTTACATGAAGTTTGGTTAAAGGTTATCCTCTGTTAAGATAACTTTAGAGCTTCCTAGCTGTTCATCCATCTTCAATTAAATCTCCACTGTATCCCATGTGCATGTGCATATCGGAGAGTTCATTGAGCCGCGTGGCCGCTCAAGGTCAGCCTTTTGGGTGGAACAACTTTCGAAAACTGCAACTGAGCTGTGGCATGCCACAGTCCAAGGACAAGGGCAGGAAGATACATAATTGAACGAAAAGCAAAGCCAAAAAACATAGCAGAAACAATTTCAACTAAATTCAGGCGGATAGCCTCTAATGAGTCAGTTCCCCGAACAGTTTTTCTCTGCCATTACCACGTCACGATTTGACGTCACTCTACGTACCACTGATTTGCATGATCAGAGCTGCAGCCGGAGCTGGTGCCGGTGCCGATGCCAGTGGAGCCAACGCCCCAGGTCCCTGAATGCGGAAGTCTGCGCAGCAGTGCGAAAACCGCTACGCATGCGCCTGTTAACCCGTTTGGGAACCCGTCGATAGCCCCACCTCAACACGCAATGCGGCGACTTCAACTCTGGTTCCCAGCCCCCCCATTTGACCTTGATATTGCGGCAGGCTGCATGTGCGACGCAATGCGCCGTGCGGTGCGTGTGGGGAAACTGGTCCAGAGCAGTGGCAGTGGCACTATAAACCACGTTAGTTATGCGGCAATTAAACGGTCGCCATGAAGCTGACAAGTGCGGGCAAGGCTAAGCCGAGTCAAACGGAAAGTGAGACCAGAGACCGGAGACCGAAGACTTTGCTAGCGAAATTTCAGGCAGATGCGCAATTAGCGGGCACTTACACATGAGTTGGGAACAACCTTCTCGGATTACACTTTCGTTTCTGGGATTCTGAATAGATTCGGAATCTGGAGAGAGAATTTTCTGTCTGACTTTTGACGAATTCGCTGACGAGGAGTGTGCAGGGTCAGCTATGAGTCAGCTATCAAATCACCATCGCGTCAGGAACCAACCTCCCCACACCCGGAATGGGATTATCTATGGATCTTTCTCTGTGTTTCACTCTCAATGGATCGTATTTCTCAACAAGTTTAGCGAGTTTCGGCTTTGACTCCAGGATGAGGATGAGAATCAGAACGATGATGGAAATGGAAATGGAAGTGGACTGGGGAACCGATAAGCATTTAGCATTAAATTTTCGTTAACCTTCCGCCTGGAGTTTTGACTCGCTCGATTTCAGAAAACGCTCGACTGCATCTTGAATTACAAATAATCGCAATTGTCTGGCTGTGGCTCTGGTTCTGTCCACGTCCATTCCATTCCCTGCTTTGTTCGGTGGTAGGTCTGAGGCCTCTGACTCTGAGGCGGCGCACTCACTCTCTATATGGCAGCTGAAATAATTGAGAGACAACGCGGAATTAAAGGCGAATCCAGCTATGGAAAATGCTCTGCTTTGCATCCCATCCCCCCCTGCCCCTACCACTATTCAATGGCAGGGCGCAACCCTCATTATCATCTGAGCGATTGTGATTAACTCGGCGAGAGTGAACGCCTGACAAATAGAACTATGAATAGATCCATGCATCTCTCACTCCCTTGCTCTATCTGTCTATGTATCTGCCTCTTGCGCACAATCAAAATAAAAATGCAGAATCAACCTCCCTCCCCTACCCGAATCAACCCACTCCCTTCCACTGTATTCCTGGGTGGCAGTATCGTCGCATCAGGCAAACGCCTCGAAATCGAAATCAAAATCAAAAAGGCAGCCAGCAGCAGCAGCCGAGAAATGTTAAAAGGAGGATGGAAACATGTAGTTACAGTGAACACTAGATAAACTGGAAACTAGGGTAAAGTAACAGGAATTATTATAAACTTTAAATGGTCTTCAATTTTGAATTTAGAAATTACTACAGCTCATAATAATGTTGGTTTGGTGCAAACCGTTTCCTTCAGTTAGTCCCCTAATCGAGTGTGCACTGTGATTCCATAGTGGCAGTTTCAACCCTCCCTTTCGCACCCTCAAGCTAATCCAGAAATGTTCTCGGGCCTCACCTTGGGCTTACTTCCACGTCCCCTTGCACACTTCTCCTTCCCCTTAGTCAACCAATTCCCTGCCAGCACCGTTATTCGCTGTTTTGCCGCTGCTCTTGCTGTTGTTTGTCAACTGATTTAATTTCCTCCTCCTCCTTCTACGAGTACTCCTCCCAGTCGTTCATCGCCGTTCCTTTCCTCCACCTCCTCCTCTTTGCAGTCGAAATGCATATTGAATAAAGGTATGGCAGTACGAGAGAGCGAACCTCTCTCGTGAGTGCAACGTGAATGCACTTGAAAGAAAGAGAGAGGGTGGAACGCAAGCAAAATCCGATGGGCCTACCTTCCCGTGAATTTGTCTTGGGCGTGTTTCTTCTGGTTTCTGCCCTGCCTCACACTTCCCTTCCCGCTGTGAGAGGGCGTTTACTGTTTTTGGTCACACAAACAAAACCAGCAATGATGACGGTGATTACCATTATGAAGATGATGATGATAGGCCACCATAATGATGAATGGCGGACTTGCAAAAGGGCAAATAACGGTGTAAATGAAAATGTTTCTACTTGAGACCCACCGCGCTCTCTCTCAGGCTCTTTTCCGACCACATGCGGCTGCTTTGTGCCACACAAATGATTCCGAGCGTGTCTGAGGGAGTGTGTGTGCGGAAATTGCTCATTAAAATATTGAAAACCGTTTTGCATAGACTTGAATATTTTCATTCTTGCTCATATCGAAGGTTGTCACCATACCGAAAACCTCTCTTGCACGTGGCACTCTCTTGGGGGGAGTACATGGAGTACAGTGGGTCAACAAGGTGCTGCTACAGTCGACTAAATGTGTACTTCAAATGATGTAATTCTTTTAGCTCTTGGTTGGTCTTCCACTTGCCATTCTAGACCAAAAGTAAAGAAACAATTTCGTTTGTGTAAACACTCACCTGACCTCTTGTATGGCAGCTCTTAAATCTTTTTGGAGCCGTTGCGATCATAAATTATGCAAAATGTTCTTAAACAATTGTTTGAGTAGATGTGGGCGTTGGATTGGGCGTGTCGCATGTGGGTGGCAGCCACCAACAGTTGGCTGTTTGGCCATAAACAAGTCCCAAACAATGCCTGGAACTGGTACCCCCCTGGCACCCCCCCTCAAGCGGACAAACACAATAAATAATTGAAGCCAGCGTCAAGTCAAGTCAACAAGCCAAAGACATTGCAGCAACCCTGGCTTTAGTGGTTCTGATTGTTGCCAGGTGGTTTTGGCCACGCCGCAAAGTCCAACGATCTAGATATAAATCATTACGGCCATGCCAAGCACATGCAGCAAATGTAAACCCATTGGGAAAGGGGGCGGACCTCATGATCCATCCAAATCGGACAGTTTTCGAGAGGTATCCCACAGTGATCCCCCGAGAGGATCTTAGATGCTTGATTGTCTTTGGGGTTTGCGCTTGAAGCTGTCCTCCAGTGAAACAAGTTTGTTGGCCAAATTAAACGATTGCCATAAAAATTACATCATGCAGCCGAAGCAGCAGCGGTAACAGAGAGCAGAACCAATTGCTAATTCCCAGTTTTCCCTGGCACCAGCTAGCTCTCAGATGAGAGTGGAAAACTCGAGCTCTGAAGTGTTTAAATAATTAAAAAATAGTTTTGTCTTGGGCTGGGACTTGGACTAGAGCTGGACTTGGGGCTTGGGCTTGGGCCTGTCCGAGATCGTATGTATAGAAAGCAAAAGTAGACGCTCGAAGCGAAAGAGTACGAAACTGGTAAAACGACTCGGCAGCAGCGATAACCACGACCCATACCAATACCACTGACAGTGGGTACCAATACCAACAGCAGCCGCAAAGTTGACTTATTGGAGCACTTAGCTTGATTCTTGTTATTGTTTCTGTTACTGTTACTGTTAACACTCGTAATACCAACACAATTACAGAGGTAGCAGCAGCAGCAGCAGCAGCAGCAGGGGCTTGGAGTGCCTAGGCGGAGCCGAGTCGGAGTCGTCGGCGGCGGCAGCAGTCCAAGGTTTCTGCTGCCCCGACCGCGGATCGGACTATAAAAAGCTTGGGCGGCGCCGTTGCGGAAGGCAGTTTATTGAATAAATCGGTTGTCGTCGGTCCAAGTCCAGTCCCCACATCCGAGTCCAAAATTCCCTCCTTGCTAACGGACAGCAAAGTGTAAAGGCGCGAGTGATTCCCCAAATTCTCCACAAAGACTGAGAGAGAGAGAGAGATCTAGAGTGCAGTTTACGCAGTAGCTTACCAAGGATACACACATCCCCTACAAAAATATTTAACAAAATGTTCCGCTTTGTGAGTTTTGATTGATTGATTGAATTGATTTGATTGGAGCGTGTGTTTGTTCGTGTGATGCTTATGAGAAATATTTGACAGCTCGCCCTGACCACCCTGGTGGCCCTGGCTGCCTGCCAGAACAACTATCACCAGGACCCCAAGACGGCGGCCATCATCAGCGAGCAGCGCTATCTTTCTGGCGACGGTAAATTCGGTGCCGCCTACGAGCAGGAGGATGGCATCAACTTCAAGGAGGAAACCGATTCCGATGGCACCCGCCACGGCAGCTACAGCTACGTGGATCCCTCCGGTCAGCGTCGCACCATCTCCTACACGGCGGGCAAGAATGGGTAAGCGGAGGTTTTATTTATTCCATTATTAAGTAGATCATGTCTCCCTTTCTCTACTGCAACAGCTTCCAGGCCTCTGGCGACCATCTGCCCCAGGCACCACCCGCACCACCACAGCCCGTGCCCACCGCCGGATACCAGCCACAGCCACAGTATCAGCCCCAGCAACAGCAGCAGCAGCAGCAGTACCAGGCGCCCGCACCCCAGCACCAGCCCTCTTTCCGCAGCAACGACTACGATGATGGGTCGTACGATCCCCGCTATAACGATCCCAGCTTCGGCCAGAACCAGCAGACTTATCATCAGCCGGCTCCTCAGCCGCAGTACCGCCCCGCCCCGCAGCCCGCCTACAATCCGGCCCCACAGCAGACGTACCACCAGCCCGCCCCGCAGCCGCAGTACCACCAGCCGCAGCAGCAGCCCCAGCAGCAGGCGTACTACACCACGACCACGCCCAACCCCCATCGCTTCTCGCCGCCCGGCAAGCTCTCCCTGAACCGCACGCCAGATGGCTTCACCTACTCCTTCAACAAGGTCTAAGGGATCCCAAGGAGACTTGGAGATAGTTATAGATGTTGCATCTTCTTCATTACTCTTTACTCTCTTTACTCCCCTAACACGCCCTCTCTTCTGTCACAACTAGAACCCCCGATTTCCACCTGATTCTTATTCTTGACTTCATCAAAACTCTTGTGTGATATGTTTAAGAGCAAATTGTAAACTATGTGTCGTACTTCCTATATGCGTATGAGCCGCTCTTCGTTTATTTGTAACTCATAATTCTCCTCAGATCCAATTCCAGCTACATAATTCTTACTCTAATCGAAGCTGTCTAAATGTAAAGCGAAGCAAATAAACTTGTTGCGGTTCGCAGATGTTGAATCCAAATCCAAATCCAAAACTATAAATATTCTGGGCCTTGGGACTTTTGAGCAATTTGTATAGAGTACATAAATAGATCTGTAAGCGCAATATACGATACTTGAAATTGATTGAATCTTAATCCTGTTCGTTTCTTGAGTCTTTTGTTCAATTATTTCTAACAGATTTATCTAAACACCTCCGGCAGTCACTACGTCGACGCCCACTCCCCAGAGCCAGTACGAGTACCACCCCCACCGACGGCATTACACAACCAACTTTCGTGCATGCAAAACAAGTTCCAATCCCAGTTTCGGTCTCGGTTTCTGTTACGATTCTATGGGCAGCAGCAGCCAACAAGGAAAGGCTTTTGGAAACTGGTTTTTGCCCATTTGACAGTAATCTTGGCCAATTGTGCAAAATTCCAATGAAAATGAAATCAACGTGGCGGCTGTCTAATGCTGATGTTGATCCGGAAAACTATGCACAGTTGGGGACAGGGGTACTAAGTAGAAGCAAATCAATGACTAATTCTGGTTCGATTTGTCCAGGATACTGTTCGATTTGGCTTGGCCTAATCCCACCCACGAGCCCCATCGATAGGGTGTAGCTACTTTACAGCTTAAACTCACTTTCCACATCCATTGTTAGGCATTCTTTTGCACCGCCACGAGTACAAGCATTAGCAACAGCAGCTTTCAAGGTCAGTTTTGTTGTGGACTGGGTGTCCGGCTCTGGTTCGATTGGATTGGCTTTTGCTTCTGGCCTGTGCCTGGGACTGGCTGGCTACTGTTGAAATTGTTCAGTCAATTAAGAAAATCAATTTGGTTTCGTTTCTTATTGTATTTTGTTTTTTTTTTGCACCCACTTTTGTGGCAATCGCAATCGCGTGGACTCAGACTCGGATTCGCTTGCTCAATTGCGGATTTTCGTTCGGCTTTTGCGAAAGAGGTAAAAGTCAAGAATGTGCGGGCATCGCATCGGAACAGGTGTTTGCAAGGTGTGCTATTGAAAGCCCCCGCGCTTTGATGTGGCTACTTCTTTATGCACTCGTAAAGTCAACGAATTGATTTACTCTGAAAATGGCAAACGTTGAAAATGCTGGAGATAACTGCACTGATTATAGCCGTAGGTGTGAGAGCTCAATATAATTTAAGCAACTAAGTGACGAAGTAATCTCATTTAAAATCTGATGTCGCTTAATTTGAATTTTATATTCCGTAGAGATTACTTGGACCGCCAAATACGCTTCCCATCCAAATATTAAAATTTATTTAAGGATACTAGTTATAAGACATTCGAGCAGACCGATTTCTGCGAATTCGGATGTGCGTTCAAAGGCCCCCCTTTGGTTAAGGGCCCGATCGCACCCTTAGCCTTTTCAGCCACTCCGCGCTACGCGCCCACTGCCGACAAAGTTAATAAAATTTCCCTTATTGTTCCATCGAAAGTTATAGTGTATTTATAGCATGTCGCTATAAAAACAGAGTGCTGCCAGAGTGTTAAAAATAGCAAAGACCTATGGCCTGCGCTGTGTAAATTATACATGGTTAACGAATGTAGAATCGTGTAGATTTTTACACCCTAAAAACTCACGAATATTTAAAAAGATACAAAATCTGCTCTAATCAGTTGCAAGTAAAAATCGACTGGACAGGATCAACAGCACTCATAAAAATTGTGTTCATTTTTTTAAATTTTGTCACGGTATAAAAATGCAGTTATAAATGCAGTATCAACTCCATGGGAGAAGTATGAATGGCTAGAGCAAAGTTTTGTCTACTTCTCCTCCTTTATCTTGCGCAGATCGTTGCACAGGCTTTCCACGGCATTTTGCTCCACTCCCGGTCCACCTTGCTTGGATTTGTCGGCCTCTTCAGCCTCTAGCTTGGCCACGCCTTCGCGCACTACCCTCTCAATGTCGTCCAGCAGACCAGATGCACCGAAACGGAAACGTTCAGGACGCAGCCAGCGCATCCCGAGGGTCTCGTTCACCAGCGTCATCCAGGCGATGGCATCACGAACAGTGCGGACTCCGCCAGCGGGCTTCAGACCGACAATCTGGCAGGTGCGACGCTTAAACTCCTGTATGGCGAATATCATAACCAAACCAACTGGGAGCGTGGCATTCACCGCCTCCTTTCCTGTGGATGTTTTGATAAAGTCCGCTCCAGCCAGCATGCATACCATGGCCGCTTTGTAGACCTGCAATGAGGATGCCAATCAGCCAGTAATTACGAAAATCGTGTCACCAGCTTACATTCTCCATTGTGCCGAGTTCTCCAATGGCCAGAATGGTCTTCAAGTGTGCGCGCTGGCCGCAGGCACTGCGCATCAGCACCACCTCATTGTAGAGGGCCTCCCAGTCGCCGACCAAAGCCAGCTGCCGGTTGATCACGATATCAATTTCGGTTGCTCCAGCCAGAATGGCATGGCTAATCTCTTGCAAGCGCGTCTGCAATCCGTACTGGCCAGTGGGAAAGCCAGTGGCTACAGCTGCAATGGCCACCTTTTCCAGTTTGTCGAACTGCTGCAGTGCCTGGTACGCATCCTTCACCCTGGCAGGGTACACACAGACGGCGGCAGTGTGAATCTCAGAGTGCAGAGCCCGCTCGAAGAATTTATCAAAGAATTGTGGCTCGAAGGGGTAGCAGGCACGCAGGCACAGCCTGCGAACATTGGCAGCCGTATCATCTCCAGCCAGAGTAGTTAGATCCGTCAGCATCAGGGCCCTCAAGGCCCAGGCAATTTCATTCACGCCACTCACTTGGCTGCGCTGAGACACCGTCATGGCAATCTCCTCAATCTGTCGCAGCGAAATGTTGACCGCGAGCAGGGAGGGGTCTGCATAAATGTGACACAAGTTAATCGCAAATTCAGTTTCCAAACATTTGCCTCTACTCACCATAAGGAAGGGTTTTGTTTACTTCAAACTCTTTAACGTCCATTGTGATGAGTTTTGGGATGTGATCATATAGCGAAACGTCCACGCTTTTTGTAAGAGACCGACAATAGCGACTCTTGACCTTTTCTTATCATGCGAAACAGCTGATGGCAGCGCTGCCAGACTGTATGTAATACGGCTAATTTTACTACACGAGATCACTGAACAACGAAATACATAAATCACTAAAATATAAAGATAATTATTGACTACAATTTGTTTGTGAACTGCTTGAATACTGTTGACAAGTCAGTGGAAAACTATAACGAAAAATTTCAAAGTGTACTCCGATTTTAGGTATACGAATAAATTATGGTCTGAGGCCTGGCCTGGGTGCCTGTCTCTGCTCTGCTTTGCTTCCAGTATTTACGTTTCTTCATCTCGTACAGTCTAAATATGGTACACTTGAAGACGAACAACTTATTGTACCGGCGATCACGCTTCACAACGACTATTATAGCGTATTTATAGCGTGTCGCTATAAAAGCAGATTGTTGCCACTCTGTAAAATTTAGTAAATGAATGTAGGAATTTAGGAATGTAGATACGTAGTCAACTGTAGATGACTGTTGATTTGTACACTGGCCAGGAGATTCAATAAAATAAATGGTCTTTTATTATATACAGCACTATACTAGAACTAATCGACGTTTTTAAAGGTAGAGTATCATTAGGACTAAGTGCTACCTCAGCTTCCTACACGTTGATGACCAGTGCCGTTGATCTGTACTTCCGCTTGGGCTTGATGATCGGCTTCGACTTGGGCGGCCGTTTCAGATCTCCGCTTGGTGGACGTCGGCGGGAGCGCGGGCCCTTGGGCGGCGGTGGTGGTGGGTGTTCGATGTATTTGTTGCGCAGGGGGCCGGGGCCGGAGAAGTTGGGTGGCGGGTAGGACTCAAAGTCCTCAATGTCGAGATCCGGCCTGGACTCCTGCTCGTGCTCGTGAGCCTGCGCCTTGAGGAACTTCTGCAGCTTGGGATTGTTGAGCAGCTGCAGCTTGATGGCATCGTCGAGCAGCTTCTGTTGGTCCTCTAGGTACGCGTCGATCTGTTTCTTGGAAGCCACGTTCTTGTAGCGATCGTGAGGCTTGGGACGCGACACGGGCACCACGTCGTAGTCATCGTGATCCGGTTCGAAGACGCTGTAGGAGCTGCTGCTGGAGGAGGACGTGGCCTTGGGCGGCGGCACCAGATGGAACGGATCTGGCTCTGGCTCATACTGCACCTGAGTCCACTTGGGGCGCTTGTGTGGCGACAAATCCTCACCAGATCCCACGTGCACATCGGATTGGTAGCCGCCGCTGCTCTTGTATGGAATCGCCGTCACGTACTTGGGCTGCTTGGCATAGCTGGAGCTGGGGCCGGCCTTTTTGGGTACTGTGATGGGATGCTGGACGCGTATCTGGGTGCCGATGGTGTACTCGCGACTGTCTTGCACGGACGACTCGCCCGAGTATTCGGCGGAGTTGTAGCGCTCTCCGGAATAGTCATCTTCCTCCTGCCAGTAAATCGTTTAAGTTGGGATTTTGGGTTAAAGACTGACAACGGGCAGAACTCACCGATCCATAGGGTCTGTAGTGGGACTTCTTGGGATACTTCTTGGTCACATCGCGACGCTTGCTCTCGTTTGTCTGCAGATCGGAGCGCAAGTAGCCAGAGGGTGCCAATCGCACAGGTCCTGGCACTGAGCCCGAGCCCGGTCCGGATCCCGGGGCCAGCGCACTGTAGTAGCTTCTGCGATAGTAAGATCTCGCCGGTCTCAGGCCGGAGACGGTCACGACCAGCAGCATTGCCACAGCCAAGAACTGTAATGATTCGAATTTATCCTGATCCTCGTTTAGCTCTGACTTTCCGCTTACATTCCAGTACAGACGCATTGCGAGTGTGGTGGGAGGGCTTAGAGAGGGTTTAGTTCCGACTTTGGCTTCACTCAGGGACCTGGGTCTCTGTAACTTATTATTGAATCAACCACCAGCGTGGCCCCAACGAAACTGAAAGTTTGGCCAATGAACGCAACAGTTTTATTGGAAGCTTCCTCCTCATCGAATCTGCAACGGCGACTGCGACTGCGACTCGAACCTGCCGCAACGGCAACATGTTTTGCAATTGAAACCTGCCGGGGCAGGCCGCCGCCGTACAACAGATTGAAATCTTTGTCTGTCTGTGCTTCACGCATGGACTTGTTGCAACTCCACTCCAGAGTCCAAGACAGCCAGAGCCAGTCAGCGTTAGTGTCAGGCCTGAGGCTGTGGCTGTGGCTGTGTCTGTGCCTGAAACTGAGGCATCATTTGCATTTCCAGTAGGAAATAGAGCGCATGCGCAGAGGGGCATAAATAAAATGTTTCTTTATGGCTGTAATTACGAATAACGATGGCGATTTGCCGCGTTGAAGTGGGTTTGCTTGGGTTAAATGCTTTTCGCTCTTTTTTTGTGACTCAATAAGAAAGTAGACAAATTAACTGGCAGTCAAAACACCCGCCCTATCGGCGCTTCTTCATCAGCATTGTGTGTCTGGTAAACGGGTTTCTATAAGTGTGGTTGGTAGTTGGTAGAGTAGCTCTGACTCTAGCATCTCTTATCGAATAGATGCTGCTCTCCCCCCTGTTTTGGCCACAAGTTCAGGTTCAGTCGGGGCCAAAACGAACGAGCCAGGAAATGTTAGCCAGCAGCTGCAGCTCGAGCTGGAGGTGGATGTGGACATGGCCTTTTTTGCTGGCACGCTTGGACTACTTTCTATGGCAGGATGCGCGCACGAAATGCGGAAGATGCAGAGGCTCTTTTTTTCTTGTAGCTCTTTCTGGTTATCTGGCGGTAGGTGGAAGTGGAAGTGGATGTGGATATGGACATGTCCGCGGACTGGGACTTCACTTTTGCGCATTGCATAACATTTTATCCCCGCTTCATTTGCACAATTATTTGAACGCTTATCCTGTCTATGTGTCCCGCCTGTCTATACACATATCTCAGCTGCGACATTCCCAGGGAAGAGATTGAGATTGCCATTAAATTAAAACAATTAAAGTGATGCCTCTAATTAAATACGAGTCTAATGCCGCCTTGATTGGGGGGGGGCCTTGGTACATGGCATGCATAATTATGCAACCAGCGGCAATTGCAGCTCGTTTGCGGGTTGGACATCAGGCAGTTGGGTGGCACAGCAGCAGCCACAACCCACCCGAACCCACTCTGTGGCTCTCTGTTGCCAAGGTCAAGCTCAAGTTCAAAACGCGTGACAATTGCTGTGGCAGCCACTGAAACCGCCCCGCATAATTTCCGTTTTCCCTGCGAACAAATCAAAAAAGTGGACTTGAACGTGGTCTGGGGGCTGTGGCTGGGGCTGTGGCTGGTTTCCGCTCGTTTCTTAACAATGCCAGGCCACAAAACGCTTTTTGCTTTTCGGTGAAATGTCTTGTGCAAAATTTGTGAAAGGAGTCTGGATGGGGTTGGTGCTTTGGCAAATGGGCATAAGCAGGTGGGCAGCCCCGAGCAATGACTTGCCTGAAATTGAAACCGAGATCTGAATGATCGCTGCTCCCATATAAAGGCGCTCAATTATCCACGAAATTGGAGCTGATTGAGCGTTGCCCAATTGGCGATTCGATGTGCATTGGGTTATACATCAGTTTATTAGCATATTTCCATTCATTATTAACTAAATTAATACATCTGGGCACTGCGGCTGCTGCTGCCTCTGCTCATAGATTAGTCAAGATCAAGGTTGGTTCGTGCATAAATCAACTCAATGATTCGCCTGTGGGTGAAGTCAAAGTTTAGCAGATGATCGTTAATGTAAATACCCTGCCATCTGCTATCTGCCATATGCATTCGAAGTTCTCTCTCTTGCTCCCCTCTCCCATTCTTGCTCTTTCTTCTCTTTGTCAGTCTGGCAGTCCCACGCTGATTCGCTGTCGAGCCGAGCTTCGGCGCGCCTGCGAATCGGCGGATGACGACTGGGTGCCCACAATGAGAGCGTCGCCGTTGAAGCAGAGGCTGCTCCGCAGGTGTTTGCGTGGGTCGGGGGACACCGCCTCATCCCCCGTGGCCCCTGCCTCTGGCAACGATGATTTCGGCAAGATTTTCCGTGCGCTGGTGCTGCTGGCGGAGTGGTTATTATTGTGTATACTCTTATTATAATTATTTAATGGCTTCGTGCGACTAGTTTCCATATACGATCGCTGCTCTGACTGTTCCCGACTTCCGGTCGGCATATTTGGCTGCTGAGGTGCCTCGTCTCTGTCTCTGTCTCTGCCTCTGTCATCGTAGTAGGCATACTCGTCGGCCTCCTCATTGTAGGTGACATGTTTCTTTCGCAGCCCAGGACTTCGCAGCTGCAGCCGCCGGAGTCCGCTGTCCATCCAGTCCAGATCCTCGGGCGGTGCCTGCTTAAGGATTCGCTTGGGCACTGACCCTTGCAGGGGCAGGACGGGACGACGTCGGCTTTCGGGCTGCCAGTCGGGGCGACTGTCGTTCAGCGGCTTCTTTGTGACCTTCGGCTCCACCTCCACGCTGAGGCTGCGCACATTCCGCTTCACCTGAAGCTTGGGACTGTTCTTGGAGTTGAGTTCCACCTCACGCTTGTCGTTCATGTCCATTTTGGGTCGCCTGGCGTTGTTCTGGGTGGGCGTGTGGCAGTCGTCTTGGTTGACGTAATCGTAGAACTGTATCGTGGAGCTGTACGCCTGCTTGCGTCGCTCACAGGTGGGGTCCTCCTCCGGATGGGTGCTGAGCAATGGAAGGTTGCCCCTGTAGGGCGCAACTTCTGTCAGCTTTGGGGTCACCTCTCGACGCATGTTTCGCCTCAGAGAGGGACGATTATCCTTGCTGGGCTGCAGGTTGTCGTAGAACTCGATGGAGGAGCTGGCAAATTCCTTGTGAAACATGCGACGGGTGTCCACCTCGGGTGCCGCATCCTGTGTGGAAGACTGTCGCTGAATGGCGGAGCCATAACTCGGTCGCGATTGCTCCAGCTGTAGGCTGTTGCGACGCTTGACCCGCGTCTCGACCGCCGAGTCGAGCTGGGAGTCGTCCGGCCAGAAGAAGTGCGACTCCTGGCGATCGTACACCTTGGCCCCCTGCCGTTCCACCATCTTGGGGGGCAGACCCGTGTAGAACTTTCCATTCAGCATGGTGCGTTCGCGGGGTCACACACGTCAACTGATTGGCAACCGATCCGGAGACCGACTGACACAAAGAATACGACTGGAGGCCTCCAGCCACTCCACTTGCTGGCCGAGACGTTGGCGTCGCCATTCGTCGCATCTGTCGTAGGCGTTCGAGTTCGTTTTCAGTTTCGGTTTCGAGTTTGTTCAGGTGATCGTTGATCGGTGATCAGTGCTGAATGCTGCTGCGGCTCTCCAACTAATTTGCGATTCTTGCGAAAAACAACCTAAGAAACACTCGTAAAAACGCAAACACAAACAGCATTCGAGGCAGCAGAATTTATGAGCATTTGCTGCCACTGCTGGCACAGCCACTGCGACTGCGACGGCTGCTGCGACGAGTTTCCATCTAAGGTCACATGGCGGCATTTTTTCCCACTTTGCAAGCAATCGAAAAGTCGTTTTTCGTGAGCTCAGAGCACAGAGCTGACCAAATGTTTCGGTTCGTCTACGAATTTTAGGCCACTTTGGGGGCTCGCAGCTCTGCCAAAACGAGAATAATCAGCGCCAACAGCTGCCAATTATTGGGTTGCCTTACCATAGATCCACTCTAGAAGTTGGTCACAAGTAAGCCACTCGATTGATGCTGTATATATACATAATAATACAAGATTTTAGCGATTTCATAAGGTTAGAACAAGCACAAAGTCACTCAATGAATCGAATCTAATTAAGAAATCCAAGAAATGGAAATCAAGTCAGAAATTAGAGCAACATTCTGCACATTCAAACGAGTTTTAAATGAAAATTAGTAACTTAAAGTAACTAAAAGCTCAATAAATTGAGTAAAATCACTTGGTACATTTTTATTTAATTTAATTAAATTTATTTTCGCTTGATCTTTTTCACATGGTTGCCATTGAATGCCGAGGGAGGAGGAGATGTGTTTTGTTTGTGTTTGTGTTTCTGTGTGGGACACTACTAGACTACTTTGTAATAATTCCCCTCCTTTGCTCCATGTTCTCTCTCTCTCTCTCTCCCTTTCTATCGTTATCTTGGTTTTTTTTTGGTTTCTAGAAGACGTAAATGTAGTATCGTAGTTAGCTTAATGTACAAACAATGCCATAGAAACACATACAATATCATACACAGGCGGATTACATGCGGATAGTTTTATCTCGATTGGGTTATATTCTTGAGGAGGAGCTGCTGCTTGTGGATCAAAATGATATTTATCTCAGTGGTGGCTGCCTTATGGGTACGGTATGTGGGTGGTGGGGGATATGTAAGGTTACTTAGACTACTCTCAAGTGAGGCTGTATACATTTTTGATTTGATTTCAACTGACTGGAGTGTGTGTGTGGACTCTGCTCTGCTGGGTAGTGGCGTCGTGGAGTGGTTTGGGGTCTAACTCTGACATTTACAAAACTTCTCTCCTGCGGCTGCTTTCCTTCTACTTGTTTTGTTATTGTTAAACATATACTTAGGTTCGACTCTATTTACAATTGGTATTTGTGAAGGAAATGGCTAAATGGCTGGCAGGAAACGCAAATGGGGCTGTGAGCTGGCCATGGATTCGACACTTTCCCCTTGGGGGTCCAATGAGCCTTTCTCCAGTTATGAGTCGCCATTAACTCTATGGAAACCGTGCCCGGCCCTGCCTCATTCCGTTTATTGCTGCTGCTGCTGCTGTTGTTGCTGCTGCTGTTGCTGTTGCTGCTGCGGCAGCAGTTGCATTGGCGACATTACAATTATGTTGGTGGTGCCTCCAGCGGCGGCCGGATCCCCGCCCTGTCCATATTCGAGGGACTTTTGCTCCTCGGGTGCCCTGGTGATGACGCAGTACTGATTGCCGTTGTAGGTGACGATGGGCATGCCGCTCATATTGCCGGTCTCGATGCTGTTCGTGGCATGCAGACCGCTCAGCTGGGCCTGCATGTAGGTGGCCGCCGTCGGAGAATTGGCAATGATGTGCGACACCGGCACCGACACCTGAACGAGTAGAGATACAGAATGGATTGGAAATTTTTGGGGATACGTATACAAGGTGATTGTCAAATGTCTTTCTTTGGGTGTTGTTGTTGTTCAATGTGTGCCGTTTGTAGCTGTTGTTGTTGTTGTTGTTGTTGTTGTTAGTTGGTTGGTTGTTGATTGGTGATTGGTGTACTTGTGGTTTGTTAATAGTTAGTTACTTCTTGGCCCTGCTGTGTGCCGTTGCTGCCGCCGCCTCCTCCGTTCTGGTTGTGACTGTGACTGTGGCTGTGGTTCTGGTTGTGGTTCTGATTGCTACTGCTACTGGTATTGTACATAGGCGCACTGGTTGGGGCCTGCTGCAAGTGCTGTTGTTGCTGCTGCTGCTGTTGCTGCTGCTGATGCTTTCTGGCCGCCTTCTTCCCATGTGCAACATGATGGTGAATCTGCTGATGCTGCTGCTGCTGCTGTTGCTGCTGTTGTTGATGTTGCTGTTGGTGTTGCTGCTGTTGCTGCTGCTGCTGCTGCTGGTGGTGTTGCTGCTGCTGTTGTTGTTGCTGCTGATTCTGCTGATGGCTGGCATTGAGGATCATTTGATTTTGTATGATTATCTTCTGCTTGCGTGCGTGTGCATGGGCCTCCATCTGGACTTGGTTTTGGTTGGCGTCCATCTGGTAGCCACGATTTCCCTTAGCAATTACTCCGGCCGCCGCCGCCGCTGCCGCTGGTTTTGTTGACTCTACGACTACCCGTTCCGGTTGTCAATACTGCAAGATGGAAGACAAAACATAGCATTGCGCTCGGGTTATATCCAGTTCTACGGGGTCTTGTAATATCTCCTCGGGGCTACGCTGGCCTGGAGGCTCTACCGACATTTTCTCACCTCCAGATGACTCTTGGCATGGATGGACCACTCGTCCCGGCTCGAGAACATCCGCCCGCAGAGCTCGCAGGTCCACGAGAGCTGCTGCTGGCCGTGGTGCGGTATGATGATGCCGGGAATGGCCGTCGGCGCCCCCTGGGCCGACTGCACAATTATATTCTGGGCGGCCACCTGCACGGCCTGCTGCTGCAGCTGCAGCTCCAAGCTCTGCTTGTTGTCCTCCGGCGGCGGGTCTGGCTGCTCCTTCTTCTTCACCATGTTGTTCAGCCGCTTGCCCAGCGGCGCGATGTTTGTGGGGGTCACGTGCTTGAACTTATTCATGTGGATAACCAGCTTGTCCCGCCGCGCGAACGCCTTGTTGCACACCTGAGGAAGGAAGGGGAAAAGAAGGTTAGAGGCTACTCCCCCAGACAGAGGCCGTGGCCAGGGGGGATCTAGGGCAGTTTATACTTCACAAATATAGGGCTTCTCGCCGGTGTGGATGCGCATGTGGATGGTGAGTTTGTCCTTGCGGGCCAGGCCCTTGCCGCAGACCGTGCACTCGAACGCCTTATTGGTGGCTGAGAGGAGGAGATCATTAATGATCAATAATGAGAGGGTCCTCTGGTATACTCACACTTCGAGGGATTTGTCTTGCGAACGCCGGAGGAGGCCTGCTGCACCTGCTGCAGCGCCTTGAGCCGGCTGGCCGGATGCATGGAACCGCCTTCGACATACGGCTCGGTGAATGGTATGAGGTTCGGCTTGGGTATGTTGTAGGTGAGCTGCTCCGCCGCCGACCAGGTGCCCAGGCTCTGCAGCACACGGACGCCCCCCTCGAAGCCCATCCCGTCATCCGGCACCGTGAAGGTGCTCTCCCCGCCTGCCGCGGCGGCGGCCGCACTCGAGGAACTTATCTGTGGCACCTTGATGGTGGCCGCGTAATGCTGTTGCTGCTGCTGCTGCTGTTGCATGCCGTTATTCTGATTATTGTTGTTGGCCGAGGGGGAGTTCTGCTGCTGGGAGGATTGCTGCTGCTTGAACTGGATGGCCGCCTGGGCCATCTGCTGCTGTACGGCCATATGGGCCTCTAGATATGCGTTCTTCTGGGCCACCGTCATCTTGTCCATGTTAACGGCGCCGTCCTGCGGGAGGGAATTATATTATTAATTGATAAACAATAGAGGCACTCAACACCCAATGTCTGTGAGCGCACATTTATTTGTTTCTGAGTTTGCACATGGGAATTTTTGAGGATAAATTAATGGAGACATTCCAGTCATGATCAGGAATCCAGAGAGATAGAAAATAGCCACTGTATGATGGTTTCTCCAAACTGATAGTTAGATAGAAGACAAATTGTCCAGGGTATCAAAAGCTTCGCGCACCGAAGTCGTTCTGCCGCCTTTCTTTCTTGGTTTCGCGCTTGTTTCGTTTCCGTCTCGTTCCATTCCTGCTGGCACTGCCACCCCTAACAAACTAACGGGAGAGCTGTGAGGGTGTTGCGAAATTTCGTCAACGTCAGCGGCGCGCGGCTGTTGGATACGCAACACACGCCACCCCCCCGGAGGAAAAGCACTCAAGCACTCGGCCTGCCCTTGCGCAAAAATTTGTGACTTGAGCTTTTTCTCGCCATCCCATCCATCCTCCACCCTTCGGCCAGAGCGACCCCCTCCCTAACATCTTTGTGGTTGTGTGTGTATGCCGGTTGCTCCGGCCTGGCCCGGGCTTCGTCTCCTTGTCCGGCGGTGTGGGGCTTTTCCATGTCTGCCCGGATTTATTTTAAGCGCGCTACCCGCCATAGTGCAGATCTTTTTCTAGCATTTCCTTTCCACCGTTAACGCGGCAATTGTGCATCTTTGTCCACCCTTTCACCTTCCTCACCCTGGCACCCGCCACCACTCGCGCACTTGGCCAGTCTCACAGTTCACTTCCTGATGCCGTACCCCTCCACGCAGGGGCTATTGACGTTTTCACTGCCAGTTGGCGTTTTCCTTCTTACCACAGTCGAAAATCAATACGAAATGGCCGCTCGGTTGTTCCCGGGGCAGCGTTTGGCCGTTTGGCGCACAAATGTAGTCACACACGGCACACGAAAAAGCGCTGGTAGTTACGGGCAGATTCTGTTCCGTTTTTTAATATTTTCACAAACGCGAGTTCGGGAATCGGAAAACGGAAATCGGGGGAGATCGTTAAGCCAAATGGAATTGGATGCCGTCTACTTCCTCGAGCCAGAGCCCAGCGCCTATTGTTGTGTATGTATATTGCGAAACTGCCACCTCGGCCACAGTCACTGCCGCTGTCGCAGTCGCAGTCGCAGTCGAAGCGCAGTCCACTCGCCGTCGCTGTCTCCGCCGCTGGGAGAGCTTTGCTTTTGCTCCTGACTTTGCCGGAGTCGTGGAGCAGCGGAGCAGTGTGTTTGAGTAATTATTTGTTATGCTCGAAAAGACGGAGCGAATGCCGGACAGGACGAATGGGAAGGTAGCGACGACGACGACGCTAGCAGAGGCAGCGGCAGACAGATACTGAAAGGCAAAGCAAGGCGGAAGCGGCACAACGGCACGCCACGGAGCAGAGCAGAGCAGAGCAGAAAGCATTGCATAGCGAACGGCGTCGGAGCTGAGATTCGCACGAGAGCTTTTTCTGCTCTCTTTCCCATTGCTGGCTTGCGCTCCCACTCTCACCTCTCGCCATTGTGGCGGCACGGTGGTGGTTGCTCCCGTCAGTGCGTGGAGGAACGGTCTGGCATTGAAACACGACACCAGCCAGAGGAACTGCAGCAGCTCTCACAATGGCATTGTTGGGGCTGCTTATCACAGCACAGTGGTTCGTGGGTTGCTTAAACTGTCTTCAAAATATATTTCAGGGATTTGCACCTTTGCGCGTCCACTGTGCGGAGCTTACCTGAAAGTGTAGCGTGCTTCTAGCTGTACGCATGGCGTGGGCATACTTCCGCAGCGTCTGCTCGTTGCTGCGGCAGATCTCGCGCCACTCGTGAAGGTGCTCCAGCCTGGCCAGGCACCGCTCGCAGATGTACTGGGGCATGAGGTCCTCCTCGGAGACCTGCCGAGCGGTGGGGCTAATAAACATACGGGGTGGAATGTTTGTTTATCCGCTCAGTACTTACGCGCGCCTGCAGCAGGCTGCGGAGCTTGTGGAGCAGCTGGCGCTGCACGGCCTCCCCCTCGAACAGGTTGATCTTGGCCGGTCCCTGGTGGATGACGCACAGGCGACACAGCTCCCCGAAGGAGGTGAAGTTAAGATCGTCTTGACTGCCATTTGTTGCATGTACTCGTAGTCCCTGCAGCGGCAACAGTTGCTGGCCCACCTCGACAGTGGCAACTGTTGCTGCGGTTTGTGGCGGAGGTGCGTATGTGTGCAACATGGCGGATTCAATTTGGGTCAAATTACATTAGAGCCACTTTTATGGACACAAATCAAATGCAAATATCTTCCCGTTCCCCCACAGATAAATCGGAAAAATCGATGCAATTTCAATTTGATGCAATTAGTCTATTGTCCGCCCTATAATTGGGTTAATTGCATTCGCAGGTTGCAGGTTTCTGGTTGTCGCTTTCCGCGCCTAGAACTATGTATGTATGCCACACAGGCACACTGGCGTGGCCCATAAATTATATTTGATGCCACAGTTTTGTTCTCTTTTGCTCCGTTTTTTATTGGACACTTGCAGGAAAAATGAAAAGGAAAACTCTGCTCACTCTGGCGGGAAAGTCGAAAGCGCTCTGACGACGCTGTTGTGCCTCTGCTGCTGTACTTGCCACGTCCCCAGTGACGGTGTGTGTGTGTCGATGGACGGGCCTGAAGCCGAGTGAAAAACTGCAGGCCCAGTACTCTTCCCTTCCCACTGCTTCTGCGAGTGCGCATTGCCGCAGCTGCAGGAGGACGGGATTAGCAGCGGGAGGGGGGGAGGCAAATAAATTGCGCGCATTTTTTTTGCTTGCAGTTTTCACATTTTTTCCTATGCTGGGCCAGGGACAGGGATAGAGGCAGAACAACAGAAAAAACATTTGGAAAAGCTTAAATGACGGGGCAACAGGTGTGGGGGAGACCTAATCAGCCGCAGCTGGAGCGGTGGCCTCTTCGACATCAACTGGAGGAGCTTCTGCCTCAGACTCGGACTCGCTTTCAGGCTCTGGGGGTGGAGGCGGTGCAATCGCACTGTGATCCGATTCAACGTCCGAGCTGGCAGCCTCCTCGCCTTCGGCCTCCTCCTCGATCTCAAAACGTTCGTCCTTGGACTCCTCTTCCTCGGGAACGACTTCCTCGTAGACGATAACCTCCTTCCACAATATCTCCTCTTCCACGCAGGCAGGCTCATCGCTCTGGGGCTCCACGCGCTTGTTCAGGTCCAGTTCGCAGATGCACGGCTCGGAGCGATCGAAGCCGCCGCAAGTCACACACGAGGAGGATGTTAGCAGCATGGAGGAGTGCGGTGAGGTGCTGGACAACACGGAACTGATACTCTTGGAATTTAGCTGGGCGTCCCGCGCGGCGGTCGGATATGTCGTCACTGTCTGCTGCGCCTTGTTCTGGATGCCCACTTCGGGACGCACCTGGCACTGGTTGCTGACTCGCGGCACCTTGGGATTGCTGCGCACCAAGTAGTCGGACACCCGCACCTTCCAGTTGTCCTGGCTGCAGTCCGGATTCTGCAGGATGTCGTAGACCTCTCCGATCAGCTGTTTTAGCATAGGTCGGTTGCAGAATCTATTTCGCTCGAACAAAGCTTTGGGCTCGTGGATGTCTGATGGTATGCAGAGAGGATGGAGGATGAAGGGAATGAATGCCAGTCGATTGCTACTCACAGTTGGGAAATATAAAGTTGATCTCGCGAGCCACGCTCTGGGCATTTTTGGTCACGTGAATGTTGCGCTCTAGGTCCGCGGATGTTCCGCTGTAGGTGCAATGATTTCATGAGGAATGGAATGATCTGCCGCGGTAGGTAGGGGCACACTTACAAGTAGCAGATCATGGTGTTGAGCAGCGACTGCACGGCATTCTCTTTGGTCACAATGAAGGCCTCCGAGACGCCCTTGGAGAGCAGTATAACCTCCAGCATGAAGCCCTTCTCGTCGGCATAGTCCGCATAAAACTCGGCTGCCAACTCCGGGGAGAAGGCTAACTTGCGGCTACCCTTAAGCAGGAATCCCTCGGCCAGCAGCTTCAGGAGCACCGGACGACGCTTGTGCATATAGTCCGGCTTAATGATCAGCAGCGAGTTCTCAAACATGATGTGAAACTAAATATATAAGTGATCCAGAAATTGGAATGGGAATTTTACAATAAGCGTGCTGCTTGTTATGTTCTCTCCGTTTCGTTTATGAAATATAATTTAACACATTTCGACTGCTTAAACTAGGCACATTGATCGAAGAAACACACAGTTCATGGGGGTATTTTGGATTCGCTAATATTTATATTGAATGTACGATTAAGTTACAGCTTAGTGTTAATTTTAGTTTCTGTTACAGTTCAACTTGTTCAGCCCGGTGTTCGCGTGCAGTTTAAAATCATTTAGTATCTTCATACATTCATCACAAATCTCTTCATCTCTTAACCAATTTGGAGCCGAATTTGGAACCGAAAATCAATCCAAAATAGAGTGCGGAAATAAAGTAAGTAAGGGTCGTTCTCATGTACAGTAAATCGTTATAGAATGTAAACGGATTATGTAAAGATTATATGTATGTATAAAGCGTGGGACTGTGTCACCCTCTTCCTCCTCCTCCTTCACTCCACTCCAACCCAATCCACCACACATCACAATGCGGTTGTCGCGTATCACGCCATCGGATCTTAGGCTGCAATGAAAAATGGAAGGTGGAAATTTGTCAGTGCGGGTTATGCATTTTATAAATGAATAATTTACCTGAAATTCTGGCAAAGGCCAGCGATGACTTCTCGCTGTCAAAGCACTTGCCAATCTCAGCACACACGTGCGACTGATCCACATAAGGTCGCTCGGACAGATGCTTAAAGCTGTTGCCATAGATGGAGATCATTTTGGAGCACTACGCGGTTAGGAAAATAAAATAATTAGCAAGGGTTGGTGTGAGGAAAACAAAAAGGGAGCCTTACAATGCTGTAGTACTTGGCTGGCAAGTTCTCGCAGGCCACCGAGGTCATTTCCACTGTGGTCACATCGGTCTCCTTTGCGTGGGCGCTGAGGAAGGGCAGCAGGACTTGGGTGGCGCCATGGCAGACACCGCATTCAATCACCGAATCGGTTACCACCTGGCTTAAGCAGAGCTGCAGCTTCTGGCATACCTCCTTGGGCGGCACCTTGCTCAGCAGATCGATGACGGCCGCGGCATAGCCCTCGACAAAGGTGTCGCACGGCTTGCGCACGGTGGCGGGCAAGTGGTCGCACACTGCCAAAATGGCACGCTTGATATCATCCTGTTCGGTTTTGTTCTTCAAATCAGCCTCCAGCTTGGTCATGATGAACTCGCAGAGCACGCAGGTGGGCGGCTCCTTGGGCTTGGGCGACTCTTCGAGGCGGGCCAACTGATCAGACGGATGGGGCAGGGCAATGACATCGTACTTGAGCGCCTCGTCAATTACAACTACAGGGAAGGACACACACAGTAGAGTTATTTAATTCCACTGCTTCGACTGTGATTATACTCACGATCATCTTGTTCGGAGAACAGGCACATTCCCAGCTCGGTGCAAATCAGTTTGGGATCCATCTCCTTCAGCAGGAGGTCGGCAATTTGGTCACCGAATTTGGTGATCAACTTGTGGCACTTGCTGGCCACTGGCTTCTTGAACTTGTCGCATGACTGCTCGAGGGCCTGCTTGATGCTTTCCTTGGTGGGGTGCTTGCCCATCTTCTTCTCGACAGTCTTCACCAGCTCCTCGCAGATCAAGCAGTTGGGGGCACCATTGTAGTCCTTCTCAAAGACGACTTCGATGGGCAAATTCTCGAAGGAGGCCACCTCGTTGAAGATCATCTCCTCGCTGCTGTTCGACTCGTCATCCTCCATGCTGATGCCCATGTCATCCAGATAGTTCTTGGTCTTGGGGCAGAGCTTGAGCTGCACGCAAATCTCCTGTGGCTTGAAGTCGGTGATGAGCATGTCGATCAGCTCGTTGGAGTAAGTGTTCACAAAGTCAACGCACTCGGCCCTCAGCTTGTTGGGCAAATGAACGCAGAGACCGGCCAGAACCTTCTTGATGTTATCCTGAAAAAACACAACAAACATGGGCGGAAGTTAGCGAGAGATCTGTGTGCCTGTTGTGGGATGCTTACCTTGGACTTGTTGTCACGGATCTTGCTCTGGGCAGCCTCGACGGCAAAGAGGCACAGCGGGCATGTGGGCTGATCCTGCTGATCGCCGGTGGTAACAGGAATTGGGTGGAACACCTCAATGTCCTCCTTATTGTCCAGATTGTGAGGGCACATTTGCAGCTTGGGGCACACTTCGCGGGGATTAAGTCCCTGGATAAGAAGGGCGATCACGGCATCTCCATACATCTCCACAAAGTTGCGGCACTGTCCGGCAACGCCTCTGGGGAACTTGGTGCACATATTCTCGACGCTGTGCTTGATCGTGTCATCGGTGGCGGGTGTGGCCAGTGTCTCCTGGATGAAGTGCAGCAAGTACTCACAGATGGTGCACAGCTCGCCGCCCTCTACCAGTGTGCTGGGATTGGCAGCACCCATCAGATGATCGATGGGCAGCTGCATGCCGATGAGCTCGTCCTGGGTGAACTTGGGTTCGTTGGCACCCAGCTTGTGCAGCTTCTTGATGGTCACCTGTACTTGGGCGGGCTCAATGACGGGCAGGAGAGGCATGATCGGCGCAACGGGTGAAGCGGGTGCAGCGTTCTTGGGGCAGACGCCAATGAGGAAGCAGGCGCCGTTGGCATCCAGCCTGTTCACCAGGGTGTTGTAAATCACATCGTAGTACTGGTCCACAATGCTGATGCACTCATCCTTGAAGCCGCGCGACTGCTTGCAGAAGCCCTCCAGCACCTGCTTGAACTCCGTCTCCGTGGTGTTGGCCACCAGAACGTCGCGCAGATGCTTAACCAGCTGCTCGCACAGCTCGCAGGGAATGTCATCGCCGGCATCCAAAGCAACCAGAGCCTCGGGCTCCTGCTTGTCCTCCTCATGCTGGTGGTACCGCGAGGCACACACTCCCGACAGGTGACAGAGTCCGTCCGTGTGCAGATGCTGGCGCACGTGCTCGTAGATGTCGTTGAAGTAGGTCAGCACAATGTTGGCGCAGGCGTCCGAGAAGCTGGACAGCGAGCCGCACACATGCAGGAACTGCTCCACCATTTCGTCGCGGTTGGCTGCCTCGAACTTCTGGTGAATCATGTACGTTAGCAGGTTGCACTTGCCACAGGAAAGCTGATTGGGCTTCAGGGCCACACTGGTCTCCTCCGACGAGTCATCTTCCTCCTCCGGCGGCACCTTTCCTTCGAGTGCGGCCTGGTAGGCTTGCTTCAGCTGTTCGTCGATGCGGGCGCTGTTGCAGAGACCGGCGACAGAGCAAACTTGCTGTGGAGGCAGAGCCAACAAAGTAGAATAAGCAAGGGATTCAATGGATTGAGGGGGAGCAGACTCACGTCGGGGTTCATTTGGGAGGCCAGGGCCTCAACCAGCTCGGGCAGGAAGTCGTCGGCCATCTTGATGCACTCCTTCTGGATGGTCTTAATGGGTAGCAGCTTGCAGGAACCCTCAAAGACCTCCTTCAGCTCCTCCTCGGTTTCGTTGCTCTTCAGCTGGTCGCGGGCCTGCGTCACCATGTCCTTGCATATCTGGCAGATGGAATCCGTGTCCACGGGCACCACCTTCTTCTCCCACACCGTCTGGATGCAGTGTCTGGTAGCCTTGCATTCCTTGGAGTTTCTGCAGCGGAGAAAGAACAAAGAAAACAAAGGGACAGTCAGCTTGAATTTCTCCGACACGATAAGCAATTAGGATTAGGCTGATGAAGCAGTAAGACCGCAACAGATCAAATGACCCGCATTCGTAATCGAGTGACCAAAGCAACGCCGAGTCAGCAGAGAGAGCAGAGTCCACTGCGGGAAAGGGAGAAGTTACTGGAACCAAAGCAAAATGCGAAGAGCGAACAGCGAACGGGCGCTCCCTTTCAGTTGAATGCACCCGCAGAGCATGTGATTACTGACTGATTACCGACAGTGGATAATATTTTGCATCCATCTGAACCATTTAGTTGGGATATTGGAACATTAAATTGCGTGAATCTCATCTACGGAATGAATTTGGATGTGCTAATGGCTCTAATGCTTATTAACAACACAAATACATATGTGTTTGCCTTCGGCACAAACACAAACAGCTAAAAATGTCTAGAGAGTGGTGTGGGGGAAAAACAACAAAAGATAAGCACGGAAATGTCTTTATGTGTGTGTACGAGTATGGGTCGTATATCTACGTACATCTACACAAACATTATATGGTGTATGTGATATTGTTTTTAATATTTTTGCAATGGCGACGTTTTTATTTCGGCGTCTGCAAAATGTTTTCACACAAAGAACGCGCTGAGAAATGCTGGATTTTCCTTGCGAGAGTTTAAAAATAAATCAATCAATGAACAAAGGAATGGGTTATACGGCACATCCAGCGATAAGTCCAACGAAAAGTAACGGAACCCTCCCAATCCACAAGAACCTACTCTCATTTGTGACACATGTATTCGGGGATTAGTCAGGGGGCTCAACGTATGGTTTCTGCTGTAATTCAACGATAACGAGCAGAGCAGAGCAGATCGGCTGTAAGTTGATCCCCGGATCGCATGAACTCTGGCTTAGTCATGCAAATAGTGGGGCGGGCGGTCAGTTGAGTTGATAAAGCAGCCGCCAGGCCTGCGATTAACTTTGTTCAGCTGCAGCGGCGGATTGTTAATTTGATTAACGGCAACAAGCGCGAAAACAAAGCGCGCTGAAGAATACAGAGAGAAGGGAGAGCTAGAGGGAGAACAAGAATAGGACCGAGGAACTAGAACAGTCGCCACAAAGGTTATCGGGAATGGCGACTATTGCGGACACTGGAGATTGATTGTTGATTGTCTTATCGTTGGCAACGAACAACTTTGGCTGGCTTATGGCTTGCAAACAATGAGCAAAGCGGGGAGAGGCCTCTCTCTCTCTGTCTCTTAAGAACTGCGTTTTCGCCTAGATAATTTCGATGACTTGTCACTTTTCTCCCGCCCCCCGCAGCACACTCACCTGAAATTGTCACACCAGTAGGTGGGTCCCCAGGTGCATTTGCTGGCGCCGACCAGTTGCTGGCCGCCGCTGCTGACAGGCGACGA
Organism: Drosophila subobscura; assembly: GCF_008121235.1. Taxonomy (NCBI): domain Eukaryota; kingdom Metazoa; phylum Arthropoda; class Insecta; order Diptera; family Drosophilidae; genus Drosophila; species Drosophila subobscura. Next base: position 24,288,279 of record NC_048533.1, on the reverse strand, counting down.
TGAGGCGATGCCTGAAATATTGCACCACAAAAGCCATACATGTAGGTTCACACAATCAAGTCACGAATCGCTTCTAGAAAAAACGCAATTTCCACTATGACACACACTTACCGCAGGCACAAACAGCCAAAATGGCCAAAAGGCCAGCTCTACGCATTTTCTTGGTTGTTCTTCTTTTTGAACTATTTGAAGTGGTCGAGGGAGGTTTGCTTCTTTCTGTATGTTTTGCGGGACTAGACTCGAGTTATTGTTATCTGTAAAAAATGGAAACGCGACTGCAACTGCAACTCATACAATTTTTTTTTTGCTTTGTTTTTGTTGACTCAGTGTGACCGTGGAATTATCGAAATGATCGGAAATATACCGAAAAATACCAGAATATACCTACTCATTTTTAAAATATACCGTAATTATACCGTAGTCTGAAATCATATTCCGCAATTTTGATATTCTATTTAATATTACTAGCTTGCATCAAAAAGTAACAAAGAAACCATAATTTAATCCGATTGAAGAATCATTTTTGCTTATTATAAATACTTATATTCATTGAATTGTATAGTTTATGACCTTATATTTTACAAATTTGTATTTGCATTTTTCATTCAAATCACCCCCTCTGGAAGCAACGGAGCTTTGCCTTCAGTATGTAAATTATTAACAGGGTCATATGTATGTAAACTTTACATAAACATATTGACAATTAGTGAAAGCGCGCATCATAAGAGGAAAATAAATTCTATTGTTTTCCTGAAAATTGCACATAGCGTGGGGAAGGTGTTCAGCTTTCAGAAAGCAAGCGAGAAATTGGTCTGTGTCAAAAAACTAATGTGTCGACAACAGGTAAAAACGTCACAAAAATTCCAGTGGCGCCAGGTAAATTACACCGGCAATTACAAATTTTAATCTTACGTGATGATTTTTTTTTTGGCCAAAAAAGAATGATTTTTATTGGTTTGATTGATTTTAACCAATAAAATTGAGAGAGAAAACTATCGATCAATTATCTATCGAGAATATACTGATATTTATTTGAAACATAAAACCACTATTTTTTCTCATTTGAATAGTACAAACTGCAAAGCCGTTTGTCCTCGCACAGAGGCACAAGGCAAAATCAACCTACTTGGACACCTTTGAAGGACTACAGGCAGCCGTTTTTCTTTGTCTTGGATCCACAACTCTAGGATATCCCAGATTTTTCACGCATATGTTACACGCAAGCTAAGGGCCACAGCCTTGAAATAAGAATTGTATCCCATTGATAAATATGTACATTATGTGCTTACATGGTAATTACAAATAGTCCATAGTGCGCGAACTCACCACGATTTAAGAGATAAAAGCTGCCAGAGCGTAAAAAAAATACGCGCTGCCACACTGATGGAAAATGTTTGACTCTAGGCGGCGAATTTGAAATTTAGCCAATAGTCAATTTGTTTTTTATTATTATCACAAAAATTTCTAAAGTTACACAAAGTAATGTTGTTTTTTGTATGTAACGAGGGCAAACATGAAATAAGAATATATTGACCCCAACGGCATACTACATATTCTAGATAAATTCTCAAAATAACTCAAAATGGTATTTTAATGGATTTTGAATCGCAGATTTAATAACATATTGCCGCGTGAAAACTATGACAATAACCATCAGCGATGGTCTTGAACTCTTGCTCGGCTATCAATACGCCCATAAATGAGCGGCACAGCCCAAGCGCTTAACCCCCTTTGGCCAGCCGTTCGATAGTGACGACGACTCGGCAAGCGCACATTAAAATATAGAGAAGCAGAGAGAACAATTCCATTGTAATTGTGCCCCACAGCTGAGGTAAATTGATTGATGTAAGCGCGAATGGGAACGCACACGATTATATTACCAGAGGCAGGGTCTCGGTCTCTACCCACACCTCACTCGATCCATGATGGTGTACTCGTAGTGTCTGTTTGCCTGGGAAAATGCATAGTAAACAAACAAATTTCGGCTGCGACTGGCGATGCCTATCAGAATGTAACTCTCCAATTTGTTTGCGTATCAAATTGTGTATGAGAAACATCTTGAATGTGTCTCGCATAGATACATTCTCGGCTGCTGCTGACACTGAGCACTGAGCGCGAAGTTGCCACCGATTGAAAGTCGAGGTCATCCGGTGGTGTTGGCGCTGGTGGTGGCGGTCGCCGCTCGACGGTGGTTGTCTTGGCAAGCGAAATGCCAAATGCAAGCCGCCAGGCCAATCCGCGATCTATCCAATATGGCTATATCTGTGTCAAAACCAAAACGAAAACCAACGATTCGGCTGGCCAGGGGCTTAGAAGGAAACTTGAAACTGGTCGCGTTGACCCTGAAGCCGGATGCCTGCATCGCCATTTGGTTCTTTAACCAAATTTTAATGCCACCAAATTGAGGCTGCACTTGACCATTGGCAGTGAAGTTTTGTCTGACTCAGGTCTGGGCCCGCAGCGATAATTTGGCCAGAACAAGCGGCCAAGACGCACGCAATCATGGCCAATGCCATTGGGAAAGTCTCTCCGGCCCACCATTTGGGGGAGTCGGAGGAAGGTAGTTATGGCAGTGGGTTGTGTGTTGCGTGAGAGAGATTGTACGTAGTTAGCTACTCTAATTGCCGGCGCTGCGATTACAAGACAAGACACGCCGAAAGTGCGTCACATAAACATAAACCCCAACCCCCATCTAATGGGTAATTGTTTTACTGCCTCATGTCTGACCTCTTGTGCAACTTCCTTTCCCATGAGCCGGTGCTGCAACCCAAATGGATTGCCACTGAAGTTTCTACAGTAGTTTGCACTCTCCACTCTAGACACTCTATGCGGAAATGAACTTGACCTTATCGACGAGCCCAGAGCAGAGCAGACCGCTAGCTAACTGGCCAAAGACGAATGGCGTTAGGCCAAATGCGAGTTAATCAATTCAGCAACAACCACAAGCGGCCAAGCGGCTAAGCAGCGGAAAATACAAGTTGCTGCTCTGTGTTGCTGGCCATAATTTGTGAGTCAAACAGTCGCTGGCTAATGATAATAAACGAACGGAACACCACCGCACCTCACCGCACCGCACCGCAACAGTAACAAAAGCCAAGGAACAAAATCTAAAACTTTTATTGCAGTCTTTGGTTGAAGGCGACGACTGCTTCTTCCGCACGTAGTCAGAGTCAGTCGGAGATTTCCAGATCAAGTTCAAGTTTCAAGCATAGAAAAGAGATGCGATGCTGCCACAGAGAACCAGACTAGAAGCATTGAACTGAAACCGAAACTAAAACCAAAACACGGTTTGCTTTGACCCATTGAACTGCTTTGATAACCAACCCAACGCCCCCCCATCGACATTGAGCAGGTTTGTCTTGAATATTGAAAATGCATTAATAATGTCGGGACGGCGCGAACGCCATTCCCGGCTACCAAAAATTACACGCACGAGTTATTCACATTAGGAATAATCGCAGAGGTCAACTCAGCCGAGGTGCAATGGCCAAGCCTCACTCCGGAGGAACCGCCTTCGTGATCACGGTTAACCTCTACGCCAGGTAAGTATGCTTTACTCTGCTCGGCTCAGGGCTATCCTTGCAGTCCTGGCTGGAACCAGTTGGGAATTGCAGTGCGCACGAAAGTAGTTCCAGCACAGCGCAGCAGGGTGGAACGACAGGATATGCGTGCACCCGGGGGTTGGCATTGACTGAGAAAAACTCTTTGAGGGAAAACATTTGAGAATAAATCATTGGGAAATGAAAACTAATAACTAATTATGGTTTAAACAAGTTAACTCCCTAAGCCTGAATTTCAACTTGAAGATGATAATTTTCAGGAATTTCTTTCCCCAAAAATATTCCAAGAGCGGAAGAAGCGTAAACGGTCATCGTGATGAATGAATAAAAGCCAACACATGTGTGGCCTTGATCTTGAAATCCAAGAAGCCAGAGGCCAGCTGCCCTCCATATAACATGCTTCGAATATCTCTCTACCGGTTATTAGCATATTCGTGCGAGTTGCTCGAATCTGCAGCACAAATCAGCCAGCGATCGACTGCACGTAATCCAAGAAAACAAAGCCCCGGCGTATCCAAAATTAAAAGGCCTATTAGCTTAGATATAATTATAATGGGAGGAGCGGGAATATGCTTGCCACTATGGTTATGTTCGGGTTAAATGTTTCACATTGACGACACTTGGCCAGGGGCTTCCCCCGACGCTTGAGTTGTTTCTGTGGCGTACCAAGAATTAGACGATAAAATTGTTAAATGAAAACAGAAGTGGACGCTGGACGGTGGACAGAAGTCTCGAACAGCGCATGACTCGGCAATTTGGGCAATCCGCTTTTTCTTCGCGAAGCTGTTAATTCTTCTATAATTAAAGAACGAGTCGCTTGGACCACAAACAGCCACTTCTGCTCGTACTTCTACTTCCTAGACTCGGACAACGGAGTTTAATTCGATTGTGTTCGTGTGTGTGTGAGTTGTGTCTGATTCTTTGGAGGTTTCGTAATCACTTATTTTCTACGTTTCTGATTTACAGATGAGGCCCCCAAAATGGTGAGTGTAACATGTATCTAATGGTGGGTCTTTATCGCAGTTTGGATGCTGATAGAACGCTGGAAATAGGCTGGGACTGTGGTCCCTGACCTTTGGGGGGACTCTCTTCGCGTCAGCTTGTTATGATAATTTTTGGATTAAAATCGAAGACACAAACCAACTCTTGGAGTCCGGTTTTATAATTTATTTCGGGTGCCAGCCCAAGAATATCTATTAAATTATAATTCTTCGGCATCGTTGGGATTATGTCACATGGCCAATCCCTGGAGCAGCCTGGAGTGGTGTATAAATTGGCAAGGTTCTCTTTGGCATCTGAAATCTAAGATCATGAGGGGTCTCACATGCTAGGAACAGGTTCGTCGGCATCACACACAGAGCAGACACAAAACGAAACCCAAAACGCAAATAACGATATTAAATTAATTTTGTTAACTAAGAACCCAAAAAAGAAGTCACACTGGTTTCCGTAGGACCGCAGCACGAGCTACAAACTGTGACGGCCATTAAAAATGATCATAAGGAAGCTTCTCCTTGGCCTTGGGTTACATTTAACAACTCGATCTCAATGGCAATTTACTACCTAAGAATCTTCAAACCGAATCAGAACGCAGTGCGAGGCTGCAGTCGATGGCATTGGCAAATGATTTGGAAATTCTGAAATCACTCGAATCAGACGCTCCCGTTTCGAAGTGTCTACCAGCGGACATGACAGTGCGTTTAGGTTTGTTTTAATTGCACTCAAATAATGAAAAGTGTATCTATAGTTAATGGCTCCTCTCAAGTCTCTCACAGAATCCAACGGCCTCATCCCCAAGTGCTGTTCAAGGCCACATCTGGGCAGAACCTGGAGCTGTCAATTCTCAATGCTCAATGGGCCACAATTAATTTCAGAGGGAGATCTTTGCGACTTCTGTTTTTGGTTTTCGAACCCAAGGGCAGGCCATCAAAGTGCAAAAAAATATAAATATGGAAAATAAAGTACACTGAAAATAGAGGCTGCTGAAATGAGGTGATGGGGAGTGGCATACCCACACACCGAGAGGAGATCTATTCTAGGGAGTTGCAATGCCAGTTTCTATGCATTGATTCTTGAAAAAATCGAATACATGCCAAGATGACACGCTCTTACATTGAATATAATTTGTATATAAAATATCATCATTATTTCTCTATGTGGAATTCTCTGTGGAACTGCAACTATTTGTAGGTCTCATAAACAGCAAAAGACCCAGTCATCTAGGCAACAATGAGAGTGACAGACACAAAGACAAAATGACAGACAGACAGACAGCCGAGTGCAAGGCAGTCGTTTTGGCTACCTTTTTGTCGCCTCTGGCACTGCCATCTCGTCTCTACTACCTTTTCGCGATCGAGCACACACAGCACTGCCGAGCAGATGGAGATACTCTCAGACACAGACACACAATAGATACATAGATACACAACTACTAATACAGCTAAAGCTACGAGACGAAGCCGAGCTTGTGACGAGAGCCGCTCGAAAAACCCGAAACGCTTGGCCCGAAATTTTTAGCACTTCTTTTTAAATTTTTGTGCAATCTCGGATTTTTGGTTAGTTGTCTATTGGAGTTCGCAGCCAACGCTTATATCCAACATCTCGATAGGGTTCGCCGGATCCGGTTCGATCTATACAAAACAAACGTCTACGTGCGATAGGGATATGCCCCGGGCATATAAAAGTGAACCAAAAACGCAAGCAAAACTATTTAATACAAACTCCTATCCGAGCTGCAATCTGACATAAAAGATGTCCTCAAAAGTGATAAGTTCTCTGATGGCCGAGAGCATTTTGCTCACGAAAATGGCCCAAGTGATTTCGGGTTACTCTCCGGTAACAATCTTCCTGCTGGCATCCATCACCATCTTCCTGGTGGTCTACAACAAGCGCAGGTCCCGCCTGGTGAAGCACATAGAGAAGATCCCGGGCCCAGCGGCGATGCCCTTCCTGGGCAATGCAATCGAAATGAATGTGGATCACGATGGTGAGTTCTAGAGTTCTCAGAGCCTCATTTGGAGCATGCTCTGTGTACACTCTGTGACTGCTCCAGTTAGTGATATTGACCCTGGAGTCATTGATATGCCTATGCGGCATGGCGTCTATGATTGATTGGACAAACACTGAGCCGAGCCGAGCTGAGGAGGTGCTAATTTTGCTGATCAGCTCCCAACGAGCCAGCCCATGTCTGTGAGAGATCTTCGATGGATCGCTCTTTTGGTTTGGATTCCATGGCAGTGTTAATGAACTTTGTTTAGCTTTTGGAAATTCACTTTCATCGCGGAAGATGGTTCCCCCGCCCGTTAAGTTAGAGATCCCATAAACCCAGTCGCTAATTGTTTTATAGAACAGCCTCGACAAACATTTTGAAATGCAACAAAAAACTGGTTGAAAATTGGGTTGTAATAAGCAGGTGATTTGTTTGCTCTTTGTTTGAGCTTTTTTTTTCTCTCCATTTTTTAATTTAATTAACATATTTGTCTATGTTTACGTGGTTTGCCTCAGCTTCGATTGGGGACAAACAAAATATGAATAAATCGAGTTGCATTTGAGCGTGGAGCCCAAACGAGGTGTTTAATTCGAATGTATTTAAATTAGGAAAAAGTTCTGCGCAAAGCCATTCAACTTTGCCCCAAAACAGAAGCTAACCAAAATAGTACAAAAACAATCCCATAAAATATTTAATTGGAAACCTCAGACGGAGGTTAATTTGACACTTAATCACCAGACACCAGATGAATTTTAGAACTAAAACAGGAACAATCAAAAGTTATCACACAAATTAGCGTAAATAAATACGACCAGACTTTGAAGTCGTTTAAGACTTTCCCTTTGTTGTCATTTGACAGCACTTTTCACACGCACTTTATATGGAATTAAAACTATTACCAAATATGAACAGAGCGGAGGGGAGAATCATAAGAAAGATCAGTGGCCAGAAGCTTAGAGTCCATAAATCAGTGGCATAACAAGACAAACAAATATACACTTGAAGAGCGATAAAAATAGCCATAAACAAGGTAGACCCAGACCCAGACCCAGACCCAGACTCGACTCAGACTGAGGCTCACAAAAAGGTCCAACGCAGACAATGGGCAATGGGCCTGGCCTCTTGGCCGAAGCGGACTTGATCTTGACACTGAATCGTAGAAGAACTCTGCAGTTCTCCATTGATCGATGTATGATTAATTCGCATGCCTCAGATCCGCTTTTGCAATGCCGAAGACAAAGCAAATTAACATAAATTTAAATGCGGAAGCAGCCCCCCAAGAGATACGAAATTTGTGGCCAAACTATTGGACCGCTGCAGCTTTGCTTTGGTGGCTTTGAGCGGATTTCATGTAGGAAATGAATTTGATAAAATGTATAAAATATTGTTTCTCATTTGAGCCCTGACTGGATTCGATTCATTTCCGTTTTTGTGCTTTTTCTTTGTCTTTGAAGAGATTCAAGCTCAAGATCTCTTGTGCCGAGTGGCTACATCCCCCCTGCCAATCAGGTTTTTGTTTCATCTTGAGGGTTCTTATGGGCTGCTGCCCAATTAGCATTTACTATTGTAAAATGTTTCATTGAATGTTTAGCAGTGTTTCGAGCAAGTGATAATCAAGTTAGATCTTCTAATGAGTCGGGGTCCAGAACATTGGGAACTGGTTCATCAAAACCAGTCGAAAATCATCTTGAAGCCGAAAGAGCCGAATAGAGAGTCAGAAGATTTCATCAAATGTTCGCTAAATAAAAGATTCTTTTGCTGTCAAGGCAATCGAGGAGTACCAGCCACAATTTGTGGAGCGATTAGCAGCCTCTGGGATTTGATGAATATTTTTATAATTTAATTTAAGAACGCTGTTGTCTCTGCAATTACGACTCTTTTGTTAGATGCTAAAAATGAAATACGATGTTGCAGCAAATGGCTGAATGAGCGAACGAACAGCGGCTGCCCAAGGTCAAGTGGTTCTTGATCATGCATATTTCTCTTGGATAACTCGCAGTTGAAGAGCCAAGAAGCTTGGCTACAAATGAGTGGACTGTGAAGTGGAGTGTGGAGTGGAGTGTAGTGCTGCCAAGGCTTCGACTGGTTTCCAGTTCTAATGTTAGAGAACATTCGCTGACTATCTGCGGGTCACGGCTGCCTGGGGTCGGTTGTGGGTGTTCTGCATTGGCTGCTGGGTGCGGCATTGGGGAGCACTTGGATCGCCGTCTGGCAGTTGGTAACTGCTTTTTAATGTGCACTGCCAATGTCAGGCAGGCGCGAGGGCTACCAAAATTATGCCAGACATAAATTATTTCAAATTGCCAAAGCAATTTTACGCACAAAATACCGCAGCAGCCAGGCAGGCAGGTGACAGGCAGGTACAATATGAAACTCAAAATCAAAATGATAATGAAGAGACCCGTAGACCCATGGAGACAAGGGCTGTGCCGGCTCTGTGAAATGTGCTTTGTTTTGTGAGAGTACGAAATCTGCTACCCATTTTCGGGGTACCCATTTCGGTGACTTCCATGCAAACTTCCGACAAAGATCCACTGGCCATCACTGGACTGCCATCAAAACTAGTATGTGTGTCGGCGTCATCATCAAGTTTTGCTTTTTGGGTGTTTTTTTTGGGGTTACATAAAGTCATTATTAGAGATCGCTGAATGGCCACGCATGAGTATGGGTTTTGGGTGTAGGTCCCCAGTCCCAGTCTCTGTTCATGTGTGCGAGAGAGTGTTTCATCTTTTTAATTAATGCAACACACTCATAAAGGTGTTTAGTGTCTATGAGTAAGCTGCCTTCGCTCTGCTCTCGGGTGTTTTCTTAGAAAGTAATTGCAGCGACCTTGATGTGGTGGCCCAAAGAGGCGGCGCGGCGGCCCCCTAATTGCTGGCGTAAATTATTTTCTCACACAAATTTGTCATAAGCGTTACGATTTGTTGTGTGTTTGTTAACCGGTTTCGCACCATCACCAATCCAACCAATCCAATTCTCTTTCAGAGCTCTTCAACCGCGTCATCGGCATGCAGAAGCTGTGGGGCACGCGTCTTGGCATCAATCGCGTCTGGCAGGGCACCTCGCCCCGGGTGCTGCTCTTCGAGCCTGAGACGGTGGAGCCAATACTGAACAGCCAGAAGTTTGTGAACAAGAGCCACGACTACGACTATCTGCATCCCTGGCTGGGCACCGGCCTCCTCACCAGCACCGACCGCAAATGGCATTCCCGCAGAAAGGTGAGTGACGGGATGGCTCCTCCTTCGTTAGAATTGTTTGGGTAACTCTTTCTGCTGTTATTGCAGATTCTCACGCCTGCTTTCCACTTCAAAATCTTGGATGACTTTGTGGATGTTTTCAACGAGCAGAGCGCCGTGCTGGCCCGCAAGCTGGCCGTCGAGGTGGGCAGCGAGGCGTTCAATCTGTTTCCCTACGTCACGCTCTGCACCTTGGACATTGTCTGTGGTGAGTGTCAATGTCGTGTGGGGTCTCCACAGACCGTTGCTAATTGCGTCACTCACTCATCTTATTGCAGAGACCGCTATGGGTCGCAGAATCTATGCACAGAGCGACAGCGAGTCGGAGTACGTGAAGGCAGTCTACGGGTAAGAGACAGCCACAGTAGATGCCCTAATGATCAGAAAAGAGTGTGGCAATGGGTTGGGTTGTATCATCTTCCGAAAGTTATCAACGCCCCCCGTCCTGGCAGCAGTTTAATATCGGAAGCTGTCATGCCAGCTGTCAGAACGGGGAGACGCAGAGAAACCTTCCCCCAACGGCTACATATGTCCACCCATCCGCCCTGCGCGCAGGCAGGCGCAAGAGCAGGAGTGCTGGAGTGCAGCCATGTGGAAAATATGCGAGATTAAGATGTCAATTCGATGCTTGAAGTGCTCCGATGCTGATAACAGACAGCTCCTGCTCCTGCTGCTCCTGCTGCTGACACGCCTCATGAAGCACACACCCAAACCCACACTTGACTAACTTTCAATTTAACGCAACACTTTCACAATCCCAATCCCCCCATTCCAATCTCATTTCTATTCCCCTTAGAATTGGCTCGATTGTGCAGAGTCGACAGTCGAAGATCTGGCTGCAGAGCGACCTCATCTTCCGGCTGACCGAGGACTACAAGCTGCACCAGAGCTACATCAATACGCTCCACGGATTCTCCAACATGGTGATTAGGGAGCGCAAGTCCGAGTTGGCCCTCCTGCAGGACAACAACAACAATAACAACAACACTCCCGATGCCTACGATGATGTGGGCAAGAAGAAGCGTCTGGCCTTCTTGGATCTGCTGATCGATGCCTCCAAAGAGGGCACCGTCCTAACCAATGTAAGTGCCACGCGAAAGAGTCAGCCAAACATATTTTTAAACGTCTCATTTGCCACTCCACAGGAGGATATTCGAGAGGAGGTGGACACGTTCATGTTCGAGGGGCATGACACCACTTCGGCGGCCATTTCGTGGACTCTGTTCCTGCTCGGCTGCCATCCGGAGTACCAGGAGCTGGTGGCGGATGAGCTCGACTCGATATTCGGCAACGACAAGGAGACCCCCGCCACCATGAAGAATCTCTTGGACATGCGCTATCTGGAGTGCTGCATCAAGGACTCCCTGCGCCTCTTTCCCAGTGTGCCCATGATGGCGCGCATGGTGGGTGAGGATGTGAATATTGGTAAGATAATTACGCTCCCAGTGATGTCACGATCTCTGAACTGACTAATGATTCTTCCGATTGCAGGTGGCAAACTCGTGCCCGCTGGCACCCAGGCCATCATCATGACATACGCCTTGCACCGCAATCCACGGATCTTCCCCAAGCCCGAACAGTTCAACCCGGACAACTTTCTGCCCGAGAACTGTGCCGGCCGCCACCCCTTTGCGTACATTCCCTTCAGCGCCGGACCACGCAACTGCATTGGCCAAAAGTTCGCCATTCTGGAGGAGAAGGCCGTCATCTCCACGGTGCTGCGCAAGTACAAGATCGAGGCTGTCGATCGTCGCGAGGATCTCACCCTACTGGGCGAGCTCATTCTGCGGCCCAAGGATGGGCTCCGTGTCAAGATCACGCCGCGTGATTAAGGGGCAGACAGCTCAGAGTTCCATCACTCCATCCAAAGTATACAACGTGTAAATATTTAGAGATATGTGCTCCTAATTTTAGGTATTAGTTTATGTTAAACTAAACGATTAATGAAGAGGGTTGTACCCCAATTTTCTCTGTAATCTGTAATCTACTCAATGTTAGGCTAAGAATAAAACTCAGAGATTGAATAATATTATCCCAAGCTAGAACTGTGTTTATTTATTTAAAAAAGAGTGAAAAAGAATTTGACTTCAGCGCGAATTACATTGTAAGCGAACCAGTTGGATTGGAAGAGGTATTCCCCCCTGGGAAAGGGAAGGACCTCTGTAAAGTGGCGATTGATAAAGTTAACAGAAACTTTGTCGACCGCTAGATCATGCTGGGAATAAAAAAAAGTAAAGATAAATCTCCCAAGAAAGCAATTCAAGTACAAAGCCCTCACTTACATCGAAGGGGCAGGTGTGGTTCATATTTGAATGGGATCTGAATATTTCATGAAAGAAAAAAAACATAGGGTTAGATTTTGAATTTCTCAATGCCTTGCAAGCGTCCACAGTGATATTGTAGAGGAACGGCTCATAGCCACTGAATCGCTTGAGCAGTGCAAAGTTCACCTGTAACGATCGAATTTAAAACTACACGAATAAACAAATATTATGTCCCGTAAACATACTTTCACTTTGGTAATAGGAACTTTATACAATTTCACTTTGACGGAAACATATTTGTAGCTCCGATTCACTGACTTCAGATGGCAATACTCAAAATCATTAAATTCCTTGTCCAATGAAGTGCACTTGATGTTTGTAAACTCCACTTCTGAAGAGATCTAAAATAGTTTTTCATTATTTTAGGGATTTTTAATTTGAATTAAAAGGATACGCACTCCTGTGAATAGATGCAGAAACAAAATCAGCTGAACCAGAAGAATGTACGTGGAGCCCATCTCGAATAACAATGAAACACCGAAAACACATCGCGACACGATTTAAGTTTTGCATATGGCATCAGAATATTTTTAAACCCCCAATTAGGGTGTTTAAGGTGTTTAAAGTCAAATCAGGTAATCCATTTCCATATCAAGAACGGGAATATCAGAATGATTTAATAACCTTACCAGTGGATACTAGAGCCGTGATTCGACGAGAGTTAGTTATCTTTCTAAGAGCACTCTAAATATTAGATCGCTATTAGTGTTCACATTTTCATACAAAAAACCAACAATTATCTCTTATTCCCGTTCGTTACGGTCCATTTGGTTTGCACAAATGAATATGAACATATTGCGTCTCGGAACTGTGATATGTGAGGGCTTTATATAAACTTTGACCTCAGGAAAGAATAAAAATTAAAAAATAAAACTCAGAACATTTCGGCATTGTTTCTGAAATGCATTATAAAAATATTATTTTATTGACTTCAGATGGCAATACTCAAAATTATCGAATTCCTTATCCAGGGAAGTGCATTTGATATTTGTAAACTCCACTTTTGAACCGATCTCAAATAATGTTTCATTATTATTCGATGTTCAATTTGATTCGAAAGGATACGCACCTCTCCAACGAGATATAGGAACAAAATCAGTTGAACTAGAACCATATACGTGGAGCTCATCTTGACAAGTAATGTAAAATCGAAAGCCATTGCGATACGACTTGCATTTCGCATATGGCAAAAGAGTACTTAACTCCCCATTTGCGGTGTGTTTAAATTCAAATCAGGTGGTAATCCATTACCATATTATATATTTAATGAATCAATAGCATTACGAATTCCCAGTAAACTAATACGATGTGATGATTCGAGGAGGGTTAGTTTTCTTCCCATACGCAGAGAATGAGAATGAATGCTCTGCTTTTCGGCATTCTCTCTCAATTACACACATTTTAGGAGAGAGTGAAGTATACATTGACCTCAGCTCGATTAATGTCGTAAGCAAACCAATTGGACTGGAAAAGATAGTCCCCAGTAGGAAAGGGTAGAACTTCGGTAAATTGCTTGTTGATAAAGTCGATAGAAACCTTTTCAACCAGAAGATCGTGCTGCAAGACGGGAAAGTTTAAGGGAAATAGTATTAGAGCATTAACAAGTCTTAATTAATGCACTCACATCGAAGGGACAGGTGTGATTCATATTGGAGTGGGCCAGAAAAAGATCATGAAAGTAGGCAACAACGCGATTTGACTTTCGATTTTTGAGGAATTTGCATGCATCCACAGTAAAGTTATAGAGGAATGGCTTGTAGCCGCTATATCGCTTGAGCAGGGCAACATTAACCTAGAACGATAACAACCTGCTTAATATGTACGAAAATTATTTTGTATTAATCATATACACACTTTGACTTTGGTGATGGGAATTTTATACAAATTCACTTTCAGAGATAAGTATTTGTAGCTCCGATTCACTGACTTCAGATGGCAATACTCAAAATCATTAAATTCCTTGTCCAATGAAGTGCATTTGATATTTGTAAACTCCACTTTTGAAGTTATCTAAAATATTCTTTTATTTTTATTCGATGGTTAATTTGAATTCAGAGGATACGCACTTCCCGAACTAGATGAAGGAACAACATCAGTTGAACCAGAACAATGTACGTGCAGCGCATCGTGAAAAGCAATGAAAGACCAATAGCGATTGCGATACAATTTAAGTATCGCATGTAGCACAAGAGTATTTACACCCCTCTTAGAATAAGTATTTGCAGTCCATTTAGGCTATCCACCGTGATATTATACACATAGTATGTATTTAATGTGGAAATGAGTTTTCTTAATATACGAATGCGTCCTATCACGTTTTTTATTTTGGATCGATGCGGTCGGATTGTTTTTGAATTGTCTCTCCCGGGAGACAATGGATTTAAATTGGTTTTAAACTCGCAAAATAAATATTAAAAATATTCAATGATTTCTGTCTATTTTTACACAAATTTTTAGAGAGTGCCTGACCTTAGATCGATTAATGACGTAGTCATACCAGTTGGACTGGAAGAAAAAATCCCTGTCGGGAAAAAGAAGAACTTGTCACCGACTTCAGCTGGCAATACTCAAAATCATCGAATTCCATACCATCTTCTAAACTTTCAATATTTAACTGATTTTTAATTCAGGGTGGAATCCATATTTAATGATTACAAGGGGCACTGTGAATAACCGAATGCTTAAACACACTTGCATTCAGTAAACAGATTGAAGGCATACAAATGATCTGATGGCCCTCCAAACATTATATTCCCATTAGTGCCTTAGCATTTATTTTTTTTAATTTTGATTATTACGCCTGGATTAATTTGGAGACGTCCCTTCCAGCAAATAATGGATTTCAATTGGTTGGATCACTCTTAAGCGATGGGTCTCTATCATCTGCTAATACTTATAATGAGTGATATCCCCAATGTTTTCCTTGGCTTGGCGAGTTTAAAAAAGACTAAAGTATACGTTGACCACAGCTCTATTAATGCCGTAAGCAAACCAGTTGGATTCGAATTGATAATCCCCATGAGGAAAGGGTAGAACTTCTGTAAACTGCTTATTAATAAAGCCGATAGAAACCTTATCCACCACAAGATCGTGCTGCAAAGAAGGAAATGTAAAAGGAAAGAGTATAGAGTATAGTATAGTATCAAGCCTTAAGGTACTCACATCAAATGGACAGGTGTGATTCATATTGGAATGATTTCTAAAGAGATCATGAAGGTAGGCGAAGACTGGGCTTGACTTTCGATTTCCTAGGAATTTGCATGCATCCACAGTTACATTGTAGAGGAATGGTTTGTATCCGCTGTATCGTTTCAGCAGTGCAATGTTGACCTAGAAGGATGGAATCGTCTTTGTGATGTGTGGGAATATTTTCGTATTAGTTATATATACACACTTTGACTTTAGTAATGGGAATTTTATACAAATTCACTTTCACAGACAAGTACTTGTAGCTCCGATTCACCGATTTCAGATGGCAATACTCAAAATTATCGAATTCCTTATCCAGGGAAGTGCATTTGATATTTGTAAACTCCACTTTTGAACCGATCTCAAATAATGTTTCATTATTATACGATGTTGAATTTGATTCGAAAGGATACGCACCTCTCCAACGAGATATAGGAACAAAATCAGTTGAACTAGAACCATACACGTGGAGCTCATCTTGACAAGTAATAAAACAACGAAAGCCATTGCGATACGACTTGCATTTCGCATATAGCAAAAGAGTACTTAACTCCCCATTTGCGGTGTGTTTAAATTCAAATCAAGTGGTAATCCATTACCATATTATATATTTAATGAATCAATAGCATTACGAATTCCCAGTAAACCAATACGATGTGATGATTCGAGGAGGGTTAGTTTTCTTCCCATACGCAGAGAATGAGAATGAATGCTCTGCTTTTCGGCATTCTCTCTCAATTACACACATTTTAGGAGAGAGTGAAGTATACATTGACCTCAGCTCGATTAATGTCGTAAGCAAACCAATTGGACTGGAAAAGATAGTCCCCAGTAGGAAAGGGTAGAACTTCGGTAAATTGCTTGTTGATAAAGTCGATAGAAACCTTTTCAACCAGAAGATCGTGCTGCAAGACGGGAAAGTTTAAGGGAAATAGTATTAGAGCATTAACAAGTCTTAATTAATGCACTCACATCGAAGGGACAGGTGTGATTCATATTGGAGTGGGCCAGAAAAAGATCATGAAAGTAGGCAACAACGCGATTTGACTTTCGATTTTTGAGGAATTTGCATGCATCCACAGTAAAGTTATAGAGGAATGGCTTGTAGCCGCTATATCGCTTGAGCAGGGCAATATTAACCTAGAACGATAACAACCTATTTAATATTTATGAAAATGATTATGTATTAATCATATACACACTTTGACTTTGGTGATGGGAATTTTATACAAATTGGCTTTCAGCGAAAAGTATTTGTAGCTCCGATTCACCGACTTCAGATGGCAATATTCAAAATCATCGAACTCCTTATCCAGGGAGGTGCATTTGATATTTGTAAATTCCACTTTTGAAGCGATCTAAGGTAATGGTTCATTATTAAAACGATTTTTAATTTGATTTAAAAGGATACGCACTCTCCTGAATAGATGTAGGAACAAAATCAGTTGAAGCAGAAGAAAATAATTGTGCTTCATCGTGAACGGCAGTGAACGAACAAAATAAATTTTCATTCCAACATTCGAAAAATAGGTACAATTATTGGAATAATAATTATATTAATGATATCAAAATCAAAATGAATTAAAAAATAATTTAGTTGGTTAGTCGAAGGTATGGAATAGTTTTGGTACATCGAAGATCCAAGCTTTGGATCCAAAATCAAGGAGGCAGGAGGCAATCAATAAATAATGATGGTAAGTTTTTCCGCAAACATAAAACGTGGTACATAAATATAACATATGTAAATTGTATGGACCAAACGATCAGTTAATTTTACGGAAAGTTTTTTAAATGGGAATCGATATTGCAGTCACACTACTGGAACTATGGCAGCAACCAATTAGACACGGGTCATTTCAATAGTTAATAATGATTATTTCTGGTTTGCATATACATATGTATGTACATATGTAGTTCCACTTCCACCATAGATTTTCTTCTTTCCCTCAGAACAAATTTGAAGAACTCTAGCTCTTATAGTCTCTGAGAATAATGTAAGCAACAGACTAGACGGGTGGACAGATATGGCCGGCATATCGACTCGGCCAATCGAACATTGGTCAAGATACATTTTCATACAAGTATTCTACATAAATAATTTGGTACATTTGATCTCGTTTAGCAGAGACACAAACCCAGTGATCAGCGAAGTACCCGAAATTCCCAGCAGATGACGCAAGTGTCACCGAACTGCACAACTATTTTCTCTTAAAAAATCATTTAAGATACAAGATCATAATTTAAATTTTTTGTTTGCACCTCGACTCGTTCAAGAATTTTAATGACTATCTAGAAAATGGCCATCAACAAATGGCGCCATTTGGCTTGGCCCCACTTCTGCCGCAGTGTGGGTGCACAGTGCACCAGTTTCTATATTTTCCAACATTTTGTTCGTTGTTTTCCTTTGATTTTTTTGCAAAATGGAGCGGCGCCAGAGCTTAGTGGAAACTTAAGTGTGCTTATGGCTTGTAATGCACAAATAAATTCCCCGTGTGCGGGCTGCTCAGCTCGGCCATTGGTTGTACGTATATCTAAATGGATATTATGCGCACATTTCATGACGCGGAGGCAGACGATTCACATTAGATAACTCAAATCGGGGCAGGAACACAGATAGCTAGATCGATAACCAGGTGAAGATAAGCATGCAGAGAGTGGCCCGGGTACACTACACAAGGGACTGGGAGGGGACTGTGTACCGGGGACCAGTACCCAGGCAAACAATCAATTAGAATGGCAAAATCTTTGTAAATGCAGTAAAAATCCACGGAACGCAAAAAGAGCTTAAAAAGTAATTCCCGAACCAGACAAGAGCTGGAAAAAGGGAAGGAAAATCGCACCGTACCGTACCTTACCGTACGGCACGCAACCAAAAAATGGCGATCATTCGTTAGGGATGTGGAGTACGGCCCTGAATCATGACGATGACGATCCCTATCAGTGGCCACACGGAGCACTCACTCCGCCCGCCCATCCGTCCATCATTGAGTCGGTCACGAATTGTGGCAATAAATCGATTGGAATCGCAATTGCAATTGCAATTGCAGTTTCTGTTCGTGCCTGGCAGTTGGACTTTTTATGGGTTTATGGATTTACAATGCCAGCTCGACTAGATTGCTGTTTGTTCTAGTTTACTAACAGGCTTTAAAATCAATCGATCACAATTGGGCAGTGACCACAGACCACAGAGACATGCATGGACGTCTGTCGTCGGAGGGGTACAGGGACAGTTGCAGATGAAATCTCCTGGCATATGCTTCCTCCGGCCTCTGGCATGCGTCGCTATCCAAACACTTGAGTAATTATGCGAACTGACGGCGCTTTGAACCCACTCTTCAATGCAATCCAATCCAATCCCGAACCGATCCCCGGATGTCGCTTAAACGGATTGCGAGTGCGACATCAAAACAAATTGTACTCCCTCGTGGATAGCACACAAATCTGATTAGGAAAACATTTACAAACGCAAATCGCAAGTTAGCGCCGACTTGTCGTTAGGGATGAGGTTGAGGCTGAGCAACCCACCCCGGCTGGGATCTCATTTGATGTGTGAACTTTCAGCAGGAGCAGGGGCATGGGCTGGTTGCTCGACTAATTTGATTGACGTCGTCAGCGGGCCAGGAAATTGTGGGAAAAGGAAAACAACTCTCTCTCTCGCAGAGCGGGCCACAAGTGGCACTGGGCGACGGGCGGCAATGCCTGTCGGAGGGCAGTGCATGTAGAAGCATCCCAAAAACGATATCCAAACAAACCCAAACCCAATTTGGTGGGCTGCCAACGCCTTTGATAGATTAGCAGACAAAACGAAAGAGGCGCGAGACTGTGACACGTGACCAGGCACTGGAGCAGGAGCATCAGCACTGGGAGTGGGAGTAGGACCAGGGCCCGGACCAGTGCCAGTGCCAGGAAGGAGGCAGGGACCAATGTCAAATTCGTATTCCATTTGGCTGGGGCATACAAAATTGATTTGCTTGTAGCACAAGTAAAATATTTGCCAGCGGCAGACAGCATCCATTAAACAGCTGCTGCTGCTGCTTCTGTCGCTCTCGGTGTCGATGTTGGCATTGGTCCTGCCTCCGTGCCAAGGACACGTGGCAGTGGTGCACTTGCCAGCGGTTCTGTCACGTGCCAGCCGGCAAATTAAACAAGGCGCAACATGGGAAGCAAAAGTTTAACAATGCAGAAAATTGAAAAACAATCAGAAGACCGAACCGCAGCAGCGGGAAAGAGACGGCAGCAGGCAGCCAACCAGTGAAAGTTAAGTGGTGGCATGCCATAGAGAACCCATACAGAAGATTCAGCATGCAGAATGCACAGTGCACAGTGCACAGTACCCAGGACCCTCTCCATTACGCTGTTTGCCCAGAGCGCGCGTCTCCTTTCGTCTCACTTTATTTGGCCATAATTAGCTTAATGCGCGCAACAAACAACCGGGAAGAGACACTGGGCCAGGCCACGGAGACAGGGATGTGCCCGTGCTGGCCATGCATGTCCTTGCTGGCACTTCGCCAGGCCGGTGGCAATGCCAAAGCAAACAAATGTGGCAGCAACGTGAGGCAAGAGCAGAAGCAACAGCCAGAGCAGTCCAGAGCAAGTGGCTGAAAAAATAAAACCAATTGCAAAGCTGCCAAGGACAAAGGTGATTGACAAATACTCTTATGGCTAGAAATACTCGCAAAGAGCAGAAAGCGCAGTGGATTTTTGAAGAGCGATGAGCTGTAACAGACAAATCTATATGCATCCCATATATATTTGGATCTTTCGTGTTTCCAACGTGCAAATAGAATCCAGACAATCTCTTTTTGCCATAGACAATCGCATAGCAGAGGCAGCCCTTGATAGAGTGCTCGTAGAAAAACAAGAAAAAGGCAAACAGAATGCACGGAAAAAATTAAAATCATTAATCCCCTTAAAAGGTTCTTAATCTGTGGCTGCTGCTGCTGAATTTTGTTGCTTCATTTGCCTCGCAACCGCCCCGTCTCCCCATCACAGTCAGGTTTTGCTTTTTGCGCTTCTGCATTACTCATACGTAGTGGGACCACTGACGGTGCCAGTGTCAGGGTCCGAAACGGGTGCTCTCCCCCAACGGCTATCAGCTCTTGGTTCTATGTCTTGTGCCCCCACTTTTTGGTTGGTGCCGGAGGAGCTGTCAATGAAGTGTCCGGCGGCCGTCAACGCTCTACGTCGCCCATGCGACATCATCATATGACTAAAGTGAGTCAGTGAATCAGCTGCCAAGTTTGATTTGTGCTTTGGCCAACAAATGGTTTAATGAGACACTAGGTCGGGGGCTTTTCCGAGTTTCGAGTTTCGAGTTCCGAGTTCGATCTCCGCCAAAACGATGACGATGACCCTGGGGACTCTGTTTCTGTTTCTGTCAGCCACTGCGATCGTAAATTGAGCAAACATTTGTGGTTTGCGCTGGCTGATTGCGTGCACTGCAATGCAAGTTTTATGGCACTCTCCATGCCATGATTGTGACTGCGAGTGTGTGGATTCGAGTGCCAGGCAAGGGCAAACAGTACGCTTTATGACAGGCAAAAAAAACTCTCCTCCGATGGCCATGCAAAAACTGTCGTAATCAGTAATCAGTTGCCTCGCAAAATGTAAATAATTTCACTCCAAACTAAACTAAACGATCAGCATGGAAAGAGCCTGAGGCTGAAACAGAGACAGAAACAGAAACAGAAAACTGAAACCTAAAACCTGACACAAATAAAATAATAAATTTTATATGAAATTGACAAGCTGGCTTAGCCGCTGCTGATAGTGGTCTCCGGGCCCATTGGGAGGTGGATAGTACTGCCAATAAAGACTGCACATTGGCCAGGAGCACACAGTAGCTGGTTTGGTAGTTCACTGACGGCTAGCGGCTTACCGCTGGGCTGTAAAAGTTAAGCATTTAATTGCGAAATTAAAGACAGTCGAAGGCTGGTTGGAAACTCGGTGATTACCTCAATCGGAGTATACTTTTGTACTTTTTAGGGTATCTACTTCCCCCGCTCAGGCATATCTAATTAATTTCCATCACCCAAAAGTTATGAATGCGAAGGGAAATCAAAAGGAAAACAAAAGGAAAACTTATGTTCCACTTCCATCAGAATCACAGTTGCAGGCGCACTTGGTACAAAGAAAACAGAGAATAAAATAACAAGGAATTTAAATTGAAATTATTTATTTTTGCATTTTGAAAGCGTTTGCGCGTGTCAAGGATTTCTCACGCCCGGTGTACCCCCCCGCTCCGTATCGCACTCTATAAATATCTCTCTCTTTCTCTCAGTCAACCCCTGAGCAGGAAGGAGGAAAGACCCTCGTACTGCTCCCACCCTTTGGCTTGGGAAAAACAGAAGTCTCCGGCAGCCACAGCCACAGCCTAAGCTTTTATTTTTTAATTTGAAAATATAAAAATAACAAAGAGCTCAGGCGTATTCAAATGTCAAAGTCTCCCACTCGGAGAGTCTGCGAAAATCGGCTGCCATAACAGACATAAGCGAGAAAGTATCTTTTAAGAGATATCCTGGAGTCCTCTGTTAAGCAAACTTCTAACAAATATTCAAAGAAATATGTCTGTTAAATCATTGTACAGTAAAACATCAAAAAATATCAACATTAACTCCCTTAAATACAAATTTCACACCTTAAATGGGTCAAGGTTAAGGTCATTGAGTGCATTGCCACTCTGAGAACTTACAAAACCCATTTTCAGCTTGGATCAATTGAACAAACAAGATAACCCGGAACTCAACCACCATTAGCTGATCCACCGTACTGCCCGTTTGTCCATTGAGGAAGGTTCCGAAGAAGCCTTTCCCACGTCCACCCTCTGGCAGAGCAGTAGTAAACCCAAGACATCATCTCATAATCCAAAGCCAAATACAGTCCTCTCCCCCTCTTGAGCGGACTGCCGTGAGAATGTGAGAGAGAACAGGCACCTGCCTGTCCGTGTAATATGAATATGGTAAATACCTTCCCGTTGTGATGGATAAATCGGTAATCACACATTCTTAGGCCGCATCAACGTCGGACGGAACTTCATCGGGGGGCCCACAGTTTTGATCCAGGGGCTTTCGACGCTGAACCACTGGACTAAGGCAGTCCAATATTTCTCACGTTCCGTTCCGTTCGATTCAGCCAGCGACAGATCGGACATATGGCGTGGGGAATACGCATCAGGAGGGATATGGATCGGTGGGGGCGAGGCGATAGACGCGACGGACAACGAGCGGCGAGCGACGCCCGACGCCCGACGCCCGACCATGTCTACGGATAGATATAGTCAGCCAGTCGACTCCTACTCCCATTCCGACTGCCACTGCCACTCCCACACTTCCAGAGTGCGAGTACGAGTGCGGCTGCTGTCTTTCGGCTGCTATAAATCATAAGCAAACATTTTGATATTGTAATCCCCATTTTAATCCGTGCGCATAAAAAGCCAAAAATCAAACTTTTCGACATGGGCGGCGGTGTCTCTGATGTTCTGTGGGCCGTGTGTGCCTTTTGGGCCTGCAGTTGCTTTGTTAGTTTTTCTCGTTGTTTTTCGCTCGTTTTCCACAAAAAAAATTGATGGATTACCTTGGCCCCCGTTCCCGGCGTTGGTCTGGCGATAAGTATTCCTTAGCTTCTGGTTTGCCACCGCTGATGATGTTTCTTTGTTGATTTATTAATTAATTATGTGCGAAGGGAAACTGCGTCATTGCCGCCCCCAACTCCCGGATATCGGAGGAGTATCGATAATAGTGCTAATAGGGCGCGATAACTTCCATTTCAATTCCATGGCCGAGATCATTTGTTGTCGGCCCTTTTCAACTGCGGCAAACGGGGCGGCAACAGTTGAAAGAAGCCTCATAGTGGAGCCTATGCCACTGTCTCTGGTTAGCCATGTTTGATGATGACTTTTGGTGAGTGGTTGGGTGGTTCCTGGCTGTCTCTTATGTGCAACCCCCTTTGAAGTTGTTCCGGCAAAAGGTTGAGCAATGCATTGGGTGTGAGAGTGGGAGAAAACTCTCGGATTTCATATTCGTCTATGGATATATCCTCTATTGCATTAGCATCAAAATATAATTAGTAAAGAACCAATGGATATACATATCTATCAATGTGATGTCGGTATAATCAGATGTACACATCCTTAATTGATTTTGTCTGGCTTACTGTCTCCCATATCCAATTTCCATCTCGAATAGACTCTCCCACTCCACCAAGAACTTCGCCATTCCTTCGCCTACTCCATGGTATCCATCTACTCGAGAGGAAATTACTGACGAATCAATCCCGAACAGCTGTTTGTCTTGGGACTGTCCCAAAAGCGAGGAAATGCAACAGCCCAAAGGGGAACCTCGCTCAGCTACTCCCTGTTGTCCTGCTCCTGGCACTCGTCCTTCCCCTGACTCCTGCTGCCTGCTCGCTGCCTGGGGAAATGTGTGTGTGCGGCCTTTGCGCATGTAACACGCAACCCTCGAGGCCACACCCCTGACTATCGGAAGGCGGTACCCTTGAGTAGCGAGTCCCAGCCAAAGCGGACCAATCGGAGCCGCCGGAGGCACCAGCGTGTGGTTGAGTGCAGCGTGGAGAGTGGCTGGAGATAAGCGGGGGGAGTGAGTGGGACGGCGACGGCCTGGACTGTTGCCCGGAGTGCGTGAGCAGAGTCCGGGTCCGGGTCTGGGTCCGGGTCGTCCTGGCTGCAGGAGCACACCACCACGTGCCGTGCATAAATCGGCCAGCAATCGATGTAACTTTTGCCAGAGTCGAGTGTCCTCTCAGAGCAGGAAGCAGAGACGAGGAGCAGGGGCAAAGTGGTGGAAACAAATGTCATCATATTTTTCCACGTTCCGAAATTATGCGGCTCCTTGGACACCCACCCCATCCCGTGGGTCCGTGCTGCATCCTATGTACCATGCTCCACGTCCACGTAGAGTAGACGATGTGTGTCGCTTAATTTGTTTGGTCTGCTCCGGCTCCTGTGTGATGCCCTGCTTCCGTTGCCGTTGCCGTTCCTGTTCTCGTTCCTCATTCTGCAACTTTTACGCTCACTCTTCTCTTTTTTTTCTGTGTCGCGTCCGGCATATGGATGCGACATCAGAGGCGAGAGTAGCCCCGTCCCCAGACCAGACTCGACTCTGGCATCGTACCGACACCGTTGCCGACTTTGTTACAAGTACTTTACGGTAATGGAGGATTTTCGCTTGAGCATCCTCTAACAGAAATTAATTTAAATCGATATGCTGCTGGCTCGATGCTGTCGAGGATGGAGTGGAGCTGGCCGTCTGTCTGTGTCCTGGGCGGGTGTCCAGCTACGGCTCCTGCTCCTGTTTTTTATTAATTAGCATCGTAATTTATTTTGGCGGTTTGATTGAATTGTAGGTGTAGTCCGCGTACCCCACACCCCACACCCCATTCCAATACCCATTCCCACACCCATCCCAGAGGATGCAGTGAATCAAGATTCTGCGTGGCTCTGACATGGCCAATGTCAACAAGGACATGACACACACACACACCGAGGGGGTTCCCCCTGCCAGCATTTGTGAGCGTGTGTTTGTATAGTTTATTGACTGCTTGAGAGGGAAGTGCTTTCCATGGAGAAACGGAGAGATTTTTCGCTAAGGAATGTAAGACTGGCCGCAAATCCTGAAAATTGACTTCGTGGCAAGGACAGTGGAGGTAGCAGGAGAGTGCGAGGGATGGTCTCTCTCCAAGGAATAGGGTTGAGTGGCGGCAGGAAATCAATGCCGCCATTTTGCGAAAGAGTTGCCGGAATCTGCTTGAGGGAGCAGAGCAGAGCACAGAGCAGCCCGAGCTGCGTGGCATTCGCCTCCATCATAAGGCATACAAAATTAGTTCAGTTTTCGGGGACTGAGAGTCGGAGTGGAGTACGGGAAATGGGGGGCAGCATTACGTCGTGGATTGGGGCCACGTCTTTGTTGTTGTCGCATCGCCTCGCATCGCATCGCATCGCATGGCATACTCCCTACCACGCACCATCGTATTTCATTTCGTCATGTTTCGGGATTAGGCCGGATTAGTTTGGCGACTGAGCAATGGCTCTGTCCTGAACTTTTCAACTGCCTCTGTCGTTGTCGCTGCCTCTGAACTTTTTGGTAGTTGCTTAAAAAAGAGATTGGGAAAGGGGGTGGCAGAGGCAGAGGGAGAGACAACGAGAGAGAGAAAGGGAAATGTGGCGACAACAAGGGCGCGGATGTGTGGATGTGAATGTGAATGCGTACGCGAATGTGAATGTGAATGTAGATATAAATGTGGATGGGAATGGGTCTTGGGTCTTGGAATGGGTTGTAGCATTTTTTCTCCGACTTGGTAATGGTGTTTCTTATATAGGGAGACATTCCCCCTGTGGATCCGACACTTTCACCGCCTTTGCATTTCAATTTCTTGAGGTGCGTGCGACTTCTTGAATGTTCGGCATTAGCATTTTCCTTCTTCGAGCATCAAAGGATGAGGAGGATGCAGATGAGTTGGCTCTCCCCCTCACTCTCTCCATGGCCGACACAGTTCATGGCACGTAGACACCATCTATAAGGTGTAGCGCCATTTTGTATCGAATAGATAACGTTGGTGGAACAGCGACCACTGACTGCCCTCTGTTCCCTTCTGCCTTCTGTTTTCGATATCGGAGAGTCGAAAGTCTAATTTAAGTTTCTCCCATAATTGAAATTTCACTCTGACTAAGTCCACCCGTACCAGTCGCAGGCCCAGAAATAGATATCATGTCATCAATGGAAAAGTAGCGCTGATTATGGGGGATTTGCCCGGGGACTACTGGGGACAGGACAATGTAATTGCACAACATTTGCACTCACAGGAACGCGTAATAACAAACTCACATTCCCAGGGGGATAACCCTTTGAACAGGTGCTGGCTGGGAGTGTATGATTGGCAGTGAAAGTTCTGGCTTAGCCCTTGGACCTTGCCCACATCACACATTACACTTCCGTACCCCGAGAAAAAATGTGCGGAGGGTTGAAGTACGCCGTCCACTTGTGGGTTGCCTTGCGCTTGTGCCCCATCGAGTGGGTGGATCGCACGAGTATGCTCATGAATTGTGTAACTTTGCAGGTGAATTTGTATCTGGAACTGCAGTTCAAAGCGCATTCACCGCCCCAGCAACTCGAGCCAGTCGGCGGGACTCAAGTGGGGGCTGATTCTCTCAAGGGCCACCGCTCAACTCGATTACTGCTGGAACCCTGCACTGTCTCTGCCTGTCGCACGTTCTGGATGGATTTTCAGAGTATGTACAAAGTTACAACAATCTGAGACATTTCCAATTAAAGTTTTCAATGGGAAAAACCAATACACTGGCGCAAATCTAATTTATTTTCCAGTCTTCTAGTCGAGTTTTAAGAGTTTTTTGTTTGTAATGTTGTAGAATAGAAGGTGAAAAATTCCTGAGTATTTATTGATTCTACAGGGAGTTTAAGAGCCAAGGGAAATGTTCTATCTCTCAACTAACGCTGCTCCATCATCAATTGAAATCACATACAAAATGATTAGTAGTCGCCATACAAAAGTATATCAATTTGTTCGTGTTTATGTACCGTCTGTGGATACAAGGATATACATTGTACAACTTTTCTTGCTTCAGAGAGTCCGCCTGACCCTTTATTCTAGCCCATCGTCCATCTCCATCCTGCTCCCTTTTCTGCTCCACTTGAGGCAGGCAAATGGGAAATAAAAACGAAAATTATGAACTGCACAAAAGCTGTTGTGAATTTTAATAAATTTTGTTGCTCCTTTAGATGTTTTTCCCTTGTTGTATTTTCCGAGAAAGTATCTGCCAACGGCGGCAGAGGGAACAAATCAAAAGGGGGTGAGTGCGCAGAGCAGAGAAGTCAGAGAAGATACAAAAAAAGATACACACACAAACAAACTCACACAATGAAGAATACGTCAAAAGGAACAGTTATTTATTTATTTGTGCGCAATCACAGAGCCAGAGCTACACCCCTCTGTAAACGCCTCAAGCAGCATCCCATAGCATCCCATTCCACACCATTCCCTTCCATTCATCTATCCCATCCTTTTCAAAGGGGCACTACAATGGCGGGGTCTAACGCAGAATAATGGGATAACAAAACGCCCTTGACACCCAGTAAAAAGACAGCCAGCCCTCAAAAACTGGGCGCCAGAGAGCAGAGCAGAGCAGAGCAGAGCAGGGAAGAGGAGAGGAGAGTAGCCTTATTATTATGAACATTGTGGGCACTCGCAGCACGTAGCAATCGTACAAGAGTAGAGAGGGGTGCTGGTGCTGCTGGTGGGGTGGAAGGGGGTAGGTACGTACCGCACAAAGGACCAACGCAACACACAAAAGTACAAATCAAACCCTCTCGAGAGCAGCGAGAGTGTGTGTTGTGTGTGATGTGTGTGAGTTCTGGCTGAGAGTGCGCGCGCGCAGTGGAAGGGAAGAGCACCGAGAGCAATGGCGCACTGTAAACATGTGGTGTGAGGTGCCAAGTGGTGCTGCCAGCTAGAGAGAGAGAGAGCGAGCGAGCAGTGGCACACATCTTTGGGGGTGTGTCCTACCAGCACTGAACGGTGCTTGTCTCTCGCTCTCACACCCATTTGGTCCGAGCACTCGCTACGCTACTCGCTGACGGCCAGACCATCTCCCTCACACTCTCGCACACACAGATAAGATAGCAGATAGATAGCGGCGTACGTACTCGTACTCGTATCGCCGCCCGATCCGATTCCGCGGCAGTTGGGAAAATCAAATTCCGTTATTCAGTTCAGTCAGTCGCCGTGTCCGAACGTTCGCTGCCGTGTAGCTGTATCTTTTGCGTGTGTGCCCGTTCCCCGTGCCCGTGCCCGTGAGTGCGTGTGTGCAGCCCCTGCTGCCTGTGCCATTGTCACTGCACCGTTAGCAACCCCTCTCTCACAGGTTGACGCACTTTTACTCGCTGCTGTTCGTCGCTGCTGCTGCTGCCTGCCTGCCTGCCTGCCAGCCGCTGTCGTATCCAACAGATACTTTGCGTGCGCTTTCGAATTCGTTTTCAATTCAGCCACGTCCTGTTACGGGTGCAGACGCGTTGCTTCCGTTTTGAGAGTGCCACAATATCTGCCAAAGTTGCTTCCTGTTCCGCACAGATACAGATACTTACCCTAATTACGCGCCGGATTAAGTTATTAAAACGGATTTAGAATCAACAGTCGGCGACGACCGCACAAAAAAGAGTCGAATCGCAGCAAATCCAATCGAATCCCAGCCAGTGCCCCCCGCGAGTGTCTGTTTGTTTGTGGATCCCGTGTGTGTCCGTGCGCCCCGACATCGGCGAGAGTTGGGCATCAAAGTCGCATTAAAAACATATCCCCGAGTTACTTAAAATTAATCACTAACATAATCACTGGGATTTTTACTGTTTACTGATCCGCCTCCCTGCCAGCAGCCGCGTGTGCGAAAACTATAAACGGCTCTATTAAATGCTCTTTCGCATTTGATTAGCGCTTCAACACAACACTCACTCTGACACAAACTGGCAGCAATCTGTTGCAACAACAGAGATCATCAACAGCTCCGCTCCGATTCGGCTGCCCACGATTTATAGCCACCCACGCGAACATATCCCGAAGATTTCCGTGTAAAGTCACCAATGAAACTGAAATGAAAGCAATTTGATTTATTGCCCAGTGCCCACGACTTTTCCCACCCGAGAAAAGCCATCTGAACTACAACCGACACGACCCAAAGGTTCGACTCCGATCGATCGATCTGCCATAGCGCCGACGGAAGTTCGTTCCAGCCGATCGAACGGCCACCACCAAGTGGATTAATTGAATTCTTTTCCCTAAAATCAGAGGTGAGCAAATTGGATAGTGGTATACAAATGATATTTATGTTTGTTGTTGGATATACATGTTTTGTGTAGATATCGCCTTTTGACTTAAATTAGCCGTCGAGTTACTGGCTGAAAATATAATCATTGAGCAATTAGACACACAGAAGAGGTTTAAGAATATGTGATATGATCAATGCAAAAACAAAAAGATAAATCTTTATCATTAAATCTCTATATATTTTAACACCTATGACTTTCTCGAAACCTTACCCAACATATTCCACGGCATATACAAAGAATTGGTGTCAGAAAATGATAATAAAAAGCTAAAGATTTCTGTGTATATAAACTCCATTAAAAGTACTTCCAGTAAATTGTTTCTAAGGAAGCTAAGTCTTTGGCTAAGCCAATGTTAATTCAGTTGAGGCCTGGAAAACATGTTTTTGATACTGCAGAACGTTTAGGGCTAGCCTCATATAAGAGATCACGAAAGATTCCCAGAGCCGAGCCTCCCATAAACCGAGTGTTGATCAAGGAATTACAGCCTGCTGAACACATTTTTGTCCGACTCTCGCGTCGCGCATAAATCATCCCGGAATTGCGCCCATAAAGCGCCTCACGTTTGGGGAACATCTCGAATGGGGGCCTCTCTGTGGGCTGGAGGCCACAATGCTTCCAAAAATTAGAGGGAGACGGTGCGAAGTGGTGTTCGGTAATGGCAGTGCCAACTCATTGACGTCACCTAAACAATTAAGATCTTTTTGTGGGTGCAAACAAGGCATGGAAAAAACCTAAGTACACAGCACTAGAACTGCCTGGGAGGTGAAGTCGGAGCTGGAGCTGGGAGCTGGGATGTTAAACTGAATTTGAATAAAATTTGAATGAAAACATGTGGACAGTCTTGGCAAAACATAAGAATATCTTGCCACCTTTGCAGAGCCACAAGAAACACCATCGGACAGGGCACATTCATACGAGAGTATGGGTAGTAAAGCTGCGAGATCTCTGTGGCAATAAAGCGACATAAAATAATTTCTGGCATTCTTTGTCTTGGCGAATCATTATGTAAATAAATTCTCACTTTTGAAATAAAATGACGGGGCAGAAATAGAATATATTATATGCATCATAAAAAGAGGAAAGAATGCCGCAAGAACAATGCCTCTGACGGCTGGCACTTTGAACTGGCAACCAAGATTATTTATTAGACACTGCGGCAGATAATTTAGCCAGAAATTGTGCCGCAGCATGTGGCATGGCACGGCACCGCATGGCAAAAACACGGCAGCAACGTAGCAACGCATCAACGTAGCATTGTACCCACAAAATAACAATAATAATCATGCAATAAATACTCATAACAATAAATGCAGAAACTTTTCATTTCAACAGATGACCCATCACCGCGTTGGCCATAAATTTGCCTTCAAGTGGGAAATTATTGTATGTCTGTGGGAACAACCGCAAATGGATTTAATATTACAGCCACACTAATCCACTGGGGATCAAGTGGAGATCAAGCGGCATTATCAAGTATAAATTATCCATTATACCCCCTTCCCGTCCTGTCCGGAATCAAAGTCACATCTGCAACAGAAATCGAAAGTGACAGCTCAAGCAAATTGGGGCCTAAAGTGTTTAAATTTAATTGAAATTAAACTCTTTTCCAATTGCGAATTTATGCGGGTTATGTCGGTTATGCTTTGGGTTTCGGATTCTTTTATTAGACTCAGACACAAACCCAAACACACACAGGCAGACTGTTTACAGGCGTTTACCTTTGAATGCCTTTATTCTGTTGTGATTGAGATTAGATAACCATTTATTGCAACGTTCTGTTCTGTTCTGTTCTGTTCTGCTAGGTTCGGTTCTGTTTCGTTTGGCTTGATAGCGCCTACGGTTTGGTTGGGACAGTCCGGGAGAGTGGCCCGATATCGGGAGTGTAGTGTGGGGCTCTGGTTCTCTCTCTCTCTCCTACTGTCTTTCTGCAAAATAGTCGCTAATTGATTTACGATCATTTATGGCTATTTTCGGGCTACTGTCAGTGGTTGGTTTCTTTATTTTTAAAGAATTTATTAGATGCCCTGACACGTTGGGTATTTATCGCCAAATATATGTATTCCCTCGTCCGTCCGTCCGTCCGTCCGTCTGTGCAATAATAATAACAATCATCAACCGCAGGAGAAATGCTCGCCTCACCGCTCCTCACCGCGCTTCGCCTCGCAGAAATGTAAATATTTTACAACGATAAGGCTTATCGCACCGCTCCGATAGTGGCTGAGTGTAGGTGTAGGTGGTTCGGTGGTGCGATGTCATTCCACCAGCACCACCACTCGCACAATTTACGACAGTCGGTGGGAGAACCCCACGCTCCGTACCATTCGTACCGCCAGCATCCCATACTCAGACACAGAGACAGACCCAGACCCTCTCCGAAGTGGTATTAACCCCTTGACGTGTTTGGTGTTAACTTGCCATTCGGCTGGTGTTTGGGTTAAGCCCCACTGTTTGCCCACTGTTGGCGATAAAGAGCACAGCCCAGCCCCAGCCGCAGTCCCAGCCCCGGCCCCATCTTGATTTGCTTACCAAGTAGCCGGCCAACCGACTACTCTTTATACGATAATTACGAGAATGATTACTAACGTGCCCCTTCTTGTGTCTGTATTATCATTTGCAGCTGTGAGGCTCTGGAACGGCTGCATCTTGGATTTGCTCTCACCCCAGTTGGAAGATACCGGCCTCAAGACGACGACATTCTTGCAACACTTTAAGGACGTCGTCACGACGAAGTTCACCGGCAGGGACCACCACCTGCCACCGCTGCATCCGGCCCACCCGGCCCATCCGGCGCACCAGCAGTCCGCGCTGCATCACCATCATCAGCCGCACCAGGCTGTGGCCCAGAGCTTCTCCACCATTTTTCCGACGTATCTCGGCATGGACCGCGGGGCCGGCGGCTGCGGCGTGGTCACCAGCTCCGCCACCGCCCTCGGCCCGGGCGGCATAAGCAACGGCGGTGGGGTCGGTGTCAGTGGAGCCCTCAGCGGCCTGGAGGCCATGTCGGCCGAGTCCACAGGTCTGTGTCTGCAGGATCTGGTGAGCGCTGGCACGGCCAACGGCGCTGGCTCGGCAGGATCCGCGGAGAGCGCAAACACCACGAGCACCGCCCTGAGCAGCGGCAGCACTGGCAGCTCCACTGTGAATGGCGGTGGCAGCAGCACCTCTGGAACAGAGCACCTCCACAGCCACCACAGTCTGCACGATTCGAGCTCCTCGGTCAGCATCTCACCCGCCATCTCGAGTCTGATGCCCATCAGCAGCCTCAGCCACTTGCATCACTCGGCCGCCGGCCAGGATCTGGTCGGAGGCTACTCCCAGCATCCGCATCACGGCGTCGTACCGCCTCACACACCGAAGCACGAGCCGCTCGAGAAACTCAGAAGTAAGTATCGAATAAAGATGGATGGGAAGACGAGGAATCCCCCTCCTAGTCGGAACATAGTCGACAATTTAGTGGGCTATTTGTAGTCAAATTTATCTGCGGCATCTCACGCATTGACAACTAATTAGTGCGTTCATAACTCACTTGGCGAGACATACTTTTGGGCCTCAACAAGTGTCCGCATTCTCATTGCTATTCATGGGACTTTTCGCTCCTCTGTTTGTGGCACTGTCAGCGGCAGCTGTTGTCATTTCCATATGCGATTCGTTTTGGCAATCATTCACGCTCTCTACGAACTTTCGGGCCCAAAGCTTTTGTTGGCCACTTGTCGCGCCTCAGCATCAGCCTCAGCCTCAGCCTCCTTCTCCTGCTCTCTGTGGGCTTCCCCTCATGCATATTCATAATCATTGTGCAATCATTAGCGCATAATCTTCACAAAAGCGTTACAAAGGGAACAACCCAGAACAACAAAAAAACACCCAAATGGCCAGAGAGGAGTGGAAAAGCGGATCGGAATCGAGTGGAGTGGCGTGGAGTGGAGTGGAGGGCCGCAAGAACTAAACAAATTTCAATTTTGTGCGCATGTCACGGCTAATTGAGCACCCTTCTGCCGTAGTGCCGAAGGCGACACTCCGGTCTCTCCCTTGGTTCCCGTTCCCATTCCCATTCTATTCTGAAATTTCCCTTTTGACTCTGCATCTATATCGGAGGCTGGATATATGATATGGCAGTCAAGTGTTTGTTGTTCCCGTTTGGTCTAATTGTTATGGGAGTTTGGCAGCGGGGTAGAGGATGTGTTCTGGGCTGTGGAGGTGTCTCGGCAAGTGCTTGAAGTGCTCGATATGACATCTCAATTGGTCATGGGAGTTGCGCAAGAAATACAGCAGTTATTGTATGATTTTTTAGCTTCCAGCCAATCCCCATTGATCATCCAGAAATGGAGAATAGTTGTCACCTTTGCCAAAAACTTTCCATTTAAATCTAACCTGGAAAGAGCTGCCTGCAAACCGAGTTTCCATTTGCATAACAGATTTGTCTGCCTTCGCCCAGAGATTTGTTGGCTGTCGCCCTGTCAACTCTGCCCCCAGTCCCAGTCACGGGGTTAACGGCCCGTGCAAACTTTGCACTTCTCTGCACTCTGCACTCCGCACACCACAAACACAGAGAGTCGACGTCGACTCCGTCCTGGCCACAGATGTCCTCCCATTTATTTGCGTGCCAAAACAATTTAACACAAAAATTGTGCGCATTTAAAATATGCACGACTGCAGTTATCCTTTGACACACGGACACACACACAGGATCACACGGGATGCAGGTGCGGGCAACGTTAACAGCTCGACGACTCCCTTTCGGGCCAACGAATTTCCACTCTGGTGGATGCTGTACCTTGTTGTTCCTGTTGTTCTCGTTATTGTTTACGCTCTTGTTTAAATAATGGCCAGGCAACGTGCCTCCTGGCTGCTCCTGCATCCAGGAGCCCTTCAGCAGGGCACAGACAGAAACCCACTCCAACTGGCAGTGCACTGCTGCAATTGGATTTTCAATTATTGGTCAATTTAATGGCCAGTCCGGAATCCAGCAACCCAGCAGTCCACCCACAGACCATTCATTTATTTGTTTGCTCGCCATTCTTTTATAGATATTTATGCACACATTTATGCTCACATTTATGCTCATATATTTATATATACTACATGTTTGGGGGTAATCATTTTTAACGATTTCACTTTTTTATGGGAAAATGTTCACCTTTTAGTTTCGGTTCCAGTTTTTGGGGGGGATGTGAGGATATCATTTTATGGCTTCTGTGCGTGTTTTTATTTTGCTTTTTGCGCTCAAAGGATTTCAAGTTCACGTTTAACACTAATTTAGCCCAACGGAGAAGCAGAGAGAAGAGATTTTTTTATTGGACAATAAAATCGGAATAGTTGATACTTTTTTATGAGGGGGCGCGCGACAACTCTTTGTGTGCCATAATAGCTCTGAGTCCGCTTTTGAATTATGTTGTCAGCAGCTGAAAGAGTTTTGTGGCTGTGGCACGACGAAAACACGACCTTGTCCCCCCCGGGATTTCACCATCTCAAGCAATTAGAGACTTATCTTCCGTATATCTGTGACTACTCACACACAGAGACATGGATATCTGCGCGGTGCGTTGTTTGCTTTGAGTAAACCCAAACAGAAACAGAAACCAAAAACCGAAATGGAAATGGAAACCGAATCAGAGCAGTTTACATTTCTTTTTTGGTTGCTCGACAAATAATAGAATGTTTCTCTGCGAGTATCTATGAGTATTTCTTTTATTACAAGCCCAAGTCCTTAGCTTGTTTGCCGAGTTGTTGCCACAGATATGAGAGCATAAGATTGAGATTGAGATTGAGAACTATTTGCCCCTGGCAGTGTTTGTGGCTGATGCCCGTTGCGTTGATAAAATTATGAAATTACTTGTGTCGACGGCCGAGAGAGTTGTTTAGAGTTTGCTGAGTTCTTTCTAGTGAAATCTGCGGCGTTATCTTCGGCTCTGTGTGTGTCTATATCTCCATCTTCCGTGTAAGTGTTAATGGCACGTGCAGCCAGACAGAGGAGTCTTGTGACCCTCTAAACATAAACAATGCCTAAGCCAGACCCACGACAGGACCCTCTCTCTGCGCCCTGTGCCGCCAGTCTATCCACACCCACAAAGGGATACACACGGAAAGCTCCCTGGCTGTGAGGACACCCCCCTGGCTACTTTAAATTCCACGCTGCCTTCTGTATTTGTCAGGTCTACGGCATTTCTTTATGAATATAAATACATTTTATCGATTTTTGGCTCCGACAACGACGACTCGTCGTTTTTCTCGTGCCATTTTTGGGAGTGTTAAAGCTTTAAGGACACAGCCACAGTGCATTGCCAGCAAATCTCTTCGAAATTGCTCACATATGTCATCCCGAGATCGCATTCGATTTGGCATTGCACACAGCCAAACACCCCATAAATTGCACTTGCTGACCGGTCAGGATAATCACAGCAGAGCACAGCACAGTGGTTCATGGATGTCGAGTACAAGAACCTGTTTAACCTTGCCATTTTCCACACTTTTCCACTGTGCTTCGGACTCCCAGTGTACCAGTAAGTGGCTGAATCTTCCCCATATATCAATCCATCTGTCCTGCCGCTGCTCTCCCTTCTCCCGGTGCTTGCTCTGGCACTGATTTCGTTTATATAAATTATAATGTCATTATGGCAAGCAGCCACAACCCCAACCAGCTCTCCATTATCCTCCCATATTCCTCGTCTCCTCGTCTGCTCGTCTGCGGCTCGAACCGCAATTACCTCGCTGCAGAACTTCGTTCGAGAAAAACTTCATGGGGGATTGTCTCTCTCTCTCTCTCTCACTCTCTCTTTGTCTCTGTCCGGTCCGTCTGTCTACTTTCCGCCTCTTTTCTCATTATCCGGGCATCGTGCAATTTCGTAAAAATGTCGCATTAGAGATTATCTGAGGAAACAAACTTGTCCAGAACCCGAAGCCAGCGACAGACACAGAGCCAGAGCCAGAGCCAGAGCCAGCCCTGTGCTCCTCTGTTTTTGTGGCCGGAATGACCCAATGGCATCAACTGGAGCAAAAATTTGAGCTGACAGTTGAGAAAATTACTGGCAAAGTCATTGCAGTGGAAAACTACGAAACGAAGGGGGGAATGGAATCCAGTCTGGACATCTATACATATACTTC
This sequence comes from Drosophila subobscura, assembly GCF_008121235.1. Classification (NCBI taxonomy): domain Eukaryota; kingdom Metazoa; phylum Arthropoda; class Insecta; order Diptera; family Drosophilidae; genus Drosophila; species Drosophila subobscura. The sequence continues at coordinate 24,252,036 of NC_048533.1, read as the reverse complement.
GGTACATACTCTTGTACATACACGTATGTACATAGTGTGTCTATGTATTCTCGGGGTCCTTTTTTGGAGGGGGATTGTCCTTCTGCTTTGTCTTATCTGCCGCCTCAACTAATGAGTTTGCCTGGTCCTGGTCTTGGTTTTGGCCAGAACTCGTCTGGTTTTGGTTTTGGGTTTGGGTCTAATGCAATTTGGCTTTTGGGTTGCTCCGGGCTTGAGGCTGGAGGGTAGTTCTTGGGGCTTGAGGCTGAAGGGTAGTTCTTGGGGCATGTCCATGCGATTTCAGTGATTTTTATGGCATGATGCTTGGCTGCTTGGTTGGTCAAGAGCTCATTATATGGCCATAACATATGTATGTGCCTGCTGGCCATTGTCCAGAGATATAACAATTAACTTTCGTGCCGTTGCCTAATTTTCATGGGCTAATTTGTGCGAGAGAGGGTTGTCTCATTCGCAATTCCGGCATATGGCTTTGGCTGGCTATTCCCAGGGACATCAACACCTTCTCTCTGCCTGAAAGGAGCAAATGTGGCATGAAATTGGAAAAATATTTATCTCTCTGAATGTGAGCCGCAAGTGTTTAACCCTTTTATGGGCCATCGAGTGGTTTACCGCTTCCTGCAGCCACAAGGAAAGCAACTAACTTGTCACAAGGGGATGTGGGTTGGGCTGTGGGCTGTGGGCTGTGGGTAGGGGAGGTCACATCCGAGGGTAAATGTTGGGTTAAGGGAGACAGAAACAGAAACAGAAACAGCAACAGCAGCGGAAGCAGCCCAATTCCAATTCCAATCTCAATCCCCATTCAACTGTCACATTAATCGTTTGTTTTTGGCCACCAACTAAACGTTGCCGCTGCCTGACAGTTTCCTTGTGTGTCCGTCCTTTTCCCATTTTCCTCACATATCAGGACAGGAATCGTTCTCGGGGCGTAGGTCTGTCCGTTCGCCTCTCGATCCTTTGTTGGTTCTTCCTTCTGTCCTCTCTGTCCCACTGTTTGTTTGTTTGTTTTGGTCTTCGGATGGTTCTGTCCCGTCTGACAGTCTCTCCGACCGAATCTCGGGGTAATTTATTGCTCCGGCTGCCGTGTCGTGTGTCAAAAGTTTTTATGTGGAAATCTGTCCATGAATGAGCGACAGAATACGAGTCGTATGTGTGCGTGTGCAGGATAGAAAAAAAACATCAAAATCATTGCTAGAGCAAGAATTTATTTCAAATTTTTCTGCATTTTCACGGCCAACCCCGCACCCCAACCCTCTTGCATGATTAATTGTGCGCCCGCCCCGAGGGGAGTGTTTGGCTTTGACTTTTGTTTCGCCAAATCACAATAGTAGTCGCAAAGCCAAATAAATATCCCATTGCTGAATTTGTTTGCTCAGCCAACTGGCCCCCAGAAAGAGGTACTTTACGAGTACAGGGAAAATGGCTGCCAAAGAAAACAGAAAAGCGAAAAAGCGAAGAATGGAAAACGAAAGTGACGGCGACACTTGTCACAACTTTTGACATGTGCAAAACGCTCATGTCCCAGCGCACAGAGCAACGCCCACAACTATTGACACTTGCCACTCAGTTGCGGATACAGATACAGAGATACAGATAGAGATTCTGATTCCCCACTCACAAACCTTGAAAATGGTGTAAAACTGCGGCGACAACTGCCCCGACAAATGTCAGAGCCCAACTGACAGACGACGACAATTTTTCCGACCTGTCAGACAGCAGCGGCCAGAGAATGCAGGAAAATCAAACTCAAATTAGTCTCTGGCCAAAAAAGAAAATAGAACAGTTTGTTGGTAAAATATTTAAACAAATAAAAATCGCCGCTGTACGTGATTTTCCCTGCGTTTTTTTCCGAATTCTCGATGTTGTTTTTTTTCACTTTTAGATTTTCTTTGTAGAGCGTGTCGTTAAGAAAATATTTTTACGATGACGACCCATTTAGCTCAGGTTGAGAATCGGAGAATGGGAATGGAAATGGAAAATTAGAGCAGCAGTCAGGGCTATTAAGAGTCATTCAGCTGTGGCGATGCCATCCTCTGCGATCCTCAGTGGTTGCACTGAGGCGTTGACTAAAAAATGGAAATGTGATTGGTAATGGGAAAGGGAAGGGAAGATGCGCTGGAATAGGTCCGGGTCGTGGCAGCAGCTGAGCTACTAATTGCGGTAATTTGTAGCTACAAATGAAAATACTATAGGAAGTGCTTAGACGATCTGTCTACAGTATCTTTAGAGGCTGCCATCATTAATTTCTTCTAGTTTTGGCTTTTCATCTCTGGGAAAGATTCTTTATGATTAAATTAATATTCCAATTAAATTCAACTTTCTTTTATTTATTTTGTATTCTCTTTCGATATCATGAAATATTCGCAAGCAGTTCCCAGACAAACTCATATTTATATCGCATTGTAAATATGTTTTCCAAACACCTTCTCGCTGTTTGTTTGTCATACACTACACGTATGCGTTGTGGATCTCTCGCTCTCATAATGATCCCATCAAATTTTAATTACCTTTAAGCGCACTCATTAGAGGCCATAAAAATACTTTCTGTGGAAATTTGAATTTTCCAACGGCATGTGAGGCTGTTGTCGGCGGCATAAATTATTCAGATGGCCATAAACTAATTGAGTCATGGCCCGACTTCCTCGGGGGATCGTCTGACATTTGTGACTCCTCCGCAGCTCCATCCCCTGCCCTTCCACCAAGTGGCAGTCTAATTGTTTCAAATGTCGCCACGGGTGTTGGTGTTGCCAGGCCTGGCACTGGCACTTTAAAAACCACATTAAATTGACACCATGTGAGAATGCCATAAATTACTCTCCCTCGATGGAGTCTGGGCTGGCCAGGAAGCGAGTCCATAAGATTTAGGTGCAGGGCGGCGACCAGGAAGTCGGGACCCCTGGTATCCCGGGACCATATGGGTGCACACCTTCGGGTGAAAAACCCCAAAGAATCAATTTCCACGGCCATAAATCTGTGACGAAACGGAATCGGTGCAGGGTGGGGGAATCCAAAATTGCTGGAAAAATTGATGTCAATGACTGACTAATTAATATTAAAATAGGCGTGACTAACTGCGGCAATTAATGTGTAGAGGGGTAACCAATTGGTGGGCTCATGCTCATTCAGTGCGAAGAGATTTATGGCAGGGCATTCCCGAGATTATCTTCCTGTAGGGCAACGTTGAAGGCAACGGCAACGGCAACCCTTTGAGGGTGCACTGGAGTTTCCATTAAAACAATTAAGTAGGTCTCCTCCAGGAGCAATCCGCGCTTAATCGGGCTAACCAAAAGCCCATAAATCCTTTTATGGGCGCTCCTTTATGGTGGGTGGATGGATCCTAGAAGTCTTCTCCTGTGAACGTTGCAACATAAATTTTTTTGTAATTTTCTCTTGCCCTTTGCTGGCTTGTTCTTTTCAGTTTGGGCCGAAACTGGCGATTTCCGTGATAGTCATAGCTCCATGACCGCCGTAGCGAATAGTTTGGATAGCACCCATTTGAACAACTTCCAGACATCGTCGACATCCACGTTAACGAACCGGAGTCGGGATCGCAAAGATGGTGAGTATCTACCCATCACCCACACGCACACACGCACACACGCACAATCCTTATCACCGTGTACGCCGATAAGAAACATAATTTATAATAATTTTGTAAAGCGTGGCCAACTATACCACCTTTGTCGGCGAAATCTACGCGCCCGGGTCCGTTTAGTTTTCGATTAGAATGCCTTTGATTTGCGACATGACGACGACGGCGACGGCGACTCTGCAGCGAAAGGAAAATGAAAATGAGAATGAGAATAAAAGTGGAAAAATGAAATGATATTTCATGGAAAGGGCAGTCGCAGTCATTTAGTTTATTTGATTAAGTTTCGTTGGCGTTGGAGAGGCCACGACACGGACTACACAGAAAGCACGCCGCATGATCGATGACATCGCTGGAACATACATTAACGGGCTATAAATCTGGTCCGTCCGGGAGTGGTGCGCGGTGTCCGTTTGAAGTTCGTTCTAGTGGGGGTTTTGGGTGCTTTTCGGTGTTTGGTGGCGACGCCTGAAGGTTGCATGGCAATTAGTAACGGTAGCTCCCTCGCCCAGAATCAGAAGCCAAGCAAATGTTGGGAAATATTCCGCTCTCGCCCTCCGGTTTACGGGGCTGCAGGCTTATCAGGCAGGCCAGACGTAGGGCATAAAAACAGCAAACAAATTAGGAAAACGCTTGCTCCCCCATCTAATGCGATCTTTGTGCTGCTCTTTCAGGGAATCGCAGTGTCAACGAGACCACCATCAAGACGGAGAACATATCCAATTCGGGGCATGACGAGCCTATGACCACCAGCGCGGATGAGCCGAAGAACGACAAGAAGAACAAGCGGCAGCGGCGCCAGCGGACCCACTTCACCTCCCAGCAGCTGCAGGAGCTGGAGCACACGTTCAGCCGCAACCGCTATCCGGACATGTCCACCCGCGAGGAGATCGCCATGTGGACCAACCTCACGGAGGCGCGCGTCAGGGTGAGCATAATTATTCTTATTAATTGCCAGCCAAACCGCAAACTGCAAACAGCAATGAGAGCTGGGAGTCTGCCTGTCTGTGCGGCCACATTATGCGGCCATTACTGTCCAGCCCCAATTATATTATGGTCGGTGGTCAGGATGCAGCAGCAGGAAGCAGGAGCAAGTCGCGACCGCAATGCAGCCGCACAGACTCGTAAATATGTCGCCTCGTTTGGCATTGGCTTAAACCCCGAAAACCCCATGCCCGAAAAAGAAAAACCAATTTCCCTGCTGCGGCGAGAATTTATGGTGTGGGATTGGGGCAGGTTGCGGGTGGGGTGGGGTGGTGTTGCCATAAATTGCAGCAGCTAAAACTGCAGTTTGCAGCGTTTGCGGCATTTGCTGTTTGTAAACCGCGGGCTTATCGAACTCCACTGAATCGCAACGGGTTGTTTGCTCCAATATCCGTTCTATTGACAGACCAGACCAGCCCAGACCAGCCCATGGGCATTTGCACCCAGAGTTTGTGCATCTGCACTGAGGGAAAATGGTAAAGAGAATCACGTCTTCGGACCAATAAAATCTTAGAGCAAACGATCGATGCTCCAATGAAAGAATTAGAAATAGATTTACAGAGTTCAAGCTGTCAAAGCTGAGTAAATATTCTTGACACGGATATTCCAGTTCTTACAACTCCTTTTCCCAGTGTGGGCATAGGGAGCTCTGGAACTCTGCTCTGCAAGATATCTTTGGCTGCACAACAGTTGTAATTGTTTGTAAACACGGATAGTGATAGTTCTGGCAAACAATTGGAGTTGTAAGTGGCGCCAAGCGGCAAATATGACTAGCGAACGACAGTAGCCGGGTTCGGGTCGGACATGGTCCCATGTCGATCCGGGGGAAGGGGCAGATATCGTATGCGATATCTATTTGCTGTGACAGTCAGTCAGGACAGGAAGACAATCAGCGCAACGACGACGACGGCAGCGGCACGCAGATATGATAGACACATGATCGATGATCGGCGATGATGATCGTGATCATTGTCATTGGACGTTTGGGCGACATCAGCCTGGCATTAATTGTACAGTTAGAAGTGGCCCGAAGTCTAGGTAGTAGGAAAGGGTAATCGGGAAACGAAAGTCAATTAGCCGACAAATGGAGGAACATCTGCGAAGCGCGATGAAAAGCGTTGACAAATATTTCATGGTTTTCCTATGCAAATTTCCCGTTCCTCTCCTAACTGCCGCATATGCCAAGAAAATCTGACTGCCAAGGGTGCTCTCTCTCTCTCTCTCTCTCTCTCTGCACTTGACTACAGTTATAAAGAAATTAGCTGCGGCCCAGACCCGGCAGAAGGAGGAACGAACAAGTGAAGCTTCAGAGGAGTGGCAGAGCTGGAAACGATGTCAATCTAAACATGTGTTCCTCGGATAATGCCGAGCGGCGAGCTAAATGCATAAAATATTGATACAGTTTGTTTTATGGTCCATTATGTGATGATGACAAAATGGTTTGTCTTTGTTCCCCCGTTTCATCCCCCGATTCATGCAAAGTAACGCTGGATCCGGCATCGACATCGGCGTCGGGGAGCCAGGGCCAGGACAATTTGTCATCGCTCAGCGAGGGTTGTTTAATGAATTAGAAAACCACAGCACAGAAATTAATGATGATCATGATCATGCCTTCAGCGACAGGCAAAGAACCGGGGTGGCATTTGTCTCACATTTGACTTTGACTCTCACTTCGAGGCTGAAGGCTGTAGGCTGTAGGCTGCTGGCTGCAGGCTGATTCCCATTGTACGAGTAATAGTAGCGGAGGCAATAAAATTTATCAAATATACAAAAGGATTACGGAGCAGGGCCGCATAAATCTGGGTGGGTTTTAAACTGTCAAAAAAGAGCAGCCCCGTCTGAGCAAACAGAGAGAACTGCAGTCCCAGTCTCCGTTCCCTTTACCGAATCTGCACCAGAACCCTGACGGGGGAAATGTTGCTTCTTCGGCCCATGATAGCTACTAATCCGGGGATTTACATGCGCCGGCAATTATGGCAATATGTTCGCCCGAACTCCGACTCCCCGCCTCTGCCCGTCTGTCCCATTGTCTATCGTTTTTGTCTTTTTAATTTCTCAAATAGAACTCACTTTTTAATTCAATTACCAGCCAGGAAGTCGGGGCCCAAACAACGCCCATAAAAACATTTGCTGTCCTCAATCGAAACGTTCCCATTCGAGTCCATCCGGGGAGTGGACTTCCTTTTTTATCAGGTCAGGTGTCGCCAATGGCCCGGAAATGGGAACAACATTTGCAACATTCGAGTCGTTGCGAGTGCATAAAAAACCGATTGAATGTTGCCACAAAGGAGCCACAATATGCTCGGTGGTAATGGTTGTCGTCCAATGGCATCCATATGGTGGATAGACACGGGAAAGGGATGAGAACCAAAGGTAGAATGTGAGAAGAGAGCTCCAACTTTGATGCAGAAAAATATCGAACTTTGAGGGTGTGAAAAGTGCTAGAGGAATGAATTTTAGAACTATTTTGTGTGCTTGAAAGTACTTGAAAGTAATTACCAATATTTATATCTCCAGCTGTAGTTCTCTTTGATTAAGTTCCCTTATTGTTCACATATGTGACCATCCATCCATCCATTCGTCCATCCATCTATGCAGCTGTGTGGCCAGAGATCAGACCACCCATTAGTGCAACTGTTTGTACTTATAGAGTGTACTCGTAGGGAGGCAGACGCCTCGTGGAGTAGTTGCCTTATCGATGTTATCTGGGGAATGACGAAACCAATTTTCACTCCGGCTATCTGTTAAGAGAGAGAGCGAGGGAGAGGGACAGCCCGGAAATGGGAACCCATTTCACACATTTAACTTTCGCAGGCGAGCAAATAAAAAACGTATTTAGCTGCAATTTGCCGCCATCAATCATGAGAGCTACGACCCGTAGCACGTAGCTTGAGCCCGTAGCAAAAAAAAAACCGTAGAGTCCCGCAACTTCTGCCACATGGCCACTTTTCTGGCCACTCATATTTGACTTTTTTCTATCCACAATTTTACCTGATGAAGCGTTGAGTTGCTGGGACCAGCGGGTGGCCAGAGGCAAATGCGAGGAGGCAGGAGGGGCAGTGTCACTGATGCTTTCATCAAAACCAATTAGGATTTTCTGCAGGAGTTCGTTGAGTGGAAAATTGCTGTGCTGCTTTTTCCCACTCTCGCATATTTAACTTTTTTTGCAGAGTTTTCCTCTATTCGTTTTTTTAGCCAGAGACAGAGACGACATCAAATTGCCATCAGGGAAAGGCTGCCTGCCTCGCCTTTACTTTTTCCATTTTCCGTTTTGATTTTTTTGGGGGGAGTTTGAGCAAGTTGCTAAATGATACGTGAAAATGACAGCTGACGAGATCGATGACGTTAGTTTTGCATCCGTGATGATGCAGGAGATGATGGTGCCAGAGCCTGGGCTCCTGCTGATGATGATGCGGATTCGGATGATGATGATGGGGCTGAGCGATGTACCTTGACAAATTGACACATTGCTGGCACTGATGGCAATGGAAAGTTACTGCTTCTTTGATTTAAGGTCAAAGGAACTCCGAGTTCGTTGCGTTCTCACGGTCCCAGGTTCATGCGATTTCAATTAACTGCCGCATCTAATTAGATTAAAGCAATTGCCGGCAAGTAGACGAGCATTAAATTGGTGCTCCTGGCACGCGGCCATAGTTTTCCACTTGTTAGAAATGGGCTACAGAATGTCTCTATTAGAGTTTTCCCAGCCGAAAAACAAACACTTTTTGCATAGATCCACGCGTGTCAGACTTCAGTCACGGGCTATTCCCTTCCCCTATGGAGGGTAGTGGTGTGGCCTGGTGTGGACCTGCATTGGCCATAAATCTATCGGGTTACAACCCCGCGCGGTGCCGCACCGCAGCAGAGTGGAAACTGGCGCGTTGATTTAAGGACAATGTGGCAATGCGGATTACAACAATGCGGCAACAAGCCGAGCACTGGGAAAGTCTGTGACACTGTGAAATGTCGAATTTGCGTGCTTTAATTGCCACAACCAGCGGGACTCCAAATACATCCGAGAGAGAGCTGCAAAATGTGAGAGTTTGGAGCTGGAAGTGTATCTCAAGTTGCTCTTAAAGCTGCTGGGGGCTGGGAGCTGAGAGCAAAAAACTCATCAAAATGCTGGGCAACGTCTGCGCAGCTCTTTGTCATTTGTATCTGTATCTGAGTATCTTTGTCTGGGACTCTTACCCTCGCCGTATCTGTGCAAACTTCAGCAATAAATTACAAAGTTGCCATTTTGTTTTTATCTTCTGCATGCGGCATGCTGCTGCTTCTCTTTTTTCTTTGCTTTTTCGTGTACTTTCTGTTTGCAAAATAATTTTGATTTATTTTTGCGCCCTCGCAGCTTTCTTTCTCTCCTCCTCCTCCTCCTGCCACTCTGCCGCCATTTTTGCGGGGGTGGCAAGCCGAGTTTATTTATATAAAGCTCTCCATTAAAAAAGGCAACAATGGCACGACTCAGAGTGCGGCTGCGGGTACGAGTCCGGGGCTCCACTCTGGTATATATTTGTATATTTATAATTACTGCACATGCGTATTGCGGGCCCAGAACCCCCTTTGGGCTTTGGGCTGTGAGGGTCTGTGCTTTTTTGGGGGAAGTTTTTGCTGGCTGCAGATACATAAATTTTCAAGTAATAAATTATAAAAGAAAATGGCTGCCGCAAACTCCAACTAACTGGATCTGTCTCTCTCTATGTCTGTCTCATCCTCAGGTCTGGTTCAAGAACCGCCGGGCCAAGTGGCGCAAGAGGGAGCGCAATGCCATGAATGCCGCTGTGGCTGCGGCGGACTTCAAGTCCGGATTCGGGACACAGTTCATGCAGCCGTTCGCCGACGATTCGCTGTACACGTCGTATCCGTACAACAACTGGACAAAGGTGCCCTCGCCGCTGGGCACCAAGCCCTTCCCCTGGCCCGTCAATCCACTGGGATCGATGGTGACGGGCAATCATCATCAGAACTCTGTGAACTGCTTCAACACGGGCGCCAGCGGCGTGGCGGTGAGCATGAACAACTCGATGCTGCCCGGATCGATGGGCTCCACGCTGACCAACTCGAACGTGGGCGCCCCCTGCCCGTACACGACGCCCGCCAACCCGTACATGTACCGCTCTGCCGCCGAGCCCTGCATGAGCTCCAGCATGTCCTCGAGCATCGCCACCCTGCGGCTGAAGGCCAAGCAGCATGCCACCGGCTTCGGCAGCCCCTACTCGGCCCCCTCGCCCGTCTCGCGCTCCAACTCCGCCGGGCTCTCCGCCTGCCAGTACACGGGCGTGGGGGTCACGGACGTTGTCTGAGAAAACGCGCTCGGTGCTCTGCTTAACCAGCATCAGCACCACTTGCAGCACTTTTCCACCCACCAGTCGGCGGGAATGGGAGTGGGCGTCGGTGTGGGAGTGTCGCACAATGGGATGCAGCAGCACCTGGGGGGTGGCCATGGACACGGCAACGGCATGCTGCACGGCCATGGCCACAGCAGCAACAACAGCCTCCTGATGGACCACAGCGACCTTGGCCATTCCGAGGAGGCAGCTGGCGGAGGGGGACACAGCATCGAGGGAGACAACAAGTCGTCTCTGGACTCCAACGGACTGATGTCCGGCGGAGGCACCTCCAGCGGTGGAGGCGGGGGCGGCGGCACCAACGACAACGTCGACGAGGGGGAGGAAGACGTTATCGATTGAGGGAATCCTGAAATAATGGAGCTACTACGAGTAAATAATTCAATCTATAGGCAAAGCAAAGTCGGAGGAGGAGAGTAAGCTTAAGCATTCAGAAATAATTTTAGATGTTTGCGTAATTTACGGATAAATAACGTACCAAACCCCAGACCCGAACCCGCACCCGAGAGGTTGCCCTTTGCCCCTATCAAAATGCAAATTTTTCAAAGAACAATAATTAAATTTATGAAATCCAGAGAGTGGTAAGAGGAGGAGAGGAGAGAGTGGAGGATGTGTTGTGAGGAAGATTAATTAGCTTTCGATTGGAATTGGAAATTGAAATTGCATTCTGTTGGTGCTTTTTTTTGTTGAGATTAAATGCTAATTACGTTCGATCTGCCCCGCCCCCAGCCCCTACACTCACACACACACAGAGTCAGTCGATGGTAGAAGTTAAGTGTTTTTGTAAATAAAAGCAAATATGTAGCTATAGTCCGCATCTGTATCTAAGGGATACAGAAAGTATAATCAAATCCCAGCTCAACCTTCCCCTTCCCGATCGGCGGCACTCGCCAGCCAAGAGTATAACATATATCCTATATATATAGATAGAAAGGTATACATATATACCAGAAACGTATCACGATCAAGTCAAAGTCAAAAGTCAAAATGTATTGTAACTAAACCAAACCAAAACTAAACAAAAAAGAAAAACTATATCAAAGCCGTAGCAGTTTTTAAGGAGTTGTCTAGTCGTATGGATCCGCCAGAGAAGAGCATATATATATGTGTATGTATATGGATATGTATATCCCTCCCCCAACTAAAGAACCCCGTATAAATATAAAGCTATTTAATAATTGTAAACTTAATATTAATAGTTATAGAAATTGAATCAAAAAGAACAATAAAAATTATGGAAAAAACACACGCCTCTGATTCAATCACTGAAAGGCTGAATGAATGAATAAATGAATTACGAGGGTCAAATTGCGGTCAACCGCAGGGATAATGGATGGCTTTCCCTTGAAATGGAAAAATTAAAAAATCAAATTGTAATTTACAGAGTCCAGGGGGAGCTTTAGCCAAAGGAGTGGGAGACCCAGCCACGCCTAAAGGGAGAAGGAAACGTTTAATTTAAAGATACATAAATACATTCCCCCCACAGGACGCTTCCCCCCATTAAAGACACATCCCCTGGGTGGGTGATGGTGGCAAGCAAGTGTTTAATTCCGAGGTGGACCTGGTGCAAAAGATCCATCCATCAATTTATTCATTACAACGAAATTATGTCGAATTTATATGCACCCCGCCGACCGCCAAGTGACAGGACACTGCCACTGCCACTGCCATTACCCCCCCGACCAACAAGCGACAGGATTTCGTGCTGCCGGAAAATCACCGCACAATAAAAATAATAATAAAAGGACATCCCCGGACACCCTGCCCCGACTATGCAAAATGTTCGAGGGGGTTGGTTTCGTTTCCTTTCTTCCATTCGGGCATCAAATTTGAATTTCATATGCTGCCCGCCCGCCTTGATTGAAGCGGGCTAATAAAGTGCCGCTACCGGATCGGGGGAAGTCCTGGATTTGGAGACGGGGGGAAGTGCGGAAGTACGGGATGCGACGGAATAAGAATTCCCGCTGCGTTAAGCATCCATTACGGGGGGGATGGGCGACCCGGCGACCCAGCGACCCAGCGACGATTTGATTTATTTTATTTCCCCTTTGCCCCGCTGTTAATGTTTTAATAAGATTGATTTTATTGCGGCCTCCACTGTGGCACTCCCCGTGTGGGTGGCTGTGGAGTCAAAGGGTTAATAAGTTGCGCTCCAGCTGTTTTACGAACTTCCTTATTGTCTCTCTATTCCAGAGACTGTCACAATTTGTGGCCCTATTGCTTTTCGGGGGAGCTGCTATAGGAAATGCTTGAAGAAGTGTTTCTCTCCTGGAAAGTTTCTCTCCTTAGAGGAAAGGCTTTACGTATCTCCTGTTTGGTATCTGTATCAGTCTACACTTGCGTAATTAACTTTTCGGCGTAATTAATGCCAAGTCTAATTATTGTCAATCATGCTCAGGCCAGGACGGAAGGCAGCCAAAGGCAGGGGAAAGGAAGTGTACATAATGGATGAGATACAATTAAAACCAACTTCCTATGCATGCTCAAAGGAAAGACAAGGAAATGTGTATACGAGTTTATGTGGATATAAGAGGAGTGCCAAAGGAGGGATAGAAAACTACACTTGAAAAAATTATAAGAGAATAAAAGCTTTACATACCCTTCGATTCAATGTCTGTCATATGACAGAGTCGTGCGTTCAGTGTGCTGATTGTTTCCTTCCAACCCCATCCAGAGGATACAGAGACCCTTTCGTGAGGCTCTTACATCTCGGCGGCTTCGATTGTGCACATAAAAGAAGCAGAAGCGAGCGCCATCTTGAAACTGTCTTAAGACACAACGCATGCTGTCAGCCATTATTTGCCTGCCAGGCAGCATGCCCCATGCCACACTAACCATCCAACCATCCACCCATCAGAGACAATCAGAGAACCAGTCGGGTAACCAGGCCACCTCCCCTCTGCTCTCTGCTCCACTTGATTCCCCATCATTTACTTTGTCAGTATGCGGCAGCTCCATCATTATTACTGCTGCTGCTTCTGCTTTTGCTCTTCGAGCTGTTTTGCCATTGTGTTGTGTACGTACTATATACAAACTCGTCATCATGAGCATCATCTCCAGAACCCGCTTCGGCTCTGGCTGCTGTATTTTTCCCTTAGGTACTTGTCTTTCTTAACTCATTGCGTTGGCAATAAATCTTCGACGCTCTTATCTGCCATGCACAGTTTGGGTTAGGCTTTCCCCCCATGGTACTCTCTTACCATCCGAGAAGAAGTAGTATTCCTCTCCCCTCAATCCGTGTCATATGTCAGTCGCCTGCGACTGGGGCTAAATCTATGGCACCTGCTTAGCCAGAGCAAAAGGGTTTATGGCTTAATTAGTCCCAGATTCAGGTCCATTCCAAGCAGTTTAAAATTCAATTTCTGAGCCGCTTTTATTGCAGCAGCTTTGGGCCTCATTAAACGGAAATGAAATATGAACTAAATCTCGGAAAAGAAATCTAAATAATTGTCAGCTTCTCCATAAAAAGGAAACCCCAAACGAAGACAATAACACACAGGTTCCATTCCCCAATATTCTTCGGGCTTATGGCCAAAACAAAATGATGGCCAGAAAGGCCGCACATAAAACACATCACATATTTGTCCCCCCTGCGCGGAACCCCTGCCCAGCCACTGTTTATTTATTTCAAATTTACTTTTTGGCCATTTTATGATGCCAAATTTTGACCTTAAAATCATAAAAATTGTAATCAAAATGTTTGCTGCTCCAGCACAGTTTATGGCCAGCAACCAGGTTGGGATTGGGAAAGGCACAACGGTCAGATGGTGCCGGCAAAATTCTAATAATGTCTAAGCGCGAGTCCAGGCCGGAAGTAGGAGCTGGCAGAAGACCAGGAGCGAGAGGATGGCCAGGGCAAGCTGAAGGCTCAAGGCTTATGGCTTTTTAATGGTGCCGTGTGTCGGTTTTGTGGCAAATAAAATGGCGCACATTAAAAGCCTGCCACAAGGAGCCAGCGCGCTGAAGTTGGAGCTGAAGCTGGAGCTGGAGGAGCACCAATTGCAGTGGGCACCCGAACCATATTGGGGTCATGCATGGCAGAGCGTTGGGTAAATAAAAAATACATAAAAATATTTTACGAGCCCAAGAATAGAAGGAATAGATGGCCCAAGGAGTAGTCCCGGATAGAGTAGGCCAGAAGGGGACAACTTGCCACACAGGAGGCACGGAGCCCCGAGATTGCAATAAAAATGGCGGCAAATAAAATTGACAATATTGTCATTCGCGCGATTTGATGTCGCCTGCGGAAGGGGGTCACTGGCAATCCTTGGACTTGGCAACAAAATGAGTACATTTTAATTTACTTAAAAGGCATAAACTTGCTGGAAGGCAGCTTGCAGATGTGGCTACTTATCTAAACAGCGGGATGGATGCACATTTATAAAGTGAATCCAAGTGGGAAGTTTCCAGGCAGTCAATCGCATTGGAAAGATTAGATTTCGAATCAAAAGTTCATTGTTTAGATAAATAAATATATATTTAGGGTTATTTTCCGTAGCTAGTTATTCCTTTGTGTGACAACTGCCGACGGCAAAACGATTTTTAGTCAATCCGTTTTCTGCGCAAGCAACCTCGAACTGCCGCCCGGAACTTTGCCTCCCTTTTGAGAGTGTGGAGCCAATGATTATTCCGGGTCTTGTCATTCCGATTCGCATTATCCTTTGCACTTATTTTACTACTTTGTGCGCGGCTGCGTGCCCTTTCTGTGCCTCGTGCAGATCCGTGGCTGTAAGTGTAATTGTGTGCGGGTGTGGGTGCGGGAGTGGGTGTGGCAGAGGGGTGCGTTTGTATAATGGCGGGTGGCGGCGGGTGCTGCGTCGTCCTCACCCAAAAGAGAGGTTAGTGTCTGTCGAGTAACTCGTATTGTCATTGTGCAAATAAAATATGTCACGACTCTCCCACTCTCCCACTCTTGGGATGTGCTTTTTGGGTCCTGCCTCAGAACCCACCCTCGGCTCGAAATAACCGAAACACGCCCCTGTGTGTATCTAACCTTTTGTGCCCATTGTACATCCATTGTAGTCCATTGTGCACGACTCCCACAATGAGAGCAAATGTTTTGGTTGCTTACTCGTATAAGGAATTGTCTTTTAAATAAACTTGGATGAATGGCTGTACGTAGATGTGGATGCTGAAGGGGAGAATAGGAGAATGTGTATGTGGCTAGGACAGTTCCAAATGGAATAGATATATGTATGTACATATATGCGGTTACAAAGAGTCAACCCACATTGATTTCACTGTCATGTACAAAAGGGGACTTGACCCACGCCCGAGTGACTCCACAAGTGAACAGATTTAATTGTGTTTAGTCGTACCTTTTAGCAAAACTAAATCGCCTTTCGCATTTCCCCTCTGCAGAGCCATGATCCTTTACACATGACAAACCCGCACCTAACAAACGACACCCGAGAAATAAACACAACTATAAGGGAAAAGCCAAAACCAAATCCGAATCTAAATCCATGATTTCACCTGCCAAATCCTTTTCAAAGCTGGCAGTCAGGTGAAAAATAACGAAATATTGTATTTTTCATACACATTTTTATCGAAATATAAATGCACATCTGTGTGTGTGGGTGTGTGGGTGGGTTGTTGAGCCAACCAACTACATATACAACTTTATAAAAGACACTCGTCTGTTGCGCTCTCTCTCTCTCTCATTCTGACATTCTAACCAACCGTCCACCCCTCCGCCCGCACTCCTTCTAACCCCGTGTCTTTGTGTTGAGTGCTTTTTGGCTAAATGCGAAATCGATTGGAAAACAATTTCCAATTTTTAAAGAATTATCGCCGCCATATTCGCGCATGCTGTACTAAATCACACATAAGTAACCTCTAAATCTGCTGCTACCCGGATGCCCTGCCCTTCCACACTCACACACGAACACACACACATGGAGGGAGGAGCAGGGGAAAACCTTTTGGCAAAGCTTTTCCTTTTTGGCTCGTTTATTTCTTTTTTATTTTTCCCTTTTTCCGCTGCTGCAATATTTTCCATTTCATTTTCTGCGCGACTGCTGGCAACGCGTTTAGCTTTGGCTGCACGGCTCACTGACTTTCAGTTATACTAAATATATATACATATGTACATATGTGTATATAAATACATAAGTATGTACATACATATAGAGATATACCCATATGTTTATATACAGATGGTACATAAGACATTGCGACTATGGGATGCTCATTACTTACTCCTTTTAGGCAATAAGAGGTTTAAATGTTCGTCTTTTAGGAGCAGCACAATCGACACTTCGGATATATTGACTTGAGATTATCTGAATAAAATGTTTTAAAATATTTTGATCAAACTTCTCTTCAGGTTTATGGCTACGTTCACAAATACGATCATACCCCAGCCCCCACAAGAGTAAGAGGTACAGAAACCGTCGTATGTCGTATGTGTGTTATCTTCACCACAATAGAGCTGGTGGTGTGAGGTTGAGTGGCAGAGTGCCGGAGGAGCGTGGAGACGGAGGGGAAATCGTAACCAGCAGCCATTTAGTTTTATGTGGCCCGTACGGGTGGGTTATGCACCTTTGACTCGACTCCAACCGACCGACCGTGTACGTCTCCATTTCCATTTCGCAGAAGAACTTGTCACCCCGGAGGGCAGGCATGCCACAAAGCATTTCACATGTGAGCCATTTATTATTATTTGTTTTTAACGAACCCCGGGAAGGGCAGCCCAGGAGGAGCACAGGGATCACAGCCGCAAGTATTTCCTAATCAGGTTTTAACTACTAATAGGATTTGCGAGGTGCCGAATCGTAATTTACATGGATTTCGCACGAGATACCCAAAGAATTGAATTGGAAGCCAGAGCAAAGCTACCGCTAATGTATTGTAGCTTAGGCCAAATCCCTTTGCCACTCCTTTCCTCTGTTTATGCAGCTTCTTTTTCCTCTCTCCTCCATCGCTGCTGCTGCGGCTGGGGCACGCATGTGTGCTTAGCACGGAGTGGAGGCGCTGGAGACGCCACTGACGTTCCTGATGGGCCTGTAACGGGTGCTGAATCGTTGGCGCCAGCAATTTCGCACCTTAAGCCCCAGCGAGTAGAGTACGAGCACTGCCATTATGGCGGTGAACAGGCCGGCGGACAGGATCAGGAACCAGTGGAAGTAGCAGGATATGGTCACGGGCCGGCGCAGCCATCCAGTCAGGCTGCCGGTGCACTCCTCCATGACGCACTTTCCCTTTGCGTTCCTCATGCAGCCCTTGGCACAGCACCCGTTGGCTCCACAGTAGAGTAATACCTCGGTGCTCTTACTCCTACTTTTCATGGAGCAGTTGACCGCATATACTTGGAACAGAAGATCCACCAGTACACAGATCAGCATCCAAATGGATTCCATGACGATTTCTTCTTTTTACTTTTTTTTTTTTTGCAAGAAACTGGAAATTTTCTCTGTAGCTTCCCCTGGGCTGATGTGGTTTGGATGAGCTCTGGATAACAATTGCTAGCGATAAATCAGAGGTTACTATGTTCAGATACTTCTTTGCTTTCCATTTTGCTTAGATGTTTTAATGTTTATGTATTGAGAATAAATATAAAAGATAAAGATAAAAGATGATTGTATTCCAGTCTGTATTTTGTTGAATCTTTTGGTTATACTCAGAACTATTTAGAGAGATGATTCGAGGACATCATTAGGATTCTCCAGCTTCCCCTCAGCATCCTTCGCTGGTTTCTTTGCGGGAGCATTTGTCACCGGAATCTCTCCTCCGGGCTTCGGCCAGACATTTGGCTTCTCCTGCAGCAGCCAGAGCTCGTCCAGCTGCCGCTGCATGTACTGCATCGCGTTCTGGTGCTTGTTGGTTATTACGTAGGTGCATCCCAGCCAGACTCCGGACAATATGATAGTTCCGAAAACCAGCGTCACGTTGACAGGTATTTCCTCGATGAATTCCCTAAATGAATTGGCAGCGGCAGATTTTTTGCAGACCAGGAAGAGCACCAGCATCCCGAATGAGGTGTGGCGGAACGTCGCTAAGTTTCTCATTTTCGAATCGCGGTTTTAATAGTACTAAACGGGGCCCGTCTGGGTTTTCTGGTTTTATAGACGGTTCGGTCAACTTATCGGTTTGATTTTGTTTGCGAGAATTTGTTTGGGGTCATGGAGTGGGTCTTTCCCAGTGCTTTGAGAGTCTCCCCAGAGACTGCAACATGGAATAAATGTTTCAAAAAATGTGGGTTCGTTTTGTTATTATTCAAGCGATCTTTTTGAATGGAAGAATTTCTACAGTACTTTTGTATATTTTGTAGAAGTTGCAGTCGTCTGCCCTCGTTCACTTATTTGTAGAGATGAAGGGTGTCCTACAGTCGCCTAAGCTGGCTTCCATTTCATTCATTACTTTAATTTCGTTCTTGTTATGGCACTCCTTGGGGTTTAATTAATTTTGCAGCACTTGTCGTTGTGGTGATGCTGTTTGGGTGGGGCTGAGTATGCCACTTGAGGGATCTGCATGCCTATCAACATTATGAAAAGTGCCACATCAAGCGGCGGGCAAGAAATTCTCGGTGCTCGGGGCATCCGACTCAAAGCGACCAAATCGAAAACCAAATCAGCATAACAAAGTGATTCTAATGTAATTCGTGATTTTGCATAATTATAAAGTAAATAATTAAAATTATTGTGTTGCCTGCACAAAACCGAAATGAAAACATTAAATTTTAATGACGTTCCTCCAACTCCAACTCTGTCTCTAAATCTCTCTCCCCGTCTGTCGCTGACTCTGCCGCATGTGGGGCCGTGCGGTTGGCCATTTACAGGGGGGCTTAGAGGCATGTCTATGCTGTCGATGCACATGTGGCACTGCCCCCTAACCGCTGCCTGAATCGGCATATAACTAATGCGTAAATATTAGCAAATATCGAAATGGACCCCTTTCTGCTGCCCATCCCCATTCCCATCGATGAGCCACATAAATTTTGAGCCACATATGCACTGCCGAATGCCATTTTCCCCTCTGCTGTTGCTTTTGCTGTATTTGTAATAAGCAATCAATTATTATTATTGAATTTAGGCAGGGCTCGTGGGCGGCAGCGGAGGTGAAGGCTGCTGTGCCGCCTCCATTGGGCAGCTGGTCAGCGCCACTAATGCGTCTAATGAGAATTTAAGCACACTTCAGGCACCTCTCCCCTCTTGCATTTGGCGTGAATTTGCACTGGACACACACTCGTGTTCGAGGTACAGTTGTGCTCACCGAAAGTGCAAATACAATTACATTTGGGGTCTCATTTAGCGGCGGTTTTGGTTTTAGTTTGGTTTATGTTTTCCAATTTCCACTTTTGTTTCAGTCGAAATAACGCAAAAATCTGTGATTTGCCGGGGGTCGAAAAATGCTGCGAAATGAGAGATTGTGAGCGGGATACAGTGGATGAGAAGTGGATCCAAAGCATCCACATGAAGGGGTATCAGATCAACCCCAAGGGTAATCTGTTGAATGGAGTTTTGTTCTTCTTCCGAATGCCATTTGTAGTCGCTGATCCCCTTCGCTGGCTATGCCACTGGTTTCAGACTGCTGTTCCTGTGCTCCTGTCCTGTGATAACGGCCTACAGAGGCCGATTTACTAAACCGACATCGTTAATGATAATTTAATTATGGGCCGGCCATTTCGGGCTTTGGCGACTTAGGCACTCCTGCGATTCGGCTGCGGCCTGGCTAATTGCAACAAATCTGCTTGGGGTCGGTCGGACGGTCAGATAGCGATAGGGCCCGCTCGGCGACCGCTTAGTCGCGGCTCTTATTAACTGTTAATTGTTGCAAGCCAGAGAGAGGACAAAGCAGCTAAAGCCACGAATATCCACGAATATTCGTTGCTAGGCAAGATAGCTGCTCCAATGACAGCTCTGGGAGCACATGCCATATGCCATTTCCGATATGAATTCAAGCCAGAATTCAGTATTCCCCTGCCCCGCCCCGCGGTGCGTTTTATTATAATAAAACAAAAGTGTCAGCCAAAGATATGCGCACTCGATGCCGATTCGGATGCATGGAAATCCATATTGAAAATTGATTTAAATTTTTAATAGGCATTTCTCTCTTGTTGCATGTGGCAGTGGCGGCGCTTTGATAAAAATGCCATCCACGCAGCAGTCGAACAATTGGAGGCTTACGGCACACGGAAGATATGCCTGATGGCCCTGACGGGGGCTCTATTTAAATATGGAAACAATACTCGAACGAATGCGAACATCGCAAATGGCAAAGAGAAATCGGGATCGATTCGCTCCAACTTGCAGGGGACTCCATGATTGGAGGATGTGTTTGTGCATCTGGCATGTATGCGATATGAATATCTATATATATACGAATACATATACTTGTTTGTGGAGCTGTCAAATCATATTTTAATCTGTTTTGATTGCTGACTTTTGTGCAAGGGATTTGTGCAGACTGCACCTGCCACAGAGAACACAGCAGCACTGCCGCTGATGCCAGTTGCAGATGAAATGCAGCGGGAAATATTGCATTTTATTTGACTTTTATTTTATTTATGCAAAAAACGCAGCATTTTATATGGAAAGCTCGTGTGTCCCGGCTCCGACTCTGACTCTGACACTGACTATGGGTCCATTCTGTGTTCGGTTTTCTGTGTTCTGAGCGTTTTCCATTTGTTTCATTTGATGTGCGAGAGTTAAGCAGTAAAATCCACTTTTTACGAGTTGTCCCCGGATTTCTCCCTTTAGAGCTTTGTGTTACTCATATGAGAAAGCATAAGAAGACTGGGAATTTGTTATTAAAAGATTGCACGCCAGAGATGAGCAAGAAAAAAAACACTGACACATCTCCCTTTTGATCTCCATCGTTACAGGACAGATATCTGCAACCTTTTTGTACTCCCCCAAGTGCTGCTTACAGTCACAGCTAACAGATCACAGTTTTGCCTTTGCCGTGGTCACAGTTTGTCACACGTTTTCCTAAGCAAACCTCATCACTGGCACGCACTCTTCTCCGCTGCAGGAGACCTCCCCAGCCTTCCTTCTACATTGCGGGCGCGGCTTTGGCAGTGACTTAAATACACATAACCATGGATGGTGTTGCTGCCACTGGACGCGACGCTGGCGATGTCGTCGCCTCGTCCGGCCCCTCGGTCCTCCTCGTCTTGCGTTGCGTGGCTCTCGTCTGCCCTGTTCTGGATTGTCAACATATTAGCTTCAAATTGCTAAAGTTCTGCGACTTTTGCTGTGGCCTCATTTTCTCACGCACGCACAGCTAGCTGTCTCCTTCTCTCTCTCTCCAGAACACCCCTCTTGCGGGGGTTGGGTGGGTGTGTGTGTGTGTGTGGCATCATTGTTTAATGTGGTGTTGCCAACTATTTTAGCCAAAGAGCTCACACGGGTTGCCGTCGGTTCGGGGCCGCCGGGTCCGGGTGATTTGCTTGCTTAGCTTAACAAGGCCCAGACATTGGTCTTCGGAGGAGGAGAGGCACGGTACGGCACGGGTCCATGTCCGTGTCCATGTTCATGTCCCTGTCCGACTGTCCCCCAGCGCCTTCTTTGAGATGCTTTTGGTGCTGCGGCATTCGGTTGACATTCGTAAAATCTCAAAATCCCGAAGGTCGTTGCCAGGGATTTTCTCAGATTTGGCTAGATTTAAATGAATTAGTTGCTGCCGGCCCGGCCCGGCCTCAGCCCCGGGCCTCCGCCCGATTGATTTTCTGACCTTTTTCACTGCTTTTTTCAGCTGCCTCTGCTCTCCCGTCCTCACTCTGCTGAGCAGTAGGCCAAAATGCAATTTGGCTTAAGAGCAATTGCATGCCATGACTCTCCATTAGCTGCAGTCGCTCTGGCTTCTCGCACCTCCCTCCATGAGTAAATGAGTACAAATGTGGCTGCTGCGGGTTGCTGCTTCTGCTGCTTCTGCTGCTGCTGCAAAATAATATAGATGACACAAAATTAGATGGTTAAATGGGGAAAAATGCGCATTGCATGCTGCAAGTAATTAAAATATGAGAAAACAGCTCCAGCCCCTCGTCCGCCCCCTCATAAAATATGCCAAAGTCAACAAAGAATGTCCGTCCTGGCCACCAGTAGTCCGCCACTCTTTCTCTGAGCTCCAGGTCCGGCTGGATGGCTTAAAAAAGCATCAAATTTCATATTCAAAATGGCACTTTACATGTTCAGCATAATTTATAAATGCACGCAGGACCAACAGCAGCAGCAGCAGTACTAGTACCAGAGGAAGCAGCAGCAAGGGGAGAAGCGGCAAAGGGAGCGGAGCAACAGACCTGAAATGTGCTGCGGTGGCCATATTTTTGAGGCAACATTGTCGACACTCGGGTACAGGCAGGACTCTGTTCTGGCAGAGGATGGGTGGCAGACACAGCAGCAGGACTATCGATGGCATCGTTCGGCACTATCCAGTCAAAGAGTTGAATGGTTTTGTGATCCAATTGGAGAGCAGAAATGCAACATAATAGAACATCTTTATACAGCTGTGAAATCTATTGCAGCCATTGAAGAACCTTCTAACAACTGCCACTCCTTACCATCCATCAAATAGAATCAAATGACTCCCCCGTTCAGTGTATTTTGTGTTCGTTGTGGCTGCCTTTCTGTTCAGGCTGTTCTTGTGTGGACATAGCAAACAGCAAACATGCCACAGTCCTGTTCCTGCCCCTTCCAGTGCCCCTGCCACTGCTCTGGCCTTCTGCCACCAACCAGCCTTTGTCCAAGGTGTATGATGATTTTAATGGCCTCTCTTCAGGCAGAGCAAACGGGCAGGGGCAGGGGAACAGATGCAGAGCCAGAGCCAGAGCCAACATGTTGAAAGGATTGCTGCGAGTTACGCCATGACCAGGCCATGCTGCATGCCGCATGCCGCGCCTACGTCCGTGTCCTGCCACAGTTGATTGGCTGTTATTTTCGGTGTTGACGCAGCCGGAATGCAAATGGAAGGAGTGCGAGGAGGCAGCTGTTGAAATTTGCATATCAAAAACGGGGCAGGACATCCATGGCCATTGCCCAGGATGTGTATTCGTGTGTGTGTGATTGTATTTGTGTGTGTGTGTGTGTATGTGTGCCGTGTCCACAGTGGTGTAATGGCCCGCCAAAGCCTGCCGGCCCGGAGGGCATCCAGCCTCTGGCTGTGCCAGCGGCTCTATGAATTTATGAACATAATATAAATTTATTTTTGCCAACTTTTCATGTTTTTGTTTGGGCCACCAAAAATCTGCATGGACGAACACCGGGACGGACCAGCCCCCCTCCCAGCCGTACATTCTGCACTCTGCAGCAGAACTGCGAAGGACCAGGACAACAAAGGGATTGTTGTGTCAGTTTGGACCACACACAGGCACACACACACACACATCTGTGGGTGTATCTACGTGTATGTGTGTGTGTGCTGCATTCAACTGTGCTTTCGAGCACGTTCAAGTTTATTTATGCGTATGCAGAATACTTAATGAAAATTTAAATGTAAAAGTTACTTGTAGATGCAGCAGCCTCTCTCTCGGTGGGGATGCCACATGCCACTCGTACCTTTCCCGCGTTCAGAGGAGGCGTCTCCAAAGTGAATACACTCAGAAGGAACAGAAAAGAACAGCAGCTCTCCCGCTCTCTCTCTCTCTCTCTCTCGCAAATGGAATCCTGGCATGCACTTTACTGATCCGAAATTCACAGGAAGCGAGTGAGAGAGACATTTTCTTTAGTTTCTTTGCCGTAATCCAAACGATTATGTTTTTCCATTCGGAAACAGACACGAGACAAATGCAGAAAAATATTTAAAATTAAATTGGGAGGACCAACCCTAGGAGGGGGTGGGGCCAGTGGGTACAGCCTCGGCTATGAGCCCGTTCACTGAGCCCTTGAGTCCGGCTTCAGCTGATTATGCAAATGCAATGCGACCGCACGCCCTGAGACATTCTCTCACTCCTTTTAATGGGCTACCCCCCATTCGATTTAGATGCAAATTCATCACAAAGCCGGGACGGGACGGCGCCCAAGAAAACAATAAAACTGACCAAAGCATGCATAATACAAACGGACTCCCAGGAAGGCCACCATTTAAATTAGAATTTTTGAAATGCAAAGTTTCAAGCTCCAAGCCTCGCTGCCTCGCTGCCTCGCTGTTGTTGGGCAAATATAAAAACATAACTCACAAATCCAATTGCCATAAATAAGCAAAAAAAAAAGAAGCTCGGGCCAAAAAACTTTTGCCTGCATGTCGGCAGCAGCCACCGAACAACAGAAAGGATCAAGACTGGCCCCGGAATGGGGTAGGACTCGGCCTGTAAGTGTAACTCCATCAAATGATGTACAAGTTAACACATTTGCTGCATAAATCTTGTTCAGAAAGTCTAAACGGCGCACGAACAATTCTCGCAAGTCGAGTTATTCAAAAATCGCTTCTAAATTGGCTACACTTGCCACAGACTGCCGCTGCCGCTCCTGCCCCATCCGCTGGTGTGGCTGTTGTTTTGCTGTGTTGCCATGCAGCTTTCGATTTGTGTGTAGATTTCGTGCACATTTATCTTGGGGCAGCTTAGGCGAAAAGTTATGAAATATGCGCACGAGCGTCGCACAAATTGTCGAGGGGTTTGGTTCGCGCAGAGATGCGGGGAAGGGTTGCCAGGATGCTGCCAGGATTCCAGTATGGCTGTGGAGACCCCACTGGATATGACTGTTGTCCACAGCAAATCGTGCAGAAATCTGTTTGCTCGTTTGCCGTTTCCGACTGTCCGCGAAAGTACTAGACAAAAACTTGGGTATGCACTGTGCCCAGAAGGACTCTGCCAGGATCTATAATTAGGTCTCTTAAATCTCAAAAAAATTCAAATTTAATCAAACAAATTCGTATAACTCTGCCAAAGCTACCCCTAAGCAAGGTTCGATATTTCTCCATCAGTGGGAGAGTTCGGCTCTCGCTCTCTCTACCCTGTCCCTGCCCTTCCAACAGCGTGTGTGTTAGAATTAAATAAAATAAAATTAAATGTATATAAAATTAGGTTAAATGCCTTACCCCAGCAGTAGCAGCAGTAGCATCCACAGCCCGAAACAATGTTGGAAAAGGAAAGATGGCAGCGAGTTTTATTATACGTGGTATTCGCAGAGCTGAAGGGTATATTGGCTGCAGGGAAAATTGAGAGCTTAGATCTTGGAACAACTTTAAGATTCGACTCCTTACAACAGATTTCATCAGCTCCTTTCAGTCTGATTGATTAGCGGGTATTAAATAGTCGAAATATCTGGGTTAGCCTCGCTGCTTGTTTTATTGCTATGTAGATGAGCCAGAGAGAGAGAGAGAGAAGGAGAGAGCAGGGTTGTGAGGAGAGAGCAGGGTTGTGCTGGTTGGGAATGTCATTAGGTGTGGGGCACGAGCCTGGACGAACTTTCGTGCACCCCTCCACATACGTGCCCCCGCCAGTGGCTGGCTGGCCCACAAAACAAGCGACTTAAACAGGACTTATGGTTATCTTCGCATTTTATGGATATTGCGTTGCGACTGTGTTGCACGAGGTGGGGCAGGCAGACGACGATGCCACAAAATAAATGAAGTTACTCCCAGCCATATGTTTGCCAAATGCCGTATGTAAATGTTGCACAGAAAACACTTTAATTTGGCCAGAGACAGTGGAAAGGGAGAGAAATGAGAGCCAAGAGCCGCGGCAAGGACATTCTAGACATTAACTTAATGGCGCGAATGGAGAAAAGCGAGAGTGGCAGTGGAGAAAGCAATGGAATTACTCGCTGAACTTGACGCAAATCAAGGGAAAATCAACTGCAGATGAGGCATCAGCCGCTGAGGAATGCTGCGCCGCAATGGAAGAAATTTCGTTTGCAGCCAAAAATAAAATGCGGCCCTGCAGCGAGAGTTAAGCCTACTTAAGCCCACGTTGCATGTTGCATGCAGCAGGCAGCAGTCAGCGGCAGTTGCAACTAAAACTGTTCCAGCACGGGACACGAGACATGGGGCACAGACACGGGTACGGGCACGGACACGGACACGATACGTTGCACCATTTGTCGTTGCAAGCTAAGCCCACTTAAGCCCTAAAAAACAGAGAGGAGAGAGAGAGCGGACAAAGACACTCGGAGCCGGAGCAGCGCAGACGTTTTTACATTTTTGGACTGTTGCCGTTCGATTTGACTTATGGGTTCGTTTGCTCGCCTGTCCGCTATTAATAGACGCGCGCCCTCGTAATCTGCTCATCATCAGTGCTCCAGAAGTCAGTCCAGTCTTCCTCTCACTCCAGTACTCCATGAGCGGAGACGATGATCAAGTGGAGTGGATTGCCTGGGATGGCAGGTTCCGCCGCAGAGATGACGGGATAATTATGAAGAGCTCTCCAACACCCAGTCCTGGTGCCGGTGCTGGTGCCTGTCCCATCCGATAATTGGCAGCAATTTCACGCCCTGCCAGCCCCACGCGACTCCTCCGCTCAATTGTTTCCTATGAAATACGATCGAATATCCACAAACAGACACAAATTTGGGTGATGCGGGGGGAGGAAGATTGGAGTTTCCTCTGCGATTTTTTTCAATTTTTGAGTGAAATTCAGCCGTGACGTGGAGCAAATCGCCCCGCGAACTGCCTCATTACTCCCATGAGTTGTGGACGGGAGTGTGGAGGCGTAATTAGAAGCCAACGGCTGCAGGGATTAGTCCAGGGATATTCAAATTCGGGGTGTCCCAGTGGCCCCCTTCTGTTTGCAGGGATAACAAACATAATATTAAAACATGTCAATATTTTTGTGAACAGCGTCGCTTGGAGACACGCTCCAGCGAGTGGAACGTGATCTCCGAGTAGATAGAATCTCTGCTGCCGGACTCCAGCCTAGCCCAGCCCAGTCACGGCTCGATGGCAGCTGCATGCACGGAATATCTAACCTAAGCCAGAGTTCCTGCCTCCGCTTCCCATTCCATTGAAGGCATTTCCACACCAAAGATACAATCGTACATTCAAGACATTCTCAGCTAAAAATATATACTCGTACTCGTATATGCGAACCATTCCCAGCCGAGCCAAAGATACACTTGAAAAATATGTATCTTTAAGGTTCGCAAGCCAATCCGGGGGGAGGAGCAGGACTCGAGTGCTCCCCCATTAAAATGCCGTTGTGTGCGCCATTTTGCCGGTGTTCTGTTCTGTTCTTTTCACCCCTTCCCGAGCATGGAACCACCACCAACGAAGAACAGGGTCTCCACTCCAGGGCTCCCCCTTTAATTATGATTCAGTGCACACAAACTTTTGTTGCGTGCCACTCGCTTTGTGTCCTGGTTGTTGTTGTTGTTGCTGTTGCTGTTGTCTTTGCTGTTGCTGTTGCTTTTGCCTTTGCTGTTGTTGTGCGCCTTGTGCTAACTTTTCAATTCCTAATTATAATTAGAGAATCGGTTGTGTTCATAAATATTAAAAAGGGTCGTCCTACGCCGCCATCCCTTGCCTGCTGCTCCAGCTCCTCCTGCTGCTCCTGCTGGATGGCTGGTGCTGCCAACGACATTGCATGAATAATTAACTCGAGTCGTTTTAAGGGACACGACACCAGGCAAACGGCGGTGCAGAACGGGGTGTAGGGGGTGTGGGCTCCATCTCCTGGCATGCGCCATTTTGTTGTGTGCTTGTGCTTGGCCAAGAGAAATTCCAAGCGACTCTCTCTAATGGAACAACAGTAGCAACAAGATAACTTCCTCTAAAGAAGAATGTTGGCGGGGCATGGTATGCGTGTAACAGTCGGAGGAGTAACGGCGACATGTCATGAATTTATGAATTTTTGCATTTTTAATGTAATTTGGTCCACGCCACGCAGCTTTCTGCGAAGAGAATGGAATGAAATGTTCTGGGTGCTACAAGGAAAATAAACGTTGGAACAGTTGCTTCGCGAATCAGTACTGAGGATCCTATGACGATTCGTCAATCTACGATATTACGATATTATTTGGCTGATCTTATAATATCTGAATTAAAAATCGCATAGAATTATGGTCACAAAAACAAGGGTTAGCCAAAACATTAAGCACTTGTTAATTGGCTTAGATTTAGCTTATTTTAAAGGTGGATTCAAAGTGGCCAAGAAATTTGAGGTATAATTCAAGTTTCGCGCCAAAGAAGTAGTTCCTTTATTTTGAGGAACCAGTGAACCGAACGAACCGAACTGAACTGCTCCTAACAGCACAAGCATTAACATTTCTGGTTGACATAGCGCCATTAGACGCTTTTTTACAGAACTAACTGAACAGCAACCTAGCGGCTTCTAATTGCAACTGGCAGCCCATCGCCACCTAGCGGCTGTGTTGAACCAACAATATATGGATGCGCCACCTAGCGTTCGGTAGATTTGCTAGATGTCGCTCAAGTAAAATAAAATGTATGAAAACAAGTTGACATTTCAAAAGAAATAAGTTAAAAAGAAGCGAAAAACAGTTTATTTATAAGTATATCAAATATATATAATAATTAAATTTGTATTGTATTTATGTTTGTATGTATAATTTTAATTATATTAAAACTATATTAAAACTGTTATAAAACTAATCAAGTATACCGCCTGACAAGCTATCAAAATGGATTAAATGTGTACAGACCCGTTGTAAAATAGTGGATAACTATTCCATTACATTTAAGTAGCTTCCATTTCAGTATTAGTATAAGATTAGTCTTCAATTCAAGGGATAACATTTGTGATTGCTTGCGGGTCAGTTAATGCATTAAAGCCTGAAGCTATCTGTTTCTGGGTTCATCTGTAACTCCACTCCCAGGCGATGGTTTAATTATATGCAAATGAAAGGTATCCGTTTAAGATGACCCTCAATGAACCAAAGCACTTGCTTGTTTAGGCAAGTTCAATCCTCGCGTCACTTCATCTTCATTTCTGTGGCAGAGTGCAGCAATAGCTGCCCTCGTCGATGGGGAAAGCTTCTCGAATGCAGGAATGCAAAAACACGAAATTAATGACACACCGAGCAGACAACCACATGAGACCCATAAACCAATAACCAAGAGTAACCCGAAAGTTAGCAAGCAAGCACATACACACACACACACACACAAAGACATAGATGCAGGAGTAGGGACAGAGGGTAGAGGGCAGAGTCAGAAGCCGGATGGGGCATGCAGCAAGAAGGACAACGCATTGGCATTGGCATGCAGTTGGCAAAGTGAAACTAAAGCTACATGATACACATATCTACTCGTACAGGGGTCCGACACCAGCCCCAGCACCGAGACCAGCACCTGGCCAGATCAGGGTCATAATCCGCTGCCCAGAAAAAGAAGAGCAGCCAACAGCACAATCAACTTCGACTGTGCCCCCGCTCTCATTCCATCAAGTTGGGAGGGCAGGAGGTGGATTCGGATTGGTATCTGGGTCCACGACAGGTGTATAGTTTTGGCGTTGACGCTGGCTTTGGCTTTGGCTGTGGGTTCAGGTTCGCCCTGACCACAAATCGTACGCTAAAACCCATTTTGGCTTGCCTTTTGTGGAAGCGGAGGGTTGGTGGCAGGGAGCGGCATCAAATTAGATTTCAACGGAGGTTACAGACTCTCTCTCTCTCTCTCTCGCTCTTCCTATGGTATCTTCTCCCTGCTGGTGTCTTTCCCGTAGCATTTGGCCACTCAAAAGGAGGAGGCAAGTGGCAAAAGGCCAAGCAAAAAGCCTTGCCTGCGGGCCCCCAAAAATCTAAAGTGACACTGGCAGGCATCGCCTCGCATCGCAACGCAACGCAGTCGAAACATTTTAAAAGCATCTTCATCATAAATCTGCAGAATGAAAAACGATGCATGCCACACACGTACCCATGTGCCCGTGCCCGTGCCCGTACCCGTTCCCGAGCAGGAGGAGTACAAATTTAGTTACATATTTTGCTTGTTTGCTTTCTCCTTTTGCTGCCACTCCTCGTGGCAAGGCAAATGCAACGCAAACGCAAAGGCAAACCCAAAGTGATATTGTCCCCTGGTGGCTTAACTTGTCATGCGACTGTGGCTGGGGCTGGAAAGACCTTTTTGCATTTGGGGGCAGTAGCAGCAGCAGCACTAACACACTAACACAGTTACGAGTACACAGAGTACAGAGTCCAGAGAGTGTGGAACTCCCTTGCAGAGGCCACATTTTATGAATTATTCAAAATGATCATAATAAATTACTGCAGTCCTTTGCAGGAGCTCGAACCGGAAAGTGGCTCCCCTTTATCGCCTGCCATACTTTTTCGTTTCCTGGGTGCACTTTTCGTTAAAATGTTTTATCGTCTTACAGCAGCTCAGTCCCGGTGGCATGCAACACAGGGAGTGCCATTCCTCCTTGTGGTAGAGTGAGCGTCGCCATCCCTGGGTTATTATCACAACTTTGTCCATCGATGTGGGGCCAAGATTTCTGATGAAACTCAAACAGATACGAGTACTCCATGACCACAAGGTAGCTGTGTGTGTATAAGACTGAGCTCTGGCTGAGCTGAAGCTGGGAGCTGTAAGCTTGAGATATGCTAAATGAATCATGCTGATGGCTCGGTGAAAGCTGAAAGTTTCGCTCATTAAGTCCTTGAACAATGAAACGCCACCTCCAGCAGGCACCAGGCAAAGTGCTCGTCGAAGTAGTTGCTGCTTGAGAAAACAGAACTTTCCGAGCAAGATAAATCAATTTCTTGGCTGGAGTCCAGGGCACAATGAATGCTGCCTGTCTGCCAGCCTGCTGCCTGCCTAAAAACAAAGCCCTTCTTCATCTTCATCTTCAG
This sequence comes from Drosophila subobscura, assembly GCF_008121235.1. Lineage (NCBI taxonomy): Eukaryota > Metazoa > Arthropoda > Insecta > Diptera > Drosophilidae > Drosophila > Drosophila subobscura. The sequence goes on along the minus strand of NC_048533.1, from coordinate 24,221,443 downwards.
TTCTGTTTATTTGTTTGCCACTAAGCAAAGCTTCAAACTTTGGCGTCGAGGCGAGAGCACCTGGAGAGCTAGGCTGCTGCATGGTGGATGCTATGAGCATGTGCCCCATCGAGGGCATCCCGAAATGGCTTAAGTGAATGCTCCACCGATGCTGGATGCTGGATGCTGTAGGAGAAACTGGCGCATTGATTGATTATCGACACAGTTTGGCACTCAAAATTCCCCAAAACTCCAGCATTGAGTGATGATGATGAGGCCACTGGGTAAGTTGTGACTGCCTGGGGCCTATTCATGGTAATGCCAATGGCCATGCTCCAGCGAATGCAATCACAGTTCGTACCTAAAGCCTTGTCCACTTTCCAACACCACCTACCGGCAATTCCTTTGCTGACTCCTTTGATGCGGGCTGGGCCTCAGTCCACACGCTGGTCTCGGCTCAATGCACAAGCCAGTTGGCGGAGCCACATTCGGCACAACAGGAACTGGCATTGCAAAATGTTCTGGTCCGTTTCTTTGACATTTGAGCCTAGATATTTGTTGGCTTGCTGCCAATCGAGCGACGATCTTGAATCGTTCATCCACAGCTGAAAAGGCTTATGGTGTGGGTTGTGGTGCTTCAATTATCGCCTCAAAGTGAACTGATTCTCTCTGTCTAATTGATTGTGGCTTCAGTGGCCATTTAGACTGCTGCCAGGATGCATCCAACAGGAAGCACAACAGGCGGCATCCGGGGCACGCCTAATTAGAGCCGATTAATGAGGCAGGGCAGCCGGTGGGACTCCATTGTTCCTCAGCCATAGCCATTTGCCGTTTTCTATTGTATACGCATTTCGAGTAATTAGTTGCACTCTCGCACTCACACACACGCACACTCACACTCACACGCACACACACTTGCAGACAGAGAGCCCTCTCGGACAGCCGTGCAAGGCTCTTATGTGAAACAAATTGTGTCCTTGCCGCTGCCGGAGCCCATTGTCTGGAGTCGGGGAATACAAATGTACAGATGTACCTTGCTGGTATGTTGGGGCATTAAAAAATTAGTCCATTTGTGTGTGTGCGTGTGTTCGTGTGGCAGACGGGTCTTAAGAAATCAAAAAGGATTACATTCCGATTTAAGCCAGGGCCAGCCAAGGCGCCAGACGGCCCGCAGCAACAGGTAGCCAAAGGAGCAACAAAAGGCTCAGTTGGGGCTGGATTTCTTTGGAACCCTTCTGCCCGACCCTCGCCGAACTAAATTAAAAGCAAATGAAATAACCTTCATCTGGTTAATAGAAGGTCCTGCCCTGGTCCTTTGTGGCGGCGGCCATTGTTGGGATTTACAAAAGGGAAACTCGATTAATGCAGGCGCCAAAAATTGGACGCACCTCGGGGCGGTTCGCTCGTCAGGATTTGGGCTCGCCCACTGTGGGTATGCGTGTGTGGAGGGAGGAGGAAAACTTCACCAGATTGATATGGCCAGCACGTCAAACTGAAATTAGTTTAGGTTCTTGGCTCTCGAGAAGAGAATCTCATTAGTGTGTCACAAAAGATACTCCGAATTTCGCCTCTACTTTTTTAGGGACTCTAAACCTACTTTTGGAAAATGCCTCCCCTCGTATCCCATTTATTGCCAATAACGTCTCCCGCATATCTTAATTATTAAGTACACTATATTGCAGATAGAGAATATCAACAGCCATCGTTGATGGCATCGGCACTCATCTCGTTAGCATTCCCTCACCTTCTGCAGTTGCGTCATTAACGTCTCCCCTGATGGCTGCATTATTCAGTAAACTCTATTAACATTTACGGACGCTGCGATGCCCGGCACTGCCCTGGGGACGCTGACGGTGATGCTGATGGTAAATGTTTAACGAAGTTTCCTTTGGAAAACTATAAAGCTCAATTAATAACAATTTGGTGACCAAACTTTTTTCCAAACTGGGTTCATTCTTTCAGCAGCTGAGACCAGATGATTATGAGGAGGAGGGGGAGGAGAAGCTGCTGCTCCTGAAGTCTCCTCCATCTTCATCTTCATCTAGTGGAGCGCATGAAATTTTATGTTTTATAGGTGAGCGAGCAGCACAGCAGGAGAGCGAAAAGTAGGGCCCGTGCTGTCCCGGCAGTTTGCTGCTGCTGTTGCTGCTGCTTCTACTTCGATCTACCTTTGTATTTTATTATGCCACTGGGAGCCATACGGCAAAAAAAGTAAAAGCCATTTAAAAGCCGAAACTTTTGCAGGCCCACTCCAACATGACACCAGAAAGTGGGTGGCCACTCCTGCCACTGCCACTGCCACCGCCACTCTGACAGACCACACCCTGACCCCTGCTCCCGCATAACCACTCTGAATGTGGGTTGACGCTTTGTATCCTCGTGCAGCAGCAGCAAAAGTTTCAAGTAAGGCGCACACTTCCGTATTTATGGCAAATTTCAGCGCTGGACTTTTGTTTTGTTGCAGCTCTGGCTCTCTCTGTCGCACTCTCTCGATGCATTAAGCCGCAAACAACATGGCAAGAAGGTCGGGAGGGGGCAGACAACTCCGTCCTGACTCATTTCGCATTCCGCGAGTGTCTGTCCGCCGTTTTGCTGTTTGTTTTGCTGGCAGCTTTCAAGTCAGCGGCATAACTCTGCACTTGAGTGCACTCTGGGGCCAGATCTGCTGCCTCTCTGCCAGCCAATCCGGATACCCGATACCCCGATGCCCCATCCGAGTCACGTACATTTCAATTACACTGGCTGCTCCGCTGACTGCTCGCCCGCTCTCGTGTAACTAAATCAATAATCCATAATTTATTCCGCGCAATTAAGCCGACCATAGACGTTGTTGCTGCATAATTACAAACGAGAATTGTGAGCCACTGAAAAAATCATGAGCAGTAATTGATTTACTCATATTAATGCATGTGCACACATTTTACACCCTAGACAGGATGGCACTGTGATTATGTGGAGATGTTTGCAAGGCAATGGATTGTACTCTCTGTTTGGCATTCATCAAACTTCCATAGCTCCATCTAAAGTGATTCATCAAGGGTATTTAAAGCACCCATCGATGCACCAAACTATTCTCTCTCCCCTATTTATACTCATTTCCTGATGAATGGTTGATGTAGCAATTAAAGACATTAAAAATATTTGCCGCCTCAATGGATGCTTTGTATAATTCAGATGGGGAGAGTGCTGCTGATAAGGGAGGGTCCTTCCCTCCCACTTGGTGGGAGGATGGTGTGCTGCCTGAGCAGAAGTTTTCATCAAGGGATTGCAATGTCAAATACACATAATTGAATTTGGTTTGCTTTGAATGCTGCGACGGAGCCGCAATCTAATTATGTTTGTGTGTGGATAACATAATCCAGGCGGGTTTGCTTCTCCTTCACTCGCCTCCATTATATGTATCCTGAATCCGCGAAGAAGCAGCTACTCGCAAAAGGCAGGACAGAGTCGAACAGAGCAGAGCACATTATATGCTGTGGCACTTTTTAAAATTGACTGCCAGAGGGGTGAGTGGGCGGAGTAGATATCTTTTGTGGCTGCGGCAGACAAATGCTTTTAAGAGCAGCACAAATTTCGCCAAAGGACATGTGTCCTTTCTTGTCCCGGCCACTTTCGATTTTCCGGCATTAGCCAAAAGGGAAAGCAAGCAGAAAAGAACGTGGCTATAGCACTGGCATGTGGCATGTAGCATGGGGCAAAGCTCGCTCCGAAAACTTGTTTTCGCTTGGGCAAGGCGAAGGCGTTCAACATTCTCTCAAGTCGGCCACTTTCGTACGTATGACAGGACATTTCATTGTGGCAACAATGTTGCTTTTATTGTAGTACTCGGACTCGGACTTGGACTCGGACTTTTCTTGCCACTTGCCACTTGGCAGCTGTGTGCCACAAAAGTTTGCTGGAGCGCCGACCGGGCGTGCTAAATATTTTTGTGTGTGTCATTTGGGCGGCAACAAAGGGGCTGAAATAACTTCAAATGCATTAAAATAATTTAAGTACCATTTTGTGCAGTGGTCAAGGCTAAGCAAACATTAAATAAAGTGGAACGTCGAGTGGTCGATCTGTGAATACTCTTTACGGGTCACGTTTCCCCCTAGAGAACTGAATTGATAGATGGATTTACCATCTGGGATGGCTGCTATACCGTCTCAATACTTATTTCACTCTCCTCTTGCATACATCGCAGCTTCCAGCCTCCTTCAATTCTATAACAATGCAAACATCACGTATACGCAACGTGCACCGGGAAGGCGTTCAAGTGCAGCTCGCATGTTTGCTTGTAGTCGAGCAGCGGCAGCAGCAGCTCGAGCATGTCACGCTAACCGAGTTGTGACCTTTTTTAAAGCCTCCGCTGCTGCTGCCATGGCCCTCTGCAATTTAGCAAGCACTTCCGTTGTCGTTGGCGTTGTCGTTGTCGGGTATGTGCACGAGCACGGGCAGAGGCACCACCAACACGCACCTCAAACGGGAGGCGTAAATGTTTTGCAGTGCGCCTGGATGCCTCCGTCTCCCTTTGACGCATGCCGCACTGCCATGCTGTGGCTCTGCAACAAAGCAAAGCCAGTGAAGTACTCTGCATTCCCTTGCCAGCATCTCTTCTTCTCAGGCACAGGCACAGACTCAGACGCTGACTCAGATTCCGACTCTATTCTGTTGTTGTGCTCTGTCTGTGGCTGTTCATGCGGCTCACTAGGTTGCATTCTTTTAGTCACCTATTTGGCTCCTTCTCTGGCTGTGGAAAGTCTTGCTTTTTGCTGAAGAGCCATTTGTTCATCTGGGATCATCTAGAGTTGCTACAAAGTGAACATCGTTCGAACGGAGTGGCAACAGCAGCAGCAAGTCTGAGAAGTTGCTTTTGCCCTAGCCTATGGTGAGTGCCTCACCACATTGCCATACGGCCTGCCCCCTCGTCTTCTCCTGGAAAATGCTTATATCGCTTCTGTTTTACATTTCGCTTACAAAGTAACAAAGTTGAGGTTATCTGGGTTGAGGGCTGCTCTTCTTTTACGAGTTTCAGTTGTTTTCTGTTTTCTACTGGAATTTGCATGTCTGTTCGTTGACATTGTCCTCTGTTGCAGCTGCTCCTGCTCCTTCTGCTGCTGCTGCTTCTTTGTCAGTTTCTTATTTATGTATCTATTGTCCGAGAGCTCTAGCTGCTCCTGCGGTTGCTGCGGTTGTGGAACTGCGGTCCAAATCCCCGGATCACCCGACGACTCATTACAATGAAGTGCAGCCACAGCCACAGCCACAGAAAGAGCCGCACGAGCGGAATACCGAAAAACAATCGCAAGCGGGGCACATTAAATGCAGTTCACGCTGTGCTTGGTAATGAGCCACTTGCGGATGGACCCATCCCATCGCATCCAGCGTTTATCTCTAACTTTCCACATTTTCACATTTATAATGCTAATTCAGCAAGTTGATTACAGCAGCCGGAACGGAACGCAACGGAGGCGAGTGACCAGGATGCCGGATGATAAAATACAACATTGTGCACCGGAAATGGAACAAAAAGCTGCCAAACAGCGCACCTCCAGAGACAGAGGTTGTAGGGCGATGGCTAGATAGGTTTGGGACTGGGACTGGGATTCGTTATGGTTATGACCGAGAAATGCGCTTTAATGTGCATTTTGGTGGCAATTAGGTGCGCATCAGCATCAGTCGTTTCTGAAGCACTTTGCCAGCAATCTCCTCCTGGATGCCACTCATAATTTGCTCTGCCGAAATTGCCAGCAAATTTAGTAGCCAGAAACGACGGACAGTTGCTTTTATTTCTTCTGTTTGCCAGCAAACTTTGTGACTGCCCTGAGGCAGTACATATGTTGGCTAGCTTAATGGAGTGTTCCCAACTTGAAGTCATACAACGATTCATGCAGAACCCCAGGGGCATTTCCGTAGCTCTGGCTTTTCGCTTTTCAATTATTGTATTCCAAAGGAAAATCCCCTTGTTTGCATAAAACCTTGTTGGCCATCGGAGCTTCGCTCAATTATTTAGGTGGCGAATTCGTTTCCGGGAACATATGCAGCAGGCAAAAGCCTGGTTTGTTTGCATTTCAAATTTGGCGTGCTGCATAATTTACAATTTGGATCCATCAGCGCCGCCTGTGGATGTTGTTGGGGCTGCGGCTGCATGTTTGTGTGCTGCTAGCTCCTAATATTTCTCTATTGCCAACAGTTACAACGACTGGCAGTTGCATCTGCCTGTACATTCCACCTCTATCCGAATGCCAGTTGTACGTTGCATTTTTCATGTTTAATTTCTGTTAGTGCCGACTGCCTGCCGATGCTGCTGCCAACTGTAGCATGCGAACATACCTTTTGGCGCCCATCCACACATACACACATTCTCTCTCTCACTCTTTCTCTCTCTCTCTCTCTCTCTCTCTCTCTCTCTCTCTCTCTCTCTCTCTCGCACGTATTAGTGTTTCTTTCTGCTATCTGCGCGGGTGTGTGTGCAAGTGTTTGTTCGGCAATTGTTTAGAGTGTGTGTGTGTGGTGGTCCTTTATTTGCCACGGTCGTGTCAGTTTGACGCTGCTGTCAATTGCCCCAAAACTATGCTCTAGCATTTCGTATGCCCTTGGTGATTCCACAGTACCCGGGTACATCGTTGCTCTCGTTGTAGTTGTTCCTGCCGTTTAGGTGTTGGTGTTGGTGTAGGTGTCGTTGGAGTTGTTGCTCTGTCTCAATTGGCTCAAAACTCTGTGTACGCTGGAACATTTGGTATGCCCTTGGTGATTCGCAGTACGCGCAGTGCTGTAGCTGCCGTGTGGATGTAAATGTAGCTGGAGTTGTGTTTTTAGTTGTTATATCTGCTTGCTGCTTTGTCGTTTTAGTTGTTGTTGGGTGCTGGTGTGCTTTGTAATTAATAACAATTATCATTTAATTGGGTAAAACTATGCTCAAACTACCACGCTCGTATGCCCTTGGTTATTATATGCCAGAGTATGGTGGTTACTCTCCAAACTAAATAAAAGGTGCTTTTATTTTCACCAACATAAAAAAAATCACTGAAAAATTTTGAAAATTTGATACCTTCGCAGTTGGCACCTGAAAGGGAAGCTCTCCTAATTGGTGCCAACTTTCGCCGACACCTCAACACTTGAACCAGGCATGGACTGACTCTCTGCTTGACTGTGACTCTGTGTCCGAGTACATGGATAGTTTTTCCATCTCGAATGCTCCTTTCACAATTGTGTGTGCAAAATGTTTATGGAAACTTTTGTAAATGGAAGAGTTGAGCTTCAAATGAAATGGGTCTTTGAAAAGTTTTCCCCTGACCTACTTACCAGGTAGTTACCTTTTTAACCCATTCAAATATGAATATGGTCGGCTGGTCGTTTGCTTGTTGGCTGGTTTCCCACTGGACAAACCACATGCCAGAAAATACTTTGCCACAATACGAGCAACCCTCGAAGAGGGCTGCCAAAGCCAAGACCCCCCAAAACTCCACTCAAGTGATATTGGTCCTGCCAAAAATATTGTACGAGTACACAGACAATACGAGTACGAGTATAAATAAGCAAGCATGACTTGCCTTTAAGTGAAATTCAATAACGCATAAAATACCAAGTCACAAAAAGCTCCCCACACACACAGAGAGTCTTTACCCCTCAATTGAGTACGGATTGGGGTTGTGTGTTGGATGGTGATGGTGTGATAGTTCATGCTGCAGAGAGTGGGAATTTTGCATATTACAAATCATTTGTTTGGCTCAGCTGCATGGCCACAATTTGTATGTTGCCTAAGCTCCACTTCGAAATGTATTGGAGAAGGCTTCATAAATTCTGAATGCAGGAATGCATGAATTGCCATTTACTTTGGGGCTTGTGCGGAACGCGTTGCCATGCATTAAATCTTGGATAAATATGCAAAACACATTTGGCAACAACAAGCCGGAATGAAAAGTTTCGCCGCTTCCCCCATAAGTCAACAAGTCGTCAGAGGTTTTTGCCTAAGACAAATTAAATTTATAAACAAATGGCGCACATAGCAAACAGAAAAACAGAAGCAGAAGCTGGCAAAAAGTTCAGACCCGGGGTCCCATGGTGTTTTTTTGGGGTTTCTCGCATTACTCTCACACAGAAAAAATAACTGTTGAATGGCGACGGAGACGCAGGGGACGACCCTACAGCGCCTCAAAGTATGCTTTAAAAATGTTTCACTTAAGCAACCCTCCCCAATAAAAACAAAATGTGTACATGACAAACAAACATAAAGTTAGGAGCTCGTTAAAGAACGCCAAGGGGTAAAAAATATTCGCAGGAATACACGGAACAAGCTTTCACTCTTACAGGAGCAGCTTCAGCAGCATCCTTCTGTATCTGTATCTGCATCTGTTTTTCCCGTCTGTCTGTGTGAGTGTGTGTGTGTGGGAGTTTGTTGTATCTGAATAATGGTGAGTTGTCAAGATGGCTTCACTCTTCAGCGTTCACCCTTCTCCCACACACAAAAACACACACGTGCTAAGCACATCCAGCAACAGTTCTTTCTTCAATACCAATAAGGATCTGGTTCTAGTCCGGGTTGGACTGGTTCTGGTTTTGGTTTGGCCTCTGGCAATAGCAGCCATTCATTCTTAGATAAGTTAAGTGCGCCGCGAGCAACATCCTATGCATATTCGTACAAACAAACGTATATACACGTATTTTATAATCCCAACTCGAGTCGTACGGGGCTGAGGCTGAGGATGGAGCTGGGCGCACGTGATGCCATAAAGCCAGACAGCGAACGCCCACAAAACGACTTAGCCTAAGCCTGGCTTGCGGCATTTCCCAGCCTCAATGGAGGTCTCCTGCAGTACTGTGGTACGCGTATATGTACACGTACCTTCCTTCTCGTGGCACATCTAGGTGAAGTTGCTGATTCACTGGAGCGCAAATTGTTAAGGAAAACAGCGGACGCGTTCAGGCGCAAAAGACACGAAAATCTGATTTGGGAAAGGACCAAGCCGCAGACTTGGAGCCGCGCCGAGCAAAGGATGTGGCGGGAAGGCTGTTGAGTGTGTGTGTGTCTGTGTGTGTGTGTGTTTGTGGTCAGGAGGCGGACCATAAAAGTTTGGCTCGATGTGCATTTGTGGTAGCTTTAACCAGTGGAAATTTCATTAGAATTCGTGGGGGAAAAAAGTCAGCAAAGAAATTCCATTTCCAAGTGCGAGTAGAACGAATTGCAATTAAAACATGCATGATGGCAGCGAATTCCGTTAACACCGAGAAAAGACCAACCAAATCTCTGCGCTGTCAGGCCAAGCGCGTTTTTTTTAAAGTGTCCTTATTCAGGTGGGTATGGATAGATATTCGGATATTCGCATATTTTTTTCGGCTACATCAATAACGGATGAGCTGCCATAAATCTTGTGAAATTCATTCGATGTGTGTCCTGGCAGCCATTCGTGTCCTGATGGTTGGGTGCTGATGCCTGAACCTGTAGTGGTAAAAGCAAAGGTAAAAGTAATGGTAACTATAGCAATACCAACAGCCCCGCAGCCACGGTCACGCAATCCAAACTAAAAGGCTGGCAAAACACGAAAACTTGTCAAAGGCTTTCAGGCCCCCATGTACTCCTGCTGTGTCTGTGTCCTGGAGAACCACTTTAATTTCCCTGATATATGCCCGATGCGATAAGTTCACCTGACAATGGGAGCATATCTATTATTAACATCTAGCATCCGCCATGCCACGTCATGCTGGCGAAGGGGAAGAAAAGCCTACCCAAAATGAGAAGAAACACATGCCAATTGCCACATCAGCAGCAACCTCAGAGCCCGAAAAAGGTTGGGGAATGGAATGCAGGGCAGGAAGAGCAGGAGCCTAAGCCGGTCTGGGTCATTAACATAAAGAACTCTGCAGGCGTTGGGCACGTGTCCGCAGGACGGTGGGTGGAGGAGCACGGAAAACGGAAAAGGACCAAAAACTAGCCCGAAAGCTCTTCACTCACACAAACACAAGACAAAAGAGGACATGAGTGTGAAAGGAACCCCAACAAGATGGTAGCCAAAAGCGGTGCCCGAACCCGAACTGTCAACCCGTCGGCGCATAAATCATTTCGAGCTGCTTAGGAGCCGGCATCGGCATCGCCACCGAAATAGAACTGCAAAACAGGGGAAGGATCCCGATGTCGGCAAATGGAAAAACTGTCATTTTCCAAAGAATTTAATTGACAGTAGAAAGTCATAAATTATATGGCATATCAAAGACGAAGCCTCGCACACACAAGGAAACAGGAACGTGGACCCGAACCCAGACACAGAGACAGAGTGGAGCTAATTGTGAGGAACCTGCTCCACGGAAAGGACACACACGTGGGGAACACGTGTGAGTGCGAGCGTGCGTGAATGGACAAACATAGCGATTTGGTTTTGCTAATAAATTAATGATACACTCGTAGTGGTTCTCCACCCACCAAAATCTGTGCGCCACAAGAATAGAAGACAAACACTTAGGCGACAGTCGCACATGAGAAGCAATTTATAGCATTTTGGACGATGGCAGGACACCAGCAGCAGCCGTGTACAGGAGAGCAGGATAAAGGACAGGCGTCACTCGGACTGGCGCCAAATCATTTATCTTCGAGGGGTGGGAAAAACGTGAGCATAAGACAGTTTTGGCAAGCGCTGGGCAACACTTCAAACAGTTTAACAACACTGCAAAAATTCAGTTTCGAATTTCTTCGCTTAGTCTTCTTTTTGGTAAGACAAAATTGAAGCTCCTGCAATTATGAGTTTAACTTCCCGCCGTGGATCGGCCAGAAGTACGAGTCGCGATCCGCAAGGGCTTCAAACCCTGCGACAAATCCAGCAGAACCTGGGACCCAATGCCACTGGCAAGCTGGCTTGTGTGGAAGCTGGATGGTATCGTGACATATCTAACCCACAGATGGATGCCGCTCTGGCCTTGAAGGATGCGCTTCGCGATGACATGGAGCAGAGGACAACGCGCCGAACATGGCAGCTCGTGGAGGTCTTGGGGCTTCGCCCACGACCGTCCAGGAAGACGCTGGTCCTGCTGATGCGCATGAGTAGGGGCAACGACCTGGCCTTTCTCTGGTTTCTCATGGAGATGTGCTACAAGACGGAGGCCCACGGCCGAGCCTACGACATTAACGAGCAGATCATCATGTCGGCCATATTCTGGCTGGACCTTTACCCCACCCTCCAGGAACTGGAACGCGTGCTTCCGCTTCCTAATGCCTCCGAAAAAGACAGGGCCAATGCCACGGCCGAAACTGAGCCCCGGCGAAAGCAGAGTCGAAAAGTTCGCAAACATCGATCGGAGAGTGAGAACTGGAAGCCAAAGAAACCCGCCCAGATGGGTCCACTATCGCCGTACTTCCAGGAGCCGCCAGTCATCAAATCCTGGCATCCCACTCGAAACTTTTTCTCCCAGTTTCCCGCCAGTCCTGCTTTGTTGAGTAACATGCCCAAGGATAAGGGCACTGTCACTCGCACATCTCCGCTCTTGTCCCGCTGGTTTGGCGACTACGACCTCAGTGACTCGAACCGCATAACCCGGTCCATTCTCAATGAGGAGATACGCAATATAATCGCCTCCTTTAACGCTGCCCAGCTCCCTGCAAACGACGTGGAGTCCATGTGCACCCACCATCAGCGCATCAGCGAGATGGAGAAGTCACTGAAGGTCCAGCTGCAGGCCCTGAAGAAACAGCAGTGCGAGGAGCTGCTCTCCTCACCAAACCGAGCACAGGAGCGGCGACGAAAGAGGGTCATTTGCGAGCTGGAGCAGATGGTCGACTGCTGCCAGGCCCGGTTCCGCGAGATGGCAGCGAGGACGCGCCTCGCCTCGACCAGGAAGAAGCTCTACAGCTGCGCCAGCGGTGGTGTATCGGTGGATGGGAAAGTTTTGTGTCTGGGCAATCGATCTGGCGGAGGAGATGGCTGCTCAGAGCAGAAAAATGTGAGACTGCTAGAGGGAGAGAACCCCTTGATCCAGCACTGCTGCCCCGACTTCAAGCTGGAGAAGATGGATTGTGCGAATTGTGAGCTGTATGAGCCGGAGTTGAGTCTGCCGGAGCAGTGCAAGGGCATGAGCCTTGGACGCCCCAGCAGCTTGATGCAGTTTCTGAAGCTTTGCGACATCGAGGAGGAGAAGCTGAAAGAGGAGGAAAAGGAAAAAGCTCCTCCTCAGTCGCAAAGTTGCAGCGACAGCAAAAAGCTGTTTGAGTTCGGCGTACCAGGCGCTGAGGGATTCAAGTTCAACTATCGCCGGCTTTTTGGTCCCTCGAAGGCCACCCGATTGGATGAACAGAACTTGAGGCTGAAGGCGGCTTTTGCAAAAGCCCTGGACGAGGATTGCGAATTCCTGAATGCCACGCTCAATGGCGAGGAAGAAGCTTCCCTGGACGTCTTGGTGGACAGAGCCGCCAAGCGCGTGTTTGCCAGTGATACGAAGATCTTTCACGAGGAATACGAACGATTGTTGCGTCGCAAGTCAGAGCTCATTGCCGATCGTCGCCTGAATCTTGGCAATCAGCACTTCGACCCAGAGGATATACCACTGATGAAGAGAATACTCAGAATGGGACTCGACGTCGTCGCCAAGGATCGCCGCTATGTTCTGCCCACGCTGCCCAATGTTCACACCGTGCCGTACCTCATAGAGTGGATCTGCTCGCGCTATGGAAAGCGTTACTCCCAGGATGACCGGGAGCGCAGCTATGCACAAAACACTTTCCAGATGAGCATCCTCTATGACATCATGAAGTATCCGTTGGTGAAGCCGCCCAGCCAAATGCACACCAAACGACTGCGCTCCCACTCCAAGAACCTGCGAGAGCAACAGACGACGCTTTTCGTGGAAGCACTTATGTCGGTGGGACGCGTCTTCTTCTCCGCCATGCGTTCCCCGCTGTGCCACTCGCCGCCAGGAGACACTTTCTACGCGTACATGCCAGCCGCTTATCGCGACACGGCCTTCAGCATTAACAAGAATCTTTACCACTAGAATTTTTTGTTTTTGGTGCAGAGAAGAAACTAAGTAATGTGGAGGAGCCCTTTCTATTTGTTTTTTAAAAACTCAAAACCAGATAAGTTCTAAATGGAAGCAAGATTAAATTTTCAACGATTAAATACATTTATAAAGAAAAGATAAAACTTACTGGAAATATCCTACGCGTTTTGAGAATAAATCATAATTGTTGATAATAATAAAGAATATTCAAAAATGAAGATTGATTTCATAACACATGAAACGACATTGTAACTATGAATTAACTATGAATTGCCATTACTCTCCAACTTTAATTAGTGTCTGCATGGACACTGATTTGGTTTTCGATGTGGTCTTAGAGCCCCAAGAGGCCACTGGTACAGGTTCTGTAATGGTTAGTAAGCTCCTCCTGTTCCTTCTCCTGCAAGCTTTATTTAATTGAAACTGTTGGTATCTCTGCCAGCCGTTGCTCACATGTCCAGCAGGCTCCACCCTCTTCCTCTATGCAACATTGTTATGCATGGACGCATATCCGTTTCCGCTCTGGGCCATGCAGGCCCTGCGCATTGGTCAAGACTCGCCGGGGTGAGTCAAGACATACGAGACGAGCATTGCTGAATTATTAAAGCCGCATTTGCCTTGGCGAGCTCTCCCGTGTGATTTCTGCTCCTGCTCCTGCTGCTCCTCTGTGGCCCTGTGCTTACCTTCTGCGGCTGTTGTTTCAGGCCGTGGCGTGGCCATTTCTGCTTTCGTGTGTGGTGGGGCGTGGTAAAGCCAAATTGCGTTATCCGCCTGCCAAACGGCGTAAAGTCTGCTTATTAAAATATTAATTGAAAGTGGAAGTGGAAGCGCCGATAACTGGGCGCGGAACCGACGAGTGAACACCGAACAACGAGCAACGTGCACCCAACAGACGACCGACGAGTGACGACAGACAACAGAAAACCAAGAACCGACAACAATAGCGTCCATTTCCGTTTCCCTGTTCATGTCCCGAAAAGCAAACACTGGGGCTGCGCTGCTTTATCGCCCTCATAATTACGGCATAATGAAAATGCCAGACACGGGCAAATAAACGGCATCGACATCCCCCAGCATCCCAGCATCACCTGCAGACCACACACAGAGCAGAATGGAGGGTGGCCTCGTAAAGTCGTGCGGCAGATACAAAAATATCCAAGAATAACGCATAAAAATTGTGAGTGTTACGCCTCCTGGCTGGCTGTCCTCCCATTCCCACCACACACTCACACACCCCTCTGGCCAGGCATTAGGCATACGCCTAGTTGGGCCAGGTCCAGGCCGAGGCTGCCCGGCAATTTGGAAGACGCTGCTGCATCCATTGTTTTACGAGCCGTAAACATTAACAATTAGGCGGAGCAGAGAGAGAAAGGACCCGTCGAGCCGTTATGATTTTAACAACTTGCTTTAATTAGAAAAATACATTAGCATGCGCATTAGCCAAGACATGGAACATGGACTCTCCGTACTCAGGACTCGCCTCAGTTGCAGTGCTCCTGAACATTGTTGCTCAGGGGGAAGAAGAGGAAGTAGCCAAGTCCCGCGCCGAGCAGCACGGCGGCGCAGAGCCACACATTAAAGCTCATGAAGACGAGCATCAGCAGGAAGGAGATCAGCACCTGCAGCATGTGCAGAAAGGTCTGGGCAATGTGCAGCGGTGAGAGATACAAATCGCACGTGAGGGGCCTGCTCGGCTCCTGGTTCTCAACGGCCGGCAGGAGGCGGGTTGGTCCTGGCGGACCGGGTGGATGAACGTGCGAGTGAGCGTTGGATGCCGACACTCCTTGGGCGCTCGATGTGGACATTGCTTGGCCACCCATGCTGGGGTTACCTGATACTGCGAACCGCGGCCAGGCCCCAGACCCCGATGTGGCCCTTGGGTTTTGGGTGCTCGGTGCAGACATTGCTTGAGCGTCCGATGTTGTCGCAGAGCTGGCGACAGATATGTGTACGGTTTGATCACTTGATGAGGACATGGCCCGGTCATCCAATGTGGTCAGGGACTCACCACCCGATAGGTTTGTGGGCGGTGGTGCCGTCGATGGGGCCGGCGATGGTCGGCGCACTGGAGGAGGGCGATACACATATGCCTGAATGCCTTGGATCCTTGGCTGTGGCTGTAGCTGCATCTGTGGCTGAGGCTGTATCTGTGGAAGGTGCTGTGGCTGCCGCTGCGCATAGTAGTCGTAGTAATTGTAATGACGGTAACGGGGAGGATTGTAGTTGTCGCGGCCACCCTCTAAACGCCGTCTGCGCCTTCGAAACAGATATTCGCGGAAGTACTTGAGCGCCTCGTAGAGAACGGCCACCATGAAGATACACAGGCAGGAGACGGCCAACGCCAGTCGAGTGTCGCAGCGCCAGAACTTGAACAGGATAGTCTCCGTATAGCCACCGTGGAAGACCATGGACATGCCGCCATGATTCCCATCGTTGCGGTCAGTCAATGAGTGACCGAGATCATGGTGAGAGCGTATCGTGACGTCGTCATCCTGAAAATAGTCATCTCCACCGTGATTATGCCTTGGTCTCATAATGTCGTCACTTGCGATGGCTTGCAATTATTCAATGAATACAAATATTTTAATTTCTCCACAAACTCTAGAGGAAACAATTAGATATTGTATACAAATTGAAGTATATCGCAGTGAGCGATTCTGTTGAGTTTCCTATTCCAAGCTCAAAGAGGACTGTCCAAATAAATAACTTATGACTGTCACTGATTTATGTCTGTATGTTATGGGACTCCTCCGTACATATCTTACCAGCCCTCAATCCGGCGGGAAATCTACTTCAATTTGTCTGCAATTGATGGTACATGCTACGCCTCCTCCTCCGCTGTTTTTTTTCCTCCTCCACCACTCCACTAGATAGGCGTCAAATTCGCCGGATTCCACTGCCAATTCGCGCAAATCATTAACATAAATGGCATGTGGCCAGAGCTGTCTGCACTCCACGGGCTCCATGGACTCTACGGACGCCAAATCAATGCACTTGTGCCGTGGCCGAGCGAGACAAGCGGGAAAATGTGAAGCCGCTAATGGTAATGGGAATCATTTTTCATCCGACGAGATGCGGATGAGACGGACTCCTGGCATATTAATAAAGATTTAAGCGGGGCAGGCACCGAAATTAAGATCGCATCCGCGGCATCCACTGGAAATTGCTCACGAGTCCACCATTAGATTGTGTAATACTAAATATTAATCATATGCCGCGTGGTGTGCGCCGAGTTAATTTATGGGCCAGACGCTGATTGCCAAAGGGAACGGGATTTTTCAGCCAAAACGTGCTGCAATCTTTTGTTCGCATTTTTTAGAGTGTACGTGAAGACATGAAAGGGGGGCAGACATCCGCTGGTACAAGGACAGGGAAAACAAAATGAAGCCACTAGCTGTCGGAGGGAACGCCTCACTGACCGCCCATTAATGCTCCTCCTGTTCTGTTCCTGTTCCTGTTCCGTGCACGACGGATCCGGCACATTAATCATTTCGAATGCTTGCAGCAGCCATCGCAGCGTGCTTTTTCCGCTTTTTTCGCTCTTTTCGCAATTTCTGTTTTGTTTTTTCGACCAGAGCTCACACACAAAAAACAAAAGGAACACCCACGCGAGCCACAACGAGCCACAACAAAGTGATTCCTGCATTAAATGCTTCGCTTTTCTATGGCAGCCCCACAGACCTTAATTGTCAAGAAGGAAAGAAGGAAGCAAGGAAGGTGGAAAGGAGGGAAGGATGGAGAACCAACATAAAGCGCAGACACAGCCCAGACGAATGCTGAATGCTCTGGAGAAATGGGAAACTAATGTAAACTTACAGGAATCCTTGAATTCCTATCCCTCTATTAAGTTGAGCAATGAGTTTTCCAAGAAGCTTTTCTTTGCTCTTGTTACACAAGGGAAAGCATTGCAATGTCCAGTGTCCATTGTGTGCAGCCCGACACGGCTTAAAGCATCTTGGGAGCCTGTCCCTGTCCCTGTCTCTGTGCCAAATCCTGCTGGCCTGCCCTTTCCTGGCCTGGCCCTTCCGCTCCATTCTTTATCAATTGTCTTTTAGAGCAAAGCGTTAATCATGCGACATTTAACGAAGCGAAAGTCGACTGCTCCCACGGGACTTTGCCCCAGATTTCGATGGTCAAAGTTTTGCCGCATTGCTTCCGTCCCTCGCCTCCTGTCAATGGATGGCAGCCGAATCAGCGACGGCAATGAATTAGACGAAAGAATGAAAAATGTTCTACGACAAGCCCAAAAGCGGTCCAAGTAGAATGTAGGGCCGCACGAAGGGCATGGCAGGGCAGTGTAGGGCACGGTAGAGCGGAGTGCTTAAGGACCCGAGCAGCCTTGCGTGTAATCGCGCTGCTAAGTCCATTTAATCAACTTAATTTTGTACAAATTCCCAGAAATTTCAGCTCACTTTTCCCACACTTGCTTCACTTTCGAATGGGCTGGGCTGGCTGAGGGTGACGGTGACGTGACACCGGTCGTGTTCGGTCCAGCCGGTAGGAGGGCATTTAATAAAACATTTTCCACAATTACAACAATGAAAGAGTGCAGAAGCAGAGGCAGAGTGAGAGGCTAAATGGGTCTCTGAGCTGCAGAGCAGAGCAGATGCCTATCGCGTCATGTTGAAATGAAGTTGTTAGCGCTTGAAATAATTTACATAATTTGTTTGGAAAACATTCCCACAATTTACAAGCGTCTGTACGTGGAATACTCGTATCCGATGGATACGTAAAATCTGTGTGTGCCATGGATGTTCGAAAAATTGTGAGTGTTTCTGCGGTAAAGAACTTTAACAAAACATCAACACTAACTTGATTAGGTTTGAGTCATTGAATACTCGCACAAAATATTAAATTGCACTCCTCCCGAGATGCTACTTGGATATTTATTAAATTTAACATCCCCTAGGAGGAAGAATCCCTCCTCCATCTGACAGTCATTTGTGGACGGTCTTCACTTTTATAGCTGAAACTTGAGCTTATTTCTGTTTCGTTTCGTCTCGGCTCTGCCAAATACATTTCGAAATTTGTCTTATTACCTTACAGCATGGACATTTGGCTCTTTTGATGCGTGGGACGGGACGGGCTATTGATTTTCGATTTTCGATTGCCTTATCGGACAAATCTAGCTGCTCGTAAGTAGTCACTTTAGCGGACGCCTACACTCCTGGAACTGGAGGCGAGAGGAGACTACCACTCACAGGAAATTGAGCTCAATTGGGGGTTTTTTGTTACGTGCCGCACTCTGGAGGCACTCTGGCACTCTGCCATTTGTTTTTATTGTTTTTCAGAGTTTCCAAATTTTCGGTGTGCCCGTCCAGAAAAGGGTCCTGTCCGCTGTCTCTTTTCTGCCATACCCATTCCCATCCTCATCCCCTACTCCTCCTCTCTCTCTGTGTTGATTTATATGGCACATGCTTGTTAACACTTCATGGCTATGGGCCCGACAACTACAGACATTTACGTATGTACGTATATTTTTCTAAAAAACGGATTCTGTCCCTGACAGCCTGCTGCAGCCCTGGCAACGATTCCCGTTGTTTCATAAACGTCGCATTAGTGTCACGAAAAAACACTAATAGAAAAAAGTGCTCATAAAACTGCAGAGCAGAATTTTCACCCCTCGTGCGAGCTGCAACAGTTTTGTTTGCAATCGTCAGCTTTTCTTCATTTTCTCGGAATTTGAATGCAAAAATCCGCTTAACTGAAACAGGCATCCATCCTCCTTCACAATTCGCATCCCACATCCTGCATCACACATCCCGCATCCCACATCCTGCATCCGTGGATGAGTGGGTGAGTGGAAGGCGTGGTGTCCTTGTGCTTGGTATTTTTTTTTGGCTGGCTGCCGGAGCTCATAAAGTGGCATCCCCGCATGTACGGGCGTAAAATCATCATTTATCAGCAGGCAGCCAGGAGGAGCTCGTTGCTTGGAGCACGAGGCTCCCGCAGCTTGAAGCTGGTCCTGCTGCTGCTGGCGCCGTCGGATCCACATCACTTTGTCATTGTCATACCCTTTTTCAAGAGCTTTTCCCTACATCCTGGAATCTGCGAAAAGTGGCTACCCGCCCAGATCTTTCGCTACGAAGCATTCGCCTTGTTTATGTCTATGCTGTGCCCCCAAAAAGGAAAAATAGTGAAATGTGCAGATATTTGCATGGGGCTATGGCTGCTCCATCCTCAATCCTCCATCCGCCACAGATGTTTGTTAGTTCTCTGTTTGCCTTTTGATATTTTCGCCATGTTGGCGCCAGCTTTCGCTTTAGCTTCCGTTTCCGAACGTGCATTCTGCACGTTTGCCCAACTTGTCACTTTCAATGAGCAAAATACACTCGAATGGGAGAGTAAAAGTCTGCCCCTGCCTCTGCCTCCGCCGTAGCCTTTTTATGTCCGGGTTAAAGCCACTTGCAGCCCAGTTAAATATACCATTGGGTTGACATTCGCCAGCATTAACTACTGCAGCCAGCTGCTGCACTTCGCGTCGCATTTTCACATTTTCTATTTTCCATTTTCCATTTCTCATTGCACACTGCGCATTTCGCATTTCGCTCTTGTTGAATTTGAATTCAATTCTTCTTCTCTGCTGTCGTTTTTTATGAATTCTGGCATAGAATTTAATTTCCATTGCACACTTTTTGGCTCAAATTCTATGGGACACTGAGATACTATTGAAAGACCCTGGCTGGCTGGTGGCACTTTGTCGCAGCTTCAATAAACGTCAGTTTTTTAGAAAGAAAATTCACTGACAAAGGGGACAATTTAGAGTAACTTGAAGACCCAGTAATTGGACAGCGGCATGTCCTAGGGTGTGTTGGTGAAAGGGAGGCCCAAGACTCAGAGCAGAGTTAACAATAGACTTGACAGGAAAATGCTGCAATGCGCTGACAGCTATCCTCAATAAGAACTAATGTTACAATTTTTCAATTGATTACCAGGTATCCCGTAGTCGCAATTATCAAGTGAACTCTAGAATCACTTTACTGCAAATAAACTGACGAAGGTACCACGTTCTTCAGAGCAAGAATGACCCTTGCAATTAATCTAGAACAGAATAGAACAAACTAGAGACTTGTTTAAATTACATTTATACGGTTCGCCTTTTATTTGATGCATTAACTTCCGCACTGCACTCGTTGGAAAAACAGTATTCAAATGCAGTTCTGCAGTTTGTTTTTGGTAAGCTTCACTCGGAAAGTGTTTTGTTTTGTTTAATGTTTTTTGTTTTTTGTTTTGTTATAGTTACCATAATATTTGATGTTTGTTTTCATAGAGAACTCTAGCACTTGGTTGTTGCGCACTCGTGCTCTTACTCGTAATATTAGCTGGGCTTTAGCTTAGTTTTGTCATGGTTTCTTCTCATGAGTGGTGTGTGGTGTGGTGTGGGGACGTGGGTGTGGTATGTAAATAGTTTTGATAGTTTATCTCTCGCTTGCTTATGTTTGGTTTGGTTTCACGTGAATATCATTATCATTATCATTACATATACATATACATTTACATACAATAAAAACATGCACACTTAGTAGACTATATCTAGATGCTTTTGTATAAGTAGGTGTTGCGTGTGTGCTTTCCGTTCCGTCTGATGCAGCTTCGATTCAATCTAAACATAAAAGTAATGCTTAATGTTTGGTATCACAGAGAGGCGTGACTTTTTCATACAAAATACATACAACGAAGGACTAATGAAGAAAGTTACAAAATACAATATTATAGTAGTTGTTCTCCCTTGAGCCCGAGCCGCGACCTTGCACTCTTAAATATACTTTATATCGTTTATGTGTATAATATATAGACAGAGCCATTGAACCGTATTTACAGAGGATAGCTTCTTGCACGGAACATAATTGTAATAATAATTATAGTAGGGCTAATACGTATCTAGATTATTTATAAGGTTAATTTTTGGCTCTGTTTTGAGTATCTCTCTCTTGCAAAATCAACTAACTATTGGGGAGGGGAGTGGATCAGGGCTTGCTAGGGGTAACTACATTGGTGTACTAGGGCAGATGGGATATCAGTAGATTCGATAACGATTGTGGCTCATTTCCGGTGCTGATTGTTTTCGAAACATAAAAGGAACCGTAGAAACCTGTCACAGTTACAACCGTGTGTATGTGTACGTGTGGATACTTATAGTTCTACCTTTTTAAAATTACAACAACGAGTTACGTTTTAGAGGAGTCGTCTACATATATCGCACCCCAATACATACATACTCATATGCAATACATCGGCGAGGGGGGCGGTAGGTGCACTACTAACACTACTACATACAAATACTCTTCTTTTATACGTTAGGGTGTGTGTCTGTGTGTGAGTGAGCTAGTGAGCAAAGATGTCAACGCATCCATCTTCCTAAATGTAATCATCTCTTATAGAAAACTCTCTCTGGCTCCGTGACGCTCATCCCCCAACATCACACGCTGCGAGGGCGGCTCTCCGTACTGATCCTGATAGTAGTTCTCCCGCATCATCGTGTTCAGGCTGGAGCAGCGGAAGTAGAGAATCTCCTGGAAGGGCTTGCGAAAGTCGCGGTTGAGGGTGGCATAGATGATAGGGTTCAGCAGGGAGTTGGCGTAGCCCAGCCACAGGAACAGGGAGGAGAGCGAGGGCGGCACGTGCATCGTCTCGAAGGGCCGAATGAGTGCCAGTATGAAGAAGGGCAGCCAGCAGACGGTGAAGGCCGACATAATGATGCCCAGCGTGGTGGAGGCCTTCTTCTCCTTCGCCAGCTGAAAGCGGAGCTTTTTGTGGTGCGGCGACCCCAGGAGTCCAGTGGAGCCGCTCGCACCGCCACCGCTGCCATGGTGGCCGCCGTGATGTCCGCCCGACGGTCCGCCACTGATGGCCCCGCCGCCACTGCTGAGTCCCCCACAGGTGGAGTATGTGAGGGAGGTGTTGCCTACGCTGCTGTGCCGTTGCCCATTGCCGCTGACCAGCTCCGTGTGTCCCAGCGGCGGATCGGCGGCCGTGGGCGAGCCCTTGCCGTTGAGCGCCTTCTGGAGATGGGTCTGGGCTCGCTTCTCCTCCAGCACGATGCGGCGGGCAGCCCTGAAGATCTGGTAGTAGACGAAAAGCATCACGGACAGCGGGATGTAGAAGGAGCCCAGCGTGGCATAGATCTGATATGCGAAGTTCTGGCACACCGTGCATATAGGCATTCCGTCCTCATCCTCGTGCTCGTTGCCCAGGATCAGCAGCGGTGGCAGCGAGATGCAGGCGGCGGCCAGCCACACAACCATCACGCAGAGCATCATACGGCGGGGCGTTCGCTTCACGCCGTACTCCAGAGGCTTGGTGATGGCCAGATAGCGGTCCACGGAGATGGCGCACAGGTTAAGGATTGAGGCGGTGCAGCAGAGGACGTCGAAGGACACCCAGATGTCGCAGAGCAGCGGACCAAAGTTCCACTTCTCCAGCACCTCGTAGAGCAGGGCCATGGGCATTACCAGCAGGGCCACGCACAGATCGGAGAGAGCCAGGGAGACGAGCAGATAGTTGCAGGGCCGCCTCAGCTTCCGCACCATGCACACGGCGATGCAGACGAGGACATTGCCCACCACGGTGCCCAGGATGACAATGAGTAGAACGAGGCTCACGAAGATGGACTGTAGCGGTGGCAGGACAAACTCCCCGGCAGCAAACTCCTCAATCAACAACGGGGTGTCCGAGAGCGGCCCCAGTGTGGTGTTGCTGTCCGTAATGCTGCTGGTTATCCCCTGATAGCTAATGATTGCCACGGGGCTGCTGTTGAGCGACGCGGAGTATGGATATGGCAGCGCTGTGGTGGCGGTGAAGGCAGCTGCCGAAGCTGCCGAGGACGAGGCGGCTGCCACGGCACCCAGGAAGGCGCTGCTGCTGTTGAAGTCCGTGACTGACTCCGGTTCCGTGCCGCTCTCCTCGAGCCTCGGGGTGGCCGTAGTGGCCGCTTTGGCCGCTGCATAGGCCACCCAACTGCTGAGGAAGAGTATCAGCAGCGTCAGTGTGACGGTGGAGATCAGTTTGGTGCGGTGGTTGCTCTGATGCCTTCGCCGTCGGGTTGCCGCTGCTGCTGCAACGTACTCCGCCGCGGACGAAGCCATCAAACGGTGTTCTCTGTGTTCCAGAATTGCGGTTTCAATTCGTGAGAAGGTGATGTCTACACAGCACTAAACTGCTGTTGCTGCTGCTGCTGCTCATCATCATCATCTGGATCATTGTGTTCATCATTGTGTTCATCATCGCGTAGCACCCCTAGTGCCGCAAAATGCCTTGATTTACCCTTCGCTGTTGTTGTACAATATTCCCGTCATTAATCATAATTTCAATAAGAATAAGTCGTCTTATTAGTTTCTCTCCAGCTCCTAGCTTCCAGGGCTTCTCGTGGAGCTTCGCCTCTGGCGTCTGGCGTTTGGCGTTTGGCCTTTGTGTCGCTTGATTACAAATTTATGTGGGACAGGGCAGACAAGGGCAGGGCAGGGCACCCTCCTCCTTCTCCTCTTTTTGCTGGGCAACGCGGCGTATGCTTAATAAAAACGTAGCTGCCGGCTGCCTATTAAATGATTTCGCTTGATGTCGCCCAACACATTGACTTTTATGGGTATTACTCCACTATATCTATACCGGACAATCTACGGAGTGGCTGTTTGTGGCTGGTATTTATGGGTGGATCTGTCCAATGATTGTCGACTGGCTGCAAAGAGAAGAAGAAGCGAAAAGAATATTACTTATGGAGTGCAAACAGGTCGGTATTAAATTCTCAATTTAAATTCACATAACAAAAATCAGTCTCAGCCGCAGCTCGAAGGCTTCCCCGTCTCGTACTCGCCCACATGTCGCTCCTAATGATGGTCACAGTTGTTACAATTTCCAGGGAACCATTTTTAAACAATGAAACACAGAAAGAAAGCTGAAAGTAAATAAAGAGACAGGGAGAAACAGAAGCGAAACACAACCGCGTTTTCATGGCCCGACGGCCATTTTCGCATGGTTTGTGTACTTGCTAAGCATTTTCCTCATTTTCCACGAGTCATCCTTGCGGCTCTGGGCTCCACACTGGCGTCCCTTTGTATTAATTTTTATACTTCTTTTGATTATTGAATCGTCGGGTGGTTGCCATGCCCTCAAAAACCGCAGGCCACACCCACGCCCACGTCCCCGCCCATGCCCACGAGCACTTGACGCTCTTGAAAATGCGAAACAAATAAACAAAAGGGCAGCAGCTAAAAGGCGGCGTCTCCCGTTCATTGTTGTAGCCGTTTTTGTTGGCAGCTTCCGTTTCGCAATTTTATTTATTTCTTTTTCGCTGCTGCTCCCACTCCGAATCCTCTTCCACCTCCCCTTCCCTTGCGGTCAGCAGTCCTAGAAGTAGATGAATTCGGAGTAGAACCGCGACCCAAAGTACGAGTACGAATTTAAATTTCTCTCCTAATTGAATTCCATTTGAGTCTCTGAATAACGGTCGTCGAACCCGGGGGGAGCTCAAGCTGGTACCGCAATCGAGGACTGACTTTAAAAAATAATTTGCTTTGGCTTTCGGGCTTCGGGCTTCGCTCTCTCGTGTGTCTCGGTTTTAGAATTTATTGAATGTGGCTGGGTGGCAATTGAGCGGAGTAGGAGGGGTAGCTGGTGTCTAGACGGCCAGACGATGCCACAACTGTGCTGCAGGTGTGACCCTCTTTGCCAGAGTCAAGTTTTTAAGTGAATTTGGAAACAAAAGAATTAAAAGTGGGATTTGCATCATTAAATAACTATTCTACATGTAGCAACATTTTAATCTTATGAGCTGTGAGGACTGTATAGGATTGGGTTATCTATGAGAAAAGACTCTAAAGGATACAGAGTAAATTAATTCCCCTAATGTGATCCATACAAAGTTGATGTTTATCCTGTGATAAATTGAATCTAATTTTAGCATAAATATTTTTATCGCGCCTCATCCGTGACAGCATCAATATCAACCACCCCACAAACCGCAGAAAGCCATAGAGCAACATGCCAACGAAAATTGGTTGGACATCGGATAATAGGATGGCATAATAATTACCAAACTCTGAACAATATTGTGAGCTGCTCATTATTGTTTTAATTTTAGTTCGAGTGCAACGATATTTGGAAAATTTCGTCTCTGGTGGGGAAATTGTCTGTTGATTTTGCATTCGCTGCATTTTGTGAGTGTGCACTCAAATGGGTGGGAATTGGAGATCAGTGTTAATTATGCTAATCAAGCGGACAGCAGGCTGTCCCTGGCGGGGAGGGTCTGACATGGACATGGCCTCTTCCCGAGTGTTGGCCAATTATTTGGTCAGCAAATAACAAATCGTAAGCCGCTTTAAGCTTCGGGGGACAGTTGCCAAGTCGGACTAACGTTCGGATGAATTCTCCCGGCAACAGGACATAAATAATGTAATTTAATTATGAATTGTTCTGGGGGAAAGATGTGGGAATAGGGCTTAAAATTCCCCCTCATTTCGCTGCTGGTCGTTTGTGTTATTGCCAAAGCCGACAGGGGCCTAAATATTCATAGGTTTTAATATTTATGTACCAGGTCCTGTGTGACAGACTTTCTTTTGGTTTTTTTTCTTCCCACAAAATCCACCTGGCTCGTCTTTTGATTGCCACCGCACGTCTGCCACACTATTTGACATTCCTAATACGTTTCCAAGCCCGCAGCGCACAACTTTTCAAATACTTGGCAATTTTGCTGCCTGGCCTGGCTTTTCCTTGCCAGCAGCCCAACCCAGCCCCTCTGCGGCAGCGTCTTGAGGTTTGCCGCAGTCGCTCGACGCCGATGACAGGACGGGCTGCAAGGACCCCAATTTCTTGTCCTGGGAAACAAGTATAGTTGCAAAACAAGTATAATTTTAGTTGGGTTCTGAAATTTGTTGGGCAAACTATTTTGCAGATGCGGTGCCTGATGCGGAGTGTCCTGATTTCCGACTACTCTTGTAAACTATTTACTGCGGCGGAATGAGCACGGATTTCCATTTTCCTTCTGCATTATTAAGTTCTGCAGAAAGGAGGAGTCACTGGCCAATTCATGGGTTTCCTTTCAGTTAACACAAAATATATTTTATGGCTGCGCTGACGCTTGCAAATCCTCAAGTTTTTCTTCTCCCCCAAAAAGAATAAAGTGCTTTTTAAAATCAGCGAGCGTAAACTTAATTTTCCAGATTCAGATATCCCCAACAATTGTTTCAGGCACCCCAGCATAACAGCTGCAGCCACTCGAAGGGGGTGGCCTGGCATCCAATGCAGTTGATGGTTGCAGTTTATGGTCCGCTGAGGACCGGCATCTCCTCCGACCCTCTCGCCTTATGCCACGCCTTTGCTGTGGTTTGGGTTGGCTCGGCTCCGGCACTTAAGCTTTTCTTTCTTTTGGTCTTTTTTTTAGCAGACAGAATTTTTAAAGCTGAGCAGATTTGCGGCTGAGACTCGAAAGTCACGAAACAAGTCACTCACTGAGGGATTCAGATGTGGACTGCATACATATATAATGTAATAAATCCATGAAAAATAAAAGCAGCCAAAAATGGTGCAGTCGGGTGGCTGCATAATGAGATACCCGCAACGTTATCTTACAATCTACAGGTGCCACTTGCTTTCTTTGATGTTAAGAGCCTTTAGGGAGCGTAGATAAAACGTTTCCTTTGTATGTGTATCGAATGTCAGACTCTCCAGGGATATTGGTTTCTGCTTTAATCATGTAAAAATTTACAAAAAAGAACAAAGTGGAGTGTGGTTTGGGTAATCTGTGTTGTCCATGGATTTCGTATGCTTAACTCATTTCATATGCTCGTCCGCAAAGCGAATTTCAATTACAAAGTCATAAAATTTGATTTCTCATGACGGCTTTGCTTTCAATCCTCTGCCTTATTTATATGCCATGCTTCGTCCTCCGTTGTCGGAGCACTTGCTCCATGTTCCAAGTGCCTCATGTAATTCCAACCTGACACATCACACGGGGGACGGCGGGGAGACACTGTCTGACACACGCCTCGAGAGCACACCAAATTGCTGTAAATGGATGCGAGTTAAAAAGCCAGCAATTTTAAATTGCCGCTGTCGACATTGGCGCCCCTTTCGGTGGCAGGCTGGCTGGCAGCTTGGCTTGTGGCAGGGGCAAGCATCAGCAGCAGCAGAGCTGTCGAATTTGTAGCAGAGGGTAGCACCATCACCAGCACCATATTCTTGCGCACTTGATGTTTATGTGTCAAGCTGCTCCTGGTTTACATTCCCTTACATTTTTCCCTTTTCCCTTTTTTTTCGCTTTCGTTGTGTGGAGCGTTGGCATGGTTGTAAATAATGGATGCGTTGATTTCGAATCATATATTTATGCCAGCGCGCTTACACTGCCCAACAAAGTGTGAGAGTATGCTTACTCTTTAAGAGCCTCTCCCTGCTTTGAATTATGGAATTGCCAATGCTATTCCATTAATTTCTTTGTGCATAAGATGTGTTTTCAAGGTCAAGTACATCACATCCCTCATCAGTGGGCCACAAAAGTGTTTAGTGTTTGCCATTAATTTTGTTTTTCAGTGTTGTATAACACAGCAGTTCCGTTCATGAAAATGGCTGCCATATGTACGCGTTACAGGAAGCCTGATGGGTGTGTTCCAGTGTATGTTTGTTTATTTGTGTGCATAATAAAATTTGTTCGCAAAACATGTGTAGAAAGGAGACAGAGAGAGAGTAAAGGCATTTGCTTATCTTTGGAGACCCTCTTCCTTCATTCCTCTTTCTCTTACACGTATACCCCATCATGATGTTATTTCTGGCCTGACAGTCTCACTGGTGTTTCGTTTTTGATAATGCCTTTGCATTTAAAGTTCACGTGGGCGTATGAGTGATATGATTTGCATATACACAAGTACAAAAGTTTCGTATATATACAAGGTACACGAATTTATTTGCATGTGCGTGTGTGATGTAATAAAGCATTGAGTTTTCCATAAATTGCTCCGCCCTGAAAATATGTACGCTTTGCTTTTGCCATTTCCAGTCGACAGGAGCAAACATTTACATATTTTGTTTGCGTCTTTTGTTATTTTCATTTGATTATTTATGGTTGGTCTTCTTTCTGTTTTGGGGGGAAAAAGCCGATGATTCGCTGGGCCAGGAGACCCAAGGAATTTATGTTCGTTTCGTTCTTTCTCCGATATTTGTATGCCACATAAATGTTCGTTTTGTCAAGTCAAACATTTGCAGGCGTTGTCTCCCATTTTATAGCTCATTTTGTTGCTTTGTGTTTTTCTGCGCAATTTATTGGGTTTTAAAATTATTTCTCTTCCGCGCTGTGACATCATCATAAAAACGTACCATTTCACATTTATTCACGGAAGCATTCCAGTCAAAAAAGAGCCTTTGTCCCCCGGTCTATTGTCCATCCTGGGTCCCATTGTGTGGCAGCAGGCCGACTCATATTACTCTTTGGCCCTGCTAATTGTTGGCCAATAGCCAACATGGTCAGGTTTTTTCTTTTTGTAGCATAGTTCCGCATTTTGATCAGTTTAAGAACTCACAACGATTCAATTGATTTGATTGTGGCTCACATACAGGGGAATGCTTTCACTGCTTCTATACTGATACATGGCACATCCTTCCTCTGTTGCTGCTTTAATCTAATGCAATCTGTAGCAGCTCCGGCTACAAAGTGCATTGCAGTTCTGGCCTCCAACAATTTTCCACTCAATATCCTTGTCCTGACTTTTATGAGATTGCTAGCCAGCGTCAACGTCAGCATCAGAGTCAGATTCAGCTTCAGCTTTAGGGGAATTCCTTCTTGGCCATGATCCTGAGAGTGAGTCATAAAATCGTTTTATATGGCTGTCGGATAACTTTGTCTCCTAATTGAATTGTTTTCCGAGCCCGTGTCAGCGTCGAGACTGCCCTGGAGAGTGGAGAGTGCATTCATATCCTCGCAATAATGTCGATATTAAATTCTTTCTACCATGATGTCGGGTAACCTTTCACACGTAATTGATTTCCTGCTAATCCTGTACTTCCCTCATGCTCTCATTTCCCTTTCTCATTTACTCACCCTTTCTCCTTTTGTCCTGCTCCTCTCTTCTCGTACGAGAATCTCTCTTTTTACGGCTTAGACGGCTCTTCAGACCTCCTTAACACCTTGCCTGCAATGAAAGAGATAAGTTATTAGGTGTGTGTAAGTAATTAAAGAACCTTAGCGCATAATGAGAGTCGGGCTTATGACTGAGGCACTCTATCACAGCTCCAGACAGTGCATAGAAATCCCCACACTACACAAGGTGTCTCTACACCCTTGACAGAGGGTGCTCTGATTTTGTAATTTGAGTAGAGATTGTTGGAAACTCTCCGTCTGTAAGGGCATCAAGCTGTTCGGCTCGAAAGTCTATCCTTTTTTTATTTTTTTTTGTATGTAAATATAATAAGCCCACCTACTACTGTCTGCCACCTCGTGTGTCTGCTTGAGACGGCATCAATCATATGCCATGTTGTGCTGCGTTCAACGGTGGCTAAACAGGCGGAAACGTTGAATGGATTCCGCGCACCCGTACCCGCACACACATACATGTACGCACTCTGTGGCAAGTTAGAAAATTGAAAATTTATCGTCTAGAACACTGACAGACTCACAAACACAAACACAAACACAAACACATTGAGCACACGCACACAGAAAGAGCGAAACCGCAACATGAACAGCGAGCGCTAACAAGAAATTGTCAGCAACAAATTTAGGTGGCATCAACAGCAGCAGCAGCCTGCAACATGCCCCCTCAACTAGGTTGAGCTGTTGCATGCGCTTCATCAACGTCATGCTTAGCCGCATTTGAGACATTGTAGGCAGGCCTTGCTGCAGTCGGTCGAACACCACAGTGCAGCAGACTAGATCAGAGATGGTGCTGAGTGCCACCCAGTTGCACACATACAACATTAAAATTCCAAACATGCAGCAGCAGCTTCACCAGACAGACAGCAACAACCTCAATCACTCAATTCTCAGTGACTTTGGGCGCTTAATTTTGCATAAGAGAGAACGTTGAAATGAAATAAGAGAACGGAGACAACACACAACAGAGATTTGAGAACGTTGAGTTCTCATAGAAGTGTCATTTCTGTTTTCGAATTATGTGACTGTTCATTTAAGGCTCTGAAAGACGGCTAATTTACAAATGAAACTCAATTTAAAATCCCATTAAGTCCAAAGGCAGAGAATAAAGTGAATAAGAAAACCCAAATGAAAGAAGTGAACAGCTGCAGGAGGCTGCTACACAAGGGAGCAAAAAACAACTGGATTTACATGCGGCGTTAAGTACAGAGATACAGAGGAGAGCGAAAAGAAAGATCCGACGCCCGAAGCATGCAAGTTCCGCAATGGGAATTATATTTTCTGTACAAGATAAAAACACCCTGCGCCAGGGTATCAAAATGCAGCAGAGCTAAGCAGTTCTGTGAAGACAAAGGCAGCGAATAGAGAGATAGCGAATGAGAGCAATAGAGACAGAAAGTAAAAAAAAGCGAGATAGATAAATAAAGAATGGTTGATGCACACGGTTGACTGTGTGTGTCGCTGGATAGAAGATAATCAACTTCAGTCAGCGAGCGAAAATGCGGCGTGGCGGCAACAGCTCGACAGTTTTTAATTGAGTTTGCGCTTCGTGTGTGGCAGCCACCGTTATGAATGTGGCAGGACTCGAGCCTGGATCTGTGAGAGTGAGCGCATTATTTGCACTCAGCTGGAATTGACTCGCTTTGCGGTTTCTGCACTTACGTGAGGAGCATGAGCAGGAGCAGGAGCAGGAGTAGGAGCAGGATCTCTGTTGCAACTTGCAACATCTGTGTGCCCTTCATGTGTGCTGCTGCGGTGCAGTCGCCAAGATTTTTAATTAAGTTAATGAAGTGCATCGTGTGGTTTTTCGGTCACAAGCAGTGACTTATCCATCTTTATATTAATAAGGCCATTAAAACGGGGCACCGCACGGCACTTTGTAGAAGTTTTTTATGTACCAAATGCAATCAAGAAGGCTCCTCCTTTCCGTACTCCTACGCCACTCCCCGTCAACTGCATTTTCTGGATAAATGTGCAGCGATTTCTGCTGGAGGGTCCGGGTCTAGGTCTGTCCGGAAATAAGTGGGAAATAAAAATGAAGCTCGAGCGAAAGTAAACATTAAATATTTATGATGCTGCACAAAAAAAAGATTGCAATCAAAAACGTGAGAAAAGTTTCTATTGCATATTTATGTGCGCAGCCAGCGGAAAGCGCATCAAGGAGGAAAAAAAGAAGCGGACGGAAAATGCAGAAAAATTTTAAAGAGCGGACGCATAAATCCTCTTCAGCATAGGGAGGAGCGAGGATGAAATCAATCAATATAGTAATATTTTTTATAGTTTAGAAACTGTTAAACTAACGGATATTAACCGGAAATCTAAGAGTTGAGAGTTGCTTATTTTTCATGGGGAAAGCTTAGCTTATAAATTATTTCCGTTGGGAAATAATATCCAATAACTAAGTTCCATACAAATCTCACAGCAAAACGACTCTTTTTATGGACGGTGCTCCGAAAAAAATACCAGAACTGACTTGGCAATTCTCCACAGGAACAAACAGAGAATGCCCATCAATCATAAAAGTATCTTCACGTTCAATTCGGTTCCCTTCGCTGCCCCATAGCATAGAGACCGTACTTTCAGCTGTACGCGTAGTGCACCATATTCCATTGCTCTACAGAGAGGGAGAGAGAAAGAGTGGGAGAGGTAGGGGAGAGAGAAAGCTCTCTGTATGAACTGTAATGAATATAAAAGTGTTGCTCGTGCCTGATGGAAACTGTGTTCACGAGGAGGGACGGTGGGGGGCACTGGGTGCAGAGCAGGGATCTGCACCAAAATGGTTTTCAATTTAGTTAATTTATGGCGCGCATTGTTGGCACCGAAATCGCACTTGCTGGAGACCCAGACCCCCAGACCCCAGCACACACACAATGGGCATATTTATTGCCGTTTTATTTTCCCATTTCAATGCAATTACCCAGATATATGTATATATGCACTACAAAGACCCGAACGTATCTGCTAATAAATGGTCTATTTTTGTCGAGTGGTGAAAGCATTGTATGGGAGCAGAAGCAGAGTTAGAGGCAGCTGCGACAGCTTAAAATGCACTGAAAAATTAGAGTGGAGGAGAAAAAGCAGACTGCCCGAAGATATCCATCGAGTCCATTGTGTGGGCCCAGCTGTCCGAAATGCGGCACTTATCTCATTTGAGAAGTGAAGAAAAAGAGGCCCAAGGAGGCCGTAAGTCCTGCTCCAAGACCAGGTTGGAGAACATTAGAACACATGTCTGGCTGGTTGGCTGCCTGCTGCGCTTGTTAAGTGCAAAGTTTTAACGCTGGTTAGCAGCTGCTAATTAGCATAAAGTTGGGCCAACTTTCGCGAGACTCTTCCCAGTGCTCTGCAGAGGACCTCGTACCTCGCACGGTCCTCAGACAACAGCCACCGCCTCTGAAGGCAAGAGAGAGCACGAAAAGCAGGTCCATTCATTCCGCATTTTGATAGCGTCACTTTCCTAAAACCCAGCCATGACGCTGCATCTCGTTCTGCTCGCAAGGATCAGCATCCAAGCATACAGTTCATCCTGTTCATCTGAATCCTCCTCAGAACATTCACAATCTTCATGCTTCTGTCCCTGTCCCTGTCCCTGTCGCTTTGCCATTCCTCATTTCTCCTCTCGTCTGGCGCCGGCATGCGCTGTCGTCTTTTGTTTAGCTTGAAGCACGTCTCGCTCATCTCTTTGATAAATATTAGTTTAATTCTTTAGCTGCCAGCCCCACCCCAGAGCCCCACCCCACGGGCTCCACTCAAGGGCTCAGGGCTGCGGCTGCCGTCAGTCTCTTTAGTGGCTCGTTTTCTTATTTCATACAATTATTCGGCGTTTCTTTTTCATCTCGCCTGTGCCTTGCCTTGCCTTGCCTTACATTATTGCTACTGCCTGCTCTCCATTTGGTGTCCTTTGTCGGGCTTTTGAACAAATGAAAAATGTTAATATTTGCCTTTGATTGAAATTGGAGTATCGACTGCAGCATTTGGCCCAAAACAATTGGCAATTCGATTAATGTGGAATGGAAAATGCCAAAGAGAAACTAAAAGAAATTTCAACTGATTAATTGATGGAAAATAAATATTTTGAAAGAGCGAAGAGAATGCTTGCATTACAGCTAAACACCCCGTATTAAATTCATCAATGTGTGACGATAGGAATATTTGATAAAAACGAACTATAAATAAATATATATCGAAGCTTAACGATGAATCCATAAAGAATTCCATCAAAGAACACTCTTTGCTACTTTATTAACGAACGTCAGAAGTAGATGACAATTTGTCAGCTGATGAGAAATTACTTCCTTGATTTCCAAAATAATTCTCTGATGGTGAAAATGTTTTCTGCAAAGAATGCACCTTAATTCGATGCTTTGTGGAGCCATCAGGCGAACAATCCGGACCAAATCTCGTGGCTCTGTTAGACGGCCTGCAATTTGGCTCATTCAAGGCGCACACACCACACAAACACACACACTTTAAGAAACTGAGATACAGAGATACTTTCCATTCAATGGCAACGCAATCAATGGCAGCTGACAATTTCTTTTGGCTAGCACTACACAGTGGCTGTGGCTTTGGTTTGGTCTTGGCCAAAACTGGCAATTGCCAACTGCCACACACAACCTTGATGCATTTTGGTTTCGTTTCTCGTTCATTGAGAGGAAAATGCTGCGTCTGCTGGTTCATTCATGGGATACTTCCACCCTGATTTCTCCCTCTTTGACAAGCTGTCTGACATTTGCCAGATTTTCCGACACGTTTCTTGCATAGAATATCATCAAAATTCTCTGTGTCTTTGTGTCTCTGTCTCATTCCCCGTCTCCGTCCTTCCCTCCATCAAGTCGACATTCGCTTTAAGCAAAATTATGATTTGATGGCAGGGCCTGGCCATGTGACGTTTAAATTGAATTTTCGAATTTTAGCATGTTTATTTCCCAAGCATTTCGCGTGTCTCTGCTGATTTTGGGCTACACATGAGAAATATTCTAAATTTAGACGGAAAACCAACAAATAAATTCCCCTTGACAGTGATGTGTGTATGTCCATCTCAGATCGAGGGGAACGAGCGACAGGTGCAAATGTCATTCCATGGGTCCAGCAATTTGTCGAAAAAGGAAAAGTTCAGGACTTGTCAGCGGGCCTCAAACTTTTTCCACTTGTCATGCTGCTCTGAGAGAACAACCAGGTGAAACATTGATGGGGGGGCAGAACCTACTCTGCGTCAAGTTATGATGGTTTTTACACCGTTTCGTTTCGTGAGCTGTCTGACCTGTGTTAATTGGTTTTGCTGCGGCCACGACTACCACGCCACCGTTCGCTGGGCAAGAAAAAGCAACATTGACTCGCTCGAGGCTCTTTGCCATAAAAATGCAAACAGCATCGGCAGGCACCAAGGAACCTGCCCCAAACAGACGAAAGCAGACACTTGTTGCAAAAACGATACAGTGCGAGACGGTAAAGGGGAGGAAGAGAAAAATGGCTGCCTGTTGCAGCTGCTCGCAGCATCCGGAGACCGGAGTCCAGAGTACATAGTGCGGCGTGAGGCGTACGGCGTCCCCGTAGTAACCCAATGAGGAGCAAAGAGAATTTCAGCCAAGGGCCCTGGCAAATAAACGAAGTCGAGAGAGATGACGGCAGGAAGCCGAGAAAAGAAATATACAATTTAAACGTTTCCAAATTGATTGCCAAGGCCCCAGCACAAGTTGCAATCTCATTTGGCCAATGCCATTCGAGCAAAAATATCTCCGGCATAAATTGCAAAATATATTTACATTTTTATGCAATTTTATAATAACGAGTTCCATGCATAAGGGAGATACCAATATACTTGAAGCAATATTCAAATGCATTCAATAATCGCCGGTTGATTGATTTAATATGTTTTCAATTATTTTTACCATGAAATGAAAACCTAAATTGAAATCATTTCATAAACATAAAAATCACATAAATTGAAGAAAATTGAACAAACATCTCAAATAAATAAAGAACAATGCAGTTGTGTTGCATAAAAGTGTAAAAACTAGTTTACTTAAGCTTTTGCTTAGATATCTAACAAAAAGAACAGGTAGATTCCTCTCAGACAAAAACGAACTTGAGGAATTTAAATGTTTTCACCAGGAAATAGGGGAATGTAATGCAAGAAAACACAATACAAGCATCGGTAAGAGTTAGAATGAAATTCAGTGAATGCAACATTCAATGTGTCATCAAATTGTTGCATTGAATTAATAAATTTACTACCGAAAATATACAATTACAAAAAAGAGTACCACTAAATGGAAATAAATTGGAATAAATAAAAAGCGAAACATAACTTTTATAAATACGAATATAGTTACGATTAATATTTGCACTTTTAAATCCATGATTTTGTTTCTTTTTCTTAAAAAATAATTCTTGTTTTAATGGAAATGGAAGAAACTGAACAATTTAATGGAAGTGCACTTAAATATGGTCAACAAACAGATTTTGATAGACTTAATTTCCCTTCTAAATTGTTATTCTCGCGGCTAAGTGAGAACTTTTCGAGATTTCTACAGCAGCAGTGGAAAGTGAAAAGAAACTTTTCTGGAAATGCTACTTCGATGGAGTGTGGCTCCTCTAGCGCCACCTCTCGCCCTGCACCAGCACCTTGGGCCTCCACTCTTAACAGTATAAAAATAGCCTTTTTACTACTTTATGCAAACTTGTCACCAAACTGAATGCCTTTCTCCTCTGAATTTCAGCATTGCCTTTCTCCTCTGGCCTTCTTCTCCACTTTGTTTCTGCGCGGGGAAAGACAACAAGTGGCTCCTGGGTCCAGAGGGGGAATTTAATTAAAAAGTTTTTTATGCGTTCCACCAGAGCCGCAACAACCGTAGCAAAAAAACCAAAAGGGACGACGAGAAAAAAATACCGAAAATTTGAATGCCCTTGCGGGTCGATTTTTTTGTAGTTCCTACATGCTAGTCATTCGGTTATGCTATGATTTGGCATCCAAATGAATAAATATTTATATTAAACTAATGGTCGCTTAAGGGAAGACCGATTGATTGTTAGTTGCCTATTTTAGTCATACTCAAATAGCAAATTTGGTTGCAAACATCCACGTAAAATCATCATATTCTCCTTAAAGGGTATCTTAGCAACATTGTACACTCTTGTGCCTATTTTCTGAGAGAATTCTGTCCCTATTTCACTGTCGCTTTCCCTCTTTATGCCCGTCTCTTTTGTCTGTTGTTGCCACGCCACATAGTTGCAACGGAAAATAACTTTTGTTGCCTTTTTAAGTGGCATGTAAATTTGTAAATTCATATTTATGCCGGTCCCGAAATAGTTGATCCCAAAGATGAAGCCGAAATGATGCAGCAATTTGCCGAAAGTTATGGGCTGTCATTTTAAGGGTAAAAGACGGTGCGGGGTGGAGAGACTAGAGGATGATGCGCTGTCAAAGTTGTTGCACATTTTTGATGCACATAAAATTCGGTGAATGTCTCATCAAATGTTAAGCAGGCAGCGCAAGTTTGATTGTCACCCGCTCGTTGCCACTGAAGAAGCCCCATAACGAGAAAAGTGGAAAGGGGATGGGCGGGGTCGTATTGGAGCACGACGCTGCCACTTGAAGGGGCAACCAGCATGAATCAACTGCAGGCCAACAATGGCTGCGTAAATAATGAACAAAGCCAAATTAAGCGCCAGCTCTTGGTGCTCTTCTGCTCGTGGTCCTGTCCTAGTGCCGTGCCGTGCCGTCCCGGCCATGGCCCATTGAGCGCTCATCCAATTGAGTTAGTATTTGCATTCAAGTGCCAATTAGCTGGGGTCCCAGCCGGGTGCGGAGGAAGTGCAGGCGGATGGTAAGGGAACAACTTCCGCTTATTGTTCCAACATCAAGGGCTTGCAGCAGTCCGCGGTGCGGACTCTGTCGAGGATTCGTCCGGGATTGTCTCAGGCCGAGAGAGGGAGTGGGGGAGATCCATCAAAGTAAGCTCCGATTCGCTTGGCTTAATCCCTGCAATTGGCTGGCCATCCACCAAAAGTGCATTTGTGGCTGATTTTTTTTGTTCCCCTAATTTCCCCACTTTTCCTTCAGTCTGCAATTTCCTCTCGCCACACTGCAATTTTCTCAACTGCCTCCAAAAGCGGAAGTGGCTGACAAGGTTTGGCTAATTGAAAGCCTCTCTCCTGAAGAGCAGAGAGCTCCAGCTCCATGGCCACTGGCAAGTCTTCCATCGCATGGTAGATGATATTGTGTGTCTGTTTCAACTATGAGGGCTCCTCGTAGACTCTCCAGACTATTCCTGTCTGCTACAATTTGAACAATTCCTTCGATCCCAACGCATTACCACAAATTATGTCACGTCTTGTCGCAGTCGAAAACTTTTCAAGTGCTTAACTTTTATCGCATAATTGAACTATGAGGCGGTTGAGCTTGGGTTTCGCTTCAGCGTCAGTTAAGGCTTAGTTTGGTTCGGTTTGGTTTGGATGAGCAAAGTTTTTAATGTCAGCTTAAGCACACTTTGCACACTTGGTCTGCAGGTTTTCGAAAACTCGTTGTCTGCTTTCCAGACAAACAATCTGGATAGAGTATAAATGATCTACAGACGATGGGATTCTCAACTTTTCAGGGAGCAATCAGGTTTTTCAGGTTCTTCCTGTTACATCCATTCCCTGGAATAACATATACCCTTGCAGACTATGTACCTCGTATGCGAAAGCACTTTTACAGCAGAGTAGCGCTTCATGGAGGATTAAAGAGATGGAGACGTATCCATGCATGCGCCGGCGAATCGCCAATCAACATCATCGTCAACGACGACAGTGACTATAACCGCAGCCATCACAAATGCCATTAGAGAGGCGCAGACCGGTCGAGTTGGGTTAGCCCCCGCCACACAGCAAGGACATAAGGACATGCCACCCGCCCAGCATCACCACCACCACCGCAGAGCCCCATAGACAGGAGGCAGAGGCAGAGCCAGTGGCAGCAACCAGCAGTAACAACAATGTCCTCATGGCATTAGTAACTAGTGCTGTGGCAGAGGGTGGTGGTGGTGCTCAACTAACGCATCGTAAATTGAGATTTCTATTTATTGTCAGCGACCACAGCAGCAGCAGCAGCCTCGGCATCAGCCGCACCATTGTAGCCAGTGGCAGAGATGGAGGCAGCAGCATCAAGTTCATACAACCGTCGGTTCGGTCCAGTCACCCACTGAGTGGATGGTCCTCGTTCTCCCTCCTTCCACTCCTCCACCAGCCTGTCACCGACTTGACGCGGTCTGCCGACTTCATAAAGTCGCTTAAGCATTTTTAATGGACTTTTAAGTTTGCTTTTATTGTTTCATTTTCATTGCTTTTATTTTATACATATAATCGTATCCATTCGGAGGAGGTTAAATGGTGGACGCTTCTACGTATGCATTTCTGTGTATTTTTCTAAAGGGGATGAAGGTGCAGCATAAATTAATGACAAATTCTCTCCGCACAATGATGGCTTGTGAGGGATTTTGTGGGATTAAATGTGGAACAGTTTATAAAAAAGTTAAATTGAAAATCCTTCGCTTTTGTCAGCTTTTTCGCAACTGGTTAAGAAAGGAGAGGACAGATGGAGTTCCTATCAAGTTAATTAAAGTAAGTTACAAAACTTATTTCTTTCATCCAAAATTTATTGAATTCACGGAGCTAGTCAGCACATATAAATATGTACGTATTTGTTTTGCAATCAGCCGAATGTCTATACTTTATCAAGAATATACACATTTCGTTGAGAGAAATGGAGCACTCCCCTGCTGTCCTTGTCGTGGCACACTCGTATGTGTCTTTCTGCCGTCTGGCGACGAGAGCTCCGCAAATACAATTAACAATAGTTATTCGATTCAATGATGTTCTGTGGCAGAAATTTCCATTTCTATTAATATCATATTCGTATATTTGATGATCTACTTATTTCAATCAATGTTCTGTCAACTACTTTTCGAGGAGTCTCCTTTTTCCTCTTTCGTCCGCGCCAGCCAACTGTCAATCATAGGGAAAATCCTCTGGGGCTTCGCGTCTGCCGACGGTTGAGGGCGAGAGGCAGCTGGCTTTATTATGGAAATTAAATTGATATTTAAGTGACACTGCCGCTGGCAGCGGAGTGAGCAAGATAAATTTCGGCTGACGGCAAATTGTTTGCCCATATTCCTTTGTTAAGATGAAATGAAATTTTTATGAGCTTAAACTCGAGCTGGGCTCATCGCATCGCATCGGCTGGGTGCCACGCAATCTAATGGAGCAGCAGTCCTGGCCAGATGTGGGCGCTCTAAGAGCCATGGCCCATGTATGTGGTCAGCTTATGGTTTGTTGGTCTGGTCCTCGCTCTGGTTTTAGTCCTGGTATTTTGACCTTTCAGCTTCAGGGCTTGCCGTCACCGTCCCGCCCTGTTGCCGCCTCTCGGCTGTTGGGTTTAATTAATATGCAAATGGGGAAGAAGGCAAAAAGCAAAACGGCTGGCAGCAATTTAAATTTAGTTTCTCCTTTCTTTAATGAACTCCGCACGAATTTGCGCACTTGCGTGGCCCGAGACTTTTGGTTTGCTGAAATATTTATCGAATGTGTAACTTTCCTCAACCACAACTTTTCGCATGGTACATTTTCGGGGCAACTTTTGCGTGTGGCTGCAGGCCGAAAACTTTTCCCCTTCATATTCATAAAGGTATTGCTGTTGTTGCTGCTGCTGCCAGTTGGCCGCATCCGCATCGCCATTTGCAATTCCACGCGAGGTACATTTCCTGTTTGTCGGAAATGCATTTCCGCTTCCGACATCGCCAATGTTTGCCCACTGTTTTGCTGAACATCGATTTGATATTTGATAGACATTTTATAAAGCCCGGAGGGC
Organism: Drosophila subobscura; assembly: GCF_008121235.1. Classification (NCBI taxonomy): domain Eukaryota; kingdom Metazoa; phylum Arthropoda; class Insecta; order Diptera; family Drosophilidae; genus Drosophila; species Drosophila subobscura. The sequence continues at coordinate 24,181,586 of NC_048533.1, read as the reverse complement.
GGAGCCTCAGAATCAGAGTCACCCAGAGCTAATGCACTTAGTTGGCCATTCAACCAATTTGGTTACACGATTTGGATGCAATTTATTGCACAACATTGGCCTCGATTGGTCGGCCGGCCGGCCTGCCACTTGTGCAACTGATTTGATTTTTATTAGCATTTTATGCGATTTGTTGAAGTGTCCATGAAACATGGAATTGCCGTTGACCACTTCAGACTGAAAATTAAATTAAACACGATCGCAGGACGAGTGCAGACTCGGCCTCTGCCTCTGCCTCCACTCTGCTTCTGCCTCTCCATCTGCCATGTCCCAGTGTTGTTGCCCGTATTGGGTTTCCCTCCCTTTCAGCGCCCCACCACACTTTCTGTGGGCACCCACCGCAATAAAGCGCTCAAACACTGTCTGCCATATCGAATTTCACACTTTTCCGAGCAAAGCGAACAAAGGAAAACATGAAAATTCAGCGGGCCACAAAAAAGAGGCAATCAATGAGGCGCTTTCGCCACGTTTGCTTGCTGCAACACCAACTGTTAGTGGAAATTCATCTCCATCTCCAACCGTATCTGCATTGTATTGGATTTTTACTTTTCCATGACTCTTAATATGTTTTTCGATACGCTTTTTGCCTGCAGCTTTCCACATTGCACACAAGGCAGGACTCGTTTTTGTTTTCTTTCCTACAAAGATATCTGATGAGCCATGATTGAATGGGGATTAAGAAAACAGAAATGAAGAGCGGAATATTCGAAAATTCTTCATTCGGTAGTGGGGGTTTTCCTCAGATTTTGACACAGGTAACCGATTACGCGGACGAGCAGCTTGTCTTTCAACGATTTTATTGCTAAAAGGAGAAGTTTCACAATAAATTTGGGACATTTTGTTTGAAATTTGCACATGTAGATACCTAGAATGTGAAAGGAAACGAGACGTCCACAAATATCAAATAAGTGAATTAATGGAAACTTCTCATAAATAATACAACTGTCTTAGCTGAAAACAATACGAGTATCTCTATTATCTATTAATCTCCCAATAGAGAATAATTCAATTAAAGGGGTATCTCAAGCCAATTCAAATGTTGGCCTAATTAAAAGTATCGCTGGAGTACGCCAGGTCAATTAGAACGAACTCTTCCATTAGTTTGTCTGGTTTCCAATTCAAAGCCGTTAATTGGACATAATTATGGCCGTGTTTGGTCGGACCTGAACCGTTCCTGTCCCTGTCAGGTCCGTGCTGCATTCGCTTGGCATGGCCGTGAGTGCTGCGGATGGGTAAACCGCAGCAGGGAGCATCTGGCAGTGGCAGATCCGTCTGGGACACGCGAGAGATGCAGGGAGAGTGCAGATGGGAAATTGGACTGCACAATAAATATTTATTAGGACCGCTGCCCTGCTGCCTGGTTGCCAAAAATTAAATTTGTTTTCATTAAGCCAGACAAAGCCGTTTAAGACGGCAAGAAAATATATGCTCAGTCTCATGGGCTCTGCTCCAAGGAGCTGTCGCTGCCGCTGCCGCGAAAATATGCTTAAAATTAAAAAGGGTATCCTCCTCCCTGGGGTATTTTCAGTGTCAGGCTCGTCGTCGCCTTCGTCAGCCCTTGACGTGGCCAAAACATTTCGCCGGCTTAATTGTGCGCAAGCCAAGCAGATAAAAAATGAAATGAAAAAGTTTTGGCCCCCAACCGCCAACCGCTAAAAAAAGAAGAGAAAACGCGAAACAAAAGCGAGGGGAAAAGTGGGAAGTGGTAAGAGAAAAGTCGCATTGACTGCTTCAATTGGTTTGATGCGAAAAGAAACAAAACAAAAGAAAACAAAATTCAAGTAAACAAGGCAGGCAAAAAATATAACTATGGCCAAGCCGATATTTTGGTTACCCTTGAAGAATACTCGTTTTTAACACAGAAATAGGTAACAAAACTGAGCGGCTCCTCAATAATATTTATTCCATATTATATATGCTCGAAAATGTTTTCAAAAGCGTGCTATGAACCATGGTGCCCCTTATTAGGGTGTACATAATATGCGACAGGGTTCACAGACAAAGTAGAAAGGCAAACAATGGCGTGGACCCTGGTTGAGGATCCAGGGACAAGGCCAGGGCCCAGAGACAGAGACAAGGATGTCAGTAAACAAAATCACAATTAACTGAAAATGACAAAAAATAACAACGCCAAAGGAGCAGCGAGCAGCCGAGCAGCGAGCATGTGACAATGGCGCACGGCAGAGGGTCCTGGGCGTCAAGGATATGCGTCTCGCTTTAAAGTGTTAAAAAACAGACACCCAGGACATCCCAAGGTCTCTTTCTGCGAAAAGGGCCGCGTGTGCTCGTCATAAAGCATTTTAATTGCTGTTCCCCCCACAAAATTCCTTTATATGGGAAGGTTTTCCCGTGAGAAATGATTAGGGGCGACTCATACTCCTACCATCCGCAGTTTATTGAAACGGAAACAAAGACAACGATGAATATTTAGTGATTAGAAAAGGGTTTCTTCGCCTTCGTCTGCTTTCCCTCGTCATTCATCATCAGCCATTTCAGCACGGCCTGCTGAAAGTCAGTCCAGAGGGTCATGTCGCACTCAAAGACTCAAAGAAACCCGTCCCGAATTCCCTCACTGCAATATAGAGGACGTTGTTCACGTTCTTCTCCAGTGAGACACACAGCGCCTCCGCCTTCAACAGTGCAGCTGGCTGCCTTTGACATGAACTCACTCTCGTTGGATTCAAACCTACCGCAGGTAGTCCATGGGAAAGCCTTCGAACCGTAATGAAACAATCAATTTCACAAGAGGGAGGAAGCTCACCTGTAAATTTAAAGCTTTTCATTGGCAAAAGCAAAACATACGATTCGTTATGCCAGTGCGTTGGCAAAAGCGAATGCCTCGACACAGCCAACCATGATTCCAGAGGGAGTCCCTATCACATGAGCATGATATTTCCCAGAGGATCTGCCGCTTTGTCAGCTAATTTACATTGCATTGCCATTGGGAGTGGTAATGAGAATTAGTGACTAAAAGCTAATTGCAAAGTGCATGCTAGAACGCCACTTGGCGGCAGAAATATTCAGGGATCCTGCATTACACACAAATATCATAATAGTAATTTGTTTTTCTTTCGCATTCGCTTTCAGCGTTTGCTTTCTGCACTAATTACGAAACACACAGTCGAAATAATGAAACGCAAAGAAAAACAACAAACACCCGATGAGGGCGGCAGTGGAAGTACCTTTGAAAAGGATTTCCCTGAGCGGAAATGAGGGAAATGCTCCTGCCTTTATGGCCTTAAGGTAACTTTAAAGGTAGCCCAAATGTATAGATGAGCTGGGAAATCACCTGGATTTTGGGTAGAGTGAAGGGTTCTTCCAGTTAATTGTGGGACAGGAAGTTGTTCAACAACTTCGGAGACCATTGCTTGAGGACAATCTTAATGGTTCAATCTTTAAGTTATTTAAAGAGTTTTTCCAGGAAATACTTACGAAAATAAAGTTTGAATAATACATACAATGAGTTGAGCTTTAGCTTCCAGTATATACGAACCAAATATGCATTTAAATGTAAGTATACGTCTCTTATGTACATTTTATTAGTATAATATTTGCATAAGATGCGACTCTTGTGTTCACATCAAGAGCTGCATCTTGAAAAGAAAAGATAACCTTATCTTTGCATGGAAATGTATCCCATTTGATATTGCTCACTCTAGAATAAACTTTATAAATCAAGATTAAACGTGTAATCGAGTCAAGATTCTGTTCCATTGGCTTTTGACTCGTGGCACTCTATACGCACTTCCATTCTCAAGAATAGATATACGCACTTCCATTCTCAAGAATAGAGAGTTGAATATTATTTGTAGAGTATTTCGAAAGCAAATACTTATCCTACTACGAGTACGAGTATTTCCACCCTCTTGGCTTTTGGCTAGTGCAGCGGAAATGCTTTAATTGCCAGCCAGCATGCAAAAGTGCTTCGACTTGACTATTTTTGGCTTTTTGAGGCACGACTGAACACACACATCGAGCAGTAATTAGCCGAGTTGCCAGCCAGCCAAATGCTTAAACATAATTCGCATTATATTTTATGGGAAGGAGAGCGGAGGAAAGGGGGTGCCACGTATGGGAGGATGCTCCCCAGTTCCCCAATTCAAGAGGCAAACGGAATATTTCATTTAATTATTGCCAACCACAAAAGCGGCAAACAGACCCGACACTGCGGCAAATGCCGCTTGATTGATGCAATGTGAAGGGACTAGGGAGTGGGTAGGGGACTTGGGACTGGGAAATTCGGTGGAAATCTTACCCATTGGGGCCATGTTAATCAGCAGTATACAATTTCCACTCACTCTGTTATGAATATTTAAGCAAATTATATTTGTTCGCTGAAAATTTCTCTTCTGTCTATCTGTCATTTCTCTGTGGCTTTTCGCGCTGCCTATACCAGAGGCCATGTGAATAGATGCGACAGCAGCTGATGCTTCTTTTGGTTCTGGGGAGGAGCCGGAGCATTCGGCATGCTAATTTCATTTTGTTTATTGTTTTGGCTACCACTTAATAGGCACATTCCCCCCATCACCATCCTCCATCATCCAGTCATTCACATCGTCAGTCCGTACCCTGCTGGGCCGCAGAAATGTTTATAAATCAATCAACATCAATAATGTTTCGGCAGGCAAGATGGATGGGCCAGACCCCCAAGCAGAGAGGGAGCCATGGCTGATGCCTGCCCCCACGCTCAATGCCAATTAATTTTTCCCACTTTGAAGCAAATTTTGACGCACTCTTGGGGGCTTCTCTTAAACTTATTACTCAAAAAGTATATTCGGCATTTGGAAACTATTTTCTAATGTTATTAACTCAAAAGTAATGGTCTATGGCATATGGCTATTTCTGTCTTGAATCTGCTTTTGCTAAGGTTTGCCCCTAAATATTGTAGCGCCGGCGGCACTCCTTCATGGCCTCGTTGAAACCTTGGCAGGCGGTCAGGTCACTGTTCTCCTCGGTGCACTTGAGGAACTGTCGCAGCTCGTAGGCACAAGGAGCATCATCCACGAGTTCGCTGGTACGCTGCGCCTGCACTGCCACCGGTGGCGCCGCCTGCTCTGCCGGCTGGATAGCTGGGACAGAATTCCCGCCGCCACCGCCGAACAAACTAGTAATGCCAGCGCCCACGACATGTCCCACAGCTGATCCGGCTGCCACGCCCGCTGCAGTGGCGGCCATGTCCTTGAACAGGCTTCCTTTGCCACTTTCCTTGGGGGCTACCTCTGCCGCTGGCGCTGTGGCAGCAGCTTTAGTTGCAGGAGCTGGTGTCGACTGCTGTTTGGGTGGCTGGTTCACCGCTGGCAGTTGGCTGTTGCTGGCACGCGACTTGGGAACGGGAATCGTGCAGCTGGTGTTGCTCCTGGAGCTCTGGTGACGAGCCGATCCGCTGGACTTATCTGAACGTTGACGAGGCATTTTCTTACTATATTTTGGGCCAAAACCACAGACAAAAATTGTACAAATTGAGGCCTAGTAAATCAGATATTTACTGCCAGAAAGCAGAATTTAGAATGCTAGAAATTCAAGATGAATTTGATCTTGCAAAGTCTCACGGCCCACTCGGATTACTAAGGATTGCCTTGAATTCCTGAATTCTGAGGAGGAACCGATGGAATTGTTTGCAGAGCTTTCCTCAGGGCAGGTCTTGGGTATCCAAGAGTACTCGGAAACTCGATTCAACTGTGTCTCTTAATGACTGCTTCATTGGAAATGTGTATTGCCTCTGGGTAGCCACTACCTGTACGCCACTGGCCGGGCGTCTCATTACTTTTGACAGGCACTCGGACAGTCAGGACACAGTGGTGGCCGCAGCGGCACTGTTTTCCGAAAACTTATTGCACACGCAGTCAGACACCAGATACAGGGGCTGCCACAGATAGGCGGCTGCCATTTGCATTTCCAATGCTTGCTATGTATGTGTCTGTTTGTCTGTGGGGGGGCTGTTTGCCGGTCAGTTTCTGCCAAGCACGCTTTCAATTTTGAATCTGAGTCGAGTGTGTGTGCCTGCCGGTGATTGCACTTCGGATGAATTAGCCGAATGCGGCCATGGTGCGTATGAGTAATGTGGATACAAGGGAAGATAATTTGCGGCAGTCATTTCCATTCCACTCACCTAAGTGGCTGCCTATACCACATGCAGGAAAATTCACCTTTTCTGACTCTCTTCTCGTTGGCCGAAGAGTGTGCTGCCGCCACCCAATTACAATTGAAGCAATTTTCGCCGAAAGGCTTTCCCCTAAAAATGCGATTAAATTTCACAATACTAGGACAGCACTTGAGCACACCTTTCTTATGAGATTCCATTCATAACTGCAGCACTGCTGGGCTGCCTGACTCCTGGAGAATGGAAAACATTTCAAATGCGGTAAATTACAGTTAACGATTTTGTAGCACAGCAATTTGCCTTATCTTCAGATTTCTATCTATGGTTTGTAAATGTATTTCCACGTAGCTGTCCCACCATTTGTTTTGCATGCCGTACCAGGCTAGCCGTAGCTAGGCGTCTAGCTACCCAGTCCCACATCCATACACCAACATTCAAGTCTAGCCCTCATGCAGACCAGGCCAGGGCAGGCCAGCCCAGACCCACTGTTGGTCATTGGCCAGAACGAAAGCCATTGTGGTGGACGACGTGTGTGCTTTGTGGCATGGCCCGGACAACAAATGTAGGGCCGCCATAAAGGTGTTGAAATAACTGCTGCACAACGGAGTTCAGTTGAGTTCTTTTTGTTTGCCTTCGCGTCTGTGCTTTTCTTTGTTTTTCTTTTACCTTTACAGCTTTTCCAGCCCTCCAATTGTTATGCCGTTTTATGGTTATTGTTGTGCTGGCGGTGGGTTGCAATGCAAATTGCTGGCACATAATTATGTCGCAGCCAGGGCAAGGAATGCCAAAGGAATACCGACCAAAAACTAAACTTTCTGTAAAGAATGGACAATGCGGAGTTGCAGCAGTATAGGGAAACTTTTTGTGGATTGTACCCTAGGTGTGAGAATTCGGAGAACTTTCCCATGTCTAATTAGCAGACGACTCCAGACGGCCGTTCCAGCAGCAACTAATTTATATAAAACTCACTTTAGCTCCTGCAGGCAATCCAAATAATAGAAAGAGAACTTTTAATTTGCCAACGCCCTTTACCGGGACCGGGACACGCCATTGAAACACGGAAAACTTTCAGAGTCAGAGACAGAGACCGAGTTACACGTAATGTGAATGGACAGGACTGGACTTTTTCCGTACCCTGGACTAAATCAGATACTAATTGCATTATCCTCCTACTGACGATGGGCGGCAAACGATAAGAAAGCAATTTCAATCTGGCACCACTCCAGCAATCAATGAAATGGTTCTTGAATGGCCGAACGGATCCTTGAATGGTTGGAGAACTGTGGAGTGTGCTGAGCTTTCATCAAGTGTCAGGTCCGCCAGCAGTTGCATTTCCTGCTTCTTGACTAATGATCGCGTGCCAGTGTGATGGCAAACTGCCACTTGGACAATCGGAAGGTCCTGCGAATGGAGCCGATAGAACTTCTAGAAAGCAGAGCAAGCAGTTCACGCACGTGTTCCCCCGAGAGGGGGGTCGACAGGCAAACAAATGAATTTAGATTTAAGCAGGAAAGGCCTCCCTCTGACCCCGAACGGGTCGCTGGTGCTCGTAATTATATTCACATTTCGACATTTCGTTTTCTTTTTGCTTATTAGAAAAACTTCGCCTTGAACCTAAGCTAAAAATTAATGATTGCATTTTCAAGTGAGCGGCGAAAGGCGAATGGCGAAAGGATGGATGCACGGACTTCACTTTTACAACTTTGTAATGTGCAGATTAAAATTTGCCTGCCTCTTGGGCAACCTTCTGCTTTCTACTTTCCGCTGAGTAGTACTTTTCCACTTTTCTTCTTTATGAAGTGCGTGGCGAGAGCTGCGAGGCCCCGAGCCTGTTTAATGTTTAAGTGGCCGCAAAAGAAGTTTTTAATGAAAATAAATCATCTGCACACTTGACTGCCTACATAGCGCGCAGACATAGCAACCTGCCAGGCAGTACGTACTACGACTACGACTACGACCACGACTAACTCAAACACTGAGGTACGGGACTATGCTCTACTGCCACGCAGCTCATTCCACGGGGGGATTTATGGACTCCAGTTGACATCCAATATAAATCAGGGCCCCCGGCGACACTCGGGCAATGCAATTAGGTGCTGTTCCAAATTAGACCAGATCACGAAACGGATTCCCATGCCCCCAGGGCACAGGCCAGAGGGCATAGGGCAGAGCCTAGCACTAATTGGGTCCAAAGGCCATTTCACTAGATAATTCCTCTTCATGGGTGGTGGCATGCCACTGCTTTAGTCTGGCCACAGGTGTTTATTTAATTAATTTACGTAAATCAACTAAAATACACACTCGAATCGCATACGTGAGGGCTTATCGTTTGTGCATTGCCATTTAATAACTAATTAATTTTAAATCAGCTTTTTGAGCTCTCCAAATTATTTACACTAATTAAGCGAAGGGCGAATGCAAGCGAAAATAAATAAAGTTAAGCCCGAATGCATGCTGCGGTGCACGCACAATGCGTATGCGCATTGGCTGGATTATGCAGGTTTTTTAATCAAATACTTATTATTATAGATGTCGGTGTGTCATTAAAGAGTTCCTTAAATATTCGCTTTCACAGGCCCGGCTACTAATTGCCAGTGTCAGCAACAAATTCCTCTCGCTTGAAAATTTGCCAAAATAAATTGCGAAAAGGCAGATAAATAATGCACACTTAAGGCGGCAAAGGAACGGAAAGCAGCAGTGACGGGACGGGACGGGACCGGTAACATGCAAATAATGCCGGGCTCTTTCGGCCCCGGCAAATCACTTTGAGTTATTGTATTTAGCCTTCAACACGGCCAAAAAGCACAAAGTAAGACAAGTAGAAATTATATTCTAGGGTGCCTCGACCGGGAAATACCTTTTACTGCAAATATATACATGAATGAATGATCATTCTGAAATTCTAAATTGATAGAAAGAAAGCATTTCTTGTATAAACAATTACTCGAAGCAAAAGAAAGAGTAATAAAGCTGTAATAAATAACATTATGCCTTTGCATACAACATACCCTTGAACCCCACAAGTACCGGGTATAATAAATATTTTAAAGCTTCACATGAACACACTCAGGCACAGACACAGACACAAAGTCAGAGCGGCACACGGAAAAGGTGTCTAACAGCCACGCACTTTGGGCGATGATTGATATGGCTGCCATGGGTGGCAGAAAGGCACCTTGCCGAAGGGGGAAACGTAGCCCCTTTTCTCCCCTACAACCCTGCCACACTGCCCAAATAAAGAAAAGAAAACGTCGAGTGTCAAAGTTTTTGTGCGCGCTTAGCGCATTTGATGAATTGTTAAAAGAAAATCGCGCGTATGTGTAAACAGTTTTGTCTAGGACAAAGAGATTCATGGTTTGGCGGGGGTGGACGTAGTACGGAATACGGAATACTCGTACTTATGTGAGTGAGACTGTGTGTGCTGTGTGCGAGTGTGAAAATCAACAGTGCCAGCGAAAAGGAAAGAAAGAATGAACGAGCGAGTGCGAGGCTTTTGAAGCTGCCGACGCGTCGCTCTACCAAATCGACCAAATGGCGGAAGCCCCAACACCCAACAGCTGCTGATGATGATGGCGGCTGGTGTCGGCAAACAGTCGCGCGACGAAGGAAAGCCATCGAAGGAAATCACTGACTGGTTAATGCTCTACACGGTAGAGCCCCTTGACAGGAGATTCGAAAAGTTTAAACTCTAGAAAACATTTCCAAATTACGAGTATCTGTGGAAAGAAATTTCTCTGCAATGGAGAGAGCATCAAGACATGTAAGACTTACAAAAGAATCCACCAAGAATTGGAAGTACAGCGGCCCGGCCAGACCTTGCATATCACTGAATATGGTCCTTTTATGATAAGGACTTCCCCAAAGAAGCCCCTCCCGGAATATAGACTAAAGCGATTGAGTCCCATGGTGTTGGGATTATCCAGCAAAAGGAATCCGGTAAATAGGAGAAAGTCCAAAGCAAGTGTAGCCAGCGAAAAGCCAGCAAAGAATACAGAACAGTCCAGGTCAGAGTTGGATCTGTTCAAGGTGTACCCGCTGGTCGATTCGATCTTTAGCGATTTGGTAGAAAGGCACGGGCGACTTCTCAAAGCCGGCCGCAGAACGGAAATCATGATTAACCAGCTGAGATCGCGTTACTTTCAGCAAATGCAGCGAGCTCTGCTCAACGCAGGGGGAATAGAGGAGGTGGAAAAACCCACAAGACTGTCGAATGCCGCCTACCTCATGCACAGAGAGCACTTCAAGCAGCAAGTGGGATGGCTGGCCACGACGGTGGTGGGCCTGAAGGTGCAGCGGCTCAAGGAACAACTGCTGCAGATAAGGAAGCCCCAGGGCAAGGAGGATCGCCAGATGCTGGACGAGTACGGGGATGACAGCCAGCCCTCCAACGCCTTGTGGAGGCTCTTCAACAAGGAGATGCCCGAGGATCAGAGAACGGATCTAGGTAACATCATGGAGAGCAACTTCGCAAGCCTCTTAGATCAGTTGGATCTAAGCGACGTCGTGTCGAGAGCCTCTGTCCAGGAACCGCGACCTGAGTTAAAAACCCAAATAACCGTCGAGAACATGGAAGCCAGTCGTGCCAAATGGGTGCAGTATTTTGCGAATCGCGAGAGGACGCCTTTTGAGCAGAAGTTGTCAGCTCTCCATCTGTAGCGAAAGGAAGCCCTGATTTCGCAGAAGCTTGAGCTCAAGCGAAACAAGATGGAAAAGCGGCAGGAGTTGCGCCACCACCGACCCCTCACCGATCTATACACCAATCCGCGGCTCACCCATCGTATGCGTCAGGTGCTCGCGGAACGGGCAGCCCATGCCCGTGGCCAGGCCACACAGACGACTTCATTTCATGCTCATCCGGAGGCCAGTAATCGAAAGCCGCAGACACTCCCGAAACGCTTGCGCATGGCCGATGTTGTGCTGAAGACCATGGAAGATCGAGATAGCTGTTGCAAGTGCCAATTGTTGCCATCACGGATCAAGGGATGTTTCGGACAGACTATTCGGTTAATTAGAAAACAGTTCCTATTTATTTAGGATTGCAATTGATGTACTCTCAAGTATACTTCACTACTCAAATAATTTATCGTCTGTGTACATTTCGTAATAAAGCTAACGTAATTCTTATTGTCCGCCTACATAGTCATACCAGCCGTTACCCAGTTAGGGTATATCCCGCCCAGGCTCGACGAAGGCAAACTTTTTGCGGGCTCTTCACTTTTAATCTGTCTTAGACTGACTAATACACACACGGATATGCACACACATATGCATATGTGTGCTGTCATTTTCCCCATTTTCCACCCTCACAGTCACAGTCTTCCTGGTATTTACTTGGATTCTGCGTAGGCACCTAATCCTTGTCACAGAAGCCACATTCAATGTGTGCGTTTTTGAGTGTGTGTGTCGCTCTTCCAAAGGAAAATGAAATGCCACAAACACACACACACATATGCTCCACACACACATATGTGCTGACAGATACACCTACACATTCAGACATCACATCAAATCATCAATCACATGCTTTGGTGATTCATTGATAAGCTTTTCCTTTTTCCTTTTTGCTTATGGATCCTTCTCCTGCTGCTGCTGCTGTTGACGCTCTCAAAGGAATGTAGAAGGGGAGAAGGGGGGAATTCATGGGGCAATCATGTTAATAATGCCGCAAGATGTTGGCCACCAGCCATTTAGCCTGGCCATTAGGCTTGTTAGGCCCTAGCCTGCCCCTCTGCCATTTGCCTGGCAATTAATTTAAAGTCTTTTTAAAGCAGACACCTAAAGCCGTGCAAGAACACTCGTGCTACTTGTAATAGCTATATAGGGAATCCATTCGGAAAATATCTAAAGAGACTTATGTGTGCTATTAATAATTTCCCAAATAAGTAACAACATTTTTTGTTTTAAACCATTAAAAGTCACTCGTACAGACGGCGATGACTATGTCGAATACTTTCTGAGGTATGCAATGCTTTCTTCTGACTATTTCATCCATTTCCACGAAATTACACAAACCCTTGACCCCTCCAAATACCGGGTATACAAAACTCCAAAAGGAACCAGCAAAAAAACTAATCGAAGCGAAACGAAATGAAACGCAACACTAAACACACGCACAACAAAAAAAGGAATTTGTTTATTTTGATTTTTGGGAAATCAATTTTGGATTCGTGTTTATTTTCGATGTGGTTATCCGGCGAACAGCCATTGGCAGAGTAAACAAATCGACGCTTTTTTGCGCAGATGCCACAAACAGAGACAGACACGGTCCGCCCCTCCCAAGAAATGTGCAAAGGTAAATATATATGTACATATAACTAAAAAATACGAATGAACGTGTGTACTCGGTTCACCTGTCCCTTTCTGTATGAATGTACATACAAATATGTATCTGCGATTTGGGTGCCATTAATGTCACAAGTGTAATTGTTTTTTAATCGCATTGATAGCAGCAGACCCGCCACAAGCAAAATTCCGTACACAAAATTATTTCGAGTGTGCGCTAAAACCACTTGAAAAACGCCAAGAGCTTCGAAACTGACCCAAAAAAACAAGAACAAGTAGGAATAGAAATAGGAGTACTACTAGTACGCGTACTCGTATTCGTATTCGTATTCGTACTCATGCGAGTGTCGCGCCATGAGTGTTAATGCTCATAAACTAACAAAGACAAAGAGCGACATAAAGGTGGAGCAGCAGTGGTAGAGGTAGAGGTAGAGCCCGTGAAGAGCATTTGACTTAAGCTGTCTACTTACACATACAAAAACTAAAATGGTGCTCACAAATAAAAAAGAAATACAAAAAAAATGGCGATAAAAAAATTTACATAATGCCTCGGCGAAGCGGGAAAAATGAAAAAGAAATACAGAGAGCAGAGTGTAAATGTGGATGTGGAGGATGGCAGCACTGGAAGTGACTGGCAAATGGCAAGTGACACTTGAGCGAGTGCTTCTCGAAAAGCGGAAAAGCGCCGCGCCGAAGTAATGGCGGATGAGTGACCATCAAAGGGGTAGTCGAAAAGTGTCCCCCATGCAGGACATTTAAGGAAATTAAAGTCTGTTGAGAAAGGATACAGGGAAACGACAGTTTCAGGCGACAGTGCGCTGCACTCTGAAGGCACATATGTACATACATAATGTGAGATTAATGTTTATGCCCTTAGAACCAAAGAGAAGTAGAAAATCCCTTCGAGTAAAAGTTAAAATGTATACAAAACGAACAAGATTAAAGTTGGAAATTACAGCTCGGAGCCCAACTGCCCAACTACTTATCGCAGATACTCCAGATGTAATCAAAGTTCCCTTCTAATGGCTGCTAATGGTGCCTCCATTTACGTAGTCTTCTTGGCCTTCCCTCCCCGCCCTTTTGAGTGAGTGCTGTAAAATGCATTATATCAGTTTTGCTTGAGGCTCCAGCCATACAGCCATACAGCTATACAGCCATCCAGCCATCCCGGGATATCCTTATGTATCCAGGATACATATCTTTATGTGCATAAACTTGGCCATATAGAAATGTTTCAGCAGCACGGTGCCGGCTTTTAATAAGCACTGCCAGCGAGTGGGATGGGATGGTTACATGGCCATCAGTGTAGAACGTGCCACAAGCACCACAATGTAAGATTTGATAAAAAGCCATAAAAAGAAAAGCAGAACCAGAACCAGAACCATAACCATGATGGAGTCAAAGCAAAGCAGAGCACAGCACAGCAAAACTTAAGGCCAGAGACCAGGCCAAGACTATAAAATAATAATGAAGTCAATTTCAATGATGTTGCTGTGGCAAGAACAGAACAGCAGCAAAAGAAAAAACAACTTCCCTTAACCCTGAAACGCTGCTGTGGACAGCTGAGGGCAACACCAACAATAACAACAACAACCACACCACAAGCATTAGCCAAAGAAAAAACAAACAAAGGCCTCACGTCACATGATTTCCTGCAGCAATTTCTTGCCATGTCTGGCCTTTGAGGTTGTTCCTCGCTTGTTGGTTTGGATGCTTCCCTAAAAGGTAGCGCTTAATGTTTGGTTATTTTTTTATGCCAATTAGCTTATGATTTTCATTGTTGTTTGCCCATACCCTTAAAGCGGGTACCAAGAATTCATTGAAGCTTTTGTTCATGCGGTCCTGAAATGGAAATAATTTATATGTATGTGAGAGTAAGAAACGTTCGTCCTTCTTTACATGTTTTCCCTCTCCCGTTTGCTTACACTGCAACACTTATAACAACCCAATCGAAGCCATTTACCACGCCCACACCTTCAGCGATAGTTTATTTAATGGCACACAAAAGTAAACATTTATGCTTTTAAAGGTAAAGGTGACCAAAGCGAAGACAGCTAAGAGCCCTGCTGGGGAGGGCTAAAAGTGTTGGCTAAACTGTCATTTTAAATGATTGGTCGCCTTTGCGAGTAGTAGTAGTTTTCGTATTCAGAAACTTTTCAAAATAACTTTTAAGTGTTCCTTGACCACAAGACTTGTGTGGAATTTACAGGAATTGGAATTCATTCCGTTCGTCGGAAAAAAATATTTGAAATGCAGAATAAGTATTAGCTCACAGCTGGTCTCGATTCTCAGTCTATTTGAGCCAAACTGTCTTGTAATGCCATTTCCTAGGAATACTCCAATTATATTTCCTAATTCCGAGACATTACATGGCAGTTTCCCACTAATTGGGGTGCAGTCGGTCGAAAGGAAGTGAGGTAGCTGCTGTCCTTTTTGCTGTTCCACCTATCAAGAGGTAGAACAGGGCTAAATCAAAGCAACCCTTGAGTGCCTAAGCGTGTTAGTGTCAAGCGGCTTATCTATTATCATTTGGTTGAATTTTCAATGGGCAGAGGAGCAGAACAGACAAGAACCGAACAGAACATTGGCTAAGTAAACCTTTATTTGTCAGGGTTGGGGTTGGGGTGGGTGTTGGGGTGGGTGTTGGGGCTGGGGCTGGGTCTGGGGCTTCATTACGCTTGATTTCTTCTCGACACACTACAGAGGAGCTCAGTCGGGGCGTCATAATGCCTTGTGTCTGAGAGAAGTCATATGAATGCTACTGCTGTTGCCAGCCAAACACAATGGTTGGTTGCTCGCTCTCGTCAGTCAGCCTGGGATTGGTATTGGGGTAGAAATGGGATGGCATGGGACAGAGGCTGGCGTGCCGCCGACAGGATGTGGTCACAGGATGCGAACAGGCTGCCTGAGGACTTGGCACTGCAGTCGAGTGACCAGCCCAATGACTGACTGACTGGCACCACAGAAGGACAGCAGCAAGAGGAGCAGGCCACTGGGTAAACAGTTCTGGCCACATAATGAACTGAAGGACTGACTGGCGCCGGACCGACCGTCTCCTCATCTCCCCACCTGTTGAGGGAGTGGCTGTAGCAGCACTTTTTGCACATTTACCAAGTTTATGCAATTTACACAAGCCCGTCAACAGTCACACGTCTCGTTGGGTGTGTACACAGACCCATGCTCCTCCATGGATGCAGCTGTCTACCCATGTAAATGCTCTAGTTCTCAGGGACCATCTCATCCCAGGCCAATCTGCCTGCCTTTATGTAGCCTGTGTGCAAACCACAAGCGTTTCGTTTCGGTCTGAATAATTGACCAACGGATGAAAAAAAGCCGGCGAAAATAAATCTAGAGCGAAAAAAATGGCGGACCACAGCAAAGGCAGAGAAAGGCAGCAAAACAAATGTATAAACAAAATTTATGAAGCACAACCGCAGAGTTAAGCGGTGTCCGAGCTTGTGATTTAAACTCTGCATAAAGGATCTCTATCCATAAATCAGCTCTAACCGTTTGGGGAGTATCTAAGTGAAAGAAATGGTCCATGGCAACTATTGAGGAGCTTAACCCATCAGAATTGTCCCTCAAGGTATGACAGTACTTTCAAAAAAACATATTTCCCTTTCATATTCCAAACAAAAAAGTTGATAACAAATGCTGCACAGATGGGGGTTCTGTTCTGGCAGGCACGTAACTAATTTATTTATGTATTTCTCACTAGCCGCATTCACACAAAGGACCCTTCTGTTGCTCTCCTCCCTTCGTCCCCTCCTAGCATCCTCACATACTGCCCACAGGCACATTAGCCACAACGGATGTTGGCCTTTTCATGCTCTGTTGACCGGACCAACGAATCGTTCTGAGGGCAAACAAGTGGTACTGGACGAGTGGGACTGACCAACCGAAATGTCAATAAATTCATATGAAGTTATCTCTTCCAGACAGCTTAATGCGTATTTTTATGGCCTAATCTAGAGTCAAATTTTTCTTGCGCTTCGCTCGAGTGGAATGTGCTTTTGAGTCCGAAATTCCAACTCCCAAATGCCACTATAGTCTAATTCACAGACGCCCAGACTCACCTTGTGGCCCCGTTTCGTATTCGTACGAAGTATATGCAGTCTGCAAAGAGATGAAGAATGAAAAGACTGGTTAAAATGGGGTTCAATCATGGGAATATTAGAAAGTATTGTATCGTAGGGAGGAAAACCATGAAGTTTGGGTTTCGGGTTTCCTATGGCAACTATTGAAATAAACCCACATATGCCGACAGCTGATGAACCCAATAAAGCAAACACGAAGTGCCACTCAGGACCAAATGACAGCCGAAATGTTGAATAAAATTGAAGGGCCTCCGCAGGCCACTCCCCAAAGCCGACTCCCACTCTTGAGCTCCATTGAAAAATATCTTATATTGAATCTCAGCGACCCAGGATGGTACTGAACATAAAAAAGATTAACGCTTGTGCAGGGTTCACATAGAAATGGGTCAAAGTGCGCCGTCTCCGTCTCCATCCCTGTCTGGCAGCAAAGAGCCTACGGCTGACAGCAGTCAATGACATGGGGCATGGGTGGGTAACAAAATGGGAAAAGCAGCTATAGATACTATGTTTGCCTAGTCAGCTCTCCACTCTCCACCTGTCCGACTGCCACCAAATTCAATGTTTATTTTAAACTTCCAGTCGGAGACAGAGAGTGAGAGAGAGAATTCTTAGTGTGTCTCCCATGTGTGGATCCCACAATCACATAGCATTGCATTTCGGCTGTTGCATTATTTATAGTACGAGCATTGTGCTTGATTTGTTATGCCCTGGCATACGTGATTTCGCATAAATTGTATGGAACAAAAAGTATGAAAAATACTCGTATATGGTGTATTGAGACCCAGAAGATACCTTCCATTCAATTTCGTGCATTATTGGCAACAAGAAGATTCTTCTGAAATTTATTCCATTTTTCCACCCTAAATCTTATCTTTGTCAAAGTCTCTTGGTATCAAATTACGAGATCCACCCCGATATACCCTCGCTCTCCACGCGGTACCAACGGATAAAACACGCTCTCCACGCTCTCTGCCCCATAGGCAGCACAGACTTGCAGCTTAGCTTCTGCCTTCCTCCACAAATCCCACTGGTTTTTTTTTCACTTCTCGATTTGCATTCGTAGTGCTCATCGCATTGCTTGTGCTGAAGCGGTGAGTCGTCTATTATTCATGCCCCAGACAAAATTACTCGAATAAATGCAGGGAGCACGAAAGGCGATAGCAAATAAATAAATGAAATTGCAATAAAAGGCCCAAGCTTTAACCCATTCAACAGAAACACTTTCAGAAAAGTTTTAAAACAAGTTGGATACAATATGATAGCAATATTTACCCACTGCCTGAATTATTATTGAACTATTTTTGGCTATCTTTTGGCCTAAAATACAAAGAGGTCATTTTATTTTTGTACCCATATCGTCCGCTTGTTGGCTGTGGAAATGGGCAGAGTATCAGAAGCAGTCTTCTATCTGAGAAAATAGTTGAGGAATGGCACAGGGATCTCTGCTTTTTCTCATATCGACAAAAAAGTTAAAGGAGATTAATACCAAGTATTAGCACCGAACCTAGGTTACGTTCCCAAACAATATTCAGTTTCTAATAGCTTCATCCAATGCCTTCTTTTGGTAAATCCTCCCCATTGACGCGGAATATCTGACCAGATTTCTGACTTTTTTAGTTCTTCCATCATTAGGCGCTGATTGAAGAATCAGGGAAGCCTTATATCGTGGGGGCTAATAAGGTTATCCTGAAAGTGTTTCCAGGTGTTGCAAATTGAATAAAATACGCAATGCGTAATCGTATGCCACGCACAGGACAGCACACAGGACCTTGGCGGAAGTGGAGGCGGACTTGGTAGCTGTGGGCGTGGCGTGTCGGGGTTAACTTTCACCTTTATCAGCGAATAAATTCTACGGCAAATGTACTGTTAACTCGTATTTTTCACACAAAGTGTAAATGGGAGTGTGAGTGCGTGTGGTTGCCACAGCCACAAACAGAGAGAGAGAAGGAGACAGAGTTATTTAAACCGAAAGAGAAGCAGAATTACGCAACGTTCAAAGCGACCAAGAAGCCAAGAGCAGACCCAGGAAAAAAACAGTGTCAGACAGACATAAAGACAGACGGACAGACAGTGAGCGTTAGGTAACTCTGATGCCGGGACTAACTGGGAAATTGTGTAAATAAACAGTATTAAATTTTCCGCTTGACGGCTAATAGGACAGCAGTCCGACACGCAGCCGGAGTGGGTCACTGCGGACAGCTAGAGGATATCGATTCAACGCTGGGGCACCACGCTGTTGTGCCCCATTGAAGAGCCTTCGAACTGCGTGTCAAGAAGGGAGGATGGAAGGGAAGAGTGCCAGAGCGCAACTCTACTTCCAACTAAATTTACAACAACTTAAGCCATAAAAATTGAAACGATAGCCGTAAAAATAAGGCTACATGGGGGATAGGCAGCGAATGGTCGTCTGCGCGGCTCCTCCAGCACCTACTCCAAGAGCTACCCCAGCCACTCGCTCTCTCTATCCCTCTCTGCACGCTATCTACCCCTCAGCAGGCCAGCTGGGAGGGTGTGGGAATGAGTATCGGATGTGGCAGATATAGAGGCAGGCAACGGCAACTGCTGATGCTGCGTCTTGGCTGGGCGCCACTTAACGCCACTGACAGTGGCCCCATCGCATCATCCACTCGTATTCTCAACATCTTATGCAAAAGTTCATTGGGGGCAACAGTTTTCTTTTCCTTTTTTCATCTTCTTTCAGGTTTTCCTCTTTGCCATTTGGGTAACTTTCGTGAGGCACACAACACACAACAGACGAAAACTTTGTGCGAGGTCGAGCTGCCAGATGAGGCACAACCGAAGTAGCAAGCCACAAGGGGCATGTGGCAGTGTTTCCCCTGTTGTGTTGCTCTGTCTTAATTTGCTCGGGACGCTTGAAAACACGAAGCTGAAGAAAACCTGAACTAAGTACAGTAAGCTTTGGCCACTGTCGAAACTTGCGCAGCGCAACTGCAAGCTCCGCTTTAAGCAGCCTCCACTGTTGCACATAAATTTAAAGCTGGCACAGCTCGTCCAATTTTTATGCCCGGTACTTGAGGATAACGTGCACCAGTAGGGTATATCCATTTTGAGTAGAAGGATGTTGCAGGCTTGAAGATGCTCGATCCCTGTCTTTTCATTCTGCATCGTGGGATTACTCCTTCTTCGAGCCCTTGTGGTGGGTATCTTCTAGTCGCCACATTTACCATAGTTATCTCCCTTGTTGCTGCCTGCCTTTGGGAGGCAGAGTGAGTCGAGTGTCCACCTCCCCCCGGGGGCAAACACTTCAGACACGCATATGCAGAGACTTAGTTTTAGCCCGGGGTTATCCAATCTTGTAGCTGACATTTATGCGAGTCTAAGTTCTATTAACGTACACCCACCAAAAACTGTGGCTGTTGTTGCTCACCCACAGATCCGATTGCCTCATTTTCCTCATCTGGGTGTGTGCGTGTGTGTGTGAAGGGGCACATATCCTTTGCCTCATCTGTGTATGGATATCCTTTGCCTCATCTGCAGTTAACTGGAATGTGTGCCCCTGTTCGTGTTGACATTGATTGCGTGCGTGCTGCTGACAGTTGTCCGTACAAGCTTAATAGTAGTGCGATTTTAATTGAATAATATGCAAGATCCAAGTCCCCAGCCTCCACCCTGACCACTACCACAGGCAGCAGCCCGACCCTGGAACCCGTACTTCGCACTCCGCCCTCCGATCCCCATCAAAGACAAACAAAGAGAAGCAAACTAAAGTTGAAGTCGGCTTTGGTTGGACAACGTTTGTGCATATGACAGGGGGCATGTTTGTCAAAACCCCCCGACACTCTCTTACTCTCTCTTTCGACAAGATTTAGTACCGCTATAATTGTCAATGGGCCATTAGGACGATGTCCTGGCTGCTGCCACCGACCGTCCTACCGTCCGACCGACCGAACCCCTGCGGTCATGTCAATCACTCAGCTTTGGGCTCCAGAGATGGCCGCGTGAGAGAGCCAAAGTCTTGTTCGCTTAATTCATTCCAATCACAACTTTTGCTTGGGTCACGCATTCATCTTTGATTCAGAATTCGGAATCCACCCATCGATGATGATGGAGGTTGTAGACGATGATGAAGTTCCTTGGACTCTGGCCGCACATATTTTTATTGACATCTGAGATCTGAGGCAAACAAAGCGGAAGTCATCCCCTTTCGCATAGCTAGTCCCCCATCTATTGTCCGGATGCGTGGTGAATTCTCATATGAAAAATCAATAAATTATTGGATTTAATGTATACATAACTTGTATTATTATGAATTACTGCCGCTCCAGTGGCTCTGATCTGGCAGGTCATGCGTTAAAGTCGACTTTGATGGCCCTCCCATGTACCCACACTCACTTCCCAGGCCATGCTCCGGGCCTTGTTGTGGCATTTCCAATTAAAGCAGGGCCATCTCCTCCTGGCCAAATATTTGTAATGTTTGTGTAGCTGAGCCATAAATTAAGTTAGAATTCAATTAGAGCTTTGTATATGGGCATGCCCCACAAATGAATAGGGACAATAATTGAGGTCCAGTCTGTTGCATCTTTGTCGCAAATCAATTTCGCAGGCGACAACTGCTTGTCCGACAATTGAGAAAAAGCAGATGATCACTGGCAAAGAAATTAATATCAGGCTTGTAAGAATGTGCTGAAATCCTTGGCACACAAAAAGCGTAAGAATGAGATATATGGATGCAGGCCGTGCTCCCTTCTACCAAATCCTTGAATCCATGAGCCAGCAGAAATGTCATACGAAGGACCTGCTCAAAATATGCAAAAATAAAATGAGAAAAGCGGCGGAGCGGAGGGGTGAGGCACAAGAAAAGCGGACGGAGGAACAACGACCAAACGCGAACATGTAAAAAGAAATTGAAAACGGAAGGAAACACAAAACGAAGAAAACAGGAGCAAAAAACAAACAAGCGCATGACATGCAAAACAGGCAAACAAGCAACGAGTTGGCCCCAGGGAAACGACGTAGAGTGTGGGGTCTGTACCAAAATGATGGTTGTACGGGGGTGTCGGTGGTCTTTTGGGGCGAGCAGACCAGACACAGCAACAAGAAACAACTGAAAATGCGCTGATAAGCGAGGCGTGCTCACCGGAAGCACCGGGAGCAGCAGCGGCAGCAGGAGCAGTAGGAGCAGAAGCAATGGCGGAGTAGCAGCAACAGAAAGAGTAAGAAAATGTAACCAAAACGTAACGTGAATGACAGAGAGGCGGATAGAGAACAAACTGAAAGAGAGGTCACATATAGAAGAGGACAGAGATGACAAAAAAAAATTGAGTAAAGTGCCATCGTCGAGGCTTACAGCTTATACGGGGTACTCTCTTCCCACTCTCTACGTTTCTCTCCAGTAATGGTCGACATCCTGAAGGCTATTCAGGAGTCTGCTTTGCATAACTGAAACTTGTGAAATATTATCCGGGGATTTATTCAGCCAAATGTGCACCTTAAACGGGGATATCAATAAGTTGAAAGCGATTTTTCTGGAATTCTCGAAAGGGTTATGGCACAACACAATATGAAGTCAAATCTTTAAGGCCATACTTCATACAAAAAAAAGCTGATTAAAAAAGGATTCTCCCAGAAGTCCTTCAGAAATTTAATCGACGCCAGAGACCTTCCAATTTGGCAGCTAATTTTATTGTGTCTCAGGGTGATTTTCCTCCCAACCATGACACCTACAAATTAGACCCCGATTTGGTGTAGAGCATTCGGAATAAAGCGCACGTTTAACTGCGCGGATTCCTAAATAGGGTGTTTGGGGGGATGGATGGCTGAGCGGATGGATGGATGTGTGGCACGGTGAGAGGAGGCTCAGAACGAGGACATCGGCCGCAAGGTAAATGCCAGCACAAGTGCAGGTGCAACAGAACCAGTTGGCGGACTCACTGCGGGGTTCAGGCGTGTCGAGGGTTTTTAGGGAGCATTCGGTCGGTGGCACGCGCCAATTGATGCCATGAATGCTCATAACGAGCAGTCAGGCAGATAGGAGGGGCACTAACAGCAGCAGCACCACCACCAATGGCTGTAGCAGCAGCGGCAGCAGGTGTAGCCCTTGAGGCAGGTGGAAAGTGCAGAGTGCGACTGCCAGTGCGAGTGAAACAATGCTGAAAATCAATAAAAACCATTAAAATGCAAAGAGAAGGCTGACGCTCTGCCCAGGAATGTGAAGTTCAAGCAGCAAGGTGGCTTTGGTGGCAGCCTTCATTGTGGCATGCAACTTGCGTGATTGGAGTTGCCTCCGCAGAACTCGCAGAACTCCCTTCTATAAATAGTTTCCAATGGCATAATTGGCGACGACGCCGTTTCCCTACCAAAATCGATGCCAAAATGCGCTACGAACAAGGTCGAGGACAAATGGTGTTGAAAATGTGGCATACCACAAAAAAAAACACACACAAAATTTATTGCCACACGCAGGAGCGGGTGCGGGAGGGGCTGTGGCAAGTGTCGAGCTGCATGAATTATGTGCGAGGAAACCTGAGGACGCACCCAAATGCAAATCGGAAACTAAATTCGCCAAGAGATTTATGTGGCACACAAAGACAAAAAATAATAATAGAAGAAACGGAGGCTAGAGTCGACATTTCGACTTAAAGAAGCCCCAAGAGTGAAACTCCTTTACATTTCTGGAACTAGCATATAGAAACTTCTTTATATTTTTCGTTTATTAATTTATGGGCAGAAGACTTGAAATACTTATAAAGCGATGCTTTTGAACAGAAATAAATTAAAGCTTAACTGTTGGCCCAGCTTTAATTTAATAATTTCCCCGAGAGTGTTTTATGGTGAAAAACTTATCAATTCCACGTCCGGAACAGTGCAGTAAATTAAACATTTTGCCAATCCCGAATAAAGTGAAAATTCGTGTTTGCATATTCATGGCCGGTGCTGGTGCTGACCACAAAATGCATTGGATTAATAAATAAAGCCAATTTGCATAACCAGAGCTAGGAGGATTTGCAAATGGCATCAGAAGCAATGCAGAGGGTT
Source organism: Drosophila subobscura (assembly GCF_008121235.1). Taxonomy (NCBI): domain Eukaryota; kingdom Metazoa; phylum Arthropoda; class Insecta; order Diptera; family Drosophilidae; genus Drosophila; species Drosophila subobscura. Next base: position 24,158,072 of record NC_048533.1, on the reverse strand, counting down.
CCTCTCTCCTGAATGTTTCTCTGTGGGCAGCACATCAATCATGTATAACGTTTTGGGTATTTATATGCATCATGGATAGACATCTATGGATATATACTATACCCGATATGCATAGACAATGCTAAAATGATGGTGACACTGTCACCAGGCTGCTGTCGATATCTGCTTTTATCTCGCTCGCTTTGGCATTTGCTTCAGCTCGATTTCGGTTTTTTTGTGGGGCTGGCGCTTAAATTAATTGAAGAAATAAATACCACACATATTCGGGCCAGACCATGCATAAAGATTATGTCCGAATGATAAAGCCAAACCCAAAGGCCACAAAGCAACAAACACCCAGATACCCACACACACCCAAGCAAACATTAGAAAAACCCAAACTGAATGAATATTCGGACAACAGTAAAACTTATTAACTTATCAATTTTCGGTTCATTTATTTGGGATTGGGAGAGAGAACTTTCGGAACGGAACCGAGTGCAGGCCAGGCCTGCAGATTGCCATTCAAATATGTGAAATGGAAAAAAGCTAATGGGAAAATGGAAATGGCCAGCCGCAAGTAAACAAAAAATGTTATGGCCAAATAATGGCAACAATATCACAGTTTTATGAGTTCGAATAAATATTTTCACACTTTGGACTTGTGCTCGGCCGCCTTAACCATTAAATGATTGAATGGGTTAATGGCTTCCCTGACAGCCGCCCGGTAAACAATCCATCCCACACGCCTGGAAAATACTCTTTAAATAAATAATTTAACCCCGTCAGAAGAGTTTTTCATTCATGCCAATGGCCTGCATCTCCCATAAATATCAAATAGATATCAATTATGATTAAAATGAATTATTTATAAATAGTTATTTGTGTATTTTTAGCCTTATGTCATTGACTCTTTGTCCGGGTCGTGTCTGGGTCTGCGGTCTGGTGCCGTGGCAACGCGAAATGAATCGCTTTTAGGCTGTTCGTTTGCCTTTCGGTTTATTGTTGATATAACGCATACGCAGTGCTGGACGCCATCGATAAATAAGTAATTAAAGCGCCTAAATAAATAATTAGCGGCGCATTAGTGTCGGATGTGGGCGTTGTCTGCATACCAAGAGCAGCAGCATTTCTGCAATTGAATATCCCCATTAACATCTATGCCGTATCCCGCAGAAATATGTGTGGGGAGAGGAATGCTTTGCAGAGAATACCAACTTTGGCCAAGGAGAATATTCCATACTCTTGCCTTCCAAGTAACTCTTCCCAGTCTCTCAGTTTGTGGCTACCACTTCACAATAAATCAGTTATTGTTTTTTGAATTGTTTAATATATCTTGTGTTCATTTACAGAATTCATCTTCTAATCAAAGCAAACAAGAAGAGATAGTCCCGACCTACATCAGTTAAGATTTTACGCAGTGTTATGATTGAAGTAAAAAGATAGAGAGAAATGAGATATAACATGCGTTGTGAAGAGCTTTTCTCTTATCAGACCACCCAAAGAGAAACCTTTCCCTACGAAATATTCCAGAGGAAATACACTTTAAGTGCTTTCCGGTTGAAAATTATGTTAGAGAAGTGAGTGTAAAGTGAGTTTTATTTTTGAATGGTTACCTTTCTTGTGCAATGCCAAAATGAAGCAAACTTCTACCGTAGTTAAAGAAATATTTCCATACTCTTCCCATTCCAATTCCAGCCCATGATATCACGAGTGTTTTCCCTTTAGTCGGGCAGGGCATTGAAATTACAATCAAACAATATAAACACAATCTGGGGGCAGTCTGGCTGGGGCAACGTCAAACACATAAGGAAATTCTGCACTTAAGGCCAAACAAATCACAGAGCCATTAATTTTTATTAACAAAATCTCGGCTGACCAGTTCCAAAAGCCAAGAGCAAAGGCGCCAAAAAAAGCCAAGAGTTGTCCGGCAAAAGAAATGAAAGAAAAAACATGCACAGAGAGAAGCCGCAGAACTTTGATATGAAGAGAAGAGCTATGAAAATGGTAAAGAAATACAAAGAATCAACTCGATTCGGCCCCAAAATGTGGCCTTATCAGTAACGTAATTAAGCAGCGATAAGCCAGCCACGCCCCCTGCCGCACTTGCCAGCCGCCTTTTGGCAGCGGCGCCCCGCTTTCCACTTCGTGTACTACTCGTACGTATGTATGTATGTATACGGAGTTCCATGGGTCGGTCTATGGGTCTATGGGTTGGTGGGGTGATAATGGAGCGCGAGCGATAAGCACGGGCCTTCTTTTCTTTTCTTTTCTTGCGTTCAGCCTCAATGAGCAGCATAGTTTATATCAATTTAGATTTGAATTTAATTTATTTACTTAGTCCCGTGTGAGTGAGAGCGGGGCTATTTTTGGGCAAACGGTCAGCGTTAGTCACCGTGAGATGAGCAAGAGTTTGGTTCGAGCATTGCCATGATATATAGTCGGATTCCCACTGAGAATACCCAAGAACTTTGCTGCAGTTGGGTAGGGGGGGAGGAAAGAAACGTTATCGGATAGGCCATGTGTGGCCATGACTCTAGTAGAAAGCGAAAGCCTTCTGCCTCAACCTGAGTGACAGTCCCCACAAATTCTTGATCGATTCTGGGTGGTTTCTGGCGATAAGAAACGCGGTTCTGCTTGCTTGCGCGGAGCGTAGTGCAAATGTCACTTAATTAACAGAGCCAATTAGTTAGGGGCTGCATTAGGGCGGATTACGTATACGCCACACCAGATGGAGACGGACAGACTAACCCTAATGGAATTGAGTATAATCGCATTGTTTTGGGATATCTTGCAGCTGCCACGCCACTCGCTCTCGCACTCGCAGTCACACTCGCATTCCCATTGCCTCGTTGACTGGTGGCAACAGCTGCAATTATACTACTCAAATTCTTTGCCCCCGTCTCGTCTTGATGATGGTGATTATCGCATAACCATAATGAGTGCCGAGCAGAACAGAGCGCTGATGGGATAGGGTCTGGTATCTGCTGCTGTCTGCTGTCTCTGGTGGGGTCTGTCTAGATCTGCTGCTGCACAATTTGTGTGCACAAGTGCCCCAGAGAGGAGTACAAGAGAAGAGCAAAGCTTTTAATTGCTTTCGGCGCTTGATTACTTTCTTGTTTACTCGAACAGTTTCCAGCTTACAGTATAATAATATTATTAAACAATAAATGCAAACAATTGGGTGCCTCCCTCGGTTCAAGTTCAGAGCTACTCGTACAGATGGAAATGCTCTGTTGTAATTATTCAGGAAATTGAAAACGCCGCGGGCCGAGTCACCAGACATTCAATTAAAAGCTGCAGCTAATGGCATTGGGAATGGGAATGCAATCGATTCGGACTTTAAGCCATTTCTAATGTTAGTTTTCAGTAATAACAATTCAATTAAGAGGCGGAACTGTTTTTGCAACATGCAATCAGGTGAAATATGCCTACAATTACTGCCAGTCGTGCAGTCGACTGCCGTGCATGCAATTAGCCATCGAAAGTGGAGTAGGCAAACACTCGCGGCTGTCTTGCCAGACATTGGCTTTGATTAATGGTCTACGATTGCCACTCGGCAGCTCGCAGGACTAGGATTAGGACTAGGGCAGCCTTCCCGCAAACATAATTGCCCACACATAATGCACCCTCGAGACACGAAGAAGACACGAACCACTTGACCAGGGCCAGGGACCACAGCCAGGCCCACTACCTACTCTCGAGGGCCGCCAGCACTTAACTGAAACATGTTTTCGGATCTCGGTTTTGGCCTAATCAAAACACAAATGCGTTATCCGTATATGGAAAAAGGTGAGTCCAACAATTTAATTAATGAAATGCTAAAACACTTGGGCATCTCTGGTCCATATTTATGCACAAGTATTTGTGGGGCTTTGCCAATACTCGTATCAAGTGTGTACAATTTGGCTAATAAAAGATAATGTGTCTGCCCTGAAGATGTTTGTGGGCCTCAAGATGTGTGGCACTCGATGACAGACAGTCAGTCCATAAGCCATTGAACTTTTTTTTGCGTGACTCACGCGACCGTCTCAAAACAATTTGCCGAGCTGCCAAGGTTTTTCATGGCTTTAATTACTGGTCATTAATCATAATTGAAAAGCAGACCAACGTATTTCCTTGCTTGGGCTGGCAAAAGTTACACTTCTGACCGCTTCTTATGCAAATTTCCCTGGGTCAAGAGGGAGCAAAACTTTTAGGGCAGAAAACGGAAAGTGAACCGAGGAAATCGCTGACGAGGAGAGCGACAACAGCAGACCATCACCATCGCTGATTACCAGGGTTTCAACTTGCAATTATGTCCTTTTAATAAACAGCACCATAATTGCCCAGATGCTGTGAGAATCCATAAGGCCCAAAAGCTGGAAGCTCCAGGGGCTGTAACTGAAACTGAAACTCAAGCCGAAACGATTGAGCTGGGCTATCAATAATGCGCGTGACACAATGTAGCCAAAGGCAGTCCGTTGGGCGACAGGGATGTTCTGAATTACTCTTTCGACTGAAATTATAGAGAATTTCACAGCTTCCTATTTCCTTTCGAGCAAAATTATTTGCACATGCTTCATTGTAGCGGAAATGAATCCAAGAACACGGCTGCTGGTACTCGCCTTTGGTTTAGCACCCGCTGCGTATACACAATGCGAGAGGTAGACAGGCATTTGGGTAGATGGATGGCAGGATCAAATGGTATTTCCCAGCATGTTAAGTGGATTGTACACCCACACGGTGCGGGTGAGAGTGAGGTGCGTGAGCGAGTGTGCGCGGGTGGTGCGTGACAATCGTACTAAGGTACAAGGACTCGGAGACAGGGCCAAAAAGGCAACGAAATTCCCCACTTAATTGCAGGCATTAATTATGCACAAAATTAAGATATATGGTGCCCAGAAGTTTATTGTTGGCCGAGCAATGCAATTTGAATTAATTTTTTCACATTCACTAGCTGCTTAATTAGTTTTCCATGCATACGGCCTGTCGGCTGTCCTCTGTCCGAATCCCTCCACAGAAATTGATTATATGCCAATGTGGAATTATAAAGTGCGGCCGACGGATGACAGAACTGCACTCGGATCAGGTCCACAGCAGTCCAAATAAAGTCAGTAATTAATATTCTTTTCCACAGAACCGCAGGCAGCTCAACCAGAGTTAATTTTAATACAATTATTTCCAGCATTCTTCGATCCCATGCGATCTCATCAGCCAATTTCCAACGGCATGAATGGTTATGAAAATTGCGTCAAGCGTATTTATATTTTAATTATTTTACAGCTTAAGGCTAGCAAATCTATGGAAGAATTTTAATTTTAATGCCAACATCTGCATTGCATTAAATTGATTAAGAGATTTTCCCTGGAATGAAAAAGTTAAGCGGCGACTGGCTGCAAATAATGGAAACAATTTGTTGGTAAGCGCAGAAATACAGAAACGATTTTCAGTGGAACTTCAACGTGTAAGAAGACTTCATCTAACAGGATTTCCTTCATTACAGAGATAAGAGATTCTTAATGCTGAGCAGAAGAAACGAAGTATTAATATTCAACCCTAAAATTGGTAGTTATTACAGGAATTCCTGCATTACAGAGATAAGAGATTCGTAATGCTGAGCAGAAGAAACGAAGTATTAATATTCAACCCTAAAATTGGTGGTTATTACAGGAATTCCTGAACAATCTGCAATGCTAATTCGGAGCAGGTTTCGGGGAAATCATTTGGAGATATTTATATTTAGATGATGGACAGGGGATTGCTACCATACACATATGTACACAACAGATGCCTCAAGGAATGCATTCTAAATCCTATTATTAATTACAGGAATCATTAAATATCTCTCCCTTTAAAATCTCTTCGAAATTCTTGAGAGCTGTGAGAGGCGGAGAAGATTTTGTTGGCACCCCGTACAGCACTTGGAGAATGTATGGTTATCACTCAAATTACAGAGATTCCTATTCCAAACTGCATTCATCTGCCTCAAAGGAAACCGTCTTGAGATGGGCTTTCCAATTATTGTGTCGTTTTATTTATTTATGCAATTTTCCAACTGCTTTTCCTTACAGCAGCAAACTGTTGCATCTTGAGCCACCGCATTATTGTTGCCCGCTCATCTGGCAAATAAATGAAATTTGATGAATCAAAGTGCCAGAGGCGAAGTTTGAGAAAGGCAACTGAAATTTAAATTTCATTCAATGGCAAGAATCCCTTAAAGGAAATTTGAAATTGACTTTCAAGCTGAGATTCTGCTGTATCATAAATCAACTGAGCTAGATTAGGGCGGAAGGTGCATAATCAGGAAGGAACTTCTCCTAGCCGCCCCTCTTGTAAATTTTAACTTATCACGGTAGACCGACAAATCCCAGAGATTTCTCATTAGGCAAGGCAGCTAATTAACATAAGTAATTTGCTTAATGGCCCCTTAAAGGCAACTGTTCAAAGTAAATCCTACAATCTTCAATATCTGAAAGACCCACTACCTGGAAGGAGAGCAAACAAAAGCAAGAACTTGGCGAGGGAACAAACAAAAAGCCAGAAGAACTTGGGGGAAGCGCGGGAAATACGTAAAATGGAAAAGCAAGTGCAGCTGACTTACATGACGGATTCCCGAACGGCAGTGAGGCATGGAATATTCTCGTAAATATAGAACAATATTTTTGTAATATAAAAAGCAAATGCTCAAGTCTGTTCCACTCGACTGGGGCGCTCTGTCTGTCTTGAATGCTGATAGCGCTTGGGGACGGAAATTAAATTTGGCCACGTTAATTGCCTCGATTAGAACTTTTTGGCCATTACGATAAGCGTGGGCAGCAGCAGCAGTACCCATCCTCTAGATAATGTCAAGAACCTGGCTGACCTCTCTGCCGTGCAATGATGATGTCGCCTCCATGGACTCCATGGACACTGTGGTCTAGTGATTAATTATTAATTAATTAAAAGCTTACAACCGCTTATAGCACTGCCAAGCACTGCCAATTGGGCCGCCTAAAAAGGTGAGGTGAGGTGAGGCTCGGTTACGTGGTGTATACGCAATAGACTAGAAAACTAGAAAGGAGAAACCCAGACCATTGTTGGGGAACAATGCTCGTAGTTTGAGCTTATATTTCCGTTATGCCTGCCGGCATTTCGTGCTCTATTGTTGCGGCTTGTCGCCTTTGATTTGACGGATTCGTTTGTGTATCTCTCTGCCGCCGCATAAGGCATATGGGGCGTATGAGCACTGCTGCATCCTTTGACACGTGGAAACAATGTGGAGAGAGAGCGAGACATTACGCATGCCACACATTGTGCGGCACCATTCTTCGCCACCATCGTCGAGAGTCAATTTACAATAGATGAAAGAGCAGGCTGGCAGGCAGGCAGGCAAACTGTGCCAAGCCACAGCCATCCATGGCCAAGGAATATCTTGGCACTAATTCCCCAGGCAAACGCAAACGCAAACACTATCCCCTGACAACACATGTGCCTCGATGGACACGATGACTCACGGGTCTGGTCTGCTGTTTTCCGTTGCTATACCGTTCCTAAACCTAGCGGCAGCTGTAATTAGTGTAAGTGCCCACATGAATTGCCCCGACATCTTTTGGCAGTACTCGTGCTCTCGCTTTTCCATTTTTCACTTTGCCATTTTCATGTTCAAGGATGCGCGCCATTGCAGCAGTTCCTGGGAACTGAAATCATTTCAAAAACAGGCACATGACGACCCTCCCTCCCCTGCTCATGCTTCTGTTCCTCATTCTTCTGAGTTTTTATTCGGTTTTGGGCAATTAAGCCTGTTGTTTTGCAGTTAAGCAACAGCAGGGCCCCATCTCTTGGGTAATTCTCGACAAACTTTGAAGATAAAAACGGAAGCCTGTGCCTCTGCCTGTGCATGTGCCTGCAAGTGAAACATCTCTTATGGTATTTATTAAATCAAGCGAAATATGATTCTGTAATTTGATTAGCCAGACACAGACACACACCCCAAGGGGGCTCCTGTTCAGGTACGCGGTAATCAGGTTAATGAAAGAGCTCTCATGTATTGTGTGCTGCCTGGAAAAGGCGTTTGAGTGGCTCTGGGAATCAGAAAACACTGCACTACAAAGTACCAACAAATAACACTCGAGAGCTGTAAACACTTGCCCCCCCCCCACTTAGCGGACACTTGCGACTATTTATTTCTCCTTGGTCTAGGTCAATCTGGGAAGCGGAGCATTCCCAATTCGTTGATTGCCCCACAGATTAATGTTGTGTACCTGCCATAAATCTATATTTAAATCTCCGACAAACACTCGGAGATAAGCATACAGATCCCCCAGACTGACTGGGTGTTAAGGTGTTAAACTGGAAAGTCTACTTAGTCTAAAAGCTATAATAGGGTTAAAGACTTACATGGGGCGGGGGTCAACAACACTCTCACTTTCACGGCTTTCTTTCGGAAAGTCTTTAGCATAGAAATGTATTTTCAAAAAAGCTGCCAAACAGGTGGCAAGTGTCGCACTGATTATCTTAATAATAGCACACAGAATATTGGAAAATACATACATATGTGGGGGAAATGGAAACTGAGAGAACAGACAATGAGTTTTTGTCCGGTAGAAAATTCTGGTTCCACAGTTTCAATTTTGGCTCAAGCACTTTTCCATTCAAAGATTTTTCTTGATTTTGCTTATACTTGTATAGGAATAAATATTTGCTGTTTTCCACACACTAATGGCATTTATTTTTCATTCAAGTAGCACAAACAGATTTTCCGCATTTCCATTTAAATATTTCCTCAAAACAACTCGCACTTTTATTTAATTTGTTGTTGGATTTCTCACGCACGTTCGTATTATAATTATTTAAATTATATTTTGTATATTTTTGGGGGTCCGGTGCTGATGCTGGGGTTTAATTTTGTCCGTTTTCAATTTCGGTTGACCGTTACACTGGGTTCGGGGCAGAGTCAAAATTCTAAAACGATGGAGCACGCCACACACACAGTCGTCGTCCCGTCCGCGTCCGCCTGCTCGCTGTTCGCTGGCCTGATGCGTGCACGGTAAAAGTTTAACTGGAAGCGGGACTGACGAGCGCCCCTACAACCGACTGCCGACAGCCGACAAACGACGAACGACGACCCACCACACGGCGACCGAGACGGATGAGGAGACCGAGCCCGGGGCCCGAGCATCGGCCTCGTACCTGTCCAGCGCTCCAACAGTGCTCTAACAGCATCTATTAACAGTGGCACTCTCCGGTTGCCCCCTCTCTCACAGACCAACACTGCTGCGCGCTGTTATCAGCATTATCAGTGTGTCAGTGGTTCTGTCGGACAGTGGCGCTTCTGCAACAGCAAACATTGTCACTCTCTCTGTACAGTTCTCTTCGTGTCTGCACAGTGGGGAAACGAATTTAGCCAGCCAGTTTTAGAGAGCGTGTAACTAACAGAGAGAGTGCTGTTACTGCTTCAGCGTCGACTTGGGGAAGCATTCATTTATAGCATGCGATAACAAAGCACTTTTGCCTGCAGAGTGGAAACATTTGGAAAATGGAACAAAACACCAGTGGTGTTTGGAATTTCATGATATTTGGTTCGTAATGCAAGGTAATACAGGTTGAAAGTAAGTATGACGTTTATTTTAGAACAAATATAATACAATTTAATTTAATTATTATGCGCGCAAATTTGAAAAGGGCGCCAACGCATAAATTGTGTGCACCAACAGATAAATGTTAGGCAGACAAACAGCAAAAAGAGCAAGAGAGCGAAGGGGAAAATTATTGAGAGTAACATGAAGAGATGGAGAGAGAAAATAATTGTATAAAGAGAAAAGAGAGCGTGCAATGTTAACAGATGCAGCGCTAAAATAAATTCTCCTCCAACTTATTTGAAATTAACTAAGTAAAAACTTCCATCGAAAACTGGTAAAGAAGTTATTCTTTAAAGTTCAGTATATGCACTCATGTGTCAATTGACAGGGGTTTTGTACCCAATACTATAGGTAATACATTAATTTAAGAGCTAACAAAAGCTCTGCACCAGGAACAGATTTAGAAGAACCTTTGAAGAGAAACACAATCTGATTTCAAGCTACCAGTATTGGAGAGCCTAGACATATTTTTCAAGGCTGTAAAAACGTAGAAACGTTACGGTTTAGCCATCAAAATTTTGAAATCTATCAGTTAGGATTATTGACACAGAAAACCGCTTCCCACAAATAAAATACTTAAATTTTCCACTCGACCAATAATCATAAAGAAAACCCCATACTAGTTGAGACTCATGTTTATCGACATGATAATAACCTATAGTCAAAACATATAATAAATTTAAGCTTTATAAGCTAACATTAGCTGTCAGCCAGACGGACAAAGAACATAAATCCTGAAAGAGAAAACCAGGCCCCCTAGCTCCCCCGAAATAAAATGGCAAAAATTATTATTATCTAAACAAAAGGAGGAATCGCTCAAAAGCACTTGGCCCCGAAAAGATTGGTAAAGAGAAGGAAGGCTACAGAGACGCGGGACTGTGTAGTGTGCTCCCCCCTTTTTTTTTTGGCCCCGCTTCTCTTTTCGGAGCTCTCAAAATTGAAAAAACATGAAAAGAAATATTTCCAATCAATTGGCAAACAAAAACGAATAAAATTTCATATCCGAAGAGAGTCCAACAGAACAGAACAGAATAGAACAGAACAGAACAGAACACTCACATAAAAGAAGAAGCAACAAGAAAAATGTTGTTCATTCATTAAAAATAAAAATTCATTAAACAGAGAAACGATCAGAAATATTACACAGCAAAAATAGCCTCCAATCGAATGCAGTCTCTCTACATAAAAAATTGCTGTTTACTTTCGAAACAGAAACATCATCAAAAACAACTAGGAGTACAAGTACAACGAATACGAGTGCCACCAGTACTGGCAACAAGCTCTCACAGTGCGATAAAATATGTTTTTTTAATGCAGGTCCGTGTTCAATAAAAGTGCCACAAATCCAAATAGAACGGCCAACAGGCTAACATTTTTCAATGCTCGACGGTTTTATTTCCGTTGGGGCAATTCCCGGGTAAATATTCTTAAGTCAGAGCATTGCTATGGCCCAATAGACCCTGCTAATGGATAGCGGATAGCCACTGACCAAAACGAAAGCGAATATTCCAACAGCTGCAGAAATTGAAAAGAAATGAAAGTGTGAACTGCAAGCCAAATACATTTTTCCCCTCCCCCATACGAGTACGTGTACATATATCCTACAGAACAAAGTCCAATAAGCGGATTGGTAGGAAGCCATGTGCTGCGATGCAGTGAGTTCTCAGATGTTAGCCATGTCAATGATTAGGTCGCATATGCCAAAGCTCAGGTACGGTTCGCTGACTATCGTAAAAGTACTTACTTTTACTTGTTTTACTGTTTGAAAATAGCCATTATTGGCTTCAATTGGCATGTCTGATGTCTGATTTTAATAATAATGCTTTTACCTAATTAGTGAGCAACAGATAGGAGCCTGCGCGGAAGCTAAGAGAGGAATATATTGAAAAACTGCGGTTTACCATTTATTGACTCCATTTATGTTTAGAGAGAATAGATGTGACTCTCCACAGAGGAAGGTTCAGTACCAAAGAACATATGTAATTGTCAATGAATAACAATATAAATAATAAAGACTTTCAAAGCTTGAATAACCATCAAATCTCTGAAAAATCATTGCCATTTGTTCTCTCTTCTCTGCACTACTCTCAACACCTCACTTTGCTTAATTGCTCAATTTCAATGAAAATGTATTTATAATCGCAGCTTAAATACTGCTTTTGCAAAAAATTCAATTGAAAATGTCGCGGACTAAATATAGTTATTGTTTCAACATTATTGAAATATGCAACATGTGCGCTAAGCGGAATTGTCTACTTTTGTTCATGGTGATACTTCATTTGGTGCTAGAAGTGAGTTGAACCAATGAAACAGGATAAGGTATCTAATTATTCCACCCTAAAGATCTCATCCAAATGGGAGTTCACTAATTTTAAATGCACATCCCTGGATAAGGAATTTACCGAGTTCGAATATTGCTATATAAAGTCGATTAATCGAACGTACAAGTATCTTTCCTTCAGAGCCAATTTATTGAAGACTCCCGTTACCAAAATCAAGGTAAGTATACAACCAATTACATACAGAATATTTGTACATTTCTAAACCTCTTTTCTTTATTTTCAAGTTAAACTTTTCATTGTTTAAACGCTTCAGTGGTTATAGGCCGTTCCTCTACAATATGACGGTTGACTCGTGTCGGTTCTTGGCAAAGCAGAAATCTTACCCCGTTGCTGCCTTCTTCTACAATCTATTTAAGGACTCCTCCAATATGAATCATACATGTCCCTACGATGTAAGCTGATCCTTCGAATAGATCATTTTCATTTTATTTTTACTTTCTTATGTTACCAGCATGATCTGATTCTCGATCAACTTACTGCCACCTTTTTGAATCACCAGTTTACAAAAGTTCTACCTTTTCCTGAGGGTGATTACCTTATGGAAACAACCTGGATTGCCTATGATATTAGCCGTGCCGTGATTAAATTCTATGGCTCTCTGACCTGAAGTACTGGCTACTTAAATAAAAGTTTTTGTATGCTTAGGGAAAACTTTTGCATTTTCGCAGACCTATTTATTGAATTTTTCTGATATCTTCGAAGACCTTTTCTTATCATTAAGCTTTAGGTGAAAAACCATTGAGAAATGTTGAAAGCGAATGGATTTATTATTCGACTAATAGCTCATGACTACCAGATGTTTCACATTCCAATTGAACCTTCAAAAGTGTCGAGTAATTTGTGTAAATGGAAGAGATATATGGACCTCATCCTGCTCGTCCATTTCAATGTGGCTCTTAAGTATCCTCTGACCAATTCGCTGTATTTTTCTTTTAATTTCTCTGTCGACGAGTTGATAATGCCACGTCAATCGGTAAGTCACTGGCTGAGCTGGCTGTCTCTTTCAGGCCACTGCTTTTCTGTTCACCAACTGCTTTGCATCAATCTGACTTTGCCTTGCCAATTATGAGAAACAGAAACAATGCTTGATCCAAAGGGCAGAAATCAGTTGGAATCGAAGCCGCCATCGAGGAAATGCTGTCATATAGAGACAGAACAAATTCGCAAGTCAACTGGAAAAGAATCATAAATAAAATATGCGCTGAGCAAATACATCAGCCCACAAAACCAAAACCGGCAAACCAACACAACCATTCCCAGTCCCAATTGGGCGGCGACGGCGGTCCCGGATCTGGGGTTTTCGGCTGGTAACCAGTGGGCGGCAGTTAAGGAGAATTCAATTTGATTTATGATAAATACGCAATGATTTATGCCCTTTGCTTGCGCCTTAGCGTTCGGCTCGTGTCCAGAGTCTAAGCCGCCGATACGCATCAGTTCTGCTGGCGACTGGCAACCGCAAAATCATCGCATTTTGTAGCTGGTTTTTTCAATTTTTCATTTCGCTAAAACTCTTTTGGGTCTTCACATGCCAGATGACCATCAAGCGATGGGTATTTCAGCGAAGAGATAGTAATAGATAATTCAGTTGGTATATTTCTTCATACTATTTGTTTGGCTGGAATTTCATATTGCAATATATAGAGTAATATATGTATATGTAAATAGCATTAATCAATCAATTTTCCATCTGTAAGTAGCAAACAATCGTCTGAATCAAATCCGATTGCATATTAAGGTATGTTCTTGTTCGACTACTATTCACTTTTACTGGGGCTTTGAATGTATTCAATTCATTTTCGATTCGTTTCAATTCCACATTTTTTCGTGCATATAAATTGGCTGAGTCATGCCACTATGGGGCATTTGACCACTTTTCCTGGCCGAAACTCATTTGTCAAAAGTCAAAAAAGTAATATTTTTTTAACGGATATTCATAGGGATAACATCAGTCCGTAATGTTACATACCCAGAAAATTAACAGTGCGCACCACTGTTAAGATAACAGCTGTTAAAGTCAGCTGTTTGCTACGAACAATATAAAGATATCGGAAAACTGATTTTTTTTATGAAGTTTAAAGTGCAAAAATTGCTAAATTTACCAATTTAAGTAAATTTTTTACAACATTCTTGATTCAGACAGGTATTAAAAAGTTGTTTGTGAGTTTGAAATTAAAAAATTAACCTCATAATATGTTTAATGGCTAGTTTTTTAGCATGTCCATATTTATGACGAAAATTTGTCTTTGAATAGACTTACAAAGTGTTCGGTTCCCGCCGGAAGCAATAAACTGCATAGATATTGTAGAGTTTTCAATTCTTAATCCAATTTATGTTACTTTTTCTTGCGCTTTTCTGCGTCTTCGGAGATATTTAAGTTTTCGTTACATAACCTAAAGTTTGGAAATTCGGAGTTGTTTGCAATGTTAAACTCAGTGAAGAAGAAAGTTGTGGAAGAAGATGTCGATTTGCATTGCATTTAAGTGGTAATACCTGTCACTAGCTTTGAGACCGATAAGGGATATTTGTAGACCCTTTGAAGAACTTTTTTTCACGGTTTGTCGATTAAATTGAACAATTCCACGGAAAAATTGAAACAAATCGTAAAAAACTGTGCAGATTGGATCAATTCGTGCTCAATCGTGCAATTATAATAACGTTGAGACATTTCCAGTATATCTGCACTGACGTGCAGTGCTATTGTGTCCAACATTCAACAAATTAAAGAAAAGAAGCTGCTTGCCGGATACAAGGAAGTCAATGTAAAAATCCGATTATCTTCTACTTTAAAATTTTTAAAAATCCGGGCACAACTTTTTTAGTTTAATATGGCATTGCTTTACATATTCCCATCATTATTTGTTTAATTCAATTTAAAAATAAAATAAAAATTCGATTTTACCCTGAAGAAAAGGCGGTGCCACGCCCATTTTTTCAACATACCTTCCTTTCACTATTATAAACTCATATCAAAAAACTAAATCAAAAAATAATGTTTCGTTTGGAAGTTATTAATTAATGCCACAAAAAGTGGTCAAATGCCCCATAGTGCATGCGTTTAAAATTTTGTTGCATACTTTTGCGGGCGCCACCGTCTGACTCTGCATATCGCCCTTCCACTGTGTTTTACGCGATTGTGCGACTGTCTATCAGTGTATTTGTATTTATATCTGTATCTGTATCTCTAACTGTGTGTTGGTGCTTTGGTATTTGCATTTGCGTTTGTGGTTCTCCGCTTGTTTGTTGCTTATTTATTTAGTTGTAAACGTATGCGGAACGAAATATGAAGGTACACTTGTTCGACACTCCATCTGTATTCCCTTTTTATGCCCGGTACTCGAAGAGTAAATAGGGTATATTGTATTTGTGCACAAAGTGAATGTATGCAACGCACAGAAGGAAACCTTTCCGACTTCATAAAGTATATATATTCTTGATCAGCATCAATAGCCGAGTCGATTGAGCCATGTCTGTCTGTCCATCCGTCCGTCTTGTTTGTCGGCTAGTTCTCAGAGACTATAAGAGCTAGAGCCACCCAATTTTGCATCCAGACTGCTGTATGCTCACACTGAAGCCAGTGTATTTCAAAAATTAACCCCGCCCCCTTCCGCCTCCGCAAAAGGGCGAAAACCTCCCAAATCTACAATTTTGAAGATAACAGAAAACTAAAAACGCCATTCCGTAGGGAACGACCATATCTATCAGATCACCAAATTGGGTGAAATCCGATTGGATCATTATTATAGCCACAATGAAGAAATTAATTTGCAGAGGTCAAACCCACCCCGTCCCGCAGCTTATATTTGTTTTACACATTCTCTCATTCACACTCTGCTTCGCGCAGTTTATGGCCTCTGCCCCTGACAAGTCTCTGGCGCTGCCTCTGCCGCGACTCTGCCCTGACTCTGCAAATTGTGTCTCTAGGGGAGGTTGGCGAGCTAAAGGAGCGTGTTGGCGTGAGTAGTGTTGTTGATGTAGATGACAGATGAAGAAAAAATGTAAAATTTGACAAATAACCGCTAAGTTGCAGATGTAGTACTGAGTGCCGGGTATAAATGTTGTGACGCGTAAGAAGCGTCTCACACGTCCCTTCTCGTTTTTTTTGCCTCGTTTTTTTTTTTGTTTTTATTTTTTTTGATATGAGGAAAGGGTTTCTGCGCATAAACATTTCAACCAAAAATGCGTGTTCTTTATGTTAGCTGATGTTCAGTTTGTTGAGCCATTTTTCTGAATGTTATATGTGCTGCTGGAAGGCGGCTGGCAAATTATATTGATAATCGTTGACAGAAGTTGTGGCGCCTCTAAATTGCTAAAATTTATGTTTATTCTTATCTGCTTCAGTTCAAAGCTGTTCCAAAATCAATTTAATGTTTGTACCCCCCTTACCCTTACCCTTACCATTACCCATAGCTGAATTTCACTATTAACTCGCTTTTATTTGGAAAGTCACGCACTCCGCAAGAGCAGAAAGTAAAACAGAAACAAAATTTCAATTAACTTTTGCCTGCGGCTAGGCCGGGATGACAGGGCCCGGGAATGTCGTTCTAGGTACCCCTCTGGGGATATTCTATGTGGAGGCTTATACAGAAATAGCGAGGAACTAGCTTAAAAATTTCCCAAAAATCCTCTCACCCTTATCACAGCCTTCATTTGATCCTAATTAAATGGACATTTCGACAGCTTGACATGTGTGCGTGTGTGCGTCGGTCGGGCTGTGGCTCCGGTTCATAGTTAATCCCCTTTCGAAGGCTTTAATTTAGTTCAAACTGGGGTTCACATCAAAACTGACAATGTTAATTGAAAGGCGGACTGTGCGCGAAGCACGGAGGATATAAAATTTCGAAAAACGTAGAAAGAGAGGATCGAAACTGTAGTTGGGGCAATAAAAACACACTCCTGCATTGCATATACGCACCGTGTTCCGCCCATGAGGAGTCGACGACATTGACAGCGAAAATAAAACTTTATTGCTAATTTATTTGATTAAATTTCACGCCGCCGACGCTGCTGTCACCAAAGCAGTGTTTTTTCCCGAGTTCAAATGTATTTTTTCACACAATTGACGGGTCGGCACAACGCCTTCAGCCCCTGAGATACAGCAAATTGATAAGAAAGTCAGACCAGACTCAACTGATTATCAGAGACCAGAGATCAAAGCAGGTGTTTAAAGATTTAAATTTTGCCTGCTGTGGCCCAATCTTCCAAAAGCAATTCAATTAGAGAATGCTCTCCTTTGACTGATGCGAGAGACAATGTTGGATACGAGTCTGCACGCATGATTATCATTTTGAGTTGCTTAAAAGTATGCAAAACAAAACGTGACACAGGCAGAAGCCACTGATGTCATATGCTTGAAATAAATGCAAATGCCAAGATAATAAATGAAAAATAAATGAACGAAATGCATAAGTAAGAAGCATAAAAAGTCAAGTGCCCAATGTAGAGTGGTTTTATCGTACAAACAGACACACATGCCCGCGTTAAAGCCGAGACAATTTCAGGTGTCTAAGGCAAAGACAATTAAAGAAGCCAAAGGGACAGAAAATAGCAAAAGCCCCAACCAAAGCCATTTCGAAATTCCGCTGCGCTGACATTTCCATTTAAATGCGTTACACACTCGCACTTTGAGTGGGGAAACAAGGTGGGGCAACTGTAGGACCGAAGAACCGGATAACTGGAGAATAATGTCCTTAATTTGAATGACGCTTTTTATGCTCTCAACGTTCATTTGGCTGCTCTGCAATTTCCCTGCTCACTCGGCCATAAAAAACTTTCGCCAAGGAGCGAAACTTTCAGCCCTGCACGGCACGTGGAAATATACCCAGTTACCCAAATCTAGCTTGTCCTTCAAATGGAATCCATACAGCTGTTTGTGGGCGGAACCTCTGCATAGAATGCCAGGAAATTGTGAATCTAATAAAAATATAAATACAACCAACTAATCACAAGAGGCGGAGAACCTCTAGTAAGTATAAATAGGAAAAAAACACCCACAACAAAATATTTCAGGCTGTGAGATTCTGTTCTCTCTCAGCGATTTTATCGCTGTAAGTACGTAAAAAAACATCGAGGCAATAAAAAGCTGTAACTAAAGAGGCAAAGAAAACACAAATTGCAGCCGCCGCAACACGGTGGCAGTGTGGCAGTCGCTCAGATTGAATTGCCACGCATCAGCGACAACTGCGGCAGAAAAGTAGCGCCCATAATAGGCCAAATGGTCAAATGGCCAGCGAATCCTCAAGGCATTATGGCCTTAGTGAGTGTAGGAGGATGTGTGTGGGTGTGGGACTGGGGTTGAGAGTGGGTGTGGGTGTGGGCAAAGCAAATCGAATTGACATAAATTGAGGGTATTTATGGGATTTTAGCTTCAATTTGCAGCACCCCCACAAAACTGAGGCTTTAACATTGTCCAGCAAATAATTCAATGTGTAAATTTGCATGGCACACCATGCAAACAACGAGAATAAGGGAGCAAACAAGATGGGAATGCTAAAATTTGGAGACAAATATTTATATACCCTTGCAGAACGACAGTTCCCTTAACAGAAATATATGATTCAATGATCTTTAGAGATATTACATTGTTAAAATAGGAACAAAATAGGATTTTCAAAATAGAAATTTTTCCACAAAACTTTAAAATATTACTGCAAGGGTACGCAAATGCATAAAACACAAAGCCGGCTTTGGGCCTGAACCCGCTGGACTTATCCAGATATGTACATAACGAGTTATTTCCCACGCATTCTAGATGATTCCGATCTGACCCTCCCCATTTGCAGGTGGGGAGCCAGAGTCATGATGACTTGCCAGCAGGGTTTCGCCTTTAATCAGAGACTTAATTAGCTTTGGCAACAAAATGCTGACACATCGCTTGACTTTAAGAAGAAGTAGGACTATCTGTCTGGCTGCCGATTCAGAGGCAATCAAATCGAATTCTCAAATTTACTAGACTCACTCAACTTTGGCAAATGCAAAGGGAAATATATAATTGAATTGGGGAAAGCCCACATGACGCAAATGTGATTTGCTAGCGGCAGCACAGAAACAACGAGGCAACCTCATTTTAGGGGCTCGAATATCGAAAGTTGAGCGTGGGAGGCGGACTCAGAAGCGAAAGCATGAAATATGACACTCACATGTGTATGAGCCTTCAACCGACAAGCACATGAGTTTGCTCGACAGTTCTCGGGATATTTGTGGCACTGGAATGTTCGTGAAATGCCACAGACAGAAATGAGAATACAAAAATTCCATTTTAAATGTTGTTTTTCCTGTTTTCGGTGTCAAAATAGAACTCGGTTCATTAGCCCAGCCTGAGCACATCCCCATTCACATCCCCACAAAGAGACAATCATGAGCTAGTCTTTATTCTGGCTCTCTGGCTCCTGCATAGACTGCATCGTCCATCCTCCCACAAGGCAATTAATCTCCATGAATGAGTTGCATTAGCATGAATATCAGGCGAACAGAGATAAAAGTATTCACAGGCCATAATCAATATTAATTGAGTGACCTTTTACAGTTTGTATGCAGTTTGCACGCTAATTAAAAGATGTCCGAGAGGATGAGGGAACGGAACATGGAGAGAAAATTAAACTGAGTATAATTGAAATTGCTGGCTACACGGCAAATCAATTCAAATGCAATAAACAGTCGTTTGTATTTACATGGCAATGCAAAATGCAAATTCCCAGATACAAATAGACTCCGAGTCGGACTGCTAGCCCGATTGATGGAAGGTAATATTGCGTATGCGACGTGCTGGCACTGCACTCCAAGCCCTGGCAGCAAACAACAGGGCAAACTATAGACAACCTTTGGGGCTGTCAAGTGACAAATTGGACTCTGGGATCCACAGTCTGTCTGGCTGTAAAATTTGATTACTTTGTGGTTTGGGCTGCTGTTTGGACTGTTTGCTCAGTGGCTAAGGTCTCGTCTCCAGACTCCAGACTCAGGTTCAGGTGAAATCAATTGTTTCCTCCTTGTTGCCCCCGCAACCACCATCGCCTCTGACTCTCATGTGTGTGCATTGCGCTTTTGCATGGGAAACCTTGTATGTTTTGGCCGAACTCCATTCAAATTGCATTCGCACCATGACCAGAGACCTGTGACCAGGGCAAATATTTGCTCGCCTTTCGGTTCAGCCTATAGAACTTTTCTCTCAAATCAAACTACATATTTAATTAGTTTTGAAACGACCATTCCCCAGACCTACCGCCGGGGTCTAAATAAATATTTGCAAAAATTAGTCCCAAAACCAAACTTTCTTTCAGAACCTAAACTCAACCCTCACCAACTTTTTTTCTGTAGAACACATGCCCTACTTCATGTTGTAGTTAATTAAGCACACGCACTGAGGCCAACACAATTTGGCATTTGGCCATCGCTTAGTTGCTGCTGACTTTGCATAATTTTGGCCAGCAGCTTTTTCGCCTTTTTGCCTTCTTCGAAAATCATTTGCAAATGAAGTCGCCCGTCTGGTAAATATTTCTAGTTAAATAAGAGCCAAAGCGAATGTCCGAAACGAGCCCATGTCGTCCCATATGTAAATTACTTTTAAAAGGCATTTTTATTTGTTTTACTTGTATTTTTGGGATGCCAGAAGTTTTCCTATTTAAATAATTGTTACTAAATATGCAGTAAAAACGAAAGGGTAACTGTTCTGATGTATTTTAATTGGGGTTCTTCCTTTACTTATACACGTGTGATGCCATAAAAAACTAAAGCTTATATTAGGAACGAGAAAGGAAGAACGCATTCCTCAAAATAACCTGAAACTCACTGAATATACTTAGTAGCTTCAGTAATGAGTGACTCAAGCATTGATCGAACAGCCATCCAATGCTGTCCCTGTCACTTTGACAGTCATACGAACAATACTCAAAGACTTATTGAAACTATATTGATGGGTTTTCTCTTAAACAATATATGCCACAAACAACGACTGGAAACAGACACGAGTCGGAAAGAAAGAAAGAACACCGTTGTGTTCATGGAAAAAGTAATTTAATTTAAGAAAATCAAAGAATTCTTTGAATAATTAAAGAGAAAATATTTTAATATATTTCGAGTGAAAAGTTTTTGAGGAGCGGATGGATGGACTACTTTTCAATTTCAAAAGAGGGGAGGGCGGCTCCATGAGTTGAGTGATGGAAACAAATGCTCCAATTAATCCTCAAAGTATTTATAACTTTTGTTCTGGCTGCTGGCTTCGTGTCGAAACAATTGTAAATAATTAATGCAACATTATACTCAATTACCGAAAAACTTGCATATAAATCCCCAAAGAACGAAAACCGAAAGTCAAAAGTTTTACAAGCTGCAAGCTGTTTGAGGCAAGTTTTCCAAGGGTTCCGCTAAAAAGCTGGAAGTCTCGTATCTGTTATCTCGAATCCAAGCAGACTTTAAACTGTTCCTTGTTCTGCGGTTCAGATGATATTAAAGTGACATTACAGAAAGAAATCTTCTGCGCATTTATATGCAGTTTCGAGCTGAAGTTTGAAGGGGAATTCACGGAATGAGGTCAGGCTTTGGCTTTGCTGCAATTTTGGAGCTAAAATGTGGGGCGGGTGAAAAAAAGACAAATGCAAATGCTTTAAGTCACAATTTAGCAAGCCCGGACGAGGGTTGGCAATCACCTACAATTTGCATTATTGCAGAAAGGGCCAGGCAGCACTCCCTAGCATTTTCTGGCATCCCGTTGCCCACGTAGCGGTGGCTGCACCAACAAAACCTCTCCACAAGCCCCACAAAAGCCAACCACAACGCCCCAACAAAGAGCGGTGCCCTCCCAGTCCCGCTTCAACTATGCGACGACTCATTCCCCACGACATTGTATAAACAACAATTTTAGCGGATATTAAAAACAATGTTGCTACTCTCCTGCTACACAGATGGGGCAGATGGAACAGACGGCGCAGGCATCATCCTCCTCGGCTTGGCGTGGCATTTTGAGAATGTCAAATTTCAAGTCTTGTTTTGTCATTTTCCATTCAGCTGTTTGGCGGCTGCTTTGTATTGGCCTCCTTATTGTTTGGCCGTGCTCCATTGAACGGCAAGCGGATATCCGCTTGTCGCACTTAAACAGCGTCTACCAAATGCCGAGTATCCCATTGTCGCACTGTCGCTTTGTCGCGTTGCGGAAGTGCGGAAGCTACTTGGAATCGGACTCGGACTCGTTTCGGGCTTAATTGAAGCCTTTGAAGCCTGCAAGGCTGTGAGGCTGTTGCTCTGTGAGTTCTCCATTCAAGTTGATTAAAATTTAATTTACAGAACATTTCACTAATGGGACAACAATGCTATTCGTAGAAGAAAGTTCAACAAGTCCATGGGAGAAGTTCGAGGGAGCTCAAACTCAATCCTTTTGCGTTTCGTTTGGTTGGTCGTTTAGGAATAGAACAGAAAAACAGCATAAGTCGGGTATTTTGACTATAAGATAGGCGTTGCTCAGAACCTCAGAGAACAAAAAGTCACTTTAAGGGGAATATTGAAAGGTGGAAAGATTAGTAAAATCAGCAGCTAAGCCTGAGCTAGAGATCAAAGAGTTATGCGACCAAAAATACTCTCGGGCCCCACAATTTTAGGGCATCGGCATCCTCCCACTTTTAATCGATATGTAACCCGCAGTGTTTAGCTAGATCCTCACATCTGCGGGTGGACAAATCCCAGCTAATTGTCACTCCTGCCTCGGGGGCCGAATGTCTGTTTGCCTTTGTGGGTTGGTTGCTGTCGGTGGTCGGTGGTAGGTCTGTGGGTATGTTCATGATAATGTTAATGAGGATGTTGATGTTGATGGTGGTGACATAAATTAGACACCAATTGGGTGTCAATGGGAAAACAGTAGCCGAAGCACCTCCACCATCAACAGCATTCCAATCAAATCAAACTCGATGTTTGTTAATTAAACAAATTTAATTTAAATTTAAACTGTTGCCAGATCAAATGGAATGCCAAGGGGATGCCTACGAGCCTAGATTCCTGATTTGTCTCAATTTGGAGCAATTATCTGGTCATGGCCGCACAAAGGCAGCAAAGGCATCCAGGTGTACGGTACGCAGGTGTTTTCCTACTAATTGGCACGTGTTGGCGCGTGTCTGCGCCCTATGGATATACATATTGGCTAATCAAAGGTAAAGACGCCCGAGCACCCGTACTCCCCTCTCTGCCACTGTTTGTTCGGTGTCACTGACATTCGGTGAAGTCAAACATGACGCAAAACATTTGTCTATCATTAACTGCTCGACAATTTGTGCAACCGTGTGCCATAAAAGCCATTGACAGGGCTGTCACACGCACACAAACCATTCAGCCTCAGCCCGTTCACTATGTCCCATATGCGCTTTTGGAAGAGATGTATGTATGTGTGTGAGTGCGTGTGTGTATGAGTTTAAGTGAGACCTAGTGTGGGCCATGGCTTAATCAACTTACGGCTAAACAAAAGCACATATAAATTATTTAATTAATCCTTTGGGTTTATTCTGCCGCAAAACACTTTCTCCGAGTGCCTATCCGTGTGAGTGCTGTGCCGAAGTGTGTGCTCCTGCTTGAGTGTGCGTGCGGGCAATCGATGTCATAAACGCACCCACACAGCCTCCAGAGGTGTGAACTGCTTTGCCATGATTGTGATTTCCAATTAATTTTGTTGCCAGGCGAGAAGAATATGCTTCTTGGGAGGCTGCTGCTGCGGCTGTTGCCAGATGTTCGTGAGAGGTGAGAGAATTAAAGTTGAGCTCTGAGTTAGAAGGGGGAAAGGTTATGCCCATAAGCTATAAACAAGATTAGGCATGGTAGGTAGAGGTATACCCACCTACGACTATTGAAAACCTATATTGTATTTTCAGTTATCCATTCTGTAGTTACAATAATACTTTGTACTCGTATCCATAACAAGACATGATAGCTCAATGCTAAAGGATAGCTAGAGGTAAGTTTGTGCACAAGTACCTCACACCTGCATGCCCATCTGCATTCCCCTACACTCTCCAGAGATTCATGGATATACCCTTTTAAGTCCCATAAATATTCATTGCCTTACGTCGCAGGGCAATGTAGGTGGGGCTAAAATTGTGCGACAGCAATTGGGAGAATCTCTCTTCTGCAGTTAAGGAACTCTCTAGAATATTACTGTCTAAGGCCAGCACCGTATTTGCCAGCAACAATACATCTGCACACAATCCAAGTTCATGCCGACACGCACTAAATCTTTGCTTTCATGTTTGCGTTTTTGTTTGAAAATGGACGAAAAACTAAACCCTTGCCCGGGCCAAGTTTTCGTCGGCTTTTGAACACACACATACACACACATGCACAGACACGAAAGGATATACACAGAGGCAGAAGGAAGCCCAAAAACCTATATTGTAGTGGATATAAATCCCTGCCACATGCCTTTATGCAAAGTTTGGATTAAGTTTTTGTCGAGCCCAAGCCCAAGAACGAGTACGGGCCTGTGCCTGTGCCTGGCCAGAACGTGAATCAGAACGGGTCTGAGGCTGAGGATGAAACCAAGAAAAGGAGAGGAGGTCGAGGCAAGGTCTTGTTGCCTGGCAAGGACCGGCTGCCTCTGCATGACTGCCCAAATTTGTAAACAATCAGAAAATGTGTCAACTTATTCTTTTTAGCCGCTTCTGTTCTGTTCCTACTACTCCTGCTCCGTGGAAGGAGGAGACATGAGAGACCCCGAACAACAATGGCAACACAATCTGATGCTTGATGCCTTAAGTAAATACATAGTTTGAAATTTGTTTTGTGTGGCTGGCCGCCTGGCTCAAACCGTTGGAAA
The DNA here is from genome assembly GCF_008121235.1 of Drosophila subobscura. Lineage (NCBI taxonomy): Eukaryota > Metazoa > Arthropoda > Insecta > Diptera > Drosophilidae > Drosophila > Drosophila subobscura. Next base: position 24,133,371 of record NC_048533.1, on the reverse strand, counting down.
ATTCATTTAAGCCGCTTAGTGAAATTTGTGCTAACAATAATAGCGTCATAATAGGAAACGATTTTAACTTTTAAGCGTCGAGCGTTTAAATTGAACAACAAGTTGGTTCTCAGTCCACCGTTCCCAGAACATTTGCATAACACTCAAACATCGATGATGCGAGTACTGAAAGGACACACAATACCTATAGATTCCCTTAGGAAGGAAGGACAGGGGCAAATGGTTTGTCAAATTGCAATTGACAGTGCGGAAAATGAAGTCTCAATGCAGTCTCTAAAAGTCGAATGAAAGAAAAACAGGAAGACCATACATGGACTCACACTCACAGATACTCATGATGGTTCAATTGATATTGATCCTTTTAGTGGAGCAGGAGCAGGACATTGGACAATTGTCAGCAAAATAAATTGGATTTTGTATTCTTTGCCAGGCTTCTGACAGTCGATTTGTCCTTTGTCTGATTTCTTAAATATTTCATTTGGATAAATACTTGCACAGTTGCTCAAGACAAAAGCCAGCCAGCCAAAGGCTATTCCATTGTGTCGTCGATTGGCCAGTCAGACAATCAGTTAGGCAGTCGTTGAGCAAACAATTAGTAAACCAAAACCAGACACACGCCAGTCAAACAGACACGACTCAAAGGAGGCAGCCATCAATACCTCTCCTGTTTCAAAGCCCTTCAAATCAATCGATTTCTAACACTTCAAAAACCAAAACGAAGTCGAGAATCGCAAAACCATGATGGGAATTATTTAATTCCCGCCTGAACATATCGGTTCCCCACATCTGCATTCATATCTGCCGCAACAAACGCGGTTAAACAGCATCTGTCTAGGCATCGTGTTTCAAAAACCAGGCAAGTTCATGCAGAATAAAGCTAAGGTAATATTTGCATATCCAGAATAAACAGAAACTTGAAAACTACAGATGCCCATTCGATTTGATTTGTATGCCAAGTGGCTTCCAGATATCTGTGATCATTAGCGCTAAAAACACCTAATCTAACCCTTTATTATCATTGCAATTAGGCAAGCAAAATATTTGCAACTTCAACTTCCAAGTTCATGATATTGCAGGCGCATAAACCTTGACAATGGCTCCCGCAGACGCCAGATTCGGATGTAGCGCTATAAATAAATTGGAAAATGTGTAAAGTTGCGCCACTCCACAGGGCAGGGCAGCCATAGAGGTGGTGGGGGCCCGTTTTGAATATGTCTGTCATGGTTAGAAGCAGCAGCACTGCGGCAAGCGATACGACACTGTTGTAGGACCGAGAGCATCGTGAGTAGCATTGCCATGGACATCGCACGTGTGGCAGGGCCGCTCGCCGAGAAGCACCAGCAACCGCACTGACAAAATTTCCCCAGTGACTGACGAACAAATACAACATTTTGTGTCAAAATTTGGAGCAGGGGGCCACAAGGACCACAAGCAGGCAGCCACCAAAACAGCAATAACACAGAGCACACATTCAATTGCGGCAGTATGTATGTACTCGTATGTCGGGGAATGCTGCTCTCTGACAAAATATTTTTGCATATATTGGGAAACAATAAATTTTACAGTAATGCGCAGAGCTGTGTATGCGTGGGTGTCAGCAGATGACCTTCGACAGGACCCAAACTGGGGACCTGGGAAACCGATGGCGAAGCGAAGCTGAAGCCAAATCCAAAGACAAAGGGCCCCCAAATTGCTAGACTGTGACAGCTGCGTGGCAGGGATAACTTAAATGGGTTAAAAGGATACGATTTTGGCTGACTGCCGAGAGTGGGGATTGAAGCTGAATCGGGGACGACTACTCGGACTCGAACTGCATGCTATACCATACATATGTACATATATACCCATCAAGTCAACACAAAGGGAAATGGAAAACTTATTAAACGCATGAGTTGCCGAAATTGAATTTTCAACCGAGTCTCCTCTGTGGCAGAGCCAAATCCAGAATCTGGCTAGATTTGTGGCATACTCCTAATAGAAAATGTCTACTTTCGAAAACAATTTACAATTATAATGATAATCAATTTTACATTTCGCTTTTGCTCTTCCTGCCACTGTGCCCTTTTTTGCATTGCAAATTGTTGCCTTCATCAAGCAAAAAGTAATGCCAAAGTATTTTAATGCGCGAGCAAGAAAGCAAGAAAGCAAAAACCAGGAGGAAACAACATTAGTGAGTTGGCAGGAAAAAAGTTTATCCTCGACTAGCTTTCGCTTTCTATTTGGGCAATTTTTTCATTAAAAAGCCAGCCGCGAAACTTTTGAGAGAACAATTTTAATAAACATTCGCCGAAATGTTAAGGAGATATTTAATTATATGCATGGGCATTCATGATCAGAGGAAATAGAGCCATCATCCGGAAAGGCGCCAAAGCCAAAGCCAACATGGCCTGATGCAAACTCAAAGATAAGCAGGAGGCCAGAAGGAGACCTTAACCCGGCTAAGCCGAAATTTAATATTGGAAGGCAATGAGCCAGGGCGCAATAAAAGCCAAAACCCCCTAAGGAATTGGAACTGCGACTGGGGATTCGGAATGGAACTCGAACTGAGACCTGGGAGTGCGATTGCGAGGTTGGGAATAGACAGAAACGGGGGCCATCGGCCCCACTCATGCTCATGTGCCGCATGGTAATGAAGACTCCTCGTTCCGCCTCGTATACATACTTCGTTCTCGTAGCAGCCAATAAAGTATTGTTGTAGCCAGGACAGAAGTTGGAATAGTGTGCAGGTTGCTGGTTACTGGTTGCTGCCCCTGTCTCTCCATCTCCATTAGTCGACGATTCGATCGACAGGCTAGAGACGGGGGAGGAGTTGCTTGGTAAGCGTTCTCCTCTGTTCTGGGCTTTGTTACATAATAGGTGAAGTTTTATTGTCGAAAGCTATTAAACTTTTCCCATCAAAAGTGTACGATGTTGCCACATGGAAAAGGTGTAGAACATTAAAGTTGCCCCAGTCAGAAAGTAGCAGAGAAAGAGCCCTAAACTGAAGCAGTTTCCGTAGGTTAAGGAACGGCTCATGATGATGATGATGACGATGGGAGTATTCCCAGCCTTGGTGTTTCATGTGGGCTTAAAGGATTTGCCGGGCAACTTTCGAATTTAGCCAACAATCGAACCAGCAACTATTTAATTTTTGCAAGTCAATTGTGTAATTATTTTCAATATATTCAGCCGACAAAACTAATTTAAATTTAAGTTTAAAATGGATTATTGTGATTGAACTTTTAATTGGACAGCATAATTGAAATTGAAACTAATTGAAAATGGGTTTATTGATTGAGACTAGATTTTTGGGGCGGTACTAAAATTGCAAATTAAATCGCAAAATCCAGTCAGCTAAAATTATGAGATAAATAAATACTATCCTCAGACAATAGCATAGAACTTTACGCGTGGAGCAAAACACGAAAATGAGGAATCGTCCCTTCAGTGCCATGCCCTGCCCCATGACCCTATCCACACCCAAGAGACTAAAAAACAATTGACTTTTGCGTATGGCAAAGAAGAGGATGAATTTCCCCTCCCCCCGTGCATATGTTTGTTGTTTTTCGGTTTGTGCTGCCGATTGTTGGCATTCCACTCCATCTTCGATTGGGGTTTGCCGTGCAGTCGGGTCTCGGGACACGCATTGCGCATAAAATTGCTTCAATGTTTGGAGCGGGTTGGAGGGGGTGAGGGTCTGGATGAGCGGGGCCAAAGTTCCACTTCATTTGGGCCACTCACATCGAAGTCCGGGTCGGTTCCGTATCCCTGTCCGTGTCCGGGGCCAAGTGTGCGGTTGATGTCTACATTTTCAGTATGTTGGTTAAGCACTCAGCAAGTTTGCTTGTTTTCCGGTTTTCTGGTTCTACTGTTTCCGCTTTTGTTGCGCGCTGCTTTTTTCGTGGAAATTGAAAAAGTTTATGAGCAATTTTAAAAGTGAGTTCAACTCACTAATACTAGAGATCCGACCCCCAAGAACGAGATTGGGTTAATTTGGATTTTGTTTCAAATACGAGTAGTGCTAATCAATGGACTCGTTTGCACTTGCGGCCTCCGGCCCTCCACAGCTGTCAGCGCTTGAAATGCAATTAATCAGGGCTCAAAGATGGCAGGGAAAAGTTTCTGGCCAAAACGATAACAGGGCCAACCACAAAGAAACCTTGCAAGAACACACACACACACACAGACAGACACTGGCACACATATAGAACCATGTTTGACAGTTTTACGGCCCACACAGAAGCACATAAGAAAGAAAATCCTTATTTGATGGTCGAAGTTGTAGATACCCTTGAAGATTGATCATTCCCATAGGCGATGTACATATGTATAAGAGAGCTTGAAAATGTTGATTTAAGTTTTCTTTTACTGATTTCTGTCTAATATCTGATATCAACGGACAAAGAATAAATAAAGAAAATTTCAAATGCTTTGTATCTGAACAACTCGACAAAGCCTCTTAGGGTACCCACTGGGAAGAACTGGCGTGCGAAGTCGAAGAAGGAATAATGTTGATGCAATAACATGCAACTTTGACACTAGCAAGTGCAGAGGCCACCACCCACCCCAAAAGGCGGTGCCCCCAGCTGACCATGTGCGTGTGTGTGTGTGTTCGAGTGTGTTGGGAGTATTTCTACATGTGTGGTGGCGTTGTGTTTGTGTGAGTTACATGCACTTAACGTTGATTTGTGCATCGACCGTGGGATCTCATACCAGCTCGAAGAGCACTCGGGGGCACTACACTCCAACCCACTCAGCCTCGGCTCAGCTAAGTTTCATTTGCAATTTTCATCTGCAGCTGTTACACGAGTGCCCGGCAAACACAGCACAGGCACATAAAGAGTGGGGGGGAATATCTCCGAGAGGGGATATGGCAAAATGGAATTGGAAAAGCAGGATACATTTGTAATTGAAATGAAAGGCAGCTCTAATATTCTCTTCCTCAAAGTTGGCTGCTCATAAAACACACAAACGATAAGAAACGATCAAAGGAATTTGTGGAGAGAGATTAGAATTGCAGCAAGTTCTAGGGCATTCGAATATTTAAAGAAAATATGGATATTATATACAGCCCACAATGGGAAACACAGAAACATATGCTCACAACAGTAATCGAAGTATCTGTCCAGTAAGAATAAATTATTTAACCTAAAAGAATAGCAAACACAAGAAGATGCAATAATTCAGTGTACAAATGAATAGTAGTAATTCCCATGCATTCATTTAACGAAGGAGTAACCCCACAATCCCCGTCAGCCGCTGCCTCTGTCTCTGCTCCTGTAGTGGCAATTACATTTGTAAGTCGGTCCGGCGCTTCTGCGTCCATCCGTCTGCTCCCACCTGCCCAATGCAATTAAAATTAATAAATAAATATGATTTACAAACTAATAGAAGGCCAGAGACAGAGACAGGGCACAGGAGACCAGAAACTCAGCAGACAGGACGGGGATGGGGAATGAGGGAGATTGCTATTAAATTTGTCGGAACGAAACCCCAAGAACTTGAAATGAAATTAATACAACGCGATATTAAATTATTTTTAATTGGCCGATGTACCAAAGGAAAGCGGTTTGCTCTCTGCGAGGAAATTGAATCAAAATTTTGAGAATTACTCGGCACTCAGTGCCCACTCAATCTCGAAATTCCCTTGTGGCCGAGTTCCTAGGAGGCTTCAAGGAGCAACCACCCAAGGTCAGAGGTCGTAATTACCCGATATTTCAACGCTTGTGGGGGCATCGTTATGGTACATTAGGTACCGGGGTCCAAAGCCTTGACAGTTGCCAACTGTGCCACAACTCCATTTGCAGTTGTCCGAGCCGTTGAGCGATGGGGTTTTGGTAATTATGACAACCGCAAACATTACAAAACATTCCCCTTTCTGGAAGCTGCAATGAAAGCAATTCCTAATGGTTAATTAATTGATGTGTTGACAGTTCAAAAACCACAAGAATTGCCCAGGCAAATGGTTTAAGCTCAATTAATTTGTACAAAAGCGGAAACACTAAAGGCAGTTCCATTTCATGAACATCTCTCTTGCCCAGCCCAAGGCGGTTTGGCATAACTAAAAATAGAAGTAAAATTACCTGCCCCACAAGAGTCCACTTGAATCCTTTAAGGAAACATTTCTCATCAAGCTAAACCCATAGAAACCCTCTCGTCTATCGAGGACCCATTTCCGAGATGTGAAGTACTTAAGATGACGATCAAATCGACTCCAACAAACATCAGACATCAGTATAGGCCTTTGGGCTATGCCCTTTTATGATTCTTGTACCTATCGTTATGCTCATCACGTGGCCCGCATTAATTTGCACACACGATTTCCATGGGCCTGTTTGTGGGTAATGCATATTGCCGCTAGATGTGCTTTATATGAGCTGAAAATTGGTTGCTCACGTAAATGATTTTCATTTTCCAATAATAACATTACGCGTGCCTGCACTGCAAAATGCTCACCTGTCTCTCTCTCTCTCTCTCTCTCTGGGCCATGACTGAATTTGGGTCTGATTCAGGCTATTGGGTGGAAAATATTTGTGGGATTTCCCCAATTTGATTTCCCGCAGTCTTTTTTTTTTGGCTGCTGCTGATTACAATGAAGCAAATTGAATTAACATTTTGGCCGGCGGGTAGAATTATGCTTCATGTAGGATATGCCCCTGAGGCTGGCGCTTAATTTGTCTACAAATAATTTGTGGAGTGGTGAGGGTTGTGGGTGGCATTTCAATTATTTATGGCCCCATGCGCGACTTGTTTGCCTTTGTTAATGACGAGGCGAAAGTAAAAGGCACAAAGTGACGACAATTGGTGGAAACAGGAGCTGCATGAGCAGGTGGAACATGAGCGGAATCTCAGGAAAAAAGCAGAAGGATCAGGAGCAAAAAAGTTAATTAAAAGTGCAATCAAGCAGCAGCATGGACCGCAGCAGAGAGTGGAGGTACGGGTTCTGAACGATGCAGACATTTTGCCTGCAACAGAGACGACAAAAAAGTATGAGAAAAAGGAAAGCAATTCCCAGAAGGCAAAGGATAGGGATAGGAAAGGTGAAGTGGTAGCCATATGTCGTATGTTGTACATAAGTCCTAGCGCAAATACGTCCACTCGAACGGAGGTGGATGAGGTTTGCTGCCCACCTCTTCCCCTCTCACAAATTGCTGCATTTATAGACGCAATAAATTATAACAACTTAGAGGGAAAGGGAAAAAGTGAAATACCGAAGAGAGATGGTTGAAAATAAGAGGTACGGACCAAAAAGAGATGGTTTAAAAGCAGATGAAAAAAGAAATGATGAGACTTGGGGAAATGCATTTAATTGATTTTCCTGTCTGTCCTTGAAGTAAACTGATGGGCAATTTAATTTTTATGGCTTCTCTTTCACTGTCGAACAGTTATTGTTTGTCTTTGCAGGTACTTAAGGCCCCTTGATTATGATTTATGTGGTAAAATACATATCAATTTGTTCTAGAAACCAAAAATGGGTTGTGTTGGGCTGGAAAAATAAAATGAGTTTATAGTGCTTTTAAAATCGTTTGAAACACTCTGCTAATATCTAAACGTATCATGTTTTATTCGAAAAGATCAAACTCATTAAAAGTATGGTTGATAATTACTGATAACTAAATATAAACGATCCATTTCATCAAGTGAATTTGTAGTTTCCCTACGCTTGTACGGATTTGGGCATTAGAGACATACCATAAAATGTCTAAGTCGCTCATCCTACAAGTTTAATTATTTTTCTCTACTCTCCTATTTTTTTGCTTTATGAACATTTCGTTGTACTGGCTTTTGTCTGTAAAATGAGAGGGTATTCAACAATTCCCACAAACATTCTTACTGAAAATCTGATTTTAAATGATAGTATGAGCTCATTATTGTTCCATTATTTAGAATATTTGCCATTTGTTGTCTCCCAAACATCATCGGCTTTCAGTTTTCAAAGGCTTATCGGCATTTCAAGATGTACCCTGGCAGAAACACTCTTATATGGCTCATTGTGAACCTATGTTTGGTAACAGAAGTATTCTTAATCTCATATATCATACAACAGCACATCATTGATGTGATACATTTTCAGTTTACGTGCGTGTTTGTGCTCACAAAAGTCGATTGTTCTTCGCTGGATAGGACTTTCTGTGAAATTACATGCTCAATAAAGGCAGTAAACCGGACACACAAAAATGTATTTGGAAAAATTGAAATATACAAAGTTCCAGTTACCAAAATCAAGGCATGTAGACACCATTCAATACTTACTATATACATAGACTATAAATATTCCGATCAGGTTAATATGGCTCTTTTCAAGCGAAACCATGATTCGAAGGCAATCCTCTATAATCTTACCTTCGATGGCTGCAAAATCCTGGACAAATCCACCAGAAATCCTGTGTCTTTTTTCTTCATAGAAATGTTATCTAGCTACTCCAACTTGAACCATTCATGTCCCTACAATGTGAGAGAAAATTTTGACTCTTAATTTGGTACTGGTTTTAATGGCAAACTCTTTTTAGCATGATATAATCATGGTGCTTCCATATGACTTTCTCGAACCTCGTTTGTCGAAACTTCTGCCGTTTCCTAATGGTGACTACCTTGTCGAAATGCATTGGCTTCGATTTGGAAATCGGAGCGCCACGGCCAAATTATACTTCTCCTTACAATAATTTTATTTTTCTTCTTAGTTGATTAGAAAAATAAAGTGATTGCTGAACAACTAGATCTAAAATATGTAAATTCATCTGACTTCATAAAGAAAAATGCGATTTATAATTATACATTAGAGGCCATAAGAAGCCGTTAATTAAACAGATTTGGTAATCATTAGTGATTCTATTTTCTTATGCGGGTTCTCATTAAACAAATAATCTTAATTGGTTCATCGACAGTATAGGATGGATGATGCGAGAATTTGTTTGATTCATTTTAGTGTAAACATTTCTTTAGGTACGTATTGCAGTAGACTTTCTTTAATGGAAAATGATATACAAAATGCCTCTCACAGATCCATTCGCAGTTTCAGTTTTCAGACATAAACGGCTTGCAGAAATCGGTCAATCGGACAAATCATTGTATATTCGAGTAAAAACAAAATAAATGGTTATCAAGGTTCAGTAACTGCTGTTAAGCTATGTAGCTATGCCATTTCAATCCACAATAATACTACATATCAATTATTCTAGAGGCACATGGGCTTCGTTCGGTCATTATGACTGGAAAAAAAAGAGCGGGACTCTGCTCTACCGCGACATTACTTTTTTTACAACGTACTCAGTCACTAATAACATTTTTGTGAGTCTATTGTTTTAGAAAAAATTGTATTTGTTTCCTTCCAGAACCTTGTCTTTTTTGGGAGAGAAACATTAAAATAGACTTGGAACAGAGTGGTAAGTATCACAGGAGTCTGTATCCAGGATTTTAGTTGCTCTCGCAAACAAAAAGAAACGTCATACAGACATGACTATAACGATTCGGCTATAGATGCTGATGAAGAACACATGAGTATCTACTTTTTGGTGTCGTAACTTTCTCTTTGTAGTAGTCCACCACGAATCAAATATATCCCAAAACTCTTGGATTACCAGGTATAACTAATCGCTGCCAAACTGAGTTGGCATGGTTATTGAATTCATATTGGATAATGAGACCATAAACGATGTGGGTGCCTATGTTTGTATAATTAGCCATATCCACACAGTAATTAAATCCATTTTGAAGTACTCAAATGATGTCAGTTTTTAGATTCTAGAATTAGTCTTCGTTGCACCATTGGAATTACAGGATGGGCTCCAAATCGAACTATCAGTTCAAACTAATAGTGTTCCTTCATTTAATTATGGAAGTATGTATTCGAAGTACTGAAATATAATTTAAATGTACTGATCCTAATAATACAAAACTCTAGATATATTCCCGGATAGAATTTACGAACGTCAACTGCACTACAATGGATAAGCAATTCGGAGAGTTTGACTACTGCTACCTTAAGTCCATAAATCGCAGCTACAAATATTTTTCTGGAAGATTTAAAATTTATCAGCTTCCAATAAAAGCTATAAGGGTTTGTTAAGATAGAAAATATATACACACAAATTATTATACTCTTTAGCGCAGGTAAATATTTCATTGTGGAAGCGATTCAATGGTTACAAGCCTTTTCTCTACAATGTCACCTTTGATGCCTGCAAGTTCCTTGGTAATGTCAATTCCAATGCTGTGATCAAGTTCTTTCATGAATCGTTTACGTCCTTCTCCAATGTAAACCACACATGTCCCTACAATGTTAGTGGATACTGAAGTCTCATGAACAAAAACTTACCTTGATCCCTGCAGCATGATATTATTATGGAAAAGCTTCCCATTGACTTTGTCAATCATCGGGTGTCGAAAGTTCTTCCATTTCCTGAAGGTGATTATCTCGTTGAATTACGTTGGATTCGTGCCGAAACTTTTTATGCAATTTTCAAAATATATGGAACTCTTTCTTGAATGAAGGACGTAATAAAAAAAAAAACAATATTTTTTAATATTATTGATTTTTTAATGTAATTTTAATCGATTTGACATCCCAATAGCAATTCAAAACATTCAGCTATTTAATATGTTTTAAATTGTTGTATGATCGGTTATGTATTTAAAGTCTTACAAAAATGTCCATGAATCATATTCACAGTGTTTTTGGAAGCGTTGACACCACAGGATGGCCCATAGGATGAGTTCTCTGCTTCTGTTCGCTAGCATCCTGCACTTGGTGATTAAGGTATGGACACTAATATTTAAATCTCATATACGAATGATAGACACTTCCAGATAAATTCCCGGTTCGAGTTTACGAACGTCGAGTGCACTTCGCTGAGTAAGAAATTCGGGGAGTTTGAGTACTGCTATCTGAAGTCGGTAAATCGGACCTTTAAATATTGGTCCGCGAAACTCAAACTTTATCAAAAGCCGATCAAAGCTCTCGAAGTAAGTAAATCGTAACAATGATACCATTAGATTCTCAGTGCAAGACAAATTTTAGGTAAATCTTGCGCTGATGAAAAGATTCAACGGATATAAGCCTTTCCTGTATAACATAACTGTCAATGCCTGTAAATTGTTTGTCAATCCCAAGTCAAGTCCGGTGGCGAAGTTCTTCTATGATTCGATACAGACCTTCACCAATATGAACCACTCCTGTCCCTACAATGTGAGTAAAGAGTGAATCCATAAGGTTTGAACTATAACTAACACGTAGCCGCTTAACTCTTTGCAGCATGACATTTTATTGGATAAGCTCCCAATCGAATTTGTAAATCACCGACTTACTAAGATTCTGCCCTTTCCCGAGGGAAATTATCTCATTCAGACCCATTGGTCAAGCTCGGGATCTCCTTGCGCTTTGATAAAAGTATATGGCACCCTTTCTTAAATACAATCCAGGGAAGAAGTTAATAATGAATGTCATAAATAATAAATAAAACCTTTAACCAATGTTATATTGCCCTTTTATTGCCATTTGTTTTTCAAACGACAGACAACGATTTCATACATGAGACAAACAAACCAGTTGGTATTATTAGCAAAGTATTTAAATCTGTTTTAAAGTGTTGAACAAGTTAAACAAATGAACAAGTAAAAGCAACAACAAAAAACAAAAATTTAATAACACACTTTTTGATTTGTTTTAATTGATTTTTAATGATTTTACACCTAATGAAAAGGCCAATGGAATATTTTCAGCATTTTAATCTATTTTAAAATTTTTTATGTGCGGTGATGCCTATAAAGTCTTACAACAATTTTCGCGGAACATATCAAAAGTGTACTTTGGAGTGTCGACAATGCAGAATGGCCTATAGGATGAATTCTCTGATTGTAATCGTTGTGATCCTGCACTTGGTGATGAAAGTAAGCACACTTATTTTGAAATATCATACACGACTGATGGCCACTTCTAGATCCATTCCCGGTTTGAGTTCACAAACGTCGAGTGCACATCGCTGGATAAGAAATTCGGGGAGTTTGAGTACTGCTATCTTAAGTCGGTAAACCGGACCTTTAAGTATTGGTCCGGGAAATTTAAACTTTATCAAAAGCCGGTTAAAGCTCTCGAAGTATGTAAATCGCAGCAATAATTACATTTATTTCTCAATGCAAAGCCTATTTTAGGTAAATTTCGCGCTGATGAAAAGATTAAACGGATATAAGCCTTTCCTGTACAACATTACCGTCAATGCGTGCAAATTTTTGGTCAATCCCAAGTCCAGTCCAGTGACGAAATTCTTCTATGATTCAATTCTGACCTTCACTAACATGAACCACTCCTGCCCGTACAATGTAAACATTGTCCTTCAGATTTTTATGATTAACACGTAACCACTAAACTTTTTGCAGCACGACTTTATTTTGGACAAGCTCCCAATCGACTATGTCAACCATCGATTTACAAAGGTTCTTCCCTTTCCCGAGGGCAATTATCTTATTGAAGCCCGTTGGTCAACCTTGGGATCTCCTTTCGCTGTGGTAAAATTATATGGCACCCTGTCTTAAATACAATCACAGGACTAAACAAACCAAAATGTTCATTAATAATAGATAAAAACTGTAGTTCATTTTCTAGAATGGATTAGGTTTTAATTGCCAAACGTTTTTCTAAATGGTTTTATACATCATTAACAAATTTATTTATTTTAATCTATTCTAAAGTGTTTTAATGAGAAACGCAATTAGTTACATGACAAAACGAATTAATTTATATTAACAGAGTAAATGAATTAAACATTGAATCCAAATTTAAATGGATCATGCAGTCCATTTCGGAGCGTTGTCACTTCGGGATGGCATATAAGAAGAGTCCTCTGGTTCGGATCGTTGTGATCTTACATTTGATTATTGAAGGATGGTATAATAACAGTACTTCTAACAACAAATAACAACAAAGCTTCTTGATCCATTCCCGTATGCAATTTACTAACGCCAACTGCACTGCTTCACCACTGCTACTTGAAATCCGTGAATCGCACTTACAAATATTTCTCCGGAATATTTTTCTTCCTACTTTTTCGGACAGGTCAATCTATCATTGTGGAAGCGATTCCGTGGTTATACAATTGTAACGGATAACCCATGTATAGGCAAGATGGTATTCCTAGCTCTTGGACGGCACGCTTATATGTGTTCCGGCTGCTGGCTCCAAGCTAGGGTCCACCTTATTATTACTTTAAAATTTAAAGTTTAAATAAAAATGAAACGTGCATACACAAAAAAAACCATAAACCGGACGGAAGAGTACAACGCCTAAAACGGAAGTCAATAACTATAGGTGTAATACGGACAACGGAGAGCATACCTCAGATGTTTGCGAGGCACATTTACGCCCACCCTAACTTTGTCTTGAATTCGCCAACATTAAATATACTAATTTCAAGACCCCTTTGTCTCCGAGGGGCCTACAGGGCTTGCTGTAGTAGATCAGACACTATTACTCTACTCAATCATTATAACTATTTATTTAACACTAATAAACATTAATTCTAAATTTCCCATAACGATTCCCGTAACGATTTTGATATCAATAGAATACAGCGAAGCAAAAGGAAATATAATTAAATGCACAATAAATGCACATGGGAGAGGGGAAACTAAAGAAGGGTGAAGGCATGGGAAAAAATGTGGAGACAAACAAAAACAGCTGGACCTGCACTTGCATATAGATACCCTCTATTTTTTTTTGGGAAGGGTATATGTGTTTAGGGGCTTAGGCTGTCTGTTTTTTTTTTCTCTTATTCTCTTACACTATTTGCCTTTACTAATGGACCAAACAAGAAATAGTTTAAATTGTACATATATAGTTACTTACAGTCGTGACCTCCATCGATGAAGCGCTTCCGATTTCGGCCGCTGAAAAGAAACACCCAAAAAAAACCAGAACAACAAAAAAAGAACACTCAGCCGCACCACACACAATCATGCACAGACAAAATCCGTCTTGCGGTTAATCAGTGCAATTAACTTTGTGTCTTTCTTTTCCACTTTTGCATGTCTCAAATTTTCTTCTTTCTATGCCATCTGTTCATGTAACGGCGATCGCTTTTAAACTTTTAGGGGAAGGTAGAAAGAGATAGAATAGAAATAGAAAACTAAAAGTACCGAACCATTTAAATAAAGATTTTTAGACTCCTTCTCTCTTTTTTCCATAACATTGTTTTCACTTGTTGAGTGGGTTTGGCTGTAATTTTGATTTAAATAATTGTTTTATTTCCCTCCCTTCCCGCGCGGGGTTTAAATTTCTCCGCGTAAGCAACGCTTGGCGCTGTTTTAAGTGGCCGCCGTCTGCCTGGGACTGTTCGCCTCTTCCCTCTCGCTTGCTTGCTTAGCGGCGGCAAAAGCTCCGTCGAAACTCTCTGTCGCTCCAGCTGACAAATTTAAAGGGCCGAGCCTCCTCTTTGGCTTACTTATGTTCCGGTTTTATTGTCGTACTGGTACCAGCTGGTACTTATAGCGGGCGAGCCTCCTCTAATGCTTATCTAGTCGTACATACATATGCATAAAGGTGGGCAAATGTTCAGTATCAGTATTCCCCCGCTTCCCTTACCTAGTCGCTGCCTTGCGGCTCTCGCAGGCTGGTTATCTAGTAGATCGATGGTGGTCCAATTTGGCGGTGTAAATTTAACTTTTACTGCATTTATTCACTTGGAAAAAACTTTCTTGGCCTCTGAAACTGTTTTAATTGATAGAGATACAGATCGAAAATGCCTAATGGCGTCCTGCCGACCTCTATTTAAAGCCTATCTCTATTCGAAATTTGCCTTCGAACTCGCTCTCCTTTTAATTAGCTTGTCTCTGCATTCTCTGCTCTCCAAATCTATGCTAATTCGCTTCCTCCGCTACTTTCTTAAGACAACTATGCTCGTATTTGAACTCCTGGCAGTGCCTATTTTTCGGCGGATCCCAAAACAAAACTTACTTAGAAAGCAGCTACACGCCTCACCGTACACAATGTTACCTTTGATGCCTGCCAATTCCTGCAATCTTAAATGATGATTAGAAAAAAATAATCAATTTGTTTCCGAAATTAGTTGCATTGTTAATTTTTTTTTTTAATGTAAGACTAATAAATAAATTCGAAATTGTAATCTATTTTGAATTGTTGCTTGTGCGGGGAGTATTAAATGCCTGACATCGATTTCCATGGAACATATACACAGTGCTCTTTGAAGCGTTGACAATACAGGATGGCCCATAGGATGAGTTATCGGATGCTGATCTTTGTGATCCTGCTCTTGGTTATAAAAGTAAGCATACTTAATCTGAAATCAAATATACAAATGATGTCCACTTCTAGATCCAGTGCCGGTTTGAGTTCACTAACGTCAACTGCACATCGCTGAATAAGAAATTCGGGGAGTGTGAATATTTATATCTGAAGTCGGTTAATCGGACCTATAAATATTTGTCCGGGAAATTTAAACTTTATCAACTGCCGGTTAAAGCTCTGGACGTAAGTATAATGCGAAAATGTTCGCTTTAATTCTCATTGGGATAATAATTTTAGGTAAATTTTGTGTTGCTGAAGAGATTCAACGGATATAAGCCTTTCCTGTATAACGTAACCGTCAATGCCTGTAAATTGTTTGTCAACCCCAAGTCCAGTCCTGTGGCGAAATTCTTCTATGATTCGTTTCTGACCTTCTCTAATATGAACCACTCCTGTCCATACAATGTAAGTGATGGGTATATCCTTCAGAATTGTACTACTTACCACTTAACCAATTAACTCTTTGCAGCATGACATTATTATCGATAAGCTCCCCGCTGACTTTATCAATCACCGACTAACACAACTTCTACCCTTTCCCCATGGCGATTATCTCGTCGAGGCCTATTGGTCTCGCTCGGGATCTCTGTTCGCCATGGTCAGAGTATATGGCAGCCTTTCATAAATGCAAGCCAGGGAGTAAATGATTAATGATAATAATAAATAATAGATGCAAACTTTAACTACTCTGCTCAACTTATTTCCATTTTATTGCCAAATGTGTTTCTAAACGATTTCAAATATTACGAGAAAGCTATTTTAATCAATTTTAAAGCGTTTAAATGCAATTAGAATTTAATATACAGAGAACAGGTACTAAAAGTCAAATACAAATTTCAATAGACCTGCAGTTTTCTTTGGAGCATCGACACTTTAGGATGGCCCACAAGATGAGTCCTCTGGTGCGGATCGTTGTGATCGTACACCTAATTATGGAAGTATGATGTAACTACATTAATATTAAAGTATCATATAAAAACTAATCTCCTAGATCCATTCACGGTTTGAGTTCACTAACGTCAACTGCACTCAGGTGGATAAGAAATTCGGGGAGTTTGACTACTGCTACCTGAAGTCCGTGAATCGCACCTATAAATACATGTCCATAAAACTTAAAGTTTATGATCTTCCTATTAAAGCCATGCAAGTATGTAGAAGTGTCCAGCTAACCGCAACGCATTTATTTTTAAAAACATTCATATATATTTTACAGATAAACATGGAGTTGTCAAAGCGATTCAATGGATACAAGCCCTTTCTGTATAATATTACATTCGATGCCTGCAAATTTTTTGTGAATCCAAATTCAAGTCCTGTGGCCATGTTCTTCTATGAGTCATTTATGACGTACTCCAGCGTGAATCACTCATGCCCCTTTCTTGAATATATTATGTAAATATTTGATTGAAAGAGAAATGCATTAAAGGGTCTACTAGCTATTGTTGACCTCATTTGGCTGAATGTATATATCATAAAACATATGCATGATTTTCAGAATTTTAAGCTATTTTAAATTGGCCATCAACTAATTAATGATGGGACATTGCAAATTTTTTGTGAATCCAAATTCAAGTCCTGTGGCCATGTTCTTCTATGAGTCATTTATGACGTACTCCAGCGTGAATCACTCATGCCCCTTTCTTGAATATATTATGTAAATATTTGATTGAAAGAGAAATGCATTAAAGGGTCTACTAGCTATTGTTGACCTCATTTGGCTGAATGTATATATCATAAAACATATGCATGATTTTCAGAATTTTAAGCTATTTTAAATTGGCCATCAACTAATTAATGATGGGACATTAGCTGGGTTTTAAATAAAAGCTACAAACTTTATGTCAGTCATTCTCGGTTCATTGACGTTTCGAGATGGAAGCTAAGCTGACTCTTCTGGTTCAGCTCATGGTGATCCTCTGTTCAGCATGGGAAGTATGAATCGAGTATGCGATATACATATTGGATATACATCATTTATGGTAGAATCCTTTCAGATCACTTCCAAATTTGAGTTCACCAACGTCAACTGCACTTCACTAGACGAAAACTTCACCGAAATCGAATACTGCTATCTGAAGTCGATTAATCGGACCTACAAATATTTTTCAGCTAGAGTGACACTATTCCAAGTTCCCGTCACCAATATCAAGGTATGTGATATGGCCAAAGGTTCAAGTTTTTGGTAGATTCTATTAATTTACAGGTAAATCTGGCGTTGCTCAAACGACTCAATGGATACAAGCCCTTTCTCTACAATTATACTGTGGATGCCTGTCGATTTCTAAAGAATCCCAAGTCTAAGCCGGTCATTAATTACTTTTATGAGTTCTTTAGGCCCTGGTCCAATATGAATCATTCGTGTCCTTTCAATGTGCGTATTTTATCATGCATAATGAATGAACGGTTTTATTTACAAAATATTTTGAATTTTGCTTAGCACGATCTTGTAGTGGACAAGCTGACTGCCAGCTTTATCAATCATCAGTTTACAAATATTCTGGCCTTTCCCGAGGGAGATTATCTATTGGAGACCAACTGGTTTGCTTATGGTATCAAACGAGCCGTGGTTAAAGTGTATGGCACTCTTCGGGAATGAATTCACCCATACACAGTTACGAGTGTCTTTCATATAATAAATATATTTTTAAATACATTTTGAATATACATATGATCAAGGAAGTGTTTTCCTATTTTAACCAACCGCCGATGTGCTCCGGTCAAAGTCCGGTAGTACTCATCGATTAATATTACACTTCTGAGTTCAATGAGGCGATTGATAATACAACTGGACAAATTTTACATTTACCTCGACTTCAACGGAGTATCCTTGTTCTCCTCTTCAATTAACAAGTTTTTTATAGCCCCGCTTTAACCCGACACAAAGTTAAACACAAAACTGGACCCAAACAAGCAGCAAAATAGGCAAAGGAAAAAGAGTATGGGAAAATTGTATAAATGAAAACTAAATATTTATTTTGGGCCGTCAATGAACGTCTGAGGAAAACAAAGGAAATTGGGGAAAAAAGGTTACTATGAGCGTTATCTATGAGCGTTGAGTGCCTAAATAAGTAAGTCAATAAATCAATTCAATAAAAATTGGTGCTGCCTTTTTCGGGCTTTTTTCTATATATATTTGAAGTTTTGGCTTTTGCTTTTTGTGTGCTCCTTCTGTTTTTGGCAAATCCCAAGCAAACAAATTTGAAGAAAGCAATCCAACAAAAAACTTTGCCTCGGAAAATGTTTGGCAACGAGAGAGAAACAAGTCAAGAGTATGGGTGGGATTCAGAGGTTAAAAGAGGGTCCAGAGGGCTGATGGCCAGGGCCAAAAAAGATACATAAACAATGATAACTGCAAAGTTTATCAATTTGTAAAATGGCAGCCGCAGACATGAACAATAAGGGATGCAGAGGCGAGTATGCTGGGTATTAAAGATGACATTTACGACTAGAAGATACCCGCTGGTCGAGGAGTAAGAATCTCAGACACATGCGTTGAAAATATATGGCGGTACATCTAAAGAACTAGTTTTCTACATGCTGTGATTATCCGATGAAACTTATTTTTTTTCGGATCTCCTCTGCGAAAACAGGGTATAAAGAGAAAGAGATTGCTCAGCATTGCAAAATGCAAAGCTGTTTAGCAGTGGGTGGGTGGCTGTACCTGCTGAGCTTTTAAAGCCTAAGCTTTCAGTATATCCGGTGGATAAGATAATGGAGGAATATTTGTTGGCATCATAAAAAATAAGTATATTAAACTTACTTAATGAAAGGAAGTGCCCGATAATAAATTGAATATCTTATTAGCCAACAAATCGACCATCTCTCAGCTATAGCACCCATACATTATTCAAATGAATTGTTTAGACAAGGGCCACAAGGAGAACCCAAAACAACCGCAGATCGGAAAAGCAAAAAATTTGTTCAAACAATGAATGAAATGTTTTTGTTACGTGTCAATATTATTTCTTCAATACGTTTTGTTTATAAGAACTGAATCAGCGTCCGTCTGAGCATAAAAAACATTGTTTTAAAAATACTCGACCATTACGCGTGGTCTTCAGATGTTTTTGGGTAAAAGTATTTGGCTATTTTCGCACTTTCAAAAATATACACAAAACAGATAGAAGACTTGTGACATGCCAACATGACGAAACGAGTGTTCAAAGTGTCAGCGTTGATATGCCAACAACTTGACTCAACCTGACTGGCGAATTATTCAAGCAAATCTCTTCGGGAGGAGGAGCAGGAGGAGGAGACATGGCATACCATGTGCACACCCCAATGAGCACGACACAGAAATAATTATGTATTGTAGATGCAATTCAATTGAATGTGTTTAGTCTAGAGGCACTAGTACGACGAGTTTATGGCACTATCAATTCCGAGTGTCTCTCGATTAATCTCCTGCAGATGCAATTCCTTTCTGCCTCTTAATTGCACTTAAAATACTCGTACTCGTTCGCTGCCAGCGATATTTTCGGCCATACAACTAAGCACATATCAAAAGATGTTTATATATAGCCACCGTCGACTGAAGAATCGGAGCAGAGCGGCAGGACAGGGGTCTGGACTGTGCCGAGCTGTCAGCGCATTTGCCAAAAAGTCGCGACGAGAATGCAAATCGCTACCAGCGCCCCTCATCATCTGGTTAGCACCAGAAAGTGCTTCTTTCTAGTCGTGTGACTGGCCTTTGTCTCTCTCTCTCTCTCTCTCTCTTTCGTCCCTGTGTGGGCGTCGAAGTAAAAAAATTCGACCACTCTCTGCCAAATCGGTTGCTCCGAGTGCGATGATTTCTTGTAGTATAATCGTATCGATGCGCATTTCGCCAGCTTCGGCTGCACTGGCATTGATCGAGATTGATTCCACATCGGACGACATCCTTCCAAGCACTGAGTGTTCCCCCACTATCCCCCAATATGCATATATCGTTTCAGACCGCAAGTCAACATATGTATGTACATATGTATGTACATTCATACATATTTACATATCAATTGACCATCACGACAAAAAACATTGACAAGACAGACACAAAAACCGCACGGTCATGAATGTGTTGGTATACACAGATTGTTATTAAAATATTGCCACGCTCCGCATAAAAGATGCATGAAATTGGTTCCACCAGTGGATTTGAATGTCATGCAGAAGTGGGAATACCCTAATGAAAGGAAATTAACTCATCCAAAATACAAATTTCTTAAAATGTGATTACAAGTATGAAAATTGAAAGTGACAAATAAATCTATAAGAAAAGAAAGTGAGTGACCCAAGTACTTTCCTCTGTGATACTCAACCAAGTCCCAATCCCAGAACACTGCAGATATACCCGGCTGATGGCAGAACGCATACATATTTTTGCACGAGGCGCGCACAAAGTCAAGACTATAATTATAGCGACACCCACCTATTGGCGCCCAATTTCTAGCAAACAGAAACACATACAAATGTACACCCATAGAATACACCCCTACGCACACAATCAATATCACGGACAAGCGGACAACGATGCGTCTCACGGTCAAGTTGAAAAGCATTGAGAGCGGATGTGAAAACGGGAATGGGATGGAGATGAGAATGTGAATGGGGGAGCAAAGGCAGATGTGTAAATTTCTATGAAGGTCAGTGGAACCGCAGAGGGAGCAACAATCGAAGAAGGGCAACACTATTCTCTCCCTCTCACGCTCTCTCTCCCCCTCTGTCTTTTTACGAGTGCGTGTGTGACATTAACCCAATAAAAATAGTTGAACATACAAACGCTCTGGCAGCCAGAGCGGAGACAAGAACCCTACGCAGCAATTACGAGCGATCACGAACGATCATGAATGATCACGAACGATCAAAGCAGAGAGGGAGAGAGAGAGAGGTTTATTTTTAGAGAGAGAAAGAGCGCGCCAAGGGCGTAGCTTGGGGGCCAGTGAGAGGCTGAGAGAGCTTCCGATTTCGGCCGATCGTCTTCGGGAATTTCAATCTGTGTCTTTGATTTGGTTTCGCGAAAAATTTCACTCAGTTTCGAGGAAAATTGCGGCGCGCCAACTTGGGAAATGAGTTGCGTGATGCCCTAGTCGCAGTCCCGTTCCGAGCAGCAGCATCCACCATACACCGTGCACCATACACAACTAAGGCCAACAAAGCCCCCAAGGATTAGGCTGCAACGAAGTGTGACCAAAGTGTGATCTATGTGTGTCGTCGCTCCTCCATCTTCGTTGATTCTTTGATTCTACGATTATTTTTAATTCTATTTCCATTCTCGTGTGGCTATTTCGGTGCGCGTTTGTTTTTGTGGGTAATTAGCACAAAGTGTCGAGCAATTTTACGTCTCAATTGAGCTCAAGTGCTGCCCTTCTGCCAAGAGCAATGTGATGACTAGCCGAAAAGTTAATACGTAGCTGAATAATTGCCCGAAATTGAAATATTAATTGTTCTACATTTATTATGTGTGCGTGAAATACAAGATACTAGTTGTCTCTATAGATATTCCCTGGCTAAAAATATACATACATATGCATATGAAAGTCCACATCCATACAATATAACAACAAATTTTATTTATTGCCTAAATATATTTGTGTTTTCTTGTGCGGGTGTGTCCGTCGTCAGTGTCCCGTCGTCCATAAAGCGACGCTGGCCCAACGATTTGGCGTATACTATTCGAAAATTCTTTTGCTAGTAACACTTTCAGCTCCCCCCAACAAAAACTCAACTCGTAAAAATTTATATCAAGCAAAAAGATTGCAAAAAAGAATCAACAGCAAAAGTAGAAGTGAAAACACATAAAGAATTAATAAAAGACTAAAAAACAAAACGGAAAATAAATAAATTCAACAATCATGTCCGCCTCTACGCGAAGTTCGGTGACGAGAAAATCATCGCTGAGCAAAAGTTCCACAGCGGAAAAATCTACAAAGTCCTCGACAAGCTCCTCAAAGACCACATCGACAGCAGCAGCAGAAGCCCCACCAAATGGAGGAAGCAAACAGAAAATGCAGTACACAAAAACCAGGGAGCGCATGGTTGATGGTAAATTTATATTTCAATTGGTTCTAATAATTGAGGGACAGTTCTGGCAAGCGGATATTTGTCCGAATTTTAGGAATTGGAATATGCATTGGGAGAAAGTTCGCCCATTCATTTCTGATAGATTATTATCTCCCTTGGTGGTACTGAAATACTTCTACCGTGTGTGTCCCCCCAAGAGACCAAGCCAAAGATTATGTTATTTATTAGTTAGTTATTATATATACCACAAACTAATAGTATTTATTGGATTATTCGAACCTTTCGTGGGCTTTATGGAGAACCCTTTCCTTGAGCGGACATCTGTTTCGGAAATTGATGAAGATGTTTTCTCAACTGCTACTATCTGTATGTCTGTATACAAAAAGACAAGTCTCAATCAAACATTCGACGAAACATACATATGTACATACATATATCTCTCTCATGATGATATCTATACGGACATTAGATCACGCTTCAATAGAATTCTGATGTATTGAACACATTAATTAAAATCGAATTAAATTATTTTCTATTCGTTTCGAAGCAATGAAAACCCGAAGTTGTACTGTAACGGTTGGAATACGGTCTTAGAGTCAAGTCGTGAATACTTTTTACTGGAACTTAATATGTTTCTTTAAAATCTCGTTCTCCACATTTCCGCACACTTTTTCGGCAGTTAATTTAATATTTTTTAAATAAAATTTTTGCTATTTCCATTTCCGGAAAAGCTTAAATGCAAAGGCGGCTCCCTGTTGTTCTGGTTTTATGGGTGATATAAGAATAATTTTAATCATCCTTGAGCACCCATAAGAAACAACAACTGCAACGCATTGGCATTTTATTGGCCATCAAAATTTCAACATTTTCCCCAAATTATGACAATTAAAAATGGCGTGTGCAATGGTGTGCGCGTGTGTGTGTCTGTGTGGTGTTTTTGTGTGTTCTTTGTTTTTGTGTGTGCCAATCAATGTTCGACTTTTATATTCACTCATTCAAAATTTTGTAATTAGCGTATGAAATTCATGTGCCTGCCGATTTGCCGGGCTGCCTGCATCTATTTTTTTGGCGGGGCCCATAAATCCGGAAAGCAAAAGAAAAGCGGCCAAAACCAAAATATTGGCGATAAGTTGCAGCGGCTCGTTAACCCACATCGACATCAGACAGCTCTGTTCTGTTCTGTTCTGTTCTTTTCTGTTCTGTCCGACTAGACCAGACCAGTGCAATGTTTATTACAAAACTATCAATGCATTCGCATACTCCCCCAGATGTCCCGTTGCCGCCCACACACAAGCTTACCATGTCCAAGGTCTACGACGACGAGAAGACGGGCAAACCAAATTTTGATGTACTGCGCAAGCATTTCCTGCTCGAGGGCCGCGTCGAGGAGTCGGTGGCCCTGCGCATCATCAACGAGGGCGCCAACCTGCTGCGCGAGGAGAAGAACATGATCGACGTCGAGGCCCCCATCACCGTCTGTGGCGACATTCACGGACAGTTCTTCGATTTGGTCAAACTTTTCGAGGTTGGCGGACCCCCAGCCACCACAAGATATCTCTTCCTAGGCGACTACGTGGACAGGGGATACTTCAGCATAGAGGTGCGTTGAGTTATACCTTTTCAAATGAGTCGGAAATGAGTTTCTATTCCACATTTTTCAGTGCGTTCTGTACCTGTGGTCCCTGAAGATAACCTACCCCACCACACTGTCGCTGCTGCGAGGCAATCACGAGTGCAGACACCTCACGGAATACTTCACCTTCAAGCAGGAATGTAAGTATACCTTTTTCATAAGGTATATATGATGCACAAGACTTGGAAGATATATTTATTGTATTCTCTTGCATCACAAACAGTTTCTACGGTTCTGTAATCTGTGGATATCATAATATAGATTTTCTTGATGTTGTTGTCTTTGGCATTTAATGTGTTTTTAAAAGCTACAACAAGTGCATAAATCTTTCTGTATTTGTGACTCTTTCATTATTCTGTTTGAAGGCATCATCAAATATTCGGATAGTATTTACGAGGCCTGCATGGAAGCGTTCGACTGCCTCCCCCTGGCCGCCCTGCTCAACCAGCAGTTTCTGTGCATCCACGGCGGTCTGTCGCCAGAGATTTTCACACTCGACGATATCAAGACGGTAATGCTCGTAAATTAGAAACCTGCTGAAATCTTTAATGCATTTATAAAGCTCTACGCTCTGTGCTCTGTGCTTGTGTGTGGGTTTCTAGCTAAATCGATTCAGAGAACCACCGGCATATGGACCCATGTGCGATCTGCTGTGGTCCGATCCCCTGGAGGACTTTGGCAACGAGAAGACGAACGAGTTTTTCTCCCACAACTCTGTCCGAGGCTGTTCCTACTTCTTCAGCTATTCGGCCTGCTGTGAGTTCCTGCAGAAGAACAATCTGTTGTCCATAGTGAGAGCACACGAAGCCCAGGATGCGGGGTACGATCTAATTTCCCCTCGGCTTGTGGCATCTTTTAATATTTTTGTATATTCCCATTGCATATAGCTACCGCATGTACCGGAAGAATCAGGTAACTGGCTTCCCCTCACTCATCACCATCTTCTCCGCCCCCAACTATTTGGATGTTTACAACAACAAGGTATGATCTCTCTTCCAACTTAAATTGTTTATTCCGTTTAGTTGTTAGTTTTATTGTTGCTATTTTTAAATAACGAAATCTCTTTTGGCTGCATTGCGAGCTGGTGCGATTTTCATTCGCGCCGCGTTCGTAATACCTCCTCTATATTCTTCTGCTCGGATCGCTCTCATTTTGTCAACCAACCCCAATGATCGCATTTGACAAAAGGCAGCTGTGCTCAAGTACGAGAACAACGTGATGAACATTAGGCAGTTCAACTGCTCCCCCCATCCCTACTGGCTGCCCAACTTCATGGATGTCTTCACATGGTCTTTGCCCTTCGTGGGCGAGAAGGTGAGTTCCAAATCCATTACAACATGGTTTACGAAACTTACAAAACTTCTCTATCAATAGGTAACCGAGATGCTGGTGAATATCCTCAACATTTGCTCGGATGACGAGCTGGTATCCGGACCCGATGACGAGCTGGAGGAAGGTGAGTGGGCAGGGCTTGTAGCTTCGGAACTAATATCCATAGAAGGTGTCCTAAATGTCGTAGTGCTTTAGTTGTGTTTGGGGGCGACAAGAACATAAATACACTGGAATTACAAACTAATCTTCTATTAAAAATATTTTCAAAAATCCCAAAACAAAATGCGACAACTGCAATCTACTACTCGAACCTTCCCTAATACGTATACTATATAAATGTAAATGTTGTGTGTACACCAAACAACAAACCGACTTCCACTCAAAAACACCACCTCCAACAACAACAAAAAAACACCTCCTCGATTATAAAGAGCTGCGCAAGAAAATTGTACTGGTGCCGGCGAACGCGAATAATACCAATAACAATAATCCGCCCAGTAAGCCAGGTAAGCTCCGTGCCAAGCGCAGGCCAATGCCAAAGCCAAAGACAGCAGCACTGCCAATGCCATTGCCAACGCTTAAGCCAGGGGTAGAGCCCGAGGCACCGCCAGCGGCGCAGCCACAGCAGCATCAGCAGCAACAGCAGCCGAAAGATAGAAAAGCTTAGTGAGAGCTTTGCACTGCTTTGATCAGCTTTAGCGCAAGCTTTAACGCTGCTTCGCTTCCCATTACATTCCCCACAAGAGCAAGAGAGTTTCAGACTAATTGAGCCCTCAATTCGCAGCTTCCATGTCAGCGCTGCGCAAAGAGATAATACGGAATAAAATACGGGCCATTGGCAAGATGTCGCGCGTCTTCTCGATTCTCAGGTACGAGCACACACTTACCCTCTTAGATATGTATGATTATGCCCAAATAATTGTCACTCTAATAACTTTGCAGAGAGGAATCCGAGAGCGTGCTTCAACTGAAGGGTCTGACGCCTACCGGCGCCTTGCCAGTGGGTGCGTTGTCTGGTGGAAAGGATTCCCTGAAGGAGGGTAAGTTTCTAAGTAGCTTGTGGGAAGACCAACCTCAGGTACTAATACCTTGTGCTTTACTAATGTTGCTAATCATAATTAAAGTTCGGTCAATTATAGCAATTAATCTTACTTTAAAACAGCTCTAAAGGTCATTTAGCGTGCAAAATCACAAATAATTATCAAATTTAATATCAGTGTCGAAATTTTTATGAAATTTCGAATATATTTCGAGAGAAACCAAGCAAGCAAATTTGAAACTTCGTTAAGAAAGAGTACCATACACTTTTATCACGGCTCGGTTTACATTGTAGGCATACCAGTGTGTCTCGAAGAGGTAACTGCCCTCAGGAAAAGGCAAAATATCTGTTACGTGGCTGTTGACAAAGTTGATGGAAAGCTTATCCACAATAACGTCATGCTGCACCCCAAGAAGAGATGAATATAAATTAAAAGAATACGAATATAATTCTCACTTACTTCGTAGGGGCATGTATGATTCATATTCGAGTGTTCCCTGAACAGCTCGTACAAGTAAGTGGCCACAGGATTGGATTTTGTGTTTTTCAAGAACTTGCAAGCATCGAGTGTGATGTTGTAAAGGAATGGCTTATATCCATTTAAACGCTTGTATAAAGCGGCATTAACCTTGAATATCGGAATATAATTACAGAAATAGAATTTGTTTTTGATATTCGAATTACCTTGATTTTGGTAATGAGTGTCTTTAGCAATTTAACTTTAACTTAATATAGCAATATTCGATATCGTCACAAGCCTTATCCAACGAAGTGCATTGGATGTTCGTAAACTCAAAATTTGAACGTACTTCCACGGCTACATATTGGATCATAATTAATTGAACTACAAGGGTACTCGTGGCGCACATCTTAGCACGCTAATGAACCAATCGAAACTGATCATTTTCATTGCGTTTTATGAGATTCTAAAATATTTCGATAATTGCCAGAATAAAATCGAACTATTATGGCCCCTAATTGAGCATTCATCTAAATGGCGCACTTTAAATTTGTGATTAACATCAACTTTTGTGAGAATGGGAATTTATTAAATGCTGGATACCCTAGAAAAAACTAGACAATATGTGCAACAAACCTAAATGGTTTTGATAGCAAACAAAGCACTAATGAACAATGAGCTTAGTTTAATAACATCTTCATTTCCAAACTTATAGCAATGATTTCACTTATGAAATAGTTCCATAGACTTTAACCACAGCTCGATTGATATCGTAGGCAAACCAATTGGTTTCTAAAAGATAGTCCCCCTCTGGAAAAGGTAAAACTTTTGTAACCTGTTGATTAACAAAGTCAATGGAAAGCCTTTCGAATAGCAGATCGTGCTGAACAAAAAGAGCAAAAATCGTGAATTATGAGAGTCAAATTAGCTAAGAAATCCACTTACATCGTAGGGGCATGTATGGTTCATATTGGAGACCTTCTTAAAAAAATTAAAAAGGTATCCGGCGACAGGGTTGGACGCTGTATCCTTCAGGAATCTACAGGCATCTATAGTCACATTGTACATGAACGGTCTGTAGCCGCTGAATCTCTTGAACAGGGCTCCATTAACCTGAAATCTCACCATCAAACATAGTCAGATATTGTCTTAAACAACACTTCAAACATACCTTGATTTTGGTAATGGGAGTTTTAAATAAATTCACCTTCAGGGACATATATTTGTAGGTTCGATTGACCGATTTCAAAAAGCAGTATTCGAAATCGGCAAAATTCGTATCCAAAGAAGTGCACTTGATGTTTGTGAACTCAAATTTTGATGAAATCTTAAACGAGAATCAATGGCAATGAAAATCTCTTGATATATGGAGGGAGGTCTAGATACCTCAGCGATGAAATATAGTAGCACAAAAACCCAAAGCAGAGAGTCAAGCTTGGTGGACATCCTTTTATATTGAGGGACTGACGGGAACTGAGCTCGCTGTATGCAAGTATCAATGGGACATTCACGCAAAATTTGTTTAAAAGTCAATCAACGAGAATTAGTATTTTGGTACCTAATGTGCCATTTCATTCAATGCATTTTGTATGGTTGGAATCATCACTCTGTAACTATCAGCTGTAGCCATCGAAATCGTTCAATAATCGTTATATTCTTATTTATTACGTATTGTTTGATGCGCTTAGGGATTGGGAGAGAGGAAAGAGTAGAATATAGGTGAATTTTTTATTTAAAAAACAGATGCAAAGCTAATTCATGCCAAAGCCGAAAAGCGGATGAGAATAAATCAATCGAAATATCTGTATTAAGAGTATCTACCTATTTCATAGGGACATGACTGATTCAAATTCGTGTAGGTTCTATATGGTCAAAAAAAGTATTTAGCAACTGCACTTACGTGAGGATTTTTCAAGAACTTGCAACCATTCACGGTTTAATTATTATGGAATGGCTTACAGCCACTCAAAGGTTGATGCATAGCGGCATTTACCTCTATATAATATTCGAATATAAAGAATCTTTAAACCTAGAATATATGGGCAATTAACCCTTTTTACTCCTCCGGAAATACCACAAAACACACATGATCAATGAGTTGGGTTTTTATTACAAACTCATTTCGAAACTTATAGCAGAGATTCACTTATGAAATAGTTCCATAGACTTTTACCACAGCTCGATTAATATCGTAGGCAATCCAATTCGATTCTAAAAGATAGTCCCCTTCTGGAAAAGGTAAAACTTTTGTGGCCTGTTGATTAACAAAGTCGATGGGAAGCTTTTCGAGGACCAGATCGTTCTGTACAAAAGTAGGAAAATCGTAAAATAAAACGTCTAAACATTAAAGAAATCCACTCACATCGTAGGGGCATGTATGGTTCATATTGGAGTACTTCTTAAATAAATTAAAAAGGTATCCGGCGACAGGGTTGGACGCTGTATCCTTCAGAAATCTACAGGCATCTACAGTCACATTGTACATGAACGGTCTGTAGCCGCTGAATCTCTTGAACAGGGCTCCATTAACCTGAAATCTCACCATCAAACATAGTCAGATATTGTCTTAAACAACACTTCAAACATACCTTGATTTTGGTAATGGGAGTTTTAAATAAATTCACCTTCAGGGACATATATTTGTAGGTTCGATTGACCGATTTCAAAAAGCAGTATTCGAAATCGGCAAAATTCGTATCCAAAGAAGTGCACTTGATGTTTGTGAACTCAAATTTTGATGAAATCTTAAACGAGAATCAATGGCAATGAAAATCTCTTGATATATGGAGGGAGGTCTAGATACCTCAGCGATGGAATACAGTAGCACAAAAACCCAAAGCAGAGAGTCAAGCTTGGTGGACATCCTTTTATATTGAGGGACTGACGGGAAATGAGTTCGCTGTATGCAAGTTTCAATGGAATATTAACGCGAAATTTGTTGAAAAATCAATCAACGAGAATTAAAATTCTGGTACCTAATGTGCCATTTCATTAAATTTATATTTCACCAAATGTTTGATGCGTTTAACGATTGGATTGCTCTTGATCCTCTATTTGTAAATATAGTATATGTTTCAAACTAGTTCCGTACCATTGGGCGAATAATTGAATTCGCTATCTGAAAATGGTCATCAAAAATTTAGCCCCGAAAACAGCTTAGTATTATTTCAGTCGATTGGACTTTATACTGGCCTAAAACCGCCTAAATTTTGAAAATTAAATTGTGCACACACACCTTTATGAATTTAGAAATATTTGGAAATATAGAACTTACGACAGAGTTCCATAAACTTAAATCACAACACAAGGAAGTGCATTGGATGTTCGTAAACTCAAACTTTGTGTAAATATGAATTTTATTACCACCGCACCGACCAGATAAAAAAGCACAAAAAATTGAACTTGCCAGTGCATTTCGAAAGCAGATGTGAAATGAGTTAGTTTTATGTTTGAATGGGTTTCAATTGAACAGAAAATGTTTATAAATCTTGATTTTGATGGTTATGGGACTGTCCATATTCTGCAACGGACTAATGACTACCTTTATGTGTAATTGCGTTTCCGATTGAATTTCAGGTTTTCCAAAAGTTGAGATTTATTATCTATCTATCTATGTTTATTGACTATTACGACTTTTATTATCATTTATTCATTGAACTTTCCTCCCATTTCTATGCAGCTCTTCAAGGACTGACCGTTGCCTCGCACATCCACTCGTTCGCCGAGGCCAAGGGCCTAGATGCGGTCAATGAACGTATGCCGCCACGTCGCCCACTGCTGATGAGTGCCAGCAGCAGCAGCATAACGACAGTCAGCAGTACCAGCACCAGCAACAACAACCACACTAATAATAACAGTAATAATAATATTAATACAACGACAAAGAACAGCAACAGCAGTAGCAGTAATGCCACCACAACCGTGACCAAGACGAGCAGCAGCAGCAGCAGCAGGAGCACCGTAAAATCGGCCACAACCAGCAATGTGCGGGCCGGATTCACCTCCAAGAAATTCTCATAATGCAGAGAGATTATTGATCCACCTCCGCCTTCTCCTACTCTCCTCAAATGATTATGATTTCTGTTAATGTTTGATTTTCTGTTATCTAGATCTACTTTTGTTAGCTACCAATTTTATACAAGAATTTTGTGCTGCAGCTAGTCATCTGAGGGAGGCCTTATGCGTACGAGTAGAATCTCTCCCTACCATAAAACTGAAACTGCAATATTAGCAAAAATTTATACGTGACATGACAAAATATAGTTCAATAAAAATGGCAGCAAATAGCTCAACAAAATTATTATTTGTTTGCCATCCAAAGGTCTCTGGGCCCTCAAAGGGGGCAGTGCAAGCGCAGCTGTGCCTGCCATCAGTCCCACACTGCCACACTGCCACACTGCTACACTTGTCCCACTGCTCTAGTCAGGCGTAACAGATCATCACGAGGCCCAAGAGAACACTGTAATAATAATCAACGAAATGCAAACAGTAGTAGAACAGAATCATTCACCGCCGGGCGTCATTTGCCGTGGAAGATTCCCCCCGTCTTTTATTTCGATTTCGGGCTGGCAATGTCATTTGGCAACGTGCGCAAGCAGACAGCGGCAGATATTCATACGGATAAAGATAAAGGTAGATTAGAGGCTAGATAAAGATTTACAATGGAATAAGATCCGATTATGAGAGTTGTTCGGGTTGGGCTAATGTCAATGCTAAAGCTGGGACAGCCCTCAAATCGCATATAAAAGTATCCTGGAGATCTTTGGAATCTGGAATCTTTGTTGTCTGTGCCTCGCCAATTCTGAAGATCTCAGACAGATCTACAACAAGTGTAACTAGAGCAGCGCCCAAATAGCAGCACAACCCAACAACACAAATCAATGACAATAGGCTGGCCCCAGCTCTAGATTGGATCCCATTGTATTCCCGCGAGATCATGTAATAGTAGACACCGAAATATAGTGTAGTGGGAGAGATCACGTCAAGTGGGTGATACGCAAGTGGCATTGAGAGGTCGGAGAAGATAAACTCTTTCGAATGTTGGCCAAATGGCAGGGCAGCCCGAAAACATAAACAGAAATGCAAACAGCACGCATACGCATTGTGTTCCGATGCTACGAGATACGAGTTCGTAGTAAATGGAAGAGAAGGCCCAACAACTCGACTGTTTTATCACTTCTGATTAACGACAAACAACGGCATCACAGAATTCATCTGCAGCCCCACGATCAGAGATAAGATTGGCACCCGAAAGAGCCGCACGATCCACGGCAGCCGCTTCACGTGCAGAATCAACTGTAAATCAGCGCATTGACACATGTGTCTCACGGGGGGAAATGTCGAAAGAAGTCTCCGAGCAAACAGTGATCGTTTAAACGTCTATACTTAAACTTTATGGTGTGGCGGGGGCCCTGGGCTTTGCTTTGCTTTGCACGTTTTTATGGATTTATCTTCGTAGAGCTGTAATTTTAATAGAGCCAAAGCCAAACGTTTCGGCATCTCCGACGAATGATGGGGCTTCGGGTTCTGGCTGCTCGGATCGGGCGGACCGGATCGTTTGCCATATAACGGCGATGGGGGCTTTGTGCGGTGTTAGTCGCTAATTGTGATCCACACGAGACGCGGGCTCTGGGCCACACACACAAATCCACAGTTTCGCGCACTCCGATTCATTTCCATTCCGATGGCCTTTTGAACAAATCTGCGCCTCAAGCTGAGCTGTGATATAAATAGGAATCGGAACAATACATTCCCAACAAGATCTTCTAAATTGCTTGCGTAGTTTTTTAATCTGCGTCTTGTGCAAATGCATTGCCTTCAGTTCGTTGCTTTTGTCGCGTGGTGCGGTGGCCTGATCCCAGGAAGCTGGACGGCCACTCTCCAGCCACCGCCACTGATCCAGACCCTCAGCGCCGGCAGTGACATTGGGCCAGAGTTCAGCCTGGGCCAGCAGCAGCCTCAGGCACCACCGCAGGAGAAAGGGGAGCCGGAAGGTAAGTCCCCCCAATATTTCCTATTACGACGAACCCTTCAATTGGACATTCCCCAACTGCCCGCACGTGCAGAACCAGCACTAAAGAAGCCAGGCGCTGCTTTTAGTACGTGAAATAATTCCCATTATTTGAACTTGAACCGTTCCCTCAGTTCAATTATGCAACAAGTACTTTAACAAAGCACAGCACTTGGATTTATTTTAGGAACGTTCAAACAGTTGAAACATTGTCTTTCAATAAGTAGTTATCCACACACAACAACAAAATGTGTATTAAAATTGCCTCGTAATGTAACAATATAATCAGGTGGAACAACGACCATTACTAATTCTGTTATGTAAACTATCACTTAGTTTTATGGGACAAAAAAACGCTTAAAAGCCTCCAAGCCACAGTTAGCAACAAAACTCTAATCCAGCTGTTAGTTTCGCCTCTCAATTGCTCTTAATAAAATAGAGTTAAAATAGATCAAACGACTTTTCCAAAAAAAAAAAACCATCATGAACTTTTAATTTCATTGCCAACTCGAATTAGTAGTCAAGTTATGCAGTTTAACTGTAACCTGCCTCAAAGTCGAGGTCGCAATTACTACCTCAATTGAATTTTAATTAACGCAAAATTATAATCGATAATCATGATCCGAACTGAATCAGCTAATGTGCGATCCATAATGTGCAAAGGAAATGCAATTGATTTACGAGTATCACAAAGTGATTTGTATTCAAGGCACTAGAACTTTTGTTTCCCTTTCTTTTTGGGTGATTGATTCATCAAAAATTGTGGATAAATTCATAAAAATTGCGCAAATTTGGCTACTATTTTGCAACGGAGTAGGTTGCTTTGAAAAAGGGTTTGAGATTCTCTGGAATTCTTGATTCTTGTACCATTCTTAGAATCTAACCCACTTGCAATTTCTTAGAATGCTAACAACTGAAGCACTTGTATCTGCGTTAGGTAACAGAATGAAAATCAATATTTACCGAGTGGCAGTCCATCAATATGTCTGGATGGGGAAAGTACACTGCGCAGTGCATTGAAGTAGAAAAATTCACAATTCTATAATTATAGTAAATATGGAAAGCAAATACTTATGAGAGTATAATTTAAGACCTAAACCTGTCGTATTGCCAATTAAAAATAAAACCGAAACAAATGGAATTGCCATTACGGATAACCCAACTAATTCCGAGCTACGAGATATAGAATATAAATAGAGTGCATAAATTAGAATAAAGGGGATCTACAAACCGACTTTAAGATGCATTTCAGACACAAAGTAAATCTAAATAATTAGCCGTACGAGAATATAGTGTAGGAAGTGTAACTAGACGGAGCAATTAAGAGGCGACGTGTCCACGAGAATACGTGACAGCGTTGTGGCTTACCCAACGATTCGGATTCCCATTTCAATTTACATTTAAATTCCCGCTTACAGATGCAATCTTCTGGCGGAATGTTGGATTGAAACAGCTGAAGAAGACCATCGATCAGGCCAAGCGGGCCGATGAGCATTCGTACACGAAGAAGGCCCGGAATATCATCATCTTCATTGGGGATGGCATGGGAGTGTCGACGATCAGTGCGGGACGCATCTACAAGGGCCAGTACCTGAAGCACGGCTATGGCGAGGAGGAGACGCTCTCCTTTGATAACTTTCCCAATACTGGAATGGCCAAGGTACGAGTTTTCAACGGGATTTATCAATTTCATTTCAATCTTCACCTTTCATCGACAGACTTACAACGTGGACAAACAGGTTCCAGACTCGGCCGGCACGGCCACGGCACTGTTCACCGGAATAAAGACGCACTACGGAGCCATTGGCGTGGATGCCACTCGCTCCAAGGTGGATGCCAAGCTGGGGCGCATTGAGAACATCATGGAATGGGCCCAGAAGGAGGGCAAGCGCACGGGTGTGGTGACCACAACGAGAATAACCCATGCAACGCCTGCGGCCACCTACGCGCACATCTACGATCGCGACTGGGAGTGTGAAACGGAGGTGCCGCCTGAGTCGGTGGGCATCCATGCGGACATTGCCCGGCAGCTGGTGGAAAATGCTCCTGGCAACCGATTCAATGTGATCCTGGGCGGTGGCATGTCGCCCATGGGCATCCTGAACGCCACCGAGGTAAAGCGGACCAAATTCGAGGGCCCCACCGAAACGATCTGCAGTCGAAGGGATAGGCGCAACCTTCCCGCCGAGTGGCTGGCACACCATTCCAAGGACAAAGTGCGACCAGCACTTGTGCACAATCGGGATGATTTGCTGGCTGTCAATGCGAAGAAGCTGGATCACTTGATGGGCCTGTTCCGGAACAATCACATCACCTACTCGATTGCCCGGGAGGAGGGCGAACCGTCGCTTCAAGAGATGACGGAAACGGCTCTAAAGGTGCTTGAACGGGGCGACGATTCTCCTGGGTTTGTGCTCCTCGTCGAGGGCGGGCGCATCGATCAGGGCCATCACATGAACTACGCTCGGGCCGCTCTGCATGAGGTATACGAGTTCGATCTGGCTATCCAGGCGGCCCTCAACATGACCGATTCCGACGAGACGCTCATTCTGGTCACGGCGGATCACTCGCATGCCGTCACCTTCAACGGCTATGCGCTGCGCGGCAACGACATCCTCGGCGCCTCGAACCTGCACGAGAAGGCTGACCCCATGGTCTTCGAGACCATCTCCTATGCCAACGGTCCCGGCTACTACGATCACCTGGCGAACGATTCGCGGCCTGCGAACAGCTCCAACATGTGGATGCCGCTCAAGCTGTACACCGAGGAGGAGCGCAGGGCACCCACCTACCGACACCTGGCGTCCGTGCCGCGCAAAGACGAGACTCACGGCGGCGAGGATGTGGCCGTGTTCGCCTCCGGTCCCGGCTCCAGCCTGGTGCGCGGCGTCTTTGAGCAAAACTATGTGGCGTACGTGATGAGCTATTCTGGCTGCTTGGGTCCTGCCAAGGACTTTGACGACTCCTGTGAGGATCACAAAGAGAAGAAGCCGATCAAGAGCGGCGCTGGCTCTTTGCAAGCGGCAGTTCTTCCCATTTTGGCTGCCGCCTTCCTGCGTGGGCGCCTGCTGTAATGTTGTTGTTTTTTTAAATTAGTTTTTATGGATTGTGTAGTTAACTGTAGTACAAGCGGAAGAGACGATGCGAAAAGGTGTGCAAATTACCAAATATTAAACACTTAAACATAAACAATTGCGTTTCAATTAGTAACCAAAATTGCGCTGAAGCGAACATTTTTGCTTTCGAAATATTTCTGTTAAATTACTTTACTTATTTATTCTTCACAATTACACTTTCTCGCACAAGTCTTTGCCGTTTACAAAAAGTCTCGCAAGGCCGCCAACAAATAATCAACTCAACATAAGAATTGGAACCATCGTTTCTATCCCGCTTTGGCGGCGGGCACTGCAGCCTTGCTGGCAGCTGGCGCTGTAGGTGCTACGGACTCCTCGTCCAGCTTCTTGATGCGATGCAGGTCGACGCATTGCCGGAACTGGGCCACCTCCTCCATGCACTGTAGGGTCTCGCCGGGATGGGCGCGGTAGCAGGCCAGCAGCTGGGACTTCAAGTCCTGGCAGGGTGGCACCTTGTGTGCTGCTGCGGTGCTGACGAAGCGCTTGTGCACGTTCTCCACGGCATTGGCGTACTCCGACTCGAGGATGGTGTTGGTCTTCTTCAGGTTCTCCTCCAGCTTGACGAGGCGCTGGCGCCAGAGCTCGTCGTTCTGCTGCAGCTCCTGGTTCATCTGGCGCTGCACATCCGCGGCACTGATTGTTTGTCCGCCGCCCTGCACATAAATGGAAGTGGGGGCCTGGTAGGAGGGAGTCTTCACAGCGGACGCAGGCGCTGACAGTGCTGCTGAGGGCGCAGCGGGTGCTTTGGCTGCCGGTTGGGACTCCTCCGCGACTGCGGCGTGCTGTCGAGCTGCAAGACAATTCGATTAGGGTAAAATCATATTTTACTCGAAGAAATTCCCATTTCAACTATTGTTGCATAACAGTCGGGGGACATATTCGCAATTGCGTTGGGAGTGCCTTGGGAGCCTTGTACATTACCCTGCTGTGAGATGCCCGCCTTGAGGCGCTTGACCACATCATCGGATATGTCGATGACGCCCGCAGGAGTTGGGTTCTCCATCGAAACAGAACGTGGTTCTCGCGACTGTGATTGCCTAGCTCCCATCTTGAGGATTTGTGTTCTGGCTGTGTTTGGTCTCTAACGCAACAAAACCTGCAAGAATTATAGATTAGGCGTAAGTACAGTACGTAATAGCCATTGAATCAGCTCCCAAATTACTTATTTAAATAGTTTTTTAACCTTTTTCGTTGAAAAACACTAAGCGGTGCCTAGTGTGACCGTTCAGACCTTACAATCAGCTGTTGGCAGTGTGACCGCGGATTGGTCAATAAAATATACCTCAATAAAATACAGTTAATATACCGAGTATAAAAGCGAACTTAACCCACTTAACACTTGCTTGTCAACCCGCATTTTGTTTTCTGCTTTTAAATTAAAAAAACCTGCGTATGGGTGCGTTGATACCCTATGTTCACTTGTTTTCCCGTCAACAGCTTAATAAAGGATCCAAAATAAATTAATATAAATTTAGTTTTAATTTTTGTTGAAAATCGTATGATTTTATTTAGGTTTTAGCTTTGTTTGTCTTTCGTTTGTGGATTTCTTTCAATTACATACACTTAAATGGCATTTTATTGGTGTGTCTGTTCTTCTGGTATCTCTGATGATTTGCAATTGCATTTCCATTGATTTTCATTGCCTGACTTATTGTTTATTTTACGATTACCCTTCAGTTATTAATTATTTCTGGTTTATGGTTTTAGTCTGGAGTGCTGCCGCATCGCAAGTGGTGTTTTGCTTTAAAATGTCATTGCTTATCACTTGTGCGTGTTGTTATCGATTAAAAATCGCGTTCGAATCATTTGCTGTCGATAAACTTTATATGTTTTTCGTAAGTTAAGCTTTAGTTTAATTGTTGCTGTGACTGGATTTGCCGCTTTTACTCTGCTCAGACATACATAATCATGGTTTAGTTTTTGTTAATTTATAATTTCAAATACTTGCTAATTACATAAATGTGGCGTGCACTTATCGATAAATCTATCGACTCCCATATTAACGAATCCGTTTATTAAGTTTTCATGTGTTTCTTGTGGTTATTTTTGTATTTCATATCACTGTTGGTGGTTTGTTAATGTTCAATTACTCGCGTTCTTTGTGTGTCGACTCGATTTCGATTTAAGTTTAATTATTTTTTATTTTATTTATTAGTTCAAAAGTACTATTCTCAATTCAATATACACATACATTTTAATTATACAAAATCCTGAAAATGACTTTTGCCTCTTTGCATTTTCGGTAATTTATCTTCAATTTGTTAGTTTCTCTATGGACTCTTCGTACACGATCTTCATATTCGCATGTATAGTTTTTCATAATTATTATGAATCAGTTTTTGCTTTCAGTTTTGAATCTTCATCTTCACTATGTCCCCCCGATAAAATGCTAATTGTTTAGTATTCTTTTGTATGCTAGGAGGAAAATCACACATAAGTATATAATTATTTATAAGGATATTTATGGATATTTCATATGTACACTGAATAAGTTTCGGGTTGTATACCAACTGGAGAATCTATCTAGGGGAAAGGTGATCTGATCTCTCGTGTATAATAGTTGGTCGAGTTGTTGGAATAATCATGAGGGGTGAGACTGGGGCCGAATGCTGAACGAAAACGAACGAAAAACCGAAAATATAAAAACAATTTATAAGAAATATCACGTAATGCATTTTTATTTAAGTTTCTTGCTGTCTGATATCTGATTTCTATATGGTTTTGCTGTTCGATTCGTGTTTGTTGGTGTGGTTGTGGTGTGTTCTTTATACTTTATAGAGGCTGTCTGTCGTCTGTCGTTCCATCGTCTGTCGTCTGTGGAGTTTTACATTTGTTTTACGTGTTCTCATAAGATATAGTTCGTATAGTTATCATATATTTATATATATTGTATAGTATATATAATTTTTACCCATTTTCTCTTGGCGCATTTAGAAATTAAGATACATTTTTTTTGCATTTTTGTTTTATTTTTTATGGTTTGGTATTACTTATAGACAAATTTCATATTATAGCTAATTTATTAGCTAGCGTTATATAATTTTAGTGCCCGTCGACGACTGACGGGTTCCACTCGAAATGTTAATGCAAATGTTTTTGTTTGTTTGTTTTTTTTTTTGTATCTCTATCGCTAGGTTTTTTTTATATCTTCTCTATGTTAGTTACATCCCTTGGGGCATCCCTGTCGATAGGGGGGATCCCTTCTACTCGAGAAATGCGCGCAGTTGAACAGTTTTCAATGGAGAAATATATGAACACATCCAGCGAAAGCGCAGACCATAAAAGTATATAATGGTACATATATAGCATGATATACATATATATATATATGTTTGTAGCAGATATATGGTAACATATTGTGGGTGTGTGGGGGCATTACAAATCAGAGTGATGCTTAAAGCTAAAGAACCCTCTCATCGATATATCGTACTGTGGTTCATCTTCGACATGACAGTGCCCCGATAAAATTATCTGTAACTGGGGGGAGCGCTTAACCTAGGATTTGTTGGGGTTGCTTGCATCGGGTTTCGCTATCGCTAGATCTCTAGACTAAGGTTAGGGACACCCCGACGAGTGGAGTGTCCTTTGTTTCTTTTACACAAATATTACACCTACATTCAAATCTGGTTTTAATGATCGGGCTAATGCTATCGTTTCTATATATTCATCATTGAATATAAATCAGCGTTTGCTTGATGGTTTGTTCAGTGTTCAGTGGGGGGGCGGGGTCTGAGTGGAAACAATAAAAAAAAGTAACAAACAAAAATGTTGAGCAAAGAGGAAGTTTTGGGCACAAATGCACTCTTTCAAGCGTGTGTCGCTTAGGGTCTTGTTGTTGTGTTGCACAGTGTAAACAGTACAGTACTGTAGGTAAATGCTAGCTCTTTGCTCCTTCTCTCTTTCTCTTTCTCCTGCCGCTCACCCCCTTTACAGGGCTCCTCCGAAGTGTTTGTTTTTTGTGGAAGATGTTGGCGTTCCTTTCTGTCTTGCAGCCAATTGTTGCATTCGTTTTATCCACTAAAATTATAATTTAAATTAATCGTAATCTAGGTAATTAATTAATAAGCTTTGCCACGCCCTATCTCGATCCTCCGGGAGCGGAAGTCCATGTCAAAGCCGCAACAAAACGAAAATGTACAAAATTTAAGAAAAGCGCTCGCTCCGCTCCGCTCCTCTCCTCTCCTACATATCATCTCCACCATCGCTTTCTCCCCCATTCCTCTCTCGATGTGTGTGTGTGTATGTGTGATTGTGGGGCAGGGACCAGGTCCTCCTGCATGGTACCGCATATATAAAGCATGTGTGTGGGGGTGTAGGTATGTGTGTGTGTGTCGGTGTATATATATAGGGCATATATAACTATGTATTCTACACGTATAGTTGCTGAGTTTTTTGTCTACTGTGTGTCCAGCGCTGCATCTAGACCATAAAATATTATTTAGCGTTCCGCACGTCGCCCACCACACCGCCGCTCTGGATGCTGCCGACTCCGCCACCACCACCGCCGCCACCCTGGCGCATCCGTATCGATGGACGGCGCTCCGGTGTGTCGTAGGGCGGCCTTGAAGAATTGGTGGCCGCCATAGAGTCGTCCATGTTGAGGCCTCCGTTGCCGCCAATCAGCTGGCTGCCTCCATTTCCACCGCCGCCCAGCATTGCCAGCGCCTGACCGCCCTGGGAGCTGGTGCCGAGGAGCTGCTGCGTGCTGCCGCCCGCTGTGGCCAGCGCCGTGTTCACCTTATGCTGCTGTTGGTGCGAAGAGGCGGCGGCAGCCGCGGCCACAGCTGCCGCCGCGGCGACTGCGTCATGGCCCACCTGGCC
Source organism: Drosophila subobscura (assembly GCF_008121235.1). Taxonomy (NCBI): domain Eukaryota; kingdom Metazoa; phylum Arthropoda; class Insecta; order Diptera; family Drosophilidae; genus Drosophila; species Drosophila subobscura. The sequence goes on along the minus strand of NC_048533.1, from coordinate 24,092,669 downwards.
ATCGGTGCCATCCTGGCCCTGCTGGATTGCCTGGGGATTGCGAGGCCCGCCGAACTTCAGCAGATTCCAGTCGAACACATAATCGTACGTGAAGCCCAGCCGGTGGAACAGGTTGCGGAAGAGCTTGCGCAAGTGGCAGTAGTCGGGGCGCTGGTCAAAGTGCATCTGCCGGCAGAAGTTCAAGTAGTTGACGAACTCGCTCGGGAAGCCCTTGCAGAGCACCACTATCGATGTGGAGAGCTTCTTCTCCGAGATGCGCTCGTACTTCTGGCGCTTGTTGGCCGCCTTGAGGCCCTGCCAGGGCAAAGCGCCCAGGTTGAAGTACATGAGGACGTAGCCCAAGGATTCAAGATCGTCGCGGCGCGACTGTTCGATTCCCAGGTGTGTGTTGATCGAGGCGTAGCGGGCGGTGCCCGTCAGGTTCTTGTTTTCCCGATAGGGGATGTGCTTCAGGGAGCGGGCGTCGCGGAATTTCTTGGCCAGGCCAAAGTCGATGATGTACACCAAATTGCCCTTCTTGCCGAGGCCCATGAGGAAGTTGTCCGGCTTGATGTCGCGGTGGATGAAGTCGCGCGAGTGTATATAGTCGATGCGCGAAATCATCTGATCCGCCAGCAGCAGTACCGTCTTAAGTGAGAAGCGGCGCGAGCAAAAGTTGAATAGATCCTCCAACGAGGGGCCGAGCAACTCCATCACCATGACATTGTAGTCACCCTCGCTGCCACACCAGATGATCCGCGGTATACCGATCCCGCCCTGCATTGTCTTGTAGAACTTCGATTCGATGTGCAGTTGGGGATGCTTTGTGCGGATGCACTCCAGCTTGATCGCCACCTCCTCGCCAGTGTTGATTGTGGTTCCTAGGTAAATATCTCCGAAGGATCCCGATCCGATCTTCCTGCCCAAACGGTACTTGTTGCCCACGCGCAGCTCCATTTTGTCTGTGATTTTGTGTGTGTGTAGAAGAACTTTTCCTCTTGAGAGTGTTTTGCGTGGATTTGCGTTTCCTGCTGCTGGGGGGAGGGGGAAGACAAAAGGGAAGATTAGTTGAGTCTCATCATGGCTCTACACAACATTAAAAGCTCGCTGTAAACTTCACTGCACTTTTTCCACAAACCTTGCGCACTGTCCTTTCGTCTGAGCTCCGCTTGCTGTTTGTTTGCTTTTCTACTTTTATAACTTTCCAGGCAGTCGCTTCAGGGCTTCTTCGTTTCTGAAATAAAAGAGAAGACATTTTGTCGATGAGTATCGGTTTGCAGTCTCCATTCTACACTCTGTTTGTCATTGCCGTTATAGCGGTAAATGAGCGACGTGCCCGCCACAGGGCCAGCAATGAACACTGACTCTCAAAAAACAAACGTACATTTCTGTGTCTCCAAAAACCAAGTGCAGCGTCAGTTCTTTTCAATTTTGTCGCTGATAAGAATTATTGCTTGCACAGCCACCAGCTGCGGCGGGGTGGCAATCGAAGTGAAATGAGACAATGCGAATCGCGAGAGGCAGATAACACAATGAGAAGAAGCTGTCGATGTGACAGTTAGATAAGAGCACGGGAATCGTCTAAGCTGCTCTCACGTTGACAAAAACACAAGAATGGGAGAGATGAGAACGAACACACAAAAGCAAAGCCAATTACAGTTTCGCATATGTCAAAGCCAGAGCAAGGTGCATTAAGTTAGGATGAACCCTAGTTGTCTTTGGGAATTTGGTTATGTAAATGAGAAAAACTTTAAAAACATCCTAAATTGTGTTGCTTTTTTAACAATTGAATTTTCCAACAGGAAAATTATGTTCAGCAATGTTCCACCTCATATTCATACCCTTTGGGAAGCCGCTACCAATCTCTGAAAATGCAAAACAAAGCACGAGATAAGGTCACATCCAAACCCGAACCTCGCACAAAAATAGAGTTTATTCCTCAGAATCAGTCACTCCGTACCCCGATATGTGCGTCACGGGCAATTGAAAGTATAGATTGTATGATTGAATGTATGATTAGACAACTGTTACACGGTATGTTTTATCCTGATGTAATAAATTTCTTCGAAACGGAAACGCACGCTTATTGGCGTTAAAATACAATATTGTAGCAATGCAACTTTGCTACGAAAAATAGTACAATATGTGACTAACTCTAATTTGATCTAGAAAACAAAACAAAATGATGATGAAACGATAACAGACGCATTTAAGTTTGATAGTGTAATTCCCTGCTTTTAAAACAGCCCATCACTCCATTCTAGTCCATGAATCAGCTCGACATATGCAAGAAAAACACGAGAGGATGGCTAGTTCTTAGACCGAAGCTTTTAATACCCTTTCGGATCGATCTTTGAGTTGGTAGCTGTGGGATATGGTGATCACACAGACATTGGTATAAGATCTCTTTAAATAACTATACCCCCTGCAAGAGTATAAAAGACAAAAGGCAACCGACAAAAGAATAAACAACAAAGATATACATACATATGTATGAATGTATGTAGATAAAAGATATGGACGTGTGGATGAGACGAGAGGAGTAAACCATTAGAGACAGATAGGAGACAGAAAACCAGGTGACAAAGGGGAGAGGCAAAATCAAATAGCGACTGTTAAAAAATGCCATTTAGATGACACTTTCCGAAGGTGAAAAGCACAAACAAACATGAAATTTAGTTGCGGAAGAGTAAACACAGAAAGAAGCAGATGAGTTTTCACCGGAATAAGTGACAAAAATTAAATTTCATTGTTGTTATTTCTACATTTGCTTGTTGGGCGCCATTATGATTGCACTCTCACACACACATTTGTACATTTGCCTTTTCTAGCACCTCTCTTTGCAGTCGCTTTCTTTGACCACTCACGCAGCGAACTCTCTCTCCCGCTCTGACCTACGCCGCAGAGTTGGGGGCCGCTGCCACCACTCAATTCTAACCTCAAAAACGGGTCTATGCACAGGTATGTTGTTGTTGTCTTTGGCTTTCTTTTGGCTTTTTTTCTTTTGATTTATTTAACACTTTTCTGGCTGCGTGTCCCTCTCTATCGCTCACTCCCTCCCACCCACAGAGTTGGCTTCTTGTTCAACGAAAGTACCGTTTGACGCTGCGTTTAATACGAGTTCTATTTGCTGAGCCCGACAGTCAGGTGAGCAAGCGAGATAGCCGCAATGTCTATGCACGGGTACGTTGTTTGTGTATTCTGTCTGCATGGGTGGGTGGAGGCGGCAGCGAGTGTACATATGCAAGTGTGCGTGACATAGACCCGAAAAGCAGGAAACAGCTGATCGAATGTTTTATTTTTGGAATATATTTATGTATAGTATGTTTCCCACAAACGACTTATTGGATTTATTTAAAAACTGTTCAGAGGCTAATTGGAAGCTCTCTAGCATTTGGAACATTTTATTTATATTTTAATTATTGCAGTGGGTACACGGTAACTATTGGTCGTATGCTGTTTTTCACAAAAACAGCTGCACGTTGCGTTGGCGGGTGCCGAAAAAGCTTCCGCCTGCCCACCAACACAGAAACCCAAGAACAAAGAGGAATCAGAGAGGCAAAAACAGTGGCGGAGGAGGGGGGAACGGAACAGAACAGTTGTTTAAACAGAAAGACAGCGGGACGCCATAAAAAACGCAAACACAATTGCAATGTATTGCTTGTAAAACATTGTTCTATGATTTTTGTTTTAAGTAATTAATTTTATGAGTTGCTGACGTCGGCGTCGCAGTCAATGGCCTCGCTGAAGCTCGAGGACGAGTCGCAAAACTAACGGCAAAACAAATGCACTGACAAACAACGAAACGACTATGAAAAGGAGGGAGGGAATTGTACAGGGGTTATTGGCGCCTACCTTGGCTATCCCGTCCGTCCCGCTTCTACTTGCACTTGCACTTCCACTGCTGCTGCTGCTGCTGCCTCCTCTGCTGGCGTCCTTGTGTGCTGCACTCTCTGCTTCTTCTCCTTCTTCTTTACTTTCGCTCAATTCGACTGAAAACATAGAATTGTTTTTTCAAATCGTTTAATTGGATTGATTCACAGTTTTCTTTGTTTTTTTACACAAGACTTGTTTTCGGACTGGCGCCCCGCGCTGCACCTCATCCACAAAGGCACACTCATGCACAGGCACACAAACACACTCACATTTTTGGGGCCACACGCAAGCGCAACATATTTACGCAATGGTGTTAATAACTATAATGCATTTCTGCATTTGTTAAAGCCATTTGTCTGAGCAATGGTTAATCATGCGATAAAATAACTATTTTTAATATTTCGTCTTTTTTTTCACGTTGGCAGGGGCGGAACAAACACACACGCACGCGGCGCGGAAAAACATAAATTAACGCAAAAGCAAAGACACAATTAAGTGCATTAAACGTTAAGAAAATAATGTCGAAAACGGAACTGCGGCGACGACGACAACGACGAAAAAAACCTAAAACTTATGTGAGAGTCGTTTGCCCTGGCACACACACATACGGCATACACGCATACGGCAGCTCATTCTTCGAACAGTGGTTGTCTCGCTTCCTCCTATGTGGTTTTTACCGGGAGCACGTTGACTGTTTCAGCATTTTCACACCAACACAACGAGACACACACCAACACACGCAACGAGCCATACGACACACAAAAGGAGCCTGCTGCTGGCCGAGAAATCTCTTATGGGCACCTTTTCTCACTCGCATTTAACACTGCAGTCTCGGTCGCACTAAATTTTGGGTACTACTTGGACGAAACACTTACGTATTGCAGCAGTAGCGCGCTTTTCTTTTACAATTTTCTATACAATTTTTCGATTTTACAAATCTTTAAACGCCATCTTGATCAGTGTGACCGTGGATCAGTGTGACCGCGGAATTATCGATAAATATACCGTCAGCCCCTCAAAAATATACCAAGATATACCATCTCAATTTCAAAATATGCAGTAAAATACCGTTGTCTTATTTAATATTCCTAAATGTTAATGTTCTATTTGATTTTACTAACTTGCAAATACTTTTAACAGTGAAACAATAATTTAATCCGATTGAAGAATCAATTTGGCTTATAACAAACACTCATTTTTATTGGATTATAAACCTTGAGACCTTATATTTTACAATTTTGCATTTGAATTTTTTATTTGATGGTCAGGGAAATTCTCTCCTGTGCCTAAACTGTCAGGGAAATTCTCTGATCTAAGAAAAATATCGATATATTCAACGCTCTCCGATTTATTTCTGCTTTGAGCACAAAAATACGCGCCTTTACTTGAAATAACTTCTTTCCCTTCTTCGCCTTATATTATAAAACATTACTTTCCTTTAAATTCACACTTTAAATTACTTTTTGATTCCTTTGGAAAAGCAATACTTTTTCAGGGTCACCGAATTTTTGATCCTATACATAAATTCGTATAACGTCTGTATGTCCTGGCTCTCAGAGACTTTAACTGCTAAGGCTGCCATTTTTACAAAACCACCCCACCCACCCCTTCCACAACTCTCTACAACCTGAATAGCCCGCTCAAATGGAAAATTTTTCCACCAATTTCCCCAACAAAAAAAAAGGGGGCGGCTGGTAGCAGATGCCAATTTGAAAATTCCAGAGTTACAGCGGTAACCAAATACATACCTGCGCCAGTGAGTGCCGAAATGGTTTTTTATTGCTGTCGTTTCCATAAAGCGAAACACGTGTGAATTACATTAGACTGTGTCCCGTCCCCCCGTCACTCCGCTAACCCTATCCGCCCCTCATCAAACCATCCAACGAATTTGAAACCCAAGAAAATTTGACATAAAAAATGGGAAAGCAAAAGCAACGGGCAAAAGGATAGATACAAATACACATCCACAAGTGGAGGAGAATATGGTTGGAGTGTTTCTGGAATTGATGGGGGGTAGATAAGCAATCGCTCCAAATTGATAAGGCCATTTTCGTTGGTGTGAATGTAAAAATAGAGTTCGGAATTGGAGTCATTGAAGGTAAAACAAATCAAAAATCTATAAAAAATCAAAGATGTTTCCCACTAGTACCGTAAGAGAGTATTTTCCTTGGATATTTCTTAATTGCTTTTAAGATCACTTGAGCCCGGAAGCCACGCCTCGTTCAGAGGCGCCGATTGGCTGGCAACGGGGAATGAAAAACAAAACAAATCCACGAAGCAGTGAAAGCAACAACAGTAACTCTCACACACACACACACATTCCCATGCTTTAATAGTACCAGAGATCGTGGGCGAATGGGGAATCGTCGTCAGCACGAACCTGAAACCGAGCGGCAATTAAGGTGTGAATTACAAAAACAAAGCGAAGAGCAGCGCGAAAGAGAGAGAGGCAGCGCGGCATTTGTATGTAAATGATCTCATAAAGAGAGGGGTGGCAATACACAGTGAGAAAAACTGAACAAAACGATCTGTAAATATAAACTTAAATAAGTACAAATATTCTATCTGAATTTTAGGTATTAAATGATTTGAATGTGCGGACACACGTAACGGATCGGAGTTAGGTTTTTGGAAAAGTAATCGACATAGAATAAAAGTGACTTGAAGAGAACCGAGCTTATTAGTTAATATAGAGTGTGATACACTATATAAGACTAAGAAGCTTTAATATGTGGCACTCATTTCTCACAGTGTTTTTATATTACTTTTGCACATTTCCTCCCTCTCTTTCCTCTTCGTTGTTTCCTTTTGTTGTTTATAAAATATTTCCGCAACACAAACACATGTCGCACGGCTGTCTTCCACATACTTCCTCTTCTTCTTTGCGTTCTTCCTCTCTTCCACTTCCAAAGTTCTTCATCTAACGGAACAGCCTACGAATGCGCCATTTGGTTTCGTTTAGCGCTGTCTCTGCTGCTGCGCTTTCCTCTGCTGGCGTCGCTGTCGCTGCCCCCCGTCGGCGGCGGCTCAGATCAAATAATGCGATTTAATGCCATGTCGCAAATTGTCAAGCATCCGCTGCTGATGCCCCTACTCCACCTTCCAGCACCCTGGCCAGGGAATGCATTTGCTCCAATTTGATTATGAAATCCCTTAAAAAAGTGGCAACAAAAAAAAAAACTCAAAAATGTTTGCTTTGAATATTTTTTAATTAATTCAAAATATTTTTTGCACACTTTTTTGCTCCCGCTCTGAGCATTTTTCGTTTATCAACAAGTGGATTTTCGCCGTTTGAAGTGTGCCGCCTGAAAAGAGGGGGGGTTGACAAGAGTGGAGGGGACGGACGAGGGAATTGTTAGAGGCTGGAACCATTAAATTTTTCTAGACGCGAATCAATTTTCCAGTTGCGCTGCAGTTCACCGAACTGAGAGGCCGACGTCGCCGCTGACAGAGACATAATCGTAGGTCCTACGTAGAGATGGGGCATCCAATTCGTGCGTGATTTCACTCCACTAGTAAACTCCATTTATTTATAATCTAAGATGCTAAGATCTATGATGTGTAGCTTTAAGATCACGCCGATTGTCCACCTCTAGCTCAAGCCGTTGTTTTTTTTTATAGAGTACTATATAATTTTCGTTTTGATGTCTTTTATGACACTTTCAAAAACGGGCGCTGCTTTGACGTCAGTTTGAAGTTAGTTTTGGTTTTGGTTTCCTTTCCTCATATTACTTTGGCTCGTAATAATTTCGGCTGTTAATCTCTGGGAGCGGGGGGAGAGAGGGAGAGATCTGACATGGTCTAGGTATTTATGATTCCGTTTATGCATTTTTCTGTTTTATTGCTTAATTTTTTGTTACTTTGATTTGTTTCGATCTCTTCGCATCGAAGCCATCGGCGGCGGCGTTTGAAAAAAAGTTAATTGAGTTGTAAAAATTATAAAGTTGTAAAAAATCGCCCCTCAACTAAAATATCTGCCGGGTAAAAGTTATTCGATAGATGCAGATACAGATTGTATACTTACCATAACTTCCAGTTGAAACTAGCTGGTAAACAAAAGCGTAACAAAAATACACTTATTCGAGGTTTTACGATCGTGAAATGAATAGGCTCTCGGCTCTCGGCTGTCGTCTTTCCTTTGAAGGGGTGAGGCACGTTTTTCCCATATGCCTTGCTTTCTTGAATACATTTCGAACGAAAACCGGAGCAAAGTGGATCTGGGCAGATCACCTCACCCGATCATCCATTAAATATTGTTTTACAAAACTTCTTAACTTCTTTCCAACAGTTGTCAAGTTTAAGCTCCTTCAACAATAAAAATAAAGCGACATCTGATTACAGGTTTCATTTTTGTATCAAATCTCGCTCTATAAGCATTTTACGGTCTCCTCTGAATTGATCTTTTGCATTATCAAACACTTCCCATTATTTAGATATATGTACATATTCTTGCAATGAAGTCTTATCAATTTATTTAACAAGCATGTCCCACAAAAGTAACCCCTGGGAACCCATCGATCTTCAACCCATTATTAAGATATTCCATTCACTTGTGCTAACCCTTAAATCCTTAATGATCTTATCGACTCCTCATTAGCAACCGTAATGCCCTCAACCCTTATGGCCATTCAAGTTTGTTCCAATCCCAACCCCCGACAAATACAGCTGCAACAAGTGGCAGGCAGGTCTCTAACGATCCCGAGAGTGGGTCCCAGACTGTCCACCCCCGACCCGATGTCGAGGTGTCATAAATCCACATGTGGCTGTAAAGTGTTACTAATTTCTGTTTCTGTTTCCATTTCGATTTATGTGTCTCGGCTCTTCGCTGTGCGACAGTCGTCAACCGATCCCCCCAGTCCCAGAACGTCCCAGTTCCATCCCCATCCACATACCCATCCCCACGATCTTCGATCCCGCTCCGGGGCCACCTAATTTCACATGAACATGTTAATGTTTACACGCGTACCGCGATTTTTATGTTCGCCCCCGCCGCGTATCATCAGCGGCAGTCCAGTCCCTCGCTGTTCCCTCCCCGCCACCCATTTAACGATCCAACCAACCACCGTCTTTAGCTTATCTGAGCGATCCGACGGCATTTGCCGAGCTCGTCTTGGGGGCCGCCACCACCGCCACTCGGGCCGAGCTCCAGACCCCAAAGATCAGTCGCAGTTTGCTCGTCAGCCGCGGTGCCTCGTCGTGTCTCGTACCACAGTACCGTCTCGTATTGTATTGCCTCGTTCCGATCTGTACCGAGAGTCTCAAGATCTGTGTGGGTGAAAGAGCAAAAAAACAGCGAAAGATCTGGGAGTGTGTTTATGAGTTTATGTCGCCACTTGCCGTCGGTGGTTGAATCTGAGATCTGAAGTATTTTGTTTCGGTGCGAAGATGAGCGAAAGTCCGGACCCGAATGGCGCCAAGGATCGCGCCAAGCCCGTGGAGACCCTGGTTCTGGCCAATTATGCGCTGAAGGCTGAGCAGAAGCGTGCCGCCGGACAGGGCGGCCGCAAGGAGGATGAGCGCATCACCAGCGCTGTCATGAAGGTCCTCGAGGGCTACGATTGGAATCTGGTACAAGCCTCAGCCAAGTAAGTGATTGAAGTGAAAAAAAAGGGAAAATTCTGACATTGATAGACCCTAGAAGGGTTAAATTGAGTTCATAAATTCAGCAAAGAAGTTCTTGAGGAAGAGTTAATGATTGTTATATTTCGGCCTCTAAATTATGGTCTTGAAATTTGGCAGAGACATCTCCATTCCATCTGTAAGTGTATTATTATGCAGCTGGAATGCATCGCAGTCTCAATAATCCTCAATGAACCTTCTCCGAGAAGCTTTTGCAGAAGCCATGAATGACTAACCGTTCGGCATCCGAGTAAATCTCCCACCTTCGACGATGTGGCTGATTAACACAATTTCTAGAGACAAACACGTATGTACATACGTGTGTGCATATGTATGGGTTGTATTTTATTTAACTGGATAAACAAACGTTGGCGAACCGCAAAGAAAGAGAGGTGGTAAAAAATAAAGAAAGAGAGTTGGGAACAGTAGGGAATAGGCGAACGAAACGATTGGGGAATCTGTCGGCATATGTAAATAAAGTGAATTTACACACTCACACATATTAGACAAACCAACAAATGGATGAATGTGTTGTGTGGCGTGAGGGAAGCAACAAATTGGCCAAAGGCACAAGTAATAGGAATAGGAAAAGGAAAAAGAGACAAGATACAGATATGCGATGCAGAAATACAAGCTTCAATAAATGTGTGACAGCGTTGAAAGATGCTCGAAAATGTTGAAGAAAACGACGGAGACAAATCAATTCAGGCATAAAAAGCGAATAAATATGTTTTTAGCGTAAAGATGCTAACTGCTAACAAGATGGAGACGCTGGGGTTGGTTATGGGAAGGGAATGGGGGCTCTTCTTCGATACTCCAACCACAAACAGAACGTAAACCCAATCAACTGTACCAAACCGAACGGAACTGAAGACGGAGCAGAGCAGTCTGACTGCCTGCCAGCCGTTGACACTTGACAAAAGATGACTAGACTCTGGTGACTCTGGAGACTTGGGTCGTGAGAAAGCCACAAGCAAAACAGCGGCCTGATCTCTGTGATCCTTGGGGAGTCAGATCTTGGTTAGTTCCTCCACAGAACCACGTCTTCGTCCTCTGGTGTTTGTGCAGCAATTAGCAAATTTGTGTGACTGGCAGCTTCCTCCTACTGGTCTTTTTTGATACCCTTTCAGAGACTATTACTGTGATGAGCAGAAAGCAGTTTGCCCATTAGTTTTACTATTTCTTAGGATACACTTGTAGGATCCCAATCCTTCCAAAGATACTCTTCTTAAGCTTCTATGCAATCGTTAAGCTTCAAAGATCATCCAATTAAACCTCTTCAAAACAACAAGTTTTCCTTCAAGGGTATCTGCTTCTTCGACTCCCTGCGTCCAGGTCTCTCTCCGTGTCTGTGTTTGTCAGTTGTTGCCTCGTCGCTTCTTTGTTCTCGTGTTGCTGTTTCTTATCAAGCAGCGGGGACGTAGCGCCCCATAGGGGGGCGGCACTCTGATGGCCAGGGACAAACATCCTTGGGGCGAGCATGTATTCCCCTTACAACTCTTCACTGAGGGGCAGAAGAAGTGGAAGCTGGCCCCTCATTGGAAAATGCGCAGAAAGCGCTGTCAAGAGCACGTGTGTGTTTGCACAAGGATATGGGCGCCATTTCCTGGCCTCTATCTATTCACAGTTGTGTTCTGCCATACCACACCCCACTCCCACCCCTGACAACCACCTTTTCCCCCTTCTGCCAGCCCATAATCACACTAGAACTTGTTTACTTTGCGCTTTATGAGCCTTGTTTATTTCCACTTAAAATCGCTTAAATGCACATCGTCATGTCCCTCCTGCTCCTCCTCACAATCTTTACCGAATTCCCAACCGAATTCCCCCTGTCACCTGGATGTGGATTAAATCTTGTAATTTCTAAAGAATGCTGCAAATGGAAGGAATTTAATTGCTACACCCTTTTCGAGGGCCCAGATAAAAGCTGAAAATGATTTAAAATTCCTTTTGAAACAGAAAAGGGGAGGATTACACCTTATAGGAGTGCGGACACTAAAGATCTGTGGTAAAGTTGGGAGTGTTTGAGGGTTTGGTGATTTCAGAAATTAATATATTCATCAAAAGAGCTTCCCGTTTAAGTGTCAATTTTTCTCGGAACTCTCTTCAAAGTTGCAGAAACATTTGCATAATAAAAGCCAAATTTTATAAATCTTGAAGCTGGCGCCATAAAGTAGTCGCTCAGAATAAAGCAAAGATTATAGAACACGTTGTAGAATTTGTAGAAGAATTCAAATGTATTTTTGATGGATTTTAGTCAACCATTTTCTTAGCACATTTTGGCTCTTTATCATTCCGCTTTTCCATCTTAGATCTCATCAATTATATGTGGGTGTTGTACACCAACATTCCACTTAAAATTAGAAGAGATTCCTCTGTCTCTCCCTCTGTCTCGTGGTCTGCATCAATCCATCAACCAAGTTCCCCGAATGAAGCGCATAGCAAGTGTCGCCTAAGGCTGAAAATGTGGTTTCTTTTTGCTAATTTTTTATGGGACCCCACTCTGTGGGGCGGCGTAACCGCAAGAGTCGTATCAGAATTTATATTTCTGTTTGATTTAGTTAAATGAATTTCGAGTGAATCACTTTCGGGAACGAATCCCAATAAAAATAGGAATACAAAAATGCCAAGCAGCCACTTGAGCGGTCTCGCACATACCTATAGATACGCGTACTTACAGAGATATGTAGTTATAGGAGGGTTTGTTATTAAATAATACATTTGTCACCCCATACTTTCCCGAGGGTTGCCGCATGTTGCAGCCATGTCGGAGCAGCCAGCCCCTTCCTGCCAACAGCTTTGGAGTCTTATGCGCCGTACTCTATTTGCTCGACGATAAGATATGGCGCAGGAGGAGCCGCGTCTCCGTGTAGGACTTTGGCGACGTTATAAATATTTTATTGCTTATCTGGGTGTCCGGCCCGAGGTGTTATCACGCCCCACGACCAGGTGGGGTGCCCAGCCCCGGCCCTGGCCCCATCCCCATCTCTGATATCACCGAGAAGCCCTACATAGTTATTTCCAGGGTGGTGTTCTTTCTCGGTTATGTGGCGACGAGTCAATTTACATGCGCCCCAACAAGTCATCTCGGCCAGCCTAAACCAACACCCCCATGTACCCCATGTGGGGGCGGTAGGGAGCTCTAGTAGAGCAGAGCGTAGAGTAGAGGGTCTAACCACGTGACCCCCATCAGTGCGGTTAATAGTGGGAGAACCAAAGGAAGTTGGGGTACAGTGGAACATCGAACATACAACTGAGAGATGGCACTCCGATCCTTGGACATTAATTCCGTTTCAAATCGATTTTGAACCACTGTGAGAGGCTGACATGAACGACAGATTTGTTCCTGGCTGTTGCTGCTCTACCTCCTACTGTCCTTCTCCTATCCCTTTCCTATGTTTATCCCTTCCCAAAGACCTCCTTAACATACCCAACCCATGGATACATATGCTACCTCCTGGTGACCGAGCGGCAAAAGTTTGTGCTGCAGTGGCAGCAACGAACTGAGATACACGTGCGGCTTACAAGACAAATATTGATTTTGTTGCTGTTGTTGCCGCTGGTGGTGCTGTTGCTGTTGCTGTGGTTGTTGTAGCTGCTGTAGCTGTGGCACGGTGGGTCCGTGTCGATGTTGCTGCGGTGGCCATAACCACAAATGCCAGCCAAAAAAGTTTTCAGCCTCCAGACGACGACGACTCCTCGTTTAGCATACTTTGGGGCTGCCATTTTGTTCGCTGCAGGAATCTGCAGGACCTTCTCCCTTTCGAATCCCATTCAACTTGGTGAAGCATTTCCCCCTGAGGTGTTTTTTTGTCATTTTGTAGCGTGTCCCCCTAGTGAGTGGAGGGGAGAAGATTTTATGACCAGGTGAACGAAAAGTTACCCCGCCAACCGAATGAGTCACCGCGAACCTTTCACGATGTGCCATGTGAATAAAAGCCAGTTGGGATTGAAGGACTCGTCGCATAAGTCTGCAGGGGATTTCTCATATAAATCCTGAAACTGTTTGGGGACCAAAACGCGAAAGCTGGCAGCTTAGGTGCCGAAAATGAAGTGGAACATCAAATTGATGAGCTTCAGAGTGTGTTTATCATTTTTTTACACGCTTTCAGCATTCAGGAAAGGGAAGCACAACCCAAGAGGTTCTGGGAATTACACAATTGTTGCTGATTGTAACTATTAAAAGTAATTTGATATAACTTGATGCTTTAGCTACCAAACAACGAAAGTCCCTGCGCTACGAATTGATTTAATTTCTCTAATAAATATTTTCCCATATCCCTTTAAGGGTATCCACACTTCTTCACAACTCTTTGCTCTGTGCTCTGCCCTCGTCTGCTTTTTGTGAGTGTTTTGCAAAATATTAAACAACATTTTCGCATAAAATTGAACGCATGTCTGATCCGGTCATAAGCTTTTAGCACAAGTACATCTACCAACAAATCCGTTCGATATGCCATTTGGAAAAGGGTTCAACAGTTCAGGATTGATGTCTTCTCTCTCTCTCTCTGCCCCTATCGATGGTGCTGGGAATCCTGTGGCCTGGCTGGAGTTTCGTGGGCAGAAACACCCACGAGATTATGGATGGCTCGGATGCCGCCTAACCGGATATCCATTTTCAGCAGTGCTACTCGTCGGTTGCACGGAAAATCACCAGAGGCAAATAGGTGTGGCGAGTTTCCCACATTTTGTGAGACTCGGAAAACCGCTCAGCGCTGTCTGTTACACTAGACTTCATAGGAATGCATAACATTTGAGGAAATGTTGATGCTTGATGATTACAAGGAAATATTCCATGAATTTCATTTGCATTTCGGTGAACCATTCAAATGTGCTTGCACATGGCATTTGTGTGTTCGGCAGTTGAAGGTGTGCAAACGATTTGAGATAGAAATTTGATTGTTACTTTTAGCATGAAATAACTCATTGGATACATGGAAATGTGGGCAAAAAGAGTCATTTAGCATTCAGTAAATATTCAAACTGTTTTGCAGAATCCTTTGTTGCATGGTGTGATTGTTAGCGATGTGTTTGATTCAGAGCCACTTCATGGGAATCATCAAATGTCAGGGACAAACTCGCCTAGCTGGCTGACATCCCATATAGCATTGATTGTGCGGATAGTTGGCCCAATGAAGCGTTCTTCCACCCATGCACTCATCCACCCGCACATCCACAAAACAGGAAAAACAACAGCGAAACGATGCAGCATTCTGTACTTTCCGTGGAGAACCCGCCTGGCACTTAAACTGTCGCTCTTCATTGCCTGCTCGACGTACATACGCCCCAAAGCAAGCCATGCCAGCCATGTGGCAACGTTCACGCCTATTCAGATCCTCCCATCGTGTTCCTACCAGTACCCAGGCGGTCATTGGGTGTCCTTTTCGGCTCCCGCTCTCCTTGGCACTTCGTTCAAGTGCGTCACAGTCGCTGTAAAAATAAATTGACTTGGAAATTGAAAAAAAAGAGGAGAAGTGGCAGAGGCGGCAGAGGCGGAGGCGGAGGCAGCGCCAAATGAAATGATAACAGAAAATGGTCCCTGGATGAAGTGGGCCAAGAGTCGGCTTAAATAGAAAGCGAAAGCTTAAAAGAAAACTAGGCTCTGAAGGGTTTTTCTCTTTCTTCTGCCCCCCCGGTCAGAATCCCTAACCTAACCCAAGCCAAAACCCAGATGATTATCTGCTTCCCAGAACTGTTTCAAAGTCAATGCCAATGCGGACTCATTTCCACTCGACAAACAGCAACACAAAAGCTGAACAAACTCGGATGCAACTCTCACGGTAGCACCCTTATCGCCTTATCTCGGGGACTCTGACTCTCTGACTCTCTGGCTCTGCCCCCAATGTTTGACCACCTTTTCGGACTAACTTTTTGTGAAGCAAGACCGCAAAGCAAACAGCCAGCAGGCAGTTTGTCTCTGGGCAACTGCATCCGTTGGATGCATTTCAATGTGCCTCAAATTTGTGTTTGACAAAAGTGTCGTAAAAGAAGAAACGTTCGGCCGCTACGAAACGCGACACGAAGTGCGTGGGAAAATGTGGGGCCTGCCCGCCCGTTGCCTAAGCAAACAAGCTGCCGCTGCCGCTGCTTGGCGGCTGCAATTTGTTTACACTCACTGTATCTGTTAGATACATTTCATATTTGTGAACTTGTGAAAATCGCTGAGACGTCTCCACCTACAGCACTTCACCACTCCCGCCTCTGACGCTAATTAGGCGCATTTGTCCTCACATTGACATGCGCTTACAAATTGGAAACGAAAATTAAATGAAAATGGGCATGGAAATTTTCGTGGAGCTCTGTTAAAGCTGTAAATATTTGGACACTACTGCGGGTATTCCCCCCAGCCTTTACTTATTCGAAACTTTAATAACAAAACCCACTAATGGTCCATGGCACGGCTGATAAAG
The DNA here is from genome assembly GCF_008121235.1 of Drosophila subobscura. Lineage (NCBI taxonomy): Eukaryota > Metazoa > Arthropoda > Insecta > Diptera > Drosophilidae > Drosophila > Drosophila subobscura. Next base: position 24,076,785 of record NC_048533.1, on the reverse strand, counting down.
AGATGCGCCACAAAAGCCAACAAAGTACTCGTATCTCTGGCATATGCAAAAAAAAGAAAAAAAATATTCGTAATGCAAGCGAAAACGAAACAAAATTCTTAGCGGTCTTTGCTCATTTCTCATATTTTGCTCGCAAGCCAATGGCCACTTGAAGATATCACTTAATGAGATTTGCGCATCTCAAAATGCAACAACAGGCGGAGAAAATGGGAAAGGAAGAGCCTGCTCTTCGAAGACGAAGCGTGGAATACACTCGATTGGCTTTTGGTTTATTATAGCTGTGATTTGTGCGTTGCAAATAACTTATCAGAGCCGCAAGACTCTTTTTTGTGAGGGTATAATAATGAAGACGTGCTTGAGTTGCCAAGTGCCTGTGGGGGATGCTGCCATTCCTCATGAGGCGGCTGCAGTTTTGTGGTAGGAGGAGGAGGCACTGCCACATCTCCCAGTACAGCTAAACGAACATCACTTGATTCTGATTAGCGTGCTGTCAAGCGTGAGAGTTGCATCCACAAACAAACACAGATACAATGGCGATGGGAAGGAGAAGATGGGATCACGACGCCGACGATACCAACGGCAGATAAGCAGAGCCTCGGGCCGACAATCCACCCCAAGCCTGGTAACCGGGCGCACTTTTAATCGCTTAATAAGCTTGGACTTAAGATGAAGACCATAATTAAGAGCAGGCGGAAAGCAGGTCTTTAAAAATGCAGAGTTTCCTAGAAGAGCTTTGCACCTAGAAATGAGCTAAAGAACCGCTGAAACGACAGCTAAAGGATTTATTCATTGCTTAAATCATCCTTTGTTCTTTCTTTTAAATTGTGTTTAAATTTTTGCGTTGATCGTCAAAGAGTTTAAACTCAGATAAAAGCATTTATCAATGTTATATGTTAAATGTTATAAAAAGAGTTTTGGTTCATTAATTCTTACAATCGGATATGTACCTCAAAGTGTATGAGCTCATGTTAAAAATACTCTCACAAAATCAGATCAATTCACGAAAGTGTGCCATAGATTTGCACCAGAGCTCGGCTAACGCCATAAGTCATCCAATTGGTTTCCATCAGATAGTCATCCCCCGGAAAGGCCAATTTTTTAGTTAATTGGTGATTTACAAAGTCGCCAGTAAGCCTGTCCACCAACAGATCGTGCTAGATACACGAATAAAAACAAAGATTAACCGAACCCAGCATACTTATTCGTGTCCCTTTACTTACATCGAATGGGCAAGAGTGGTTCAGATTCGATTGTGTGACGAAGAAACCATAAAAGTAGTTAAAAATGGGTTTCGATTTGGGATTTTTCAGGAATTGACAGACATCCACGGTCGTGTTGTACAGAAATGGCTTATACCCATTAAACCGCTTCAGCAACGAAAAGTTTACCCACATCGCCAAAAGACGACAGAGTTAAACGCAGAGAAATATGAATGGCTTCTACACTCACCGTGATTTTCGAAATAGTTTTTTTGCGCAAGTTAAATTTAATGGATAAATATTTGTAGCTCCGATTCGCCGACTTCAAATAGCAATAATCAACTCCACTGTAATCCTCATCCAATGAGCTGCATTTTATGTTTGTGAACTCGAACTTGGAAGTAATCTTGAAAATTATATCATTACACTGGGTTTCCTCTGTATTAAGGATGTAGTCTGCAACTTACTGCCAAGACCAAAGACAGCAACACAACGAGCTGAACTAGAATATTCAGTCTAAAGCACAACTTACGGCATTCGTGGGCCAAATAGAACTGAGTTTTATTTTAAATCGTACCCTCACTTATAGTATATTAATTAATTATTAATTGTTTAATAATGATAGCATTTAAATAGCAGCCAGACAACAGACAGAAGTACATACATTTGTAGCTAGAGTTTGTATATTAAAAAGTGATTTCCAAACAGCCGTCCAGTCAGTGTGAAGATAAGTTTCAACCTTTTCCTATTAACTTTCAATCAATTCCATCTCAATGATCATCGCTCGTTGAAAATATTCTTAAAGTTAAACAGCTTTTGAGCTTAGGATTCTTTGAAGAGAGTTTAACAGACCGTAACCCCTCAGGAGTCTCTTACAAATATTTTGCACACAGACCTACATTTGAATATCTGACGAAACACTTTGCAGAAATCTCTCAGTGAATGATTTTCAAGGACACAAAAATCATGCTGCATGTTGCACAAGTAAATGGTGAATGGAGCATATTTCAGACACATCTTTTTGCATGCGTGTGGATTTATATTTATGTTCAACACTTTGTGTTTTATTTGCTTCGATTTGAGTGCAGAGATTTGGAAAAAACACCTGGGAACACCTGTTTATTGATTCGCTTTGATTGAAAACGGTGTCTGTCTTCTATTTTTTGTTGATTTTTGTTTGTGCTGAACTGAGTTTTTTGTGGCCTGGCATTGGGTGCAGTGAGGCATATCAAATAAACTGCCACAGAGAGTGGGCATTAGCACTCCCCCACATAGAGACACACACACGCACAATGGCAACTCAATTGAAAGATTTACCTAACAAATCTGTTGCCCTGATCATGTTGACTTAGGATAAATAATTCAATATATGTACATACATACATGGCTCTCTGGCAGTACATGGCTCCAAAGGAGGAACATCCCTGGCATTGTACTATGTACAGCCTGACAATCCAGCCCAAACCCCGCCCCGCCAGGCACGCCTATCTCTTTGATTGAATCTGTGCGTTCATTGTTGTAGTCTTTGGTGCTACAACATGCTAAATAAAAATGAATCTATACTTGAGGATAAAGACAATGAGAGAGAGGGAATACATACTCGTTCTCTTGTGTGTGAGTGATGGAGAGAACGATAGGCGGAGTATGTGCTTCGAGTATGGAAATACATTGATGTGTGTATTGTTATGTATGGCATTGTGGCCAAGAACTTATCATACGCCTCGTCAGTTTTATTTGAATGAGCTCGGATCGTTTTGTTGGGCAAAAGGAAATAAGAAATTAGAATGAGGCCTTGAAAACAGGAGGAAGATGAAACGAATATTCATTTATTATATTTTTATTACATTTACGGAGGCAGAATAAATTTCATTTGTGTTAGTATTGAGAACAGAATAAATTCAGCAAAATAGTATAGCTCTTCCTGTCTATATCCTACATATTTGTAGCAGATAAACATCCAACTAATAAGTATTTAAAAGTCGACTATTGCTTTTCCCCTCTTGTTATATGTACATATGTATGTCTACCCCTCGGTGGAGTGTCAAGCCTTTCGGCAAACACTCAAACAATTCAAATTAAATTTAAAGCAAATAGAATGCCAAAATCGATTTTCAAACCAAAATTTCAACTTGTTTGAAGTATTCTCTCTCACTCTCTCACTCTCTCTATCTCCCTCTTTCTCTTCAATACAATGATTTTTGATGATTTTTCCGGATTTTCGTGATTGCTTTTGTTTTCACTTCACTGCCACTTCCCGCTGCGCAGCACATTCCTCAATCGCAAAAGCGAAACTATATTTTGACTGCAATTTTGAACTTTTACGGCCCCTGTGGCCTTGTTGCCTCACGTTTCACTCTATTTCGTCTACTTCTACTTCTATTTCTCTACTCTCTCTCTTTTTCACTGAATTCTATGCGCTCTTTTTTTTTTGCCTAGCCCATGGGCAAGTAAAAGTTTTAATTGCAATTTGCAGTTTGACATTATTCGTTGTTGTCCTGGAGAAATGTTCCTTCGTGGACGTTCGTTTTGCAATTAATGAAAAACTTATTTTCCTGACCAGCAAGTCACTGCGCACTTGGGTAGCCGTTAGAAATTTCCCCTGAATTTCCCCACCTCATCACTGATTTCTGATTCTTTTCAAACTCTTCCAGGGCGCCCACGGATCGCAAGAAGGAGCACATCAAGCGTCCGATGAACGCGTTCATGGTCTGGGCCCAGGCAGCTCGTCGCGTCATGTCCAAGCAGTATCCGCATCTGCAGAATTCCGAGCTGAGCAAATCGCTGGGCAAGTTGTGGAAGTAAGTACATATAGCCCCTTGCGGGGATAGTAGTGGGAGCACGGCCACGACCACTCGAGTTGGAACGCAGAGCAAGAGAAATAGAACGAGGGAGCGTGCACCACGGGGTTGCTGCACGTCTCTGACAGCGTAAACGTTGGGGCATGAACCACTTGGAAAGTGTCTTTTATAAGCTCCACTTGTCGTCTCTCCGAGTGGCGGCCAAAGATGCAACTTGTAGGGGAAATAAAAGGATGGCATAGAATAGTTGAGGGAAATCTCCTTTAAGGTTGGTTAAGGGCGCTCCCGAGACAGGGAATTGCATTAGCAGACAGTTCTCCATGGCTGGCAGCCTGCTGAATGCTCTAAAAACTAAAATTAGACAAGCTCAAGCGATACCTTACCTCACCGCAAACACACTGTTTCCTGTAGCCCAACTTTATCGCAATTTAAAGCTAGTTCTACTGTGGCTCTCCACATCTTTCATTCATCGCTGCATTAATTCAGAACTGCCAGGCCAAAGAGATTGACCCAATCTGCGCCACAGCGGCGTCGCTTCCACACATATTGTTTGTAATAAAATATTGTTCGGTTCGAAATTAAAATCTCACAGTTCAGTGCGCGGGGCGACACAGGCGATAAGAAGTTGAATCTGCCGCTGGCCGATAAGGGTGGGGCAAAGCATAAGCATCCGCATCGGCTAATTGGGAATGCGGGACTGGACCAATTTGTCCACCAATAAATAATTCAAAATTGACTGCCGCTGACACAGACTATTTCCCTTTCTGATTCGCAGAAATCTGAAGGATAGCGATAAGAAGCCGTTTATGGAATTCGCCGAGAAGCTGCGCATGACGCACAAGCAGGAGCATCCCGACTACAAGTACCAGCCGCGCCGCAAGAAGGCAAGGGTCATGCCTCAGCACCAGGGAGAGGGCATAGCCCCCACAGCAGCCACCGCGGCCAACCCTTCCACGATTTCAGTCGGTGGCAGGCAGCAGAGGAGCTCCAATTCGGGGGTCGCCACCAACGGCCAGAGGCGTGCTCCGAAGGTTAACGGATCCAATCTGTGCTCCACGGCGGGCTCCAGCTCCAGTTCTACCTCAACCTCCGCCTCCACCTCGGATGTTTTCAGCAATGAGGCCTTCATGAAGTCCCTGAACAGTGCCTGCGCCGCCAGCCTCATGGAGCAGGGCCTCAACCTGAACAGCGAACCAGGCCTGGATTCACCCTGCTCCACGGCCAGCTCCCTTTCCTCCCTGACACCACCGGCCACGCCGTACAGTGGGTCCTCCGTGAAGCCCACCGTGGGAGGAGTTTCCTTGAATAGCTCCAGCCTGCTGCTCCGGCAGCTCAGCGAGCCGAGCAGTAATGGAGGAAATTCGGATTACGGAGTGCTGTTGGATGCTGGCCGGGAGTACATAGCCCTGGGCGACGTCAACTACAGCCAGCAGCAGCAGCAGCAGCAGACGCAGGGGGGCCCTGAGATGGACTTTCTAGAGAACATCAACGGCTATGCAGGCTATACGGGCCATGGTCGAGGGGTAAATTATGCCGGCTACTCTTACACTGCCGCTGAAGGAGGAGGAGGAGTGGGCCTTGCAGTTGGCGATTTCCAAGAGCAGCAGCAAGAGCAGCATCAGCATCAGCCCCATTCGCATCCACAGGCCACAACGAGCGTCAGCGCGTCACAGGCCAGTGGAGCCTTAAATTACAAGTCAGCCACTGACATCGATCCCAAGGAAATTGACCAGTATCTCATGGATCAAATGCTGCCCATGGCGCACCATCACTCGCCGCCTTTGAACTCCTCCGCCTCGCTCTCCTCGGCCTGCTCCAGTGCCAGTGCCAGCTCCCAGGCGGTCGTCGAGTGTGCGGCCTACTATGAACAGTTGGGCTACCCCCCCGCCCACAGTCAGAGCACGAACTTTGGCCCCCACCATGCAACATATGTTTCTGGGGCCACTCCACTCACCAATCCGCATCCACACACACATCCCACTGCTCTCAGTGCGCCTGAAACGCAGCAGGAATTGCAATCCCATTCGCATCCCCAGCTAAATCAACAGCAGCAGGAGCAGCAGCAGCAGCAGCATCAGCACCAACACCAGCACCAGAATCCATCGCAGCATCATCTTTGGGGCACTTACACTTATGTCAATCCCTAAGATACTTCATTTGCACATTTGTTGTCCTGCGCTGGAGCTTCCCCTCTTTATGGGTCACTCGAATGTCTTTCGTTTATTGGTTTATTGTCTGTGCAATGTGTTTCTGTGTGTGTCTGTTTGTGTCTGTCTGTGTGAGTGTTGAGCTCGAGGGTCTTTTTGGAAGATTTTGTGCAATTTAAGCTAATCGCTGCGATTTTCCTTTATGGCTGCATTCCGTTCCCCTCATCAATATGCTATTCTGATGGGAATTTATTTTCACAAAAGAAATGCGAAAACAAATGCGAGACAATTCCATATGGAAATTACTTCGATTGCTCGTAAAATGTACCTCGAAAGTGATGCTTGAATTCATAGTTAAATGACAGAAATACAATAAATAAATATAGTTTTAGCAAACTCTAAAAATTTAAATAAAATACATATGTATATGCATAGTACTTAGTGTATACGAAAATGTATGAAAAATGTGAGCAATTAAATATGAAATAGTTGTATTAAAATATAATTGATTATGTGTAAGCCATGCCCTTTTAATTTAACAACATTTGAAACGAAAAATACAAGAGTAAGTTCAACTTTTTTTAAAGTATTTTCGACAGAGGAACCACTGACAAATCTGAGCACATCAAGAGAGTATCAATTTCAGTTAGTCAGGTATTGAAATCTACATCAATTGCCAGGATTTTTCTGGAAAACAAACTTCCAATATAAATGTTATATTTCCGTGGGCAAGGAGACCCCTCCCACAGCCGGGGCGTGGCCTGTGGCAGTTTCCCACACTCTGTTGTACGTGTATCTCTATGGAAATCTCCAATCCCCATTTGTGTATCTCCATCTTCCGATGGCCGTGTGAGCGACACCTGTAACTGCTGTAAAATTGAAAAATAAATTCCACCGAAATTAACACCCGCCTACCAATACGAGTATTTGCAAAACCACAAACCAAGACAAAATGGAAAACATACTCATCCGCCGACTGTCGTTAGATACGAGTATTTTGTTCGCTTTTTTTTTGTGGGCTTAAATTTTGTTATTTAGCACGGCATTTATTTTATTTATTTAAATTTGTGAGAGCTTAAGTTCAATTTGCGCCTGTAACAAGTTGTTGTTAATTGAAGCGCAAACAGGAAAGGAAAACAAAAGCACAGCAAGCGCACAAAAAATACAGAAAAATCTGAAAAACGATGCGAACGATGAAAACGAACATTAGAAAACCAGAAAACCAAAAGCGTTGCCAAAATGGCCGTCAGCACAAAATGGCGAAGTACAAACAGAAATTTGTTTATGTGTGCACGCATTAATTTAGAAAGTTGGCCAACAGAAAAATTGCACACAGAGCAAAGTTTTGGTAAGTCAAATTAACACATTTACTGGACTCTTGGGTATTTTTTTCCATATTTTATGCACAATATTTATTTACCGTTTTTTTTGTCGTTTCTTTGCTCGAGAGTCGCTTTCTCACTAATTATGCAAATTACTTTTGCCGATTGCCAGTCCCAGGATTGAGTCAGATGATTTGCTTGAATTGATTATGACAGTCCGATTTAATTTGGGTAGAAAAGTTTTATTAATAATCGGGAAACAGTCCGAGGCTGAAACGGGCACGACGAGCAATCAATTTAAATCGATTTATAATAAATAATATATTCAATTTTGCAGGCCATGAATAGTGAAAGAAATTAAGCCTTCATTCGCCATGAATACTATCAGAATATTTTCCCATTTCTTTGCACTACATTTTACTAATAATTTCGTTATAAATTAAATTTTCGTTTTAATTTCGTTTGCGCTCTCTCGATAATTATGTAAAAAAAGGCCTGGATATTAGGTGAATAATTGAATTAGCTCAACCTTGGCTGGCACGTGGCAGTCGGTGAAGGGGCAACCCTCATGGGATTAACGAGCAGTTCCTGGGCACGTGGCAAATCGGAGGTAGAGTGGAGTGCATTGAAGCACTAAATGCGAATGTCATTCCTCATTAATTTCAGAGGCGGACAGGCCTAAACAAATGTTATGGCTGCCAAGGACAACGCAGCAGCCTCTTTGTGTGGCTTTGCGGCTCTGTGGGCCTTTTGTTGGTTTGTTTAAATGTTATTAAAACTAATGACGTTTGCAACAAACTTTGCCTTTCCTCCTTTCATATGGCTGGTCATGCAACGAGTCGTATGCGTCATGAAATTTTGTTGCTTGGTGCTCTCCGTGTAACTCAATTAATGGCCCAAGGAGACGAGGGGCAGGGTAAAAACTTTGGCGATGCGGTCTCACTTTAAATTCACTTAGAAGTTGAGCTTGTTCCTCTGCTGATCCGTTTTTGCAGAGGGGAACTCTCATTAGACCAGAGGCTTAGCACCTGAATGCTTGTCCGAACTGAAATGGTGTCCACACTAGATCTGCCTAATGGTCGTTGAAAACTTTTGACCCGCAAATACAAGGAGAGTAATCCACTGAATTGAAGAAGCGTAGCTCGTTGGAGAAGGTGGAGGTGGAGTAGAGGCAGCCTCATTCCAATAGATGGAGCAGAGGCCCAAGAATAATGGCAGCATTCCTGCTTCGTGTTTTCTCTTTCTTTCAATTTGGTTTTAACGGCAGCAAAATGTGAAAATGTCAGGCACTCAAGCATCTCCAGCACAAGCACAAAACAAAAAGAGAGAAAAAGAAAAGAAAATAATAATGTGGAACCATTTGAATAAAATATAAGGCGAGAAAAGTTAAATGTGATGCGAAAGCCACAGTCTCAGAGTCTGGCGGTGGCTCTTTCTTTCCCTCTGTGCTCTTGAAAGTAAATTTAAATTTTGCTTCGCTTTTTAATACCTTTGCAGAGTCCCTCACGCCGGGGGAGACATTTGAAATGGTGATGGGCATGTTTCAGCTATGAAGTCATAGAAATGTTGACTTTCTGAGAGGTTGCACGGGATAGGGAAGTTGATCGGAAACGTCACAGTCCCGAGTATGTAAATTTGGTGCTCCTGAGTGCAATCAAACTAAAATTAGTAGGACAAAAATATAAATCAGAAGGAAGGTAGAGCCGCATAAAGCAGTTGAAGGCCAGCTAGCACTGCTTGATAGCACTGCTTAAATGCCCAAGGCCGAAAGTATGCAACAATAGTTGAGTTTGTGCATCAATTAAAGCGTTCATTGTCGATTTCTATGGCCCGGCCTTATGCAACTGAAACAAATCATCAAGTCGAAGATAAGTTTTATTGACTGCTTACGCCAGCACTCACACTACAGGCATACACATCTGTTTATAGCTCTTTATTTTGGCTGGGTATAATGACCCAGAAAGAAGGTGTTCTGGTCGTCCTTGATGGCGAACAAAAATGGATGATCGACGATGAAGGGGTATGTCTTCCTGCGATTGGCTGAAAGAAACGCCCCTTTCACATCTGTCATGAAAATAAGTTAGTAAAGTTATCAAATCGTTGCAGAATTCGACTCACAGGTGGCGGCAGCGGCAGTGGTTCCTGCTTCGTTCAAATCAATAAAGGCCTTGTGCTTAACTTCAGAGATATGCATGTTCGTTTGCTGGACAAGGCTTTTAAAATTGGCATTTTCACTGAACATCTGCTTTAGCCCCAGCTGAAAGAAATATCAATAGGTTAATGCACAGCCGTGCAGCTTCCCCTCCATGGCATAGTCACCTGCTCCAGCACAGGATTAAGGGAGACATCAAACTCCATCTTAAATTTGGGCAGCTGCAGCCGCACGTGCTCTGTTTTCAATTGGGAACATATCTCGTTTAGCTCCACTCCACTAAGCTTCTCCTCCAGTTCAGCCAGTCCCTGCTCCTCCAGAGGCAGAATTATTAGGAACACAATGTCAGTGCCTTTGTAAGGCATTTCCAGTGCCTTGGCCTTCAGAGACGGCAATTCGGCGTACTTAAAAAACTCCGTCTGAAACATGGTGCTCACCCTCACCGTTTTCTTCTCGCTGGACACAAAAGGATGCAAGATCGTCGTAAATAGGGAGAAAGGATTTACCCAGTTGGCTTTGAAGTAAATCGCATTGATCAGAAGGGCTACAGTGTATGAGTCGAGGGTGCTGGAGCTGATAAGATCTTTGATTTGATGATGGGTCTTCTCTTCCACCCATGAATTGATTTCCTGTGCCACTTTCGCACTCTCTTCGAAGTTCACTTTCTCGGCAGGTGCGTTAAAGTATTTACCGACCAGTTCTTGATAGGATTGAACAAGCCCGAACCTCTTGGCCACGTAGATCCGGTTGGCATAGCTGAACTGAGCGCCTTGCGGATTTTGTCCCTTGGCCAAAAGTTGAGCGAATCCTTTTGCCACCTCGTTCTTATCGGCTCCTTCCAATGAGAGGGTCTGCTTGAGCTCATTCTCAGTGGTGCCTTCGGAGCCCAGGTAGGCCAAAACAAGCGATGTCCTGATTGACGACGGTGAGAAAACGATATTCTTAAGAGAATTATTTTTGGCCAGCGCTCCGAACAGTTTCAAGGCAAACTTGGTGTCGCCTGCGGATCCATCCGACTGGACCATCGAGAGGATAGACCCCAAGAGGAGCAAAAGGAAGAGCGCAGTCATGGATGCTAGGGAAAGAGGCAGAACAGAGGAATAGTTAGTGGCATTGCAAGAGAGCTTTGCTGGTGTGTCTCCTACCCATCGCGATGGAGCTGAATGAATGGTCTAAGCCGTGCAACGTATTCTCCTTTTATACCCGTAGAATTATAATTTAATCGCAATCTGTGACGAGAGGAGTTTCAAGAGTGCATCGGGCTTGTAGATACCTCTCTGAATCTGAAACTGTACAATAATGTGTACACTTTTGACGGGAATTTCCAATGCAGAGAAAGATTCCGCACTTAGCCTGTCTTTTTTCCATCTTATTCGGAAGTGTAAACTATAAACAAAACCTTCGCATCCCTGCATACAGTTTTCTCACCTCACATGGTCCGGCCCGCAGACCATTATTCAACCAAATCTAATCAGCAAATTCAGCTGCCTTGGCCTTGACTCCGGATGATATTTAGTTATTGTTTAAGCAAGCAGAAGCCTGAAAAACGGGGCACACAATTTGTTAGCTCACTTATTTAATGAGTACAACAGGTTGCAAATCAATCAAAGAGTTTTTCAGAGTGGGAAAGCGATTGTTTGATGTTAAAGTGAGGGGTTCTCCACCCACACAGGAAGCTGGAGTGAGGCAAAATTCACTTTTGGACTGACGCCCGCGCAAATCTGTCATCAATCAGCGTCAGGCAAATGCTTCTTATCATATTGCCAGTAGACGAAAAACGCTTGCCACTGCATCAAGTTGATATTTGTCCATACTTTTTTACTTTTGCTGCTACACCTCTTCCTCCTCTTCCTGTTGATACTCCTGGAGCAGCTGGTGTGGATGCTCCGGATATTGTTGATGCTGCTGCCGCTGTGATAAATGTCATCTGACATGACAAAATATGCTCTCTCTGCGGCTGCACAGAGACGTGACAAGTGTTGGCAGGGAGCCTGAAAGTGGTGGAAAATTACCTATACATAAATGTTCGAATAAATTGAATTGAAAATTCGCATGGCGAGAGAGTTCTTAAACTAAACTAATGTTTTCTTTTCTTTACATACTCGTAGTAAGAGCATCCCCAAAATAAAGAGCGTTGCATTTCCAGCATTTAGAATGTGTGGAGTTTATCCATCTAAAAGGCCCCTCCCCTCCCATAGAGGTAGTCAGGCAGGTGTTCTCCCTTCGGTGCTCCCTTAAGTAAATCAAATATTTGTCAATATTCTATCTCCGTTGAGCTGTGCTCACAGTTAATATTTGCTTTGCTGAAGACCCAATTCCATCCAAAGCGCAACTATCAACGAAGCTGAAGGACAACTTTCATGTACACAGCTTTGCCATTAAGAGAGGCTCCTCTGAGCCTGGATTCTGGAGCTTTGGAGTGTAGATACTAAACTATGTACTGAGAGGGGAGAAATCGGGCTGGGCTCTTGAGCCACTTGCAGTTGCTACTTTGTCAGCATCATTGCCGCGATACGAAGTCTACGATTCTACGGGCATGGGAATCTGCCAGCTTGTTTTCAATTTTCAGACACTACAGTTAGATACACACGAGGATATACACACCACACACCCATACCTAGGTGGACTTGTATGTGGGAACGCACACTGAGGAAACTTTTTATGAACACGTCTGCATTTTACATTAATGGATGAAAAGAGAAAGGTGGATGGAAAGGGGGGTCTTTGTCTCTCTGATGCATACATATATGCTACATATAACTAAGGATCTCCCTCACTCACTCACATGGCTGATTAGCAATGACACAATTAACCCCCTGAGGCCTACACATGTGTGGAAGGAAATTGAAATTACCTTTTTACCCTTCACTCCACTCCACTTCACTCTTTTCTTTCGGTATGGAACAATGACTTGGCAAGTTTTAATTAACCCATTGTGCCGTTCTTCCTGACTCGTGGCAACAATTATCACATATCACATACATAAGTATTGTACGAGTAAACCCAATATGCTCGACAAAACGTTGCTGACAGTCAGCAGTTTTTAATTAACTTTACGAGGCGTTGGGGCGTTGCAATGGCAACATAAATTAGAGACTAAAAATAGCCGCGATTTGTGGAAATCTTTGTGGTTTGCCTTTGATTTTAGACAAGAGCCTTTGTAATTGCATAGGCAGCGGTTGACTGAGCTTCGTGGAAAGTCTACCTTAGCTATGTGACTGAGTTGGTAATTAGAGAGTTGTCTACTTAATAAAAGTCTATAGGTTCTTCTCTCTTCTGCTCCAATTTCTGGGAATTTTCAACATTTAATGAGTGAGAAAGTTTTCGTTCGTCTATCCTTTATAGTTTCCCTAACAAATTTGTATTTTTTTTGCTTTACAAAGTTTTTTTTTAATGTGTGAAATTTGGTGCCTGCCACAATTCTCTTTCTTGTTGTCGCTTGTGGCGCCTCGAAAGTCTTTTGTCTGCGGTTTCTTGCAATGTGTGTGTGTGGGGTGTGGTTTGGGGGCGGCGTGTGAAAGCTGCTTGGAGCGTCCTAATTAGCTAATGGCTGCCTTGCTACTCGTCCTTGCAAGGCACGAAAAGAGCTTAGACTGCTTTTCAGCTCAAACTCAATTTGCCACGTAACAAATTGCCTTGATTGGCATGCAAAAAAAAAAAAACTGTGGCTGCCAACCAGTGACGCCTTCACCTTCGCGTTTGCCACCTTTTCTATGCATTTTGGAGTAATAATGCAGGCGGGCAGGCAGATAGCGCTTCCGTTTCTTTTGTCAGGCCTTAATGCACTTTCAGGAGATTTGACCAGAATGACATTTTAATACTTCTCAGACTCTCTAATCAATTCAATTTAATTTGTGCCATGTCCAAGTTCTGGATCATGTCGTTGTCCATTTCCCTTACCTAGGATCAGGGGAAACATCTGCTAAAGTAGATTTAATGCTTTATGTAAATTCGAGCTCTCGACTGGACCCTGGAAGCGACTTTTAATATGTAGCCACATAAACATTTCGCTGCTCTGTCGTTTTTGTCTATGCGTATATCTGTTGGCTTTTATGTAAATGGCTGGCTGGCCAACAGTGCGTATGATGTATACATAAAATGTTTACGAGTGCCGTAATAAAATCAAATCAAAATTTAATGCTTATACAAGACAGGAGTGGAGTGGCGCCGTATGGAGTGAAGTGCAGGGCTCTGTTGGTCAGCCAGAGGACAGTCTTTTATGCCTTTGCATCCATCAAAATGTCAAATGAGCACAAACACAAGAAGCATACAACATACACAGGGTTTGCTGACCATATGGATATATCCTGACCAAGCATCCCTCAAACATTACGTTGTTTTGTTTGCATACCAAACCCGCCCCGCCCCGTCTTTTGATTTCACAGGAGCATCAATCAGGCTGCAGTCGGGAAATGGGGAAATGAATGCCAGTCCAGGATTTACGCCTGGCGCCTGGGAAACGTTTTTCCTAATCCATTTTACGTGCCTGCTATGAATATCCCAAGGCCACGTCTCGACTTCACTTCATTTACCGCTCTGGTCGAGCATAAGAAATGAATTTACTTATCTGTAAGGGAAAATTCGTGTTTGCTGTCCCGACTGTCCACCCTCCCACTTTTCCCGCATCCATTTTCCGATGGTAATTTCCCCTTCCGGCAAAAGTCATCATCAAAAATCCCAAAAATATACAATTCTCTTTCACTTAATCTATGTAAATGGAAGAGGGCTTAGGAGGTTTGTTTCAAGCTATAGCTCGACTCAATTATCACACACAATTTAAATATACAACAAAAAACCTATTAAACTGACCTGATGAAAAGCCTCTAAAATTGCCAAATATTTATTAAATGCTGTCGCTTTGCTTGAAATGGCTTAGGAGATGAAATAATTAATTGAATGTTTTAAGTCTTAAAAGTGACTAGAGATTTTTCTTTGTGAAATGGCTAAACCAATGAGAATCATTTGTTTTTGTTTCCCTTTTCTTTAACATCAAAATGTTCCTATACAGAACTTATTAGAGAAGCAGAGTAAGTAACTTTAAATATTATTCAACACTTACTGATAACTGAAAGCCGATCAGTCAAGCTCTGGTGCCAAAATATCAAAGGAGTGGGAAGGCAAAATTTTCTCAAATTTCATACAAGAATGGCGACCAGCATCGGCAATTATTTGTCGCAAGTATAGAGTTTATCCAAAGCTGTTTCAAGGTTAATGTTGAACTTTTGCGGCGGAAATAATTTAGCAGATGACCCTGAGGTCGGGCGCAAAACTTTTTCGCTCTTGAAGATTTCAGCCCACGAGCCGCCTATCCGCTCATTCGCTCATCGCCAAGTCAATCAAGTTTTAATGATGCCACAATAAACCCGCCCGCTGAATAATTTAAGAAATGTCCACGGGGCATTATTCTCGGGGTGTTGTATTTGTCCGTCTTACACTCTCCGTGTTTGTGTGTGTATGCGCATGGGTGGGGAAGATTGCTGCATACCTATGGGCGCGGCCAGCGAAATCTGAAATTTTAATTGCGAGCCATTTTGTTTAAGTGTCTGGCAATCATTTGTAATAATTCATGCGATTCTTAATGAGAGAAACGAGATTGCAGAAATGTTTTCGTTTTTGATTTCGATTTACACAGTTTTATTTATTGAAAAATACGTTTTCGGTTTCATTTCTTTGTCGTAAATAGGTTTGCATTTCGGGAGTTTCGGGAAAGGGGTTTAGACATATGCATTTTATGATATGATTTCCATTTATGGACTTTCGTATTCGACTAGCTCGTTATAGTTGTACACACACAAAGATACATATACCCATTATACATACATATGTATTTATATTTAATTTTATGTACTATAACTTGGTTTTTAGACCCTGTCTAAGGGTCTCGTAGTTGAACTCTAAAAATACAATATGCTCTCTTGTGAGTTTGCTTCAATGTTTGGGTTTTTCATTTAGCGACAACACAGTCTAAAAGTAATTTTTTGTTTGTTTTTTTGGTTTTTTGCCAACATCTCTCATTGTTTCGCCAGATTGAGGCTTAATTCATTTTCATTAGGGCGACAAGCGGTCCGCCCCAGCGTCAATCTTCATTATCCAACAGGGCCAGAGGCAGAGGCAGAGCCAGAGCCAGCCGATTGTCATTCCATTCGGGTGGCGCCACTGGACGCCACCGGTAAGCCTCTCCGCCTACATAGCATTGGGGCCCGGCCCCATTCGGAGGAGACTAATTCAAATTTAGTTTACCTCTGTCAATGCCACTGTCCGCCCTCCTGCCACCATCACCACCATCACAGTCGCCTCAGGGGCTTGGCTGCTTTTCCAGAGGCACGCCCTACAAGAGCCTCTCCAGATCCTCGCTCTCCGCATCGCTGATGAAGGAGTCGGTGTCCGTGAAGTAATCATCGTCACATCGATTGCGTCGACAGCAGACGCGTCGCCCCATCTCCTCATCGCTCCAGTGCTCGAACTCCTCTTTGTGGTGCTCCAGCAGCATTAGCGAGGGAAACAAACTGTCGCAGCCACTGCAACTGTGGAGGAGATACAAAGCCATGGAAAACGAGAGAAGGAAAAGTGAAAAGTGAGAGCGTCAGCTGGCTTAATTAAGTGCAGTTCTCTTTACCCAAAGTGACGTTTCTTCTGCTGGTGCGATGCAAGTTGACGATGACAATGGAAAGCCCTGTCGCACACGTTGCAGGTAAGCGACTCATCTGCAAATGGAAGGAATTGACTTGACTCTCTGTGTGCACTCCAACCGGCTCATCAGTTGGCCATTATGGCACACGGACAGAGCACTCACCGTAGTCATCATCGTCGTCAGCCATGGCCAGGGCATGCAGTCGACTTATTGTGTTTTCGTTAATCTCCTTCGATGTGGATGTGACCCCAGAAGCCAGCTCCTTTGATGTCTTGCCTTTGGCCTGACACAACCCCAGCTCGCACAGGGCACTCTCTACCACAAAGTTGCCCTGACAGTCGGCATCCGTGCAGGCTAAAAGTGACAGGCTGCCATTTCCATTCCCGTTCCCATTGCCATGCCCATTTGCGTTGACATTGACGTTGGCATTGGCTTCACCTGGTGGCTCCCCATTGCCATTGTTGGCATGGCTGCTGCAGCCAGCGCTGGAGTTCGCTCCAAGCATTTCAAAGTCGTCTAGCTCATCGAATGGATCATCGATTTTGTGGCCCAGTGACACGACATCGTCAGCCTCGGCACTGAGTCGTCCGTATGCCTTTCGTGGGGGGCGCTTCACATATTTGTCTGCCATAAAATAAAGGGAGAAAATTCATGACTGAAGGCTATTGATAAAACTTGCCGTGTCTCCTTTTAAATGGTCTACTTTTTTCACCACTTTCTTTGTCTTTGCCACAGATTGGGAATTGGGAAATGCTCCTCAATGCAGCAGACAATTTATGGAGGCTTTTGTGTCGCTTTCGATTGTCTCTGAGACAAAATGTTACTCTTTTCCCACATTCATTCTCTGCCTGCCTGTTCTCAAAAGCCGTGAAGTGATAAAATGGGATTTATTGAGGGTGTTCTGTGTGTGTGTGTGATTGGAGGGTAAAGCACCGCAAATAGTTTCCTGGCCATGGAATACTATAAACCTTTTTATTTACGGCCCAAAAATTAATGGCACGAGTGCGTTGGAATTTTTATGGCCAGTTGGTCATTCGAGGTCTCATTAGCAGCTCATTATGTGGGCTTGACTCTCTGCTGCTTGGAATTGCAAACCGATCCAACAATGCGTATACGTGACGACACGAAATTCCCATTTCTGGCTTAAAGGCACTTAAATGCTCAAGCAAACAAAAGTGCAAGTGTTTAAATAGTTGTAGAAAACCGGAATCGACTTTTAGAATACTTTCAAATGAGAAACCAAACGATTCCTCTCTAGATAAATACAATTTCGTTTAGTGGTTCTCTTGTTGTCCGTTCCAGTTGTGGTTGCTCCGACCAAAAAGAGAACACGAATATGAAAAGTGTGACCAGTAAAAACCCAAACACCAAGTGCATATATGGGGAGCAGATGGACGTGGTGAGAGAGGGCGCTGAGTGAAACTCAATTTTATCACCAAATTGTGCACCACCACCACCACCACCATCTGAGACACACCAGAGTTGGGGTGCCAAAACGTATGCTGCAGACCTTAAAAGCAATGTTTACCGCGCTGACTAGTCTGGGACGGAGTGGACTACCAGACGCAGTGTGTATTTGCGATGAAAATTTATGACACAAAATGCGAGTGAACGGAACGGAAAAGAACGCCTTAAAGTTTTGGAAGACTGTAATCTCGGCGAGATAAAAGTTTCTCTCTTGATTCTACTTTAGAATTACAGCACAAATTATTACAAATGATGCCGCCCGCCGGCAACAAAATATAAATCATGGCCCAAACAACAGACAACAGACTGGGGCCAGCGTTATTAATACGCCAGATAAATGCCTAATAATTCTTCGCCTGCTGAGACCCAAGATACATATTTCCAAAGAACGAGAAAATGCCAACCATAATTTATGATATGTTGCTGTTGTTATTGTTGCTATCATTTCGCTTGTCTGGGAGAGGAGAACCCAGACCTAATGATGCCTTCAGCCAAAGAGAGAGCCAATAAACAAGAAAAGCAGCCAACACAGCGAGAACTTCAAGTTCCGTAGGTTTAGATACCCTTAGAGATATTTTATTCCTATGGTGTATTCTTATATGATATAGTGATGTATTTCTGTCGGCTACTCCTTTCCTCTCTTCTTTGCAAAAATCTGTTCAAAATCGTGGCACCCTCTGCAAGGGTATTAAATTACAAAAAACAAAGTAAATATTTCGCTTGGAACCTCAGCTAATTGGCTACACATACATAGATACGCAAAAACACACAAACAGATACTAATTGCCGTTGCTTGTTTTACAATTTCGCTCGCTTCTCCTTGTCCTCTTCCCTCTCAACAGTTTTTACAAATTGAATGCACAAACGCATTATTATCAATGACAAATGGCTGTCATAATTATCGGTTAATGCTGCTGCCATATGTTGCCCCAGCATTTGCATAACAGATATAAATCCCTCTCTTTCATTCACCCATCAACACACTCTGTCCGCCACTGCTCATGTTGAGCATGTGTGAGGACAACGTACATATGTTGACAAAAGCTTAAGGGCGCGCCTGCCGCCGTACATGTTGTTGGCATTTGTTCAACTTGGTAAATGTAATTTTTTCTGATTAAATTTCACGTTTGCCGAAAGCGTTCGGAAAAAAGAAACCATTTTTCCATTGCAATTAATGTCGCGAAATGTTTACAAATTTGTAAAGTGAATAATGCCAATTTGTAACGTGCGCGTGTGGAGAGGTTAACAATTATTGCAAACGAAGTTGTTAATAATACATTAATTAAATAGGAAATCCGTAAATTTCTGTAATGGAGGAAATGGGTTCAGGCAAAGTAATCAACTTAATCCCCTGCCATGCCCTAAAAATATGGTAAGGGATTCTACATTGTGAGGTTCCAGGCGTGCTCGTAAAATCCTTGAAGGGAGAGCTTTGAGCATATGTCTTTGAAGAGAATTTTGACAAGCTGTCAGCAGACTTGCGAATGGATTTAACAACAACTCATCTAATCCTTTTTTTTTTGTCTAAACTAATGAACAAATGAACCAAAACAAATGGAATCAAGCACAAATTGACATAGCTAAAAGGGTGGAAAACAGATTGCCTGCCATGAACAATGATAGCTAGTGAAACTAATTTAAATTGTGGCCAAAATTGTAGTTGGCATTTGGCCGTGTTTGCTTGTAATTTGTTCCACGTGAACTAATTAATATGCACATACGAGTTTGTGTATTTGCCGGATATAGAATCGAGAGATTTCTGGGGTCTATAACACCGGCGGTTTTATGTTTGATCGGACGCTGTGCAGACAATGCAGGAAAAATCGAACAAACCAACAAAAATCAACGAAAAATTTCGATGACTTGCCTCTGGGATGCCTCTTCCAATCCCTTTTGTCTCCCTATTTCCTGTGTGCGTGAGAGATTTAGCGCCTAGACAAAAGCATCTGGGGACCGAAAGCCTAAAGTGTTTTATTTTCCGACAGTCACATCCGTGCCACGTTTAGGTCCTGACACGTGCGGAGGCTCATTATTGCGTAGGTTTCTAGGGGTCTCAATGTTATTTACTTTACTTTGTGCTACCCCCTCTTTTTGTGTTACCCCAAGATAGTCTCTGGTGAAGTACCATACGCCAGAGCTAAAGGAAAACAATATCTGCACGAGTGCGAGTGCCATATACTCCTACATATATTCCACAAGTCATTTGGAGAATTTTAATTAACTTGTTCTGATAACGAGTCTGAGTTGGGCTTATGAATGGAAGCCAGGACTTAACTGAAACATGAGTCTCATTTAAAGCAAATATCTCCAAGGAAATTTAGCTTTGTTCAATAATTTGGAGCGAGGTAAATCTGAGCTGCAAGTAGATGATGATATATTAAAAACGTAAGTTGCAGGAAGTTAAGTGTGGGTGAAATTTGATGGAATTCTTTGCCTTCTATTCTATGTCTTCTATTTAAATCGGAGCTGAGTCATTGTTAATCAACTTATTCATTGACTTGATTCCTTTTATTTCAACTCTAGATCTGTTACTTTTTTCGTATATTTCCTCTAGGGAACTCCCTTAATACACCACTTCGAAGTTATCGAAGTTGTTGCATTCCAGAACTTGCATTCTATTGATGTTCATATTTTATTCCGTTTTATCCATAGCTTTCGCTCGCAAGAGTATGACCCGCAATTATATTAATTACAGATAAAACCAATAATTGATTAATCAGCCTAATTAATTGCGGACTCCTGCAATAAATTAATTGCTGTCCATCAGCGACTTACCTTGTGTGCTGTTGCTGTGGTTACCTGCGCCAGAATTGTTCTTGGAGAAGCTACAGTTGTTGTTGAGGGAGTTGAAGAAATTGGCGGCACCCGTGCGGCGTAGAATCCAAAACATTTTCAATATTTTTACTGTTTTCTTTGATATGTGGCAACACGGAGAAGTATGCTATGGATAATGCCGCACCGACGGCATTTCCACGCCACGCAACGGACGCTGATAAGCGAAATATAGAGACTGTAGTAACTCGGGCACGATAAGCGACAACGACGACGACGATGAGGACGACGAGGACTCACGAGCAGCGAATGCCGAGAACTGCTGGCGACCGTGTTGTGTCGATGTCTTCAGCCAACTGACGGGAGCCCGCCTCGGGACTCGCATTTTATAGCTCACTCGCTCTCTCTGTATTTTTGCTACAGAGGAACTGAGTTTTTAAAGAGAGAGTGAGAGTATTCTGTTGTGTGCTCTCCCCGTAACGTAAGGCTTTACGTCGTGGACTGCTCACTTAATATCCCGTCCGCCACTTGGGGCTGGGTAAACGCTAAACTTGACCTTCGTCAACAGTTGCATGTTGCGGGGTCCGTGTACGCTGGCAGCTCATAATTTGTTTTGTTTAATAAATGATTACGTATGCGTCCTGTTGACACAACCCCCGTCTCCGAGATACGGCCGATTGAAGCCAGCTGTCAGTGTGTGCTGGAGCCACTAAAATGCCTATCAATCATGCAAAACCGGAACCGGATACAACTTTGTTGTCCCTCCTTTGGCAGGCAGACAGTGTTTAAAGTTTTATATTCATCTTATCGGGCTGCGCTGCTCAATTAGACGGCGACGCCGACGACAAAGACTTGTGCCCTGTGAGTCTGTGGAAGCGGAAATGCCGCACGACAACCACCCAAATGCCATTCAACTTAACTGCTGGCAACACATGCATCCGCAGCAAAGTTTCCACTTTATGGTTAACGCTTTCCTACGAAAACAAAGCAGGAGTGAAGGGTGCTGTTGATAATCCGACTCGACGATACCTTGTACTCGGAATTGGTGTTTGGTAAGCGCACGTCCCAGACAGACAGCACTGAATGTCACCAGCACTTGTTAACCTTTAAATCTACCTTTAACAGTGCTTATGACTTCCTTTCTTCTTTTACTTGTGCGTTGTAACCTTGTTGGGCGATATTAAGGGGTATCCACCTACCTACTCTCGCACCATTAGCATTCAAGTGCAAGTGCAGGAGGCTGAGCGCAACAACAGTTCATTCCCTGCGAAGTGTCGCCTCGCATTTGGCTTCGTCTCAATGCGTTTATTTGTTGCACGCGCAGTGTGTTCTTAAAGCGCCCTCAACTTTAATGCCGCTCAACAAATGTCTGGCCACACGCCACAGCACTAGGACCAGGACAAGAACAAGACCAGCCATAGCCATCAGCAGTGATTTGATGAGTCAGTTTCGGGTCAGCGCTTTTGTTCTTTGGCTTTATTCAGGGAAACACGATACTGATACGGTAGTGGCAAACAGAGCACACACAGAGAGTGCCCCTTTATAATGGTATGTAAGGAATACGAATATGTTGTCCCCCTTAGGAGGGAGAGGCTACCTTAGTGCGCATTATATATTTCCAATGAATTATTTAATCGGAGAGTTGACGTTCAACAATTCAAATTGCCACAAATTGTGCCCTGAACTTTTGGCACTACCACCAGCATTACAAATTCATTTGCTACGTGCCAAAGTCACAACAAATGAATCCAAATGGATCCAAATGATTTGGCGTTTGAACTTTTGGATACTCGTATGTTGCGCAAACTTTTGCCACATAAATTATGCACTATTAAGCGCTCATGGGTTATGCATGTCCTTACCGAAAATCATTGAAAACAACAAACAGCCGGACCACTCTGACAGCAATTAGATACATTTCCATTCCGAATTCATGTAACAGGATACTTCTGTCGGGCAAATAATGCAAACTGATGTCAAAGCAAACACTTGAACCATACTATTTAGTTTTCATTTTGGAATTTGACTCTTCCACATGATGTGTTGTGATTGTCGGCTCGAATTTCCTTTTGTGCCTCAAATGAAGGGATGAAATTAACTGTTTTAATAGTTCCATTTATTCAATGTGGTCCTTGGAAAGTTGTCAACTTGCAAGCTATGTAAACTTGACAAACTCGACCTCAATCAATATTGATAGGGGCGGCTTCCTTCGGTTTACTTTGACTACTTCAGTAGCTTGGCATAGAATGTCCTGTGCTGGAACTTAATTCTCAGCACACAGCTACAATTAATTTATGGAAAATGATTTAAGAGGCTGACAAGTTTTTCAATCACACTCACCCAATCAGAATAAACGATATTAAGTAGAGCGCAGCGCTGAGGAAGTTGAATCCGCCCGGATTGCTGGCCAGGGAGCCCTTGTAGATGGCCGTGTATAGGGGTGCGGCCACTGCAGACAAATTATGATGGATAGGGAAAACGTTTAAGCGGAAAGTCACTCACCAAATGGTGCCACCGATTGCACAATGTTGCCAATTGCAAAGAGTTTACCTGCAGTCGTTTGGAATCACGTTTTTGGAGTTTACTTGGAATAAAGATATTTTATCATACGTACCCGTATCGGAAGCTGGCACTATATTGGATACTATGGTGCGGCACATGGGTCCCTGAATAGAACGAAAGACTCCGAGAACCACCGACAAATACAAGTGCCAGGATAGGATGGCGAAACCCTTGGACAGGCTGCTGAGGATCTCCGAGACGAGAGAGAGTAGTGCCAATGCAACCACAGATACACCAAATACCTTGAATAAGATGGCAAACTCATTATCTAGATGTTTTCCTTTGCAAAAACTGTACCTTTTTCAAAATAAGAAAGCCAAGGAGGGCTCCTAGCATGGGCACCGACTGGCTGACTGTCTCAAAGATGGTGTACTCGCGAACAGTCATGTGAAACTGTTGACGCACAAACAGATACATCACAGTCATCACGCCATCTGAAAAGGGAAGCATCGTATCAATCATTGATGTAGTCAGATGTAAAGGATACTCGTACCGCCAACAAAGATGGAGACAAAGCCAGCCAAAGTCACAAGCCAAATGATGGTATGGGCATTATTCTCTCTCCTCTTAAAGCAAGTACTGAACAAATCTTTGACGTGTTTCAGACTGAACAACCCAGGTTCGCTCTGCTCCACTTGGCAAGTTTTCTCAGAAAGCTTTTCAGACTTCTCAGGTACGTTCAGCTGCTGGTCAGAGATAGTGATGCTCACAACCGCATCCTTTTGTTTATCTGGGATATCCTCATCATCCTGCAGCATGCCCAAGCTCTCGGGAAGATAGAAAACTATGAAGAGTGTGGCCAAGACAATCATTAAACAGGAGAGACTCTGCACGAAGGCCGCACTGGTGGCTGCGTAGAGAAAGCTGGAGAGGAGTGAACCACTTGTGAGGGCCACAAAGACTATCACCTCTATAAACATCATTCTGTAGACAGGAATGAGAACCAATTATAAACCCTCTTAGCTATTGTACTGTTCACCTGTAAGGCCTTGTTTTAATGTCCGTTGTGTCCGAAATGAAGCAGGAGGCGGCAACATAGAACACGCACATACCTCCAAGCAAGGAGTGGGGCACCGCAGCCAGAGTGTACCACCAAGGATTGACCATATAGTAGCTGGACATCCAGCAAATAACCGATGTAACCAGGGAAGAGGCAGAAAAGCCAATCATGGATACCACCAGCAGGGGCTTGCGTCCATAGCGATCCGACCAGGAGCCTATAAAGAGCCCACAGATGGCCGGTACAATGCTCTCGAAGAGCGTGCGGATTAGGAACATGTTGGCCACATACGCTTGCAGCTCTGTTTCGATGGCCTGCAAGAATGGTGAATCTCAAAACAATTCGAAGCATTTTATTTCACTCACTTGTATCTCTGTGGAGGTGTTTTTGCTATCTAAGAGTTTACAGTCTGATTCGTTGTACTGAAATATCACTGTACAGGTCTGGTAGATGAGCTGATTGCGCATGATTGTACCTGTAAGGGTCGATTATCGTACAAGATAGTTTGGGCACAGAACAATTTAGCTCACCTGTCAACACGTGCGAGAAGATCAGCATACATACAACCGGTTCTATATAGAACATATTGAAGAGACGTCCCCATTTTAGACTCTTGAGTTGCGACAACGAGGCCTTCTCCACCATTTTCGCAAAGTTTAAATTTAGTGGAAATGGTCAGATTCACCAGTTCTAATTCACTTTTATTGCCTAACCCAAACTGCTGAGTGGCAGTCTGATAAATCTTTATGTAATTTGTTATTCAACCTTCACCAAATATTTATCCACTCGTTTATTCAGATCACAGCCGATTATTAATTATTGAGTTGGACTCCTCGCTTCGCTGGTTACACAGTTCGCTCAGGCGGCACGGAAGCAGCATCAGCATCCGCAACGGCAACGCGACAGCTTGTGGTTCGATTTCGGTGGGTTTTCAAACATGAAATGACCAGCCGTCCCCCCATTCGCACGTTTATATAGCTTCGCGAATCTGTTAGAATTTAGGTGATTTTTATGGGGTTTTTTGTGATGTAATTGCAGTCTTTCTCTACAATTTGCAAACTTGTATCTACTGTTATGTTTGCTGTTATTCATTTAGTTTGTTGCTAGTAGCTGACATGTGATATGTGAGATTTGCCAAAATAAGCTATGTGAAATCCAAGTACATAACTTTCACAATTTTAAATACAGGGCTCTGCACTTAACCCTTTTATGATGAGGAAACTTTGCTGGTGCCACGGGGCACACGCCCACACGCAAAATTGAGCAAAAGTGTTTTGTAGTCAGGAGGCGCCCAAACGAGAGCAACTTTGCTTGGGTAAATTACAGGCCGACACTTCTGTGAACTCGTTTCTCCCTCCGTGGCTCGTTTCGCGCTTTTTCCACTATTTTCCCCTTTATTGCACACCACGAAATATGCATAAAGATTTTAAGCTTAAAAAAAAAAGGGGAGCCGTGCCGCCAAGAGCCTCGACACACAGATACTCGGCAATACAAAACTTTCTGAAATTAGATTCTATTAAAACAACAAAAAATGCTAAAGTCTTTTCCCCGACTTAAAGTGACGGGAAGGCTGTCTGCCTTGGTTCTTAATGAATACCAAGCCGACTTCCAACACCATACTGTGTCTGCCTTTATATACATACTTTGCCGAGACGGAAACGCTGTTGCATACATTTACACAAGCACAATATACCCTTGAACCGTACCCTAGTACTGTGTATAAAAACGGAGAACAGTTTACCAAAATAATTTCATAATTATTTTTGAAGCTTGGTTTCTTTCAGCATAAAGTGGTGCTCGTTTGCTGGTTTTTATTAACTCCCTGGCGTGGTTGCAATGTTCAACAACAAAAGATAGTCAGATAGAGTTGGAGATGCAGAGGCACTGCAGCTTTGTTCTCTTTTTGGAGCACATCACGCATACACCGAGTATGCCGGGCCATTGTTAACAAGCTAATTGTAAACTCTTCCGCTTGGCGTTTCGTTTTATTGTTGTGTTCCCGGACTCAAACAGAACAAAGGAACAATATTAAAGTCCCAGACTAGCAGACTGACTGCCAGATGCGAATGCCCCAAAAGAGGCTGAGTTCACTCGGCACATGCTAAGTTCATGCAACTATTGTCTTAGATGGCATTGCGCAACATGCTACTGGAATACTGGAATGGGGCAACTGTTGGCGATGTGTGCGGTGTGCTGTTTTGTGCTGTTGACACACAGAACCCACGACAACGGCAACTTGTGCAAACTCGGGCGAATATTAAAAAAAAAACAAAGTGAGAGACAAAGCAGCAGGGAAAAGGAGGGTAAGGGAACCACCAGCCAAAAACATAAAAGGCCAGAAAAGTTGAGCAGACGAAAAGCAATTTCTTGAACGCAGCACGTGCACAAATTCATTGCTTTTTGGCTTAATTATTCCAAGATGAAATGGCAAAAGGGACACAAGTACACAAAAATCTTCGACCCTTGGTCCGAAAATTTTGTGAAGCTGTTGTTTCACGAAACCTTTTCACCCGACACTTTTACAGGAGTGTGCGAAAGGGAAAAATGAACCTTCTCGTGGTCTTACGGGATCCAACATTGCTACCGAGCGTTCTATGATTGGATTAACTTATGAAATCTGGTGGAATTGTTTAAAAAGTGCGTCGGTGGAATAGTTGTCGTGTAACAGCTGCTCTAATTGTACTTTTAGCTTTTCTTCTGGTTTCAATTTTGCCAGGCACCTGCTTGACTGATGATTTATGAAGGTTCTGCTTAGTACTCGCACTCTTCTCGACACGAAACTCACGACCTTATTGGTAGAACAGCTTGTGACCAGTTTCAGCGCAATATCTAGGGATGCTAAGGCACACATAAGATCAGAAGAAGAAAAAAAGATAAGAGGCGGCTGCAGCTGCTTTCAATGGTGCTTATCATTTGTTGACTGAGAGATTAACAATTTAATTAAATTATTTGCAGTGCTTATTTGAGCTTTAACAAGGTTTATGTACGTCGTACATAAACAATAGTTTCAGCCCTTTGAAATTATAAATTTTCCATCAGCTCATTATCCCCTTTAATATTTTTTCAAGCCTGTTGCCGACAATTTACATTTGCCTTTTTGCCAATTAAAATATTAAAAAATATTCCTTTGATGCTGCAACCTTTATTATATCAAGTGTCCTTTACAATTAGGCCTGCAGGGGCTTAGCGGGCTCAAAGTTTTAAAAACTTTTTAAACCACCACAGCTGCTGGCCATTCGGTTGATAATAGATTTTCATTCGTTCGATGCTCGTTGCTGGATTGTCGATGGTTTTTAATTTGCCGCCATGATGGGGCTGGTCTTTTCATGCCACTTCTTTCCGCTGATTTTGGCACATTGTTAAATATTTCAAGTGCGAGCTTTGCGGCTGGTTTACAGCCATAAAACTGGCAGCTCCATTTTGTGGTGGCGTTAGTTTTTGGCAGTTTTAATTGCCTGGTCAGGGCCCGGCCTTTGGCAACTGTTACGATGCTCTGGTTTTTGCGCTGCAATTCTGTATTTAGTTCGCAGCCGCTATGTATCCGCCATTACTCAACTATGAACACCAAATTATTGTTGGGTAAATGCCAAAACAAATTAGAACATTCACTGTTTAATCTCTTAATCAAATCTGGATCTAATCTATGTACTCTCTTTCAATCCAGAGATTTTCAATGAAATATAGTTCCCCACACAAGTGCGGCAGGGAAATGTTTGTTTTTGTGCGAAATGTTTTTGACAAATTTCCGATCATCAAACAAATTTGTTATGAGCGTTTTCACAATTTTTGGAACATTACACACTCGCCACACAGGCCGCAGCCAGCTCCCAACATCGCGACGCAACGCAACACATCTCATGGCCCACTGTAGCCCATTAGTCACAGCCAATGTAGTAGAAACATATGGGTTTCCCCTCTCCGTACGAGAGGCAGTGCATTATTTGGGGCCAAATTAATGAACTCATGATGTAGACATGTCTCACTTGGATTACACACATCCTTCATGGCGCTAAAGGGGAGTTGGAGCTCTGGAGGAGTAGGAGTAGAGAGAGTCAAGGCACATGATTCTTTGTTTCCTATTTGCATGTCTCGCTGCAATTTGCAGTTCCTCCGCTTGACTGGCGTGGGATTTGCGATAAATATTTGATAAAGAACTTTTATGCATCTCTTTGGTTCACTGACTCCACGGAGCGTCGCAAATTACGTTGAATTTCTCGCATTTATTTTCCATTTATGTGCTGAAAAAACTTCCATAATCATAACTCTGCCCTGGCTTTCCATTGTTGCTACTGCTGCTCCTCGCTGCCTCCACGAGTTTTCAAGAGTTTTCTATACTCTTGCGAGCTACGAATGGAAAATCAATACATATTTATGAGTTCATGTTGTGGGTGCACGTACGAAATATCAGGCAGGGCAACACTTACGGCTATGGGGGATACCTAAGCAACACTCGTGGCTGGCTGGATGGCTGGTTGGCCATTTGCACGTATCGATTCATAAAATATCACCAGCACACTCGTAGGAATGTCGGAAGAGAATAATTTCTAATAGTTGCACATGTCCTTCCCAGTTATCCTTTCGGGTGTGCTTGGGAATGGACAAAAAATGAAAATTCCAAAGGTGGAATTCCAGTGGAAGCCAGAAAATTGACAAAAAAAAGAAACAAGATATGTGAGTTCTTAAATAGAATTTTTTTAAAAAATAAAGCACTTAATTAATTAATAAATAACGTGGTTGGACTGTAACATAACATTGCGTCCAATGGCTCCCTCTCTTCCCTCTCATTCACTGCCTAAGCGACATAACTTCATTAATCGACTAATCAAACAATTCATTATTTATCTACAATCAGTATACATATGCTACATTAATGGGGCTTACAGATGGCACATCCCGTAGTTCCTCTGAACGGTGGCTCCCCGGTGGTTGACGGTAAGCTGCTTAAGAGCTCCCACTTGTGAGTGCAATTTGCTGCAGCAAATGAATTTGCAATGGCCACCACACAGCACTTGCCACTAAGCCCGATCACGACGACAGCCAATGGCATTAGGAAGAACTAATTTATAATGTAATTTTGAAAAGGATGAAAAGCGGAAAAGCCATTTCTAAGGCGCAAAGACTTTGATGGAAAACTTTCAGGGCAATGGCCAGATCCCAATTGAGCGCATTCCTTCAATTCACTTCATTCCACTCCACATCATTTCATTTAGTCTTCTAGTGAATGAAACCGAAATCAAAGCAAACACTCCTCGGATGCCTTTAGTTTTCTTAAATTTTCAACACTTACTAGGTGCCCAGAAGTGCCTGCCAGTCGCTCCGGAATCAATGTCAGTGAAGTTTAGGAATGAATGAATGAATGCACTGTAGAAGCCTTGCAATGGCAAATCAAATTGCACTTTTGCACCGCCCAGGTCCCAGCTACCAAATCCCAGGTCCTGGCTTCTGTTTCTGTTTCTGTTTCTGGTTCAGCTTTCACTTTCATTGTCTCTGTATTTGAATGCTAACGAGTTTTCCATGCTTTCACATTTCTGATTGATTGCAATTGATATATGTGTGTATGTGTGCATCTGTGAACAGGAGAGTGTTCAATGTGCTGAGGATAGAGAAAGTGAGTGGAAAAGTCTGCTTTGAAATGGTTAGTCTTGGGTTTCTGTTTCTTAGCTAAATGCTCTTATGTATTTATACACCTGACACACACAGGGATATATCAATACATAAAGAAGTCTGGTTTACGGATAGAATAACAATTTAATTAATGTCAGAGATGCATATACCTTGAACTTAAGACGGTTGACTTTAATGTCATCAGTAGACAATTATTTTAGTTATTGTTTAGATACGTGAATGAATTTTGAATCATCCTGTTCTAATACTGATCTTAATTGCTACCCAGCCAAATCATTGAGAATGTCAATGCACACTCTTAAATATATATGACGTTGTGTGCCCTTGGAAATCGCTATGTCGTATGAGGGTATAGGCCCGCCCATTGATAAGAGGCCGGGTCGTCTGTCAAATCCAACGCAAGGCAATTTGATTTAGGGCTTTCTCTGCAGGCTAATGCGGATTGAGGTTGCCTACAAAATGCCTATGAAGGACAGTGAATCGGCATTAGGGCCAGTGTGGGTGTGGCAATTTGGAGTTTCCTTTGAGATGCGGTGAGGATTTCAAATGTAGAAACACAATGCCGGCGAGCGAGTTAAATATGTTTTTGTGGTATTGTTCGAGTCGTAAATAAACCGGCCTTTAAGCCATTTTGGGAACGGGACCCTCTGCATTTGCATACGCCATTAAATATGCACAGCACACTGATTCCCCGGCCAATCCTCTCCACACAAAACGGACGACAATAAAATGACAATAAAATATATATATGTATTTATCTCCGGTTGTCAGCAACAAAAGGAGCCTCACTAAATGGCAACATCAAACCGAACAAAAGGCCCCCTGGCAGTGGGTGGCATATTTACTGGCTTTTCTTATCGCCAGGTAAAAGCAGCCAAGTCAGCGCCTTTTGTTTTTGATAAATTACTGCCATTTGCGGCGCAGGCTCGGCCAAGCCCAGCCCCGGCCCATGCAAATCTATTCCGCAATAGACATTTGTCACGACTTCGATTCAGGAGCACAACACGGCACTCGATATAATTGAAATTGTGTGCAATAAATGGAAATGACTTTGTCATTATTTGATGAACATGCGAACCTGACCTTGCGGACTTAATCGCCCTTCCATTTGCCTAATTGGACTGCATTGTCCGGCGTGGTCTGGACCCAGTCCTGCGGCTATCAGTGCCTTTGTAGGCCTTCAGTCCAGACATGAAGCCCAGACTCCATGCAGTTGCTTCCCTTTCAAATTGTCTGTCATTTCCACTCATTTCCATTTTGCCGCTCATCCATGTCCTGTTAATCAATACTGTTTAGAGCCAGATCTGTTTATTGAAATGTCATCGGGGTGGCGTTGGTGCTTCAGTTGACAGTTTAGGGGCCGCCTAATGGCAGCCTGTGGAATGTGTCCTGTCAGCGCTGTAGAGGTAATGACATTGGGTCCTGTGTGGCTGCCTGATGATGATTCGCCGGGACTCAACGCAAATACTCAGATCATCATTGCTGTGTTTTCTTGGTTAATTATCCCGAGTACTCGAACATTTGCATATTAATTGAAATTTCTGCTATTTGAGGAGCAACCAATTGTTGGTTTATTTATAAGCGAAAGCCAACACTGCCGCAGGATTGCGGAATAAAAAGAGATGGTCTCCATTTGCAGGAGTTTCCGTGGCAAATTAAAAGTCAATCTTTCTTTGGCGTGAAAAAAGAAAATTGTACCCCCCCGCGCATCCTGAATTATTTATGCTTTACGGCTTTGGGCTGCGGTTGAGTGAGTGCTCCGCAAACGTCGTGCTCTGCTCTTCTCCGCTGTGATGCTGTCAAAGTGGAAACCGACAGTACAGTTGATTTTCCTTGTATTCCATTCATTTCAGCTTTTGCGCGCTTTTCACGCAACATTAAGTGCTTTGCCACACTCTCACTTTGTCGCTCCCCCAATTTCCTTTCCATTTGAATCACAATGAGACAGCAGAGTTCGAGGATGTCTGTCGGCAGGTGACAGATTCAGAGTTTAACCTTTGGGCATCCAATTTATTTCCGTCTGTGCGCCGGCAGCTGCTGCAACGTGGGACCCATAATAGAGTATTAACAAAAAACTGCCGAGCCATGTGTCGTGACCTGCGGCAGTTCCAGCTCAGTATTTTGTATAAAAATAGCTCCCCCGATGCTCTCCCAACAAAAATATATTTATCCATATCGTAAAAGTATATATGTACCTTTTATGGCTGGTGGGTGGGGGCGGCACGCCTACGTCATAAAGTGTTGACGGGCAATTAGAACTTGGCCGGTCAGTCCCGTGGACAGCTCAGTCCTAGCTTAGACCAACTTGCAGGACAAATTGAAATGCTATTGGGGCATCGGAGCAACCACATATCCAGAGCCGCAAATCCGAGCTCAGCTTTTGAATCGAGTGCAATCAGGTTAAGTGTCCAACGCTTCCGTTTGCGATTCTGTTTCCTTGTAACACACTGGCAGCACAGTGTTACCAGTTTGAAACAATTTTAGATGTGAGGAAAGAGACTTCGTGGGTAAGTCTGTACATCCATTTCAAACCAAAGTCGCAAGGTAAAATGTGTGAAACACCCATCAATGTCACTCTCAATGTTCGATGACTTTGCACCACTGTGCCCACTGGTCACCTGCATTGTATTCGTGTTGCGCATTCTGTATGCCGTCTTTTGTGTCGTGTTCCGCATTGTGCATTGTGTTTGCATTCCCACTGTCACTGGCATTGTCAGCACTGGGATCAGGATCAGACTATCAGAGCCTCAGCAACAGGAGCGACGCAGCACCACCAAGGCAGAGTTCAATTGTGCGGAGCCCTGAATGTGTGTGTGGAGTGCAAGTGACGCCGAGGACAAATGGAAACGAATTGGTTTTACAATGCACACTTTCGCATCCAGCAAATCCTATTTGGCTTTGGCTTTTTCAGGGCTTTGGTGTGGGCTCTGGCCCAGAGACCTGCAGGATTTATTTGTGCCACTAATTTCTGGTTTCGACGCAGACTCCCACTGCCGCGCCCAGTCTCGCCTTTGCTTTTCCATTCCTGCCTCTCCATCAATCCACTATTCATGTCCACTCACATGGCAGCCAGACCCCAACAATTCAAACAACTTTTCATTTGAGTCTCTGGCTTTTCCAAGCTGATTTCCCGCTGTTGCAGACATGTCGGAAAAAAATCAATATTTGCATGCGGCTGCTGCTCTGTGGCTTGCAGTTAAATGGACAAACAACTGAACCAAACTGAATCTCCCCAGAAAACACGATATGCGAAACACGAAACAGACAACCACAACCCAAGGCAGTACATAACGAAATAGCTGAGTGCATCAAGAGCACAAAAGATACTTATTCCTTTGGCATTTTCCCTACCATTTTCCAGAGGGAATATGGACTTAGATCTGATTTGTGTAAGCTAAAGAAACTATAAGATCTATAAGAGCTTCGAATCCGACACTATGCATTTTTGTTGGCTTTTTTGATGTCGTTCCCTTTGGGCAGAGGAAAAAAGTCTCCATTGGGCTTGGCAGACTTGTCGTATTCGTAGCGTGAGCAAATTAAGTTGGCAAGAAAACATAAACCAGACTGAAATTGAGTCGAGTCGAGTAGAGTGCGACTGAATAAAAGTGGTTAAGCCAAAGTATGTTCTGATTTTCTGGCTTTTTGTCCCAGACAGATTCGCATTTCCATTGACATTGTCATGTGACCGAGTCAAAGGGCGTAAAAGTGCTTAGAAATTAATGAAGCAAATGCTTTAACAATTTCAAAGTATGTATAAAAAGGGTTGACATTGTAAAAGTGCTACCTGTCACAAGGCGAGTGCCAGTCCACCGATGTCGCTCGGTCTGACTCTCACTCTGGCATTAGCATTTTGTTTTTTCCCCCAGACAAAATAACCATATGTTATGTCTGACATATACAGAAGAAGGAATTCAAGTGGATCTGTGCATTTGCATACGAGTATGTTGTGGAATTATTCTGGGGCTGGGTTGTGCTTTAGCTAAGAAAAAGTATGTGCTTTAGTCATTCAAATGTAAAAAGATGGATATCATAGAGGCAGCTGGCTAATTTATGCAAATTTGTGTACACCAACATATGCGCTGAAAGTACTCGTACAAATATTATTTATAAAGGTTCCTAAAAAAGGAAAAGGTGGAAAAACATACAATAAAATGTATCTGAAAGCTTGTAAATCTTTTAGCATTCTCTCGCGTGCAATGCGCACTCAATTATTCAATATTTTCAATGTAAACATGAAATTTAGTTATCTGTGAAGTGAAATTTCGAATGAAATTTATCAGCGCTTTCATTTAATCTATTGTGTTCCAAAACAGTAATCAACTCTGACTGCAGTGGAGGGTCTGGTCTGCATAATGCGGATGCGCCAAAAAGTTTGCTTCCTCCACACAGGACACGGACCGTGGAGCACATAAATTCCATTTTCGCAGTTCAAATATGGAAAAGTTTTGCATTCCCCATCCCTCCTTTCTGTTTGGTGTGTGTTTGTGTGTCTGTCTGTTTGCGTGCCGTTTTGAACTCTGAACTCTCCCTCTCTCTCGCTGGAGAGTTATAAATTTGCAATATTTCACCATATTAAGTAATAGTTTGCCAGTTTGTCTGCTTGGCATTCATAAGCTCCTCGGTCTGTCTGTCCATCTGTCTGTATATGTACGAGTGTGTACGTATGCGGCAATAAAGGCGGCCACTTGGGCATAATGAGTTTCATGCCGGAATTGTGCAAATAACGTTCATTGCATTACTTTGTCGAGTGGCACAGAGGGGCACTCCCTTCTGGCATACACTCTGTATGGCACTTGCTCGCTACTGTGAGTAGCTACTGTGTCGTGTCTGTCTAATTAGCCAGCATCACGCGGGAAATGGGAAATGGAAAATGTCTGCTTAGCCTTTGGCACGGCAGGGGCAGTGGCACGGACCGTGATGCAGCACGACACTGTGGCATGCAACAGCTGTCCGCTTAGCGTTGTTCTCATTGTATTTAAATGCTCGTAAAATGCAAAGCAAACAAGTGATAAAAGTTGCACAAACACACACACACACACGCACACGCAATGCAGCCTGGAAGAGTGCCCCGTAATGTGGCAACATAAAAAATGCATCAACCGCTTGTAAATGCTGCTGCAGGGCACTCGAAATGGGGCAAGTCAGGAGCCCTCACTACCCTGACTCAGCACTCTGATGGGGCTGTAAATTAATTTCTCCAGCCATGCTGCATAATCGCAAAGGGTTTTGTCCCGAGAAACTGCTGAAATTTCGAATTGTAATGGATGTATCTCCTACCCATGGCATGTTCCTGCCGTGAGTTTACGCAGGGCTTTATGCCTGCTGTTTTCCATTAACGAAACTTTTTATTTCCATGCCCGGTGAAGAGGGTACTCTCGGGTACTTCCTGCCATGCACAAACCAAATACGCGGGCAATTAACCCTTTTTTCCGGCAATTAAGTCCGTTCTTTATGCCGCATTTTTCCCATTTTCCTGTACGTGTTTTCCCACTCCTCTCCTCTCATCTCTGCGCCTGCTACGCTGTCGCTTTTGATGTTTGTTTTACGGTTGTCAAGGACTCAGGATGATATTAAATTTATATTAAAATCGAGCAAACGGAGGTCAAATGGAATATAATTGGAGTTCAATTTACCCTGGGGTGCAATCAAAGTAGGCTCTTAATTGTTTCATATGGGTCACAAAAGTCGAATCACACATACCACATGTTGGTCGAATGGAAAAGCATTCGCCAGGCAGTGTCTGGGCATCAAATTAAGTATCGACTTCAAGCGCAGTCCCACGTAGGCCCATAAATCTTTACAGCAAACCCCAGCGCAGGAGTGAACTTTGTGAGTTATCAAACTTGTTTCATGTTACAGAAAGCTTATCTTGTCTCAGCCCATGTCCATGTGCAGATGTAGGCGCATCAAATTGAAAATCTCTTTACGTGACCTCGCTGCGAGGCATGTCCTTGCCTGTTTTGGCATCGTTAAGCATGCTACAAAATGCATGTGCAGCCGGCGAAACTTTTCTTCGAGTCAGTCTGAAAGCTGAGTTACGAACGTTTATTCTGACATTAGAAAACAGATGGGAACTTGTAGTCGAGTGGAGGCGGAGCCGCATCTCTAAGTGGACTTCTTTGTCTCCGCCAGAGTGGTTTTTCATTAGATACATTCGCCTGGCATTGTGCATGTCTCCTCTTCCCTTCTCAAGCACTTCATTTTGTCGCATCTCCGGCAAAACTTTTCACTCACATCTCTCCGAAACGAATGAGTAATTGAAAACTTGCTCCAGTTTTTCCACAGAAAAAACTCACACATACAAAAGATGCTACTGCTCGCATGTGAATGGATGCTTTGAAGGCTTCTTTTTGATGGAGAGATTGGGTTAATTTAATCAAGTAAAGGCCATTCAACCCATTCCATTTCCTAGACAATTTCCGGTCGAAAATGGAACGGAATTTCCAATCAATCGCTGGCGGACTTGCTCTCAAAATACAAATAATCTCTCCCACCCCACTGCAGCTCGGTTCAAGGGTAGCTTATGCAAATGCCGAGGCCTGCAGGGATTGCAGCCAGAACCAGGACAACAAGAGTGGCATGTGTGCCACCGGGCCTAATCCTGTTAGAACTTGGAGCCAAACATCGTGCATCGTGTGTCAGGGTTTATGGGGCAACTGTTGCCTGGCGTGGCCCTCAGCTCAAAATGAAATTAGATGATGCTGGAACAGCGCAAGCAGCAGCAGCCGTGCCGCCAGACGTTGTAATTAAATTAAATTGCTTCAGAGTTGGTATAAAACATACAAACGGTCCTCGGGGAGAGGGAGGGTGGGCAACATGTGTGCCGTGTCAAAGTTCGCGCGGCATCTGCATACTCGCATGTTTGTTGCCTTGCCAATTGTGTAAAATGAAGGCAGTTAAAAATGGTAGCCATAATCCGACTATGCCTGGCAGGGTCTGGTCTGAGTGTGCCCCATTCCCTGCTGCATGATTTAAGGATCACCCTGTATGGCAGCAAACATTCAGCGTAGCTGTCTAATTTCATTAAATCCCCGCAACCTGTTGTCTGAGCCCCAGAAACGAGACAAACTGAACGAGTTCTGGGTACAAAAAAATTCAATTTAACTTTGCCCGCAAGCCAAAATGAATTTCTTCTGGCTGCAATTGACATGGCCAAAAC
Organism: Drosophila subobscura; assembly: GCF_008121235.1. Classification (NCBI taxonomy): domain Eukaryota; kingdom Metazoa; phylum Arthropoda; class Insecta; order Diptera; family Drosophilidae; genus Drosophila; species Drosophila subobscura. The sequence continues at coordinate 24,039,951 of NC_048533.1, read as the reverse complement.
GGCGAGATGGGGATGTGGTATTTGGTTGGTTTGGTTTGTGCGGTGCGTTCTTGTTCTTTTTTTGGGTACTTTTTAGTGTTGGCCCACAAACAAGAATGAAGAATGGCGGCGCGTAATGAGCATAATGGATCCCATCTGCAGCGAAGGAGCAACGTTTAAGTGCCGCCCCATATGCATATTAGGTTTATCGTGGATCTGGGGACCATCTTCCGAATTCCTTTTAACATTTCAGCAACCAGTTTTGGCTCAGCGTCAACGAGGCATTCAAGTGCTTAAAAGCCAAAGCAAAGTTTTTCCAATTTTTTATTGAACGAAACGAATATAATGTGTGCTCAATATTAACGGGGCGTGCGAGCGGGCTTTGGAGAGTCGTTAAAAGTGCGTAAATGTTGCCACGGCTCATTGCCCGCCAGCTCAATTTAAGCCATCGCTCGGTCTTCTCCTTGAAGCAGCTTTTCTCCTCAAAATCGACCCTAATCACATTTGAGCCCCCCAGCCATGTCGGAGTTCTCGTTCCCCTCGTAACCTTGTCAACCAGCCAGATAGGAAGAGTCTGGGAGAGAGAGAGAGCCCGGCAGGCAGTCAAGTACGACCACCAACAAGTGCAACAATGCTGATGCAGTTGAGCTTGGCATTGGGAAAATTTATTACCATGGTTGGCGGTCACGAGACCGCAGATCTGGGCTCTGGGAGCTCTGTTGAATGATTTCCTGTCTGCCACAACGTGGACTTGTTTAACCCAGTCACTTGTTGCCCCCCAAGGAAGTTTGCTTTGAGGGCTTCTTCCGCTATTCCGTCGGTGTCTCTTCTAATTGGATTTTCGGTTGGGCATAACAACTCAAGAACTGCGCAATCCTAATATCGCAGACAGAGAGTGGAAGAACACCAATATTTCAATTGGTATTTGCACGTTCTTCATATTCCAGAGACGAGCCAGCCTCTGCTGGTGCCTTTGCTGCCAATAAAGGAAGAGTGAACAGTGTCAGGATGTGACACATTTGATTGAATGCCTGCAGTCCAATCAATTTTTGGGCCCGATGATGTGTATAGAATGTGGTATACGTATGCCATATTCTGGCTAGTATTTGAATTCGTCAGCGGCATTTGACTGATAATTGAAAACGTGTCAACAAGCTAACAATTTCCGCAGCACACACGGAGATCCCCACAAGCAGAGCCCACGCAGCTCTTCGGATACGTGCCATGGAAGTTGGTTATAAAAATTACATTTTGGCACCCAAAAACTGGCTTACAATGAAGTCGGTGTCAGTGCCTAAACTTCCAAGGTGGATTAAGCTGTCGTACGAGTATCCTCGTATCTCTTCACTTACTGTTGATGATAATCGTCGGAATCAAGGAACGAAGAGGGAGAGAACGTTGATGGCTGGCAAAATAGATTGAGTTGCGCTGAAGCCTTCCTTGATAGTTATTTCTCTTGCGGTTATCTTTCTCAGGAAACTTAATTTCCTGTGTCTTGCGGGTGGTCAGTGACTTACATTAACCGTTCGTCTCGTCACGCAATTTGTGTCACTTGTCCCTGACCGCTGCTTAATCTCAAGTCATAATCTAAATATGATTCAATCAATTCATTCCAAGTTCTCTGCGAGACTGACTCATGAGGTGCTACTCAAGTTGGGTTCATTAGACCCCCGGACAAGACTTTGTCACGTTGCGGCGTTCGATTCAAATTAAAATGTCACACGGCTAGACGCGCAAATTAAATGTTTTTACCAAAAACATGTTTTTTTTGTCTCAATGTAAAACATGATCCATAGCACTAAAATATGAATGATTACAAGGCATACTGTCGTCGCGTGACCGATGAGCTTTATGCTCCCTCATGAGTAAAGTAATATCAGCAGTCTTAGGGACAATATGTCTAAAAAGTGCAAAACATGCCTCAGAAGGGGTTTGCCAGAAGTAAGAGGTTTTCGCTGCTTTCCAAGTAAAACCAATAAAATTCTTATCGCAGAGTGGTTGAAGCTAACTTCTCAATGAATCAGCCCAGGTACTCGTACTCGTACTTGTAGTTTGTGTATAGGTGAGCAAAAAGGCGTGAAATTGTGGTTTGCTCAAACACAATCCACTCTGTGGCGACGTCACAGAGTCCAGATTTATATTATCGCTCAATTGCCAAGGCCCTGCTAATGGCAATGTAAATATCAGCGAACAGAGCTAGACCGTACGTTCTGCCTTATCGATCAGATAGTGGCACGAAAAGTAGAAAGAGAGCGAGATCAGAAGTAGATAATATTAACTGAACGATCGATAGGTCACTCGCTCTCTTATTGAGAAAATGAAGTCCACCAATTATTACTCTTATTTACAGCCATATAATATTCAAATTGCATGATAAATCGTCTCTGGGCCACAGGGCAATAAAGAAGTGATTACAGTTTGACATTGACCTTTACTGTATCTTTCTCAACATTGTTAATTATACTTAAACATTGTAAAAAGGTATTTATTGGCTGAACAAGTAAGTTTGAGTTCAGGTGAGCGGCGAGTACGTGCTCGGACAGAGGCAACAAATTCTCCGATAAACGATCGTGGTGTCGATTGATAACGCACACCAGACCACTGTCTGTGGTGAGGTATGTTCTGGCCCGGGAAATGCTGAGCGGACGAAAAGTTTAGTGTTCAGTGCAGAGAGTTTCTCCGTTGGAGTCGGACGTCTTATATAGTACGGGTATATGTCGGATCGGAGAAGTGAGCAAAGATAAAAGCGACTCATGCGACTGAGTCATGCAAAATGAATTCGCTGTGGTGCGTCGTACTCGTTCTGACCTTGACCCTCCCATGGGAGTTGGAGGCTCTCATAAGAGACTATCCGTTATCAGAGCTCCGTGCACACCTAAATTCGCGGATAAAACGTGATGACTCTGATTCAACAACCGATGAAATCCCATATGAACAATGTCCGAAGGAACGGAGGCTTTGTCGATTGGAGAACGGCAGACAGAAGTACTACGACTGCGATCAGCAGAAGCAATTTGGTGAACTCGATTTGTTGTACTGTGATGCCACAAGCTGCCAACCGGAAGAGTTCCAGCACGACTACATCGTACGAAACCACGACCAGACACCGCACGTGAACCAATGGAAGCGAGCCAGAGTCGGAGAGAATGCCACTCTGCACGATGTGTGCATCCTCAGGAACGGAATGCCGGTCACAAGGAGGTGTGAGAAAGTCGGCTACAGGGCCAAGTGGGAAGTAATTGATAAATGGCAGCCTGTCGTGTGTCTGCGACGCTTTAGGGAACGTACGATCAGCGTACAGCTGAACAGTCTGCACGACGATATCCTCGAGGGAAGGCGACGAGCCAACGATACCCAGGGTCGACAACAGATGGCGGCCACGATGAGGGACTTGTTTAGACAGCCCGACAAGAGTGTCCTGCCCGCCGATGTGCATATGACGGGGCAGGTCCTCGGTGCCCTGATGGAGCAGGAAAAGGATGCAGCGGTCAGCGCGGACCTGGTCAGTGTTTACAAAGAGATCATGTCCACCGACAGGGAGGTGCTGCGACTCTCCGCTCAGCTGAATGCCACCAACTCACTGCTCACACAATTTGAGAACTATATGGACGGCCTAGCCACGCAGATGGTGTCCAGAGAGAGGTGTGGCAAGGTCGTAACCCAGGCTCAGGCAGCCAGCGATGCCGCCGAAGTGGCAGCCAGAGGTGTGGAAACTGTCAACTTCTCTGACATCGGAGTCCAGGCCCTGCTGAGCAGCAACCTCAGTGTGTTCTTCGTCAGTCCGGAGTGCGACAAAATCACAGGCATTGCCATCTACTCCGCCAACTCCGTGGGTAGAAAATCCAGCAGCGATTTCTGGTACCGATTCCTGCGCTCCAGCGATAGTTTAGACAGCCTGAAGCGAGAGTCCGACCTTGAGGTGGCCACCTTCCTGCCCAAACAACTGTGGGAAAAGGTGAATAAGCTCGGAGCCACTTACTTGGTCTTCAAGATCTATGCCCACGACGCTCTCTTTGTGGAAATGTCGCTGACACGCAGTCGCAGACCTCGCAGCAAGGTGATATCCATCTCCATACCAGAAATACGGGGTGAGTAATCTTCCACTATTAAACGAAAGTTGGCTTCAGGGTTATCCTATCTATGTTTCAGATCGTACCCTCCCCGAGAGCCTGCCCTTCCTGCTGCGCAATGAGAACATCCGTGAGCCGGACGCGAGGTCCATCAGCACGGGCAGCGGTTGCGGCTACTGGGATTATTCGACCTGGTTGGTGAACGGCGTCACCACCACCAGCAGTAGCAGTTCGGACCTGCTCCGTGATCCGATCATCGTTTGCCACACCAATCACCTCACCCAGTTCTCATACCTCATCGGCGGCAGCTACCGCACCAATGACCTGGGCGAGGAAGTTCTCATCACGCCCCTCAACGAGCGTGTGCTGGACATCCTCTCCATTGTGGGCTGCAGCCTGTCGCTGATGGGACTGATTGGGATCTTCCTCACCGCCGCTCTCTTCAAAAGTTGGCGCAGCCAGGCCTCCACCAAGGTGCTGCTGCATTTGTGCCTCGCCATGACCCTCCAAATGGTTCTCTTCGTCTTCCTCAACACCGACGACATATCCGAACAGCTGGTCGTTAACGGAGACACCGCACGCTGTGTGGCCTTGGGGGCCTCCCTGCAGTACTCAATTCTCGTGCTCTTCTGCTGGATGCTCATAATCGCCTTCCTGCAGTTCCAGCGCTATGTCACGGTGATTGGCATCGAGAGGCCCAGCCACTATATTCTGAAGGCTGCCCTGGTGGCCTGGTCCCTGCCTTTGCTGCCCACGTTGTTGGTGGCCTTCATTGACCCCGACTGCTACTTGCCTTCGACCGCACAGCTGGCAACCGACACTGGCATTTGCTACCCATCGGGGCATGGTCTCATCTTTGGCCTGGTGCTGCCCGTCACTCTGGTCACTGTGGCCAACCTGGTGATCTTTGTGTATGTCTTCTACAGCATCTCGCACTCGCTCAGCCAAAGCGTTCACAAGTCCGAGCGGAAGATGGTCGTCAAACAGATCCGCCTCTCCATTCTGCTGTTCTTCCTGCTTGGACTCTCCTGGATCTTCGGTATCTTCGCCTTCATGCAGGCGGGCGTGGCCTTCTCGTATCTCTTCTGCATCACGGCCACCATGCAGGGATTCGTGCTGTTCGTCTACTTTGTGCTCTTCGATGAAGCCGCTCGACGTTCCTGGATGGGTCTCTTGTGCCCCACCAAAATGTCGATGAACGTGCAAAAGCGCTCCACCGAGCTGCAGTCGATGACCACCTCATCCACCAATTACTCGCACAGATCGCAACATTAGCGGGGGAATCACATTCAGCTATTCAGAGATATTTCCATCTCCCAGTCCCATATGTCCAGTCAGCTCTCGTCATCCACCCAACGAACAAATTGTACTCAAACAAATTGTGTATTAAATATTTATTGTATTTTTATTGAAACTTCCCCCTTAGTTTTGTACAACTACCTGAAAAGTTACGCAACGCAATGGTAAATTTAGTGCCAAGTTTTAAACTGAAAAGTGTGGCACCCTTGGCCATCAATCAATGCGATGAGCGAGGACTGTGCACAGTGGGCTAAGTCGTTCCTTGTACACGCTCAAACAATTCCATGTACTTTGAAATACTTTGCATAACATTCTTGTACTTATTTTGATTACAAACTTTACTCAAAGTAATATCGATCCACGGTGCATAAATTTGTGTTGATTGTGCGCCGAGGGTGGGTTGCGTGTGCCTGTATTTTGATGAACGGCAGGTGTGAAACATTTCAGTGCCCCAAAAGTAACGACCTGACCGCCGCGCCGTTGGTGGCTCTGTGAGGATTCCCAACGCTCGGATATTTATTGTCTAAAGGAATCTTGCGACGGTTGCCCAAGTGCTTCGAAATTAATGGCCATGGCAACTGTAGGGCAGTAAAGGGAGTTTTTAACCTGCCCCCCAGGAGGGGCTTTAAAGGCAAGTTACCTGTGCCTCTGGCATTTGCGACGCCTCCAAGGGTCGTTCAAATCGATTCAGTTGGTTTCTTAATTATGAGCTGAGCGGATGTAAATGGAAAATGCTTTCTCATTGATTAGCGGAATGATTCCACACGCTCTCCTCCCCATCGATGCTGATTGATGGTCCACGTCCATGTCAGTGGCATTGCGGTTTGGTGAGATTAATCGTTTGGTAAAGGCACTAGCAAATACCGTTGGCATTAGCTCCCGTCTGGCTGCATCGCATTTGCTGGTTTGTGGGCAAAGTTATTTCAGGTAAATGCATTAGGAATGGAATTTCAAAAGGTGCGGTTGTGACTCTGCCAGACAGCACGTGGAGAATGCAGGGAATTAATATTAAAACATGCTCGAGATGAGTTTTGAGCAAAGGAGCTCAAATCATGCGCAACTTGAAATAAATTGTTGAACATTCTCCTCTCCGGCCAACAAGCCAACAATGTCAAGGGTCGCAGCCCAGGAAAGGGACAAAGGCAATGGCAATGGCAGCGACAGAGACAGGACCAAAAAACAGAGACGGAGGGAAAATGTTAGCCAAGTCAAGCAAAAGGTTGGCAACAAGCAAAAGTAAGCAAACAATGTCTTGGATGTGTGCATTAAAAGTCAACGACTCGGCAAATGAATTGCAGGCACAAACAAATTAAATTAGCGCAGCAACTTTTGCTCGCCATTTTTTGATGGTCCTGTAGGTGACCTCTAGACCAAATTCTTCTCTCACACCAACGAAGGTAAAAGGACGGACCAAAGTCGCAAAAGGTACAGCAGGGTATTACATGGCCCCACCTCCACCTGTGCCGTCTCAAGGCATCCACGGATATGTTGGCATTAAATGTGTTTAGTGGTAATCAATAATCTCCGTGGTTCGCGTTAATTAGTCGAATCTGATGGGCATTTCTGGGTGTCTGGTGTCTTTTGAATGAACATAATTAAAGTTAATTAAGCTTTGAAACAGATTAAACATACATTCAATAAGTGTGCACAAGACCTACGTATCGATTGGAATGGAATGGCAATTATTTTACTAAATTTCTGATACATGCCAGTACGAGTATGCGGCACATGTGTCGTAAGGGAAGCGCTCAAGTTTCTGTGTGGCAATTGCAGATCCGATTTCACAGCTCAGCATCTGACATAATTGCACCTCTGACAATGGGCACAGGACCCACTAATCATAGCTTTAATATTTGGCCAAGCTAAGAGCACACGGAAGAGAGTCCGAAAAAGAGAGTGAGATTCTCTGAGCATGCGCTGCTCTTCTTTGCTTTTATGCCCCGCCTGCATTTGCTTACGTTACGTGTACTCAATTCCTCTCCCACCTTACGTACACGCGAAGGAGGCTTCTTTTGGTAGGAAGAAGCCAGAAAGGCCGTACAAGAAGAGGCCCAAGCACCAAGCACCAAGCCTCTGCCGAAGGCCAGACAACAGTGTGCGGCATTCAACGCATTTGAACGGTACTCAGGCGGAAGTGCGAGCTCCAGTGAAAGTCCACCCCGGACAATCATTTGGCGCATTATGGGACGTGTCTAGGCATCTTTCGGGCCAGCTAGCTGCCAGCGAAGGGTCCAAAGTGTTTTAGAGGCGCATTTAAGGCGCTCGCAAAATTCAAATCCATAAAAGTGTCATTAGGGTGTCGCATAAAATACAAAAGGTGTTCTCACACACACAGCACACCGCAGAGAAATTAATTAAAAAAGGCAAACTCAGGTCCGAAATAAATTGCGCATAAGATTTATGCAAAGGGTCCTCCGGCCCCAGCTACAGCTTCAGCGTTTTGGTGTTTGGCTTAGCCCCGAGTCCCTGTGAAACATCTTGAATTCTGAGGAGCGTGCTGGTGCTGTTGCTGGCCCTGCCTCAAACTTATTCAATTCATTAAGCATTAAGTACGATGGCAATAAACATGGCCTAGACACGTGCTGGTTCACAGGTTGCCAGTATTATTAGAAACACATATAGAGACATATTGGAGGGGGAATTGTAGGCGCCAGGAATAGAATATTAAATTTGCTTTCGTGCAGGTTCATGGGAAGGTCAGCGTTTTGCACGCAAAAATTAGCAAAAATAGAATTTAAATATTAACGCGAGGCATGCGAGGCATCTTGTTGTTCACTTTAACGGAGAGGGTTGCCAAAAGAGTTCCGAAAATGTATGCTTTGAGGTGTAGTCTACTGTTGTAACAGCCCTCGCTTGTGGCCAAGTGACCCTTCACTGTTGTTTGTCTTATACATATGTATGTATGTATGCATTGTTTGCCCCATAAAACAGAAACAGAAACAGAAAACACCAGGAGCACCAGCAGCACCACAGCGAACGTCAGATTCAGATTGTTCCAGGACACAGGCAAATGAAGTAATATGTAAAGCAAACAAGCAGACACACACAGAGACGGATGGGCTTTACAGACACAGATACACAGTAACTCACACACACACACAGACAGACACTCGACGAAGGACACTGCTTCTGTGGGCAATTAAGCGCTGTGCTTAAGCCTGATGAGGTTTTCAGCGCGAGATAAATATCACAGCAACGAAAGAGGGAAAGGAAGCCGGTGCCGGTGCCGGTGCCAATGCCTGTCCCCACGGGCTGCCTATATGTATTACTCGGACATGTATAGTACATATCTGTGTCTGCCCATCCGGTTGGGGCTCCGAGCCGAGTGTAATAATTGCGATAGCATATTACATCTATTTGCTGAAGTACGAGCAAGTATGAGATTAATTTGATTACCAGCGAGGATGGGCGAGTGTGCAGGGGTGGCTGAAACAGAGAGCTGATTATGCTGCCTACTTTTATAGTGAAGAAATGTAGGTTATGAACTCCCCTCTGGCGTGGCAAGTTGGAGTCCAATTTCTAACCTGTTGCACTCCCTCCGCGGCACATTGAACCTTTTTTTGCCAGAACTTTTATTGCCCGAACTTTGGCAAACACTTGCCAGACATTAAATTCTATTTGGACTAGCATTTCATTAGCAGCTAAACATGAATTAGCCTTTAAGTCGATGTAAGTGTATCGCGTATTGTCCTTTGTCTGTTGCTTTTGTTTAAAGTGCAGAGAGCGTGAAATGCTAACAAGTTAATTGAAATTCCTGTAGCGTTCCACGTGCGATTGTTTGCTCGTGGGACACAACAAGGGAAAAGTCAACTCACCCAAAGGAAAGCGTTTCTTTTAACCATTTTCTTGCTGGTTTTGCTTTTACTTTCTGCCTTTACCCTTTGCCTTTCTCTCTGCCTTTTCCTTTGCCATTGCCTTTGCCCATTTCCTTTGGGCAGTCTGCAGTCGGAGCTAAGCAAACACTTTGCTGTGGTGTGAAAAATGTAGACAAGTGCTAATTTATATTCCCCTCCGTGGGGCAGCTGGTGGGGACTAGCGCACTGAGATATGTTTATGTATCTGAGAGAGCGCAGTGTATAAGTGCCATCTTTGATGTCAGACATAAAAAATATTTAAATATAGTTGTAAGAGACTTTCGCCAACAGAAATACTGAGAGCCATTTGCATTGTATATTCAGACAATGTATCTTCTGGGCTTTACACTGTTATGCTCCACCTGTACTCCCTACATCTTGAATGTAGTTCCAGGTGTGCGCAAAGGAAACCTGCACAAACTATGAAGTTTATTGCTTGTCAGCGCACAACTTTTGCCAACTGAAATACTAAAGCAGTTCATGGCATTGGGGCTCTAGAAGTGGGATTTACACACCCCGAAAAAGTAAAAATAACCTAAACACAGATGATAAACTCTCGCCCATCTATATCTGTATTTGCATATCTGACGTATGCAAAAGCCGCAGGAGCCGCTAAAAACCACACCGCATCAGAATTGCTCCGGGGAATTGCGTCAAAATGAGAATGTGTAGCCGGTATTTGCATACAACTAAATATATCAGAGAGCCACATTGGATTCGGGCACACTGGTGCCCAAAAGTATGCGCCTCAACTTGGTTTATTTTGATCATAAAATTACAAAAGCCTATGGCAGCATGCAAAGTGGCCATAAAATGATGGAGCTCTGGACTCAACCCGGCATTTATCTTCATTTTTTTGCGCATTGTGTATGTGGCATTGGGGATTATTGCACAAAGCGCATAAACTTATTAACTATGCAGAAATTCCTTTTATTTTTGCATACTGCTGCAGAATACACAGGGAATACGGCGGGGGCCCAGTGGCGCTTTGCAGTGGTGGGGCTGCTGTCAGTCGCAAATTTGTGGCTCATTCTTGTATTATGATGAATGATTGCCAGCTGGGAGTTGTACCGTCGAAGCAGCAGCAGGAGTAAAGGCCCAGGCATAGTCAGAGTCACAGGAGACAGAAGGAAGAATGCCAAACAGCATAAATTATGTACAGGTTGAAAGGTCACAGGTAAAGCTAGCTTTCTGGCAGAGCTCCTCTCCTGCCTTATGCCTCTGGGGGATTGTGGCATCTTCATTAATGTCAAAGTAGACAACTCAAGGCAAGGCATTTTGAAATGCTCTCTGCCAGTTCTCCAATTGACTGCAGCAAAAGGCAAACTATTTTAATTAGTTTTTCGGTATCCGAAAAGTTTGTTCAACCTTTAATTACAGTAGACCCAAATAGAGACAGACAGCCATAAGAAAGTGGAATGGAATGGAATGCCGAGAATGTCGTGCCTGTGCAATATTAAATCGATGATCCATTTGGACGATCCCGATAACTGGAGGGTGATTAGGAGCGAATGGTAATGGGTCTGTCTGGACGCACCCCTCAGGATGGAAGGACACTCCCTGCTAGCGGAAAGGAGCAGGCTTAGGTAGAAATAGAGGTAGAGCAAGTCTCGAGTGCGCCAAGTCGATTGGAAAGCAATTCGCTTGCCCTTGTCATGCATAAAATATGAGCCAAGAGGGGCCATAACTCAATTTGCTGCCTGCATCCACGTTACATTTCTTATTTCACGATTTGGCATTCCTGCCTGCCTGCCTCATACGAGAATGCTGCCCTGCTCCGTATCATCATCATCGAATCGAAATCGAAATGGGAATCAGAGTGGGAATAAAAATAAAATGCCTGTCTTCGATTTAGTTTAGTTCAAAAGCCCATCAAACTCATTACGTAGCATTCAGCATTTAGTTCAGGACATTTGGGCCCAGGTTTTGTGACCCTCTAAGGACTCTTTCCCGCTGTTTTGTTATGCCCTAGAGGAGGGTATTTTGGTTTGCAGCATAATAGTTTACATATTTACTTATTTTATTATAGTTCCTCTGCTTTGCAGATTTCTTAGGATACTTCGCTCTATTCATTGCATTTTTATATCATATAACTACATAAAGAGAGACCGTAAACCATGGATATCAAAACGTTCGACTCCCGCAGCCAGAATTCCATTTTTGTTTGTTTTTTTGTTTGTTCATTTTGACAGGGGAGTCCCCAAAACATATGTGACAGAGGATTTAGCACTCAACGGCAGCTGGACTCGCCCCAATGGGTAGTACAGCTACCGACTCCGACCCCCTCTTTCTTTCCTGATTATGATGCTGCTTTTGTATGGCATATGAAATATGTATTATGTGGACAAACATACGTATATACATACATATGTATGTACATAGTATGTGTTCATAAGCGGTGTGTTGAGCCGGAAAGGACCCTCATCAATATGGATATATGGCTGGCTGATGGTCATGTTTGAGCACCGACTCGTGGCTTCAGCTTCTCGCTGAAGTTTATTGAGTTAATTGCATAAATAATTTACATAATAATTACAAGTGAATCGTTTTGCTAGCATTCCAGTGCAGTCCAGCATCATCAGCGTTCAAACATACTCGTACAGGAAACCCCGTCATCTCGCAGCTCGTTATTTTGCATATAAATCAAAATGCTAATGCAATTGAGTGGATATTTGCATTCTGCATAATCCTGCAAATTGTAATTGCGTAATGCCACAAGCTTATTTGCAGCCACGTCGAGCTTTAATTGCGTTTCCGTTTCCGTTGGCTGACTCATCAATATTTTAGGATGGGGGCTGCCTCGACATTTTCAAGGAGCAGACTGAGAGAAGAGGACAAAAGGGCAAGGCAGAAAATACTCAGCTGCAAATTCATTGGATAGCCATTTTGGTAATTGTATTTGGGGACTGTGAAAACTTTTCCAACTCTGTCAGCAGGCGTGAATAAACCATAATTTGATTGTATTCGAATAAAATCTAAATCTCTGAAATGAAATCTCTGCTGCATATTTGAATAAACATTCGAGTGACTATTCAAAGCTGTTTGTATAAAGGTAATCAATTAATTCAAACATCAATTAATTATTGGTCCTATTCTGCTCAGTTGATTTCCATTTTACAATCAATCGAAAAGTCGTTAAGCTGTTTTGCGATCATTTACCGATTGTTGCTCCCCATATGTTAATCTCAGCTACTCAGTCGATTCGATTGATGATCTGCCATTTGAACATCTCAATCGATCCGAGCACACATTAACCATCAACTATGGCGGCAGTAATACAATACGGGTCTCGAGCAACTTTATTGCTTAGCATATGAATCGCATTATGTTCTCCATTGTTGGCACATCTTCAGATTTAATCCACATTTGAGTGGAGTCATGATTCAGAGACGAGCTGAGCTGTCCGACGGGACGGGCATATCGAATGACAAGACAAACGATCATTGAGCAGCTTTTGGTGCGCATTGTCAGGCACAAAGAGTCGAGTCGGTGATTAAAAATCAATATAAAATACACCACAAAGGGGCTCGGATCACGGGTCTCGGTGTCTGGACACGCTCCTACATCTCTATATGGAAACCATTATGCAAATGTTCCCTAGATGAGTGAATACACGACCTCTTGTAAGGCGACCACTCATAAAGATGATTTATTCAGTTGCTTTAAATCAAATCTGCATAATTATAATGGCGTGAACCACCCAAAGACGTCGCCTGGCCGTCTGTGCCAAAAATCCCCGGTTATCTGGCTATCGGTGGGATCTCAACAAGTCAGCTGAGAAATGGCAGAGATTGTCTTTTTGGGGGTTTGGCTGAAGTAGTGGGAATCCGTTGATCGATTAAACTGGATTGCTAAATATATAGTCGCTAACTGAAGGTGATCTTCGAGTGGGTCGGGTCTCTCTATGCATAAATCACGTGCCAGTGCCGACGAAAACAGAATTAGTTGGAGGAGCAAAGCATGGAGAACGGTGAATGTCTGTGACTGGGCCCGATCGCCGCTCGGATGGCTAGAAATTTATGTAAATGCATGGATGAAGACCCTGAACTTGAAACGAGTCGCTGGAGAATGGCGGACGCGGAGCCACCAAAGCACCTCGATTCAGTCTGTTGTTGAGCGAAACGGAGAGCGGTCGAAGATCGTGCTAGAATTCATAGATAATAGTTCATCAGGAAACCATGTACAAGTCGTGCTCTTGCGTAAGTTTATCCCTCAAACGAATCGTATTTATCATTAAAGTGTTTGCCATTTAACTTGCAGCTGTTGCTCGTCTCAATGCTGGCTGTGGTTGCTGCCGGTACGCAGAGTCGGGAATATTTGCCACGCCGCCAGCCTCAGGCGTACTTCTACTCGACGCCAACTCCTCCCGGCACCATGGCAGCCTTACGGCGGATTATTCAAGGCCATCTGCAGCGCTTCCAGCAGGCTGACAGCGCACAGTTCTCGCGTCGAGCCCTCAATCACCAGGCCAAAACGGAAGCGGGCTCCAAGACGATGCAGTTGTTGGTCTACCGCATGCCCGCCGCCTCGGAGAACATACTGGACTACGCCCTGCCGCCGAATACGCCGACACCAAAGAACTATGCACAGCATTTCCTACCCGACGGGAAGGATGTCGTACCCGGAAGCTCTTACATACCGCTGCGATTACTCTTGATACGACGCTGAGGTTGCGGCTGAGGCTGCGGCTGATGCTGTGTTGTTGTCGCGTTGTCGGCGGCGGCACCGTGTGTTGTTCAAACGAGTTCGGTTCGGTTTCGGCTTCTGGCTGGGCTGTGCTGTGCTGTGCTGTGGAATGCCGTCGCCGCGAATCGCAGCGGAGGCAGCCAGTAGATGAGGCTAATTTGTTTTAATCTTACTGGTTCTTATAGTATATAACTTAACGATATTTTAATTCTTTGTTTTAAGGCCAGTGCTGGCATTTAAGTGCGACAATCTAATTTAAGTCAAAACCCAACATCCACGCGATCCACGCATCTTCCCCTCACACACCATGACTATGAGTTACGACCCTATCACATCCAATAAAGCCGAATGAGCGATCTACCTGACGTCGTAATAACCTTTGAAATACATTCACCAAAAATCCTCATTTACATAAATTAGAAGCTATAAATTTAAACGACCGGGGAAACAACTTCCAAGCTCTAACCGGTTAAAACGGGTAAAAAGCTTTCAAGCATAGAGCTTTTGCGAGATTACACGATGCGCTTTATAGATGAGCTTTAGTGATGCGCTTTAGTGATGAGCAAACAAAATACATTCGGGATGGAAGATTTCCGATAGATCTTTGTAGAATGCCCGCCAGATTCAAATTTAGGCTTTAAACGAAAATATTAAGAGGATATTTCATAATTTAATAATATTGGCATTTAGGACTACAATTTGTGTTAATTGGTTGATGAACTTTGAACTGACATTTGGCTGGTGCGACTAAACGCCGACTTCTCCTGTGTGCGCAGTGCGACGATATCCATCTCCTCCTTGGACTTGAAGTTGCAGATTAAACTGAACCATGCTCTGCGGTTGTCCTTGTTGAGGATGACAAAATAGACAAACAGCACGAATCCCTGCAGCGTGGCCGTCAGGCAGAACAGGTAGGAAAAGACTCTGCCCCACTGGAAATAGCTGCAGAATCCGAATATCCACGTGAGGCCAAGCAGGAAAAAGAGCAGCACAAAGAGCCGCAGCTGTTGTAGAACGTGCTTGCCTCGAGTGTGCAGCGCGCAGTAGACGCTGCAGGAGATGTAGCCGACCATCAGGGCGTTGGCCAGAGTTACCAGAGCGATGGGAAGAACCACGCCCAGGTACAGGCCATGGCCGCTGGGGTAGCACAGGACAGTGTGGGGCATTTCGGGCGACTCTTGGGTGGGCCTGTACGAGGCGGGATCGAGTTTGACCAGCAACAAGGTGGGCACCAGCGGCAGTGTCCAAGCGACCAGGGCGGACATGAAAATATAGTGGCGCGGATAGATAACGCCAACGACCTTCACGTAGCGTTTGAACTGCAGGAAGCCGATGATGAGCATCCAACTGAAGACGACCAGCAGGAAGTACTGCATGAGGGCACCCGCAATCAGGCATCGATCCGTGAACTGCAATCTCCGTAGCAGCTCCCCCCTGCCGATGTCCATGAAGAAAAGCGTCTGCAGAGCTAATGCCAGGCAGAGATTGAGCAGCACTTTGGTGGAGGCCAACCTCCGGAAGCTTCTAAAGAGCGCCGCAGTCAGGAAGATGGCCAGCAGTCCCACCAGCGACAGACTCAGCCCCACATTGGTGATCGTGTCCAGAGTTCGATCGTCCTCGTAGTTGTCCACACCCGTCTGAATCTTGCTGATGCCCAGTAGAAAGGAGAACTGTGTGAGGTGATCGGCATGACAGAGGATGACGGGATCGAGAGGGGTGTCCAAGCTGTCGCTACTACTGCAGGTGGTAATTCCATCACTCAGCCAAGTTTCATAGTTCCAGTAGCCACACCCTCCGCCAGCCATCAGTGTGGAGTTTGCGTTGCCATTTCGCAAGAAGAACGGCAGCTTGAACGGCAGGGAATTATCTGCAAGGAGAACTGAAAGCTACTCAAACTGCGGGGATAGTTGGTTTGTTGAACAACTCACCTTCCATTCCGGGAATGGATATCGATATGACGGCACTGCTCGGCATTCGCACTCGGCTCTCCGTCTCCACAAAGAGGGAGTCGCGCGTGTAGACCTTGAAGACCAGGAACGTGGCTCCCTTCTGCTTCAGCTCTCTCCACAGTTGTTCTGGGAGAAAGGCAGCAGTTTCCAGCCCTTTCCTGGTCCTGATATTCTCCAGGCTCTCGGATGAACTCAAGGGACTGTAGCCAAATCCTTCCACATTCGACCCGGAGGTGGAGTTATCTTGTCGATCAGTAGGGAGACTGTATACGGCGATTCCCGTCACATTAGCGCAGTCCGGATTCACGAAGAACACACTGAGCTCGTTGCTGATAAGAGCGTGGACTCCCATATGACTCAAAATCTGGTTCTTCACGCTGAACACGCCAGACACGTGACTCTGGCTCTTGGCTGCAACGTCGCAGCTCTCTTTGGGCACTATCTGCGGCGGCAGGGCATCCAGATAGTCCTCAAAGTTGCTCAGCAGGGTGTTGGTGGCATTCAACTCGGCTGAGAGACGCAGAGTTTCCCTGTCGGTGGCCATCACCTGCAGGCAGATTCCGATCAGATCGGACGCTACGTTGGGATCCTTTTTCGGCTTCTCCAAGAGCGACTCGAAGATTTGCGCAATGCTGAAGATGTCGACGGGGCGCAGTGGTTCGTGGGACTGCCTTAGCAGATCGCTTAATCTGCTAATCATATCTGGTGGACTCTCCACGGCCAATCGATTTAGATTCGAGCTTAGTTGTTGGGCAGCTCGGCAGGTGATGTTACTGAGACTCTCCCACTCCCTGGTCCCATTGCGAACCTCACATTTGCGTCTCACGGGGAAACCCCTTTCGTCCAGGCACAGCTCCCGCAAGTTGGCCAATCGGCCCACTCTAGTTCTCTCCACATGATTCCTGCGGGACTCCACCTTCACTCCATCGCCTGTCTTGTAGTTGAGCTCGAAGTGCTCTGCATCGCAGTAGCCTCTTCCACAGGCCTCCGCCGGACTGTTGGCAATCCTCTGGATGTCGTCGATGCAGGGCAGGAACGGAATGAATCTGAAGTGGCAATAATCCAGGCAGCTGCCGATGCTCAGATGGGGCTGCACATAGAGTTGGGTGCTTCGACTCGTTGTGTTGCTAGACAATGCAAAACTGAAGGCCCAACATAAGCCCAGAAGCCTTAGCATCTCGTCGAGAATTTCGATATAATTCAATTTATGCGCTGGCCCCGTTGTCGCACTCCCGAGCGCCGCGATCGACTGACTGGACTGAGGCTGGGAGGCGTGTGACTGGACTGGCGATAAAACTAGTTCCGCTCTCGCCATACCCTAACAAATAGGGCATATTCCGAGTGGTCCGACAGCCGAGGCTTGCAAGGAGACTTGATGTATTTCAATCAAAAACAAGAGCAGCTATCGAAGATGTAGATCGTCTTTGGCTTCGACTCAAGGCTAACAAGTTAATCAGCTCTTATTAGTGGAGTGTGGATGGTTAATGGATCCATTAATCAGTGGCTTCGTTTAAGTATTAGATATATGTACAGAAGTGTGCCAACATTTGTGATGCTTCCAGAGGGTATCCCGAGTGCGATTCTGCGCTGTGCTCATTCCTTAATCATTGTGAGTGACTCTAAGAGAGGAGCAAACATTACATCTGTGGGTCAGGAAAAGCGTTGAAGCTAAGTAATCATCAATCGGTAGCTGTGTAGCACGTCAGTTCGATAATCAGCTACCTTTAGCCAGCCCGCTCTATCCGACCCGACCACCTGCCCATCAGATTCAAGCAGCCGTCGGCTCTGGCGAAACAATCTGTCGATATGTGGCATTAGAATGAGCCGCGTGAATAATTAGATGCGCCGCGGCTTGAGCGTCTGCCAGCAACCTGGTCGTCGGTCAATGAGCACTTGATATTCTTCCACTCCACCTCTAAGGCCACTCGAGGTGGGAGAGTTAGCGCGCGCTGTGCCACTTGGAAATGCTTACAATATTTCCCGGCATTCTCCGTCTCGAGGCTCTCCATCAGCTCTCGACAGCATCGGCGGCAGAAGATAAAAACGACGCTGGCCGTTGAATCAGAACTATTTTTACAAAGTTTGCTGTACACAACATAAAAGTGCATTTATTTATAGAGTCACAACTAAACTCTGGACACAACTCCGATTACCCGCAAGAAGCAAAAACCAGTATTCTGCACTGGTTTCACTCTAATGAGATGGTTGTTGCTCCTGTAGCCTTTGGCATTCGACATGCTCTTTTGGAAATCAAATTGTTGCATCTTCGCAAAACATTATAGTTGCAACTGAAGGTCGCATGCATGCAAAGATTACTTATTTGTGGTTTATCTTTCAATTTAAAGCAGTTTGCAAGCATATTAATGAATATATAGATAAAGCTAAACAGTTTTCGGTGGAACATGTTCATGACAATATATTTTGCACACATCATGAATAACATTTTTATGCTGAAACTGATTAATTCTCTCTTAATCGTTAGGGTATGCAGGGACTCCTCCCCATGCTATGCATAACTCGCCTTTCGCTAACAAAGTAAGTATAATAAGTGAACATGTTGTATATATCAGATATCAGGGCTCGGCACGGCCCCATGGATGGATGTGGATAGGAAAAGGCTCTGCCGCTGCGCTGCCTGGCCGTCTGCCAAGTTGTCTTCACACACAAACGGACTGTTGTAATGAGAATATTCTGAGAATATTCTGTATACGATATGTGATTGTGATGTTCATTTAATGACTTTGGATATTAGAAACTAGAGTGTTAATGACCATAGGAATGGGATCTCTATCATTTCCCTGTTTGGTGTTTGAGTTTCATACAATTCGATGCAGAAAGCATTTGAAATATTCATTTCCACTGCCAAATTCTCTTCATTCAGTGTGAAAATGTTTGTGTTGGCGTGGGGGCTCGGAGCCATATTATCCACTGGCACGTAGAAAACAACGAAAATTCAGCAAAGAAGGATATGCTGAGGAGACGACGGGCGGAGAAGGAGGTAGAGGCGAAAACCTCCCATTGTTAGCCATCTAGCCGGGCAACATGTTTTTGGCTGTGTGTGTGCGGAGTGAACGTGAGCCCGGCCAAGTTGGTTCCACTTCAGGAATTTATTTACTCGAGTGTGATGCGATTATCCTGATGCACTTGTCCTTTGTCTAAGAGCGCCAGCAAGGAACGCCTGCTGGGGCAACCGAACACACAAGCAGATTCGACAATATTCAGCACGGAGCTGGGGTGTATGTGCTGCAATTGAGATGCCCAAAAAAGTGTTCCCTCAACCCCACAACTCCTTCGATGTATCCTTGCCTTACGCTTGTTAATTAAAGGCCAGGGAGATAGTCATCTTTTGGCTGCCAGCTTGATTAGAGTCTAGAGGCGGAGAGACGTTCTACTCCCTGCCACGCTCCATTTCACTTGCACAATGTGCCAGGTCTACTCAACGGCTTCTCGCTTCCCGCGGTTATCTCTAGTCCATTTCTTACCAAGTTGCGCGGATGAAATTGGATAAAAAATCGGACTTTTAATGGTTAAAAATGTCTAGAGCAGGAGGCTCCATTCCTTCTGGAGATGAGCTTTTGTTTTGCTTTCCGAAAAGATAGCTAGGAAAGTGTGTTGAGGCTAGAGATATACCATTACTTAGTTGCTAGTAAGTAGCAAATAAGTGGCCAACTTTTCACCGAATGTCAGATAAAACATCAAATTACCACTAAACCAATTACCAATAAATTATCTTTGTCTAATTGTATTTTGGCCATCCCTGATTAATTCTGGTTTCTCTGGTTTAACATTTGAAGTTGCACCAAACCGCAGAGCAGAGTGACAATGGCTGTGATGGTCTGATTTCTGCTTACCTGGCTTCCCTGTGGCGACTCTGCCTTTCCCTTTGGCAGCAACGGGCCACCACTTCTCCATCAGTGTCAGAAACAGTTGTGGGTGGCCTGTCAGCGACAGGTTTGGGTTCGGGTCAGCTTGCGGCTACACGCTGACGTTTATCGGGAACCACAGCCAAAGGAAGTTGAACCATTGTGCGTTTGTGCTGGGGACAGGAGCGCGATTAAAACCGCACAGCCACGACAATGAAAACTTGCACAATGCACAATCTTTCATTATCCTTTGTGGTGAATAATTAATTTATGCACTGAATATCGCGTGGATGCACAGGGCTCCAATGGGTCAGCACTTGTCCAAAGTAATTCCCGATGCCGTCCTCCAACAGGTGCCGGTCCTGGTCCTTGGTCTGCCAGTCAATTTAAATTTCTGTCGTGCTGTACCAATGGATGTCGTTTGCTGATTGTAATGCAAGTGGCTCTAATTTATTCTCTGCCTGCCACATCCACTGGGCCACGGAGGAGCTGTTTTCATCTGCTCGACTGGAGCTGCCCCGAAACTCTATTGTCGTAGGTAAATTATGCGTGCGCCATTGACTGAGCGAAGGCAGAGACCAGCTTCCAGCTGACAAAAATCAGCAGAAAGCAAATAAATCCAGCGATAAATAACATCAGCAGTGGAAGTTGAGCGATTAAGGAGACGAAGTGAATTCAAAGCAAACAATTGCAGAGAGAATAAAATTGAGCGAATGATTAACAGACACTTCTGGGAAATGGGATTTCGAGAAACTTTACTTAAAGTTGGAAAAGGAATTATAACAACAATGCTTACAATTTAGCTTATAATCTCTTTCTAATTTGTTTTCTAAAATTAACATAATGTGTTGAATGATTTTATGAACTATTCCTTAGGTATTCTTGAAGGTCTTTTATCTCTCTCTTTCTTTTAAGCCATTAGTCTTTATTTTTATTGGCAAGTGGTTAAACGATTAAATTAACAGCTTTTAAAATTGTTTTTATGTAGATTTAAAATAATTGTTTTTGCAATTTATATGACTGATTTTAAAAATCTACCCAAGCAAACGTTAAGAACATATAATGCTGCCATCTGTTGGCCAGTGGCTGCGTTCGCTCTCTCGACATGTATACAACGGCAACTACATGGGCATGTAAGTATAATAGCTTTCGGCTCTGTTAACTGTGCAGAACAGCTTTCGTTGTTCGCCCCGAAACGGCGAGGGTGGGTGAGTAGTAGGTGGCCGACAGGACCAGGTCCTAGCCTCCACAGTGGGTCCTTTAATACGCCGTGCACGAAGCACGGGCCGCTCAGTCGTCGACGGCTGTTCCAGGCGAATTGTTCAAATTACGGAAACAGTTGCTGAGTAGAGTGAAATTTATAACGGAGACAACGGAGAACGGAGCACGGATTCTTTGAGCCTCGCGCGCGTATCGCTTATCAGGAGTCGACCAGGCACTCATCAAGTGAAAGTTGCCAGCTATCGGGGTGCACGGTGTACGCTACGAGTGGAGTGAGAAACTACGGAGAAAGTAAAATACTAAACGCAAAACAAATAAATCACACACTGAGGAGAAGAAAAGAATAAACAAAAGTGAGAGAGCGAAATCGCACAATAAAAATAAAAAGCAGCGCGCGTTAGAAGCAAATGTAAATTACAGGCCCACAAAAAGAGAGAGATATCAAATCCAGAAGAGATATACACAGTTACAGATATACATATATATTTAAGAATATGTGTATAATGACAGAACTCTGTGGTTCTTTTGTGTCTTAAAGGCCGCCGCCTCAAAAATTAAAGCCCTACATTTGTGCGCTCCAATTTATTTCGTGTTACTGCCTGCATATTTCACGCCATTATTGTCTGGTCCATGGATATGGGAAATGTGGTTGGGGTATGTGGGATGGGGACCCATAATTTATGTTTCGTATTCTGTTCTGTGTTCTGTGTGTGTTTTGTCGCTGTTTTGCCCAAGTTACCAAATAGAAATATTTGCCCCAATATGTCAAAGTTTATTAGACATTTAGCTTTGCGTGCCCACGGCAATTTGCTGACAGTTGTTTTAGTTGCTCCGCTGGACGATAGTGAATGTCCATTATATTTGATAAATGCCCCTCGCCAGACACAGAGTTGAATGTACAATTGCCAGTCTCCGCTCCGCTACTCGCCTCTCCTCTTGCTCACTCTTTCTATCTGGAAAATGAAATTCAACTCGACACGACATTCCCCCTTCCGCCATACTGTGGCCACGAATTGTGTGTTCTTTGTCCGAGCTCTGCCTCATTTTGTGTCCTGGCCTAATGGCAGGCTCATCATTAACTCAGTTATTGTCAGTTTAGCGCTAAATTGACAAGCAGACAGAGACAGCCACCACTTTCCACCGGGTCCGCGTGAATATCGTTTTGTTTTTAGCGTCATTTTGTCGCAATTATCAAACGGCGTGCCCGTCATCGCCAAATAGCTTCATTTTTGGCCCCTGACAAATAGCCCCACCACCGAATCGAAGCAACTTGGCCGCACTCTAAGGCTCTCCAACGAATTGAAGCGACTTGGCTCTACGCTAAGCCTGGCCAAACAAACGCCAAGCCCGAGCTACCGACACTTGGCCTCTTATTTACACTCTTGTCGACGGACGCCCGAAAATAGCACAAGGACCTGCTTCGATTCCCACTTTTGTTGACAGAGTGCCACTGTCGCACCGTTCTCAAAATGCCGAATGTTGCACGTAATTAAAATTCGCTCAATTGGAAGGATGCTTTGCTTTCCTCTTGCCGTGATAAAGTCAAGACCCGGAGCCCCTAAGGTCATTGAGAAATATGGCTGTCTGAACTCGCTGCTGATTAATACCGAGTACTGCAGCAATCGTAATAAGCCAGGGCAAAAGTGAACAAATATTCGCGATGACGGTTGACAGGAAGATGAGAAAAATTTGTACATACGTACGGAGACCCACCTTAACGATTCTGCTAATGGGTCTGTAGCAGCAGCTACACAAATGCCTGAGAAAATCGATTTTCCTTTTTAAAGGCCAAGTCTGGAGTTGACTTAAAGTGTAGGTTTGTCTGTCGCCCGGGTTAAGTCCCTTACGGCTGGCCGAATACCAGCCAGAAGCTGCTGCTGCTCCCTGTTCTTACAATTATCATTGCTTTGCAGGTCCACAAGATTCCAAGTCCCATCTCAATTCGAGTCCCACTTGATGCCCCACCTGTCTCCCACCGCCTCCCAGAGAGCTGCCACTTTTCGGGCTGTTCTGTTCGGCGCTGCTCAGGCACTGCCTCAAGGCGTTTCCCGTGCCTAGGCAACTGCCCAACTTCAAAAAAACTCAATGTTGGTGCTGGCAATGCCTTAATTGCCGTGCACTCGTCGTGGCGCATAAATTTCGAGATTCTCTCATACTTACACTTACACCTGAGAGCTGTGTTGTGTGTGTGTGTTGTGTTTTGCATGTGTGTTTGTATAATTAACCAGCCGTATGCACCCTTTGTTGCTGCTGCCACGCCACACTGCCGTTTTAGCTGCCTCTATTTTTTATTGTAAAGATACCCTTACCAGCGGGCTCAGCCTGCTGCCTCACTCATGAGGCTTCTTGGTGAATACTTAAGGAACAATCTAGCAACGGAAATGACTATCTCTAGGTCTACTTAGATCTAGGTGCAACTTTTCTGGATCCCTGAGAAGAGCATCAAAGTTTCGGTCAGGCTCTGCTCGAAGTCTTCCTGTAGCCTTCTTTTTGACTGTTTTTATTGTGACCCAGTTGATGGTTGTTCGGGTCTTGGCATGTTGTCGTTGTTGTTGCTGTTGTGCCTTTGGCTTCCGCACGTGTTGCATGTGGCATGCAACAAACAGGCATATTCCAGCGATACAAGAATGCAGTTGTAACAGCAACAGCAAAGGATATGAAGCCATGGCCCCAGAAACTGTTGGCCAGGACCCCTTGATCCGCTCGAGGCCCGTTCAACTTTTGTTTTTCCGCTCATTTAAATATTTGATTAGTGTAGGTATTTGGGAAAAGCCTCAGAAAAGCCATACTTTTGAGGAGAAATAAGAATTGTAAAGCAAAATATATTGCGCAGGGTAAGGCCTTCATAAAATATTCATGGCCGCAGTGGCATCGTTTGATTCGCCACAATTCCACGTAACGATTGGGTCCCCAGACCGTCCATGTTCATTTTTCACCCATTCATAATTGGACAGACCGCAATATTTATTTTGTAATTTTCATTAGGGCGGTTTTTCCGTTTATCATTGCTGTCATATCAGTTGTGTGTTAAAACAAATACAATTTATTACGTTTTCAATTGTCGCACAATCTCGCTCTCTCGGGGCTACCCCCTCCTGGGTTGGGTGGCGGAAACTGTCTGACAGATACACACGTATATAAGTGAAAGCGAAATAAAATGCAACATCAATATTGAATATTCTGGTGTCCAATTTCAGTTGTGATATGCATTTGAACATATTCGTTGCGAAAGTGAATTAAATACGCGGGCAAAGCGTTTCAATTAAGGGAAAATCGGAAACGAAAAAATCACCCAAAATGGTAAGTGAATGCAAAATTTAATTAAAATATAAATTAATTAAAAATATTTAATTAATGTGCGATAGAAACCATTTCAATAGGGAAGCCGGAAGGCAAACAACATGCCTTCCAGTAGGATTTCTGGCTGTAAGGCTTTTTCCAAGCCATCTCAATCAGAGTCCTTGTCTCAATTCTATTGATAACAAGCAAATCAACTCGATTCCTCTCCAAAGAGGTCCTCACGTTGACGTATGCAAAGAAATGTTGATCTAATGGTTGCGATTTTCGCAGCATTTTAAACCTCCGCCATTCAATATCCCTGTTTTCAATCCCTGAAATGACACACGTGTGGTGCCTCTGGTGGAGTCTCTGGATGGCATTTGAGGCTGCTACAACATTTCAATGTGCTCTGCCCCAACAAAGGCAATAAACATCAAATATCGGTTAGATACATCTTCATCAGACAACCAAGCAGAAACGCACAAAAAAAGCAAGAATAAAACAACATGAAAACGAGAAGCAACAGAAAAGAGAAGCAGGAGCAGGAGCTCCGGAGCAGCGGTAGACACAAGGACGGGGCCTGTTGTTCGACCAACTAGACGTATGCGTAATGTATGTAAATATATTTCAAGTATTTTGCTTGTTTAGTATTACTTCCGGCGGAAGCGATTGATTGTGTTGGGTATCTGGGATACCCATAGGTATGCGAGTCTGGCTGTATGCCTGTCTGGCTGCTCCTTCTTCTCCTCCATCCTTGGCGGCGTCCCGTAACAAATCAAATTGATTGCTCTTTGGATACATTTAAAACGAAATGAAAGTGCGCAATCGCTATTGATTTTGCATATTTAAAATTTATCGTTTCGAGTCCCGTCTGGGAATGCAATTAAAATCAAAGAGAAACTCTAGCTTCTGTTGAGATTTTTAAGAGCCAAATCGGAGACAGCATGGGTAGATAGATATTTATGCCTATTTAAGCGCTTGTTATAAACATCACTGCCATAAACAAATCGTTCTCCGTTTTCTTTCGACTCTCTACAGTATGGCTTCGTTAACTACGCCCTGGAGCTGCTAGTTCTGAAGCACTTTGGCGAGGAGCTATGGGAGAAGATCAAGTAAGTACAAGACCAAGACCAAGTGTCGGACAAATAGTTACACAAAACCCATTAGCAAATGAAACCCTAAGGGGCATGGGATTCATTTCCCCTCAATAACTTCTCATGTTACCCATGGAAACCATCTGGTATTCCACAGTAATTTCTGGTCAAACAGATTAACAGCATCGCGCACTTAATTAATAACTAAAATACATAAATTGCGCACATTTGTCTGCCATGTACCGCAATTAACTAATTATCCATTTTTCACATTCGGACATGGTCATGGGCGTGGGCACGCCCACACAGAGGAGTACAGAGGAGAGATATACATAAATTAATTGAGTTGGTTTTCTGTTGGCTGTTGCTGCCTGTTGGCAATAGGTCGGGGGCAGGGCAGTAATGCGTCGCATTAATGCGTACACGGATTTCCAGCCCCCCAGTGCAGCCCCAAAGTCTAGGGACTACGGCGAAAATCAACGCCCAAAAATGGCCACGTGCCGGCTGTAAGGATGTGTTTGTGTTAAGACTATACACAATTCGCATTCATCTTAATTAAGTTATTGATATTGCCGCCTGAATGTGTGTTCGTGTGTGAGTCATCGACTAAACCTAAGTCCTGTGGCAATGGTTCCCTGCTAATTGGCCATGATTTATGAATTTGGATTGCTTAACCGCAAGTCACTTGCCATTTGTATTGGCCACGTTTACAGATTGCTAATGAATTGAACCAGTCAAGAGTTGAGTCGTCGAGTGGAGTTGAGTCTCGTCTTTGGCTTGGGTGTGGAGAGCTCTTGGGCCAGACAACCCTTTAATTATGGAGGAGAACTTTTCTCATTAGAAGAGCAAAAGGTAACAATGGCAACGTTGAAGCATACACTGGGAGAAAGCAGCTGAGAGAGCAGCTGGGCAAAGTAAATATTCCATCTAACTGGGAAAAATATCCTTAGGGAATCCATACTCGCAGCTGTTGCTGCTTCCCATTTATTTGCCTGCATTGGCAGCCCCTTCATTTCGAATGCCTGACAATGGGATCGCCAATGACATGACTTTAATTACATTGCAGTTAGTTGGAAGCTAGAGACGTTGCGGCAGTACCACTGCCAGCGCCTGTCAGAGAGCCATGGCAATGCCGAGGGCAATCGTTGCAGCCAGAATCAAACTCATTATCCTCCACTTGAGGGCCCCAAGACAAAGACGTAGCGCCGACTGGGCTCTCACCCTTGGGCGACAGTCCTCGGTCGTCTGTCGCCTGTCCGCTGTCCTCAGCCGTTGTCCTCGCACTTGAAGGCATTGTCAAAGCGTTCATTAAAAACGAAAGAAAAGAAAAGGAGGCCCCACGACCAAGACTGCCTTGACTCGGCATTGGCAATGGCATTTGCCTTGATTGACACCCAGCTGACCACAATGACTGATAGTTGGGTGTCCCACTACCTCTTTGTCTGTAGCATTGATTGCTTTTAAAGAACCTTAAAGTCTACTTACTGCTCCCTCATCTTGGCTGCTTCTCATGTTGGCGCTCACTTAATCAGAATCAGGACTCTAAGTGCTTTATGCTGCTTGGTGTTGCTGCTTGCTGGCTCATAATTGCTGCACATCAATCTGCAAATGAGGCTCATTAATTTGCCTAAACAAGCTGCTAGAGTGAAGCCAGGGATATCCAGTTTAATGCGTATTTTCTCTTGCCCAAGGCAGGACTTTGAAGTTTTCCCAAAAATTAAAGCGGAAAGCTAACAGAGAGATTTTTATTAAGTGAATTTTTATTTGCAGTTTTTGTGTCTGTTGTTCCACTAATACACTCAGAGGAAAAGTTTTTAGTAATTTCTGCCACATTATGGCTGTTTCTGTGGCTGCTTTTGCTGCTGGTTATGCGTGTTTGTGGCACTTCAGACAAAAATCGATTTGCCTATAAAATGTTTTACAGCACCACAAGAAAGCAAAGCAGAGCTTTGCTTCTGTTAGAATTGGACTTACCCTCTCACTCTAAAACTCTTTCTCTCTCACTCTTTCTCTCTCGCTATGTGAGTGTGTCAATGTGTCAGTTAACATATACGTATAGTGTATCCTGTCATATGAGCCGATGCCGAGGCTGATGCGTTGGTCAGTCGCTAATGGGTTCCAATCCCTCATCCTTTTACTGGCGCTTCCCTTTCGAGGGAATTTTCTCGAATGATATCACACTAATTTGCTTAAGTGTGGAGTGCTTTAAGCCATTACTCTCTCTCTCCCTCTCTCTCCCTCTCTCTCCCTCTCTCTAAAACAAAAAAAGTTCTACCGAAATTGAGTTTTCCGCTTGCCACTCCAAATTTTCATCCTCATTCTCATTCAATTACAAGGTTTTACCTGATTCAGAGAGCTACTTTGAGGCACGTCAACGCCTGCTTGTCATATTAAATGTAAATTTGTCTCAAATTTTCGAAAATAACACGTTCCAATGCCGTTTACCAAATATTTTTGCGACTTATTAGCTACGAATAAGGGAAGGAGTTGCCACCGAACCCGACGAATGCTAAAAATCCATCAATCTTCCTTTCGCTTGGCTGGAATTTCCCCTCATGATTACATTTGAATTTGTAGTGGGAGAGGGAGTGGGACTGGGACTGGTTACTGGTTACTGCGGACTGGAGAAGCAATCATCCAGCATTTTGTCAAGCATCCTGCAGAGGCCACGTGTGCGATTTCATTGCACGCATTAAGCATTAGCGAATCCTTTTACATTAAAAGCGCATTTGGAGACACATGTAAAAATATTAGCGTCTATATATAGACTGGGTAATGCCACGCAGAAATGCGTTCAGTAGGTTTTTTCTGTGGCAGCATCAGGCCATTAGTTGCCACCGCTCCGCCCCCAAACGAATTCCCGTTGACCTGACTTTGCTATTTTGTTCTTTTCACTTTTTTTGGCCAAGTTTTTTTTTAGATATTCATACGAACACAGGACGACACGCCTCCTCTTCTCCACGCCCGCAGCATTATGTCTTTTTTTCTCCTCTCCACACCTCTCGGCCACCACAACACACTCACACACACTCGCAAAAACACATCGAAAATCGATCGCATTTTCATGGCAGACATTATGGAAATTCGAGTCGATTTTCGAGTGGTGGTGTGGTGCGTATGTGGTAGGGAAATGGCATATTTGGAGCATGTAACGAGTTGAGTGGGTGGCATGGGATAGGGGAGATTTTTTGGGGAAGGGTGCGTGCTAATGCGTCAAAAAATGTGCCTGGGCCTGAGCCTGGGACTGGGTCTGGGCCTGGCCAAAAGTTTTCACTCAAACAAGCTCCAACAGATGGCAACGTCTGAATTTACTGAATGCAAACTTTGCCGCAGGCTGCGTGTCGCTTACCAAACAAACAGGAGCCAAAGGGAAAACACGAGCACGGGCACGAAAACGGAAGTTTCCCTGCTCTGCTCGACTTTTTGCATTTACAATATTTTCGCCATTTTGTCAACTGTTTTCGACAACGGCAGCAGCAACAACAGAAGGAGCAGCAGGAACAGCAGACAGTAGCAAATATTGTTACGCTTTATTGACTGCCGTGATGCGCAGCATCTTCTCCGTGTCAGCTGCAGCCACGCCCCCTACTTGCCAGCATCCGTCCTGCCTTGATGATGCCCCGCTCTGGCATTTGACACGTTTTCGCACTTATCGCCGAGATTACTTTTCGCTTTGATTGCATTTCTTTAGCCCCGGCTTCACGACGACTCCTTTTGGCTGCTTCATTTATTGTCCGTTTGATTGCTTCATATTTTTTGGCCAAAACCTGGTATCTGTCGCCGTCCCCTGCCTCACGCCACCACAGTTTATTGTTGAAAGTTTTCCGTTGCCGTTTCATGGGCTCCACTTTTATCGCTTTATGAATTATGCGTCGCGTGCGTGCGCCCAAAAGTTGGCGGCGCTGCGCATACGCAATGTTGGATTCATTCTTGAGATTCATTCAGCCGGGCATTATCTCGCCTTTAATGGCTTGTCTTCGAGTCCTCGAGTGTCCTTTTGTTCGTTCGAGTCAAATGGAGTGCAATAATCCAAATAAAATGTAGAGCAAGGATGGGCTAATTATAGACGAGGCAATGAAGCAGCAGCCAAAGGGCGTGGCTGCGATTATGGCCAGCCATTAGGCAGACAATGGCAGGGTGAATGGTTCCCGACTGCCTTCCAGCATTTCAATTACAGGGTAGATGCATACCACCTTTGCTTAAGGATTCTGCCTTGAAAGCCCAACCCCCTGACCAGCTATAGCGTACGGCCGGTGGCTAATTGTATAATCCCTAGCTTTTCCACCGAACTAAAGAGACCACGCAGTATTCCATTAATTCGTAATAATAAATCCTTGATACAGTGGGCATTAAATATGCAAACAGGCTACAGTCTAGCACCCATTTTGCGCCTGGGGTTGTGCAACGCCTTTTTTAATTAAATGCAAGAGTCGAAAATATTGTATCTCGGCTAAACGAGCGCATACGCTCAAATGTCGGTAGTTTCCGGCCAACTAGATGCATACGCAATATATAGTTAGTGGGCCTGCTGCTGGATAATTTAATAAATGCCCAGCCTTGCATTGTGGCACTGTGGGGGCGTGTCTGGGCACGTTTTTCGCGCATAACTGCATCAGTGAAATTTGTATTTATTGCATTTTGCGAATTGCGACACGCTCGAGGTCCTTAGGGGGGGACCCGAGCAGGACACGTCGCTTAAAAGCAATTTATTTTCTCCATATGCGAGGGTCAGCTGGTGTTCTACCAGTGGCTCGTGGCTCCTGGCCTGTTGCCCAACCAGCCGAGCGTGGCTCAAACGTTTTCCCCCTTCATTTCTCATTCTATTTTGCTGTTGTTCTATGTGTGTGTGTGTGTTGGTTTTTTAATATAACTAAAAACCACAGTGGACGCTCCCAGAGCGCATTCGTTACATTCCGAAATTGCATTTGGGCCAGTGGTAGAAATCTCCATATTGAAATCATGTCCTCGCCCAAAGAGAACTTAGTGACAGCTGATATCGGTCTCTCCCCGAGCTTTTCCCCTGCCCTGTCAATGGGCAATCTTTGCTGTTCATTTGCATTTTACAGGCACAACAAGATGGGCCCTCGGCTCTTGGCAACTGTAAACTGGAGCAGCCTGTGGCACATTTTTGCAATTGCAACTGCCTCTACATCGGCATCTGCCCTACTCTGCCCGTGCTTGGGCCACAGCCGGAAGTGTTTTGCGCCATTTGGTTGGCCTTGCTGACGCTACAGCTTTGAGTGGCGCTTTAGCCGTCGGCCATCATTAGGCCAGAGTCGGATGGTCCATGGCAGAGGAGTACAAATGTGCCGCATCGAATCGGAATCGGTTCGGAATAGGCAATGCAAATTGTGTTACGATGAGAGTACAAGTAAATGTAAATCGAATTTCCTGCAGTGTCCTCCACATATACTCTTGCTGGATGGGAATTTGATTTGATAGATTGGCCAGTCCTTTAGCTTTTAAAGGAATTAAAGAGAAACTCTTCTTATCTAGGATGCTACAACCATCCTATCCAAATTTACCCTGAATTCCGTAGCCTTTAGGCAGCTTCAAAAACTAATTATATCTAGAGCACCCAAATACACGCACACTCACAAACACAGCTTAATTTTTTGGTTTTCCCGCCAGGCAGAACGTGCGCGGGCACCCAACCGCAAATTCCCAGGGGTGGCTAGGGGTTTTGCCTTGTTTAACATTTATCAGCAGGAGCATCGACAGCCGCCGCGCCACATCGACAGTTGCTAATGATGTCCTAATTTCGAGATGTCACAGTGCATGCGTAGATAGAAGGCACACAAAAAAAAAGTAGAGTCGAAAAGAAAGTCGAGCAATCGCCGGACAGTTGTAATAAATAACCAGAGGGGGAAGAGTGTCCTGGGCGTCACAGCCATGCATAGGGACAGTTATTAATGAGGCCCGGCAGAAAAGTGGCGATTCATTAATTTGAGCCCTGAAATCTACTGGCCTTTGTCCACTGTCCCACTGTCCTTAGGTGTGACACACTTGAGGCTGGTGCTGCATTAAAGGTTAATCATACGCCCCATGGCCGCCGCCGCCACCTCCGCAGCATCTTAGCGACAGTAAAAACGCTAATCCTTAGCAAAATCGACTTGGCTAAAGCCGATGGCAATGGCATTGGCAATGACAATGACAACGACAACGACAAAGATGAGGAGGCTGATGATGATTATGATGATGATGACCATGGCGATGATGATGATGGCCCCAACTCAGAATTCAGATTCAGGGCCCTTCGTCATTAACAAGGTATAGCACGTCTGCATGTGAATGGCTTGGCAGCGGTTTAACGCTAATCGCATACAAATACACACGAGACATCCGACAGAAGAGATTGTATGGGAGAAACTAGAGAAACGAAGAAGCTCTGCCTGATTTGAATAACACGCCTCAGGGATTACCGTAGAGAGTTTGCTCTCTCTCACAGGCACCGACACCCTCTCACGAACAGCTTAGTAGCTGGAAGAGCATATGCGACTGCAGTCGTCAGGTTTGGTTTTGTTTGGGATTTTTTGGGGGGTGTTCTCCCCTACGAATTGTCTGTAATTTCAATGTTAATTTCCTGCCTTCGATTTGCCGAAGCTCTGACCCTGGAACTAGCGTTGCTGCCTCTGGGCTGCGTCCTCTATTTGTGGACAATAAAACATGTGACTCACTTGAGTTATGTGGCACATTAACTTGGCCGAGTCTTAAGTGGCTTTTAACCTTATTTCGTTTCCGTTTCTGGGCTTTTCAGGCTGTGGCTCTTGTCGGAGGTCGTTGCTGCAGCATCTACTTGGGAAACATTTCAAGAAGAAAATTATTGTGCACTAAGTAGACTAGGAAATGCCCTTGAACACACAATTTCAAGCCACAACAATACTCTGTAAGGCAGAAGCATTTCCAGAACATCAGTTCATGAACAGCACCATTGAACTATCTAAAAGTTACCTTTGCAAAGAACTTCTGGCACCTCTGTAATAAGAGCATGGCATGGCTGAGTTTCCGTGACTTCTTCTCTTAGCAATGCAGCCTTCGCTCTTTGGCTAAGTGCCTGCCATGAAAATGCGCTAATGTCGGTTAGTTTACGTGTGTGCATCCGTGTGAGTGAGCGCAACACAGATGCACGAACACATAGTCACATGCAACCCACATAGTCACAGTCCCGTCGCAACTTTGTGGTGCACGTCAGCGCCAGCTGCGGGCTGATTTGTTAAGTTGCAGCAGGCAAACGAGAACCACAATTAAATATGGTGGCGCACGGAACACAATCCCCAACCCTCAGTCGGTTCTCATTAGGAATTTTCGCTGTAACCGCAGCAAAGTCAGACTGAAATTAGCTGATTGATTATGGATTTTCCAGTCGTTTGCGGTTGGTTCTCAGCGTTCTCTGCTCACCGAAAATTCGTTCTCAGGGCTAATCCAACTTAAAGTTACAGCCTGCCAGAAGTCAACAAGTAGTTCATAATAAAGCGATGTAATGCCCTGTCATAAAAATGGAAAGTCATGTGGGGAGCAGTTGGAAGCTGTGCTCTGGGTATAGACCTAGCCAACGATTATAGAGTTAGAGAGCACTGCCACTGGAGCGTAAATTCCCCAAGTTTAGCATTCTATGCGAGGATACTATTCCCTCCGTTTTTTCCCCAGTTTTTTGTTCAGTTTCGGCGTGGGTTGAATAGCTCAACGGGTGGCATATTAAATAATAATATTTACACGCGAGCCACAGCCAAAACCAAAGCCGTGACCATGGCCGGATCTATGGAGACTATGAATTGCCAATGCCAATGGTAGCTGAAAAGGCATTGCGCGTGAAACTTAAACCAACAGCAAAGAAAAACAAGAGAAACACTTGGCTATATATTGCCTATCCGTGGCGGGGCGGGCCGTTGGCCTAAGCTACTTAGGCGCGGAATGTTTTCATATTTCTTGGCCGAAGACTCCTCCCAGCCATTTGGCAGATTAAGCCACTTAGTTTCGGCCTCCTGCGTTGTCGCTGTCGTTGTCACAGCGTAAACAATATTTAAATGAGTTTAAAGTGCGAGGAGCCAAACTCTGAGAGGAAGAGAGCGTTGAGCGAAGAACTGAACTTGGGAGGCGGGCGGAAATTGAATTTGTAATGAAAGCGATGAGGATGCCACTAAGTGTCGCCTTGCATTTTGTCAGGGCCACAGGGCGTGTACGCATTGACATGGAAGGAGAGAGTTTGGCCCAGTAAAACAGGCAATAAATTGCCTGCATGTGTGCGTAATTAATTTTTACAACACGAATTAATTGATGCTTATGCTGCCGCAAATGTGCGAAATTTAATGGTAAACTTTTTTATTGTGTGCCTTTCGGGGGGGCAGAATAAACGACAAATTGCATTAGAAGCGTCAGAAAAACCTGAACCTAAGGCAGAACGTGATCCAAATCCAGTGACCGAAATTGGGTTTCCTTTCTCTCTCTGTCTCCTTGTGTCTTCCTTGCTTTGGCACACACGCACATTAACTTTTTCAATTAAGTTGTCGATCAAAAGGCAACGAGAACAAAAACCCACAACAGGGGACAGACACAGACACAGAGAGACAGACAGCTAACTCACACACAAACACATACACAGCGCCAGAGACACTCTCTAACACACAGCACACGCACATTTAAATCAATAAAAATCAATCATACGCAGTGCGGTGTGTTGGGGTCTTGGGGTGTGGTACAGGTGTGCGTAGACTGAGGCCAAAACGTGCAGCATAATTTAATTTACGGCACAAAATGTTGCCTTGCTGGCACAATAAAAATGATAGACATTTACTGGGCAGCCGTGCAGGAAGGAGGGCCGACCGGGTGCAGGGGCCGGGTGTTGACTTTATGAAATTAAATCGCAAAATCAGCAGAGAGAAAGAGACACAGCAGTCAGAAGCATTTAGGGCCAGCCTGCAGATGATGATTTTGAGTGCTTCGCACCTCAGTCCAGTAATTAAATAAACCTGAAGCCAGATTTTCAATCTTTGCTTCCACTCTGATGCACCTTTAAGGTCTTTAAGGATGAATTCAAGCCAAAATGTATGCATGCACATGACATAAATCTTATTTTAATTTTCAATTTTCTCACGGACAGCCCGACGCTGCTCGCTCTCTCTCTCTCTCTCTCTCGCCAGCCCAACCGCATGCCATATTTCATGGAATAATAAATTGCAAAGCGAAAATCAATTTCCATTTTGGTGTGTAAAATGCAGAAGTTTCCAAGGGATTTCTAGGCTCTCTGCGAAGGATTCTGCAGACTGGCTGCGTCTCCTAGTCATGTTCCTGTTCCCCATTCAATGTCCGCTGGCAGTTCAGGAAATTAAAAATCAGCTTCCACAAATAAAATACTTATCGCCTTCCATGTGTGTGCTTTCTGGAAGATTCAAAATTAAATATGTGCATCAGCAATACCAGTAGAGTCTGCAGCTGCAGCTGCAACAGCACACAACTCAATCATGAAGTGGGTGCAAATATATCTCACATTTCAGTGACAGCTGCTGACACATTTTGCCATCTTACAACGTCTTACGTCGTATGTTGTTGTCGTTGGCGCCGTTGCGCTTCTTGGTTGCATTGCATTTGAAATGAGCAATAATGAAATACCATGCTGTTGGCTGTTACCACTGCTGATGCCTCACCTGTCTTGCCACGCCCACAGCCATCACTGCCAGACCGCTCCAGAAGGCGTCGGCAAATCAGAAGTTCTTGCGTAGGGAAAATGGAAAAACTTTTGCACGTACAAAATCTACTTTTCTATTACTTTTTTTTGTGTTCTTCTGCTCTCTCAACTCACGGCGTGGCGTGTGATTTTCGTGTTCAATTCTGCACCGTTGGCGTTTCTCTATTTTCTTCTGGTGCCTTTCTGCTGCCTTTTCGCCCAGCTACTTTCACTGTGCCGGCACGTTGTATTCAATTTGTTTTGGTAACAGCTTGGCACAAGTTCTATTAAATAATAAAGTCGATTTGCACGATGTTCACTAAACAGACCGGTTGACAGCCTGCCCTGAGGATGGCAGCACCGGCGGGTTTTCCTATTTTCTTGTATTGTTATTCAATGCAAATCCAGACAAAAGTTTCTCCTTGGCATACAAACAGCTTACTTTAAAATTGAGTTAACTTTTGGAAATAAATTAAGAGAAATGAGCTTGGAAAGCAATTATGTAGGTTTCTTAAAGGTGAGTCTTAAATCAAAGAACCTTTTCTATAGAAATGATTATAAAGGAGAGTTGGCAAGCACTGCATAGCATTCATTCAAGCTGTCATATTGTATGTTGTACTGCTTGCTCATTTGAACTCAATCTGCTGACTTGCGTGCAGTAAAAGTAATCAGTACGAAAGTGTATTGTGTGGACACATAAAAAAAGATTGGACAGATGTAACGGAACCAATTGAAGAAGCAGAAGCAGGAGCAGAAGCAGGAAGTCCTGAAGCAGACATATTATGTGAACGCAGCTATTTTAATGCATGCACATGCACGCTGAGCTCCGGTTGAACTGCTTTCAAGCAGTGCAATTACTGCTCACACTGTGTTGTGAAAGCAGTTCTTTTGCTGTAAATGTCTGAATCTGAACCACAATTACATTCACATCTACATAAAATATATATTTAAAAAATGTTATCGACCCAATCGACCCTTGCAACAACTCGAAACTTTATGATTTACATCATTACGTGTATATGTACGTGTGTACCACAGATAGTCTTTGGGCTGCTCATCAGCACTTTTTAACGTTTTCAATGAATTGCGTATATTTAAAAAATATCCCACTCCTGCGAACGTAACAATTTCCATGAATTTCCCAACGAGAACACGAGAGAAAATTGTATATTTTTCCACAAAAATAATGCGAGGTGAAGCCGGCTCGAAACTTTTAAGACTTGGGCCAAGAATTCTCATTTGAAAGGGCTTTATTCTGTCTTCTTTGCTTAATTAAAAACATAAATATGAAAAAGGAATATAAACTGACCGCCATATGGGGCAGCCGCTTTATATTCCTGCCCCCAAAAACAAACACAAACACATACATATACATATGTACATATAAATGAGCATATACAAAGGAAAAATGCGAGTAACTCACTCATAAATTCACAAGCGCAGAAGCAATTTAATTAAAATTAATGTATTTACCACTCTTTCTCCCCAACCCACTTCACTCCCACTGCCAATGGCACTCCATCCACTTCTGCCCACCATGCCATTCCCAATCCCACTCCTGTTCCTGCTCCCGAAACCGAAACCGAAACCGAAACCCTTCTCTTCTCTGTCATTCCATTTTTGCGGTTTCGCCTCACTCGATTTTGATGGCTGCTTATTTTTGGCTCGCCTGCCATTCAGAAAAAAGGCCATGGTCAGCATGGAGGGACAGTTTCTGGTGCGACAAATTTATGACGATGAAATAACATACAATCTAATTGGAGCAGCTGTCGAGATACTCAGTAAGTAGTTAGCCGAAACTTACTGCTTTTGTTCATGATGGTCGTAACGATATTACCAAGCATATGCTTTTGTATTCCGTAGTTACGGCCAAGTGCCACTCACGTGCATACTTGTGGGCCATAAAGGACCAGCCTATTAATGTCTCTGCCTCTTATTTCTGCACAGATATACCCGCTGATGATATTCTGGAGCTGTTTGGCAAGACCTTCTTTGAGTTCTGTCAGGATTCGGGCTACGACAAAATCCTGCAAGTGCTTGGAGCCACACCGCGTGATTTCCTGCAGGTGCAGCATGACATACATATCTATAATCGTGGCTTTATAGCTGGCAATTTATTTAATTGAATCCCATTTCACACTCATTTCCCATGCATCTGCACCACAATTGCATTTTCCAATCGCCACTCAAGTCATTTTTCATCTCGCTCTCATGCTGCTCCCTTCGCATTCTCAGTCTCGGCCACGACATCAGCATCATTGATAAGCATTAACCATTTTGCTTGAGCGCTCATATCACCCTGCCACACCACATCGACATCCAGCATCCAGCATAGAGCATACAGCATACAGCATCCTCCCTTGACGCCTTTTGTTGCACTCACATTCGATTTATTTTCAATTTTCCACATTTTTCACCGCAAATGCTCTTCGAATCCTTTGTCATAATGAAAAATGAAATTGAATTTTTTCGCCTGCCTTGCCGCCGCTGCCACCGCCACAACAACCGCAAATTGTTCAGAATCTGGATGCCTTGCACGACCATCTCGGCACCCTGTACCCCGGCATGCGGGCTCCCTCCTTTCGATGCACCGAGAAGGACGGCGAGCTGCTGCTGCACTACTACTCGGAGAGGCCTGGCCTGGAGCACATCGTCATCGGCATAGTTAAGGTAAACGACTCCCAGGCCCCCAGTGACACCACTGACACCGCCGCATATACACAAATATGTATCTCCCTTACAGGCCGTTGCATCGAAGCTCCATGGCGTCGAGGTGGAAATCGACATTGTAAAGCGCAAAGGAGAGCCCATCGACGAGGCCGAGAAGCTGCGTGCCCTTGCCCGCGAACAGCAGCAATTGGAGACGGACACGGCGACAGCCGCAGCGGTGGCCCTCGCTCCTTCTGCGGATGCTGAGCGAAACAATAATCACAATCCCAGCAGCAATAATGGCCTGGCCAACAACAGCAACGGTTGCAGTGCCAACGTTAACATCAACAACAACAACGATGGCCAAGAGAATGCCAGCGAGACAGGTAAATGAGGGAGACCAAACCAAATGAAATAAATTGGTGCTGGCGTTGACCATACTGAACGGTCAGTCACTAGTCCCCTGTCTGTCTTCACCCTCAAGCTGTTCTTATTATTCGTTCTTCTTTTAATCTCCGACAAGAACCCTCCATCGCACCACCCGGCGGTCCCATGCCACAAGACAGCTTCGATTGCGACGGCGACAAGGAGCAGAAGTGCCTGCGACTACTGAAGAACAAGAGCGATGACATCGAGCGCTACGACCATGTGCAATTCCTCATAAGGGAGATCAATGTGGCGGCCAAGTCGCAAGTGGATGCCAAGAAGGATGAGGTGCCCGATGACATGGAGTTTCTCTGCGAAGGTAGGACCCAGAAGGAGAACGAACGAGAAGGACTTTTACTTAAGCTAATTGCTCGGCTAATCCACAGCGCCCCTCATATCGCCCGCCACATTCTGCAAGGTGTTCCCCTTCCATCTGATGTTCGATAGACAAATGAAAATCGTTCAAGCGGGCAAGGCTGTCTCCCGTGTAATACCCAGGTGAGTCCGCCAGTTCCCGCTGTTAGTTATGAGCCATTGTTTCGATTAGGTAGCCATTAGGGTAAGGGCCATTCAGCTAAGTGAGCCGCACTGATTTGCTCGCTTTTTCCTCTCTCCAAATCTCTCTTACCCCCTAGAGTGGCCGAGGAGAACTGCTCCCTGATAGAGGTGGTGGAGGCCATCCGGCCGCATCTGCAGCTCAACTTTGAGAACATTCTCTCCCACATAAACACCATCTATGTGCTGCAGACACGACAGGGGGCCATGAGCAGCCGGCACGAGCAGCGTTTTCTGAGACTGAAGGTGAGTGGACGTCTCCCACCAGGTGGGATTTCCAACAGATTTCCCCAAAACCCGAATCACCGATTAAGCGCACCCGCGTCCTGGCATTAAACTTAATGCCAGGCCTGCCACAGAGTGCAGCATTAAAATCAATTTTACGAGTATTTCCCCCCCCACCAGCTTTATGTGTTATGCTCTTTCCACAGGGACAAATGATGTACATACCGGAAACGGATCGCATATTGTTTCAATGCTATCCGAGTGTCATGAATCTGGACGATCTAACCAAGTGAGTATCCTCCATCAGGGCAACAGATTCCGACATTCCACCCTCAACGCGGATGAGTATTTTCTTGGTTTATTTTCCTGTATTAGCCCACATTAAAGACATTAGCTCTTAAATGTCGCAATAGGGGCATGAATACCTTAAGCTTTTATTGAAACAAATGCGCCTTCAGCTAGCTAAATTTATAGGTGACATTAAAAATGCTTTCTCTGGCAGCCCCTCCGTCATTCCATTCCATTCGATGGCATGCCAGGTCTCTCTTTCTTCTAAATATTTTGCTGCCAAGAGAGAATTTAAAAAGACTTAAATAAAATAAAATGCGTGTCATTTTTCCTTAGCCTTCGACCCTCCCTCGACCACAACCTTCTTCGGGCCCTCTCTGTGTTTGTGTTTGTATATGGAATGTGTCTTTTATTTCCAGAAAGGGGCTATACATCTCGGATGTGCCGCTGCACGACGCGGCTAGGGATCTGGTGCTGCTCTCCGAGAAGTTCGAGGCGGAGTACAAGCTGACAAAGAACCTGGAAATGCTCACGGATAAGCTGCAGCAGACGTTCCGCGATCTGGAGAGTGAGAAGCAGAAGACCGACAGGTAAAGAAAAATGACAATGGAAACCCATTAGGGTGGGAGGCATTCTCTCAGGCGCGAAATTGAAATTACCTTTCCATTTTTTCACTTTTCCACATTTACCCGCCCTGTCAGGCTGCTCTACTCGGTGCTGCCCAAGTCGGTGGCAAATGAGTTACGACACCAGCGTCCAGTTCCGCCCAAACGGTAAGTCAATGTCAATTCCACCCCTCTTCCGATGGGGAAAAGGCAAACAATTTGCTATTTGTGCCCATTTATTTATTGGAAATATTTTCATACTCTTTGCCTCTTCTCCTCTCCTCTTTTCTCTGCACACGCCAATCCACGACAGCTACGACTCCGTGACGCTGATGTTCTCGGGCATTGTGGGCTTTGGCCAATACTGTGCGGCCAACACGGATCCCGACGGGGCCATGAAAATCGTAAAAATGCTTAACGAGCTCTACACGGTTTTCGATGCCCTCACCGACTCCAAGCGTAACCTGAATGTGTATAAGGTAGGGGATACTCGTTCGTATAGCATGTACTATGTGTCAGAGCTCAAATTAAAATCTCAAACTCTGGTCATCAGCTCTCAGCGTTGGCCACTTAATTACATTTTTCGCCAGACCACCAAAGCCGATGCAATTTTTGGTTTCATTTTTGGGTCACCTGACCAATTTCCATACGCAAAACACTGAGAGAAAAGTCTCCTAGTATGCACATGGGAAAATAATTGTATTTTGAGAAAATATAGAAATTATGACCAGAGGAGTAGAGAGGGTAGAACAACTATTTCCACCTTAAGAAAAGACCTACCAACATAATGAAATTCTGTTGATTTCAGTGCAGTACTCATTACAATCTTTGTGTCCTTTTAGGTGGAAACTGTTGGCGATAAATACATGGCAGTGTCCGGGCTTCCGGACCCCTGTGAGGATCATGCCAAGTGCATGGCACGAGTGGCCCTGGATATGATGGACATGGCTAAGAATGTGAAGATGGGCTCAAATCCAGTGGTGAGTTGAC
This sequence comes from Drosophila subobscura, assembly GCF_008121235.1. Classification (NCBI taxonomy): domain Eukaryota; kingdom Metazoa; phylum Arthropoda; class Insecta; order Diptera; family Drosophilidae; genus Drosophila; species Drosophila subobscura. The sequence continues at coordinate 23,999,258 of NC_048533.1, read as the reverse complement.
AGTGTAATGAATAGTGTATCTCGTGGTGTTTCGTATCTTTCTATCTGTGGCACAACACTCTATAGAAAAGAGTGCATTCAGCAGCAACAACTTATGTTCAAGTTTCTCGAGTGCCTGGAGCGGTTCATGGAGGGGTTCGCCACTCTAATTGTTCGCATTGAAAGTAGTTGTGGAAACTGTCCTGTGTTCTCTTGTGTTCGTTCGTGTGAGCATACAACTGCAGCATGTTCGCACAATTTGTTGCTGAATGCCCCCGTTCCCGTTCCGTGCAACGCGAGCAACAAGAGCGACAACAACAACAGCTCAATGGCGCATAAATTTCAATGTCTATCCCCATTCTGCCCCTCTGCCACTTCGCCATGCGCCATTCCATAAGCATAAGGATTGAGTGGCAAGTGCACGTAAAATATTAACAACTTGTAGCAGGGACTGATGCTGATGCCGGGGGCTGGGGCAGGAACGGGGCAAGTGTGAAAAAAAAGTTCATTTGCCACGCAATGTCCCAAACAAAGTTTCAGTAAAAAGTTTCGGGTGGTAAAACTGCGAAAATTGCTAAAATTAATTCAAAATTGATGACACACAATGTCAAAGGACACACGCATTCAAGTTGGGGTGGCGGCATGCGACGTGCCCAGGGTCGTCTCACTCAGATCCACAGAGCCTCAGAGCCAGTTGCCACTTGACCGTCAACTGTCACCAGAGACGTTGAGATGAGGCTGTGGATGTGGCTGCTGCAGTGGCAGTGCTCCTGCTAATACCCTTTGCGAAGGGTATTATCTTTGTGAGTAGATTTTTGTCATCCGAAAAGAGTTGCATGCTAAAAATAAGGCATTTTCGACACGGGAAAGGTTTTGTTTGTCTCTCTTGATATTTATTCTGCGTATGTAATTAATTTTATTATTAAATAAATTATATTCGAATCGGATGATTACTATATGATGGCAACTTTTGCTCTGCAAGTGTACTCGTGTATAAAGCTTCTTCTATTCCCAAATCTACCCTTTCTTTTCCTTTTTTGGCTTAAACACTTTTGCTTTGAGTACTCGAGCTTAAAATACACTGCACACATGCGGGGAAAGACATGGTAGAGGCATAAAGAGATAGCGAAACAGAGAGGGCAAGAGCGAAAGAGAGGCAGAGAGACATCCGAGGTTGAGGTTGAGGATAAGGATAAGGATGAGGATGAGAATGCGGATGCCCCACTTGATGGCATCCTTCACAATTACAGCATTGTACGTGTGGACAATGCTTGTGGCTTGTCAGTCACTTTTTGTCCATGTCTGCGGATGTGCACACATGCGAGTGTACTACATACATACATATATATATGTATGAATACGTGTGCGTGTGTCATAACTACATGCATATATATGTACATATCTACACATCCTCAAATGCTCTTCTTCTGTGCTGTGTTGTGTGGCTCTGGCTCTAGCTCTGGCCCCATGTCACTTGGCTTTATTGTCCATGCTGTTGTTGTTTTTCTGTACTTCTGTGGCTAAAATTCCATTACCTTATCGTCTTGCCTGCTTTTCCTTGCGAAAACCAACCATCCATCCATTCATCCATCTCCTGTGCTCAGTCTATAGCTGTTCTTGCCGCAAACTGCAGTCAACTTTTTGTGGCTGTCAGTATTTCATATTTGACTGATTGCCTTTGGTAAAGTAGACGAAAACGTGTCCACACAACCATCCCCCTGGCAACTCCCCCTCTCGCATTGCACGTTAGTATCTGAAATGCTCACAACAACAAAAAAAAGAATCCTAAACGAAAAAGGGGAATAGGAGAGCATTTGGAACCGAATCCACACCGGTTTCGGTATCTCCTGCATCTATCGAGGCGACGGCAAACCGGCCAGCGTTTGATAGATCGCTTGAAATGCAATTAACAAACGCCCCGGGGGAGCAATCGGATAAAACTGGGCCACGATGGCAACTACAGCGTGCCTGTTGCATGGTTCACGTTTACCCTATCTATCCCTACCACCCCCTGGTTCTTGCCACCGTTGGCGTCATTTTGCGCTTCATTAAATCCTGATAAAAGGCAGCATCCAGCCATCCGGTACCCCTGCGACCTTGCCACCCATTTATGAAGCCAATTATACCAATGTTTTTCTTCATGCAAAAACTTTGCTCAGCTTTGTACTCTCTGCCTTCTCTTTCGTTCCATGTCTCCCCTCTCTTTTCCACCATATCTCAGCACCACCTCCTCTTTCTCTCTTTCTCTGTTTGCTTAGTGCCTTGTTGGCTACTTCCTTTGCTTGCAGTCCATAAATATTGATTTGGTTTTTCAGCAAAACTTTTTGCATTCACTATGTACTTTATATACTCTAGGGCCTGGACAGGAAATTGATTTAGTTCACTCCATAAACTCTTCTCTCTACCTTCATCTTATTTTAGCGAATCTGTGAATCATCTAGACAGCATACTAACAACAGAAAATAGTGAATTTAACCCTTTACTCTCACAAAATAAGTGCTATAGATATATTCGCAAATAAAATATTCTTAAGGGAAAACATTTAGGGGAACCATTTTTTCATGTTTGCATCTCTCTAAAATATTTTTAAACCCCATTAAGATTATTTCCCACTCTCCCACGTGAAACAGAAGTTTCCATGGATAAAGATAGTCCCCGTTCTGCATCATCAGCTTAGGACATTTATCTTGAAGTAATATTTAAGCGAGGTGAAAGAAAAAGTGAACGTACAAAACATGATTATTATTATTCTGGGTATATTTGTGGCTTCAAAAGCATCTTCATGGAATGCTTTTCTGGGAAGCACCTTCACGGGTCCTAATACTGCTCAGAACTGTATTCATTTGTAATATATGTACATATGTATGTATATCATACATACGACCTCACTGAGAGCATTCCCAATTCGTTTCAGCTCGAATGATGAGTTCTGTTTTTCCCCTTCATTATTTAATAAACCCAAAAACATGGTAGAAAAAGTGAAGCCAAAATGGTTGACTATTGTTTCGAACTCCCTGCTGAATCATTCATCAGGATTGCACTCGCTGACCAGGACCATATGCCAGGACTGGACTGCCATTTCCTCTGATTGGATTTACTTTTGCGAGTACAAATGGATTCAACAAATATCTGTCTCTCTTTTCGTTTAGTGTTCGTTGTTCGACTTTCTGCATTTTCAGATTTATCTGTGCAGCTTTTGGTGTTCCCGTGGTCGACTCTTATCGGACCTTGCTGCTGCCTTGGCAATTAGTTTTATATAATGTTTTTCTGGTAATTACAACTTTCGTCCTTTGCTTTTATCTCTGACTGCGTTGGCATTTTACCCATTTACACACATACATTTCTCCAGCTCAGCTTTGGGTTTCTCTGGTTCTCGCATCGTCACCTACTAACGAGGACCTTTGCTGGATATTTTTTGCTCTATCCCTGCAGCCGCAGCTCATTTCGTTTTAAATTTAATTAAAGAAAACTTTTCCTTCTCTGCTGCAAGTTTTTGGAAAGTAATTGTGGCAACTTTTGGCTGGTTTTCCTCTCCCCTGCTGCATTCCTTTGCGGTTGGCTGCCCGGAATGGAACTTTGGTCCTGGGTGTTGATGATGGCCTGGAACTTGCGTTCGTTCTTTGCCAGCCATGAAGCGAAAGAAAGTTTATTAGCGCAATGAAGTGCTGCTCTGGATACGGCTTTGTTTATTTTCTAGATAAATTCTTACAAATTCGAGCTATAAATTCCCTTTTTTTTATAATTTCTATCCCCTCAGCAAATTACCATCGGCATCCACTCGGGCGAAGTCGTGACAGGTGTGATTGGCAATCGAGTGCCGCGTTACTGTCTCTTCGGCAACACCGTGAACCTCACCAGCCGCACGGAGACCACAGGCGTGCCCGGCCGCATCAACGTCAGCGAGCACACCTACAGGTGAGTGTTCACTAGCTAAGCTCTGGGGCAGGGCCCCCGTCATCGTCCTGTTGGGGCATAGGTGGGAAATCGGGATCGGCTTCGGGTCTGCAGGCTGCCACATAGGCTGCCACAGCTGCCTGCTTGGCCTCGGCAGTTACCGCCCCATCGCTGGTTGCCACAAACGCGGCTGCCGCGGCCTTTTCCGCATCCGTGACTGCCTCCAGCAGCTGGACACGGTTCTCGCTTTCGTCCTCGCTCTCGGTAATGCTGCTGATGGTGTCCATCCGCTGCGTGCCACTTGCCAGTCGACTACCCGGCTTTGGCTTTGGCTGCTCTGGTGGCTCTGGCTGCCCCTCGACTCCCTCCAGCTCTTCCGTGAGGTCAATGTAGCGCTGCAATCGCATAGGCAGCCTCAAAGTGTCGATGCCGTTGGGCAGTTGATTCTGCTCTCGGAGGACATCGCGAATGCAGCATCTACAGAGGAGGCAAAATAGTTATAGAAAGGTTTAATTATTTTTCTTAAAGAAATGGAAAATGGAAGAAAATGGAATTCCGATTCCATGGTCAGACAATCTGTAAAAAATATTCCACTCTCTATCATTACTTCTCTATTAATTTCATCCCTCATTTCCTTGTCAGAATCGGCTGGAATGTTACGCTAATAAAATCAGTGAATTATGAGACATTTTGGTATTCCTCTTAAGAATTCATCAATTTATCCCTCACACCACCTCTTGTCTCACATAACACGTAACACATGAGAAAATTTCTGGGAAATTGAAACTTCCAAATTGTTGACTAGCCGGAACATTCTTTGTGAATTCCGTTGGACTATTGCTTTTGTTCCGTCAATCTCAGCGGGATATTTCATAAATTAATTTTAGTTTCACACAATAAGCTCTCCAGCACATATGGGCGAGAGGTAGCGCAACAAAAAAATCTGCACAACAAACAAAGTTCATGTACTTAAAAGTTTCCCTGTGAGGGAAACAGTAGCAAAAAATAGCCGAGCCAGGCATAAACTTTCACTAAAGTTGGCCTTTTCAACTAGAGGAAGAAGTTAAGGTAGCGGATATTGGTGGCGGATTTTTCTCCGCTTGTTCCGGCTTGCCCCGGCCTTCACGGACAATCAAGAGACTTTGAGTCACAGTGGAAGCTTTCTGAAAAGTTAGCTCTGCTCATGTGTAGCGGAGCCTGTGGAAGTGGAAGTGCGTGCTCTGAAGTGGCTTTGACGGCGCACGACCTGCTCCACAGAAACTTGTCCAAAGTAAAAAGTCCTCCCCAAAATTGGCGTCATAAAATGCAGGGAAAGCTTAAGAACATGCTAATCGGCTGTGCACTGGGGGAAGGACTCAAGTTTATGTCCATGTTAATTTGTCTGTCGAATGTGGGGAGTTTTTGTGTATGCTTTTTTATGGGCACCAACAAATTCGACCAATCAATAAAGCAAGCTGTCGCCCGTCCCAGAGGAGCAGCCATAAAAAGTGGCACCAAAACATGTCGCCTATTCGTATGGAATTTCAGGGCGTGTACGCAATGTAGTTGCTCGATTTTGTGGGTAAGATGGCGTCGTCTACCATCGAGGTCAATGCATAATGAATGCATACGGAATGAGTGCTGCAAGATTTGCATAAATTGAAATCACAAATAACAAACAAAATGCCAAAGAAACTGCCACAGACGATATAAATCAAATGCAAGCAGGCGTGCTCCTGCCCCACACTTGCATGTGTACTTGAAGCCACGACAAGTGGACGCCAACTCAATTACAAGTACAGTGGAGACTCCTGCCAGACGCAGGAAGTAAGCTCTCTGATTACTAAGTTAATATTGCTTCTTTATGGGCTTCTCCACTGTACCCACAATTTCGCCCGATATGCAGGACCAACCGAACCGAACGCGAGTTTCCGCAGTACAGCAAACATTGGCCAAAGAAAAACAAGCTGACAAACAACCGGAGAGCAAACGAGTGTAGTGTAAAAGGATGGAGAGGAAATGTATGAAGAGGAAAAGTATGTAGAGTAAAATGAACGGATAGCGCACTAACAGAAACCAGTACCAATGTCAATAGTTATTTCGTTTTTTCGTGCGACACGGCAAAAGGCAAATATATGGATATATGTATATGGCACGTTCTTCGTTCGGGGTCATCGAGTGCTCGGCAAATAGCCACATACGATGTTTCATTTGTACCGCATCAGTGCCAGACGTCAACTTATCAAATTAAAACAAACTCCGGCAAACTTCTCGACTAAATACCGATCAAAGTGGGCCAAGAAATTCGGTTCAATTTAATTCATTAAGTCCGTTGGGTGGTCCATAAGCAAGTGAAGCGTGCGACAAAGTTTTGACCCCCGCCCACTGACTTGTATACAGGACATAAAAGAAAAGCAAACTTGCAATAAGCCACATGACAAAAGGCACCAGAACAAGGCCAAAGTCAGAGTCAGAAGACTTGGCAGCTGGCAGTTAGGGCTTAGGGGCAGGCCAAACGTTTGTCAAACTGCCAGTCAGTCGTCTGTCCTGTCCGCCTGTCTTATGCTTATTTCATTTTTCGGTCTTATCACAAATTTTAGTCTGCCCGTAGAAAGTTAAGCAAGCGTATCGAAAGAGCCCAGCACAGCCCTAAGCCAAAGTAATTGAATAAAAATGTTAAACTTATTTGGGAAATCCGACTTCAGTCTATCGGTGCCTGTTTCCTATGCAGACTTCCCATTAGTCAAAAGACGCTCGGAGACAGACAGTTCAAAGATCATAATTACCGACATAGATGACGCAGTGAGGGAACACCATACACCTGCTCCTTGCCAATGATTTTGTCGATTAACAGTCTGCCGTAGCGCTCGAAGAACATCTCCCTGCGTGAGGCATACAGCAGCGGCTGGAAAGAAGGGCAGAGAAATCGAGATGTATCTAAGGAGACTCCGCCGTTTAAGATATATTATCGTACTCACCTTAAAGGGCATCTCAATCATGGCCACGTTTCGCAACAGTATCTTAAGGCACAGCACCAGTTCGTAGCTGTAATTGCGGCCATTCTCAATTAGTTTGTCGAGCAGCGCCAGAATTACCGAGGTACCTCCATCCGGGGGATGCGGTGAGGCGCCGTATCTGCAATGGTGAAAGCGGTCAGTGGGAGTGGGAGCTGGTAACTGTTTGCAAATGAGATGCCCGTGCAGGCTGCCAGCACGTACACGTAGTTGGTTAGCTTGCGGTGAATGCAGGTCCGAGGACAGGAGGTAATAAATGCTAGATGCCCCGATAAACACAATGTACAAATGAAATAATGAACAGACATGGCTCGCGGTTGTGTCACTTGCACACACAAAAAGACAGGGATATGGAGAGAGAGAGAGAGGGAGGATCGTAGCAGTGGTTGAAAGAGAGAAAGGGTTAGATGTAGCGAACCCAGAGTGAATCGAAAATGAAGTGCAAATTGTGGCATGTATGTCGCTGCCATTCACTGGCGGCGGTGTCACATTTTAAATTGAAAATGTTTGTCATAAATGCTCATTTATTGCATTCATTTCACTGCCCGATAAGCATTGTAATTTATAGGCTCTCTCATTCATTTGGCCACGTCATATAAATATTGTCTTTTGGCAACCACAAGCCCACACGCCGTATGCGCAATTATGCACAAGTAAATCAACCCTCAACCAAACGGGGGCCAGAGATATGGTGGAGGCTTGTGGCAGTGGCAAAAAATACATCTCACCGCATCCATTTGCATATTTTATGGCCAATTTCAAATGAAAACGCAGCAAAGCGAAAAGCGAACGCAAATTAAAACATACAAAAGCGAAACAATATCGAGAATTTATGGCCGCATCAGCTTCACCAACAGAAGCAGCAGTGGAAGCTGCGTTAGCCGAATACTAGGATACCCTTCGAGATCCACCTTTAATTTGATGCATATGTCTGAGCAATATACTTTGATGATGATGCTAAAAAACACTCGTATATACATATGTTAACTTCTCTCAATAGCAAACATCTCAGCAGAATATTTGTACCTCCTATAAGGGTATGATGAGGCAGAAAGGCGACGACGCAGAAACAGCAACAGAAACCAACAGACAATCCCCACTCTCACACAAATGGTTTTAAAGGAAAGGCAAGGGTGCGGAATGAAAAGGATAAAACATGGAAAGCTGTGGCATGGGGAGTGGGACCATGGGGCATGCCCAGCGGGGAATTGGCAAGCCAAACTCAAACATTTGCCATCAATCGAAGCCATTGCAATTGCAATTTACTCGGTGCAATCAACGCAGATGCCAGGAATCTCGATCTCTTGCTGAATACGTCCTCCTGCCTCATGGCACCCATTCCTACCCTTTTTTTGTAGAGGAAAATTGGTTTTTAATTTCGAAATTTTCCAAAGGAAAAATGTAAGAGCTTCGAACTGTAACAAATTGTAAAAGAGTGTCAAAATAATGAAATAACTGAACATCCCACATCGTTATTCGGATGGAAAGTTGATGTGCGTTGCAAAGAATTTCATTGGGGTAAAGACTAATTCATTTAACTGAGGATTCATTGATAGTTCTCTGCGAATTTCACATGAATTTAATACTCAAAACCCCTCCTAAAATGAATATTAATATCTGACCATGCCCGAGGCTGCAACTCAACACCTTTTACGAATGAAAATGAATATTTAAATTCAATAAAAGAACCCATCAAACCACAGAATACTAAAATTTTTTCCAGTCCATAGGTTTAGTGGTGCATGTTTAATGATGGGTCAATAAATTCTTATAAATTTTGTTGCAAGTCCCAGGCAAATTTAGGAACACTGAATAGTTATTTTGATTGCACGCCAGAGAAATCTCATAATAAAATCTTAACATTTCCGACGAAATTATAGTCAAAAGAAGCCCTAAACCCTAACTCCACTGCGTCTTTTCATAGCTTTTTCTGTACCCTCTAGAGAGCATCAAAGAGAGCATCTCAGCCATGACTTGTAGACAGAAACTTTCAGTTGTTCTGGTTTTATTGGGACTCCTCTTGCCTCTCTTTTTCCTGGCCTGGAATCAATATTTGCGTTTCATGCAAAGCTGCTTTTTTGGCGCTGCATCAAAAATTGAACAGCAAACCAGGCAGTGCCAAGAATATTGTAGGAGTTGGAGAGGGGCGTGGCCGTAGCGTCGGCCCATCTTGCAATATCAAGTTAAGAAACAATAAATTGCCAGGGCAGTGCCGAAAAAGGGGGAGACTCCAGAGTCAAGGTCGACTGCCGAAAACTGCAGGCGTTTACACATAAATTTATGAATCTCTGGCCAGCTAAGGTCCGCCTTTTGTTTCACCCTTGAGTGAGGGATGTACAATGTAGATCCAATATTTGCAATCTAAAGAGAATGGTGCCTTCTGTTCTGTGGGAAATGTATTCTTGATCAGTATCTAGTTGCCAAGTTTAAGACCCTTCTGGCTGCAAGGTTATCTTAAAGTTCTGCCCCCCAATTCTGGCCTTTCTTTCTTGTGGTTCTTGCTGCCTTTGAGTGCATAGTACTCGTAACTTTCGAGCTGCCTGGTGTCCTGCGACCATGAGACAGCATGGAGACGATGGCAGCGATGCCTTGTGATGCAAATTCGCTTTGGCAGCGACTTTCATATTTAATGATAATTTTCTTCTTTCTTTTTTATATTTTTTCCGGCTTTTTGGTACTTTTGTGTTTTTTCTATGCGCTGTCGTCGACCACTTGCTTATGCTAAGCGTCTTGTAGTTTATGTTGCATACATTGCGACGCCACCAAGTGGCGACCGCTTTGCATATTTCGCGCTAATTGAAGTGGCTGCCACTGGTACTGCCACTGGTAGCGCTCAGTAAAACGCACCAAGTCCTCGGAATATCTTACCTCAGGAGAATGAGCAGCAGTTCGGGAGCATTTGCCTGCAGGGCGATGCGCAGCGGAGAGGACCTTCCACAGGACTCAATGGGCACATCAATGAATCTGAAAGGGATCAAGCAAGAAGAAAGAGAGTGTAAGAGTGAGTAAATGTCAAGAAATGCTACTTTTGAGGCCACAATTTGTGGCAGCTTTAATGGGCAACCCCGAAGCTGGATTTAACAGGCAGCTAACAGGCTAAATGGGACGCACACACAGGGAGAGCGACAGAGTGCCGTGCCACAATTAAGCTGCTTGTTGCTCGCCTACTGCTCATTCCTCATTCTATTCGATAAGCCAGAGTGAAACTTCCAGCCTTCAATATGAGTACATGCAATGTTGTTTTCCTTGGAGGCGTTTTTGTCTCCATTCAGGCATAAGCTTGTACACTGCACTTAAAGGACATTTTGCGACACAATACACACACCCATACGCACACACACCCCAGACTCATATGCTTTTATGTGTAGGCATAAAAGTAGGCAAATAAAAGACCAGAAACCACAATAAACCGGAAGTAGCATCCACACTCTCACACACCCACATGCATAGAGAGAGAAAGGTGCCTGTCTTACACCTACGCTGCTGAGCACACGATAAGCGCATTGTGAGCCCCCATCCTTCTTCTCGAAGACTGCAAATTGCCCTGGAAATTCATTTGCGTTTTATTGGCAGCGATAAAAGCGAAAGCGAGCAACGAGCCAAGTATCAAGACATTTGCAAGCGACGAAGTAAAACCTTTCGCAGCTAAGAGCTCTCCACTGGGAACTGATTTGCAACGCAAATCAAACATTTACCATTTAATCGGCTGATGAGCTGAGTGACAAATCAAATTGGTATCAGCTGTTGATGTGCTTCTTACCTATAAGACCTCTCGGCCTGAGCTCCCCTGTCTCTTCTGCCTTTTATTCATCTACAGTGAGTGCTTTTAACTTTATACTTGAGGATTTTGGACAGAGCTCGTATGAGTTGTCGCTTTACCGAGTTAAAAGTTGGCTTAGCATATCAAAATGGCAGTCATAACTAAGGCCAAGTAACAATGGCACAAAAAATACAGTGTTTTCTATAATACTTTGTATGTGAGCTTGAATAAGAACTCTAGACCAGGAATTTTAAAATTTAACACAAATGCTGTATAAATTTGAAAGGCTTACAGTACTTTAGAAAGCACTTTACCATTTGTACTAGTGAAAACTTCCAGCAAATTATAAATGCAAAAGTCACTCAAAAATAAACCTGTAGAAGTCATGCGATTTTTGGATATATTTAAGCACTTTGTTTTATTTATGTTTTGATGCCCTTGTGGAATCTGTATTCCCTACGGTGGTATATTCTCCACTGTAAAAGTTTTTCCAATATGCTATTTGTGCTCGGATTTATGCAACTTTAACGGCATTTGGCGAAAACATTTATTGTAGCACTGCTTGTCGTACTGCTTTCTTTTCGCAACAGCAGCAGCAACAGCTATGCTCACATCCTGTTCAACCTCTGACACACGAGAAACCCACACAGAAGCAGACTCACACACACAGACACAGCTATTAACACTTATTCATGGCTCTGGCTGCTGTTGCGAGAGGGCATCATAAATGTCGTCTTAATGTTTGCCAGTCAGTCAGCTTTTTCTGTTTTTCTGTCTTCTGTTTGTTTATGAAGCGCACCCACACACAAAGAGACATATGTGTGTGGGTGTGTGTGTTTATAGATTGGGGGGCGTGGCAAGTGAGAGTGAGAGAGCTTTGTGCGCTTATTACACGCATTTTTGACTTTAATCCTCGGGAGTGCTGCGAAACAAAGCCGAAATAACAAAAGGTTTACATTGCTGCCTGTTGGTTTCCAGCTTATCGCATCAGAGACACCCTCACATACATATGCACATATGTATGTGCATAAATCTTCGCTGAGCAAAAGGGGCAGAAGTGCAGAGAAACGAAACGAGTGAAAACCCCAACACTCTGAAAGTGAAAATCTTAATTATACATGACACCAGCAGCGGGCCGAGAAGAGAGCGCCAGTGATTGAGAGTCGCAGCGGCCATTGTCTGAATGAATCTCTGTATGCGAGTGTGAGAATGGGTGTGGGTACTTGCGTGGGTGCGGGTGCGGGTGCGAAAGTGTGTAAAGTGTCGCCATCTTTCACTCAATTATGGCAGACACACACAAACACCCGTATGGAGAGCCACAACAATGGCTGGTGTATTAATTTAATTAAAATCCTTTCATTTCTCTGGTCTCTTTTTCACTCTCGCTACTCTTTCCTTAGTTTCCTCAGGGATATTAATAGGCTTGTTGTTTCATTTCTTATTGTATGCGAAATACAATTATAATTATGAAGAGCACAAATTCACTTACAATTACAGTTGGGACCCACAATGTCCATCACTGTCAGAATATGGGATACCCTTCCACTCAGACACACGTGACATAGAGTCGCACGACAGCCCCGAAATATACAACAACTGGCTTTAAAATATATATTTTCTTTGGTAGAGACCACCTTTTTCGCTCCGTTACAGATACCAAAACGAAAACATTACACCCTGTTGCCCTTCTGCAGCCAAAAGAGTCTGCTTTCCCTTTACAAAACTAACCAATTAACGCAACTAGTGCTGGGGATTGCTGGAGGCAGCAACATCTAGCTTGTGTCACCGCGATTATACATATAAGCCAGGACAGGACAATCCGGGTACAAAGTCAGAGGGAACAGATGGCTAGCACTCACCTGAGCTGTCGCTCCTCCTCGAAACGCGGTATCCAGACGGGCAACGTGAGCTTCTCGCGTGTGGCATGCTTCAGAAAGTAAACCACGGCCCGGACATTTTCATGCTGCGAATACATGAGGCTTGCATGAATGTCTTTCCTACGCTGAGGGGGCTGCTAATACTCACCTGATCCTGAAAGTCGCTGCGCCAACCAGCGATAAAGTGTGGGGCATGTGGCCCAAACAAAGCGCCCAGGAATATCCGCTCAAAAGTCTTCTCACACTCATAAATGGCCACTTCGTTGCGGGGAGTTTTGGAGTTGGTAAAACGGAGCAAGCATGAAAGCGAAAGGCGAAAGAAGAGTGACGGTTAAATAATGTCATCAAATCGCAGCGGCCATGGAAATGCGGTCGTAAAAAAGCTAATTACGTGGCTGCACTTGTTGCTGCTTGGCTGAGTTTTTGGCTTTTGCTTTCCCTGGCGTCTTTCTTCTTTTTTGGCAGCAAAATGAAGTCAGCGGGAAACGGAAGCTGACAGAAATGTGGCTGGTAAAAGGAGAGCCCGAAAACACGACAAAGCTCGAATGTTAGGCAAGAGCAAACAAGTGTGGGACAGCACAAACAAGGCAGACATTTTATTGCATACGAGTCCGGGACAGGGACAGGCCTAGTCGATGTCCATGGTCTCAGTGGTTGGTTGTCCTGTTCCCTTAACGGAGGCATGCCATTAATTTCTGGCACTTTCCCTAGCTCGCAAAACTTTACGCAGCATTTTAATTAGAGCCCAGGCGCACGCATAGACACGCCCCAAATAACTTGCAACACTTTAAGGCACTTTACAAGTTTTACGATGCAACAACAGCACCAACAATAATGAGGGGCAACATCAGAAAAAACAACAAAATAACATTAGCAACACTTTCTTAACGCAATTAGCAGAAACACGTGATTAAAGTGAAAACTGCCTGCCAGCCAGCCAGCCTGCTTATGAGCGTAATAATCTGATGCGATGGGATAAAATTCATTAAAATATGCAAAGCCCCACAGCCACGCCCCAAAATCCCCACACTCCCCACTCACGTAGGGAGAGAGAAAGAAAGTTCCACCGCATACATATGCATATAAATTAAATTATTTAGTTGGGGCTGTGGCTGTCGCTGCCGCTTTGAGCTTTGCTTTCTTGTTGGAGCTTCCTTTCGGCTTTGACTTACCCAAGAGTTGGACGACCACCTCGGAGTCGCGCACTCCCCAGTCCCAGCAGGTGCGCAGGGCGATGTACAGGATGTTGTGATACTTGCCCATGAGGCATACCTGCGGGAGTTTCACAGATGAGAAATGAGAAGGAGGGCTACTTATGCTCAAGTATGTCAAACACATGCAAGAGTAATTGAACTGCATGCCAAGTGCGTGCTTGATACTTTATGCAAATACTATTAAAAAAACGCTAAAATTCAGAAATTGTTACAAGTTTGTAGCTTACCCGACCCCCATTATCGTCCTTGGCCAGTCGATGATATCGCATGGCCGCCACTACGGCTATGCCGGCCACCTCATCTGTCTGCGTGTTCTGGCCCTCGCTGCAGCCTTTAATAATTGAACTGAGATGGTCGAGCACATTCCGGCGCGACTGGCGATCCTGCAGCCCATTGCGTGTAATCTGATCGAATGTGTCCTCGAAGAAGCACTCAAAGATGTAGTCCATAACCAGTTGGCGACGCGTAGCCCTCGGATTGCACTGGTAGCTGGCCCGTTCGCGTGCCCTTGTCCGTGCCGGGTCTATGAGAAATGACCGCCGGAAGCCGTAGAAGCGTTGCGGCAATGGAAACCAGTGGCGAATCCACACAAATTTACGTTTTAATTGACTTACAAGCCGCTGAAATGCATCGAGCAACTGCAAAAACATGTCACAAACAATTAACGCAGAAAAAATTTAATAATTCGTTTACACAAAAAGTATTCCCCACAAACAATTTAAATTTCGTTAAAATTCCGTTAGAAAAAACAGTTCCCGAACAGAAGAAACGACGGAGAGAGATACAGAGCATGTTTGAGTAAAGGTAATGCAGAGAGAGAGAGCAGAGCTATGCCGAGAGCTATACTCCCTTACCTATCTTTTAAATATAGCCTGTGTCCAGCTGTTTGGGGTGGCATTCTGTCGACCCTCTCTCTCTCTCACTCTCTCTTGATATTGATTTTTTCCTGCTGGCAATGATGTGCGCCGAGAACAACAAAGCACGAAAACATTGAAAATATAAACAAATTATTGCTGAACGGAGCCCTAGAAATCCAACCCGTGGAATGTGTATCAGAAAGCAATTCATTGGTGATGAGTTTTCAATGGAATTAACTGAAAAAGTATTCCCTGTTTTCATGTGAGTACGGTGCTGGCAAACAGGTGTCTGATTGCAGGCCGCCAAGTGGATTTATGTGGCTACTTTTAATCTTTGAGTGCTGCTCTCTGATTAAATTGAAATGGATTCGATGGGTTATCCAAAATTGAGCAATTGAGAAATAGTCTAGCCTTATTCCCCCAAACAAAAGAAACATTTTTCTATCGCACAAAACTCACATGGAAATTTCACTTCCCGAAAACTGCCGGCAAGAACGGTAGATAGAATTCGAATGGAGTGCTCAGCTGTTTACCTACTCGCTCTCACTCTGGCCCCGCACTCTTCTCTCTGTTCGAACAACAGCGCTCTCGGGGAGGGAAGAGAACATGTTGTGGGTGCGTGAGTGGGTGGTGTTTGGTAGAGAGGCCTTTTAAGTGCGGTTCATTAACATGAAAGAGAATTCAAATGCAGTTTGAATATCTTGAGAAACAAAGAAGTATTACAAATCCGAACTACAGACTTCTTCCATAACATAATAAGTACTCCCAAATTGGAAGCTACAACTTACCGCCTCTCTAGTACGTAATTATTTTACTCTATGACTTTGCAATATCTTTATCCAAAACAATAATATTCCTCCAAGGCTATGAATATTTATTTTCAACATTTTAAATAACCATTTGATAAAAATTAAATTAATTAAAACAATTGGTTTTTATTGGTTAAATGAATACCAAAGTGTCGCTGGACAAAAACCGGCAATGAATATGGGACCATAATATTTATGGAAAACAATGGATTTTCTATTATTTTTTCAGTGTTAACCAAATGAAATGGTATTCATGCGAATATATTGAAAATTTGAAATACACAATCATCATGCAATGTTTACTTGGAGCATTGTTTGCTTTGTGAAGCGAATATTATATTCCATATTTTTCTTAAGCGTTCGCTGGTGCGACATATCAATTTCCACATCAATTATTCATTTTCTGCTTCTGCGGCAACCGTGGCACTGTGTGCACGCTTAATATTTGGACAGACAATTAAGCGCTGAGTAAATATTTAAGCACAGCCATAAACATTAATTAAGAACATATACACGCACCCCGAGAAGGGGAAGCATACCCAGAGATATGATGTTGGAATAATAATGTCTGACTAAAGGTTTCGGCTGCTTCGCCTTAATCGCACATGCAAATAAATATGAGGACAATTCAGGAGTCCGGGACTCTATAGGCTTCATAGTTAACTGCACTTCATTATCCATGTGGATATTCTTCCTCCTTAAACATACATGTACGAGTATATATGTGTGTAAATACATACATATGTATGTACATTCATTAATTCGAAGGCACACACACACCTGATCTGTGCCGACCAACGAGGCAGAGCTCAACGCTAATTAAAGAGGCGGTCACCGTATTGTGGCCATATGCAGGCCATCGAATGTGGCAAATGTTGCAAATAAATTGAATTAAATGCGTATGCAATCAAAAGAGTCCTCGTATCCGATGTAAATAAATGCACATTTTCACATGTGCATTGTATGGAGAAATGCATGCAGCAACAGTGAATGCGGGCACTCGAGGCGGAAACGGAAATGCGTTCGAGGCGAAAGCCTGGCAACATTTTTATGCACGGTACATGCAGAAGCCGAGGTTATATGGGCATATAGACCAAAACACTTGTAGCCTTTTAAGTTGTTATTTATACATTTGTATACCTAGCTTTCCGCGTGCTGGGTACTCCAAAGTCTTAACATTGCAGACCCACTCTGTATTTGTTATTCTGTTTTCGTTTTCACCGAAATTTCATGGGCGTTTACATATGGGTTTGTGCGGGTTCGAAGCGGATATACTACGTGTAAGTATGTACAAATGTCCATGTGTCTGAGTGCACAAACCACAATAAGCGAATTTACATAATTCCATGAGATGCAATCTAATAAAAAGTTGTACAGCAGCGTCTGTCGCAGAGGGAGAAATTATGGCAGCAATTTATTGAGCGCGATGCACGGACTGACTCCGAGGACATGCATCTGTCCAATGCATCATCCGAAGTGCATTATAGCCTCTTAAGGCATGCCTCCTTCACATAACTCAGAGCTCTTTCTTTATGTCGCCAGAGTATTTTTCCATAGCCACCTCTAACATGGGAGTCATTCGTTTTATTTCCGTTCCTCCGACAAGAAACATTCCTTTTATTTCCGTTCTTTCAGCAGGAGACATTCCTTTTATTTCCGTTCCTTCAACACGAGACTCATTCGTTCCTTTTGCGTTCTTTCTCTTTGCAGACTGCTGTGCCAGACGATCAACCAGGATGATTCATTTCATTTGGAGTACCGTGGCCCGGTTATTATGAAGGGCAAGCCCACGCCCATGGACTGCTGGTTCCTGACGCGTGCCACCAGCAGTCTGGGAGCGAGTGGTAGCGGCGCCACAGCCGGCGGCAATGGCAGCCTGGATTCGCCGCTCCTCCAGCCCACCACGCCGACGGGTCCGCCGGGTGCGCCGGGTGCAAGCAGTCAAAGATTGGGCGCCCATGCCAGTGTCTCACGTACCTCGTCGGCCGGGCCCGGTGGGGCAGCCAGTGCGTCGCCGTTGGACACATAGGAAATCTGCAAGGATTCGTCTTGCTGCTGCTGAAACATCCTGTAAAGTTGCCCCAGAAAAAGCTACGTGTCTGTGTGTCAGTCTGGTCCGTCTGCCTGTCTGTCCGCCTGTCTGGTCCCGCAAGTCGACCACTTAACCACTTCATTTCTGTATTTGTCCTGCCTGCATCTATGTGGCCTGCATGTGCATCTGTGTCTAAGTATCTCCGTGTGTGTGACTGTTGCTGGTGGCACGTTGCGGCTGGAGTCAGAGACGTCGGATCGTGGTGCAAGGTAATTTATGTTAATGCTCTCAACCACCCTACTGCATTCAGGCCAACACAACCCCTCCCGACCACTTAGCCAAGTCACTTTACAAATGATTTACATTTCTTCAGCTGCCGCACGGCAGACGTACACCGTATACGTACTCGTAATTCATGCCACATTATCTGGCTATTTGCCTCGGATCCATTGGCATTAGTTGTAACCATGGCTCAGGCCTTATCTCGGCAGCAGTTCAAAACAAATTTTAATGCCAGCCATAAAGAGAAGCGCTGGGAGAGACGATGGGACATGTTCTCTGCTCTGTTCGGCCAATCCTTTCGGCTCAATGGCATGCTCCCATACTATGCCGCTTGTCGGCCATAAACTAGATAAGTCCAAAACAACTCAATATAAAAGCCATAATATGCCAAACAGTTAAATACATCTCTCCACGAGTCGGCTCGGCAGTGACTGCTGCCAGCTCTGCCAAAGGATTTTGTCAACGGAGAGCTTGCGACGGCCCTGCCCCGCACCCATCCCTTGGCTCATTCAGTGTCTGCTTGCCGGCAGTTATTTTGTGTGTGTGTTTTGGCAAGTAAAAAGTTCTCTTCTAGCCAAAAGACCGCAAGCCATAGAAAAGATACAAGGGAATTTAACACATATTTTGAAAACAAATATTTAAGATGAGCAAACAGAAGAAGCATCGAAAGGAACCGTCTCCTGTGGAGCCACTAGGTAGTTCCAAGAAAAGACGGAGAAGGTACTCCCTTCAATGAACCCTTTCTCTGCTTAACCTGTCACGAGAGTGTACTCACATAGTTAATTGACATCGCACAGTCACAGAAGCGCCAAAGGCAAACAATTAGTTTCCAGAAAAACAAAACTAGTGTCAAAATTATTATTCTTTTTAGCAATGTCAACAGGGTTGCCTTAGAGCAGTGCAATTTTTTGTTAATAAGTAGGACCGTGTTGACTTTAGTGTTGGGTAATAAGTGCCAACGACAAGTAACTTGCTGTTTGGAGTAGTTCCATCTCTCAAATCGATTTATTCCCATCCCCTTGGCAGCTGTACAAACAACGATCGAGTTCAATTTTGTATGGTAAGCCCGCCTCAAATTGATTTGTTAGCGGCAGCATTTAGAGGAAAGCTGCCTGCAGCTGTGCAATTGCAAGTGCTGCGTGGCATGCCATGCGGCATGCGATGGTATGCAAATGAATGCCATCCAAGTTCTCTGTTTGCCTAAGACCTGTCTGCATCTGCCTGAGGATGTCAGGGATGTTGGGCCAAAGTCGGTTAATGTTGTTGCAAAGCAGTGCGTTCTGTGGCTGGTGTGCAATCTGCAGTTGAATGTCGATTTTCTGCTTGTTTGCCTGCGTTCCAACTTTAATTGAAATTAGTGAGGAGTTTTCGATTAGGCCACGCCTCGAATGTTTGGCCAGACAAATGTTGACTTGTGCCTGACAATTCCCATCCCAGAACCACTCCCAGTCCTTCTTTGATGCAGTTAAATTACCCAACACATGCAATTGCTTGGGGCCCTACATACATGCTTTATTAATAAGGCACCAGCCAGGATAATAAAACTTGTGTACCTCTCTGGCCCGGAACAACCGACAGATGAGAGTAATCTAGATAGGAAAACTTGTATGTCGGGTCTCTGAAAAACTAAACATACCAAAAAGTTGACTCCAACCACATACACGTGGCTGCCATTTGCTGTAATGGGTCACAGACCAGGTGGGCAGATAATTCAATGAAAGCTGGAGAGAGTTCCTTGTGCCAACATGTGAGTAATTTCCATTGAAATAGGGAAGGCTCCCTCCGGTAGACTTCAACTCTTTTGGGGTGCCTCTGCCTCGTTCTTCCCTCTGGTCTCATTATCGCCTTGTGCCAGTGTCATCAGCATTATTACTTCATAATCATTACTAACTCGGAACTTCCTTGGCTTGGGATCTGTCTCTCTCTGAGTTTTTCTGCTCCCGAGCATCCGTCACAACAGAGACAGGATGGGAGGTGAAGGAGTATCAGCAGGGAAGCCTATGGAAGCCGTTGCCTCTGACATTTTGTCGTCGGCTCATCGCAATCATAATTTCCATCTTTATGAATTTGTAATGAGAGAGAGAGAGAGAGAGAGAGGTCTATCCCTCTCTGCAGCTGACAAACTTTGCACGCCTGTCACTGGCAATATCAACTAAATTTTTAATAAGACGCCTGGCCTTGAATGCCACGTCCAATTGTCGCATAAGAGCTTATGCTGTATTTAGTTGAGTAAATATTTATTTGATTGGGTTTCTTTCTGGGGTCGGACTGCCGGCTTACCAAATCCGGATTTGCGTATTTGGCGCGCAGGAAACGGAAATTGTGCGAGGTCGATGGAGCCGGCATTGATGCGGAAATGTAAAGAAAACTCGCCCTTTGTTGTGGGGTAGTAAATATGTATCTGCCTCATGTATGATGAACTACTGTGCTCTACTCTTCGAGTAATGCAAGTGAAGGATCCACATGCAACTTGAACTGTAGTTGAGGCAGCCACTAATTAAATTTAATTAGAGTTCAGCTGCAGGCTGTAGATAAACACGTAATTGGAAAACCGATTCGCAGCTATAAGGGAACACAATTCATCTTCGTCCCTGGTAGCTCTTTAAAGTGCGAAGACAGCAACCCCAATCGAGGCCAAGCGAAAAGCAGCAACCGAATCTCCCCTGCAACTTCCTGTACAAATAGGCCGGATGTAAAGAATAAATAAGACCAAATAGAAAAAAATGAAGGAAAATTATGAGCAGCGAAAAAAAACGAGGAAAAACCCAAAGCAGGATTACATTTACGGAATATGTGCCAGTTGAAAGGAAACGAAAGAAAGCAAATTTTATGGGGACCAAACTTTGTGCTTTGAAACCCTTGAAAAATTGATATTTTATTAGCAAAAGAATGGACAGCATTCAGAGATTTATTAAAAGAAAATGACAATTTATTTGCGGGTAGACCTTTAATTAGGCAAATTTCAGTTCCAGTGTGCTGCGGCCATAAGAACTAATCAATGTTAATCCATTTCTAACGAGCCATCGTTAGGACCCCGACACATACACACATACGAGCACTCATACTCGTGTTCTCACTCGCACAAGAGGTCCGCCCACACTCGCCTCCTGTTGAATGGCATCATCAAAATTCCAGCCGACGACTTCCCAGTCATCAAGTTGCATGCCAACTGGCTGTTGTTGCCGACATTTAACGATTATGTGTGCCATATCGGGGTAGATAGATACCCATTCAATGGCAATATATGTCAGTACTTAAAATGCCGAGCAAACCGAATGGATTTTGTATTAGCATCCCCATTTACTGATGTAATGTGTTTGTTTTCATTACGACATGAATGTTGGTACATTAGGCAATGCTTTGATTAAAAAATAACTGCAAAGAAATGCTGAATCACAGCTGTAAAAGTTCGTGACTCTAAAGCTAAAATTGAAACTCTTATCTCTCTGATTTTCTAACTTTTGCAACAACTTTAAGGCCTTAGAGTCTATATATTCCCATAGGACTCTCACAGTTTTCCCATATTTGTTCCACACTCCAATTGAAATACGAGCGTACTCGCTGTCCGCAGTTTTCACATGGGGAAAAATGTGAGGCAAATCGAGTGTGTGACCGGGAAGTTTATGCTTTTTTGCAATGGAATGCAATTTGCGCGAAAAAAATGGTGAAAACAATGCTCTCTTCGATACGCCTGCAACATCAGTATCGGTAGCTCTCCGTTTCCCGTTTCCCATTTCCAGCAATATTTTCAGCTTTTCTTGCGCTCTTATGGCGTTTGCTCCCTTTTTCATTCCGCTCGACAAAAGGCGTAAACTTTTGCAAACACAATCCCTGCCACATTTCTCCTCTCCCGACCAACACTCTGCTCACCTTTGTGCATTTGATTTGTGGGGGTCCATAAAGTTCGAGGCAGTCCTCCGATGCGATATTTACAATTTTAATTCAATTTGTTGAAAATGTTTCTCCACTCGTACATGTGCTTGGTGGTGGCTGGCGGAGGGTTGTGGGGAGATGACCCCCAAAGAAACACTTTCTGCTATTTTTGCACATTAAACTAATCGATATTTTATGGGCAAGCCATGACAAGGCGGGTCCAGAGGACAACCGAGCATTAGATGCAAGTACATTTTAGCCATTTTGTCGTCGTAGTCGATTCAATGACAGCTCGGCCGAAGGACATCCAAGGACTACTGCTGTGGGTACAGGAACAGGATAGAACATCCACAGCAGCATGTTGTTGTTTAATTGTCTGTAAAATTGTTAAATTGCTTAGCGTGTCGACAGGGCAGAGGCAGGGCTAGGGGCCGATCCTGGAGATGCTGCTGTTGTCAGCGGCTTTGGGGTTAACATGCATGTGCAATTACCATACTCTGCACATCCTGCATTCGTTACCTCTACCTTACCCACTTTCCTTTACTTCCAAACGATTCATTTATTTATCTCCTGCTTGCATTTTACGCAAATTGAAAATCGAACCTTGCCAAACCCCAAAAAGGAAACTGAAACTGTAACCGAAACTTACAACGACATTGAGGCCATAAGAATTATTCCACTAATGCTATAAATAATCGTTTTCTGGCAGACCTTAAAACTAGTCTAACGGAGAAAAAAAAAAAACAAACACAAAAAACAGCGAGAAAGCGGGCAGGGAATTGCTTACGTGATTGAAATTTTGAAAATTTCCCAACAAAGGCCGTTCCAGCATCCAGCACCGGTGTCAGGGTCTCTCTCATACGTTGGCCAGTTTTTTGGCAATCAAAAGTTGTTTGCGCCTTTGTAGTTTTTACTGTTTTGTGGCTTTTATACGGCCCTTCATCCACCTTTCCTCAAACGCAGTTGGCATAACAAACAAGAGCCCAACGAGAAGTTTCCGTTCTCTTCGCTTCGCTTCTATTCTGCTCTCTTCCCTTTCCACATGGCCAAAGTCCAACTTTTGACATTGACACTGTTACTGGCTCTGGCTATGGGTCTGGTCGGGGTCCCGACTACCGCACCTCACCAGCTACGGGACCGGCTTTGCGGCGTAATTGGGCGTGAAGGGTTAAATTGAATTGCGTGCTCACGGGAGCCAAACGGTTAAACAAACAAACATGGTTCTGATTTCTGCCTTCGCATCGAATTCATTGGGGAGGGGGCAGTGCGTGACCGACATAAGAGTCGGTGTATTTCCATTTTAGTTTTTAGTTTCCGTTAAATCCAAATCTCTAAATTGTTTTCTCGTTTCAGGTAGAGATAATGGTCCTGTAAAAATGTTAAAACTATCTCCGTGTCTGTACGTGTGTGATCCTTGTAGATGTTTAAAAAACGATATTTGTTAACATGTATTTATTATGATTCTACTTTTGTGATGGTTTCTTAGGCTGAACTTTTTTGTGTGTAAAGATAAAATACAATACTCCTACTCGAACTGTATACAAATCTGAGAGCGGAAACCCATGTAAGGCGGAATATTCTAACTAAAACCACTCTCAACTTTTGGGACAACCCTAATTAAGCCGTAAACGTAAATTAGCATAACCACAAGGCACCAAACAAAAAACCAAACAAAATGATATATAATATACAAAGATATATACTAGAAATAGATTGTATGTATGTACTTTGGGTTCGTCAACTTTCTATACAGGGCTATCGACCAGCAAATTGTTAGCAAAACAAAACTCAAACTGCACCAAGACAAAAGTAAAAGTAAAAAGAGTATACAAAACTGTACAACAAAACAGAGAAACGGAAACCAAAGCAAATATTTATATGTTCCATCAAGAAAGTACTTACGAGTATATACATAGGTTAAGCAGTCCTAACTCCAGAAGTTCGTTTAAGTTTCCATTGATCTATCGGTAATGTTATGAAGAAGACAAGTCTCAACTTTACTATAACTGAAAAATAGCTTTATAGTTCTTAAGCCATCACACCGGAAGACTTCCCCTGTCTCTCACTCTCTGTCTAAAATCATTGACTAATTAAGGGGAATCTGTTAATAACCATATAAGTATAGTAAATATATATGCATCTAGATATATTATATATAGCAATATGAATGTGCACAAATACTACGATATCCAACTGTTCAGCTGAATGTTCGTTTTTCTAAGCTTAAGTTTCTTTAGGGAGCGATAAATGATTGATTGTAGGATTGTTTTTTGGGAGGGTGTGGCATAGTTACATTTAAGTTAATTACTGTACAAAAGGCTAAGAAGTGTTAAGTGCTAAAACGAACTACAGTCCTCACCCCCTTTCTCTCTGCTCACCCCCTCCTCTCTGCCTCTCTCTATGTCTTCATCTAAAGTAAATGTTAAATATTTAAAAAAATAATAATATATGTAATTGAAATCAATAAAAATATCTCATTGAACCCTGAAATATTGAATGGAGTAACCTTGGCTCTCCTCCCTCTCTTTCTCTGTTATTCGCTCTTGTCAATCCACAGTTTCTTTTCCTCTATTCAGCTACCCACCAATTCCCATAACAATAATTCTGTTTTATTATTTTCTGATTTTTTTTGTATTTTCTTTGTATTTTTTTTTGTGACTTATAAATATCTTTTTGATGGATGTCTTTTTTTTTTTAAATGAAATTCTGTAATTACATTTGAGGGGTGTAGAAAGATTTTGTTGATTTGTGATTCCTTATTCTGCCCACGATCGCACGTACTCGGAAGCTCATCAATGTGCTAATCAAATTGCATGTTGTTTCGCTTGTTGCCACCTTGGTGTTGGCAGCAGGGCCTGTCGAGCCTCGGCCTCCTCTTGAGCAATTTTCTCGCGTAGCCAATAATTCGCACCGCAAACCAGGAGCAGCAAGGTGGGGATGAGAATGAGCAGCATCATGCCCAACGAAATGCTTGCCACACGTGCCGATTGCTCCTCGTGGCCTGGAAAAGGTGTGTGTGCAATGGTGAATAGACAAAGGTTCGCCCAGAATAAATGTTGCTTTGGAGTGGGACTCGAGTGACGTAATTCATAAATTAAACAAGCATCCACCCAATCTTCTCTACATCGTTAGTTGCCTACTTTAGAGCTGGGCCTTGAGCTGGGGCTCAGCTCAGCTCTCCTCTTCTATTGTGTTATATCTCTCCATATATACTGTTGTTCAGGACAGACAAACACTGCATACTCGGTACAAGCAGGAAGACATACACACACCAACGGACAGACAACTTGTCCATCAATTTGCTCAAGATTGATTGACATTGGCGTAATGCACACAATACATTTACTACTCTCCTGCTGCCTGGAGGTTGGACGTTGGAGGTTGGAAGCGTAGGTGGAGTGTCTGGGTGTGGCACCAATGCCAGAAGAAACAGCAGCAACAGCAAAAAAAAAAACAAAACTCAAATGACAGTTGGTTGAAGATTAATGTCTTTGGCTTTGGCCTTATTGCTTCGTTATAAATTTCATGTAATTTTCGTTTGCATTGCCATTGCACCGAAGGATATACATATGTACACTGGACAACACAGTGAAAGATTTGATTCGATTTAGATAAAAAACGAAGCAAGCGATGGCTTGGAAATCGGACATTTTCAAACCGAAGAAGTGTCAAGCTTAGTCTTTGAGGAGTGCCTTCACTTTTTTCTTAAAATTTTATTTGTTTTCCTGACCTTGTGTCAAATTACTACAGAAAATTGACAGACAGTTGGCTGGGACCGGAATTCAATTAAACAGGCAAACAAAGCGAAACCCTGCAAAGTGTCAACTTTCATGTAACAATTGGCATTATCCGCTCAACCCTGCAAAAGATGTGTGCAAACATTATTGTACAATATATTTAACTATAAACAAGTTTTAGTTTTATTTATGTAGATAAATTGATGAACTTTACAATGGCATTTAGGCCGTTTGTTTTACCTGGGCCGAACACACAAATGAATTACGTGATTTCCATGTGCTTAATGTACAAAGGATTGGCCGGATTTTGGGTTTGGTTTTTGGGGATTTTGGGGTTGGGCTATTATCATAGACATGTTGTTGTTATTTGCTTAAATGTATGGATGGCATTGGTCATGGCCGTGGGCAAACTGCAGATACAAATACAAATACTGTGGATTACACATAGATAAACCATGGCGACAGGTGGGACAGCTTGGACAGGGACACAGTTAAAAAATGTACTTAAAATTAGATTATTATTTTGGCTCGAAAGATTTGAACTTTGCAGCTTTGCAGGGAATGGAGAATCGAAGACGATCGAAATGGGAATGAGTTTAGACCTCCGTGGACTTCTGCACCGATGGCGTGGGCGATGTGGCCAATGGCGGGGATGGCAGGCCACTGTCTTGCGTCAGCTGCTGCCCGCCCGGAAGAGTTGGCGCTGCCCTCAGAGGCGTGGCACTGGCAGTGACTGGCACACCCGAGGGTGGCCGGCTGTAGTACTGAGTGTTACTGGGTAGCACTGGGACGCCGCCGAAGCGGTTCTGGGCCGCCGACTGCGGTGTGTAGTTGATGGAGCTGGCGGCGCTGGTGCGGCTATCGAGGCCACTGAAGGTGGGGCTGTACTGCTGCTGGTGCAGGCGGTCGGCTTCCTCCGGCGACAGGGGCTGGTGGTAGCCGGCAGGGTGAATGGTGCCCGTGTGGACATCGGCCTCGTCAAAGTCATCATCGTCCTCGTGATCGTGGGGTCCATCGACGGGCGAGCCATCGCCGCCGTGCTGGTCCAGGTCGGTGCCAGAGGCGCGCAGGGAGCGGCGGCCGGTCTGCTTCGGCTTCTCACCTGTTACGTGAGGGTTATTAATGTAGGAAATGTCCGTGGCTAACTTTGTGCTAGTTCTATTATCACTACCTTCCGATGAGGTCACATCCTCGTCGTTCTCATCCAGATCCCATTTCTTTGCTGGAAAATCAATTTGCGGTTTGCCCGGTAATGGTTCGTTCGTGCGATATACTTTATCGTAGGACCTACTTTTCTTGAGCGTGCTCGCATCGGTATCGCTGTCATCGTCATAGTTCAGCGTACGCAAATTCCGAGCAGAGCTGGCACGCGACCTGGGCAGCATCGGCATCTGCCATTGCGGGTCCTCCTTCAGCTGCTTCTGGCGGTAGCGGTAGACGCCGCACACGATGCACAGCATCAGCGGGCAGATCACGAGGAAGATAATGCCAATTGCAATGAAAGCGACGCGACGCGTGTAATACACCTCACCTGTGCGAGAGCAACAAGGTCAAAGGTTGGTCAAAGACAAGGCAAATAAAGGTGAGTTAAGGGTGGGTCCAAAGAAGGGTTGCTCTGTGCCTATCATCAGGATGATTTTCATGTTCTGGTGCGTATGAAAATATTCTTAAATAAAACAATGATGTGAAATTTATGTACATAAATTAATCTGACTCTTAAAAGCATGGCCCATACGCACTAGACTGATCAAAATTATCCTGATGGCACTCTGTTAAGGATATTCTAGGGCGGGTACTTACGTAGACACTCGGTGTAGCCATATTCGGGTACGTTCCACAGGCCGCTGGACAGGCACTCGCGACGCTGATCGCCGACCAGAATGAAGCCCTCGTTACACTCAAACGAAACCTTGGCACCAGGCATGAAATCAAAGCTGAGCTTGCGACCAAAGCGAGGAGTCTGCAGCACACCACAGGATACCACCGGTCTGTGAATCGAAATCGTGAAGATTAGTTTCTGTTTGAAATCGTTTCGTTAGGTTTTCTACTGTACTCACTTGGAATTCTCCGCTTGCATATTCACTATACTGTCGTAGTAGTTCTTCGTAAAGTGCGCCAAATCTCGATTCAGCGTCATGGCATAGTCATACTGGCATTGATAGCACTCGCCGCACAGCTCCTCGGCACGCTCCAGGTCATAGGTGCGATTGGCGGGCAGGAAGTCAGCGGGATCCACGACAAAGTTGGGCTGGAAGGTGGCGTTGGCATAGTAGCTGGACATGCGTCCGAATTCGCGGGTAAATAGAGCGGCACCCACACCAGGCACCTCTCGATCTGTGAGCATCCATTTGAGACCAAAGTTCGTGTGGATGCTGCGCAAATCGTTGAGATTGAGTGAGGCCACCTGTCCGTTGGGCAGCATGAAATCGTCCATTGGATTGAAGCTCCAATTGCCAAACAATCCAGCAGTTTTGTTCTACAAAATAAAAGGAATTAGACGGATTTCTAAGGCCAGTTTTTTTCTGATTTCAAACTTACTATAAACTTCCAAGGAAGGAATACGCGACCCGTCATGAAGCCCTCGTTTTCGACCACCTCGACGCCAATGCCGGCATCGAACTGCACGACCACCTGGGACTGATTGAGCAGGTAGGTTGGCGTGTACACGGAGACACCATCAAAGTGCTGGAACTTCAAGCTCTCGCGATCAAAGTACACCTTGCGACCATCGGCCAGGACATCCAGGCGATAACGCCAGCGAGCATGAAGTGGACGCAAGCGAACCTCAATCGTGGTAGTGGTATTGCCCCTCATGGCCACTGCTGTGAGCTGTGTGGCCTGAACCTTGCCGTAGTAGTTGTCCGGCAGCTGCTGGAAGCGGCCCTGCACCTCAAAGCGGTTGCTCTCGTCCGTGCTGCGTGCCAGCACAAACTCGCCCAGTCCGTTGAAGGTGTAAGCACTGCCATCGAAGGTCACGAAGTGGGGATCACCAAAGACGCCAGCAATGCCAGGGGCCTGATAGGCCACACAATCCTGCGAGGGACGACGCTCGAAGCGGTAGGTCTCGCATCCGACAGCCTGCTCCTCCTGCCAGAAGCAGCAGGAGTAGAAGGGACGCATGTCGTGGAACCACATGGAGAGAGATGGTACTTTGCTGGCCTCGTTCCACGGCATCTTGCCCAGATTGTGGACGCGGCGTGGCCGAGAGCCCCACATCTGATCGTAGGTCAGCATCAGGAAGCCATAACGATCATAGCAGCACTGCTGTTCCGCTCCTTGGGCACTGTAGCAGGTGAGAGACAGATTAGCAATGGAGAAGCGATTAAGAATTGTTTAACTTACACTGGTGTACCACTGACCACACAGTGGATGGCTCCTCGGTGGCGCAAACAGCTGGGATTCGAGTCCTTGTCGCACTCACGGTCGGGCCGGAAGCGTCCCTTGTCGAGCACCGCCTGGTCCAGGGTGCAGGGGCACAATGGCAGATCCGCCGCAAAGTTCCTGCAGCGAAATGGAATATTTCAATGTGTAAATGAAAACCCGCGAAACAAAGAGAGGCGTTCGCTGCCGCTAATTAGAGCGGCTTCCATTTCCAATTTGGCATTCGGTTGCCCCATTAATTAGCGGCAAATGGAAATGCATTCTCCGCTTCTAGGGGGATCTATGTCTTACCTGAGGAATCGGTCGCTGCGTATCCAATTATCGCAGAGAGCTCGGGGCCAGCGCAGACCGTGCTGGCGCTCCCACTGCGGGGCCATGTACCAGGCGAGGGGAATGGGCCGTGACCAGAGGATGCTGCGGGGTAGATAGAATGGGGAATTCATTGTAGATTCTATTCAAAAATTCCATTCGTTGTTGCATTAAACATACGCCACTTGGGCTGCCCACAACCTCTGACATTAGCCGTAGTGCAGTCAAATGCAGATGAGAATGGCATTCGATGAACACGTCCCACGTCCTGTCTCAGTGTCTCATCTCGCTGACATGGAACACGATACAACCATTAACATTCAGCATTCATCCCACGCTTGACACATTTACCGCCCGCCTACGGCTGCCATGGAGATATTTTTCATTAAGTTTTCACAATTACTTGGCCATCATGACGGGCCATCAAATGGAAATTAAATGTTGTAACAATGCAAACAGTTTATTTGGCCCGAAACCCCTTTGGACCTCCAACTAAACGACACCCAAAGGTGCCGTAAACCAAAAAAACGAAATGGTTTTATATTACGCCATCAGGGGCGAAACAGGGCTGCGTTTTTGGCCATTTTCTTGATGGTCAATAAGGCCAAAAATATGAAGGTACAAGTTCCGGCTAAAATTGGGTTTCTTCCTGCTGGAAGATAGACTCTGAGCTTCTCTATTGAGCTGCTTATATTTTTTATGGGCCAGCAGCAGCAGCTATGAGATACTTCCAGTTTAAGTGCGAAATAATTGCAGGACGTGAAAGACGGGAGAAAGGCTTAAGCCAAATGCAAACGAGGCAGACATTACGATTGCGATTACCATTAAAAACACATTTCAAATATTGATTAGCTCCGAGAGAAGGTCCTGCGATTACAGGCTGTCATAATAAGCAATCTTCGGGCAAGCCAGAGCAAATTGATTGAAGTCCCAGTCCCAAAAGGGAAACCAGAACGGGGCTGAGACTTGAGGACAGAGTGCACTTGTCTCTCATAGAGATTGCCCTGGCAAATTGAATAAAAACATGAGCGCAGGACACCACCGAGAACTAATTAATACAGAGGACACAGTGGACACACAGATGGAGTGTTTCTGGAGAGCAGACTCCCTTCCAATTACTTACGGACTGAGGGCTAGACCGGAGTACTGCTCGGGCTGTGTGAGATTGATTTGCAGGAAGCCAAACTGCATGTCTCGGTTCTTGTTGTTTCGATTGATGTAGTTTGAGGGCGTGATCACATAGCTGCCGGTATTCGAGTAGCTGGCCTCAATCACATCGATGTACTCCAACTGGGGCTCGATCTTGGTCTCGCGGTAGCCCCACAGGGAGATCATCACGTTGGCATTGGCGTTGGAGGTCAAATTGAAGGAGTTCCAGGTGATGCGAATCTCGTTGGGGTTCTTTTTGTGCACATCATCGGTGGCAAAGAAAATCTTCTCGGTGGCGGCGGCCGGCGTCTCCACGAAGTACTTTCCACGCCACTTGAAACGCTGGGTGCCCACCGATATCTGGAAGCGAATGTAGCCCTCGGCCTTGAGGTAGGGCTGGACACAAATCACGCGATTGCGATCCACGTAGGTGCCCAGCACGGACTCCGTGTCGAAGTGGCAGGTCACACGGATGAGTGGGTCAAAGCAAGGTCCAGTAATGTTCACCACCTGCCCGCCCAGCATAT
The DNA here is from genome assembly GCF_008121235.1 of Drosophila subobscura. NCBI lineage: Eukaryota > Metazoa > Arthropoda > Insecta > Diptera > Drosophilidae > Drosophila > Drosophila subobscura. The sequence continues at coordinate 23,968,586 of NC_048533.1, read as the reverse complement.
TACCCGACTCGGGGGCAAAGGTCAGTGGCAGCAAAGCGGCATCTACATAACCGATAATCAATCAATTAAGTAATCTCTCAAAGCTAAACGCAGGCTTTCATACGCACCTATATCCTTGTTGCAAGAGCCTATGAGAATCTGCTCGTCCACACGGAATATGTGACGACCAGGGAAGCCGTTGGCCCAGCCTCGGTTGGCCAAATCCCGAATTACCATGTTCTGGCTGTAGGGCTTGTACTCGTAGGCCTGGGTGCCATTGCCAGCATTGAAACCGACCTGAAAATAGGGGGCAAAAGTTCAAATATCAGTGGGGACATGCTAGAGGGAGAATGTACAAGTGCGTGTGTGCCATTGCCATAGCAATTAAATCTCTGCATGCAGATATCCTTGCACATTTAATTAACTGTTCACAAAGTTTGCAATTATGTTCGGGGGCTTAGACAAAGTTTAAATTGTGCGTTTAATTACGTACAAGTGGCTGGCAAACTGAAGAGGGCTCCACACTGCAATGAATGCAGAATTTCTATTGCAAAATACACAGATACATAGAAAGGAAACTTGAGAGGAATAAGTAATATTAGAAGAACTGTAATGAGTGCTCTTCTGTATTTTTGGAGACTATTGAAAGCAGTTAATATTACACAGATTGCATGTACACGGATTTTCTGTCTTAGTGCTCGTCGTTGGATTATTCCATCTACATGTTCAACTTTATACACCCTCCTAGAAACACTAATGTTTTTTCTCTGATTGCTCAGCACATTAACAAACCAAACATGAAAGAGAACGACGAGAAAGGTAAACTAAAAGCGAAAGCAACCCACCTTCTCCTGCTATTACAAACTTTTCATTTAATTGAAATTAATTCCGAGAGAGAAAAAAAAGAACAACTTACATAAGCAGGTGTGCCGCCCTCACCCTTGGTGGTATCACCGCCAGCCTCGGTGTGGGAAAGCCAGTTGAGCACGCCATAATTCCAGATAATATATGTGTAGACCTCATCAGTGGCCAAGACCATTTGGAAGGTGTTTGTCTGCGAAGGGAAATCATAAAAACGATTTAAATACTTTGAAAAGTAGAGAGCAAAAAGGACACTCACCGTAAAAAGAGAGTTGTCAATGCCGCCGGCAAAGGATACATTCTTCCAGGTGGAGATCACCACATGCTTGGGCACGAATGTGTCTGCTCCCACAACACCCTGTCGGATGTCCCACATGGTGCGCTCACGTACCTCCACGCCGAAGCGGTCTGTGCGGCCCATTAGATCACGTTCCACGCTGAAAAGGGAAGATGGAAGTTAGTCGAGTTTTGGGAATACAGTGGACTCATGTGTGTGAATCGAAATCAAATCAGGGCGAGAGTAGACCTAGGGGTGGTACTCGCACGGGTGGTATATGCAAAGTATGACTTCCTAGCGGCGTCTACAGGAAGATAAATGGGTTCGATGTTCGGCATATAAATCAGGAGGCCCAGGCACAGACACGTGCACAGACGATACTGATTTTCCTCTGTCTTATAACTTCCTCGGTTCCCACTTTCCAAATGTTTTCATAAACATTTTATTTATTTTACGCTCTTGTGAGCACTTTCAAGTGTTTTTTGACTAGGGTGTGGATGGGGCTGTCAGCCGTATCGACGTCCGACACATTGGCGACGCCGACGCGGCAACGTGGCGTATGATTTATATGCTTTAATTATTCATTACCCAGCAGCACCGCTTCTTTTCTTTTCTGTGCTTCTCTGTTCTGTTCTGTTCATTTCCATCTGCGTCATAAATTGTTTTAAGCCAGTTTAGTAAAATTACACCCGAGCTCATGCAAAATGCTTAGGACCAAGCCATTTCAAACCCAGGCAGGCAGTCATTGGATCAGACAAATAAATCTTAAGCCGATTTGCCAGGGATTTTTATTACATTGCTGCAGCGCGGGATGAGGGATGCCTTTTATGCGGCTCCCGGGGCATGGACACGGGCACGGGGCACTACTTAAACGAGTTTTCATTGCCGGACAATTGCATGGGAATTGCTCTGCTCTGACCACCACACTGAGGTGGACAATTGGGGATTGCCGGAGCAATCGCCTCTTGGGCGCCATAAGAGGCTTATCAAATGAAGCGTTCGGATCAATACAAATACGAGCATGTCCCGCTGCCTAGCAAATCGAACGCAAATTGAACTATCAGTTAGACAGATGGGCCGACGATGACAGAGCCAAAGCAGAAATGTATTAATATTTTAAATTGCTTAATGGAATTTAAAATTAAATTAAATTGAGCACAATTTATATTCGGTAAACTTTAAAGAATAATGAAGTCTTAAATTTCCTGTAATTTGTGCCATAATTTGAACATTTTCAATTTTTATTTTTGGTTTGATTTCTTATGTGTTAAAAATACCATTCATTGGGATCCATCTATCTCTTTATTTTTATAATAAACCTTAAACTAATTTCTCAGTCAAAGCACAAGGATACGCATTTAGGGTATTTTTCATCGGAAAACAATTGAAATTGCCAAACTCGTTATGCCCCAGCATTTTTGTGTATGTGGTTCTATGGCAAACAAAGATGAATGTGCGGCCTTTTCTATTTGCATTTGCACGGTAACATTTTATTGATTTTGCCACAACGTTTGTTGGACAGAAATGGAATCAAATAAGAACCATCCAATCGCTCAGATGCCAAAGCAAACAAATATGAAAAGTACGGAGAGAGAGACAAACCAGACATGGAGGATTACTTAGCCTCCAGTTCTCTTTGATCTGGGTTATGCCATGCTACTCTCACTTATTTATTAACACTTCAGCGGCCTGCTAAATGCGACTGTAAACAATTATGTAATAAAGACTCATAATGCAGCCATAATCAGCCTATATGCATGTACATTCATGTTCGCCTTTCAATATTTGAGCGCACATAAATTAAAGGTGGCAGCAGATGGCAATGGAAATAAATTACACAATTACGCGTTTCTTAGTCGGTGGTAGACACAAAAAGCAAACAGAAGGGAAGGCTGAATTGAAAGCAGAAGCTTTAGATACCCTTGCATATTTAATAGGTCTATAAAGACTTCATTGTCACCCATTCATATTTAATATCTGAAAGATCCGATGAGATAATATTTCATTCTCTCATTCTGCCGATGACAATCTGACCAAGACAATAAGAGGCTCCACTATACACATGACATGTACTACAATCTATAGACTCTTTTCGAATTTCTATGCTATCCAAACATTTGATCAAATTCGCAAAACCATCGAGGCAAAACCACAAAAAAAGTGGAAATGTGTAAAAGCCGCAACAGAAGAAGAGCCCCGAGAAGGAGATAACCAAACACACACACGCACACACAAAGAGGCTCACAGTTACTTGCATAGTTTATCATTTGTTTGCCGCACTCCTCACCCCGCTCAACTTTAAATGTCTGCAATTGACATTCAAGCTAAAAAAAAAAGAAAGAAATAAAAAAATAAAAGGAGCAGGAAAATTGTCACTCAGCCTAGAAAATGCGCGCGCAGCAGCCAAAAACAGCCGCAGACTCGGCAACTTTTTCCGTGTAAGTAAGCCAAAAAGCCAAACACACATACACACAGTCACTCTCATGCATGCAAACACAGACACAGAACAGATATAGAAAGAGTCACAAAAAAAGTAATAGAAAGTCAGAGGCTCGTATATAACGAAAGTCGAGCTGCTCCGTGTCTCAGTTTCGGCCCACACTCTACCACCTCTGCAGGACCCCTGCAACACCCCTCTGTATCGCTCCACCATCCCCCTCCACACCACACCCCTTTATACAGGCAGTTCTTGAACTACGCCATTATGTACTTTATAGCATACATTCGGCGCTGCCACAGTTTTGTCTGCATTTGTAGGTTAAAATGCCTTTTCGCAGTTATGCAGGGAAACAGTCGTCGCTTTTGCAGCTCCTCCTCATCCTCCTGCTCCGACAGCAGCAACAACAACCCTGTCTACATCCACGTTTACGTCTTGGTCTTGTGCCGTGTGGCCCAATTCCATCTCGGGGCTGGGGTGTAAATGAAAGTGAAACAATGGCCGTACTTAAAGAAAATGGCGAAAATTGCATGTAAGCTGCAGGAGGAGCCGTCCAGAAAGCGTTCGCCGAGAAGTAAATGCAAACAGAGACTTGCAAATGGTCGAGCCAAGGACGCGGTAAAGGAGGTAAGGCAGACTGAGGAAATTCTTATTATGATTGGCAAAAGGGAATAATGAAGTGGCATTATTATTGTGCCCTGTTTGGGTAGCCAAAAACCTTGGTATGACAGCAGCTGCTAAAAGTTTTGATGGAACTAAAAATGGTAAATATTTCCATGGCCTAGACTCTCAATTAGGGAGATATCGATGGTAGCTCTCCAGTGTCTAATTATTTTATAAAATCGAGAATGGGGTTAGGGTAATCTGCAATTCATCCTGCCAGTGTCAGAGCTACCTTTCAGTTACTTACATATAAACGTTTATTTTTAAAAGCTTTCGAGTGCATAAAAATGTAAAAATTCCCCTTTAGCTGTAAATATGCCTTTGGCCCATTGTTTGAACGCTTTTATTTGCCATTTAACTGCCGAAAATGTTTTAATTGTGGCACGCCTGGCCGGCAATTACGATGCTGTTTGCTGTTCCTGTTGCTGCTGGTGGTGTGGCTGCCTGCCCCTTTTCCACACAACAATTAAAAACTCAAACGCGCCGGCAGCGTGCCGCAGATTCGCACCCAAGCAAATACACTTATCCGGCCACACACTGAAACACTTTGAAGCGTTTAAAACAAAGCAAAACTTTAACAAACGACACCCCGGCTCGGCACTAAGTTTTTATATTCCCTTAGTCCAAACGGATCCTCCTCTTAGCCGATTTTATACGTGTACATGTGCGAGTGTGTGTGTGTGTTTGGGTGTGTAATTAAACGTGAGCTCATAATGAATTTAATGCTTAAGCGACCAGCGCGGGGTATGCGCAATGCCCGTGCACTTTCAGCTAATCCAACGCTGAGCGCTAAGTGCGAGCGAATAATCAAATTGATGTCGAATGAGAGAGGAACGTTAGCGGAGGGCAAGTCGAGTCAATAGATACCCTATCTGAGGAATCGTTACACAAATGTATTATCGGATTACAGATGCCATCATTCGGAGTTATCAACTTGCTCTTTGAGCAGAGCACAGCGCTGTTAACAGCCCATGTTAGCCGTCTGTTAACGCTCTCTCTGCTAGCACTCTCAGAGAATTGTAACAGCGAGCGGTTACACAGATCTGTTGCCAATGTTTGCCAATGATTGCTCTGTAAGAGTGTCTTATAATTACGGTGAAACATACATATGAAACAAGTACTGAAGCTGATTCTCAGTCAGGGAGTGAGCAGTGATTGTACAGTCCAGAGAGGGTCTGAAGCAAGAAGGAAAATGTGTGCCAAACGAGTGGGTGAATGGATGAAGGGTAAGGGCATTCTGCAGCAATTTTACATTGCTCGCATTTCGCTTTTGCATGAATTTCGCCTTCAATACCACCAGCCTCTGCTGCTTTATCTTCTCCTCCATGCAAAGTTATTTAAATTAAATTCCAGTCACAGCTTCAGTCTTTGGCACCCCGCAACCCCTGCTACCACCACACACAAACGCACGTACACATCAAAGTTTGACTGAACATTTCCCTTGGTTTTTCTTCGTTTTTTGCAGGCAACCCCACTCCCACACCGCCATAGACAATTAAATGTCAGAGAATGACCGTGACTCTGTTCGGCTCACAGCTGTGCCAATGAGAGAGTTATGCGGGACAAGTTTGACATATTGTCGGAGTCGGTTGAAAACTATACAAATGCATTGGATTGCATTCGCAGCACACTGTCGTTGTTCCTCTTCTTTTTGTGAGAACTTCCTGTGTTGTCAGGCGCTTCGGAGGATGTTAATTGCTCTGGCGTGGCAATTTGTCAGGCGGCGTTGCAAAGTGTTGACAACAATTCGCTCAAAGGGGGTACAGGGAAATGGAAGGGAAAAGAGCGAAAAGGAGAAGAATATGCACACGTAGAATCAACAATATGTGTACCCCCGAAATCCTTAAGGACAGCCAGATAATAGCTATAAATTGATGTGCATTTTTGCTTAGTTTCCATCAAAGTAATCCTTTCCCTAAAAACATTTAAATATTCATACATTTGACTCGCTTGAAAATAGATAAGTCCACGTTCATCATATTTTAGAGTGCCACAAAAAGTAGGCTATTTTCGGTGTCATCTCTGGTGAACCCCTGTCCAGTTCGCTTTCGCTTTTGCTAGTAGTGGTGCTCTGTCCTATCAGCACATGCATGTGTCGCTCAACAACTGACTTGTCACTCTCTGTCACTCCGCCGTAATTTATGCTCTCTTCTCTGTTCGTTTTTTATGACTTCCTGTGGCGGGTAGGGAAAGTCCTGCCTTTCCTTTGAGAGGATATGAAATTTAAGCTGGTTGAAACAATGGAAACCATAATTTATGCTCCAAATACCACGATCTACTTTTGGAAAAGAGACCACATAGAAATGGCAATTTTGGGGGGAATTTGGTTGCTAATTAATGCATTTTTGAGTGTTTCTCCTCTTGTCTTCTTTTACGAGGGGATTACAGAATTTGAAAAGGTTTTTCTGCTGCTGTAAACTCATATAAATAGCCCACAAATAACTTTCAGCTCCCACTGGCGTTCATTTGCATAATTAGCCACCAAAAGTGCGGGTGGCACAGGAAAAAACAAAATCCGAGTCATGTTTGTATAAATTTATGCATTGTCCTCGAAAAGTTCAGGGGGAAAAAAGTGCAGGCCAACGGAATTTAATTATGGCAAAATTAGTGAGGAAAACTCTGGTCATATCCTCTTTGTTGGATTCACAGATAATGAGATGCTGGTCGCCAAATAACAAGATTAGCTGCTATGCAGCGAATAAATCACAGAATGAATGCACCACAAATGAAGAATTATGGAAGAGGAAATCCACTCACAGATAAGGGACAGAACAGAACCAAACAGGTAGAGCCCTCATGGAAATAATAGATAAATGCAGTGGCAATAAATGACACAAGCTAGTACAAGTACTGGCGAAACAATAACATTCACAAACAATGAATGGTCGCACTTGGGGAACTTGGCCAAGTCGAACCTACAGATACAGTTTCAAAGTGTACACTGCGAACTGCAGTTCTGAGTAAAGTCAACCCTTTGAAAGAGTATCCAAATACATTCAGACGACACACACACAATGGGGCCAGCGGAAATGGAGAGCGAGACAAACGCGCAACATACAATATGTACATGAGTGCACATGAATCTATTTCTGTGTGTTCGCTGCGTATATGTGTGAGCAGCATTCAGAAGGCTCTTCGTGGCGACATACGCACGTAGAAGGAATAAAACGAATGCACACACACACACAAACGAATTCTATACCAATGCGCGTATAAATACTTTCTCTCGGCGCGTGCTCTGGGGTTGCATTTTGAAAATGCAAATGCCATTCGCAGTAACATGGCAAATATAAATATGGTTAGCAAATAAATACGAATACAAACGAGCATGCGAAACCGGAAGTGCCGGGAAAGCGGAAGATGCATCTGGCTTACCGGAAATAGACGCCGGGCGTGCGCTGGTCAATATCCGAGGGATAGATGCGACCCACACGGCACTTGCTGAAGAAGATGCCAATGAAAGAGGGATCCCGCTTGGTGGGCCAGTCCTTAATAGGGAACACCAAAGGATATGTAAGGTACTCTGGTGGATCGGAGAACTCCAAATAGCCATTGAGAGAAAGCTGAAAGTAAGACATGTTTAGAAAAAGTTTGAATCGAGTTGAAGGTGTCTGCGACTGTCTTACCCTGGTATAATTGAACCTGAAGCCGTAGAATGGCAGCTGGAAGTTCAAATTCTTGTGGAGCTGTGTCATCGAGGCATGGATATCGAACTGATAGTCGGCACGGCCGCCATACATATCCTTGTCGAAATACCAGTACATGAAGGTGTTCCGCAGCTCCGCCAGACGAGCCGTGGTGATCGTATAGCCTCCGGCTGCCGTCGAGGGAGTGCTCGGCGGGGCAACATTATTGTTGGGATCTGAAAGAAAAAAGCACAAGATATAGAATGGAAAATAGCACCCGTTAGGTTTGAGAAACATTTGTGGGGCAACCTTTCGCCTATCATTATAATTTCACACTTAATCCCTGGAGATTACTTTTTCAATTCCAGAGTATTACTCGCATCTTCTCTACTACTTTTCTAAAGGAGGTGCATTCTATAAACTGGAAGGAAAACTTTGCCATTTTCGCATTTCTTTTTTGATTTTCCTTCCTGCTGCCTCCAACTTCTTCCTGCTGCATCTTGGCCCTCTTGCCTCGCCGTGCATTTGGCCATTAAAGGTCACAGTTAATATTCATTTCTGCTTCTCTTCTGTGGCCCCTCTTTTCTCTAATTTCTTTTGCCGCCTGCCGCCTGCCTCCTGCCACTGGCGATGGCCTTTTAAAGCAATTTAAGCTGATTAAGTGCAAAGCTGACGTTCCCAATGGACCCGGTGGCAGGACCTAAACCAGAACCAGGAACAGTGGCAGGCCGCTTAAAGCTATTGCTCCTGACACTAACCAGAAGACTGCAAAATTGCAAGCGAAGTTTCGACCAAGGGGAGGGCAAAGCTGACTCCTGACAAAGATTTCAAAATATTTCTGGCATCTCGGAGAAAAGCTGAGGATTTTTTGGTTTACCGTTGAGGGAACTGCCATGCAACAGAGAATTTATTTGTCTAGCTTTAAGGTCAGGTTTAAGTTCTGTGTGTCCTTCAATCAATTAACTTGCCCCGGCTGTAATGTCAATTTCCCACTCTTTTGAGTGTTAATTGAATATTTCACATTGAATCAGTGCCAATTAAATTATTTGTACAAAGCAGATTTATGCTTTAATTATGCGTACTATGGCAGAGGTTATAAATATATTGAAAAGAGTTTAACATGGGAAATGAGAAAGCATTTATGGCTCAGCAAATTGTGGATAAACTGTCATCCTCGGCAGCATCCAAAACGGATGACTATGTCATTGAAGCTATTACCAAAGGCATATTTATTCTTTCATGTGGAATCATTGTTAAGTGTAAAGCAGATTTACGCTTCATTTATAATTATATTCATACTCCAATTAATCTCTCTGCGACCTTCCCTTCTGTTCAGCTGTCAATTACCGAATGCCGAGTGAATTATTGGCTATTAAATGCACAGATTTTCGATTGTAATTGCCCGGCTAACGGACAGTCAACGGACACGCGGACGTTGAGGATCATAAAAACCCAGAGACAGAAGAGCAGATTTTTCTAGATTTTTTTCTGTCCTTGAATATGTGAACATCTGTCGCACAATGGCAGCAGCAGCAGCAGCATTATTTTTAATCTATTTATGAATCAATGCCTGCAGCGGGGTATCATAAAGTACGCTAATCCTTTAAGGGTCCGCGGATTAAGAGCAGACGCTGCCTTCTTTTGCGAATACGAGAAAATTGGTGCGCGGAAAATACGTAAAATTCGCGTGTTCGGGTTGCGTTTCCACGGAAACTTGTGCCATATTTATTTTTTATAGTTAGATTTATAGATTTTACAGATGGCTTAGGTAGATTCCTGGAATTCTCCAGGTGGCGAGTCAAGTAGGGAAGGATTTTGTAGAGCGACGGCAACCGCATCGTAATGGTGGGCCTCTACCTGCATCTCTATGGCAGCTGTCGGGATCAGGTAGAAGCTTCGCCGACGCTTCCTTTTGCTATATAAGCCCCGACATTGGTGTGTCCTACCACATTCTGTTAGCAAACCTCAACATGAGCATCAGCACTTTCAACTTCCAGTTCTACAACTACAAAATGCCAGCAGCCATGGGCTGCAGCACTTCGCGCTCTTCGTCGTCGTTCATCAGCGAGCTGGAAATGGACATTGATGAGGAAATGTCCTCACCATCCGTCACCTCCACGCCCAAGCCGCGCTTCACCACGGAACTGGCCCTCCAGCTACAACACGATTCATCCACGCCACCTGCAGTCCCTGCAAAGACCACTCTGCCCTGCCTGAGGCCTCAACTTCACACGGCCCAGAAGCGTTGGTCCATGGAGTTGCGAGAGAAGGTCCTGGAAATGTCCAAGCGCAACAACGGCTCCGATGGTGAGGACCAACCACAGACCACAGAACAGGAACATCCACTGCTGCAGCTGCAGGAAAAGGCAGAGCAGCAGAACGTGGATGTGGATGTGAATGTGAATGTGGACGTGAATCCCATTGTGACCCCGACTGTCACTGACAAAATTAACTTCTTCAACAAGCTGACCAACACCTTCGAGTCCACACGGAGCGGCGCCACTGGCACCGCCAACGGCATCAGCAGCAAGTGCAACAACAACAACAATCGCTTCATTTCGCTGCTGCGCTCCACCCGGCCACAGGGCATTGCCACCACAAGCTCATCCAACAACAGCAGCCTCAGTGGCATCTCCGTCCTCAGCCAAGTGCCGCCCCCGAAGCCCAAGCGTTTGATGGCCACCGCCTCGCCCAGCACCACATTTGCGATGCCCTCGTCCATGGGAATGAGCAGCCAGCGCAAATGCTCGCTGCGTCGCAAACCCTCCATGGACAAGTCGAGGGCCACGATTTCGCGCCAGAACTCGAGCGCCTCGGTGCGGCCCCAGCATCATGCCATCATGGAGGATCTTAGCCTCGTGGTGCCCGTCCGACTGCGCATCGCCGAGTATGAGCAACGCATCTCAATGAGTGCATAAGAGAGGTGTAACTGTGTGACCTATGTCAGAGAGGAGTGGCGTGTGCAAAATGATGGTTCCCAAGGATAACCTTAGTTGTAATCTATCTAAATAGTTTTGTAGCTCTAAGTTAGATGTAACTTTTAAAGACAAATATATAACATAACTAAAGAAGATCAATTTTTTCTGAAAACAAGCAACGTTGTTGAATCTTTTGTTGTGTTTACATAAAACACTCTTAAAGATTAGAAAATTCGTTCCTAGAAGTAAAACATTCCCCATTGTCCTCCTGCCTTTAACCACACCTCAAGCACACATACCACGTAATCACAGTCGAACAAAGAACAAACTCTGACTAACGGTGATGGCATTCCAATACCAATAACCATTCCGCCCCATCCTGAGCGAGTGATAAATAAAGTTCCATTGTAATATGCGACCCGATTGCGATTCCACACACCTGTACTCGTGTAGAGCTATAAACTGATTCATGCTTGGGCAATAGCATGTCTCCTCAGCTCTCTCTCTCTCTCTACCCTCTACCTCATGTATATACTATACAGATATACTATCTTGCCTCCCCCTGTACAACCACGCACTTGTTTTGTTTGCAGAGCCAAAATGTGGAAGAAGAAAACAAGAAAATTGTTAGCTTTTAATGCCTCAACTCGGGCATTATCTTATCGGTGGGGAAAGAGAGACACAGCCACAGAGAGACAGATAGAGAGAGAAGGCGAGCTTACAGCACCTGCCCGAACAAGTTATCGACGAGCAAATATTGGTAACTAAACCAAACTGAGGCCCCCCTGATAAGATAGCCAACAGAACGCGGCGGATGAGTAATGGGTATCAGGGACAACTCACCCCAATTGTAGCCACTGGAGTCCACATCGTACAGCTCTCCCAAATAGTCGGATGGCATAACCAACGCCCCGGACATGGGCTGTGGCTTCAGGCCGGCCACGGTCAAGATATCGTCGGTGCCACGGCTGGACAGCACGGGTATCATCCGCTGTCCTCCCTGACCAGCTCCCAGGGCAGCCTTTGTGGTCGGAATAGTTGCAGGTGGTTTCGGCTTAGGGACTGGTTTCGCTGCCGGAGCCTCCACCTTTTTGGGTTGCTCTTTTATGATCTCTACGAATTCCGCATCCTTTTGTGGCACGGTTTTCGCGGCTGCGGCTGCGGCTGCGGCTGCTGCTGCAGGTTTTGACACGGGCACGGCATTCAGAATCTCATCCTCCAGCTCAGTGGATATGTTCTCGTTGGCCAGGACATAGGCCATGAAGCCACATGCCAGCGCACAAACCACAAACAGTTTGAAACGCATTTTCACTTAGTTTTTCGTTCGTTTGTTCGTTCGTTTATTTGGTTTTTCTTGGCACTGTAAAATAGGGAAACAACACACAAAATATTAGCACTTTCTGATGGGTTTTCTTGTATTTTCTCACAGTTTTTTAAGAATTTTCACTTGATGACATCATCACTATCAGTCAGAGGGCTTATCAGCTCTCTTATCACTTTTCAGCACTTGTCGTTATTCAATTACCAGGCAGAAAAACACGTTCGATCCGGGTCCACGCTCAGCTAAGACTAAAGTTAACTTCACGGAACAGAACCGATCGGGGCGTTGCCAAAACTGTTTCACCTGTCGCTCGATTGTGAAACACGGAGTCTTATCTCTCTGATTCTGGGCCTCGCTCTCTCTCTGGGAGTCATATCATATCTTATCAGGGAAACTTACGCATTCCTTTTTCTCTTTTGGTCTGAACTTTGTTTTTGGATAGGGCTTTACCACACACATACTCGTGCATATTTGTATCTCATCCTCTCTGACTCTCGGGGAGGATTGTGAAAGTTTTTGAATTACAAAACGATTTGTTTATTCCCTTCCACTCTTTCTCTCTCTCTCGCACTCTGTTGACTGTGGCCTCTAGTGCCATTTGTGATTCATTTCAATTACAGTTAATCACACTTTGAATTTGTCATGACGCGGCCATTTTGTGGTCCCTGCTCAGAAGACACTTCCTGTTATAATTATAGACAATGACCCATTACGCGCTCGTCAAACGGAATTTCCGATGCAGCTTACTTTTTATGAATGGTTCTACGGTTTAGATTGATTTCATTCGGCCATGAAAATGTCAGGGTCTTCATTGAGGAAGATCCATAAACGTAAAAAAATGCGTGTAGGATGGATTTGGGCAAAGAAAAGATAAAGATTTGGATGGGTAAATGAAATTAATTGGAAAGCTTTTGTTATTCTAGACTTCTTTATCTAACTGAAATCTGAATAGACTTTACAGTTTTTGAGGAATTTAGTTTGTCATCTCATACGATTTTTGTAGGAATGACCCTTCATGAGCACGACCCAAAAAAAACAGTGCAAAAGTTTTCATTCAAAACATGAATTTCTGAGAATTTGCATGTAAAATGGAAATAGTTAGTACTAGTTATTTTCAATATGCACTTTACTCTCAATCAATTACATTGCAATTTTGTAATTAAATAAAAATGTTAAAAATGTTAACTACTTTTAATTCGTGACACATTTTTTATAGTTAGTAAAACCCCCCGTTTACTTTTACACCAAAACTATCAACTAATGACCAGCAAACGTAGTGCATTATCAGCTTTGGTGGCTGATAAGAATAAGTTTCGAAATTCCAGTCATTAGTCGTGTTTTAGGCCCCATTGTCGTGGCATGTAGGATGTGAACAATTTTAAATTTGTTTTACACATGTACAGGTGGTGGAGACACCTGGCGACAAAGCTGCTAACAACATAATGTTAACTAGTACCAACAGAACAATATAACAGCGATCGAACAGAAAGCTCTTTCATTCTTCGCTCCCTCTCTGTCTCTTCCAGTATCAGCATACATTTCTCTCACGCACTATCACTTTCGTTCTCTCGCAGTTTGCTTATCAGCACTGGAATACTACTCTATGGGGGTCCGGGCTCCCCAACACATCCCATCCAATTTCAGTTCTTAGTCGAACGGCAACCGGCGGCGGCTTTCTCTTCTCGTGCTCATTCAGTGATACGCTTCCCCTTTTAATCAATGAAAATGCTCCGCTGCTTTTCGCACTCGGAGACGAGATTCGCGGCCCTGCTCGTTGCGCAGACACGCCCACAGCGGAGCTATCACAGTGAAAAGGGCGTCTGGGGTTATAAGCCGATTCCCAAGCGCGACTATCAAGGTAATCTCCAGTGCCGGCCCGCAAGTGTTGCCAAGACTTCAAATATAAAACTTCCATCCATCCATGAAGATAGCCATCGCATCGATAAGGAGAACCTCGTTCAACAAAAACAAATAAACAAAAGAGCAGTGGAAATGTACACATCAACTAAAGAGAAAACTCTTTGCTTGACCGCTGCCCCTTAGTGAGAGCACAACACTGACCGAAAAGAAACCTCAAAACAACAAGAAAAACAGAAGAGAGCAGACAAACAATAAGAACAGAAAAGATGGGGAAAAATAAAAGATCAAAGACAAATTGCTGTGGGTAAACGCAAAAACCAGAACCAAAAGTCAAACAAAAACTGTATCTCAAACTCAATCTTTAGTGGCTGCTGCACATCGAACCTGTTGGAGCACACTTTGTTGTTTGCAACTTACATATGGCTTGTGTTCCGTTAACCATAAAAAACAACATCTGATGTCTTGGTAAACTATATTTATTGGCTTATTTGCTTCTTCTGCTACTCTTTCACTATCATGTGTTTCGCTTTAACTAATTTCTGCCTGTAAAAGCATGAAATCTGCAAGGTGAACTCAAACAAAATTCAGCTTCAGCTGCAGCTGACCATCGAACATGTTCGACACAACCTGCTGGAATTATCTCTGTAATTTATTGTCTGTGCCTCCGTTTATACGACTCCTGTTGGTTGTGGAATATTTCTTGGCTGGTTTTTGTGTTTTTTGCTAGTGGAATGTTTGTACCCAGTAGTCTTTAGATCGTCAGAGGTATATTGTGTTCCTTTTAAAAATATAAATCAGACAAAATTAATAGTCGAGTTTTAAAAACCAGAATCTCAATTTAAACGGGAATACTTTTGCATCTCTTCAACTTACTGTTTTATTCTCTATGCAACTCTTTAGAAAAAGGTATCCCCGTGGTCCCAATTTTGCACTCGATTTCTGTTGTTTTATGCTTTTCCTGTGTTACCTAGCCGTGCTAATCTTTGGTGGTTTGGCTTATCACTGTGTTTTCACTGTGAAATCTGATAAACTTGAAAATATATAGCCAGAGCTGGGGCTGTTATTCGTATATTTAGAGCTGCTACAGATTGTAAAGGCCCCCCAGGGTCCCCGTATCAAAGTGCACTAATTAAGAGTAGACAAGAGAGTGAACTGTTCCACCCAGCAGATAGAGCCTCATCCTCAATGCTCGCTCCGGGGTGCCTCTATGGCCGGACAAAATGCTCAAAGCTCGATGAACAAAAGAAGTGGCCGAAAAATTGAGACTCTTTTGTGACTGTCCTGCATCCTGTGTTGCGTACACAATTGAGGGCTTATCGACACCCTGGCCAGCAATGCTCCGCCTGGATTCAACTGCTCCGTTCTGTCTGGCCGTCTGTTTTCACTGGTGACTGGAACCAAGAGACAAGACATTGTCATTGACCGAATGTCTGCTGTGACATCCGTGCACAGCTCCTGTGCCTGCTCCTGCTCCTGTGTCCGGCTTAATTCACTTGACAGCCACAGCCCCCCAGTGAGGATTCCGGGATTGATCTCACTGTTTGTCATTCGTCCTTGTTTGCTTGCATATCCGTCAAGCAGGCCATTATCCTTTGGCTCTTGAGGCGCCACTCCAATAATATTTGCACGCCCGAGTTGAAATGTTGTCGCCGCAAATATTCATTCATCATTCGCCGTGCTCCTGTCCGGTTCTCGCCCACATTAAATTGATTTATCACCGAAATGTTGTGTGGAAATTGCATAAATTTATGTAGAAAATTCAACCGCCAGCTGCCGACAACCCCACGAAGGTGGGAATGAGCCCCACGCCAGCCTCTTGGCCTAAGGAGTCCTGCAACCTATGACTGCCCCTACGGAAGAGGTCCTGTAAACCCACGACTCGTGGCTTCAAAGAAGGTCCTGTAATCGAGTGATATGCGTCATCGCATAAATCCTCTAAGCAGGATAACACTTTGGCACGTAAACACCTAAACACCCAACGAGTTGTCAATGGCTCAACCAGAGAATAAAATGCCAAAAAAAAACAAGGCAACCAATAAAAATAACCATCGCCATTTCTCATCTGTAACTGGGGATTGGTTTTCCCAGGAAATAGAACGAATTTAAAATACGCTAAGAGGGGCGGCGCTGAGAATCGGAATCCATGTTTTTCTTTGGAGAAAACTCTTTCCCATCAATCGGAAGAGTAGTAGAGTAAAAGTGGGTGACCATAGGGAGCCATAACTTCTGTTCCACCATTAACTCTCATTTCTCTCTGCTGCAATGACTTTATTTAGCTGTCGAGGATTCCTATCGAGAAAGATTGTTCCACTCCCACACCCCTACTTATTCCCTCAATTCACATCCATATCACACCCATCATATTTACCGAGCAAACATCATTTGAAAGTACACAGACCCTGCCGTCCAAGAGTCCATCAAAATGTAGCTAAGCGTGAAAAGCAAAAGAATAAATATCATAAAAGTAAAAGGCCAATAAATTCAAAAGGCCGCTCACAGTTGGCAACGCGATGGCAAGGATGTGATGGCAATGGCAGCCAACGCAACTGCACGTGAATCCTTTTTTAAATAATTTATAACGTGAGGGGGGAAATTTATATTGTTTACGCATGTGTTCGCAGTCGGCGAAGAGGTGCGGGCGGCACGGAACGCACAGGGCAATGTCTACCGCCTGGTGGAAGCCTTCCGCCAGCACGGACACAAATTGGCAACCATAAATCCCATCAGCATCAAAGCGCCGGCCAGTGGCCAGAGGTGGGTGTAGGTCATCCTCCTCCTCCTCCTGCTGCAGGCTAGCAGAGGGAGAGGAGTTCTGCCAAATGTCATATTTTATTTTGTGTTCCCCTCTGGTTTCTCATTCTTTGTATTGTCACACGATGTCCTGGCTCTGTGTATTTGTCTTCTGCTTTTATGGCCCTGGCCCTGGCGCTGGCGCTGGACCCGGTCGAGCAGTGGGACAGAGCTCCAGGAATTAAGTCCCGCATTTTATGGACTGCAGACACAGGAGACGGTGCGCACCGCTGGCCTCTTAAGTGGTCCGCAGGTGGCCGAGAACGTGGCCCAACTGGAGCAGCTGCTCAAGGACATTTACTGCGGCAGTGCAGTCAGCGCCGAGTTCTCCTATGTCGAGGTAAGTGCCCCTTAGCCCCATCCTCAGGCGAGTACGCTGACCGAATACTGATCCCCGCCATTCCATTCCTTGCACAGAATCTGGAGGAGCGCGAGTGGCTGGCCAGCAACTTCGAGTCGCTGGAACAGCAGCACCAGCTGCCCGACTCCCAGCGTCGCGAAATCGCCGAGCTGTTAATTAAGTCGCAGGCCTGGGATAATTTCATGGCACTCAAGTTTCCCACTGTCAAGCGCTATGGCGGCGAAGGTGCCGAGTCCATGCTGGCCTTCTTCTGGCAGCTCCTTCGCGACAGTGTCCAAGGTGAGTCTTAGAATTTAGAGTGGGAGCTGGAAGAGTGTTTGTTCTGGGTCCGGGCGTGTTGGCTGCTTAGAAAACACGATTAGCGGGACAGAATATCGCGCACCCTACTCAATGTTCCCAACTTTGTGGCCTGACAGCCCAGAGAGGTGACAGCGAGAATCGAATAGCTGTGTGGATTGCCACCATTTATGCGTCTCGAAGTGTGGCAAAACTTTCGTGCCGTGTCACGTCCTCACACCTGGACACCCATCGAGACCCCAGCAACCACCCCATCGGCTGCTCGCATATCAGTGCACGCTTACTTAACCCTAATCTGCTTTGCTCCGAAACTTTCCTTCTTTCCACATGCAACCCCGTAACAACCACAGCGGATATCGAGCACGTGGTGCTGGCAATGCCCCACAGAGGTAGAACACCGCTGCAGGCGGCGCTCCTCAACATGCGGCCGGCGAAAGTTTTCCGCAAGCTCAGCGGCGCATCGGAGTTCAGCGAGGACATCGAGGCCATGTCGGACGTCATAAGTCACTTCCGTAAGTGGAACTTTTCCGCCACACGGCACACCCCTACGCGTATGCGTAATTTAATCAATTTCAAACCACCGAATCCCTTTGCGTTGTGCCTTTTGCAGATGTTTCCGAGCAGCTGGAGGTGCTGGGCAAACCTCTAAACTTCAGCATGGTGCGCAATCCCTCACATCTGGAGGTAAGCCGACAGCTCTCATGCCGCAAAAGTTTTCCATTTCATCTTTGAATCCTGAATTCAGGCAGCCAATCCCGTGGCCATGGGCAAGGCCCGCTCCAAGCAGCAGACACGTGGCGAAGGCGCCTTCGGCACTGGCAATCAGCCTTTCGGCCAGCACGTGCTCAACGTAATCCTGCACGGAGATGCGGCATTTGCCGGCCAGGGCATCAACCAGGAGTGCCTCAACATGGCCTATGTGCCGCACTTTGAGGTGGGCGGCAGCCTCCACTTGATTGTCAACAACCAGGTGGGCTTCACCACGCCCGGGGATCGTGGTCGGTCCACGGCCTACACCTCCGACCTGGCCAAGTCCATTCAGGCGCCAGTTTTCCATGTCAATGGCGACGATCCCGAGGCTTTGGCGCGCATCAGCAGCCTGGCCTTCCGCTACCAGCGTGAGTTCCGCAAGGACATCTTCATCGATCTCAACTGCTTCCGTCGTTGGGGCCACAACGAGCTGGACGATCCCACCTTCACCAATCCCCTGGTCTATCAGATTGTCCACCAACGTCAGTCGGTGCCGGATCTGTATGCCCAGCAGCTGGCCAAAGAGAACGTTCTGTCGGAGTCACAGGCCAAGGAAATGAAGGATAACTATATGCAATATTTGGGCGAGGAGTTGGCCTTGGCCCCCAGCTATCAGCCGCCGCCGTCCTACTTTGAGAAGCAATGGGCGGGCCTCCAGTTGGCTCCGTCCAAGGAGCTCACCTACTGGGACACGGGTGTGGATTACGGACTGCTGCACTACATAGGACAGCAGAGTGTCAGCTATCCCGAAGATTTTGTGAGTATAAGTGAAGGTTTATAGCAGTCCATGATCCCTAAGACTTTCGCTTTCGTTCTTCCAGAACATCCATCCACATCTACAGAAGACATTTGTGAATGCACGCCTGAAAAAACTGGAGGCAGGATCGAAAATCGATTGGGCCACTGCTGAGGCCTTGGCACTCGGCAGCCTCATGTACCAGGGCCACAATATACGCATCAGTGGCGAGGATGTGGGACGCGGCACCTTCTCCCACCGCCATGCAATGCTGGTGGACCAAAAGACCAACGAGATGTTCATTCCCCTGAACAGCATGGAGGGTGGTAATGGCGGCAAACTGGAGCTGGCCCACAGCATCCTATCGGAGGAGGCCGTGCTGGGCTTTGAGTACGGCATGGCCATTGACAATCCACAGAATCTGATCATCTGGGAGGCGCAATTCGGTGACTTTGCGAATGGAGCACAAATCATCATCGATGCCTTCATCTTTTCGGGAGAAAGTGAGTTTCAATCATTATTTCTTACTCCTTTTAATCTCTCTCTGTTTCTGTTCACAGCCAAATGGATGGAGTCGAATGCTTTGGTAATGCTCCTGCCTCATGGCTACGATGGCGCCGCCTCCGAGCACAGTTCGTGCCGCATTGAGCGTTTCCTCCAACTGTGCGACTCCAAGGAGACATCCCCAGATGGCGATAGCGTCAATGTGCACATTGTCAACCCCACCACACCCGCCCAGTACTATCATGTCCTGCGTCGCCAGCTGGCCAGGAATTTCCGCAAGCCATTGGTGGTGGTGGGTCCCAAGACGTTGCTCCGCTTGCCGGCAGCCACCTCCACGCACGAAGACTTCCAGCCGGGCACACTCTTCCACAATGTTCTGGGTGCGTAAATGTCAACCTTAAATTAGCGTAGTTTCCTTTATTAACAGTCTGTTGTCTGCTGCACCGTTTTAGGTGATACTAAAGTGGAGCCAGAGAAGGTGCAAAAGGTCATCCTGTGCAGTGGAAAACACTACTATGCCCTGGCGGAGGAGCGGGAGAAGCGTCAAGCCTTCGACACGGCCATCCTGCGACTGGAGTCACTCTGCCCATTCCCCATCCAGGAGCTGCAGGCGCAGCTCGCCCAGTACGGCCACGTGCAATGTGAGTTTTATATCGTACACTTTTCCGTACTCCTCTGCCCCCACTACTTATATGCTCTGCCTCTTGCCATTTACAGCCTTCGTTTGGAGCCAGGAAGAGCATCGTAATATGGGTGCCTGGACGTTTGTGCGGCCACGTTTTGAAAATTTAATTGGCCAACAGGTAAAAAGTCTTCCGCACACCCACAAACACACAAACAGAATAGCAGCAGAAAGAACTCACACAATCGCACTCTTCCGCCCATACAGCTCCAGTACTGCGGTCGCTGCGAGGCACCCACACCGGCCACCGGCATCGGCAAAGTGCATAAACGGGAAGTTGATGAGATTGTTGCTGCCCCATTTGAACTTTAGTTGAAGCCGGATGCTCCGTCTGCCCCACAGAAACCACCTAACCTCCTGCGAGTGCTACCCGTGCTTTGCCACAGCCTGTCCGTATATCACAAAGTACTTTTAGCTCAATAAAACTGCCAAAAAAAATATATAAAAGCTCGAAGGGATGTCTAGCGTTAACTGAACGAAGGTTTAGATACCCTTGGACATAAAAATACAAGGTGATAGTGATCGGTAGGACTTAGGACCGATTTGTTAGATGGATTAGGCAGATATCTTACTCTCCTTTGGATACTCTAATGTCCAGACCATGTCCAACCTTGTTGTCAAAATCATAGTATCCCCAACTAGAGTATGGCAGTACAAGTGCAGAAATGTAGAAAGTAGAGCGAGAAACGTTTACCGCCTTTCACAATAATTTATCGTATGGAAAAGTGAGCGTGGGCGGAGAAGGCACAAAACTTTAAGCCAAAAAGTTTTAATTGTTTGTTGCTGGCTGGTCCAGCCCTTGTGCCAGCCAAACGATTGTGTACATAATTTGCAGTAGCAGAAAAGTGCTGGCCCTGGCCCCATAATAATCCAAATGTCCTGCAAGTGTAAAGTTCCGCAACAACAAAAAAGCAGGACATAAAGCCAGAGAAGAAAGAGCCGAAAGAGCAGGACGAACTTAACCTACCGTAAATATTTATTATATGTTTATGAAACATTTTACAGACTTTCATTTTGGAATCGTTCAAGCAGCGAAGTGAACCAACTTATAAAAGAAGTACAGAAAAGTGTCATGGGTTGGTAATTATATAGGTTAAAATTAGTTGGATTAAATAGACTACAAATATAAAGTATACATACACATGGAAGAGACAGACAGAAGAGTAGAAGCTAGAGAGATGGATCTATGCGGTGCTTTGCGGTGAACTATGGCTGTTTGGTGGTTAAATAAAGTGATTGGTTTTAAGTGCTAGGTGTGGAGAGAGAGTACTACATACATATAAGGCGTTACCAAGGACCCTAAAGCGGATAGAAGGTCGAGAGAAGGTTGAGAGAAAAACACTAACAAAGGATTCAAAAGAGGCAAAAGTCTCATCATCATCGTCATCATCATCACGCTTAAACCCTATATGGCAGGCAGGCTACCAACGAAGAATCTATATGACCGGCCTGCCATAGACTTGCTCTAGAATGTTATAAAAGTCGGTGGACGTCTTATATGCAAAGTGCAGAAGTCACATCCAAAAGACCATGGCCACGCACACGGCCACCACCACGAAGGCGGCCTCCCGGCAATTGGCATTATCCCAGCCGCATTCCAAATCGAATTTGAGTGCCTTTTCACAGCAGAGTTAGTCGGTTAGTAGGGCTGATCATTAGGTGTGGTCATACGCTTACCTCCATGAGCTGTTGACCGCCCTTGTTCTCGCAGCGCGTCTCGCGCAGATCATCGTCATGGTCATCGCAATTGTGGCGTCCGTACACCTGGCAGGGAGAGTTCATGAACGTACGGAAGACGGTGTCGGTCCAGGTCTGCGATGAGCAAATGTACTGCCGTCGCTTGCGCTGCCAGAACTCGACCCATCTAGAGCAAAGGGATAGAGATTATAGCTACAAGCATGACTTCAGCACCTGTGTGAGAACTCTACCCCAAATCGCAATCGCAGTTGAGATCCGTGTGGGACATCTTCAGGTCAGTCAGGAAGACACTGTTGGGCAGATAGGGCACCTGGCCTGTGTTTGGATTTGGTATCTTCTTTAGGTTGCGATTTTTGTAGCGAATGTCCAGCGAGATATTACGCACTCGACCCATATGCTTGAAGAAATTCGGCGGCAGTGCTTGCAGCGAGGTGTTGAAGAGTTGCATGTACAGGTAGGGAGATCGCATGCCCTGAAACAATCATTTAGCATAGGAATATAGACAGGGACATCAGTGTATATCCCTACCTTCAAGATGTGTTCATTCAAACTACCAAACTGCGGGCCACTAAACGTGAGGTTCGTCAGCTTTGAGGGCAGATGTCCCTCCATTTCCCGCTGCAGATCGGTTGGATTGCCCAGCTGAAGGGTCTGCATCTCCTGTGTGGGACCCGAGCCCTTCTTCACGATGCGTGTGAATGGCTGTGGGGCCTCGATCCACAGCTCCCGAATGTTGTAATGATGCCGCAGCAAATGGGGAATGTTAAAGTGCTCCAGATGGGAGTAGGCCGTCAGCTTGAGGGATCGCAAATGAGGCAGGGAGTCCAGGCAGCCGTATTCGAAGTAATGCAGCCGGAAGTTTGATATATCCAGCATCTCGAGATCCTCGTTGACGCCATCGAAGCTGTTGTTGTTTAGCGAGGTGATTGGATTGCCTGACAGCATGAGGCGTCTGTGCAAATAAATAAAGAAACAATCAGAAGTGGAAAAGAATCCGTTAAATGGCTAAACGCACCTTAGATGCGGCAGTGATTGTGTCATCAGTGGTACATTTGTCAGATCATTGTTGGAGAGGTCCAGCATGCGCAGGTTGCTCATATTGTGGGCCAACTCCTGCGGGATCGAGGGCAGCTCGTTGTAGCCCAGTCGGAACTCACGCAAATACTTCAGTCGAATCTCTGGAACTGTGCTCAAGGAGACATTCTCCATGCCCAGCTTGATCAGTGAAGTTTCCAGGCCCATAAACGATTTGTCCATTACTTTGAGATCTCGATTGTGGGAGAGGTCCAGCACGGCCAGCCTGGGCATTGTGGCAAAGACGGCATCATCGATGCGCAGCAAATAGTTATAGGAGATGTCCAGATAGCGAAGGGACTGCAAGGAGATCTGTTAGATTGCTGCACGCATGGTTAAGGGATTGTCTTACCCTGAACTTGTTGGACAGATCCATGCTGTGGATGGTGGAGATGAAGTTGTTGGACAAGTGCAGCTCGCAGAGCGTCAAAGCAGCCAAGCTGGACAGCGATGAAGAGGGGATCTTCAAGAGCATGTTGTGCGAGACATCCAGTCTGTACAAGAACAACAAATTTAACCACCAGTTGGTGAAGTGTTTTTCCTTGCAACTCACTTTTCCATTCCACCATTATAGAAGAGATTGTCGGGCAGTCCGCGCAGATGATTGTGCGAGAAGTCAACGATGCGCAGGGCATGAACCGGCTTGAATATATCCTGTGGTATGTCACTCAGGTAGTTGTGGGCAAAATAGACCAGCTGCAGCTGCTTGGTGTTCTTGAAGGCATCAAAGTCCAGCTCATGGATCCAGTTATAGCTGAGATCCAGCCACTGGAGGTTGGGCATGTTGCCAAACACATCACGCGTGGTGTTCTACAAAGAAATATGATACATAAAAGTGAGTTCTTGGGATGTATCAGAGCAACCCACCATCAGAGAGTTGTAGCCCAAATGGAGGTGTGTCAGCGAGATCTCAGCGGGACGGAAGTAGCCCGGATGAATGATGGATACATTGTTGTGGGACAAATCCAAGATCTTGATGTTCGAGTGGTACATGCCACCTGCAAGCAAAAGTAAACACTTTGAGTAAGAGTAACCAAGAAGGACATTTATGTGCTACCATGCTCATTCCTTCCGCTCCAAGAAGAGTTGTACATCAGCTGCTTAATCTGATTGTGGCTGACATTCACATTCAAATTGGACAGCGTGCCGACCTGATCAAAGTAGTCAAAGTTGAAGTTCGGCAACTGATTGAAGGCCATGTCCAGGATCTCCAGTTTGGGCAGATTCTGGAAGGACTCGTCCGCCAGATTGCTCAGCTTATTTCCCCTCAAACTCAAGTACTCCAATTCATCCAAATTCATAAAGGCACGACGTTCGATCTTGTCGATTTTGTTGTCGTCCAGCTGCAGCTTACGGAGCGCCTCAAGATCGAAGAATGTGTGCTGCGAGATGGATGTGAGGTGATTGAAACGCAGCGAGATCTCCTCCAATTTGGTGTGAATGTCGCCCTGGAAGGTGCCCTTGAGGACCTGTTCGATGCGGTTGTCGTGCAGCTCCAGCATTCGTAAATTCTTCAAGAAATGGAAGCTCGTATCGCTCATGGTGCTGATGTGATTGTTGCTAAAGTCCAGCTCCTGCAGTGAAGTGAGGTGACGCAGCGGCTCAGCAGGCAAGGCACTGCCCGAGTAGCCATGCGACATTTTCAATGATATCAAAGAGTGGCCAATCTGTAAGAGATACAACTTTTAGCCAATTGCTTCCAAGAGACTCGCAAGGACCAACCTCATGGAACGCATCATTCTCAATGCTCGAAATTCCATTCTCACTAAAATCCAAACGCTTCAGACCCCTCACATGCTTGAAGGCATGCGATTGTATGCCCGAGAGACTGGCCCTGGTGATCTGCAGATCCTCCAGCTCCACTCCAAAGTCCTTAAAGTCATCGGGTCCCACGGTGGCAGAGCCCAGCCGGGAGATGGAGAGCGAGCGCATGTTCCGCATTCTGGTCATACTTTTTGAAAATAAATACAAAACGTTGTTCTGGGGTAAGGAGGGGTGTGTGCGGGAGGAGCAGGCCGGTGCGTGGGTGTACTTACTTCCGCAGGGTCTGGAGATTGGTCGGATCATTGCGATCCCCGCTGAGGTCCAGCTTGAGCAGCGTATAGTGCACGGCGTTGAAGGTTTCGGTGGGTTTCTGTATCTTGATTTTGTTGTCCCGCATGCTGATGACCCTGTTACGGAGGAGGAAGCAAAAGGGTTGAGTTGGTTCTGGTTATTACGCTGGCTTTTCCCTCTTCCACACATTCTTCTGCGGTGTGCAATCGGAATCGGAAGCGGGTCACACACTTAGCACACATTGGGGGAAGCCCTAGAGGCCGTTGACAATCGGATTAGACCTCTCCCTCTCTATCTCTGTAAAACAGAGGGTGTGCTGTTGTGCCTGACTCACCTCAAGACATCGAAATTGTTGAAGAGCTTGTGGTGCAGCTTGGTCAGATTGTTGCCGGATAGATCCAGGATCTGAAGGCTGTTCACGAGGCTGTCAAAGGCCTGTGGCGAGATGTTCGTCAGGCCGCAGTACCGCATGTAAATCTCCCTTATCCTAGCCGGTTTGAAGGCATCCTCCTGCCAGAGAGAAGCAGAGATTAGCAAGGGTCAAAGGGTATCTGGTTACGCACCTTCAGAGTGTGTATGGGATTGCCATCAAAGAAGGTCCGATTGACCGTCTCAAAGTATTTAAAGGAGTTCGGCGGCAGCACTTCTATATGATTGTACTCCAGATGCAGATTATCCAGATTCAACTTGGTGCTGGCCTTGATGTCGTACGTCTCATTGCCGCTCAGCGACCAGATCACATTGTGGGAGATGTCCAGGGTGCGCAGGCTCTTGAGTGGCCCCAAAGCATCGTAGGGGATCTCCGAGAGAATGTTGTCGGTGAGCAGGAGACGCGTGAGGCGCGGCATTCCGTCCACAAACACATTCGGATCGATCTCGAAGAGGTTGTTGCCACTCAGGTCGAGGGTCTCCAGTATGAGCAGCCCGGTGAAGCTGTGCGTCTGCAACATCGAGATGCAGTTCTCCCGCAGGATCAACATCTGCAGCGAGTCCTCCAGCCCGCGGAACGAGTCGTGGTGGATGTGCGTTATGTGATTGTAGCCCAGATCCAGGTGCCGCAGTTTCTGTAGGTGCCGCAGCGCCTTTGAGGGTATCTCCACCAAATCATTCTGCGGCAGTATGAGCTCCCACAGCGAACGCTCCAGACCCGTGAAGGCGTCATCGGGTATCTCTGTCAGATGATTGCCCGAAACCTTCAGCCGATACATGCCCGTCGACTGCAGGAAGTAGGGCTCGATCTCGCGCAGTCCCGTGTTCTCCATGTGAAGCATGAAAACCTAGGCCCCAGAGGAATCGTTGAGCAGTGAAGAGCCGAACAGCCGCTGCTGCACTCACCTTTGACTGGTTCACCATGCGTGGCAGTGCTGGAAATGGCACATTCTTGCAGTGTACAATGCCCAGATCAGTGGATGACTTGGAGCAGGTACACATCACATTGTAGGTGCAGGGCGGGTAGCGCGTCTCCTGCATCTCACGATCGAGCATCGAGGCGCGGGCCAGCGACATCCAGATCATGATGATGAGCGTTATGGTAAGGAAGGCATAGCCAAACTTAAAGAAGAACTCGAGACCCTAAAACGCGAGAGACGTATCAAGTGAAAAAGGATACACTGAAAATTAAGGAAGGGAGGAAAGATCTTTGGCTTCCTTAGAGCAGAGTTCCCCTTCATTTTCGCTCAACAGAAAGGGTTCAGGGGTGACTAGACCAACAGGATTTAAAATCTAAGGCTTCCTTTTTAGCCACAACAAAGAGTTAAAGCCCCAGCCCACAGTCTGTCACTGCACTTGAGGGGCTGCTACTCGGTCTAGCCCATAGAATGTCCTTTTATCAAGTTATAGCAGCTGGGAGTCGCACATTTGATTGCTTTCAACAGGATCTCCTGTTGTGGCATACACACCATTTTGTTAATTGGATTAGGCACTCGCGATAATTGGCATTTAGAACAGACTTAATTTGATTTGGCAGCCACTCAATTCCCACATGCGGTTCGGTTCCACACTCTCCACTGATGCTCTGCTTTGCTCTCACTGATTCCCACTGATTGAGTAATTCCTGCGCAGGACACTCGCGTCGCAGTTATCACTGCCCTCTGGCCAGAGAGTATTCAGTCCTTGGGCGCTCGCACCGATTGCTGCTCGACTTGCTGTTGAGAAACACAAGAAACACGTCCGAACCGTAGCGCGTTTCACGCACGTCTGACACATGGAAATCAATGGGCTGTGGGAGGTTGGCCGGCCAAGTGGCGTGCCCTGCTGCTAATTGGATTGTAACATATCGGGAATGCTCAGCGGCGCCGAGACGCCTTTGTTGCATTTGGCCATTGGGCACAGCACAGCAACGCTTTCGGTTAATTTGCTGCATTACTTTAGTGGATAGAGGATGGTCGCTTGTTTAGAATATGGCCAGCAAAATGAATACGCGAATAGGGCCAGCCAGCCAAAAGGGCGGAAGAGGATTTTGGTTTTCAAGATTTTGCTGGGGCCAGTCAATGCAGAAGTGCAGCCTCTGGGTCAGCTTAAAACTTGTAAGAGTTCGCTTAACATGATTTCGGGGTTTCGGGGTGTGGGACAAGCGTGAAAAGCAGCGTGTACAACAAGCTGCAAACAATTGAGTTTTGAGAGGAATCGGGGTGTATACATAGAGGATATAATATAGGATCTAATTTAGGATTTACAATACGTGCACAAAGGATTACAGGTTAAAGGCGAAGGGAGTTATTGCAGGCGTCTCATTTAAGTGTGCGAATCTTTCGATAAAGCCAAGAATGGTAGGTGCGCTCCTTGACCAGTTCTTTATCTGAAAGAGAGATTTAAATACTTAAATATCGTCACAAAATGACATTTAAATCTACTACCAACCATCGCACTGGAAGCACTGAGCCAGCTCGGGCGGACAAATATTCTCCGAATTGAAGTAAAACGTGGTCTGAAGTTCGCGGAATTTGTTCAGCGACTTCATTGCGATGTGCCGCGAGTAGGGCTCCTTGCCATCTAGATGCTCGCGAACGTAATGGGCTGCCAGGTGAATGTCCATCACATCACTTAGCTGGTCATCGATGGCCTCTACCAGCTTGGGCGTCTTTTTCAAAAGCTCAGAGCAGACATCGCTGTAGACTAGAGACAAATATTTAGAAAGAGTTTGTGGTTAGCTTGAGGACTTTGCTCACCATTGGGCAGATTCAGGTGAATGTGTATCATCAGCAGATGCTCCATGGTGCAATGGATTTGGAACAGTTTCGAGATACGCTCCATGCTCTCGTGCTCATCAAAGTAACTGTTTTTGATACCGGCCACATCCTCGTCACCATACTTGTCGCCCACAGCTCTGCTGTCCGCGTCGAGATGCAGCAGGGTCTTACGAATGCCAGCACCTGGCGTAGCATCTCCCCGGACAGCGTTGTGCAGAGATTTGCGGAGCTGCGGCACGTTTTGGGGCGACGATCCATCTGCGTTCTCTGAGGTCTCCTTTAGCAGATTGGTGCTGCACATCTTGCTCTCCGTGTAGATAAACTCGTAGTCCTTGTACACCTTCTCCAGACCCACTTCCAGCAGCAGTTCCAGCGCCTCAGCTCCACTGAGGCAGGGTATGGCCAGACGGCGATTGGCCAGCTCTGTAATGATCTCTGCCAGGCGATTCTTGTTGGTTGGTGTATTCTATGGAGAAAGAGATAATAATTACGTGATTGACATGGACCCTGAGTTCATTTTTCTATACGCACCACAATGTTGCAGCGAGCTGCGCACTGGAAGAGCATATTGAAGGCCATCTTCAGATCCTTGTAGGAACCACAACCTAGAGCACAAAGAATATAATTGCAATCCTTAAATAGAACAAAAGAAATTAGCTTACATTTCAGCAGCTCCCAGAGCTTGTCGGTGAGATCCGTGAGACGCCTGCCCTTGGCCCGATGCACCACCTCTTCAATGTCAAACTCGGCAGCGCCACTGCTGTAGTGCTCCATCAGGCCGGAAACATCCGTCATGGTCTTGTTAATCGACTCGCGCAGCTCATCCATATCGATGCCGTGACCACAGCGATAGGTGGGATCCCGGCCAGCGTCCTGCTGCTCGTCCTTGTGGTAGCTAACGATGTCCTCGCGAATGTAGACCAAAATGCGCAGCTGGTTCATAAAGTCCTGCGTCAGAGGACTGCAATCGCCTACGCGAAATGTGTGCGAGAGAGCCACCTCGCAGTCTCGCAGATTGACCAGCAGCGGCTGTGGCGCCGACGTGGCCCAGGAGCAGCGCAGCGTCATGTGCGGATTCACCTGATATCTGTTCTCAATGGTCGTATCCGTAGGGACCGCCGAGTGCTGACGCACCAGCGACTGCGTGGTGACCATGAAGGCGGGCAGCACCCCCTGATAGCTGAGGATTCCGCGCGAAAAATGCGTCTTGTTAAACTCGTACTGCAGCAACTGCGTCTGGCCGTGGTCGCTGCCATCGCACAGAAACCAGACGGATCCCACGCCATCTGCGTGCTGGAAATGCTCGCTGCAGATAATGCCGCGAGCCTTGTCTACGGCCACACCGCGCTGAAACTCCTCCTCCAGCTTCCAGGCAGTCGAATTCACCAGCTGCAAGTCCAGCGAGAGATCGGCAATGGCATCCACAATGCAATCGTCCTTCAGCGGGCTGCCCGTCAAATCCATGTCCGTCGATCCCTCTTTTTTATCCACAAATTTCTTCGGCGTCGTCTTGATCCGAGACGCCGCCGTTGCACTGCGATCCTCTTTGAAAACGAGCACGATCTTCTTGCCGACTTCACTGGCGCCTGCTATGCTGCTTAGGTACGTGGGCGGCGGTCCGTAAGTGATGGTATAGTCCTCGCCATACCTGCGCATCAATTCCGCGTAGATATTTGCAAGATTTGCAGACATTTTAAATTCTAAAGATACCGGGTATAAAAAAAATCAAATACAGAATCAGGGTGACCGCGGACTTATCGATAAAACATACCGACAGACCATCGAAAATATACCGAAGTATACCCTTTCATTTTCAAAATATACCTTAAATATACCGAAAAGATTCAATCATTTTTCGTTGTTGTGAAACAGTGATGATAACTTCTCGCAGCATGTAGCTGCCCCATACAATTTTAGTTAAAATATCTCGTAAAGTATATAATATACAGGACAGAAACAGAAGCGGGAATCGTACAAAAACGAAGCGTGCCCCGATAGACGTGAGCTTAGCGATTTGTGACGTTAGTTAACAGAGACATCGATGTTAGCTAACAGTAGAGCTGGCAAATCTGTTCTTCCGTATTTTGCAGTATATACTTTTTAGTATTTGGTATCTGTGCAACAAACTCGCGGTCACACTGCCGCCGCACGTGTAGATTGTTTTCTTTTGTAAATTTAGCAGTTTTCTAATTAATTTAAGCATGTCCGACTTTGAAATGGAAGAAAGTGGCTCGGAATACGACGACATGTCCGATGCTGAGGTAAGTCACGGAATGGAGATTGCCCCCAGGAACATGCTAACAAAGACATTTATTTCGAACTAGCTGCAAGACGCCTTCGAGCGTGGCGAACTTAAACCCGGCCTCAATGTGGTGTTCAATGAAAAACGCGACCGAGTTAATGATACTGTAAGCGCACACACTCTCCTCTATGCATCTGGCTAATCATTCATTTGCAGACAAAGCTTCTGGCCAAAACAAAGGCCATTCAGATGTCGCTGCCGTGGGTGGAGCGTCTGGATATGGTCAACACACTGGCGCCCATGGCCCCAGAGCTGGCCGTACAGCTGGAGAAGCACGAACAGAAGCGCGCTAATGTGTTCAAAGGCAACGCCAAGCTGCCATACGTGCGGCCGGAAGAGGATCCCGTGCTGAACGATTTCAAGCGCGAGATGCTGTTCCATCGGCAGGCCCAGAGCGCCGTGCTGGAGGGGATACCGATGCTGCAGCAGCTGGGCATCAAGACACGCCGTCCGGATGATTACTTTGCTGAAATGGCCAAGAGCGACGAGCACATGCAAAAGGTGCGATCCAATCTGATGGCCAAGCAGCAGGGCCAGGCCAAGTCGGAGCGCATCAAGCAGATCAGAGAGCAGCGCAAGATGGGCAAGATGCTGGCCAAGCAGACCAAGGTGCAGCGCGAGGCCGAGAAGAAGGATATGCTGGACAAGCTGAAAAAGTTCCGCAAGGGCAAGCTGAAGAACCTGGACTTCCTCGAGGACGCCAAAGCGCTGGAGTCCAAGCAGAAGAAGACAGCCGAGAACCGCAAGGCGCGCAACAAGAAGTTCGGCTTTGGCGGCAAGAAGAAGGGTCTCAAGCGCAACACAAAGTCCTCGTCTGCTGGCTTGGATGCAGAAAAGTCCACACGCCGCCAGCGGGGCGCCAAGGCTGGAGCATCGGTCAACAAGCGGATGGGCAAATCGCGGCGCATCAAGGCCAAGGGCAGAAAGTAACCTCCCCGCCTATGATTAGCTGACCAAACTTAGATTTACCTGCCTTCCCAGATCGTGTATAGATTTATTATAACTAAATACATACAATTTATGTGCTCTTAAATAGACTCTATTTACCCTATTCCTGATCCTCCTCCTGCCTGTGCTTTTGCTTCCTTTTCTTTTTGCTCTTGACTGGCGCATCAGCTTCAGCTTCTTGTTCGGGTTCCTCATTCTTGCGCTTCTTCTTTTTTGACTTGACGGGCTCCTCCACAGGCGGCTGTTCAGCTTCCACCTGCAACTCTTGGGTCTTCTCTGTCTTGTCCCTCTTCTTCTTCTTCTGGGTTGCTTCCTCATCCAAGCGAGACTTTTGTTTGCTTTGCAGCTGCTCCAACATCTCACGCTCCTGCTGCTCTATCCGTGCCAGTTTTCCACTCAATTTCAGGCCATGTCGAGCGCCTTTGTGCGCCGTTCGTCCGCCGCACGCCTTGAACAACTCCTCATCCGTGAGGACACTGACTTTGGAGACGGCTATGTCCTCCACTTTGATGCGCTCCCCATTTTCCACCTCTCCGCCGTTCTGGGTGAGCAGCGCAGTCTGCAGAAAGTTGTCGTAGGTGGCCGCACCAGCGTTGGCCTGCTGCTCCTTGGCCTTCCGCAGCTTGCGCGCAGAGAATCCTTTGGTGGAGATCTCGACAGCCTCCTCGCCCTCCTTGCGACCCGTGCTGACGTGCCCATCCTGCTGCACCTGGACATCCACATTGTTGGCCGCCTCGTTAAAGCACCGCTCCCACCAATGGTCGTTGAATTCCTGCGCCCGGTCCACGCCCAAGCCCGCGTTGTCGAACTTGAGGCTTGCCTTCAACGGAGCGGCAATGCCGGTGCTATTCTTGCCCAGACCCTCGCCCTCCTTCCAGCCATATTTCCCGAGAATCTTCTTGGCGAAGTCCATCAAACGATGCGAGCAAAACAAAAACAAAAACACGTGGCGGACTATCGATAGCTCGATAATATTACGCCACAGAGTTGCACTTAAGCGGTATCGCGGGGGAAATTCAAAGTGACGAATCGACTCTCAGCACCCTCACAACCCTTTCTTAAGGTTTCCAAAGATAAATATAGGTAAAACAACGAATATTTTCCTTTAACACATTCATATCTCCTTTATTTCACATTTCGGCTCCGTGCCTATTTTTCGTTTGCTCATGCCATTGATAAAATCCTACTTTTAGTACATATTCATAAATAATATTAAGTGGCAATAATAAAATTAACTGCGTTACATTAAGAAAATTGAAAAATACAGTTGAAAGGAAATGGTTTCTCAGTACAGGCCACATAAAATAGCAAAATGAGCACAACTACAACGCTCAGCACCGAACACACACGCTCAAGGGCGTTGCCTCGGCCAGGATAGCCCGAACTCACATCACCCCAAACTGATGGTGGACAGAGGAGGCACGTTTTGCCTGCCGCTTTGACGGATGTTGGTGGTCCAAGAACTTCGGTGGAGAGAGAGAGAGACTTGAAGCGGACGTGAACCTCCTCGTCCAACTGGATGAAGGAGATCGCGACTCCTGGCCTGGGGCTCGTACTCGTGTGCGTGTGTGTGGGGCTGGGCGAAGAGCCTGAAGCTTGCTTAAATTAAAATCTAATTTCAATTTATACAGATTCAGCTGTTCGTTATACATTTCGTTATACAATCTCGATCGTGAATGTGTCTAGTCTTCGATTCCATCCTCCGATCTCTCTCTGTAATGCATTCTCGCAGTGTTGTGTTCTTCTAGGATTGTTTATTAGCACTCTGCTCCTCCGCTTTGCTGATATCGTTTTAAACTTAACTCAAAGTGTGTTCTTCTCCTTGACGATGATGTTTCTACTTAGGCGATTACTACGTTTCGGATGTTTTTTAAAAACAAAATTACATATATTATGTGGTTGTTGTTGTTATTTTATAATTAGATAGTTGTACAGGATGTTCTTGTTGCTATCAATCAATCAATCATTTTTATCATTAATAATCGAAGAAACGAACGATGGTGTTGTTGGTTGGTTGTTGGTTACTTCCCCTCTGCCGCCGCTCGGATGCCCGCGTCTGCCCTCAGCCGAGCATACACACACACACGCACGATTGCAGGAAACAAGGACGAGCATTCGATCGATGCGCGCTTAGAAGGCGAAGAGCAGCAGGAAAGCCATCATAAGACAGAACAGACCCATGGCCTCAGACAGGGCAAAGCCCAGAATGGCGTAGGAGAACAGCTGCTGTTTCAACGATGGGTTCCTGGCATAACCAATGATGAGGGAACCGAATACTGTTCCGATACCAGCACCTGTTGCATTGGTTCGTTGTCAATTAGTCGGAAACATGTGGGGGGGAGAAAGACAATATTCAATTAGTCAACGTTTCACTTTGAAAATCAAACTGAAAGATGATCTTCGGCCACAGCCGAAGAGCTCTGGCTGTGTTTATGCGACTGACAACCGAATTGTGGCATAAACACAACCGCCCAGCCAACGTCTTCCGTCCCTTTCGCCTCTTTTGCTGACGCCAGTCAGTCACAGATTAGTCTGAATTGAGTTCTGCGTTGCCCGGAGGCGCTGCAGCAAGCACATTGCACTAAAAAAGCCGGCCACGAAAGTTTTCAATGCGACAAGGCGGCAGTCAGACGCGAACGCCGATGGCAACGCCAAGTCGCAGCATTTCTGGTACTTTCGTCCTGCAATCACACAGGTTTCCTGCTAGGAAATTAAGCCTCCGACACACAGGCACCTCTCGATGCACCGCATGTTGTACAACACAAGGAGGCTTGGCCAAATCTCAGACCTTCCCGGGGCAAAGTAAGAGTAATCTGATACTCGTTGTGTGTGCCCCAGATGCTAGTTTGTAACTGACTGAATGAGGTGAAGAGCCGGGACGCGGGGACATGAGCATGATGGATTGGGATTGGGATGGGACTAGGAGTAACAACAAAAACCAATACGAACCGGATCCAGCGACACCGACTGTTGCAGCACCAGCACCAATGAATTTGGCAGCCGAATCAATGTCACGGGTGACGGGCGAGGTCTGGAATGACCTGATTTGTGGCAGTAATGCAACTGGGGTTGTGTTCTGAGCGGCAAAGGTCTGGCTCTGGCTGATGACAGCGCTGCTCAATGGTCGCAAGTACTGCTTGGAGTTGGCGAGGAGCTGCAAGTAAGACACAAAAGTTGATTATATTATATAAGAAGAATAATGCTGGACGAGTGTTGCTGCTGTGTACTTTTGCTTGAGATAAAAGTGTTTCCAAATGATAAGAACCATCCCCCCCTTTGTGAGTGACGCGTCAGTTCATTGCGCTCTTTCGCCGTGAGAGAAAATTCTTATTTAATAGGCATTGGCCGGCCATTGCCAAGTTATGCAATCGTTAAGTAATTTCTGTTTGATATTTTGGCAACTGCAATTGATGTTGTGCATTGCTATGGACACTGACCCCTAACGCTATTGCACTGTCGAATGGATTGTCGGATTATCAATAATGTCATAAACAAAAGTTGAATTATTCCTCTCGCCATTGGAAAGCTTTCACCAGTTCTAACCTCAACTGGGGCGCGCGCACGACCGATACGATACGGTTAAGGGGGTTACACAATGCCATGTGAGACCATTTGTAGGCACTAGTTGGTCAACGAAATAATTCCGTTTCGATTGAAAAATGTTTAAATTCCTTTTCTTGCATCTTAATCGCACTTAAATTATATTTGCATCCGCACTCACGACATAACCTCAATTTCGGCTGCAACTTATGTAACTGTATGTGTTTCCACGATTGGAAGTTCACCACGGAGAGGCCCATGTAAGCGGCCGCCAGCATAGACTTTTATGCATACCGGGAGAAAAAAAAATAGAATAATCGATTCAGCCATTGATTATGTAACACAATTTGGACAATTTTATCTCGCGCAAAGGTACAACAACAATAGTAACATCACATTTTCGTCTACTTACGGCGCTCCTGGCAACGGGGGCAATGCGAGAGACTGTCGACACGAACATTTTCAGTTGATTTTTTTTTGATTGGCTTACGACAAAATTGAAGCTAGCGCACGGAGCTCTGCAAAAGATATAGATGGAAATAAACTATAGATTCTGTGCGATAAGTGAGTTTGCATTTGGCAAACGCCGCTGCCGCTGCTTCTGCTGCTGCTACCGACTGCAAAATGTTACGTAATGGGTGGAAAAAAGTTGCTTTTGCACTAGACTTTCACGCGAGTCGATGTAAATATTCACGCTTTAGTTTAATTCTAGCAAATTAAAACCTTTTTCTTTAGTTTCCTTGCAAATTTGACAAATTTCAATTTTTTCAGTGACGCAACGACACACACCACACACGCACACTGAGCACTGGCAATTCCCCTCTCTCATCACATGTGTGTGTGTGTGTGTGCCGCAAGATGGCGACAACTTCGACACGTTTTGAGAAAAATGCAATTTTCACTGATAATTCACACTTTTCCACTTGATTGCACACATTAGCCAGACAGTCTAGGGCATTTTCTTTACGAGCACCGATTATTCAACCAGCGAAGGGCAGGGGGTGCTCCGCTGGCGGCGGCGGCGGCGGCAGCAGACCAGTTCTTATTTTTCTTAACTCAACTCACTTCGAACAAACCCTTAACAACAGTGGTGGAAACGTATTGAACGCGAATTTTAACTTTGCCTGTGCAGCAGTGTGACCGCGGCCCTGTCGATCAAATATACCGCACGATTCTCGGAAATATACCGGTTGATTTACAAAATATACCGTGTATATACCGGTGAAAACTATATTTCACGCTTTCGTTGATCTGTTTAATACTACAAGCTGGCTGGGACTCTCAGAACTAAGGCGATAATTTTGTCCGATTCACGATTTAATTTTCTACAAGAATGGTTAAAGTTAAGGACTCTCCTTTATGGGATTGTTTGTAAATTGATTAAATTCCTGAAACTTTTTCAGCTAATGTATTAGTCCCAGAGACACCTGTCGAGAAATGTGTATGTAGTTGACAAGGTTCTCCGTTTTTCTTTCATACACCGCTAGTGGAGGCGGCAGTGTGGAAGCCCTTTTTTCGGCATTTTCCAACTAATTAAAGTTTGTTTGGCTCTAAATGTCATTTCCACACGTTTTACACATTGGTGAATTGGGCAAGAGGGTGATGCATAACGCGTCCTTAAAAATACTGAAAATAATTGTACAAAATACTACAATATTGAAAATTGCAAGGTGTGTGACCTAAGCAATGTCGTGTAAAACTAATGGCATCAAATTCCGCGATTTTGGTGTTCTGAATAATATTACTAACAAGCTGGTACCATCAGAATCGAAGCTATAGTTTTATTAAATTTATCAATCATTTCTCTACCAATAAGCTTATTATTGGATTACACCCATTGCACATGTAGAGATATATATGTACATTGCTCTAATCATAGCAGGTACGAGAAGTGCGTACATCACTTCCTATTGTGGAGCTTTCCCACGGTTTGAGCGAAAAGTGAGGGCCTTCAAAAAGCTCGTCCTTTTATCAACATCACCTGCCAAAGAGAGGCTCAGGAGCTAATTTCAAATACGAGAACAAAAATACCCCAGAAACATACCAAAAAGAATAAACGTTCACACTTATATTACATAGTAACTACACGGAAACTGCACATTTTCAACATATCAACAACATGTTTATGTAATTAGCAACAGAGACACCTGACGAGGAAATGTGTAAGTTTCAAAACTGGTTTCTAAGGCCTTAATGTCCTTTCTACATTTATTCTACCTTGAAGAGACAAGAGAAAATCATGGTATGTGACCTAATACAAGGTCGTCATAGAAGTTTGCTTCAAATAATCGATTAACTTAACTCCTCAAGAGTATGAACCCTATCACTTAATAAATGTTAAACTTATGTTTACTGGCTGATTTGAAGCCTGACTAACAATGACTTTTAATCAGATTGACATATTTCTAACTTATTCGAGATTACAATTATCTAAGTATTCTGCAATATTTCATTGATACTGGTCTCTGAATTGATTGGAGCCTGAGATTTAAAAATAGCCACGTTCGTAGGGATAGCAGAATGTTGGTCTTTCCATGTCCATGTTGGGAAACAGTGCTGCTCACAAATCGATTAAAGTTACTGATTTTGGCGGTATTTTGAAAGGTACTTTGATATACCAAACATATATACTTATGAGACATTTTAAACTACAATTTTTAATTGTTTTTAGTTACTAACACAAATAAACTGCTGCCATTGATGCTATCACTTCGGAACTGAATAGAATCATTAATTGGCTCAGCATTCGCTGCCTAAAGTAATTGAAACAGGCAAACATTTGTCAAGTTGCGATAGTTCCGATAGTCGGGCGGTTCAATTCGAAAGACTTGGAAAATATGCAATCGATAGTAGCTTTTACAATTTAATAATGATTTAATAAACCATAAACACAGTAAATAGCATAATTTAAGCAGTTCCACCCACTAAAAGTGGACTTTGCTCATGTAATCGAATGCTTCGCTCTAGCCCTGGTCTCCGTTCCGTTTCAGGGCTATTCACCACGTCCACGCACACAACTACAGCCGCAGCATAACGCGTCGTCGTGTCGTTGGTGTGTCTACGTCACGTCGCTTCGAATATGTTTTAATTTCGTGCAACTACAAGGCTTCTCAATCGATACAGAATGCTGTAAGTAGACAAATTGTGAATTTGCCTTTTCCTGTTTGGCCACATCTAACCGCGAACCCCTCCGCCCCGCTCCCCGTTTGTGTGTCATTGCAGCCCTCAATTGCATAACAGCAGCATTTATGCCTGAGTGTGTGTGTGTGTGAGACCGAAACACACCACACCACGCAGCCAGGCCAGCTAGAGACGGCAGTAGCAGAAACAACAACAACAAGGGCATCATCGGCTGCATCGACCGGGCGCCACAGCACAGCCACGCGGTTCGGCAACTCACTGTGAATTTAGCTGCACCTGGCAGGATACCCAATATCGTTGGATATCATTAGATACAGCGGGATTGCGAGTACGAGGCGAGGCTTAAGGCACTGGAACAGGCACAGGCTATATAAACAGGCTAGAATGTTTCGCTGCTGACTATCGATAGATATTCGATAGTCACGACCATCGCCACCAACAACAGTATTCATTCGAACAATTTTACATAACTACATCGCAGTCATCGTCGTACGACTCGAGTGAGTGATATGGCCGTGTTCCTGATCAACGTCTGTAAATACAGTGGCTGCGGCATCACATTTCCAAGCTTAGGCGATCTAATATCACACATCGAGGACACCCATATAGGTGAGCGCTTGTGACACGGGAGTAATCATTTAGTAGTCGCGTGATGCACCGAGTCGGGCGGTGTGTTTTGTTTATTTTATTTATATACCACACGGTATATATGTACCTACGTTTATATGATGCTCGGTGCGGTTGAGAGTGTGTGTGTGTGTTCTTGTGAGTGAGTGAATAGGGTGCGGGTGTACGCCCGTGTGTGGTGAATGTTGTTTTTATTGGACGATTGGTTGGGCCTAAAGCCAGTTATTAATGACAGTTCAGATTCTATTCGGGGGAAAATCGATGCTTTCTAAATATGCACGCAGCATTTACAATAGGCAGACAATTGCTTACCTGTGTGTGGCTCACGCACACCCCGGCAAGTACACTCCACTCACACGCCCAAGCGCGACGCGTACAGCATGCATTCGATTGCTGTGCGCTTGCTCCTCTGGTCTGGCCATGATCGGATACAACCATGTTACTATGTTGGTGCGAGCGAGCGAGCACCATAAGCAAAACAAAAGCAAGCAAAAAGCCGGTGATCCATTGAGGCAACAACAAACCAACAACATGAGT
The DNA here is from genome assembly GCF_008121235.1 of Drosophila subobscura. Taxonomy (NCBI): domain Eukaryota; kingdom Metazoa; phylum Arthropoda; class Insecta; order Diptera; family Drosophilidae; genus Drosophila; species Drosophila subobscura. Next base: position 23,929,414 of record NC_048533.1, on the reverse strand, counting down.
GCGATCGTGTGTGAGTGTGTACGTGGCTTGGTGTGCGTGAGGCCAGCACAGCATCTTGTACTATGGAACCGGCATGTTAGGCGCCCTTTTCTGTGACCTGTCCGCATGGCTTGGCTTGGGTTTCGAGCGCGCGTCTCATTCGCTGTAGCGGCAGGTGTATTCCGAGCAGCTATGCATTTGGCGAGTAATCGGAGATGCGGTCTACTTTCACAGACTCCCTGGTCGGCCGCCCACGCACAATTGTGCGTAATCAATTCCTGTCCGAAGCTGAGCTGAAGCTGGGCCTCGGAATACACACGTGACTGGGTTACGTCCGCCCTCCATTCTCCTGTGAGCCCTAATTAATCATTCTGTATGTGTGGACTTGTACCGGCTGTCGGAGCCCACTCGCCCCCTTCCCACCGCTGGAGGGCCTAGATATAAACAATTTCTAATTTTAGCGTGGGTGCTCGCTCAGGTACCTGAGTTCTGAAGCGGTTATCAAGGGGGGTGGGGTGGGTAGAGAGAAAATCAATAAAATTAAGCCCAGTGTTGCCACTTGGCTTGAATTGTGGGTCGCCACGGGGCTTGGGGGTTGTGCTGTGCTGTGCGTTATGTAGCATCATGCTCAGGGGGTGGGTAAACGGTGGTGCGGGGCCTCGTTTGTTTGTATTTCATCTATATATTGTGTACATATGTATGTATACGCTTTCATGCAGGGGTGGCTACCCGGGGCTCAGCTGACTCGGTTACAGTTACGTTGGCAGCTGTTTTGTTGTTGCCTGCGAGTGAGTGTGATAACGGTCAACATACAACAGCAATGGCGGCGTCGGCGTTGCCCGGGCAGGCTTTCTCTCTCTCCCCGGCCCGGGGCATTACATAAAGCTCGAGCATACGCCCACATGGCGTCTACTCTACCCCTGCTCTGCCCTGCCCAGCCCTGTCAGTCGCATCCCCCAATCCATTATCCATGTCGGTGTGACTTGGTTCCATTACGTGAACGAACATTCGCCGGGATTATAAATGCCTATCATTTCATTATCTCGAAGGACATTTGATGCGTGGGCAGAGTGGGGTTTCGGTTTGCCGTCAATGTCTTATCAAGCCCCTCACGCTTCGTGGAGCGTTGGGCGTTGGCGTTGCCTTGGCAACAAGCCACCCATCCGGGAGACCTTCACGTTTGTCCTTTTCACAGTTGCCAGGCACCTGTTGTTTCCCAAATAACTGTAAATAAGTATGTGTGTGGATGTATGTACATACATATGTGATAATGTCGATAACCACCAGGCTGCGCTTTGTTTTGCTTGTGTGCAAAATTTGACATGGCGCCGGGTCACTCAGATAATAAAATGATCGCTCGCACACGGTGTCATCTGTCTGCAAATTTGCAAAATCAGCATAAATTGCCGAAATCTTCGTCATGTCAACGACTTTTGCGTCTTTGTTTTTATCAAATTTCGAGGAATGCTTTCAAATCTATTGGAAAGTTTTGTTGTTTTGCTGGTGTGGTCCCTCCAAAAACAATATGTATGCGCACTTGTTTGTGTGTGTATTTGTAATTATTATCTGCTCGAAATTCTGCAACAAGTGCATGACTCACGGGGCGGGGAGGGAGCGCGGACGAGAGTGGCGAATAACAGGAACGGCGGCATCTGCGTTTATTTTGTTTTTAAAATACAAATACGAACGATACACTCGGTATATAGGCGGTATACATACACACATGTGTATATTGTACATAGGCACATTTGTGTGTGTAGATAGATCATATTATTTGTTTAAAAGCTGTCTGTAAAAATGTCGAAGAGCAAGTGAGTGTCACCTACAGCGGCAGACATGTGTGCGAGAGAAGGCGGGATAGACATACCGCAGTGAGACTGAGAGGGAATGATTGAGGTTATCAACTAGCAAAAGCAACAAAATAATAACAATAATGAATGCAAAATAAATGTTGAACTGATTTGACCGTAGCAAATGACGCCGTGTGCGAATGGCACTTTGGAGCAGAAACCTCAACAGCAAGTGAGCAAGAGGGGCAGGGCAGAGGTGGCCGGACAGTGCAATTTGGTCAGACTAAATTGTTTTTATATGCCACAATGAAATATTAACATGTATCTTTGAGTAACTATGGGCGGTACGTGGAATTATGTGCGTAATAAACTCAATATCAATGTGTGCTTTTTGTATGTGTATGTGTCATCAATCGATTGCAAGGCACGTAGAAATACAATCATTGCCGCAAATGTTTTTAATCACCACTTGCCCAGATAAGAAGAGTAGCGTTAGCTGGCGGGAAGAGCGTGGGGGTGGAGCAGCCACTGCTGCTGTCTGCTAAGTTTAGCATATGTTTCAAATAATAACAAATTTGCGGGGCATATGTTTTGTATTTGCACGTCATTGCAAGCGAATCAATTAAAGCGCAACATTATCGAATGGCTTTCGCCTGGAATGTGGGTGGCAGACACAGCTGCAATCTAACGATCGTTCAGGATAAGCAGCGGTTAGGCCGCCACCACTGTAAACGCTCTGTTACAGCATTTTGAGGCTGGCTGGCTATGAGTGACATGATGAATGGTCGTGCTGACACACTTTACGCACAAAAGTGATTTAATTGAGAAGTAAAGCGTGAGTGCACTTTGAAGCTTGAAGGGGACTAAAAAAGTATTTGGACTTCCAGCGAATCAATCAAAAGTGCAACGTTATCGAGGGTGCTGAAATTCCCTAAAACGGAAACGGGAATGATAAGATTGTTAAGGATTGTTATAGCACAGGGTGTCCCAGGTCACATGATGACTGATCGTACGCTGTGACATAGTTTACGCAAAAAGTTTAACTTAATTGAGAAATAAAGCGTGCGTGCAGTGGTCCGCTTATGGAGGTTAGGTTACGCACACAACCAAACACAAGCGCAGACAGCATTTAGCGTATGCGTGAGAGTGGGACAGATGGAGGGGCACCTGCGAGCTACTGCTATTATGCACTCTCTGATTAAGCAAACTGTTGGGCTTATGCTTGTTAAAACGATAAGATAATGTCCCGCGACTAGCAGCCGGACATGTGCTCGTCTGTACCCCTATTCCCCCACACACACACCGTCAGACACTCGCTCCTGCAGTTGGCAGAACAGAACCCTCACAAAATGCGTCAGCAGCGGCATTAAATTGGGGTTTCTGTACGTGCACTCTCGTTTATTTGCTTATTTCAACATTTTAACAATAAATTGCTGCTGCTGTGGGTCTGTGTGTCGCCGTACCGTGCACAGAGTGCTTGAACTTGTTTCACTGCAAACACGAGTACAACAATTTAATAAATATGGGCGAGACAAAATAAATTTGGATGCAGGTTTCTCTCTGTTGTGTTGGCCCGCATTCCTCCGATTCAGATTCCGATTCGAAATGTCATTTCCAATTAACTGATCCCCTCTCTGTTTTGTTTGCCTCTCTTCCCACTTCAGACTATGATCCTAAGGTGGTCGAACAGAAGGAGCAGGCCCAGCCTGCATGCTTGCCACTGAGCTACGTTCTGCGTTTCGTTACGGAGGACAATCGCAAGGAGGCAACCACCTTCCTGGCCAACAACACCGCCCCACCTGCCACCAATAGCGGCAGCAATGCCGGCAGCCACGCCAGTGGCAATGTGGAGCTCAAGCGGAAGCTGGCTATCAAGCACCACAGCTACAGCATGTCGTCGTCCAATCGCAGCACCACGCCCACAGGTGAGTGATGACCACATGACGGGAAATGGAACTCTGTTAACTGATAATATTTGTCCCTGCTCTTGTGCTCCTTTTAGGCAGCGAAATGGACGAGGATGAAATGGTTGTCACGGAGTCCGAGGACAGCAATGATTCCTGGACCACCGAGGAGTTTAGCTCCGAGTTTATCATGCGCTATGGCAGCAGGTTCGTTCTAACTCTTAATACCTCTCAATAGGTCAAAGTTTTGATTGTGAACTTTTCCCCCACCCCCAAAAAGGCATTCCGGCGGCGGAAGCAATGGCACGCCTGGCAATGAGAAACCCTTCGCCTGCCCTGTGCCCGGATGCAAAAAGCGTTACAAAAACGTCAACGGCATCAAGTACCATTCGAAGAATGGCCACAAAAAGGATGGAAGGTAGGTGGCAGCCCACCCAAATGGGACACCACTTGGGCTCTAGAAACTCATAATTTTACTCCACCACAGAGTGCGAAAGGGCTACAAATGCCACTGCGGGAAAAGCTACAAAACGGCGCAGGGCCTGAAGAATCATGCCCTCCACACCCACAACGCGCAGCCGGAGAGCGTGCTGACCACCCAGCAGGTGGCCAATGCTGCGGCTGCCGCATCTTCCGTGAGTGGTGGCAGCACCAACAGCAGTTCCAATCCCACTCCGCCCGCCATCCAGCGCAGCAACTCCCCATCACAGTCGCTTGGCTCGCTGAGCCCGTCGAGCATTAGCAACATGTCGAGCAGCGCCAGCAGCTGTCATGGGGGCAGCAGTCTGTCCAACAACAACATCAACAACAATGGCAACAGCAGCGGTAGCAGCCAGAACACTGCCCTCGTTGGGGGTGGCGGCGGCAATATGCTGCAGCAGCTTAGCACTGGGAACGTGGTCACCCTGACCAATGTTCCATCTCAGCAGCAACAGCAGCAGCAGCAGCCGCATCCACAGCAGCAGCAGCAGCATCATCAGAACCACCACCAGAATGGCGGCTCAGCAACAGGTAACAGCAACAACAACAATTTAATGCGCAGCACACTCGGTTTAGTATCCATAAAAGCCAATAGCCACAGCAGCAACAACAACAACAGCAACGGGAACAACTCAAATCCCAAGACTGTTAGCAACCTAATGGCTGCCAATGCAACGGCCAGCAAGATACTCAAGCTGGCCACCAACGTGGCCAACGGTGGCTCGGTGGCGCCCAATGTGGTGGACATTGTCCAGCAGCACAAAATCGTTGACCAAGTGGTCAAGACCAACAGCAATGGCCCGACGGTGATAAACAGCAGCAACAACAACGGCAACAAGATGCCGCTGCCAAACTTGGTGAACCTTGGCATACTCACGCCAGCCACCTCGCCCACCAAAAACACCCAGACGCTGACCTTCACCACTACCACTACGACCAATAACAGCGTCGGCAACCAACAGCAACAGCAACACCACCAGCAGCAACATCAACAGCAGCAGCAGCTGGTAGCCTCGCTCACGTCGAACATGCAGAAGCACCAGAAGACCAGCATCTTGCTTCTGCAGGAGCCGGCCACTCCTAGCCAGATCCTACAGCCAGTCCAGGCGCAACAGCAGCATATGCAACTACAGCAGCAGATGCAACAGCAACAACATCATGTGCTGCCAATCAGTCCAACGAGCAGCGTCAGCGGCAACAGCAGCAAGAGCAGCTCTCCCACGCCACAACAACAACAGCAGCAACAACAGCAGCAGCCACTAATAAAGAAAGGAAAAATGGAGCCCATCTCCGGCATTGAGCCCATGGAGACGGATGAGCCGCCGTTGAATGATGCGATCTCGGAGAGCGTGGCTGCGGTTATAGCCACGATCGCAGAAGCCAGCAACAAGGCAGCAGAAGAGGCGAATGTGATCTCAGCAGCAGCGGCAGCCAATGCTTGCTCCACTGTCACTGTGGCGGCCATTGAAGTTGTCGGCGCTGGCGCCACCAACGACGAGACGTAGCCTATACTAAAGCAGCTACTGATGCATCGCCAACTGACGCTGGAGCCGCCCGAGGTGCCACAGCCGACCCAGCAGCAACCGCCACCGCCGCATTGACATGCATCGTAAACGAAAAACTATGGGGAATGGAGACCACAGACCCCCTGAAAACATTCTCAAGCTCGTTGCAAGCTCGTTTGAGCCGTAGTTTATCCCCTTAGTTAACCTGTGACACCTATGATATTAAGCCAAGATCTGAGTGGGCCACAAGACACTCACCAAAACACCATTGGAAACACATTTCGTAGACTGCTTACAAGCTTAGAGACCACCAGGAACATAAATTGTGTTTTAATTTTAAATGTAAACCTTAGTTTTTACTCTCACAAGAATCCGAATCTACGGAGGAGCAGAAATGGAGAGTCGACGAAGCCACATAACAAATCTCATTGCTTGAGCAATATCCTTAAATTCTTTATAGTTTCAAAAGAGAGAGATTTATTAATGATTTATTATGATTATATTATCTGTAACAAATGACTTTCAAGCTTGTATTAAACTGCTGATCTCCTCTTAATTTAACTGTAACTTATCGTTTAATTTAGAACATAGAGCCTAGAGGCACTCTCCCTCCTCCCAGACGAAGCATTGACGAAATTTGTAATAAAATGCAAAAGAGCAGGTGCAGATGCAATACTCTCGTATTATAAACGCAATAACTTCATTATCTTACGCCTATTCCTACTCGTGTTCGACAACAATCAAGTATTATTTATGTTTTAAGCATTAGCAAATTGATTTTTAATTATTCAATATACAATTTTAAGCCCCCCATTGGAATGATCTATGAAAGAATTCTCTTATTTTTAGTGCAATATTTTTGTTAACTTAATTATCATTTTCAACCCCCCTCTCTCTCTGTCAAAGGTGTTTGGTGGTTCCCTTTTTCGTTTTGTGTTCTTTTGATTTTATGTTTTTCGTTACTTCTTTTCCTTTTCTCTCTACCTATTGCAGAAACCTCTTACTCCTGCTCTTCATACAACCACAAAAGCACCAACAGCAACCTCCACACGACCAGCGAAGGCCCCAAGGTTAGTGCCGTTGTGGCTGCTGCCACTGTCGCCACCACCGCCGCCAAGAGGCCCACAGCAGCGGCTACCCTCAGGCCATCGGCAGTACCCAGCAGCGCCACCTCCAGCCGAAGCAGTAGCAACAGCGGGAGTGGGATGACGCTCATGCAAATCTCACCCACCTTTATTGAGCACAAGTATTCGTCAATGGACATCAAAGAGAAGTTCTTCTCCACCCTGCGAGCGGCCACTGCCGACAGCGTTGCATCGTCATCGTCGTCTCCCAAGGCTCCAGATGTGGTGTCACCTGTGGGAGCAGGCGGTGGCCTGCGGGCCGTTGCTGTGGGCCAAATGTGTGCGCTACAGAACGAGCATATCCATCAAAATCTCTTCAAAAAAACGATCAATTGAGATGCTGGAGAGCGGAGCACCGCGTAGAGTTGGCTGTGATGATGTAGTAACTAAAAACTGACTAACGAATGGCGGAACAAGAGGATTCGTCAATGAGAGAGGATGCAGAGGTAGAGGTAGAGTAAGAGTAAGAAAAAAAAAAATTATGATGAGCTCGCCGCAGCTTTTAAGTTGGAAGAAGAAAACAAAAGAGAAAAGAGCCAATTAAATACGAGTATCTACATATAAAACGAAAGAAAATTCCATGCATTTCGCAGATAACACACACCACACACAAATTACACTAATCTCAAAACAAAATTGGCCACCTAAGTAATGCTTCTCCAAAAACTGCATTAGAAAATTCTAAAAATTCTTTAAAAAAAAACAAAACAAAACAAAAGAAAGGAAAAAAAACGAGAATTGTACACACAAAATTTAGAAAATACATTTGAAGATCCTTCTTCAACTAGTCATTATTGTAGTTAAATTAATTCTTTGATTTCATGCATGCATCAAGAACCCAAAATCACGAGAAACAAAAAACAATGCTTGGAGAAAAAAACCCCTGAACCACATGGAGGAATATACTATATGTATCTGTATGTATGAGGTTAAGTGAGTGAAGGTGACCCATTTAGTTTTACGATTCAAAAATCACCAATTGGCTAACGAAAACCGTCGCTTATTAGGAAAATTCTACATCGCGAAGCCTTGAACTTGCCAAGATATCCACTCTGTGTGTGAGCCAATGGAACGATTCAAGATGAAGAATGTCGAATATTTCAAACAGAAATTAGTTAGTTACAAATTTAGGGAAACGAGCCCACAAGCCCACAAGCCCCCTGTGTCGTCTGGTGATGGCAACCGTTTTCGCTTAGGAGCCTCAATAACTCTGCAGTAGTTATAGTATTATAATTATAGATAACGCTACGGATTCTTATACGATTATAAATATATATCTACGAGCATGTGTGTAAAGATTGTAAATGTATCTATACCTAATTTATAATTACAGTGTTAGCTTTTTGTGAGTGCGTTTCCGTGCATGTATTGTAATTGTAATTCTTGTATAGTTATAGATTTTGAACGTCCCTACAATAGATCTACATGCATATTATATGTGTGTGGGAAAGTGTGTTTTTGTGTGTGAATATATTTATATTGTAATGTCGATTTATTGTGAATTAATTCATTGTCAAGCGAAGAAGAAAAAGAAGTATTGCATGCAAGCCTCAAAATTCAATCGAACTTCCTAGCCTGAGCATCGGGTTCCTTAAGCACTCAAACAGAACAAAGCAAAACAAAAAAATAAATGAAATTTTTAACATACATTATATATTATATATACATATACGCATAGGTATATAGATTATATACATCATCAATCGTACATAGAGATAACCTCAATTTAGTCAGCCGCCAAAACAAATTTTTCAGAGCGCATTTCGCAGACGCGCAGCGTCTTAAAAAAACAACAAACTAAATAGTTCTGCGTCCCTAATAGATACTAAAAGATAACACACACACACACACACATGGGTAGCCACAGATAATGATACCGATACGATTAAATACATCTACATCTACATATACAATATCTATAAGAACTCACGCTTAAGCGACTCCCAACGGAGTCGCCCTAGTTTAGCCAAACAACTTTTATATAGAAACGGAAATGGAAATGGAAAAGGCAAAGGAATGGTGTCTTCGGCACACCGAAGCGGGGAGTATCCCGGCAGTGGGTGCCCGTTCCCTGCCAGGGCACGATCCTTAACTTTCGGCGAAACGGAGAAAATCAACTCAAAACCCTCTAATGAATACAATAAATGGAATATGTATATTTCTTTATATATATATATCTACTATATATACACATATACTTCTATGCATATGTTTAAGTGTATGTCATCTTATATAAGACTGCTGTTATGTTCGTAAATATATTTAATATATGTATGTAAAATTAACGAAAAACAAAAACAAAAACAAAACAAAATCACACGCAAACGCAAAAAAAAACCAACCTATGATAAATCAGAAATAACTCTTCAAAAATAAATAATAACGAGAAGGGACGTGTGAGACGCTTCTTACGCGTCACAACTTTTATACCCGGCACTCAGTACTACATCTGCACTTTAGCGGTTATTTGTCCAATTTTACATTTTTTCTTCATCTGTCATCTACATCAACAACACTACTCACGTCAACACGCTCCTTTAACTCGCCACCCTCCCCTATAGACACACACTGCAGAGTCGCGGCAGAGTCAGCGGCAGAGGAAGCGGCAGAGGCAGCGGCAGAGGCAGAGGCAGTGACGTGTCAGGGGCCAGGCCATAAACAGCGCGAAGCAGATTGTGAATGCTGCGGGACGGGGTGGGTTTGGCTACTGCAAATTAATTTCTTCATTGTGGCTATAATAATGATCCAATCGTATCCCAATTTGGTGATCTGATAGATATGGTCATTCCCTACGGAATGGCGTTTTTAGTTTTCTGCTATCTTCAAAATTGTAGATTTGGGAGGTTTTCGCCCTTTGCGGAGGCGGAAGGGGCGTGGCTCATTTTGAAATACACTTGTAACAGTGTGAGCATACAGAAGTCTGGATGCAAAATTTTGTGGCTCTAGCTCTTATAGTCTCTGAGTACTAGGCGCTCATCAGGACGGACAGACGGACAGACGGACAGACGGACAGACGGACAGACGGACAGACAGACAGACAGACAGAGACTCGGCTATTGATGCTGATCAAGAATATATATACTTTATGGGGTCGGAAACGTTTCCTTCTGTGCGTTACATACAACCGTTATGTGCACAAATACAATATACCCTATTTACTCTTCGAGTACCGGGTATAATAATACAAATAACGAAACGCAAGTTAAATGAATAGATAATGTATTCATACTCTACCTATATACTACTATGTACTATATAATGTATTGTAATTGTAATTTACCTAAAATCGTAATTATATGTAGAGAATTAACTGAAGCCTAAAGATAAACATCCATCGACATCCAGCATACAATCAACTAATCAATCCCGTGCGTCCAGTAGAGAAATTCGCAAATTTCGTGCATAAATTCTCTGAAGGCGCATTATCATTATCAACATCATCAACCATACAAAAAAAAACAAAAAAATCAACAACAAATGTAGAAAAATATTCTCTTTTTGCTTTATGTGATCTATTACATACATATACATACAACTACATATACATATGTATAATAAAAATGTCCTTGATAACGAATCTTAAATGAAGCATTTTTGGAATTGCTCTGAAATTGAAGGAAGTGGGAGGAAACACTGCAACAAATTGATACGCAAAAAAGGGGTAGTTTGTAACCCCTAAAGATATATCTTCCACTATATCTGCACCTGAGTCACTGACACACAAAGTGATACCTTGGACTTAACTCATTCGTTAGGTTGCCAGTAAACACACGATTCTCTTGGCATGAGTACACACAAAATGGTTATTGTTTATTAAAAGCAAATAGTTTAATTTATTCTATAACTAGGAATGTTGCCGCTCCGCTACTTTCGTGTCTCCAGCATGGCAATGCAGTTGCAGGTCTTGGCCAGCAAATTGCGATCATTGATAATGCTCTCCTTCTTCTGCAGATCGTAGAGGCTGTGCAGATCACGCTGCTCGAAGGCGCAGTCGATGGCCTCCTCGAAGTAGCTATAGGAGATTTAATGCGTATAAATTCAGACTTTTCAATGGCATGGTAATGGCTGCAACTCACTTTGCTCTTATAAACCAAAGAACCTTTCGATTGTCTCGACAGCGCGGGATGTATTTGCGCGCTTCTCTGGCATTGTCATACTTTAGGCAGACCTCTACAAAAGGCTCATAGCCAATGGGGCTTTTTTTGTTCTTGGAGAACTTCTCCAGTTCGTCCCACTTCTGCTGCTCGGCGAGGTTGAGTATACGCTGCCACCAGAAGCGGCGATCGGGCACCTTGAAGTCGCTCCTTATCTTCTCCGCTTCCTTCAGTTCGCCCATCTTCAGCAATTGCTCGATGGTGTCGTGCACGGACAGGCCATTTAGACTGGCATTGTACTTGGTGCTCAGCGTCTTCTGCAGCTTGAAAAGTCGGCTCGTTTCAGCACAGAGCTCTGCCTCGACAGTGCATCGCGCTTGGGTGTAGGCGTTGCCAATCACCGACAGATTCGACTCCAGGTCCTTACTCTCGATGGCATTCTTAAAGTGATACTCGGCAATGGCTTTCTGGTCGTCCTCTGTGTTATATATGCCATAGAGCCCTGCACGGTTCGTCTCTCGCATGATTTTCTTGTACATATTCAACGCCAGCGGATAATCGCGAATTGTCATCTGTTGGGGGAACATTCTCAAATTATAGAAGTTTTTCTTAGACTGGTTGGATTTACTTACATGCAGATTGGACAGCATCATGTGCATCTTCATTTCCAGAAGAACTTTGATTACCAGCTCTGTGTCCCCCGATTGTGTAGCACTGGCCACGGCTTTATCGAACTTGCGCATCTTCAGCAGCAGCGGCACATGCAGCGAGGCTCGCGGCTCCAGTTCCAGAAGCTTAATGGCCAGATCATCGCGTCCTGCTTGATGCGCCTTCTCGGCAATATTGCAGAAAGAAATACCTTCGACGGTGGGATTCTTAAATTTCTCCGTAATCTTGCGGGCCACCTCGCTGTCATCTGCAAAAAAATTGACCTTAGAGAGGAGGACTCTTCGTTGTAGTTAGAGTGTTACCCACTGGGATCATTCATCACTTTGTGGTAGGCCCAGTGCTCGAGTATCCAGGATTCGGGCAGATTCAGATGCTTGGCCACTTGGATGGCGACGGCATAATGCTTGCGAAATACCAAGCGACTCAGGATGACCTCCGGATTCAGATGCGAAAACCTGCAAGGATTCATCAGTCATTCAGTTCTACATTCATTCGAGGACAACCTACTGTTTGAATGTAAGCGGCATGGCAATCCTCTCGTGTCGCAGTGTGTTGAGAACTCGCAGTATCCGCATGATGCGCATATACTCGTCGGGATTGTGGCCAAGTACGAAGGCCTTGCCAAAGTTTGCAGTCTGGGAAAACGCTTAGAGTTATGGGAAATGTCTTTGAAGATCTTAACGGAGCGCTCACCCTTAGCAGACTCTTCTGCGTTTCGGTGCAGAACTCAAAGGAGGCAGCCTCAATGCATTCGGTGACAGCCAGCTCGATTTTGTCGCGGCACATGCTCAGATATTCATCCGACTTGTAGGACTTCTCCTCGAACTTCTTCTGGGCCTCGAACAGATAGCTGGCCGGCTCCTGGCTGTTCACCGCAAATATATTCTCCACGCATTTCGGCAGCCGCTGTATCATCTCGTGAGAGCTCTGAGTGATGATGCGGACTCCGTCCATTTCGGCCACCAGAAACATGATCGGATCGTAGGGGAAGTCGCTGCGATCCGCGTTGCGATTCACGATCAGCAGATAGGAGGGGTAAGAGATGACCACGGCGTCCGCCTCACTGTTGTCGCTGTTCATGATCCACTCCATCTGCAGGGGCATGTCCTTGCGGCCCGTGTCGAACTCGCAGTACTTTTGCCGCATGTCAACGCTGCCCAGCCAGAGGAGGCCCGTGTTCGTGTAGAGCGCCAGATGCTGGTGGTTGTACGAAACGGAGATCTTGATGATTCGATCGTGCGGCTTCTCGAACAGATTGGCGGTGATGGTGCCGACAGTCTCGCCAGGGAACAGTTTGATGACCTCCCGCTCTCGTCCCAGGAGACAGTAGCTGTTGCGTCCTTCGGTTACGATCTCCCAGCATGAGCAATTTATGCTGGAGTCTGTAAGTGAAGGAAATTACTAGAATGGGTTTCCTTAGTGTTTATTTTGTAATCTTCTTACTGGGAATATCTGGTAGCTTTCGCTCCGTTTTGCTGCTGTTTAGTTTAAGAAAGATCCGACCGGATGTGGTCATGACAGCCACTCCAGTGCCAGCGGCTGACTGAAACACTTTGGCCTCCACAATCTTTGTGACGCTCGCCTCGTCTCCAATACTGTACGACTCCTTCTCCTTGCCAAACATGTCGAAGACAAAGACTTTGGCATTCTCTTGCACGCAAATCAGCTCCTCCGTGTCCGACCAGCCCATGGCAATGAGCTTGCCATGGTTCCACTGCAATAGCAAATATGTTAACGCAGCCTCTATATCTTTATTTCAACCTCTTACCAAAATGTGACCCGTTTCCTTGCCGGTGGTGTCAAAGATCCGCACCATGGGGCGGGCTGTGCCTTTGACCGGCACCAGTTTGGTGGGATCGCGTATTGCCGCCAGGGGACCGCCATAGGGGGCCGCCGCCACCTGCATGTACTCCAGGTCCAGATCCAGCGGCCAGTCGGTCGTAGCCAGCTCCACTTTTCTGTTCCGGGGGCGTAAACATAAATCAATTGAATCCCTGAAGAAATCCACGAGCCTGCACATACCTGTAGTAGTCTGGCCGCACCTTGAACCACTCGCCCGTATTGTACATAATAGGCATGGCGAATTAGTTGTCTATTTATCAATCAAACCAGCCGAAAAAATAAACAATTGCATTTGTTGCAAAACTTGCACAGCAACAGCTGTTTGCAGGGCTGGAACACTTGTCGGCAACAGCGCAGTGTGACGGCTTAAACCTTATTCTATAAAAAAATCAATAAAAAAGAGTCCTTAAAATGAGATAATCTTGTTCGAAATTGATTTATATATTGTATAAAATTATATGTTCAGTCCAGAAAGTCTTAGCTATCTGGTAATATTAACCAGAATATCAAAGTCAAGGAATATGATTTCTCCTTAGGGACAGAGAGCGTTTAACCCATTGTCGACCGGCGGCTATTTCAATATACGCACGAGTATTATTAATCTTGAAAATTGTTTACGCAGTTCCAATGAAAGGTATTGTGGTCATATTTTTTCGTAGCTATAAACATGAAATGTACAAACAGTAATATTTTCCATGTTTTAACTCAAGTTGTTTGCCTGTACAAATAGAGGGGGCTCGGCTCTTTCTTCTCTAAGACCAGGTGTTGCCATCTACAAGTGGGAAGAATGAAGATTCCATGCTCCGGTTCACAGAGTGGTTCAAGACTACGCTACAAGGATTTTACGGCCATTTTAGGAACGGCATGGGCGACGAATGAGACGTGTCCGGGATGGCCAGTGGTTTGATCGGGCGCCCCAACCAAAGGGACAACCTAAGAACATTCGTGAAAAACAAATTTTGAGGTTTTATTATAAACGTTGAGTAGTCAATAGTCAGGGACGTAGTCAAGTGGCCAACTCCTCTTTGTTTGCCTCCATATTCTCCTCCTCTCTCTGCTCCTTGCTGGCCTCTCTAAATGCTCCGTATCCTGCTCCTGCCTGGTCTTCAAGTACTCCTCGTACTGCTCCTGCGTCAACAGCTTCTCCTTGATCAAGTCGCAGTTTTCGATTTTGGGCAGCAGAATGGCAAAGTAGCCGGCACCCTCGGGCAGCTGTTCCAGCAGCTTGGGCTCCGCAACCAGAGCAGCGTTAACCTCCACCAGCTTGCCGCGTATGCAGCTAGGTATCTTGTAGGTCTGTCCCGTCTCCGTGGTGAGCAGCGCCAGCGTAGAGTCCGCCTGCAGGATCATGCCGCCCTTCTTGCCTTTGCCCTTGACCACGTTCTGGCTGCGATCCACGTTCCCCACATCGAAACTGAGCGTGGAAATGCCTTGGGCCAGAGCGGGATGCGAGGGCGCCAGGCAGATAAGACAGATGCGGTTGGAGTGGTACAGCACCTGGTAGGCGGCGTTGGCTCGGATGTAGTAGTAGCGTGTGAAGAAGCGATCCACGACACTGGGATAGTTCGCGTCGAAGCCATCTGTGATGGGGGGCTCACCGGCTGGCCGCAAATGCGCTGCTGCTCCTCGTGCTCGAAGTAGAAGGCTTCCAGGGGATCCGCGGTGGCTGCCATTATGCTATTCGGTGTCTCCATGCAGCAGTCTCTCCTTGTATCTGGCTTGCTGTTCGCGGGCCTTGGCTCGGTTTGCGGCGGAGCGAGCGATGCGTTCACCCTTCAGGCACTTTACCACCTTGTCGTCAATCGAGTTGCAGATCCCAATGAACCTGCCGAAAGCGTTCTGTCGGAGTGCAGGAAAACGTGTTATAAGGATTAACTGTGACCACTTTGAGTAACTCACGTTGTCGTGGCAAGCTTGAAGCTCCTCAATTAGTTTGTTGCAGGCCGGCGTGTGCAAATGGGAAGCCAAGTCCGTATGCATTTTCCACTGTTGACAGATTTTTAATTCCAGAACCCAGGTGGTTATGTGAGCGAACGTGCTTAACCTACTGAGCCCCCTCTATTTAAACAGGCAAACAACTTGAGTTAAAACATGGAAAATATTACGTCTCATTTGTCGCCCACTGGCGCCAAAGTTTATAAATTTACCGTCAAAGTTCTAAAAACTGCCGTCAAATCCTTGTAGCGAAGACTTGAACCACTCCGTGAACGTTAGATGGAGCATGCAATCTTCACTCTTCCCACTTGTAGATGGCTCTACCTGGTCTTAGAGATGGAAGTTGCTAAGTATCAAATGATGAATAATATCGCAGCAATCATCGCAGGCGCTCAGTTTAAATTGCGTTTTTTAAACTGGTGTATATTACTTTCTTTTCCCCATAAATTGCCTTTATAAGCTGCTGCGTGAGTGCCAATCACTGCCAAAGGCTTCAACTTTAGCTGCCAGATAGTTTCGATACATTTCATGGGCGAAGCGGGGAGCACGGGGAACACACTCGGCTCGGGCCCTTCTCGTGACTGACGCTGAATGCCACTTAATTCGGTTTTGAAGCGAGTTGCATGTCAAAATGATTGCTCTTCTGCAAACAGCGCATCTGTGTTTGAATTATGATGGAGCGCGCAAATATTCCAGATGCAAATATTTGCACAAAACTACACACACACACACACACACACATCGAGAGAAAGAGAGAGAGAGAGAGAGAGATAGACGCACGCTAACTTGAAGTGCAACAGTGGCTGGCCAGGAACTGAAGCAGATACAGAACCCAACTCCCCTATAAGTAAGCCACCCACCCACACATGCTGCATGCCCCATGCCACCCATGACTACCACTAATGGCAGGCGTGCTTCGTCGGCAGTGCCAAGCACTTTTGAGAATGTGTAACCGGCACTGACTGACTTTCACCAGGAGAAGAGCAGCGCAGAGTAGAGCAGAGTCGAGGAGCAAAGCCGAAGTGCAGAGGACCTTCGAGGCTGAGGACGATCCGGGCGGGTTTGGCCGGAGCCAACATTTGGTGCTGCCGTTACTGTGGCAGACATCCGCTGTGCCGGAAATACGCTTACAAACGTAACCAGCACGTACATACAGGGTGTCCTCTCGGGGAGGCAGCCAGCCCAGGGCCCAGCAGCCATTCTCCTGCTGCCTGCCGCCTGCCTCTTGTCTGTTTACTTTGCAGCGCAAGACGACGCCAGCGACGCAGAGAACTCAAACAAAATATAACTGTTGGAAGAAGCTGCTGCAATGGCAGACAGTGGCAGGCGCTGGAGCTGGAGCTGGAACTCGAGCTGGGGGCAGCAGCAGCAGCGTGCACAGAAAAAGTTTACAATTTATCTAGTAAAATGTAATTAGGATCCTGGGTGCAGGCGCCCCAAACCCTCAGCAGCCAGGAGGAAGCACACAGAGCTGGTGGGGCTTAAGTGCGTGCAACTTTCTTTGCTTTAAATTTTTAGCTGGCTGAACATTGAGGCAAAGATAGGAATAGGTTTTTATAATGAAGGTAAATCTATGAAGAGCCCAACAAAAGATCAACTGCATCATATTTTTGAATATACATAAGTTTCTTTGATCAAAGTTTTATAGAAGGTTTTATTCAGTTTCATAATTCCCAATACATGTCGGAATTTTCTCCTTCTGCTTTCCTATAAGTAGATATAATCCAATAATAGCTATCCGACTTTGCGTACATTAATTTCACATCAAAACTCCACTAACCAAGTATTTGGTTTGGTCGCATCTTCATTCCGCTGTGGCTGTGCCATAGAAACAAGCTAGCCGAAATGTATGTAGTATGTAAATATGTATTAATGTATGTAAATCGAGATATATTTGCTGAGAAATTGATTTTCGTTAATTTCTGCCACCGCGAAAATGGCGCTCTGCGAGGTTCGCTACAACAGTTGGCCTTAACACTCGAGCAACTGCAAGGGGAACGGTGCTAAACTCTTCGCATGGCCTGCGCATAAGACATGCGCAAGAGCGACTGAGAAACAGATACACACAGACACGTACGCAGATACAGATGAGCAGGCACGCACACTGCCACCTAGATGCGGGCACAAATACAAGAGAGAGAGACACACAGACACACATTCGAGGCGGAGCAAAGTAAACAAACATGGCCGAAAATGTTTGTTGCTCATAATCCGATACAAGTGCAAAATGCCTATACACTCACACACACACACACACACACATATGCAGATATATGGATACACATAGAGAAGCAGCAAAAATAAATTCTCGCAGTTTCTCACTGGCTGAGCTGACGATTTAGGGCCGTCTTTCATCGTCGAGATGTGCCAACTTTTTGGCCAGGTGTTAATCACAGAAGCCATGTAATCATCTTGAATTATTCAGCTGCCTCATTTTTTGGGCAATCGACGGACCTGCTAAATGCTTGCTCAGGCATTGCCAAATGATTCCCTTGAATTCGCAAGTTGATTTAATAATTTAAAATAAATTGGAAAATTATATTAATTAATTTCGAGGTCATCATTGAGGGAAGAGAGGGTTTATAAGGAAAATGTAATGCACCCACTCCTATCTCCATTCCCTACATTAAGTTTTTATACATTAAAAAAAAAAGGAAAACTATTTTGATTGCAATCTGTAAATATAAAATGAATTTCTGGAGAAGTGAAACCGAGGCCTTCCATTTTATCAGCAGTTCCTTTTCCACTTGTTTGCCCCATTTGAAATTGATTTCAAGTCCAAGAATCAAGTGGAAAGACTTCGTCACCCCACTGATTACCACTTCAACTGGCAGGGAAATTTTCTGAAGCTCTTTTTTAATTGCAGAACATATTCAGCTAATTAGTTGGAGGTCTCCCACAGGCAGTTGACTTTGGAGCCTCCTGACTGCGCTGATGATGATGATAGAAAGGCCCGTAATGACCCTGTCACATACGGACACTTGAGAGAGCAAAAACTTTTTTGAGATCGCTGCTGCACTTCAAAGCTGCGACCGAACCGACCCGACACTTGACGGAGACCAGAGAAAAGTGTCTCCCCCTTGGACTTGGCCACTTGAGAGCACCTACCGCAGCGTTTAGGGTTATGCGGGATTTTCTTTCCAGTTTCGTTCGGGTTTCTTTTCGCCATCGAACAGGTAATCATCATGATGGTGGCTTTCAAACATAAGCAAAATATTGACAGAGCGGCAAAACTCCAAGGCGAAAAAGAGCCCGACGATGCCACCGACATCCATCCATATGCATATGCGATGCGATATGACGTTGCCGACTCATTGGTGCCAGGTACTGGTACTGCTGTCCCCAGGTAATATTTCCATCCCATCCGATCCAAACTGAACCGATCCGTACCGAAGCGATCCGCTGGCTGGGTTCGCTCGTTCGTTCGTTCGTTCGGTTTCACTGTTTGCACACATTAGAGCCCAACATCCGTTGTAGCCGTTGTCGACTGTCGACTGTCGCATTCAAATGTTGTTTTTAGCCATTGAAGTGGTAAATTTCACCTGTGTGCGAGGTGGACGCAGCGGCGGCGGCCCATAGACACGGCCACTTACAACAAATGCATTTTGGGACTGGGGTTGGGGGTCGGCGCGCCCTTTGATAGTGGACCACACACACACACAGTCTCCTCCATAAATGCAGCGACACTTGAGTTGATTGATTTCGAGATGTAAGCATCCGCGAGATGCAAAAAAAAGAAGAAAAAACGATGAGAAGAGGAGGGGAGAAAAATCCACAACCGACAAGAGAAATATTCCACTCTGGTGGTCCCTCATCCTACTCCTCCTCCCCCTCCTCGCTGTCCGTCTCTGGGCTGTTAATTTGCTGGAGGAAGTTTCCATTTAGCACTTGGGCAAACAGTCTCCGGGTCTGCAGTTGTCACCAGGCACATTCCTGCGATGCCTCTCGAAGCCAAAGTCCGGCAAAAAGTTTGGCATAAATACAAAATATCAAAAATGTTATTGTGGTTGGCCTCTACTAGGGGGGTGGTGTGGTGGTTGCAGCCAGCCTTATTGTTGCTTCTGTTTGCGGTTTGCTGCTGCTGCTTCAAGTGCCATTCAGCTAAATTGTTTGTATGTCAATCAAAGATGAAAACGCGCAACGGAAAATGCGAAAATTAAACAGAGGGCGGACGAGCGCCTGGTGGGTGGTTCTTTCAGGATTGGGTTGGATTGGGTTGAGTTCTCTTTGGTGCCTTCAACGTGGGCCATGCCACTTAAAGTTCATTGAGGTGACGCTGGTGGTTAACAAAAGGGGAACACAGCAACAATAACACGCCACTACAACAAATTGCTTTGCTACATGAAAATGTCAAAGTACACGCCGAGCTCTCTTCTGTTCAGTTCTGTTCGGTTGACTGAGTGGTCTGGAGGGGTGGTATAAACATAAGGCAGAATAATACAGAAATAACAAAGGCAAAAGCCGGAGTAACGAACAGCACAAATAATAATAGCTACAGCGAGAACACTTAATCAACGGAAGGCTGCTTCAAAACCTCTTTACGAGTATTCTCCGTCCGGATACAGAGTGTGTTACCACTAAGGATTTATTAAAATATTGTTTTATTTGGTTGTCCGATGGGTTTTAGGGGGAGTATACTATGCCTAAAATTAGATACTTTTAGTGAGAATATACACAAAATAATGCACACCAATTTGCTTTTGTTTTTTCTTCTTGACAAAACTCTATTCGAATTTCTCTGCTGCTTTGGGAGTGACGATTACTTATGTATGTAAATATATATGTAAATACTGATATAAATGGTTGAAATCAACCGTCAAATTCAGCCTTAAGGCTGCTTAAACTCATGTTGCTAGCTGGATAGATAAAATATCTGGCACTAACCTTTTTTAACATGTGCCTGGATGTTCTTCTAGATGTATACAATTTTTTTCCATTTAGTGCATGGCTTTATTATAATTATTGGGCTTACATCTAGGTCTACAGATATGTCACGACGTTATCAAATATTTACTTGAATTTTAGCTATTAATTATTTTGTTCTCCAAGGCTCCCCCAACCCTCTCAAAAAGTCGCACTTCCTTTTATTTACCCGAATCGCTTTAGTTCCTTTCTCTGCTTTCTGCCCCATGTGGATGTAATTTATGCTACTCCTGGCCCGACTAACCCATCAACAGCTTTTGACCCAAACTTGTGTCCCTGTGCATGTCCTTCCGCCTGTCCGTCCAACCTCCTGCAATCCTCGAATTCTGCTCTGCAAAGCCCGTGCCCCTTGTTGTTGTTGTTGGTTAAATTTACATTGAAATGCGAGACTCGAAGTAATTCGAAAGTTTGATTTTAATTTGTTTTCATTTCGCATTAGGTAGGGCCCAGGCATCGCTGGGTCTGAGTCTGGGTCTGGTCTGAGTTCCTCTCCCTCTCCCGCTGTCACTGTCTCTTTTTCTCCACACTCTCTGCATCGCTTTTTCTCACAGCTCTCGCATGTGTGTTTCTGTCTCTGTCTCTTTCGGAGTGTGTGTGTGTAGTGTGTCTCTCTGTCTGTTTACACGCCCAGTTTGCATCACAAACTGTGACAAGCAGGCACCGCATCATCCATCCCATCTCGGAGCTGCCACAGAGCCGAGCCACACGGGATATTGCTCCATTTGCGCGCCTGGGCTGTCTCTCGAGTTCTCAGTATCCGACTCTTCGTCTCTCCAGCTCTCCAGCAGTTGGTGTTGGTAAACTTTTGCCTGATTTTGTGTGCTTTTAACAGTTTTAATCAAATAATTGCACATGTGCTAAATGTAAACATATTTGTTCGATTCCACTAACCAGACACGCCCCAAACAACAGACGACCCCTGTACCGCTCTCTCTCTCGCTCTCTCTGCCCTTCAGTTGGTGCTGCAAATTGTGCAAAAATTGTTAAGCAAGAGCTACAAAAAGAGCCGGGCGAAGGGAGAAGGGAGAGCACATTTGCAGCTCCAAATGGAAGCTGAAGCTCAGCTCCGCCAGGAATATTTACGGATGCAAACGAAACAGGAGAAAGTTCAAACACACAAACAAATGAGCGTGCAAACAGCACAGAAGACACTGCAGAAAGAAAGCAAACTCTAAAAGGGGCAAAAGCAAAGCACAGCGAAGCAAATGCAACCACCCCCCAGACAGGCAGTCAGTCCGGCAGTCAGTGGCCAATCCGAGCCAGGATGGTTTCGACGACGCGTGCACAAAACAAATTTTTAATTTCCCATTAAGTTTCTCCTGGGCAGAGTCTTCGGCTAAGCCTAAAGGATAATAAGTTGCAGCGTAAGAGAGGAGAGAGAATGGCAGCGCGTGCTTTTGTTTGCTCGATTCACGATTCACGTGGCTCAGCGCCGGTCCGGGGATTAAATGCAACTTGAAAATATTAAAACATTTTGCGACAAGTTGGCAAATGAAAGCCCGCCCAATCATGTCAACAGCCAAGTGCCGACGAACAGCTACGGAACGTGTGGCAAGGGAATGGCAGTAGCACTTGGGAAAGGGAAGGCGAATGGGGAGAGGGAATGGGAATGGGAATGGGTCTGAGACCCGGCACCAACGACACCAACAACAGGAAGGAATGATTTCTTGTGCCAATATTTTTCCAGAGCACACAATTTCGATTTGTCGAGTGCAACTTTGGCGCTCATCGTACTCATCATGGCTGGCGCTCAGCATTTGGCTCCTGCTGCCCTGCCACGACCCTACTCCCCACTCCTCCTCAACTACCGCCTAGTCATGCTGCTGCCTGCTGGCTGCTGGCTGCTGCTCCATGCCTCGTCCTTGACACCCAGTCGACAACAGTCCACAGTCAGAGTCGGAATCCACAGTCGGCAATCGGCAGTTGATGTCTCCTACACGAATGTCAACGGAACGGAGCTGCCTGGCTGCCTGGCAACTCTGGCTGCTGCTAAAAAATTCGTTGGGTGGAAAAACGTTAACATCTACATATATATGTGTGTGTGTGTGTGTGTGTGTATCCACAAACACAAACACACACTTACAGGAAGCAGCTACGACTGCCAGCCAGAGTCTGCCTCATGCTGCTGCAAGGAGCACGGAGAGTGGGGAGTGGGGAATGGGCTTCGAGTGTTCGAGGGTTGGGGTGTGGCTGGTGGTGGTGCTGGCTGCTACTCGCTTGCAAATCAAGTGAAATGTTTGCAAATAGAATTTGTCTGTGCTTGCTCGAGTGTTTGACTGAAATCTATATACATATATAGTTAGTGTATGTGTGCCAGGATGCTCTCTCTTTCGCTGGTGGCTCTCCCACTTCGTGTGCCACTGCTTGTGTCTGTGTGTGTACATTATGATCAGTACAAATGTGAACATAACTGCACAAATATGTACATAGCAAGTCGCTCGCTCAACGCCCAGCAAACCCCACCACCACCACCACCCACTCGGGAAAGCCAGGCAGGCGAGCCAAAGAGTCGTCAGCTTTTTATATTTGTGCATATTTGACTCCACTCTCTCTCTCTTCCTCTCTCTCTATCTCTCTTGCTCTTTCTCTGTCTCCACTCTTCTTGCAGGCCGCGCATTCAGCGTCAGCCATCCGCCGTACAGCCTGTTTGTCTTTCCCCGGCGTAAGGATTAATTAGCGTGCAAGTGTGGCATGCAGCAAAAAACAAAAAATAATATATACACACATAAAAAACCAACAAAAATGAGAGAGAATACAACAAGAAAATAAATAAAATCCATTCAATTGCATCATTTGCCGAATGAAACTCAATTACCATGGCACCTTTTTCGAGCACCCGCCGGCAAGGCAGGGGGTTCTTTGGCCTTTGATTAACAATTTGCAGATAATATTGGGTAAATGTTAACTTTGACTCAGACATCACAAACAAGAGGGGGGGAGGTGAGGCTGAGGCTGAGGCTTTTGGGGTTATCTCTAATGTGATATCAGAGATATAAAGATTACAATGAGAAGCTGCTCCATAAATGGATACATTGGGCATTTGTGTACATAAATGATGTACTACTTAATTGTTTATGAATGTATAAATGACTCAGCATTGACATTTAATCTATTTTCTTACCTTGCAATAAGTATTACTCTTCTCAATTCTAAGATCTTAATTAATAAATCAAATTACAAGCTCCAAGATAAAGCTAACGCCTCGATCTTTCTTTGTTCTTGAAATAGAATTCACGCCATAAAACAATCCCGAATACGAGTACAGTTCAGCTGGCTAACAAAGACCTCAAATAGTATTCATGATAATTAAGTCTGGATGTGACACTATTTGTATATGCGGAAATTAGTGTACTCTCTATAGGCACGACTTTGTCTCGCTCATTCTCGTGTTTGAATTCAATTAGATGTTATTGCTCTATTATCTGTTGTTCTGCTGTGGAAATTATTGTTTGTCAAGCAAATTAGTTTATTTTCCAATGTCATTGTAAGTACACATGTTATTTAGCTGTTGACCGAATCAATCAAGAACTATAATGGAAATTTTAGACCAACATGAAGGATGTCTGATCTATGGATTGAACAATGGATCTTCAATGGAAGCTACTAGAAGATTGTCTGAAGTATTCCTCTTATGTCCCCAATGCAATTTGCAATCCACTTTATTATCACATCACAGAAGCAGCGTGTGATTATCGCCTGATTAACATTCCATTTGGAGTACATTTGGCCCATATCTGGGTGCGTAGCTTGACGGTTGCCCCATCGTCGTTCATTAGCACAGAAAATTATAATTTTTTGTCAACGGTGCTGCTGCTGCTGATGCTGGTTAATTGTGCCTGACAATCTTGCAAAATATGCAAACGTTTGAATTTGACATGCACACACGAAACGGTTGGCAAATAGCCGTGCAGCAGTGCAGCAGCAGCAGCATCCTCCACTGCCACATGGCTGGCTCCTCTGTCGGTCGAATGCAAATTGCAGAGCCAACGGGGAGGAATGGCAAGTGCACCTGCATGCATGTGCAAACATAACGCAGCCAGCCCCTGCCTCCATGTCTCCCTGTGTCCCTATCGCCCTTCTGGCCCGTTCACACGGAAACTGCATATCACAGCAACTGCAGCAGGAGCAGCAGCAGGAGCGACAGCAGCAGCAGCAGTAGAGGCATCTGCATCGACGGCCTCAAGATGCTGCCCCGGCTGGGTCTGCTCTGGCGAATGACTTTGAAGTGGCAACGCATATAGGGCAGGGTGTTCTTAAAAATTCATTTCATTGTCCTGCATTGTCTGGCGCGGGGTGCCGGCAGAGAGGCGGGCAAATACAGCTTTCTGCAGCGGCCGCTGCAGCCGCCATCATTTCCGTTTTAGAGCTGGGTCCTCGCTCCTCGGTGCTCGGCAAAAAGATGCAAAGACAGCTAAGCAAACATCATCAGCACAAAGATGGCAGCAACGGCGACAGGACGCAGCAGTAGCAGCAGCAACAGCAGCAGCAGCAGCAAGCTCTGTTTGCACAACGTACGACGGATATTGTGCTGATGTTTAGCTCTAGCAGAGAGAGCCTTTTGCCAGAGCTCTCTGGTAGTAGCTCCTGCAGCAGGAGCAAAGGCATGCAGCAAAGGCAGCCAGCAAGCAGTCAAGCATTTGGACAAACACAAGAGGAGGAGCAGAGAAACGCCGCCCGCGGCCATAATAAGCGTGACCAGGACAAGTACCAGGAGCAGGAACAGGACCAGCGCCAGCACCAGCACCAAAGACTGATGCTAGAGAGAGAGTCACAGGCCTGCAGCGCAAATCCAGACCTAGGCCTAACCCTAACACAATTTGAGGGCAGCCCTAAGAAGACAAGCAGCCCAAAAGAGTCTGTGACAAGTGCAGCAGCAAATAGCCGCAGGATGACAGCCAAGGACTTTAGCTGGAACAGAAGCAGCAGCTGGCCAAATCACGCCAACGAAATCTGTCACAATTACAATAAAAAAGAAAAAAGAATAATACAACAAAAAACTGTCAGTCGGATTCAACAATTTATAAATATTTGGCCAGTCGAAAGATGGAAAGAAAAGCCTGAAAGGCGGAGAGGGAGAGGGAAAGGAAATGAGGTGCCAAAGAAAATAGAAACCAAAACGAATCTGTCATTGTTGGGCCATTTTTGGCTCATAAATTTCACCTTTTGCCAAATGTTGTGCGGATGTGTTCCCCCCGCTCCGCTAATGGGCCATGCAATGTGTCTTGATGCAATCGGCAGTAGAACATCACATCCCATTGGGATCTCCCGCTGTGCCATACAAATCGCATTACACGACTTTTTGACTCCGCATTCAACTCTAATTACCCGGTAGCGGATTGTAGTCCTGTTTCGGTCTTGTTCCTTGTGCCAGCAGCACAAAGGCAGCTCAGGATAGGGGCGTTATCTGTTTGTTGTCCTGTGCCCGAGCCCATGTCCCTTCACACATGCTCGTATGTAGCCAATTTGTCTGCACTTCCATGGTGGATTTGGGAGAAGAAAGCCAGGTTTCACACGCCGCAACCTCCGCACCGAGACGAAGGTCATTTGGGGTCGATTCTTAGCCCCGCTCTCGCTCCCGCTCCCAACCCTCTCACTCTGTCTCTCTCACAGCATGTCTAATTAAAAGAAACGACGCATCGTTAGGAGCCTTATCACCAGCCAGCAGCAGAAGATAATGCTAAATTCAATTCTATTGTCTCGCCCCGAAACAACTGTGCGGCTTGTTCAAATATCATATTGAAAGCGTGCTAAATGAAAATAAGTACGAGTATCTGTGTTTCAGCTAGGCAAATAGAACGCCTCGAAATTGAATAGAAATAACGAAACAAAAATGGAATAATTGTCGTCCAGTGTTAGGGGAAGATTCGATGCTCTAAATGGGAGTAACCCTTAAATGGGTTGAAACTTTACTGATCTAATTTCTTTTGCTATTAGTCTCAAACTGAGCAAAATTCTTCATGAGAATATTCATTGGTTCTTTCTTTTTGTTAACATTTGTATACATAAGAGAGATATTATATTTCTGATGATTATTCATCAGAAATATTCATCCTCTTAAATATGATCAGTATTTGTTCCTATTCGTAACAAAGGATCCAGCATAGTTTGCTTACCTTTAGACCACTTCTTCTTTATTCCCCCGCGTTTAGAGTATAAAGATCTCGATATTTTATGACGGTCCATTATGTTTCTAACTTTCCAAACAGCTTTTGATGTCGTAGTCGTAGTCGCAGTCGCAGTCGTTGTCGCCTGCTATTTGCACAGTTGTTGCATTGTGAGGCTCGGCAAAATTCCAAATAAATGGGAAAAATACTCGTACAAGAGGACAGAAAACGAGGAAAGAAGACAAAAACATCACACAACACAACACAGAAATAACAGTGTCGCGTTAGGTAAACATGATCTGGCATTCGTTCCAATTTCAAGCCTATCAATAATACACCAGACAACTTCAATGGTGTTTGCACAGGCCCCAGCATCGAGCAGTTCTGTAACGATCTTGGACAGTAAGCGCTCCGAGTACGAGTACGGCTACAGGCTATGGGCCCTATCTTGACTCGCGTCAAAACACACGTCAAATGTTTGCACACCCCCTCGAAAACCCATCTGAGGAAAAGGCCAAAAGAAAACTGCTGCTTCCGCACAGTCCCAACAATGGGCCTTTATCGGTCCTTGGGCAATGCGACCTGTCAGGCCCAGCATAACAAACCGATGGGCATGACATTGTCATGATCCACACAAAACACATCCGGCCGAATGACAAATCTTTGTTGCCAGACTCTTTGGGCCTTGCCCAAGTAAAAAATCCCCAATTTGTCCCTCATTATTATGAAATCCATGGACAATGCTCTGCTCTGCTGCTCTGCTTCCGTTCGCCCATGGGGGAAGATCACTCAACAGTGCCGGGCGGAGCCAAGCTCACGTCCCATCCGTATTACAGTAGCGGATGCTGTATGCAAATTTCCATTCTCCATTCAGTCCAAGAGCCGCCAAAGCGGCGTCGGCGCTTTAGCATGCACCTCAACTCGATGGCGGTCGAAGACGGCTGGGGCGGTGGCTGCAAAGGGGCTTGGCCAAGTGCTTCTTGGAATGGCTAATGAGGCAGCCATAAAGTTGGTCACCTAATTGGGGCCAAGTGTAGAGGGATGCTGATTGAAGAGCAAACATTTGGAAATTGAAACTTTGACATGTCTACGAAATTCTCAGAGTTATGAAAATTTCATAAACGAAGAAAAAGAGGCCAAGAAAGATGCAAATGAAATTCATTAAATATTAATATGAAAATATATTACAAAATGTACCATATTCATTGTAGTTTGCACATTTACTGGCAATAATCCACAATTGTCGCAGTTTAAGAGACAATCCCTCATTTGGCGTATGGTTTTTTTGTGGTGCTTTGACCAAAATGTTGATTCATTCTGTTGCCAAAAGTCATTGAGGCGGCTTAATGCCTCATATAACGGTTGATCGCGCGTATTGATTGCTTCTGGCCACCCACCACTGCCACAGCTCCGCGCCGGTTCCTGTTGCTGCCACGGACAGTGGCACTTTTGCTTCTTTCACTGTTTGGACGGACTGTGCGCTGATGCGGATGTTATTGGACTTGATATTTGCATTTGTAATAATTTTTAAAATTAATTACATAAATATCTGCCAAATCTGTAAAATAAATTTTATAATAATTCATTTATCGAAATGCACTTTAAAGTGTGTGCACACACACACACAAAATCACACGTACTGACACTCACGCTTGCAGCGCACACACAGATACAAATATTAAACATTAAATGGCCAATGCCAACAACATTAACGGCCATTATTTGTATGGCCTGGGCTGGACGGCAGGCGGCAGAGCGATGGGTGGCCGGGCAGCGTGGCCGCATGAGCCTCCAATTAGCAATAACTGTAAATGTGAAATTTGCACAAGCATAAAAAGCCTTTAGCCGCCATTTTTCATTTGTCAATTGTCGGCAAATAGTAGAGCGACCAACACATCCGCTACAGCAGATGCACCACCAGCAGCGGCACTCAAAGCCATTTGAATCTGCCTTTGACCCGCTGCAAAACGGATTTCAATTTGCATTTCATTTGTGAACGCTTTAAGACGATCCCTCCAACACTCCACAAACACGATGGCTGGAAGCCCGTATAAAGTGACAGAGAGCGGAGCGGGTGCAGCAGGCAGGCATTTCTATTCAGAAATACGCGTTCACATGTAAAATTCCATCAAAAATCGCGGCTTTTGCACAAATGAAAACTCACAGCGAAAATTAAGTTTGCCTTCGTGGTTTCGCCACAACAAGAATGGCAAGACGGATACGGCATGCTCTATGATAAATATAGATACAACCATTCCAAGTCACATAAGATTTTCCTCTTTCTTTAGCGGTTGCTCTTTAGGAGCAACTCGTGGTGGTTGCACATGAAAAAATGTTTCCTTTGTTCTTATACCTTTTGCCTACTGCAGCAAATCGATGTTACGCTGGTTACCTCAACGATTTAAACATCACTATTAACCCCATGAATGTCTTTCCCTTTTACCCAACATTAATGCCCAACATTAGCCATGACGAATGCCTAATGCCCGAAACCTCTGGCAGGGAATTGGAATTTGGCAAGGGCTTTCTGTTCGGGCTCACCCTATCTCGACTACCCCTACCTCTCTGGGACTTGTTGTATTGTACTTTGAGTGCAAATATTGTGCCGCTGTCGACGCCAGCTCGACGTGCTGCTTCGAAAATCAAATTCCAATTGCCACGCTGCGTATACGCAACGCCATTTTTACCCCAGACCAGGTTGTTGGCCCGTCCTAAGCCCCAGACTCTAGACTCCATGGCTTCATCTCCCGCTGTAACGCCTGCAATTCGCGTTATTTGCCTTCACAATTTCGGGTGTTTATTGTTGCCCGGACTGAAGTTGTTGTTTGTCGTTTTTATGGGGCCGGAATGGTAACGTCCTCATTTCTCATCTCATCTCAACTCCCAACTCCCCCTGCCTCTCCGGTATCGCTCCCTCCGTCCATATTTGTGTCTATAAATGTAGATATACTCGTATATATATTTTCATTACCTTTGCATCTCTGGGCTGGTGATTAGTCAGTGTCCCAGGCTCTTATTCTGTTCTGGTCTCTCCAAACCCTGACCATGGTTCTGGTATTCTCTAGCCATGGCCTGATTCTCGTTCTCCTTATTTATTTATCCTGTTGCAGTAATCAGCCTGGCAGTCAGGCACTCATCCAGGTCGTCGTTTAATGCTTTTATTTGCCTTGGCACAAATCCTGCCCCAGCCATTTGACTGCTCTGATGGGCAATATTTGTTTAATTTGCGAAACCCCCTTCGTTTTCCAGTTAATAAAAATGACAATGAAGCTATTTTCGTTGCAAATTTTGTATTGGTTCAGTCCACCTCTCACATTCATGCTCTCTCGCTCTCTAGAGCGCTGCACCTTGTATGTCATCAATTTTGGTTTGTGAATTTTTAAAAATGCTAAATTGCCTTGGCCATTGTTGTGTTTAGTGAGCGATAACCAGGCGGCAGTCGTTCCTCTAAAACCGTGTGGGAGAAAGCCAGCGAAAAAAATATTGGGCAATAACACACTACACTACACTATATGCGAGAATATTCTCGCGGATATATGCGACGAGGGCCAGTTGGGTGTGAGTTTTTTGGTTAAATATTTTATAATTAAAAAGCTAACACCGGCTAACACCGTCGGAGGTGTGGAGGTGTGTGTGCAAACAATAAACAAACAAAATCCTTTTCAAATATTTACCGTTGGCATATAGCAAACGTTGACGTTGACGGTGGCAGAGACACCGACAGCGACTGCGACGCCGACGGCCAACGGCAACGTCGCCATGTCCAGGCTTGTCCTCCCCATTGTCGCTGCCACGCAGTTTTAAATTTACAATTTCTATTTAATTTTATTTTGTTGTGCAAAAGGAAAGTGACATACAAAAATGCGAAGGAATGGATAGCTTCGGGTCCGGAATACTCTTTCAGAGGAATGGTTCTATGCACATAATTATTAGTATTTGATCAAATGTCTCTACTAAGGCTTAAAGATCTTCACGTGGAGCCAGCTGAGTCTTTTGATTTGGCAGCCAGACATAGGGCTTTTGACCAATTGCATCTCAGGGTGAATGCCATGAGGTCGGATTTGTAGAAACATTAATAAATCGATTACTGATTTATGGTTCAGTTCTTTACTTGCATACGCATTTAATTGTATACCCTAGAGTCCCCCTCCGCTCAGATTTGGAAATTCGTTGTGCGAAATCATAATACTCTCCTGCAAGGGTATGAAAAAAGAGTCCGTTGATTGCGCGTATATTTGCCCGCCTTTGGGTCATTTAATTTTGCATAATAATTTATTTAAGGCAAGAGGAATTTGTTTATTGCATTTATTGTGTTTTATGTTTTAATTTTTTAGCACGACGACGCTGAAACAATGGCAATGCCCGGTAGTCTATTGGCATTTCAATTCAATTGCTTTTTGCTCCATTTCTTTGTGTTTCACTGTGTTTGCGTGTGTGTGTGGCTATATCCTTTATTTATAACATTTATCAGGACACACACGCAAGTAGATATGTATTTCGTTTGTATATGTGTATGTGTATTAGGAAGCTGCCAACGCGGCAAAATCCTGCGCATGTGTCACATTTTATCGCAAATTTCCACTGCGTGATGAATATTAAAAAAGAAGTTTCCATACCGAACCCAAAAGTGAAAAGCTTTCAAACGACAAGGAAAATATTCTGTATATGTATGGCACTGAACGCGACGGGGATTAAGGCAGGATGAAGTTTTTGTGCGCTAACACAAAGGATAATGAATGCCAGAAGAGGGGGCATCACGATAGAAAAGGGAAAAATGTAACTCTTTAACTTTAAGGGAAACTTGTTCTTTTGGTTTTTTGCTTGGTATTTTGCTATTTTATTTGCATCAGAACTGTCCCAACTCGTACGAAAAGACTCGACGAATGGCCTTATTCAGCAATTTGTATGGCTAATTGGAACAATCCTTGAACCATACATTACCACAGTTCGTTCAGCTCCATAAATTTCCCATATTTCCTACATTTATCCAGGGACCAAACAACCCGAACTCTTTTCGTGTAGCGTACAAGGTGGGGGGCGGGGGGACTGGTAAAATTCTAATAATTTTTGCGCACTCCAGGCACAAACCGAATCCATCATAAATCTCGGCCCGGCTCGATGACAATGCATCATCCGTGTGCAAACAGAAGGCTAAATCTCTTATAATATCCTTTATGTCCAGGATGCGCCATATGCGTGGATAGGCCAAGGCATACACACACACCCGTACATGAATTGTATGTGGAGGAGTGTGGGTTGGAACTTCCTGCTGTGTGTGGGTGTGTGTGTGCCCAGGACAGAGCCAACAAAGGTCCCCTTAAATTTTGAAATTAAATTCTGGCAAAAATCTGAAATGAAAAGTGCTTAAAGCGGAACAGAAATAGAAAATAAAAATGGCAAGCGGCTCGGTTCTTTTCTGTTTTGTTGGTCTGTTTTTAGCTCCATGTGTATCTACAAGATACAATAACTTGGGCCACTAGTGCCTCCTTGAAAAGTAGCCGAAAAGTACCGACAAAGTATCAGCAAACAAGAGGCCAAAGAGGAGAGCAGAGCGCATAAAACAAATGAAACTCTTGTAACAGAGGCAGCAGCAGCCGAGAAAAGCACAAGAAAATTTCAAGAAAAATATTAAGACAACAACACGAACAACAGCAACAACAGAGTGTGGCATGGGTGGGCACGAGGACTCGAGTGTCTGCTTAGAGATGGAAGCAAGAGATGGTGGGGCAGCAGATGGGGCAGGAGATGGAGCTGCCAGCCATTTGTAATAGTTGCCAGGCTGCTTCCTGTTTGGCAGCCCGGCATCCTGCCATCCTCTCATCTTCCTCCTACTGCTACTGTTCCAGCTCTGCCTCCGTGAGCACAGCAGACGGCAATAAAATGATATAAAAGTAAAAATCAAAAGTAAAACAAAGTGCAAAGGGGCGGAGAAAGAGACAGCTACAGCGAGCGAGTCAGAGTCAGAGAAAGAGAAAGAGACGGAGTTTTAGAGCTACAAAAAGGGAGCCAGTTCTTGATCTGGTTGCTGCTTCAACCGCTGCGGGCGATTCCACGTAGTCGAATCAATTCAAAACAACTGCGAATGCAATTTAATAAAATCCGTGCACGGGCGAATTTCTTTCCAAGGCAAAAGGCGGCCATGGGATGGGGTGGCGGTGTGCCCGTTGGGTGGTGGGTTGTACGCTTGGGTTGGCCTCAGCTCTGGTCTCGGGCTCTGGCTCTTACTCTGGTTCTCTGGTTCCGGCAAGGAGTAAGGCCAACCCAGCGCAAAACAATAAAGCGCGCTTGTGTACACAAGGGATATGCTCTCCTGTCTTTCAGAGAGCACACACACACACAACACACACGGACACACGTACACATGCTCAGAGGAAAGGAGAGTCCTGTGTTACAGTCGCCATATTGGCAGTCGCCGGTTGCTTTTTCTCTTGTTTGCCGAGCGTTGTTAATTTGGCAATACCCGCTTTCAATTATCTTATAAATATGAAAATGCAGCAGCAAACGCTCCAGGCCATTCGCAGCAAGAAAGAATCAAGAATCGTAATGAAAAACGTTTCATTTTTCATTAAGAATATACAAAAGGCAACTGTGCTGTGTGCCTTACAGATCAATCAAAAAATCATGACGTGACCCGGCATCAGCATCAGCATCAGCATCAGCTTCAGCTCCACCTTCGCATTCATCTCCATTTGGCAGTTTGCAGGACTCAATTGTAAGACGCATGAAAGTGGCAAAAGTCAAGGCATGGACAACAGAGACTCGCGTACGTGCCACTAGTCATTTCCACTGCATATATTTACATATGTACATACATATGTATGCAGTACGCCTCTGTGATGCAATTGTGGGCATTACCAGAGTACGATTCCCATTGGGAAATAACCGCACACGCACCTTCTTTCTAGCCCCGGACTAGGCGAGGTCGCCACTCCGTTGCGCATCTCTGGCAATGCGCAAATATTGTGTGTGCACATTCAACAGCTACGATCACCGATCCCCGTTCCCCGATCATCGATCTCCCCCGACTCTGAACACTAGTTCAATTAGCAACTGCATTGCACGCGCTAAAATATGCAAAGTGCCATTCACGTTCACGTCATGCCAGTACGAGTATGATCGATCCCCCGAAGCACACCTCTACGAGTGATCACAGCAACCAACAACCAACAAGCAGCAAGCAGCAACCAGCACCACTTGACCCCGCAGCCAGATGCGACTCCACTCGGCTTGAGGGCTGCCTCTGATGTTAATGGTGATGTAGTTGCTGGCTGGCACACTTTGCACCGCAGATTGCTTATTGGGCGTGTACCTCGACCGGGCTGTGTGTGGGCAAATATTTAACGCGAAATACCACAGCAAATGGCCAGAGTATAAGCATTGGCCAGTTGCTCCAGGCCAGTTCAGTTCCTCCAGTGGTAGAGTGCTAGCCAGTCTGAGGCCACGGCGCTCCTGCTAAAATTCTTTACCGTCTTTGGCGCAAGCGCAACTGGGATTGGGAATGTTTGCCTGTGGAATTAAGGGATCCAGCATTATGTCCATTGAGATATCAATATTGTTTATCCTAGTTTGAGAGATGAAAGCCCAATACCACCTTAAATATAACTACATTAAAAGTCAATTAAGAGCCATTCAATTGGTTTTAAAGCGTATTTATCTTTGCCAAAAAAATATAGCCATTTGCTTAACGAACAGCAACAACAAAAATATTCAAACAACAACCTGTCCTGTCGCAGAAATAATGAAAATACTCTATCCACCATTTAAAGTCAACCGAGCGCGGCTTTTTTTGAGGTACTCCTCTCAAACACTCATTATGGATCGAATATGTTGTTGCTGCTTGTTTGCGATGATAATGACGCTGGAGACCGAAGCCAGAGCTACAGCGACATAGCCATATCCATAGCCAGAGTCAATTCAACGTTAATCACGACTTTTACTTGTCTTTAATTTTTTTGGCAAATAGCAGAGCCCCGAAGAGAGAAGAAGAAACGAAATGAAACGAAACGAAACTCTGAAGCGTCTGAGAAATGGGCGCGGACGGATCCAGCACGGCGTCAGTGCAGGTTGAATCGAGTTAACATACACCAAAGATACAGATACAGACATAAAGGTAGATACTCGTCTGTACGTACTCGTATACCCGCACTCGGATGAGGCTAAGTATGGTCAAGTGGTATGTGTAAATTTTCACTGTCGCTTGGTTATTTTTTTGGTGTTGCTTCTTTTTTTGTTGTTGTGTTCGAATTCAATTTAAAATGCACGTAGTTATGTCTGTTGACTTAAGTTTTTGACGGATATTTTAACGATGTGAGCTCAACACAAATTCACTTTAAATGTTTTCGTGTGACGCGGGAGTAGCAGGCACATGAAGGTGCCTCAAATGGGTTGGTATGGGATGGGATGGGATGGGATGGTAGGGTAGAGTATGGTGTGGCATGGCATGGAATGGGGTAAGGCAACGTAACACACACCGACAAGCATTCGCGATGACGAACGACAACGACAAACATGTCGAGATATTCACGTCCGAGTGATAATGAGATGCGCGCCTTTTTCCCCCAGTTGCTTTCTCTCCATCTCTGTCTGTCTGTGTCTCTCCTCTCGTTCTGTTCATCATCTTCCTTTCCTTCTTACTCTCTCTCCCCCCTCCCTGTATTTTCGCTGATAAACAAGATGGAGTTACATTTTAAGGTTAATTATGTGCTAAAGTGTGGGACGGCATACGAGTAGGTAAAGCTGGGAGCAGTGGCTTGGGTGCGACTCCGCGTGTGAGGGCTCCTTGTGAAGAGAAAACGACAGAGATTTCGTTATATAAAGTCTTGATGTATGATATCATACACTTGATTTATACCAGCTATTGGATTGATGCATCAATGACTGGCTCTGGCTCGGACTCTGGCTGGGACTCTGACTTTTGTTTATTTGCATAGGTCGCAATGCGAAGTCCGTCCACTCAGCAACATCCAAAACGCTCGGTCACACACGTTTCTACTATTTCGACTATATCCTGTTTATTTATAAATGTGTGTACATATGTGCATGGATGGCCAAAATATGGAGGACCTGTGGTTGTTTTTGCCAGGTGTATCTGCTTTCAGATGACTCTGAATGTTGGCTCTGAACGGCAGATGGGAACTGTACATAAACCTTGAGGGAAAATCCTTCAAAGAGTGATTTCCCAAATGTTAAAGGAATAAACTCCTTCTTCACTGAAATATTCTGATTTTATCTTTAGTTTTAATTAGCTTTAAAACTCGCCTCCTTATTATAGGGTATCAAAACTTGCAATCCTTTTCAAAAGTGTAACTTTTAGGCCCTAAATTGGCTGCTCGAAAATTTGTGCTAATTTATCAAAAATGACCAAAAACCCAGACATCGTTCAGCAGGGCACAAGACGTTTGCTGATGCGGCAGGTTGTCCTGATAATGGCCCTCCCAGGAGCTGAACCAGTGCGAAAACCTGGACCATTACCGAACCAAGACCCAGTCCCAGGCAGAGCCTGCTAACAGCCTGCTGCTGATTCATTAAATCTGAGCTGGGAAAGTGCTTGTTGTTGCCTAGTTTATGGACATGGACGAGTCTTCAAAGCGTAGGCAAACCCACAGCAGTAGGAGCAGCAACAAAAGCAGCAGTAGGCAGCGTTGCACTAGCCGAAGGCTGTGCAAATATTTTATGCAAATGTCCGGGCCCCGTCATTGCATGGACCCGGCTATACGGCTATGCTTTGGCTCTGGTCAGAGCCTGCTACGGTTGGGGCCACTGAAACGAAATTAATTTGTGTTTATACATAATATGCCTGGGTCCGGGTGTGCTCTGTTTTCCGCTCTCTGCACACACTCGCACACATGGAGGCTGGTGGTGTAGTGTGGGTGTGGGTGTGGGTGTGTGGGGTTGCCGCAACGAAATTTCATTATGAATATGCCGGCCAGCATCATTATCCTGAGCGGCAAAACAACGCAGTGCAACGCACACAGCACGGGATATGCACAAACATACACACACACTCGGGACACACTCATGGCAGGATATGGGAACGGTTTTATATGAGCTGCAATAGCTCCTCCCTTGCTGCTGCTGCTGCTGCTGCTGCGGTGGCTTTGCCTCTGACTGTTTGTTGTTGGCTCTGTTGTTGCGGTTGGATAGAGAGCGTCCGCCAGATAGGCAACAATAATGCACATGTGTCTAAAATTGAGTTTAAATATACATACAAGCGAGGGTAATATCTGGAGTTCCTACACTACAGCTTAATGGGAATTTATAACTGGGTTTAGGTGTTTAAAAAGAAACATATTGTGGCATCCTAAAACTCTTTAGCCTGCCCTCGCCAGAGCTGTCTGTACGTACGAGTATATGCCGCCTGATGACCAAAATCTGAAGTTAAATATTTCGTGTTGCAGCGAGCTAAACTTTGTTGAAGTTGTGCGGGCTGACGGTGGCGCCACCACCACGCACAATGGACGTACTCCTGCAGCCAGCACACACACTATAATTTGTTGATTCTGCCACTTAAAGTCAGGAGCAAGGCAAGATTTCAGTTCCATTTAGAGAGCTCCCACTGCAAAAGACTCCCTGCAAGAGACCCATTTCGGCCTGCATGGCTGGAGTGTGTAAATTTTTTGGAAATTATGCCGGCGCAGCAGAAAATCGTTGATTCATACGGTTGACTCCGCTATGCAAACTTAACTGGCAGTAAATCGGGTAAACTGTTGATGCATGTGGCAGTCGCCGTTCTGCCACTCCGCCACAGGAACTGGCCAAGTCATCAGCCCTGGGCCGTATGCATATGCAGGCAACTGCGATATTGCTGCAGCAGTTCCAATTCGACTTCTGGCTACTGGCAAACGGACTGCGGCTGCAGTCAGCCCATGCCACTGGTGGTGCTGCTACTGCTACTGCGACTGCTACTGCTGCTGCTGCTGTTGCTTTTGAGCAATCAATCAGCGAGCAAAAGTCAAACATTGACTTACAATCCAATCCACGGATTTAAATTGACGTATTTACCTGCGCAACGACGGGGTCGGCCTGCCCGGAACGTAGACAATGGCGGCAGGTCCCCGTCCAACTGCAGTTCTCAGTCCGACTCCAGCTTCTGGCATACGACTTGGCCACCACTCACCATTCCCTCCCCAGGCACAGGCCCCTGTTCTGGCATTAAATTGGGCGATTCGCCAAATTATAGAGTTGTCGCCGGCAGAGTTGTCGAAACACTGGCCTGCAGCAGGAGCAGGCAGTGGGAGCAGCATCAGTCCGCCGTAGGAGGAGGAGCAGGTCCAGAACCGGGAGTATTCCTGGAAGGACTCCTCCATTAGGGGGTCATCGTGTGGCGGCACAAGTTTGAGGCTCGTGTGCGAGCACGCTGTTTGGCCATTAAAGCTTCATGTTTGTCTTTTGAATAATTCAAATTACTAATATTGATTCGGGCCACGAAAAAAAATGCAAACGCATTGTTGTTGTTGTTGTTGTTGTTGTTGCTGTTTCTGGTGCCGTTTCTGCCGCGATGTGAGCGACATTTCAGCATTTTTGGTATGCAACATGCCACAGCAACAAACAGCTAGAGGAGCAGCAGTAGGAACAGCTACAGCAACAATAAAACAGTCAACATGACAAACGTCGCGTCGCTGACGTTGACATTTGGTTGATTGGCGCCCCAGTCGTATACGTAATCAACGGAATGTTGACCACGTCCCGTCCCCAACATTCATACGCACACGCCCACACATACATACCAGTGCACAGCCCCATCTACATATAGCCCTAGCAATAGCTACAAACGATATACATATGCTTGATTGGATACGCGTGTATACGGAAAAACGACAGGCGGCAACAGCGGCGGCGGCGGAGTCGTCGGCCAACGGTCATTCAAATCGAAATGGAAATGGGAATGAGAATGGAAATGGAAATGGCTGCTTGTCATGCGAGTGTCAGCTCCACTGGGGACCGATTCGAGTTCAAGCCGGGGCCCAGGCACAGGCCCGGATACGGATTCGGTATGGATCCAACTGCTTATTTCCGTTTTATTGACAACAGCGGTGTGGCGGGGGTTGAGGGCTGGTGGAGTCGTAGCTTTTAACTAGTGTAAATAACGTCCTCATCAAATTGTCATAAGGACCCACCCATACATAGACACCACTCGCACATATAGACACGCACACACACACACACACACACACATGTGGAGACGGACACTACGGGCATAATATGCACATGCCCCCAGCAATGGCAGTCAGACACGCTAAGCAGGATCTGCTCAATAATGGAATACCCTTACGAATGGGTAGCAATAGCTATTGGATTTGATACAACAAAAGGGTACAAATATTGAATAGTTCCAATCTCTACCCATTGCATTGATTCTGTTTTAGATGCAGTACAAAACAATTTATCTAATTTGTAGGCATAGATAACAATTCATTAACAGTTCCATATTATGTTTAGAAATTCTCACAAATTTTTCAGATATTACTTAGGTAAAAGAGCATTAATTCCACGACCATATAAGAAGTACTAGCGTGTGCTTCCCATTAGGTAATCATTCCAGTTTTGGGCTGTCATTTTGGTTGCACACACCGTTGGTCGTTGTCCTGCGGGAAAGTGCCCGCCCGATTGATAGGGCGCGATAAGCAAGGCCAACTATTTTCATTGTCTGCCATGTTTGCCAACTTGTTCTTAATTAAGCCAGGTTGAAGGGGCCTCCGACTCCCCATTCCCCTCCACCAGCGCCCCCGACTTCGCTGGGTCAACAAGCTGTTCAAATTTCTACAGCCACCAGAAGCAGCAGCAGAAACCATTTTGTATTTCTTACCTTAATCAGCAGCTATACTTATAGTATGAGTATGGTGTATGGTATACGGTATACGAATGTATTTGCCATGCCGCACGGCCGATAAGCAAGAGCGTTGGAGCAGATTGACTCTGCCCTAGACGGAGAAGACGAAGAGCGCGACCGAGCGACCAAGCCTGAGCCAGAGCTCTATATATAGACGCAAACACACGCTCGACCTTTTTGCCAGCGTTATCTTCCGCCCAGCCAGAAGAAAGAATTTGCTCTGTTCTTGTGATTGTTTGCTCTGTGTGTCGTTGCTGTCGTCGTCGTTGTCTTCGTCGTCTCCGGATGCATTCTCCTTCGGGCTTATCGCTAGCCTCGACAACTGTCTTATTATACGGCCCAATGCCAGTACCAGTACCAGGCCCATGCCCATGCCCAGTCCTATAAGCAGAACCCGGGGATCGCCGCAGCGATCTCTCGTTATTTGCATTTATGCAGCGTCAGATTAGATAAGTCCAACGTCTCTTATATGCCAGATACCAGAGCGCTTTGTGCGTCTTCCTGTTCTCGGGTCTCAGGTCGTACCTGAGCAGAGTCAGATAATGAGGTGGATTCCTAACGGACCGCGTCTTTATCGTATTCCAGAGATAAACGACAGGGTCTTAGCGTTGATTCTCTGCGCTGTTTACAGAGTGCAATTTATAACTTTTCCGAGAACGTGTACAACAAAATGTGCCGCCACATACATATGTGAGTACGCGGTTTAATAATCGCCGTAAAACCCAACTCTCACACACCCTTCATCACTCGTTTCCAGGGATCGGAGAGAGGTATAGGGAGGGAGTCGAACTCCAAACAGCAAAGTGATTCTCATGGAGTTCTCGATCCAGTCAGTGGTTTGGGGCGTACCCCTTACACACACTCCTTACACCCTAATGCTTTTGCAAATAGTCAACAAATATCCGGTGTACGATTTTAGACACACTGAAAATCCCAGATATTAGCATCGAGCAAATAATAAGCTGAATTTTTAGTAAACCTGCTCTCCGTCTCGACTCAACGCACGTTTTTAGCGCAAAATTAAGATCACATTGATGTCCCAATGGGAACGGGCCTTACCTTCGACAACCACTCAAGTGGACAAACAAACCAGAGCCACGAAAAAAAGGCTTGACCAGAGGGGAACTCAGACACGAGAGTACTGTGAAAAGCAAAAGCTTAGCAGTTCCAAGAAATTCCTGAACATGGGATGGCCATTAAATGGGGAGTCTAGTGGGCAATGGACACTTAACCGGTAGGCTCTTGACCGGCATTCCCGAATAAGATGGAAGAAGCTGGTAATTCTAATGGATTTCGAATCTTATCTGCGACTGCTTATGATTTGCTGTATCCTATTTATCTTATCTTATCGGTTAGTTTCTACTTTTAAATGAAAAGTCTTCTGAAAATATTCACAGGACACATCGCAGGATATTCAAGTTATACCAATGAATATTCGAACGAAGAGTAATGGTATTATACAACTTGTTCCTGTCTTATTAGTGATCACCATAAATTCTTCTGTAGCAGGTGACTTCATCCCATTTTGTGCTTCCTTCTATTGCTATCTTATCTGTGAATGCTTGTGAATTTATACATATGCGGCTTATGCATCTCATAGTCTTGTACAGGTCCAACCAGGCAAATCATATTATATTCTATGAGCGAGATAATTGGCTCTATCAATTAAAGTAAACTTAATTCTGCACCATGTATGAATGCAGGTAAATATAAATATATCTTCTCTGTCACATACAAATCTAACTCACCGAATATTCTCATCTTTTATTGAATACAAATATTAATCTCTGCTCTCATCATCAAAGTCCAAAGAGCCATTTTCCGCCCAAGGAAAGTCTCCTCCCAATTCCCTAGTACCGCATATATCCCCAGCTAATTATAGTCCCCATATTTACATGCATTCACCTACACTCGAACAGGTCCCCACTCCACTCCACCTTTTCGCCCCACTCCAGAGACCCTTCGATTGGTAGTCGTAGGCGTCATGTTTCGATTGTTTATTATCATCACCTACAGGTGTCGCTCCATAAACATTTTCCGAACATGACGACAACCAATGCTCTCCAGATCCAAGCCGGGGAGCCTCGACCAAAGTCGGATACAGAGACGGAACCAGAGACGGTAGACGGACGGGTGCCACAGCTAGAGAGAGAGAGAGAGAAGTAGACGGAGCCCAGAGCGCCTCTGTATGAATTGAACAATTGCTGCGTTCGTTTGCACAAAGCAAATATTTTACAAATCAAGCGCTTTTCTGATTTTGTAAATGTGGGCTACCAATTTCCCTCAGCACACACGTAGTAGTAGTACGTACTCCCGCAGTGCTGCTCCCCCGTGTGTACACATAAATGAAAGCGCAAGTCATTGGCAATGTGGCATGGCCTCCTTCAGAGATCTACATACACACACACCCATCGATACACAAAATCATAAAAAAGGAGGCTCGTGCCACACAGTGTACACTGGTTCTGCAAGTCCGCAAGAGGCATTCTACTAACAATATTTAACTGAAAAATATTTATTATTTACCAATTTGTTTGCTCGACTAATAACAATAATCGTAGCAGCCAGAACCAGCGGACAGCCAGAGAAGTAGGAAAAGAAAAAGTCATTCATAGAGACAGAGGGAGAGAGGGGGCAGGGCATGTCCCCTCCTATGCACATAGCAGTGCCCCAGACCCAGACCCAGACCCGTTTCAAGCTCCATCTCTATCTGGCAGCCAAGGACACTGCATTGGTATGAAAATCGAATACGAAACAATCACAAATATTGGCAAGCAGCCACTGCAAGAGTGGAGCAGCCGTGGAGGAGCAGGTCGCCCCATTTCGCACTTGGCAGACATGCGCTAGACGGCGGCTTGTGTACACTCTGCCCGCCATTTGCCTGCGACTCGAACTGGGATTCCAATTGCTGCGGCCTGCCTTCTTGGTCCCGGCATTCACATCGACCTCCTTACGACCGTGGCAGCAGCAGCGGCAGCACCAGCAGGAGCATTGTTTTTGTTTGCCTTTTTGTACTTCTATTTACTCGCAAGTTTAGTTTGAGTTTAAATTTATTCCCACCTCCGCTTCCCTAAGCCACCATTCTACTACTGCACTGCAAAAAAAAACTGGATATTGATTTGATTTGTAACAAGGTTCAATTCGTAGCTCATGTTTTTACTGCTGATATTTTTTGGAAGGTCTGAAGTTGTTCAAATTAACCATCTATCAAACATTTGGGAGAGATTAAAGAGTATTCAGAGTATATCCAATAGAAATAGCTACTATTTTCTTTAAGTGTGGCATCCTGGCATGCGTGGGTGCTTTGGTGGTTCTGGCAACGTTTCGATTTCTTGTTGATTCCGCTTTCCAATTCGATTGGATGGCACCACGGCCTTGGCCCCCTGCACGCTGCTGTTGCCGCTGCCGCTGCCGCTGCTGCTGCCGTGCATTAGAGCCGAAGTTGTTAAGCAGCGCTAGATAAGTGCTCGAATAAACATAAATAATAAATGACATTTACTAAATAAAAATATTTGCGTTCGCATAATATTTGAGAAGTAAACTCAAACTCGACAGCTCCAGCCGGCTCTGGGCTCTTCTGGGTCTCCTGGCATGGCCCGGAATGGCCTGGCTCTTTGGTTTCTCTGTTAGTTGTGTGTTTGTCTCTCTCTGTGTGTGTGGGGATAGCCAACATGGCCGACACACACACATACATACCAAGTACCACTACTATAACAACTCACTGTCGTTTGGCTTTTGGTTGATTTCGGAAGCAATTTTGGCACCAAAGCGAACGTCGCGCTTTTCTCTTCATTTTGCTCTCTCTTCCACTCTCTCTCTGCTCGTTTTTCCACTCTCTGTCTTTCCCTCTTCATCCGTCTGGCCTGTCTATATGTATTATAAAAAGAATCCTAAAAAAAGCCATTGCAAAATTTGTGCTTTCACTTTCATTTGTTTGCTGTAATAACAAGCGCAAGGTAGCGAGCGCATTTGAAGAATGTATTGTAGTTGGGTACACAGAAGCGCGAAGAAAGAAAGAGAGAGAGGAAGAGGGTGGCGGAAGGTTCTGGTTGTGGCCAAGTTGGATGGGTGGCTCGCTTTTGTTTATTTTTGGATTTGACTGTGCATTTGCTAATGCAAATATACACAAAATTATTGCCGACAACATATCTGACTGAAGGCAGAGAGAGAATCCAAGAAGGAAGTGATTGACATTTACACTTTGATTGAGTAAAAATTTGTAAAGAGGCTTTCGAAAGTTTCTCGCTTAAGTTTCCGTTTGATTCAGCTTCGGTGTGCCTTTTAAGATTTATCCTTTTTGGTTCATGCACTGTAAGCTCTCTTTACTCGACCTCATTTTAATCACCTCAATATTGGCCTAAACAAACTCCGTTTAAGATTTCGATTTCAATTGAGCCT
Source organism: Drosophila subobscura (assembly GCF_008121235.1). Classification (NCBI taxonomy): domain Eukaryota; kingdom Metazoa; phylum Arthropoda; class Insecta; order Diptera; family Drosophilidae; genus Drosophila; species Drosophila subobscura. The sequence goes on along the minus strand of NC_048533.1, from coordinate 23,885,838 downwards.
CAAGGACAATTACCTACGTTAATTATGCAAACTCAATTAAGAAATTTCTCAATTCGTTTCTCGCCTCACGGCCAACTCGAATCGGCAAGAGAAAAAATCTTTTGCTTGAAAATTCATGCGGTATTTGAGCGCTCAATTATAATTATTTCCAGCGATTTCCGTTTTCTTTACTCTTAGCCTGGCCAAGTCGGACCCATCCGGGCAATTAAGCGGAAGAGGAAGCGAACTGCCAGACAACTGCAATTTCCAGAGCCAATCAAGTGGAATTGGTAGGAGCCGCAGAGTGCGCTAATAGCCAAAGTTTTTATGCAAAAATGTCTACAATTAGCCTGAAGTGTTTGTAAGCCCTGTGAATGTGAATGTGAAGAGCAGAAATCCAAATTGGCTAATCCGCTGGCACACAAAACAAATGTCGTAATTCGAATGCGAAATAAAGAAGCAATCAACAACTGCAACAATTTCTGGCTAAGCCGCAACAACAAAACATTCACACAAACAGCACAAAAAAAAGGCTAAACGCAGTTTAATATTAGCCTGATGGCCTGCTCTCCGCTCCTTTTCTCTCCGACCGCCAACTATCAATTGTATTAACGCCGCAGTAATCAAATCAAGATCATCGGGCGGGTGTTTGACACCCCCCTGCTGGCTTTCCTTTCATTTCCAGCCACGGAAATCAAAGTTCAGCCGCCGTGGCAAACTATTAACTGCTAAAACGGCAATGTGCATGAGAGAGCCCTGAATACCGAACACAGTTGGATTAACATCGGATCGGGCCAGGGCACCACCCCTGCAATCAGTGCTCCGGCATCGCCACATCTACATCTACCCCGGCCCTGGAGCGACTCTGCCTTCGCCTCCGCCTCCGCATCCACCTCTCCACCTCCTCCAGCTGGGACGACCTGCTCACAAATTGTTCGCCCCTTGCAGTCACACAAATGAATAATGAAACGCTTATTGTCGCAATTATTTTATTGCCCTGATATCTGTAGCCTCAAAACATACACCAAAACCGACGAGACGATGCAGGACTGGGTAAGGGGACAGGCCATGACGATGATGACGAGAGCCCAAGCATCGACAGCTAAAACGTCCCGTACTGAGGGGTAGAGCAACGATGTTTGAAGGCATCTGTATACCCTTCAATTATGTTTGATGGAAGCATACTAGGAAAATCGAAAGCAAACTACGTTAAATTCTGTGAAAACATTCGCTAGAATATGTACATATGCACTAGTTTTAGGTCTTGGACGTAAACAATACTAAATAGGATTATTTCCATATAAAGATAAGATTGTTAAGTACTTTTGCTGGCTTTAGTGACCCATATTGGCTGAGTATACTAGATACACACACGATTGAACGTTCTAAGAGTCCAGAATTTATATTTATATTCCATATTTCCGTTCAAAAATCAACTTAGAAAGAGCATTCCCCCGTTCGACTTTCGTTTTTACCACTCTCATTGCTCTTGTTGTTCAATTCCACTAGGACAATGCCCTCTCTGTCTCCCTTCGTCGAGACGCAGACCTAGAGCCGAACCGAACCGAGAACAAACCCCAGGCCTGAGTCCTGCTGATGTATGGCATAATCCTTGCTATTATTCGGGGTTGATTGTTCGTGAATCGGGAGTGAGCGCTTTGTTGCTCTATAGTTTTAGGGGTTGTCCTGTCGTGGCAGTGCTGTTCTGTTCGATGATGTTCTATCCTGCCCAAAAACAACAACAGTGCATTAGCACTTTAATGCGGCTAGTGAGCATAAAATGTAGAAACAAATGCTCTCGCGCCCATTTCAATTAAATGCTACACGGAACAAGGGGGGAGCAGGACTTTCTACACCGAGAAGGAGACTGAGGACCGAGGATGAAGGACAGCATCAGAATCACCCACCCACTGCCACTTTCATGTCAAGGCAATTTATTTCGAGGGTGTTGATGGGCGGTTTGTTTTCATTGGATTTCTGTTGCTGTTTTTCTAATGCCCGACAGGAAGTGAGAGCAGGACTCTGAGCAGGAACTACCACGGGGCCAAAGTATTCCAATCAAAAGGCGAGAGTCACCACCATGCTGTGGCTGAAGCTGAGGCTGTAACTCTGACCTGACTGAGAAGCAAAGCCCGAACCTGCGTGTTAAATGCCAGCATATGTGAAAATAAGCTGTGACAAATGGCTTAATTTAGTCGTCAGTTCTGGGGGCCCGAGGGGCCGCGATTGCGGCGACATCGACAATTGTTTAACATGCTTTAAGCATGTAAAAATATTGGCACATTAGGCAAAAATAACAACAACAACCTGGCCTGTCGTGGCTTGGCGTGGGTGTCCCTCTAAAGGTTGAGATCTTGCTATTTGACCTGCTGTTAACATTTGGCACGGCTCCTGCCACGCACTCGCACTTGACTGGCGGGGCGGTTAGATCTGAGCATAAAGGTTGAGATCCTGGGGCCATGCACCTGCCTGCGTGAGGCCGGCCTGTCATTTGATTTGCATGTCAGTCAGGTTTAAAAGTCGAGCAAAAGGAAAAACTTTCGGGCCATAGAACATCTGCCAGCATTCGGCGGCGCTGGGGTTGCCTCTGAGGGCTGGCGTCGCTCTGTCGACGGGTTAGACATGATTGACAGTCGCCTTATGAATGGGCGCCCATTGTAAGGGCAGGTACTTAAGCGGAGCTAAACTGGCGACACTGCAGCATTGAGCAGTGCTGAGGGTACGGCTGCGGCGGGTATGGGATTTTTTATTAGGATTGCACCCGCGGCGACAGTCGGTAAGCTTCGCTCCATGCGGCGATCAATTACAGAGGATTTGCACCGACTTGACGTTTACATGTGTTGCGGTAAGCTTTGCAGCGGGGGTGCCACCATCACCATCACCATCAACCTCGTCTGTAGTACTTAGTTCTGTATATGGCATCGCTCTGTGCATTGTTGTATTACTCCTATCGCTGCTCAATTGGCCAGAAAAACTGTTTGAGCACACACTCGAGCAGATGACTAGAAAAGTGCATTTCCATTTGCCATTTGTGGAATATCGAACACCGAATGCTGAATGCCAAATGCCGATTGCTGCTCATTTGATGTGTTGTGGGGAATTCCGCCTGCTTAAATCTTCTTGACTTGCAATTCGGAAATGATGGCTTATCCTGTTTTCTTTATTGGTTAAAGATTCTACCTCCCTCTCTTCTTCTGTTTCTCTGCGGACGAATGGTTTTTGTTTTGATGGCTTAGCTGGCTAAACAATCGAAAGGATCCTCTGAATATTCTCATGCCAGTTAGGGTCTGTTGTCCTGTCTGTCTCTATTCATGAATGGATCAGTGGCATGGCTGAGCCTGGCGGGCAAAGGGATGCGATGCCAAATGCATTCACCTTTGAGCTGTCAATTTATAATTTCGAATCCAAATCTGAATCTCAGGGCAAACATTTGCAACAATCAAAATAAATTGAATAATTTTAAATCAGTGTAACACTAAACGAAGGTATTTGGAGTTCCCTTAAGTTAAGTTTACCAAATCGGATGCTTTTGAGAGTCAGAAATAAGGAAAAACCATGAAATTAGGGCAGTTGGTTTGTGTGTCAGCTCTGGCTTTGGTTGCGGACCCTGGGGCTGTTCCTCTACAGCACTTGAGCCACTTGAAGGACACACATGGACCCTACAATTCGAATGGGTCAGGACGGCAAAGATGCCTGCCACTGCCCCGTGCCACTGCCACTTTCAGTGCCTCTGCTACCCCTGCTGAGCTATGCAAATCTGAAAGCCCAACATATAGAGAGGAGGAGGGTGGGGTGTGGCGCCCACTTGACAAATACCATTTTCGAAATTGAAAGACAAACTTTTGAACAGTCGACGTCGTCTGCTGCTGCTGCTGCCGCTTCTGAAAATGGAAATGAGACACAATATGCACCAGCAGGAGCAGCAGCAGCAGCTGAAGCAGCGAAGGCATCATCCGCATCCTGCTGACGAATTTGCTGAGTGTGTTGATTTGTTGATTCGTTTCGCCTAATCGCACCATCACCACCACCATCCGAGCGAGAGTCAGTGCCTGGGCCTGGGCAGAACCGGAGAGCCATGCATGCCATGGCCAGAACCGGAGACGGAGCCGGAGACGAAGCATCCGGGCAGCAGACAAACTTGTCCAGTTTCGAGCATTGTCCCAACTTTCAAATGGTCCAGCGGACTGCTGCTGCTGCTCCTCATTCGTACGCAAATGTGTTTGTCCTCCACCAGGACATGTGAATGTGAGTGAGTGGGCATGAAAAGTTTGACTCTCCTCTGTGTGTGTGTGTGGAAATGTGTTGAAAATTTATTGACATTATTCAATTAATTATTGTGCAAATATTTTCGCACACAATCACAGATACACAGGCACACACACGCACGCAGACACACACACACAGTGATGCCGCAGAGTCTCGTAAGTGGCAGGGAATTTGTCATTAATTGTGAATTAGATTGCATGAAAATTGTTGCCTGTGCTCCAAATTTGTTTATCCTTGTTGTTCTCGGTGCTCGCATCCAATCACTCAATCACTCACTCGCCCATTCACTCATTCAGTCGTTGATGCAGTCAGCCGTTTTCCGCAAACAACGAACAGCAGGAAGGAGAATGGGAATGGGGATGCGCCATGACCATGTCCGCTTCCGCTATCCGCACCGGAAGCGCTTGCCAGCCATCACTGCTCCCGATATGGATCCTGCTCCTATGACTCGCCTATGCTGATGATTTCACATTAATTTCGCCTGCGTATGCAAATAGATTTCCAAATAAATGAAATTAATTTAATCCGATATTCTGATTTGATTTTTGCCAAATACCAAATAAATGTATGTACATACAAATGTATGTTAGATTTATCCTCGTATATTTTACTCCTCGTGCCAGTGTGCAACCCAACCGTAAATGCAACTGTTTGTGGAGGCTTGCATTAACTTAATTGCATTTAAATTGAAAATATTCTAGAGTGCATTTTGTGCGAGTTTTAATTAAAATAAAAATAAATAGTCAACAGAAAGATGGTTTGCATTTTACAGAGGGAACTCTTCAATCAATTGGCATTGATAAGAGCTCGCATGTGATATATTCTCCTGTTTTCTGTGATGCTTCTAGATATTCATAAAATATCTTTTATAGTCACTCTCTTGAGCATGTCTTTCTTCTTCCGTTGATGGTTCTTTAGCTGGCCAAGCACTCTCCCATTCATTCATCATTTTCTGGTCCTAATGAGTCACTCATGCCACTCTAAGGCCTCGTCTTTGTTGGCCTGTCAAAACACAATTTGATTATTAGGAGCGTTGGTGTTGTTGGGTTCGTCTGAAATTTCATCCAATCGAATGGGCTGCTGTTCCCCGATAAAGGTGTGTCGGGGCTGCCAATCGATAAGCCGCCGCCCCCTGCTCCGCCTGCACATCAGTCACTGTCACCCCACAACCAACCACAAATGGCTGCCCACCCACTATCCACTATCCACCATCCACCATCAACGCTCCCATTCCCACTCCATGCCCCCATCTACTGCCACATGCCGAAACGTGATTAATGCGTTGGCGTTGCAGCTAAGCTCGCTGTTGCCGGCCATCAACATCAAATACAGATACGAGCAAGAGTACTCGTACAGTCCAAGATATCGGCCAAAAACGTATGGCAGGATGTTCTCAGATAATGCCCTGCAAAATTTCGCACCCAACCCGAAGAGATTTGTAATGTTTTGATTGCCGGGAGAAAGCTGTGAGGGAGATGGGCGGCGCGTGCCGTGGTCCAGGTCTGACCAAGCAATCTTTACGGCGGGCACGTGCCCGCATTTTCGAGCGTAAGGTTTCGCGGATTAATTTCAATTTGCAGCAAGAAGAGCACAACGATGAGGAGGGTGGAGCTTTGCTGCTAATTATGTGTGGAATGTTTTAGATAAACACGAAGCACAATGCAGCAACAGTCAGCGGCACGTCGACGGCTGCATGGACAACCGGCAAAAAGGACAACCGGGCGAAAGGCGGCCACTTGTCAGCTCAACCCGCTGCTCTCCCAGATGCGACTCGGGCTATGTTCTCTTGCTCTTGCTGCTGCTCTTGCTGTTCCTGCTGCTGCCGGCCTAATCCGTAAGTGTCGTTCTCAAGCACGCAGCACCGGCAGGCGCTGATAGAGCACACACACACAGAAACCGGAGTGAATGCGAGAACACTGTGGAAAACAGGAAACCTAGTAGCAAGTTTCCAAAACTAGTTTCAAGAATTTTCCATGACTTAACATGACTTAACATAACAGTTTTATTAGCAAGGAAAAACAAAAAAAAACTCACAAATATTCAAAATAATATGAATAGTAGGAAAATTAGTTTTTCTTCTTTTTTTTTTTTCTTATTCCGAAAGTTAATTAATCTCCGATCCATATTTTATTTTCAGTGTAAGCGAACGACACCAAACGTAGGACAATGAGCGGTAAACGTGGACCCACTGCCGGCTGCCCTGCCCTCTCCACCGTACATAATGATGTGGCGCTGTCGACATCGACGTGTCATCGACAACCAGCAACGGTTTTGGGTGGGGTCGTATCTGGCTTTGGCTTTCGTTCGGGCCCGGCCCAGCCCTGTCCCCGTCTCCATGGCAGTTGCTGGCTCTACGACAGGCAGCCAGCCTGTTGGTCAGAGATAACAGCAATTTATTTTCAAGTCATCATTTTAATTATCCCGTTCGCAATGTTGGGAACAACCTTGCGACTGGGCGCGGTTCGCATTAAACGTGACAACAGCAACAGCAGCGAACAGAGGAGGAAGAACAACTGCGATGGCGCGTTGGTAGCCATTTTGCTCATTAAAATATAATATGTATTTTTTAATTTCAGAGAAATGTTTGCACAAAAATTTCCTCGAAACAAAGTTGAGCGCCATGCCGCTGTCGCTCCTCCCCCACTTTCCCACTTTCCCAGTTTCCCTTTGCTTTTCTCACTGTCTCTCTGTTCTGTGTCTCGTCTACCCCTGTCACTGGTACTCCTTTTTGGAGCACTCGCCTTTTACTCGTACATTTCCATCTCTTATTCTATGTCTGTCTCTGGCTGCAGCTCAACCGGAGACCGAAAATCCTTTTCTGTAGCTTTTTTTTCCCATTTTCCCAGCCGAGCCCCAGAACCCCTCCCAATCGGCAACCAGCAAACCACCTATCCTACCCCAAACACCGAACAACCCCTAGCGAACCCCCTTCATGCGTTTTTATAACCGGAAGCGTTCATGAGAAAGTTTCCGCTTTCATAACCGAATTTTAATTAACTTTCGAAAACCTAATTACAAAGTATTATTATAATGAAAAAGCAGTGCACAAAGCGAGTGGAGCTCCGAGAGAGGCGGGTCCATGGGGGTCGTCCAACCAGTCAGCCAACCGAGCGGATGCTGCCCCTGCAGCAACAGCCACGTTGCCACGTTGCCACGTTGCCACACTGCCTTCCTGCCTGCGCCATTGCTACGTGCTGCTGTCTTTGACTGCCTCCACGAGGAGAGAGGACAGAGGAGATGAGAGACAGAGGAAAATGCCAGATGGGGCTGGCAATGGAGGCTACCAAAGGCACTACTACTTCCTGTGTATCCATCCGGCATAAGCCGCTGCTGCTCCATGCTGTTCCTGCAGCAAAGGAAAAAAGGGTTGCCCAACAATTTTTCTACTTGGCAGCATCTCCCCTCCTGTCAGGCCCCATACCCCAAGCCCATACCCGGCTGTGTCTCGTTTTAAAATTAAATATTCCATTAGAAAATTACTACAAGATTGTGGTTCTTTATTAGCAGCAGAACAGCAGCCGTAAAACCCGAAGCCCCCGCCCGCCCGGGACTGGATTTACTCGCAACTTTCCTGCCACAATACGTACTGAACGGAAACCGAACTCAAATTCGGATGCATGAAATTTGCAACTAAAAATTCAATTTAAAACTTTTGTTTTTGACTAATTTCTATGTTGTGTAAATAATAAAGGACACATACATACATACATATATGCATATAACACACATAGGAAATAGGAAATGAAAAGGGAGAGTGCGCTGAGGTCATAGACATGCGATGATTATTCGCTTTTCAATGGAACTTTGGCCATCATCAATGTTTAATGACCAACAAAATGCCATGACAATTTTTACTCTCTGCCAATTTCCTAATGGTTTTGTTCTGGGAAGTTGTGAAAAGTTGAACCCGAACTTGTTGTTTGTGGAAAATGGAATTTTAAATCTGTCTTCGACGGAATAATTACATATTGATGGGGTCCCGTGCCTCACAAGCGACGGCTGCCGTGTGGGTGGCATTTATGAATAGATATGGGAGGACATGGCTGGTTCTGACTTGTCTGGAGAGCTCAACAAACTCGGAACACCACCATACAGCCCCTCCACCATGGAGCGTCTTCAGCGCGCATGTCTGGCATCAAGGCATCGATATATAAATTGTCGGCAAGTGGTAATGGGTGGTGGTTGGGTGGCGCGGTTGAGTGGGTGGCTTGGGTGGGTTGTCGGTTTAGCCGAACCAACCCCAAGACACAGATCTCGTAAGCCCCGCACACAGATGGGGTTGTTTGCGGGAGTAAAATGAAGAAACTCTAACAAAATGCTGACAGTCACAATGTCAAGGAAAAATCGAAATTGAAGCGACAACAAACCAAGCGCCATTTTGTTGTCGCTCCCAAAGCGAGACCCAGACCCAGACCGAGTCCCAAGTCCCAGTCCCAGGGACAGACAAACCTACTCTCCGACCACGTCCCCAGGTCCCCCTGACGAACAACAAAGCGCGCTCTTTATGGAACAGCGCTGTTCTACCCATGGTAGAGGCTATAAAAAATGTATTAAAGCAAGTTGCCCACAACTGTCCCTACTGGATAGAAATGGTGACCTTCCTGCTTAATTAAAAAAGACAACAGCTTGTTAAACATTCGCGGGGTCTGCAGCGACCAGATAAATGAACTGTTGGTGAAATTGTAATGCCTCTGGCACCCAGGCTGTCCGAGAATTCTGGAACCATAGATTCTTTTCAGTGAATCACACCGATGATAATCAACTGTGGATAGGTTGTAACTGTCGCCCCAACAGGGGGGAAATGCGACTGATCAGGCTGTGGTTGTCGGAAATTATAGAGATAAGGTCCACGATAGGGTATCGAATCCTCCTCTCTGTATATTACTAGAAAGCAAACAGAACAGAACCAAACAGAACTAAAGAACAGGGATAGGTGGTGACTGGAAATGGGACTGGAACCGGGGGTTGGGTTGGGTTGAGATGGGTTAGTCAGGTCCGGGATGTGACGGGACGGAGAGGTGCAGGGAGTTGGCTGTTTACCTTCTTGTTCCGTTGCAATTTATGAGTGCAGGGCGATAAGAGCGGGGTTTATCAACGGAAAACAGAAACAAACTGGGGAAAAACTGCACTCTGCATCTGAGAAGCGATAAGATAGGGATGGCACCTCTCGGAACCACTATCGGTCGTTCAATTTGCTGCATCGATACCCCACAGATAGGACCGGGAGACGGAGACCAGACCAGCCCAATCAATATAGAAATGATTGTTGGAGGTCAGTTGTTTAAGTCAACAAAGGTTGGAATTGCTTTGATTGCCTGGGAAATGAAAACTAATTTATAATTTTGTTTTTTTTTTTTTTTTCATGTATTTCAAACATTAAAATAGTCGGTTTTGTGGCTGTTGGTTTTTTTTTGTTTTGCATGATTTATAATAGTATTAATTTTAACTAGCTTTAGAGTTTGGATTTTAATTCTTGCATTGACATTTATTGAATTTCATATTGTGTTTATTTTACAATAAATTTCATTTGTTTCAGTGTTTGTTTTTTTCATATTTAAACTATTTGTTTTATCAAGTTTAATTAATTAGCTTAGCTCAATGTAAAAATGTGTTTTTTTTCATACTTTACGCACAATATAACTAATATTAAAAATTATTGAATAATAATTGCATTCTCATATTCTTTTTTCTTTTTTTATGCTTTTACCATTTTTTGTTTTCTGTGTGCTGCCTTCATTATTTATGCTAATTAAATGTTAAATGCTATACAATATTTATATATGTTTAATTTTATTTCATGTGTGTGTGTGTGAGGAGTGTGTGTGGCATAGTTTCATACAATTTGATTAATTCTCAAGTTAGTTTAAAATTGTTTTTGGGCTGACAGTTGGGTTCTTAGTGTGGTGGCGGGGAGGGGCGGGGTCTCTCTTAGGAATACGTACTATTTATAGATTATTTACAAAATGCCTAAGCCTAACGAATTCGTACAACAACAGAAGACACACAATGTAAATGAAGACTGATATATGTACATATCTGCACATGTCCGTGGATATATGTAGAATGTATGCATAAAAATGACAATTTTGTTGTATAAATTATATATGTAGTATAAGACGTGACGTTTCCTATGCATGGCCAGATTTCTTGTTGTATTTTGAAGATTCTTTAGGTGTTTTGCTGGACTGCTGAATATATGATGATAGGGCTTAGTTTTTTTGGTTTTTTGATCATTTGCGATTCGAATTCGATTGCCTTTGGATAAAGGTTTCTTTTAGTATTTGTATTTGTGCTGCTTTTTGGGACATTTTAGTTTCTGAAAGAACATTACACACGATCCCGCTAAGCTCTCTCTCACTCTCTCTCTACTATCCCTACCATCTCTCTCTCTCTCTCTCTTTCTGTGTTACATTTAAAATGTTTAAATTTGTAGTTTTAACCGCTTTGATTGTTATTGCTTGTTTCGACAACGAAAACAAATGGCACGGAATTATATTTTTGTCTTTAGCAAAAGAACATAAAATGTTAACAAAAGTTCTTAGAGCTCGGGGGGGCAGCCACATTGGATTGGTGCCCCCGATAGCTGCACTTACAACTACATCACTTTTTTCTTGTTTCTTGGATTCCCCAACAGAACGATACACCGGGTATTGGTAAGGAAAGGAAAAGAAAACATAAAGGCAAAGACTAAGACAGTGCTAGCAGTAGGGTTCGATGGGTCTATGTACAAGTGTGTGGTCCCGAACCTGATCTCGAGCCTAACCCTGGCTACTCACGTGCTCAAAGGATGCGCCCAGGTGCTAAAAGCCAGTGGAACTGCACTCGCTAATTGACAGGCCCATGCCCTTGGGTGCCACAAAGCCGCCGCTTGTCCGCGGCCAGGGCTACAGGAGGTTCTGCAGAGCGGCGGCTCCATTGAACGTTAGGCTGTGATTCCAGTTCCGGTAGCTGGCGGCCGCCGCGTACTGCTGATAGTTGTTGTACTGCTGCTGCGCCGCCTGGTGCTGCAGTTGCTCCTCGCTGAGGTCGCTGGTGATGTTCGAGGAGTCCTCCTGCAGCTCCGCCGAGAGCTGACTGTGCAACAGCTGTTGCTGCTGCTGTTGGTGCTGCTGCTGCTGTTGTTGGTGCTGCTGCTGTTGCTGCTGCAGCTTCTGGGAGTAATTGACCACCGATGCTGAGGCGGTGGCCAATGCCGATGCGGAGACTGATCCCGAGCCTGAGCCCGATCCGGAGCCTGAACCCGAACCCGACCCTGACTTGCTGCTGGCCTTGGGTGCTGTTGTTGGTGTGGTATTTGAAGCGGATGTCAGTTGCTGCGCCGCCTGCTGCTGCTGGTGGTGCTGCTGCAAGTGCTGCTGCTGCTGCGAGCGCAGCATCTGCTCCGCGCGCCCTTAAGCTAAGGGGTACTGGTGGTGTCACAAGCTCGTAGTGCCGGCGGGCGCATGGTAGCCGAGGCTCTGATAGTACGAGTCCTGGCCTAAGGCAGCGTGTGAGTTGGTCAGCGGGCTGAGGGCGTTGTAACCGGCGTACTGGCTCATGTCGTACATCTTGATGTCCGCCTTCGACTCTGTGGGCAGCAGGCGGTTGATGGAGAACGGGTGGCTGGAGGGAGTGTAGCCTGAGGGCTCCTGTTTCAGTGGATGCATCGAGGAGTGGTAGTCGCTGATCAGCGACGGGTGGCACCGATTGGCCATCATGGCCGACAGCTCCTCCTGCTGCAGCTGGTGGTGCTGGTGATGATGGTGCGTCGGCACGTGCTGTGGCTGCTGTCCCAGGCAGAGCTCCGCGTTGGCATGGAGCATGGCCAGGGCCTCCGCATCCTTGCTATGCGCCGCACTCAATACATTCACTCCGGCCAGGGAGCCTCCGCCCGCTTCCTTGTGGTGCTGGTGGTGCTCCAGTCGGCTGTGGTGATGGTGGTGCATGTGGTGCGAGTCCTCGTGGTCCTTCTTGCCCGGACTGGTCGCCTCCAGGCTGCTGTGCGACGGACTCTTGTGCAGCTGCCGAATGGCCTCCTTCTTCTCGTCCTTGAAACGCTTCTGCCGCCGCAAGTAGCATCCGTTCTCGAACATGTTCCCTGAGTCGGGATGCAGCGTCCAGAAGGATCCCTTGCCCGGCTTATCAGGCGTCCGCGGAATCTTCACGAAGCAATCGTTGAAGCTTAATGAGTGTCGGATGGAGTTCTGCCAGCGCTGCTGGTTCTGCCTGTAGAAGGGGAACAGGTCCATGATGAACTGGTAAATCTCCGACAGAGTGAGCATCCGCGTCGGATTATTCTGTATGGCCATGGTAATAAGGGAGATGTAGCTGTACGGCGGCTTGGCGTGCGTGTAGCTGCGTCTGTACGTCGTCGGCTTGTCCACGCGCGATCTGCCCAGGGAGTTGGGAGAGCCCGTCTCCATTTCGCGCGATCCCGGCGGCATGGGACCGTAGTTGCCGCTCAGACCCGCCGCCGACATGCTAGCTGCCGACATGGCCATGCAGCCGCCCATGTTGCCGAGTGGGGAGCCCATGCTCGCGTAGCTCATGGAGCTGGGGGTCATGCAGTTGCCGCCCATCGAGTTCATGGCCGCGGCTCCCATGCTGCCGGTCATGCTGGCCACCGCCGCCGAGTCCAAGACGCTGGAGCCGAAGGTGGCCGCCGCCTGGGGAGACACCGAGGACATGCCACCCACCGGGATGCCCATGCTGTTCATTGTGTAGGCGGATCTGGCCAGCGGGCTCATGCTGCCGCCGTTCGATGTGGGGTTCGGGTTGTTGTTGATGCTGGAGGGCGGAGGGCCACTCGGCGGCGGGCCGCCCCCAGAGGACATGCTCACCGGAGCGCCGCTGCTGGGCGGCGGCTCCGCGTAGAGCTTCTGCATGATGTCAATGGTGGTCTGGTGGGGGCTACCCTTCAGAAAGCTGTTCAATAGTTGCGCCGTTATGTTGCCGGCTTTCGGACGCACTGTCCCCAGGAGAAGCGAGGGAAAGTTCAACGCGTGCAAGGGACGCGCACAAAAAACGGAAAAATCAAAATAGTTCTATGGCTGTCGTTCCGAATGTTCCGGATAATCGATCTGCGATCAGGCTTTGTTGAATATTATTTTAGATGTATTATCTTTTGTTCAATGCACTATCACTGCATTAATTGATGTGATTATTATTTGTGGCATGTTTGATGGTGCACTGCACTTGACACTTGCGTCAAAGTTCTACTCTCTGTTGTCGGTTGACGGTTGTTTGTTGTTGGTTTTGGGTTTTAGCTTTTCTTTCTTTGTTTGTGCACTAAACACTTTGATTAATTTATTTGTGTGGCTCGCCTGATGCCTTAAGCAAATTTGGCAATAAAATAACGTGGCAAATATGGCTCTACTTTTTGTTATAATTCTCTTTTTGTCCGCTGCTCTGAGCCCTGCGCCGCGCCGCAACAAAAAACCGACGCACGAACGTGAATTGTTAGCTGGCTTTTGGCCACTGAAGCTGTGGATGAGGCTGAGAACTGCTGGTGGCTGGTGGCTGTAGCTGTATCTAGAGATGGAGCTGTAGCTGTAGCTGTAGCTCTAGCTGATGCTGAGGTTGAGTCTGCTGCTGCCGCTGCTGCTGGTCCGCTCGAGTGTCTCTTTGGCTTGAGCTCTTGAATGTGACTGTTTGCAGAGGGGAACGCTTGTCTACTATTTGGCTTGCGCTTGCTGCCAACAAATATTGTTCGAGCCGCGCTCAAGTGCCGATGCCGATGCCAGCGTCGACGTCGACAGCAGTGGCTGTGGCAGCAACAACTCTGACTCGTTCTCACACATGGCCCAGAGGCCAGCACACACACACAGAGACACCCCGATACAACTACAACTACAACCACCGTCGACTGCTGAGGTGAGGCCTTGCCAATGACAGGCTCTCGCTCTCTTACGCACACGCTGGGAGCGGCGCAAGCGCATTGGCCGGAACGCGACTCTTGGATCAACAGAGCAGCAGCGGACCGGACGCGGTTGCCACGACAACTGATACTAGTCGGACGGGGGCGTGGCCAAAGTAAGCAGCGAAAGAGCGAGCAACGCCCTCTCATGCGATATAGAGCAGCTGCATCGCACTCACACTCGCACTCACACACACACATATACATACACACACAGATAGCGCCTAATGCCAGGGCCTGAGCGACGCCATGTTACAGTTAACGATTTTCCCTAATGCGATCAATAATCGCTCGCTCCCGCTTCCACTCGCACGCTCGTCCGCAAAAACCAAGAAGAACTGAAAAAGTCTGCAACTACGGCTGGAACTCCGACTCCGACGGAGACGGGGGTCTGCTGCTCCGAGCGCAATTCCGTCTGGGGTTTGGTTGAGAGACTCGACTCTCCTACTACATCGACTGGGGACTGTGCCGCCTCTGAGAACTGCGAGACGGGGCATATGACGCTCTATGTTTTGCCAGAGAACAAAAAACAGAACGCCTTTTGCCTCCCAAAGAAGACATTAATAATATATATCTATATGTGTATGCGTGGTGTGTGTATGGTGTGGTGTGCCTAGTGTTGTTTTTTTGCTCATTCGTTCGTTTTTTAGACCCTCTGCACATTTGAGGTTAAGGTATGCCAATGTCACTCTCATTCATTCTCATTCACATTCGTGGCATGGCATTCGAGGCATCGCGAGCGGCACCAACAGCAGCAGAAGCATCAGCAGCAGAGCGCATCTTTCCTTTTTGGCAAGTCATTGCGAAAGTGACCCAGTTCTGGCCTCATTCCCAGACCCATCCTCCAGCGGATGTCTACTACCTGAAGATGGAAACTGGACTCTGGACCATTCATTGATGCAAATAAAGAGCGCGTGGATGTGAATGTGGATGTGGATGTGGAATACTTCCTGGTAGACAGGCTAGAGAGCTCTTCTGTTTTATGGCCGCGGATAAAACGCATTTTAATTTCGGTTATAAAGAAGATTCGGAACGGGTTCCGCACTACACCGTACACCGCTTGACGCCTTCCAATGTGCATTCCGCTCTTAACCCTTTCACTTAGCCAAAGGTGCCAGTGTCTGAACTTGTGTGTGTGTATCTGTGTGATGTGTGGGTGTGCGCGAGTGTTCATGTGTGTGTGCGAGGCTCATTATTGCAGCCATAAACGAATTGTTTGTTTCATTTCTCAATGAAACGCTGCACTCAATTGAGATCTACCTGAAGATACTGAAATTTGCGGAAATTCCTCATTTCGCTTTTTGTCACGAAGAATTTTCCATTCACTGTAGTTTTTCTAATAGCCTGAATTTAGGCGCTGTATTTGGATACCATTCCCCCTTTACGATACTCAATGAGGGACCCTTATGTTGGTGGTTCTCAAACCATGACATAGATAATGTGGAATTATTTGATATTTCTGCTCTTCGTTCTATTAATATTTTAATCAAATATTGACCAAGCAATCATATTTCCGGAAGTTCCAAAAACACCCTATTTTTGTGCCATTCCTTTGAGTCATAATCATTTTCAAAGAAATGTATTTTGTTTTTCCGTATTTCCGATCTTTGGAAAGGATCTCCATATACTCGTATGGATACATTGACATTAACAGGATGGTTAGTAATCATTAAAATATGGATACATATCTACAAATGTACATCTTTATCTATGTACATAAACATATGTACATATATGTAGATTAATGATGATCTCGTTAATATCAATATACAGCTGTGTAAATATGTATTTATAACTCGCCCTTAACCATATATAGCCTACTTTTTTCACTCACCGAAACATTCCTTAATGATTTCCATGAAAATATTGGCTTAAGATATATATACATATTTATGTATGTACATATGGAAGGTCATACATCTACATAATCGGTTCCAAATCTGTTTATATGCACAGGCAGCAGAGCAGTTCAACATCTATATCTCATCTTGACATTATCATTAAACATCAAACATCTTGGCATGGACTTTACTTACATACACATATGAATATCTTTATGTGCACTTCTAATCACCGTAATGCTTAAATGTTATATATTTTTATTGTATTTCACAGGCCATTCAAGTGGCTCTGGCTCATTAATGATTGCTTGTGTGCTTGTGTGTTATGTGTGCTATAGAGTGGCAGAAGCGCATCACGCTCTTATAATAATATATATCCGTAGAGTACACTTTTTTGGCGTAGACTCTTGGCAAATACTCGTAGTAATGGCAGCAGTCCAAAAATGTACATAAATGTGTACGTACGCGTATTTATTTACCTTTTAGTCATTTATCTATTTATTTATTTACTTTAAAAGCGCGCCACTGTTGGTTGTATGGGGGTTCCATTCAGTTTGGCTTCACTAGGGTTGGATTGGGTTTTGCAACGACACGATTTTATACAGTGGGGGTTCGGCTGCACTCGGATGGCAAATCGGGTCTAAGCCCTGCTCAAACTTTTTAATTAGTTTCAATTGTTGGGGCGCACACGTCCCCCAGCATCCCTTCAGTGCATACTTGTGGAAAATATTGACTTTACTACTTTTTTCCCAGCTATGTTTTGATTTTGTTGTTGATATTACTTTAAAATGCTGCGCTTTTTGTTTGTTTTAAGCATTTCTGTGACGCATGCGCCATGTGGCAATGACTCCACAGAGACCCATACATAAATATATTTATATCTACAAAAAGCATTTGACCAACATTTCTCAGATAGATGACGTCTGCTGTCTGACTGTCGCTTGGCATGTATCCGTATCTGTTTCGGTTTCTGTATCTGTATTTTTATTGTTATTATTTGTGATTGTTGATTTATTTGTTTGTTCAATATTTTCACACAAATTAAAATACTTTGCCCACTCGTTGCCCTGTCCGCATGTATGTTCGTACAAATCGGAATCAGCGGACAGTCGACAGCCGACAGCGGGCATCAATTTCGGTTAAACTGTTTTTCTTTCTGCTCATTTTTTTGGCTTAGCGCAATTATCGATGCTCATTAGTGATTATTTAATCATTTGCATCAACAACAGAAGATCGCAACATTCTAATATATCGTTTAAACAAATCACCACAGATCATGAACATTTCTCTGAAGTTTGCTTTCGGTGCTTTGCAAGTAAATCGAAGGCACGTGCTTTCATTTGGAGTCTGGTTCTCGTGTCTCTGGTGGGTCCTGTGAGCAACATATTCATACAATCCCAAAAAGTGAACTAGAAGAGAAATATTTGTATATAATTTCCCAAGTTCCAGTTGAGCAACACTCGCTCAGGTTTTTGGCTAAATTTTAAATCTTGTTTCGGCTCTTTTTAACAAATTAGTGATTAATTAATTGCAGAATTCTCTTGAAATCTTAATGGATCATTGCGGGAGAGATTCGTACGAGTATTCTCTTAAGTGAAGTTATCCAACCTATGGTAAAGATATTGTATATTTTAGCAGTTGTCTGAATGGTTGTGTATCTTCAGTGGGTAGCTGTTTTATGCGTCTCTGTGTTGCATGTGCCGTAATGAGCGTAACCATAAAAGCGTCTTTTGTTTTACGACCGCATTGCGCGCGTGTTTACCGTAGACAACAATACAGAACAACAATGCCAATTTTATGGCTGCCCCTGCCACGCAGACAATGCCCCGGCGAACCGCAGCCCAGCATCCGCAGATACGATGCTCGCCGCACAGATACAGATACGCACACACCCGGCCAAAAGGTGACACCGAAACTAGAGCAGTTTCCAAAGGGTAAAGGAGAGCGTACGGGATGCCGCGGTCTTGCATTAATTAGAGCGTGTTGGACAGAGGGCAGCGGCATGGACGGGTGGCGGCGGTGGCGGACAGGGATCCGATTACTTTCTTCGGAGCCATAAAACGGTGCTCTGGAATTCTGCCATGGGATGCTGGACTGGCGGCTCTTATCTAAATTAGGATGTAGCTTGTTTGCGCCTGTGTCTACTCATCGCCTGCATTATTTGCGTAGGTGTTTCATTTCCGTTTCACAATCTCTCCGCCGAATGCTTTGCCGGCGTACTCATCGTACCTTTGCCCCTGAACTCATCTCGACACCGAGAATTTCCTTTTTCTTACTTTCACATGTGATTTTCTTTGTTTTCTTATCAGTTTTGGCGCGTCAGCCGTCGCCGTCGCCGTCGCCATGATTCACATTTTCCCTTGCCGCCTCGTCTGTTTGCTTAAAAAACTGCACTTTTACAAGGGCCATGCCAAACCAAGCCAAGCCAAGCCAAGACTTTCGGTGCTGCAGCAGTGACGCCCTTGGGTCGCCTTCGATGCGGTTCCCTCCGGCGAAATTTGGCGCATTTCGGGGTGCGTGCCTTATCGGGGTCGGTTCCACGACATTAGATACCGCATAAATCACAGCCTAGTCGCGGTTTTTGCTTGATTATTGCCACTTTTTATCTATTTCGCTGCGGTTGGCTATAAAGTCTCTGCCTTTTATCTATGTGCAAACACGCGAAAGCAATGATATTAAGACACTGGCGACCTTATTTCCCCTGGCTCTGGCCCACAGGAAAACAACTAGTTTTATTAGTTTTAATTAAAAGCACTGTGAAGAAGCCATTTTGGTGAAACGTAACAATAGGGAAATCAAATATAATAGAATTGAATGAAATATAAATATTTACTAGAAAAATTCTTTCACATGAAAGTAACAGAAAAATGCAAAATTAGTTTGAAAAAAATGTGAATAAATAAATAAACAATAAATGGAAGTTTCATGCAATATGCGAAACAATTCTCTTCAGCATTTGGTTCTTAGTTTGTTTTCTCTTTAATTCATTATTCACATTTAGCAGATTGGGATGGTATTTTCCAGGCAATACATTTCGCTTAAATCAATTGAAATGGTTTACTTGATTAGGAGCCCAAAAGCCGGTTTTCTCCCACCAAACCAGTCCATGGAATGGATCTACTCGTACTACTGAGAGCCCCCTCCGCACAGAGGTTTGCCCAAATTGATCATGCGAAAGAATGTTTTCGAGCTGTGTTTCTGTGCTCTCCTCACAAAATGCTCGGACTCTTGGAAGTTAGCACATGGCTGCTAATTAAGTATTCGTTGCCTGAAAAATTAACTTTCCAGCTACGAGTATGTGAGCCTGTTGGCACTTTTGTTGTGGCAGCAGTATCTGGCGACAACGAGACTGCGGCAAGTTTTATACAAAAATACCCACCTCTTTTTTTATCTTTGTATCTATCTAACAATATGCCAGGGCTCAGGCCCCTGCTCGGGACCAGAAGCCAATGACGAGCCGTAGCGGCAGCCGAAAAGCTGTCAAATTGTCGAAAAAAAATTATTGTTATCGTGCTTCATGCTCATGTTATTGAGTGGCCAGCCATGTTCACACGGAGCGAAGTTCCACTTCCACATCCAGGTACCGATACACATACAGATACAGCCGCGGAGATACATTTGTATCTACACATGTTGAAACAAACAATTCAATTAATTGTTGTAGAGCGGAATATGTCACATTCGAGGATATGGATGGTTAAGTGCGGTGTTCGATGTAAGCTCAACTTTTCGGTAGTTTATTGATTTACAAGCTTTGCTGTGCTATCTCAGAAACATAGATGTATATTTACGAGTACTAGTATAAGGGGGGAGACCACTCGGTAGGTTTCGTATCAGATTGGGACTGGAACTGGTACGGGGAATGGAACTTATCGCAATGCGTTGTGATTTTTGGAGTGTCGAAACGCCAAAGCAAATATGATTGAAGTTTTATTTGCTCAGTCCGCCCGATTGGGTCTTAATTACTTCCGAAAACAATGACAACGATGATGACCGGTGGCGATACGAGCGGTGGAGCTAACTCCGAAGGCATTAATCAATTTACAACGAGATTTAGGCAATGGAATCGGTAAAATATAAAATAAATACAAATACAATTTGAATACCGGTTTCTTTTCTATCTGGTTTGCTGGCGTTTTCTGGCTATCATTCATAAACTTTTGCCGGGGCTGACATGAAAATTAGCTCTTCAGCCAAGGCAGACAGCGCCGAGATCGCTGCGAGACTGGAGCTGAGTATAAAGCGGAGAGGCTGATGCTGAAGAGCTGCAGACTTTGGAGACCTGAAGAGCACCAGCAACAGCACCAGCAACAGCAACAGTACCACCAGTCTCATAGCTGTTGATCATGGTGATGACTATGTAAAAAGCAAACTGGCACACAGCTTTAGATGCTTGAGATGTGTTGGCCGTTTGTGTTAATCCCATCAAGACCCAGCACATTATGAAGTAGCAACAACATGGCAGCATAGCAGAAACTGGAGCTGGAACATGTAGTTGGGAGTTGGAGTTGGAGTCAGAGTTTGGAGCTGCATGTGGTGAGTGCTCGAATGTGCTCCAATGGAGGCTCCATCTCTACATCAACGGCACAAGTGACATAAGTGGCGCTTACACGATGATGCGTGCGCATCCAACAAGCAGCCAGTCAACCAGTCAGGCCAGCCCCACACAAACGGCTCCAGCTCAGGCCTTAAAGATTGTCTTCATCATTTTGTAAGAGTCATCACCATCGTCTTTGTGAGGAGGATCATCTGTGGGTCAGAGCTCGGCTCAATTCGGGAGAGTCTGTCCCTCAGCTGATAAGAATGTGTGATGTGCCATGGAGTTGTTAAAAGCAGCACCGCATACAGCTGCTACGTGTGTGGTCCATCATCGATTTCGATTGATAACAGAATTTTGGATATCTCTGCTCTATGGGTCACACATCTGGTTGCGGTTCTGTGTCTCTGTGTCTGTGTCTGTCCCTGTCCTGTGTCTGTCTCTGGGTGAGTCTCCTCCTGGTTGGCCATACGCATGACGTGACGTGCCGCTGACGTGCCAAGTGCCATTGAAAATGGCAAGTCATTGGCATTTCAACTGGACATGCGGCACCCTTGTTAGCCCGAGTCTCTCCCTGACTCTCACTCTGACGCTGTCGCTGACTCTGACTCTGTGGCAGTGACTGTAACCATCGTAACATCCTTCGACGCATAACGGGCAGGACAGCAACACGAGTACAAGCTCCATCTCCAACTACAATTCCAATTCCGATTCCCTTCCTGGCCCTCAACGATGACGCAGCAAACAGGCAAAGCGTTAATTTAATAATGGCCAAAATATATGGAAGGCAGTCAGTTAACAATAATTTGGTGCAATATAAAATATGTGTTGTGCCTTTTTGACATGGCTCTAGAGGTGTGTTTGTTTACGTGGCTGCTGCCGATAATCGTTACACTTGGCTGCACCAAAGTCAGAGCTAGAAAGTCAATGACATCTAGAGCAAACAACCGAAAGTTGGATTCAATCAATAAAAAAGAGAGTGAAACCCAGAAGAGAGACGTTAGCAAAGGAGGCAGCTACGATATGTAAATGTTCAACTGATTGACTCGTCAGATTTATTCTGCATGTATCTACGCTAAAAAGTGGCATACAAATCAGTTATTTTACTGCACGTCACAATAATTTGCTAGACAAACAAAGATTCCCAGACTGTGTGGACCGCAACACTTCATAAATAGTTTGCATTTGCCAGCAGCTATTGCAGCATACCATACCACACCATACCACATACTCAATCCTCCGCCTCCTAATCGAACGACGGTGTGAAGTTCTTGTGATTCACTCGCCTTTGGTCGGTGCAAAATCAAAGAGAACTCCAGCCAAGCGTCGGGCAAAAGCATCATAAAAAGGTTGTATCTTGTAGATATGGCAGCCAGAAGAGTTCATTGATTTTCTGTGGGGCAACTCAATCAAAAAATAAAAA
Source organism: Drosophila subobscura (assembly GCF_008121235.1). Classification (NCBI taxonomy): domain Eukaryota; kingdom Metazoa; phylum Arthropoda; class Insecta; order Diptera; family Drosophilidae; genus Drosophila; species Drosophila subobscura. The sequence continues at coordinate 23,863,897 of NC_048533.1, read as the reverse complement.
AATCAGAAAGACATAAAACAAAAACAAAACTAAAAACAGTGGAACTTGGGAAAACGCGCACGGCGGTGGCACTCTATTAGCACCTTTAAAGCACAATTTACAACAAACATTTACAACTGTCAATTGGCAACAAAGCAAGGGCCAATGGCCAGAAAAGAGCGGCTAAGACCTGGCCAAGAATTAAGGATACAGGTCACACAGCAGAGCTCACAAAGGCACCGCCAGTGCCCCGGGGGATGGATGGTGATGATTTTTAAGGAACTGGGACTGAAACTTCTCCCTGATGAGTGCTGACGAATCGCCGGCAATTTGTTTGCATTAACACACAAAAACCCTCATTGATGAGAACGTGTATCAAGAACATTTAATATATATGGATAATATGTGTCACATGCTTGTGTGTGTGTGTCTCCGTGATGCAGTTTAAAAACGAAATTAATAAAAATTTCACTTGAATTGACAAAGTGGCCGAACGCCGTGACGTTCAACTGACGACAAGTGCCACTTGACAAGCTGCCGAACTTGAAATATTTTTTCCACAATAAAGACTGGCATAATAATTCATTGTTATATAGAAGTCTGACTCTGAGTCTGTCTCGAACTCGGACTCGGACTCCTTCTCTGCTCTGGAGCTGGGGTATGGCTGGTAGGTAGCTGAGTTTACCTGTCCGCTAACCTCGTCGCACGGCCACAGCTGGCGATTAATCTTGACATTGGGACGATATACCGACAGCATGTACTATACGGACAATATATATATGCCATATTCTGGCATATATAAATGTTCCATTGTTGACAATAAATAATTTAGCCATACACACAATCGACGATGTCGTCGATGACGATGAAGAGTGTTTAGCCTATGAAAAGACGTTCTCACAGTTCGTTTGATGGCACTTGCATGTGAGATCATTATCAATGGCCAGGCTCACGTGCAGAGCACGCGGCCAGGACTGGCAAAGGGATGTACAAATAGATTCCCAGGCCAGTGCTTCGGTGCTTCACGACAAGTGCAGGTCAGCATAATCACCATCATCATCATCATCACTGACATCGCCATAATGAACCGCAACTACTTTAATTACACACTTAGCCTCGAGCGAAAGTACACTGGCCGTCACAGTATTTATCAAGTTATGGAATTATGGACTCAGAGCAAAGCGTTAAATATTAAAAGAGGATTTTAAACATTTTATTCCTTTATGAATTCAGCAATACACTTTTGCCACAAATCTTTTCACACATATAATTATTTTAGTATGGTAGTGGAATAGTTATGAAAAGAATAATTTCTTCTAAATATATTCCTAAAATTCAATCAAAACTACAATTTATTTCAGCACCATCTTCACATCCATTGAAGGAGTCTGTTCCCTTTCAACCCTCTAAATTTCTGTTATGCACTTGTCAAGCAATAATGAAAAACAAAAACCCTTCGGAGCAGTGTAAGTAGAGGTTAATAACTGTAGTTGGCCGTGGGCGTATGTCGTGGGGGTGTGGTGCCCGCTCGGCAATTGTAATGCAAAGCGCGCGCGCGTGTGTGTGTGTGTGTTCCTGTGTGTGGGTGCTTCCAGCCAGGATCCCCTCGGGCGTATTGCAAAATTCAGTTTCATTCGATGCCAAAGCTGAGCCGCATCTCGACGCTCAAGTGGCGGCCCGCCGGGCTATTGACAGAAATCAAAACCGGACCGGGTAAGGGTGGATGGAATGGAGCACAGCTCAGTGGGATCAGCCGGCAGTCGCCCAAATGGCAAACGCTTTTCGTACTTTGTTTTTTCTTCCGTTTGGGATGATGTTCATACATACATCGTCGACAGGCGGTTGCCGGTTGCCGACTTATCACGGCATCAAAACAAATTCGTTTGAAATTAATGCGGAGATTTGCTTTCATTAGTTGGCTGTAACTGTAACTGTGAGCAAACACAATGGGTGGAAAGGCAGGTCTAGGCTTTGGCATTGGAATAGGCGTATGAACAAACCACCAGCCAACATTCGCATCCACGACACGCTCTGAGCTGCGGCTAATCCCTAAGCAAAACTTTTGCTTGCTGGAAGTTCCCTGCCTCTTGCTGTGGGCCCAACTTTCAGTCCGGCCCGACACGTGGCCCTCAATTGTTACTCAGTCCTCCCCTGCCCAGCCCGATTGTATTTGGAATCGCTTTTTGGGCTGCGTCATCACTTTGCATTAAGGTGAGAATCCATGCCATGGGATGCGTGCCCGTTCCTGCCGCTCCTCCCGCGCCCTCCCGTTCCTAATGTGACAGTTTAATTGCAGGTGAGACACACTGGTCGCGTGGCCAGGGAAGCGTCGCTGATGCAATTAGACTGCCAACGACTTTCCCATTGTCCTGCGCTGACTTCTCAGCTGGTTGTGCGGGTGAGCACAAGTTTCTGTGCATCGTTGTCCTTGCCGGTTGCCCCCTGTTGTGCGGGTGCAGTGCGGCATGCCAGGCCTAAGCTCTTTTCAGCATACAATTGAAAAGTGATGACTTTGTAACAGCTTTTGTGTGTTGCCATGGAATTTTAAAGAGGAGATAGAGTTTTCTAATGATCTAAGTTTGGGAGAATGTTTAAGGTTTTTTGGAGGATTTCTCAGCGAAAAGCTATTCGGAAAAAGACAAAATTTTGATGCATTATTCGTAGAAGGTTAAGGCATGAGTCTTGATAGTTTTACTCCTAGATGTTGTCTGTAGAATATATTCTCTTTAACACTTTCTGATTTTATTTCAGTTCAGGGAACATTTAAATATCAGAAACCGCCTGGAAAATATCACTTTTTCAAGCTTTGATCCATAGATTTTCATGGACTCTCTCCGAAAAACTCGCTAGCTGCAAACTAGATCAAAGGCGTACCCGTTTCCCAGCCCCAGCTTACTATCCGCATCCGTAACCCCTCTCCACTCCACAGACCCTCCTCGACCACACACACTCCCACACCCACAGTCGAAAAAGTTTCTCACATTACATCACGGACCAGCGAGGACGACGACGACTAAAAACAACAGCAAGAACAAGGACGACGCTTGCGAGGAACTGGAGCAGAGCTCTAAATGGACAGCCAGCAACATCGTTTAATATTGATGGGCATTGTTTGAGCTCTTTATGATGGGAAAGTGAGGCCTCTGCCAGCGCTATTTTCCTCTCTTTTTTGCTTTTGCTTTTGCTGTTGCTGTAGTTGTTGTACTTCAAGTGAATATTTAATTAAATTGTTTTCTAATAACCACGCGCAACTTTGTTGTAGGGCTGTGCACGCGCCCGCAAGCGGCGAGCGGCGGCAGGACACGCGGCGGCAGTGGCTACCAGGTCGGGCAGCAGCACCAGTACCGGGACACACCTTGTTGTGCCAACAACATTAGCAAAGGCCGAAAAAAAGAAAAGAGAAAACAAAAAATGGGAGGGAAAACGGAGCAGAGCAGAGCAGAGCGGAGCCACCCCTTTGGCTGCGTATCCTGGCTGGCCTATCTGTCCTTTCCGGACGCTTCTAATTTTCCAAATTACGCACCATCAATCATCGCAAGTTGCGGCAGCAGCACCAGCCCTGACGAGCGCCTGTCGATGGTGCTGTCGATGAGGATGATGTTGATGATGACGTTAGAAACTATGCCACATCGGGCATGGGCACGGGCACTCCACTGCCACCCATCAGCCAATGGTGGCAATCCCATGGCGCAATCACTTGAAGCAAACGACGTTACGGCAGCCGCAAGAAAGAATTAAATTAAACTTCAAGTGTCCGCAATGTGGTGGTGAGAGCAGGTCCTTTTTCAAGCGGATGCAGCCTGGCGAGCCTGGGAATCTTCTGTTGCTGTTGTTCAGGCTGTTTTCCGTTGTAATTAACGCTAATTGCGTTTGGCCATAAGCCGGACTTTTTGACTTTTCCACGTGTTTTTCGGATTGTCCCAAGGATTTTCCCACCTAATCCCAAAGACCCGGCCCAAAGACTATTTTTGTTATGGCTTGACTTTGCGCAACCAAAATATTTGCATTGCATAAATAAGCAAGAGATAATGCTGATCGGAAGTGCCATAAGTCGCCAAAGAGTGTTCCCAGAAATGCTGCCAGTTTGCAGCCTGTCTCTGTGGGACTTTAAACTCTTGGTGGTTAGCCAACCAATGGAGGGTCCATGTGGTAATTGAGAATACACTCCATCTAATGAAAATGGTCATCACGATGGGAAGTGGCCAAAGGGATGGGATGGGATGGAGGGCTAGATGAATGGCTCAAGGATTAATATCGCAGTGCAATTAAGGGCTCAATCACAGTGACTTGACTCGGCCCTTGTTTGCCTCTCTCTGATTACATTTATGGAATTATTATTGATGTTTGGCAGTGACCACCACAGAGAGCAGAGTCCAAAACAATTCTACATCCCACACTCCACGGGCCAGGGATTCACTTGCTTAGCCCCCATCATCATCATCATCATCGGCCAGCCCACGCCCAAAGGCATTTCTAATTTCGTTGAGTAGCCCTGACTTCCTCTTCGCTTGGACATTGGACATGGGGCCCTGGCCATTTTGATTGAAATGCAGACACAAAATGCTGGCAGGCAGCCATTATATTTAAGCTGGCCCTGATCTATGCCATCGGTATGTGGAAACAGTGATTGGTCGATAGAGTGAACAATTAGTGCAGTTTAACATGGGAGAGAATACGAACAAATTGGAAGAATAATGGATAGTTATAGTTGCAGCAATTAGACTACAGCCCATCTAAATTTCAATCAAATTTGGTTATTTGATTTTTTTAATAATTGCCATGAATCAAGATATTCAAATAAATCTCTACAAATTGCAGTTTAACATTTCTACAGAATTTCAGAAGTATTTCCTTTTTCACTATTTATTTTGTAAGTCTCTCCAGCTTTCATATTACTGCACCGGAGAACTTTCGTTTTCCTTTGAGTATAGTCCAACGAATCATCACTGTATGTGATGTGCATCCCATATCCTCTCTCATACTAATCTGTATTATGTACACAGTTGATTTGCCCTCCCAATCACTCAAACCCCCACAGCATAACCCACACACACACTCGCGCATGTTTATGTATAAGTAACGGCACATACAATATGATTTCATTCATATGCAGGGGAACTATACTATGCTCCACTCCGCTCCTGCTCTGTTTTCTCTCTCACTCTTATCATTGATTTGCAATGCCTGAAAATGTTTCTGCCTGATGATGATGGGGTTCGGTTCTTTGGTTCTGTCCCCGTCTGCTGCTTTCCCTCGCTGATGTTGTGCTCTTCTGCTCTGCCTAACTGCCAAACATTTCCCAAATGTTCCCAAATTTGTGTCTGTGTGTGCTGGGTATCTGGGCTGGAGTGCGTGCGCTGGATATATGTATGCGTGAGTGTTTGCCATCGTTTTTGGAAATATTATATGCTCATACCTCCGTTTTCGAGTAAATTGTGTAAATATTTGCGTTCGTAAGTGGATTGGAGATGGATGAGTCTATCAACAGAGTCAGCCAGCGTCGGTGTCGGCTGCGCCGCTAGCATCGCCATCGCCATCATCATGTGCGTACCGTCATACCCTTAACACAGCTGCCTGATTACAACAGCCATCCTTCTTCTCCTCCAAATTCTTCTATAGATGAAGTCCAGGTCCCTTTGGTCCACCTTCAATCTATGGCCAATTGGCCAAGAGCCAACTTGGAGCTTGTTGCATTCGCCTGAGGCCACAAAAAGAACCAAGCTTGGCCCAAGACACATTGCCTGCACATTTTGGGCCAGGTGAAGCCTGTTGCCATGTCTGGGAGTACAGTCGGCATTGGGTTGATTTGACAACTGAATTTATTTCACAATTGCATTACAGGCCCAACAATTACACAGCCAACAAACTGATTCACAGACCATATGAAAGGGGTACAAGTGCAGATCAAAATATTTGTCTGTTTTACAGGTCTTATTTTGTGGTTTTCTTTTCGGCAGCATCTTTCTCCGCCTCGCTGGCGCTTGACTCCTCTTCATCTTCATCATCATCCTCATCATCGTCGTCATCATCGTAATCGTCATCAGATTCATCATCATCGTCGTCGCCGTAACCGCCACTGGCTCCGCCACCATAGTAACCAGCGCTGCCACTAGCGCCGCCATAGTAGCCGCCATAGCCCTCTTCATCATCATCACTACCTCCTTGTTGTTGGCGGCCAAACTTGTGCGATCGCGTCGACATGCTCAGATCCTTGGTGACGGACGTATCGTAATTGCACTTGGGACAGGGAATAGCCTTGTTCTTGTCGTACTTGAAGCCCTTGCGGCGCACATGATCCTCGCAGTAGCACGTCTTGCAGCGCAGGCACGAGTACTGACCCAAGCGATTACACGATTGGCACTTGTAGTTCTCCGACTCCAGCACCTGGCAGGGGAAAAAAGTTAGTAGGGAAATGGACTTATGGACTTGGACTAATGGACTAACCTGACAACTAGCTTGATGCTCGAACTGATCGTCCTCGCATAGGAAACCATCGCAGAAGGAACACTTGAAGATGCGCCCACCGTGCTCCCAAACGCCACGTTCACACTCTAGGCAGACGGCGTTCTGCAGTGGGCACGTGCAGGCATGGCTGGTCAGGCACTTGCGGCCGTGGCAGACCCAGGCCTCGCAAAAGTCGCAAATGGCACCCACCATGCCCATGCCGGTGGTGTACACGCCGGGATGCTTCACCACGCAGTCGCCCGTCTTCAGCATGCACTTGATCTTTCCACATTGGGCACAGATCGGCAGTCGCTGAATACTCTGGCAAAAGTAGCAGAACGCCCGAGACTTCTGCTTCTTCTCGCACTTGTCGCAGTCCATCGGCGCATTGCAGGGCACATCGGCCAGCGGAGTTTCGCGGGTGCGAATCTCTTTAAGGCGCAGCTTTTGCTTTTCAGCCTTTTTACGCTGCCCTGTCTTTTTTTTCGGCATTTTCAACAAATTAATTTAAATTAAGTTAACAAAAATGCCTAAAAACAAGTGTGACCCGCGGAATTAATTATCGATAAAAACACCGCCAGACCCTCGGAGATATACCGAAATATACCATTTCGTTTGCAAAATATACCGTAAACAAAGAGTCTCGATACCCTACAATTCTTGAATATACCTCAAAAATGGAATCTATTTGGCGGATGCAATTCATTAAACCTACTATTATATACCGATAAGCCGTTTATATACGTTGAACTACTATTCGTTGTTTACATAACCCGAAAGTTATATACCCTAAATGGTCACCCTGCTAAAGAACTCTAAGCTATTTCTACTGATCTGGCAGCACCAATTTTGACAAATAGCTGGCTGCTATGTCACTACTTAAGCGGATTGTTGTGAAATGTGAAACTAGATATTATCAAATTAGGACTAGCTACGGAATTTGCTTTTTGTCTCATTATCTGCTGTTCGCTTTCAACACAAGTGAGTATTTATAATACGCCAAATTGGTTCTTCAATCGGATTAAATTACTTTTTCAATGTTAAAAGTTTTTTCAAGATACTAATAACAAACAACATCAAAATCACAAAAAATGATTTGCATCGGTAAATTTTTCGGTATATTATGAGAATGAGTCGGTATATTTTGGTATATTTTTGAGGGTTTTGGGGTATATTTTATGGATAATTCCGCGAACGCACAGTTGGCCACACTTTTCCAATTTTTTCAACGACGCGAAGGCTGTGCCTGTGAATTTTTGTTCAAATAAATATAAAATTAAAGCATATTGAGCATTGAAAATAGTGAAATGGGCGGCCATAACGATAATCAGAACGGAAACTCCAACGGCCACGATGATGTAAGTAGATCTTTGTTGGAATTATGAATTTTCCAATGCGTGTCTCAGCGGACGCCATTTTGAAAATTACGCATGTGCCTCCAAGCGGAAGAGAGGTTATGTGTTGCTGTGGAAAAATCAATAATTTGCTTTTTTTCTTAGGATATCACCGAGCCGGAGCATATGCGTAAACTGTTCATTGGTGGTCTGGACTACCGCACCACCGATGATAACTTGAAGGCGCATTTTGAGAAATGGGGCCAAATTGTCGATGTGGTGGTCATGAAGGATCCACGTACCAAGCGCTCGCGTGGATTTGGCTTCATCACCTATTCTCACTCTTCCATGATTGACGAGGCCCAGAAGGCTCGTCCCCACAAGATTGATGGACGCGTTGTTGAGCCTAAGCGCGCCGTGCCACGCCAAGATATTGACTCGCCAAATGCTGGGGCCACTGTGAAAAAGCTGTTTGTCGGCGCCCTCAAGGACGACCATGATGAGCAGAGTCTGCGCGACTACTTCCAGCACTTTGGCAGCATTGTGGACATCAATATTGTCATGGACAAGGAGACTGGCAAGAAGCGTGGCTTTGCCTTCGTTGAATTCGATGACTACGATCCAGTGGACAAAGTTGTGTGTAAGTTAAAGACATCTTCATAGTGTGTACTCATGGGTCCGCAAGCCCGAACCATTTATAATGTACGGCTGTGTGATAACACAAAGCAACGTTTTATTAGCTTTCCACCCTGTATTGAGCTACGAGCTCAAGTTGGAACAATCCACCCTCTTCACTTTCAATGTAACACGTAGCCTCGTTACAACATCATTTTGTTTCATTTTCTTCACAGTCCCAGCTCCGCATAGCAATGTTCGATGTGTCTGTGCGGCGTTTCATGACTGTAAAATGAAATTCCAGCCCGTATTATATCATTGTTGCCGGTGCTTGCGTGCATCAGCGATGAAAGAGTATTTGGCACAGTCCCTACCTTATTATATCCATTTTTACTAGACTTAGAAATCGAGTACCATCCCGTTTTGGCTTACACAGTACTGACAAACCGTCTGGCTTGAAACCCTTTGCCTGAACCGTTTCATTTTAAACGCTGTGAGATGAATTATAGCGTCGGCTAAGCTATGTTATGCGAATGTAAATCAAATCTCTATTCAGTGTAACACGCAGCCTCGTTACACTCATAAATCCATCTCCATGTACTTGAAATCAACTTAATACACAGTCCCAGCTCCGCATAGCAATGTTTGATGTGTCTGTGCGGCGTTTCATGACTGTAAAATGAAATCCCAGCCAGTATTATATCATTGTTACTGGTGCTTGTGTGTATCAGCGATGAAAGAGTATTTGGCACACTCCCTTACGAATAAAATGTATGAATTACACCCTTTGAATCATCAGAACCCTTCAGGTACACAGTACTGACAAACTGTCTGGTTGGATCCCCTCGCCCGAGCAGTTTCTTTTTAAACGCTGTGAGACGAACGATAGCGTCGGCTAAGCTATGTTATGCGAATGTAAATCAAATCACTATTCAGTGTAACACGCAGCCTCGTTACACTCATATCAATCCATTTCCATGTACCTGAACTAAAATATTTACACAGTCCCAGCTCCGCATAGCAATGTTTGATGTGTCTGTGCGGCGTTTCATGACTCCGAAATCCCAGCCAATTATTTTGTTGCCGGTGCTGTCAGCGGCGTTTTGGCACAGTCCCTACCTTATTAATCCATTTTTAAACTTAGAAATCGAGCCATCCCGTTTTATATGACAAACCGTCTGGCTTGAAACCCTTTGCCTGAACCGTTTCATTTTAAACGCTGTGAGACGAATGATAGCGTCGGCTAAGCTATGTTATGCGAATGTAAATGAAATCACTATTCTGTGTAACACGCAGCCTCGTTACACTCATAAATCCATTCCCATGTACTTGAAATCAACTTAATACACAGTCCCAGCTCCGCATAGCAATGTTTGATGTGTCTGTGCGGCGTTTCATGACTGTAAAATGAAATCCCAGCCAGTATTATATCATTGTTACTGGTGCTTGTGTGTATCAGCGATGAAAGAGTATTTGGCACACTCCCTTACGAATAAAATGTATGAATTACACCCTTTGAATCATCAGAACCCTTCAGGTACACAGTACTGACAAACTGTCTGGTTTGATCCCCTCGCCCGAGCAGTTTCTTTTTAAACGCTGTGAGACGAACGATAGCGTCGGCTAAGCTATGTTATGCGAATGTAAATCAAATCACTATTCAGTGTAACACGCAGCCTCGTTACACTCATATCAATCCATTTCCATGTACCTGAACTAAAATATTTACACAGTCCCAGCTCCGCATAGCAATGTTTGATGTGTCTGTGCGGCGTTTCATGACTGTAAAATGAAATCCCAGCCAGTATTATATCATTGTTGCCGGTGCTTGCGTGCATCAGCGATGAAAGAGTATTTGGCACAGTCCCTTTAAATCCATTTTACTAGACTTAGAAATCGAGTACCATCCCGTTTTGGCTTACACAGTACTGACAAACCGTCTGGCTTGAAACCCTTTGCCTGAACCGTTTCATTTTAAACGCTGTGAGACGAATGATAGCGTCGGCTAAGCTATGTTATGCGAATGTAAATGAAATCACTATTCTGTGTAACACGCAGCCTCGTTACACTCATAAATCCATTCCCATGTACTTGAAATCAACTTAATACACAGTCCCAGCTCCGCATAGCAATGTTCGATGTGTCTGTGCGGCGTTTCATGACTGTAAAATGAAATCCCAGCCAGTATTATATCATGGTTGCCGGTGCTTGCGTGCATCAGCGATGAAAGAGTATTTGACACAGTCCCTACCTTATTATATCCATTTTTACTAGACTTAGAAATCGAGAACCATCCCGTTTTGGCTTACACAGTACTGACAAACCGTCTGGCTTGAAACCCTTTGCCTGAACCGTTTCTTTTTAAACGCTGTGAGATGAATTATAGCGTCGGCTAAGCTATGTTATGCGAATGTAAATCAAATCACTATTCAGTGTAACACGCAGCCTCGTTACACTCATAAATCCATCTCCATGTACTTGAAATCAACTTAATACACAGTCCCAGCTCCGCATAGCAATGTTTGATGTGTCTGTGCGGCGTTTCATGACTGTAAAATGAAATCCCAGCCAGTATTATATTATTGTTACTGTTGCTTTTGTGCATCAGCGATGAAAGAGTATTTGGCACACTCATTACCAGTTCTCGAGAGGGGAATCGATTGCCGAATCAATAGCTTATCAAATGTTAATTGGGGTTCACTTTTACTCGACTCTTTTCAGTGCAAAAGCAACATCAGCTGAATGGCAAAATGGTGGACGTGAAGAAGGCCTTGCCCAAGCAGAACGAAATGGGTGGAGGCGGCGGCGGTGGTGGTGGTCGCGGCCAGGGTGGTCGTGGCGGTGGAAACCGTGGATCCAACATGGGCGGCGGTGGCGGCAGCTATGGCAATCAGAATGGCGGCGGTAATTGGGTAAGTGTCTGGATGAAATCCACTTTCTAATTGAATTATAAATTGACTGACGTATGAATATTTTTGCAGAATGGCGGCGGTAATTGGGGAAATAACCGTGGAGGCAATGATAACTGGGGCGGAAACAACAACTTCGGTGGCGGCTACGGCGGTGGTGGCGGCAACAATGGCTGGGGCAACAACATGGGTCCCTGGGATAATGGCAATGGCGGCAGCAACTTTGGTGGAGGTTCCAATTGGGGCAACGGTGGGGGCAATGATTTCGGCGGGTACCAACAGAGCTACAGCGGCGGTCCCCAGCGCGGCGGCAACTTCAACAACAACCGCATGCAGCCCTACCAAGGAGGCAACTTTGGCAACAAAGCAGGTGAGAAAAATCGTACCGAATGCATCATCTTACAATGAATAGACGCACTTGAGAGATTAGCACACAGTACCCTGACACCTTACTGTTAGAACATCGATAGAGTTTGGCAGTTAGCTTTAAGAATAACAAAATGCTGTGAGATAAACGGACGATGGCTTTCGCTATGTTCGCTACAGATTTAGTTGTATTTTTGCAGTCCGCCTGGCGGACTTATTGAGAGATTATCAGTAAAGTAATTAGTGAAGAATGCTTACGTGATCTTATGTGATCTGGGTTTTCTTTTAGGCGGTGGCAACCAAGGCAACTATGGCGGCAACAATCAGGGCTTCAATAGCGGTGGCGGCAACAGCCGCAGATATTGAGGGAGAATACCAGACGAGGTGAGACACCATTATCTGTTTAATTAGTTATGGTTTACGAAAGTAAAGTAAAGTGAAGTCGGTCCATTAACAACAACAACTAATCCTATCCATGGCCAATCAAACCATTAACCTTTCGTTTGGTTCTACAAGCGTATATCTGTTCTTTTGTTTTTATCTTTATCAACATAGCGAGTAGGCCTTAAATTATCGCCATTTCTTTGGTAGTGTTTGTAAAAGCATTTAGGACTGAAAACGTAAACTTGAAAACATTTTGTGTTAAAACCAAGCAAGAAAACCAACCAACCAATTTACATATGCAATGAACATTAATTAAGACTACATACAAATATGCTATTTATTTTATTTTTGTAAACGTATTTAGAAAACAACCAAAACCAATACCAATACCAAATCAGCAATTAAGAATTCTCTTCGTATGCAACCTGTTTTAAATAACGTTTCTCATTTATCGACATTTTATAGGTGATAAATTAGAAGTCGCTCAGTATAAACCCAAAAGTCACAGTCAAGTAAACGATACGCAATTCAATGAGTATGAAGAAGTATGAAGAAGTTTTCCGAGCACCACAAACCATACCAAAACATGACAGAGAAGAGAAGAGAGTAATCAGGATCAGTGCAGAGCAGAGAAGTGCAGAGGAAAGGAAAGGAGTGGAAAGGAGAGCAGAAGAAGAGAAGTGCAGACAGACAGAGAAAAGAATAAGATGAGAATGAGAGATCAGTGCAGCAGTGCAGCAGTACAAGTACAGAGCAGAGCAGCCGTGTGTGTGCATCGATCAGAGGGCACAGATTGAATATCAGACAAAGCTTTATTCATAGAGAGTCGAGTCGAGTCGCACACACACAGCATGCACACACACAACAAGCAGAAGTACACGTACACAGCAGCTGGCCAGGATTCGATTCAATTCGATTCACTAATGCTTATTGCACTTGATGATTGATTACCCCTTCTGTGAGACGCATCAAAAACAATCCAATACCCATAGAAATATATACTTAAAATTCAAACTATTTGTAGAAACAACAACAAAAACAACAACCAGTATAAGTAACATTGTAAATTAGAGCAAACGCGCGCCTTACGAGCGAACATTTGTATATCCAATCCACACAATTTTTACCATCTTTTTACCACCATCTTTTACCTTGTTACCGACCCTATAAATGCAATCAGCCATGTAAAACTTCAAGGCGGCAGCCGAGAGGCCACACTTTATTTGTACATTTTAGAGTATGTAGCAAGCGCGGCCCCCATGCAGCAATTGGGCTGTGGGCGTGGGCGTGGGCTGCCGCCAACAATTTCTGATAATCAGTGCGCAGAAACACACAAACTTATGAAAATATGTATTACATTTTACGACTTTCACTAGGCTTAAGTTGTCATAATCTTAAAAGAGTAGAGTGTGCGGTGCGGCGGTAATGGCAATGGCAATCCATCCTTCAGCTGCCTGCCTGCCAGCCGCATGCTGCCTTAGCGTTAATTTACGTGTACGATTACGAGTACCAAACATTCAAGTTCTATGCGAACTGCTGCTGAGCTCTGAACCGAACCGAACCCAACCCTAATCGTGTGGAGGAATCTTAGCTTTCTTGTACGTACAATTATAAGTGACGACATGGAACTAACTTATCTCCAATGTTTAGTTTTAATCAAGCAACAATTAAATGTAATCTACCTTTTAGCAATCAGTCTGTATGCAGTTGTCGTCTGAGGTCAGCGCAATTATTATTAACGAAATTTTACACATTAATGTAGCGAAATACAAGATTCGAAAATACATAAGATATATACAGCAAATGAATGATGTAAATTCGACAAAAACAAATTCCAAAAAAAAGAAAAACTTTAAACAAAATAAGAAATCTGTTTAGCTAAAGATTTTGTAGTTTTTGTGTATATTTGAAATATTGTAGCAGAGCAGCAGCGCATCAGCAGAGCGAAGAGAGATCTATCTGAGCAGAAGTGTAAGTTGGAGAGTTGGAATGAAGGAGAGATTCGAGTCGAGGAAGGAGGAAGACAGAAGGCAAGCAGCCAGCAAATTGTTATTGTAGCGTTTGTTGTCGGGCGGGCCATTTAACCACCTCATTTAAGCGACTCTTCTTGTTGTTCATCACTCTATCTGGTTTCAATCTTTCGTTCGTTTATCACAATTTCACTCTCTCTCTCTTCCCCTGTAACATCCATGACATTTACAACTATGTATTATTGTAATTTTTGTTGCAAGTTGGCTGAAAAGTAATGCGAAGCGCTGAAAATGAAAAGACGGCCGTCGCGCTACTAAGCAGCCACGGACCCGGACCATCCACATTTTGCTTGCAATTCGATGGGGGATCCGGCCCATGGGGTAAGGGTAAGTCTCCTCCTGCCAAAACAGCACAAAAAGTTGTAATTTTCAGATGGGCTTCTGGGAATGTTCACCGCGCCACCCCAAGCAGCGGATGACGCTGTGCGAGTTCCCCTCGGGAGAGGCTGAAGAAAATACTCATTTTGTACGTATTTCAATATTATTTTAAGCTATATTATTTGACCTTCTTCAATAAAGAAATATTATCAAAACCAACTTGTGTTAAATAATATATTTGAGTTTAGTTTTATAATGTTAATAGTGTGTACACACTTAATGATTTGTTGCGTGTTTACAGTGTTCGTACTGACAGTTCTCTATGTTGCGTTTAACAGCACGTCGTCTGAGCAAATCAACAGCTGTTAGCTGCAGTATATTTTCATATTATAGTATCTGTAAACAAAAATGTTGTATATTGTAATGTTTGCTGTTTTCCAACATGGTCACAGAAAAGGGCAAAATGTACTACCCTTGGGAAGAAGGATATCCTCGAGTTGAGGAAATGTTGGAAATCTCAGGCTCCAATCAATGCAAAAAAAAATCAGTGTTGGTTAAATATCTCATACATGAACATGAAGATATTATTAATATTTAAGAACAAAATAGGGTATAAAACCTTCTTATAACATAACACCTTACTACCGGCTGACAAGCAACATGTTGTCATCCCCACTCTAGTTACGTTTTTGCTATTTTTTTTGGTTGACCTTTTTAGTTTTAAACTTAATTTGTAAACAATCCAACAAAAAGAAGTCATGAAAACAAGCCAATCTTTTGGAAAATTGATTGATAAATCGGATAAAAATATAGTTTTATCGCTGAGAATACTAAATAGCAGGTTATATTAAATAGAACATCAAAATCGATGAAAGCGATTTAAGATATTGAAAAGGTAAGTAATATTCCGGTGTAGTTTTCATGGTCGTGCGGTATATTTTAACGATAAATCCGCGGTCACACTGTTTTTTGTCTAAACTTAATTGTATCAACAAGCCAATAAAAATGTTAATAATAGTCTTTAAAATATGATGGTTTCGTAAAGAATTGATTTATCTATCCGATATAGTTATATGTGCAGTGGTAATACTCTTTGCCAGTAACATTAAACCTATCAAAGTCGAGGAATATAATTCCGATGAAGAAAAAATAACAAAAGAATCTCACCAAGAAAACCGGCATAAACCGCGAGACCATAACAAAGTCAGGGTACAAATTTGGATTTTACCACAAGCAGGAATCCAACAATCTCACAGGGCTACGGCATGTTCTAGTCCATCAAATGGTTCGTGAACACTCCCTACGATCCGAGTGAGGTCTTCCTCGATACGCCCTCCATTACCGGAAAACGCCAACGAGATTGAACGCCTTCATCATCATAGCTGCAACTCAAAAGCATTCCGACATGGACTCTACTGCCACACGTACTGTTACCTTTGTGTACAACTACAAGGACCATGAAAACAAAGACTGCGTAGCCCAGCTGGACATCAAACTCCCATTCGACCAGGAGAACCTGGAGGAGTGTCTTACGCAGCTCCTCAACCAAATGGATCCCATGATGCGATATCTCGACGAGAACATCAGTAGGTATTCCACGAAAAGCAGGCACAATTCGGTATACCTGAGGTTTGATTTATGTTGCAGATTTGGAGAGCAAGCTGCAGGACTTTGTGGACACTGAGCACCAAAAGTTCCTGGACGACTACGCCGAGAAGTTGATCACCCAAGCGGCCAACGAAGAAATCGACGTGGAGGCCATTGTGCGGAATACAGAGCGGCTGTATAAGGACGAGCTGCTGCAGTTTGCAGATCGTGTGGGCCCCAGGGACGAGGATATATTTGCGCAGAGTTTCCATCGCCTCGTGCACTCCTCGTCGCTCGAAGAGATTCTTAAACGAGAACGAGCCTATGCCAAGGTAATAGCCGGCATGACGGAGCACATGGACAGTGAGGTGGAGACTCTCAATACGAGCCAGCAGCAGGAGATGGACAGCCAAATCAATCAGCTGGATATAACCACCACCTCCGAGGACATAAACAATCTGCTGGCCCAGCAGTACACCACCCAGAACTTTGTCCGCAAGCGCTACGAGTCAGAGCTGGAGGCCAAGATGGGTCACCAGAAGAACGAGTACCGCGACTGGATCACGAGTCAAGTGAGCCAAATGTTTCAGGTCTCGCCGGTGGCCACGCCGCTGGGCAATCGCTCCTCCATGTTCGTTTCGCAACAGCCATCGATGGAGGAGAGCTTCACCATACATCTGGGCTCCCAGCTGAAGCATATGCACAACATTCGCATTCTCAGTGCCAACGTGACGGAGCTCTGCAGTCCCCTGCATGCCGAGGAGAGCTTAAATGGCCTGAACATGGCCCTGGGCCTCTACTCCAGCTCACTGTGTGGTGTCGTGGTGTTGACGCCGTCCATTCAGGCGGAGGCCAACAAGAATATCATCAAAAATGCCAACAGATCGACAGAGTTCCACTTTGATCAGATCGATGTTCAGCTGGAGAAGATCGAGAAGCAGATCCGCAGCCTCAGCACCACCGATTCGACCAGCACTCCGAGCACTGCCAGCAGCAACAGCAGTGCCGAGGGCAGCGTCACGCCCTCGCCCACCAAGAAGCATGTGCCCCGACTGAAAACAGGAGATTTCTTCATTACCAAACACTCCAATTTGTCTCAATCTCATGTCATATTCCATCTGATCTCGGACGAACCGATTAACAGTCCAAGTGAGATCAACTCACGTCACCCGGTGATTTTGGGCCTGAGGAACATCCTGAAGACAGCCAGCAGACACGACATCACCACGCTGACGATTCCGGCTCTGTTGCGCCACGAGATGAGTGAAGACATGACCGTACAGTGGTGCATCAGGCGTGCGGAGCTGGTCTTCAAGTGCGCCAAAGGATTCATGATTGAGTCAGCCTCCTGGGGCGGGGCAGAGTTAAGGTTTGTGCTTTGTGTTTATGGATTGGCAGAGATAGACACTCATTAATTGGTTATATTTTTCGCAGCACTTTGCAATTGTTACTGCCGGATGATATATCGGAGAGCCTGTTCACCACGCTGGCGGGCATGGTGCCCAGCGTTTTTCACGTGGCCAATCCGAAGATACTGGTGGACACCAGCAAGTAGTAGACATTCCTCAAATAACACTTGAACTTACATATATAAAAGACTACTCTAATGTATTTGTATGAATATACAGTTTATTCAGATTCAGAGTTATATATATAGATATATATATGTATGTATGTATACGTATATATGCTTCGGTATTCGTCGCCATGCTCAAAAAGTTGTTTACTCGTAAATTTAACACACACTCAGAATTTTTGTGTAAATGTTCCTGTATCAATTTTTGTCAATAATTTATCGCAACCTTTTGTTTACCAACTACAACACTACTACTCGTACAATGTATGTATGCATATACTATTTATGTAGTTATATGTTAGGTATGTGTATGTAGGTATCATGTGTATATTACTTCCAAATGTAAATGGGTTATCTTTGGTTTTTTAGACCCCTCCTCTCTCTCTCTCTGTCTTGCATTTGCTGCCAAGGTGTGTTGTATGTGGTTGTGTTCTGTTCGGTTATCTTTAGTGAATATTATAATATATGGGGGGTGTTTGCATTGAATAACTCTGTTCTTTAACTTGTAAATATGCATTTTGAAATATATATATAGTATGTATTTAAATCTAAACAACTTTGTTCTGCGGTATATTTTATAGTTTATTTTAAGTTTCTTCGTTAACAATTAATTAGGTTTCCATCCATCATGTTCTCTGTGTGTTTCGCTGTTTAACTTTTGCTTATTATGTTTATTTGGTGTTTAGCCAATTACGTTGTCTGCTGTGTGTGTGTGTCGTATCGCTGCTTTGCAGTAATGGGAGTAGAGGCTCAGAAAATAGTATTCAATCAGTGTATATTTCGATAAAGTGTATTTCGTTTGTTCAACCGGCTTAATGGGGTAGGGGAGGTTGGTTTACATAAAATTAGTGACGAGTGTTTTAGGTACAGGAACGGACCGCATTGAGTGTTTTTCTTTTTGCGAGCGAATATAATGCACATCGTTTTACATCTTATTTGTTCGCTTAGGGCGTGGGCTTTAAGGAATTGACATAACCAGCATAAATCATCAGTGTTAAAATGGTACGTATAAATAAATTACATTGCTATAGCCGTTTGCCTTTTTGCCAATAAGTGCGCATTGGAGTAGTATGGCTCACAGAGCCCCACCATCTTGGCCAGCTCTGATCGATCCAGCGTAAATTATATTAAAGTTGAATTATAACTTATTGCTTCTGTTTGTTAATGTTAAAAATACATCCTGGGAACAGTGCTGTGTGTGCCCCAGTATACACATTCGCGTCGTGTTGTGTCTGTCGTCTCTATTTAAATTTCGTTAGATTTCTTGCCTACATTGAAGAACAAAGTCTACTACAAGTTGCATGCCAAAATGGGGGTTATGATGAAATATCGTATCTCTATATATGGATCTTTAGCTTAATACTCGGCTCATGCCTTAGACTACGTTGGTGTGGATAGTAAATGTAAATGCCTACATATATTTTAGTTAAATCAAAAGAATACATATTAAAAGTGTACTAATATTGAAACTATCACAAAAAAACCAAATACTTTATCAAAAGTACGATAAAAATGAAATAAATTATTATGCTTTGAAGATTGAGTATGCACGTGTGGTAAGGGAATTCCTTATCCCTTTACATTTGACTCTCTTTGCGCCACTGGAAGGTGCCCGATTTGACGCCAATGCTGGAGGAGCCTTGATTGCTGCTGGAGGACAGTATGTTGTTCGTGCGTCGAATTAGCTGGGAAGCGGCATCGAAGCGGCTGCGTATAAGCCGCATTGCCGGATTACTGGATACACCACTGCGCTTGCTCTTGCTGTTTTCGGATAGAAGAAAAGATGTTAGTTTGTGTGGCAGTAGATTCCCTTTTTAATCCCTTGACTCACCCAGAGGAACTGGGCTGATTTTCCTTGAGATTTCCCAGTATGATGCGCATGTGCGTGTCTCGCGCAAAATGATTATCCGGCAGGGAGGCCTTGGCACCGCCACTGCTCGTGCCGGCTCTGTCATCATCCACAAATGCATTCAGTCCTGGCAGCTGGCCCGGTGAGCTCAGTTCGCTGCTGGGCGAATGCGGTGGCGTGGCATACAACGGCGACATGCACTCCATATCATACATGTCCGCCTCATTGGTCATGTTGGAAGCTGTTCGTGTTCGTTTAAAGAATGTAATTAGTTTGGCTCTGGCTTGAGGATTGATTTGCTTACCAAGCTGATGCTCGCTGAGATCGGGCAGCATCTGCGAATGCCGCTGGCCACCACCGCCTCCGCCTCCACTGGACTTGTGTCCCGAGCCAGAGGCATGCTTTGAATTGACCATCAGATTGTTTCGCGAGCTGAGTTTGCTTTGTCGCTGCAGTTGCTGTGTGAAGGTAAGCGGCGCTTGCTGCAACGTAAAAAGAAACTCATGAGATTCGAACCCCAATTGGATTTCCATCAAGTGGTTTATACTCACATCATTGCTGCTGCCCGTGGATTGACTAGAGATGACGCTCTTGCGCTTGTGCAAACTGCTCGTATCCGATTGCATGGTGTTCTGGTAGAAGTTGTTCGAGCTGTGCGTGGAACTGGAGGCATTGAGGACGTGCAGCTGACTGCCATTGTGCACCGTGGCCGTGGTGGCGGCCGAACAGACCGAGGAGGCGGAGGCATGGGCCGGATAGGGGGCCAGGTTCTGGTGCAGGGGCAGTGCCGGCGGCTGGTCCGGGGAGCGCAGCATACTGGCGTGAGCATGGAACTTGGGTTCGTTGGGATTATTAGCATCATCTAGGGAGCAGGGTGGGGAGAGTACGGCAAAGGGGAAAGCATTAGTAACAGAGCACAAGGATGCTCCTGCGTTTGGTCTTACTTTTGGTGTAGCTCTCGAAGATCTTCAGGATGCTGGTGCGACTCGATTTGGCAGCCAGCTTGATTGGTGTGCGTCCGCAGTGGTCCGACTTGTATGGATTGGCGCCGAACTGCAGCAGAGCGATCACGCACTTCTCGTGTCCCTCCTGGGCAGAGATCCCCAGTGCTGTGGCGCCCTGCTTGCAGGCGTGGTCCGCCTGTGCGCCGTAGTAGAGGAGAATGCTCATCACATCGTGGTTGCCCTGCCAGGCACACGAGTGCAGCGGAGAGCGCGCCTCCAGATCCATCGAGTTGACATCAGCACCGGCCTCGATCAGGGACTTGACCATGTCCGCGTGTCCCTGCCAGGAGGCCACATGGAGTGCCGTGCGCCCCTCGCTGTCCGGAATGTTCACATCCACATTGGTCATGTCCAGCAGGTACTTGACAATCTCCAGCTTATTCTCCAGGGCCAGAATGTACAGCGTGGTGCGCGAGTCCGCATCCTTCGAGTTGACGTCGCAGCAGAACTTGAGCAGAAACTCCACCGTCTCCATGTGTCCCTCGAGGCAGGCCAGCCTGAAGGCGGTCTTCCCATCGTGCGCCTTCTGGTCCACAAAGCTGGAGTGAATGTCCAGCAGGGCCTGCACACAATTCAAGCGTCCCTCCTGGGCAGCCAGATGCAGGGCCGTCTTGCCCTCATTGTCGCACTCATCGATCTTTGCGCCCGACTCGAGCAGCTGCATGCACACCTCATGGAAGCCCTCGAAGGCGGCATAGTGGAGGGGCGTCCAGCCCGCATTGTCGCGATGTGTCTCGTCGAGGCCGCGATCGAGCAACTGCCGCACTGTCTCCACATTGCCTTGGGCGGCGCCAATGCTCAGCACTGTGCGGCCCTCAGAGTCCATGCAGTCGATGCCGCATCCCCAGAACAGCAGCAGCTTCACCACCGTGGCATGCCCCGCCGTGCAGGCGGCCCACAGTGGCGTGCGTCCCATGAAGTCCGCCAGATCCGGATCAGCGGCATTCTCCAGCAGCAGTTCGCACACCTCAGCGTTGCCCTCGAAGGAGCTGACCAGCAGCGGGGACATGCCATCGTTGTCCAGCTGATCTGTGTTCGCGCCATGATCCAGCAGCGTGGAAATCACTTTGCTGTAGCCAGAGGAGCCGCACAAGGCAGCCACGCACAGGGCACTACGTCCATCCAGATCCAAGTGGTTGACATTCGCTCCGTTCTCGAGGAGGATCTCCACGATGTCATAGTGGCCCATGTAGGAGGCGGCAATCAGCGAAGTGCGACCCTGTCGATCCACTGAGTTGACATCCGCACCCGACTCGATCAGCAGCTTGAGGATGTCCTCGTGTCCGCTCCAGGCAGCGGCCCGCAGAGCAGTGCGTCCCTCCTTGTCCGCGAGATCTATTTTGCAGGCTGGCTGGGATATTAGAAGACGCACCACATCGCTGTGTCCGCCCCAGGAGGCGGATCTCAAGGGGGTCCAACCATCCCTGTCCGCATGATTAACGTCCACGCGCTTCATCCTGCCAGTGCCATCGTTGCAGGGCTGGGAGAAGCTGAGAAGGAGCTTCACCACCTCCAGGTGTCCATTCCTGGCCGCAATATTGAGTGCCGTCTGGCCATTGTAGTCCTCAATCTCCAGATCTATCGGACTCTTGCACGCATTGAGGGCTCGCTCCAGCAGCTGATGGTTGCCATCGTTGGCCAAGATATGGATCAGGGCCTTGCCCTTGTGCAGCTCGATGTGATGCGAATCGGACAGCTGGTGCAACGTGCTGGAAGCGTTATCGTCCTGGCTCTCGTGCGGCGGCTCGCTGTGCTCCGAGGGGCTGCCCGCTCGCTGTGTCTCCAGCAGGCAGCTCTTCTCGCTGGAGAGCAGCAGGTCGGCCAGCTCAAAGTCAATGTTCTGCGATTTCTCCGATAGCTCGGGCGACATCAGCGAGGACTCGCAGGAGTTCTGCGATTCGGCATTATTGATGCCCGTCTCGATGAGCAGCTTCAGCATCTTGGCATCCGTGGGAAGACTGGGCTTGAAGAAATCGCACAGGAACTGGGCAAAGGGCTCGCTCAGGTCGTTCGCGAGGAATCGCTCCAGCATGGAGCGGGTCTTGGGCAGAAAGTTGCCGTCGTACTTGAAGTCATGCTCGCACTGGGCGCAGCAGTTCATCTGATTCGTGTAGAAGCAGTCGCTCAGGTTGAGGCGCGACTCCAGCAGCATCAGGATGAGATCCATGTCCACGTGGCGGCTGGTCAGGTACTCGCCCGACTTGATCAGATGGTAGGCGAAACGGCGGACCGTATTGGCGCACAGGGTGTCCGCCACCAGCAGATAGTACATGGAAATCATCACATGGCCCTCGTTGACATCGCAGATGAACTTCTTGGTGGCAAACTTCACGTCCACGAGCCAATCGGCGAATGAGTTGTGGAAGATCTTGAGGCGCTGCGCATTCGCATCGTAGGCGAGGATGTTGCGCATCAGCTGGAGGCGCTTCTCGAACTCCTGGCAGTCGATGGTGTAGTTGTGGGTGCGCAGGCAGTTGAACAGAAACAACTTGTCCACGTAGCCCGAGGAGGCCAGCAGAACGTTGAGCAGCGGCCGAATCTTCATGTACTGCTTCTTGTTGAAGGACTTCTGGCAGATGTACAAGTACAGGCCGTTGAGGGTGCATGGAATCAGCTTGATCTCCCGGAAGCTAAAGAAGTTATCCTTGATGCCATGGAGCACCTTCTCCAGGTAGAGGATGCAGCCGTTCGACTTGATGTAGAGCTGATGCAGCGACTCAATGATCTCCTTAGTCAGCATGATGCTGTCCTTGAAGTCCGAGTTCAATCGATTGATGATGTACTCCTGCACATCCTTGACCACATGCGACTTGCGCAGATCGTCCAGCGTGATCTTCTTGAAGCCCGTGAACATCCTGGTGATCTGCTTCGTTTGCTTCTTGGTGGTGCACACGAGGAACAGCCACTTGGGGAACAAATGGATGTGGTTCGACAGCAGCTCCGCCACATTGCGGCTCTTGTGGATGGCCGCATTGCAGCGTCCACCCTTCAGCGTGGATATGAGATTGCCCTCGTTGATGTAGTTCTCATCGATTGAGTCGATCAACAGCAGAAGCGCCGTCTTTGGTGGCGTCAACTCGAGCAGCGGAAAGAGCAGAGCCTTCTTGAAGCACTCATCGGGATTCGTCTCGATGTTGTCCACACTGAGGCACTCGAGTATCTCCGGATTGGAGAGCAACAGCTCGTAGTAGCCATCCGCAATGATGGTGCGACAGCTCTTGGTCTTTGGCAGCGGCGGTGGCAGTGTGTTTGTGTGCTTCCTGGGCTTCTCGGCGAGCGCTGGCGGTGCCTGACGCTCCTCCTGTTCCCGTTCCCGGTACTCCTGCTTGCCATTCACTTTGCCATTCTCTGTGAAATCTATGAGAGGTTCTGCGGCATCAGCCTCTGCTTGGGGCTCCGTTTCCAGCTCATTGCTGGGTGTCAAATCCTTGTCTGCCTCGGGCTTGTCCTCCTCTTCGTTGTTCTCCTTCTCTAACGTCTTGTCATCCTCCTTGATGGCCGCCTCGATTTCGCTCTTTTCTTGTTCTGTGCCCAGATCGGCTATGTCCTCGCCGCCACCCTGCTGGATCGCTTGGCCGCCACTGGCACTGCCGCTGCCATTGCTGATGGTCGCCAGTTTCGAGGGGGAAAGCACACCGCTGCCCGATCTGCCACGTTTGATGGGGATCTTGGACTTGGTTTTGCTGGGACTGGGACTGGATTTGGCAGGCAACTCCTTCAGCTCCTTTTCGCTGCCCAAGTCCTTGTCCTGCTCTCCTCGCTCCTTGCCGCGCTTGGGTGGATGCGTGCCATAGCTGTTTGCGCCCAGCTTCTCGTCCTGCTGATCCTCCGGCTGATCTGGCAGTGGAGCCGGCTCCGATTGCTGGCGCGTCAAACAGGTCTTGGCCGCCTTGTTGATGGTGGAAGTGCGCTGCGATTGGAAGCCAGCGTCCAGTGCCTGCGAGTCGCATTCGCTTGCCCCACGCTTCAGCTCCTCGATGAGCAGCTCCTCGGCATTCTCGCTGAGGCTGATGTTGTTCATGGCCTCGTCCAGCTTGAACTCCTGCTGCTGGGCCTCCTCGCGCAGAAAGGAGAAGCCCTCGTCGATGATCCGCTGGCTGTCGTCGCGGCTGATCAGCGAGGCATGGCTGAGCAGCTGCAGGACGATCTTGCGCATGAACAGCGAGAGGCTGTGGCACTCCGGGTTCTGGGACTCGATCAGGTAGCAGGCCAGCAGCTTCCTGTTGAGGATGCCCTTGGTGCCGGAGTTGCCCTTCATGATGGCCTGGCAGATGGATGTCTTGCCGGAGCCATTCGAACCGAGCACCAGGCAGCCATTGTAGCTGGAACTGGAGATGGCCGCCGCCTTGGCCCGTGCCGAAACATAGCTGGAGGAGGCCGCTGCCCCGCCCAATGCTCCTCCCACTGGCACGGGCTTCTTGCCCGCCGTTCGCTGCTCCAGGCACAGGGCAATCTTCTTCAGCACCCATTCCCGATGGATGTAGACGGTGCTCACGATGCGATTGTTCGACTCCAGGCCGCCGCTGTGCACCAATCCATTGACCTCCTTGTCCGGCGATATTTTGCGCTGCATCAACGCTTCCAGATTGCCATCGGTGTCCTCTTTGGCGCCGCCTGCCGCCTCCTGGCCATCCTCCTCTGGCGCCGATCCGCCGCCGTTTGTGTCGCCATTCGAGTGCTGGGCCATCTCCTGGGGGAAGTTCTGCTGCACCAAATTGGCAAAGTGTTCCTCTCGTGCGAGGTTCGAGAAGCTGGCATTGGGACAGTCGCGTCCGCTTATCTCCAGCTTCTTCTGCAGCTGCGTGGTGTCCTTCAGGAAGTTGAGTATTCGTCGATCCTCCAGCTGCTGGTTGGCTGTGCCTGTGCCGCTGCCCAACGGCTGATTGCTGTACTTGGAGCCACCCACCAGGGCACTGGTCGAGGCACAGATATCCACGCCATCGACCTCGGCATCATCCTCGTCGGCATCTAGATCTGTCACCTGTAGAGGATTCCCATTGCGGGCACTGGCCAAACGATTCGAGTCGCGATAGTTGGAGAGTTTCGCCTCTGAGTTCCCTGCAGCAGCAGCAGCGGCAGCACCCGTGTGGCGACTTCGTTCGCCGCTCTTGTAGCGATCCGACTTTCGTAGTGGTGTGGCATACAGCATCTCCTTGCCACCACCGGAGGAGGCTTTGTTCGCCGGCGCGGAATTGCAGTTGCCTATGGAGTTGGCATTGGGATTGACGATGTTGGAGGACTGCGTGGATTTTTGCTGCTGCTGCTGCTGATGGATTTTCCGCACAGACTCGTTGTACATCGCCTGACAGGGCAGATTTTCATAGATGTCATTGCGCAGATTATCGTTATCCGTGTGCTTAGACATTGCTGCTGTTGGTGCTGTTGCTGGAGCGCTGATTGGAGCTGGAGCTGTATCTGGAGGATGTCTGTAATCCGTTTGCTGTCTGCGTTTGCAGCTGTGCGGGTTCGTTCCCCTTTTTGGCTGTTGTCTGACTTTCCTGCCTTTCACTTAAGCTCCACAAATGACTGCAAATAAAGAGAGGGAGGAGGTTAGTAATCTGTTTGTTCATGATTTAAATGCTATGAAAATGCAGTTAAATCGAATGAAAGTCAAATTAAATTTGATACTGCCACTAAGGGTAGAGTTTTCTCCCAAAACGTTATCTATCTAAAAGTTAATTTCAAAACAAATCCAACAAACGAACTTCAATATGTGTAAACTTTCCAAATCAAGCGCCCATGCCCAGCTTTTAATCGCCTTTAGGATATTACACAGCAAAACCTAAGGACACCTTAACGATCTAGATCCTTAAACTCTCTTTACGATAATCATCAGCCCATTTAGTTCTATAATGCCCTTAAGATAACACAAATTACCTTTAGCGTTGGCGTCTATACGGGCTTTTAGTGGGCAATTTGCTAGAACTTAAATAGCACTTTCATTTTGCCATTTTTCGCCAGTGGCTTCACTTTTCGTTTTATGTTTTTCTATTTTTTAGCATCCTGCTAAACAATTGACCTGATTTCTGTACATTTTTAACCCTTTGGTAGCTACCAGGCATAGCCGTGGCTCCTTCTCCCAGCCATTCACCCCATCAACACATGCACACACGCACACACACATAGATACACCCATGCATTCGACTTGTCATCATTTTTTCCTGCGCTTGTGTTTACGCGCAGTATCTTTTGTTCTCGGGTTTTACCATACACACGAATATATATCTCTAAGCTTACGAATGTGCGAGTAGAAGAGCGAGAGAGAAGAGAGTATATTTATGTGCGTCGTGAAGGAAGAAGACTAGGGTGCTAAAGATGGATGGGGTACGGCTGCACGGTGGATGCACCAAGAGAACAGTCTCTTAATTGAAGAATTTCTGAGTACTGTCCCTTGCAGTTCGGTTTAAGCAAGAAACAGCTGACAGCTTTTAGAGTAATAATTCCAATCTAAACTCAACCCAAAACTCAAATTACTTAAGGATAAGACTGTTCCATCATTTCCCTCAGTGTAAGTAACTTGCCTCTGTGTAAATAATGTCTTTCATGCCACAAAGTTTTTATTTTAAACTTCAATTTAGTCGTTGAGTCTCTGTGGAAGCAATGGTTGGGTGGTGGGTCCAAGGGATGTGATGTAATGGTACTTTTGTAGGTGGCAACGACCAACGACCGACCAACTACCAACGGCAATGTAACTAATGATACATACATCCACCCCTTCCTTCCCATGCCTTCCTGCAAGGCACGGCACGGCACTGCACAGCACAGCACTCTCTGGTTGTCCAACTTTCACATAGAAATGGAGCAAATTCAGCACGTTCTGTGCGCTCCGACGAGACGGGGACACAAAAAAAGAACTCGGTGGCCATAAAAAATCGTAGCAAGTGAAATGAATGATTTACGTCTGCAACCTGACGACGGACCGGATCCGACCGCAGCGAAAGGGTGATGTGACGTAAATGGGGGAACCATTTGCAGAGCTTCGCGCTCCACACACAAAGACCCGGGGGACAGAGGTGGGACAGGACTGGGTGGCGGCAGATTACCATAATGTTGGCAAGTCAGCTGTAAAATCCATTGATTGAGCGTGTGACAGCATCCCGGACGGGCATCCTCCATCAGAAGAAAGTCAAATGGAACGTCGCATTGAGCATCCCAGCCTGATCTGGGTGCGACACATCAACATCCTGACCCGCGCCACGTTGTGGCACACGTGTTGTGTGCGCTGCTGCCTCTTCCATTTCCTTCGCTGTGGCCGCTTAAACGTAATTATTGGATGGATATGGGATGCACTCCAGTTTGCCCGACGTCACCGTCAACGTCACCGTCGACGTTTTGCGGTGGGTCCAACAGCTCCCACAACAATAGAGCACGTACACAGGGTTTTGGTTTGCATTGTGGCTGGTCGGCCACACATTCAAGTATCCTGCAATTTGCACGTTTCTCTCTCAATTTCTCTCTTTTATGGAGCCAAATTGATTTGCGATTGTAATTGAAATGGGAATGGTACACTGCATGGCTCTGATTCTCACTCTTTGGGTAGCTTTTAAAGATTTCTTGAGTGGATGAATAGCACAGCAAATACGCTTGCTAATTATGCAAGTTTGAATGGTTTTAATTTCTGGCAGAAGTGCGTGTCTCAAACTGCAATGCTAATTGCCATTTCCACAGCACAGCTCTTCCTCCTCAGCCCCTCCTCAAAGTCTCAAAACTATTGCAAGAAAACTTGACAAACTGGCAGACCGTGTAGCTCGCTCCTCAATGAATTTTTCATGGCTCAGCCGATTTTCTTGTAGTTTTGTAAAGTTTAATTGGATCCCCCAACTCCGAAGCCGAAACTCTCTCCCTGCAGCAATTATGCTAATTAAATACGTACAGCTAATCACGCATTGTAATTGGCCAGGGAATTGGCAATATTTGCATACGATTCAGGCTTGAGGCATTGAATGGGCATTTGAACAAATTGCATGCAAAGATTTAATTAATTAAGGAATCCGATTCACACAACAAGTATC
Source organism: Drosophila subobscura (assembly GCF_008121235.1). Classification (NCBI taxonomy): domain Eukaryota; kingdom Metazoa; phylum Arthropoda; class Insecta; order Diptera; family Drosophilidae; genus Drosophila; species Drosophila subobscura. Next base: position 23,835,490 of record NC_048533.1, on the reverse strand, counting down.
CATAATATTTATAGGAAAATTGCATTAAAAAACAGACAGCAATCCACATGGGGGCCACACACACACACACAGCCATCTGTGGCTGCGAAAAGTATCTCAGTATCTCTGTGTGTATCGGTTTCTGGTTCTGTCTGCTACTGGCAGCTGCATGGACTTGGAATATATGCGGCGTGGGAATATTTTGCCAAATGCAAGGCCCCCGACAGTAAAAGAAAACATGCAAATTTTTCGGCAGGAGAAAGAGAGAGGGAGCTGAAGCTGTGATTTTTGTGCTGTGCAGGAAAGACCAGACCAGAGTGGCCGGAGAGCCAGAGAGCGAGCTGCCCCTGACAGAAACCACACCACAAGTAAAAGGATGTTAGTGGTCCTCGGAAAAGGCATGGGGCGGATAGGATGTAATTGAAATGTTGCACCCACAGACAGGGCGTTTACAACTACCATTTTGGAGTGCCTCTTTTCATTTTCGGTTTTCTTTTAAGTATGCACATATGTATGTATGTATGTATATACCCTGTACTCGAGCAGTGCAGGAAATAACAGTTTCCGACTGTAATGTAGCCTTGGTCTTGTTTTTGTGTATCCTGCATCAATGAGAGTACTTTTAAGAGCTACGCAGGAACTTGGTAAATATGCTGTAGCAGTTCTTAGTCCTCAATAGTTCCTCGTACATTTTGCAGATCATTTACGATGTCAGAACCACAATTTTCCACGGCACCTTCTCTTCGAATATCTCTACTCTGCAGCATTATTTTTTATTGCCAAAAGGATGGCAGACAGGAAGTACTCCATTAATGTGTATTTACATACATATTTTGGTTTCGTTTTTATTTTAAGTTCGCTTGCGCTGTTGATTATGATGGTCTCCATGGGCGTCGCATGGGCGGGCAATGGCTCATGTTTAAGTAATAAGTTTTCCGACTTGTTGACTCGTTCAATTATTCACGCCATAACTTTTCGTAAACAAAATATATTCCATGCATTACAAATAGTGCGCAGACACGGATAAATATATGCATATTGAGATAGGGTTCTGTTCCGCAGTCGCACTTTCCTACCATCAACAGACACTGCACATGGCTTTGTGTAGGATTCATCAGGGGGCGACAATTGAGAGAGTAAATAACAAATCAAATATTGCAGCAAATTGTTTGCCATGGGGCAACACACCAGTAAAGGCAAAGCCAAGGTAAAAATCCAGCGAAATTCGCTGTACGTGCAGAAACATGGGAAAAAACAGGAGCCAAAATCAGCTTAGGGGCGACACCCGTGTAAAAAGGCACCCGAACGAACACTAAGGAACGCTGCCGTATCGATTTTAAGCGCTCCTGCTCCTCACTCCCTCAGCTGCAGGCAATGACAAACGAGTGTAAAAAAGGAGAAAAAATACGAAAAACCCAGGTAACGATGTGAAAATACCCTCGAGAACATTTCAACAGATAGAAGCTACAAGTACAAGTACAAGAAGTACAAGATTTCATTCCTTGAGAGGGATACCTAAAGCACTTAATTTTAAAACGAGTCCCAGACTCCATGTTACCCCCATGCATCAAAGGGTATTGCTACATTCAATGGAGAAATCAAAGTAAATGCTCAGTGAGTTCGCCTTTCAGATGCGCTTAATTCTGTAATACAATACCGCTGGAGGTTGGCAGGCAGCCTCTCCCAAAGGACCCGCGCTAAGGACTCCTCCCCGTTGGTGGCTGTTCGGTCTGGAACCTGCCCAAAACCTGGCATTGTGTTTAGCGCTGCTGTGAATGCTCCTGCGGCAACAGGGCCGGGCACCGGATGCGGATTCAATGCGGGCATCCAAAAGGACAATGCCGTATGCACAGTACCGATGTAGCAGAAATGGGAACAGGATGTGAGGCTGTTGGCAGGATGTGATGGCCGTTGCACCATCGTTGTTGGGTGGCCCCAGGGTGAACGCTTAATTAAACTTACATTTTTCATGGCTACATAAATGCATTTCCCGCACATGAAAATATGAAAATTCTACCAGAGGACGAGCCAGAGCAGGCAAAGGATCACGTATATAAATGCTAAGATTAATCCTGACACCGCCATCATCATCATCATCACTCTTGGCAAGGATTTTCGTATAATATTGCATGACTGCCGGCATGACGGCATGCCGACATTGTATCCTTGCCCTCCTTTGCTTGCTTTGGCATGCTTCCCTCAAAACTTCCCGCTTCCTGCTGCACTTTCCATGCATTTTTCAGCACTCAACAGAGAAAAGAGAACGGCACACAATTTTGGGGGCAAAATAACAGCAGAAGTGCCTTAGTGCCGAAAGAGCCTTCTGCACATGTCATGGGCATGCCAGGCATTCCCTTTCTTATATCCTGCAATTTCGTGCAGTTTCCCAAATTATGATACATTTATTAACTGCAGACAGGGGCTCAGCTGAGCACTCAATGAACAAATGGAAAACATTGCTTTTACTTTGGATAAAGCTCTGGAAATATACTAAAGAAAAGTAAGCTATATTGAGGAATCAGCATGGACTCGTAGTGTTCCAGAGAGCTATAACAAAATGTGCGCTTATATTTATAGAATCTAAAAGTAATCTCAAAAGGTCGCGCGTCATGCGCCTGTCCGTTGTGGTGCATTTCTGCCTGAAAGCTTGGGCTTGCTGCAGTGTTTATTTCCCTTCTGACCATCTATCATTATATTTATCACTCCACGAAAGTCAATATTTATCTTCAGCTTCAGCAGTTACAGTACAAGTACTCTTATATTATTCATTTGAAAACCTTATTTTTTCCCGTGAGTCGTTTCGCAAATTGAAATCTCACAAACGCAATTCAATAAACATGCAAATTGAATATTTGATACGGAATTGGATTATTCCATATTCTCTCTGTTTATTGAATTGCGTTGCTGATATTCCAATTTATGAAAAGAGTGAGCCGAGGGAACCACTTCCACTGCGTTCTCTTGGCTTATTTTTTATCATCCAGCTGCATTGTATCTCGAAAATAAAGCACTGCCAGCGGCACCGCACATCGAGAGACGACTCCCTTCGGCCGTCTAACTATGTCAACTGCCATGTTGCCCCCTTGTACTCTCTTGTCTTTGGTGTTGTTTCGTGCGTACGAGCACATATTGACATCGTTTTTTTTTTTGACAAACACTACAATGACCCCGATATCACCTTTACATCTGCCCTACACACACACACACAAACTTGTCACTTGTCTTCCTGCCCACTACTCAACCCGCTTTATGGCTCGTATGCCTCCTCCTCGTGTGGCATGGCATATGCAGGCACACGCACTTGCCTTTTGGCATTGCCGTTTCCTTCTCGACTGTCATCCTAGGGCTGCCTTCCACTTTAAGCTCTGGCTCTCTCTGTCTCTTCATGTTCCTCTGCGTCTCCATTTCCCTCTGTTTCTTGGTCTCTCTCTTCATGCTTCTCTCTGTGTTTGTCTTTCAATAACTGCGTGTTTGGCCTCCTTGTTTGGGGAAATGTCAACCGAAGGATGGGAGAACCCCACAACAGAAGCGACCGAAAACACGGAGCAGATGCAGGGAGAATCGTTGTTATATATTTGGGTTATGTTCCATGTTCCCTGTGTTTGTTGAGTAACATTTAATCAAATTAATACACACACACAACATTCACAGCGGGGGTATCGTCTGTCCTGACAGCTGTCTGACATTTTACAACCTTGTCCTTTCATTCGTTTATTGATGAATGAGTGGAAGTGGGAGTGCGAGTGGGCGTGGACATGGGATAAGTGGAAAACGATGGGGCTGACGTTGTCCCTTCCGATGGAAGCATGAATATCAAATGGAATTTATGGCCTCGTTTTCGTTTTGAAGCTTTAATCCATCTCTAATTCTCCGACTATGGAAAAGTGTTTGTGTTCCTTTTGACATTTGCTCTCTGAGAAGTGGATATTTTGGCATTCTGTTTCTGCGAATTAGTTCCTTTGGCATTCTGTTTCTGCAAGGTCAATCCCTTTTACATTCTGTCTCCGAACGGCCAATCCCTTGTCATTTATTCTCGGAATACAGACGAATCCTTTAGCATTCCGTCTCCAAGCAGACGAATCTTTTAAAATTCTTTTTCCAAACAGGCGATTCTTGTTGGCATTCATGTTCAGACCAAACATTCGATTCCTTTTGCCTTTCATTACATTTTCCCGGCAATCTACTTAATTGAACTGAAAACTGTCCAGAAGTCTCTGTTTGTCAGTCTGTCTCGATGGATAGTTGGATGAAAGGGCATTTCCGAGTAGCTTTTTCGAATGGAATTAATTTTTCCGAGAGACACAAAAGCCAAGGGTCAGGTCTATGTCCTTCAGGTCAATTACGAGTAAATGCAGGAGCACGTTGCCGTTCTCGCTGTCTGGAGTCCTAAGCTCCAGGTTTAATTAATGTTCGTAGTGATTACACACACACATAAGCTGAGAGAGGGGATGACTGACTCCATTCTGTCGGAGACGCCACCAAAGTATGCAGTTACAAATGGCTCCCGTTTTGGCATTGATTTAGCCCTGCTGACGACACGTGCCTCTGCCACATACATGGTACATACATACACAGCAAGGTAAATGAGGAAAAGCGCAAAAGAAAAGTGGGCGTGGCTGTGGCTTGTGCGTGCACTTTGGGTCAGCTTATTGCCGCTTAATTGCTGCATTTCCGCTGCCACTCGACGGGGAAATGGACTTCGGACAACGGGGCACGGTCAAGTGCACGACCCAACCGACTGGCACATCAGCGGAATTCAAGTTGACATTAAGTGTGCTGCCACGTGGATTGTTGGATTAAGTTTAAGTTAAGTAACCGGCAACCAAGCACAAAGGCAGAGTGACAGCAAAATGGCCAACAGGGACAGGATTCCAAACGAATTACACTGGGCGAAAATAATGGTGTAATACGAGCACCAAAAATGGGAGTAATTCAAATCTCTGTGGGATTGAATTATGAATGGAATATGTTTAAATAAAGCCGCATTTAAATCGCCTTTCCCGATCCATATCGGTCTGCTTTTACTGCTCTTGGAACTTCAAATGGAATGTTTTTCAGCAGATAAGCAATTTATTTCCATTTAAAAATGTAGTTACCGACTCAAAGCTTTTCTATCTCCTCTGTATAATGGTTTTTTTCCGCAGCTTAAACTGCAGTTTAAATTGCCTGTCACTTGCATTTGTTGGCAAAGAAAACACAAAAGTTTAAAGGAAAATACACACTCGTGCAAATAGAAAATCAAACCAAAAACTATTCCAGTCGTGTACGATAGAAAGAGAGAGAGTAGAATTTAATATTAAATATTTGTATTATTCTGTGTGTTTGATGTGTAATTAGGCAAATAGAAATTAGGTTAATAAATTCAGAAATTCAGTTGGTCAATTAAGCAATTTAGTCACATGCTGAATGAAGCAAACAATTGCCTCCACTATGGAAATAATCGAATGATTTTTCGGCAGTTAATTAAATTTGGTAATATTATGTGTGTCATTGCATAATGGCAGGACTCGTGTGTACAATTTACCACAGCTTAAAGTAGGGCTAAAAATCAATATTTGTGGACCCAATTTCGAGGCCCCAACGAAGCATGTAATCATGTGATGGAAATTGGGATGGGCAACCAATTTGTGGCAACGATGTGTTAACCAGCGTCAAGCAGCAGATGCCATCGAAAGTTATGGGCTAAGTGAACTGTCGTGATGGATGGATGCTAATTCCAGTAGCAGCAGCAGCAGGTGTACATACTTACATACATATTTACATACATACTGGTACAATATGAAGATGCTAATCAAATTTGACGAGCAACACACTCAAATGAGCAACACATGCCACAAGCTGAGGATACCACATGCTCCACATTGCACTTGGCAAACCATTCTGTTGAAGTTTCCAATCTACGAGGAAAGTTTCGTAGAACATGAGGAGGAAAGGTCTCTCAGATTACACTGGAAAGCTATCTCTAGTCGATTAGTTGAAAGGAAATGAAAATCAATTAAATGTAAAGACAGAGCCAATCATTTTAATTAACTATTAATTATGAATGGTCTGAATAATGGAGTGCATGATAAGAGAGGGATTTCAGACGCCAGAGCCATCTTCACAGCTGTCGGATGGCATTGCAAATCAGTCGCAAAGCAGCTGCCACCATAAAGTGTCTCCTTGTGCTGCACTTGCTCTAAGCAGCCTTGTCAGGCATGGACTTTTTTTACCCCTTTCGAGAGGAAGGGCCTGTAAGCTTTCTCCTCGTATAGGACCAGTCATAGGAACTGTGGAAGCTCTTTGTTTGATACCTCAAATTCAAAAACAAAATTTTTGCAATTTATTTTGCATTCTCACTCAGAAAATCCATAAAATTGTTACTCATGACTTGTGTTACTTTACGGGTATTCAACTCTTCCGGAAGTTGGCGCACAGTTTGACCTTGAGAAACACTGTGTGGCACTGCGATAAGAATAACAATAACAACAAAAAAAACGGGCATAAATTACAGACAACGTTCGTCCATTAGCATGCAAATGCAGCGAGCGGGCCAGAGCCAGAGGAAGCCGCCACAGCCGGAGACCGAGCCACGCCCAAAAACCGCTCAACCCCAGAGCCAGCTGCGGCGGTGCCACAACAGATGATGGCATATGATGTCAGCGATGCCCCACGCACAGCAGTAACAACAAAATGACAGAGAGAAACGAAGGTGGCAGTGGAATGGTGTGGCACAACACTCTGACAACACTCACATTTATCTCTCTCTGCATATTGCATATTTTACTTTATTTATTGTTGCATACATTTAATTTAATGGCAAATTTATAAGGGAACCCAGGGCACGTGTTGCATTTGCATTGGATGCCAGCAAGAACGTTTTCCGCGCGCGCTCAAAGCTTAGATGGTTGCAAATTGAAATTGTGTCAGTGGTGTGGCAGGGCAGGGCAGGGCAGTTGAATGATAGTTGGTGGGCATGACCGGGGCAAGTGGTTGGCTGTGTTGTTCTTGATATACATTTCAAACACGAGGCAGAAAGAGCAACCACAAGCGGTCATGGCACAGTGGTACAACAGTGTACGAACAGAGACTATGTTTTGTGGGTGGAGCTGCTCTTTAAATATTACAAAATAAATCATTTAAAATTGTATAAAATTTCATGCATTTTTCCCCTGCACTTTTTAGTAGTTTCTTTCATTTTTATAACAATATTCAACCACTGTTTGGCCTTAGAGTTGTGTGTTATTTTTGTAGGGTTTCCTTTTCCTTATAGTACATCCCATATATTTAAAAGAAATGACAGCCGCGGGAGCCATGGAAATGCCTTCATGCCCCCCACCGCCACAGGGCCCACAAATTGGTCACTTGATACACATTCAAGCAACGGCCGTTCGGCTTTCCAGCTGCAGTTTCTTCCTGGATCTGTTCCGCGTTTCACATGGCTTTGGCTATGGCTTTGGCTTTGGCTCGGACTTTGGCTTATTAATGCGAGTGTGCGGCATGGCAGGCAAATTAAAATGCTGCTTAACCAGCGACACTTGCAGCTGTCTCTTTGGCCGTCATCGTCATCCTATCTTCCACACACGCGACATGTGCCGGTTGGCCGGTTCGTAAGCCTACACTCCCCATCTTGGCCCCAAACTAAAGTCAAAGACGGGCGACGGAGACAGCGACAGTTGGCGGCTTGGCTTAAACAACTTACGGGTAAAACTTGTGCTGGCCAGAGCACTTTGCATAATGCAAAAGCGAGGTCTGCACTGTGGTGGCTCTCTCTCGGTCTCTGTCTCTGTCTCTACCCAAAGCCAAATGTGGGTTAAATGCTTTTTGCGGCTTGTGACCGCAGCAGCAGCAGCAGCAGTAGCAGAGCGCCAGGAAGTCGGCTGCCAAACGCACCGCCAGGTCGACTCGAGTGGAGTCCATGGTTGGATTTTTATCCTTTTAGCCGCTTGTGTATGTCACAAGCAAATTCCCAATTTGCCGCAAAAGTTTTTCATTTCATTCAATTGAAACACTCAACAAATTGCGAATGCAAAACATCCCTCCTCCATGCCGTTCGTTTTTCGAATGAAAAACTATAATAAATTAAAAATAAAGTTAATTAAAAGACAATTAAGAGCAGTTGACTCTTTGGCGGAGGAGGAGTGCACTTTGTGGGTGTTTAATGAATGTGGAAAGCTGTGTGCAGTGGGGCATCAGTCTATGGATGATTGCAACGTCAACAGCCAACGAACTGAACGGCTGCCATTGCAACTGCTGGACCTTATCTTTATGTCCTGATATCAGTGCAAACAAAGGAAGTACATGGCACATTACGCATACGCCTCCCTCCCATTGCTGCGTCATATATTCGTATTGGGAATCAATGCCCCCCAGCAATCATCAGACGGCTTTAAATCTGTTTTTTGCCTCTCCAGTGGGGGCCAGTGGGCGATAGCCTGCCGCCGCTGTTGGCTGCAATCAAAATGTTGGTTAAACGAGAAACAAGTTTATTGGCCGCTCGATGGATAATGAAATACACCCCATGCCAGCGGGTCGCATGCCACATAGAAGCCAATGGCAACTTGTTTAGTGCTAAAAATTGTTAGTAATTACAACCGAATATCCGCCTACCGCTACGCCGCCTCCGGGTTACTGTCTGGCGGCCAGTCGTTGACTTAACTATGTCAATTCGATAAGATTTCCCATTTCCACTTCCATTCGCAATTGCAGTTTCATTTCCATCACAAAGCAATATACTCGTGCTCGCTTCACTGGACTGACGTTCGTCTCTCTCTCTCGTCTGTGGACCCGGCACTTTGGCCACTCAATTATTTATGCCGTCACTTTGTTGCCACTCGGTCGCCAGGGGGACAGCAGGCAGAGAACAGGCTGCTGGTCGACTGACTAGATCCTAATTGGCAGCATGCATACTACAATACCAAAAACTTGACAATAGTTCTATATGCGAATATGGTTTATACCCTTGCAGAACGATTGGTCAATTGTGTACAAAGCGAATGACTTTGCTGCGCTTTGTCAGATATTAATATATAGTCTAACTGCGATCATAGTAGATTTCATCAGATTTTTTGTGCACTTGAAACCCAGAATAGAAAGGAAAAGATCAAATATGCCAACGATCTTCCTCTCAGCATTCTGAACATAATAATACCTCTCTAAATGAGGGTATCCGCACACGCACAGCAAACAGTTAGGTGGACACGCGGCGGCGTATGCGTAATGTGACGGCTGCGCCGTGTGCCTTGGGTGCATGTTAATGCGTTGGCAAACAACATTAACGCTGGGCCCCGCTTCTCGACATGACCATAGACACCACCACAGAGAGCTCCACAACCACCACCACCACTGGCACTCGCCTCACCGCCTTCGAACCTCTCTGTCAAATTTAATGGCTTCGATGATGGGCGCACTGCAGCAATTTGCCAATTTGCGGTACGTTGCATTTAATTCTGTTGCAGTCAAGGAGGGGCGCGCGAGGGGCATGGGCTGCGTGGGTGCTGCAGCTCCTAAATATTGTGCTAATATTGTCGATAATATAATTGAAATTCCACTTAGATGCATGTACATGACGAACTCTTGAGGAAATATCAACATCAGGGTTGAGAGATAAGGAGTTCTGATTATGAACAAGTGCAAATAGATGGCGGATTAATCAGCAAATAAATAAAAGTAAATAAAATAATGAATCAACAAGTGGCACACATACGATAATAAGATTATTCGAGTCATAAAATCTTGTTCCCAACTTCCGGATTGGCCCTCAACTTTTCTCCCATTGTTCTGTTAAACTTCTTCAACGATCAAACTAAGCCAATTGTCTGGTCTGGTCTGGTCGGGCTGTGTGTTGCCGCAAGCAATTAGCCAAAAGTGTTGGCGTCAAGCGACAACATTGTTCCATCCCGTCATTCCGTCCCGTAGCTGTCTTTGGGGTTACATATGGGCAAAGCCCCCCATAAAGTCCCCTTCCGAGAACAAAACAAACAATCGACTGGCGCCGTTGGGTTACGTTGTGGGCGTGGCATGCTACTTTTGGCTAGATTGCTGTCACGCTTCATTTGGCTATTACTTTTTGTTCGTAACCATGCCTCATTTGTCGGGCTTGTTCATGCCTCATTTTGGGGTGAAGTAGGACCTTGTGCCGCTGCTAATTAACAGTTGGTCGCAAATCGAAGAGATCTCATAAATTAAAGCGGTATTTTTATGGCCATAATGGCACTCCATGAGGCATGGGTTATATATAGATTATAGGCCTTGTGCCTCCTCATATAAAAAGCAAATAGAAAAGAGAGGCAGCCGGCAGACAGGCGGACATGCCAGCCCCATAAAGTAATGTTTAAACAATTTGAGTTCTGTTTATTGAAGAATTAGCAGAGTGCGCGAAATGTGCGCGTTTCGTATTTTTTCGATTTTTGTTTAAACAAAAAGTGGAATACCATGTCGAGAGCAGAGCCAGCAAAGCGAATCGAAGTACTCTATAAAAGTCCTTCCCATTGCCTTTGTTTCGGGGATTAATTTCAAATTTTAATAGGAAAGAAGTCTGGCTCCAGTTCAGCTTGTAAAATTAACAATAAAAAAATGTACAAAATGTTGGACAACTTAATTTAGCGAACAGAAAACAGCAAAGCAAAGCAATTACCAAATGGCAGACATATTTGGGTCAGGCTGCCACAGCTCATGTTGCCACTAGCCAACAGGAAGAGGCAACATTACAATTGTTTGGGAAAACCCAAAGTGGCAGGCCAATGGAGGAGGCCCGCGGAGTGACCGGAAGGAAATGTTGCAACACTCGAAACTTTCCACACACAAACACACTGACTGCAAAATGTGGCAAAATGTGTGGGGAAGACCCACATTCATTCTGTCATTCTGCCCTTTTTAAATGCAATAAAGAGTTGATTTTGCTCGTAACACCATGAGTCAGCGACAGGGTTTACATAAGGACTTCACTTTGCTTCTTTTCTACTTTCTCTGCAAAAGTTATGTCGAAGACTCAACGAAGCCGTAAATTAAAGAGCATTTTCTGTCACTTGACATCGCCATTCGTTCATTCATTCATTCATTCATTAATCAGGGATCCGGGGCCACGCCCAGCAGACAGCAAACAGAAATTGAGAGCAGCAACAGCATAAAATAAAAGCTAAATGAAAATCCAAGAGATAGCGAGCGTTGGACATAAAGAGATTGCAACCATCTCCCCTCCCAGCTGGGGGACAACTTAGATAAATGGTTTAATGGGTGGCCAGGCGTTTCGCCCCCTCTGCCTGCGCCACTGTGTGGCACCCACACATGGTGGCACTTTCCATTGCGTAAACTGTCTGTGGATGCGATGCCCATTGGGGCATGGCATGCCATTCGAGGGCTCTGGCATCGATGATAAATGTGCGCTGCACGCGTTGCACAAGAGATTATTGCATTGGGAAATCTATCGTACAATGGGGTGATGGAAACGGAGCAACGACAACGTGCCACAGAAGAGACACGCTTAGAGTAGCAGCAGGTGACGTTTAAGTGGTTATCATCAACTGGTTAGAAATGGTCACAAGATCCTTAGAGATAGGGGGGAAAATTGAATAGAATCTGCAGTATTCTTGAAGGAATAAATCATAGATGAGGGTGAGCCTTTGGTCTTGTTATCTTAAGAGATTTACGGTTTATTCTTGATTTTTAAATGACTCTTTCTAGATATAGCCCACAGATGTACTCTTCTACTATTCGTAGGAATGACTAAGTCTGTATTTATTTATTTACATTTAAACGCTAAGATTTTACTCTTGACTAAAGATTGTTTCGTTCTTTCAATTTCTAGACCACATTTTCTTATCTTTAAATTCCAGTATTTGCCTCCCTTGAATGAATCACATCAATTTCCAAGGCAGCTCCATTGCTATTTCTAGGACCAAGTGGCATGCCACACTGGCCACGACCGCAAAACAAATTAAGCTAATTGCGTAATTTATGAATCTTTAGCAAGAGCTTAACAGCAACCTGCTTTCCTCTGTTCCTCCCTACCCCAGGCATGGCATTGGGAAAGGCATTACAAACAAATTCGCTTTCACCTCACGCCTTTTCCGTCAGACACCAAATCCCTGACCTTTGCGGCTGCCTCCTCCCTCCTACTGAGTTAATTACAACACATGATCGCGCCCCAACCCACCCACTGTTCAGCCTCCTCTTTCATGGCATTCGCTTCGTTTGTGTAGAGAGGAAGCCCCCATGGCGACTGTCAAATTTGGGTCATCCACTAAGTGCAAGTGCGAGTGTTATGCAAATTATGGTGGGGGATACTGATGCTGCCTTAGAAAGGACCTGCTACAAGGTCTCCTGCTCCTGCTTCCTCTCAATGTATAGTAGCTGCTGCTGCTGCTGTTGTTTGCATTCATCTTCGCCCAAATGAAAAACTAACTGAAGAACCAACTAAAAAACGTGAAAAACTAACACCGCACCCATTTGACAGATAGACAGACAGGCCGTTAGTTAAACTGAACGGCACTTGCCGGCGGCAGCAACACTACACTTTCCTTCGCTTACAGTTTTCAGTGCAATTGGAGAGGGTATTATGATTTCATGGAGAAGTTTGGAATTTCTAAGTCATTCGCAACAGAACAATTTTGATCTTAATCGAAATTCTTACATTACTTTGTGAGAAAAACAATTGAATTTTGTATATTTTATTATAGATTGTGCACTTCGAAAGTGTATTCAAAATTTCGACCCAAAAGAAAGCATTTAGCTCTCTATTCTTATGAGTGTTTTTCTCTCTCTAGTTTTTAATTTAGACGCTAGAGCACTGCTGTTGGCAGCTGACAAAGGCTACACTGAAGACTACACTTTAAGAGAGAAAAGTAAGAGCGACAAACGGAGTTGGGGCTTAGAGGAGATACACAGAGAGAAAGAGAGAGAGAGCGAAATTGAGAGAGTGAGTGTGGGGAAAGTAAATGAAGAGATGAAGCAGCAGAAGAAGCAGCAAACCTGATGAAATGCTCACATGGAAAGCCTCTGAAGAAATATAATTCTTATGTTGTTTTGGGGTGCAACCGCAGATTATATCATAACATGGAGCACCAGCACCATCACCGGCAACAGAGCTCTCGTCATCGTCCAACCGTAGTCGCTGTGGCTGCCTGCTCTCGCATGCCTCATGCCCCACCGGCCATTGACCATGACGGCAGAACGGAGAACAGAGAAGAGCATAGCAGCGCCAAAGCGGAATGTAAATAAAGTACAATAGAAAGAGGAGCTGCGTAAAAGTGTGCTTATATTCGTAAGTACATATTTATGTATGCATGTGTGTGTGCGCCTATACATATGTGTAGCACTGGCATAAAACACTTTCCCCCTCGTGTGCCCCCTTTGAGTAACATGCGTTCCCATGCTACCCCAACCCACCGCCAATGACAGCTCCGTGAAGAGACCAGGAGGAGAAGGCGCGATGTGCACACCACAAGTCAACAATCTCATAATCATTTAAATTACAGACAGCAAGCACGCTAACATGGATGTTACGAACATAATATACCCATTACTTTAATGAACAGACGGACATGTTAAGCACATGCCTAGAACTGGTGAATTCTTTACTAATACTATTTTCCTAATAAGTCTGAGGCGGATTTAAGAAAATCCGACTTTTTTTGGCCTTTAAATATCATAAAAACATGACAATTTAGTCTGACCTTAAGACTAAACATCATGAAAACCATACGAGTAAGAATTGTAAATCAGTTGTCCCTGTGTTTATCACAAAAATTCGCAAATCTTTGTTTACGAGGAATTCATATGAAATGATCGAGTTGTGTCTTCGTTTTAAGAATTATTACTTGGACACAAGCATTCTTTTACCAATGAAATATATGTACACATTTTCTCCTCTGTTTCACTTCTTATAGAAGCAAAAATCTATCAAATGAAAATAGGTAAGGGAGCCTTAAAGACAAGGCCTCGTTTCGCAATCGTTTTTCCTTAATTAACTTCGGCTGCGTGACTTCATTGAGGCCTAAAAGGCCCCACAAGAATCGATAAAATCCGATTGGATGGATGATTGCAAGTTGCAACAATTTACACGCCACCAAAACGCAATAATCAAATTTATCTTGATTCTAGAGCAGAGGCCAAAAGGGCAAATTGAGTGAGTTTATGGGTGTGTGGTGGCATTCGAGGGGTGTGTCGCATGTGAGGGCTTCGTCGTCATAATCATGATTATCATGATCGTCCAAAAGACAAAAGACAGGAAACTGCCGGCCGGTTTCCAATTGCTGGTTGACCCATTTCCAGGTCGGAAAGTGAACGGAGGAGATCTAACCAAAAACAAACTCTTTTTGGCCATTGCAATGAATTCATTATTTCCACTGACATGTGGTAGGGCTCGGGCTCGCTCTCTCTCTGCCTCTCATTCCCCCGGGGTGCGTCCAGCCGTTCTGCTAAAAATAACAAAAACAACGAACACACTTGACGGCTGCTGGTGCTGCCCCACCAAAAAGAAATCTCTCTCCCTCTCTCCATCTTTCTATTTCTCTGCGAACAGCAGGGCCTTTGAACTATTTGTCATGGAGGTTTTTTTTCTACACTTTTTTTGTTTTTGTCGCTGGTTGCAGTGGCCACAAAAATAGCCAGCGCCGCACACACACACAAATCTCATTTTGGGGAGTTGCCCCGCACGCCGAGTGCTCCATTTGCCGCATAGAAAAAAGCAACGTTAAAGGAGAGGCACCACCAATTAGTGAGAGTCGTATTACAGATACCCTAGAAATGCAACACATACTTATTGCAACCATGGGGAATACTTTTTTGTTGGTTACAGAAATCGTAGAAAGATAGACAGGCATCAGAAAAAGATTTGAAAAACTTAAACATATTTAATCGTAAATTATTTTTTGAATTTATCGAGACGAATGTTCCTGAATATTTCCTTGCTGGACAGGAACTCCATCCAAGCGATACTTTTTGTGAATTTTTCTTGGTTTATTTGTCGCTGGTTGCAATGGCCACAGAAATAGCCAGCGCACAAATATATTTTGTGGAAAGTAAAATAACGGTAAAGCAGAGCCCGAACAATGCCGAGAGTCGTGCCACAGATACTCTATCTACACCTATACAACGCTAAAGGAGAGGCATTGGAATTTCTAATTCTTTAATGTCCCTTTCTTAAAAATTTATCATCGGTAAAAAGAAAACATTGCAAATTGTTCGCTCAATAACAGATATAAAAGAACGAAAACTAAAATATAGGTATTCTTAGGAGTCCCTGGGTTCCCAGGGGCACCAGTCCCCGGACTGCGATCAAACGATTGCCTGGAAACGTTCCAAAAAAACGTTTTGTGTCGTAAAGGAGGGAAATATTTAATGCGGTCACTGGCTTTTTTACATGCCGAAAACTATTTTCAAATATGTCTTTACCATTTCGTTGCATATTCGTTTCCCATATTCATTACGCTTTTGGTCAGCATTCATTTCGAATGTTTTTTTCTCTTTTTTGTTTGTTATTTTTATCGCCGTCTAGAGTGGAGTGTGCCCAGGTCTCTCATTGTGGAGCATCCTTCAGCAGCGTTTCTTATGTAAATTTTCTGTCGATTTTGGCTCTGTGTTTGTCATGGAGATGATGATGATGCTGATGACGATGATGATTATGTTGTTGGCTTTGGAGTACTCACTCCTCGACGGGACTGCCTGGGGCTCCGCTGGAAACTAATAAAACGTCAAAGCAATTTTGACAACATGCAACTTGAAGATCTGTAAAAAAAAATGTACCATCTTGAGCTGTAGAGCCTGCTTGCTCTGTCGGTTCGTCCCTCGTCCTCTAACGCAAAAGTTTGTCTGCAAGTTTTTTCCATCCTCTCAACTATTTTCTTTGGCTTTCATTTTGGCCAGGCCATATTTCTTTGCATTGGGAAAGAGGAAAGAAAGAGATGTAAAAGGGAGGTCTGATGGTAGGGGGCGGCAACCGGCAATGTCTGGTCAGAGTTTAAGCCTGGCTTAAACCTATCTAACTGGCATATCAGCCATAAAACTAGACATTAAAACCGTGTGAAAATTGCCAACTCAAGTGTTAAGCTGCGAGAAAGAAAGATGGAAAATCAGACAGAGAAAGAGGAGCTACAAAGTGGAGAGTAAGCGGGCAGAACTACAGATGTTTATACGAGTCATTTCATGAATTCCTGCTTATGTACATATTAAAAAGACAAGACAATTTCTGTAGAAAGTTTAGTTCTTGGCTCTTCATGAGTTTGTGAATTGTGACATGTATTTATTTACCAAACTTCATATCATGATTGATGTGCATGATATGATTTTGCAGAAATTTCCTCGCATAAACAGAAAAATAGGAGTAGAGTGAGAGAGCAGTGTGGGAGCGAGTGACACTGCGACTGAGTAGGTGTTTTGGGTGATAAGCAGCGCCTCTGTGTTTATAGAGTTGTCAAGTGCTCATAAAATATGTTGTCTACCTGTTTAGGCTGCGTTCCGACACGCCCATTTCTGTCAAACATGGGTTAAGTGCGGTGTCATTAAAAGACCCAGACTCGTGCACCCACACTCCGGGACACACTCGAAACTCAAGTGAAGTTGGAATCAACTCCGAGAGTGGTACATACCGCTACAATCCGTTTCAAGGTTGTGCCACAGACGACAATCGTTTTATGGCCTGCCCTAAGCGCCATTTCAGCACTTCTCACTGCCCTCATCATTCCATTCCTTCACAATTTCCCATAATTCCTGGATGACGCAGCCTTGCAGCCATGTGTCCCTGGCTCTGGGCTTGTTTGCGTGTATCTGGCACATTAAATGGCTGCTGGCCCTGCTGCTGTTAATAAAATTATGAAATGTATTTGATGTGACACCCACACCCCACACAAAATGTATTCCCAAAATATTATCTTTTTCCCTTATTTTTTTCTGCGGCCACTTGCAAATTTGTGTCTCAATTCAATTATTTTTGGGGTTCCGTTGGAAGGTTGTGTGTTCGGTAAGTGCCTCGCCCCAAAGTGGCAGCGCCGGTAGGCATTTTTGGCCGCAGGACCAGGACGCAGAACCTGCTGTGTTGTTAAATTTTAATACTGCGGTTTATGTGCGATATCTTGGGGGGCTGGGTTGGGTAAATGAAATTTTAATTGCCATGCGGTTCACTTAAATTGCCAGTGAGTGAGTATGCCTTTTACTCTGTTGTAAATTCTGGAAAGTACAACACGAAAATTCAACCGAAAACTTGTGCCAAATGCTTGACAAAAGTGCAACGAACCGTGACTGAAGTCAGGCACAGAAAAAAATGTGCTGGAAAAATCGCAGCAACCGCGCAACAAATTATGAAAAATACCCGTACACTTCGCGTACCATCGTGTGGCAAACAGAGAAGTAATATGCGCCTCGGTCTGCACCGCAAATGCAAATTTATGAAAAGACCAAAGCAGCGAGAATTAGGAACAGGGGCCAACATCAGCTGTCGGCAGTGCTCTTGAGCTTGAAAAAAAAATGGGAAGGCAGACACAGAGGGAGTGGAGGAAACCCTGAATGGAAACGGAGCTGTTGCTGTATCTGTATCTGGAGCTGGGAGTCAGAGTCAAGGTGGGTACTGCAGCGTCAGACAGTCAGACGGTAGCGGAGGGGGGGCACTGGAAACCGGCTGATGGACAGACAGACACAAACGGTTGAGTAGAGCCCCCGGTTGAGTACGAGTAGTAGTGTGTCTGGCTCTGGCTCTGGGTATAACAATTACGTGAATAGCGCAAAATGTCGAAAAATGTAACAAGCGAACCCGTTAAAACACACACAGAATGCCATCACAATTTATGGCAGAAGAGAGTCATCATCAGAATCTTTGTCATAACATTGGAGATACACTCCAGCAGTTGCAGGGTTATATTCTGCACTCATTGTGTTGGATTTTAATGAAAGTATCTACAAAGTGAGATGCTCAGAAATGCCAATGGGATGGGCTAAGTAGTTTTCTTTGAGGCAAATATTCTTTGCAAGTGATAAAAGTTCACAGAAACTTTTTTCTTTTTAAACTGGAAAGTTACGAAGAAATAGCTTTTATTCTTCAAAATCATTTTATAAACAACAAGCACTATTCCATATATACTTTATCGTCTTACCATCTTCATCGTCTTGGCTTACCGCATGACGAAAGGGTAGACATTTATCCTTTTGTTTTATTTTTCTACATGGACCTCGAATTTATGCAAATATGCAAGTATTTCGTATCTTTTATCCTCCCATCTAAACGAGTGCCTCCTCTTGGGTTGGAAAAAGGGTATAAAGTCTTCATCAAAGACTGCTGCTCTTGCTATATTTTCTCTTTTGGTTTTTCCCATCTGATTCATTGCGAATTCTAGTGAAACTTTAGTGGGGATTGTTTTCGCTGTTTGTTGTTGTTGATAGCAACCAGAATTGTGGCAGACGATGCGTCTCGTCTGCCGACTGTTGCCTTTTGGCGCTTGCCACTGCCACAGCTATTCCTCTCTCCCTTCCCCCCTCTCTTTCTCTCTGATTAACTCATTCATACATTCAGGCTTTTCCTGAAAAAAATAGAGTGTGGGTACCGTTGGGGCATTGTTGAAGGGTCCTGCTGCTTCTACTCTTGCTCTCCTCAGCAGCCCTTTATTATGATTATTTTTCATTTCAAAAGTTGGCGGCGCAGAAAAAACGTCCGCAATCCAGAGGAGAACTTTGTTTGTAGTTGGCTGAAAATATTTAAAGTGCGGCCAACTCACACATCCACCCACATGCTTATGCACATACGCTCATACATATTCATGAATTGCCTCTGCAATTGGTGCGTAGTATCCTGTACTATGTACATGGGGGGTAGTATGAGTTTCAGAAAATGTTAGACAACGCAAGGAAAGGAGTCAGGCACTGAGACGATAGACGACAAAAAAACAAATTTAGAATTTAGTCACAATTTTCAGAATAAATCTCAGACTTAATTCATCAGCATTTATGGTTCATAAAATGGGAGAGAAAGCGTTGTCTGATCACCAGGGTATCTCTACATTCGAGTCCCAAAGAGAGACGTGGTTCCCTTTTTATGCCGTTTGTTGTTGCTTGTTCTTTAGCTCGTTTAACTTTTGAGCAGCGGCCGCAGCAGCAGCAGATGCGGAGGCAGCAGCCGGCATGCCGGTTTTTCTTTCAGCTGCAACTTTAATTGGAGATCGCCGAATGCAGCCGCCGCTGCCACTGGCTGGCGTTGGCAAACGTGTTTATACATTTTATTTTTGGCAAATTTGGCATTCGTTTCCTACACGACTTTTTAGCGAGGGAGGTCAAACCGTCGTTTTGTTAGGTGTCGTACTAACTGTTTTCACTTACCTCTTTGTGGCAATCAGTTCATGGCGACAGCGAAGGCGACCTCGGTTATCAGTGGGCAGATAAGGAGCGGGTGGTAGCTGCTGCTCCTGTTCTTTTCGTTGTTGTGGCTGCCACCGCTTAAGAGGACATCCCCCTTGTGGCAGAGTTGCACAAAAGTCACCCGCTTCTGGCAAAAGCGAAAGAAATTAAACGATAATTTGTTGTAAGGGGCGCCCTCACACACACGCGCACACAAAGACAAAACACTCTCGCACACCACACCGCGACAGGCGAGCGAGCGAGCGAGGAAGCACAGCACACACTCCCTCTCTTTCTCTCGTTTTGTTTGTTCTGCTTTTGCTTTGCTTTTACTCTGCGTTGCACTCGCCGCAACGTTGCAACATCATCCACATATTACACTTGTGATGTTGCTGTTGGATTTCTTATATCGAATGCACTTTCGCTGCTGTTTTTGTTGTTGTTGTAATCCTCTTGCAGCAGTTGCGGCTTGGCTTCCCCTCCCACCAACGACTCTTATTATTCTCCTTTTTCAGCTGCTACCACTGCTTTGACGACTTCTTTTTTCATTTGCTTCACACAGCCATCCTGCGTGGGCAAAGGATATTTTTCTTTCTTTGCTTTGCCTCGGCGTGGCTTGGCGTCGCGCTGTCGCCGCCTGGTTTGTGTTTCACGTTTCAAATCGCGCACATTTAATTACAGACTCGACAATGGCACTCGGAGCACGACCACGACATTTGGAAGCACAATTGTTTCGACAATTTTGCTACATTTTTAATTTAAAATTTTTGCGAGACGCGACCCGTTCATTTCGATTTTTTTTTTGTTTTGGTATTTAATCGCTACAGCCAATTGGGGATGGTCGCACGACGATAAGTCTGCATTGGCGTGGTACTCAGTGATGTCAAATTAGCTCTTTTTCAACTAGGTCTAGATCATATGTATAGATCAAATTCTGTAACAACCATTTTTATTGGGTTATTTAACTTATTCTTTGCAAAAAAATGTCCAGAAATTACAACTTTGCAGAAATTAGAATCACCCCAGGAACAAAGTGGAACGTTTCAATACT
Source organism: Drosophila subobscura (assembly GCF_008121235.1). Taxonomy (NCBI): domain Eukaryota; kingdom Metazoa; phylum Arthropoda; class Insecta; order Diptera; family Drosophilidae; genus Drosophila; species Drosophila subobscura. Next base: position 23,815,164 of record NC_048533.1, on the reverse strand, counting down.
TAAGCGTTATTTTAGATTCCATCAAAAGTGTCTGGCTATTTCTATCTTTTTTTAAAGGCTAGGTTACTTTTGAGAGATGAGAGCAATAACGAGTATCGATAAAGTATACCGGCTGAGACTCAAAAACATACCAAAATATACATTTTAATAAAAATATACTATATTCTATATTCCTCGATTTTTATGTTCTATTTTATATAACTAGCTTGCAAAGACCTTGAACACTAAAACAATAATTTAATACGATTACAGAATCAATTTGGCTTATTATAAATACTCTTTTTAGTTGGATTGTAAGCTTTATAACCTTATATTTTACTAATTTGTATTTGAAGCTAGAGATTTTTTCTTCAGTATGTAAATGTGTGTAAATTTTTAAAAGAGACACATGTATGTATGTAATTGATTGCACTGTATATTATTTAAAAATAGTGGCCGCAACAAAAGAGGAAAAGAAATCCTATTGTTTTCCTGAAAGGGAAAAGGAATATACATAAGTACATATTACGATAGGCTCGGAGTGGGTTTGGGGGGCAGTTCTCCTATATTTACAACATAATTTGGGCTAGACTCCGGCTTATACATTGTAATTACTCCTTTCTTTCATCATATCATCACTATGTTATATTTTATTATATATTGGTTGTTCATATTCATTTGAAATTGTGTATATTAGCGAACTTTTAAACACCCTTCAAAAAGCAAGGAAGCTTTCATGCTGCGAAATTTGTATCAAAAAGTAAGGTGTCGACAACAGGTGAATACGTCACAAAAATTCCAGGTCAGCATGGTTTTTTACACCGGCGATTTTAATCCTCCTGTGCCTAAACGGTCAGGGAAGTTCTCTCCTGTGTCTAACTGGTCAGGGAAATTATCTGTCCTTGTTTACAAATATTTGAGTAATTATTTTAATGTAAAACATTAATATTACCTGTATCAACGTCAAATCTGTACGTACAAATCGAAATTGGATAATCGTTTCGAATATGGCGGGTAATATCTTTCTAGCCGAGACTGCAACCGATTAAAAAGTTACGAAATCTCCCATCTCAAAGTATGTAAGGCGAGTGTGACCATTTATAGCATGTACGAAATACTGAAAAATACCAACGCAGTTCACGAAAGTGGGCGCGAACGGTTTGAATTTGTGTAAACATGTGAAACCAATGATCCTTAACAAATTTAAATTCTTCCCAAAACACGCAACAGTTAATACAAAATAAAGAAATCACACTAAAGAGTCATACCTGGACGAGTCGATGACCCGAATTTCCGGAACTTTTACATAACAAAAGCAAAGTTGACTTTGATACTCTTCAACAGCTGGCCATACGTCATTCACAAGTCGTGTTATCTATCTGAAACTTTTCATGTTAAATGCAGCTACACATCCGTAGGTCTAGCTCGGAGTTTTCTAATAAAATAAGGTCTCCACAATGTACTAGCTGTAAGTAAATTCAATACTCAAATAGCCTTCGCATTGGTATAACAAAGGGCATCGTACGAGTAAGATATGATTATTTTATTTAATCAAGCAGCTAATCAATCAATCATTGTCGGTTTGCAGTGGGTGCGACAAGTTCTTTAGCAATAACAGTGCAAGGTTTATGAATAAGATGCTCTTCTGCAGAAAGGCCACCAGGCAGCAAGCAGCGGGCAGCAGGCAGCGGGCAGCGGGCTCGGCTCTGATTGATAGCTTTTACCCATCGCGATATCAATAATGACGCGTGGGCGGGGTATGGGTTGATAAGACCACTGATAAGTATGTAATTTCGTGTGTTAATTGCTAATATGTACTCAATTAAGTTGTGAGTTGAGAGATGCAAGAAATCGGGAGCCCCAAGATATCAACCAGGTGGAGAAGCGTCTAAGAGTCAAAGGTATGGGCATGGGTTGCCAACAGAGATACATAAATATGAATGTACATAGTACACACTCGAGAGTACACGACTCGCACGCTTCGTCTATCAGTAAATGTGTTAAAGTTGAAAGTTTTAGCATGGCAGGGGTGTGGAATATTTAGTAGGCAATCGGGCTTCTTGCTCTGCACAACATGGGCCCTCCTGCCCTCCGTCCAATACACAAATGGATCGTATTCTGCTGTCTGTTTGTGATTTGTGTTGTGTTTTTGCCACAACAGCGTACCAACGATGCTCCATCACCGAAATTTAAAGCACTCCTCCCGGTGACAACGATCCCGGATGACTCCGAAGATCCAAATGATTCGTTTCCGTATTCCAGTATTCCAGTGCAGGACGCGACTGCGTTGCCCTTGTACTTTGTGGAGAGTTCCCAGTGCAAGATACCCTATGTGGATCCCTTTGGGGCAGACACAATGGCCGTGTACAAGCGAATGGTGTACGAGCCGTGCTCCAACGACACCGCCCTCGTCACACCCCTCTACGATGTGGGCAGGCAGCGCTATGTGCTGCACATCAATGAGACTTTGGCCACCCGTCTGCTACAATCGAGTGAGATTGAGTACAATTGCTACTACCAGGAGATAAAACGCAGTCCGTCCGATGGCTACGACAGGTACAGCAAGTGAATGGAGGTTTATTTTTGCCTTGAGTCATCTATTTCTTGTCTTTAGCGTGGATCGCAAGTACTTCTCCCAGGACTATGTGGTGCCACTGCATGTTGAGGCGCTGATATTGGGCTGCCATCGAATAGACAACACGTCGCACATCCTCCAGAGCGATGCCTACACGCTCGTCCAGTTCAGAGCCCCGCAGCCAGGACTCTCGTTGGAGCCATCGAAGCGAAAGCCGTCTGTGCTCATGTTCGGCATTGACAGTCTCTCGAGAATCAATCTGAGGCGCACCATGCCCAAAGTCTACAAATTTCTCACTGGCAGCGGCTGGTACGAGCTTCAGGGATACAACAAGGTGAGTGATTGATGATCAAAGCAGCCAAAACATTAACTAATTGTCCCTTCCCTTGCCCAGATTGGCGACAATACGTTTCCCAATTTGATGGCCATTCTGGCCGGCTACAGTCCGGAGTCTGCCAAGGCGCAAGTCTGCGATTGGGCGACCCATGGCTGCCTGGATGAGACTCCCTTTATCTGGAAGTATTTCAAGAACGCCAGCTACCTGACGGCATATGCCGAGGACGAGTCTGGCATAAACACCTTTAACTACGTAAAGCCTGGCTTCAACGAGCAGCCGACGGACTACTACCTCAGGCCTCTGCAGAAGGCAGCCGAGTCGGATCTGGACACCTGGAAATGTGCCGATTGCTCGATGAGATATTGCATTGGTCGGCGGGAGACGAGCAGCTATGCCTACGATCTGTGCAAGGAGTTTGCCAGGCGGTATGTGGACGAGCGACCCATTTGGGGGCTGTTCTGGTCGAACAGCTTCAGCCATGACGACTACCGAATGCCATCGAAGATGGAGGACTACGTCCTGCAGTATATGCTGGACCTTAAAGCAGACGGCGTGTTCGAGCAGAGCATTGTGATATTTCTCTCCGATCACGGTTCGCGCTACGGGGAGATAATGTACTTTGAGAGCGGCTTCCTGGAGTCGCGTCTGCCCTCGATGTTCATCTACCTGCCGCCCTGGTTCCGTGCCCAATATCCCGAGTATGCACGTGCCCTGGAACTGAATCAGCATCGGCTGACCTCCAACTATGATCTGCACAACACTCTGAAGCACATCATCGAGCTGGGCAGCCCCGATGGCCACCCGCTGCCCAAGTCCTACGACTGCCCCAAGTGCCACTCGGTGTTCTATGCGATGGACGAGCAGCGGACATGCGAAGATGCTGGCATCCCTGAGCACTATTGCACCTGTGTGCCCTACAAGCGACTCTCCGGCGACTGGCCACGTCGCATCGCCCCTCGGGTCATTGAACGCATCAACGAATACCTGAGCGGCAGGAATCTCAGCGCCATTTGTGCCAATTTATCACTTTCCTATGTACACGAAACGGAAATTAGGGTCGCACTCGATCAGAACTTCCACGACTTTCAGTCTACATCCGACACTGCCGTATATCGCACAATGTTCAAGGTGAAACAAAACAGTGCCGACTTCCGAGCCACAGTTGTCTTTAACAACATTACAGAAGCTGTGGAGGTCAATGTGACATCTATAAGTCGTCTCGATTCCTATGAAAACGATGCCACTTGCATTGCCGACAAAACTGACAAATTGTACTGCATTTGTCTGAGCAATCTCAAAGAGTAGCCCAAAGTTCCATAATTACAGTGCCCGTGGTTGTCTGCCGGGCGCTAAGAATTGGTTCAATTAACTAATTGAAATTTGTATTTTATCTCAAACTATTATGAATGGAACAACCGGAACCGATGTACACACAGACATGAATACATATTTGTGTTCCTGATTCTGATGAAAAGTCTCGACGAACTATGGACTTTCTTGACAAAACAAACTGAAACACGATTGATATGGAGTTATCATTAAATAATGGAAAAACATTTATTAGAGCTTAACAAATTCCCATCAAACGTGGCAGATTAGTGCTGATAAAATGATACGGATCGCAGCAGAATGTGTAACCATGTTCCCCCGTCACATCCAGATGTAAATCGGTTGGGCATCGGACAACTTGGCAGACAGGAAGTGGCGTCGGTCGTACGTTGGCCCATCCGTTGTTGTAGGTGAGGAAAACAAAGTGTGCGCCAGATGAGTGGCTCACAATTTTGTACATCCATTTGGTTATTGATCGAGGCGAACTGGGCCACCACATTGATATACTTGCTGGTCAATCGTATGTCTTTTTCAAAAACAAAGTCACCAACCGGCGCCAAATGGCCGCGCGCAAAGATCAACTCATTTTGTGGCATGTACGTTTGCTGGGTGCCAAAGATATCCACGAACCTCTGATTGATAATTCTGTTCTGAAAGCTGACTGCATCTGCGGCGGGGAATATGCGGTCAGAGGTAAAACCTTGTTCCGGACGAGGTACGACTAGATGGGAAGAGCAGAGTTGCACACGAGAGTAAATTATTTACAGATAACACTGCTCGAGACGATCCTTGGTTCCTTGAGGAGAAAGAAGTTCGATCTTGTCGAGTGGTGCAATTAACTTACCAAGTCTTTTGTTGTGGACCAAATGAATGGAAAAATGCGCCGTCATAGTATCTACGTCGTAACAGCTTCTGTAGACCTCAAAGAAAACCGGCGGATGCTGGGGACTGTAGCCTACACGGTACATTTTGTGGGGACAACTGGGATCGGGGATCTCTTCCACAACTGCTTTCAGTGGATTGGGGCATAGGGTGGTGGGTAGAACTGGCCGAAAGTTTCCGTTTGGCTGGCAAATGGAAACTTTGTTCATTTTGCCATTGCTGAGCCAATACACAGAATAAGAGAATAAGGAGAGACAGACACCGTTGTCGGTTCATCTTTGCAGTTTGAGCACCGAAATGAAACTAATAATCGCTCGAGAAATAAGCTTTGTGTTATCAGCGAATCTTATAGATGCCATATAATGATGCACAAATTACATACCCTATTCAAGTAAGGGTATAATTCTATAAGTCTACGAATAGAACGCTTTATTTTGCCACCAAATACTTTCGCAGCTTTTTAGCCATGTTCCAAACTTGGTTTACAAACCAGACTTCAAAGCTTTCACAGGCTCAGCAAACTCCCGTTAAATGTGGTAGGTTTCTAGCAATAAAATCGTAAGGGTCGCAGCAGAAGGTGTATCCTGCCGTGCCCTCGTTCCGTACACTTAGACCCAAGTTTTGGCACGGAACTTCTCGGCAAACGCTGGACACGACTTGCCCCATCGGCCGTGTGGTTGCGTGTGCGTTGTTGTAGGTGAGGAATACAAAGTGTGCGCCCGATATGTGGCTTACAATTTTGTATATCCATTTGGGAACGGGATTCCTGTTTGGGTTGTCCAACAGAAACATTTCAACGTTTCCCGCGGACAGTTCGAGCACTCCAAAGACACCAGTGCATACTTTTAGGACATCGAAGTGTCCTTCAGACAGCTGTCGTCGCACCCAGTTCTCGATGGTTTTCCAGTTGCCGCGATTGATTGTACTGAACTGTGGTATCAAGTTGATGTATTTGTTTGTCTGTCCTCTGCTCTCCTTGAAGGCAAAGTCAAGCGATGGTGTGAGATGGCCACGATCGTACATATTCGCGCCTTTTGTAAAATAAGTCTGGGCGGAGGTCAAGAGTCGATTGTATCTTTCATATATCTTGGGATTCAGAAACGAGCTGGCAGCTGCTCCAGAGATGATGCGGTCAGTTGTGAAATGTATCTGACGATCCACGTCTAAATAGAGAAGTAGATTAGTTTGTATTATTTGTTGACTGGAATAAAACAAACTTACCCGAGGTGCTTGTGTGGGCCATGTAAATCGTAAAAAGCGCTTTCACATTCGCCCGATCGTAGCAACTTCTATAGATCTCTAGAAACGCTACATTTTCGACATTATAGCCCACACGATACATGGTGTAGGAGCAACTAGAATCAGCGATTGCCTCCACGACTGGGCTTACAGATTGGCTGCAACCAGCTGTGGCCAGTGGTGGGTTGAAGCTGTTTGCAGTGCAGGTGGAGAGTATTATGTCAGCTGCATGGCAAATCGAATATACTCTAGCATTGTTGGGAACCAAGCCCTTGCGTAGCAGTTGATAGCTCGAACCATCGTGTGTGGCGAAAACCCGACTCGTCTGTGTTAATTCATTTGCATTTAGCGCGCAATCAGCCTGAGCGTTTCCGAGTACTACAAAAATAATCACCCTTAAACAACAAATATAAATTCCACTATAACTTACAAAAAAGCAAACTGAGACTTAGACAGAGACACCGCACATTGTTCATCTTCACAGCTTGAGCTTAGAGCTACAACTGATGATCGTTTGGGAGACTGTTAGGACTGTAGACTCTGCTTGGGGATTTCCTTATCGCTGTCTTGAAGCGGTCTCTCTTTTATGATTATTTGTTTGTTTGATTGCAAGAATGGAACTGCTGATAACCCTCGTTTCGCGGAAAGCCACAAATGAGTAATTTCATTGCCATTTAAGTGGGAAATTCTGTAGGCACTTGGCATCATTATCGCTTGAGAGATGATGTGGTAGGTTTATGGGCAGCCTTCTCCCTATTAAATCTTGTATTCTATTGCGTTAACCTTTTGGTTTCGAGAATCCAACAGATGACAACGTGCGTGTTGCGGCAGCTCAGCAACTTGCAACTTTCAACGCTCGCTCCGCACCATTTCTCAGGTCATCGCTGATAGCAGTGCACATGCGGTTCAAGACAGTCCTTGCCCCGGGCCGAGTGGCAGTGGGCTGGGCTCTTCCTACACTCTTTTATCTACGGTTATTATAGGACATCGCCAAGTGGTTTTGCGGCTGTGGTGTTTACTTTGCCGGGGCACGTATAATAACAAAGGGCTTGTCTTTTCATTCTTTTCAAGCTGCATCGCATCCAATGAACTTTATGTGGCTTGCATTTTGTCATCAGCACTCATAAAAACCTATCTAAAATTAAATCTAAGGTGCAGCAGCAGAAATCAAATAAAAAGTCGCACTTGAAACCACTCGTCTACTCGTCCAAACATTCATTAGTAGTGGCACCGGGACGGATTGCAGCAGACGGGCTGCAGTCAGTTGGGGGTGAAATCTGTGGTAGTCCTGTTGGTATTTCTAAGCTGTGGTCGCATGTGAGACAGACATACTACAGGACATCATTGACGGCAACGCCAGCCATCTTGTATATTTGCGGCTCCAGGAACACCTTTACCACACTTTTGGTTGCTTTAATGGAATATATTTTATTTGGGATAGTTAAGAGTAACCAAAGTTACTGCTTGCATTCAAAATAGGTTGAATGTTCCTATCAGAGATTGAAAATGGTGGCATTGCAGCAGTAGGTGAAGCCAGCGACTGCGGTGTTCACCAGCGCCATGGGGCAGGGCACGCTGGTGCAGAATTGTGGGGCAGTGGGACGGCGTGGGACGTAGATGTTGTTGTACGTAAGGAAGACGGCCAGCGGCTGATTGGTTGAAGTTCGCACCGTCTTGAACATCCACTCGGGCACGGGGTTCTTGGTGCCAGTTCCCAAGATTACGCGATGAGGAACGGGTGGGCTTTGACGAGTCGGCAGGATGACATTGCCAACAGCACCCGTCTTGATCCTCAGCGAGCCACCTCGTCGGATGCGATTGCGCACCCAGCGCTCGATTGTCTCCCAGTTGCGGTCGTTGATGCTCTTGAACTGCGGCACAACATTCACGTACTTGAAGGTGGCGCACATCTGGTCGCCGAAGAGGAAGTCCGCCGAGGGAGTCAGGTGTCCGCGATTGATGACCACATCCCGATTGTTGGGAATGTATCTCTGGGTGTTGCCGAAGATTCGCCTGAAGGCATCGTAGATGCTGCGAACGGTGAAGGTCCTTGCATCCGCCTCACTCAGAGCGCCATCTCGACTGAAATCCGCACAAGGACGCGTTGGGTCTGTTGGATGAACAGAGAAAATCTTGTTAAGTCATGGAAGCCAGGAAAGGACACGGAGCACTCACAGAAGCTTTTGCCGTACACCGTGTGTGTCGTGAAGATGGCCTTTACATTGGTCCGATCGTAGCAGGCGCGATACAGTTCCAGTCGTCGGTTGTTGATCGTGTAGCCAATGGAGTACATCGTAGCCGGACAGGATGTATCGGTGACGATTGTCGCAGTGGCGGCCATCGGGTTATTGCAGCGCATCGGCAGTGGTCGGGTGAAGTTGGTGTTCCGCTGGCAGGTGGTCTGGACGATGTCGTTCGGCTGGCAGATCATGTGGAGCACCTCGCCAGTTTGCACTCTCTGGACCCGCTTCAGGGCGTAGTTTCCGCGACGATCGCGATTGGCAAATATGCGATTGGTGCCCTCAATCATGGCCCGCGTCAGTGGACAGTCGGCCTTCGCATGAAGGACTGCCATAATAAGGAAATAATTTAGGAAATGAAGAAATTCCTTCCATTTTTCCACTCACCCAATCCCAGTCCGATGGCGATGCACAGCAGCAGATATCGTAACACCTGTTGCGCTTCCATGGTGATTATGGATCAGCAGGCTTTGCCGCTGTCATTTATACGACTCTCAGTGCCATCGGGCGTTTTCCCACTCCATTGTTAGCGGGCCACGCGCGTTGGCACGTGCCTGCATTCAGGCCCAGAAGCCGAAACAACAGACTATTTTTGGCAACACATTCTGACCACTTGCATGGGGGGAGGTGGGCCTAGAGTGCTGAAGCCGCGTTTTATTATTATTTTTCATTGTGCTCCGCACTTGATGTGAGGCTAGCCAGGCTGGCCCTAAAAATATTTCACACTCGGATATGCACAGTAATTTGTACTTCCCTTTTCCGGCACTGACATTGGCAACATTGCCCTGCCTTCTCTTTCTGGGTCAACATGAAAGTGTGTGCACCTCCTTTAAGGCTTTGCTTTCCCTTTCTTACAGCCCCCTGATGGCGCAGCCAAATGAAATTTTATTTTTCCGAATATTTAGCCAAAATTTCGGATGTATTTCGCTGCATTCTGTGCTCTCACATGCATATGCACATTGGAAAGCATATTTTGTGTGGCACAGTTGAATGCGTTGCAGGCTCTAGTCCAAGTGGAATTCAGCATTCAGTTGTAGACAAAATAAAAGGTTATTTCTAAACTGATCCTAATATTACATTGGGTAACATGCAACCAAATAAATATGCCTTCTCTGTCGTATTAGTCCCAGAGCTGGAATTACTTTCCTGCATTTGAAGTGCAATGTACAGTGCAAAAGATTTCCCATATGTATCCCAAGTTTTGGGACATATTCACTCGATGCATTACTGCACTTAATGGCCATGTAAATTCTCAAAGCACTCCTAGACACCTAGAACTTACCCAAATTCACTCCGATGTACCTGTTCTAGTTCACATAATGACACATTAATGCCAAAATCAGAATCACAATAAGAGCCAGTGACAGAGCCAGACAGTGGCTGAATGATTTGCCTTCTAATGTTGGCCATTGTCATTGTCTGGCCATTGTGCGAGTATTTGTCGTTGGATCTAAGTGGCCATGTATTTTAATGTGCATTTTGCGAAATGTTTAATGCGCGGCAAAGTATTCTAGGCTTTTGTCTGCCATCCGCTGGTAAGCGGGTCCTGAACGGGCCTGCATGGAGGCGTAACGCAATTTCCGCAACTTACGAGCAATTTGGCGCTATTTGGGCACTTTTAATGTATGCTCACAGAAGCGAACCAAATTATGCCATATAAAATTTGCGACTCGAATTGTATGGTGTGGTGTGGTGTGGTGTGGCGTGGTGTGTGGCAAGCTTCTATGTAGGGATTGTAATGGTCAATAAAAATAAAAGGGGCAAAGCGGCGAAATCAACAAGCCGACCACAAACCGAAACATAAATTAAATTGTGCCGCACTGCAGACGGGTGATGGGATAGACTCATAGATAGGGACTTGTGAAGGGTAATGGGATGGGAGAGATGGGTGGCAAGTTCCGGGGAAGCATTTGCAATGCCATTGAGTTGCGTGTTTACAGCACAATTACAACTGTTAGATTTTATGAGAGCCCAGCTCATGGTCCGGGCTGCTAAATTTATTCTGCACTTTTATGAGCTCCCAGTGGCCTCCAGACTCCCAACCCCTTTGCCCTTTGGCATCGACTTCCTTGGGTATTCCATCAGGTCCACACGCACAAAACAATTTCGCAGGCGTGTGTATTTAAAAGCAGCGGAGCCGCTGTCCAGCTGAATAATTTATTTAATGTCTACTTTTAGGCGCAGGCCACAACACGGGCAAAAGCAAAACTGCCATGGACTCGGGGCTTTATTGCACTCGCACGCATTGAAAAGTGCCACACCCCCCCCAGCTCTCACCACCCCCACAATCGCAGCTTGAATTTAAATGGCCCACAAGCGGGAGACGGCGCGGCGGCTGGATTCGGCTGTGGGTGAGTTGTCGGCAATGGAATTTATGAGAACCCACCGAATGACCATTAAAACTGGCAGCAAGAGTCAATTTTGAATGAGGCATGCATCCAAAGCGTTTAGTTGCTTTTTAAATTGCCATGCGAAATTTTACGATTTATGAAAATTGATTTTCGGCAGTCAGGCATAAAAATGTATTTATTTAATTGGAATTAAATGTTCTTAATTGTCGCAATGCAATGGCCAAGCGCAAAAACAAGTGAAATGTGCTGGAAGTGATAGAAATAAGTCCGAAAAATAAGGCATATCAATCAGAAATAAATTTGTATCTCTGAATTAGATTTTAGGCAGATGAATTTCAGATAGATTTTATAAATATTCGATTTCAGTGATTATTTTGAGCTTTCCATCAATTGGGCGGATTAAAGGTGGCGGGGTTGCAACAAAAGGTGAAGCCATCAGCGGCCGCGCCTGCCAGTTGTAGGGGACAATTGACGGCCTGACAGAAGGCTGGCGCTGCGGGACGCTGGCGGGCAAAGATGTTGTTGAGGGTGAGGAATGCCACTAGGGGACGATTGTTTGAGTCGCGAACAATCTTGTACATCCAGAGGGGCACCGGATTGCGATTGCCGCTCAGGAAGACCTGCCTCTGCCCGTTGGCAGCGGGCAGCGAGAGGATACCGCTGCCACCTGTGCGCACATTAACGAATCGATTGCCTCGCACTGAGTTACGCACCCAACGCTCGATGGCCTCCCAGTTGCGATCGTTGATGCTCTTGAATTGCGGCACAACATTCACGTACTTGAAGGTGGCGCACATCTGATCACCGAAGAGGAAGTCGGCCGAGGCGGCTAGGTGGCCACGATTGATGATCACATCCCGATTGTTGGGCACATAGTTCTGATTGTTGCCGAACAGGCGCCGGAAGGTGGCATGAATGTTGCGCGTCGTGTAACTGGCCTCGTCCGCCCCCGAGATGACACCGTCGGAGGTGAATCGCACACATGGGCGTGTGGCATCTGCAGAAATAGTTTAGAGCAACGTTCATACAGGCTCTGGCTAATTATTTGAATACTCACAGAAAGGCTTGGCATAAACCTGATGCTCGATCCAATGAGCTCGCACGGCTCGCCTGTCGAAGCAGCCACGATAGAGCTCCAGGAACTGTCCCCTGCCAATGTTGTAGCCGACGCGGAACATGGTGGCCGTGCAGCGTCGATCTGTCACTGGTAATGTGACTGCCACAGGCGGAGTCTGGCATGTCATCGGGAATGGGGGCACAAATGATGGCCTCTGGCCGCGCTGGCAGGTGACCGGGCGAACGTCCCGAGGGTTGCACCACAGCTGGAGCGACTCTCCCACAGCGGAGCTGGCCGTCCGCTTCAGCATCATCTGCCGATTGCGAAGACGCACCATGACAATTCGAGTCGTTCCCTCGACCATGGGCCTCGTAAAGGGACACTGACTCTGTGCTGTGTGTGTGTGTGTCAGAAACCCTATCAATGTTGCCCTCATCTTGGTTTGTAAATATTTGAGAACTTACCCAAGGCACAGAGTGCCAGTAATGGTAGCAGTCGTCTCAGCATGCTCAAAAACTCTCAGCGTGACTGCAATCCCTACGGTTTGGGGCTGGGGTTTATTTATAGGAATATCGGGTCTAGGCTGTATCGATACTCAGCTGCACTACAATTTGCACAGCTGTTTCCCCCACTAAACGCAGCTCTTTTGTTGTTTTGTTGCCACTTTTCAATGGTTTGCCGTATAAAGCTTTACTTGTTGGCACGTGCGACCCACAAGCCTTTAAAGACTGCAGGCTGAAATAAAGATTACACAGAAAATGGACTCTAATGAACTTTCATTCAATGTTCTGGCTGAATGCAGCTTGCTAAACAACTCAATTTTGGTTTAATTACATTCAGTTGCAGGGCATGAAAATCCGCCCCACAAAACATACTGCAGCTCCTCCTGTGGGATAATGTCAACTTTTGTGCATCTGTTGCCGTGTATCCGCATTTGCAGAGCAAATGAAATTAGTTATTGGCCCGATGCCACAGACCGACCCAGTGGAATCACTTTCCATTTGCCATTTGCCATTTGCCGTTTGCCATTTACCCTGTGCCCCATGATTTCATTATCATTGTTTGCTCCTCAAATAACATTAGTTCGGGCTTCGGTTTGGTTTTAGCATTGATTTTGGTCATGTTGCGGCTTCTGTTGGTTGTGTGTGCTGCCTGCCCCGAGTCGATTACAGGCGTGTGAGGTGAGTTTTTGGCAGGGGAAAGGTGCAACGAAAAGTGTGCCATAGATCCTTACGATATTCCAGTGTGCTCCATTGTGCTGTCGTCGAATATTTCATAAATTTATATTTGCCTGCTAAATCCCTTAACGACTGTAAGCGTTTTCCCGATTGTGTGGCATACAAAATGGCGGCACAACTAATACATGCGCATATATAACACCGACTTAGGGCTCAAGGCTCAAGGCTGAAGGCGAAACGTGCAAACTTTGCATGTGAGTGAGTCCCGACCCAAACTCCGGTATCCTGTTCTCAATATCGGAATCTGTGTGTGTGTGCGAGTGCGGTGGACGGTGAAAGTAAAGGCAGAGACGTTTGACTTTTACGCGCAATTGAGCTTGAGAACTCGGTATCCGGAATAGTTGCGGCAGCTGGAAAAGCTGGAGTAGCTCTTAGCTGCAGACCTAGGACGGCCATATACGGCCCACTCAAGCAGCCACTGCCGCAGCCACTGCCATTGCTGTTGCTTATAAATATTTATAACAGCCCACTCGACACTCACTAAATTATTAAGTTAATGTGTCGCGCTATTCAAAAAAGGTACGAGCACCCCTTGGCTTGGGGAGCAATAAAATTGCCATGGTGGAACGAGGATGAAATGTGGCCAACACTTTGACAATTTCACGCGGCTTAGACAGCGGCCAGGGCCATTAGGAACATGAGACGTGTTCAGCCGTGGTTGATGTGTCTCTTTCCGTCTGTCTCTGGATTTGTTGCAACTATTAATAAGCATGTTAATGTTGCGCGAAATGATCAGCGAAATGGGAAAAGTTGTACATGCCCCGGAACTTGGACCAGGGGCCTAGGACTTATAAATGGTTGCCCGTTCCCAGCAGCAATTATAAGAAGACCAGCGGGGGGCGACATATGAGCGATGGAAAGTTAAGCAACTTTGAGACCATAAATCAGAGATGGGTCTTAAGTGGGCAACTGAAATATGGCTGACAATCTCGGTGGGGACTTATGAAGTTTCAGATATCAGGGGATCATAGATGTCTGCTTGCGGTGGCAAGCAACATGCTCTCCATGCCTTGCTTTTATGTCCCGAAAGTGTCACTGCTCGTATACGTTATATTGCATATTTTCAGCATTTGTTTGGCCATTGTTTGGCTCTTCGGCTGCTTGACTGCTCGGCTTCTCGGCTCTTTGGCTTTTTTGCTCCTTATGGGGACGATATGAGCAAGCATTTCGGACCCCAATTGCGGTCAACGGCAGGTGCAATGCTGCAAGCCACTCCAGTCCATGCCACGCCACTCCGTTCAAAACTCTACCCGCTCTTCCGCAGCTTGACGTTTATTAAATTTTTCCACAACCACGGAGAGGACGAGGTCGAGCAGGAAACGGAAACTGACGGGGTGGAAGTGGGTAGGTAGTGCACTTTATGCTCCACTGCGTGGCAGCTTAAACTCCTATACGGTGAGAGTCTTTAAGGAAAGCCTCTCCTACCTCTTCTATTGACTCTGGTCGCTTGAGTAAACATTTTCCATGTATTTTACTTCATTTTACTGTTTTCCACTCTGCTCGCTTTGCGCTCTCACACTCCATCTCCATCCTCCATCTACTTCTCGCTGTCTTTATTTGATTCACTTCTTTTACATTTTGGAAGGGGAATATCATCATTAGGACTACACATGCGACGACGTTCAAAGGGAAACGGCTCCATTACATTACAGTTTGCATGGCCCCAATTTTTGGGGCAATTATTTGCTTTGTAGCCTGCCAAAAAGGCTGCCACCAGCAGTCGGGACAGACACGGCTGCTGTTCTGGCACGCTTCTTCACAGCAGCAGCTCATCCGCCAGTCGCTGCCTGCACCCGCACGCCGCCTATCGCCATAGCTTGCCGCTTTTACACAATTTCCTTCCGCTTTGCTTTCTCTGTGAAAGTATTACGATGATTTGCATAATTTTAGCGCACCTACAGCAGCCGCAAAATGAGGCCTAAACCACGAGGGGGCCTCGAAGGAGTGAGGATGAAGGAAGGATCCTTGCCACTTGCCAAGTGAATCCTCCAGCGCATCCTTGTGAGCCCTCTCGCTGGTTCCTTTTTTTTTCTTGCAGGGTTTTTCGGCTCTTCTTTATCTGCTTTGCCTTTACGGGCCTTTGTTGAGGTGTGGGTCGATGGGCTGAGAAGGTGGCTTTCGGGTAGTTCTAGGGGCTTCCGAGGGGGAGGAGGTGCTGGTACTGGTGGTGGTGTAGCCTACATTTTTGTAACTGATGTGCTGCGTTGGCTCTCTGCTTTGAATCCGCTTCTTATCTTTGTGCCTGATCGAAATTGCTTTTGTGTGGTTGCTGGTTGCCCTTACTGGATGTCTTCCCCCCTCAGCCCCTGTTGCTGTATCTGTTCTTGCTGTTGCTTTTGCTGCTATTTTAATTTCAGTCATGTGTGCAGGCAGTCGCCTTTGCCGTGCCACATGCCCCCCGCCTGACCCACGAAAATTCTTTCTAGGCACTTTTGCAATTTTCTGCCTGTTTTGGGTTAGATATTCCTATCAGCCCTATACATATTATGGCCATTTTCCGCTATAACTGTTACTGATTGCCGCTTTGTGGCATGCCACAGCCACAGCCGCAACGTTTTTATCATCCTCCACTTACCCCACCTCGCCCCTCGATTTTTGAGCACCAATTGAGATGCAAATTGGTTTTTGCCTAGAATGATTTGAAAATAATTCAGTTGGTTGGCATTTTTGCTTTCACATTTTTTCCTGGGTAGCACTTTGAGCATATCAACTAATCTGATTTACCAGCGATAATATCTGGCTTTAAATTTATACATTTTCATATTAAAATGAGATTTTGAGGTCAATCAATACTGAGAGGCGTCTTCGATGCTTGAAAATTGAAATCCACAAAAAATAGAAAAACAAAAACCAGAGGAAGAGGAAGCGGCAGCGAATTTGTTGCAAAGGAATTTCGGGCTCATGGCCAAGTGGAAATTGTTGCCACATTTATTATCGTTTCGGACATATACACTACACCACATACAAATATCTGTATATAAAGTGTTTTAGCGCTTGTCGCTGCCACATGGCGTTTCCATTTCCTTGTTCATTTTCATTTGCAAATATTTATTTGTACATTTCCTCTTTGCACTATTTACCCACTTCCGCTGCACACACAAAAAACACAGATACAGATACACAGAGTAGACGGGGACTAGCGGGGTGAGCCGGTAAAAGGGCTTTCGTTTTCACTTTCCACAAAACTTTCAGTTGCAACCAACCAACACACACTCACGAATGGCTGACCCAGACTCGAATGCAGCTCCAGATGTGAGTGCAAATGCGACGTTTTAGTTTTCATTTCGGTTTCGGTCTCGCTTCTGGTTGCTGCAATTTGCTAAAAACCAAGCCCTGCCCTCAGGCAATATAAAGAAAGCCAAACCCCAAATCCCAAACGAGCCAAACCCCTTCCCCAGCAAGCCGCCACCATAAGAGAGTCAAGTGGAGCTCTCCTCTCCACGTGACTTCTGGGGATGCATCCGGCTTTTCCTCTAGAAATAATCAGTGGCAATGATTGGCGGGAAAATATATAAAATTGAAAATGGTTTGGGGATTGAGGTCTCCGCATCCATGGGAACTCATTGATCGATCCGCTTCCCGAGGGCCAATTGGATGCGTCTCAACTGCCAATTGATTAATTGTCTTAAAAGTCTTGAGCCCGGCATCTGTCGAATTAAAGCGCCGGAGCCGGGACGGGCACAGATTTCCTGTTTCAAAAAGGTTGCGGAGCCAGTGATTGCCCCATGTCCGTGCCACGGCTCACGTGGGAAATCAGTGCCACGGTCTGTCCTGTGCCTGCCTGGGGCTCTGGCCTCGGCCCCGGACCCAGCTCTGACTTAACCTGGCTCGGGATACCATTGCCGCTGCTGACATGCACATCATAAATTCTTAATGGCCACACACGCATCCTTGGATGGCATTCGGTTGCAAGTGCAACGGCAGCTGCAGCTGCAGCCGCAGAGGCTGCAGTCCAATACGAAAATTTCGAATTGCTTGCAATCACAGCGGATGTCAGGAATCACATCGAGACAACTCCATGTGCATTGCGTGTCTGTTAAATTAATAAATAATTGTACGTTCAATCTCCATCGGCCTGTATTTATACCCGGTACTCGAAGAGTAAGTAGGGTATATTGTATTTGTGCACAAAGTGGATGTACATATGTAACGCACAGAAGGAAACGTTTCCGATCCCATAAAGTATATACACATATACTTGATCAGCATCAATAGCCGAGTTGATTGAGCCATGTCTGTCTGTCCGTCTGTCCGTTCGTCCCTCCGTTTTGTTGAGCCGTTTTTGAAGGGCCTCTGCCTCTGCCGTGACTCTGCTGTGTGCGGCTCTAGGGAAGGGGGGCAAGCTAAAGGAGCGTGTTGGCGTAAAATTTGACAAAAACATCTTCTTCATCCCAAAAATCCAATTGCCTTTCCTATTCACTCATAAAAGAATAGAATAACGAGAGAGAAGAGACCAGTCTTGTGTTGTTTTTACAGTTACTTTGCTCTCTCACTCTCAAACGAAAGCTAGATAGAAAGATAGAACAAAAAAAAGCAACGGCGTATTATGATGGTTTCTGGATAATAAATATTAAATTTATTTTCCTTTACAATTTCCGAACTTTTCTAAGCATTTTCCGATCGAGATCAAGTGAAGGAAGACGATTTATTTCATTTTGATTCAAGCCAGCACTCCAGCAGCGCATCGTATTCTTCTCTCCCCTCTTTACTGACAATTACACAGTCAAATGGAAGGAGAGTTCCAAAAATGTGAAATCCCCCCTACACTAATTTAGTCGGCTAGCATCGAATTCCACGGATAGTCAAAGTGCTCGAGATAATAAATGTGCATTCGACTTGCAAGTAGGAGAGCGAGTCATAAGCCACCAACACCAAGAATCCAATTGTCTTTCCTATTCACTCATACAAGGCAAAAAGATCGACAGAGCTCAGTCTCGCATTGTTTCGCCGTTACTTGGCTCTCTCGCTCTCACAAGAAACAAGAGAGAACCATAAAGAAAAATAAAAAATCAAAGAAACGGCGCATATTGATAGTTTATTTAAAATAAATCATAATTTTAACTCCCTTTATATTTTGCAATCGATTTACTTATTAATTTGATTTGTATTCATGCCAGAACTCCAGCAGCTCAATATTTTCTTATTCTTTCTACTCTTCACTTCCTCATTAGCTAAATGTAAAGAGAGCGCAAATCCCATTTAAATTGCTCCAAAAACGTACATAGATTCACCCTACACTGATCAGGTCTAGTCGGTTAGCACAAAATCCCAGAGAGCAGTATGCCCAAGTGCACGTCACAATATATGTGCATATGTGATTTAAGAGTAGGGGAGCGCGGCCTAAGCCACCAACACCGACGCAGTTTACTTCTTTTGCAGCTTCCTCATCCCCACTCAGTAGTTAAAAATTTGTCAGCGCGTTCGGTCCGGTACGGATTCGGTCCGCGAAAAATCGAAAAAATCGGGTTAAATCGGGAAAATACGGGAAAATTCGGGAAACTAAACGGGAAAAAGTATCGTGAAGTATGTGCAGTGTACAACAACAAGTGTGTGTTAGTGAAGTGCAGTGAAATCAATAAAAAATCAAGATCATTTGCGGAGGAGCACAGCGAGGCTAGAAGCAGATCGTCGTTGGAAATATGCGGCAATATGTGAAAGTGAAGTGTGTGTTAATAAAGTGAAATAAAATGTGGTGCAATGGTTGAACATTTAGTGGACAAAAAATGCGAGATCATTTGCGAAATATGCGACAATATATGAAAGTGAAGTGTGTGTTAGTGAAGTGCAGTGAAATATGGTGAAATGGTTGAGCATTTAATGGGCAAAAAATGCGAGATCAAATGCGGAGGAGCACAACGCGGCTAAAAGCAGATCGGCGTTGGAAATGTGCGGCAATATGTGAAAGTGAAGTGTTAAAAGTGTATTATTTTGCGTACAAATGTATGTACAAATGTACATACGTACATAGAGCAAAATTGTTCTAAATTTGCACCAAGGGCTTGCAATGTGTGTGTGTGTGTAAATGTGCCAAAAAAAGGCGCGAAGTTGTCCCCTCCCTTTACCGTGCCATCATAAAAGAATCATATAAAAGCGCAAGAAAAAAGAAGAGGCGCAAAAAGCAAAGAGAAGAGCGAGTGTCAGCGCTCTCATTTCAAGTGTCTCCTAATAGGGTGAGGCAACCCAATTCGAGCTGGTCTGACTCTCTCTCGTTGAGTGTGTGCGTACGAACTTCCGTCCCAATGCCTCACCCTAAATTAATGTGCCCAAAATCTGTGTTCTTATTAGAATCTCTCGCTCGATCCCGTTATATTTATTTCGTTTCGTCGTATCGTCGCGCGGGTCGTAACCCGTAAATGCCTGTGTGTGAAGGGGACAATAAGTGCTTCACGACACATGCGAAAAGAAGAAGCGCAATGAGGAAAAGAAGAATGTAAAAGGCAAGTGAAAATTGATTATTTATGTTTGCTTTACTGTTTATACTTTTTTTTCTCAGTGACGATCATTTTTTTCCTTTAGTTATTTTGTTTTTGTTTATTACCGTACCCTATGGCTTCACACTCTCGAAATTAACCAAAAACAATTCTCCTTACACTTGCACCTCTCGATAAGTGAGTGTGGGTACGCGCAAAGGCAGTTTTAAATTATTAGGGTACATATGTATATTGTATTTGTGTATATCGTTTTCGTTTTATATCCATTTTCGCTGGAAACAATATCGTCATCCCATTCGTTGGCTGGTTTCCTATGCAGGATTTACGTGCACACCTGTCCGCAGTTGATCCAGATTAATTGCCTATTTGGACGTTATCCTACCCCGCTCCGGTGGCTACTTGCCCGATGCTTTCTTTTGTTTAATGATAAGCATTGGGCGCAAATCCCTGACACTGACAAGCTAATTAATAAATTATTTTGCAAACAAATTAATTAGATTTTGGTCGGTGGCGAAAAGGCAAGTGAATGGTCATGCTGTGGCCAGTAAATGTCTGTGGAAATGTTTATTCAATTTGCCAGCAACTCGTTGGCTTTCAGGCTGAAATTCCGAAGACACTGATTGATGTGCGGCATTTTGGTGGAATTTTACAATCTACTAGGTTCTCTGCTCTATCTGCTCTTTCCATATGTCTTTTCAAGACATAGGGTTCCACTCTCCGCTGAGGTTTCACGAGTCTGCCTATGACCCAGCCTTGGCCCGGCTTTTCTTGTCTTTTGTACAGACACGCGCCTGCCTCGTCTGTCATCATTAAAATAATTTATCATCTCTGGATCTAATGTGTGTTGGCTTGGCTCTTCATTGTTCTTTTTCCATGCAAAAATATTTTAATTAAAAGGAAAGTAATTATTGGCCAATGCTTTTCTTGCATGCTCCAAAAAGCTAAAGCTTTTCTGTTAATTAAAATAGTTTTTTATTTTTATAGTTATTATTGGGTGAATTCTAGGTGTAGTTGTAGTTTTACGACAGTCGCGTAAAATATGAATTCCGTCTGGTTTCAATTGCAAAAGCAGAACAAAAGGGAAAACAAAGCAATTTCTGTTTAAATATCGTTTATTACTTTGCGCTCAACCATTAATTAAGGACAAATGCTGGGGCGATTATTGCGTGTTGTGCCGCACCCGTGACCTCCTCTGACCTCCTCTGTCGCGCCCCTACTTGTGGCATCTTGGCGAGAGGGAGACGGGCCTGAAGAATGCGGAGACAATTAATTGTTGCGCTGTGTATTCAGTATTCAGTTTGCGCTTTCAACATTTCATCTGCAGTTGTCAGTTACTTTTGTCGTAAGCCGCACTCAGACCCTCACCTCATGCCGCTGCCACTGCCCCTGCCACTGCCCAGCCCCTGCCACTGCAGCACGCTTATGATAAATGAGTTGTTTTTATAATGCGGTGGCAACCTGCCCTGCCGCCTTTGTGTGTGCACAGAGAGCATTTAATCCTTTGGGCTTCCAGGCATTTCAAGCGGCCCATTCATTTAGTTTCCATTTCCCCCGAATGCATGGCCACTTGGCGAGCATTGGGGCCATAATGAGCACCCGCACACGGCACAGCCATCCAGACTCTGGCAGAGTCCGATGCTGACCCATCCTTCCATCCATCCAGCCAGTAGGAAAAAGTTCTCTTGGACAAGTTCGCGGTGCTGCAGAAAGTTGCAACGTGCATGTGAGAAGAGAAAAGTTTACCACTTCGGCTTCTGCCAGTATGGGAGCACACCTGCTCCCCAGCCTCTTCTCCATACCCCATAGAAATTATATTTATAATACTGAGAATTCTGCGAGGTGAGTGCTGGGGAATTCAGGTTGTTATAAAGCGCTTCAACACTGCCGTATTCTTGGCCAATTAATGTGTCAAGGGCCCCGAACCAGAGTGCGATGATGGGTGCGGTCCGTTGGCTGATTGGTAAGGTCAGGGCTGGGCTGAGCTTATTTATAGTCGGAGCTGTGTGCATATTCGATTAAGCAAATCCCAGCAGAGCAGAGAAGCGTGCCGTAACTTTTGCAATTTATTATTTTGCTTATTTTGTCAACAGAACTTAACGGAATGCCGGAATCCCCAGCGGAACCGACAGATCCCTGACAAGCCGCCGCAATGCGACCAAATCACATATAAATTATTGCTTCAAATTGATGCTTCGGGCTTCGGCCGGGCCAAAAGCCGATTTAAAACTTGACATAATCGGGCACATATACGAGTGTATACATGTGTATTTATCACACGCGGCCAACAGCGAATAACAATACGGGCAGCACATAAGCTGACAGCATTAAATATTTTATTTTTAAGTCATTGCCTGAACCCACTCGCAGCTAGATTCTGGTTGAGAGCATCGGCAGCCTTCCACATATTTTTTAAACAATGTGGCACAACTACGAGGGGTAATCCGAATCAAGGACCTTTTGGCTTTCCACCCACGCTGATTCTGAAATAGACTTTACCTTCTTCAAATCAGATGAATAGCTGTGACGCTTTTAAATTTGTTGAGGCTTTGCTTATAGACTGGCTGCAAGAGTCTGCTGCAGGAGGAATTGTTTTAAATTTACTTTATTTATTTGAATGTTTAGAATTGAGTTGAGAATGTTTATTAAATGATTTCCTCCTTATGTGGTGTACTTTCTACCACGGCGGCTCCAACTTGATGGATGGAAATTTGTGACGTTCAGCGCGAGTCCAATGCACCACCACAGCATGCTCAGAGGAAGGGTCAACAGGTGGCTCCGGTGTCTTCAATCCATTGAGTTGAAATTTGCTCTGGTCAGTTGGGTGGGTGGTGACAGCTCTTAGGCATTTTCCAAGGCCCAACCTCTTTGCATTTTGTCGCTTGGCGTTCTTCGATGCGTGAAGTTTCATTATGTTAAACCGAAAATCAAGAATAGTATTGAGCTAATGTGTGTGTCTGACTGACATTTAATTCTTAACAAATCGTGTGTGTGTGTATTTCGAATGAAACAAACAAGCGGATAATCCCTCGATTGTTGTCTGGGATTAGTGCTGGGTGAAGTGCGAGAGGTGGAATGAGTGCAGACACATTCCCGTTCAGAGCGTTGTCATCGTCAGCGTTTCGCTGATAAATCTAAAGAGATTTGTTGCGCATCCATCAAAGTGAGCATTCTTATTATTCAAAGTACTCACATTGGTGCTCGAATCCGCCGGCCAAGTGCGTGTCCTGCTGCTGTTTTCTGTTTGCTGGAGCAACAGTGGCAAGCAAAGCAAAGATAAAAAGTAAGCGCCACAAATAGCGCACTCACACATACAAAATCCATTAACTAAAGTGTCAATTTAGTGACAGAGATAAAATGTCACACGCACAAACCCACACAAACACACACATCAGCCACCGATACAACACACAGATACACAGATACTCGACTCATACACGAGTTTGCCACTGCTCCCAGCTCTCTTTTCTGTTTTCCGCTTTCCGTTTTCCGTTTTCCGTCTGCCATCTTGCTATGTGTTAAAGAAAGAAATAACGGAGGGAAATCGGGGAGAAAAACGATACGAAACTGGAGAGCTGTGGGTGGGTAGGGGAGGGAAATAGCTGAGCACAATGAATGACAGCACTTTGTGTGTTTTCCACGTTTTTTCCTCGCTTTTCCTTGCTGCGTGCTTTCTTTATTTGTTTGCTCATGTCAAAAGATCTCGAGATAAAGTTATCCTTATCGGTTCTGTGGCTTATTGTTGGCTTTTGTGGGTGTCTGTGCCTATGCCTGAGCCCGCCTCTATCTTTTGGGGTCAAATCACCTGTTACATGTCACATTTGGTTGTCTCGCTGTAACAGTCTGTATTTGCAATGCCCCGCCACATGGGGCACACATATTTTTTAATAACTGCAGGGTGCCCTTTTATGCCACGAATCAGTCAAAGACGGACCACGCCTGTGCCTGACACAGGAGAGACAGGAGAAAAAAATCGCAGAACCTGACGAACCACAAGTGAAAATTGTTTCTTGGGGCAAAAGTTTCGTTCCCTTTTCTCTTTGGCGGTTAGATGGCTTTGCCATATTGTCTTGCAGGCATTTCGTATGCGCCATGGCCGCCCGCAAAGCGCCACAAAGTGGCAGTCGGTATGGAGGGGGCAGGAGCAGGAGCACATGCGGATTCAGATGTTGCCATTCCAATAGCATCTCCTCTCAATGCATTGGCTGGCAATCGGGGATGCGGTGAATGCGTGCCCATGCTGGGGCCCGTTCCCCTCACGCTGGTGAGAATTTTCTACGACTAAGCAAACATTTGCTGCTGCTGCACACATAAGTACGCTTTGCGAAAGTTGCGAAGATGGTGTGAGTACAGCGCATACATACGTAAAGAGTGCCAGGCATTTGCTTTTATGCAAAGTGCACCAAATTGCATAAACTGCATTGAAATTCAAGAGCTGAGGCCACTGATAAATGACAAGCTCGGGCAAAAGCATGTTTCACCAGAGCCACCAGAGGCAGGCAGCAGCAACAAAGGCAGGAAGTCACATAACGATTGAAGCTTTAATGGCACAAAAATGGCACAAAAGGTGCCTGCAAGCCGAGAGCAATTGTTCGACGAGTTTTAATTACTACACCATACATCCATCGAAGGATACTTGTCGTATATCCTGTCATTCGCCCGAGCTGAACACTTCATTAGGCCTCTGACTCGGATGGCCTAACGCGTATCTCCTTCATAAGACACGCATATTTTTCATACTTTACACAATCCACAAGCAGAGCGTAGCTCAATTATTCAAAACGGAAAGCATCGGGCAGATAACTGGGAGATGAGATGTGTGTGGGGTGCCCTAGGTGGCGGGGTGGGGGTTTGGCCAAGACACGGGTACTCCGTTACACGACATTGACTAATGTTGATATGTCGACGTTTTTTGTTGCCGCTCCTCTGTTCTCCCCCATCGTTTTTTCTCTCTCTTTCTGATGGTTTATTTTTGATGTGTGTGCAGTTGAGCTTTGGCGACGTGCGTCTCCAGCGTTGAAGGATGCTCGGATGCTGGGACACACAGTGGTCCGATGCTACTCGGATGCTTGGGAGTAGAGTCCCCTTTGTGGCAATTGCTGTCGTTCCTGCCAATTTGCTGCTGTGCTGTGCGTTTGGGTCGTCTCTGACAGGATGCGTAGGCTTCTATTGCGATTCTCTAGCTCTACCTCTCTCTCTCTCTTTCTCTGTGTGTCTCTCTCCTGTGTCAGTGTGTGCGTGGGTGTATTGACATGACACATGGTCGTAAAGGATTTTCTTTGATGATGTTATCGTTAATGGTGCATGGTCTCAGCTTAGCTCAACTCGACTCCACTCGGTTACAGTGTTTCAGTGACTGTGCCTCAACATTGGCAGATCGTTAGCGCTCCCACGGAACTTTTTCCAATGTCTCACTCTTGAATAATGATGCTGACACCCCACACCCCACAGTAAGTCTCTTTTAAAGCGAGCTCTGACTTAATTTACCCCACAGGATTGTGCTCAAAACAACAAAGCAATACATTTTAATTAGTCGCTGGGGCCTGAGGAATAGTCCATGCTAATTCCACTGACCATTGCCAAGCAAATAAGCTGTTTTCTCGTTGTTTTGTCATGTTTTTGGTTCCCCAAGTTCCCCAGCCCTCAGACTTAGCCCTGTCAGAGGCACAGAAGTGTCGTAGTTGTTCTTGTTAATTGCCTGGCGGCGGACGTGGGCGGGACTTGGAGCCCTAACGCCACTTGGCACCTTGGAATGCTAATGAAAATAGAAGATCCCAGTTTCTTGGCTTTTACCTACTCAAATATGTATCCATATTTTGCTTTCTGCCTCCCCATAAAGCACCTCTTCTTAATGTCTTATTTGATTCAACCGCAAGACATAAATTCATCATGAAATGAGACTGGAATTCAATTTCCTGCATTCTAGTCTCTGCATTTGCATTAAAATTCTTATTAAATTATATGTATATATTTCCTCCTGCTGCTGCAGCAG
Source organism: Drosophila subobscura (assembly GCF_008121235.1). Taxonomy (NCBI): domain Eukaryota; kingdom Metazoa; phylum Arthropoda; class Insecta; order Diptera; family Drosophilidae; genus Drosophila; species Drosophila subobscura. The sequence continues at coordinate 23,789,517 of NC_048533.1, read as the reverse complement.
GAACAGCAGCCCCAGCAGCAGTATCAGGCAACGGAAACAATAATGTGTGGCCACACATTGCAACATTAATTTCAGGACACAGACACAAAATGCAAGAGAAAGAGAGAGAGAGATCTATATTCGAGCAGCTGGAAACCACAAAAACCTTTGTTGACCGCCCCATTAATTAACAGAGAAGGAGAGCTCTGCTTAGCTATCGGGTCTGGTCTGTCAGGCTTCTGCTTCGAATATGCCCCAAATTATTAATAGATATTTGTATAAGCCGTGTGAGTGTGGGGGGGCTTGTGCATAAATCATTTTAAAATTGGCAGCAGCACACCTCACATTTGCTCTGCCATACGTACGTACATTCCGAAGCTCTCGATAGGTGTAAAACTTATTGAGTTGATGGAGCACTTTGTATGCCCCGCTGGTAACGCCCCTTTGCTGTTTCCCAAGCTAATTAGTTAAGCGTCGAAACGTTTAAAAGTAGGAGAAAAAGGTAACCAAATTGTTCCAATTGCAGTGGCAGGTTTTGGGGGCTGTCTGCACAATTAGCTCAAGCGGTTGGTTAATGCGAAACTTGAATGGTTAAATGGAAATTGCGAGAGGCTTGTTCAACAATTCGCAGTCGTGTTTAGCAGTGCTGTCATTGTAGTTGCAGTTTCCATTGCTGTAGCACATGAAGTGCACTAAACAAGCGGACTGCACAAATAACAATTTCGGTTTTACATTCTACATGCATGCATAAGGAAGCGTTCTGGGGGAGGTATGGGCGCAGTCTGCCACATCCAGCGAATATCGTAAGTGGCTCTGGCTCTGCCAGTGACTCTCTTAGGGGTTGCTCTCTCTTCTCTCTTACCCATTTTTAGTACACGTAAAAGCTCGCTCTGGTTTTCGTACTCTTTTGGTGTAATGCCGAAGCTCGATGTGCTCTCGTTCGTGTGTCGGTCGTCCTGTCGATGAAACGAAGAAACCCTAGGCCAACGACAGTTCAGTTGCCCCCCGTTCGGTGGTTTATTCTTGAACGTTTCTAGGAAATTATGCCAAGACTTAATGCGTAAACTATGTAGTTTATTAGTTGGGCATGGCCTTTGGGCAAAGCGTAGATTCCCCATGTAGTTACAGCTACTGCTGTTGCTGCTTTAGCCGTTGCTAGCCCGGATCCAAATCCATCCATCTTGTCAGCTGCAACCAGTCGTACAACTGCTGGGTCGTGGCCCCCCACCCTGCGTAGTTCGCCCCCAGAGATGGACTGTTTTTATTCCTGACACGTGACAAAATGTTGGCACCATGCGCTTCCCCCAATTGTTTTCCTGCTCCTGTTTAAGTTTTGTGATATTTTGCTTATAAATAATGAATGCATACTGAATGCAATGCTGCAATCCAGCATCTCTATCTCTCACGATTCAAGCAGGGATATGGCTCCTGGCTGCTGGCGGTATCTGTGTCTGCACAGAAGGGGTCACGTTCATGGCAGACGTTTCACACCAATTACTCGCAATTTGCATACAACAGAACCGCATGCAAATGACACACTGAAAAGTTATCCACGTTCTGGTTCCCGTTCCCATTCCCCTTACCATTCCACTTGCACTTCGTCGGTGCTGATATTGCCCATGCATCTCAAATGTAATCAACGAGAGCCAAAACCAATGCAAAGTTTGCTCCCACACCAGATAGACAGAGAGACAGTCGCACCGAGCTAGCAGACAGGACAGCCGCCTGACGTTGACTCTATTAAGTAATGAATTAAGATGCGAATCGAGATCAATTGTTCGAAAACGCCAGAGCCGCAGCGCCGAAATGCATTCAGTAAATTGCAAAAGTTTCAACTTTTTCATTGGTTTTGCAGGGGAAATTAGAGAGTTGCCGTCTCACACTTGCATATATATTAATGATTTTCCCCGCAGAGACAGTCGCTTCGACTGCCAGGGCAGTGACGCAGTCAATGAACTGAGGAGCACAGTGACCAGCCATGGATCCCATCACTGATTGCTTTGATTTAATTGTGACCTCGTTTGCTGCGTTTAATTAACAGCCGAATCACACTCTCCACAGACGGATTAGTAATATGTCTTGGGCTTCGGTGTTGTATGCGTGACGTATCATTAGCCAGGCCATAAATAGATGTCAGGGCAACGAAATTAATTTGTTGTACAGCTGTAGTACGGCTCGGCTTTCTGTAAGTGGCATTTCAATTTCACTTGAATAATTTATAAAGCCAAATCCCTAATTGACCGAGCCAGATGCGTGATACTCGTACGGGCCCTCCGCGACAGGACGATGTCATAAGCCAGAGTTCAACAAGTGCGAAATGAAATTTGCCTCTGACTTTGGGGTTGTGCCTTTGGCCTTGTTTGGAATATAAACATACAAGAGAAAAAGAACGAAGGGAATCGTGTGCTGTAAACAAGCAGATAAGCCGCTGCCACTTATGAACCAGACAATACTCCCATACATCGCATATGCATATAATTTAGAATTAAAATATGGAAGGCGTGGACACGGCTGATACCCAGCACATGGGCTCACACATGTACCTCTTCTACCCTGTAACCATAACCATGTTAAATAAAATCAATCTCTGACCTTATTCGATTATTATTGAATTTTCCACACATTCCGAACTATTACCAATGATTCTTAAGCCAAGAATTCAAAAATGTCAAGCTGGTACTATAAATTGTTTTCCAAAATCAAAACAGATTCAATATACAGATGAGTTACAAATTGCTGTTCGCAATAGACCTTTGCTACCCTATGGGGTATCGTGTGGCATAGGGCGTGCTCGGGATCATTTGCATATACGATATCGTAGGGCAGAGAGCAAAGCTGTTTTCTGTTTGCTGTTTTGGTGTTTGTCGAGGCAAAGTCGATTGTCGATATGCCAAATTGACATTTAGTATAATAAATTGTATGCCATGCCTCCAGATTGTTCTCCTCTGGCTCTCGGGGATCTAAGGATCTGGGGGTGGATGAGCGAAAGGCGCCAGCTGCCATTTTGTATTGTAAATTATATTAAATATGCAAGACAATGCTTTCATATAAATCCTCTAAATGAATTTCAAGCACGCAAACACACGCGCCACTGAGCATCACACACACAAGGACACACACAGATACATATAGATTCCTTAGGAATTTTGTGTGTATGTGTTGCAGGCACACACACACTGAGCTGAGGAGAATGTTGAGCAATTTTGTCCGCTTTGCTGCACGCGCGTCTCAAAAAACTTTCGAGCTGTTTATTGGAAATTAGTTAAAGCATCCCCCAGGCAAAGAGAGTCCTGGCGCTGCCATTGCCGTTTCCTTTGCCACTGGCTAGTTGTTAAGCTTCCTCCCAAGTGCACAGTCCATGTGTTCAGTGGCTTAATTTCCAGCGGGTGCTCGTAAATCTCTGCGGAATGCTGAAGACTGTTTCAAAACATTTACAAACATTTCAAAATCCGATCACGTTCTGCAGCGAAGAAAGTTTCGACTTCCAATAAACACATGAAATGCTTTGTATTATGTCGTAAACGGAAATGGGAAACAATTGCATAGAAACAAGAGCAAGAGCAAGAGGCAGAACCAAAGCAAGAGCAAGAGCGAGTGCGAGTGCGACAGAGTGGTTCTTAAATTGATGCGCTTAACATTTTGTGCGAAATGCACACGTCGCAAAGGTGAGTCTCAGTACATGGCGTATACTTAACCCCAGTCAGTGCCCCGCCACCACTTAACCCATTGGCCAACCGACGAGACGGCTTCCCAATGGCTTGGCATGGCCCATTTGTTGCTGCTGCTCTTTGGCACGCTGTCACTTTGAATGCTTTACGCTCGATTGAGTATTTATTTGATTTCTCATTTGTGTCTGGCAGAGAACTATTCTTTCTCTCCTCCTACTTACCACCATATTCACTCTTTTTCCTCGTTCTCTTTCTCTGTCTCTTTCGTATTCTTTGCCCTTACGTGTCGCATTGCTGATGCCCCATTCCCCTCTTGCCACGAGTGTGTGTTGTAATTCGAGTTTTGTGGCCAAAAGTTAGCCACAGTTGATTGGTTAGACAGGGCTTTTTGTTCTTGTCCTGTGGCTCAGCGCACTTCGATGGGATGGACGTTTTCGTGTTCGTGTTCGGTTTGTATGCCAGTTCGTAATTTTCCAGTAATGGACGAGTCCAAAGTTAATGAAACTTCTGCCATGTTCCCAGTAAACTGCATTAAAGCCAGAGCTCTGTCGAGAGTTGTTTGTTCCATGTTTCCATTTCGCACCCACACTTTCCACTGAGTTCCTCTCTTTTATATATTGCCTCCCATTTGTTGCTGCTGCCGCTGCACTAAATGTTTTTCAGTTGATATAGTGAGCAATATTGCGCATACGCCGCGGGCCCATAAAATACTCAACGAGAGCGCCTGAAACAGAGGGAGACAATGTTGCCTTCCCCACCCTAATGCCATCGATGTTGAGGTGGATAACAACTTTAGCATACTTTATGCTCGACGGCAATCGTTTAATCGGTACACGTGTCCTGCCTGCCAATGGGCCACTATAATTGCCATCGAAGGAAACAAAAGTGAACGAGCCAGCCAGTCAATAGGAGGGCACAGGAGGAGCCTCTATCAGATTATCTCCGCTGCGTGCCCTCGTTCTTCAGTCCGTCGTCGCGCTTTACAGTTGATAGCCAACGGCAATTTGCAGCTGAATTCAATTCGTTTTGATGGCCAAAGTGATTTCTTCACTTGAAATATTTAAGTGGCTCTAAAAGCAGATATCGATAATTACACCCTGGAAAGTAGCTATCCAGTTTTCCGGCTTGTTATCTGCTATTTCGCTCCAAACTACAGTTTGGAAAACTGTTAAACTTTCTGTTGTTTCAGATCTGTCATGGCTGGCGCTTGGCTTCCTTTTATTTTACCCCAGCCCACCCCACCATAATACCCTTAATAAGCATCTCCCGGAACTCTGTGTAGCTGTCATATTTCGAATGTGATATTAAAAACCGCGCACAGCAAAGGCAACGAGAGCGACGAGGACATAAGTGACAGACAGCCCGACAGGAGCAGTCCCGCTCCTGTCATCTGCGATTCGAATCCCACTGACGTGTCTATTGCGGCAAACCGTAGCCATTGACACTGATTTGCAGCAGTTACGAGCCTTCGGCCCCCCACGAGTAAAATACAAAAAAAAAAAAAACCGAAACATCTACCAAAGGTTTTCAAAGGGAGATTGGCATTTTTTTTGGCTGGCCAAAGGTTTGGCTACATTTCCATTATCGATTCGGTTCGGGGGCCAGAATTCAATAAACGGAAATAAAAACTTCTTTACACACAAATGAACCATATTTTTTGCCGGCAATTAAAATGCCAGTATTTCAATTTGATGGAATTAAAAACTCTTTTGCTGTTGCATTTGTTGCCCCCTTCCCTTCCATCCGGACAGAATAAATCATTTTTGCGTTTGCAGAAATTCATTCTGGTTGACTTAATCGAAGCGAAATCTTTTATGCGAAGCGAATGATCATGTACAACATTTACAAATACGAATTTATGACCAACTTTTGGCACAGTTCGCAGTTGAATGAGTTTCTGTCTTTGCCAATTTGCTTCCCCATTCTCATTAGACAAACACGCAACACTCCACACAATCGTGCTTCTGCTAAGCCCTCCACAAATGTCAAACAATTTCTGACAAATTACTTGAGGCGCAGCTGGCTGGCACGCACTAAAATTCATATTTTACATATGACAGAACTTACTTATGCGAGTGCGAGGAGGCAGCGTCATTTCTGTCATTCGTTCTGGAGCTGCTTTCTTGGGGGGCAAACAATGCGAATTGCGAGTGCAAATGCAAATGGAAATGAATATGCTCTGGCAGCTGCAACTGGAGCTGATGCAAATGAAATGCAATCAGTTTGTGTATTTTTCATATGCATATTCCGTCGTTCCCCAACCGTACTTTGCCCAGGCTCAAAGCAAGCTAAATTACAAAAATTTCTGCCATTCCATTGCCAAGATTCCCAAGAAACCGGCTCCAACTTTTCGGTCAGCCCGAAAGTCCAAGCATTTGAATATTTAAATTCGATTAGAAGGCAGGAATGGAATTCCTTTCATTTTGGTTTACCATTTGTCCGCTGTCCGCCATCTGCATGTCCACTGTTTTTGGGATCCTTGTTCTTGTGGCAGCAGCTACACGTGTGCCCATATCCTTTTAGCATCGGCACCTCTTGGGGATTGCCTCCGATTTGCTAGTCCACTTTTAAGCCTGTTGTTCCCGTATACCAATCGACTTCTGATTTCACTCTGCTGCCATCCCTTGGCGGCAGTATTTGCAAGGCGAAGTGTTTCGTTTACGGCGTACAATCAACGAATACTTTTCAATATTTAACTTGCACATTTGCGGACTTCCGGGCCAGAAGGCGTGCGACTTGACTTTTGTGCCGAAAACCCTTTGAAACTCCGCTTGAGTGGCGCTCATAAATTTGTTCAGCCCTCCTGTTTACACGTGCCATATAATTTTGGGTCCCAGGATTTATGGGCCATGTGCCACGAGTCGTTTTTCTTGCAACTACCAATTTGTTGTCATAATTCATTGACGAAATTATTAGGAAAATGCCAAACGCTTTGCATTTAATTGGCACTCTGGGCAAATGTGGTCCTTCTTGTTAGGACTTGTTACTGGCCCGAGGGCTGTGTGTGTGTGGCTCATAAGTGGCCGTTATCTCGCATGCAAACTCTGGGAGCTGGGTGGAGGGAAAGTAACCCAGAACAAAGCGGGAATGCATACTGTACAAAGCTTGTGCAATCTAACAAACAGTAGCCAAACTTTTCCATACAAGTCATTGGCCCGACGGCAGTTTGCAAAAACGTTCCCCCATCTGTGGCTGCTTCCTCTCTCTCACTCTCTCTGGTTCTCCACTTCTCCATCTCTCTATCAGAATTTCCGCTTCCTTTTTTTCTGTGTTCCTTTAAACTGTTTTTGACTGTTGTTCTGAATAGATCAAAGACACAATGCAGGAGGACTTGGATAGTTTGGAGGACTTCTCGGCGATAAGCCCTCGAATCTACTGCCGTTCCACTTGCAGATGAAATTAGTTGCTGTTGAGTAGATGTTGGGGAGGGGAAAACTTTCAATTTTTCAGGCTCACACAAAGCTTTGAGACATCCGAGATGGTGTCTGTCGTAGCTGCATATTTGAGCTATTAGCCTGCTGAAGACAATGGAGACAATGTGCAACTACAAGTATTTCTCTCTGCTTTACTTTTTCATAAATTATTCAAAAGGACAAAAGGACTTCCATCTACAGTCGACTCGGAATACGAACACTCGTAAATGCAAAATAGTTGAGCATGTTTTATTACGACCAGCTAAAAAGATGGCATACAAAAGAACGCTCGCGAAACAGGCTGTCCTCCTCCTCAGACCTTCTCCTATTCGGCGACAAAGCTCGGCTTGCTGCTGTTCTTTGTGGACAAATGAATCTTTAAGTGGAAGGAACGGGAATCTATGTCGGGACACTATATATAACTCTTGAATGCAATCAGGCGTATACAGACAGAATTTATCCATTTGTATTACAGTTCCGAGTTTTATTCTGGCTTATAGTTGCTGCTGGACCTGTTGTCTTATCCACTCATCCTTAGTTAGGGAACCTCATTTTGCACACCTTGCTAACCGAATGAGTGCATTCATGGACTCACCCACAAGCATCCCCATGGCACATCCCTTATGGTCTCGTTCTTACCTGCATAATGACCACAATAATGGGTGTTACTCGTACTCGTACCTTCAAAGACGCACACCTGGGATAGGGTCTGCTTTCCCCACAAAATGCTGTTCCCTCACATTTTTCCCTAAAGTACGTTACCCCATTTTGCACTTATGTCTGGGGCATGCTTTCCCGTTTTGTTGATTCCTCGTTTTATACCCTTTCAAAGGGTGCCATAAGTAGCGTATGATAAGTAAGTTTATGAAGGAGAAGTCACTTCTTTCTGTAAATAATATAATACAGTGAGAGAAACTGCAGATATTTTTCAATACTCTTCAAAAACTATTCATCGAAAGTGCATCAAATGTGTTTACCTGCTGGCTTTACCTTCTTTTGTTCCCTGGCTGTGTATTTTCAAGTGGGTTAAGTGATTTTCAGCTCAATTAACAAAGAGCAGGGCTTAGCCAAAGGAGCGTATGTGCACTCTTACGTTGACCGTCAAACAAAGTTCTGTCATATTAACATACCCTTGCTGGTACTCGTGCTCCATGCTAGGGCCAGGCGAGGACTTAGGGACTGACAATCTGACAGCCTGACAGGCTGTCAACCATAAAACACTAAAGGCCACTTGTGGGGTTGTTGCTTTTGCTGGCCTGCTGCCTTGCTGCCTTGCTGCTGCTCCGAGTCTCTGACTCTCTTTACAAACTTGAGCGGGAATTGCTACTAAATTGCAACATCGGAGTTAACTGCTCTAAACTTACGTGACATAATTATGCGTTTGACTAAGGAGGCACAACACAACACAACGCAACACAACGCAACACAACACACAAGAGCCGAGAAGAGGTGAAGGCAAATGCTGGGGCAGGCATATGGCCGCCTGGGAGTGTCTGTTGAGTGCTTTTGCCATCGTTGGAGTCCTGTTTACACATTTACTACGAAATGCATGCACCACGCAAAACCAAGAGCCCAGAACGTGCAGACAGTCGGCCAGACAAATAGACAAACAGTCAGTGGGGCAAACGAGGCACGCAGCAACATCAAGAGCAGGAAATAACAAGAGAGAACCGCAACGATGTGTGACACGACAATGAGCTACCCAGTACTCAACAGAGACCAAATGTCACTTAGAAATGTGGGTGAGAGAGTCTTTTCCTCATTCAAGCTATAAATTGTGGAGTTTTTATGTTAGTTGATGCTGTTCCCGCCTACAGGCATCCTGTCATTCAACATGCTATTAAACCCCGAAGTTACGAGGTACAAACACCAGCAGGGCAGCAGGAAAACCCCTTGGTTCGTGCCTGGCTACATTTACATAAGTGTGCGCCCTCCCACACTTCACCCCACACACAGCTAAGCTCACACATGGCCAGCTGTTTGCTGGCGGAAGAAGCTTAATGAGCACACACATGGACACAACCATTTTGGACCCCATAAAACAGATTTTTATTGCACTTAAATTAACTTCTGCACACGCACAGACAAATTTCAATGAACTGCTTCTGAAAATGGCCAACGGCAAACGTCAAACATTTTGGCTTGGACAAAAATCACTTCAAGGTCGCCCAAATGGGATTCCTGTACCCTGTCATACTGTGGAAGCTGTCTGGGCAAAGCCATTCCATTGAATCAGTGCGGTGTGGGTGCTGGCATATGTCGCCTAACCCTCCAACACTCACACACACTCATTGCCATTAGACACATGGCAGGCGGGCATGGACATGGCTTGGACCCGAATCTGGGCCAGACTCGAAACCATTTTGATTAACGACATTGTGCACTAATGTCAAAAGTCATTCAATCAGCCTCATGCCAACAGGCAAAACCAAGAGAGTAAACCCAAGTCGACTCGAGTTCACTTGGTGGGAGAGTAACAGTAACAGCGACAGGAACAGGAGCAGGAGGAACAGGAGAGCAGCAGAAGCAGAGTGGTAGTCGATGTTTCATTCATGGTTTCACTGGCAGCCGCATTGTATTCTGCGTTGACAGCATCGATTGATCATTGGCACGTGATTGAATTCAATTTGATGAAATACTTTAGCCAATATGTCGTCGCGGTAGTCAGCGATTGCGTTGTGTTGCGCAAATTTTTAACGATGTAAAATGTTTGCCAGCCAATAGAGAATGTTTTTTTTTGTCAAAGAACAAAAGCATTCTAAACCGAGACGATGATGTTCGCTTTTAATGGTTGGCACTCTCTGCCATGATGACATAATAATAAAGCTTGCAAAAAAATTCCGCAGATGACAAATCTGTTTGCCAATTTGCACGAGGAGCGGCGGCGGATTAATGCTAGCGGGGCAGGAAAGCGGTAAAAGGCTTTCGGGAGGGGGATCCATTCAATCTAATCCTCATACGGTGCATTACCATGCCTTCCGGCCAATCCATTCCAATTAGATGTCGAGCTCGTTATGCACCAGTTATGGGATTGATTAGAACAATGCCATCAACTCAACTCAACTTTGTGGCTGCATCTCTCTCTCGCTCGCTCATTTAGAGGTTTGCACATTCAGCAAATCAGCGAAAATGCGCAGCCATCGCAAATTCAGATTGGGCGGCTTCAAACTAAAAACCAATGCCACAGGGCCGCACCACATTGCCACAGAGCCACAGTGGCACCAGCTCCACACTTGCCCGCAGCCAGAAAACCAGCTGCCTCCGGAATGTTCCATGCAAATCAATTAAAATGGACGGAGCGGTCGATGCTGACCGAAAGTTGACAGCCAGCCAGGACGAAATCCGCTTAAATGTTGTTACTGTTGGCTCTGGCGATGTTGAAGTTGCCGTTGCCATGGCCATTTCTGTGGCTGTTGTTTGTGTTGCTGTTGCTGTTGGCATTTGCAAAGAACCAACAGACAAACAGACAAATGGATATTATCTTTTTATCTCCTGGGTTTGCCATTATTGTACTTCTTGTTGTTGCAAATGGGGCAAAGCTTTTAGAGCAGCAACAGCCGATGGCAAACAGAAGTAGCTGGAGCTGGAGCTGGAGCTGTTAAAAATTCTCCAACTTTCACACAGAGAGAAAGCGCGGTGAGAGCCAAGTTTTATGTGCGACCAAAGTGGCGTGAATGTAATGTGCTTAAGACTCGAAATTTAATTTGATTTTCCAATTAAACTTGCTCCCCGCTTTACGAGCCAAAATGTAAAATGCGAAATGTGCAAACCTGTGCGCCGTCAAACGTACTTACATCTATATAAAGTATATCCTATACATATGTATATATGTACATAGTGTCTGTACAAAAATATGCAATTCTTAATTGAAAATTGATTTCTCCGGGAAGGCAAAGGCAAAGGCAGAGGCAGGCAGCAGTCAGCAGGCAGCCAGCCTCAAGTGCAAATTGCTTCATTTGTATGCAATTTGCTGGTTTTGCCAGTGCGTTTCGCTCTTGGCTTCGTTTCGGTTTGGTTTCTGGTTGCAGTTGCATTTACGGTTTGTTTGTTTGTCAGTCTGTCTGTGCAACATTTTTCCCGTGCTGTTCGTCCTCGTCCACGCCCTCCTTCTCGCTTCCATTACCTGGCATCTGTGTTTGCCTTTGGAGTCGAGCATTTAATTTAATGAATTATTTAACACAAACAATTTGATGCGGCATCCAGTGGAGTGGAGTGGAGTGGAGGGTCCTTCTGCTGGTACGAACTCGCACTCGTAGCTAATTCCCAATGACATGTCCTAATTCAGAGCAGGTCCTGCCCTGCCCAACGATCATCTCCGATGGGCCTGCCCTGCCCTGCCCTGCCCTGCTTGGCCTGTGACAACAATAATATCAATCATGGCATACATTAGGGAGCATCCGGTGAATGCACGACCGGTTATGGGCTTTTAGCATTACCTATTATTATTATTGTTATTATGGGCTGTGACATGAGACCAGAAACCACCACATGACAGGTCTCTCAGTCTTCGTATATGCCAGCTCACACATCCATAGTTAAATGAGCAATGGCTGTGCATATGGAATGAGGAGAGGCCCAATGTTGACGTGGGGGATAAACATGTTGCGGCTTGTCGCATGTAATTTATTCAAGGAGCATGTCGGTTCCGTACGCCCATGGACCACAAAAGATGTTAATTAAGAAGCCAAAGTTAATCGATTTGCGGCCATCGCTGGCCAAACATGTTGATTGCTGTGGTCGTCTTTAATGTTGTTTGGCTGGGCAGGGCCAGCATCAACTGCGGCTGCCCACTGCGGTTACCGTTGTGCTTTTCGGGCATCCACATCCACATGGTTAGCAGATTTCCTATTTGATTGGAATAAAACGTGGCTTATCCGAGTCAAAGGAAAACTTTCTCTCTCTCTTCTTGCCCCTGAGCTGGGCATTGCTTTGGAAAAAAAGGAAAATATCAGAGCTTATACTGGCTGACTGCAAAAGTCAAACAAAAAGAGCAACTAAAGCACTAAAAGCACATGAAAAAGCAAACACTCTGGCGGATCTTTGCTTTTTAGTTTACTTTTTGGTCTTGGTAATTGTTGCATTTTCCCCCCACAGATTACAACAAAATTAAAACATTTTAGCTACCGGAAATTTACTAATTCCAAGATGGAGACCTGCAAACTTTAACTTGTACTGTTTCCGCTTCCGTAGCCGCTGCTGCTGCTCCACTGCAGGCTACCTCCGCTCCATCCCTCCATCTCCATCGCAGCTTTATTTTCCTTGACGGCATCGCTGTGCCATTTCTTTCGTGCCATGCCGTGCCGCCACTCGGGAGCTTTTAATGTTTTATGCCTGATTGAGTTTTGCTTTTGGTTTCTTTGCTCGGCTTTTGTTTTGCCCGCTTTTGGCTGGACATTTCTATGCGATTTCCTCCTTTGTGGTTTATGTTTTGAGCATTTCTGTTATTAAACTTTGGCAGCTCCTCAGTCCTCAGTCCACAGTCCCCAATCCCCAGTCCACTTCAGCCACTTCATTTGGCTTTGTGCTCCGGGCCGTTGCTAAGTAATGAGATCGATTCGATGCTTTTCATTCATATTTCCATTCTCATTCTCTTTCTCTTCATTACATTTCATATTTTTGCTCTGCTGCCCACTTGTGCCACATTTTTAATTGTTTTTTAACGTTTGATTATTTGAATATTCAAAGTTACTTGCTTTCCTTCAGTAATTGATTCCCTTCCCACAATTTTGTGGGTCATCATCGAAAAGTGATTCTTCCATACCTAATGGATGAATTTCGAATTCAATTTGCATTAGTTTTCTTGAAGAATAATTAGTTGTTTCCAAGAGAGTTCAACAGCCCTGACCTGACCGTGGCTTGTACACATGTACAGCTGTGTTCAATGAAATAGTAGTGCCGCACCTCACCACTTTCAAAACTATTTTTAAGACATTTTCAATCATCCAAATTAAACAAGTGATACCTTTTTTTAGAAAGCCTGGAATGTACACATTACGAACCAGAAGGAATTTTGGATTAATTGCATTCCATCTTCTTGGTTTACATCACTTTACAAAAATACCCATGAAAACTGCTGTTCAATGAAATAGTAGTGAATTTTTTGAAAATCGAAAAAAAAACCTAAATTTAAGTTAATACCTATCTTTCATATTCTACATGTTTCTTGAGGTTTAATATTTAGTTTTTTAATAATTTTGATTTAGTTACTTCCTTACTCCCGCCTGGAAGGAATTAATAAGGTCCTGCCCAAGCTCCAATAGGATTTTAGCCAATCCTTTTTCAACCACTGGCTCTAACCTTACTCTGGATGCCGGAATTGCATTTATTATAATGCATTTGGCATTTCCCCATAAGATTTTGATAACATTCAGATCCAGGGACTGATTTGAACATCGAAAAACGCTGATCTTTTCAGATGAAACCCAATTTCCCCAACCAGTTGGCGAGCTTTCTTGAGTATTTAGGATCATTATCTTGTTGAAAGCTCCTTTTCAAAGGTTTTTTTCAACTGGAATATGAATGTAATGTATGAAAAAGCATGATGGCCCACACAATTTTGTAAAATGCTCCAACTAGGAGGCTAGGAAGTACCACTTCATGTGGACTGGAGCTCATAAGGATCAGCCCAACATGCCCAATACCGTTTTTTCAAGAATTTGAACACTAATCTGATGTCTGTGAACGCCAAACCTATTCTTTCTGTTATTTCTTACCATATTATACAACTTTACACTCATCAGTCAAAAGTATTTTTTTGTCACTGCGACACAGCTCAGCCACATGCGTTCTTGCAAACTTTAGCTGTATACCCCTATACTCTCAGAGACAAACGCGTAGCTTTCTGGGACTTCTTGCAATTAAATAATATGAAGTCATTCGTCAACGAGCTGTCATAACACTTACAGTGTGATATAAAATTGTTTTCATAATTTTTGAGGATATTGAAGACCTTGACCTTGACTTCGACCATCTTCGACCATCTACTAAAAGACAATTTTTTCGCATAAAAAATCGTTTTTCAGTTTTTTTAGTTTAAACTATTAAATATAACAGTAAAGCACATTCAAATTAGTTTTGAATTCCATTATACCTCCTGATTTTAGTTTTTAGTCTAATTCTAAAGTCTCCCATATTGGACCGTTCAATGATTACTTATACGCTCCAAAAACAAAAGTACCGCTATATTCAAACATTTCTTTCATCAAAATATTCAATATATAAACTAAGCTTACTGATGGTAACTCTTTTGAATTGATTTAATTTGTTTTTTAATTTTTTTTTAATACTTGCACCCAGCACTACTATTTTATTGAACAGCAGTTTTCATGGGTATTTTTCTAAATTCATGTAAAACAAGAAGATGGAATACAAATGGAATAAGAGTTCATCGGGTTTATAATGCTTACGTTCCAATCTTTTCAAAAAGGTATAAATTGTTTAATTTGAAAGACTGGAAGGGTCTCAAAAATAGTTGTGAAAGTGATGGGGTGCGGCACTACTATTTCATTGAACACAACTGTATGTACATCAATATCCGTCCCCTTCAGGTATCTCGGTTGCATGTGAACACATCATGTACTCAATTAGTCATTACATTAGTCGGCCACTATGTATCTAATTGATGTATTTGCCCGGCCACGTTTTGTTTTACTCCAAGTTGGACAGCTCCTCCACCTGCTCCTGCTCCTTCCTGGCACCCCACCGTCTGCCACCCACACTAATTTGTTCGGGGCGCTCGCCTTTGGTTTATTTATGCTGCTGTGCTAAATAAATAAAGCAATTTGTAGCAGAGTCACGTAAATTGTAATCTGGCAAATAAATTGATTTGTTTGTTAAAATTGCTACCCACCAACTACAAGCACGAAACGAAGCACCGACTAACTATCCCGACTTCTTTGATGAAACTGGAGCAGCCGCCAGCGCATAACTGGCTGAAAAATATCGACATCCATTATGCACTGCCTGACAGTCAGACAGCCTGTGTATCCAAAGAGGTCAGGGATTGGGGCATCGGCACAGATACACCCAGCTCTCTGGCCAAAGACAAACACATCAAAAGCCCCACAAAAAACTGTGACCAGAGCAAACAGAGAGCTTCTCTAAGCCTACACCTCTGACATCTACATGAATACTGCCAGCGGTTGGTTCAGGGGTTTTGGCTTTTATTTTTGCTGCAGCTGGAAATTGATTTGTTTGCCACTAGACACCAGAGGTATGTGTGTACATATGTGGGCAAACCGAAAATTCTACTCTGACTTCTATCTAAATTGAAACTAGAATATTTATGCATACATATCCTCAGACCGAAATGAATTGGAATTAATATAATTTATGATTGTTAATTCGTTGCATTCCATTTGCAAGCGTTTATCTCATTATGGCTGCTGTCGTTTGAACTGCATTTGGAGGCTAAATTATTCAATGCAAAATGCCAAGGCCTGGCCAAATATTTGCCCATCAGATGTCGACGGGCATACACGGTTGATGCTGCTGCTGCTGTTGCTGCTGCCTAAAATGAAATTTATCTAGAGGAATTTGATTTTAATATTAAATGTGTCTGAGGGCAGGCATACCATGGGTGAGGCGTACCTCACACAGACAGATAAATCCATGCATATATGGCATCCATCCTGTATCTATACATTGGGGTTTGGGTTGCCAGGTTTGTAATGCCTGACTGCACCGCAGGCCGAATGAAGCACAACTATTCGAGCTTTCCAGCAATCCCGGCTTTAGTTTATAATGCTTGCTTACATCTCGATGCGAACTTTTTGGGTTGGTTTGGACCCGTAACTCGAGGATTGCTCTCTCCTGCCCTGTCCCTGCCCCTGCCCAGCCTGTCTGTCTGTCTGTCTGTGGCTTGGACTGTGATTTACAAGCGTAAAATAGCAGAAGC
The DNA here is from genome assembly GCF_008121235.1 of Drosophila subobscura. Taxonomy (NCBI): domain Eukaryota; kingdom Metazoa; phylum Arthropoda; class Insecta; order Diptera; family Drosophilidae; genus Drosophila; species Drosophila subobscura. Next base: position 23,773,561 of record NC_048533.1, on the reverse strand, counting down.
ATAAAATATTTAACTATTTTGTATCGACTATTCCGTGTCCGCCTTTCCTCTCCGCTTCTGGCTGTATGTTTCTGTGGCTGCTCTGAGGAGACTTCATTCCTGTGGGTTTTGTGGGTTTTTCCATGCATACTTTTGAGCGCTCTCCAGTCCGCGTCTCTCTCCGTGTTTGTCTGTGTGTGTGAGTGTATTTGATTTTGCATAAATTATTAATGAGTTGTTATTGTTGGCGGGCCTCAAACATCGCACGAAATATGTATGTAATGTATCGAAAGTTTCCCTATTCAAATATTATTTTAATCGTGTGTCCCTCTTAAAGCCGTAACGAACCCAAGCCTCAACCCAACGCAAGCCAAGCCACAACCGTTTTCCACCCATCAAATAATTATTTAAATTTCCACGAGCTGCAACAATGGCGGTGCGGAGAGCTCTCGGCCCGGCCAACGAATTTATTAAATTTTCATTAAAATTTATAGTTGCCTCATAAATCAGCAAATTAATATTAGGATGTGGGCAAAGCGCTGGTGGAAGGTCGCTAGCCATTGTGTATAACACGTGGATAAGCATAATTCACGTTCCCCCCCGTGTCTGGATGGCGGGGTCATTCATGGAGTCGAGCTGTGTAAAATTTGCGACACATTCAAAAATATTTCGCCCAAATATGCGACACTCATCGCCAGCCCAGACCATGGCATGTGACAAATTGTATGTGCGGCATTTCGCTTTAATTTAAAGTACACTTTTATGAATCGACGTACAATTTAAAGACCCGCCAGCTTCGGGTATCCATTAGGCGGCTGTTTCTCGTCTAGCCCTGGTCGGCGTGGGGTCCAGGGACAGGGACAGGCACTGGCATGTAACGTGCAAATAACAAATAAATGGCCAACTAAAACCAACATCAATCAGGTCATGTTTATGCGGGCGTGCAGAGCTTGAGTTTGCTTGCACTCGCAGACTCGGGCCCGTACTCGGTGGCTGCCCCTGCAGTTGGCCAACGGATGCCTTGGGAGTCGAGTCCACGCGATGCTGCGATGCTGCAGCCAGGAGCCTGCGATGTAATGCAATAAGTTTGCGTTATTGATGTCGCTGTCAAACAAACAGAGCGACAACAACAACTGCAACAGCTTTAATAACATTAACACAGTCTCTACCAACACCAGGCACGGCACTCTACTCGTAAGCCAAACTGACAAGTCACTCCTTTGTTAAGGTTGGAACTGACTCCGCTCTGTGTGTGTTCTCCGACTGAGAAAACATCAAACAATTTTGTTGAAAGAGTACACATCAAGCAACTTGTTGAACTATTGAGCTATTGGTGCCACTAAATCTAGTCAATCTTCAGATGCACCAAAGAGCATGCATATGCTGGCTTTTCTATTTTAAGTACCTCTAATAGACACAAATATTATTTTCAAAATTTGGTTTGGACTTTTTTTTTACATATCGTTCATTTTGTGGGAACTTATTATCGCATCTACCAACAGTGAGAGGAAATACCATGTGGTGGGTATACTCCAGGCAGAGAAAAAGCAGAGGATGCTGGATAAGCGTGAACAAGAGCTGTCCCCCAGTGCACTGGGAGGAAAACTCTCATAACCGGCATCGCCAGTTTCTTGGACAATTTTTGATTGACCAATTCATTCTTATAATTATCTTATAAATTTTGTTGCTTCGATTTTGTTGGCGCTTGTATAAGAGCAGTGTGGCGCCATCTATTGATATTTAGTATTATATATGACAAAGATTGCCGCCATGAAACTGATGGTGCACTTTGTAGTTTTAAATTATTTTGTACAGATGACGTCTTAAAATCACAAGCGACATCTATGAAGGTACAATTTGTACTGCCAAGAATTTCAATAGGTGGCGGTAAACTGGGAGTGCGAGTGAATGGGCAATATTGCACAAGTGAGACGACTATATGGTGATGGGCGCGAACGTTCGGTGTATTTGAAAGAGGGAAATTTATATATTTCAGACCACAATAAGCAAATTTTGAGCAGACTGCACTATGTACATACATACATGCATCTGTTTATGAACATGGCCTAACACAATATTCTGCAAAAGACTATAATTAAAACTCTAATTGAGATGAACACAAATAATTAGTATGGCCATTTGACATGGCATTTGGACTATAAAATGAAACCTCTCAGCGGTGAGAAGTTTATTTGAGTCATTCAATTTAACCCGAAACGAAATTATAATGTGGAATAATGAGGTCCTGAGCAGCCTGCGATTGATCCTGTCGATGCTGGTGATATGCGCAGTGAAAGGAGTAAAATATGAATTCCTGATCGACGATGAGGAAATATTTAATACCTGCCCAAATCAACCCCCTGGGGTACTTGGAACGCATGGACTATTCGACTTGTCAGAGTTTAAGACGGTCATTACAGATGATGTATTAACGCTAGGAGGAAACTTGACAGCAGTATGGGATATGGACCATACGGACTTCGTTTCAGTAAGTTTTCCAATACGACGGCCTACACTACGGTAATGAAATCCAAATGATTGTAGTTCCAGATCACAATGTATCAAAATGATCGTGGTATTTGGCGTCCGACCATATACAGCATCAACGTCAAGGATTTTTGCAGTGTCATGTATAATAAGAACTTCTACTGGTACACCTACTGGACACAATACGTGATCAACAAGGAGGAAGTCGAAAATCGCTGCTTCATGCGGGGTGTAAGTAAATGTCCAAATTAAAATCCTGTGCCTTGAACGTTTAGAAATTTCAGACAAAGCTACTTTTTGAGGAGTATCCACTGCATTTGGTTTTGAATATCGGCAACGCAAAGTTCTCTGGATTGTACAAAGCGCAATACCTGATCGAGGCATACAGCAGGATAGGCATAAGGCGGCCAATCAGTTTCTGTTTTGAGGTCAGGGGAGAATTCCGAAAGGTTAAATAACTTCACCATTTTACTGTACAATTACGATAAAGTAAGAGTTTAACCATCAAATAATAATTTCTTTCCACATAATTTACACCTTTTTAGCGTTGTTACATATAATAATATGGAATCGCCTTTAAAGTGGCTGTAAATCAGCAATCACTTTACATATTTGCACTTCCGATAAACAGCCCAAACTTCCACCATCGCCGAAGCTATGGCAGTTGCACTTTCTTCCCAATTTACTTGTTGGCTTACTCTACATACTCTGTCTGTCCAGTCTGTCCATTTGGGCCATCTACACGCATTTTCGTTTTCCCGGTCATGGCAAAATTATTCAACTAATTTTACGCTCTCGGCAACCATTTTTCCACTCGAGCACAAGATGGAACGAACCATTTTCATCCGACTTCCGTCAAGTCGGCTTTAAGCCAGGTTGTCTCTCGGCCGGCTTGGCTCGGCTCGGCCGCAGCGTCGCTTTACGTAATATTTGCAAATTGCAGTTTTACTTCTTCGACTTCGCGGTACGTACATACATAGCACATACATATATTGGCTTGCCTTCGCCTTCGTTGACTCGTTGCGCATACGCCGTGTGCGCGCTGCAGCAGTTGCATGGGAGCGAGGCAACTCGAGAGTCTCGACTCTTGGGCGGCCGTTGTGCAAGCTCGTGACACAAATTCTTTGGCGCATTCGGTGGTTTGGTAATTTCGGTTATTAGCTTGGTGTTGTCGCTCGAAAGGCAGTAAACAGTAAGCAGCCAGCAGTCAGCAGTGGTCGCTACCGGTTTTGATACCGGTGGCACTTTTCAAATGCAGTACGAGTCTTTCCATTTTGTGCAGGTCTCACACTTTGTCCGGCCCGGTCTGGGTCTGGGGCTGATCTGGAAACAAATCAAACACCGAATTCAATTCAAAAACCGCCAACGAAACACGAACAAAGCAAAGGTGAAAAAATGTGCTTTAAACTTTCTTTTTATGCGCCACTTTTAGCAGTCATTTCTTTGGGCAAACATTCGTAGTTGTCGTTCCATTCCCTCCCCGTTCGTTAGCCGCTTCATTGATTTTCATTTACACCGCAGACACGCCGCTGCCACAGCCACAGCCACACCACAGACGTCGCTGACATCCGTGCCGTGCCGCCCGTAATTGTTGCAATTTAGCAACGGGCTCCGATGAGGTAACTCAGCAGCAGCGCCCTGTCCCCAGAGACTGTAAGAGGGAGAGGCAGGGCATCTGTTTTGGCCAGGGGAGTCTCTGGTTTGAAGCTGGGGAAATGCTCCAGCATTTGCATACCACTTGACTGCCACTTAACAAATATATTCGATTAACCGGCCTATTGTAAATGACATAAATATTTTGATTGCCCTTTATTTCTCTATCAGCGGCATTGTCTCTGCTGCAATTTGCGCAAGACGAGACATGCAAACGCTTTCACTGACCCGAGCGGGGCAGCCGGAAATTGACCTGCAACTTGGTAAATCACTTTGTTTTGATTGGATTTTGATTTATTTTGATGGACTTTAATGAGATTCGATGCATGACAAATGCATCCCCAGTCTCTCCACATCTTTGGGGCAAAGTTTCAGCTACATTTTTATCCGTATTTCATCCGTATGCGATTCTCTAATTGTGTTTCACTTGATCTCTGTGAGGCACGTCACGTTGGCGGAAATGTGTGAATTATACGGTAAGTATATGGCAAAAGTTTTCACCACCAAGCAAACACTTTGCTATTAACGTTAAAAGTTCATTGCGGTTTCGTTTCTAAATCTTTCGTTTCGCCGCTTTTTATTAGCTGTTCAAAATTACCTCAGGTACTGCCCATGTAGGGGCTTGTCAGTCGATAAGTAATACTTCGTGTACATGTGACCAAGGGTCGATAATCGTCTCAAAAGTTCATCAGTCTCTCGAATAGTTCATCATTTGTTGTTGTTGCTGTCGCTTCTGGTAATGCGATTGTAAGACGTTGTTTTTGGACTCTGTTTTGGTTCCCCATAAGAGGCTTAGGCTTGGGAGACTCTTAACGGTATCGTGCAATGTCTTAATTAGGCTACACAAAATGCCATGAAAAATTGTTAAATGAAACTCAATGGGCGTGGCCAGAGCTACCGTAAATGAATGGTTTTTCCATAATTAAGGGGATTAGTTTGCGGGAGAAGTTTACGCTTAGTAATTGCTGGGAAAAGCACATACATTTTAAAATATATTAGGCAGGTGATGGCATATAATATTAAGTAAAGTGAGAGTTCATGTTACGATCGTGATATATTAGGAAAATTTAATGTAGTGTTTGTGGTAACTGTAGTATTTACTGGAGAATGCATACATATGGAGAAAATGCACATAAAAATAGCATATTTTCTGCTTCTTTTCAAGGTATGAGGTCAAATTTGTTGTGTCACAAATATCACTGATTTATTCATTGCACGAAGCAGAATAATATGTTTTTAAAAATTGTAAATAATTTCTGGGATATTATCCAGCCATCGCATTCATTTTAATTCCCTCCAACAAGTTCGTTGGCTTGGGTGTGCTTCACTTTTTTCCGACTCCAGTGCATGACTAGAGTCATGCATGTTTTTTTTATCTACACAAGAAATAACTATATCAGATGGGAATACAGACTCTCTCACAAACACCTCTCTCTCTCTCTCGTAACATATCACCCTCCCTTTCTGTGTCTCTGTCTATCTCTTTCAGTTGAACGCTGCACAGTGCTCTCCACGCTCAGGTGTTGTCGCATTTTGGCAGCTCTTGGGCCTGCTGCGCTCGTCTTGAGGTTTCAGTTTCGTTCATGACTTCGGCGCGTTAGGCAGCAGCAATCGCAGCAGCAGCAGCAGCAGCAACGACTGTAACAACCACATCTATACATCCACTACATCACTTTGTGGCTCGGCTCTTTTATTACGTGTGCATTATACAAAAAGTAAAATTTATAAACCCAATTACGTGTTTTACCAGCGTGCGCTCATCGTCGTTGGTGTTGCCGCTGTCACTGTCTCCGTCGCAGTTGTCGTTTTCGTTTTCGCTGTCGCTTACCGCTTGCCGCCTGTCGTTGTCCGTCCAATCCACGTTTTGGTTAGCCAAAACCAAAACCAAAACCCGAATAAAGTTAAAACAGCTGTTTGTGCTACAGCTGGGCCAAAAGCAAAGACAAAGCAAAGCTAAATAGCAACATAAATCGCGCGCGAGTCGCGACTAATATGAAGTTCGGTGCCTAAGTCTCTTGTTTCTCCCAGCATTGTGCAGAGGCGCACGCGAATTTTCGTGTGAGAAGAACAAACTGAGAGCAGAGTGTACAGAAACAGAAACAAATCGCATTCAAAAAGACTGTTTTAGTAGCGAAGCCAAAAGGCCCAGTGGAAACCAGTTGTGCAACTACGATTCCGAATTTTTCCAAGCCTTTTACTATCCCGAACCCGAGCCGTGAGATTTGCCCCTGCCGGCTCCCCTGAACCCAGACCGCAAAAAAAAAAGTGAAGCCACAGCAGCATCGACAGCAGTGCAGCCGCAGTTCAACAGAAATCGAAATGGCACCGAAGAAAGAGGCAACCTTGAGCCAGCAGCAGCAGCAACAACAACAGCAGCAGCCCGTCATGGACTTTGAAAGGATAAAGCGTCACTTCAGCTGGTCGGACCCCAGTGCCATGTGAGTCAGAGCTAGGGGTATTATTCGTAGCTGTAGCTACAAGTTTTTTACATCACCATAAACAGCTGCCTTAATGGTCCATAAAGAAGTCGTTAAGCCGAGAAAAAAAACCCCGAAACGGAACGGAACCGAGTCAGCATCAGTGGAAGCAATTCGTTTAAGAAGAGATCCAGCAGATGCGATCCACGATTGCCATCTACTAATCATATGAAGTTCGTTGCCAAAGTCTTTCGATTGTCTTTGCTTTGCTTTGTTTTACCCTCGGGCCGGGCCGGGCCGAGCCAGGCAGCAACAGCCGACAAGACAACAAAAACTGGTTGGCTTTGAGATCGTGTGGCTCAAGAACATTGGGTTTCCGTTTCGTTTTGTTTCGATTCAATAGAGTTGTGTTTTATTGCCGTTTGACCGATTTCTGAACCACACTCCGCTCGCACTCAGAGCGAGCCGAGCCGAACTTGTATACCAAATATTGCATAACGCTAATCACACGTGTATGCTGTCAGCGGAATGGAAGTTATTTTTGGCAAACAGGCAGATTTATCGGTGAGATTTGCGTATCAATGAATTAACTGACAAAGACAGGGAGAAAGAGAACGTTCATTAATTGAGGGAGCTATAGAAAGTGGAAGGACAGTATGAAGATGCAGCGACAGTGAATGACACTTGAATAGCGAGTGGATTACTCAGTGCATTGGCCAGGGGTTACATGATGCTGGGGGCTAAGTGAAATGCAAATTTAGACAACTCATCGATGATAATGATAATCGAAAATATGTGCACCTCCAAGCTCTGTTTGTTGTCGTCCTCGTGCAATTGTATACATAAGTATTTGTTTTCGCTGTCTTACCACATTTTCTGCACAAATTCCGCGTCATGCTTATTAGGCTCTGGGCTTTAATTGCATTTACGAGGAGCACTCACATGCTAAGCAACAAAGTCAGCTAAAGGCAAAAGTGACGAGTGAAATTTGCAATTATATAAAATACTTACGCTATAAAGTAGCAAATTTATAACAAGTTGCCGCACATGCGAACGAAGAGCCACTGAGGCCTCCACACAAACGTTAAAAATAGATTCCCAGGGCCAACGGCTAGAAGAGGGTAGAAGTAGAAGGGTTAAGCATTGGGCAACGGCTGGTTGGTTTTCAGCACTCGCCACTTTATTTAGCTAATTGCAAATTTCAATAATTTCCAAACACAAATCTGCAGGCAGCGAGCAGCTCATTTACCCATCATAAGTAGCAAACAAATAATCGTTTTTTGTGAAAAATTAACACTCATCATCATCATCCTCATCGCACTCGTAATCGGCGACAATTGGGCGCCGATCACCGACTCCTGTTGCAGCAAAGTAAAGAAAGTAAAGTGGATTATAAAACATCCGGCAAGACGCTCCGCTCCGCTCGATTGGATATGATGTGTGAAAATTATTTGGCCATAGTTCAAATTCAATACAATTGTATTCCCTTTAAAGTCGATGTGTGCGAAACGGTTTATGTAAATCGGATTTTTGGTCATTAATATATGCAGAGCTTCTTCTTTGATTTGGCTTACTTTGTGAATGATATAATATTGGCAACACCCAAGATACATATGGCTTCCAGCGTGGACAAGGGTGTGGTTATGGGATTTGAAAAAGGGTGCCACGAAATTAGTCAAAGTTAACAGAGAATCAACCCTTAAGCCCCCCTTTTCGAACAGCACTGCCCCCTCAGAAAATGTTTGCCAAAAGCCAACATCACATTAGCATCCGAATAGGGTTTTTTTTTTTGTAGGTAAGGTCTTTAACCGAACACTGCCTCATCTAAATGAGTTAGTTTGCTGGCTTCGGCGGTTTCTCTCTTTTGATGGCCTTCATTATACAATATCCAATGCTCAATCGGCTGCTGCGTCACTTCCGCATGAACTAGTTCAGTTGTGAATGGCTGGGAAGTATTGGGAAATCACTATGGTGTGTCTTGAGGGACGGACCCCCCACCGCTTGGCGTGCCATTAATTGTTGTTATTGTACCTTTTGGCTGATTGCCGATGATGCATGTTGTGTATCTGTATGTTTATATACCCGTATGCCAAGCACGCCCCCATACTCCAGTCCATACTGACCGAACAGGTGAAACTGTTTTAGCACGCGTTTGGGATAAAAATTCTAATTGCTGTATAATTAAAATTCCGCAATCATGAAACCAGAAATGCTGTTGGGCTGGTGCTGGGGGTACAATAAATTTGAATCAATTGAATAGAGCTTCTTTTCGTGTGTTATTCGTTTTAAAAATTCATTAAAAAAAAACCATAATTCAATAAAAATTTTAATGCCGAATGAGCAGGTTTGGTTAGTTGAAGAAAAAAAAAGTTTGTTGAGTAGTGTTTGGGTTGAAAGCTTGGATATCGTAGTTATAAACCGTCGATTTATCGACATGTACAACAAGTGTAAAAACGGGCAGCTACATGTAAAGTTATCGTAAATAACATAGCTTTTCGAGTCTGTTAACTTAACAGAGAAGCTTTTCGGCTCTGTTAAAATAACGCGTGAGTTTGAGTTATTTCAAATTCTCGACGCACTTTTCGACGTTTGCCAAGTGAAGTGCGAAAGGAAATGGCAATTTGATTGCCCAGCGAGATCATTATACCTATAACATTTCTGATGACTTTGGAGCACTCCGCTCTTTGTTCTGGCCAGCTGTCTAATTGACTTCAAAGTTCAACAGGCAAGTTGAATTATTATTTGCTTTGGGGAACACTTTTTTGGTCATATGCTTGAAAAATGGTAGAATATTTTAGACAGAGCGTCTAGAACTCTGTTGAACTTTAAGCGTGCACATTAAGGTACTATATTTAGAACCATTTTTCTGCCTAAATGTGCTGTGCCCTCAAAGGCCACAGAACGTACCGAGAAATGGCGTTGTCATCTTAATAAAAAATATATCTCTTAATGCCTGACAATGGAAGATTTATATCCGCAATATGCGAATGTCACTGGCTTTTGATTTCCTGAATAACCTTTACGTTCAAGCCGTCGCCGCCGGCAGACTTTAGAATGTAATTCTGAATTACAATTAATGAACTCAATCACGTAGGCTTCCCGGTAAATGTCCTGAATCCAGCCTGTCACATAAATTAACACCGATTCTTAGGGCCTTTGTGCCGTAAGTTTTGTTTGACAAGTGAGGGACAATGACGTCATTTGTGGTACTCACTTTTGCCAATACTTTCACCGACCCGACCGCTCGGCTGCAAGAAGCCATATGCATTGTCTTAGAGCAGCAGTTTTCGGTGTATTTGCTCATGGCATTAACAGCAATTTGGCCCGCCTGCTAATTGGCTCGAAATGTGTGGTCGAGTAGAGGAATAGGTGGCCGCAGCAGACTAATAGACAGCATTGCACAATGCGGACCGGGGCCAATCAAGCTGGCAAAAATCTGACTGAAATGCCGTGCATTGTGTGCCAAAAAGTTTTCCTCAGATAATTATAGACGGATACACATATTCAAAACGTTGAGCCCACTCTACTCCGACGGACGCCGCTCTGCCAGCTTTCGGTTTTCATTTTATTCGGCTTTAATGCTGCTTGTATCTTTTGCTCATTTGCCAGTTTACAAGAGACCTTGACACATTTGGGGCGTGTGTTTTTGTGGCTTTGGCCAAAAAATCTTCACAAATTATAAAAACCAGCGACGATCTCCAGACACATTCACATCAAAAGGCGAGTTCATTTCAAATTCGAAAATGGACCAAAAGCATTACAAAAGCCAAATGAAACGATTGCAATTTCGTAGATCTCTCAGTTAATGGGGCGTCGGCAGCGTCTAATTGTAATTAATTAAGCCGAGTCGCTTGCATTAGCAGCGCAGCTCTTTTGCATTTGCCAGACGCTAAACACCAGTCCAGAGTCTGTGCGGAGCTCCAGCTCCAGCTTGGCGTTGCGTTGCAACAGTTGCATAACATTTGGCAAGCACCAAAAGAAACAACTTTTGAGTCACCGCAGCTGCCGACCCTCCTGACGCTGCCAACTGCAGCGGGCACGGCACGCGAATTCGCCAATCTGGAGATGACACAAAGTCGTGAGTGCCATCGTGATGATCGTGTTGAGCTGATTTTATTTTTTATTTTTACCCTCACGATTCCATCTCCATTTTAGGCTTGAAAGACATAAAAGAAATAGGTGATTAGGACACAACACGAAGGCGAGTCGAACCTGAACGAGTGGCGAAAAACGAGTTTCAAGCGAAAGGGAAATTTTATCGCAAAGTGCAATCCGTTTTATGAGCTTGAAATTGCCGCCACAGCCGCCGTAGTAGTCGTACTCGTCGTCGTCTCGATGCAATTAATTTACAGCCAGGCTGGTAGCTTCTGTCACTCAGTCCAGGGCAGCGCCATTCCTCTGGCAGCTTCCCAGCCAACTCAACTTCCTCGTCCCAGTGGCGACCTTGTGCCCGTTTTCACAGCAGCATAAAAAAGTCAGAGAGAGAGAGGAGAAACAAAACCGAAATGAAATTGTCTGTATGAATGGACTGAGGACTAACACCACCACTGGGAATGGTTGGGGGCTATAAATGCGCAATGGAGCAGACAATACAACAAACAAAAACAACAATAACAAAAAATGTATATTTGAAATGTGCACATCGTGAAACAAAAGAGGCTGAAACAGAAACGGAGACAGTAAGTGAAGCTGTCGCGAGTGAAATTGATGCCATGGCAAAACCTCAAAATGTTGTCAACCAATTTCTTTAATGTTTTTTGGACATTTGCGCTTGTTGTTCATTGTGCTGTTGTTGTTCGGGCCAACTGCACTGGCCAGGCGAAGTCAACAAACTCGTCCAAGGTGGCGTCGCTGCCACAGCATGACTTGCCTAAACCCGAAAGCCTCTGAAGCAAATACAAAGATAAAGGCATACTTAGAAAATTGCAAGCAGAGTTTTTTGTGTTGGTTTGTTTTTGTTATTGTTGAACAAAATGTGTTGGCTGATCTTTGTGTCTCAAGTGCTGTTTCTCCGTGGGCGCATCAGATTAATATATGAACTAAAACATCAGTTTCGAAATTGGCAGACTAAGTTTACACGAGTCCCGTCCCATCAGTGTATTCCATGAGACGGCAGTTTGGCTGTAATATTAGCTGGAAAAGCAACTGGAGGCGCGCTTTTGATGATGAGCATTTTGAATCATAAAGTTTATCAAGACAGTTGCAGATTGCAACATATTCCCCCCGCTTAATGATGGGGAGCTGTCAGGCCGCGTGGCTGAAAATCAGAAATCAGTTTTCAGGGCTCATTAGCACGTTGCCTGTCGTCTTCCAAAAACCATGTCAAGTGCGACGGCGACGCATTTAGTTTATTTTTATTATTTCTTGATACATATGCACGCGTACCGCACGGATAAGCTAAACACATGCTCGTACATGTGCGTAAATTGCTTGTATTTAAACAACAATTATGTCCATTGCGACGACAACGAGGATGTTTACAGGCACATCAGTCAGCCAGTCAGTCAGCTGCAAAATCGCTTTTACGAGTGCGAGCCAGCCATTAAAGCTGACTGACAAGCCAGGTCGGATCTGACTCATAATCCCTGAAGGAAGCTCAGAAAACAATACCAATACCCTTCATATTAAATACGTGTACTTACTGATTCGGCAGCTGGATAAGCCGCAGTTTTAGGTCTCGGGACCGCATATAGCAGCCGACCTTGTCAGTTAATTGCCGTTTAATAACACCAGGGCTATGCCATGGTACGGTTCGAAGCCAGAAAAAATGTAAAAATCCATACCAAATATCCAATTGGTCAGCGTATCGCGGTCTTTGCAGCATTTGTCGACCATCGAGCATTGACCATTGGCCAGCTGCTTAAAATGTTTGAGCGCGTTTGGTTACAACACCCGAACCGATCTGATCGCTGGATGGATGGCACATTTGGCCAGCACTTTGGGGCCAGCGGCAGAAGCAGACACCCACAGCACACGGCACATTCGTTCGGCCGATCGGTTAGCTGTGCATTTTCAATGTCAGTATTGCGCAAAATGTGAATAGCATTTTTTTTGGGTTTGTGGTCAGGTTTTTGGTTTTTCTTCTGCCAAACGGCAAACGCCCTTAGTCACGCCCTTAACGCCGGCTTGTTAATTTTTGGGATGACATTGAAATTGTGCAATGGGGCAACACACACAACAAAAACTTTTAATATAGACATGTTTATTGATTTTGTTGGACAGCCGCCCGTCCATCACTCGTCTCGTCAATTCTTCGATCCAAAGCATTCTTTGGCACATTAATTATAGTAATTAAGGCATTTGATTTCGCCTTGAGGCAGCTGCGAAAATGTGTAGCTCCCCCTACACGACCGTCATTCCATCTATTAGGGGTGAACTTTGCTCTACTTACAATCACTTACATAAGGGAAACCACATTTTTAATTAAGAGTGCATGGGAATTTCAATGAAATTGCAATAGCAATTACAATTTATGAAATGCGAAGCCAAATGAAGCCATTACCCCGATTCCAGAGAGTGAATGGTGAGCGGTGGCGGCTGCTGCTGCTGCTGCTGCTGCTTTTGCAATTCTTGCCACTCACAAGAGCCAGAGCCAAACAGAAGAAGAGCTTCCCCGATGCGCCGCCGCAATGCGTTGAACAGCCCGCTCTGAAGGTCGCCTGGCCGTATTACATAAGACCGATGCACAGAAAAAACCCAAAAAACCTGGGCCCTTTTGCTTTTGTGCCGCATGGTTCCCTTCCCAAATAAAACCCTGCTCAAGCGCCGAAGGTGAACGAGCTGGAGCCAAAAAATGCTGCAGCGGAGCGCCAGGAGCGAAGCCAACAAACTTTGCCTCGCCAAAAAGTCGCTCACACGACGAGTCGACTCGAGTCGCGTTCATTCCACAAGCTGCCACAAGCGACTCAATCGCGAACGAATGAATAGAGTGGAGTGGCCTTTTGAGTGGGTTTCGGGCGGGCATACAGGTGTTTTTTTTTGCTTTTTGTTTCGGTTCGGGCCGGACCGGACCGGGCCTGAGTTTGAGCTGAGTCGTCGTCTAGCGTTCAGTTGAGTTTCTGGCAGCAAGGCAACAGCAAGCAAGTCCACAGTCTACGTCTACCACGCGTCTAAAGTCGCGCATAAAACGCACGTGCAAAAGTGCAACAGCTTCGCTCTCGTCTACTCGGCCCTACTCGTCCGATCTCTTTCACTCACGCTCTTGGCTGGCCGACTGTCCGTCTCTTTCATTGACAAAGTGTAAAGTGCAAAGCTAGCCCCAAAGCTAGCAACGTCGGCAGAGGCAGAAGCAGAGGCAGTAGCAGCAGCAGCAGCAGCAGCATCAGTGGAGCGGAGCTCCAGCCACAGCTTGGCCACCGACTCGAAGTCAGTCTTAGTCGAACCTTTCAGAGCAACGCAAGTGTCTCCGAAGTCTGCTCTCTCGTTGCCGCGTGATTTTGTGTGTGCCCCGAAAGCGCCATTCAAGTGTCCGGCTGAAACAGATATTTCTACGAGAATTGTTTGAGCAGAGAGCGCGTGTGTGCAAAAGCCAAAGGCGATTTTCGATCCATCTTTAATTCGCGGGTTCGTGCCTTAAGTCTTTCGGTTGACGAGAGCAATCAGCACATCCTACGCCTTTGTGCCCACTGTTCGAGGTGGAAGAGAAGTGGATTATAGCCTCAACAGAAAACGACAAAATTTGTGCAAAGATTTGCACAGTCTCCCCTGAAAAAATACAAAATAAAAAACCAAACGACGACGTTGAGGACAGCTTCGTAAATCTATTTAGAACGCGCATTGTAAGTGTAAATTTGCTCATCAAACAAATGCCTGGCACGGAGATTTGGAGTTTGTCGAGCTTGACTTAGGCACAAAAAGGCAAAAGCAAAGGCAAAGCCAAAGGCATGGCACGGCACTCTAGTGCTATATACACGTTTCAGGAAATCACTTCTCAAACATTCGCTAAAGGCAGGCAAACAACGAGCTCTGCTCATGTGGCTGAATTCTATACAAAATAATAATAATATTCAAGCAAACAGAAAAACAAAAATCAATTCTTCATAAAACAAATGGCAGCCGCTTTGTTGTTACTTCAAAGTCGACAATTACTTTGTTCGCAAAACTTCCACCATGTTGATGATGATCGTATCATCATCATCAATAACATCTCCACTCCCCCATTCCCATTCCCAATCCCAGTCTCAATGTTCAAACGCGTGCGTTCTGCGCCCGGCATACAAATGTCCGGCATGATTTGATATCATCGTCATCGGCTACCCAAAACGCTGTTAGAATGCGGACTCTGTTGAAGCCAGTGCCCAGAGCTATTGCTACACATTTTTGTACAGTAATTTATGGTACATAAATGTGTCCATAACTTCAGTGTTTAAGTGCATTTCACAGAGAATAATGTGTCATTCGTTCAGTACGGGTCCGTTGATTTTATCGCCATTGCACTTGGTTTAATTTGTATTTTATTGATTTATGTAGTTTAGTTGCGGCCTTAATCGGCTTAAAAGCTTGCGCAGTGGGAAGCCTTTCAAACGTAACTGTAACACTTTTTTCCACACTTTTGTACTTTGAGCTAAAAATAGTTAGCTATTTGTTAGCCATTGCTTTAGCTGTAGGAAGACCCAGGCAACATTAGAGACCCTCCCACAGGCTATTTCCCCTGTCATTATCTTAGATCATCGCATTTTTCATTCCCCTTTTTGTGGTCACTGTGCTCTTGGCAACACAAGTTTATACATAGGTGGATAGATAGATAAACCCAGACTGCAACGCAAACGTGCACTGAGAAGAGGTCATCGAGTAACCGAGAGCCGCAAGAGAGTGCTCTGTGCTAGCCAGTTATTTAGCTAGCTTTTGTGTACTCTACTCCCATGTGTTTACTTGTGCCGTCGTTTGCAATTTCGAGCAAAGTTCAGCGTAATTAAGTGCTGTGACTTTTTGCATTTTCATTGCACAAGTGCACAGAGTACAGCGATACAGCGATACACCCATACAGGTAGATAGATACTTTGATAGTAGTAAATCGTAATAATAACAATTATAGCAAAAGCAGAGCACAGCAGAGTGCTTATGTCTTATAATAAAATGCATTCATTGTCAGTTTTTGTGCACCCGAGAGACCTTCCCGCTGGCCCTGAAATTAGTTGTCAAGGTCTTCTCTCTCTCTCCACTCTGCACTCTCCACGCTTGCCATGTGCATTTCCGAACCGAACCGAACTGAACCTGCACCGCACCGCACCGCCACGACCTGTGTGCAGCGACTTAAAGCTTAAACTTGAACTGGTATTTTTCGTCTTTGGGGGTTTTTCTGTTTCTGTGCGAGTATCTGCTCTTTGTTGTACTTCTTTTTTTGTTGTTTTTTGTTTTTTGGGTCTTTCATTCTCTGTTTATCACGTCGCGGCTATGCTTTGAGCAGAGTTCAAGGTGCCCAACAAAAGTATGATGAAAACTGAAGTCGTATCTAGATGTAGACATGCTTATTGTATGCCATACAAGTGGTGCGACATTTAATTAATATCAAGGCACTGGCTGCCATTAACATACAGATTTATATAAATGACTGGCAGAACTCTACTCTACAAAGATCACTAAGTGATCCGATTCGATCTGATCTGATCTGAGCCAAGCCAAGCCGAACCGATTCAATCGTGTAACGTTGTTAAACTAATTACGGACAATTTGCATTGCTTAAATCGATATTAAATGAACGGTTAATATTTCCCCCTCGGCCTCAGTGACGGGGGGCATAACCAATTAAATTGAACTTAAACCGAACTGATCTCACGGCTGCAATGCAATTTGTTGGTCACATAACGCACTCGATAATTAAGGAGACTGGTCGACTGGTCACTTAATGACTAAATGCCAGGGACTAATCGCTCAATAACGTCAACTTGGATGATTAAGCTGCCTGGTTAGACTCTGAGACAGCGACTTAAGAACACTGCTAATGGGGAGAGACGAAGACGACTGACAGTCCGTCCGTACTCATAAAGATGTCTATTAGAACGTGCCCGGCCCAAAGGTGGCAACCTCTGAGGGGAAATTTGTAATTCAAACTCGCGGACATTAAAATTTTAGTAATTCATTTCATGACAGACGCAGCATATGTTGGGGTTCACGCGACCCCATCTCCCTTGGAATGCCGATATATCCCAGTCCCCCATGCCCCATCTGGAATTGGTTGTGCAATAGGCTACAGCACGGGAGGCATACGAACCACAATTGGGAAAATTAAATATTAATTGAGGCAATCGGACATTCTCTTTTGAGTTTTGCAGGAATCGTTGTCGTGTTGTTAGCTCGATTCGATTCAATTCGAATCCAGAGACTGGTTTATAGATTAACTAGACCAATCGATGGAATTGATTAGGTGCGGTGTGTTTGGTGTATTCCCTGCTGATGATTTCACATGAAACCAAACAAACCAATCAATATCGATCCATCCATTGGGATTATCTAATGGCTGGCCATATGGGGCCAGTGCGGGTGAGTGCGCGACTCTTGATTTTGGGCACTGGGAGCAGAAAAGTCTAAAGACCTGTTGCAGAACCAGTTGCCCGACAACTGGTTTGCCATTTGCAGCACTCGGCACTGGCCAAAAGACCAACTCGAAGAAGTTGCAGCCACAAAACTGTGTCGCACACAAGTGCAACAGGCATAAACACACCAACAGACGGACAGACAGACAGACAGGCATGAAGACAGCCACGCAGACATGCATGCAATTATGTCATCGGAAAAGCCAGTCAAAGAAAATGAAAACGCTTTGGAAAACGCAGAGCAAACAGGCCTGCACCGACGAGATCGAAAGTAATCGAAAGTCTACTCTGAGTAGCCGCACTTTGAATTCCCTGACACGGTAAAGGAGTTGCTTTGAGGGGCTTGCTGCCAAGGCAGTTCTTATGGGCTGTGGGCCTTTTGGGCCTGGCCTACCTTTGGAGGCCACTTTAATGTCTCGCACATGGCTGTGGCTGTGGCTGTGTCTTTCCCGCTTGCTTAATGCCACACACGTAGCGTAGCCAGAGGCATTAAGCAGTCTTTTAAAATCACAAAGCCATAATGGGTTTTCCAGTGCGCAAAAATAAACAAGTAATCTGTCCCAGCCGCAGCTGCTGCTGCTCAAAAGTCGTTCAGTGGTTGCATTGAGTTAGCCTATTGCCTCATTGAAATTTAAATTGTATTTAATAAATTTATTCATGCATTATGTCTGTCCATGCAGCTGGTTTGGTTTCCTGCCAGCAGCTTTCATGCTCAAGCGAGTTGCTCATTGCTCCGTGGAGCCTCACAGACTTCGACTTGTTGATTCCGCTAATTCATTGAACCACTTGAGACTCGCAAGTGAGTCATAAATTGCCGTTGATGCTGGTTTTGTTATTTACACAATTTAGACATTCGATGACGCACGTGGTATAAAACTTTCCGTTGCAGCGGAAAGGCCCCCGGAAAGCCATTGCATGCCACGACCGACCTTGGCACGGCAACGCACTCAGCATGCAAACCACAGATCAGCGAATCTCAACGAATCGCAGTAGCATTTTCAGTTAAGAACTTTGAAACTTTAACAATAAACCCATTTGGAGAGTTTGCATCCAAGCAGCAGCTCGTAGAGTCACAGTCACAGTCACAGTCGGAGTCATGTCCAAGAGAAACAACAGAATTCCAATGTCAAATGCGTACATTGCTTTTGGGCTCAATTATTATTATGATTATTGTGATTGTTGTGCTGACTTAAGCGGCTTTTGGCCTGACGACTGCCTGCCTATCCCCTGTGAATGACAAAATGCTCAACGTCAAGAAATATTCACAGTTTTCTTTGAGCCATGGATCATATAATGCCGCAGTCATACAGCATGACTGGGCATAACTAAGTACTCGCACAACAGAAGCAGAAACACCGCAAGGTGTTGATTGTATAATGATGTGTGGCAAATCGAATCGATATGACCGCATATTGAACGGACTTAGCGGGGAATTCAATTCAGTTTCGTACTTAAAGCTACTTTCCTTGCTCTTTTCCTTCTAGAAGCTTGTTTCAGGGATTTTATTTATCGAATTCTAGGGTAGTAAGCGCTTTACAGAGTCGTTGATAAATTCCTTACACCCTCTTACATTTTACCCATCTGCACAATCATCATTTGCGATGACTGATCAAAAGCAAAACCTGTGTAAAACGTGTGACGTTGGTGCAATGAAATGCCAGAGCCACAACTCGACAGACTGCCAGTCCAGCCAATGCATAAATCAAACAACAATTTATGCTTAAACATGATTATTATTTATACATTTCAGCATTGTTGTGTGTGTGAAACACACAGACACTTCGCAGACACTCGAGCAATTGCAAAAGATTGGTCTGGCGCTGGCGTTAAAGTAAAAGTAAAAGTAACTACCGGTTAAACAAAGGCAATCAAAACATACGAAATAAAAGTTAAACAAACGTTAACAAAGCAAACAAATACACACCCACCCACCCAACAAACAGCAGCAACAGCAGCAGCAGCCAACAAAAACAATCACAACAGACAAATAAAATAAAATGCTGATATCAACGTAAGTAAATCCCGTGGATGAACATGAACGTGCAGAGATTACGGCCATAAATCGCAATCAGTGTTTCAATTTTGACCCACTGGTGTTGACCCACTTGGGTGCCAGTCAATCGCCGCCGGACGATCAGTCTTTCAGCCTTTCATGTCAACGCCCGATCTCTCGGCCTTAACACTTGTCGAACCATTAACATTGCATAATCCCTCAGCGAGACGACTTTTGATTTGACTTTTCCAACGCTTCGCTTCGCCCTTTTTGTGTCTTTTCTGCTTTGGCTTTGGCTCTTATTGTTTTTGTTTTTATATTGTTTGCATATTTGCCACCGACCGCATTTCTCAGCGGGGCGAACAAGTTTGTAATTATGTCAAATACCAAAAGGCGCGCAGCTCATTGCATAATCCAGACAATTCCCATAGCTATCGCGAATTCCCTCTTCTGACTCCTCACTTGATTAATGCTCTCATCTCATGAAGCTGAAACAATGCCTCGACTGGACTGGGTATTACCCGGCCTTGGTTTTTGCACTCCTCTCTCGCTCGTAATTCAAAATAATGAGAGGCCATTGATTTATTTGGCAAATGACGAGTTTGCCATTTCAATGGCTGCTTCCTCGTTGGCCTGTCACTCTGTGCTGGTGCTTAAGCTTAAGAATAGAAGCCCATAATTATATGCCACTGAATGGAAACAAAACTAACAAAACAATTCGCTCAAGAGCCGCAGAGCCGCAGCGACGACAACAAAAGTCAATTACACGATGTCATTTGCATCTTCCGCGTGTGGAGGCGACTTGTATGGAAATGTCTAAGAGATGTATTGCTTATCAATTCTCCGGCTTCTCCGAACTGGAATTCCCCACGAAGGCCCAGCGAAAGAAAGAACCAATTGTACATTCCTGTGGGATCGGCGTGCTTAAAATTCAGCTCATCAACGCAATTGCTGCGTGACAGACTCCAGAGCCAGAGGCAGAGACAGTGGCATAGCCAGGAACAGTTTAAGTCCGAGTCTGAATGTCTGTCTGAGTGTCTACCTTTGCATGCCTCTCCCTAGGTTGATTATATGCGATTATCCGGCTCAATCATCAATGAAATGGCAACACGAAAAGCCTTCTCCCTTACCCTTATCTTACCTGTTATGTAAGCCCATAAACAGGCAGAAAATTTAACAGTCTTTAGCTTGGGATGACCTCATTGGCACCTCAGAGGGAGTCGCACTGAACTTTGTCTGCCTGTCATCTCTCCTCCATTCTAAAGTCCGCTATTTACTCAATGAGTAAAGTGCAAAAAATATAAAATCTGTCAGTTGTGGCACACGAGTAACGTTCAATTTATTAACGATTCGGGGAAATATACTCTGAGGTACAACATAAACAAAACTTGGTTTTATTTCCAAAATGTTGATATATCTGCGGGTCTTTCCCTTGAGTGCCTTTCCATGGAGATAAGTCACAGAGATGTTGACAAATCTCTAACAGATTCTCACGCTCTATCTGTCGACTGGGATTGTCACCAGCGATGTTGCAAGCCACCGCCAACATCATCCACATTCAACAGCCCAAAAACAAATTCCAAAATATGTGGCGACTCTATGGACACATCGCTGCATGCATAAATAGCGCTCTAATAGTTAATTAAATTATCAATGAGCAGGCACAAACCAAACACTATCAACATGCCCAAAACTCTTAGCCATAAATGTCAAACGCACCCAGCTCACAAGAAAAGAGAGAAGAGGGAAAAATGTCGGTTTGTTTGTCATTATAAAAAACTACTTGGCCTGACCTTGTCCATTGTTGACTGTGCGCGCGCACACACATTTACATTCACATTCACAGCCACAGATATTCCAGCACACAGATATACAGAAATTTACGCAACTTGCGAGTGTTTGGCTCTTTTGGGCAGCAGTGACTAACTCCGACTACAATGTGGTCGTACGCAAATCGAAAGACTCCGTCAGCGAACTTGAAATACATTTCGTCAACGAAATTGCAGCATGACTACGAGTATCTCTGAGTGCGTTTCGTATTCAGAATATGTTGTGGCCCAGCCCAGCCCAGCCCAGCCCAGCCCCAAATGTTGTCAGTTGATGAGATGGACGCATTATGCTAATATTTGATAGGCCGTATAATAAAGCTACTACTTAATTTTCACTGCAAACTGGGAATCGGCTGTCGAGGATGTTTGCTCTGCACTCGAGCCTACCGTAGGCTGGCTGATGGCTATTGGGCAACCATCATATCATCTCAACTCATCTCAGTTCGGTTCGAATCGGATCGTCTGTCTCGTGCCTTATGGAAAATGCAAATATTTGCGGCCGCTTGAATATTTATTTTAACGAGAAGTAACGCAACGCCAGCGATTAGCAAAAACTTGGCTGGGGGTTCGATCGTACCCAAAAATTCAAACGTTTTCGAAAGCGACAACAAAACTGATCGACTGCGCTCAATCAGTGACCTTGAACTAGTTTCCCCCCGCGTGTATTTTTGGTTTGTGTATCTCGTTTCTTGTTTTCATTTCTTATATGACTTGCGTTTTGGCCACCCCGAACCCCGAGACCCGAAACCACCAACCACGAGACTGTTTATGTATCGTTTCGTTAATGATACGAAAGGCCCGCAGTCAAAATATGTTAAAGAGGTGCGAATGTGATTAATTGCAGGCAATTACGAGCTTTCTTCGCCGAACCATGGATAACAATGCAGCTAACCTTGACCCAAAATTGGCTAATCTCCCCCGCCACATGGCTCGAGCCTACGCTGCACAGAGCAATGCAGGCCAAAGCTGCATGCCAATTGCATAATGGAACCAGACACCAATGCAAATGCAAACTACAAACAGTTTGCATATTTGCTTAACGGCTGGCCCGTCCAACTTGGTCCGCGGCTGAGACTGTTAAGCAATCAGCCGCCAGAGCTGGTCCGACCAGAAAGACCATTGAGGCTTTAACAACTTTACTTTACTTTTAGCGATTTGCTTGGTACGCATTCACTTCGTACCGACTTTGTGTTGCCAACTTTGCCAAGCGATCACACACTGACCACTAACCACTGACCAACTGGCCAAGTGGCCAAGTGGCCAACAAGCGCGTTGGGTAAGAGAGACGAGTGTGTCTGTTGGACCAACTGTATACTCGTAAATATTGAAATGAAAAGTGTGGCCAACCAATGCTCCATTGTTGCTATATTTCTCTCTCTCTCTGTGTGTGTGCTTCATGCTTTTTTGCAATGTGTGCCGCTGACATAGTTTTCGTAGCGCCAAACCACTGAAGCATGCACAAGATACACTGAGATACAGATAATACTCATATGGGACCCGAAGATCGTTATGCAAATGCAAAAACCAGCAGCAGCAGCAGGAAGCATTCAACAGTCAATAGCCAATAGAGCGAGGCACAAATTAATAATAAAATATTCTAAAAACCGAAACGAATGACCTGAAAGTGCAACAAAGTAGTCGGAACAAGTTTTTAGTTTCAATAAATAATTATTATTAAAGACTATTTCGAGTAATAGCTCCGTTCTAATTACAATCATTTGCTCTCCCTTGCAGCATTCCCACAGATTCCGCGATGGCGGCCACAAACAACGATGGTGGCACACAGCCACAGAATGCTGTTTCAGCCTGGGGCCAGCCCGCTGCTGGACCACGCAACACACAGGCCGCCGTATCCGTGCGACATGCCTTCAAGGCCTACGGCAAAAAGAAGAACGCCAACCAGGTGCTGAATAACCTGAATATGACAGTGCCCAAGGGAACAATGTAAGTAGACAACGAACGACTCATCGTCTCTCTTCTATAAAAGTGAAATGTTGACAGCTTCATTTAGCAACTAAATAAAATAGAAACGGCGAAAGTAATTAACACATCAGTTCAGACTAGAGCACCGGCCATGGGATCTCTAGTATAGACTGTATTTTAGATGAACTCGAATTGGATATTGGCAGACGATTTCCTTGTAACTGAGATTTGATTGCATGCCATGAGATTTAGAGTCTCCATCAGAGGTCATTTGGTTACGCTCAAACTCGAACTCGAACCTCTACTAGCAGTAATTGCGGCAATTATACGAGTATACGAGTACGAGTCTATGGCTAACCAGTCCGGGCCAAGACTAGTTTGCTCGCTCGTACTCGTAATCGTAATCGTACTCGTATCTATCTTGTAATTGAGACGGCATTTTTGCATGATAATTTGAAGCGACTAACGAGGGTCGATCCAGCACTTCGCAGCCAGATGCCCATTGTGATCCCTATTAAGAGGCTTCCTTAACGGCTGACGTCAATCTCTGGTCTCTGGTCTCATTCTACACGTTTTCACAATTAAACAAACGCCAGTCGCATGCAAAAGACGGCCATTCATTTGCCAAGTCTGGAAATAAAACCAATATGCAAATCAATATTGATCGATTATTGGCAGGAAAACGATATTCAAAGTTCGATTTGCTGGTTTGTTTGGCTTCTACACCCAAACAGATATCTCTCCATCTCTGTCGCGGCACATGTGCTTAATTGTGCACGGCCCTCGAGCCTTAGATTCCGACCGCTTCATGAATTTTTTGGCAAACATTTAGGGGCCATAAATTTCCAATCGTAAATAATTCATTTTTTATACGAGTATTTTTGCCTTTGGCATTGATACTCGTAGAGGTAGAGCTCTGGCTGAAGTATTATAAAATTAAGTTTCGGCATTCTTAATGATTTATAAGGCACACTTAACCAGCGGCTATCAAGCGTGTGTCGTAACGGATTTTTGTTCTACGACCAACGAAACGAGTCTGCTGCAGTCTTGACCCAGTTAACAGTTTGGTTCGTTCAGCTTTGACCTAGGTCATGTCAGCCAGTCGAGTCAACGAACTGCACATTGTGGGCCAGGCCCAAATGGCTTTTGGGTTTTCAAAGTCACTGAGGATTGACTTGGCGATTATGACAATTAAAGTCTGCCAGAAATAGAGACTGCGGCAGCGACAGCGACTGTCCTCCCTGGGGGTAATATCAAATGTTGTTTATGGCTAAAGTTTAATTCGTTAAGTGGCGCTGCGTGTTAATTATAATAATAAATCCAATAACAGGCCAAAACGTGCGACCTACGCTGGCTGCCGCAACATTTTGTCAAAGGCCGAAAGTCCCAGCGCAAAACAGACGACAATATAACAATCCGATAATCACAATAATCATCGCCTATGAACCTCATCATGATGATAGCTCCCGCTCCCGTCTCTCTGTGTGTCTGCGTGTATGCGTCTGCCACTCCACAAAAAGAGGCGGAGCAGTCGCATTTGATATCTGGCTAAGGGGAAAATGCTGCTGCCCCGCCTCTTGCCTCCATACATCTCTATTTTTCTT
Source organism: Drosophila subobscura (assembly GCF_008121235.1). Classification (NCBI taxonomy): domain Eukaryota; kingdom Metazoa; phylum Arthropoda; class Insecta; order Diptera; family Drosophilidae; genus Drosophila; species Drosophila subobscura. Next base: position 23,749,144 of record NC_048533.1, on the reverse strand, counting down.
ACTGCTCAAGGTGAACATTTCGAAATAATTCAACTTGAACTGAGGGAATTAACATTGACATCGTCGCTGACATGCCACAAATCGTTATACATACATACATATGTGTACGATAATACCATTATATCTATGTACATATGTACATAAATATATATCCCATGTTTGTGACGTGACGACAGTTTTCGTGCTGAATTTGCAAAACAATGCTTTCTCGCTGTCGTTCTCTTAACGATTTTATATACAGTAATCGTAGATTTAAAAGAGTAAATTGTATAACTTATATTCTGTCTAAAGCTCATTATCGATGGGGGGGAGAATGAATTGTCTAGCCATTATCTACCAATTTACCAAATATATCTACATCAATTTCTAACTTTTCATCTATTTTATTGGCCACTTCTCATCACAATATCTTTCTTCTCTCTCCTTTAGTTATGGCCTACTGGGTGCCTCTGGCTGTGGCAAGACCACACTGCTGTCCACCATTGTCGGGCGCCGCTACTTGGACTCCGGCGAGATCTTCGTGCTGGGCGGCAAGCCAGGCACTCGGGGCTCGGGTGTGCCCGGCAAGCGTGTGGGCTACATGCCCCAGGAGATTGCCCTCTACGGCGAGTTCTCCATTCAGGAGACCATGATGTATTTCGGCTGGATCTTTGGCATGGAGACCAAAGAGATTCTGGAGCGCTTGCAGTTCCTGCTCAACTTTCTCGATCTGCCATCGGAGAAGCGTTTGGTGAAGAATCTCAGTGGTGGACAGCAGCGTCGCGTCAGCTTCGCTGTGGCTCTCATGCACGACCCGGAGCTGCTCATTCTGGATGAACCCACTGTGGGTGTGGATCCCCTGCTGCGCCAGAGCATCTGGAATCACTTGGTGCACATCACAAAGGCTGGCCAGAAGACGGTCATCATTACCACACATTACATTGAGGAGGCGCGACAGGCGCATACGGTAAGGCATCTCAGGAAAATCATTTGTAGATCTTAGCTTCATCTTTGACTTTATTTCAACACTTTTGTAGATCGGTCTTATGCGATCGGGACATTTGCTGGCGGAGGAGTCCCCCAGTGTTTTGCTTTCCATCTACAAGTGCATCAGCCTCGAGGAGGTTTTCCTGAAGCTGTCGCGCATCCAGAGCCAGAAGGGAGATGTGACCCATGTGAACTTCAGGTAAGCCCCACCCGGACACACTTAATAAACGTATTTAACCCCCCGGTCTAGCGTCACACATTCTAATCCCCAAACCGTAATCTTTTCCATTTGGCACTCCACTCGCATGCTCGCAATCTGTGTTCCACCATCCCACCATCTCTGTGTTTTGTGATAATTTGGAGTAGTAACAACATTTCGTTGCACGCAATGGCATTTGGCAGCAAGATGGACAAGCCCAGCTCCAGCCAAGAGGGCGGCGTTGTGGGCCTCAACTTCCACCAGAGCAAGGAGGTGCTCATCAACGACAGCAACGGCTCCATCTACACGGTTTGTGCGCCATTCTTTGCCCGATCCCCTTACTCATTTTGTTTATTTTTAACCGCATGTTAGCTGAACCAAGAACCGTACAGCCCACCGCCTGCCAGGCGGAACAACAACCCCAATGACGAGGAGAGCTGCCAGGACTGCTATGCCAATCTCTGCAGGGTCACCTCTAGGGGCAAGATCCGTGCTCTCTTGACCAAGAACATGCTGCGCATGTGGCGTAATGTGGGTGTGATGCTGTTCATCTTTGCCCTGCCCGTGATGCAGGTGATCCTCTTCTGTCTGGCCATTGGACGCGACCCTCAAGGCCTCAATCTGGCCATAGTCAACGGAGAAATGAACAATACGGTAAGCCAGAACAACCAGCAGATCTCGCAGCTCAGAGTTATAATTTTGCTCTTGTGTTTACCCCTTTAGGAAACCTGCTACTGGGAGGACGGCTGTCACTTTGCCAACCTGGGATGTCGCTATCTGAATCACCTGAACACGAGCGTGGTAAAAACGTACTACACGGAAATAGAAGACGCTAAAGCGGCAGTTAGAAGAGGTGAAGCCTGGGGTGCGGTCTACATCACGGAGAACTTCACGGACGCCTTCACAGCACGCGCCGCCCTTGGCCGCGAGGCGGATGACGAAACGCTCGATCAGTCTGAGGTTAAGGTCTGGCTGGATATGTCCAATCAACAGATCGGCGTCATGCTCAACCGCGACATACAGCTGGCATATCGTGACTTTGCCATGGGCCTCCTCGGACAGTGCGGCAACAATCCCAAGTTGGGCGATGTGCCAATTCAGTTCAGAGATCCCATCTATGGCACCATGAATCCCTCGTTTACCGATTTCGTAGCACCCGGCGTTATCTTGACGTAGGTTTATCCCATAAAACATCCGAGAATGCAATTCATATTTCGTAATTTGTTTTTATTGTTCTATAGAATTGTTTTCTTTTTGGCTGTGGCTTTGACGTCATCGGCTTTGATCATTGAGCGCACTGAGGTAACACTGAGATGAAAATATTTATATATTTCTGCATTTATTAACTTTTACGATTCATTGCAGGGCTTGCTGGATCGTTCTTGGGTGGCTGGCGTTTCGCCTGGCGAGATCCTCTTCTCCCATGTCATCACACAGTTTGTGGTGATGTGCGGACAGACCACGCTGGTGCTCATCTTTATGCTGGTGGTCTTTGGTGTGACCAACAATGGCGATCTGTTCTGGGTAGTTGTGCTGACGCTGCTGCAGGGTATGTGCGGCATGTGCTTCGGCTTCCTCATCTCCTCCGTTTGCGAGCTGGAGCGCAATGCCATCCAATTGGCGCTGGGCTCCTTCTACCCCACCCTGCTGCTGTCCGGTGTGATCTGGCCCATCGAGGGTATGCCCGTGGTGCTGAGGTAAGCCAGAGTCGTAAGGGATATTCAAGAATCCAAGTACAATTCTGTTCTCCCCTTTAGATACATTTCGTTGTGCCTGCCTTTGACGCTGGCCACCTCATCACTGCGCTCCATCCTCACCCGTGGCTGGGCGATATTCGAGTCTGATGTCTATATTGGCTATGTGAGCACGCTCTCCTGGATCCTGGGCTTCCTGATCCTCACGATGCTGGTTCTGCGGGCGAAGCGCGGCTAGACGAGTCTGTTTACCTGGAAGAACATAATTTTAGATCGCGTTTAGTCGTTATTGTCGTCCCTTCATAGCTCTTAAGATAGTTCCCCCTCTGGCTTTTACTCTTTTCAATTCTCAAACTGCAACCTTTGCTCCCTTATGTATCCCTCCCTTTCTGTTCTGTCCAAATGTCATAAATTATTTAAGCACACACGCAGCTTTCCTTAGCTTCTACTTTGCACTCCAAAACACTATAAATAGTTGTTAAGGCCTGCACATTTCGTAGCTTAATTTGTAAGGTTTAGGTACCTAAATGAATTGTTGTAAATACGAGTATGTTTTGTGTCACAAATCAAACAACAAAAGTCCGTAGCTAGACGTCCATTATTCGTAATCCTCTGTTCTAGACCTACTCTTGGTTCCAAAACGGGCAATTTATTACACACACACACACCACACACACACACAACTAATTTTATATATTTTTCAATGGACTGTGATTGTTTTTTTTACATATTTCACGCGAAAGCCTAAAGAACAAACAAACAAACAAACAAAAAAAGAAAACAAGAAAAACAAACAAAAAACAATGGTGGGTTTTGTTAATAACATTAAGTAGTTTAAAGCATTTTTTGTATGGGTTTAAGTTTTTTAAGTTAAAACATAATTACATAAATACAATAATGTACACTACCCTAAATATATGCGAATATAAATATTTTGGGAAATATTATGCTCTTGTCATAAGTATTTCACAACGAAAAAAACAAACAACAAAAACAAAAACATATAAAACAACGAACAAGTGAAGCAAAAGTCCTTATTTAAGCATGACCAATCATTAACTACATATGTATGTGAGCGCAGTTATGTATAAATAACAATAAAAACGTGAATAAAAATAAATATCTATCTTTTCATTTACAATTTAAACAAAAGAACACAGATTTTCCATTCAATAATATTTTGGAGTGTCCCATTCAAAATCGATAAGCAGCGCGCAGAACAAAAATATGTTTTGATAACATTATAATAACAGCGAACTGTAAGCGTAACATAGCAGCTGGTATTCGATGACTGTCTATCGTAGAGATGAGCACGCTATCGTGATACAAGACCAGTCACAGTATGAATTATATACAGGGACTGTTTTGTAAAATGTTCATGGATTATTGCCTTTTATAGCTAGACATAACTGCATTATGATAAACACGTTGTAAATCCAAAAACCACATCATGAATTTTCATTTTCTACGCGAAATTGTATTTATTCGTCCCCAGCAGTGACATAAAAATACTCGTGACAGGTAACAGCTACCCAGATGTAGCGCATCTCTGTTACCTGTCGACAATTGCACATCCCTAGTTTCCGAAGCTAAAATCAAAACAAAATGCAGTAAAAACTAAAAACAATTAAAGAAATGGACAAATCGAGGTCCAGCGCTTACGAAAAGTTTACTGGATTTGTCGACCAACTACGCAACACAGAATGCAGGTGGGTTTTGCCTTTTGTCGCGTTGAATGTCGCTGCTGTGCACTGCTGCATCGGATCGAATGTTGTGTGTTGGTGTTGGTGAGGGGAGGGGGACCGGCAACAGTTTGTTGTTCATAATAAAACATCTATATAAACGCTTATATATGTATATCGATTCCACTGGCAAGTCCATGCCCAGGCTGTGTCTTGGCCCTCTGTTGCAACAACCAACAAATCCAGCAGCAACATAAACATTCCCAGACTTATCTTTGAGGAGTGCATTCGCTATGACGTCATCCCGCATACCTGAGCACTTAATAATCTTTTCATCTGTCCACAGCCAAAAGCAGAAGATAACCTGCTTCCAGCAGATAGCAGAGTGCATCATGTCGCCCTCGCTGGCGGGGCACATCAACTATGCAGCCCACTGCGGCACGGCCACGAATGTGCTGCTGCTCTTCTGCGAGGATCTCGACTCGCAGACTCGAGTGAGTGCCGAGGAGAACTTGAACAAGATCTTTCGCGCCCTGGAAAAGACGCGAGTCAGCCGCATACTGATGGACTTGTATGGTGAAATCAAAAGGAATGGCAATCAAAGGTAAGCGGATAAGTAAAGTGCACGCTAGCGGCAACTTTTAATATTTTACCTGTTTTAGATCATTGCGCATTTGCTTAAACCTGTTCTCCTACTACGCACCTCACATCAAAGAGAAGCACATCAAATGGTATGCAGTACGCTTGCTGCAGTGCATGTCCACCATATCGCAGCGCAAGGAGACCCTGCTCCAGGAGACGCTCTGTGACTTTGTGAAGAACTTTGGCCGCTATGTGCAGCAGGGTCTCAGCGATAGCGAATCCTGCAAACTATTGGAGGTAGGAAGCAGCCTCAGGCATCTCTCTATCCATTATACTCTATTGACTGAACTGTCGTATTACTTTTTGCAGACATTTCTGGGCAACATTGGCGCCGATTGTGCAGTGAAGCGCCGCTGTTCGGCACAAAATTGCATCAGCCTGATAGAGCATGCACGCCACAAAAGCCTCATGGCCAGACATGGACTTAACAAAGTGATGGGTAAGCGGAAATGAAGCGCCTGAATAGAATGCGATAATCGCATTGCCTTGCCACAGAAGGATAGCATAGAAAAGCCTTATTTTAAGCCAGAATTGAAACAAATTGATGTTTATTGCATTCGCATTGGGACTGCTAATTTTCAAATTCGATTCTTTTAAGAACTGCCTTAATTTGGTATGGATGTTACTTTAACTAATCCTTGAATTGATTCCAAGGGTTTTGCTTCTATTACTGTTTGGCCATTTAACGCCCCTTAAAAACTGTATTCTCATCAATAATGAAAATGGTGTTTAAAAAGCGTGTAACATTCCAATTCTAAAGCCGATTCTACATATATGTATGTACATATGTACATACATAAATGTTACATTGTACATACATACACGTGTATATGGTTGAATGGTTGGCAGGAAAAATATTTTTAATATTCTAAAAAGCCGCAAATCCCAGAAAGAAAAAAATCATACCAACAAAATACAAAGTAAAATGCAGTGCAAACGATGAAATAGGAGTGAGAATGGGGGTACATTCAAAAACTGGCATTGTGAATATGCATTGCCATCCATGAATTCGTTTTGTTTTGTCCATCGTGGCGGCGCAGTTGATATAAATTATATTTGTGGATGGCTCTTGGTTACCTTTTGCCATCATCCATCGATAGTCAGGGAGCGGGGGCACACAAACACATACAGAGCATGTTGTTTTTTTTTGTATTGATCGGAATTTGTTTTGATTTTAGACAACGATACTTGAATGGGTTTTATTTTAGCATTTGCTGACTGGCGGACTGCGGCAAATGTTCGTAACTGCAGAGCACACAACAAAACTCATAGACATGTGAAAATGCTCAAAAATTGCACACACAAATCATTTTTTATTGAATTTCCCTGAAAATATTATTGGCAAACATTTGCCAAGAGGTAAATGCACCTTAGTTGCAGAACTCATTGTTTTTCTATATTTTTATAGCGGAATGAAGAGCCAAAAAAAGCAACCGAAATGATTGATTCACTAGTAATAGGAATTCGAGTGGGAAGTACATTTGAAATGTAGAGAAATGTATATTTATTTAGAGTATTAATTGCTTACTCCGGTTGCACGAGTGTTTGCGTATATGCTTGGGTCTGACCTCACTGGAACTGCATATGAATTAAATTACAACTTGACTTCACCTTTTGCTCTTTTCTTGTCCAAATGTTTACCTTCAAATCAACTCCTTCAACTCCTGGTGCTGCCTGGTGTTCCTGGCGCTCGTAGTCTTCTCTAGTCCTGTGTCAACTTTATGCCACTTCTACGCAAAGGCAATGCCAGCACAATGCCAGGCAACTCTTCAGCGCATCCTTATACAGTCTGGCGCCTCCTTTTATGGTCGCCCATCATAGCCGGGAGTACTTGTGTCCCGGTATGCCCCAACAAACAGACACAAAGTACGGCCCAGCCAGGGCCTTGCCCTCAGCCTGCAGCCTCCAGCTCTCATCTCCGTTTGTTTGTCTCTGCCTTTTGCCTCTGCTCCCTGCTCCCATCTAGCTGTCCTTAGACGAAATGAAATTTATGCACTTGGACACTTCCATGCAATAATTCATGCGAAATTGAATCAGATATTCATTCCTGTGCAGCTTTAAAGCGGATAATCAACGTTGTAAACAAATGAAAGCAAAGGCAGCAAAGGGCAGCAAATGAAAAAAAAAGTGCAGAATTTATGATGCGAAGCCAAACAAAAGTGCAAATTATTTTTCATGTCAACTGTGGCAGCATAAATAGCCAAATGTCCAAGAATCCCCCTTTCGAAATGTATTTCATGGTTTTTTCCAAAGACAAAGCTAAGTATAGCCCCAAAGAAAACAGGGCTCTTAGGTTTATTAAAAGAATCCTATATATAATATTCGCTTCGCTCTCATTCAACTGGCTAATTCGTGTCACATATCGTTGGCCATTAAACACCTGCGCGTGGGTGTGTGGGAAACTATTAATTGCAGTCTTTAAACGTGCCCAGCATGATCGTTCCGCTTTGCGGAATGGAACGAAGCAATGCCTCCACCGCCAATTTTGAAGAAACTTCTTGCGGCTTTTGCCGCAATTAATTGATACACATGAAAACAGGCCGCAAGTTGTGCTCGGTGGCAAAGTCACTTGGCTGCCGCTGCCGCTGCCGCTCACGATGCCACCGAGGGCCATGTAAAAAGTTTCTCCAGCGAGCGAGAGAGCGGGAAGTGTTTTCAATTTTGCGCCCCAAAGGAAGAAAATGAAAACTAATTGAGTAACAAACTTCCAACATGGCGTTTTGTGATTGGTGGCGTATACGTAATGAAACGACAAATAAGGAGAGACAACACGAGCCAAGAGCCAAGAGATGGAGCAAAAACAGAACTCTTGCCCTCCCATTCTCCACCTTCCTCTGGTGCTCCTAGAGTGCGGAGTCTATAAATATCAGATGGAAACATTTCAACGAGATAAATTTAATTGGAGGCAATTTGTTGCAAAACATATGAGGGAAAACTTTGAAAAGAACACGAAATGAAAGAAGTATGAACTGCAATTGGCCAAACCGGCAAAAACGCACAAGTGGGTAAAGGTGCATCTGTGTATCCATTTATACATCTATCTATCGATTCAGCAAATTGGAATTGCCAACGCATGCTGCACAAAAAGAAAAGTTTCAAGAGCATTTTTAATTTGTTGCAACAGCAGTAGCCTTAAGTTTTCTCTCCATTAACTAACTTATCTACCTCTCTATCTCTCTCGTTGCTCCCATTATAGAGCTCCTTCTGGCGGATCAGCAAAGCAACTGCGTGCTGGGCGCCTTGGGGCTGTTGCGTCTGCTGTTGCCCCAGCTAATACGCGGCTACTCTACGGATAATTATGACGATGCGGAGTCGCTGGCCGGACAGCAGCAGAAGCAGCAACAACATCAGGCCACGACCTCCGACTGTCGGCAAATTATTGAAATTTATGATTATTGTCTGCACCTGCTGAGCACGCAGCCCACAACGAATCACGCCATTATAAATGCCACACTGGAGGTCATCAATGGCATACTTCAGTCGCTGGATGCCAGAGCTCCTCGGGCCGGAGTGGCGGAGAGTCAGCAGCAGAGTCTGGGCCAGAGTTTGTGCCAACTGTTGTGCAATCAACAATTGCAGCACAATGAGTATTTGCGGCGAAGGAAATCATTAAAAAATCAAATATTCCAATTGAAAAATTACGAAGTGGCGACAAGTCAACAAGAAGAGGAGCACCACCGGCAGCAGCCGAAGCAGCTCAAGGATCAGCAAAATGCGGAGACTGCAATGCAAATGGAAAAGAATTCAAATGCAAAACTGCAGCACCAGTCCCAGTCCCAGTTCCAGCCAAAGTGTCAACAGCAGGAGGAGCTACAGCAGCAGCAGCAGCAGCAGCAGAGGAGGCACCACCAGAGCTCGTTGGGAATTAATGCTGGGGAAGATGCCACGACCGAGGCAGCAAGTTCCGTTGCTGATGAAGGTATAGCAAATAAGGCAGAATGCAAGTCGGGATGCGAGCATGTGTGCGGGGGTATGTGTGCGGGGTGTGTGCAGTCATGTGGAAATGTGACTTGCTGACAGGGGGACGGACAAACAGACAGACAGATGGACTAACCAACAGACAGACCACGCCGAAATCAAGAAAATTGAGCAATTGCACAGCCAGAGAGGGTAAGAGAGGGAAAGAGAGAACCGGATGCACACCCACACAATGCACATATGAAAATTATTAGTGCATGCTTTTAGGCGGCGGCACATGGAGCAGCAACGAGGTCAAACCAAATTTGCATTTGCCGCCGCCAGCGCAATCTTGCACAAATATTTACACAAATTGTAAGGCTAACCCATGTCTTTTGCCACTCTGCCACTCTCTTTTCATGTTTGTGCGGATGATGATGATCCTTTTGGCTAGCTGCCGAAAAAGCGACGCGCTGCCACATTAGAAATGCCGCACGCAGCATAAGCGAATGCGTTGCCAGCAGCTCTTTGGATGAGCAACAGCAGCAGCAAGGCGCTGTAGCTGTGGCTGACGACGACGACGATGATGATGATGATGATGACATGGAGCTGCTGAGCGCCGAGTGCGATGACTTTACAACTTTGTCGCAACTAAATGAACAACAACAGGCGATGTCAGCGGCATTCAAATTGTCCGCAACAACAGCATCAGTTGGAGGAGCATCAGCAGCAGCGGCAGCATCGGCAGAGGGGATAGATAAACTGATTGATGTTGATGCCGATGTCAGGGGGATGCCCAAACCGCAGCAGCATCAGTCATCTCTGCAGAATCTACTTGCCGGCGGCGATGACAAATCCCAGCATTTGAGTGACATCGACAATGAATCTTTCAACAGCATCGATTTCGAGGCCGAAATCACAATTGCCGGCAGCAAAGAGCAGCAAAAGGAGCAGGAGCAGCAGCAGCCACCGGAGGGGACCCCATCGGAGAATGCGATAGAAAGCGGCGATGCAACAACAATTGGCACATTCTTTAACAATCTGTTGTCGCATTCCAATGCAGGTGAGGACCTTTAGAGCGTATGACTATGCATAACCTGGGTAAATATTTCATCAGACGGCGGGGGATCGCTTCAAAGTCATCGAAACTATTTCCATTCAATGTTATTGCATTTCACGGTCTGCCGCAGACGCAACCGAATTCTATTTACCTCTTCTCTTATACCCATCCCACCCCCCTCTGTTACACTTGTATTGCGATGAACAATTCCGCATTTATTTGCAATTTTTGGGCTATGAAATTATTTGCATAATTGCAGCAGCAACGGGAATGGCATCGAAGGACAGACGTGACTCGGAGCCAAAACCAATTTCCATGGCATGTTGCGTCTCTCTCCCAATTGCCAATTGCACTTGCGATTTAATGAAGCGTAATTGTTGCTGCCTCTGTTTCTGATTCTGTGGCTGCTGCAAGTCTCCGCGGTATCGAGAGTCGAGTGAAATTAGGCAATTCGTGCAGCATTCCACTGGGAGAGAGCGAGGGTGCATGCATCATTTGTGGCTTCATTGAATGCATCTTGCGTGGCACATTTTGTCATTTTTGTTGACAAGAGAACAACAATCAGAGGAACAGTAGAAGCCACATTGGCAGAAAGATAGAGGGAAAGAGGTATCCCTCAGGGTCTCAGTTGATGGACACTTTTCAAAGTCATTTCTTCTCTAAAAGAGGATAAGCATTTGATTTGCATTGATTCTATTTGCTCGAACTTCACCTAACGTGTCTTCTGATTGCTTGTCCTTGACTTAATTTATTTTAATATTTAAAACGTTTACTTTTCGTTTCGAAAAAAGGAAAATGCATTTTATTTGGAGGATGCTCGCATGTGCATACATTTGTATGTATACACAAGTATGCCACGCTTTTCGCCCTGACCCATAAACAAGATGGAGGTGGTCCGCTGAAAAAAGACAGGGGAGGAGTGTAGTGGAGGCAGCAGAAGGAGAACTGAGAAATGCAGACATGATGCCAGACCCATGTCCTGTCGTTAGCGTTGAGGGGTGCGTGGCGCGGTTGCTTGAGTGGGGGGCTGGTAATAAACAAAGGAAATGTACTGCACTGAGCCGGAAGTACTAATTAAGCGAATGAGTTGTGGGCGGGGGCGGGGGCGGGGGCGTACTATCATGTGAAGATAGTGAGAGCGGGATTGGAGGGGGGATGCCATGGCCAGGGAGAGTGAGTGCATATAAAACCCGCATCTACTTGACGTAAATGTTGGGCTTAAATCCGGCATTTCTTGTAACTGTATGTGTGTGTACGTCCGTCCGTTTGTCCTTGTGTGTGTGTGTGAAAGATGCGGATTAAGCTTGAAACATGGCAATGCATTTGCTCGACTCGTACTCGTACTCCTGCTCCGCCCACCCACTCGACTGCAGCAACTGGGCCCATGCTCCCCAACCTTATTGCTGGTTTTCTTGCGCCGCCGCTGCCACTTGGCCAAAGCATCACACTGCAAGTTGGCAACAAAGTGGTTAAGACAAATGGGTTACGTGATAAAATGCGGTTACTCAAATTGCATGTATGCAAGCTTACATGTTGTGTCACAGTATATGTATACGTAAACGTATGCGTGTGTGTGTGTGGGTGTGCTGAGAGGGGGTGTGTATCTGTATCTATATCTGTGTGGCATGGGTTTATTTAGCATTGCCAGAACCGTCAGCCAACCAGCCCGCCAGCCAGCCAGCATGGCTGGAACGGGACAAAACGAGAGGAGAGCCAGCCATCAGTTGCTGCTGCACTTTGCCTGGTTCGCGCTTAGCTATATTTTTTTCTTCCTTCTGTTGTTTCCTTTTCCCTATGCTGCAGTTGTTGCAACTCCAGTTGTTGTTGTTGTTGTTGCTGCTGTTGTTGTTGTGCACTTATGCGCTATCAGCCTTTTTGCGCTGCTTTGCTTGTCCGTCCGCGGTAGTTATTGCCGGTTGTTTGTTTTTTATTTTTATAAATATACATATGTACGTATGTATGTATGTATTTGTGAGGATATATATCTATAGATATAGCCACAGCCAGTGCCGCATCCGCCCAACTTCATCTACAACGGATGGATCTGCAACGATCTTTAGCCCTAACAATTTGTATACTCTACACATAAAAGTGGAGAAAGTTAAGCGCTAAAAGTGTTAGAAGTTGAAGTTAAACTGAGATTGAATTTATTAAAAGAATGAAGTTTTTATAGCAGATTTTGGAAGATAATTCTTGAAAAGGATCAACAAATAGGAACTAAAAAAACGAAAAGACAAATTCAATGTGTTTTAATATTTATTTCAAAGAAAACCAAGGTTAAACCACAACCAGAAAGTGCATTCGGTTTTCAATATTGTCACCAGTTTTTCCACAGCGATACCCTACTTTCATAAACAATTTTTTACGCCTCTTGGTCTTGCTATTGTTTTTTTCGGCTCTCTCTACCCAAATATATGTATCCCTGAATGTGTGTGGAACAGTAAAAAATATTTGCATGTGTGACTCTAGTGAAGAGGGTTTCCCCCGTCTGTATGTCAAACATAAAGTAGAACCCCTCTCCCTCTTCCTCAGCCCTCAATTACCCAACAGCACCCAAAGAGAGTGTGCCGCACGCCAACCCAATCCCGTTGCCGCGCGTTTTCCGCTCGTCCCCTACGTTTCCTACGCGGTTTTCGTTGTCGTCTAGTTTGGGGTTTACTTTTTTTCCCCCCCTTTTCGTTGCTTATGCGCTTCAAAGTTGTATTTCCCATTTTCGTGGTGCCATTTTTGTTTTCATTTTTAACGTGACTCCCACAATAAAGGGGGGAAAAAAAAACTACGCGGGAGAAGTTGCAGTGCTGCTGCTACTGCTTCTGCCGCTGTTTTCACTTTTACGGAGGCGAAACTATTAAAGCAGAAAATGGCAGCCAGCCTCGATGGCTCCCCTCGGTGCATAATTACATACATGCATGAAAATTCCATAAAACTTCGCGGAAAACTCTCTGATTTTTGGTTGCGGTTCTGCGAGCGTAACGCCACGGTGTTGCTATTTTCGATGTTAACTTTTGAGTGGAAAACATTTATATCGGAATGAGTTTGATGGTTTTTTTTACACCTTGAGAGAAGCTAAAATGATTTGAAAGAGATGTGTAAATATCTAACATGGTTTACTATTCATTGGATCAAATGATCTGCTCGACTATTAAATCCTAGATTCTATCTTTTTATTTTACTTGGAGGTTATATTCCATGGCTTTACTTACCGATCATTGGCCATTGGATTCCTCCACAAATATCTGCCATGCCAGCTGTCCGACCATAAAGTGTTCTTCTACATCCGCTCGCCACAGTTCCAGTTCGCTTTTGGAGTTGGATTCGTTGGCTGTTCTAATTTTTACAGCGCTTGCATGCGGCCGGAACATCCATTAGAACAACAATAGTGGGAAGAGAGAAAGCCACACAACAAGTGCATCTAAAAGATGCAGCAATTTTTAACCCACTTAAGTGGTCAGTGGGAGAACATGCACTCTGCGCTCTCCACTCTGCACTGTACACTCTGTACTCTGTGTACTTGCTATGAAATTGAAGTTTTCAATTAATTTCCAATAGACTCGGAGAGAAAAAGAGTTGGCCCGCGGCAGGGGCAAGTTAATAGAACAACATAAAAAGCAGCTAAGGAAAATAGTTTCAGTAGTTTTAGCTACACACACACAAACAATGCACACAGTATAGTGCCTGTCCCTCCCCCAATTGTTTACAAAGTTTGCAATTTTCCAACAGACGAATGTGCTTGGTAATTGGCCATCTCCATCCCGTGTGTGGGGATGGGTGTTGGCTCTTGGGTGAAGGAACCGCAAATTAGCCAACGCCATCGCTGGCATTAGTGTCAAACCCGACTTATCTGCTGAACTTTCGACTGGACGCACTAACTCAGAGGCTTTTGTGCTTTCGTGCTCTTTTGTGCTCTTCTGCTTACAGCTTCGGAGTCGGTCAGTAAGCTCTTTCGTCAATCAAGTGTTGGCTCTAAGTCCACGCCCTCCAAGTCGGCGCCCGCTGATAAATCAGACGCCGTCTCGACGGCCTCACTGACGCTCTCCCTGAGCTCCTTGGCCAGCAGCAGCATCGGTCTACCAGAGCGCCAGTCCTCGATTGCCGAGACACCCACGACTGCGGATGACTCCTGTTCGATTACCGCCTCCTACACGGCATCCACAGCCCTGATGATGGATGCACCAGCCGTGGCCTCTACGCCAGAGACACCGCAGCGTCGCTCCACGCCAAATGGTAAGTCCCTTTCTGTCGCAGACAGTGCAGGGAGCAGAAACAGCTAATTAGGAGTTGTACTTGCACTCCCCGCAGCTAATCCCTTTCTAGTGGAGAACTCACCGCTCAAGCAGACCATTGTGGGACGTGCCCTGATCAGCGTGAAGATTGGCAGCATTTCGGAGCAGTCGCTGGTTTACTACACAGCCCGCCTGGTGACCGCAAGGTTCCTGCTGAGCGGACAGGCGGCGGCCCTACAGCCAGACAGCGTCAGTCGAGTGTCTATCAAAAGCCTCTCGCTGGCTGTGATCGCTCAGTGCGTGCGCCTGACTCCGCGTGTGCTCCAGCTAAGTCTGGAGATAACTGACCAGGAACTGGAGCTGCTGGAAGACACCAGCCAGTTGGGAAGTGCCGATAGCACTCAGGTCTCCAGCCCCCAGAGCAGTAACACCTCACAGGGGGAGGCGGACAAGAAGCCGTTGGACTGTTCTCTGATCCAAGCGGAGAACGAGGACAACCTGCTCTTGCTGGACATCAAGGATGATCATTTTGGACCCAGCACAGGTCCGGCTTATCTGCAGCAAACGGCACCCACGCTCAGTCGGAGTGCAGATGCCGCGGTTCTACTTCGGAGTATCTCCACGAAGGAGTCCAGTAAGAAGCCCAGCAGCGAGGATCATCTGTCCAAATCGGAGATCGTTGGCAGCGCCTTTCGTCCCACAGTTGCCGTGCAGGATACGCCACCGATGAGCCTGCCGCCACGTCCGCCCAAGCGGACCAAATCAATGCGCAGTCGAAAAGGAATTAGCTTCGAAACGGCAGCACCACCATCCTCTGGGTGCCAAGCCCTATCGGATGTGCTGCTCTTCCATGAACACTGTGATCCGATCCTACGCGGTGGCGTTCAGCAGGTACTAGGCTACTTCCTCCAATCAAGTGGAGCTGGTCTGTACCTGGAACTACAACGTGGCCTTAGCTTGCAACACTTGCTGGCCATTTTACTGAAGGTGAGTTTCGCACAAAGTGTACGACTGTATCTTAAGCGATTGTCGAACAAAATGTACGAGTAGCATCGCCCCATGGGCATGCGGAGAAAGTTCCTTTGATGGTGCCACTCCTCCTCCTTGTACTCCTTCTACTCCGCCTAATGGTAAGCCACATTACATGTATGCTAACCCGCTTTTGTATATCTATCTGGCTATATCTTTGTCAGAGTCCGCCCTTTACTGCTTTATCTCTGTGTCTTTTTTGCATCCAACTCCTGCCCCCTGCCACTGTATATGCATAACGCATACGCCACGGTACACGATATGCAACTTGAAGTGTACTATTGAAACGGGTATATCTATTTAGCTGCGCATTTGGAATTAGTTGGTTATTGTTGGCATTCATTGAATCACAGATCTACCATATCTTTTAGCTTAAAATCTTTGATACTAAGAAAAGATAAAGCACATAATACATTTTTATGTAATACTCGTATGTAAATTACATTTCTTCTAAGAGTATTCAAACTCCACCTTTATGTTGCATATTTAGTAGCATTTTTCTTTGCTCTCTTTTTTTTTTGCTGCCCCTTGCCCTCCTGCCGTGTGCAAACATTCTTCTACATACGAGTATATCTATAAATATGTGTGCCCCCACCTTTTCGCTGTACTTTTTTCTATGTTAAACCATCAAGCTAACATATTTTAACACATGCAGGCAAACACACATACAGAGAGAGATACGGACACGGACCCGGACACGTGTCCATATCAATGGCTGTTGCCTTTTGAATATTTTTCCAGTGACTTCAACCTCAGTCGGTGCCTCCTCGCTCTATCTCTCTCTCCCTTTCGCTCTGTGTGTTCTAGAAGTTGCACTTGCAGTTGGCGCTTAGCCGACGGCATTCTATGTGGCTGGGTTGTTTTTCATTTGAAAATAAGAAAGAAAATTCTTATCGCCTTCGCAATGTGCAAGTGCAAATGCCCCTAAAGGGAGCAGCGCATAGTGTATCCGTTGCCATCTCACTCTCCACTTTCCACTCCATGCGAGTTGCACACCCTGTGCTGCTCCTGGGGTATGGTGTATGCAGAATGTGCGCATAAGTTGCACATTGATTTCTGTCTGGGGATTGGTCGTGGCTGAAAGTTGGGGTTCCGATCCGGGGACTTGTTCCGTGGCTGGTTTCTTATTGAATTCAATAATTTAGTGGCCGGCACCGAACATTTAAATTGCTGCTGGCTGCTTACTGTGGGGGCACTCCCCAAAAGTGCAATTTGATTATGCAATGTTGTTGCCCGAAAAGTATATGCAGCCAAATGCATGCGAAGAATGAAGATGGAGATGGGGAATGGGAATGGGAACGGACTTGGTGATGGGACGGACGCAGGACGTGCCAGATGAAAATCACATTAGATGCCTGCCGTATAATGGCCGAAAATCCGTCTCAATGGCACTTGCCAGCATACAGAAGTCGCTGGCAGACCAGACCCGCTTTCGGACGCTGGAGATAGAGAGATAGAAAGATGCTGAGAATGGGAATTGGAATAGGAATTGGGAAGATCTTCCCCAGAGCAGGCCAAAGGCAAAGTAACTTTGATAACAATAGCCCTTTGGCCCAGGACCGGGTCTGGAGAAGGAAAAGCTTGTTAGAGATTCGTTAAAAATGCACACACTCTCAGATGGATGCCCGGATGGCGTATGGATGGAATGGGACGATGCTTTGGGGCAGCTGGGGGCAGCCACTGTGTGATTGTGGGAAACTTTTTGCTTGTGCAAACAATAAAACACAAATTCGCTTAGCCAACATCTCGTTTTGCTTCCACACAAAAACCATCTTATGCCTGTTCTCAGCTCTCGTTCTCGGGACCAATGTACTATAAAGAAATTTAGCCAAAAAGTTTTCTGCTTTTCTGCTTCTATCCCACTTATGTTGCAGGGCCTTGAAGACGAGATCCACACAGTGGTTATACAGGCGTTGAATGCATTCGATAAGATATTTCCGCATGTGGTGTCCAAATATTTGACAGCGCCGCCATGTCATTATCATGCTCATCAGCAGCAGGAGCAGTCCCAGGCAGAGTTCGAGCTGGAGCAGGAGCAGGAGCAGGAACAGGAGCTGCAGCGACATTCAAGTGGACAACAAAAGCGTCCGGGCCAGGCGCAAACATTTGGCCAACAAACTTTTGCAAAGGGCCAGGATAATGCCTTAAGCAGTCAGCCACAGCAACAAAGGATCCCTAACGATGGCAATGTCGATGTCGATGCTGATGCCCATCCCGTTGCTGTTGCTGTTGCTGGGACATGTGCCAACTCCAAGTCTTCGACCACTGATAATGATGAGCTACTGGCTGCTCTTTTGAATGATTTCCAATTGCAATCGACTGGGTTGCAGCAGCAACAGCAACAGGAGGGGCTCCAAAAGAATAATGGCAACTGCAACAGCCAGTTGGGTAATGAGCCCGGTCATGGACTTGGACCCTTCTGCGTGTTTGCCATCTCACCCAAATTGCTCTTGAACAAACTCCGACTCTGCCATCACAATAAATATTGGTTGGTCCAGAATAAATACGCCGAAGTTATTTCGAATTTAAATTACGTGCTGCTGCGCTCTTACTACGCAAATGTCCGATGCGGTTTCGACAGCAGCAGCAACAGCATTCACCCAGAGGGCCAGAAGGAGGGGCAGTACCCGTACCAGAAGGATGCGACTGCCTGCGACTGGAGCAAGGACGCGCACGACGAGGACATTGTCTGCACTTATGAGGTAAGCAGCTAAATCGTCTTATTACAGCCAGGCACGCCGGCTTGTTTATTGTGCAGATTATTCGACGAGTATTCGTACTCGTCCTCGCCCTCGTCCTCATCCCCTACTCGTATGTTTTCTCATTCTCCTGGCCTGAAAAGCAATTCAAGTGCTGGCGACCAGGCGGAGACTACTCCTCTGACAACTCTTATTGAACATTTGTGCACTCAAGTGTGTGGCCGAGCTCTTTGTGCATTCTGGCAGCGAGTGTGTAGCGCATCGTACTGCCGCTGGCTGACTGACAGTTTGAGGGGGTTATTTGCGGCCCTTACACATGCATTTGTTTATTTATTATTTTGACAAAGCCAAGCAATTTGCTAAATGGCACAAAAAGAGGGACACGATGCCCTGAGAGTCGTCAAACAATTGAGGAAAAATACAATTGACGAGATATCAAATTGAATGCTAAAAATTCTATTACATTCAAACAACACGTTTCTACCCTTGGAAATATCCACCAAAAGCAAATATCTGTGTAATCAATCATTATTCGAACATGCAACCCCATCAATGCACCGCAGTAAATGACAAAAATTGTTTGAGTAAGCTACAAAAGTGTTCAAGTCTTTGCCCACAATCCCATCAATAGAAAGCCATTTAAAGTTCAGAGCTGAGCCCTAGGCAAAGGTATTTCCAACTACGAGTAGGATTCACTTTTTCCACACTTTCTTGTGGGTTGTTAAACCGCACCCATACCAGCTCCAACAGCAACACCAAGAAACCGTTCCTAGTCTCTAATGATGTCGAACCAAGAAGTGGGTGAACCGCATCTGCAGAAGCGAACCAAAAACTGCCAAACTGCATAATGAAAACTTGGCTCACTTTTTGATTTACAACGTGCAGTCGACTAACTCAAAAACACTTTTGCGATCCTTGCAGGCGCTATTTCTGTCTGAACTTTTCCATCTGCTCGGCGATGATGATGCCCGGGTGCGGGAACATGCCGCCTGCTGTCTTTGCCGCTTTATAATGCAAACGGCGCGCCAGGAGCAGCAGCCACCTACAACACCAGCCACAACGAAGGATGTTACAGAAGAGGACACCACGGCCAACGCTGCCATAGCCGACGAAAACGATGGCAACGTCAACGCCGAAACTCAACAAACTAATTTCAATTTGCTTTGGGATTTTTTCGACTATCGCATATTTGGCAGCATGTCCGTGACGTTGCGTAATTTATTCCGGGCTAGTTCGACGATTGTGCCGCCGCTGGCGGATCTCGATGCACTCGCATTGGTGGGCGGCCACAGCCTCTCCAGTGCCGCAGCCGTGTGCCCAGAAGTTGTGGGCACATCCAAGCTGTGCCCAACGTCAGGCATGGCATCCGCCTCCGCATCGGCAACGGCATCTGGAGCGGCCGCCTCCGCGGCGACGGCCTACTTTGATGGCACGGCCGAGGGGCATGTTTTTGCCCTGCCGATGCCACGTCAAATTGCGCAGGAGGAAAAAGTTTTGGCCAAAGTTTTGTATCGCATGACAAATAAATTGATGACGCTGAATGATAAAAATTTGCAGGTAAATATTTGTGTGCCACCAATCGAACGGAATCGTAGCGAAGCGAAACGAATTGAGTGGGAGTCGAAGCGGTCGAATGCCACCCCACCACCACAAAATCTCTTTAAACTTTAAAGTTATGCCGTTTCCTTTCTCCCTCCATAGTTCGGCATAATTTACGCGCTGCGGCTGCTGTTGAGGCACTTCAATTTTGTGGACTACCAAGGGGCCTGGCTGGAATTCAATTTCATTGAGATTTGCATTAGCTACGCCTACTACAACAATGCAACGGCTGCGGACTTGAGTTGCCAAAACGATTTGATTGATGTGATGGGCAAATTGGTGGCAGGTGAGTGCAGCACTCTTGTAATCACCGATACAGAAGGGTTGTGTGGGGGGAAGGCAAGGACTGACTACACTACACTGCTCCAGAAGATATTGTACTTCCTTGCTTCCACACTCTCCCACGCACTCCCCCACGCATGTGAATACATGTGAATAGTCAGACAGACATGTATGTGGATACATTTGCGTATGAATTGCTGACTGGCATGCCTGATGATTGCTTTCGCATGCCTCACTGCACCCTCGATATTTCCGATATTTATTCGAATTGTTCGACTGGGCGGGCGGGCGGTCGTACGAGCGGACACACGGTCTGGACCGTACCATTGTGCAGCACTTTGCGGCGGCGGCGGCTCGTTTGGCTAATTTAATTTTACTGAAATTACAAGAATGTAATTTTTAGTTTTGCGACTGCATATTTAATTGCATTATGCAATAATATATGCTGTGGAAACGTTTGCATAAATCATTTTAATTAATTGTTTGTCATTAAATAGATTTGCATAAATATTTTCATGTTGTGGTGTAAGTAACTGCCACGCGTATAGTCTACATATACATACATGTAGGATACATTAACATATATATTTTTTTCCATCTATATTATTTTTAAATTTAATCAAGGAGAACGTAAAATTAGCATAAATGTTTTTAAATTTCCGTTCTGCTAAAAGTTTTTATTGCAATCTGTTAAAAATACTTGATACATCGTTAAAAAATTAGCCACATGAAAATAGATGCACGTTTTGTATGGTTTCTTTTTTACATTGCTCGAATGTTGGATGCACTTCATCTCGCTACTGTAGATAAAACATTGAACAATTGGATGGAACTTCTTTGCAACAAACACGAAAACTGAATGACGTTTACAGAACCGTCGCAAATTCAAATTTTAGGGGCAACATCGGCGGAGAATTAATCACTAGAAAATATAAAATAGAATTAACTTTTACCAAGCAATAATTACTTATGAAGTTAGTGGCTTTATCGATTTTTATCATGATCAAATTACCATTTTTAGATAATTTTCCACCACATGTTAATTGAACTTTACGACATATCAAAATCAGTTACTATTAATACACCATTTCAGGGGGAAAAAAACAAAGTTGACACCAAAAAAAATGTTACATTTAATTCAATTTTGCAATCAAAAACAATAGCTGCATTTGCAGTGCATTCAGAGCATACCCATAATGCAGAGCAACTTTTTAATTAAATAATTTTCAACAGCCTCATTAACAAAGTGCGCCCAGCAAAAGCAAATGCCGACAACTGTAACAACATCCACAGCAATAATGCAGATAGCGCGCTAATAAACATTTCAATTCAATTTACAAAAATTGCGTATGCGTATAGCAACAAAAAATATACAACAAACACAAAACCAAACTTCAACTCGATTTCATTAGTGGCATTTCACACAGAACCTCCCACCCACTTCACACCCAAACACCTGCCCAGCGTGGCATTACATGCATTAGAATGCTTTATTTTCGCATTCGTCGGAATGGGGAACAATGTCTGCCGCTTTATTATTTATTATGCCAGCTGCGTATTTGCTATGCACTAATGTAATCCTCCATAATCAAAAAGTAATTAAATTATTAATAAACCATTAAATGTTAAACAATTTTTGTGTCAGTGGCGCCGCGCCGTCTGAATGAAATCATTCCCTATTCCCTGCCTCGCGATAAATTGCATTTTGTTAGTTGCATGCACATCGAACAATTTCACATTTAAGCCATGATATGAGTCATGCGTCCTGCTGTGTGGGTACGCATTGATTTGAAAACTAAATCGCCAAAATGTTTTCGCGACATTGTCGCGTGTCGCGTGGCGTTTTGTGATAAGTTTTGACAGTTGCAAAAATGCTTGTAAACAGTTTTCAATTTCACAGAAACAATGCAGCAACAGGCCAGGCTTAAAGCCATCGGGAAAAACCTGCACACCTGCACACAGCCATGCGGATTGTAAGCCATAATGCATTATGCATTATGTCCGACTTAATTCCTTTGTTTTCAATGAGCTTTGGGCAAGCTTTTTTTCTTTGTGGTTTTTAATTTAAAACGCAAGCATTCGTGCACTGCTTATCTGGTCGGGTGTGCTCTCTTAATTGGCTAAATGATGGCCTCAGGGGTTGATTAAAGTATCAAACATATAATTACACAGACAAGTCATAACCAACAAAGATTTTTTGTATTCTTGTGAATGCGAGTAGCAGTGTGTAACAGCCAGAAAGAATGCTTTCTTGTTATTGATTCGTAAGGTTATTCGTTGAAGGAATATAATATTACAATTTGTTCTCAGTAGAACGTAGATTAAACCTCTTAAAGCTCATCACTACCGGGTATCTTATTGTCTAGGCACTCGAGTATAAAATACTGTCTGGTAGCTAGTGATTAATTATGACTGTTGGATAGAGAAAGAGAGAGTGAGAGACTTGCAATACTATTATTATTCCGATCATTGATCATTTTGGGGTTAACGCATTTATCCGCTTATATCCATACCAATCATACATTGGATTCCCATTTCGAGTTTGGGTCGAATCGGGCATTTTCCCCCGGCGCCAAAGCGGAAAGAAAAAAAACCAGAGAATCGTGCGATAAATAAATATAAATCGGCAACGGAAGAATGGCGTCGTCTCATTGCAAATGTGTGTGTGTGCGATTTTCAATTAATTAGTAAATGTAATGCAAACGGATATGCCCGATCCCGCAGCAATGCTCTCCAGGCACACCCTACGGGGTTGAGAGGTTGAGGGGCCCTTTAAATGGCTCCCTCAACACTTAATTTTTATAAATATTTATGCGCATACAGTTTAATTTATTTGTAAATAATCATTTTTTGCCCCGGCACTTCCTTTGAACAATGCAAAAATACAAAAATGTGTATGGCATTGTTGACACATAAATTGAAATGTTGCGTGTCTCACGGATACACTCAACGAAACACGGATACAGATACAGATGCAGATACAGATACAAACACGGGGCAGACGCAGACACATACATACATACATTAATTAATGCATATAAATCATGGCACACTTTGAAGCGTTTTCCGCTCGTTACCTATGCAATTTTTGCTTTAATTTCACATTATTTGCCCACCTCCTGGACTTTGCCTTCCCGGCATTGCCATAGCAATCCCCTGGAACTGCACACACACTTTTCAATTGCAAATCCATTAATGCGTTTTTAATTTTGTGAGCTGCAATTACGAGGCATTTGTATAATTTTAAGTGTTCGTTTGCATTTTAACACAATTAGCCAGAACGAGATCGCTTAATTTGCCATTAATATGCCTCGAATCTACATTCTACATCCATTCTTTCACTCTTTCGCACAGGTGCCATGTTGAGCTCAGGTGAGCTCAAGGCCTCCCATCTGGACTTTCTGCTGCGTCACAGCATCAAGATGCTGAACATCTACTATCATCTGGTGACCAATCAGCGCCCGCCCTCACAGCCACAGTCCACCGGCGGCTTAGGTGGCGGCGGGAGCTCCTC
Source organism: Drosophila subobscura (assembly GCF_008121235.1). Lineage (NCBI taxonomy): Eukaryota > Metazoa > Arthropoda > Insecta > Diptera > Drosophilidae > Drosophila > Drosophila subobscura. The sequence continues at coordinate 23,725,658 of NC_048533.1, read as the reverse complement.
CAAGACGACCAAGAGCGAGCTCTTCTCCCTCAGCAGCAGTGGTGGCGGCGGCGGCGGCGGTGGCAGCAGAGATCCAGCAGTGCTCCAGGCTCTGGGTTACTTTGGTGGCGATTACGTTTACATGAAACTTTACAACATTTTAAGAGGTGCTAATGACAGCTACAAGGTAAGTCAAGCCACGGACCCTCACCCGCACGCGGACTCAACTCGAGCCACCGCCATTAAGTCGCTAGTGGCGCTGAAATGGCAAAAGTTGTACGGCACGTGCATGTGCACTGCACTGAGATTTGCCGGCTCCAACCAACGCGAGTGAGAGAGAGCAGCTCAGCCCCTCGGTTGCACGTACAGCGCAAGGCACCGTTTTATATGCAACACTTTGGCAGCACTGTGCCGCAGCAATGGCAATGGCAATGAGTTGTAAAAATTCAGCCCGCGACGAAATGCAACTTGACTCTTGCCACTCCCAGACGTCAGCGACAGCTCAAACAGAAAGTTCGTTGAGTTTCCCCATCCCAAACCGCCCCTAAATGTGACTTAATGCGCGGGCTGCATTAGTGGCAGACTTCTCCCTCGGGTGGGATATTAGATGGAAGGAAACTAATCCAACTCTTTCATTTTGTGTGCATGCAGATAACCATAAATCACGAGGCTGGCAGCCTATTAATTTGTCTCCTCAAGACCTGTCTGAATGCACTGGGCCTGTGCCTTGAGGCGAGGCCGACAGCCGCCCCGCCAGAGATAAAATTAATCGAAGAAATACTCCACTATTTGACCAAGCTCATAAATTATGCGCCCGCCGAGTGCGTTGCATGTCTGCGGCAACTGTTGAAATATTTATTTGCCCAAAATTATGGTAGCCAAGTGGGAGTGCAGCAGCCGGCCACCAATGGACACCACTCCACATTCATACGGCCCTACTTTGCGGCCAAGGGCAGGGGCCATGGCGCAGTCTCCACATTTTGGCCAACAATAAATTCAAAGCCAGCAGCAGGAGCAGCAGCAGCTGGAGGAGGAGCCGGAGCTGGAGCTGGACCAAGAGATACAACTCAGCCACTAATTGATGCATCCCCACTCCAGGCACTGGGCATGCTGTTTGTGCAGGGCCTGCAGCCAACCACTCCGCCGTCGGGCGACTGCGTCCGGCTTATAAAGCTATTCGAGCCACTGGTCATCTACTGTCTGACGGTGAGTACCTACCAGCAGCAGGAGCCAGCGATGGCTAATTAATTTTAGTTGTTGCCAATTTGTTTGATTAAAAATGCACAGACACGAACACGAACCCTGCCCCAGCTTTGGCTTTGCAGGAGGGCATCGCTGGGGCATCCCATAATCTGCATGTGTGTGTGTGTGTGTGTGTGTCTCTGTGCCGGGGTCGGAGCGCATCCATTGATATTTTATTAATGGCAAACATTTGCCGAGCACTAGTATACATGTTCCCCCCTCTCTCCGGCAGCTCTTCATGAAATCCAATGCGCTGATTCAGGCACCTATTTTGAGTTTGCTATCGCAGCTGCTGGAACTGAATGTTACCTACAGCATACTGGACTCGAAGAACGTTATATTCGAGCAGATACTCAGCAATCTGGATTTGATTGAAAGCGGAATAGACAGGTGGGTGGAGTAATCATTGTTTGTCTTTTAATTATATTTATAGCATTATTTCTCTGCAGAAATGCTTTCATCATTGTACCCACCATGCTGAGATTCCTCGTGCAGCTGACCCACAAGAGTGATCGACCCCTGATCACGATCCCAAAAATCATCAGCATCACCAACAATTTGCTGGCCAACAGCGCTGTGCGCGATGTGGCCCTGCTCGCACTGAAGACCCTGAGCTACGAGCTTTTCTTCATGCACAGCCAACTGGAGGAGGCGCTGGACAGCGAGAGCAATAACTCAGTGCGAGCCGGGTGCCAGAGTCCGCTGACAGCGGCACCCACGCCGGAAACCCGAGAGGCCCTGCTGGCCCAGAGACGCGAGCTGGACACCCAGCGGGAGGTGGTGTTGGGCATGCTGGAAAAGTTCGTGGAGTCGCGACCCAGTCAACAGGTGCTGGCCCTGCTGCTGCTCTACGAGCGCAGCCTGCAGCAGCTGGAGAGCGCCTCCTATCGCAGTGCCCAGGATGCGGATGCCGTTTATGGGCTGCTCTGTCGAGCTCTCTGTTCTCGGCACTGGCGTCTGCACTCGGCCGGGGATCTGCGGCTGCTGGAGAGTTGCTTCCGCAACAATGGCAACCATGTGTTGGCCGACAGCAAAGGATTCCTGCAGCTGCTGCAACTCTTCATTGAACAGGTGAGGGATCGCGTAGCATTCATTCAATATTCATGCAACTAAAACTTGACAAAGCACTCAGCCCATCCACAGATGCCCGTCAATGCATCAATTACTGCATGCATTAAGACTATGTCAGATATTCCTGTCTCTGACTGTCTGTCTGTCTGTCTGGCCTTGGTCTTTATTCCACAGTCTGTCTGAATTCCTGTCTCTCTCTCTCTCTCTCTCTCTCGCTCTCGGTCTGTGTGTGCCATCGATTGAACTCATAAATATGCGTAATGCCTGCTTAAATATACATACAGGCTCACACTTTGAGGCGTCAGGCAATTTGTAATATTTATGAATGCAGACAGAAACTTAAAATCCAGTCCGACATGCAAATGAACAGAAAATTGTCGCTCAGCCGATGGCAGTCATCGATGTGGCAGCCCCGACGGTCTGGCAAGCTGTCAGGCTGCCAATTTGTAATGACATGTGAGTGTCCCAAGTCCCGAGTCTTGACTACTCCTGGAACAGGTGTTGTCTGGCATCCACTTAATAACATAATTGAAGTAACGCCACAAATGACAACACTCGTAGTTTGTGCTCAAGGGCATCGGCATTGATCAAGCATTGACATCAAGTTTCTGTGTACGAGTAGATGCTTAGGTGACAAGCTTTCTACTTCCGTTTCCGTTTTGCATCACACTTATCATCCAGGGCATTTCTCCTGCTGCCTCACTCGCAACCCATCCCATGGAACAAGTTTGTTTCCCAAAGACCACACCTGTAGGGGCTGGGCAGAGTGTGACTCACCCTCCCACTCATCATACGCCATTCCATTCCTGGGCTACCAGCAGAGAGCTCATCAACGATTTGTCATTGCCTGTCCGCCCACGGCCTGCTCCGTACGCCCATCCGAGCGGGCAACTGGTCGCATTTACATACACACGAATGCACTTAGTTGCAGTTACGGGGCAATTTTTTATTTCGTTTTGGTTCGGCTGTACCCGCTTGTCCCCCTGTCCGCTTCAGGTTGTCTCTTCCTGCTGCTGATCCATGTGGCGTTGTAGTTAATGTGGCACATGTCGTATACGTGACATTTTTAATACCTACGCTTCAACGCCGCACATTTTCAACTATTAATGCGCATTTAAGCTACACATGCATTAACTGTCGAGCTGCCAACCAGCCAGTCAGCCAGTCAGCCCCTGGTTGGGGCATGCCTCAGGGCAGTGCAGCAGCAACCATCATCATCCCCACCCACACCCATCGGCCCAGTCAACCGTTATGCTACAGTTAAAACCAACTTAATTACACAGTCTCACTCGCACAGGCTCTCGTTCCATGTATCTCTTAACCCCACTCCCCTCCCCCATGTATCCATGCATCCATGCGCGTGGCTGTAGGCAGTCGATTGTGGATGTGCAGACCAAAGAATCTCATTCGAGTGTCGTGCATCCACTGCTCTGTCTAACGGTAACGCTTTTACCTTGGCTTTGCCATTACCTTCTGGTCAGAGAAGAAGTTCCACTCCAGCATGGCCCCATACAGAGCTTTCCCTGACACTCCCGCTGGCTATTCAACTTCATTTAACTTGTAAATTATGCGCAAAGCTTAAAAAACTTTAACTAATTATCGTTTATTTAATTTGGACGCACTTACTATACGTATAAACAAGGGCCAGAGTCGGCACGGCCGCTGGCAGAAAAAATTAAGAGAGAGTTCATGCAGTCTTTGCCGCTCAGGTGGCATGAGTAATTGAGTTTTCCTCTTCTCATGATTTCCGAGTACTATATATATGGAGTATATACGGTATGGGTATACATAGCTCCATATAGCAACATTTTAATTGAAATTGAAAAAAGCGCCACAACTTAAATAACATTCTGCGTGCAAACATTGACTATGGCTGGGGAGCAAAAATAAACCATTTAAAATGTGCCATAGCCTCCGAATGGGATGTGGTGCATGCACCTCGCTTCTAATTGCAGCAGGAAAATATGTTGATGTTGTCGCGTGGCAACTTTGTCACACAAATTTATGCAAAGTTTCACACTTTACTGCACTGGCGGTCAACAACAACGAAAGGAGTCATCAGCCTAGCCACCGAGCGAAGTTACTGTCTATCTATCTCTCTCTCTGCTTATACGATTCTATATCTCCCTTTCTCTCTCTCTCTTGCAGGACGTTGGCAACTTTGGTGATTTAGCTATGGCCATGGTTATGCTGGCAAATGTAATCCTTAAAACCGAGGAAATTTATTTAGTGAATCACATAAAACTTTATTTGAAAAATAATCCAACGGCCGAGCGTCGTCTGCAGGCAGCCGCCGTAGCTGCCGCAGCCGGAGCCGGAGTCGGAGTCGGAGCATCCCCATCAGCAGCCATCCTACAGTGGCAGGACGAAGCCCCATCGACATCTTCGGCAGCTGCAGCTGCCAGAGCCGCCGCCGCTTCAGCTGCCTCCTCATCCCGTTCGGCCATAAGCGAAATTAACTATTTTGCCAAAGTTTTAAGCGAGAAACTGCTGGCCTGCCTGGATGTTCTGCTCGGGATTGGCAGTAGCACCGCTCCTCCATCCTCCGGTATGGCTGGGCACGCCTACTGCCAGTTGGCCGGGCGCTTCGTTAACGCCCTGCACAATGTTTGCTGCCGCTCACGGCACAAGGATGCACTTCAATCAGTTTTTCGTTTGGTTTTGGCCGAATCTGAATTTCTCTGCAAATACTACAACCTGCTGCTGATGAGTGCTGCCGGGCTGGGTGGCTCCGCATCGCTGGAGCCGGTGCTGTTGGCCTGCCTGAAACTCGCACTGGCCATGCGTCTGGAGGAGCCGCTGGTCCTGCTGGAGCAGGCCGCCCATCTCCCACTGAAATGGAACCTGCAGCGTGCCGTGCTGCGCGAAGTTTGTCGTGCAAATGTGGTAAGTAGGTGGGGGCGGGCCGGGATGGATGGCCAGTAAAGTGTGTTGCAAGTGGAAAGAGTTGTTCAACCCGGATGAGTGGGCTGGGTGGGGAGGGAACACACATTAGTTTAATTTGAATTTGGCAGACGACAGCGTTGTCTGTCCGTCCGTCCGTCTGTCTGTGTGTCCGCCTGTCTGTCTGCCTCAGTGGAAAGGCCCACTCGGAATAATTCCCCCGCAACAACGGGAGTTTTTCCGGCTGACAGTTGTCGCACTCGCAATTTTGCGGTTCACCGCGTCGGGTTTTTGGTTTCGAGGTCGGCTTCCTGTCCTGCCAATGACAGTTGGCCTTTAAACCGTTGGCTTACTTTAAGCCCGATCCGGTTCGGTCCGGTTTGGACCAGGTCTGGCCCGGAGCATTGCTGTGCATAATTTTAATTGATTGCCACTCGAACATGCGCCACTTGTTGGCGCCATTAGCCAATGGACCCACTCCCCGAGGAGCAGCAGCGTCCCAGTTGCCTCCGCCATAGCCAAATCAACCAATTGTCCACTAATTGCAGGCCCGCGATTGGAGTCCGCAACAAGTGCGCTGCCTGTTCGCTGGCAAGTATCTGAATTTCCTAATTGCTGACCACTTGGAATTCCTTTGCGAGCTGTGCCAAGTGCGTCGCGAGTGCGGCTCATTACTGCAGCTGCTTCTGCTCCGGAATGCGCACCGATTGAACCGGGTAAGTCCTCTGGCAGTTTTTCGCATCTGCATAATGAAGCCAACTCAATGGCATTGTGTGCGGTGGGGTGTCCTTCTTTCCATTTCGATTCACTCAGCCATCCATTCGGATCGTTCTGCGTTTGCTGGCGCGCCTTTGTGAGACCGCAGTGGAGGAGCAGGACGCCTCTGGAGACGCTGGCGGCGATGCAGCTCCTACGCTGCAGGCCCTGCAACTGCTGAGTCGCCTCCACCAGCTACACGACGGAGAGCGCACCCAGCAGCTTCCCATGGAGCGACTGGCCCGCCGCCTCACCGCCCAAAGTGGCCCGGCCGCCCGCCGTATCATTTATGAGCAGCTTCTGGATGGGGATCTGGCCGGGGGCGAGGACCAGGATGCAATGCGAACTCTGCTGTAAGTAATTCCCCCCAATATTCAACAAGAGAGCGCAGTGCTGCTCCTGTAGCTCCTGTTGCTCCTCCTGGGGAGCCATTTAAATGCTGTTCAATATACACTTGCACAAAGGACGGGGGGTCCTTTTGATCCGAGCTCTTGGCGGGAGAAGTGCTGGGAAGAGTACTCAGCGTTCGTTCAAAAGTAACTGCCATTATACCTGCGTGCTTTTATTTATGTTTCATTGCATCTCCTCATCCCAGTCTGAAGGACCTCGAGTGCCGCCAGGACAATGAGACGGCAACGGCGACGTCGTCGCGCATAATTGATGAGAGCTGGCTCTTTGCGCAGGTAAATGGGACAAGCTCTTGGCCATTATGGCACTGCCACAGCTAATTTGTTGTACTCTCCCGTCCTCGTTCTCGTCCTCCTGCAACGTCTCCTTTTGACAACATTTTCCGCCCTGAATGCACCCCCAACAGCTAATCAAATTTGCTACCCAGCATGAGGATGCTCCGCAGCAGCAGAAGCAACTGATGCTGCTGCTGCTGGAGATCCAATCGGAACCAAAGCTGAATCGCCTGCTGCGGAGTCTGGGCCCCGAGCAGGAGGCCCGTCTGCTGCGCCACTCCCTGGCCGGCTCCCTGTTCGCCATGCTGTCGGTGTTCCGGCAGAAGTGCATCCATCATGCCCCACACATCAACTACATGCAGCCACCGCCGCTGGCGCGTGTGTCCTGCACCCTGCTGATGGGGAGGGTAGCCAACACTAGGCCTACGTGCCCCGTGGCACCGCCCACTGCCGAGCAGCTGGATGTGGCACGGGCTGTGGCCACACTGATGGACTGCATACGCAGCATCGAGCACACGGCCCTCATCTACATCGATGCGAGGGTAATGGCGAGGTTTGTGGGCGAACATCTGCTGCTGCAGGAGCAGGTTCCTCTGCTTCTCGAATACCTGAAGTGGCTGGCCAGGGCGGCCAAACAAATTCTGCGGAAGCCAACACGACAGGAGATGGAACAGGACGCCCTGGGCGTTCTGATGTCCACCATGGATTCACTGCTACAGCAGCCATGCGTCTGGAGGGACCTCAACGCCAGCACGGATGCTGCACTTCGTTGCGAACTGCTTGAGGTACTCGTCCACGCTGCCCGTTGCATGCTGCAGGAGACCATTTTCTATCAGCGGCATCGTCTGACGGAGACCAAGGCCCCAGCACCGCAGGCCATCTTTCTGGCCAAATTGATTGAAACGCAAATTGATATTGAGTCCCTCGACAGCGGCAGGGTTTTGGCAGTCGGCTGCGAGGATGCACGCTTGCAGTTTGCCGGCCATGAGCTGGCCCCGGTCCAAGTTCCACTGGTAAGTGACATTCTCTTTTGCTCATTTATCAGTCTGACCCGAAAACTCTCTCTCCCTCTCTCTATCTCTCTCTCTGCCTCAATGCTTTTGCAGACGCTGCTGGCATCCATTGGCATCGCCCTGCTACGCACTCACCAGTTTTATGCCTACGCGGTGACTCCGAACGAGCTCATCCAGCATCCGGAGGACTCACAGCAGAAGCAGCAACTTCAGAAGCAACAGGCCGATGGCAAGCTGCCCACCATTCCAGTGGACAGTCTGAGCGATGTGGATATTCTGCGTCAATTTGTCAAGCGGTGAGTGTGTACTGCCATCCGAATGAGCTCTGGCTTAAGTGGCTAAACTCTTACTCGTATGGGAGGGGGTACTCATAGCCTGGCTTCACTGTAGCTTCCTAATTAAATCAGCTTGTGGGGCTTGGCACACTCACCTTAAGCCATTCAAGTTATGATTTTGTCACCATCTCTCCTCCATTGTCTCTTGTCCATTGTCCGACTGGTCAACTGTCTTGTCTGTCCGTCCGACCGTACACTCTCTTATCAACGGACTAGGAGGCTCTCTCTCTTGCATAGTAGACGGTGAATGGTGTTGGTGTTGTCGTTGTCATTGTATTTGACAGGAGCAGCAAGAGCAGGAGGAGCAGCATAGAGGCAACAACAAACTTGCTGACAATGCTCTGACAGGAATGACGAGCGCATGGCAGCTACTACATGGAGCGATGATGAGGACTACGACGACGACGACGACGACTACGGCTAAACCGCAACTGGAAACATCAACATCCTGTTGTTCTATTACAAACACAGAGGCACACAACACAGGCACACACACATGTACTCGTATGTGTTGGCCGTAAGACTTCATTGTCATCGTCATTGTCCTTGGCTGGGCTTTGCTTGTTTTGCCTCGTCCTTGTCGCCTGACAGCTTCCACACTGCCGTTGCTACCGACACAGCGGCGATTGTTTCGATGGCAGTCGTCATCATTACGCTGTCAGCAGCGGAATCGTCATCAGCCAGGAATTGGGCGGAATAATTGTCCATGGGATAGATGGATGAATGTCGCTGGTCGGTTGACGGTGCTCGGTTGGTTGGTTGGTTGCTTGGTTGTTTTGGTTGTCGGTGGAAGTCTGACCCCAGACTCTAGACTCCAAAGTTGACTCCCTTTAAAGTATGCATACTCCAAGCCAATCCATTTTTGGATGCCTGACAAAAGCACAAACATCAAAACCACATCAACATCAGGAGAGCAGCAGGAGCTGCAGGAGCAGCAGGAACAGCGCTTGGCGACAATGACGACAACGACAACGACGACATCGGTGCCGAGGATGATAACGACAAAATCCCCCAAAGGGCTGACAGAGCGGAACATCAACAACTCTATTAGATGGAACTCTGCGAGAAGCAGCGTAGACAGCATGCATTTTGGCCTCCACAGTGGGGCTAAAAGCTTGGCTAAAAGACAGGCACTAGGCACCAGGCACCACTCACCACTCACCAGGCACCAGAAAGAGATGACATCACCATGGAGGATGAGCGTGAGGACGAGTACGAGGCAGCGAGCGATATAAACAAATTATGAGCAGCAAAGTGAGATAAATGCATGTGTGTGCGTGTTGCAGATGGCTGCCAACAAAAGGCACGTCGGGGAAGAGGCAGGATGCGGATGCGGATCCGGATGCGTATGGTTGCCTTTTGCTCCAGAAACATTGTTGCTAATTGCACTGAAACCGCCGCACAGTCAGCCAGCCAGAAGCCAGCAGGGAGCAGCACTATCAGCACTCCAGGCGAAGGACTGGCCTGCATTAGACATGCCTGGCATATTGGATGAAGTTTCCAATCGTCCAACCGACCATCCGACCAACCAGTCAGCCATCAAGCCTGCAGCCGTTCAAAGTAATCGAAGATTAATTGACATTTTAGGCCTTCAACCATTTTATATCAGAGTATTTTAAATATTTCAAGAGCTCGGGCTAATTGAATTAAAATTTCAAGCATTTTCTGAAAACATTTTATGCAGAAATTTCCAATTAATTACATACACACTCAATGCCATACTCAGACTCATACTTATGTATAAATACACACACACAGATGCACACACACGTATTGGTAATTAAATTGACACTTCTGGCAACTGTTTCCCGTGATTTCTACCCCTTTTGCAGACTCTCCATCTTTGGCTATACGACACGGCAACAATTCGAGGAGTACTTCATGACTTTTCTGCTGCTGATCAACAAGGTGTACGATGAGCACATGGTCGATCAGCAGGAGCAGTTCCAGATCAAGCAGGTCTGCCTGCAGGCCATCATGGAACTTTTAATGACGTACAAAACTTTTCCCATTGTGGGCCAGCCGGCCACTGGGCAGTTCCATCACACGACGCGATGGCAGCGCATCACTTGTGACAGCATTAGGTGAGTTCCCCATTGTATTTGTTGTTGTTGTTGGTATTGTTTGCTGCCACATGCCACACGGAGGCGAGGCGGAAATTTATGAAAATTAAAATTCAGAACGCAGTGAGGAAAAGTTTTAAATGTGTAAATGGCAAAAAGTACAAATTAAATGCGAACGACAAAAGTTTCGAGTCTGTTGATCTCGCCTCTCCACTGTGACTGTGACTGTGCCTGTGTGTTCTCTTCCGATTTTTGGGTGTTCCTGTTGCTGTTGCTGTTACTGGTCCTGTTTTGCGGCGCTTATTATTTCGTCCCAAATGAGTACAAAAAAATCCCTCAACTTCAACTTTAAATGCGCAACTAATTTGTTAACATGGGAGCGGCCCAAAACAATTTGGGTAACAAGTTTTCAGATGCTTTTACAATGTCTGCGCTTTTAATTAAAAGCGACAAAAAGTCTTTGTGCCGGGACGAGCATTACGGCTATGCTCTGTGGATATATGGCATGTGTCGTGTCGGGAACACATGAATTATGAAAATAATTTTAAAAGTTAACGAGTACCGAAAACTCCCCTATTTTTATGTATATATCTACGAGTTTGTCTCGTGGTCAACGGGATTCAATTGCCTTCAAGGGAGAAGCGGAAGCAGCAGCAGCAACATCAACAGCATCAGCAGCACCGCAAAAACAGAAAAGTAAGCTAAAATATCAGAAAATTTGTCCGGCAAACCCTCAGGAAATTTGTGACATATATATTTTTCCGTATTAGCCAACAGAAATTGCTTCTGTTTGTTGGTGTTCTGTTGCTGTTTTGTGTAACAGAACACTGTCGCCTGCTGTTGACTTTATAAATTAGTTTTTAATTACAAGCAAATAGTTTTTGCTGGGGAGGGGCTTTGGTTTTTCCACTCTGTCAGCACACTACGTATGCGCCATTTAATCGATGGCACGCGGCAATAATGCTCTGCCACACGCATCCTTTAATTTATTTTAATTCCTTTCACAGCCTGAAGAAACTGCACAAAGTGCAGCTCCTGGTGGACGCATGCAATGTCTTCTATCACGCCAATCTGGAGCGGCAGCTGGCCCGGGACAATGTGATTGGCACACGCAACTTTGCAGCCAATCAATACGATCTCAATTTCAGCTGGGCCCAGATGGAGGCCTATGTGGGAGGCCTGCCACCCGCTGGTGGTGATTCGGATCCATTGGGGGGCACATCCATGGCGGACATTAAGGCCTCCTCTTCCTCCGCTGATGCGGATGTGCCTGACATTGCAATGCGCAACTATCGCCATTTTACACAACTGTCGGGAATTGACTTTCGCAGCAGCACGCAGCTGGTCTTTGACGTACTGCAGCAGATGATCGAGGTGAGTCCTGCGTCCTGCGACCTACGTCCTACGTCCTACGTCCGAGTGGATGTCAGATAGTTTTGGGCGACTGTCACGTGCCCCGCATTGCCTGCAACTGCCACAGCGGCCGCATGCGTTCGATGTAGTATAATTTGATTATGCAAGACATTACAGCGGGATGCCAGTGCCAGTGCCATTGCTGGTGCCAGTCCATTTGAGTGATCCTTTGGGGTCTGCCGTGGTCCGTGCTCGTTGCTCCGTGCTCCATGATTTGTCTGTAATTTAATTTGTGCGAAATGTTCATGTCTATGTCTAACTTTTGCTTGTGCTTGTGCTTGCGGTGCATTCATTTCCTTTGACAGCTTAACCACATTCTGGTGCTGCCAAATTTGGTAAAGTTTTGCGAGATCTGCGAGAGTCGCGACCAAGTCAAATGGATCAAGGAGCGCGCCCTCCGACTGCAGGAGCAAGTGGCAATGGACGATACGATTTCGCATCAGGTGAGACCGCATCCGTACCTCGTACAGTGCATTTCCATTGTTTCCGCCGCTAATGTTACCTCCACTGCAGCACATAATCTACTTATTGTGCCGCAGCCAGGCACTCCTTATACCCAGCCTGGGTGAGCTGCAGACCCTGTGCGCCCTGATTGGCAACGTCTACCTGAAGAGCACGCACTGCTTCATACGCATCGCCACGCTGCAGGGCCTGATCTGTCTGCTGGAGTGCTGCAGCAAGACCAACACGGCCATGGGCAAGCTGAGCGAGGAGCTGGCATTGTTGCGAGCCCTAATTGTGGGCTACATCAATCGCCATGGCATCATTGATGAGAGGTGAGTTTTTGGGGTGCCGGGATCTGGTATCTATAGATTTTCCGTTTGCCTTATTAAGAGTCGCCTCCGGGGCTGGCTGCTGAAGCCGAATGCCGCCCCATCTCGCACCGACTCAAAAGTGAGCCCTGATGCCGCCACAACTCATCAGCTTGACTTTAAGTGGGACCCTAACCTAGCCCACATTCTGGTGTTTCCTCCATGTCTATATCTGCTCCACAGATCCACTCACTAATGGCAAAAGTTCTCATCTCGCATTAGTTACCTCTGCTCATCGGCATCTGGGTTTTTGTGGTCTTTGCTGTCTGCTACTTCCACCTCTTCTACCTCCTATCTAGCCTGGCTGCCTGTTTAGGGTGTTATCAAAAAGTTTTCAAGGACTGCGCCGGAAGCTGGCAGCCTCACTGCACTGCCATCTCTCTCGCATGTAAAGGATATGCCAGAAGTGGAAGTTGCAATAACTCGACAACGTGCAGAACATCGATGAACCATGGCCATTGAAACTTTGGTGCGGCTGCTCCTCCAGCTCCTGCGTCTGCTTGTGCTGCAACTCCAAAGTCAAGCGCAGCTTCTGATCAATGGCACTGTAGTGCTGTTCTTCTTGTTGTAGTTTCTGTTCGCCAACGAATTCTAATTATTGGCTCAGCAGCTGCCGCCTGCCTTCTGCCTCCGCTTTCGCTTCGCGGCTTCTGATGGAATTTTCTATATACTGCACTTCAGTTGCTTTGTTTCCAATCCATTACGTTGTTGTTATAGTGCGGCCGCAGAAACTTTAGCATGCAACTTGCACATCCTGCAGACTATCCTTGAAAGAAACAAACTCAAATTCCAAATCATAAAACTTAAATTGCGCATACGCACATGCAGCGCAGCGCAGCTCAGCGTATGCCAAACCAATATGGCCAAAAACCTCAACGAAACGAAAATTGTTGCCCCCGGCAGTGGCATCAATGGATTGCCTGCCCGTGAAACCGGAGCCGCAGGAACAAAGCAGCGACGTCAGTGGCAGCGACCACGGCAACTAATCAGCAGGGTCGTTTCGTTTCGTTTTGTTCCGTTCCCGATCCCGGGCCTTGCCTGGCCTAATTATTTTGTAATTTTCAGCACGATGGCCAAGAAGAAACGGTTCGGGGGCTAAAGCATTCCTGGCCATTGAGTAAAGCTCAATAGCCGGAGTCGATGCCGATGCCGGAGAGCCACAGAGCTAGCGAGCAGCAGCAGCGGATGCAATTCTGCGGTAGTCAGACTTGTAATTAATTTAGATGAAAACATGCCATGGGCCAAAGGGCACAGAGATCCAGCGCCCAGTAGGACTCTGCATTGATTTCTGTCCGAACTGGGGACGGCCATCGGTGGCGATATCGTTTTGCAATTGCCCAAAGGACTAAACGGTTTCCTGTCTCCCATTTCAGTCCCCTGCAGCTCAGCGATGAGCACACGAAGCTGGTCTGGACGCTCAATTACAGCTTGATCGAGTGGACATCGAAATTCGTGCCGCAATGCCATCTGTTGTCAAATACAATCATTGCGGCCAATAATTTCCTGAAGACGACCAACAACGAGGAGCTCTATTTGTGTGTTCTGCATGTGAGTTCCCTGTAGACATAAGATTGTAGATAGTAGAGCTGAGTAAAATGACTTAGCATGCCACTTAAACGGTTGTCAGTCTTGTCTAGCCGGCGTCAGACCACTTACTAACAGTCAGCCAGGCAACCATGCAACAAATCTCACTGCCATTGACTGAGCTAAACGCCCGAGCTCGACCATTTCCCCCGGCGACGACGACGACCATCCACCATCTGCCATCCATTACTTGTTCAACTAAGCCGGGACAGGCCGCAACCCACGTTGCGCTTAATTGGTTTTTTGATTGACAATTTTCAAAAGGCACGGCAACCAAAGCGGGCCAAGCTGTCAGGCCACCACCAGAACCAGCAACAGAAGCAGCAGCAACAGGAACATAGTGAAAAACCAAACCAAACTGAACTGAACCCACCAAAAACCAACGCTGTCATAACTGACAGAGCCGAGCAGGAGCTCAAAGCAGTGGGCCGCACAGCGAATGGCAGAAGCAAAAGCCAAATGTTTATTGGCCAGACCGGAACTCACACATGTGTATGGAGTGGGAGGAGGGCTTTCGGTCAGTTCAAGCGTTCTCCAAATTGAGCGTAATGAAAAAGCGTAGAAAATGTTGTTTTAAACGTTGCGTAGTCCATTCCATTCCGATCCGTGCAGCAAAAGTATAGAGCGAGAATGGAGAATGCATATATAAATTCCTCGGTAATTTGCTACCATTTAATATAGAGCTGGGATTTTAATTGCAGTTTACGAGTGGGTGGTGGATGGTGGGGTGGTGGCCGAGTGCCGAGTGCCGAGTATCCTACTGAACGACAAGTAATTAAAAACTGTTTTTTGCACTGCATACTTCCGGACGATGTTCTGGACGAAAATTAAATTCGACTTTTAAGCAATTTATGAAATTTGCACGCAATTCAATTGTCCCATTTGCTGTTGCTTTTGGAGTCGCTTTTCGTTTTGCTTTTGCTGTGGCTGGCAATGCTGTTGGTGGTGTCCTTGTTGCTGCCGATGGCTTTTGCTTTGATGGCCAGGACGAGAGTGGCCAAAAAGAGCGGCGAGATGGCGAGAAAGCGCAATGGCGCGCACCGACAACAGAGGCAATAACAATAACAATTTGCCACTCAATTAGCGTGGCCATTACTGAAAAACCCACTTAAGTATGCAATGATAAAAATTCAAAAGCGAATCGAGCAGAGCAGAGCCACAGCCCAGCCGCATTGCTATTTCTATGAGATGTCCTGCCGTGCCCTGCCCTGCCCCACCCATCGCTTTATGCGCGTGTAGTACACCCACACACATACACAAAAATAAATGTGCTCATTGTATTTATTTATCTCTTTGTCGTATTGCTTTGCCTTGTCCGTCCCCCCTAGGGCCTGGAGCGCATGGTGGTCAATAGTGGAATGCCGTCGACTGCTGCTGCAACTCTGCCTACGCCGAGCGAGGCAATCGGCAGAGGGGGAGGAAAAGCAGGAGCCGGTGCTGGAGGAGGAGGAGCACCAGTTGGAGCCGGAGCAGCTGTAGCAATTGAGGCTGGAGTCGGAGTCGTGGTCACACCGCAGATGCGACATAAAATTGAAAAACTTGCACTCGAATTGCTGAAAATGGAAAATGAAAAATTTTCGATTCCGGCATTGAAATTGCTTTTGTCCTGCATGTATATGGGTAAGTCTCGATACCAAACACAAAAACAACAACAACAAGAAAATAACAACAAAAATAACACCAAGATCAAATAAGTGGGGAGGAAATTTTCGGTAGAAAGCGAATACCGAACTCAGGAGGGGAGCAAAAATATTTTGTAATTTCATTTAATGGCGTTTCGGCCGCGAAAGGGTTCGTTGTCATAAGGAACACTTCTGCCAAAAGAGTTTTGGGGGGTAGGACAATTGTCTCCGCATATGAATTTAGGGGTGGAGGTTTGCTTATATACGGAACGAAAATAACAAATTTTCATTTACTTAATTCAGCAGCGACTGAGTTGATTGGAAACCAAACTTAAAGAGAATCACGCACGTAGAGAGAACAGAGTTGGTGAAGTGTTTAGAGTACCCTTCATTTGGCAGTTGTCTCTGTTTCGGGGATTTTAGAACTATTCCCATTCCCTGGAGCACTTTGTGTGTACTTGTGCCAGTGTGTGCCTGTTTGCGAGCCAACAGTTTGGCGCTGATCATTATGGCCCACTGAATGCGACGCGAGTGCGATGTGTGTGCGTCCTTGCCGGACGAGGAACGGGGTAATTGCCGTTGCCCACTAAATGCCACAACCCACTGTAGCCCTGTTGCACTACTGCTGCCTGGCTGTACATACGAGTACGAGTATCTCTGCTGGTGCCGACCGACCAGCAATTATCCCTGTTGCTGTTATTAGCGCAATTCCAGGACAATTATTATCGTTTCAACTGTCGCACACAGGCGTTCAGGCGTCCAGGCGCACACACGCCTGCCAGCTCCCGTCATGCGGTCTGATATCGCTCGTTTCTTAATGCCAAAATGTTAGTTTTGCCAATTTTTGGGGGTCAAAAGTTTCGTTTTTGTGCACAAAATAGAGTGAAGTGCGAAGAGAGAGAAAGCACATTTTTGGTTACATTTTTACGGAACGTATCTAGTGGATTTTCCTTTAAAGCCTTTAAAATGAAGTCACAAAATCGTCAGAAGAAACTTAAGTAAATCCATAGCTTAATAGTCGCAGTCGTATCAAGTATGCAATTCATACGAA
Source organism: Drosophila subobscura (assembly GCF_008121235.1). NCBI lineage: Eukaryota > Metazoa > Arthropoda > Insecta > Diptera > Drosophilidae > Drosophila > Drosophila subobscura. Next base: position 23,709,151 of record NC_048533.1, on the reverse strand, counting down.
AAGACTTTAAAGATTTCAAACAATCAATCAGATTGCAAAACGTTTTGAAAGTTACAAATTCTGTTTGTTTTTCCGATTGCTTAGTTCATTAGCAGCGAGAGTTTGCAGCAAAAAGATGCATATGGAAATCGGTTCGATGTTGATGTTCGATGTGGCTCAACTGAAAGCCGCTTAGAATCGTTTCATTAAACTGTCCAGGCCAATCGACCCTTATCATAGCTCTCCTACTCCCTACTCTATCTCGCTGTAGGTTCTGTCAGTGGGAAAAACCAAACGTTGAACGATTTTAAAGCCAGAAAAAAAGGGCTGTCTGATTTGCTTTTGTTGTTCCTCACTTTCACCATGGATCGTAGCAGAAGGAGGACTAGCACAGGCCCTAACTGATGGGCATTCAACGTCCTATGCGTGGCAACTTAGCACAGCTTACGGCGTGGAGGAGGGTGGCCAGTGGCCACGCCACGGTTGCCTGCCAGAAATTATGCAAGCCGTTCGCACAAATATGTCGAAGGATGCCCGCGGCTGGATGCAAGCACGTTGTGTATTTGCCATGCACTTTGTCAGTCCGCAGGATTGCCGACTCCCTAGTCCCTTTCGCCGTGGCCACACCACGCAAATCCTTTGAGAAATGTCAATGTTTGTGTAGTAGACCATTCGCGATTCCTGCTTCGCTCCCTAAATGGCAGGCAGCACTGCCTCGATTTCTAGGCCTTGCCAACACACAAATTTCAAATATAGCAACGGCGGGGGTCCGAGAACGAGCCCAGCACAGAACGAACCAACGAACGAACGCATCCTACCGGAAGTTGGTCATTGCGGGGCGGGGGAGCACACTCTTTTTTCGCTCTTTTTCCGCCTGCCAGCTCGGGTTTTTTTTAAAGCGTTTTGTGCTTCACGCGAAAATAAACAAAAGACCGCGTCGCTGAAGACAATACAGGTCGCACTGCAAAGGGACAGAAGGAAAAGCTGTAAAAATGGGAAAAACGGAAAAATGGCGGGAAAGCAAAACAGGGAAAGTCGAAGAAAAACCCCGCATATACATACATATACATATTTTTGCCCCCAAAGTTGCAAAACGCAATAATAAATATTAGCGGCAATATTGGTCACTCGGTTGGGGGGGGAAATTTTCGAAAGGCGAGAGGACACCGCTTCCTGGTTTTACGGACTAGAACAGACCATTTCTTATGACCCTTACCCATGGTTGGATGGATTGTACTATCGATTGCAAAACAGAACTCTGTCTCGCTTGAAGCAATTTATCAAAACAATTAGCGTTTGTTTTTAAACAAAAGAACATGATGAACCTACAGATGCTGAAATATCCAGAAATCTGTCGTCTTTGGAGAAGACCGTTCTGTTTAGAGTTTTACAAAACACTAATTATAATTAACGAACTATTAAGATCATAACTTGCGGATGCTTTTCACATATGTATTTATCTTTCGGTACCTTCTACCACCGAATTACTGAGCATCAATAAGTCGTTTCTTCATTGAATGCATTGCTTGTTGGTCTTGGTTTCCCACAGTTTTTTTTTTTTGCTATTGTTTCACTGTACTCTTTTTTGTTGAACCCTATTGTATGTTTTTTTTTGTGTGCTGCCGCTGCCCGCGCTTGCTTAAACGAATTTTAGAGTTTGTTAGGTTTTTCCGTATTTTTTCATGCATTGCCAGCGGCATTTGTGGCGCGCATAATTGTGGCCAGGCGCCGGACGATACCGTGCCGTGGCGCTCCTCGTGGGCTCAGCCACTTGGCCATACTTCATCCTTATTCAAAGCCTGCAACAACAATGCCAAAATTGGCAACAGCCAGCCAAACAAGCTGCCCGCAGGCCAACAGCCACGGACCAACAATGTTAAGCTGCAAAACAAAGGCCAAAAGTTGCTGCGGCCAAAATGGGGTATGAAAAGGGGGGTCGCGGTGGTAAGGTGGGTTTTAGGTGAGGGAAGGTGCTCTGCGCAGCGCTGCGGTAGTTCGGGGGCGTTGCTCCCATTGTAAATAATTCGATGCCGCTAAACCACACTAAGCAGCAGCAACCATTGCTCCATCACACACGAATCCTGGCACCCAACTCAACCTTCCAGCTGAAGCTTGCCATCATTTTTCACCGGGCTGAAAGGTACGCAGCACATTCATTTGGGTGACCTTCTGCCGACGTACGGGGTTTAATCGAACAACTCTAATCTATGGCTGTGGCTGTGGTTGGATTTGGCCTTGGTTCCCGCTCAATGCTCCCCTGAACAAAATGCTCTGTTCAGTTTTCAATTTGATGGCCATGAAACAAAGTTTGGTGCAATCCACACGAGAACGAGTATATCAAAAAGCGCTCCTTTTTCCTCTGGAAAAATCCATAAAAATTAAATGCAAATTTATGTATGTATGTGTGTCCTGGGGAATCACTGAAAAGGGAGAGCGGAGGTGTACAGCAGCAGCAGCAGCATTGGCGTGTGAAATACCGCAAGCATGTGAATAATGGCCATCGGCATGTGCCTTGAAGGCTGCTTTGTTAATTAGAAACTTTCGCTTTCACGTTGCCACACTCTCTACATTTCTCTGTTTTGTATTTTGTTTTAGGGTCTGCCGCACAGCTGGAGAATACGGAGCTGTCGAACGGTATTGTCCAGGACGATCCGGAGATAATCGCCCAGCAAAACGATAAAGTCGATATACTTTTGCATTGTATTAAATCATCGACTCGAGATGCCGCCTGGATTTATGGACAAGTGCTGTGTCAAATTATTCGTGATTTAGTGCCACCGAATGAAATATTGACGAAGGTCATAAAGGAGTTTCTGGCCATAAATCAACCGCACGGCGATGTTATTGCCATGATTGTATATCAGGTGAGTGGTGGCCAGAGATCTTCCCACGTTTCCACACTCTATTTCAAGCTCTAGCAAAAGGTAAAGACGTTTTCCATCGCCATCGCCCAGCAGCCATTCGTGCGTTGTGGCCGCCTCCCACACATTGCCACAGGCCACTGCCAGTGCCAGTGCCTGTGCCCTTCTCTGATATGTGGATGTTGGGTTCATTTTATGAGTCCTTCCCGACCAGTGCCCTGTGCTGTGTGTCCTGTGCCTGGAGACCGGAACGGAATGGGGCCAATGCAGCGCTAATGCCTCCTTCGGCCACAAGTCGAAAGGGTAAAATACTTGCCGCCAGCTGCCAACTGCCACTGCCCTTATGCCATGTGTGGGAGTGCGTGTGCGTCTGTGGAATTTTTGGTAGCTTGAAAATTAATGGAATTCATGGCTACAGCTTGGCCCCTGTCCAGCCGGTCAACCGGGCAGCCGGCCAGGTATGTGGGTCAATACGAGGCGCCACCGACTGCGACCACTGTGATGCCATAAAATGTTTTCATTAGGTTCAAGGTTGCCTTGTCTTGTGGGTGCGTGCATGGAAATTAATAAAACCAAGCTCGGCTCTCGGTCTGGCTGTGGCCCTGTAGCTCTGGTCCCTGATTCCCGGTTCCCGGCTCGCACAAATTCGCACTGTCATTGGCAGGCAGTCGGCCAGCAGGGAAAGCGATTCCCAGGCTGCGGAATTTCATTAGCCAACTTTTTGCCACAAAGTATGCCGAAGACTTTTGCTGCCTAACGCACCTTTTGAGGCGCACAATAAAATTTAATTTCCGAATTGCACAAGGGTGATGGAGAGAGGGGTGTTTGCTTTTACTTCTATTTAACCATGTTGTTGTCAGCCACTAACCCGTTCTCCCATCTTTCCATCTCGCACTTGCAGGTCTTTCGGTCTGCCATCGACTCGTCGTACCTGCAAATGCTCCAGGACTGGTTGATCTGCACGCTGCCAACGTTCCTCGCCCAGCCGGAGCAGCAAGGTGTCTGGGGCCTCAGCGTCATCTTTTTATCCGCTTCCATAAATCTGCATTTGATTAAACTATTTCCGCTAGTGCTCGGCATCGGGGCAGGCAACTCTTCCTCCCCGACGGCGACCGTGTCTACAGCGGGAACGGGTACGGCAGTTGGAACGAGAGCGGAGTCGGGTTCATCCACAGCGCCCCGTAAATTGGGTCAGCACGAAATTGCATTGTTCGTGACAGCTGCACAAGATTTCCATGCGAAATTGAGTGGCGAGCAGAGGCAACGCTTCCGCGAGGCCTTCAGTAGCTTTGAGCAGAGTCAAGTCTATGGCCGGATGCTGCAGCGCTTGTGATAGGGGAACGACAGTGCCGACAGGCACAGTCACAGGCACAGCCACAACGATAGCGTTAGCGATAGCATATAATCATCCTACACTCTTTGCCAGGCTATTTATCTTACGTTTAATTCCAATCGCAGCATCGAAATGAATTGCAGCGGATACGGATTTGGCAGCGGCCAAATGCACTCAGCGGCAAAACTTGCTCCAAAGACAAGCGCAAGCGTGAATAACTAATTGCCCCAAGGAGGTCCCCGAGAAAGTTTAGCCGGATGCCCTGGCCAGAGCCGGATATGCAGCCCTTCTGCGTCTTGGCTTTGGGTTGGCTTTTTCTTCGGGGGGGCTGCTTCGCGCAAAAGTTTTTTAATAGTTGGCGAATACAAAATTAATTTATGCTTTACATTATGTGTAACTAATATTTAAATTATTGCAAACGAATGCACGTCGCTCGGCCCGCACTGCCGCCGCCATCCGCAATCTGGCCGAAAGTTTAACGAGGCCACTAGCGAGCGACCCGCAATTAATTCCTGTGGTCGAGGCTTCGACAAGGACCCCCGGAACCAGGAACCAGGAGGACGCGCACGGAAATTATGTTCTTGTCAGTTTTTGGGGGAAAAGTTGATCATTTATTTATCGTGACGTTGACTTGTTAAGCAAGAAAGAAGTTGGCCGGCCGGCCTGCCGGGTGCTAGTGGCCATTAGTATGCGGGCTAACCATTGCCTGGTTAATTCCTAATCAAAATTACTTAAAAATTCCATTATGCAAAACGCCTTACCCCCCTCGACACTGATCTTAATCAACCACTTGCTTGTTAATTCCAATTGTAATCAATACGTAGATGATATCTTGTTTAATAAAATGCAATGACAAAATTCAAATCTGTATCGAATTATAATTTATGAAATGGTAAACCGGTAAGACTTGGGCAATATCTGATTCATAAAATGCATTTCAGCTTTGCCAACTTCGTTTCCAAGTACTTTGCCAACTAACCGAGAAATTTGGATTGCGTATTTGGATTCCATTCCGCACTGTATGCAAATCTGTTTGAACTTTTGCACTTCTCGTACCTGGTGGCGCATGTAACGATGCTCCGAAGAGTTTTCTGCTCAGCGTTTCGTGTGCGCACCAACAAAGAGCATTCAAGTTGACAAAATGTTGCAGCGACAGTATCGAACAAGGAGCTCGCTACATGGCAAAAAAAACTCCAAGAACTATTTAAGAATGACTAAACTTTGAGATGCCCTCGGATAACAGAACCCTCTGGTGTGTTTTCGACTGTAGCATTGATAGACAATACAGAAATTTCGAGTGTTGAAAATACATATTTAAAAAATGGATCAGAGCTTAACCAACCGATTGATGGCTAAGTGCGAGTTCCACCTCAATGAAACCTCTAGAGGTCGAGTACTCGAGTACAGATTACTAAATCCTGGAGGGTTTTATCTGAATATACCCTCCCTCCTAAGGAGTACCCCTTAAAGAAATTCCTCTGCATGCGTTTTGCCTTCTTCCGTCCGGCTGCGTATGGTTTTTGTACTGAAATTGACAGATAAACTTTTGTGCGCGTAGTTTGTGTGGGTGTGTTTCTGTTGGTAAAAGCAGGAAGATGGCTTTGTGTGGATGCAAAAGCTTGCCGGAAATTTGCCAGTTCAACGCGAATCGACAAAAAAAAAAGAGCCGGTTGAAAAGGAAGTTGCAGCACACACCGAAATGAACTGCAAAGCTGTTCAAAGTTGTTTTTCTGTTTTGGCGCGACCGCATTATGCAATCGAGCACAGCCTGGCATGGTGGGTGTGTCTGGGTCTGCCTCTGTCTCTGTCTCTTTTCTTTGCTCTCTAGCTGTCTCTTTCCGTGCTCTTGTTTCTCTGAATTCCGAGTGAGTGTCAAGACAATGTCCCCCTTGTCGCCATTATGCCGCACGCCAAGAGGCAATTTGGCCAATGCTCTTGCCATAAACTGCAACATTCCGGCTATCAGCATTTGGTTACGCTTCATTTGGCCAAATAACCGTAACGGGCCAAGGCACAGATTGCGGCCCAGGCTTGGCAGCCGTTCGAGTCGCGTGCGACTGACCGAACGCAGGTGGGCCAGGCCGAAATAGCGAGGCACAGCGAGGCACAGCGAGGCACAGCTCGGGCTTTCGGCGCTCCCAGTTGCCGTGACCTACGCACAGAAGTCCAATGACTCGAATGGAGGCCCTGCGAAATATCGAGCTAAGAGCGTGTGTTCAATTGCCAGACGTTCCGCTCTCCCAGGACTCGCTCTCTGCTGCTGTTAACTGCAAACTCACCACGATTCGGAGTCGCTCTCTTCGTCGGGTCTCTCTTAAGTCCTTGGAGCGGCTCTCTCGGCAGTCAGGAGTAGGTCAGTGGTGTAACAGTGCCATACCGTTTCGTTCCATTTGGCGCTGGCTGTGCTGCTGCCCGACACCCACGTCGTGGCTGCTTTGTATGCAGTCGGCATACACGGATATCCCACAATTTCTTAATACTCGGATGGCTTTAAACAGAACAGAGAGCGGGTGTATGAGTGTGGGTGGCCCAACGACAACTGTTACACTCACAGTTATGATTATTGTTATTATGATAATGTCAGCAGTGGTTGTTGTAATTCCAGAATTGTTTGGCCATTTGCTTGGTGTGGCAATGACTTATCCCAAGTTTTGGCCAAGCAAAGTGTGCGCTTTTATGGCCTCCACTTCATTCCAGAGCAAAGCCTGGCCAAGCAGAATCGATCCATTGATTTTCCTGGTTTTCCATTTGCCCAACGAATGTTGACACCTGTTCCCCAGTCCTGCCCTGGCAGTCTGCTCTGTTCTGTTTCGTTTCTGTTTGCCAGCCACACCTCGGAGCTCATTTGAAATTTTGATTACATTGCCATCAGGCTGGAGAGGAACCTGTCAGCGACTGATACGCATTAATTACGTTACTCTCGTACCTGGTGTAAAAAGCAACGCCTCGACACTAGGCGGAGCCGCTTATTAAAATTGAATATATTATGCAAAAGTGCGCGTGACAGGCGGTGGCTGAGACAGAGTGTGAGGCTGAGACAGAGGCAGAAACTCAGGCCAATATACGCCACGATCCACTAGGTGGACACGGCATAATTAATTCCGCTCTCTTGCCGCCACCGCCACCGTTTTGTCGCCTCGAGGAACCAAAATGCAATCAACGTCTTCAGCCTGCTTCCTCGCCTGGCCAAAGTCAAGGTTGCGAAGCCATAACATCATGTGGCCGACAAGTGCTATTGGCTTAAGCTGGGTAAAGGTAAACCGCACATCTACGAGTCATGGCGACCATCACTGGAGTCACAGAGCAAGCCTCAAGTGGTTGTCAGCGGTAGTGGAACATCAATGCAGCAGTTTACTTGAATCCTTATCGATGCTTAGCCAAATGTTTGAATTAAGCGAATATCTGTGACAATTATTCCATTTTGGGTATTACTAAATTAACATTCAATTGCCAGTGGTCAAGTATTTCGTTCTAAAATACAATAAATTGTGTTTGTTAAATCTTTAATTGTTTGCACACAAAATGATTAACAAATTCTCTTACGTATATATGTATGTAGATAGATAAAGCTGCAACGTGGTTTATATACGGGGGAGATACATATTTTCAATATATTTGTGCACCGAATATATGCCTGTGCAATAAGTAGATATAATATCCTTCTAGGACACTATCTTTAGTAGCCTACAATTAACAATCCACTAAGCTACGTGCTATGTACAAGAAATGACTAAAGTCTATCCAATCGAAATGCGCACATTTCAGTGCCCGATGACAGCTTTGGTCCCTCGGTCGCTAATTAAGGGCACATGTGTCCGTCCACATCTACGAGTAGATACTCAATCGAGAAGGCGATTCCACTGGCCTCACTCAATTGTCAGACGTCGGTCAATCATATCGCAAGATACTTCCCTGGTGTCGTTTACACTCCCGTGGTGGAGGTCCTGGCACAGGATGTCTTGCGAGGCGGCGGCAAATCAGATGTGTAATTCTGATATCGATGCGAACAGTTAATGGCCTGCGGAAACATAAACAGACAGAGACATGAGAGGAAGTTATGGAAAATTGGCAAAACTTAATGCTAAAAATATATATAAAATACCAACTGAATAGCAAATTCGGAGAGAGTTCTGAGACCAAATTATTTGATTAATGATCTGTTTTGATGCACAGTCACTGCAATGGGGAATCCGGGACCATGGGCTATTCCCTTGTCAAGGCCTCTCGTTGGGATTGTTGCTGTCGCTTTGCATTTGAATTATTAGATTTGATTCAATATTCAATTATTTAAGTGGTTTGAGGTGTTGAAATGCCAACAGACAATCGGCGACTGGCCTAGCACCAGAACAGAACCGAACTGGAACCCAGACCCGCTCTGGGACCCGTACTGGGTGGGGTGATTGGGATTTTGGATTGGATTGAGCGGGGGATGAGAGTTTGCATATAAATTATTTATGAATTTGCGCTTTGATTGAACTGCCTGAAATTGTTGATTAGAGCCTCGTCATAGAAACAACAACAGCAGCCATCAGCGTTCTGTGGAGTCTCCATTTGTAGGTTGAACGCCTCCCGGGAAATGAAGCCTCCCCGGCAGTGGGGGCTCTGGCATGGACTCAGCTTTGCTCATTATTTGATTATATCAAATAGGGACACACAGCAGCAGCCGAATGGGTACCAAATTATAAGAGGGAATTCATTAAACTCAAACTTAAGAACAACAAGAAAGGTGCAATAAGACTGAAAGTGAGTTTAGATAAAACATATGTATTTATGTATGTACAAAATATCCAACGGTGTCTTACTGTTGTATATTCGAAAGTGTTTTCTCCTTGCTTCTCTCCTGATGCTGCATTATTCAGGGGTTTTTGGATGAGAAAGGACAGCCAGCTCGAGCCGACCATCTGGAAAGCAGACACAGACACGCTGACATATGAATGGAGGTTTGACTAATGGACGTGCCGGGCAGATGGGCAATTAGTCAGATTGACACTCTGCCGACCACGTGGATCTGGAAAATCTAAAAAAGTTCAGACACAACACGCTCCCTCCCAGCTCCTAGCTAGCGCCGGGCACAATGGCCAACAACAGTGTGCCAATTTAATTAATGTAATTAATCTAATTTAATGACTTGACAAACACATCAATTAGCGAAAGGCAGACCAGCCCATGACCGGAACACAATTTATATGCAAAGTGCCAAAAGCTTTGCACAAAATGAAGAATTTCCTCCGAAAAGCAGACTCACGCACCGCAACAGCGAAGAAACAAATTAAAATATTAAAATTAAGCCACAAAATGATTGAAAGGAAATGTTATAAAAGTCTCGCTCGCCATCCGACAGTCGACGGACGACCATCGATGACTCCAATGCCTCAGACAAGCGAACTCCTGTGGCTCCTGACTGCTGTTTTGTGTCTTGTGTTTGTCCCTAAAGTAATTAAAAGTAAGTAAAGCAAAATCAGGCCCTTAGCGCGGGTGGAAAACCCAGTGTCTGTCCAGTGATTTGCGCCCCGCAACGTTTTTTGTGTTTATGCAAATGACCGCTGACCAAAAGAATTAATGCGTCCCGCAAGTGAGTTGAATTGGAATGAGCCCAAAACCTGAACAAAACTGTGGTTCAAGGTCTGTTTCGTGCTCTCAGCAGTCCCTGCTGTCTCTGAGTGGATGCCACTGTCGACAATGGCCGTCAAAGAATTTGCATAGAGCCCCCCTAAAGAAAACAGACAACCGAAATGGAAAGCCTGTAATTTCCTTTTCTTTCAATGCGTTGCTAATTTCAGACAGCCTTTAAGTGAAATCACGAGAATTTCGTGATATATCACGAGAGTGTTGCCCCATGAATATATGTATATTCATTGGGCTCTTCAAACGTATTTGAAACGATGCATATGTTTGCCTTGAATGCCACTCCGATGCACTTCAGCAAGAATCCATATGTTTTGCTGCTAATTGGATGCTATCCTTGAATGGTATACTGATGCAGGAGAAAGCCCAAAAATATTTGAGTTTATTGAAGGAAATTTGGCAATGAATGTTGGATGAATATAGATAAGTCTTTTGGAATGTGCAGATGTATTTTCTAACAAAGAGGGAAAACTTGACCGTAAATGTGGGAAATATTTCCCAAAAATAAATGTGCACTACTCCGATGCACTTCACTAACTGAACATTTAAAACGCATGATTTCTTATGCATACTCGTACATAAGTATATCCAGACTGCAATAATTTGGAATATTTTTCTGTTCACGACATCCCAGACCGAAGTAGGGAGCGAGGGTAATATCTCTTTGTCTTAAAGCACAGCAGCTGCGAAATGTTCTCGATGGGAATGGCCCTCCCTGTTGCCGGGGCTTTATAAATAGAGATGGACGGTCAGATGATGATCTGCGTTGATCCATTTTGATGCCCACCAATGACTGCTTATTTCGAGAATTTCGCTGTAAATTTCACCTATTTATAACGTAATTTTCCGATGGCTCTGGCGATGCTACTGCCAATGATGCTGCGATACGAGCAAAGGCCAAACAGAGTTCGACCCACGCGGCGTATGTTTGCGCGTTTTTCGCACCTAACTCATTAGCACGGCCGCCTGCTACCCGAAAATTAATGGGGAAACGCGCCTCCAGTCTCGCTATGGATTCTCGATGATTTTGTTTCTTTTGTCTGCTGTTATCGTAAATTGCTTAATTGCATTTTAGATTTTTGATTTCGAATTTAAACTTTGCCACATTTAAGATCTCATTAGGATGGGGAATGGGAAAATTGGAGAATGGAAATGCGCTTGGGCGGAAATGAACGTAAATGCTTCTGGCTCTTGTGCTTGTGGCGCCATTCGCATTCGTCGTTCGCGTTTCTGTCTACCACTTAATAAATCAATATAAAAATGCAAACTGGGTTGAGTGCGATGGCTCTTAAAAATTATGACAAATAAAAAGTGGCATAAAATGAAAGTGCAACTGGAAAACAATGCTCTGAAAGTGCCGCATTCAATTCATCAATATATTGACCGAGCACTCAAATGGCAGGCCATTGAAGAGCCTCCCAGTGGGCAGGGCTGTGTCCTCGCCACTCACCTTGTAGAAGGCCTTGCGGAAATTCTCAGAGAGAAAGGCGTAGAGCAACGGATTGATGCAGGAGCTGCTGTACGCCAATGTCTGAGCACATATCTGGACGATGATGAGGAACAGGTTATCCGCCTCATAGACATGCAATGCCTTCAGCAGCAAGATGAGCTAACAAAGGGAAGAGAAGAGAAACGTAATTAGTGATGCGATTACCAATAACAATACTCAATTATGCAACTCACTTGCACTGGCAGCCAGAGCGAGGCAAAGGCTATGACCACCACCACGACGAGCCGGGTGACCCGCTTACGTCCTCGCTGCGACTCCTTGGACATACGCACGCCGCTGCCCTGTCGCCAGAGACGCATGATCATGCGCACATACAGTCCGCTAATGATCATCAGGGGCAGCAGATAGGTGCTGATGAAGAAGCTCAGCTGGAAGGTGCTGACGTCCAGCAGATCGTTGTCTTTAAAGCGGCACAGGGCATAGGTGATGTTGGAACTGTCATCGTGGTCAACCTGCAAAAGGCAATCATTGTGTGAACATGTATCGAGTATGGCGCATATGTCATGTTGGTTGTGACAGTTGCATGTCAGACAGCCGAACAGCCAGACAGCCAGATACAACCCCCGCAGCCAGACGTCGTAAATAAAACTACGAGTAAACTGTCAAACGAATAGTTCGGACAACGACAACTAACTCGCAATCTGACTTTGTTGCTCTGTCGCTGACATTTGCCTGACAAATTGTGCTCGTACGTTTGCCATAGGGGAAAAAGGCAAGTGGAACTGAGAATGGTAATTCAACTGGTACTGGTACTGGCACTGGCACAGCCAGTGGTACTGGGACTCGGATTGGGATTGTTCTATTGGCTGGACTAGACAGCCGTGCTGACGCTTCGGAGGGTCATAAACTGCCTGGCGTATCGTAAAAATATTTTGCTGCTTTTGTATACAGCTTTTTGTTTACAATCTCTGCCGATTTCTCTTTCTCTGCATTTCTTTTCCCCCGCTGTATGCAAACATGTGGAAAATTGTATTTAAAAAATCTTTGCCTTAATGCCGAAAATGCTTACAAAAATGTTTGTTTATTACCGCACTATTGTGGTTCTTACACCGAACGAGATGTTGGCCCACAAATTGAGTTCAGATCTGCGCATCGTCAAGTGCCCAAGGCTGACCGACCGAAGACAAATCATCAGCATCAGCATCAGCATCAGACACAGACACAGAAAGGCTGATTTATTGGCTTATCTTTGGCCTCTTTGTATTTGAAATTGATTGACTTTAGATATTTGACAATGGTTTTAAATGCATTAATGTGGTTCTTTTGGCAGAACTCTTTCCAGAGCAGCTGTCGATTAAATGTGAGAGAAATCAAGCCAGAGTACATAAAATACGTGGGCAGACATATGCGTTTATGATTATTGGTTATTGATTTCTAATAAAAAGATAATGACACACAGTCTGACACACACACACAGTTGCCATAAGTATCTTCATATCTGTGTACTGCAGACCAACAAATGTAATATGGAAATAATTAATAGCAAACTGTTAATTAACATGTTGATCAAACATGACTTAATTATGCCTTTTTATCGTTTGCCTTCTCTGCATTTGTATGGATGTATCCATCCCATTCCCGTGTGTATCGTGTGTAGCCCGTATCTGTGTGTGTGTGTGAGGAGCGATAACAAAGCAAAGCACACATGAGCATTCAATTTGACCAGATATTTTTCCGGCTTAATCCTTAGACAAAGGCCAACCCATAAGCAAACAATTCAGCGACCCAATGGAGCTCTTCGGGGGTACGTACGGGCCAACGTAAACAAAGACAAACATACCGAAGCGTGAAATGCCATTTAATAAAATATTAGGTTACAATAACAACCTCTGGTCGATGACCCACTCTCCGCTTCGGCATCTGGAGCAGCCAATGGACCATTTCGTAGATAAAAGAGCTCATCGCCAGAACGACGATAAGATCCGTTTAATTACCCGCGACTCTTTCACTATGGAAAGGCGATTGGCCCAGTCTCAGGCGTGCGTGCGAAAAACAAATCACAAGCACTCACACACAAAAACAACAGAGAAAATCGAGCTTTGTAGTCGAAGCAGTGGATACCCTGTAGCTAAATATAGCAACAATAAAGTCAGAGGAACACAGTCATTCTGTTCTATGCATAAAAAATCTGCTCAAAATCAAAATACTCTGCCTGCAAGAGTATCCAAAAGTTGGTCGCGTGTGTTGTGGGTCTTGGTTTATTGGCAGTCGGGGGGGAATGGGTAGATACATATAGATAACTTGATATTTAAATGGGTGGAGAAGTGGGTATGGAAATGGGAATGGAAATGGAATGTTGCCCGTATGTGACGTCAACAGGAAAATACCCAAGTGCAAAGCTTTGATTAGGTGATGTGGCATATTGAATGCTAGCCAAAATGGAGGAATCGAATACACATAGAGAGCCATTATAATAATGATAATTTAGAGGCCTCTCGCAGAGAATTTAATGAAATAATAATTGATATGATGACGGACGGAGCGCAACCATAAGCAAACAGAACAACATGTCCGAGTATCTACACATTTGCCTCATCAAAGTGTGGCGTTTATTAAACAATTAAGTTGTTCTTCGCACCCTCCACATGGATCATAAAGCCATTAGGACCCAGAGGTTGCCAACTGCGCATCGGCCAACGTCAAGGTCGCGGCCATGGAAGACATTTATCATACGCAGTGTGCAACCAAAGTTTCCAAGTGCAAAGTTCTCATAATGGCCACTTGTTACGACCTACAATGATTTATGAACATTTGAATGGGAATGAAGGATGCAAGGGGAAGGGAAAGAGAAAGCCATACAATGCCTAACAAAGCAACAGTTGAAATTGTACAGCCCCCGAAGAGTTGGCAGTGGGGGCTGGGTATTGTGATCTTCGGGACTGCCTACGCCAGTTGGCAAGTGTTTCTCGCTGGCTATCTGCTCTATAATTAAAAAATTTATGAATTTAAAATAGCGAATTAGTAACAAAAACAAATCGGGCGCCCATCTCGCACTGTTGCAAAATGTTCAATATAAACACACACAAAATACAAAGCAACATAAAAAGAGGCACCTTTACTAGAAGCCAAGTAAAAACAAATGATTTGCATCGGGATGGTCGAGGGAGGGGCTGGGGAATCGGCTTGTGGGGAATAACGATCGAGCAGACCATCTATGTCTGTGGTCCCGAGGCATTGACGTGTAGCTCTAGGAATCTAACGAGGTGACGATGATGGAAAGCAATAAATTTGCCCGGCCTGTGTTCTTCACAGCAAATTTAGGCACAGCAGGCCCCAATCGAGTCTTGGCTTGGAATACTTACCACCACATCGTGGGCAAAGGTGACCGGTATGGAGACGGTGAGCACCACAGTCCAAAGGGTAAAGATGGCTATCATGGTAATGTGCTCCGTTCGCAGCATCCGGGATCGTATGGGATGTACGACGGCCAGGAAGCGATCGATGGACATCAGGACCAGCGTGTAGATCGAGGCGAAGGCCGTCACCACAATCAGATACTGGGTGCTGCGGCACCAGAAGTTGCCAAATGGCCAGTGCGGCGTGACATAGTCAGTGGCCGTGAACGGGATGCAGATGATCACGAAGAGGAGATCCGACACGGCCAGATTCAGGATCAGTAGATTGGTGGTCGAGCGCATGTTCTTGTTGGCCACCACCACCATAATGACCAGCAGATTTCCAATGAAACCTGTCACGGCGATGATCCCAAAGAAGAACGGCACCAGCCAGCGCACAGTGCCCTCGATGGCTAACCGATCCTCCTCGGTGAAGAAGGGCTCCTGGGTGACACCCACGTCACTGCCGTTGGTGACGTTCATGCCGTTGGTGATATTCGCAAAGGATACTGTTATGTTTTCCATTTTGTAATTGTAATTCCTTTGGTGTTTGGTGTTTCTATAGATTTTTACATTTCACTTTGATGGCACTTTGAGGGAATGACTAAAGATGGTGGACATTTTCAATTTTCCATAGCCTTTGTGCTGGGGCACTTTCAAGTTTAATGTCTCTTTTTTTCTTGGTACGTTTTCACAGTTCATCGAATTCAAATAACAAATTTCCAATTAGGAGATTTTCACAAAGCAGCCGCAAAGAAAATTCAATTATCATCCGCAATATTCCCACGACACGAGCAGCCTGGAACCCTCAGAGCCCTACTGCATGGAGACCGGAGACCGGGTCGGAATTGTTCATTCGTTTCGAGGTGGACAAAGGCAATAGCAATCACACCCACACTCACACCCAACCCCACCCACTCGTAGGAAGAGGGAGAACAGAGACCAGAGAGCAAGCGATAACGGTAATTGTAACAAGGTAAGACAACAACCAAAGGACACGAGCACACAAGAAAGGAGAAGGCGACTGAGAAGGCAACGGGCAAAAGGTAGCCACGTGCAAATCGGCGCCGACGCAGCCAAAACTGTGTCGTGTCACACCCTGACAACGGGCACCTCGATACAACACGAAACGATATATATATCCGCACAAGTCCCAATGCCGAGTGGGGGAGACGGAGACATCCACGCTGCACCTATACCATAAATTCAATATGATGTCTTTCTCGGTTTCGGCCCGGTTTCGGTTTTCGGTTTACGGTTGTCTCTTTTCTGTTTTCTGTTTACGGTTTCCGTTTTTTATGGACAAAACTAATGGCATAAATTTTTGTGTTGCCAAACAACACGTTCCAGCGACAGTCCTCTCGCTTTGGCGACTGCCTCCTCAGCAGAATACGCCGGGAGATATCATTTCACTATGGCAAACACTATGGATAGAAGCCTCCAGAATTTAATTTGGATTTTTGGGATTCGTTCGATTGATTCTATTTGGGCTAAAAATCAAAAATCCAAACTGCACGCGTTCGTTTCCAGCGCTCTACTGATTGTTGGATGGTCTGTGCCACAGATGAGTACAACGACGCTGCCGCTGGCAGCCGGAGCAGCGGCAGAAGCAGAATCAGAATCAGCAGCAGCGACGCCAGGAACCGGTATATCACGGCATATACTTTATATGGAAAGAGTGCTGTGGGTGGCCATTGCTCTACGGCTCTCCTCTACCGCTGGCTGGATTGTTTGCTCTCCACTGCCCCAACAGTTGGCCTGGGGATCGTTAAGAGCTACAACAAATGGTCACCAATCTCTACTGGCTCGGGATTCCCGCCTCCCGCTGACACTGTTGCCATTGTGTTGCACAGCTTGAGGTCCGCGTCGATGTCGTCAGCTTCAGGCGCAACGTCTACGTCTGCCGCACAGCTGGCGTCTCGGCCAGCGTCGCTGCTGTGCGAGGCAGTTCTTTAGTATTTTGCTTAATTTCTCTGATTAACTGGCAGAGGAGGAAAAAAGCAAATAAAAAGCAGAGGCACGCGTTTGCTTCACGCCCCCAGGAAGCACTTTCTCCGCCCCGTAGCTTATTTAATGTCTGCTGGGGCTTATCGGCCTGCTCTTATCGCCCCACTGGCGGTGGGTGGCGGCCGACTCAGTCAGAGACCAAGGCACAGGCCCAGAAGCGACTGGGTTAACACCGCTTACACCTTTGGACCGACGGACGCCGGGGACATCATGTCACAACATTATATAACCGCAGAGCAGAGCAGAACCGAACAGAGATACAGAGTCTTGTGCTAGCTTGAAGCCTCATTTACATGCTTTTTATTGCCACTGCCAGCGCACTCACCTGTCACCTGCAGACGCCGAAGCCAGCGCAGACGCCAGCGTTAGCGTCAGCGTCAGCGGCAGGTGTGGCCCCATCAAATCTGCGGCCGGGCTGCTGTCTCCCGGCATTTGTGTTGATGTGGGGCATGCCTCGGTGCGCCCCTGACGAGGACGTCGCCAACCTGATGAGATTAAAAGCGAATTAAGCGCCATGAACAGCAACAGCAAACAGCAACAAAATGGTGGAAAAAAATAAGCGAAGTCTTGGCAAACAGCAAGAGGCATTATGTTTATTTAATGTCTGCGACTGTGAACTTAATGAAGTCTTTAATTCTTAATGCAAGTTCATTGCTTTTTTGAATGTCCAACGAAGCGTGCGCCGAACAGTGTTCAAGCGGAAGTAGTAGTGGGAGGGAATGCCTAGGCTGCCGTTTTAATTCATGGCATACTTTGCGGGTGCGAAAAATTGAACCGGAAATGCCAGAACAAAAGCACACCAAAAACAGGTTGTCGAGCTGCAGCTGGATGTTGTTGTGTGCTTAACAATTTGAGCTTATTTCAGATCAGTAAATACCATGCATAATTTTCAGTTTTAATGCTCGTACTTTTCAAATTTATTTTTGGTTCAAAGATTACACACAACAGGTGTGCTTCAGCAGGGTTCCCACACATTGGCAGCTGAATTGGGATTAAAATCCTCTCAGCCCATAACATGGCGACCAGCCAGAGCAGGAGCAGCAGCAGCAGCAGCAGCAGCAGCTTGTTGTGTACGGAAATTCCACACACAAAATTGAAAGCATTCTTCCAGGCGCACACTTAAATTAGCATCTGAATAAATGCCTGCCAGACATAAGCGCTTCAAACTCTTCAAACTTGTACTTGGTAAACTTGATCCGCCCAAAACCACTTTCCGATACCGACTCCAACTCCCACCCATCCCATCCCTCATCCAACAGGAGCAACAATTTTTGGGATGTCAGAAAACTTTCGACGTGATTGAAATGCTTTTTAATTTTTCATCAAAATCATTTCATTGCGTCAAAAATGTTTGGGTGCCGTCGAAGTGCACAAAAGGCTTCCTTCCATATCCATCCATCCATCCACATATACACGTACTCGTGTAGAGGGAACGGCAAAGACCGACACGCCCAATCTTACGGGGACACTGCGCTTAACCTTTTTGCGTGGGATTGGTTCATTTTTGGCATAATCATGCGACAGGGATTACAAGGCTCACCAGGGACGCCAACAGTGGATCAACTGGATAGAAAACTTGTCAAATTTGATGCGACTACAACTGATTTTGACCCTATTCTGACAGCCCAACTTCCCCATCAGCAGGAAGCTTCAGTAAAAGTTTTAAAAGTAGTCCCACATTTTTGGTCTTACGGATGAGAAAGGTTCCCATGGTCTCGCAGTCAACTTGTGCTGAAAATGATGGATTATCGCTTTTTTGTGCCAACGTTCACATATTTTTATTTACCAGCAAGAATACAGCGTCAACTTGTACACATATACATATAGCTTTCCGTTTTTGGGTGCAGCTTCCATTCCCTACAAGTCTGACCCTTTTTGGAGGAAGCTGTCGCCACCGAGGGACGGCGCAAAAGAATTAATAAATGTAAATCCGCATGAGAGTGCCTGAAAAAAATAAGCACCGGCGATACTTAAGCCACACAAAAGACCACACTAATCGCTTTTTTCTGTTGTTGCTGTTCTGGGTGGGTCCCGGTTCCGGATCCAGATTCATCCGGAAAGGGGAATGGAAATGGGATTTGAATCCCTGCCCCAGTACCCAGTACTGGTACCCGAAGCAGAAACAGAAGCAGATCCGACCAGAACCAATGGAGAGCCGGCGACATAACTTTTACACAGCTTTTGCTATTTAATCATTCAAATTGACTTTTTTTCTTGCCTTGCCTGATGGACGTTAATTTTGAAATCCCTTTTTAAATGGTGCTCTCAGTGAAGCAGCCCACATAGCCGCCGTTAGCCACCCCTTTTGACTGCTGTTCCGCCTCCGTGGGCCGGTTCGGTCGGTCCGTAACTTCGCTTTACGCTTGCGGCTTATAAGTTTTTTAGCCTTCGCTCATTTCATTTTTTCACGAATATTCTTTTTGTTTTTCCTCTGGCTCACTTAGAATGCGCTGAGTTTGCATTTGGCTTTCATTTTACCATTTTACCGAGAGCGCCTTTCCCTCTCCCTTCCACTCGCGACTCTCCATTTTTTTTTTAGTTTTTTAATCAAGATGTTTTAAATGCGGCCACCCACGCCAGTGAATGATGGATTCTTTTTTGTCTTATTCTCCCCACCCTCCTCTGCTCTGGGTGGGGCCAAAGTAAACAGAAAGTTGGTTGGCTCGTGGGTTCGGCAAAGATTTATGCAGATAATAAAATGAGTCTTCAAATGAATAATCAAGTTTTCCATGGCCTGAGCACGGACTAGGGACTGTGACTAGGGCGTATCCCTGCTGCCGTTCATCTGTTCATAATTAAGGTACGTCCTTGAGCCCGGCTCTGGCCACTCAATGATAGCGCAACTTTTTGAAAGCAATACAAAATTCCTGAACCAAACATGGCCAAAGCATTCGAGTCAAGGACTGCACCATTTTAGCCACCCGCCAACGCCAACGCCAACGCCAACGCTGACGCCGACTCTGACGGGGCATCTTAAAGTGGTCTAGGAATTTAAGCAATTACCTGGTGAAACTTTATAGAAAATGAAATTTTCTAGTGCTTCACCGTTTTATTACCGTCTCAGCGTCCAGTTCTGAGTCCGTGTTATTGTGTCCTGCAGGTGCAGTTGCAGGACAATAAAACTGCGCAAACTGCGGGGCGGCCATAACTTTACTATAACTAAACGCCGCTTCCGCGACGTTACAGTGGTGGGTCGGTGGCTCGGTGGCTCGATGGGTCGGTGGTCATGGCCACACAGTCAAAGCTGCAACTTGTTAGACTTCCTTACTGCAGAGTTGAGGGTTATTTTTTTTTGTGTTATTTTTGCTAAGTTCCATGAAAAATGTGATTTTTACGCGCCGCTGCAGCTGCCACAGCAATTTCCATTGTAAAGGAAATACTACTCGGAGTCGCAGCCCCAGCCCCAGGCCCGACTCCAGCACCAAACTTGTCAGCCCTCTGGACACACTTGTTGCCATTGTTGAGATACAAAATTAACTTTTACGCTTTATTACCACAAGAATGGTGAAACAAAACAAATCTTAAGTTGCAAGTTGCACTACAGTTATTCCCGCTCACCCTCTTTACCCCTCTCGCGGCTCCTGACACTGCCACACCATGAACTGCTGTTCTGTTTCTATTTTGTTTGGTTTTGCTTTTTGTCGACTGCATCCGGAGGCCATCAAAATTGCCGGAAGCGCGCGCTGGGCAGTCAGTGGCATTGTCATCAACTCAATTACATTTGCGACTCCTTGCCCCGGCAACAATTGCAGGGAAGGAAAACCAGTAGCGGCCCCAGTCCCGGTCCCGGTCTCAGTGCCCGTCCTTTGTTCCCTGACTGATGACAGAGCCTTCTAAACAAGCCGCACAATACGCACAGCGCCGCTTCCTTTTATCTGGCCATACCTCTGCCCCATTGTGTCCCGTCTCGTGTGACGAATGCGACAGGAAGCGAGCGGAGTCTTGATAGTCGTCCGTCCCCGGGACAAAGACCTGGCACACTGCAAAAAAGCCATCCAGCAAAGGGAAGAGTACTGCACCTTTCCGTATATCTATGGCGCCATAATTTACTGTTTCCCCCCGTCTGCGGGTAATCTATGGTTGCCGCTGCCACTACCTCTACCGCTTCTGTTGCTGCTGCTGCAGCGTCGGCGGCGGCGGCGGAAATGTTTCACAGAGATTAGCACAACATGTCAGCATTTTGATTTACCTGCATGCCACGAGATTTTCCTTGCCCCAGCCCCAATCCCAAGTCTCATTCAACCCCGCGAACTAAGCTCTTCCCTTCGGGAGGAGGAGGAGTCTCATACTCCTGCTGCTGCTCCGTCTCCTACTCCTGCTCATTGAATCAGTATCGGTATCGGTATCATTAGCCACGTTTATATTTGCTTCTCCATTTCCAATGCAAATTGAAATGACTGCGATGCTGAAAGGGATCGGCAAGGGCTCAGCACCAATTGATTCTTGAGCGGATTATCCAGGCAGAGATGTGTCTCGTTATGCACCAGCTGTGTGCCCCGTCGCAGCCAGCGTTGTGCCTTCATCTTGGCTGAATGCTTGCTGCAGGGATTAATGGTGAGTAGAGGGGGCCTTGAGTTTTTCTCCACCCCGAGGCAACGTTCGGTTGCAGTGCTGAGTTGTCCGCTTTCGCGGAGCAGTCTCCACTCTGTGATGTCGCTGAGGTAGCAGCTGTCCAGGATCACTTCCCACTTGGACAAACTGTCCGTGCGTCTGGTATGCAGGCAGCGATAACCATTCTTCAGAGTGCCCATTGCAGAGAGCTCGTTAAAGTGCGCCCTGATATGAAGGATTCTTTTGATTAAGTGACACGCCACGAATAACTGTCTGGAAACAACTCACTTTAGTTCGGGACTCACATGCCGCAGATACCACTCGAAGCGTTCACACCATAGCTCCAGCTTCAGCTGTCGGTTGAGGTCCACGTCCTGCACGGTGTTAAACAATGGAATCTGCCTGGCCGCCGGCTTGAGTACGTAGAACATATTTTTAAACTCGTCCAGCCAGGACTCGGCTATGATTTTTGAGTTGCTGCAGGACAAGGAAAGGGAGGGAATGGGGATTCAATCAGCATGCGATTGGAATGTTCATATTAAACGAATACTGCGCTGAAATAAATTGAAAAATACCAATCGTCGGTGCGTCAATTTCACACCTAAGCCCCAGCCCCAGCCCCAACCCAAACACAAACCCAACCAATCCAATCTTTTATACCCTCAATGCACCCATAAACCTACTGTAGATAGGTGGCCTGGGCGGTGCTCGACTCGTGGTCAAACTGTGGCGGAAAGTCGAAGGCATGTCGAGGGCGAAAGATGTGTCCGATTCGACTGCAGGGCACGATCTCAATTTGTCCACCGCAAAGCCACAATTTAATGGCTAGCTCGATGGATTCGCCGCCCCAGATCTGCAAGAGAGACAAAAAGCCAGCTAGAGGAATTGTTGTGGCTGCCAGCGTCACTCAGGGTGGAGCACAGCAGAGCAGAGCAGAGCACTCTGAACTCTGCCATGGGCACTCTGACATTAGCAATTAGCGCAGTTGGCACAAGTTAATTGGGTTTTGCGCCCTAGTCCTCACCTTCAAGTGGGAGTTGAAGCCCCGAAGCTTAAGGAACCAGTCGCGTGAGATCATCAGAATGCCACCCGCAAAGGCTGGACTCTGGTAGGGCTGCTCGGGTGCCTCCTTCGCCGACAGTTCGCGCTTCAGCCAGTGGAAGTGCAGGCTCCAGTCGAAGCCACCCTTCAGCAGCTCGTTGCCCTTGCTGTACTTCAAGGTTGTGGGGTCAATGGGGTCCAGCAGCGGACTCACCGCCAGCGTCGCGTTCATCGCCAGTCGATCCAGCAGGGGCTCCAGCCAGGCCTCATTGACCTCGCAATGACTGTCCAGAAAGAGGAGGTAATGGCCAGTGGCCGCCTCGGCTCCCATGTTGCGTGACCAAATCAGGCCCTGGCGCTCATGATTGCGCATGAAACAGAGCGTCAGGCGACTCCGGGTGGCATACAGTTTGACCATAAGCTCCTTCAGGTCTTCAATCAGGGAAACTAAATCGGAAAAGTGAAGAAATATTCAAAGATTCGATTAAGTTCAGAGACTCACCATCCCGACTGGCATCGTCTATGAGGATAAGCTCGTGCAGATAATCCTCCGGCGTGCGGCTGATTAGGGATATGATCGTTCTCAGGAGCATGGAACGGGCCTCGTTGTGAAAGCAGATGACAACACTCACCTTGGCACGAGAGGAGTGTGGCAGGTAGTACGTGCGCAGGGAATCGCAGCTGCCCAGCGAATAAATCATGAATATATAAGAGACCCCAAAGCACCCTCTACTCACCTTTCATGCCGAGTTCTTGGCAGACTTCGTATTGCACCCAATGTATCACTTAGCTGAAGATTGTACTGGTAAAACGACGCCGATTGCACGGGTGTGTGCGAAATGAACTCTCGCCATCCAAACAGACGTTCCTCTTTGGCATGATCCCTATGAATCGGCAGCTAAACGGAATACGATTTACATTAACACATATTAATTGAATTCTCAAGTCTACGCACTCTGCCCTTGAAGGTTTCCCTCTGCAGCAGGATCTTCAGAAGCATAAATTGGCAAACAACAACACACAGGACAAAGATCGTGCACAATTGCAGCCGGTGATGGGGTATGCAGCCGGACATGGCATAGATGGAGAACTAAAGCAATTCCACATAGCGCCGCAAATGGTGGCCGATCGACGCGGAAATCGAACCGAAACTAAACCATTTACAATGGGGTCTCACGCTTCGCCTCCACTGGCACCTTTGGCACGACTTACTCAGCTGAACGCTTCCAATAAAGACATTTGTGGTTTTCTGTTGAAGTATTTTTCGATATTATTGATTGTGTCGTCACATGCAGAGAGTAGAGCGATTGTATTGAATGCCACATTCGTGACCTGCTCTTCCCCTCCGCTCCACACACGTATCGACCGTGTTCTGTCACACTTGTCATTGATAAATGCTCGATAAGTTTGGCAAATATTTGTGTGCAGCTCGCAAGGTGTTAATTGCAGCACACGGCAACTATCTATTACCCATGAGCTGTCATGTCCGTGGATGAGGGGGTAGACGGGGTCATGGGGGGTATTGTTGTGGCGATTTAGACACCTCAGCAAACGTACGTTGCCGATAGCCATTGGAGTTAGTTTCTGTCAAACATTCACAGGTTTTTATCCAAGTGATAAACGAATTGCGAGTGAATGATATTGATACGTGTATGAGCAACATTTTGTACAGGGTACGCGTGAGACAAAAGGTATATTGGGAGCGTGAAATCGAGTAAAACTTTTGGGCTTCACAGCTAGCATTTTGACCTTGTAAGTCCAACTGTAGATATGTACGTGGATAATACTTTTGGTTACGACGTAAGCGATTAGATGTGGAACCACCCGCGCCGAATCAAGATTTTGTGTATATAATATGTGCATTATACTGGGCTCCATTCAGTCTATTAACATATAGGAAACATGAAGCTTTACGTGACGATTCTTTACGGTATGATACTGCCAACTATTGGGAATCTGCTCCAACTAAACAACTATAATTCCAACAATATCCTTAGGTGTCCTGCTGACTACGCTCTTTCATAATTCAAAAGCCATTGTCGACTCTGACGTGATCCAGCTGAAAATACTATTCGAAAGAGCAAGAGAAACGTATATAAACGACCGAGTTGATCCAGAAACGATTGCCGATGTGGACACAGCAGTGCAGATCTGTTTGGGAGCTCAGCAGAGCCCCATTAGGGTGACAGTGCGAACAGTCCTCAGAGAGCTCTTGACACTCTGTCATCAAAAGGAATCACCAAAGTTTATCATAATACCAGACTACCCTAGAACAACTACTCCTACCACAACACCAGCTCCTTCAACCAGAGGCTGGGTTCAGGTTGGCATTGAAGACTTGATCAATAGATTAGAATCAAGGCTTCACAGAATACGACGCAAGCTAGGTCTGTCTCGGACCGGACAAATACCCAAGCCGGTTCCCGGGCTCTGCATTATAGCACAGCTTCTGGAAGCGTTCTTGTTACATTAAGTGGTTTTTAGCTTCCCAATTAAAACATCACAACACAGATATCAAGAATCAGTTACAATTAGTTACCAAGTGATGTTGTGAGTGCAAAATAAAAGTATATTTTGAACTGCTCATTGGCTTTTCAAGGGTATTTTCAGGTAGAGGGAACGCTTCTCATTTGATTACATTAGTATTGCATTACGTACGTGCATGTAATTGCATTATTTGCCCTCTGCCTGAAACGTACGATTATATATGAATATTTTGCAATTCATATTTTTGCCTGGGCAAAAATTAATTGACTATAATGATTTGCACTATTTTCCAACTTCCACCAAACTGCCCAAACCCATTAGCGTTCTATCGTATTCTGGTTTGTTTTATTTGCTTTTCATGGAAGTAATTGCTGTTGATTCGCATGCGAAACATAATAATGTGATAGACCTGCAAATATATGTAGTCTATTGACTGTTCCATGCCAATCAGTTTATGGCAAATAAATTGATGAATCGAGGATTAATAAGGAGACGGCTCTTTGTACATACAAAAGAGGAGTCAGAGCCAGAGACAGAGTCAGTGCCGGTGTCAGATTGGAGTGAATTAAATTGGCTACCAAATGGCCAGCACTTTCATTGAGTTGAGATTAAGTGGTCGGGGCTCCCTGGTCGCCTGGCACCGACTGAGCCCGCCGTTGCCTCTGATTCCGCCACTCGCATATTGGCATTCCTTTTTTATGGCCTTTTGCTGCTGCCATAAATATTTCAAAGGCCCACGTCGGTTGCCATGCACACAGCACACAGCACAAAGAGGAGAAAAAGGCAATGGCAGTGGTAACAACTGCTATCCACACACTAGACCATTGTCCATATTGGTCAGTGTCTGTCCGTGCCCCGTTGTTTGCTGCCCTCCGACCCTCATGGGCTATCCTCTGGCGGCGGGTGTGCTCTTGCTCTGATGTGATTTTATTTAAAATTGTTAGGCAAAGCGGAAGTAACTCATTCAGTTAGCAACAAAATCAGGCGCCCTGTTTTCAGCCCTCACCCTCTTCCTGCTCGGCTAAATTGGAGTGTGACTTCCGCATTGCATTAGGGCTATACTTAGTTGTTGGTGCTGTAGTTGTAGCTAGAGCTGGAACTGTGGCTCTGTGCCTGTGGCTACCGTCCAGTTGCTGATTGACTTACGTGCCTCTCGTTTTCCTCTCCGTTCTCGGTTTGCCGTGGTAGATTTTTTGCCCAGTTCTTACGTGCATCGGAAATGCATTTTTCCAGTCACGTTTCCTCGTGCCCAGACAGTCGCCGGGGATCCAGCTGCTGCTCGTTGAGCTGCCCCTAAGCCCACTCAGTGAATGCAGGTAAGACATACACCCCCGCTGAGTGGCAACGACATCCAAAGATTCTTTTGTTTTCGGTTGCTTGGCAGGGGAATTTATTAAGCCGGGCGTGATCTATGCTCTCTGGCTGTGTGAATTAAAGTGCCTTGTAATGGAGGTGGATCTTCCTTCAGGAGGTGCCTTCCGCAGGCGTCTTCCTAATTGTATGCCAGGTCGCGTGTGCAGCTTAGCAATTAATGGAGGCAGACGAGCCAATTCACGGGGGCTTCCAAGGAGACAACATTCGATATTCAATATGTTTTCAATTTGCCGTTTTTCTCGTCCTTTGGTTTTTTTCTGCTTGTTTCTGTCGCTTTGCCTTTGGTCGTATCAAAGGCAATCGCAAAAGCCGTAAAACAAATAAAAATAAAACGAAATTATGCCAATAAATGAATTATAAGGCACACGCACAACGCTCCACTCACCAGGCACCGCGAGGCGTATACGCAACGCTAGTCAAAGAAGCGGGGCGACAATGCCTAAGTGGCATGTAAATGTCTGCCAGAGTCTATACATATATATATGTTTGTGTGTGTGTAGCCATGATTATTATATGGCCACTCACACATATGCGTGTTTCTGTGTGCGTTATGATAATGTTAACAGCCTCCAACAGAGGCACAGAAACAGCTCCTGGAACAGGCCCAAAGCACAACAAGCCCACTGCCAGTCTCTTGCTTCTAAAATTTTATTAGCAAGCGGCTTAGGGAACTTTGAAAATAATAACAAAAGCATCGCAAAAACCAGCCACAGAGAGAGAGAGAATGGCATTCTCTCCCCTTCTCGCTCGTTGTCTCTCTCCCTCTGTTGGTCATAAAGAATATTGAGGAAATTGCTTTCTTTGCACTCGAAATGCTCCACAGAGCGACCCGGCCAAAGCCTGCCTGCCGCTTAGCAGGGTGCACTCATTTCGAAATTGTTGCGTATTATCGTAAAATTTTACGCACACTCAGCCACACACAGCCACTCACACACCCACTCATACGCTCACACACATTCCAAGGACGTGCGCACACATACAAATGCCTTCTGCGGGTTTTTTCAGTTTTTCACGCGTTTGTTTTGTTTTTTTGGCTCGTTTTTTTTCATTTTGCAGACGACCGCATTTTTCTTTTCATATATTTCCATATCCGACTGCAGTTTCTTGTGTGTGAGTGTGCGTATGCGTAGCCGCATGTTTGTTGGTTAAAAATATTTACGAAAAGAAAAGAAAAGATTGCGATTTGTTTATTGTGCCGCCATTTTATGAACTGTGGTCGCGCCCTTGAATTATTTAGTTTAATTTAACAAAGTGCTCTTGCCATAAAGTGATATGTGGCTAATTCTGCTGGGTCTCCATTCACCCAGTCTACATAATGTAGGGGAAAAACATTAACTTCAACATGGAAAAAAGCTAGAAAAAAAGGCTTACTTTGGGGGCCGAAGCATTTGATACCCTTATCAATCTTATACCATTTCTAATTCAAATCCCAAATATAGTGTATCCAGAGAGACGTTATTCTGGTCCAAGCATTCACATCCTCTTTTGGGGTGCAAAAAAAAACTGTGCACATGGATGAAAATATAATTTCAATGATTTTCCATTTCGATTTTTGTAGTGGAGGCATGAGGTAGATGGCCAACGAGAAAAACCATTTTAATGATGTTTACACAGCTCCCATGCACCTGTCAACATCTCCCACACTTCGTCACTCTCTCCCTCTCTCTCCCTCACTCTCCCTCTATGCATGCCTCGCTTTCAAATTCACTAAGCCCCCCTCTGTCCCCTCTCTACCGTCGCGTCGTAGTCTGTGTAACATTTTGCGCTTTATTGCGATTGACTAGAACTTTTCACTATGCCCGACGGAGTACTTTAGTTGATGACATTATCGCTGCAATACAAAAGGTTTTTTCCTGCTGCCACTTCATTTTTGTGCTCTGAGTTTTTGTCAAGTTTTTCTTTATTTTTTTTTTGTTGCTCTTTGTTAGTGGGTTTTGGTATTCTCAATGAAACTGAGAAGGAATCCAAATCCCCGACCTGCGCCTGTGCCTAAGCGTCTGCGCGTTTAATGTTTCTTTTGGGGAACTTTGATTCGACGGCGGTAGCAATTTTTCATTAATTTGATTGAACATCGACAGAGCAGGCCAGGCAGGAACGGAAATGAGGCAGAACAATTTAATGTCACAATTTCATTTGATCTTCAGGAGCTTGAACTTTTTTTGCTGGAATCATTTACAAATATGAGCCAACAACCCCTCATGAAATGAAATCTAAAGACATTATCATTGAAATACAAAACATATTCCTAATAATCATTCAAATTGATTTTATATTCATGGATATTAATTTAAATTGATTAGAATATCTCCTTGTCGATGCCCGAACGGCGAACCATGTTCAGCTTCTCGCTAATGTATCGCTTCTCGTCGAGCAGCCGCACATAGACATCGGCATTGCTGGCCTTGGGACAGTTGTGCCCCAGAATGTTCATGCCACAGAAGCTGTGATCATGGACATAGGGCAGCCCGAAATTTCTCTGGCATTCCTTGGAAGACTGGGTGTTGACCACGCAACTGGTGTAGTTCTTGATGACAAGACCACTCATGTCATTGATCTGGCGCTTGCATTTGGCATCCAACACCTGGGAGACTTGATTCTTCTTGAGGTAGGTCTTGCGGCTATTCCACGTCCACAGCTGGACAGGCTCGCTGCTCCTGATGCGATGGCGGCACATGGGCGGTGGTTTTTTGAACTGTCCATCAAGCTCCGTGCCCAGCTTGATGAGAGTGAGCAGCTTCTCACCTTCTCCCGTCGCGTAGCTCCTTGCCGCACTGCTATTTGTCGCTTTGTAGCGGGAGCCATCGAACAGTTTCACCAACATTTTATCCAACGGCGCGTCTATGAGGCAGGTGCTGACGGTTAGCACCTGCTGCGTGTCAACAATGATCCCATTACAGATGAGCTTCCCATCGACCATTATTCGCACCACATAGTCATCCAGAGGAGTTTGCCCATGGATGCGGCCCTTCACGGTGGTCGATCGGGCCTTGTAGCGATGCTTATGCTCAAAGGCATAATGCCCCTTATTGTAGCCGAAGTGAGGCTGCCAGTCATCCTTAATGTATTTCAGTTTGTGCTTTCTAAATTCATTTCCTTTAGAACCTTCCACGTGGCCAAGGCAGACGACGATCAAGGCATTGACCAGAAGGATCAGCTTGCAAGGCAACATGGCTGCAATCTCTATCTGTATCCGCTGGATACTGATTGAAAAAGTGTTTATGAGACCAGAAAAGATTGCAATGGATAATCGATTCGTTTTGCTAAGTTTCAAGCGTTGTAGAACGAAAGAGCCAAATGTTTTTCAAAGTATATTTTTAACCACCTTTGGGCCTAGACTATATCATCATCCAGCTTGGCGTTTGCAATGAACGTCATTTTGTCGCCCACAAAGTCTGCTGCATTGTAGAGCATGTCATACACGTCGACCCCGAAGGGCTTGGGACAGTTGTGGCCCATAACATTGATGGCACAGATCATGCCATTGTAGATCAGGGGATTGCCAAAGGTGTTCTGGCACTTGGCCGAGTACTTTCTGTTCTTCACACAAATCATCGTGTCAGTTATCACCTTGCCGCTGGGGTCCTTCATGCGTTTCCGGCACTCCTCCAAGGGCAGTACCTCAGTGGTCTGCGTGTGGACACTGTGACGGGTGCGTATGTAGGTGGGCAGCTCCACGACGAACCTGGGCTGCAGCGTGGTGTCGCACAGCTTTGCCTGGCTGGTTGTCACAAATTCGTTTGCGGCGGAATGCTTCAATTCCAGGATGCTCAACAGCGACTTGTTATCTAACTTGAAATACTTCGTGGTGTTCTTTTGCATTACTTCCATCACCTCGTTCGTGTAGGTTTTGATTGTGAGATCCCGAATCTCCACATTGACGAAGCAGGTCGCTGCTGTGGCGATCAGTCTCTCGGCTATGAGGGTGCCCACGCACAGGAACTCCCCGTGGTTGTAGACGCGTACGAGCAGATCGTGCAGAGGCACCTGCATTCCCGACGAACCAATTTTGATCTGGGGCTCCTTGGATGTGCCGAATGCAGGTGCAGCCTTCACTTCCGGATAGACAGGATGATGGCGTTTGTAGCCCCACTGTATCCGGGGATTATGCTGGGCAGCATACTTAGAGTACAGAGAGCGATGATAGTGGTACGTGGGTTTCTTTGTCTTTGACCAAACCATCATGACAGCGAGCATCAGCAGAAATTGCAATAGCAGCAAGCGGGACATGGCCATGGCTCGACGTGGGTCCAATAACTATTGCAACCATAGATGGCCTCTCCCCGTGTAAGTCTAACCAATCGGTTGGGCACGCTCTCATCCGTTTAGCTTTGCTTTAGGCCACAGGTAATTGATTGATTAACACTTTATTTGCAATCAACAAAACATTCAGTTACCCTCCTGCATGGCCAGGGCAATGGCCGACGGGGTTGTCGTCTGGGCAGACACATTGAAGGGACCCGTGCCCGTGAAGGCCCTCAGGGCATCCGTGGCCAGCTGGATGAATTTTATGGTGTGCCTGATGCCGAAATATATGTCCATGGTGTCGGAGTCCTCCTCCTCGTCGCAGTGCTCGCCAAAGATGTTGATCGCAGCCAGTTGATTGTCTATGATCAGGGGATCACCCGGTCGGGTGCTGCAGGCTGTTTTCTTCGAGTGCTTCACATTGCTCACACAGTAGTACTCCGGCTCAAAGGGGAAATCCTTGAAGCCCAGCTCCTCGTAGGTGCGCTTGCAGCGCTCCGTATCTACCACCTTAGTTTCGTAGAGTGTTATGGCGTGCTCCATGGGATCCAGGAAGGCCATTTGGACACTGTCTCCTGCCTTGGGTATTTTGCGATAGAGCGGAATGTAGCGATATGTACCGCTAGGCAACTTCTTGCGCAGAGAGATCAAAGCGATGTCATTTGCCGTGCCGTTCTCCTTGTGGCCGGGCATATAGAAGGCGTTCACAGCGTGCGGCACCATAGTGGTTTCGTGGCCAATGTCCAGGCCCGTCAGAACGGACATATACTTGGCCTTGTACTCGCGCACCGGCTCCGTAGTTGGGGGCAGGAAGCATCGGGCAGATGTGATGACCATGCGGCGCGATATCAGTGCCCCGGAGCAGAAGACCGATCCTTTGTAGTAGATGTGGACGTAGTAGGACTTGTGCACGCTCGGATCGAAACCGGTTCTCATAATTCCAGGGCTGAGCGCTTTGTCGCGCGCATCCATCTGAGCGCTATTGTAGTTCACGTGATTCGCTCTGCTGTGGCTTGGATTGTAGTAGGTTGGTCGGTGGTAGTTCTCCTTGTAGATTTTCACCCAATTGCCCCTGCTCCATGGCAGGCCCAGAAGGAGCAACAGATAAGTGCTTTTAAGCCACATGTCCAACCAAGATTGATATGGTTTCCGCTCCGATCCCCGACTGCATGCCCTCAGCCATGGCTAAAGGGATTTGGGGAACTAACAAAATTAGTTCCACTGGCATCTGGGGTGGAAGCTCTGCTACAGAGGCAGCACCTGCAGCAATATTAATTAAAATCTTTGATGAAAGGCCATGTCTCACCTCTTTATCCTCTCCTTTTTTGAAGTCTGGCATTGTTATGGTATTTGGCATTTTTTCTAGCACATTTCTGTGCTCCGAGGAAGGACAAAGAACATGGATGGTCGGTCGGTCATTGCATATCTCACAGATTGTAGCTGCACATTGAATTATAAACCAGGCATCAATGGCTGTCATTTAACTCTTGCCTTTTGCAGACATCCTGGATAGTCCAGCCATCGTAGCTAGTAGACGACAGTCGACCAACCGACCAACCCACCAGCCGGACATGAAAGGCTTGAAAGGTATACGCAAGATGAGAAAAACCAGGGAAAAAAAAAAGAGAGACCGCCGTACAACGAAGGACATAGATAATTAATTTGCTTTGATTATAGCTGTCTGGGAATGGGCATGGGAATGAGAGGCAGGGACGGTTGCAAAAACTGATTCGGAATCCCTGGCTCTGAAGTGGACTGGCAGACGGAAATTGAAGTGTTTGTAATGTATGCGGAGGGTAGCGGAAAGAAAACGGATGAGCCAAAGGCTTTTCCATCTGGCCCTGGCGCCGAGTGCAAAAAAAAAAAAAAAGTGACAGGAGAACCAGCAGCTACGACGGCGGCAACGAGTGCGTCTAATTGATGGGCAGCCAAAGCCAAAGGACCTTGCCGCACATGCAAATGTGGCTCTGCATTTTGGAGACGCGCTGCTGCTGCTGTCGGGTCGGATCGGATCGGGTTCGCTCATCAATTATTTAAAATATGTTACACTTGGCACATAACTTGACTGACAAGCATATGTTCACGGGCCTGCTGTAAGCCGAGAGTCAGTGCCCATAATAGCTGGTCATTATGTTTATGGGCTGACGCACGGGGAACACGGAGCAGAAGCCGGCAATGAAACTGGAGGCAGCCTCCCACACACACACACACCTGGCTGACGCCTCGGAAAAAAGGTCTGGGCCCCTAACACATGTTGCAGGTCCATTCCGCTCCACTCCCATACCAGCCCCGTGTCCTGGTGCTTGTCGAAATTTATGCGTACGTGCCCGGTTGAAAAACGTGGCCGACGACAACCCCACCTCGGGTCATTTATTATTAGCTGTAAAATGCGTATGCCGGCTCCTGTTTTGCCACTGACTTTAGCTTTGGACTTTAGTGCTCCTGAGAACCGAGCGGGCCCCTCTAATAAATAATCTCCATTTGCAGGAGAGGAAAGCAGACACAGAGGTGCGAAATCCAAAACTAAACCTATTTATAGGGATGGCTTTTTGGACTGTTTGTTTCCTTAAAGTTTGTCTTTCTCTCTCTCTCTCTCTTTCTGCAGAAGTATCTGAAATACACACTCGACGAGTATGCCTTGGACCAAGGGCTCATCCATGGGAGGGCTTCGTTACTGTTTTATTCTGATGCTGTCGACGGCAAATTAAATGTCACTCACACGCCATGTAAGCCGAGCAAAGATTTTGCAGCTCATTATGCAGCATGACGCAATCAAAAACACAAGCTTTGCCACATGGGGGGGCTGCTATGAGCTTATTTGAATTTACAAGTTTGCCAACGACTAATGGCAAATTCAATTTCGAGCAGAGAACGCTTTAAAAGCAATCAAAGGCAGAGCAGGAGCCACATCTCAGGCTCAGATTTGGCTGCAGGGTCAGCTGTGCATTCGTCTTACGCTCTTTGGACATGGACTCGGCAAAAGAGTGAGTTGCAATGGACACGAATTGCCGCCGGGTGGAATGTGGCAGAAGCAGCAGTAGCATCAGCAGCAGCGGTAGAAATATCTAGAGCTCCAGTTGCGATAGCGGTAGCGTCTTTGATTGCAATGCTGCATGGTCTCGTGGTGGTTGGGATGGTCGTGAGTGTGTGTTCTCTTCTCCTGGCTGTCTTCTACTCAAGCACAGTTCGTTGCACATTTGAACATACCCTCGGAAAATAAATGCAAATTTAGCCATGGCAAACACACACACACACGCATACACGCACACACCCACATTCGAACACATTGGCCATAGACATGCGCTGTTCCTTTTGTTGCCGCCGCTGCACATTTCCCGAACGCGTTCGATCCACTCCAATCCAGTCCTGTGTTCCACTATATTCCGCTTTGGTCTGGTCTTCTGCCCTGCTCTTTCAACATGTTTGTATAAATTTTCGATTTTCTGCTTCAATAGTCTCCCGGAGTTGTACTGCTCCTCATCCTCCTCCTTCTGCTCCTCTTCACTTTGTTTATGTCTCAAGAATTCAATATTTTTTCAAACTATTTCTCCTGTTTTTCTCGCACATGCTTTGTTGTAGCTCCATTCCACGATATATATACATACATATATCTTGAGTATTACTAGCAGAGGATTAAGTACAAACAAACACACACTTTGTCCGCAGCTGGATTGTCTTCGGATGCTTCTTTTGTCTCTGGAGTGCGTTTGATAATCCTGACGCACCTTTAAGCTGTGGATTTTTCTGCGTTCGATTGGCAGACGCGAAGGAGAAGCGGAATTTACTTTTCATTCTAACATTTTATATGCTCATTAAATTTTATTGCCCAGATATACATAGTTCCAAGTCCCTCACACGACATAGAACTCGTTTGTGTTTTGGCATCTACGTGCTTAAACGCTGCCTGCTCCCGTTCGCTACTTAATGGCTAATTAGTGGTATAATTTACACCTTAATGACTCTACAACAATGCCCAGGCTGCTCTTTAAGCATGCGGGGAAGGAGCAGAAGGAGCAGCACCAGCCAAGAAGCCACAAGCCAGCGGCACCCTAGCAACAAGGAGCTGGAGCCAGCTATCTGCTCAAGGTTTAATCCCAGCACCTTGTATGTGCCACACTCCCTCTCCGCATTCGCCAGGCGCCAGAGCAGGCTCGCGAGGAGCTTTCCATGGCTACATTTTATCGTAGAGCTCATATGGATGTGTTTTGCTTTATGTGCAAATCAGCGTCCATTAATAAAGACAGCCAGCGAAATGTTCCGCATACGCCGCGTTGCATTAATCACAGCAAACGATATACATATGTACATGAGAGTATGCCTCTGAGTGTCTGTATGTGTGTGTACATATGTGTGTGTGTTCACGTCTATGAATCTATGCATGTATTGTGTGCGTAGTCTTGCTTCGAAGCGTGTTAATTTCATTGCAAATGCCTTTTACAGTATGAAAATTTATGTATGCCATTTTAGACACTTTGATTTATGACCTTAGCTCCGAAATGAATTGAGTTTTGTTGGATTACTCCCACCTCCACTAGGTCTTGGCTTTAGATGCTGTGCAGAACTTTCAGTGGGTTAATTTGATATCCAAAGAGTAGTACAGAGATCCATCAATTAGTTCAAAATGAAAACGAAAGAACTCAGATTTGCAGGAGTTTTTAAGCTTGAAAGCTGATGCACATGAAAATGAAATTCCTTTACAAGAATTGTAGGATTTGTAGGTTTTTAGGAGTACCAAAACGTGAAATACTTTTCTTCAGTAGATTAATGCAATGTAAAAATATATTGAAACATTTTCAGATATTTTCCAATCTATTTTAAATCTTTAAATCTTATGCACATGCACAATGAAATTCCTTTTCAATATTTTATCCTCTCCCCCCTGGAGTAACTGTTAGCTGATTGACTTGCATGCAAGGCGAGGCAACAAAATGTTGTCACGCACTGTCACATATGAAATTATGGAAAATGACACAGCTCGCACAGCGAACACACCTGACGAAATCTGGGCAACTGACAAAAGCCCCTTCTCGCTGAGGCAGGGCTGAACCGTGGCTCAGAGGCACACCATGGGTCGTCATGCAATTTGCAAATTGCCATAAAGCTTGCAATTGTGTCAAATATTTTAATGCAATAAGAGTCACAGCGCAACAATATTCGAATGGTGAATGGCAAAGGGTAAATAGTAAATGTGTGCACTACTCTTTACTCTCCCTGTACAATGCTGCTTCAGCGATGATGACATCAACAATCGCCTGACCAGCTACAGATTGTTGGGCTTTAAAGCCAAGTAGCCATCGCAGAACTTATCGCCCTGGCAATTTCGGCTAACAGATCAATTACGGGGGAGCATAAATCCGTTTAGAATCACAAAATCTAGGCGGCACCCACAAAAATAAAATAAAATCTGCAACCAAAACTAAGGCAACCAGCGGCTGCTGTCACGACTGGCAATTCAATTTTTTATTTTCTATTTTTATTTATGGCTCTAAAACATACATACACACGCATATCCTCGTACATCCGGCTATATCACAGGAACGGGGACAATCGGCAAAGCGTTAAAAAACAAGCGAAAATATTACAACATTTTAATAGCGAAAATGAAGATTTATTGCCCACGACGACAACGAGGACGGATGACGGCGCGACGCTGCCAAAATGTGCCGCAAAAAGTGGAACGCGCTACTAAAAAGCCGTCCAAAAAAAGAATAGCAGCTGACTAGCAATATTCAGCAACAATCAAAGTTGTTAAAGTTTCAAGTAGTCGACTAAAGAACATCTTTGAATTTAATCTGTAAACAAAAATATATTCTGTCTTCGATTTCAAGTCAATTGTGGAAGGAACTGGATGAGTTTTGAGTTACAAGTGGAACAACTTTACAACTTTTGAGAGAGATATACCTTCGCTGTCCAGGGTAGTTGTGAAAAAAGTGCAAAGTGTAAAAATCGCTGCCGCGTCACGTCACGTCAGCCGCATGATAGACCAGTCAGGGAGTTGGCCATCGCTGCCCGGTCCCCGGACTCGGACTCGGACAGTGGGCGTGTTCAGCCTTTGTGTCCCTTATCGCCATAGAAGTTGCCCCATTGTATTGTTGCCACCGTGTTGCTGTTGTTGTTGTTGCTGCTGTGGTCTGTGTCTGAGCCTAGCGCACGTCGCAGTTTGTTAGCTGCATGCCAAACCCTCCCAGGAGCTGAGCGGGTGCCAATGCTGGTGCTGTAGCCATTGCCCCATTGTTTGCTCGCCCACTAGGCACACACAACTGGGCGTGTCCAATCAAAATATGCAAATGTTTTATCCGTAAAACGTCGCTTTGATGGAATTTCGGCACATTTCGCCAGCTTTCCTCCCAGTTGCTGCCAACTGCCGACTGCCGGCTGCTGGCTGCTGCTGTTGTTTGCTTTGGTTTGGCTTGGCTTGGTTTGCCTTGTTTTGCCTGTTTTGAATACCTCTCTTTTTTGTGTCGTAGAGCGCAGAGCGCATAGCGGAGAGAAACAGTGGCAGTGGCAGTGTGTTGGCCTCCAACAAATTAGCAGTAGTTTGCCGGGTGAGACGCTGGCTGCCTGCCTGCCTGCCTGCCACACGTCAATCAGCGAACGGGCCACGTTGCCTGATTTATATGCATAAATTTTCGCGTGCGGTTTGAGCCCCGTTTACGACGCTTTAATTTAATGTTGCCAACATTTGCGCGTCATTTTTGGTCAACCGTTTTTCAATAGTCATTCCCGGTAATGGGGGCGCGGCAGGAGGATGTGGCAGGAGGAGATGTGAAAGCTCATTACATAAGAGGACGTTGCCAAGGGTGGGTGGGCTTTGGGGGGTGTGCATAGCCGCTGCCTTACTCATAATGAATGGGGTGATACTTGGCCGAAGAGTAGCCTATTGCCATGCCTTTAGAGGACTACACAAAAAAGACTTGCTAGCTGAATATAACTAATTTCGAATAGCATTTTCAGGCTTTTGAATTGGTAGCCGTATTTGCGGTTTACGAGTTGTGTTTCCTGGCACATTCGTGCACATTAGAATTAGAGCCCATTGCCCATTGATTGCACTTCCACGGGCTGCCACAGTGTATGGTTGCCATGTCCAAAGCAGCCCCTGGGGGGATCCCTGTACCAAAAACTATAACAATGTTTGGGACGGTGTGGCCTGGCCATTGTAATTACGAAGTAACTCAATAAACAGTTGTGTGTTTTGGTGTTACAGCTTTACATACATGCAAATTGCAATTAGTTTCTGTTTTGCATTTGGCATTATTATTGAATTTGAACTAATACGCAAATACCAACATCGTGATTATCGTCAACATCTTCATCATCCTGACCGTCATCGCAGTCATAGCTGTCATCTGCACTGACCTGTAACTCCATCAATGGTCGAATGTGGTCAAATTATGGCATACAACAGGGCCTTTAAGTCTTTTGAGTTGAAATTCCATTCACGCTGCAATCGTTTCTTCATGGGCTTATTTAAATGCATTCATTATTGATTTGCCAAATACTCGTACGTCGCTAGTTTTTGCTTTTCCAATTAGAATGGGCCTTTGTTCGCTGCTTCTGCCCACCAGAACTACCATTATCACCTCATTAAAACTGGTAAGCCCACACGCAGACACACCGACTTCCGTTCAGACTAAAATGAAATTTATAATGACAGCTACAGCAAACAAACAAACAAACAAGTAAACAAAAACCCTCCTACAATTATGGCCAAAAGTTGTACGATACGGCTGAAATATAATCAGTTCAGTTCTGGCTTCTATGCTGCATACATAGAGACATACATGCATACATATAAATATGTATATGTACATGTATACATGTGTAAGCACCGATCATGCACTTCTCACCCTCGTATTTTTGTTCGTTTGTTTATTTTAATTAAAATTACAGAGCCATGTCCGTGTCCGTGTCCGTGTCGGTGTCCCTTGTTTAAGTCATTGTTCTATGCCCCGGCCTGCCTTCCTCAACACTACCACACTTTCTCTCGCCCTCTCTCTCTCCCTCTCTCTGTTGTTTTAATGCTTTTTTTAGCAAATAATTTATATTCAATTTTCAAATAAATTACAAACAAAAATAGTTAGCACACAATCTGCAACGACAATGGGATGCATCATATTCAATTGAGATGCAAAAATAACCATTAAAGCACAATGAAATATTTAATGTCGTTAATCTCCGATGATTTGGTTTTTGCAAATATAAACAATTGATTTTTGAAGACTTTGCAAATAGAGTTGACAGTTTTAATGGCATAACGATTACAATGAACGACCATTGTTCACAATTTAGAGCGAACACTGAGGGAAAACTCCAACAAACGCTTAACTAATACTCCTCCTGTACTGCACTTATCTCGCTGATTTTCTCTCAGTGTTGAACTAAAACGAATATTGGTGTCTGCTCCATGGGACAGTGTCCGCAGTGTGGCTCCATTTGGTGGCTGGCAGAATGCACGGCGGGATTATTATAATTGCGCAAGCCATTTAAGCATGATAAACACAGAGTGTCACACACACATTAGCATCTCGTGTTTAAGCCCAGAAAAGTCGTGAGGAGGGGGGATGGAAAAAGTACCCACAAAAGCATTACTTGGGTTAGCTGGTGTTTCCGCAATTCTCCTCTCACCTGTGTGCAAAATTGTGTGAGTGCAAGTGTGATTGTGATGTGTGGCTGGCTTTGATATTGGATTTTCATGTCTGTGGGCTGCCTCAAACCACCAAACCGCCGGGCAAATAGAGCCTCTAACTGAAAATGTTTACAGAGCTTTCAGGTGCAGTGTCCAAACTTGCGAATTCAAGTGTCAAATTAGCAAAACTTGGCTCGCTCTTAAATATTAACTCTTACTTAAAAATGTACACAATCCGCCTGGTTACCAATTAAACTAAAGTGTTGCGTTTTTGCCACACAACCAGCTCGCTCCGTGCTCCATCCTCAATCCTTGGCCGCAGCATGCACACAAACTTGAAACTGCAGCTAGATAAACAGTCAGACAGCCACGGAAACAACGAGTGGCTATAGCCCCATCACCCACACAGGCGCAAATATTGATAGTCTAACACAAAAGTTTTATGCACTAAAAGAACGCCTAGGATAGTGGTTGGATGTGCAGATGGAGATGGAGATGGAGCACCATCCCCAGATTCACATCTCCCAGTGCACATCGGCCCATCACCCATTTCCCAGTTCGCACCAAAGTCAATTTTCACCCAAGTCGACGTTAGTTGAAAAGTTAGCAACACAAAGTGCCGGCAGAGGTGGGGGGAAAAAAAGCCAGCAGCGGCAGAAGCAGCAGCAGCAAAAAGAAAATGAAAGCCGAAACGTAAATTTTTATCTGTGCGCGGTGCAGTGCAAAAAGGTTTCGAGTGCAAAATAAAGTTACTTTGGCAATGCGATGCATCAAACCGCAAAACAAGATAATTTCAACGGTAAATAAATCACAGCCACGAGTGGTGCAGGGTGGTTAAGGTAGAGGCATACTCCTGCTCGCAGTATTTCACAGGATAGTGTTAAGGTGGGGATGGGGAAAAGGGATTGGGGTTGGTACACCCTCTAAATGGTTCAGTGCCCTACCTCTTTCGCGGCGAGACGGGGCGAGGCGAGGCGAGGGAAGGTGAGTCGGCACAAGTATGCACTACTGCGCTCCCCAAAGTGAAACAACTGAAAAGTTGCAGGAAGAATGGCAGGCAAATCCAGAGCCAAATCATTCCATTACCACCGGAGGCAACGGCAACACGCGCATGTTTCGCAAAAAGCTGATTAGTTGCCATTGTGCAACATCGGGCAACATTGTGTTGCATTTGCATGCCTGGAGAAGGTCCCAAACTCCCAATGGGGAGCGCTCCCTGAATGTGGCCTAGGTGTTGGTAATGCCTGCATATTCAGGGCACGTCAGCGAGATGGAGGGAACCAACATTTCTTCAGTTGTGCCTGGAGCTGCCTAGCAGTGAAACTAGGGATGGTTCGTTGCAAGGAAATTCTAGATATTTTATCGTGTAAAATCCAATAAAATCGATAGATATAAGACCCACACAGCGCCATCCGCCACTGCCATCCAATCCGATTACCTATACGACGCGCGGACCTAAGCTGCTTAATTTCGAATTGCCGTTCTCATTGATTATTAAACAACGGTGACCGGGACTGATTATTATCTGTAAACTTTGCAGTAAGTGGGGTATTATGCAGGCCCAGGAAAAAACTGAGCTTGAGGCTAAGCACTTGAGTGGGAGCAGTGCCCAGTGGCTCCGAGAGAAGTGTCGACCAGGCAAGGCAATAAATAAAATGGCCTTGCCACCGACGCTGTGTGTGGGTGTGTGTGTGTGTCACACCCTCAACCAAAGCCAGCCCACTCACATGAAATTGCAACTGCAGCACTGGCTGTGGCAGCTTAAGCCAAAGTTGAACTTTAAGTAGATGCCACCTTAAGTCGGCTGCAGCTGCTGCAGAAACGGAGAAACGTAGCAGCATATTACTCGTACTCTATATAGAGTCCTTCCGACCCGGCACCCTGCACCATGGCAAAACTCACCAAGCCCAGTCCTGTCGAAAAAAAAGCAAGCAAAACTTTTCCATTATTTTTATCTGCTTCACATTTTCAAGTAGCAAAAACTTTGATGCTGTATGCAAAAATGAAATCCGAAAAACAAG
This sequence comes from Drosophila subobscura, assembly GCF_008121235.1. Lineage (NCBI taxonomy): Eukaryota > Metazoa > Arthropoda > Insecta > Diptera > Drosophilidae > Drosophila > Drosophila subobscura. Next base: position 23,668,159 of record NC_048533.1, on the reverse strand, counting down.
ACCAAAAATTAAGTAACATTTTCGTTTTGTTTCTTCTTTTTTTTTGTGCACATGCAAAGCCAAAGCTGATTTTCATACAGCCCTGGCTAAGACCCATCTCTACTCCCACAGCGTTATTGCTGTTGGCCGGGCCAATTCAAGGCCCCCCTCGGGCTGGTGTCTTTGGCATTTTATTTAGTTTGTTATTTGTCCATACTTAAGTGTGTCGCCCGCACCCTCACCCTCGCCCTCGCACTCGGTTCTGTATTGGTTTTATTTGAAAAACTTGTCGCTTGTCGTATGTCGTCCTCGAATCGAAGAAGCCAGTCAGCGATGCCCAAGACAATAACCAAGACACACAGATACACACAAACACACTTACACTGATTTCTGGTGCCCATCCTTGGGGGCTGTCTCCGCCTCCGAATCCGCCTCTTGCCCCTCCTCCTCCTCCTCCTCCTCCACGATTCGATCCGTGTAAGCAAAGTAAGTTGTTGAGTAGATTACGTTTTTGTTACGTTCGCCTGCCATTGTCTTTAAGTTTTTGCTGTCCTTTATGGGCGAGCAGGAGGTCTTCGGGTCCCCAGTGACCCTGTAAACTTCAAATTGCTACAAGTGACAAGCCATGGTCCTTTCCACTACCAAATCCCACCTCTCTGGTATGTGTATTCCGGTCAGGACAATGGTCAGTCAGGTGAGTGTGTATGTGTGTTTGCGAGTCTACAATCCCACAAAGAAATTCACAGATAAACAAATCCCAGCCATGTCTTGAGTAATTTAACAACCTGCTGTCCGGCTTTTGTGGGTTGACAATGACACGGTTACCTCTGTGTTGGCCTTCACTTTCCATTGGAAAATGTATTTTAAGGAAAAAAAAAGGTGATCTGTTAAAGTAATGATCAACAAAACCAAAGCCAAGCTGCTTCCAGCATATAGTCAATCCATTGGACCATTAGACGATCATCCAAAATGAGGTCTCTACCTAGTAGGTACTCCCCCTCGCATATGGAATTTCTGGTCTGCTGCACTCATCCCAAATATAATGTTGGTTTTTCCCCTTGCAAAATGAGGGACCTTAATCCCTTGGGGCGTGCACAGGCCGTGCCCTGCCTAAACCATATTTTATGCCACAGTCATGTAAGTACATAATTCAACAAAATGTTAATTTAATTAAATTATGAATATGAAATTTTTGGTGGCGTTGCCCTGCCATGCCGAACCGAGCAGCAGGACCAAAGAACAGGACCATATTTTGAATGGCACCAAAAACTCAACGCGCTTCGACTAAACAAATTCATTTATGTTTGGCACACGGTGGATGGGTGTGTGGGATACGCTCTGTTCGCCCCCTTCTTTATATGGCATTTCCGAATGTGCAAACACACAAAAATGAACTCAATACCCATGCCGTGCGATTTGCCATACAAAATGTTTCCCACAGCCGCATGTGGCAAAGGCAGAATGGCCAGCAGGAGCAGCAGGCATCGCCATTGCCAGTCCCAGTGCCACATGTTGATATTGCAAACTAAAATTATATAATGCAATGCATGGTAAACAAGCCGCGGCACACATACACACATGGCTGCATAAATAAACTGAAACTGGAACCGAAAATTCGAAGAAAACAACATCATTAAAGGAGTCTCTCTGCACGGTACGGTTCATAGCGATACTACACCAGTAAACAAACCCACAAACCAAAATCCCAAAAATATATATTAAACGAGAGAGAGAGAAAGCGCTGGCTAATAGCCGGGGAAATTCAGAATTACTAAAAACCAAATGCACAGCCGCATTATAAACATGCAGCCAGGCAGTTACTAAAAATAATGAGCCAGCTGACTGAGTGTTTGGTCAGCACAGAGCGGCAGCTCTCCACCTCCCGCGCTGGCTAGTCCCTGAACCAGAGCTCAGAATTAATGAAATTTTAGATTGAAAAATGCGAAATATACTTGAAATTTGGATAGCGTGGCAGGGAAATCAGCAGCACAGAGGAGTTACCACGGAATTGAGTTGCTGAGCCAGGCCAAAAGCTATCGGTGCAAAATCTGCGTGGCCAGCACAAAAGGGAAAACACCCAAAGACCCATCATAAATTCAATTTTTTTATGTGGCAACTAAGACAAAATGCCAAGAGTTGACATTAAGCAGCAAGATGACGACGACTGCTCGCTTGGACTCGGACTCGGACTCGCACTCCGACGACTGCTGCTTCTGCTTCTGCTTCTGCGACTGCAATGACAGCGATGACGACAAGTGGGAGAGGACATCAAGTGAAATGCAACCGAGTCTTCAGATTCAATGCGCGTGACAGAAACCACAGGGCTGTCAGCAGGGCTGCTCCTACTCCAACTTCTCCTCCACCACTGCCACATCCTTGCGCTGGTGCTGGCGTTGGCCATTACCAGGCGGCATTCGCAGTCATCCTCGTTTGATATGGAACTCTGGTCGGGTTGGATTGGGGTTCGGGGTTGACAACTGCCGTAGCTTCAGCTGTAGCCGTAACTGTATATGGCAGCGTCCTTATTGTGGGCTCGCTGCTCGCTTCCTCAGAGGCTCCTCCTGCTTCTCCACTGTGCATTTGTAACAGAGCTTTTCGTAAATTGATCCAATTTATGCTTATTTTATGGCAAATTACGAGCGAAGTTGCCCAGGGACTTCCGACACCGCCGGGACTCATGGTGGTCCGACTGCCTGCCTGCCTGCCTGATTAAAGCGTTCCGTAAAATATCCATATAGTCAGCTAAATGTCGTCATATTAATTCGAAATTGAAGTGTTTCTGCTGTGCATTGATTTCACAATAAAATAACTTATAAAAACTGCATCAGACAGCGACCCCGCTGGCTATGCATATATTCAGCGCGAAATCAGAAAAATCTCTTAAAAATAAATATAAAAATAAATATAAAATTCTAAAATTCAATAACTGTCAGAACCGAACGCGTACATCATGAATTGGAAATGCAGCTGCCACAGGGAAGCTTGAAAATGATTCAAAGAATCGGAAGCTTATGCGACGATTCTAGGAGGGTTTTCCTGTTGCACTATTGAGGGTGATGGAATCCCTACATGCCACTCGAGTTGTGAGGCGTCAAGTGCTGATTGTTCAGCTACTTTTATCCACACACACTCACACACACAATTTGCCTGCAAACTTCTTTTTATTGGCTTCTAAATGCATCGCTAAATCCTTTGTGCAAATTGCCATATTGTTGGCAGCTGCCTTTTGCCTCGCTCCATGGAATGTCCTTGCTTGTTGCATTGTTTTCGTATAATAAAATTAAACTTATGCACTCTCTCTCTCTCGCTCGCTGTGGAGCAATGTTTTCCAACCCCACATGCCCGCTTACCCCTTGTGGGGCTCAGTGGAGTGAGCATTTGTTAAGTGGCAAAAGATTGAAATGAAGGCAAACACATGTGCACTGGGAGACAATATAACAAAAACAAATAGGGTATTATAAAAATGAATTTTTACTTAAATAAAATATCATCAGATGGATCATTGAAGCAATAACTGTTTGTGCCGCGTATTTCCAATCTAGAATGCAATTTATTATTATAATAACATTTTTTCCACAGTGTACATTTTCGTGTGGAAGCTGACGTGCAGATTATTGGTTGTCCGTACATCCGTACGTATGTACAAATACGTTTGTCTGAGGGTGTGTAAGTGAAATGAAATGGAACGAATTGGCTGGAAAAGGGGTTCTGCCACTTGGCACTGGGATCTGGCTGCTGGGCAATGGGCGATGGGCGATGGCGATGCATGGGGCTTACCGAATGCAAGATAAAGTTAAAAGGGGCGCCAACGCAATTTGCTCGAGGTCAGAGCTTCACTGCAATTTCGTTGATAACTTATGCCATTCAACAAATGAAGTTGACATGCCCCATCTCCCATGCATCCCATCGCATCCTGTCCCATCCGCCCATTTGGCTTGCATTTAATTTGAGAATATAACTTTGACCATATTAAATGGCCCACGCTTACACATGACACAGTATCAGCATCAGCATCAGCATCAGCATGTACTTGGTTTACATTTCAGCCACGTGCACTCTGGACCTTCCATCTTGGGGGGAGTACTCCTCGCACTCGTACGGCCACCGCCTCTCAATTACCTAATTGAAAGCCAAGTCAACGAGTAAAAGCCTGGCTCTAAGTCTGATTCTGATTCAGGATCTCAGCCCTCTCCTCAAGGCTCTGTGTGTTTGCTGTGTTCTGCATACGATTATAATTTTCTGTTCAGTTCGGTTCGGTTCAGTTGAGCTCTCGGCACACAGACTTTTGCCATTTCAATTTAGTCTTTGACATTGCCGCTCTGTGTCAAATGCAAATTGAAAAATCATCGAATGGCCCTGGCTGCAGACGAAGCTCGTCCAACAACAGCATTTGGCTGCCGGAAGCGTTTTGCTGCCGCCCCAAACTAATATTGAGGCAGGCGCGCAGCAAACTGTTTCCGTTCAAGGGATGGGGCCACGGCGATGGCATGAGGGAGCAGCATAAGAACTGGAACTGGAACAGGAACAGGACTGGTAGCAGGAGCTGGGAGTCGGAGCAAGTGCCTTGAGCGGCAGCAAGCGCCGCAGTTTTTTGGCACGCAAGAGCGTACACGGTTTTGGCAGTGATGCTCCCTCTAGTCCCGTTCCGTTGCTGTTGTTGTTGTTGTTGTTGTTGCCTCCAATGCCAAAAGTCACTTGTTAAACAGCGGAAACGGAAATGCCAACAGTCGCACAAAGGCAGCACAGGGCTTAGGGCACAGAGGATGGACGGAGCGGAGCGGATCAGATCGGAGCGAGGTACGGCTGAGTGGCAACATTTGGAAAAGTGTAAATCAAACTAATTGAATGTTTTTGCTGAGCGCACAGCTGCTGCCAAAGCTATAGAGGCGACACGCCCCGATAAACATGCAGCAAAAAAAATGCGATAATAATACCCAAGACCAATGCTGTGATGATAAGAAATGCTCCATCCAGTCCATGCCCTTTGACATTGCACATATGTACATGCACCATAAATTATTGCTCCATGTACGCTGCTTTAATTAGCCATAGAACCCCTCTTTGAGCGCTCCTTTCAAACTAGATTGAAAACAGATTTGTATTGCGGCACTAAACCATCCTTAAGCTCTGTAAACAGTTGAATAAATAAACGCGAAACGCTTCGAATCTGGCGATGCAATCGGTAAAGCAAATGAGGCTAAATGGATCCACAACTGAATGAAAGGGCGAGTTCCGATTTAAGGATGCTGCCGAGTCCCTTGCTGCCCCGTTGCCCCGTTGCACCTTGCATTTGTCTGTGGCAGCAAATTGCCGTTAATTTAATGAGCATTTTAGCCATAAAATCACTTGGCACGGCTCAATAGCCACGATGCTGGCAGCTGGCACAATTTATTTGACTGTTAATTAGAAATTTAAATTATGCGCTTAGCCTCTGCCCTACAGGCAAACCCTCTCTACAAATCCACAGCTCCACGGCTACGCGAGTCCACTTCTACCAGTACACCACTCTAACACCTCCTTCGCCATTCTCTATTCAATTGGCGCTGCACAAAATTAATTGCAGGCAATGGCGGGTCGTATCCCCTTTCATCCTCTGGAGCCTCTGGAGTCCCGTTTGCGCCATGGCAAATTCGAAATAATTTATAATTTGGCACAATTACGCTCAGCCGCAGGCTGGCAAGCTACTTGCTTGCTCCTTGCCGCAGGCTTGGCCCATGAACTGCTCTGGTTTTCCACTGTGGGCCGTGGGCTGTGCTCTGGGGGGGACTTGGACTGAGGGTTATATGGGTCATTTGCCTTCCAATTGCATTTTATTGATTTTGCTCTTGTCTGAGGATGCGTTCTGGTGGCTGGCGGGGTACTGGCGAAGATGTAATAAACTTTCACTTGTTTTGTCGCCTGTCGCCCTGCCAATGGGAAAGCGGAAATCAGTGGGCGCCGTGGGGCATCGGAGGCGACTCTACTCTGTCCAGTGGTAAACACATTGCTCATAGCCAAACATTTGGCACACTGCTCCATCCCCAGCTTCAGCTTCCAGCTCCAGTGCCAGAGTCCAGTGTCCTGGCCGGGATTGTCAAGTGGTTTTTGGCTACGAACCGAGATTTGGCTTTGCTTTTGTGATTTCTTTTCGCCGGGTCCATTGTTTGGCCCAAAAATTGGGTCAATAGCCTTTGGGTGGGTGGGGAGTTTTGATGGTGTTGCTGGTGTTCCATCTCTTTCCTGAGGATGACGATGACGGGGATGATGATGAGAATGATGATGATGATGAGCAGCAGCCTGTGCCAGCAGACTCCTCTCAGCTATTGTTTCAACTCCTATGCAATGCAATTTCCTCTCTATACAACTCCCTCCAGTCGCCACCCTCATGCTACGGGCGACTCCTCAACTTTTGTTGCTGCCACACTGATTACTGTTGCTTGTTAGTGCGTTTGGCTGTGCGGTTTTTATGCTCGTTTACATGCATGTATTTGTAAACGTTGATGTGTGTGTGTGTGTGTGTGTGCTACACACCCTTGCACTTTTGCCAAAAATACAAACACACTGAGCATACCCCTGCAGTGGGTATTACGATTTTGATTAGAACTTTGCAACTGTATTCACGGGAAGCCTTAATTTGCGGTAATAAGTGTAACTATATCATATAGCCAGAAAGGTAGATGGAAAACTGTTTATTTTAATGATAAATTTAAGCAAAACTCAACCAGAGAATGTTTAAAACTCAGTTGAATAGCTGCCATGGCAACATTCAACCTGAGAGGGTATTAAAACCTTCATCCCCTGTGACAGCCTTCCTTCCTCCCTTGTTTTAGCTTAATTTGCAACTTGTTAGCTGCCAGCACAACAGTCTCATCCCTCTCCACCCCTCCCCTTGGTTGCCGTCAAAAGCTCATGTGCAAACAAATCAAACTTGAAACTGATGCTTGGCCCAAAACATTTCGCAATAATGAGGCAGGACTCCAGGGCCAAAAAAGAAAACTTTCCCAGCAACAAGGCAACAAGTGGAATGCCATCCCATACCCCATCCCCCATCCCCCTCTGTATAATGGATTCAGCTTTAAGCTGCAGCTATCTGCAGCCTTCACAATATGTTTAGACTGCCTTAGATAAAGATTGGGCCAGTGTTTGCCAATTCTTTTCATCTGGATGAGAGACAAAGATCTGCTGGCGGACACCGAGACACCCCTCCCACTCGAAACCCAATTCAATACTCTGCGGCAGAAGCTGGAGGAAAGGTTTGTTTAAAATGCGTAACCATATCCCATGAATTTATGCAGTCAACTGTATAAAAGGCGTAAAAATGTCCAAAGACCATCAGGAAGCGGGTTCTGGCTTTGGTTTCGAGACCTTGCCGAGACGAGTGGGAGGCAGCGGGATCCACATGGGAAGTTGGCCTGGCCTCTTCATTTATTTCATGCTCCATTGCATTGCGATATGTGTCAGAGAGCGGACAATCAAACGCAGTGAAACCTCAAGAGGGTATCCAGTGTTATATAAAACTGAAGCTTCCACTGGATCCACCCACCGCCTCTCCTTTGGAGACTTGTTTGCTCCGTCGCATCGTTGCTCGTTGTTTTTATTCAATTACCAATTCGAATTTTGTCTCCATCTCGGTCTCTGTCTCTGTCCAGTGGCCCTCACATACTGTCTCCGAGTTCGACGTTGACTTCGAACAGCTGCACCAGTTTGTCTTGCCAATTGGCCGACTCTTCGCTCTGTTCGCATTATTGTAATTCAGCCAGCTCTCAGTTTTAAATTGTTTGGAAGCAATAAAAAGTTTATCAAGTGTAAGTCTGAAAAATAGCGAGAGTTGTGCAGGCAGCCCTTGACTTTTGGCACTCAGTGTTAATTGTTTTGGGTCAAGCTTTAAGTTTTCGAAAAACACACACCAAACAACACACAACAAAAAGAGAGAGCGAGGTCGGAAATGGTGCCACATTTCAAAGACCTGGCAGCGTAAGCTCTTAGGGGCTTTATTCAAGGCAAAAGTAATACAAAACAATGGCCTCTTCCACACACACACACACACACATACAAATACGAACAATACGCACACACACACACACTCTACCCATACAATCAGACACAAGAGAGCGAGAGAGGAGAGTCACAGAGCAAATAAATCAATTGGCTTTGCCTAAAACGTTTGAAATTGATTTCAAGTTCTTCGGCCCCATTGTTTTTATATGCAACAAAGGGACAATTTTTCATTTCCAACGACAACAATAAAAGCAACAGCAAGGTCTCACACACACACACACACACACACATACGTTCACGCAGATCCACAATACAGAAAGACAGACACACACATGCGGTCGATCCCTGGGCATGTAAATTGGCCGCATTGTTTATGAGCTCTGTCCCTATCTCTGTCCCTGGCCAGGCTCTGGCCTCTCGTCTCCTCTGCTTGGTGTATCCTAGGCCACCAAAACCCATGCCACCATCTCCCAGAGACCATTGATTGTCAATTCAGTTTAAGCGCCAGCCATAAATTCTGCAAATGAGCAGAGGCGGCCACTGGTCCATCGGTCCAACGGCCCAACCGTAGACGCAGCCAACATTCTTCTTAATTTAGTGAAATGCACAAAAACAATTTTCAAATTGCTAGAAAGACACTCACAACAAGGGGAAATACGAGTGATGGGAGTATACTTAGATTGATAACCTCAGAGCGCAGCAAGGGGTTGAAATTTCTAACAGAATCACGAGGCACGTTCTGCCCTTAGATTAAAAAACAAGCATTAATGGTAAAGTCTTAAAGTTGAGAATTCTTAGAACTCTAGATAAGATTGACAGGCAGATGTCAAGCCTCCTGACAGCGAGAGAGTCCATGTCAATCGCTTTTATTAAAGGTAGAAATCCCGAACAACCTGGAAATTCCGCTGAATTCATTTTAATTTTAATATTTTGGCAATCTTTTTATTAAGAGTTCGTTTTAGAAGAAATGCCTTATAAATCTTTAACTCTTGCTCTCCTCTATTATTGAGTGAAGACTTTGTCTGTGTGGTGTGTGTTGAGCATTTCATTTTCGCAGTATAAAAGTTTATCAAAGTTTTTTTCTAGATGACTTTTCACTTGCCAACTTCCAATGAAGTTCCGTCTAAAGCTATCGCATTGCACTTGGCCTGTTTATTTGTTTGGCGCGTGTTTGGTCATTAGATGCGACACCCGGTCAACAGGCTGCCTGTTCCAACTGTCAACTGGCTGTCGTTCATGTTTGCAGTTTGCTTGGCAAAACATTTTGATTACGCAGTCGCCGTGTGGACCGAAGCGACGCTTCCGGCTTTGACAGGCGCATCAAATGTGCCATAAATAAAGGTAAGCTGGCAGCCATCGCCACTCGATGGACGATGCATTCGTTAGTTGTTTGTCTTCTGGGGCTTTGGATGTCCCGCGCCCGGTGTTCTGCTTCTGGGATACCAAACTGCAAGGATTGCAGGATGAATGTGATCTATCCAACAGCGGCAGGAGCAACAAGGCATCAGATTCCCGCGAATCAGCAGATCGTGCGCGTTATCAATCACTACAAACGCCTCAGCTTGGAGCAACTGCAGCACGGCGCTTTCAGGACGAAGCACGACTCACAATCAGAGGATTACACCTTCATAGTAAAGATAAAGGTTCAGAACTCTGTTCGATGCAGTGGAGCTCTGTTGGCGCCACGGCTGGTTATCAGCTCCGGCAGCTGCTTAAGTGGAGTTCCTTCCAGTCAGGTGCAGATCCTCACCAGTGGAGGGAAAACTCATCCAGTGGCTAGTATTGAATGGCTACGATCCTGCCGCGAATTATACCTCATCACCCTGGGAACTGCCGCCGCGGGACAGCCCATTGGCCTGTGCTCCCAGACCCTAAAGATGGGCGACAATGCCACCATGCTCATGGCCAGCTCCGACCTCAGCTACTTCGGACTTAGGCACAGTCTGGTCGTCTCTAATCGGGAATGTAAGATGACCTTTCTGCAGGACGAGACCGTCTACATCACCCCCAATATGCTTTGCCTGCGGAACTCCCAGAACCCAGAGAAATGCGTCACGGAACAGGGAGATGCCTTATTGGTGGACCGTCGCTTGTGCGGATTGAATGTCTATGGATCACGCTGTCGGGCCAACTCCCCAAACGCCGATCTCTACATTGATCTGACTAAACATCGAACTCTTGTTACCCAATTCATACAGAAGCTGAGAGATTGAGCCATGAGAAATTGCAATTTGAATGCCATAAAATAATTTTGTATGCCCCCAGTATTTGGGTTACGAATGGGTCAGTACTCTCATCATTATGCTGCTGATACGCCTGCTGCTCTTACTCTTCTGGACCACAGGGAGAGCCACCCAGTCTGGCAAACCCATTCCCCAGTTTATGGTGGGTGAGGTGCCGGCCAAAGGAGAGCCCTACCAGATAGTGCGCATCATCGAGTACGTGGTGCCGCATCCCTACGAGCCACCAGTTAAAAATAGAGTTGCCACAGACGTGGAGGACAGCCTGGAGATCATTGCACCCCACATTGAGGATCAGTTTGTGACTACAGCCAAGCCAACGGTTTCCACCAATTTCATAGTTAAGATTTACCCGCTGGTGGGATTAGTCTGCACTGGAGCCCTGATCTCCCGCCGCCTGGTGCTGACCTCTGCGCAGTGTTTTCCGGCCAATCGAGCCCCAGTGCCGGAACAGTATATGGTGCAGGTAGCCTCGAGTGCAATGTATGAGTTGGACACCATAGTTATCGGCCCTTCTTCGGATCTGGACCGCGATATGGCTCTGATGGTGCTGAGGATATCCGTCGAGGAACCTGAAGTTCAGCCGGTGGCTCTTTGTGATGTTCCACCCAAGCGAGGGGACAATGTCATCATGTACATGTCGAAGCAGCTTCCGCGCTTCCTGCGTACCCATGTCGTCTCCAATCGCATATGTAAGAATACTTTCGCCAGCATAGATGTCGCCTACATCACGGAGAACATGTTCTGTTCCCACAACTCGAACAAGCGTAAGGATTGTCAGACGACCATGGGGGATCCGCTGGTGCACGAGGAGCGGCTCTGCGGCATCAACATCTACGGACCACGCTGCGTGGATGGAGCCATTAATGGGGATCTCTATGCGAATGTGTTCAAGGCCGAGGAGCATCTGCAGAGCATGATCGGGCGCTACAAATAAAACGAGCTTTAAATATGGGGAAGCCACAAATACATTTTATTGAGCATGTTACCGCAGTGCATTGGGCAGCCCAAATCAAATCAATCTCACTAAACAAACACGGAACAGCCGATGGGGGGAACACAAAAAGCTGGAAAATTCAGTGGGGAAACGCCTCGTTTTGTTAGTCGCAGGGAAAATTGAAAGTCGCTTCCGACAAAAATCAGACATTTTTTTAACATTTTATTTTCTTTCAATTTGCGGCTAAAGAAATTTAAACATCAGCCACCAAAATGCCCTGAACTCCAATGACTATGATGTATGTAAATTTTGTGGGATAAAAAACGTCAGGAAAATGGGTGGGAAAAAAAGGGATAGCAGACACAAACAATAGCAAAACCACTAAAAACATCATGACAGGAAAAAGGTGTTACTCTTGGCTTGAAATTTACACCAAAAACGAGTAGTAGGAGCAGCGGGAGCAGGAGCTGAGTGATGGGAGGGGGAAATCCACCCGAAGCTGCACCATCGGCCATGGCTCTGACTCTGACTCGCACTCTCGCTGTGCGCTAAAATATGCAATTTTGTCATGAAATATGCACATGTCCAGCGTTCGACAAGGACGAACCCCCGGGTACCACCTCCAGACAGTCCACCCATTCATGACTAGCACCACTTTCAGCGACATCAACAAAATACATTTAAAAAGCAACATACATACATAAATAAATTAAACATTTAAAAAACCAAAGGGGAATAATGAAAGGAGTGCAAATCTCAGGGGCTCTACGAATCAGCGAATGCGCTTTTAGGAATTTTTGATTATTAAACCGATGTATTTTGTGTCTGTGTAAATTTTCCCATTCAAATTAAATATTTATCAGTTTGAAGACTACTTTTTCCATGCCACAAAAAAATACCACAAGTACCACAAGTCGTCTATTAATGGATCATCTTTTCCTTTTCGAGCTGCAGCGCATTTAAGCCAACTTCCTGGCTGGGTCCCGGACTGGGCGAGCCACGCCCAGCGTTTGACATTAAAATGCAGTGAAGCCTGTCGAAAATGTTGCCAGCAACATCAGCGCGAACAACTAAATTTATGTACATAGAAATTAATATTAAAGAACAACCAAACAACATGGTTTCGCAGCACCTTTTTTTTGCACCGCAAAAAAAGGATTTACTGGCGCTGTGTTGTTTAAATATTATTAAAACTTTCAACTTTCGCATTCGACGGATGATGAAAACAATAAAACAAATGTTTTCCATTTGAGATGAAAATTAAATCCCCACAGCTATTGATGCAGCAACCACCAGACCCCGTGTGACCCAACCACAAATATTTATTTGTTTGACAATTTTTATTGCCTCCTTTCAGGCGGCTGACGCTTCCGCCTGAGAGAGAAAAAGTTATCGTGAAAAAATTCAAAAGGCGTTAAAATGATTTCGGGAAACTTTCGCCTTACGTGACTTTATCCCGAGCGGCGACCACCACTCGCCGGGCCGGGCCTACATATTGTGCCATTTCCGGGGCCGCCGACCAGGACGACTGAATCAAATAGGTGGCGCGGCCTAAACAGCAGCGACAGACGATGGGGCAGACGATGAGGAACAGGGATAAAATAAAAGTTTTCCACTTAAGGTTTATGAAAAGTTTAAACCCACACGCCCGAGGGGGGGAGGGGAGGAGCGCGCACACATTCACACCTACCGGAGGGAAATGGTCGGGAGAGCGGCCCACGAAATGCGGAAACGGAAACTACGGTCGAAAAATGATGGATACCCAAGGCCGTGCCACGCGCACCGCCGCTTCGATCCCTCGCCAATACAAAACACACTCCAGAGAACAGCCCGGCAATGGCCATTATATTTTCGGACACTGTCGAAGATTTTTCCCAATAAGAAAGCGGCCACGTCTTACCCGGCACACTCCGCACAGCCAAACCATAACCACTTAGGGCACTCGAAGTTTTCCTGGAGGCAGGGGGAGCTCCCCGAATGCAAATAATAATGTAATTGCCAGCAATTTTCCTCAAGTCTGTTTACCTTTCGCTTCAGCTTTGTTAAACTTTTATGAGATTTTGACTGAATTTTAAAGCATTTACACCTGCCCTGCCCAGCCAAATGACAAATGAGCAAATGAATTGAACGGAGTCCCCCCACACCCAGCCCAAATTGAGGCTCAGGCTGAGGCTGAGGCTGAGGCTAAGACGCAATTTAAAATCCGTTTGGCTAATTGCATGTCGAAGGGAATGGATGCGGATGTGGCCCTCTAATTGAGTGCAAGTCAAGCAAATCGCTTAATTATCGCTGAGCTGAAAAGGCTATGCAATTTGCACGGACAGGACACTTGATATGGGACTGGACAGCGAAATGGCAGTGGTAGTACCGTACTGCTTAATGCGTTATTAATTAGCTGCGGTCGACTGGCATGCCCCTTCAAAAGTGACATTATGACGAGTACACCGCTGGAAAAAGTCGCCATTTCTCACTGTGATATACATATGAAGGTTTTTTTGTAACATTTACATAAATGAGAGTACAATAATATTGCATATTTTGCCAACTTCACGCTCCGTCTGTGGTGGCTTCTGGCTAAGTGCTAGGCTGGAGTACGTTCTGCGGAGGCCACCACGTGCCTTGCAACGTGCCACCAAGGGCAGCCACGTCTCCCCCCATGACTTTACATAGATTTAGGAGTACATTTTTCTTGCGGGCACAGCAAATCGCAAGTCGCAGAGCAGCACTCTGCCCAGTCCAAAACGCACCACAGACACAGACAGACAGACACTCGACAAAGTGGGTGGTTCCGGCTACGTGCCACAGAGCGCCCACCACTGTCACCGTGGCTGTGGCTCTTTTGTATGCCACATGTGTCCTCGAGGCAGAGGCACACTAACACACATCCTCGCAATCGTACATATGTATTTATTTGAGCCCTGCATAATGAATGTTATTTATATTTAAGCAGCTGCAAAGAAGACACAAATCGTGAATAAAGCGTTTTAATTTATTAGCCAAATGATAATTTCGCAACTTGGCCAAAAAAAGGGCACCAATAGAAATGCTATGATGGTGCGAAAAGGACAGTGAAGCCATATGGAAGGATGCTCGTATGCCTCCCCACACGACAATCAATCAAATTAGCCCTCAGCCCGAGGCCAAAGTGTGGCGAATGCCTGAATTGATTCGAGAGTCCTGGGGCAAGGTCAGGCCAGCCTTTGACTGCTAAGGCAGAAGAAACTCTGGGTCACATCCAGACGGATTCAATCCTAGTAGGCGTACAAATATAATTGACCAAAATTAAAAACTAATTGAGTAGAAGTGGGTGAGTAAGTAGTGGGGTCAAAGGGTAGAAGAGCCAGAAGTTAAATTCGGGTCAGCCTGCAGGCATAGACAGCTAATGCCCCAGAGCGCAAACCGATACACCTGTTACATATTCTCTTTGCAAGAACCCTCTGGAGGTGTCTCAGATTCTTTCCGCCACTTCTTGTGTGGGTGTTTATGTGCCTGCAGCTTCAACATCCATTAAGACTTAGCTTTCCATTTGCTCCCTCTCTCGCTGCCTGCCTCTCTGCTGGTGCTTCACAAAGCGTATTATGATAATTGGAAATTATATATAAAAATGATGACTTAGCGGCCGAGGGACGAGAGACAATCATCTCTGGCCAAACTAGCATTTCTGCCGCTCTAATCTGATTATTAATGGTCTAAGCATAAGCATAAGAAAGGGAGCTGTAGATGGGAAGAGATGGAGGCGAACAAGACGTAATTGAATACTAATGCAATCAATTAAAGTTAAACTCCCAGCACACGTGCCCCTGAACTAGTGGTTGGAGGCAGCGGGAGTGTTGTGTAGAGTCGAGAAATCAGATCTAGGCGCTGTTGCAAATGTCGATACTTATAAATGGAATTGCATGTCTGGAGACAACGCTATGGCGCTATGGGGACTGCCACCGGCTGACTGGAGGTCTGACTGAAGAAGGCCTGACTGATGGCCCGTTGCTGATGAGTTCAATCAAGTTGTAAACATGATTTCACATTCTATTAATGTGCCGTCAGTGCTGCTATTCTCAGTAACTCAATACACAATCAACAGCGTTTTAGAGTTCATTTGGCGTGGGGTTTGGAGGAGGGGCGCAACGGATACGGCTACGATATAAAAAGGGAAATCAAATCATAAAAAATAATATGCCGCTTTGTAGCAGTCACTGTGGTGCCAGGGGGGACGGGACGCAACAGGATTTCCTGCATGTGTGTATGTGTGTGTGTGTCTGGCTCTAGGGGGAAAACAGTTTTCAAAGAACTGCAAAGAAGGGTTATCTCTGAGAGCCGAAGCTTAGGATACCCTTCAAGATCCTCCATTCATAAGGCACACTCGACTCGGCTCTTTCTTCTCTGGATATTCCATAATACCCTCTTTAAGGGTAGACAAACAAAAAAAACGGAGAAGGAGAATCAACATCGAGAAGCCCTTACCTTTGGCATGCAAACGGAGACGAGGACGAGCCCCTCCTGCCAATCCCTTGTCCTTGCCCGTTTGCTCGACTTCAAATTGATGCAATTTATGAAAACTTTTGTGCGCTCAATTGCAAATACAAGTGTACCGGCGTACAGTCTCTGTCATTTTTATGCACTTCCCCTAGTTATGCCAAAGCAATTTCTCTCTTTTGGCAAGTTTGCTTTCGTTTTCGCCTCAGTTCGTATCTTGATTTTCTGTCTTTTCGCATTTTTTTTCTCCCCCTCTGCACTTTTTGGCATTCGTGCATTGTGCGGCAAATTAAGCGCATTGCAAGTGATTTGATTTGCTTTCATATAGAAAATGCTTCAAATTTCATTTGCCATTCCGGCAATTACTTTAAAGTTGCCCCGAATCGTAGTCGGAGCTGGGAGGGAGCTGGGAACTGGGAACTGGGAGGTGGTAGCTGGGAGCTCGGAAACCTGGGAGCCATACGAATGCGAATGCGAACGAAAAGTAATTCCCAGCTAATGACTGTCATTTGTATCTGGAAATGAAATGTGCGCCACTCCTGACGGCGTTTATTTATTTTTATGGCAAGACTCTTAACCAAGGCGCAACCAGGGGGCACAGCGCGTGTCTGTAATTATACTCAAACATTCAAAAGTTCCCCCAAGAATTATGGCATTTAATAAGTTTGAGTGTAAGTGCGAGTGCAGCAGTGTGCCGCCAGCCACTCAATGCCTCAAACAACCAAAGCAGCTGGTGGGGTGCCGGCGGGGTGTGGGCTTATCCAAATGGAACTGCACTTTGAGTCATTGTTCAAATAATTGTGAAAAATTATATCATTACAAGCACTATTCTTCACATTCTGCCATTTCCAACGAGAAGACGCTTTTAGCGAATAACTTCTACATCTTTGTAACATTTTCATTCTTCCATTAAGCCTTGAACAAGCTTACTCAGCACATAAATAAAAGTCTCTATTAAAAATGTACCAGGAATGAGAATTCGTTTGGATTAAAAATCATGTAACATATGTAACTCATAAGAACATCAAACACTTTGAAGATTAGGATTCCTTGCTAAGATTGTGCTGGCAATACTTATATTCAATTAAATACTTTTCCTTACGAACGGCTTAAGCTTTTAATTTTAATCCCTTAATATTTGTAACACTCCCATATTATTAATTAATTTTTTTATAAATTATATTTACATAACTTTTTACAGTACTCACGCTTTACCATTTCATCACATAACATTCTCATATTAAGCAGAGAAAGGATGCTGCCAGACAACCCCCGTGGCAGCAGTCCATTGAGCCATCACAACAGTACAGAGTCCAACAGCAACGGGCCTTAACAGTAACAGTCGCTGTAAAAGTGCATACCAGAGCTGCAACATTGACAAGTTGCGGCTAACAGAAGGTCGGCTAACAGCCTCCCCTTGATTTCTCCTGTTCGAATACTACCCCGCTGGAAGGGGATAGCCGTTAACAGAATGTTGCCCACTAATAGTCACTGCTTTCTGCCAACAGTCTCTGCTAGTCATCGTACATTCTCTGTTAATGGGAGACCTGTAGCTGTAGCAGCCACTCTGTTTACGCGTGGGTAGAAAAAGTTTTTGCTTAGCCATCGGGAAGTTCATTTGGCAAATGGAAGTTTCCCATTTAGCCGGCGGGCTGCTGTGTATGAGGCGATGAGGCAGTGGCTTTTAACCCCTTTTAAAATAGTTTTAATTGAATTTATTGATATTTTAGAAGGGAGCGATACGTAGATTCCCATACTCGTACGTACTCGTACATAGTATGTCAAGAGAAAACCCAAAAAACCGATTCAACTGGGATCTGGCGCTTGGGAGGCCCTGGGCGCTGCCAAATGTTGGAACAAAAAACACAAAGTTTAGTTAACTTTTCATCAGGCTAATAAAGCGTACGTCTTTTTGGCAACAAAATGGAGCCACGACTCCAAATCAATGCCCCATCTCATGTCTTCTGTGTGGGTGCGTATGTGTGGTTACGACTAATGAATAGAAATGTCGTCCTTCAAAAGTTTTCGACTGAGAGAATCTCTCAATTTGCGGCTCCCACTCCTTCCCATTCTCTGTCTCTCTGAATCTATGGGTTAATGAAAAGCTGATTTCTCACACACACACAAGCACACACACACTCATATGCCACACACAGAGCTACACACACACACACACACACACAGCTTATGGTTTGAAGTTGACTTTGAGTTTTTGGCTTTTTGAGGGCCCAAGGAAGCGTGGCACAAGATTTGCGGCTCACTTGGAATGCAAAACTTAAATGCGTGCCATATGAATCGTTAATTGTGTGGGCATGGCAGCCGCCGGAAGCGGATACGGGTGCCTGGCGGTGGTTCGGTCTGGCTCGGTTCGGTTAGGTCTGGTCCTGGCCGTGGTTAGAGGGTAATTGGTGTGAAGGATAAAGGGCTTTTGTAGCTGGCGGGGGTATTAGTGAGTCGCCGAGTTTGTGGCAATTTGTGTGAGCCAAATTTTGGTGGAGCATGAATTCGATAGTCAGTTTAAGAAGTTTTCTTCGCTCTGTTCCACCTTGTAATGTTTCCGCATCACTGGCACGATAAATTACACATCAAATCAAGGTAATTAAATATTGAAATTAATATAATGTTAAGCACTCTACAAAACCACTCAACAGCTCAGTTTCTTAGTCAAAGTAAACCTCCCTAAGCCACAAAAAATTAAATATTTGTGATATTTCCCACTATTTAAACCTTTGTCAAGTTTTTTACTCAATTTGAATTGCTTTTTGCCGATTTTGGAGCACTTTTTACCGCTGTGAAACATTTTTCCCTGCTTTAATATTTATTCACAGAGCAATGGCAAATATTTTTGTGCTCATTCATAAAATTTGACATTAGCATATTGCATTTCCATTGCGTTAATGTGACAAAATGACAAATGAAGTTGGTTTCGCTCTTCCAGTCGCATTCGCAGTCGAAAGCCGTCTGTCTCCCTGCATTTCTCCCACGCCTCCTTCCACCCACTCTGTCTCTGTGAGTCTGAGTCTGAGTCTGGTTTCCCGGGAAGTTGCACTTGAATGTGCATTTGCATTTTCATCGGAGCACTGGCAAAAAGCAAAACACTTTGACAAGCGTTTACAAACTCGCCAGCGCGACACAAACGCAGCAACAAGCCAAGGAGCTATCATGGAAACTTTGAAATTGATAAATTGATTTATGCAAACAAAACAGAAAGAATAAATATCAGAAGATGGGGACAGAAATCTTTATATCGGGGCCCCATGGATCCATCCGCTCAGCACGAGCATGAAAAATGATGATGAGGGATGCGAAAAGAAAAACAAAAACACACACAGCAACCGCAGGACACAGGACGCAGGAGGCAGACATGGCACGAAGTACGAGTACCATTAAAATACGTACAAAATCAATTAATAAACAATATGAAACAAAATTGGGAAATTGCTTGAATGTCCGCCACAGACACGACCCTCGGCTGTGCCCTCTCTCAATTTGAGTATTATGTGCCGCCTGCCTTTGTGGCTCTTTCAGCTCTCATTCAAAATTGTTGTATGAAAGCAGCTTGTTTTTTTTCCTTCTTCATTTTTATGTTGGAGACAATGCTTAAAGTCACTCGCACACGGTATACCCATTGTGTGTCGGAGGCTGTTACTGTGGCTGCTCCTGATTGACTCACGCCCCCTCACGTAGCAACAGCAACAGCAGCAGCAGCAGAGGCGAGACCAGCGACGACGACGACAGGGACCACGTCAATGCCAAACCATATTTTCGTAACAATTTCAATTTTTGCGCAAAAAGTTGCTGTTGTTCCGAGTGCACTGAGAGATATTTCAAGTTTAAAGATGCCATTGACCCATCAAGATTTGTACAAACTTGCCTCATGGATATGGAACTGCCACTTTCAATCGCTCAGTGTCGCCTATTTTGTGTCCTCTCACTCTCGATGTCAATGTGTGTGTGTTTTGTGTCCTTTGCATGTGCACTGCGACATTTAAACCGTAAAGACAAATAATTCAATATGGTATACAAGTCACGTGCCCCTTCTGTTATTGCTTTCTGCTGGCTTTGATTTTGTGCAGTCAGCGGGGGCAGCCTGAGGGGACGAGTCCCAGACGATATGGCAGCTGCGAGGGCGGCACGCCCCCAACACTTCGGAGCACACATGTCGGATGACATCTGTATGCAGATGTTCGGCCATTGCCTGCTTAAGCAGCAATCATTATAAACTTAATTAAAATATCATCGACAGGCATTCAGATTAATAGTCATGAACGACAGCCCCTCCGAGCGGGCAATGATTTCTTTTACGAGTAGAAAGGCAAGGGGAAATATTTAAGCTGCCACCTACGCGCACTCGCAACACCGCACACACTCAATTGTATGCGAATTTATATAGACACACAGAGATACTTCACACACACACACATAGTGGGAGAGGGGGTGAGGTACAATCACAGGTAACTGCTACATGTGTAAATATTTACAAAACGCGCCAAGCGTCGACAAACTGACGCCAGCCGCCATCTTCACTTCAACTTGTGTTGTTGTTCTTGTGGGTTTCATGTGGGTATATAACTCTTTCGTCGCGACCAGGAGCGGAACACAGTTGCGCCTAGGACATTGCTTAGGGGAAATCTTAAAAACGACTCACACTTGTACCATGGAATCCTCGAAGTACATCCCACACTCAAACTACCAAACTGACAAGCCCGCTCCTGGCTATCACCACACTCCCACGCAGGCCAAAACACACGGGTTTATTTATGCCATTCGATATTTATCGCTGCTCCCCCATCTTCTTGTTGTTGTTGTTGTTTCGTTCTTGCCACTGCCACATGCCACCACTCTACCGCCTGTCTGCTTGTGTGTGTGTGCTTTATTCCCTTTTATTATTATTATGCTGTCATTTCTGTTGTCGCGACATTGTCAGAGCGCACGTCGTGTGCGAAGCTCAAAAACAGACCAGACCCACTCGGCCTCGGTCCTCCCCGTGTATCCCTTTTATGGCAGCATCCGCAAAAGGGGTTCAGTTCAGTTCAGCCTCTCTCGTTTACACAAATCGTTTCTGTAAACCTTAATATTCCTTATGACTTACAAAGTGCGCCCAAAATCAATGTGTTTTTTAGTGCTACAAAATTGATCTTGATATCCGTAGGAGTATGTGGCGAAAAATCACATCTTCAGTTTCTGTTTCAATTGCCCTGATATACAAATCAATTTTCTTAAGTTCCCGCTATTCCCAGGCTTGTCGAATATGCCTCATAATGTCAACAAGGCAATATTTCACAAAGGTCTCCGACGATGTCTGCCAGCTTTATGTTGTCGTCGCTGTAGTTTGCCGTTGGTATAGAAAAGTGGCACTAGGGTGTAATAAATTGTTAAGAAAAAAAAGAGGAGACGCTTGGGGTAGGGCAGAGCATACTTTTGAGAAGGTTCCTTGGATGGGAGGCATTCATTCCGTGTATATTGAGGGCATAAATCTACAGATTAAACAAGAACTTCGCTAGCAGCTTTCACTTTCAATAATCAAATAAAGAGTTATAAAAGTAAAAACACAACATGCAATTTCCCACCCCATTAAAGTCCACAGCACAGTCCACAAATGAAAGCGCCCCAGGACCTCACACTTTTATAGAACCGAACCGAACCGAACCCCTATATGCATTGAAAGCAGGCAACCAACCAAGCAACCGCCCTTTCTCGGCGAGTGAAGCCTCAAAGGGCGAAACGTTTAAGCGCTTTGCTGCTCGCCTCTGACTTTGATATGCAGCCATTTGAGTGTCGCTTGATGTACGAGTAGTAGCAGGGTGGACTGCAAGGGTGTACAGGGTGAATGTGGAACAACCCTTAGGGCAATGCAATCTCCAGTCTGAGGTCTGACATAAGCAGTTCCCGCATCTCATGTGTAATTGATCGCATGCCTAAAAGAGAGACTGACACTTGCACCCTGCTCTGTATATCGAACGCGATCAAATCGAACACAGATATTCTGAACACGAGTCATAGCTAATTATATGTTTTAGCACTAACTATATGTATATTTGCTGTTGGTTTTTAATTTGCAGTTTGGCCATATATAATTACTATGATTTCGTTGAAAATTTCTGATGTTTATGTGCGGTATATAAGGCTACGATTTCCATATTTGTTGAAATTTCAAAAATGTTCCTCCAAGTAATTATTTTTGATTCAATCCTGCTGCTGACGATCGTTTACAGTTCGAGTGGAGCGACCTACGAACTTTTGGTGGCTGATGAGAACCTTTTCAGTGATTGTCCGAGTCCAGCGGAAGGAACTCTCAATCAGAATGGATTATTCGACTTTTCCAACTTCAGCACCTCCATGAATGCGGAAGGTGTGACCCTGGCTGGCAGCATGACTTCCGTGTGGAATATTCAACCCGAAGATCGCGTAGAGGTGATTTCGAGTGCTGCTCGTGCCACCAATTTCCAATTATTCCCTATAATATTCCATATTTCAGATGGCCGTTGCCCTACTCTATTTGGACAGAGGCAACTGGCAGCCCACTGTCTTCTCCTTGGTGTCGAAGGACTTTTGCAAGAGCATGTACGACGAGAAGCAGTATTGGTACAAGTTCTGGACCGAGCACGTTACAAATTCCAAGGATGTCAAGGATAAATGTGTCCACCCTGGTGTAGGTCGATGGAACTCTTCGAAAACTCTTTCCAAATATTTCTAATGTATGTTTTTTGCAGACAAAATTAGTGATGGAGCAGTACATCCTGTCCCTGAAGGCCGCCATCACGGGTCCACTGCGAAGTGGACGCTACAAGGCCCAGATTCGCTTCAATGCTTTTCCTCAGGGTGGGGCGAAGCGACCACCAAGCATCTGCTTCGAGGTCATAGGTGATGTACTCAAAGTTTGAGTTTTATACTAAAAAATATGTACGAAATTTATTATTGGTGTGAAGCGTACAAATCATAAATCATATTCATATATAATGCTTGTTTATATATACACTAACTCCTCTCAATCTTAGGGGCTATTCTGAACTCGGCTTAGGGTCTAGATCCTTAAACAAATGTAGCGTCGTACTCTTATTATCTACGGACTACGGACCAAACACTCATATTCCATTGCTTGTAAATGATTGCCAGCGGTCGTTGCGTGGTCGATAGTGCTAAACTTAACTAAGACACAGGAGATCGTTGAGGCGTTCTATCGTTGAGGCGGGCAGCAATCATGCCGCCGCCCGATCATGTCATATGCGGTGTGGCCGTGGTCGCTGACTTTCCGGTAAAGAACCGATTTCCTCCAGTCTGTGTGGTGAAGAGCA
This sequence comes from Drosophila subobscura, assembly GCF_008121235.1. NCBI lineage: Eukaryota > Metazoa > Arthropoda > Insecta > Diptera > Drosophilidae > Drosophila > Drosophila subobscura. The sequence goes on along the minus strand of NC_048533.1, from coordinate 23,645,261 downwards.
ATGTGTCCACCGAAGGCAACATTTGATTCGAGCGCACGAGCAGCGGCACATTAACCATCGACACCGTGGTAGAGGCAGTCGACACACTCGTCGTCCCCACTGACTGTCCCGAGGAGGATGAGCCGTGCGACGTGTGGCTGAGCTTTCCCTGCGCATTTAGCGTGAAGGCGGGCAGATAGTAGTTCCCAGAGCGCACCGGTCCCGAATGGGAATGTCCATTCGAGGAGGAGACGGCTGTCAGCTCCATGGAGGCGGGCGATGAGAACGGCGACGACTCGAGTGAGGGGCAAGCTAGGCGATCGCTGGGCTTACAAGGCACTGCAAATATAGAACAAGAGAGAATTAGAAGCGATTCTGGTGGGGGGAGAACCATTTTCCACTTACAAAATTCTTCATCTGGGAGCAGCTCGTCGGGCAGCTCGTTCTTAATCTGAAAGTGCAGGGCTGCGGCCGAATCCGAGATGGCATTGTCTGACGTTCCCATTTCCGTATTGGAATTGGGCGCATCATACAGCCCGCACTCTTCCATTTCCAGGGCCTGTTCCATAATCAGTTCTTCGGCCGATGTGAGACTGAGGCCGTGTAGATCCAAGAACGGACCCTGCGGATGCACTGGTTCTTTTTTGATGTGCGGCAGCGTGGGACAAGCGATGGGCTCCAGCATGGCCTGTAGCTGGAGTTGCTTCTGGGTCTGGGGCTTCTGCTGCAGTTGCTTTGGCGCCGGCTGCTTGCGCTCGCGTTTGGCTTTCGCTTGCTTGGGGGGTGGAGGCGGTAATGCCACCAATACAGTGGATAGCTCCTGCAGGCATCCTTGTGAGGTCTTGGTGGGCGCCGGGTGCACCTGTTGGAGTGCAGTGCCCGCCGGCAAGGTGATGCCCAAGGCGGCCAGGGTGGCCTGCTGTGGCTGCTTCTTTTTGCGTGCCTGCTTCACAGGCGTTGGCGCTGTCGCAGCTGGTGCAGGACTAGGCTTGACTTTGCCATCTGTTGAGGCGCCAGGATTCTCTCCATTCGCTGCGGCTGTTGCTGCCGCTGCTGCTGCTGCGGCGGCTGCTTTCTGTGCCTTGCTGGTGGTTGACTTCTTCGAGCAATACGAGGGAATGTTCTCGAGGTGTTCGCCAGTTTTGTGGTCCACCTTGTGGCGGCGACGTGTGTGCTTCAGCCAGTTGGGGAAGTTGGTGAAGTCCCGCGGACAGTAGTTGCACTTGAATGGCCGCATGCCAGTGTGGATATTCGAGTGTTGCTTCAGCTTCGAGTTGCTTATGAAGCTCTTATCGCAGACAGTGCAGGCAAAGGGTCGCTGCTCCAAATGCACCAGATTGTGCACCTTCAGACAGCGCTCGGTCTTGTACATTTTGCCGCACTTCTCGCAGCGATAGGAACGCGTTTGGGCATGGTACTTCTGATGTCGCTGCAGATGCGAGCGTTCCTGGAAACGTTTCTGACACTCGGGGCACTCGTACGGCTTCTCCGAGGAGTGTATACGCGCATGATGCGTCAGATTGATCTTCTGCACAAACTTCTGCCCGCAAATGTCGCACTGATACTTCTTGTTGTCGCTGTGAATCTTGCGATGCATCCACATGCTTCCCAATTTGAGGCTATAAGAGGGACAAAAGAGTCGATTAGAGTGGGGATCTGGCAGAGTTATAGGGCGGGTACTTACCACTTGCCACAGTCGGGGCACTTCTTCCAGGTGTCCTTGCGGCCCTCGGTGCGATGCGTCTTGAGGTGCTTCTTGAGGCCGGCGAGCATTTCAAAGTCCCGCTGGCATTCGTTGCACTTGTATGTGATCCGCAGGCGATGGCCGGCCGCCTCGTGCTTGCTCAGCTCCTCGGTACTCTCCAGCAGCAGGCCATTGCAGTCCAGGCACTTGTGGAGTGGCACTGGATCCACCTCAAAGGGTTTTGCATTGCCATCCGTCGATATTGGTGGCGGCATACTGGACGCCTCCAAGGGCGTTGTGGCCACTGGCTTCGGTTGCTGGAAGATGGTAAAGGCTGACGGCATGTAATCGGTCTCGCAGACCTCCACTTTGGTCACCACGTTGCTGAGTGGCTTCAGCTCTGGCATGGGCCTCTCCTCGAGCGGCTCCTCCTTGAAGACCTTCAGACGCACTGCCGTTGCCGCCGGCAGCTTGGGCTTGCGTTGCATCGGCTGGGGCATCAGTTGCATGTGCATCTGCTCCGGCGACAGCTTCACTGGCGTCGTGGAGGTCGACGAGGATGTCTTCTTGAAGGGGGAATTGGTGAAGGCGTTAGGCGGCTCTGGCCGCAGGAAAGTCACATTGAACTCGGAGCTGTGATTGTCACTGGACAGGTCGCGAGCCACAATACCGCCCGTAGTGGTGGAGCTGCCACCGCTGGGACCCGACGCCAGGTCATCGCGGCACACGTCGGCGGACATGTTCAGCTCCGTGTTGTTCTGGGCGCTCTCGTCGAGCACGCGCCAAAAGTCTGTTGATGAAAGGCTGTTGCCGTTGACGAGGCTGGCGGAGCTGATGGTCACGCAGGCGGATAGATCAATATCCAGAGACTCATCCTTGATGCTCGATATCGAATCGAAATTGTTAATGCGCAGCAGGGAGCTGAGAATCTCATCGTGCGCCGCCTTGGTGGGGGTGCAGTCCCCGCCATAAATTTTAGGCGGCAATTTCTTGCTTGGCGCCTCTTCTTTCATTCTCTTGCTCTTGCCTTTACACTCCATTCGCCACTACGTACACGTACAGGTTATGCGGTCGGCGTTTTCAATTGCCAAACTGTCTGATTTCTGGCTGTCGCTGGTGTATTTCTAGCACTGGCCCACTTTCCACTGTCACTGGGTTCTTGATTTACACATTTCTGGTGGTTTTCCGGTGAAACGTACGCAAGATTTGCCCGAAAAACATTTAATTATTGTGAAATGCGCCTCGGCTTTGTTGTTTTTGTCACGCTTACGATTCTTGAGTCGCCATTTTGGCCGAGTGTTGGAAAAGATGCGTCGCCTGGCAGGGTTGCTCTCCGCATCTATCGAATGTTTGCCAGACTATCGCACAGAACCATCGATCGATTCATTGTATTGACAGTCGTTTTAATATTTGAATTCACATTCTAATTCTAGTGTTCGTTCGGCAAACAACTCTTTTTTGAGTTCAAAGTTTTCAGTAACTTTTTATAATATTCAACATAAACTGCAGTACCTGGTCAATGCGGACTCATCATCTGCGACCAACCAATTTCGCTGTAGCGATTATACATATATAAATAAAAAAAAAATATTTTTGTTAAAATTCAATTCCGTGCGCAGCCGAAATAAATAGCTCCCATAAAGAAAACAGAAACCTAACATATGTTTTTAACATCTTCAATCCTTATTCCACTTTTCTGTGTTTTTAATTTGACTTATTCAATTATTTCCATCTTGCACACCTCACACCTCACAAAAACCACCACTTCTGCAAAAATTGCACTTTCCTATTTTTCTAGAAAACTCTGGTGGCTCTAGCTCTTATAGCCTCTGAGCCAGACGGACAGAAAGACATGACCATATCGACTCGGCTATTGCTGCTGATCAATACAACTAACAACAGATTATATATTCTGTGCGATACACACATCCACTTTTGTGCACAAATACAATATACCCTATATATTTATTTAGATCCTGTGGTTAGCTACCGAACTTGAGGTATCAAAAAATATCGCAAAAACATATTTTGGTAAAAAAAGTCACTATATAAATATATTTTTTATTTTAAAAAAATATCGATTTATTGATATTTTGATATATATTTGACAACTCTACACTCAACCACAACCTGGGTTGTCAAATATTTTAAAAATATCATATCAATGATATTTATTTTTTTTTTTAAATATCAAAATGATATTAAATATATTACTGAAAAATATCGATATATTCGATATTTTGATATTTTTTTGCTTGTATGTATTTGCTGAAATTCGATTCCGCGATGCAGAAATACATAGTTGCCATATAGAAATCAGACCCTTGCATCTTTTATTCGTATTTCAGTCTGAAAATTGTTTATAACATTACCATAGTTTGTCTTACATATACATACTTTTATTCTTTTTCTTTACCTATCAAGGAAGCATCCAAAACTCTTTTTTTAAGATTTCAAGAACACCCTTTCTTTGATATGCTTATCAGTCATGCGACTGTTCTGGTACTTCAGTTAATGTTGAATAATATAAAAAAGTAACTGACAATTTTGAACTCAAAAAAGAGTTGTTTGCCGAACGAACACTAGAATTCGAAATGTGTATTTGGTTTGAATAACCAAACGTAAAATATCAAAAAATATCAACAAAAAAATATCAATATATTGATATTTCGGCAAAAAATATCACGATATATATATTTTTTTTTTTAACATCGATATATTGATATTGCGATATATTTTTGTCAGCCCTACTTAGAATACTAAATATGGCGTCAGGCGAAAACGTTTTGATGGAAGGTAATTTATAATTCTTTTTTGTGAAATAATTGACTTTGGACTCGTTAAAGTTGTTCGGAGTGAATAATTATTAGGCCGTCGAGTCAATAACGTTGAGAATAGCATACAGAGTGTGTTTGAAAGAAAAGCGAAGCGAGTAATAAAGATAAAGCGAAAAACGAGAAAATCACGCGGCAGGCGAAAACGACAACACCGCGTACAGTTTATGTAAACCGCATGGACTAACTTAACTGCTGGACTATTTTTTCAGGTCGCCGAACACGCTCCGGTCGAAAGGCCGCATCTCCGCCAGCACCAGCACTTGCAGTGTCCACAAGAACCTCCAAGCGCACATCCAGGCGACACGCGCAGGTCAGTACACCCACGCGGCAAACACACAAAGCCACCACACAGCTACAATTGATGAGAAAAAATGCATGTCTTCATGCGGATGTGGCGTTGTTCCATTCGCATATGATGCCCCACAGCACATGATTTTCTGCAAGGGCCAACTGATGTAGCAATCACAGGCATCTCTTTATCGCATTCTATGGAGTTTATTTTCTAATCACAATCATTGCTTCTTGCAGGTAAGCGATCCCGAAGAGGAAGAAACCGAACAGCAACAGCAGCAAGAACCACAGGCAATCATCGGCAGCGAAACAGTCATGGTTTTGGATGAGGAGGACGAGGACCAAATGCGCGAGTCCTCGCTGCAGGAGGCTTCTGTCCCAGAACAGCATTACGATGAGTTGGCCCAGCTCCAGCACCAGCTGGACGATGATGTCGAAATGATGGCCGCCACAGAGACGGGCGTGGATGAGAAGAGTTCCTCCTTTCCGTTTGGCACAGTGGCGGAACAGCATTCCGAAACTAGTGATGATATCAAAGAGAGCCGGGCCGAGGGTGGCGTAGACACGCTGCTTGCCTCCCTGGCCGGCGATAATGCCAACAGCCTGCCCTCCGTTGGAGGCAACGACGAGAGTGATAGCAAAAAGGCCGCTTTCGATTACGACGTGGAGGCCCTGCAGCCCCATGTGGATAAATTGAACTCGTCCGAGGACTCTAGCTCACATCATGCCATTGCAGAGAGTCTGGGCGATGAAGCCGACACCAGCAATGCCACAATAGTCAACACAGAGATAATCTCAGAGGATGAACTGCCTCCACCCACCAAACCAGAGATCAACGATGCCGAGGAGGTCTCTGATGAAGAGCTGCCAGCTCCCCAGCGCGCTGAGCTGCCCGCTGATGCGGAGGTAATATCCGAGGATGAGTTGCCATCAAATAACAATAACAATAATAATGCGGGTGAGCCAAAGGCTTCGTCGAAGCGCAAAGCAGAAAAGGAAGCGGACGAGGCCAAGGCTAATGTAGAGAAAAAGAGCAGCGAAGCACCCAGCACAAGGGCAAAATCCGTGGAACAATACAATCCGGGCAGCCCGACCACAGAGAGCAACGATGCCCCGCCATTGGAGAAGCGGCCCAAAGTAGATGGTAAGTCGGATAACGCTTAGAGAAAAACATTTCCTGACATTTTCCCAAACAGATGTCGAGCACAAGGAGAAGAAAAAAGACAAAGAGCGTGATAAGGAGAAGGATAAAGAGAGGGAGAAGGACTTGGTCGACAAAGAGAAGGAGAAGGAAAAAGAAAAGGAGAGGGAGAAGGATAAAGATAAAGAGAAGGAAAGGGAAAAGGAGCGAAAGAAATTGCCCGATCTGGAAAAATACTGGCGGGTGGTCAAAGACGACCCAACGGACTTTACCGGTTGGACATACTTGCTGCAATATGTGGACAGTGAAGTAAGTGTGTGCCACACATTTTGTTGCAAAATTTTTCTTTAACTTTCATAATTATTTCTGATGCTGTCAGTCCGATGCGGAGGCGGCACGCGAGGCCTATGACACATTCCTTTCGCACTATCCCTACTGCTATGGCTACTGGCGGAAGTACGCGGACTACGAGAAGCGGAAGGGCCTGAAGGCCAATTGCTACAAGGTGAGTACCCCCCTCCGAACCAAAACACACACACACACACATGTAATTTCGTGCAATTAAATCTGTTTCGCAATTTCTTGTATTACGCTTACAATTACGATTACAATTTTGATACTATTCCATATTGATATTTGTTGTTAAATGCAATTTATTATGATTATTATAAACGAATAAACAAAAAAACGATACAATAAATACAACCTACAATCTACAAAACAACCATTTAGACCGTCAGTTTAGCCAGCCAGCCGTCAGTTTAGCCTCCAGTTAGTCCAGTCTCTGCTTCGGGAATGCAACTGTCACTTTATTTGGCTATTATATCCATTCATTGATTTCAGTTGCAGTTTCATTCCCTTACGTGTTCCCAACAGTTCATTTATACCCTTGCAAAAGAGCATTATAGTTTATGTCCCATTACCTGGGCCTGGTCGTGTTTGTCTGTTTGCTTCAATGGAATACCCACCCTTAGATACATCCATGAATAGATCGTCTACCTGTTTATTTCCTGAGTTTTTGTCACAAAATATATTTAATTATTTTTACAACGCCAAAGAGGTGATACATATTTGCAAGGGTATACCAAAGCTTCGGCCTACCGCTGCTAAAATCGGTTTTTTTTGTGTTAAGTAAATCTTCCCGTTAGAAAGTACTTGAACCGGCACAAATTTCAACGAAATCTTAGCTGAATCCCCACCGTTTGTGTCGCACATAGTCTCACTTTTGTATGTAGTTTAGATCAGCTTAGATCACCTTTCCCATTTGACCTCTCTGAGCTGATAGACTGATTCGACTAGTCGCGCCTGCCTGCTCGCCTCGTTTCGTCTCTACTCTACTCTACTCTACTGCTCTCTTCGTATCGCAATCGGTCGTACTGTTACTGTTTACCTCCTACAACAAAATAGTGATCCTCTGATCCTCGATCGCATCTCCTACTCGTGCTCGTACTCGTACTCGTACAGTCCGTAAGTAAGTACAAATGGCGTTTAAATGAAATTTTTTAAGTCTCAGTGTGAAGTTATTATTGCAAACTTAAACGAAACACACTAAAAGTGTTTGTGCTCAAAGTGTCTGTGTGTCTTGTATTTAAAGTCGCTCTTAAGTTAGTTCTTAAGCTCGAAACACCATCCAAATCGCATCCACAAGATAGATAGGATAGCCCTAAGTGCCAACAGTTATCAAATGTTGATTATAATCTAAACAAATTTCTATATTTCTCCTCTGCGATCAAATCAAAAATGCCCAATCAAAATCGTAGGTGTTTGAGCGCGGTTTGGAGGCCATACCCTTGTCTGTGGATCTATGGATACACTATCTGACGCACGTGAAGCAGAGCAGCGACGAAGAGCTGTTCATACGCAGCCAATACGAGCGGGCGGTGAAGGCCTGCGGGTTGGAGTTCCGCTCGGACAAGCTCTGGGACGCCTTTGTGCGCTGGGAGAGTGACTCAAAGCGCTATCAGCGCGTCATACAGATCTACGACAGACTCTTGGCCATACCCACACAGGGCTACAATGCACACTTCGACAAGTGAGTAGAGGCGCTCTCTTTTTGTTGCTTCTTTTTGTTATTAATGCTTCTCAATGATTGCAGTTTCCAGGATGTGATCAATCAGCAGGCAATTACCGCCTGCATTGGCCAAGAGGAGATCATACGTTTGCGCAAGGAAGTCCATGAGCGGCAGCAGAGCAAATCGTCCAAGTCGTCGTCGTCATCGAAGAGTCGGCGGGACAGCGGCAGCAGCAGCTCCAAGGAGGCAACAAAGGGTGAGCGGGAGAAGAAAGAGTCTGGAGGTGGAAGTGCCAGCAGTGGCGGGGCTGGTAAGTCGCCAAAAGATAGTAGTGAAACTCTTGTCGATGAATCAGAAAGTACCACCGATCTGACCGAAAGCGAGTCATCGCCCCCAGCTTCAAAGCCGGCGTCTCAGATCGATTTCAGCGATCTTAGCACTCTCACAGAGGAGGAGGCGACCGTCATCAAGGACAAGGTAATATCCGCGCGTCGCAAAATCCACAAGGTAACCGTCGGAGCGGTCACTGCCCGCTGGTCCTTCGAGGAAGGCATCAAACGACCCTATTTCCATGTGAAACCTCTCGAGCGAGCCCAGCTTAAGAACTGGAAGGAATATTTGGATTTCGAGATCGAGAAGGGTGATCGGGAGCGTGTGTTGGTGCTGTTTGAGCGCTGCCTCATCGCCTGCGCTCTCTACGATGAGTTCTGGCTGAAGATGCTCCGCTATCTGGAGTCGTTGGAGGATCAGAGCAATGTCGTTGAGCGCATTCGCGATGTCTACCGTCGCGCCTGTCGCATCCATCATCCGGACAAGCCCAGCATGCACCTCATGTGGGCCGCTTTTGAGGAGTTGCAGCTGAACTTCGATGGTGCCGCTGATGTTTTGCAGCGCCTCGAGCAGCGCTGCCCCAACATACTCCAGGTGGCCTATCGCCGCATCAATGTGGAGCGTCGCCGCGGCTCTTTGGACAGATGCCGCGAGCTCTACCAGCACTATATCGAGGGCACAAAGAACAAGGCCATTGCCGGCAGCCTGGCCATCAAGTATGCACGTTTTCTCAACAAGATTTGCAACGATCTCGATGCGGGTCTGGCTGCCCTGCAGCAGGCACTGGAACGAGATCCGGCCAACACGCGAGTGGCCCTGCAGATGATTGATTTGGCGCTGCAGCGTCCCAGCGTGGACGAAAAGGAGGTGGTGGAGATCATGGACAAGTTCATGGCCCGCGCGGACATTGAGCCGGAGCAGAAGGTGCTCTTTGCCCAGCGCAAGGTCGAATTCCTCGAGGACTTTGGCAGCACGGCACGTGGCCTGCAAGATGCCCAGCGTGCGCTGCAGCAGTCATTGAGCAAGGCCAACGAGTCACAAAAGAAGAGGTGAGCAGCGTGCATCCCATCATTGTTTATCAGTATTTTCATTTACTTACTTTTGCAGCGACAGCAGTCCCAGCCGCAAGGCTTCCTTGGGAAGCAAGGATGGTATTTCTGCACCAGGACCATCCTCGGCCGCGGCGGCTGCCTACAACAACGGTGGAGCATCCGGTGCGGCGGGTGGTCCCAACTACAATTACAACTCTGCGAATGCTTCGGGCTATTACGGACAACCGAGCAGTGGGGGTGCTGGTGCTTATCCGGCGCCACAGCAGCAACAGCAGCAGTCCTACGACTCGTACTACAATCAGTGGGGCTATGGAACGGGCGGTGGTGCAAGCAGTGGTGGCAATAGCGGAGGTAACTACAACTATGGTCAATGGAGCGGCTATGGCAACTATTATTAATTAACTCTAAGAGCACCCACACCCTACACAATATTTGGTTTAGTTATTTGACCCGATCCCGATTCCCCCCTACGAAATGTCTTAATAGACATTCCAACTGTAATTTTATATTGAATTTTTAGCTTTTACATACTCCGACTATGTAGCATATATCGATTGTGTCCAGATCTAACTTTTATCCTGAATTAAGTTTTATCTTCAAACTATTATTTGATTATGTGCGCGCTGCGCTTTGCCTTTGATACATTTTTATTGAATATTTGATTGATTGATTGTTCTCTTTCACACACCCACACACACATAATAACTTGTATGGCCCCGCTCCAGACCCCACCCCACACGAGTATGCGTCAGAAATAAAAAGATATTAAACTCTTAATCGGTCCACCAAATTTTCCATGTATTCTCAAGAAGAGATTCCTTGACTGGCAGCATCGACTACAGAACTACTACATTAATTAAAATATAAACAATTTACAAGTTTTGGGTGTAGTAAAACTTAAAACTCCTAAAGATTGGGCCGATACCAGGTCACCTCCCCGCTGTTGCAGCCCGTAACGAGTAGGGGCTCTCGGGGACTGAATTTGGCGCAGAGCACCACATCCTGATGCTCCGTAATGTGTGCCAGTTCCACCAATTGGCGTGGGCTCTGCTTCACCTCGTCGAAAGTCTTGTAGCTGGGATAGTCGCAGCAGTCGGCGCTGTAGCCCAAGAGACGCACGCCATTGCCGTAGGGCGAGCAGATGATACGTCCGTCGGCGGAGAAGCCCGGCTCCTTGATGAAGCCCGGCTTGGTGTTCGTCTCGGAGGCATAGTAGAGCAGCTTCTTGGCATTCACCAGTATGGAATGGCCATTCGCTTTGAGTTCTGGTGCCGTGGTGGCCACAAATGGGACTAGGCGACGCGTTCCGATCTCCACGCGTACTGTGGTGCCGTTGGTGCTGATGCTAGTGCTGCTGGTGCTACTCGTGCTGCTGCTTCTCTCTGCTGTCGCTTCCTCGGTGCTGGGTGGACAGTCGGTGCCCGTGGTCGGCTGGCGTTGGCTTACCGCCGCCGCCGCTGCCGCCTGACGCAATGGTAAGACACCACTGCTTATAGCATACACAAAATTATATCCACTCACTTGGTTGTTGGCCTCACGCGCACGATTCTGGCGTGTGGCGCGCTCTTGTACGGTCACCTCTGCTGCCCAGATGTCGGGTATAAAGCTTTCTGGTCGATCGTTCAGATACCTTGCAACTGCCGCGCTGCCACCACGGCCGGAAGTTGGATTATAGCGGAATAAGTGCAAGCCGCGTGTAACCCGTCGAGTCGGACGCGCTGAAGTCACTTCTGAGCCCTCCAGAGTGGATGGTGGCGTCTCCGACGTACTGGCTGCACGGCTGGACGTGCTAGATGGGTGGCGTCTTTTGAGTTTGACCTCGTCCTCCTGTTCAGACTCTGCCGTGGGAACCTCCTCGTTGATGTCGTGTATGCAGGTCCACTCGCTCTGTTCGTCGCAGCTCACATTTCGCGTGAGCATGCAGCGGCAGTGGGGATGAATCTGCAGGGCCATTATCATCTCAGCGTCGTTCTGCTCCGGGAAGTCTGTGACCAGCTCCACACGATTCTTCTTCTGGCGCCTCGAAAATACATGATCGTATTTGGCCGCCTGTGGTATGTACTGATCGCCCAGTTGCATGAGACGATAGATGCCAGGCTGGAAATGCAACAAAACGTAGTCTCACTGGTTTCTGCATCAATTGGTCCCATTCCAACACTCACTCTGAAGCCACTGAGGTCCTTGTGTAATGTGGTCAAGTCCAGGTGATGGATGATCATTATGTAGCCACCGCTGGTGCATAACACCAGCTTGTCGCCCGTCGGAGAGATGCGGCATCTCATAAGGCCGCTAGCATGGAACACACGCTGCGAGATGAGGCCCTGTTCTGTGTGCGAGGCAATGTCCCATGTGAATATGCTGCCATCGAAGCCGGAGCTGACGAGCAGCTTGTCCTTGGACGAGTACTCGATGTTCTTCACCCAATTGGAATGGCCATGCAAGACACGAAGCTTTTCGCGCATGTTGCGCAAGTCCCACAGTGCCACGGTAAAATCATCAGAGCCCGTGGCAAAGAGTCGCTCGTCAAAGAACCTAAAGCAGTGAGTGAGAGTGTGAGTGTCTGTCTGTGTGTGGTAGTGGAGTGCCTGTGGTGGCACATGTATAATCACTTGATGCAGTTGACGCTGTCGGTATGGGCGTCGGGTACCTTGACGATTTCTTTCTGTGTGATGGCATCGAAAACCAAGACGCACTTGCGCTCGGTGGCGGCCACCAGCACATTGCCATCGGCATTGAATTCCAAATTAAAAATCGCCCCAGTGTGGCGTCCGGCCTCGTCGGGACGCAGATTGGCATGGTAGCTATTGAACATGTTCATTGTTGTGTATATGCGACGCATCACAAAGTCCTCGTCGCCCCACGAGCGAAAGCCACTCTCCCGGCGACTTAGATACTGCTCCATACTTGCAATTCGCATGCATCCAGACACAAACAAAACCAATTTATTTTTAAATGATGGCCGCAACAACTTAGCCAACAACTCTTCGTACCACTGTGACAACGTTATCGATAAAATATAGTACGTCTGAATCTCAAATTTTCTCAACTTTCCGTTTTATATTATTAGCAATCTAAGACTCTCAGCCCTGAAACTGTGTCTTTATCCGATTGATGATTTTATTTTCTAAAATATTGCTTGAATTTTAAGTACGCGCTTTATTAGATTGTTTATAAAATAAGGGTTTCTGCAAAAGAGATCAACAAAAATGTAATTTTTAGTTAATGTAATTTACTACACTTTTATGTAATTACCAACAGCGACACCTGGTGAGAAATATGTTTTCGTTTTTTTTACAAATTTCTCCGTATTTTCTTCATACATCGCTAGTGGAAGCGGCAGTGTGAAAAATATACGTTATTTTACATGAAAATTTTTGAGACAATTTGGAAAAAATGTATATTTTGATGACAAATGATCAAAAATTTGATGCTGATCTCAAATTAGTACTCGATGGGGCATGAGACATATCTCTAAATGGGATTTCTACACTTTTCTACATTGGTGTATTGGACAAGAGGGTGACGCAAAGCGCGTCCTTAAAACTACTGAAAATACACAGTTGACTATATAAAAAAGGGTCGTCGTAAAAGTGGTTGTCTCATATTCTGCGATTTTGATTTTCTGTTTAGTATTACTAGCCACCTAAGACCCTCCGCCATGCAATTATAATTTTGTCCGATTGATAGATCAATTTGTCCACAAGGCTGTTAGGTTTCAGATCATAAAATGGATTAGCTTGGCTTAATTTTTGGATAATTTTTGGCTAAACGTGCCATATAGCGGCCGAGTGTGGCCAGAGTGTGCTTCCAATTGAACAAATTGGCAGAATATCCAGGGCTGCTCCACCATCAGAATGACCATTTAAGGTATATTATATATTTTCAGGATATTTTCACTTCGGAATTGAGTTCAATCTTATATAGTTTTATATATAACACAAATGAAAAGGCTAAAAGCATGTCAATCTAAGATAAAGACATTTTTAATTTTTAACAAGAAATTTTAAAATTAATTAATGGAAATAAATAGGGCACCCAAATGTCTATACTATTCTGTAACTACAAGTTGAAAATCAACAAACACTCACCTCGCGTTTTATGCTATTTTCTTTTGCAATCCAATCAATAGAAGGAACTCATGAAAACTAGCTAATCTTGTGGAAAATTGATTGTTTAATTGGATATAACTATAGTTTTAGCGTTGAGAGTCCTGACTAGCTGGCAATAATGAATAGAACATCAAAATCGAGGAAAATTATTGCAAGATTTAAGGTTTATTTACGGCATATTTTTAAAATGACAATGTATATTTCGGTATACTTTTGAGAGTGGTGCAGAATACTTTATCGATAAACCCGCGGTCACACTGTCCACCATGTATCTGTGAAATAAACAAAAGGCACTGCAAAAAATGAAGTAATTAACGATGTAGTGCTGTTGTTTTTGAGCCACGAGTGAATTTGTTTAAAGCGGGGGCAACATGGAGAGATTTGCATTTAAGATCGATGCAGCGCTCAAAGCGAATCTGTACAAGATCTGCCGTCTCTGCGGCATCGATAATCCAAGCAAGGTGCAAATTCTGCCGCCCAATGAGGCCAATATTATAGACCTGGACGATCCGAGTTTATCCCAAAAGGTGTTGGAGCTGATTGGCTTTACGGTAGGTCTTGAGACGCCCACTTTTTAGTTCGATTCAACAACGCCCTTTACAGGTGACAGTCGATGACAAAATGCCGCAGACAATGTGCAGCATTTGCGTGGACAAAATCAATGATTTTTACGAGTTTAGGGAAATGTGCTATGCCACGAACAAGCAGACGCGCAACCTGCTGGGCCTGCCGCAGCTGGAACCCCTAAAGGTAAGCCCAATCTTAGAAGTAGATGTGATCTTGTGAATAATCGTTATTTCTCTCAGCTCATGTGCAGCCAGCCCATGGTTAAGGCAGAGCCGCAGGTGCCTGGGAAGCGAGGACGAAAACGCAAGACGGATGAGAGCTTTCTGAAAGCCAAGATCCCCGAAATGCCAGAAGTAAAAAAGGAGCCCTTGGCCTGGCGCAAGAAGCAGCGACTGCAGCAGGCGCAGACTCAGCAGTATCAGCAGCTGCTGGTTACCAAAACAGAGCCAGAAATGTAAAAAAAATCAAATTAACCAGTAACTTCTCTTATTAACCAATTGATGCTCGCCCCATAGCAAGGACGAGCCCATGGATCCTGAAAATCGTCTCCGACTGCCAGGGAAAAAGGGCCGCAAGGCGATATGCAGTGTGTGCGGGGAAAAGTTCGCCAGCAAGGAGATGGCCGATGAGCATAAGAGCGCAGTGCACGTACCCTCGATACCGCGCTACATTTGCAACGCCTGCAATCAGACGCATCACAACCCGACCGACATTCGGGCCCATCAAATCTGGCACAAGCTGTCCAAGACGCCGTACAAGTGCCCGCTGTGCGACTCGTATGTGGCCAACAACTACGCCTTTACACGTCACCTGCGGGAGCACACGCCACAGACACCTGTTCAGCTGCTTGTGCTCGATCGCGAGTGTCCACTCTGCAAGAAAACGTTCATCACAAACTTCTTCTACAATACCCATCGTTGTGCCATACGCAAACGAAAGTGTGGCGGCTGCAATCGAACCCTCAACACGGAGGTGGCCTTCCTGCGGCATGCTCCCGTCTGCTCAAAGATCTACCTTAGCCACTCGAAGCACATTATGCCAGAGGAAGCCAACACCGAATCACAGATGTGCATTAAAAACGAGGTAGAGGAGGTGGATAGCTCTGGTGTCCCTACCTCTGCCATACCGCCTGACTTTTTCATTAACGAGGACATGCAGCCGGTTGTGGTGCTCGAGCGCCTGGCTTCGCCTCTCCTGCGAGCCTTTTCTGCAGAGCCGCAAAATGCTTTGGGGGCCAGCAGGAGTAAAAGTAGCGAGCGAGTTTCTTCGAAAAATTATTTGAAGCGCGTCGACCAGCTGCTGAAGAACACAATGAGCACCTTGGTGAGCATCAAGCACGAGCCAGAGGTGCACATAAATGATACGATGCAGACAGCCACCATGCAACCGGAAAGCGAACTGGAGGAGGAAGAACCTCCCAGCTTCAGCGATTTCCATGCAGCCAACGATGAGAGCGATGAGGAGGAAGCGGAAGCTGCGACGATGGCTGCCAGCATAGACGACAATGTGCCCAGTGTATCGGTGAAGCAGGAACCTCGCGATGATGCCTACGAAAACCAGTCGCAGGTTAAACAGGAGCCACTGAAGCTAAAGCTGAAAATTACCAACAATCATGGCAAGCTGAACTCCTCGCTGATCGATGACCTAGACGAGGCGGGGCTTAGCAAGAGCAACAAGAAAAAAAAGAAGCGCAAGCACAAGGAGCGGGAAAAGGAAGCCGAGAGCCAACCAACAGCTCAGGATCCCCCCATGGTTAGCATTAAACAGGAACGCATAGACACCGACGATGTGCACGATGGAAATCAGAGAACAGATTTCCAGCCACAGGCCACTGTGATGACTAGCATACCGATGGCCCATCTGGAGAGCAGCTTCACAACGGAACAGGACGAGGCAATGCCGCAATGCCCGGAGCCCGAGAAAGATGTTAAGCCTAATCGCATGGAGCTGGATCGCCTCATGCAAATCACGCATGTCGCCAGCGGTGTGGACATTGCCGAGGAAGCCATGCCCCTCGACAAGGCCGTTGAAGCTACGCCCGATGAGCCACTGCCATCTGATGAGTCATTCATTATGCCACCAAAGACAAAATCAGCCAAGCCAACTGCCCGTAAGAGTACTGGTGGAGCCACACGCAGGCCGCCTTCAGCAGAAGAAGCTTCGCCTCGGGAGACGACAGCACCCTTGCTGCAGATTGTGGCCGTGGAAAGTGGAGAGGCTGTATCTTTCAAGATGCCAGCCGAAATTCGCATTAAGCCAGAGCCTCGTAATCGCGGCTATGCTGACGATGAGCGCCAAGACGAGCCCACACAGGAGATCAATCACAATGAGAAGATCGACGAGGAGAATGCCTACATCAATAGCCTGGACTTTAACAATATGATCGTGAAGCAGGAGAAGGACCTGGACATTTCCGATCCGACTGGAAATGGCTCCGATCCGGAGGCCATGCACCAGAGTCACAACGGTTTGGAAAGGGGCAGCGAGAGTGAGGACTCTGACGGCGAGGACAGTGCCTCTGAAGCCGATGAAGCCGAGGAAGCTATGGAGGAGGATAAGGGCGAACGTATCTATCGCGAGATTGAATTGCCATTACTAGAGCCAGAAAAAGAAGGAGAAGCAGACCAACAGCAGAGTGAAAAGAAATCGGAAGAGTCCAAACAGGTGCAGGAGGCACAGTCGGAGAATCTGGAGCTAGAGATGCCAATGGAAACTCCAGTAGTAGTTGGAGGGGTAGAACAGCCAGCTGTGGAAGAGACCATAAAGGTGCAGCAGCCACCGTTGGAGAATCTGGAGCCAATGGAAACTGCAGTGGTTGATGGTGGGGTAGCACAGCCCGCTGTGGAGTTGGTGCAGTCACAGGAAACTCCCACAGCAAACGCTCCAGAGATGCTTCCGCAATTGTCAACACTTCAAGTGTTGGGAGAGTTGGATTCGTTGCTGGGAGATTCCGGACTGATTGGAGAGGTAGAGCCGCCGCAGGAAGCTTCCGAAGATGTGGAGGAAATAGAGCCGCCGCTAAACACTCTCGACGTTGTTGAGGAGATACAACAGGCATTGGAAAATCTAGAAGCTGTTGGAGATGTAGAACCACTACTGGAAACTCCAGAGGGGCTTGGGCAGACAGAGCCGCCACTAGATACTCCAAACATATTAAGTGCACAGGAGACAGTAAATGCTTTTGATTTTGTAATAACTGACATCTGCAGCCAAGCAGCAGAGATTCCAGAATTTGCTTATGTTCAGAGTCAAAACCTACCAAACATAAGCTCTCCCCCGCCGAATCCAGAGCCGCTGGACAAAACGGACACTGAGCGCGAAAGCAGCGATTGCCAAGCGGACATCCTTCTAGAGATTATCGTCAATGCACCCAAAGACAATGAAACTCAGGCCTTGCCATTTAATTTTGAGGAAAGCACCGCCATCTGTGACGAGGAGCAGCAGAATGTGCTCAACCATGAGCTCTCCGAACAGCAAGCACCACTCGATGGGAATGTGGAGCAGTCGGCAGAAGCCGAGGAGAAGATTTTGGCAGTGGAAGAGGAACTGTGCCCACTACTCGAGGAGCAGGAGGAGGAGCTGCCTGGGCCGTCGGCAAGGCCAAACGAAGAGACTGAGAATCGCATCAATGAGCAGCAGCAGGAGATGGATCTAGAGGGACAACGTCAGCCCCGCTGCCAGCTAGATGATGACTCGAACATCAACGAAATTGCCGAGAACAACAATAATGCCAACATTGAGCGTGAACTGCAGGACGATGCGAATGTGCCTCAGGAAAACGTTAGTCCTTAGACTTTACCTTCAACACTACATTTATTGAATTGTTTGCTCTCAAGCCATCACATCATCTCGCTTGCACTCCCAAGAAGCTGTACATATAAATAATATCCCATTGGATGTTATAGGGGGATACGTTTATACACACATACGCAATAGTTTTTAGACTACCGGAAGGTCGAATTCACTTTATAAGCATAATTATTATAATGATGTTAACGTTTAAGTTAGAGATACAACAATTTATGATATAAAAGAAAAGCTTATAATAGTAGTAGATATGTATTCCAATACAATACATAAAGTGCACATGAATTCGCTTTTATTTTAAGATTTTGAGAAATTATTGTATTGAATCATAATTTGTACTGGGGAATCCTCATACTACTCTAAACGCTTCATGACCTACAATATCCGATTCCCTGGAGTCCCCCAAAGCACAGTTGATTTTAATGACATTTTGTTTATGTTATCGACACATTTTCTATTTATAAAATAAAATTGTACATGTTCGTTTCTTCTAGATCACATATCCCAAATGAATGTAGTTTCAATCATACTGGAACCCTACCAGTACATTTCACCAATTCGATAAACATTGCAGAAAAGCTATTGTAGTTTACATATGTATATTTATGTATCAAGAATTATTTATATACCATCACATTTGCCTTGGAATCCTTGGAATTCGGAAATTATTCAGTTTTACACTGGCCCCTAGACGGCCAACATCACAAAGTTCAGCCTCTCTCGATTTTCCCTGTAAGTGACAAAGAAAAATATTTAATTTATTTACTTTGAAACATTTGGTAGGAGTTCTTAAACAAACTCATGATTAATCGAGGTCCATCATTGCCGCAACATAATATCGAACATAAACTGAATATTCGCTTTGGAGAGTTGGAACTGAAGTACTGAGACTGAATATATATCATGAGCAAGATTAAGAAAATGCTGTCAGGGTTTTTAATTGTCTTCAACGGAAATGTAATGGCCATGTCAGTATCTTTTATTTTAAATTTTAGTTTTATCCGTTTTTGATTGTTTCTAATTTGGATATTCAAATTTTGCAGAATTTCCAAAATAAGAGGAATCAGCAGTGTTGAAAATGCACAAGTAGAAGTTCCTTCTCCGGAAGAGCTCTCAGTCAGCCAACAAATAAATCATCAAAGTCCAGATAATGAGGATAGTATCAGTGATAGTGAGAGAAGCGAGGGAAGTATCGGTGATAGGGAAAGTCGCGAGGACAATAATGGGGATGCGGAGATGCTGGACGCGGAGTTAACTGAGGAGGAGTCAATCGCGGAAGAGCAGGTGAACACAATATACGAAACAGGTTACCTAATGGTATATAATACAGAAATCTTCTTTACGAAACCATGCAGACATTAGATACCCTTCCCGGAACTCGAGGAAGAAAACGCAAAGCGGAAGAATATTTGAACCAGCGCACAGACAAGAAACCGAAGACGGAAGATTAGAGAAACCGCAGGACAAAATAAATAGTGTTCAAGCATAGATGCACTTGCACTTCCTCCAAGGGCAGGAGCTGTTATGGCTCGACAACTCTTGCTCTTGGTAACTTAATCCATTGGGTTATTCTTTCCGCATTATAGTTTTCTTGGGAGTTTTCTTACGCTCGGATATAGTTGCAGTGGAAACAAATGTACCACGGATGGAGCAATGAGAAGACCCATTACAAGAAAATAAGAAATAAACGTGAATTTTCTGTTAGATGTACACAACTTTATTACATAAATTAATGGCTTATATATTAGTATATGAAAGTAGTATGTATTCAAATACATAGATCGCACAAAACATGATTAGACATGCGGCACATACAATACAATATTATTAATTCTGATCCATATAGATTTCTGGCGCTCATACAAGCTTATTGGTTTAGTAATTTCGAAAAAGTTATGAAAATACACCGTCGTACCGTACATATTCTTCGTTATCCTTTGTTTAAATATTACATACAACACACACAGAAAGAAGGAAAACAAATGACTACAAATTTGCATTAAATGCTCTATCTATCTATCAAGAAAAATACATACTTATTAGTTACTAGATGCTCCATATTCTGGATGTTGTATTAGACAGCTTTCGCTTTACGTGGAAGCATTTTTGTGGGGGGTTGGGAGGGGGTAATACATTTAATTTTTGCAACGACCTGCTAGTATTTATGGAATTTCAATTAATTATTGAGCAACTCGTTTTATATCGAATTTAACTGTGGGATAAGTCTACTAGTTTAAACATTAAACTTGCGGATGATCGTACGTATTTGGAACTTTTTGGGTCTTAAGCACAGTGGATTTTAATTACATATTTGCATGTTTATAGTTTTATAAAATATATATATATATATTCTGCTATATTCATTCAGTTTTAAGGTTTGCTTTTTTATCAATGGATATCCCATTCGATAAAGTTGCAGTTAAAGTCAATTTCTGATGTTTTCACAAAAGTCACAAAGTGTTTGGATTTTGGTGTTCTCGTCGAGTTTTTTGGCACTGATCAAAGTTTGCATTTCATTCATTTACATGCGCATATTGTATGTATATATATATATATAATATATCGTGTTTAATTGAGCAGGTTTTATGGATATGCAAATGTGAATTGGAACAACCGAAAGCGGGCGACAATGCCGATAATACAGCTACACATACATATATGTAAAGTTAATCATCTGTTAGTACTTTTGTTGGTTTTGCTTTTGCGTTTGCGTTTGCTATAAAATTAAATTAAAGAGGTATGGAAATTCACTAAACAGTATTTACAGGGATTTATCATCCATCTAACGATAAACCAAAATGCCAAAAGCACATATTTCATTATTGCTTATATTTGGAATAGTGTCTGCCACATAGATTGTGTGTCATCTGCTGCTCAACTAGTCTGCTGCTTAGTCCCACTCGCCATCGTTGTCCGTGGACTCGCTCTCGTCGTCATCCGAATGCATGGCAGTGCCGCGGGCCGCTAGTGCCCGACGCAAAGCATCGGCCAGGGCATCGGTGCCCCCAGGGCCACCATCGGTGCTAACACGTTGGCTGCCCAGTTCCCGTTCAGTGGCCGGCTTCAGTTCAATGCCCATCCGTATTTCAGTCATCAGATCGCTGCGTGAATCGCCGCTGCCAGTGCTTAGAGCAGCCGTATCCACTTTCTGTTAGGGAAGAGTGTTAACGGTTATCCTTTCTAAATTGTGATGGTTTGATCCTCACTTTACTCACCTTCAATTGTGTTCCCTTGCGAATGGCGTCCATCAGGGCATTGTGTGAGTCTGGAGGCGCTGCCGCCGCTGCTGGGGCCGGTGCTCGTTTAACTGCTTGGGTAGGTGCTTGTGTGGTCGTAATAATGGGTATTTCTCCAGCTGGCATTGGCGGGGGTGGTGGTGGTGGCGCCGCTGCCGGTGGTGGCGGTGGTGGTGGAGGTGGCTGCACAAGCAAAAAAGGATTAATAAATGTCCACCGCAGTGATTGTATATTTTGGCTGCTTACCGCTACAGCTGGTGCGCTGACGGGCGGTGGTGGAGGAGCACTGCCGATGGGTGGTGGCCGGCTGGGCGGTGGAGGTGCACGCGTGGCACCCGGCACCGTGGTGGGCACTGGGGGTGGTGGCTGCCTGGCCGGCGGCGGAGGAGGCGCGGTTCTTTGGTTACCATTCTGCGACTGAAAGAACACACAAAAAATATGACATAACTCTTGAGTTTCCTTTACACGCACGACACTCACATGATTATGGCGGCTCGGCACTGGTGGCGGCATGTGGGTTCCGCTCACTGGCGTTGGTTCCGTCGGTGATTTCTCACTCTCCGGCTTGACCGTGCCCAGCACATTGTTGCTCTGTATGAAGTCGTAGATAAAGGCGCGCGTATCACGATCTTTCAGTTCCATCTCCGAGACGCCTGCCTTCACAAAGATTTCGTTCAGCATCTCGTCGTCCTCGTTGCCCGTCAGATCGAAGCCCTTGTCCGCGTCCCAGCCCACATGGCTGATGTGCACAAAGTTCGTCGGCTGGCTAATGTCCGCTTTGGTCACCTTGCGCTTCTTGTCCTTGCCCTGGCTGCCCAGGCCAAAGTTGCTCGACAGGAAGTTCTTCGTGGGCGCTGGCGTCAGTGTCACTGAATTAATTTTATTGTTGCGCAGCTGAACGGGCCCGCCACCGTCTGTGGCCGTCATGCCGCCACCTCCGCCGCCAGAGGACTGCATGGGCGGCGGTCGCATTGGCTCGCGTGGCACCGGCGGCACTGGCGCATTGGGCGCCTGCTGACTCTTCTGGCGATTTCTCTTCTCCTGACGTTTGCGATTACGCGTCTCGATGGTGGCGTCCACAATGCGAAAGAAAGCCTCGCACTCCTCTTCCGAGACAAAGTTCAGACCCACATGGCCATCCTGCCAAAGGAGCGGATAAAAAGGAGAATTAGTTGTGCAATTTTGCAGATTAATTGCTGCACACTTACGATGCCCTCGAAGGTTAGCAGAAAGGGTCGCGACCTGACAATCTGCATGCCATCGTAGATCTCGTGCTCCCAGATGAGCTCACTCTTGATCAGGCAGTAGGCGCGCAGGAAGTACGACCTTATGGCGCTGTCCTTCACGAAGCACACCACTCCCGTGTGTTTTTTCTTCCAGTGCGAATGGGCATTGCCTTCGGTCTTGTAGATTTGCACAACGGCCGTGTTTAGTGTCTGAAAGTGGAGCAAAAGCAAAGAGATTGCGTTACCATCATCATCATCATCGATTGATAGATAGAAAGGCCTGTCCCCGTCCCCTTTGGTGATTATCTAATATCCGGCCCCCAAACAAAAGAAATAACACCTTCAGTTTGCGCCTCATTTGAATGCAACGTCTGAAAACTGTGAACACTGTGAACTGTCGCGTTCGAGTTGAAAAACCCATCTGACTTTCGGTTTCGCCGACACCAGCCACAGCCCAGCCACTCTGTGGCCCTACGCAAAAGTAGCGCTCATTTGAATACCGATTAGCCACCAATCCCCATGGATCCCATCATCGTTTGGCATGGACAGCACGTAGCTCCATTGGATGGCTCTACTCCCCCCAACAGCGAGAGAGAGAGACAGTGGCCACTAGTCTAGCCAAGACCTCTCTATAGAGTGCAACGGAAATGCATAATGTGGCTGTTTGACTGAAGACATAATCGTTGAGACATTGAGGCAGGAAACGCTGGCGACAGGAGGTGACTTAGCTGCCACAGAATTGCCGCATCTGATATCCTTTGCCAAAAGAATACTAGAAAAATCACAGAGTGGCGCCAGAAAAGTCAAGGTCCAAGCCCCACATTCGACAGGGTATTTTCTCAAGGCAAGGCAAAGCCTCTCTCCCTCTCATTGATTGATAAAATTGTGTGATTTGTGGCAATAACATTTGACATTTGCCACTGGCCATGGCCCTCCCCACTCTGCCCTTGAGGGCACTTTCTGCTAATTGATTCCGCTCTGGGAAGTGCTTCAAAAGTTTCATTGGAAACATTGCCTGCACTGGCAGTACAGTCCATGATTATCAATTAATGAGAGCATTAGGATGGATGCCAAAGAGCTGTTGGATTTGATGTTTGATGTGTGCGACCTTTGCAGCAAATTGCTACTCGGATATGTGGGGATTATGTGAAATGTGAATGTTTTTCAACCCACATGCACCAAACACTCACATACATAAGTATCTGTGTCTACAAGTGCAAAAGTGTGAAATAAATTTGAAATTTTATTGATGGCCTAGCGGCCTCTGCCTCTGTATCTGTATTTGTATCTGTGAATTTACTGACTGTATCTGTGTGTGTCGTTGGACATGCATAAGTAGCGCTTGTAAAAAAAATGATGTCTTGCCTTCTATGTAAAAGCTGGCTGTTTCTTTTAAAAAGCATACAAATCGATGGCACTACGAGCAAAAAAAAAACAACAACTGCCCATTGCCACTGAACTCTGGCCGAGACGAAGGGGTAAAGCGGTACGGCGGTAAAGGGGTAGGGTACTTTACCCTATGCTGAAACGCACTGGAGACCCAGGGGACGGGTTATACGTGTACTCGTAAAAGGTTCCATGCACTAAACAAAATCGGATGTATACTCTCTAGTAGGGCATTATCATTTTGGGCAACAATTTGCCATTAAGTAAAATCTTCACCTCGCGATTCTGTCTTCCTGAAATTCTATGAAGTGTATTTTTAAACATTTTTGGCATACTCGAAAGTCGGAAACTTTCCATTTTCCGACTTTCGAGTAATTCTCTTGAGATGGATACAGTATACGTACATATTTCCCATAGGAACGATCCGTAACCAAACGTTTCCACATAATTTAATCTAACAAAACTTAACAAAATTTGACTCTAGTATTATTAAAATAATTTAGACAAAATTCGGAAAGCTATAGTTGTAAGTGTTACTGACTGGAGATAATAAGTGACTAACTAGCATTCAAAAAGGGTATCTACAGCTTCGAGCATCTAAGAAAGTATCTTTTCTTTATATACCAAGTTGTTTTGTGGTTGTTTATGAATGCAAACATTTATTTTTAAGTCTTAATAAATATATGTACATATCTAATGCGTGTTTTTGGTTTATTTTTAGTATATTAAAAAGATACACAAACAAGTTGTCTCAATGGAAAATAAATAGTGATTCAAATAAACAGAAAGCATCGCCTAAACAATCTCTTGTCTACAATGAAACGTCTATTATTGCAAACCAGAAACCCTCAAGCCCCGCAAACTATCTTTAATAACTACAACTAGGGTAGAGGTCACAGCAAAAGTTCAAAATGCACATATGTACATATGAACATTTGTACATCAATTAGAAAGTCCGGCTTTTGGGATATGTGCAAAAATGTGCGTTAAACAAATAAAAGGCGAGCAAAATGTTGCGACAAATGATGGCCATAACAAACGAACGCATGGCCTGTCCTGCCCCGTCCCCTCGGCTCCACTTCCACTTGGTTAAGCTGCAGCTTTTCGTGTTATCAAACGATCAATGAATGGAGAGCCTCAAACGACTATGTCATCAACCCAATATATAAACTATATAAGAGTCAGTTCCCTCCCCTTCCCTACCCACTTTGACCAAGTTCAAATGCAATTTTCCCAATGTTTTGTCAATGGAAAGTTGGTTTTGGAAATTGGAAATTATCAAAGCGTGGAATTACAATGCGAAAATGAGCAATGTTTTTCGTGTTGGGCACACCACACCATACACCATAATTATACGCATAACAGTGCACGTTAAACGTTTGAAATATTTCCAAGTTTTGCTTTGAAGGGGAATTCTTATCGGGGCATGGCATTGGCCAGTGC
The DNA here is from genome assembly GCF_008121235.1 of Drosophila subobscura. Taxonomy (NCBI): domain Eukaryota; kingdom Metazoa; phylum Arthropoda; class Insecta; order Diptera; family Drosophilidae; genus Drosophila; species Drosophila subobscura. Next base: position 23,620,161 of record NC_048533.1, on the reverse strand, counting down.
TTCAGCGGATGGATTGATAAGATATGGGAAGCGACTGACTTATCGCTTACTGCGACTTTTTGGTTTCTCTTTCACTCAGCGCCAAGAAAATTGGCCAATGAAAATCAAACAAAATAAAATAAAGATCTGCAAATGGTCTTTGAATGCTATTTAAAGTTGTTTCTACTGATTAAAGTTCAGGTAAATGAAGTTTAAGCAACACTTAAAACTTTGCAGACATTATTTGGGAAATGTTTCTAGAACAAAAATACATTTTATGCACGTTTCTTAGTCAGCTAAAAATGAGTGCAAGTCAATAGCTAAGCATTTATATAGAAAAAGAGTTATCAGAGCTGTTTTATCAGCCAGTCGATGATAAGTAAATATATTTATGAAATCAACAATTGCTCATAAAATAGAACCGCAACACTAAACAACACAATAAGGGACACACGGATGAGTCCATTGAATGTCTGACTGTTGTTTTTTGATGGTGAAAATGGGTTATTAAGCCAATACGAGTATCGGCAACAGCTGTGCCCCGATATAGGGTTACAAAGGTTGCTTCTGGGAAGCATTCAAACTGTGGCACATGACCCTCGTGGAGTGGGGCGACACTTGAGTCGCAGGAAGTACTTCATCAAGCTCAATGGCTAAGCCGCAGATAGACAGAGACGGAGAGAGAAACCCCCGAAAGTGAGAGGAGGAGGAGTCATTGCTTAATTATTAATCACATATGTAGATATGTACATACGTATACATATGTATATGTATGTACGCATTATTCATCAAAAGCCAAAGCCACTCACTCACCTGACACTTTCTCCCGAGCATCTTGAAGACTGCTTCGTTCTCCTCCGGATTGAGCATTGTGCTGCTGGCATTGAGCTTGGGTCGAGACAGCGCTGCTGCCTGCTGGCCGTCCTGCGACGTCCTCATGATGCTGCTCATTGATGCGACAGCTGCCCCGCTGGCCTGCGCTGCTGCTGCTGCTGGCTGCTGGCTGCTGGATGGCCAAGGATGACCTGGATTATCTGGATAGATGGAACACACACACACTCATTTCATTTGCATTTCATTTTTTGGAAGTGGAGGGCGAAAACAATACGCAAGTAACGGCACCGCTGGCTACTTGTCAACAGATACATAAAGGGCATACAATACACAGCACACACAAAACAAAACGAGATATAATTTTAATTTAATCATCAAATCACGCACACAGAGAGATGGAGAGGGCGAGGGCTGCTCCGCTGATGAGGTCGAAGCCCAAAAACACGTTGGAGGCGCTTTGTCGATAACAATACGAATGCACAGTTATTGCGAAAAGGCCAACAACTGGATTTGTCGCCCCATTCAAATGAAATATGAATAGTGGAAAATGGCAAGAAGACCGAACGAAGAAACACGGAGCAAGAGAGCGACCAAGTCGCGACGATGACAGCGACTGCGACTGCGGCGCGGCTACGGGCTATGACGACGATGGGCTGTAACAATCGCTGCTGCTCGGAGCGGTTGAGTCACAGGTCTGCGAGTCAGCCACAGCAAGCAGCTGCCTGCCGCTTGGTTGGGCCATTGTGGTTAATGTGCTCTTATCTTTGGCAAAACCACTGATTAGGTTTGCGCATGTATCTGAAATTCCTATGACCTGCTGCTGAGTGTGTGTATCGCAAAGTGCGTTGGCTATTTAGCAGGTTAAAAGAAATGTTTCATAGGAAACGCAACCAAAGACACAGACTCTCTGGACAAGACCTAGTACTAGGCACCAACACCTGTCCGCTCTCCTGGTGGGGTCGAAATTTAAATAGCTGAAGCAGCGCTGGCGCTCGTTCAAGGTCTTTCAGCCCTGCCGTCGCGCCTCGCTTCGCCTCGCCCCATCCATCGTCTGTGCCCCCACCGACTACTTTATGATGGGTTCTGTATTTCGCATATGCACTTTAACAATTCATTGATTTTTTGGGCTTATTTTTATGCACTTTTTTTTGGATTTTCATTTTTGGACTACGCACCAAACACGCTCTCGTTTGCACTCGCTGCGGTTCGGTGCTGAGACTTAGATCGCCTTGAGGGGGATGCACATTTATTGCCAACTGTTTCGCGTCGCCTGCTGCATTGTAGAATTGTCGCCAGACGTTTGTTTCAGCACAAAATCGTGTATATTTTTGTTTATTTGGCACTGCACGCCCACCCACGAACAGTGTGGCCGCGAAATTATCGGTGGAATATACCGTCTGACCTTTAAAAATATACCAAAATATATCATCTCGTTCTAAAAATATACCGTACATATACCGAGGAAAATCAAATTCCTTAATTTCGTGCGTCTATTTAATAATACCAGCTGGAAAAGAACCTCACTACCGAACTTATAATATTAGCCGATTGATCAATCAGTTAAGATTGGTTTAAGTTAAGGATCCCTTTGGATAGGATTGTTTAAATCACGGTATCTGAAATGAAATGTGGTATTTCGTTGTGTCTAAAATGTCCTAAAAAGCTTTTAAGACCATGCTCTTAAAATGTCCCAATGGGAGATTTTGCGGGGACAAAGTTTTCAGTTTACCAAAGAGTATCCCTATTGCAACTGGAGTCGAATAATTGTATAGTAGTACCAAAAAAAACCTCGATGAGAGTGTGGCGCGACTGTGCAGTGTCAAATGTAGTAAGTACGTACATAAATGACGGTTATAAGAAGGATTACTTGAATTTGATTTCCAGCTTGATTTCTGTAACCGTGTAAGTGTAACAGTGAAATGTCCTGCAAATCTAAAAACACAATAGGAACACTTTAACTTAATACTTGTTCAGTAATGTCAATGAAATATGGAATTCGAGGGCTTCAGTGAAAAGGATACTAAACCTGTTGATCCTGCAGCCCGTCGATGTTTGGACAGGGTATACATTTTACGGTTTGTTATGTTGTTACCGGTAGTGCGACTTGGCTTAAGAATAGAAAATGCAGAGGTTTGTGTATTGCTTCTATACTTTAGATTGCCATCCGTTGCCACGCAACAAGTGCGCCCGAAGAAAGCTTTCACTTTCGTTTTCTCATTTCTCGTGCTCTAAATTAGCGTTTGTGCTGCTTGTTTTTGCTCCTTGCTCTGTGGTTTTTCTGCTCCGCTCTGCAATTAAAGCTGATGGCGCTGCTGGTGGCCCCCGCTCTGGCTTTGAGCTGGGGACAAATTGTCTTCGTGGCATGTGGCATGTCTTCGTGAAGCGTGGAGCGTGGCATGTGTGCTGGCTAGCACAGCTGATAATTGCAGTAGCAGTGCCAGTGCCTCCTGCAATAAAAGTCACAATGACGACAGCTCACGACACATGGCCATGCCCTCCTTCGTTCTGCCCCGCTCCCAGGAGTCCCCTACCGTGTGTGTGTTTGTGTTTGTGATTGACGGCCGGCGGGCCTTTTCCTGTGTATATCGTGCCTGCCGCGGTACTACAGTGTAGTTATTGTTAAATTCAATTTGCTGTAAATGTATTGTTGGCCCGGCTTGTGGTCGCCTCTGTTGCCTTTGGTTACAGCTCATTAGCAGCAGCACCCGACAAGGAAAGGAAACGCTGATAAAACTTTCGGTCGCTTCGTAAATTTAAACTCTTGCGATCGCAAACAGTTTGTACAGTGAATGCTGCCTATAAACATGAAATTCACATAATCAAGGCCTGTTTTTTTGATTTCACAGTAGGCTGCCATTCACTGGTTATACCAAGACTTGGAAAATGATTCTCGAAAACATTAATTCAGTACAGCTTAAACATTCGTAGGGAAAACATAGGAAATTGTTGAAAAATTAAGAACGGATTTTGTACATTTAGTTGTAGAATGGAGCCATCTCGATGTCCCAAACGACCTTTGAATGCATACGTAATGTGGATGAACTGTTCTGGACGTAGGATTATCAAAAAGAAACATCCCCAATACAGCTTCACCGAAGTGGCCAGAAAGAGCAGTCGTCTATGGTCGAAGATGTGCGAGTACGATAAATCCATGTGGCATACATATGCGTCCGTGGCAATGATTCAATATAAAGCAAGGCTCGGCATTTGGAAATCCCAACAAGCTCAGACGAAGTCGTCCACAGTCTCACACAGTCACTCGTCGTCGGACACTGCGGGAAGCCACTAACAATAGTCTGAACAATGAGGCATCAGCCATGCAGTCACAATTCAACAGGGATTATAGACTGCAGATTACAGCTTGCAGACCAATCTCTTAAAGAAGTTTAATGTTTCGGAAATTATAGAGCATTGCTGGCAGACTGATCCGCCTGGCAATATGCGAACAAAAATCCATATTTATACAAACGTAAACAGGTATTATTTCCTGTTCCTTCAGCCTGTTATTCAGCTACTAGTATTCCCAAGCGAGTTCTACAATGCACAAGCAACAATGAGCCACTGTTGGACGTCCGTCACAATGGGGCTTACCTGTACACCTGAATCAAGCCTACAGACTGCCTGTATGTACATATGTGCATGTATACGTGTTTGTGTGCAAAAGCTCAAGCTCAGGGCTCAGGCTTTAATTGCCAACCGGCTGGGCGCTCTGTTTGTCTCGCCTTACTGCTGCCTGAGCCTGTGGCTTCTTGGGCCTCCCTGCCCCCTGCCTCATGCCTCGTGGTTCTGGGGATGTGGCTGTGGTTTGGATTTATGCTTGTTCTACATGCATGTTGTACAAACAATTTAGCTGTAACTGTAGCCCACACAACACACACTCATACACCATGGCGTGGCAGGCCAGGCCTGACGATTCGTATGCGTGCTGGACGACCTCCATTTAACACCAAACGTGTCATTTGTGGCCATTTGACGGTTGCCATTCATATATTTGTGTGTGTGTGTGTGTGTGTGTGTGTGTGTGTGTGTGTGTGTGTGTGTGTGTGTGTGTGTGTGTGTGTACTGGTAACTGTGTACTCTGCTGCTTTATGAGGCTTTGGCTGCATTTTGTGGTCTATTAAGTGGCTCGCAACTAAACCGAAAAAATATGTATAGGATATGCCATCATCTTTATGCGACTTGTGCAACAAGGCGTATGATCGTTATGCTTCAAGTGAGCAACAAGCGTTGGCAACCACATAAATCCCCGGTAGTCATTGGAATGGCCCACTAAAAGGCCAAAGTGCACTACGGACCTGTTTGTCAGGAGTCTGGACAGGAGCCTCAGAGGATATAAACTAAAGTTCATTAAAAGTAAAATCTTGGAAGCACACAAGGGGGTTCTGGGCAAGCGAACGTTGAATGCTCTCGAGAAGCTGGAAGGGTACTTGTTGCAAAAAGTTGTAATATATTCCACATATGGAGGCCTGAGGGCCTCCACAGGAGTCACTCTCAGTGAAAGTTCTGATGTATTCCTATTGTTCGTTATGGCAGGACTTAACTTGATGGCAAGACTTGATCCCCGCTTTAAGGGCACCAATTAATCCATAATGCACACATCGTCTCAGCCCCGTCGAATCGTAATACCCCCCGACAATGAAGAGTATGTAATAAAACAAGTGGGAAAGCATGAAAGGGGGAGCTGTGGCAACCGAGTCCACAACCAAGATGTTTACGACGCTGCTGGCGGGGCATGCAACAGTGGCAGAGGACACGGCAACCTCATGAATGTCGACGGCTTCGCCTACGCCACAGATAAAAGCGTCCAAGTAAACTTTTGCCCCCCCCTCCAAAAGAAACACCGACACCCTACAGAAGCAACAGTAAACCAAGGCGACAGACAGGCGCACACATGCACGGACCTGTCTATCTGAACCTAAGCCTCCTCCAGGTTATGTGAGTGTATTAAAAGTACATAAAAAAAGGAACAGAACAGTGGGAAGAACATTTAAAAGGGATACATGGGAAGGGGGAGTGAAAGTGAGCAGTGAGCTGTGAGCAGTGGGTCGCAGAGATATCTACACAAATAAACAAATTAATAAAAGGCAAATAATGAAACACAACAGAAACACGAGTCATAAATTAAATAGAAACAGCGAAAATTACTTACCCAAAAGGCACCAAGCAGCGGGTGCCTTAAACAGGAGCAGCAGCAGACAACAACAAAAATGTCCTCCTCTGTTCCTGCTGTCAATTTTTTCGTAGCATACACACAGGCGCGAGCGTCAAAAAACTTTACCAAAAGAAATGAATGAAGGATGAAGATGGGTGTGCAATGGTTTGGTAGGGTACGGCACGTGGTAGGAGCTAGTGGGTGCGAGCACGAATAATCTACTAGCGATTTATTTGTTGCTGTCGCCGGAGACAGAGACAGAGTCGGAGTCCCAGTCGGAGCCAGAGACGAAGCTTTCCCCATCTGATATGGCTTATATTTTGGTTACTTCTTTTCCATATTTCTATTTCTGCTTGCCCTCAAGTAATGCCGATGCGGATGCCCATGCCGATGTCGATGCCGATGCCGAGCAGCTGTCGGCTGCTTGTGCAACAAACATCGGTGGCACATTATGGTCGGGATTCGGTGCTCGGCTGTGGCCCGCAGTCGTGCGTTGTCCTTTGCTCCTGTCGGTTGTGTCCGCGCTCCGGAGCCTGACTGGAGCCTCGACATTCTCCGTATCACCGAATCATTCTGGCAACGGGCCGCCGTGCACACACCTGTGCGCTATCACCCTCCACCGGAGAGTTAACGTAAGCAAATTTGCACGTAAATTGCGCTAAATTATCTACAACACAACAAAAATTTGCCTGACGCGGATTTCATCGCGTGTGCCTGTGCCTCCTCCATCCATCCAACCATCCATTCATCCATCCCTTCCAGAGGGTACGCCTGGCTGTGTGCTTTGGAGTGAAGTAAAGTAGAGTACACGAGGAAAAGCAGGAAAAACACGAAATAACCGCTAAGTGTTTTACAACTCGAAGGCGTTAAGTTGGCCATCCCGGGACCAAGTCTCTCCGGAGCCCAAACAGCAACACAAACAACAACAACACGTAAGAGCACGATGACGGCAAACAAGAATCTGTGTAAGCAGTTTGTGCCTGAGGGCCTTAAATGCCCGACAGGGCACTAGTTTGTCAACAATTTTTGCCCAAGTATCTTCCATTTTCATGGCTTGGTTTATTGAATTTAAAGTAACGCAAAATAAGTGTGAACCATTCGTGATGATAGTGAAAGTTATCTCTTAAATGGAGACTAAGATGGCCATTAAATCACGCGTGGAACAGAAATTAAAACAACTCTCATTTATGGCTCATAAAAAGTTTCATTGCTCAACAATTTTAGCGAACTATTCGACCTTTTTGTGGGGCAGCAGTTTATAATTATGGCGCAATTTATGACATTACTTAATTGATTATTTTTTGATGATTTATCAAAGTCCAGCTTAAAAGAAAATAAAACATTTTTAATGTGATTTTTTTCTTAAAAATTCCCGCGGCATCTGCCAGACATTCGCTTTAAGCACATCCCACAGGATTTTGCCGAGTTAGGCACTTCAGTTCTCTGCATGGGATTAGCCCTGCGGCAGTTCAGCGAACTCCCACCAAGGTCCTGGCACTTGTCAGCAGGTGGCATTACTCCATGGCTGGCCACATTTTATGGTTTGTCAGCATTTACATGTCGTCTGTCTCGGTTGCGATTGTCCCCCCGGGCTCCTCCTGCTGCGGCCCTGAGGCGACCGCGACAGTTGTTTTGTGTTTTCCCATTGGCTACGCATAAATTTTAATAGTTTTCCTATGCCCTAAGTGGCTCTCGATGTCGATGTCTGCCAGTGCCTGCAACCATTCGACTCCATTCCATTCTGTTGTGGCATCGAGTGCCTAAAAATAAAGTCCGGCCCAGGCTTATCCTTGCCTTGAGCTGTTCAAAATGGAATTATAAATATTTCACGTACCAAAATATAGACATGACCGACTGAAAAGGTTTTCCCACACACACACACACACACGAGTGGATCTCTCACACCCACCAGTACACCCACTTCTGCACCCACTCTGTTTCTCACAATGTCTCTCCGACTTTCTCTGCCTGCTCCCACACACACAAACGTGGAGGGAAGGAAGAAAGGAATGAACGAAGGTGGGTTATTTATTCGCGCATCAGGCACTCGTGGGCCTGTTTAATCATAACGAAATGTGGCTCACCGGAGTAGGAGTGGTGGTGGCTAGGGGTAGGGGGCAGGTGGTGCGTGTGTCGTGGGGGCTGAGTTCTGGTTTGGATTTCCATTAGCGCATTTCATTTTAATTAAACTGGCAACTGTCACGTAGCTGGGTCCGTAGCACATCGATTTGTTAGGCATTAGCTCAGTAATTTGCCTGCCTTCACCCCCTGCCAGTCTCCTCCACTCTTTCTGTGTGAACCACCAACTTTCCCTGTCCTTGTCTGTGTTTTTTTTTTGATTTGGTCTTAACAAACTATGAACAAGAAGTTGATAAAGTAAACTTTTCCAAAAAGTTCAAAAGTTTTCCGGCAAATTGCGGTCGGCCAGAGGAAATACTCTCCACCACACAAGATGATGGCAACTTTCGGGGACTGCTCGTACAAGTGGAATTTGTGGCCACAATTTCAATATTCATTTCAGCTCGACCATTCCCTTGGTCCTCCTACTCCTCATACTCCCACCTGAGCAGGTAGGTAAACAATCGAAATTTTAGAAAAATAACTTCCAGCCCCAATATGACCCAGATCGGTTATCGCTTAACAATGTGTAAACTCTCTAAACGAATTATTTTCAATAATATTTTGTTGGAATACCATGGCCAAAGATTGTTCAAATAGTTTGAGTCAAACTTTCGGGGTTTTCCCCAAAAAGCACAAAAATATGTACATATGTATGTAAATATGTATGTACAGTATGTATTGCCGTATTGTACACACGCACAGACTACAAGGAGCCACCTCGATGACTCTCAATTAAACGTATTTTAAGCGTTATGTGCTTCACCACCAACTTACTGAAAAAGTTGTTGTGGAGGGGTCTTTTTTGGGGTTTGGGAGGACAGCCAGGAGCCGGAGAAATTCCCAAAAACTTTTTCAATCGATGCCACAAAAGCAGCGCAAGGCAATTAATGCCACAAAAGTCGAAAAAAGAAGCACTAGCATGGCAAGAGGGCATAGAGTGAAACGACCATGGGATACCTGGTACTCAGAGGTGTTAAAGGGTGCTCCAAGAGTTTTGCTATGCTCAGGATTGCTGTCCTCAGATGGCATTTCTTGATAATATCAATTTCTTAAACTCATCTCGATTGTTTCTTTAAACAAAAATTTAAATAATAGTCTAACTAACCTCGCAATCTTTTAGTAATGGGTACACAAAGTGAGAACAAAACTGCGAGTGGAAATTGGCGTGTTTGTCTGCGATTGTTGTTCGTGTTCTTGTTGCGCCTCTGGCATGGGATCGTTTGCAGGAATGGGAAGGATTGGGGCATCGTCTGCTTTTGAAGTAGTTCATTAAGTGATTGTTTGATTGATGGTGCCCCGAATGAGTTGTCTGCATCTCTATCTTCATCTGATTTGATTTTCATTGCTCAGGACCGCAGTTGCCCTTTGGCTTCATTTGTTTGGTTTTTAATTGGGCAGAAAAACGGGGCTAAATAAGCGGCTAACGGCGCTGCGAGGAGGCTGATAATAGTGCGGGCGGGTCTTGGCGAGAATCGACCTTGCACGGACTTGCAGCTGAATGGGCAAATGGAGGAGCTGCTTTTGTTTTGATTGATGACCCAGCTAGAAATAAATTTGAGTGTGTGCTTGATAAGCTTATGCTCTATATATAAACTATAATGGTCCTTTGTCTGGCCGTTGATTGAGCGGCATTTCAATTAGGGGAAATTGGCATCGTTGTGCGGTCGGAAATTCATTCGACAGCCCAAACGCGACTCTTGAAACAATTCACAATTAACTATCACTTTCAACCACATAATCCAATCATGTTGTGAGTGAAATGAAATGCAATTAATAATTTAAATTAGTCAAACATTGACTAACAATTGATGGAATTTATTTGAAAAGGAATATTGGCTTCTTTAAATGTTTTTGTTTGTTTAATGTTTTGGGGAAAAACATTCCATTTGCACACCAATTAGCCATCGTTCAGCCATTCATTCCATTTGTAGATTCAATTATATACATGATTAGAGATACACGAAATACAATTCTAGAGGAATGGCTCACTCTATTCGGCAACCATCGAAAATCATGCCACATTAAGTATACGACACGCACGGCAGAGCGACTGCACAATGATAATGTATCTCTGTATGCCCAGCTAACTAGCTGCCAGCAAATAGACACAGAGAGAGGTGCAGAAGGATGGAGGACAAAGGATACGAGGCCATTGTATGGATGAGCTCTAAGGGAAAGGAATCACCCATTCATAAACACATCTGTCTCCCCCTTTTGCTCGTCTGTCAACTGGAGTTTGGTTAGTCAAACGTTTCGTTACATTTCGCTGGCTAAAAATACAGCAGGCAGGGCTCTGTGTAGCCGTTAGATACACACTGTGTCGGACTAGATAGGGATCCAGGTTGGTTGGCACTGCCACTGCCACTGCGCTCATCTAATTATAGCTTCATTACGGCGCTGCCTGATGGCGGGAATGGTCTTGGACCGGCCCAGCCCCAGCCGAAGGACAAAATGATGTCCAAGTAGGCCATGTGCCTCCTATTGGGCTTTGGCCTAGACATATTATTAACCAGCCAGCTGGGTAGTTTTCACGGCTCCCAATGCGTCTGACAATGCCTCACTGCCAACAGAATCATCATCAACGTCATCATCGTCTGCATTGCCCGGGGGCGATGATAATGAAGAAAACAACGCGAAATTGCAGCCATTAGTTGGCCCCCAAAAAGCCACTGAAGAGGCCCAAGAGTGTTTACCACTTGGGCGCTGACATTTTTCTGGAAAAATGTGGCACCTCCTCCCCCCGCACACATGGGCGGGGCATCAGAGTGTGGAGACGCTGTGATTTGATTGTATTTGATTTGCCTTCACTTTACGTGTGATTTTTCGATTCTTTTCTCTTGTTTTGGGAGCTCGTGTTGACGCTGATTGAATACAAATACAAATACAAACAAATGGCGTTCACCTGCATGTAAATAAAAGCTTTAATACATCAACAAATAATGGCATGTCTAACAGCTACCTTTGCCACCCAGCCACCCATCCAAGCACTCCTCATAGCCGACACACTCTGGTTGTGCCCGCACATCCGTTTCCGTTTCCCTTTTTTTCTCTGTTCAATGTTCAATGCTGGGACTAAATTCGATTTTCAACATTTTACACTTTGATTTTTGGGGCTGTTTTGTTGTTTTTATATGGCGATGTCCTTGTCATTATGTGATTTTGTATTTTGCAACAATAGAATCAACTTGATGGAGGTAGGGAGGGAGGGTAGGGTAGAGTATAGTAGAACCTAAGCCCCACCTTTCGAAGGGCTCGTTCTGGCTTGTCGCCTTGAAAATTCCCCGTAGAGCATTTGACTTTAATGGCGTTCGGGATTCAGAGTGTATTGACATGTTATGATGCGTGGCCAAGAACGCTACAAATACTCAGACGTTTTATGTATACACTATATACATGCATGGGTATATAACCATATATTTATATAGCTTTATATCTGCTGCGTGCGTTGCCTGTCAACACAACACTGTCCTGTGCCGTGCCGTGCCTTTGTCTTCCCTCAGGAACCGGGGCCAAAGCAAAAACCATTGCCGGACCCCGATTCGTTCTGTGTTTTAGTTCGAAGCCCAAGCCCCAAGCCTCCCTGCTGCAATATTCCCCTCATATATATTAATTCAATCACTTTCGCTGCATGCCCCGTTTTATGGACAGTTCCCGGCTCTGACCTTATTATATTCGGTTGAAGCACATTTATGAGTTTCTCTTTCGGTTTTTGGTTTCAAAGATGAAACTTTAAATTTCCTTCCTGGCATTGGCTCAAGGAAGTGCTCCCTCCCTTTCCCTCCCAAAAATCGTAAACCAGACAAAGGACAGGCGTCAAGACCGTCGGGATGTATCTATATCTATAGCTCATGCCATCCCTACTGTTGGGGCATTAGATGCTGCCTCTGGCTGTTGTTGTCCTGTCTGTATTGTTTCTTGTCAGCTTGAATTTTTCGTGATTTTTCATGTGCACACTGCCGCGCCGCTGTCTGTCTGTCCGCCGCAAGAAGAAAAGCTGAGCTGAACGTTGTTTCTGTTTCTGTATTTCGTTTTCTTTCAGTTTTCCCACTCAGTATCCTTGCCCCAAGCAATGCTCTCTAGCAGGGATCTTCTAGGGATAAACTATGGTTATGGGAGCGGTTTTTGGAGGGGAGTGTGAAATGGGGATGACCTTTGCTGACAATCGGTTTCCATTTCCAAATCGCATTATATATGCTGCATCAATAAAAGTTAAATTGTCCTCCGCCCCAGACAGCGGGACTGCGAGAGCATCAATATGGGATTTCATATTTGTCTGTTTAATATTTTAGCTTGGCCGTGAAAAGGATATTTGGGGTACATATCCCACAAAAAAAAGGACTCGGCTGTGCGATTGTGTGTGGAACAAATAAAAACGAAATTAGACTGTGTGGCAGCAGCGGGCTGATTGAATCCCGAATTGAGTTGGCATTGTGCAGAAGTTGAACAATGATTCACTGCACTCGACTGCTGCAAATGCTCGTGATAAATCATCCATTGAAAGCCATTTGCAAACTATTTTTAGGCGAGAAACTTTTGGTGTGAATTGAATAATTTATGATTCTGTTGCTGTTTTCGTTGAACAAGTCACAGCAATCACATTTAAATACAATCATTTCATCTATTTCTGATCATATTTCAATATGTATCTATTCCTGCACTCGCTACTACTTTTTGGCTTATTAAAAGTATATTTATGGCCCAAGTGCGTGGCCAGAACTTTGGACACGTTCCACTTGAAACTGTCTGGCAGCCGTCGAGGTTGGGAGGAGGTTCCCCTCCGCTCACATACTGCCCTCAGAGAGGTCTATGACTCCTATACGGTGCTCTCTGATATTTAATAAATGAAATGGGAGCAGACAAAGTTTAGACATGTAAGTGATTTGCTGGCTCTTTAAATTAAATCTCAACTTTTGGCCAACTTTTAACTTTTCCATCGAAATGCCATCAAGTTTTATGTGAATTCCTGGAAGAACTCCCAAAATCAAATTCAATTTGTGAAAAGTGTGTAATTGCAGGCTAATGGTTCGGGAAACTTGGCCCCAAAAAAAGACATCGCCCAATCCCAATCAAATGTGTTGCTGTTTGGGTGTGTGTATGAGGATGGGTTGGTAAATAAAATAGGTAGAAAATTGCTGGAATATTAGCCAGTAAAATGCCATAAAAATGTGCTCGCATTTATACAGTCGAGTGTGCTTGGGTGTCCCATAAAAAGGCAGGGACTCTCGAGAGCGGAACAAAGCCAGGACCAAGTCGATTCACTTGCGTGCCCGTACACATCGAAGCATGGCATTCTTTTTTCTGTTTTCTGTTTTTTTTTGGGCCAGTCCCCTTAAGAGACAAAGGCTGTGGGACACACACAGATACACAGATACATGCATGGGTATAAATGCAAATGGCAATTGACTTTCATTGCGGATTTCGGGTGGCTAAGGGTACTACCCGTCCTCGTCGTACACGTATCCGTAGAAGGCAGTAGGGTCCTTGGAGGGTGGGCCCAGGCACAATGTCAAATTCAATCGCCAACGAAGGTCGCGCACTTGGCATGAAAAGGCCAAAGCCAGAGGCAGAATCAGTACCAGAAACAAAGGCACACAGCCATCGACATTTACTATCGACTTAGGTGAGTGACTCGACTGCGATTCCGATGCCAATGCCGTCTCGAGACGTAGACACGGGGAGCCTGGCTCTGCCACGTACGTGATTGAATGCTAATTGTTTGGGCACTGCAGCAGCCACTTCTTGGAGCAAGTTGCCACCTTTCCTCTGGCTGTCCAAATACAGTTCGACAATTTTGCGCTTCGTTTGTCAATGTCGCCGTAGTCGGACGGAACTTTTGAATTGTCGTCGACTTCTTGGGGCCATACAATTAATTAACGCTAATGAAGCTGCCTCCGCCGACTGCTCCTCTTCCGCCAACTGTTTGTCTGCCAAAGTTCTTGTTTGTGTTGAATGTCACATCAGGCGAGGACGTAGAGAGGGTTTTTGAATGCTCAAGGTCCTGGTAGCCGTGTGGCTGCAGGTTGCTCAGCTCGCAGCCAGCTTGCAGCAGCGGATAACAGACAGAACCAAAGCCAGACACTTGTGCCAAGAGCAGGCTGCCTCCTGGCCACCACTCCTGCGTGGCACCCACATGCTCGCTGAAACAATCGGCACAAAAAGTAACAACAATTGTGCAAAATACTTTCCTGTTTTTAGTTTTCCATTTTCATTCATTTCTACTTTCTGCCCTGCCATCGCCAGTGAGTCCCTCCCTCTCCGCCTGTGATTGCGGTGCCCTACGGTACCCTTTACACTATGATTAGAAGGGTATCTAGTATAGCTGAAAATGCGTATTATTTTGATTTTATTCAAGGCTTCAAGATTTGTCTGCACCAACGACTTGGGTATAGGGTAGTTTCCAAGACATTTAACGTGTCTTCAAGGGTGATAGTTTGCGTGGCTTATTGAACATTGAATTGGGACTTGGAATTTAGATAGTGGACTTAAGCCAACGACGATATTTTGATTTATAGATGCCCATCTTCCTCTTATAATTGATTATGGCAAGCGAAGCTTGCGATTTCCAGTTGTCCTTCTCGTTCTCTCCCATTTTCCTCCAGATCTCTTCCTCACGCCTGCCCACTTGGGTGATGCTGTAGCCGGGATGACGAAGCCGAACGTTTTGGTCGAGGCGGCATTCTGTTTAATCTGTTGAATAGTTAAAACAGGAAAAAATATTGTTTTGTCTACAGAATATTTACTAAAGGCGTCAAAGTCCAGCCTACTATGTAATCCAAAAGTTACAAAATAATTATGAGTTTTGTAAAACAAATTTAGTTATTGCGTCTAAAGTTACGTGTTGAGTTGTCTGATGTTTTCCGTATGAAAGCTAACGTGTACTGAAATATTATTGAAAACTATTAATCCTAATCAGCCTACTTTGGAATACGAATCTAATATACGAGTATCTGGCTAATTAAGTTTGAGCCTCAAAGTTTGAATATGTTTCAACCCGCGACACTAGCTGTCATAGGAACATTGCATCCGAAAAGGGTATCTAAATATTCGTACCCCAAAGAGAGCCTTTCTTTGCTGTATTTGTTGTGAGTGTGGTGGCCTTGATAAGGATGCTTCCTTTCTATTGTTAGCTTGGCATTTTAAAAAATGTTCTCAACGTGCAGCAGTGCTCTGTCTCTATCTGCCCGACTCTCCCTCTTGCCGAGGAACCAGCAGCTTTTGAAGTATGTTTGTATGTTGCCTGACTGCACGTGCTTCTACGCCCTGCCACCCAGCACCACCCACTCATTCTGCCACTCTGTTCTTGTCTTTGTCTTTCTTTCTTCTCATCTCACTCGCACTCGGAAATAATTTGAAATGCAAAATCATGCGGAAGGCAGGCACAAGGCGGCAGTGCTGCAGACACATGAGAGGGAGCAGCAGCCACCTGCTCGCTGCCACCGCCATCCGAGGGTCCATTGGGTGTGTGGGCGTAAAGTGTTGTTCCTGTGTGTTGTCGGTGGGTCCTAAGCACACTCCGACATGCACAGACATGCATGGAAACATACGTACGTACGTACGAGTACAGTCGGCCACAAGTTCGCTGCTACGAGTGCCAGTACACCCGTGCATGCCATAAGAGTAGATGTACACATTGTTCACAGTAGCTGGACGGCCAGTCGTGCGTAGCTCTTAGCATTTTGCTACCCTGCACGAGCAGGGATATATGCGAGAGCTCTGCTTTTTCCTGCCAAATTCCACACAGAGCAGCAGCAGCACCCTGTATTTCAATTAAAGCGTAAGAGACACGTTTCCGTCGTTATATTTTTGTGTCTGTCATTCCAAAACCTCTCATCACGAGAGTCAGCAGCAAAACTATGTGATGTAAATTTATTTTAATATGGTGCCTGGTGCGTGTGTAAATTTGGTCAACCCAAGCAACCAAGAGTCCCTGGAACGCCACTGGAAAGCGGACCAGCGGACCATAGGATGTGGGCAAACAGTTTTCACACTTTTTGGCTTCAGTCAGGAGTTGTAACCGTATAACCGTATAAATGTTATAAACAACCGCCGGAAGCGGGGTCACATGCATCATGGATCGCAATGGGGAGTCCTGCTGCTGCCCTGCTCCCTGTTCGGGCGTTCAAATATGTTCAAATATTCAACAGTTACGAGTATGAGCGATGGATGGAATCGCCCCGAGATCTGCTGCTGCTGGAATGCAGTTACAATGCAAATGGCAAACTGCAGACACTGTGAGTGTGTGTGTGTGGGAGGGTGTGGAATGGCAGCATCAGCAGAAGCGGCTGTGCGGCAGGCATCGAAATTAATTAAAAATTGCATAACCGCCACTTTTATGGAAAGGCAGAGGCTGGCAGGGCTTTACTATGTGCTCTTCGTCTCTTTGCCAAGGCGCTGCTTAATGTCTGACCCAATTTCCGCTAGACAAGAATGCAATCTAATTAGCAGAGGGGTTGCTGGTAAGCAGATAAAATTACTGCAAATTTTATGAAATTTATTTGCCACACGATACGGCAAAGGAAGCCGCTCTATTTACCCGCTGCATGTCTGACTTTGCCACATTATTGCGGTTATTGATAAATATAATATGTTACAAAAGACCAATGAAATATATATTTTTTAGGGTCAGGCTGTGGCTATTATTACTCTATAATTAATATGTACATTTATTAATGCGTGGCTATTGGACTCTCCATAATTGTGTATCAATGCCATTTGGCATTCATGCATATTTGTAACTGTAATTCCTATTTTCTGCCTGCAGGGATGGGGAGAGGGAATGTGCACTGACTGCACTGTTTTGTTTTTGTCTGAAATTGCCTGCAAATTTGGCTCAAATTATGCAGTTCATTATTCAGGCAGCGCTCGGAACGGGGCATGGCTAGGCCGCAGTAACCGCAGCAGCAACAGCAGCAGCAACAGCACAAACTGACCAAGAGCTGGAGCAGCTGTCAACGCTGCTGTCTGCTGTCAAGCCTCAAAAATGCCAACCTGAAATACGCCAACTAAAATGCCCATCTATTTTCGGCCAAAAAACATGTCTGTGTTTTTCTCTGTGTAATACAAGCCAAATGTACAAAAGAATGCTGCTAGAGAATGGGCAACGCGTTTTTGAGGCCAAAAGCAATGCAAATAGAGCTCCTAATACTGCAATTTAAAATGTAAATGCGAACAAGGCCAAGAGACCACACCGCTGATGGCCAGCATATGAATATGTATCTGTGTATGTGTGTGTGCGTGTATGTGTGCGGATAAGGAAGTGCGCGTAGGGACTGGGAAGATGGCTAGATGAATAATTGAACTCTCACTTCCACCCAGGCAGCCTGATTGCCTGCTAGCCTCCGAAAAAACACCAGAACTTATACCCTTATGCAGGGCTGGTGCGGGTTCCGCTTTTCGCTTTTCCTTTTTCTTATTTTTCCTTTCATTTTTGTTCAGTTTCCTTTGTTGTTTGATTTGGCAAATGGTCGAAACATAAGCGTAACAAAGTTAGCTTTGGTTTTGGTTTTCCCTTCGGTGATCCGCCAGACGGAGGACCTTGTTTCTTTGCTGCGGCTGACCGCTGTCAATTTATCTTTGCATATTTCCAGGCGTCCAATTAGTTTCGTCTCGCTGCCATTCGATTCGACTCGATTCGTTTTCCCATTTCCGCCTTCGGTCTCCCTTCCCGCCATCCCCCTTTCGATTTGTCCAGCGGGTGACAACAGTTTCAGACCCGACCCCCGATTTCATTCCTTCGATCGGCTTTTGTTTCGGGTGGGGCTTTGTCTTAAGGCTTTTAGCACTCAATTAAATCGCTTTGCCAAGGGTCGTATTTATGAGTTTGCTTCCTTTGTCCTGTCTTATGGGTAATGCCGCCCGTGATAAATGACTTCATCTCCATTGGGTCACTCCATTAGGACGCAGTGCGTGTGCTTAAGTGGCAGTTTTGGGCCACAAATCGATTAGCGTAAAGGATGAAAGGGAAAACAAGGGAAAAAAATAGCCTCTTGTTCCTTGCATAAATTAAAAATTAATTAAATCCCAAGAAAAGCGGGTCCCAACTGCCATTCGAAAAGTAATTAAAGCTGACCATCAATCTGTGGGCGAGACAAATCCCACGCCAAACCCAAACCCTAGTCCAAATCCAAGCCAAACATAAACCGCAGAGCAGCAAGAAAAAATTCGACAAATTCTAAATGAATTTGTACGGCTTTGTGTGGGGTTTTGGCGAGAGCAAACAGCAGCGCTTATGGCCGGGCCCAATGCGCTCAGCTGTAAGCAAACAGGGCAAATTCAAATAAGCAAAGAATAAGTTAGAATAAATAACTAACAAGCCAAAGTCTCTCCGAACTCCTATCCACAATGCACCCTCAGACAATGGGCCACACAAACCCACAAAAGAGATGAATCACAGCCAGGCAGGCGAACCCACACAATGGGTGTAGAGTTTCGTCCCATGGAAACCACACCATTTGGTTTATAGAGTGGAAATTACTAGACCAAAGTATACATTTCTTTTGATCATTGATTCATTTAAAGTTGGTTTCATATCACTATGAATGGGATGGATACCTGGAGGAGAGCACCACTCCTTCAGCTTATCCCTGAATCAACACATAAAACCATTTTTATCGCTTGCCCAGCATTTGCATCCACTGTACGCTCGGCTAACTTCGAAAGGTCGAACGAATGAATGAATCCCAAAGGCAAACAGGCGCTCCCAAATCCCAGATACTTTAACAAATAAAAGTCGTTCGAGTAAAAGGTAAAGATGCGGGCATGATCTGGCTGGATTTTCGCTGGAAAAAGGAAAAACATTATAAAGAAATAACAGATAATATGGAGTGTGGGGGGCAGAACACCACACCTGCTGCATATGATGTATTGTGCCACGGTTTTTCCTTCCAACAACCTCTGCTCTTCACTCAAACAAAGGATGGAACCAGAGCTGGGCCCTGGATGTGCTGCTGGGACTCTCGGGCCTGTGTTCTCCGTTCTGGCGAGGGGTCCTGGCGAGGCTGTTGTCGCTGCTGTCTTGCTTTCGCTTGCTGTTATTTTTATGACGTATTGACAATGCGTTTGACAAAAGCACTTGGCTCCTAAGAGGTGGAGCCCGGGGATAGGGGATGGATAGTGAAAGAGGCGACTCGGGGGAAAGTGGAAAAGCGCGACTGCCAGGCTTTCAATTTGTTGTTCTTTATTGATTTAAAGTTCACTTCAGTCGCGGTCGCTTTGTGACTGAGTGTCATACACACACTCCCGGACAGAAACCACATAAAACTCATTTCCCTGAAGGTACACAGAGAGAAATAGAGATGGTCCAACAGAGTCGACAGGGACACTGAGACCCCACACATAAAACACACAAATAAATAGCATTCCTTCGACGCTGACAGTTGTATTTGTCTGCTAAAGTTTACTTAGTTTGTCTAACATGGGAATTACACATTGGAGGTGGAATGGGGAAATTTTCGTATACCCCACGGCTCTCAAGAAATTGCCCAAAATTCATGTGGAGGATTGTGCCACCGTGCCAGGAGGCTGGCATCGATTACGCGGCAAGCAAATTGCTAAATAAATGTACATAATTTGAAAATTGACATTTGCTAATGATAAGCCTCGGCTGCTGATGATAAAATATAGCCAGGATGAAGACCATCCACAGAGAGAGAGAGAGAGAGCAAGAGAGAGAGACATCGAGCAGCAGGCACGAATGACAGCAGCAGCTGCTTCCGTCATACCAACGGAAGGAAGCAAATTTTAGGCCCAAAAGCGAGAGGCAATTTCCCACTCACGGCTCTGGCATGGTAGCTGTTTATGGTAAATTAAACCAATTGAGTGGGATTACGTCTAAGGCACTACTCCATCTCCACCTCCGCAATCCACACTCCACACTCCACACCCCATACCCACACCCTTGGGCACTCTTCGAAGTGTTTTCTGTGTGGGTTTCAATTTCATTGTCTGCCCGGCTTTGTATTCACAGAGCCTGCGGCTAACGAAATTTATATACCCCATGCAATGCCATCAAAGGCGCAAGGTGTTTATGGGCTTAACTCTGGCTCTGACTCTGACGCTGGATCTCGGTCTGGTCTGTCTATGGCTCTAGTTCTCCTCTCTGGCTGTGTGTGTGCCTGCCTCTGAGATTTGCATGTTCTACAAATTGTTCCATGCCATTGAAGCTGGTCCCTTGGTTAGATGATGGGGGCTTCCCTGACTGTTCGTCCTGAAAGGCAGATAGAAGACAAATAGCCAGCACGTTGCGGTTCATTTAACTGCCACAACAAATGCCAAATTGATGCAAATGTAAATGGAAATCGAATTCAGAACGCGACACTGGAATTCCAAAACAGGAATCAAATGTTGAAATTAAGCCCCAAAGAAGTGGCAATACTCTACAATAATGTTGAATGATATCAGGAGTAAAAGGAGATCCCATAAATGATAGACCAAAACCCAAATTGTTGAGGCCTGAATTTCTATCCCCGTTTTAGCTGCATGAATCGTAAATCAATAAATAAATTCCAAAGCTCTTTTAACCTCAATACAGTATAAAAGAGCGTAGTATCTTTGTTTTTATTTAAGTACCATGATTAATATCTATTCAGAATAAAAGTTACTCACTTACCCATTCATCACCATTGAGAGAATGGCGAGGCTCGAGTGGCTCTTTGCAGGGCAAAGGCTTTACATAAATATGACTGAATCAATCATTTATCTTTTCAATTGCAGGACTTGGCAAACGATTGGCCATAATAACATTCATTGAATCCGAAAGAGCAAATGTCGGGCACCATGCCGTTCCCATTGAGAGGCCATAGCTGCATTGGCTTTTGCCACTGAACATTTGCCAGTACTCGAACTCACAGTCGCACTCGAACTCGCACTTGTACTCGTAGTCGTACATATGTATACGGATTGTGGTGATTACTATGACGCTCTTACAAAGACTTACAACCACTGCAGCCAGCACGGCCAGGACAATGCTTGAGGAGAGCTTTAGCAGCAGCAGTAGCGCCATCGGCAGAACAAAGGAGTCACAGTTCCAGTTACAGTCACAGCCATTCAACGTACCGATGCCGTTGCTCAAGGCTTCGGCATCACATGCCCGATATTTGAATTTCATTGCCGACGGACTCGTGGACGAGGGTGTTGGGAGTGCAGGAAGCGGCGGCAGCGGCATCAGCAGCAGCTCGGTCACCATCGAAGACGTTGTGTCTGGCCGAGGGCAGGACATCAATGGCAGTGCCGCCGCCTCTGACGACGATGCCGAGGGCAGCACACATCTGACATTCGTCTTCGTCAAGTGTTTCATTATTGGTTTCATCATACTGGCCGCCATCCTGGGCAACATGCTGGTGATTGTGTCCGTTATGCGCCACCGGAAATTGCGGTGAGTCCTTTCACTGCTCTTGTCCTCTCGACACTGTCCGGATAGTGGTTGTGTCTGTGTATTGGTCGAGTGTGTGACCGCTTGTTTGTCGTCTGCTCATTAATTTATCGCCCGAGTATCAAGTGGTTCCATGTTAATCGACTGGGTTTCAATTTCATTAAATTCATTGGAATATTCCATGTGGGGAGATCTTTATTCAAGTGAAAAGTCCTTTAAGCAACGAATGATAAATGTATGGTATGCAAGTGTATCCCTCAGTCTTTCAGTATTTCTCTGATTCTTTCGCTTTTGTTGTTTGAATTGTGTGCGTCTGTGGATGGACTACCCGATGTGACATTGTCCGATATAGCTGTCAAGGACATGGCCTCTGGCCTTGCCTCGTATTTCGCACCTTCCTGCCGTCGAGTGGTTCGTTTGCGACTGGACCGCGGTGGGGCTTGCCTTTATCCACCTCGTTTTTGTGTGGCCATTAATTTGTCATCATTTATCATATTTTTCCAACCATTTTTGCGTGTCATGCGAACAGAACTCGTCTTGTACGTTGGATTTGGTATGCGATGTATGGGGCGTGGCTGGTTGATTTTGCCTTTGCCAAGGCGACAGAGTCAAATACCTAGATACGGGGCGTAATTACATTAGAAATGTTAATAAAGGGCAAGCATAAAAATATGGTTGCCTACTTAAGGGGACGCCGTTGCCATTTACTTTATGTGCCGCCATATAATTTGTCAAAATTATGAATTGAGCGCCGCCGCCTCCACATGAGATATGCTTGTGGGGGGCGCTTTTCCAGGTAGTCGCCGTGGGCTTCGTCATTCTGTACGTGTTTTAGCCGCAAATTCATAAGCCCAACAACGCTGGCATTTAAACAACCAAACATAAAACACTCAGACAATAAGGATGGGCTGAGGGGCTTTGAGGCGACAATGCTGTAACCTAACCCCCGGTACGTTCAATGTCAAGGCAGAAGACTATTAAAGCAGCCTCAAGAAAACGTTGCCATTGCCATTGCCTTGCCATTGCCTTTTCCTTTGCTTTGCCTTTGCCTCTTGGCAATGCCTTGGCGACATGGCACACACACCTGACATTTGTGTGTCTCTCTCTATGAGGTTGAGGCTGAGACCCAAACCGAGACAGAGGCTCATTTAGCCTGCCAGGGACAGGCAATTTGGGACCTGACCCTGACTGCGTCTACGAGTATTTCATGTTGCCATTTTTATCTCGACGGTTTGAGCCTCTTCCTTGCCTTCGCCTTCGCTTTCGCCTTCACCTTCCT
This sequence comes from Drosophila subobscura, assembly GCF_008121235.1. NCBI lineage: Eukaryota > Metazoa > Arthropoda > Insecta > Diptera > Drosophilidae > Drosophila > Drosophila subobscura. The sequence continues at coordinate 23,597,427 of NC_048533.1, read as the reverse complement.
CTACTGTTCCTCCATTATTGTGCTCATTGTCATGTGCGTTTTCCGCACCATTTTCACCTTTTATGCCTCGGTACACAGTTTAAATCATCACGGCAAATTAGACTTAATTACGAAACAACATGTATTCCCACTTAGGCCTCCTCCATCTTCTGAAATAATTTGTGCTCACATGGGTATAGACGTACTCGTGGGTATATCTCTGGAGATGGACAGTTACACCATAAACCTCCATCATAAAACCAAGCAGAACTCCCTGACTTTCAGCAATCAATAAATAAAGTGACAAATTAAAGAGAAACTTCCATCACGGCCAGGAGGGCAAGGTCAGGCAAGCTTTCTTCACTTCCTTTTCCCTTTCCATGCTGCCATCGAGTGACGGGAAAGAAACTGCCAACTCATAATTGTAATCAAACTTGACATCTATCAACCCTCCCCAGTCCAATCTGCTCCTGTTCCTCCTGCTCCTGACATCCCCTTCTTCGTCCACCCACTATATAATCGGCTTTCGAGAAACGCCTCAATAACATTTTCATTCTCTCTTTGATGCTGCTGTTGTGCCCTTTATACTGTACTTTGCGGTAGTTAAAGCTCGCCCTCAATCGGTCGGTGGACTCCCTTCTGGGGCTCGGTACTCTTAATTAGGTTTGTGGGCGGCAGTTCAATGTCCTGGTGAAACGTACAATTTGGCTGAAGGCAGACGATACCCATTGTTAGCCAGTCTAGATATAGATAGACGATATAGGTCAAAGACAGTGTCAAGCACCGACTCAGTGTTTCGATTTTACTTGCAGCCTTGGCGTATAAATGCACGAAAGTTTCCCCCTTCGTTCATATTAAATTATTTCAGCCTGACTTCCTTGATGGTATTTCCCTTCATCAAAGTTTCATCGGAAAAGTATAATTCACTCTCTTTTTGCTGCGAGTGGGTTGTCTAGTGTGTGTGTGGGTGTGTGTGCTGGAAATCTGTACTGATGGCCTCCGCCGATAAACGTATTTGCCATCCGCCATGTTGCGTATACGCCGCGTGCACATAATTGACTTAACGTTTTGCGGTGCCACGCAATGCTGCTGATTGTCGGTGGAAGTTGCGGTGGCGTTAAGCTAATTATTAATTAACCCATTAAACAATGAAATCCACTCCGAGGTGCGTCAAGCCATCACATTCACAGACGGCCACATGCGGCGAATGCGCAATGCGAGTGCGATACGATGGTGCCTCAAAGTTTTCAACTTTAGATCCAAGACTGTGGAGGCGATTAGCACTAAGAGCTGCGTGCCACTGAGAGCTGAAAGCTTAATGCTCAAATTCAATTTGAGAGTAGTTTGAGAGCAGTCTTCGAGACGAGTGGCCTGCGTTTGAGTGTGCGAGTGTGTGCTTGCTTCCGCTTTCCGTCTGGTCTCTAGTTCCTCGTTCCAAGTCTGGACCTTGGTTTTATACTTTCTTTCTTTCATTTTTGCAGCATCATTACCAACTACTTTGTGGTTTCACTGGCCGTGGCCGACATGCTGGTGGCCCTCTGTGCGATGACATTTAATGCCTCTGTTATGATCTCGGGCAAATGGATGTTCGGCTCCATCATGTGCGACATGTGGAACAGCTTTGATGTCTACTTCTCCACGGCCAGCATAATGCACCTCTGCTGCATATCGGTGGACAGGTGACTGTTTGGCCCATTAAAGGCAAAAACAATTTAATTTAAGTTTTCTTCCAGATACTACGCCATCGTCCAGCCACTGGACTATCCGCTCATTATGACGCATCGGCGGGTCGGCTACATGCTGCTGATGGTCTGGCTATCGCCAGCACTGCTTTCCTTTCTGCCCATCTGCTCGGGATGGTACACAACGAGCGAGAACTGGAAGTACCTCAAGTCCAATCCACATGTGAGTAGAGCACTTTAAGAGTGGGCTATAATGCATTTAATTGCAATCTTCAGACTGTAAATGGTAGAAGCCAATTAAGTAGGAAACCACTTTCTTTATTTTTTCATTCAATTTGTTATTGGCTGCCAATGCCCACACACACACACACAGATTTGTTTGAAGTTCAATTTGCCGTGCCCTACCTGGGACTGCTCTCTGCATTATTTATTCAATTTTCTAGCACATCAAACTAATAGAAAATTCTAATTCAGTTGATGTATGTACATACATTGAGTCTGTCTGTCTGTCTGTGTGCGGTATCGACTTTGCATGCATTTTGCATCACATCAGGCGCTTGTATTCGTATCAAGGTAGTCGCCATAGACAGATCCTAGCCCGGGGCTGGGAATGGGGCTGGGGCCCTGTATACATGTGTACGTGTGGCAGTGCGGCCCAGCCCCGTATCAACGGAAATTGATTTATGTTTCTGTGTGGCCGAAGCAGTTTTACGCCTTTCAGGCGCTCAGCCGACAGGTAGCATATTTATTACTCCATTTTATTGGTTTCACCCCACCACATGCTTCGGCTTGCGGCCCAGTCCAAATATTTGCCAACTTCTGAGGATGCCAATGCCGCCCAAGTAGCTGCTGTTGCTCCTCCTCCTCCTCCTCCAGTTATCATTGCGCAATAAAAATGCTGATGTAGAAATAAATGTACATAATTCTATTTGGGCTTTGCATTGGGGATGACTTTGGCACAGGCTGTGCATAATTTTCGCGTCCTCTTACTGCCGGTTCCTGTCTGTTCCGTTCCGTTCCGTTTTGTGCCTCACCTGCCATGCCTTGCCTGCCTGCCTGCCATTGAAAGGCCTTTGCATACATTAGCATTCGAGTTGGGCTTTAATTAGTTTTACTTGTTTATGCTAATAACAAGAAGCCAGGAACATGGTGACGGACGGGCGGAACTTTGTCCTTGCCATAAATCTGATTAGATGTCTTCTGGCTGGCCTTTTGTCCTGCCAGCGCCGTAATGCACACTGTAATTGAGTTTTTATTGCCGCACTTGGCATTGCAATAATCGCATTACGCATACGCAACGTTGAGCAGCCGCAAGTTGCATTACATTCCATTACTGGAACGCGACCAAAACCCCTTCCCGACCCCTCCGATGCAGACCACGTCCACATCCAGTTTGATTTATTGACAGTCGAAGCGAGGTCTAATTGAGTTGCTTCTCTGACTTGCTCCGTTCTGCTCTGCTCTGCTCTTCTCTTCTCTGTCAATTTGCCAGATATGCGAATTTAAAGTGAACAAGGCGTATGCCATTGTCAGTTCGTCGATGAGCTTCTGGATACCGGGAATCGTGATGCTGTCGATGTACTACCGCATTTACCAGGAGGCCGACCGGCAGGAGCGTCTCGTGTACAGGTAACCCAACCCCAACCCCAAACATTGACCAAGTGGTCAATTCATTTGCCCAACGGCAATTAACGCTAATTACTTGTGCGAGCCAGGTCCAAAGTGGCGGCACTTCTGCTGGAGAAGCATCTGCAGATTAGCCAGATACCCAAGCCCCGGCCGAGCATTCAGGTGGAGCAATCGACCATAACGACGATGCGAAGGGAGCGAAAGGCGGCCCGCACTCTGGGCATCATAATGAGCGCCTTCCTCCTCTGCTGGCTGCCCTTCTTCCTATGGTGCGTACTCTCGATACACTTTACAATCATCCAATCTCATTTGGCTCCATTTCTCCCACCAGGTACATCGTCTCCTCCCTCTGCGATAGCTGCATTACTCCGCGTGTCGTGGTGGGCATACTCTTTTGGATCGGCTACTTCAACTCGGCACTGAACCCCATTATCTATGCATATTTCAATCGCGATTTCAGGGCTGCCTTCAAGAAGACGCTCAAGGTGAGTACGACTGCGTGGTGGATGGGCGGCGGGGAGGGTTATCTATTGAGTAATTTTTACCTTTTTTCGACATTGAGTTGTATTCAATTCCGCTATTGATTCGGCCCCAACACTGCCATTGAATTCTCTGCACACCCGTCCTAGACTTAGTTAAGAGCTCCGGCAACTGCTGCAACGACCAAGGACGGGGACAGCCGCACGGCCACGAGAATGAGAACTACTTCGAGTACAACAGCCGCATCCAGAAGAGCCACCGCCATGGGGGCGCACATTTTGGTAGCTACGAGTACCTATTGTATCTTCTGCAGCCGCATTGGCGCACACACACACATAAGTAGTAAGCCAAGTAGCTCGACTTGGAAGCGTAGAAAGTGTAGCAAACTTACCATATTAGATGATTGCTATATCTGCTTGATAGAATATCATCATCAAGTTCTATTCCATTTGTTGCCTGATGAAAAATCTCTGCACGTGCTCTGCTCTTTGCCTGCCTTTGACTTTCTCTCGCTTCTTCATCTCGAACGTCAACTCCTCGCTCTGGGATTCTGCCTGGAAACAGGATGTGCTGCCTTGTGTCGGTCTAACGCTTTAGCTCTCTAATCGCTCAACATCTTGCTTACATCTCTCTCTCTCACACACTCTCTCTATCTCTCTTTCTATTTCTTCCATGCACAGCTGGGGCTTTCTTTGCTGATTCGTTGCCTCGTGCCCGACAAAAGCTAAACGCGCCCGAGTATGCAATAGAAAGCATAAAATGTAATATTTAAATTAAAAGCAAAAACTCTTCTCCACTTGTCTATGTATGAGTATGCACACTAACACACACCCAACACCCTCTTACACACACTTGCCCGCCAGCAGCAGCAACAAAAACAATAACACCTTCCACACACAAACACAAACACAAATGTCTGATGATGAAATGTTATTTTTCCTGCCTCTTTTCTTTTTTCCTTTCTCCCAAAAAAAGTGTTCCCTTTGACACAAACACACGCACATGCACCCACACAGCTACAAAAATGGTCGGTCACAAACACATGCACAGAACTAAAGTCCTGGGATCCCTTTTTTCCTACGAATATCCGTCCTTTCATTTTGTTTAGCATTTTCATACCCTTACAAACCAATGGGTATTATGATTTAGAAAGCTGCAAGTCTGGGTATATTTTCATGACTCCTGATCATCGTATTAAAAGCCGTCACGGCATAGTCATGTCCGTCTGTGTTTATCCACAGGTAATCTGACCTGCAAACTTCAAAAAGTTGTTACTCTCTGAATTTTGAAGAAATTCCAAAGAAACCCAGTCACATTAATTAACAAAAGATCCCATACTTCAATGATGGTCTTGCAAGGGTATCAAATGTTTCGGCAGCCGAAAGTGTACATTCATTTTAAGTTTAGCATTTTTGTGTGTATTTTTTTGTTCGCCATTTTTAGGTTTTTTTTTTGTTTTTGTGTAAAACCAAATTGTCACAGACATGTGCCGCCGCCGACACCCCACCACAGCTCGCACACAAAGTCTTCATCTATCCGCTTGCTCTCTGCTCCCCCCTGTCGACTGTCGCCCGCCTGCTCGCTCGTGCCTCGTCGTGTCCCGTTCCGTCCCGTGCCCAACGTCGTTTGCCTATGCTTAACCTTTAAGTACTGTTACTACACATACTCGTCCAGCGTAGTGGGCCACGTCTCTGTGGCAGCTCTATTAAGTTATAACACATCTAATACTTACATACTTACATATATCTGCGACTAAGTCCTGGCCAAAGTTCCGGGCACTTCTTCTCTACCAATCTCATTTCGGACTTGTGCGTGTGTGTCTCTGCTTTTCTCTTCCCCGTAGAGCTGCTGTGCGTATGCGTTCATCGATTGTCGGCCCAGCCACCGGAGGGATCTTGACTTTGGCGGACCCAGCAGGAGGGGAACCAACGGCGCCAGAATCGGCTCTGGATCCGCCGAAATGCCCAACTGTATGAACTCAACGGCCTCCTCGGAGATACACATGGGTGTAATGCGAGCCAGACAGTACGCCGTCAATGTGACACCCACCACGGATGCCCAGCAGCAGTTGCATCCCCTCTACACGAACTAATCTCCCGAGGGATGCACCTCCATCTCTGTGCGTAGTTGCCTACAGGTGCAGAACTATTGCCAGATTGAAAAACTAATCACAAATTCCCAAAACTGCAGCAGCAGGAATTTCCAGAATTTAAACAAAAGCTACAACAAGAACAAAACGACAATCCCACAGATAAAGACAGCCTTGAAACAGTGCAATGGCAGATAAAAATGCACATGGACGCTGACTTGAAGTGCACATAGAATTATTTGGACATGAATACGAGTATTTACAAGGACGAGTAAGGAATTTCATAAGACATTCAGTTCACATTTAGAGAGAGGTTTTCAGCCGAGAAAAACAAGTGCATAAAATATATGTAAAATATGATACTGAATGTTTGATATACGTATATATAGAGAGCTAACCATAGAACATGAGGATATGGAAATGGAATGCAATAACAGTACACATAAAATAAGAACAAAGTAGAAGAAAGTTTTGTTTAGAACTTGAATTTAGTTGGATGTTTCTCAAAGAAATGATTTATTTACTTTTGAACTGTTTTAAACTCCTTTTGGTTGCACCTTGGTTCAAAATATTCAAATGATCTTGTTCATAGAACTAAAACCAAAAGAAAACTACATACTATATAGATGCGTGTCATAAACTATATAACCATAAACTATAATCATACAATTATGCATTAGATAAACAAAAAATATAGAGCATTGAGAGCGTCCACACATAATCATATCCATTGGGTCTATTAGCCACTCAACTCTGTCGTTAGTAGTAGCTGCCGGACTTCAAGTCTCTCACAAATTGTTGTATGTAGTTCAAAGCCACATGAATAACGAGTACATATATGAACTATAGCTACCTTTACCTGCTAATCCAACTGTCGATACGATTACATGGTTATACAATAAATTGTATTTAGATGCAATTGACATTCATAGAACTAGCCACAACTCCTCAAGCAAGCTGCTGTCCCGTTGCCTAGACAACTTTACTGAAAGCACACAGTACTCGTACACTCAACTTTCCCTCTCATTCTTGGCCAGCTCTATTCTCGCATTTAGCCAAAACGAAACAACTCACAATCGCAACTGTAACTGCCACGCCCCCCAGCCGTTCCCCAACCCACAACTTTGTCGTAGCTTTCCGACGTCGCCCCCATAAATCAAAGGGAGTTCAGCGGGGTTCAGCGTAGAACAAACAAGAAATTGGCTGGAATTGTTTGCCTAAAATATTAAATCGTTGCAAGTACGAATACAAGCAGAACGCTCACTTTTTTTCCTGCGATTCATAGTCATTATTTAAAGCGCCGGCTTAAGAGCTCACCGCTGTCGACAAATTGGCAACCGTCACCATCCGCCCTCTGTTTAGGACTTGGAATGACTAAGGGGTATATTATATGTAGTATATCTCCCTACCTCCCTCTATCTGCCTCTCAGTCCGTCTGTTCGGCGGACTTGTCAATATTTGCTTTATTTAACTTTCGGCGCTTTGTTTAAACTGAAGAACGCCACGCCACGGTACGGTACGGCATAAGTTTGCCGTCAGTAATGTTGATAACATTCGGAATGTAGCCAAATATTGTTAGCTAAATTAATGTTAAATGAGCAAACGAAAGGGCGGGCAGAGAAAACGAATGGGATATACTCTCACAAACAGGAATTTTCAGACTTTTTTTATTATTTAATTGCCACTGCTACTGCCTGTTAACTCACGTGCTTGATTGCGATGTTGTGTAAATGCCAGCCCGAAAGACTTCCAGGTGCACTGTCCTCAGAGAAGCATCCGTTGGGGAAACAAAAAATATACAAGTACATCTGATTACATAAATATTAAAAAAAAGTGAGCCTACAATGGGAAGCAATCTGAGGGTATCACCAGGTGTACGGCACACGTGCCAGGCTTATGGATAATCAGCTGGTTCGAACAGCAAAAAGCGCCATAAATAATATCTAGCCATACGATTTAGTTGTACAACAAATTGTCATGTCAACTGACGCTGGGGAGCATGTGACTTTTGGTTATTAATAAATAAAACAAATACTGGAAGAGTAAATAACTTAATGATGACAGTCGCTGGCAGAAGTATGCCGTCGAGTCATTCCATTATCCATTCCCAGATAAGTTTTGCGCATCCCAAACGAAGAGATAGCGCCTGTACACTAATTTTAATGACTGAATCATTTCGTTTCTATATTTCTACCTTTATGACCATGAGTGAGGCTCTTTGAAATACAATTTACCAAAGCTATAACCCTGTCTGTAATTGTATATATGTAGATCTGTGTGTGTAGAAGATACTATCTCTAAATCGTTGGAATATATCGTGTGCATGTATAGTTGTATCAAGCTAATGAATGTCACACAAAATAATCCCCTATATTAGAAGCCAAGAACAGAATTGCTATCAAATAAATGTCCATGAGAAACCCATGTGTTGAGCTAAAGCTTACAATATTTTGTAATTAAATTACAAATTGTGTGCAATAATAGAAAAATAATTGTTAAACATACTCGTATCCGTGTGGTGTTTGTATTGTTCATGTGTACAATATGTAGTGGGCAGAAATCATTAAAAAGAACCGAGAACCTTTGGAGCAAACCACATTATTGTTCTAAGTACTTACCAATAAATGTGAAAACTTGTAGAATTATACGTAACTCTGTGGCGGCCCTGTGGCCCATTAAATATGAAATACAAATATTATTGTACGTGCAGGAAACGTGGTAGCGTAGCAAATGGGAACGTACGTCAGTACGTCAGAATGTTAATTAATTTGAGGAAAATACATATACAAATCTGCGGGGCGGTTGCGATTGTCGATTGTGGGTCAATTTTCGGAATCGGAGCTGAGATACCTTCCAAGTTTCACAAGCGAGAGAAATGAGAGATCTCCCTCTCGACTTGGGTAAATGTTAACAAGCGATTTGTCAGTGGAAACTATATTATATTATATATATATTTATTATACAAAGGGATATGATATGCATGTATGAATATGTATGTATTGTATGTGGTGTACCCATGTACGAGTACATTCAAGAAATGAAGCAATTACAATCGTATGGAATAAAGTAATAATAATAAAAAGGTTCAAAACATCAAATGTGTTGCTTCTTCATACTTTTCATTCTACTCGTAGTACCCATCCCACACGATCATCTTCATTTCTGCTCAGGTAGAGATGCGACAGGTGGGTCGGAGGCGCAGGCTGAGGCCGTGGTACCCCTCGTTATGAGTGATTGTTATTGCTATACGTATCTCTGAACTTTTTCTGTATTAACTGATATGCATTGTAGACTCTGAGAAATTTACGGCCATCATTCGTCGGAAGATAAGCCAAGCAGCAAAAAGAAAAAAGAAACGAGAAAAATAATATTAGCACAGGAAATTGATTTGAGTTGAATTCCAACCTTTTGGTTTGGACTCTCACCTTTCTTTCGCTGCCTTGAAGGACTTCTTGCGCTGCTTGAGACACGCCCCATCCTGGGCGGCATCGGGATTGGGCAGATCGTTGGGCGATATCATGGTTATGTTATCCGGATGACAGAAGTAGGCAATCGAGTGCCTGCCCCGAGACCGCACCGACTCCTGTTCAGGCACAACGACGCGGTGTTGCTGTATTTAAAATAAAACAATTAGTCGGGAACACATTATGCAGGGATATGCAAGACTCACCAAGGCGGGATAGCGTTCCTGGGTCCAAGTGTTCAGAATTTGGCCACAGTTAACCAGAATGGAGCCGGGCAGATGGCCCACGCGATGCCATTTTTCGCTGCCAGGCAACTTCACCTCCAGCCCACCCTCCGAGTCCTGAGCCAGCAGCGTAAACGTGCCATAGTCCACATGAGGAGGGCAGGTGATGACGGCACCGTTTCCAAGTTTATGCTCGAACAGTTGGCCATTTGGCCCGTCCAGCTCATTTAGCTCGGCGTCGTCGCGGGGATTGTTCTCGGGACGGAAGTCCGGCTGGTTGGACAGACAACGCTGGTAGCTGTAGAGGCAGCGCCCCTTGATGGAGTCGTTCTGGCCAGGCTCGTCGTCCACGATCGGGGGATAGTAGAGCATACGCAGGGAGGTCATGTTGTCGTGGTCGCCGGACAGCATGTGTGAGTGCTTTTCGAGGAAGAATGTGGTGGGAATGTCCAGGGAGACGGCCAGCGATTGCAGAATGAAGCTGGCCAACGCCTTGAAGTCTGTGGCCAATGTGCTTATGTGGTCCGCGAATCCCGGCAGCGGCTCTTCCGGCAGATTCTGTGCATTCAGCGTGCAAATGTTGAATGCATGCCTTAAGTCGGGAGCACCGGGCTTTCCGGCGTACCGCTCCTGGCCGCGACTCACATAGCCATGCTTGTCGCCATCTGTGCGGATGTAGTGCTGCTTCACGTCCGGTGGAAGGTCCACAAAGTCATCCAGATGATCCCAGGCAGTCTTAAGCTAAAAGCCGAAAATTATTAGAACTTGATATCGGGTGCGGTGGAGATATTCTTCTTACCTTCTCGTCTGATATGCCATGGTTGACCAGCAGAGCCATGCCCTTCTCGGACAGGGCCTTTTTCAGCTGGTGACCCACTCGATTCACCACTGACTTGACAGGCACCTCCTCAATCCCTGGAAAATACAATGAAGCAAACACAAAAAGGCACGATTAGTTGTTGTGGGAATAGCTAGCGGAACCCCCACTTAATCGTCGATTGGTTTACGAGTTCTTGGAAAACACAAGCAAGTATCACCCATAGCTGGCAATCTTTAAGTACGGGTAATGGCCGTGTGTTTATGGCACACCTATGTATAAGGAACACCTGCCATAAATAACCGACTCTCGGGCACTTGAATGCTTTGAATGATTTGAATGTCACGGCTTGCCCATTGAGAAGCGTGGCTGAGCAGTATAATCCACGTGCCGTTTACACAACATCAGCAGCGTCCAGCAGGCAGTCGAATTGTCTTAGACAATCAACCCCCCAACCCCTGAATCAACCGAGTGGGCGGCAAACTTTCAATGCCGCACAAAAAGGCAAGAAAGCAATAAAGGTAGTAAATGCAATCAATTTCAATGCGAGCGCAGCGGATGGCGTTGCCGATAATGGCCACGACACTGGCTGTGTGCGCAGCGGAAAATTAAATAGAAAATGCAAGGAAAACCGCAGCGGAAGTCCATTCCGCCATTCAGCACGTGACCCTGCCGTGCCAGAGTACGCCCCAGATATATGTACTCGTCGCTCGTTTTTATCTGGAACTGTGTGCTCTTCAAGATATCAAATGGGGGTTTTCCCCATGAGGCGGGCCTTCGACAGCTGTCCTCTGCCTTCTGTTATTTTGATCGCCATGAATGAATGCACGGTGAATGCAAAATAATTATGTATATCCCACTAATAGGGGGCAAGCACTCAGGGCAGGGCGTATGGGACAGCTATTTTTAGGTTCCTACGTTAGAGCTACAACACTCCACCCCTCCTCCAGCCCATGACGCACTCTTCCACATACCCGTAAGCTGATAAGCGGTTTTCAGTATCAGAATTTCACAGTTAATAACAATTACGTTGTGTTGCGTTCGAGTTCTTATCACTGAGAGTGCTGTCGCCAGGCGGCAATTGCTGGGAAGTGTTCTTCCACTCCACGCTTCTAGATGGGAGGCACTGAAAGCCCCAAAGTCACAGCCCAGATGATGTTCGGAATCATGATGATGATGAGGCTCGACGAGAGGTCAGTCGGGCGATGAATTGAATGAATTGAATTGACAACACAACAAATCGCCTTTCCTTTTCATTAGATGTCGGTCCAGTTTTATTTTTAAGGTTTAACATTTTTGTTTTTTGTGTGCGGTTTCTGTTTGCATGCAATTCAATTAGGCGCCAATTGGGATGCGAGTCGCTTTTCAATTTGCCATTTTCAATTGCCACACATGCCACGCCACATACGCGTACATGTAGTGCGAATGCGAGTACGAATGCGAGTTGTTAGTGCTAACTTGTTGCTAATTTAGCTAATTGAGTCAGTAGAAAAGCAACAGAATAATTCCCCCCAATGAGGAGGCCAATTCGTTTGAAGATCATCTCGATTCGCAGTCGTGGAACGCAGCCAAAGAGCACTACAGACACAGAAAAACAAAAAAAAAATGCTCGACTCTCTTTGATTTCCATTTGGTATGGCATTGGCATGGGTATACACTTGTGTTTTTCTTTTGTACATTTTTATCGTTGAAACTTGATTGGATTTTATGCATTAACGGCCAGCAATTAACTTTCGGTCGTACTTAAAGCATTCCTTTTGTCTATAATTCAATTTTTTCTACGGTTCTAATGATAAAGATACGAGTATTCAACCCCATGCCAGGTACACATGTATTATTGGCAAGCACTCATCAAGAAGATTGGTTCTGCAAATAGATTGAACCACTGGCAAAAGTCAAATTCAAATTTCATTGGCTGGCAATTTTTAATTCAATATTTATAGACCTATTTGCTTTCGATTCATGTATAGTATATGGCTATTATGGCAGCAATTTAGTTGCGGAATTTTTGCAGAGTAGTATGGCCGTGCAGCATGTATCATTTATTTATAGAAAACTGAATTGCGGGCCGGGGAAAGTGGTGGCCCTGCATGGGGGAAAATGGTTTGCAGATGTGCTACTAATGGAAAAAATAATTCCAATGGCATTGAGAATACAAAAGTCAACGGCATCGGAGGAGTGCCACAGCGTTTGCCATGGCAGGCAGGCAGTAAACAGAATACAGAGTAGTATTTGTACCTATCAATAAAGCTTAGCATCAATATAGAGCTGAAAAGTGTACATGCATACATATTGGATATGAACTGAGTGTGAGAATTAACCGCGAAATGACGGTTGAAGGTTTCCGTGTTGTTTGGCCAGCTGTCATGTCTGTTCGCAAAGATCCGCTGAGAACTCAATTCATTCTGAATTTTGGATCAAATTAACATAGGGTCAGGAGGAAAGCCGCAGAAGTCTGCCCAGTTGGTTTGTGGCTATCAGCAGAGAAGCGAGCCAAAGCCAAGCGCCGGGCACGTCAGCCACAACAACCCAGAATCAACAGGTTTAAGCTGGTTTCCATCGGTTGAAGAGCTACTTAATATGCTCACTGTGTTGGGTTTTTTTGGTAGTGTATTTATGCCATTTATTTGTTAAGTGGGAAGTAGCCCAAAGCGGTGAACGAGGCGAGGCGTTGTCTGGTGACGTGCCTGGGATTCACTTGAACAAATGCGTCAGTGTCCCCAAAACTGTTGACTGAGAGAACTCCAGCCGGGAAATACTACCTAAGTAAACAGCTCCCCTTGTCGACTGGCCTCCATTGCAGGTCTCATAAAACCGTACAATAATTTTCAACAAAATCAGGTTTCGTAACACAAATAAATACAAACACAAATGTAAATACACGCACTGCGATGATGCGTTTTGTTTGAGTTTCCGCACTGCTCGGATAGGCGACATCCATTTCGGGGACCTACAAAAAATTCCACGAATGCCACAAACCACTCAACTATAAAATCAGAGATACATACATATGTATGTACGAGTATGCATTGTAGTTCAAAAACCTTTCCACCTCGGATCCAAGCAAAACAAAACTAAATAACACAAGAAATATCCAATTGAAGTTCCGAAGACCTCAAAATGCCTCAAGACAAAGATTAAATTGTATGTTTGGGGGTCAATGGCTCTGATCTGTGATGTTTTGGAGCTCGAAAGAGAGAGGGAAGGTCAACAGTTGTTTGAAGCCAGGGTACTTATGGTCTGTTCTAAAACAAGAATTCAGGAGCTTGAATTGAGTGTTAAGCAAAGAGTTTCGGTAGTTACTGGAAGAGAAAGCGGTGTCCCAAGCTTTATATTCATATTCCTCCTATGCGCTTAGAGTATAAATTCTTCGCCAATACCTTTATAATATAAGTACTTGGAGATTCTATCTCGCTAACTTGTAAATCACATTTGCATTATTCATATTTTCATTTGTTCGCACAAGGGTCCCAGGTGCAGGTGTCAGTTGCACAAGTCAATAATTACTTCCAATTAACTACGATGTAGCTTGAACTCCACAGAACACCACAAAACACGGCGCAATCCAATGACTGCAATTAAGGGAGAGGAGAGCCATGGACTGAACACGCACAGCGCACAGTCACCCCAAACAGTGGACAGATGACTCAGCCAGCAGCAACAGCAGCAGCAGCAGCAGCTGAGACTGTAATCAATTGCGAGAATGCTACGAAGGCTATGAAGCTCTGAACTGCTTTGAGACCAGAGGAATTTGACTAGATGGGGCCGCCAAGATGGGGAGAAGTAACAGATAGAAGTACTCACCACAGTGTGCCAGATCGATGATCGGTATTACGCTGCGCGACAGGAGCGTATCCAGTTTGTCGTCACTTGATTTTGTCTTCAGCATTTTGTTTGTTGTGATGATGATGTCGATGAGGGGAGGAGTGTGTGCTCGTTTCTGTATCTGTCAGATGTATGGCTTTCGTTGCTCCTTCTCTGCTAGAGTTCTTTGGTTTCAATTCTGGTGAACACTTTATCAGGGTGCCCCTGGAGAGACAGAGGCAGTCCACAACCCCGAACCGGAGAGGAGTGGAGTGGTGTGGAGAGCACAGTGCACTTTTAGCGCCGACGACTGACTAAATGGAACTGAATGAAGAGGCGAAGAGAGCTTAATTATTATTGTGGCTATTTGTTTGCTGGGCGGTTGATTGTGGATTTGCTTTTCAGTTTTCAGGCGAATATAAAAACAAATACTAAAATCGCACATACGAGGGTTTATTGTTTTTGTTTTGTTTGAATTTATCGTGTGTTTGTGTTTGGGTTTTTTTTTGCTTTCAATCGAACGCTTTTAGTCACAGAATATTCTGGCGGTCGGTGAGTGACGCCAAAAGAGGCGGCAACGGGTGGGAGAGACCCACCGAAAACGGAACGGCGGAACGGCAGGGGGACTGGGAGTGGGAAGGGCGCGTGTCGAAACGATTCGATGTTCGATCTATTGAATTTTTGGGTGCGATCGGGGCGCGCTTCTTCAACGGACTGACTTGCTGCTCTCATTCACGACTGCGCGCTGCCTTATGCCGTATCTCACCTGACAGTTGAACGATTCTGCGTCAGTTTACGATTGTATTTTGCAAAAAAAAAGAGTCAAGCCAACAACTGATTGCAAAGAGCGGGAGTGTGTGCGTGCGTGTGTGTGTGTGAGAGGGTACTCACACTCTAGTATCTCTGTCTGCTTGAGCGTCGCAATTAGATAAAATTTAATCAAATCAAAAATTGTGATAACTAAATTAGCACTTGTACTCGTATGTGTGTGCTTATATATTCGTACTCGCACTCTGTACCTCTGTGTGTACTTACGAGTACGGTTGTTATATGATAAGCATTTGCCAACGAAAGGTGAGACTATCTCTACAGTGCCAAAGAGCTCGAACACAGGTACCAGTCTGAGTCTGTGTCTCAGTCTGCGTTTCAGTTTGCTTTTGCAATATTTGCGATGGCCATTAACATGAACGTGGCTCAGGTACGGGCTGTATACGCTGTCTCCTGTTGCGGTGTGGGCATGAAAAGGCTGGCAAACTACTCTCGCAGACATTCACACACACTAACACACACTAATACGCTATGTATCTGGCAGATCTCGTTTAACGGACTCAGGTGTGAGCGAGCCTTCATGCATTTCACCCCTTGGCTCAGCTGGCCAGCTGTTTTTATAGAGCGTCGGGTCGGTCGTCTGTTTCTGTTGCCATGCGGGCTGTCCGCTGCCGTTCAGGAAATGCCAGATGAGCCGCACAGCACAGCACAGCCCAGCCAAAGAGCGAAGTCTGGGCAAAGTCTGAATCTTCGCGTCTCTGATGCATGTATGCATGGGTACAAATCGTGGATCGTGGATTGTAGATGGTGGGGGAAATACAACACGATCATGAGTAAGCATTTGGTTTCAACGGCATGAAATTTCGCCTTGCCTCTCTCAATGCAGCACAAAACAAAACCAAACAATATTTATTTTTTAGCCGCCTATTCAGCTGAAATTGTGATTTATATCGCAGTTATTATTTTTGTTTTATTTTTGCAGGCTTACAGTGGAAACACGCTTTCTTTTTTCGCACAGGTTTCGCTTTTCATCGAACGAACGCCAGCCCCAGCCGCGGATTAGTTAGTCAATTTTTGTATCACTTTCTGGTAGTTTTTTTGCACACTTTCCATCATTTTGTAACACACTCGCGAATTTAACCTAGATGCAGATAGACAGGTACACCTGAACGAGGGGCGCAGAGAAACGAAACAGAGAGAACGACACAGAAACCCAGACTGAAAACTTTCCGCTCTTTTTCTGGGCACGCTGTGGCAATTTGGAACTCAATATTTAGCTCAGGTAAAGAACAGTGTTTTCAAATATATATATGTTTTTTGGGAGCACACAACAAACAATTGAACGAGCGGCGGGGTTAAGAGTGGCGAATCGAAAATGTTGGGGCGCTTGAGGCTAACATTCTGACGATCGCCTAACATTTAACAGAGTTTTGTCTATTGAATGCAGGGTGCATGGATTACAGTCTCATCGAGGGTCTTATTTATTTTACTCAAATAACAAAAATTATACTTATTTTCATCTTTCTAAATTGTAATCAAAATTAACTTGAAATTCTTTATTAAATTTACCAGATACACTTACTAGGAGTAATTTACAAGAGATTTATATAAACTGATTATCTGAAGCTGTTAACTTGTGACGTTTTTTACGTATGTACCTCGAACAGTTTTACCATGGGACCAGCACGATCGCATACGATACTTAAAATTCGAGTGTATCGATACATCCACAGCAACGTTGGGTCGTGTTGAGGCAATCAGCTTTTTTCCACGTACAGTTCAAAAAAATATGCAAACAATTCAAAATGATTTTATAGTAAATTTATTTTATTTTTGTTGTATGGCATATGAATGTATGAAGTTCAAACTAAATTCTTGCTTAAGATTCATTGCTTTCCTGAGAAGAAGGGCCGTACGTGTCAGAAAACTTTTTCTGAATTAGCTCATAGGCACTGTAAATTCTGGAGGTTACAAAATCGAATGTCAGTGTATGGGTATTTAAAAAATCAACTATAAGACTCACTTCTCGTCCGCAGAGCCCTCTGCGGCTTCCGTTAGATTAACAAGAATATCCTTGGGCGAAATCATCGTCGAGTTATCCGGGTGACAAAAATAAGCAATGGAATGTCTGCCCCTAGTGCGTATCTGGGCCCTCTCAGGTACAACGACGCGATGTGGCTGAAAATAAAAGAGTATAAGAAACCGTTTCATATTTAGGAAGGCGATGTATGATTATACCACAGCGTGATAGCGTTCCCTTGTCCAGATGGATAAGAGCTCCCCGCCATTTATGAGAATTGATCCAGGCAGATGACCCACACGTTCCCATTTGTCACCGCCAGGCAGTTGCACTTCCAGACCGCCCTCAGAGTCCTGAGCCAGCAGGGTAAACGTGCCATAGTCCACATGGGCACCGCAGCGAACGGCCCCCTCGCTCTGACCAGGCTCATCGTCCACTATCGCTGGATAGTAGATCATTCGCAGGGTAGTCATATTGACATCATCCCCGGAAAGCATCTCTGAGTGCTTGTCGAGAAAGCACTTGGGAGGGGTCTCCAGGGCAACCTCCAGTGCCTTCAGTATGAAGGTGGACAGGGCCGTGAAATCATTGGCCAGCGTCGTGATCTCCTCAGCGAAGTCAGGCAGTGTCTCAGCCTCCCTTGGAATGTTCTTGTCGTCCAGTTTGCAAATATTGTAGGTATGTCGTAGCTCTGGCGTCTTCCCATCGAAGCGTTCCATTCCGGGGCTCACGTAGCCATAGTTTGTGCCATCTTTTCTGCTGTACCGATCCCGTACCTCAGCTGGCAAGTCCAAAAAGTAATCGAATTGATCCCAGGCAGCTTTGATCTGAGCAGATTAGAACAGTGATCAAGCCAACGAGATTTAAAGGTGATAAGATAACGAACCTTCTCGTCGGGAATGCCATGATTCACAAGTAGAGCGATCCCCTTCTCGGAGAGGGCCTTGTCCAGCTGTTGCCCAACGCGATTAATCACAGATTTGCCTATAAACAGTGCGATTGTATAAAGATTGCTTGAGTAAAAGGGGGTATACTCGCATCTCCCGTGGATGGGGCAAGAACTCTTACCGCAATGTGCGAGATCGATGATCGGCACTGCGTACCGTGAGACAAGCGTATCAAGCTTATCCTCTACTATCTTACTCTTTATCATTCTCAGTAAATAATTGTACACGGAGATAAGCTGCTCAGTGAGAGTGTTAGTTGAGCTGTTTCCGGAACGACCGATCAGAGCGATGTTCTCTGGCAGACTGACAGTGCAGGGCTCTGGCATTTGCGTTCTTACCTTTCTCCGTTGTGGATTGTCGGCCACCCGCAGAGTTTCATTTCTTTGTATATGCTCAATGGCAGTTGTCTTTGTTAGTCTTAATGTAGTGGCAGTCTAAGTCATCTCTACTGATAGTGTATCTGCTGATTAGCCATTCGGCACTCCCTTTTGTTCCAGCAGCAACCATAAGTAGAAAACATATCAGCATTTATATATATAAATCGTTTTTTTTTTTATTGTTTGCAAATAAAATATACAAAATAACATTTCATTATAAAATGTGCATGCCAAAGAGGGAGAGACAGACTGTTGTCGGACAGGCAAAAGTTCAGAAAGGAGCTCTGCCATTTGCCTGCTTGTTGTCTTTGTCTTTGACTAACAATGCATGCCAAGTCCATAAAGTAATAGCTAAACTACTAAACTATAATATTTGGTTCTACAGAAACACTACTAAATACATTCATACTCGTACACACTATCCCAAAACAGCAAATGCAAATGAAATTTGCATTGTGCAATGGCAAAGACTGTTTCGATCAAATATAAAATGAGCCGTTTTCCTCAAACTAACGAAATACTACGAAACAAGCTTACTAACGACTACAGAGTGTATAATATCCATCTTGACCTATGTATAACTAGGAGGAAGGATCGATTCAAGAGTGCAAAGTGGATAGGGGCAAGTGGGAGGAGGAGGAGGATAGGTAGGGAAGAGGACCATAAATGATAAATGTAAATATACAGATTAGAGAAGCTTCTTCCTATCTACTCCTTTTTCGCCGTCAGCTTGGCCTGGGCAGCCGCCTCCTTTTTATAGTTGTGCACATAGAACGAGCTGAACATGTAGGTGAAGAGCCCAGCGTTGAATGTCAGCAGGGCGGCAATGGACTTGGGGAAGTTGCAGCTGGGTTGGAACTGGATCTGCAGCGTGTGCACAAAGATGATCAAGAATTGAACCTGCAAAAGATATTTAAAGTTTTAGCCCGAACATAGTACCATTATTAAATTGGACACTCACAATCTGCAGGATGGTGATGTACTTCTTCCACCACAGATACTTCTGCACTTTGGGGCCCATCGCCGAGAGTAGGTAGTAGGCATACATAATGATGTGAATGAAGGAGTTGATGAAGCCCAGAAGAGTGCCGTGGCCGCCGGCAAAGTACTTCACTCCGATGAAGGCGCACACGGGCATCAGCGAGTGATGGTAGAGATGCAGGAATGAGATCTGGCGCTGTTTCTTTCTCAGCACAAAGAACACGGTGTCCAGCAGCTCGGTGATCTTGGCAATGTAGTATAGCCAAACAGCACCGGCCATCTGAAATGAACAAAAATCAGTTGTAGATTGTTGGTAAATTTCTCTCTTTAATAAATAATTTACCCTCATGGAGATGGGATCTGTTGCATAGGGCACGGGCTGGCATTTGTAGCTGTAGTGTCCGCCCCAGCCGCCCTTATATCCCTCGTAGAACAGCACCAAACTCAGGAGAACCTGAACGGCATTGTAGACCAGCAGCGTGTTCTTCAGCTCGAAGGGTTTGCGATCCCGCATATAGCGGGGACCGGCATACAGACAAAAGTACAAATAGGCAGCCAGGATCGTGAACAGCGGTCCGGGGGCATTCGAAAGGAACCAGCTCTGTGAAAAGTATTAAAATATC
Source organism: Drosophila subobscura (assembly GCF_008121235.1). Classification (NCBI taxonomy): domain Eukaryota; kingdom Metazoa; phylum Arthropoda; class Insecta; order Diptera; family Drosophilidae; genus Drosophila; species Drosophila subobscura. Next base: position 23,577,543 of record NC_048533.1, on the reverse strand, counting down.
AAAAAAAATTCGTTTAGAAATTGTCATAGTCCTCTTTGGATATCCACCCACCTTTGTGCGCAGATCCTCGTGCTCCACAAAGAAGTTGACCATCCGGTCCACAATTGTGTTCGTCTCGTTCAGTCTGACCGACATCTTGCCAACTGTAAGTGAAGAATAAATCATGAAATTATAATGCCTAGGGCGATGGTAAGTCAAGTGGGTCATGCAGTATAATTAGCACCTGAGGCGACCTTGGTTAGAGCCAAATAGAAGATGCTACTAGCCGTAGTTCCTGTTAATTAGCGGTGCACACACTAAACTAATGCTACCCAAGGCAAGGCCTCGCCCACGCTCCAGCAGATCGTAATATACTAGACATATTATGTACATACATGTGTCTGATATATTTGCATGATCATGATAATGGCTGTGGAAAGTGTCAGTGCGAATGTCAAGTTGATATAATCATGTAATCGTCAGGCAACGCGCAGCAAAAGTTCTGGAAGCCAATAACCCGTCGAATGTGGCACTTCTGTTGAACCAGCAGAAAAAAGGAAATCCAACAAAACAAGAGTTTATGTATGTTCATACGAGTATTCGAGTATTATTGAATTTCTTTTCGAGCGGGAACTGTCGCATCAGCAATTAATTGAGCTTCTCTTTTGCTTCTCAACATTATGATTTACATTTATTGTTAAAGGGCATTTAAAGGCAGGCCCCCGGTCAGGGGACGCAATGTGGTTTACGTGCACAGAACTGGTTTTACGACTGATACGCTTTAGTTTCGTTAACTTGGCCAAATTGCTGTTCTCCCTCCCCGGCTAGTTTTTGTTCAGGCTGGGGAAATACCCAGCCTCAGACGTACACCCATTCCCAAACTCCAGAGGCAGGACAGTGCCCAAGGACGGTCCATTCAGGCACGTATGAATCATTAATTTTATGGCATTGTCTTCAAGGAAGGGAAACCAGTTATCCAACCTGCGGGATGCAGTGGCTGCTGCAATCTCTGTGTGTTAATTGTTATGGTTAGTCCCCAGGGGTATCGTCGTGATCAGTCCCACCCGAAAACAGACGAAGTTCTGTTGGCACTTCCTAGACCTGGGCACTTGATATCAATCATTATTTGGCCGTAATTGCATGTACCCTCAGCTGCGTTGGATCCGCTTGCTCAATCTCTGATCTTGGCCAGGCGGTGATGGCTGCCCCAGTTAGGCGCAAACATCTGTAGGCCTTTTGAGTCCACCATCATCTAGCCTCGCTTCGTTGGGAAGTGTTTCTAAATGGAGTGCTTAGTTTCTGTTTGGTTCTTGCCTTTATTAATTATGCACCACCTGCCATCTACGACTCCGATTCACACTCAAAGTGAACGCCATTATCGAATTACCGAGCGTTTTCTGTTCAGTCATCGTTCAGTCTTTACCAAAATGCATTCATTCATTTGGAGATTGAGTAACAAGAATTTTCCTCCAAGTTGTTTGCATTATTTTGAGGGCCTCTTGTCGAGTGTTGTGGCGAGGCCGAGAGCAACATTCAGACAACATTTCTCACATTTTTTGGCAACTCCTGAGAGATCTGACTCTATTTATGGGTTAGATCTATGCAATGTAGAGTATAAAGCTCGACTATAAATATGGAAATAACTGTAACACATCACCGGAGATTTATCAGATTCTACATTTAAATGCAAATTGACTTTGATTGTAAACTGGTTTCACTTGCCTCACAGATACTATTATTTAATAAATATTATAGATAGATACTGAGTAGAAATATCTATCGGGAGACTGTTCCACTAACCTGTTAGTGAAACTTCAGCTGCATAAACTCACATCAAAGCTTAAATGAAGTGTTATGTAATCAAAATATTATAATAAATGTATAATCATTGCTAAAAAGTTCTACCGGTTTGCGAAAAATCCGTGATTTATCTACTGCGGAGTGGCATGAACTTGGCTTTGACATTGACTTTGGGGACTCTCATCACCGAATATCTTTTATGGCCATTTAGCACTCATAAATATCTAGATAATAGTTGTAGAATTCAGGTTTTATATCGAGAGGCCATCCACTAGTGCCGTGCCCCAAAACTACTTCCTCCCTCTTCAAAACTCCTATCGCTTCCCCAACAAAAAAAATTGGGAAAATTTGGGACCACAAACTGCTGTAAAATTTTGCATATTTATTTGCCTATTGATTTTTAAACCTTTCTATCAATGTTCCAATGTCCACATGCAAATGAGTTTGGACTTTATTGCCGAAAAACCGAGAACCAAAAGTCAGAACTGTTGGGTCATCATTATTTGGCTGAATAGTTTTTAGAATTTGATCCCGACATTCAAAAATCCCATCCCAGTGGATTGCGGCTGCACATTGTCTAATATCTACTCGACTCTGCTCTCATTCTGAATATTCTTTGACAAAATATGCGAGTATTTCGCAAATATGTGGCGTCGCTGGTAATGTTGGTACTCTGCTGGATGCCATTTGCCTTCCAATTAGCGATTGCCAGGGTGCGAGAGTGCGTGGCAACGGCAGAGTAAATATGAAATGAAATAATGGAAAGACAAATAAATAGAATTCGACTCCCAAATGAGCTTCACAGCCTGACGTCACATTCCAGTTTATTATGCGATAATCAGCCCGGCTATATGTCGGCCGATAAATTCTAGACACGCGTCGCACTCGCGGCTGTATAAAGAGATTTGCACGTTTTTTTTCTGTCGTCAAGTTGGCCTACCATTTTTGGTCCCCGGAGCACATGTGGCGTATGCGCAATTTGTGGCTGAATATGCTTTCAATCGCAATACCAATCCCCATCCCAATCTGGTTCTATTTACAGACTCTGGAATACTTGGTTCTGGATGGTCGAAAGCTCTCATGGGGCTAGGAATGTTGAGGTGACACAAAAGACAAGACAAAAGGTTGACAATCCGAACCTGTAGTGGTGTAGCGGCAGGCAGTCTCTGATCAATCGATGGAGCACAATGGCATCGACAACGCATTATTGTAAAATCTCTATCAAGGTCGTACGCTTTGAGGAAACGAAACGAGGCAGAGCGCACGAAACCAAAAGAGTTGATCTCTTGCATTGGAGAGCAGCAAAAGGGGCAGCAGCCCCAAACTCATTGTTGGGCGTGGCCCTGCGCTACGATCAAACAAAACACTCGCTGAGAGCGAGAGAGAGAGGGGTACTATCTGCCTATTGACCGAGCGCCAAAGAGATTTCTACTAGTATTTTATGCAGATTTATTTACCATTGCCGCGACTATTTTGCATTAGCCTTAGTTTCTGCTCTGCTCTGACCTTGAACCACTGTTGGTGGTGAGTGAGTGTTGGCCGCTGCAGGCACATAAATTAGCTAATTTAACCACACAGACAATACCGACTTTGCGAACTAATCGCGACTAACTTCCGCGTGGTGGCGGCTGGCTGGCAGCAGAAATTCCACCAGGAATGTGACTCGCTCCGGACATTCCTGCAGCCAATTAAACGGAATCTGTAAACTTTCCATTACGATATATTTCATACAAATTTAATTGACTCAATTACAGCATGTTGAAATATGCCTAATCAGTCGTTCTGTCTATGTCTATGTCGATGTCTAGTATGTATGTAGGTTGTCTAGGTCTGGGATCCATATTTTATCTACATAGTAACCAGCAGATCAATCCGATTGGCAGGTTTGCAAGGCGTGAAACAGTCACAGCCATAGTCATAGGAACACAGCTTCAATGTTTGTTTTCTGAGTGGTTCATTCAGTTATTGGATTATTTAAATATTGGCAATTTGTCTAACTTTATAAATATGCAATTAGTTGCAAATATTGTGAGCGCTTCGCTCCAGGCTTCTTACACGAAAAACAGGTTCAAAGTTCGTTGGCTGAGTCTTTCCCTGACGCATATTGCAGTTTGAATAAATTACGAGTAAACATTCGAATGACAGTCACAGTCACCTCGTATTCCTATCACTTGCACTTCTATTCTAATAGCTAGCATTCGATTGGCAATCGCTTCAATCACTTTCAGCTATCAACCATTAAGCGGTGGGAGGTAGGGGACTTGGAGAAATTTGATACGTGGGGGAAACTACTGACTTAATTAACAAATATCTTGTGACAATCAACGTATGCAACGTCTAGTATCATTAGAACTATTAATAATATTAATATTTGTTGGTTTATTTGCGACTTTAATGTCGTTGCACTTGCATTTGCAAAAAAAAATCGTTTGTTCTTTCCCAAGGGTGCACAGATTGACCCAGTCATGCATATTCAATATACGAGTGGATATACCTAAATACAAGCACAGAATATCTACCCATGTACGACATCTGACCTCCAATATTTGCAATTGTCATCACCTCAGCCAAACATCATCATCGTCCACATAGCCATCGCCTTGTTCTGCCTCTCGATTTTGTTTACCTTGCCATTATTATTAAATCTTTTTCTCTGGCCAAACTTTGAGGGTGATGATGGATGCTGTTGGCTTCTTGGGCAAATAAGTCACTCTAAAACTCACTCGGCCGGAGGAAGCATTGAGTAAACCAGAAAGAAGGTGGGAATTAGATGGGTTTCTGCTTTAATTGTTGGTGCGACCGTCGACGCATGTGACCCCAATTGGACTCATAATATTAAAATGTAATTTGCCATGTCAAACAAAAATGTCACCCAAGAGGCAATAAACATTGCTCGCGGTTTTCTTTTACCGTGGCCGCCGCCGCCGCAGACAATGTGCGAACGGATGTGCAGCAGTAACCATTTGTGGACCCAGATCTCCCACCTCGCAGCTCGCAGCTCAGGCCTAGGTGTGATTTGAAGATAATTTTGCTTGACTAACTATCTTTCGAAGTAACCATTGGCTTTGGCTGTTTGCTCCAAGAAAACAACAATAAAATCGTAAATCAACAAATTGTTAGCATGCGTGAACGTCAGCGGCTCTGACGAAGGGCAAATCCAAACCAAATTATAAATATTTCTCTAAAAAATTGTGTCATCTATGGGAAGTGTGATATGTGCATCAGTGTGCCAATGTTAATCCGAGCTTCCGCTCTATTCTTATCGTGTCACAACTTCTCTCAAAGTATAAACGTAAATGTACGGCTCAAGTTTTTTTGAGGGATTTTTCGGGCTTTGTACGAGTTTTGTTTGTGTATCTGTTCGTTTAGCACATCTTCTGATTGCTGTTTGTGCCGCAATTGCCACGAAAGTGTAACGCAAAATTCAGGGCTAAGGGAGATCGACGATGACATAACACATAATGCCCCGTGAAATTGGGCAGTTTTCTTTTACGAGCATGCTGCGTGTGGTATGCGGTAATGCAACAGCTACAGCATCCGCAGTGGCAGTGTCAGTGGCAGTCGCAGATGCAGACTTACACGCACACTCACACAACCTGACGTGATATCGGGCTGCTGCTGCATTTTATCTTCATCTGTTTTATCCGCAAGACGGGACTACAATAACGTACAGAATTGATCAATCGTTATGCGATTTACATATGAGCCCCACATTAGTGATTGACTTGGCTGGCTGGGATGGAGCTGGTGCTGGCTGGCTGGGGCACCATCTTCATGGCGCATCAGAGTATTTACAGCTGGTTTTGTAAGCCCGTTTTTTCCTCCGTTTCATCTCTCATTTTTTCTGTGAGGGCTGGCTATGGCTACGGCTATTGCCTGTTGGCCATCGTCATGTTATTTATTTATACAATATTTAGTTTGTATTTTTCTTTTGAATTCGTCCGTTCCCGGGTGGTTTTGGTTCGCTTTTCGTTTCGCAATGACCCCAAAAATGTCTCAAATTGTCAACAGGTTGCTGGTCGAAAAGGTGGCCAGGGCAGGCTAGGCCAGGAATTTCTTTATAACTTAAACGTGTGTGCATAACTTAGCATAAAATCTAGACACAATTCTCCATTGTTCGAGATGAGTATTCTTTTTTCTTTAGCACTTGCCTTTCGGTTACGTTGCGAAATATTGAATGGAATGAACTTCACTTCCCACCAAAGCCCGCAAAAAGAACAACACTAAACCGGGGAATTCTTTCTGTTGTTATCCTTTAAGACAATATTTCACACTCGATTCAAGGCGATCAGCGCGACGTTGTGGAGCACAGAACACAAAGAATGGAGCACAGAACAGAGCACAACACGAGGCGGCAGATCTCGGCCAGCTTAACGATTTCCTAGCGATCACTTGGCTGTTGAGGGTTGAGGCGCCGACTTCAGACTAAGCGACATCCGGGCCCTACAAGCCGTCTTCTATGCGCCGCAGACACAGACACACGGACACGAAACCGACCAAAATCCAACACCAACAACCACCAGCAACACCGACGACAGAGACGACAGAGACGGCGGCAACGATTCGGATTCAGACTTCGATTCCGATTCGGATGGGGCCCGATCTCTGCCGATCCGATCCGATCCCATGCAAGTTTTGCGAGTGCTATGTTCCATCAGATTTTAGTTGCTGTCGAAGCGGAGCGGTGTCTGGCCACTGGTTCTTAGCCATTGCATGTTTTTGAGGGCCTGTTCTAGGATCTGCGATAAGAGCATCAACTGACATGTTTATTAGCGCTAAAATCTATGCACACAATGCATTCCAAATCAATAATTATCATAATTAACAAGCGCCTCTTCCTATAATAAAGTTTATTTTTAAATCCAAAGTGGACTGCCGCCTGGAGAATGTTTTGCAGTCGGCCAAAATCAAAAAATCATAAAAATGTATCCAGTAAATTTATCATTTGTGGGCAGGGCTGGCAGCGGGATTGTGCCTTATGATTGTGCAATTAAATGGCCCCAAACTGCCCGCAGCCAACGTCTGGTGGGGCTGACGAGAAAAGAGCAGTAACAGCCAGCCAGCCAGTCTCCGAATGGCCACTTGATGCACATTTTAGCAGTGTCATTCCGCACACTCGTAGTAGTAGCAGCAGTCACTAGTGGAAACTGCATTGTCTGCTTTAGTACTCACACATAGAAACCCATGCCAAATGAACAGAAGCTTACAGCAGACCTGCCTGACATTTGCCACCCCATTTGGGACCAGACCACCGCTAATTGCTCAATCGGAAGAATGAAGACAAAGCAATGAAAACCTGAGACATTCCAGCTTCATTTAGCTGTCATATTCCACGCCCACGCACTCTGAAGCTGCAGCTCATAAAATCGTAACATTTTATCAATTCATTCACAGATTTTGGGTTTCGGATACGTTTTCGATGGATACGCGTACTCAATTCAGCGTCAGTCTGAGCTTCAGTTAAGCTTCCGCAATTGCGAAGGCCAGTAGCGTTGGCATGCCCGACGCGTGCCTGTATCTTATTTGGGTGCTGTTGTTGTGGCGGCTCATTTCAATTGCTAAATATTTTTGGCAATTTGAGGAAGATTCTACGCAGCTCTTGTTACGTTAACGATACCCGAACTGAACTTATTTCAAGGCGTGCCAAAAGGCGTTATCAAAGCCAGTCATCGCCAAGAACTGAAATATCTATCTATGTATTTCCATACTCATTTTCGGGCCCAGTCAGTTTATCAATCAGTCTATTGTTTCTCCGTAGCGTCCGTTGATTTCCGTACACGTTCAATACGAATTTTCACTTTGTGTCGAATTCAATCGCTTTCAAAGTCAATGTCGCCGCTGGCCTATGGCGGAAACAAAAGACTTCGGACACAAACTTGCCGCAATGCCCCCCAGCATCGTGTTATATTATAGATACAGATGCGGCTATTTAACGACTTATTCGATTAGAGTTGATTTGTTTTTATTTATTTTCAAAGCATCTTTACATGGAAAACTACAGCACAACGAAATGCAAATAAAAACACACACACTGGCAGCCACTTTTCGGATATGATTAGGGGGAAATAGGAATATCTTTGTTGTGTATGATGCCATTATACGCTTTTAATGTTTTTGAACTTGACAAGATATCCAAATTTGCATGATAATGATTGGATGTTTGACTGTGAAAGAATAAACGCTGCCTGCTGCCGCCCCATTAGAGTATTGAGCAAAAACATTCTTGGCGCTCTTTTTTTCTGCACTCTACTCTTGATTGTGTAATTTTGGATGGACTTTTTGTGGCAATCGCCAGTGTACATTAAAACTCAATTAGTGCGTAACAGTTGGAGAACATTGGGGAAAAACGCAGACACACAATTGTTGGCAAGTTGGTAAGTAACTGAGAGTATGAGAGTATGAGTCCGAGGTGAACTGAGGCTGATTGGAAATCAATGAACCAACGAACTGGACACACAGCGGATGCTGGCAACGGCCTTGACCATAACACTTAAACGCCAAAAACCTTCAAACACAAGTTGCTGCTTGTTAGTCTCAGTCTCAGTCCATGCCCCTCAGTCTGAGTCTCTTGGTTCCGACTCGGACTCGGACTCGAACTCGGACTCAGACTCAGAGTCAGTTTATTGAATTTAACGCATAAAGGCAACTACTGCACAAGACCATTAATAAACAGCTGAAAGTCCAAACTGGGTGGCGGCCTGAACTCCGCAGACGCATTCGAGTTTTTTCGACATTGAACTGCACAAAGCACAAAGCACACATCTCACATCTCCTTAATGACGATGACAGTCCAATCGCTATTGTGAATCCAGCACACATGTCTTCTCTTCCGGCTCTTCCGGATTTGTTGGCCTAGCGCAGAGAGCAGTGGAGCAGGTCTAACGGTGACCTGACGACGACGCACCGCATCCGAGCAAATTGTCAAATTATGTTTAATGAGAAGTAATTCGGGTATGGCCATGTGGCGTGGCGTGCATTGGGTAGTCGTAATAGTACAAGTGTAACGTGTAATTGAAAGTGAAAGCCGAAAGCAGACGATACAATAGTTTTAGGGCTATAAAAATCACCCACAAACCGCACTGGACTGAGGCGAAGTTTCGGCAAAACCAGTTCGTTGTCACATGTAAAACAGAGCCGAACACACAAACTGAAGCATGGGCATATATGTATATTTCCTCATCTGGCAACGATTTGTAGGCAGTCAATTTGCATTTATTCAGAATGGGTACATAAAATACTCTTTAAGGTGTTTTATGGCACCTGGACCAACTCGCTACTCCATGGATAAAAGACAACCATCAAAAGAGCTGCGTTAATCATAATACGCATCACCGCTTTAGTAATTTGTTATGGTTAAAATGGGAAAGACAAGCCAAACTACAGTGAGGACTTACTTTATTGAAAATATATAATATTAAGACAATTTGGGAACTAAACTTTCATCTTAACGTAGCCTCACTGTAGCCCCTAGCGAATCATTTCACCAAGCAATTTGGACTCTATTTTTGTTACCGTTGAACTTGAATTTTCGCAAAGCCTCCAATCGCATTTACTTTAATAACACGTGCGCGGTTCTCTCAAGCACCATGTTCGATTATTTGTGCAAAAACTGAAAAGGTTTAATGATCTACAGACGCGATAATAGAAACTGGCACACAGACGAGTAGAACACCATGTAGCGGTGGGAGGCAGACTCAAGAATAGACCACGACTCAGGGGACTGCTCACTCCATCAAGGGGGTCAAAGTCAACAATCGCATTCGCCCAGTCATCAGCAACAACATGCTGTGCCCTCGCCAGCCACATTCGCTCCGCCAGTCTGAACTAAACTAATAACCCCGGCGCAGATTTCTAATTCTCTACGACAATATTTATGGGAAGGCATTAGGGTGATGGCAATCGTTGCCAAATCGAAGATACATAAATATTAGCAAATCTTTGCAGATACATATCTTTGATGATGCAAAATTATGATTATGAAATGTTCCTTGGCTGAGAATCTTTGCCACAGGTCGATGGAATTACGCACTTTGAAATCAGTTTTCAATACAAATACAATTTAGAAGTCTTCTCTTTATTTATTGTTTGCACTTCGCCTTATATTGGTAATAGATCGGCCATGCATACGATAAAATTTATGTGTATGATGGTAGCTGCTGTGAAAATAAGCAATGGTACGAGCATGTGTGGGATTGAATTTAAAATTGAACGTAAATTTAGAACTCGTAGAACGTTTTAATTGTGTGTTCATTATTCCATATAATCCTAACGATTCTAAGATCATCTAATAAAATAACTTAAAAACGGAATTAGCTTGCCCCTTGTTTGCCTTTTCAAAAGGATTCTAGTAACTCTGAGCGAATTCCACGCCCGCCTGACAAAGCAATCCCTTTGATTAACTAAAAATAGAATTAAGTAAACGAAATTGGAATTTTATAAATAGTTGTACATATATTAATTACTCTACTGCAAATTTCATTCGATAATCAACTTTTGCTAGATTTTCCTTTTGTATAATGAACGATTTTGAATTTGATGATAAATGCGCGTAAATTATGTTTGGAATATGGATCGGTTTTTCATCTATTCAAATAACAAGGTACAGATGCTCACCAAACGCTAAAAATGGTTGCATTGTAAAAGTGCGCTAAATCGCAGTAATGTGTATGTGAATATACTCGTATGTGTGGGATTCTATTTATATATGATTGTATGATTGTTTCCTCAGTATCCACATCAGCTTCTAGAAGGTAACAGGCTCAATCGGCACGGTGCATTCGCTATACATGACACGGTACATGGCCATCTCGGAGATGCCATGATAGTGCACAAAGGCGGCAGCAATCACAAGGATGTGGAATATCTGATGCGATTGTCCCTGCAAAATAAAATTGAGCATTGAGTCAAGCATTTTTCTTAGCTCAAAAGATAACCCAAACCGTACCCAGATGTCGAACTTTCCAGGGAACCAACGTTCGGGCACACGTAGAGCATACAGCAGGGCACCGATTATATAGAGTAGACCTAATAGAGAGACAAATTTAGATTTAATCTTTAAACACCCTCTGCATATGCAACTTACCCATGAGAATAAGCCAACCCAAACTGGCACGACTCATCTGGCTAAACCAGCCCTCCATGATGCTGTAATGAATGGCTGGAATGACGCCAGACAGTCCAAAGCTCATGAAAACGCCAGCGCGCAATGGACGGAGTGCTGGCTCCGAGAACTTATCCCACAGTGAGACAACGATGGAGAGCACGCCCAGGACAGAGACCACTGAGAGATAAATCACCTTTGGCTGGTAATGACAGTAGAAACCATAGTACAGCCAAGGTACAAAAGATCCCATAATAAGCAACGCAATTCCACAGTAGTCGAGCCTGTGGGTAAACAAAGTAATTAGCACAAATACACTTACAAGTATGCACGGAACTTACTTTGAAAACAGTCTTCCCATCTCTACAGAGTGACAGCTTAGTGTGTGGAAAGCAAATGAGAATCCTAAACAAACGATGGCCCCGATAAAGAAGGCGCCAAATACGATTTTCTCCTGTGTCTGAATCTCCACCGAGGGACGCGTAATGAAGTAAACAGCCACGCCAATGAAGGCAATGAAGCCCAGCAGATGTGTCCAAATGTTTCCCGTTTCCGTGTGAATGCGGAAAATCGATTTGAAGCACGCCCGGAACGAGGGCAGCGGTGGGCGATGTCCGCGGTGTAGAAAATCGTTATCCTGCAGCCATTTTGGTAGGTTTTTGTAGTGGCACACCTTCCAACTGGCCTCCCAGACCTGCATACGTCAGAGAAAGTTAATTATAAACGGTTAGTGAACTGGTGACTAAAAGTTATGGGGGTGGGTTCGAGTTTAGGCTTGGGTTAATGGTCTCAAGTCAGGGGCATAGTTTCAACACAAACCAAAAAACATAGTACAAATTATTTTTATATTTATTCAAAACAAAATAAAGTGCAACAATGTCACGGAATATCACACGAAAAGAGGGAGTTCCGCTTGAGCCACAGTTCATCAATTATTGAAAGTACTTACCTTGCGTACAAATTCCTCGGCTTGCTCAGCGGCATTGTGAGCCAATGCACCCAAATCGATCTCGTCCGACAGCACACCAGCTTTCAGTACTTCCGTCATCTAAGGGAAGGAAATGGTATGAGAATTACACATGCTTCGAACCGGAAAAGAACCACAAAAGCTTAAACTACACATTCAAAACGTTAAAACTAAAAGCAAATGGGACTGACGTCTTTATCGATGGCTTGACGCTCAATTGTATCCTCGTTCTGGTTCTTCTTTGGTGCCTCCTCGTTCGAAGCCTCACCCTTCGGCTCCAGATCCGGGTCTAAAACACTCAAAACAACCTCCGGCTGGGACTGCTGCTTGTCTGACATTTTGAGCGGCAAACAGAGATTCGTTTAAAAACTAAATCTAAGTGTGCGGTACAACGAGCGTTTCTACTTTGAAGAATCTGACTGTCGCATACTTAGTTGAAACGGTTTGTATAAACTTTTCGTTGGCGGAACAAGACAACAACAACAGCAACAATAACAAATGCGCCTGGCGATAAGATAGCGCGCCCGAAGCTGCCTCTCTCCGTACCAAACGTCCCATTATCAGCTCCCCATCTGACGTTGTTTGGTTATTTTTCCCACAGTGTACGGGCTAAGCCGTATCCGTGATTGAAAGTATTGAGTGAACTGTTTAACGGAAACGCCTTTAAAACCTTTCCAGTGTAGTATATGTGTCGAATGTTCTATATCTTTTGCAATTGCCACCTGCGGCAATAAGGCAATGGACACGTTGTGGGCCTCTGCAATAGTTCCCCCGATAAGGGCAGTCGTCGAAAACGACACAAAAGACTGCAGATACTTGGAGTACCCTGCCTGCGGCGGGCGCTCCCTGACTGCGACCAACGAAAAGGCGATAAGAAAACGCGCCGCCGGGTCAGAGATAAGGGAAGCACAGCACTTGACTGCGCAAAATGCTTTTTGCACAGCTGTTTAGCGTAAACGACAGGGGCGGACTCAATCGGCGGGTCAACTCACCTCAGCCTCGATGAGCTGTGTGTCCTCCGGTGTGGAAGGCAGTGGACATCCGGCATCATCCTCCTCGCCCAGCTCATCGTCGTACTCCAGCAAATGTAGATCATTGGTGCTGAGAGAGTCATCCGGGCCCCAGCCGCGTCGCTTGCGAAGAATCATTTGTACCTGCTCGAAGATATCTTCCTCGGCCTCATCGCTGCCGTGCTGTGTGGCCGTTGTGGTTGCGGTGGTCGCCGCACCCGCAGACGATTGCCCAGACGAGTCCAGGCCAGTGGTTGCAGTGGAAGTCTCCTCCACCTCGGCAGACAAATCGCTGACCGACTTCTTGCGCTCAAGCAGATTCGTGGCAGATTCCATGACAGTCCCTTTAGCCTCCCACACAAAAAGTTCTGAAATGTAAGAGATCCAATTAAACTAGGAACAGCAACTGAAGTTTTCCAAGTGAAATGGGATCGATTCTTTTTTTTGTAAGATATCACATTCTAAAAAGCAAAGGCCTGCTTGCTTTTTCTGTGTATTTTATAGGGGAATTGCTATATTGCGGCAATATCGATTTGATATGGATACAAATGTGGCTCCCAGCAACAGTCCAAGTGACCTTTGTATCCCAGCTGGTTCTATAGCGTACGGGCATGGCACAAGTATGAGTGTATATGCTTTGTGTATTTTGTATCGTTTAGCAAGTTGGCTGCCAATTAAAACTTTACATAAGATGTGACAGAGCGTTGCCAACGACAGCAGGAGTGGTGGGCAGGTGTCCAAGGACAACAGGGACACTCATTGATAACAGCCACATGACACTCATTGAGAACTTCGGCCACAAGGCCACGTGAGAACCACCAAGCGACACTTTGGATGCACATTTTTTTTCACCTGCGCAGTGCACACAATTCAGTTTTCCCAGTCCATTGAGGCCAGCACGGCCACAACAATTAAGAAGTGGAAAAAATTTCACTCGACTAGCCATGCGTCACTTACATATTTATGCGCTTCCTGAAGCTTGCGCTGCTCTTGGTGTAACTCCAAAGGATCTTCGAAGTTAGCACTTGCCCAGTTAACAATTTTTAACTTTAATTTCAGGATTTAATAATTTTTCAGAATATTTCAGTGTAACCGTGGACGTCTCTGTAAAATGGTCGTCCGACCCTCAAAAATATACGGAAATACACTTTCTCATTTTGAAAATATACCGCATATACAAATACCAAGAGCAGTAATATTTCTCGAATTTGATATTCTATTTAATATTACTAACAAGTTACACCTTTCAGCCCTGGAGCTATAATTTTACCCAATTGATGAAAATAATTTCAAGCTAAAAAAGGTAAACAAAAAACAAAAAAACGTAACGTATGTAAGTGGGAATGGAATTTTACGTCATTTGCCCGCTTTTTGCTGGTCAGCTGGTCAGCCACTAAAGTTACTATTCTGTTTTCCAAGTGGATTGGAAATATTAATAATGACTTGATTTTAGAGTGTTCTTACTGTTTTTCTGTATAAATATATTAAATAATAAAAAACAATCTATTTGTCAGCTGACTTAGATAAATAGAGATGACACTTTTACAGCCTGTATCGTTAACACTGTTAACTATTGATAACATATGTTAACCAACAGAACATATTGATATACTCGCGACTATCGGGGCACGACTCGTTTTTGAACACTTCCCGCTGTGGTTAAAGTTAGCGCGGAAATTTAAACTTTAAATTTTAAAAATAGAAAGTATGCACCTGGCAGTTCCTTTCAAACGCGCAAAGTTTCAAATCACTGCTAATGCTGACTGGCAATGTAAAGTAAGTCCATATGAGAGGCGTGTTATTTTTAGCGCTTAAAAATGTTTACTCTCCCAATTGTCTGAAATGTTCCTCTTAACAAATGGCAAATAAGATAAATCAGACAATACAAAGTATTTACAATGGGAATATTTTTAAACCCCCCTTATATTTCTAGCAGCCTACACTTAATACATTGAAACCATCTCTTAGAATATCTACTCAAATTGCGAGACTTTTTCTATCAAATTCAGACTCGTTTTTCACCGTGTACTTCCCCACCAACGTCCAAGAATAAACTTGAACTCTTCAGACTCAACCTTAAAAACTAGGCCATTAACATTAGTTAATCGATGGTCTGTGGTTGTGCTCTCGACTCGTCGTTCTGATAAGCCCTGTCAGAAACTTGGCCAAGGATCGGACAAAGATTTGGCCATAGACTCCAGCTAGCGGTAGAAAATCGATTATATTAAATTATTGAGTAGCTGAAGTTCAGGGTCTTCATCACAATATCACAAAAGAGAAACGCCGATAATAAACGCCGCTCGAATGACAAACGAGCGATAAAAAATGCAAAACGGCTATTTTGTTGCCATTTTCAGCGTATGTTTTTGTTATTTTTTCACGAAAATGCTAAAGACCCGGAAGATTGTTCCGCTGCGTTGCCGAAGCAGGCGGAAAGTGCAGGGACTTTTGCAAACATTTGCCCGGACACTTAGCACGTGGGTGTGGCCCCGGCCCCTGACCGACATTAGTGGAAAGTGAGTTAAAATTTCCCATCCCCTTCCATCATCAATGGAGTGGCAAAGTGTTTCCAAAAATACTTGGATGTGCTAAGTGGATGGATTTGCGTAAGTAAATAGACCGTAATAAAGACGGAATCAGTGTCCGCGTCAGGTCTGGGCTGGGATGGGGCAGTGACGAGTGTCATATATGTAAGCCTACGATTGAGTCAGACTCAATGTGTGGACTGTATTGACGTGACAACGATAATAAATCAATTGTCTAGCGGTTAATTTAAAGCCAAACATTATTTCGGTTTTCGTTTACCCTCCTTTTCTCTCCTTCTCCGTCTTCGTCTTCGTTTTCGGTTTCTCTTTTGGGGCGGGTGTGTGCCGTTTTTATATTATTTGTTGTTTTTGCGATAGGATCTGCATGTTTTGTTGGCCAATTTGGGGATAGGGTTAATAAACTTGTTCAAAATAAACCACAGAAGTGGCAGAAAAGCGGAGCCAACAGTTTTGCTTTCTTTTTGGCCAACACATTCGCTTTAATGGCTTCAAACTTGACCTTACCACCGGAGATCTGAAAAACTGAGCAACAAAACTGAAAACTAAAATTGGCCATTAACGCGGCTTCGACTTGCATTGGCATCGGGTCGACAGAAAGACACGAGAATATACTATATCTACATACATATGTGTAGACACACATGTGTACATACATATGTATAGCAAACTGCGCAGCTAAAGTCGACGCCAGCAGCAGAGCCGCAAGCAGCTGGCAGCGAGCAGCGACGTCAGCGGCTGGAAACATGGCCAGCACGGGCCCGGAGCCCGCGAAGCTCGTTCATTTTGTTTATTTATACAGCCGAGCGTGTAGAACTCCATATTAGTGTCTTCTTGGCGTTGGCCCCAGTCGAGTCCGAATCTCTTCCAGCGTGCGGCGTGTGTGAGTGAGCGAGTTGATTCCTCGGAGGGAACCCCATACGCGTACGTGCAGAAATAAAGCAGAACCCCTCCCTAGAGCGGCCAGAACAGGTACGGAAGTGAGAATTTTTGGGACATCTGAGGTGTGAAAGTGTTGCATAAATTAGAGAGCAAGTTTTTGGAGACGGGACTGTCCCTAACCCAAATTAACAGAAACTGGAATGATCAGCGAACAAAAGTGTGCACTCGACTTGACCGACTTTTGCCTGCTCTTTGGACAGTGTGTACTCCTCTGATGACAGCGGTGGTTGTGCTGGTGCTGGTGCCGCTGGGGACCGCTGTCTGTCTGAGATTTTCTAGTCGACCTTAACCCAATGCGTTGCACATAGATTAAATGCTAAAAACTGGCTTGAGGAGCTGCAATTTTGCCAGTCAGCCAAGGCCAAGACTCTGGCAGCATTGAGGTGGCCAAAACTAAATTTTTTGAACTTGTAATCGATTGCAATTCAATTTGCAGCTGCATCAGGTGCCTGGCCTCCATCTGCACCCCATCATTGTGCCATTGTGTGTACACCCGACCCCACCGGCCATGGAATCATGGTTAAGCAAACATATTAGATGACCATTTGTACCTGTTCTCTTTGCAAAAGTTCCCATCCCATTCCCATCCATTCCACCCATCCGTTACAGTTCCCAAAAAAACAAAGAGAAGACAGCAACGCACACACCGACTTTAAAGAGCCGAAATGTTGAAAATTGTTCGAAAAAAACCCAATTAACGTTGCAAATATTTACCCAGTAATTAAAGATTGTCAGAAGAGCGTCTGCCCAAAGAGTCTCTGGCACCGAACTGAACCAAACCAGACTCTGACTCTGGCGCTGGGCACCGTGTTAGCTATGGATTTGGCTGTGGATATGTGGATGTGGATATATGGTTGCCAAGTGCTCGGCTGACTCGGCGGAATGGGTTTACTGGCTGCCTTGCCTCCTCTGTAAATGCCTCGGCTGGCAAAAAGAAAAAAAAATGAATTTACTGCGCTAAGCAAGCATGAAACCATAAAACATATGCACTTGACACAGCCAGAGCTAAATGATTAACCTGTTGCACTCCCCCTCCTCTTGAAACCCAAAACGAAACGAAACGAGTCGAGTCGAGTCAGAACGTGCCAGTGAGGGTTGCTCGACCCTTTGGTGTACCGTCTACCTTAGCATGAACTTAAGAATTAGTTACATTATGGGTCTGTCACTGAGTTCTTCTATCTCCCAATACACAGCTGATAGTCATCGCGATGGGGCTAATGTATTCGGGAACTTCACATGCCTCGCTGATTGTTTTCATTTACACAACACAAATGCGTGTGAAAATCGTGTTGCGATGACTATAATCCATAGGAAAACATCCGCTCTAAACACATGAGTCTCGTCAAACATCAACACTTGACGACAAAGTATCAAGATCTTTTTGCCGTGCCGTGCCGTGCATTTGCCAAATGCAATTATGCATAAAAAAGGCACATACAAAAGCTGCAATCTGTCGGCTCATTAATAGCACACATGAATCACAGATGGTTTGTTTGGTTGGATTGGACAATGCATAGAAGACTAATGCTAATGCCCTCCATCGGCCTTCATTAGATCCGAAATTAGTGGCAAATTAAGTTGTTTTTTTATTTTTTCTTTGTTTCATGTTGAAAAATCTTATAAATTAACGCCTTTAGCGGGGCTTTTCCGCACTGTCCAGACAGCTTTTGGGTGTTTAGATACTCGTACTTTTTGCATTAGTCACACAGACAGAGAGCCAAAAAAAAGAGAGAACCAGAAACTGAAACTGAAATTGAACGACGGATTGTTAAACATTTCAAAATGTTCGGTAGACCCATGTTCGAGTACAGCACTCGTAGACCTGGGGGGGCTGGGTAAATCCACTTCGCAGTCGCGATTCTGATAATGCTGACAAGGCGTTCGACAAGCACCTCTGAAAGGGTATGAAATTGGCAAAAACCAGAATCAATTATGCATACAAAACACATATTTTATGCGTGCGTGGCAGTCTGCCGCTGCGGCCACCTCTCCTTGTTCGTTTCTTAATTTATTTGTTCCTATTTGTCGAGCTGCTTAGTGTCGAGTGTCCAAGGCGGGGCAGCCGGAAGACTCAGACTCTGCCTCAGACAGAGTCCCAGCGTGCACCAGCAATGGTCCGTCGGCCTTTGGGCTTACAAAAGTGTAGCAAAAACCCGAGACGAGTCTCAGGCAAGGCTAACACTAGGAGGGGAGCTGCGTGAGCGCCTAAAGTGGAGAGTGATGACATGACAGGAGGACAGGCGGTGGTGACAGCGTCAGCAGCCAGTGGAACGGGTGACTGCGACTGCGACTGACTCAGGCGTCGTGTCGATTGGCGTCACATTTTTGGTCGTGATGATGCTCAGAGCTCACTTTTCCTGTCTCCAGTGTCAATCTATGGGTGCCAAGTGCCTTGCATACGAATGGGTCTAGGAATTGCTTACGGAATGGCCAACAGAATGGGAATGGGAATGGAAATGCGAATGCGAATGGGTACACGGGTATGGGGCTGTAACCCTGACAGAGACCCAGTCTCAGTCGCTGTTGGCAGTCGCACGGTTGCAGTCCACAAAATATCAATCATACGCCGTGTATAACCAATTAGTGGCACTGGCAGGTGGCAGCAAATGGCGACTTTCAATGCGAAGGCTCTCCAAATTCAATTACCCGCCATGTGATCCATGAAAATTGCTAACATTAAAGCACAGCAACACGGTGCAATTTTTTTAAACTCCAGTCATTTGACAGTCATTAAATAAAAGTCAAACTCTAAGCAGGCCTTGATTTTAAAGTTCCTTTTCGACAAACAAAACTAAAAACCAAAAGAAACACAGACATAATGTTCTTGTCGTGTGCTGGAAAATATTTCTAAATATATCGAAGCTAAAAAGAGCACCTAACCCAGTTGATCTCCCCGCCGATGCCGCAAACTGGATATGTGGCGACAAGCTAATTATAGACGCTAATAGTATTCCAGAAGTTTCTGCCTCAAGTTCCGGTTCGAGTTCCCTAGGTCAGTGGTTAAACTAAAACTAAAACTAAAACTATAAACCAAACACACAACAACGAATGTTACATAAGAACAAGTTCTCGAAAAACATTTGTAATTGAATACATTTTCGGTGGATAATATGCACATTAATTCGATCAAACCAATGATGTTCCGTGTGCAATTTAAATAACAATACATACCTAACAATCGTCCAAAAGGAAGACGAACCATCTGCCCGACGAAGGCAATGGCAAAGTCAAAGCCGAAGACCAACCAACCGATAATATGTTGAGGCTGCCATGTAAATGCTTAGAACATAAACGCTGTGATGTGAGTGTTGTGTGTTCTGGGTGCTGGTATCGTAGAGATTTACTCATGTATATGTAGACACTCGTGCAAGATGAATGCCAAAGTTAGACCGACTTTAGTGCCAAGGCGAGAAATTCAAATGAAGCCTTGAGTTTGGCTCTGTTCAGGTTTCCAAGCCATTGACTTGCGGTCGTGGTCAGCCAAGAATCTTAAATACCCAGCCAGCAACCAACAATCAGCATCTTCTCTACTCGTATAATGCGAATCTCTTGCCATTATACATTTTGAGATGGCAATTTTTCAAGTTACAATCATATGCCAATCGGTTTGTAGGTGCAACAGTAGCAGCCTCGGACTGCAGCGTTTTTATCTCGATTCGTTGCGCTGTCGTCATTCATCATTCGTTTTGGGTTTTGCCTTGTCTCAAGCTCTGTCTCTGGCTCTCCCTGCTGCCTCGTTCCTTGTCCCGTTTTGCATATGGGATAACTAAATAAGACTTCTCTTACATTTCATTAATAACGCGCTTGCGTAGTTGGCTTCTGGCATTCTTATGCGGATCACGCTCGTCTCGCTAGCATAATCAATAGCCCGCGACTCTCGAGCCGCGACTCTCGAACGTGCTAAGCCTCTCTAAGCACTCGGGCTTTTAGAATATCTTTTCATTCAATATTTTGGCAACGCGGCGTGCGGACGTCGAGCTCTGAATTTTCGATTTTGGGCGAAAATTTCTAAAGACTCTTTCCCCCCCTTTTCCTCCCGTCCTGCAGTTGCCAATTGCAGAATCCGAATCGGAACAAAGCGAAAAGCCAAACCAGCCGCAATGACTACATACATGAAGATATTCGAGGAGCGCATCTCCGGCCTGTCCAAGGGCGTGGGTGAGTAAAATATAAATAGAGGAAAACTCTTGTGGAATTATCAAACTAACTTTTTAAACATTTTTGTGTAGATGAGACTGTGGACAGCTGGTTCCTGATGAGTTCGCCAGCGCCTGTATTTGGTGTTGTGTTGCTTTACCTTGCATTTGTTCTGAAGATCGGACCCGAGTTCATGAAGAACCGCAAGCCCATGGATCTGAAGCGTATTATGGTGTTCTACAATGCCTTCCAGGTCTGCTACTCCATTTGGATGTGTCGCACGGTGAGTCCATAAAACCCGTCATAATTATTCAGATCATAAAGTGGCTGCCAATGCTCCTGCTCCCCATTGATGTATTATTCAGTTATCATAAGCACCCTATAAACGTGCTCGTGCAACATACTAAATGAGGGCATCTATATGTAGTAGTTCTCATTGAATATTCACATAATTATAGATTATTCTAATCTAATCAATTCGTTTTGTTCCTTCATTTACAGTCCATTCAGGAGAGCAATGTGATATCCTCGATCTTCTCGAAGAAGTGCGAAATCAATCGCACACGTGAACAGAATCTTACTTTATACTCGGGCGCCTGGTTCTACTTCTTCTCGAAGATCATCGACCTGCTGGACACGACGTTCTTTGTGCTGCGCAAGAAGAATAATCAGGTCTCGTTCCTGCATGTCTACCACCACACCATCACCGTTCTCTTCTCCTGGGGCTATCTGAAGTACGCGCCTGGGGAACAGGGCGTGATCATTGGCATCCTCAACTCGGGCGTGCACATCATGATGTACTTCTACTACATGGTGGCAGCCATGGGACCACAGTACCAGAAGTACCTCTGGTGGAAGAAGTACATGACAAGCATCCAGCTGATCCAGTTCGTCCTCATCCTCGGCTACATGTTGGCCGTCGGCGCCAAGGGTTGCAACATGCCCAAGACACTCACCTTCTTCTTCGTGGGCAACACCGTCATCTTCCTATATCTGTTCGGCAACTTCTACCGCAAGACCTACAACAAGAACAAGGGCATCGATGGCAGCTCTCGGACCGGCAGCAGTCTGGCCCAGTCAGCACTCCGCGCCGCCGGCGGCATGGGCTGCATGCCCAACCAGAGCCAGATCCAGATCAAGAGCGAGAGCCAGGCACAGCCGACCAAGGCCTATATCGATCTGAACAACAACAGCGTGAAGCCGCTGAAGCTGGAATGAGCGCGGGCCCTGGTTCGGATGGGTTTCAGTTTAGCAATTATTGTTTTGTAGAGCGGGGCTTTAGTCTAGTTTGTAGTGTATCTTAATCTCTAAATATCTACGCATCTGTAGCAGGCACAACGTACCATCTATGATGCATGTATAATGTTTATGCCGAGCAGCCGAAGATTACAACCCAAAAAATAGCTAGGATCATAAGAGTGTGCCTGATTGTGGAATAGTCTGACTGAGTATGTGTTAATGTTTTCCAGAGTTTGAGTTTGAGTTTGCGTTTGAGTGTGCGAGTGTGATAGAGTTTTTATTAATGAAATGCAGCCGTAAATCGTTTCTCGAATTGTCATCTCGGAAACAAGAAAAATTGAATAAAACTTTGATTTTTTATCTTTAATAAAACCAAGCCTTTGTGTCTGTTCTTTGCCGGCTCGAGTCGGGTTTCGCATTAGATAACAACAACCCCCAACAACCAAACCTGTTGTATCCCATTATTTATGACAACGCCAGCACCCGAATCCATGGCCAAATCATTTCCTAGCTCTTGTGCCGGGCCACGGGCCACGCGCTCGTTCTCTCCTCAACCCAATAAAATTATGCAGATCTGCCATCTGCCAGATATTCTTCTGCGGCACATTACGATTGATTAATACCTCACGATTAATCTCAGAATCTCCCAGTCCCCGCCGAATCTCTGTATCTTTGTATCTCAGAATATCCCAGTCCCCGATTGTGTGCTCTGTTCTGGCCATGTAGTGTCCTCCTAGCCATGAACTTGGAACCTGGCACGCGTGCTGCTGGGCTGGTTATGCAATGGCTTCCAACCAGTTTTCGGGTCCGGCTCCAGACACCTTGGCGACGCGGAGAGTGTGGTCATGGCTAAATTAGAAATTCTAATTAATTTTTTTGATCTCTTTCGAATTAATTCTCACACACACACGCCTCTCCATCATCGTTTACAGAATAGACTAAAACAACAACCCGTATTTATGCTGATTAGGGGGGCAAAAACTTAACGTTTCGTTCCAAGTCAAAGTTCAAGGGCCATTTAAATAATTTCGATGTTAACTGTGTTTTGCTGTAAATAAGTGTACATTTTCGGGAAATTTGCATAGGTCATAGCCAACAACGGTCAATAAAAACAATCATCAAACGAGAACTTCCATGAGGATGCCCTCGTTTCTCTACTCTTGCTCTATATAACAAAGTGGATCACTTTGAAAGAAATTTAAACAACATTTCTGCCCCTCATCGTCTGGAAAATTGTCTTAAAAACACCGTGAAAATGTTGTATTATTTCAGCTAAAAAGTGTGCACTGTTTTTTGTATTGTAGAATTAATGTAAAGTGCATGTAGCATTTCCATTTCTAGTTATGCCCATCCCCATTGTACAAAATATATTCTCATGATTGGCTTCTTTTAAATCTAAATACAGCAATATTTTATCCATACCATAGAAGATATTGAAGTTGCGCAGACATGGAGAGATCGACGGACAGGTGTCGCCACGGTGACATGTAGTTACTGTGTAGATCATGGACAATGTATCCAAAAAGAAAACTGCAAAAGAATGGACTGCGAAGAGCTTAAATTTCGAGCTTAATAATAAATAGCAGGTGTCCTAATATCTTACTTCCTCGAAGATTTCAAGCACCTTGATGATAGATGATAAAATGCAAGCAAAAACAAAACTCTGGATACTCTGGTTAGTTTTCCATACAACTAGTTCTGATTTCTTCAGCATGTTCAATCAGCCTGATCAGATCTATGATGATCGTGCCATAAAACACATACAAAACTGGCTCCGATTCGGCCAGTCCTCAGGCTGGTACAAGAAAGAGGTTTTGCTTTGGGTATTTCGGTGTTTGGCTTTTGTGTGCCTGTGTTTGTGGTCAAGATCAAGGTCAATTGCCCAACACCAAACCGGCTTTATTGAATACTGTATCCGCAGAGCGACTGGCACCGACTCCACTTGAAGATGCGTTTCCACTTCCGCTTTGGGTTCCGTTTTGACTGATTGATCAATAAAAGGTTGTGGAATTTATCAGATCTTCATCTCAACAGCTTAGCTTTTCTGCGTGTATGCTCAAGGTGCCTTTTAAATGAGCTTCTAATGAGCGAATACGGACCGAGGCAAGACGATCATCGGTGGCAAGTGGACCAATCTTCTGGCATCGCTCTACCGTGTTCTCAGAGCCTCGTAAAAATTCATGAACTGGATATGCTTCATCGGCAGCATCAGCAGAATCACCCCACCATCAAAGACCTGTTCGTGGGGCCACGCCTATTCAAATTCAAATTTCGCTGCGATTACGTATCTTGGTTTCCGCAGATGAATGAATGAATAGCTTGATCTGGCTATTGTACTTCGTCTTAAATGCGTTCCTTGAGAGTGGATTTCCTTAAGCATCCGTCAGGTGTTGTCCATAATTATCAATGAGAACACTTTGGCTGGGAAAAGGTGTGGCTAAGTTGGCCTAAACAAATACTATTTGCCTATTGGTGGTACGCGTACCAGAGTAAATAGTTCCTTAAGCAAATGCTTTTATGATTGCGTCAAAGGTGTATCCATAGGAAGTGAGTTGAAGTTAAAAGGCAGAGGAGACATATTCTCACAGTCTGATCAAACAACAGATTTCGAAAGACCATTCCAATTTTATCCAATGAAACATCTTGTTATATTCGAAAGCACTTTTAGGCAGATCAATTTTGCAAACATTTCCTGAACACATCTTCCAAATTATCACTCCCCAGTGAAGGCCCCACCCCAATGACCAATCCAAGACAAAGAACCATTCTTATAATTTTTATAAAATTTTGTAGAAAAAAAATTCTAGTTTATTTGTTAGATTTTGTTTGTTTTAGCTATACGTAAATATCTTTTTCTCTTCGTTTACAACTACTTTACATACCGATGCGTACGAGTACATAAACACCTTAAGAAAACATATTCATATGCGTACCTAAATTTATTTACACAACTAACACTTCTTCTTCTACTACCTCATCATCTTCTGTGTGGTTTACCTAACTTACTTGTAGTTTAGTTCAGTTTCGACCGAAAGACATACAAGCACTTCTTTCATTTGGTGTCCGCCTGAGCGGACATCAAACGAGGCGAGCGATGATGGCGACGGCTGCAAAAAGCAATTTTAACTGTTTGAACATTTACATATTATGTGTATCTATCTATCTATCTATCTATCTGTATATTGGAAACCTCATTTGTTCCAATAGCCAGACAGAGCAGACGAGTGTATGGTGTCTCGTTTTCTTGTTTTACGTGTTTTTGGCGGCGGATTACTTAAGAAATTAGTCAACAAAGTTGCACATAGAACATGGAATCTCAGCTCTCAGTGTGTGCCCCGCTTTGTATGAGTATTGAAAGGGGGAAGGGTGCGGGCTCTGGGCTCTAGGCTCTGGGTGTCAATGGCCTCGACCCTACAAGGCCTTCTGCTTCAGCTCCAGCTCTAGATCCTTCGCTGCCACCTTATTCAGATCCTTGGCACAGCTCTCGTTATTGTTCTCCGCCGACAGAGCCTTGGCCTTGGCAGCTGCCTGCTTCTTCTTGTAGGACTTCTGGTAGAAATCGTTGAACAGGAAGTAGAAGAAGACGGCATTGGGCAGGGTGAAGCAGACAGACCAACGGGGATAGCCGCAGTCCGTGTACAACAGCTGGGTCTGATGGATGAAGGCGCAGCAGAACTGGATCTGAAATGTCAAAAAGTTATAGCAACAGGAAACCTAGTGAGATGCCCCATTGCTGGCTCACCATTTGCAGGTTGGTGATGTACTTCTTCCACCACAGATACTTCTGCATCTGGGGACCGAAGGCGGAGAGGAAGTAGTACGAATACATGATGATGTGCACGAACGAGTTGATCATGCCGATGAAGGTGCCGTGTCCGCCGGGATAGTATTTGCTGGTGCCCCAGCTGATCATTGGCATCACAGTGTGGTGGTAGACGTGCAGGAAGGTCACCTGGCGATCGTTCTTGCGCAGCACAAAGAAGATCGTGTCCAGCAGCTCGGTGATCTTGGCCAGATAGTAGACATAGACCACGCGCGCCTCCCTGTAAGCTTTGGGCGTGCGTGACCAGTCGACGGGTTGGCACCGCCAGCTGTATGTCTGCCAGATGACTACACCCTCGTACACCATCCACACGCTGAGCGCCACCTGGAAGAAGTTGTACACCAGAAGGGTACGCTCCAGCTTGAAGGGCTTCCGGTCGCGCATGAACCGCGGTCCCCATCCCAGCACGAAGAACAGGTACAGGCCGAGGATGGCAAGCAGCGGCAGGGGGGACTTGATCAGGAACCAGTCATTGGTGCGGGGATCTACAGGAAGACATAGTAGCCATAGGATTGAGTAAAAGGTGTCTTCGATGGGAGGAGCATCACTCACCTGCCAGCTCGATGAACAGAAAGTTCCAATAATCCGTTTTCGATGCGTTGACGGCTGCCATTTTGAAGTGTCTCTTTTGTGTCACTCAACCACAAGAAACGTGTGTATTTGGTAGTTTTATCTACGGTGTGAAATTTAAGAATCTGCTAAGCTCGTGTCGCTCCTCAAAACGTTCCTCAAATGCTCAAAGCGAACGAGTTTTGCCAAATCTAAAAATAGGGAAGAAGGGGGAAATAGTAGATGTGAAGTCTGGATGTGCGAATGCGGGTTTCAAGTTTGTATTTAAAATTATGTTAATGCCGAGCCACTAGTAATTGATTGTCATGGCGGGGCACTGTTGCCGGGAGATCCGAAAGCTGCATAAATATAATAATATTCGGAGCCAAAACAGAATAACAATTGGTGACCAGAGTGACCAAGACTTTTGTCTTCAATTCATTTCATCTGGTCCGGTGTGGAAGATACGGAAAGCTGTCGCCGTTCGCTTGCGGAGGTGAAATGTCATGAAATTATCATGTAACAGTAACAGTAAATTATATTCATTATTATGAATTAAACAACAAACAAAACACACACACAAATTGGTGGTCACCACATGGCGATGGTTGCCACACGGCCTGCCAGCCAAATTGGGACGCACTCCGGAGACGCTGCGGCGTCTCACGTGTGGAACGAATACAACAAATGAGATGCGAGTAATAGTTATACCCACACACAAATTCACCCCAAAACTTGAAACAAATTAATTTCATGTTGAGCTTTTTGTTTTGGCTCCTCTTTGAGCTGAAATCTACAACAACATCAGGTTGGAGATCATCTGTTAAATTGCATCGAAGAGGCTATGCTCTTGCTCTGCAATCTATTATACTACTTGAAGTAGCTTAAAATAATAATCAAATAATCTACTATTAAACTACAATCTAATATATCTTTCCTATATCCTTTAATACCTGAAATCCTCTTATACAAATCATTCAACTCCATCTAATTACTCAAAATTATGAAATGACGTTCCTTGACTTCCAGTTTCACACTTGAACTTGGCAGAGACCGATTAAGAGACCGATCCATAGAAATACCGAAAACAACTTCTTGAGCTACCAACAATCGCAACAAGCAGTTTGATTTCTTTGCTCGTTTTCGAGGCTATTCTGATCAACTTCTGGGCCTTTTCATCTCGAGAGAGATCTCAAGAGATCTGAAGTGTGCAAAGTGAGGAACAAATTGAGATAATAAATGAAGCATAAATATTTTGAAGGGCAAGTTGGTCAACAGACGGGTTTGGCTATTGAGGTTTTCGGCCAGCCATTTCCTGCACTTGCTCTCATGAATATTAGCTGCAGCCATCAAGACAGAATGGGGCTGAAAATGGGGCGATAAATGGCTGCACGATAGCAAAAGGTGCTAAACACATTTGTGGTCCCTCGAATATTTTCAAGCAAATCCAGTTTATCAATTGGTAAAAATCGCTGCGCGACCTTGCCACAATTTGTGCCTGGTCTGGTCTGGTCTGGTCTATGGTCATTTCTGGTGCCATTGGTGCTGGGAAATCTGGCAGCCTGACGCTCCATCGTGTCTGGCTGATCGTTGTCAACAAATTTTATGGGGCATTTCCACTTGGTTAGTCACTTGTTAAATAGGCGGCGGCTCTTTCTTGAAGATCTTTGGATTTCTTTTTGTTTTGGTTATGGGCCTTGACCACGCCTAAAGCCAACGCACACAATATTGTGTCAACTATTGCCCAATTTCAGACCAAATATTGCAAATTTTTAATATGATGCAACAGTTGACAAGAGCTGGCTTGACCTTCGCAGGGAAATACCCTTTCTTAAGGGAGAAGTTTTTGGTTTCCAAGCTGCATGGAATGTCTGCATCAGACATCAAGATTCTTGTCTCCCACTGATTCCGATTCTACTTCTATATTTATGTAGATATATTTGATTGTTCTGATTGTTCACACACATACACACACACACTTTGAAGAGCTTTTGGGGCACCTGTTGCAATCACTTCGATTGCCGTGCACTTAATTTACGACAACTCTTAATGTTAACACCATGACAACTGTTTTTTTGTGTTTCTTTGCTGGCTCTGCTGCTCGCTTCATCTGCTTCTTATGACTGGCTATATAGAGTAGGGTGGCACTATTTGGTAGTGGTGCTATCGTAGATATGAGGAGAGGAGAGAGACCTTTGCTGGCATCCGCTACCCACGAGACTTGTACGCGCACTGAACTGCTACGTCGAGCTGCACGGCGCTATGTATAAAAATTTTGTCTAAAGGTTCGATTCGGTTTCGTTGTTTCTTTGGCGCTGTTTTTTGGACTCTATTGGTTTTGTTTCTGTTTCGATTTTGGTTTCAGTTTTTTTTGGGTTTTTGTTTTTGTGTTTTTAGTTTGCTGGGGGAACTTTTGTTGGTGCTGGCTCTGGCGTCTGTTTATCTTTATCTGAGGCCCGAAATGTTCTTTTGTGGCCGCTACGTTCGATTGGAGGCTGCGATCAAGTCGCATCGAACGATTGCCAGGTCTCGTTTTTCTATTCAGAATTTTGATGACAACAGCTTATAGGGTTTTTGGGGTATAATTGTGTCTGTGTTTGTTTATGATTCTAAATGAATATGCGTCCGTGTTGCCGGTGTTCAGTTGTTGCCGCCTGGATTTTGCCAGAATATTAATTTGTTTTCAATTGTATTCGGAGGTAAAGCCTTTTTGCACAGCCCTATAGATTCCTAAATGATTTTTGAATAGTTTTCAAAAATAATGGACAAAGCGTTGCAGCAATATTTGAATAGCTTTAATGATGAGGATACATTTTTTTCAATTTTTTGTATCACTATATTAACAAGACACCAAGAACCTCTACAACATAATTTCTTTTTGATAATGGAATGATATTTTAATTTTCCCCTCTTGCTCTTTCAATTCTTTCATTTTCATTACTTCGGCTTGAGATTTATTCCACTTTTGATTGATCAGCCTTGACCCACATTGAATATTCTTCAGATTTCTTTCCGCATCATGTTGAACTCTAGAACAAAATGTTTCTCTTACGTTCTCATGCGTAGCTGGTTAAGAATTCAGTTTACCTTTTTGGGCCAATACGGAAAACTGCCTAGTCCACAAAATTCTCAAGCAATGTAAAACTTGTAAAAGTTGTAAATTGCTCAAACTGATTTAAACAAGCATAAAGCGTTAATGGCAACGTATAATTTACGGATTCGTTGGCACAATTTGGAATGTTTCAGATGTAAAGTTCCGTTAAAAGCGAGTTAATTCAAGGAGACACGCGCTCTGGCCAATAATTTACATGCAAATTCTTTTTGGTGGCCCAGGGCTCTCCATCGATTCTAGCGATCCACAATGATCAGAGCGCTTCGATTAATGCCACTTCCGGGTCAAGACTATCATTCGGTATTGGATGGTTAATGAGACCACACAAACACCGAGACGGAGGCTAAGGCTGGGGTCACTCGCAGTTCAACTTTTGGCTTTGCTTAACTGTGTCACCGGCGAATTGAACTTGAACTTGCGATGGCAATGTCTATTTCACCGTCGATTAGCTTATGCGAATCTATAACCAGCGCATACAGTGGCAATCGGCGAATACGATTAAACTGCATAAGATGTGGGTGAATGTCGGTCGGTGGGTGAATCCCTAGGAGCTGGTTTCCTTTCGAAGAGAATCCATCATGCGCCGCGTATGCCGTTGCTGCCGTTTTCTTCCGGTCTGGACATTTGCATTTGTCTTTTGTTTTGTTTCGCCATCAACCAGACACATAGCAGATCATAATGATATACAAAAGATTGGTTGGTTTATTATCTCTATGCGCTGCTGCTGCTGCAAACACTGCCGAATCGATTCAGAGAGGGGGGAGCTTCAGTCTCAGCCGCGAGCCTCTGCATGTTATGCAAATTCCTTCCGCAAACATTTACATAGACACAAACAAACCAAACAGGCGAACAACCGTTAAACAATTATTATTGAATTTTGTTTGTACCCCTCTCTGGCTTCCCTTCCCCTGCAATAGCAAAATTGCGTAGACAAAAGCAGTCGCACGAACAACAATTAATTGTGCAAAAAAAATTCTCTTTTGGCTCATTTCGTTTGTCCGACGCTCGACGTTCTGTAGAATTCTTAATGGCAGATGGGACAATTTTTTCTAATAAATTAATTATAAATATGTATTGCTTTTGGCATTTCTGTGCGTGTGTGTGGATGGTTGTGTGTGCGTCGCCAAGGCCGGCGGATGGGCCGCCAAAATCGATTTCCGATGCCCAACCATTGAGTGCTCTGTGAGCCCTGTGCCAAAAGATTTGCAACGTGAGTGCATTAAAGCTCGCTTTATTGCTCTGCCCAACGTATTGCTCTTAGTATTGTAAACAACAATTGCAAATTAGGCTCTTAAAACTATAATTGTAGCGTTAAACCTTTTCGTGGTATATCAGCGACTCTGCGTGGCTGCTTCGTAGCGATGACAGCGTGATGGCTATGGTAGGCACGGAACGATAAACGATACCAAAGAATAGTAAAGCGTGTCCAATTAAGTGAAATGTATTACCATTTAGGTAAACTTTAGGTTTGTATATTGAATCACGGGTTATGTAGCGCCTGCCCATCACCATTAGAAATACCCAAACTTCTGGGTAAAATTAAAATACTCATTACAGGGAAATGAACTAGGCTATATATTGACTCTGCTGCGTGTGCTGAATATATGAATACATCAAGTGTATACATATGTATGTATGTATTATTTAGGGTCGGAAATGCTTCTTTCTTTTAGTTGAAAGCCGGGAAAGAGTTTAAAACCCAATGCGAAGGCTGACTGCTTTTTAGTTATACTTACGTCTTGAACGGAAAAAGAAGATATGGGGATCTTCGTAGTGCATTTGCAGTATTAAGTCGCGTCTTTGATGCTGGTGAGGCTTGCTCGGGCAGGCACGAACCACCCCAATCGCAGAATGGAGTAGTCGAACGGTGAATCATGTGCTGCCGCGCAGTTCGCTCACTGCTGGCGTCATCTGTCGTTGGTGTATTCAAGCTCAGCTCAAAGCTTCGCCTAAAGTTGCCAGATCGCTGGACAAAAGTTTGACTCGAGTGCTTAACGGTTGCTTTTCGAATTCTGAATAAATTAAATTTAATTTTGCAAACTTGATTTATGAGAGAATCCTACTCTAATTGTTGAAAGCTTATCAAAGTTGTGTGTCTGTGTTTGCGTGGCTTAATTATAAGTCTCAATGAAAGTACAGGGACAACATGTCGATGTCGCATGGAAATTACAAAACTTTGGACTGGCTTGCAAGTCATTTACAATTCAAAACTTTTACATTTATTTGCTTCAACCATTAAAATATAACTTAGTTTTTTAAAGTGCTTCCAAACTTGAAGTGCTTGAAGTTAGACCAATTCTGATGCAGCATTCACATTGCCCTTTACGGCTCACAACTGTTGACTTCAATTAGAGAGAACTATTCTGAGAACTACACAAATGTACATACTATAAACCATGTTATTAAAAATACGGGCAAGGATACTTAACAACTTATGCACATTTTTTCCTTGGGAAAAGTACTCGCTCTTGCCATTTTCATATAGAACAATCAACAACAATAACACAATTGTGAAATTAAAGAGACCTATTATTAGATGTAGCTACGTAAATGTTTATTAACCGATTACATGACAGTGTAACACTGACCCGGGCACTAACTAACTCCAGTACCGTAACAGGGTCGTTGCCTCCACAGGTTCTACTCATCCACAGCATCTTGTTATCAAGTCAAGTCTTCTCGTTAATTGCGCAAATCGAACTCGTTTGCCAGCACAGTACGGAAATGCCGATACGATTTCGAACTATCAAAGAGATAGACCCAGTCCAGCTCGGCTCTGCTCTGCTCGTGCTCTCCCTCTATTTCGATCAATCGAATTTTTTCAAGTCGTAGCTGCTGGCTCACAACTACCGTTGGCTCGCCCTTGAGGGGAACTCGTTTCAGGCGCTAAAAACGAGAGAAAAAACAAAAAGATTAATATGTAGTGAAAAAGAAATCGTTGCTTCCGTTTCCTGATCGACTGATCGACCGATCCGCTAGACGTAGCCACAGAGGCTCATGCAGATACAAAAAGAAGAAGAATATGCCTAAGAAGCTTAATAGATGCGATGGCGCAGAGCGGTTTTCATTTAGTCGAAGCAACTTTAAATGCATAATTAACAATTCTAGTCTTGATATATTTTGATTTTTTCCTTGCCAATTTTCAATAAATTTCTGAAACAATTTATATATTTGAATTTATCTAGTTTCTTCTTGTTTTTTTTTTATTTTTTGCACGCTCCGTCAACTGTGTCAAGTTCAAAGTTGAAACTTAATTGCTAATTGGCTGAGGCGAGATCTATTCTTGGCGCTAGCCGCTCGCTCCTAATTAATATTCGGCGAAAAAGTATCAAAGTGTTTTCAAGTTCAGAGACTCATGTGATGCCAAGAATATTCCCATTTGGCTGCCGTCTTGCCTCATAAACCCGAAAACATTAAGTCTGAAGAGCTAGACCAAGTGTCGGTTTTGAGCTCTCTCTCTCTCTTCTGATCTCTTCTTGGCTGTAAGTGAAGAGAAGTTTGGCCAACTGATTAGCAGGCCTAGCTACCCCCAGCACTTGGCCTCTAACTCAATGAGCGTCACAATCGGGGGAACGTGCCAACTTCTACCAGATCCACCGATTCTTCCACACAATTGCCCAACTGTAGTCCGGCACTTCTTTGCTTTGCCCATTCAATTAGGGCCCAGTGTGTTGTGTGCATAGCCGCCATGCCAATCCGAATGTATATTGGGCTTGAAATACCGAAAGCAAAATTCATATGCACATGTGATATAAATATGTTTAAATTGTTTAAATCTTGTCTCTCTGTCGCTCAGGGTCAGGGCGTGCTCGGCGCTTTCTGCACCAATTAAGACTAAGTATGGCCCGATCTTCCGATAAGCAGCAGCATATGAGTATGCCGGCAAAAGTTGACATGAAATATTTCGCAATTCAATAGCAGAAATTACGAAATGTCTGGTGTCTGGTCTGGAAACTGTTGTTGCTTCAATGACGGAGCTAATCGAAAGCGTTAACAAGCCGCTGTAACAATGTAATTACTGTTTACAAATTCGATCCGGACTGGACTCTAACAGGGGGGCCGGCCCGGAGCCAGCCTTTCAAAAAGATTCCGTTATCAATTAAAAAACGACGTTGGTCAAGGGTCAATCAATTTGCGGGCTTTGGTAACATTCTCTGGTGAGGGTTGGAAGTGTGGACACCTACACCTTCGCCAGTCTGTGCTAATTAATTGATGAATTTTAATTATATTCCATGTGCTAAATATATTTACTGAACAATCATGTTGCGTCAGCTTGAAATTGAGCTGAAACTAAGCGAATCTTCCCCTTCAACCATACGAACTTATATCCAAACTATATGAAATGTTCTTAGAGAATCTTCCATACAACAATATAATACAACTAAGAATTATTTCCTAAAGTTAAATGAACCCAGAACGATACATTTCGAGCTCTATTCATATGCAAACTATGCTCGCATATGTGTTATTTTTAAAGATGTTGGGGAACGACTATTTCCACATTTTGTTTAACATTGGGATGGAGATCAATATTCTTTTAATAATTTCATTAGCATTGAGCTATATACCAGATGCGCAAAAGTGTAAGAGACTTCTCCGCAATCTTCTCTTAAAAGTTTCCCCATCGTAAACATCTCCTTTCGCTAAAAGCCATGACTCACTCTTACAAGTAGACCCAAAATGTCAGCATCTGAAAGCAATTTGTATGAAGTAAAAGTAAGGTATTAATATAAAATGTCAACATTTGCAAATGACTCAATAATGGTTTTGCCTAAAATTGCCAATTGAAATGCGTAAACCCTTGTCAACGCCAGGGCCATTAATCAGGCAAATAATAAGCGACAAACATTTAGCATTTGCCCATAGCAAACGTATTCATAAAGGTATTATTGATTATGATGAAGTCAAAGCTGTTTCGCCAATGGCAAAGATCAAATCACATATACGAGTATTGATGAAACAGAAATTCACAAAATGCAGAGAAAAATCACAACAAAACTGGAGCTATCAAAGCATACATTTATCATCGAAGAGTCGGCGTTGCCGTCTTTAACTTCCGATTAACCTAGACCTAGACCGTGAAATGCCATGAGTCTGTTACCAAGCTCTGCCACATGTATAGCACTGAGGAGTAGAGTAGAGTAAAGTAGAGAAGCCGGCCGCCTGTGCTGGAGTCTTGGCTTGGATTGGCTTGGCTAATCGCATTCAACCGTTAGCAGAGGCAGAAACAGCGGTGGCCGTCGTCATCCTTGCCACTTTCGGCCCCAACATGGCCAAAATAATCAAGCCAAAGGTCGACGGGGGCTCTGACTGAACTTCAAAGAACAATTTGCAGCGTTGATGGCGTTAATTTGTGACAAAATGAAAATGGTTCTCGTTCATGTGGCATTCAGTGGCATAATTAAGATACTCGCATAAATGACTACCGCTCGAGACCCGGACCTCGATGAAGACTTCACTGCACGTCCGAAACTTTATATGTACAAACTTAATGACACTTGGCCCAGTGCCTTCTGCCTTGATCACGATAGCTTTCTGCACGTTCCCACAGAACACAGATCGATTATGGATCTGAGGCCATCTGGTTCTCCTTTCAAATTGTTTAGATTCCACCTTGATACGTTTACGGAGCAGACGTTCTGGATGCTGTCCGAGAATTTATTTAGCAAAGCACCAATCCGCGAGTCAACACCTCGATTGTTGTTCTCAGTTGTCCGAGAACAGGTTATGTTAACAGAATTCTCTGCGGGCCTGTAAGCATCAATGGGACTTACACATATCTATCTATACCTAGTCATATGCTCGTAAATACAAAAATCATCTGAGGTCATTGAAAGACAAGGCGGAAGTCCAGGAATATACATTACCTAGACCAGCCCCAAAAATTTAACACAACTTGTCACAATGTAAGGCATCATAAAAGATGTTTACGAACGTGTTTTAATTACTTATGTACAAGTACTTTGTCGTAGCATTATGGCAAATGAAGTTTTTAAACCAAAACTTGTTTAACTCCTTAGAGTAATGAAGTTTTTGGGAATTTTCGAAATTACTGGAGGGTTTAGTATGAGGAGAGAAGTAAAAATCTTACTCTTTAAAGTGTGGATCCTTTGAAAGGAAATAAAGATGAATAGAGTGAATATTAAAGGTATTATTTCAAGAACTCATGATCAGCAATCTAGAAGGAAGTAAGACTTTTGAGTTACATAAAGTTCTATACAATTTCTAATCATCATTTTGTAAGCATTTATTTATAGCTGAAAACAATTTTATAAGTCACTTTAATCCTCTTTACTGATTAGCTTTGTACCGTAAACTTGAATCTTGTCTAACCATTTCCTATACCTGGGAATGTCTATACTGGGATTTCCCTCTATTTCCAATCGAAATACTTAATGTTTTAGGCTATCGATCGAATCGTTACAAGCAATATGTTTTCTCTCAAAACTTTCGATTAAATTGCCTTCCAACTTTCATTGCTAATAATTGTTTTTGTTACATAATTCTTAAGCAATGAATTGCAAAGAGCCCGCAGCTCAGTTTATATTTAGACAAATGTATGCCAAAGCACTTATCATTTCTAAACCCCAAAGACTCTATTCAATTCTCAGTGCATTGACCCATTAAAGAGCAGATTCACCCACTAATACACGCGTCTTACCAAGCGGCAGCACGACAGCGGCAGCAACTTCAAAGTTGAATGCCATACGGAACATGCTAAAAATCAAGCGAACAGCTGAAAAAAAAACCATAAATAATAAAAAACGAACCCACTGGGCCACACGTATAAGCACAGAGCACGCATAGACACACACACACACTCGCACACACAGGTGCACACGTACAGGCACAGACAATTGCATGCAGTGCGGCGCTGAGCTGCGCGTCGCGTCGCGTATCGCAGCGAACCTAACGAAACTTCCGTTGTTCTGTGCGAAGCCTAAGAGTGTTCGTCAAGTTTTCGAAGTCGAAGTCGTAGAGGTGCCAGTGTATGGGTTTTGGTGTGGGATGGTATGGGTATTAGTGTTGCTGTGTAGTTGCCAAGTATTTTGCACAAGCTCAGGCGCTGTGATCGGCCACTGCTGCCTGCTGTTGCCTGTTGTTGCTGCTTCTCTTACTATTGCTGCTGCTGCTGCCTACAACTGCTGCTGCTGCTGCTGCTGCTCGGTCGACAGCGACGCGAAAAAGTTACTTTATCTTGTGATTGCCGAGAAGTTTTAGATTCAGTTGAGCATAAACATTCCTACGGTGTGGTGGTAGAATCAGCCAAGTCTGCGCGTCGAACGACTAAGCTAAGCCATTTAGTATACTATATTAATGAACAATTTGTGATCATCGATCATCGTTGAAAAGTGTCTTTGGAGAGAGTGCCACAAGCTGCAGCTTCTACTCGATCGAAGCTGAAAGCCAACAAACTCCACGAACTGCAAACTAAAAAATCGAAAGTGTTTTTTTCCGGCCTGAGCGCAGCATGAGAAATCCTGCGGCAAGCCTTTGACAGAGAGCCTAACGAAACTATAGTCGAATCTATATAGAACGAAGACGAAAGTGTGTTTGCAGCTTAAGTATATCATTCAGAAGATTGCTTAACACAACAAACAGAGGAGAATCATGACGATGAACTACCACTACTACAATGCCAGCTCGCGCTTCGATATGGCCGTGGAGATAGCCAATATCGCGTTGGATGAGTTCAAGACCCATCATATCTCACGCAACTACACGGGCCTGGTGCAGCGCTACTACCAATTGGTGGAAGAGGATTATGGCGGTAGGTGGAATTGATTGAAATTGCATTTAAATTTGAAGGCCTCCCACAAACGGAGACATTAAAGCGACAGCTCATCTGCCCTAAACAGCACGAAATCGTTCAGTCAACATTTACCCACATTATAAACGCATAAAAATGAGGAATTGCCATTTTTTTGTAGCCAACAAATCATAACAAAATAACGTACACAAAAGCGAACAAAGCGGCAAAACAAAAATGTCTAAAACAAAAAGAAAGAGCTTCAAAAAAGATTAAAAACCAAAAACTCAACCAAAAAAAAACTTCTAGGACAATTAAAAAAGGTTTTTTTTTGCGTGTGGTGTGTGTGTGTGTTTTTGAGTGTATTAAATAGAGACCTTGGCAATGTCAATTGTATTTTTGACAATTATTAACGTAATTAAAATGTATTTACATTTCTTATCTTAGCCATTTTTATGAAGCGACCGTCGAGATCGACGACTCAGCTGAGACTTTGTGTCTGCCTTTGCCTTTGCCTATGGATTTGCTTCTGCCTCTGGCTGTGCCGCTGGCTCTTTCCGTGTGCAGCTGAGCATGTAGGAACAAAAAAATAGCTAACAAAAATACAGACGATGCATCAGCAGCATTGATCGTACAACACGGGGATTGCCCCTGTCTCTAAGGGCATTTGCCTCAACGTTCCGTTTCCCGCCTTTGAGCACATGTGCCCCATATTGACACTCACGTCTTTGTCGCTGTGGAAGTCAGATGCCGCGCCGGTCGATGTCGCCGGTGAGAGGTCAATGGCAGGTCGAGCAGATGCGATTAAAATAAAAACAGTGCAAATAGTGTATCTCGCTGCCCGAGTGCGAGTGTACCCATCCAGCTGAGATTGAATCATGCCAAAATCATGCAAATAAACTGAATAAACTTCAAGTGCGGGGCCATAAACGAAAGACTTAGGAAACGAACTTGAAACGATGACAAGGCAAAATTTCTAGAAATTTGTCAAGGGTGAAAAACATTGGTTAAAGAAGAATAGTTTGAAAGGAAAATTTTGTGGAAAAGCAGCACAAAGGTTAGGACAGTAATGATCGGGAAACTTACACGGAGAAACCCAAGCAAAAATATAAATTTATAGTCAAAAAAGCTATTCAAATTTTAGATGTTTTGGAACTTGGAATTTAGCAGCAATAAAGTCGCTTAGAAACAAAATATTTAAAAATGATATTATTGAGAATTGCAGTTCAGCGCAGTAGATGTAACAGATGTACGCGTTTAAATATTCATTTATTAAGAAAACATCACACTGTTTTCAATATTAAAGGCAATAACAAAACAAAGTTCACTCAAGTCCACTGAAATCTCTAGAACTACTTAAATTAGATCAAATAGGTTCCGGTCCATTTGAAAACAATTTCTAGATTCCACACAGTCGTCACAATATCGAAATGGAATAATTGTTGGAAAAACAGGAATAATTGCAAGGCCATAAATGAATCCCTAGAATGTCTTTAATCAATTGCTGTCAATAAACACCCAGAGGCAACGGAATAGAAATGTTGACCAATGGAAAAATTCTAAGCAGTTTGTAATTAGTTGTCATATGGGGTTAGGGGGTTCCTCGACACTGACTTCGCTATGACGACATTGCCAGACGGAGCTCTTTGGCCAGTGGAAATATTGTATTTAAAGCTGGGATTCCGGTTCATGTTTGAGTACGATTACGATTGCGATTGCGAGTATTTATCAATTATTGTTTACTCGAAAGCCAAATGTGTCGACACATAACGCCATTCAGTGACAAAGAAATTAGCCGGCAAATAGTTTTCATATACTTTTTGTTCGAATCTATTCACGATTTCATTCAACTTGGATGAATTGAGTGGCTAACATAACGCGAAGTGCTATGAGCTAATGAAATGCAAATCGAAACCAGCTCTGGGACCAACCGTCTCGGGGGATTTGCATAGATGAAAAAAAAGAAAGAAATGAAATCAAATAAAATAAAATAAATTGCGGCAATTAATTTGATGATTTTGTTGCCTGAATTTCCAGATCCGCGTGCGGAACGCTTCCACCTGATGGACCATCCGATGTTCACCTTCGGCCTGGTGGCCATCTACCTCTCTTGGGTGCTCGTCCTGGGCCCCCTCTTCATGCGCGACCGCAAGCCCTTCCAACTGCGACGCACTCTGGTCATCTACAATGCCTTCCAGGTGGCACTCAGCGGTTATATGTTCTATGAGGTGAGTGTGGACTTTGGATTCCACCCCATTGTACATCCCCCTAATGTTATTCCCAATCCCCGTTTTGTGTTTCAGCACCTAATGGCCGGCTGGCTGAACTACTATAATCTGAAGTGCCAACCGGTTGACTACTCGGATGGTCCCATGTCCAAGCGGGTAAGTCGAAAACGAAACTGGCCCATCCTCATCCCCCCATCGAGTGGATCTATTTTAAGACGCACGCGTGGACTTGTAGATTTTATAGATTTGATTATGTCATTTGGCATTATTCCTTTGTCCCCGTCTCACCTTGCTGCGGACACTCTTCCGCTCTCTGGTCCGCAAGTTCGTTGCCTCTATGTCTGATGATTCACCGACTCCAACAGCCACCTCAAGAGCAATCAGCAGTGCGTCTGGGGCTCAACTCAAAGCCAGTCAGTTGGTTAGTTTTTTGCGTTGTTTCGGCCAGTCATACACACCGTCAAGACGTAAACAACAACAACGAGAGCCACAGGCAAAGTGTTTTAATTATGCCTTCATCATGGCACAAAGTTCACATTCAAATGGGCAGCAGATCTTGGAGAAGCTAATTAGCTGCCGAAGTGGCTTTCTTAATCCAAATTCTAAAGATAATTGCTGGCTTCCAGCCTTTTGTTACGCCTCTCAATCGATTGTATTCCCCCGTTTCTCAGCTACTTAAATGGCTGGCTGGGCACTCTCGCGACTAGAAAACAATTAAAGAAATAGTTGGATAATTAAACTTTAAAGTTAAATGCAGCATTTAGTGCCAATTTGACTGTGGACCACAAAATGAGGCATTCAAATGTTTGTAAAACTATAACATTGGCGAAAATTTAAAGTTGAATGTACACCGTTGGATGAAGAGGCAGACTAAAGTGGATAAGAGAATGAAAGTTGTCTGTTTATGTTAATAAGAACATTCGCCAGTTGTTGCTACCTCGCCAAGTGGGAGAACCTCCTCAAAGAGTACTTCCTCTGACATTCACTGCAAGTCATTTGGGTTTGCCACAACCCCTCCAAAGGCCCTTGCCTCATGCCTAACGAATGTTACAATCAAATTAGCAACATTTACAAGAGCCCTTAACCATTGCATTCGCTGTTTGCTGCCAATTGAGATTGTACTTGGCTTTTATTTATGCTTTGAGTCAATAGAGCATAAACCAGGTGTGAACCAGCGGAAGATCTATCCATTGATCGATTTCACATCCGCAGTAAATCCCAGAAAACCCGAAACAATAAAACAAACCGCCGACAAGTCAATAAACTCTGTGACAAAGGCCAGTCACAGGGCTCTGGGCATTAGCATAATTAGCATCCGTCATACATTATCGTAGCCATTTCCTCCGCGAGAGACCCATAAATGTCAATATTGTTTACATTGCGCATGGCATGGTTTCACTTTTTGACCAACAATTCTTGCATGGAACAGGAAAAACAAGAAACCACAAAGAAAATGAAAACGAAAATGCAAAAGAAAAAGAAAACGACAAACGAAAAGAAACCAAACGAGGCGCAAAGCGATGCCAAGCGATGCTAAGATGTTGTTGTCAATGTCATTGCGCAAGTTCTTCTGCTTTTGTGGTTTCTACGTTAATTGGTCACGTCGCTCGATGGGCGTTGATAATTGCAGAGTGACCTTGCTAGGTCAGACCCAACACCCCACTTACCCCAATCTCGCACTCTCTATCTCTTTGGCAGATGCTCAACCTGTGCTACATCTACTACCTGTCAAAACTGACGGAATTCGCCGACACCGTGTTCTTTGTGCTGCGCAAGAAATCCTCACAGATCACCTGGCTGCATGTGTACCATCACTCGGTGACGCCACTGGAGACCTGGGTGCTGGTCAAATTCCTTGCAGGTGGGTCCAGCCATAGAATATGTTCTATGTGTGGAAAACTATAACCTTTAATTTGCAGGTGGAAATGCCACATTCCCCAATCTGTTGAACAACTTTGTGCATGTTTGCATGTACTTCTATTACATGATGTCCGCCATGGGACCCGAGTACGCCAAGTTCCTGTGGTGGAAGAAATACATGACCGAGCTGCAGATCGTAAGTATAGACCGATCAGGCGGGTAGGCGGGGGGGAGGGGTTTATTAAAATGGATCTGTTCCAGCACAGATACCGCCCGAAAATTAAACGAAACTCGTTTAGAAGTTTCGGCGGCATGCCAGAAATGTGCTTCTCGGACATAGACTCAAAGTTAGTGACTGCTGCTAGAGCTGTTGGCAATTGGCCAAAAATGCAAACCAGTTAGACCGGCAATCCCAGCCGTGCCTCTGCCTCGGCCCCAAGTCTAAGACACTGCCACATAAAATGGTATTATTCATTTAGCTCAAAAAGCACACACACACACAGACACCATCATAATGGCAATCACGTTCCTAGATGCCACACCAGCATCTGTCTCTGTCTGTGTGCATATTGCCAAAAAATCTATTGGCCAATGCTTCTTTCTAGCTTTGTGAATTGTGCATTTGGCCAAAAACACGAGTGGCATTTATCGCACTCAGATTCTGCGACCTCTGCAAGTAGTTTCTATTTGTTTCTGCCACTTCGATGATCACCCGAGGGCCAAAGGCCATATCTTCTAGTCATCGATCGGTCATGCATTCTAGTGAATTGCACAAGCTCTGATTAACGACTATCTGCAAATGCAAAAAGCAAAAAGCAATAACAAAAGCAAAAGTGAAACCGAATCGAATTAGATACTGAAATAAAACAAGAGATTGGCTGCTCTAATCTTGTCTTATTTCTGGTTTTTCCCATCTGTGTTTTTGTTGTTTCGGTATTGTCTATGGCTCCATATGATCAGTTCTCGCTGGCTACGCATAATTCAAAGACTTCAGAGACCAGATACCACACTGGTAGATATATAAATAGAAGTACATAATAGAAGGGGACAACTTTAGTGGGTAAATACGATCGTATTCGTATGTTTCATTGCATTTTAGCTCTCTCTCTTTTTTTTCCATGTTTCGAAATTCTTGAAACGCATGGAGACATGGCAGGTTTAGTTTGTTCTCTGCTGCTGCTGCTGTTGCTGGCCTCCTTCTATGCTATACTCGTATATGCTATATGCCATATGCTATATGGTTGCTGTTGTTTTTGCTAGTGAATCGCCTTGAGGCCTCGCTGCTCCACAGTTGAGTTGTCAAACGTTCAGTGACTAAGTTAAGTACATACTAAGCACTGGTTTTATATATGGAAATGCAGGAGGTAAACAGGTGGAACTCTATATGATAGAATCAGAGAGAAAAATGATCGAACTGAGTGAGGATTAGGAGGGGTGGAATTTGAGAATAGAAATGGAAAGGATTTTACTATGTGCTGCCTGGAATGCGGAGCCTGTAAAACACTGAAGGAAAACCAGAATGTTTATGAGTCAAGTATAGCTTCCTTGAAGTATGATTTATTTTAAAGAATTTGCATGAGTTTCTTCACGAGGTGGAAATATAATAGCACAGAAATTCAATTTCATGATACAATCAAATGCTGTATTCTGCTGATACTTTTCAACTGAAATATCCCATCTATAATCCCACCCAAGCAGTTCTTACTGTACCCATTTTATGCGCCTATGATACTTTACTCATGTGTCGCCAGTTGAGTGCTCATTTAGATTGTTGCTATATCTGTATCTGTACTGTTGTTTTCGCAGTCGTTTCCGAGCTGTTTTCTTGATGTTTTCCAATTGCTTGTCGCTCGATTCTGTGCGATTCCCACTACCCGCCGCCTGCCGCCATTCATTTATAATGAGGCGGAGCCGCAATCAAATGTTGAGTGGGCAAACGCATCTTATAGATAATTTATCTGTCATGCTGTTGTTGCTGCTGTAACCGTTAAAGCGGTTATACTAAGTAGTTGTTGCTGTTCTAGTTACTGCCGCTGTTGATGCGAGAGAGTATTTGTGTCTCATGCGCAATAGCCTCAATAGATTCTTGCCGATCCGTTTCGTTCCTGCCGGGCATTGGCAATTAGCCACAAGAAACGCCAAAACCAAAACCATATATCGCACGCTCTAAATTGTGGCCGAGAGCCGAGAAAGAAGTCTGTTCCGATTGTTGGTAACATTTTGGCTAGCCGCGGCATTGCCACATCCTCCAGCCAAGCCAGACCAGACCAGACCAGGCCAGAACCAAGCACCGCGCAGACCGGGCTAATTCCAATTCCAATTCCGAAGTTTCCACATTTGGTGCACATAGACTTCAAAATTCGACTGCGACTTCCACTCCGATTCGACCAGTTTCGATTACATTATCATTTCGTGTTTCGTTCCGTTTTGCGGCAATGAATGTTGCCCGCCACCGATCCGATCCAAGCCGATACGCTCCGAGCTGATTCGGAGTCGTGTGGCGTGGAGTCGAGAGTGAAGTCGAGAGTGGAGCGTTCACTTTTATCCAGCACCGCGACGAACTTGCCACACCAACCCGGTGAGTGTCTATGTCGGCGATTGCGTTTTCTGTGGCTATTGTCGATGGCAATCACTGGGCAGACTACT
This sequence comes from Drosophila subobscura, assembly GCF_008121235.1. NCBI lineage: Eukaryota > Metazoa > Arthropoda > Insecta > Diptera > Drosophilidae > Drosophila > Drosophila subobscura. The sequence goes on along the minus strand of NC_048533.1, from coordinate 23,533,858 downwards.
CATGCAATTTTCCACTGCCTCTAAGTATCTGTGTAATGTCTGTGCCTGTGCCTGTGCCAGTGTGTGGGTAAAAGTCAACAAGCGATCTGCCACTTTCAATTGCCAGCCAATGATCCGAGACTGGGACAGAGACTGGGGCTGGGGCTGGAAATGGAAATGGAGTCCCGCGTCTGGTCAAGTCATGTTGCAAGTGCAACTGCATTTTTGTTGTGGCTATTTGCCGGCACGGAGACATGCCACACACGCAATCGCAGACAGTGGCAGAGCGTACAATGCCTCTAAAGATGGATTATGCAATCGATTGACAATAATAGACCCGGCACGGCACAGTGGTACAAGTGAGTGCAAACAATGGAAAGAATGGGTTACTTTAGATGTTGAAAAGTCTGCAAATAATCCACTGTTCAGCTTACACTTTCTGTGACCTGTACCCCTTGAAGTACTCCTCAGAACTCCCCCTAAGACTGTCCCATTTCCATCAATCTTGCGGTGCCACTGACAGCAATGGAGCGTTTAAGCGTTGGCGCTGGCTTTCAACGCTCCAGCCACAAGCACTGCTCAAACTTGGCCAACAGCAGTGGCAGCGAGTGGCACGGCACAGTTGTCCGCTTGGCCAACCGATAGTGCCACAGGCGGCAGCGGCTGCTTCCTATGGTTCGTTGGCTCAGTGACTTTGCCACAACTTGCAGTGCAGTGTTAATGGAAACTTGCAGCGCTTGGCTGACCAACGTAATATTTTGTAGGTCAGCAAAAACTGCACACTCGGCGGCACACACAACAACCAAAGCATGTACACGGACAGGTTTTTTTGGGGCTTTCAGCAGCAGCAGCAAGAGGCGGCACTGTGGGAGGAGCAGCATGCGATTCGTTAGACTGCCGCAAAAGCAAAGCATCATAAGTTTACGATCAATCAGTGATCAATAAACGAAAGCTAAATATGGGTTGTATAACACTCACAGTCACGAGGGGCTAACGGGGTCGCCAAAGGTCAATGGAAGCAGCCAACGAAAGACATCAGTCAGCGACTTGTTGGACTTGGTTAAACAGAGACGCGGGTCCCATTCATGGATACTTAATAACTATAGCACATACTCATAGTTATTACAACAAATCCAAATCACATCTCGGCACTCACTCAGCACTCGCAGTGCATATCTGAGTACTTTTTGATTGCCTTCGCTGGGTGCCAGCTCAAGGGTGCCACAACGATGCTGTGTGTTGATGTTGATTGAACGTACCCCGGGCGTTTTATTAGCCGTTTTATTGGCCGCATTCAAAAGAGCTGTAAGTCAGGAGAATAAAATCTTATGGCCGCACACGGGGCTAATTGGATGACGTTACAACTTCCGTAACGAGACAAGCTCTAAGCCCTTCAATGCCACGACAATGACCAGAAAGAGGTGGGCAAGTGTCAATGCAAGCTTGCCCACAGAGGGGGGCGTGTCCTCTGTGGAAGTTTCTCATTATTCAGGCATAACAACACTTGATGCTAGAATGTTCCCAGTGTCTCCACAAATGATATATTATTATACTCACTTTGTGACCTGTCAATCTATAATTCTCTTTTCCCCCACAGGCTCAGTTTGTGCTGTGCATTTTCCACACGTTACGCGCCCTCTTCAGCAACCAGTGCCAGTTCTCCAAGTTCATCTCGGCTCTCCTTCTGCTGAATGCCTCCATTTTCTTCTGCCTCTTCATGAACTTCTACATGCAGAGCTACAAGAAGTCCAAGGCGCTACAGCAGCAGCAGCAGGAGAAGCTCACGGCAGCAGCCAAGGAGTTGGCCTGCAAGGCGGACAGCAACAACAATAACCACATGGAGATGCTGACACAGAAGCTGAAGGCCCACTAGAATAGAAGAGGTGAAGAGGAAGTACTTCCAGGGATTGCTCGAAAAAGGGAACAAATTTTTTGCATACTCGTAAAACTGGACAAATTGGTGTTGGCAACAAAGAACAAACGTTGGAAGTAGTTTTTGGTACAAAGGTTTTAACTTACGCTAAGCTTAAGCTTAAGAGCCATAAATGCACAGATAGACAAACGCACACGAACAGAAGGAAGGAAGTCCAGCCAGACGGTAACTAGAAGAGCCAACAAATGTGCGGAGCCCCCCAACCAGCTAGCTTCTGCTTGATTGCTTCGCTTGTCCGTTCGGTGAAGAGAATGCCTCTCTGGCTAGCAGTCGCAACTGTATTCGTAATCGTATGTGTAACTGTACAAGAAACTGGGTCAATTTTCGAGATCTGCCTAGGTCGTAAGTCCACCTAATTCTAGAACCTCACGACCGTATCGCGTTGAGTTTCTTAATCGAAACTCTGCGCTCTCCCCGATAGTGCCTAAGTAAGTGTTAATTGTAATTGTGTATAGACGATTTTGTAAATAGCCTGTTAAATGTTAAATGTTAAATATTTGTAGTCCGCTAAGCCCTCTAGCCTAAGCAAACTAGTCTAACTTACAACCTGCGCGCCACTCAATCCTGAGCAGCAGCGCGCTCAATAAAGCGAAGACAAATAAAAGCGAAAGAAAAGATCAATTTCAATAACGAGCCGAGACGGTTTTGTTTTTTTCACTTCCCCATTGGACAGAGCCAACATTTGGCAGGGTCATTCACGCGGAAAATATCAATTAATTAAGGAGAAATCGCATTCATACAGTCTATTCATGGACTCACACTTAAAGTTGATCAAATGTCTCAAGTTCGACAAGGAATTATTCTGGCAATCCATTTTGAACTCGAATCAAACCGCCGATATCCGATGGGATTGAGAAGAGGTGGGTACTCTGCCAACACAATGTGACCGCATACCACAAAAAAGTAATATTGTCAGCGCAGTGTTAAGTGGGTTAAGTTCGTTTGTTTCCTCGGTATATTTACGGTATATATTAAACATGAGAACGTATGTTTCTGAAAGTCCGACAGTATATTTAATCGATAGATCCGCGGTCACACTGAAAAATAGTTTTGGAGTTTAATTTTTACGAAAAAAAAAAAAAACCACATATTTTGGTGACCCATTTTCGTTGCGCACACTTCGCGCCACCACAATCCAAGCATGGAACAAATGGAGGTCGACGTGGACATGTCGGCAAAGCCAAGCACCTCGACATCGGCGGCTGCAGCTGCCGCGGCCGCAACAGCAGCCGCTGCCGCCGGCAGCAACAAACCAGATGCACAGCAGCCACAGCCCAAGGGGAATGTTATGGCCGCACAGGGCACAACCGGCTCGGTGACGATCTCACTCCATCCGCTGGTCATAATGAATATATCGGAGCACTGGACGCGCTTTCGTGCGCAGCATGGGGAGCCGCGTCAGGTCTACGGAGCGCTGATTGGCAAACAAAAGGGACGCAACATTGAAATAATGAACTCGTTCGAACTCAAGACCGATGTGATTGGGGACGAGACGATAATCAACAAAGACTACTACAACAAAAAGGAGCAGCAGTACAAGCAGGTTGGTGCCCCAATTGAATCCATGCGTTGGGTCGTAGCAATCATTTCGTCTTTGTTTTCTGTGCAGGTATTCAGCGACCTCGACTTCATTGGCTGGTATACGACGGGCGAGAATCCCACAGCGGACGACATAAAGATACAGAAACAGATAGCAGCCATCAACGAGTGCCCCATCATGCTGCAACTGCATCCGTTGTCGCGCAGCGTGGACCAGTTGCCGTTGAAGCTCTACGAGTCGCTGATCGATCTGGTGGATGGGGAGGCCACTATGTTGTTTGTGCCGCTAACCTACACACTGGCCACCGAGGAGGCGGAACGCATTGGCGTCGATCATGTGGCACGCATGACCTCCAATGAGTCCGGCGAGAAGAGTGTGGTTGCCGAGCACCTGGTGGCTCAGGACAGTGCCATTAAAATGCTCAATACACGCATCAAAATCGTGCTGCAGTACATCAAAGATGTGGAGGCAGGCAAGCTGAAAGCAAACCAGGAGATTCTGCGCGAAGCGTATGCCCTGTGCCACCGGCTGCCCGTGATGCAGGTGCCCGCCTTCCAGGAGGAGTTCTACACGCAATGCAACGACGTGGGCCTAATCAGCTATCTGGGAACACTGACCAAGGGATGCAACGATATGCATCACTTTGTTAACAAATTCAATATGCTCTACGACCGCCAGGGATCATCGCGCCGCATGCGCGGGCTTTACTACTGAACGGACAGATTGGTTTTTAAATGCGATGCGATGTGTGTGAGTGTGATGGGATGTACAATTAAAGCGTCAACATTATACATATTTGTGTATGCCTTTGTCCTAGGGGTTGGCTTGGGTAGCGTGTAATGGGTTAATGCAATTTTTTATTTTTTATGCTGACAATTGGCAAACTACAAATACAGATACAGATGGAATTAAGCGGGCAGAGCCAAGTGGGCGGGGAATCCACATACATATGTTTATCACTTTCTTCTTATAATCCATGGAGAGATGCTGAGCTTCGAGCTTCTTAAATTCAATTCAATGTGTCGCCCATCTGGCCATTCTATATGCATATACAACATTTCCTAAACACTTATGCGTATTATATGTAGATACATCATCATTTCATTTCTTTTCATTTCAATGCAAAATCGGTGGGAATTAATTTTAATGATTGTAATCATCGAGCTTGATGTTGGCTGCGTACTGCTGCAGGAATTCCACCTCCAGTGGGTGCATTTCCTTGGCGGGAATGATCAGCGAGTGCAACGGACCGCCCAGGTCTGTGGAGCGCATTTCGAGCAGTGTAGTCACGGCAATCTGTTGCGTCTCCTGGCCAACACGTGCCAGGCCCACACACAGGGATTGCTCATTGAGCACTGTGTTGCGCTCCAGCGCGTCCTTCTTCTCCACGATGTTGAGCAGCTGGTGGGCGGCCTCCGCCACACTCATGAAGCGCGGCGGCATGTACTCATTGCGTTTGCGCATTAGCGACTCGGGGGTGGGCTCCTTCACCTTGATGTCGAGCAGGCACAGCGTGTGCATGTTGTGCAGGCGATTCAGTTTGACTTTGTCGTAAAAACTGTCTGGCTTCCAGGTCTCGTCCCAGTACGGTATGGACACAGTCTCTCCGAATTTGTACAATTGCAGGCCGCAGCAGCCGATGGCATTCATTATGGACGCATTGTGGATTACTTTGTAGGGTATGTTCTTCTCCTTGGCGCGCAATATGAAGTCTGTGTGCGTGGTGGCGCCGAAGGGGTCGCCGACGACCAGCAGGGCCACATCTGTCTCGCCAGCTCCCGCCAGAATCTCATCGGCGCCCTGCTCCACAAGGTCACGGTCTGCCAACAGCAGCGGTCGACCGTAGAATTCTTGCTGCAACACACAAAGCGACAAAAATTAGGTGAAAATCGTCTAATCGGTATTCCTGCTCCCACCAGCCCTGCCCCCAAGACTACTCACCATGTCCTCAAGGCTACAGCCCAAAATTGAGGTATACATTTCGAGGTACACACGACTGCATTGCTTCACAATTTCAAGCCCTTTCACTGTGATATCCTTGATATCCCCAAGGCCGAGTCCGATTAGATAGAACATGCTGGGGCTTTAGCTGGTGCTGGAGCTGTTTCTTGTGTGCGTGCAAATTTCAATCGCTACTGCCAATTCTGAGCTTAAAAGTATTTAAATGTTGTGGAACCGACCCCAACACGTGCCCCTCAGTGTGACCGCGGATTTATCGTAAATATACCGCAAGGCCCTAAAAAATATACCGTAAATCTACGAAAATACCTTCGCAAACACACATCCGGCTAGAAATTAATTATTTAAATTAACTGTTGTTTATATATGTATTTATACATCTATTCCGTAGTATCGATACTCTATCTTGGGTACAAAAAATAATACTTATTCGAAACTCTCAGCATTGGCATCTTTAAAGGAGTGCAACAGGCACTACAGCAAACTAAAACAGAGCAAGAATTAATAAATGTATTATGCCAGACAAGTATTCTTACTTTTATGTTGCCCCGCGTACAACGCAGAAGGCAATGAATCGCTCCACCTGAAAAAAAACATTTATTAATGTTTACTCAGTAGCTGAATGTGCAAAAAACTAACCATCATGGCAAAGAATGTTTGGTTGTCGGATCTACCCAATCCCCTGAGCACGCCTAGGAAGTATTTGTGCATCTCAGATCCCATTTCATTATCGTGAAACTCTTTACGAATATTTGGCATATTTAGGAGCAGGCAAATTGTCCGCATCATCATGAACATTTCCTGATATTTACCAGCGTCCGCTAGCTCCTGCCAACGGACAAACTTTGCCATTTGGAATGCATTCTGTGCCTGCAAATAGGGATGGGGATGGGGAATTACAATTCAATGCCAGTCACGCTGCTACTCACATTACCAGTCTTCTGCAGCTTTACTGGGAGTTTGGTGTACCTGGCAAAGATGGTCAGAAGCAGGGCCATGGCAACGCCACTGCCATGGCCAGATGAGAGCACTAGATGGGGAATGGCCATCTGCATGTTCAAAACATTTTGCAATCGCTTGGCTCCCTCGCCGTGCACGAACTTCTCGTACAATCCATTGGCAATAAAGTCAATCTGAAATGCAATTCAATCGTATAGCAGGAAGGAGAATTGGATGTGCTGGACACCGTACATGCGGTAGCTGCAGACCATCTCCTAAATTTGAGACAGTATCCACCAGCATAAAGCGCTCCCTGACGACTATAAAATTTTCCTCGTCGTATGTCATCATCATTATGGCCAGAATGTAGAGATCAAGCAGCTCCTCCAGATCAAAAACTCCCCATGCATGGCTGGACAAAGTCGCATTCAAGTAGCTTAGCAGCTATACCAGACAGAAATACCTTTTCAGAACACTTAATTTCGTGGAAGTTTGTTTACCTTACCTGATGCGAATCTGTTATTTGGGGCGCACTACGAAAGTAATCCTTTATGGAAGAGTTGGCCAGGAATGTCGTGAGTTCCTCATGATTATAGACCTTTCTTTCTTTCCTCTTATGGTCTGGATCAAAGCATATATCCTTATATGCGCTTAGATCCATTTTATTTGGCGGCAAAACAAAGTGAAAACAAAATAAAACAAATACCGCTTACGCTATATTTTATACTTTTCGGTATATTTCGTCGTCGACTGTTTATATAGGTATATTTCGACAATTTATCGGTATATTAAGATATAGTTTGCGTATATTTTAGAGGGTTGTGCGGTATATTCTATCGATAATTCCTCGCTCCACGTGCGGGAAAATAGTTTCATTTATTTCGTTTAATTTTGGGTTTTAATTGTTGAAAATATCTAACTATGGCGCCGGTAAAGAAGCCAAGGCCTCAGCAAATAGCCAAACAGGCTTCTCCCACCAAAAAGCCAGAGCCGCGCAAAACTGTAGTCTCCGGACAGGTAAGAGGAACAACATTCTCAATGGCTGCCGCCTGCTAACTGTAAACGTGCCTCCATTTCAGATTAAGAAAAAATTGCCAAAGGCCAACCCAGAGGACCAGAAGGAGCGCAAGGAACGCGGCATTGTGTTCATCAAGCACTTGCCGCACGGTTTCTTTGAGCAGCAATTGCGCCAGTATTTCAAGCAATTCGGTCGAGTGCTGCGTGTTCGGCTGGCCCGTTCGCCACTCTCTGGCAGCAGCAAGGGATTTGCCTTTGTCGAGTTCGAGTATCCGGAGGTGGCCAAGGTGGCCGCCGACACCATGGACAACTATCTTATGTTCCAGAAAGTGGTAAAGGCGTCGTACATTCCGCCCGAAAATCAGAAATTTGACTACTTCAAGACATCCGTGAAGAGGGTGAAAAATAAGGTAAGGCGAGCAGAGGGATAGAAAATAGATCCTGTAAATAATCAAATTTTCAGGCTGGTAAAGAAATCTACGTTTCGGAGATCACCAAGCGAACACAAAACAGCGTAAAGAAGCAAAACAATTGGAGTGAAGCTGCCTGCCAGAAGCGCACCGTTTCCAATCTTGGCAAAGTCAAGAAGCTGCAAGAGAAGTACAAGCATCTGGGAATTGATTTCTCGAGTCTACTGGTGGAGCCAGTCAAGAAGTCCAAGGAATCACCAGAAGCCGCTGCACCATCCACCAGTGAGGCTGCAAAGTCCAGCAAGAAGCCGAAAAAAGAGAAGGAGGTTCGCATAGAAGACTTGCTGGGCACCACCATCGATGAGGACTCTGATGACGAGGACTATGTGGATGCCTCCGAAGATGATTCCGATCTTGAGTTGGAGAACGGAGAGAGTGACGAGGCCAGCGATGATTCTGAGGACAGCGAGGAAGAGGAGGATCTCCCACCGCCGCCCAAAAAGTCGCAGAAGAAAAACAAACTGGAGGACAAACTGAAGCGCAAACCTGGCTCTGGCGGTGTGCAAAAGAAGAAGCCCGCTCCGGCACCTAAGGCTGCCAAAAATGCCGTCACACAGAAGCTGCAGCTGGCCGCAGCCAAGACGCTGGCCAAGCCCCTGCAGAAGGTCAAGTCCAAGAAGTTGAAGAAATAATCGTAAACTACATTTTACTCTAATTACTTAGTAAGCGAACATTTGTAAGAGAAGTTGTGTTAAAAATATGTCCCTGTACAAACTAGCAGTGCGTCTTGGTGGCTCCTATGGCTCCTCCTCCTGCTCCCTCCAGCTTGATGCGTTTGCACTTCATGCGACGATTCTGGAACCAGACCTTCACCTGCCGCTCCGTCAGCTCCAGCGCCACGGCGATCTCGTACCGTCGCAGGCGCGTCAGGTAGTTTGAGAAGCAGAATTCGCTCTCCAGCTCCTTAAGCTGCGACTTGGTGAATGCCGTGCGCTCCTTGCGCTGCGAGGTGGCTGCCCTGGCCTTGGGACTGGACTCTCGGACTGGCTCTTCCTGCCTGGCGGGGGACGACCTGTGCTGTTCCAGCTCGTGTGCATCGTTGGACGACGACCAATTGGCATCCATTGCAATATATCCCTGATTATAGCTCTGACCATGGCCATAGCTGTAGTCCGTATAGCCTTGGGTCTGACTGAGCCACGACTTGCTAAAATCCACATAATAGCAGGTCTCACAATCCATGGAGTTGGAGTTCCTCATGCTGGTTCTGGTTCCTTTCGCGGCTAGAGTCTACGTAATACTGATGCGCTCGGACCCAAGGGAGCTGCTTATTAAGGAAGTCTCTCTCTCTCTCTTCCGATCGCGGCTCAATCTGCTTTTTCACTTAACTGTAAATGATGTGCTGCTGATATGATAATTGTCCGCAACATCTGGACACACAAAAACCAAGACAGAACCTCCCCCACCCCACTCCCAGTAGTCGCGTGCGCTCTACGCTCTGCGTTCCCTTTTCTTTCATAGTTTTGAGCGGTTATGACACCCACAATCCCCGCCCTATGTTTGCTTAGTCTATGGATCTCTTGTCAAAACAAACCCGAAACGATCCAGACGTTCCGACTCCGGTCAGAAACGGAAGTGCTCGCCTAGGGCACTGCGCATGTGTGCGGTGTGCATGAGTCAAGTGCTTTGTGCCGGGGACGGCGTTGCTATAAAATTTGAATATCTCCAGCGGTCGTAAAACTGTGTCGGAGATTTATCTTAAAGTCGCGCAATTGCACGCGCTTTTAGGCTGATGCGGCAGATTGACTCCGAGCTACTGTCCGTAGTTCCAGCCCCTGTCCACAGAACCGTAGTGGAATTTGATGTCATAATTTGGAATATTCACTGGCGTGGTAGATGGATGAGAAGATGCATCAAATAGAATTCATAATTAATTTAAGTGCACAAATTATGAAGATATTCCGATTGTAAAATACCATTGGGAGATGTGCTATGATTATAAGTAGTTAGATGCTTTCACCAGCACAAGATTAAAAGTATGCAAGTACCAGTCGGAAAAGGAAAAACAAATTTGAATGTCATCAGCATACATTAATGCAACTTAGGCAGGTCGTTCACAAACCGATTGAATTCATGCAGAATAGTGTGCTCAGGCCATGCAGAGGGTTCCAAAGCTTTGGATACAGAAAGCTTTGGAATCGGAAAGAAGAATTTTGAATGATGAGATATTACGCTTATGTGTAAAATTAAATTTAGTTATAATAAAGTCTTCAGGCGGCGATTTCAGCTAAGTGCTTAGATGTAGTTTGGCTTCTGGTTTAAGACAAGAGACAAAGATTGCGGGGGACCACTGCTATGAGTGGTACTCCAGAAAAGCGAGCTAGTGGAGCTACTCCTAAAAGTCTCAGTGCGGGAGCTGAGGGGCTAGGAGAGGCTGCAGATCCATCCCCATTCAATGTAAGAGAAACTGGATGCTGGATGCTGTTGTCGATGGCATCACTGGCAACTGAGTCCGAAGTTATATTGACAGGGGTATGGATTTTTGAGGCAACTACCACGTTGTTAGGCGTCAGAGAGGGTGGACCCTAAGACGGCGGATGGCAATCCATCGGTGTCCATCGGTTTCCTCTTCTGTTGCGCGCGCTATTTTTAAATAATATTCATTGTTATCAGTTTACATACATGTGTCTCTTTTAATAATTTACATACATGTACATACTGAACACAAGGATCCTTTGCTTCCAGAAAAGTTGATTTAATGAAAAATTTAAATACAAATGTGTAAAATATAAGGTCATAAAGTGTACAATCCAATAGTAAGTTGTATTTATAATAAGCCAAATTAATTTTTCAATCGGGTTAAATTATTGTTTTCGTGTAAAAAGTCTTTGCAAGATAGTAATGTCAAATAGAACATCAAAATCGAGGAATCCGATTTATGACTACGGTATATTTTGAAGATGCAATGGTATATTTTGGTATATTTACGAGGCGCTGGCGGTATATTTCACTGATAATTCCGCGGTCACACTGTCACACGCTAAAAACAACTTCGCGGATCGCCGTCCGAATTTAATTGGGAAATAAATGAATTAATCACCATTAATGATGGTAATGCAGAAAAACGGAAATGTTACTAATAACAGCCACACGCAAACGGGCTAGAATGTGCGGTTGAACCACTGTGATCCGTGGCAGCGACACGCAGCACTGCGGCGGCGGCGAAAAGTCTAACAGAAAAAGAAGAGAAAACCGAAGAAAAAGAAAAAATTAAACAAGTTTTCGTGATGCGGTGGCCGTTGGAAATTTGCGTTTAAAGGAGCTAGCTACAGCTGCGCCCAGCCCAGCCGCAAGCAAAAGTGCAATCAAACAATATAACAAAAATGATAAACAAAATCCGCCAAGGAGTCGATTTTAAAGCTGTAATTGTGTCGTGAATGTGAGTGTAGTGAGAGTGATGAGTGTGTGTGCGTGTTGTGAGTGCGTTTTGTGTCTGTGCTGTACTGTGTGTAAATGAAGTGTTGAAGTGGTGGCAGAGGCAGCAGCGGCGGCAGTGTGTGTTGGCCAAGCCCAAAACGAACGAAATTAAGCCAAAAGCAAATTAAATATATGTGAAAAAAAGTTATAAACATAAGTGTAAGCCAAGCAGCGTACCAGACACCCGCACCAACACACTGAAACAGCAGCAGGAGCAGCGACATCCCAGCACACGCACAGGGAGCGGCATCTTTTTTGGTGGCTGAAGGCGGAGACGGACGACAGACGGGGCGCAATGACCGAGGAATTGAAAGTGGTGCTGCGGCGCAGCGAACAGCATTCCGGTTTCGGATTTTCGCTGCTTGGATCAACTGGACCGCCACATGTCATCTACGACATTGTGGAGAATTCGCCGGCAGCCGATTGCGGATCGGTAAGTGAATGACTCCCATGCAGGACAACCACTCCCCTGTCCATAGCCCCTAGTACAATCATGGGTGTGTGTCACTGGCCACATACCCGTCTGGGACAAAAGTCTCCTGCTCTCCTCCTTGGCAGTGGCGTACTCTCTGTCCCGTAAAAGAGCGAAGCAATGACTTCATCAACCACCAAGCAGTAGCCCCTCCCCCTACTCACACAACACTCACACTCCTACTCCTACTCCCCTTTGGGTTCACTTTTGGCATTGCAACATTTTCCTTTATGTCTTGCCCCCAAGTGTCCCTGCCGCTGTCCAAGGCCTGGGATGGGATGATGGACAGGCGCGCCCATTTGTGTGCCCTCTGCCTCTTGATAAGAATATTTTCCACTTTTTTATGCTGTCTCTCTTTCTTTCTGTCTGTCTGGCTGCTTGTCTGCGTATGTGAAAAGCATTTCGATTTGCAAAGCAACAAAAAATGTGGTTCTTCCTCTGTGATGTCATCGTCGCGCTCTCCCTAAGCTCGTCTTAATTGGCTAGGAGGAAAAGGGATGCCAAACAGATACAAAGATCCATTCACAAAAACACACACACTCGCACAAAAAAGTAGAAAGATAGAACCTCTCTCGCTCTCTCGTATCAGTTTTTGGTTTTGTTTTACCGTTTAATGTCATCGAATCGCAAATGTTTGGAGCGGGGTGCAAAAGTAAACGCAGAAAAACAAAGTAACGCAAACAATTCATCTGGAGGGGGGAATCAGTTTCAGTGTTTAATGATACCCTACAAATGGTGGGTGATACAATTCACAGCAAATTTAGTACATGCTCGCTGATAGGTAATCTGCTTAATTGCTTGATTGAACCAAGGAGAGTCTTGATTTATAAATTACAAAAAATTCCCAAATCTATTTAGTAACAAAAAAAGAAAGACTTTTAGCTAGAAAAATTAAGCAGTTGAAGGGAAATACAATTTAAGATAAATCGTGCAATGAGTATCTCAATAGAATTTTTATATTAGGTCTACTACCACGTGGAACAGCGAAAACGTACTGAGCGGGGTTTCAGCATTTCTTGACAATTTCAACCAAAATCTGATCATAAACATTTCATGGAAAGGATGAGTCCCAAAACTTGCCTTGCTTTCGTATTTGATAGTGGAATAGATAGCGTTTGACGCAACTCTACTAATGATTCATAAAGTTTTCCCGTTTCATGTATCAGCTGCAAGAATAAAGATTAACAGTATTATCTTAAAAAGTCGAGTGGGTGTAACATCAAACTGAAATTGTTGATGCGATAAAAAGTAAACATCTGACTGCAACTTCCGAGAATATTCATTTATCTATGAGGTGCCTTCCTCCCTCCCCTGAAAAAGTCAACAGCAGATTAATGACCGCCCCCAACGGATATTGTTGTAAAAAGCAAGGAATTACGTGCTGCTCATTTGAAATATTATTAATTTGTCGCGGCGCAACTTTAAATCCAAATGAAATGCAAAACAATGTAAAGAGGGAGTCGAGTCAAAACAAAATGCAAATGCAAATGCAGCGCTATAAAAAGCAATGCAAGGAAAACATTTATTTTCTTCTAAAAATAAAACTCTTCCACACACACACAGACGGAAGGACCGGGTACACTTTATAATTATCGGACGTGGCAACAGTCCACACGAAGACATGAAAACAGAGTTCTCTGGCTCCTTCGAATCGGGTTTTGGCTTTTCAGAAACATCATTCTCCGACAAACAAACAGCAGAGTGCAAAAAACGCGCTTGGAATTTTAAATTGTTTAAATTATTAAGTAATTCCATGCAATCCACAAAAACGAAGCAATGTCCCCAGGTATGTCAGAGAAAGAGAAGGAAAGCAGCCAGGCGCTGCTGTTGCGCTGCCTGGAAGGTAATTGTCAGCGGGCAGAGGCAGTGAACTGCAGTGGGAAGCTATATTTCATATAAGGTGTGGCGAGCATGGTCGTATATGCAGCACTCATCCACAGGCATGCCCCTTCTTCTCAATATACCTTGTGCAGCAGCAGCGAACACACTCGCAGACACACGCAAGTGTGCTCTGGCACGCACTTTTTCGATTTCTTATCGCTTTCGCTTTACAACTTGTTGTTATATTGTTGTTGTTGTTTTGCTGTTGGGGTTTTACTTTGTCTTCTATCTCCTATCTCCTCTCGCTTGTTGTCTTTACTTTTGTGTGGCCAAGCAAGTGTCGCGCAGCACTCGGGGTACCCCTTACACATCGTACAATGTGAACATTTTATCTCTTTTATTTAATGGGGATACATGCACCCATAAACTATGCGCTTTGTTATAAGAAGAGAGCACTGATCGACTAAAGGGTACAAGGTATCTACGTTTTATTGTCTAAGATACTTTGTTGTTGCTGCTTTTCCCTATACGGTATTTAATAATTATCCAATTAAGATGATTTCCCACGTGCTTCGAATTTGGGAAGAATATCTTAATTGTAGATAGCATGCCTCCATCATAAATTTCTCAATTAATCTGTGTGGGCATCAAAAGCGATCTCTTCCGAGTACTTGTAGTATCCAAGATACAGCTAATCCCATTCCTTAGTGAGTATTAACGAGTCGACACCTTCGGATGTTGTGTATTTTATTTATATGCCGTCATTCTGGTTGCGGGACAATTTTATTTTTCAATGAATGCATACACACACGCACACAAATGACACATACGCGGTCTCTGAGGGTGTGTGCTTGTGTTGTTGTTGTCCATGCTGTCATCGGTTGTCGCCTTCTTTCTTTTTCTCTGTCGCCCAGACTGCAGTTTGGACTCTGCTGCTCTCTGTCTTCTGTTGCTTCTTCCCTTCCCTATTGCAGTTGTGTCTCGTTTGTTTGCCTTTTCAGTGCTTCTCCAACTGGAGATTCCAGAGTGACAAACGTCTTTCTGTCATGGCTAGTGTCTGTTTGCCTAGGGGGGCGGGGGTGACAGACGGCAGACGGTGAATGGCAAATTGTTGCTTAATTGCGCGAATAAAGTAATCCTAAGTGATGTGGTCATTTCGTATGGTATGGTATTCCTGAAAGATATTTTGATTTGCAATTGATTAATCTATACGAATATACAGGAATACAATTTTTATTTACATTTCTTAAAAAACAACACACAGTATTTAATGTTCTGTATGGTTTCCACGCTCAGTACACATGATCAATTATCATCTAGAATCTTTTTAATATATTTATTTTCAAAATTTGTCTACACATGTGTTTGTTTTGTCATTAATCTTTGCAGTTCCAACAGCACTTTGTAGATAGCTTGCTCTCCCTCTCATGCTATCCTTGTCTTGAACCTACTTTGATTTCAGCTGCTTGCTGAGTACCCGGTACTCAAAATGTTAAAGGGTATGCATATGTACATATTTTTTTTATGTGTTTTTTTTTTGCTATTTGCATACATATGTATGTATGCTGGAAAATAAATTTAAAAAACACATATCCT
Source organism: Drosophila subobscura (assembly GCF_008121235.1). Taxonomy (NCBI): domain Eukaryota; kingdom Metazoa; phylum Arthropoda; class Insecta; order Diptera; family Drosophilidae; genus Drosophila; species Drosophila subobscura. The sequence goes on along the minus strand of NC_048533.1, from coordinate 23,518,715 downwards.
AAAAATATATACATATGTACATAGTTAATCAGAATCTACACCCAGACGCATAATACTTTGTATGCTGAAAACTAAACACGAAAACAGATCATTGGGTATCCATTAGTCTCTTCCCACCATACTTATTAAATTTTCTATTGCGAAAGAGAGTGCTACATTATGTTTCCTTTCGTCTTTCTTCTTCAGAAACAAAACTTTTAATAAAACGAATGTGTGGCCAAACCCATTTCGCCTGCCCAGACTTTTTCGCATTTATTTCTCCAACCATTTCCCCAGAGCTTCTTTTGTTCTCTTGTGTTTTCTGGTTTTGTGGTGTGGTGTGGTCTCTTCTGTTCGGTTTGCCTCTGGTTTTGTTGCAAAATTCTAACGTTTTGCTTAATTACTCGTTAACTGGAAATGACAAACGACTTTTGTTGGCTCTCGGCTACGCCTGCTGTTGGAGGGAACAAATTAATTGCCACCGACATGGCACACAGACAACAGAAGTAGAGAAACATGAAAAAAAGTGTCTCCAAGCTATTTATTGATTTTCTAGAATGTAGAATGCCCCCTCCGTCTAATACCGATCACACGCTGGGACAACGATGAACGGGGTGGTAGTCTATCGCCTGGAAAATTGTGGGTAATGACAATAGAAACGTTAAAGGAAACGTCACATCAGAGTTCACAGTCGGCCAACTTCAAGCTCTGAAAAGCACTGAGAGTAGCAAGGAAAAAAACAGTCTGCAGCCAGTAGAAGAATTCTTTTAAAAGAAATGAAATGTCAAGCGAGTTCTTTTGCTTTTGACTTACATTTCTCTTTTGAATGGTACCTTTCTCCCTGCCCTTTCTACTGCCCTTTTTTTCTCGTTCGGTTCAGTTGAAGTCAAAAGTGCAAAAAAGTAGAGTAAATTCGCTTTAATTGAATTACAACAGTATGAAAAATTGTGCACGCGTTTATTAAGTTGGCTTTTCTTCTCTTCTTCCCTCTTTCCCCTTTTCTCTCTCTATCCTCTCTGCCATTTCTTGTTCTTGAGTGGGCGGTAGAGACCCTGAGGTGTACCCTGTGTGCACGCTGTGCGGCTCCATCGCTGCGGTTCGTTGCACGCCACGGCACAGCGAGCAGCATAAGCAGCAACAGCAGAGGCAGAGCAGTGGGGCAACTACAGCAACAATCAAAGAAATCATAAGAACAATAAGTGCATAAGGCACTCAGCAGGCATGCAAAAAGTGTAGTAGAAAGCGTAGTGTTGTGCTGCCGAAGCAGTAAACTTTGCGCTAAATCCAAAGCATTTATATTTGGCGTTGTTTGTGCCCGCTCTGGCTCGCTCGCTTTCTGGCCGGCCCGTTCGTGTGTGCGTCCAAGCATAACCGAAGATAAACGACCAAAACAGAAGCTAAGCTTTTGGGTCCGACCGAAGGTTTGAATACTCTTGTAGATCAAATACATGCCCATCTCGGAAGCATTTCCATAGCTGATTCAGGCACATACAGCGAAAGACAGTAGCACTGTCCCATTGTTTTCGAGTTGATAAATAACTCTGTGCAAGAGTATACAAATACAAGTAACAAAAGCAACAACGGTGCAACTCCACCAGCGTTGCCACTTGCCAGTTTGTCTGCAAATTGAATGGCAGCCCTCATCTCCTCTTAACCCAACATCTCTTGCCTACCGGAGGTGCTGCTTTTATAGTGGCTCTTCTGCTGCCTTATCCGCTCAGAGTGGGCTCTCCTCAATTAGATGCAAAGTGGCCTGCCGGCCGGCCGGCTTGGAATTTGCTCTCTATTTCGTTTTTGTGGCCCACATTCGCAGCAGTGCAACGAAAATGCGCACAGAAATTGCAACAGACAACAACAGCCAAGGCAAATACATATGCAAATGCAAATCAATAGCAAAAATAAACCATGCTTCTAGGGCCTAGAATCTAGGCACATGCACCATTGCTTTTGTTGCTGTCGACTGTTTAAAATAAAAGTCCAAAAAAACAAACAAAAACAGAAAGCCGCTCGAATCCTAGAATGCGGCGCAATACATACACAACTTTTAAGTGTATCGTTGGCCAACTTGTTTGCGAAAACATTTCTTGATGTTGTTGCTGCTGCCTGGCTCTATTTTGTAAACCCCCCATTATTAGAGGGGATACCTGTGGGTATATGGTATTTATGTGGCAAACTATAAATATTCTTGCTTTGATTTAGAAAAAAATACAAGATTGAATCTTTAGATTCTCTCTATTTTCCTTGTGTTAGTTTAATATGATTACGATAATATGATATCTAAATTCCTTCTAGAGGGTATCTCTGTATTCGCAATACCATTCTCTTCAGCTTGTTGTTCCTGTTGCAGTCAGTTTTATGCGTTTTGCAAACATCGCCAGCAACAAAACATTTTCGCTGGTTTTGTTGTTTGTTTGGAAAATATGGTAAATATAGTAAAATTCCTGGCATTTTCGTGCATGTTTTGTGCTAATTTTCAATTTATTTCGAATATTTGACGATAGGGAGAAGAGGGAAGAATATCCTAAATTATTGCCAATTTTGTGTGGCCAAGAAAGAAGTCTTGTTGCGCAATCGATACTTTGCCTTGATGCTGCAAAATAAGCGAGTGCAAATTTAATTAAAGAGATGAATTGGCAGATGAGTGACTTGATACATGGTTTCTTCATTGAGTTTCCCACAAATTGAAATGTAGGAGGGCAGCAAATTGAAAGCTTGGCTCGAATAATTGACAGGAACAACTGGCTCTAAATTAGTTACAGAGAGAGAGAGAGAGTGATAGAAAGTAAGTGGATGATAGAGAACATGTGGGAAGGTTTCTCAAATTGCGGTAAGTGCGAAAGCAATTTCCGATTCCAGCTCCTGTCAAGTGGGGGCATGCCATGGAATCACTCAATCAACAGCCAGTCAACAGTCGCCGCTAGTTTCTGTGGCATTTCGCACATTATTAGGTATCACAATAGGTCAGGTTCCAGGCCGTCGCAACGCTACAAAGCAGCACCCACCCTACCTCTCCCCTCTTTGTTTGACATTATTAAGTGTTAGTGGGGGGAAGGGACGGACGCATCGCAGCGATAACATCACCGTTTCGGTGACTTCCGATTCCCGCGATTACACAATCATCAGCCTCAGCCACTCGAGAGAGGGAGAGAGAGAGAGAGCAGCGCGATAATGAAATAAACCATTCATTCCATGCTAATTTGATTCTCTTTTATTTCTTGTTTTTTTTTTCGACGGCGTGCGCAAATATGAAAGGAAATCCACAATAAATGTGGGGGAGCCAGGCCGGCAAGGTCGTTGGAATATTGAATAAAACAACAATAAACCAGTGCAGAAAGGAGGGGAGCTGTGTAGTTGTGTTTGTGTGTGTGTTTGTTATCGACCAGGGTTGAAAAATGATATGAATATCAATCAAACAAGGGAACAATAGAGGAAATGCTGTTTGTGAAAGACAATTACTAGAATTACATGTGTAATACTGAGGGTTGTACGAATTTTCAATTGTGTTCGAGTAATACATAACCCTTTTCCAGGGTTATTTACTGATACGAATGACTTTGATTCTCACGTTTCCTATAAGAGAAAGTATAAATTCATTTGGAATGTAGTATTTGATACAGAAAATCATTAAAATATATTGCTTATTCTATTCCGATGACCTTGTGTGCCGTCACTATTCCAATCAACCGGTAAAATTCGCACTAAATGTCACTTATTTTAACACCAAATACCGAGTGTGATGTGATTGATGTGCCGCCTGATAAATGGTTGACACAGGACACTGGAATATGTCCCATTTATAGGACACTGTCTATCACAGTTTGAAAATGACACGAGAATGCAAATTGCAAAGAAATGGCAGAAATGTTTAGTTGAGTGAGCCATAAGTCTACTACTCGAATGTCGTTCCACCTGCCGCCTGCTAAAGTCTACCTCTGGCTGCGACTCCACATATTTTCGTTTCTTTTTTTTGCCCAGCCCAACGCCTATGGAGGCGTTGGGTGCTTGGGTTTATCTGCGCCTAACATTGATTTTTCTGCCCAGCAGCAAAGGAGGTTAGTGGGTTTTTCTATTACTGCAGCCTGTCAACGACTCTGCAGCAACAAAAACATTCACATCGACATCTACCTCGACTTATAACGGTGAAGGTAGTGCACAGGCACAGAGGTCTGTACTTGAATAGGTCGTCGCCACCAATACTCGTAATCGTACTCGTAGAGTCAGTCAATCAATTGCCTTGTTTACCCGCTATACATATTAGTGAGTGGGCGTTCGATTGTTGCTATTGTTAATTGATATTGGAACAAGTCGGTGGCGATGTGTCAATAAAACGTCATTGAACATAAATCTATATATGGACATCTATACACATTAAATATTGTATCTTTTGTGCAACACTTCCGAAATAACAAACGGAGTAACCATAAAACTCGACATTAATTGCTGATTCAAGAGCTCATTAATTGATAGTCGAATGTGAGGAAAGAATGCTAAAATTACTCAAATTGATAAAACTATGAGGTTGTCAATGGGTTAAATTGTTATTCCCAAGAGATTATTGAGTATGTATTGTGTATTAGGAAGGAGAAAAAACTGATAAGATTTCCGTTATTTGCTTTAATGTTGAGTTAATGTTGGCCTAGAACCAATAAATGTGTGTCTTGTTTTCTTTTTGTTTTCCCTGTTATGTATTCCCAGGGTTAACTTAATGTCCAGTTCTGTGAACCCTAGTCCAGTGCATGTGCACTTTTTCTGCATCTGGCAACGCCCTTAAAGTGCCGTAAGTTCCAATACGGTGTGCGAGCGAGATGTCTCTCGCAGATAACAAACAAATCGAAGATGAGAGATGGGAATGTGCCGTAGGAAGTGCACGAAAAAAACACTCTCCAAAGTGTCATTGGAAAACAAATCAATTCAAACCAATTTCAATTTGTGCTGTGAGCGTTGCATCCAAGGGTGAAGTGAGGAAGAAGAGAGCTGGGGTGGGTAGTGTGGGTTGGAGAAGGGGTTGGACCTGCCTGCTGCAATCGAGTGTAACTGATTGATTTAACTTTTAACCGGGTTTCTGCCTGCTCTGCTGGTTGACTCTCCTGCTTGCTTGACTGCTTGCGCCTGCCTCTGCCTGGTTCAACTGCTTTGCCTCTGCTCTGACGCCAACGCCTCTCTCCCCCTCGAACGCGTGAAAGTGAAATGCAAAAGAAGTGTACTCGTGTGTGTGTGCTGATTTGCATGAGCACACGACTAGACTAGCGGAGAGGGGAGAAGTGTGCACCTGCTGCTGCATTGTGTTTGTGTTTGTAAACTGCCTAATCGAATATCCGATGAAGATGATGGTGAGGGAGAGGGAAGGAGAAGAGAGAAGGAGAGCTAGAGAGAGAGAGCCTTCACCTTTGCTGTAAGTCATTAATCGTAGCTTGTTATCGCAGAAACATGTTTTGTGAGTGCAAGAGGAGATGAGTGCGCGCTGGTACTCCCATGCTGAGATGCTGTCAATCCACCGTCCGATAGTGGAAGTGTCTTGGGGAAGGGGAAACATCAAATTTGCATTACGGATTTGAGACTTTCTTTTGGCTAGAAATTGCTTTAATCCCCCAAATCCACTTTCTTTGCATTCCTGCCCTTTCCCATGGGATGTAACCTTGGGGTTGGTTATATAAAGAACTTTTTTGGGAAGCAATTAAATTAAACACAGTTTTAATTGAATTGCATTTCAACCTCCCACAAGAACACAGAATCCGCGTCTCTTTGCACCAGTTCTCTTGGGCGCTCTCTCGCTCTCTCTCTCTCTCTCTCTCTTATTTTTTAGTTGTGCAGCCGGTTGCTCTGTCGGTGCAGACTGAACGTGCTCTCGCTTCATGCTCAGCTGACGCCTTCGCCTCCGTCTCTCCGTCGCTCGCTCGGTCTTATTGTAAACGAACTTTGGAGAGCAGAGCGCATAAATTAGTGAGACTTTTAGTTTTTAATTGCGGCCCCTTTGCCATCTCGGCTGCCAAGTGGAAACAAACCCTCGAGAGACCGAAGAGGCGGCAACGCTTTACTCCCCAAAAAAACATTAATAATAAATTTAATACACAAGTGAGGGAAGCAGGAAAACTAATTATGCAATACAAGTAATGCTGCTGTGTACCTGCCGCTGCTGCTGATGCATTTTGCATGACGAAGAAGATGGCGCCTGGCGCGTGTCGTATTTTGGTTCCCCTCTCTATGCTAGGAGGTCTCACCATTTATTGAATAATCCATGTGGTGGAGCATATTAGCGTACGACGCGCACTCGTACCATTCCGCCACGGACACTGAGTGTGACGTCTCCTCCGGAGACGCTCATTCCATCGTTGGCTTCTACGTCAGCAAGTAAATAAGGCGCCAATGTCGTTGCCGGTGGAAGTGGAAATAGACGGGAGGAGGAGGCCCACGTTGTGATTTCATGTTATTTTCCTATTTTCCTTGTTGCCGTTGCTGTTTTTTTGTTTTTTGCTGTTGTTGTTCTTTCTGTTCACTATTGCGTTGCGTTGAAGGCCCATCGAGAAGAAAATTAAAAATAGTTTACAAGTGCCGACAGTCGACACAGCCATAGTGTTTGCTGGATGGGCAGACAGACGGCGGCGTGCAAAAAACCGAAAACCCAAAAAGAGAAAATCAATAAGACCTTTTGTTGTCGAGTGATTCGATTACGGCCGGAACTAACGACAACCATACACATATTTTTGCAGGTTGAAGCCGGGGATGTCATCCTCAAAGTCAACGGAACTGATGTCCATCGCTATACAACGAAGGAAGGTAAGTTATAGCATAAAGAAACATCTTTCAGGAAACAGCAGCAACTAACAAATGTTTTCTTTATCTTTTTGCAATAGTTCTCAAATGCCTGCGTCTGTCGGAACAGTTGGTGACCTTGGAACTGAAGCGAGGTAAATGGAATCTCAAGAAAAGTCTATAGAAATAAATCTAATCATGCTCTAATCATCTTCCATTAGATCCCAAGCTTAAGGCACGCATTAAAGAGCAGCTGGCCAACACACAGAGTCCACACTATGTGGATATTGAATCTCCCAACATCTACGACTACAACAGCAGCCACAGCGCCAATTCCTCGCCTAACCATCGTCCGAACAACAGCAAGGGATCTTCTCCAGCAGCCAGCGGACTGCGCTTCAAGTCGCCCACACACTTGCCATCGCTGCGGCAGAACTCCTCGCCGCTGCTGGCGAGTGGATCCACCACAACGACCACCCACACACACAGCCGCAACTCCTCGGCCAGCTCCACCAAGATAAAAGTGGTGGAGACCACCGTTCAGACGACATCAACCATCACCACTAGTGCAGCACCAACATCGCCAACGGGCTCGGACGCCACCTCGCCCACGCACCGACCCTCACGCATTCCACAGGCGCGAAAGTGCCCAGCGCCCAAGCCCGTGCCCGTGCTGCATTCGCCACAGAACAAGCGGCCACGATCCTCCCAGATCCCCACAAAGGCATCGAACGGTAACGGCAACGGTAACGGTAACGGTAACGGAAGTGCACACAACTCCCAGCTGCCACCGCAATCGTTGCAGCATTCCAACAGCTACAGCGGCAGTCCCGTCGCCCGGCCGCGAATCTCTACGGAGCGAGAGCCGGACACAGACAGGGAGCCAGAACCGAATTCGGCGCCACCGCAGCCGGCGAAGGCGCCACGCTTTGAGGCTTACATGATGACGGGAGATCTGATCTTGAATCTGTCCAGGACACCACAGACCAGCAATCACCTAACGACCCAGGCCAAGAAAGTGAGTAAAGGAACGAAAATCGGACGAGATTTCTCTTACCGAAACCCACATTTTCCTTTGCAGGTTGACAGTCTGCGGGATTCGCCGATTCGTCTGCCAAATTCCCGGATGAATGGCGCCCTAGCGCCACGAGCATCGGGTGAATCATCGCCCACATCCTCTTCCTCGGTGGACTCGCCCACCAACACCAGCTCGGATTCGGTGAAGCGTGAGGCGAAGCAGCAGCGCAAACAGCAGCCGCAGCAGCACCACCAGCAGCAGCAGCGGGACAGCATCAACAACAGCTACAACCGCAAGGATTCACTCACAAATGACACGCTGTTGATGTGCGAGGAGCTAGAGCGTGATGAGGAGGGCGAATATGTCCTAGAGGAGGACAGCAAGCACCAGCGGCAACGTCAGCAGCAGCAGCGTTATCGCCAGCAGCAGCAACAGCAACGATACGAGTACTACCAGAACGAGGATGAGCTGGACGAGGAGCAGGAACAGGAGGTTGAAGCTGAGGCGGAGGCGGAAGAGGAGCGCGAGGAGGATCAGACCCACTACGACATCACCAACATAGAGACGTACCAGAGCGGGATGGGACGCGGAGATGAGGATAACAGCGATCGGCAGTGTCTGGTCGAGGACGACGATGATGATGATGATGCCTACGACGAGGAGGATAACGATGCCGGCGACGAGGATTACTCGACAAATTCGCTGGGCTCCGGCTCTACGAAGCAGCGACTTCGTGCCCTCAAGCAGCGTGCCGCAACGCGACAGCAGCAGCTGCGCAATCGAGATGCTGTCGATTGTGCTGCTCGTATGCCCGGCTACTCTGCCTCGGGCTCCACCTCGTCCGCAACGGTAAAGAGCGAGGCGGGCGGCGGCATGCCAATGGGCGTTGGCCTGGGCGCAGCCAATACCTCGCAGGACGAGACCTCCTTCTCAGTGCCAACATCACCCATTTCACTGTCGACGCCTCTGATCGACAAGGAGACGGCCAATTCGGTGCCCACCAGCCCGGAGCCGAGCTCTTTGGCCCCAGAGTCGAGTAGCGGGGCCGCTGGTGTCGTTGTTGTGCGACGCCATCACAATGGGCATGTGGTGCGCAAATGTGATGCCGCCGGCTTCCGCACCAGCAAGTCCGAGGATCATCTGCAGCAGATCCAGCGCGAGGGCATTGCGGCTGTGATACCCATCGACATTGATGAGGATGTGAATAGTTCACTCAATACGCTGCTGGACACGCGTCAGGACTCCGAGGACTCGCAGGTGAGGCGTCGAGTCGAGCGCACCATGTACTACCACATCCCCTCCAATCGCTGGATAGATATCTAGCCGCCCATAGATGGCGATAGGCCATAGATGAAATACCGTCGCTAGTGTGCCACGTCGAACTTTCCACCAGATCGATCTACCCCAGCTCCCCCACCTTGCCAAAAAATAACACACATACGGTTCCACGTCTCTCTGTCTCTCTCGATCATGTAGTAATCCGTACAATCCTCGCCAACCCGTTGAAACTCCCTACCGTTTGAAGTGCTTTGTAGAGTTCAGTTTGCCGTTAACTCTGGTTACTGTAGCTGTTGTCGTATGTGTGTATATATTTGACTGTAAAATCATTGCATTGTTCTATAAATCATATTGCATATACGATTCCATATGCATTCCCCGCCCTATTCCCGGTAGTTCCCACTCATTACTCGGTACTTTTATATCCTATCCATTAAACTCCCACTCGTTAGTTTGTACCTATCCCACTTACTACCTTCCATTACTCGTTGTTCATTGCCACACGTTACTTTAATCTTTCCTACTTACTACTAAACAACTCTGTCTATCTTACTCTCTTGTTTCGTGTATCTTTCTTCTTTTCGTTTTCTCTGTTCTCCGTTCTCTCTTGTTTCTCATATTTTGACTCTCTCTCTCTCAACTATCTCAAATTTGACACGTGCGCAATTTAATGTCCATGAACGTGTGAGCTTTCTAGTCGACGGCCACCACTGTATCGTCGGTGGCGACAATTGTCCACAACTCGTCGGCGTTGAACAACAACGAGAACGAGATTGAAATCGAGAGTGAACCGCTGAATAGCTGCAACAACAACAGTCCCACAACTACAGCAGCAATAGGGAACAACAATAGCAGCGAGAGCACCGAGAGCACCGAGGCCGAGATCGAGAGCGAGTGCGAAAGCAGTGGGGCAACAGCAACTATAACGATAGAAACGACTGCAGCGAGAACTAACAAGAAGATGATCAGAGGCGGCAACTGCAGCAACAAATTAAACTATATCCTATGCAAAAAGGTTGCCATGTTGCATAGTTGGCATGCCGATTAATGTGATCTTTGACTCTTTTTGATTTCGATCTCTTTGTGATCTTTTTTTAAGTTGCCAATTTTTGATTTCTTTGCCTGCGCTTGGAACAGTTTTGTATATGTAGAAATTGATTGATAGTAGTCTAAAAGATTTTGCAAAACATACTCTATATCGTATGTGGATCAATGAGGAAACAAAACACCTATCCACACACATACACACCAAATACTTGTCGTACACCTGCTGCATACGCATACCACAGACACAGGACACACAGCGAAAAAAAAGAAAAAGAAAAAAAAACACAGAGAACGCTTCAAACACAACAAATGCCACTTTTGCAATTGTTTAGGACTCTCCTCAGAGTGAGATTGGGCAACGGCAAAATGGAAATTCGAGAGCCATCAAAAATAACCTTAAACCTTAATCGAAATAAAAAAAAAAACGAATCTTGAAATTACATATTTTGATAGTACACATTCGAATACTAATCTCTGTTTTTTATATACACCCAAACCCTATCTAGGCATCGGATCGAGATCGGATTGTGTGGACCTATAATGCACCACTGCAGCCACATCAGTTGCAGCAGATCCAACAGCAGCAGGCGCAGCAACAGCTCCAGCAACAGCAGCAGCAACAATTACTATTGCAACAACAGCAGCAACATCATCAGCAGCAGCAACATCATCAGCAGCAACAACAGCAACAACAGCAGCAACTCTACGGTCAGCAATCGCATTCAAATTCACATTCAAGTTCCATTAGTTCGTCGCCGCAGCATTCGGCTGCAGGCAGTCCGGCCTCCCCCACATCGGTGTCCTCGTCGGTGATGTCCTCATCGGGCTCGAAGGGTGCCCTAGGTGGCAATGGTCAGGCAGTGGACCAGCAGCAGCAGCAGCGAGAAAACGGCGGACAAGCCTTCCTGCAGCCGCCCACTGGCATGCCCGGTCTGCTAACCTGTCCAGGGGCTGGCAATGGTGCTGGCGGCGGTGGTGGTGGTGTTAGTGGTTGTGGCAACGATTTGAGCGTCTCAGAGGCCATTTCGAATATATCTAGTCCCGACTACCAAGACGACGATAACTTATTGAGTTCTCGCGATATTCTAGGCGGCATGGTACTTAGCGATCCCAGTGACTCGGACTCCACCATACTCGTCTCGGATGGGGCCGCCCTGCAGCGCCAGCAGCTCAAACAGCAGCTGCGTGCCCAGCAGCAGCAGACTCGGGACAGAGACAGAGATCAGTCGGAGCACAAGGTGGTCATCCAAGTGCGCGGCATGGACAACAACGGCGGTGGCGGTGGCAGTGCGGCTCGGTCCGATGACGATGTGGTCACGCTGACGGATGAGCAGCCGCATGCAACGATGTCGTCGGGTGCGGGGGCAGGGGCGCAGGGTATGCGAGACGCGTCTCCACCCGTTTCCGATGATGGCAGCGATGTGGAATCGCTGCACTCCTACCATTACTCGCCCAAGGCTGTGGACATGCCCTCGGCCATACGCCTGGCCAAAAGACTGTATTCTCTCGATGGTTTCAAAAAGAGCGACGTCTCCCGACATCTCAGCAAGAAGTGAGTGCCACAGATCATGTGGAGAACCGTTTGACTCATTTTGGATTTCGTTTCAGCAACGACTTTAGCAGGGCGGTAGCCGATGAGTATCTAAAGCATTTCACCTTTGAGAAAAAGTCGCTGGATCAGTCACTGCGCGAGTTCCTGCAACAGTTCTCGCTGTCCGGCGAGACCCAGGAGCGAGAGCGGGTCCTAGTGCACTTCTCGAAGCGTTTTCTGGACTGCAATCCGGGTACCTTCAACTCGCAGGATGCGGTGCACACACTGACCTGTGCCATAATGCTGCTGAACACGGATCTGCATGGGCAGAATATGAATCGCAAGATGAGCTGTGCGGAATTTGTGGACAATCTGGCAGATCTCAACGATGGCGAGAACTTTCCCAAGGATATCCTCAAGTTATTGTATCAGGCCATCAAAACGAAGCCGCTAGAATGGGCTCTGTAAGTACAAACCAATCTCTTTATTGAAAGGAAATGCATTAAATGGGTCTTGTTCTTTCAGAGATGACGATGCGGGTGATCTGCAACAGCGCACTGGCAACAATGCACTGGGAAATGTTGGCCAAAATCCCTTCCTGGATGCACCCGAACTGGCCACCGCTGTGGAGTACAAGAAGGGCTATGTGATGCGAAAATGCTGCTACGATAGCAGCTACAAAAAGAGTGAGGATTTACTAATAGATTTACTAATTGAATAGATGACCTAAAACTCTCTTTTTCCATTGGCAGCTCCCTTTGGCAAACGCTCCTGGAAGATGTTCTACTGCACGCTGCGTGATCTTGTACTGTATTTGCATAAGGATGAGCATGGTTTTCGCAAGAGTCAAGTGAGTAGAAGTGAGAAGGGATTTTAAAACACTTCTAACTATTTTGTATGCCACAGATGTCCGACAATCTGCACAATGCAATACGCATACATCACGCCCTAGCCACCAAGGCCAATGATTACACCAAGAAGCAACATGTGTTCCGTCTGCAGACGTCCGATCAGGCCGAGTATCTCTTCCAGACAAGCGACTCCAAGGAGCTCCACTCGTGGGTCGAGACGATCAACTATGTGTGCGCGGCCATTTCGGCGCCACCACTCGAGGGCGGTGTGGGCAGCCAGAAGCGATTCCAGCGTCCACTCTTGCCCAGCAAGCAGACCAAACTAATGGTGGTAAGTATGGGGAATGGGGGAAGAACGCGATTAAAGGAACCGAATCTGATGGAATTTCTTTTATATTTTGTATTGCAGAAGGAGCAGTTGGAGTCGCATGAGGTGCAGCTGGCGCAGCTAGAGCAAGAGCTAAATGAGCACAAGAAGGGCCCGATTCCCAGCAAAGGCTTGCCACTGCAAAACTACAAGGAAAAGGAGAGCTATTTGCAATATGAAGTGAGCCCCAGTGCCCTATTCTATGTGTGTAAATTATAATATTTGGTTTATTCTGCAGCTGCGCCGCTACCGCACCTATGTGAGCATACTCAGCGCCAAAATGCTGGCCGATCAGCAGCAATTGGAGCTGCAGGCGCAGCAGCCGACGCAGGCAATCCTTGACGAAGAAGCTGACACATTCCCTGTGGGCACCAGCTGCACGCCCACCACGCCGCCAAGTATTAACATTCAGGAGCAACAGCAGAAGGAGCAGCGACAGCAACAGTCATCGAACAGGTACAGTCAGCAACCACGTGCTAGCGGCAGCAGCTCCTCATCCTCCGGCGGCAATGTCCAGCAGGACATTGGCTGACGCGTAATGGGAGTTTTCTCAGCTTGTGTGGTTTAAAGCGTTCGATTCGATCCGTTACTCCCCTATTCTGTTTTGTTTTGTTACTTGTGTTGTTCGTTCCACCTGCCCCAGCAGATATCCCCGGTTCTCAGTGCCTTCCAATTTGCTTTGGAATCGGCTGTTCTGGGACTGTGTTTGCTGCGGTGTTTTCTTATGTTGCTGGCGGGACTGCACTGTACTCACATTTCTTTAATTTTTTTCTGTGTCTGTAAATATATAATGTATATTTCGTGTTGTGCGTTTATTTCCATTCGCTTTTGAGTTTTTACTTTGCCTTTCATTGTGGTCCCATCATTTGTACCATCTTTGATCATCCCTGAGACCATCTGTGTGTGCCCTGTACAAGCTTTAATTTTGAATAGTTTTTAACTATAACAATAATACAGAATTCAGACTTGAGCGTTGCGTTTAGGCAATTAAAACCATGTGAACATAAACATAATCCCCTAATATAATTAGTTGTTATGTGGATTTATTTTGAGAGCAACAACCCCACAACCCATATACCACAAATGCTGTGAAAATTCGAAAGATTCATCAAAAAGATATCCCGATTGAAACCGATGCCGAAATTCGAAAGTCAAGATGCGCATAGTTAACTATAGAGAAATAATGTTTTTTTGGTAGCACTCGTAGCTATAAACCCCGAACTTTTGGCGTTATACATGCAAACTATATAGAAAATATACATAGATTTAGAAAAGAAAAGAAATGAAGAAAAATATATTTAAACAACAAAACACAAATGTGGTTCATTAGTAGCAGACGTTTATGCGTTTATGCCTAAGCTAAAAGCATACGAAATATACAACATACATACACTTACCATAGATGATGAGATTACCGAAATATTACAAGAATTTTACAAGCAATTTGCACACCACATCAAGCAGATAGAGATACAATTTTAAGTAGAACGAAACCAATCAAAGCTTGTATGATAAGAGAATCCCCGGAATCACTACACACACACCACACACACACACACTTTACACGCTGGTTATCCTGGAAGAATGATTAATTGATTGTAGACCCACATTTATACACCCACAACACAACACAACACAAACACTGATGTACCATAACATGAGAGTCATGCTAACCGAACCGAACATTTTATGGACTCCTAAAAAGAAATACGTTACTCGTTACCATCCGTTGTTACCCCCGCCCGCTCAACTCGTTACGTTCCGTTCAATTAATGCCAGTTTAAACAAACACAAAAAAACAGAACCCAAATGGAAGAATTCTTCAATCTTACAGATGGCTCGATGTCTTCTGCTGCTGTAGCGTGCTCTGGCGGCATTTCTACCATTCCAAAAGCCTTTAAACGAGTAGTTGCCTCTTGCCTGGAGGCTAGCGATCCGCGGACAGCAGTCCAACGAAGGTGCTTCTCTCTGTAAATGCCCCGATCTGTACTCCTCCTACTAGCTACCGCCCGTCTTGAATGTGAGCAAGCTATAGGCTACAAATATCTCAATGTTTTATTGCTTACTCGTCAGTGTCTAGCTTGGCTCCACATCTGTATATCGAACATTTCAGAACATTCTTTCTTTGTTGATTGTTAACTTTGGTTTTCATTCTACACTTGCAGAAAGGAGAAGAAATTCGCTTAATTAATTTTTGTTTCGCTCTTGATTTCGATCATTTCAACACCGCAAACACACAAAAAAAAAACACCACACACATCCGTATCCGCCTCTAGTTGGCAGTTGGTAAGTTCCACACGCCCAAAATGGAAGATCTACAATGCATTTAACACTTTTTCTATCTCTCTCTCATTCAGAGATGATGCAGTGATGCAATACCCATGAATATAGAATACTCCGAATATGCCACGCTGCCACACCACACCACACACTCGCATAATCAGCACTCATGCAGCAGGGAGCGGGAGCGGTATAGAGAGGCTCCAACCACACACCCACCCACCCAATCACACACACACACACACACACACGGGTTCCGGCTGTGCCGTGCCGTGCCGTGCGGCACTCACTCAACAAAAAAAAACAAACAAAAAATCTGCCAATACATATATCCTACTTTACCGATCGAATGATTCCAAGTGCCGGATCTTAAGGCTAAGCGGAAGATCACATTGAGATGATTAAGACTACAAATACCAACCCAATTTGTAATCGAATTTGTTAACTGTATGAGATGGTTTTATGTACTATGTAATCTGAATGGTCGTTCAACAGAGATATTGGCATTTAGCAATTCGATTTGGATTTGTTTGGCCAATAATGCTGCTGAACGATCGTTTCTGAACGTGAGGGCGAATCGCTTATACACATAGATTATAATTACGAGAATTGATATACAATACTTACATCATTACCTATGCTATCATTATAAATGATAAAAATAAATTATAAATTATTGAACAATTTCGCTACACACACACCACACACACTACACCACACGCACCACACCACACACGAAAACAACTGAAGAAAAGTAACAATAAAGCGATGAGAGAGGATTATAGGAGCACATTTAGCTATCATTATCATAAACAATTACGTACATATATCATACATAATCGTACATAGCACACATATGCTTCACATACATATATGTATGACTCGTTCATTGGCCTTTTTGCGATACAATTATCCTCCTATTCGATCTGTGTAGGAAACGCATCAAAACACAACTTACTCCAATATTATGTGCGGATGAGTAATATTTATTTGAGCAATTATTGGTTGTTTACGCCACATGTCCATGTAGCTAGAATATGAAATTTGATATTTGATGGGGAAACAATAAATCTAAACAAAAACAAAAGCATACATATATATATAGTATATATATTTTTGAATATATTATTACGAGTATATTTAATTGTATTGTGTAATTATGTAAATGCAAACTGTATAACATTGTTTATAATAATTTTTAACAATTCTAATGAAACGGCAATAAATTCGAAAATACCAGCTAAATGAAACTGAAGCGAACGAATGCTCGCCCGCTAAGCCAAGTGCCGCCTAAATGTATGCATATTGTATATTAATTTAGTTACAACATTTTAAACGGCTCCGCGAGGGCACCCCTCACACTCACTCACTCACTCAAACACTTAGTTTTAAAGCAATACGAGTACTATCCACGTACCCTTAATCCCTTTGAACTCCAAAAAACATACACACACAAACACACACACGAGCATTCTCATCTAAGAACTTCAGAACATATTACGAATAAAGGGAAAGAAAGGGAAACAAGAAAGCGCATTGTAGAGTCGGTGATTTTTATGTGAACATTTAAAACTAACTGATAAGCTTTGAGTAACTTTAGGAAAGCCGTTATACTATACAGAAACACATATATATACATATATATACGAGTTATATATAGTATACATGTATATGCTCATGTGAGCAGCCCAATATGAATGATACATTAAATACTTCCAAAAACTTTAAGCTCCTGCTCCCGCTGTTTGCTATTACTCGCTCTTGAAGGTAAACGATGTGTCCGTCTCAGCCAGCATGTTCTCTAGGCGTAGGCCAAACTTTTGCCGCTTCTTGTCCAGATTCACCACAGAGGCCACAATGCGATCGCCAATGCTTAGGTCGCAGTTCTTCATGTGGCTCTTGTGCAAGAGACCGTCACGCTCCACACCTACGTCGACAAAGGCACCAAAATGTGTTACATTGGTAACAGCACCTGGGAAATAAAAGATGCAGCATAAGTCGAGGGTACACGAGAATGTGAGTCGATTCTTACCGGTAACCACATCACAATTGCTGAGATCTTCGATTCGTGTCAGTCCCTGCTTGAAAAGCGGCCTCTTGTCCAAATCAGCTCGATAATCCTGCAAAAGTTCTCGCTGCAGAGCCACCAGCAGGAATTCCAGCTGTAAGCATTCCATTAATTAGTATAAAATATTTAAAACATAATATTTGAATGGCTCACCCTATCCATGGGCAGTTTATGCTGTTTTGCTATGCGATCCAGTTTCGTTTGCGATGAGGCAAACTCTTTGATGCGTAAAATAAAACTAGCCTTGCCTATATCCGACAGTTTCAAGTCACATTCCCCAACGATACTGAAAAAGTAAAACAAAAATTTGGTTTATTATACAAATTCTCATTTCAATTTAACTCAAGTAATGCCGCCCAAACGAAAGCTTGCTGAGCTGCAGCGTTTGTATGAAGAGCGCTGGAGCTATCCACCGAAGCTAAAGCCACCCAGGACCAAGATTATAGCCAGCGGCGAGGTTGCTTTGTATGGCGGGTATAAGGCGCCAGTGTACAAGGCCTGCTGGGAGAATCCGATCTCAGTTACCACTGATGCACGCTTCGGACCGTGCTGGGAGTATCCGCCGGAGCGATACAAGCGTCGTCCATTGCCGCCGCCTTGCCGCGGGGCTACCATACCACTCGATCAGCTGGAGCCCTCTTTCGACCACTGCGAGACGCTTTACACTAGCTTTGATTTCCGACTGGAGCAGTGCGTTCATGAACAGATTCTTGTGCTAGAGACGCAGTTCAGGAAGCTGGAGGAACAGCTGGCGGGAGCCAAAGTCTTGCAGATTGAAATGGTGGAGAAAATGCGCTATCACGCCATGCGCTACCGACTGCTGCGCGGCGAGAGTTGCTGCACCAATATCTATCCCGATTACCTGAGTCGAATGACCGCTGAGCGAGCGCTGTACGAATTCCAGAAGGCCTACAATGTGATTAACCAATCGAAGTGAGTTGTAGAACATAAATCTATATACATATGTAGCTCATCATTCTCTTTCAGTGACGAGCTATCGAAATCTATTTTGAGCATGCGCAACTCCAAGAAGGAGTTGGCGGTGCGTGTGAGCAAGCTGGATCGCAGTCTGAAGAGCCCGTTCCTGCTGGAGCTAGACCACGTGCTGCAGACCATCGATGATCTGCACCAGTACTTCTTTGGTGTGGCTGTCAAGCTTAGGACCTGGGCGGAGCTACTAGACCCCAACAAGGAGTACTCCATTGAGGATTATCTGGCATTGCTCTCGAAGAAGCGTGATTTCAAGAGCTTTCTGAGTGCAGGTACCGAGAACTGCACCTGCAAGCGCTGCAACAAGAAGGACCCACTGAGCCCGTATTTGCCTTCTTGGTGCCGAAAAAGTGACTCCAGTGAGGGGTGTGTCAAGCGCCGCACGAACAACTATCTCTGTAATGTGTGTATCGCTGCCAAGCTGACTCGCAGTGACAGCAAATTTAGCACGGAGTCCAGTGACACCTCCAGACTGGTGAAAATGTCACAAAAAGTTGAATAAATGTTGTTATTGATTAGCACTTACGTTTCAGCCACTTTGTAGCTTTCCGGATGGACCCAAGTGCAGTCAAGTGGATTTTTCAGTCGCCCGCCCACGCTCAGCGGCTCGATGCGCACGAAGCCAGCGCATTGTACAAATGACTTCTCGCCTATGGTACGCACCGAGAGCAAATCCTTGCGGGACTGAAAGGGTCCCTTCTCCGTGCGATACTCGATGATCTTCTCTGCCTTCTTCTCCGACAGACCAGCAATGTGTCTTCATACGGGGAGTGTTCAAATTATAAAAGTTTTGAATAAATATATGTATATAATTTTTCCACCTACTTGAGCACACTCAGACTGGCAGTGTTGAGGTCCACGCCCACATAGCTCACGCATTCAGAGACGACGTCCTTCAGGGATTCCGTGAGTGTCTTCTCAGACACGTCATGCTGGTACATGCCCACGCCCAAGTGGCGTGGCTCTATCTTTACATACTCACTGAGAGGATCGTTCAGACGTCGTGCTATGGACACGGCACTCCGCTCGTTCGTGTCCATATCGGGAAACTCTTTGCTGGCCACATCGCTGCAGGAGTAAACCGAGGCACCATTTTCGTTTACGATGCTATAGCGAATACTTCGGCTGTCCAGTATCCCTGCGTGGAACAGATCAGATAACCAAAACTCCGTTTCTCGGCATGCGGTGCCGTTTCCCAGAGCAATAACTTGGCAGCTGTTGCAGAGGACAATAAGATAAAAGTAAAGCTAGCAAAATGATTTCCAAATAGTTACTTGTGCTTGCTGAGCAGTTCCACCAGCTTTTGTTCGGCTGCCCGCTTGTTGGCTCTCACGCCATGCGGATAGATGACACCTGTGTCCAGCACATCGGCCGTTTCGGATATGACTGCCAACTTACAGCCGTTTGTGTATCCCGGATCGATGCCCAGAATCCGTTCACCCTTGAGAGGCGATATGAGCAGCAACTGTTTCAGGTTCTTGGCAAACACATCGATCGCCGCCTTCTGGGCCTTCTCCTTGAGGTCGGCGCGTATCTGGCGACACATCAAAGGCTGCACTGAAAGAATCTCATGCTGTTAAGCTGCACAAATTGTACATTATTTAAGCCTTACATTTCTTCGTGATGCATTCTTCTAGGGCTTTGGTAAATGTCTCTCTTCGCAGTGGATACTGCAAACCCTGAGACATGTACTGCTCGGAGATGAAGCGTGAGAGATCTCTCTTTAGGTAATCGTTTGTATCCAATTTTACGGATATAAACTTGTGCTTTTCAGCCCGATTGATCGCTAGCATCTGATGGGGTTTAATTGTCTTTATGTCACACTGAAAATTAAAATAGTTCTCAAACTTTGAGCTGTCTATCTTCCTGTCGGTAATGGCACTGTTCTTGGACGATTTGCTGCTGCTGCTACTGGTGCTTGCCTTGCTGGACGAAGACTCCTTTGTCTTGCTGCACATCAGCACAATGCGGTGTACATTTTGTCTGAAATTACAAAAGTTGCCTGAGTACATTTGGTTGATTGGATCAACGCCAGACTTACAATCTCCTCAGCTCCTCCAGTACATTTGTGTTTTTGCTGATATTGTGTATAATTATGTTGCAGATTCCATTCAGCACCAGAGCCTCGGTGGCCAAGGCCTCATTACTGGCATCCACAATTGATGAAAGCTTCACTTGCGGCGCTGTTCCATATAGCAGACGATCGGCATAATCTTCCAGTCCCAATGCCTTGGCACGCTCAGCCAAGGTGCCCTTTGCTGGCTGGTTTATAGGGAGCATAGAGAAACTCTAGTTCCTCGTTGTTCTTCGCGCACATCAGCTCATCCCGAATCTCTTCATTTAGAACGTTTTCGCGCTCCAGCTGCGTAACTATGTGCTCGGCCTTCTTCCGCAGATCCACAATCTCCGTGTAAGTGTTTCGAATGTCACGCAATCGTTCTGGTGGCAAATGGTCAACCAGATCTCGCCGATAGCTACACAAAAATAAAGTTTTTATAAGCAGAGTGCATATAAATATTGAATATATCCTTCAAGGTACCGGCATATAAATGGAATGGTGTTTTCGTTCTCAAAGAGCTGCACAATATTTGCTGCAGCTGTTGGCTGGATGTTCTCGGTTTCGGCCAGCAGCTCATGTATGTTCCACACCTTGCGACGCTCCCAGAAGGAACTTCGCCCTGTGGTTGTGCTGGCAGCAGCGCCGTCTGTTTGCATCAAGGATCGGGGTGGATCGATCGTTTCCGCCTCAGGGTTGCTTTGGTTGGGACAAGCATTTTCCCCGTTTGCATCCTTTTTGCCGCGCTTTTTCTTCGCCGCTGGTGCTTCAGCTGCAGTATCCTTGGCTGTGGGCCAACGCTTTCGCTTGGCGCTGTGTGAGGTGGGTAATCAATTAGATGTCGCAAATTATTGATCACATTGTTACTTACACGCCTGCAGTGGTAGCGGCAGCACTATCTAAGGCACGAGTCTGTTGGGGCCTGTACTCATCGGTATCCTTAGATTCCGAAGTCACATCTTCATCGGAATCAGATAACTCAATTATAATCTTTGTCTTTGTCGCAGCTTGGCGGCGCGGGCGTGTGGACATATTTTTAACAAACAAAACAAAATAAATAGCTACAGTAAGAAAGGTGCGCGAAATAAATTAGAGTGGCCAGCCTCTTATCTGAAGAATCAACATATTCGATTTATAAACAGCTGGTTTTCGATAACAATAAAACATCTGTTGCATTGGACGTTTGTGGCGGGTTTTAGTTACTAATTTTAGTTTAATTTATCAATGAAAATGCTGAAATATGCATTGTACGGTGGAAGAATGCAACGCAACAGGCTGCTCCGCCAGTTATCCGCACATATGCTCAGGCGCTGCTACAGCAGTAACATCAGGAACATTGGTATATTGGCGCACATTGATGCAGGTGATTGTTTTGGTTGAAATTCCATATTGCACCCAAATTGATGCAGTGAATGCTGTTCATCTAGGCAAGACCACAACCACAGAGCGTATGCTGTTCTACTCAGGCAAGACACGGTCTCTGGGGGAAGTGCATCGCGGCAACACGGTGACGGATTATCTAACACAGGAGAGGGAGCGCGGAATTACGATTTGCAGCTCGGCTGTGACATTTCCCTGGAATGGTAATCGGTGCGTGCATTCAAAGTGACCCCTAACGGTTTTACAGAAATCTTTACTGTTTAGCATTAACCTGCTGGACACGCCCGGACACATTGATTTCACAATGGAGGTGGAGCAATCATTGTATGCCGTGGATGGTGTTGTTGTGGTGCTGGACGGCACGGCTGGAGTTGAGGCACAAACCGTCACAGTATGGTCGCAAGCAGACAAGCACAAGCTGCCGCGGCTGGCATTCGTCAATAAGATGGATCGTCCGGATGCAGACTTTGACAAATGTGTCAACGACTTGAAAACAAAGTTGGAAACGCAGCCTGTTTGCATACAATATCCCACAAGAAACCAGGATGGACTCTTGGGTATGACTATCAGTTTCCTGAGAGTACTGGACTCCATTCAAACCTTTAATCCCGGCAGCTATTAATGATGTAATCACATTGGAGCAGCTAACATGGCAGCCAAAGGATTTGGGGCGCAGCTACAGCAAGACAAAGCTGGAGCCCTCTGCAGATCTGCGGGAGCTGCAGGAAAAGCGCAATGAATTGATTGATCAGCTTTCGGGACTGGATGACGAGCTGGCTGATGTAGTAATCAGCACGGAAAGCTTTGACAAAGTCAGCAATGAGCTCATTGAACGAGCCCTGCGTCGGGCAACGTGTCAGCAGAAAGTTGTGCCTGTGCTGCTGGGCTCTGCCTACAAAAACGTGGGCATACAGCGACTCATGGATGCCGTGAATACTTATCTGCCAGCGCCAGAGGAGCGCAACCAAATCTACGACTGTTTTGGGTAAGAATTTAGCGTCAGAAAATGGAATAAAATATTGTAATGAAATTTCCCATCTTTTGCAGCAATGAAGTGGCTGGCAAAGTCTTCAAGATTGTCCACGACAAGCAGCGTGGCCCTCTGACACTGGTGCGCATTCTACGCGGCGAGATAAAGCGTGGCATGCGTCTCATCTGCTCGCGGGGCCAAGCGGAGGTTGTGTCCAAACTGTATGAGCCTTTGGCTGATGAATACCGCGAGGTGGCTGCCGTGCAGTCTGGCGATGTGGTCATATGTGCGGGTCTTAAGGTAAGCTGCACATGGAATTGAGTTACCTTTAGCTAACTTCTTTTCTGTCTAGTCAACAGTTACGGGAGATCTGCTGACATCTAGCCAGTCAGCCCTGAGGAATGCCCAGAAACGTTTAAAGCAAAGCCAAGGCACAGCGACAACAGATGAGGAGGAAGAACTCGACACTGACGAGCTGTTCGGCATTGACAGACAAATACCGGATGCCGTGTACTTCTGCTCCATTGAGCCACCCAATGTGTCCTCGCAAACCGCCATGGAGCAGGCACTGAGGCAGCTACAGCGCGAAGATCCCAGTCTGCGTGTCAGCTACGATAGTGTCACCGGCCAGACAGTGCTGGGCGGCATGGGTGAACTGCACATGGACATCATCAAGTCACGCATTCTGAGCGAGTACAAGATCGACGTGGATCTGGGTCCTCTGCAGATAGCCTACAAGGAAACCATCGAATCGCCATCAATCACTACACTGAGTGTGGAAAAGGAGATTGCCGGCAGCAAGCAGAACGTTAGCATCACCTTGGAGGTGGTCAAAGACCAAAACGAGCTCTTCAGGTTTGTCCCATTACACGTCCGAGCAAGTCGAGAACT
The DNA here is from genome assembly GCF_008121235.1 of Drosophila subobscura. Taxonomy (NCBI): domain Eukaryota; kingdom Metazoa; phylum Arthropoda; class Insecta; order Diptera; family Drosophilidae; genus Drosophila; species Drosophila subobscura. Next base: position 23,495,259 of record NC_048533.1, on the reverse strand, counting down.
GATCTTACGTTTATTTGTGTACCCAAAGTTTAGATAAGTCACCGGAGAACTTGTCAAACCTCAACACGCTGCGTCCTCGCATTCTCCAGGTGCTGCGGAAAGGCTCTGTCAGCGCTTTGGAGCGTGGGCCGCGAGTGGGCGGGCAAGTGGTGGACACGCAGATACGTTTGCACAATGCAACCATTGGTCGTGGCACAGCCGACTCTTTTGTGATGGCCACGGCAGCTCAGTGCGTCCAAAAGGTAGGTGTCGATTTCTACAATCCGTAATAGTTAATAAACGGAATATTTTGGACAGCTGCTGAGCACGAGTGGTACCCGCCTGTTGGAGCCCATCATGGCCCTGCAGATTGTGGCACCCAGTGAACGTATTTCCGGCATAATGGCAGATCTCTCCAGACGACGAGCGCTCATCAACGATGTGCTGCCCAAAGGAGATAGGAATAAAGTGAGTTGCATTCACTTTTCAGACTAATTCAAGATTATTTTGATCCTTATTGACTTATTCAGATGATTCTGGTGAATGCGCCGCTGGCCGAACTTTCCGGTTATTCCAGCGCCCTGCGAACGATCAGCTCGGGAACAGCCAGCATGACGATGCAGCCAAGCGGCTTTAGCTGCATGATCGCAATAGACGAATCCTTGGCCGAGCGACGTGCCCAAGGACTGGAATGATTTACAACTCCTTTCTCCACTCAACCCCCTGGCAATGTTATCTAGTTATATTTTGATATCGATCAGAGTAGGCGGTGTTCCTGTCACTGTTTTTGGATCGGTCTGTCATAGCTTTGTTGTCGTAGTGTAGAAATTGTATCGTTAGCGCAACAGAAAAATTGGGGTTATCTTCAATGTCGGACGTACATTTGTAAATTATTTCAGGAAATAAAACTAAAACTTTTTACCATACAACTAACAATTCGCGCGGCCAATAATAAGCATTCTATTGGTAACCGCGACAGCGAACCAAGCAAAACATCATGGCATTCTCCACGCAAAAGGAATTCTTCCATGTGCCGTTCAAGAACGCACCCGCTCCGGGTCGTGACTGCCCCGAGGCGTGTGTCAAGCTAAAGAGCTATCCATCAACCATCGATGATCGCTCCTGGTCGGCAAGTGAAAACAAAAAGTCGCGGTTTGTAGCAGATCTGGTTGCCTGCCATGCAGCGGCTGGTGGTGGTCGTGGCAACGATTCCGTGGGCCAGGGGCCATCAGACGGACGCGGACGTGGACGCGGAAACAACGCTGGGCCACAAGGCGGCAATGCTGATGGTCTTTCGGGAAATACTAGCAACGCTGGACCACAAGGTGGCAACGCTGGCGGTCCCTCGAGCAACTCAAGCAACGCTGGGCCACAATACGGGCTCAATACTGGCGGACCCTCGAGCAACGCTAGCAGACGCGGCAGCAACGAAGGCGCTCCTGCAACCAGCAATGACATACAATTAAGGGCTGCGCCAGCCAGCAGCGGTAGCGGAGCCTTTGGCGGCCCAACCGCTCGGAAAGGTCAAACAGGCCTCGCGGATGAGTACGGAAGCAATCTGGTGTTGGGTGACAGCCTAATCAATGCTGCCGATGATACAATTGGACGCATGGAGAGTCTGATGATTAAGAACAATATTCTTAAGGAAAAGCTGGCCGACTCGAAGGATCAACTGAAGACGGCGCAGCAGGAGTCAGCCGAGATCAAGCGCATTATGGCACAGCGCTACGATCCAGATAGAAGCAGGGCACTGAAGAAGAAGGTGAAGGAGCTGTCCGATGCCAGGAAAATCGATTCCAAAGATGAGCGGGAGCTGAATGAAATGATGATGGCCATTGACGACATGAACAAGGCCCACGATATCCTCGAGGCGGAGAATGCCAATCTGAAGCGTCTGATCGAGAAGCAGTCGAAGCGCTGCAACCTGGAGAGCATCAAGATCGAGCCCGAGAAGAGCAGCGACATACCCTATCTGCAGAAGAAGATTGAAACTCTTGGCAAGGAACTGGTGCTGCTGCGCCAAGCCGAGGACGAGTGCATGAAGGCTGCAGGCAAGCAGTCTGGCGGAAAATACTCATTCTCACCCGAAAAGGACGTGGGCAACATTCAGAAGATTCTGGCGGAGCGCGATGCGCTGCGTAGGAAGTGCCAGGCCCTAACGATGCTCAACGAGCGTGTTGGCAATCTGAAGAACCAGGCCCAGACGGCAGAGTATGTAAATGGCGATTTGGAGGCCAATCTTGACCATCGTGACCAATATATCAGCGACATGCATCAGGAGATAGAAGAAATGCAAAACTTCTACGAGGGCGAGGTGGATAAGGTGAAAGGAAACGAAGAGTTACTTCTGGTGAGTGCTGAGTGAGAATGGCTAACTCTCTGGATAAATATTCCCCCAACTTTGCATTCTAGTGCCGCTGCAATGAGATGAAGAAACAGCTTGAGGTTGTCCAGTCCACCGCACAGAAGGCCGAGGGTCAGACAATGGAGATCGATGTGCTGCGTAACGAGCTGCGCAAACGTGACGCTGCCCTGAGCGCTTACGGTATTCAGTACGAGCAGCTGATGGTAAGTACAGGGGCGTCAGTGGAAGCCAAGCTAACGGGATCTGATCGTTGCTCGTTCTCTAGGCCAAGGCCAAGATCTTTAAGCAGGGTGGCTATCGCTATCCTGACAAGCTGCCCGAGGACAGCAATGGTAGTGGTGCGGATGAGAATGGGGATGATGGATATTGTCCATGTTAGTAGCGTGCGTCATCAATAGGCCAGTCCATGAAAACAAAACCATCAAAATTCCTAGCCAACTGCAATCGAAATCATTTGTAGTTTTATCAAATTAAATGTGTATTCCGGCTAAAGGCCATCCAAAAGAGAGAGAGCGCAACGTGAGAGGAAGGTCGCTGGCTGCATTTACCGTTTCCATTATCCCCATATCTCAAAAGCACACCCAACGATCGAGCGCTGCTTCCAATGATTTTCCTCTCCGTTGCTTTGTTTTCTTCGTTTTTATTGCATTCCCAACCCCCACCTGCAGAACGTTGTCGCCGAGCTGAACCAGATGTACGGTAACCAGCGTGCCGATTGTGGACCATTCACAGATAAGACTTCACAGTGTGCATTGGGCCTCGGCGATGTGGACGCTAATCTGGCCGTCTATACGGGCGCCACTCTGGACCACATCATGAGCGAGCTGTCGAAGCAAGGAGAATGCTTCCAGCAAATGAATCAAAATAATTATCCGGGTGGCTCTCACATCAATAACTTGGAGGACTGCAACCGGGAGTTGAACCGCCTGAGGAACTTACTGCGGGAGAAAGATGGCGAATTGGGTGATTTGTACGATGAGAACGATTGCCTCTGTGTAGCTGCCGAAGAGAGCAAAAAGAAACTAGAGGAACTGGACCAGCAAGTCCGAAAACTGGATGATGATACCCGGATCATGGAGCAGGGCTTCTCCGAGAGCATCAGCCTCATTAAGGACATCGGAGATGTGGCAGTGGAAAACGAAAAGCTCAAGAATAAAGTGAGCGAACTCAGAGACAGTGAGGCCCAGACGCTCTTTGACGATTTGAGCAAGCAGCTGGAGGACTGCAAGAAAAAGACTCAACTGCTCGAGGAGAAAAACAAAGCTCTGGGCAATGCACTCAGAAAACTCGGTGTGGATCCGGATGCCATCGAGAGAGAAGCTGAAAGAGGAGAGGGAGCACAGGGGGAGATACTCCGAATGGTCAATGAAGCTAACTTGGACGGAAAGCCCGGAGAAAAGTCTGGAGAAGACTCTGAGAAGGGTAAGGGTCAAGATCAAGCAAGACCTGGGGCCGACACTGAGAAGGGTAAGGGTCAAGATCAAGCAAGACCTGGGGAAGACACTGAGAAGGGTAAGGGTCAAGATCTAGCAAGACCTGGAGAAAAAAGCGATGAGAAAGAGCTAGAAAAAGTCGGAGAATCCGCTGGAGCTGGTGAAAAAGGAAAAGGATCACCCGAAAAAGAGGACGAGAAAGGAGGAACCGGTGGAACAGATAAAGGAAAAGCCGGAGAAGACGATGAGAAGACGCCTGAAGAACCCGCAAAACCAGTAAAACAAGCAACTGATGGAAAAGGTAAAGGAAAACTCGAAGACAAAACCGACAGCAAAGGACCAGCAAAAAGCGGCAATGTTTCGGGGGCAGAAGAAGATGGAAAGGCGGCAACGGCTGGAGCATCTAAAGCAGGCAAAGGGGGTGGCAGTAAGGCACGCGTCGCCAAGGACCAGAAAAAACCGGGAGCTCATGGGTCAGAGCTGGAGGGAGCAGAGGAACAATTCGATGATTTTGTGCGGAACACTGTTCGAAGCCTAGCGGCAGGCGAGATCGATGGCTGTGGGTTGGAGAAGGAGCTGCGCAAAATCCTCGACTTGTTCGTCGAAGAGTGTGGCTTTTGCTTTTGCAAGTGCAACATACCCAACAGTCGCTTCTACGCCATCTGCCACAAGCTGTACCACCGTGGACTGACCACACTGAGCTTCAACGAGCTGGCCTACATCCACAAGCGTATCTATGCTGCGGCCGAGTATATTCTGCCCGGCTGCCTGTTCAACCACATGCTACAAGAGGGGGCTACATACGAGTGCCCCGAGCAAAAGCCCACCATCCACAGCCGACAAGAGCCAAAGTGTTACTGCGATCCCAAAGAGGGACACCTCCTGAAGAAGGGTAAGTCCAGTTCATGCGATAAAATCAGTTCCGAACGAATTTCTAATGCCTCTAACTTGCAGTGATACGCCTGGAGACGGACATTGAGAATGCCAAGGTGTGTCTGAAGAACTTGAAGAATATGCCAAAGGACTTTGACCTTCCCATGGGTCGCATCAGTGATGGCGGTGACTATTCTCCAAGGTATGTAACTGCAAAGTTATCCAATTAAAAGAAAAATCTCATTCATACAAAAATTGTTGTTAGGGAGCAACAAGCTGCTCGTTTCAAGAAATCACAGGTAAGTCTCTTACACTAATTGCTTCTTTTATTCTGTAATACAAAAATATTAATTTCAGAAGCAGAAATGTTTTATATAACTAAAAATGATGTTCAATGATGTTATTTTATTTATTTATTTAATTTTTACGTCGGAATCCGAATGAAGTCCCCATTACAAAAATCATTTGTGAAAGCTAATATTAATAATAATATTAATATATTAATATTAATAGTACATTAAATGAACAATTTAAATGAACATGTACAACAATTGGTTTTAAATTAATAACAGTCGATACGGTATCGATAATAAAGGTGTTTTTATAGAGGGTGCTTGATTGGGTTAACTTCGTATTTTCCTCGGTATATTTGCGGTATATTTTGAAAATGAAAAAGTATATTTCGGTATGTTGGTTAACACACACACTTGTTAACTTCGTATTTTCCTCGGTATATTTGCGGTATATTTCAGTGGGACGTGTTTTTACATAATAAATAATTAAATTTACAATTTATTTACAATGGAGAAGCTTGTGTCGGCCAAAGCGTGCCTTAAATTCGTGCAGGTAACTAGGCCTATAATGTGCAGTGTTACATTTGCGTCGTAACTGAGTTCTTAATTCACAAACAGATGATGCCCAGCGTGCCCCAGGCGGCGAGTTCAGGCCTGGGGATATTGGCACCGGCGCTCCAGAACATGCTCCAGATGCAGCAGGTGCGCCATCGACAGACCAAGCACTGGAAACCGGAGTTCAAGCGATTGCGCAAGCAGAAGTTTGTGAAAATAGAGCTGCCGAATTTCCGAGAGAAGCCAGAAGACATCAGCAAGGAGGAGATGCGCAGCCGTATGAAGGAACGTGGTGTGCTGCCGCCCCGCCCCTGGATGGAGCGTCCATTTCACATCAGTTGTACTGGCGGCATATTCGAGCCATATGTCCCACCAGAGGGCGATGGCAAGAAGTCAATAATCTCCTCCACTGGAGCCAAGCAGAAACTAGAGTTTCTGGAAAAGAAATCAAAGAGTATGTTGGCCGTACGGAAAATACGCTCGTACGACGAAGCCTTCAGCAGCGACCAATTCGGAGCCGAGGCCCAAGAGATCTATGTGGCGGCCCACACCCAAATGGCAGCCAAGGAGAAGTACAAGATACGTGAATATGTCAGCGAGCGTTGCTATCCCGAGATGATGCACAACGTAAAGGACAAAACCATTCACTGGCGGTTCCTGCAGTCTCTGGAGCCACCTCGAGTGGTGCATGCTCGATGCACTGAGGTGATCACCAAGGAGAACCAGTTTGCTCAGGTGACGGTGCGCTTCCACACACAACAGATGCTGGCCATCTACGATCGCTTTGGTCGCCTGATGCACGGCAGCGAGATCCTTACCAAAGATGTGCTGGAGTACGTGGTGTTTGAGAAGCACATATCCAACGAGTACGGCAAGTGGAGGCTGCACGACAAGATTATTCCCGACTGGCTTCCAGCCAAGCAGCCCTCCCCCATTACCTATCGCCTTATTGAGGATGTCGAGGAGGAGCCGCCGAAAGAGCTCAGTGCTGGCGATGAGGCCAAACAGCTGGAGGCAGGCAGCGAGCAGCCAAAGGAGCAACTGCAGCTGGCCAGTGCTCCTGAGCGCAGCTCCAAGCCCACACTGGCCATTTGATTGTATTTTTTCTGGGCCGCCTGGCGGCTCAGACGACCGCACGTTAATGTTGTACAATGATGTTGAGCTGAGACTAGGCTAAAGAAATCTTTAAATTTTTAAAAATTATTTTACTTTTGTTTTTATTTTTCATAATTTTGTTCGATTTCTATTTCTATTACTTATCATCGTAAGGTATGCCCGGGTCCCTGCAGTACTCCATGCATGTGTCTTTGGAAATGAAACGATTATAATTTCCACCGCATCCACTGTAGTGGAACAACTTGCAGGTTTTCGACCATGGGTCGTGATACCAACGCTCCTGCCTATTGTGACAATTGCCATACGAACGAAGTTGCATGCAAAGCTCTGTAAAGAATTTTCTGAGTCCGACTTAAATGTTCCTTTAACTTTCACTTACTCATCCTGTAGACAATTACACGCGGACTGAGTGCTGCTGACAGGCACAGTAGCAGGCTTAGAACTCCAAGGCTTACCATTAGCTTGACCATAGCTTGAGGCTTTATTTGGTAAACTGATTGCGCGGCAAATGGTCCACAGGCATTTATATACGAGCAGCCACAAAAGGGTGAATCTAATGCGAAATCTGTTTCAGTTTATAGTCGAAAATATTTATATTAAATAAGTTCATTACCAGGTGGCTAGGATATTATGTATTTTTGTAAAAATGCTAGCTCCTCCCACTCCTGATTAAATAATCGTATGAATAAGAATTGTAAAGGTTTATATATCTGCAAGCATATACATATGTACTAGAGATAGAGCTTTGTTTTAGTTTTAAGCTGCCTGAAAATATCACATCTAATCTGCTTTAAATCGATGGTTTATTCAGTAGATGTTAACCATTAATATTTCATTTTCGATCATAGGATATTTCCGGATGCGTACAGTAGTCCAGGCACTCGGGTAGACTTGTGAATCGATTATAATTTCCACCACAGCCGCTGTACAGGAACGTCTTGCAATTGTTGGTCATCGTGTCGTAAAACCAACGTGTCTGTTGCCCACGACAGTAGCCATACGCACTATGCTTAATGCAATTTTCTGTAAGGAAATAACTTAGGGTAACCTTAGGGAAGCCTCTATTTAATTTGCACTTACTCATGCGTTCGTTAGCCTGCTCTGGGCTTAAGCCTGATGCAAGATACAGCAGCAGGCTCAGAATTACAATATTTAGCATTAGCTTTACCATCGCTTGAGGGCTTAGTGTGTCAACTGATTGCTCGACAAACAGTCATCACGTTTTTATAGACGGTCGCCGAGACCGAGACTTTGTTTGTATAATGGAAAATCTGTTTTGGTTTCCTCTTTAATGGTAAACACTTGTTTCGAAATAGTATGTATTGCAAAAATATATGTACATATATTACATATATATAACTCTCTCGTTTTTCATATATCCATGTAAATTATATACTTGCTACCACTTGGCTGCATTTTTTATAGCTAAGGAATACAATACTTAAATGATGTTATCCAACAATCCATCATATACAATTTTCTACTGTTCCATCAAGGGGTAATCCGGATCCATGCAGTAGCTCATGCATCCGCTTTTGCGCAAGAATCGATTATAATTTCCACCACATCCACTGTAGTAGAAAGCCTTGCAAGACTTGGACGTTGTATCGTAATACCAACGTATCTGATTTTCACGGCAGTGCCCATAATCTATGTCTTCCGTGCAAATATCTGTAGAATATTATGATAGTTGTATTCTGAAAAGTATGTTTAATTTTCACGTACGGTCTCGTTCCCAAAATTTTGGCGGAGAGTTGCCTGCTGCAAGGCACAGCAGCAGCCCCAGAAACACAAAACTCATCATTAGCTTAACCATCACTTAAGAGCTTATTTGGTAAACTGATTAACCACACGAACGGGGAACAACCTTAAATACTCGGGTTGCTCTATAACATCTAGCTGAAAATCTGTTTCTGTTTTCTTTTTAATCGCAAAACACTAACCAACACTTTACTGGATTTTGGGCATGTATATTTGAGCAATAGTTGAGCTTAAAAATGCAACAAAATAAGTCCCTTAGGATTAAAGTTATAATAGTTAATGTGTAATCAAGTGACAATGTCTGGCTTCCCTACTATATTTCTTCGTAGTCCGGTCTTATGCAGTAGGCAGTGCATTCAAAGTGCGAATAGAATATATTCGAGTTCCCTCCGCATCCGCTGTAGTAGAAGGGCTTGCACTTGTTGTGTTCTGGGTGGAAATACCATCGGAGTTGTCTCTCGTTGCAGTTGCCGTACTCACTTGGCTGCGTGCAAATCGCTGTAAAGAGTTCTCATAGTAAAATATTAAATGCTTATTTAGATTTTAATTACTCAAGCGGTTGGCCAAGTTCGGAGGATTGTCGGCTGCTGACAGATAAATCAGCAGGCTTAGAAATACAATATTCAGTATAAGCTTTACCATCGCTAAAGAGTTTATTTTGTCAACTGAATGGCCCAAAAACTGTCAACATGCTTTTATAGACGGTTGCCCAAGAGGTAACATTTTTAGAGCTAATGAGAAAGCTGTTTCATATTTAGTTTTAGTGGCACTTGCCTCGTAAGTTCAGAAACACATACGTTGGAAAATTCCCCTATTTTCCATTCTACAAGTATGGAGAGCAAACTTGCTAGCATCTGACTTTTTAGATTGCATTTATTCTAGCTTAAGAATTCAAAGCAAAATATAATTCAATTGTTCCTATTCAACATGCAGAACTCCTACTAAATTTCGTAAGTGATTTCCGGGTCCATGCAGTAGTCCCAGCATTGTGTTTGACTTTCAAAACGATTTTGTGTGCCACCGCAGCCACTATAGTAGAACGCATTGCAAGAGTTGGACAAGGCATCGTAATGGAATCGCAACTGCCTTTCCTTGCAGCTGCCATATGAACTAGGTTCCAAGCAAATACCTGCAGAGCATTATCCTAGTTGAATTGTTAAGAGTACAAAGAATTTATCACTTACTCTTTCGAATTTCCATCAACGTTTGATTGAGTGCCAATGCAGAGCTTAGCAGCAGGCTCAGAATCACAAGATTTAGCATTAGCTTTACCATCGCTAAGGGTTTTATTTTGTTAACTGATTGAAAACACAAATGGTCCACAGGCATTTATATACAGTCACTCAAAATGTTAACTTTGGCTAGCTAATGTTATGGGAAATCTGTTTCAGCAAAACACTTGCCACGTTATGGCATCCCAAATATTTATATTAGTTCCCTAGAGTTCCATCTATCCACGTGAAAACAACAATTTGCAATATTTTATATGCATATATGAATGTTGTATATTTATACAAAAGGTTTAAAGCTAAAGGCTTATGGTTGCTAATTATTTGTAGATTAATTAGAAGGCTCATGGTCATGGTCGATATGCTTGGTGGACATTCATTCAACAGAGAGAGAGTTTGGGTATCAATAAATAGTGCAGATATATAAATGTATTTACAAAATCATTTCAGGACCAGTTAAAAACAATGAAAATTCCATACATGGGGCATCCAGGAAGTATCACACAAAACTGCTGCTGGGCTCGTCAAGGTAGGCGCACCGAGTGCCCGCCACCGCCTCCTCCAGCGACTTGCGTCCAATGTCCAGTGGAATTTTGCTGACAAAGGCCGCCGCGGACGCAACACTCTTTGCCGTGGGCGAAGTTGGGGCCTGTTTGGTTGGGGAGAATTTGTTGCAGTAGTTTCCGGCTGGCTGCGGCACGGCCACTCCCCAGTTGGATGGCTTGATGGGCAGCACCTTAGGCTTTGGCGGCAACGGTGGCGGCGCTTTGGCAAATTCAATTTGATCCTGCGTCTCTGCAGGCATTTCAGTCTCTTGCTCCTGGTCGACCTTCATGGGCGACACTTGCTGCTGCTGACTGCCCGCCACCTGCTGGCTTCGTGTGATGGAGAGGCGTGGCGCCGGCTGCGGGATCTCTGTGGGGCTGGGCGGCACCTTGCTGGTGACGGGACTCAGGTTGGCCCGCACCTTGCGCAGCTTGGAGACGGCTGCATTGAGATTCTCCTTGTTCTTGAGGAAATCGGGCAGATCAAAGTTAATCTCAGTGCCCCGCTGATCCTCCAGCCGCGCCAGCTGTGCCCGCTTCAGGCCCTCGAGTAGTTCATCTGTGAAATCAGAATGGAATCGTGTTTAGTTTAGTGGTTCTTGTTCAAGGGGCACTGCAGGGGGCTACGGCTACCCACCTTGGTGCTCAGCCACTCGCTCGGTCACCTGCAGCTTCACGCCCGCCTTCAGCTTTGCAATGATGGGCTTCTTGGGATCTGCCGCCGCCGTTGTCGCCAGAGAGGAGGAGGAGGGATTAGTGGTTGGCTCCTCGGAATGTTGACTGCTTGTGGACTTCTTCTTCAGTTTGGGCAATTTGCTGCCAGGAATGTTGTCGCGCTGCTGCTGCCGCCGCATCCGCTCGAACAGGGAGGAGGAGCACTCCGAGGGCGCCTCGTTGGACTTCATGGAGCACAGATCGCTATGCTGTGCCTGTGGCTTGGCCGCAGCCGCCTCCGCCTTGCTCTGCAGCAGCTCGTTGAACACCTTGTTCGTCAGCTCGTCCAGCTGTCCCTGCGCCGTGGATGGCAGCGGCTTCATTGGTTTTGTCTGCTTCGGCGGCATGCTACTGCCGCCGCCTGACTGAAAATCCTGCAGCAGAACGATGCGCAGCCGCTGGCCATCGGCCATCGTCACCGGCTGCATGAGGTCGAGCGGGGCCTGGGTGTCGCGCATTATCACCTGCACGTTGTCCATTTTGTAGTTGTATTTGGTCAGAATGGGCCTGATCACCTCGTGCAGCTGCTTCTTGGGTTTGCTCTTCACGGATATCACCTTTGGGTCGGGCAGATCCAGCTTGAAGGCCACTCGTCGCTCGATCACCACCTCCTTGCCGGCCAGCAGCTGCGACGACTGCTGCAGATCGATGGACTTGGTGCTGCCCTGGAACACAATGTCGTAGTAGGGATACACGAGGTTGCGCTTCTCCAGCAGCCGCTCCACCAGCTGGCCCACCGTCTCCCCGGGTCGCGTCTGCACTATGGTGGTGGCACCATCCGTTAGGATCACTCGACACAGCGAGCACACACTCTCCGCACTGGCTCCCTGGCCGCCCGATACTCCGGCGTCGAAAGACGACAGGGAGGAGCGCGAGCTGTGCAGATCACTCAGCGAATTCTGGCCCGATGCGATCTTTAGCGAGGCGCTGGTCAGCAGAGTCGGTGGCGGCAACGGCGGCGCTGGCATCAAAGCGCTGCTCTGCAGATCGGACATGATCTCAGTGCGATCGCGTGACTTGCTTCGCGTCTTGCGGTGCCATGGGAGTAGGCTCTTACGGCGTCGATCCTCGGCATTGCTTACCGACTTCTTGAGCTGCCAAAAGGGTGAAAATGAATCCCACATTTAGTGAATATTCTGGCCATCAATCGTTGGTGCAACACACTCACCTTTGAGGAGGCAGCTAAGTGAAAATTTGTCTTCAGCAGCTCATCCAGATCGGCACCGCTGTATGGCAGGGGCAGGTTCTTCTGCTCGGCCTCCACACAACTCTTGTAGAGATCGGAGCGTATGAAGCGCTGATAGCTGTCGAATTTCATCAGATTGAAGATCTGCTTCTGGGCGGGCGCAAAGATGTCGGGCGCGGCACTCGCGAGCTTCTCCTCCGTAAGATTGCGGGCCTGGGAGTCCACGTTGACGGGATCGCTGCTGCTGTTCGCCAGATGCTTTCCAAAGATATCCCTGGCCTGGATGGCCCTCTCGGCCTCTGATTCGAGCAAACGATAGCGCTCGCAGGCGGTCCAAAAGTAAATGTTCTCCGCCGAGAACTCCTTCTTGAGGAACTCGGAGAAGGTCTGCATTCCGGCGGCATCCTGTAGCATTCGCTCGAACGAACCGCCCCAGCTGCTAGGACTGCCATTGTCTGGTAGGTTGTCAGTTGCGGTTGACTCTGCGCTGACCGATATGGTGGATGGTGGCGCCGGCGTGGTCAGAATTTTGGGAACCTTCAGCAGACTCAGCTGCTGCTGGCTCCTTGCCGAGGTCTTCAGGTCGTCCAGCATCAGCGTCTTGATGTACACATCATGGTCGGAGGCGTTCATCGAGGCAGTGCGTCTCACCAGCGGCGATGACGACGACTGCTGCTGCTGCTGGGGCTGCAGCTGCTTGGCCACCTTGTCGGTGCGCGGTGTACGGAATGAAGACTGACCCCAGGCTCGGCGGAAGGGCGAGGCATTGGCGGGCAGAGCACGGTTCTGCGTGGTGAAAAAAGAACACAAGAAAATACATGAAAATGTTGAACATAATAAAGTGGTTACAAGCATAGGAAGTGGAAGTAAAAGAACAGAGAGAAAACCCAAATTCATGGCCAATTTAAAGAAAAGCAACAAATTGTAGACACACGGAGTGAGTAATCCACTCAACTCCCCTCTGCGTACAGGCCTCCGTCATTATCATGGTCAGACACAAAAACACGATAAACTTTTGAACTTTCAAGTTAGCTCATAAAATTGTTTGTGCAGTGCAACGCATGCAACAAGCAGTCCACAGTCCGCCAGCTCCTCCCCTTGACAACTGAAGTCTGAACTCTGTTTCGCCCCCTGCCCCTCAATTGTCTGAGTTCCAGTTCTGTAAAAGCTGATGATGATGCTGATGGCCTCCCCTTGGCGGTTGCCATTCCATTTACTGCACTTGCAACGAACGATAATCGCTTGTCAGAGACGGAGGGGAGGGGTGTTCCTTCCATTTCCATCTCTATTCTGTATTCTGTGTTCTGTATTTGTATTTCCCACCGATAGCTTTTCGTTCTCAAAGATTAATGAATTCCCATCGTTTTCGTTTGTTCTCCAAATCTAAGCTCGGCCTCGGTTTTCGCAGAAGTCATAACTCAGACGGGGGCTTACAAAAAAACACAGATTCATGAGAGTTTCGTGTGTGGAACGTTATACATACAGACATACACAGATAAAAGAGAAAATTTAAAACATTTCCGGCTGGTTTTTTTAGTCCAAACAACAATTCATTCATCCATAAAGGGGCAAAAGCAATTTTCATTCATTAATAGAAACCAATTTGTATGGCCTTTGAGGTATTTACGTGGGACACACGGGCTACCAATTTAGAGGAATAAATACATACACACATGGATGACAGGGCAAATACAATAATAGATTGAGTGAAATATCCAACTTTTAACTGGAAGCTTTCTCTGAGGCATGATTACGAAAGAATTCCCAATTGCGCAGCAAAACTCACCAAACATTTCTTATGACGCAACAAACATGAGAAATGCAATGATAAGAGCAAAATATTTATCACATGTGGGTCAAAAGATATACAAAAATCTTCAAAACTACTTAAACTGCACTTGAGATTCTCTGGGGCTTTATTTTTTGGGGCAGCCTCGCCTCAACAGCCAATTGCTGCTTAGGGGGTCCACAAATCATCAAAAATTTCTCAAGGGGTAAAAGCAAACGAACTCAGAGTCGAAGCTTTAGATACCCTACGGGCTTGTATGTTTTTAAGGCAGATATGTAGACAGGTATCTATTTGTACACAATATACACTAAACATTAATTACATGTTGAGAAATCAACCAAATGTCGCCTAAACGCATTAACTTTCGAACATCCTCAAGTGACAGCTAGACAGAGTGGGACAAACATACACACACACATACGCATATGTACAGTAACTACTGTCACAACATGAGACAGATAGATAGATGGATGTACAGATGTACATTCACCGCTAGAGTGACAGCAACAATGCGACAAAGCGACAAAACGCAGCGAAACCAGGCATAAATCAGCGCTGATTGCCAAACAATAGCCATGGGGAGAGGGGTGAGATGTCGAGGACAACCATTCAGTAAGTAGGAAATGAGCAATTTGCCAAAGAAAATAATTAAAATAAATAAACGGCAGCCAATTCACAAATTGTCGACTTCGCGGCGTAGCGCAGACTCCAAAGCAATCGAAAGAAAACATTGCGAAGCAAAGGAGAACGAGGAGAAGAAGAGGAAACTAAAACAAAAACTAAAAAGCAAAAACAACAATGAATTTAAACAGCGAAAACGCAATGCAACGGCAACCCAAACCAAACGCAAGAGTAAGCAACAATTACGGCCTCCACCGCCAAGAAATCACACAAAATGCAAGAGGGAAGAAAGAGGCAAACTTCTGGAATCGAAGCATGGGATACCCTTGAAAATGCTTCGTTACTTTCTATGGAAAAAATAGTCATTAGACTCTAATTTAGCTGATTTTGTAGGGCACGAGTGATTCCTCAGTATCAGTGAAAAAGCTTAGAGAAGTTTAGAGAATATTTTGCATAAAAACAGAAAGAAGGCTTAATGCTGATCAAGCAAAGATTATGCAAATAAATATGTATGAACATTCATATACTGATCGTATACTGTGATCGTAAATCTTTTCTTCTCTTCTTTCCGCTTTGGCGAACATCTGGTCAAAATCATAATACCCGCGTGCAACAACAACATTCACCCCAACACTCCTACAACGACCGACCAGAGCCCGGCATATTTCTCCGCTTCAGTGGACACTGACTTGGACATTTTCCGGTGCTGAAATGGCTGCTCTATAGCTATGGCGATGATGATGATGGCTTTGATGATGATTATGGTGGGTACATTCACATTTACATGGTCGCTGCCCTGCCCTGGCCACTCTTTTTGCCTCTCTTTATACTATTAGAGTCATCATCTCATGGGCGTAGATTCCGCTACAGCTCTCAGCCTCGTCGACCGCTGCTAAGCCAAGCAAGTCATTGAAGCCAGCCTGTCATTGAGTTTGCATTCAGAGGCGGCGACGGCGGAAAACAACAGAGAGGACAGAGCCGGGATAAGACAAACAAACAAAATCCCACGAGTAAATTATCTTCAATGGCTTACGACGCCTCAGGTTACCACTCTTTTTATATTTATTTATTTATCCATAAGATAATTTCTCTATATACCTCAAGCGACTAATCGCCCCGTCGATGGCCACATGAACTTGATCTGGCTTTATGCATGTACAATGTGCATCTGTACATTATATTCTATATACTTGTTTGAGTATAATGTAAAGCGATTGCCGAGCTGTCGCCTTTGGTTGGATGCAACTCTCGGGGTGGCACTTAATTAGCAGTGCCCTGGTAATTGGAGCCTGGAGCCAGTCGTCGGTGGAGACACCGCAAAGAAACCACAAAGAGCAAATATTTGATGGTCTACTGGACATGAGGGAAAATTGAGTAGCAGTCAATGAAGGGTTTCTGTTTTATGGTAGCATAGAGAAAGCTGCCTATGGCCTCCCAAGAATCATGTAATCCGTTCAGAGTACCTCTAAAAAGTTTTTTGGACAGGGTTATTTCTCTGTTCAAGAACAAGTGGTTGAGATGGTTCGACATTTTTTGACGAATGGCGCTATCATTCATAATCTAGAACAACTTTTCGATTGGAGGCGTCTGCACATACACTTCATAATATCACGTACATGGCACGTATACGTATGGTATATTTCCCCCCGCAGATAGTCCAAGCAAATAACACGCATATCTGTTTCTTGGGAAATGTTTCGAGTATTCGAGACGATAAACAGAGTGAACTCATGGCAAGCAAATAATATATGATATCAAATATGACGACAAAGGTCTTGGCAACCCATGTCAAGAGACACACGAAATATATGTATGTACATATGTATGTATTTCACAACCGAGTCAGTCACAGTCACAGGATTTTGCTGTCGTTGCTGTATGAGAAGTTCCCCGAAGTGTGCCAGAAATTCAAAGAAATTACTGATAAATCATACAGCAAACCCTTATATGTTCACACCATCCTAATACGAGTATGTATTCACACATTCACATTCGTACATATATTCATATACGTATGTATTATGGGTGTATGTGCAGCACAACAATGAAAACGAATCTTATCTGAGGCGAGGCCTCCTCTCTGTGACAAAGGCTGATTGAAAATAAAATGAACACTGCTCGTCGGGTTGGTGGGGGTGGTGTTTCGGGGGTACGACTCCATTAGGAATGCAAATGATAAAACTAACCATAAGAGTTGTTAAACCCGTAATAGGTCTGCCAGAACCTACCCGGCGATGGGTGGATGTGTTCGCGACTCTTGTGTGTGTTCTGTATGCTTTGTTTTTAATTTCAGTTTCTTCTTTTAGTTGTTTTTTTGTTTTTGGTATTCCAAGCGAGTTCTGCCAAAAGGTGTGGTGTGGTGTATCGTGGTATTGGCTAAGTTTTTTGTATGTGTGAGTGGGTAATGCAAGAAAGCGAAAACGTGCCTTTTTTGTCACTCTACTTTTCCACGAACAGACGCAGTCGCTGGAGCTGTCTTCACTGTACACTTTTGCTCTTTGGCTTTAAATACGAGTAGGTAATGGCTTCATTCCATTCACACAACTTATGTACATACACTCATACATATGTATGTAATATTTTTTCACACACTTTTTCTCGCCCGCTGCACCGAAAATCGCACCGCGTCGTTCCCGTCGTACACAGATTCAGTTAATGTGAGCGATCTGAGGCATTATTTTCGCCGTTAGCCCGTACGACCAGATACAGATACAAGAGAGAGCGGCGACAACCAGAGAGTGATAGAGATGGAAAACGACTAAGCGAATGTGTGCGACAGAGAAGCCAGTACACAACAGCTGGCTAAATGGAAGGTGAATAAAAAGAAGGGAAGGCATTTACGATCTTCGAGGCACCTAAGTTTTTACTTTTATGTCTGCCCTCGAGGCATCTATATTATTTATATTACATATAATTGATCTGAGCACGTCAATGGTGCTCACATAATCTTATACAGCAGAAACACTTTTAAATACACAATTAAATGCTTATCGTAAGAGAGCGCTTTAGCCATGCCTAACCCTGCATTCACAGACCTTGCAGTTGGTGATCAAGCTGCTCTTCGAATTTCGAATTACGAATTTCGAACTCGCTCTCTCATGACGCATTTTTTTCGCATGGAGCAGCTGCTGCGTCTGCGCTGCGCTGCCTCTGTCTTTGCTTTAATTAAATGGCCTTTTGCTTTGTCAATTAATTAAGCCACTAAGGCCCCCATAACGTTTTTTGCTGTTTTTTTTTTGCACAATTTAACACAAATGTTTTGTTTAGGCGGCAATTCCAGTGCCCATATAAGTATGCAGTGGAAAACGCGTAATGAGGCGGCCGCAAGACAAACGGTCGCTATGCGAAAGATGCCGTTTATGCTAGTGAATAAATGGAGCTAAATATAACCAAAAACGCGTGCAAATAAATTAAACGATTCGAAAATGTGCTGTAAACAAAAAGCTAGACAATTGGAATAATTAAAATGCCGCCCGGAATGGTGGAAAATGCCCCACGAACAATGGAATGCGGGCTGCTGCTTTTGCTGGCTGTTTCTGCTGCGCATTAGGTTGATAAATTAAGTAATTTGCAGATATTCAAAGGCAGAGAGGGAGAGGCGTGGAGCAGAGGAAAGACATGGAGAAAATTCATTCGTGTGTCTATAATTTCACTGTAATTTATGATTTGTTTAGATCATTTCCTCGAGCAAAAAAACAGAAAGAATTATTGAATAATTTTCCGAAATTTACGCACATTTTTGCTCAGGCTT
Source organism: Drosophila subobscura (assembly GCF_008121235.1). Lineage (NCBI taxonomy): Eukaryota > Metazoa > Arthropoda > Insecta > Diptera > Drosophilidae > Drosophila > Drosophila subobscura. The sequence goes on along the minus strand of NC_048533.1, from coordinate 23,477,049 downwards.
GCTTCTCCATTTTCGTCTCGTTTCGATGCCCCCAAAATGCAACCAGAATTTCACATTTTTTGTTGAACAATTGCGTGTGTGGCTGGCTGTGCCTTAAATTAAATATATCCGGCATTCTGTTGCTTCTGTTTTTTCCCCCTTAATTTTATGGGATGGCAATGCGGGTCATATGCGTGTTCCGAATGCTACAACCGGAAGAATTGAATTGTGTTTGCACAATACATTTTTACAACTGCCCGAAAAACTCTTTTACGACTGAAGCGCTCTGAAGATGGGGGCTGGACTTGGTCCCCGTAGAGAATATTTACTTAATTTCTTTATTGATGAATGAATATGGATGATCGTGTGGGCCGCTGCACTCATGACGACTCACCCAAAACGAGCGTTTGTGAATTTTGAAAAGTGAAATGTGGCACGCGCTAGGCATACAAAATAGCAACCATTAGAAAGCTATTATGGCAAACAATGTTTTTGAGTACTTAGTGTGGGCAGACCTATAAAATATGAATGAATCAGGGGGTGTTATTAAACCACGAGATATTCAAAGTGAAATTCGCATACAAATGATGCAATCAAAGCAAAATGAATGCAAAAATGTACTTTCCATTTCATCCCATTGATATAGGGATCTTTTCGATATATCGTCTGTATGTTGCTTCCTGTATTTTTGATTAAGGAATCTCCTCGTCTTTTCACTTTTTTTAAAGTGGAAAAATACCCCGATTAAAGACGTAAAAGACCTCCCCCCAAAAGGGAAGAAACAAATTACAGGCATAGGATCATCATAATTTAGTAAATTATTTTCCTCAATTAGCATTCCCCCTGATTTTGTCCAGAACTTGGCCTCCACTTTGAAGAAATCGTTGATGGATTTGCGATATTTACAAACAAATGAATTGTATTGTGCAAAATGCTCGTAAACTATAACTAAATTGCGTAATCTAGGGTGCAGCAGCGATCCCGAGTGATCGCCGGGTAAACACATAAAAGTCGACTTAAGAGTACAAAGATCATGAGGGGAATATTTCATACAATTTGATTTGGCAGGGGTTCCCTGGAAGCCAAGGTGCCACCATATGGACCTATCGGTGGTGGCCCCATATTCTAGGGAATTGATGGACGACGACTCGGGCGTAAATAAACAAAGTTTCCAGTGAACAAATTATCGAGTGAGAGCGTAAACATTGGAATAGATTGCCGCCAGCTGGTGGACAATCGAGCCGAAGGAGATGGCATTCGATTCATTCATGGAAGTGGAGTGCTGGGTGTGTGCATTGAGATCTTAAAAGTGACTCACGCGTATGACATTGGTGGCATCACCCAGAACGGGGCGCTTGCTGAAGTCCATTTGCTGCACTGCATCAGGATCGCTGAGCGAGCGGCGGAGTCCCGTCGTCACGGAGGCTCTTTTTGCATGGAACGATCCTCGCAGGAAGCGTGCAAACTCATATGCCGCACTCTTTCCCGCCTTGCAGACGGCTCGCGGTGGCGTCACCTTGAAGCTGGGCAGCAGTGGGGCATGCATCTCGAACGAGGAGTCCGGAGATATGTTGCGACTGTTGGAGCTACCCGATTGGGATGTGATATTGGAGCTGGCCGAACTGATGCCATCGTCGTGCTCTTCATCATCCTCCTCTTCGCCTTCGGAGCCACTGGCGCCTGTTGCTGTTGCTGCAGAAAGTGGCAAGCAGCCGAGCTCCTGCTCCTGCTGATGGCTGGGACTCACGCGCAAAAGTACGGGAGAGCTGGCCCTGCTCTCGGGCTCCGGTTCGCTCAGCTTGCGGCTGCAGGAACGTCTCTTGGCCGCTGAACTGAAGAACTGCAGCACGCGGGCGGCACTGCGGCAGCTGCGACGTTCCGCCTGGACACGGGCCATGGCCATGGGCGGTGGCATGAGGTCTTCAGCTTCTGCGTATTTTCGGGTTGCCAGAATCTGCTGTTCCTCTTCCTTCTTCTGCTGATGCTGTTGCTCTTGGGATTCTCTAATGTTTATTTGTGGCGATGCACTGCGTCTGCCACTGGCACAATGATAGATCTCCTTCGCCTTGCGGCAAATGAAAGGCGAACTGCTCTTGGCCGGCTTTGACTTCGCTTTGGGGGTGCTGCTAGCCTGCCGCTCCTCAAACTCGCGCACAAATCGCGCCAGATTCTCGCGATCCAGCTCCGTGAGGCAGCGATGACGATGAAGCTGATGATGATGCTGTCCTTTGGGAGTCTGCTGGATCCGCTTGATCTCGAAGCTGCTGTCAAAGGTCCCCGAGTCGTTCAGCTGACTCAAAGACTGGACGAAGCGCTCCACCATGCTGGATATGGATTCACCGTCACTTGATTGAGTGTGGCTTTTGTTGCTTATTGTTTTTATGGGTATTTGTGTGGATTTTATACTGCGATTGTTCATGTCTCCGGGCTAAAGGGAACGAGTAATTGGGGGAAATGTTATACACGCTTTCTTTTTGGCAATTAAAACGCAAAGTATTAGCCACACGTTCGCGCTGCTTGAGTGTTCACATTCGACTGAATGTTTTAGCCAAATGGCAATCGAAAGGTAAACTTTTTGGCGAATGAATGGCCTCACACATATGGAAATAAGTGGAAATTCGAAAGGGGGAAAAGCCATTTCCATCTGGCATGCAAATTGGAGAACTGTTCTCTGTGCTTCCCAGTGATTCCTTTTCGTTAAGAAAGGAGTGGGAGAGAACGAACTTGGGAACTTGGAATGGGCGCCTGCGCACTTGAGACACAGCCAAAGCCATCAATGGCGACATCCACAGGCCACATCCACGAGGTTGAGTAAGCACCTACAAATTCCCATTTGCCATTTCTTTTTTATCGCCTTACTGAGGTTTTTTTTAATGGAATTAAAGGGTATTAAAACTTTATGAGGGTGTGGGTTAAGTTCCTATAGAGATCCCATGTTCCTCGTTCCAAAGGATCCTCCGTATTCCCTTCATTTCAAATGATATATTGGTGCTATTTAGCATTGAATGTTCCATTCTGCTGGCTATACTACCGGAGTTTCCAGGGTATTCTAATCTTCGATTCGCTAGCTATTGCTGGCAGTGTTTTTTATTGCTTTCTGCTTTCTTTGGGGCCTGGCCAAGACTCGTGCCCAGCATATCAAATGAGCTGGAATGACTGGAGGGAGAATGCAAACCCCAAGCCCTGACTGAGAGTCTGAGGAGAGGGACTGGACTGCGACTCTGACGTGACGGAAATTGTCACTTGGTCTGCGGCTCCGCGTCTCTGTCTAATGGAATTCTCTTGATACTCCTCCTCGCTTCTCCTTCTCGGATACGGACGGTGTGCGTCACTTAATCGTGGCCATAACGAGAGAGATGCGAGTGAGTGTGCGACTCGGTTTACGCAATCAAATGTGTGGGATGTGCGGGGAATGTTATGTGCTGCTCACGAGGTTTCCCCCGTGTCCGCCGAAAAAGCAAACAGCAAAAAAGGAAAATCCAAACAAAAGATTTTCGAATCGAAGCGAAAGAAATTATGTTTATGGGCAAACAAAAATATATAGATTAAGGTCACGAGAAGCCATAAAGAAAAACGGAGCTCCAAACAGAGTAAATATAGAACATTCCTTATCAATATTTGAGTAACAAAAGTAGAAGAAATCCACGTGTAAATACAATCTTAGGAACATAAGGTTTTGACCCACAAAAACCTGTAGGAGAGTGTGTCGACAATCGTGACCAAAATTGAAAAGGGGGCACTCTTTCCAAAGAAACTTGAAGCAAAGTCGGGGCCTTATCATTTGAAAGAGCCGCACAGTATAGGGGGGAATTGCGATTCGGAAAAGTCTCTCGGATCCGATCTCCCCGCACGTCATTTACGATCTGAAAGCTTGGGCATTGTTGCCTCAAATCACGTCATAGGCGATGCGATGGCAACAACAATTTTCCCATTAATAAGTGACTAACTTCTAGAGAGATCTCATCCGATAGAAACGGCATACATCAAACGTGGAACGCTCTCTCTCTCTCTCTCTGCCTCTCTTATTGCGCCACAAAAGTGTGACATCATTAAGAGAGGAAATAAGAATCGAAATCATAAATTATAATTGCATTTCCCTTATCCATCAAATGTTGCCTTCTTTTTTGTATGCCGAATTCGTGGAAATTCCCCAGGAATCACATAAATCTGGGGGCTATTCCAATGAATGGCGAAAAATGGAAATTCTGAGGGTCTACTATTTTTGGCATTTAAGTGGAAATAGCTCCCCAATTGTTCGATCTTTAAGTGGAATAATACTGGTGCTTACAGCCAAAGCAAATAAATAAGACACCCCGTAGGGGGCTGTCAGTTCTCTTGGGAAGAGGAGGCGCTGTCTCTTGGGCCTGCGGGCTAGAGGAGATTCTTTCGTGAATATCGGAAAAAAAGAGGATTCTCTCGAAGACTGCGGGGAAGGGGAACATCAGGCGATTTGGCAGGCTATCAATTCTGGCTAAAAATTCCAAGAGTCTCGGGGCTGGCGGATACTTTGCGTTTTAATTGCACTTCTGGTATTTTTTTGTTTGGGTAGTTTCACTTTTTTATTGTTTATTCTGCCGAAAGTTTATAAAAACCACACACACAGACACCCACGCATCGATCGGGCATGCATCAAATTTGTCTAAGGGGAAATTACCGCCGATTCATAGGGCAAATATTTGACCCAAACGATTTTATGTGAGTATTTTTAGATTCAGGCGTTTTGTAAGCGGTTTTCTAGCGTTTTTTTGCGGCGCGTTTTGAGTGCGTTTTTCGTACGTTTTGGCTGCGTTTTCTAGCGTTTACTGTGCGTTTTGTGTGCGTTTTACAGGCGCATTTTCTGCGCATTAAGAGTGCGTTTTGCATACGATTTGTCTGCGTTTTCCCTTGTGTGCTTTTAATATCGTGCGTTTGTGGAATTTTCTTGAGATTTTAGCTATGACGTCGATTGGGGGATTGAGAGTTTTATTTGTTAGATTATTTATGATTTTTTTCGCTGCTGTTTCTGATATATCAAGGCAATTGTTCAGGAATGTTTTTCAGCATAATACAATGTGCAGATCGTAATTGAATGGAATTTTTGCACAGAGTTTATAAAACGAAACAGAAAAATTCCAGGTTTCATCGCATGTTTGTTTTTTTTTTTGATATTTTGTTATTCAGTGTTGGATCTATTTTTAGGATCAGGCCGCCAAAAGTTCAATTGACTTCAAAAATTGAACTTGTTTTTGTTTTCTTTGTGGTGAGGGGGGAGGGCGATTGTTTTTGTGGGTTTTTGTTGATTCTGATGGATCTGATCCGATGGGGTGGTCTGGAGTGTGTGGTTTGTGGCAGATGTGTGTGTGCCTGATGCTTTAGACATACACAAATTCAGGTCTGGGTCGTCGTTCCGGTAAGGTAAATAATGTGCGTTTATTAATAACTTTCGCGACTTTTGCAGCGTACGTTTGCTGCTGATCGGAATGAACTGCGCTCGGCGACTGACTCAGAGTTTGTGAGCCCGGTCTCAATGCTTAGCTCGTTGTTAACTTGGCTCTTGGTGAATACCAACAACAACAACTACATTACGAAGCAGCTGAAACAGCGACTGAGCAGCAGAAGCAGCTGGCTCTCCATCGTCAAAAGGGAGAACCCCAAGCGAAAGACAGAGACAGAGAGCGCGTGCGCGCGTTTTTGATCGCCACTTGGCACTGTCACTGGCACAGGGGCGGTTTACAAAAGCGGTTTCCATTGCTTTCGCTCTGTTCTATAATGCTGTTGTTGTTGTTGTTTGATCCATTAGTCATTTATTCACTTGGCAGCAGCAGCAGGGTGGAAACCGATACGCAGAGTCAGGTCAGGTGTTTCGCTCCCCCTCTCTCTGAATGCACTTGCCACCGATGGTTGTGGCGCAATATTTTAACACTGAAATTACAGGCAATTTTATGTATAAATATACCCTACACATGGCAGTAGCATTTGCTATGATGAGTCACTCGAAATTGTTGCTAGAGAGTAGTTTTTATTTACTTTTATAACTATTTTACATCGATTCTAAGCTTTTTCTGCAGTTAAATTCTTGAATTAAGAAAAGAGTGGATTATTCCCTTTTATCCGTCTATCTTGTCTGGTTTCTGGGTTTTTTCTGCCCAACTTTCCGACAACTGCTTTGGTCATTTCATCACAATTGGCAGGTTACGTGCCTGGAGCGGAGACCAAGGTGTTTATTATTAGCAAAAAAAAACGTCTGACGTACTTTGGGCAGCTTCAGCTTTAAGTTAATTTTATTTCATTCATTCAATCATTCCATTCTGCTCTGCTATGGCCATAAAAAATCACCAAGTAGTTGTTTGTCTTGTCTACATTTCCAGAATTTTAAAAATAAATAATAATTGTTTTCTTTTTGACTGATAAGAATTTATGTTATCAAAAATAGAATGACTCGGGCTTAGGGATCGCTTGTGAGAATAACTAAACAAATATTAGAGCGTGCTGTTCGTATCTGTTGGATACACTGCTTATCATACGAGTATCTATTTGCAGATCTTTTCGAAGTCAGTGGTTGATATTTGGTATTTGGAGGTCTCCCAGTTCCCACAGCGTCAGCTGGCAAAAACGTTATGGAATACGTAATGTTATTTCGGTTTCTTTGGTAATGGTAATCGAAGTCGCAGACAGAGGCCACGGACTGTGGCTTACTGTTCTACAAACACGATTCAACCTGCCAGATACACGTAGACAGAAGCTAAGGTCAAATGTAGGTTCATTTCCCATGACGTTACCCCTGGAGGCCACTGAAGCGCAGATCAGGAAGGAAGCAAAGTAACGTCCACTTAAGGCAACGTTCCCTCCCTGCTAAAATTCTTCTCATTCCCTTTCTTGGTGGCAGCACGAGGGTTGTTTGCTTCCTTCCTTTGCACCTGTGACGGCATGTGCCACAGAGTGTGGTTCCTATCGTACAGGTTACCGCCAAAATGCCGACAGACAAAGAGTCAACCTGTTGGAACAGCCGGACCTACAGCCCAGATCTCTATCTCTCTCGGATTGCGTGCCAAAGAATGATATAACGGTGGGTGGGGAATGGCAATTAAATACAAAATTAAATTCTGAGAACACTCGTGACTTTTAAGAGTCAACAATTGTTCCATTGCAATGGTCATTTACGCATAAAAAATGGCATTTTTAGCCAAAATGAGAGGCGGAATTCTGAGTTGTCTGCTCCCTTAGGTCAAGGTATTAGTGTTGCATTTTATCTATGATATTGATTAAGAATATTGTATACCACAATATATCACTGTTTTATCTAGAACAGTCAATAACACAAGTAGAAGTTCTAAGAACGTGCTTAGGCACGAGTAAACAGAGAATCTACTCAACCTACATTGCATTCTTTCTTCATTATTTGTTTCTCTAATTATATTTGTTTCCAAGTAAGCAGTTTTCGGGTGAGTTGTAGGATACGAATCAAAATTGATAAAAGGGTGAGACGACACAGTCAAAGTCATAAAAGTAAGCAAAGCGTGACTGGAACTCCATTAGTAGTATTTCTCAAAATGAAGTCACCCCCGGTCGTTAGGGGATACCTATAGGTTTTCAAACGAAAACCAAACGTTTGAAAAAGTTTTCATGTAGAGACATCAGTCATCAGATGGAGATCTTAAGAGGTCTCTGGCACTATTTACTATACATATATTTATGTACATAAACTCTATATCATTTCGATGTGTGCTTACCGCATTCTCCTCCGAGTACAGGCCGCAAACGAGTTCTCGAAATGACATTTTTGCATTGAGCTGCTTTTTGTTTTGTTTCTTGTTTTGCTTAAACAATTGAACTTGCAATTTGTACACTTTTTTTTGTCGTCTTTGTCTTGTTTATAATTTATATACTTTTATTTTCGAAGGCACTTATGGTATGACGCTGACTGTTCCGTTCGATTCGGGGCAGACTCCTTGAACTTGCACTGAACTTTTTATGGAACAACTTTTCGGGTGTGCAAATTTATTTATTTTTAATTGTAAAACAAAATGTAAAACAAAATATAAAACAAAATAAATAATGGAATAATCATCGAAATTGTAAACCGAACGACACGGCAGGGGGCACAGCGAAAGTGAAAATGAGGCAGGAAAATCGCGTGGTGTTGTCAAATCAGAAATCAAACTAAAATTACGAATCAAACAGACACACACAAACACACACATTACTGTACAGTACACTCTACGTAAGCGCTATCTGCCGGAGCGGGATAGAGGTGCCTGTGTGTGTGCGCTGGCGAAACGAAAAGGTCAGCACCATACATCGACGCCGTTAATTGCTTTAGATTGAATTAAGCTCGACGTTCCGTCCCATTCCATATCATTCCCTTTCCCATCCCATCCCATCCCAGTTCGCACCACATTCTCCTCTCTCTGTCTGTCTCCCCCGGCGTGACCTACGCGCGCCTCTGACGTCACCGGGAGCAGAAATTATTTTTAGCAAAAAAATCAAAAAACAAACGTTCGCGATTTCCGCTCCTTATCACACATCGAATTATGACGCGTTGCTCCCTCAACGTACGATAAGAGCAAACAATCGAAGCGAAGTCACAGCCACAGCTCCACTCCGATCCGGCTAGAGCGTTGTAACCAGTAATGTCTATAAATTACGAACTTTCGCCTATAGAGCTTGGATATTGGATATGAGAGCTCGCTGCCCATTGCAGCCATTGGCGAAGCGGTCACTGCGACTACTGGAGACCCCTATAAAACCGCTGACAAAGGAAATATTATTCTGGCACTAACGCCAGAATCGACACTGATTGTACGAGTACTCGGTATGGGTGTGTTTCTGTGCATGTGTGTGACGATGTGAGAGTTCTGGCCGCTTATCTTTGTGGGCTCAGAGAGTGGAGCGGAGCGATAAGCTTCGGGGTGGGGAAGAAGCTCTCAGGTAACAGTTAGCGGAGCGCAAGCGTCCAGGTAAACATTTTTGTTGTACTGCCCACAGGGACGATTCTGAGAAAAACGAGGTTGATAATAACGGCCCAAAAAGAGGGCGCATTATTTAAACTTTTGTACTCAAATTTATCCAATTTCCCGCAGATTAAAGAGGGCCAAGTATAACCTCAGTTCATAATAAAATAAATTAAAAGAAGAAAAAATCATAAAAATACTCCACTTACCCCCAAATCTGGTTCACTGTTGGTAGCTTCTAGTAGGCACTGTGTGGATGAGGATGCGGACAAACTCTGTCGATCCTTGGCGGTTTTGTGTAGATTCTGTAGGCTGGCCCATGTGTCCATGGGTGGCTCGACGCAGGCCACGCTAGCCGACGACTGAATGCTGTCAATGGCCTCGAATCCCAGGGAGTGACGAGAGCCCGGCTGTCCAAAGACCTGCACACTCAGTTTGTGCGGTGTCGAGGGTGTAGGCTCCAGAGCCAGCGAGCGACGTGGCTTCCGCGGCACACACGAGGGATGGGCAAACATGTGTGGCTGCTCGTCCAACGATGGGGCAGTGGAGTGCAGAGATATGTCATCCATGGAGGCAACACCAGCCAGGCCACGCGGCGAATCATCAACAAAAAGATTGAGAACATCGTCACAGGATCGCGTGGATGTGAGATTCGTTGCCGGGCTCTTGATGAGATTGAAGCTGGCCAAGAGATTCGGACGACGCAGCGAGCCGCTGTCCGAGGGTGACATTTGATGAGCAGCCGGGTCGGGCATGGCCCGGACTGTCAATCGATTGTCGGCCATGCCCACAATCCCCTGTGGACGAGCTGGGGCCGGATGCGAAGGTGCTGCTGGAGGATGAACTGCGGCCGCTGCTCCAGCCCCAAGGAAATCCACGACCAAAATGCGATCGGAAATATTGGTGCAGTCGTTGTTGAAGCCAATGCCCGAGTCCGAGTTGGAGGTGGTCGTGGAAATCTCGCTGTGATTCGACGGCTGCGGGGAGTGGGCTGCGGCACCGGCGACTGCAGCACCTGCAGCTGCCTCATACTCCTGCTGATGGCTGCGACTGGCCGGTGGCAGGATGCGCATGGTGTACATGCTGCGGATGAGATTCACCACGTACTCCGAGTTGTTGGGAAACTCCAGGCACAGATTCGATATGGGATCCCTGGTGCACTGCAGCCGAAACTCGTGCGCACGCTGCAGATGCTGGCCGTGATCAATCAGCTTTGTGTCGATCACAAACACATGGCAGCTGTGCGAGATGCTGATGTGTTGGCCGCCGCTGCCTGCATTTGGTACGTACTCCTCCTCGATTTGGGTATTGTGAACGGCGCTCGTGACCAGACCAAAGAAACGATTCTCGCTCTCCGACGAGGAGCTCACGTAGTTCAGCCGCGACGAGGCATAGGTGGCCAGCACACCACCGTTGGCGCTCTGCAGCGTGAGGCTGTCGGGTGTGATGCACATGAGCACTATGGTGGGCTGACGCTTCTCCTGCCGCAGCTTTCGAATGCAGGAGCGCACCGTCTGCAGCTTGGAGCTGTGTGAGATTTGCTTGGGCATTTCGATGGTGCCCAAGTAGCCCACAATTACGCGGTACTCCAGCGCCGCACTGCCCACGGCCCGCACCATGGCACTCACATTGGCCACATCCGCCGATTTGCCAGCGAGGTTCGCCAGCGGGGCATCCTCCAGAACGGGCCGCAGCGTTGAGTGATCTGTGGGCGGTGCTGGCTTCGGCTTTGGCTTTGGTTCCACCGCATCCGGCGGAAGCTTCTTGTGTGGCGAATTGCGCAGTCGATGCATCTTCGATTTGTGATGCAGGAAGCGCGGCTTGTGGCGCAAACTGGCGGCCAGCAGCTGGCCCCTAGCACTGCGCTGCATTTGCAGCGTGGCATTGGCGTTCTCCTCGTCCGAGCTGTCCGAATAGTAGTTCTCGGCTATCTGCATGCGTATGCTGCCAAAGGAGTTGCCGATCAACTGGACCACCGTCTCGTGCGGCAGCTTCGACACGTTCAGGCCGTTGACCGAGATGAGGAAGTCGCCGGATCGTAGGCCGGCCTGCTCGGCGGGCGAGCTGCTGATGATGCACGACAGACGACATGGCTGCTGTCCCGATATGGTGAATCCGAAGCCATTGTAGCCCCGTCGCACCTCCACGGTGCGGGTTCCATTGTAGTTGTAATTGGGACGCTTTTTACGCCGCCGCTGCTGTTGTTGCTGTTGCTGCTGCTGGACGTTCGAGGTGGATGCCGCCGCGGTCGAGCCAGATGCCACGGCTGGCGATGCTGATGGATTGCCTGTCGCTGGCGCTGCCACTGCTGCCACAGTTGCAGTGCCCGTTATGGGCAATGGCGGATGGTGGTGATGCATTGCGGGTCACTGAAAAACGGTAACAAAGTGGTAGATCGTGGCACACATCTTCAGAACTGCTGCGACTGCTGCTCCATTCTCTAAACGCACCTTTTTCATTGATGCTGGTTTCGTCGTGTCCGCTCTCTGGAATGCGGTTTGTTGCTGCCCCTTTTTGGTAATAGCAGAAGATGTGCGCTCTCGCTCGCTCTCCTGCGCTCGCGCTATGTAATCAAATAGCAGCAACAACTACAATACATACACGGAGGAAGTGGTAGGCCAGGCGAATCTTGTTACACTTTTTCTAGTGATTCGCTGCTCGCTTAAATGCCCAGACACAATCATTATCACATTTTCACACTGTTAATAAATGCTGGCTGGCATTATTGAGCGTTATTAAGGCCATTTAAATGGATAAAAACAAATTTGAAAGACGCCAGTAACGCGCAAGCGTAGCGAATATAAAATTAGGTATGACAAATCATCGATAAGTTTCTATCGAAATCGACAAACTCAGATGTTTGGTACAATCGCTCATCGCTATTGCAATGCAGTGTTGCATAACACCATAAGCGCAGCGAGAGGATTTCCCTTACCTTTCAGTAACAGCATAAGTCAATCTAAAACTAAACAAATCAAACAACTAAACAACAAAATTTTCAGTAACTTTTTATAATATTCAACACAAAACTGAAGTATCTGGTCAATGCGGACTCATCTCTGCGACCAACCAATTTCGCTGTAGCGAATAAATATCAAAAAAAAAAAAAAATAGCACGCTAAGCGCAGCGTTGTTGTGAAATACATTTGAAACAAAATTCACGACAATTCGCATTCGTTTAAAAATGAGTTCTCCGAATAGAAATGAGCTCGAGGACATCAATGCCATTGCGGAAGACGCTTTGAACGCAGAGCCATCAACTACAGAGCAGGAGACAGCTAAAAGGAAGGTGTCCACAGAAGGCGCCAAAGATGACGACGAAACTGACGATGAAAGCAGCCCGAAGAAGCGCATAAAGTCCGAGGACGACACAAAAGTCAAAGAAGAACCAAGCGATGATGAGGCAGTGCCTGTGCCTATAAAAACAGAGCCCGATACCAGCGCGCCTAACGCTGTCAAGATAAAAGCCGAGCCAGTGGATGGGGATGATGGAGTGCCATCAGCTGCTAGTACAAGTGGCAGCAGCTCTGTAAAAGTCGAACCTGCCGACAGTGGAAGCACCCCCGCAACGGTGGCGGTGGTTAAAACGGAGCCTGCCACCAGCAACGGGCAACCGGATAATGATGCACCAGTTGTATCCTCCAGCAGCACTCGCATTTCATGCCGTTTCGGCATTCGCTGCTACAGGTAAACCAATATAAAACATTCCAAATGGATTAAATTTCAAGCATTGTCCCTTTCTCTATGCATAGACGGAATCCAGCGCATCGCAATGCTGAAGCTCACCCGGGCGATACGGACTATACGCGGCCCAATTTTCCAGCACCACCTCTGGGTACACCGCCCTGTCCTTTTGGAAATTTATGCTACCGTCGCAATCCTGTGCATTTCCAAAAGCTGGCGCATCCAGCAGATTGTAAGTGAGATGCATAATTAAAGTAAGATCCAGCGGAATTAAAGTGCAGTCTAGTTAATTCCGCTCAGAACATAAGGAACCGTTTGCGCCAGCGGCAGACACGGGTGCAGCAGGCGGGAGCGACTGGAGATAGCGACGAAGAAGAGGAGGAGGATGATCCATTTGGAGGAGACAATGACGATGATCTCGAATATAAGCCAGGCGCAGACATCGACGAAGATGAAGACGAGGATGAGCTGGAGTTTGATAGCCAGCGCATCAATGCTGACGACTACGACTAGCAGTATTGAATGAATGTGTTAATAAATGTACAAAATGTTACAGTACATTATAACGTTAAGCCGTTGAGTAATGATAATAAAGTTAACTCTATAAATTAAAATGATTTGCATTAGTAGAATCCCTCGTCGACATCCTCTGCAGGCTTTTGGTCGAAATTCGAGCCCCAAACGGCTGCCTCGCCGCCACGCACTTTAACATTGTAGCAGACATTCTCTGCCTTAAGGACGCTCTGTCGCATGGTGGTTATCTTGCGCCACAACTCCCGAGCACGCTGCAAGTTCAGGCTGATGTACCTGTGAAAAGATTAAACATAGTTTTTAATTGGATATGTTATTTCCTTCATGTTACTGACATACCCTGTGTAAAACATTTGCAAAGTGCTGCAGGTCTCCATGCAGGTATCTGTGTCGCCGCTGCCCAGAGAATTGATGCATCGCCGCATAAGTTCACCGGTTAGATCGGATAATCCCAGCACATATTCTGTGGGATCGATGAAGAACTGAAACTTCTTGGCCGGCTCCTCTTCAGCAGCGTCCGTCTCCTCGACCGATGCTCCCTCGTCTTTGGCTTTGCTGGGATCCTCCACGTATTGCATCACCGACTGCAAAGCCTGCCAGTCGGACACACTCTTGGGTGGCTCGTCGTTGTCCTCGCGAGATAGATACTCCATGTAGGTGTATGCCTCAATGAATTCCTGAAGGCCAGCGGAGTAAGCATTGCGGTACTGATAGACATCCTGGTCGCGCAGCTCCAGCGCAATGGACCGAAAATTGACCTCAATCAGTTTATTGAGACGCTGCTGGGCCTCTTCCAATATCTTCTCCTTGTTTTGTTTGCGTGAATCGATCGAATGCAAGGTGAATATAATCCGCTTGGACTCGATGGTGATGTCGCGGCTCAGCTTCACAATGCGCTCATGACGGTCATGTTTCGTGGTCAATTCAGTCGAATAATTACGGAATGCCTGAACTATTGGATTGTCTTCATCCACGGCGACCTGCGGCTGACGCTTCTTATGAGCATTGTTGCGGTGGTTACCTCCTCCTTGTTTCGACATAGTTGTTTGAGATTGAAATTTTGGGAAAACCGGCGAAATTTTTCAAGAAAAACACGTAAATAATGCTAGCGATGCGCTCAAACCGATTAGTTTTCTATCGGGTGCAAGCCATCTCTAAGATCCAGGGCTGCACTTGGTCGTATGTTCGTGGCAGTAAATAAATCCAAATTATTTAATTTCTGACAAACAATATGCATGAGCCGGCCCAGAAGTCTGTTCACCTGGCAACCGCAGCCAGCAGCACTGCGGAGAAACTTTGCTTCGACAAAAATGAGTTCATGAAGGTGTGTTATTGCCATTTGCATTGTGCCTCTCCTATTAAGATTCTTTCGAGTAGGAAAATTTCTCCGTGGACGAATTCCTGCACAAGAACCGCAATGCTCCCAGCTTGGAGCAGCTGCGGGACAACCTGGGCCTGTATTTGAAGGGACTGCGATCAGCCATGATCGATCTAATCAACGAGGACTACGCGGACTTTGTGAACCTGAGTGCGAATTTGGTGGGACTTGACCAATCCATCGAGACGATTCAGCGGCCCCTGGAGCAGTTTCGCAGCGACATCGAGAGCATTCACAGCCTGATTGACGAGAATGTGAACGAGCTGCGGGCCCAGCTCGAGGAGAAACGAAAGCTGCGTGAGGCCAAACGAAGTCTGCAGAGCCTGAAGAAGGTCTATGAGACAACCGGCAAGCTGCAAGACCTAATCAGCCGCAAACTGGAGGGTGATCAGCCCGCACAGGCTGTTGATCTGGAACGTGCAGCCTTGGATCTCATACAGCTGAAGTTTCACGAGAAACATTGTGCCGAGCACCTCAGTGCCGAGCAACAGACGAAAATCCAGCAACTGGAGAAGCAACTGCATCAGCATTTGCGTCGCTTCTTCAACGATGCACTGGGGGAGGCACGAAACTCGGCTCCAGAGCATCTGGAGCGTTGCCTGCGCATCTACATAACCCTCAATGCCTGTGCTCAGGCAGAGTGTGCCTTTCGCGAGGATGTCGTGGCGCCGTACATGAACGGAATCATCGGGGAGCAGCAGCTGCAGAACTCGCCCCAGGGCCTGGCTGGCATCTACAGCAAGATACTGAACTTTATATCGCTGCACATGACCGACTTGCTGCGTCTCACCCTCTACTCTGACAAGCTGACGGGCTTCAATTTTGTGGTGAACAGCTATTGGTCGGACGTGGAGCAGCGACTGGAGAATCACATGAACTCCATATTCGCACCGGGCAATTCGGAAGTGTTTTACATCAAATACAAGTGCACACGGGATTTCCTGGGCAAAATAGAGGAGCTGCTGACCAGCAGCGGCGAGCAGGCAGTGGCCAGCTATCGCCAGCACAAGCAAACGAAGAGCTTCGAGGCGCGTTGGAATCTGCCCGTGTACTTTCAAATATGCTTTCAGGTATGCCTATTTAATGTAGGAAAACTTGGGGAATTAATTATCCTCCCATTCCATAGGAAATTGCTGGGCAATTCGAAGCCAAATTAGAGCCCGTTCTGCAGGATTCAACACTGATGGCAAAGCCCAATGGAAATGCCTACCAATTGTCGCCCTTCAATGCCGCGAAAGAGGCTGTGGCACGCTGCTGGGCCGAAGGTGTCTATCTCCCCGAAGTGTTTCCCAAATTCTACAAATTAAACGTGCAGATTGTATTGCGACTCTCCCGCTGGATTACCGATGCCATTGCCGTCTCAAAGTCCAGCAGCTTTGCCAAGTCCTACACTCGACATCAACTGCTGATTGCCCTGCACGCGGACATACGCAAATTGGATGCATATTTGCCGGAACTGCAGCAGCTTATACTCCAGTCCGTGCCGCTGCAGCAGCGCACGAAATTATTTAACGATGCAATTGGCCAGTCCATAGCCTCCCTGGCCGATACTCTGGGCGCGCATTTGTCCAGCATACAGAAGACTTTGGTGGAGTTGTTGATCGGCGAATGCGAGACGGAGAATGTGCGTCAGGTGAATGATTTGCCGCGTTTGTATCGCAAGACCAATCGAGAGGTGCCTTCGCGCTGCTCTGGCTATGTCGAGCAAATGCTGCGTCCCCTGAAGACCTTTGCCACACAACACGAATCCCAGTTGGGTGCTCTAGTGGTGGAGCAGATCCTCTCAGAGGTAGCCAGCCACATTACGAAATCGTAAGTTGTGATTTAAGCATCTCCACGAAAGACTCTTTTGATTCAAATGTTTTTCCACCTTTTGTAGCTACTTTAATGTCGTCAGTGATGTCCTTACATCTGTGCAGAAGACTGAAGAGTCCCTGAGGCGTCTGAGGAATGTCAAGAGCGGTGGTTCTGCAACGCAGGCGCCTGCTGGCAGCTCTGCTGTGATGTCGGACGACGATAAGATACGCCTGCAGTTGCGTGTGGATGTCACCACCTGGAGGCAGGAGCTGTCCAAATTGAATTTCCAGCCCACGCAGATCGATCAACTGCCGCAGCTCACAGATATGGTGGAGGACAGCATAAAGTTGAAGGAGGGACAGGCGTAGAGGCGGAGGCTGGCCATTAACGAATATATATACTTCACTTTTATAATTGTTAAACGATTTCTAATGGTTCTTTAGGCACAATTAGTGTTTCAGTTAAGGCTACGAATTGTATATATAATATATAGGTATAGGTATATTATATATAAACATATATGTATATCATATATAGTATTAAATGCATTAAATTTCACATTTCGTTTCGATTCCTTGGGAGAATGTAAAGGCGAATAGATAGATACCCTTCCAGTTGATTATTTGTTGCTGTTGGAATGATAAAGAGAAAGAAAACAGAGATTGCAGAATATATTCCATAATTAAGCAGCCAAAAAGCGGCTGCATAAAACTTGAACTTGTTTAACGAAAATATTGCAAAAATCGGCAGGCAAAAGGTTGGTATGCATGCAATCAGGCACTGCGCTTAAGTAAATGTGCATAAAGAATAAGTTGAGCGTCGGAAGAAAAACATAACAGGGGGGTTAGCAGGCTCAGAAATCAAACAAAAAAGATAAACGCTCAGAGGCAGAAGCCTGGCTACGTTACAGTTTAAGCTCCTCGGTGTCGGGCAGCTTGCGGAAGAACCATTGCACATGCTCTTCGGTAACCTCCGACAACTGTGCTGGCTGCCACTTGGGCTGCTGATCCTTGTCAATGAGCAGAGCGCGCACACCCTCCTTGAAGTCGGCACGATCCTCCAGATGGCGCACGGCCAGCCGATACTCCATAATCAGGCACTGTGTAAGGGACAGCTGGGAGCCGAGCTCCAGCTGGCGATACGTGACTTTCATCGATGTGGGGGACATCTTGCACAGTGTCTAAAAAAGAATTGAAAATCGAGCGTTAATCAAGTGCTAATTTATGTGAGGTCGTTGCTAATTGGCTGGGAATACTCGTACTTCCAAATGTTTATGCGCTAAAAGCGGGACGGAGGTCGATTTTCCCAACCAATTAACAAGTGTGATGTGTGTACTTACCGCCAGCGTCTTCTTGGCCCAATCGCTGCCATCGTTCTCCAGATTCTCGAGTATGCCCTCCACCGAATCCGCTGCAAAGTTCTTGTTGATCTGCTCCAGCACTGGTTGCAGCGAAAACGGCTTCTCCGGCTGCGTGTGGAACTTTTCCAGCAACTCTGGGACATCATCCGCATCGGGGCAGTTAAGCAGCGCCGTCTCGAGTTCGGGTATCTTGCTGCTGTCGCAATAGTGGGTGGCAATGCCCGCGTAGTAGGCATCCGCACCGCGCAGGCGGTAGCCCGTCAGTCCCAGATACAATCCGAGTTTGCCCTGCAGGCGGGGCAGAAAGTATGAGCCGCCGACATCGGGGAACAGGCCTATGGCCGTTTCGGGCATGGCAAACAATGTCCGGTCTGTGGCCACACGATACTTTCCATGTACACTCAGACCCACGCCACCGCCCATGGTGATGCCGTCGATGATGGCGATGTAGGGTATCTTGTAGTTGCCGATCAGCGCATTCGTGGTGTACTCCTCACGGAAGAAGCTCTTCGACTCGTCCGTGGGCCCAGCATCCACCAGGGCACGCACATCGCCGCCCGCACAGAAGGCCTTGTCGCCGGTACCTTTGATGATCAGCAGGGACTTGGACTTTTCACACTTTTTCAGATGCTTGTAGATCTTGCGCACCATCTCCAGATTGATGGCATTCAAGGCCTTGGGACGGTTCAGAATGATCATGCCCTTGTTGGAGGACTCCGTGGCCAGCACGGAGGAGGAGGACTGCCGTGTCGACTGCTGGGCCATCATCGGCTGGACTTTTGTTGCTTTCACTGCTGCTGATCCGCCGATGAGCGGCAATTGGCTGTAGGTGCGTTGACCGACCGTGTAGACCAACCTTTGAATTGGATTTTGCTGTGCGCGCGCGCGCGTATAACTTTCCGTTTATTTATATGCGTTTTATTTTGCAATTTGCATTACTTACCATTTTTGCGTGTGTTTTGGTTCTCTTTCCGTCCGTGTCCCAAGTTCAATTTGAGTTGCGCAATACGCGAAAAGCTCCAGTCTACACAGCTGTTTGGGGCTCGTTTAAAGAGGTGTGGCCAGACTGCCACTAGCACTGAAGTTAATGATCAGTGCTGCCAGGTAAGTTTTACCCATATTTTATTTGAATTAATTTATAATAATATATAAAATTATGTAAATAAATAGATAATTAATATTTAATATAATAATATAATATAATATAATATAATATAACTCTAACGTATATAACTTAATATAACTATAACTTTTCCTCCCGGGCAGGGCGAGGGACAAGGATCCAGTGGGCGCCATGCCGTTTGAGATCGGGTTTCTCGCCCATTGGAGCGGACTCACTTGTATGGTATCGGGACTCCCTAGGTCTTCCCGCCCTTCTGGCAGCACTGTTTAATATATTTGTTGGTATATTGCGGTATTTTACACTTGTCAAAATGTAGCAAATGTGTAGTTGCCATGTAAAAAGTTAAATTTTGTTTCGTTAATTTATGACCCTTTTTAATTAAACCCTTTTTATAAATAATCAAATAAAAATGAATAACATGAAATTCACTAATCTTCTAGCAAATTGATTAATTTTTCGGATAAAATTATAAGATCAGTGCTGAGGGCTCTTGTTAGCTGGTAACTCTAAGCCGAATATTAAAATCGAGGAATATCAACCGAAGGAAAAAAAAGGCCCTCGGAAAATTAAAAATGAGTACTTAAAATTAGCCAATTATTTGGACGTTGGATGTGCACTTGCAGTGATTACTGCAACCATTAAGTGGTCAATGCAACAGCAACCCGAAGACTGTTACGCGCGGATCCTACACAGAAACGAAGCCAATCCACGCAATCTCGCAGTACATTGTTATCGCTTTTATACGTATGCGAATGAATTTCTTATAAGCAAAACAAGAAGCAATTTTCGTGTGTAGTTTACCTTTATCTTTATCTGTCAACAAATAAACGGTGAGTAAACATTTGTAATTAGCACGCCCGGACGCCAGGCCGCTCAGTACAGCCAGGGCCAGCAAGTGGCTCGCATTGCCATTGCCATGCCCCAGTTCTTTAAGTTTTCGAAACTGCGAACAAAGCGACGTAGTTCATCCAATTCTGATTTTGTTTTCATATCGCCCCCTCCGACACCTGTGCCGCAGATGAACTATGACGGCTTGCTGTCCAAGTTGACGGAGGACAAGCTGATGCTCTTCGATGCCGGTGAAGGTGCCATTGTCGAGGGCGGACGTTGTACCCAGGATGTGCAGCAGTCGCTGCCACTTGTGGAGGATGGCGCCATCGAGGAGGAGCAGGCAGCGCCGATACAAACGATTCCTCGTACCGTGTTTGCCGTACCCCGTGCCCCATCGCCTTCCCCCGTGAGCACATCGAGTGCGAATTTGAACCTCAAAGCGGAAAGTGCTGCGACAGCGACACCACAGCGTAAAATATCGACGTCATCACGTTTCATGAATGCCTTCAGTCAGCTATATAGTGGGGGCAGCGGCGGCAACAGCTCCACCTGCGGTCACGTGGAGCAGCAGAGCCAGCAGCACCATCAGAGCGATGACCCCGACCTGGCCGCCAATCGTACGCCAACGAAGGGCATGGAGTCCAAACTGGTGGCCATGTGGCACAACGTCAAGTACGGCTGGAGTGGCAAGATTAGGCAAACGAGCTTCTCCAAGGAGCAGCCAGTGTGGCTCCTAGGACGTTGCTATCATCGACGGTTCACGCCCCCCGTAAGCATGGAGAGCTCGACCACGGAGCTGCCGCTTCCCAGCGGTGCAGATTCAACGCCCGACCATGCCACATCCGCCTTTGATAGCATACAAGCCACCTCGACCACCGCCTCGTCCCTGTATCCCGCACTGAATCCGCAGCAAATCGATGAGATTGTTGTGCCCCAAGAGCTGGGCATGGATGCGGTCGAGAATCAGGTGGGAGAACAGCCCTGGGAGGAGGGCATCGAAGGCTTTCGTCGCGATTTTTACAGTCGCGTTTGGATGACATATCGCCGGGAGTTCCCCATCATGAATGGCTCCAACTACACCTCGGACTGTGGCTGGGGCTGCATGCTACGCAGCGGCCAAATGCTGTTGGCTCAGGGTCTCATCTGTCACTTTTTGGGACGCAGTAAGTGCGATTGGAACTCATTTCTGAATGGATTGTAAAACCTTTTCTTTATGTGCAGGTTGGCGCTATGATTCGGACTCGCAGCTGCATTCGACATACGAGGATAATATGCATAAGAAGATCATCAAATGGTTCGGGGACAGTTCCTCAAAGAGCAGCCCCTTTTCCATACACGCACTGGTCCGACTGGGCGAAACGTTGGGCAAGAAGCCAGGCGACTGGTACGGTCCTGCCTCCGTCTCCTACTTGTTAAAGTGAGTGCAGTGCAGTGCCATAAATCGATGCATAACGTTTATGACATAATATTTTATACTTAATTGTAGACACGCCTTGGAACACGCCGCTCAGGAGAATGCAGACTTTGACAATATCAGTGTTTACGTGGCCAAGGATTGCACCAGTGAGTAGCAAAATTTAAAGCTAAACAGATAGCTGCTGCCATGGACAAATAGATATGGAATACCCCGCCACGACCCGCCATTCGTGTGACTAATTATCATTACTCATGAAGGGGGACTGCCTGCCTGCCTGCCTGCCAGATAGCGTCACATTTATTTGATAAGCGTATCTATCTATCTGCCTTTCAGTCTATATGCAAGACATTGAGGATCAGTGCAGCATACCAGAGCCAGCCCCCAAACCGCATGTGCCTTGGCAACAAACAAAGCGACCGCAAACGGAGGCGGCAACCAAGCAGGAGCCACAGCAACAGCACTGGAAATCTCTGATTGTACTCGTACCCTTGCGCCTGGGCAGCGACAAACTGAATCCTGTCTATGCCCACTGCCTGAAGCTGCTGCTGAGCACCGAACATTGTCTGGGCATCATTGGGGGCAAGCCCAAACATTCGCTGTACTTTGTGGGTTTCCAGGAGGACCGACTGATCCATTTGGATCCGCACTACTGCCAGGAGATGGTGGATGTCAATCAGGAGCACTTTTCGCTGCATTCCTTCCACTGCAAATCGGCACGCAAGCTGAAGGTCAGCAAAATGGATCCCAGCTGCTGCATTGGCTTCTACTGTGCCACCAAAACGGATTTTGACAGCTTCATGGAGAGCGTACAATTGGTGAGCATTCTTTAGCACTATCTAAAAAGATCGTATAGCAAATATTTGTACGCTTGTTGTAGTATCTGCATCCCATGCGCTGTGCCTCGGGTGCCACTGTGGACAAGATGACGGGCAGCCAGCAACAGGCGGCAGAACAGTCCATGGAAATGAATTATCCACTGTTTTCATTCTCACGCGGTCGCTGCTTGGACCATGAACGCGACGAGATGAGCGATTCACTATACAAGCCGCTCATCAAGCAGGTGGCAGTGCTCACACAGGAGCTGGGTGCTGCCCAGCTGCTGCCGCCACATCATGGACACTTTGACCAAGAGCAGGATGATAGCGAAAGCGAAGAGTTTGTGCTGCTGTAGATCCGTGGCGTGTTTTGTTTGCCGTGCAAGCTGTGTGTTATTTAATCATTATTTGTTTGCTCTTGCTCACGCTCTCGTTTGCCAACAGAACCAACAGCCACCCCCCAACATTCTGGTATCTCAAACACAAAGACTTTTGTTGTACATTAATACACATCATGCGCATGTAGTATATATGTATCTGTAGTTTATAGTCAGTCACGCAAAACACGACAAAACACTCCTAATCTCTCTTACGCATTGTCTCGCATTTTCTCAGTCTGCATCTGCCTCTGCCTCTGCCAAATGTTCCAAGCTTTTTCCATTGTGTTATATAGTGTAGCAGCAGCCCAAAAGCCTCGATCTATGCGTGTGTGGCGGTGCTTGTCTTTATTTTGTATACTTACATATATTTATACATATTTATGTGTATTTCGCGGTATTATTATGTTTAATCACGAATCTTGAATGGAATTGAATAGTTTTGTCTTAGAGTACTTTAGATCCTTACATTCTAGAAATTAGTTAAATTATGTATCAAATGTAAGAAGTCCCCTACCGTCCCGTACTCCTCCTCCCATCTATCATTATTGCGTTTTAAAAAAGAGAATAATTGTATATACCCTTGTGGGAAATCAATAAATAAATTATCCTAAATATACATAAATAAATACTGTGTAAAATTGATATGCTGGGTGGGGGTTAGAGTGCCTCTAGCTATGAGTATCTCGCGTGTCCTTAATTCTAGGGTCTGGGACTAGTCACTGAATGAACCACACAACCGCAGTTCCTACTCAGGTTTTAAGTACTTGTATTCCCTTTACTCTCACGATTTTAGCTTTCGTTCACCTGTGCCTCACGCTCCAGGCGCTTCAACAGCTTGGACAGATTCTCACGTGCGGTCATGGCTCTGGAGCCATTAATGCTTATTGCCGTACGATATGCCTCAA
Organism: Drosophila subobscura; assembly: GCF_008121235.1. Taxonomy (NCBI): domain Eukaryota; kingdom Metazoa; phylum Arthropoda; class Insecta; order Diptera; family Drosophilidae; genus Drosophila; species Drosophila subobscura. The sequence continues at coordinate 23,453,919 of NC_048533.1, read as the reverse complement.
TGGCCTCCTGCACCTTGTCCCAGCGATGATAGAGCACACCCAGATTCGAGTAGTACAGCATATTGTGTGGATCCAGCTGAATCACACGCTTATAGAGTGTCTCCGCCTCGACATAGTGCTTCAGTTTGCCCAACACATTAGCGCGTATAAAGAGGATGCTCATCTCGTTGGGCAGATGCCGCAGCGCCTGGTCCGAGATGCGCAGCGCATCGTCATACAGCGAACGATTGTCCAGCATGGTTAAGATATTCGCCCAGGCTTTTGGCTGGCGTGGATTAAGCGCGACGGAGTGCTGCCAATGATGCAACGCTTCGGCATAGAGTTTCTGCTCCAAATAGAGATTCCCAATGTTGTAGTAGCACACCGCAAAGTTGGCCCTGTACTTGAGGGCCTTGTCGTAGCTGATCTTGGCCTGATCGTACTTCCGCTGGGCCGATTGGACAATGCCCAGATTCATCCAGGCGGCGGGGAATGCCGGAAAGACCTGCAGGGCCATGCGTATGTACTTTTCGGCTGTTTGCAGCTGTCCATGCTCCCGGTAGAGATTGCCTAGGTTCATCAGAGCCGCCTCATACTCGGGATACAGCTCGATGGCATAGTGATAGTGCTGAAAGGCCTTCGTGTTGTTGCCCGTGTCCGTGGCCAGGCGGGCGATGTTGTAGTGCACCTTGGCATTGTCGGGGCACACCTCCAACGCGGACTTGAACAACTGATCCTCGTTGAGCCAGTCGGTGGCACGCTGTCGTGTGCGCACCATCATCACAGCAAAGAGGAGCATCAGCATAGCCTGCAGCAGGGTGCGCCAGAAGGTCTTGTGGAGGTTGTAGTCGTACCAGTAGAGGAATCCATAGATGGACAGCAAACAGAAGCCAATCGAGGGCACATACAGCGTCCTCTCGGCTATCACAAATCCCACGCGAATGATACCCGAGGCGGGCAAAAATGGAATGATCATCAGTCCCAGACCCAGCATCATGCCGGGCAGGCGGCGAAAGTTCATCAAGGCCGTCAGCAGGATGGAGTAAAACCCAATGACGCCCTGCAGCCGCAGGTCCCAGATGCTGGTCACCAGCTTCACACAGCCCAGGGCCCAGTCGTAGCACAGCCAGTGGGGGCAGAGCATCAGCCAGATGTTCATGACCAGCAGATACTGCTGCGAGAGCACCCGCGTGAGAATGTGGTCGTTGTGTGCAATGGGATTGTCCACTTCCTTGAACTTGGGCGACTCAAAGTTCTGCCACCAGAGACGGGCCGTCAGCAGCGCGGATGTGCCCAGGATGTAGACAATGTAGCTGATGCGTGTGCGCAATATCTTGCCCTGATCCTTTAGCGGCAGGTGGTAGTAGCCGTTCTGAAAGTAGTCCATCAGCACACAGGACATGGGTATGGTCACGGCCGACTCCTTGAACAGCATCCCGATCGCCGTCAGGCCGAGTATCAGGCAAATGCTGTGCGGACTGTGCTTCCCCGCATTGGCCACCGTCAGCAGCAGGCACAGCAGGTGGATCATTCCAAACATTAGCTCCGCCCGGCCCACAATTCCGGACACCGCCTCCGTGTGGATGGGATGGGCGGCAAACAGAGCCGCCGAAATGATGGCCCACCGCTCGCCGTTGATCTCCACCACATACAGCGAGCGCACCAGTCGCCACAGCAGCAGCGTATTCACACAGTGCAGCAGGAGATTCAAGAATTTCATGTGGGCCGCCGTCAGGCCCAGCAGCGCATATTCGCAGTGGAACATCAGCGTGGTCAGCGGTCGAAAGGATTTGTGCGAATCGGAGCTGAGCAACGATGCGCCCCAAAAGTCATTCGTAAAGATGGCAGTCCAGTTGGTGGGCAGCGCATTAACATCCTTGTTCTTCACTATGGCCACCGTGTCATCGAAAACGAACTCGGATCCACTCAGTCCCCCGCAGCCGTAGCAGATCAGGCACATTAAAACCAATATCGACTGGCACACCATGCTGTGGAGCGCGGTGCTCTGCCCGATAAGACCGACGCTCAACATTTTCCACTTTTAATTTGTATTTTTGTTAGTTCTAATTCACTTTTTTGGAAAGCTAATTTTTGCGGCGTTTTGTATACATTTTTTGTTGTGGGTCTTTCTCCCACCCACAAAACGAAAAGTACTGGCAGTTTGGCCATCAAATAGATAGCTAAAAAGCTAAAAGATATGAAAATTTGTGTATGGCTCTCTTTACCCTTTTGTATACTCGACCACTTTAAGAAATTTTTCGTTTTTAAGAAATGATCATATATTATACTTATTTTATTTTATATTAATTTGAAGCATCCATAAACACTTTCCGCTAAATTTGTACCGCTCAACTTTGACAATAAAAAGCCAACACTGCCAGCACTGTACTGCTTTATCCATTCGCATGTTAACGTCGACGTCAGCTGTTCCACCTGCAATTGCAAACAAATCTGAAGAAAAATTGTTTAACTATTTCAAATTGTTCCCAAAATGTCTGAAGAGATTCTGTTTGATTGCCTGCACGCAGAGATAGTCAACTACTGTCTAGACAGCAACAAGGTATGTGGTACAAGCCAATTAACACACCTTAAAGGCAAATTCTTAACTTGGTTCCGCCTCCCAGGAGCACGACCTGGCCACTTTGGAGTACATTGGCTTCACCACGGGATATCGTTTAATTGAGCGCCTTACACGCGAAGTGGCGCGGTTCAAGGATGAGCTGGAGACCATGAAGTTCATCTGCACCGACTTCTGGACCCTGATCTACAAGAAGCAGGTGGACAACTTGCGGACAAACAATCACGGAATGTACGTGGTGCAGGACAAGGCATTCCGTTTCCTAACACGCATCTCGCCGGGCACCAAGCAGCTGGAACATGCGCCCAAGTTTGTGGCCTTTACCTGTGGCTTGGTGCGCGGTGCACTCAGCAATTTGGGCATCAACAGCACCGTCACTGCCGAAGTGCAGAGCATACCGGCCTGTAAATTTCACATAGAAGTGAACCGGAGCTAGAGTATAATGTGGGATGGTTTATTTTGTTTACAATTAAAAATTACTATTAACTAGATTATGCTACTTTTTCATAGAACGCCACGACATTTCGGTCAGTCCAGTCGAGGCGCTCCCGCAGAACCCACCCATCGGTGGGCAGCTGCGGCTGAATGGGATTCGGATCTGTGTGTATGCCAAGAGCAGGATGTGGCCCTATCAAAATCAGCCACTTGCCCCGATATATACGCAGGTAGTCAAGAAAAGCTCGACGATTGTTAAAATAACAAAAGAGCATCGCACAAGGTGCGGCATCATTGCAGCAGCCGCTCAAGAAACTGGCATCCAGCTGGTCTGCATCTTCCACGTAGTTGAGGGGAATGAAACTGCGCACGGAATACTTGCTCTGCCACCAATTTCGATCGACTTCCAGGCCATGCATGCTGATTGTCTGCCCGCCAGCTGCAGCCATCAGCCACTCCAGTAGACCGCTGCCACAGCCAATGCTGAGAATGCGCTGAATGTGATGCTTGGCCAGAAAATGATTGTAGTTATCCAAGTCCACCGTTGTGGGCCATATCCAGAGCAGCTTGCGCTTCAGCTGCTGCTCCAGCGAATCGCCAAAGGCTAGCAATTTGCGCCAACCGCCCGAGGCACCATTCGTTAGGTAATAAATCTCACGCAGCGACTCGAGTTCCGATTGCTCGTCGAACATATTGAATACTGATATTTGGTAATACTCGGAAGACTCTACGCGGACTGTCTTGAACTTGGCATTGACGTCGGCGACACGCGGAAATATGGCGAGCGGCCAACTAGTTGCCGGTGACGGTGGCATTTTGTGGGCATCTTTCCCAGCACTTTTTACTAATCACTAATAAATCAAGGGCCAACCGCCAAAAAGGGTGGCAGCCGCCTCATAATTAGAATATCATCAGCATTCGATCAGTTTGTGTGTTCGTTTTCGTACGAGCATTTGAAATTCTTGCGCCAATGCATTTCGCTAAAATTGGAGGTGCTGTGGCCCGGGCCACGCAGCTGCTGTTGGCGTTGCTCCATTACGGCGGCGGTGGCTGCGGCATCTTGGCCCGTGGGTAACTCCTCCTCGATGCTCAACTCATTCGAGTACTCTTCGTTGTCCAGATCCAATATGATCTTTCGATAGAGCTTCACGTTTTGCTTTTGCATGGCGTCTGGCAGGGGTTTCACTGCAGCTTGCTGCTGTTCCAGCTGCACTACGGGCAAGGCCACTGGCAGCACAACTGGCTCCACATTGCCCACGCTCTTGATCACGCTGTTGTAGCGCAGACTCTCGGCTGGGGTCTCCTCCGCTGCTGTGGCAGGCTCGAATGCACTCGCTGGGGTTATGATTTCCACGCAGCTCTCAAATGCAACGCCTGGATGCATGGAGCGTAGGTGGCGATGCATGTTGTCCCGACGATTGACCGTGACCTCGCACTGGGTGCAGCGATAGCGCTCGACAGTCTTGTGTTGCCGCAAATGGCGGGCCAGTGCATCCGCATCGTTGTAGCTCTTGCCACAGAGTGGACATGGCTGGCGCTCGCGCTTCGAGTGACGCTTCATGTGCAGCCTGAGCGTGGACTGGCGCAGGAATGACTTTTGGCAGACTTTACACTTGTGGCGCGAGCTGTTCTGGTCGTGCTTCAGGCGATGCTGCTTCAGATTGGCCTTGTTCTGGAAGGGCTTTGCGCATATCTCGCACTTGTATGGAAAGCCTTGATCTGTGTGCGCCAGCAAATGATCCTTGAGTGTGCTCAGAGAGCGGAAAACCTTGTGGCAGTGCTGGCAGGCATGCTGCTCATTGTTGTGGATGCGCATGTGACGCTGCAGGACGTTTGGCTGCTTAAACTTTTTTCGACAAATGCTGCAGGAATACTTTGAGTTGCTGACGTGATTGTTCAGATGGTACTTCAAATGCGAGTGGGTGGCAAAGCGCTATCCGGGGAGAGACAATTTTAATACTTTTAGGGGCAAACACCACACCCACTTACTCGATTGCATTGCTTGCAGCAGAACTTCTTGAGCAGATCATTGCCGCAGGAAAGATGGTAGTACTGTTGGGTGCGGCTGCGGAAATCCTTCTTACACACGGTACAGTGATAGCCCTGATCCGTGATGGTTATCCGTTTGTCTGCAGTCGTCCTGACATTTGAGATTTTCTTTGGCGAGACTTGTTCTTTGTTGGCAAGTCGACATTCCAGACAATCGGACACATCTGCCACCAGGCAGAGGCGACACTTGGTGTGGCCACAGTTGTCGGTGACCAGCCGATTCTGTCCAGTTGCTTCGCAGTCGCATCGTGGACATTTACCCATTACATTTATTACAAAAATTGAAACAATGAAAAGTGCAGGCTGCAGCCATGCAGTCTCTTCTTCTTGAATGGCGCACTCAGCTGGCTGTTCCTGCCATTCAAAGCGAAACGTAAACACACATGGCGGTCGTGGGGAAATATGAATTTATACTTTTAACATCTTAAAGAATACAACTAAATGATTGAGAGAATCATCCTTATTATAGCAGTACAATGAGCTGAGCTTCAACGAAATATCCATAAACTGTTAATCATCCAAACCCTCCAGATCCAAGCTCGCCACGTGGCCCGGGAAGAGATGAGCCTTCTGCATGGGGACTTGAACAAAATAGCGCTCGCAGAATTTGGGGTTGCGGCGGGATAGTACTTCCTGGAGTATTGTCTTGTGGTTAGCTTTCTTCGTGATTAGAAGACGTCTAGATTCCCCATTGCCGTAGCTACCCGAGCGTAAACCATATTTGCTCGCAATCCTGAAAGTGGAAATCAATTTTTGGAATTTGAGATGATTGCACAGAAGGTGGAAATGACTTTAAGATTACTACAAGACAATACAATGAGCAGAGCAGAGAATCCACCAAGTACCTCACACGCAGATTGTCCGATGATGGGTGGCACTTACTTGTGAAATGAGGCACGCTCTTCCTTGGAGAACGTTGGCTCAAATTGCATGTCGCGCATATCATCCGACTTGACATAATTTTCAATCATTTTGCGATAGTCTCCGAGGTTAACATTCGGCTTGTTGCAGCCACCCAAGCCACTGCGATTGGTTTTAAGCAAGTATCTAAAAAGAGAACAAAAGCTTTAATAACGAACACAAAGATTTCATTCAGTGATGGGTACATACCCAACGGGTTCTTCGCGTCCTTGCTTTTGGCGTCCCAGGCCACCGCCCGTCCAGCCCATTAGGCGCATCATGCGGTAGCCCTTGTTGGTTTCATCCAATTTGGGATCGCCCAGGCTATCGGCAGACTCCTTCGTCACATTTATGTTCACACCATTGATTGTCTTTTCGACTTTGATGGTCTGTCGGCTGGCGTTCAGCTGAATAATTTTGAATTTGAAAGTCAATTGACGCCAACTTGGAATGGTCTTCGTTTGTATGTACCTTGATGCTGTAGCAGTGTGTCTGGAGCAGGAACAACGCCTGTTTAAATGCCGCAGTCTTGGCCTCCTTGAGGCTTTCACCTTGGCCAACTGCAATCACCTCGTTATTTACAAGTATCTCGGAATATTTGGTCTTTTCGGTGGACTCGGGCTCTTTGCACGGACGCTCCTCGTACTTGACTTGGCTTATGGCACACGAATTGCGCAGACAACTCCGTCCGCCGGCTAGGTATAGGATCAGCTTGCCAAAACGTAGGCCCTCGAACAGATCAATTGGCTTGCCGCCGCCAAAACACTGACGCTCTCGACTGTATGGATTCGTGCCACCCCGCTGCTCATCCTGGCGTTGATTAGGCTTTGTTGTGCCACTGCGCCCTATTTGTTTGGAATTATTCATTAGGAAGAATTCGTGGTCTCTGGCTCATATAACTACTAGTAATATAAATAACTCTCTGCCTGATCAAATCGAACTAATTCTTCCGTCTACCTTTGGCGCGCTGCTCCGCCGCATCCGATGCGGAGACAAATGTTCGCTTCAGGCGCTGGTCGCGCTTCCGTCTGAACTCTTCAGCGATTTCTTTGGACATTTCCGCCACCAGATGCATCGTTTCGCTTGGGTATTTGCAGCCGAGGAATTCCATATTGACGAATGTCTGAGCCAGGCACACCAGGCGGTCCTCGTCAAAGCGCTCCTTGTGGGCGACCATGAAGCTGCGCCTCAAATCCCAATGCTCCTCACTCTCATATTCCGTCCGGTAGTCATCCACATTCCAGGCCAATGAAAATTCTCCAGATCCATAGCCGGCGTCAGTTTCTTTTGCCTTAATTTGTTTCTGTTTTTTGGTGGTTATAGTATTGTCAGGGATTACTACATCTTCAGACACAGTCTCAATTCTTTGTTTCTTTACTTTTGAAGCCATTTTCGTGTGTTTTTCCTAGCAGCTATTTTCGCAGAGATGGTGGGGGAGGCCAAGGCACGCTATTTAGTTTTGATAGCATTAATCGCTATTCACATCGGTCGACTTACATTAAAAATGGCAAGATATCTCCCGAAAAAAGCTAAAATAGCAGCACTATCGATAACCTGCACTGACAGCCCTGGCTCTCTCTGCCAGCCTTTTTGTCGTGCCGTGTGTGTGTTTTTAAGTTCCTGGTTTTTAATTCATGATTTTTTGGTAATTTCATTATAATTTCAAAAGACAAGGAGCCAGTTACTAACTGATAAAGTGTCTCCATAGCTGCGAGTGAGCAAGCCGAGTGCATCAACGTCCCAGACACACAGCAGCCGAAACTGCCAACATGAGCATACCCAACGAATACATTGCGAAAACAGAAGATGTGGCGGAACAGGTAAAATATATATTAACAGTACTCTGAATGGATCACCAGAGAGGGGGGATACCTAATCGCAGGCGCTCACACAAACCCCTTGACATCCAACATATTGGCCATGGACTGACCATTAAATGGGGACTGGCAGCTGCACGGAAAGAAAACTGCCAACGTCACCCAAACGCGGCAAAGTTTGTAGTGCTCGAGTGCAGTCGAATCGCTGGCCCTGACTATGGGAGGTACATGTGCAAGGTTAACTCAGTCCGACTACCGATTTAGACAGAATCGCATCCTGCTTATCAAGCAAAAAAATGATTCCAATTCGCAATTGTTGCGTCTGCACCAGACAAAAATACACCCATATGCACACGCGCACACACACATTGGGCTGCCTATGAGTTTGCGAGAGTGTGCGTGCGAGTTGCTTCTTGCAAGTGAAAGTGGTGAGAGTGAGTGCGTGAGACGAGACGCCGACGCCAGGTCGAGAGTTCCGTAATAATCTTTGAGAAAGCAAAATGGTTTAATAATGCTGCACACCAGCGACACTCGGCTGTGTGTTTGTGTGAGAGATTGTGCGCCTGGTATTTTAATATATTTATTCAAATCGCATCGAGAGCGTGCTGGGGAGCTGGTCACATAGGCCTAAAAACCCGTTAGGCGAACAGAGTGCGCGCACACCGATAGCGGAGATCGGTAGAGATAGATAGAGAGGGCGAGAGACACGTCACAGTCTTGCCAAACCAAACCGACATTTCCCCTCATAAATACACATGTAAATACGTACAAGTGTATGTGTGAAAGCCCCGCTCAATAAGTGCGATCGTATATTTCCCATCTCTTATCACCCGCACACTTATCAATCCGCCAAACTGTATTTTAACTATCACTAAATGAACAAACACTTCTCTCTCCCCCTCTTTCTGTGCAGGTTATCAAGCGCGGCAAGAATGTGCTGCCCACGGTGGCGCGGCTCTGCCTCATCGCCACCTTCTTCGAGGATGGCCTGCGCATGTACTTCCAGTGGAACGAACAGCGCGAGTACATGGACATGAGCTGGGGCTGTGGCAAGTTCCTGGCCACCGTCTTCGTGCTGGTCAATCTGCTCGGCCAGCTGGGAGGCTGCGGCATGGTAATGGCTAGATTCAAGGTTGACATCGCCGTCGGTCTGCTCTTCTTCATTGTGGTGCTACAGGTAAACGAATCAGAATCAGAACTCCACAGAAAGACTCCTACTAACCCGCTCTTTTTTCCCATTTTGTTTCCACAGACAATAGCCTATTCCATTCTGTGGGACTTCCAGTTCTTGCTGCGAAACTTTGCCTTGATTGGAGCCCTACTCTTGGTGCTGGCCGAGGCACGGATCGAGGGCCGCAGTTTATTTGCGGGCGTGCCATCGATGGGCGACAATAAGCCCAAGAACTTCATGCAGCTGGCGGGACGCATTCTGTTGGCCTTCATGTTCATCACCCTCATCCGGTTCGAGCTGAGCGTGTGGCAGGTGATCCAGGACATTATTGGCTCCATTCTCATGGTGCTCGTGGTGCTGGGCTACAAGACGAAGCTATCGGCCCTGATTCTGGTCGCTCTGCTCTCAGTTCTGAATTTATATCACAATGCCTGGTGGACCATTCCGTCCTACAAGCCACTCAGGGATTTCTTGAAATATGACTTTTTCCAGGTAAGAATAACACAAAAAGCATTTTGATTGTTTTCCAAACTCAATTAATCTGCAATTATTATTATTTACAGACACTTTCGGTTATTGGTGGCCTGCTAATGATCGTTTCCTTGGGCCCTGGCGGCGTCTCCATGGACGAGCACAAGAAGAAATGGTAGAGATATGTTTAGCGCAAAAACTACCACGGAACACTTGAGCAGCAATTGACTTGAGCCGTGTTTTACTCTTTCCGAGAAATGTTAGTTAGGATTTACCATAAAATGGGACAACAACAGGAGCAGCATCAGCAGCAGCAGCACAGCACAGACAACAACATCGGCACACCTATATGAACTTGACAAATATTTTTTGAATGAAAAGGGACTTGACTTCCGCAATAACCTCCCAGGGCCCTGACCTACCTATCATCCAGCCCAAAACCCAAACCCAAAACCCAACCATCATTCGCGCACATTCAACGACAAACTTCGTATACATGTAAGATCGTTTTTTCTTTTTGTACATAACGAAAATGCAACAAACAAATATGGCATAATGTATGTCCGGCCACCACGCCCACAAACGAGAGACATTAACTGATTTTGACTATCCAATACTTGTCAGGCAAAAAATCCATATAATTCGCAGGTTTTTTTTATTATAATTTGTACGCCCTTATCAATAAGTTGTAATCTTGGTGTTGCGTTTTGTTGTTTAATAGAGGGTTGAATATGATATGATGAAAACGATGTATAAAATATGATGAGTGTACCAATTGACAATGATTTGTTTCTTTCGTTTATAAGCAAAAGTGTAATAGAATTAAATTGTAACGTTTTAATAAACATAATGAAGAAAATTGAATGATTTTGTTTCTTTTTTTATATTTAAGCGCTGCAGCGAAATTGGTTTGTCGCAGAGTTGAGTCCGCATTGACCAGGTACTTCAGTTTTGTGTTGAATATTATAAAAAAGTTACTGAAAATTTTGAACTCAAAAAAGAGTTGTTTGCCGAACGAACACTAGAAAATGTTGTTTCTTTTTAATTTGAATGCGATACATTTCGATAGCAATCTGAACACCAAGTGAATGACATGAAATCGATAGTTCCCGTCCAACTTTTTATTTACTTATAAATTTACTTTATTTTGTACATTACAATGTCTTAACTCTCTGAGCGGAGCGGTGTCGCTCTGTGGGTGTAGCTATTGGCTATTGTTTTCAATACATATGTCTAAAAGCATGTCCTTCCTCGAGCTGGAATTTGGGCACTCGCTGCAGATGCAGGGACTCCGCGTCCCAGGCAACCTTGTGCCTTAGCCTGAGCAGCCACGACACCCGCAATGCACACACTCCACGATGCGTCCTTCCTCCAGTTTGGACTTGGGCACTCGGCAGATGCAGTTTGTGCCAAAGTTTGTGTCGCGCGACTGTATGCATCGCAGGCAGCAGAGGTTCTCGTAGCCGGACTTTTTCCATTTTGCTATCAGATTGCCATCGGCAATCTTCTCCTTGAGACAGTAGTCGTAGAGCTCTCGGCTTATGGCCTTGCGACGATGGAACAGGTCGTAGATGTAGCGGGTCTTCTGATGGTGGATCTTGAATATCGGCCACAGGGACTCCGAAATGCGTTTTCCCTCGTGTGGTTCTGTTTCGGCCTCCCGCATCTTCTGCTCGATTTCCTCGAGAGTGGGCTCTATCAGCTCCCATCCGTCTGGGGGCGGCTTGCGGCTCCGGCGTACTTTCGGCATTATTTTATGGATAGATTTTCTTTCTTAATATTTTTATTGTGGCAAAATTTGATGCGATGCCGTAATGTGTGAATGACAAAAGTAATGGCAATGGAGCAGGGCAACACTAATCTGACATTCACACAAAAGCAATTATAATTTTTTTTTTTTTTTTTATATTTAATCGCTACTGCGAAATTGGTTGGTCGCAGAGATGAGTCCGCATTGACCAGGTACTTCAGTTTTGTGTTGAATATTATAAAAAGTTACTGAACATTTTGAACTCAAAAAAGAGTTGTTTGCCGAACGAACGATTGCAAATTTTGAATTATTTGAATATTATTTTCTTTTGAAGAGCAGACTCGATTTTTCTCGATCTTTCGAGCAAAAAACATCGATTTAATCGACAAAAAAAACATTCGCGGTCGCGCAAACTCAAGCCAATTTATAAAAAAATTTCCCCCGGTGTTCTCCAATTTTATTTTTTTGACCCCGCCACTCGGTTAACAAACACCTGAGAATGGCAAATGCGCCTAAGAATATTCCAGCAAATGTATACATGATAATCTATCATTAACTTTAGACATTTTGAAGATTGTCCTTTGTTTCAGAAGCTAACACCGATTCAAGTGCGAATCTTTGATCTTCCGGAGTATATATTCGTGCAGACCAAGTTAATAACAGCACAGTACGCCCGGGAGAATGGGATAGTCCCAACCCGCATGAAGAGGCAATGGACTCGGCCGAATGCGGCTGGTGCCGCCCAGCCGCTCAGGATCGATCACCAACCACCCATGCTCAGCTCACTGCTCAGCTACTCTGACATGCAGCCAAACGAACCAAAGGAGACCAAAAACCCCGTCCGAGAGCGCTGCATACAGACGGAGGAAAAGCTGACGTGTGATGTGGGAGTGCAATGCGACACAGACGATTGGGAGGAGGAGCAAATAGACAAAGACTGCAAAACAGCCCTGCCAAATGAAGAGGATGACGAGGAAACGAAATTCATCTCATTCGTGGGTGAGAACACATCGATGATGCGGAACGGAATGATGGAGTGCCTGATCTGCGGCGAGGTAGCCCGATCCCTGCAACAGCACAAGAGTCACATTGTGATGCACTATGGGCCGCCAGTACTCTGCAGTTATTGTGGCGAGCTCGTGAAACACGAGCGCCTGCTGCAAAGACATATTCTCACCTGCCCCTCACGCCCATCGAAGAAGCCTTCCATTTTCCTCAAGTGCCCAAATATGTTTTGCAATATAATGACCAGAACGCTGCCACAGCTGTACAAACATCTCGGCACACACGAAAAGCGACCCTGCTATCGGTGTCTGCAGTGTCGTTTGCACTTCAGGACTGCCATTTCATTTCTTCTGCATCGCAAGACAAAGCAGAGCTGCACCAGGGCAAAGGCGCTGTTTCTATTCGACAAGCAATCGGCATTACAAAACAAGGGAGACCGCAAACGATGCACCGTCTGCCTGAAGAAGTTTAGCAATGAACGGCTGTGCGGCTTTCACAGGCTCAACTGCATTCAGGCGCATCACAGAAAAGTGACAAGGAAACTCTTCAAGCCCTCGATGTTGGCCTAAACGATATTTATTTATGTAAATTAATAACAATAAATCGAAGCAGCACCTATGACGCCTGCACACCGTGCGCTTTCTTTAAGCCCTGGAACAGTTGCAACTTCTCCAGATTGATCTCCTTCAGGGTCTGCACGGCCAGCTCCAGCTGCACCTTCTTCAGCGAATGCTCGCTGGCAATGTATTCCTCGATGAACTTCAAACTGATGTCGTCGGCGGCAAAGTCCTGCTCCGTCTTGCCAATGGCCGTGTGGATTTCCTGCTCAATGCCCTGCTTCTCCTCAGGCCTTCGCAGGAATCCTCGCAGCTCCGAGAGTGCGCTCTCATCGGGTGTGGGATGTAGCGCCTGCAGCTTAGCCAGCGTTTCCGTATATTCCACCGGAATTTTGTGTATTTTATAGGTCAGCGCAATTAGCTCGACGGCATTGTGCAGGTAGTCCCGCCGTATCATGTCGTACAAGAGATCATCGATGCAGCGATGCCAGGCGTAGAAGAAGGCCATGGGACCAAAGTGCCGGGTGGAACGCAGCAGATCGAACTGCTTGGACTCGTTTAAATGCTCGAAAACTCTCGCTGAGAGATTGTGGAACTCGGTCTCGTAGGGTTCGTATTGCACTGTGAGCCTGTCCAGCACGAATTCGTACTTGTGCTCCTCCAGACACTTGTGCAGCAGCTCCTCGTAGGCGAACATGCGAGGTGTGTAGGACTTGCGGCCCTCCAGTGGGAAGTAGAGCTGATTCATTCGCTTGATGGTGTCCAGCGAGGCGTAGGCCAGGGTGCCGTCTGTCTCGCGTACCACCACCTTGCGCTCCGAGTGGGGAAGGCCGAAGGTGATGTCCGTGAACACGTACTTGGTGGTGGCAAAGTCTTTCAGTGCCGGATCCTTGGCAATGGGTCGTTCAGTGTCTTGTTTGATCTTCACGATGGGCGGCATCTTCAGCAGATGCTTGGCCTTCTCGATGGTCATCAGGAACTCCTGCTCCAGCTGCTCGTTGGTCATGAACTTGGTCTCGCTCCTGTTGTCCTTCACAGTCCTCTTGCGGAACACCTTGTCCAACTGCAGTTGCGTCATGGACTGGAGCAGGCGCTGTGTCCCGGCATCAGTGAAGAGCGGCTGCGGATCCTGGTCGTATTTGAGCGTGGCGCTCTTTGCCGGTGCACTGGAAACCTCCCGCCGGCAGTGCTGTAGTCCTTGCAAAGCATTTAGACGGCGCACGTGCCTCAAAAGGGACATTTTAATTCAATTTAAAAATAAGAAACAAAATACACGAGTAGGAAATTCAGTGCTTGGCAACAAGGTATGCGAACCGTTTTGCAGCACTGTTGTCTCCAGTTCATGTAGAATGCTGTGTAGATGTAGTGTAAAATAAATTATATAGTAACAATTATTGCTTGGGAATATTATACAAACGTTGGGTCATTTGAAAGAAACTACTAATAGAAAACATTCCCGTAATTTAAATCTATTTTACTGAAATTCGGCTATTCGAGCTTAACACGATCAGTTGCATCGATGTTTTTGCAAGCTTTAAAGAGTGGCATCGATAGTACTAACTCAAATAAATGTTTGTATGGATTACTTTTCTTAAGTAACGTAGCGCTTTGATAATAGCTTCAAGATCTCCTGAAACTTGTTGTGATTGGATATAAATATGCTTTAGATTCTCTGATTCAGGAATACCCAGAATGATAAGCAGGGTGGCGATATCGAGCCACTGACAAAACAGTTCGCTGTATCGATAGGAGCCATCGATGGTTTTGCAGCTCTATTACTTGCATTTTAGCTGGAAAAATTGCAGGAAAAATTGGCATTCATTAAAAGCGGGTAGAATGGATAACGCCGAAGTGGGCAGCGCTTTTGTTGCAGCGCAAAAGCGGCGCTTTTCGGTGAGCGAGATTGCACTTAAAGATGCCGCACCCCTGCTCTGCGTTGACCAAGACTACCGCCCCGAGCCCAAGACAAAACAACGCAAAAAAGGGGACGACTTCCAGGAGCACTACCTGCTCAGCTTTTGCGATGAAATTCTCTACGAGATTTTCAAGTACCTGGACACGCCATCCATCATGGCCCTAATGCAGTAAGTCGCGACCGCTAGAGCCAACTCCAATACTCTTCTTCTGTCGTTTGTTTGGTCAGCTGCTCGCCGCGTTTGGAGAACCTGCTTCTGGATCACCGGTTTTGGCACGGGATCGATCTCAGCAACGGCCCCCTGCCCTTGGGCATACTGGAGGATATACTGGGTCGTGCCACAGAAAAGACCCACACAATTAAGATTTGCGGACCGCCTTCGTCACAGCATGTTGCCGGCGAGTTCCGGCAGTTCACCTGCACCCTGACCACCGTTTTTCCGAAAGTGGCCACACAGTTGAAGGTGCTGGAGCTGCAGGGCGTCAGCCTGGACTTTGAATATGTGAGAAATAAACTTGAAATAAACTACAATATTCGTATAATTGAATTTAATTTTGATAATATAGATACGCATCACACAGTTCCCTGGCTCGCTGACGCGTCTCAAGCTGAAGGACTGCAGTGTGAAAGTCGGGGATCAGGGCAAGAGCATATTCCACACGATAGAGATGCAATTGGTTAACCTGGAGGTGAGTGAAGTGGAGCCCCAGCACAGCTGAGCTCTTAATGTATTCACTTGCCTTGTGCAGGATCTCAGCATCGAGGATAACAACTGGTTCGAGCCATACTACATCATGGCCCTCTCCAAGCTGCCCTCGCTGCGACGCCTCAGCCTCAAGGGCTGCCAAATGCTGTGCAAGTTCGTGCCCTACGGCAGCATGGCTGCACGCTTTGGTTTTATGAAGCTAGAGGTGAGATAGCCCAACTGACGTTGTCTCTCTTATGTAAAATCACTTCCAATTCGTTCAACAGGTGCTCGATCTACGTCTAACGCCCATAAACAACTCGGATCTGCAATGCTTCAGTGCCATTGAGAACCTTAAGGAGCTACTGCTGGAATCCCCACTCAACCCGCCGCCCGAAGCGGCATCGCCTGAAAAGGTGAACAATGGAAATGACGAGGCTGCCACATCGCAGTCGGAATCTCTGAAAGTGCTAAATGATGACGAGCCGTCCACATCTCGCGCTGCCATGGAACATTTGCGTGCCTGTAAAATGGCACGAGGAAACGACCCGAACGAGTCCTCCGATGCGCCCAGGCCATGCCATGATATATTCCACTCGGACCCCAGCGACGACACGGTGGATGAACCAGCGCCAGCATCAAGTGCATCATGTTCGAGGAAGCGCGTATGTTTGTCCTCCGAGTCCGAAGATGAGGATACATCCTCGGCGTCAGCGTCCTCGTCCGACAAGTCGGACAGTGCAGCTCCGCGCAGCAACGGACACAACGGCGGCATTGATCCCAATGCTGCCGTGCGGTCACCTCTGGTGGTAATAGCTCTGCCAGGTGTTGCCGCAGTGCGTCAAGGTATGCCGCCTGCTGCTGACCAGGCCGACAACGTTGAACCAGACGAAGCTGGGGCTGGAGCTGGACCGGTACCACGCGCCTATGTCTACGTGCCCGGTGGCCAAGGCCCTGGCGAGAATCCACAGCCCAATATGCAGTCCATACTGGAGCAGATGGCGGACCATTTGCGGTCGTTTCGGGGCAACAATCCGGCACACAGCCGCTTCCTGCCACGACGCGATCAGGTGATCTACATGAACCCCCAGGCCATGGCCATCAGAGAGCCAATGCTTGTCATGCACTCCGCTCGAAGGCGCTCCCTGGCACGAGGTAACTTCGACCAGGTGGTTCACCATCCAATGTTCTGGAACATGCTGGATCCCCTGGACAGAGACTATGCCCGCCGATTGCGACACCGACAGGCATCCAATCCATGCCCACCACCCCAGTACTACGTCTCGGATCGGGCCATCTACAGTTTCGGGCGCGCGGCTAGACCTGTGCAGCCGGACGTTGTCTGGATACGGAACATCAACCGGTCGCCCGACAACCGCCTCGAGCGGATCTCACTGCGAAACTACCAACACATAACCAACCACACACTGGAGCATCTCGTGCAATGCTCGCCCTTCCTGGTATTCATCGATGTGAGTGGCACGAGCGTCACGGTCCTCGGCTTGCGTAAATTCAAGGAACTAAAGCCAGAGTGTGAGGTAGTGGCAGGGCATTTGGACATCGATGAGGATGCCAAGCCGCCGGAGGAGGACCCAGAGCCGCCGGCACCAAGCGATACACCAGACGAAGCACCCGACGAGGAGCAGCCACCAACATCGCCGCCGCCGCCACCACCACCACCACAGGAATTCGAAGATGTGGCATAAACGAATTCCCCGCCCCCACAGTCCCCCCCATCTAAGTGTATTTCGTATTTTGTTGTTCCAAACATCCGTAAAATTAGTCTTTAACCCATGGCGGCCCGTCCTGGCTTGGATACTTTTAACGAGATGACGGAAACATGGCCAAGCCTGAAAAAAAAACAAAACAACAACCACAACCATGGCTGTCTACAAGCAAAAGCTGTAGCTCAAGCCCGTCTAGTATTACGCCCCTTCTGCACCCCTCCACCCATACACACTAAACGCTCTTGTACTATATGTCAGGCTCGATAAAATGTAAAAACCCCTATCATTTAGTTAAGCATTAAAAGATATGAACAATCCTTTGGTACATTGAACCGTTTATTTCTGTAGTGTTTTATGTTATGTGTTTGATGTGTGAAACGCTTGTGTATATATTATAATATCATCATGTGTAATGCTTATTTGGTATCTTCTTTTCAAATTATTGTTGGGGGAAAAGCTTTGAAATATTTGTAGTATTTGGTTGTGTAAAGGACATTTATGTGTATCTATCTTTCCTGAAACAGCAAGTAAGAAATGCTTGAAAATGAATGTTAAAAAGTGTAAAAGAAACCACATGGATAGAAGACTTAACAACAACAAAGAATGTGTATGGTATGAATGTGTCATGGTATGTGTATGTGTGGGTTGATCTTGTGCTTATTTATCGGCACAATTGGAGGAACCTTCATCCTCCACTTCATCGGCATCCGACTCCTCTGTGTCATCAGTGTCCGAGTCCGAATCACTGGAGCTCTGACAGTCGGTAATTTCTCCAGTGAAGAATATAACAGCCTTGGGAATGACACGCTCCTTCAGATAGAATCCTAGTTCAAAATCATTTTGCAAGATGTTCTATCAAAAATAAAGTTACATACAAAATTAAGGAACAAAGAAATCACGAGTCTTACATTGATATCGCCATAGTTTGGGTCAGTCTCATCCGATGGCAAAATTGGTGGATTGAAGAATGCGAAGAATGTTTGCTCTGAATCTGTTCCATTCAAAGATGGTTTCGTCACTTTGAGATATTGAGATCAATTAACTAAGCTGTCTTACCCTTGTTTTCGCGATCCTGGGGATTTTTCCAATTGATAACACAGCCCTCAGTCTTGTAGATCTCAGCGCCATCGTATGACAAGGGATCCTCAACGTCTGGCACACAGTTGAGGTAGTAGGTCTTCAGCAGCACATCATTGGTGAAGAACTCGTTCTTGTCAAAATGAAATTGCACCTCAAACTTGACCACTGGATTGTTGTAAAGCTTGGTGCGTATATCATTTAAATACTGTGAAAGAACAAAATTACTTCAAAATTGTTGCGTATGCAGATTTCAATGTCACTGAAGGAGAAACAGCTGCCGAGTACGATGGCGATGGCGCATTGAATTGCTTAAAATAACACAGACGACCGTTTGGTTTTCTCAGAAGTCATTTATTGACTTGCGTCTTATCGCGGCGGCTAAGATTTCAGTCGCGACAGCCAGCGCTTTGTTTAAATCCGAAAGCCAAGTAGGATGTTTATGTTTATGTTATGAAAAATTCGCGATTCTACACTCATGGATACTATTGCCTAAGGGGACGGTATCAGCTTTTGCGTATGTTCTTAGAATTAATAGAAGAATTTGTAAAATAATATTGCATGTGGAACAAAGGCAGAGTAGCGGCTGTGCCTTTGATTGTCTTTGAATTTATAGAATATATTTGGAGTAATCCAAAGAATTAATTGTAAGCTATAGTATTCCCTTTTCCTTAAAAGACAGTGATGCTGTCAAATTTAATTTCTAATGTACACTCACCCCCAATATTTGTTCATCTTTCTTGCTAATGAACTCCGTGTAGGAGGCCTTCAGCACACGCAACCAAAAGTTGGTCACGTTGTCATTTTGTGTGGAATCGCCATGATTCTTCTTAAAGTCCCTAAGAAAGCCACCAGACATTAAATGGGGAAAAGTGCTTGGGGTTGGGTTGTTTGAGGCACTTACTGCAAGATTTTCTTGCGCTTATCGAATATCACATCGTGTTTCAACTCGAATTTTTGTTCCAAGCTGTAGATCTCCCGCTGCAATTCCACATCCAATTGGATGGTCTGTAGATAGAGGGTCTTCAACTCAGCTATGGCTATTTTTTCCTCCTCGCTGTACTTTTCGTTCTGTGTAGCACACCCCATATAGTATGTAGCATTCCGCAGATGTCCATATAACTAGCCCGCCAAATACTTACAACCATTTCGGCAAGCTGCGTAGCAATGCATTTGGTCATGGCCGACCGCGATCGAGGACTACGCACGGCTTCCATTAAGGAAGTGGATTGATCTTTGCTTCGTTCTACAATTCACTAATTGTTTCACTTTCGCCAATTCACTAAATATTTTCCCTTTCAAAAGATTTACAAAATTATTTTCACTTGCTAAAGTTTCAAACTAAATTTATATTCTCAAATTTTAGCTTCAAAATTTGTTTTTTTTTTCCTTTTTTGTATTTTCTAATAGATTGTGTTGGCTTGCCGGTCGACACTCGAATGAAAATATTGGATATCTGGGTAGAGTAACAGACTTGTTCAGAAATGTCAAAGCACTCTTTGTGTTTCAAATAACACAAAATAGTGTTCCTGAATTCGTTTCTATGGCAGCTCTAAGATGTAGAGATCAGATATTGTTTACATTTTTGAGAGTCATGTAAAAACTTATAGTTAGAGTTCATTTTTAAATGTATTTATCAAAAGAAAATACTTACTCCTGTTCTTAAACTGGCGAAGAAGTGCCATGTCTTATAATTCCCAACTGGTTCTGGCGCCACATATGCTTAGAGGCATCGTTTTCGGGGTGTTAAATTACTCTGGTTTCTCTTCAATTGTCGAATAAATCTTTCGCCTTTTACTAAAGATTTCCGTGGAGAGGGACACTCTAATGAGTCTAAAATAAATTTTTTGCAGTGCCTGGTGATATTTGTCGCCGGGCCATAATAAATACATGAGACAACACTACACCGAATAGTTTTATCAAAAGAATTGTTGAATAAAGGGTTGGTTTTTCAGGGATGGATGATAATGGCAGAATAAATAGATGGTACTGTCGATTGATGATGCAATTTTCCATCAATGCTTTCAGAAACCAGTAAAATAAAGAAATTTCCTTAATGGCTTTAAGCACCCCTTTCGTTTTTTGGTTGGTGTTATTGAAATGCAGGCCATGTTTATTGGCAATTTAACGCACATTTAATTTTTGGTGCTGTTCCTGTTTCTATTTTAGGTTTTTCCTTGTATTTTTCTTCGAACTTTTCATTTGGCATGTAATTAAGTGTGGCTTGTGGGTCGTAGGAAGTGAACCTGGCATGGGTACAGCTGCTTAAGTGTATGCAAATCACGTGCAGAGTGCTGCCAAGGGTTGCCAAGGTTCAGAGTCTGTTTAATGGGCCGGACTTAGCTTTCTGTTCTATGGCTCTCCATCTCTGGGTTGTCCTTTGACACCCCATCGGCCATTGGAGTGGACTCCAGCCTAGCTATAATAATGTAAAGCAGGGCTTAGTGCCATATATCAGGCTACAAAACTGCACAGAAATGAAAGAAAAAAAATAAGTACATTTTTGTCGCTTAGGCAAACATTTCAAAATGAAATTATGAGTTGGGCTTGGTGTAAGGAAGTGGGAAAAAGTGCAAACAAATTTAGCCAAGCGGAAGTCCAGACACACACACACAACCACACAATCGGGAATCCCATAGAGGGAGCAGCAAACATAGCGGAGAGCGAAAGGGAGATCGCATTGTTGAATGTTTGCACACAAATACACATGAAAGAGTCCATGTACTCGTACTCGTACCATGGGGTACGCATGTCCAGCCAGAGTATCCGCAGGACTGCCCAATACCCACACCCCCTACCGCTACCCCTACCACTCGTAGTAGTCCATTCCGCGTTGTCCTCATATTTGATATTATTAAATTTTTTCCCCTAAATACCTCTGGGAAATTAAAAAGAAATCATAAGGCAAATACGAGCATCAGCAGTGGAGGGCACAACAGATGATGACTCTCTCGCTTTCGCCCAGCTTTATGCTCTGCCTCTTTAAGTGCTGCAACTGCGAAGTTAAGCTGTTGCTGGCATTTTCAATTTACATTTCGGTCATTCAATTATAAGGTGCATCAGAATTTAGCTACATAAGTAATATGGAAGCCGGTCATCATCACCATCAGCATCAGCATTCAGGGGCATCATTGCCATCATCCACATCGTCAGTGCCAGCAGCGTCAACATAGTTTGAATTTAATTAAAACCAAAATTAGTAAAACCCTGAACGGGCCAGGGCAGCAAAGGACAGAGCAGAGGCGGAGCCAGACCAGACCCTGAACCCACACTCAAAACCCGAACCCAAACCTGAACCCAAACCGAGAGTCTGAGCAACAGTTACTTGGCGCTGGGATTAGAGATGCTCCTTCTCCTGCAGCTGCGTCTAGTTTCTGACAAAAGTGCATGTCTGCAGAAAATCGAATCAGCAGCTCAACGTCCGCATCCGCATCCGTAGCCACCCATTCTCCTACGTCCAGGTGGAAGGCCCCAACCTTTATGCCAAAAATATCTACAACAAAAGCATAAGATGTAGTGCAGCATTTGATGATGAAACGACGTGTTAATTAAGGTCATAATAATTCAACTTAAATTGAAAACTTGCCCGGCTTTCGGGCCAGCACACCCCACACCACCTCCCCCAGTCGCTCAGCCTTTTGGTGCCTGGGGATGGTCTTATGCTGTGGCAGGGGGTGGCCTGGCCATCCTCAGCTTGCAGGCTAAGCTGATTGCAACAAATTATTTTGCACCTTGGTTGAACTTTCCTTGAGCTGCAGACAGCATGGCGTTGATAAACGAATTTTGTTAGTTTGCTTTTGCTTATTTTGAATGGAACAAGGGGGCGGGCGGTACAAGGAGCAGCATCGCTCTGCAGCAAGAGCCAGGTGCGGTCCGAGTCTGAGTCTAAGTCCGAGGTCTAGGGTCCCGGGTTCCGGGTCCAGGACAGGGGCCAATGTTGCCTTTGGTTTTGCATAAACCAGACAACGCATCTAATAAGTTGCAGCTGTTGGGTTTCCATTCGCTCTGCTGCCGCCCTGCCGTCCTGCCGCCCTGCTGCTACCTGCCCTCCATAAGAACTTTAAAGTTTTGCCGCCTAATGCCAGAAAGTGCGGAATTGTGTTTGCCATTAAATGTTATTAGTTAAGGGATAATTAACACTTAGAAAACTGTGCAAAATATCCCCATGCACCGCCACCTTCTACGACTAGCGCGCATTTGCATATCGCACCTAATTGGCTTAGACGGCCATTGCTTTTTGGGCATAAGAAGTACAGTCCCATCAAGCGGTGGTGGAGTGTCGATCCAGTGGAGTCCCCAGTCAAAATGCGTGAATGCTGCTGCTGCTGCTCGTAATTAACATCCACACACCTGCAGTTTGTCTAATTCGAATGCTATTCATAAGCCACACACACATCGCAGTTACAAACACACATATACACATTTATATACATAAAAGAGATCCTTGCCAGCCGCAGGATAGTCTGGCAAGAGCTTTCCTCAGTCTCACCCTCAATCTCACGCTTCCTATCTAAAGCCTCCCCACCTCTGCCTGAAAAACTTTTTACTAATTTACATTCATTACACACATTTGCAATAAAACTAGAAACACTCACTCACACTCACTCACACAAGCACACGCATAGACACATGTACATACATACATACATATAATAATAGATTTACACTGAGAAGATCAAGGAATTGATGAGCCAAGAAATGAGACAGAAACGGGGAAACGAAGCGAGGGATAAGGAATTTTTGGCTAAAGGAGATTCGAAATGATCGGAACGTATATTTTTTTTGAGTCTGAGGCTAAAGGAACAACCCTGATTCAATAACAGATATTTACTTTAGGGGAGCTATCATTTCTCCTTTGGAAATTCGGATTCTCATAAACAAAAATCCCTTTTCTGATGTTTTTCAGTGATGCTGTTGGCCCTTGATATATTTCTCAGATATTTTAATAGGTTTCAAGTTTGTCAAGTTCCAAATTTTCTCTCAGTGTACATAGCAGTGGATGAGTGTGCACACACACACACACAAAATCTACACACATTGATATTCTACATGCTTCATTAGCGTGTAAGCGCGGTAATAATGAAATTTCCTTATGGCTGCATTTCCAGCTTCTACTCCTGGTTGGGGGCTGGGTGTTTTGGGCGTGTGGCGTCCTGGGGGGCAACTGCTGCTGCATATTGATGCAAAGTTTTAGTGGCGCAAAACTTGGGGCAATGTTCGGCAACACACCCCCGAAAATGTCTCTGGCCGCAATTTATGTTGCTTCTGGCATTCAAGAAACTGTTTAAAGCGCTGTTTGGAAGGTGCAACATCTGAGGACTTCCGCTGCTGCTGCGGCGCTGTCTGCCTGCCTTTCTGCTGATTGCCCCCGTAAAAAGGGCACACAGAGACACACACACAGACAATCGAAATTGTTCATCATTTTGACAATCAAATCAGCAAACGAAGACAAACACAAGACAAACATAAAGCAAATCTATACAAATTTGTCAGAAGTCAGTCAAAAAATGAGCAGCGGAAATGATGGCAGAGCGCCGGCGGAAACGAGGACCCAGCAACCAGGGGGCGGGTACTACTGAGCACTGCACAGCTGATGCCCTGCCACATGACCTCCGCCATCCAACATCAGACATTTGCCTGACTGCCTGCCTGCCAGCCTGACTGCCTGCCTGCCAGCCTGCCTGCTGTGCTACGGGAAGAAATTAAAATTGCATTACGGGGCAGGGCAAGAGCCTGAGGATGGAGCTGCCGCTGCTGCTGCTGGGTTTCGTATCGGATTGGATAGGGTTTACTTTGCTCATGTGTTTGGCTGGCTGTTCCATAAATATTTCAATATTTGTGCACATTTGAAGCTGCTTAGGCCACGCCCGAAATGCCAAGCTTAAGGCAGCAGGCGTGGGTGTGGGTGTGGGTGGGCAGAGGCAGAGGTAGGGGCAGGTTGTAGCAGGAAATAGTTTAATTAAAATTCCTTTGGCAATGTCATTAAGGACATTACATTTTGTAGCTGCTCCTCAAGGTGTGTATTATGGAGAGGCCTGCAAGGACGAGTGAACATTTCAATAAGGAAAGGACAGCATCCGTAGCACCCAAGGACCCAACGGAATTTCATTGTTTTCGCATGCAAATTTGCATTTGCAAAGCTGGCGAAAAGTCACAAAACAAAAGCTAAATAGGAAGATCCTTTAAAGGGGCCATAACAACATGTAAATGCCCGTCAACACGCCCCATCGATAGTATTTGTAAAAGAATCACCCGCAGCCACCTCATTCTGGTCCTGGTCCTCCCATAACGATGATGAAAGGCGAAACTGAAAAACAAGAGCATAAAACCTTAATGCAAATATCCAAAGGTTCGCAGCACCAAAAAATATACACACAATGCATATAAAAAGAAGCGAATAAAAAAAAGGGAAGGAAAAGAAAAGAAAGGAAAACAGGAACAAAGACCAAAAAGAAAATGGCCAGGGAAAACAACAAGATTAAAATGAAAACAATCATGACAATCAGAGGACCGCAAATGTCAAATTAAATTATCAATAAATTGTCACCAAGGAGTGGAGCTCCATGCCGAACGCAAAATCGTCATCCTTGTGCCTGCCAGGACCGCAGGACAGAACATCCATCCAATACCATTCCATTCCATTCCACTCCATGCCAGCCCATTCCACCACCCCCAGGCATCGATGAGGGGGCGTTTTGTGGCACATAATGAAATCATTTACAAAATGAAAACAACAGAAGTGGCAGCAGCAGCAGCAGCAGCATCAGCATCGACCATTGGGAGATGGACAGCCACAGAGCAGAGACTGTTTAGAATGCTTTAGCCTGTGGGTGGACTGTCCACTTTCTCCCTTGCTGCTGGTGCCGTTCACTTTCACCCCTGCGCCTGATCCCCGCTCTGTCTCACTCGCCGCTGAAGCGAAAAGCAAAAAACTTTGCACGCCATTGAGTGTTGACGGGGCTCTCCGGCTCTCTGTTCCGAAAGGAAAGGAAAGGCACACTTGCAAATCATAAAACAACAGACGCGAAGAAAATGTTTTTTAAATCTTCATAAATATTCATTATGAGGACTGGACGGGAGACGTAGCTGGAGATGGGGCAGGGCAAATAGTTCGGGGCAGCCTGTAAATGTCCGAGCAGGGCCATTGGACACTGGCCAGCCAGATGGAGCATGAGATGGGGCAGAAGCAGTTGCTTGAGTAGGAGGACACTTGGCGAAAAAAAGATGCATTTCAACGGGAAACTGCAGCAACAAAATATTCAATAAAATTAATAACAAATAATATGAATTTGAAGCAATTAAAACATGGAATTTGTTTGCAGAACAGAACATTTTTAGCTCGATAAATTGTTCTCTTAGTGTCAAAACTAATTGTCCAATAGATCATTAGAAAATCTATTTTTTCACTGTGTTCATCATCAGATACAGTAGCAGCAGGAGTAGGACCGTCAGCAATGACATTACCAGTAGGGCCCACTCGGATGGAGCGGTAAGCTTCATTTTGCAGATGGCAGTCAGTACATGAAGTTTGCCAGAAAACTGAAAAACGAACAACAATAAAAAAAGAAGAAAGAAAACCAAAAATTAAAAACAGAAACAGCAAAAATAACAATAAAGTTGCTTGAGGAGAGAGCATAAGTAAACGGGCGAAAGACTGGCCAAAAGAAAAATATTTTTCAGGGGTATGTATGACGGCCTTGAAGCGTGAAGATGAGCCGCGCCGAGCCAGACGACAACGACAACGACGACAGTTCATGTCCATGGCCGGAGTGGTCAATGGAACCGGGAACCCATAAACCCAGGCATCGGGAGCGGGAGGAGTGGCAAAGAAAGCAAACAACTATAAATAACAGGACGCCAGGAGCTCCAAACAAAAAAGAGCAGGAGTGGATAGAGTAACAATGGAACCCGCGGAACCACAAAGCTGTCAATTAGCAGATTTCCTTTCTTAATTTAAGGATTTTTACTAGGGATACACCATCCTAAGCGAGTGTATGACATGTGTGTCCCCTCATGCTGGAAATAAATGCTCCTCCTCATGTTCCTTACAAAAGAACAATGGAATAGTAGGAGTTGGAATAGTAGGAGGAACACTCCAGTAGGAGTTGGCAGCACCATCTAATGATGTTAAATCAAGTTAGTGGAATAATTTTTAGAAGTGCAATTTTGCACTTTAATTAAGGTTTTGTGAAATTATATGTAGACTTGAAATTTCAGTTCATATTTCACAATAATTAGATCAGATTTCGTTTTGGTTAATGCAATATTGAATGCATTCTACTACAAAGTTTTATTCGCAGTAAGTACGGTGGAGCCGCTCAAGTAAAAGAGAAAATTTCCCAACCAACTTTCATGGCGCTCTTTTCGGCATTTAAACAAAACTGAGGGAAATTTGTGGCGCGCATTCAAATTATTCAAAGGAGCGTTATAATTTAAATGTGGTGAAAGAAAAGGAGGTACAATTTCCGTTTAAAATCTAATTTACCCTACCAAAGCAGGCAAAATTTCAAATTATGTTACATATTTTCTATCAGGGAGTCTTCATGAGCATACTTTGTTTAATTTATTTATTTTCCACAAAATGCACATTGAATAAGTGCATACCATAAATATTTTGAATCAAGTCCCAATCGATAAGCATTATTTCGTCTACAGAATTGATTATAATTCTCTATGGCTTTAACGTTAATGTCAGTTAATACTACAAATAATAATAATAATAAAATGTACACATAACGTATAACAGTTTTGCTTGCTAACAGACAGTTAAAATAGTAGCATAACCCACAGGGAAATTCTAACATAATTTTCACAGAAAAATTATCTCTTTTTTAAAGGTACATTTTCTCTTTGTGTGACATTTCCTTTTCGTTTTCCACCAACAAAAAGAGCAGCAATAACAAAAACAACAACAGTGGGTGAAGAGGCTGTAATACCAATTACATTGGGCTAGTCGCGTAGAGGTCCTTCGTGTGCTCAAAGGACTATATCCATTGCTCCCATCGGCGGGGTGGGTGTGGGCTCGTGGGTGGTGGGTGATGGGTTCGTGTGCGCCCTACCCGCTTCGTGCTAACTGTTGAATCAACGAGTGGTTGCCGAAGCCCACCCTCGTGTTGTCATTCGTGGAACGCTACGGGGCAGCCTTCATCATGCAACCTTCAGTCTTCGTCCGAACGCGTAATCTAACGGTTGTTGTGTTTCTTGCCACATGCCACATACCAGTCAAACTCTCTAGAGGCCGCCCCGCATACAAAGTGTTGAATGGAATTTTAGGGAAAAATAATCACACAGATAATACAATTTGAGTGAATTTACGGGAAAACTCTCCAGCGAGATACTTGTACCTCGCCGATAAACTGTAAATTGTGTGTGCGTGTGTTGTGGTGTGCGAAAATCGAAGGGATTTACGGATATTTTCCATAAACAAAATCGCGCTTCGTTGATTCTGTTTCTGATTCGATTAAGGGTCTCTCGCGACGCTCGGGCAACCGACTCCCGATTCCGGACACCGATTCCATGCTGCTATTATCACCGTCTCCGGGCTCCACTCTCGTACTCTCTCTCTCAGTGCAAATTCTGCCACATAGAAAATCGTGAAATTGAACACACCGCTGGCCACGCATCTAGCAGCCGCTCGCTCCAGCACCTTCGCCACATTGAAAGCAGCAAGACAAAGATTTTTAATTAAATTAAGAGAGTGAAAAATAGCAGCACAGCACGCAAAAACAGCACCACCGTTCTACGCTCCCCGGCGTTTAATGCAAACAATCAGCACAGAAATTAAATATTTAAATATTTGTTTATGGGGAAATTGTGCGGCATTTTAAATTAGGACGCTCAAACGGAACCGCCAGTACCAAACCAGTGTGCCAGAGCCAGTGTCAGTGCCAGTGTTTGTATCTGTGTGTGCCGCTCCGTGCCACAGTGCCGCAGAGTGAATGTGAATGTGTATGTGTATGTGCGTGTCGCAGCCGGAAAAGCCATAAATAAAGCTAAGCACACATAAACAAATAAAAACACACACAGAAACGCATACGCATTGAGAGTGTTGGGTCAAAGACCGTTGAAACCAAAAACTAGAGGGGATTACTGTGCGAGGTAAGTCGTGTCACCTGTTGAAAGGGGAGTTTCTCCACAGATATATCCTGTTCACATTTAAATTTATTGTTAGAATAGGAAACTATCCATAAAGTACATTGAAAAAGAGTTTTTTATGGAAATAAATGTGCTATTTTATATTTAAGTCATAAAATTGACTAGCTCCATCATATAATTCGCATATTTAAAGTATCAGGTTTTAATTGTATGACTTTCCATAATTTTCCATTTTTGATGATTGGGTTATGTTTTTTCCGATGCCAACTAACTACTTTCCATACATTACCTTCCACTTGTTTGACGTTAATGCATGAAAATTGATCTAAAGGAGGCTCGTATACATTTTAAATATGAATATGAAGATGATTTTGTTATGGTTTTTTTTGTGAATTTTTTCCCCTTCACATAAAAGGCAATCATCGCGGTATAGAGCCATATTCCACAATTTAATTGCAGTCATTGTATTTTTATTTTGTTGCACGGGGCCGAGAGTACTTGCTGCATTTTTAATGGCCGAGCTGCAATCAGTCAGCTGCATAATTAAAATAAAATAAAGCCATGCGATTTTCGCAATCAAATCACTTCGAATTGCACACTTTTTTCACTCCCACTCTCGTCCTGTCCGTATTTTATTGTTTGTATTTTTTAGCAATTAATTAAAAATATGTATGAATGATGTGTTTTTCGCACATCACTTGCGTGCCATGTTCTACCATCTCCCCATATCCCCCTTTAATTCCCTTTCCCACAAACTGTCAGTCGGTGTAAAATTAAGTTTTATATAGAAAACAATTATGCGGCAAACACCCAGAGAGAGAGAGCGAGAGAGAGATTTTACATTGCAAAAATCCGATACCAAACGAAATACTTGAAAATGTGACAATCCACAGCTCGTTTGCTCGTATAATATGCCATTCCAGATTAACCCACTGATATCTCCATGAATTATGGATGGATATGCAAACGGCGATGCTATGCACATTTATGTGGTGGAAAATCTATTCTGATTGAATTCAAATTGTTCATTATTTCATTAAAAACAATTTGTTGAAAGTGGATTTGCATCAAAGGTAATTCATAGCTGGGTATATTTTAATCAACGTTGTGTTAATATTGTGATTAATGTCGTTAGATGATTGTTTAATGATGTTCCATATGTTCAATTAGAATAATTTTTCCAGTTGAATGAAATGTATACGTTTGATGGAGTGGAAGAAACTTTCTGAAATTATTATAGGGGTGTTCCAAAAGTAGCTTAGAGTTTCTGCTTTCTTCCAGTCTATTTAGAGCTGATTTAAAACTTATTTCAGAAGTGTTTAAATGGCATACAATACATACTTCCACCAAGATTCATAGGCCGAAATATATATATATATATCATCAAAATGGACTTTAAGCTTAAAATTTACTTTTAAAAAGTTCCCACAAAAAATGTTTTAATTGGATCTCGAAGAAGGTCAAAGAGGGGTATGCAGCTTCAAAGAAATGTAAATCCAGTTGGTAATTCGCTTCAATTGAAACCCAATTTCACAATCAATACAGAATCGGTCACACATTTCCCTGAAATGGTCACACGGCCATCGAAAATGGGGTTAAAATAACAGGCGGCAGACATGTATGCATGTACATGAATCTTATATACGAGAGTTCACGTATCTCTACTCTGGCATACAGAAAACTTTTATTTAACGAGAACTTTAATTTCCGCTTAAATACTGCGGCCAGCAGTTGGGGCTTAAAAATGAAAGACATATCAATAAATAAGTATGTCCAGCGTTGGGGCCCGTGGGGGCTTGCATCAACACACAGATACACAGATACGAACGTGTGCACACACCATCCGCCAAGCACCACATACCACACCACACAACACACCAGCCACCATGCACCACGCACATCCATCGACACACCCATCCATCCGCACATACAATAAATAAGCCAACGCACATAATGGTTAAATAATTAAAGACGCACGAAAGCCACAGCAATCAGATGTATCAGATGCTATAATAGTTAAAGTCATTTATATTTATTGAGCCTGCATTCGTAGGCGGACTCAACGTTTAATGGTTGACCAGATCCCCAGTACGCACACACAGACAATATTCAGTATCCAGTATCCAGTATCCTTTGGGGCATTGTGTCCTTTATTCAGTCTTGACCCAACCCATTCAAAAAAAAAAAACCCCAATTCAATAAACGTAATGTTTGGGTAGGCCAGTCTATTAACTTTCAATTGCAATTCGAAAATTCCTCTTACACATTCCCCAAAACTCAACTTCTCAAAACGCATTTCTCATGCATTGAGGGTCGTGCAGGCCTGGGCGTGGGCGTGTCCTATTGTGGTAATTGTTTTAAAGCATTCATACATAAATTTGGCTAATTAAACATGACCACACACACTCGCACGCACACGCACATACCCCATTGCGGAATCGTAATACGAAAATATTCCATAATAATGGTATAATGTAAATAGTAGTTCTCATGGCAGGGCGGTGCGGGAGTCCCAGCAACAGACCCACTAACAAGCCACACAAAACACACATATCCAGAGACGGAGCGAGTGCCAGCACCAGGACGTGGACCAGTTCAGGTCCCTATTGTGCCCACACATATGTGTTTGCCTATTGGCATCGACAGAACGAGTAATAACAGGCCAAAACATAATTCATAATAATAATAAAATGAGAAAGGGAGAGAGAGAGAGAGTCTGGATCATGGAGCCATGGAGCGATGTAGCCAACTGCAATTGGCTTTAATTCAATTTTGTGTGCATCGATTCTGTATTATTACCTGCTACTGCCATACTGGTCCTACAATTTCTGGTTCTGATTTCAGGCTGTTGGTTGGTTCCCTTCGACTGTTCACGAAATTGATAAATGGCAAATCTAACAGGGCCCTCCGCACGGATTACTTAATTCGCCACTCTCCATGATATCCATAATTAATCAGAAAGTACATTTAATTACAGTCTTCGCTTGTAAAGAGATTAATGGAGGCACTCACCTTTTCATATACTTTATGAAGCATTAAATGTAACTTCAGAGGGATTATAATATAATGTATTTCTCTGATAAAAATAAGGGTACAGCTTTCAATGCTGAATCAAAAACGAAGCTGCATAAACGCTTTACTCGGGCTTACTGCTTTACTTTTCGAGCTCATTAAATACATTCATGGCAGACAACTATTTGTGGGGAATTGGGTAGTAATTACAGCACATAATCTCGAATGAATAAAACCATTCCCTTGAATACAGATATCAAAACAAGAGAAGCAAAGCAGACAAACATTTCATCTCTTTCTCTCTCATCTCAATTAATAGCTGAATGACTGCTTAAACGGATATCATCTAAAAATTGTCAAGAAAACTGTTGACATTTCGTTGCTTCTATTATCTTTGTATCTCTCCAAATGGTTTGCTCTGGGGAAAATATTCCCTTCCACAAATATCATACAGATGTTCATCTACAATTGTTTCAACATATTTTTCTTTGAAATACTCTTTCATCTTACAAGGACTTGCCATTCTTCAGCCAGTGTTCCTTCTGTTGACCTTACCCATTTCACAGTTCATTTTCCTTTCCAACAATCACACGCCATCCAAGGTTCATAGTTTTCCCTCCATTGTGTTTGCTCAATTTTCTCCCCTGTTCCACATTTTCAACTATTGACTAATTAAAAAAAAACGAAATCAGCAGCAGGAGCAGAGAAGGAGGAAGCAGAAGGAGAAGAATGGAATCTAGATGGCATAATAAGCAACTGCTTCTGTTTTCTGTTTCAATTTCTCCTACTGTTGCTTTTTCCTGATGTAAAAAAAATGTTCCTTGCCAAATGGCAAAAGCAAAACAAACCCAGGCAATGTCCGCAACGCGTTGTATATAGAGAGAGAAAGGAGAGCCCTAGTAGATTTTCTCGTATTTTTCCAAATGACCCAATAAATTTGAGCTCATTATGACACCGAACCACGCTCTTCGTTCTCCTCCTCCTTTGTTTGGGGCCAGCAGAAATACCAAAAAAAATAAAATGAAATAAAATAAAAAAAAAAGAAAGAACGAACAGAATTGGTAGAAGAACCAAGTAAGTAAAATAAATGTGGCAGCAATCGTAGGGCGAGAGTGAAAATAAAAATGAGCCACAAGCAGGCAGGCACTACGCCGGCATGGAAGGTAATTGCTATAAGCGGGGCCACAGTCCGAGGGCATTCAGACTTTCCCGGCGCATAATGAGCGTGAAAATAGTGAAAATATGAAAACGTCTTCGAAATCCGAACTGGGTCCGAGTAATCTTTGATTTCCTAATGGGCAATTCTGTTGGCAGCGCAGAAAATTATGCCATGCTTTGATTGTTTTATGTTTGTTAACAGAGGTGGAAATTAACAACAGAACTTTCATTTAAAAGTGGTGTTCGAGAGCTTACCAAGAACTACAACTTCATGGGTTTTTTTAAAGCCAAAATCTTAGAGTTAACATGAACAATGATTGAGGAAGATTCGATTATATTTTGATAATACTTACAACGAAATGGATACTTATGTGCAATGGAGGGATTGAAGGATTATGGGTAGACTCTCGACTCCTTAGAAAATCATGGATTTCCGTGAGATAATAGCTGTGTATGAAACACCTTCTGTTTTGCAATTATTTCACAGGGAAATGTTCATGGCTTAGCAACACAGCCCGCCATATGTGTATCGGAATTCATTGCAGCTTCATTTCACAGCAACGACTACTGCTCGTGCTTCAAATTATGCTGCAATTTGGGTTAGCCAGCGTGCGTCTGACCGAAATCCATGCTTAGGCGCTTTATTACGGCTAATTAGGAGTCGCCGGGTCTGGGTGTGAGTGAGGGTGCGGAAGCCGTAGCTGGCATTTCATTCCCGGATAGCTAATGCCGTAGCCACACACGGACATACGGACACTGACTAACACACTCGCTGGCACGAATTTAGGCCCACATGCGTCGTCTGTTTAGTCATTCGAGTGTGCACATTTGAATAATTAATTTGTGCAGTGGTAATTTACACGTTGGTCGACTGGCTTTTTGGTTGGCTTTCGGTCCTGTGGCCTGGCAATGGCAACTGGCTCCTAGGGCCCCGTCGCTGCATGTTATTTGATTATTTTCCTGTAGGCATAGCTGCAATTGCATCTGGATAGGTTGTAGTGCAGGGCAGAGGGTATGGTGTGTGGTTTTCCTATGTCATGGCATATTTATGACATTGGTAATTAAATTTAATTGTTGCACTTCTCTCACTGGCTATGGCTTTAACATTATTCCACCGCCGCCGCTTCACATTTCGTTGCGGTCAAGGGGCCATAACTTAACCCACTAACGCCCGCCGTGCACGCATTAGAGTGTTGCTTATCCTTGGGTTCGGTATATATATTTTTTTTCAGCGTTTAAGAATAGGTTCAGTGGGGTGTACTATACTAAGAGTTTGGGGAGTAGAGGCAAAAGGGTATCATTGATTTCAAATGAGTAGTTTGGTCAGCACTAGAAATAAGTTCTAAAAATATTTTCACAAGAAAAGAATAATATTTTCTACCATTAACAAGTCTCCTTCTATTATAATTTCTTAAGAAAATTCTCACAGAATTTCAATTCAAAATAATCAATAATCTGTTAGGGTATCTTATAGTCGTTCGAGTTTGCACTTCTTTTTTCACCTGTTAGTTTTTGTTTAGCTTTTTAGCTGGCCTTCGCTCCCCCCTGTCAACGACCATTGGCTTTTATTTGAGGCATTTGTTTGGTTCGCAGTTTTTATTGTGGCCCTTTGTCCATTACCGGGCCGACGTTGGCGTTTCGTGCCGCTTCTGATATGATAAGCTTAGTGGAGGAGGCCTACGCCTCCACCTTCCAAAAGCTCAGGCTCAGGCCGAGTGCGAGGGCCACACAGTTGGCCAGCTGTCGGCTTAATTGCAATGCTAAACGCTAAATCATAGCCTCACGTGCACCACGTAATTAGCTTAAATTGTAAGCTGTTGTTATAGCACTGACCAGGACGTATACGAGGACTCATTAGCCATAGCAGAGGGCCATCGGGACAGAGCGTGTGTCCTGCAACAGCCACACAAATATGTTCCCATTCACCCCATACGTGTTGATTAGTTCAACAATAATAAATTGCACAAATCGCACTCTTTCGAAATATCATCTGAAACAGAATTCCATTGCCAAATTAAAAATATATTAATTAAAGATTAGACAACATGAAAAATACATTTCACAGAATGTTGTTTATGGAAAATGCATCCACAAATATTTGAGACCTGCAGCATTCAAGTTGTCGTCTGTGGCTGGAATTTATTTACAAAATTCTTGATGGCTCTTGTCAGGTGGGGGTGGAAATCTGTCCATCAGTGTTGCAGATGCTCGTATCATTTGAATAGATGACAGCCTGAATGGCCATTAAAAATGTCTGTGGAAGCGTCACAATACACACATATGCTGATCTGATTTGATTGTAGTTGAGAGTTCTAGTTGGAATTCGAAACGAGAAAAACTATTCTTTTTCGGTAAATGAAAAGAGTCCACAGTGGGATTTGCAGTGAATTATTTTTCAATATATCGTTATGTATGGTCTAATAAAATAACCAATACAATTATTTAAGAATTTAAGGAGCTAAAAGGATCCCAAAAATATTTTGCTGGAGTTTATTTGTGTTTAGAGCTGAAAACTACATCAGCATCAATATTTATTAAAACTTTCTGATATTTTGTGGTATTGTATTTTAAACTCGAATGAAATCAAACACCAGAATTCTTTGTGTTTCTGTCAGAATGAAACTAGCCTTATATATTCTGAAAAGTCTTTACTTTTGCTTCATAGATTTCCAAGTTGATTTAATTTTGTAAGTAAAAGCCAATTGTTTTAAATAATTCGTCAGGATTACAATCGATACTTGCAAATTGTTTTCGTTCTAGTAAAAACCATTTTTTTGAGTCTATGACAACAATAATTCATCACTTAAATATTTTTCTCCAATTTCATTTGATTTTCCCTTGAGAGTTCTACGTTGCACCAGATATTTATTTAACATTTCATTTATTATAAGACAAGAAAGCTGGGAAAATTGGGTTCTTGTTGTTAATAGTTTTATAAAATCAACAATGGAAGTTATTGAAGCATTTTCTAATGGGGAAACTGCCCTTGTATGTAAATATGCATGTGTGTGTGTGTATTTTTCCCATTTTTCTAACGATTTTATTCTACCAACAGATTGGTTGCCTGGTCAAGAATATTAATTCGAAAGGTAATTTATTATAGAGCGATGAAGTTGTAGTCTGCTGTTGGCTTTTCCCCATATATTATACGAACATAATTAACATTTACAATCCAGTCACCTGTTGGGGACAATCCCCTGTATCCCTCCCACCAACTGTCATGCCATTTGTGTGGCATTTCCTAATTGTCTCAGACACAAACCCAAAACAAACAAAACAAACGAATAGTTCTGATTAAGTTCGATTTCCTATTCTAGTGTTCGTTCGGCAAACAACTCTTTTTTGAGTTCAAAATTTTCAGTAACTTTTTATAATATTCAACACAAAACTGAAGTACCTGGTCAATGCGGACTCATCTCTGCGACCAACCAATTTCGCTGTAGCGATTAAATATAAAAAAAAAAAAATAAGTTCGATTTAATTATGCAAACAAATACGATATCTAATTGAGTGTGCTATGTACATAAATACTATACATTCACACATGTGTACATACATTTATACATTGCAAAAGCAAGCAAGAAGGATTCCCTTTGTTGCTCATTTCAAAGTCAGAAAAAAACTCTGAAAAGGGAATACAAATAAAAACGACAACACTTTCCATATCTTTTTTGCGTTTCTTTTTTTTGTTGGTTGTCGGTTGACTTTATTTTTGGTTAGGGGTAGTCGCCCGCAGGAACCAAAATAATTAAATACAAAAAAAAAGCCAGAGCAGCGGGTGGGGCAAGGGAAAAAAACACAAGACAGAAACAGTCAACAGTCAACAGTCGAAGCGGACGAAGCAATTGAGCGGTGGCGGTGGGGGTGAGGGCTGGGGTGCTGTGGGGGACAACAAGTGAAATGGAAAGTGAGGAAATGCCCGCCAGCAGTTTTTGACAGTATCCTTGACTTTTGTTGGCGTTTTTAAGACCCTTACACCCCCATCTAAAAGCCCCAAAAGCCCAACCACCCATCGATGGTAATGAAAAACGCGCCCTTTGTGGGCTCCCTTAATGGGCGCGGGCGTTTTGCCAGAAATGCTTGTCGTGCCCCAGTTTGTTGCTCCTTCTTCTACTGCTGCTGCTGCTGCTGTTGTTGCTGTTTGCCGTTTTGCTGTTGCTCTTGTTGTTGCCACATACCTTGTTGTGCCTTTTATTTTGCGCCATGCGCCGGCAAAAACTTTTTGAGTAAATGTCTTTGTCAGCAGGTGTAGCAGTCGGCTGGTTTTTCCCTTTCTGTTTCTTTTGCTTTCCTGCCCTTTGGGCCGTGTCCTTGCTGCCGCATGCCGCCTGCTGCCTGCTCCTTGCAGTTTCATTACCCCAAAACAAGAGATTTTTGTTTAAACTTGTTTCAGGTACGTAGGCAAAACGGCGCAGCAGTAGGGGTAGTGGGAATAACAACAAGAGCAACAAAAAAAGAATACTTTGCATCATTTATGCGGTCTTTTGGCGTTTGAGTTTTTATACCCTCCATGAGGGTGTTACGATTTTGATCAGATACTTGAAAAAACAAAGAAGGAATTCTTTTCTGACATGTAAAATATTATGCACAAGTTCTTAAGCTGCATTAGCATTGGGAGCGAAGGAGTTTTTAAGTTTTTAAGATACTTATATGGAGGAGAAATGTTGAAAAGATCCAAAGAGTAGCGTCTAAATCTACATACTACCATCAAATGTTCGTTTTCCTCAAATTAGAATAAAAATCTTATAATTTTGAAACTCTCATCTGAACATTGAATCAGCAAAGGGTATGCCAACCTTGGTTAAACTTTCTTTCTTACTTTTAGCTTTTGTTTGCACAAAAGTGGCTCTGGCCCTTTGGCTGGCGGGTGACCTGTTAAATGTGTTTATTCGAAACACTTGAATTATTTAGACACATTTGACTGGCATTGACTTTGATTAGGCCATACATATTCCATGCATTCATAAAACCTGCTGCTTAGACAGATTTTAGACAGCATTTTATGGCGTACAGAGAGCCACAGAAACACACCCGAGTCAGCATTAAATTTAGCACACAATTACCAGGTTCGCAGATAAGTCGATAAGCTGCTGACGGAATGGCATCGAATGGCGGCGAGGCGATGCGATGCGATGCGAGGCGGAATGAAGCTCATTAAAATGCAACGAAATGTCACCTATCTGAAATTGAGGCACAATCTTAACGCAGCCAAACAGCCAATTATAGTGGCATGGAATATGGCGTAAATTTCAGGATAAACATCCTACAGGAGAGCGCCAACCCCCCTCGCTCACAATGGCAAAAGCAGACCAAGAATCTGCTAAATTAGAGTGCAAGCTTGTTAACGACAAAGGATGTCTCATGCAAAGAAATAAGTAAACGAGTAAATGTGTGTATGTGTGTACGTTGCCATTGGGTCATTGGAGGTCACTGCCTCCTCCTTAGACGTTTGCATAATATGAGAAAGATTTCATTCTTCTATTTGCGTTTGCTTCTCTCTTTTTTTTTGTGGTTAGTAAAGTCATATTAAATGGGAAAGGACCCGTGCCGCAGAAGGAGATGCTGCTTCTCGTTCTCCGGCTTCATCTTCCCTTTGGTTAACGGCGGAGCATAAGCCCTGGCCCATAGAAGGCGATAAAAATGGCTTGGCTATTGTGTATTGCCAGTGTTGCCGCTTTCTGCACCATATTGCCAAGTGTGCCGTGGCCATTGCCATTCCCGTTGCCGTTGCTCGTGCCTTTCATTCGGTCTCTCGGTGCCATTGTCTGGGCCCGTGCGTAAAGTGAACAAAAATTGTGGGAAAATTACATTTCAAGTAGATGGAGAGGCATTCACAGCTATAGAGCGTGGCAGGATGGACTGGTGGTGGGGAGAGAGAGTCCAGAAATCCCGACTTAGCCTATTAGCATTCATATTAAAACGAAAGTGGAGCCATATTGCGTATACGCAGCCATGTACCATCCTAACATATACAGAAAGTGCGTAATTCCATGGCTCTACTCCCACTACCACTTGCCAGAATTTCTCTCTATGCCTGTGTGTGTGTACTCGCAAAGACTCCTACAATCTGTTATTTTTGGTGCTGTTTTCTTTTTTTGTGTGGGGGGAAGGCAGCACTTGGGCAGATTTAAGGATTAACGTGAGCTCATCTTCCCCAGGACCCTGCCCATCTGAATACTTTGTGATGTGCGCCTTTGCATCTTTTGGGAGCCAGGGATACGGCCAGGATAGTTAATTCCTTTTTGAGTAATACGCGCTTTTTCCTTTGAATAGCCAAACAAAATTTCATTTCCTTGGTTGCCCCAAATTTTATGACGAGGCGATCTCTAATCCCAGAAACGTTTTAAGTGCATTTTTTGGCTTTTATATGGATGCTAGGAACAACTATTCTTTTGTTCGTTAATCTCAAAAAAGTAAACAATATTATTTTGGAACGGTTCTATGTAGGCAAAGAGGAAAAATATTATAAGTTTGCACACTCTGGCATGAAAGTATCAAATTAAATAATTGAATAGGCTGACTGTTTACTGCAAATATCCCAATCAACCTGCGCTTACCAGCAGCCCAAAAATGTTGCTCGTTTGGAGGCCTAAGCCAGGTGTCGATTGGTCCAAATCAATGGGACAAAGTCGCGCGCTATTAGCTGGGACAACAACCACTTGGCGATGGCCATTGACTGAGGGGTTTTGTTTGCGTGTTTTGCTTAGGTGTTGCCGCTTATGTGGCTTTACCTCTGGCACTTAAGGGCCCTCTGAATGAGAGACAGAGAGAGACAGAGAGGAGCGGAGAAGTGGAGTGGCCCGAGCATATGGTTACACAAGGATACAAAGTGGTCAGCGGACCCATTACATCGTCAAAAGTGCTTATCTACACAGTTGTTCAGTTGTTGCCTCAGTCTCCGTGTTGTCCGCCATTGTGGATTGCGGTGGGTGTTGCTCTGGGGTGTCCACAGCTAAATAATGCGCTTAATAGCGCTTGCCCACCTCCAAAGGACAAAGAGAGAGCAAGAGAGAAAGCCAGACACGGACATCACGCTCGGCGTTTTTGCCATCTGCCAGTGTGTGTGTGTGTGCCATGCTTTTGTCTTTATGCCATTAGGTAGGCAAACACTGCCCACACACCCACCCACATTGTTCCACCCACATGCAGGAGGCCAGGAGTCACGTTTTGGAGCCCGGACACATAGGGCTTTTGTTGCCAGCTCGATTAGCATATCAATATGCAGCACAGCCAAGTGCCAAGCACCAAGCTTGAAGTTTCGCCAGCAGCTTCAGCCGGAGGTCTCTGGATTTCTGGTTCTATTCAGAGCACCACGCACAAGTGACACATCGTTATGCGGCCTGATAAACATGGCCACACCTCCCGCTCCCTCGCCACACCATACACATTGCGCATACGCCACGTTGTCAACGTCAAGTGCTTGAGAGTGCGACAAGAAACTTAATGAAATGAACGAATTGAATAGTTCAGGGCGGCCTCTCTCTATCTTCCTCTCTTGCTGCTGCTGCTGCTGCTACTCGGATATTGAGTTTTATTTTATTATATTTCCCTTAGCTATCAGCTCCTTGTGGCCTCATCCTTTCCCATGGATTGTGCCATTGTGTGCGAGGCAACACATGCCGCCATTGCGCAGCATAATATCAAATTACAATGACTACCCATGTGGATCTCGGCAGCCCTCCCACCCGCATTTATTGCCTTTCACACACCTTTTCTATCCATACACCATTCACCCACATCCCGTATCCTATCCACTGCCATCCTTCGGGTTCCTCTGGGCTGTGTGTGTTTGTAAACTACTTAATGGTGTGTAAATTTGCCGACGCGCTTCGACGCTGTTCGGTTTCAATTTTGCGGCTGAGAAAAATTAATTTTGTTGCTTCCTTTCCCACTCTCTCTATCGCTCACTCTCTGTCTCTGTCTGTAGCGCTTCCTGCCTTTGTTTGGCAATTTTCCTTGTGCAACGCTGCGTATGCGTAATGGATTTGTGCAATTAAAGTGCAAAACATGAAGAAAAACTTACTCTTAGCACCGAAGATTGAGATACACTAAAAGA
This sequence comes from Drosophila subobscura, assembly GCF_008121235.1. Taxonomy (NCBI): domain Eukaryota; kingdom Metazoa; phylum Arthropoda; class Insecta; order Diptera; family Drosophilidae; genus Drosophila; species Drosophila subobscura. The sequence goes on along the minus strand of NC_048533.1, from coordinate 23,413,482 downwards.
TACATTGATTCAATTTGATATGAAGATCGGATTTTAGCCTGCAGAGATACAGCTTCAAAAGTTAGCGAATTTAAGGCGTATAATTTATGCTTACACTTCCTCCTGTGCGTTGCAAACTTCTTGTCGAAATTCGTAAAGCTTCTGTCAGGATATAACAAGATAAAACAGTTCCCAACACACACATTTTCGTAAACCAAAATCCTGCCAAAACAGTCAAACAAACAATCTGAAAGATAGACAATAAGTCAGTAAGTTAGTCAGTCAGTTGTTAAGTCAGTCATTCAGTCAGTTAGTCAATCCAACCCAACCTGTTGGAGGAAGTTGCAATCCTGAAGTGTACTCTTGCTGCCACCCAATCCCCATGCATTATTTGGACCACTCGAACGCCGCCTCCCCACTCTGAGGCTTTTCTTTGGGAAATTCAATTTTACCATGACAGAAATTACATGCAATCCAAGTTGACTCTGCTCCTGCTGCTGCTATGAAGAGAGCTCCAATCTGCCCGACCAGACAATACCAGAGCCAAAAGCAGATTGTGCCTCCTCTACACGAAAAAAAAGAAAACGGTTTACGTACAAAATAAATTTGCCATTAGATGGAATGAAGGGAGGGGCGTAAAATTTACACGATTCTCAGCCAGGCCAGAGCACATAAACAATGCAGCTGCAAGTTGGTCTGAAGAGCGAGAGAGTGACACACACAAGACTAGGCGAGTCTTGCCCCGAATGCTGCTGCTGCTGCTGCTGCCATGCAACAACGGTGTTGGTGTCGATAACGCCTGGCGTGAATTTACGATGAGCATACATTGAAATTGTCACTTGGAATGGAAGAAATGGTGCAGGAACAAACCTGAAATGCGGAAGAAAACATCCACCTGGGTGGAGTACAGTGAACTTTCGGGGGCCACAAATAGCTTCCCAGGGATCACAAAAGGAGTCCTGGAATATCGATTTAGCCTGGAGCCTGATTTGCGATAAATATGCTTTGAAATTGACTTTTGGGAACGAAAGAATGGGAGATGCAAGAGTTGTCTATCTGAATGGATTAACCAGAACCAAACAGAAGTCCAGGAACAGGTCTGTCAGGCCTGAGCACTCTGGAATCTTAACTGAATCTAGTGAAAATAAAGTCTCACTGAGCACAGTCCTGCCTGTGTCCACCCTGAGTGAATTCAAGGCTTAGACCTAATGGAAACCCATTCCATGGATCTTTTTCTGCCTCAGGCCAGAGCCCACTGTGGCGGCTGTGCGAAAATTGAATTGGTTGCCCTGCTACCGTGTATTGGCCATAAATTATCACTTGCAGTCTGACAGGGAACCAAATATAGGAGCTGCATTGCCTTGCAGCCAGGACAAGGCTACGTACACGCAATATACGAGCACGAGTAGGAGTACGAACAAAATAAATACAAATCAAATTGCGAGCAAAAGCTTTCTCCATTTCAAATGTGTATAAAAAATAAATATCGAAATATGTGCTACACGTGCTACATGTGGGTGTGTGTGTGGGCTCCATTCTTCCTTGGCCAGGACCCAATGCAGAGGATCGTTTATAATCGGGAAAAAGCAGAAAATTTCATATTGCCTCAATGGCCACAGAACCTTCTTTGTCTCCGTCTCTGTCTCTGACTCCACCCTTTGTGGCTGGGGCTTGTGTGCAAAAATCTTTGAACTATGAAAAATTGATATTAGCTAAAAATACTTTCAGTCCTTGTGGCTGCATAGCCATGTCCTTACACACATGTACAGCCCTTTTGTGTCCTTACACTGGTTGTTGTGGTTGTTGCTCCGGCCACTCTACAGCCACATCCCCATCCACATCCACATCCTCATTCTCATTCTCGTCTCTGGGAAACTCAGCTGGAGTGTGTGCACAATGATTAGACGTGGCTGACACTGGCCACATTGTACAATTTACTGTGATTCTTTTGGGCCGCCTGGGGACTGCTGCCCAAAGCCACTGACCCTCACTCCAGGACACACTTTTCGGGAATATGTCTGTGTCTGTGCTTGTGCTTGTGTGTGTTTTTGTGTTTTCTTCTTTTTTCTGGCTTGCTTATTTTGGCTGAACTTTATTTAATAAAGCAATTTGCGCTTGGCTGACATTAGTTATTGTTTGAGCCCTGGGCATGGGCCAGTGCCTGGGCAATGTCTGTGCTGGCACAGATAATTTGTGGCAGCCCCAATGGCGAACCATTAGGGGAAACAGTAACAGCAGGGGGGAGGGGCTCAGGACAGGACACTTGGACTTATTTTTGTCGCCCAATTGCCGCAACTTGTTAAGCAATTAAAATTAATTTGCATAATAAAAGAAAGTAAATAAATGATTGTACAAGTACCATAAAAATGAATATTTATAGACTCTGTGATTTGGGGAGGATGCCCCACACACACTCCAAAGCATTAATTGTGATTAATGGCAGGTGCAAAATGCTGGGGAATCAATCAAGCGGTCGACCAGGAAATAGTTTTGGTCCCTGGGAATCACGCAAGGCCAATTTAAAGAATTTTTCACGCTTAACCATTGAATATGGCAACATCCCACCATGCTACCCGGTGGAATCTGTAGTCAACGCCTCTGGCCAGGCGTTGCACCTTTCTGCATTACAAATCATTGTTCAGGCGTTGTGGCAGGTAGAGGAAGTGGAAGCTCTCCTTTTTTCCACGTTCGCTTGCAACGTTTTTAAGCGCACATCCGCAACGGTAACGCCTGCGGCTCTACACTTTTCGGCTCTAACACATGCATAAAGATACATGGACACGAACATACATAGATACATGGAGCCACACAGATACATACAGTTACAGGGACACGAAGCATGTTTTTCCTTTTGTTTTGTGCGTTTTGCCAAACTGTCAATCAATAGAATTGTTCGGCACTTTTTTTGCACGGCCCACCGCAAAGCTCCGCCGAACCATGCAGCTCACATTGTTGCCCCCTTGCCCGTTGTCCCGTTGCATGTGGCACTGCCGTGCAGCGCGCAACTCGCAGCGAGCCGTCAAAGTCAACGTGCATCATGTGGCATGCGCCCCAGTCCCACAGAACCCGGACCCTGAGCACCGGCGCAATGTTATTTTTCGCTTTGTGGCTGCGCTTTGCCCGTTACGACATTTCCAAACTGCTGGCAACACAACAACACATAAAAAACTAGCAAGTGAAGGACGCGAGCCAACGAACCGAAGCTTTAGATATCCTTTTGGCGTGATGAATGCAAACGGCTATACGAATTGGGTGAAATATGGTGGGTTTATGAAGATTATTCCATATAATTTGTTAGACTTATGAAAGTAAGCACAATGTATTGGAATAATTCAAATAAATTTTGCGATTTTTCCTTTTTGATTCCCACTAGAACAGCCGGACAGACAAATTGGCTTGACTTTATCCGTTCAATTGTTAAAACTGCTCACCAGTAGACATCCAAGCCATGGCTTACTTTTTTCCAGTACAGCAAACTTTGGCTCAAAACTATAACACCTTTGCATGGTGCAGGAAAAAAGAGAGCTCAAGCTCATGAAAAAAACTGCAGGTGGAAAAAACGTGGGCCAACAAGTGCCGCTGATATATGAGGGGTCAGGACCGAGCAGTTGGCCAAGTTGTGTGTCTAAATTTAAGTTTTTGCAGGGGCTACTCCTACTCCTACTCGTACTCGTACTCGTATTTGGCCAGCCATTTAATGGGACCCTCTTCACCTCAAACCTAAAGTCTGTGGCTGGGCTGCTTGAGCCTGAAAACTGCTCGTTAACGCTCTGGCAGAGGAGTGTGTCTGATGAAGAGGATGAGGCGGGATGTGGATGGAAGATGGTGGAGAACAACTTTGGGCCGCAGGCTGCGTTTTGCATGCGGCTTTGATTTTTGTCTTTGTTCACGTTCCTTCCCAGTATAGAGTCCCCCCAAAAGACAGGCCCTGCGCCCCCCCGAAAATCAATATATCCCAGTGGCTTGACGGGTCGCCTTTTTTTTTCTTTCTTATATGTGCCCAGCCGTGATTTTTCTTCTGTTTTTTTTTCTTGTACGGAAGTTGCCTGTCTGCCAGGCTGCTTAGGCATGCAAGGGCACAGCCCCACATGCATTCATCTTCCGTTCCTTTTACACTCACTCTCTCTATCTATCTGTGCACATACCTCCATATCAGTGTGTATGAATCGTTCGTGATTATGTCTAATAGCTGTCCAAGTCGATCGATGTTCACTGTACTTGACAGTCGAGCCAAGGCTTGACTCTCGCTTCTCGCTCCTCCTGCGACTCAGCATTTCTGCTGATGCATAATAAACGAGCTGTTCATACTCCTCCTCGCTAAATCATATAATAATAACTTAAGTAATGGCCAGAGTAAATAAATGAATCACTAATGAGCCGAAACAGTTTCCTTTTTGGCCCAGAAACCACACAAAAACAAGAAACAAGAACTGAAACGAGCTGCGACGCACTAAAAATGCGCCATTTACGACAATCAAAATGATTAAGTGCGGCACACGTCCTTGGGGGCTGGCAGAGAAAACGCTGCGTATACGCAATAAACACCAAACAACAGCAAAAAGAAAAAGGAGTGAAAAATGGAGAGCACAAGCGGAACACAAGAAATTTTAGTGGGTGTTTGGGTGTGCCATTGGGTGTTGCCCTCCAGATGTTTTCCCCACATTACACGATCCGCTAATGCATCTCAAGAATTGAGAAGAAAATGAAATATTCCAGTGGTAAAATAGCCAATGCTAATTGCAATCAACGGTAAAACACCGTCGGTACCAAATTCGCGAATCGTGAAACATATTTGAAGCAATTTAAAAGAAAACGCAATTTTTGTTGAGCGCTGGCAATTTCCTTAATATGGAGTTCACTTAAAAATTCCATAAAGATGGTAAAGAGAATGGAGGAAAATATACTTTAAGGGCTACAACAGGTCCCCGGGGAGTGATTAAAATATAATAAATTTCACTTGGAAAAACGAAGAAAGACAGCGGCGCCAACCTCAATGGGAGCCGAGGAGCCTCCGGAACCGAAAAGGAGATTAAGTGGTTGGCCAGCATAAAAACCGCACATGCAAACCGAAGCACTCACCCATCCATCCAGCCACTGGCCACGACACGCCCACCCATATGGACTCTCCACTCAAGTGTGCAGCCATGGAGCACGGGGTCCGGGGTTCCGGGGGTCCAGGGGTCCAATTCTGGCAGTGGAGCCCAAAAAAGTGTGAACATAATTTAACATGCAGCGGCGCGCCAGTTTTTGGGTTTTTCGATTTAGACAATGTTCAAGGATTGCCTCGGGCTGTGCCCCAACGCATACGCTGCCCCCTTAGTGATCTCCCTCCCCTTCTCTCCACACCCACCCAACTGTCAGTCAGCCTTTGTGGAGCTTTGAGCACAGGCGTTTGAGTGTTTTGAAGCCTTATGTGAATTTGATTTGCGGCATTTTAATTTATGAACATGTGAGAGAGCCGCCAGCCGTCGAGTTACCAAACATTTTGCCAAAAACATTTCCTGAAACAAGTTGTGGTTTTTCGACAGGGGGGCAGAAGAGGGGGCAGTGCAACCAACCAGTGCGCCACCCCTCTTCGAGACAGACATCCTTATGGATGGCAAGGCACCCTGCCCCAGCTGTCTCTCGTGCCACAGACGCCCTTGGTGCTGAATGCCAAATCAAGCAGCTGCCATTTTTGTGTGCTTTAATTTTTTGTATTTTATTTTCCCACTTTTTTAATATTTGTTAAATACCCTAACAGCCGGAGTTGTAGGATTGTGTGGTTCCATCCGAGCTTTTCGTAAATGTTTCACAGAAATATTGCAGCTGTCAGAGCAAAGCTTCGTCAACATATGAATATTTTTCGTTTCTTTAATATCATCGTATTACTCTCCTTTTTTTGGCAATGCTTGAGACTTGTACCAACAGAAATTTTGGTTTTCTGGTTTTTGTTGTTTTTTGTTTGGTTTATTTATCCAAGGCATGGATGGGTGGCATGGATGTCTATGGATGTGTGGGCGTTTTGTCGGGTTATCAGTGCTCGCATAAATCTTTTATCAACCAGTCGCAGCTGTGTGCCCCTGCTGGTGGCATGAGGCTGCTGCCTCTTGTTGCTCCTTCTGCTGCTGCTGCTGTTGCCTAATGAATACGCACAAAGTTGCTAATGAAGCAGGGAAGCCATGGGAAGAGAGAAGGAGAGATGTGGAGAAGAAGTTTTGGGGCAAACGCATATGAATATACATATACATACAAACCGAAAAAGCAGGAGCAAGGAATAATAAAGATGGGAAAGAGTAGGCCCCCTTGGTCTTATGGCTGATCTCATGCATATGCGACAGATAGAATAATTATACACTTGGGCATGGAATGGCTCTAGGCTGGGCTGGGGAATGGAGATGAGATTAAGGCTGAGACTGTATCAGAGTCTGGGATTGAGAATGCTGATGGCAGAGTCTGAGTCTAGGATTGAGAATGCTGATGGGAGCTAAGATCTGAGACCAAGTCTGAGGCGTGGGCAGAACAACTTTCGCATGAATTTCTGGGCAGGGGGCAGAAATGCTAATGTGATAAGTCTGCAGATAAAATTAAATACAAGTGCGACTGTATACATACATATGTACAAGTAAATTAGTTTAGAGCCTAAATAATACCCAACTGAGTAATAATTTAGCTCAAAAAAGGTTACAGCCTTGTAAAGATTATATGCAAAATGTTTTTGAATAATTTTAGAGATGAATAATGGTAGGAACAAATGGCAATTATATTACCCTCGATAAGATTCAAACTGAACGACTCTACAAATGAGCACAAATCTTAATCAAGCACTTCCTTAGATTACCACAATTTCAATAAAACCCTTTGACTTTTGATAAGCAAACCCGAGAATATGAGTAAAAAGTTAATTTAATTAAGAGCCATTCGATTTGGATAAGTTTTGTGCTTATGCAACTCAATCATTCGTAGTTGTTTGTTTTCAATTTTGTTCTTTTTTTGTTTGTGTGTTTGTGGAACTTTGTGCAGCGATTACCCACAGTGCAGCCGAAAAGGAAGAGGTAGAGAGAGAGAGAGAGAGGAAAAAATAAAAGAAGGAAATGCTTATTGTGGTCGTTACAGGGATACGGGTCCTGGCGAAGGGGGCGGCAGCTAATGGTAAATAACGATAAATAGAAGAGGAAAAAAAAGTAGTAGAAAATTGCTTTGGCCAAAGGCAAAGTCAATGAGGCAATCCGCAGTCTGCAGTCCGGAGACCGAAAGCTTAGTCCGAGACCTGGTTCGAGCCGGAGAGCACTTCACGGCACTGGGCTGCTGGGCTGCTGCTGGCTTGCTGGCTGCCTCATTGGTAGCTACAACAAAAGCAAATTCTAGTGTGCTTAAAGCGTAAAATTGTTTGTTATAAAATTCAATTGCAGTTTTTGTTGTTTCTGCTGCTGCTGTTGCCTGATGCTGCTCTTGGCCAAATGCAATCGGCTGACCAAGAGGAAACTTTGCAAGTCGAGAGTTGACTACTTTTGTCTCATCCCGAGATTTGCCCAAGTATAAAACTATAAGTTTTCCCATCGCGGGGTCGAGTTCTTGCATATCTTGTTGGCATTTTCAGAAAATCAGAAATTCAGTACAAAAGAGGAATAAACAAAACGCAAATTGTTGGCTGAAACACGAGATTTAATCGGAGAAAACTTAGGAAGCATTGAAGGAAGCATTTTTCTGCCTCAATGCTGCAGCTACGAGTATACTCCTATATGTTATACAATTTGAGTGGAAATGGCTGTGTGCTTTCCATCAGCGAGTCATGTGGCATATTACGTTTTATGGTGACGACTTTGTGGTGGCTGAAGCAGGAGGTGATTGTGGCAGAATCAGAAGCAGAAGCAGAAGCACGCAACCACCACCGACACCACCCGCTGCCTGCTGGCGTCACGTCATAAAAGTGCGTAAGCGGCAACAGGTTGCCAGGGGCGGTAGTTATATGAAACACTCCTTTGTCACGGCTACGTAGAGTCTCTGATCTCATACGACACGTTTTCCACCGATGATGATTTATGAAAGAAATATAAACTAAACGCATTGTTCGTTACATGCCAAGTGGGATGCAAAATGCAAAGTATGAAGCGTATGAATGGCATCTTATTATGTCGATGCAGTAGGCATCGTGTAATATCAGCTATAGCTGTTCAACAGCTGTGCCTAGGTCTATGTCTTGAGCTCTTTTCCCGATGTCTCTGCCCTTTCATACCTCTACGCCAGAGTCGATTTGAGTGTCTCTGTGCGCTCTGCTCGTTTGCTAACAAATTGCGCATATCAAATTTACGGAATTGTCTCTCCCGGCCTCTTTCCCTGAGTGCTCCTGAAATTTCAGCCAAGCCTCGACAAACTAATAGATTCCGTTGCCTTGGCGGCCCTCATATCCTGGAACTCTCTCACTCTCTCTCTCTCCGTGTGTGTGGCTCTCTGCCTCTGTGGCTGTGTGTGTAAGTCAGTTTATGGCCAAAGTGTTTGGTAATGGCTGCAAATGGTAGGCGTTGCCAAAGACTGTCAGCTAATGCCACATTTCTGCGCTCCTTGTCTACATTCGAGCGTGCATACATACATATATACATCTCTATGTATTTGAATATTTTTACAAGAGCTTTGCGTGACAGTAGACGGGAGTCCTACATTTACATATCAGCGCCATTAGAGCCGCCATATTAATGATTTTATAGTGTAATAACGCGTTATCACGCCGTCACTCACACACATAGGGAGACACTGCCAGGGCCACCATTGATATGGCTAATTCATTTGTTTCTATTTTCCCGGTTTTCCGCTGGTTATTCCTCGGCTTTTGTTTCGATTTTTGATTGAGTTGTTTTCCCCATAATTCATGAGAACAAAACCATTCAGTCGCGTCTAAAATTCAAAAATGATATTGATATGGATTGCAATAATGTTGGCAGAGCGGAATTTTAAGAGGATATTTGGACTGTGGGGAAGGACATACTATGTATGCGGACTGGAGCTGTGGTGTTTTTCGGGGGGAATATGCGGGCGTCTATGCATTAATAAACATTTGATTTGTGATTTGTTGCGCTGCATTATGCAAATGTGTGCCGCGCATAAATTTTAAAAATTATATCGCTGTCTGCTGACTTAATTAAATGTTTAAATTTGTTAGCAAAAACCAACAAAAAAAGTACACCAAAAACATTAACGAAAAGCGAGTGAAATTTGGTGGTGGCTGTCCACCCGTAAAGGGAATAAATGAATGGCTCTTAATGAGTTTAATGAATGGTTCGCCCCGTCAGCGGCTGTAAAGTGACAAAATTCAATAAATCAATATAAACACAAAGTTTATTTCAGAATATGTATTATGAATTCGAGTATGTACGGTGGAAAAGTGTCGCCTACTTTTGGCAGGCTCTGAGAACCCATTCACCCGGTCATCGCCGCTAATGATAGATTTGGGCAGCTGGGGGCATGTTGCACGTTTAAATTTATGAAGCAAACAGGAAATTAAGCTAATGATTTTTTCCCTTGTCTTTGTAAAGATTACTGAGCAGCATTAAAAGGTTAATTGATGATGGTTTCTGCGAGATTAGAAGTATTTCACTCCACGAAAAATAAACCATAAATCTTTACGGGTATTACAAGGAAGTCACGTCTGTTTAGGGATCTTTTTTCCAGAAGGATATATTAAGAAAATAATTCGGAGGTAACTCAGAATTTATACTCAGATATTTACTTCATTTACAAATGAAACAACCTGAATGAGACTCAAGCAAAGTAATATTATTTGCACTTCATTTTCAGCGAATCATTTTTAATCAAAGTCTCAGTCTCCCCACTAAGCGCACTGTTAGACGAACCGCAACAATTGTTAATCACATACAAAATCTACCAGAACCTAGTACAAGTGGAACACCAGTTTAGTGAGGAGCTGTTGTTGTGGCATGAAGGCTAATGCCTAGACTACTGTACTGTACTTGTTTAAGCTAACCTTCCATTCATGGCACACACTCGTCCCTACTTATGAGTATCATCGTGAGCGCATTTGTTGCTGCCATTTGGCTGTTCCACTTTTCCCCGTGGTTATGCCACTGCCGCTGTGGCACTGTGGCACTGTGGCGTACTCTACGCCGTTGCCAGGCTACAGCTGTGTCTGGATTGCTGCCTAATTCCTTTTGGCTCTATTCACTCGAGTCCGCTAATTGCTATAACTTCCACTCTTCGGTCTGCCCCGTCCGTCTGGGTATCTGTATTTGCGTTGGCCCGTTCTGTCCTTTCGTCCTGCCTCTCGTCTGTGCTCTTTTCTCCGGGTATAGTATGTTGATTGCGATGAAATAAATGAGTTTTCATGCTAACCGAGCAAAAGTTGTGCCAATTATAATGCCTGGGTTCCTGGGTATCGCGTCTGGTGCTTACGGTGGAAAAGTTTCGGCTTTTGTCTAATTTATATAATACCATTGCCATTTAGCATAAGAACCAAATGAATTGCTTAACAAATTGAATGCGAATTTGCGTCCTCATTATGATCATCATTCAACATCATTCAAAATATGGCAGCAGCAGGAAATGAAAAAGAAAAGAGCCCGAGTAAAGTGCACAAAATTCCATAATCTAAAACCAGGATTCCTCCTCCCCTTTTGCTGCCTGATGCGTTACGTACACTTTATGTGCAGCGATTTTAGCATTTGTTGAATCAGTTGTAGTTGGAGATGAGTCGACTCGAGAGCTTCGCTGGGTTAGGTAAGGCTTTCGGGGGAAACTATTGCGAAACATTTCTCGCTTTTAATCAGAATCTCCGACTGCCACGATGATAAATGTTCCCCTGGCAGCGGGCGCCCAAACAGAGGGTGGAATCAACAGAAAACCAGGTCGGGGTCGAGAGAAGGAAATATTCATAATTCAATGCTTAAACCGCAATTCATGTTCGCGTTTTCTTTTTTTTGTTGGTGGTTCCGACCCCTGGCTGCCAGTTTTAGCCAGTTTTTTTTTTTGCTTCACATTAATAGCGTTCTGCAGTTGGCGCCGCTGCAGCGCCAGGTTTACCTGTGAGGTAAACCTTAAAAACGCTTTTGCATTTTCATAAATGTTTGGCTTTTGGCTGAAAATACTGAATATGCCCCCACTTCCTTCCAAACACTTTCCCACTCAGTTCGCCCCCTGACAGACCCCAGTTGATCTGCATATTTTACTCGACCTCTTGGCCCAGGATTGAGCGTTGTTTTTATACCCGCTACTTCGTTGGCATGTTATGGTACGTAGTTTTTACACACAGATAGGTGGAAGGTGGCGATATTTTCTTGCACGGAATCAAGTAGATTAAGGTATGAGCTGCTGACACCATCTAGATTTGGATACTTCTTGCTTTAATCCTACCTAACAATCTCCTTTTAAACTCCTGAAACTTTTTAGTTCAGCTAATCTCTCTAGCTGATATCCAAGGTGTCCGATAGCCCATACGTTTTGCCTTGTCCATATTTTGGACAGGCTCAAACCAACTCCAAATCTAAATACAACTTTTCCTTCCCATCCACCATCAACCATTCTACGAGTGCATTCCCCTACCTTGAATGTTGCCCCTGCGGCTGTTGCTGTTGCGGTTGATTCACTTTTTGTGCAATAAAATTGAAATTAATTTTTAGTGATTGCGGATGCGGTGTTTCAGTTTCTGTTGCTGCTGTCTCATGCGCCTGTTCCCCCCAAAGCCTTTGGTCCGGCTCCTGTTTCAGCCACAGCCGCTGATTCTGCCCCGTTCCTGCCACAGCATTCACTTCTGCTGCTCCTCCTACTGCTGCTCCAGCGGTTTTGACACTGTACTGCTGTGGCATCTGATTGAATTGTAAATTTTCTTGGCCCACCATACAAGCACGTCACAGGGCGACAGCAGGCGGTGGGATGAACCGATTCATACATATTCATACATTCAATTGTATTGTTGCCCCATTATTAATTGATAAAAATAATAATACCGTTGAACATTTTCCCCTTTTGTCATTTTTAGGCCACACTTGTCGTCGATAGCAATTAAAACAGACGTCCCACCAGGCCAAATAGCCATCAGGTAATTAAATTTTCGTTTATTTATTTAGTTTTTATATCAATTATTACACTCAACAATTTGTTTGTCGATAATGAAGAGGCCTTCGCTTAATATTTATTCAAAATTAAATGGGGTTTTGTGCGTGGCTTAAATTGACCAAAAATATGTATGTTTATCCTCATAAATTGTGATATATATAAATTCATAAATACATACACTCAAACTGTATGTCATTCATGTTGTGTGTGTGTGTATTCCTGACAAATGTGTTGGGGGCAAAACTGACAGCAGTGGATGGATATTAACATGGTGCCATATATTAAGTGTATAGAAATCCATCTCTGGGCCTGTGTTCAAAAGTGAATTTTCATGTCAATGTCTCGTTTGTCATTCAGCTAAACCGCACACCGCGCCGCACCGCAACTGCCTACATCCCAACATGTCAGTTTACAGGAAAAGATCATTTAGCGTACACACACGCTCAAAATAATACTCAACCACTTTGCATGAAAAGTCGAAAAATTGAAGCTGCCGGTCATAATTGAATGATGAACTTGGTCAATAATCTGTCTCTCTGTTCATCGTCTCATTATCGATGGCAGACAATCCTGTTTAAATGGCCCCGAGACAATGTGGCCCCGAACATTGAGCCTAATTTTTCCACAATTAACTCAATTAGCCAGCCACAAAACTTGGCCCCAAAACATTTCCCCCTAGCCCTGGGACTTGGTCAATAGTTTATACACTGCAAAAAAAAGACTGAAAAAAATGGGAAAAAAGAATTGTATTGTTGTGTTCGTACGTACAGCTAAATATAAACTGGTTTTGCTCAGTGTATTCTGGAGTGTATGTATGTATGTATGTACATATATCCTTCAGAGCTAATAAATGGGGTCTCGTATAACCAGCATCTTTTGGACGTTTGCCATTATTCATGGTCAGGAAATTGAAATGTGTGTTATGAGGCCGCTTCCCAAAAAACTAAAGCAACTTTGAGGTTGAGGTCCACTTCGTGCTCGGCCAAAAATAAATTCGGTTAAAAGTGTCGTTCATCTTCGAAAAGTGGCTGCCCCTCACCTCTTTTTAGTGGAGAGCGCAAAGAGTTTTCCGCTTTAATTAAAGGCAGCTGTTGTATCCTTAGTTATCGCTGAACTTTGACCAAGTTTTCTTTCACCCATTGTTTGTACTTTCGAACTTAAGAAGGGGCATTTGACCGTGACATTTTCCCCTCAATTGTTGTAGATGTTTTGGAGCTGTTTTTCCTGCTAATTGAAAGCGTTTGAAAATGAAATTTAATTATGATTGTCGTTGGGTCTTTCATCTAATTTTAATTCCGGAAACAGGTCCTTTCCTTAGCTCAAAATAAAGGGACTTCGGGTTTGTTATCTTGAACACTAATACCATAAAAGTCTTTAATTTGTTTGTACTAGTAAGTGCAAAACAAACCAACATTTGACCAAAAATGCACTTACGAGCATATGAAAATTTGAATTTTCCTGTCCATTTTGCAGCAGAAAATTCGACTCTTATTTGTCTAGCAATTAGTTAAATCTATGCAAATATTATGCCCTTGGACAACAGCCAATCCATCCATCATTCAATCAATCAATCAATCAATCAGCTTGGGGTGGTAGACAATTTTGGTCAAACACAAACAAGGACGAAAAACGTTGCCAAAGTGCAATTAAGGTCGAAAACTCAAGAGGCGCTTTTCGACCAATTGAGAGAGGAGTCCAATTACGTGACGGGGGGAAAAAAACAATGAGAGAGAGAGCGACATTGTGTGCTCAAATTTGCAATTCTGTGAAATGCGATCCACTGCGAAAGAAGCAAAAACAATGAAGAGAGTGAATGAAATAGAAATGAAGGGTGAAGGCTATCCAGGGAAACAGCAGATGTTGCGTGGTTGGAGGTTAGTGAGTGACGGCAAGTGCATGCCGAATGCTGGCAGAGATTTGCTACAAATTTAAATGAATAGCAATAGCTTAACAAAGTTTTAAAGAATAACCTTCGCTTATTGTTATATTTTACACGATTTTAGTTGTTTAGATATGTACGCATTTACATACATACATGTGTATATATGTACATATGTACTTAGAGGTGCTTAGAGATGAACATATGTACGTACATATGTATGTATGTACATTTGTCTGAAATAAACACAACGCGTGAGCATCTCTAAGTAACGGTGCTCTCTCAATCTCAAGTTAGAAAGAGGGAGAGACAGCACAAGAGAAGAACAAAATAGAAGCACAGCCTCGCAAGCCATATTCATAAAGGGTGTGTCAAACACAGATTCCCCATACATATACTTAACGCGCCTTCCTGCAGAGAGCGATCATACGAGCGCTCTTTTGGAATGCCTCACCCTTTGTTGGCACATACAATGCACATCACCAAGCACTTATCCTCTCTCGAGCACGTCGTTTGTCAAAAAGTGCCGCTGAAGACGGATCGGATCCCGCGCGTCGTTAGTGTTGTTTTAGTGCCGCAATTTATAATTCCCGACAATCTCTTTAATTAAGCGCGAAAGGAAAACTGCAAGCATTTTGCTCACCTTGCTTTTCGCACTGGAAAACTAATGTCAAATGTCAGCTGCTATTATTTCTGTGCCACCTCGGGGTAACTATTAACCATATTTCACATTTATTTTCTTCCTGTGCTACATTTTTTCACGAGCGTTTCTTGTGCTTCTTCCTTTGTTCTGTCCCCCCCCACCACTTCAACACAGTTCCTATTCCATCTCACTCGCCCACCTTCCAATGGTTTTTTTTTACAGTTTTCCACTTGATTTAGTACGCCGCAATGTTTTTATTAGTTGCGAAATATTTGCAGCATTCCCTCTCTTTCTCTTTGCTACTTTCCGTTGCTTGTTGTTTGCTGTTTTCTTTGGTTTTTGTTCTTGCCTTTGCTCTCTTTGGCGCTGTTTCGTTTCTTCGTGCTCCTTTCTCAGCGTTTCTCCCCCCTTCATTGGTAATGTTCCCGTTTGTCGTTTGTGGTGCAATTAGTTGTTGTTTTCTTGCTGTTTATTTAGGGGCGCTCTTTCTTCTTGTGCCGCTCTTTGCGCGCTTTGGATTTAAGCCAACGGTTAATGCCCATACTCTTTTCTTTTGTGTCTCCCACTAATTGAGCCTGGCATTTTATCCATTAATCAAATTGGATTCCAGCATTCGCTCTCTGCGACCATTAAACATCATCTCTTTCTGTCTGTCTGTCTGCTTTTGTGTACATATCTTCCTGTTGCTCTCATAATTCCCTTGGTTTGTACTATCTGCATGTCTGGAGAGAGTGGAGAAATGTCTGAGAGGAGAGCTGGCACTTAATTAAAAGATTACTCGTGAAAACTTTTTGGCAGAAAACTTAATGTGAGCAGAGTGTGAGAGGGGGAAGCGCAATGTTTGCTGAAGAACTTTAAATAAATAAAAGGAAATTGCAAAGCAAACACATTTGGGTACAAACACTCATACAACACACACAAACGCTCTCTCTCTTACTTTCTCTCACTCTTTTACATTGTCGACAAAATGGCAAACGTTGAACTTTGATGATTTATAGCCCTTAAAGGGGGCGAAGGAGTACGTACGGTGCCTGAAGAGCATGAAGAGCATTCTTTGTAGCCACTCAAACACATACACTTACCCTCAAACTAAACTTACAGTTAGCTACACTCTGCTACAGAGTTTCACATTTAATTTACTACGTGTCACGCATACGCTTGCAGCTTGACAAATACGAACAGCAAAATAGAGTAGAGTGTGGGGGCGAGTGGGAAGAAGAAAACCAGAAAAAATCAGATACGGAGAGAGAAAACATGACATTTTCACAGAAGTTGAGTAGGTAAAGATCCCCCCACTAAACCCCACACAAGGGAATGTACATATGTATGCAGTCCCTACAGTTCTCACCACCCCTTGTGACTTTATTTGAAGGCTTTGATTATATTTAGAGACAGAGACTGAGGTAAAGCCGCAAATTATGGTAAAAATAAACAAGCTTTGGCTCTCTCGCTTCCGCCTTCCTTCCAGTTTTAATGTACTTTTATTTTATGTACTCAGCAAAGTTATACTCGCTTCATTCCTGTTTTCCTGCATGCCGTCTGGTCCTCGGTCCTTGGGCTTTGGATAAACACAAATTTCCAAAGTTTAATTTAACGTTAATAATGTTATTTGTAATTTTTATGTTGCTCCCATTTCCCCATTTTTTCCTACTTTTTAATATGTTGTGTCGCGTGTGACGCAAATGAAAAAAAATCGAGATCGAGATGAATTCTCTGTGTCGACCGCTAGTATATCCTGTAATTCTTGACATTATCTGGACTATCTCTTCAACAAAATGATTTTGCTTTAAGCGTTAGGCCATTCGAAAGTAGACTCTTGCAGAAATTTGAAAACAGTTTAGAGAGATGGCTCGACATTGGCTCAATGTTAAAATATCCTAGGGTATCCTTGGGTATCCTTTGAGTCATATAAAAAATTATGTATGTACATACATACATATATTCCTGGAGTTTTTGGCTGGTTTTGAACTTTGAACTCAAAGGCACTCTCACACATGTATTTAATTATCAAGTTTACTTTTTGCATGTGTGGATGTGTGAGCGATGTGTGCATGTGGCTTTTGTAGATTTAATTGGTTTTTTGATAAAAGTCAGCTAAGCATGCTAATTAATGTGGCTTTGACTTTGAATGAATGCATGTGCCAGGGATATAGAGTAATGCTTAAGGTGGAATGGGGGTTAACTTTTACCGATTTTGCCTTCTGTTCAGCTCTAATCGGATATGGGAGACACGGTGAGTAACTCGGGAGGGAGGACATTGGGCTGCAAACAACAACAAAACAACAGAAAAGTGTACAAATATTTTGCAGCTTTCAAACACAAACATAAGGGGAAAAGTTTTCTTTGGCTACATTCTCAAACCCCGTACGAAGTGCCACCGTTCCCTCTCGCTGCTGCCTCCAATGCTTGCAACACAACTTAAATAAATAAATTGTTTGGTTGCATCAAGGATATACGTATACGCAGTGTGGCAGCATGTCAACACAATAAATGCGAATGAAAATTGCAGCAAAAGTTTTCCTATTTTTGGCACACGATTCTCCAGGGAGAGCGGCGGTGCCAGAGAAGGGGATGACGATATAATGGGGGTATCTTGTAATGTGCAAAAAATAAGACCCCCGTGTCCAAGTTGCGAGTAGTTCCAGCATCTCGAGAGAGCAGCAACTGGAAAATAATTAAATTCCTCGAAGCAAGTTATAGAACCGAAGACTTTTTGCTCCTCCGGCATTCGGTTCGGTGGGTTGTGTCTTAGGGCTCTAATTTCATGCAAAATGTTCATGTTGGCTGCAAGCACCCATCCACACCCGCAACCACACCCCCACCCACTCTATCTATCTTTCTGTTGATGCCACTAGAAGTTATGCCCCCAACTTATTGCCACTTTCCGCATGGCTTTTGTTTCCTTGGGCCTTGTGTTTGTGTAGTTGTTGTGTGGTGCTGTGTTTGCTTTTCTTACGGCTTGTCAGTGGCTCAGTGGCTCAGTGGAGCACTGCTGGGAATCATTTCGTTGCTGCCACTGCCACTACTGCTGCTGCTTTTGCTGCCGCTTTCCCTGCTTTTTCTGTTGCTGCAGTTTTCTTGCACATAGCGGAAGGAAATGAGCAAAAATGACAAAGTTAACGGATGTGAACAAAACACAACGCACTCTTACTCACACTTACTGCCCCTTGTACTTTTCCTGTCCTTCTCTTTTCCTGTCGTCTTGTTCCTGGGGTTCCTGGGGTTTCTCTCTCCCTTCCTGTCCTGTTCGGTGGCGCTCCTTTGTGCCTGCCCCAATGCACTTGCATCCAGGATCCAGGATATGTGTGCGGAAAGTACAAAATTGTACATGCATTTGATTTATGTTTCTCTGTTTCTGTTCCTGTTTCTGCCTCTGCCACACCACCAACCATGTCATTGGTTCAAGTCCCGGGCCACAGTGCCACACGCCCACACACCTCCTCATGCTCTTGGTGGCAAGTAAGCAAATCATAGCCTACGTTTCCGCTGTTGTTTATTTGGGTACATTTCTCTTTCTTTCTCCCTGTCTTCAGGGGGCTCTCTCTGGGGACTGCACTTCACTTCACATCCTTGGATTACTGGCAAGTCGAAAAGTTTTTTGTCTTTACCCCCCACACAAAAAGGGACAAGACACGAAAAGTCGCTGTGTTGGTTTATACATATATTGAATTGCAATATTTATGGCTGTTGGGCGAGTATAACTCCGCTGTGCAGAACCCATCAGCATTATCAGAATCTTGTGATTGAGTACAACTCAATGTGAAAGTATGAGAGATTAATTGTATGAGAAGAAAAACACTGAGAAAATGGAGAAATAATTCCCTAAAGAGGAGGAAAATATGCGAAACTAGCCACAAAACCTTTAGAAAGGTTAAGAGGTTACCTTTTGGAAACGTGAATAAATAAAATTATATTTACAAACCTTTTTTTCCTCCTATTTTGTTTTGGTTCTCTTTTGTTGATTAACGTTTTGAAAAATTTCAAATATCAGCCGCATTTCCCAGAGCGAGATGCCTCATTTTCATTCCTTTAACCAAACCCATTTCTGTGGCTTTTTCTACGGCCTGCGTCTCCTGGCCATCCCGTGTCAACAGGCAATTATTATAAAAGCCTGGGGTGGGGCACCGGAGTCCCGAGTACTGCTCTGGGATTGTAGTAGTACCACTCGGGTGCTCCAAAAAGGGACCAGCTCGCCCGGTCAGGTACGCAGAGCGACAATTACGAGTATGCTAAATGCTTTGCCACTGAAAAATGTGGCTTTAAATTGCATGAAATCATCGCCACATTCCGCCAGTAATGAAATTAGTCCAAACAAAAGCAGCACCGAAGGGCAACGACTTCTATCGCTATCGAGGCCAATTAGATTAGGGGAACCAAAACATAAAAAAAGGAGAAACATAAAGGCAAAACCCTTCGCACAGAGAGCAATAAAATGTAACTACCAAGTAGACGGACCCTTTTTCCCCATTTTCATTTCAAAGCAAAAAAAAATAATTTGTTTTTAGTGTCAACGAGCCGTAAAAATTTTCTGTAAATATGTTTGAGTGTTCCATTCGCTTGGTCAACATGGTGCTGCAGCTCTTCACGGCGGTAACTCTAATGGGGATTCGATTGGGTTTATCACAGAACTTCGCCTACTCTGTCCCATGTCTCTCTCTCTCCGCAGGTGGTGGAGATTGTGGCACTGTTTTTTTTAATCAAGGTGATCTATACGCCCTGTGTGCTAGGCGGCGAGTACTTTTTCTCCGTGATGTTGAGCGTCTACTTTTTGCCTGTCATCACTGTTCAGACAGTGGTCTTCGCCTTGTGCCGCCTGTGTTGCTTCACTGTAGGACTCGATCCAATTGTGCGTATATGTGGGAGGGTATCCTTTTCGTGCCCATTGGACACCTACTGAATGATGTAACAACGAGTGTGTGCGTGTGTGTGTGTGTGTTCTACAGGCGATGACGTTTAATCTGGCCAGCGGCATCGTGTGCATTTGCACCTCCCTGACCATACTCGTGGCCATGTTTGATCACTGTGGAAACGAGTACCAGTACATGTTCTATGTGGCCGGAGGACTTGGCCTGCTGGCTGGAATTCTTCATTTGGTGAATGCCTGCATCTGCAACATCTACATGCCCCCAGAGGAATGGTACGAGTAATTGTTTGATGGTCCTCGAGTGCATTCTTGACCCAATCCATTGACGTAACGACTATGCTTTCTATGCCCTCCGCACAGGTCCTACTCGAAACCCTCGAAACGAGCCAGAAATAGGCTTGAAGAAGGAAGGTTGAGGTCGCTATTGTGAGAAGAATATGAAGCCAAAGAAATAAGTGGAAAAATTGTGAAAAACTCTTTACAATCAGTTTGAGTTTGGCATACAAATTGCATGTAAATTGTATAGCTTAAAATATGAGTTTTTCTTGGCAGTGAAAGTGGTTTTTATGTTATAAGTATATCAGAATCAAAGCCATGCAAACAATTTGAGTTCAAGTAAAAAGACCAAGACTCCCAAATTGTGGGAGTGGTTGGCAGAAGGAGAAACGGATGGAGAATCAATGATGACTTAATGGGAATATCTCTTAATTCAGTAATAATTATATTTCTCTCTTAGTTTATCTTATAAATTTCAATTTAAACTGATTAACAAGTAAACCGGTTCAAATTTAAACCGATTTGATTGTTTATTCAATCTGATTGAAGCTAAGACAACTTTAATCAACTTGAATGCTCGGAATATCCTCGAGCTCTCTATTCCTTTGTTCGATGCTTAAAGACTAAACAAAAACAGTTTGAATATACAGCCACAGCCAAGCCCAGTGCCGTTCCAACCCCATTTCCAATACCAAGCCCATTCCCGTTCCCTATTCGACATTGGGTTCTCGTTCATTGTGCCGATTGTTTGTTATTGTTACTTATTATCGTTTCTCATTGCTGGAGGAGGGTCGTCGTTGGGGGTGGGTAGAGGGAGGGGCACCGTCTGGCCAGCGGCTATAATCAATATTATTTGGCGACCTTTGCGTGTTTATGGCTTAAATGCTTAAGAGCTACTGTCGACAGCATTCACAATTCCATGTGAGAAATGCTTTAGGGCTTGTGGGGCAGGCTGCCATTCTTTTGCGCAGCAAGAAATCAATAAATTGCTTTTTGACAATCATCAAAGCAAGCAAAAGCTGCTTATAAGTACTACTTCGGGTAAATTTCGATAATGAAAAAGGATATATACCAAGTAGGTATTCAGGACTCACACTTCAATCAATGCCGGAGAGTGACAAACAGGGAATTCTATTCGCGATATGCACTGTGCATATTCATAAGCATAAAAGATTTCCATATTGCGAGATGGCAATCAAAAGGATAGACAGGAAGACAGACACTCTCCCTACTCATCAGATGAAATCAGATGTGTGGCATGCAACTGCTGTCATGTAAGTCTTTGAGTTGATGCTGTGAGGATGATTCAAATGCTGTTGCAACTGTCTGTCAATTGCTGTCGCTACTCATACTGCCACTCCAGCTGCTGCCGCTGATGATGTATGCAAAACTAGCTGCCAGGCAATACAGTTATTCAAATATGTATGTACCACACTCCAATGGGATTGCTGTCGCGGTGCTCATTCTCATTTGATGACTTTGATGCGACCAGGAAAAGCGCATAATGTGTTACAGCGATACAGCTCTTGACGGTGGAAAAGATTTTTTATATCCCAGGGAAACGTAATAAAGCCATTTCATTTCCATTTAACCATTTTCCTCAATTAATTAAATACTTGCCGGCTTGATTAATTGCTCTACTTTCTACCTCTCATATCTGATGGATCGCAGCCACTTGGTAGCTTAATTAGAGTGCTGCAAATGTCATAAATGGGCAAGCAGAACGGCTTGACGGGGATTTTTAGGAGACTTATCAAAGGAATAACAAAACATGCGTCATGTGTATGTCTGACAGGGGGTGGCAGTCCCGACTGGTACAAAGAACGGGCTAGAGTGTAAGGGCAAGAGCAATGGCAGCTCACAAATGTAAAAATATTTGGCACTCTAAAGTGCAGCCAGACAAATGCGACAAACGTTGAAGTGTCATTTACTAGGAGTGCCATAGAGAAGGAGGAGGATCTAAAACAAGCATAGTACCAACAAAACATGGTCAAATGTTATAGTCGATATATAGACCATAGAGATACCTGCTCACAGGAATAAATTACATATTTTTTAATTAATGGGAAATTTTATTCTACATTTTTATACCATTTCGATTAAGTTTTGTTAGTGAGTCGGCCATTTGTGGCTTACCATGGCATGATATGCCCTTTCACTCCACAAATAAAGGGTATATAAAAGCAGTAACAGAAACAACAACAAGTCAAGCGCGTGTCTCTTGAAAAATGGCGGCAAATGCTGGCAAACGAAGGCGAATCGTGGACAGACAGCCATACGTCGCGTCGTCGGTGCAAACAAAGAGTCCGGGACTGGAGCTCCGACTGATGAGCAGGCAATCGGAATGAAACCCAAGCACTAGAAGTGTCGTCAGTGAAAGAGAACGGGAGCATTGTGGCAGCGAAAGAGGAGACAGAGACGGAGTGACAGACAACGAGTTTCCACGAGAAGTAGAGAGCATCACCATCCCATGGCGTTGGCTGGCTTTGACGACAATTGCACAATTCATAATAGCTAACATGGCAGTGCCACACAAGCGAACACTGAGATACACTAGTATCTGCGCACATACGCACTGAGATACAAAACACACACACACAAACATACCCAGGCAGACATGAGAGTGCTAACAATTTAGAGAGAGTAGAAGCATCCATGAGATCGCCATTAAACAGCACACTCCGTTGTTTCACATGAAAGTACACTGGAAGAGAATCTCATATAGGTAGAGGATTGATAAGGGAACATATTATTACACATTACACTTGTTAGCGCTTCACTACAAACTTCAATCAGATGAGCATTTCCCAGAAAAGTAGGCGGAATAAATGGCTTGAGTAACCTCAAGCATGGCTCATGCGAAAATATAATCTCAAGTGACTTCAGCAGCGTATACCAATCGCAAAGCACATACTTGGCATACTCAAAGCTCTATTGAGTTGGAAATAAAAAACTTTCAGCTTGGTAGAGAAATCTTTCATGCTTATTCCGGCAGCAGAAAGAGATCTTCTTGAGCTTAATTAAAGAAATAAAGGTTTAGGTTGAGATGTGAATGCAGGCTCTAAGAGTGTCTTTGAGGTGGTCGTAACCTCTAGTGCAACCCAATTAATTCGTTTAAATGGTAAATGGTAGTGAAAGAAAGCGTTAGTCTTACATCCTATTTGCTAATGGAGATGAGAAATCTGAGTAGGTTGTGCCGTAAACAAACCACATTTAGTTTTCCGCAGTGTAGAGGCTGGTACGCTGGAAACCATTTGAGATGCAACGGAATGGCATGGCAAGGGATGCGATGGAATGGGATGGGCATCGGGCACTTGTTTATTCCGTTCACTGTTCACAACACTTTCACTAATATGCGGGGGTGCCGAGTGGCTGCCTGGAGATTGCAAATTGCATTCTTCATGGAATGAAAGAGCAACCAGTGGCAGTGGTGGTGGCAACAGTCAGGAAAGAGGCCAATGCCCAGGACACACACAGGGCTGTACCCCATTCGTTTAGGGCCAAGTGCTGTAAATGATTGCGGTAATAAGCATTATGCACAGACTGGCATGTCCGTCACTCTGTCAGTCAGTCATTCCAGTCCAGTCTGGCAGTACACTCTGACAGGCCTTCCAACTCGCTCTCGTCAGCGTCAAATTAGGTTAGACACTGGACATTAGCTGTGTGTCCTTGGCTCCAGCCACCTTTGACCGCCAGCTCAGGGCCAGTGACAGGAACTCAACTATTTGCTTTGATGGCAGCACGGACTGCTTGCTACTCGCACGGCTCCGTTTTGATTAAAATCGTAAATTGTTTTGGTCAGCGAAAGGTAAATAAATTGAAAGGAAGATTATCTTTGTTTGCATTCCAGATGTTGCTCGTTTCTCCGCTTTGATGTGGACCGGACCGGACAGACCCCTTTCGTGTAGTGGTGGCAAACTGGTCCAAGATTAAGAAAGCCAATGAGCTGTCTAACATAAAGAATCCCGAAAGCACTCAACCAAGTGTGTCTAATGTGTCCTCAAAGGGTTTAGGGCGGAGGTTAGCAGGAGGCTGGCCTTTTATGATGATTGATATCGGTGGTTGGCCTTTAGAAGAGTATTTTCCGTCCTCAGAAATATAGCAATTGGCTGAAGGAAAGTTCTAATTAATAAAGGGAGCCAGCAGACACTCTCTGCGTTCCCCAAGCTCTGCAGCTTTTATTCTGTCTGTAATTGCTGGAAATTAGTTAAGTAAAGTTGGCAACACAACAATTGGCACCCCTTCCGGGCAGAGGAGTGGCTCTGGGCCAGGTCAGCGCTTGGCCAGCAAATAAAAAGGCCATAAAAGGATCGTAAAAAGGGAGCATTAAAACCGAGAGAACCAGTGGCAGCAGCAGTAGCAACAGCAACGACAGGCAACAGCAGGGAACAACTCAAATATTAGCTTAAATGCAATACACATTAAATTACTCGTAGCAACAATAAAACGTACGAATAAAACAGATTTTCTGCTAGTAAAACAATAAAAAAAGAAAGAACATTGACAGGCACAGCAGGGTGGATGGAAATGGAAAGGACCTACTGCCTAAATCATCTCCAATATCCCGTCGTATATGTGTTTGTATGTATGCGGGAAATGGGGGAAGGAACCATCCACAAATTGAGCAAAGATGAGTTTTTAATTCGATTTCAGAGCAGGAAGAAAATGGGGAAAAAGGACCCCGATGGAGGGACGTGCACAATCTGCACGTGTTTGAGTTTGTCCCTTCCAATAAGTCGATGGTCCCTGTGTCAGGGAAGTATGTCAGTGTAAATTTAGAAGCAACGAAATTGTCAAGTGGCACGCGTTGAAATATGATAGCGGCAAATGCAAGAAATTCTCGTACCAAATTGTGTCTCACAGAGCGAGAGAGACAAGTGGCATCATAAACATATCGCCGGGCCCCCTGGTTTCGGCCTCGTCCTCATTTTGAATTCTTGGGCTCTATGTCCGGACTTGGGTCCTGCTGCTGGTCCCTGTCCCATGTCCAAAATTCAATTTAATAAAAAGGGAAAACTGGTAGAGAGAGAGTGAAAAAAAAGGACAAGCAAAACGGGCGACTGAAACCGATATACACACATAAGATTGTCCTCTCTGTAATACCCTGTAGCTGGGGAATATATTATTAAAGTAGAAGTTCATAGAGAAGACAAAGTAATACTTGTCAATTGTGTGTGGCTTTATCTGTGGTTATTTTTTCACAATCGCTGAAGAATGAAGATTTCGTTAACTTTTCATCCCATTACCTGATTCTTGTCTAATCTTTTTGTTTAACCTATTATAGGGTATCCTCAAGTAGAATATTTTCTGCTGTAAAATTCTATCTTGAATTTTTTTTGGCAGTGGCTCAGCAAGGAGCAGCGTCTTGTTTATGCCAAGAGTGCCACTTACTGTGGCTTACCCTGCCTGCAGCGCGAATGAAGAAAATTTTAAGTTTTTTTTTCATCTTTTGGCTACGGATATGGCTCGGCTACGGCTTGTGCCACGACTTAGACTCCGGCTATATCAGCGTTTAAGGCTACGTCTACGGCTACGTTTTGTGTTGTGTTATTTTGCTTTTGCTAAAGGTTTAGTTAACAACATTTTGGGGCGCTGAACCGGGTGGCTTTTTGGTTTCGGACCTGGACCTGGGGCCAGGCGCTCGCACAATGACGTTAATATTGTTCGTGATGGAGACCTGAAATGGAGACAACAAAGTCATCATCATCAGAATAATGGCGAGATGCGGATGAGGTTGAGACGTGTGCCCAGAACGGGGACTGAAACAGAATATGGGAGAAACTCTTAATTAAATTTCAAGTTCATTTATCATAAACGTCCGGGCTGGCCGCACAGATCTGCAGTGGAAATCGAGGCGAATCTCTTGAGTCTGCCAGCAGGAGGAACTTCCACTGTGACACATGGCTCAGGGTTCCTTCTTTTTTTGTTGACTGTAGGCCTGGACACACATGTGCTCTGGGTTTGGGTTTGAGATCTGGATTAGGGTTTGGGTTCTTGGCAGTAGTGTGTGGTTGATTGCATGGCGATAAAGTTTTATAATTGTTTAATTTCCCCGGATTTAAATTGCAAATATGAATTTTGTGTCTTTTGGCGAGGCGGTCGGGGGCTCAACACTAAATTATGCCGAATGGCAAACACGCGTCGTCGACCCCCGAAAAGACTCACTTCATTACAGGAGAGACCGGGAGCTCTACTCTGGTTGCCCAACCCATTGCTCGGCTACAGCTACGGCTACGGCACTGCCGTCGCACAGTAGATTTAACCTAATTAAGAATGTTCAACAGGACACAAGGCAGCACAAGGCTTCGAATACAAATGAAATGTCGGGTTGGCTGGAGCAGGGGCAAATGGGTGGCACACACTGGTGCACGTTGGGTGATGGGTGGGATGGGAGGCAAAGAGTGTGTTTTGCGTGGGATCTAAGCACCCCGACAGGCTGCGCAAAATGAATGAGCTGCCGAGCAAATCTGCTGTCGTGTTTTTGCTTTTCAGCCAAAAGGTTGGGACTGCAGGGGTTACATGGTTTTATTGCTATTGCCGCTGCTCCTGCTGCCTTTTTGATACTCTTTTGAAAGGGGCATTATAAGTGGGAACAGCTGTTGGTTGAATAATCCGAACAAAAGTCATCTTGGACTCGTTGATTGTTAGGTTATGCGACAATTTATATAATTTCGTATACCTTAAATATCAGTTCCGTCAGTTCCTGCTGATTTTGAGTGATTTGTATTGAAATTTTGATGTTTTTCCTCCATGCAATACATCTGCAAAGAGTATTTCAAGCTTCGGACATTCGATTCTAGCTCTGACCTTCCATTTAGGCTGCTGGCAAGACGAATGTTAATTCTATTTAAGCGCATACACAGAAACGCAGAAAAACATACACACACACAGAGAAAAAGAAAGAGAGAGAGAGGGAGAGAGAGTGTTACGCACAAACAAAGATACAAATTCATAGAAACTCCTACAAGCTGCTGCTGCTGCTGTTGCTGCCTGCCTGCCTTTGGCATTCAAAGTCAGAAAGATTGTCAACGTTTTCATTTTAATTCAAACAAATGTTACTAATGTTGTCATTGTTGTTGGCGCTCCAGCAGCTTTGGGGTGGGGGTGGTGGATTGGCGCTGGCTGCTGCTGCTGCTGCTTGTTGAATATTTTATCGTTTGACTTGACGCCTTGGCAACACTTGGCTCCCATTATTTCGCCCGCCAAAAATCCTTTCTCGTCACTCGCTAATGGGCTTAGGGTCCACGGGACCAGAACCACACCCTTACCCCGAGCCCCAGCCCGTACCAAAGTTTAGCTTTACTTTGGTCTTCAATTTGCAATTTGCATATTTGGGCTATATTTTGATGGCTTGATTAAAAACCAGTTTATGCGAAATATGGCAAGAGGTTGGATGGATGACCCTCTCTCTTTGGCTTATACGAGAATATACATATATTCCTCCCCTTATCGCCTTAAATCTCCATCTCTTTTGCTTTATCCGTATACTATGTGTCTCTCCTTGGTTTTATATTTCTCTCTCTTTTGCTGTGTTAAAATATTTTTGCAACTGCAAAATGTGTCCTGTATTAAAAGTGCGAAAACAATGAACAATGATGGGCCCTCTGCCTCATGCCTCATGCAACAACTGCCTGTGAAAATATGATCTTTATTATTATTTTTATTCTTTTTATTGTTATAGCGTGTTTTTCCCTTATTTTTTTTATTGTGACAACACACCTGCGATGGGCCCAATGTTTTTCAACACCAGAGAGAGAAAAGTAAAAATCGCTTTCAGTGACAATTTTTTCGGTTACTGTTGGGGGTTTTGTATTTTTTGTAGGTTAATTTTTTACCTTCTGTTTTTGGGAGCTGTTACTCGTATTTTCTTGACAACATTTGCTTAAACAGCGACAACAATTTGCAACACTATTGTCCTTTGTTCTGGTCATTCTGTTGGAACGCTGGCTATCTTTAATCTTTTCACATGAATTTAAATTGCTTTATGAGCGAAAATTGTGTGTCCTTCTGACAGAAGATAAATCCGTTTGGAGTGGGAGATCAAGTAGTGCTGGTATTCTTTGAGAGACTTTGCTGAAAGCTTCTTTGAATACAAAGATATCTTAGTTTTAGATTAGATTTCTGCCTTCTTTATCACACTTGACTGTACAAAATCGTTTGCTTAAAGGGCTTCAACTTGTTGAATAACAAAAAAGAATGAAATAACCAAAAAAGAATCGATTTTAATCCCACGCACAGAATATTTCTGCAGAAACATTTGATGGAAGGAACCCCAGGGCCCTACCCTTTCCGGCCTTTCCTTTTTACTTTTCCTTTTTTGGGTGGAACCACTTCAATTGAATGAAATCCAATTAGCTTTTTGTGTGCTTATCAACGCGTTTACAGTGTAACGCTGGACAACAGAACAGCCGTCGAAATAGTATCCGACATTTGATTGTCTCGCCTTCAACTCTGTCCAGGGTGCAATGTCCAGTGTCCCACAGTCTGGTGTCCGCTGTCCTTCACTCACTGCCCAGCCAGACACATGATGAACTGGAAAAGTGAAGAAAAAAATAAAGCATAGCGACTCTCCCTCTCCTCTGCCCAGAAGGGAGCCACTCGAACTGTGAACGTGTCTGTTGGCGTGAAAAACAGCCAAAAACCAAAATTCAAGTAAGACAAAAAACACTACAGGGGATGTTTGGCAAGAGCTGACGAAGTTTGAGATACCCTTGAAGGTCATGAAAAGGTTTCCTGGTCCACCTGGGGCACGTTTCTCAATTAATGTGATTGTCATTGATTCGCTGTAAGAATTTTCCATGAGCGAATGGACAACCCATTGGCGTTACCATTCTTCTTTCTAACGAGATGCTTCCGCATTGCAAATCTCTTCTCCCATACATAATACCCACCCTTCTGAAAGGGTATTTGAAAAAATAGCAGAAAAATATGGTGGTATCATTTTCAGCTTACAGACAAATGTGTGGCGGCTGGGTCCTGCGTCAGGGCCTATCTACGAGCTGTCTGTCTGTGACTGTCGCTGCCACTGCAGCGCTACTGTGTGGCGGCGGCTGCTGCTGTTGCAGCCAGCTGTGCGGCAGGAAGCGTTGCGCTTACATACAGCATATCTCTTTACGCTTCGTTTATTTTGTTTGGCGCAGTACTTTTTTTTTTGTATGCGTTCTGTTGTGTAATTTTTTGTGCTTATTTTTTTGTTTTGGAGAGGTTTGAAAAATGTCGAGTTTTTGGAGCCGACAACAACATTAGCAAGTCAAACAAAATTTTCTGTTTGCCCAGCAGCTGTGGGGGTGGTAGAAAAACTCTGGAATATAATTTGAAGCAAATTTTAATTAATGCCAACAGCAATGCCCTCAGCAGGGAGGCAAACATAGAGAGGGAGTGGGAGGGAGAGACAGAAACTGGAGTTAACCGCAGGGCAACATTTGGTCAGAGAACAGAACACAGAATGAGGACATCGTCAGCAGCGCAGGACCAGAGCCAGGGCTGCTGGCTGTTTGGCTGCTAGCTGCTGGCCATGCTCCCCCCGACACACCCAACCGCAACACCGTGTAAATCCCTTTATCAAATTAATGAGCTCATTAAAATTCGTTTAGCAATTACAGTTTTAACAATTTCCGCAGCCGCTCACCGCGTCGCGTCGTCAATATGGTCGACCGAAATGAGTGGAGAGTTTTTCGTGGAAAATGCTGAGGCAGCAAATCTCACAGGTGGTGGCGACTCCAGGACTCCAGGTGGAAACCATTGGAGCCATTGCACGTGCGCGGGGCATCTTAGGGAAAGCAAATGGGTGTGGGTTCTGTACGGTAATATAGGCCGTATCCATAAAAATCATAATAAACTCTGAAGTGAAGTTTTGCTTTCTTCTTCTGGCCAAAAGATTGTTATACACTGACAGAGAGCGAGAGCGAGAGCGCGCCTCGCATCGCCTCGTCCCTCGTTTGTTAATAGCAAAATCGTGTGGCTGCCAAAATAAAGGAGCATAAAAAATGCTTTAAAAGTAATAATAATTGCGTTTAGCCCGGTTTGTTTTTCACCGCTCAAGAGTTTTGCTCCGGCATTGGCAGGATTCTCTCCAGCTGCTCAATCGCGGGTGAAACAATAAAAACGAAATAGCAATGTAATAATTTATGATGGCATCATTAAAAGCCAACAAACAGTCGACGGATGGAACGGAAAGCCGAGACGCGGTGTTTTTGCCCAAAAAACTTTTGCCATTCGAAAGTATTAGAAGGTGCTTTCTGGTGGCTGCCTCTGCCTGCTTCCTGCTGCCTCCTTTTGGCAACGCGCTTCACTGGCTCGTCCTTCATTGCAGTGTAATAAAAATGTTATTATTTCCATTTTATTTATTATGCTTTTTACGAAATTTATGACGTGCGCATGCTTTGATTCATTTTTCAAAAACTGTTTGTAATTTTCATAAAATGTTTGACGCTCGTACATGTCCCCATCCGCACAGCATGGACAAAGAATTCTTATGGAATCTTCAGATATCTTTCGAGTGCGATGATTAATTGATTGCTGAGCCAAAATGCACATAAACCATAACTGACAAATTTATATTTTATTTGATACAGAAATATTCCACCCACTTGTGTATGCCGCACAACAGTCGGCCGTCTTTAGTCCGTCAATGTCTTGGTCTGCGTCTTTGTGTTTCCTTTTGTGCTTCAAAGAGTCCCTTTTTTCAGAGGTCCTTTGTGGCCCGAGGCTATTGATTTTTCATCCCTTTGTCGCACCGTCTGTTGCCTCCTGCCTTTTGTATTATTTTGCCATTTATTGTACATTATGCAGGCGACTAATATTGACATTATCTGTGTTCCGTTGCCTTGTTTCTTTTTGTTTCTTTTGTCGCCCTGTCACTTAAATCAAAGGCGTAAATCCTTGTTTGCCTCTTTGACTCTGACTCTCCCTTTAAGTTTTTTTTTCTTGAGGTCGTAAGTCGAACATTGTGTTTGGATCTGTGGGCCGATCAAACTGTGTTTCTGTGGAGAACCATAAGTTGGGAAAATATATTTTCCATGTTCCTAAAGTGCACCATAAAGGCAGATAGCTCCCATTACATTCCTTTCGAATCTGCTGTTCATGGGTTATATTTTTTTTTAGAAATTATTCATTTAATAACGAACTGATTTATCCAACTCTGGCGCCTCATTTCTCATTGGACGTCGCACAGGTTAAGCAGCTTTTTTTCCTCAGTCGGTAAATTAGTAAAGACACAGAACACGTACATATGCAAGCAATCAGCATGTGTTTTCTTCTTTTGACCAGCAATTGGCCAGAGAATGTTGATTGTTTCTTGCCCCAAAGGCAAGATGCTCGTCCTACATACCACTCTCTCTCTCAGCCACTCTCCTGTCCCTGGGGATCTCTCTCTCTTTGGGTATTTCTGCTATTTTCTGCAATTTATGGTATTTATTTGATGCCTTGACATATGGCCAGCGTTTTGTATGCTCATCTATTCAGCAATTCCCTGGCTGTTGACCCCCGTACCGTCCGTACCGGAGTCTGGCTGGGCTGCGAGCTCTGGGTCATACATCAACTGCCAGCAGGCAGAAGAGGGAACTGCTGTCTGGGTGCGTAGATTGCAGTCAGAGACGGAATATATACGAGGATATAGTGAGGGGGTATCCACATGGATGTCATCACCACCGACAACAGCAGCAGCAACAAAAGTAGGAGCATATAAAAAGTTGCATTATTTGTTTTTCCACGTTGTTAGGTAGGTCAACCCTCTGTGCCTCCATGTAGCCGTGCCCAAATGTGCTAGAATGTATGTAGAGTATCTGTGGAAGTGCCTTTCCCGTGCTGAATCTGTGGCCTGTCTGTGTATTTGTGTGCTGACATTGCATGACCATGCATTTCATTTGATATGAGAACCTCGCTGTGGCTGTGGCTGCTGCTGCTGCTTTTGGTGTTGCTTTTCGCACACACAATGATGAATTATTGTGCCAAAGGTGACTTTCATTATTCCCTTTGCATTTTTCACATCACCCCATCGCACACGCCCTGCAACAGCGTGCGAGTATCTATGCAGAAAATTGAATTCCCGGTTGATGCCTGGAGGCGGTCCTTTCGATCTGCCCACTAATAATGCGCTGTCACGTGCTGACGGCTTATACAGAACCCTCATACCGAACACAGATTTTGCAAAGCGAAAAGAGGTCCACCACCTACTGGCCTTCCATCCTCCCACATTTTTTCGTGCTGAACAGGACTTCAACATTCTACATTTTGCAAGCCGCACAGCACTTCACTCTCTCACACTGTCTCTGGCATGGCAGGCCCCAGTCCACCCCATGAGTACCCCACCTCCGGCACAACTGTCTGCAAATTGATTGTATGGATTTAATATTAAGGATTAGACATCAACGCACAGCTGAGCCAAGCAATCTCTGGAACTCCATTGGGGTCATGCATCATTCGGAGCCATTACGTATTGTGTCTGGGAGGCGTGTTTCTAGCAAATAATGAAATTCTGCCTTGCCTGCGATATATCACACAAACTCGCATATCGAATATGTAGCTATAAATATAGCCTGGCCTGTGCGAGTGTGATCACGAGCTCAAATTGCATTTTCTGCAATTTTCCTGAACAGAATTTCAGTTTAAAGAGAAATAGGAGCTAGGCCATGTTTTCCCAATGTATCTCCGTTGGTGTTTTCTATTTCTTTGAGTTTATTTTTCTATGGTTTATGCTTACAGACTCCTACTTTGTTTTTATTTTACTCTCTTCTTGCTGTTTTTTTATATTCTATTATTTTATTTTTGATATTTTGCCTCCTGCCGCCGCCTTGCTTTGGCAATTTGCGGAGGGAATCTCCGCAAAAGGCAATTTTCTCTAGCTATTCCTGTGCTGCATCTTTTATAGTGGAAAACTTACAGTCACACATACACACACAGGGGCATAACACACACATCACGAGAAACCGCTTAGATGTTAAGGAAAATTGAATTTTTAAAAATTGTCCTGGCAGCAGACTCGAGCGGAAATATGAAAAGCTCCAAGTCCGACTCTATCCCACGGCCCTCAGCCATGCTCTAATGCTTCACTGCTCACTGCCGCCCAATCCACACACAGATACACACACTATTATGTATCTATGTATGTGTGGCGGCTGCACATCATCAACTTGTTTCTTTTCGGCTATGAAGAAAATCGATGCCAGTTGCTAGAGTGTTTTCTTCAGCCATTCTGTTGTACTCTTCAAAAAGTGCAAAGACTTTAAATGCGTTTCATGGATCACTCTATCTTAAAGATGGCCAATTGTAGACCTGCTAATGGGGTGTGTCTTGGGGTACTTAATGAAAAATACTTTGAAGAACTTTGGCAGCTTCATTGTATCAAAATGCGTATGTCCAACTGTTAAGTAAAGCCTCAACTCTCGAATTTACCCTTTTCCATCTAGTTGAGTTTGTTGTCCCTGCCCCTGTCTGGAAGTTTATTGTGTTTGTCCCAGCTTCTATCAGTTACTTCTGCTCCGTCCTCCAACTCCCTTTTAACTGCCAGACACACACACATCCAGTTGGATTTTTTTTAATTCGTTGTCAGAAATATGGGTCCTTTGTCCGTTGCACATCCATTGCATCCGCTGCATTAGACTTCGCTTCTAATATTCGCTGCAATTTGTTAACCAAGTTCTCTCTACGCTTGTGTTTTCCATTTTCCATTTTTCTCTGCTTTACTACCACTGCCACTGCCACTACGACTCCCACTCCTTACTCTTTCAATTTGTTGCTGCTGCTGCTGTTTTTTTCTTTTGGTTTTCAATTTATTTGGCTGTGCCACGCGCTCTTCGCTTTTGTTGCATATTTCATTTGGCGCCTTTTAGTTATGGCCATTGTTGTGTGCCCTGTAAAATATTCAACATATTTTGCAAGTTGATTTGGTTTTTATATTTGTATTTCTATTTTGCCAAAAAAAATAAAATAAAAATAAAACACCAAAAAGTGATAATAAAAAATGTATCTCACATGTGGGTGGGGAATGGAAAAGCCATGGTGTTGGTGTGTTGCAAGCTGCAACAACAGTCTGTGATGCTGTCAAAGCATTTTGCTGTGAAAGTAAATATTTATTATTAGATGTGAAGGCACACACAGATTAAAGGTTTCATAAATATGCAAAGCTTTGAAAGGAAAAGTGATTAAAAATCTAAAGAAAGTATATTAGAATGTTTAAGCAATAATTTGCAAAAATATTACAATATTTATGCAATTTCTATTGTACAACTATTAGGAGCATATAAAATATAGATAACAGATTAACTGAGCCTTGAGTTTGGAGAATGTCCCACCATTGCAATGGTGCATTGTTATCAACATCTTCACATCATATGCACCTAATGACCCCTCAAACAATTCCCCATTATCATTATTGCCTTTCAATTTTGGAGCCCCCATGAGATGTCCACATTTTAGGAACACACAAGGGAGAGATTGTAACGCATCGGAGGGGTTAAGCTACCGTACAAAATATGCTTTGTCAAATTTGGCAGCATGGCAGCACTTACTCAATTATGTTTAAAGTTCCGTTTCATTAAATACGCTTTTGTGCACACTGTGGAAGGCCGGCCCACAACAACAAAAAAGCTTTCAAACATACACCCACAAGCCTAGGCTTTGTGGCAGCTGCAGCTTGCAGTTTGGAAAAAGTTTGCACAAGAGCTGGGGCAAGTGGCACAGATGGTGGTGGTGCTGCTGCTGCTGCCTGTAGGCTAACTACCAAACAGTCGAGCCCATGGCCTATACACTACACTACACACACACATACACACTTGAGTTCTTAAAGCTTGAACCACTCTTAACCCCACTGCTTCTCTCTCTTAACCCCATACGCTCCCCCTACTCAGGGTTGCCCCACACTCTTAGCCCACACACACATGAACACAAAACACATGCACTTTAAATGCAAACGGGCGTAAAATTTTAATTGAGACTTATACACTTTGCCCTCATAAGTATGCAATGGGTTTTAGCCTCCTTTTTTTTGCTGCTCGTTTTTCCTCGTGTGTGGACAGGACACTTAACGCGGCAGCAAGCGCAACCTTGAAAGTGTGCCACAGACAAGCGGCCCCAGAGCCAGTGCCAGAGCCGCCCCCATTTCTAGCTCAATGGAAACCAATTTGCGAAAGCAACAAGAACAATGCCAGCAAAAAGGACATCAATCAGTGGGCGGCGGGCACAAGGTCCTGTCTGTATGCATATATGTATATATGTAGATAGCGTATGCAAAATTGTTTTGCCAATGCAGCAGCTGGCATACGCCATTGTTTTTATTGTTGCATGCAACGAATGGGGTAGGGGTAGGGATGGGTGCTGCAGGGGGTGCAAAAAAAGTGCGCATCAATTATTTATATTGAATATTTTGCCTTCGATTAGAGACTGCTTTCACCATTTGCCATTCAATGCAAATACCTGGCAATGGAGAACGAGGACAAGGGATTCCAAATGGAATTGGGGCACCAATGAGTGGCGGCCATAGACAGTTGCCACACTTTCCCTTTAGCCGTGTGTGCGTGTGTGTGTGGGTCCTTCTCGATGGGTCCTTGTGCTATGTCATTCTGCAAATATTTGCGATTGGAGTGTGTATGGCTCTCGCTCGACGATAAAGAAAAGTTTGTCGAGGTCCCCTGGCCCATATGTCTTTCTGCATAAATGTCATTTCAATACTTTGCACAAAGGATACGCATTCGATTTTTCACTCTTTTTTGTTTGCTTATGCTGGCATGCAGCAAACAGCAGCAGGAGCAGCGGATACAGTAGGGTAGATTGTGGCATGCCCCACACACACACTCTTTGAACTGTGGGTGTTGTGGATTGTGGGTGTGGTAGAGGTGGCGGTGGCGTGTCCTTGTCAGGTTCACGCATGAATTGCTACTTACTGGCCAGGATTCCATGCCGCATGAAACAGCAGGGGCACAGAGTGCCACACCGAGGATGCGAAAATTGAATTTTGTGGTAAAGTGCAATTTGGTTAGGGACAAGCACCCTTCAAATGTTATCGATGTCCGCTCCCCCTCTCTCCCCTTGTCTCTATTCATGATCGAGCCTTAATCGACTTGGTTGTTCCTACGCTTTAGTTATGGCCAAACTCTGACTGTCCTTCATTTTCGGATGCAATTTAAGACGTTCTTTGTGTTCCTTCGGCTGTGCACTGCATTCAATTTGGTCGCGTATTAAGTTTTCAAGCTGTAGCTTGAAACTTGATAAATAAATTACTTGGCCTGGCAGCTCGGCATCTCGGCAGCCTTACACTTTGTGCTTTTCCCCCAGAATTATTGCAGTCAATTGACGCGCAGACACCCCAGACAGATGGGCAGATGGACAGACGGAATGGAATGAAAGGACAACGGACGGACAGGATGGACGATGCACTGCGATTTGCAGTTTTTCTTCTGT
Source organism: Drosophila subobscura (assembly GCF_008121235.1). Taxonomy (NCBI): domain Eukaryota; kingdom Metazoa; phylum Arthropoda; class Insecta; order Diptera; family Drosophilidae; genus Drosophila; species Drosophila subobscura. The sequence goes on along the minus strand of NC_048533.1, from coordinate 23,377,404 downwards.
TCAGTTGATTTGCTTTGGATACCTCGGTAAATGTGGAAGTTTAGGGTATATTAGGCTATTGCAAATGTATGAAAGAGGCAGAGAAAAGACTTCTTATTTGCACTTCTGACTTAATTTAGGTAAATTTCATCTCGTTGAATTTATGGTAAATAAATCATAAAAGGCATCCCGTAGTCGTAATAAAACTTAGGCTCTACTTTCCTTTTTTTAATTTTCTCTAGCTTTTTCTTCAATTTCGCTGAGCGCAATGCAAGAAAATATTTTCATTTCTCGTAGAGAGCGATGAAGAGGGGAACGTTGCAAACATTCAGCGAGGGGTCTAGGTCCAGGACTACGACCAGGTCCAGGTCCAGGTCGATGCGTCACAGTGTCGGCTTGTCCTGCCTTCTCCTTGGATCGAGTGGAGTGGAGTCGAATAGAGTGGAGACCAGCAGCCAGGCAGCCTTGTCGCTTGGCTGTCGCTGGGCCCTGGTTTATTGGCCTGGCGAAAGTTTTGCGCCGTCACTTGAAGCCCAGGATCCACAAGCAGAGAAACCAAGAGAGAGAGGAGAGAGGAAGCGTGAGTGTCCTGGCGGGCGATTAAAGTTTGTTCAGAGCATCTGCCTCGGCATTAGCTACCCGGATCTGACTCTACCATCTGGCAGTCTGACTTTGACTGACGGTTGCAGCTAATGCTAATGCCATAGCTAAAGCTGAGGCCAATGTCCAAAGGAATAGTTCCATTGATTTAACTACACAACGAAAATTGATTTAACGCCATAATTCAAGCCAACTGCCAGCTGACTTTCCATCAATTTAACGCATAATTCCTGATGGATTTAATCGTAATTGATGATTGATTGCCGTCTGCCTCGAGCTCGCGAGGCAACTCTCGAGTGTTGCAGCAACACTTCAAGCCCACTCCTGCCACTGCCTCTTGTGTGTGTGTGTGTGTGTATGTGTGTGTGGGTGGAGCGTGTGTAAGCGTATCGCGCGAAGAGAGAACACTTTTGGCAGAACACCATTTAGTCGTAATACTTTGTAATTTATTTTCGCTTACCTTAATCGAACGCTTAACGCCGGCCATCGTTTACCTTCTCCGGCCAGATGATACATTCAGTTGGTCGTTCTTTGGTTCTTTCATTATGCTGCTTCGCATAAATCAATGTCACGGTGGAGAAATGCATCTAAAGAGGGGATATATAGGAGTGAAACGAACGTTAGAGTGGGTTAGATCCCCCATGATGTGGTCGACATCAAAGCCTGCCGAGAGTCCAAGTATTTTTAATTTTAATCAAATGCCCGACAAGCCACAGCACGGAGACCCCTCATTCTCCTATCTTTCTTCTGTGGAATGAATGTCTGGCAGCCCCTCACTTTTTATTTGACTTGGACATTTCAATTGCCGAGCAATTCCTTAATGGCTTTCCTCCTGCCGCTACTGCTACTAGTGTCCTTAGATGTAAATAAAAATGCATTGCGCTGCCATTTCCTGTGAAAGCCAAAAGCATTTGATGTAACTCATTTCAGCTTATGCAGCGGCCACGTGACGACAACATTTTTGCCAAGTCCACCGCATCCCCGTTTCTGCTCACCCTGTTGTCGTATTTATATTTGCATTTCCATTTGTGTGTGTTTCTGTGTGTAAAAAGGGTTCGGTTTTGGATACTCTAACAGAGAGAGTTTGGCGTTTGAGGAGGGACTCTTTCCTCCCCCGAAAGTGTATCCATTCGGCAAGAACAGACGAACAGTTAGGCAATTGGTGGATACATAAAACACGAGAAATATTTTGAAATTGAACTTCAATATGGTTGAACCTGCAAGTGCAAGGGTATGCAAAGCTTCGACTGTCAACCTTCTTACCCATGTTTTTTTTTTTTTTTAATGTTAAGCTTTTTTCTGTTGCACTGCAACGGCTTTTATGTGTTTTTCTTCGCCAGAGCTGTGTGAAATCAATGGAAGCTGGTTCCTTCTCCTACCTTGCCACGCTACACCACACCACTCTGTCATCTCCGTTCTGCCTTTTTCTCATGCTGTAGCATGCCCCAACTGGCCGGGTTTTTGTCTGTGATTGCGCAAAGTGCAGCGCTGTCCTGCTTGATGCAAAAGCGTTTTATTTAAATATATATAAATGTACCTACATACGAATGAGTATGTATGTAGGTATCCATGGGTACATGTAGGCGGCACGGGGTGCGTGTGCTGTATAGTGGCAGGTAAACCGTAACGGTTTAAATCTGCTTGTCCAACACTCGGCTTTCATGCCACACCTTCCCCCAACCCTTTGGCAGAGTCCGTATTTGTGTCAGTTCCGTGCAGATCGCTTACATTTGGCATAAAAAGGGCTCCGCTCCTCACAAACGAAGCGCAAAAAAAACAACCAACAGAGCCATGTTAAAAACAGATTTATGCACTGCCAGAACGAGCTGGAATAAAATAAATACAAGTATGCTGGCTGGCTGCCTTCAATCGTGTGGCATGGAATGGTCCTTAGCCTGCTTTCCATACCTCCACCCTCATTCTGTTTCATTCCTGTGCTCCTGGTTGGGTTTTTGCCTGGAAAAACGCAAAAGTGCCCACGCTTCAATGCGTGTATCTGTCGCAAAGGCCGAAATGCTTTAAAAAGTGATTTTTACAAGCCACACAATTTCACACACTCATCTCGCCACACATAAACACATACAAGGGTACACTGGCAGAAAAATCATGGGCATTATTTAGGGTTTCATATTGTGGGGATACTCAAGCGGAAATATTCTTAAACATTTTATCGATTGATCTTTGTAAGACTTAAAATGTTCCTTAATTAGTAGACTAGTTTTATATTTAAACTTTAGGTACTGTACATTTCCATTCTTTGGTTTCGTTTTTTAAATCTCTGTTTATTTGTATCTCTTCTTTTAAAGGTTCGTCATTTTCCACAGTGTATTGGACACATGTAAAGTCGTATCATATGCTAAAAAAACATCATCCAGGAGGGCAGGAAGTCGGTTTGGGGTTCTGCATCGGCCATCGTAAAGTATACAGAAGGCAAAACTGTTTTTTGGCTGAATAGTCAAGTGAAGTGCTCGGAGCCTTTGGCTTTAGCTTTGGCTTTGGCTTGGGTTTTGTCGATTTGCAATTTTCGGCTTTGGCCAGAATCGTTTTCCAGTTAATGAATGAGTCTCTGAGCTGTTATTTTTTCCTGTGGCTTGCCCGCTGCCTTCTCTGTTTGCGGACCTGCAATTGATGGTGATTGAATTTTTTGATTGATCGCTTGACTGATTGATTGAGCTGCGCTCAACGGCAGGCAGGCAGGCAGGCAGGCAGGCAGTCAGGCAAGCAGGCTGGCAGGCAGGCATTCACTTGCATTGTGCAAAGCCAAAAGGTTAAAAACTAATAAAAACTAACGAAACAAAAACCGGGGGCCATGCGCTCCGATATTCTCGGGTTAATTGAAATGCGCAGCGTGCAAATATGGTCGAAACACAACGTTGACTCCATGCGCCGCACGGGCCTAAAGGCGGAGTCGCTCTTCGAGCCACCTTTGGGGAATACACTTGCAATTACGCTAAAAGCAATTCCCGACCAAAAAAACGCAGAGTAAAGCGAGCGAGTGTCTTGGCCCCCTTGTTGCCAGACCCCAAAGTGTTGCGCCAGACAAACCCTTAGACTCCCGACAAACAAACAAACAAACCCCGTCTCCAATGCCTGGGCCTGGGCCCACCAATTTTTATTTAAAGCATTTTACTGTGGATCGTGTTCTGGCTACAGCTTTGCCGCTCCAGCCTCTATCCTCTATTCGGATGTCGTACAATCAACTTAAACTAAGATTACAGACGCCGCACCGCTAAGCCTCCTGGAAAAATGTGTGCCACAGAACCACTCAGAGACGACTACTCCGACTCTGGCTCTCTGTCTCTCTCTCTCTCGCTCTGTCTCGCTACCTCAGTCCCCACCAGGGCGCATACGCATGCTATTTGTATTTAAAATGGGATTTACCTGGGGTTTTGTCACTTCTTTTAGCGGGGCTTTTAATTTGATTTAATGCGTCTACGCGTGCCGCATCTACAGTTCGTCCTCTTGGCCCTCATGGACTCGCTTTTTACTGGAATGGAGACATCGTCTCTATGTGTGAGTGTTTCCTGCCGTGGGCAAATGTGAGGTAAGAGCTTCTCGCATTTCCCCAGCGAATTTTGGGCAAGTGAAAACTTGTGTTTTCGGAAAACTATGTACAAACTCGATTGCAAATGTATGCCAGTTGTTGCCGCTTGCCGTGTGTCGGTTGTTGGCTGTGGCGGTTGGTTGGGTTGTTGTTTTGGGTGGCAAAAAAAAAAAAAAAATGCAAATTAATTTTCCGCAGGCTTTTCGTTGCGTTTACATTAAATATGAGTGCTCTTGCTTTACATTCGTGGTGGCCTCTATTTCCAGTTTGATTTCAGTTTATGTAAATGTTGGTTCTACCAGCATCCTTGCTGGTGCTGTTGCTGGTGCCGGTGCCGGTGTCGGTGCCGGTGTCGGTGCCTCTCTCTGTGCCATCAGCAGGTCCTTGCAGCAGTTAGTTATTTGTAGCCGTCGCTCCACATCAAAGACAGGCAAAGAACATTTGCGCCAGCGGCTAGACTTTGAACTTTGGGGTTTGCCGGAAAATGGGAAGCTGGAGAAACTGGCAGACGGCAAGAGTCTCTGCTGCTAGCTTAACCGCAATTAAAACAGAATTCTTGTTTACGCTGTCATTGGCGAACTTGTAAATCAATTCTATGCGTATTTTAAGCAATTAATTTTGCTCGAATTTTAATTGACTTTGTCGATTCCACCACTCAATTGTTTGCATAATTGTGTTTCTTAACAGGAAACACAAAGAAAACGAAGGAATTGAAGCTCAAAATAGAAATGGGTCGAAGCCACAGATTTGGGGAATCTTAAAGTGATTTGTATTTGGCTCCTCCTTTTCGGATGTTAAGTGTATCCTATTTCATATTTGATTTGTCTTCTTGCCACTTACTCCTTTGCTGCTTTAGCCTTTCTGGTACATGCTAATTTTCTTCACAGAGGCAACCTGAAAATTAAATAATTATGAATGGTTTGGTTATGAATGCTATCCGATTGACTGTAATTTTTTTACGCTGAAGTTTGCTTTCATGGGAGACGTTCCCATGTCCTGAACAATTTTCAGGATTTAAATCAGTGTGGAATTTGAGACTCGAATTTGTCTCTTTGAAAAATGGGCTCTTAGGCACTGAGGATGGCACTGGCTTTGCGATAATTTCACAACTGAAAATCCAAACATTTGTATTTATACCAAATGCTTTTACACTGAGAAAAGTGGGAGGTTATGCTCTACGTCGGAATATTTAGTGTTAAATTGCTACTGGGAATTTGCGTTGAGTGCATTCCGATGAGAAATGTGCCAATCTTCCCACGCATTCTACGCACAATAATCAATTATAGAGGGAATCATAGGTTGTGCAACTTTGTGGGTTTTGTTTACTGAATTTATGATTCAATAATTACTTGCAATGCGTTGTTTTGCCGAGCATTCCCATCTTGACCTTTATTTTGATTTCCTTTCAGTGACTTAACTAGATATTGTTTATTTATTGCAGATAATTGATATAGTATAGGTTAGTGATGTACATTTTTGATATTGTTTATATATTGAAGATATTTTATATAGTTTAAATTTGTGTTTCACATTTTCGTAGTTTTTGACTTGCTCATCTTTATCCTAATCCCATTTGCTTTACAAATGTTACCACAGAAAAAGCCAGTTTGGCAACCTGCAAGGGAAATCGAGACACAATCAGAGACGAAAGCCTTTTAGGTATCTCATTTGCTCACCCTTAAATTTGTGCTTAAGCCTATGGAGAATATAGATCCGGCGGTGAAAGAGATGGTTCTCTGGGCATTATGCAGGAAGTACACCAGCGAGGTTTTATATCTGCGATCCGAGTTCTTCCAGCTGGAGTGAAATATGGCCACGGCCAAGGTCTCGCAGTCCTCTCTGATGAGGTCACATGTGCAGCAGAAGGGAAATGTCTGGGAAATCTGAACGAGTATATACGCCCCTATAGCCAATTTTGACCAGGAATCGGCAAAGATATAAAGATTGATAAGGGATATACTCAGGACCAGCCCGACCAGCAGGAACTGCACAAAGATGATATGCTCGATGATAGGACTTATGACAGAAACGTATCTATAGGAAAATTCAGAAGAAAATCACCAAATATTTTAATTACTTGCATATAATTTATACTCCAAAATAAGTTTGTGATCCTTGATGCAGTTCACCAGATCCTCAATGTTTTCATCATCCCTCTTAACGGGATCCGAACACAGTTTGTCGACCCTCTGAATGAGGAGCTTTATGGGAGCACGTAGCATCAGACCAAACAGTATTGGAAACACATCTAGCATACCGGTTTGGAAAGCTAAGCATTCTGCGGCACTAAACTCGAAGAATGAAGCTATCCAAAGGTTCCTCGTGCTCCCGTGCCAATCAAAGAATGGATTGTAGATGTTCCATGGCACCGTTCCAGACAAGGTTGCCGTGAGAAAAGTCAAGATGGCGTAGGTGGAATAGATTACCAGGTAGAAGAGATATACAATGTTGCATCGAGCCGCCCAGCGATGTACCTCGATGCGCTCCGATAAGCCGATGCAACGCTCGTCCATGCGGCCAAGAATATCCTTGGCCTTGTAAAAGCGCCACATATTGAGTTTGAAGATCAACAACTTCAAAGGAGATCCCATTGCATTGAGTGCAACCTGCAGCACGGACAGAGCTTCACTTGTTGAAAGAGTTTTCAATTCAACGAAAAAAGTAATAAAGACTCCAATTGGAAAATAGACAGCGGACCAAGCAACGTTGATAATCACTATTACTACCCTGGCGGGTGTCCATCCACCTTGTGGCGGTATCCATCCCATTAAGATCATGGCGTGCTCAATGTACTCGAATGCCTTCGCCGAGGACTTAAGATTGGACGGAACTGGTTCTTTTAACAAGTTCAACATTGTGATACAAATTTTCTCTAGCTATTGACTGGGCCTGTGTAAGAACTGAGAGTCGGCAAGTCCGAATGTCTGTATTTATACAAACTCCTTGCACATTGTTCAAAAAAGTGGGTGGTGCGTTGTATGAATATTTTTTGCTGCTACCTTCCAGGTTTGATGCATATCGATGATAAATGTGTATCTCTTCCCACGCATTCGACGCACAATAATCAATTATAGGGGGGACCTTTGGTTGTGCAACTTTGTGAGTTTTGTTCACTGAATTCCTGATTCAATAACTACTTGCAATGCGTTTTCTTCCTCAAAATTCCCATCTTATTGAGTTCTTTAGTTACATTTCCCTTAAGGGTATCAACTAGATATTTGGTTTTTATTGCAGATATTTGATTAAGTAATTCAGTTAGAATCAAGAATGTGATCTAAATGTTCTTATTTTTTTACTTTCTCATCCTTATCCTAATCCCAATTGCTTCACAAATGTCACCACAGAAAATGCCAGTTTGGCAACCTTTAAGGGAAATCGAGGAACAATCAAAAACAAAAATCTTTTAGGTATCTCACTAGCTTACCCTGATATTCGTATTCAGGCCTATGGAGAATATTGATCCGGCGGTGAAGGAGATCGTTCTCTGAGCATTCTGCAGAAAGTACAGCAACGAGCTTCTATATTTACGATCCGAGTTCTTCCAGCTGGAGTGAAATATGGCCACGGCCAAGGTCTCGCAGTCCTCTCTGATGAGGTCACATGTGCAGCAGAAGGGAAATGTCTGGGAAATCTGAACGAGTATATACACCCCAATAGCCAATTTTGACCAGGAATCGGCAAAGATATAAAGATTGATAAGGGATATACCCAGGACCAGCCCGACCAGCAGGAACTGCACAAAAATTATAGGCTCGATGACAGGACGTATGAGAGCGGCGTATCTATAGGAAAATTCATAATAGAACCACAAAATGAGTCAATAATTAGTCAATTATACTCCAAAATAAGTTTGTGATCCTCGATGCAGTTCACCAGATCCTCATTGTTTTCATCATCACTCTTAGTGGGATCCGAGCAGAGTTTGTCGACCCGCTGTTTGAGGAGCTTTATGTGAGCTCGTAGGATGAGACCAAACAGCAGGGGGAATACATCAATCATACAGGTTTGGATGACTATACATTTGATGGGAATCAGCTCCAGCAGTGAAGCTATCCAAAGGTTCTTCGTGCTCTTGTGCGAATCAATGAATGGGTTATAGATGTTCCATGGCACCACTCCCGAGAAGGTTGCCGTGAGGAAAGTCGACATTGTGTAGGATGTGAAGATTAACTGGTAGATGAGATATACAATGTTGCATCGAGCCACCCAGCGATGTACCTCGATGCGCTCCGATAAGCCGATGCAACGCTCGTCCATGCGGCCAAGGAGCTCCTTGATCCTGTAGAAACGCCGCATATTGAGCCTGAGGAAAAACAACTTCAAGGGAAATCCCATTGCATTGAGTGCGACCTGCAGCACGGACAGGGCTTCAGTCGTTGAAAGTGTTTTCAGATCCACGAAAAAAGTGATAAAGACTCCAATTGGCACATAGACATCGGACCAAGCCACAATGATAGCCGCTAGTACTACTCTGGCGGGTGTCCATCCTCCTTGTGGTGGTATCCATCCCATTAGGATCATGGCGTGCTCAATGTACTCGAATGCCGCCGCCGAGGACTTAAGCTTGGACGGAGCTGGCGCTTTTAACAAGTTAAACATTGCGTTTCGAATTTTCGTTTAGCTGTTCGCCTAGCTGTCGACTGGACCTTTGTAAAACTGATAATCGGCAAGTCAAAATGGCTTTATTTATACCACAAAACTGGGTGGTGCGTTGCATGCAACCTTTGCAGCTTTGCCTTACAAGTTCGCTGCTTTTCGATGACAAATGTGTAACTCTTCCCACGCAATCGACGCACAGTAGTCAATTATCATAAGGACTATTATTTACATAGCTTTATGGATTCATTTCTCGTAATTGTAAAAGCGTAATCACTGGCAATGCGCTTTCAACAGGGACTTGAATTTCCACATTAAGTAGGCAACAGTTTTACGAATTTGACCATCGTAACAGCTCTTCCTTCGACCCACACAGATGTTGGTGTCTTTGCAGAATGATTAATATACGAAACTGTATGCCTTCGGCGTATACATAACACGCATACGTGTATTATGTTCCACATGCCACAGGGGGGGTCACGGGCATGGGCACCCCATGACACATGCAGCAGTGTTGGCTTGGTGGCCATTGTCTGGCGTGTATTCAAGTTAATTTATAGACTTATCAACACTTAATCACCGGAAAAATGGCATAGCGTATGTGTAAAATGTGCTCAGTGCCACGCATGTTGATTACTGTGCCGCGTCTGCCTGTCTTTGGGCTGTATTTCACACGGAGATGAAGTCGGAGCCAGAGTCAGAGATAGGAACTGTGTTGCGCCACAGTGGCAGAACCAGACAGAGGCTTAATAGTTGTTAGTTAGTTGTGCGTGTGGCAGCAGCAACGGGAACGGCCCCTGCCATTCCATGGCTCTGACTCTGGCTGTGGCTCTGTTGCCGCTGCGTAACACATTTGCCGTAATTTATACTTTATAGCCTCGAAGCCAGATATGAAAAGTCGCATACAGCACAGCAGAGTAGAGGCACACACGCATAATATCTGAAGCTATATATTTCTCCTACAGCTGCCGGTTCAACATGTTGACTTTTATGCCATTTTCTGCGGTTACCAAGTCAACTGTGGTCAGGACTTCGTCCCAGATATTTATGCATGCATATAAATAACAAAAGTGAGAGAGGGGGAGAGTGAGAGTCAGCCCCCTGTCTCCATTTTCATCTCCATCTCCGACTGCGTGTCGAGCTTATGTTATTAGATTTACGGCGAATGTGGTGGGTGATGCCCATAAAAGAGTGCAGACATTCAAATAAACGGCAAAGAGTTCACTGCATAATTAAAGCGGCAGAAGGATGACCTTCAATCAAGCCATGACAGAGTTCATTACACAGCAACAGCAACAGCAACCATTCCCAGCATCCATCCAACCTACCATCCATACATTCCAGCCTAAAAGTGGCAACCAGGGAGCTGTCTGTGCCACGTAGAGAGATTGCGAGACAATTGGCCAAGACAATTGTTGGCCATATTGATGCCTGGCGTTTGCTGATTCCAAACACACGCCGATCCTTCGTCTAATGATTGCAACAACGTGACGCATAAACATTTTTCTGTTTCGCACAATTTCGTCTATGCCTTTTTTTCACTCTTCCTTGGGCTATGACTCTGACTCGTGCATTGTGCTTTGCCAAGTTGAGGCTTATTGTTGCCCATTTGGGGCACGTCATGTGTGTGTGGCACCGCCTGATGAAGTATTGTCTCTGAATCATAAACTGATTTGCTTAAAAGCGTGTCTGCCAGCCGCTTTTCACGTAGCAACAGCAACAACACTTTACGTGCCTCGCATCCCATCGAAACCCTCGTGCACACGCATTGATTTACCTTTTGGTAAAACCTTATTAAACTTTTCCACCCATTCTAAACGTGTGCTAATTGCTTTTTGTGCGAAAAACCGAAAAACCCACCGGTAACATGTCCACTCATCCAGAAGAACCGCGTTATGAGCCTACGTTTCGTGAGAGGAAGCGGGCGGCCATTAAAAATTGATTTATTTTTAATTATCAGTGACGTGCGGCGCAATAATAAATAAACGTTGAAATTTATTGCAACGTCAAAAGCGATGGCGGCCGCCTCAACAATGGCGTGCGTTGGTCGTTCCCATCGGTCGCTGGCTCCCTCCCTGCTCTACAAACGTACTTTATATTGGGTCCGTCCTATATGTTATATGGAGCTACACATCGCGATGTGTGTACCTGCACTTGTGTTGGCTGTGCTTGTTGGAAAATATTTAGAATCCACCCACAGGTTGGCTGGGGTTCGGGGGTGTAATGGCATGTGGAGAGGCACGATGGATGCAGGTGGACGCCCGCCCAAACAACCAGGCAATTCGAGTTTTTGGCATATTTTACAAACACTTTGCTCATGTCGGCGCTTGTCCAACACGATATACCCTTTAGCATAGAGTTTCATGAGATTCATTCGATTTTTTTGTATTGCAAAAAGATTACACATTTTGGATTGTATTACATTTAATTCTAAATAATTCAAATAAATTCTACGAAAACGTGTCACTTTATCAGAAGAATACAATCTGTTTTCAAGGGTATTTAAAATGTTGGGAATGACAATTATATTTTTGTTCTTGTTTTTAGTTTTCCTTTATGCTGATGCAGATGTTGTTGCAGTTGCTGTTGCTGCTGCTGTTATTATTATTATTATTGCAGCTGTCGCTCATGTCCAAAAATGCGGCAAAAATTCTATTATAGTGGCCATTGTCGCGCCTGTCGTGTAACAAGCGTTCAACCAACAACATTGTCACCAGCAACATTTTTACTAATTTATTAACTAAGGCCCCGCCGGCCCTAAAACGAACGACAAGCGGTGCAAATATTTGTGCGACTTCACGTTGCACTCGTATGTGCCCCAACCGCAGCCTGTTAATGAATGCTCGTCGCCAGGATTTCTGTAGAATGTTAGGTAAAATATCAATAGTCGAATGCGGGGGAATGCCTGAAGTATTTTTAGGAAATACGAGATTTCTAATTCCATTGCCATTTCGGCAGTGCCATTCATGAATGCCTCGTTTTGCAATTTACGGGCACAGTGAACAGTGCACCATCGCCGCACCCATTGTGGTTGGCCTTTTTTGTGGCTAGGACGCGTTTAATGAATTTTTCATGTCATCATGGCCACGGCCATTGCCCACTTTGAATTATTCACCCGTTCGCCTACCACCGGAACCCCAACATTCAACGTTCAACGTTCAATTGTACTTACCGCATTGCAATTCAAATCAATTTTTGATTTGGCAGATTTGCATTTTTTATTCATTGCTGCAAAAGAAATTCCATTCCTGTTTTTGTTTGGGAAAAATTGTAAAATTTATTTTCATCCAACGATTTGCAGCATTTTTTCTGACTGCCAGAATATTTAGCGGGTGGAAGCAAAGGTATGAGTTTGGAAGCGTGGAATGTAGAGGAGAAGAAAAACTTCAGTAGTCACCGATTGGCTTGCAGAGAGAGTGGATCTTAAGATCTCAGACGTGCCATCTCTATGTGGTTAGGCGTTCAGTTTATTACGAATCTTATGTTTATCCTTATTTAACTTTCACCTAACAAGGTGAAAATAGTTGAAAGCCACAGCCTAGACATCTTAGAATTCCACTGGGGATAAGGACTTTACTTCCTTTTTAACTATTCATATTAAACGAAATTCTTGAGAGTCTAACCCTTTTTCCAAGTAGAACAGTTTCCCTACATCAACAAAAGAAAATTAATAAATGGCTACCCACAGCTAAAGGAGGCCACTTCATTCGAGTGCAATCGGCTAACTGGTATTCCATAGTCAAAACCCTTGAATGGAGAGCATTACCGCACCCTCTCTGTTTGCATATGTCTGTCTGACTGTCTGCTTGTCCGCCTAGCTATCTCGTCATCTCTTTCGCTGGGTGCATGTGCCACGGCTATGTACATATATTTTATTTACATGCCACTTTTTTACTGCGATGCTGCGGTAATTGATACGCTAAACTGCATAACGCAGATTATGACGTTAACATGGATATGCATAAAAGAATCGCAGCAGCCCCGAATGAATGGCAGTCCCAGTCCACCAAAACCATCTACGTGCATATACGATCGATGGCCAAAGAGCGGCAACATTGCAACAAAGGAAGCATTTAAATATTCAATAAAAGAGGGATATTATTATTACTATTATTATTTTTATTACACTATACGTACATATATTGTATGTGTATGTTGCACTATGTATTTGGCATTAAATTTACATGGCTATCATGGCTGCTAGTTATGAATTCCGTTGAAATTTAATTATTCACATTATCTGCTAATTTTTTACACAATTGTTATTATTTGATGCCCTGCGTGGGGCCAAATGCTTTGCCATGCGAAAAAAAGTTTGAAAAGCAATTTAAAAATGAAATTTATGAAAGCCGAACCAGAGCAATGGCAATTGCTCTTTGGACCAAAAAGGTAATTAGAATTCATGACACACACGCTTTATGAAATATCACACATACGCAGTGTGGCAAAGACGTTATGCTCGCTCTGGCCTCCACTCTCCCCCTCTCTCTCTCGCTTGTTCTCTTTCTCTGGAATTTGATTTACGATTTTCAGATACACACACACAAACTCGCACAAGCAATGCCAAGTAATTTATGACAATTTTCCTTGCCACAAAAACTGCGAGTTGCAATCAAAGCCGAAGCCGAAAAACGGCTAAGGCCAAGCCAGAAACTCATATAAATGTCAAAAAGCTAACGATAGATGCCCCTGTTGCTGCTCTGCAGATGCATTAGTCGAGCACTTGACTCGTGGCTCTAGCCATTTCTCTCCATCTTGCTCTTTCTTAGTTTCTCTCGCTATCTAACTCCTCTGGGCTTACGCTCAAGACGCCGCCGCCGCCGCCTGCATTGGCATTAGTAGTTGCCTCTAAACAAAGCCCGACGTCTCTCGACTCTGGTGGCCATCCAATGAGGCAGCCTGGAACAGTGTCACGCTGTAGCTGTTGTGCGACATACAACTTTTGCATATCAAATGGGCTTTGCTGTTGCTGTTGCTGTTGCTCTGCTGTTGGCCTGTGCCGTGTATTTTAATGGCGTGAAGTCAACGGCGCGTAAATAATAAAAAAAAAATTGCAAAATAGAATGCGAAGCCGAATGACTCGACAATAAGATACCCATTAACCTGTGGTGGACATGAGGGTATGAAAGTAGATGTATCTATGGAACCTGTTATGAAAGCCATCCAATTATATTGAATCGATACCACATTTTATATTCATATTTTTATTAACCGATACACCGATGTGTTTACACTTTCTTCTTGCTGTGACATACATTTTCCGTGCCACAACATAACTTGGTAAGCTACTCGTAATGGGTATAGAAAGTAGAAAACATCATGAGGCATCTTAATAAATTACTTTGGGGATTTGGGTGCACAATTTTTAATATTGCCAGGCCGCGGTGAATGGGGTCCAGGGGTTGGGTTCCGGTGCCGCAGACGCAGCCGTCACTGATGCAAAACCTTGTACACAGAGAGAGGGAGAGTGGAGTGGAGTGCCAACGGATGGGCTAGTGTGTGGGTGCATGACAGTTGTCTGACATTTCGAGTTTAATGAAATTTATGCAATTTTTCTTATTTGCCAAATGCACTGCGGCATTCGCAGCTCGCCCGCGGCGTCAGGCACACGCCAAAGTGCAATGCATCAAGCGGGTGGACCTCGAGTCACCCACGAACCAGTGGGACTAGACATAAAAAACAAACACAGGCTGTACTTAGTACATGTGTGAATCATCCATCCACTTGGCGAAAGTATTCCTAAAAGCACTCATATTCGCGGACAACTTTTTCTTGGGAAAATAATTCAATTCAGGGGCCATGGAATAGAAATACATTTTGCTGCGCGAAACTTGTAAGCTCTCATCCAAGTGAGAGGATATATAAGGACTGAAAACTTTGAAGCTGAAATCGAAGCCCCAACGCCAGGGTCTTCGAGCTGTTGGACGAGTACGTACTTGTTGCTAAAGTTCATAAAGGTGGCTCGTGCCTAATGATGATTATTTCTAGTTCATTTTCATTTAGCGCCATTCTTTTGGGCCCTCTTATTGTTGCCCGAGAAGAAGCAGTGGAGAAGGTACAGGGACGGGGCCTGGCTACAGCGACGACATTATATTTTCATTGTTGGTCAGCCAAGCGCAAAGGCTTTGACGTCGTGGACTTCGGGGTGGTCGCCGGGTAGCAGCCAGCGAACCATTTCCTCCTCTCAATCCCGGCCTGCCGTCGTTGCTCCCGCTGCCGGTTGCTGCCGTTGCTGCTGCCCTGTGTTTTCTGGCTTATGCTTTCAACGGATTTTGGCTTGGTTGCCACACAAAATGAAACAAAATGTCGTCAGAGTGTCATTTGGCTTCGACTTTGGACAAAAAAGAGAAAAAAAGTGAATGAATGAAGGCAAAAAAAAAAAAGAAAGGAGAGAAAAAAGGAAGCAAAAGGACAGAGAGAAAACCCGTAGGATGAAGGCAAGGAATTGCAGCTTTAGCGGGCGTGGAAGCGCCTAATGTGCTCCTAGCTGCTAAAGACCCGGCGGCAGTCGAGTTAATGAAACCAATAAATTAATTTTAATGATTGCACAGGACACACAGGGACAGCAGCAGCGGCAGGAGGAGCGGCAGGCAGGCGGGCAGGCAGGCAGGATCCCCGTACGGACACACAGTGAAGCATGCAGTTTGTTGCGTCAGGGCTCACTCTCTCTCTCTGTCTTTTGCTGACTCTCCATTCCTCTCTCTCTTTGCCCCATTGGGGCGTGGCACTTGTGCCATAAGTAATTGACAAAATCTTAATTAGTCCTTGGCATGTCCATTGAATGGCTTCTGTTAGTTGTCGAGTTTAATTAGCGTAAAATATTTGCCGAGCGTCTTCTGACTTTAATCAAATTAAAAATTGCCATACCTACGCATAAAATCGAATGCTCGATTCAATCAATTCGATATTTAATCAAATTTTCATTAACTGCCTAAAGTTGTACCCACCCCTCCCCTTCCCTACCACCAATTAAAAACTCCCGAGTGTCAAATGAATCATTTTGACGCATTTCCTCTGCTGGCCTTGTACAATCTCTTTGGATTATGTCCTTTGGGTGAGCCGGGAGAGTGTTGCTTGCATGGAAAACAAACCGTAATCAGTTGAAGAGTGGACCCGGAGCACGCTCGAGAATTTCCACTTGCACTTGCCAACACAACTGCCACTTGGAGCTATAAACTGTGAAGAGCTCTTCCGGGCCACCAGCAGAAGCATCGGATGAGGCAGCTGCCCCATCGAGTGTCCTTGAAATCGAATACAGCTGCCGCTGCAAGTGCAGCACCAAGAGCCTCCTGCGTATGTGTGCCTGTGTGTGTGTGTGCAGCTCCTCTTAGGGCTTCGACTATCTGTGGAGCCAGAAGTCTAGTGGAGTCTGTTGCTGCAAAAAAAAAAATGGTGCATAATTCTGGTAGATCATCGTGTGTGCATCGATATTTGGATGTCTCTGTCTTTCGGTTTGGGGACAAGTTGATGGAAATTGCTTTAATTAAAGTTGAGTTTAAGCTCTGGCTAAGGAAATCGATTGCCAAGGCAACCTTTGGACCCCTGATTGGATCGTTTAACCCTGTGGGTCTCTGAGGGTCTTTGAGGGTATTTCTCCAGCCATTCTGCTGGCAGTACACACGTTCTGTTGTCAAAGTGTCAAAGTGTAATCATGCCTTGTGCGGGCGAGGCTTAAATTAAATTAATTGGCGTATACTCGAAGTAAATGAAAATTGCCCGGAACGCTTTTATTTCTGTTCCATTTCCTGTTGCGTTCAGGTCTAGCCATTAAAGAGATTACAAAAAGGGTCAAAGGGATACTCATAGCTCTTCGATTGAGGTTGCTCATAATTGAGCGACGCCTGCGGCCACCCATTGGACATTGAATGTTTCGACTTATCTTTCTTTTCTTTGATACGCTAAACAAAAGGGTAGCCTGATAAGCGATTTGTCCCACCCTTGAGCGAATGATTGATTAAAACATGCAGCAGCCACAGAATTAGGGAATCTTCAAGAGTATCAAAAGCTGCGACTCCAAAATGCAATCCTTTCTCGCTTGATTGCTTTTGTTCTACGTGTTTCAAGAGTGTCATTTTCCATTTCAAATCGACACACACACAGAAAGATATTCTGACGCGAGACCAGCATTTGGATGGCAAACTAATTAAATTTTGCTGGCTGCGCTTGGACTTGGGAATGACTTGACTTGACTTTTGCTTGGTGGCTTGTCGCTTGGTGTGTCGGATATGGGCAGCCAAATTGGCGCCGCAAATTGGTAATTACCCAGGCTGAAGTGCATGTCAAACATGTAAAAAGGAGACAGAGTGCAGCGGGGGTGGCAGTGGTAGTGGCCAAAGAAAGACGCCTCCGCCACGTATCCCGCTAACCCCGTTCATCGTCCTGGGATGCCGGCTGCACATTGTGCAATTAGCCAACAACGAGAATGTCGGACTACGGCGATGACAATCAAGCAAACGATGGCCACGCAAAGCAGCTGACGACGCGTGTCCTTACCATAGTGTCCTCTCTCGATGTATCTCGATTGTGTGTGTGTGTATGGCTGTGTGTATCTTGTGGCCGTGGGCGTGGTCAGATGCAGTTGAGCTGCCTAATTACTTGTAAGTTGGTGAATTTGCGGCCACGGCATTACAGAGCAGAGAGCCCGAGCAACTAAATTGAATTTGACGCGCTCGGCCACAGCTACCACCGGCTTCTAGAGCCAGCGGTCAATTGCTAACGGGTCGTAGACATGGCCCAGAAAGGGTAGGCAGGCGGCAGGCGGCAGGCGGCCAGCAAGGCACTGGAATGCGATGGGGCACGTCGCGTGTACAGCTCTTCCTGTTTCCTGTGGAACGATAGAAGCAGTGAAACTTGCTGATTGCCAGCGTGTAATTATTTTTTAAGCACTTTGTCTGCCAGTGAAATTAGACCTAACTAAGCCAATCTCTTTTATTTCGTTTTTTTTTTGTTCTTCCCTTTTTTTTGTTGGTTGTATTTGAATAGAATGGAAGCGACAGGGAGAGACACATCGTAGATACATGGATAAAGCGAAAGATACAGAAAAAGATTTGGCTTTTGGGTCACACACGGCGGTTGGGGAAATCCTGGGCGCGTATATCCTGCGCTGCGCTGCGCAGCTCTCCTGTCCTGTTCTGTCCTCTCCACTCCACTGCACTGCTCTGTTGTGATCTCGGCTTTCATTTTTCGGTTGCTTTGTCCAATTAGTAACTGGTTTTTTTTCGGGGGGGAGGTCTACGGTTTCATTTCTTTTATTGTGCTCGTTATCCTTTTTATTCCGAACTCCTACTGCTGCTGCTGCTGCTCGGCATCTCCGTGCGCAAATTTGATATCCTTGTTACAGCAAATTGTTGTACAATTATTCTGTCTTGCGTGTGCCACCACCTCGGTCTGTCATTGCCCCTTTAATGCCAGGCAGAGCTCGCACTCTCTTTCTCTCTCTGCCTCTCGCTCCCCCTTTGCCTGACCAAAACCGAAGCGAATCGAATGAAATGATATTTATATGCTCCACAAAACGTCATAGCAGCACCCTTTTCCCCCCCTCTCATTGTCATTGTCCTGCGCCAATATTGTCGCCTCTTCGATTATTTATGATCTTTACTTTAGTCGTACACTGTCCTGCCCTGGCCCTGCAGTGCTCCCCACGGGCCTGTGGCCAAGTTTTAGTAGTCATCGTAGTCCTCGTGCTTGTCCTCGGCTCAGTAATAAATTTATGCTTTTTTATTTCCTCCTGTCATAATTTTACCCTCAAACACACAGAAGAACGGCAGACGGGGATGAGGCTGGGGCAGGCAAGAGATGGCAGAGAGACGATAGGAAAATACTTGGGCATTTTTCCCTCAGCATTTCCTCTCGCATTCCTGAGAGTTTTCCCCTCTTCCACAATTCCTTGTCTGCTGGCAGGGTGTGCGGTTCGTTCACTCCTTTCCTGCCTGTCTAGAATTTTCCAATTGATAAATTATTTTATGGCAAATACACAAATTTTCCCCATACGCATGTTTGGGTTCCCGCTCCCTTCCAGCCTTTTCTGTGCTTCATATGTGGCTGTGTGGCTGTAGTCTTGTTTGTGTGGTTTTGATACCCCTTGAAGTGGGTATGGGCATATTATTGTTCATCATTTGGAGAAAGGGTACTCGATGTATACGTTGCAAATTTCATTTTCTTTGTTGTCTTTGTTGAAGAATTATTTTTAGATATTTTGGTGCCCCTTTTGAATCAAAATCTTGTCTCAATAACAACAAAATGGCTTCTTAAGGGTATCTTCAGCTTCGATTCTGGAAAAACCATCCTCACTTTCCTGGTTTTTGTTGTTTGTGTGGCTTGGTTTTCGATTTTCATTTGGGGTTTTCTTAGTCTCCCGACTGGAGTCCTGCGCATAAAATTCGTTTATTCGTTTATTCCTATGCGTAAGTAATATCCCTGTGTATTTTTGCGTATTTCCTGCCTTACCCTGATGGCAGAGTGGTCAACCCTCAATACGGACTCTATCCAGAATACACAAAATCAATCATATTTTCTACGCTTTTTTCCCTGCTCCCAGCTCTGACAGAACGCTCTCTTCATCAACTTCCTTTCTTTTTTGCTGGTTGCTTACATCAGAATTTGTTGCTTCGCTCAGCCCTAGACTTTATCATCGTCTTTCTTCCTTTTCTGTTCATTCCTTACCTATATCTTAGAGGAATACAAATTGAAGTCGATTTATGTAGCATTTAAGTATGCTTTTGCTGTGGCTTTCACTTTGTACGCGTAGACAATGCGGTGCGGTGCGGTTCCTTATAAATATGCTACATTTACTTTAATAGAATTGTTTATGGTCGCCGTATTGGCAGCGCCTGTGCCAGTGCCTGTGGGCCATGCGCCCCATTCTGTGGATGCCCATGGATGCGGCGTTGTGGCACTGCCAAAACATGTTAAATAGAGAAATTGCAATAAAAAATGGCGGAGAAAATAGCGACAAAAACCGCGCCAAATCAAAGCCAACAAATCCAAAATGCGCACACAATATTTTGCGGGATTATTTCAGTTGGCTTGATGTCACTGGGTGGGGCCGGTGGAATCACGGCGGTGGAGAGAGGCGACTATATGCACATCCTGTGAATCCGAGCTAAAAGTTCGGGCTACCATCCAAAATTTCTGTTAATTTGGCAGCTTGTCCTGCGTCCTGGCATTTCGTTCCTCGTTTTTGTGACCAGTTTTTCCATGCCTCTCCCTGGCAGTCATTTATATTTTTTTACGCTCTGCTTGAGTTTTATTTGCCTGTGGAAAAACGCCGATGGGAGAGAATCTGTATGTATGAATGTGTATCTGGATATACCATATATAAATGGAATATAAACGTATACGTGTGTGTGTGTTTTTATATCTCCCTGTTTTTCTTTTTTTGTGGGGTAAACTCTGTGTGCAGATATGCAAAACGCTGTGCGCACATAAATTTCAGTGCTGGGCCACGCTTATTTGCATAGGAATTATGTATTTGGGCATGGCGGCTTAGCTGCTGCATTACACACAGATACACACAACACACACACACACAAATGCACACCGCATAGGAGTCTCTCTCTCTCTTTCTCTCTCGTTGTGGTCATGTAGAAAACTAACGCATATCGTTTTCCTTGTATTTTGCAGCTATAAATTTGCAACGCCCCAGGAAAATGCATTGCAGCAAAACAAGCAATTAAATCGGAGAAGGCCTCCGCAACCCCACAGTAAACCCTTCCTAGCACCCGTAACCGTAGACGGGATACCAAGACCTGGGACCAGGGACCAAGGACCAAGCACCAACGACCAGGTCCTGCTGCTGTGCTATAAACCTATTTTGAATAATTAAAATTCCGTAAGTGCTGCAGTCGAAGAAGTTGGCCAGAGGCACAAGAATAAGTTGTTGCAGAAGAAGAACAACGAAAAGTAGCAACAAAAAGGAAAGTTAGCAGCGGTCCCAGAACGGAGTCCTGTCCATTCTTGCAACACGATCTGCGGCCGTGCAAAATCGTGTGCAGCAATGAAATAATTAATTCAATGCACCTGACTAAGCCTTGTGGCAGCAACAAGAGAAGCGGCAGCAGCAGCAGCAGCAACAAAGGAGCCACCATTCCAAATACATTCCATTCCAACAAAAGCAGCAACAAAATGGCGAGGATAACGCGAACAATTAGCCAACAAAGCCACCATATCCACGAGAGGAGCCTGCCCCACACACTGCTCCTGGCCATTGCAGCCATCGCTTTGTTGCAACTGCAGCACTTCGAAAACGGTAAGTCAAGCCCAAAAAAACAGAATGATATCCATGGACTATCCTTCAAGCAATTGCAAATTCAATCGCGTGCAACAGAGCCAAGTCAATCAGCAAGTCCAAGTGAGATTCCAGACCCAAGTCCAAGTACCAACCGCAAAGCCATTCAATTGACAATCCCACAATTGGTGCCACAGCGACAGGGGGTTGGCGGGGGAGAGCAAGTAGAGCTGGGGATTCCCAGCTCGATGACGGAGCTTTGTCGGCCGGCGAATTAATCTTACGGATGAATATTTCAAAGCGAAACTTGAGCAATTAATTTCGCTAATTGCTTTTCTTCGCTTCGTTTTTGTGTGGCAAGAAGACGTCCCCTCGAATCTCGAATCGCGTATCCCCGCCATCTCCCTTCAACATTCACGGGCTTTTGCATTTAAATGCCCCGGCAGTTGGTGCATTTTCGAGGACTCAACTTTTGCCTGTGCATAAAACTCAATCTGACATTTATGCGAATGTCCACGGAATCAAATAAGAGTAATGACATTGCCAGGGAAAGAGGGGACGACACAGAGGGGAGTGGCCAATGGGGAGCAGACGATGAAGCGTCTTGGGATCTGTTCGAGTTCGGGGCTCTGCCACGGAGTGTGGCAGTGGCAGTGGCAGTGCAATGTCCTTTGGCTACTCAAACATTCCAGTGGCTATTAGTATTCATATCTTGACTGAACTAAACTGAAAGCTTAAATTCCTCTGGCCATTCTTGCTCTCTCTCTCTCTCGTCCCTACGTCCTTTGTGCACTTCCGATGGATGGGAACGGGCAGTGGCACGAGCATGGAGGGCGCCTCCGTTTTTATCTGCCAACGTTTGCATGAATTTTCATTTCGTGCTAGAATTGTTGAAAAAGATGCAATTAAATTTTAGGGCCAAGGGTGTCAGCAAAAGGAGGGGAGACACACAGCAAAAGTTGAAGGCAAAAAAAGCAGAAGCAGATGGAGATGGACATGGACATGGACCCAAAGGGCGTCCCTCCCAACACAGATAGATAAATGTACATATATATAGTGTAGTATGTATGTATATATCTGATAGATATAGAAAGTGCGCGCAAAAAAGCTCAGCACGAAATATTCCAAGTCCCTGACAGTGTCCCGCCCTTTCTCCTCCTTTCCTTTTGCTTCTTTGGGATGGTATGCTCCATCTCTGTCGTTCCGTTGTGCGGTTACAGCTGCCGTTCGGTGGCAAGAACGCATTATTAATTTATTTTTCAACTTGCAAGATGAATAAGCAAAGAGCAAAAATGCGCTCCTCAAACGCTGCTTTGGATGCAGCCAAGCAAAAGTTCCCAATTTAAACGTCGTCCCAACGCCAGACACCATTTCCCCACCACCACCAAGCAAAGCTGCTTCCAGCTCCTCGCACCCATTGTCGGGTCATTTTGCATGCAGTTTGCTGGCAAACGTGGTTTCGGGACGGCAGATGAACGTGTCTCGAACGTACTTCAATCTGCTGTCCATCACTGTCTTCGATCGTGCCTCACCGCAAGGAAATAAAATCCAAAAGTGAATAATGAACCGCAAATAACTTTACTTTGTCTTCTGTTCGAGGAGCGCAGCTTGCAACTCCCCGGAATCATTCCTGCCAGCTGCAACTCCCTTTTGTACTTCAAAGTACACCACTCTGTCGCTGCTGTTTTGTTATACTCTTTACGGGAAGGGGATGCTGATTTTATTAAGCACTTTCAACATGTGGACTATGAGAGAATTTTGTTCAGAATTTTGTTTAGATTTTTTTCAGAATTTTGTTCAGATTGAACGCTTAGAGAATCACGTTTCAAGAGTATCTACGTTTTCGGTTTTCTGTACCTCTCATTTCTTTCTTGTTTCAAAACTGCTGCAGGACGTTTGTCTGCCCCATTTGGTTGCATCCATCTACAGCTCCTGCACCAGCGGACTGTCAGAGCAGTTACTGCTAGTGTCAGTAACAATTAGTTTGGTTTGTACTCTAGTTAACTGTCCTTCTACTCCTTTGGAGTGGAGTCGTCCTCCTCGCCGTTTCAAATATTTGCATTTGTGGTTGTCGATTCCCTCTGTCTTTCCCTTTCCCTCTCCCTTTTCACTTTTCGTATTTTTCCCTTAGCTTTTTCTGCATTTTCCCCACAATTAATGAGGTGCCAAACGCTTGCTAAATGATCGCTTACACAGTACTCGTTCGTATTGGTGACTAATCTTCATCTTCATTAATTCGGAATATAGAGACACATTGTGACATAAATCACACAATCAAATTATGTATCTACATGGCCCCCGAGGGTCCGTTCCTGAATGGGGGGTTTCTGTGCTTTGCTGTCGTTTTTGGATTAAGATTCATCTGTCCAACTCAACTAATCAATTTGACATAGGTAGAGAGGTTTGCCTCCGCAAAAACTTTAACTCTGGCAAAAACTTTCGATATTTGAGTAGAAAACTTTTCCCACTCAGATAACACATTTCCCCAAATACACATTATATATGTAGGCATGTACTCTGATAACACTTTCCCCCATTTATGCACATAAATAAATGTATGTATGTGTGTGTATATCTGGGCATAAGTAAGTGAAATTTATTAACTGCATGAACCAGAGCCGAAATGCAAATAAATCAGACATTGGCCATCAGGTGTGGCAGTGCAAAAGTTCTTGGGTTAAACAAGGGCCAAATGCCAGGAGGCATAAACTGTGGTACGGGTTGGCAAACAGAAACAAAAAGAAAAAAAATACAAAAATCGGAAAACAGCCGCAAAAAGGATATTGACGTGTGACGGGCACGATTGGAGTGGAGAGGCTCTTGAGTTGGGGAGGCATTCGGTTATCCAAAAGAAGGCTATAACATCCATCAACCATCCATACTGGGTGCTCCCCCCTTTTTTCCCCTCCTCCCTCCCTCTCAGAATCTCTGTATAACGCTTATCCCCGCACTTTGCTTGTGGCAGTGTCAAGTATTTGCACTTGAATCGCGCGCTAAGCAAAATTTACGCGCATTTGTTTGTGCGACTCCAGAGAATTTGCTCGCCAAACTCAAGTGAAAATCGATGGGCCGTACATGTGTTTCCCTGTGTGTAGGTGGATCTGTGCGTGTGTGTGTGGCACTGCCATTGTTGCTTGGCCACAATGTTTTCTTTTCCGCCTCCGTTTCGTTTTGTTTCGTTTCACTCGGCTTTTTATTGGTTTCGTTCGTTTTTTTTTGTGTTTGGTTTCTGCTGTTGCCACTGCCGCTGCCACTGTGTGTCCTGCTTCTGGTGTCATGAGCAAAGGAGCAGCATTTGAGCAAACAAACTAGACCTGCCACCACACACACAGACACACAATCAAACATGCAGAGAGAAAGGGGAAGAGACAGAGCCAGAGAGAGAGAGAGAAACACTTAAAGCTTTCATCCTGGAGCACATATTGCTTCATTTCTTTACGTGTGGTTTCCCCGGGACCCGGACAGGCATCAAAACTGTCGACAACATCAACGTCAACGGCATCATCATCGCCACGAAGCTCCGGATACAGCTTCAGCTCGCATGTCCTTCAACAGATACAGCTCCTTCCTTCGGCTACAGCTCTTCCTTCATCTACAGCTCTTCCTTCAGCTACAGCCTACTTTTCCAGCAACAGCTCTACCTCCTCCGGCAACAGTTCCATCTCCTTCTCCAGCTACAGCTTCAGCTTCAACTTCAGCTTCAGCTCCTACTCCAGCTCATCCGAACAGCCTCAGCATCTCCTCCATCATTATGGGCTTCGTCTGGCACTTCACAAAAATGCACACAAAATCCTCAACTTTATCTCGTCAATAACTTAAGTGCCAGTCAGGGGCTGTGGGCTGTGGGCTGTGGGATTCTGGGCCTGCTTTCTAGTTCCTGGTTCTGGGCCTCGTTCGTTTATTCTGGCTCATCTCCTCGCATGATGCCGCCTGTGGCTTCCACCTTTTTACACTCCCTCGTCATGCCACAATTCATTTATCGGCAAAGGAAAAATAGCTTGAACTCTGTTTTAGCACGTACGGCGGTTGCATGTGGCAAAAGGCTTGCAAATGATTATTTTATTGACAATTAAATCATAAACATAAAAGCACAAGCCGCACAAATCTACTAAAGAGAAAGTGATGAGGGGGAATTTTATTGCCATGAATTGAGAGTTGAAGAGTTGACATTAGTCACAGAGAAGGGGAATGAACGCTGCTCTGCCTCCGTATTCCATTCTATATGGAAACGATTCCAGTTTATTGCTGCATTTAAACCCAGAGATGGCAACGCACTAAAAAGCAGACACACCAGATGGGTGGAGCGGCTCATGCGTGGCACGGAACATAGGCAGACAGTGCGGACTTGTTGCCACGTCTGACCATGGCAATGGCATTAGGTCTCGCATATCCTTGCAACAGCTGCTATAGAAACAAACACATGTACTTGCTTGCTCGTCTGGTTCATCAGAAACATCTTTGAAATGATTTGGCAACATCGTTTTTGCTTTCTATATTAAAAAGTTAATTGCTCTCGCTCTGTCTGGCAGTGGGGCAAGTGATGAAATTGTGTTGCCCCCGATTAACGTGTTTTTGCAAAGTTGAACTTGCAACTGGCATTGCCGCTAACTGCTAACTGGAGCTGATTGAATTTCAACTGAATGTCAGGAAAGGAGAATGGGCAAAGGGGGAAAAAGGAAGCAGCTCAGCTACCACTCTGCACAGCAAACCATATTTAATTTGTGTGCAAATGCTCGGCAAACAAGTTTCTAATAAAATAAAGTGACTCTCTCTCTGTCAATCTCTGTGTCTGGTGAAGGGACCCCATGCCCTGCCCTGCCCTGCCCTGCTCTGCTCTGTTCTTAGTCTACCCCTCAACGGGTAGTTTCATTAGAATTTCAGAGCGGCCCTCTCATTTGGGTGTGCGAAGTACGACTATGCTGTTGGCTTAAACCAGAAAACCATTTCATTATGGCCCTCGCCTAATGTCGGGGCCAACGGCTGAGCAATTTTAATTTTGCAGCGCATTGGCTTTGGCTCTGGCCAAGTCCTTTGTCTCTTACCGAGAAGGAGCTCTCCCAGCAAATTGACATGGAATTGCAGTTGGACTTGGTCCTGCACAGTGTGGACTTCACTTTGGGAGTGGTTTACCATCCTCTTGCACTCCACTCCACTCCCCACTCCTTTTCTTGCCTTTGTTTTGCCTGCCACTCTTCATGAACTCGCTTAAGCCGCATATGAAATATGCAACAAATCACAAGTAAAAGTTGCAATTTCGACCAGAAAGTACCCAGCAATTGGAGACTATATAACGAATTCTCTTGCGGATTGTTTCCATTGAGTTTCCGATAGGAATAATTTGGTTGCGGTGGGATCAGCGCTTCATGTGTTAGCCCGTAGAGGATTCAAAGATCAAGATTTTCCCACAGGCACTCAAGTGCAACAAAGAACTCGCTGGTGTGCAACAAAGAGCATGCCTAGGATATAAAAAATCACACACAAAAACAATGTTTAGGTCGGGTTTTTGTCAGAAGTTGCGACCACGGCTACTGGGACTGGGACGCTGTGACAAAAACAGATGCAACAGCAGCCTCGTGTCTGCAAAGGTGCTGTGCGGTGGGCTACTTGTGGCCATGGAGATGGGTCTGTGGGGATGGGGGTGATGTCCTCCGACAACCGACATGTTGCCAAAGGAGGTTAAAATATTTTTGCAGCTTTATCTTTAGACATTTGTCGAGGAGCAGCAGCAGCGGGTAGAAATGTTGTCGTAATGCAGCGACGGGATTTAACTGACATTGAGTGCAGCTCAGAGGCCACTCACCCACTTCAGGATGGCCGCCACACTCCGGCCTCTGGAGTCTGTGGGGCAAACAGATTGTCCCCATTCCCAGGCTCTGATTCTCTGGTGTGTAGACCTGGCAGTGCACCCATCACGCCCACACAGCTCTGTAGATGTGATGCTGTTCCCCTTTCTCGAGTCTGGAGTCCGTGGTTGCAAACCTCTCTCTGGACTCTGGACTCTACACCTTCCTCTCTCTGTAGACTCTTGAGTCCTGGTGTCGCCCATGGGATGTGGCCATTTTACGGCTGCCCTGAAGTGTGCTGGGAAAGCATTCAGTTGGGCGAACTTGTAGACTTGCAGCGGCTGCTGCTGCACTTAGCTGCAGCTGACGGTGCCGATGGTCCGGGCACCTGGCAAATGCTTCAAATTAATTTCACCGCATGGGGAAATTGCCGGCCATTGTTCCGGTGTACTTTCAGGGCATCAAGGAAATCGTAAATCAAAGCCCAACGAGAGCTGCCCGACCGAGATCCGGGATCTCTGATTTGAGGACCACAAAAGGAGGACCTTCCCTCATACGCTCATCGCCCGTGCCCGTTTTTGTTTGTCCTCTGCGAAGCGGGGCGTCTTATCGGCGTCTAATCTCTTTATGATAAAATGTTTATATTGGCGACAATATCAAAAGCACTCTCTGGCCAGGGGATGGTGTTTGTCGTTGGTAATAAATTCAGAATGCAGAGTAATGCCAGCCACCGCAAACACTCGGCACTTGGGCACTCGGTGGCCAAGTTTTCCACGCTGCTGCCATATGAAAGATAAACTCACGGATAAGAACTTTGGCCACTGAGCGAGAGGAGAGCTCTCTCTGTGAAAAGCGGATTGTATGTACAAGCTAATTTAAGTTCGACGCCAGCTGCCACTGCCGCTGCCATTGCCACACAAAAAGCGTTGCGGGGGGGTGCGTACCCTTGGATGGGGGTAGGGCCTAAAGTGGGAGTCAGAGTCAGAGTCACAGCTGTTGTCCAACCGCACGAAGCGGAGCGACTTTATTATTATTATCCCCGGCGAAAAAGTGGCAATGGGCCAGGACCATGGGCGCTGGTCTCTGGACTCTGGACAGAGTTTTGGCCAGCCAGCGCGACATTTGTCCAGCTGCTTCGTTTCATATTCAGGAGATACTTTTTTCATCATTACAATTTGTGTGCGAGGCTTTATGAAAAAGCCAGAAATCACAAAAGTGTGCTATGCCCCATGCCCCATGCCCCTGCCCCATGCTACTCGTTTGCTTTTTCAGTTGACTCTCTGTAGCCAGAGTTCCACAGGACTTGTCCATCAATTCTGTCACATCTTAATGGAAGGATAATGCAGCAGAACTCAAATGAGTGGAAAGGGCATTCAGTCTGCGGCAAGCTGGAACATCATCTTCACATCTCCTCTCGTCTCGTCTCTTCGCTTCTCTTTTCTTTTCTTTTTTTTTCGTATATTTTTCTCAGTTATTTTTCATTTTTCTTTATGCCTCGCAAAGTTGCCCTGCGACTGGTGGCTGGCAAAATAAAAGAGAGAAAAAGAAAAGTGGAAAACAAAAGGCAAACGCAAAGTTTTTGGGCCTCGCAGGCGAAGCCTGAAGATGAGGCAGAAGCTGAACAACTGACGAGAGTCCGACTTCGACTTTGGTTGACAGATGGAGGAGAATCCTGAGAGCATAAAGGAGGCCCACTACCCGTTCCCGGGAACCAACGCACGCCTCATCAGCAGCTCATCAACGACAACTTCTAAAATTTCACATCGTCTCAGCGTCCCATCGTTCGTCCAACTTTCTTGGGCGCGCTTCTGCGTTTAAATGACTTTAAGAATATCTAACAAAGTTTTTAAATTATTTCCCGAGTCGGGGCTAAAATGAAATTATAAAGGGATTTTCGCTGGCGGACTGCAGCTGTCGTTTTGGTCGCCGGTGTCTGGGCCCATGGCCAGGGCTTATTAACATTGGAAACTCATTAATATTGTATTCTTTTCCTGTGGCACCAACTCTCGCGCACGCCAAGGACTTAACTCGTTCATAAAAGTTTGGCAAATTTCATTGCATTAATTCCGGGCACCAGCAGGCAGGAAGGCAGGACCAGGTGTCGGAGCACAGACGCACAAAGTGTCAAATAAATCAAACAGTTTTTCGGCGGATGGGGTCCATGGGGGGTGTGTCCAGCATTCGAGTGGATCGAGTGTCGGCAGAGGTAATGATTCGTGCAGGGGGTGGCCATGGACGTCGTGCGCCCTGCACACTGGGCGGGCGGTCAGTCACACAATTGCAACAGATTTGACAAATACGCCGCATGTTTTATTTATTTGGTTACCCTTTCGGTGCTGCCTCCAGGGTCCCAGGATCGGATCGGATTGGATCGGACTCGTGTTTAGTTTACTAATTTGCAGCAGTAAATATTTGCGCCGAATGTCCCATGTCTCGTTGCCCATGTCCCAAAACTGGGTGACAATTGCTGCTGCATTCAAGTGTCAGCCGGAGGAGGGTTGTTGTTGGGTTCGCCTCTGCCCATATGGCAGGACACTTGATGATATTGACATTAAGTGCAACAACAACAACGCACACACACACATTGCAACCCCCGAAACGCAGGACGTACGAGCCGTAAGGGGTGGCTGATGCTGCTGCTGCCTGCTGCCTGGCGTAGGTGCTCATCGTAATCCCGTTCCGTGCGGCTCTGTGTGACAAGGAGGACTGCCATGAAATGATATATGCTTCTATTGTCGCAGTCCTCCTGTCCTCACCTAACCCAATCGCTTGGCAATCCGTGGGCCTAATGAACCATAACGCTTTATCGTCGTTTGTCCTAGTGGGGAGAATGGGCGACCGGGCGACCGAGAGACCCTGTCTTTGCGCCTAAGTGTGCGATTGGGATTTAATTTGATTGCTTCAATGCCTCACAAGTATCTGTGTGTGCCTGCGAGACATCGAGTGTGCGTGTGTGTGCGTGTGTGCATTGGATTGGTTTTCGCATCTGTGTGTGTGTGGAAGAGTGTGTGGCATTATCCTCTGATTTACTGTGTTATTTGGTCTTACTTTGTTTTACCGCTTATTGCTTATTACTTTTTCCACGACTCATGTTGCGTGTGTCGGTCTCTCTCTCTCTCCCCCTCACTCTCTATGTCTCGTATCTGTTTGAGGCTTTGTCACACTCTCCCTTTCTCTCTCAGTCTCTTTGCATTTTTTGTTGAGCCACCCCGTCCCGTCATGCATTAACGAAGCGATGACAAACGAAAAAACTCAAACTAAATCCTTTCTGCATTGATTGATAAAGTGCCTTATGCGAGGATTACCGAGGACATTGATTTACTATGCCTCTCGGCTTTAGTCTTTTTCCCCATCTCGTTCCTTTGCTAACACTTAATACTCTTACTTTTAGGGGTAAACGCATGGATTTAGTTGATGTGTTGTAGTTGGAGTGGGGGTTGGATGTTTTTGATGCACATTTTAGCTAATTGCACAACAATCTGGTGTGATTCCACTGGAGTGACCAGTCTCCTGCCTCATTAACTTGCCAGAAAAGTTGTCGACCTCAAAAGAGAGGCATTACAGAGTCGTCCTTCTGCTGCTCCTGCTTTTGCTGCTCCTCCACTGGCTGTGCATTTAAAAAGTTGCAAAACTCACGCAGACACATTCCTTCTGGTTGAGGTGTTACATTTTATTTGAAAACTTTTCTACCTTCACAGGATTGCAGGTCGCTTTATGGGTGGCTGCACAATAAGGTTGCATAAATATTGGCAAGCTTTTTTGGGCATTGTTTTGGGCCATGGTCATCCGATTGTGAAACCCAGTGGTTGGCCTTGTACATGCTACTGGAATTACCTCTGGTTGTGCTGCCTCCCTCCCACAGTTGCCTCTGTGGCAGTGTCAATTAACGCCTAAGTTGTAAACAAATTTCGCCCAGTGGCCCGCTGCACTCATAAATTGCAGTTAGAAGATGGAGGAGCAGTGAAAGTTGTGGCCCTGCTCTCTGCCCACTGGGGCATGGCATCCACAAGACTCAGGAGTCGCCGTCGAGACTCCAGGACCAAGTTTCTGCCAAGTGTTAGCCAAAGTATGCTTTAGCTAAATGCTGTTAGGTGGCAGTGCAGTGGCTTAAGCTGAGGCGGTGGCTGTTTACTTCTGACTTGGCGTTGGCCTGATTAATTAGCCGATGGCAAAGCGGATGCTGCTGCCGCTTCTTGACAAATTTGAGCGCAGTCTCGAGCCAGATTTTGTAAGGATGAAGGCGCAGCACGTGCGCCGGCCCATCGACCATCATAATTCACAGAACGAATCATTGTTTATGGGGCCAGAGGGTTGCTAGTTTAATCAGCTCCTAATCCAGGGACTCTTTAGATAAGCCGCCGACTGGAGGCATAAGCTCTTCAGCTATCTTCAAGTTTTGAATGCAGCTTGCCACAGAAACTGACCAATTAACTAAGGGTAGCATCAGCCTTATCCCTGGCTCAATGCCTGCACACACCCCTAAGTGCCCCAGAGCCCCAGCTCCAGCCCCAGCCAGGACTCGCAAAAACTTTGACACAGACTTGAGAGAATTTTAAATCAAATCGGAAGAGAGATTATATTGCAAATAATACTTATGAACTTATTATCTTGTTTGTGTTTTGTGTGGCCCCCAACAAAGGAGAAGCAGCAGCACAGGATGGAAGGCAGGCAGGAGATTCCGATGCCCCAACTGACCTAACTTGCCCCCGAATGTTGCCCCCTGAATGTTGCTCTGTTGGCATGCAGAACACGATTCCGCCATCCGTGCTCCGAGCTGGGATAGAAATTTAAGCCATAACTTGGCCCCAGTGCCGCAGAGTTTTGGCTTCGATATTGGTCTTTGGTTTTTGATTTTGTTTTTGCGGTTGGTCCTCTGCAGCTACAGGACCCCGAGGTTCCCGCTCTTCTAAATTCATGATTTGTTCCAACTTCGATGTTTATTCTGTGTGGTACAAAACTCTGTAAATAAATTTCAACAAAATTGTATAACAATACAGCAAACTGGCCTCCAGGGTAAAGACAAGGTTTTCGGGGATACGCGCCAAAAGCCCCCGACGAGACGGCCGAGCCTCAGAGCGTGGCATATGGTTGAGGGGAGAGGGACAGGGAGAGGGATACGTGGTAGGGTTAGGGCAATCCTATAACATTGTGAATCACAGGATAAAGTCTGGCATTTGGCAGATGGACAAACATTTCAGCGCCTGCCTAGCAAATTCCTTAAACTTTAAGAGTTTTGCGAAGAAATTATAAAAGAGCCGCTGGTAATTGTGCGCTGAAAGATCTGCGCAATGGTGGTGGGGTGGAGGAACTGCTTTTCGTTCTTCGCCGTGTACTTAATCCAATAAGGCAGCAACAGTTTTCTTAAGTAATTTGTTACCCCCTTTTGCATTTTCCCCACCCTTACCCCCTACACCAACAAACAGCCCCTGCATCCCATTGAGCCCCTGGCCGTTCTACTGGCCACGGCTTTGTTGTGCCGTTTAGTCTGGCAAATAGCAAACAATTTTCCTCAACTGTTCGGAACGGGACAGGGAAATTCTCTGGATCCCATGTACCTCCGCCCCCTCTCTCCCATTCAGGCAACTCTCTGGCATAGTTGCTTCAAGTATTTTTCAGCTTTTGTTTGTTCTCCCGGCTGGCGGTTGCCATTGTTGGAGGATGAAGCGCAAAAGCTTCAGGGGGCTTCAATGGTGGTGCAGGGGGCTGCTGCTGGTACCCCTCTTATCCGCTCCTGGGGCAACCGCATCGCTTTGTTGCAACAGCGTCAGTGCTTGAAGTGCTGGGGCGCCAGTCCTTCGTGCCGCTCAGGCTTTAAGCGAATCAATCAGTTGTCGGTTTTAATATAAAATGTTAATTGGAAATTTTCAAGCTGAAACTTTTGGCCGCCTCTCATTAAGAAATTATACAATTTGGTGCCCCCCACCACACCACCTCCCTTCCAAGAAGTTGGGAGAGAGAGAGAGAGAGAAAGAGGAAGAGACAACAACAAATTGTTTTTCCGACTCGATTCGGCGGGGTACGTACTGCTGTTCGGCTTTTATTATTGCTTTTTTATTGCGTATTAATTTTGCGTGCTTAATTTGCCAAGAGTGGGTGGTGGCGCAGTGGCAGGGTCGGCGGCGTGGGCGTTGACAGGGGCAGGGTCTGTAGCATGTGGCAGTGGCAGTGGAACAGTGGCGTGCTGCCACGCCTCAATGTGCGAAGGGCTTGGCTTGTAATTGGTGCTGTTGCTGCCACTGCCACTGCTGATGCTTTTGCTGCTCATTTTAATGGCAAGAAATTGAATTTTAATTAGTAACGAGGAATCTGTTACGCATCAGTTTGTATGTAATTTAATTTCTTAATTAAAATGCGAGAGCATGTCCGCATAAAAAGCAATGGAGGCCGGCCTCCTTCTTCCATAAAAAGTGGGACAGAATTACCGCTGGCAATATTACCATTTTAATGGTCCGAAAAGACAAGTGTTATGTTTATCAATATCCTCCTTAAAGGCGGATTGGAAGTGGGCCAAAGGACAGCTACAAAGTGTAGGACTCTGATCATGATGTTGGCTAATTGGCCGGCACTTCAGGGAACTCAATTGGAAATTGCCCTCGAATCGAGTGGAGATTTGACAGGGAAAATGCTTGTTAAATATTTAGGCTGCAACTGAAATCTCCGACAGGGCAGAGGGAGGGCAGAGATCTCCGACTATTGTTTATCTTTAATAAAATTACATTCTGCACAGGATAAAAGTTTCCATATTTATGGAACAGCTCCACCCCCACTTCTACTTCCACTTAGCCATGCCCATGGCCGCCAGGTTGTAGTGAATTTCCCTCGTGGGAAACAATTGCGGATTAGGTCAGGTTTGCTCCGTTTGCCCATTTTAGACAGCTGTCTTCTCCTGACAACATTTTCCACTCTTTAAGTTTTTGCCTGCACAATTTTCAGAGAGTCTTGCACAGATTCCTCCTCCCTCCCTCCCAAAAAAATAGAGCAAAGAAAAGCCCTGTGCCACTCGCCGAGTCAGCGAGTCAGTAAGAGCATTGAAAAAAAAGGAAAGACTGCACCCCGGCACATACATAATACACGTATCTTAGTGTCTGGCACACAGGAGGAGGAGGATGTGATGCTGCAGCAGCTCTGTGTAGTCGCAGAGAGGAGGCATGCCACACTTCTTTCTCTGCGGTCTACATAAAATGCATAAATTATACAACGTTTATGCTGTTCTGTTCCGCGCCATGCCACTGGCTCTTCTGCCCTTGCCTTTTGGCACTGCCAACTGGCTCTTGTCTGTGGCTGTGTCTGTGTCTGCGTTGCCCCTGTGGCAATGCCTGTGTATCTTTATCTGTGTCCGTGACAGGTGAATTCTGAATTTCAAGAGAACGGGCTTAAAGCCAGCTCCACTCCACTCTCTTGGCCACGCACTACACACAAATTAGGGTTAATTAACTTTACTTTTTAGACAGACTCTCGAAGGCGTTGCACTTCGGCATGGTTCCACTCTGATGCCACTAATTTTCGGCCCTGGCTGGTGCTGCTCCTGCTGCAGCTGCAGCTGTGTTACACTTTAGTGTGACGCCAACTTTGTTTGCCAAACTTTTTATTGGCACATATTCTGCAGTTGCGGCGCACTGCAGCCGAAGTCTGCCGCTGCCTCTGCCGTTGCCGTTGTCGTTGCTGTGCTCGTGTTTTTTGTGTTTGTGGCTAGAAACTGGGCTAAAATTAAAATGTTTCTCGCTCTCATCTCGGGCTCTACTCTGCTCTAGGAGTTTTTGGATAGCACAAACATTAGCATACCGCCGCGTGTTTGTTTGTGTGTCTAAAACGCCACACTTGACGCGCTCGAAGTGCAGCAGCGAAACATCAGAGAGAAGCGCGAACCACTTGCTGGCAATGGCAACAGCAACGGCAACGGCAACCACTAAGTGCGGATGTGGCTGTGGATGTTGGAGAGGATGCTGAAGCTTATGCTGGAGTTAATGCTGCCGTGGATGCTGCGGCAATGCTTTTCGCTTATAGAGGAAAACCGCTTTTCCACGCATCGAAGGCATCGATATACTACGACGAGTATCGCTCTGGCTGTCTTGGCAATTTGTGTTCGCATTAGCCGCTTGCTACGCTCTTCGACGAATTATACTCTTGAGCATCATTTAACAGAGAAAACGATAAATTAAATTACCCGGCCACCAAAACGACAGCAAGCCAACAAATTTGGACTTTCCTCCGTCTTCCAAAAACCCAAACAATTTGTCCCACCCACTCGCCACCTCATGGTCTGGGGCCCCGGAGTCCGGAGTCCGGGCGGAACGCTTAAGTCATAAGTAAGATCTACACACTTGATAAGAGTTGGAACTCAACATCCGAGACGAGCATTTCCAAAACACTAACTCACACAAATAGACATTGGACGTGTAAGTGTACACACGGATACATCCACATGCGATACAATCGTACATAAATACATACATACATACACATGTACATACATACATACATATATGTATGTACATATATCCGGTAGAATTTCCTCTTTATTTTTGGCACTGACTCTCGAACCTATTCCAATTCATTTGTTTTCCCTTTTGCCTTTTAACTGCCCTACATCATGTCGCCGCAGCAGAGGTTGTTGGTTTGTGGGGGAGTATTCAATGGAGCAGCAAGTGGCAGAGTGTGGGTGGGAGCAGAGAGGGTGGATTTGTGTGTGGAATCCACACTCTAAGCACTTGGCATATAAAGCAGAATCGCTTGGCCTGGCATAAAAAATTTATAACTTCGATTATTTCCTTTTACACTAAATACTAATAAATTAAATTGTTTTTTATATCTCAATAAATTTTTATTATTTTGCTACTTTTATACTTCATTTCTCGCCTGTGCCTGCCTCGCTGCCATCGGATAGAAGGTGTCGATTTAATGGCCCAGACGCGTTTGATTCGCCTCGCCCCTGCCACATGCCCCTGTTCCGTTGCTGTTTCTGGTTACGGCTCTCGTTGTGGCGGGTGGCACCCTCCTCTTGTTTCCCCGAGTTGCTCATGCTCATTCTCGTGCTCGTTCTCGTTCTCTTGCTGAGGGTTTAAGGTCAATTTTTGATTTCCGCTCTCAAATTGCTCCACGCACACACACACACACACACACGCATCCGCATCCGATTTGCACTTGGTTCTCGGCTCTCGTCTCTCTTACATGGGTGTAAATGTATCTGTAACTGGGGATCTCTGTATCTGAATCTCTGTATAACTGGACGTGTGTGTTTGGGTGTGTGGGGCATTTCGAGGAGCGAAACTTTGATTTGTTTTTCGTGCTTCATTTGATTCGAGTTGAGCGGAGTGGAGCCGTAGTTTCAGTATCCTGAGAGCCGTTTAATGAGTTGACGCTTTGAATATGAAAAGTTTCCACCCCTTCGGCAGAGGCAGGGTTTTTGCCTTAAGCTTTTCCTGTGAGAATTTATTGCATCGGTTTTAGTGTGATTGCTAATTTGTAATTTACGCAGTCTGCCCACGGCCTCCTTTTACAACTCGAAAACATTTTCAGATGCTCCAAAGGAGCACAGGACTTCGGGCAAGAGTTTGTTTTTTGTGTGTGCCTGTGTGTGTGTGTGGGTCCAAATGGCCGTAAGTGATTCATTTGGTGCCGGGCACTAGCCAGGAGTCACTCCAACTTGGGTAACGCTCTGTTGCACGTAGGTCATCAGCAAATAATAAACATAAACAGTTTATTGTCGAGGGCGCTGGGCCAATAAAACTCGTGGAAAAACGGGCTCATAAAATTACGCACTGAGGCTCAAGTGCAATGGGCATTAAATCCACACCAGGACTCTGGTCTACGAACTCCCGACACTTGTCTGACCTGACAGACCCATCAGTCAGTCTGCTCTACGCTCTGTCGTGGGTGCTTAATGCTGAATGTCCAACCAATTGGTCTTTCGGGCCCCCATCTTTGACCTCGATGGTGAACTACCGATAAGTCGGAACACGCTCCGCATCAGTTTTCCATTGAGATTAGCATAAATCGAGGGCTCACTGCTGCTGTTGCGGCTCTG
Organism: Drosophila subobscura; assembly: GCF_008121235.1. Classification (NCBI taxonomy): domain Eukaryota; kingdom Metazoa; phylum Arthropoda; class Insecta; order Diptera; family Drosophilidae; genus Drosophila; species Drosophila subobscura. The sequence goes on along the minus strand of NC_048533.1, from coordinate 23,340,652 downwards.
CCCTTCTTTTTTCTTCTTTTTATAAATTTTGCAAAGCTGTCGCAACAAAATTTTACGCTGTTTACACAGTGAAGTGTGCATAAAAGTGACGCTTATGAACAAGTTGACAGCGGGCTGCGTTACGGGCTCCCCAGAGTCGGTTTTAAAAGTCGTAAACATGCACAACTAACAGATTTATTTATACGCGGCATAAAAATGCACGAAGCTGGCAACAGCAGAGCGTCACAGGCAGCAGCAGCAGCACTACACGCCACACAAAGGCAGCTCAGGACAGAACAGCAGAGAACTGAGCCCGGGGAAAAGCCAGCGAAACGTATAATAAAATTGGCTGCGAAAGTGTTTCAGGCAACATGGATAAAAACGTAATCCGCGCCGAGTAAACGCCAAATGACTAACAGAAATGGAAAAGCGTAAGCAGCAAACGGGGAGAGGCAGGCATGGTGGGGGAAGGACATGTGCCTCAAGGCTCTCAGCCTTTGCCACTGCCACTGCCTTTGCCTCTGCCTCACCTCCTCACTTTCTTTCTTTGCCTTATGCCGCTGCCTCCCCCTAGTTGTCATTGACAGTCAGTGAGCAGGGGCTACAAAAATCTTAAACTGACTTAAAAAGCATAAAATGCCATGCAACGAACAACGAACCAGCGACGAAACGACAAGTTGCCTGGCATGTCAAACGACTTGGCGGAATTTAAAGCCAGCCCCCAGAAAATATACAACACAAAACCAGTCCCCAGTTCGCAGTTCCCAGTCCCTGTTCCATTTCTATTACACTCTAAAAAAAGTACATTAATTTCCTTTACACATAATAGATCAAAATAAAATGTACTAATGGAAATTATGCACAAAACCGAAGTGCACTCAATAATACAGTTAATCATTATTGGATTTGAACATTTGAATTTAACAGATAAAGGGAAGGAACATTAATATTCATATTTCCGCATTGATGAGCGCTTAAATTTCACAGCCTGTGTCTCGTCAGTCTCGACAAAATGTTAGCCAAATTCATTCTCAAAAATCCCTCAACAAATCAACAATACTTTTATTTTTTTTTCTCTGTGTAACAGTCACAGCACCCAATCCCAGTTCCATCTGGCAGCTCAGCTCCACCCTGCCCGCTGCTCCCGCCACCCTTCCAGCCATGTTGGCGCTGTTAACTTAATGGTGACAAGTGTCAAAACAGGGAACAGAACCCCTAAAACCCACTCACAGAAAATGCCAGGTCAGGGCCTGTTGTTGGTCCCCGTTCTCATTTTCATTCTCGTCCTCGTTCGATTGCCTTTCGCCTTTTCGCCACCATTGGGTAAATCGCCTTAAATCGCACATTTCAATCTTTTTAACGAACCTTATCGATATTTGCATGGAATAGGCCCCCGCCACGCAATATGCTAATGATATAATGTCGGACGGACAGGAGCAATGCGGGCCGGAGGTGGTGGAGGTGGAGATGCCCCCTGGTTAATGGGTTTTTGCATGCCGAAATAGTAGAAAAAAATATAAACAAGCGAAGGAAAATCCAATTCATAGATCATCTGTCTGGGCATAAACTATGGCATATCATGAAATTTGTATACGACTAGGGGAATGGTGTTGATTTTTCATGTTGCTCCTGCAAACACGCACATATGGCGCAGCATGTTCGATGTGCTGACAACTGGGATACGGGAATACAGGAAACTGAATACTGAATACCGAATATGGGATCCCTCTTGGAGGGAATACCACGCTCCCGAGCGGAACTACAAAATTTTTACTACTGCAAATTTACGACACTAAAGCAAACAATTCGCCAAATGAAAATTCCTGTGCGAAAAGAAAAAACAACTCACAAAGAGAATGGAAAAGTGCGAGAGAGCGTATGAAGAGGGGCATAGCCGGGGCGGCAGGACAGATGTTATTGTAATTTATGCATATACATTTTTGTTCCATAAATTCCATTTCATTTTTACCATATTTATTTTATAAATTTTTGCAAAATGTGCAAAATTGTGTCCGTAAAGAGCTCGAACCCATATAGCAAGAGGTTAATAAAAATATATCAAATATATAACTATAGATGGATATATAAATTTTTTAATGTTTGTGTTGCATTTGCGCTGCTGGAAGAGAAAATTCGATTGGCCTTTTTCCAAACAGCCAATGTGCCGGCAAATTGATTGAACTGGGAATAATGTTTGTGGCACGTGAAATGTTCGGTTTATTGCATTAGCAACAGTTTGTCCGGACGAAGTATGAACGGGGCTCTGGGGCAGCAACTGTCGAGAAGTGCTCGTCATCTTTCGCCATCATCTTTAGAGTCATTAACATTGCCAACGCCATCCGTGGCCATCAAGAGCGCATTCCTCTGCATCCCATGCCAGTCCCAGCCACAACCTCCGACATCCTTCGACATCTGCGGTAAGTGGCGCTAAAGCTGCTCTCTGCCCTCACTCACGCTGCCATCACTCCCACTTTTGCGGCCAACTAATGAGACTTTGCTGTTCGAGCGCGTGCAGACAGGAAAAGGTCCTTTGTAATTGCCATATGTGGTAATGGCCGTAATTGGTTTTCCTATTAGAGATTTAGTGACTTTTGTATTGGCCGTCCACTGCACATATCCGCCGCACTCTCGTCTCGCACGCTCTCCTACATGGCTTTCATTAAATCTTGGCCGAGACTTGAATGTCGCGCAAGTAACAAACAGGGAATTCGTTTTAGCCATTAGGCTTCGGGGCGGGGGGCGGGGGGGCTAACAAGTTAACAAGCGGCAAAGTCGCCAAGTCTAACACGTGACTTCGTGTCATTTGCTGAAATTTGGCGAGTCTCGACAGCCACCTACCATCCCTCCAACGCTCCATCCAAGGAGCCATCGCCTGAGGCATGCTGCTGTCTGCGGATATTTATATTTTATTTTTCCCTGAAACAGTAATTAGATGAATTATGAGAGAAGAACTCCTTATACACATTTGCATGTGTGCCCTTTTCTGTGTCAAGGTTTTCCGCCACACGCATGGGGGCACAACATTCCATCCATTCTACTGCCGGAAGCGGAAGCATTTGCGCCCGAAAGTATGCCACGTAAATGTTATTCTAGGGCTTTTCTGTGGAAAATGTTCTGTTTCTATTGTTACATTTTCATTCAAAATATTTGAGGCCTTGGCGAAGGAGGCCTTTAAGAGCAAACAAGAGACCGACTTCTCCTCTTTTGCTGCATTTGACAATCTAATTTTAATTGAATTTCATTTCATTTTATTGCCTCGGCCGTAATTGTTTCTCGACAGTGTCCTTCTGCACTCTGCTCAGTGCTCGGTGCTCGGTGCTTGGTGCTCGGTGCTCAGTGCGATTAAATTAATTGCCAAAAGTTGAGCAGAAAACAAAAATTAATGCATGAAATATGCTGCTCCAAAGAGAATTTTGTCAGGGGGGAAAAGGAGAACCGAACAAAAGCTACAAGAAATTGAATTATAAGAGCACTCCAACTCTCTGGCTTCCAGAAAATATATTGTGTCAGTGGTGGGGGAGTGGCGGGAGCCTAGGAAAATGTTTGACTTTATTTGGTATCTACAATTTGTGTGTAGCCCAAAAATTGCTTCAAGTGTGTCCTTGATGATCGCAGATGTACGAGTGCCTGCCTACTCTGTTTGGGTCTTAAATCTAATAAAATTCAATACAATTAATTTAATTTCCAGTCTTAGCCAAGGAAATTCAAGAGAAGGCTACACTTGCGACGTGCCTGCGTGCATAAGTATTTTCTCCGTCTCTCTGTTAAGTAAAAAAAAACGAAAGATGAAAAACAATGCAAAGAGGCGGCTTGAGAGTAATTTGCTGCGGAGACCTGTAGGCGATTGCCATTGCCATAGACATAGACACGGGCCAGGGCCAAAGATGGGGCAACAAACGAGCACCCGAACACATGTGAAAGGCAGAAAGCCATTGGCGTTGTCTGGCTCTGGAATTGCCTTGGTTTTGTCCTGCCTGGATTGGGTTCGCAGTCCTGGGTTCCCGGGCTTTGAGGTTTGTGTGTTTGTGTGTTTGGTTTTTGCAGTACGAGTCTGTCTGAGCCGACAAAAAGCGTAAAAGCAAATTGAAAATTTAACCTCAGGTTAAAAACGTTAGCGACAGTTGAGTTTAACGGCATTAAGGCCGTGCTAAGCTGTCGGTTACACACACACTCACAGACTCCCACACATGGCCACAAAAAACACACACACAAACACCACCTCGAACCGAACCAAACACATGCTCCTCAGACATTAGACATCGCCTGGAGTTTTAAGCCAAACTCTCATGGTCGCAGCGCTGTTGCCGCCCTGCGGCTCTGCTTCCCATTCGCATTTGGATTCTGATTTTGTTATTGCAATTGTTGTGTTTGGCTTTCTGCTTAGGCGGCAGCTGCTTTAATGCCAAAATCGTGTAGTTCATTACACAGCTAGCAGCTGAAATGACAGATACAGATACGCGTTAAGCAGACACACTGCCAATGCCACTCAGAGATACTTTTCAAGAGAGAGCGAGAGTGCGAGAACGGGGCTGTGTGTGTGTGTGTGTGTGTACGCTATAAATTTCAAGAGCCATCAAGATGATTACTTCCTGCCATGGCACATAAAAAATAAGTTGCAGCTCACAAAATAAACAACCAACTATGGCACTAAAACTTGCTCATATCCTGGGCACATCCGTTGCGAACGCAAACGCATATGAGTATGAGAGAGAGTGCGAGAGTGTGAGAGTATGGGAGGAGGCCGCAGTTTTCTTTCAGTTGAAATTATCACATAAATCAGAGAGGCAGCAACAGTATCCAGCATCCAGCAGCCAAGAGCCAACATCATCTATAGACTCGGCCGTAGACTCCACAAGCTGGAAGGCGAGAAACAACGAGCAGTTTCGGAGGCAAGGCCAACTTACAAAAGAACAACATTAAAAGTTTTGCAATCGCGTAATGAGAATCTGCTTTAAAACTTGCGACAGCCGGCAACAGCAGGCAGCAACAATGGTCTACAGCTACTTGCAACAGAGGGGCACACGTAAATTGCCAAGTATCTGAGGGTTGAAACTTAATTGACGCAAAAATGTACACAAACTTACGCACGTCTTCTCTTACAATTAAGCAAAGGTAGCAGGATGAGGAGGAGTCGGTTGCCCAGTCTGGTTAAATAATGCACGTAGCATGCAGTTGCCGGAATCAACCTTGTGGCACACCCACACCTGCCAGTGCACCTGCACCGCTTGCACACAAATAAACTTTTATCTACTGTGAAATTCAATTTAGTTTTTATTTCGGTTGCTCTGGGAACCACCGCTTGTTGATTACTCCCAAGCTCCGCCTGAATCCTGGAGTTCTGGGCTCCGAAAACTGTCTTCAGGGATAAGGGCTGGCAGATAATTAAATGCAAAATATTTCATATTGCATTTATTTCGAGGCTTATGCAAATAGTGAGCCATGAGCCCGCAAGATAGCAAAAGTTTGCAGGCCTTTGCCCAGTGCTCATTATGGCATTTGCATATAAACTCGTCTACTTTTTGGTGGCAACTTAGTTTTTGGCATTTGATATCCTTAAACCAGCTCGCAGGCAACACTGTTGAATGGAAAACGGAGAATAAAAACAGCCAAGTCGAGTCGAGCTGGCTAAAGCGGAAAGTGGGAGGACAGAGAAGTGTAAGCGGAGAGTCGAGAGAGTATCAATATCAATAAAAATCACACTTTGCAACTTGAGCGATAAATTCAAAGTGCCATTCCGATACTTTAATCCCAGGGACATAATGTCAGCTTGATGACGACGTGATTTCATGCAAAGCATGTAGCCAGTCAAGTCCGTCCCCAACAAGGGGATGGCCAAGAGACTCACAGACCCATACCCATACCCGTACTCGTATCTGGTCATGGAACCCAAGGACTGTAAACAATTGCCGGGGTCGTCTAAACAATGTCCCAGTTGGGGGAAAGCGTGTGCAGGGGGCCAACTAAAAGGGAAAACTGCGAAGGAAAGCTGGAAAATAAAAACTAAGGCGCCGGCTGCCGCTGCGGCTGCCACTTCCGCTGGAAGCAAGAAAAAATGTGGCCCAATAAAATCAAACAACAGACGTGATGCCCATAGCCCAAGGCCCATGGCCGTATCCAAAGCCGATCCCGATGCAAAAGTGCGAGAGAATCAATTGTGTGTTGACATTTTTATCAGCGTTAGGCGTTGAGACTCTTTGCCTGAGTCCTGAGTCCTGAATCCTGGCTCTGTGCGTGCATAGGCATGTCGTAAGCTGAAATTTTCATGGGTGCGTGGAAATCACAGCCAGGAGGCACAGAGTGAGGGAGATAGGGAGATGTTGACCCTTTTTTCGAGTTTGATCAAACGTGCACACCGAAGGCACGGGGTTGATGGCTGTGTTACGACCAGACGACAAAAGGTGCGACCTACCTAAATTATATATACACGGGATCTCTCTCTCTCTCTCTCTGTGACTGACTCTCTGCCTCCCAGGCTCCCTGCTGTAGGTTGTTTATGGCGCGTAACGTGCGTTTGCCTTTATGCTAATGCCAAATGCCTCGATGCTTGGCATTCAATATTCTGTGTGCGGCTCACGCCGCGTATGCGTGTTCTGCCTCTCAACTTTGATTGGGAATTTCGGCTGTGTGGAGTGGGAGACCGAGATATGTCAATGCCAATGAAACTTCTGTCAAGGCAACCGTTTAATTGTGCATCATAAGCCGCTTACTTAATTATGGCATGGCAGCCGTGGCGGTGGCTCTTGGCGTAATTAAAGACGAAGTAGTTTGAGATTCGTCGTCGCGCGACGTCTAGCCGGGGAATCGAATGAATAAAATTATCAGGCCGCAGCACAAAGCCTCATTCCGAGTAACTACTTTGGGGGCCACCATAATGAGGCTTTGCATTTGTGTCCGTGTATCGGTGTATCTGTGTGACCCAACAACCACTCGATGCGTGTGTGCGTGCGTGCGTGCGTGTGGGGTATTAGTGTCAAAGGCAGGCAAACCCATTGAGAGACGACAGGTCGATGTCGATGTCGATGGCGCAAACCAGCTCATCAGCGGCATCCAACTGAAGAGGCAGCATCCAACAGAAGAGGCAGCATCATTGCTGCTGTCTGTGGCAACTGTGGCAAATACAAGTGGAAGTACGTCGCTGATTGTTGCCACCGCCTGTGGTTGCCGTAAACTTAACAGCAAACAATTATATGCGCACACACACACACAAACCCACACACACGCACACATGCGCGAATAGTGGGAAATCAGCCGCAGGGATTAAGCCTCTCCGCTGCCGTATGGCTGGGATTGTGTGTTTGTGTGTGTGTGCCATTGTTATTGTTGTTGTCCTTGTAACACTTAAAATTTAGCACCAAGGCCGTTTGTTTGCTTATCTCACTTGGCATCAGCTATTCCACCCCCCCACACTACCTAAATCCCTGAATTCCTATCTCGACATTCGTACCATGATTCCATGATTCCTGCTCCGTTCGGAGGGTTTTGTGGGGAGTTGAGCAATCCTTGAGCTTTCCTAGGAACTCTCGATCTACAAGAGCATCAAACCTTCGACTCTTGGCCTCTCCCTATTCTACATGCACCTCGCTTAAGGTCGCCCATTCTCTCTCTCTTCAGTTGAACTGCTCTCTGGGTCTCTCGTTTAAGTCTAGTTTGCCAACCATTACGACATTGCTGTGTAATTAATTTTGAAGGGGTGGTGGTTGGGGCTGTCGCTGTCCATCCTTGGTCTTTCTAAGCAGCCATCAGCCCCTGCAAAGCTGGAAGGATGCATACTTTATGCCATGCACTTGCAAAGGCTTTGTCCGTGTGACATTACAAGGTTAATTTCAGCTTAATGTCACCAGGCGACTAAGTTATGTGGCCACTCACATACATACTTTCCCCGGCTACCCGCTGTTCTCCCGCAGCCCCTCTCCACTCTGCTGCTGGCTGCTGCGTTCTTTGCCCTGTCGCATTTTTCATACATTTTCGCTGTGTCTGCAGGGCGCGCCTGGCCCTGGGGGGCTGCCTGGAGCTCTAGCTCTGGCCTTTGTTGGAGTATTTAAATGTCCATAAAAAATTCAACATGTCCTTGCCACGCACCCTCCATACTGTCTAAACTCTTGAATGACAGAGGCAAAGACGCAGACCCGCATGTAAAGATGATTGAGGTAGGTCCTTCGGTGGCAGCTTTAAGAGTCGTTCTCTGGCATAAGTTGCCTGCATTTCCCTGAAAATGTCCATATACATATTTATGCAATCAGTCAAAAGCCATTGATCTGGGAGACACATGGAGTGGGGCTGTGGCAGACACTGGTGTTGCACGATTCACCATTCCGCTTCCCTAATCCGATTTGTTTCCCTTTGTGCGTTCGGCACCGGTTGTCGCCATTGTGGCACTGCTGCTGCTGCTGCTCCTGGGTTTTTCACACTTTATGCATTCTATTTGCCACACACATAGAGAGCTGTGTGCAAGCGTGCATGCCCCTTCATTCTGTTGCAAAACGAAACGAAACAATGCGGCAAATGTAAAAACAGCAAAACCGACATCCAAAGAGACAGGCAGACGAACGCAGGATCGCATTATATACGGCATATACTCCACTCGTACACATACATTGTATATCTGGCAAATCGTATTTACCTGACCCACAACAACCGCGTTGCTGAAAAGCCTGGAAAAAGCCCGGAAAAACCTCCTAATTAAGTTCCCATACAGCGCCGGAGCTTGTCTCGCTTTGGTTTTTCCCCCTCTTTGTTCTCTATCTCTCTTTCTGGCTTTGAGTATAGCTCTCAAATGCTCTCTCTCTCTCTGGCAATCTCTTCTCTCACTCTCTCTCTGTTCTTTGTATGTTTCCACATTTTTGGCCACTGCACTGCGACCTGAAAATTAGGCCACGACCCGACTCAATAACCGAGTCCGTACACTCGACTCTTACCTACCTACCTATCTACATTTTCTTGCCTTTTCTACACACACAAACACTCGCACACATACACATATGTACATGCAACCGAGCACACACCTTTACTCGTTTCCGACTAGAAAGTGTAATACATTCTTTTTTTCTCCCTTTTGGCAACCCGGGGGAAAATTTGCATACACGCATTTTTCAAGCTATGCAGAATTTGCCGGTGCCCAAATTGTTAGCTGCATGTCCGGTGAATTCCCAGGGGTTTTTTGCACTTGCTCAGCGATTTTTTAGACAATTTATTTCCCATTTTTTGTGTTCTCTGATGGGCCCTTGATGGCCTAGACCTCCAGAGTGGGCTTCTCTGGGAACAAAAGAGTTCCTGCAACATTAAGAATTTCCCAGGTATGGCAAGTTTGTTTGATGGGGGGGGGGCTTGAAGTTTTGCTTAAATTTTGTGCTCACGTAACTTTAACCGTTGCACGTGCAACATGTCGCAGTACTGGCTGCTGCCTCTGCAGATTTAAATAAAAGTTTCGCCTGGAACGAGCGCTCGAGCTGCGCGAATTGTGTGAATATCATTTGACGCCACCTCGGAAATTACAAAAATTTCATTTGACACGCAGAAATATTTAATATGCACAACATGACAGAGCTGGAGCTGGAGCTGGAGATGAAGGAGCGAGCAGAAGGCAGTGTAAGTGTAAGTGTCCTTGTCTGAATGTCATGATATATTCAAATTCATTTCGTTGCGCATTAAACGGCAAACAAATAGCATGAATTTGCAGCATTTTCTGGGCAGTGGCACAACGACAACCCACTGGCTACGCTTCCGGGGGCATCGCATGGGGCATCGTCGGATTGTTAGCCATGTCCCCAAGCAGGGCTCCTCTGATGTCCTCTGTCGCCTGCATAAATTATCAACGAGAAAGCAGACAGAGAGACGGAGGGAGAGATTTTTATCATTCTGTTTACCGAATTCAATTTCATTTTTATCGTATGCAATTTACATGCTGCCTGCTGTCCATTTTGACATCATGATTGATGTCCTATGCCGGCGACAGTCAATTATCGTCAATCACGAAGCTACCAGGAAGCACAAAAAAGCGAGAGCAATCAGAGATCGAAAGAGTGGTAAGAGGGGAGGAAAAAGTGCGTATTTTTTGCGTCCTGCTTTATTCGTTCCATCATTCTGGGGCTGACTTGCAAGAAATGTGCCACTGCCACGGCTATGGCTACGGCTCTGGCATTACTCATACGCACTGCGGCAGAGTCCGCCAGAGGGGGCACACTAAAGGTGATACTTTTAATAATGCAACCCGGTGGCAGACAGGAATTTGGCAATACATTTGATTACTCCATCTGCCCGAAAGGCAAACACACAGAGAGAGCGGGTCTTTAAGCCTTAAAGGCACCCCACCGTTGGCTTATCGCGAAATTGAAATCATTGCCGTCATTTGGAAGCCATTACGTATGATATATGCGCTAATCTGATATTCAGGGCCACCCCAGCCCCAACCCCAAACACACAAATCGAGTGAATAAAAATGTCACCGAAAGCGGCAACAACAATCAAAAAATACAATTTATACACGAGATCCTGCACAAAGGACCCACGAAATGCCTGCCCCGGGCACAGAAAGGAAACTAAACTCGATGTCCTTGCCTTAAAAGCTCCCCCCTGCCCCTCGCAGGTCATGTGGCATGAGTGGATGAGGTGTGTGCGTGTGTGACTGTGACTGTGTCTGTGTCTGCGCTGTTGATGTCGCGTAGTGTTGCATGCAACACACTCGCTAAGTAGCTGGCGGATTGAGGGTGGCCCTGTTGGCGCGGCGCGTGATCCTGCGAAAAGGTTGCCAAGGCAATTGAGTGTGAAAATTTTGTAGGCATAAACGTTGCCCCAGCCCCAGAGGCAGTGGCAGAGCCAGAGTCACAGTCTGAGGCTGGGGCACATAACATTTGACTAATGCACGAGCAAGCACTCAAATGCCGTGTCGATGCCCTCACCCATTCGGAGTTGTAGGAGGAGCAGCCGAATGGCTGGCTGGAAGCTGACTCCGCTGGCTATGCTGATGATGAGGCCAAAAGTTGCTCTGACAGCTTATGAGCCGGGTCAAAGGGCAGCAGCAGCAGCAGCAGCCAGGTGTGGATCCGCAGGCAAGGCGACGAAACCATCGACAAGTCAATAAATATGCTTTGAGATATTCATGGGCGTCATGTGCCCTGAGACGACGACGAGGAACAAGGACCAAGGACATGGCCCGTCTCAATCACGTGGCGACGCCTCTCATATGTTGTTATGCCACACGGCAGAGCAGAGACTGGGTATCCGGTGGTGTTCTGGTGTCCCTGCCAGACATTAGGACATTGACATTGATTTGTTTTTTGTGTATGCCGTTCTCGGCCATTGCCGGGGAAAAGTTTGCGTCATTGCGTCTCACATATTTGGGGTGGAGAAGTCGGGCTGGGGCGGAGGGCAGGGCCGGGCCGGGCCGGTTCCCGGTAGTAATACGCTTTTGATTTGCCCCGAAATTCCATTTTTCACAATTTAATGCGCATTTCGCTACGTGTTGTCGTCACCGGGGCCATCTGGAACGTGCTCTGAGCCACTGGGAGCCACTGACAAACACAGAGAATCAGAGAAAGCTTTATATATATATAAACGTATATGTATACACAATATGTAGAGACAGGAAAGCAGCTACACGGTCACATCTATCATAGCCAAAGCATTTGTCACGTGAGGGACAACGTGATTTCATTTTCCTGTCGCCATAAAGGTGACACATTGCATTCGTATTGCCTTGGTCCATTTGTTTTGTATTAGTATTAGAATATTTGCACATGTGTGTGTGTGTGTGTGTCTGGTAAATGATATGCCATCAGACTTTGCAGGAAGGAGAATCTCTCTCGTGCTGAAGGAAGCATCCATCTATGGCCGATCATCAGGGCGCATGCTTAATAAATACTGAACAGCATCTCCGACCAACAACAACCAAAAAGAACGAGGAAAAGCACTTGCAATTTATTCAACGCTTGGGTTGGGTGAACGAAAAGCGGTTGGCTGGGTTGCTGTTCTATTGATTTTCATGGGTTGTGCAAGTACAAGCCGGATAACATGTTGTTAAACCACAGCAGCGCGAGCAAACAAATTACCCACAGCAGTTGGCCAAAAATTGTTCAACATAACTTCAGATTTTATGGCCCACATGTGTGTGAGTTTGGTGGAAGTGCTGGAGGATATATGTATGTATGGGATATTCAGTGGGTTGTCTAGGCTGGCAGGCAGACAGCTGGCAGTCAAGCAGGAGGGGAGTTAGCAGGGTGCACACAGTTTACTATCAATTCTGTGCTCGTGTTCTATGTGGCTGTGAAATTAGCGCTTCACTGCATTCCTTTCCCACACCCAAACGAGACACGAAACTCCGGCAGCTCCTTTTGTTCTCCTTTCGAAAACCTGGCCAGCAACGACTTGGGTTTCGACCAACGTCTATAGACCTTCGACTTTCGCCTCTCACCGTCGCCTTCGCCTTCTCCCTGCGTCTTTTGCGGCTTGGCCAAGTTTCATGTCAAAAGTGCACTCCATGAATATTTCACTTGCAATCACATTGTTTTCCCGCTAACTTTTTAGATTGTTTTAACATGTGGCGGAAGTGGGCGTGGCATTGGGTGGGTTACGAAAGGCAGGACGAGGTGGCAGCGTCCTAGAGGGAGTGGCACGTAACGTAACGTAACAACAGCAGCAGCAGCAGGAGCAGCAGCAGTATCAAACTTTGGTTTTCACTCAATTTTGGCAATGCTTGCCACAACCTACTAGCCTTCTTTCTCACTCTCTGCCCCGCCTCTTTCCACACTTCGTTTCGCCCGTAAAACAGTTGGAAAATTGTGCATGTGTGTGTGTGTGTGCGCATGGCTCATGTGTGTGTGAGTGTGTGTTCATGTTGAGGTAATCCCTGATTCCCATGCGCTAAATTTGGTAGTTCAACTCGGTTCAGTTCAGCTCCCTATCGCCAGTTTGCCCTTTGTGCAGCGAACAGTTTAATACTTCACGGAATTTGGGTGTTTCACTCCTCCATCCTATAGAATTGGGTTTCTGCGTTTGGCCTGGCCGATATATGGGAGATTTATGCAGCCAAGATAGACAGAAAGACACACATACAGACAGATGGATGGATGTATAGATGGATGGATGGATGGATGAAGAGAGGGGAATAGTGGTAGAAATGGAGAGCCGACATTCTCGGCCACTTTAGGATAAGTAGCCGCTCAAAAGATATTACGTGTTTGCTCTTGGCAACTGGCAGGAAATGCACTTGCTCTTTTCCGCCTCATCTCCCGCTGTGTTTTCCCCAGGACAGCCGCTGGAGTTGCCTTTTGCCAAAGCGCCCTGGATTTAAGTTCGCTCCAGCTTTCAGTTACTTTTCGCAACTCCACGCGGCGTTTAATGAATTTTCATTTTTTTTGCCCAGCTTCCACTTTGTCGCTGTTTCTGTTTCTGATCCTTCTGCCTGTTCCCTGGGTGCCTCCAGGTGGGGTGGAGGCAAATGCTCAACAAGCTGCTGCCGCCGCCGTTTCATTTGTCGCTCCATGTTTTGCAGCTCCATCGCCGGCATGCCACACGGGACGCGCGGACAGGTGTTTCGCCCAGCACTCGAAATTACAACGGCACCAGCGGCTGCAGCGGTGGTAGCGGCAGCGGCAGCCAGAACTTGCAACTATTTTTATATTTTAAGCACTTTGCGTGCTACCAAAAATGTTGTTGGCAGTTTTTCGTTGCTTTGCTTTTTTTTGGGCGGCCAGCATTTGCCTTCCCCCAGGAGTGGGCGTCACTGAAGGTCATTGGGCGGTGGATTGGACCTGCAACAAAACCGAATAAAAACTTGTTTGATAATTTTCTACTCAAATTGAATACTTGCAACTGTATATGTGCTGCAAACTTTTCTTATTCTCTGCGAATAACTTTAATGGAAAAACTTTGAATATCAAACCGCAAAAACAAAAAACATCTACTACTCCTAGAGAATGGAAAAGAAGGGTGGAAAAATAGAGCCCACAGCGTTGAGCAGAGCAGACCCCCACCCACCCACAATGGACACTAAAATTGGAAAATTGAAATTGAATTGTACACAGAGGGGCATGGGCAGAGGGGAAGAACTGACCAGACGGAAAAACGAAAGAGAGAGATTCCAATTCCAACTTTCAACTGGGCCTCGGTTCAATGAATGCATATTTACCCCTGGGATCCCCATGAATTGGATGGAGGTCCAATCAAATAAATATGCAGAAATATGTACATACATACATCCATACATATTTGTGTACATATGTGCCATGTGGCACTCTCAAATTAGTGCCAGAAATAGAGATGACTCTGCTATCAACCACACAGACACATTGCCACATATCAGTGCCCAAGTGGCACAAAGTCATTTAGTTTATTAGCACTCGAATGGCGAATCCTGGATTCCTGAATCCCCCAGGCAATTGTCTGCCTGCCGGAAACCCTTTGCAGAAACTTCAAAAGAAAGTGTCAAGGCGAACGAGCGTCTCCACAGTGAAGAAATAGCTCTGTTCGACTGGCATTATTTCGTTATTATCCGCATCAAGGAGTCGATTGACAGGAGCACAGGCACGTGCTGCCAACGCCTTTATCCGGCTTGCGAAAATATTGTCACAGGAAAGGAGCCACAGCACAGAGAGTGCCATGCCAAGCCAAGCCACTATACAAAAGAAATTATATTTACAAGCCAACAGCAGCTCCGACGCACAGGAGGAGGAAAAGCCAGTGAAAACAAAACACAAATAGGCAGGGAGCCCGTCCCGTCCCATACCGAAAAAAAAAGGAAACCGGAAAAAAGCAGCAAGCAGAAAAAAATCAAATAAAATGCCAGAAACATGGCATTGAGGGAGGGTCCACGTCCAAGTCCAAGTCCATGTCCAGGACCTGCCAGGTTCTGTCTTGCTTCCAGTCAGCCTCCCACTTTTGTGGCTCCGTTTTGGCCAAGTGCGTGCTGGCTGACTTTTGGCTTTACCTACTTTCGCCTCCCTGCCCCTGCACGAATGTTTCCACAGCAGATAAATACAACATTTGACACTTCATTATTGTGCCCGCAGCGTAATCGAATCAATTCAATTCCAGGACCTCGGCCTCGCCACGTCACCCGGGCCTTGTCATGGTGTCAAAAGTGCTTGGCCGGTCCTTGTGAGGCTCCTCTTGCGACTCTACCGCTGCCTGTCCGCATCCTGTGACCCATTGTTCATCGTTTGGCAGAGCCCTACGAGCTCCAGGGCTCAAGGCAGCTTGCCCTGTTGACACATTCGCTTAAACGTATTAAATTGTTTGCCATCGCCTCTCTCTCTCTCTGACTCTCTGACTCTCTGACTCTTTGCCATTGACGTTGGACGTAGCTGACGCACAATTTTTCTTGTTTTTTGCTGCTGCTGCCACTAGCTCCTTGATGGCCCCACTGTTTGCTCATAGCGGAAGTGTGTCCCGTGTAGTCGTAGCTCGTAATCGTATCTCTCTGTCTGTGGAGCTGTATCCACATTCTGCTTTGTCACACGAAAAACAGAAACAAGAAAACAAAAACGTAATCGATTACCTTGTAACCGGATATGAGCGTATCCGTTGGCATCTGCGAGTCGCTTTGCCCCCAAAAGTTCGAGAAAACGTTGGCTGGGGCCGTGTTTAATTGAGTTTAATTGAGACCGGCCGCAATGCCTGGCTATTTATGCAATAATCATTGTTTAATTACAAAACCAAATAAATACACGACTACTAATGCTGGGCGCCCACGCCCACGCTCGGGCTCAAGCTCGGGCGCGAGCACGGGCACGGGCACTGGCGAGAGTCCTTTGAAGTGGTCGCCATGGGGATGCATTAATTATGCATGACACACGACATTCATGATACGCAAATGTGTGACGGAGAGTCTCTCAGATAGGAAAAAGAGAGGAGTGAGAGAGGAGAGATTGGGGCGTGGGCAAGCGTGTGAGTGGCTGTGTGAACAATTGAATTAATGTCGGTGCTCAGCAGAGCGGCGGCCCAAAAGTATGCTTTAATATTTAAGTGCATTTTAACACTTTGAACCAACACACACACACACACAGGATACACACACACTCACACACAGAGAAAGATAAAATCTCTTAGGCAATTAACTAAAGTCTCTTTGGCCCACACACAAGAAGAGAGGACAAGAGCGGCAATGAGATTGACATATAAAATTGATTAGCAAATCAACAGCAAGTGCATTAAATTACTTACCCAGTCCCCCCATCCTCTATCCCCTACCCACACATCATGGCATTCTCGAATCCCGTTACGGACTCTTGCCACTGCGTAAATTTGACAACTTTCATATGGATGGGCATAATAAAATGCACTTTATGAACTTTCCGACATTTGACAAATATTCTTAAATGCACTAAACCAATTAGAGCGACCAGCACACGTACACACACACACACACACACTCCATTTTCATCCTGATGATGATGTGTGTCCTGTGTTGGTGTGTGTGTGTGCACAAGCTCGTAAAACCCCAGAGTGTTCATGTGTGTTTGTATGCGTTTGGGACGTGAGTAATAATATTTTGAGTAATTTGTTTTATGTATTTTAAACGAAAATACCAAAAATCACTTGATATTAAACTTCTGCCTCTCTTTCTCTTTATTTTGCAGTGTGTGCCCAGAGCATGATGACAAAGAACGAGCCCATGTTTATATCACGCTCGGAGACCTTCAAATTCATCACCGGCGAGACAATAGTGCTGCCCTGCGAGGTGGCCAATACGGGTAAGTGTCAGAATGAAGAAAAATATTGACAGTAAAACATTTTGGGGGACTGAAATTCCATTTCGCCCACGCAGTTTGCATTTAAATTTTTGCGGTCGGGTGATTGCTAAACATATACATAATTAAGCCGGCATTATATGATGGCCAGGCTGCCCACAACTATGCATTAATCCCATGGCTGGGGACTGGTCTCGAGTTCAGGTCCATTTCGACCACAGAAAAACAGAATGGATTTCGGTATACGTCGGCAGCAGAGAGAGTGGGGCAAAGAGGGAAGAGAACGAAGCACAATTGCCCACTGACGAGTGTCCGATCCAAGACATGTGTGTAGTGGTTATGGCGTTTTTGTTGCGGTCTTTCGCTTCACTCAAGTCGGTCCGGTCCGGTTCGGTCCGGCATTTCCAGTGGGTGGAAGTGGCAGGGGCAGTGGCCATGCACGTTTTTCAATTTAAATGCGGTCGTGTGTGCGAGATTATTTGTACATAACCAGGATTTAGCATAAGCAACAGCCGCCTTTCGAGCAGGCTAAAAGACGGAGCAGAACGGAGCGAAGATATAAGAGGAAATAAAATATAAGAAGAGGAAAGAGCAAGCGGCGCAGGCCGTGAAGAT
This sequence comes from Drosophila subobscura, assembly GCF_008121235.1. Classification (NCBI taxonomy): domain Eukaryota; kingdom Metazoa; phylum Arthropoda; class Insecta; order Diptera; family Drosophilidae; genus Drosophila; species Drosophila subobscura. The sequence continues at coordinate 23,323,376 of NC_048533.1, read as the reverse complement.
GGTCAGAACAAAATGCTACATAAAAACTTGGACCCAAGCACTTGGAGCACATTTTATGTACGAGTATTGTACGGATATGTGTGTGTGTGTCTCGCAGATGTACATATGTGCCCGAGTGTAGTGGGATGTGGGATGGGCGATGGCTGCGGTCGAAGCATTCCTTTTATAAGGAAAAGAAATACAGAACAAAGAATTTCATTTGCGTTTCTCATGCACTTCATTGCCTCTGACAACGGCGACGAGGAGGGCAAGGACGAGGAGGTTCAGAAACAAGTAGAGGACCAGTGCCAGCTCAGAGCCAAGATGAAGACGAAGCAGACACTGAAGATGCGATACATAGACAATTTTCTGCAACAAAATTATAGCTGCGGGCATTTGGGTACTAATAATAAAAAAAAAACAGACACACAGAGAGCAAAGAAACGAAAAAGAAAGTACAGTATGAAGCACAAGAAAGTAAATATAAAAAGAAAGCACTAGGAATGGGGGGAAATAAATTGCCTGGGCGTTGGTTTACTCTGGCTTTGGGAATGGGGCGTGGAAGTCGCCCCAGTTTGTCCCCGACTAATGCCGCATTATGCTAATAAAGTGCCCATACGACAATTTCATTACAAACATCTCACAGAGAGAACACAGAGAGAGAGAGCAGAGAATGAGAGAGAGAGCTCAAGTCCCGAGGCACCTCGTGGCTTAAACGTAATAATTAAAAAGTGAAGCCGCAGCGCGATTTTATATTTTTTAATAACGCATGCTTTATGGAGGAGATCCCCCGGTCCCCCTTCAAATATGATTAGCTTTTGAAAACGATTGCCAGAGCAAGAGCAGAGCAGGTGCAAGATGCTCATGGTGTCCCCTTTTTATGGCCGTGGCCCATAAAGTGTAAAAAATAATTGATAGAATTTTTAAAACCACACTAAAAGCGAGTACTCCAACAGTACAATTTATGCTCATTTTCATTTCGTTTTATGGATGCAAGAGGCTCATAAAAATTCGAAAGTAATGAACAAAAATCACACAAAGGATGCCTGAGTGCGTGCGTGTGTCTGTCGGCATTTAAATATTATATGGAAATTTCTTTAAACACTTTTTGCCGAGTTGTGCGCTGCCAAGGAGTAATCTTTTGACTCGATTGTGTCTGCTGCTGCTGCTGCTCAGACAATCAGACAGACACTCAGACAGAGCGATAGTCATCGTCTCTCTGGCTCTCTCACTCTCTCGTTCTCAGGATAAACAGTGAAACAGTTCATCATTATCATTTCATTTGAATTTTTATTTGTTCTTCAATGTCTGGCACGCAAGTTTCTTGTGTATTTTTCTGTTTGTTTTTGCTTCTGCTACTCTACTGATGGCTCCACTGCCACTCGTCCTCATTCTCCTCCTCTGCCATGTCTTTTCCATTTACCGCTTTTTCTTATCCACCGCCTGGGGTTGTGCAACAACAGAGTAGTCGCACTTGGCCAAACAAACTTCAATCGACAGAGATACCCTGACAACTAAAAAATGGGTACATTAACTGCGATATTCAGTCGCTCAAAGTTTCAAGTGGGTGAAAGCAATTATAGAAAATCTCCCACTAAAACTATGCACATAACTTTAAAATTCTATAAAATTTCCAATGACGTAAACTGAAAATGTTGCGTAAGGGAAGTAACTAACAAGGTTGATAAGTTCTCCCAGAGTCTTCTGTGAAAGCATAATTGCATCCCCATAGATCAGCCCACAGACACTTTGCTGCCTGGCCTTAATGTGCAATGTGGCTTATGTTTTTAGGCCAAAGAAAGCACAAACACAACGACGACATGTCTGTCACTCCTTTTGTCCTCGATTAGTCTCTTTTTCGTTTGCTTAGGAAACTTTCCAGCTAATCCTTCGCAAATCAGTTTGTTGTTTTCTGCTTTTTGTGGCAAGTAAATATTATTATATAATTTATGCTTTAGTGTTTGTAAAATTCGTAAAATATTCATGAGCTGCCACTGGCCTTGGCTGTCGTTTGGTTCACTTACTTTTCCACTCCAGGGGTCAGTAAATTCGTTCGATTCGATTCGAGTTCATAATATTTTCATTGCAAATCCACGCCGATGCTTTTTTTAAGTGCTGCTCATTTTAAGCTCTTCTAAATCGGCTAATTAATTGCTCTGGCCACATTGGCCACTGCTCAACTTGTCTGCATGCAAAGCCTTTTATGCTGCCGAGTGTCGTGTGAATTTTTCATTGCGGTTACTGCGGCAGAAGCCGGAGTACAGTTGTACAGTTGTACAGTTGCACAGTAGTGGCAAATGTGGCAGCAAAAACATTTAACAACTATGGCTACTGCCGCGGCCAACTGGCATGGCAGTTAGTGCTGTTGCCGTAACTGTAAACTCGCCTGCAATAAAATTCAAAACACAAAACCCCGTCATTGCGGCCATACAAACGCTCATTACGCTTTGATGGAGCTTTGTCGGCGCTGCGCTCCGGTCCGCTCCGCTCCGCTTCGGTCCGCTTCGGAACTATTGCCCAGAAAACGGAAATGGAATCGTACCGCAAAAGTTGAAGTTGTGCAAACAGCAGAACGTGGACCCACAAGTACTCCACATTACGGATGGATTGGATAAAGAAGAAGTGGCCACGGGGTAGCAGCAGGGGCAGGGGCAGGGGCAGAAGGAGGCAACAAAGTTTCAATATTAATGCCATTTACAGTTCTAATTTCGCTTTTTACTTCTATGCAACATACACACGGATACAGACACGCACACGCTACACTTAACACATTCGCACACACACACACACAGGCACAAACACTCTCAAAGTTCCACAAGAAGTTGCAGATAAGTCTCTGCCTTTGCCTCTGTACACCGCACCTCTCCGCTCTAGTTTACTCTGCGGCGGCTAAGCCGCAACATCGTTTATCTTCGGGGGTCATCATCTTATAATATTGGCCTTTCCGACATGCAATAAATTGCGCTCAGACAAACAACATGTCCGTTGGTCGGCCTCTGGTCCGTTCTGGAAGCTCCTACTACTACACTGCAAGAAAACATGGCTTACAGCCGGTCCAAGCTGCTCCAAGCTGGACAGTGCGAGTCAAAAGCTGGCCGTAAGCAGACCATTACACCCATATTGCGCATACGCACAGTATGCCCAAAGCAAACAGACAAAAGCGCTGCAACAATGCGAACATTGGCCATATTTGAATCGGTTCTACAAGTGTGCGTCTGTGTGTGTGTTTGCATGGTATACATGTAAATGTGTGTGTGCCTGTCACTGGGTGAAGTGTAGAAAACTAAAAGTTGGCTTTCGGGCTGTAAACAATGAACAAGCGCTTGCCCTCTCACTCACTCTCTCCCCCTCTTGCTGTAGCAGGCCGTGCGGTCGGCCATTTGTCCAGGACGGAGGCCTGTGTTTATGTGGAACTCCATGTGCATGAGCCCGAAATGCTTTTACCGAGTTTCCGCCCCATGCCAGACCTCATCCTCAATGCCACTATTTCTATACCCCAGCTCCAGACCAAGACCAAGGGCCAGGACCAGTGCCAGGACCCATCTTCATTCTGATTCCCATGCTCGGCTTCTCGCTCGCTTAACGGCGCAATTGTTTGCATGTATTGTTGTCGTAATGCTTCAGCTCCCGCTCCCGCTCCCACTGCCTGCCTTCCCCTACTGCTCCACCCTCCATCACTGTGGCTGTGTGTATCTGTGTGTGTGTGGGCTTCTATTTAGTTTAGAACACTTAAACCGGAAATTGAGGCGTTTCGTGTTTTGCTTGTTTTCGTTAGATTGTTGTTATTTTAGTTAACAATTTATTTAGTTGCAGTGCCTCTCTGCCGCTCAAGCAGGAGCAGGAGCAGTGGCACACATGAGCCGGACTCGTAATTTATGTGGTCTTGCCACTGCCCCCATGGTTCTGCTGCTGCTACTGCAACATCTTGTCCATTCAAGAACAAGAGCCCACTGTGCTGCCTCCTCCACAGTATTATTAATTTCCTGCCCAGACGGGGACACAGACACAGACACGAGCACGACACAGCCACAGACTTCATCTCCGATTTCGTTTTTTGCAAGCGATTTCGACAAAATCATTCTTTCTGGCATTCTGAATGTCATTCATGGACAATGGCAAAAGGTATTTTGGGCTGAAAATTCCATAAAACAAAAGCCAACCAATTAGGCCGAACACTGCAAGAATTAACCAATTTTCCAATTGCCATCTTCCCATTGAAACCAAATAAGTAATTGACAGGCTCTAATAATACTTGCAAACCAGAACGAACGAAAACCTTTCTTCAATTTGCATATCTTTGGCAGAGCACCAGCCCCAGCCCCGGCAACAGCCCCGGCACTATAACACTACGATGCCATACGCCAACGATGTTGCTTCATTCATAACTCAATCAAGCGGCTAATATGATATGACTGCACTTTGCTGGCAGCACGTATATGCATGCATGCAAGCCCCCTCCCTGCCTAATGCCCGGGGCAGGATGCATGCAAAGGGTTCCCTGGTGTTGAGCCCACAACTCAATGCCCGCACACACCTCGTCTCCCATCCCGTCCCGTCCCGCACCGTTCCGTCCCAAGTGTGCCACAAGAATTATATTTTTCCTACGTTGCTGAGTCTCTGGGACAACTGCTATACGACTCTACTCTACCAACGACTCGACTATGCCACACACGCTAACGACAGCAGGTGGTGCTCGTTTATTTATTTGTTTTTGCAGTGCACTGCGCCTGCATTGCCCTTCTCCTGTACCCTGTACCCCGTACCCCGTACCTGTGCCTCTTCCTGTGGCACAACCTGTGCCGCCTCGTTCTTGGCTTGGCTTGTTGATGTTGTTGAACTCATTGCAAATAAATACGCTTTTTGAATGCGCATGTAAATGACTTCATAAGCATTTTATTACAGCCAAGGCAGGCGAGGAACCTCCGTTCCATCCTGCCTTCTACTCTGAGTAAATTCTCATCTGTGTGTGAGTGTGTGTGTGTGTGTGCGTTTCGTGGTGAAATCAATTTAAGCAGAGGGGACACAGACACGGACATGGGCTACATGCCACATAATTTTCCTTTACTCTTGATTTTTGGGCTTCGGAAAAATTGTTTTAATTTTTAATGAACGCCCCTCGCTCGTCGGCGGCGAAACACGGAAGTCATACATCATTAGTAGCAAAATCCGGCTGCTTCAGTACACAGCCATTCGAATTTCCAATACACTGACTCACTGGCTCCCTCCCGCCAGCTGCTGCTACCACCCAGCAGCCCTGCTGCGGGCGGCTCTTCCTGCTGCCTAACCATTTCCCTATTCCGTGCTCATTCGCGTTGCACGCGTGCGGAAATTTACATCGAGCAACTCACATAAATTGAAAAAGGAATCACAATTAATGAGTTCGATGAATACGCCATTGCCATTGGGTCTGGTGCTTGGCTCTTGTGTGTGTACGTGTGGCTGCCACACACTCTTTGGAGCTCTTTCTGTGGGTTTGTGTGTAGCTGTCTGTCTGGCTGGCATCCTTCCTCCTGCGTGCCTCGCACTGGCAGCTTGCCCGCACTGCTGAAAGCATCCGAGTTTCTGACTGCCTCTCATTCTGGCATATGATTGCAAATGCCGCACATTAGCGGATATCAAGTGGGTGTTACTGAGTGCCTGTCTGACTCTCGCTCCCACTCTCCTCTCCCACGCTCTCTCCCATCCAGCCACAGCCGTTGTTCATGCCGCCTGTCTGCGGTTTATGCCTCCAATTCTGAGTGTCTCTATGTGTGTATGTATTTGCAGGTCCATGCCAAATTGAATTTCTAGCCTTTTTAGATCCTTTGAAGCGTCCTGTAATTGAGTCATTTGAATTCTGACTTTTCAATTTGCGCTGCCACTGCCACTGCCAGTGCCACTGCACTGGTGTATGCCACTCGAATCTGCCATGCAATTTAATAACTCTCAAACATAATTTATTAATCAATTATAATTTCATCTCTCTCTCCCTCTCCATCTGATTGCAGACACCTATGTTGTGGCCTGGAAGCGGGGTATTGCCATATTAACAGCTGGTTCCGTGAAAGTGACGCCCGATCCACGCGTGCGCCTGGTCAATGGCTTCAATCTGCAGATACGTGAGGCCCTGCCAACGGATGCCGGCGATTATATTTGCCAAATTGCCACGATGGATCCACGGGAAATCACACACACTGTCGAGATATTGGGTAAGTAGGCCACAACCCCGAACTGACTGACTTTTCGACATTGTGGCATTGTTATGCAAAGTTTCCACCGCCATCACGTGCTCCAGCCCCTGCCCCTGCCCCTGCCCCACCACTCGCAAAAGCAGTATCCATCCCAGAATGGAGATTGACGTTCCATGGGATTTTTATGGGGCGGTAGAAATTTATGCAGCCTCCTCAAATCACTCGGGCCCCATTGTTTGGGCAGATCCATGTACCTCTCGCTCTTGCCACTGATGGTGATGCTGGTGATGCTGCTGATGCTTCTGCTGCTGCTACTGCTGCTGTGTGTTGGTCAAATTAACATATCCTTAGATCCTTAGATCCTTGGTGCTTAATGCTTTATGCGTCCGGGTCCACTCAAATATGCAAAGTAGATTCGCTGCAATTTGGCCGCTTTACGGCCACAGATTCAATAGAGAGACGTTGAAAAAAATCAAAACTAATCTGCCATTTGGCCCCAGAATTGTGGCTCATCTTTGGATCCGAAACCCAGCTGCAGGCCTGCTGCCTGCTGCCCTCTGTCTAAGCCTTAGATGGAGATGTAGAACGGATGCAAATTGCTGCTCCTTTCTAGCTCCCAGCAGTCCTGCGCCCAAACTACTTCCTGTCGGGACGGGAACGGGGACATGGACGGGACCCATTGTGCCTAACAAGCGTGCGACTTCGGCTCCGCTTCAGCATTTGCCATCGGTTCCGGCTGCGAGCTTTGTTTCTGCTTCTGTACCTACTTTTCCTTCACTCGCTGCCGCCGCTGCTCCTCCACCTCCTTTTTATCCTTGTGGCATGCGTCTTCGCTGGGCTTCTAATCAGCAATGATGAATAATTTACATATATTTCCCCCCCAATTACAATGTTGCCTTTTATTTGCATACCCCTGTGTGTGTCTGTCTGTATCTATTGGTGTGTGTGTGTGACTGCCACGCCTTCTGCATTGCTAACACTTGCCTTTTAACTCTCTTTTCTTGTGCTTTCCGTGGCTCTGTGTGCGGCGCATGCAAATTGCGATACAATTCCCCAAATCTCCGAAGTGCGCTGAAGCCCATCTCCATCTCCATCTTTCTCTCCATGGACTCTCTTCTGTCTGTGCCTCCCCTCCCCTACCTTTCTCAACTCTATCTTCCACTTCTCTTAGCTGTATCTCCCCTTTCCCTGAAATCAAACTTCCCTTTCATCCATCTTGTGTCTCCCCTTTCGCTCAGGTCACTCCTCCATTTCTTGAACTCTCCCATGTTGAGTGCCATAAAATGATTGAGAAATAGTTGTATTTGCGGAATTTAAAGCGGCCTTTAAGCCGATACATGGATTTTTTTGTTTAAGCATTACTCGGCAGGGAGCCTATAAAAAATGCGTATTTATTTTAGCAGCGGCAACTTTTTTCATTTGTCATTGAAACTTGGTCCTGGCTTGTGGTCCTGCCACAGCTCCCACATCCTCCTGGCAGGGGCGTCGGCATCGCCGCAAGCAAACATTAAACGAAGACTCGTCTGAAAGGAATGGGGTTCGGGGGCACTGTTGTGGTGCTTCCTGGGGCAACAGCAGCCACGGACAAAGAGTACGGAAAAAAGTCGATTATTGAAAAGTTTTGTTTATTTTATGTGTTTATTATGCGCTCCGTTTGCCAAATAATGATCATGGCCAGAAATATTTCGTTTATTGAACTTTTGCAGCGCACGTAAATTTCTCGCTCAGTTTTTTTCTCCCTCCCTGCCTGCCCAAACCCACCAACCATGGAACCCATCTCCATTATTGTCAAAGGAGAAACAAGGAAAAATAATGCGCTGTCGAAGTTTTTATAGGCTCGACAGCAGACAACCAACCAACCAAACAACCAAGCAAACAACCATCCAACCAACAAGCATACAAACAACAAGCAATCCTCACTGCTGTCCGAGGAGCAACAACAACAAAAAGTGCGATCCCAATCCCGAATCCGTGTGGCACGGGACTCCACTTCCACTCCGTATATAAATTTCATAAAGTTTGCCGCTCTCTGGCATTTCGGCCTGGCAGTTTTTACGAGCGTAAATTACTTTCAGTTTGGCTCACACTAAAGATGAAAAAATAATGTGCGCTCTTGCCAAAGTTTCGCACTTGGCCAGCGACGTCGCACTTACAAAGACATTAGCCCCGACGATGGCCAAAAAATGGACCAACTGGATCCAGTCGATCCATGGCGTCGAAGCCAGAGCAAAGTCTCAGCCTCAGCCTCTGCCCCTGCCTCTGCCCTTAGGCCTGGCCAAGCAATGGCCAAAACTTTGACCGTTGACAAATCTTTTAATATGGCCCAAACATTAATATCTGTGCTTTGTGCTCTGTGCTCTCTGCTTTCCCTCCTCTCTCTCTCTCTCTCTCCTGGAGCCAACATAATTACAGAAGAGCCTCATGCCTGGCTCTCACCTAACACCCAACCGCCGCAGCTTCAATATTTGATGTGTCCGTGGATTCTGCTGTCAAGGTTGCCCAGCGCCTCCTTGCTCTAGTCCTCTGTGCCCTGACTGCGCTGCCGACACTGTTGGCCAAGTGTCAATAGAGGGCAGGCTAACCGTGTCAAGGACTGTTGCATTTGCATGCCACCCAGGCTTAAGCTTAAACTTTTGCTTAAAAGCATTTTTATTAATTCAACCAGCGCTGCGGCATCAGCTGTGGCAGCTGCAAGTGCAGCATTATTCATATGACGTTTAGAAAACCAATTAAGCCTTCGACACCGCCCACATCCACATCCACAATTCAGAATCCACAATCCGTCCATTAGCCAGTGGGCAGCTTGTGTCTGTTGCCACTCAGTAGGGCAGCGAATCGATGTGTTGTGGTTCGGCTTGGTTTGGGCCATGTGGCTCGCCCAAATCCAACCGCAAAACATTATGTTATGCGGTGGCAGTCGCGGTCAGCCAATGCGGCAATTTGCACATTTTTATCAGAGCCATAGCCATCAGGCATCAGCCATCAGGAATCAGCCATTGGCCATCTGATACATGGATTTTTAAATGCATTCTGTGCGTGACTTTAATTCGTATTGTGTTGTGTTGTGGGGTGCATGGAGGTGTGGCTTTGAGTGCTTCCACAATTACAATTAGCCTGCACTCGAATAGGATTTCTCGAAAGTTCAAATGCCACCGAATGTGGCAATTAGGAAGTTAATTACAGGACACCGCAAAAGTCCAAGGTGGGCAACTGTCTCTCATCCACTTAAAGTATCGATGACAATGCAAGCATTAAACCGGAAGCCATAATTATTGCATTGACTATCATGTCGTGTCGTGTCGTGTCGTGTTGTGTTGTGTTGTGTGGCATAGAAAATGAAGCCTCATTTCTGTGATTTATATGCACAATATGCCAAAACAACTGTTCACGGACACCCAGGCGGACACGGATACGGAGACGGATGTGGCTACATAGGAGACAGAGACAGGGCACAATTGGTGGCAGTGGCAGGTGCTGAGGGGGGGCAGGGGACAGGGGACAGCCTTTAATTATGGGCAGCTGGCCAACACAAGTTCCATTCTGCAGCAGCACAATGGGTGGAACAACAATGTTTGTACACTAACAAAAGATGCTGCTGCAGAGTGGGCAGAGCAGTGGGGCTGAAGGTAGAGGTGTGCCATAATTATATGCCACAAGAAGGATAAACAAATGCCACAGACACACACACACGCACACACATGAATCTCTCAATGCAGACACGCATACTGGCAAAAGTTTCTTTGGATACTTGAGACAAATTACCAACACACTGCAAAACCAAAGGGGAACTTGCACCATCTGAGCATGCAGCTGGGAAGGCAAAAGGTGGCACGGCAGAGACGGAAAGGGAGGCAGGTCTTAGCCAAGTGAACCCACAATTAAATGCCAAGCTCTTGGATCCGTTTAAGTTCTCTGGCAATAAACTTTATCGCCCTGCAACAGAATATGGATTTAAATTGCTCAGCAGACTACAGGCTACAGACTACACAGGCTCGAGGACCACTTAAAGTTTTCCCAGCTCAAGATTCAAATGGGTGGGTGTGTTGGCATGGGTGGGTGTGTTGGCATGGGTGGGTGGTGTCTGTGTGCAACTTTGAATGCCACAAAACCATGGCCAGAAGTTGAGAGCCACAGCCGAGCAGCACAGCAGCCTAGCAGCCATTACAGCCCAACCACACGCATACTTACACTTACATATAACGAAATCAATATGAAACAAACTCTGTCAAAACTGCCCGCAACCAACATTGGAGTTGCCTCAGCATCGGCATCGACCTCTGCTGCTGTTGCTGCTTCTGGCTCTGTTGCGGCTACTGCGGCAAATGCTTTGAAAGAGCTGCTTATTAAAATTTTTGCCAGCTGCCCGCAAGCCAACAGCACCGCTGCTGCCGCCGCTGCCACCACCACCGCTACTCGACAGAGCTGTCTAAAGATTGAGACCCATTAAGCAGTCGTCATCTGCATGACATTACATGCCGCAATCCCACGTATTACATGCCTGCCAGTAGTCAATCCAAATCAATTCCACTCCCTGCCATCGAGGGCTCGTATTAAAAGAGCTTTCGGCACACACTCTACCATTCAATTCGCATGGAGATGGAGATGTAGATGGGTATATTTATTGAATTCAATATGCGATCCACTGGCGAGGATAAAGTCCCACCAAAGCGTGAAATTATTGAAAATACGGAGTATACATATTCCACAAAACATTCACACACATGTCCACAGAGACAGAGGGAAACAGAGAGATGGAGAGCGAGGGGGACTAAGCTTCTCTGTAGCAATGCCACACACTAGCACAGGGAGGAGCTGCCAGTGTACTATCTGCCATCGCCGAGTGTCCTTCCCTGGCTGCGCCTTTGCCAGCCTCATGATTTATTATAGTCTAATGCATATTTTGTGGCTGCAACACACGAGTGTATGGTAGATACGGGTATGCTGCTGCCTGCTGCCTGCTTCCTGCTGCCTGTGTGTGGTGGCTGCCTCAGTGATCAATTGTAATTTTCTTTCGAATGCAAATATTCTCCACAGAGCTCGAAGCTCGGAGCACAGAGTCTTGCCATGCCTTGCCTTATTTGTTTTGGCCAGAGCAATCGAATATATTATTTGATATATTGGAAATCGTATGTGATTCGAAAGAATTGCATCAATAACACATGTTTGCCGGTCCACTGTCGGGGTCCGAATTGATTGCAATGGGTGTGAGTCGGCCACGATACAAGTGTGTCTACATATGTCATAATTTGATGATAACCCAATCAGATAAATATGCAATCTGCTGCAGCAGGACACCCCTTCAGAGCACGTCCCTGCCACTGAAGCAGAGGCTATCAATGATTCCAGTTGGACCCTAATTTGTTATGTATATCAAATGCATCTCTGTGTGGATTTCGCTTTACTGAGCTGTCGATGATACTCGGAGACCACATTTTGAATGGCAAAATTTGACAGGCAAACTTCATTGCAAATAAGTTGGATGTTACAGTGGACATGTCGACTATTTACAGTGAATCCAAAAGACTCAATTTTGATAAAAATCAAATCCATCTTTAAGATTGTTTGTTGTGTACGAGTTTATTGCTTCGTTTCCCTGCAGATGAATATCTCAATAAAAATTCCTCTCCGAATATTGGGCATAATAAAGTATGGGCAGGGTCGTCCCGAAATTTATGTGCACCCCCAAATGAACAAAGGACCCAAGAGCTTTAACAACAAATAACAAAATAAAACAAAGAGAAAGCAGCGAAAGTAGAGAAAGCGAAAGTACGAGACAAATAAACGCAAATTCACGAAAAACTCAAAGCAAACAATGGCAAAAGTGGAAACAGCAACAGCAACAGAAGCAACCAACTTTCCCTCTTTTTTTTTAGTGGCCCCCAAAATATAATAATGCATAAGAAATGTTAATAAAATAGAGTGAAGCCATCGACTGTGGCGGCCATTGGCATTGTCCTTGATTTTTTGCTGCTGTCCGGCGGCTCACAGCAGACATAATTTTTAACAGCTGTAAAATAATGCCACCGCAAGTATAAACAAATGCCAGTTGAGTCCCGAATTAAATCAAACTGTGCCCCAGCGGTTCCACACTGAAGTCCTTAGCCAGGAGTCCATCGTCCCGAGTCCCTTGTCCAGGGTCCAAGTCAGAGACGCGTAAACGGCGTTTTCTCTCATTCAATTTGCATTCGGGGCGCATTTATTTATTCAAATTGTGTGATGTCCTTGCCGGCCGAAACTTTGCATAACATTTGGATGGACATGGGGACACTGGGACTGGGGGACCCAGAGACCAGACCCCGTACCCCACTGAAAGTTGCCCACTTTCTAATGTGTTTTTTCTCTGTTCTTTCTGTTTATTCGCCCCGACAGTGCCACCGAGGATTCATCACATTAGCACCGGCGGACATTTGCAAGTCAAGAAGGGCTCCTCAGTGCGCATCGAGTGCTCGGCCACTGGTAATCCAATGCCAAATGTGACCTGGAGCCGCAAAAATAATATTTTGCCCAATGGTAAGATTCAGCATAAATACAAATACTCGTACCCATCCAGCGTCCAGCAGACAAAAGGATCCATGGAGTCAACCAGCGACAGAGAGGCCACGGCCACGCAAATTAAAACCATAAAGAGCAACAAAAGACAACGCCCAGGAAATGGGAGAGAGCAAAAGTAAATGAATATAGTCGTAAAAGAAACTTTAAACAATTTCCATAAAAATGAAAAGTCAAAGAAATTATACGACGAGTGCTGGCCCTCTCCCTTTTGCTTTCTCCCTCTCCTGTTTGTGGAGCAGCAGGAGGCGGCCATTCTCGGCCAGGGACTCGGACTCGAACTCGGACTCGGACTCGGACGCGTCCTTGTCCAGCGACCGGCTGGGCTGCTCCTTTATTATTAAATATAATGCTCACTGTGTGGGCGTGTGCCTCTATATGCCTCTCTCTGTTGGTGGTTGCGTTGTTTGGCTACTGGCGGATCGGTGGGGCAGCCAAGAATGTCGGCATCAGGACATCACTGTCACTTGGCCGCACGTTGATTCCCTGTAATTGGCTCTGTCATTTCTTGGTCTCCCCGCAAAACCACCCACAGCCACACGACCTTATTGAGTTGCATTTTTCATGCGGTTTTCATGGTATACTTACTCGTTGCAGGCGAGGAGAAGCTCCACTCGCACGTCCTCTCCATCGAGAACGTGGACCGGCACAAGGGCGGCGTCTACATATGCACGGCGAACAATCGCGTCGGCCAGCCCGCCTCCAGCCAGGTGGTGCTCCATGTTCTATGTAAGTATGCAGCTCCCCAAACCCCACTCACACACTCGTTACACACACACACACACACACACAATGGAATGGAAAGGCGAAACAAATTAATTTTTTCACCGTGCTTCGGGGAGCTGCGAGTGTGTGTGTGCGTGTGTGTGTGCTCGGAGTGCTCGGAGTTTCGCTGTCAGTTCAATTTATGTCAAAACTGATTTCGATTTCGAACGGGTATTGACTCTCGATGCATGCAATCGCGGCACCCAAGTACATGGCAGGGATCTACTAGGGAAAAGGGCAACAACAGAACTACGGACATGGCTCACACACACCGCAGAGCGCGGAGCAGTGCTTTTATTACACTTCCGTGCGCACACTTACTCGACATTTATTGGTTGACTCTCACAATTATTGAAATGCCTTACGGGTGGTATCGACCATTCTGACATTTATTAACAATTTATGTGTAATTTGGCGGACTGCGACGGACAGACACTCCCCGGAGGACGCGGACAGGCATTACAAGTGCTAATTACATGGCGCCCATCGCTATTTACACTCTCAGGTCCCCAACGATTGCTGGCCAATGGGCCATTGATTTTTTCGTTTTGGCCCCGAGACCCATGTTCATGTTATTAACTAATTAATTATTAAGAAATCTTAACATTCTTTCTACCCCATCCGCGCACCCCATCTACAGATTCGCCAGAAATCGCAGTGGAGCGTCCCGTTGTCTTCTCGGGAGAAGGGCACGAGGCCATGCTGGTCTGCATCGTCCATGGCGAAACACAGCCTGAGGTATGTTTTAATTAAATTTCATACATAAATTTTCATTAACGCGTTTGCTCACTTGGAAACACGTACAAACACACAAACCCCGCACCACATCCGTGGTGGAAACACACAAACACAGAAAATCCTAAAAATATACATAGAACAGATAAAGATATAGATATATGTATCCCATATATTTTCGGAAGCAATCTGAAAATGTTTTGCCCTGAGAGTCGACATGTAGATAAATATCCAAAGTCTGTGACTTTCACGATGGCTTTTTTGATCGATATTCAAGCAGCACAAAGAGTCTTTGATTCAGCCAAAAATATATCAGATATGATTATCATCCAGTAAATTTGGTCAGCATTCCCTGAATTCCTTTCATTTTGTTCGACCATTGTTCTCAGAGCAGAGCCAAGGATGAGCAGCTGCCGTACAACGCATTAATTAAAAGTCTACAAAGGCAAATTGAAGTGCACTACAAAGTGCAGATAGGAGAAAGGCGCCGGGCATAATTTTAATCAAACATCGCTCACAATAGTCCCAGCGAGAAAGGGAGATGACTCCAGACAGAGTGAGAGAGAGCAAGAGAGAGAGAGAGAGAGAGATTCAGTGTCGGAGTCGCAGTCGGAGTCGGAGAAGCAAAGTGTAATGTCGCCTGTGTCTCAATGCATTTTTCGTATATTTTTGCAGTAATTTTTATCCCACTTTTTTTTGTCATTCTCTCGCTCTCTTTATTCTTGGTGTTTATTTTTGTGCTTTGCGCCTTTTGTCGACATTTAAATTAATACGCTTGGCTATAATTCAAAGTAAAATTGCGGAAGTTGCCAAAGCGGAAGTGAGAAGCGGCGAGCTACCGAAAAAAAAGCGAAACAGCAGGAGGAATGCCAAAGAACTGGAAAAGGAAACCCAAAATGACATGGCAGCACACACACACACACACACCAGAAAAAGAGTGAAGAGACTGAAAAAAAGGATATACGAATGAGAGAGAAACAGAGCGAGAGCTATGGCTACAAAGGAATGGCAAATAATGACTTGCGACCGCAAATGTCAATGCTTAAAATTATACAGCTCCCGTTTCATTTCACATTGTTTCGTTTCACTTTGGCCATACCCTTCCACAGGGTATTACTTGCTGTTGCGAGATGTTTGAGCGTCTTCTTGATCTACCATTGTGCATCTCTACTTTGTTATGATTCCATCAAACCAACTGTTAAATCGATCTGGGATAAGCTTCAATTTATTTTAATTTCTACAACAGATAATTTATGATTCAAGATTATCGAAATCTATATTCTATAGCCAAACTGTATGGCTCTGTGAGTTACAAATCTTATCCGAAAGTTGATGAGAACCGGATCATGATGTCATTTTGTTTCCCCTGAGCAAAATGTATCCGCAAGTGTATCCAGCGTTGTGGACCTCGTGGATACACTTCCATCTGCCATCCCATTTTCGCCTCGTTTTTGCTGGCCGTGACTCCCGTCGTGACTGCGGAGTGACTGGGAAGCGGCACGCCCATTCCCCGAATTTCGACAGCGCATTAAGTTTTTATGCTGTTTAATTTTTAACATTTTCGTTTTTTGTGTGCTGCTGCTGCTGGCTGCTCGCTGCCCCTCGTTTTGTGGCCGCAAAGAGTTGACTGCTTTCCAGGGAAAAGAAGAGCGAAACTATTTATTTGCCAGCCCAGCCAGAGCTGCAGCTACATTTGTAGCTTTATATTTGTTCTGTCCGACACATTTCATTAAAATCCGTCTGCACCACGTGGCCCGCCTCCTGCTTTGCATGGTGCATGCCACTGACGGCCGAAAGGGCGGGGCGTGGCAGTTAGTAGTCTTTCAGAATGGCATTTCCGCATGCAATTTTTACATTTGCCGTCCGCTCAGCTCCCCCCACACACAACCATTTCCCAGCAGTTCGTCATTTTTGTGAATTTATTTCATTGAGTTTTTCTGGTTTTTCCTGCTTTTTTTGTTGTTGTTTTATTTTGTAACCCCCGTGGCTAAGTGTATACAATTTAACGCTTCCTTGTCGTTATTTCTGGGCTGGTAACGGGGTCCCCTTTTTAACGAGCCTTCCCACACACCCACCCACCAGCGAATGTTGGCTGGAAAAAGCACTCCACAATCCACGTGCCGCTCGCTGCATGCATATAAAAAATGCTCGAGAGTGGCCAGACGGGCAACGAGTTCCTTTTTTTAGATTTAGAAGCAGATTTTGTTCGTTACCCCCGCCGAAATGTTAATTAAAGAATTCAGTGGCATGTAAACCCTCCAGGGCAAAGGTCAGTTTAATTAGCGTGTCAAGGGGTCGAAAGTTGGCAAAGTTTTTGCAGCACTGTTTTAGATGTGAATGAATAGTCAGAAGTTGTATGTGGACTAGAGTGGATCATCCGCCATCATTAGGATTGCCCTAATGGATCCGACAGGAATGTTGAAATGTATATTGTTTGAGGAAATGCATGCAAATATTATTGTCCAGCCGCAGCGAGCATTTTTAATTATGTCTTGTCAACGCGGAATGGTGGCTGGCGGCTCTGGATTGTTGGCAAAAACCACAAACTAGGCAACGCTGCGGCAGCGTATATTAATTATTTAGCGACCATTGAAAGGCACTCGGGCGGGCGGTCACCGTCGAACACTCGAACGCCCCCACAGATGGTTGAACACATGCCACACCATACCGCAGCTTGCCACACATGGCGATGCCTTTGGATAGGGCACTTATGTGCTTATTTGCATATTAATTACGCACTGCACCGCAAGCCCAAGTCTGGCTGTGGGATATATATTCATAAACCATTGATATTGTCGATTTGTTGCATAATGAATATCATAAACAAGCAGCGTTCTCCCTCCATCCATCTACCCCGCTAAAACCACATACTCCAGAGATGAGAATGTGTATGGTAAGCCCCCACAAAACACCCAATCTCTGCTCATGCGACAGCAACAAAGTCATTAGAGCAATTGTCATTAACATGAGCGACGGCAATGAGACAACATCATTATCAACGTCATCGGGTGGGCCTGCATGGGGGGGCAGGACTCTGCTGTGTGTCTGTGAGGAGTAGGGGCAGTGCCGCATTGTCAACGACGTTGTACCCGTCATCGATGTCGAACGCATTAAACATGCAGCAGCAACTGACAGAGCCATCAACATCAGCATCAGCATCAGCGGCTAACAGCATTAATGGGGGGTCTGTCCGTACAGCCAGCCCCTCCTCCAACTCCAATAACAACCCCAACCAAGGGACAGCTACTGCACTTCATGCACTTTCATCATCACTCGCTCTCTACAGCGCTGTATCGTACCGTGAGTGTGCTAGGGCTCTGGCTCTCTATAGCTATGCCGCTGCAATGGTTTTTAATTATTTTGCAAATTAATTTCCAAATTGGTAATTTTCTTCACATTTGCACACACGCCCCCAAACAGCAGCAGCAGCAGAAGCAGCAGCAGCTGCAGCGGCGGCTGTAATGAGTTTTTGTGCGGCGCGACGGGATGGAATGAGTAGTGAAAATTAGCCTATTAGCCTCGTCGCAAAGTAGATGTTTAGAGGAGGAAGCCGTATAGCAACCTAATTAGAAGATACGCCAGCATGGAAATTGCACTGCAAAACAGTTGCAAAAGATAATGTTCGGTTGATGATGATGATGAAAATAGAAGGGCATGTACTAGACCAATTTTGTAATTTTATTCACCATAAGCTGACTTCAAGCTTGGATGGAATTTTGATGTTACTATTCTGCGTCACATCATGGGCCACAAAAGAAGAAAAATCGTTTCATGGGTGCTGCAAATATGAAATTAGAAAATATTTCAATGCCTCAAAAGGTCAAAATAACTTACCTAAAAGATCTGTGGGGATTCTGTATCCATAGTGTGCACAGAAACACATTGCTGCACTTCAATTTGACATAAACTAATAAAAATAAAACTAATACCTAATGAAGCACATCCATGAAGGGGAACGAGGCCTGCTCCGGATTCAAAAGATCAATCAGAAAGCACACAGTGCCAGCCACGCCCTCGAAAAGGCTGTGTGGACGATCGGGCATACGAGCCTGCTCCTGGTAGTCGGCATCGGTCAGCACCTCCATGAACTTGAGTGCCCTGTAGTGGTACATCATCTCGTTGGTGAGGCGGAAGAGCAGCAGAAAGACATAGCCACCGCTGGCCACGCCGTGACAGATGCCTGGACCCTTGCGCAAGACTCCCCGCACCCAGACGAGATCCGCCACCTGACGTATGGCTGCCAAGTACTTCTCATCATTGAATATCAAGTAGGCCTTGGCCAGCAAGTAGACAGCCCCTGGAGCGCCGTGACACCAGTGCAGCAGGCGCCGGTCTGGATCCCGTCCAGTACAGAGGTCCTCCATGGACACTGGAAAGTTTCCCACGCTGTCCTGAAGTTTGACAAAGAGGTCAATAGAGGTCTTAATGTCGCGTATCACGTCTTCCGGGGCAGACATTGGTGTTGTGCGGAACCAGGGACTGTCGAGCAGCATGTGGAGAATGCCGCAGATGCCATGGGAAGCTCCCAGATACTGGGTTCCGTAATGCTGATACATCAGCGGTGACTGGCTCTTGCGGATCTTGCTGTACTCGCGGCCACTTTTCACGATCATCTGGCAAATGGCGATGACGGTATCGTCGGGGATCTCCTTCCGTCCGAGAACCTCGTTGAGCCAGTAGCAGCCAGCCAGATAGCCAGCTCGTCCCTGCATGAAGTCGTCGCAGCCAGTTTTTGTGTGCATTCTCTCCAAGCTGGACGGAATGCCCGTCTTGAAGATATCCAAATCCTTGGTCAAGGCTTTGGTGTTCCCGAGTGCTGCCGAGATGGCGGCGGACACGGCGTATATCCCAGCATTACCACAGATGAAGGAGAAGCGTTCCGCGGATCGCTTCAAATGTGGCTTGCACTTCTGCTTGGCGTTGCCCATCAAGGCGAGGGCGTAGTCCAGTGCTTTAGGGAACATAGAGCGAGTCTGCTCCGATGTGTAGAGCTTCCAGAACATGAAGCTTATGCCAGCATCTCCCACATACAAATCACCGCGCTCATCCACCTCCGAGTCATTCTCCTCCAGAATGGTCTGCACGTACAACCGAATCAAACTTTTGATTTGTTTGTCATCGGCTGCAGTCTGTCCCTCGCCCGGGACGAAATCCGGAAACGGATTTGGAAGAGAGCGATTATGACCTAGCATTTTAGTTTTGTATTTTTCGGAATTCAGAGAAGAGATTTTAAGCAACGTTTGCAGGGTTTCAAGTGTGAGTTGTGAGTGCTCTGCCTGGAAATGATCAGGCATCAAATGCCTTCGAGTAAGGAAATCAAAAGCCTACTCGATGGATTACAAAAATGGGTTTAGTGATTTCCATTCGCACTCTTAACTAGGGCCTGATGTGTGATTAATTCTTCATTATCTAATTTCTATTAGCATTTCCCTGGTTGATGCTTGGCAGTGGCAGGTGCCTGAGGGCCCAGGCCCAGGCCAAGTCCAAGCCAATTGCTGTTGGCAACAACTTAAGTCAAACTGTGGCCATTAGTGGCGACACCAGGAGGAGCAACAGCTCCAGATACTTCCACACCCACTGAACCCACAGCGACACGCAACTGAAGTCCTGTAGTCCTGACTCCTGGGTCCGTTCGTGTGTGTGCGTGCTGGCGTGCCAATGCGGCGTATGCGTAATTCCCACATGCCTCTTGCAATTATTTGTTTCTCTCTTTTTCTCTGCTCGGGCAGCTCTTTGGCGCATTTCCACACGCAGCTGAGACACACACACTGCCACAGAGACCCAGCACACCCATCTAACAACACTTTTCCGCTGGCAATTTCCGGCAGCCGAGACTTCGTGCTCCATGGAAGAGGAAGGTATTGCATAATAGATTGCCAGGCAGAAATAGGGGCAATGGAAAATGGAGAAGCACGCAAATTCTTTTCTTCCCTTTTTGGCTGATTAGTGTTGATTGGTATTTCTCGCTTTGCTGCTCATCAATGCTAATTTTTTGTTCTCTCCGTTGCTGCTTTTCTCTGAAGTAGGGAAGCAGCAGCAGCTACCGAGTTGGGCAAAGTTTCTTCTACTGTTTCTCTTGCTTTCGCTTCCTTTCGCCTGTTCACGAGGGCGTGCAACAAAAGCATTTGAAAATGAAGCGCAAGTGCAAAAGATTGATTGGCGCAACATTTGCGTGGATCTATTAATGAAGTGCACACAGAATCAATTCGGGCAATCAATCGCCGAATTCCTGGCAATCAAAGTGCTGCTTAATTAATTCGGTTAGCAATCTTCTGGAAACGGTCGAAAATATTAAATAAAATAAAAATAATAATTTCTGCTCATTTTTCTGCCACGTCAACACTTACGCCTCGTTACGCACGGTTGAAGGAATGAATGCCATGGCGCCATCATGTTGATGGGGATTCAGATGTGGACTCGGACTCGCCTGAAGATGATCATTATGATGATGATGATAATGGCTGTGGCAAGGATGGACACAGGTCCCAGACTAGAGCTTAAACAAAGGGGGAAAAGCGGAAAATCAACAGCAACGAAGGCATGAAAAACGCAAACATCAACAATTTGGACAAATAATATGAGAAGGAAGGGACAAAAAAAACACAACAACATTTATGGCATGACGGCATAACAGCAACAACTGCACACGTACGAGGGAATACACTCTGTGGATGGGAGGAGCGGTGGATATGTTTCTCTTTGTATCTATGTGTTTGCGTGTTTGTGTTTGTGTGAGCGGAAAATATGACAACACATATGCAGCCACTGACAGCCATTTTAATGGAATATGATGCTGCAAGCCAGTGGCAATGTTAACTAATCTAAAAGAAGAGGTTTGCCCCCAACACCGATAGCAGCACCAGGCAGCCGCCAGCAGACACATCTGTCTAGACCCCACAACTATCTCTGTCTCTTTGCCATTCTCGTTCTCATAATTTTTTCATCTATTTGTTTTAATATTTTCTTTCCTTTTGTGGGGAATTGTGGGGAGATTGGTTTTTGGTATGTGTGTCATGCCATCGAGCACCTGCTGCTTCCTTGCCAGTTCTGCTGTTAATTCGTGCGTTCTGTCCTTGCTTATCTGCCGAATGCCTGCCTGCCTCCTGCCTCCTGCCTCCCTCCTACCTCCTTTTTGGTATCCCGCCTCCGGTATCCTGTCTGGGACCTGTCAAAGCGGCGACAGCTCGACGGGCTGCAGTGTTCGCAAAAATGCTCCCAGCGACTTGCGCGCTCAATTCATTTACAAAACACGCACGGTCGTCCCTCCGTCTGTCAGCGGGCCATAGTTGGGACTCGGATACAGATCCGGGCCACGCAGCGACGTGTGCTCCAGCTTCGGTTTGAGCTTCAGCTTCAGGATATGTGTTTGCACAGGATTCGGGCACACTTGACACACAAAACATGTGCTCCGGAGTTGGCCGGGAAATATTGTGCACGAGAATGTAACAAACAAATAGAGACAAACGATGCGCAACCAAAGATTCCATTCCATTCCATTCGTGAAAGGGAACTTCCTTTCAGTTATGACCACGGCCAAAAAACCCCAGCAGTCATTAGGCGCTGTGTGTGTGGTTGGGGAGAAGTTCCCTGTTGAAAATCTGTTGAAAAATCTGAACTGTGAAAGAAAATCAATACTCGTCGCCTTGCACGTCGATCTGGTTTTCAATTTCAACAGGAATTACGCTTAATTGACGCTCAAGTGACAGCAGCACGAAGTGGAAGTGGAAGTACTCGCCACAAATCGTCTTAACTTTCACCTCAGCTCACGACCCCCCAACCCCCATGACATCCCTCAACCCACAGACATGCCCCAATAACCAACCACAAGCGCTTAAGCAGCAGAAAGGTACAAAGACACGCACACAATGTCGGTTCTTAGAGCTACTTATACTTAGACACTCTCTCTCTCTCTACTCATTTTCTCATTCACTCACTCAAGACACACTCGCACTCGCACACCCCGAAGTTGTTAGCTGTTCGCTGCGATTGACCAAAGTTTTCAATTATTTACAGGTAATTTGGTTCAAAGACACCATGCAACTGGATACCACGGAGCGGCACATCATGGAGACGCGGGGCTCGCGGCACACGCTGATTATACGCAAAGTGCATCCGCAGGACTTTGGCAACTACTCCTGTGTGGCCGAGAACCAGCTTGGAAAGGCACGCAAGACCCTGCAGTTGAGCGGAAAACCGAATGTAGCCGTTTTTAATTCACCGCCAATCAGTCAGTACAAGGACAGGTAAGAATCGAATCCATCGATATCCTTCGCTTTTTCAGTTGAGCGCGGGACACGTGCCATGTTCTGTGAAGTTTTGCTGGCTAATTGGAAGTGAGGGGAATGCCATGGGTTTACGTAATTGAGAATTAAATGCAAAATCAGAAACAAATGTCAGGATTTTGTGGGTTGATTGGCCATTAGACATTGCACATAGACGCAGACACGGACAGAGAGATGATGCACACGCCGCACATCAAGTGATTTATTAGATTAATTTCGACGAGTGACAGAGAGACGCCGCCCAATGGCTGGGCAGCCCGGTGCGTATACGTAACGAATAAACCTTTTAATTGGATTAGCTGTCATCAAACACACGCAGACACACAAACCCATAAGCGAGGCGACACAGATAGAAAAGGCCAAACCAACAAGAGGGAGAGTGAGAGGGAGAGTCGAGAGTCGAGAGTCGAGAGTCAGTGAGGCAAGCGACAAACAAGCTCACATCTCATGTCACACTCGAACAAACTGGGAGACAGCCAGTCAGTCCGTCTGTCAGTCATTCATTCAGTCAGTTAGATAGCTTTACACTCTCTCTCTCTCTCTCGGAAAATGGGAAACGAGTGCCATTGGCACCTTTCAATAATTCAACTTGAATTAAGCCCCTTAACCGGGAGTACATTTTGCAGCGAAACCACAGCTAGAAAATGGGCGAAAAGTGGAGGAAACTCCAAGCAAACATTGCGCAGAGCAAGTACGCGTACAACCATTATAATTCGGGGGTTAGCACCGAACTAACTTTTTCGGTGGGGGGGCGGCTAAAACTAACTAACCAAGCGATAGCCACGTCCACTTTTGCGCTGATTTTATTTCGTTTCATTTGGTTTTGATACGCTGACGGAAACTGCTGCCGGCAATTAAGCTACCAAAAGCTACCAAGCCCCACCCGAAAAATAACCGAAAACCCAAAACCGATTCTGGTAGCTCCATAGACTGGCGCCAGTCTATGCCCTGCCGTTTGCCGGGCTCTTCAATTGTTAATAATCATTTTTATTGCTTACTTTAGTTTTATGCTATATGCGAAAAAGTTTCTCTGATTGGCGTTTTATGTTTTTATTGTGCGCCAGGACTTGAAGTTATTAGTTCTCATGGCCCAATAATCAGGCAGAGAAAACATCAACAGAAAACAGAAAACATTGAGAGCAAAACAGGAAGAGCGGAGGCAAAGGCAGAGGCAGGGCAGGTCCTTCCCTGTTGGGACATAGGCTTGTTTATGGCCCAAAATGGGAGCAGGCCTCCTCCCCCTGTAGTGTGCCCAATGCTGATTAGCATTCAAATTGTGTGCCGAGTTTATCGCAAAGCAATGAAGTTGCGCCTTTGTAATAGAGGATTGCGACAGCAGGGCTCCTCGCAAATGGTGCTCTGAACCTGATTCGGATTCTGTATTCTGTGTTCTGTGATTCTGGCATCCCATGAGCTACGTCTTGTAATTAGTTGTTTACTCGAATGCCAACAGTTGCTGTGGAGTGTGTGCCTGAGCCCGTGCCTTTGCCAGTGCCTTTGCCAGCGCCTGTGCCTGTGCCTGCCTATAAATAAGTTTGTCCATCAGCTTTGATGACTAATGAGCTTAAGTAGTGCCGGTCCGTGCGGACTCCTCGGACTCTATTCGGCATTAAAGCCATCGCTTCAAGGGGGGCTATCGAACTTTAAGCAGGGGCCAATGGCCAAAAATGCAGTCCGACTGGCACAATGCACTGCAGGAGAATGGCAGCAGTTTGGGGTGTGGGAGTGGGTGGGTGGCCATATAACTTCATTTACACTTGAGCTGAGAATGTGGCAGGACTCTCTGTTGGCTTTTCGGTTGAATGGACGCATTGTGCCACCAGCAGGAAGGGGCCCAGACAATCGTTAAAGAGGCGGTGGACGGGGGGGTCGGTAGGGCAAACAAGCAGCCAATAACAAAGGGGAGGCACCCGGCATTATGTTAAGACTGCAGCAGCAGCAGCAGCAGCTTCAGGAACAACAATGCGGGGATGGGGATCAATATACGTGGCTCATACACGCAGTATCTTCACCCCGCCCTTGTGCTCATCCTTCGTCTTCGTCTTCGACCGCTCCATTGATTATGTTGTTGTTGGTGCTGCTGGATGCCTCGCTGACTTGGCTGGCTCCTTGCTGGCGTGCCTGCGTTGACTTTGGCTTCAACAGCTCAAGCTCCCGGCTTTCAGCTTGCAGCTTTATAGAAAATTTAACAATTACATATTGATTGCAGTCGCCTTAAAATAAATCCCAACCCCATCTCCGCTGCTACTGTTGCCCGCGATAACTTACCCACTTATCCCTCTCTTTTGGCAGATACAACATCTCGTGGGCAGTGGACTCGCATTCGCCCATCGAGGAGTACAAGTTGTCCTTCCGCAAGCTGCCACAAGGACATGAGGTCGTTGGCAATGCCATTGACTCGCAATCCTCTTCGTCGTCGTTGTCGTCATCGCAGTCCTCGTCCTCCTCCTCGTCGCAGATGTACGGCTCCGGTCTCCACTCGCATCACATTGGCAGCAACATCGGAGGAGGAGGAGGCAGCCTCTCCGGCGGAGTCGGCATGGGCAGCTATGGCGGCTACGGCAATCTGATGCACTGGGGACGCAACGACTGGCGCAATGTGGTCCTGCCAGCCATGCCCCTCTCGCATCACTACTCGCAGGGCATGAGCTACATGGTACGCGGCCTGGATCCCGATCAGCACTACGAGGCCACCGTGCAGTCCAGGTGAGTGGAGATGGAGCTGAAGCTGATTCTGCAGCTGCAGCTGCAGTTGCTGTTATTTTTGATAGCCGCAGTGTGGACTGTGCATGGTCTTGTGCATGCATTCTGTTGGGCTCATTAGCAAGCATTTGCATATTAATAACTGCTAATTTTCCTGAGCTGCATAATTAATACGGTGAAATGGTCTTCAATTGCAGGAATCGTTACGGCTGGAGCGATTTGACCAACAGTTTTGTCTTCTCCACATCATCGAATGGTGAGTGTCAGTAATGGGCAAAGCTTTAGCATCCTTGTAGCATCCAATCTGAAGTGCCAGCAATGCACTTTAACCCTCAAGGCTTAAATCCGGCAACCTATTACGTATGAATACCCTCAAATGTAGTGCCAGACCTTAGTGTTAGGGTATTCCTGCCTCGGCTAGCCGATGTTCAATCGATTGAAATCCTTTTGGCTTTGTATTTGCTTTCTGTTTCTGGTTGCATGCATAATAATTTGGTATTATGCGTTGCTTTTCCCCGATAATCCACAACAATCACAATGGAGCGGCATTGGCAGGCCAAACAAAAAGGGAGCATCACGGCCAGCGCCAGAGTCTGTTGAAACTGTCGCAATTTAATGTATTTAAAATGTATTACCGAAGCGTAAGGGAGCGCGCGTCAAGTAAGGCGAGAAGTGGATGCATTTACCGCGCTTTCATTTCGTTTTATTTCGTTTCATTTCGGTGAAAATTCAGCAATAATTTTCGCACTAAGGCGCACTTGCACATCCCTTAATGCACATAGATACACAAACACACACACACACATGCACATCTGCCTGCCACAGTTATCTTACATTTTCCATGCGAACATCAAGTATACGCACCACTGGCAGTTATTTTGGCTGCCAGTTGACAAACTTTCGCATGGACAAATTCTGCATACATCCCCTGCGGCGCCTGCAGTCACTGCAGCTCCCCCGAGCTCATGTGTTTGTGTGGGCATAGTGGACCCACTAATTGATGGGTGGTTCGTGCGTGCAGTCTTGACTTTGCATAATGAGGGTGAGAAATCAAATAAGGCACAAGGCAGCGCTAATTGGATGTGTTGCCAGATGGGGGTTGGAAGTAAAAGGAAAGAGCAAAGTCCGCAGGACAGGAAAGACATCTCCCACAGCACGCAAGACCTCGCCGCCAGGTGGGTAGATTTAAATGCGCAAACGAAAACCATTTATATGCAAAACTATTGTTGCACTGCATACAAAATGACTACGGCAATGCCACACAGCGATAGACATGAAAAGAAGTGAACGAGGAACAAGAGAGAGAGAGAGAGAGAGAGAGAGAGAGAGAGTGAGCGGAATGGCAACATAAAATGTGGCGCGCGCGGAAAAGCGATTTTCCATGCAAATGACGCACATTTGCCCGGCGCCAGGCGCCACGCCAGTGTAGGTTGAGGTGGAGATGCAGGAGGAGCCTCCACACCGTTGCCATCTTTTGGCTGCCATGCGAAATGCATACAAATGCAAATAGTTCACAGTTCAATGCCGCCATTGCTGTTGCGTTGCCTGGCAAACAAACGCATAAATATGCAGTCAGCAGGAGAGCTGAAGAGCAGCAGCAGCAACAGTACAAACAATACAACAAAAAACCAAAAGAAATATGCAATAAACACGCACATGCCGCAGCCATGAGATACTCGCAGAAGACGAGTGCAGGCAGCAGGCAGCATGTTGCAGGGACAAAGCGATGCAGCGAAAATTTAATAAACCAAAACGTGAATGCCGCGCACATAAAGGGATCGCGATGGGGAACAATGCATTCGCTTTTCCGCCTGCTGAGACGGAAGGTATCGATGTCGCTGGCTGCAAGACGTGTTGCTTTTGACAGGTTGCACACAGACACACACTCTATGGCAGCATACTTCATTAGACGCCATTGAAATGGGATATAAAGCCTGCCTGCCATTGCCCCCCTGCCTCCTGCAATCAACTTCCATTCCCTGCCATGGCCATGCCCCAGAAACAGCTTCGTTTTGTGGCAATCCGATGGCTGTGCTTTGTGCTAATGAAAATGACTTCATTATATTTTCGAAACGTAAACAATTTACGCAATTAGTGGCCGAGCATGCAATGCAATAATACGAAGGGGACACCAGGACACCCAAGCAGCAGAACAGCAGAGGACAAGAACAGCAGCAGGATACTCCCACAGAGGAGGAGCAGCCGCAGCAACAGCAACAACGTCATGGTGTGCAATCGAGCAAAGCGGCAACTAATGAGCGCAGAGTGTCATAACTACAGAAACAATGCCAGGTACACACACATACAGGAACAATAACTGAGGCACTAACCATAACAGTAAAGGACAGTGCCAGAGCCAAAGAGTCTTATAGACCCAGACCCAGACACTCGCAGAATAGGGGACAAGAGCCAAGCAGACAGTTGCAGAAATATTACCAGTTCATTTACCTGTTTGCTACGTGTGCGGCAAGCAGAGCAGAGCGAAGTCCGGGGTCCGGGGTCAGACTCCAGCCACTAAAAGAAAACGCCAAATGGAGTGTGCTGTCACAGAACCCCCCGAAACCTCCGCAAACGGTTCGCATATGCACTTCAAAGACCACTTCCTCCACGCATTTATGAGGCTGGTTTGGCAGCCACCTGAACGAAGGTAACTGCTGAGGTGCCAATGGTATTTGGGAAAACAATAATACCCTGGCATTATGGTGGGTCGATTGTTTTCCAAGATGCAGCTCAACAAGTAGTAGAGAGTGCTATAAGGGAAGCAAAGTTTTCCACCGGAAAGTCTCTGCCACTTCATTAGTTTTTACAACTTTCCTATATCAATATTGTGTATAATTTATGCTTATTGTGGAGGAAGGAAAGTTTTAGAAAGCAAAAGGAATACACTGATGCCAGCTGCACTCTTTCTTTAGATATCCTCTACGAGTTTAATGCGGGAAAGAGAACATCAAATATGGAAACATCCCATTCTACTTTCAATCAATAAGTACAATCAACATTAATTAAATTGCACGCTACTTTTTAGAGGGACAAACTTGAATAGCTCATAATATGCGACAATTCATTGGTCAGTTTAGCGGTACAATATCCTCGCTAATGGCATAATATCCTAGCTTTTGGGTCAGCTGAAGGACCTCCAAAGGGCATATCTACTTCGGGCTGCCGTTGGGTTGGCCAGCCACGTTCCGTCCGCCCTTCAAGTGCATTTAATTTTAACGAGTCCTCTGTGGCGCTCCGTCCGTTACTCGTTGTTTGCACCCGTAATGTTCTCGACGAGTGCCATTGTACGGCTGTGCCCTTTGTTTTTCCTGCTGTCCTGCCATTGTTGTTGCCATTTCGGTGCGTGGCGGACACTTGGATGGGAGGAGGAGCAGCACACAGCAGAAGAGGCAGCGAAATAGACTCGACTAAGGTATGCAACTATTTACATCATCTATAGCGCTGGGTAATAGTAACGACAGAAGAGCACGAGGGTCTGGAGAGTAGAAGGGCGGCAGGGATGTTGCTTGACAGCAGGACATGGACAGGCAGAGGGTCGGTCAGAGGGCATACACACTCTTATAGCCCGGCACATAGAGACATAAAAAATAATGCATTTTGTGCACGCGAAAAAATACTCGACATAAAGCAAAAAAGAAGTTAAATAAAATTACAACATAAAGTAAGGCAACGAGTCTGTCAGTGTGTGTGTGTGTGTGCCTCAAGTGTGTGTGTTTGTGTGTATTTGTGCTCTGTTTGGTTGTGTTTATATGTGTGTGAATGGCGGACGTTTGGCTAGAAGAAATATCAGAAAATGAAAGACTCGTTGAAACTTGCGTAAAACTTGCTGAAACTGCCAACTGAGGAGCGCCGCAGCAGCAGCAGCGACAGCAGCAACGTAGAAGCAACAGCAGCGGGAATAGCAATAACAGCAACAGCAATGGTGGCAGCAACAGCAGTGGAAGAAGCAACAACAACGCCAAGCATTCAAACGATGACAAAGTGGACCCTTACTGCATGCCCCTAAGAATGCGTTGCCGCTGCTGGCACTGAACGTCTGCTCAAAAACTTTCAATTTACTCGTCCTAGTCCGACGGCCAACGTATCTTCTTGCAACACCACCATTCTCATTCTCATTCGCCCAACCCCCCCGTCCCCCTGTGCGTTTGAAGCTTTTGTGCTGCCGCCGGGAATACTTTAGCCGAGGCCCCCAAACAACTGCAGCGTCGTCATCGTCGTCATAGCCATCGTTTTTTTGCTTTTTTTTGCCCCCCTACTTGCATGTAAGTTGCAAAAGTTTTTCAAGGCATATACACCATACTCGTACTCGTAGTCGTAGTCGTACCCGTCGTAGTTGTTGCAAAAAAACGAAAACAAAGGAGGAGCTGACTGGAAAAAAAAGAAATGAGAGGCAAGGAAGACCCGCCTGGCAGAAGTTTGTAGTGGCTGCATAATAAGCACAGGCAAAAATAGCACCACGCTCTCGCCTCGGAGATGTGTAATGCGAATTCTCAACGTGAATGTTATGTTTATGTAAAGTGCAGGTCCCACAATGCCATGCCCAACCCGAGAGCGAGAAGCGGGAACCGGGAGGGCGCCTCTGTTGCTGAAGTTTCAACTTGCCACAAGTGCCGAGTGCCCCTATACATACATATATGTATGTATTCGTGCGAAAGGAAAGGTTTCTGGCAACTGCATTACAATGCAGAAGGAACCAGAGTATTTGCTGGCCAGTGCTGCTAAGCTTTAAGCGGGGCTTTAAGGGTCGCCTGGGCCCAGGACCCCAATGACAAATCCGCTTTCAGCTATGGCCAAAAAAACCAAAACAAAAAAAACTAAGTCATAAGGAGGGGTGATGGGGTAACAGGGGGACGCATGTGGTCCACTTTGCAACAAACGAGCGATGTGTGCGTGCGGAGCATTGTTGAAATGTTGCTGCCGCTGCCGAAAACTTGAAAATCCGCGGTGAGCCTGCCCCAACGTGTGTCCTGTCCTGCAGCAGTGGCAACTTTTGCTGAATGTGTAATAAACTGGCTGCTGTGCGCGCAGCACAGCACAGCCCCAGAGCCAAGTTTCGGATGCAAACTGTCCGCAAAAGCATCGGAAATGCTGCGCGAAAAATCGGATTTGCCTGCTGTACTTAAAAACACCAGCAAAGCGTTGAAAAGGGCGGCAGGAGGCAGCCAGGAGGATTTGCCACCACTGCTGCTGCTGCTGCTGCTAGAAGCATCAGCTCAACAAATCCATGTCCGTGACTGTGACTGCCCCCCACCTATGTCGATTGCACTCGGCCATTTGTATTTGTTGCCGCACCGCAATGCTATTATGTGAAAAGCGCGTTTCGTCCACTGTCCAGGATTGAAGGGGGGCGGACAGTCGCCGCCGTCCAGTGGGTCCAGAACCAGACAGGAGCAGCAGGAGGTGGCACCGGCCCCGGCCAGGTGCTGAGAGCTGGTCACCGCGACAGAGCAGAACAGAGCAGAGAACAGCCCGGCCCAGCTCAGGCCACGCAACTGCGGCGACATCGATGGCCGGGCGCTTATTTAGCTGCACAAACGAGAAATCACAAGTGACGTTACGGTTTTGTGCGACCAACCGCAAGCAATAAAAGTCGCAACGACAACCGAATCGGACCTGGACCTGGACGCGGAGTCGGACCCGGGCCCTGACTCAACCCAACTGGACTGCAGCGGGTGGCAACATTAGCCGGACAGCCACATGGTCACGAATGCTGGCTGCCGCTCCTCATCTTTCCATTGCTCCTCCTACTGCATCCAATCCACTGCTATCACGGGTCTGTGGCCGCGTCTGTTTTCATTACAAAATTGTCGGCGTTCGGTGGTGGCACCGCAATTGACAATTTGCTTTTATTTTATGTTGACAGTTGGGGAATTTATATGGCTGGGCATTGCATTTGATCGTCGCCCGCTGGCCATTTTTCTTAGCCGCTTTACCGACTGCCCACCGACTAAATGGCCAAATGAATAGAGAAATATGAGCAGAGAGGCCGGACCGGTCCGGTCCGTGCCTAGTGGACAGTGGGATTTGGAGAGCATTTGAGAATTAAAGGTGTCATGTTCCGAGGCTATGGCGACGGCACAGATACCTCGATAGATAAGCTGTCCTGGTTGTTTGCTGGTGGCCAAACATGAATGCAACATGCAACCTACATTGATACCACGTCCGGCATTCAACTCTGCCTCTTTCTATCTCTCCTCTTGGCAGCTCCAACATCCGATGTTGCCTGTCTATTAAAAGTGTCAGCAATCACTTGTGGGCGGATGCTGCTGCTCCACTCCACCCACCTCTTGTTAGAGGCAAAGGAGACGGCAATGCACGGCTAGCACAGCATGTGGTGGGGCGATCTGTTTGCTTTAGATAATGTCGAACCATCTGCCAGGCAGGATATAAAATATTTATAAGTTTCGCTTGCCCAGAAATGGCAGCAGCGTGATTCAGTAGCAAATGTAGATGTCCCTGGCATCCTCTTGGCATTTCATTAAAATCGTACTGCGACACGACGTTACCTTGGAAATACACCACATATCTATAGACCTGCATGTATCTATATATATATTTGTGAAGGGAGCTTCATTTACGGGTATACATATATGCGGGAAGAAGAGGGGAAGGGTCCTTTGAGGCTCTACTTCGATCGCCTGAATGGCCAAATGCTCATTTGTCATTATTGACAGATGTTGCACGCTGCCCGTTGCCATTTTAATTGGCGGCTTTAATGAAATGAGCTGCCTGGCCTGCTCTGGTCTGCACTGGTCTGGCCTGGCCTGGCCTGGGCACCATAAATGACCTCGCTGCTCAGTGAGGCCAGCCGAGGCAATTCCGACCATCCTCTTTGGAGCCATAGCCATCCCATCCATCCAACACCCAAGCCGCCCAATGACTTCCCACTTGATTGGCCATCTGCATTCGCAGTCGTCTGCGCCAAAAGTAAATCCCTGTGATTGCAGATTGCACTTTAAGCGTTAATGATTTATTTGCCCGCATGGATTTTATTTAAATGCCGAAGGATGCTGGACGGATGGAAATTTCATTTTGTTTGCGGTACAATAGGCTCTTCCTCCACGCTTCCCTCTTCCACCCATCCATCCACCTTGCACACTTTCGATCCACTATCCACTACTATCGCTACTTTCAACTCTCCTAACTTTCAACGACTGCTCCACGTACTAATTGCAGATGGACCTGTCGATCTGTCCACCTTTTTGAATCACGGTCTGTCAGGTTAGTCTCTCTCTCTCTCACTCTCACTTCTCTCTCTCTCTCTCTCTCTGTCTCTCTATCTATCTTTCTCTCTCTGTATCTCCAACTTGCTCTATATCTATTATACATTTATTTTTCTCCATACCGTATCATCTCTCTGTCTCTCTTTGCATGTTCGAATCTGCATGTTATTTGTATTTATTTTTAAATAACTTGTACATAAAACTCAATTTTTGTGCTAAGCTGGGCATGCGAAAAAAAGCAGAAAATCCTGAAATAAAATTGGAACAAATCAAAACAAATTGCATACACCTATTGGGATGTGTTGGTATGTCCGTCCGTCCCGTGTCCGTGTGTATTTGTCCGTGCAGTTTAGCAACTATTTTGCGTGCCATTTCCGTTGGCATTCCCAGTCCTCGATCAACAACAGGAAAACTGAATATGTACAAATAATAATAAAAATCGGAACATCAAACGAGTTTAAATGCATACCCCATTGAAATTCCGCTTAGTCTATATGGGTTCCTGTATCTCAATGTACTCATGTGAGAGAGGTGCTTTTTGTACATTTCAATCTGTTCACTTGCATGCGAAACCAATTTGTTTTATGGCTGTAGCCTCTCTCTCTCTCTCTCTCCTTCATGAATATTGAAAAGCATTCCCAGTGTGATTCGAAATAATTCCATTCTAAATAACTCTAGCGGAATGTTTAAAAGTTGATTAAAATACAAAAATATCTCTCTCTTGAATTTCTTTATTTTAGATAACGAGATGCGCGATCTGAGTGTCACATTCTATGGGAGCAGTGCCATAAATAGGCAAAAACTTGGACTCCTGGCACTGAGCTCGGCCACGCTGATCCTCAGCCTTATAATGGCCTAAATTCGATTATAATTTGCTTTCGATTTAAGTTACGGATCTCACCGCCAATAGCAGTAAAACGTATCGTTTGGGATTTTGTTTTTGCGAGAAGCAACAGAAGGATGCACTCTAGTCGTAAATGGTAGCCTAAGGAAAGATATATATATATATACAGATATGTAAACGTAATTATAGACATTCCTGCTACGATTTCTCATTCTTCGATTCTCAAGATTCTCAAGCAAACAAAACCAAAACAAAAAGGAAAACCAATTTCAAATTTAAATCATGACTAACCAAAACGGAATAAGGAACCATACATTCTACGTGTAACAATCAATGTAAAAGAGCATAGAACTGTTCAAACTAGGAACCATTTATGCATACGGCAACTAACGAATACACCCATATGAATACACCCATACTTCCACTCACTCACATTCGCATTTGCAGACCATTCGAGCACTCAGAAATCCAAGTGTAAATAGATTTTATCCTACATACTTTTAGGATTAAGCTGCACCAAAGAAATTTATATAAAATACATATGAATGTATGTGTACGTACATATGTAATTGATCGATCGGACAGTCAACCATATATTACATATGTACATCCAGAATATATATATAAATATATTTAAGCTTCAGTGTGTGCTTGTGCATCTGTCACAGGCAAATGGAAAATGCAAAATTGCAGCATTATGCAAATAGTTAATTTAATTAATCTATAAATTCATAAACTAATTATCGGATATGCAATAACCGCACCACACACACAACACACACATTTTTTAGTTAAATTAATTTGTGAGAAAAACAATGGTAAAATCAGTGCAGAAATGTGAAAAAAAAGATTCCACTAATTTGCAACATTTTGAAACAAAGCGTGTCATGCCACACACACACACACACAACACAAAGGACACACACTGGACACGACGCATTTTGATGGCTTAAAGCAGACAGAAGACAGAATTTTTCTAGCTTTTTGCAAAATTTGTATGTACGTAGGACCTAAGTAGCTTAATTGACCGCATAAATGCAAGTAAATTAGTGAAAACAAACTCATTGATTCAATCGTGTAAATTAATCAACTGCAAGGGAAGTCAGGCCAGAAAGAGAGGAATTCCATGTGGATTGATTAATTTACAATTATCGCATAATGTACATATAGAAAATCGAAATGAAGTGGCGGCAGGAAGGTGCAGTAGAATGACGCGATATGGAATGGCAATGAAACGGAAATGGAAGTGCTAACTAGGACACAAAAATAGCTGTTAGTAACTACAAAATATTATAGTAAATATAACCGTAATTACGAGATTATAACCAAACAAAAATGTAAGTGTTTAGATCGAATACCAAAAAAAAAACACCGACGCAGGGTGTGGCCAAGAGGTTGTTTTATGTAAATAAAGTAGTGCACCCACAGATATTTAGCATCTCACATGGTAAAGTTATAGATATGTATGCATTCGATATTGTTGCTTCAGATGGCAAGTCGCGCACCGTTCGTGTTTGGTTTTTCCGGCACCCTGTTTTATCGTTTTTAGCAAATCGAAAGCCAAGCAAGCTACGCAAAAATGCTCCTTAGACGGCATAACAGTCGCATGTATTGTATGTGCATTTTAGTGTATAAGCAAGTACATACACATATGTATTACCAGTATATAGTATGCATAAACAAACATATTATTGAAATTATAGGAAACCCAATGCCAGGCCAGGCATACACATAAGATGGATCACTTGTGTGTAATAGTTTGATTTAAAACTAAATTCAAAGTATAAGTACACACAGTCGGCTTTTGTAGGATTCACTCGGTTTGAGTGCGGGACCGGGAACAGAATTCCAGAGAGAGAAAGAGAGCCCGAAATTGATATAGAATTATATAAATATAAATATATGTGTAATTAATTAACGATGTCGTGCAATTCGCTAGACAAAGGCTACAGAGTAAATTGAATTAACGTCAAGTCATAATCTATGTTTATGTGTGTGTAAATGGATGTGTAATCATGCAACAAAAGATAAATAGATACACCCACTCCACCCCACTCTTGAACCCCACTCAAAAGATAATCCAAAGCATTATCCAGCGATAAGGTAGCTAAAGGATATATGTACATATATTGTATGTATGTATGTACACCTGACTATATAGAGGCGATGCGATGCCATTACTTGAATGTGTAATTTACGGTTTAGTTATGTAATTGTATTTAGTTAAATGCCCCAACGCGACGCGACCGACCACCACATCGACTGTCGCGAGATTCTACTTTAATCTAAACATAATATTATGAATTACATTATATAATAATAATTATAATTATAATTATAATAACCGAACACACCAGAAC
This sequence comes from Drosophila subobscura, assembly GCF_008121235.1. NCBI lineage: Eukaryota > Metazoa > Arthropoda > Insecta > Diptera > Drosophilidae > Drosophila > Drosophila subobscura. The sequence goes on along the minus strand of NC_048533.1, from coordinate 23,287,766 downwards.
ATCTTCTGTATTGAATGTATATGTGACTAGAAGCGTATGTGTATGTATATTTGATTATTTTGTAAAATTTTTCAAAAACTATAAATAAAGTCTATATTAACATATAAATGTAAACCCCGAGGGCCTGCTCCTCAGCCTTCTTTGTCATAATTTATGCAACCACTGCCCTCCCCTGCATGTGTGTCGTTATCCACTTTTGATGCCTAAATTTCCTGTTCCCTCCCATGACGACGACGATGATGATGATGCTCATCAAGCTCATCTCATCATTTCATCGTCCCGCCACCTGCCGTCTGCAGTACACATACAAACACAAATGCAACTTCAAGATGGGAATATGGCTGAAATGGTAACCGTAACAAGATGGGCTCGAGTCGAGAGCGGAGTGCAAGGAGCACATGCATGGCCACAGCAGCTTGAAGGTATCTGAAGTTGCGTAAATGCAAACTTGGTTTATTTTATTTACTCCAGCTCCAGTTGTCATAGCCCACCTTTTGTATGGTCTGCCACTCTTCCAGGAGTATGACTGTGTAGACATTTAAGTGGGGGAAACCCCACACGCCACACTCTTCTCCTGTAGCACTTCCCATCCATGTGATGGAATGGAAATGAAAATGGAAAAGTTTTCATGTTGCCTCTCAGTCACTGTTGGGGCGAGTGGCTGGATGGATGAATGGCAACTGGTTACACAAGCTCTGCTGCCTGCCTCCCCCTACCCAGCTTGAGGAAAAACTTTAAATGGAAAATTTGACAGTCAGACATAACGGTATTTTAAATATGATTCACATCCACACCCACGCATACATCACACGTGTGCGTTCCGACACTGAACTTTCATTGAAATCAGTTGGAGGAGCCTAGGCTATGCGAAATGTTATACGAGTTTTTGGCAGAGAACTCTACGAATATTCTACATGTGGAAAAGGCAAATCGAAAGTGGCTCTAGTGGGGCTAGCAAATTGAAAAGTTTCACCAGCTAATGAAAAAGAAAACCCCCCGAGAGGGGACGTGCCAATGGCCTTAACAAATCGCCGGAGCATTACGGCCACGTGTGTGCCTTCCAAACGAACTGCATTTGTTTTATAATTTGCTTAAAAATAAAAGCAAGGCCAAGGCAGGAGGAGGGTCTTGGCATACGGCACGAGGCACACGGCAATTGCAAGGTGCAAATGGCATAAAATTACCGCAAAGAACCAGCGACCCAATAAGCAGCTTCCCCACGTGTCGTGCCTCGAATGAAAGTGAATGAAAAATAAGTGGAGTGGAGTGGAGTGGGGTGGGTTGGTGGGGTAAAATGTGTAAAATATGTGCCCGAGGAGCCTGAGAGTAGAGTGGGGAGGCAGAAACAGAACAACGGCCAAACAAGGCACCAAATGTTCGTTCCATGGATGCACACACACACATACACACACGAGAGTGCGCCTGTGTGCGTGTGTGCTCCTCATTTCCGGCCATTGTTTTTGGCCCATGCACAGGAGTCTATGGCTGTGGCTGGGGCTGCTGCTGGTGCTGGGACTGGTTCTAGTTCTGGCTCTACTTCTGGGCTCTGTTCCCATTGCCATTCTATCGCCTTCCTGTTGTCGTTTTGGGCTGCTGCTGCTGCTGCTGTTGCTGCTGTTTTCACGTTATGAGCTACTTGTTGTCCTGGTGCCTGGTGCCTCTCCCTGCCCCGCTTTCGCCCTACACATCCGTAGGCCTGTGCTGCATGTGTGTGACATGTTTACATAAAGTCCTTTACCGCTTCTAATGCATTATGGCAACAGCACGAATGGGTCCCTGCCGTCGTACTCATATGTACGTTGCATGCCCCGTTCCGAGACTGAAACCAGGAGGAGACCTGGCTGAATGCAACAACAGAGGGAGCGGCAGGTTGAAATATCGCAGACGCATCGCATACTACACACACACCAGCGCATAAATATTTGCATATGAAATTTATTATGCTAAAAATAAGCCAAGATTTAAAAGCGACGACGCGACGCCTCGTCGGAGCTGACGAAATAGGGCCAACTTGCACTTGCACTGGAACGGGGACTGGGACTGGAGAAGAGGGAGAGGGAGAGAGGCTGCATAATGAAGGCGAGGCAGCGAGGTAGCGGCAAATGTCATGACAACTCTCACTCGAGCAGCCTTCACACCTGCCTCTCCAGCCGGGGCCTATTTATGTGGCACGGCATCATCGTCTTTTGCGCCCGGCCCCGGCCCCGGCTCTGTCGCTGGCTCGTCGTTTGGCTGTGGGATCTTTTACAATTTGCTTTCCCCTTTTGTGCGGCCGGAAGTGGGTCACGTATGCGCTCAGGCCCAGTCTCGCATTCTCGGCCAAGACAAAGCACCGCTGCACAGCCTGTAATTAAGCCCGCAATGATGATGACGCCGCCGCCTCCAAATGGGCTCGACATTTGTTGTTCAAGTACACCTTCCTCCGGATGCTGGAATCGGTGAAAATTAACTTAAATTTTAAGCGTGTAGCAGGAGCTGGTGCTGAAGCTGCCTCCGTAGCCGTAGCTGAAGATTTGTAAAGCTTAATTCGCTGCGCCGTTTGTTAGGCGAGCACTAAGACGTTTGTAATGCGTTTAGCGGCAGGCATTTGCATGCTTTTAGGCGCGCCACATCATCAAACAGAGCCAAAACAAAACAAAAGCCAGGCCGAAGAAAAGAAAAGAAAAGAAAAGTCGCGATGGGCGAATGCTGTGGCATAAAAAAGTGCCAAGCAGCTAAATCCATTTTGCACAGCAGCAGCAATAACAACAGCCAAGGCAGTTTGAAGGATTGTTTCCCCAGAGCGCCCACTGCCTTCTGCCTTCTGCCCACTGCCTCCTGTCGCAGTGTCTGCGCCTGACTGTTGACTGCCAGACGTGGACGAGTGGGACGAAGTCGGTAGGATGGGCTGTGCGTGTAACAAGTGCCACTCAAAAGGCTCGCTGGAAACAATGAAAGCAAAAAGCACTTAATAGGCTGCCACAGCGGCGTTGACATGGCCATTTATATGCCGCAACTTGGCAGCGTTTTTAATTCATAATGCACATCACAAAGAAAGGCGGAGGCGGTGGAAGAGCCCGTGGAGGAGACAGAAGAAGAAGGTGGATCTGCGTGACGTGCCCCTGAACAGGATGTTGACTGCCAGCGGCAGAGCTCACACACTTTCCGACACTCGCTCTTCTAATCCAGGGGGGATCCAGGATGCTGTCCCCCGTTTGAGTGTTGCCTGTCACCGCGATGTCTGACATGTTTCCCAGGGCAACCTGTGCGAAATATGCATAGAGCGAGATAGAACAAAATTGATTTCATACTCATATCAGATGCAGATCAATCTGTGTTCACTGCACCGTTCATTCAGGCTGTGCACCCGCCGGCGCCATGGCAAAATATTCACAGAAAATTCACGTTTATATATTGCCATTCTTCTCATTTCCATGGTACAACTGTTTGACAGCTCAAGAATACCCGTGTAATTAATAAAATTAATTAAATATGAAAGCGAGCAACAAAATGACCTTTTCATTTAACGAATGAAAGAATTTCGACCATTCTCGTTGTGCATTTCTAAAGGATTTTAAAGCCGTGCACACAAAGGGGTTTCCATGTCAATCTTTCGCTCTCTCTCTGTCTCTGCCAATCGCTGTTAATGAACCCGAGGACGATTCCGCGGACGGGGACTAAGGGGAAGTGTAAGCTGAATGTCAGGCTAGAAGAATGTCCTTTTATTTGGGTTTCCCCCATCGACCTGCCTCAGTGACGATTATTCCAAAAGTTGTTCTTGTCGTCATGAATCAAGTGGACAGGGTACTGTGCTCTGTTTGCTCTTTAAATTGGCACATTCGCTATGTATACGTATACGTAATATCATTTATAAATACGCCTAACAACGTGCCCCATACGTATTGATGTGCGGCTAATGCGACCCCAGGGAGTGACTGGGCAGCAACAGCAACAGGAAGAGCACGAGCAGGAGCAGCAAAAGGAGCAGAATCACCAGGAGGAGCGCTAACGAGCTATGCCTTGGAGAGGCCGACGCTCGGCTGTTGCAATTGTTGCCAGAGAGCTGAATGCCAAAGCAAATAGCAGTCGAGGGGCAACTGAAACTAAAGTCAAATGCAGCAAACAAAACACAGAAAAAAAGATGAATAAAACCTTGCAACAAATGGCAAGTTTCAACAGGGCAGGGACTGTGGCAGGGTCCACGACTGGAGAGGACTGGAGAGGACGAGGACGAGCAGCCAAATCAGAAAATCCGATTTGCATGGATTTGTTGGCTTCTTTTGTTGTCGTAGAGTATCCTTGCCACTGACGCCGATGCTGTTGCTATTATGCTCCACAGAATTGTTGCTGTTGACTTTGTTATTTTTTCTTAATGTCTCCTCAATGAAAAAAACTGCTGCTGCTGCTGGCCCCAGTTGTTGCTGCCGCTGCCTCTGCTGCTGCTGCTGCCTGTGGCACTGCCTTTGGTGCCGCGCTGAATTCTGTTTGTTTGTTTGTTTGTTTCTGCTAAATTGTGTTTTCCCTGTTCATTCATTCGTTTGGCTTTCCCATCCGTTTTCTGTTGCTGCGGAATTTTTCAGTGATTTTACATGTAAGCATCCTTGTGAGCTCTGTGGCATGTCCACAATTGAGGCAACCATACCGAGTGCTTGGCAGGATGTGCTGCTGCTGCTGCGGCTGCCCGTCCATCCATTGCTGCTCCTCCCGACACTCCCGCATCAGGCATCGTCCATCTCGAGTCCCTGTCCGCTTTTATATGTTTACCCCGCTTACATTTTTGCTGTTTTTCTGCTTTCTGTTTCCCTCCATCTTTTTGCGTTTTTCTCTCTCTCTTTGGCAGCTTGGGGCAATTCCATTCCCGTGGAGTAAGCGTCAACGAAGTTGTCGTTTTGGACTGCTACATGCAACCCATTGCCCCGGTCCTCCTCTTGGACTCTGCTTCCCAGCTCCCAGCTCCCAGTTGCCAATTGTTCGATTCTATTGCACACTGTTGCTGGTCCTTCCATGCATATATGGGTTCTGTGTCCTACAAGGATTTCCCATGTACAATAACGTAATCTACATAATTTTCTTTCAGTTTGGTTTCTCTCATGTCTCCCTTGTCAACATTTCCCACACCGTTTTTCAATTTTTGCGGCCACCATTTGACTTTGGCTTGTCCTTGCCGAGGACCTGCCACTCCACACTACTTGTTGCAGCAGCCCCCCACTCTCTCCACACGCCCCCGCATGTGGCATCTGGCAGCATGTGTTTGCCTTCCAGCACAAGCAGTTGAAGTTGCATGAAAGAGCACCGAAAAAGAGGAGGGGAATGCGTGTGCACCATAAGCCTGCACTCCACTCCATGGTCTACTTCTCGGCAATCGCATTATTATGCGGGACATTGTGGCCAGCTCTCAGCGTTGCCATAACAGCAGTAACCGTAACCCCCGACAAGAGGCACCACCACACACAGGCACACACAAACACACACGCAAACACACTCGCTGGTAGCCGTAATCCATCATAAGTTAAAATGCCTAACCTAACCCATTTGCTGCTCAGATCATTTTAGCTGCGGCTTTTGTGCCTGTGCCACAGTTCGCCTCCACATCCACATCTACAGCCTCCACTCATCCACTCAGTGGTGCCCATACCCCTCGCTGCTGGCCAATTGTTGAATGAAAATCCATTTCATTTTAACATGCTGGCCAGAGGCCACAATTAGTGCACATCCAGTGGGGAGCGCTTACTTAACAGTGAGTTCCCAAAGGGGTACGACTCCGAGCCCCCATCGGAGGTTCTCTCAGGGGTGCGACGGTCCCTGAGCCGGACTCTGGGTCGACAGGAGCAGGACAGGATAGCCCTACATGGCTGACGGCCTGTCAAGCGCTTGTTTCCACACAGAGAGAGAGAAAGAGAGAGAGCCTCAGAGTCGAGTCAGCTTCAGAGTCCGAGGCACATGGCATGCATGCAACGTTGCCGTCGACGCCATCGCCGTCACCATCGTGGTGGCAGTGGCGGCTGGACGGGGTACATATCTGGACGTTGTCAGGCAGCTGCCAGCTGAAGTGGCATTAACTTCTCTCTCAGACTTTCTCTCCTTCTCTCCCTCCTTTAACGGATTGTGTGGCTCTTAATTTTTAATACTTATTTCTATTCCTTTGCCTTTGCCTTGCTGTTGGTCGCTTTAATTTGCCTGGATTTTGCCAGGGGTTTGGTCTCGTAGCAAATCGCTTAATTCACGCGCTGCGCAAATTGCATACTTGCAAACCCTTCAATAAGATGTGGGGCACGGCCCAACAAAGTGCAACAATTTTCTAATTACAGCCACAATGTGAGCGTGCGTGCCGCTGCCAAAGCCACAGCCCCAGCCCCCGACCACAGACACGGCCACAGCCGCAGAAGGCGGCGCATCACGCAATCGCTGGGTATACCTGGGGGCTGGGGCATACCTCTGCGGGTATGCAACAAGCATTAAATTAATTGAAAAATCAACAAAAATAAATAAACTGCCAAGGTGGAAGGGACTGAGAGGTGCCGGAGCGGGCAAAAGAAAAGCGGTGAAAAACTGCAAATTGAGAAAAATTCAGCACACGACACAATCGAATAAACAGCTCGGTGAAGGGCCAAAGGAATGAGCGTCGCAATTCAGGTTGCTAGGCGGTTGGTCGCGGGGCACATGCAACTGCAAATTGAAAGGAAGTGAGCCCAGCGTGTTGGGGCATGTCCCTACCCCCTGTCCCATTTACCCATTCCGCATCCAAAAGTGGAGCCACCCACTAGGACGTGAGGTCAGGCGTTCGTTCATTAATCAAAACAATTAACGAGGCCGCATTTGCGCGACATTTCCTTTTTCTGTCAAGTGAGGGGAAAGCCGTGTCCGTCCCGTTTCCCGTATCCCCTGCCCATGCCCCATGCCATGCCCCGCACGTAGCCTAAAAATAATGAGCAGACATATTTAGCGCCCAAGGATTATGGACTCGAAATCTACGGCTATCCGCAGATGTCGTCCCGCCCGATGGGAGGGAACGCCGAGCACCGCACCACCGCAAAAACCATAACAATAACCAATTTGTCAAGCACATTGACCACATCCACAAATTCTGGCTACGCCTTCGTCTCTCTGCTCTCCTGCCACCCCACCAGCTCGTCCTCCACTCCACTCCTCCTTTTCTCTGGCCACGCCGTGCCACTTATGGCAGGAAAACATAAATTTCATGCCAAGAAGCTCTCGGCGCGCCCACTGCCCCACTGCCGCACCGCACCGCTGGCTGGCTGGCCGTGGCATATCGCCCCATCCCGAGCGTAAAGAGCCCCGGCGACCATTTGACAACCCTCCCAATCCATAAACCCCTGGCATGCTCCCCCTCTCCGCCTTCCTGCTGCTCATTTCTTGCTGCCAGTTATGAGAAATGGCTTCCATTGCCACTGCCCCATGCCAGTGCCACTGCCACTTCCGCTGGATCTTCCTCAGCTTCTGCCCCTCCATTGCTGATGTCAGAGAGCTGCATTTCCCGTTCAACTTAATTTCTGCTGTCCGCGCTACTGAGCCAATAATCTTCTTTGCTTTGGAGGATAGCGACAGTACAAATAAATTATGATCTCCATTCGACAGGCAAAAAAAAAAGAAGAACGAGCTGCACAAAGGATACAAGCAGAATGCCAGTCCCTTGCCAAGGTCTCACGCGAGTATGGTGGAAATTCCTGTCCCTGTGTCCAAGCAGCTCGAAATTAATTTTAAAAGCAATTCCTGAGCATTTTGCACACTTTATTTGGGCCTCGATTGTGCCAGTGTCCGTGTCCGTGTTCGTGGCCGCCTCCTTTGTGGCGAATCCTGTTCAGCCTCGCCTCGACCTGATTGCAGTTGATAATCAAAGAAAGCAGCCAACAGACGGTGGCTGGCTGCGACAACATCCACTGAGGTGGCAACAACAAGGGCCAACGGCAACGGTGCGGCAGCAGCTCCGTTATGTCCTTATCCTGGCTGCCTGTTGTCCCCGTGTCCTTCGACTGTCTGCTTCGTTTATGCAACAATTAAAATTCGCAATGAGCGTGATTGTAAATTAAGAGAGATAAAAAAATATGTCACATGTGCGGGTTGTTTGTTTTGCAGCGATTCGAGTCTGTGCGGCATTGTGTGGCACTGTGTGTGTGTGTGTGTGTGTGTGTGTGTTACGAGAGTGTGGCATGAAATATGCGGCAGGCTTTTATTTATGATTTCCGTTGATAAATGGGATGTCCCTCCTTCTGCACGGATCCAAGTGTGTGTGGGTTAATAAAAAACAGCAACAGAAACAGCCGAATTTTTATCGAGAGAGCATGCAACACGCTGGCGAATGGCGAATGGCGAACGGCGACTTCCTGTTGAATTTTTTAGCGGCCCAGCAGCAGCCTTGACACCTGCGCCCTGCAGGCAGCTGCAAGTAAACTCCACAATTAACTGCCCCACTGCACTTGGCCCCTAGAACTTAGTTAACTCTCAGTGCTGCTGGTGCTGGTGCTGTTGCTGCTGCTGTGCCCCTATCCGGACCTGCATCTGATGGCCGCGGGGCAGTCGTCGTCGTTTTCTTTAACTTTTAATTATTTTGCGAAATGCGAAAACGAGAATTGCATTTCGAGGCAACTCAAGACGCGAAATGCGAAACTGCAATCCTCTGACCCCGTTGGCCATCTCCCATCTCCCATCTGCCCCCGTTCGGTTTGCTGGCGTTTATTTTATTTACCCAGCGCCATGCAATCTCAACTTGCAGCCTTGTAAATCAGTCAGTCAGAGCCCGAGAGTGGCGTGCTCGTCGTCTCTTGCCAAAGGTGGGTCCTGCGCTTTGCCACTCTCCACTCCACTCCGCTCCCTCCTCCTCCTGCTGCTTCTCTTCCTGCAGCTATATTTGTTTTGTTGTAAATCGCAAGAAGCAACAACGAAACGAAAATGTTGCAGGCTGCTCGGGTTGCCGCTCACCACTACACATGCCACTTTACACCCAACGCAAACACGATTTTCATTTGTATAGCATACACCAGAGAGCGCCAGAGAGAGAGAGGCACAGGCATCCGCGCTCCCTCCCGCTCTCTCCATCTCTCTGTGTTATTTATGCAGAGTAGAGCCCCCCCCTACTCACCACCCCACGCCTCGTTTTGCCATCGAAGGCAACGCGGATTGCTTGTTTTTCTTTTTGCCATATTTTTTTCCCTGCTGTTGCTGTTTAACAAAGCGCATAAATTCGCTTGCAACTGTGTCCTCGTGTGGGGTGCAACGTTGCCACATTGCCACGCTGCTGCCCACTGACCTGCACCCTGCCACCCCCTGCTGATCGGCCCCACAAAGTGTTCGTTTCGGCTTGCTGCGCTTTCTCATCTGCCTCTTGCTTGGCTCGTTCCTTCCTCCTCCCTCGGATACCAACGCTTTTCCCGTGTTTTCCCGGTCTGTTTGTTTGCTTTGCCTCTGAGCTGGTCAAAACGATTTTTGCCTTGGCTCGTTGGACCGTCGTCGCACTCCTCTCTAAACAACCCCCCCAGTGGGCCACCCACCCATAACCATATGCAAAATGTTGCTATTTCTTGCTGCTGCTGCTGCCGTTGCCCCTTATCTGTGTCCCTGTGGTGCCGCCTGACCGCCCACCCACTCGCTAAATATAATAAAAAATAACGCTTGCAACTTAATCTCTGACAGCTCGTTACCCGTTTGCCTGAGCACGATATTCATGAGCTGCTAAGCTCGAGTTACAGTTACTTGGGCAGCAGCGGCAGCCCCAACCATGCCCCACCATCGCTCAATTGCAGAGCCTGCGCCAGAGTGGAGCAGCGGGCAGTCGCCTTGAGTGTTTGCTGCAGATTTCCATTGCTTGTATTTCACCTGACGCTCAAGGGGAAATGTATTTATGCATTTTCACAATTTTTCCCCGCTTTCTGTGCTTTGGCTTTGACATTTCGATTGAGTTACATGAAGACCCCCAGCCCTTCCTCCATCCACCGTCCATCCCTTTGGCTGATTTCACTGATATACCATCTAGATGTGTGTGGTGGGGTGTACGCGTGTCGGGTGTCGGGTGGCAGAACATTTTCTGGCCGACATTTAATTTATATAATTATCAACGGTGGAAGTGCCAAAGGGGTCAGGGAGCTGCACACACGATAAGCGAATTTCAGTTGAGAGACCTGACACTCGCCGCTCGCCAAAGCACGATAAGAGGCACACACACGCACACACGCACACACCACACTCACACACACACAATTAGCGTTGACTAATACAAGCACACACAGCTATTCGGACACAAAGATACACGGATACACGGATACTGCTGCCATACACACGTGCTCGCTCGCATTTCGTTTGCTCGCGACTCGCAGCCATTACGCATTCATTGGTCTGCTGGGACTCCATTGTTGCGGCCAGCAGCTGCGTGCTGCCAAAACCAAATGAGCAATTGACTGCCGGCCACACCCAAACCCACACCCACACGCACACGCACACGCACAGCCCAACCCACTCCACTCCACATTTACATCCTCATCCACAGAGACCGAACCCGAAACGACCTTCTCCCAGCGTGGTGGACCTTTGCATTATCTCTTGGCGTTTTAATGTGTCGGTTTGTAAATAATTGCAAAAAACACATAAATTATGTATTTTAATTTACATTTATTTTGCGCAGTTTTCAATGAAACTGTTACTGTTGCATCGTGCCACATTCCCCATGCCACACGGCTGCCTGCTGCCACCGACAACAATGTTAATTTATTGTTGCATTCCCGATTCTTCCGCCCCTGACATTAAATAATTGTGCATTTATATGATTTAATTTGCGGCCACTGGCCAGCGGAGCGGCAAAAATGTGCCACAAGCTCTGACTAATTGCCATGACTACGGCAAGGGCTAGGGCTACGACTGTGACTCGTTGTTGCCACACATTCTCTCTGCGATTCGGCTTGTATTGAATTGGGGTTACTGGGTTAGCAGCACCACCAACAGCAGGAGCAACAGCAGCAGAGCATCCTCAGATCAATTGCTCAGCCACCGGCAGGCGGAAGAGGACAAGGAGCCACACAGCCACACAGCCACAAACAAGACCAACAGATACCTACATATGTACATCTGATGTATGTATATATGGAGAGACAGAAATTGCTCAGCCTCCAGCCAGAAATCGAATACATATATTTGATGATGAATGTGCAACCGCACTTCCATTGCATTCTGCCTGCAGCATCTCCTCCTTCACATCCACATGTGCCTGCCCCTCGTGTGTGTCGGATTTAATTTGGTTATTTTACAGAAATTGCAGCCATTTTTGGATATCCCCAAGAAGCAGCCACAACTGAAGATTAGCCAGGGATTTGCGGGCTGGCCAAAGATCGGATCAATCGAGCGGCAGGAAGCTGGGAAATGAAGCGTGCTCACTTGAGGCCACTCGGACGGATGGGATGGGATGGCCGGAACGAGTCACAGGATCGGAACGAGTACAAAATTACTTGCAAACAAATAGGTATAAGTGGAAAGTTCCTCAACAATTTTTCTCATTTTTCCTGCTCTTATTGCTGGTGCTGATGCTGGTGCTGCTGTTTTTTGACGCTGCCACATGTAAGCCGGGCGAGGGCAAAGGCAAAAGTCGTTAAAAGTTTATGAAAGTCAAACAGAGGAACGTGCTGAACGAAGTGAGCCGCCACCAGAAAGAAGATGGCCAACACGAAAATGAAGCTTGAGAAGAAGCTAAAAAGTCGTGGAGAGGCGAGGACAGACAAGAAATTGTTATAAAATAACTAAGCGCAACGAAAACGTGGCTCATTGCTTGTTGGTCATCGAGAGTTCCACCCCGACAGCCGGCCATGTCAATGTTCATGTCTCGCTCCATGTCCTTGCTGATTATGGTTTTTTCATTTGCTGACCTCGGCCCATCACGGCCCGGGGAAAAGAGTCCTCCACTGTTTTCCACTGCTGCTCGGATTTTATGTGCATTATTTCCATGTTTTTATACCTCTATTTTGAGAGCATTCTGTGGGTATGTTGCATGCACAATTAGTGTGATTGGTAGGCAGAAACCTCTTAGAGGTGTGGAGATGTCATAAAATATAACCAAATAAATGCAGATCTACCCACAAATATGAGTTAAAAGTCTTGATGATAGTTTTTTAAATCCCAGCAGTTGTTTACAGCACAAAATAACTCTTCATCAACAGCACAAAAACAGAGACATAATCCAAAACACAATCCAAAGTAAAAAGAAAACTTTTCTGCGAGTATTTGCCAACTAATTTCCATTATCTTTATAGGGTATCTTCTACTTCAATCCATTATTTTTAGTGTTTTTTTTTTTTGCTGGTATGCTTTAAAAATGTTTGCAATTTTTTATGCAGCGCCACAACGCTGCCAATGCCAGGATGGGAGAGGCCACAGGAAGAGTGGACTCCCTCGAAAAGCAAACAACAATGACTCGTCGTCGCAGGGGTGGTGGTTGCGGGGTGCTCAGGGGGGGTTATCCAATGCTGAGTACATTGTCAAGCGCCATTTTCCGCTTGCAAAATGATTTGATGGCAGCGGCATATCCGCTTTAAGTCTTCTCCATCTTCGCTTCCGTCGCCCTCTTTCTGGCTCTTCTCTGGCTCTCCTCGCTGGCCCTCACTTCACTTTACTTCCGTTCCGTCTGGGGGTCCGTTCCGCGCTGTTTGCGCTGCATGCCATAATCCTTCAAATTGTGCTCTGCTGCCATGTCGGTTTTTGCATTATGACTCCTCTTCTGTCCGCACCCCAACATTATCAATTTGTGCGCTCAACTTTGTGTTTAACTTTTGACTTTCCACTTTTCTTGGCCATCAACTTTTTCGCGAAATGCTCGCCCGTGATCAATGTCCCACCTGGCAGTGCCCTGAGGGCCAACACTCTCTTCACTCCACCATTTTCCAAGGGCCGCACCCATTTTAATTTGAACTGTCAAAGCCGTGCGTTGGAATCATAAATTTTATTAAGCGCAACCAAGCGACCATTCTGGAAACTGACCCCCGATCTGCACCCGTCCTGCTCCTGCTCCTGCGTCTGTTCCTGGTCCAACTCCTGGCGCTGTCTCTCTTCTATTAGCCGGACTGCACGGTTTAATAAAAAGTTTCGGGAGTCGCTTAAGTGGGTCGGACAGAGGGTGCCGAAACGGGCGCTGAGGTTGCGGTTAAAATACAAGTATGTATATATATTTATATATCCACATGTATATATATGTATTGTATATATCTGGAGGTGTACATATATATCTGTTCTCTCTCTCTGTTCTCTTCCTCCACCTCTTGTAAACTTTTTTAATGCTTCGCCGTTTTATGGGGAACGAGAGAAAGTGAGACGGGGTGTAGACTGGCTTTTCGAGGAAGTTTTTGGTTGCCTTCTAATAGAGTCGTAATAACTTCATCATTATTGACGCATAAAATAAAATTTATTTATGCTCGGCGGGCCGCTTTTCGCTTTAATGCAATACATCCATCCCAGCCCATTCCATGTCATGGCATCCCAACCATCCATCCATCCCATTCGGGGGACCCAGAAATAAGACTAAATAAATGCTTTTATGTGTGCGGGTCCCATCCTTCCTGCCGGCACGCCCCCCGAGAGAAAGTCCTGGGCCAGGCATAGGCATGGATTTTTATGGAATATTTCTGGACGCATTTTTTTTCTGCTCATTTTATTCCTTTACGCATTTAATGAACTATGATGAGGGTATACCGGTGGCTGGTGGCTGGTGCAGGGTCCCGGTCCAGCCAGACGCCCCCAATTCCCTATCGAAATCAGCACCCTTTTCGATTTTATTGAACTTTTTTTATTAACTTTCGCATCAGACGAAATTTATTGCCTTTTTGTTTTGCGTGGGCCTATGCGAGATAGAAGGTCTTTGCCCGCCCCCAAGGATACTCTGTCTTAATGATAATTTCTCAGCATTTGTAGGAGAAAGAGGCGACGACATAGAGAATGCTTTGTAATTGTAAAAAGAAAAGAAGAGAGAGAGAGAGAGTGGGAGAATTTTCCATTTATTTATGCATATTTGTGGAAGGAACAAAGGCGCCAAGCCACGCCCACACACACATACAGAGGAGGGAGGAGGAGAGCATGGAAAAGCTGCTCGCAAAAACAGAAGCGAAACGAAACGAAACAAAAACCCCAACAAGACAAACTTAACTAACTGTGAAATTTCTTATTGTGATTGCGTTTGTCATTGCGTTAGTTTACAACTCTGCAGAGTCTCTCTCTCTCTCTCTCTCTCTCTCTCTCTCTCTCCTTACACACACAGGAACATGGGACTGAAAGACAGGTGTGTCATTCACACACACACACAGGCACAGTGACAGCCGCTATGTGCCACACACAACTTTCCACTGCAGGCAGTGGGAGCGCTGCTCAAAAGACATTGACTGCGCCATCGCCAAGTTATGAAAATCTGTGCGAGAATTCTCTTAGCTAAAGCGCATTGAACTGTGCAAATTGCGAGCAATTTAATTTTTTTTCTCTCTCTTACTTTTCCCTCTTAGAAATCATGCTTGCTGCATGCCTCCCCCCACCTCTCACACGTCGAGGCAAACTCTCACGCAGCTGCCCCGCGGGAGGTTGGGAAAACTTTGCGTAATACCAAAAAGTGCTGGCAGCACATTTCGAGTGCAAACTTTATATTAGAGTTGAAGTGCCACATAGACACAGATGCACACACACACCACACACACATACATATGTATGTATATGTAGCACACACACACACACATACAGACAATCCCAAGCAAGTAAGTAGAAAAGTGGCAAAAGTGCAAGTACGTGGCTTGGCTTGCCTTTGGGGTCCAGAGCAATAGCTCTGCCTCGTACCACAGACACAGCCACTGCTGCCCCCGTCCCCGTCCCTGCCACGCGTTATTTATGAGTTGCGTATGTTATAACGAACTGCAGCAGCAATTCTCCTAGTATAAGGGCAGGCAGGCCGCAGCATCACAAAAGCGCAGCATCAGAAAGCAATGCCCCAATATGACAACGAATACGACAACGGCATGAAGATGTTTGCTGGTAAAAAGGAACGAAAAGTAAAAAAGCGTCCTGCGACGACCAGTTCTCGCAATTACAGTGCACACAAGTCATCGACTTGCTCAAAAGTTCAGCCAACTTATGATACTCGACAGCGCATTTTCCCTGCTCGCATTTTCCCCCTTTATTCTTTTTTCTCTCTTTTTGTGCATCGAAAATAAAATATTGCAAATTTCCCTTTAGCTCTCCACAAAGCTGTGTGTCCCGCGTGGGCCACCCCACCGCCCTGATCCTGTGTGCCACCTGTGCCACCTCTGTATGCCCCCGCGTGTCAGCCGCTAACTAGGTGGCGTGGGTGATGATGTTGCATTGGCGCTTTTGCACCTATTTTTCATGTGACTCCAAAGAGACCTCCTCCTCCTCCAGCTCCAGCTCCGGCTCAGAGTCCGTGGAAGTGGATATAGACCTCCTCCTGCTCCGCCATTTACCTGTCCCTTTGAATGGATTGACGATGACACGCAATGTTGCGTTTTAAAGAAATTAATACACTTCCCGCCGTTTGCCCGCCCAGCGTTTTCCATGGCCCGCTTTTACCCCGCTCTTATACCATTTTCCAATTGCACGAATACTCGTATCCCCGTGTATTCCCCCTGCGCGTGTCGCTTTTGTGTCGCGTTTCTGTTGCGTTTGTGTCGCGTTTCGCTGCTCAACGATTTGGCTTCAGGACGTGCAAATTTAATTGCATAATTTCAGATTTATTTTTAATTCAACTACCGCTACAGCAGCGTTGCAGCACACCATACTTACCCCTTTCCGAGTGTGTGTTTGTGTGTGGCAATTCCCCTGCTAGCTGTTCCTTAATGGTCGTGAACAAAACGCTAGCTATTCGCCGTAATAAGGGGTTATGCGACGAGATTCAATAAAAATGAATTTGCAAAATGTTCACATTTAATGAGCTCCACATGTGCGTTTTTAATTAATAACAAAGCGGGCATAAACTCGTAGATACAGCTACAAACAGAGCAACAGTGCAACAGACACACATGAACGGGCAGGAAGCTTAATTTTTATATTCCACTAATTTTACGGTTTAGATTATATTGGATTTGCCTTTGCACCAATGCCGGATGCTTCATGTTCCACTAAACTGCTCTAAACATGAAAGGAAGGTTGGCTTCTCTTTGTTTCGAAGCTGTTGTTCCCCTTAAGGGTAACGCGATATTACGATATTAATAATAATTTAATGGGTGAGAGAGTAATATGTACAATCTCAGCAGCTATTAAGTTATCAGTGTTCTATTTCCTCGACTCGTAATAGTCAAAGCTCCCCTTGAACAGGGTATAAATGTATCCTCAAATATCCAAATATTGGATTACTCGGTCTAATTAGGCACCGAATGGATTACCAATATGGGTTTGGTACATATTCGCATATTCGGCTCGGCCACAGCCGGTGAGCATTTCCGGGACGCAGCATTTCAGCATGTCTAATTGTCCTTTTGCCTCCCCCCTGTGCTGGAAAATCAAAACAAAATTTAATCATGTTAATATAATTACTAAAAATTAAGCCATAATCAACACACGCACGCGGCAGGCACAGGCTCAGGGCCAGGGACCAAGGCCCATGGCAAACACCTGCCAGCAAAAGGCAAACAACAAATGGCGGAGGACTCTGGTTCTGCTTCCTTCCGCCAGCACAGAACATAACACCAAAACGACCCAAATTATTTTTAATTCCCCGCAGGATAAGGCAGCAGTTGAGCAACCGGCGCGGCGGAAGGAGGATAAGGCCTCTGAGCGTCTGCTTCCACTGCAATTTATCGTAAGCGACCGGCAGAGTCGCGTGCTGCGAATATTAACGAAATGATTATGGAATTCATAATTACACAGGAGCACAGCTGTAGGTATGTGTCGGTCCCATTGTGTATTGTAAAATGCGTCAACACATTCGCTCAGCTCGATCCCCGAAGAGCGGAGCGGTGCGGAGCTCGTCAGACAATCTCTCAGAGGCAGGAATGTCGGCATAGAGGGGAAAAGCGTTTGCCCTCGGCCCACATGGCGCACACGCAATTTCCAATGCTTTGCCAACTCAAATATTTGACGCATACAGTGCGTGATTAAATTAAATGCGAAGCCAGGAGGAGGCCAGGCCAGCCCAGGCCGCTTGCCAGGCGACACAACTAATTAAAAACGCCCGAACAACGGCGACGTGACCGGGACCGGGCAAGGATTTTCTCTGCTCCCCCAGCCCCAAAATTCAATTGGCACTCGAGGTCGATGACCCATTGAACTGCTCTGCCAAATGTGTGTAATGGACTAGCTGCCGCCCAGAGCCCAGCCGCACGCATAATTCGATTATTGTCCCTCGTACATATGTACCATTCGGTTGGGATAATTCAATAAATTGCAATTCCATGCTGCTAACTCGCCCCGTGGGGATTTGCCTGCCAAATCAAATGCACTTAACTAAACTAAATGTTGCCACTCAGCCGCAAACATTCACACACAGAGAAGCACACAAACTCACACAGGGACTCAGGCGGTGGCAGAGAAATGCGCCCCAAAGTAGGCAACGATATGCTGGCAGCATAAATTTCATTTCGTGTGGAAAAAGGGAAAACTGCTAAAAGGGACTGCTCCCATCCCATCCCGAGATCTGCCAGCCTCAAACGCTTCCCCAAAATAAGCTGAAACTGAATTTGAAACTTTTTTAAGTTAATTGAAATTTTGTCCAGGGACCCGACGGGGACACGAACTGCAGTTATACCTTGGAAAAAATGTCAGAGCACGATGTGGTAGAGCACTCTCCCTGCCTTAGCTGCCCTGTTTAGCTTCCTGTTAAAGGGTATTCGCTGAAAAAAGGTTTGAATTCTAGTTTTCGTTTGATCAGAACCGGGATTGCCTCTGCCCATTTCTGGGCGAATATTTATGCCCATGCGTAGGTCTGGAAAGGCGGCAAGGCAACGGCAACAGCGGGCGGGACTTGTTGAATGGCCAACGAATATGTTTTGGCCATTTGGCCCAACCGCTTTCCCACTTGTTTTCGTTTTGGCATCCTCCTTGTACTCGTCCTCGTACTCGTGCCGCAGAAGCGCCAAACAGTTTAGTCAGTGCCGGGCAATGTGCTTAAGTCTCATTTATTTTTCATGACTTGGCCTATAAAAATTGTAATTTCATTACCACCGACAGGCGGTTGTATAGCTAAGGTGAGAGCGGCTGTCCGTGGTGTGTTGGAGTTGTTGGGGGTGGGAGGCGTGGCAGATAGAGGGTCTTGAGCAAAAGTGGCAAGTGCAAAAATTGAAACACACTTGAAAAATGGAAGGTGGCCGGAAACACAACCACAAGCACAAAACACCCCGAAAGGTGTCTACTCCCACTGGCCCTGCCACCATCCCCTTTCCCCCATTCCACCTCTCTTTATCCTCACTGTCTGCCTGGCTGTTACCTTTTTTTTATGAATTTTTAAAAATGTTGCTGTTTTGGCGGCTGGCGGCTGCCGGCGCTGATTTCGCAGTCATGGGCAGTCATGGCCGTGTGGTCGTCGTAGGACCCAAATGCCCGGCCACTTGTTAGCTATTTTACGTTTGCACAAAGCCGCTCGCCGTCTCTCTCTATCTATCCGTGTGGGTTGTGTGGCAGAGTGTGGCCAAGGTACTTAACTTAAATGGCATATACACTCCTCCACTTGCTCTGGGCCTGGTTCAGCTGAGTCTTTGGGTCTGGGCTGGTATTCTTGGCCAGTCGACATCAATTTAAATTGAATTTTCACTTACCTGCTGGGCAGTCTCTGAGCTGAGGCTGAGGGTCGAGCGGCTTGTGGCTTTTGAGTTTCTTTGGAGCGCTTTGGTATGCAGCCCAGACGCTCGACAATTTATGTCTTGAATTAGTCTAATGTAAAATTTAAACCGAAACTTTTTTTCTGCTGGCCGAGCACTCAATTCAACCGCATGCCCAAAAATGCCACGGGGTTCGGGGTTAAAGCGCGGAAGGGCAATCTTAATTGATTAGGCCCGAAATTAATTAGCAGCGAATATTTCTGGTTCCGCTGCGGCTTGGCTTTTGAGCATATTCATCATGCTTTGATGGGTTCTCCTCCACTTGTCCTACCGGTCCTGCTCTCAGTCCCATGTCCGCGCTTCAATGTCACCAATTATGCTAATTAAAGGTGCCTTCAGCGGAGGTGGAAAGCCCAACAAAGCGCGCAAAATGTCTCTGTTTATGGCCCAGAGGGATGATGGGGTGCCTGATGGGGGAGGGCGGTTATTTTTAAACGTCAAATTGGCAGGCTCAAAAGGAAGGGCTAAGGCCTATGCAAAAGGGCTAACTAGCTGCTGGCAGGCTGACTGCCTTCGGGTGGGGCGGGTCAATTGACAGCCGAATCGTAATTATCAAAATATGTAGAAAATGGGAGAGCTGCCGGTGAGGTAACAACCTTTTGAAATTGACAAATTAACATAAGAATGGTTAGCCAGATGAGCAGTTACCCAGTTGAACGTTTATGCAGACAAAAGGGCTGAGATATGTATATCCAAAAATTGCTGAATATCTTAAGCCTTCGGGCGGTAACGAACCTGTTGATGAATCAAATACAAAATTCAAATTTAAGGCAAGCCAGGACCAATTTCAGGGAACTCTGGGCGTGGCCTTGCACATTGTCTGACGCTGCTTAACGCTTGCTGCACTAATTCAATTAAATATTTGTCTTTGTAGTTTCCCAGTCGCACACACAGGCTGGGCCCCAGAGCACAGCAGGGAAGAAAAGAAACGAAAGGAAACCAAGCCAAACGAAACGAAGAAATATGATGAGGGCAAAAATACCCAGACACCAGAGAGTCCATGCCACTCCTCTATACCAATACCAATCCCAATCCCAATCCGAGTCCCTGACAAAGCCAAAGACAAAGAGAAAGCCAAGGCTGCCGGCTAAGGATAAACAGCTCACCGTAGTGGCTCCCAATGCTCTCGATTCCCGGCCAGGACATGGTCTTCGCGGGAGCGCAGGGGGGAACGGATGCCCCAGCGCCATAATGCAAATATTGTCGAACGTGGAGCTTTCACTCAAAAAGTGAGAGCAGGCCCAAGCAGTGGCGAAGGAACTCGAGCTGGGCTGGAGGCCCCTGCAAGGAATGAATTTATTGCTTTTGGGAATTTTCCACTTGATGGCATTTAATGCGATTTAGTATTTAAATGAAGACGGAGCTGGAAGCTGGAAGCTGCAGATGAAGAGATGGAAGTGGAGCTGGAGCTGGGACAACAAAGAAGATAAACTCATTCGGGCGAATTAAATTAATCTCAGCCAAGGCAGCAACTCCTCCTGCTTATGGCAATGATAATCCTGTTCCTGCCCAGCCACGGACTTTACACCCATCCCTCTTTCTGTTCATGTGAATTTAAATCCAAAATGGATATGTTCCAGCACCAATCGATGGCTTCTCGATTACGTCGTGGACTGTCCAAGGGCTCGAAATAGTTTTCGCTGATTGAAAATGGGAACTAGACACGGTCACACACGAGTGCCACCACGAGGCACCCACAGCGCGCGCCCAGTGGCCCACTGACTGACTGAATGACTGAATGACTGACTGACTGACAGGGCAATCTAAAATGTTTTGCTCGCTGCACGTGAGTGCCCTGAACAGGGGCCATCCTAGCACCAGCGGGAGTCGCATCAGCAAGCAGCAGGGGGATAAGTGCTAGTACACCGCATCAGCACTGCAGCACTACAGCATACCTTTTTCACCGATGCAGAATACATATCAGTTTAGTTTCTTCAAAGAAAGTTAATCGGTGAAACAGCTTTCGTGTGGCAGCTGCCTTGATCCACGATTGCCAACGCTTTTAGTTTCATTTGTCCCAATGGAGTGCACGTTCCCCTTCCCGCTTTAAGCTTTAATGCAAAATTTATTTAAAAAATTGTTCTTTTTGTGTGACTTTTTATTATCGGATAGTGTATCGGCATGACAATATGTTAGTTGAATAAATAAATAAATAATTGGTGTGTCGCAAAAAGTGTAAAGTGCATAAATCTAGCTGCCGCACAGACAGCGCAGTAAAGTACAGAACAGTATCCTAATTATATGTGTAATATGCAGATAAATATTTTGCTGTTTGGTTAACAAATAAACCAACGCCAATGCCGAGCAGGGTCGATTGGCCGTGGCATAATTCAATTAAAATCGCCAGCATTAACGTTAACACTCCTCCTCGAATGGGTGGGGGCAGTGCAAATAGATGCAAAATAATTGACTTTTTGGCTGCCCGCAAATAAATATTAATATTAACTTAAACTGAATACCCGACACAGACACGAAACTGGAAACTATGGAAGCGGAAAAAACTATGCAAACTGCGGATAATAATCGTAATAAAAATAACAAACTAAATGTCTAAATTGATATACCACCACCGGAGTACAGAATAAATAATTGATATTCATATAAGTTTATGTGTAGAGAGTGTAACACGTAACGCCTATGCCTAGGGGGAGGGTCGAAAGTTTTTTAACTTTTGCCCGGGGGTTTGTTTTGAAGAGAAAAAACTTTCAAGGAGTCCTACAGCTAATCGTTTTTTCCTTAGAGTCTATTATTAACATTTGTTTCGGTTATTAAGTTGTTCATAGAACTTACTTTTGATATATCATAGATATATGGTTCCTAAAATTACCGCCACACCTTCATGCTGCCCAGCAGTGGCTGCACCAGTGGCTGTCTGTGCCTCCGCGGAGAGCGTTGAGTGATTGAACCTTTAACCAAGTTTCGCCTCAGGTTACTAATGGTGGTTCCTCACTTCACTGGCAGAGGCACACAACAGCACGGGTGCAGGATTATCCACTGCATGTGGGGGCAGCATTTGAATAAAGATGTCGGCAGTAAGTCAAACATATGCCTGCAGCGATGGGCCAACAGCCACGCCCAGCCGCGGGGGCAAGATTAGATTTACATTATGATGGATTGCGCTTAAAACCTCTGCCCTCCGACGAACTTACCTTCGCCATGCGGGCAATGGTTTTAGTTTTTTGTGCCTACGAGCTAGAGCCAAACTTAATCGATGCACGAACTTACCTTCGTGCGCTATAAAGATTGTGTATGTACAAGAACTAAGACCCGCTAGACCCACAAGGCTAGTCGGGCATAGTCGGAGTGTGTGGAATGGGGGACAGGTGGGACATGTGGGACATGTGGGGGAAGTGGCTATGCTAGCAAAATAAATACCCTTAGAGCTACGCGATCTGGATAAGAGTCCCAGTCCTCCTCCTCTCTACTGGTTGTAGGGATGGCAGAACTGGTAGACCAGGCGCTGTGACCGCTCCGTCTTCTTCATGATGCCCTTCTTGTAGTACTGCCGAATGGAGCGGGACAACTTGTCGTAGTTCATGGCCGGGCGATTCTTGCGGCGACCCCACAGCTTGGCCACCCGCACCGAGTCCTCGATCTTGAAGATGCCCTTGGTGCGATCGATCCAGCGAATGGCTGTGCCGTTCACCTGCGGGGAGGCCAGCAGCTCCTTGAGGAACTGCCACAGATGGATGTGGGAGCCGCCGCCAGTGCGTCCGCCACTGGTGCGCTTCACGGGCGTGGAAGTCGGTGTGGCAGCTGCTGTCACTGCGGCAATGGGCGTGGGTGTAGGAGCTACTGCAGCTTCCACCTCCATTTCCTCCTCGTCTGTTCATGGAAAAAGCCAAGAAATTAATCTCAAGAGAACCAGCAAGAGAATTCCCAATCCCCCACGCACCTTCGCTGTCCCCATTGAAGTCGTCCAGATTGAGCATCGGATAGCTGGCTGGCGGCCACAGATCGAGGCCTGGCTGCTGCTGCTGCTGCATCGGCTGGCTGTTTGGCTGATCGGCATAGGCCATCTTCCATATCTCCAATTGGGCATGCAGTGTGCTCCCGCTCTGGAAGGAAAAGAAAGCCGAAAGTGATACATTTTGAATGGGCACACAGATGGAGACAGAGTGGAGAGCAGACCAGAGAAGAGCCTTAATCCCGGCTAGATCTCAATCTAGACGGCCTATCAATTGGAAATTCTTATGCTATCCAAGTGCATAAATAAATCTGCAGTCTCGTGTCTGTGTGTAGGCAGCCACCGCAGACAACAGACAAGCAAAAGCAGCAACAACCAGCATCAACCAGCAACAGAAGCAACAAAAACCAAATGCGACTGCGACAACGACTTACTTTCACCTTGCAATGTCGTTGCTGGTCGTTGGCTCAGTTCGAGTGGAGTGGAGTGGAGTGCTGCTGCTGCTGTTGCTGCCAGTCCCCAGAGCCAGAGCCAGCGACAGAGACAGAGAGCCATTGCCATAGTCATCTGAGCCGCTGCGCGATGGTTGGCTCGTAATCATCCATCCAAGTGCTGCAGTTTCACCAAACAACCTTCACACATTCTTTCACCTTTACAGCCATGACCACGGTTACTAATTTTGTCGACTGGCGTGGCATGGCTTGGCTTGGCTTGGCTTGCTTTTGGCTCCTCTCCGATTTCATTTCGCTCGCGCTCTCCCGATCACGTTCGTTGCCCAAGTCTTTTGTTTCGTTTTGCTGCTGCAGTGGCACCACCACCACCGCCACCACCATCCTCATCATCATCATCAGCATAGGGGCCTAAACGAATGTAATCATTGATATATTTTTGGCAAAATGTCTTCGGACTGGACTGAGTCTTCGCTGGAGAGCTGGAGAGCGCATGTGGAGTAGTTTTTACTCGTGGATGCCGCAAGCCTTTGCCTAATTGTTGCCAACAGGTTTCGGGGGTTTGAGTTGTTTTTGAGTTTTGCGTTTTGCTTTCCGATTTCTGATTTTGGCTTATTCAAGTATGTAAGCTCCCGTGGCCTGGCCTGGCCTGGTCTGCTCTTCTGGCCCGCTCTGGCCTGGCCTGCCGCTCCAAGAGCCATGACGTCAACGCCAGTTACGAAACTTGTTTCGTTTTAGTTTTCGTTTCGTTGTATTTTGTTTTGTTTGCCTTGTTTTTGGTTGTTGTTTTTCTTTTCTTTCCCCATTCCCATTCCCATTCCCTGCCATACCAATTCGATTTGATTCGTACGCGAAATTCGATTCAATCGCATTGATTGGGCTTTCTGCTTTCTGCTCTGCGCCTTTCTGCCTTTTGCCTTTTGCTTTTGCCATTTGCATTGTGCGATTGTTTTACATGGCATCGGACATTGCTTTGTGCCGATCAATTTTGTAATAGATAGTTATTTTGGCACCCTCGCCTTGCCCAGTTACTGCACACCACAATGCTGATGGCTTTGATCTACTCGTACCACGACTTACCTCTGGCAGACGACGCATGAATTCCTCTTCGCTGAGTAATGCCAATGCGGCACCGTCTTCGGAGAACTTCAGCTCCAAATTGGCGGCCGGCGGCAGCTTGAACTGTGCCAAGGTGGATCGTAGCCATGCGTGTACTTGCGAGGGTGTCCACGCATTTGGATCTGCAAATAGTTAATCCATGATGAAATCGGTAAATGCCAAAAGGAGGAGACTCAGACGCACCCTGCGATATTTGCAGCTCCATGCAGATGGCATCAGCCTCACGCTTGGCATGCTCCAGCGCCAGCGAAATGACAGGCTCAAAGTCCCCGCGCACCTCGGCCAAGCCGCCGATGAAGGATTCCAGGGCCAGTGGCCGCAGGTTGTGCTTCTTCTGGAAAGTCGTGTCCTCCAAGCACTCGCGCAACAGCTGATGATCGGGCTTGGTGTCGGGCAGCGACCTCGCCTGCTGCTGCTGCTGCTGGAGCAGGGCGTTCAGGTCGATGAAGCTCTCAATGTCCGAGGAGTCCAGCGGCTCCGCCTTGATGCTCTCGCTGCAGGCGGAGCGTGGCGAGGGTGTCTCACAGTTGGACTCTGGCGGGGAGGGCGGCAGAATGTGCAGCTCCTGCTTGATGCTCGATGCATCCAGCGAGGGTGAGGGGCTGCTCAGGCAGTCGTAGCTGCCGTGAAACTTTCCGAAGGCCCCGAACGAGGCGAACTCGGACTGCAGGGGCGAGGACTGGGGCGAGGGATAAACGCTGTGTGGATAGGCCGGAGGAGGGATCAACTGATGGCCAGAGGAGGCATATGCCGGTGCCGGCTGCTGTTGTTGCTGCTGGTTATCCGTGGGGCAGTCCCAGGCACACTCGATCTTAATCTGTGGCGCGTTGTATTGGTAGACTGTCGTGGGTATGCCGGCGTCCTGCGGCAGCAGCGACAGATCAAAGTTGTCCGCATAGGCGGAGTACTGGTCCGGCGGCGTGAGGGCCTGGAACGGTTGTGGCTTCAGCTGTGGACTGTGCGGCATCTGTTGAGGCAAACGAAAAAGAACCAAACCAAAATTAGTACATGGATTAGGGACATGCACCGACACCGTCACTGTCACTGCTAATCGGCGCCATCTTTGCCTCGATGAAGAATTTCGAGTATCAGCAATTATCAAGCGATCTGAGCTGCCAAATTGCGGCCACCTGTCTTAATTATCACGCCCATGAAAGTTAATGAATTTTTGTTACTTCTCCACTGGTTTTACGAGCTTGTGTCTCCAGTGGCTGTCTCTGTGGCTGTGGCTGCTGTCGCCTTTCTAATTCGTACTAGCATCACCGGACGACCTACCTGGCGAACGCCAAAATAAAGTATGGAAATTTTTGTGTGTTTCGGCTTGGGGTTTCTGACTCCGCTATTCTGATTTTGATTCTGATTCTGATTTGCTTGTCGATTGCTAATTGTTGATTGTCGTTTCTTAACCTTAGGATTTCCAAAAAGGCGGGACGGAACGGTCTGCAGAGGCAATGTCGGTGGCGGCGGCGACGGTGGGATGTGAATGCGAAACCGACCAGACAACAGCAGGAGACGTACTAAGCTTCGAGTGGCATTGATTTTCTCATTTATCAAGCTGCGACTTGGCCTGTGACGCCACAAACAGCAAACTGCAAAAAAACCCAAAGCACCAGCGCTGTGGAGGGGGGCGTGGTCGTGGTCTGGCCAAAGGGGGAGCACCTAGACTAGGGCAGGGCAGGGCAGGGCAGGGCGTTGTGTGGGGGCAGCGTGTTCGGTGTTTGTTTGTGTGTGATTATTTTTTTTATTATTTTTATGAGCAGCCCAAACAATGACTAGATCGAAATCAAAGCGTTCTCTTGTCGCTTGCTTCTCACAGAGATTTCTGTGTGTTTTTCTGCGCCTTCCTCCCCTACTCATAGTCTATTTTTTTTCTGCTCTCTTTCGCTCTATTTCTTCCCCTCTCTTCCCCTCTCTTTCTCTTTTTATTTCACTTTATTTTGTGCACTGTACACTGCCAGAGACTTACTCTAATTTTGGCGCAGTTAGGCTGGGATGTAATATTTTTTAGAAGTTATAACAGATATAAAGATATAAAGCCTTCTGGCATTCGGTTCCTCATTCTGAATCAATCAACAAAATCCCTAAATATATCATCCAGTTGCCGAAGGAATGATTACTGGAAAAACAAAGCGAAAACCATTTATTCTTAAAATAATTCAATCAAATTTTAGCAAGCGATTCATTATCAAATTCCAAACCTATTCATAATCCTTCAGCTATCATTCCCATAGCCCTGAGGGAGGGTATCTTTAGTTGCGAACTCATCGTGTTTCGCCTTTTCTTCTGGTTGTGTTTTATATTTTTGTTTGATATTCATTTGCACATAGCGTCACAAAAGAAGGCAATGCTAATATATGGCCCGAATGCGCTACCAATTTCTACCTCTGAGAAACTGGTTTTTCATTAAGCAACTCAATGCAGGCAGGCATTGGGGAGCTCGGTGTGGCACAGTGCTGCAAGGGGGGCGGACGTGCAGAAGAAGGTTGCCAATCGTAGGCAGAGGAAGCTGCTCGGGGCGGACAGGGGGACTTGCATACGCCATGGCTATGCGCTGTGCGCTTATTATTAATAAAACAACTCATACTGGATTTTCCGACAAGTACTTTCGATTGGTGGAGGGTGCCAGGGGCGGGGGCATGTGTGCTGAAGGGATGGCTGCCATTATTGTCTGTTCGACGTTCGCCATAATTCTAACTAGTCACGATGTTATTACAATTTCTATGTTTTAATTGTTCGACAGCCCCGGTGTGTGTGAGTGATTTGGGTTCGCTTTTCTCGCCTGCCTGCTAATTGCCAGCGCAAACATTTCGATTTCGCTGTGGACTGCCTTGCGTAATCTCCATATTATTAGAGCAAGTATCTCAGCCCTGTACTTAGGCACTTAGACTAGGGTACTTCACCGAAACTCTGCATCCAAAAGAGTCCCCGAGGAAAAGCGAGGACACGGTACATGATTCAGCAGCAGCTGCTGCAGCCGATGACTCAGTCGGAAAGCCATAAAATATGTGATTGCCTGGCAAAAACTGCATAATAAATTGAGGGAACAGAGACATAGCCAGTGGCTCTATCTCTCTCTCTGTCCAATCCACCATTTATGGACCATTAAGGGCGACTCGGGCCACTAAAATGTCAACTAGTTATTACATCTGCCTGACTAGGCACAACATTTTCTATGCATTTTTTAATAAACTATTTTCACATTACATTTTATGACTATTAACAGTGCCCCCCCACCACGGGTTGGCAGCCATAAATAATGCCGGAAAAAAGGTCTTACAACTCAATTTGAGACAGCGTTTGGCCATTAAGGAGGAGGACAGAAGGAAGAGGAAAAGGAAAAAGGAAGAGCTCTCCGAATAGGTGATGCCAAATAATGCCTATAAATATTCTCCCGGCTCAATGGCAATAAAAGTGAAACAGAAATTTGCATTTCGACCGGACATTTGATTTATTTGCAATATCTTTACATTTTTACCCCTAGACCTACACTGAGAAACTGAGACCCACATCCTCACAGCTGTGCAAATTAGATCACTTGGGTTATTCCACATGGATTCCAAACACAATGTGAACGCTTCTATGTATGGATTTCCTGCTGACTTTGAACAAAAGATCTCAACGATCTGAATCATGTGGTGTACTCGTAAATTTTAATTAAATCTTTCCATACGTAGAGAGAGAAATACAGAGGAATACTGAAAACAAGCTCGGCAGCACAGTTCTGACGAGAATTGGAGTTTCCAATTGCCCCGAACAGCGGACAAAAGGCTTTTTTTTTGTGGGCCGCTTAGCCAAACGCTTTCGGCCGCTAATATTTCATTGGCATGTCGGACATCGGTCGGTCGGTCGGTGGCTGTCAATAAACGCCTTTGTCATGGGTGGACACGGGGGACAGGGCGTTGCAATGGTCATTTAGGAATCATATATCGGCATATAAATAGCAGCAGCAAACACCACCAGCACCAGCGCCCGCACCCGCACCATTGAAACCACCCAATCAACGTCACAAATTGGTGGGTTCTCAGAGCCGACGAGCGTTGTTTTCATGTTTGGCCATCGATCACGGTGGAGTTTCAGCCACTTGGGCACTTGGCTATGGTTCTACGGTGTGGTGTCAATGCCGGGACAAGGGAACAATGGGCCGGGGCCAGCAATTAGGATTTGGCCAAAACGATTGTCAGGTGTTGGGTTGTACGTACGTACCTACATACGTAGTATTTTTAGAAAACCCACAATAGCCGGCGGTTCTATTTATAAAACCATTTACAAAAGGTACAGAACATTGATACACTCGTAGGTGTCCGACTACACAGAGAGAGAGCGTGTGGGTGCGAAGTGTGAATGTGAATGGGTATGGGAAGGGGAATGTGAATAGGAGTGCATTCCGTGTTCCTCTGGGCTTTCCACCTGCCCCGAGCAACAGGATCCAACACTCGCTTGATTCAATGAAAATTACTGTTATCGCGGAAAGCAATCGACTGACCAACTGACTACCAACTGCTGCTGCCAGCTGCTGACTAATGCTAAATATTCAAATATGATTGGGACACAAAAATTCATATATATGTTAACCACAAAATTCATAAACGAGTGTGGCCCTGGCACGCAGTGGCACCAAAAGAATCGTAAGCCAATTAAATTATAGCAATTTCGAGCATTCCAAAAATGTCGTAGAAGCCTCAACGCTTACTCACTGCAAAAACAAAATAAATATGAAAAATTCCAACAGGCGATAAAATCATATTTCCAGCAAACAAAACAAAAGAAAACGAATCAAATTTGAGGCCAAAGACATGTCCAAATCAGACAGAAATCCAAATCCAACAGACGGGACGAGTTACATGAAAATATATTTTGCGAGTGTCAAAGGCAGTGGCTGGGATTTCAATTGGATTGAATTTCCCTAAATTGAAAAACCCTTACCCAAAAATTAGCAACAATAATATTTAAGCAGTGCCAGACAGTGAGTTCAGTGAGGGGGGGCTAAGACGGAGAGCAAAAGTAATAAATTGAAAATAGCAGGCAACAAAAAGGCAAGAGGAAAACAAGTTTTATGTATGATTTTTGTGGCTGGGGCCGCAACGTCAAACGAAATTCATTAGAACAAGTCAAAGCCATTGCCAAGAATGTGGCATATTCTCGTGTGATGTGTTGTGTGTTGTATTGGTGTGTGGCTTTTGCCTAATAATAAAATCAAGTTTACGTTTTAAGAACGACAAAAAGCATTATTAAAAGCGGCGATCAGATAGCAGTCAGCTTATGGTCGTGTGTGGTGCGGTGTGGTCCGGCGGCAGATAATAAATCGAACGAATTGGCCAACGCCTCGGGCGAGCCGCACGACCGATCTATATAGATATGGCCACGGGTGGGGTACACCATATAACATGATCTTACACGGGGCGCGGCCCAGGCCCATAGACAAAGGAAACCTTGGCGCGGGACACAGAGTCTGAGTCGCAGTCGCAAGCGAAGTCAGAGACAAAAGGTTGCTTGCCCGACTCCCCCTTGGTGGAAGTGAAGGGTAAGATATAAATATATGTATGTGGATATACTATATAGTTATACGACTGTCCAGAACAGTTGCAATTACAGCTGTGGCGCAGCCTTGGGGCCTGACATGACCATGTTCTCATGCTGATGTTGATGTTGAATTATGGCCAAGTGGTATTTAAATTAATTTATATGTATCTTTGAACCAAATAAAACAAACTATGCAAATGTGTCGCCCCAGCCACAGCTACAGCCTCAACCTCAACCTCCTCAGGTGTTCAGTCTTCGAGTATTGGGTTCTGGGTTCTGGGTCTCTGAGTTCTAAGTTCTGGGTCTCTGGTCTGGCGACAATTGTCAGGTAATCTGTTCTAATCGCATTATGGCAATGGAGCTAACAAAAGCCACGAGAAGCGAAGACCAAACCCCTTCACTAGCCACCAACTACCGCTGCTACCGCTGCCACCTCTCTCTCTCTCTGCCACTCTCTGCCTAGCTCCATCTCGTTCCCTCTGTGGTGGTAGATGCGCAAGCGCAAATTGTTTGTTTAATGAATGTTCGCTTTATTCGCTGGCTTAGGGATTGGATATACTGAGGAGGAGTGCGGTGTGGTGTGGGCAATGGGGTTATGGCAATGTTGAAGTGCGCTGTCAACAGCATAAGCACACAGACACACGGGCACGGATAGATACATAGATACTGCCAGAGATAGAGATGGAGAGATACAGATACATATAGTATGTATGTAAGAGCACAGCCAGCAAATCCCCCAACAATATCCACGTACAATCTACGAAGTACGAGCACTTTGGATGCGTGGGTTAAGCTGTCAAAGAGACAAGACTTATTTCTGCTTATTTTTACATCGTTCGCCTCTGCCTTCTGTTTGTTTGTCTCTTTCATTATTCTCTGTATATCTGTATCTTTTGTTGCTGTTGTATCTGTGTGTTTGGTGTTGGCTTTTAGTAGCTCTATCTGTCTGTCTGTTCCGTCTGGCTGTCTGTCCGCCCGACAGTCGTGACGGCGCAATTCTGTTTGCAGTTCTTGCCATTCTTCGGTTCGCTTCAACTATTTGCATTGCATTTAATTGTCGACATTTCATGCTAAATAAATTGCTGCTGCAAGGTTAATAAATATCTTGACACAACAGAGCTACAAAGCTGCAGTGGTACAGTGGGAATGGGTGCAACATTTCAATTATGCTAGATTCTTTTTTTCCCACCTCATTATACAAACAGTGGATAGGATTGAGAGTGTATCTCTCTCGCTTAAATATGCATATATTGCTGAGATCTAGAATGTTCCGGGATGTCGTAGGAAAACCCCTTAATTAGCACTCAATCGCACATTGGAATGGCTTTTGCAGGATTTTCACTTGTCAAGCTTCGTGCCTCAGGGCAAAGCCACCGCCATTCAGCAGACACTTCACCACCATGATAGACAACCCAGACAGACACCACATGAATGGCAGTATGGTGCGGTAGCAGCAGCAGCCCATCCCACACTCTTGAAAGGAATGCGCTTACGATACTCGTAATGTCTACGCACTGCACCACGAACGAACCCTTCTGTCACTAGCTGTTGCTGCTGCTGCTGCTGCTCCTTGAATCTCCTCATTATGCTTGGCACGCACCGACAATTATTCTGTATAAAAGACGTTGCGTTGCGAAGCCAAGTCATTTTCAATTTGCATAAAAGCCTGGGCTACACCGCAACAGCAACAGCAAAAGCAATGCTGCCGCTGTTGCTGTTGCAACCACAATGAGACTTAAGAAGCCACACCCAAAAAAGTGCCAAACCCAGCGATGATTATTGTATAATCCACTTGATTGATATTCAACAATATTAGATAGATGTATGGCCAAAGGGCTGATGGCTGATGGCTGCTGTTCTATGGGGAAAGATACTACAGGGGAAAGCGAACAACTTGAAGTATTTATGTCAGGCCTCAACTCATCCCAACCCATTCCATACCATGCCATGCCATGCCATCTCATCTGATCTGCGAAAGCGCCTGCATTTATAATTGCTGGCAGTAGTATTTATTTTATTATGTCCATAAATATAATGAGACTGGTTGAGAGTACAGAGTGGGGAGGCAGTCAGTGGAGAGCGGGGCGAGAGCGAGTAAGCGTCTTGAAGTGCATTTCTAAATGCTGTTCAGCGTCAACTTCTGTGTCAGCGATTGGAAAAGCGCGAGAAGCTGCCACATTGCAGCAGTGGCAGCATCAGCGCGGAGACACATTTCCATCAAATCAATCAAAAATGGTAAATACAAGTTTTTTTTTCAACTGCATTTCTACAGTATTTTCTTTTATTGCAATGCCAAGCAATAGCAGCACCAGCAGCAGAAGCAGAAGCAGCGACAAAACGTCAAAGACTTCAGCCTAAGTAGGTCCAACAAAAAGTATCTGCTGGCTGCTTCTGCTGGCTGCTGTATCTGCTGGATTGGAATGCACTTTCCGAGTGAAATGCCAGGCCGACATGGCAGCTCTTACTATTTGTGCTGAAGCTTCTGTTGTTGCTGTTGCCGCTGCTGCTGCTGGCTGCCACCGTTTGTTGTCATGCCATAGTTGACAATCATTTAGAATCACTTCTGGCAAAATGAAAGCATCTTTTGAAAGTTGCTGCTGTTGCTGCCACTGCCACTGCTGTTGCTGTTGCTGTTATTGTAATTAAAGCGAAATGCCATAAGACAAATGGGAAAATGTAACTGGCAAGTGTTACAGCAAGCCTGGCCTTAAGCCAGAGAGGGACACAGCGACTCTCACCCAGTGACACGCATTCGCCAGATACTACATCTGCCAGCCGCCCACACGAATTGGTCTGCTAATTAAAAGCTGCCACAGCAAGGCATCTCTCCTACATCTCTACCACTCTTACTCGCTACTTTCCTATCAGTAGTACACGGGCTACACGCCGCACACGCAGCTGTGGCCCCCATCAAAAACTGCGCATAATATTCGAGCATAGCACTGCGAGTGCGAGTGCCACAAAACAGGGACTGGCAGAGATACAGATACATTTCGCTGGCTGATAAGGGCTGGCAAAAGGTTATCAACAGTCAGCTATCATCGGGCCGGGCCGCCTGTAGTTGTGCTCTGGCCCCCATAAAAAGTGCCACTCACATGGACACGAGCACAGCTACAGTTAGAGTATCTTTTCAGTGTAAATATTTCAACTTACCTCACTGCCATTTGCCAGGTACAACATCTTCTCGTACTCCATTTCAGTGCGTGTGTGCGTGTTTCCTTCTGCCTGTCTAGATAATAACAAATCTTCGGGCTCTGGACTGTGGCTGGCTGTCTTCCAGATGTATCGCTGTGGCTCTAGCTGTTGCTGTAGCGCTGTGTGTGTAGCTTTTCGCATGCAAAAATCAACCTCAACTGCGAAAGTCTCGGTCTGTCGTTCGGCCGTCTCGTTCTGGCTGTCGGCGCAAGCGGCACCTCCCGCTCTATCCGTCTCTCTTCGGCTCTTTCACTTGTTGCTGTTTATATTTTTCCTTTTTCTTGTATTTTTTAAATATTGTAAACTAGATTCACGTTGTTTTTGGGGCTCTTTTGGCTCTCGCTCTCGTGGATTTTCGTTGGTTTTACACTGTTTCTGTCTTTTGTGCTCATAATGAGCCAAAGATTCGATTTAGTTAATTGATTTAATTACGATTTTGATTTTTATTTGGGTTTTTGGTTTTGGTTTCAAGTCTAGGCTTTTTGTTTGTGGCATTCGTGGGTACGGGACGGGACGGGTATTCACTGCATTTCGTTATTAAAATTTCCACTTGCAAACTTGTTGCTTTGCTCTTTCTATCTTCGCACTCTTGCTGTCTCTGTCTCTCGCTGTTTGCCTCTCTCTTTCTTTCTTTCGCTCTCTGTTTACATATATCGATCAATCCGTCCGCTGTGAACCGTTCGCCGAGTCTTCACGATCAATTCTGTTTGCACGATCGGCAGTCGTGCTTCGGCTTACCTCATGCGCTACCTCCGAAAGCTTTCGAGCCACCAACAAAACTGGTTTCAAAGCTCGCACAGCTTAAAAGCTGCTGGAAGCTCGCTGCGGCATAAAAGTCCATCAATTTCAAGATGAAATTTATTATTTCGCATAAAACGACAGAAACAGAAACTGCCACTGAAAATGCAACTTTAACAGAGACGAGGCTGGCACTGGAACTGCCACTGATACTGCCACTGCCACTGCAACTTTGATTGAATTGCTGGCCACGCCCACTATCTCTCTCTCTCTCTCGCTCTGTCTATCTGCCCTCATGAGGAGCAGCCATCCATCTGTCCGTCTGTCCGTATATCTGGTTGTCTGTGGATCTGTCAGCGCTTGCACTGTTTGCGGGCTGGATTCGCCGCGGGGCTGCTGCCACACCAGAGAGTGTATAGAGCTGGCCAACCAGTCCCGACAGATGTGTACACTGTGCAGATACTTTCCACCAACAGTGTTCGGGTGTGTGTGACTGTGTGTATGTGTCTCTATGTCAACTGCATTATCATTTCCGCTTCCGTTTGCCGCAGACCCAAAGACGATGCCAAAGCCACAGCGACAGTCGTCGGCGGCTGCGGCGGTAAAAGCGAAATACAATTTCAAAAGTCTGTTTGACATTTATATTTCATTGCACAATGACAATTCAGCAATTTTTTGACAACTCATAAAAAGAATGCCAGTCTGGCCCGAGGCAGTGGCGGACATTGACCCTCTCCCCTTGCATTCCAGAATTTCAATGCCAAAAAGCGTTTCACATTAAATTTGTAGGAGAAACTGCTGCAAGGACTTGCTTTATGGACATATTTTATGGTTCAGAGATCAGCACAATAGTTAAAAGCGTGCAAAGATATCACCTGGCAATCATATGCCTGTCGGTATCCTGCCGGATGATTGCCACCTTAATGCCCGTTTCCGTTGCAACGATGGCCGCACGCCGGGGCGCCGCCAATCCAGCGGGCCCAGCAGGAGACGCGAACTGGGCGCGTTGTACTCTAAATTGAAAGGCATGTCAACAGCGAATGCCACTCAGGCAGGACTCCGAGCAGTCCCCACGCCGATAGCCATCATTATGCCGGATATCGTAGCCAGCGAGATAGAGTCGTTCACCCGCGAGCCCCAATCGCATTGTGATCACAACAACTGACAGCGAGGCCGCACACCTTGATGAACGACTGGCTCCAAAGAGCGCTTCGTTTAATGGCTGCAAACCGCCGAGGGCCCGGCCAGGCCGTGAATGTCCTGCTGGGACAGCCATTAACCCACGCGGACAATGACCAGAAAGAGAGAGAGATACAGACAGAACGTGCTGAAGTGGCAGGACGCTCAAAGAGCGCGTGCAACGCACATCTGAGTCGTCCCCACGGGGCACCACACGCAGCAGCCTCGATTAGATTGGCTGCATCCCAGTAGCTGCATTGGCAGTGGAAAATGCTTTACTTACGAGCATTTCCCCAGGAAAGGAATTCGGAATGCAAAAGGATTGATGCACACTGCACTGCACTGTCCCTCGATGGGCGGCAAGAGGAACCGAAGCCACTAAGCATCATTTAATCAGGCCTATGCATGATAAATCAGGAGCCAATCAGGCGACAGGTGAGCCTTCATTTAATGGAGTGGACAGGGGATTGCATTGTCCGAGCATTCAAATTAAAATCTGCATTGTTTCCCGGGAGAAACAGAGAGAGAGACAGTTTAGTTGACTCTTTGTGTTGCCTGTTGTTCTGCTGTGTGTCCTGGTTGCTACACGCTTATTCGGGGAGGAGTAGAACAATGTGCCGTACATGGACTCCATCTGCTCTCCACTCCACTCCCACTGGGGCGTCACACAAATTGGACTTAAATCAAAGCAAGGATTAATGCGTTAGTCGCACAGCATTGACAGGGAGGTGGAGCCTGCTAGTCCCAGACAGTCGAGTGCACAAATAGACACCCAGACACACACAGACGCACAGCCCAGTCGTTCGAACGCCCATTGAGTGCACGAGCTGGAGAGCAGGAAGTGGGGCAGATGGTCGGGCAGGAGGAGAAGGAGTAGAAGGTAGAAGCCAGGATTGGGGGTAAAGACACGAGGCGTGTCAGCGCATGCTGCCGGATGGTCGGTCAATGAGACACTTCCGGTGTAGGAGGGCCACAGCATTGATGTAAATGAATGCAACGTTGCGACGCTTAAGCCGGTTACAATGCCCAGTGCCGCAGTGTGCTCCGGAAACGCTGCATCCACAAAGGCCAAGTCGAAATGGGAGCGACTTCCCCTGCCACCAAACAGACAGACAGATAGGCAGAAGGACAGACTGACGAGGGACAGGATCGCTGAGCAAACTGTTGCATGCCTTGTGGATACTCGAGTAATAGACGTCGCTCTGTTTGGACAATTCCCTCGAGAGTCCTTTGGCATATCGTATGACTTCCACACGCCACAGATCCAAAGAGTGGGAGGGACAACTCCCAACTCAACGCCATCTGCCACCCAACAGAGATCCAGGGAGAGAGTGAGAGTGGCAGACACAGGGCCACCCAATCCCAGTTAGTGGGTTTGGCTTTGGCTGAATCGCCGCACGGAATGCGAATGGAATGCGCATCGTTGCGGTGTCCGTTCACATGGAAATCCGCTACGAGCACTCGTAATCCAATGCTCCGCCACAGGGCTCCAGGTCTGCTCAATATGTGGCTATGTAAATAATTGCCACAGTCACCATCAGCATCAACATCACCATTCCAGCGGGCACCGTTTGGCGATTTGGATTTGGCCAATGCCCCAAAGGGTATTTTATGCCATTCCGTGATGCCCATCGTAATCAGGACGACTCCGCTTTTATAGGTGAAGGCTATGGCCAATGCCGCCGCCGCGCCGGCACTCAATGAGCCGACGCGTTGATTTCAAATAAATAAAAATGTTAATTTTAAAATTCTGCCGTTCATGTTGTTGCGCCAACTGGTCCCGTCCCCTGCCCACTGGAAATTACAGTTATTCGCTGTACGTGTTTAATTATTTTTAAATCACACGCAGAGCGAGGAGCGCACAGCTGAGGGTCACACAGGTTCAGGCAGTGAAGACAGACAGGATGTGGAACGGAACGGAACAGAGCAGAGAAGAATTTTCACAGTCAAATCACGTGCCGATTGTCAGCTATTCCTGGGCCCAGAACTGTCCGCTCGAAAGTGTTATTTCCGTAGCCAGGACTCTTAATTACACGGACTGTTTCATGTGGTTAAATTTGCGTGTGGCTTGTGCCCTAAGGATGAAATATAAATAATAATTATGGGCTCTTTGAGGAGGGAGTCCTTCTGCACTTGACGCAACTTCAATGCATAATAAATAGAGCAAATAATAACTTTAAGGAGCCACCCTACAAGACAAAGAACTTTCGTTTGTTTCATTTGCATAACTCTTTGGACAAATAAAGGAATGGAATGCCCACTCATAACACACAATCAAAAGGCCAAAGGTCAAGCCGCATACAACGCTGGAGAGTGTGGCGAGGCGGCTCCCATTGTTGATTTAAGTCAAAATTTATATTTTCACAAACAAAAGTCAAGCTCCCCGCTCCCCTGGAACAAAGTGCATTTGATATTATGCAAATGCCGAATCCAGTGACCGTATCGCTGAATGTCCCTCCGTTTGTCCGTCCGGACTCCGGATGGGACTTGATTAATTTGCTGCAAGTCTTTGGGTTTTCTATTTGAGTTTGACTTGTGCTGTTGTTGTTGTTTGTTTCCTGCCCTGCCCGCAAAATGGAAACCTTTTGTCAAATTATGATTTTATTATTCTTGCCATTTATTAATTAAAATGATGTACAAAACGGGAGACATTCTATTTAACTTTGGAGAGCACTTTCAGCCTCTGCCTCTCTCCTGCCACACCAGAGACAACATCATCAACGAATCATTTGTATCTCATTTCAGTTTCAATCGAATAATTAATTGCAAATTTGTGGTTCAGTGCAATCGGAATCCGTACTGTGGCCAACCTACACACTCGGATATGGGTCGAGGCCTCCTCCGGAGTCTGCTCTTTTCGACAGCAGCCACAGAGGGAGGCAAGGCAAGGCCAAGATGCTGCTCAGCATCTATGTATCTCTCTGAGCTACATTCGTGTGTGTTTTTGCTATTCAGCTCGTATTTTATTTCAGGGTTTTTTTTGTGACTTCGATGACAAGTCACTTGAACTCAAATCGTAATCCTGTAGAGCTCATTTGCCTAGAAAGCCGAGTGCAGTGCTATTGAAATGCTGGCTAACAGGATAACAGGTGGCCTGGCTCCAGCCTCCTTTGCATCATTATCATCATCGTCATAGTCGTCATCGTCATCGTCATCATTATTGGCAACGATAAACATAATGGCCATTTGTGTATAATGTTGCCAAGAATCAATTGAATTATGGTGCTGCTCAAGGGTCCTCCCGAACGATAGACAGCGAGTGCCAGCGCCCCCGACGCTGCTCGATGGCAAGACAATCGAGCAGCAAATTGCGTAGCCCGAAACGGAATGGAATGGTTGACTTGGCCTGCCCGCCACTCCATACTCGAGACTCCCGCAGTCCACAGTCCACAGTCCTCTCTTATCTATTGCCCATTGTCTTTCGCCCCCAAATGCAAGCGGCATTCGAGCATATTGAGCATCATCTGCGATGTAGAGAGAGAGTGGGAGAGAGTGAGGGAGTGTGCACCTCTTCTGGCTGAAGCGCTGTAAGCGACTTAGCTTTGTTCGCTTCGTCTGTCCTCGCTCGCTCTTGTCTCATAAGGTGCAGCCGTGTTCCGTGTGCCGTGTCTTGTGTCCTGTTTCCTTGCTATTTGCATGCCCCACCAGTCCCCCCATCAATGTCCCTCTGTAGTGGTGCGCTTCAGTGGGTTTTTGTTGGTCCCAGCACCGGAATGGTATGTTAAATCCTTTTCCGAACAAATTCAATTGTGCTTGTGCAATTTTTGTTTGATAACTGCAAGGCACAGAATGAAAGAGAAAGACGGGGAGTGTCTGAGTCTTTGATTCCCTCTAAATATGTGCTAGTGTGCGTGTGTATCTGAATCTGTGCATTGGAATCATTGTATGAGAAACATTTTATGCGATTATGAAAATGCCTGATTGCACCTTTTGAGCGAGCTGCTTTCTGTCCAAGCAGTAATGCTATTTACGGATTACCAACCCAACCCAACCCACACAGACACCCCCCAGGAAACCCCCAAACGCAATCCTCAGACTCTGCCCTACTCTACCTTCGTCTTTTGCTTTTTCTGTTGCTCAAAGTTGAGTGAAAGTTTCAGCCAGCGAACAGCGCTGGAAGGATGTGCGAGAGCAGAACTTAGCCACAGTCAATTAAACTTGATGCGGGGGAAAAAAACAGCGTCCGCAGGAGCAACGGCAGCAAGGCAGCTACAACGTGGAAATCTAAATAAATGGCGAAAGTAACAGCTCAAGATGAAACTAATACGAGGGAGTTTTCGCGCGCAGCCGGATCCCCTGCCCTCATGTCTTCCTGTTGCTCCCTTGCTTCATGTCATTGCACGCGTTATCCTTCAAGCAAACAGCGGGAGTGGGTGCAGCAGCAGCACTGGCATGAGCAGCTGCAACAAAATTAAATAGGAAAAGTAAAAAATAAACTGGATTATCTCGCCATAAAAGCGAATCACGTATACCCTTCCACGGCGAGCGGCAAGGACTGGCCAACTCTTCCACAAAACTTGCTTTGGATTTCTTTTAGAGTTCAGCAAGCAGCTCAACCAAATCGGACTGGCCCCCGAAGCCAAAGCACCAACACGAAAGTTCTACATAGATAAATGCCAGCGTATACTTTATATAGAAACTTATGTACGAACGAGCGTATATCTGAGGGGAGGGTTGGGTTGGGTTGGGTGGCCTGACGCTGCATCGAAGGTCCTTGCAAAGGCAAAGGGACATTGCACTGCTCATTGAACTATGGCCAAGTATGTGAGTAAGCAAGGAGCATGAGCTGGAGCTGGCGCTGGCGCTGGCGCTGGAGCTGTTGAGTCTCTCTCTCTTCTGCTGGCGCCTCAGTCTTTCAGCTTGTCCGCTTATGAAAATGACAAATGCGCTGCTGTTGCTTCCTTTTGCTGCCACTCCTACTGCTGCACTTATAATTAAAATATGCAAATGCCGCCCCGGAATGTCAGCGGCACTGCTGCCACATGTAAATATTTATGCAGCCGATCCAAAAGCAGCGCCAGCGCCAGCTCCACCTCCTACTCCATTGCACTCCACAGCACAGGGCACACATTTTATTGCCGAGCTCACTCTGGAGTTGGCATAATTTGCATGTAAACGCGCCATTTTTCTTGAGGTCGCCGCCGACCCCACCGAATAACGAATAAGGAATCCTACCATTTGCCATTGCCCGTTTAATTATTTTGTTTGCCTGCTGCTCTCGCTATTTATGCAAATGCAAATGTTTTCACATCAATTTTCACGAGACTCTGGGGCTCATTAAGCTGGAGGATCAGGTCGGTCGGCTCCTCCTCCTCCATCTTTCGCTTATAATTGAGTTCGACCAAGTGTTTTGCCGCTCAATTGATTGCGTATAC
Source organism: Drosophila subobscura (assembly GCF_008121235.1). Lineage (NCBI taxonomy): Eukaryota > Metazoa > Arthropoda > Insecta > Diptera > Drosophilidae > Drosophila > Drosophila subobscura. The sequence goes on along the minus strand of NC_048533.1, from coordinate 23,247,511 downwards.
GCCGCTTGGCCTGCCTGTCTGTCTGTTTGGTTTTTGTTGTTTTCCATATGGAAGCATAAATCACGGCCATGCGGTGTGGCCTTAATCAAATTAACCAGTACACATGTAAATTAACTTTTCATATCAATTGCAATTCAATTAATTAGCATGAGGCATGCGAAAATGTTACCAATCTGAAACTGAATGCGAATGGGAATGGGAATCCCATGCCAGTAGCCTTCGAGAGCCACCATTCCAGAGAGAGGGAATCCAATGAAATGGTCATTAAGCCAGGCTGTATTTTTATTGCACGCACTGTGCAGTGATCTTAAAAAACTCACAGCAGCAGCAGCGAACCGCCACCACCCGCCAACACCTTGCGACGTGAGAGAGGCAGCGGAACGTGAACGTAAATTACAATTAATTACATTTTAATGACGCTTGTTTAATTCAGCGTTTACAATTACATACACAATTATGGGGCAGGGACGGATGGAGGGCTGGTGGTGGCTTCTACCACGGCAACGGGGTGGGGTGGGGTCTGGTGGCGAGAGAAAAAGTGCGTTAAGATGCAGGACAGTCGGTCATTACCCCGTCCACCTCGCGGCACTGTACTGCCACTGCACTTGGCTGGCTGCCATTTTTATGCACTTGCCGCCATTGAATTTAACAAATTTCCTCCTCGCTTTCATTTGTGCCTTGGAACATGGCCCCATGGCCCCGCCACCATATTAACGAGCTGAAAATATTTTCGAATGGGTGGGGCGGGGTGGACCAACCATTCGTTCATTCTCAGCGTAATTAACTCAGAGAAGAGCGGAGAGGAGCCGGGCTTTAATTAAAGTGCGAGAACAGAGAACAATCAAAGGGAATTTAAACACAGAAGCACCGAAATAAATGACAAACTGAAAGGCGAATGCGAACCAACCAACCAACCAACCAACGAACCAACCAACCAACCAGCCAAAGAATGGACCATCCACACAGATCCAGCGAGCATTTTCTCTGAAATATAAGCACATTAATTCAGTAGTCGAATAGCTGGAGGGTAGGGCAGCCAGCAGGGGAAGGGAGAGGAGTAGTAGGAACGGTTGGGAAAATCAGACAACAGGCAAATTAAGGTGCGAATCCATAAACACACAAGTGCGAAGCTATAAAATGGCGGCGGCTACGCTGGTAAGTATGCTATGCTGTCTGGCTGCCTGCCTGCCTCCCAGCCAATGGGGCGTATGCGTAATGCAGCACCAGCTGCTCCTCTTACTCCTCATGCCTCATGCCTCAGTGTGAATTGTGGCCATTGTGGCAGCAGCAATACATATCAAACGAAAGGCAAAAAGGAGTCGGGAGACGGGCGACGGGAGACGGGAGACTTCAACTATTTGGCAATGGCGGCTGGCATCCGGGTAAATTTAAAGATGTTGTGGAGGCCAAAATGCCAGACATTAAATTGCAATTTATGCCAATGAGTTCTTAATGTACCACCAAACAACAACAGCAGCAGAAGGAGCAGACGGAGCAGAAGCAACAGCCAGAGCAATTGGTTCCCCCAACCTAATGGACGCCAACTTGGTTGTTATTTATTTGCAAATTATTATTAAAAGTTTTCGCTGCGAGTTTCCGAGCGGCAGTCCATAAATGATTCGCACTTAGTTCGCTGTCAGCCACAAAAATAAAGAGCGGTACAAACCACAAGTCGCATCGCGGTGGCCCATAAATCAGACAAAGTATCAGCCTCAGTATCGGTGTTGGGCCGAATGACCATCATTCGAGAGTCCTACGCGTCTGCCTGGGTGTAATGTGTATCTGAATTGGAAGTGTGTCTTGGGTTTGCGATATTAACACGCTCTCAATTAGTTGCCAATTAGTCAGCTGTAGATCTGGCAGCGTTGATGGGTTGATATATGCTCGCTGATAGCTCCGACATCCTCGTGCCGATTCAATTAAATTCAGTGCACCAGGCTCAATTTCAAAATCACATTTATCAAGCCATTAGAGTTGAATAATCGCACATGGAGTACGGCGGATGGAGGTTGGATGGAGGATGGAGATAGACACTCGCATTAAATGCAGTTGATAACGAAATTTGCCTACCATTATAAGCAGGCAGTGCATTGACGACATTGCCAGAACTCAGGACTGGCTGAAAACCTCTGAGTGGGTCTAAGACTGGGACTCAGCACCAGGGCAATGCCTGTGGCCTGTGTGTCTCTCTGTGTCTGTGTCTGTGAATGTGGCTGTGGCTGTGGCAGCGGCAGAGCTCATAGATGAGAAGCTCAAGCACCGATGAGTGCACTCGAGGGTCGCAGACAAGCAGCGCCATTGAACCAAATAAGGTGGCACAAGAATACGATGACGATGACAATGGGTAAATGCGGGGGGAACAGGGGTGAACGGGTGAACGACTGCGAGGTGGAGCACGACAAAACCAATTGTTGGCCCGGGCATAATGCACGGCAGCAATCGCATTAGAAATAGTTGAGAAATCAAAAAGATTATCAGACAGAAATAAGAGAGAGAGAGGGAGACAGGAGAATGACTAGAGCTCCGGCACAATGGCGCACGCCGTACAATGGAAATCAATTTCAAGTAGATGAAAATCCAAATAACTTAAATTGTATTCCACCGAATGGAACTTCATACGATGTTGTGCCGTATTTACTCACATGTCTCTTGAAGATGCGTATGTTAGAGCGAAGGGCCATTCAGTATCGCCTAACAAATTAGTTACCCTATTGTGGGAAAGATCTGCATAACTGCCATAATTGGACCTAATACCCAAACAAATGAGTGACCCGCTCGCTTCAAACCAACAACATTGAAATCCGATTGCAAACTTTTCAGCTCAAAATTGCATTCGCTGCCATTGTGCGGTTGGTTGGGGTGGGCCGAGACCATTATGATAAATGCGCCCAGAATCAAATGATGCTGAAAAGTACGCCATGGTTTATAAGGCAGCCAGACAGCAAGGAGCAGGAGCTGGAGCTGGAGCAGGCGGACCAGCAAGCAGGACCAACATTCGATTGCCTCGCTGGGATCCCAATCCCAGCCGACGACTTGCTCTGGTTGCCACTGCCACAACGAATTAGCGCCGTAAATCGCATTTAAATCGTTAAATTCCCCCAGCCAGAAAGTCACTTTACATGCAGACAGACAGTGCGAAAGAGAAGGAAAGTTTGCAACGCGAAAGAGATGGCGCGACGACAGCCCAAAGTCGCAGACAGAGACAGCGAAAGTCAGCGCAAAAGGAGGGGGCAAGCACGGATAGAATTGCCCAAAGATTTTGATCCTATCAAGTAAATTGCATTTGGCAGTTTTTGTGCGGGGAAAAAACTTTGCGCGCTCACTGCTCGGCCATAATTTCTGTCAAAGCCAGGAAAAACAATGAATCAGGCAATAGATTCCGCTTGCATGCCTCATTTGGCCAAGAAGTAGATGACATTAAACGACATCTACCTACATTTTATCAAGATTGTACAGGGAAAACCATTAGAACGCTCTAATTGCAATTCCAATTAAAAGTACTTCTTATCAGATTCTGGTTAACAGTTAGCGACCAGCTGGTCGGCTGCAGTTCTGTTAGCGAAAACGATCGTAACAGAGTTCTGTTGGTGCTTTAGCAGACGTCTGCTAAGTGCCTCTTTAGCTCAGTGGTAGAGCGTTGGTCTCGTAAACCAAAGGCCGTGAGTTCAACCCTCACAGGAGGCATGTGATGAATTTGCTTAATTTTTCGATTTGTGTATTATCTTTTTTCTTTATTTTTTACTATTATCTCATGATTTTATTATGTTTTAGCGCACACTGCAGCAACATTTTCTTTTAGGTTACTGCCTGCTGATGCTGCTGCTGCTGCAATTTCCAATCGATTGCCCCATGTTCGCACTTCATACGATAACGTTGAAGTTTTCGCAATTTGCGGCATTGGAAAGTTGGTCCATAGTACGAGAGGAGTACCTCAAGATTTATAGAATTTTTTTTGCTGCTGCAAAAGTTTGTTTTTTTTCATGCATTTTCCTGACTTTGGTAAGATTTATGCGGCAGGGCAGAGAGTCGCCGCCAGGAGTTTAAGTGTACTGTGGCGCATGTTTCGATAATTTGCGTGATTTCTGCAGCACTCCATCCGGCCCCAGAAACGAGCAATACGAGAGTATATGAGAGTGGTTTTTGGGGGGCGAATGGTTCGGCCGGGTAGTGCTTGGTGCATCATTAAAACTTGCTGCCACTACAAATGTGGGGCAGCTTCGCGTGGCGCACCCCACTGCAACACATTTTAAATAATTTTATAATGATTCTGTATTTATTTCAGCTGGCAATTAAAACCGACTTGCCGCATAAAATATTTACTTGCAATTAGAGCAACTGCCAGAGCAGGCCACTCAAGAGCAGCGCTCAGCTCTCGCCTTCTCATTCGATGCCAGGGGGCTGGCTGGCGATGCTCAACGATGAGTTGGGGACAGGACAGGCAGAGTCTTTGGGTGATGGGTGGGGCAGTGTGGGGTCGCCATGACAGACACTAATTATGGATTCTGCAATTTGCGACGTGCAGCTAACCGCAAGACATGGCAGAGACGCAGGAAGGATATGCCACAGGACACACCTCTCCGCCGCTTTCGTCGTCGTCGTTTTGCGCTGCCATTTTGCGGTTCTTCGAAAGGGGATTGTCTTGCCTTTGGTCCAGGCCAAAAGGAAGGGCTTTGATGACGTCAAAATTAAAAGTTTGTTCTTAGTTTTCACACACATATCGTTCCATGTATGGATAAGGAGAATGAGATACGCCCAGAGACACGTTGCAATCGCCGTGGCCATTAATAAGAAAGTTTTTGGGGTAGCTGTAGCTGCCTGCTGGTAATAAGCAAATTGAGATGACAAAGTTTATTGTTGATTTTATGGTAGCACACACACACACACACACACACACACACACACACACAGGGAGAGAGAGAGAGAGTGAAGGCGAAGTTGCCTTCCTCCTTCTTTGGGGATCAGGAAAGGCAACCCTAAATGAGTTATTTAAGTAGCACTCGCGCCCCAGTTTAAATGCGCTCGTAATTTGCCTTTGTGCCATCCAAGTTTTCCCTTACTTGTGTGTGTGTGTATGTGAAAAGGAAGGCTGTGCGGTGTGGCATAGAAGTACATACATACATGGAAATGTGAATGTGTGAGAGAGGGAGAGAAGCTATTAATGCGCCTCCTTAGGAGTCCTTGTCGTGTACAAAATGTCTAGCACACTTTTGAGCTGCTGTGTTGCTGCCTTCTGGGTCCTTGCGCATGTATTTTACTTGGCTAAGTACGTGATTTGATTAGCGCCCAAAAATCCCAGCTTGTTCTGCACTTTCGAGGCCAGAGAGAGCCGAGAGAGAGAACGAACTACGGCAATGTCTCACTTATCAAGTGTACAGGAGGCAGCCTTGCTACAGCTACAGCACGCCATAAGTGAGTCTCAAAGTCGAAAGGATTTGCGAGAGGGAGCGGGAGAGGGCAGCAAGTGATCGCCTGTTGATGCTGCAAATTATAGCAAACAATTTCTCAATTCATTTTTCACTTTGACGTTGGCCAATGGCCAATGGCCGATGGCTGACTGGCTGGCTGCTGCACTGCCACTGGAATGTCAACAGCGGAATACGTGAGCAAACATAGAAATGGCTGCCATTGACACGCACACACAAGGACCGCGTAAGAGAGAGGGCGAGAGAGAGAGAGAGAGTGGGTGCCCATTGCACTCCATTGAGAGGAGTCCTGGGAAGAAGTAAACGAGACATTAATGCTATTACGCGTGTGTGTGGGTGTGTGTGTGTGTGTGTGTCGCTTGTGTGTAAAAAGCAACTAATGAAAACGGAAATAAAAACCGCTCGAGGAATGCTGATGACTCTCCAAGGATGGTATTTAATATGCGTGTATATATGTGTCTCTCCAACTAAAGAGTGTGTAGGGGAATAAGTGTGTGTGGTGTGTGTGTGTGTGTGGTGTGTTTTGAAAGGCAGAGGCTGAAACGGTAGCCTGCCACTTGCCAACCAACCAACCCATTTCGCACGCGCACCCAAGCACTTAGCATCAATTTGGTGGCTCGTCCATAAGACTCCTCCAAGTGGGAGTGGGAGTGGAGCAAGTCCTGTCCCGTGCGGGCAGCGACAGGAGTCGGAGTCGGAGTAGCAGTCATGAGGCATACACAGGCAGGTTTGCCGCAGACAACTAAGTAAAAGCATAAGTAAGGCACATAAATCAAAAATTCAGTGCCGCCAACATTGCTGCCTGTCAGAATGGCACGCAGAAATACTCACTCAGTGCCAGCAGCTAGCTTCCTGGGTCTGGCTCTGGGTCTGGCTCTGGCTCTGGCTCTGAGTCTTCGTCCGAGCACGCGTTAAAATTCCAAGCAATGTGCCAGTGTTCCTAGCAGTCGATGCTGCTGCCTGCCCATCGGGCAGTGCAATTACCAGACAAGTACACAGAGGTAGCTCCCACGCCGGTTCCTGCCCTGGCAAAATACAATCGAAAAGGCAGCTAGCGTGAAATATTAAAGCTCAAGCAGCATAACTGCACTGTAAGGAAGCCCACCTCCAACCCCATTTCGATGGGTTCCGCTCCAGCTCCTCGGAGTGTACGATGCCGTACATAATGACCAGCACTGTGAACCATTCCTTGGCATCTTCTGTAGACGGCACCTGCGGAATGCGGCTGCTACTCCCGATGATCCCACCAACGCTCGCTGGAATCTTTGGGAAAAATATTTCTAATGCTGCTGCTCCCACTGCCGCACCCCAACTCGCTGTCTTATCCCCTAAGTCATAGCCATAACTCTCCCGAAGTACATATAGAAATTTGCTGTGGCCAGACAGGTGTGTAATTTATTGATTATTCCGCTAGATATGCTCCCCCATACATAGCCACCCCCTCACTTGTTTAGACATTTTGTCATCTTCAATTTGTGTCTGTCATGCCTTGGGAGAGTGTGCCTCAAATGGGTGGCCGTGGGAGGAGGAGGAGCAGGAGGTCAGGCTACAACGTTCAATGTTCGGTGCATTTCCGAAAGTGGATTACAAGCTGAAGGCACTTGTAATCGCTGTGTTAAGCCAGAGAGACAGACACAGGACGATAGAGAGAGGGACACACAGGCAGAGACAGGATGCTGGATGCTATTGAACTGCTTCCTTTGGGCCCTGCTTCCTCCTTCCTCTCGGGGGGGCCCGTTGCCACATGCCTCTGGCATTGCTGGCATCTTCATTTATTTGCCCTGGCTTTGGCTACGGAGCAGAGCGTTTATTGAGTTTTAATTGGATAAGTTATAGATGCTCATGTTGCATAAATTCCGCAAACTCCTTTGTTTTGACACTCTGCCACCAGATCCACAGATAGACGACTACAGCCAGCTGCATCTCGCATCTCTCCCTCTCTCCCTCTCTCGATTGTGGCTTGTGCGGTCGTGCGTCATCTTCCTGGGAACGTGCAGCTCATTACCTGACCAAAAAGGGGCGTCTCCTTCATCTACTAACCTTCAACACAATCAATAAAAGTTGGCCAGGCATCTCGTTTAATTAACGCCAACTATGAGAGGAGCCTTTGCTGGGGTCACTTTCATTATTACATCGAGACAGGCGCCTCTTTGATTTCCATATAACAAAAAAGGAGACACCGAGCAATAAATACACAAAAGAAACTCTGCAAGAAAAAAAAGGGAAAACAAAGGAAAACATTTTACTGGCTTGTCGCTGCCTTTATTGCCGCCTAATCGGAACGGACTCCCCCACCCAAAGTTGTGCTTTTTCCTGCTGCACTCCAAGCGGGAGAGCATCATCAGTCATGCTACTTCATTATTATCGCTGACACTGCTTCTCCTTCTGCTTTCCCCTCTCTCTCTTTCCTCTATTCTCTCCCTCTGTGTTGTCGCTTATAATTCATTTCTATTGTGTCATGCCTGAAAGTCCTTTTTGATCCAGCAGACTTATTTGTCTTGAGGAAACTCGCAGTAAAATTGCTTTTCCTACTACGCGCTCACTTCCTGTTGCCGCTTGTTGCGCTCCGGCTGAAGCTGACGCAACTTTCCCATTGTCTTGTGGGTAAAGTCCCGGTCCCAGTCTCTGTCCCTGTCCCACACCCAGCCCCCGGGATCGGTGTTAATAGACGCTGTTGGCTGCTGGACCTGGCTGGAGTGCTCTTCGTTGTCTCCCAGTCTCGTCGCCTCGGCTCTTTCTCCATTTGTCGCTTTTGTGCTGATTGTCATTGCGCCCGGCTTCATTTTCTTGTGATTAATGTCGTCATTAACTGCAATTAACTTTTTTAGTTGCAATGTCGCGACAAATCTTTGCCGTTTTTCCCTGAACTTTGGCCGCCAACTTGACTGGCATGTTGAGCACTGTCAATTTGTGTCCATCTCCAGTCGATGCCACATCCTCAACCGTATCTTCCGCATCCGCATCCTCACTGCCACATCCACTGCCAATGACCGTCATCAGTCATGTGTGTGCGCGTCCAGCGTCCAGTGGCGGACAACTTAATAGTTTTTGCCCTAATTATTTGTCAAGCATTCTGCTAATGGCCTGGGTCGACCCTGGTCGACACACGCAGCAGAACCAGGAAAAAAATTGAAGTAAAACTGAGTGAAATTTGTCCTCATTTTGGCCTTAGCGAATTTCCACACATGCACTCGACAATCCGTTGGGGGAAATAGTTGCCAAATGGGAAATTGAATAGAAGTCCTCTTACATGGAGCACAAGCACCATTTACACAAAGGATTCCAGAGTTTTAATAAATTGAAAGGGAAAATCTGAAGATGTTTTTTACTTTGCTTCCGTAATTCCCTCAAGAGGCTTTACTCATCAAAGGCCTCATCTAAAAGGTTTTCACACAGTGCAATAGACTTCTGCAGAGTAAATAGCCTCAAATAATAATTTCTATCGTCTTCTATACTTTGGAGATCAAAACTGTGCAGATTTTGCACCATCTGATTGTTCCTGCCCTAGAATAAAATTTCTCAGAGAATCTGTTTTTCTCTCTTACATTTGAATCCCCAAAAGAGCGTCCACAAATCGTAACTGAGACCTGCACCAGCCTTGGCTAGAGTATAAAAATGTCCTGCTAAGTACAAAATAAAAGCACTACGTGTGTGTCCTGCCTGACGTGCACTTGCTGGGAGTCGTAAACTCACCAGCATCCACTGGAGACTCCAGAGATTGTGGCATGCGAAATGGTGCATGGGTACGTACGGGTCTGTGCTTGTTACGTGGACGCACGCGTGCCCCACTTCCGGGCGGCACAATCCAAAATTATGCCACAAATTTTATAATTTCACACCTAAAGCGTGGAGAGCAGCAAGGAGCAGCGACAGCAGCGACATCATCCAAAACGGAAATGGCTCGTAAAACAACGCCAAATGGCATTGAGAAGTTTTACGCTCTTTCGTTCTTCTCTTGCTTTTTTTTCGCTTCTTTTTTTTGGCATATTTCCTTGCGGGAGGGTATTATGTCTATGACCAGATGTTTGTCAGGCAGGGAATTTAGAATCTGAAACTCTTCAAAGGTTTTAATCACTCCAAGATCTAGATGCCATATGCAGCTGCCTTTTCCCATAACAACCATAAGAACTACTCTTATACTTATTCAAGGGTATCAACAGTTTCGTTCCTTCAGCTATCCAAACTTTCTATTATTCTTCTTTTTTTTTTGGTGCTACATTTTAGTGCCGCTCCACACACCCCCACTCACACACTCACGCACTCCACCACAGATGGGACTGGCTTGCATTTTTGTGTTTTAACTTTCTTACAATAAAGTGATGTTATCTTGTGCTGCTCTCCAGCTACTTTGCGGCTTAGGCAACAGGCGTGTAGGCGTTGCCTAAGGGGTGGCTATGAGTGGGTGTTGGCAGCTGGGTGTGTGTTTGTGTGTGTCTGTGTACTATATGGCATGGCTGGGAGTTGGGGTTGGTTGACAGGATCTAGGGGAAATTACTCTGTGCTTTATCGTGCATATAAATCTATTTGCTCAGGTGTTTTTAGCTGCTAATATGTTTGTGATGACTTTATTTTGCGTTTACCGCCAGCTTTGCCTTCATCTGGCTCTCAGGCTTTGCTTTTGCTTTCTTTCTCTTTCTCTTTTTATATTTTTTTTGTTTCTTTTCTTTGTTCCCGCAGTCCCATTTTTTCCTGGTTTTTGGCTTTTTCCCACCTTATTTAGATTGGCTGTGGGGTGGCGGCGGCGTCGGCGTCGGCGGGTTTTGTGGATTGTGGCGGCAGCTTAGCAGTTTTTGGTCGCCTCGAGCTCTCTGGCAAAAGTTGTAAAAAGGTTTCTGGCCCAGACCAGATGCGCTGCCGGCTTAGCCCCACGGCCGTAGTATTTCCTGGCATAACTTTCCGCCTTTTCGGGCATTTGATTTAATAATTTTGCACTGCAATTTGGTTACATGTGTACGTGCTCCAGCTCCAGCTACGGCTACGGCTACGGCACACCGCACTATGGGGCATTTGACCACTTTTCCTGGCCGAAACTCATTTGTCAAAAGTCAAAAAAGTAATATTTTTTTGACGGATATTCATAGGGATAACATCAGTCCGTAATGTTACATACCCAGAAAATTAACAGTGCGCACCACTGTTAAGATAACAGCTGTTAAAGTCAGCTGTTTGCTACGAACAATATAAAGTTATCGGAAAACTGATTTTTTTTATGAAGTTTAAAGTGCAAAAATTGCTAAATTTACCAATTTAAGTAAATTTTTTACAACATTCTTGATTCAGACAGGTATTAAAAAGTTGTTTGTGAGTTTGAAATTAAAAAATTAACCTCATAATATGTTTAATGGCTAGTTTTTTAACAAGTCCATATTTATGACGAAAATTTGTCTTTGAATAGACTTACAAAGTGTTCGGTTCCCGCCGGAAGCAATAAACTGCATAGATATTGTAGAGTTTTCAATTCTTAATCCAATTTATGTTACTTTTTCTTGCGCTTTTCTGCGTCTTCGGAGATATTTAAGTTTTCGTTACATAACCTAAAGTTTGGAAATTCGGAGTTGTTTGCAATGTTAAACTCAGTGAAGAAGAAAGTTGTGGAAGAAGATGTCGATTTGCATTGCATTTAAGTGGTAATACCTGTCACTAGCTTTGAGACCGATAAGGGATATTTGTAGACCCTTTGAAGAACTTTTTTTCACGGTTTGTCGATTAAATTGAACAATTCCACGGAAAAATTGAAACAAATCGTAAAAAACTGTGCAGATTGGATCAATTCGTGCTCAATCGTGCAATTATAATAACGTTGAGACATTTCCAGTATATCTGCACTGACGTGCAGTGCTATTGTGTCCAACATTCAACAAATTAAAGAAAAGAAGCTGCTTGCCGTATACAAGGAAGTCAATGTAAAAATCCGATTATCTTCTACTTTAAAATTTTTTAAAATCCGGGCACAACTTTTTTAGTTTAATATGGCATTGCTTAACATATTCCCATCATTATTTGTTTAATTCAATTTAAAAATAAAATAAAAATTCGATTTTACCCTGAAGAAAAGGCGGTGCCACGCCCATTTTTTCAACATACCTTCTTTTCACTATTATAAACTCATATCAAAAAACTAAATCAAAAAATAATGTTTCGTTTGGAAGTTATTAATTAATGCCACAAAAAGTGGTCAAATGCCCCATAGTGCACCGGCACGAGACTGCAAATTAAAACGAGGCCAGGCATTAAGCTAAATGTTTAAAGCACTTAACCGGCACGCATGCTGTCATCAGTCGGGATGAAATATTCATTGAAGAGAGGCTGTCCCAGGGCATTGTCGTGCTGGGGGGGAGGCCAAGCTTTTAAGCCTTTTTTTAATGCCTTAACTACAACTAGAGAAGGTACTCCACACACACACACATCGCACACACACTCATGGCACACACAATGCTCTGTCGTCGCGACCACACACAACATTTACTCAAGGGATTAACTGCAAAGATCTTAATGCCTCTATTTCGACGGTCTTAAGTAAACTTCCGACATGGCCCAGACCCCGAGCTACATCCACACCCTCCACCCACCATCCAGGAGTCAAGCAGCTTCTGTTCTTTTACACCCGCCTCTCCTTGGTTTTTGGCTTTTTATTTGTATTTGTATTTGGCTTCGTGTTTGTTTTGCCCACTGGCAGGACCGCTCTTTGGCTCCTCCTCAACTACTTAGATTCTGGTTCTGATTCCGAATGGGATTCCTGTTCCCTACTCCCGCTGCTCGTTCTTCCCTCTTCTAAGCCTCAAGCACCACTTCCGCATCTTTGTTTGTCCTGTCGTTGTGGTTATTTTGTCTCCGTCAACCCATCACACATGTATCCCTGCCTCCTGCCCCGATTTGGGCCACATATGCACATTGTCAGGGCCAAGTACCACTAATATTATTTACATTTCGTTAGGTTCTCTTCTGCTCAATAGATAAACACACCCCAACAGCAGCTTTCCCCCTTTCCATAACTTTCCTTGGGACACTGCCGGCGGACACAATTACAGCAAATTAAGGATACAACTTTTCCGGCAATTCTTTTAGCGCCGCTCAATAAGCCAAAAACTTTTCCGAATCGGAAAATGGAGAATTATACAATTGAAAATTGAAAAATCATATCATGACAGGAGGAGGTGGAGGAGGAGAAACAACAGCCTCAGAGAACGGACAGCCAGATGACGCCCCAGGGCTCTCTGTCTGTGGGGCTTCACGTGTAATTGAAAAATATAAAGTATCGTGGAAATCTGATTAAAATTACATTTAAATAATAACAACAACAGCAGCAGCAGCACCAGCCGCATCGCCACCGACACCACCACCACTACGAGGAAAAGAGACAACATGCCCAGAACCGCGTACACCGCGGTGTGGCGTGGCGTCCGCCATGAAACTTGAAATTACACTTTGTACTCCGGTAAAACGTGAAAAGGCAAATAAGAAACTCTAGAAAACTTTGCAATTGCTTCTCATTGAATTTTTTATCGATAGTGGAGAGAGAGAGAGAGAAAGCACAAAAACAGAATCTAGATAAAGCAAAGAGAGAAAAATGAAGCGACCAAGATGAAACATAGTCTCATCGACATGGACATACAATAAACCAGTCGGAACGGTTTTTTTGTCCAGCCACAAGGTAAATTGAGTCTTTGAGATTTATGTGTTCATCTGAACAGACAGACAAGGTCATGTAAGGATTTTATCCGTATTTATCTATATACTTAATGGGGTCTGAAATGATTTGTTTTGTGTCTTACAAACATTGTAAACTGCACCACATTTCTGTTTTATTAAACCTAGATCAAATCTAAAGTAAATTCCAGTTGTTACCTAGAGAAAATCTGATTGATTTCCAAACAAAATGAAAGCAATTTTCAACTTGCCTAGCTACCATTACATTTTCTATTCGCAAATGAGAAATAAGTATATATAAAGGTATCGCACGGCCCTCGTCAAATGCTACTTCAAGCGAAAATCAAATTCTCTGGCTTAACATTTAATAGTATATAAATAAAGATTGATCTCACGAAGTATATTGTAGATGGTACGCTTAGAGGCTACGTTTTTGATTCAAGAATGGGGTTTGTTGTTGGTGGTATACATATTAACAGATGTATGTAATGCAAATGAAACGAAAATCGATTGGTACGCCCAGCTCAACTGATTTTGTTGCGCAAATAATATTTGATGAGTTGAATGCAGACTTCGGCATCCTCCGCACTGTCATGGCCGGCCTCTGCAGTGGACATGAAGGTATTAAATAATTCTATTTCATAAAAAGCAGTCAAATCTCTCACCATTTTCCTGTATAATGCGTTTCAGATTCTCAATGCAGAGGGTCTTCAGGGCACGCTTCTTGGGCGGTCCCATTTTGTGGGGAAATAGCACCGAGGTGTCCACCACAACGTCATGTATGATCTTTAGGGCCTTCAGATCGCTCTCCAGACTGTGGCCCACCAATATAGTCTTGGCATGGAACATCGACATCAGCACGGCCTGAACATCGCGCAGTGTTCGCGACTCCTTGGCCAGCATGGCCTCCGTGATGCCCGAGTAGCTGCAAAAAAGGAAAAAACATCCAATAAGCTAACAATACCAGACCCCACAGATAGACCGTCCTACGTTGTGTTGTAGTCTACAATCAGGTTGTCCGGCTTCACCAGAGCATCGTACACAGTTCGGCTATTGACATCCACAACGGTTACGCGCGTCAACTCGATACCGTGCGTCGTGTAGCACATTTCACAATCCAACGCAAAGATGTCCTTCTTCGTGGGCACCAAGTCTTCGCCCCGTTCGATGGTCTTCACAAAGCAAGTCAACTTATCGGGATCGTAGTAGTCGCTGACATGATAGTTGCCGTAGGTGCAGCCAGGAGTGCCCGCTGGCTGTTGACAACAGCGATGCTGATTGTCTGCGAATCCACGGCGGTAGCCCGTGCTCTTTGGGTGATAGTTGCACATGTCGGTGCCTCGACTTTCGTATATATTCAGATTGAACACTTTGCCGCAGCGGCTGCAGTAGCGCTCTGTCTCGTTGGGACGACGATTCGGACGGCAGGCACGGATGACAGCCGTGCCGCGCTTCGTCCCAGGCCTTGGGTAGCCGTTCTCCACGAGTTGCTCATCGGTGAGGCGCAGATCGAAGACCATTTCGTATGCCTTAACAACGTCCAAGGCATCGAATGGTTCGCCATTGCCCATGGATGTAAGTTTGCTAAGAGAATTTAACATTTTGAGATAAGCAAACAATTTGGACAGTGGAAAACATTGCAGCTTACTCCTTCTTTTCCATACTCCAGGACGTAGTCAGGGCCCGCTTGCCGCCCAGCATCATCTCGTGCGATACACACTTGTTGGCCACACTCGGCCGGTTACCAGCCTCGATAGCCTCCTTGCGCAACTTGTTGATCGCCAGCAGGCAGCTGTTCTTGTAGATGGCCGTCGTGTTGCACTTCCTGAATGCAGCCAGCTCCTCCACCTGCGCCCGCTCCCAGGCATCGGCCAGCTGCGGATAGATAATGGTGCACTGCTTCACCATCATCTCGTAATACTGCATCCGTATGTTGTAGGATATCTTGGAGCTCTGTGGCTCCAGCACTGGCGGTTTCTGTGCACTAGCATCGCTGACCACGGGCGCGGTCTTGTCCAGGGCGACCGTCGGCTTGTGGGCCATGCGACCCGCGCCCTTAAACGATTGCGCAGGTGTAAAAGCTGGCTTCTTCTCGGCCTGCAGCTCCTGGATCTTCTTCTTTGCCCGAGCTATGGCCACAATGTTGGCAACGGGGGCAATGCTGCGAGCTGTCAATTAAAGAGAAGTTTACTTTGTTGTCAAATATTCAATTCCCAAGTGTTCTGCTCACCAGAGCGCACAGGTGCGGTCAGGGCACTTCGTGGTATCAGTGGTGTCAGCTGAGATTTGACCTGGGCCTGACGCAGCTCCTCCTGCGCCACTCGGACACGCTCCTGGGCCTGCCGCAGCTCCTCTGACGCGGCATCGGCACGCAGTTTCTCCTGTCGCCGCAGCTCGGTGCGCCTGTCAAAGATCGCCTGCATGGCATTGCGTATGTGATTGGGCTTTTGCACTGTGGCTGGAAGAGGCGCCCTGCACTTATCCGCATTCTCGTGGGCCACACGTCGCTTTTGCAGCGCAGCAGTGGCTGCCTCCGTGAGGGCATCGATGTCCGGTGAGGGTGCCTTCCGTTTCATATTGTTCTCGGGCGTTTGCTCCACGTTGTGTATATTTGCGAATTGGGTCTCCAGCTGATCAAAGATCATCTCACACTGGCGTAAAATCTCACCCTCGGAGTTGTCCATCTCATAGTCAATGTCCGATTCATGGTCACTGTGGGCATTCGTTTTGGTTGTGCTTTTGGCAGTCTCTTTTTCCTTTTGCGCCTCCGACGGCTCGCTGGAGGCTTTG
Organism: Drosophila subobscura; assembly: GCF_008121235.1. Lineage (NCBI taxonomy): Eukaryota > Metazoa > Arthropoda > Insecta > Diptera > Drosophilidae > Drosophila > Drosophila subobscura. The sequence continues at coordinate 23,231,651 of NC_048533.1, read as the reverse complement.
CTGGTGGATGATTTGGAGGACTTGGAGCTGGAACTACGCGCAGCTGAGCTGCTGGAGCTATGATGCCGCTTCGATGAGGACGATGATGAGCTGCTCTTGTGCCTGCTGCTGCTGCTGGAACTTTTCTCATCCCGATGCTTGTCGCTGCTGGACGACTTGTTTTTCGAGGACGATGAGGAGGAAGACTTGTGCCTGGAAGAACTGGAACTGGACTTGTGCCTCTCCTTGGATCGATCTTTATCCTTGTGCGATGACTTTCTATCCTTTTCCTTGTCCTTCTCCCTATCGCGCTCCCTACTTGACTTGTGTTTGGGTTTAAGGCTCTCACTGCCGCCTCCCGTTTCTCTGTCGCTCCTTGGCGCTTCATCCAGTTCGCCCTCTTTCAAGTCATCTTCTTTTACCACCACCACAGTGGATGGCTCATCAACCTCAATCTGCATTTGTTCGTCAATTTCATTCTCGAGATCGGCTTCCCAGTCGCCGCTCGCACCATTTGTGGCCGCCACCTGCGCAGGCACATAGGCGGGAGCACTGCCTGCAGCAGCCTCTAGCTTCTTTTTTGCCGGCGAGGCATTCAATGCCGGCTTGTCTGGATGGTACTCTAGGTTTGGCTTTTTCTTCTTTGAGGCGTACATCGTCATCTCTGGCAGCGGCAGTGTGAGCAGTTTCGGCTGAGCCGGCTTGTACTCCGGCACCGGCTCGACTGGCGGTGCTGCCTCCACATCATCTGCAAGCCACAGGTATTAATAGGCAGAACATTTAAAGCCATTTACTCACCTTTTTTGGCGTGCTTAAAGTGACAAAAGGGACGTTTGCAGGCGACCCCATCGATCTCGCTGTCGTAGTACGGACAGGGAAAGTCCTTGAACAGGCCTGTCGATGGCAACATGACGGCCTCTGTTTCGCGTTTTGTTTATTAGCGTTAGCGCTGCTCGATTAAAGCTAGCGTCCTAATTTGGCTTTATTTTCCTGTAGCGCTAGTTTTTTCGCTCATTTCATCAGTGTTGTTTGCAGAATCAGATGTTCGCGCTGCCAGATCGTTGCGATTTTTGTTGTTTTTGCAACGACACAACAATCAATCAAATCAATTAACCAAAACTGTTGTTATTGTACCAGGTATAAATTGTATACAAATAAATTTGGGTTTTGAGCGAATTTCAAGGAGTGTTCTCGCACAAGCATGAAATCGGAATGTTAAATGTTTTTCTGACAGTATGGCAGCTTAACCAACAGCTGTTGTGTGTGCAATCCCAGTAGAAACACTGAGACAGATTCAATAAAATAATTCTGGTGTGTTTTACAAGGTTTTCTTGTTTTGAAATAACTTGTATAATGTAATAATAGAGCATAACTAACAAGTGATAGTGATTAAATGGGCCAAGTGCATAGGTTATGCGTTAATTTGCGTGCCATGTAAATTCGCCACTGGGCGCATTGCCTTGCCCCCGCTTGTAAACAAATGTACGGAGTCGGGTTCAATGATTTTTTAATTAAAACAATAGTCGACTTTACTGACTTAAGTGCGCAATTGTGGCATGTTAACTGCAAAGATCTCTATATAATTGTCGTCTAGAAATTGCATACCACTTGGCGATAAAAGAGTTCAGGTACAAATTTCAATTTTTATTTTCATCAAACCGATCCCATGTGAGTGTGTGTGTATCCGATTGATTGCATTTCGATTTCGTCTGCGTCGTCGTTTGTCTACCACCCGCACGATTATGATTAATTTATTGACATTTCTTGATACATAAATATATGTGTGCTTATCTGAGGTACACAGGGTGGAGCTGGTAGTCTCCCCCGCGGCGGCTGGTGGACTCTCTCTCTGATAAAGAGTCGACCGGCGTGGAGGTTTGCTGGTTTGGCATTGGCCGGCCTACGCTTAGTCGTACTACGGCACTCTGACGATACGGGTGTTGACCAAAGTAAACACTTTCTCCATCACAAAAGGTCCAAAGGTCAGTTTGCTTTTGGTATTAGTCAGGTATTGGCGCAACGTTGAAGTGGCTCTAAATGCACGAACAGATCGTTGGGAGAACAACACAAAGTCTATCGTCTAATCCCCCTGTGATCCGGTTGCACCGGATTCAAATGGCATTAGAATGGACTTTGTACGTCTGTGCAGAACGAAGATAGTCTCCCGCTGCTCAAATTTTGGTACTTTGGACCCCCGCAAAATCGTTTTTTGATATGGTTAGAGCTAGTTATCTGGTTCATAGGCATATATTTGTTTATTTGGGTTACCACAAGCAGAGGGATCCTACTAACTAACCAACACTCTCGTTTTCCCCACTCCAGATAAGCACAGCACTTAACCACCATGGATCGGGAAAGCCTATATTTTATGAATAAGGATGACAAGAACACTTTCGATTTCGATGAGACTCTGCCGCCGCTTCCGCTGCCAGAGCTGCGCGATACCCTGGAGCGGTACTACACCTGCATCCAGCCCTTCGGCACACCCGAGGAGCTGGCCCAGGCGAGGAAGGCCATCGATGAGTTTCGGGACGGAGTGGGCGCCGAGCTGCACGAAAAGCTCAAGCAGCGGGCAGCCACAATGAAGAATTGGCTGGGCACCTGGTGGGAGGATTATGGTTATCACTTGCTGCGCCTTCCTCTGTTGCCCTATCAGCTCATGACGATGGCCAGCCAGCTGGAGTTGGTCGGTGTACCAGAGACGCCAGAGTACATGCTAAAGGTAAAAGTCCAACACGTTTCATATTTGGTTTAATTTCTAATCTTTTCCCTTTAGAGCTTCTCTCGTATCATATTTCACACTCTGGAGTTTTGGGATCTTACCCGCAAGTCGGCCATTAAGCCGCTTTCCTCGAACGGAGGCAAGATCAAGTACTCCTCCGCACTGTACAAACGTTTCTTCTCCACATCCCGCGTTCCCGGCGTGGAGCAAGATCGCATCGAAAAGCATTTTCTCACCAAGGATGAGGGAAACACGCCCACGCATCTGTTGATTGCCGCCAAGGGACGTCAGTTTGCCATCAACTGCGTGCACGACGATGACACTATTCTCACTGCACCCGAGATTCTTGTGGCCCTGCAGCGTCTGCGCAGCATCTTGGACTACGAGCCAGAGGGTGCATGTGTGCCGATTCTCACCCATGACGACAGACCCAGTTGGGCCAACAATCGTGCTCGTCTGCTGGAGATCTCCGATGCCAACAAAGAAACCCTCCGACTGGTGGAGGGTGCTTCCATGGGCATCTGCTGGGATGAAAATACCCCCGATAGCTACGAGGAGTCCTCCCAATTGGGTCTATATGGCGACACACATAGCCGATGGGCGGACCACGCCAGCAGCATCATCGCCTACAAGAATGGGCGCTACAATTGGACGGGGGAGCACAGCTGCTATGATGGCACAGTAAGTGTCAGCTTTGCCACCTTCATGCAGTTGAGCTTGCTGGAGGTGCCAGAACCCGACTGGACCCTGGCCGAGAGTGCGCAGGTGGTGGAACTCAAAGAACTCAAGTTCGAGCTGGACGATACGCTCAAGAGCGAGATAACACGCCTGCGAAAAGAGAAAGACGAGCGGGTTAGTAGACATCCTCAACAACTAAAATAAAACTCTATTTGTAACAATTTCCTCTTCTTTAGGGCATTGACGTCACAGCGACCTTTACTGTGTTCGATGAGTACGGCAAGGACTTTATGAAATCCCATAGACTGCATCCAGACTCCTTTATTCAGGTGGTCATGCAGTGGGCATACCACCAGATGCACGAAGAGTGAGTAGTGGCTGAACATTTCGACGCCACAGTTTAAAATAAATCGAATTCCCTCTGCAGAATTGCTCCCACCTATGAAACCGCTCTGATGCGACAGTATTACAATGGACGAACGGAGACGCTGCGCTCCTGCACTGGCGCCGTGGCAGAGTTCCTGAAGGCTTCATCTGATTCGCGCGTCAGCGATCTTGCCCTGGCCAAAAGCTTTCGCACAGCCGTCGACGATCACAAGCGGGCCATGGATGAGGCGCGCAAGGGCAATGGCATCGATAGGCACTTGTTTGGCCTCTGGTGTGTCGCCTACGAAAACAAATTAGACATTCCCGCCTTCTACGATGATCCGCTGTACACGAAGAGCGGCGGCGGTGGCAATTTTGTGCTCTCCTCCAGCACCCTGGGCTTCACTGCAAATGTGGGCTTTGTGGCACCCATGCTGATCGATGGCTATGGCGTATTCTATTCGATTACCTCTGGAGCGTAAGTTCTTTATATTTTGTAATTTAAACTATTTACTTATATTGGTTTTGTCTTTGATAGTGTCTTCATTAATACCACCGCATATCGTGACAGCATTAAGACGAGCGCTCGAAAGTTTAATGACATCTTCAAGGCCTCGTTCCGCAGGATAAGCGTTCTGCTGGAGCAGCTGGCCAAGGAGTCCAAGCTGTAAACCATCGGCTTAAGGCGTAGTTTTAAGTGAAGAAGAGAACATCATACCTCTCCAAACATTTTACGATACGATTAAAATAATCTTGACTTTATGCCACAGTTCCATTAGCAGCACATTCATATTCGCGGATGAAACTTCCATTAAATTAGTGATCTACAAATTGTGACAATCATTCAATGAGCGTGATGTGCCCTGTTGGAATATATGGGTAATTCAGTGTCCCATTCCCGTAGTAGTAACTCTTCCCGCGTCTTTCGTGTTAACGTTTATTTCAAATTCAATGTTTTCAGTGTTTGGATTAGTTTACGCAAAATACATTTTCGCATGGGAATTTCAGTTTCGTTTCAATTGTTTAAAATGCGTCTAATTAAGCGAAGGCGCCCGCCCAGCCAGCGTCACACTCCATAATAATTAATTCTTACAACTTTTTACTTATTTTGATACAATAAGCGAGGGGGAGGGGAGGGGACGCTGCATTTGATGATCCCAGATCCTACGTACAAGTTCAATTGAAGCAGTCGACTGACCTGAGCCGGGGCCTGTGGCTTTTTTGATTAAATATGTTTCATTTCGTTTCGTTTCTTCTACAATATATATGGGGGGTAAAGTGTGTGCAACTTCTCATTTAGTGTTCGCTCTACTAAGATTATTTACGCGTGTGTGTGTGTTGTGCTTAGTGCTTCTAATTACAAATGGTTTTTTCCACTTTTCTTACTTTTCTTTCTACAAAAAATTAAATTCAAGTCACAGACTTAAAGCCAAAACAACATAAACAAAAATCCAAAAAAATATTTCTTGGGTGGCAATATGCAGCAGCCAAACGCTGATGAGCTGAGTTCTGTCTGGGAGATAGGGGGGCTTTTATCCGAATTAGTGCTGCTGGCGGTAGTAGCCAATGTGCGGCGGCGGCAGCAGAGCGTAGGCGGGCAAAGGAACTGAGTGCCCGGGGGCATGGCGCCCGCGCCTTTGCTGCTGCTGCTGCTGTTGTTGCTGCTGCAGCTGCTGGTGCTGAAGGTTGGCGTACACTCATTCCTGCCCAACAGCCGGCACAGGCTGAAGGTTCTGTTCGGCTGCCGCCAGTGCTGGAAGGATGGGATTGCTATTGGCCACATCCTCCTTGGCACCCGCAGCCGCCGCCTCTCCAGTGGCCGGTGGCTGGAATGCAGGTCGCTGCACGAACATGTTGTCAATGATGTGGTCAATGTTGTCCGCGTGTCCGCCCTCCTCCTTGGTCAACTGGTTGGCATTTGGCCCGGCTAATCCTCCGGAGCGCGCCTTGTGCTTCTCGGATGGTGGCAGAATGGGAATCGCATTGGTTGGGCGACGCTGGGGCAGCGCTGAAGGTCGGCTGGTGGTCTGGGCCGGTGGCACGAAGTAGGTTGTGCCCCCGACAGTGTTGTAGTTCTGATGAAAGTTCATGGACGGTGGCCCCTGGGCAGCTGCAGCTGGCGTTGGCGCCTGGGCTGGCGGTTGTGGCTGTGGCTGCGTCACCACCGATGTCTGGGCCTGTGCAAAGGCCACGGCTGACGGTGTGGTGGGCAAATAGGCGGCACTGGCCGGATTAACATACGGGGACGCTGGGGGAACCGACACCGAAACTGGCACCTGCACCGGCACTGGCTCCGCTCCAGTCACATAATAGGGTGCCGCCTGTGCCTGGGGATAGGCTGCCGCTGGCGGGGCATGTTGCTTTGGTGGCGCTGGCACAGCAGCTGGTGCCGGTCCCAGTTGCAGTGTCTGCAGTTGGGCCTGAATCTCTTGCTGCTGATAGGCGAACTGCATCAGGACATGCGGATCTTGTATCATAATCTGTGAGGGCTGCTGTTGTTGTTGCTGTTGCTGCTGTTGTTGAAGATGAAGCTGCTGCTGCAGTTGCTGCTGCTGCTGCTGCTCTGCCAAGTGCTGGGATGCCTCCTGCTGGGAGCGACGGAGACTGGAGTATCGTTTGGGTGCAGTCCTAGGCTCTGGAGCTGCCGGTTGTGCCTGCTGCGTGAGCTGTAGCTGCTGCTGTTGGTTCTGGTTGGCCAGAGAATGCATCTGAACGCTGCCCACATGACTGGGATCGTTGCGCTGCTGCACCTGCTGCAGTCTCTGCGACAGATTAGTGGTCGAAAGCTGTGTCTGAGGCGACGCCAGTGGCGGCTGTTGCACCTGCTGTGGCGACTGTCGCTGCTGCTGCTGCTGCGGTGGCGGCTGTTGCTGACTCTGCTGTGTGGCTGGGCCATCGCCCGACTGCTTGCCCTGTCCGTTTGTTCTGGGTGTAGATGGCTTCTGGTGCGAACGCTCGTTGCGCTGCTCCACATGCTCCTGCTCGCGGTCTCGCTCACGCTCACCGCGGTCCCCACGCTCACGATCACCACGCTCACGACGGTCTGGTGGTGGACCACGATTTGACTTTGGCTTAAACTCCATGGGATTCTGTCTGCCCGGACCGCCGTTCACGCGCCCATAGTTGCGGTTCTTTGGCTCACGCTCACGCTCCCTATCGCGGTCACGTTCACGCTCGCGCTCCACTTCCTGGGTTCGAGGGGCTGGATTCGAGCCACTGGCCCCGCCTGCGCCTCCGCATCCACCACCGCCGCCTTGAGGTTTGTCGGCACCGCGTTCCGAGCGGCGATTCTCCTTCTCCTCGCGGAAGGACGAAGTGCGCGGCCTGCGCGGCTTGCGCTCGTTCAATGCCGGGAAGTCCTGAGGTCGTGGCGGCTTGCGTTCCTTGTTGCTGGCCTTCAGATACGCCTGCTCGTCCTCCCAGTTGCGTGAGTATTTGCTGGGGCCGCGGGTGTAGCGTCTGCGCCGACGGGCACGCGGTGGAGCATCCTCATTGCGTATATCATAGCCATAGGACTGCAGCAGCTCCGTCCGCGACTTGGGTGCCTGTTCGTGGAGCTCGAACTTATCGTGGGACCAACGATCGCCACCAGAGGCCGGCTGCCACTGCCGCATGGTCTTGGAAGCTTGCGAGATGGCCGGAGGCTGTCCACTGGGTGTGGCACTCGAGGCGGAGACCCCATTTACGTCACCGTTTGACTCTGGTACTGACTGCGAACTGTTCTCCGTCTCGGGGACCAATCCGCCCTCGGTTTCGGCCGTGCGGTCATCGTGCTCATAGAAGGTGCCGCGTTTCGGTATGTACTGCGGATTGCTGCGATCCTCGTCGACTTTCTTCTGCGCCTCGCTGTCGGCCACAGATCTGTCCTGGCAGTTGTCGTTGCCGCTTACCGTACCGCTGTGCCTATCATCCTCGGTGGTCTCGCTGCCCACATCGTCCTCATCAGTCTCCGACTCCTCCTCGCTACCGCTTTCATCGTCGTCGTCATCATCGTAGTCCTCGCCGCCCTCGAGATCGCTGGCGGTGTCGTACTCGGAGTCATGGGGGTGGGAGTTGCTCGACGGCTCCTGGTTGGGGGATGTACCCAATTCGGCTGTGCTGCTGCTACCACCGCCCGCCTCACTGGCATTCGGCGAGGAGACGGGTATATCGGTCGGTGGAGCCGCTGTCATTTTCTCTACTTCGGCCATCGTGAAAAAATCTTCGATTTTTTTTACTTTTTCTGATTTACTTTCCTCGCTCCAATCAACACGGCTTGCACACAGATGCTCACAACTCAAGTGAGAATCCCTGATTATGTCTCAGTGCGATCCTTTGATTTTGTTTAACGATTTATTACGCGGAAAAGTAGTACTTTCGCAGTTTTCTCGACAACAACGCAATCAGAAAATAGAAAGTGTCTAGGGTTACCTTTCTCCTTGGCAGCTTCAGGGCTGGCGAACTGTCAAATAGAGCCATCGATAGGAACGGCGATGCCATCGATTGTTCTTCCATCCCTACATCTAGTTTGTGGCCCATGAAATCTAAACAACACATTAAAAATGGTGGTGAAAAAACGTTCATGTCTGCACCAACGACTGAACAATGCTTCTGAAAAGACATCTCAGGCCTAGCGTAAGTTGCTATCTTTGTCTTGCAGGATAGATTGTACTCGAAGTCTAGTGCAATACGATGGGCGCCAAACATTGCGAAAACATCGATGTCATCATTATCGATACTCTTCTGTTGAGTCGGTCCCTCGACCGAGACAAAAAAGAATTATTTCCAATTAAAATTGTGCGGCTTGGGTATAATTAATTTATTCGAGGCTTGTCAGAGTAACACTAGAAGATGTCCAAATTTTTGAGTGTGCCGTTGAAGAAGCCATCGGAGGTGGACATTGTGAAGCCGCTGAACAATCTCATCCAGAGCACCTACAATGGTGCCTCGGAGGAAGAGAAGGCGAAATATTCCGAGGCTGTGAATGAGTTTTCGAAACAACGCAATACGGCGATTTGGAAATTCTTTGAGAAATACGAGGCCTCTCTGGAGGTTGTCTATGCGTAAGTACATTTCGGGTGCTATGATTAGGGGTTTTATTGGAGTTTCCGCATGAGTCACGCACTAGATAGAAGAGTGAGATTACTCGGACACTCGGTGGGGGCCAGCCACCTGTGTGTGTATGTGTGCTCGGGCCAGACGTAAACAAGCTCTGTGGATGACGTCGTCTCTTAATTGTTCGCTGCCTTTCGCTTTTGTTTCCCCAGCTATTACGATCAGATCTGCGCTTTGGAGACAAAGATATCGGTCAGCGAATTGCAGATCCCCTTCAAGTGGAAAGATGCCTTCGACAAAGGCTCCATCTTCGGTGGCAAAATCAGCCTCAGTGAGTAGTGACTCATCCGCCAATTGTTGAATTTCATAATTAACTCTCTTGGCGATTCTCTTTTGCAGCGCACACATCGTTGCTGTATGAGAAGGTCTGTGTGCTCTTCAACATTGCCGCACTGCAGAGCAGCATTGCTGCCAGCCAGCAGCTGGACAACGATGAGGGCCTCAAGATGGCCATTAAACTGCTGCAGCAGAGTGCCGGCATCTTTCAGTACTTGAAGGGAGCAACGCCCGCGGCTGTGCCATCTGAGCCGACGCCCGATATCAGCCAGGACACGCTTGTGGTGATGCAGGCCCTGATGGTGGCCCAGGCTCAGGAGGTGTTTATCCTTAAGGCCATCAAAGGCAAGCCATGAACTTTAAACCACATCCGAGTGGAGTAACAGCTCTAATTTACTTGCAGACAATATGAATAATCTGATCATTGCGAAGCTATGCTGCCAGGGTGAGGAATTCTATGCGGATGTGCTGCGTGCCATGCAGAAGGAGTCGGTGCGGAGTCTGTGGGAGAAGGAGTGGATACCCACGGTGGCAGGCAAGCAGGCTGGCTTCCATGCTTTAACCCAACTCTACCAGAGTCTCGTCTGCCGTGCGGCCAAGAAGATTGGCGAGGAGATCGCTCGTCTGCGCAACGCCATCGATCTGTTCAAGGCGGCACAGTCACGCGGCGGCAACGAGACGTACCTGGACGAGTACTTCAGTCGGGCCAAGCGCAACCTGGCCGAGTCCACCAAGGACAACGAGTTCATTTACAATGAGATGATACCAGAGCTGAGCACGCTCGCCTCCCCGGGCAAAGCGCAGCTGGCAAAGCCTCTGCCCCTTGCCTCTCCCATGGCATCCAATTTCCGGGACATCTTCACCAACCTGGTGCCCGTGGAACTGCATCGCGCCCTGACCGCTTCCGATATGCGCAAGAACGAGATTGTCAATGTGGAGATCATGAAGCTGCGTGAGTCCACTCAAACGCTGAATGCGGTGCTGGCGAGTCTCAATCTTCCCGCGGCTGTGGAGACAGCCGACAGCAACAGCGGACTGCCGCCATCCCTGAAGGAGAAGGCCGTCGAGGTGCGCCAAAAGGGAGGTGTGGAGAACGTCAAGACAATGCTGAAGGAACTGCCCGATCTGCTCAATCGTAATCGCGAGATTCTGGACGAAACGGAGCGGCTGCTCGACGAGGAGCGCGACTCGGACAATCAGCTCCGCACGCAGTTCAAAGAGCGCTGGACGCGCATTAGCTCCGATAAGCTGACGGAGATGTTCCGCACCAATGCGAAGAAATATCGCGAGGTCATCAACAATGCCATCGAGGCCGATAAGGTTGTGCGCCAGAAGTTTGAGGCCAATCAGAATGGCATCCAGCTGCTTTCCATGTCCCCGGAGGAGATCCAGCAATCGCTGCCCTCGGCCAGCGGCAGCGTGGATCCCAACTGTTCCAGCGTGCAGCGCCTCAAGCAGCTGATGGAGGATGTAGAGACGATCAAGGCGGAGCGCGATGCCATCGAATCGGAGCTCAAGTCAGCCACGTTCGACATGAAGAACGAGTTCCTGCAGGCCTTGCAGAAAGATGGGGCCATCGACGAGCCCGCCCTGTCGCTGGCGCGCATTGGCCAGACTCTCAATCCGCTGCAGCAGCAGGTGAGGGAGAGCGTCGATCGTCAGCAGTCGCTGGTGGCAGACATTCAGAGCGCCCATGGGACGTTCGTCTCGGAGACGGGCAGCTGTGGCAGCTCGCGCGACACCCTCTACCAGGAGCTGGCCACGGCCTACGATAGCTACATCGAGTTGTCGGGCAACCTGCAGGAGGGCACTAAATTCTACAACGACCTCACCCAGCTGCTGGTCGTATTCCAGAACAAGATCAGCGACTTTGTGTTTGCTCGCAAAACGGAAAAGGAGGAGCTCCTGAAGGACCTAACCACAGCATCGAGTCGCCAGGCATGCCCAGCCACGCCCTCTCTGCCCTCGCACTATGCCTCCACCTCGGGTAGTGGCAGCGGTAAGTAAAAGTCTCACCTTCTTATCAGAGTTTGATAATGAAACATTTTTGCTCACCCTCCGGCAGACATTCCATCCAATCCAGCTGGCTCTGCTCCCAGCGTACCGGCTGCGACAGCTGCTGCCAATATGCCGTATCCAGCTCAGGTGCATGGCATGCCAGTGCCATATGGCGCCCAGCCAGGTGTGCCATATCCAGCCTATGTGCCGCCACCCATGCCACAGAGCTTCAATCCGTATGCCACGCTACCATATCCTGGCAGTAAGTACTGAAAACAAGTAGGAATTTGTGGCCTATGCTGACTTATGTACATTTATTTGCCTTTGCAGATTATCAGTATCCGGGTGGCTATCCACAGGGACCACCACCAGGCCACTATGGCACCTATCCTGGTAGCTATGCACCCCAACAGCAGGGTGGCTATCCCAACCAGAAGCCTCCAGGCTGGTAAACGCAACCGCAACCCTATTTATACCCACACAGAAAATGTGGTCTCGCGCATGGGTCCCTCCCCTCGGATCGTAGCGAAACGGCATGCAATGGTGGTCATGGCATTTAATGCTCTGTGTGTTCTGGTTCTGTTTCCGTTCGTATCATACATGTTGATGGCTTATTGGATTTTAATCTCATATATGCAACAAATATTATCACAATAAACGTTTTTAGTGCTATTAAACGTCGCCCTGCCTCATTCTCCTAAAGAATTCGCGCTTCATGCCCGCAATGGTGCGCGGGGCACACATGCTGCTGATGAGTAGCTCCAATGTAGAGCTGATTGGCGCACTCTCAGCAGTAGCAGCAGCAGCAGTGGCCGTCTCCGCTTGCCGTCGCTCTGAGTTGGATTCCAGCAAGAGTTTATATTCCTCCTTGGGCAATACTTCCACGGGTCGAATCGACACTGGGACCTTATTGAGGAGCTCCCTAAAGCTGGACTCAGTCAAGTAATCGGTTTCCCAAAGCTTCCGTTTCTGCTCCTCACCCTCGGCATTCTGTACTGCCTGCTGGAACTGCGCAAAGAGTTCGCTGGGCGTCGCGGAGATATCCTCCAGTTGATTGGGATTCAATAAATACCTTTTCGTCTGTTCGCTTTCGCCCTTGACAAAGCTCTCGACAATGTGCTTGACTAGAAACTCGTCCAGCGCCAGGTCCATGTCGTCCTTGAGCGGAACCCAATAGTTGACACTGAGTTGACACGCCGTTGCCTCCACATAGTGCCACCAGTGACGGGGGACGATGAGCACATCCCCCTCTTCCAGTGTGCACTGGTGGGCCTGATCACTGTACTCCATCATGCGCGGCAGCTTATCCTCCGCAGGGGCATAGAAGTTGTCCAGGCAGTAGACGCTGGACTCCTCGTAGGGCACCCGCGTGGACTGCAGCGGTGTCTCGGGTGGAAACAGCAGCCACGATTTGCTGCCGTACACCTGCACCACAATGTTCACGCCAAAGGTGTCGTAGTGGCAGGGCGTGTTGGCCTGCTCCGAGCCCAGCCAGAAGGTGAAATCGTTTTGGTGGTCCGGGAAGCCAAAGCACGAGAAGTCGATGCCCTTCAAGCAGCTTGCTGGCATCTCGTGGGCTCGCTTGTACTGATAGGCCGCCCAATGCGTCTGACGAGCATCCAGGCAGCCGTAATCCCGCAGGAAATTCAGCATGCTCATGTTCGCCTTCGTCCGCTTTCGCTCCCACTGCGGTGTGCTGCAGTCCGTCAGGGACATTCGCTCGAATGCCGGCGGACCAGCCGCCTTCTTGTCAAAGCGCTCGCACCATTCGTACAACAATCCCCTGAAGCATTCCCAGTCGCGCGGAAAATCCTCAATCATCAGAGGCACACGGGTATTCAGGATAAGATCTCTCAACTGGGCGCTTAATTCGTTATCCATGTTTTTGTTTATGTTTAATTTTCCAAATGTCAATACAAAAAAAATAATTTAACCCACTTCACCCCGCTGTATTTTGACAGGTAAGCACCGTGAGTTAAATAATAATTTTTGTAAGTTTTTCCCGTAGCTTATTATTTCTCTTTTACTGACACAACCAAAGTATTACTATACGTTCACCCAAAGAGCGTTAAAATATGTTCAAGTTTCATAATATTCGTATATATTTTTACAACCCCCCTGGTCATTAATGGGCTAACATTGTTGGTCGAAAACAAAATTCCTCGATTTTGATATTCGTCTTAAAATTATAAGCAAGTTAAGACTCTTAGCACTAAAACTATAATTTTTTCCGTTTGACTAACAAATTCTTCACAAGCTTGGCTAGTCTTTATGACTGGCTTTTGTTGGATTATTTACAAAAAAAGGTTCAGACCCCATATAAGATCCTGATGCCTAATTTTCTTGTTGCGAGGGAAATAGGAATTTATATCGAGCAAGGGAAATCTCTGGTTTTGAAATTTGATTTCTTGATATTTGCGGAATTAAGCGTGCCCAAACTATTAATTTAATTCAGATTTTCGTAATAAAAACTAAATATAAGTGAGCCCAGCTGGGCTCTGACTGTAATGAAATCAGAGTTGGCGCCAAACAATCGATTAAGTGAGATGTTGTATGTATTTGGTAACTCTGGCAGCTTGTCAAAGAAAGTCGCCAGGTGGCGTGTAATTACCACAGCCGTTACGCTTGAACATCCATTTGAATCAAGCATTAAGATTAAGTCATCTTATTATCTCAAACACAGCGCATCTGCCTTGGACAGGAGTCAAGCTGCTGCCAAACAGGTACGTTATGTAAATACAATTAGCTGAGTTGTTGGTTTAATTAGTTAGAAATTCGGAATTACATAATTACAATCAAGATTGCGTGAAGAACGAGTTCTGCGGATCAACTGCTGAGTGTGTGCCCCGCACGCAAACGACTGCGCCCCGCAGTAGATCTTGTTTCATATCGTGGTCTCGGCTTGGTTTTGCTGTGCTGTGGCTAGGACTTGGTCGAGGCAACAGTTTGAGATAATTATTTTGATATGACAGGCGGAAATGTCGTTAGCATGCTGCAACTTCTGGCTCCGACTGCGATTCTGCGACTGTGCCCAGACACTTGTCCGTACTTTTGGCCTATGGAATGGGATGGCACATTTAGACAAACGAATGTTATCCGACATTTGATTGCGGTAACTGTTATCCGCACTGTTACCGCCAGCTAGGGGCCAACAAAGCAATTTGCATTGATGATGGCCATAAAAAATCAATGCCCAGCCTCGGGAACACAGCCTCTGTTCTGACCCTATCCCTGACGCCTGGTACTGGTACTGGCGTCCTGGCGGCTTTCGACAGGCAGTCATCAGTTGACGGCATTTGTCATAAAAGTGATTTATGTATGTTTCATTCTTTGTGGCAAAACTACAAGTCATTAAATCTACTTAAGCCGCGCACTCAATACGACAGAGACAGACCCCGAGCCCGAGCCCGCGCCCCGACACTCGCGTATGTACGCATTCTGATGGGGATAGATACGGGTGAAAAGTTCAACGTACGTGAGTCAGCAGACGCAGGAAGGCAGGCATAAGCCGCGAAAACAATTATGCGCCAAAAAAAACAAGAAAAAGAAACGAAAAAAATATATATGGGAAATTAAGTAAAGAGAAGAAAAGCCAAACAACATTATTTATGCGGCAGTTTGAAGGTGTGCGCCATCACCCATGAAATCTGCGACTTTTTGTCGCTGCCAAGATTATTATTCTTGTTACTTATTACGAGCTGGGCGCTGGGCTTATAAATATGTATGTACATATGTATTTATGTGTGTATTTTGAATCTGCCAAATGAGATATGGCGCATGCGCACGATCGCCTCGCTTCCGTTTTGATTTCGCCCCAGTGCAGATCTTTCCCATGGTAGAGCGGCCTGGCTTATGGCTTATGGCTTATGGCTTATATAATTAGCTGAACATTTTCAGACGACTGACTGCTCAAGAGCTCGTTCCTTTCGTTCGTTCTTCGCAGTCGCCAAATAATTTGCCAGACACTTGCCCCACCTTCTCGGCTCACTTTTACCTTTGTCAAAGTCAACAAACTGAAGCAGAGAACAGAGCCCAGACGGCAGACAGAACCGCCTCTTTGTCGCTTCTTTGTCTGATTTCGTTTAGGAGTGGAGTGGAGGGGCAGAAGGAGTGCTGGAGTAAGAACGTCTTTAATGCATTTAAAAATCAGTCAATATTTATTTATCCAAAACAAAATCGTACATGCACTTAAACCTAGCGTTGATATTTGTTGCTTTTGCCATAATTTATTGCTTTCCGCAGTTGCTTAGGCTAAAATGCAGTTCGAAATGGTCCCCGTTCCCCTCTCTCCACCACGGATAAATGTGGCGATGCAGCGAGGAACCATGGGCCATTCCGTGGCTGTTATTGTATTCTTTGCGTTTATAAAAATAGATTTCACACACACCCAGCTGTTGGACAGTGAGTGCGGTCGAGTATTACGTATGCAGGGATTGCGACATGTGCAATCCGTGTCGAAACTGGACGGAAGTGTTCTAAAGTAGAAGTAGAAGTTGTGTTATGGAATGGGAGTAGATCCGCCTATGGGCTACGCTGATTAGATTATGATATGATGTTGTGATAGAACTGCGGCTTGCTCTGGTGCTCCTTGATGACGTAGAAGCCCTTGGGCTTGCCATTGCCGGCAAAGTACTTGTGGAAACTCTGCTTGCTGACCGCTTGGGAGGGCGCGTAGTATGTGGGCGACTTGGGCTTGAGGGACTTCTTGTACTTGGACTTGCCGCTGCTGGTGGTGATAGATTTCTCGATGGTCTCATTTTCCCAGGGCTTGCGCCAGGTGGGTATCTTCTCGATGTCCAGCAGCCGGTTACGGTCCGACGCCGAGACGTGGGCAAAGTGAGGCTTCTTCTGCAGCGCCTGCTTCAGCACCGGCAGGTTCCAGTGGTAGATGCGACCCGGCCGACCGTTCGAGCTGAAGGGAAATGAGACCTGCAATTGAAAAACGCACTCTGATTAGACAACATTACTCTCGGACTGGACTGGAGACTGTCGTCCCATAAATCAGCACTGGACACGGACTGCGGTCGGGGCTGCATGGCGTCTATATTAGTCTCCACATTGATGAACAGTGGCTAGTGGCTTGCTGGCTGGTGGCTGGTGGCTGGTGGGACTGACTCTAACAAATTGCATTTTTAATTGAGGCTCGGAGTTGGTTAATGGCTTGCATATTAATTTCTGGTTCATGTGGCATCACTCCAAGGAGCCAGGAGAGTCGTGAGAGCGTAATAATATTCGTGCCACTGCACTGGCTGGATTCTGTTGCCTGTTTGCTGTCCTGTCCCACATCCACTGACATTGACACTTGCCGCATTAATTCTGCGCGCACAGCAACAACCAAAAGGCAATGTATTACAACTGGGAATGTTGCAACTTGCAAGCGTTGCATGCCACGCACTTGCTCGACTGGGGGATACCTAGCCTGACAGCTGACAGGGGGCAGAACCCTCTGCCCCCAATGCTATTTATAGGCCTGCCCAAGATACCCATTTTGGGAATACAAAAACAGAAACAAAATTATGTGGAACTGCAAGGCGCAGTTGATGCTTGTCCTATGTCGGTCGCACATCATCAGCAGCTGAGGTCCAAGTTTAGTCTTGGTTTTACTTGCAAGTATTTCCCCGTCTATATGGGTGACTACCATGACTGCCGCTGCAACGGTCGTCTCCCATGTCTCTCTGTTGCCATCGGCCCAAATGGGTAATCCATTTTCTGCTTCTCTCTTTCGACATCTTCTTTGGTTTCTTTTGCCTCTCTCTGTCTCTCTGTTGCAATCTGTTTTATGCGCATGCGCGGCCGATGTTTATCACCAGTTGCCCAGAACCGGAGTCGGGGAGTCAGAACCCAGAAACCCCCAAGCCAAAGCAAACCAAACCAAACCCCATGTGGCTGGCTGGCCATACGTCGAGCCAGTTCTGGCCAGGGGGGAGACGCAGGTGCGAGTGCATTGCTGGCATTGTGTGTGTCTATGGTGTAACCTAATGGAATCCCGTTTACCTTTTTCCCGTTAGCTTTCAACGCCGACGCCTCCGTTGCGGTTGCTGCTGCTGCTGCGGTTGCTTGTGTGGCTGATCTTCTCGAGGCTGCTGCTGCTGCTGCTGTCGCTTCCATTTTGCTGGGTGCGTTGCCTTTTTGGCTGCCGCTGGCCATCTCTGGTGCTGCTGCTGCTGCATTCTGTACGGCATTGGCATTGGGTCCTGCATAGTAGTGCATATTTGGCGGCAATTTGATGATGAACATGTGTGAGTCATCGCGCGAGGCATGGCGTCGTGACTCAACGGCCAAACGTTTCCGGTTGTGGCTGTTCGGAGCCTTCACCTTCATGAAGCCCATTTGGCTGCAACAATGTACAAAGGGGAGGAGGAGGGTGGAGGATGGAGAGTTTTCCATGAATATTTCATTATGTTATTTATGGCTCTAATGTCGGGGGCACAAACAGTGCTTTAATTAAGCCCAAAATAAGAGGCGTGCACCACCACAGCACACCACACCCCTCCGCTCTACTCACCCAAGGAGCTTCTTGTTCAGGCCATGTGCGCTTCGGGACAGCTGCTTCTTCGGCTGCTGCTTGGTCCCTGCCACTCCAGTTACTCCTTGCTGCAGTTGCAGTTGCAGCGTCTGCTGGTGTTTGTCCTGCTGCCTCTTGAGCTTGTGCATGTGTGCCACATCCTTGTGTGCCAGCAGTGTGGCAGATGCTCCCACCGAACGACTACTGCTGCTGCCCTGCGCCGCGGCAGCTAGACAAACGAGACACCAGAATCTGAACAGAACAGAAAAGAACAGATACGAAATGAAATTACTTTTATGGCTGTCGTGTTGTTGTGTTTTATGTGCGAAATTCTAGAGGGGATTAGGCTCCATGCGGTTTTGATTGGACCCTGCTGACCATGGCACCAGGCACCCCATGTACCTGCAGCTACTGGCTCCCAGCTCCAGCTCCTGCTCCTTCACAGGGTTCAGGGTCAATCAGTCGGCAAATGGCGGCAGGCTTTCAGGTCTTCATGATGTTCCCTTGTTTTATTTTTATTATTTTAGTTCTTATTTTAGTTGTCGAGGGGTAAAGTGTAACCCAAGAGATGACTTTAAATAGTGAGGGGATACGCCCTCTTTGAAATTGTACACCTTCGGACGCATGGACAGAGTCCACTCCTCTCTCTCTCTCTCTCTGCCGTTCTGTTTGCTCTTGTGGCAGTGTCAAGTAATGATACCAGCAGCACGGAAGAAAGCGTACAACAAAGCAGATAAAAATGCAAATAAGCACGTACAATTACAGCACACGAGCGAGCGAGCAGGCAACAGAACAGCAAGAGAGAGAGAGGGTGGGAGGAAGAGGGAGAGGGAAAGGGAAAGGCGATCATAGACTAAAGACAAATGCACTGCGGTTGGGGCTGTAGCTGGAGCTGAGAAATGGGAAACCCATGAAGGCGTGAGAGCATTAGATGAAATTCCAAGTTCTAACTATCTCCCAGGGTGTTCCAATCACTGATACGCGGCGAGGGCTTGCTTGGGTGGGATAGTTTATCATAGTTGAATGCACTGGGAGAAACAAGTGCAGCTAGAAGCAGCTAAGTATGCGAACATTTGCAGGTGGAATTATGCAAAACAGAAGTTGATATATCCATAAGCTTTAACCTTAAAGAAAGCGTAACCATAATCAAGAAAGAGTCTCATAATCTATTTCCTCTCAGTGTACAGCTTTTAGCAATGTAAATTTCACTTCTTTTATTTGTCTCAGTGTACGCCTAACAGCACTCCATGTCGTGGCGCGGCTTAGGTTAGCATTTGACAAACTGTTCTGTTCCCATAGAACCATCGAGAGAGCCTCTTAGCAGAGAGAGACAAAGATTTCTGCTCATTGGCTACTTTGTCAAGTGAAATGTTATTGACCGACTAAGCAGCTGGGGCTGGGGGTTCTGCTACTTTTTTTAGGGCTATCTACAATAGGCCTCTTGGCGGTCTCTGGTCGACACAAATTATAATGGAAATTGGCCAAGTTTTATGCAATAAATGTAACCGAAGGCCACAAGACGTGCATGGCATTCTGAGCTGAGCCTCGAACTGCACTCCACTCCGCATAATGCATGCAAAGAGGAGCCTTAGAAGGAGAAGCTGCATAAATTCCAAGTGCTGCACACACACACACACACACACAAAGGAAGCCATGCCTCTGGGCGGGATTAGAGGCACGCTGATGGATGGTCGTCGGTACGGGTTGGGCCAAGCCATGCAGATGCGCCTCCACACTCTCCACCAATCGATGTTTTGTATGTTTTGTGCATGGATTGCACAAATCCAATCGAAAGGCGCTCAAATCAACACGTATTTAGCAGCGCCCAGTCCGAGATGCATCCCCAGACCCAACTCCAGCTCCGAAAACACCCGAGGCAGGGACTCAAACTCAGACTGCGACTCCTGCCACATGGCCTTTGTATCCTCTGTGTGTCTGTGTTGTGGTTTTTGTGGCCATTTTCATGTTAACTTCGAATTGATAAATTGCAGAATAAGTGAATGCATTTTTGTTGCTGCTGCTGCTGCTGCCGCTGCTGTTGCTGTCGCTTCTGCTGTTGTCCTGCCTCCATCCGTACCCATCCTGAGTGCAACATATGCGGCATTTTTGAAT
This sequence comes from Drosophila subobscura, assembly GCF_008121235.1. Lineage (NCBI taxonomy): Eukaryota > Metazoa > Arthropoda > Insecta > Diptera > Drosophilidae > Drosophila > Drosophila subobscura. The sequence continues at coordinate 23,211,921 of NC_048533.1, read as the reverse complement.
TATTAATGAATCGCCAAGCACAAAGGAGCCCGCAAGCCATACACACACACAAAAACAGCAGGAACAACATGGCTCGACCATGGAAAGGGCAGACATGGTGGAGATTGGGGGAGGGGAGCGATGCACAGATTGCGTGTTGGATATTTAAAGACAAATTTCAAAATATCACAAAAAGGGTTTCGTGTGAAAATTCGATTCCCAGTAGGTTGTTTATTAGGGTTCCCTGAATTCATCCATCCACACATCATTATAGCCCCACCACACTCGTATTTATAACTCGAATAAATCTGCCAAGAACCTAATATTATTTTATTATTTCTACCCCTTTTTGTTGTTGTCAAAATTGCCAAGTTTTAGACGAAACGAAAGCGATACCATGGGAGGCAATTTGAATCTAAAAATTGATCTGCAGAAGCTGGTGGCAAGGTCCATGGCTGAGGGTCCACGCAGCAGTCATCGTGGCCAGTGGCGGTTGCAGTGCGGCAAAGTGAGGTGAGTGTGGGGAGGGAGAAATATTTTACACTCCCGTTAATAGACACCTCTTCCCCTCCCTCTCAGATATGCCGTACATTATGAGCTGTTGAATGGTTTGCTCACACTCTTACACCTACGAAGGCGAAGGTGCACGCCCAGCAGGAAGAGTCGCATTGCCAAGCGTCTGAGGCGTATGAAGAAGGTGCAGAAACCACAAAAGTTGACCCTGGTGAGTAGCGGCACCCAAACTAAAGGAAGACAAACGCCCGATGCAGTAAACACTCAGGCGACAAAAGGCAGCCAAACCCCAGAGTCTGTGATGAATCAAGACAGCAAATCCAGTCAAACACTTGAAATGCTGCTGGATAGTACAGGCAGCCAAACCTCTGACCCAATAATATGCCAAGACACCAAAGCCAGCCAAAGTCCAGAGTCACCAAGGACACCGATGGCCAAGGCCAGCCAGACATCTCCGCGTCGAATGGAGAACAGAACTGTGGATGTGGACACGATGGATCTCACTCTGATCTACTCCAGGTATCAGCAGACACTAAATCCCAAGCACAAGTCTTGTGGCAGTCAGGGCGAATCACGGAATTACAATAACCGATCCACGCAAGTGATGACCAGCACAGGGAACAATGGCAGTCAGACAACCATTGAGATCTGCTGCACGGGCATGCAGACAGTGCGGGGAAACGATTGTGTGGCAGTGCAGACCACGGACAACAGACAATCCCTGCACACCCAGACCGAGGATAATGAAGTGTTGCAGCTGGATGCCTTGAACATAATCCAGAAGCACTTTCAATGCTCCAGGGATCTCATCGAAAACGAGCTGATCCAGAGCATCAATAAGCTGGTGGAGATCATGCTAATGGAGTTGAAGGCGTTGCGATTAGCAGCCGATCGGCCCGGAGAGGCGTTGATAGAGGCACGGAACACACCCAAGGCGGCATCGGGCGAACAGATCGGAGATGCACTTACCCAGGAGGAGGAGCATCGCCAGGAAAAGGCGGACAAGACGAAGGCCAAGAGCAAATCGAAAAGGTATTTAACGACTGTTTACACTTGATTTTAAGCTCCCCAACGATACTCATTCAATAATCATCACCATAAAAGTTGCTGCAATCAACCGAATTCCCATTTTGCTCTTAGGTGTGCCTCTGGCAGGAAGCATGGCTATACGAAGAGGCCACACTGCAACATGCCGCGGCATTGGATGACCATCGAGTAGGTGACTCAGAGGCGACACAGCCGAACACACACTAATCCATAGATTTGCTCTCTGCCCTAACTCCAGCACGCAGACCGATGACTTCAAGGAGCTCGAGACGGCGAAGGTCGACGCATCCACCCAGACCGAGAAGAAGCGGCGTGGCTGGTGGAAGTTTCTTTAAAACTAAAAAGGAAACTGCCGGACCCCACTCCTGACATCCGAGACTTACCCGAGCAGCCATGCCGCCGCATATGTCGTCCTCCCCATTGTTGCACTCAAATCTCTCGCTGAACTTCTTCTTTAGTTTTCTTTTTGTTTTGTTTGTTTTGGCACTTTTTGTTCTGTTTGCAAGTTAAATCAGAGACGACTCCCGAACTGTGTGTGGTGGGGGCTGTGGCGCCAAACGGCTGGCCAATGCATCTATGTGAATCGCGTGAGTAACGACTGCAGCTTCGGGATGTGGAATCCAGGACAGGACCGGGACCCGTATGATGTATGGCCAAAGAGTTCGCAAATAAACCCGCAGACACGTCCGCACACGATAAAATCTCGCAAAAGACTGAATGGACGAGGCCGGCCAACGTTGCCGAAGCCACCTCTGCTCCCTGGATAATGTTGGGTATTTCAGCTTTGTGGTGGCTTGTGGCGGCTCGTGGCGTCTCTTGGATTGTGGCAGTGACTAAACTTGTTTGGTTAAACCATTTGTGGGAGACGCATTCTCATCTGAAAAGTCACTGAATAATATTTCTATGATTTAAAATTCAATTCAAAAGTGTTATACAAAGCTTAAAAAGGAATTAGAATGAATCAAGAGAAATGTGCAATTAATTTGTTATCTCACTCGTATAATCTAATCAAATCAATTTGTAATCAAAAGTTGAAGATATTCTCCATATAGACGACCTTCCAACATCTCAGTTTGAGTTCATAAAACTTCTTCATCGTTTCGCGTATTTAAAGGGCATTTATTAGTCGTTATGTCCATGGCACCTTTGTGGAATTTTCTTTCTTCTTTACCTTTGGGTTCGTGGAGTGGCTTCGACTGCGACTTTGACTTCGACTTGGTCTTGAGCAGAGTTCGGCTTTTTGTTTACGTTCCCGTTCCCGTTCTCCCGCCTTCGGTATTTTGCATACCACAAACAACAACAACAGCAACAACAAAAGTCACGCTTAACGACTGTGACGTCGTCGCGACTTGGCCTGCCGCAGACCCTCTCCTGCTCCCCTCTGTATCCCATTCTGCTGAGTCGGGATCGGGGACGGCTTCTAAAAGCCAAACCAAATAATAAACATGCAAGTGCCGCATGGCGTGGCATAGAAAAGTCGGGAAAATTCGGGGTGTGACTGCCAGAGACATCTTTGACAGGGGCACCGCGGATGGGGTGGTAGGGGAACGGGCAACCCAGGGACACGGAATCCACAGGAGTAGCCTCGACAGTCACTTGTTAGCTGATTGATTATTATCCTGGCCATGGGAAACGCCTCCCTCGAAAAAAGAGGGTTGCAGTTTAATTGAGATTTATTTATGGTACGAGATTTTTTTTGCAAAGACAAAAGATTTGTGGTCCTCATCCATACCCACTCCCAAATTCAGTGCCCGCTCCCAGGCTCACATCAACAGCCACGTCCATAATAACGAGCAAACAATGCGCAACGTTCCTGGGTTCTGGCAATATTTGGACAGTGGGCAATTGAAGAACTCCAATTGTGTTGCTGCTGTTGTTGTTACTGTGTTGGGAATACCCTAACCAAAGGATGGCATGACTGTGCGACTGACTGTAATGCAGATAGAACCCAATTCAGATTCGAGCTACCTTTCTCACGTAGCTATTCGAGCACTCGTTCCCTCAGACATTTTGCATCCTTCCAGGGTATCTAATGCTTCGGCCCCCAGAGCTATCCTTTCGCTCTTGTTATCGGCAATGTTGCTGTTGCTTTGCGGTGGCCGAGCACTTCAGCTGCAGGCGCACAAAGAGTTGGCCAACGGCTTGGTTTGGGTTGAAAATTGGGCGGACGCCGCCTGCTTGTTATTGTCAATTGTTGGCTATGAGTGGCAGTGGCAGTGGCTGCTGCTGTTGTTGGACAAGTTAACAGATTGCAATTGCAGCTGATGTACGAGTATATGTATGTGCCTCTGAGTCTGCCTCTTCCTCTGTGCATGTGTGTATGTGTGTGTGTGGGTGACATTCTAACTGTCTGTTCCATGGCCTGGAATGTCCGTTGTGCTCTAACCCCGAAAAGCGCGTACCCCGTTCGGTTACCGTTCAGTTTCATTGATTTTGGACTACGATTTTGAGTTGGAGGCTAAGTGGCATGTTGCCGTCTACTCATACAGCAATTTGGGGCAGGACAGAGGGGCTGGTGCTGGGGCTGCAATCTGGCATGCTTACTGCTTTAAGTGCCCGAAGAGCCAACCCCATGCCAATCCGAATCCCAATCCCAATCCCAGTCCCAGGCCCACATCCAAGTACACGCCCCGCTTCATGTTCAGGTCGTTAAGCCCAATTAGGCAGCGTTAGAGTTACGCTTTAGCTTCGTTCTACATATATAATGGTGGAGTGCTTCATTGCTAAACTTTCACTTGAACTCCTGGGACAATCGCTGACACGGCGCAGACTTTTGCAACGAGAAGAACAGAAAACTCCAACTAAAATGGCGCAGACTACAAAAGCAACAGCAAAATGGCGTTTGCTTCCTTCCGGTCTAGCGCCAAATGATTGAGTTGGGATGCTGGAACACACACGCGAAAAAAGAGCAGTCCCCCCATTCATTTCATTCCTCTACCCCACTCCCCTCCTACAGCATGCGCGATGGAAAATCGAATAAAGAGAATTTCGTTTTGGCTGCCAGACGACGACGACTGTTCATAAAGCTGCCATAAAAAAGCATGTCGAAAGCCAATCATTTCCCAGAAGTACCTGACTTGTACTTGCAAATTTTTACAAGAGTCTGCCAATGATTAATGTCAATAGATGCCGGCAAGTGCCTGCAAAATGCTGAAATCATTCAAGAAAGCTTGAAAGGAGCCATAGAGAGAGAGAGAGCCACAGAGGAGGGGCTATGTGGGTCGTGAACCTGCACGTACCCCCAACCGAATAGAATTGAGGACAGCAGCAGCAGCAGCAGCAGCAGCATCTATGGAAACAGCAACAGCCATGGGCCGCATCTATGATCCGCTAACGTCGTGTGGGAGCAGAAGTTCAACTGGTGCTGTTGGTCTGGTCAAGTGATCAACTGTGCAGCGGAGGATAACCTCGATAAGTTGAAAATTGCCCAGGCTAGGCCAGACCAGACTCCGTGGAGGCTGCAATTATGGGGCTGCTGCTGATGCCATGAGGCAGCAATTTGGTGGGGAGCGAAAATCGGGGCACACCTCCATGGGGCCCCACGATAATTAGCACCGCACCGCCCGATCTAATGAGGAATTTGAAAGTGGCGACGCCTTCAAATTGCTCCTTGCTCCTGAAACTGCAGCACACCCCGTGTGATATGACAAATTGTAGGCATGCCAGGCAGGTCCGTCCAGCAATTTCACCGCTTACTCTGTCGGCAGTCGGCGGCCTTTTCCTAAGGTCTCTGTTAGTGCCACGTCACTCGATGGGGCAACGCGCATGCGCAACCAATGTGACAGACAGGTGAGTGGGACGCGGCGGTAATCGCGCTTGAGTGACGAACTGGCATCGCCATGCAAAGCCAGGAAAAACCTTTGGCTGGGAAAATCGAGTCTCGAAGTTTGAGGTCTGGAGCACGCGATTCAAAAACTAATGGACTACCCGGCTACAGGCTACCGCTCGAGGGTCATTGTCATCGCATGCAGACCTCAACAGCCATGCGGTTGTCAATTTCGCGTGGCGGCTCGGCTGCAGCGGCTACAGCGACGGCGGCGAGTCTCTAATTCAATTAACAGTCAACTCGACTTGATGCATTCTCGGCCCCACACACAGCCACCAAGACACCAAACAACTGGTGAATTCCTGGTGACGGGCGACTGCAATTTAGGTAACGGCAATTCTGCATTTAAGCCATATTTGGCGGGTTCTGGTAAGTGTCTCCGTCTCCTCATCCTCCTCCTCCACCAGTTGCCGTGATTGACAGCCGCAAGAAATCTTGTGGAAATTGAGGTGTTGACGGATTGTCAACCGAAAAGGATTTGGCAGACTAATGCCAAACAGTGCAGCCTCATGTGTTGCGAAAACGCGATCAAGATCAGGGGATTTTATGAAGAAAAATATTTAAAATGTTTGAAACATTTTTTCCCTGTTTTGAGAGAAAGATTTTGGAGGCAGCAGGCGTAATATTAAAAAAAGTGAATATTGTCAAAAAGGTTTTAAAATTTGCGAATTTTTAATTTTAGTGGCTCCCTCTATGTCATGGAACACTAAATATCAACAGAGTCATCTAGACGCCAAGTCATCGATGAATGTTGATACCGATATTTGAGAATGTATGTAAGTGATTTAACCTTACTTTAAAATCAATCCAATAAAGGCAAGTGATGAAATTTACCCAATCTTTTGGAGAAAGCGTTTTAAAGCTGAGACGGTAATATGGTACTTATAGAGGATATCTCTGAAATACAAAATTTGAATTTATAAGGTCATAAGGTATACAATCCAATAAAAAGGAGGATTTAAACAAAGCCAATTTTATTCTTCAAGCGGACTAAATTATTGTTTCAGTGTTCAAATTTTTTTCAAGCTAGTAATTTCAAAAGGAACATCAACAGCGAAGAATATGATTTTAAGACTTGAATATATTTACGGTATATTTTTAAAATGAGAAGATATATTTCGGTATACTTTTGAGGGTCTGACGGTAAATGGTATCGATAATTCCACGGTCACACTGCTGTAGCAATTAGGGCTGCCAAATATTCAAAAAATATATCGGTGATATATTTTGTTTCAAAATGATATAAAATATATCAATATATCAAAATACATATATACCGCTCGCAAAAAAATAATTCCCATAAAGAAAACAGAAACCGTTACAGTTACCAAACATAAAATATCAAGAATATCACAAAGAAGTATCATAATATTGATATTTTCGCAAAAGAGATATCAAGATATAAATATATCGATATATTAATATTTTTGACAACCCTAGTAGCATTTCCAAAAAAAAAAACTAAGCGAAAATTTATGGAAAAAAGAAAATATAATTGAAAAAGCCTCAGAATTGGTGTAAAAATGACGTCGTTGGATCCGGCGCCAAACAAGACATGGGAACTGTCCCTTTACGAGCTGCAGCGCAAGCCGCAGGACATAATCACAGACAGCACGGAGATTGCAGTTTCCCCGGAGTCTGCACAGCGAGCTAATGTGCCCCATTTGTTTGGACATGCTGAAGAAGACAATGACTACTAAGGAGTGCTTGCACCGCTTCTGCTCGGACTGCATTGTGACTGCACTGCGGTCTGGAAACAAGGAGTGCCCAACATGCCGGAAGAAGCTCGTCTCCAAGCGCTCCCTGCGGGCCGATCCAAACTTTGATTTGCTCATCTCGAAGATCTATCCCAGTCGTGAGGAGTACGAGGCCATTCAGGAGAAAGTGATGGCGAAGTTCAATCAAACACAGTCCCAGCAGGCCTTGGTCAACTCCATTAACGAGGGCATCAAGCTGCAGTCTCAAAATCGACCACAGCGCTTCCGCACCAAGGGCAGCGGTGGAGCCGGTGGAGGAGGAGGAGGAGGTGGCAATGGTAATGGTAATGGTAATGGTACTGGTGGTGGTGGTGGTGCCAGCGGGGTTGGGGGTAACGCTGTTGGGTCTGGCGTTGGTCGCAATGCCTCTAATCAATTAAATGTCCACGATACAGCGTCCAATGATAGCAACAGCAACACGAACAGCACCGACCGCGATAATCGAGATCCCGGACAGTCTGCAACTTCGGTAACATCGGCGAATACCAGCACTTCGACTGTGGCGCCAGTCACGACACCGGCCCCTACTGGAGCCAGCACATCGGCGACCCGCATTCAGGTGGAAGATGGCTCGAATCCTCCCTCGGTGCGGAGCACACCATCGCCAGTTCCATCAAATTCGAGCAGTTCCAAGCCTAAGCGGGCCATGTCGGTGCTGACCTCGGAGCGCTCCGAAGAGTCCGAGTCGGACTCTCAGATGGATTGTCGCACAGAGGGCGATTCCATCGACACGGAGGGCGAGGGCAACGGCGAGCTGGGCATCAATGATGAAATCGAACTGGTCTTCAAGCCGCATCCCACAGAGATGTCTGCAGATAACCAACTTATTAGGGCGCTCAAGGAAAACTGCGTGCGGTACATCAAGACCACAGCCAATGCGACTGTGGATCATCTCAGCAAGTATCTGGCCATGCGCCTCACCCTTGACCTGGGCGCCGATCTGCCGGAAGCGTGCCGCCTGCTCAACTTTTGCATCTATGTCGCTCCCCAGCCACAGCAGTTAGTAATTTTGAATGGCAACCAGACGTTGCATCAGGTCAACGATAAGTTCTGGAAGGTAAGTAGACAATCAAGCCAACGGATGAAACTTGCTAATCTACTTCCTTCTTCGTCTTAAATTGCAGGTCAACAAGCCCATGGAAATGTATTACTCATGGAAGAAGACCTAAGAGGGAATACCCTAATAGAACTTTAGCATTAAGTTGTTTATTTCTAAATTGGAAATAAACAGTTTTGTAGCCATAGTGCTTAACAGGAAAACATAAAAATAATAATAACTAAATAAAAATACATTTACTCATAAGTCAAAAAGTGATCTGTTCGTTGTTCCATTTGTGATGTGAATGAATGTTTTAGCTAGCACTTCAGCAAGTCACAATTGCATTGGTTATTCTTATCGCTGACGTTGTGGGATGATTCGATTCGGTTCGTTGCACGAAGACTATGGATGTGGGACTTAAGATTAGTGTGGAGAATGTGGAGGGCATAAAGGCACTGCTAAGTACAAAGACGAAGAGGTTTAGTGCGGCTATAGAAGGTACTATCTTGACTTTGGTATGTGTATATAGTAGCATGAACACAAAGAGCACCAACTGTTGCTTGGGGATTTCCCAAATATATCATTTAGGAATTCGGCGCAGCTTGTCCCGTATGGCGTCGCGGAATTCTCGGAAGTCGCTGCTGGCCTCAATCTCGTTGCGGCATTTGCTCTGGATACGATAAAGGCCGAGACTTATGTCTGTACGTTGACCGCTGAGCATGCGTTTGGACAGATCCTGCTCCAAGTCGAAGGGCAGCCCCAGATCACAGAGTTCGTCCACTTCATCCTGGGTAAAAGTTCTTTGCGCCTCCTGCAGAAATTCCGCACACTTTTCGTATATTTCCAAATACTGTTCGGCCTCGTTTTTGTCGCCGGACCGTCTCAGCTCCATGAAGCGGCGCAGCAGCTTTGTGGCCTCGGCATCTAGCAGTGTTTCGTGGACACTGTTAGTCAGCGTGTAGATGCGCTGCACTTCTTCGACGGTCATGTCACTGCATCCGCAGAAGCACTTGATCATTTTTACGACCTTTTCCTGTTTGTTTTGAGACGATTAATCACAAATAGTAAGCGTTCTGTTTTTCAATGGCAACTAATAATATATACGTACCTTGTAGGAAGAAGTCGCCATGGCGAAATATTAATTGTACTTGTACCGGTAAGGAAAGGGAGATGAGCCTATATAGCCTATTAATTGGAAGAAGAGGCATAACATATGGGAGTGTATTTTTTAACCCACTTAAGCCCCCTACTTTAAAATAGGTGAACACCTTGAGTTAAGCCGGTGAAAATAAAACTGGTTGTAATTGCTCAATGTGGTTAACGCTTCTAAACTTCTTAAAAAACTGAAATAAAGGGATAAATTAATTTAAATTGCGAAGTTAAATGCACACTAGTTCAATGAGTTAAATAGACTTAAGGCCTCTTAAAAACAAGGCAGCAGCCTAGCAACAGTCGTGTTTCAAATTTCAAATCACACTGCAATGGCCATAATTGAAAGACCATAGCTTATAGAATTCAGACTTTATTGCATGCAGGATGTCAGATATAATTGTGAGTAAGAAATAAGAAATATTGAAATGCAATCGAAACTCCTACAACTTTGACTTGAGCGCCTTCATGAGCTTCTCCAACTTGAGGGCCTTCTGGAAATCTCCGCTAATCTTTAGCTTGCCGGTCATGTAGGCTGGTGCCGCCTTCAATTTCCCCGAAAACATGTCGAAGAAGTTGTTCGAGTTCATCGTGAGGGTAGAGTCGGGTGTGGTTGGTGGCGTTCCGGAGCCGCAGGAGCCGGTGCCATTTTTCAAGTCCAAGTACCAGATACCCTCCTCAGCACCGCTAATGTTGAACTGGAAGACGGCCTGCGTCTTGGAGACAATCTCGGGGGATAGAAGAGATTCAATCTTCTGGAAGAGTTGCGGTATTTTGCCGTTATCACTGCCTGCAGTGGGTGTGGATGCGCCAGCTGCAGCAGGAGCTGCTGTCGCGGCTGTCGCTCCCTTGGCCTCCACAAAGAAGTCAACCATCAGGTTATCGGCATTGTCGGGCACGCAGGCGTATTGCTTGAGATCCTTGATCCCGGCTCCTTCAAGCACTTCATCATCGATAAAGAACTGGCCAGTGAACTGCTTGGGCTCCCTCGACAGAATGGCATACGCCGCATCTGCCATGATCTCGGGCTTTCGCGACCACTGAGCGGATTCGGCACCAGTCAGCATTTCGATGGCAGCAGTCAGAATAGCAGTGCGGGGCCAGAGAGCGTTGACGGCAATGCCATCATCTTTGAGCTCCTCCGCCATTCCCAGCACACACATGGACATGCCGTACTTGGCCATCGTATAGGCCACATGTGGGCCAAACCACTTTGGCAGCATGCTCAGCGGTGGCGAGATGTTGAGTATGTGCGCGTGGTTGCTCTTCTTCAAGTACGGCAGGCACTCCTTGGAGACCAAGAAGGTTCCCCTGGTGTTGATGTTGTGCATAAGGTCGTACCGCTTCATATCTGTGTTGGGTGTGTTGGTCAGAGAGATTGCACTAGCCTGTAAAATGAATAGAAATCGTTCGTTATGGCCTCTGATTCAATAGATAATTGCCGCAGCCTTTGCCCTATACATACATTATTGACGACAATGTCGATGCCCCCGAATTTGGCCACTGCCTCCTGAATGGCGGTCCGAACCTGGACCTCGTCGCGCACATCGACAATGCAGGGGTGGGCTCGTCCGCCGGCTTTCTCGATCTCCTCGGCAGCTGAGTAAATGGTGCCGGGCAGCTTTGGATGTGGCTCGGCTGTCTTGGCCGCTACCACAATGTTGGCACCATCACGAGCCGCCTTAAGGGCAATCTCCTTGCCGATTCCTCTCGAGGCTCCCGTAATGAAGAGGGTGCGTCCAGCTAGCTTTCCCGTGTTGATCATCTTGTGTGTGCCAAAGTTTAAACTGTTCGCTTCGAGAAGTAAATACACTGTCACGGTTTCACGTTGAAAAGCAGAGAGAAAGTCCAAAGTGCAATCAGATTTGATCCAACAACAGGTCCAACGACCAAGACAGTGGCGGCAGCAGCATAAAGGTTCGGGCATAGACAACTTGTTGATACGCTGCCCATCTATCTCAAATTATAATTTTCTCATTTCTGGGGAAAATGTATTATTCAACACTCGTTAACATTCGTTATGATCTTATTCTTCTACACTTTAAGTTCAGGCAGTAAGACAGAGGCAGAGGCAGTTTAAAAAACATTTATGGAAAAGCAGAGTGGGTGAGACACTTATTAGAACGTTTTTGGTTTTGTAGGTGAGCCGCCTTGGTAGGCGAGCTGAACGCTTAACCCATTTTCCACCAGAGGGTATTTCAATTACCGGAAAAAATACCGACATATTGCGGTAGTCTTATAAGAGTATAATTTTATAGCCCTTTTTTAGGGCTGCTGTATTTATACAAAATCTCAATGATGATATACACTTAAATTAAGAAGAGTCCTAGTCAGAATCCTATCTTCTAGAAAATTGATTCATCATTCGGGTAAAAATATATGTCAAGTACTGAGGATCCTATCTATCCAGTAATCTTAAGCGGAATATTAAAATCGAGAATTATTATTTTCATTGGTATATTTTTGGTGGTATTTTTTGTAAAGTAGACTGTATATTCCGGTATATGTTATCGATAAGTTCGCGTACATACTTTGTTTATGTTTTGTCTGTCAAATTTGATAAAATATATTAATCTCGTAAAATAAACAAATGGCTGCCTCGCGAGCCAGGCGCAACAATGCTGGCAACCGCATAGCCACTCTTCTGGATGAGGAAGAGGAGGATGATTTCTACAAAACAACCTACGGTGGATTCCAGGAGGAAGGAGAAGACCAGGAATATGAGTGAGTCTCATGCCCATGTAATACGTCCACAATGTAATTAAACATCCTTGTTGCAGACAAAAAGACGAAGAGGACGATGTGGTGGACTCCGACTTCAGTATAGATGAGCATGATGAGCCGGTATCCGACCAAGAAGAGCCCGCTGAGAAGAAGCGTAAACGCGGCGGCGTCAACACAAAGGCTTACAAGGTAGAGTTCTGGAAAAGTGCATACATTTATATTGTTCCTAACGGGGCTTTCCTTACAGGAGCCACCACCTGCCGCCAAAAAGGAAACAAAGTCCGTACCGGCACTGCATAAGAAGCGGGCCGGAGGCGGTGTGACCAAACGCCGAGTGCGGCCGCGCTTTACTGTCCTCGACTCGGGTCGCAAGTCCATACGCACATCGACGGCCATCAAAACACAGGCCACAAAAAAACGCCTGAAGGAATTAGACGATGCACGCAAGCGCAAGAAAAAGAAGGTTCGCGTTGAGGATTACATGCCCACCCAAGAAGAACTGCTGGAGGAGGCAAAAATAACCGAAGAGGAGAACATCCTCTCCCTAGGTATGTCTATAAATAACCCGCTAAAGATGCAATATTTGAGAGCTCATTCGTAATTGCAGAGAAATTCCAAAAAATGGAATTGGAGAAAAAGAAAACGCGTCCCACCAAGCGCATTTTCAATGGGGCAACTATACGTTACCATTCGCTAACTATGCCAGTGATGCGGAAGCCCACTCGGGGCACTACCCTACCGCATGATCCGAACGATCCAGCCTCAAAGTGTGAGCGCACGTTCGTCACCATCGAGAACGACTTCAACGACAAGGTGTTCCAATCGATTTGCCGGTCCAAGCCCCCGCCCAAACCCTCTAGTGGCATCTGCCCCATCACCAGACTGCCAGCACGCTACTTTGATCCGGTCACACAGCAGCCATACTACAGCATCCAGGCCTTTAAGATACTGCGCGAGGCCTACTACTTACAACTGGAGACACAGAGTGGCAACAGTGATCAGCCGGAGATGGCCAAGTGGCTGGAGTGGCGCAAGATGGTGAAGGAGAATCGATTGAAGACATTGTCAGCGGCTACAAAAAAGAACGGCGAAGCATAGAACGGCTACCGCGTTTATTTGTTAACATTCTAACATCATTGATCGTGTACAAAACGGGGCTCAAAATGGAAAACAACGATTCGTCTATAAAACTTAACATCCAACTACCCTACACATATGCATAAATAATTATAATATACGAGTATCTACTATCTGCTATACCAAATTCGTGCTAATTGTGTATCGGAAAGTCACGCTCGTCACTAGAGTTCGTAGGCCCGGTCGCCGTTCTGTGATTGTTAAATAAGTGTGTCCTCGTCCTGTCCCTCGAACACCATTAAAAGTGAATGCTGCGATGGGGAGCGGCCCAGAGTGAGACCTCCCAATGAGCCATCTGGCGAGAGCAGGCCCGTCTGCAAGCTGTTGTTGTCCCGATAGCCGGATGTGGAAGACGTCTGCGAGACCGAGTCCCAGGATATCTCACCAAGTGCCTTGGGCTGGGCCTGAGGCTGTTGCTCCTCCTGTGAGAGCGATGTAACCTGTCAAATTATTTAGATGTCAGCTTACGGATAAGCATTCGGGATTTTGGATTGGCTTACGATGCTGGGTGGCTCCATGGGCGTCAGTCGGCTGCGCTTTAGCCGGAAGGTCTTGCGGCTGGCCGCCTTCGAGCGCTGCAGGCGTGAACGTGTGTGATCTCCTGAGCTATCCTCGGCCGGACTCTCGGGTGACAGCGGTGTGGTCGATGTCTCTCCCGAAGAGTGTCGAAACTCCACAGACGAAACGAAGCGCAGCTTTGGCGGCTGTGCCTTAAATGTCGGCTGCTGCAGCGACTGCGAGTGCGACATGTGCGAGGGCAAAGCAGATGCTGTGCCGGAAGTTCCATGGCCTGAGCCACTGGGTGCTGCGCCAACCAGTGTGGGCGCCGATCCTGCCTCTCCATCGCCGCTCTGACTCTCGCTTGTCGTGGTGTGTGGATCTCGTCCCGTTGAGCTGCTGGACAAGGACTCTCGCGGCGGGTGGAGCGTTTGCTGTGACAGAGTGTCGCTGGGGGTGCAAATGCCACCGGAGCCGCTGCGCGAATCGATGGGTACAGCGGAGACATGCGAGTGTGTGGCCTGGCCGGTTGTTGTCCCTGTGAAGATAGATATAAGTGAAGGTCTTTGCTGGGACTTGTGGGCATCTGCCGCACTGGTGGCCGCCGGCGTGTCGCTCTTCTTCTGCTCGGAACTCTCGCGATCTGTGGAGACTGAAACATAAGCGGATGTGTGGAAACTGTCAGCGGCCACCACATAGACTTACCATAACGCTTCTCCTCCAGCTCGTCGCGCAGATCGCGCAGCTCCCGGGCCAGCTCCAGCAGCAGGGCGCCCTTCGACTTGATGCCGCCCTGTGGTGGTGTTCCCCGCAATCGCTCTCTAATGATGAACTGCATGTGTCGCTCGTGATCGCCAATGGGAGGCTGTGAGATCTGGTAAGAGATGGTAAGCTATAAGCCAGACAATCCTCAGCACTCACTCCTTACCTTATGCATAATAAAAGGCAATAGAACAATGTAGAGTGGGGTGCGATGGGTGACCACGAACTCCATGAAGCTCCATAGATCGGGGGCAGCCTCGTTTCGTCTGCCCAGATCCCGCATCACCCGCACAATGCGTGGCCACTCGGTGGACAGGCGATTCTCGAAGCAGATGCACACGATGCGCAGGGCCAAGAAGGCCGCTTGATAGAGAGAGCCGGAAATGCGGGCTGGTCGCTTGGCATCCCGGCTGCCCGTGAAGGTTAGGGAGCCGGCACGCAGGTCACCCGTGACTCGATTGATCTGGGACACAGCCTGACCCGTACGTCCCGCTGGGGGACTCATGGCATTCAGGACGGCGGTGAGCAGGAAGGTTACATCGGTCATCTTCAGCTCGCCCACATCCGAAACGCCGCGTCCCGAACAGACCTTCAGACACAGCGGCATGATCAGATGCATCAGAAATCCTTCGGCCTTTTCCTGCGTGGCAAACTCGGCACTGCCGCCGCATATTTGAACCAGTGAGAAGCAGTCCACGGGGCTCACCACTTGTAGGGCCACCAGACGCACCACGGCCGAGCAGAAAAAGGCCGGCGGATTCTGAGACATGAGCGCTGCCCCTGCACTGGAGACGCCCTCGGGAATGCCTGAGCCGGGCTCATTAACGATCAGGTTCTGCACGGTGCTAATCAAAGTCTTCATCTGCTGCCAGTGCAGCACATACGAGTGCCGGATAATCGTCTCGTGAATGCCCTTCAGTAGGCCGGCGGCTGCCTCCCAGTCCGTGTTCCGCCGAATCGATGGCTTCTTCGATATCTTCAGGAATACCTTGTCGATGCGTCGTAGTATGGTGACCAGAGCATTGCGCAGAGTGTCGTTTGACCATTCCGCCCGAGGCAGCACCGCCTGCATGTACCGCTGCAGTCCACGGCAGGCCATCGACTCTGGATCGTAGGGGGATACCTTGAGCAGCGAGTGAGCGATGTCTGCGAGACGAATGTGGCACTTGGCGTCCAGCACCTCAGTGGGCTTCGTGTCGGCAGGCATCTTCTTCGCCAGCTCGGCCAGACGTGCCGTGGATTTGGTGAGGAAATCCGCCACTACAGAGAGAAGCACATCACGAGGTCGCCGATATTCAGTGCGTATCATTTCGGAGTCCTCAGCAGAATCCATCATACTCTTGGTGCGGGCATCCGTCACATACTTTGGATGCGACTCCTCCTCAAAGTCCAGACCAGGCGAGCAGGGCGGTCCGCGGCTACAGTTGCGCTGCGAAGATCCTTTGTGCTCGGGACTGTTGCGATAGGGCCCGTTGTAGCTCTTGGCCAGACCTTCGCAATTGTGCACCATGGTGCGAATGGCCACAGCCAATTGAAGGATAATGTCACGTTCGGACTTGCCCTGAAGCGGTATGTAGCTGGGCGATTGAATCTGCTGCAGATAGCAGGGCAGAATGGCCTCCAGAATGATCTAAAAAACATTAAAATAAAGATACAAAGAATGGAAGACTTCAGTGAGTTTACTCACGAGCATTTGATAGCCACGAGTGCTCTCCGCCGAGTAGGAGACGACCATCACACAGAGCGTAATGCAGTCCAGTACCGTGACATCGTCATCTTCGTCGTGGTAGCAAAAGTCAATGGCTTTGAGGGGTTTCTGCTCCTTCACCAGCTCTGCAATGTTTAGAGGATCCGGTGAGGGATCCTCCAGGCTGAGCAGCAAGTTGAAAAGGCAGCTGGACTGCACCTTGTGCGCCTCTCCATAGGTGCCATCCTCGTCCGTATCGAGAATGGCGGAAACAGAGCCAAACATTTGCAGAATGAAAGGCTTGCGGTTGAGGAGGTAAAACTGTTTGACGGCGTACTCGATGGTCGTGGTAATCAGTTTGTTGGTTTGATGAAGGGAATACACCTGCAGCAGTGTGGGCATAATCATAAAGTAGCCATTCGTGGAGAAAATGTTCTTAAAGTTGAAGGCGGCATTGATGAATGTGGCCATCACGTAGCGCATTATGCATGAGTCCTCGGCATGCAGGATGGAGGCGCCAGAGAGCACGTTGAGGAAGAGCTGTATGTCCGCCGAGTAGGCAAAGTTACCAGCCATGGCCTCGAACATGCGGGCTATCAGACGCACCCACATAAACTTGTGCAAGACATCCAGGCCGAGCAGCACCTTGCCATACTCCCCGCCATGGTGCAGATCCAGATCCACTTCGAGCGCCTTGCGTGGGAAGGAGGGCAGCTTCATCAGCTCCTCGTGCAGGAAGACAACACGCTGCACCACCATGTCCACATTCTTGAGAATAGCCCAAGTCAGATGCACCTTGCCAATCTCCACGAACTTCTTAGTCAGTTCCTGTTTCTGCAGTGCCAAAAAGGATTCTTCTGGCCGCATGAGCATCAGGCGAACCTCCGGGTACTGCGAACGCTTGAAGAAGTACAAGTCGCGTATGTACCAATTGGGATTCAGGATTTTGCCTATCATAGAAAGAGAGTAAGAAAGAGAACTTCAATCAAATGTATGTTAAACTTACTGCTCTTATAATCCACCAGGCAGTAATGGCTCGTGTTCTTCTCATCAATGGGATAATAGTCGAGAGCCTCTTTCAGCAACTGGCAGAACAGCGTGTCCTCCTGCACGGGGAACTGTGAGGGTATATTGTAGTCATCGTCAGCCGGTCCGTGTACGACAATCTTCTTGGCTGCTGGCACATTTGCTGTGAGCAGAATGGAGGCATCGCACTGCTCCTTGCGCAGAATTTGCTTCAAGTCCTTGAACATAATGCCGTGCACAGAGTGCACCACCATCCAGAGCACAGACAAGGCTGATCCCACGAGCTCCTGCTTGAGTTCATTGGACGAGCGCACATAGAACATGATGTATCCAATGATGGAGTTGTATAGCGCAAAGGCCGCCTGCTGGGGCAGACGTGGCACAAAGCGGATGAGGTGTCGCAGCAGCTTGAACATTTGATCCTGTCGATCGCGGGTAAGGCGCTCAAATACATAGCGCAGAAAGAGTGCCGACTCCTCGACCAGGCACACCCAAATCACTTGGTAGGCAATCTCGTACACTGCATTGCCATCCGATCCAATGGCAGCATCGTCCAGGCAGCCCACAATCTGCATCACGGACGAGCACAGCACGGAGGGAAAGAGCGAATGGGAGTGATGGAGGTGCGAGGACATGCGGGTGCCATCGAGTTCCTCCTGATCCTCGTGATCCTCCAGCTTCTCCATGCCAGGCTCGTGTGAGGCCTGCTGACTGATCGGAATCATGGTGATGAGGAAGCTGTGCCGCTCCGCTCGCTGCTTGTCCCGCTGCTGGCGCAGAGCATTCCGAATGGCCTCCGTCTGCTGCATTTTGCGGCTCTTCGTTGCGGTGACCAGGGAACGCTGGAAAGCAATCAATAATTTAGTGGCCATAAGGGATGCCCCTCCCGACTCCTACATAGCCCAGTGTTACTGCAGCCTTCTCACTCACATGTCTGTCTTGGTTGAGCGTCACGTCCATGTCTTTGGTCTGCTGCACGGGCATCCAGGGTGGATCCACCACCGGCAGACTTTCGATGCCAATTTTCGGCGATGGCAATGTGAATTCAATGCCGCCCGGTGGCACCTTGAAGGTCACATCGTGCGCATTGTCCTCCATGCGTGGCCACACATGGAAGCGGCACTTCCACAGCACCAAATAGCGCTGAATGGCGCCAATGCGTATGTCCGGATCCCTGTGCTTCAACGCTCTCTGCATAATATCGAAGGCGAAGTTCTGTGCCTTCACGGAGCCCATTAGGAAAACGGCGGCACTCGAGGTGGCCGTGTCGTGATTGGTCTCCAGCAGCAGCTCCCAGGCAGCCGGCATTGCTTCAATCACCATCTCCTCGGTGAGGACAACCGCGCCCTTCAGCAGTGTGGCGAATGGAAAGTGGAACAGATTGCGTATGTGCACCCGTATAAACTTCAAGATCGGTGGCTCCTCCTGCAGCTTTTTTTCCTTCTCCTGACGGAATGCTTTGGCAAGTTTCTCCGCCATTTCCAGATCAGGATCATCGCTGATGCTGCACAAAGGAAATAGTTATTATATATGAATTTGGCTTCGATGGATTACCTACCGATCCTTGCGTGACAAGCTATCCTTGCGCTTGGATGGAGATGTTTGCGTAGAGCTCTGCTCGGAGACTTTGCGCGTGGAGCGTGCCCGCGAGGTGTGCGGCTTGCTGGAGCTAATGACAGTTGGCTCCACCGTTGGATGATCTGCATCAAAGGTAAAGCCAAATTCTTCACCATAAACCTGTGGGAATTAAGGTAAATTCATAGAGAAATAATTCAGTTGGCAGACCATCCTCAAACTCACCTTTCTGGTGGCCTTTATGAGCCGCGTGCAGGAGCGCATGTGGCGCTTGTAGCAGAACGGATGACAATATCCCTTGTGTGTGCAGTAGTAATTGTAGCTGGACATCATCTCGATGACTGCCTTCAGCCAGGGCATGTTCTTGGCCGTATCATCGTTCTCATTGGAGTCAGTGGGCGACTCTGGCTGCTGATCATCGCTGAGTATGCCCGGCGACTCCTCACCACCACTAATCATGCCCTGTTCCGAGGTGTCGCTGCGATCCGAGAGCGAAGAGACTTTGCGTCGCGATTGTGTGTTAACTTGAAAGGGGATTGGCATGGAATGGATGTTAAGTATGTGCAGCAGCAGTAACTATTATACCTACTCACAATCTGTTTCAATTTCTTTGCTGTCCTTTGTGTTGCGACGCAGCTTCAGGGAGCGACGCTTGAAGGAACCGCCCGTGGTGGTGGCTGTGCCACGACGCAGCAAAAATGGACGCACTGCCGAAGCAGCAGTGGGACGTCGAGGTGCTGTTGGAATAGATATTAATTAGTAGGGAAACGTAGATGTAATCTCTGACTTAGATACCATCTTCTCCCTCCTTGGTTAACGTGGTGTTGCTGCTGTTCTCGGACTCGTTGTCTGGCTCGTGCAGCACAAAGGAAATCTTTCGTTCCGATTGGCCGGCGCCATCGTTGCCAGCTGCTATGGACTGCAGGCTCTGTGCCGATGTCTGCGAGTGACCCATGGAGCTGAGAGCCATGGACCAGCGGCGATTTGCCTCACGATAGACCTTCTCCCAGGGCGCTGGCTTGTCCCGATGGATCAGCTTCGATGTCTTTGGCAGCATGATGTACGTATCCCGCAGAAAGGCCGTAATCTCGAAGAGCAGCACGCAAGCGATCAGCTTCAGGGAGTGCGGACAGTCATTCCCATGCGGATTCACGGATGTCTCGTCCAGGAAGTCCTCCTCCTCGTCCTGCTGCAGCAGCTCCCGCTGCTTCTCGGGATCGGTGAGACTGGCATTGACCGCCTCGTATTGCAGTCGCTCCGTGAAGAGTATCTCCTCCAGGCGGGCACCCACTATCTCCGCCCATTGGTGAAACATTTTGCCAGCCGCTCGCTGCAGGATGTGGGTGCGCCTGGCGCTGGTCTGGCTAACTTGCTGCTTCATCTGGTTCACATTGATGTTGGCACCCGACGCTCGATAGCTGCCCACGTTCTGCTTCATCCAGGCGGGCCACTGACCCTTGTTGCACAGATGCACAAAGTGTGCGCATTCCAGCAGAAAAGTGGCACGCGAGACCAAAGGAGCTTGCGGCTAAAAGACAGTGGATTAGGTTGGGGAATGCTCACAGATTGAGTGAGCTTACCAAATCCAGAACAGCCGCCACCAGTTGGGGATCGGGAAAGGAGCCGGGTGCACAAGTCTCCAGGAGAAAGGAGAGCCGCAACATGCCCACACGCACTGGCTCCGTGGGCACGAGTTTCCGTTCCTTGAGTATGACCACCTCGGACTCTCGTGGGCCGTCGCACATATCCGAGGAGCTGCGCCGACTGAAGTCCGCTGTCTCTTCGATGCCGCCCACCTTCTTTTTGCCCTTCACAATGCCGCCGAAACGGTTCAGCCGCCTCTCGACGCGTCGCTTGGCGCGCTGTATGGACCGCCCAATGCCATCGCTTGACCGGCCACGCTGTATCTTCAGCGAGGCGTGCCTCATAAATGTGGAGGATATCTCTGGATTCAGTGAGCCAATCTCCAGATCAATGGACGATGCCTCCTTGGGCGTGCCGCGAAACCAGCGCACCAAGCCGCTGAGCCGTCCCAACGAATTGCGTTCCGAGCTGGACGTGGAATCGGAGAGCAGCGCACGCTCACTATGCCGTGGCGTCAGTGTCGGACGCACTCCAGTCGTGCGACGTCGGAAGTTGCTCAACGGCGATTGGCTGGTCTTGTAGTGCTCCTCGCACGTCTCCGTTTCCAGCAGACTCTGCAATGAAGAGAACATGATTAGGCTTGAATATCAGCGTCCTTTCCATCACTCACTACCGCGCAGGCCGAAGAAGTGCTTCGTTTCTTGAGCAGCAAACGACGCTGGGAGCGATTGTCATCATTCTGAATGCTGTGCGTCACATTGGACTGTGGAATGTGTCTGCAAGAAGGGCATAGATGACAGACTAAATCATGGATGTATGCATATATCTGGAGCTCACCTTATAACACGTGTAGTCTGTGCCGTTGGTCCCTTTTTGTGGGGACGCGGTGTGACGGCTAGAATGCCGCTGAGTGCCACCATACGGAATGGCCCACCATGGGCACCCTTCACGTAGGTGACCAACTGCCGTATGTCGCCATATAGAGCTATATTCTCGGGTGATTTAAGATCTTTGCTTGCCTCCACAAAGCGACTGACCAGCGGCTTGAAGACAGCGCCAACGACCTGGGATTCGGCGCCGCCGCTCATTCCGCCGCTAAAATTTGTCGAATAGCCGCCCTGACCTGGTACACCGCCAAGATCGGTGTTAGCATTTTTATATCCACTCGGACGTTTATGAGCTAGTTTGCATCATTTGCATACATACATCATACACATATATACAACGAACGTATTTGGTGGTGGTGGAGACAGTAAGGAGGAGTCAGGAAGGAAGGACAACTCAAAAGCATTAGCAAAAGTCGTTGCATGCAAGTAAATGGAACAGCAAGTGGGGTCAAGCCAAGGCCAGAGATCAAAGAGCAAACCAAACACAAAGTATAGACAGATTGGGGGTAACTCAATGTAGAACTCAGTATAGATTTGGTTTTAGGGTTGGGAGGTTTTTGGGTGCGCCTACATTGGATGCAAATCCAAGCCAGCCCCGCAATTGCAGCTAAAAAATTCAGCTAGCTATTGGTTACATATGCAAAACACTTACTTAATGGCGACAACAGCGAGCTGGGATCCACACAGAAGGCCAGAAAGGCATGGAAGTAGTCGATGAGCTCTGGCAGCGGCGATGTCTTGACCATTTCCTGCATGTAACGCTTGGTGCGCTGTCCAGCCTGGCGCAGCATTCGGGACAGAATCTTCTGACACTGATTGCGCAGAAAGTCCGCAGGAGGACCGCGAACACCTGCAGCACGAAATGAATGAGAATATATAATGAAAAGGTATGCCGAATGCCTCACCATCATTGCAACCATGCGGACAGCCGAGCACCTGGAGTGCGCGTCGTGTGATGCTCATGGAAATCTCATGGGCATGTTCGCCCAGCTTCAGCACACCCATTTCGATGAGAAGTTCGCAAATGTTGAGGCCCGCTTCCAGCACGCGCAGAGAGCACACCAAGGCTGGATCCCGCTTAAACACATTGCTAATGGCCAGCAGAATAATCTCGTAGTCGATGCCACCATCGCGAGTTATGTAGAAGGAGGAGCCGGGTGCCTCGGACTCATCCACGCCGGTATAATCGATATGCGAGTCTGTGTGGGAGCGCAGCATTTGGCCACGATAGCGGGTGGTGGTGCTGCCAGCGCCGCCACTGCCATTGCCACCACCATTTCCACCCATGCCACCGATGCTGCCACCATTGCTCAAAGCATCCAGCTGCGAGTCAATGGAGCCCTACGAACACAAAGAGTATTATTATGTGAATTAAATTATGGAGAAGAATGTCCTTGCCTGTCGCTTGATGTAGTCCGGCGATGGTGTGGGCGTGTGCTCTGTCACCGTAATAATGGGATTCCGTGGATAGAAGGCCGTGGAGCGTGGACATGCCACCTGGGATGGCCTTGGGGCCTTGGGTGGCTCTACGTATCTGTAAAATCTTGCATTTTGTAGGAGACGTGCGAGAAGTTGTGTGTGTGGCATTAGTCAAACCAAAGTGCGGCAGGCTTAAGGGTAAACAGAGAGAAAAAGCAGTGGCGGGGGTTGGGTTTCGGGTTGGGGTAGAGGCAGGCAAAGACACAGGTGCCAGAGGTGAGCAAGCATAAATGTGGAAGTTGCAAAGAGAGAGAAAGAGGGTTGTGGCAGCAGTAGTGGCAAAAGCACTTTTATAGTTACACAGTTGGAGAGATCGGAGAGGGTTAAGCGAGAGGGTTAACTGGTTACTTGGACGAAAACTCACCCGCTATCAAGCAGACAGCTGGTTGATGTCATAAGAGAAAGTTGTGGGGCACATAAGGTATAGAATATACGAGTATATATATAGACATTAGCTTAGGAACACAGAAAGAGTCTCTGAAGAGTATGGAAATTGTTGAGAATCTATTGAAAGTGTTGGGAGTGTTGTTGTTCTGGTGTCATAGGCCTGTTCCAGGAGTTGTTTCTGTTCTTTGAGTTGGGTTTGTTCACAGGGGATCTTCGTAGTTACCTGAGACTAGGCATGGATTTGCCCTTGATCAGATTACTGGCTGGCTCGCGACTGATCATGGATGCAGAGCGTGACAGTTTCTTCTCACCCGTGTCCAGGCTGCGATGGTACTCCTGAAGGGTGTGAAAGAAAGAGAACCATTAGTTGGACATCAATAAAATGTGTTAAGTAAACTCTCAAGAAAGCCAAACAAACAGCATTGACATATGGGTTTAGGTTGGATATTCATACGAGATTATTGATATAATTTATGGAGGGGTTTGCAAGCGTGGAATGGCGGGCCAGGCAGGAGCACACTTATTGAAAGAACATTAACGGCAAACATCAGCAAAGATCTGGGTTTTGACTTGTCTTACTGCTTGTTGCAGTTGCAGTGGTGTCTTGCCATTGGCAGAGTTTGTATCGAGCCCTACTTTTTCCAAGTTCTTCTCCGATTTCGAGAACATTTTCGTCTCCACAAAGGCACGCAGATCGGCCATCTTGACGCGTTTCTTCTTCTCGCTGCCGCGACGCTCGGAGCTGCTGGGCGCTGTGGGGGTATCCTCTGTAAAGAAAAGAGTTATGACCATCGATTGGGGTTTAGTTTTCAGGATCTGCACTCACCAACAACAGCTGTCACTGTGGGCGCTGGTTCTGGTATTTCGATGTAGTCCTTGACCACAGAACTACCCGGACTATCGCGACTGTTGCTGCCGGGACCCTGATACAGCGATATCTCGATTTGTGGTATGGGCAAGGAGTTGGAACGTTTTCGCGGCTGATTCAAGGTAATGGCCGCCTCCTCACCAATGTCACTGAGACTGCAAGAAAACAGAAAGAAACATGTAAAAGTCTATATCTAGAGTAAAGTTTGTTTATTCCTACCGATTGTATAGATATTGGAGGCTCCAGAAGATGCCCTCCTCCTGCCAGTGCGAGATGAAGAGGCAACGCAGCACTGCCACATCGAGGAAGGTGGCAGCCGAGACATCTGCCTTGACACTTTCCGACTTGTCCGAGTCCGTCTCCTTCTCGATGGAGGCACTGCGCTTCTCCTTCATGGACGCCCCACGCATCAGTTCCTGCTGATCAAACTCGAATTTGGTGGAGGGAACTTTATCCTTGTCGCGGGAGTTCATGGACTGACGACTGCCGCGTCGGCTCTGCGATTGCTGCTGCTGTAGCAGGCTGGCATCGGCCTGGAATGGGGAATATAAATCAGCAATTTGGAATCCTTATTTAAACATATCCCTGCTTACCGTAAAGAATGAATTATCCATGAGTTGTGGCGCCGATGGCAGCCTAAATATGACGACACGTTCGTCTTCCACGCTGGAGGCCTCTTCGGGAATGGTCTCGGGAAAGGCAAATTCCTTGGGAGAAGATACCCAGGAGCCCTAGATGAGAGTTAAATGGATCGATCTGACATGTATTCAGCAGTTGTCTTACCTCCTCGTCCTGTCTGCCATAATCAGAGATGCCGCTCTGTGGCGAGTCGTTCTTGGGCGACATTGCATCAGCGCTGAGCGAGTGCTTTCGGGTGGGAAAAACATCCGTGGAGCCCTTGGGAGTTGGCGCACAGAGCAGATTGCGGGCCTTTGGCTTCACCGGAGCCGTAAAGCAAGGAGCACCGGGTGCGCGATTATCCCACATGCCCTGCCACAGCTTGATACCGTTCTCGAGGCGAAAGTTTTGGAAATCCGATTCCTTCAGGTGGGATATGATAGGTGCAAACAGATACACAAAGAGCTGGAACGAAAATAATGGAAATTAGGTTGGAATTAGGCATTAGTCGGGGTTCCACCTACTGCAATCGTTGGCACGGAAAATAGATACTGCTGTATGGGCTTCGACTTGGGCTCCGCGGGAGTCTCGCCCAGGCCGAGCTCCTCGCCGCCCTCATCGTCGGCACACTCCTCGGCCGCATAGAGCAGGATCCACTGCATCGTGTACAGCAGTTTGGTCTCCACGGGCCCAATGGCCTGCATATCCTTGACCCGATTGTAGAGCAGCGCGGCGCAGGCGTGCATGACATGTGGCAGGGCGCCCTGCAGCAGTCGCCAGCGCGGAATGGCACCCAGGGCCTTCGTAAGAGGCGGCGAGAGACCAAACTGTATGTTCTGCACGAGCACTTTCTCGAAGGACTGCAAGGGAGATGGGGATAATAAATTATACACGCCAGAATGATGCTCTTCCACTTACCTTGCAGGCTTCCTTCGACTCCTAAGCATCCGCAGGTTGGGATGGTGAATGAGAAAAGATTCATTGTGAGGTAAAACTGGCAATTTATGTTGGTTCTAAGGGTTAAGCTAAAGCTATCTACAGTACAGCAAAATAGGACAAACAGAAACCTTAAACATAGGCACAAGAAACGCACAACATCTACAATTGAAAGTAAAACGAAGTAAAAGGGGGAGTAGTAGGAGTAGTCCATCCCAATGTACAGAGTTCTCTAGGACATACATTTAAGTCCCATATTAACTTGTGCATTGGGCTGTACAAGGACTGGGGTTAGTTAAGGGGATTATATGTCTGGCAGAGACATTTATAACTTACATGGTGTCCCGGTGCATGTTGACAAAACTACATTCAGATTCAGACAAATTGCGAAAGATTTTACAATGTTAATTTGTACAGTTTGTTTGTTGTTATTGTTAAACGTATGTTTAGTGGATTGTAGTTGGTTTTTATTGTTTGTGGAATAAAGGCACATATACATATTATAGATGGTACAAATAGCACGGGAAATGTTTCGCCTTTGCAGGTGATTTAATGACAACGCAGAAACATTTCCTGTGTGTGAGTACAGGAAGAAGATAGAAGACTATTCTTGTTCTGTTCTTGTTGTTTGTGAAAGAAGGTGGTCGTGTTAGTATCATAGTTGTTGGGAGAAGTAAGTATCGAATGCAGGAAAGAATAAAAATACATCAAACATCAATGTCAAGTTCTGTATCGTTTATCAATGGTTTTTCCTTGAATTTAGCTGGGGAAAATAAAACCAAAGACCAGAGAAAACATCAAATAGGTTACAGTAAGTATTTTCTGGTCTTGAATGGTCTTTGTCAAGCCAATTGTGTTGCCAATTATGTTTTTACACAGTCCATCATCCTTACAACAAACACGCATAGCGAATGTACAGCACAGAATAACTTTAAGGGCGGGCACACCACAACCTCCTTCGATCGTGTGGCTCTCGCTCCGAATTGAACACTTCGACCTTGCCTCTTCCTCTGTGACCTCTTTGACACGGCACACTCACCAGGCAGGTTGATTCGTGTAGTTTTCCGAGCTTTGGCCGGATGAAGGGTGCTATTTGGCGCCACAGGAATGTCTGGACGGACACCGGCAAGCCCAGGTCCTGCAGGCCATCGTCCTGGTCAAAGTCAAAGTCATCATTATTGTTGTTCGCCGCATGACTGTTGTTGTTCGTCTGCAGATTGTTGTTGTTCGTTGTGGCTGTGGCCGTTGCGCCGGCATTGGTGGTCACCATGGTGGCCCGACTGGAAGGACAAAACACACACAAATCAATTGGCATGCAACAGCTGGAGCGACTCATTCATAAAACTGTGGCATTAGCATGCCATCAGCAGGGGCGGGGGCAAACGCAACAGGTATTTGCGTGCGCAGGCTCGTCTGTTGGTCGTTGCTCGGTGCTGCCCCCACCAGGCTACGAGTAGGTCAGTGCCACAACCACCACAACCACAACCCCCCCTCTATACTCGGCCAATCTCTAGTGTTGCAGAGATTTCGGTCCGTCGGTCCAGCTGGTCCTGGGACGCTGCGCAGAACGCAGACTCCGCAGCGGCGGCGGCGAGAACGAGGCGACTGGGTTATAGATACAGAATTGGGTTCTTGGTATACATGCTAATTTGGGGCAAAAATTTTCACAGACTTATATAACGCACAAGATGATGGATGGAAAATGTGGATTTTCCCATTTTAATTGATGCCCAAATGGCAATTGCTTAGCACTTGGCACACACTCAAATCAAACGATGTCTTTTATGCCAACATTTGGCTTGATTGGTGCCGCACCCACGCACAGAACACAGAACACAGGACAATGGAACGGCAGGAGCACCCACCGAGGGCTTGGCTTTGGACGTTAACTAATTGCAAACCGTTTTTATGGATCGCTTCCGAGCATTGTTTATCCAGCACTTCTCCTGCTTTTGATTTCAATTTGTTGTTCATTTTTGCCTCCCTCCCGCACTTGTACTCTACAATTGTAGTTTTCAGAGTCTTTTCCATTGTTCTTACCTTGATTTACGCGTGGCCAGTTTCGATAACGTTTACGGCTGGAGCGTTCGGATGCAACTGAGACGAGCGTCGTTAACTGACGAGGACTCTGGTCTCTGGGTCGTTGTTATCCTCGTATCGCCTCCGTCGTTGCCGTTGCCAGTGCCGACTAGCAGCAGAAGCAGAAGAAGAGGCAGCAGGCAGAAGGCAGCAGTGCGTATACAGGATATTCCCATACATACAGAACCACCCGCACTCCACGCTCCATGCGCACACCGAAAAGGGCTGCCCCGCCATAGAGGGTGTCTTTGCAGGAGATGCCACTTGTGGTACACAGCTTTTTGAGTGCATCACCCTGTTCGTTTTGGCACACTTGTCGATGATAACAAACCGCCTGGGGGTGGATATTGCGTATACGACGCGACATCCAACCAGACGACACTCATTTATGTCGATTTATGTGCGGGTATCATTTAATGGCACTGCCATTGTGTCGCCATTCCCACAGGCTGCCTTCGAGGGTGCGTCAGTCGATATCTAAAGTGTACTCAAGTGGGAGTTGAAGTGCTGTTCGAAATTGGATACCGAAAAAAAGGACAGACAAAAGGCAAATATATTGCGCTTCGATGGGGGGATTATAGTAGGCAAAAACTGCTTAGTTTATACTCTCTGAATCCCACTTGGCCCATCATCCCCATGGGCAGATGGCATGGGATGATTTATCAATGAATTGCGCAATTTCATCTGCGCAGGAATGTCCTCACAGCTGTTTGATTAGGGACTCTTTGGTCCAAATTTGAATGCACCAATTACACCCCCAAAAAATAAGGCCGTCCACAGGTGGCTCCAAGGAGTAAATAAACACAAACAAAGCCAGAGAGGCTGCGCGGCCAAAAGCCGAGCCGAAGCATCAATAGAAAGAGAGAGCCACAAAGCCAGACAAACAGAGAGCGAGAGAGGGAGTGTCAATGGTGGGAGATGGCCAAAAGTTGGCCAACAGCTGAGCATCCAAACTGGGTCAAAGAAAGGCTCGTCTCAAAGCCATGGGGATTGAATGTCAAGGACAAGGACATGGACAAAGGACAGTCATGGCAATTCGTGGTAAATGGTTTTAATTGCTTGGCAGACTTTGAGCCTTTATAAGTGCCAGGCTGTGGCTGGGATCTATGTGCCCCGATTTGCAAATATGTATGGATGTACTTGCACCCACGCAAACAAAACCAAATGAATACGGGTACAGGTTTTTGTTGCTGTACATTTTTGCTCTGAATACATTTTGTGTATCTGTGTCATAGTTTATATAAATAGCACGCATTAAACTGTTTCAGAGACGCTGGGACAGCCTCAGAGAGAGAGGGGAGCCAGCAAGGCAAGGCGCCTTCTATGTAGATGAGAGCACCAGCCCCAGTCCCAACGAATCAGAACAAGTGGAAGCGAGAGAGGTGATGGCATGGTGGGAAACATTTTTTATGGAAAATGTATAAATATTGAAAAGACTTTCAGGTGTGTTTTGCGACCGAGAAACCAGAAGGAATCGGCCATTTAACACCCCCAACCGATGGCCGACCGACTGACAAAACATTTTCAAATGATAACACGAAAAGCCAGAAAAACCAGAGAAATTGCTGGCTGCTTGCTACGTTGAAAATATACGTTTCGGGGCTTTTGCCAAAAAGGCGATCAGGGTCGATGAGTGTATAAATATATGCCAAGACATGTGTAGGTTTCTTTTCCCATCAACCCATCATCCCAGCCTCTCATGCTTCCCCTTCTTATGCTGCATGGAGACGTCCGTCCGGCTGGCTGACTTGCTGGTTGCTCTTCTTCCACTAATCTATTGCGCAGCGTATCCCTACATCTCGATTCGTACATATGTTGCCCAAAATATTATCTGCAAAATCATCTGTAACATCGAATGATATTCAACACTATCCGGCTGGGAATGCCACTACCGATTATTATTTTGCCTTCACGAGCGAAACAACAACTAAAATTCAAACGAACAAAAAAATACAAATTCTTAAAAATAGCCTGTTTATAGAGAGCAAAATAAACAGCTCCATGGGAGAGCCACGAAAGATATATATGCACTGTATGTATGGCTGCTGGGAGAGTGAAAGAGCATTAGAAAAAGTTCTCAAGATGAAAGTAAATTCTTGGCATCCACACAGACATCCACATAGGTCTTCCCATGGGTAAGGCTGCGAAGGAGAAGAGAATTTCGTCATTTTCTTTCGCTGTGCCTATGCGTGTGTGTCTGTGTGTGTGTGTTTTTTGGGTGTGTGCGTGTGGCGATATGCTGCTTGGCTATCACCTCAGAATTACCTTGCCGTACTGCCGCTGACGAATAACGTTCAGTCGAGACCGAGCTCATCCGCGATACAGTTGCTTTTCGCATCCAACAGACAAAATGGTGAGTGCATATATCTGCCAAAGACTCTGCACATTGTACCATCAGGAGATACATATATGCATAGAGGAAAAAGATAGAATGTTCCATGGAAAATTACCAGCATCAACTAATGCAAAACTCTGCAATTTGTATCCTCTTCTCCTCCATTTGACAGGCTGATGTTCCCAAGCGTGAAATTGAAAGTAAGTTGAACCGCACGGAAAAAGGATTATCTATAACCTCAAACCTCAATCCATCAAAAGTTCAATCAAAAAGTTATTAAAACACATGGGAAATCGGGCAACCACAGAAAGGATTAAAGGCCAAATAAAATGTAACACAATTCAGCAAACACCCGGGAAACACTCGGAAAACACTCGTTCCTCCTGTGTGCCTATAAAAATTGATTGCATAATGTGCGCGTGTGAGATCGGGGATACACATAATATAAACGTAGATACAACAACAAAAAATACACAATGAAAATCAGTGAGAATATATTTCGTAATCACTTGGAATATGTATCACATATGTATACATATACGCGTTGCGGAAAATTTTCATTCAGGAATTTCTATATGCATCGTCGGTGCTATTTTCATCCCCGTCGACTTCGCCCATCGACACTTGACCGATGAACCAGACGGAAATGGGAACAGCAAAATGTTGCCAACAGCGAGAGAAAACCAAAATCGGATCGGGAAAATCTAGTGCAAAGTTATGTTTTAAAAGAAATTACAATGGAAAATCGAATGTGTGTGTGTGTGCTGCGTTGTGTGTGTGTATGTTCGGGATCCCGAAGGCGTATAGCGCTGCTCTGCTCGTTTCGAGATCTAATTTTGGCCAAGTTATTTCTTGATACTTATTTTAAAACTTTTAAAACGCACAAAGAGAGAAAGAGAGAGCACAAAAGTATAGATCTGTGTGTATACACACACATACATATATTCAGATGAGATGGCGAAGGCGTTCGCTCGTTCGTTCGGTTCGGGTGTCGGATTACGTATACGTAGTGTGTGTTCTTCGTGTTGGCAATGCTCCCAGAAACACACACACACACACTCGCACGCACATACATATAGCCAGTAACTTATGCTCTCGGCCATGTCAAAGATTTTCATGATGACCAAAAATGTGCGTACCAGAAATTTCAGGGTTACCACATCGACCCCATTAACGAGGAGAGCCCTTAACTATTTTTAAAACCATCAATCAATCAATGAACTAAATAATAGTAATTACAATTTGATGCGATTGTCGTTGGCCATCGATTATGACTTGTGCTAATCAAATGTTTGTCTTGTGCAGATGTCGAATTCGTGTTCGAAGTCATGGGTTCCGCCGGCGAGGGCATTGATGCCGTCGATCTAGGCGATGCTCTGCGTGCCCTGAACTTGAACCCCACCTTGGCTCTCATCGAGAAAATGGGTGGCACCAAGAAGCGCAACGAGAAGAAGATCAAGATGGACGAATTCCTGCCCATTTACTCACAGGTCAAGAAGGAGAAGGAGCAGGGCTGCTATGAGGACTTCATTGAGTGCTTGAAGCTCTACGACAAGGAGGAGAACGGCACCATGATGCTCGCTGAGCTGCAGCACGCCCTGTTGGCGCTTGGTGAGTAGTTGCTTAGGGGAAAAACTTACAAAAAAAAAACCCACTAACGCACACATTCCCTTTCGAACAATTAGGTGAGAGCTTGGATGACGAGCAGGTTGAGACTCTGTTCGCTGACTGCATGGATCCCGAGGACGATGAGGGCTTCATCCCCTACTCTCGTAAGTATTTGTGTGGCAAATATCCCTCTGGCTGAGGCCCCGGCCCCAGTGCCCAAGGTCAATGTGTCGAACTCAATGTTAATGTCAATCGTAAATGTTATTTGTATTCTCCACATGCAACTCGTTGTCCCTGCGCACAAATCACTCACTCCTCCAACCACTCTGCACAATGCACCACTCCGCACCACAATGTTCCACAATGCACCACTATGTACCACCTGATACCCCCGACAAATGTGTTCTCTGTATGCGTGTCCATGTTTCCATGTCCACAAACCAAACAAATTCCCGAATGGCATCCGTATTTGCGTGTCCTGTTACTCCCGTGAATCGTTGATACGATCCGATCTGCACAGAGTTCATCCAGCGCCTGATGAGCGATCCCGTCGTCTTCGACTAAACAGTAAGTAGTGAATGTAGTATTGCTGTTCCGATGTCTCTACGCCTCGATGTCTGGACGTGTACACGCAAATTCCAATTGATTGATGTTCCTGATTGCTAATTCAAGATCTCTTCTTCACTCCTCTACTCCACAGCATTCCTCGCCAGAATGTGTGAAAGACCAGATATGTTGAAGTGAATATGAAATGAATGAAATGAGTTGTTGAGCCCAACATCCCCATCGACAACAACAACTGAAACAACATCAACAGATTTACAGCAACAACCATTCTCCATAGATGTTATATTCATCGCTAACTCTCTCTATCTCTCTCTCGTATATTATTTTAATTAAATTTTACTTCTGCTACTACAACAACTGCAATTGAACTTCAAGATAATATTATTTTTTAAAAAATAAAAAAAATTTAAATTATAAAATAACGAAAAACAAAAAAAAACTGAAAAAAATATTAAGTTTCTGTGCACATTATTTTGTTATTGATTTTGTTGCTTATACAAGCCTCCCCCACCTTCCCCCAACAATAGTTAATTATTATTATTCCCTATGAGACGCAAATAAACCAAATAGCAAATACAATAATTTTTAGGAAAATGCAAACATGCAACATGCAGCACCTGCAGAAAAACGATGCAGCTACGCTTCCCCTTGCTGCCAGCCTGAGGTTACGACACTGAATGTTTGAAAGTGAATTAAGTCGAATGTATTTAAATAAACACTAAGAATAATTTGTGCAGCCCCAAATCAAAACAGGGCTTGCACAATCAAAATTGATTCAATTTAATTAATCTACAAAATGGACAGTGACAAAGACAGAGAAAGCATGAGATAGAAAATTACTAGAATTATGTTTATAAGGGTCTTTCCATACCTAAGTTACTGAAAAAGCTCATATTTGAAATTAATGTGGGCGCCAAATGAAATGTAACGAAAAGTATGGCAGCTCCACTTTACTTGCACTGTTGTCAACCCTGCAACATTACCTGTTATAACATTACAGAACTAGGTAACAGTGAATCATGGAAGCTTTCTAACAACTTTTAGATTTCTGTTAATTTCCGCAACACTCCTCGCAACTTTTGTGTCGTTTGCTCGATTGGATTTTCCTAAGTCCAAAGGAAATTTATAGTGATGACAACAAAACATAGTGTGATTAAAAAAGAAAGTAATGTTTTATAATATAAGGCCTACGAAGAAAGGAAAGAAATTATCTCAAATAAATGCGTTTATTTCTGAGCTCATATTTGAAACGCAAAATCGAGGAATACGACTTAAGATTACGGTATATTTTTAAAATGAGAAGGTATAGTTATGAGGGTTGTGCGGTATTTTCTATCGATAATTCCTCGGTCACACTGGTGCCGTGTGCTGTTGTCCCAGCAAAAATTCAAATAAATTTGCCAAGTGCCAGTGAAGTGATTGCACAGCCGGAATACAAGTATATATTATATTTGGTGCAACTTGTGTGACCGATTTTCAGTGTGCTACCCTTAGCGGCTGCAAGAAAGAAAATAAGCATTCCCAACGCTGAGATACACCGACAACCGGAAGAAAAGTGCAAAGTGCAAAAGTGAAATACGTGAAATATCTCAAAGATACACACAAAAATCTCGCCCACATACAGCAAGAGTGGAAAGTGCTTTCCTGTGAGTGCAGCCACCGACCGACAAGGAGGCTTACACAGATACACAGATACATATAAAGTGAAAACATACACACAGATACACACACAACACAGACAAACACTCGGTTAACTTTCAATATGGCGGATGTCATGGAGAAAAGCTCTGCTCAGCCTCCATCTCTGCCGCTCCAGCAGCAGCAGCAGCAGCTGCAACAGGAAGCAGCGCCAGCCCCACAGCAGCAACAACAACAACAACAACAACAGAAACCAGAAGCACCCAAGCAGGTGCCTGCATCGGTCCCAGGTCGGGCTAATCAGGAGCAAAAAGGTGAGACCCCGGACACGGACTTTTGCACAGAAATGACTTCACACCGCATTACGCATACGCAAACGCCGAGTTTGTCTTAGAAAATCAATTAGGCAATGTTCACGGAGAAAAGAGGGGCACGGCCCGGCTAAATGTATCTCTCAATTAGAGGGGAATCCTGTGTGTGTGTGTTTGCCGGCACACCCCCAGGACATTGTTGGTTACGATTATGTCAGGACAACATGCACCCGCGGCTCGTGTCATGTTCCCACGTAGGAAATTATGCAAATAGATATCAAAGGCTTTGTTTTTTCTGTCAGCTGTTTGCTCAGCCTTTGAAGCACTCTGGAATGGGTTGGGTTGGCGGCTTATTAAGCCTGTCTGAAGAGGGCTCAGAGCATAAGCCAGGATGCTGAATGTTGCTTCATTGTTGCGAGCATGGGCATGGTTCAGTCCCTCTTCAGTCGGTTTAACGACCTGCAACTGTGACGAGCAACCACCCACATGCTGGCTGAGTGCAGCTTTTAATTGTGACTAATGCCCGCTGCCAAGAGCCTAGTGCCTAGTGCCTAGTGCCTTTGCCTCCCTTTTGTCCAGCATTATTGTGTTGGTATCTATCAGATATAGATACAGATACAGAGACAGAGACAAACGACTGCGATAAAAGTTATCAGCCATAGGAGCCTCGTGCTGCTGCTGCTGCTGCTGCTGTTGTGGTTGCTCTGCATTTGACCTCGTTTTGCATCTTGCCTCGCACTCGTATGTGGTGACATGAAACCCTCTCTGATGGGGTTGATCAGCTATCCAAAGAGTGCAGGAATTTGCGTATCTGCAGATCTTTCGTTAGGGTATTCCGCATGCCTCACACAACTGCGAGCAGCCGCTGCTCTAGTTCATTTCGCTCTCATCTTGCATTTGTTTTAAAACATTTGACGCTGGCACAGGCGTCGCAGCACCCCTGCCTCGGCTGATGATTAAATCAAATGTTCAAGTCAAGAGCAAACCGGCTCCGTTAAATAATAACAACACTGGCGCACGGGCACTGTATTTGTTTAGCAATGAAAAGGGAAAATATACGACGCGACGTGTGAGTAGTGTGTGCCGCCCGATTACTATCAACGCTCTCATCCCCAATGAAGTCATTCGCAGGCGCTCCTCCCACATCAATCTGAGGGGTACACAGCTATCATCTATGTAGATTGCACTGAACTGATAAGCAGGTGAAATGGCTTTCCCTTTGAGAGTGTGGAGTCTCGCCAGTATTGGCTTTTGGTAATCATAATTTTAAAGATCAAATGTAATTCGAGTGACGTAATGGCCGCGATTTGTTGCACTTTGTGTGTCCCCACCGCTCCTTGACTCTATAAATAGCCAAGATTCGCCGCATTTTCAGGCACCTTCAGGCACTATTCTTTGGCTTTTCAATTAACACGAAATGGTTGGCAGCCAGGCAGCTGAGCGACACTTTCGTTTCGTTTGCAATGTTTGTCGTGGAAATTGATTTTCCCTTCTCTCTCTTGCCCCGATTGGGATTGGGGGCGTGCGCTAGATACTTTTTAGATACTTTTCTAGAACCAGAAGCAGCGCCTCAAGCACGCTGCTAATTGTTAAGGTTTCCGTTTTGTGCTTGACAGTAAAAGTGAAATAAACAATTACCGAAATGTTTGCTGCCATATTAGGGCCTAAGGCCACGCCTTTGCTGTGCAGCTCAATGAAGCAAGACAAAGATTTTGGGACATCGTTTGGGTCCACGCCTCATGCCATATTTGGTTATTACGAATAAATATTTTGTCAGTAGTTTTTCCATAGATCTGTTTGGTTGAGTTTCCTCTATGCTGGGTTCGTTCCACAATTAGCATGCATGTGGCGCCCCAGGAACATTTATTAAGTTGTTGCTGTCCCTGGGGGACTTGTGGCATATTAATGTGCATTTTGTATCTGATGGATGCATCTCCAAGTTTAATGCGAGGAATGCGCCATGCAACCCGGTCTCGGCTTGATTAATTAATTATAAATTGAAAAGTTTGATCAATAAAATGTGTAGCAAAAATTAATAAGAAACCCTGAAGGATCCCCCGGGGTGTCTTCTCTCTCTCCCTCTCCGTGGTGGGTGCTGCCGTTTGTCGACTGCCACTGCTGATGGCACGGTGTTTGTTTAATTGTTTTCCCCCATACAAAGTGTCGCTTGACACGCAAATCCCTGGGTCCGTGTTGCCCTTTAATTAAAGCCACAAAAGAGTTGTCAAATGGCTTCAGCTTGGCTCGAGCTAGGCCAGACCCCCGGGCGACCTGGGCACTTCCAATTCCAGTTCAATAAACTCGCCCAGTTTCTGCTTTGATTTCGATTTTATGGCCATTGCATTTGTGCACTTTCGCCTGATGGAACCCGCAAGTAGATGATGGGTAGTTGCCGCTGGTTACCCAATCCCAAACCCAATCCCAGTGGCTAATGGCTAATACCGCTTTAGGCAGACGCCGCATAATTTGTTGTTCTGGTTGCAGCCGGGCCATATTCGTCGCTGGCAATGCCTGTTTGGGTTTCGCCCGACCGACGAGTGCGTGCGGCACTCACACTGACAATTGCCACATTTTGTGGAAGCAATCAATAATCGAAGTGCGTCAAAGATACAAATGTTAGACAGCCAAGTCAAGTTGCGTTACGTTGCCCAATCGAACAGACTATAAATATGTTCGCCCAACCATATTCGACACAAGGAGCCATGGAGGAGCCTGCTGGGACACCCAACCTAGTCCTAGTCCCAGTCCTAGTCCCAGTCAATAAAGCAATAAATTCAGGTGTTGATTAATTGATGAGCTGCGCTTCTGACTCCATTCTACGGGTTTCCCTTCCACTCCTGGGCAGACCTCTGCTCGCCTCTGGGTTCTGTTCTGATTCATCTTTTGCGTCGCAGAAGCAGGAATAGTCGCGTCTGCCTCAAACATGCGCAGTTCGAGGCAGGCTTTGGTTTCGGCTTGAGCTTCAGCAACCACATGAGGAATTCCTCCCCCGCAGTCGCAGCGGAATGTTGGACAGAATAATCAATGGGCGCACACAGAAGTGTCCGCTGCCGTGCGGTGGGGGGAAGCCAACCAAAAAGAGGGCATGCCGATGGATACCGGCTGCATCCCTCAAAACATAAAAGCAAAACAACGCCAAAAGAGCTTCAGCGGCTACTGAAACAAAAACAAATCAAATGGGGGTGGCAAAAGAAGCAACCAACCACCCCTATGTTGGGCAGTCGGTGGCCTTGGTTTGCGTGCCGTTGGTCTTCTGTCTCGAAGTTTTATCTCTCTTTAAAGTAAACTTTAAGTGAAAGGCAGCGTAATTGGGGTGTGCTTTTTGGCTAATTTTATTTAATTTCAATGCAATAATGATACGATGTGATGCAGTTGCGATAATCTGTAAGATATGTTCTCGGTTTTCTCGTATCTTTAAAATGTTCCCACAGATTTTCACCCTTTTATGGGTCAGCAGGGGGAAA
Source organism: Drosophila subobscura (assembly GCF_008121235.1). Taxonomy (NCBI): domain Eukaryota; kingdom Metazoa; phylum Arthropoda; class Insecta; order Diptera; family Drosophilidae; genus Drosophila; species Drosophila subobscura. Next base: position 23,174,441 of record NC_048533.1, on the reverse strand, counting down.
CTTTTAAGCGTACAGTTAGGCATATGTAGGATTACATCTACTAACCAGGAAGATTTAGCAGCAGCAATAACTGAGAGAAACGCTCCATTTGTGCGCTGATGCTGCATGAGTCATGAACTAACTTCAATTCTGAAATTCAAATTCAAACACTTGAACGCCAAAAAAACGTGCTTTACAGCACTGCACTAACTATCGTAGCTATCGATAACTAGTTGCTCAACGCTCATACCGGTCAGCTTTTGTCAGAGTGTAAAAGCAATTTCGATAACATTATCGTACTCTTTTTGTTGTCTCTAGTTAAGGAAAGCGGGAAAATTTAAAAAGTTAGATTGTCAGCACTCAGAAAACCAATTTGTAAACATAGTAACTAGGGAAATATCTTAAATTCACCAAACCAGCAGTAATATATAAATATCTCTCTTTTTTCAGGTATGTACTCGTTTGCAGATATTTGGAATATATTTAACAATTCAACTTGAAATGGCTTCACCTAATGGTATGTTGTGTCTATATTTAAATTAATTAACGCAAAGCAGTAACTGCAGAAATAGTTACAGATACTACTACATAGACACGAGACTACATATGTGCATAACAAGCCCCACTACCCTACCCCCTTTATGTACAGAACCTAACCTAAGCCAAAGTAAACTCTTCTCTTTGTCTGCCCCGCGCATAACCTTGACAATCGAATTAGCAAGCAGGAACGGAACGAGGAACAGTTATCCCACCACCCTCCCACTAGTACGATTACGAGTATGTATGTGAGTGTTGCTGGCTCGTCGCTAGTTTACTTTTGATGTGCAGACATTAGGTTAGGGCGGAGCGCAGGGGAATGAATCTTGCGTGCTGTCTGCCTCTAAATAGTCAACAATTAAAGGGGCAACCGTGGAGCCTATGACAACAACACCTGAGTAATTCGGAATGCTCATAATAAATATTATTACACGGTGCGTGGTGGTGCAGGCGGTGCCTTTAGCTATTTTCCCCCTGAATCCTTGTGTATTTTCGTACTTTTGCATTTGATTGTCGTTAGCTGAGCATTGCACAAATGCGCACCGATCCACGTAGAAACCATTAAATTAATCAAGTCAAATGAAATCTGCAAATAAAATCAAAGCTACCGCACAGAAAATACTGAGGGGAGTGCTCCCCCCTTTGCTCATTGTTGGCGTGTTGAATTTGCATTTTTCCCCGGCGCCCCACTAATAAATTTGTATGTCAATAGAATAAGGCAAAGGCGTCGTCTGAGCACGTCGTCCTGCCTGTAGTTTTGCGCTGACTTTGCTAAGGTATTGCCTGCTCTTTGAACTGCGCAAGGACACTTTCTGTTTATGCGCCCCGAGAAGTTTACGAGCAGAGCCCCAACCCTACCCTACCCCCCACAGAGAGAGAGTAGCCCCCAATACTAGGCTGGCATCAAAACAAATTCTAAGTATTGTAATTCGAAATTTTTCAAAGCAAATAAAAGCAGTCGAGTTTTAACACTCGCGCCAAACACAACGCAGTCAGAGCTGACTAACCGCGAATCGCGATATTTTCCCCAAGGAAATTGATAAATAATATATCTAAATAAAATATAGAAAAAATAATAATATTAATAACAAATCAACGTGTGAGCTAAAGTCAGTGCGTGGTCTCTTTTTGGTGTTGTGTGTGCTTCGACTTGGAAGTGCTGCAGCTGTTCCGACCTCATCCTTGCGGTGAACGCAAAGTGCAAAGTGCATTAGCCTCTTCCCTGCTGCAGGCCTGTGGTACGAGTACGTGGCCAAGTTATTGCCCTCTGGCTAGAAAAATCGATACAATTGCATGGCGCTTGGTTTATGGCACACCGCAACAATTGATAATGGCTCCATGTCCGTGTCCGTGTCCGTGTACGAGTACGAGTCCTGACTGCGATAAAAATCGCAACTGCAATGTGGGAACCAAGCGGAAGGGAACAACTTTCCGCAAACAACAACAAATTCAATTGGCAGCAGGCAAAGTTTGTTAACAATAAAGGATGTTTTGTTTTGTGGCAAAGGATCTAATTGAAAGGCGACGGAAGCATGCTTAGAAGACCTCAAATAAAACGAGGGTTTTGTTTTTTATGGTACTGCAACTGCCACTGGCATTCCCCCCGCTGATAATCAATTTGGCCCAGACCATTTGGCCACAAATGACAGTTCTTGGCGTTCCGTTTGTTGCGGTTGACATGAACATTGTGTGGAATTTCAGTCGAGTCGATGTCGATGTCAGCCAAGAGAAACAAATCATTGTGGCCCTAATTTGCAGTTGACTTGCTTCCTTCTTCACATTCATTTCACTTTATTTCATTTCATTTCATTTCTTTTGTTTGGGCATATTGTATGGCCAGGAAGTGGCAGCGAATCTGGGCCCTGACTCGACACAAGTTCGAGCTGCCGCTTTAGTTGCCACTCGGGTGTTGCACGTGCTGCTCCATGGAGCAGTCCAAGAGTCAGCAATTTAAAGGGATAATAAAGGCCTCGCCACGCTGCTTGTCTGTGCAATTTTATCGATTTCCCTGTCAAATGTAACACACAAAAACAGAAAAAAGAGAATTCCCCAAAAAAAAAAAAGTTGTTTTCGCTTCTTTACAAAGTTTATTGCCAGGTAGTGCCTAGAACCAGAACCCAGCCACAGTTCGTAGTCCCAGCCTGAGCATTCCGCCCGATATGAGTGATACCGATGCGGTGAGTGAAAGTCGTAATACAAATCTAGAGCTAAACCTATCCGAGCTGCACTTAAGTTGCCCCCCAGCTAGCGAAATGAAATATCACCCAATTGCTTATGCACCACCGAATTGCCTGTCAGGGAGCATAATTTGAATACAACTGGGATATTAATGATGCCATTACTATGGCAGAATATCGGTGACCTTGCATACATCATTGCCAGACATGTCAGAGCCACAAGAGAACGAAACCCTTTGTGAAACAAATCAAACAGCGATTTGCTCTCGTTTTCGTGGTCTGGCTGCCCCGACGAGAGCGTTTGGGGGGCTTAGAACCTGCCGAAACTTTTGTTGAATCAATAAGTCACAAAAACAATTTGGGTCACGTTACAGCTGGCAACCGACAAATGCATGACAAAATTCCCTATTGGTAACCGAACTGAGCGCCAGGATACGGAGCCCACCAAAACAATACTCGTAAAATGTAAACAAATGCAAAAAAGAAGCCATCAAATTTGAAAGGTTCCACTCAATATGGAATATATTGATGGTTGGTTTGGGTGGGTTTGGGCTGGCCTCCCCTGCGGCGCAATAAGTTTATGCACATGTAGCACACTCGGTACTGTTATCCTGTAGCTTCTACCCGCCACAGCACTATCAAGCACACAGGATATATGGCCATACATATGCAAATGATATGAGCCACTTGGTGCTGCTGCTCTGCTCCGGTTGAAACTGGAGCCCTGCCAGGTATTGGGTTACCCGACACTTGCACATTTCTGCACCGACACCGCAGGCGATAAGTTCAAACGAGATGTACGGCACGGCAAACGAGAGATCACAGGAGCGTCCTGCTGTCAGCGAGCCAACGACCCAGGAGTCACGTCCTGCGTCCAGCAATCGTCGTCCCTCCTATGAGGCTGCCATTGATGGCTACTCCTCGAGAGAGTTATCCACCAAAAGTGGAGGCTCAACGCAGCAGCTGCGTCCTCAGCCGAATGCGGAGTACTCCTCCAGCGTGAATCGTTCCAGCTACGAGACTTCCCTGCAGTACGCCAAGGATCGTGCTGCCTATGAGGCAAACATTGACTACTCCAAGCAGCAGCAGCAGCAGCAACTTCCACCGCCCATGACTGAGTATCCCAGCAGCTTTGGCACCGCTAAAGAACGCACCCCTCAGCACTCCCTAGCCCAGCACCCACCACCACCAGCATCCCAGCATAATCCCGAGTACGTGCGAAAACCACAGAATTATGTCTTGCCACCGCAGATGCGTCCGCCAGTGGGGCCGCCGCAGCAGCGTCCGCCCTTTGCAGGTGCTCGGCCGATGGTGGGCATGGGGCCACGCCCACCCATGCCACCGCCCAATATGGGGGCCAGGCAGATGCCACCGCCGCTGAGGAACACAGAGAGCAAGAGCAATCTGCTGATGGGTCCGCCGCAGATGAGGCCGGGCATGCCGCCACAGCTGAGTATGCAGCAGCCTCGTCCGCCCAATGCCGGAGGACCACTCTCACCGCCCGGGCAAGGACCTCCACGGCCACCAGGCGGATTTCCCTGGACACCAACTGGAGCGCCACCTGGCATGCCACCGGGTGCACGTCCCCCGCAGAATATGCAGCGACCTCCGCCGCCAACATTCGCTCGTCCGGCACCGGGCCAGCCGCTGCAGGCGCCGTACCGACCGACCTTCAATCAGCAGCCAATGCAGCAGCAACAGATGCAGCCACAGCCACAGCAGCCACCACAGCAACAGCAGCAACAACAACAGCAGCAGCAGCAGCAACAGCCACACATTCAGACTCAGCCACCGCCACAGCAGCTTCGCCCACCATCATCAATGGGGTCACACAACGACGATGACGATGACGTGATCATGGGTCCAGCCGTGACTCCCCTCAAGACATACAACATGAAGGCCGATCCGATGGGTTCGCCCCTGCTGGAGGAGACAGAGCCACCCTTCGAGACGAGTCCACCACCAATCGCAGAAGTGCGAAAGGGCAAGGGGCCTGCTCTGAGTAAGATCGAGTGGGAACACCATTAAGTGAAGCCATTTGCCAGTTTATTATTTCAGCGGAAGTCCCCCCAAAAGCTCGTGACATTAGCATAATTAATTTGTTTCGTTTTCATTGCAGAAGGCGACAATGACAGCGGCGTGGATGAGTCCACACAGGAGAAGGTGAGTCCGAACGATGAACTAGTTAAGCATTTGGCCAGGCCATAAATGTGAGTGAGTCGCTTATGCCATGCGTCTCCATTAATTGGGAGGAAATTAACTGAAAACTGGCGACAAATTAATTAAATTCCGTTGACCCTCTCTTTCTGGTCTACGCTTTCTGTGTCTGTCTGTCTCTCGCTGCGTTCACAAATCATAAATATCTGTAAAAGGCAAGTCAGTCAGTCACCGCTTCCACGCTCCATTAGCTATCATAGAGTACTATGGCCCGACTTGTGCTGGGGCCACAGTTGAGTGGATGGATCCAAAAGATCCGCAAAGTCGCCTCGTGTGTGTTGACGCCAAAGTTCAGACTAAGTTTTGTCTTGGCAGACGGCAGTTCGACGCGCCGGAAAAACCCGCAAAGAAAAACTCAAACAATATACGAGAATTTCGTGTTGCATTCACACACACACACACACAGGTGCGAGGCACAAAACTTTACCAAAAGTAAGGGAAAAACTACTCTACGTATTGCCAAAAAGAAAAAACACAAACAGCGATTTACGGGTAAATAATGCCTGGCCTGGTGATATCTGTGCCCGTAGAGTAGATAAGTGCCGAACACGAAACGCGGATTGGGGGCTCCCGCCCCTGCCCCTGCGGGCACACACAAATATTTACGAGTATTCCGTATCTGTTGTGGTGGGACTGTAGCTTGTTGTCTCTATAAATACCTAGGCATATGTATGCAAAATACGACACGAAGTGGCGACAATCGATAAAACAATGCATAAACTATAAGTCCTTCGTACCGACTTCGACAACCACATCCACAATGGCATCGGCATCACCAGGCAGCAAGCAGCTGGCAGCGGGCAGAGTCTAGTCATAAATGCCAATGGCATTACGTTGACAGCTTTGGCCAGCCTGGCAGTGTGTTCCCAGCATAGGAAGAGATGAACGTGGTCAGAGTGCCAGTCAGAGTGCCCATTCGGGTGAATCCCAAGATGCATCTCGTCATCTTGGCCGATTCCAAATATTTTCTTGTAAACAACGAAATTTCAGTTGAAATGTTTGCCATTTTGTGACTCTGTTTCTGTGTTCTGTATTGTGTTAGGACCGCAACGGACCCATTTCACCCAGTTCCCCGGTAAAGACGCCCACATCGACCTCATCGAAGGCTGACAAGTCGGGCATTTCGCGTCCACCGAGTGCTACGCCCTCGAATAAATCCGCATCGAAGTCGCGCAGCGCCTCGAAGAATCGCTTGCTGCTCAAGACCCCAGAACCCGAGCCAGTTAAGAAAGGTAAGAACTCAAATTAAACTTTAAAATCAAATGTTTTCGCATAATCTAATCCCCGCTCGCAGTTCCAATGAACAAGGTACAGGTTGGACATGCGCCTTCGCCGAACCTGAAGGCGGTGCGCTCCAAAATCGGTTCACTGGACAATGCCACCTACAAGCCGGGCGGCGGGCACGTGAAGATCGAGTCCAAGAAGATCGACATCAAGGCAGCGCCACGCATCGAGGCCAAGAACGACAAGTACATGCCCAAGGGCGGCGAGAAGAAGGTATGTTGGGGATGGCTGAGCCACAGGGAGGGACTTTCTGTACCGTGCGACTGATGTGTATCCTCATGAAAAATCTCTGTAAATTTCTCTCATCAACAAATGGCTTTAAAGTATCTGATCGGAAACCAAAATCTAGATCTAGCCAAAAGAAACGTAAAGTAAAAATGTAAAAAGTATTGGCAAAAACAAATTCAATTTCACGCTCGACTTGCGATTCGAGAACTTACTCGAGTATTCCTATATGTAACGCATCCCATTTAGATGGGAATCGGCAGCAAGCAGCACGGTATCTTGTATCTTGTTGTAGGAAATGCAATTACCAATCCACAGCGACACTTAGCAACATAATTCCGTTGCCTTTTGTAGCATTATAGACCCATAACCATATGTCCATATCCGCCATTCGGTGTTCCAGAGCTGGGCGTGACTCTGACATTGACTGGCGGCTGCAATTGGGTTTTGCTGGGATATGTATCTCTCTTTTGCGTAAATTGACTTTGGCTTATAATGGTTCTACCTTGTATCTATTTACAAACTTGCAAACCGTCGAACCCCACACACCCACGCCATCACCATCACCACCTCTCTTGAACCACACTGCAACACCACAAAAATCAAACCAACCAAAACCACCGCAAATCCGTAGATAGTTACAACTAAGTTGCAGTGGAATGCCAAGTCGAAAATTGGCTCATTGGAGAACGCGGCCTATAAGCCCGGCGGCGGCGATAAGAAGATCGAGACCCTGAAGATGGACTTCAAGGACAAGGCCAAGCCGAAGGTCGGCTCCAAGGACAACGTGAAATATCAGCCAGGCGGCGGTGATATCAAGGTATGTGTCCTCCTGCTCCTAAATCTTTTCTACGATTTTCACATTTAAGTTTGACCCAGAGACCCGCGAGTACGATTACTCTTCCAATTGTTTTTTGTAGCCTTTAAGTATGATTTCCGATGGCTGTTTTGGCTTTTACTTCGTTTCTTTTTGGATGCTCTTTCGACTCTCGTTTTGTTACGATTTTTTCTGTCTGGCATGCAGTTGCTCCTCCAATCCACAGCAAACAGAAAACAAACAGCAACTGGCATGGGGCATGATGGGGAAGATGCATGGGGAAAGTTCTCTTAGTTGTAAAATTCAGCATGCTGCAAGTGTTCTACAACGTTTCGGTGTACACTAACAAAAACCCTCCACACACAATCAAACATATCCGTGTAAACGATGTACAAAAGTCTGAAACACTTTCCAGAGCCACTCGAACAGAATGTCACACGATAGAAAGATGAACATCATCTATGGCGAGGGCTCCAAAATTGTCAACCAACGCGCCTGCCTCATGAGCAGCGAGCGCCTGGATGAGAATTTGTATAATGAGGAGGAGGAGTAGTTCCCATAGCTTTTGGGTAGGTAACACTAAACACAACAAGACACACAATACAATACACCCACTAGCCTAGAGACGCATTGACTAAACAGTTCCGTTCCGATTTGGGTTAGCATTGTAAAATAAATAAATGGATGGTAGGGAAAGCATTTTGTTTTGTTCCTAACATTCAGCTGAAGAACTTCGAAATTGATAATTGTATTTTATTATTTGTTTCAACTTGATTTTAACGAACCGAAAACATATTTAAAACATAATTTTTGCTTTTAACTAAACCATTTAACAACCGTATTGAAGGATAACAACCCCAAGGAAGTAAGTAGTCGTGATAACTCTATTTTCTCTCTGTGTATTGTATGACAAGTTTAGCTGCATAATTTTTACATAATTTTGTTGGTATTTTTGTTGTACACTTCACCCACAATTTTGGATATCCTCAAGGCACCGCAAAATATTATCCCCCAAGTAGAAATTGTAGCAACTTTTTGTTCCGTTCTCTGTGCTCTGCTGTTTCTGTGTTGAAAATTCTAAATTTCAGTTGTGTCCTCGATTGGCTACCATCCAATACCCAATTCGATTGTTGTGTCGTCGTGTGTCCAAAACAATATCCCAAAGCAGTGTCAAAATTCGCCAAATACCTACCCCCGCCCCTTAGCTACCGAATCCAAATCGAATTTCAAGTGTATTTTTGCTAATCAATTTCTTGTGTACGTTGCCGCTGCTGGTGCTACCTTTCAGATACAAACGCAAAAGGTAGAAATTAAGGCACAAAGCAAAGTTGGCTCTTTGGATAATGTAAAGCACAGGCCCGGTGGCGGCGAAAAGAAGATTTTCGATGATAAGGATTATTTGAAAAATGTTGAGCACTCAGCTGCACTGACAACACCACCAACACAGGTAAACTACGTGTACATAAGACAACCCATAATGCTGTTCTGTAATTAAATTAGACGCAGAACTAGCGAGATCCATTTAACCTTTAATATTACACCAAAAACCTTCAACCTGATTTATTTCGTGTTACATTTTTAGTTTTTTCGGCACACCACTTGAAAGTATTCAACAAAAGTGTACTCTATAAACTATGGATATATCCCATTTTGTGTTAACTTTAAGAAATTCATTTTTATGTAATTTGTTTTTACTTTGCATTTGTGGTTTACACCTTTTAGTTTTACTGTCAGCACCCCCACAGCACCCACCCCAAGAAAACACCAAAAAACCAGAAAACACCCACGAAACACCTACCCACACCTACACCCATAACCGCTTTCAGAGAACTGATCAAACGATTCCGCAATTGTACAAATCAAATCAATAATCAATAACTAATGAGAAAATTAACATCTATCTGGACTTCTAAGTAATTCTTGGCACTTTCAGGTCTCGAAATATGGGTGGGCTTTTCTTCTCTTTTGAGTTTTGTGTAAATCTTCATTTAGTTTCGATAATTTCCAATGGGTTTCATTCACTTTTATTTGAATTAATTTATGTTTACATTTAAAAATGAATTTCTTTCAAACTCAAACTGAGATTCATTGGCGATCGAATCAAAGCGAATCGAATCAAATTGATGACAAAATTGCTAGCAAAAAGCGTTCCACATTTCTCGTGCATTTCTCTAAACTATTCTCTTCTCTTTCTTTCTCTGTCTCTCCCCCCTCTCCGTTTTGCGCCCCCCTGCCTGCCTACCCGCCGGCCTAACCGCAGTTTGAGGCGCAAGGGCGCTTGATTGCAACGATCCATCTAGAATTCGGCCTCTGTAACTCAGACTGTGTGTGTAACAATATATTCGAGTCGCTTTTTAAATGAACCAATCAAATCGATACCCCTATGCATACATAGCTTTAACAACCAAAAACGAACAATAAGACATCCATCAACTACTCGTACTGTACCTAAGGCCAAATACCAGTAACTGTTGCAGGACTACTTAAAACACACACACAGACTCAAACGGAAAACTAAACTCAGTTCAACTCTCAACTAAGAAAAGCTCTGACCGAATATCTCGTATGAGTTTGCAAGAGTTTCTATTTTAAATTGTACACTAAACCCCAATAACTATACACCTTTCCATCGGTTTGAGGCTGCTATACTAAACCCATGAAATTTGTATATTTATTTATACATAATATAAGCTGATCCTCTCCCAGGGGCAGACACTCGGCAGTCCTGATCCGTTCCAAACTCAATTGAATTTTAACCAAAACATAAAAACCAACAGCTTTCGGGTGCCGCCCCTGGGTCTGAGAGGGCGGAATATTTGTTAATTCCTTTAGTATTATATATAGAGTATATCCTTTAACACAAAGTATTATTTATGGCAAAAATGGCCAGCAATTTTATACTATATAGGATAGTACAAATTTTAAACAACAAATACATAATTACTGATCCGCAAATGCTCAAAGAACTCCCCGTAAACCCAGAGACTCTGACCTTGAGGACGGTGTTTGAAAAGGCTGCCCAGCATTTAAAAATCATCTAACAACAAAAGTGCTTAGCTCACACACACACAGATACAGATACAAGCACACACATTGCATACATACATACATACATTTACATCCTGTTTAAATTCCAATTAATTATGAATTATTAAGTGTGTTTCTTAATTTCTGTGGCTTAATGTTTCTCTTTTCGTTTTATTATAGGAATATATATACCAATTTTATTAGGCTAGTCATATACGAAACTAAGTGCATTAATTCGAGATCCGTATACATGTTACGTCCATTAGAGTTATTTATCTACGGTCTACGGTTGAGAGTTAGACACTCTCTCGTACTCGTACTCTAGCAACATTCGATCATCGATCAAAAGACATCCATCCGTAAGTGAATGGGCGTGTTGCGTGTTCCATCCTGAGATGTGTCCGTTGCTTAGATAGATAGCGCCTATACCTATATATTTAACAGTGCTGTGATAGACTAACCGTTCCGTTAGTAACAGATTCAAATCTGATTTGACATCCATCCATTCACCCCGCAAACGGTTTCATGTGCAAATTTGCTTGCCTCGGCCCAGAGCCCAGCCCAGACCAGCCCCGACTCCGCCCCTTTCTTTCCACGCTCCATTCCAAACAACAACTCATGATCTAACAAGGCTTTCGGTTTATGTTTGTAATAGTTTCCCCCCACCCATTTTGATTTGTGCAATTATATCTGCATTCACATTTATATTTTTATCTTGAACGCAGAGTCCACTACCATCCATGACGGCTTCTGGCGCTGATGAGAATTTAAATCAACAAAGCTAAATGCTAAGTGCCGAACATGCATGTTGAGGTTGAGCTGAATCCTTTCTTTGCAAATATATCTACATAAAGCAAATGAAACCAAACCGAACATTGAATATTGAACAAGCGCTAATTTGAAAAAGTAAATCTTAAGCAAAATGCAAAATGCCCGCACACATTGGCAAGAACGATGCAAAATATGCATTAATTTCCACACCCACATCACACACCACAAAACCAGACATGTAATGAGAGAGCCGCCGTATCATACGATATGGTTAGGTTCCAACAGATGTGCACTGAGATACACCACCACGAGAAACCCACATCACATAGAAGCGGTATTCAAGATTCAAGAGTATATTTGACTAGTTGAGCAGTGCACTCTTTATCATACAGATACAAGACATAAATTATATATCTCAATGTATTACGAAAAACCCCCATATATATACATACAAATATATATAGACATTTATATATGCATACATAAAAGTATCTAAATATTTAAGCGAATTATACAAGAAATCAAATCATAACCTGTGTGCTTAGTTGAAAATGTTGAACGACACTTAAAAGTAAACGTAAACTTAAAACCCCACTTGACGTTGAACAGTTGAACTACTCGTACTCGAATAATACAAGACCTATCTATGACCCAATCCATTCATTGTATGCAATTTAGATACTTTTGCGAAGAGCCCGACCCAAAAAGCAGAACAGAACTTCAACCGAACAGAACCGAACCGAAATAAACACTTATAAGCATAATTATTACTATTAATTTGTATCTTATTAGTAAAGCGCATCATTCTCACAATTTATTTACACCCTGTTACAAAATGTAAGATCAATGGCAAAATTTAAACATTAATAAAACAGACAAAAAAAACGTTTTTCATTTACCAAAATTCTGGCGTTGCTGCACTTAGTTTTTTTGAATCTCAACAGCCACAAATATAAGATAGACATACAATACTCGTAAAATATTTGGAGAATCTTAAGTACATTTGGCAATGCCACGCCCACGACGCAACGCAAGCGTTCCAACAAAGCCACGCACGAGCACACATCTCTACCTCATTGGATGCATTGGTAATCGAAACTATTTTTGAATAAATTTGATTAAAACAAATTGTAAGTTTTCATCTCAATCCAGCTAATGACTTTCGACTACTATTCAGCTTTCCATTCAGCGGTGTATCCGTGTGTGAATCGAATTAAAATGTTGCCTATTCTATGCTCCCTTCCCGCCCCACAGTACTGGAAGGCGCCACGCATACAACGCGCCACCACACTGACCTCGTCCATGTCCCTGCCAGCCGAGTGCCTGGTGCTATCCGTGTCCATGCCCTCGCTCAACTCAGAGCCCAAGCGTCCCAAGAGTGCGGGTCCCAAGAAGAAGCCCGGCCAGGCCGTCCACACGAAGCCGTTCCGCTTATACTGAATCGACGACTTCCCAGCTGCCAGCTCCCAGATGCGATGCTGCTGCTCCTTCCTACACATGTTGCACGAGACGACACAACACATCGAAGCACTCCACTCCCGAGATTTGTGCACACGTTGATACGAGTATCGAGGCACGCACTTCTATAAAATGAAAACTGTTAATTGTTTAGAACGAGTTACTACTTACTACAAAACGAACCGTGGCATTTACAAACAAAATAAACGATAAACTGAAAGGCAAAGTTAAGCACAAAAGAGAGCCATAGCGAGTTGTTTCTTTAAATAATTACAGTATATATTTCTCGTAAGTATTAAATCAGTTTTACGGCTGGAGCCAAAAACTGTAGCCCTTCGTTTATAATTCATTTACATAAGACATTCGATTCGTTAGATTTTAAATATAGTATTTATATATCTATATATTTCGTACAAAAATTTTCCTGGGATTTCATCTCATCTTTACGCATCTTTGTGTGTTCTTTGTTTCAGTTTTTGTTATGAGAATTGTTTGCTTTTGTTTATTCGATCTATTTCGATTGTTTTGATTCTTTTGTTCCTCTGTTTTATTCGAGTCACGTCGTCACATTTAAATGCAGTTTTGCCATTCCATTTACATAAACCATTTTGCTATCCTTACGCCGTAAAAGTTGTTTATACATTGCCTTCTTCTTTATAGTTAGGATAATAAATAAGTAATTATAAAGATAATAATTTAAAACAACAGTTGGTTACAATTTTCAAGCGACAGAGTGTCAAATGAGCGTCAAATGAGTGGAGGTGTGATTATGATTACGATTCGAGTTAGTCAAAAAAATGCTTGCATATGCTTAAATATCGTATAAAGGATACTTTTATCTAAGAGCTCACGGGGTGATTAGCCTTGGCTTTAGTTTTCTTTTTTTAGGAGAGGTTATCATGCTTTAACTCTTGGCTAGATAATTATAATACATTTAATGAGGGGAAACTAGGAAATGAGATGCATTGATGCTCATGATATGCGAAACGAAACGAAACCAGTGCTTTGCTTCATTATAATTTTCTCGTGCGCTGCCTGTTACAATTAGTACAAATACATTCGATTCAATTGACTAGATTTCTATAGCTGATTTAGATACATTATTTTCTGTTTTTGTTTCTGCTGCTTCTGTTTTGCGGGAGGGAGTCATGTGTGTTGTGTTGCAATTTACACAATAATACAATTCGAACAATTTTCAACTTATACAAAATGTGTGTGTGTGTGTGTGGCTCTGTTTAGTGCTCAATGAATGGAGTTATCTGTTTTTGATTCGTTTTCATGTTTAAGGTAGATGAGGGCGCTCAAAAGGTGTACTTTATGCCTGTGTATGTGTTGTATGTGCTGCTGCTTCCGAGAATTCTCGCTCTCTCTGTTTGTGGCCGTTACAAAGCAAATAACATGCTACCTTATTTACATAACTAGACACTTTCGCTGGCGTCGCTTTAATGGCTCTGGTCTGAGTACGGCGCGCACCGCTTCTTCGAACACCTAAAATGCATAACGGGGGGAAAGAGACGATAAGTGAGATCATGTGCTTGTGTGTGCGTAAGTGGGTGCGCCGCCCCGCTGATGACTTACTTGCTTAAGGCCGCGCTGCGTCAAGGCGGAGCACTCCATATATTTCACAGCGCGTATTTTATTCGCCAACTTCTGACCTTGCTCGCGCTTTAGCGGCGTCAGACCCTGTTCGGCCAATCCACTCAACGTCTCGCGATCTTCCCGCAAATCGATTTTAGTGCCTGCAATACAATACGCCACATAAACATGTGTACAATACGTTCTTGAGCGCCATGAGCTGGCAACTTACCAACTAGAATGATGGGTGCGTCGGGGCAGTGGTGTTTTATCTCCGGATACCATTTCGAGGTGACATTTTCGAATGACGAGGGACTCGCCACGCTGTAGCATATCAGGAAAACATCTGTCTGTGGGTAGGAGAGTGGACGCAGGCGGTCGTAGTCCTCCTGCCCCGCTGTATCCCACAGTCCCAGCGAGACCTGTATTGTGTCCACTTGCATGGGTGCGGAGTAATTGTCGAAGCTATTTGCAAGTAGAAGAATGGCCATCAGCGTTAGTTAGTAAATAATCTGCAATCAGCAAGAACCGGAAGAAGTATCGGATACTCACACTGTAGGCACATATTCACCGGGAAAACTGTCTGTTGTGTAGGAGATTAGCATGCAGGTCTTTCCGACGGTGCCGTCACCGACGACAACACATTTTATGGGCCTTCCGGTTGACATCGTGAGTCGTGACTATGTGTGCTGTGCCACCGGCAAAAAGAGTAAGAGAACACAAGATAGATGGATGGATGTGAGTGGAGTGGAGTGTGCACTCGTATGTGAGAATGTCTTTCCAATGAATGCGTGCGCGCTTAATTCAATTAATTAAGTTCTACTTGAGGCAATAAACTCTGTTGTGGCACTGTCTGACCGCAACATATTTCTGAATACATACTTTAATTGCCTTTAGGGTCCACAGACCGAGCCCGAATTGCTGCACCCGCGACTAACAGGCCAACCTGGCCAGCCTGGCATACACTCGTATATCTCAGTGTGATCAAAAGGCTGGGCGGTGTTCGAAAGGTGTGTCCCAGTGCCAGAACAACAAACACAGGCACAGGCACAGTGGCAGCGGCAGCAGCAGCGACATAATAAAACGAAAGTCTCATTTCTGCTCGGAGGAGACTCTTGTTTTTGCAAATAAAATTCACGAAAATAGATCATGATGCGACACTCGACTGCGGCACTCATAGAAAATAATGGGAACAGCGAGTCAAACACACAACCAGAGCAAAGCACAGCAAATGGCAACAGTTGCTCGACTTCTGCTCTGCGCCATAGAGCCAGGGCCCTCGGGCTCTGGAGGCCTCCAATGATGCATGGGTGGAGTGCGTGGGGGAGGCGTGTCGACAGACGAGTGCGCCCAAATGTTGCGGTGACGCGGAAGCCACCGCACCGGCAGACGCGCACTGATAAAAATAGACACAATTAAGATCTAATAATGCAGAGAGGGTGGGCGGCGGGCGCGACTGTCTGACGGCGCCTCCGGTCTGACATGATTTAACCACAATACGGATGCCAATTCAATTAAAGTTCAAGTGAGACATTACGCCACATGCAACCGCAGGGCTGGGCGCCCCTGGCCGACACTCGCGCGTTCTTTTGTTGTGGACGCCCATGCCATGCCCCGTCTTCCATTGTTACCGTGGGCCTCTGGGCAGGGCAGGGCAATCGCACTCCTTGCCCCACAGTAATTGCATATTCACGCAAAATGGAATTGTTGTTACCGTTTTAACCTATCCTTTCTTTGTCTGCACACGGGAGTTCACCGAGAAGAAGTCGAGTAGTCCAAGAGGAAGCGGCGACTGTTTTGTACTTTGCTTATATCACTGGAAGTGTTTATGTGCTCCACAAATGCAATGCGCTGGCACACGCGCCGCAGTTCAAAGATTACTTTCCACACAAATTGTAAATGTTTTTAATTGTAAATATCTGTTTAATTGGCAGCGCAGCGTTCCGAAATGTATTTCTTTTTGCTCTTTTTTTGTTTCCACACAAACACACACATGCTCGCACACACACACCCTTTTTGACAGCAGCGTCGCTGCGATGACAAGCAGTGCTGCAGGGCGGCGCACCGAAAATCCCGATTTCAACGTTGCCCAACACTGCACAGTTGTTTTCGCGGTGCAATGAATAAATTTGTTTATAAACTATTCCAACGCGTAAACTATTCAAATTCAGGCAGGAGAAGTTTTTGTTTAACCGCTGCTAGGCATGTTGAAGAAACCAAAGACGTTGCGGAAGCACCCACGGTGCTCGTAGAGAAGGATTCTCATATAACATTGATCGGACTGAATCGGGAGCAGAAGCGAAACTCCATCGATGCAGCCACGGCCCAAAAACTGGGCGAGGCCATTAGCCAGTTTGAGGCGGACGATAGCTCCCCCGTAGGTGTGTTGTACGGCATTGGTGGCTCCTTCTGTGCCGGCTATGATCTGGAGGAACTCGAAGCGGAGGCGGATCGGGGCAGCCTGAACTTTCTGTTGCGTCATGAGGGCTCTGTGGGTCCCACACGGCGACATCCGCGCAAACCCATTGTGTGTGGTATTAGTGGGTTCTGTGTGGCCAGTGGCCTGGAGCTGGCCCTACTGTGTGACCTGCGCGTAATGGAAGACACAGCTGTTCTGGGTTTCTTCAATCGCCGTCTGGGCGTTCCCATCAGCGACGGTGGCACCGTCCGTCTGGCCGCTGCTGTTGGATACTCGAATGCTGTGGATATCATAGAGACGGGCAGACGTGTCTATGCACGCGAAGCGCTGCGCATCGGCCTGGTAAATCGCATCGTGGCCACGGGCACAGCCCTTGGCCAGGCTGTTAATTTGGCATTCTCGATTGCCAAATTTCCCATGGGTTCGTTGATGCACGATCGGAATGCCGTGCTGGAGAATGCGAATGCCTACAATCGTCCCGGCTTCTATGCGGGCACTTACAACGAAGTCATGAACGTGACATCGGACATGGTCACGGATATGCAGGAGGGCGTGAGGCGTTTCAAGAGCTGTGAGTAGTGATTGTTGATCGAAGATTGAACTAATTGAATATTATTTTTCTATATTTTTTCTAGCTGAGGAAAAGGGACCCAAGACCGACTCATGGCATATCAAGGAGAAATCCATTCCAGACTGGGAGAAGGCCGAAATCGAATTGGAGAAGCAATTTAAAAAGACGTGATAGAATTTGTAGGATATTTTGGAAACATTTCATGGTGCAATATTAGGTTGGTTGTGTTAACGATATTTTATAGTTACATTATATACGAGTATGTTGTTATTTATATAAAACGAAAGCCTTTATTCACGTAAAATACATTTATTTAATGATGTTTTTGTATGTAATGTATGTAGTTGATCGCCCAAGTCAGTTTACGACTGACTGCCCCCTGTGCTTATTTTCAATATTCACAACAATTACAATAACGAATTTTTCATTGAATTTAAGCCTAACTACCAAAAAGAGTAAAAGGAAAAAGCACAGAGATTTCCATTTCACTTCCATTCCAACATTTCACTTCACAATTTGTGTTTACACATATAAAAAATATGCTAAGTAATCGCTTTCGTTATGGTTTTTGGTTTGTTTTCAAGTTCAAATATTTCTTACGTCTAAGAGGAGGAGAGTGTTAACGAAAGGAATTGTTATTGCACTTAAATCGAGTAAAGCAAGAAACGAAGCTCTATGCAAAAAAGGCTGCTCTTGAACATACAAACTAGTGTTAAAAATCGACTCTTGTTCTTGTTAGATTTAAAAAATATTACATCGTTTATGGCTAAACATTTACACCTGCTCCCGGCTACGCTTAATCCAAAAAAAAAAATTTGTCATACAAATATTGCACAAAAATGGATCGGACTGTGGAGTTTGCACACCCATTATGCAGACATATGCTTTATGTTTTTGCATTTGGCAAAACCTTCAATCAAGTGGTGGTGGTGGTGGTACGTGTTGTTCATTACGGTCACTAAAATACACGGCATCATTTCAGAAACCTAAATACCACACACACAATCATATAAATACATTATATACAAAATGAGAAAGCAATTTTCGCTAATCGTTCGGTCGGTCGTCCGGTCATCGTCATCGTCTGTCGTCTGCCATTTGGTATAAAAAATATATGTATAGCATAGGCCAAAAAAGCAACTGCTGCAATCAGCTGGCGACATTTTGTAGAGCGCAATGCAATGCACAATAAGGATACGGATACGGTTACGTTTACGGATACGATACGTTGCGACGATATACACACACACACATTCACTAGTAGACCACGGAAATTACTTTAGTCGCTGTGTCACATTAGCCAGTGCGACGGCAAAGGCTTGTAGGGCGGAAAAGGGATACTGGAAATCCAGGGTGTAGGCATTTCCATCGATACGACCAAATTGCATGACCTAAATGGTGCGATTAGAGGAGGAATTAGTCAACGTTCACTTAAAGAAACTTCCAGTTGCTTACCTGTTTGCCACGAAATTCAATTTGGAAATTCTTGGCCGACTCCTGGGTAACGCGACCACCGAAATCCAGCTGATACACTTGACTCATCTCGTTCCACATGGGCGCCTTGTTGTGCATCACAAATTCCCGACGCACCGGCGCCGGATTCGCACAGCTGGCACTGCCATTCGGCTCGATTTTGCCGCGCTTCAGCTGTGGATGAAAGGACTTCCCTTAGAGTTGATTTGGATTGGGATGGAGGACTCTTGATCTCACCTTTTGACGCAGCTGTGCCTTTTGGAATGTCTCCAGGTCGCGATACTGCTTGCCATTGCCGCCACCATTGTTGCTCTCCTCTGTGCCAGAGCCATTCGTCTGGTTTCCCTCATCGTCCGAGCTCTCGATGATGCTGGGCTTCTTGCGCTGTCGTCGATTCAGCAGCGGAGAGTTGAGAATGTGGCGTATGGGGGAGCTACTCTGCTGGCGCTTGTTCTTCTTGCTGGCCGCCGGCGAGGCCGGTGAGCTGCGTGGCAGACGCTGCGGCGTTGACGGAGGCGTCAGACGACCCTCATCCAGATCCCGCAGACGGCTGATGATGTTCTCCAATGTTGTAAGAGCCTGGAAGAGGTTGTTGTTTTTTAAAAGGAAGACACTTAGTGATGGAATAATCCTCTTACCTGTGTGTGTAGCGACACAGAGGCCTTGGCTTCCACGGGCGTGGCCTCGACAGCACCACAGGCGGCTCCAGTTGCTTCTGGCTGCTGCTGCTGCCTCTCCAAGGTGCTGGCATTGCTGTTTCCATTCACCTGTCCCTGCGGCGGTGGCTCCTTGCGACGCCAGCGCACCTCGGACAGCTGCTTGACAAAGCTGAAAGTGTTATCCTGCTTACGTCCCAGCACCGGGGTGGAGTTCTCAGTGCCAGCACCATCCTTGCTGCGCCCGTAGCCGAAGCGATGCTTTCGCGTGAAGAGCGGAGAGTCCGTGAAGCTGGTAATGACATCGAAGCGTTTCTTGGTCGCGGGCTTTGGCTGTGTGGCGACGGCAGGCGGTGCCTCCTTGGCGGGCTCCACACTGACCACAGCCGTGATCTCGTCGAGCACCGAGTTGGATGTGGGCTGGCATCGCTTGCAGGCACTGCTGGGGTTCATGTTGTTGCGGCACTTGAAGCAGAGCGTGTTGGCTGCACTGCTGCAGGCACTGCTGTCGGAGATCTCCTGCAGTTTCTTCACCACCAACTCATGCTCCTTGCTGGACAGTTTCGTTTGCAGCGACAGCAGATCACACGAGTCCAAGCTCTTGGATTTGCCCGTTTGCTGGAGTTTGTGGCGTCGCGCATCCTCCTGCTGCTGTCGCTTCCGGCGATTCCGTCGCTTGTCCACCAGCACCAGACGCTTGTTGGGCGCCTCCTTGCGCAAGGCGGACAACGCCTCATCGGAGGGCGTGATGGCCACAGAGTCCAGATAGCCCACGCTGCAGCTGCGCGTGATGGAGTCTGGCAGAGCGGGCGCTATGGAGACCACTGTCGGTGTCCGCTTCATGCTGCTGCTGCTCGTGGTGGGTGTGGGGGACTGCGTCTCCTCGTCGATGTACAGCATGTCCCGTCGCTTCGATGTGGATGCAGCAGGCGCCATGCACTTCACCTGCCTCGCATCCATGCGCTCCAAATTCAGATTCAGATTGAGGGGCACGGGATTCACGTGACTGTTGGCTGAGCGCACGGGTTCCGACATCAGAGCATTCTTCACCTGGACCACATTGTTGGCATAGTCCGCATTGCTGGAGTAGGACATGAGCGTGGTCTGCCCCGCGGCTGGCACGGCGGGCCTCTCGAAAATGATGTCCGACGGAGCCACCGCATTCTTGGGTGACTGCAGCGTGGGCACAGCGCCATCACAGTAGAGCGGCGAGATGGCGTGCCGCGACTGGCAGCTGGAGTTGGAGCTGGATCGACTGTAGCTATTCTTGAAGCTGCTTATGGTCTTTGGACGTGTTAGATTCTTGCCGCTGCCGTTGCTGCTGCTGGGGCCGGACGAACTACTGCAGCCATTGGAGGAGGGTGCCTGATGCAGCAGCACAGTGGTGGACTGGCAGGCGGCGGCGGCGGCAGCAGCGGCTGATCCCGCTTCCTGTGAGTCATTGGATGAATCATCATCGTAGCTCTCGGCACGCGCCAATGGACTGATGCCCGCGTTTGAGCCTCGTTCTCCGCTGCCACCTCCTCCACCGTTCACGGTCAGCGAGTTCTTGTGCCGCGCCAGTATTCGATTGGGGCGTGGCGACATGGGTGCAATCAGTGGTGCAGAGGCTCCGTCCAACATTCGTCGCTGTGGCATCATCGGCGGCTTCAGGTTGGCCACATCCTGGGGTGTGGTCACATTCACCTGGGGCACTGCCTCGTGGTGGTGCTGCAGCTGCTGCTGTTGATGCTGCTGCTGCTCGTCTTCGTCCTCGGAGAAGATGTTGGGATTGAAGCTGGGGTCGGGACCAGGTGGAAAATCGTCGCGCAGCTCGGTGATCACCAGCGTCATTTGACGCGGCTGCAAATGCAGTAGGGACGTCTTATATGTTACTTGGCCTAAATTGGCTGGGACGGTTTTGGCAAGGCCATGGATCTTGAATTTCGTTCCCCAAATGTTGGAGGTCACCTCCACCAGCTTGACTTCCTGCTTAAGAGAGAGATTGATCAGTGATTGCATGTGCCTCGAACACGTTGGATGCCCCTTACCTCTGGCAGTGTATCGACGTAGGCCAGCTCATCCAGGCTGTCGGGATCGTTGCCGCCAGCTCCGGCTGTTCCTCCCGCTGCGCCCACACGCTCGCCCGCCTGGTTGCGTCGCTTCGGACGCACTCGTTTCTTGCGCGGCGTCCTGGGCGAACCAAAGCGAGAGGAGCGCTCCTCATAGTCACTGTCCGAGGAGTCGGTGCGTCCGCTGTTGCCGGTGGTAGTGGACTGACCGGAGCTCGAAGAGCTCTTGGCCTCAGCGGAATATTGAAAGTACAAAGGAGCATCTAACGGAAGAGAAAACATAATTAATACTGAGGCAGAGAAGCGGACTGCGACTCACCATTCACTTGTGGATCGAAAATCACAAACTCCGGGCGTATCTTTGAGGTGCGTTTACCCTTGAGCAGTGGTACCAGGCCCCCCAAATACTCCAGGTAGAGCGTATAGCAGGTGCCCGAGCTCAGATTGGAGTCATCGTCGTGCCGAATCATGGTGCAGTGCAGCCGCGTAGAGCAGAGCGGTGGCCGCGACACAAAGTCACGCAGCGACTTCAGATCAGGTACACAGCACTGCAATAAACGGGCATCATAAATCACTGAAACAATTGCCAATAAATCCCTCACTCACTCGTATCGTTTGAGCAAACAGATTGCCAATGAGAGACTTAATCCTAGAAGGCAGCGGCAGCAGTGGCAGCAGCGTCTCGGAGCCGACACTCGCCTGTATCTCCAGCCGGCAGAGCAACTGCAGCGAGGCCACCCGCCGCGATACCCAGGCAATGTGCACCTGCGTTCCGGTGGCAATAAACAGACGCTTGTCGTTGTGGCCCCACGTAATGGCCGACACTGGGGCACTGCTGCAGGGTATATGCGCCTGATACAGACACGTTCCCGTTTCCGTATAGAACTTGACCAGATTCGTGTAGCTGGTGGGTGTGGTTAGCTCCTCCGATGGCTTAAGGCCATGATGACCATCCATGCCGGTGCGCAGGGTACCTGCCACCGCGAGCAGCTCGCGGGAATTGCTCCACTCCATGACCATGCCGAGGGCGCCGTTGAGGCAAGTGTTGATATGTGCGGGTGAGACGTCGTCGAACGACTTCAACAGATAAATATATCCATTCTGAAAGCTAACGGCCAGCACAAACGAGCGTTTGGCTAAGGGGAAATAGAAGAGAGAGGAACGATTAGGGATCATTCAGAGATAGAGAAGATTCTCCCGAACTCACCCGCATTGGTTACGCCGGGTTCCGCTTCTTCGCCCTCTTCCATTTTGAATTTCTCGCAAGACCAGGCCATCGAGGTGATGGGCACATCGTTGGAGAGCTGCACCTGTGACACCATCGCTCCATGCACATCCATCACAATCACCTGGCCCTGTGTGGTGCCGAAATACACCTGCTGATCGTCGGGCGTCCAAATGCCGCAGGTGATGGTCGACTCCAGGTTCAGCATGGATGACCAGTAGCGCTGTCCAGCCACCGAGCCCACCAGCACGAAGCCATCCTGGTAGCAGATGAGGGCCATTCGTCCATCGTGCGACCAGGAGAAGTGTGTGACTGGGGTGTTCCGATCGTTGATCAGCTCAATGGACCAGCGGCCCTCGTACTTGATCCACACAAAGATGATGCCTGAGCTGTCGCAGGAAGCGAGCTTCTGGTACGGCTCGTTCCACTTGACCAGAATGACCTGCCAAAGAGAGGGTTAGCTGAGGATTGATGGCTTCCTACCGGATGCTCCACTTACATCCGATCGATGGCCGCGTAGATTGTAGTTGGTCCGCAGCGGATAGTCCATGTTCTTGCGGCAATGGGAGGTGGTAAATGTTACGCCCACAATGCCGCGCACATTGCCCGTGGCCAGCCATCCTTCCTGGTAGTAGTTGGTGCGATTCAACTTCCAGCCCTCATCCTGGAGACAAAGAAAAGAGCCAACAAAGGCGATGAGAACAGCATGTCCGCAACCGTTGGCAGCTGTTTTTAAGCAGGCGCCAATTGCAAGTCAAGTGCTCTCGCTGGAGCCTGCTTCTCAAATGGATTTACCATCGCCGCTGGCTCAAAGTCCTGCCCCCCTGCTCTGGCCACCCCCATTTCCACAATCGACAGTTTTTGCCATTGCCGTTTGCCTTTGGCTGGGTAAATATGCTCCACTTTTGTGACTGCATCTACTTTGCACTTCTCAGCTCTCTCTTTCTGGCGCTGGTGCCTTCATCTATGCCAAATAGCCAGGCTTTGGCCCTTTTACAGCCGCAGGACAGGCGGTTTTTACTCAATCAGTTTGAAGTACCATGTAAATGGTAGTAGAATTGGGTGTGCTCGATATGCGATAGTCAGAACAGCTACATATGTATTTACATATTTACATACTTACATATGTACATATATACATTTTTACGTGCAAGCTAACCCTAACTCTTATCTCTCCTACTGATCTGAACAGCTTTCCTAACTGCGTTTTATGAGTGCTTTCTGTCGCGCGTTCGTCTGAACATGATCGAACACGCCTGCATCACCGCAACAAAAACAATAAGAGGCACATTTCTGTGTGCAGCTTGCGGTTTCGAGCTTGCGGTTTTGTACCTGCGGTTTTTTGCTAGCGGTTCAACATGATCGAACATGTCTGTCTGACCACAACAACCATAAGAGACAAATTTCGGTGTGTGGTGTAGTAAGTGAGAGAGCCGCGAAGCTTGCGGTTCTTGTTTACGGTTCTTGCTTGCGGTCGACAATAATAACAACAATAAGAGACCCATTTCGGTGTGTAGCATAAAGAGTGGGAGAGCCCTGCAGCTTGCAGATTTGTGCTTGAGATTGAGCACGATCTATCACGTCTGTATCGCCGTAACAACAACAATGTTGGGGTGTAGTGAGTGAGTGAGAGCCCTGCAGCTGATCTCGTTGAAAAGCTTATCTCTCGAGACCAGAAGGAAAAAACAGACGAAATAGTCATAGTCATAGTTCATAGAAATATGTACATACATATATTCACATGGTATATAAATATGTACATACATATGTACATACAATGTACATAATTATTTTTTTATGGGATCTCTAGAAAATGTGAGCTTTATGCATTCGTATTTTGGAAATTGTTTTAGACTCTTGGTAACTTTTCAATTACCAATTGGCTGAACATCGGCCTTCAATATCAACCTTAGACTTTCTCTAGCATTTCGCACTGAAATTCAATTTGAAAGCAAGTCATTCAAATCTTAATTACACATCTGTTCTATTTTATTCACTTTTGAAGAACTGACTGACTGACTATTCTGCATTGAAAATCCCCGTTTTCTGCCCAATGCAATTAAGGTGCAAAACAATCCTGGCAAACAATCCAATTAAGGCATACCTCAATCATCATTTCAAAAGTTTGCTCCCCCAAGCAAGCATCAGAACAGCAGTCGAGTCGAGTTTTCATTCTATAACTTTCTGTGAGCTTTCCCCTTCCCCTTTTTCGCCTGCTCTTTCTATGCTGCGAGGTTTTCTTTGGGAAAACTCTTTGACTGTTTATCATCGGCAGGGGCATCAGCAGATGCACTCAACCGCGGCTCCTGCTTCTGATGCAGCCTTTGAATTGATTGTTTTTATGCCAGAAATGTGTAGCCTACATTATAGCGTTTGACTGGCATAAGCGCCGACAAAGCGAAAAACATTTCAATTTAAGTGAAAATTCACTGGCTTTCAGCATTTTCGGGGCTAATCCCCGACTAAGCCAAATGGGCATTTTTTGGGGGGGTATCAGTGGGGGAGCGGCGTCAAAATCCAATTTGCAAGAGGCATAAATTAAAATACCCGCAATCACAGCACAAAATTGTAATTTCCGCTTTCGGACGAACGGACCGAACCGGACCATTGGTCATTGGGCCCCAGAGAGAGGTGGACCTTTCATTGATTTCTGACCCGCCCATTGACCATGTTAATTGCTTTATTAGCCCGATTGATTGATGTGCATATGCTCTGATGTCCGATGTCCAATGTCCCTGCAAATGGTAAATTCAATTATATAATTGCTGGTCTGCTTGCTGCTGGTCGCAGGGCCATTTGTGCGCACATTTCCGATTGCCGAGTGGCATCGACAGGCCGTTGAATGGCCTCATATTGCCATCATTATGACCAACGTTCTTACCCCTACCTTACCCCACCATCAATACGAACCAACCCATTGGATAGCAATTATGAAAAGCCATTCAACGTTTCTTTGTAGAGTGTTGTTAACCTTTCATTGAACCACTTGAGCGGCAGCAGTGCCACACGGATGCTGATGGAATGCATTCGCATTCGAATTCCAATCGATTCGTGCTCTTGAGACACTTGAAACATTTTGGAATTCCATGGACGGATACACGAGTGAGAGAGTGTATTTTTGTGTATTTCTGCTTTTGCACTTTTGCATTTTAATAATGCACTAAAATGCAACTAAAATGTAAACGTTTATGGCATTCAAAATGCCTTTAATTGGAGCAGAGAGCCAGCCACAGACTGCCATTCATTTGGAACATTTGCGGCCCAGAAGTCAAGAGTGTGCTTAAAGTTAACAAATTTGTTTAAATTCGCATTGGGGGAAATGCAATTTTCTATCATCAAATGCCATAATTTCATTTCATTTATGTAATAAAACAAGAACCACAAGAAACATCAGGGGCATCCGCAGCAGGCGGAGGAGTCGCCCCCATCAATGTCAGAGCCAGCGACACGACGCGAAGGCGACTCGGAAGGCAAGGCGTTGACAGCCTCGCACTTTGGCCATGTCTTTGGCTTGTTAGTGGCTGTAGCTGTGCGCTGCCTGCTGTTGCCTGATGTCTAAGTGGCTACTTGTAAACTTGTTAACAGTTTTGCCAACGCCAGCATTCAACATCCTGCCTACATTCGTTTAGGAAACACTCAAATGTTGTGCAATCGCTCAGTCAGAAAGGAATAGTTAAATTTATGGCCACACAGGGTACACGGGTACAGAGCACAAACTATTATCGGATTGTCGCTGTGTCTGCATCTGATTATGCTGCAGTTTCTGGTTGCAGTGGCCTGCAGCACCAGCAGCACTGGCTGGTGCTTTCCATAATTTATGTTTCTGCCATTTGGCACACGAAACTGCAGCCATGTTGCCGATGTTGCTGCCACTGCCATGCTCCATTTCAAATGCACCTCACACTCTCTCAAACGCAGCATTTAATTAAAAACGAGGAAGACACTGCAGGGAGATGCGACTTGAAGGTACCGTGTAAAGAATTCTGCATGTACGTGACTGTTTCGATTAAACGTGTCGCACGTCATGCAGCAGCGCCCCTCGGTGTGCCTTGTAGGAATAGGAGCAGGGACTTCTAAGGTTTGTACGGCTCCATCATCAACACAAATCGAATATATCCCACAACTCCACACTCTACCGTGCACACAAAATCATTTTTAATCCATACACCTGACTGCCAGGCCAGTCTGTGCCGCACATTTTGGCCACACCGTGCCGCACTTGTGCGCATTAACCATAATTGCAATCCATTATGCATGGCCCACAGCCACCCCACCCCTTGTGGCACATTCGCATTCGCTTCCGCCTCGTTATCATCATGAACCCAGCAGCATTAGAACCTGTAGCAGAACCAGGAGCAGCCATTCCCAGTATCTGTGTGGCTAATGGCCAAAGCTGCGGCTAAACGGACAAATAATGCAAAATGAGCATTTAATAAATTAAATATAAGGCCACAAAAACATGAAAGAATTAGAGCTACATAAATTAACAATTTATAATAAACGTTTGCACAATTAGGCCAGAGAAAAATGTAACTTACGCGTAGAGTTCCGAGCATTCTTTGGGTCCATGAATAATTCAATTCTGATCAATCAACAGCCCCCGTGTTTTGACAAAGTCAAAGAACTCTTTTGCACAAGACACACACGCTATTTATATATATGTATTCTGGTATTCTATAGATATATATTTTTCAGGCTATTTTTACGACTTTCGTTGGCCAAATTTAAACGCATTTCGAAAGGGTTGATGGGGCCTGGGAGTCGAGTCCCGACCGATATACGACAGGGGTCGTTGACAAAGAGTTCAAAGAGTTTCCCGCCTGGAATGATGGCCACATGATTTCAGGTCAAGTGCAGCAGCACGTATAGCGGGAGGAAAAAGCCCAAACCAAATGGAGAAGAGAACTATTTTCCATGTTCCACGAGAGCTCCTCTAACGCTGCTCTCAAACATTCTCTCTCTCTTTCCGTGTGGGGAAACGAAAGCGAAAACAGCGACCGATGGATCAGTCAACACTTAGAGCACATAGCAGCCCAGCGGACAGCAGCAGCACTCGACTCGGCATTCTCATTTCACAGTTGCCAAAGTTCGTTTGCCGCGACGCGTTGCAAGATCTCTCGATCGTCTCGGGCCGAGTGTTTGTTTCTAAAAATGTGCCACCAAAAATCAACCAACTAAATAGCAAAACAAAAAGGGAAAAATGTGTGCAAAAGTATTCTGTCTACTGCTGATCTTTGCCTCTCAGGCTGTCCTCAGGGGCAGCGAGGCCAAGCGTTTCTTTGGCGTTGGACAGCGCATCGAGGGGGATCAGCTGCTCCTCAAGGATGTCCAGCACTCGCGTCCTGCGGGCATAAGCGAGCAGCCACGTGTGATCTTCAACTACGAGATACCCGAACCCATCACCTACATTGAAATCGTCTCAGAGGAAGTAAGTCCGGATATCCATTGCGAATGTACACAGTATAGAAGTGACCTCTCGGTGCTACGTTCGTTTGCATATTCCCCAGAGCCCAAAATAGAAACAAAAAATTGTCGTTTTTTCGTCATTGCAGACGACAACAATATGTAGATGTGTGTGCGGTATATTTATATCCAGTATATGTGCCGCTGGGCCCACTGTTTACTACATCTTTTTGGCATTTATTCTTTTGTACCTGGTACTTGTCGGGGTTGCAGGGGGTATGTTGTGATTGTGCAGGAATATGTAACAGGCAGAAATAGAGAAAGGAAACTTTGTATATTAATTGATGAGGTTTTACTTGTGGATTTACTTTATTCTAAGAAAATGGGGCTTCTACCAGTGATTTGCACATAAAAAGAAATTAAATCAATGCCATAAATATTTCTGTTTACTTTATAAAATTCCTATCCAATATTCCACAAATTTCATTTCGGATAGGTATCTGGCAGTCGTCACCCTCCTCCTCCCCTAAACTCACTCAATATTTTGTTTATTTCTTTTGCCCTGAAATCAGATTGGATTATGAGCTGTGTGCTGTGCACCACGTAACAAATTTTGAACAGCTAATATACAAATATAATGGCATCTGTGGCCCGATAACTGAAAGTAATAATAATGCACTATAACACATACATTTTAACGACTAGAACAAAAATGTGCCTTTAACTAATTAAAGGCTAGGAATGTACTGTCGAAAAATGTGGCAGTTTTGTGGCAATGCCAAAATGTCAAATGAGATTTGGTGGCTAATGAGACAGAGGCAGGGGCAGAAATGTACATAGGATTTCGCTTGTTATTTCTAGAATATATATCGTGAAAATTGTGCTAAATGCATTTTCAATTTGAGGCATTTTCTTAAGTCAATTATGACGTGAGCTTTTCGCAAGAAAATACACAGAAATATACGCAGCCGAGTGTAAACATCTCGGAAATGGTGGCAGTCGCTGATGGATGTGGACATGCCTGATTGACTCCAACCCAAAGTGGATTGAGTGTCTGATCTCGTTGCCTCCCTTCCTCCATTTCAGAACATATACGCAGAGGTGAAGTTCAGCTACACAGATCATCTGGTTGTGGGCATGATCAGCGTTTTGGGCAGCAATCAGAGCCATGAAGATACGCTGCCCACGCCTGCCTTCGATGTGACCATTTTGATATTTGGCTTCAATCACACCATTTTGAATGTCAATCCCTCGTTGCTGATCAATCGCGATCGACAGTTTGAAGGTGAGATGCAGCCCTACGAGGACTATGAGGAGGATGAGGATGATGGCGAGTTCGGGCAGGTGAGCAAAGAGCTGACAGAGCTCTATGACAACATCAAGCGAGATGCCCTGGAGGTGGATATCGAGGAGGAAGACGACGAAATGGAAACAGAGACGGAGGGACCAGGCTCTAGCACCAGTTTGGAGTTTGACAACATCGACAAGGTCATTGAAATTGGCCACAGGCAGCCGGGTAGGTGATTTATTATTAACTGGATGATCCTGTAATTTAGTTTATTTGCTTCCCAGGCGATCAATTGGTGTACGAAACCTTTCAGACCTCCCCAAATGAGTCCGCGGTGGAAACCAATCACACGGTGGTCTTCTACTACGTCGACAGCGATTCCATAACCTACGTGAAGTTTGTCATCTTTGGAGTAAGTGCGTGCCAGACCTTCCTTTAGCCTTGGTTTAACTCTTCTTTTGCTTCAGCACTATTCGGACAGAAGCAACACGGATCCCAACTATTTGCCACCTGTGGCAGAGTACAGCCATTACTCCAGTTGCACTCTCAAGGCCGTCATCACGGACTTTAGCACCGTCTCGCTGTTTGTTCAGATGTTTGTCTACGGCTACAGGGCCCATGAGGCGCCGGAGACGTACGAGCCCTTTCTGCCGCCTCCGCACTGGCAGCGGCCTACGGATGAGCCGCCACTGACACCACTGCAGCGCATGCAACTGCTGATGATGACGGGCAAGGCCACCACTGCCGCTGCACCGTCGCACATGTCCGACGACGACGAAGAGGAGGAGGAAGATCACCGAAAAATGCGACCCGAGGATATGCACTACACGAGACAACGTGCCGACGATCAGGCAGAGGATGACAAGACGAATGCGGCACTGCCGCAGCTCGATCGTGGCAGCTGGGCGCTGATGTGGCTGCTGCTGTTGGTACTGCAGCAGCAGCAGCAGCAGTAGCACGGAGCGGAGGGGTGCGCAGGGGTGTCGTTAGTTAAACCATTGAAAGCTTTATGAGTAGACTTTAGTCCCAACATTCTTTGTATTGTATTTTATGAAATAAACTTCTGGCCCAAGCCAAGCAAAAGTGCCCCCCTCCCTAGTGCCTCAGTGGCCGACCTAAACAAATTGAAAAAGTTGCCACACAAAAGTAGGTCATGGCGCCGCCTGACCCCACCAACGACTTGCCACAACCCACATTCAGAGTCAGAGAACCACACACATATTAAGACACACTCACCCCTGCCCTGCACTGCCCTGCCCTGCCCAGCCTTTGGCCATAAAACAACTCCCTTGGCAAATTATCTGCGTCGGCGGTGGTTGATTTGGCATTGGGAAAACAAAAGGAAAAACTGTGCAACCAAAACCAACTGACGACAGCAGAGCAGACCAGAGCCACGAACCCATCCTGCCCGAATGTGTGAGTTTGTGTCTCTCTGTGTGCTTATTTGCTTGGACATTAAGTCAGAGAGAGAGAGAGCAAGACAGAGCGAGACCCAAATGTGTCCTTTGCAAAGGCAATTTATGTGCCTTGTATTTTGTTTCCCAAAAAAAAAAAGAACAACTGCAGAGGGAAAATGTAAATGAAAATAGAACAGCAGCAAGGAACGAACACAGCAAATAATCCTTTAAGCATTCAAAAGTTGAGAACAATTTACGAGTTCCAATATTTGGGATGTGGCTTTAGCTCTTTTCTGTTCCATGTTCTGCTCTGTTGCCTGTTCTGTGGCTGTCAAAGAAATCTAATAACTTTTATTTCAATTTCCGGCAAGCATGTCCAGCGGTCTTTTGCCTTTGTCTCATGTCTCTTGCAGATGAAAAAGGCTACCTGGAGCTAGACTCCGGAGGTGGCCTGACATTCCGGCATAGCGCCTGCAACAGAAAGAGTAAAATATGTCACAGTCTCAACACTCACACAAAGGACAGCTCAGAGTGTAATGCATATAGAGACGGAGAGCGTGGAGTCCAGTCGGAGGATTGGACATGTGAGTGAATGACTGCAACGGAGATGGAAACTTTTACCACAGCAGACACCCCATTGGGGGGTCTGGCAGCAATATTTATGTTCCCATTTACAGCTGAAATTTGAACAGAAGAGATGCGGAGCCGGAACAGCCAACAGCTTGGACAGAAATTGAAAAAGTACCGAGTACGGTGGGGTACTCCTCGTATTACACAAAAAGTTTTTATCCTTCAGACATATAATTCTGGCTTTATACAGGGACATACTCTGTGTGTCTGTGTGCGCGTCTAGGCGTGGCATTGTAAGCCATAAGGGATAAGCAGCGCACAAGTGTTCTTCCACCCAATCCAACCCAACCCAACCCAACCCTTACCCAAGCCCAGTCCGAGCCAAGCCCCGACATAAGGGGTGACGTGAGCTTTTGTCAATAACTTAATAACTTAAAATATGGTTTAATGCTCACGTAACAACATTTTGCCACTTGTGCCACGAGCACACACACACATACACCCACAGTCCACGGCTGGTGTGAAAGGGCTTCTCAACAGACCGAGATACAGGCAGAGACTGAGAGAACCTTTTGGGGAAGGTGGCTTAAGGGTCTCCCTTGCCCATGCCCTGTCAAAGCCAAGGCAATCGTGTAAAGGCAGACCAGGGCTAGAGCCAGACCCACCAGACAATGCCAATGCCAATGGCAATACGAATTTGGAAAGGGAATGGGAATACTGGCAACTTTTTTATGGGTGTGCGGTGCAGCGCCTTAGAGCTGTTTTCTGTCTCCATGTGGCGGCTCCTTTTCCGTGACTTACATGTGTACAAGGATATACATATGTACAAGGATACACCGCATACGATGGGATAGCATAGATATATCCGTGGCGTTTCGCCTTCTGGCTGTGCGCACACGTGTTCCTACCGTTTGATCCTTTTTTAATGCCCGCCCAAAACGTTGTATCGATTTTTATACATTTATTTCTCTTCTCTTCTCTGTCGCTGGTTTGTAATGTTATGCTTTTTCCCCTTGGCTGCCTTTTCAAATTTAAAAATGATTAAAATTACAGTGCGTTTCACGGAATTAAATAAAGTGCTGGAGCATTTATTCTATCTTTAAGCGAAGGGATTTTGCTGGCAGCATGAAAAAGGGAAAACTATCAAGTCTCTAGAGAGCAAAAGAAACGAGACCCATGTCAAAAGTTAACAGAGCAGCAAAAATATATAAATAATCAATAATGTTTGCAAAGTGTTGGGTCGTTTATTTTAGATGAAACAAACTATGAAATGGGATTAAATGATAGGAAGGCGCATTCTGGCTGCCTTTAGAAGTAAATTATGTATGGTTTTTAGATGGAGGCATTTTTGGTACATTTAACTGCCAAATTAGTATTATATCAATCAGTATTATATCATTGCTAAACACTTGAAAAAAGTATACAAAAACACAGAAAAGCGCTCTTGAAATTGGTGCCAACTAATTTGGGAGACAGGAGCTCACGGTAATTTGTTACAGAAATTTACACTCATTAAGGTACAGGGTAACTGGCAAGAATTCTGCCTTTTATTTATCAAGTAATAATTTATTTATATTCTATTTTATTGGTAAACTTTATTCATTTTTGCCTCGAACAACTCTTTAACCAAACATGAATGCACTTTTCGTATGGAATTATCTGCAATTTTCTGCCATTATTTTATTTTACCCCTAGTTTTATAGGCCTGAACCGCACAGTATTTCTTTATATTTACCATTACCACAATTTATTGTTTGGGGGCAGTCGCTTCAGTGCATCCTTTCTGCTTCTCTTCTTTGCATAAAGCCTACACAGGGCCCATGGCGAACGAGTGAACGGCCCGGCCCATTCTCCGCTTCTGTGTGCGTGTTTTTTGGGGGCAAGAGATGGAGACAAAACTCAACTCATTAGCGTGTTGCTAGTCCTCCAGTTGTTGCACTCCACAGATGGGAGAGGTAGGAGTACAGAGGCCCCGCTTTTGCCCGACAATGGGAACATTGGGCGTGGCATGTGTGGCACATGGTGTGGTGTGGTGTGTCTAGCTGACTGGTTGCTGCTGCATTTGAATTTGCATTTTATTAAATTTCAAAAGCTCTTCTCACATGTAACCCCATCCACACAGCCAACCACCCAGCCACCCATCCATCCATCCATCCACTCGACGGCTCACCTGAAGAGGCGGCGGCAGCGTCCATTGTTAGACAGGTGGGAGTGGCATATGGGTGGCAAGGCAGGGACTGGGACTGGGACTGTGGGATTTGATGCTGGCGAGTGCAAAGGTTGCACACATTGCATATTTATGCACTTAATAACGCATTTTAGCATGCTCAAGTGCAACTCATCTTTTGTAACATTACAGAGAGGAAAACAGAGAGGCGAATGTGGAGAATGGAAACGTCTCACAGAAAGACCAAGGGGGTAGCAAAATCTCACAGAAAATGGCAAAAGCAAAGAGGGAGAACAAAGCGAAATGAGTTTCCTCTGATTCTGAATGTGTCCCTCTCTCTAGCAGTGAGAAGAGAAGATGAGCAACAGAAATGATGTGTTCGTTCTCCTGTCTGTTGCTGACAAATGGAGCATGAGAGCATCGCAGCTGACATCCATCCTCAAAATGGATGCATTCTGCATCCTCGAACTCTGAGCTGCTTTCATTGTGTGGATGGGTGGCTGGATGGATGGATGCACAAATGGAATCCAAATTAAAGTGCATTCAAGAACTCATTCCAGGACAGGGCTCACATTGGACTCACTCGCGTATGTATATTGAAACAATTAAAAGCAACGAGAAGCTCGAATTGAAATTACTTTTGGTTCTCTGGCTGGAATAGTTCGTGCTTATGCAATCACAATGGACGAGGTTCGGTTGCATAATTGATTGATTGATGCAGCATGCAACAATTGAAGGGAAATGTTGGTTAGCCAGTGGCAGGGCTGCGGCAACAGCAGCTGTGTATGCGGTCAATCGCATACAGTTGTTGGCAGAAGTTGCCGTGTGGCCGTGTGGCAGGAGAGGCACATAGAAAAACCACAAATCCTGGGACGTGGCTCTCGATCGAAGCCAATGCAAACAAACAGAATGCTGGGTAAACCAATCAATGACACAACTGAAAGCCACAACGTCAACCAAGTGTGAAGACCGGGCGTGGAAAGTCGATGGCTGAGAGTGCAGATGGCTATTGGGAATGATTGAGCCGTGTATGTGGTTGCTTTTCTATATTGTAGTTCCCAGGGATGTACATACATGCACGGCCATGCACTGCAGCAAAAAGGGGTTCTACAATCAGGTACAAGTTTTCGCAGTGGAAAAAGGAATTGCCTTTTGTAGTTGTTGAAAAAACGAATTAAAGTTCTCAAAACTGGCATAGAATTATTCTGAGAATTATTCTTTAATTGTGTAATGGTTTTCTCTCAGTGCATCTCCTGGCCACATTAAATTACAGTTGTTAGTCAGCGACAGGGCCAGGAGAGTGCCAAGAACAAACAATCGAAGTGCAGCAGCACAGGACAGGAGGACTCTCCGACTTGAATCAATGGATGGATGGCTGGCTGCCTCGCTCGATTGTTTGGTTTTGCAGTCCTCTTTGGTTGTTTCTCTCTCGCTCTGGCACCACTTAAAGGAAGCCGAGAGCAGCAGTCCAAGACCGAGACGTTGGCCCTGTGCTTTGCTCCTTAATTGAAACTGTCAGCGGCAGGCCTTGGCCAAACGACATGGCCATAAATCAGTTGCAGAGCCCGAAGCGCCACTAAGCCAAGTTTATTTTCAAATTGTTGCCCCGTGCCTAAACAATTAAAAAGTTTTCAATTAACTCGCAGGCACAGAACACAGAACAGAGCCAAATTGGCACTTGTAATCGGCACCTGTTCAACAAGCGTAACCAAACGTAACATGGTCTGAGCGGCTGATGGGGCAGAAGGCTGTTGTTGCCAGGGGCTTTTTCCCTGTTTAAATAAGCCCAGATTGAGTGTGGGTGGTGGGACAGGGCTTGAGTATGGGACACACACTACTACAGGCAGGCACGTAATACATTTATTACGCGTGAGCACGCCGTTCCCCTTGTCAACGTGCGTGTGTGCGTATGTTTATGAGGCTGTCTGTGTGAGTGCGTACACAGAGAGAAAACAAAAAGATGTGTGCCCAAAAGTAAGCATTGCTATTGGCATTCCCATATATAAATTTATGTGGTTCGATGGTTTTTAATATCCCAAAACTGACACAGATCGAAGAGTTTGCAAGTCAAAATATCTCCTGTTTTCTCTCAGTGTATTTCTGTTCCGAGTAAATGAGTTTTCGGCAAGAGCATGCTCACATTTCGTTGCATACTTTCAGGGCTGCTGCTGTCGCTGCCTGCCTGCTGCCGTTTCTGATGAAAGTTTGACCAAACTTTAGCTTTAAAGCAAACCAAAATGACATGAATCTCTGGAGCTGTAGAGAGCGAGCGAGCTTCGCGTGCATACAATAAAAGCATGGAGGCGTATCGAAAGGTGGCAACAGCTCGGCATTTTTATGAGCGCCACGAAATGAACTAAAAACACGCACCAACAGAGCTCAGCACAGCACAGAGCAGCGTTGAAGTTTCTCTGCGTTTTCTGTGCGCAGGCGGTTACTATGGGGATATTGTACAATGTACTTGGTACATAGGGATAATGGTCTGCTGCACATAATTAGCCACTGCGACTGCGACTGCGAATGCGACTAGCCAGGAGCGGCATTCAAGTGGTTTTGTGGTCAGTGGCCAACAGTCGGGCACTCAACTGCTGTCGTCGCCGTCTGGGCACAAAGATTGAAAAGAACTCAATTACTTTTTACTGCTCGTAATTAAAACTGTGCAAAAAGCGTACAAAAAAAAGTTGAAATGGATTGTCCTCTGTCCTCTCTGTGTGTGGCAGGGCTAGAGCCAGTGGCAGTGGCAGTTTCAAATATTAATGATGTTAAGCTCTCCTCCGACGCTGCTTCCCTTTGGCGCTGACTCCATCAGCCAAGTTGCCAAGTTAATTACGCTAAGTGAACCATTTCAGCCAGGCCATCATCAACATCAGCAACAGCATCCAACATTCAGGAGCGTCTTTAGCTTCAGTTTCAGTTTCATCTTGAGCTTTTCCTTTGCTCAATTGTTATTCTTTTTTGCATTATTTCAAACTTTTGCACAAGCAAAAGACACATAAAAAAGTTGCAGCATACTTCTGCGCTTGGCATAAATATGCAAAATAGATTCCAACTCGACTCGACTCGAGTTTCTTCTTCTGTTGGCAGCTTTAATGCCATTTTGCCAGAGGTAAGACTGTAAATGTTTCGATAATAGATGGATTCTTAGACGCTACGTTTCGTAATTACAAGATCATTGTTAGACACAGTTGGCAGAAGGTACATAAGTTTAGCAGAATTTATAATCAAATTTGTGTTCGGAAATCTTCCAAAACCCAAAAGGAAGTCAAGAAAAGTCTCTGAGTTGCAGAAATCTCTTACTCCAAATTACTTTTGAATATTTTGTTAATTCACTTTGATTCTTTACAAGTTACTGCTAAATTATTCCCCTGAAACGCACTGTCCTTCCTTCCAATCACAATAATGGCAACAAATTAAGGACAAGTAAAATGTTTTCCCATCCCCTACTTAACGTTTTCACACATTACTGTCATTAGAATTTATTTGTTATGGATTCTGCATAATGTAATGCCCTTCAACCACTAGAGAGTAAATTATGATGTAAAGGAAAGGAAAATCCCCTTGGAAACATGCCTCAAATATATATTTGTGGACATGTGTGCGATGTGCATACAAGAAAAATCCAAGAGAGAGTATTGCTATTAAATTTCCATTTACGATTTGAGCTGTGCGCTTGGCCTTGTCCGCTGGCATGTCAATTTCTGAGTACAACCCTTGGGATGGCAAACGAAGCAGAAGACTCCGGCCAAACGATGGAAATGAAAATGTCTATGCAGAGTCGTGGTATATGGTATATCCTTCTGCATATGACAGACTCCACTGCAGGAGAGCAGCTTTGTCTTTGATTCTGACACAAGCTGTAAGGATGGATATCAAATCGAAGGACGTTGTTGTTCTATGGCCAATAAATCTGAGACAACGCGATGACGCACCACTCCCCTGCTCCGCCGTTCCACCACTCCATCATCAATATTCTATTAATGGCGACGCAGTTGTTAAAATATTATGATTCCCCGGCAAATTGGACACTCTCGAGAGTATTTTCTCGCTTGTTTTAATATGCAGATGATTTATTGCCAGTGGAAAGGGAAATGAGGCCAACTCCCCAATGAACGGATGGACAAAAAAAGGGGAAAATTCTACCATCGAGATAACGGAGGGGGTGGGAGAAGTGCTTATCGCTGGTAAATTGCTGCCAGGGCGTAACAAGGAATTAAGCTTGTGGCTTAGCGCACTTGCAGCACACCACTCACAATCGGAATGGCACTGGCAATGGCAATGGAAATGGAAACGGGAAATGAGGAAATGGGGAAATCGCAAGAGCACGCGTCGGCCTCACTCTGACAAACCTCGACACGTGTCCCGTGGCCGCACTTATACACCCACACACACCCCTCTTCAAAGCCCAGAGAGTCATACACGAGTGTTGAAAGCGAAATTGAAAACTGTTAAATAAATCGCAAAACGAGTTTATGGGCGCCGCAAAACAGAAAGGAAACCAGATACAGGGAGACGGACCGGACTCCAAAGATCCACTTGAGGCTGCTTCAGTTGCTGCTTCGTGGGCCACATTTCACTTAACTTTAATTTTGCGCTACAAAACACAGAAGTATCTGTATCTAAAGGAGCAGAACCATCAGAGCCATCAGAGAAGAGGCAGAATCATCAGTGGGAGGCAGAACCCAACAGAGGGGCAACTGGAAAAGAAGGACTGTAACGGTAGGAGGTTATGAGGATGTAGCTGGAGAGCTGTTGCTGGAGAGCTGTAGCTGGAGAATGCACGTGGAGGATACCGAAAGACAGAGACGTGATTGGATTTTTATATTCAATATAAAAAGGATTATATGGCATTTGTTGTGCAAGCATTGAAAGTTCATAATGATTGGAAAAGTTACGGCCCATCCACTCAGACAGTCAACCACCGTAACACCGTACAAGCAACAGCGCCAGCACCTTTCTCTTTTATTCCCCAATCCCCATAAAACCAACCAATCGATTGCCTCCCCTGGAGGTGGGGAGGTTGGCATGTAAAATCAATTTGAAGCCTGAAAAGCGTAGGGCGAACGTAACCAGAAATTAAGGCAATGTTGTGCACATTAGGGAATGCAACCTGAACAAGCACATGAGTCAGGGTTAGAGCTAAGGCGCCTCCCTTCTTAATAGTTTAAAATGCCCCACGGCTTAATGGACATGGTTCAGTATTTATTGAATTAATATTGAACCCCTTGGAAGAAGAACAAATGAGCCCGGACACATAGGGGGAATAATGACAGTTTGGACCGCACAGCTAATGGCTTTGGGTCGGAAGTGGGAGGGCAGCGGCACTTACCTCGGGTATATCATCTGGCACCTTTCCCATCCATGATAGCGAGAGTATCGTGCAGTCGCATTTTGTGTTGATGTTCCGCTCGAAATGTAAATGCATTTTATGTCCCCAGCTATATCCAATGTCCCACTAGTGGTTGGTTGTCCTCCGGTTGTTGTTCTACGCTTGTTCTCTGCCTGTTTGTAGTTGTTCTCCTGCACGGATTCAAGCCACACACATGTTGCCTACAAGAGAAAGAGAGAGAGAGAAGAGGGAGATAAATGGGAGTCAGTGGGGGAGGGTAAAGTTTCATTATCGTTTGGTATAACATGCCAATAACTAATTTACGATGAAAGCCAAATGGAGTGGCTGTTGCCACCGCTGTTCTGCCGCTTCCTTATCAGCCCCAGACACACACACGCCTCGCCTGC
Source organism: Drosophila subobscura (assembly GCF_008121235.1). Taxonomy (NCBI): domain Eukaryota; kingdom Metazoa; phylum Arthropoda; class Insecta; order Diptera; family Drosophilidae; genus Drosophila; species Drosophila subobscura. Next base: position 23,135,421 of record NC_048533.1, on the reverse strand, counting down.
CTTGCGGCTCTTTGTACGGGGATTTGTATAGATGGACGTGGACTGATGGGGTGTTTGGGGGCATATGCTAGCCATCCCGGAACCCCAATATTATATATCAACTATGTGCATCTCCCCCCTACCCCTTTAGGGCACATAATTTGAAGCACACTTTCCAGGGCACGCTAATTGGTATTAGTGGCCGAGTGGTGCTGTGTCCTATCTTCCTCTGGCAAGACCAAACAACCTGAATAACCCTACGGATAACCAACTCTCTCGCACTCGCACATGGCACATAAAAATGCTTTCTAGCAAATGGTTTTACGTACACATAAAGACACACACACAGACACCCAGAGAGCCAAAAAGTTGTGCGTTTGCCTCCCGATCTAAAATAATAAACGAGAAAGAAAGAAAAAAAAAAAAAAGATGCACAGAATATGATATATAAAACTGGGAGAGCAAAAAAAGTTGTGTCGAGAGCTTCGTCCTTTTGTGTGTACATTTTCTCCTCATTTAAATAATTTAAAAAGTTTTCAGGCAAAAACTCAACCGAGTCGAGTGGCGGAGAGGCACGCAGAAGAGCAGAAAGCTGAGGACAAAGGCAGCAGGAATGATATTTTGTGGCGTGGCGAATAACGTATATCCTGTACGGCCAAAAAATGTTACAATTAAGGTAATTTTCCATGCAGAATTTTATAAAAATTAGAGATAGAGAGACGGAAAAGTTTTCCCCAATAAAACTATAATAAATACAAAATATTTTCTTTGTTTTTGGGGGTTTTTTCTATCATAATTTCTGAATTTCTGTCAAAGTATTTACCCTCTTTATCTAGGATATCACAATCCTATGCAGCAGGCTAAAGCCAAGAGCAATGCTCGCAGAGAGTACGACAATGTTTCAAATTATGTCTGAATAATTGATATGGCTTGCTGCTGGATGGATGGATGAATGCCTGGGGCTATGTTCTCTACTGTCTGCTGTCTGTCGTTTGGTGCCTGCCTGAACTGCTTGACTCTATCTGGCTTCTGGCTTTATGCAGTACAATATTTTTGGTCTAGCTGGCAGCAAGTCAACATTTGCCTTTGCCCAGGCAATGCCTCCGGCCGAGAGCGCACGCATTCGCTTCAATTAGGTCGTGTGCTTTGTCTGATTGAATTTGTCATGTGATACACAATTTTTGATTGCGTATACGCCCCCGAGGGTGGGCCGTCATCAACAAAGAGAGATCCCAGGGACTCTGCCTCGCAGACAGAGAGAGAATAAAACTAATGGAATCTCTATAAGAGGGAAACCTTTTTGGCTGCTTAAATATTGATAAAAAGCCAACTACATTTCGTTATAAATGGAGAAGCGAAAAAAAAGTGCTCTGAATTCCACTTCAAAATTCAGAGACAGACACGAGACGAGACTTCCTCTGCAAGAGAGAGAGTGGGAGAGGCAGTAGCAGAGTAGCCGTGTAGCCGTGTGGCAGGGTAGCAGTCGGGCGAGTGGAATGCATTGTCGAGTAGTTCTCGAGATGAATGATTGCACATTTGCCCCAGGCCATATTTTTGGTACGTGTTACTTTTGCCACTCTGCCGCACACACAGACCGGCTTTGTTTGGCTGCCTTTTTAAATTGTGCAACGTGCCACACTTTACAAGGCAACCCGACTACCTCCACCTGACATGCCACTCGCCTCCACTCCGCCATTTGCTATCCGCTCTCCGCTTTTATGCGACATTGAGCACTTTTCAGCACCGTGCGGTTCACGGCCGTCATAAGGCTGCAAAAATCAACGAAAATACACCGAAGCACTGCCAGCCAGCAATGCTGTCGAAATGCCCGTCAAAGGTTTCGGTGGGTCGGTCGGTCTGTGCAGGTGGGCCAATGGACATGACAGTAGCGTCGACGGTCGAGACATCATGAAATATGCATTTAACCATCAACAATGGTTTGAGTCCTGCCAAAGGCAAAGCCTTTTATGCCGTGATATCAACGTGAAATAACCAAAAATAGCTCTCACTGCTTGAACGCTGCACAAGCCAAAAGCAAACGTCAATAGCAGTTTTTATTGATTTAACGTTCGAATTAAATGCAGTGAAAGGTTTTGCACAAGTGCAGTCGAGGCCAACTTGCAACTTGAAAGTGTAGGAAAGAGTAGAAAATCTGTGAGATAACTACAGGAATTTAAGTTACAATCAGTCTAAAGGTAAAGAAATTAACTCGAAATTATTTCTTACACATAAATATCAATTTTAATTGGGGCCATTTCACACCGAACTCACTGAGAATTCTTAATTTAATTATCTACAAGTTCTCAGGAATTTATCACGCCTTCCACAACATCAAGTTGCCGTGCAAGAAATGGCCAACATTCCAGAGAGTTTCAAGTCTAAAATCAATTAAAATCCGTTTAAGACAAAACAAATAACAATTGCAGATGTTAAATGAATATTTCCTTGGCCATTAGGCTCCAGCAATAGTCATTTTCGTGCACCTCACACCTCACACCCATAAGAGACAAGACTCTGTGTGTGTGGCACGAGGCAAGGATTTGTTTTCGGCTTTGCCATTAAAAGTTAATTATGTGGAAGGAAGCAGAACAGAACTGAAAGACAGACACACATTGAAAGACACAGAGGGTAAGTTTTGTTGCTTGTTAGTTTGGATTCCTCCCAATGCTCCCCTCCCTTTGGCTGCAATTAAGTTGCCGCCCAAAATGGGATTGCGTATACGCTTCATTGTAAGCAAGTTGGCTCCTACGCTCCGCTCCTAAGGCGCTTAACTACAACTACAGTCGGTCGGTCGGTAACAACTTTTGATCTTTTGCGCTTGTGAGCATAATTTTGTGAGCGCACCCACCCGCCTGCCCAGTTTTATGAGGCACACATTTTCTACGTGAATGTTCAGCTTGGCCCCCACTTAATCCGCGCTGAAATCATGATTTACTTTTTTATCCCTCGCGCATGTCCTGCCATCATGTCTGGGAATTAATTGCCGCAATTTGCGGGCACAGGATAGGACAGCGCAGCGCAGCACAGGACAGGACAGCATTTAAATGCGAGTGCACGCATTTGTTTTATTTGCCAAAGCTTTTCATTTACCTAAAAGGCGCTGGCCATTGTTTTAGTAGTTTTGTTGCAGGGAAATGCCCTTGAACCGCTTGCAACCAACCAGCTCCCTCTCTCTCTCTCTCTTTCGTAGTATAATGAAAACGCAGTGAGGCATGCAACAAGACCTGCCACAAAGTACAGCAGAAGGAAGGAACAACTTTGTGCCCGTTTCGAGCGGAGGCCCCTGCGCCAGGGCCACTTCGTGCTGTCGTGGCCACAAGAAAATGTATTATTTAGTAGCATTTATCGGGAAAAGGATCTAAGGTCTGCTTTGGTTTTGGTTTTGGGTTCCGCATAATTATGTATGCCCCAGTACTCGTATTGGGGCTTTGTTCTGTGCCGCATGCCACGCAACCAACGAGATTGAAACAAGTTCAAAGCACACTCTTGGCTCTGCTGCTCCCCTGATGTTGATGGGGGCCACAGGCGGCCACAGGACACCCAAGTAATTGCCTGGAGTTCCAGTTACTGTGTTGCCACTGCCCATGGGGCATTCGCTTTAATTAGCCGCACGCCAGCGAGCACAAGAAATGCGTTCGAAGCCGTGGACAAACAAATCAGATGGGAAAACGAAGAGGAATATTACATGTGCTTGATATTTTGACTTGTATAGAAGGTTACCCGATACATGCTGGGAACAGATTTAATTTCCAAAAATACTACCAAAGAAATAGTTAATTTAATATGTTATTTTCCTCTACTAACATCGATTCTGGAGACGCAACAACTATTGTAGTACATGCTTTTAATTGTCAAGTATTTCCTTTGGCTTCTTGTGGGGGCTGAGGCTTATGACCCACCCTATTGTGTACGCCCCAACCAACCGGAATCCCCCTTGTACGACAGCCTCCCTTGTTAGTCTCTCAACCAAAAGACAAGAAAAAGCAATAAAATTTTGCATAAATGATGAAATAAATGACAAGCCAAGAAAAGCAACATTGACAAATACTCTGGCATCGAAGGAGAATGACACAGAGCAAGAGGGAGCACCGCACCAAAGAGAAAGAGAGAGAGAGCGGTAAGGAAGGGCAGAGAGAGTCACCGACTGAGAGTTGGCTGTGGCGTTGGCAGTTGCTGGTGTGAGAGAGACAAACAGCTCTTTGGGGTTCTGAGAACAGTTAAATGTACGAGCATGTTGTGTGTGTGTGTGTGTGTGCACTGAGCTTTAATGGGGAGCGGCGGCAATGGGGGAACGGGACTCTATACGGAACGATGGCACTGGGGAAATGCCATATAAAAGCTGACGGGCGGCGGCTCTCCTTCCTTTTCATCCTTCAATTTTTTCCCATTGCTGTTGCTGTTGTCGTAACTGCTGCTTGTTTATTGACTTGATGCGGGCGGGGCGCTACCGAAACCCCCCAATGCCACAATCCATCGTACGGCGAGAGGGGGGTGTGTCGTATAATTTGTTTCTACTTTAACCTAACCCTCCCTGGGCCCCACCCACCAACCTCTAGCTCTTTAGTCCCTGCAATCCCTCTCTGACGAGGAAAATTGTGCGCCTCAATGGCGCTACTTCTCTCCGCCGCAACGGCTCCCGTTGCTGTTGCTGTTCTTGTTGCTGGTTTTGTTGCCGGGTGCGTTTTCTCTACTCTAGCAGAAGGAAGGGTATTATGACTTTGAGCAGAAGTTTGCTACGGAGGGGTGGAATGTCTAACTTCATACAAAAATAGATGTACCAAAATATGTGACAACGAGAATATACAATATAAAAAAAAACACTGATAAAAACAGAATTGCTACCAAAGATAATTCACGAAATGCTTACAAATTTTAGTAAAGGGTATCAAAAGCGTCGCCTGCTAGAGTTCCCATTGTAATATAAACAATTTTTTTCATTGTTGGTTGCTTCTTTTCTGTTGTTGTTTCTTCGCTCTCTTGCTCTTCTTTCTGTAGTTTCTTCTTTCTCTTGTTATTTTTCTGTTGTTTCCTCTTTAGTTATGCAAAATAATAAAAATACCCGCAAATTCAGATATTGGCAAGGTAAACAACAGCCCCGCCCACACACAACCACCGCCCCCCCTGCATGGGTGTGTGTGTGTTGTCAATGGCGAAAATATTGGCAAAACATTCAACAAAAAAAGCAACCGCAAGCCGCCGCCGTCGTCTCGCCACTGCTGCACTTGAACTTGCCACAAAATCAACGCCCAACTACCCACCCACTACACCCATCCGCTCAAACGTCACAAATTATATAATGCAAAAAAAAACGAAGAAAAAATGTATGTAAATTGAAGATAAACATAAAACAACAGAGAAAACGCAACGAAACGCTCATTGCAAATAAATAAAACAGAATGTAAATGACCTTGAGGCCGGGGCGGCGGCAGCGGCACACATTCCCACACATCTTCCGCGCCCCTTGGCACCCACAAACTTTAAAATAATTTCTCAAAGAGCAGAGTCGTCGCCAATGGGTGGGAGGGGGGAGGAAGAAGAGCAGCAGCCAAAAACATGAAGACGAGAAGTGTGAGGAGGAGAGCGCAGAGCCAAGAACAACAGCTAGTCATTGGCGGTCATGCGTTGGCGTTGGCGTCGCGGTCGCGTTCGCTGTTGACGCCAGCAGAGCAGCAGGTCATCTAAATTATGCAAAAACTGCGAGGCACACACACACCAAGAAACGTGCGGAAATATACATGTATGAATGAATAACGGTTATCGCTCCAACTAACGGAATTTCAATATCAGCACGCATTTGAGTTACAGGGCGCCCCCACTCCGCCACTGCCAAGCCAAACGTTGGATGAACCGCTTTTTTTATGGGCGCGTTTATGATTGCCTCTGCCAGAAATGTGCCGTTCCCTACTGCCCCCGCGGACCCGTTACAGGCAACACACGCACACACACTGGCATACAAGGAAGCGTGCCAATGCCAATCGATTTTCACTGTCATTGCTTCGCTTCAATTGATGCGGGGATTAATCGAAAACGTGCGTGGGCAGAGCTTCTTCCTCTGCCGCTGCACTGCTGCTGCCGTAACTAACTGTTAAATTCCAGGCATTTCTAGCCAAAACACACACTCGAAAAAATGTGCCACAAAAGCAGCGAAGCGCTAAGCGCTAAGCAAATATTGCTAGAAACGCTGATAACAAAAAAAAAGACTTTAATTAGAGGCTAAATCTAAAGGGAGTTTGGGGGAGCGGAGGAAGGTGTGTTGTTGTGGTCGGCAGCATTGTGTCGCCACAACAACACTCCCACACTTCCAGAGAGAGCCATGGACATGCCACCGAGAGTGTGTCTGTGTAGGCAGCAACCGGAGCCAGAGCCAGAGCCCGGGGCCGATTCCGGAATCCACCCCCGGAATCCATCGCCATCCCTGCTGAAACGAACGATTGCCACTGCATGGAGACAACGAAATTCCGCCACTCACCTGTGCTGCTCCTGCTGCTGCGGGTGGTGTCCCTGTGCTTCCAGGTATCCACTGCAATGCTGGACGCCAATCTAATTATAGTTTTTTTTCAACCGATTCCCGGATGCAGCTTAAGCTCCGCTCTCTCTGATGTGTGTGCGTGCGTGTAGGTTTACTTTTTGCAATTGTTAAAGCAGACGTTCCGTTTTTTCGTTCGCTGCTCCTCTACTACACGGATGGCACACAGACGCGCGCATGGCACACACTCACACACACTCGCGTAACGCACATGCAACGGTTAAAATTCCGTTGGCCACGGCCAGCACACAGCTTTCATCGACTTCCGAACGTAAACTGTGGCCATTGGATTGTCGCCGCTCGCATTGCAGGAAAAGTCGGAAAATTTGTCGGGTCGGGGAAGAGCGCGCCTGCGCTTACCGATTCGCACATTTTCTTATCACTGAAGCTCTTGAAAAACTGACGGAATTTACGCGCTTCTAACGGGACGCCTTTTTGTTGTTATTTCGGGGGTATTGATTTTATGTACTTTAACGCTTGTGCCAGCAACATTTAACGGATGCGAAACTGTTGAAATGTTCCCAGTGATGCAGCGACAGCATCTGCAACTCGCGGAACAACCAAAAATAGGGATTTCTTTCAGAAATTGTAATAATTCCGAATAGTTTCAGCCTGCCTGGTGACTCCCGCTCCAACGAACCGCGATTGCTGCGATGTATATCGATACATCGATAGTGGGTCAGGTGTGTTTTCTGGCAACGCTGCAATTAGTGCTGTGAAACACGAAATGTCCGATTTGCATTGCTATCCAACACTCGCGCTGATTTCTCGTTCTCTCGTTCATAATAAAAATTGTCAATAACTTTGCTCAGAAAGTAGTTACTGCAACTAATTCTTAAGAGCGCGACTAGGTTGTGCAACTCGTGTGTGTGCGTGTGTGTGTGTGTGTCCGTCTAGTGTCCAGCGTACTCCTGGCCCTACCACCTTGTACGTGCTGGAGAGCAAAAGAATTGTGCAATAGGCATTCCCCTCCATAAAAATCGAAGGATTTTGTCGTCGCGTTCGTGGAGAATCTCGTGTGTGGAGAAAATGTGAAACGTGAAACTGCAGCCCATAACCCAAACAGCGGCAGTCGACGAAAGTCTATCAAACATGTGCTTGGTGGAGCATGCGGGGGACCAGCAGAAGCAGCCATCATCGCCAGTGACGTCTTCCACAACATTCTGCTCAAATCGCAATCGCAACAACAAACCCTCCCCCTCCTCCATTACCATAGTAAACAGCCAGCAGCAGCAGCAGCACCATCATCAGAGCCTGCGTAGTGGCGCCAGCACCTCCATTACCACTCCCACTACCACCACATCGCCGACCTTCAATGCGAAGTACAGGCGAAAATGCTTGCTCCTGCTGACGCTGCTCCTCTTCCACGGCTGCTTCAGCGGCCTGCATCGGGCCAGCGCGTACAATTGCACGGCGCACGGGAGTCGCTGCCAGAACGATGGCCAGTGCCAGGAGGATGGACAATGCCTGTGCGCGGACGGGTGGCAGGGGCCCGAGTGCCAGTTTTGCGGTGGAAAAGTGCGGTAAGTTCTGCTCAAAGGTGTTGGTGCAGGGAGTGAAGTGCTTCTGTTCCATGATTCATACTAAATAAAATAAAAAACACAAAATTCTGCGTCAACGTTATCCAATCAACGCTCCACACTCTTTCTTTTTTTTTTGTGTTGTATGGCCTATTTGTGTCAAGCAACGGTTTGGTTTTTCTCGTGGAACGGGTTCTTACCTCTCTCTCTCTCTGTCTCTCACTGGTTGAGTCTCTCCCTGTCTCTTTGTGGACCCGCTCTGAGCGTTCTTTCACCTGCTTTCTACGGTCAAACAGAACACAGTCGCCCCTCCTGTCACTGCCAATACGGATTATTTAATTAACCTGCTTTTGACTTTGAACTTGTCCGGGGAGATGGACAGGTTTTGTCTCTCCGCCAAATGAAGTTCTCTTGGCCAGGCTAATGTCAGATACGTGCATATGTAGGTTCATATATTATATAGCGTTATAAAGCTTATGAAATGCTTTGTTTATGTTTCCAGTGCTGTTTGCACAGCAAACTCGATAAGAGGGAAAGAGAGAGAAAAAGTACTATCTTGACATTAACTAAGCTCTGGGGTGCTTTCAGCGTTTTAAAACAAATGCCCTGCGGCGTTGCCTGATGATGGATCCGCAAAAACATGCGCACCCAGTCATTAAGGTTGTTTCACCTGCCGCAAATTATGCATTTCTGATCTCCCAGCTCTAGTTTATAACCTGGACTTTCTGTACTTTTCGATTTACGTAGCTGATACGCGAAATCTTCCCCAGTCGCTTATCATTTATCAGTTGCGCTTATCGCTGGGCGGAGAGAGTATTACGGTTTTAGTTGGACTTGCCCTATCTCTCACTCGCTCCCATCAAACCAACCACCCACCCACCTGTCGTCTGTGTTTGCACACGATTCGCATTTGAATGGGCTTTGGGCAGCAACAACACAAACTACAAAGTGAAACTGGGTGGCTCTTCTCCATTAATGCATTCCAAGTCATTGCACACATGACGAAGGCGACCCTACTGGTCACCTACACTTGCTCTCCCTCTCTCTCTCCCTATGACTCTCTTTGTGCGTAGCCCAAAATGGTATATAAATAGACATTTGTATACCCTACTGACATTCGTTTGTGTTATTTCAGTGCAAGAATCACTCGATGCAAATGTACAGTAATACTTGGCAGAGTGCACACATGCTCAATGTAACCTGAGCCACAGCATACGTACACCCGAAACCACTTTCCCTCAGTTAATTGCTTAAACATCTTGGGGAGAATCTGTAAGGCCTGCTCTGCCATGTGTAGGGTAATCCTATGAGAGAATGCGAATGAGAGACGAGCGAAAAGAAAGCAGTTATTTTTAAGCGGATGTGTGACTGGAATATGAGAGTCGACTGTTGAATGCCCTGATTGAGTTTCATGCAGTGACTGACATGCGTTACAGCTCAAATAGCTCATACCCTCAGCGCAGCAGACATTTCCATTTATTATCCCCATCTGCGTGTGTGTGTGCGTGTTTGTGCTATAACAAAGAGTGCAGCATAAGGCTGGAAGTAAGGGAAAGAGTAAATAAAGAACGGTCACCTTTTGTGCACACTCAACAGTTGAGAGGCTTCAGCTGTGGTCGGTCTCCGTCTCCATCTCTCTTTCTCTGTAGCTTTTTCCATCAATGAATGGGGGGAGATTGCATTTACGCTGGCCGGCAAATTCAATTATCTTTGAACAGTCTGAACAATGGATGCTGCTCCATTGGCATTGCACATGTAGTCGCCTCCATTGAATCGATTGCGGAATTGATTTATCATTTGCCACATCGATTACGCTTTATACGGAATCATTTCACATTTCCCCTCCCACCCCTACATCACTCTCTTTTTTTCTCTTTGTGTGTCTCTGTGTTGCAGCATGTACCATCCCATGGGCACGATACACGACGGTTGGGGCAACTATTCGGTGAGTGTCAAGTGCAGTTGGCTTATCGATGCCCGCCACCCGCACTGGGGACGGCGACATAATGCCAATTCGCCAAGAACCTCCAATATACGGATTCACCTACGAGAATTTGCCACGGAATGCGGCTGGGATCACCTGTACATATACGATGGCGACAGCGTAGACTCGCCCCTGCTGGCGGTCTTCAGGTGAGTGACATTACTTGTGACCCCTGTCTCAATGGCTGACCTTTATTCTCTTCGTCTTTCTGTCTTGCAGTGGCCTCATGTACAGGGGGAACTTCTCCATACGACGGGTGCCGCAGGTGATAGCCAGATCGGGCACTGCCCTGGTGCACTTCTTCAGTGACGATGCCTACAACATGTCTGGCTTCAATCTCACCTACAAAATGAATGGCTGTCCCACGGATAGCGATGGTATGGAGTCTGCCTTTGCACTCAACTGTACTCCAATTGATTTTCCCATCTATTTGCAGAGGTGGAGTGCTCGGGGCATGGCAAGTGCCGGGATGGTGAATGCATCTGTGATCCCATGTACAGGGGCGAGGCCTGCAATATGGCTGCCTGTCCAGGCAATTGCTTGGAGGAGAAGAACCAAGGCCACTGCAGACTAGACCAGGAGCGGTGAGTCCTTACAGTACACAAAACTCATCGTAATACTAATTTTTTGCTATTTTCTTAGTTGCATCTGCTACGATGGCTTTGCTGGCGATGATTGCAGTCAGGTCAGTGCCCATGGCGCCTGGACCACTGTACATCCCAAGCACTCACCGGCGCCAGCGGGCAGTGCCTCCCATGGCGCCACCGTATGGCGTGACACTCTGCACATTGTGGGCGGTGAATCGTATGGACGCGGCGAGCTAATGAGTACCTATGACTTTAACGGCAATGTGTGGGAGACTGTACATCCGGAGGATGGCGGCGAGGTGCCCGACAAGCGCTATGGCACCTCCACCGTCATGTATGGCGACAAGATCTTCATGTACGGCGGCGTCGTCAAGGGCCAGGGCATCTCCAATGAGCTGTGGGCCTTCGATGTGTCGGCCAAGACGTGGGAGAACATCACCGTGCGAACGGACGCATGCAATGTAACCACCTCGCCAAGTGGCATGTGCGGGCCACTCCATGTGGTGGGGCACACGGCCACGCTGGTCCCCGGATTCGGGGACAAGAACAACTATCAGTATATGGTGGTCATCTTTGGGCATTCGCCCCACTATGGCTACCTCAACACGGTGCAGGAGTTCAACTTCGGCTCGCGTGAGTGGCGCATTGTCCAGACCTCTGGCTACGTGGTGAAAGGCGGCTACGGACACAGCGCCGCCTACGATTTTCTCACAGAGAAGGTCTACGTCTATGGTGGCATTGTGTCGGAGAGCGAGTCCAGCCAGGTGCTGAGCTCGCGGCTGTACGCGTACGAGCCATCCACGCGCATCTGGAGCCTGCTCTCGTCGGCGCCCAGTGCCCGGCTGCTGCACACCGCAAACTTTGTGAACCAGGGCCTGATGATGGTCTTCGGGGGAAACACGCACAACGACACCTCCACGAGCTATGGCGCCAAGTGCTACAGCAAGGACCTGCTCGTCTATGACGTCTACTGTGATTCCTGGCACTTCCATCAGATGCCCAGCTACCTGCAGGCGGATCTGGCACGCTTTGGCCACAGTTCGGTTGTGTTTGAGGATGCTCTCTACATCTACGGGGGATTCAACGGCCAGCTGCTGAACGACATCTTGCGCTACCAGCCGGGCTACTGCAGCTACTACACCAAGCAGGAGAAGTGCACCAGCGCCCGGCCCGGCATCAAGTGCATCTGGGATGTGCAGAAGATGCGCTGCATTTCGATCACCCAAGTGCAGCGGTCTGCCATTTATGGCCGGGAGCAGTATGACTATGTGGCGTGCCCCTCGAAGAGTCGTCTCACCATGACCTCGGAGCTGCTGCACGATGTCCTGCGCTGCCAGGAGCTGGGCAACTGTCAGTCCTGCGTCTCGACAGCCTTCGATTGCACCTACTGCGGCAATGGAGTGTGCAGCAAGGAACGTTGCCGCGAGACCACATCCGTGGCCTCCGTCTTCCTCGAATTGTCGACGCATCAGTCCGTGCCGCAAGTGCCGGCAACGACAGTGGGACCGCCGCTGAATGCCAAGCGATTGGAAGCCTGTCCCGTGTCGGAGGATTTCCTCATGCAGTCCGTCTGCGAGCAGCTGCACAACTGTCGCGCCTGCTCCTCGAACACGGCCTGCAAGTGGGATACGGAGCAGAATCGCTGCCGCAGTCATAGCTCTACATCCACAGCTGTCCTGGTGTCAAATCGCACGCAGGATGATGTCGTCTGTCCGCCAGCTTGTGCGACGCTCACCAATTGCCAGAACTGCACGGAGGATGAGTGCATTTGGTGCCAGAACGAGCAGCGCTGCGTGGATCGCAATGCCTACACGGCCAGCTTCCCCTACGGCCAGTGTCGGGAGTGGACCACCTTCACGGCCAAGTGCCGCTCCTCCCCGGTGACGGCGCTGAGCATCGGCACCACCACGGCCCTGTCGAGTGCCCAGTGTGGCTACTACAACAGCTGCCAGCAGTGTCTCGATGATCCGGCCTGCGGTTGGTGCGACAACGGCTCCAACACTGGCCTCGGACGGTGTGTGGTGGGTGGTGCCCTGGCACCGTACGACGAGACAGAGTGCGCCCTGAAGCACTGGTTCTTCACGTCGTGTCCGCGCTGCAACTGCAATGGGCATTCTGTGTGCAACGATCAGCAGCACTGCGAGCAGCCGTGCAACAATCTGACGACTGGCGTACATTGCGAGAAGTGCCGGACGGGATACTGGGGCAGTCCCATCAACGGGGGGAAGTGCCAGCGCTGCGAGTGCAACGGTCAGGGCGTCTATTGTCATCCGGATACTGGCAAGTGCTACTGCACCACAAAGGGCATTGTCGGCGATCATTGCGAGAAGTGTGACTCCCAGAATCATTACCATGGCGATCCGCTCAAGGGCTCGTGCTACTACGAGCTCACCATTGACTACCAGTTCACGTTCAACCTGTCGAAGAAGGAGGACCGACACTTCACCCAAATCAACTTTCGCAATTCGCCCGGCAAGCCGGAGATCGACGCGGACTTTACGATTACCTGCAGTGTGCCGGCCAAAATGGACATCTCGGTGAAGCGAGCCGGTTCGCCAGACATGCTCATTTTGGTGGGCGTCAACTGCTCGACGTTCCGCCATCGGTTCCCCAAGACCGAATATCAATTCGGTCATTCGCCGGATGACAATAGCTCGCTGACGACATTCTATGTGTTTGTGCATGACTTCCAGCCCCCCATCTGGATACAGATTGCATTTTCCCAGTATCCCAAGCTCAATCTGCAGCAGTTCTTCATTACCTTCTCCTCCTGCTTCCTGCTGCTGCTCCTCATGGCCGCTGTTCTCTGGAAGATAAAGCAAAAGTATGACATGTTCCGGCGACGTCAGCGTTTGTTTGTCGAAATGGAACAGATGGCCAGTCGACCATTCTCACAGGTAAATCCACTTTTTATAGCCCAAATGGACACACATTCCTGACTCGTTCTTTGATTTCTCTTTAGGTGCTCGTCGACATTGAAAACCGCGAAAGTATTGATCTGAGTCTAACGCTGGAGGGCATTGGCCATATGTCCAAGAAACGAAAAAAGGTGGGCGAAACGAGCTGCCAAAAATGCTTTTATTTTATTAACCATATTTCGGTGTTGTTTCTTCTCTTTAGGAATGTCCCAGTCCCATTGCTTTGGAGCCTTGCAGCGGCAATCGAGCGGCTGTGCTCTCGCTTCTAGTCCGGCTGCCCACGGGTTTGATTTAATTTTATATCTTTAAACCTGTATCAATTGCTAATCTATTTCGTTTTATTCTCTTTATTGATTAGGTGGCCAATCGCAAGCGCCGACGGGTCAATCGAATGGCCTGGCTGTAGCCAGCGCCTTAGTCACGCTCGGTCCGCGTCGTCCGTCGATGGAGCTGCATCCGAAGGAGCCAAAATCGAAGCGCAAGCAGAGCCAGCATCCGGAGAGTTGTACATAATGTAACAATAACGCTAATGCATACCTATATAATTCTAATAATAATATAATAATAATGATACAGATAATAATTTTGATAATATGTAAACTAGCGATAATAGGTATATAGCGCGTATTTGCCCCCCACATTCGACCTCCTTCTGCGAGTACTAAGCGACGCGAAGGGCATGCATGCTAGCAAGTTGATAATCCTGCAGTTATTATTACTTTAAAAAAAATTAGACGAATAACAAAACCAACAACAACAAGAAAGAAACAAAACAATAGGGAGAAACGCGAGAAACAAAAAACAAAAATCCAATAATAGTAATTTTTTAGCAAAAACGACATATTTATACACGGTTATATGTATGTATATGTATGTACATATATATATATATATATATATATGTTGATGATATAGTTGATAGGTCGAGTAGCGTTGCAATAGTTATAAATGTTTAATTTATTATTTATACCGCATATGTGAGAGATCAGCAGCAGTCGCAGGAGCAGCAGCAGCAGCTGTATTCAAGATTAACATTATTGTATGTATTTTTTTACCCTTATCACATAGCTTAAGCGTGTTGTTAGAATTTATTTATGCAAATTTATGTGCGCCACAGCACCGGAAGAAGCAAAAGTCAGGAAGCAGCGTTGAAAAACAAAACACAAAAACAAAAGACATTTATTTGATTTCCGTAAACAAAACAAAAACCAACAAGTGATGAACAAAATCCATATAAACGAGAGACACATCCGATTATACAAGGAGTTAAGAAGTTAACCGATTTATATATATATATATCAATATATGTATATGTATATGCAATACTGTGTTCAATATATAGGAATATTGTATTTTATTGTTTTGTTTTGTTTTTAGTTTTTCAAATCCGTGCAAATATTTACAGCGCAAGACATGAGTGGAACAAGAAACGAGCAGAGAGAGAGAGACAGAGAAAAGAACAGAAAGAACAATGCAAAATGTAGTTTGTACATACAACACACAAAAAACATACGTAAATTAATACCCGCTATATAGATAGTAGTTATACATATACATATAACTCTTGGTAGGAGATGATCGCGCGACCCTAAAGACAGACAAACAAAACAAATCAAACGATTATATATTTTACACGCAATCTAGATAAAACAAAACAATTGAAATCCAAACTCAAATCACAAACTAATCGTAAGGTTTCCACTAAAAGTAACCAAACACTCTCACACACAACTCACACTCACTCACTCAGAGAGTTTTATTAACTTGATAGTTCAGATACTACACCAATTTACTAGACGCACGCTCTGTATTAACAGCCAGAATGAAGAGCCGCCGCAATCGTTAGAATCAAACAAAACAGAACTTTAACTATCACATAGAGAACACACGAACACAACAACACACACACACACAAACTTTGAACTCAATCTCCCACTGAGATCGCTTCGGGTTAGGCCAAAACAACAACAGATATATTTGTAAATCGATTACTCTTTTTTTTTAAATATTATCAAATGTCCACTTACGAAATTTAATTTCAATTGTAAAATGCGTTTAGACACTTATAATACTATATATAAATATATAAACACTTGCCAC
This sequence comes from Drosophila subobscura, assembly GCF_008121235.1. Taxonomy (NCBI): domain Eukaryota; kingdom Metazoa; phylum Arthropoda; class Insecta; order Diptera; family Drosophilidae; genus Drosophila; species Drosophila subobscura. The sequence continues at coordinate 23,119,807 of NC_048533.1, read as the reverse complement.
AAACGGAAATCCAAAATCCCAAGATGAAATAAACACAAGGAAAATCCAATCCCAAATAAAGACTCGTTTTTGACGGGAGGGAAACAGGACAGGAAGAACAAATTACGGGTAAAAGTTTTCAAAAAATTCTGATAAATCAACTAATTAAGTGATTAAATAATAATTAGACACAAAACACCGTACAGAAATGTTTCTGCAGCTAGGGTACTCCATTTTCCATTATCTTATCACTATGCTTGTTGCTTTTTTCCAATACTTTGAGCACCGCGGAGCTGCCATCCATGCACAGAACTTTCACTTTCACTGAACGCCCCCAGACATCGTGCGCGGGTTTCGGTAGGCCGTGGGGAAGTTGGAGGCGCGGCTGTATGGCCTGATAAACAATGTAAATGCGGTATGTTGTTGAATCAGGTCGAGGTTCGATTGCAGCTGAAGTACAGTAATTGGGGTGCTCGCTATAGGAGTCGGAGCTTTCATGCCTTGCCCCGTTTTTCGGTTTTCTGCAGGCATCATACATGCTTGAAAGCGGATGCTGCGATTAGGGTGGCCCGTGGCCCCTTCCTTGTGCCTGCTTTCTTTCATTTTTCGTTCATTTCTTTCTCTCCTTCTTTCTTTGCTCCTCTGCTACTCCTCTGCCATCATTGGCAATTTGGGTGTCTTTTGTGTCACGACGTTTCAGGCACCACCGCACTTAATTTAATGATGACGATTTTATTAATGAAATTAAAGAAGAAAGCCGCCCGTCAAAAGCGTGCGAAATCCACTGCGAGGCGGAAGTAGTCGCTGCTGCTGCAACGATCTCTGTCAAAACATCCATCAAGCGTATAATACGCCCTTGATAGCTCCCGCATTGACGTACAAAAAATAAAACACTAAACATGCGAGAGCATATGCATCCATGGCTGAGTCAGCAGCGATCGTCAGGTGCGGGTTAAATGGTTTTACCCCAATGCTCAGCTAATTCTGACATACGAAGGCTATCACGCACTGGGTTAAGTGAACTATTACGATCTATAACAATGACTATCAGCATATTAACTGAAGTAAGCTCAACCTTATGAATCAACTGTGGAATGCCCCAAAGTTGTGGCAGAACCCAACTGGTCTGGGGTTGCTACTGGAGTGGAATTGGAGCATGAATAAGTGGACAGGCAGACATAAGCCCATCCAGCTACGCAGCATAATCGCATTTCAAAACTCCCCAACAAACAAGCAACTGTCCAAAAGTCCGGCCAAAAAGCAACGACAATAATGTTAAGGTATGATACGATTAATGTTAATGCGTCACAAAAATGTTTCATATTTTCGGTAGAGTTTGAAGTGGTTTTTGTGGTTGGTGGAATACCCTTGCAAAGAGTAGTGTAAATTCTTAAAACTATGTAAACGTTAACTCCAAAATTTGATTTAATTTCAATTACTTAAGAAATTTGCGGTATTGGGATTTTATCTTCTTTTGATCTAGCTGCTATATTTATCTATTTTATACCTAACTCGAATATGTTAACCATATTTCTGCCCTTGTTAGAGTATCCAAACCATCGAGGGAGGCCCGAAAGCTACGCTTTGCTCCGTCGCAACCCAAGCGAACATGTTGGATCCAACCTGAGCTACGCTTTTGCCTGCTCCGCTTGCTACTAGGCCACGGCGATGTCTTGCAAAAGCTCAAATGCTTAACGGTTGCCGTCGAGGTAGCACGCGAATTTGAATTGCCGTAAAAGAAACCAAACCAAACAAAACAAAACGAAACGAAAGAGTGAAGATTGAAGAGAAAAGTGTCCGCCCCGAGAGAGTTTTTCAAAGTGCTGCTCGTGGTCGTAGAAATTCAAAGTGAAAACCAAATTTGGCACAAAGTTTGTTCAACAAAATCCAAGTGTATTGGTGTGAGTGAAATTGTGAAAATATCCGCAGAGTAGCAGCGCCTGTTAGCCATCTGTGCACCTGGATTAAAGCACACCGCAGCGCCACCCAACCCCACCCCAGCAGCTAAGCAGAAATTGAAACTGAAACCAATCAAATAATTTCACTTTTTATTGGATTAACCGCTGCAGAGACAACTCATCTCTAGCTTTAGATTAAACAGGTTTGTTCCACAGTCAACACAGTCAGTCGCTCAACAGTCGGAGGAGCTAATTGGCTAATAGAAACTGAAATCGTAGCTTTATGGCTGTCTCGTAAAACGTGTCAAAGGTGCAGTCAAATATTTGTTTAGCCACAGACCACAATTGAATCATACAGTTGGGCCTACCACACCATCACACACCACTCTCATATTCTGCATACTTTATGTTAAAGTGGGAAGCTACGTTTCAGAACTATAGGATGACATTCCACTCTGCAAAAATTGAAATTTGTTGTTACAGTTTTATAACAGAAAAACCATGTTTAATGGTGTCAAAATGACTCCAAAACTTTGACATCTATGCCAGTTTTTCATCGATTTTTAAATCGTTTTCTCCCCATCATATATGTAGTTGTGCTACGCACCTTCATTTTACACACACCCATGACGCTAATTTCATACTCAAGGTGAACTATTGGCATTTACCAGAGATCACATCGCATATTCTCAAAAAATGGAACTCAAAACTGGAATGAATGAGTAAAGCTGTACAAATATGTTCGTCTATATGTGTACGTATTTTTGCGCATTACGAAATTATGTCAGGCCTCAGTACTACACTATGAGTACTATGAGTAAGGTAAGCTTTAGGCCCACACTTGAGAGTTCGACACGCTCTCGGTGTTTAAAACGGGCACTCAAAGAAGAAACGACATTAACTGCGCAAGACCTGGCCAAAAACCGCTAGCCGTAAGCCTGAAAAAATTAAAAACACATTTCGCAACTGAAAATAACTGTAGCAGAAAAGCCAACAATAACTAAAGAAGAAAAGAGTTTTGCAAAAGGGAAAAAATGGCCATAAGAGTACTTCACTCACATGAGTACGAAGTCCGACTTGAAAATGGTGCAGCATGGGAGGGTTCTCTGTGGGAAAAGATTGATCGGCTTTACACCCAAAATGCAATTGGAAATCTCTAGACAGAAAGGGAAAATGTTTCAAGTACTCAACGAAAATGATCGGATTATGGACTTAACTTCCGAACAACACCTCCCCGCTGCACCCATAAATCAATCTGTGAGCTCTCATTGCTAAGCACACTTCTCCTCGACATTTGACCCTATTTCACCAATCATTTAACTTTACACTCTACTTGCTGTGGGCCAGGCCAAGCATGTCAGGCAGGGTCAACTGCGCGTCAAGGGCCCGGACCCACCTTCGAACTCTCCGCCACATAAACACACACACATTAGCCACACTTGACTCAATGACAAACCATAAGCGCTTTAGTGCCTGTTTAAACTATGTTTTAGTCAGCGGTTTTTGTGTTTTTTTCTATTTTGCCTTTGCGGTGAAATCTTTGGAAATTAACTGACGTTAGAGGCGCGCCTAAGTTTTGGCCCAAGTTCAAGTCAGCAACGGGGCTTTCCTTTCGCATTTCATTTTGGCTCTGCTTTTGGCTGTGCAGTGAAAATGTGTGAGTGTCTGTTTGTGCTTGTGTATTTTTCCCTGGGTAAACACTGGCCTGGTTTTAGCCAGAGAACCCATGCAACAGTCCAAAAATAAAACAAGTAAAACTCCAGTTTTTGGTTTTTCCCGTGAGTTCCGTGATGAAATTTCATTGTGGATTGTGGATTGGCCAGGTGTTTGGTTTGCCAAGTTTTCATGCTTTTTTTTTGGCCAAATTGGCAAAGGCGGCCAATGGTAATTTATAGCATGATTCATCGAACGAACAGCAGACACAATTTTCACCCAAAACGAAGAATGAGAAAAGTGTTTTTGGGTGGTTGGAGCTCAGGATGATTTGGAATATGGGAATATCTGTGCAAGGTTTACTCATAAAAATCATCAATAAATGCACCTTTTAGTCAAGGGCAGTGCATCTTTGCTTTAAAGTGAAAATCTGGGATGATTCCCTTTGGGAAAGCTAAAACAAATTAACGAAAGACTTAAGCGGCAAACTCTTTCTGCTTCTCCACTTTTTAAAGCTAATTTGTGGCCTCTTTTTGTTGAATGCTGACCATTGCATTATATAATGTGACAGGCAGGCATAATGAGTGAAAATTCATCCTCCATTGTCATTAAAGGTGCACAACGCGGAGTGTTGACTGCAGATGGATGCCAGTTAACGATCCCAAATCTGAGACATTTTCTTTTTTTTTTTGATATTTAATCGCTACAGCGAAATTGGTTGGTCGCAGAGATGAGTCCGCATTGACCAGATACTTCAGTTTTGTGTTGAATATTGTAAAAAAGTTACTGAAAATTTTGAACTCAAAAAAAGAGTTGTTTGCCGAACGAACACTAGAAATAGAATGTGAGACATTTTCAATGGACCGGAAAACCCGCAAACACACACACACACAGCCACCCAAGCTCTAACGCGCAAAAGTGAATTTTAAAAGAAAACAAAAAATAAATAAAAATAAATGATGTTGAACAAAAATGTTAACTGGTTGCCCGATGGATGTTTCGGGCTGCCTTTTGCCGATTGCCGTTTGCCGTTGCTGCCGTTGCCAAAGTGAAAGCGCAGCGCCGTCAGCGTCAACGTCGAAGTCTGCGCAGATTAATCACCCGCCGCCGTACAGTAGGGGAGCTCGTAGCTCCCCAGCTTCACGATAGAGATCTGCAGCCATATGTTAGCGGTTTCCATCTGCTCCATGACCCTCTCTGAACTCGAACTCTTCCCCAAAAAATGTTACGCAATGGAAACAAACGCTTTGAATTCTTTGTGCCCCGCCCGCTCCGAAAAGCAGATGCAAATGTATGCCACAAAGCCACACAAAACAAAATCGAGACACCACGACGACCGCCACGCTCGTGGTTGATAGTGAAAGTGCTGTCTATGGAACGAACAGATAAACGAGTATATTGTATATGGAAATTTGTGAATTTCTCAGTGGTGGCCGCCGCCTCGTGTGACGTCAAACGTGACGCGCAGCCGCCGCCACATTACTCACGCATTGCACTCTCTCCCTCGCTCTCTCTCTGACTCTAACTCTTTCTCTCTGTTTTTATCTGTCTCTTTTCATGCTGCAGCTGCCAAAACAGGAAATCTTTTTGCAGTATTTTTTGGCAACTTCTCTTTGCTGTTGTGGATGCCTGAATATGGCGCACTATGATCAACGTTGGCTGAAACTCTTCTCCTGCTGCCTGCTGCTGGCAACACTTTTGGTCCTGCTGCCCGTCACACCCGCAGCAGCCAAGCGCACAAATGGTGAGTAGTCCCCCCTGTCTCTCCACCTTTCCTTCTGGGGGGAATCTTTCAGTGGAGTCAACGACTTATATTTTTTGGGGCCAGAATTGGTCTTGGGTCTTGTGTCTGCAGTCATTGAACTCTTTTTGCAGTGCTGCGAATGTTGCAGATGCATCATTAGCACGCACACACAGGGAAACAGGGTGTGTGTAGAACTCTGACTTAAAAGTAGGTGCTAAATATAGCACGCCATGGGCCATCATTAAAAAGTGCTTAGAGCCCAGAGTACGCCAAACACCGTTAAGTCTCTGGGGCTAGAGCAAAAGGGAAACAAAGTCAAAAGAAACTCGAGTTCTGCCAGTTCCTACAGCAGCTGCCACTGCCACACAGTGTGTCAGTCGGTCAGGCTAGGGCCCCACAGACCACAGACCACAGCTGCCAGATCCAGCGCCCAGACGTCCCACGAATTGGAGCTACGAGTACGAGTACAGGCCGCCAGTTTCTGTTTTTTTTTGTGGCTTTAATTTCGTTTTCGTTACGCTGCTGTCTCTGTCTGTATTCTTGTTTTTCTGCCAAGCGGAAACCCAAAGGAAAGACTCAAGCGACAAACTTGATTTCTGGCTTAATGGTGAGAATAAAAGATTTTAGCTCCAGCTCTGCAGCACTTTGGTGTCCAGTCCGTTGTTTTTATGCTTTGCTTATATTCATCGTAGACAGAACGGCAGCTTTAATTGCCTCTGGCCTTTTACCTTTTGTTGCTTTTCATTCATGAAAATTGTTTTCATTTTTTGTTTTTTTTGACTCCAAATTGATGGCCGGACATGGGTGCGAGAGGCGCTGCCAAAAAACTTTCATTCAATTTCTAGCGAAATTTCCCGAAAAAAAAGAAAGAAAGACACGAAAAAAATGATGCGACTTTCGGAAGATGTCAGACACACAGGCAGTTGGTCCAAAGGCGGATGTGCGGTTCGAATAATGAAAAGAAATCTCTGATTAAACAGAAATTACCGCAGAGGCATCTTTTGGTTGGGTTTTGGGTTGTGCTTAAACATATGTAATACGCTGCAGCAAAACATTTCTCACAGAGATTTACCCCCCAAAAATGCTTCGTGAAATGGGAAAAAAGTTGAACCATTAAGAAGCTCCACTCATGGCATAGATACTCGTAATTGTAGTTAAAGTGGAGGAAGCAGAGGAAACCCCTTAGTGCTTTCGACAATTGCATAAGACGCATTCAAATGTAATTTTGTGATCGAAAGTGCATAGGAAGTGACCAACGAGCGTCCGTCCGTCCATCCCTTGACGCAACACAAATGGGTCTGCCTCTGTCTCTGTCGCAATACCCCCGGGGGCAGTGTTGCATGGAGGGGCCAGTGGGGGTGGATAATGCTCACTTTAATTGCGTAATCGCTCACTGGGCAGAGAGACCGGTGAGACAATGCCTGCCTGCCTCTTATGGTGCAGAATGGATGCTCATAGCATCCAAATAGCCAAATCCGAATGCCATTTGAAGCGAATTGCTTATACGCCTCGTGGATCAACCTGTCCTCAGCTGAGCTGTGCTCTCCTCTGACCTCCCCTGCTCTTTTGGTGGCTCTCGTTACCTCGCTGCTCGCATACTAAACGTGGAGCTGGGCCTGAGACGAGCCACAAAAATGAAACTACAAAAGCAACAATTAAAACAGCAACAAGAAAGGAAGGCAAACCGCTGGGTGGAGAAGTATTTGATACCCTAGAAATAAAGGAAGCTACATATAAATAATAATTATTAGGCAGGTTTTTGAACACTGATTTGGAGAACGAAGCCTGATATTCCCCACCCCCTCAATGGGTATCAAAAATAGCAACAATTTGTGCAATGCCGCCGTCGGGCAATTCCATTTTGTATAATTAATTTCAATTTTGCAGTTGTTACTTTTTGGTTTCTATGAGGTTTTGTTTTTTGTATTTTTTCCCGAGTGATTTCGGGCACGCGTCACGCAAAGAAATAAAAAGTGAAATTGTCGTGACTCGTGGGTCTGCGATTTCGGCAGTTGAATAACACGAAAGTATGTCAAAAACCCTTCACCATTTCTTGTGCGTTTCTTCACAGCGAATCTGACGGCCTGCCAGCACCTGAGAAGATCGGAGACGCGACGCGCCAAGGCGCTGCAGCCGGAGGGAACAGCTTCTGTGCGGATTCCACGCTGCCAGAAGAACGGAGACTTTGATGCGATTCAGTGCGGCAATGAGCGGGCTGGCGAGGATTGCTGGTGTGTCGATGAGTACGGCGTGGAGTTGCCCGGCAGTCGGAACGAGACGCGTGCGGGTGTGCGCTGTGCCGAGCCAGAGAATTGCACGGCCTCCGCCTGTCGCATGTTCTGTCCCTCGGGTTTCGCCAGGGATCTGCAGACGGGCTGCTCCGTGTGCCGTTGTCGGGATCCGTGCGATGGTCTGGACTGCCCCAACGGACAGTCGTGTCAGCTGCAGGAAGTGCAATGCAAATCCGAGCCTTGTCCGCCGCTGCCCACCTGCAAGAAGGCGCGCTCCCTGGCCAACTACTGTCCCGCCGGTCTGCCCCTTTCCATCGACGACAGCGTGAGGCCCTTCCTGTGTGGCGTGGACTCAGGCAAGCCCCAGTGTCCGCCACTCTACCAGTGCATGGTGGAGTCGGGCAACGACTACGGCGTCTGCTGTCCCAGTGCTCTGACCTTCCAGAAACCCGGCATCTGTCCGGCTGCTGATCAAACAAAGTATACGGAGCGGACAGGCTACATGTGCGGTTCGCCGTGCAGCCACGATCTGGAGTGCCGCAACCTGGAGAAGTGCTGCTTCAGCAAGGGCTGCCAATTCAATTGCCAGCAGCCCGGCAATGTCACTGGCTGCCACCAGGCCAAGGCACTAGCCGATCTGCTGTCGATCAATGAGCGCGAGGGTCGTGGCTATGTGCCCGATTGCACGGGTCCCGGCGGACAGTTCTCCCCACGGCAGTGCTCTCGGAATGGCCTTGTCTGCTGGTGCGTGGATCCACGCACGGGACACAAGATCAAGGAGACCATGGGCGCGGCCATGAATGTGAATTGCGATGGCTGGGAGAACATGATCAGCAGATCTTACGCCAGGAGTTTCCAGATGGAGCAGTGCGACACCAACATCTGTGCGGCTGTCTGTGAATATGGATTCAAGGTGAGTGTGAGACTTTCTCCCATGGAAACCATTCCTTACATATCCACCTGTCTCTCCCTTAGAACGATCACAATGGTTGTCCCACCTGCGAATGCTCAGAGCCCTGCGAGGGCTTCAAGTGCGCGTTGGGCTCCCATTGCGAGGTGGCCACTGATCCGTTGTGCGAGTCTGGCTCCTCCCTGTGCGCTTCATGGCCCGTGTGCAAGCCAGATTTGGCCTACTCCAATCCCTGCGATGTGGGCACTCCGCTGTCAGACACAGCCACAGGAGAGGTAATGTACTGCTTCGAGGAGGAGCAGCGACAGGGACGCAGCTTCCAGCCCACGGCCTTCTTTGAGCCAGAGCCCGAGGCGTTGACAAAGCAGGGACGTGCCATGAGCAATCGCATCATGTGTCCGGCGGAGTACAAGTGCACGAAGCTGCATCGCGAGACGGAGAGTGTCTGCTGTCCGCTGCCGGAGCAAACCACAGCCACAGAGGAAGCAGCAGGAGCACGTCAGCAGAGCAGTAAGAGCACAAGCAATCCCCCAGAGAGGGACTCTTTTAATTCTTTTCCTTCCTTTTTAGTGTGCGAATATTTAAGGGACTTCTCGGAGCGCATGGAGGGCACCGAGGAGGGCATGCAGCTGGCTGTTCCGTCGCCCCGCTGCAACGACGATGGCGACTACAGCGGACGCCAGTGTCAGCTGAGCACGATTCGTGTGACCAGAGCCGAGCAGCGCAAGATTCTCGAAGAGAACACAATTCGACGCATGAGAATGCTTCTGGCCAGCGCATCCCCCAAGCGCACGCGACGCGATGCCGAGCGCCTGAAGCTGTACCGCGTGGATGACAGCGCACTCAAGGTGCAGGTGGCGGCGCCCGTGATGGGCCGCAGCGCCAAGGTCATCGATGTGGGTGCCGAGCGGCAGCAGGGCCTGGGCCAGCTGTTCGAAACGGAGTTCAAGAAGGTGGCCTCGGCAGCCAAGCGGCCGCTGGAGTCTGAGGATGAACTCGTTGAAATGGAGGTGGAGCAGTGCTGGTGCGTGGACAGCTTTGGCACGGAGATTCCACGCTCGCGGGGATTCAATGTCAGCGATGACAGCTGCCAGCAGCTGCGCGAGGAACTTGACTGCCTGGATCTCACCTGCCGCATGGGCTGCGAGTATGGATTCGCCTTGGATGCGGACACTCGCTGTCCGGCCTGCCAGTGCCGCGATCCGTGCGAGAATGTCAGCTGCGGCCAGGGCAAGGAGTGCCGCGTCGTGGACGTCAGCTGCGAGGGCGAGTACTGTCCTCCGGTGCCCGCCTGTCTGCCCAGGAAGCCCGGTCAGTGTCCGTACCTGGTGCCACCGGGTCCCGATAATCTGGATGCCAATACGTGCGCCTATGAGTGCCGCACGGATGCCCATTGCGAGGGTTCGCGTCGCTGCTGCTCCAACGGCTGTGGCACGCAGTGCGTGGAGCCACAGCTGAAGACTGCCTGCCAGCATCTGCAGGGGATACAACTGCACCAGAGCTCAGAGTTGGGCATACCCGCCCGGCAGATGTCCGTGGCACAGTGTGAGCTGAAGAGCGGCAAGTGGGAGCAGGTGCAATGCTCCCCCGATGGCCACTGCTGGTGTGTGGATGAGCAGGGTGGGATTATGCCTGGCACCAGAGTGAAGTCTCCCGAGAGACCCACTTGCCAGGTGAACTCCAGCTTCGAATGTGCCCCACTGAGTCCCAAGTGCAGCCTCAACTGCGAGAGCGGCTACCAGATGGATGCCCAAGGCTGTGCCATGTGTCAGTGCCGCAGCTTCTGCGATGAGGTGAGCTGCGCCAGCGACGAGGAGTGTCAGCTAATCAGCGTCGAGTGTGTGGACAGTCCCTGCCCCAAGATGCCCATCTGTGTGCCGCGCCGCTCCTCCGTCTGCCCCGAGGGTAGTCCCCTGCAGCAGGGCGAGCTGGATGTCAGCTGCGGCCCGCACAACGAGCACGAGGCCTGTCCCACCACCCACTCCTGCCAGCTGAATCCTGTGAGCAATCGCGGTGTCTGCTGCTCCAAGACGCGCGACGTCTGCTTCGAATCGATGGACAGTGTGTGTCTGTCCAGCAGCAGCTCCACGAGGAACAGCACACGCTACAGATTCAGTCCCAAGGTGAACAAGTGCGTGGCTGTAACCATCGATGCGGAAGCGGCTGCCTGTCAGACGAAGAATCTCTTCCACAATGAACTCGCTTGCACTTCTGTGTGTCCAGGTAAGGAATAAATCTGGGCTCTATCCCCATGACATGCTCATTCTCTCTCCCCTTTTGCAGTTCTTACCCAATGTGAACGCTTGAAGCTAAAGAACAGCCTCGCTGCCCAGCGCACTGGCCACTCCTCGGTGTGGTTCCAGCCCCGTTGTGATCCCATCACCGGCCACTGGAGTCCCGTCCAATGTTTAGGCAAGCAGCCACAGCCAGCAGCCATTAGGCCGGCACAAACGGAGATCGTGAGTCGCGCATTTGCCAGCACAACGACGGAGGAGGAGCAGCAGCAGACTGCTGCCGGCAGTCCTTATGGCGTCTGCTGGTGTGCGGACAAGAAGGGCGCCCCACTGAAGGGCACACTCACCCGCGAGATCGAGCCCATCTGCAACAGTCGCCAGGCACGCAATCGCAAGAACTTTGACATGGGAGATCCGCTCATGGAGCAGCTGATTGGACAGCTAACCCAACTCAATGATGTGGCCAGCGAGGATCTGGACTTTGATGAGCTGGAGGCCAAAATACTGCCACAAGCCACGGCCAGTGCGGCCGAATCCAGCGTCACCGAACGGGTGCTAGAGCTGGCAAACTCCCTGCTCGACTCACAGCTGTCCGTGGAGCAGCCTGCGCTGAAACCCATGCAGCTGAAGACCACCCGCTGTCGGGCACTGGCCAACACGGCAACCTTTCCCGTGAGCTGTGATGCGGCGGGCGCCTTCCGACCGCTGCAGTGCAATGGACGTAGCTGCTGGTGCGTGGATGCGGCAGGCAATCAGCTGCAGGCCACCCATGTGTTTGGCGCTGGCGATCGACGTTGCAGCCATGTGCCCATCGAGGCAGTGTCCATCGAGCTGCACATGACCAACAGCAGTGGGCGGAGCGTGAGGAATGCCTACGACACCATTCGCATGGAGCTGCAGCAGCTGCTGGGCGAATCAGTGGAGAATCTCCGCGTCCAGGAGAACTTTGATGGCTCGGCGATTGTGCGCTTTGAGCTGCACAACGAGTCCAAGGTGGATCTGGCCTTTGCCATCGAATCGGCCATCACAGCGGGAGAGTTCCATTTGGCCGGCGGTCACTTCCGAGCGGATATTACCCGCTCGCACTTTGTGCACCGCAGTGCAGTGCCAGCTGTGGCCCAGGCAGCCACCGCCCAGGATGAGTCCATCCAGCTGGTGCTCTTCATCATGGCCACCAGCTCCGCGTTCCTGGTCAGCGTTTTCGTCGTGTATGTGATGCTGAAGCGTGGCAGGAGCAGCAAAACGATGCACTCCTCCTATCCGCATGGCGACAAGGCCGTGGATTATTCAGCGCCCATATTTGTGCTGGCAGCCAGCGGCATGGAACCCCATGGCATGGATAGTACTAAGGGGGCCAAGGCGTAGGACAGGCAGGCACATGTTGGTTGTTAAGATACATCTACGTCTAGATCTATATCTAAATAAATTTGTACATACAAAATAACACAAGAGCAGAGCTTAGGATTTACCTTTAGGCAGTGGTAGACACGAGAGAGATTCGGTCTTGCTGCTCCGCGACTAAGCCAAACGGGTAGTCCCCACTATCGCTTACTTATCGAATATGTTCTAGAACTTTAAGACGATTAATTTATGAATAAAGCTTTAAAATAATGAACGCCTTTGGTGGGAATTTGTGATGGGTAAAAGATGAAGCAAATAGGGAAAAATCCCTATGGAAATATGATAAAATATGATTCTGGCTAATTATATCTTCAGAAAAATATGAGCTAATGATTATATGACACCAAATTATCATTAAATATATTTCTATACATATTTTCTAACCCTTCAAAAAGTAAACCTCCAGCAAAGTCAGTTTGTCAGCAAACAGTTTTTGATTTATAATGTTTAATAATACACATTCGGCGACTGTGCGCTGTACTCGTATTTGTATAATCGTATAATGATCAATGATCGTTACCAATACGGGTGATGAAACATCTACATACATAAATGTATCTTGCGTACAACTTTTAATCAATATTCAATTCAATTTTGGCTTCATTTCTCGTGCAATTCGAACTCAGTTTTCTTTTGTATAATTTTGTGTGTGTGTTTGTGAGTAACTATGTATATATTTAATATGTTCTTCATATGTATGTCGTATATGTGTAAGTGTAGCATGTGTGTGTATATTATATATCAATATCAATAGCTATATGCTAAACCACAAGCGCCAGGCCATAAAGAGAAACCTGAACAGCTCTTATTCTCTCTCTCTCTCTCTTTCTCTCTCTTTGAGTGTTTATTATTAATTTTCTTTAATATTTAAAAAAAAATTGTAAGAGCTTCTCCTTGCGGATAGAAAAATGCAATACTCATGGGTTTACAATTGGAAAGTTCTTTTGATTAGTTTTCATTTTGTTTAGAAAAATGCATTGCTTATACATATGTATGTGTAGATCGTTTTGGTTAATTAATTGTAAAACTTAAGAGTTAGCTGAAATGTTAGAAAGAGTAATCATCTGTGTGCTGCTCCGAAGAAGACTTCGGGCATGTTCCATCTACAATATTTTGAGCAAATCGGGAATACTTTTAACTGTTTTGCGCTGCTTAAGCTATGCATTTAGTGTTTTGTTTTTGTTTCTTTTGTTGCATGCAATTCAAACATATTTAATATCATAAAACTCGTGTGTATTGTAGTATCGTATTTGTTGTATTGTGTGCTGCAATATCATCGCTAAAGTTTCCATAAATGATTGATTGATGGATGAATGAATGGTTTAGGGGTTTGGGGGCATTGCCCGGAAGTTTGCTCTCGTTTTGTCTCTCTAATATTTGGTTACATTTTGTTAGTTGCTATTCTTCATAAATAAATGGTTTTTTCGTGTATAAATCTTATAAAAGAACAAAAAAGGGTAAGCGGCCGTTTAACCATTGCCCCAAAAATGACGCAGAAATGGCCATAAAATGTATAATGTAAAATGTTACGTATAACAAATGAATCAGGAATTGGTAATCCGGAATCGGAAGGAGCTGCTGCGGCAGCTGCTGCCAGGGATGGACTGATAGGATTGAGTTTTTTGGATTTTGGACTTTGTTTTGGACATTATATCTGGTTGCTGGCTGCCTACTTGGCTGCACCGCCGGCTGCTCCATTGTTGTTCCGATTGTTGTTTTGGTTGTTGTTCGCATTGCGGAAGCCACCGAATGGTATCGATGCACGCTGATCCTCCATGCGTCCGCTCTGCACCTTCATGATGAGCGAGAAGAAGTCCTCATCGGGCACTGTGGCACCACGTCCGCCCTGTGCCTCGGCGGCCTGCTGTGGCTGCGGGGCCTCCGCATCCATTGTCACATTTGGACGTGGCAATTCCGAGCGCTGCTCCTCCAGCCGTGAACCCTGGCAACGCATCAGCATGTCGAGGAAAGCCTCATCCGGCTGCGCCGTGGTGGTGGCACTCCTGGTAAGCGGTGCATGGGCCAAGGCACCCGTGTTGCCCGAGGACGGGGACTTCAGGCCAGGCAAATTCGTGGGGTCGACAAACAGCGAGTTCTGCTGCACCAGCGGCTTGCGTGTGGCTCCTCCCGCAACGGCTCCAGCCACCGACGGACCATTCGGATTGATCTTGATCGAGCAGCGCTGGTCGTCCATGCGCTTCGACTGCGATCGCGATAACATCTCAAAGAAGTCATCGTCTTTGGCCTTTGTATTCTTGTTGACAGCAGACGCCGCCCGCTGCTTCTCCTCCTGCAGACGCTTGCCATCCGGCGTGATTTTGATCAGATCCAATTGCTCCATGCTCTGGCGACGTACGCGTATCTGAAAGAGGAGATTCAATCGTGTTAAAGGAAAGCTGAAAATCTTTATTTTCCACACTCACCATTCTGCCCTGCGAGTTCTCCGATCCGTCCGACTGATGTGAGTGATCCGAGGCACTCGAACGCTCCTCCTCTGTGGGACTTCGCTCGGTTTCGGGCAGGCCCAGAAGCTTGCGCAAATCGGAGATATTCACACGGGCTGTGCTCTCGCCCACGGGATCGTGCAGCTCTTTGGCCAACTGTAGATGCGACTCGGCATACTGCAGCGAACGCTCATTGTTGCCCATGGCAGAGTGGGCATTGCCCAGGGACCAGCAGGCACGGGCCTCGCCAATGCGATCGCCCAGCTCCTGGGCAATGGCCAGATGCCGATTGTGGAACTCCACGGCTGTGTTGAATTCGTGCAGCAGGGTGTAGGTGTTTCCCAGGCTGTAGCACGACTGGGCCTCCACCTCGCGTTCGCCCAGCTCCACGGCCAGGGCCAGGGTGCGGCGATAGTGCTCGGCGGCGTCCTCGAATTGACCGAGGAAGATGTGAGAATTTCCCAGGTTGCTGTTGGCTCTGCGCTCGGCCGCCCGATCACCAAATTCCCTGGCGATGCGCAGTCGCTCCTGGTGATGCTCAATGGCCGCCTGGAAGTCGCCGAGGAGGTAGTAAGTGTTCCCCAGATTACCGCAGGCCCTGCCCTGGGCCCCGCGATCCCCCAGATCGCGCATTAGCTTGAGGTTCTCCTGGTAGAACTCCACGGCCTTGGCCAGGGCCTCCTTCACATCCTCGCCGAACTTGCCAGGATTCCGCTGTCCCATGTGCTTGCCCTTGGCGTGATAGACATTGCCGAGATTGTAGAGGGCTCTTCCCTCGGAGAGGCGGTCGCCCAGCTGGCGGGCGAGGGTCAGGTGTCGCTCACAGCAGATGGCCGCCTCGTCGAAGCGTCCCATTACCTTCAGAGTGTTGCCCAGATTGCCGGAGGACTTGGCCTCGCCCAGTTTGTCGTTCATGGATTTGGCCAGCGTCAAGTCGTGCTTGTGGTACTGCATGGCCTTGGAGTAGTCGCCCAGGTAGAAGTAGGCGTTGCCCAGCTGCGAGTAGATGGCGGATAGGGTGCGCAGATCCTCGGTGCCAGCCTGAATGGCGGCCTGGAAGAAGGCCACGCCTGCCCGACAGTCGCCCGCCTTGCAGAGGCGCTCACCCTCCAGGGCCAGCTCCAGGCACATGCTGGAGCCCCCATCCGAACCGAGATGCGAGTTGGAGTCGTGGCCACCGCCGATCCCGAGCGTGGATACGTTTTCCGCGGACGCGGACAGCGAGGACATGTCTCTGCGATGCGATGCTGCTGATGCGATGCTGTCAAAATTAGGGAGTTGTCCACTTTGCACTAGCTACCCCGGGGCACACACGATGGCTGCAGGTGTTTAACGGGCACCTGGCACAAGCGGAGAGAGTTTGGGCCCAATATTCGAAGGCTAAAATGCTATAATTAATGTCTTTTGTGCCGTTTTCTGCAATTATTTCGTTAATTTCATTCTGATTCACTTTTTAGTGTGGCCAAACGTCGAAATGCCAGTCGTGACCAATGCTGACACTTTAGCTATTTTTCAACTAGATGTACGTTTTCGTTTGCCAGGTTGCGGCTAGGGGGAACTATGGCTATATTCAAGAACATTTTCGAATATTGTAAACTTTTATCTCAAACGGAAAAATAGGTTATTTGATTAGGTTATAACAAGCGAGACAATCTCGAAACGGCTAGAAGAGATAAAAAACACTAGTTTCTTGAATTTCTTAACAGATATAACATATTTTTAAAACACAAACTAGTCTTGCCGTAGAGCATACACTTTGTCCACTTAGGTATACTAGGCACCAAGCGGAATTTAGCACTTTCTGTCGCAAGACAATTTAGCGCGTATGGGCACATTAGGTATTTTTGTGTTCGTCCGTAATATTTTGGTATATTTTTTAGGGTCGTGCTGCATATTTTATCGATATATTCGAGGGGGTCGCCATTTTCGGTAAATTTTTTCACGCATCGCCGCAAAAAAAATATTTTTTCCAATAAATTACAATAAAACTTGTGCCGCAAATAGTAAGTTGTGTGTTAATTGCTAAAAGCAAGGCTAGAGCGTGTCGGTTTTCAACTCACAATGAGCACACCGCCGCCAGATTTACTTTTGGCTGTGGCGGGTAGAGAATCTTCATCCGCAGCAGCGAATGGTGGCAGCAGCAGCCGCGGCGGTGATAAGGAGCGCTCACGTTCCAAAGACCGCAGTCGCGACAAGGAAAAAGACAAGGAGCGTGACAAAAAGCGAAGGTGAGTGTTGCATTGTGTTGTGCTGTGCTGTTATGTAACTAACACGTTGCCTCGCAGAGACCGGGACAGCAAGGACCGAGACAGTCGCCGGCGGGAAAGTCGCGACCGAGACCGCGATGTGCGCGACAGAGATCGGGATAGGGATCGTGATCGTGAGAGGGATCGTGAGCGCGAACGTGACCGCGATTCCCGGACGAATCGAAGCCATTCCCGGAATCATGATGACACCGAGAGGCGGAGGAAGCGCTCCCGCAGTAGGGAACGCGAACGAAAGCGAGATCGTGACCGTGACTCGCGATCGCGGCGCAGCAGTTCACGTGGCGGTCGCGAAGACTTCAATCGCAATCACCGGCGACGGTCACGCAGTCGCAGCTATGAGCGTCGGCGAAATGAACGGGCCGGCAGGGATCAGCAGAGAAACAGTCGCGAAAGGAGCAGCCGTGAGCGAACACATGTCAACCCCTTCGACACGTCGAACAATCGCAGCTCGATGAACCGTGAGCCGGAGGTGCGCATACCCTCGTTGTTTGACCGGCCACAGCACTCGCTGGACACGATTCGGGAGGAGCCGCGCGAATCGCGGTTCGATCTCTCGCAGACCCTGCAGGAGCTGATGGGCAACGCCAGCGGCAACAAGGGATTCGCCTCGTTCTTCAACAATCAGAATAGTAATGATTCCATGAGCAATGGTGCAGTGGACAATCCATGTAAGTGCGGATTTAAGAATCATTAAATTACTTGCTTAAATTCTCAATTCTCCAGTTGATAGCGCAGCGGAAAGGAAGCGCAAGCGCAAATCCCGGTGGGGCGGCACTGAGAACGACAAGACTTTCATACCGGGAATGCCCACCATTCTGCCCTCCACGCTGGATCCAGCCCAGCAGGAGGCCTACTTAGGTAATGCCAACCTTCATGCTGCTAGCAAGCTGCTGACTTTGTAGCTTCATTCGAAACTAAGTTAGCTCGTAAGCACTGCAACTAGTTCCTAAGTCTAATGACAACCACAAATTAAGGATGAGCAGAAAACAGAGAGTAGTCGTCGATAGAGCGATCCACGCATCAGCGACGTGCAGACGGGGACCGTGCAGCTGGCGAAAGAGAGAGCGTAAACCACAACCTAAATAAGCAAACAAATCCAACCAAAAATTTGCATTGAGCGAACAATAATAATCTCTCGTTCTCTTTTTGAAGGGGATTCCGGCGTGCCACACACACACAAACGATACGAAACGAAACGACGTGTTCCCAAAACGGCTAGAATACATATAAATTATTTATATGTGCAGTTCATATTTGCAGAGATTAATCAAATCCAACTCAATTAATGAATTAATTAATTTGCTTGTAACCGCTCACAGCATTTTCAGTTAGTTTAGGAACGGATACACAATGCGATAAAACGCCACTCTCTCTCTAGCTACCTTATCCTCCCATTCCCACTTAATACGATATCTTTCCTCTTCTCTAGTTAATCCAGCATTTGACGTTTACTAATGTCGAGGTTGCACTCGATTTTCTTCCTTCTTTTCTAACGCCTTTTACTTGCAGTTCAATTCCAAATTGAGGAGATTAGCCGCAAGCTGCGCACCGGCGATCTGGGCATCACACAGAATCCGGAAGAAAGGTTTGAACACTGTTATCTCTCTTGTATCTCTCTGTCCATGCTCCCCACCTACAAGCCAAAAAGAACATTCAACAAACACGCTCCACCCCGTACCGATGTTCTACTAGAAGTTCTGGAAGGATGCGTCGCCGGGGATCTTAATCTTAACATGATTTGTACAGGTTTAATTGTAGCATTTTGCTGCGTTTGGGTGGTGTTCACATAGCAGATCTATTAAGAGTCATTTAGCATTCTAAATTTCTTATCATTTATGCGGTTACCCCGCAACAATTCGTTACTTTTAATGGCGGCCTTTGTGAACCCTAGCTAAATGTTGAATTTAACTTAAAATCCTTAAACTTTTTGGGTGAAGGAATATGTAGTGTATGTACGAGGAGGTATATCCGGAAGGTTCATGAGAGAAGGGGCTGCTTGGAGAAGGCTAACCAATTGAGCGCGCTGGGCTGTGCCCTTGTAGTTAATTTTGTTGTTGAAATGTTTATGTGTAATCATGTTAATAATTGAAACTCTTCAAGGGATTTTCCGATTTTAGAGACAGCGATCAAATCGTTGATTGATTGATTGGCTGAACGATTCGAATTCCCAGCAGCAAATGTAAATCGTAAGCAAAAAAGGCGCCTGGAAACAAACAGTCGGAAGATAGACTCAACATGATAATAAATTCCAACTCTTTTTCTCTTCCACCAAAGCGAATTTCGAATTTCTGCTAAAGAAATCCATGAGAAACTTTTACAGCAGGGTAATGGAAGGGTGCGATGCGCTCTCCAAGCTCCAGCCAGAACCGATCCGATCCGAGTTAGCCAGGCCGCAGCCGAATCGAACGAATTAATCAAAATTCTTCTTTTCTCAATTCCCCAGCGAATAATCTCTTTCTGCTAATCAAAACTTTGCTAATGAACAACATCACTTGATTAATGAATTCTGATTTGCAACTTACAGCCAACACACGATATAAACGATAAATGTTATTTTCTTAGTAGTAATTACAATAAGTTCATTAAGTCTAGCTCCAAGAAACAATCCTCAAGCGTAGTCCAAACAGAACAGTCTCAACAGAACAGTTTCCTCCTTTTGCTCTGCTCACCCACAGATCGCCATCGCCGGAGCCCATTTACAGTTCTGATGGCAAGCGCCTGAATACGCGAGAATTCCGCTACAGAAAGCGGTTGGAGGAACAGCGTCACCAGCTGATTGTCAAGATGCAGGCCGTGAATCCAGAGTTCAAGCCGCCAGCGGATTACAAGTAAGAACCAGAGGTCATCCATTCAACTTCACTTCTACAAACTTCGTTTTCATTTTTAGACCGCCTGTGACACGAGTCAGCGACAAGGTGTTGATACCACAGGAGCAGCATCCAGATATCAATTTTGTGGGCCTGCTGATCGGTCCGCGCGGCAACACGCTCAAGGCTATGGAGAAGGATACGGGGGCCAAGATCATTATACGCGGCAAGGGATCGGTGAAGGAGGGCAAAGTGGGACGCAAGGATGGGCAACCGTTGCCGGGAGAAGATGAGCCGCTGCATGCATTCATAACGGCTCCCAATCCGGAAGCGGTGAGGAAGGCTGTGGACAAGATCAAGGATGTTATACGTCAGGGCATTGAGGTGCCAGAGGGCCACAACGATCTCCGACGCATGCAGCTCCGCGAGCTGGCCCAGCTCAATGGAACGTTGCGGGAGAACGACATACTGCGCTGCACGTGCGGATCCACGGACCACAAGTCCTGGCAGTGTCCCGACAAGCCCATAATCACCAATACGATTGTGTGCACCTCCTGCGGCGGCACCGGACACTTGACTAAGGACTGTCGCAACAAGCGACCTGGTTCGGGCGCTCCGGGCATGGCCTGTGAGGATTCGCAGGCCAAGATTGACGAGGAGTACATGAGTCTGATGGCCGAGCTGGGCGAGGGTCCACCGCCGGCTGCGTCCAAGCCAGAGCCACCGGCCGCTCCTCAACTGCATCGTGCGAGCTACAGCATCTTTGACAAGAAGCCCTCGCAGATGCAGGCCATCCAGTCACCACCTAGCTCCTCGTCCCGTGATCACCAGCGCGATCTGGGCGGATGGGGAGCGGCGGCGCATGAGCATGCCATGGGAATGGAGCACGGTATGGGTGGAATGGACCATAATATGGGAATGGAGCACGGCATGGGAGGCATGGAACAGCACAATCTGGGCATGGACCTTGGCATTGGCATGGGCATGGATCACGGAATGTCCTCGTATGTGCCGGCACCGCCAGGGGCACAGGCCACGCCGCCAATGCCGCCACCGTTGATGCCGTGGATGAGTGCACCGCAGCCACCGCCACCTGCTACCGAGCCGATGAATCCACCCATACCAGGCACATTGCCACCGCTCATCCCGCCGCCACCGGGCACCAGTGCACCGCCCATGCCGCCATGGGGCAGTGGCTACAGCGGTTGGGGTGGCGGCTATGCGCCGCCTCCTCCTCCGCCCTGTGGCCCACCGCCCCCAGCCTTGAGCCTGTCACAGCCGCCACCACCGCCACCGCCAGCCATCTGACCACCACTCCCGGAGCTCTAGCCTCCAATGAATTGTACACCCAATGATGACAGTCCTCACAGACCACATGCGACTGTCCCTGCAATCAATTAATATAAAACCTCTTTGACTTTTTGCTTACTTTACAACATAATCGAGACAGGCCTACAAAACTAATTTGTATTTTATGATGCTTCAATAAAGGACGCAATTATTATACTAGATCCAGATCCGATTCAATTGGTTCCTTTTTCTTTATTAGCGGAGTCTTTTTTGTGTTTGTGTGTGTTTGGTGAATGTTTAGGTAGAGAATATCTTGAATTTGGGCCGATGCTTAACCGTGCTTGGTGAAGTACTGTTTGGACTCCTCCACATCGGGCTTGATGGTGGCCGGGTTTGTCTTGGGATTCCAGTTGGCCGGGCACACCTCACCGTGCTGCTCCACAAACTGGAAGGCCTTGATCAGGCGCAGAACCTCATCCACAGAGCGGCCGACGGGCAAGTCGTTGATCGAGTACTGACGCAGAATGCCATTGGGATCGATGATGAAGGTGCCGCGCAGCGAGATGCCCTCCTTCTCCAGCAACACATCGTAGTCGGCCGAGATGCTCTTGGTCAGATCGGAGAGTAGCGGATAGTTCAGCTGGCCCACGCCTCCGTTCTTGCGGTCCACATTGCACCAGGTCAGATGGCTGAAGTGCGAGTCGACGGACACGCCCAGTACCTCAGTGTTGATGTCCTGGAACTCCTTAATGCGTTCACTAAATGCAACGATTTCGGTGGGGCAAACAAATGTGCTGCGCGGAAAATGGAAGAGGTTACAAAGGTCACAAGATGCTGATAAGCAAGAATCCATCTTGATGTACATACAAATCCAATGGATAGAAGAACAGCACCAGATATTTGCCTCTGTAGTCCTCCAGCTTGACCTCCTGGAAGCTATTTCCCAGCACGGCGAGTCCCTTAAAGTCGGGCGCCGGCTGCTGCACGCGAACGGCGCACAATGGAGCAGCTAAGCGGGGGCAAAAAAAAATGCCAGTCACATAGAAAGGAATACTAATGCTGTGGGTACTGTACTCACTCTGATGCAGTAAGCGGGCGGCCTGTTTCTGCTGGCCCAGAAGGCTCTTGCCAAGCAATGGCACCTGAAATGCATAATAATTAGTCAGAACGTCTCATTCGTTGCAAAATTGACGCCGGGCGCTCATTCAATTACGTAATCGCCGGGGCATGTTTTCGCAATTTCAGGGGTTCTTTGGCTGCTCCACTTACGTTACGAAGCAATGCGCGTCCAATGAAAGACATCTTATAGTTTGTGATCCAAACAAATGGGAATTCAATTGGGTTTTTTATAAAAGTTCGTAAAGAGGTTTATTTATTTTTTAACCGGCACAGAGCAGCTGACAGCGGATTAATCGATAAGATATACCGCAATATACCAATACCATTATACCAGAAAGCTAACTTAACCCACTTAGAACCCCTTAAATTCAACTTGAAATCGAAAGCACAGCTTTGCTATCGATGTGTTACGGAAAAAGTGCGGCACGTTTGAAAAGTCCTTTTGTGGGGACTGTCTTTGCTATTTACAGTCCTGTATGTATGTTCTATTGTCAGCAGTGTTCCACGGCAATATAATGGAAAGTGTAGCAAAATATTTACCACGCACTGAACACGCTGCACAATGGTAATGAGCTGCTTACATGTCCATCTATTTGCACTACATGTGTTTTGTTCGCCGCTCGTTAATCTACTAAATGCCCAAAAGCGGCTCAGCATCAGGCCTCAGGCCTCAGCCTTGGTACTCTCGCACAAAGGGAAAGCGCAACGCGCACCCAAAGAATGCTCTGCCCTGCTCGAATTTGCTTTGGTTTTGTCTTTTGGTTTGCGGGCGGAGAGCACAATGAAGGATCTTGATACTTTTGTGCCTGGCTAGATGCCGCCGTGTTCCATGATCCCCATTCAAACAATGAGTAGGCAAACACAAGAGACCCTCATACACTCACATACGAGTGCGAGCAACGAGCATGACCATCAAAATGGCAAATATTTTTGCATATTTGGTCTAATGTTGGCAAAACATCTGACATCTCCGTTGGAGAAACGCCCACACACAGCGGCCATTCTCTTTCCTTTCCCCTTCCTTTGCCAGACCGCTAACAGCTGCCCGCCCCGCCCTGCCCCTGATCATGAGCTGAGTCCATCTCTCCCCATCCTGGGGTGTGTTTGGGGGGGCTCTTACTTTCCCGCAATTAGTCAATTCCCATGTTTGCAATTACATTCTGCCACCCTCTGCCATTTGCCGCATCCCTCGCTTGCTTTTCCCATCTTGCTCGTTTGCCTGCCTTTTACAATTTTCGCTGCTTTTCATCTGTAATTTGGCGCAAATTACGCGCTCCAAGTGGCTCCCAGCCCTGTATCCCTGTCCGCCCGCCCTTCGGTACGTCCATCCAGGCGCATTTGGTCGTTAACTTGTTTATGTGCTGGGAGGCGGCTCCGCTCTGGCTGGGGGTATGCGTTAAAAGGCAACGCTAAGTAATTATGTGCAGCTTCCAGGGGCCGCCCGAAAATTGTGTATCCCGTGGGGCACAACTGCCCAACCGCCCGCCTGAGTGATTGTGCTGACCTGGTCCATGATTTTCCAGGAATTCCACGCGCACGGTTAGCGATTCTTTTGGCAGTGCAGTCTGCCAGACAGACAGACAGTTTGACTACTTTTACCAATTAAAATTGCACGTCGCTTTGTCTGCCCGATCAGGCAGAGGGCACGCTGCTCGGCGGGATTCACATATCGCTTTCAATCCCCCGGCCCGCCCGCAGGATTTGCGCAGATTTACATAATTTAAGCAAACACCACTTGAAGATGCGGTCCTTTCCACATGCATGTACGTGTGCCGTGCCACAGGGATCTCTGCTGGGCTGGCTCAGCTCGGGGATTCTCTGAAGGCGTTGCCGACATTCACACGCACTTTCGAAGCTGCTCAGGTGCCGCTCGGTCTCTTTCTCCTGTCGCAGCCTCATCCACATCCTCAGCCTCTGTCTCAGCTTGTGTTCATTGTCAAACAGATGCCGTCATATTAGCACAAATCTGCTTACGTTTTTGTTTCCCTCTCGAGTGTGCTCACCCAGAGATTGGCCCAGATTCCGAGGGCTCAGGGCGCTCTTGATTTGTGACAATTGTCACAATGCGCCCGAGGCTTAGGCTCGAGGTGATGAGTGCTCCTGTTCGGGGCAACGCGTAATCCTGATGCAAATCTAGCTAATGTGATTCATATCAGTTGGACAGATACAACTACCAAGGGATCCTCAGTGTCTTCAGTCTCCTCTCTGTCTCTCTCTATGCTCTCCCCATCTTTAATTCCAATCTTCCTGCAATTTCTTTCTTTGATGCTCTTTTTTAACACTTTTGTGTTGGGAAATTCGAGATGTTTGCCAGTTAATTAAGAAAGTGTGCACGAAACGGAGACAATGCCGTATTCGGCATGGCCAAAGTATCGCATTCGTGGCGTGAGAATTGGGCTCCGTCTGGAACACTTCACACCTGCACTTCACCAGCATCCCTTCAACATCAATGACAATAAATGTCTGCAAAAAGGATCTCACCTTTTGATAGTTATTGGCTCTGATTGGCGGTATTATATTAGAGGTATTGGAAGGAATTTCCTCTTTGATTTAATTGATTTAATGTGCCTGGCTAATCGTATTAAATTAATTACTATTTAAACTATAAATAATTATACAAAACATTAAACAAAATATAATTTGAAAATTAATATTCGTATTTGTTTTTTTTTTTGTTTGTTTAACAGCAGAAAAACGTTGGGTTGCGTGCAATTAGCCTGCATTATGAAATAAATAAATTATTAACTAAAAATCTGGGTTTCTGTTCATTCTAGTTCAATGTAGTTAACTGATTAATCTGCGCTACTACTTAATTTTGACATATCAATTACCCTTTCAAGCCAGTATGTATTCGTTTGCACACATGGATTAATTCCCGTATTCATGGCATTTTCATTGCACTTCCAATAATTTTGATAAAATCAACATTCATCCAACTTGGTATAAGCAAATATATACATACGTATGTACATATCTCCCCATACACCACCACCATCACATCCATTCTGATTTGGCCAATCCCTTTCACACAGAGAGAGATGCATTAAAATGGCGTGAAAATTATTGCCATTGATTTCTGCTGCTGTTGTGGCTGGCTACAATTTCCCCCGCCGCTCGCATGGCTTTGTTGTTGTTGCTGTTGTTGTTATTGCAGCGCACAATTTGCAGCAATTTGAATACATTTATAAAAAGCGCTCTCGACCATTAATAATAATTGTTCTGGTTTAAATTTTAATGGCAATTGTTGGTAAACAAACGCGCACGATAGCAGCCCGCCCCTCCACCCAGAGGGTGGTACTGGCTGGCTGGCGTGGCTGTGGCCGGTGGCTCCAATGGCTGCCAATGGCCGCCTCTTGTTAATTTATATTTATTGCAATGGAAAACTATATCGTATAGCATCGGTGCAGCAGCGAAAAACAGCCAAAATGCATTTGCCATGCGACTCAGGGGAAAGCCACAATAACCAGGAAAAAAAAGGTTTTTACTGTGAATTACCGTAGTAGATTGATCAATTATATAGTGATACGGTTTTTATATATTAACTGAAGTACGTAGAAAAATATTATAAAATATATCTGCAGCTCTTTAATTCACTCTGAATCCACTCTAAAATTTTGAATGGAAAAAGCAAGTCCTCGAGGTGTTTGCAATCCCCCCACTTCCCATAGAAAACTTTCCAACTCAAATGTAGGCAATTTTAATTTAATTTAAATACAAATGCCATTTCCCTCTCTCTTTTCCTACCTCTCTAGGCACAATTTTCCTGGGATGGCTGTTGATTTTCAAAGCAATCGCAACAATTCAATCACTTTGATGTTTGTTGCCCACAAAACGAGCGTCTCTCCTGCCTACCCGGGCACGCCCCCTAATGTATGTTTGTACCCCCCTCCGCACACCGCACTCCATCGAAACGAAACGTATGTTAACGCCCAGTTACAGACATTTAAGCGCCATAGTCGTCGCTTTTTAAACATCAATGCGATTGCATTTACCCCGACCACGTCTCCAGCTCCGTTCCCAACACCCTCGACACTCAGCCATCCATCCATCCTGTGGACAGGAGCTGGTGGCAGCAGCAGCATGTAATTTCTTTAATGGTTTCTCCCCTCTCGTCTCTCACTCTCCGGTGCCACAATTCAAAACGAATGTCCCAAAATAAATAAAAAATCAAATTTCAAATGAAATAAGGTGTACAAAATGGAAGAAAACGAACACTGAAAACAAAAGGAAGCCAGCCGCCTGCTAGAGGTGGTGCACAGGTGGTCATGGTCGGAAACGGAAGTTGCTTGGCACTCAATTAGTTGGGGGAGTTAACTATGGGCCAGGGACATGATTCAAGGAAGTTGTGTGTACAAGTTGGAGAGTAAAATGTTATAACAATGATTCAAATGATCGGACGCTAGTATCATTAATATAATACAAATATTATGGTTATTTTTTAAGGGTCGTTGAATATTCAGGAAATAAAATGACTGTTGAAGTAGTAAAAGGAGTAAAAAAGTTGCTGTTTCGCTATTAATATTTCATTATAGATAATGACACTCTGTCACTTTATAGTTCCAAGATAGTTAATGCCAAGAAAAATTAATTGAAGTATATTAACCACTAAAATGTTTACAATTTAATTACTTTCCCAGCAACTTCAGCGACTCCCGCAGTAGTAGTAGTAGTTCGTTCGCTGGCTGTGTTTGTGTGCCTAAACGCATTAAAACACTTCATTATGCCTAATCCTGTGTGATTTAACAAAAGCCAGACACGCACGACTCCCAAGCTTCAGCCATACCCATGCAGAGACTCAGACTCAGACCCATAACCAGAATCAGATTCAGAATCAGGGCCAAGCAAGTCCCGGCCGTAACATATGCCACTCGAGTACACTTGAACAACTTTATTAATAGGCTGGCGAAGGGCTGTGGGCTCAGAGAAAGGGTGCAGGCATTAAAACTAGCATCCGGATCGGGGTTCGTTATAATGGGATGGCAGCAGCAGCAGCAACAGCAACAGTAGCTGGGTGCAGAGGTGGTTACATTCACGCATTTGCATGTGAGGCAGCAGCGAGAATCAGGGCCTGTCAGAAACCATAAAGTGTATAAATGCCTTGTTTAAACTACGAGTATTTACCCTTGCCCCTGCCAGGCACTCTCTGCCTCTCTCTCTCTCCCTTGACATTAGGAGTTCGCGCACGTGACGTGAGGCATTCAACCACTTTGATTTCCGCGTTGTTTGCTGTTAATTTTACGCCTGATTACAAAACACATGGAAGATCCGACAGAGAGTGCCCAATCTGATTGATAAAAATCTCACGGGTCGCCGTCATTAGGGTAAGGGACAATGACGATCACGATGCCTGCCTGCCTGCCACACCGTATGAGCACAAGTTCATCCATAAATATATTCATTTAATTTAATTTTCGGCTTCCTACCGTGCCAAGTGAACACTGGCCCTGTTTAGCCAACAGACTGCACGCCCTGTCCGCAGTTGTGCACTTGGGAGCACGACTACTAAGTATATCTGGCCATATCTTTATCTGTATCTAACTAAAGTTGAGCACATAATTGCTGGACTCAGACTGGCGCCAGGCGACTCAGCCTCAAGTCGCTCTCCCTCTCCGCTGAAGTGAATTATTGAAATCATAATTTTCGAGATCTGCCCCTGCTAGGGTTTACTTCGTTGCTCGTCCTTTTGTGTAAGTGCTTGCAATGCAAATGTGGCTGGTCAGGAAGGGAAGGGTGCGGTGCGGTGCCTGAACCTGGAATCGCGCATATCTTAAGCCGATCTAATGCCGCCATCCAGGTATCACTGCTACCGTTTTGCCCCGTCCGTGCGTTTGGCTGCTCGTTGTGTTGGCAACAAATTGGATTACAATTAAATTGCATTTACATCAACGGGCCTTTGTTTGGCCCCGGCCTCAATTAAAAATTTGTTATATTTTCTATATTTGATATGGAAACCTTTTCCGATATCCAGCTGTGTCCTCGGTCCGAGATTCACAAGATAATTGCCAAATGGCGGCCATCGCAAATAATCTGAATACTTGGGCGTTTGTATGGGAAACAATATCATTACGGGTTTTTGGAACTCAACTTTGGTCGGGGGGCTGTGGGCAAAATGCAGCGAAATGTTAAGAATTTAATCAAAAATAATTTCATATAAGAAAAGGATCTTCTTCACAGGAAACTAACAGCTTTACCTATGCCCTATTTTATTCATAGTTCTGTTTCATTTGGAATAAGCACTGGCTCTGGGTAAATCCAACCATAATGCATCATCATTAGCCGAAGTCGTAGCACTCTTTGGGCTTGGGCCCGTTCATCTATGCGGCTGCCTTTGTGCTTTTAACGTTCGCCCAAAAATAATTGAATTGTTCTTCGTTATTTATTTTATTATTTTACTTGTCTCTTATTATTGTTCAGCTTACTTTGGCATCATGGCGGTGCGCACAGCCCCACAGAGGCAGAGACAGACGAGCAGCACTATCATCCTGGGCCAGCTCTATGAGCCATTGTGCCAGAGCTCCCAGGGAGCTGGAGGGGCAGGATGGCTTGGATATGGGTGTATCTCTAGATGGGTAGCACTTTTGCGCCATCAAAACGGCGCGTCATAAAATACGCGAATTGCATTTGCCATTTACGAGGTGATTCCCGTTTTATCTTTGTTTTTCCCTCTGTCTTGCTGCTCCTTGCTGCTGGTTGAGGCTTTGTGTGGGTGGCTGGCGGGCGTTGGTAGGGAGCAGGGAGGCGGACGACTCCGTGCTGATTCCTTTGGGGATTTTGCGCACAAAGCAGTGCGAAATTGAATGTGGGATTTGACTGAGAGATAGAGGGGCTCTGCTCTCCATGCGAGCGTGTGTTCGTTCGGCTGGGTTGGCTGACTGTCTGGTTAGGTGTGTGAATGCTGTGCTGCTGGTGGGAGGTAATTTTATTGCATTGCTTTTTATGATGTGGCGACAAATTGATATTTCCTTTTGACCAGAGACGGGGGCTGAGCGGGGCGGGTGACTCTTCGGCTTTGAAGGCCAATTGAGCTGCACGGGAGCAACCGCAAGGAGGCAGACAGGGGCAGGGACACGGACAGGGGCAGGGCCAGGGCCAGGGACACTCTGCAGCACACGCACTCTGGGCGGTCCTCTCGGGCCCCCGCTGAGCCAGGGGTCGTCTTATAAAATAATTAAGTCTTAGCTGCTATTTGCCGCTCTGCGAGTGTTCGTTTGTCTGTCTGTCTGTCTGTCCGTGTGTCTATCTGTGAGTCCTTTGTCCTCCTGTCGGCGGTTTGTCTGTTGTCTCTGTTGTGCGTGCGCATCCTAGCGGCATTAAGGACTTTAGCGCGATTTTCGCAGTGTTTGTGCGCGCCGACATCGATGCCGCCACGGTTTGCACGGGAGGATCTCCTCCCGTTACATTTGAAACTTTTACTTTTCATTTCATTCGGATGCCGCGCCCATTCACCAGATTTTTTCTTTATTTTGTTGCTGAAATCAACTGTAAGTTAATCGCATTAATCCGCGATCGTCTTTCAAGTGGGTCCTCGGCGATCCTTTTGCCGGCAAAGCCATTCAGTTGCAAAATTAGGCGGCACACAAAAGCCAGGGGCAACCAGGATCCGCTAAGGGAGGGGAGTGGAGTGAAACCTGATGGAAGGGTTTCCCATTTGTAGGGAAGATCCACGTAAGAGACTATGAGAGGTACAAAAGAACTGCCAAGATGGCTTCTCCTTGCATATTTAATTTTCCATATGGATTTTGTACTTGCAAACAGATTTTGACCAAAGTTTGTCCTGTTAAAATTTTAATTTTTGAGCATTTTACAGGCTTTCTTTGATTCCTATTTACATTATTTAACTACACAAATATTAATATTTCACCTGCTCCTTTCCATATAACTGATCGGCTGCGCTTAACCCTAGGGCCTAGGGCCAAGAAAATTTAAACAATAATTTATCTGTCAATTTCCAAACGCTAACCACAGAGCCACATCAGATACTTGCCTCCCCCGACTCGGCCAGGGGCTGCTACTTGTTCTTGGCCATTGGTTTCCAAGGGTATTGCCAGCCAAAAGGATTAAATTCGTTCAACAATCGTTGTTCTCTATCTGTCTCTCTCTTATGGGTTTCTCTGC
Source organism: Drosophila subobscura (assembly GCF_008121235.1). Taxonomy (NCBI): domain Eukaryota; kingdom Metazoa; phylum Arthropoda; class Insecta; order Diptera; family Drosophilidae; genus Drosophila; species Drosophila subobscura. The sequence goes on along the minus strand of NC_048533.1, from coordinate 23,089,715 downwards.
GTCTCCTCATCAACAGAATTCCCCGCCTCAAGCCCGATTCTGCTGCAAATTGGTAATTTTATACTGTTGGCGGTCCCTTTGTTTGGTCGAATGGTCCAGCTCGATTGTATGTTCCGTTCTTGATTGTGAATAATACAAAATAATTGCTTAAAATCAAAACCGTAAATGTTTTTGTTCTGTTCTGCACTTGTCTGTTTAATTAGAAATGCGTGCACACCGAAAGGGAATTATATTCTGGCAAAAGTTTCTCCTTTTCCTATTAAATATTTGATGCTTGGATTTCCATTGATTTCTCAGCTCTTCCATGCTCTGTTTTGGTGCATACTAGAGCCTTGTAGAACTTACATTTGCGCCCAGAAATGGTACTCAATGAGGTCGGCCAGAAAGGGATATTTACACATATCCCACGAAGGGGGAGAGGCTCCAATGGGTAGGTGGAAAAAAGCAAAAGAAAATCGAAACGCAACGGAAACGGAAACTGTTGAACTGTTGAAATCATAAAATATTACCGTTCGCAATACAATTTATTTAAATCAAAGTCTAAAGCGTTATTTACGAGCACTGTGGGGTTGGTCGTAGGTGGGCGGGTGCCTTTGGGGTGGCTTCTGGTTATGGTTTGTGTTCCTTTGCGTTGCGTTGGGCATGGGCCTGGGTGCGGGTGTTGAATGGTTCGATGGGTTTTTGGGGTTTGCGTGTGTTCCGCGCTCCACTTCTGTGCGCTTTCATATTTCCATGCTCGCCATTGTTCTGCATTCTGAAAGAAGACAAAAGCCAAGCCCCAAAAGCGAAGGAATAGCGCGTCACACAAATTTAGCTGACTAATAGCCGCAAATAGCCGAAAGGATAATAATGATGTGATGGGTGGCTGGTGTGGTATGCTATGCTTGGGTATGTAGCGTGTAGGAGGAGTGGACTACAACTCCATTTGCTTTTAACCATTCCAGTCCAGTCCATTCATTCATTCATTCATTCACTCATTCTGTGCCCTGCCATGTCCACTCCACGTTTATTGTTTCGGAATGCTTTTCGCCTATTATCCTAAATGCTACCAAAACAAACAAAGGCCTCACCGGCCATTTGCCTAATGTGTGTGTGTGTGTGTCTGTGGCGTCTCGGTTTGAAAATCGAAACTACTAAAATTTCCAAATTCCGAAATGAAAATGGAGTGTTTCGGGTGGGTGCCGAAATAATGTTAGTTTTTGGTTGGAGCAGCTTCAATTGCCAAATTAATTGCAGTTAAGTCGAGCAAGCAAGCTCTTCTTTTCCATCTCCATCGCATCTCTCGTATCTCTCTCTCTTTTTCTCTCTCTCTTCGCTCGTCATCCAATCTGTGTTAGTGTGAGTCTCCGCTTGTGTGTACACTCGGAGGTTCTGTGGCTCGGAAAACTAAAGTGGAGTCAATGAAAATTGCAACTCCCACTTTGCTCGTACGTCAATTAGAGCTCCTCTCTCTCGCTCCCCCCACCGACTGTGCATGCACAGACTCGCTCAAACACACACACACACACACACACACAGTTGTCTGCATTGCTTATGGCTCTTTTACTTTCTCTCCTTCTCTTTCGGCTTCTCTCTCAGTCGGACTCCTCTCTCACTCTCTCTGCATTGCTTTTATTGCAGTGCAATTTGTTGTAGAAATCGTTTTGTCCGACAGTTGAGCAGTTTGTTATTTCTTTTAAATGTTCCAAGCAAAAGAGCTTTTGGAATTTTTGTGGCTTGCCCCGGCCAGTGGTCAGGGATTGAGATTAATGGGTTCTCTCCAGTTGTTTTAGCTGTGTGTGTGGGTTGCTGTTTGTGGGGTTCCTGAGGGCCTGTTGGCCTTTCAAATTTGCCCAAAATGAATGCAATCAATGCAAAGCTGAAGTTCGCCGGGGGGAAAAGGAGACAAACAGCAACGCAATTTCCATGGGAGGATTGGGTTCGGTTCGAAATGAAAGTGGGACAATGCCCAAGTGTCGGAAACTATTTGAACCCGTCGACGTTGTCTCACCTCCATCAAATCCCGTGGCATCCCCTTTTTCCATCTAAATGCTTACACGAAAACGTATCAAAACCCAAGCAATGCACAGTGGGAAATTCGGTAAAGTATTCGCACTTACATACCATACTTATACTGGTGCACGTCCATGTGCCACCCACAAGCACAAAAGAGTGTAGGGTAGGGGATAGAGGGGTGTGGTGTGTAGGGGGCATAGGGCATAGGGGTTGCGCTGCCGTGTCATCACTTGGAGGAGACGCACTTTGGCAAAAGCAATCTTCTAAACAGGATAAATGTAATTGCGCATGAATTTCTACGCATATTTCGGCATCGCTGTCTGAGCCAGAAATGTTTCCACTTTTATCTCGTTTTGGTTGCGATTCGTTTTTGCCGTCGCTGAGTGTTCTTCCACAAGTTTCTCCAGCGCCAGAAACTGTCCAACTCGGACTCTCTCATTGGCCTGACTTGGCCACGCCTTCGCAGAGAAACAGAGTGAGAGCGAGAGAGAGAGAGAGAGAGAGAGAGAGACAGGGAGGGGTAGAGACTTACTCGCTCTTTCGGTGTCTCTCTCCGTGTAATTGACTCGCCTAATGCTTTTTTTTGTTTCGGGCAAATTGTTTGCAACACTCTTTGAATGCTTCGTGGTTGTCTCATAAAAAGCGAAAGCATTTAAAAATTCAATTTGCCTCTCTCGCTCTCTCACTCATTCTCCATCTCACTCTCTCTCTCTCGAATGCGCTCTCTTTGTCTGCAAAGTTTTCATCTCATTGCCGCTCTACTCCGTTTTTGCAGCGCTCAGTTGTAAAAATGGCCGCCTGTATGCTCGAGGGAGGGTTGCTCCTCATAGAACGGAACGTCGTGGAATGGAACACAGTAGGGCATGAAGCTTGGAAGCTGTTTGGCTGTGGAAGAGACTATTCAATTTGTTTGAGAAATCGTTTAGGGTCATAAGTAAATGGGAGTAGGGAAGGGCAGTAATTAAGATAAAATAAAATAACCAGAGATACATTCATGTAACCATTACTTGGGATCGTATTGTCAGATAGAATGTGTGCAGATTCTCATACATAAGTATTCGATATTTTAATATCCTCATATAAAATCTTAAATCTGTAAAGAATTAGCAAAGAAATTTGTAAGTCAATTTATTTTATTTAGTAGAAAATCATAAAAAATAAACATGAATATTTCGAAGCAATTTTGGAATGGTTTAATGGAATTTTGAATAATATGTATGTTCATGTTTTATTTCTATTATTCAATCACTGTCATTATTCTCTTGATTTGCTATTAACTGTCATGAAACTTATAGAGCAATATTATCTGATTTGGTAATGGGACTTCTATTTGATTGATTTAAAGCCTTTCCAAATACCCCGAATTACTCAAGAGACATCACTTGAGCCACACACTTGCCATATTTTCAGTTAAATATTCGCTTTTAGATAAATAAATGCATCCACTCAAACAGTTAACCGCAAAGTTGCAATCAATTGAGACATGTATTCCCCAACACTTCTGGTCAAAAAGTTACCATCTGCTGCTGCGTGGCGGCAACAGGAAAATTTCAATGGCGCCACAGAGCAGCACTTGACCTCTGTTAGGTGGCAATTGATTGATTTTATATTGGCATTTCAATAGGCAGACACACACACACCCACACCCACGCTGTGTGTACGAGCATAGTCGAAAGTCGAGCCGAGTGCGCCCTCACTTTAGGCATGTTCCAAATGCCAAGTGTTTCCCTGGCTCGAATATAAACTTTTCTGCTTCTGCTTCTGCTTCTGCTTCTATGCCTTCTGCTTTTGCTCCTTTCACTTGCTGCTGCTGCTGCTGCCGCTTTTCGTGCTCCTCTGCTCCTTGTCGGCAGTTTTCAAGCTTTTTGCTCCTGCCACAGAAAAAGTGTCTGTCGATGCGGTTGCAGTGCAATTGTCGAAATAAACGAAAAGAAGTTCCCAACTGCAAGTGGAATGGAAACAGCAACAGCAATCCACCCTGCTGCCAGAAAGAGAGGCACTGAGAGAGTGAGAAAGAGAGTGGGACACACCCTATCTCTGAGGCCAACACAGGTATAACCACGCTCTCTGCACGCACTTTAGCTTTGCTCTCTCTCTCTCCGTCTGTATGTGTGTGTGTTGGTGTGCTGTAAACTGGCGAAAAACCATTTAGCGCAAAGACCAAAAGAATTTCCAGAGCTGGCAGCCAACCAACCACCTCAGTGGGTTTCAGTTTCAGTCGAGCGACGCGACGCAGCAGCAGGCAGAGGCTCTCCGGACACAAACACGGACACGGACACGAGACCGGGGGTTAAAAATCTAGAGACTGAAACAATAAAAATACTAAACGATCGCTTTCCCACACACACACACCACCAATACACATAGCGACTGAGGCAGGCAGAGGACATGGAGGACGACTGAGACCTGAGACCCTGCAGAGGACTTTTGCGTCTGTTAACAGAAACATTTGAATTTAAATGCGAAACGTTCATCAAACGGTGCAGACGTGTCCTCCTCTCTCTCGGTTGCGTTCGCCTGCGGAAAATCTCCGTTCCGTTTTCCATCAACAACAGATTTTCGTGGCACTTGGCCCACAGCATTCAGTGAACTTATAGACTGCTGCAAGAGATTGATTGTGCTCGAATAAAATAAGAACAAAGTTAGCAAATAAAACAAAAAACAAGTGTCATGTCTTCCTCCGAGGCTGAAGTCGATATCAGTGTGGTGTCCAGTCCCGAGCCGAGTCCCTTGGGTGCCGCCGGAATGAGCAACGGCCGGGATAGTCCGCTGGCCCGTTCGCCGGCCCGCTCCGCCGACGGTAGCACGCCACCGGCCACACCAACGCACCGCTCCACGCCCAACACAGCCGCCGGCACGCCCACATCCTCGTCAGCGGCCCCAACGGGCCACTATCATCACAGTCCCAATGGAGGCGCCGTGCCGCCGGCGGTGCTGCACCACCATCTGCAGCATCATCTGAGCACGCTGGGCGGCCACCCGGTGGCACTGCATCATGCGCTGCACAGTTTCGGACATCTGCACTCCGGACACGTGGCCACACATCCCGCATTGCTCCAGCACGCCCTGACCCCCACCGCACACCAGCACATGCAGCAGCATGGGGAGCGTCTCAGTCCGCCGCCCAAGTCTCCGGAGCGCAATGGCTGCGAGGAGCTGCAGGGCCACAACCTGAACAACAACAACAGCAAGACACTGAACCACAACAACACTTGCGCCTCAGCGGCGGCGGCAGCTGTGGCGGCAGCAGCAGCGGCCTCCATTGGAGCCAACAGCAACGACAGCAATGGGAGCAGTAACGGGAACAAGGCCACCACGGGATCGAACGGCTTCACCAGCTTCTCCATCTCCAGCATCCTGAGCCGCAGCGAGCCGGCCAAGAAAAACGGCGCCTCCACTCTGATAACGCCGATCCCGCAACTGCCACACCCGGGTCCTGGTGGACCACAGGATGCAGCCATGCTCTCCAGGTAGGTTCGAGAAAAGATTTGTTGAAACGGCTACTTAGGCTCAGAACTGAATGCCAGACGCAGACCCAGATTAGGATCCTCTGAAACAACCTGAAACCAAAAAGTCAAACGCTCCCTCAATGAGGCTACAATTTCACTTGTTTCTTCGATTTTGGTTGGGCCAATTTTGTATAATCGTCTGCACAGTGCAGGGGCAGTTGCCAGACAAAAGGTGACACAAATCTCTTCGCAGGAAAGACACAAAATAAGTAGGCTGGACGATGCGATGGGATGCCCTCGATAAATCGGAAAATATGTTGAGTAAAAGTTATACGAGATTTTAAGTGAAGGATGCAAATGGCTGCTAGAGTCCGTCTATTGTTGGCCAGAGATTCGAATCTCGATTCAAGTTCAGTTGCAATCGCCATTAGCTGACCCCGAATTTATGCAGCAAGGCGCTTAACCGGTCAGACATCGATTTACGTTGCCAGCATATCGTGTTACGTAACATTTGCACATAACTGAAATTCAATGCACAACTTTTGTGAATGAAATTTTACTGACTGCCTGACTGATTGACAGACTGACAATGCTCCGGTATCATATGCAAAATATGTTTCCTCCCGATGAATGAACCCTCAGCAAATGAAAGTGACCTACAAACCCAGGCCCAGCTGTTTGGGGCTACATACATAAACTGCAGTTTATTGATAAAAAAAAAGGAATAAATGCATATGTATACCTTGGCATTTTAACCCCACTTAGTCGGCTTTCAAAATGTTGCATACCAAATGAGAGATCGAATTTCGTGGCAGCTCGATTAAGGCATGTGTTGAATTCAAAAAAAAAGAACACAAATTTATTTTATGAACGCAAAAACTGAGGGGACTTTGAGCGCAGGAGGACTCCCTCTCGTTTAGGTCCTCCTGCGTTTTTTAATAATGATCATTTTCATTTCATTTACGCGTGCTCGCGCCGCTGATCTCCACGATAAGGCAAAGTCGAGGGTAGCCGTTGTCCCTGTCCCTGTAGCCCGTGCTCTTTCTCCGCTTACCCCAATTAAGGATCCGATCTCGCCCTCGTCCAAGTGTTGACTCCTGCTGCGCTTGGCGCTTACACAGCTGACGTGTGGCTGCCTATGTGACTGACTGACTGGCTGGCTGCTTATCTGGCTTGATCATCGAACTTTTGAGCACGGAATGATTAATGCAGTTCACAGAAATATTGCTGAATGATCGTTTAATGTTTTATGCGGAGACTTTCACCTCGTGCCTGTACATATTTTGACAGTTGCGCTTACGTTTTTAATTAGTCCGGGAATGCTTAGTATTTTTTTTGGTAGCTCTCTCTCTCTACTGCTGCAATTGCGTTTACTTAATTACGCTTTAGCTTCTGCCAAAAGCGAAGCGAGTGCAGGGGCGGGGAAAAGCATTCAAGAAGAGGTGTAACCTGATATGCTTGTGAGTAGACTGGAAACAAAAGGACCAACGGACCAAACACAACCAAACGGAAAGGGTGCCCCTCACCCTCTGGCATTGTTCTTTTCTCCAAGGATGACGCAAAAAGCAGACGATGACATTATAATTACACACACACACTCACACACACAGAGAGACAGACATACCACTCAACAAAGTAATTACAATCCAATTGCAATGGCAATCGTAATGGGAATGGGAATGGGAAAGGAAACGGGAATCAGGACCTAACCAATCCTATCTATATGCTCATATCTGACGCTGAGGGGATTATCTTACTGTGGCATTTAGTGGTGACTGCCGTTTGATTCCCTTACGCATTGCAGCCTTATCTAGATGATATTTCTATGGCTGTGCATTAATCAAAAAAAAAAAAACATATTTCCCAGCTCTCTCATCAGATCTAGATCTGTCTGTGGTTTGACTTTCCCTCTGTTCCACGTCGCTCGGGTCGCGTGTCATTTGCTTTGGCTTCCCATGGCGTTGGCAGACAATAACCGCAGCAAAAAACTGAAACTAATTTCGAGCTCTTCACAAATGTCACCATTTTTCATATACATTTATTTTGGTGTTGTATTGGCAAGTAGCTCAGACTATGGGCCTAAAGCCTAAGCCGCTCTCCAGGCATACGAATATTGGGCGATATTTGCACACTAATCCTGTTTAATGACAAAAGCATTGCCCCTGCCCCTGCCCCTGCCCCATGCTCCTGGTTCATTCAAGTGTTCAATATTTTGCCTACTTTTGCGGCCAGGTCGAGTACCGCTCTCAGCACACAGCCCGCACCGCTGACACCCGTTCGAAATGTCAACGATGTGAATACTCCACTCATATACTCCCATTATAGAAGCATTCATTCGGCTGGGCTGGGAATCCCGCACGGGAGGGACCAATTAGAGTGCGCAAATCTGCTATGCATGAATGATTCCTAAGCGGTTTTCCAGTACCCGTCGGGCATAGAGATCACTCTCCTGTGCAGTTCCATTTAAATTTATTTATTTAAATTAATTTCTGTAATTCGCTTTCGGGGATTGTGTGCCCCGTCCAGCCCTGATGCGGGCTAACTCTCGCGTAGATTTGGTTGTGATTTGAATTAGTTAATTTCAGTTATTGCCACAATTTACTTGGAATCCACACTTGAGCCTTAACTCAAGCCATTCAGCAAAATCACTTTGAACTTTGCTCAGATCTCTGCTGACAATGGGAAACCTCACACTCAGCACAGTCCGCACATCAAAGATTCTTGGCAAAATGTTGACAAAACCCCCAAAACCGAGATGGGGAAGGACCCTGGACCCATGTTGAACGCCATGTTGAACAACTCAATTGCATAGCACACTTTTATCCCTTCGGACAAAAGGTTGCCCAAAGACGAAGAATTATGACAGCTGAGGGCTGGGAGCCCAAAGCGAGAACCGCAAACAATTCATTAAGAGCTAAATAACAGCGAATGCATCACAGCAGGCAGCTCCAGTCCGCCTCCGCCCCACAGTTCTGACAGCTCTCAGGCATTAGGGGTGTCTGAAGTGGGGGGCTGTGGCCGCCCCCGCAACTTCAATTTAAAACATGGCCGTCCACTTCCGCCGCAGAGTGACACCCGAACGGAGGTCGCCAGGCTGTCCGCGGTGGCCGCGGGCTTATTTATTCCGTATTTATTTCATTACTCCGGGAGGAGTCGTGGAGCTCTCTCCATTTGATTTCTTTAATTAGTTAAGCAAATAGCTACAAGCTTCTGTTTCTGATTTTTCATGTTGTTTTTCGCTTTTGCTGTGCTGTGGGGAAAAAGCCTAAAAATTAGCCCAGTAATTGAGGTAATTTCTTTTGTCTCTTGTCGCTGCCTCAGGCGCAGGCCCATGCCCAGACCCATTGCCATCCCCAGCCTGGGCAGATGAGTAACTTGAGCAGCATTTTGTTTCCTCTTGCTGCTTGTTTGGGGTCTGGCTTCTGGCTTCCGCCAAACTAGCCGAAAGGCAAAGCGGCTTTCTCTCAATTGACGCTGTAAACATGAAGCCCATTAGAAGTGATTTGAGCTGCCAACTTGGGGGAAGCCCTTGAAGCGTCTTCTCTCGCATTGGGGCAGCAGTTGGGAGGCGGTTCATAATTTTCCCTGGGCTGAAAGTAAACTTAATTGAAAATCATTACTGTAGGAGAGAGAGAGAGAAGAGAAAAACAGTGCTGAGGGGAAAGAGTGCGAGAGAGTGGTAGCTCTGGCTATTGATTTCCACACCTGATGCACCCTTGGCCGCAACGAAAGAGGTCAACTAAATGTTAATGTCACACACACACAAACACATCGGGCTTGCCTCCCCTTGGTTGCATTGTCTGGCTGAGTGGGGTTGGGTTGCCGCCTCAAAAAGAAATCACAGTCTGTGCACGGGTCACTTGCCCAAACGGTCAAAGTTTGCATTGCCGAGGGCTGGGCAGTGGGTAATGGGTGGGAGCTTAGCCCGAGTAAATGCGAGACTGAAAACAAAAACCCAAGCCCAAGACCAGAGAAAAGGGTAGCATAGTGTGGCAGCTGCTGCTGTTGGCATTTTAGACTGGTGAGAATTGCATTTGCAGGCTAAACACCAAAGTTCATTGAGTGCGTGGGAAGCTAAAGACACAAACCCAATTCATTGGGCTACAACCGAGCGATATATCAATCACAGAAGCATTCACTCAAGACACTGGCTTCTGCCTGAAATGGTTTGACATGTAAACTTTGATTTACTCCCCTGTCAGGGTAGGCGCAGAAACCCGCCCCCGAAATAGAACTTTCCCATAAACGAATCTGGAACACATTATAGCGAAAAGTGTTTCGTTCGTCTTGAGGCGAACTTCTGGGTCGATGCCAACATAAATAAATAAAACGTATTTATAAAGATGCTTTTAAGCCAGAAAGTTAACAAGGTTACACACGCACACGCACACACACACATAGACGGGGGGGGAGGGATTGGGAGAGCCAAATTTGCAGCAGCTGCTGCCAGTTATGGGGTTGGTCGTCGCCATTTAAGGGTCGTTCTCTGCCCCGTCTACCCCCTCCTATCCACTTCAGACGAGCCGACAGACTTTGATTCTTCAACTTTCTTAGCCCGAACAACTTTTGGGCCGTCGGCAAATGCTCCGGTAAATGCTCGCCTAATGGCCTAAGAGCGCAGCGTAGCCCGCATTTCTGCTCTGATTTTCCGCAATCATTAGAATGCATAATTGATGGCATTATTAACCAACCAACCAACATCTTTTCTTTCATTACAGACTTGGCTTCATCTCGCAATGGGGAGCTCTGGCCGGGCGCTATGCAGCTCTTTGTCCGCCCGGCTGGCCCTGGGCCCCACAGCGCCTGCCGTTTCACAGTCCCACTCATGGTAAGTTGATTAAAAAAAGTACTGGCTAATGGAGTTAGGAACCACTTGGAACCCACTGAAGCGAACTGAACACTGAGGCAATTGCCACATGCCACAGCGGCTTAGCCGCTGCCCCCAACCCGTCCACCCCTGCCAGTCGTTGGCAATTTTTGCTTTTCGTCAGGAATGTGCCGTGTCAGACATTCTTCAAAGTATTTCGTTGCATTCGATTCAACTTAATTTGTGTATAGCCAACGCCAGGCGACCGACCGACCGACTGGTCTAATGCTTTCAGGAATGTTGCGCCCAGCAGTGGGCTATGTAAAATGTCTTAAGCCAAAGAAAAAGGTACACTGAGAAAAATATTTGAACTCCAGCAAACAGAAGATACTCTTACAATTGAGTAGACAAAAGGTAGACATAGTTTTGGGTAACAGAATTTCACATTTTGAGTAAATTTCAAACATTTGTGAAGATTTCTGCCTGTTTTTCTCTCAGTGGTGCAGCTGCGGGGGAAGCCCGTTTAGGAATGTTGAGTACCATGCCAGTGGCACCCTCTGCCTACCCACGGATACGACTGCATTAATCGCCATTTTCAATTAATTGCAATTTGTAATCGAGTATCGAGTTACGGACAAAGCGTCTGACATGTTTTGTTGCTGTCTGTGTGTCTGTGTGTGGCTACTCCTTGTCTTGCAAAGTGCAAACTGCAACTTGCAACTGCAACTACAAAAGGCAACTGCAACAAAAGTAGCAGCAGCAGTTTAAGTCCATTTAATTGGCCCTTTTGGCATTAAGAGTCACTGCAATTACATTTGTTCATGTAAATTGGCCTTAAGTTCATCACCTTCATTGCCACTGTCACTCCTCTCTACCTCTCTCCTCGCTCCGACTTCGTCTGTGTCTTCGGCTAAGCTCAAGCTGAAGTAAAGTTTTGCTTTAGTGTCTGCTGTGTGCCCCGTTTGGAATCCATTCAAGGCAAATTACAGCAATTTAAACTTTTCAAATGAGATCAAAACTAAAAGCTTCGATAAAAAAAATCGGCCAAGCCGACTGACAGCCATTTTAAATGGTAATTTAGCGAGCAGACACACATACACACACATTGAAAAGTAAGGACCGGATATGTGTGGCGTGGCGCTCTCCGCGTCTGCGCTTTGCGTGCAGGCAGGCAGCAGGCAGGCAGCAGCAGCAGCAATAACAAATGACACGAACAAAAATAGAAAGAAGCAACAAAAATGGAAAGACAAGTGTGAGGTTAAGTGTTGCAGCTTAAATCTGTGCAGCCACACAGATACACACACACACACACACCCACACACACAGAGACAACATCTTGGAACAACCCTTAGCCGAGGCCAGTCGTCACCCTTCGTGTGCACACCAGCCACCACCCCTCACAGAGACCACCACACCCGAGACCAGAGACTGACAAATCAACTAATACAATTTCTGCTCTCCCCAATGTGCGCTCTCAACTAACCCCCCGTTCTCTCTCTCTGCTTTTTTTTCTCCTTTGCAGACAGCTCCTCCACCAACACCACTGAGAATGCCCCATCGCCCACCTCCATGAGCCCCAACCAGAGCAGCAACAACAACAACAGCAGCAGCACTGCCAACACGAATGGCTCGAGCCAAGCCAGCAGCAAGTCGCCCCCGCCTGGAGTGGGTGTGCCGCACCACCATCCACTCTACCAGCCCCATCAGCAGCATCCACAGCAGCAGCAGCAACAGCAGCAGCAGCACCAACAGCATCCACAGCAGCACTCACAACAGCATCCACATCAGCCCAGCACGCCCACCAGCAGCAACAGCGGCAGCAGTGGCCTGGCGCACCATTCGCACCATCTGGCGGGGTCCCACTCCGGGTACATGCTGCCCACCAGCTCCAATGAGTCGGACGACGATGGCGAGGAGATCATCGAGGAGGATGACGGCACGGATGGACCCTCGGATAGCTCCTCGCCGCACGGCGATGGCAATGGCTCGAAGCGCAAGAAGAAGACGAGGACCGTGTTCTCGCGGGCGCAGGTCTTTCAGCTGGAGTCCACGTTCGACATGAAGCGGTACCTCAGCTCGTCGGAGCGCGCCGGTCTGGCCGCCTCGCTGCGCCTCACGGAGACCCAGGTGAAGATCTGGTTTCAGAATCGTCGCAACAAATGGAAGCGTCAGCTGGCCGCCGAGCTGGAGGCCGCCAACATGGCCAACATGGCGCATGCGGCACAGCGGCTGGTGCGTGTCCCGGTGCTCTACCATGATGGAACAACAGCTGGCTTCGTTCCGCCACCGCCGCCACACCACCACCCGATGCAGTATTATGCAGCGGCCGCTGCACGCAACACCAGCCCCCCGCGGCCGCCGCTGTCGTCGCTGGTATAGGGCGTGGGGTGCCTGGCGGCGCCCATGTCGCTGATGAAGCCGCCAACGCCCACATCAATGGGGTTAGCAATGCCCCCGATGCCGCCGCGCACGCCCGCTCCGCTCCTGCTGCGACACTGCTCGATGGACGCCGATTCGGATGAGGAGAAGGAGCGCATGGCCTTGGACGAGGACGATGCCGCCATCGATGTGGAGGCCGATGAGGAGCACGATGCCGAAACGATGCACGAAACGACTCCCATGCGGTCATCGACTCCACTGACTCTGCCATTGTCTCTGTCTCTGGCTATGCCTCTGCCTCTGGCGGAGATGTGCACAAAGAGCGGCAATTGCCTGGAACGCAACGAGAGTCTGGCCGCCGGCTCAACTCAGTCAATGTCGATGGATGCCACCTCCACTTCGACAGGCTCCTCCGCTGCTGCTTCAGGTGATGCGGATAAATCGATAAACCAAAAGGCTTACTGAGACGAGCCGAGCCGGGCCGAATAACCGTGGCCGAAGTCCACACCAATTGGTTTCAACGCAATCCAAGCAGAGGCTTACTCCAGTCCCGCTTGACATCCCCACACCCATGACCCTATATAAAAAAGTGTTTGATAGTTTGTTCCTACTAAAATCTCTTGTAAATACTTAGACACTTACTTGCCGGACGGGGCTAATCCCGCACAACTACTCTACTATGCTCCTATGCCCTGTAAATGTAAATGTCTCTTGCTCAATAAGATTTAGGCTTGTAAATTGTTCGTGCGTTTTGCTTTTACGTAGCGTAGCCAAAGCCACATCCACATCCACCATGTACATAAATATACCTTACATAATATAGGTGGGTGTGTGGCATTTCTGAACCCGTTTTGTTTCTGCTTTGAAATCTTTCAATTTGCTGGTCAAGTGCAAGTGCAGCTCGATATGCTGAGGCTTCCCTCTTCGGTTCTCTGGCCAAAGCCAACCATGATTGCTAGTTAAGTGTTATTCGTAAATGCGGGAGAATACGGAGGAGGGGATCTGTCAGGCAGCTACCAAATAATTAGTTAAATTATTACTAATTTTAATCGAATGTTAAGATAATCCAAACTAAACAGAAACCAAACCAAAACTCAAACAAACACACACATGAAATGCTTATAAATATACATATAACAAATTATACATATGAACAAAATATTAATAAATTATATAAACATATAGAACAACACACACAAGACTTTTAATATACATTTTGTAAGCTACTCATTAAATATTCATTCCATCTCATCGTATTTCGACACGGATAACAGCTCACTGATATTCATCAGCTTCACATTAAAGTTAACCCTTTGTTGGAATCTATTCGACCCCTCTCAAGCATCTGTCCACATACACACCGAGTGTGTCTGTATCGGATCTTCCCCGTATCTGTATCTTTGTGTGCATCTACACGTTTGTGTAGCATTTGTTGCAAATGTTTTGCCATAGATTTATCCCGGCCATTTTGGCTTTTTGCTGGTCCATTGCCATTAAAGCGGCGGCAAACGGTTATTTTCGTTTAATTGCCAACGCAAATAAACGTGGGTGTAACAACCATGTGAATACGAGTATATCTAGATGGAAATATGTACCACAAAATATACGTACGAGTATGTGAACTCGTGAATAACAATGCCTGTAACAACTCTTGCAACAATTGCTGCGATGCATGTTGTTGGGGCTTTTTATTCTTGTCGGGAAGTACGAGTACCTCGTAGTCGAAGATATCAGGGGTATACCAGCGGAGGGGAGCCCTAACTAAAATATAAGATTTTTAATTTAATTTTTCTTTGTACTCTTCACAGAATTTTGGTCAAATTTGGGCAACTTTTAAATGGTTTAATCTGATAACAGAGTGTTTTCCAGTCGATATACACATCTTGCTATTTTGGCGTTCGTTGTTGGGGCAGGCGTTTTAAGTTGCCATTTATTGTGCAGTTTGTTGCAATTTAGCTCCCCACTTCCTTGCCCATAGGTCCTTTGGGCCGTTTTCACGATTCGCGCTTGCAGTTTCGCATCGCGTGTTAAATTGCAAAAAATAAATTGCAAATTGTGCGCTGAGAATAGCTGGCAATAAAAATGCATAAAATGCTTTTTCGTTATGCCTAACAAGTGCTGGTGGGGCGGGAAGCTGGAATTACCAAACACCTACCTCCACACAGAGGCTCCCATAATTGTGAGGCTGCAGATTCCACACAAGAGTGTTCTGTGGCTGTACATACATATGTACATAATTATAGGCGATTGTGCGGAGTGTGGCATTTCACACGACTGCGCATAAATGGCGGGCGTTAAAATCGATTTGGTTTTATTGTTTGAATGAATATTTATACCAAGTACTAATCACATCCATTTATGTCTGTTTAATGCGCTTATTTCACAGCCAAGCGATTGTTTATTTGTGGCTAAACCATTGGCCATAGGCTGACTTTAAGGATTGACTGCATGTAATCTAATGTCGACAATTCCAGATCAGATCCATCTAAAGCTCCTCTCGTGTATTAGACAGGCCTAACAATTGAGGAATCCCTTCCACTGCTGGCTCCAAAATTAATTTCCTCACAATGGGACAGTTCTCATTGTCCCTGACCCTCTGTTATATGTATGCTTGAAAAGGGGTTTTATTTCTGTCATTTTTTTTGCCGACAAGCCAACTGAACAAATTAGGCAACCTTTTATTTGGCATTCCCCCTTCCAGCGAGTCCTGCGACTGGCCTGCGCTGAAGCAACATTTTTGTATGGATGCAGTCAAGTGCTTGAGCATTTTATTTAAGCGCATGAATGGATTTGATGGCTTTTCTTGGCTAAAGGAAGCAGGCCGGGACCCGAAAAAAAGACGAGAGAAAATATTTCAATTCATTTCATAAAATGCCTCAAAATTGTAGCAAAATTATAAAAATTGCCTGGCTCCAGACTGGCTTGGGCTGGCTTGGGCCCTCGGCAGGTTTCACCAGACAACGAGCACTTTGGTTGGCTGCTTTTCGGCTGCTTTTCATAAATGTAGCCTCTTCTATCTCTCTCTCGAATATTTTGTTGGTCCTTTTGGGCCACATTTGCTCATATGTAAAGTGAATTGTTTGGGCGGATTGGGGAGTCGTTTCAGACTGTGAGTGTTTGTGTGGGCACTGCTGTTGGATTATGAGAGCGAGCACTTTTTTTCGTCCATAAAGAGTAACATTTTTATACTGGGCATGTTAGTTGTGAGAGCAAGTTGGAATCTGGAATACTTATAAATGTTTTGAAATATTAATTTGAGACATTTATGGTGTCTGGAGAAATATTTTATATTATATTATATATTATTTTTATATATTAAACAAAGATCTTTTGATTTTATTATTGCCTATACAGATTATTTCTGTAGCTAAAAACCTTTTCGAAAGCTCATTGCCGATTCGACTTGAGCTCCCTAATTTTGCTTTGGCTTTTCATTTATCTTTTTTCTTTATTTCTGGTCTTTTTCGGTCTTTTTGTTAATTTCATTTTCCGTTCTCATATGTGAAGTGGCTTTTTGCAAATAACAGAGACCCCTGTGCGCAGTGGCTGTGGATGCGGATTGGGGCATGCCCAATTTGGAGGAGTTGCTGAGGGTGGACTGGGGCTGCCATGGCGCTTTTTGGTATATGCTGTTTTGCCTGCAGTAATTTCTTAATTAGCTTGCGAACACAATGTGCTTATATACCATACATATACCGCTCGTACATACTCGTACCCCCTTTTCACTGGCTATATAAGAGTGTTTGGGTAACACTTTTTGCTCCTCCGGTTATGCAGAGGAGTCTGGCGCTGCAGTTGGCAAAGCCAAGCGGCTGGGTACTTATTTTAATTGCAGCCTTTTTGGGCATGAAGTGGCGCAGCTTAGCTCAAAGTTGGCCCACTCTCATCCACTTTCCTCTATCCTAAATTTCAATGAGAGCTGTCAGTGTACTCGGTACAGTAAAGCTGATTTTTTGGCAGCTCTAAGTACTCACAGAAAATGGGATCGACTGGTGAGTGTGTGTGTTTGCGTGTGTATCCCACCCCCTTTGTCGAGTGTCCTTTTGCCATTATATTTATCTATTTTTGGCTGACAGTTCAATTAAGTACAATGGGCAGACAACAGTAAAATTACGCTTAAAAAAAGGACCCACTCGCAGGAGAATTGCTGTTGTTTTTTTGTCGGTTTCGGACATTATGCCTGTCGCTCTGTGTACTTTATTATCCATTTAGCACATTTATTTTATCTGTCCTCGCATGGTCAGCCCGTGCGTCCTTTTTTTATGGACTTTATTTTTTAGCAGTTGCGGTTTGTGTGTTTTGTGCGAATGTTTGTTTGTATCTTTATGACAAGTCCATTTGAGTGCGTTTGGATGGGATGTTTTTGGCCAGCCACCCCTCCTGCAATTGCCGTCAACTATAATAGGCCCATCAACGTGGCAGTTTTTTCGTTGCTGTTGTTTTTATTGAGATGCGTACCGCTTTTATGTGCGATTTTAGGTGCTTTAATCAACCGACAGTTGTGTAACGACGGATGTTTTATGAGCCCCCGCCGACGGAATAGTGCGAAATAATACTGCAGTTGCAAGAGGAAACTAAGCCGTTTAACTAGTAATTACAGCACACAGGCACTTACCGGACCGGGAATGGCATTAGTTTCCAATTGCAATTCCCATTCGCGTACGCATTCACAATGCCATAATCAAATTCCATCTCATTACGCGCCATATTGTTGTAAATTAATGCAATAACACACAAACAATGTTCCCATAACAGCGCACTCGTATTACAAACACACACAGATACGCACACACACACACTCACACATGCACAGCCAAATTGAAGTTGAAAAGTGCAAAACTGAGGAAAGTCGCAGGCTAATTACGTGCCTTTCGCCGATCAAGTTACAGATCCTACGAGCCTGCACGAGTATCAACGGAGGAGGACTCAACCGGAAGCTCCTGTTTGTGAGGCGTCAATTGTCACACACTTACATGCAAGCGGGCAGAGGGAAGAGGGCAGAGCTGAACCCCTTGGACCGCTTTTAGCTAAATTCGAATCCAATTGAATAACAATAAAATTTTGTACTGCGCTGTTTGGTTATTTGATGCCCGCTCCATTGTGTGTCGTCGCACTCTCGTTGCCCCTCGGCTCAGTGTACCTACAAATTATGTAGGCCGTGACAAATCCCGATCCTTGTGCATTGCACTGCGTAACAGGAAGTCAACAATGGCAGACACAGCAACGAGTTGTGGCAGTGCACTGCTGCCTGGCTGCCACTGCCACAGGCAGGATGTGTACAGGATACAGTGTGGAAATGATTGTAAAACGCTTTTCAAATCACAGCACAGCACAGCACCATTTCCACCTCTGGCTCTGAGCCCTGCAACTCCTGCTGCTGTCATTGTTGACGGCCTGTTATGTTATTTAATGTCATTTAGCCTGCGGCCAAATACACGTGGTGCGATGGCTGCTGCTTTGTGAAGTACACTGAGAAAAAAGAGGTTTAAGCATTAGCAAACTCTTAAAAGTAGAGCTAAAATATCTATTGAGTTAGAGTTGAATATTGTTCAACTTTCTCACCTATCACTGAAGAAGTCAAAAGCTTTCAACAAATTCATTTGGTAAAATAGAAAAAGTGGCCATCGTTTCATCAATTTACTAGTTTGGTAAATCAATGAAAAAATAGTGTTCAAACCAGCTTTTATTTAGTATCTTCATATTCTAGCTATGACCCACAGGCCAACAATAACTCTTCCTGATATTCGACCATTCCATCGATGATACCTTAGAGCCATCAGACCCTCAGAGACCATCCAACCCGCTGCTACTTGAACGAGAACCAGTCAACTCGTTCGCTGTTGCCTTGACAGCCACCGAAAGGGCTTCATTACAATTACAGCCCAAACTCCTACTGAAATATCCTGTCCGACTGCCCTGCCCTGCGCTGTCCTGCCCGGTTGGGTGTCATGTGAACAAAATCATTTTAATTGCAAAAAATTGAACAAAGTTTGCGCTCGTTTGGTCCATTTGTTGTTACTGTTTGTTGACGCTTCCAATCGGGCCGCTCGCCCGCTTCTGGTTAACGGCAAGTGGGTATCATAGCACGCCCGTAATGGCTACCCCACGGAGATCCCCCGACCCACTCCAGATCGAAAGAATAACATATTTATACGAAACTGCCGCAAGCGCACGTTCAGGGGACGCCCAGTTCGGCCAGGACCAGCTCTCCCAGTTGGGCTGGCTATTGAATGGAGTGAATGGCAAATGGAATGAATTGCAAATGAATAAATGGCATCAACAGCTTTCAGCGAGCGGCGGAAATGGTGTGAAAATTACAGGTTATGCGACATGTTGAACAATTTTCATGAATTGACTTTTGTAAGGGTTGAGGGGCGGTGTCGAATCGTAAATGAGTTCGCATGCAGAGTGTAATTACACAACAAACAGGCCTTAAATATACACGTTTATATGTATGAACTATGTAATGTATGTATGTAATAGGTGCTGGCTGAATTCCCTACTCAGCAAATCTGTAGGCAAGCCCGAGGCGCGTCCAAGTGTGAAATTAAAGATTGCCTAAACCAAAGGCTATGGTCCTTCTCTTATCCGATTTCATTTCATTTTTGTTTGTTCTTGTTGACAGTCAAATTATAAAAAGTTCTTAGGGATAAGTCCCTCGGGGGCCCTGCTGATAACTTAATGTAATTTATTACCAGAAATGCAAAACACTTGACACTGTGTCATGAATAATTCCAAACAGTTTCCGTTTGCCGTTTGTTGGGATGCCAACACTCGCTCGGCCCAGCGCTTGACAGAGGACTGTTTATCGGACTGCCCAAATCTTTTGCGGTTTTAAATTACTAATTTTGAAACGCCCAAATTGGCATTTAACCGATTGCAGACATCGGGACATTGGCAACCCGAAAGCTAAATCAGGAACATGAACATGAACCCAAAGAGAGACTGAACCCAAATCGATTCCCCAAGCGCAGTCGGTCCGAATCTGAGCCCAAGACAAGCCAACCCACTTATCATATTAAACTATGGAGAAAAAAACCCAACAACCATTTAGCAAATACTCAGGACAATGCCCGATCTGATCCAATGCCAATGCCAACCCCCCAGAACAACCTGTAAATGGCTCGAGATGGGTTTGGGTTCGTCTGGGTTGCTTGGGTTGGGTGGTGGTGAAGGCAAGCTCTCGAATACAACCCAATTAGATGTACGGAAAAAAGCAGCAAGGCACTGGCAACCGAGTCAGTCAAAACAAAATCAAGATAAAAGCGAAATTCAATCTGTCAAAAATAGATTACAGACCAATTATGTGCTCTTTAAGAGTACCCCACAGGATCCAGTGAGTGCCAGTCCATACATGACAGCAGGGGAGTGTGTGTGAGTGTGTTTTACCCCCCTGTTTTGCAGACCCATTTATCCCATCCATCTATGTATGGCCATCAGGCAGAATTTTGTGGCGTGTAATTGTGTCTGCTCGGCAGGGAATGCGACGACTTGTCGGGGTGGTGGACTGCTGCTGCTTTTGTTTTGGGGTTGCCTGATTGGGCCGAGTTCATTTAATCGACACCAGGAGAGCCGCCGCCAGACGACGAGTAGTGAGTAATTTGCCATTTAATGGCATCACAGAAGTTTGTCATATCACAGCAAACGCAAGATGACAGGCTGTTAAGAGGCCCAAGCCAAAGTCCCAAATCGTTCATAAAAACCAACTCAAATGGTAAGAAACTATGCTGAAGGTTCCCAAAAACTAGGACATGCCTTTCAGCTGGGGTACTGCTCTAAATTCTTATTACAATAATCCATTTCCCCACATCCATTTCCCTAATTCCCATCTTATTGCCCGACCGACCACACCCTGGCGAAGTGCAATGAGAAATCACGACGTAAAGTTAAGCAAACATCGCATACTAATCCGAGGGATATACACACTCTCCTTGGCAGTGCCAAACCAATGTTTTCGTATGATATCAGCATGACTATAAAAGCACACACACAGGGAACCCATCCCAACCCAACCCAACCCATCACATACTTTGTTTCTGCGTTCGAGACCAATCTGCCTCGTCGAGCAGTTCAACTGATTTCAGTACGGGTCTGAGCGTGGCTCTGGGTCTGGGTACCGGTTCAATTCTATTCAATGCCTGGCATTCTTTGTGTGTGTAAAGTACCATTTAAGGGTGATAATCGTTCGCCATTTGAGGGTGCAAAATGGAAAAATCATTGAAAGCGAACATCAGAGAGAGCGCGCGTGAGGATGAGGACGAGGAGAGCTGCGACCAAGATTAAAAGTGCATTTAATAATAGAGCCGTGGGTAGAGAGCGGGCACGCAGGTTGGCCCCGGGGAATACCCGACTTACATGCAACATGCAGTGGCCAAGCAGGGGGCCAGGAGAAAGCTCAGAGTGGATTATAATGAACATCCAGTTGAGCTAAATGTCTCAATAGAAACCTGCAACCCAAGTGGGAATGGCAAAAGCCGCAGCCAAGGACAAGCAGCCACCCCCGTCGTAAAAAACCTAATGATTCAGAATTATTTGATTGCGTGGGCGGTTTGTTGGTTTGTTGGTCTCTTGCTGCTGGTGGTGGATGAGCCGGAAAACCGGCGCACGGACGGACGGGCAGGCGGACGGATGAGCGCCACCCCAGTGGCAGTTAGCGACATATGTTGCCACATCCGCAGGCTGACTTATGTCGCTATAACGTGTAAAATTGTTATAATTCCTGTGGTTGCCAATGTCTCTGCTGTTCCTGCACCCCCCCACCTGGTTGCAGTCGTAATAAATTTCATTTTAAAGTGCACTTCCCTCCGCCCGACTGGTTTATCCTGCTCGGACTGGAACTGGCACTGGGTGGGGTTCCAATTAATTTGCTGGTCACCCAACCCAGGCAGCTGTCTGATAAATCACAGACATTCCATTCCATTCATGACTTTGCTTACCACTCTAAATTGGAAAGTAATTAATTTGTATTTGTCAATGAATGTCTCGGAAATGATTAATTGCCCCGAAACTTTAATGCAGGGTAAACTTGTGGTCCAATTGTTGAAGAGAGTGGAATGTGGCATTAGCTTAGTTTACACGCAGAGAAAAACATCGTACAATCGATCTCCCAAGTTCAATCTGGAGTTCACCCTCAAAATCTGACTGTTGCTTCTATTTCCTGTGCTCTATAGATCTTGATCAGGGCCACAGATATTCACCAATCTGCGTTGTATTGTGAATGTCTGCACCTGCCTGTCCTTAAAGCGGCAGAAGGGCGCTTTATCCGCTTCGCATCCCAGGGATTCTCCCGCACAAAAGCAGTCAAAGGATTTGATTTGGTTGCCTGGCTGGGAGTCCTCACTCTCTCTCGCCCCCCCTCGACAACATTCATTCACCCAATGACATTTTGATTTTGCGCACTTTTTGATTGATGACAGGCAGTGCCCCTGCCCGTGCCCCGCCCTCGGCCAGCCTCCCACATAATCATAAATAAAAGCTATCAAAAGTGTGCGTCTTTTATTTTTTTTCGGCGTGACTGGTTGGTGTGTGCGTCGTCGTTCGGGCCGCAAACAAGTTGAAAATGGGCAAAGAAATCAAAAGATATTTTTGCGCGCCTTTTGGCGCACGGCTTAAACAAAGGGACAATGGCACGAGAGCAAAAGAGAACAGCTGGGCCAGGCCATGGCTTTTCTTGGTCCGCGTTCGTAGCCGGAGCCGTTCAATTGTTTGCGCTTCAATGGAGCCGGCAAATGCAGATTTTTCTGAAAAGGCAAAATCCCTTAAACAAAAGCTCTGACACACACACACAGGCACACACACGTGCTGAGCATTTTAGTCTAATGAAACTACCTACAAGGAGAGCAAGGCCAAAGCTGGATGGATGAGCGAGGAGGAGGATGTGGGACGAGCATACTGCTTGAAGGCAAATGACAAATGCGTCGAGCACTTGCTGCACGGCGCTGAGCCGTGCGAGAGCCTCAAGGCGCCGAGGCTCGGCTCGGCTGCCACTTTTCGCTGTCATTAAGTAAATAGAATGAGACGCCTAGATAGGGCCAATGTAGGCGTTGTTGCCTAAGTGATTAAAACGCCGCACAAGTGCAATTTGTCAAAGACGAGCTCCGCTCCTCCACAGTCACGTCAGATCTCAGTGTCCCAGTCTCAGTCACAATTTCAGCACAAATCCCTTACCCAGCTCCAACGTAATCTTCTTCCCGCCCAACCAGCTCATGAATTGTGCGCCTTTTTTCACGCTAAAGCAACTGAAAAACCACTTTGGCCAAATTGACAACAGACCCCATTGCTGGTGGAGACTGGGAGAGGTGAGTCCTTCCTGGTAACAGCATTTCGTCAAACAAATAACAGCCTTGACAGACACCCATGTCCCATCCCCCCCACCACCATACACTCCCGCACGCGTTTAAGACCGCGAGTGCGAATTCTTCACTTCAATGCGCCATGTTCTGGCTTTTTGTCTGCGCCGAGATCCATTAAAAAATGCACAAAGTTGTCGGGCAGGTAGCCCCGAGGCTCTCTCTATAAACAATGCAGTTGCCGCATAATGCCGTACAACAGGAACGGCACGGCTGAAAGCGGACACAAAAAGTACACCCAGCTAAAAAAAAAACCAAACCAGAAAGCAGGAAAAGAACAGGCTCAGGCAGAGGCACAGGCACAGATTTTCCCCCCGTTGCCTTTGGCCCGACTTCTGTTGTCATTTTCTTGCCCTGCGCTTTCGTAATTCATTTGCCCAGAGAGTGGCCTAGACAATTGTTTTATGGTTGTAGTAGATACACTCACTAAGGGTAGTATAATCCTGACGTGAAGTTGGATGGAGAAGAAGGCGAAATGTATGTTTCATAAAAGGATCCAACAATCACTTTAATTTTCAGATATTATTTCATGTATGCTGAAGCACTTTCTGGGTGATAAAAAGTACTAGAAAGATGTGCAAAAATGGTCGCCATCCAATGAATTATTAAGAGTATTAACAGCCTCGCTTTACCTCAAGTAACCTTCACTTATTGTTTCCTTACAGAAAAATGTCCATTGTTTTTATTGCTTGCTCTAGCGGAAATAATTCCTCGTCAGTTCTTGAACAATACGCATACGCCGTGTATATTAGTTTTAATTAGCTTGCAGCTCTGCAGGTAGTTCTTTTTGGTCGTTTTTGTAGTTTTCAGGGATTTATGGCACTGATTTTTCGTGGCCGAATCGCGTTGCCTGGCAATGCCTTTGAATGTCATCTGGCTGGCAGGCACATTCCTCAATTAATCAGCAGAAGGCATCCCGGCACCCAGCAGCCACAGAATCTTCTGTGAGAGGCGGCAGAAAAAAAAATGCTAACACAGCTTTTCACTTTGGGAATATCCCAACACCGACACGCCCGAAC
Organism: Drosophila subobscura; assembly: GCF_008121235.1. NCBI lineage: Eukaryota > Metazoa > Arthropoda > Insecta > Diptera > Drosophilidae > Drosophila > Drosophila subobscura. The sequence goes on along the minus strand of NC_048533.1, from coordinate 23,065,717 downwards.
CAGCTTGCTAATGTTCCCCCCTTTTCATTTTTTTTTTTGCTGCTGGCCGGAACAGCTCACATCTGATTTGTGTGCCTTTTTTTTGCGGCCTTGCTTAGATTTTTGGTGGCGCACTGCAATGCGTCATGGTTGGCTTCATGTTCTGGTCCTTCTACATCCTCCTCCATCCACTTTTTGTGGTTTTTTTTTGGTGCCAATGCAAAGCCCAGCAAGCAGCTTACTTTCATCAATGGTATTTTGCCATTTTTCAACATTTTCGCTGACAGCTTGCTCCGCAACAAAAAAAAAAAGAACAGCAGAGGAGGAGCCGATGGAGGCACACAAAAAAGGCCAACAAATGCCATAATATGAGCCTGCGGCAGGCCAAGGCAAAAGAATTGGCCAAAACGCCGCTGGGTTCACAGATTTGGAGACTGGGCATGGCAGAGGCGGGGGATTGGTGCTGGAGCTCGGGAAATGGATTTGATTTATGTACATATGTACACACAGCGGCAGGATTAAGAGTCGCCCGAGCATGGGGGAACGCCAGGTGAATGCTTTTTTGATAGACTCGAAATGGATACATGTTACAAGATGATAAAACAGCACCACGCTGCCGCACTGCCCCCCACCAGCCAGCCATTGGAGTGCGCTCACAAATTATTTAGGAAATCTGCCACTCATTCAGAGTATTCCATATTCATTTGGCTGCCGGTTCGTTGACATGCCCGATGCCCGATGCCAGGCCAGGCCAGGGAAATTCGAGAATGCTTTTCCATACTTTCTTTTATTTCCGTGTGTGTGTTTTTTTGCTGCTATCCGTTCCCAAATTTGAAATATTTTTTGTGTGCTTGGCGGACCAATAATAATTTGCATCGCCCGTATTTCGGCGCATTTTTCTATGCCGAGAGACACACAGAGTGAGGAACAGAAACAGGATCGATGTCAGGACAGCACAACGTGTATGAAATGCATTTTTTAATGACATTTTTCAGCGTGTGTCATAGTTTTTAGCGTTCTTTTTATGCAGCGGTTTTTGATTACAAATTTCGTTTGATGTGTGGACTGGCTCTTGCCTGTGCGACGTATTTAGACGCGGATCAATTTTAATTAAAGAAAATATACATCATCCCCCCCTTCATCTCATTGATTATTGGGAGTGTGTTAATCCAATTGTACAGTCTGTACCGCTCCCTGCATTCATTTCATAAAAGGATGTGCCCAGGCGTAAGACGAGCAACAGAACAGACAACTCCTCCACCCACTGTTGATGCGTTACCTTAACCATCAAGTGGCCATTAAGGGCTTAAAACCAAACAAGGACAGCCATTAGGAGCCAGTAAGTCTATAATCAACGGCTTTTTGACGCGTCTCGACGCGTGTCTATCGATGTTGTTGCTGTTGTTGTGGATGATGATGTTGTTTGCTGTCATCGCTGGGCCAAGTGCAATCAGCCAGAGCATTGAAGCCCGAGGCCGGGCTACGCCCACTTATTATATGGCAACAATTTGTAGGGCTGCCGAGAGTTAGAGGCGGAAAAACTCAAGTGGAAAATGCTGGGCCCAGCCCCTGATCAGGTCCTGCACCGTACTTGCCACGCGTTCACGAGCGTGCGATAATTATGTTGCCATGCATTTGCGGCACGTGGCAGCAGAGCCAAAGCCAGTGCCCGGGCCAGGCTCTACAAGTATCCATATCCGCACAGACTTCCGCTTGCATAATTGCCACAAATATTTACCCCATATCACGGGTTGCTTCGCGGCTAAATATGTTTTTCGCCCTCTGAAGTGCCACTCAAGTGAAGCACGCACCGTGAGAGTGAAGTTTTGGCTGGCTGAATGGATGGATGGATGAACAGTTGGATAGGCCTCTTTCAGGTGAGTACGAAGCGTAATTGAGACCTTTTTAGTCCTCTCCCTTGTTGATGTTAATTGCATTAATGTGAGTAATTTATAAGTAAGTGGGTGGGGTCGAGGGGCGGTCCCTTTCGAGGGCCGTGTGAAAAACTTTGCCTCCTACTTGGGCCTGGGATATTTATGCGTCGAGGCCAAACATTTGGCCAAGCAATAATGCTGAAAGTGCCAAACGGAGACTCGTAAATTGCACCTCCTTCCAGACTCCAGACTCCAGCCTACAGCCACCACCAGCAACAGAATATCTAAAGGCCAGCCACAAGTTTCAGGACCATTCCATTCCCCCTACTAATAGCAGCAGACGAAGCCGCATTGGCCCCCAGGGAGCATACAATTTCAATAAATATTTCACTGCATTAGCTCGATGTCAGGCTCTGAGGTACTGAGGCCAGCACAAATCCTGGCAGCGCGTTACGTCAAATTGCTTTTTGTTGGCTCGGCAATAACGTGCATTAAATGTTTTGGCCATTATCATTTTTGGCCAAACATCATCGCCATTAGGTCGGTGGCTGCTGCTCACTGCTGAGCCACAGGCTAAATCAGTGTGGGAGTTGAGACTAAGTCTGGGCATGGGGATTGGGACTTGTGGCTTCCCCACAGACTGCCATTGAGCTGCTACAAATCGAAAGCGATTCCTATGACAATGCCAGGAGGCTGCCAGACAACTGCAATTGTTGCACTCTCTCTCTCTCTCTCTCTCGGCTTGGGGCATGCATAAGAAAGACGCAATGCGGATAGTTCCCTTTGGGCCAACAAAGAAACACCTTGATTGCTTCAGCTCCCAGCTTTCAGCTTCCAGTTCCTGGCTGCTAACTAACTGGAGCTGCTGCTTCTGCTGCGACTGCTGGCTGGGCTGAACTGAACTGAAACGGGGCCGGGCCTGAATGCTTGTCGAGAGCTTTCTTTCATTTACTGACAATAAATTTTCATTTTCTTGGTAAATCGTTTCGTTGTTTGTTGTAGCTGCTGCTGCTACTGGCTGCAGTTGCTCCTTTCTGGCGTCGATTGCCTCTGTCTGCCACACACATATGCCCGCATTTTTGCACCACAACAATTTGGTTGCCACAGCTCATTGTCTTCCGCCTCAGCCTCAGTGTCTGGGCCATGGCTATGGCTATAGCTCCAGCAGCATTGCAATTGCTCACAAGTTATCCCAAGTGGAAATTTTGCAGCTTTGCCTGCCACATCCACTGCCACTTCCATTGCTGCTGTTGTGGCTGGGTGTCGTTATTCAGCAGGGCTGGAAAATCGCAATAAAACAAAAGTGATTGTCAAGTGAATGCGTTTGTGCTCCCACATCACTTATTCCCCCTCCAACATGGAGTTGTACACACACAAATATGACTGAATGTGGCTGTCGCTGATATTATCCGCCATAATATGCAATTCATCATGTGCGCTCTCCTGTGTAATTCGGAGTGATTAAAAATGTTATTCAAATGCACTTGATTGATGGATGCGAGTGATCATAATCGCTGGCTGGGAGACAGGTTCGTGGGGGACAGAATGTGGAGAGATTGAGAAATTTAAATGGGAACCAAAAGGGTGAAACTTTTTGTTAGAATTTCGTAACCGATCTACCAACAATAATTTTTATCAATGCATAATTTCCTGACAGCTTCAGCTTTCCCTTTTGGTAGTCCGAACTTTAAATTAAATCTTTATTGATGACAGTTCATGTATTAATTGTCTCCATTCAGCACTCAGACAGTAAAAACGGGGTCAAGGTGCGCTCGTACTGGTTAACACAATCTCTCCTTAACTGTAGGCCGGAACTAACTTTGTCACGTTTTTTTTTTAAATGCTTAATAAACATAGTTTCGGTTAAGCAACTCTTTCCGCCGCTAAAGCCACACACCACACGCAACTTTTTGGCTAAAAGCCAGAGTCAACTTGGCCGGCAACACGCACTCACGCACACGCACAAGCGGACAGGCAGTTAATTAAGGGTGTGAACTGGTTGAGTTATGCGTGGACAGGACAGAACTGGCCTCCACCGCAGTCCCACTCCACTCCACACTCGCTTACATGTACATCCCCACACACGACTGCCGACTGCCACTGGGCCGCCCTTCCGGACAGCCAATTCCTGTCAAGGCATCAGCATAAAGGACAGCCAAATGGCCAGTAAATAATTCATTAGCGGCTTTTAACAATAAATTTTTGTTGGCTGGACTAAACGACCTCTCCGACTAGAGACTAGCAAGGCTTCTTTCTGCACTGAGAGAAAATTAAGAATAGGAAAATATTTGCTAGGAATATTTTCTGTTTAAAACGAAAAAGATAAAATTATATGCAGGCAAAGAAATTATTCCTGTAATAAATACTATAATTACTATGCCTGTTTTCTCTGAGTGTATTGCAAATTCAGGAGTATTTTTTCAGTGTTCTTTCTTTGACTTTAGTGTTCCCTCTTTTTTTTAGTCGGGCACTTATTTTAATGAAGTGGCGCATTTGCTTGTGGTGGTAACTAATTAGCTGTGCCGGCTTGAACTTTGAACTGCTGCTGGCTTCATTAGAGAAAGAATTTGATGGTTTGTCTCTTTGTTCGCATTACTCTGATAAGACAACGATAAGACAGCAAGAGAGAGCGCGAGAGCTGCCACCTGCGCATTACAACAACATTGTTGTTTATTTTTTGGTAAATATTCGCCAGTGGCCTGCAAATTAAAATGAAATAATTCTTCATCAGCGCCACAGCCCCTCGCAGCACGGCACACGTGAACGGGCAGGCAGGCAGGCAAGAAGGAGGCCACTGGCAGGAAATGTGCTATAATTGAAAAATGTGGTAACAAGACGCTTCGCAGCCGAATTAACCTCCTCCTCAGCTGTGTGGCACCGTGTCGGACCTAATGAATGCCTCACTTTTTTCTTGTATTTTTTTCGCGTTTCTCGTTTTGTTTTTTTGCATAACACGCGAGGACTGTGTGGCATGTTCTGGTGTGGTAGGGTGATAAATGCTCATCAGGCTTTAAGGCTGCGCTGGCAATTAACTTTTACAATGTTGTTGAAACGTAATCAAGTTGTCAGCGCCCAAGAGCCAGTGGCTGAGTCGCTGACTTGGCTCGCATATTATACTCCTAATTACTCCGAAAGTTTTCTCAGCTAGCGCGAATTCCCTAGGCCGGGGACGCAGCCACCAACTGTCAGCAGAGGGGGCAGAGGGGCAAGTGGCTTTGCTGAGACTCTTAGAGGGCGTCGCGACAGATCCACTCTCATTGGCTAATCCTGGGGGATCCATTCGACTAATGCCCTGCTAGAGTTTCCCCAGTCTTTGGCTCGATTCAAATGTCTCTCAGTTGTCATAACAAACTCCGGGGGGTTTCCATCAAGTTCCCTCAAGTACTCCCGCCTCTACCCGTCTCTCAATTTTTCCCTGACGGAGATGGAAAGCATTAGCCGGCGGTGGCGGTGTCCCTCCCCCAAAGTCTTAAGTTACGATTCCAGTCAGCTCCAAGAATTGACAATAAGCGGCATAAATTTTAAAATTTCATTTTTATCGCATTGCAATTTTCTTTTTCTTTTGCTTTTCCTTTTCCATTCCTTTTGCCGTTTTACGTTTACGTCTCATCCCCCCCTTGGGTTTGTGTGTCTGTGTATGTTTTAAGCCACATTTAAGATACTTGGCTGGCATTATTGACTTTCGAGTTGATAAAGTGCCATAAATGTCACCCCATTAACAGAGGAGGCAGGCAGGCAGGCAGGCAACAATAACGTGGCAAAGGTAAAGCCAAAGGCAAAGGTAAAAATACGCGTTGAGTTCTTTACGCTCTTGGGGGTTGGAGATACACATATAAATGTATATATATCTACTTATCAAGAGACAGTGACAGAGAAGGGGAGAGAAATAAATGTGTGTGTTGTGCTTCAGCTCCTGTGGCTGCTGCTGCTGCTGCTACTTGCCAGGATAATGCGCCTCAACTCAATTGGGAATTTCGAAAGTAAAGTTGAATTTCATGTTCGGCTGCGGCAATTGTCACAGATGGTTTAATTGAAGTAATTACATACGAAATCCGTCAGGATTTGAGCCCTCCTCAAGCTCTTCTCTCTCACCTCACTGCCCCCCTGTCAGTGTCTCTCTGATGACACTTTTCGTTTATTATTTTATTATACTCGTATTATTATATACTAAGCAGCAGCAGCATCATCATAATCCACCCATTTGGGGTTTGGCGGAAAAAGGGTTAATTGAGTTGTTGCCTTTTGTTTTATCTGCCTTTTCCGCCGTTTGCCTTCTCGACTCCTCGACTTCCGACTCGCCTAATGAGCTAATGACAACTGCGTGTAATTGTCAGGCAGGAACAACCACAAGGACCTTCATGAGGGACGCACGTATTTATTGCCACAATTTTATGTGGTTTTCGGTTATATTTTATGTGGTTTTTCATGAATTTTTAAAAGGGATTTTTCTGGGTTTTTTGTAATCCAGTTGAACCGGTTAGTCAGATGCAGATGTGTCATACAACTATACAAAATTCACTGGCTCATTCAATGGCTCTGGCAAAGTCGAAATGTCATCCTCAAGGTTATCTAAATATATTTCGAACTGAACTGTAAATATTTTTGGCTAAACAAACAGACATTTACTTTAGCAATAAATAGATCCACTGAGACTTACGGCACATCTGAATAAATAAACTTTTGCACGGCCTATAAAAAGGTGTACCACAGTTTTAGCCAGAGACAGTTGTTACAATTTATTGACAAAAGATGCTAAGGTCGATCGTTCTGGTTGCAGCAGTCCTGTGGGTGGTTCAGGCCACAATTATAATTAAGCCCAAGCCACAGCCAGTGCAGCCTTGCAGCTCTTGCAATCTGTATCTTAGAGCCTACACCTGGGCCCTGGAGGACTGCATTTGCCGGGTATTCCAGAACGATTGCCTCTTGAAGGAGGAGAACACACGAAGGGAGAAGGCTGGAAAAACGCGTAGGTTCTAGTGCATATTTTGTATCATTGCCAGAAATAACCTTATCTAATTCCATCGATAGCTCTTGTCATCGTTTCGGAGAAGTTGTGCAGAAGATTCATTCCTAAGAAATGCCTGATTGGACTTCCTGTGGTGGCCAAATTTCCGAAACCAGCTCCATGCGGCTGCAATGGCAAACCTGGCAGCCTCGTCAATGAAAAGTTCAAGAGTCTCTGTGCACTGAAGAAATTTTCCGCTGAAAATTCAAAGCGTAAGTTAAAAAAGATTTGCAGTGACACTTCTTGGTAATATTTTAAATATGTTAACTTTACAGCATACATCAGCTACACTTTTGGAATCTGCTAGAAATGTGACCTGAGCGAAGCAGAACCTGCGAGGCAACATGGATGAATCTCTTACTGTTTTGTTATCTTATTTCACTTCATCAAAAACCTTATGATCGACTTTGTTAGTATAATTATACAAATATAAATGCACTTACAAATTCTACTTTATGATTTTTCCCAATTATTATTAAAATGTGTGCTATGGCTACGTGTATTTGTAGTCTGATATCCCTCGCATAATTAAAATGCCTAAAATTGTACTTGCACTTTTTTTGAGCTGTCGCAAGCTTTGCGTCGGGTCAAGTCAGTTCGTGGGCTTTCCCTTATAATATTTTTCGGTTAATCAAGGTTAGTCAAACATGTGGCCGCATGCAGTTTTAGGCGCAAGTTCATGTAAACATTATGTGCACATCTGGACAAACAATACATTTTGCTTAATACGAAAAGTCACAGTAAAAAATGTTTGAAGACAGTTACAATCATAATCAGTTCAAGTCATGGTCTTTGTGTTTTTTGTCACAAAATGTTAGACATTAAAGTATTGATTCTTGCATTAGCAGTTCTGCAAGATTGCCATGGAAAGACTCTGATTCAAGGTGAATCTGAGCCAGAGCCAAAAGCAGATGCACAGCCTAGGCCAGAGCCGGATCCGGAGCCAGAGGTGGAGCCATATATGCAGCCAGAGGTAGAGGAAGAGCCTGAGGAAGAGCCTGAAGACAAGCCAAACGAAGATCCGGATGAAGACCTTGAGGAAGACCCTGAGGAAGAGCCAGAGCCTGAGCCGAAAAAATATCATGAAGATAAGCCAGAGGAAGAGCCGGAGGAAGAGCCTGAAAAAGAGCCAGAATTTGAGCCGGAAAGAGAATGATTATTTTTTAGCAGCCTATTCGTGATCAGGGGAATGGTCATAGCCGTGGGGGGTACACAGAAGGGTTTGGCTTCATAGCTGGAAAGTTTTTAAATTAAAGTCAACGTTACCTTGAAGGTGTTAAAAAGGTCAAATGCCTAAGGGGTTCCCGATCAATAAGTATTTCCAGAATGCATCTGGCATCGAAATAAAAATATTTACATAAAAATGAATCAGTAAAAATAATCGAAATTCCACAAGCAACCATCTGCTCAAATACAAATACAGCCACCCAGGGGGGATATAGTCAACAGTTCCCATTTTCTCTGCCGATCATCATGTTCAAGCTTAAGTTATTTGTCCTGATTGCCCTGGCCATCTGCCTGACGCAGGCCTGCTCTCCCTGCGAGCCGGAGGAGCCTGTCAATTGTGGATGTGGAAAGCCCGAGTGCAGATCCTGCGGCTGCGGCAGCGTCAAGACGTGTGGATGTGGTTGCAAGCCGTGCCGGTGTCCCTGCTCGTCCTGTGGTTGCTCCAAGTAATCGAGATGCGCTTAGCCAAGTGTATCCATCCACAGTGCTGGAAGTGAGACCTTCCCAACGGAATTCTTGTTTGACGAATGTTTTGTTTTTGCCATTATTAAAGTGTTGCAACCTCTTGGAACTTTCATCTTTGATTCCAGCTGCCGTCCTTCGTACTTTGAGCGCTCAATTGTGAAGCGTGTGGAAGGGAGCGCTTGAATGGGCAGACAATCATTTTCATTGCATTGATCATTTTTTTATTCATATCCGTTCACTCGTTGGCAAAGTAATTTCTTTGTTCTTTCCCAGCCATGCTTCTTGATTTCCCAGCTCCGTCGACGCCCCTCAGACAACTGGGAAACAAAAGAAAAAGTAATCATATCCGGACTCCTGCTGCACCCGTCCCGACCCCAGCCCCCCGCTCATTTGGCGCCACCATCGTGTACTTTGCACTTTTCTACGTGAATTGGTTTTTTTGTTTGTTTCTTTTTAAACTCTGGCACTGGCACTCGTATTCCATTTCGTTTGCTTGACTTTGGCAGGCACCTCTAGAGCCTGGGCCTTGGCGAGCCCACCCTTGCAACCGCAGGACACGGGTCGCATCTCCTCCTAATAACCCTAAAAGCCTTATCGAGTCATTTAGTATGAAAACAAGCAATTAAAATGATGAATATGCAATAAATGTGGATTGTATACGCAAACACACACAGTCACTCTGGCTCTCGCATAAAGGACAATTCCTTTCGCTCCCCCTCCACCGCCCGTCAATACATTTTATATGCTAATGAGCGGCACACATCTACGGGGATATACCAGCAACAAACAACGAAAATGCTCAAAAAATTCGGGAAAAAATAAAGGAAAAAGGCCCGAAACATACATTTGCCTAATGAAAATAGCGCCATTAAAATGAGAAAAACAACTTTAGATACCGAAATTCGAAACACGGCGAGTTTTGGCAATTAAAAGGATACGAATGATACAAGGTTCCCCACTCTCTCCTCTCTCTCTCTCTCTCTCAACTGTCCTGCTGCGAGAGAGGCACAGCGGCAGGGGCTGGCTATACCTATGGCAATGATCGTCTAGCAAATTAGAGATTAACACGCATGTGTCGTCCTTTCTTGTGTACGTGTGTGAGTCCTTTTGGAACTGTTGGTTCATTGACCGACAGACCGACCGGCCGACCGGTGGCTGGCAATAAAAGTAAATGACTTCGAAAACTTTTGACGGAGTGCCAAACTGGCGGCCAGTTTTATAACTTAACGAATTAGAGCAATTTGAGGAGAGACTATAAAAACGTCAGGCAAACCACAGAAATATGTTGAAAATTTTTGGAAAATTTTCATGGCGCGTGCTCGAGAAAACACTCAGGTAAATGGGCCAGACGGGCACACGGGGTTGTCGCTGTCGTTGTTTGACGGACCGACCCGACCCGAACTGTGTGTTTAATAAGCTATGACGAGCGGAGAGAGCAGGCGCATTGAAAGTGCAGGGAGGATCCATATCAGTGGAAAATTAAATGCATTTTGAGGAACAGACAATCAAGGAGGATAAAATGTGGAGGAGGGGATGACACACCCAGGCCCAGGACACATTCAGTTACATCTTCGTGGGCAAACATATTAATTAAGCTGCCCCCCACACACACACACAGACACAGAGTTACAGGCCTATGCGCCTGTCAGTTGTCCGATGCGACGGGTCAAGTCGGGTCAGGTCAACAACTTAATTATATTGGCCCGACACTGGCCCCAGGCCTCGAGTGCACTCCGAGTGCTTCAATTATAATTATGCGTGCATCCATACACACTCGTATTTGTGTGTGTGTGTGTGCTTGCATTTGCAAGTCGAATTTATTATTATTTGTATCTAGAATTGTTTGACTGCCACGGCCCCGCCCAGCTCTAATTTGATAATTGCAATTGCGTGTGCAGTCAGCGGCTCGTTAGGACATTGGGTCCTGTCGGGACAGCAGAGCAGAGGAGCGGACAGGACAGCGGCGGCTGATGAGTTAATTGGCCTTTAATTTGTTGCAAAATTGTGGGCATTGCCGGAAGCTTTCGTGTACGTAATGCATGTAAGTATATTGCCGGCCATGAATAGAAATTGGTCTCTAATAGTGTCAACATTGTGTTAAATCCACATTTACAACTGGCCGCCTGCTGCCTGGCCACTCAATAATATATTGTAATTAACCCTCTCCGCGGTGTCCCTGCAAATCATTTGATTTAAATTATTTTTTAGTTGCGGTTATGGAAGCCAGAAATTAGACACGCTTCGGATAAAAACAGTCCTCTATCGAAATTGGCAAACCAAATAAAATGGTTGAGTGACAATTGGTTAAATGAAATTGATTGATGAGACAGTCGGAATGTACATATCTAAACTTTGACAGATTGCGCAGAAGGTTGTGCCTTGTGTGTTTGTTGTGGCTGGGCAGCCACATAAACCCACACCCAGATAGGGATCATCATCATTTAGAGTGAGTGGCACGAGTCAAACAAATATTGTGACAGAAAAGGGGTGCGGCCCAAACGAGATACAGAAACAGATACAGCTACAGATACTCGAACAAATGTAAATGCTCTGCGTGCAGCTTATTGACATTAATGTAACAATTGTCAAAGGATTTATTAATAGCTCAGAGGGGATGGGCTCATGGCTGGGTGCGGCTCGGTTGGGTTGCTGCTATTGCTATTGCTGTTGCTGTTGCTATCAATCATTTGATTGATATTAATGAGCTGAAATTTGCATAAATTCAACGATGATCACATGTTTTTCTGGCACTGAGAGTGGAGTTTTGTGTCGTTTGAGTGCTCGGCTTTAGAGATTTGCCAAATGTTTTGCATAAATTTCAAGCATAATTAAGTTTGTGGCATACGACTTTCCATTCACAATTCGAATATAAATATATGGATGGGGATATTGAATGGCAAATTTAATTTAAAATATATTTTGCACACATTTTTTGGCCTGCAAATAAATTATTTCGAATTTTCCACACACACAAACACACGAAAAAATATCCATCCTATCCCTCGAATATCGAATAGAAAAGAAGCAAAAAGAAACTCAAATGTAACAAGAAGATCAACAATAAAGCCACAAGAATACAAATTACCAGGCCACAAAATGTCAGACAGCCCCCTCCGCCCTGCAGCACACATCTCCAGATACAAACTCACACACACAAACACACGGATACTCATGCAGACACACACTTACCCAGCCATATAAATGCACAGTTTGTGATGCATATAAAAAACGGAAAGCAAATTTGAATTTTTAAATTAGTTTTGTTAACTTTTGCCGGCGCTTGCTGTTGTTGTTGTGGAGCTACTCCTGGCTGGTTCTGGCTGGGAAATGTTTAACGACTCGTAAGGAAATTGCAAAGTAAAATGTCTTCAGGAATTTCCACATTTCCACAACGGCATGGCAGTGGTTGCCGGGTGGAGGGGGGTTGCCGACAGAGCAAACGTAATAAAAAGCAAAAAGGAAACCACCAACAACTACAGCATACAAAAGCAAAGAAAGCCACAAGATGGCGTTGAGTGGGCGGATGGGCAGCTGGGTGGGTGGTTTCTTGGGCTGACTGCCTGCTGAAAATGGCGAATTAAATTTGAAATTGCGGTCGGTTGTTAGACGAAAGAGAGCAGCATACAAGCTCCCAGTGTGCGGGAGTGAAAGAGAGATATGAGAGAGAAAATGTCACAGCAAGTTGAGGTAAAAGTTGCGTCTGGCATTGCTTTTGTTGTGTAAAATATGGAAAAATGTCTCCTTGCCTTGGATAATGTGAGAGGCTGGGTAAGGTATGCAAGGACTGCTTATGCATACCAAATGTGTGAGTCCTATCCTGTCCCTCCAGCTCCCGTTTAGGGACAGGTACAGGGACAGCATATGAAGCGGGAGCAAGTTTATTTGTTTTGTCAGTCGTTGCACGCAGCTTGGAGACCTCATTCATGCCCGCCGCCAGTTGATGGCTTGGAAAATAAGATCAGAGCCCTCCCAGCTTCTTGCTGTCCCTTTTTTCTTGCTCCTTTTCCAGCTCATTTGAAATGCAAAGCAGCACTTTGGAAAAAAAAATTAAAATTATATTACATTTGTGCCACATTTACTCTGTGTCAGATAATCATTTACACCCACCTGTCATGCACTGAGATCTAATTTATGTATGATTGGTTCTAAAGGTTTTAATGCATCGCTTTGAATTTTTATATATAAAGAATGGTGTGGCAGATCCCTAATTTTACTTCCACTCGAATTCCCCTGTTCTTTAGAGTCTTTATTGGATGTTTCCTTGTGATCAGAAGATGCCAATGCAGTCCCATGACCGCATTACATAGAATTTGCAATAGAATTAGACCTCGTACTGCCTGCCAGCGTTTGCCAAGGAGCTTCTGTGGTTCCTACAAACTTATAAAGTGACATAAACTTAACAGTAAATTCTGGCCAATGAACGAGAAAAAAAGGTACACCAACACAAGCTCACACACACACAAAAGCACTCATGAGCAGCAGAAAGTCAGAGAAGATTGTGAAATTTATTTTGCCAAGTAAAATTACTTGTCGCTTCCGGCCAAAGAGCCCGACGCATGGGCACGGGGGGCAACTTCACTTACGAGATGGAGAGACTGAGCATTTGTGTGTATATGTGGGCGAAAACTGTAGCTGTGTGTGAGTGTGTTGTGTGTACACAAATTAGACAAACAACGACCAAAGCTGTGGCACACTCAAAGTGAACGCCATGTCACGAAAAATATTTAAATTAGCATTAACATCTTTCGTTTGTATGTTGGATCCTGTGCCCCGTACCCTGTATGCTGCTCCTTCTCCTGTGCATGTATTTTGCCTTTGGTGCAAAATGTTGCAATCAAAAATTGGCTTCGCCTCCACAGAGTGGAGGGTGGCAGCCAAAAGATGAAAGGCGCCGGACTAGACTGGAAAAGGAAGCAAAACTTTTGATGCTGTTTGCTGCTTTTCACATTTCCCTGTCAACATCGCTCTAGACGGCGTGTGTTTCTTTCCATTTAAAGTTTTTTTTTTTTGCTTGTTTTCTTTTTTTGCTCTTGTTTGTTTTGGTTTTCTGCGCTGCTTTGATTTTAGTATGGGTCGAGGACATTGCTGGCATCAGCATCACTCCTATCCTTTGCTGCTATTGCTCCCTTTTTTGTCAGTCAATTTCGCCGGATTCCAGTTGATAAAAACTCTGATTGGTTCTCGGGTTGTTTTTTGGTCAGAGAATATTATCATATTTATGATTTGATTTTGGCTGCTGACTGACAGCCATCGCAATTCCTCAACAGAAAAGGTTTTAATCATGCTGAAGTTGTGCCCTTGCTTTGCATACCAATGTGTGAGGTTAAAACTAATTAAATGTGCCGTCAAGTAGGCAACTTGTTGTTGCTGCTACTGCCACTGCCACTGCTCTTGGATTTCGTTTTTCATTCCATTTCGCTGTGGCACAGATTCAGATTGGGGCGACGGCTTGACAAATGAATGTGGGTGTCAAACAGCTTTGATAACTTGGTAGCAATGGCGGCTCAAAACAAATGGCGCCATCAATTCGAGGTGTGGCCTGGCTGCCCCGTCCGCACAGGGAAGGAAACAAGGAAATGTACAAACTAATTTTCATGCTCGGCACGCGCACAAAATACACGGGAAAATCATTCTAGGGCGGAGGTGGTTGATTCCGTTGGTTGGCTGGCTGGCTGGCTGCCAGGCTGACTGACTGACTGGCATATTAGAGTAATTAAATGGCAAACGCAAACTTAATTGGAATGGCCATTGGCCATGTCTGGTGTGGCTGAGTCTTCGAGCTGGCAATAAAATAAAAAAAGTCGCCATAAAACTTAACTTGAGCGGTGAGGCGACCATTTTCCAAGCATTACATCGCTGTGCGTGCGCCTATTTATTTAACAAATTAGCATAATTGTTCACAAAATAAAATTCAACTTAAGTACAAATGATGGCCGCTCTGGCCGGGCTAGCTGTTAATTAACATGTGGGTGCAGGCGGGACTGGACAGGGCCGGACTGGACAGAACGAGGCTCCCGCAGCGCAAATTAGTTGCGAGTACGCCAATGCTAATTGCGGAATGGCATGTCGGTGGACAATGAAAAGCTCGCCGTGTAACTGGCTGTTGGCTGGAAAATATATGAAAATTGTTTTGACTTTAGATAAGCGACAAACCATGGCCGGAGTCAAGGATGGGCAGGGCAGAGCTGGGCTGGGTTGGGCCGCTGGCATGCCGTGATAGACGCGACGCAGCCCTGTGCAAACGACAATCAAATTTATGACTTGCAGTAGACAGATCTTCCTCCTGTTCACTTAAGAGCCACTTGCCGGGTTTAATTACGAAACTATCAAATGGAACCAGCTGTTCGAGTGGACTGCGAGATCCCATCTCTTCCATCCTCCGTTCGAATGCCTCGAGTCCATCCCTTTTGTCATTCTTCGACTCAAAGAGTGGCTGGGCTGACTCCGACTGCGACTCTTTGTGTGTGTCCATCTGAGATAAGCTTTGTCGCCAGTTTGTTGCAAACACGCAATGACAACTTGGTAGCTGGCAAGCAGCTACCTATGAAGTTGTCTTCCCGCTGTTCTCGCTTTGTGCTTTGTGCGATTCTCAGTGGCAGATACAGTCATACAAATATATGTGAGTGTGGATGGATATAAAAGCAATTTTAAGTAGCAACATCACACACAATGACAAGTGCCATCATCATCATTGTCGTTGTCATTGTCATTGTCCAGGACCCTGCCTTGGCTCTCCTTTCTATTTCGGCCTGCCCTTTTTGTTTAAAGTGTTGGCCGGCACACAATTGTCCTTGTTTGCCTTGTTCTGTTCGGTTCTGTGCTGTTTGCCATTGAAAAGTTGATGTTTCGGACGCTTATCGTGCAAACAATTTAACAAATGGCTAATATTATTGAGCTTGATAAGGCAAGCAAACGGAATAGCTCTAATCGAAGTGGATATTAGGTTGTTTAAAAGTAATTGAGATACAAGCAAAAGCGACCAAAACAAACTGGTTTGCGGACGGAGAGTGCTAAAACCCATAGCGCTGAGTAGAGTATTTATTCAGACTATAAAGCAAAATAATTCTATCGACTAAAGAGAAAACTTGGCACTTACTCTTGTCAGAAAGTGAAGAGAGATGTTACAAAATAGGTAAATAAATATATTTTTAAATTACTTTTTCGGCTATTTAAAAAGTTTTTGGAGATGTTAAAATCGAATCTCGATTGTTTATTTCCAAAGATCTTTGATTAGAAGAATCCTTTATTTAGCTGTGATTTCCATTATCCTTGCCACGAACCTCGCAGAGCTTTTGTTTCGCCCAAAAAGCGTTTCAGTTAAGCTTTTGCATTTCTAAGGGTAAACAACCACCCAACCCACAGCCCAGAACCACCCCCTTGCAAAACAAAGAATCACGCAACACTCTCCTCGCAACACACACACACACATGCGCGCATATGTGTGCGTATCTCGAACACGCACACTAATTCCATTAGCCCCGCACACACATGGGCAACTGTGCGTATCGGGATATTATGCTGAGAAGCGAACCCTCAGGAACACTGGCGCACATTATGTTCGCCTGGTGCGAAATCTACCATGAAAGAATGTGTACGAGTATGTGACGGACAATACACGTGTCTTCGGCCTACACATGCAGCAGGGGATGCCGCAGTGTGCGATGCTGTGGCACGCATACAAGAACGAGACAAGACACGGCCGCCTAAGCGTAAGCGTGCCCATAAGTGCGCTCCTGCTCCAGCCCGTGCTCCTGCATGCAAGAGAGAGCAGAGTGAGTATTGTGTGAGCGGCGACCTTGAGGCCGAGCCGTCGCGCACACTTGATGAACCAACCCCTAATCGAAAGGGGAGAGGAGAAAACCACCACCGCCACATCGGCGGCAGTGGCAGTGGCAGTAGCAGCAATGTAAAGACGTAGTAATGCGCCCTTTGTTGGGCTGTTCTGGGCGCCTGATACACTAAGGTTGCTCCTAGTTACGACGTAAATGTTAACCGGTTTTGGGTGTGCCAGCCGCACTGCTCTCGCCTGTTAGCGTTATGTAATGGCCTCGACGCAGGCCCAGCCACGTCAGTGGTAACGTCAAACCCGGCCCAGCTGGTGGGCGGGCAGCAGGCAATCGGCCGTGCGATAGTACGGTTATACTCCGCCCCGTAGATCCGCCCTAGTTTGCGGAGCGGACCGCCTGCCGTCAGGGACATGCGCAGTGGGTGCGCATCTGGCAGTGTTTGCCTGCCGACAATCCTGTTCGCCTGGTCATCCTTGGGCGTTACCTTAAGAAGGGTTAAAACCGCTGATGGACACGTGTCCGTATCTGTCGCTTTTAATGTGCTGCTGCTGCTGGTGCTGCTGCTGCAGAGGTTCTTGCCCGGGTTCTTGGCAAAAAACACAAAGAACCAGTCGGGTACCATTCGGTACAGTTTTGGACCCACCCAATGCCCGCACTCGCTAATTGAAACGCTCTGTATGACGCAGTGGTTTGATGTGGGCTGTGGCCCACCCACTTGGGCGTAGTCGATGTATACAGTGGAGAGATACTCCCTTGAGTGTCATGATAATGCGATACCCTGTACAAGCTCAGAAAACAGATTCCTTGTAGGGGATTAAAGAAATATTTATGTATGTAAGTATAACCCATTTGATTTCGAGCTGAATCCGCATTGCCGATCTGGAATAAACATATGCTGAGGTCGTTAACTCTTATAGCTTCTGATTAATTTCCAATAGTCTAATGTACTCTGCCAGTACTGGGAACCATAGCAGCCACGTCAATGGCACAAAACCCACCCCTAAAGCAATATGTGACAATGTCAAGCGAACACACCCCTCACACAGACACACACTCGAACACCAACACATGCAAATACTTTCGCTTTTTGGAGTGTTTGGCTTAGGAATGTGCCATGCGTGCTGTGTGCCGCTGTGCGCCTGGTGAAAAACTTAAACTGGAATTTCCTTTCGTTTGACTGTGAATCTCGTTGGCCCGCAGTAATTTCAGTACGGACAGTGCAATTCAAAGTGACTGTTCAAACACAGAGCTGTATGGAATCGCTGCAGCGCGCTGGTGGGAATACGAGTTGTTGAATGCTTCTTCAATGGCTGAATGTTCGGAAATTCTGGAAGAAAAAAACAAAATAACATAAATAAATGAGTAAATGAATGAACATTAATTATATAAAACATAGAATTGATTTCCTAAAATCCATGTTCGTTTTCTTTCCGGGGGTACCAGTACAGTTCGCATTTTAAATTGTCTATCTCGAGTTAGGTAGAATTACAGCAAGCCGGGTCGGAACACTCAGAGTATACATATTATTGTGTATAATTTGCACATGTAGGAAATGACACTCGATGTTGATTAAGAATAAGCCATGAAAGCCTTTTTCTCAAGAAATATTGACGTCCTCGTCTGTATTTATTTTATTGCTGTTGTTATCGGTAATTTTTCCTATTACCTCAAGAAGCAAATGTTGGCACAATTATATTTCACAAAGCCGCAGTAATGCTGCCGTTATCTGAGTTTGTTTTGCGCTAGCTGGTATAAATACCGGACAGAGGTGAAGATCATACAACACTTGAAGTCTAGAGATAGCCATGAAACCATCAATCGTTTTCCTTCTGGGCTTTGGATGCCTGCTTGCCCTGGCCAGCGAAGTGAGCGCCGATTGCTGTCGCTCCTCGCTGACAATCACCTACACAGTTGACGGCGGACAGGCCTGCGGGAGCGTAGGTGGACATGGAAAATCGGACAGTTGCACCATTACAATCTGCGCCGATGGCCGGGCCCAGGTGGGCACCTTCTGTGGACGTGGGTCCTGCAACATATTCGGCTGCGCCTGCAAGAACGGCTGCCTGACTGGCGATTATCTAAACAGTTTCATCAACAACAACAAAGGTCATAGCATTAAGGTTCTGGGCCAGAGGTGGAATACATAATTGAAATCAGAATATGCTAATCTATCTATGGACATATGGACATAAACGCGTTTATATTATAATATTTAAAAGCCTAATCGATTGTATACACAAAAATAAAAATTATCTTGAAAAAATATAAACTAGTTCCAGATTCCTCATATTTTTGCACATTTTTGATTGCTGATTAAGAAAAATCATTGACGTCTTTTTCTTAAGAAATTTTGACATCTTCGTGGGTATTTATTTTATTGCATTTGTTATCGTTAATTTCCCCCATTATCCCACCAAGTAAATATTGCCACAATAAGATTCCGAAATGATTCACAAAGCCTCGCACACGCTATCTGAATTTAGTTAGCGCTATCAGGGATAAATACTGGACACAGGTGCAGATCGTACAATACTTGGAGTGTAGAAACAGCCATGAAGCACTCCATCGTCTTCCTGCTGGCCATTGGATGTCTGCTGACTGCTGCTAAAAAACTCTGAAGCAAAATTATATTCACCAAAGCCCATAAAGACTAAAAACGATATTTTACAAGACCATGCGCCATCTGTTGGTAATTACACGAACTTTAAACTCAAACTACGCCCAAAAGTACGCATTGGGTTTCTGTTCTTGCAACATTCTCATTTCAGGTGGTAGGTGGTGCCCCAGGCCACAAGAAACCGCACCTCACTGACAGAGGAAGAAGGAAATCAAACTTTTCACTACCAACGCTGGATGGCGGCACCTAGACCCTTTTAATTTTACCAACGCTGGATGGCGACACTCAGACTGTTTATGAGACCGACAATAAAGTTAATTAAAAATCGTTGTCAAATTTATTATTCATATTTTTTTGTTATTCTTTAAATCATAGGAAACAAAAGTAAAATTCAAAACTCTGAGTCAATTACGCTCACAGAACCTGTTGCTTACCATAAATTTGTTCATTGCTTATACATCTTCATATAAGTTGGTCATTTAAACTCAGTAAGATGGTCAATTGGCTTGCGCGCAATCCAATTACCCAAAATGATGGCCAATCCAAATGATTAAACATCTAATTAGCATGTCGCCTTCAACGCCTGCCTTCTCCTGTCAAGCCCCAGTCGCAACTAATTCGAAACATTTCAGAAGTGAACTAGTAGAAAAATATATCTGTGTACATGTCCCAGAAGTAATGCCATTCAATAGGGGAACTGACAAATAATCTAATTAGTCGCCTGTACGATGAGTTTCCACTGTCAAAAGATGAATTCGAGTAATCTCAGCGCCCCCAAAGGAAACTACTCGAAACGCGAGCAAGAAGGATAGAGATGGGGATATGGGGGAGCGAGGGAGATGGCCACATTGTGTCAAGATGTCAAAGGGAAAGGTAATAAATTGCTGCCAGCACCAGCCAGCCCCAAGTCGGCAGCTGGCTGCCATAGGCTATATCCATAACGATACTTGTGGTCCAAAGATGCTGGAGGCCTATGCGAAGGCAGCGCGTGCATTTTCAATTTCCGCAGGCGGCATTTTTCAATACGAACACGAATATTCCTTGGAGAGTGTGCTCTCGGGCTCGCCTTGAGATGTAATTAGTTGGATACTTCATTAACCACAGTCGACAATCAACAAATGAGTAATTAACTTGCGCCTGAGACTCTGACTCGAACTCGGTTCCTCGTGTGCCGTTAATATTTCATAATTGAGCAATTTATTTTCGCCTCTTTGACAGGATCAAAGACGGAGCCGACCCCAAAGCGCCGCACGCAAATTTTATGCTCGGTTACAGAATGCAGCGATGGTTCCGTTTCGTTAATGATGGGTAGGCTTTGTGTGTGGCTCTTGGCGGATACACACAAGCGTAGGGAATGGAATGCTAACTATTTAAGTAAAACTATTCCTTAAATAAGAGATAGCCTGTGGACACTGAGGATCACCAGTCAGCATGGGATCATGACATTATCATGTTTCTATTCTATATTTTCTTATCACCCATCTATTTTCTTGCACTATTTACTTGAACGATGGAATAAAGCGTGTTGTCAAATGACTATTTCCGGTAGTACCTGCTGAAGAATTCAAATGATCCAATCAAATGTTTATTGGAGTATCTGTTTGTTCGTGTTCTCCCGTTGTTGCTGTATCTGTTTGACAATGTCAAAACACCAGACGCAGACAAGAGCTTGTCATAAATTTGGTTTTGATTGTCGAGAGCAATGCCAAGAATCTGGAGTGGAAATTTATGCCCAGACAATTCTAGGGGGAGCTGGTGCTGGTGGCCCGGGATCTCTACCGGGATCTCTGGTTTTTGGGGGCATTCAACGAGGCGTGTGAGTGATTTGTGTGGTTGGGGGGAATATGTCTGAAGTTCCGCCATTTTATGTATGTGATAAATTAATTAAAATTAGACAATAACTACAACGGGAAGCCCACTAATGAGCTGGAGACGATCGACAAGGGAAACAGAGTGACAGAGGCATGAGGCTGCCTACCCAGCGCCCTTCGGCTCCCTCTCTCTCACTCGCTCTCCGACGCAGTTGCAAGCAGATCTTGTAGAACATGTCAGCGCAACAAATTTCAATTAGTTCACGCTTCACTTATTCGACGGCAGCGGAGCACTCATAAAAAGAAAGTGCCGCCCCTGAAGGAGTCGACGGAGTGGAAATGGAAATGAGACTGAGACTGCGACTGGGAGTCGAATTGTAGTTGGCGCACATGGCGGCCACGCAACATAATTAATTCGAACAACTAAATTTATTGTAAAACGTTGATTGTGGCTTTAATTGGGCGTGGGGTTGCGACCCAGAAGCCCTTTAGTGCCTCCCGACACTTTCCTCTGGGAATATTGCAATGTAAAGAGCTGAAAAGAGGTCTCCGAAATCAAATGTTGGGTTATTTTCGGGTGCCCGCACTCCGGTTACATGTTTTCTGTCATAGATTAGCCGCGGCCCTGCCTCCTTGCTGCCGAGCACATAATTTCACACTCCCCCCATCCTCTGGCTGGCTGACTGGCTGCTGGCATGAGCATCTGTTGAATGCAGATACTTATGGGAGTATCTCCTCGGCTCCCTCCTCAAGTGTGACAAATGTGAGCGGAGATGTTCAGTGGCGGGGCGTAGCTGGCTGCGCGTGTTCGTATTTTGTATGTGTGTTGTCCCTTGGATAAACTGCATATTACTTATGCAGGATGATTTACTGGGACGCGTGACAGATTTACAAGTTGCATTTACTGCATTAATTTATCATAAATATATTGCTTTGGGGGCGGCATAAGCCTCACAGAGCTTGGATTTAGTAAAGAACAAGAATGGAAGGGATCTCCCAAGCTCAAAAGGTGGATCTTCACACCTCGGACGGCCTGTCACATCGGAGGAAACAATTACCGAATGGCACATGCTGGCATTTCCTGCCTCAGGCTGCCTCTAATTGCACTTGATGTGTATTTATAAAAACTTTATTCATTTGGCGACACATTTTCGCCGTTTTCGCTGGCCATAATGATTATGAGGCGTTGACACAAATATGGCAAGCAGGCGACTCGTGTGCAGTCGAGGCAACATGAATTTGCCATTTAATTAAGATGCGATACGAAACTGTTGCACATAATGCTTTTATGACTCTTTAATGCATTCTCTAAATATTACATGAGTTTCAATTTAAATAATTTGCTTCTATTCAAAATTAGTCAGCAGCAATGAGCCCCGAAATTTCTATATTTATGTTATGTATCGAAATTGCAATTGCCTGGCGGCAGCCGCCAACTGAGCACACTCAAAATACAATAAAAGCAAAAGAACCAAAAGGAAGAACGCATTTCGAATATATTGTGTTATAAAACAAAGTATCATTTGGGCAAATCAGCGGGATGTAGCGACAACAAGTCGAGGAAGGCAAACCCAAATCCCACACGAACCGAAAAGACATTGTCTCTGCGGTTCTGCTTCGGCATGTTGCATTTTTATGTGCCATGAAATTAATTTACGATTACGACAATTTAAATTTTTAAAATCACACTAAAAATATGTTAACAACCCGAACCCGCCATCTCCGCTGTCGCATTGTCGTCCCGACACGAAAGTGTTAAAAAGCCCGAGGCGAAGATCTTCCTCCTCCAACTGTGGCCGCGGGATTTATGTTTGTGTGGCTGAGAGAGTGTTTTGGGGGTGAGCGGAACGACGAGACCCATTGTGTCGTTGTTGTTCAATATCAGAAGTGTTGACTTGAGTTTATGTTTCATATTTTTTGTCTGAAGTCATTTAATTTCTATAAACAGACAGACAGGGCAACGTCAATGGTTCTAGGGGTGGCTCTGGGTCGGACCATCTGAGGACCACGCTGATGATGATGTGGCACTGACGTTTATGTGGCACTGACATCGGAGGCAAAGGCAAAGGCGGAACTCGTTCACGGCTTATTTGGCAGCTCTTTCTGGATGCTGTGAACAACATGTTTTAAGTGCCTGTTACTTTATGAGCTTATTAAAAAGGAAGTTCTCTGTTGTTCTCGAGTTTATTAGACCAAAAAACTGCTGGCCATAAATTGTCACGTCAATGGCCAACGGAAGAAGCTCAGGTGTGCGATGTGACAAGAAAGTGCACTTAACTCCAAGCTGTAAGTTAAAAAGAATAGTCATAAATCTTAGCTTTAATTTTGATTCAAGATTCTTTCTCCTTTTATTTTTAGATATCAAAACTATTCACACAATTGGCAGTGTACTCAGGCATTCAGCCCATTACCTGCTATAACTCGGATTCGGCCTGTGTCTGATTTGAAAATTATTTATTCATGGCAATCAGAGCAGCAGTAGAGGAAAGGCAATTGTGTTTCATTTCTCTTAATATTGCTCTCGTCAAATAAACAAATCAAATCATGGTGTTAAGGCAAATGATGGATTGACATCACACAAACCACACAAGCAGAGATGCTTCTGATGTACACTGACGAAAAAAATGTACAAAACTGGTTTCAATTAATGAAGAAAAGAAGGCAAAAGATGTGGGACGTATTTTGATATTTTACAGATCGAAATCCACTGACTATTCGTATATTCTTGAACCTTTTTTATTGAGTACTTCAATCAAAAAATGACTATGAAAGAGTTGTCTTTTAACTCGGTTCTGCCTGGTCTCTTTCTAGCCTCCGATCGACTGATCCATCACTCAATTTAGCACTTTGCTCTGACTGTTTTTCTCACCGTGTAGATGCACGGACGGAGTCAGTTAGTCAGCCAGCAAGCCAAACATTGGGAATGCTGCAAATCCAAAAAATCCTGTCCGTATGGCAACAATGCCAGCAAAACGCGACTGGCTGTGTAGTGGCAAAAGCAAAATCAACCGAAGAACAATTTTTGCAGCATGTCCCGGATGTTTGTCCTTAGTGGAGGGCTGCCAGGCGCTGCTTTTGTTGCCGCAGTGCCTTTAAAATGGGTTTCGTTCGGTTGGTTCCCTTCGTGCTCTGCTTGGCCTTTTTTTTCCAGCGCACTTTATTTTTATTTTGCACACTTTTTGTGCGACCCGACCTGACTTGGCACAGAAAGAACAAAGCGCAAAACGAGGGGGGAGAAAAGCTCGAAAACATTCATAAAATATGCATTATGCAATCTAAGCTCGTGTGAGCGTTGCTAAATATTTCATGCACGTGTATTGTACAACACACACACACACACACCGAGCATGATGGCATTGTGTGGTTTATGATTTTGTTTTGCCGCTGAATATATTTATAATCATTAATATCACAAACACAAAGGCAAATATCGAAATTAACAAATTTCTTTATGCCAGAAATATTCCACGCTCCACCGAAGACAAATGGCCGGAGCCGCAGCAAACACACGGAATGTGCCAAAATAAAGCTGGCAAAAAATGTGTTTCGAAACAATAAAAACATTAAATACAGTTTTAAATAACATGTGCCGTTTAACACATTGAGCTGCGCATTTCTTCCATTTTTAATGCCCTTTCTGTCGGACTCTGCGCATAAATTTCAACTTAAATTGCGCGCGCAGACCTACAGAACAGAACATAACAGAACAGCCTCGGAGGAGATGGAAAATCATTCCGTTCCCCTTTAGCTTGGTTGGGAAAAGCGAACGCCGCCCACTTAGCGCCGCAATGAGTGCCGCAGCCGCCGCCGACTTGGGTGGCTCTCCCTCTCTTTCACTCTTTGACTCTCTCTCTGTCTCTGTCAGCCTCTGATTTTAATAAGACTCTGCCAATTAGCATTTGTGTGTGTGAGTGGCTGGCCACTTGGTGTTCCGCTTAGTTTAATTTGATTTGCCTAAGCAGGCAGCTTTGGAACTTAATTTCTGTATTTCGAAACTATTAAATTATGGGCAAAACGATGTGCTCTTTGATCTGCATGCCAAGAGTCAACGGGAAATAATGTCTTTATATACAACAAACTGGTGGTACATATACTTTTATTACTGGCCGGACCATAAGACTTTTCTTTGTTCTGTTGTGGTCTGGTCTCCCTGCTTTCTCACTGTCTGTGCGCCTCGTTTACGGCCTTTTAATGAGAATTATGTGACTTTAATTTATGTCTCAATTTTGCGCATATTAAAATCTTTATTTTGTTATTCAACTTCAACGAATTGCCAATGTGGTCCGCATGATGGCATGAAAATATATGAAATATATGTATGTATGAAAAATATATGAATATTAAATATATGAACATATAAAACATGTTTCTAATAAATAAATTCAATGTAGTAATTTGTACTACTTCATAAATTTTAAAAATGTATATTACAACCCTGAATTTTCCATTTACAATGGAAATGATATTTGTCCTTTCAACCCTTCTTAATTTTTGTTAGCGCTGCTGCTACCCTCTGGTGTTATTCTTCGAACTTTTCGACTTGTGGTAGAAACAGTTAATTTGTGAATAGTTTTGTTTACAAATATAAGTAGTTTTGAGCTTAATTTTCACATTGGGTTACTCCTGTCAAGATGTAGAGCTCTAAAACTAAAGATGCCATTGATTCTTATCCAAAAAATATCTGAAACGATTGCAATCATTATTATTCCAAGCTGTACTTCCTTTCCTTAACTAGTATATTAAATGAACATTTATAAAGCACTCCGAAATGCCAAGCAAACATAAAAACATAACTTTAATTTCCGCTAAAATCTATGCATGCATATCTGATGTTCACTTTTAATTGCTTTGCCAAAAAGACAAAAGTTGTTCGGTTGGGGAGAGGCAATTGTTACGGCTAATGACTGCCGCTTCCAAAGTGTATATTTTAATCGCTGCTCCTACACATAGTGTCATGCGGGCATAGAGTCCTGTTCTGGCCAGGGAATGCTCTGCTGGCCAACAAGGCAATCCACTACAAACTGCAGTTCCACCCCCCATACAGCGCTCACCCACACCCATACAGGCATACGGCAATCCACACTCAGAGCACTGTGTACAGCAGACTTAATATCTAAAGCAATTTACAGTTATGAAAATAAGAGACATATCCGCAAAACGACAAGCACAGTAGTACGCCACCGCCACCGCCAACGCCACCGCATAGAAAGAGGGAGAGGAGGCAGCTAGTGGTGGGGGAAGGATCAGGGACAAGGACTATGGCAGCAACAACAAAGAAGAGGAGTGTAGAGAGAGAGGACGAGCCGAGAGAAACTTCTGCTAACGAAGTAAGTACCCTAGAGGACACTTAAGCGTGCGACCCAGCCCAACTTGTGACGGGCGTCATAATGTCGCCAACATTTTTCGAAATTACACACAAATGACAAAATAAAAGGTGCAAAAAGTCTGCAAAAGGGACCAAAAAGCAAAAAGCTGCAGGGGAAATCCCCGAATCCATATATATATGTATATGTATGTATGTACATATAGTGTATCCCACTCTTTCCCTTGCTCTTCTGTTGAGTGAGAGTATCCATCTCTATCGCTCTGTCTCTCTCTCTGTGTTGCTCTTCTGTTGAGTCTTTTCTCTCTGGCGGCCATGTTGAAAACGTCAAAGAGCAATTCTTGAATTTTGAGTGAGTTTCTGCTCATTGGCTGTGCAGCAAGGGGCGTGTCCAGAGAGACGTTCGCTGCGCAGTGAGTGCAAAGAGAGCAAGAGTGAGCGAGAGCGTGGGTGGCGTTGCTAGGGCCTGGGAGGGGAGCAGTGGAGTGAAGCTACGCATTAAGTTGTGGCTGCCGAAATGAGGGTTAAATCGCGTGCATAATTTAGCAGTTCATTTCATTCATTTGAGTGCAAGTGCTCTGTGCTCAGTGCTCTGAGATGTGTCGCTGTTTCTGTCGCTGCCTAAACGCTCTTTCTGTCTCTCCGCGTGAGAGCGTGGGTGGCTGGGGGGCTGGTTGGTTGGGTGTTTGGGCGCTGGCGCAGTGGCGACGTGGCAAATATCTACTGCCGTTTACCGCTACAATGACAAGCATTTATGGCAATTAACACTTTAGCTGTTTATACGCTGATGCTGCTCGGCTGCTGCTGCTGGAACAGTGACAGCGGAAAAGCTGCTTCAGCCATTGCCCATTGCTTTCGTTTCCGCTTTCGCTTCCTCTTTTGTTGTTGTTGTTGCTGTTGGTGTTGCTGTTGGTGTTTCTGTTTCCGTTGTGCACGCTTAATCGTGTCGTCCATTAGAGGTGGCCCCAGCCCTTGGTCCACTTCATTTGCCCAAAATCTAATTGCATTTTCCATGCAAATCACGTTTACGCGAGTTTTTCTGTCTCTCTATCTCTCACTCTCTTTCTGTCTCTCACTTGCTGGTTTGTGTTCTTATTCTTGCTGGCATTTCCGTTTCCGCTTTTGCGTTTAGTGCAAATTCAATATCGTGCATAATTAATTTGCAATTAGCACGTTTCTGTTTTTGTTTTCATTTCACCAGCAACGCGCTGCCATTCAGCTCTCTCCGGCTGTGCTGGTCTCCGGGTTCGGCCCATAGGCGGTACATATAGCCATTGAAATTTTCTAATTACGTGCACAAGCTGAATGCAAACTAGTTTCGGCCACGCTCCTGGCACCTCTGGACACTTGGCTGACCTGGCCTGGCCGGCTCTGCCCGTCGGCATTTTGGCCAGACCACGTGCGCTAGTGTCGATGATGGCCTGCGAAATGGGTTGGCATATGAAATGAGCTGCAAATTGATGGAGGAATTAGCGCAGCATATTTAATTTGTGGCAACAACAGCACGGCTCGCACGAATGGGCACACCGTGCGGTACTAATGGGCTTTTAGTTGCACATTTTTAATGCAGATTTAGCCAACACAGATTCGATTGGGGAAATTCCAGAAGATTAACGGACTGGCAGGTGTCGAGATAAATGTCACATGTACACATTTAGGCACTGTAATTATTAGCTAAATTCATTCATATTTCACCGGACAGTGACTAAAGTCAAATTTCATTTTCTAAATCGTAAAATCAAAACTTTCAACAAAATTTATCAACTAACGAGTAGAAAAATTTAAAAGAAATAGCAAAGAAAATGTCCGAACTTGACGAGGAGCGAATGTGCTGGATTTGCCTGGAGGGCGACGTGGAGTCGTCGCAGCATACGCACTGGGTGCATCCGTGCCGCTGCCGCGGCAGCAACAAGTGGGTGCATCACCGCTGCCTGAACCGCTGGATCGATGAGTTGCAGTCGCAATATCCGAAGAAGCCGATCGCGTGCCCCCAGTGCCGCACGAAGTACCTCATTTGGATGCCGCCGCTTTGTCGATTCGATGCGTTTCTTGTCTGGGTTGATGACATATTGAATCTGGTGTGTCCCAGCGTGGACATGGCTGCACTTTCGGCCGTCTTGTTTTTCTCGACGGTGACCTTCGGCGCTCTGACAATGATTCAGATTGTTGGCTACAACGAGACCCTCACATTACTGCACGAGCAGACCACGCTAGCGTCAATCGCCCTGCCGACAATTCCTGCGGGACTTCTGCTTACTCGCCATATCAGAGTGGACAGACCATTTCTGCGTTTTCTACACATCTTCCGCATTCGGCACCAAGACCTGCAGCCAGAGGATCTGGACGAGGAGGGCGAGCCACTGCCCGGCGCCCCGCTCGGCGACGACTACTTCGATGAACTGCCTGAAGAACATGGTCCTGAGGACATCAACTTGCAGCTGGGAGCTCAAGTCATTATCAGCGAGGAAGCGCGCGGAGCGGCGGCCAGCTTCGTTGTGGCGCTCAGCCTGCCCAGCTTTGCCGTGCTGCTGGGACGCACGCTGTACGGGAATATAGGAAATAGATACATGGGCATCTTCCTGGGCGGCATCACGTTCCTGGGCATCAAGGGACTGGCCAGCGCCTACATGCGTCATGCCTACCTGCAACGTATGCGCGGTCGCTTCGTGCTGCAGCAAGTGCAGCTATAATCAAGACAACTGAACGCCCACATTCCAGTACACAATCACACTGTCCAGCATGTAGATAATTACCAAAAAATAAAAAAATAGGCATCAAAATTAAATCATTTCTATGATAACTAAAACTCTCATTATCCGCTGCTCGAATTTCAAAATATTCATACGACGAATCACAGAATGAATGACTGAAACCCAATCACTGAATTATTCAAATTTGAGCTTAGCGAAAAAGCGATTTTCCAGCAAAATTGGATAATGAGTTTAGGCAATCCAGCAGCTGTCTGCTCTGCTCTGCTCTGCTGTGCTCCACCCAGCTGGCTGACTAATTTATGTATTAACTTTGAACGCTCATTAGTTTAATTAGTCAAACAAATTAACGTGGGGGGCTTACGGCAAGTGGAGTGCAAACAACAAAATGGCCGAATAAACAGAGAGAGCGAGAGAGGGGCACTGCTCTGGCAGGAGCGAGCAGGGAGTGTGTCGAGGTCGGTCTCCTCCATTCGATGCGGCCCTACCGCTCGCACTTCATTAAATATACAAATAAAACGGACAGTGCGGCACATGGGTTTAGGGCGGACAAAAGCTCGACAGAGCAGAAATAAATGGTGGCATATAAATTGGGAATAATTCAATTAACGCATAATTATGCAGATGGCCGCGCACTTGTAGTTTCAATTGCATTTGTCGCGAGGTCAGCGGATTTTCGATCTGCCCATCGATTTGCTCAGTTATTCTCCCTCCCCCCCAAAAGTACTGTATTTGGCTTTTAATTAGTTGTAAATCTTGCGCAGCCTGTTGAAAGCCAAAGGATAGGGCGGGGATGGAGCGGGCATGGGGTGGAGCAACTGCCGCCATTGCATGCACTATTTATTTTAACAAGAGCTGCTCATTTAATACTTATTTTCACTAATTAAATGGAAGAGTAAGTACATCAGAGCACAAGAGAGACAGAGAGCAAGAGCGAGAGGGCATTACACATGCGACAGGCAGAGCAATTTTCCGCTTTTCCGCAGCGTAAAAAGTTTGATGTCTATGTAAACAGCGGCTTTTGTGTGGGGCTGTTTGGGTGTGTGTGTGAGTGTCTGGCGAGCTGCCAATTTTCCTGCCCCACTCACACACACAGCCAGCCATGTATTGGTTTACATACACAAGCATACATACATACGTCTGTGCGTCTACGTCTGTGTGTACATACTAACGTATTCCGTATATGCAGTTCGCTGGGGCTGTTTGAGCGCACTTAAATAATGAATAATGACGAGACAAGCAATTAAAATAATTTGCGGTTTTACCGTGCGTATGCGCATCATTTAATTTTGCATGTAAAAGAGTTAAGCACTTACCCACACTGAGAGAAACTGGCAAGTGGAAGTTCTTCGCGGGTGTACATATATTGTGGGACATGTACAGCTGAGATTATTCGCTCAGTGAGGCCACATGCATGCTATACATACTCTTATGTACATATGTATGTAACTATGTAATTCCTCCCATCAATGGGGGGCCAATTAAAATGAGTGGTTGGCGCATTGGATTGGTGTTGGTGGCTGGCGGGGCGGTCGGGCGTTCATCTTAAAACTAATTAAAACGAAAAACGGCATAACAAGCTGCTCATTAAGTATCTCGTTCCAGTTCCCCCTCTCCCCCCACCCGTTTGCGGTTAATTATAGAAGAGCGGGCACGAGCAGTGCTAACGAGTGACGAGGCGAACAATAAAACGAGCTGCAGAAGCTAGAAGAGGTTGATGGAGAGAGGGGAGAGCATATCTAGCTGCTCCCACATTGACTTCCGCTTGCCCACCCATCCAAAACTCCATCTTCCCTTGCTCTGTGCTGCCGTTGGAGTTCATTAAGCAGCATCCTCGGCCCCAGTCCGTCCTGCGTCCACTTAACGATGTCACTTATACGCCCCATTGTGCGCTCAAACCCAGCCTCGGTCCTCGGTCCTCAGTCCTCGGTCCTCAGTCCTCAGTCCTCAGTCCAGAACGATGTGAAGAGGAGCAGAGCAAAAGAGCCTATCCCCCTTTGGACAAGCAACCCTCCAACCACCCAGCACCCAAACCAACACCACTGAAGGCCACTGCTGCGATGCGTATAAACCGCAAATTGGATGCGATATTAAATCGCCTGTGCCAAAGCGCATATAAATTTTTGTTCAATTTAAAAGAATCTTTTGGCGCGAGCGAGCAAGCGCAGAGAGAGGGAAAGCAAGTGAGAGTGAGAGAGCGCAGTCTGTCTGCCGTCTCCCTCGAGCACTTGCCCGTTTTACATAGAAAGAAGTGTCGTCAAGTCAAGTGGATGGTGGATGGCGGATGTAGGGGGTATCGAATCCAACAATGGTTCAGTTCCAAGATGAAAATAAGAAGAAAAAACAGCAAATAAATAAACCATCTAATTAGCAACATAATTAGAGGAGCAAGCAGATTTAAAAATTCAATTAAGCTGAAGAAAATCTGGCAGAGTGTAAGCTGTGCACCCGTTCTGCCACCCATTCTGTGTCCTCCGTTCAACGTCAATCCTCTGCCATAAAGGCACAAAGCATTCATGCATATATGACTAGGAACCACCCAGGCATAAGCGACCGAGGAAGTAAATGGAAAATGGAAAAGAAAAAGAAAAAGTGGCAACCATACAGAGAGCAAATAAAATGTTTGAAAAAAAAGAAACAGAAACAAGTTGGGATCCATTTCGGAAGCAGCCGAGCGCATAAACAAACAAATTTTGCGCTAAATAATTTGACAATTACTCACATCCTCACGTCCAGAGGGAGTCCCAGATATGGCCGCCTTTGTTCTCCTCGGGTTTACAGCTATTACAGTTGAGTGGAGAACTATGTAAAACAGAGAGAAGAGCGGAGCCGAAAGAGTGCCATACCCAACCCCCCATACGCTGCCAGTGCTCGACGCTCTGCTCTCTCTTCGGCTGGCTGGCTGTGGCTTAGACTCGGAACAGACCATTACATTTGCTAACGAGTGCAAGGCAAATTAAATCATTAGATGCTAGTAGAGATTAGAGATGCTAGCGCGACCGACCACCCGCCCGTCCGCACGTTAAAGGAGGAGTCAATCCCACTCAAAAAGTGAACCAGAACCCACTCAATGGGGGCGTGTAGTGCTGCCAGAGAGAGAGAGAGAAAGCGACACCGAGTGAGAGAGGCACCACTCGAAATAGCCCACCACCAACCGAAAACAGATTTGTGTGTGTGCTTCCCCATTTAGCAGTTGACTTGCCACAGGGACACACTCAACGGAGGCAGCGGCAGGGCCACGCATCTGCTGGATTATCAACCCGACACCCGAGCAACCCTCATTACGGTCCAGGCTCTCGCTCTGTGCAGTGTGAGTTGTCGTCGCGCTCGCTCCCCGGATTACGCTCAGGATAAGCGGATAGGAAAGCATCGCCAGATATTGGAAGATACGCGCCGGCCTCAGTGGACAGTCGATTGGCTGCCATCAAGCGGACAAGACACACAACGCGCAACAACACATCGTGTGAATCGTGCAGTGATTTTGAGCAGTGTATCGAACACCAAGTGTCAGCCAGTGTATTGAAATCAGCTCGCAGCATCAACATGGTCATGTTGCAGTCGCCGGCGCAAAAGGCCAACAGCGACAATCAGCCAACGGCCGTCGGGGGCCTAATGAGTCCCAACTCCAATCCGGACTCGCCCAAGTCAAACACCTCGCCGGAACTGGGCAACGTGGAGGCAGGTGCTGGCGGAGGAATAGCCACTTCTACGCCCCCAAAGATACCAAAGTTTATCATCAGCGCCGGCACTGGACAGCAGGCGGTGGCCAAGCAGCAGGAGCAGGAACTGCGCTACTCCATCGAGCGACTCAAGCAGATGAGCAGCGAGTCCGGCAGTCTGATCAGTCGCCTCAGTCCCACGCAGGAGGGTTGCCCGTCCGACAAGGATAAACCCAACCACAACAATAACAACAACAACAGCCTGACAAACCACAACAACAATAACAATAACAACATTAATGGCAGTGCATCGCGTCGATCGCAGTCACCGCCTGCTCTGGGAGCACCCAACGTTGTCATCAACAACTTCTCGTCGCCCGCTCAACAGCGAAAGCTCCTGGAACTGAGTGCCGTGCGACAGTTGGCGCGTCCCGAGCCACTGCAGCATCCACACGCGGCATTGCTGCAACAGCATCCGCATCTGCTGCAGAATCCACAGTTCCTGGCTGCGGCAGCGGCACAGCAGCACATGCACCACCATCATCATCATCACCATCACCAGCAGCAGCAGCAGCAGCAGCAGCAGCAGCAGCCACATCCGCACTCGCACTCGCATCCACATGCACATCCTGGAGCTGGTGTGTTCCATCTGAGAGCGCCCAGTGCCACCAGCAGCACCACTGGCCCGCCCTCGCCAGCCACATCGCCACTGTCGCCGCCCACTTCACCAGCCACACATTCCGAGCAGCCGACGAGCTCCCCCCTCGCAGCACCACTCGCCAATCCTCCCGCACATTCCACCCAGCCACAGCAGCAGCAGCAACAGCCACAACCAGCACCAGCACAGATCCTCTTAAGCAGCGGTCCGCTTCCGGTGAGTCCTCTGTCCGCCAGCGACATGGATTTGGAGCGCATTAAGCTGGTGGCCGCTGTGGCCGCTCGCTCCAACCAGGCCCCAGCTCCGAGCACATCCGCGGCAGCCGCCACCGCCATCGCCTCCAGCTCCACTTCAAACTCCGTCTCACCGGCTGGCCGGGATCTCAGCGACTACGGCTTCCGAATACAGCTGGGTGGACTGGCGGCAGCGGCAGCAGCTGCGGCTGCCACCTCACGCCAAATAGCAGCCGCTAATTATGCGCGCAGCGACACCAGCGAAGAGCTCAATGTGGACGGCAACGACGAGGACAGCAACGATGGATCACACAGCACGCCGTCGGTAAGTGTGAGGAAAAGGGAACTGGTCATTGAATTCGGACTTTAGTTATATATTTTATTTAAAGAAAATATTCGGCTTTTATGCCCATATAGTGAAATTAAATATAATTCACCTCAAATCCAGCACTTAATCAGAGTGTTAATATATTAATTTTAGTGATTTCATTTATAGTTTTGTTTAGAGATTTAAAAGCAACAACATTCTCTCATCTTTCCCCAATTTATTACTGGAAACTATTTATTATGATTTCTATCATTGAAATTTTATAGATAGAGATGTGAAAGTGAACAATTTACATGATTTTCCAATACAAAAGTTAACATAATATATTTATATTATGTCTTCCAGGTCTGCCCAGTTGATCTGACACGTTCAGTGACCACAAATGCCACGGCAAGTGCCAACTCTGCCTCGACCAGTGCCTCCAGTGATCGTGAGGCGGCCACCAAGCGGCTGGCATTCTCAGTGGAGAACATACTGGATCCCAACAAGTTTACGGGCAACAAAATGCCAGCCTCTGGTCATCCGTTTGGACATCCACGGCAATGGAGCTACGATCGAGATGAGGAGATGCACGAGAGACTAGACGATGATCAAAGCGAGGATATGTCTGGTGAGTTTCACTATGTTTACAACAGGGGCATTGACTTTACAGACGATAAATAGCAAATCACTGTGGCAGTCACTAGGTAATCGTTGCCAGATTTGAGTGAAAATCACTTGGAATTCAGGGCACATCCGAGAAAAACACGAGATCTCTCGAGTGTCTCTGGGAATTCACACACACAAACAGTGGAGATGTATCTGCTATAAAGACAGAGACACAGAGATAAAAACGAGAGAGCAAACCACCTGCAAACATTTGCGTTTTGCTCTTCCATTGAAAAAGTACTTTTTGCCTCTCGATGGGGGGGAGCAGCCACCCCGGGTGGGTGGTGGCATGTTGTATTTATACTGCTGCTTGTATCGTTTTTAGGTATGTTTTGATTTTGAATTTGCTTTTGCCTGAGCCCCACACCCACACCCACTCCCCCTCCCCCTCCCACACACACCATCCGCAAGGGTGCCACCATTTTGAAGCACTGGAGAGATTTTTCTGTTGCCAGTCACGTACCATGTGCCGGGGCTCCCTGTGCTGCTGTGTGCTGCCTGTGCCTGCCCATGAAAGCATTTATATTTTTCGTATATTCAATGGCAAACAAATGCGCAAATACCAGAGTACCAATGCAGAAAAAACAACAGCAGGAGGTGCACACAAACTTGTTTAGACCAGAAAAGGATATGCACTCATATCCAATAAGGATTTTCAATAGAATTGCTTTTAATTGATTGATTGATGTTTTAATTGGGGAAAAGCCATTGCATTTTGGGTAAAAGTTACGTTTTCCTTTTTTGCTCCCATCCCCTCCCTGTCTCTCCCTCACTCTCCGCCAATGTTTGTCTTGCTGCGGATCAGGTTCCGGTTTTCCCAATGATTTTTTTTCCGGTTGCTGTTTTTCCTTCTGGTTTCTGGCTAAAATTTTTGCTGAAAATTAATTGATTTTCATGCTCGGCTTGCTGCAAAGAAATTGCTCAAATAAAAATTTGCAAATTTGATTGAAGTTGCTGTGGGGGCTGGGGCGTTTGGGTCTAAGCTCTTGCCAAAGCGCCAAAAACGTAGAAAAAGAAAAATGTCTGCGGGTGGACGGGGTTGATGGAGCTTAAGCTCAAGTTTTGCAATTGACGGAGCGGTTTGTTTGGATCTGATTATGAATTGGGGGCTCTGAATCGTTGACTTAATTGGTAATGGCTTGTGGTTAGGGAGAAAATAATTGAATTCCGCTGAAACTTTAGCGAAAAAAAATTGTTGATCGTTCCTTTAACCCATTCCCTGTGATCTTCTTTGACGCTCGCTTTGGCTGTTTGCCTTTGGCCAACATTGAAAGGCATGCGTTGAATATATGTACGCGTATATGTAGACTGCCAATTAATTTACTCACTTCAAAGTGCCATTCACACACTCACTCACTCACACTCGTACTCATTTGATGGCAGCCCTTCGTTAAGCGCTTATGTACGAAATTATAGCACAGAGAAAATGGCGCACAGCACAGCAGCAGCTCCTGCCAGCACCAGTTCCAGCACCAACCTCATTATCAACGACACATTATCGGCCATTGCTGGTCTGTCCTGCTGTCCGTGCTGTCGGCTTTTCTGTTTGTGCATTTGTGTTTGTGTTAATAAAACACAATTAACTCCATCAATGGTGGCCCCTCCGAGGGCTCCGCTCCGAACATAACTGCTAATAAAAGCGGCTGAATGGCCTCAGCACCAGCACCAGACCCGGCCAGGAAGTGGCTGCCCCGCTTGTAGGCAAACATACGAATGGCGGAAAATAGACAGGCAGACAGACAGGCAGACAGACAGGCAGTCACAGCGCAGGGCAGGGGAGACATTGCCACGATAATGATGTTGGAAATAATTATGTTGCCGCCGCCATGGCTGTTGCTGGCAGTTTATTGTCGGGCCTGGCCCAAGTTTACAGTCAACCCCGGTCCGGGCTTTACATTCTGTCTCTGTGTTTGTGTCTGTACATCACTCATACGCACTGTTTGCGTGCTTGTATTCAACGACTGTTGGTTGGTTGATGTTGGTGTTGGTGTTGCTGTAGTCATTAATTAGCAAGGTACTTAATTACCGCACATTCATTAGGCGCTTCAATGGCGCTGCTGCCCCCCCACGTTTGGCTTGGCTCTGATTTGATGGCCTATTGGGAGGAGGTGCTAATGCGACTCTGCTTCTCTCGCTTTGGCTTCGGATTAGCGTAATTATGCGGCCTTTTGTCATTGCGACTAATTAGATTTTATGGCACATACATATACCCCAAACTCTCCTTCTCGCTTGGCAAGTGCAGCAGCAGAACGCGCTGGTTAATAATTCATAAATATTACGCATACAAGCGGCATGCATGCAATTCTCCAAGGCGCCATTCATTTCGTCTTAGGCGCAGCGGCAGAGGCAGCAATTTGCATTTCATTTAAATTGCAAAACAAAAGTGAAGCATAAACCCAACACAAACACAAAACTAGGCAATAACTGAGAGCGAGAGAGCGAGAGAGAGAGCAACAAAAATAACACAGCTTCCCCGTGTAGATACAGATACAAACTCGTACATGGCAGTGGCAGCGTGTTGCCTGCATAATCCAGATAGCCAGACCAGCGTCGAAAATGCGCCCCAAAAGTCATATGAAAAAACATGCGATAACTAAGTAAGTTGCTAAGAGGGGGGAAGGCGGGGTATAAACTGGTTCTGTGCCAACATTTAAATGTGGGCGGGCATGGCCTGGAACGGAACGAAACGAAACGGATGGAGCAACAGCAACCAACCCCCGGACACACAAACACAAAAATGTAAAATGGCTGCGAGAAACTTTTATTCTTTTTGCAGCACTCCATTTGGCAGCGCTCTCTCTCTCTCTTGTTCTCCCCTGCATATGTATGTATTAGTGTTCGCACTCGGGGGAGCACTCGCTCTCCGTGTGTGTGTGTCTCTGTCGAAGGAAGGTTGGCTGTGCGACAATTTCTCGAGAGCACGGGCCTGGGTTGTGGAGCACTCCACTCGCTTTTACGAGTATTTTTCGTCCATCAGCAACTCATTTATTATTTTATGAAAATGGCAAAATGAGACGACAAACGCTCCCAGGGGTCGCATTGGCCAGACGGTATGCGATTACAATGATTGCCAGTGCCACAAAGAACTTCCAAATTTATAAGCCATTTTGTT
Organism: Drosophila subobscura; assembly: GCF_008121235.1. Lineage (NCBI taxonomy): Eukaryota > Metazoa > Arthropoda > Insecta > Diptera > Drosophilidae > Drosophila > Drosophila subobscura. The sequence goes on along the minus strand of NC_048533.1, from coordinate 23,028,283 downwards.
GGTGGGTGGATGGGTGGGTAAATTATGCGCCAGTTTGTGGTAATTAACACTCGGATTTCATAATTAAGTTTAAATTGTATGGCTGTAACGCCACACACCATTCCACTCGATGTCTGCTCAAAATTGCTCCATCGAGCATTCCATCTGTGCATATGAGCCTTTGTCTCTCACCCTCTCTCTCTCTCTTTTTGCTCCATCATATCATCAAAATTGCTTATGAAGTGCTTCTGCCCGTAATTATAATTAACTGCAGTCATTTTCGGCAATGGCAGATAAGCAGAGGCAGAGGCAGAGCAGAGGCCACACGATTCTGCCATATAATGATGATCAGCATCAGCCCTTTATGAGGGGCCATTGACTAAACGACGACCCAAGACTCGCAAGTTGTGGAAACTTTGAATTATTCTTGGCCAAAGTTGAGAGTCGACTCTCAATTACATCCTCACACACACACACAGAGACTCACACACTGGCAGATTCTGGCTTACTTGCCGTAAATATGCATAATCCTTTCAGTATAATTAAACGTCGGCTCACAGTCAGCTGTAAATATTGAACTTTTGCCTGTCTGGCCAAAAGGCTCTGCCTGCCCTCTCCCCCGCCCTGCCAGACATTACGCATTCGCCATGTTGCAGCGTTCAGTTGAATGGCCATCGTAATTAGGCGCTCCCACCTCCCACCCGCTTGCGGTTGCAACGCTTATTAACCAGCTGTGCCCAGCAGCTCTCCCCCCTTCGACTTTTCCGCGCTCTGTTTGCCAGCGCATTAAGCCTCCGACGGCCAGTCAGTCCGTTGGCTGGCTCCCCTTTCGTTTTGTGTGTGTGTTTTTGATGCTGGTAATTCAATTGACTCAAACCAATTGTGGTCAGGGCCAGTCGTCGACTTACATTCGGTTAGGTATTGATGAGGCAGGCTGCCAGGTCGATGCGGCGGCGGCGGCTGACGGGCATCTAATGTGCCATTAATGCATATCAAAGTGGCTGCAAACACTCCACAGCCCATTACCAGCGATAATGGGGCACCGCCCTGTCTGTCTGTCTGGCGCTGGCCGCTGAAAATTCGTTAAATATTAAATGAAGCGTTCACGTAAATTTTCGGTTTAATTGGCGCACTGTCTGTGGTGCGCTTTTAGGCGCATCTGCCTACACTCTCTCCCCGCTCTAATTTCATGCAAACATGGCCAATCATGTTGGCCAATTACCGGGGCAGGGCCATGCATTTTCCATGCAGACGAAAAACATCTTTGATGGAGGGTTGACACTTTTCTCGACCCTTTTTATCGCCTGACTTGCTCAAGGGGTTGTCATTTCGTGTTGCCCCAATCGCTTTTCTCCCCGCAGCGAAATTTGTTAACAAGCAAAGTTTTAATGGCCTTAAGCATGATCCGTTGTCTGGGTTGGGGTTTCAGTTTTGGTTTCTTAAAGGTGCAGTCAAGAGATTCCGTAAGAGATTTACGCTATGAGGCAACATCCACAGTGCTCGACAGTTGGTCAGTGTGGGCGCTGCCTTAATTGAATTTTGATTGCCGTATCGATTGCAATCAACTCTGATCCCATCCCAAGCTACTGCCCGGTCCATCAGCCATTCACATGTGCGCCGAAAAATTCCAATTAATCCAGCAATGATGCGGTGGTGGCGGTGGTGGCTCCGAGGTGATTGATTTCACTTCCGCTGGCCAATCGTGGACACTGGCCATCCTTGATGGATGGCCACTCGCTCGAGGTCTGTTGACTTATGCAAAAATTATCATTCCCCTCTGCATTGCAGCTCAGGATCTTAATGACATGGATCAGGATGATATGTGCGATGATGGCAGCGACATTGATGATCCCAGCAGCGAGACGGACTCCAAGAAGGGCGGCAGCCGCAACGGCGATGGCAAGTCTGGCAGCGGCGGCGGTGGTGGCGGCGGCGGTGGCGGCTCCAAGCCACGACGTGCCCGCACCGCCTTCACCTATGAGCAGCTCGTGTCGCTGGAGAACAAATTCAAAACCACGCGGTACTTGAGCGTCTGCGAGCGACTGAATCTTGCGCTCAGCTTGAGCCTGACTGAGACACAGGTGAGCAGACGTTCCCTTCCCCTTGGACATAATCAAACATATCCACAGATCATTAAATTTTCTATTGAAATTTGTTTGCTCAGGTGAAAATCTGGTTCCAGAATCGTCGCACCAAGTGGAAGAAGCAGAATCCGGGCATGGATGTCAACAGTCCGACAATACCGCCACCCGCGGGCGGCTCCTATGGACCCGGTGCCTATGCCAGCAGCTTGCTCTATCCGCACGCCGTGCCATATCCACCCTATGGACCCTACTTCCACCCTCTGGGCGCCCACCATCTGAGCCATTCGCACTCATAAAATTGCAAGATGCAACAGCGTTTGTTGCAACTCTTCGAAAAGCGAGGGAAGCCGCCCGAGGTGACGAGGATCCCCAGTGGCGGGGGAACGAACAGATAAATCTTGTAAATGTCGAACTGCTTTAAGTGTGTGTTTTAGTGTCTCTAGTACATTAGTCTTTAGTTGTGTTTTTGCTGTACATAGTTCGTGTAAAAAATAAACCTAAACCTATGGATATGATATGAAATGATATGCTAGCGCTTAGAGAACCTCGAATGCCATATCTAGAATTAAATTATAATATTACTTGTAGCGTTTAAGTGGCAAGCAAAATCAAAAGCAAAGAGCAAACCAAAAATTGCATTAATGTCAAGTGAAAAATAAACATTTTAAAAATAAACCAAAAAGCGTATCCTTAAATCACATTGCCGAATATCCATTGTACTCACGAGGGTGCGAGGGATAAAACAATTTATCGCAGAGCAGCAGAGACACAGAGACAGATACGGATGCAGAGGACACAGAACAGGAGTCCGTGTGTGTGGCGGCAGAGGCGTGTGAAATGACAGGACAACAATGCTAAGTCAAGTGTAAAATTTTAAATTTGCTTCTCATTTGCCATGAGCGGCTCAAGCACTCACACGCACTCCGAGCACGCCACCCAAACACTCATTCAGTCACTCACTCGCCCGGCTATTCAATTATGTGGCAAACGAATGCGAATACGAAATTTCTTAATCCGATTTGTGTGATACAATGCCAAGCGAGCGGGGCCAGATCTTTTGCTGGGTGGTCGGAGCAGGAGGTTGTCAAAACAGTGACAAGCAAATGAATAAATTCACGCGCGCACACCTCTCCCATTGATATTATAATCGCCAGAAGCGGAACAGCACCGCAATTGCCTGTCCACGTCCCAGGTCTGAGCCAAGATGCGTATAATTGAAACAGAAATCCATGCATGGCCGCTGCCAGCTCGATGCTCGATGCGGATTGACTGCGACTGACTGCGAGCTGACAGCGACAGCGGTGCACAAAGAGGACAGAACAGCAAGCGAATACCCCCGTAAAATCCCTTTCCATCTATTACCATAGACAAAGACACTCTGTGAAAAGTTGCACAAGCGAAAACATTTCCAGGACTTCTTTCTGCTGCTTTTACTCTGAATTTCTTTGGGATTGGCCACTGCATTTGCTCGCTAAATAAATTATTAAAAATTTTGTGCTTTTACATTTGTTTGAAGCTTTTGCTTAAGTACTTTGCAATTAGTCGCACAAATCCTATTTGCACCCACATATACTACGTACGAGTATGTGCACACTCTCGCCTGTGTATCTGTGAATAAGTTGGTGTGCGTTAATTTCTGTAAATGTAAGTCGCTAAATTATTCAGCTGCAGACATGTGAGACATGTGAGCAAATGCTGCTGCACGCCATGCAAACAGCAGAGAGGAGAGCAAGAGCGCAGGCGAGTGGCACGACGGTGGGCTCAAAGTGGGGAGCTGCTTGTTTAATTTGCATAAAATTAAATGCTAATTTTAGTTGCACACACATTTTGGGCCATGAAAGTTCTGAGTGGGAGTCTTGAGCATTGCAGAATCGAAATGAAATCGAAATTGAGTTCTGGATAAGTTCTTTGAGATCTCATATAACACAACACTTGTCTGATTATTAAAGACTATAACTATGTCCTTCATTTGGCATCCTTTCATCGGCATTTTCTCAGACGCCACATTTTCCCACAGCGAGTCCTTAGTCACACTTTCACACATGTGTCTGTTTGTGGTTTGATCCGCTTCTCCAGCTACTCCAATTCAGACCCCCAGGTGGCAGTTTCAGAGCGTCACTTCATCCGGACAGCAGCCATCTACATATGGATGTACATTGTTGGGTGTAATCTACACCCGAATCCCATGGCTGCGTGTCTAAGTTACACCCAATTTCGACTCGTATTACAAATTAAAATGTGCCGCAACCCACAGACGGGCACACAGACGGAGAGACGGCAAGCCAGACCCATTTCCACGGACATTGAGAGGGTGAGAGTGCGGCATGACAGCGTTTTAAACTGATTAGCTGACACTAGGAGCTGGGCTGCCTTTCTCCGGCTGCGGCTGCGACTGGGGCTGGGTTCTTAGACTGCCACGGGTCAATGAGATGCTAAGCGTATGACAGGCATTGAAAGGGTGTCGTCGGAGCAACCTTCAAAAAGATTGTTTAATTTTTAAGCAGCAGCTTCCCTCTCCCCTCTCAGCAGCCGAAAAAACAGTCTCGAATGGAGGAAGGAGTCGACGGTCGGCAAGGATTTACCGGAATTTGTTAGATGTTGCTTTGTGGCTTTGACAGTTTGTTTTCTAGAGGAGGGGATTGATGGATTTGCCTTTGCTTCTGCTCTACACTCACAGTTCAGTGAGCATATCCTGGCGGGACCCGGGTCTCGATTGATTTATTTGCCTCGAATTCCCAATTTAGTTTTTTAAAGTTTCAGCTAAAGGCCCAAAACTGTCAACGGTGGCAACGCGTTTGGACGGGGAAATCTCAGCCTAGGATTTATGATTAATCGCTGGTAATTATATTGATTAATTGCCTTATTAGAGTCGTTCTACGTCGCTTTGGTTTAAGGCGTGAGAATCGAGTCTCCGGCTGCTGTTATGGATCATAATTCCACGCCATGCGGCGAGGGGAAGTCGAGGGAGCGTGCTATGATTTGTTGTAAAGAATACTTTAAAATAGAACAGCTCCGTGACGTACCATTCCATTCGATTGTCCCCCTCTTTAATTACCAGAAAAACCATTTGGCGCAAATGTTTTTCTTTTGTTTTTTGGCTGTTCGTCTGGTAAATAAGAGAGCAAACTGCCGCAGCTCTTGCTCCTTGGTCAAGGCATAATATTTCATTACATGCTGCGCTTTTGCTTTGTTTCTGTTGCCGTTTCAACCATTTCGACGGGGCACTTAAAATTAAGCGCGCCCAAATCCCCAAAGACCACAAGCCCAACATAAACAAACTAACTGAATGAATGCAGCAGAGTTCCGGGGCCCGTCCTTCCCCAAGGAATACGCCAGGAGCGGGCTGTGGGCTGTCGGGCCACCGCAATCATAAAAATAATAACCACATTATTGTGTTTAATAATGAAAAATATCATTTTCGGCATAACTTTTGGCTTTTGTTTGTGCAGGCCACCCCAGAGCCCAGCCCCCCACCATCCTCCCAGGGCCACCCGCATTTTGGTTGGTTGTTGGGCATCACAAAATCAGAGCAAAGCAACCCTTAACATTTTCGCCTAAGCATATTTTCTAAATTATCGCCAGCTATGGGGGAGTCGTCTCGGAAATCGGAGTCTGAATCGAGTGCCTTTTCCTTAATTTGTGGGTGTACCTCCACCCCAACTGCCGCCCCTGGCATTCGAGCAGCCATCAGAAAGGGGTGCGTCTTGAGTACCTGCTGGCTGGCATCCACAGCCACCCTCCAGGCTGGAACTTTGTTGTTTTATTGGCATGTTGACTCTTGAAATTAGTTTTTAATATGCGCAAATACTTTTGCATATTCCGAGCCCTGCCAAGAGTCCACCCATCCAGCCGCGCTCGATATGGCCAGATGCCCTTATCAGATACACGTTCATATCGCGTACACGCATAAAAAGTGTAAATATTTGTTAACAACCAAAATGCAATCCACCAAATTGTTTACCCATTCTGCCGCACCACCCCTCGGGCACACTGAGGGAAAAAATCGCTGCATATTGACATCAATTAAAGTGCATCAAGTCGACACTCAAACAAACAATGTAATTCACAACAAATGTGTTTGAAAATTGCTCGACGTCGACTCTGAATCCGTATTCGAATCTGGGCAAACGGTAACAGGAACTATTCATTAGCTAACCCCAAGGGGCAGGCAAGCGGCAAGCAAAAAAAGGTTCAACAAGGACCAAGCCACAGCATCCCAGTCGGGGGTATACACAGCTACCCTTGTTTCAAAAAACTTCATGCGGCGAGATACGGAAGCAGGAAGCAGGAGCTAGAGCCAGGACTAAAGCCAGAGGCGACAGCGGCCACATTTGAGTGCGTTGATTTGCGCCTTGAGCTGGTTTTCCAGGGCGGGCCGTGGAGGTCAACGGGAATAGTTCTATAATGAACAAAACACATTGTAAATTGTCCTGCTGGCATGGTAGATGGGTGCACAAGTGTGCAGGAACCCCACAAAATACAAAAATACACTGGGAGAAATGTTGCAGCTCTAGAAGAAAATCTTTACTACTAAAAAGCTAAAAGAAAATGCATTAAAGCAATTGTATTGCTTTGTGTGTGGCTACAGTTCGGATAAATGCCGTGAACTTCCTTCTATTTCTTCAGTGCATTTCGCATCTTCCCTTCTGGCACTCACTTAGGCATGCAAACAAAATGGCAACTCCAACTCAATTTCCTCTGGCGCATTCTGCTAAGTGTAAGTCGGGTCGGGGTCGTTCGATGTAAAAGGCAAATTAGCAAAAACCAGCCCGGCAATTTAAAATAAAATGTTCTTGGGCCACCACACCAGACTCAGGCAGAGAGAGAGACGAGACAATTCTCAACTGCCTTTTACTCTATTAGAAACTTGTCCCCAGACGATTCAATTTAACTACCCAAGGCAAAAAGACACTGACACTGCAGGCCTGAGTGCCTGGCTGCTCGGCTGTGGCATTCTCGGTTGAGGCACGCACAAATCACAGCCACCACCAAGGACAGGGCAGGACGGGGCAGGGCAGGGCAGGCGATACAATACACATGCAAAACTGCTGCCACAGCTAATTTAATAATTTATCATTTGGCTGCGAGGCAGCAACAAAAGATTATTTAAATTCGCGTGTTACACGGACGGGTAGAACGGATCGTATGGGATAGAATCTGATGGGTTGGGTTGGGACGGCAACTGTTAGGGTTGTGATTGCAGTAGAAGAAGTGTCGAGCCGCTGGCAATGCAGTGCAATAATTTACAAATTTCCACACCCCCCAAAAATGAAGAGGGGTACTGAATGCACAGGGGCTAAGGCAAGGGGTGCAGTGTGTCATTTGTTAAATTATTTAAAATTAAATGATGTGGCAGAATTCAAATTTCTCAACGCACTGTGGCAGAGTGTCGGGAACTATTCTAATTGGCGCAACTAATGGCGAATGCAACGAATCGTAAAGCAAATTGCCAACAAAAGGCAAACAAATCCTTGACAAACATAGAACGAAAACGAACCCTTTGACGGAGAGGAGCTGTGCTGCGAGCTCTTGAAACAAATTTGTTTACGCTGCGTTGTGAAATATTTTGATTTATATAGACAGGCACTCGACATCTCTCGACATCACACACAGGAGGAGCGGAGTGGGTTAGAGCTCTCGTCCTGGTCGCATGTGTAATCCTTTCGTGCCCATTTCAATTGTTCGATTTGACAAATTGATTTTCACTTTTACTCGCTCGAATCGGTTCGCTCTGATTGCTTTTGGCTTTGGTTTGTTTGCTTTGGAAATTGGCATTTTCGTTCCCACTGCTGCCACTGCCACTGTGTGTCTCTTTCACATTTTTTGGCCACATGTGCGTAAATATTTATTTAGTTCTGGCCACACCACAACCAGTTTAGTTTAGGCCCGCCCTGCCCCACCACCACCACATTGTCGCCCATCATTTAAATGCATGCAAATTGTTGGCTTTCCTCCAGATCCCATTCACAGAGCATGCCCCTTCTGCCTCTCTCTCTTTCTACACTCTCGCCTTGACTCGATTACGAGATGCGCTAACAGGAACACGACGACTTGGTTGAAATTTATGTGCCATTGGGCAAGGGAACGCTTTAGCCGAAAAAAAACAAAGCGAATATTAATTGCTTTTGCAAATGGAGTGCGCTATCCAAAATGGCGCTGACCAGCTAGTACTACACATAGTTGGTAACTTGGCCTTTTGTGTTCCGGCCATAAGTGGAGAGCATTTTTTCCGCCCCTAGCTAGGCATACACTGAGAGACAGAGGCCAGCAAAACTTAAGGGAAGAACGAAAAATTCTGCTAGATATAAATTGAAGGAATACCAAGGAACACCCAACCAGTTTCCATCTTTAAATTACTTGAATATATTTATACTTTTACTGGACTTGACATTAGTTACCTATCAAATCTGTAAATAATATTTACATATCCGATAGATTAGAAAGAATATCATAATCATGCCCCAAAATTAGTTTCAACCCAAATGTTCTTCATATTTTTGTATTCTTTAACCTTTTCTAGGGTTTAATCCACTCCCAAACATCACCTTCCTCTTCAGCTTGTCTCCCATTTCTCTCAGTGCTGTGTGTGAGCTTTGCATATGGAATCATAATTTTTTCTCTTGTCCGCCATGTCACTAAACCGGCCATTGTTCTCGTAAACTAAGCCCGGCAATTGCAGATTGCTGCCCCCAATTCCAGCCGACACATTTTCTATGTACGAGTGTGGTAGAGCAGTGGTATCCCTGCCCCACCACGTTGGCGAATATAAATTGCGGCTTTATCAAAGCTCACGTCAAATCTCGTTTAAATTAATGAGTTTGAGCACTTTTTTGTTGTGTTTGTTAGGCACACGGCTGGCGCCTCTAGTTTGAAATTCAGTTTATTTATGCGTCATAAATTGCAAGAAAAAACGATGGAGACCATGCAACCGGAGACCAGACCATGAGGCGAAAGGCAAGACAGGAAATTTTGCCGCCGGGCAAAGCGTTAAAATTATGAAACATTGTTTGGCACTTTGCGATGAAAGCTGAAATCGATTAGGGGGGGTATGCCATGGAGGCTAGCAGTCTCTCTCTCTCCAATGAGCTCTCTCTCTCTCTCTCTCTCTGCAGTGCTGGCACGGCAAGTGTGAAATGAGCAGCAGTTAAGTAGTCATAAACTTTCAGGCGCAGAAGCAGCAACAGCAACAGCAACAGAGACTGCCTCGAGTTAATTAAAATGTTTAGCCTGCCGAAGTGTTGATAATGACAATCTTTATGTATATATACACAAGGCAGGAGAGGGAGAAGACGGGGCCAAAGACGAGTCGACTGCAAAGTTATTAAAGTTATTGTGGCGTGTAATTAGCTGACGAGCTGTCAACAATATAAGAGTCCTCTGACTCTGCCTCCAGCGGCTGGATCATTTTATGGGTCCTTGCTTTGTTTGCCAGCCAAATTGTGGACTGATAAATCAATTGCGGAGGCGCTGATTATGGTGGGAGCGCTGAGATATTATCGCTGCGGGGTGAATTCTCATCTCCGAGTTGTTTGTTTAATTGACTTGTGAGCAGCGTTTTACCCTGCCCTCCCAGCACAGACTCTAACGCTGACTCTGACAGTCAGTCCATAACTAATTTTGTGATTTGGCATGCTGCGGCGTAAATTACGGGTCCTATTACAGGACGCAGGGCATGGCAAATGCCGACACAATTATGTCACGCAGTCGAGGCGGCATCTCTTTTATCATCATCATTGGATTTAGTGCGCTTCCGTTTACATTCCACCTTTCGATTGGTCACGATTGGCTCTGCCCCAAGGCGCCGGCAGCTCCAATTGCAGAAAGTCTTTCCCTCTGATTGCCTTCCCTCTGGCTTCAATATTGAGAGTGGCTGTGTCTGGCTACTTCCTGCAATTGTTTTTTGTATTAATTAATTTAATTTGTTGCCGGGGCGAAAAGTTGGCCAGTCCTAATTGAAAAATGCGCCTAAGCTGATAATTAGCATTTTGTGATGGGAATGGGAGAGGGGAGGCGGAATGGGATTCAATTACTCATACTTGAGGCGTGAATGGAAAAGTTTCGGACAGTCGGCAAACTTTTGCCTTAGTTCCCAGGCTCTCTCGTCCTTCAAGTGACCGCTGCTGATGCTGCTGCTGCTGCTGCTGCAACTCTAATTGGGCACAAAATACAGAGACACACACGAGCAGAACGTTGCAAATTGTTTTATCACAGTTTGGGGCAAACCTTTTGTCGGAGTATTCGTCCTTCCACTCCCACTCCCTCACTCTCCCTGCCACACACTCAATTAAAACTCAAGACCCATCATAATGCCTGCGCCTTTTAGTCTTGATGTTACAACCTTTTCGAATCTCCTCTTTTTTTTGCTGTAAAAAAGGATTTATTTTGATTCTTTTTCTGCACAATTTTTTGTCGTGTTTTTTGGGTGGAAAGGTGGACATCGTCGTCGTCGTCATCTGAAAAGTGTGTAAAGTTTAAAGAGCCTTAAGGGATTATTCGCACAAATGTGTTGAAATTCGGGTCTTAATGATAGACCAAGTGCCAAGCTAACCAACCAAAAAAAAGAGAGACTGTAGAAAAAAAATGTTGCTGAAATGTTTCTCCACAAAAAAAAAGGACAAAAAAGGACAAACATTTTGGGCCGTGGCTTATGGCCATTTATAGATAAGAAGGTGGCCCGGAAAATTGCCAAAGCTCTGGCACTCGACCCGATTGACTGGCTGCTTATTAGTGTCCTGCCAACTGTGTCCCCAGTCCGCAGTCCCCTGACCATTCTACAGCTGCGACAGGGATAAGTGGGCATAAGCCCACAAAGGAACCTTTCTCTTTGCAGGCGAACATTTGCCAAGATTTCTGTACGGCAGGTGGCTGAAAGGCAGAGTCAGCGTCAGATCACGGACTAACAACTAATTTTCATTTAATATTTTTGTAATATCCCTTTATTTACATTTATTTGTTTGTTCAGCGTTGACTCTCGCTGACATTTCTACCCGCTGATGTTTGCTTCCCCGATTGTGTGCCCAATTGTTTGTCTGTTTGTCCCCTGCCGAAATCTGTCAACTTCGCATTCGAGACTCTGCTCAAGTGGACTTCTCGAGTGACTCTCCGGGAGATGACTTGTCGCGTGTCCAAATATTGTTGTTTACACAGCTTCCACGAGGACAGTTTGGACAGTGAGTCGGACCGTTGTAAGGGTACCAAAAATCACTAAAATTATCACAATTTATATAAATACAATTGAGTCTTAGGGAGCATAAAGATTTTACATTTTGAGCTGTATTTTATGGTGTTTTATGCGTACCATGAGTAGTGCATTTTTTCGTCACTTTCCTCTGTCAAACTTTCAATTCTGTAAGCTCTGACCACATCCCGTTGCTGTCATTATTCGCAGTCTCTGCTTGGCCAACTTTTAGTTCAACAAATTGTTACCTAGACAGGATACAACTCGTACAATGTGCCTAAGCACTTGCCATGCGGGAAATACCTTTGGGCTCCTGCTGCGAACCCAACCGGAGGCTTTCCTGTCCCCGCCCAAAAGCAACGCCCCATTACAGGCAACAACAATGCGAAATAGCAAAAACAAAAGGCAATCAGAAAAGGCGCACTGCTTAAAGTAAAAAAAAAATGAAATAAAATAAAAAACGGAAGAGGAAAAGGAAAAGGAAATACTTGCAGCTAAGTTTCCACTTTTCATGGCCGTTGAGGGTAAATTATACTACGTGAGAGTGCACATGGTGAAATTCCCAAACTCTACTTAGTGTCTCATCATCAGTTGGGTGGGGAGTGATGTGGGGTGTGTGGCTGTTGGTGGTGCGTTACCGGAATCAAATATAAAATACATTTAAAAAAGTAAACTTCTAGGTATTAAGCAGCAAATGCAGAGCACAGGCAGCAAAAGAATCGGAATCGAAATCAGAATCAGAATCAGCAGCAGAGCAGACAGAGAGACAAAGCCGAGTGGATGGGACACTAAGTAGCAAATGCAACTGACTCTGTGGCAAGTGGCTTACACTTACACCATCCTGCCAGCACTCACTGGGCTGAGGGGCGGTGGCTAGGGGCGTATGTTAATTTGGTTGCTACACAAAGTGAGATTGATTTCGGCATCCGTACACTTGACTTGAGTCGATTTAAAATTTCTGCCACCACAACAGCAGCATGAAATATTCAAATGGAATTCAATCGCACACACAGTTCGATTTGTTCTCGAGTGCGACTCCAGACACAGTCCGGACATGGAGAGCTAGAGGATTCCAGGGCCAAAGCTAGGGACAGCTCTTAAGTGCGGTTTGCAAATGTCAATTGGCCGCTCGGCCAAAATCGAACCGGTAACCGATTGCATTTTAATTTTCCATCTCCCTTTGGGGCAAATGCTTTTCCTGCTGTGGCTTCTGCGTCTAGGTCTGTGTCTGCTGAAGAGATTGGCAAACCTTGCAGAAGCTGGCATCGATCTCGTTTTCTTATTTGCATTAAAAGTTGTTTGCATTCACTTAAAAGGATAAGCAATGTCCTTTTAATGGGTTTCAAATTGAATAAAGGATTAAGTTGTTAGTTTAAAATTGAATTGCGTGCGGAACCAGCCCAAAAGGGTTCGTTTTGCGCCCCGGGGCACAGGGCTCAGTCCCTGCCGGGGTTGCCATCCCATTTCACGCTGCTGCCAGCAAATCGAACATCGAACAATGAACAACAAATATGTGAATGGTATAAAAACCAATAGCTATAACGACCTGAAGCCCATCCACTAATTAGCAACGGCAAGCACATTAGCGACGACAGTCCTGGCAACGAGCGGCAGTGAAATCCTTACAGGATCGGAGCGACATTGCGCTCTGGGGTTGACAGCAACCAGTAATAATTATTTGGCAATTTTGGCAAATCAAATTGATGCGCGGGGCATTGTCATAGCGACCAGATGCGTGTAACGCCGTGCAGGTGTCGCAGCGCAGCGCCGCATCCTGCAAGTCCTTTGCTCACTTTCTGCCAGCGTAAAACTTTAACGAGCACATTAGCAACATCCCCGGAATGAGTCGCATTCATTCTGTGGTGTGGCAACGGGAGCAGGCAGCCAGCCAGCCAGCCAGCCAGCCAGCGAGCTCTGCAGCGATTTGTTAAGCCCACCTCATGCTGCGACCTGGACAGGACAGGGCTCACAATTAGTTGCCGGTGGTCGGGCTGCTCATTTTAAAACTGCCAAGTGAGGGCCAACCCAAAGCTTAATTCCCCGTCTCCTCTCCTCTCCTCTCGTCTCGTCTCGTCTCGTTCTTATTAAAACAGATTTCCTCATTATAGCAGCAGCAGCCCCGAGAAAACCAAAGCAATTTGCAAATGTCCTGCCCGAGTGGCTGGGGCGATTCTTTGTTCCGTCTTTGGACATTTCGAGTGCCACCACAGACTTGTGTTTGTGGGGGACTAGTTGCCATCTGAGGGGGGAATTCCCTTGGGGCCGATCCTTGTTCTGTCCCGTGTGTGATTGAGAAAAATCTGGCGCAACAAATGAAACCGAGCCAACATGAAAGGTGATGCCCCGTAATTGTGTTCCTTGGCTTTGGTATAAATTAAATAAATTGATGCCCCTGTAGTGGCAGTGCCCCGATGATGGTTTGAGCCAAATGTAGCGTGAATCTTAAGCAGAAGTTACAGCAGACAAATGCAAATAAATTAATCCTTGTAAATCTAACATCAAACGATACTTCTTCAAGCTGGGGCTGCTCTGCTCGGCTCCTTGTGGCTGCTTAGCCCTGCCGCAATTCGCGCATTATAATTACTGTAGTTTGTTGTCTGCCACAGAGACAGAGTCACCCCACTCTCCCTCTTCGTGCTGTTTTTCTTGGACAAAACTTCCTGGGGGCCAAAGAAAACACGGGTGCAAATGTCTGACTCCTGCCACCCAAAAAGTTATTCGCCGTTGCGTCTCCTTTAATTATGTGCTGGCTTTGTAATGTCACACTTAAGAGGATTTTGCGCAGAAAGTGGCAAAGTAAAGGGTAGCAGTGACATAAATAATCAACCAGCGAGGCTTTAACTCTCCCCACTTTGTGCCTCTCCGAATGCTGATAGTTTTATGTTTGTTGCTGACAAAGCTGGGAAGAGCGAGGGGGGCCAGGCACTTGCCCAAAATTTGTGAACAATGCTCGATGTGGCCGCGTGGCTCTTTGCGGGCTCAAACAATGGCAACAACTGTAACCGATTTGCCAGCGGCGTTCACATAAGTATGAAGCAGCAGCAGGAGGAGGCAGAACTGGAAGACGGGCCACGGTCCGGAGTCCCCAGTTGACCGAGGCACACGGCCACAGTATAAACAACTCAATTTGAATGCATTTAACCGCGTAATTGAGCCACGTGCCACGGACTGCTACGCGTGCGCTATTTGTGGCCAACCACCCGCCCTCGCAACACTCTTCTGCCTGCTACTGTTCCTCTTCCCCTTCCCCTTCCCCCTTCAATCAGCGTTCCGTTCTAAGCGAACCAAATTGCAAACCAATTGGCATGCAACTGGTTTTGGTCACGGCCGGCTAATGGGATGGGCCAACGGCGGGTGGCGGCCCAGTCAAATGCCCAGAAATTAGTGCGTAAATGTTTTCTCACCAAATAAAAACGTCCGACTGGCACACTGGCAAACTGGCAGCCTCGTGATGGTTTGTGCGGGTCTAACTTGGCTGTAGCCTGTCTGGCCTTTGTGCCTCATTTCGCTACGCTTTCTGGGAAATTAACTGCGAATTATTTTGGACAGATGAGGCAACGTTGCCGTTTGCTGGCACTGGGCAAGGACACACGTTCAATTTCGTTGAATTTGCAATGCATTTCGAAAAGGGAAAGTCCGCTTGACAGGTGATTGGTCCCAAACGGATGAGGCTGCCTACTTCGATGATGATGATGAATTGATGACGCGTGCTGACTAAATGTAAGCCAATTGCTCAGTCAAGTAGGCAAAACAAGTGTGAGAAACGATTTCAAATGTGCGATTATGTTAGGGCTGCAAAATGAGTTTAAACAAAACGTTTTAACGTTAAATATGATTTTGAAATATAATTAACATCCATTTAAGTAGAGAAAGTGGAAACAAATTTAAGTCCAAAACTTTTATCAGAGCATAGACAATGCCTTCACGTTCGGTAAAAATATTTTATTTTGCATTTCAAAATCTAAGCGACATCTAATCTAGCCTCAGGGATACACTCAGGGATAGACTAATATAAAGATATATTGTCGGAATATGCTAAATATTTGATCAAAAAGATTGCCTTCCCGATGAGTCTTTCTTTTATGTCTGTGAATTTCTGTGAGATAAGATGAATCATATGTAACTGTTAACCATATGTAGTACATTGAGAGCGGGCGTTTCAGCAATGACAATTAAAAGTAATGTTTTCAAGGCGGATGTTCAACCAATGGTCCCAATATGTTCTAGTTGCTGCTCCACACCCTTTTTATATGTTTCAGTGTTCCGCCTTTAATCGACCATAAGCACAGCAAATATAATTTTCCAGCGCAAAGGTAGTTTACAGTTTTATTGCCCATGCGCAATTTCAAATATTAATAGCGCCGAACAACAAAAAACAGAAAGCGAACCAGTTGCAGCTCGCAGTTCGGTTAAGTTCCGGGGACAAACAATGGTAAAAAAGAAGCGAGTAACACTTCCTGGCAGAGCTCTAGCTCGGAAGCTGCTCAGCTTCAATATTACATGAGCACAAATTGCAATTTAATCCACAGATGTCAGCATTACGATCAGTGTCGCTGTCTCTCTGCCTCTGTCTCTGCCTCTGGCTCAGCCCTTTTGCACGTGCCCGGGCTCTGGCTCTGGCTATGGCTAGTGTTCCGGCTCTGCTCGGCTACCCGGCGTGTGTCAAGTTGAAAAATGGCATTAAAGTCACATTGACAATCATCAAAATGTGATTCGCTTGGAAAACAACAAAGAAAAATCCACCCCCCTCGAGCAGGTCTGACTCAAGACACATGTGCGGCCCTCACACACAACCACCCACCCATCCCACTCCCTGGCGACACTTTAGCGTATCCGGCCACTCCCCTCCCCGCTGACCCACGCACTGTCCACCCCGCGCACTCTTCATCAAAATGCCCTGCGCAAATCTGTCATATAACTTTGGCAAAAGGACTCTTGGGAGCTTGTTTATGTCAACTTCTGGCCATAATTTATATGTGCCCCTGCCACTGTCCCTTGTCCTGGCATATGTATGCATTTGAGATGTCCCAGTGGGCGTGGCATACTTATTAAATTTTAATTGCCATCGGATAGGGTGCAGCATACTCGCACTCGCATTGTGTGCCGAAGACACTAGCAAATGGCAAAACTAAATGAACTAAACTAAGTCGCGACTTTATCTACCACTCACAATTAGACATCCAACTTGGCTGCTCGTGCGAATGTCATTCGCAGTCTCGCTCTGGCTCCCAGTCTCCATCGTTATCCCACTCCCCAGTCGGGGAGTTCTCTGTCGCTTCGTTCCTCTGTCTCTGCAGTTCCCATTTATCTCCACTTCGGCAGTGGGTTTTGGAGCGCACTCAAACGCGAAATTGTCGCCAGCGTCGAGCAGCAATCCAAATTCAATTAAACAAACACAATAAGTTCTCGATAAAGCCGCACTGATAAAGAAGACAAACTAAATATTCGCATAAAATTTACTAGCGCCAACCAGCAGCAGCAGGAGGGTTGGCAATGGAAGGGTGTGTCAGTCGGACAGACTCTGTTGCAGCAGAGTCAATGGTGCAGATTAAATGTGGCTCACACCACACACAAATACAAACACACAAACACGCACACACACTCGACACGATGATGATGATGTTGATGTGATGTATGCGTAATCTGAAGCAATTCAGGCGCATAAGAAGCAGCGCTCCTCTCGTGCGAAGCGTAAACCAGAAAGGAAACGAAGCCCAAAAACCCACTGAAACAGGCACCCGAAATCGAATTCAAATTCGCTAAAACTCAGCTCAGATTATGCAGCGGGCAGAGTGGGAGTGGACGGATCTTAATTGCGTGAATGTCGCGCTTTGATTTTCCAGCAATTTTCCGGCCTGCCCCGACTGTCAGCCAACGGGATTGGAAAGCAATTGTCTTGGATTTGCGTCAAGGCGTTGGGCGTTGGGCCTTGTTAAGGGTAGCTTAACGGTGCCGTGCCCCCTTCTAATTTATCGTTTCACTGATTTGTGTATTGGGTGGGCCACAGGAGCGTACTGCGAGAGGGTAAGTTATGGCACTTAAGCCACTTGAAGTGCATTTGATGGACCCCATTTGCCGAACGCCTCTGGCTTGGTTAGTGCGGAAAGTGGAGACATTTCCTAAGTGTCAGTAAATTGTATTTATAGGCTTGGGTTAACTCTAATCTCATGATTATGCCTCCAATGAAATGAAACCAGAAAGAGAAGTCTCAATGCGTTAATGATTGAAAGAAAAGTTCGATGTGTTGGGAAAACTATTTAGACTTCCGATTTTAGATCTAAAACTCTGGAAAAATATGAAAATAAAATGCCATCACATATCCTCCTCGTTAGTTGGGTAACCTCTCGATTGTTCCATCGGCAATCCCGGAACTTTAATGACCAATGACAGGACAATAAATCACTGGCAAAACGACGCTGTCAAAGAACGAGTGACAAGGAAGAGGAAAAAAGAAGCTCAGTAAACCAGCGAAAATACAAACAATAAAAACAATGCCACAAAACAATTTCACAAGAACAGCCCCCAAACCATCTGCGTGGCAAGGAGTTGGAGAAAATAAAGCAAAACCCATGTGTGGAGGATGCTGACCAACATGTCAGTGGCGGCAGCGTAACAAGAGGCACACCGGAAGGCCCCCAAGCTCATCAGCATCATCGGAAAGGGAAGCGAAAGAGGAAGTGGCATTGGTATCACAGCAGAACGAGAACGCCCACACACACACACGAAGGCTGGCCTCGCACATTGATAAAGGAAAGGTGTGGAAACGTGCGATTTTGTAATTGATACTAAAAAGCCCTTAATTGGCACCTTAACGCTGCTCTGATGCTCTGACAAATTCCCCCAAAGGACCGGCAGGAAATAAGGGGGCCGGTCCCTGGCGTTGACATGCGTGGGTTGGACCAGGACACCGATACGGACATGTACACGGACATGACTTGGCTCTGTTTGGGGGGTGGATTGCGGATGGGATGGTAATGTAATCCAATGCCCTTTAGGTAATAGAGAGACCGCAATCAAAGTCGTTGGAAAATCGGTGCCATATTATGCCAAATAATCATCGTCATCGCCATCGTCATCGTCATGGCCATCGGCTGGAGCAGCGTCATCAGCATCAGCATCATCAATGTCAGGCGACCATGTGAAATATCAAATCTCGACAAAGCTGGAACAAATGGCACTAATCCATAATTGTCTGGCCGTTGGTCAAGTGGGACTTGAGCCAATAAATCTCATCAGACTAATTCGATACGTGGCGTGGCTTTTCTATCTCAGACTCGTCGCTCTGTGTGGGCGCAGGACTGGTCAGCAAGGACACCGAGGACTTGGGGGACAGAGACGGAAGTAAGTCTGCGGTGACTGGGCCTGGGCCTGGGCTGCCACCCTTGTGGTTTTTGCTACTTGTTTGCCAGCCTGTTGTCATTTGTTAACATTTCATTACATTTATTCCACACTGGACACAATTCCAAAGTGGATGAATGGATTTTGCCGTTTGATCTCGCCTCGAGGATGAGTACTGTACACTCCTCACCCCTCACCCATCTCCATGCCCATGGCAATGCCGTTCTGTATTTGCTCTCAAACCAATTTGTTTTATAATTGAATTTGAAATTGAAGATGACATTCAGTTTCCAATTGTTTGGCGTGTGGTGCAGCAGCAGCCACAGGCCAATGGGCCACGCCTCTCATCTCATCTCATCTCATCTCGTCCCATCCCCCTGGTGACCCGACTCGAACTGACCCGAACCGACCCGACCCGAGCTGACCTCAACTGTCTATGTGTTTAGGTAATTGTATGCACAGATCGAGTGTATTCGCAAATCCCTCTGTTTGTGCCTGACCAAAAATTCAATTATGTATAAAATTTCACAACCATTTTCCGGGATGACTTTTGGGAAAAACGCAATTTTCTATTTAATTTGCTTTCAAGTGTCATGTCGGTTGGCTCTCTCTCTCTCTCTGTCTCTCTGTGTGTCTCTGGTCATATGTATGCCCAAGTGTTAACTCCCCGCACACATGAATGACCGCCGCAGCATATGCACGTGCACTTTGACCTCGAGGTGATGCCGGCTCTGGCAAATATTGTTTGGCACGCCAAACGCTTTTCGAATTTTATTCATGCATCATTTGATTTTGCGGCTATTTCGATTGATTTATTCGCATTATCACCAAAAGACTCTCGGACATTTATTTCGGTTTTAAAATTTTCAGCATTTATTTTAATGGGTTTCCCCCAGCATTGCACTGTGAGTGGATCAAATGTATGCAAATGGGGGAATTTATGAGATGTGCAATAGGTTTAATACAGATTTGCCTAAGAGAGACCCTTCCTATGAGGTCATCCCGCAGTAACTTCCAAATGAGTTCCCATAATCATGGTACACGCGGAAAAATATTGAATAAAAGGTTTAAGTACAGAAATTAGTTATAAATACTTTTACCACACATTTTAATAAATTAAATTCAAAGATAATTATATTTAATATCACCCTTTGGTTGCATTTCTTTTTCCTCTACCCTTTTTCTCCAAGTGTACGCATCCATATCTCACCATCTAGTGGCTCAGTTTGAAATCAGTTGCCCATCATCATCATCATCATCATTGAATGCAATGTTAGTCCAATTCCCCCACCCGAATCTTTCTCAACCATGTCATAGTCTGGACCAGACACCAAATTAGCATACATACAATAAAGCAAATTTGATTTCTATCATCCATCTGGCCCCATCGAGCAAGTCCAACCAACCACCTCCTTGGCACAGAATAGAGGCACTCAGCTGTGCGTCAAGCACTTAACCCGCTTTTAGCAATAAAATAAACTTTCCATTGAGCTTGGGGGGAGCTGGGAGCTGGGAGCGAGGAGCCCAGCAGCACAGCACGTACAAGTCGAACGTATAGGAAATTAATGGTTTAAGGCAAAAGTGTTTAACGAAATTGGCTGACGGATGGACGGGTGGAGTACGAAGTCAAAGGAAGTGGGAGAAGTAGAGCGAGCGAAAGAACGAGCACACATGCACAGTGTGCACACGATAAACCATGTAGCCCTACTCTAAAGGCAGTAAATTCCTCGACTATCTCTGTATTTCACTTTACGAGTATTGGCGCATAAAAACCGAACCGAACGGAACAGGGAAAAGAAAAGATACGAAAAGGAAACGGCAACCCAGATCCGATCCGACCTCTCTCCATACGTCCGTCTACCCATCCGAACATGGAAGCCAGCAAGCAGCCAGTTCCGGGGTCCTGGAGTCTGACTGGTGACTGGCACTGGCGCTGGTGCTGGTGCTGGCACAATTTGAAAGAGAAGCTGTGCTTAAGAAGGCGTGTAATTGAAACATTCAAAAGACAATTTCCAAGTCTTAGCACAGACACACTTAATGGACGCAAAAGACATGGACAAAGTTAAGAAGTGAAATGCGAAAGAAAAATGGCACAGAACAGGCAGAACAGGCAGGAGGAGCTGGCTGCATCAGGGGTTCGGTTCAGCTCGGTTCGGATGTGTGGCAATCAGGCGTGACCGGGGGTCAAATGGATTGGCATGGCATGAAATATTCGTACGTATTTTACGTTGAGCTCTTTTTTCTTCACAGCTGCCACCCAAGCATACCACTCCTCCACTTTTGCTTTCCCAACGTTCACGTGAGATAGACAATGCCCGGCTCGTGCGTTAATTAAACAAACAGCCAATAAGATTGATGGCACTTTGATTGAAAAACAATTGATGCAACTGTGCGGCCACATTAGCATGATATTGGATCAAGGCTTGGACCAGGACCCCAGAGCGTGTGGCTCTTATCAGCTGACATGCCAAAAGTTCAGCATCGGATGGGAAGCATGAGAGAGGGCCAGGGCCAGCACAGGGATGGCTTCTAGCTTGTCCAAAGTTCGCATAAATAAAGTCCAATATCAATAGAGACGCAGCAGACACTCGTGTATGTGTATGTGTATATATAAGTTGATTGACAGCACACTCGACTCCCAACAGAGTCCAACGTTTCCATGGCGTTTTAATGGATTTTTGATTTCCACAACGAGCTGAGTTTTCAGGGGATGCTGGCTGGCTGGATGCCATTTTTTCTTCATTTGTTTCTTTGTTTATCGCTTATGTAAACAAGCCGCATCTAGCTATGGGACACCACTTGACACTGACATGTTGCGCTTTGGCTGCGTTGGTACGCTGCGGTTTGATACGTTCAGGAACGTTAAGGAATATTCCCATGAGTGGTAGACACTATTGGTTCTCCTTTACTTTGGTTCTTATATTTCACACAATACAGCGACCAATAAACTCCTCAACTTAAGCATTTAAACACATATTTATTTAATATAATCGGTGGCGAGTACATATGTTATGCTAATACTATTACTGTTACACACTATTTACAAATACACTACAGGGAATACTTTTAATCGCGCACCCCAGCTAAAATTGCATAACACTTTGCATGATTCGTTGACATTACCGAAATCCTCTCAATTTGCGAACATTATTTCTAATCCAAATATAATAAGTGTACTTTCGTTTATGTATTTTGTTTAGTTTCTATCCAAAAAATGGTTATTTGTTTTGTGTTTCGTGTAAAAAATTGGCATGCGCCAAGTCTTTTGTTTGTCTTTCCGGTTTCCTATGTGGCATGTGCTGTATATAATGTTGACCAACCCGAATATACGTATAACTGTTTGCATTCATAAGCAAAGTGCCCTAAAGTCTTCGACACCAGCTAATTGTAAGCCGCGACCTAATTGTGAATAATTGTATAAAGCATATTTGACGATTATTTTATGGCGAAACTTCAATTTTGGTTAGCTTTAAAATAGACACACAAAAAATGGAACTCCTACCACTACAGCACGGTGCTAACCAATCACAAATATATATTTTATGTTCTACTTCATCTAAATATATTGAAAACATTATTGTTTCTGCATTCTGCATGGAAGTGCCTCGTACAACAAGTAGAACAATTCAAATCTTTGCTGAGTTATCATAAGTATATGTTTATCACTTGCACTAATACATTAATAGGTGTCGAACGTGTTGTATTACAGAATTATTGCCAATTGCTTATAGGGCTATCAATTTGGTTTTACACTTCTCGGCATCCCACAGCTCCAGCAGATGATCGCGCGAGTTGGGGCCCCGCTCTGGAGGTGAATTCTCGGCCGACAGACTGATAGGTGAGAGAACGCCGCTCTGCAGTAATAAAAACAAAAGAGTTAGTGATAAATATTAATCAAATGCTCATGGAACTCACCTTAGTGCCTATCTTGCGTGGGTCCAGGTTCATGCCAATGTTCTTGGCCAGCTTCGACAGCGGACTGGTTAGCTGCTTCAGTTTGTTGGCCTCTGAGTGGGACGCTGGCAATCCCAACGGCAGGCTAAGATCCCTGGCCCCGGCACTAGAAACGCGTCACACAAAACACACAAAATTATCTTTGCTAATACGAGTTTATTTTGAGCACTTTTTGCGGGCAGAGAGTGCCCCAAGGTATGCGGTTGTGTATCGAGCAGGCACAAATGTTTCCATTTTTGTACAATAATACATGCTAGTCTTAGGTACGTACATAAATATGTAGATATATATTATTGACACGGTATATCAGGTTTATAATAATACTTCGAGTTGAATAGTGTAAACAAAAAAGTTTGCATAACGTATGAACAATACAAAAATAATTACGACAACCAGAGAAAAAAGCAGGGAAATCTTTAACCATTTAAAATAAATATAAAACATATTTGAATGAAATACTAGCACATTCAAAATAAATATATGTATTACCTACTTGAATATATTTAATATTTTTTAGTCAATTTAAATCAAAGTGAATTCTGTTGCATTTCCCAATGTTTGTATTTAAAAACTGAAATATTTTAACGAAATATTTGTGTTTCCGTTTTCTACTTTTGTTTCTCCGAGTGTACAAACAGTTTGGCTAATTAACAAATTAAAAACGAGATTACAATTCACAAAGCTCAAATCAGGAAACATCTACTGCTGGCATAAACATTATTTGTAAAATACCGACCTGGATAGCGGCTTAGCCTCTCGCGCCTCGAACGCTTCGTGCGCCTCCACACAGATATGGGGATGGGGCGTTATTGGTCGTATGTGTGGAGCATTCTCCAGCAGGCCTGTGGGCAGACTAACATGATCTGTGACCGAGGTAATGGAAATTGTGAGCACATCCTCGGCCGTCTTGCACATGCTGTCCTTTTGCTCTAGTTGCCGAATTTCCTCCGGTGATTCGCCCTTCTGATTGCCCATCACAATGCCCACCGAGGGCAAGAAGGCATTCTCATTGTAGTTGCCTTTGTCCAGGGCTATCTCAACATCAGAGTCCACCTCGGGCTCGTAGAGACTATTGTCGTGGTCCTCTGTATCCGTGCTGCTGGTGCTCGTGGCCCGCTGCTTGCCGCCGAGTGTGAATACAGCCTTCTCCGCCGCTTCCTGCCCAGCTTCGATTGCTTGAGGATTGAATGTGGCTGCCAAATGGCCTTGATGCTGTGTGGCGCTCGATGAGGGCTTCTTGAAGGTCTGACCCAATTTCGAGAACTGCCCGGCGACATTGGACAGCGCCTTGGAGCTGATTTGCACCAGCTGAGATTCGGAAAGGTTGCGCGGCATCCCGCTCTTGGGTACATCCAGCATGGGCACTTTGCTCTTCCGCCGCTGCAGCACCCCGCCCGTGATATAGTGGACATCCGTATTGCCAGCATTGTCCAAGGCAATGCGAAACATCTCCACAATGGAGCTGAGAGATTCGGCAAGCTCCTCCTGCGTCTTGATCACATACGCCATGTTGTTGAAGAAGCGCAGATTGGCCGAGCGGAACATGTGGAAGTAACCCTCCTGTCCTTCAACGCTGTAGTTCAGACGCAAACAGAGATGCGCCGGAGCCGGGCCTTGAAACATTTTCGTTTGCTGATGCATGCCCAGCTCTATGATGCGCAGCTGTTGCAGCTGCACCTTCTCAAAGCGCACAATTTTATCCAAATGAGAGTCGTACTCGGCCACAATGTAGCAGTCATCGGTTAGCAGCAATATGGAGTCCACTTCCGTTTCGCTGGCATCCCCAGAACTACGAGAAAACAAACATTATTATATAATTGGGGCTGGGAAGATTCAACCCACCTTGGATCTGCATCGATTAGACCCCAGGCACCAACGGGATACTGAGCAGAGCCCAGAAGCAGGCGGCGACAATCCTCCACAAGCATTTTGGCATGTTCGGCATTCTCGACGGCATCATTTTCATCCGGAGCGGCTTGCCCACCCAGCGCACTTAGCGATTCCGAGGAGACTTGGTTGCCCAGCATCAGATCGATAGTGGCCTGGCGATAAGAGTCCTTAAAGCGTGCCAAATAATAGCTAAAAGATCAATAAATAGGTTAATAAAGCCCGAGGGAAAATCGACAGATAAAAGGCGGATGCGCAGATGGATTGAAAGTGATAACAATAAATGGGAAGAATAATACCTTTTGTGAAATAATAAAACAAGATACTGTAACAATTGGAGCAACTAAAAACTGTAACTTGAACTGCCTGACTTCGTTAGCTTGGCCATCGACTTCATCTGCAGCTTCGCACCTGGTTGTGACGATGGATTCGAGCAACTTCAGCTCGGGTGCCAGCACGCCCACACCATAATAACCCCTGATGGGTGCACGTGTCTCGGGTTTGAGTATCTGCAGTATCGTGCCCAGCACTTCATCCTCTTGCAGCTCATCGGCCTGCTTCAGTTGGCCCAGCATCAGATCGATGATGCACTGGCGAAACGAGTCCGCAAAGTTTTGTATGAAAAAGCTACGAAGAATAGTTGTGGGCACGGCATTAGCTATGGGTCTATGCAAGTACATATAGGTTCATAAAACCTTGGCAGGGTTCCATACATATATTATGTTTGTTTAGTTAGGAAAATGGAAAAAAAGCATGCAGCATTAGTAAGTCTGAATCTAGTAGAGAACTGGTTGAATGCAAAATGAATGTGCGGCTGGTTTGCAGAACATTTAATTTCATTTTGATTGATTGCCGAAAATGGGCAACGAATGTATACTGATGGCCAAGACTCAATTTCAACTTCAATTCGCATTAAAACACACAAATGGCTTAATTGGGGATCAAGTTCAAAACGGTAATGAGTGGGGATAATTGGTAGTAGATAAGGACAGCAACAAAAGTTACAAAAATAATGCCACGATTTGAGTTGTGTACGCACCGATTGGCCGAGTTCATGCCGTCCTTCATCATGCCGCTGATTTTACGCTCCCCAGTTCGCGTGTAGTCCCCCTGTGAAGCATACCAAAACTCATTTAAATGTATCTCTTTTGTGGTTTTCAAATCAATGCATACCTTCAAGGCATTGGTGCCTGCATATTGTCGGCTTATAATGTCTCCATTGTTTGCCCACAGCACCATGAACGGTGACTTGAGCTGCTCGGGTATGGGCGTGTAGGGCGGCGAGAGGCCCAATTTGACGAGCTGCGACTCCAGCACTGCCTTGCCAATGGCCGTTTGCACCACATTGGTGCGATCCAAGCAGTCCATGCAATTCACACGAAACACTGACTTCTGATTGCAAATCATGCCGCGCTGATCACGCCAGTGGAAGCCCATGGCGCCTGCCTCAGGTCCGACGGCATCAATCAGGGCAGAGACATTCTCGAAGCGCATGCCGCGGCTGCCAAAAGAGAAGAAGGTGCCGCGTTAGTAAAGGTTTAAGGCAACTTCAAATATGTTCTCTTACCAGTAATCGTGAAAGTCAAAGGTCACATAGATCATGAGCTCGTTGTTGTATTTAATCACGTGATCGGCATAGGCATCTCCTATGAGCTTCTCCTTGCCACTTTGCTCCACCAGATTGACAATACAGACACGGCCATAGGTCTCCAGCTCTTTGGTGAAATGCAGCTCGAAGGCTTGCTGTGTTTCGGCCACGCCACGATCAAGACGCGCCGGTGGGCGGTACTTGTAGCCGGGCTGACTCCAATAAATCGGTACGGATCCGCGCACCTGCGTAAACGACAATTGATGGTGGCGGAAAGAGAGTATTTGCTCGGTCTCCACATAATTGGCACAGTTTCCCTTCTCATCCACGCCGCGTCGCTTGTAGCTGTGGCGGTTAAATAAAGAAAATCAGTTATAACTTATAAGTTTATGATTCAATGATTAAATGGTTATTACCGTGTGCCCGCTCGATGTCGTGAGCGTCGCGAGACCAAGGCCAATGTGAAGCACTCATTGCCAATGACACACGGCTCCACCTGCACAAATCCCTGAATGATGGGCAGTATCCATGTTTTATCCTAAAAAGAACATTTAAATTTCAATTTTGAACATATCTTAGAGCTGCCTTACATTCATTTTAAGTATATCCTGGATCATGTGCATATTCCAGAAGAAACGCTCATCCGGCTGCGGTTGGCTCTCCTCCATTTTGGCTTCATGGCGCTGCAGATTGTTGGTGATATCGCAATCGAAACTGAAGTAGAAACTATCCGTGTCATCGAATATCTTGTGCAGCTCCTCGGTGATCCGTCGCTCAATGTGCTTCGGTTCACGTATGCCCACCGAGGACTTGACCTGTTTGGTGGCCATGTTTGCTGCCTGCTGTGTGGTGTTCTTTATGGTATTCCCAGCACTCTTCACAGCGCCCCAGGTTTTATTCATGCCTTCAAAGAGCTTGGTGCTCTTCGAGGAACCGGAGCCAGAGCCGGAGCCCGTTCCTCCGCCACCCGACGTGGCGTTTGCATTGTTATTCTGCGCTGCTGTTGAAGCGCTGCTGTGAGTGGGCGTAGACTGGTTGCTTCTGCAAATTATAAATTAATAGATGCACGGGTGTGTGGCTATGGATATTGGACTTACTTGGTATGCTTGGTGCAGTTGGATAGCTCAGCGTCTGGCTCCTCGGCACTCAGTATGCAGATCGACTTGATTTTGTACACCAAATGCGGAGGATAAAGCACACCCACGGCAGTCGCCTCCTTGATGACGACCAAGTGCGGATCGTAGACATTGGGCAGCGAGATGACGCCCACAATTCCATGCGTGACTCCAATGCATTCAATGTCGTCCACAGAGCTGAGATCCCATCCTGCAACGAGAAAGGGGACAGAGAGTCCTTTGTTGTAATTTAATCAGCAACATCTAATTGTCGCTGTCTAATGGCAATGACCGATTTATGCTCGTTAGCTTTTATTGATATTTGATTAGCTGTGGGCCTCGTTTACGCCCCCTCATTGTGTGTGTGACAATCTTCTGCTGTCCATGTACATTGGCACGCAAATAACTAATAACGAGGGAAGAACAATGTCAATATCCCTACCCAAGGAACTCTCGTTAGTGGTTGGGACTGCTACGTGAGTGTACACATTTGCGTGTTTCCATTGTCCACCCATTAGGTTACTACTGCTCTGCTCATTACTCGTACACCCCATCCAACCCACTCTGCTAGCTAAAAACAGCGCAAGGAGAAGAAAGTGTGCGAGAAAGTGCACTTGACGTGTGTCACCTACACGCATCCTTGGGCATCCATGTGCTGCAAGTGAGGGCTCTTTATAGCAGGTCTTTAAGAATTGCTTCCCTTAAAGTGTGACTATTTTTCTATCTTATCTTCTGGCTAAGGTTTATCTTGTTCTCAGTCACAGAGATATGACCGGACATTGTCTGAATAGAAACCAATTTGGGAGAGCTTGAAAACTTTTTGCGGTAGCACAAAAATCAATAGAAAAAGATAGTTGGGGACTATAATAAATTATGTCAAGTTCGTTGAAAGGGGGAAGGCAGAAGGCAGACCACAAAACATTTTTGGAAAAACAAACGAAAACTGACTGGTGGCCGGGATGGCCGCAGACTGTTGACCTTGACAAGGATTTATGGATTGTATGTAGGAGATCCAAGAACCAATAGACACGACACAAAGGAACTGCTGCAAGCACTGGGAAGTGTAATCAAAACGGGCATTAAAGGCGACACGCACGCGGCATCACAGAGCGCGACAGTTGCGTGCCAGCGACATGGATCCAAGTGTAATTACTGCACCATAAACAAGCAATTAGCGGGGAAGAGTCCTGACGACGGCACTCGCACCGACATTATTGACTGTTCTGAATGGATTTTCTAAAGGGTATTAATAGACGCAACAGCCATCGAAAAGCTGTCAATGAAAAGGTTGCACTGTGCCAGTGGTTGGGCGTGGGTGGGAACAACCTTGCCGCAGACACAGGCAGGGGCAAGCACCGAGTCTGATGAAGATAGTGGAGCAAAAGTATTTATAGAATGCAGTGAGCAGATGATAAATATAAAACGTTAGAAACGGCGAACCCATTAGCGGCATAAACGAGATAATAGCATAGCGAATATTTGTATGTTGAAGCTTAGTATAGTATAATCGGATTACAGGAAACGTTTGCGTGTTTAATCATCCACTCAAACATCCGACCATGAGTCCTCTCGAGTGTACACGGAGCCAGCCAGCCCCACCACAGCCTTGACATTGAGCAAAATGTGGAGCATTCCATTCCTCGCATCGATAAGCGAACAACGGGACACAAGGCAGCAGCACTGCTTACTCAACACAACTCGTACGGCCAGTCAGCATTATCCACTTTATCTGGCTTTCAATTCATTATTTGCACTTGTTAATGAAACAATGTATGCATAATTCGTTCAATGACTTTTAGCACTGATTCATCTGCGCTTTTGTTTTTGTTTTATCACATTACCCGCTTTGATTGCAAACTCCGACGTCTTGCGATTCCACCACAAACTCTTGTCGCGCTTCACGAATATATAGTGCGAATCAGTCTGGAACACCTCCATGCTTGGCCGAGTATTTTGCTATTTTGGTTGCCTATTTTTTCTATTTTGTTTGCGACATTTTAATTGTTTACGAAACTAAGCAGTGTAAGCAGTGTGACCGCGGACTTATTTTACAAATATGACGTCTGACCTGCCGAAAAATACCAAGAAATACCTTCGCGTTTTCAAAATATACTGCAAGTATACCGATGAAACAAAAACCCAACAATACACAAGTCGTATTCCTCAATTTTGATGTTCTGTTTAATATTACCAGTTATCTAGGATATTCTGTGCTAAGTATGTAATTTAACGTAATATATTGACTAATTTTAAAAAGATTGGTTGGTTTCAGCAGTCCCTCTTGACCTTAAAGGTCAAACAAAATTAAAAGCAAAAACGAAAGAGGATGTCAAGCGAAACATGAATGGACATGAAATGTTAGTTCATTTGTGCACTTGATGCTATTTAAACCAGTATGAAAATTTGTATACCCTATTTCATTGAAATTATTTAAGCATTCAGTGTTACAAGCTGCTTTCAAGCATTAAGAATTAGACCTATTTAAATATATATTCTGTATAAAGATCTTGATTTCCATCCATATTCTTTTTCTGCTGAATTTGATATGAGCCTGGCATGTCAACACATCCAACTCCATAATAGCTCGTTTCCAAGGGTATCAGATATCCATGCCCACATTGCTTGACAAAAATATCAGTACCTTTGTACGATAGCCTTCCATAGAATTTCTAGAGATGTGCGATAGCTATCTATTGAGTGTTGCTATTGGCGCCCAATAATTACATTGAAGAAAACAATTTAAATTGCAATAATTTTCTTTTAATATATGTACTTTTTAAATTTATTATTAATTTTAAGCGTTGCTTAAATTTATGCATGTATATTTATATGGCTTTCTGAACATATTTTCAACTGTAGGAGGAAATATAAAAAAAATATTTTATTGAAATGCTTAAAGGCCTACTAAAATGTAAGTGTAAATTCACAACTCTGTGATTTGGCAAATCACTCACTATACCGACACCAGATATTTGTATTAATCCCAGCTTAATGTATTGTAATTTTCCTACGACTTAACCTAACGGTTCTATCCGATCCCATCACTTGCCGCGCCAGCTGCGCAGTTTGCACTGCTTGAGCAACTAGTAAAACGCGGTCGCTGGCGCAGCAAACAAATTCGGATCTTTCGCGAAAAACTAAACTAGTGCTACTTAAATACGGAGACTGCGGCGACGATTGCCAATGTTGAGCCACTCCAGCGGCACGTTGCCGGCCACATTGTACGTGGTGGGTGTGCAATTCATCAGCTTCCTGGCTGGCTCGCAGCGGCGACTCACATTCCAGTAGGCAAAGCCCTGCGGGCAGCGGTAAATTTGGCCTTCGATGCGGCCCGTCTGCTCAGAGTAGCCGCACTTGACGAACAGCTGGCTGCACTCATCCTCGTTCAGGGCAAAGTGTCCCACGTCGGGACATAGTGGAGATGTGGAGCTTATTTGCACCTAATAGAATGGTAAGTGAAGAACGAAATATTAAAATATTGACAAACAGTTATGAGTGTACAGCGACTTACCATATTTTGGCGACGCGTTTGGTCTTCAAATAGGTTAGGGTGAATTCTCTTCTGACCCTTGCTGCACGTGTCTCCCGCCTCTGGTTTGCCGCAGCTGCATGACTTGTCCTGATAAACTGTGCCATTGGGGCATTGGAACACCACAATGTTCAGGTCGTTGCTGTCCGCGTTCTCGCTGCACTGATAGAACATGCCGCAGTTCTGCGGATGGCGTCGGAAGCCGGTGGGGCAAACGTACACGTCCTGCCCCGGCCCTGTGGATGGGCATGGCTCAGTGCCATTCGAGCTAGTTGGTGGCGCAGATGACGCTGTTGTTGTATCTATTGGACCATCAGTTGTTGTTGTGTCCACAGGGGTGCTGGACGTTGTGATTTCCGGGATAGTCGACGTTGTGGTTTC
The DNA here is from genome assembly GCF_008121235.1 of Drosophila subobscura. Taxonomy (NCBI): domain Eukaryota; kingdom Metazoa; phylum Arthropoda; class Insecta; order Diptera; family Drosophilidae; genus Drosophila; species Drosophila subobscura. The sequence goes on along the minus strand of NC_048533.1, from coordinate 22,997,250 downwards.
TGGCCTCGGAGTTTGTGTCGTTGGCTCGGTGGGTCGTGCAGTGCTCGTTTCAGTTGTCTCTCCCGGGTTCTCTGTTGTTTCAGTTGGTCTGCCAGTTGTTGTGGGAGATCCTGTGGTTCCTGTAGAGCTCGAGCAATTTCCCGATACCTGATCCGCGTAATTGCACGTCTCTGCGGACGTATCCCACACCGTGCCCTTGGGGCACTTGAAGCTGTACACCTGATAGTTGCCGTTCTTGCTGCCATCCACGCAGCGGTAGTAGTGGCTGCAGTCTTCGGGATCGGCGAAGAAGCCCTCGGCGGTGCAGTTGTAGTTCGATGCTGGCTCTGGCATATTGGTAGTTGATGGTGGGGACTCCGTTGTGGTAGTTTCTTGGGGCGTGGTCGTCGTATCGATGCTCGGGGATGTGGTGGGTGTATACCCTGGACTTGTTGTTGTAGTCGGAACATTTGTTGTTTCTGTGCTTGGTTCTGGTGTCGGCTTTGTGGTGGGTTTTTCGGCTACTACTGTTGTTGTTTCTGGTTGAGGTGTTGGCTTTGTGGTGGGTTTTTCGGCTATTATTGTTGTTGTTTCTGGTTCAGGTGTTGGCTTTGAGGTGGGTTTATCAGCAACTGTTGTTGTTTCTGGTGTCGGTTTTGTGGTGGGCTCTTCAGTGGTTGTGGGATTTGCTGGCTTTGATGGTGTGGTCTCTGGTTCCTTACCGCTCTCAGTCACCGTACTCTCCGTCTCGGATTGTGTTGTGGATGTATAGATCGTGGTCGTGGTGGTTGGTGGCTCCGTTGTGGTCGATGGCAGATTCGCGCACCTCGGAATATTCTCCATGTAGTCACAGGTCTGGACATCTTCGTTCCATCCCGTCCCCTTGGGGCATGTGAAATTGTACCTTCTGTAGGAGTTTCCAGCGCTAATGCATCGGTAGTACTTGCGGCAATCCTCGGGATCAGCCATATAACCCTCGCCCTCACATTCCGTGCCAGCTGGCAGTGGCTTCATTGTGGTTGTTGACGGCGTCACCGTGGTGGTTACAGGATCGCTGTTTTCTGTGCTGCCAGTTGATCCCGATCCGGTTGTGGATGTCATGGTTGTGCTGGGCACTTCTGTGGTAGTGCTGGGTGGGGACATACTCGTTGTTGTCTGTTCCGTTGTGGTGGGCAGAGCTGTTGTTGTCATGGTTGTGGAGGGAGTTGTTGTGCTCATTGTGGTCGTCGATGGTGTCGATGTTACAGTCGTCGTTCCGTTGTTTGTCGTCGTCTCACATGGTGGCTTCTCTTGAACTTCTGTGGCGGTGGTGGTGTTGCAATTGTTGAAGTTGTGGTTGCATGTTTGAAGATCCTGATCCCACACAGTTCCCGCTCCACACTGGAAGGGTATCTGGGTGAAGCCACCTTTGCCATTGCTGACACAGCGATAGAACTTGGAACAGTTGTTGGGATCGGCCATGAATCCTTCGGCTCTGCACTGTCCATCGGTGTTGGGGGAACTTGTTGGAGTGGGTCGAGCGGTGGATGAGGATGAAGATGGTTGGGATGTGGTAGGTCGTGATGTGGTAGAAGGTCGCGATGTGGTAGAAGGTCTCGATGTGGTAGGTCGTGATGTAGTGGGACTCGATGTTGTACCAGTTTGGTTTGATGTTGGTCGAGATGTCGAAGGTCGGGCTGTAGAAGTTGAGCTTGTGTTCGGACCTGTGCCTGGCTTTTGTGTCGACGAAGACGTATCGGCGCCACCGCAGCCCTTCACTGCCCAAGCATGGTTACAGCTCTGTATGTCAGCATCCCACACTGTGCCGGGACCGCAAGTGAAGGGAATCATGGTGAAGCCACCTCTGTCGTTATCCACACACCGATAGAACTTTGCACAGTTTGTCTTATCCCCAATAAACTGTCCATTTTGTTTGCATGGCTCTGACGGATTTGCTGGAGTAGGACTGGTAGTCGCACTAGATGAGGAATTGCTTGAGGACGATGAAGATGAGCCCTGAGTGTTGTTGTTATTGCCAGTGGATGAAGAGGTTGACGATGAAGAGGTTGACGAGGATGAGGTTGATGATTCGTTGCCAGAGGAGCCGCCGCTTGATGATGAACCGCTGGTAGAGGATGATCCCTGGTTGGATGAGGAACCAGTGTTGGAGGATGATCCCTGGTTGGATGAGGAACCAGTGTTAGAGGATGATCCCTGGTTGGATGAGGAACCACTGTTTGAGGATGATCCCTGGTTGGATGAGGAACCACTGTTTGAGGATGATCCCTGGTTGGACGAGGAACCACCTCCAGTTGTTGAAGAGGAGGAAGAACTTGTACTGTTGGATGATGAGGAGGATGTGACCTTTTTGCATTTCAACGGCTGGCTTTGAATTTGATCGGGATGGTTGCAGCTGTTGGCCTCGGGGTCCCAGAGTGTGTTGGGTGGACAGGTGAATGAAACCATCGTGAACCCTCCCTTGCCATTGTCCACGCAACGATAGAATTTCGCGCAATTTTCTTTATCCGCAAGGAATGTTTCCTCACTTTCGCACTTTTCTGCGGGCTTGAAAGGTTTCTGAGTTGTTGTAGATGAATTTCCTTGATTGGATGAGGAAGAGCCTTGGTTAGACGTGGATGACTCGGAAGAGCTCTGGTTAGAGGATGATCCTTGAGTGCTGGATTCTGTGGATGAAGAAGAGCTCTGGTTGGACGATGATGACGATCCTTGGTTTGATGATGACGATCCTTGGTTTGTAGACGATGTCGAGCTCTGCTGATTGTTAGAAGTTGACGAGGTTGATGATTCCTGATTGCCGGATGAGCCTTGGTTACTGGATGAACCTTGGTTATTGGATGAACCTTGGTTACTGGATGAACCTTGATTGCTCGAAGATCCTTGGTTGCTAGATGAACCTTGATTGCTCGATGAGCCTTGGTTACTGGATGAGCCTTGATTGCTAGATGAACCTTGGTTGCTGGATGAGCCTTGGTTGCTCGAGGAACCTTGATTGCTCGAGGAGCCTTGGTTACTGGATGAACCTTGATTACTGGATGAGCCTTGGTTGCTGGATGAGCCTTGATTGGCAGATTGATTGCTTGATGAGCCTTGATTGCTACCTTGACTCGATGACTGGTTGCTAGATGAGCCTTGATTGCTGGATGATTGCTGATGGCTGCCCGAAGTAGTGGTGCTCTCCTGACTGCTGCCAGATTGATTATTGTTGCTAGAGTTGGAGTTGGAGGAGGAGCTGGAATTGCCCGCCGATTGACTGCCGCTTGATGAGGAACCTTGATTGTTGCCACTTGATTGTTGGCCACTGCTAGATCCCGATTGTATATTACATTCCTTCTTTTGGTCTTCGGTAGGCAGATCGCAGACTTTCTCCTTTTGGTTCCACACAGTTCCGGGTCCACAGGTGAATGGCACCAGCTCCAGTTTGTTGTCGACATCTAGACGACATCTGTAGAACTTTGCACAATCCTTTTTGTCCGGTATGTAGGTCATTTCGTCCTCACATTCAGTTGGATCAGGTTTGTTGGATGTGCTGTTGGAGCCACTGGAGGAGCCTTGATTGCTGCCAGAGCTTTGATTATTGTTGGAGGATTGAGAACCAGAACTTTGATTATTGTTTGAGCTTTGATTGTTCCCAGAACTTTGATTATTGTTTGAGCTTTGAGAGCTGTTATTTCCTGAGCTTTGGCTACTTTGACTGCCGCCTGCGCTTTGGTTCTGGTTGTTGCTAGAGCTTTCGTTGGATTGGTTGTTTCCTGAGCTTTGATTCGAGGATTGTTGTTGATTGCTGCTCGACGTGGATGACTCCTGGTTGGAGCTTGTGCTAGAGCTTGATGTGGATGAATTTTGTGAGGAGGAGGAGCTCGAGGATGTCGATGAGCTGGACTGCTGAGTGCTGGACGACGTGGAGTTCTGGTGGCTGCTGGACTGTGATGACTGTGTTGATGTTTGGCCTGCATAATAGCCATCGTTCTGGGGCTCAGTCTGGGCCTGATTGCGGCACCCGCCATTAGCACGTACATCAAACATGTGGTTGCACGACTGCAGCGACTCGTCCCAGGCTGTGCCGTCCGAGCACCGAAAACCGATTTTATTATAGCCCCTGCCATTCGAGATGCAGCGATAAAACACGGTGCAGTCACTGGGATCACTCATAAATCCATCATCCCGGCACACCACCTCATCGTCATCCTCCTCCCCCGATAGCGCGGCGCGTAAAGATGATGAGCTGGAACTCGAGAAGGATATGACCGATACACCATTGAGTCCTGTCAGGCCATAATTTGTGGGCAACTGATTTGCCGTCGCATAGGTGCGCAGCTCATTGGCGGCGGGTGTGACGGCGTCGTTAAGCAGCGCATTATGGTCATCATGCTGGCCATCAGTGACGAGTCCATCATACCCATCAGAGCCATCACCCAGACCCCCCATGCTCCCGTCAATTTCATTCATTTGGTCCACGCACTCGTCCCTCCCGGCCATCGATGGGGGCAGGCACATGCGAAGGGTGCGCGAGAAGACCGTGTTCTCCTTACAGGCCAACATATACGGCCGGATATACTGCTCCGAACGCTGCTCACAGCGGTAGTAGATGCGACAGTCATAGTCGTCGGCAAACAGTCCCTCGCCCGGACAGTAGAAGGCCACGTCCACGTTTTGGGCCAGCGAGTTCGCACGGATTGATGAAGATGGAATGTCTGTAATAAAAGTCAACGGATGAACATTTTAGTTAGTTAAGTTTTGGACTGGCGCAATGAAGTGCAACTAAATTAGCTACACTGGGGGGAAAAATGAAAGATGAAGTGGGAAGCGATTCAAGATTTTGGCAGGAGAATTTCAGTTTGTAAGAGTTTCTTTTGGCAGTGTAAATATATCTAACTTTGAGAGGTGCATAACTGATTAGGATCTAGAATTCCAGAATGAGAATGGCAGAGTTTTTTAACCCAATTAATGTATTATGGAAACAGCAGCAAGCAAGGACATATTTACATATGTACATATGTACATATTATGTACACGACTATCATAGAACTCGTAACAGGCAATTTGTAATCGCCCGCTGGAACAAACCATTGAACTGAAACTTCCTGTCAGAAATGCTCGCATCTGCAATCATTATTACGAGGACGAGTATATATGTATGTGTGTATGTACATACACATGTGTAGGTACATATGTATGTACATACATTTATCTACATATTTTGCTCAAATTCGTTTGACATTTTTGTGTGTGTTCGTCTTTCGTTTTTCGTTGCGGGATTTTTCGCGCTGTCAAAATAAAATTGATAATTTATTGTCATTCAATGTGCGAGAGAGTCCTCTCTCTTTTTTGTTGGCTTTGTTTTTATTCCTGCCCTGGCGCTGGCTTCCAATAAATTTAAATGCATTTATGGCCGTTACAGCGGAACAAATTCATTTTCAAAATGAATTGTGGGTGTGTGGGGGCGTGTTTTTTCGGTATGTTTTCATTCAGCTTTACAGTGGTTTTTCCCGACCTTTTTTTGTTGCTTTGTTTGGTAAGTGTTGTGTGCTAGACCGAATTGCTGTTGCGGCATGTAAATCGGTGGAGGGGGGCGAGTTGTGCTGGGGGGAAAATTGAAAATGCTTGGCTAAAAATTAGACCGGGTCTAGGCATAAATTTACATCAGTCACAGTCTGATATATTTGATTTCGTTTTTTCCCCTCTTTCTCACATTATTATTATTGGAGCATGTGGCCCTGGCCACTGGTTTATGGCTCAAATGGCCCGGAGCCATATATTCCTCATGAAAATTGCCAAATATAATGGCCATAAAATTTAATTATATCGAGTGTGGCTAAGCAGGACCAACATTAATATTTTTAAGCATAAGCAATACAATGAGGTTTATCTTGGAAATTTAAGTGCAAGCTTTTGGGACGATGTTTGAATATATAAAAATAAATTCTGTCTTTAATAGGCTTAAAACTACTAAGGAGAGGAATTAGCAAATTAAAAAAGAATATATTTTAAATTTTAAAATCATTAATAATATCTAGAAAAGTATAGAAAAAGGGCCACTTTAATGGCAGATTTAGAGACATATCTGACATATTTGGTGTGATTGCATTCCCTGAAAACGGCTTTAATTTTAAATACCGGCCTCCTGCAGAGCGGAACCAAAAATCTAGTAAACTAATTTAATAGAACGCCTCACCGCACACGGCCTGGACTGCCCTGGTGGAGGGCTGCCTGGATGGCTCGTGGGCAAGGCAAACAAACATAAAGTTTCAATTTGTACACGAAAGCCCAAAAATGCTAAACCCATTACACAGATGGTAGCTGTGTGGGAACGGAAGGCTGTACGTAGGAGCATCCCGTATCCTTGTCGTCGCTCTCCAACGTTTTGGGGAAAATTGACCGTTTTACGATTTTAATTATATATGATGTGTACTTTAGAACTTATGCAAAATGAAACGCAAGAAGAGCGCGGAAATGCGACCACAAACTTATGCGTTACCCCATAGTATACCACTCCCTCCTCTTCCGCCCAGACTAGCGGGGAGATGGGTGCAGACAGCTGGGGTAGCAGGAGCAGGGCGTAACATGGGTTATCCACAATCTGACCGCAGAGCATGGCCGCAAATAGTTTTGGATATGCCATTGCCACGCACCACCCATACAGACAATCCCCTGCCACGTACCCTCCACCCTGCGCCTAGGGTTGCTGCATTAAAATTTCAATTTTCAACATTTAAGCACGTTACGGTTTACGAAAATTTAGTTATAAAAGCATAACATAACATTTACACGTACTCGTACCCCGTGTGCGGAATTTTCCCTCAGTGCTGCCTGCTCTGCTGGCACTTCTTTTTCGGCATACGTAGGCATAATTATCGTGGACACTGTATAACAAATATTTAATTTCCACATACTTCTGCCCTCAGCTCTCCTCTTGATAATTAAATATTTATTGAGCGGCTGTTTTTTATGTGGTTTGGATGGCAACAGAGAGCCGACATAACTGTCAGGGAATTTCCTTCACTTCGGTGGCGGGAGGGACGATATTTAAATTTTAATTTGATAAATTGTAAATGTTGTTGTGCTGTTCTGTTCTGTGGCTGCCAAATCTCCTTAAATGGCCAACTGTAATTAAGTTGCGTTTTCTGTGTCTTGTACTTTTTTAATAGTTATTTATTTCCGAGGTTTTTCGGTTCTGCTGCTGACACACAAAATGCCAACTGGGGACATTTTAGTGTTCTTCATTGGCGCTTGGGGCGGGGTCGGCTAGTTTGTTGTTGTGAGAAGGCAGGGCAAATGTCGCTTAATTAGTTATTAAAAGTTTCGTCATTATATTTTTTGTGCTCGATTCAGTTTGCTTTTTTAAACCTCCTCCTGCAGCCGAAGGCATTTTGTGGTTGAAGTTGCTCAAAAGTAGTCCAAGTGGGGTTTTGTTTTTAAATTGTTCGACTTTACAGAAGAAATTTTAAAGGAAAAACAGAACACACAAAACTATAAGTGTACAACCTGTTTGTTGCTGATCAAGATTAATCTCCTTCGCCCGCTGCTTCCCATCCGCATTATCCTGTAACGCTTTTAGTGTCTTGATTCAATTACCTTGTCTGAGAGTCAGGGCAAAACATGATGCAATAAAGATTGCCGTTGCCATTACACAAAAAAAAGTTAAATTCAAATGTCAGTCGGCAGTTTGATATCTGTCCTGTGCAAGCTCCAGTTGTCGCATCCTTTAATCGCATCCCTCACTCTCTAGTGGCAAGTTGTAAATAGGATATTTGGATTTTTTAGCTGCTGCCCCAACGTCTGGTTGGCAGCTCCGTAACTTAATTTGCCTCTGGTGGCATTCAGTCCGCTGCCTTCAAGCTGTACCACGTACGTGTTGGCTCGGTCCGGCCCGGATTTCAGTTTCAAGTGCATGTTTATGCCACGCCCAGGTCATTCTGTTTCGCCCCGCCCCGCCCCGAATTTTCATGGTGCAAAATGACCAACTACAGGAAATTCAATTTATTATGCAGCCTGACAGTTTTTAGCCATTCTCTCTCTAAGATGACAGCTGCTCCAGCTCTAGCTCCAGCTTCGAGCTATTGCTGCTGCGACTGCTGCTTCTCCTGCTTCGTAATTCTGACAGTTGCAACGAGTAAAAAAAAAAAGAAGATGAGTGAACCTTTCGCTAATTCTGGCATCTGTCCGGCTTTGGGTTCCCGTTCCTTCTCCTTTTTGGACTCATTTTTCCTTCAGCTAAACTGCTTTCAAATGCGATGCGGCAGATGCATTTGAATTTCGCGCTGCGCTGCGCTTGAGCAGATTTTAATATTGGCAACGTCCTTGAAAGCATTGATTGGTGGACCGTGGACTGGCCTGTCATTACTCATACGCAGCGTGTGCCACAATTACCATTTTGCATTATTCATTCCGATGCGGCTTGGGCAGATAAACTTGTTACAAAACTTGCTGACAGCTGCCATGAAAAACTTAAATATTTAAATGTCCTCTCCGCTCCACTACGCCACATCACTCGAACCATCTCGATGGGAATTGCCTTTAACTTGTAGCAATTAAGTTGATTTTGAACTATTTAGAAGCAGCAGCACTCATCGTGTCTTGTAGCTGGAAGGAGGCTCCGGTGTCTCAGGGACCAGGGACTAGGCAGCAGAGCCTGCCGTCATGCCGGTAAATTAAGCATAAAACGCTTTTAGTTACAATCACGTTCGTCTCAATTAAACTACATTAAATTCAATTCAATTAGCAGAACACAAGAACACGAAATGAAAGCAACATTGTCATTACGGTTAGGGCCGATGTCGTTGCCGATGCCAACGGCTTTTGTCCAGAACCAAGCAGCCAAGGGACTAAAGACTAAGGACTGGGGACGCCCAGGACACCAGACCCAAGACTAAAGGCGCAAAAATCTAGCGATGGCCTGACTGACAATTGACTTTCATTATTTCCTACATTCCTTGGTGCATTATTGAGGCCTGTCGCTGGGCATATTTGACAGAGACCCAGGAGCTGGCGAAGCAGTCTTACTCCTTTGTGCTGTTGCTGCTGGGGCCTGGTGCTGCTGGTGCTGCTGGTGCTTCTGGTGCTTCTGGTGCTTCTGTCTTGGCGTGTTAGTTTGCCTGGGTGTAATTAAGTTTAATATTTAATTTAATTGCATATAGACATACAACTACAGCGGCAGCAGCAATGTGCCTCATAAAAGGACACGCGCTGAGACAATGTTGGCCATTTTGTTACTGCTCCACTGCTCACTGAAATTATGATGAAAGCAGTGGCAAAAGGCGGAGCCAAAGGCTTTTATACAGTTAGTGGGTGATGGCGTGGGAGGCAGGAGGTGGGCAGACCTCTTAGCCCAACTCTCGCACAAAGCCATAAAGGTGAAGGTCAGTCTTTAGCCTCCTGCCTCGAAACTGGAACGTGCTCGCCTTAGTCAGGACTTAACTTCGTGGATACTCCCACACTGTGTGTGGTGCTGTTGGTCAGCCAGTGACTTGCTTAGTTACTTCATTTTGCGTTGACCTCTTTCGGGGCTGCATTATTATCATTGGAGTTGCCTGACTCTGCCTGCTGACTGCTTATATTATGTCCTTGGCATGGGATTATGGCGTGTTAGCAGGTAGTTTGTGCCCCCACCCCCCTAAGGATTGTGCCAGGGACCCCAGGACTGGGCCAGGAGGAGTCGAGTAATGAATTGTGTGTCGGGCAGCCTGATGTTTTGTTTGCTGCTCAATTTGCCAGGACAGTTAATCACATTGCGTGAAAGCTAATGTCATTAGAAGAGCCTTCGTGCTGCCAGCCAACATGCATACATAAATATACCTGCTATAAAGCATAAATCCAACATAAAATTGTATGTCAATGCCTGCCCCGCTAGTGTCTGTCTTGGAAGACTTTCGACTGGTTTAGTATTTAGTAAAGTTTTGTGTGGAATTGTCTGGCAAGTTTGAAGTTTGAAGATCTATATAATAACTCCATAACTCACACAAATTTAACCTAAAATTCGATTAGGCTTAATTTCGAAACAAAATTGAATCAAAAGCGAAATCTTTGGCTGACATAAAACTAGGTTACAGTTTCCTTAGAAAGTTGTTTCCTTTTGTCGCGATGACACTTTTGCATGGTAAATGAATTGCTGCGGCACTTCAAGTTCCCCTCAACTTGCACCAACTCAAACAAATTTCCAATAAATGTACCTTAAAGGACCCCCCAACCCCGACTCCGACACGAGCATATGTGAGAAGAGAAAACTTTACCATGCCAGTCGGAGCTCCAGCTCCAGCCTTTGTTTTATCGTATCGAAATGGAACGCCATGGCCAACCCCAGGCGCAGTTCTATTACCCCTTAACTGTTTGGCTAAGGCTCCGCAAGACTGCAACAATAGCCGCCAGTCATTGGGCGCATAAAAAGTTACATATGTATATGGTTGGGCCAAAACTTTCCTTGCCAATTGGTGGAAATGGGAGTGGCAGTGGGAGTGGGAGTGGGAGTGAGAGTATGTGTATTGCCCGGGGGTCTTCAATTAATTTCATTTAGAGAGTGGCGCACAAAGATGCTCCCGGCTATTGCTAAACACACCCAAACAAAAGAAAATATATACACCCGAACACCCAGTCCAGTTCAGTCGAGGCATTGCGGCTTGCACTGCTGCGGTACATTCACAATATTTTCAATTAAGCTTGAACAATACCAGAGGAATAATAACAATTCCAACATCTACAAGGAAACCAGTCTGATTGAAACATCTACAAGTAAACCAGTGTGGCAAACGTCTTTAAAGGTAGCGTCCAGTACTCGAAAAGGAGTCTCTCATGTTGCATGTTTCCATTGTCTCTTGGGTCGATAGTTGAATTCAAAGCATATGATAGGTCAGAATTGGAACCTGAAACCCGTCTGATTTTGCATTCCAGACGACTTCCTTACAAACCCTACCTAATCTGACTAAACTCTGGCTAATTTTCAGCAAACCTCACATTCTGCCAACAATCCCCAGTGCATGTGGTCTGGTTTATGCGCCAACTGTTGCCAAAGGAGGAGCGGGAACGGAGCAGGCCAAGTCACATATCTACATATAATCATTTGGTAAATTAATAGCTGACAATGAGTTGAACTTCTTTGAACAGTCAGCAAGGGGAGAGGAGTGTCTAACAGAATTACCACAGCAGGCGTCACTTGATTCGTTGCTAAATTCTTGTCCATTGGTGTGCATACTGAACTGGTTATGGTTATGGCAGACAAAAGTTTTGTATTGCATTAGTTCGGCCGAGAAATAATAATTAAATTCCACCCAAAGCACTGGCCACATATTTGCTGGCTTCCACTTATCTGCCAGATGCTCGCATTTCCAGTGACGAATAAAGCTGCACATGCAGATTAATTTGGGTATCCCAAAATATCAGCATTTCATATCAACAATTTCCAATATCCCAATTGACATGCTAATTGTGCCCACACCTTGGAGCTGGGCAGAACAGAAGCCTAAGTTGAGTTTGGAATGCTCTCGGTCAACACTTTGGCTCCATCAAATATTTATAGCACTCGCCGAGGTCATTAACATTCATTTAGCAGAAAAACAAAGCCATGAATAAGCAATTTAACAATTACAAAGCAAATGCCCAAACAGGCCCAGACAAAGGGACAGGCCGGACAGACCGAACCGGACAGGTTAAACTTCCTAAGAAATTCCCCTTCATTCCCATTCCCATTCCAGTGTGTGTGCGTGAAAGACAAAAGATTCAACTCAGACTCGAGCACACTCCGGAAGTGCTTGAGATGAGAATAGAGTCTCCAAGCCTCTCCAGTTTCAACTCTCGGCAATCAAAGAGTCAACAGTTTGCCATAAAAATGCTAGCAACCAGATACAAACTGCAATTCAAACTATGCACGTGTTAATTATTTATGCTCGGGTCCTCGCTGGAGACATTCCACGCCCAACACAACCCGATAAATATGCTGGCCATAGGGAGCTATCGGCTTGTAAATTCCTTCCACCAAAAAGAGTTCCACGTATAAATTATACAAATTATTATTTAACTTCCAGCTGCACAAGCGACTTGGGTTGCAGTTGCTCTTTGTTTTTTTACCCTGACAGACGGGACTATGCTCTTTCATAGAAAGAAATATATTTCATAGCTGAAAGAGTATCTAAAACAACGACCATGAAGCTAGCCTCTTCCTGTTGCTGTGTCCGGCGAGCTGGTTAAGGCAGAAGTTATGCACAGACAAATCGCTTATTTAGATTAGAGCTGACATCTGTGGTGGAAAGGGAGAGCCAGGTGCGGATGTTGGCACGCAGGCGCAGATTCCTAGATGCAAGCTCAACTGGTTGCAAGATCTTCATTCTGTGGCAATTTGTTGCTTCTACTGGAGCCTGGAGTCTCTTCTGGAGACTGCCCCCGGGGGCGTGTCGGTGTTGTTCAACCAAATGTCTACTTAGGTTAAGCTTGGGCACTCTGCTTGGGCTGCTGGATTAATGGCTGCTCGAGGTAATTGGCACGGGAAGGCAGGTGATCATTTTCAATTAGTGCGACCATCTGGGGCGTGAGTTATACGCTGTTGAGGGTAAGACGGTAGCTTGATTCTTGATTGTCGGGATAAGTGGGGAAGCATCGTTTATAAAGTCAAATTTAACGAACCAATGACTGGAAGCACTTACAGATTGTTGTTAGATTAGCGTTTGTTATAAATGAGTTTGCATTCGGCCACGGAGTGGGTTTTGGGGCTGTCTAGACTTGTGATTGCAAGGTGAAAAACGAAAGCCAAAGGTTTCTGCTACCATTTTACCTGACTGCGCATTTGTCATAATAAAATTAGCATTTGCCTCGGTCAACAGCAGCAAGCCACGGCAGAAAAGAGACGGTGAAACATAGTGCAGGACAGGGACTGGGCAGGACTGAGCCCAGGATGCAGGCCAACTGGGAATGGCAGCGAGACTTATCAGCGTGTTGACAGACCAACCAACCAAGCAACCCAGCAACCTGCGAAGGAAGCAACCATTGGGTCAGGGCCTAGGTTAACATTTTTTCCTTTCCGTTGCCATTTCTAATTTTCTTTCGCTGGGCTTTTCCATGCGCCACGCCTTGTTTGGTGTTCTGAAATGGTTTCCTGTCTGGCCGATAAACAGGAAAAGGACATACACTGCGGATAAAGGTTGCTAATATTTTAATGGGGAATGGCTTTTGGACAGATACCGAGAACAGTCCCAAACATGTGGCTCATTTTTGTCTGATTAATCTGATGCTTTGAGTTCCTAGCGTCCAATACATTTATATTTTCAGTGTAGTTATCGTGAACTACAACTAAATCAGTGAAATGGCCAATTCAATTTAAATTCTATTACGCGGCAATCGATCTTGAATTCACTTCCAACTGTTTATCCTTTAAATGTGCATTAAATGTGCAACAAAATGCTCTGCATCCTTCGAATTCTCAACATTGTTGAAATTCTTTGATATTGCTGACTAAACGGAAAGAGTTTTGTATGTAAAGAGAAATCAAATCACGTACAGATTCCGTCCGTGGTCTGGCCAATATCTGCTGACCAATTTCACGCAACTGCAACAAATCAAAGAGCAAAATGTTGCCTCTCAGAGTAGCATCAGCAGCAAAAGCAGCAGCAGCAGCAGCAGGACCATGCCCGAGTGCTAAATAAATTGAAAATTCTAAAAATTTTAATAAAAATTGTCGCAATATTGCAATAAAATGATTGCATGATTGCTCGCGCCTCTTCCTACGTCCTCGTCCATCCACATTCTGATTCTTAAACCCTCTATGGCCATCACGTTCCGTTTTCCCCCTACTTTCCTTGCCCCATCGAATGCAATTGCATTTTTTCAAACGCCAACTGAAATACTATTTTTGATAAATGTATCTGCTCTTTTCTGCCTCTGCTCCCCTTTGGGTTTGTCGCGGTTGTGTGGCGTGGTTCAATGGAGGATTTTGTTGTTGCTATCACATGCACCACACTCTCGGGGCAGAGGGACAGAGGGACAGAGTCTGTGGCATCAATGCTCGGTGTGACATTGTTTGTGTGTGATTTTGTAACTGATATTTAAATTGTTCAACTTAGTCAGCGACGTGTTTGTCTGCCGCTGTCCGTCAGTTATCCCACTCGATTTTATTTTTTTACATTTCGCAGCTTTCCATTCTTTTGGGTTTGACATGTTTTATGCGATTGAGCTGCTGTCTCGAATTAACTTTGAACATTGAATATTTAAAGTAGATTTTTAAATTGCTGCAAATTTTGTGTGGTAGCTGAAAGATCTTCGTCTGCTTCTGACGATTATTGGGCGTGAAAATCGTTCTCCATGCGAAATGTTTTTTAATTCTTGTAAATCTATTTCACGTACTACCCAAATTAAACCTTGTTTTTTCAATCGCTGCTCTTTTACCACAAACTCCAATTGTGTACCACTTTGCGTTTGCTATTTTTTAAGCCCACACAAAATATTAATTTAGTGGAATTTCGTGCCATTTTTAACGTGAACTATTATATTAATTGATAATATATATGCGCTGGAGGATGTGGACACTGAGAGAGAAATGGATAGCAATGTTTTTGCGGTGCTCGTTCGATTTTGACAGATACATAATTAGTTTTTGCAGAGCCAAAGGCCGCAGGTGCAGTGGCTGCCACAGCTACACACACAACACTCCACATACAAGTATGTGTGTGTGCACGTATATTTTTTTTGAAACCTGTAAGAGATATCTATGAGTGTGGTCTGGGATGGGTGTGAGGTACTTTATGGCGGTGGGGAATCGAATGAATTTATATAAATGTTTATGGATATTTACCTCGTGCGGCAGCGGCGCCAATGCAGAGGCTGACGAGCAGCAGGCGGCAGACCCAACTGGATGTCCTTGTCGCCATTTTGTCGAGCTGCGAAAATGGCGGCATCTTTGGCGCCATTGCGTTTTGCTTTGCCAAAAAAATGTCACAACAGCTGCAAAGAGAGTGGCGAGAAATGGTAGAAGTGTTGAGATATTTGCTGGAGTATTCGCTGGCTCCTTCCGCTAGCCAAAACAGTTTGATTTTTTAACAGCTTCGAGTGAATTTAATGCACGGCATTTAGTTTCAATTAGAGTCGCGCTCCCTCCCCCGCCTATCATTCAGTCGAGGCAATTTTTCGCGCCATAAAATTCAAATCAATTTCGCTAATTAGCAAGAGTCTCAAGTAATCAGAGAGATACTGTGGGGTGGCCGGGACCCCTCGCTGTTCTGCCACAGTAAAATGAATTACCCTGACGAAGCAGGAAGCTGGGAAAAAGCGAGCAGGAAGGTGCAATGCATGAGGAAATGTTCCCTTGTCTCATTCCCTGCCAATTCTGCTCACTTTTTTTCATGCTACTTCTGCTCCTTCTGCTGCTGGGAGGCATCTTCACGCCTCGTTCGGTTTCATTTCCACAATTTCCATGCTCATATCCTTTGTCAGCTAGAGCGCTTTCCCTAGGCGGGGGGCATTGTGTTCCTTTGGCTCTCCATAGACCTCACCCTCGTTCTCAAAGCCCATTTAATAAGTTAATTGTTACTACTGTTGCACTTTTGCCGCTTTTGAATTTATGATTAGCCACAACCGCCGCAGCGAGAAGCCAAGTGCTCAACTCAGCTCGAGGACTGGGTCTGGCCCACTTGTAAGACGGCTCTCCGCTCACTCTCCTGTCGCGGCTTGAACGCCTCTGTCTTGGTAAGTTTGCTCTAAGCCCGCACTGACATTCCACATAAATGTCAGCTGTGGTCCTGCTGCGCTTTATGTAGTCCGACTTTTATGCATTTCTAGTGCTTCGCTTCCTCTCTGATAGAATTCATGGCTGCCAACGTCCCATTTCCCTGCCCTGCCCCCTATCCAATTCCGCTCTCTCATTTTGGCCAAATGTCCTCCCAGTCATTATTGTCGTCTGCGTTTTTACTGGCTGTTGCTGCCTCTTTTTCTGCTACTGCTGCTGCCTCTGCTGTTGCTCCACTGGCTGACTTTGTGTCAACTTCATAATTATAGTTTTCTGTTATTTTCTTATATTTTTTTCGACAAAAGTTTTCTATGAGCAGCTTGGAGCACAGTGGATAGAAGTTGTTGCCCAAGTGTATGTATGAAGTTTCTGTATATTGATTTGGTGTCCAATAAGTTTGTTTATATGATTATTTGTTAACTTGGAGATGATTGCACGACTGTACATGAATGTTTGGGGAATTCATAGTATTTTCGCTCCGAGATTTCCGTTTCCAGCTGGCCAAACTTTATCAACTCGAGCACAAGTGTACTGACCCATGGCGCAACTTTAGTTTTTCTCAGAAAATTATAGTTCATGAACCCATTCACGCTTCGTGTCAATCAGAATAAACTAACTCTGTGCCCAGTTGTCACCTGAACATCCTTTGCTAATATGCTGCATAATAGTTGCTTCCAGCATGACTGTACCCCAATCTAACCCACTGTTAATTCAGATACAGTTGCTCTACATGGGGAGCATTGCTGCAGCCATACACATAAAGCGGCGGCAAAGATTCTATTAACCCAAGAAATTATGAGAAATGAAAACTTATTACGAGAAGTCATTAAGATGCAAGGAATTAAAAACTTTAAAAAGTAAAACTGAAAATAAAGCAAAGTCAAAGCGTCTTCGCTGCAGCTTCTCTTTTCCTCTGTTGCTGTTGCACCAACGTTGCTACGCGTCGGGGGGATAGGGGTAGCTGGGCGGCAGCCGTACAAAACTGTCGACGACTTATAACAAAGCTGCGAGAGGGGAAGGGAGCAGCGAGACGGAAGGCCTGCGTCAATGGCAGCTCGCGCGCGCTCTTCCTTTTAAGTTTCAACTACTTCGGCGGCAAAGGAAAGTCATAATTGTTAATGGGCTTTCAGCTTAAACGAATTTTTACAGCAAAATACATCTTTAGCGAGTGAGTAAGTCTGTATGTGTGTGCTGCATAAAATAATACATTTCTGTTTAAGTTTTAATTCGATTTTTAATATTTCGAATATGAGATATGGCATGCAGTAAGTTTGATTAAAAAACTTTCGCTATATGCTTGATATATGTTGAATCATATTTTTTATTTATATTTGCGAGACCGTCAACCAGCCTGGTAGGTTTAATGAGCTGGCTATTAAGGCGGGGGACAGAGAGCGGGAGAGCGAGAGCCGTCGCATCATCATTACGCAATGTCAGTTGGCACTTTTATCAATGTTTCCTGTCAGTTTCGAGAACTTTGCGCCACGTCACAACGTCACGAGTGTCAGCGCCAGCGATTTTCATATTCACTGTGCATTTTTATCAGCCATTTGCCGACTCATTAAGCCAACGTCAATGCTCTTCTCCTGTTTGTCCGCTGCCATCTGCCTGCCTCTCCCTGGGGCCATGCCGCTGGCCCAGGTTTTGGCTCTGACTCGGGCTCCGGTCCGGGCCCTGTCTCGGATGGATGGCTGATGGCTTGGCTGCATTTTAAAAACGTCACTGCCGATTGAGTTTTACATGCTTTTAATTGACGTCGTCATGTAATGAAATTCAATTTATACTGCACGCCATTAATAGTAATTCATACTGAAGCAATGTACCATCATCAGCAGGTAGTTTTCGACCCACCTCCAATGACAGGAGGCACTGGCACTCCACTCAAGTTAAGTCAAGTCGAGCCCAGCCCTGACATGAATATGCAGCACGTGAGGTAGGCAGGCAGGCTGCCGCGTTCGACCGAGTGTGAATGGGTTCAGCACGTCCGCATATGTAATGTACATAGGTACATACGAATAATACATAAGTACAATATCAGCGGACAGTCGTCGTAGCAGCAGCTGCACCTCGAACAAGTCTGAAGAATGCTGTAGCACTTTGAAATTGAAAATGCGTAATGCCATTAAATGGCTGCATGTTTGCCACTAACATGCTCTCAAAATGAAATTATTCCCTAGAGATTAGTTCAGGAATTCTAATATGGCAACTCTCCTTGGTCATTTATGGCAAAATGCTTGTACATTTGTTAATTTAATTTAATATGGGCTTTGAATGGGCTCCTGAACATCTTCAACTCCCACGTGCAACAATGCAGCAATGAGTCAGCCATGTTTATTGGAACGAGCACGGGGATACAGACACCGCAGTTACTCTTATTACCGTAACGCTGTCGTCATAATCTCTCGGACAAGTTCTGAAAATTTGCATTTAATTGTTTGCCCAGTAGTCGCTCGAACACAGGCAAATGCAAATAAACAAGTTTTGGCTTCAGTTATAAAAACGATTAGCAACCACTTACGGCTTTAACATATAATTTAATGGTCATTTTGGTAGCCGTTTATCGGACAAATCTGAAAGTCGCGTGCCACGACAAAAAAAGAAATGATGACGGATAGGGACAGACAGACAGAAAGACTAAAAATCGAGTGTCACGACTTCAATGAAAATTAAAAATCACAGCATGCATTCAAATTGTGGCCAAAGCATTTTAATTAAAGTCCGCCAACAATCTAAATTGTTGTTCATTCACCAAAATATTAATTGACTTTTCCGATGGTCGCCTCGGTTGCCCGGTCGGCCGGCCGGGCCGGGTCGAAACATCATTAACGTAAATATAATTACGTGACAATTTGATGGTTTTTCGCCCGCTCTTTGCCATGCACAAATCACAAATCAAAAAGTGAAAAGCAAAATTAATTACACACAGGCCCAGTCCTGTACTCCGCCCCAGTCCCAAAACGCCAACAGTATCGGGCGTGCCGACCCACCCAAGGGATCAATCAGTCGCAGTCCAAAAGGTGAACAATAAAACGCTGCATGGCCAAATCCCGTCGACATTTATACAAACATGGCCCCGGTCCGGGGCGAGTCCATTGTCCGCCATCCACCAACCGCCATTCACCATCCAGAATCCTCCCTCCATCGTGTCCAGTCAAGCGGGCAGACTCAAAAAAAAGGGTCGACGACGCTGTTTAACTTTGAAAAATTAAAATCCACTTGGGTACCCCTCGAACCACCGTTCTACCAGCAACCACCAGCACCAGCCAACCCCAACCCGCGGATAGTCTCGCATTTTTCAATGGCCAAATAATAAAGTCCCCAAATGTCAGTTGGGAGTTATAATCTGTTTGCCGCTTTTTCACGGTCGCCATTTGACTGCCCAGAAGACCCCAAGCAGCAGTTAAGGGTATATGCGTTTTGTGGAGCCATTTGTCACAGTGGAATATGAAGAGAAACATTGTTTGCTTTGTAAACCAATTGGAGATTAATTCTAACTGCAAATATTTGCTATTATTTGAGGACTAATATACAAAAATAATTTCTTAATATTGCCTCGCCTCATTACTGTTTCTTTTCTTTCAGCATAATCTAGGGTACTCCCATGTTCGATCACTCCATTTTTCGCTTAATTTTTCGTGTTGTGCTTTGGTCTGTTTGGGGATCTACTGGTCCAGTGGTCCCTCCTACTATAGCGATTAAATGAAACGTAAATTTGCAGCAATTACGCGGGTAAATATGCATTAAAATAAATTTGCATGCAATTATTTTTGGCACATCAAAGTCTCATCAAATTTATCAAATTATCTTGGGTGCAGATTTGTTTGTTATTCTTTTATTTTGTTTCGGTTTCGATTTGTCCCACTTCTCCCGCTGCCAACATCCTAATTACCAACTAAAACAATTGCAAATTAGTTGCCTGACTTTGATGATGATGTCTCTGTGCCCCTTCAATGAACCCCAATTTGTTTTTGGGATCCGCTGAGGTGTTAATGCCACAACAACAGAATGTTGTTCGGTGGGAGCATCTCGTTTATCAAGCTGAGGACATAATCTTTGATTTCGGGTTTGCTCTCCCCCGCACCGCACCGCATCGCTTGTAGCATTGTGTTGGCAGTTTATGATAAATGGCCCACGAGATGGAAGACCGGGTAGGGTCTTTTGCCTTTTGTTTTGCTGGTTGTCGCATGCAAAGCGGCTTAAAGTTTGATCTGAATGTTGGTCAAAGAAGTATCCTGAAACCAAAAGAGAAACATTGTCTTTGCTAACCTAATTTTCAGACTCATCTTTTGCGAGTTGTGTGCGTCATTTGTTATCCCGACTTGGAAAACTCACAAAAAAAGCAACAAAATATGTATATCCTGTTCTCTTAGCTGGTCGAACATGTGCCTCGATTTAAATAAGCATTTAACATTTTCCGTACACATTTAAAACCATTTTAATATACCCTGCCTTAAGTCATTATGAACTTTAGGATATGCTTGGCATAGATTCCTCTTTTTGCTTCCAACCGATCGGGTGGCAATACTCAATGCCTGCCATGGGAACTGAATATTCAAAAATACTAATTAAATAAATAGACACCTCGAACCTTGTAAGAGTATGCAAATGTTTAAACTTTCTTTACATTTTGTTTCTTCTTGATTTGCTCTAAAATTTGGTAGCATTTTTTTCCTTCTTGATTTCTCTAGCTTTCGGCTGGCTCCGTTTTGCATACATTTCCCGGCGAATTAAAAAAGCGCACAGTTTTGTTGTAGATAAGCTACTCAAAGATTTACGACACAGTCAGAGAGACACGCTGCTGCTTTTGCTGCTATCCTCTATAATGCCGTTCTTGTTGCTGTTGTGCGAAATTTGACTAAAATAGGAGTGGGTCTGCGGGAGGGGGGGTGTGCTGTGCTGTGCGCTGCGGAGAGACGCATAAACAAGGCAAAAGCATTTCCAACGATTTGGCGTGACAAATCCAGCACGATTTGGAGCTGTCCGTGCCGCCGTGGCAGACGCAACTTTGTAGCAGATTTATATGCAATGTCAGTGGAAACGGTTTATCACTTTGGCCTAGGCCTGTTCGTACCTTTTTGATGCTACCCCATGCATCCCCATACCCCTATTCAGACCCAAACTTAAGACCCAGTTCCGCCTGGGGCCAAAAGGTTGAAATTTTTTGAAAATTCCCTTTAGATTTAGTGCAATTTCATTTACTTTTGTCTTGGCATTTAGTGAGATTTGTTAGGCAGTTGCCTAAGACGGCTGTCAGAGCTGCAGATGGAGATGGAGATGGCTGGATGCGTAGCTCTAGTCCTGGCATATCCGCTTTCATTTCACACAACATTTGATTGCCCAACTGTGGAGAATGCACAGCACAGCACAGCCTTCTGCCTGTTGTCCTGGACGACATACAACCTTAAATTAACTTTGAGCGAGTGTCGAGCGTTGTCCCGGGCAACAACCCACTGGAAAAGCTTCTAGAATCATTAGTGGTCTTAGGGAAATTCTCTTCTGTCGGACTTTAGAGTATCGGCTCCAATATTTACTTCACTCATTCAATAAACCAGTTGGGGAAATAAATATGAAAAAGTGCCCGCTCATTCAACTTAAACTTTGGCGAAAAGTTCGGGCAAATGTTCAAATTCCTAATGATGCAAAATTTTAATTATATCCCCAATACATCCATAGACGAACACACACACATATAAGCGTGCTCGTACTCGTATCTGCCGCTGCCTAGACCTTTTTGATGTCAATCACTCAGGCGCTTAAGGAGCTGTCAAGCCCGACTACTCCTAATAGGACCTCGTCGCTGCGTCTCGGCTAGATGTGGCATCTTTGGGGGCGACGGCGCCAAAAGAATTTAAATTAGCCAGAGCACTGACTGAGAGTCGGTGTCGGTGTCGGTGCAATAGACTCGGCTGTAAAGTTACCCACTTGTGTCGGGACGGACGGCCCCGGCGTTGGCGGCGTCCAGGCCTGACTTTGCTAATGAATCATGAATTTCTCAACACCATTTTTTGTACATCAGTTGGCTTTGTTTAGCTGGTACTTTTTTGTTTTTTTTTGTGTGTAATAAGCGTAAAACTTTTCGGCAGCCCCAATTTTGGTTTCTGCTTCTGCTTTCCTTCTGCTTTGCATTTCAACCAATTAGTTGGTTTGTTTGCCATTGCTGCTCTCGTCCCTGATTGACAGGCAGTCTCTCCAATGCTCCAATTGCTCCGGTTGCCAAGTGACGAGGGATCCGCTCTGAGCCGCCTGCATGCAAGCAGCCTCCACTCCAACTAACTTGGCCGGAATCTGTCAGGGCGTGACTAATACCTGATCTCTTTCAAGGTTTACCTTTCTCTCATTCTCGTTGCCGTTGTAGCCGTTGTTGCCGTTCTTTTTGCCGTTTTAAATTGGCCGAAAGTTTTTCCGGCAGCAATTGAAAGTCTTGTCTGAGGAAACGCCTCCACGCACGCCCCCCCAATTGTCATTTTCAAGTTGTCGTGTGTCTCTCATGTGTGAGTGTGTGTGCTCGTCTCGTAAGTGTTGCCCAATGACAACTTCCTTCAACTTTGAGCAGGTATTTTATATGATTTTCTCACGCCATCACAATTTGGTGTTTTATGGTTTATTTTTCTTGTATTCGAATCACAGTTGCTGGTGTCTCTGACAGCTCTATAACTCATCAATATATATTGAAAATAGTTCTTGTTAAAGTGGTCTGTTTTTGACACAATTCATAGCACTGATGATTTCGGTTTTTAGTTACAAATGAACAGGTTTCGGCAAGCATTGGTTTATTTTCCTTAAATTCAACAAAAAGTGGAAAACATTTCAAGCGACTTAAGCCATGACTTTTTTCCATGGTGATAAGCTCCCTCTCTGGTTGTTATTCTATATAAAATCAGCGTTCTACTTACATTTTGATGTCATACATTATGCATTGTTTCATTCGCTTAATATTCGCTTTCGAATGAGTTTCTTTTGACAGAAGTTTTGCTCATTGCTTGCTCGACTTTCCCCACTGCGCCCACGACGGGCATATAAATTGGTGTTTTAATTTGAGTTTTGCTTCGATGCTGGCCAAATCAGAGCCCAGACAATGTCCAAATGATTTGTTTAACTGGGCGAATCTATCACAGTTGGTCGCACAGAAGCCAAGTGGATTAGGTCTGCTAATGACGGGGATTCTATCTAAGAATGATCGGAACTGTCTCTGATTTCAGGCTGACGAACAGAGTTCAACGTTTTTATGAGCCTCCCAACTACAAAAGCGCCAAAAAGGTGACAGTTTTTGTCGAAAATTGGCATTATGTATGCGAGAATCGTTCGCGAACATGCTGCCCGACAAGCCATAAGAATATATTGCCATTTGCTGCTGCTGCTGCTGCTTCTGCTGCGGCTCCTGCCGTGCCAACATTTTTTCCCCCCGTGTGCTGCTGGTACAACAGTGCGTATGATTTTTATAAATGCCGTGTCGTTGTCGCAACAGGAAGGCAGCGCACAAAGCAAGCCAAATTTGCTCTTTTCTTTGTCCCCCCACATGAGTGTGTTTGATATATACCCAGGGATATACGTATAGATCCTTGTGTGTGCATATGTATGGATGGTCCCGACTGGCTTTTTGTCATGCCCAAAATCAATCCGGGTCGTGTATGAATTTTGCACGGCTTCTATTTTTTGCCATCGAACTTCTTCCCCCGGCCCCAAGGAATTTCATCCCCCCAATCAATTGAGTTTTTGTGTTCGGGCTGGGGCTGGTAGCTGAATGTTTTGGCGTTTTGTCATGCCGCTTATTATAAAAAATACCAGAAAAACTGATTTGTCAAGGCCACACAAATATTTACCCTCCCACACACATGGCATTAAATGAACATTCTTCTATTATTGTACAGGTATACACTCTTAGTTCTCCCTGGATGATGGAGCAAATGGTTATGAATGTGAGTGGGCCGTGGGAAGGAGGGGCGGTCAAAGTTGAGTAAAGTTTGCTGACTTGACAGATTTTCGGATGGCTGCAATGGAATTCTGTCCATTAAGTTGATTATCAGGCGCAGAGTTTATTCGTGTGGGATAGATGGGTATAGCTAAATATTATTGAATGAGGGAAAAACCTAACCAAATGTAGCCCCGACCTAATTCTGAATATTCCCCCAACTAGTATTTGCAATTTGCATTTTCAATCAGAGTCTTCGTGTGGAAGGAGGGAAACAATATCGATGACAAACCGACTAGGACAACGACGACGACGATGGCGATGATGATGATGATGGCAAGGACTGCTAGACTGGTTCGTGCTACAAAAAGTGGAAAGCAATGTGTAAAGGCGACGAAGAGCTTCGAGTTATGTTTGTTTGTGTAGAACTAGAGAAAACTCTTCAAGCACGAATGCCCCACAGTCACACGTTCAAGAGTGGAGCACAATTTTCACTCTGCACCTGCCTGTCTGTCTGCTCGTGGGATGTGCTTCTGTTGTCATATTTTCATCACACTTCAGGTGTGAAATAAACACACACGCACCTGAATATACAGAGCCGGCTACGACTACAAGCAAGTATCTGTGTGTGTCAATCTTTCTTGGAGCTAAAGAAACGTAGTGTAGGTCGGAATATTTACTCACAATCTTTTTTTTTTCTTCCGGGGGTTAGACCAGTTTGTTCAGTTTGTAACAACAGCTTAATTTCTTAGCTGCCAAAGCAAACTTCAAGTTTCTTTCCATCTTTGTTTGTTTAATTTTTGCTTCTTCCTTGGTCTTCACCATTGGAAATTAGCACGCTAGCCGGAGACCAAGCCGGAGACCAAGACGGGTCCGGCATACTTGCTGTTATGTGTTTTGCATAGCTAATGATTGAGCGGTCTCCAGTCTCCGGGGCTGGCTTAGGCAACTGAGCCAAATTTAATGGGAAAGCAATAAACTCTTTATAATTAAGAAATCGCTTAACCAGCTCCAGTTACAGCTCCAGCTCTGGCCTACTCTCGTACGGACCTCCTTTAATTAAAAACTTCTGGGCGAACCACAGTCGGCCGTAGAGGCAGAACAAATATTTGTGTGGAGTTTTGTGACCAGGCTTCTGTTTAATTCTGCCCAAATAGTGCGCAAACACAATCAGAATCACACGAGCACATAATATCCGATTTCAATTGGAAGGAAAACCTATTAGAAATTATTTCCCATCACTAAATATTTGCTCGATTGTGTGGCGCATCTTTGTTATTGTTGCTAATACCATTGTATTCAATGAAAGTTCTTCCCCCTCACCGCCCCGAAAAACATTCTCCCATACGAGTAATAATTGTCGGCTGCCACCCCCCAATCCCCGCAATCCCTTTATTTGTATAGATTTTAAGCCTTGAATTTTCGTGTTGGGTCAGCGCTGTGGGTAAACAAGCGTAGCCATGGTGCTGGTCCTGCTTCTATTCCCTGTGTGTGCGTGTGTGTATGTATCGGAAGTGTGTCGGGAACACATTTCGTATGCGTTTTGTTGATTTAGTTGATTGGCTTAAAGGCGTGACCTGACCAATGCTACCAACAATAATTGTCTGGATGCCTAGCTATTTGCTATTTGCTCGAAACCATTCAATTAGCCTGCTCTTACCTTTCTGCTCTGCTCCTTCAGTGCTCCTTCGTCTCCAATCAGATTCGACTCCTGCAAGATAGAGAGAGAGAGGAAGTGAGTAAAAGATACTGTATCTTGGATTTAATCAAGTCTTAAGGTTTGGCATTGTTTGCCTCGCATTCCCAGTCCGGAATTGCAATTAATAATCAAATCTGGGGAGGAAAATACTTTATTACATTGCATTTCCCCTTGGAATGCTTCAATTAATATGATGTGGATTCGGTTTACTGGTTTCCTTGGGCCTTCCCACCAAAAAATATCACATTTCAGCTCAAACTTCCGGCACACAATTTGTGTTCACCCGTAGAAAACTTTTTTGGATGCAAACTACAGCTGGAATTTTGTGGGGTTTGTTTAGTGTTCGCCTTTTTTTTTCATGCGATGCATCGTTGTTTATGGAGTGTCCAAAAGTGCGCGTTGGGATGGGATGCTTTGGGCTCGGACTCCTGTTTGTTTGCCTTTCATGTTAATGGACTTTACGCGCACATGGCCATAGCCATGCAGGCCATGCGATATCAAAAGCTGCAGCAGCAGCCTTTCCCCTGGAAAGCCCGCTTTTTCAACAGCCATGAACGGCATAGAGACATAGACAGACAGACATACATGCCATATATACGACATAGGAAGCCCGATATATGCATAGAGGTTGCCTTGTCCGCCCAGCTGTTACCATTTGAATGTGTGTGAGTTGGAGGGACGGGGCAAGGCCTGGATAACGTTTGGTTTTTATCGATGCTTTGTCGCTTAAAGTTTTCCATCAGCATAAATCGAGAGCATGGCGGCAGCTTCTACCACAGTTATTCATTAGTTTTTGACGTGACAATGTTGCGTATACTTAATATTTATACTAGTTGCTTAGGACCAGGTCGTAAATAACAACCACAAAATACACACGCATAGTCACACACATGTGTACACTTGCTGCAACATGCTGCTCGACAATTATTTGTGTTGCTGCAACACGCCAAATAAACATCTTTTTCCACGGTATTGTTGTCGAAGAAGTGAGACAAAAGTCAACATAAAAATGAAATACAGGGCAATAATATTTATGGAACACGTGCGGGGGCGAGCATGAGGGAAAGTTCTAGGAATTGTGGCAGTCTCTCACTAACTGTATGTTGTATGCCCTCACAAAAGTTGTTATGTTTGCTTTGCTTTTGCTTGCTGATGTCAAAGAGGGAACTAAATTATATTTTTTCTTAAAGAAAATGTTATCGTAGACTGGTTCGGCAAGGGTATCTATAGCTTCGGTTCATAAAACCTGCCATACTTTCCCGTGTGTCCACAAGTAGGAAACGATTTCTGTTTCGCTGCCAAAATGAATAAACTTTTTGCACCTTCCTTTCCTCCTGCTCGCTGTTGGTGTTGTCTACCAAAGTGCCTTTTTATTGCTCGATTTTCTCAATAAAGTGCGATTATTCCAGCTGCAGCTCATTTCCCTTATTAATATTCCCTGCTATTATGTGAATATTCAACAATGTGACCTGCATATGCTGCGCTTTGGCTTTTAATTGGAGAAACTTTCACCCGAAAAGCGGCATAATAAATCTTTCGTATGCGTTTGCGTGTGTCCGTGTATCTCTGTTTGGGATGTGCAAATATTGGACCTAGCAACAGTTTTGTGTACCCTCTGCCTCTGCCAGAATAATGAAATTTCTTTAATTCTGCCCCGAAATACAAACAGCTGGCCCTGTGAAATAGCCAGGAACACCAGCGCACAATTTTTAATTAAAACGCACCAAATCGAGCTTATTAAAAAGTCGACCTGGTCAGCGAACGGTGATGCGGCGGGCATGTCCCGGGATATGGGTCATGGTGCTAGGGGAAGTAGAGAATTAAATGGCCCTTCCCTCGCCCCCCCAGTCATACTCATATTCGTAAGCTGCGGACATTTTGCCAGCTCTGTTCGATGATGCGTCGTCATAATGTCATATGGATTCGAGGCTCAAACGGGACCAGGAATACGTACACACCACACTGCCACACACACACACAGTCATGCACAGGCACACCGCACTCGTGGGGTGCACGATATAATAACGGTTATCCGGCAAACAGCGTGACAACTGTTTGTCCGATGCCCCTTTGGCACACACAACGCATATTGCCGTTTTCAGCGACCTATGCAATTCATCGGCCATGTGGACATTGCCCAGCGCAACTGTCATCGACTGTCGGCGAAAACGAGACGCAAAATATTAACAAACGTTCCCCCTGCCCTGTTTGTTGTTTGTGCCTACAACATGAATGACCTCCTGCCGCTCCCTCCGCTTCCCTGTGCCATCTATTTGCATTGCCCCAAGCGGGGGGTTGGATTGGTGGAGAACTCGTAAAGCAGTAAACACTGTTGTATATGTATATGGATTCATATCTGTGTGCACGTTGAGATATTTTTTTTTGCGGACCCACAGATGGGCTTTAAGGAATAATTGAAAGTTGTTTGGAAATTTGTTATCAAATCGCTTGTGCCCTGGCAGGATATGTGTCAAAGGAAGCTTAAGTAAGTGTCCTTGAAATTCAAAGACAAAAACTTTACAGACAAGAAAATGTAAGCCAAAGAACTTATAAACAGATACAAATTACTTATAATTGGCATGCAAAAAGGAATCGACAAATATAAAGCAACTTTCTGACCCTCTTTAAATAATAAATAATCGTTTAAGCCTCAATCTCCTCCCTCCAACTGCTTATTTGCTGGCATTTGTTAGATTTTATTATGTGCAATCGTGTAAAACCAATTTAATTTTTTCATATTTATCTGCTGTGCATATTGTTTGCAGAATATATTCGTATATGTTTGGTCTGGCATTGGGTTATTTGCTGTTGTCCATACAATTTTGATGTGGAAAGGATGCCACTCGAAAAAACTTGCTGCCATCGTTTTTTTATTTGCTTCGTTTTGTGTGATTGTAACTGTTGCTGGGCAGCCATTTAACGTTTTGCTCTCTGTGCTTGTGTATTTCTGTTTTTGTTTAATGATGCCGTTCATTGCTTGGCTTAATTCCACGATCTGCTGGCATTAATCAAAGTGGGCAGCTCCGACAAGATGAGTGCAACATGGAAGCTGATGTAAACGATTAGAGTTGCCTTTTTCCAATTAGAGTCCCTTAACTTTCGCTTGCGATTGCATGCCATAAAAAGAAGTAATCCAATTTGGTGAGTTAACTTTGGACATGTTTTTCTTTTGGAAACTAGGTTAATTTTTTAATTTAGGGTGAATATGATACATACAATTGTATAATCTATCATCTCTTAAAGCTTTTTGTTGACACTTTAGCAAGAGTTCGAAAAATGAACAATTCCGTCGACTTTTATCAGATATAACTTCAAATGAAATGTAATTTATTTTTCTAAACAATTGACAACACTCGAGTTTGGATTGGTGGCTTCCCCAGTTGTGCTTCCGTTGCATGTGCATTTTTCTGGTCAGATCAAAGCACATGGGTCTCTGGTGTGTGGCATACGACAGCAGCAGCGGCCACAGAAGAAACCCAAAATCCAAAATTCCAAAGCCAAACCAAACAAAAAACTTCATTTAATGCATACATACATACGTCAACGAGTGTGTGTGCACCGGAAGCGTCAAAATGAACGGAAATTGGCTTAAAAATGACAACAGAAATGCAAAAACAGCCAAAATGCTGCACAATATTCAAACATACAAACAAATTCGAATTTTTGTTTCTTTTCGAGTCCCTTGTTCTGGGGGCAGTATGTCAGGCCACAAACATACATGTTCAAACATGGACAAATACATACATACATACATATCCATACATACTATGTACATACAAGTACATATAGATATACATATGTACATATATACAGGCAATATCTATTCATAGTCTGTTTCGTTTTTCGATTTTAATTTGGTTTTCATGGCGTCCTGAGCATCGTTTTTGCATTTATAATTTTAGTTTCATTGTTTTTCTTGCGCTTAGTGATTGTATTGTTCTTTTAGCTGGACACACACACACACACACACACTCAACACACACACTCACACACATACGCATTCACAGATAAATTTCATAATAAATATGGCAGCGTTTTTACGTTTCGTTGATTATATTCGGGGCGAAGGGTAGCGTTTATGTGTCTGTAATAACTGCATAAAAGCTAAGGGTAGAGCAGGCAGAGAATTCACTTTGTAACCTCTAGATGTGTGCCCTTCTGTACCTTCTAATACCATGTCTCCTCATGCCAAACGTAATCCTAATTTTAGCATAAAATCCCAGAAAATAATCTGATTTCCTGGGTATATTTCAGTCTGCACCAAATTGTTCTGAAATGTTTCGCATTTTTTTGTGGGCGTGCCTGCATTTGTATCTGTGTGAGTTTGAAGCCATTTTCCGCTTTGGCTTTTTAGTTGCGCTTCTGGTTGGCCCCGTGTGGTCGGTTTTTGCCCGCCGTTATTGTCGGAATGGGCCGGACTGCGGCATTAACTTTTGCACGTTACAAGCTTAACATTGATTTTGCGGATACGCGAGGCAAAGTCACCAACAGCCAGCCCCCCAACACTGATCACCCCCACCGCCACCGCCCTTGCCAGAATTGTGCTTTGGACTAGTGTGTCGCCGACGCTCTGGACGCTCTGAGCCATGTGTCCGGGCACTTCCGGAGGGCATCATTTGCACGAGAATTGCAAAAATGTTCGCCGTCCGGCTGAGAGAGGGACACCGCATGGAGAAATCCATGCAAACAAAAAGTTAACTGGCATTTTGGCCGCTTCCAGCCACCACACACAGCCAGATTCGGCTTTAAACTGTCAAAAACTTTAACTATTATATTGTTTTCCGTTTGTTAGATACTAGCTGGAGTACCCCATGAGGCTGAAGTTTGCCACTGTAGTTATTTCAATGTGAGAGATGGACTGGATTCTATTTACATGTCTATATCGGGCAGGGTACACACGGTTCCATGATCCCCGGTGGAAAATTAAGCTTGTTATACAGCATTCGCGATTGTTCGATTTGGTGAAACTAAACTGAGTGCAGATGTTTCGGTACACGTGATATTTGGTGGGGCTTATTGAATTCGGAATTTTTCGGCTTAGAATCGATTGTTTAAAATGGCAATTGGATTTCCAGCCAAGGTCTGCCGTTCGCATTGGAAATTAAATTAACAAAGAAGTCGACTGCGCTTCAGAACGACCACACAAATCCTCGAGCAGCTCATTTGAAGTTGGTTTTCGAATAGACAACGCTACAGGAAGCAGTTTCCGGGGTGGTTTTTAAACCTTTTGCAGTTGTGTCTCCTTTTTCGCAATGGTTGGCTGGCAGCTGCCGGGGAAATAAAATTTCGACAGTTTCAATTTCCAGAAAAGCTTCTGCTCGCTCGCAGTGGCACAGGGAAACACATATGGGTCCGCTCAGTTCCGTTTCCGGTTCTAAATACAGTTATTTCTGCACCGCTGGCAGCCATTGCAACTCTTTCATGCACTTGAGCAGCATCGGCAGCCACCACCTGACGATTGCCTCCCCACCCACCAGACCGTTTGTTCCCAGTCCCAGGAGCAACTGTTTGCTTGCCCACGGACTTGTCTGTCTCTCACTCTCTCTCCCTTTCCCTCTCTCGCTGACTGTGTATTTTTGTATGCAAATAAGCAAAACATTTTAACAGAGATGTTTTTTGCGCTGTCGTCTGGGCCGCCGCTGTTTGCCAATGACTTGTTGATTTTACAACTTTTCCAATTGGATGCACTTGGCCTGGGCAGGGGGGAGGTTCGCATCGTGTTTGCCCCCGGGGAGAAACTGGATTTCCACTCACTGTATCCCGTGCCTGTCACTCTCTTTTCAATTATTGATGAAAATGCATGAGTTTAAAATGTAAATTGTGCTCTTTATTTGCTCAGCAAATAGATAATTCAAATGCAGCTTAAGTTGCTGGGTAAGCAACAACAGCAAAAAAAGAGTTATAAATAGTGATAAAAACCTATTGCACATTTGACAAACATGCGTCAAAATATGTGCCACTCCACTCCCCTCCACTTTGCTCTTTCACTCTACATCTTGAGAAAGAACAGCAAATCAAGCGGAGCACGTACTTGAGCCGGAACTGAAAACTCCGTGAAATACGAGTATCCTCCGTACTGGTGGGTGGCTGGAGAACTCACTCGTTCTCTCAAATAGAAATTGAAGCGTAAATAAATATTGAATATGGCGTCAGCGTGCCCTCATTGCTCTATTGTTATAAGGATCGAATGCACCATGCACTCACTCGCCCTCCCAGCTCCCAGTTCCAAGCGCTCACCGAATTTTTAACCGCAAATGGCCTTTGAAATTCCGTTTGTGCACAATGGGAAACGTAAAGCTGAGGACGAGACAGCAGCACGTTTGAAAATTGCAGCAGCACAAAATCGAAGACGAGGAGTTAACGGAAAATAAATAAATAAATAAATAAATGTGTACGAGTATGTCTTTCCGGTTCACAATGACACAATGGCGTCTGTGCGAGTGCCCGGGCCCCGTCCTCTTCAAAGAAGTTGAGGAAAACTCTCTTGTTGTTGTCGACAACTTTTGGCACTTGACACTTAATGTGCATCATTGCGCAGCTGACAATTTCAAGCCATTTCCGTGGTGCCAGCCAGATCACTCCTAGGCACTGGCCCTCCTCTTTCACAGACAAAATGGAGTAGGGTTTCCTCCGCTGACATGGCTGTGTCTGTCATTCTGGAAGTTGAAGTTTTGCATGGCCATATAAAAATCGAATAACAAATTGCTCACAAACGCAACTGCAACTAGTTTGTAAGGACAGGGGGATGTGGTGGTATGGTATCTTTCTGACATTTTTATGAGCAGCTGCAAAAGATTTCTGGCGTTGGTTGAATTTTTCCCGCTGGCTTCCTCCATGTCTTGTTTACCGCCAGCAAAATTTGTTGTGCGTGAAAAGTTCTGTGCAGAATTTCTCCACATAGATTGGGCAATTCTCAGAGAACTCTCTCTATCTATGTGTGCATCAATCTCCTTTGGTATATGTGAGATTTGATGTGACATTTGTGTGGGCTTGACTTGCATGTGGCAACTTTCTGACACAAATGTAAAAATATTGTCAAGAGCCAGCCACAACTTTTTTGATTGACAACCATTAGATAGTCAAATGGAATCTAAATTCTTAATTCAATTAAAATTTC
This sequence comes from Drosophila subobscura, assembly GCF_008121235.1. Classification (NCBI taxonomy): domain Eukaryota; kingdom Metazoa; phylum Arthropoda; class Insecta; order Diptera; family Drosophilidae; genus Drosophila; species Drosophila subobscura. Next base: position 22,964,849 of record NC_048533.1, on the reverse strand, counting down.
AGCCAGCCCACAGCAATGTCAATGCAAAATGTCTACCTTGTAAATGCAGTTACCAGTTCCAAACTACAACACCCCAAAGTGCACTCTCCATGTACATATGTATGTATGTAGTTGCCAGCTGTCGCTAATTTACAACCTGGCTGGTCGGAGCATAGTGCGTTCTGGCCAAACTTTTGGGGCTGCCGGCATATTGCTGCCTTGGCCTGAATGGGCTGGGTGAGGGCCGAACTTTCAATTAAGCTTAAAAGGACACACAGAAGTTGGTGTAGTGGCCGGCTGCTGCTGCTGCTGCGGCATATTTCAATAAGTTTTCGAACTCAGTAACGCAGCGCTAAAACAACATAATTCATACTTAACTCACCGAAACAGTTTCCCGACGCCCACAAAAGCGGCAGTGCCAAGTGGAAAGTGGCAAGTCTGGCTGCAATGAAAAATGGCAAGAATAGAAATAAAATTGCATTAGCCGTGCATACACTGAGACTTAAACATGAGCCAGAGGCAAGACTTAATTCCGATTTTTCAGTTCTTAGAAAATATCTGCACATTATTTTACAAATTTTTAAACATTTCTTTATTGAATTTTCTTATCAGAAACAAGTCGTTTTCGCTCCGTGTAGATTTTATAGTGTGTGGTAAAGTTCTCAAAGATGTTGCTGGGCCGCCTCATAAAATGAAATTAAATTTATGTACAGTTGCAAAGTTGCACACGGGGCAGGGAAGTGGCGGCGCAAAACTTTGCAAAAGGCAACCAGGAAGTGGATCTAAACACGCGGCCAGCCCATCCTGGCCGTAATTCAAAATTCGAGTGGCAGTTGCAGTTGCTGTGCCGCCGAAAAGCCAAAGGCGCAGGATGCGCCGCGCTGCATCCTGTTTTTTGTTGGGCGTCGGAGTGGGTTCTGTTCACGCTTGTTTTCACTTGGTCGGGCGTAGGCCCCTTTGCCTGAAAGTTGGATATGTTCCCTCTGGGTGTTGTGCGGTCGCTGGGTGGTACTGGCTCTGGCCGGGCATCCTTGCCTGTCACTTGCCGGCGGCTGCAACGGTAACAGCAGATGCTGTGGCCAACAGCTGCTGGTTGTTGTTGTTGCGGCACATTGGAGTACCTTGAAGGAAGCCCCGAACTGAGCCCCTCCCGCAAAAACAATATCGCAGAGAGAACTGTAAGTGCGCCTGAAGGCGAATGCGTTTGCGAATTAAGTTATTGAGTGGCTGCCAGAGGATTCCTCAACTGTGATTTAAGCCGAAGACACTCGACAGGGATTCCATCTCCTTTGCTTTGTTTCCATCTAATCCCGCCAAACAATTGGCAGCAGTAGCACTGGCAGCATCAATTTTAATTGAATTTCCTGCAGAACCAATGCAGCAAAGTAAATACCGCCAGAGGCCAACAAAATCCAAATCAACTTTGAGTAGACTTTAAAAAGCATTTGCTGGCGAAAAAGTGGTTGATTTGGGGAAACAAAAAAGGAACAAATGCCCATACATTGTGTGTGGGTTAAGATTTCCTCCACAATACAAACACACATTTTTGTATTCAAATAAATTGGTTGAGAATTCTCATGTGAATTTATTTTTACAGCACTCCGATCTCCTATCTCTAATCCAAGTGCCAAACTCTTTTTTGACCATTATTCATGGAACATTTTACAAATTACAAAAGAATATTTATGATTTAAATATTTCCATCCTGGCACAAACCTTGAGCATGTTGGAATGCTCCTGACTGCGGAATGCCCATTGAATCATTTATGCTCGATATTGATAAACCCACCAAAGAACTAAAGCACCCCTTGGTCGATGGACCTACAAATTATCCCCTTATATATACATTATCAAACCCGATAGCCCAACTGTCTTACACACAGTAAGGGACTCCCTTCTAGTGGGTACACAAAAAGCACTGATTCACTGTGGATGCCATAACTACGGGCAATGAAATGAAGTAAGCCCGGACAGCAATGCAAACTGAGAAGAGATACCAGCACGTACGGGTATTGGGCGGGTATTGTGAAAAAAGGAGTGCAAGTCCGTCTCCTGGCCCTGTGTGTGTGCGTGTGTAATTGGCAAAGAAAAGGACTTCGTAGCTGTCCGTATGGGAATTATTGATAAATTCCAATGTACGGGTGCGTATGCCAGTTGACAAACACGTTGTCCTCGTTATTGGCCCCAACCCACTCGCCCACTCAGAGACGTTTCAATTGTAATTACGTTTATTGCATTGTTTTGGCTTTTGGAAACATCTTCTCTCTTTTTTTGCCAGTTCCATTTCCGTGTTGTTTGTACCCATTGACTGGCTGACTGTCTGACTGTGCGGAAAGAACAATAAATGGGCTTCGGTAGGCAGATACAAAGATACACAGATATAGTAACAGCCACAGCCACAGATACCGATACACAGATACGCAGATACACAGCCACATGCCACAGGCATGAGTAGTCATGGCATCGTTCGTATGCCAAGCATATTTGTAACATTCTGTTGGCAAAAGTATGCAATGAAGCTATTGCTACGAAGCAACCCAGAGACTGAGATTATTTTTAAATGGTGAGGGTGTAGATAGAATACTGAGGGGAAAGCCAGCTTGAGTGCGAAACCAGAGAAAGAAATCGTGACTTCGGGAATGCACTGTAAAGGAAGCGAAATATATACCTGAACTATATTTAAAAGGTACTTTTGAGAGTTCTGAGCTGTATATAACATTTAAAATTCCTTAAAATTCCCTCGCTGAAATTTCGTTGACCTAAGCGTATGTGCCAGACCTCAAACACCACTCAAATGACCCTCTCCAAAATGTTTTACACTTGCAAAATAAAGACACACAAAGAACTTAGACTTAAGAGTTGAAAACGGGACCCAAAGTCCTAGACCAAGCTTTTAATTATATGAAATTCAAGTCCCTCAAGTTTAATAATATTTTCCTATTATTTTCCAAATTTTAAAACCAGTTTTTGCAGTGTATTACCGATGGCATGCGTCTCAGTTGAAATGCTTAGAGTCCGGGTGAGGACTCTTTTGGCATGCAGGCCGCAAAAGTATGCAAGTGCGAGTGCGGTGAAATAGTTTGTCTGCCTTGTGGCACGCAGCAACAGGACCCGGGCACAGGGTCCGAGGCGTTGGTCCACACTCGAAGAGCTTCTTGAGCATCTGGGATTTGCAGGCTGGAGTCAAGAGGATCACTGACCAAAGGTACATGTCTGCCTCGATGAGGGTCAAAATCTGGCTTCGGCTTCAATTGGAACGAACATGAACAGGGGACATGAGTGCAGACACAGTCTTTTGGGTGGGTTTCGTTTGTTTTTTCTGTTGCTCGTCTGCTGGCATAAATATTTCATGGGGAATTCCATAAGATTGGCCAAAGTGGGCCCCGAGCAAATCAAAATGAAAATGCTTTTAAAAATTGCATCTTCTACGGACATTAAAATTTAACCGGACCATATAATATGTTTTGACAACTTTGCTGTGACAATGGGGAGCGGGCCTCGTCTGGCCGGGCCGGGCCATTTGTGGAATTGCATTTGAAAATCGTTTACTTTTGCATGAGTGCCACTCCCCCACACTGCCCATTCCCCCCCACTTATAGCACAGTCGCCCGGCAAAGGGGGGAGAGTGATGCTGCTTCGAGTGTTTGTGCTGCAATTCGTTCCAAACGCACGTAGCAATTGTACCTGGCAATCCTTTTGGCCACAAAATTGTTTTTCTTCATTTATAAGAAAAATACATAAATATGTATATATGTATGTTTCTCTCTCTATTATGTGTTGCCTTTTTGGGTCGCCGTCTGATATTTTATTTTCTGGGCCTCATCTTCATCTTGGGTCAGGTGTCCACGTCGTGTGCTGAGAATAGTGGTTAGGATGCTGAGTTTTTTGCTTAGGTAAATGCTGTTGAAGGAATAACGAACCCACAAAAACTCATCTGGTTGTGTGTGTGTGTGTGCGTTTTGCGGGGAAATTGTGTGTGAAGATGTCAACAAGCTAGTTAACTGCATTTGATCTGCACTTTCCCGGCAACACAAACACAAAACCATCTCTCATTGTCATGGCCAGAGTGTGTGTGTGTGTGCGTGAATCTATTATTCCAGCAGCTCTGACATCAGAGCTCCACTCCGCAGTTATGCCAACCAAAGTATGTTAGTTTTGCTTCGTTTTTCCATTTTTCCACCGCTTTTTTCTTTGTTTTTTCTTCACTCACGTCGCCTAATACTCGGGCTACAGCATGATAGTTTCCCCCACCGCCACCCTTTCTTCGTCATTCCATGGGTTAAGACTAAAGCAGAACTAATGCATGTGTTTGGGTGTAATGATGTCAAAATGACAGAACATTTTGCTCAAGTTTAAGTAGCATGAACACACATTGTACGACATTGTGGAGGAGCAGGGAAGACGACCTCCACGCATGTCTAGGTTTTGTTTTTGGGGTAGTGCATGACACGCCCTGTCATTTGCACAGAGTCTGAGAGATCTTGTGCGAGAAAATTTGTAAGAAATCAAAGCGCTGCTCCCCGAAAGCTGTTCATGAATGGTGCTTGACTTATCAAAACCATTTAATAATAAATTGTAATGTGCAAATAAATAAACAATAAAAAACCAGAGAATGTTTACCATTTATCAACTAATTCCCTTTGAATACTCGTTTTCGCTTTGCCATTTAAATGAAATTTGCCTCAATTAAATGTCTGAAATGCTAGATAAAACTCTAAGAAATATTTATATGCATAAATGAAAATGAAACGAACATGAATTGTGTGTGAAAGTCAAGAGCTTGTAAATTATGTGTGTGTATTCCTGTGCGTGTTTCAGATGGCAAAAGCCAAAAATTATTGCCCTGCAGAAAAGATGTGGGCTTGTGCCGAAATAAATTTCAAATGCAAAACTATTTAATAAGCATCAAACTAGCCAACCATAAATAAATAAAGCCATGAAAAGTGTGCTTAAAACATTCAAACGTTCTGAGAGCACATTCGTCCAGAGCAAACAAATAAAATGTGAGGCTCTCTCTACTTTAAGTTAAAGCTTTTAATTGCTTTGTTTCTGCAGCATGCTCCTGCTCCTGCTCCTTCTCCACATGCACACACACATCTTTTTTAAGGCATGAGCTGCAACCGTTTCATGAACACAGAAAAGAACAGAGAGAAAATATAGACTAAAGACTAGAGGATACGCTTTAACAAGTTCTTAAAGCAGTTCTTTCTTTGCTACACTTATGCGGTTGGAAGCAGTGTCGTGAGGCTGTTACATTCATCTTCACTAGTTCCACAAGCCCTTTAGCTCTGCAAGTACTGGGTATAAAAACAAAGCCTAAACGGAAGTGTCAGTGGGCTACTCTAATGTCTGCTCAACTGAGGAGGCAGCAGCAGAGGCAGCAGCAACAAATGCAGCAACAAAAAGCTGTTTGTTATGCTCTTGTGCCTCACTCTCTGTTCTCTCACCCCTTTGTTTTTGCAGCAGACACATTTGGGAGCCCCAAGTATGGCAAAGATGAGAAAGAACTCGTGTGTCTGCCCCTGCCATCCCTCCCTTTCTGTTGTAATGAATAAGCCCTCGTTAGATTGGGCATTCGCTGAGGGCAGGAGGCGCTTGGGTGCAGGTTGGGGTCTGGGCAAAGCCCCTAGCAGACAACTTATTTATGCTCACGAGAGGGTAAGAGAGAGGCTGCCGCCGTCATTCGTCTGGTCATGTGTCCAGATGTCTGACTGATTTGCATCTTTTCTGCATGCATTCATACACATGCAGGCACACACATGCATAGATAGAACAGACAGACGCACAGATGCAGCAGCAATTATTGCATTTACGAATTTCAGCTGCTGCTGCTGTTGCATGTTTACAGTTACTCGCTCGCTTCAGTACGTAACTTTTGGATGCTTCTACTTTGTTTAATCTTATAAGGTATTATGATTTATCCCGGAGATCTATGCCAACTAATACTTGAAATATATCTCTTCAATATCTCCCATCTACGTATTCCAGTTAGATATTTGCAATTATCATCGATTTGCCAGAGTATCTTGGTATTCGGCCCCCGGTAGCTAGCCCTTTTTTTCTTGTTTCGTTTTGCTGCACGCTTGGTTGATCCAGTCCACCCACAGCCGGGGCAATTATCATTGCCCCACAGTAGCCCCCATCTCCACATACACACTTGTTCCCTCTGCATATTCCATTTCGAATCCCGAAACCCCTTCAACGACTGGGTTTCCAGGCTCGTTCAGTTTGCGGCTTGGTCTTGCGGCAGACGACCCTTTTCGGGGGCCCTTGTCCGGGGTCATAATTTCTGAAATGTTTTGACTTGCATTCGCCTTTTATGCTGATTTACTGGCTGTTGTGGTTTTGTGACAAATCTGTTTTGCTCACTTCTGATGTGATTCTCATTCTTTGGTGCCACCCCACAGCCCCGTACCCGCACCCTCCGATGCCTCACTGCTGTGGGGCTTAAATCTGCCAAAAAGTTGTATTTCAAGCAATTTAGTTTTGCATTTGTTTGAGTTGCTTAATTTGCATACGTTGTACACATATTTCGGGGTGCGGGCAAATGGATTGTGCGAAGGCGGAACAGAGCGGCAAGAGAACAATTTAGGCTCAGTCATTAGGCATAAATCAGTGTCTGTAAAACTCATTAAATCACGCGCTTAGCAATGGAAGGGGCGTGTCCTAGAGGTCCTAGGGATGTATGTCCGCCCCTAGGGACCTACAATAGTACACATAATCGTATCTTTTTTGTAGTTTATGGTGTTTCAGGCATTCCCTTTGATCTCTGGGTGCTTTGAGATGGGTCGGACGAACCCAAACTTGATGCACCACCACCGGTCGAAGATGAATGCTCGCTGAGTGGCCCGAGCATTGGAGTTTAATTCAATTTACACCATCCACACCTGATGCCGCCGCTCATCTTGCTGGACCAGGACAATAAAAACTTTAGCAAATCGCTTTGGTTTTTGCTAAGTTATTGGCCATGCCAAGATGATGATGATGAGGATGATGGCAGAGCACAGGCAAAGAACAACAATACATTCCCCCAGAGGGCATAACGTAGCCAGGGCCAGGTGCTCTTCAAGGTCGCATTTGCTGTGGTCGTTGCAATCACGCCGCAGCGATAATAAATATATGCATTTTGTTGTTGCCGCTGCATCTAGGGACCCTTGTCCAGACGGGTCCAGCACGGTGAGCATTTTTCTGCACTGAAGAAGTTATAAAAGTTATCTTTTCTGTGCGCAAGCTCTTCGACTGGTGTTAATTCACGCAAATTGCTGGCGGGTAATTGTCTTTTCCCATGTCCAATGCCCCTGTGGTTCTGTGGCTGCAGGTCTGTGACTCGTCTCGGCCTCATCTCCAGTCTCTCCCCTTTGGTTACAATGTGGCTCATTTGTGCAACAAACGAGGTTGCAATTTTGTTACCATTTCTGGACCCAAGGACAAATCATAGTTCTGAGGCAGCCATCGCTCACAGGCAAGCCAGCAGATACTCGGACATACGTCAAGTAATTGGTTTTTGCTAGCCATAACCATAGCTCGTACCCAAAATCCAACGAGAAGACTCCATCTCCTGGAGTCGCCTTTCTAGTCCAGTTCTGTTGTCATAATTGCGGTTTTCGGCTGTCAGCCTCGTTGTCGTGCTCCTCGTGGGTTTTGGTTTTGCATTTTAAGCCCTTAAGTATTTACACATCGTTAACTTTGAATTACTCTGCCATAAAACGTATTGAGTGGCTGCTTCAGCTCCTCTTTGAATGCTCCTTGGAATGCAGTGGACAAGTTAGTTGGTATAATTCTTGGTTCAGATCTAGTCAGGCACATGCCACAGTCGATTTAATATCACAGTTTTCTCCAGTTGTCTATCCAGTTGGTCCTTTTTTTTCTACATACACGCACTCGAGGAGTGCCTCACTCCATTTCCCATGTCATGCTTGAGGTTTTTGTGTAATGAAACCGCAATTTTATGACCCATGGCCTTGCATATTCTTGGGCGATTTAAAGCGCTTTTAAATCCCATAGTTTTGCATTGATTTCTCTTTTATATGATTTCTCTCTCTCTATCTCTCTCGCTTCCATCCGGACTTCCATCTCCATCTCTTTTCCGCTCATTCTTTATGGGATATATTTTTTAATAACATTTTTTACTGACCATATATGGGTGTTTCTGTGTGTGTATATGTTTCTGTGTTTGTGTGAAAATCGGAATTTGTGGCATCTGCGGCCTTGTGTCCTCTGAATCCCATCCTCTGACCCGTTCTGGTCCTGCTCCTGCTGTTTGTGCGCTAGTTATGTGCGTTTTATTATGTCAACATCGGGCCATTGTTCACCGGGGGTAAAGGGGAGCTCTATGGGATCATCGTGGCGGGATGAGTCTATCCCCCAGTTCGGTTCAGTTCGGCTCGCTCCCTGCAGCTGTTTTTCTGGTATTTTGCGAATGTTCCAGGCTTTTAGCTTTGATATATTTGTTAGTCTGACCATAAGCTTTATGTAATAAAATTGTTGCATTTTGAGCCCGTAATTGTCTGGTTGATGGAGTGCATTTTGATGAAAACTCGTACGATATTAAAATGGCGGATAAAAATAAACGACTGAAGGGTACACAAAGGACATGTGACTTCTTTATCATTTTTTTATTTACTCGCTAAGGTTTAATCACATCACATGTCCTATAGCTTGATTTTGTTTGAAAATTGGTAATTAAAATGCTTTGATATTTGGTTTAAATTAGTTTCTTTCAAGCCAAATTCAATTAAAAAATTTATAAATATATTTAAATTAATAAAGAAATGGATTCTGGTTTGTTATGTGGCTTAATCTGTTTTATTTTCAATTATTTTCAGATACATTTTCTCATGGTGCAAAGCCTAGTGCCACATGGCAACACTTCATGCTGTCAAGGTAAGGCAATTTCCTTTGTTTATTCTTTTATTTATTCGTGTATTCATCGTGCCGGAAATTAGTAGCAGAACAGCATCGAAATCTCTCTCTAATCTGTGCATCTGGTCCCAGGCTATCCATTTTGTGGTGACTCATGTCAATGGACATAAATCGAAGTGGATCCTCTGACAGAACAAAAATCAGGCTTATCTACGGCCTGCCAATAATGTGACCATTGCCACCTGGGCTTTGGCCCCTGCCTTGCAGGGAGGGGTTTTCGTACAAGTAACAAACAAACTAATGACAAAATCAAGTAACTTAAATGTCATGCTTCCATTTCCAAAGGCAACGCCAAGCAAAAAGAAAGAAGCAGCAACAACAAGGCAAATCTGCAATTTGTTTTATGTAATAGATTAAACTCTTCTTCGAAATACCTATGGCATATCCCTGAGCCAGGCCAACTGCCAACTGGCATTGCAAACTGCCCGGTGTCCCGTGTGTCCTCCGCCCCAATCAAATTGAAGAAAATTGCATTTGCACGAGAGACAATTCCGAAACAATTGCAAAACTGTTTGACATGCTGGCTCTGTCTCTGTCTCTGTTGCTAGACACAGACCCAGACCGGCCTGGCTCTACCTGTGATGCTGCCAAACAGTTTAGCAGGTAATGCCTTATATCGATATCGGTCGACGCACACAGCCAAACACACTGACTGAAACGGAGACTGATGGAACGAGGGAGAGGCTGGGCCAGAGCTGGGGCTGTGGAAACAGCAGCCGCTCTTGGCAGGTAGTTTGATGCAGTTTAGTTGACTATTGACTGCCAGGCAAAGCCAGTATCCACTTCACTGCCGGCACGGTCCAGACTCGACACCGACCCCGGCTCAGAAGTTGAGGTTGGAGATATCACGTCAGTTGCAGGCATTGAAGTTTTTGGCACATTTCAGTTTAAGCCATTTTGCCCCGTTTTGTCCATCCTTCCGCCTCTGCATCCGCTTCCACTTCCGCTTCCACTTGCAGTTCCAGTTCCGATCAGGAGCAGCAGCAGCAGCAGCATCACGAGAAGCAGCAATTCGGAATCCAGAGTCTCTGGCCATGTAGTAGCTATAATTTAGTTAAAGACAAAACGACGCTGTGTCTGCAAAATCGAACATGATGCCAATGGGCCAATATTCCCTCCGTCAATGGCAGCTTGCAATGGCTCCTCTGCTTGTGTTTGAACAGGCCATTTTTGGGGACAGCTGGCCTAAGCTGAAATTGGTATTGGTATCTGCATAAGGCCAGGGACTGAGAACCCTACGATGTGAATACTTCTCGACTGGCGACTGGGACTGGGACTGAAACAATGTGTGCCGGCTGGCCAGAGCCGGCTTAAATGGAGTGCCAGGAATGCACACTGGGCTGGGGCAATGGTAAAAATGGCAAGTCAAGTGCATAATTACTTAATTTCCTCTCTAGGATTAATTCGGTCACACATGGCCATAGTGGAAGCTGGATGCCACCCCGATTGGCAACCGTCTGCCCTGCCTGGCTACTTTGCAGCCTGCAGCCTTTTCATTCGGCTAATTTTGAGTCTGGCCCTCCTCGGGGGCATTTTCGGGGAGCTCAATACAAAACGTGTTTGTCTTTTTAGTGTCGAATTTGATGCCACAATCTCGAAGATTTCCCCAAACGACTCCACTCAACCCAATACGTTTGGCGAAAAACTGTAAATTTGCACAATGACAAGACTTAAGAGGCACGGGACCCTGCACGTAGCAACCTCCGCCGTAGGACAATAACACAAAAATTGACAGACGAAAGCCAACGGCTTGAGCTACAACTCGGACAGCACAGCACGGTACAGAAAAGAACAGAACAGAACAGGACAACTGGGCAATAGGGACCAGGGATCAGGCACTGGGGACGACCCAAGACCGTTTCCGACGTTTGGGCAACCAAAAATTGTCAAAGCCAAGCTAAGACCTGTTCAGAATTGGAGGGGCACGTGTTCAGGGATCCGCTTCACACTTGACTCTTTCTCTCTCTCTCTCTCTCTCTCTCTCTTTCTCTGTGTGTTTCTGTTCTTTGTGCTGTCAAATCGTTGCTGTTATTAGATAAGGGCACAAGAAGAACAAGACCAAGACTGAGTCTAGTGCTAGGGACAGGGCCAGGTCTGCTACTTTCTTGGCTCACACATAGCTTGGCCTACACCTGTTGCCAATTGTTGTCTGTCCGGGCCGGACCGGACCGGGACGGGTGGGGCCCTGCCGGCAGTTTATGTTTATGTTTATGGCTCTGCCTGACAAGACAACCTCTCTCGGCTTCCGCCTAGCACAAGATATATAGTGTCCACACAGGATTTTGTGCATTTTCCCTCTACCTCTACCAGAACCTTTCTATCTTCCTCTCCCTCTTGCTGTTGCTGTAGCTTTTTTTATTTGTTTTAAATAAATTTTACACGGAAGCTTTTATGTAAATTTTATGGTAATTTGGCTGGCAGATTTGCCCACTGCTCGTTGCATAAGTTTGGGGCCTTGCCCCGAAGACGTTGCTCAGCTCTGCAAAAAGCCGGCAGCAGAGAGTTGCTTGTCTTTTCAGCACTTCACGAATCCGAGCGGACCACAAGCAGATTTAAGTGTAACACTTTTTATTTATATTTTGATTTCTCCCTTTGTGTGCTGGAAATGCTGATTCATGAGGCAAGAATTGTTGTCTGAGTTGACCGCATGCGAATTACATGACCAGAAGTTTGCCTCTCATCTGCGATCTTGACTTTCGCCCATTAGCAAAGTGCTCGCAGAGATACAGAGAGTACCTGTTTGGAGTCGGGACTGTGGCTGGGCCTGGGATAATGGCTTCATCGAATCGATTACATCATTGAGCAAGCGAGCGAGCAGCTCGCGTGCCGCCTCCAGTTTTGCGGAGTTCAAGTTGAAGTTTAATTCGAGCGTTTTGCTTATTTGTCTAACATTTTTTCACTTTGTTTTCTTGCTTGTGTCATTGTTTGTTTGACTGTTTGTTCGTTTGTTTGCCTGTTGTACGCTTCGCTTCTCTTTAATTGAAATTGCATCATGAGTGGAGGCATGGGACCCAGTTCGGGCCTGGCTGCCTTGAGGCAGAGAAAGCCTTTCGATGCCAAGTGCCAAAATGTGAAATGTGTGAAACTTGGCACGTATTCGGAATGTTCTATTGACTATTGATGGATTTGCCAAAAAATTCTGTTCTATTTTTAGCTACAGCCATGATATCATAGTGGTCCAGAATAGTAGGTCGATCTGCGGACAATAGTTAATGCATTTTATGGTCTTACTTAATTGGCTGCGTTGCTTGGCGTTTTCTGTGGGGTCTATTGTAGGTTCCTGTTTTATTTTCGTTAACCGAATTCGCCTCGATTTGCATAAAGCAAACAAAATATGCAAATGACGGGCAACAGACCCAGAAAAATAAAAAGAACTTGACCACTTGACTGGCAAAAATCATGTTTACACATGAGCAGCAGCCACTTCAGGGTTCGTCCCCATTTGACCAAGTAACCCAAAAAATATATACGCATATACCCCCTGCCCAGACCCTCTTGCCTCTCTGCTTATTGGCAGATAATTGACACATAAAATTAGCATAATTTGCGAGCAAGTGAACTGGTCAGAAGGCAGACGAGCCGGCGATAGCCATCGGAATGCATAATGACCAACAAACGATATCATTTCACTTTTCTTTCTGGTTCTCTTCTTTCGGGTGTGCAAATATTATTAATATTTATAGTTGTTGTTATGGCAGTGGGCAGTGGGGCTGTGTGCTGGTTGTTGTTGTTGTTAAGTTAATGCATGGAATTTAAATTAACAAATTTTCACAAAATTTTGGGTGTTGTCTGTGCGATTCTTATCTATGCAGATGGTTGGCCGAACCCACAGACACACGGTAAAGAAAGTGTGATATTGTTACAGATTATTAAATATATCTCTGGGTTGGTTGGCTTTGGAGCATGTGGAAGAGAGTGGACAGAATGCTCCTGATTTACCAGGTTAGGATTTCCTTTACTGTGCATTGACTTTGATGCATTGTTTTGTCATTTGACAACCAACCATTGACGGAACTTAGCCGCCTATTAGGGCCACGCCCGCACATAAATCGCTGGGCAAAAAGTTGTCAACATTTAACGCTGCCACTGGGACTGGCACTGGTTACTGCTGCCACTGACGCTGTCAATGTTGTCCTGCGACAAACAATTTAATTTATGGCAATCGTTGAAAACTAAAGCAGAATGCCAAGCAAATTGACAAAGTGAGCACAAAGAGGATGGGGGCAAAAGTGAGAGCCAGAAGAGCCTGACAAGAAGTCAAGTTGAAATGCAGAACGGGAGCGCAGGAGCAGCAGGAGAAGGGCATCCTTCGATTCAAGTGCAAGTGTGTAAGTCTTTTTTTATGCTTTTTTTTCCTTTATCTTTCCTACATTTGACACTTGAGTGCGCTTTGCTGGTTGTTGGTGTTGGTGTTGATGTTGGGCAGTTTGCGCAACGAATCAAATTTAAATTTCTTGATTGTGTGCTCGAGTGGCAGGCCCAAGCAGTAACTACTACAACTGTCAGGGATATAGACAGGGACAGTGAGAAACAGTAAGAGAGACAGAGAGATTGGAGTGCGAGATCCTTTTGCGATTTTGCGCATAATAATAATTTGAACAACGTGCCCGGAATTGATGACTGGTCAGCGATGGCAGCTCCAGCTCCTGCCACTGCTCCTCCATGCAGAAGTGTCGCGCCGGCCCCGAGTGACTGATGGACTTGTGCACTGACATGGCTCAGACGGAACCCAACCCCGCCATCCATCGCACCCCCCTACTGGGTCGCCGCTCGTTATCTTTTCTACGTTTTTTTTCTGAATTTCTATCCTGTGCGTTTCTCCCGCTTGCCTGTCAGCGCACTCGGCGGCAATCTATGGCTGTTAAATGGAGCAAAAAGTGTTGCCCGAACAATGGTGTCAATTAAAGTTTACATTGTTGTAGCTACAGCTGCGGGAGCAGTGGGTGCCCGGGGAGCTCGGATAGCTGATGGGCTGGAAGGCGACCTTCAATTTTGAATGCGTGTGCGTAAAATTCACTCTCGACTTGTGCACTTCTAAACAATAAAGCGCTTTGGTCATGTGCTTGAGGACTCTGCTGAGGTTTGCTCCAGTCCCTTTTCGGACTGCTTGGCCATTTGGATTGATGGAGGTCTTAGAGTGACATAAAAATAGCAAAGAGGTTTCCAACCTCCTTCACTGAACTGTGATTTGTCTGGCTTGTTTCAGTGAAAAGTGGGACTAAATGAATCAAAATTGCTCTCACGGACTTCGGGTGCATTGGGAATTCGTTGAAACATTTAAAACCTCGAAACAATGGCCAGTGGCCAACAATATAAACTGATTTTCTATATGAATTGTTTTTATTGGTAATAACTTTGTCAGTCCTTGATTTATATATCAGGTTTTAACCGAATTTATTAGCTCTGATTGCATTGGAATATAAATATGTGCATATGACTCGTATAGTCATATTTTGCAATTGTCGATTTTTGCATTGAAATTTGGTTTTTTAATATTTTATATTTATGTACAAATATTTCAAGCGGGACTTCTTTATGGCACTCACCACTTTTTTAATTGTTAATTGTTTTTTGATTGGGCGTATTTTCGAATTGTTTGTCACTCGCGTTGTTTTTGCTGATATGACCTAAACGGAACACTTCACTTATTTTGGGGTTTATCCTGCCGTCAGGATAGTTCTTACCGAGCGCTGCTGCAGACTGCGCACGCGTAACCGAATCGAGAAAGATTTGCTGCAATGGTCAGTGGGGCTGGGTTCTTTTATACCCTCGTGTCCCTTGGTTGTGGCAGAGCTGAATTCTGAATTTCTTCTGCCGCCGCAGCCGCTAATGAACGTCATGATGATGTTCCATTGTGGCAGCGACGGCAGCTACTCCAGCAGCGACTCAGCGAGCGAGCGAGCTTTGCCGATTCTGGGCAGAATTCGCGCTGTAATGAAAGCCCCAGCAAGCGTCGGCGTCGGCGCTGGCATCGTCGTCGTTGGCGTCGCATAAATTGTAAGAACCTCTGCCGCGGGGAGATTCTCCAAACGTCGACGCCGCTGCCGCTTTTGTCTTTGCAAGATTGTATTTGCGCGGACTGCTCTCTCCCTCTGCCACTCACAGTCTGATTCTGGTTTTTGGCCAAAAGAGTTCTTCTGCGGCTTCTTTTTTTGGCCCTGTCTCTTACGATTGGCCAACTGGAGCTGCCCTCAGCTGTTCGTCTGAGTTTTTTATTCGTTCGGGCCCTGCGCTTTTTGTTTTGTTCGCTCATTTGCTTGATTTATGCCGGAAAATACGAGTTCTCGTATTTGTTAACCGTTTGTCAGAGGCCCCCGCCGAATCGGGCAGAGCAACAGGTGATTCATGAGCCTCCATTTCGTCGGATGCTCTTGTTTCGGGGCCAAGAGCTGCTCATTAGCTTCCAGTCCCCTTAAAGACTTGCCACTTCCCACTCGCACGCAAAAGGGAATGTTTCAATTGCCAATTCAATCTGAGCTCCGGCTAAGGATCTGAATTTGCCATATCAGCGATGAACGTGCTCAGATTTTCGCCTGCCATTCGATTGGGAGAAATTGAAATCCTCACGACGATTTTGTCATAAACATGAAGATAAAAATGTATATAAATATATATATATTTATCTGAGTGAAATTAATTCCAAGAGAGCTCTACGGTGAAAGCTTTTGACAGAATACATTTCGTTTCGTTTTGGTTTTGCTTTTGGTTTCTTTCCGCTGAACCACTTCCTTGGCTGCGTATAAAATTTAAATTTGACTTGATTTTGTTTCCCCCTTCTTAGCCTTCCCGCGCAGGCAAACCCAAAAACGCCCACACTTCCAGCTGGCCTAGAAGAGTCGGCAGAAATTTCAATATCGGTGTCAGGTTCAATGGAGCATCATGGGGGTAGGCGGCGGCAGTGGAGGCTGCTGGGTATCTGTATCTCAAGCCCAAGACGCATGGCGCAGGTGTCGTCGTGTCTTCGTCGTCATCGTCGGTGTCAGGCGGCGCCAGCAGGCGGACAGCCTCAACTTCTTGCTGCTTCTGGTTCTGTTTTTGCTGTTGCTGTTGCTGCCCCGCCAGTTTATGCTCGCACGTGATTTGCATTCGCAAATGGCCAAGACAGCACTCGGCTGGCAGCACTCATGAGTGCCTGTGTGAGTGTTTGATATACAAATGCTAAAATAATAAATTGCCTCGAATTATTGGCACTTTCGCTGCGCTGATAAAAAGAATGTGTCTTGGTAATAACAATAATAATGCGACAACGACATTGGCAACATCTTTTCCCCTCGACTGCCCAGAGAGCAGCTCCGTATCGCAACGCAACGCATCGCATCTCACATCTCCCATCTCTCTGAGCTCCCTTCTAAGTCCGTCGACGCCCCATCCCTGGGCCAAATGTGTGAGCCATAAAAATATTATTATGCTTTTCAATAATCACACGCATTAAATTATCATAATGCGAGCATTTTCAATATTTCCACGCCTCAGCAACGTAAAGAGCGGAAGGGGGAGCTCCCCGTGGTTCGGGTCGGTTGCCGCCACTGATTTTCCAATTTGGCTTTCCGAAAATTGAAAATTTTGCTCCCGGTGGGGGCCCACACAGAGGTGCTGGGACCGAACAGATGAGCAGCGTTATTATTTTTTATGAATATTATTTAGCGCTATCCAAGCTAATTTGCACAGATTTTTCTGCATAAATTATTTTACTATTTTTGTTTGGCTGTCATTAGGGAAATGAAATCTTTAATTTCAAAGTAGGTTTTTGATACTTGCTTAGAGGAAGATCCATACTTTCTGATTGTTTTTGAGAGCTGTGAATTTGAGCTTTGGAATCCATTTGAATTAAATCGTTGCCATATTTTGGCATATAATTTTTGGCTGGCTGCTGTGTCGCCTCATTTTCAGGTAGTTTACCTGCCTGTCATCCCCGATTTGCGTCATCAAAGAACAGTAAGGGCAAAAGCCTCAAAAAGACTGTAACCCAATTTCCTGCAGCCTATAAACATTTCAGTTTTACAGGCAGAACAGAGCGGCGAATAAAATATAATAAAAAGTACAAATAAGCGAACGATTTCTAAGAAGAGAACTCTTCTTGGTCCACAGCTGACAATGACTCATCAGAAGCGGCTTTCTCGACATCTTTACTCTCCAGACGTCTCCAAAACACAAATAAAATTAAATCGAAAGAATGCCTGAACAAGAGTCACAGAGGAGCGAGCCCTCTAGATACAGTTAAGTAAATTTTGATGTTTTATTTCGCTGAAATCCACTCGGGTCGGAAACCCGCAAGAAACCCCCCACAAAAATTGTTCTTATCCAGAACTAAGCACTCCAGCCGGCGAATTTAAGTGAAGGCCCACACACATTGCGGAACTGGGCCCTACGAGTATATCTGACCATATCAGCACTTTCACCGCTCAACGCCTTAAATGCATGCTGATGAGGACCAAGGCGGTGACGCTGACAGTGGCTAATAGAAAGTTCTTTCCCCAATTAATTGTTATTGAGAAATTGCCAAAAAAACACAAAACAAAACAAAGCAGAGCAAAGCAACGCAAAGTGAAATGGCACAGACTTATATGGATGGTAAGGGAACAGAGAGTGAGACTGGGATACGGTCAAGGCAGGCCATTAAAAGTAAATCCAGTGCAAGAAGCTCGCCCTGGCCAGGCACAGACCGGGACAACATCTGAATTTTTATAAACTTGTCGCAGACGTGCCGCACAGATTCCCCTCCTTGGTGCTGTAATTGTTTATAGTATTGTATTTGTTGTTTTGTTGTTGTTTTTACCCTCTTTTGTTTTATTTTTTTGGATTTTGTTGTATTTTTTGGGGTTTTGTTGTGGTGTGGTGTTGTTTTGTACCCACACCCTGTCAAAAATTCTGTGCCAGTGACCGAGAAAAATTGCTTTTGCCGGCAATGTTCAGCCGTGCCGACGCCGCCGGCTATGTCGGGCGCTTGAGCTGGGTCTGTGCTGAGGTCTGGCTCTGTGTCTGTGGCCAGGGGGATCGGATCTAGCAGATACAATTGGGCATGGGCTACCAGTTTGCAGATTGATTTAGCCAGAAATATTTTGCATTGAACTGCCTGAGCCTGAGCAGTGGTTGTGGTTGGAACGGTATAAACCGGTTCTTGCCGTAATTAAAGCCAACCAAATGGTTTTGTTTTCATCCGAGAAATATCTTAAATTGGTATTTTTTAGTTGGCCAACGTTATAAAATAACTAAATAGGAATTTAAAAATTTCTTTAAGGCAGTTTCTCTGCGTTTAAGCAAATAGTGGGACGAATCTCTTTCAATTAAAGTATTTATGAATCTTTAACTCTAGAGTCTAGACTCTAAAGTTTAGAGAAATTTCTCTTGTGTTTCTCTTACAACTGTAAGATGACTCTAAATCGTGGGAAATACATTTTATTTCTGTAATTCTGTTCTTATTCGTGGAGCCTTTCTGCATTCACATACAAACCACATTCATCTCTCATGCTTATAGAGTATTCCACGGTCGTAAATCTCTCTATCTTTCTCCTGACCGCCTAACTAGCCAATATTCAAATTATTCCCGAACTGTTGCTTAAATGTTTTGCTAATTTGCATGCTTTAAATCAGAGTTCAGGCAAGAGAAAGAGCCGGTGGTGGCCGTTTTTGGTCGTTCCTCATTCGATGCTAATCAGTTCTTCAGCTGACGACAGCTTCCAAGAAGCCAAAAACCCCACCTTGATGGTCACGCTGTGATAAGAGCTCCGGACTCTCTGTTCTGTGGCTACAATTTGCATAGGTAACCGATATGAGTAAGACCTCGCCCCTTGTTTGGTTCTTTTTATGGCATAATTATTGAACATCAAAAATTATGACGTATTCATGCTAATTACCTTTGTCTACCAGGAACAAGGTGATTGCTTCATTTTGCTTAGTTTCCCTCGCCTTTCTTTTTCCATAATTTATGCAGAATGAAATTTGCATTTAAATCGCTGTCGCTTGTGTTTGAATATGTTTACTTTTACTTTTGCAGTATTTGATAAGGTTGATAGATGCATTTATGCACGAAATATGAGTTTAAAGCGTGCGGAGTTGTACTCGACTATCAGCTAAATCAAAGACAGTGTCTACTTAGTCCAAATTACTGTAATTCGAGCAACATAATCAAGGCGTTCGGTCAGGTTGGCTTCTAAATATAGACACAAAAGACTCGAAAACACCAATTATAAACGTTGTTGTTGTGAAGGACGCTGCAAGAGCTCTTTCCTACCAGAACGCCTGAAAGACGATGATGATGTAAAGAAGGAATGCCAAAGGACAATTAGCGTTGGGCAGACTCGAACTCGAAAGCGAACGCGAGCCCAAACCCAGTCAACGTTTGGTCCCAGATCAAAGCCCATAAAAGGCGCAGTCGGTGCAGCAGCTGTATCTAAATTTAGACAGTCGCATTGCGCCTTCTGCAGATACTTTTGCTATTGCAACGGATGCTGCTGCTGGCGCTGCTTCGGGGAACGTCAGCAGATGTCATAGATTGTCATAGTTAGCTGATGATGACTGCTGTCTGCTGACTCCTGGGACTCGAGTCGGCTCGGTTCCTCCGTGAAGTGTCGACGAGTGCGGACGAGTGTTTGTGGCATTTCCGCACTGCGGACGGCTAACTAAATTAGCCAGCCAGTCGTCTTTCCGCCCCCTCTTTGCCCTCCGGCCTGTTGCAGTTGCAACTTAAGCTATAATTAGATGAAATCATTAAGTTTTCATTTGCAGGCATTTTTTTTGATTTCATTATTTTGTATTTTACGGCGCCTGGCTGGGCCCCCTTAAAGCCCCATTTTACGAGCCTAATCTACGCTTCCCATATCAAAATATCTCACAAGTGACTTGAGTGCATCTGAAATGCCTGTAAATGGCTGTCACAGCGGCTTTTGTCGGTTGTCAGCTGCAGCCTGCCTTGCTCCGTCCCAAAGGTGCTTTTTCAGTCCCCAGTTGTGTGCAATAAAATTGTGGTCTTATCATAAAGTGGTTGTTCTTATGTCTGTTGATTTGAATTTGAGCATTTCTCTTTGGTCAGTGCGGCTCGTCGTCTGAATCTTGGCTTATAATGTGCCCGACTGGCATTTAAAAATAATATTTTAAGTGTTGTATTTACGATACATTTTTATGCCTTAACGTTTGTAATTTGCAATCATAAAGATTGTTATGTTTTGCCGGATCATAAAGCTATGATTTTTCGCATGTTATCCTCTCCATTCGCATTTGCTTACCTACGAATTATTCTAATTTCTCAAATTCATTTATGGCTCGAAACCAACGAAGCGAACATTTTATCAAAGGGATATTGCCCAAGGGCATTACTCCATTACCGTGTAATTCGAGGGATCCTTTGAGTCCATTATAATTCTATGACCTAACCCTAATAATAATTATATTTGTTTATGGTATGGTCCACTCCACCTCCCCCTGGCGTGCATATTATAACTTAATTAGCTTTTCCTTCTAAAATTGTCCTCATCTCATTGCTGTTTCTGTTTTTCTGAGTGTTCTTCACATGTCACAGCCATTTTTCAAATGCTCACTGAAGAGCTGTTTTGCAATTTATGAAATTAAATCATATTAAAAGGGAACGTGCCCACGCAAACCATAAATAGAAATTATGACACATTTCGTGCGGACACGGAAGCCGTCTATTGGTCGGTTTGGGCCGGGTTGACAGGTGGCTCTGTTTTGGCTTATTAATTAGGCTAAATTCGTGTGTGGTTACAGATTGCGGTCTCTCATCTTACCACACATGTACACAAAAAAAAGCTCGCATACGCTTCGGTGTCAGGTGGGTTTTTTACCTCTATTTCCATACAATTCGCATGGTTCGGACCATCCCTTTGGCATATCCTTACTCGACACTTGTACTTCACATGATTAAAGGGCCAGCAAAATGTATTCATATGTATTCAGATATTTCAATATAAATTACATCATCTGTTGTGGCTGTTCAGGTTGATTAACTGTTGCAAAAATATTATTATCGTGTGATGGGTGAATTAACATTCGGTCCACACTTTACATATAAATGTGCATTGTTTGTTTTTTTTAATATTATTTGTCTGGGTATGGCTTTAACTCTCTTCCTGTTTGCGCTGTAAAGATTTGTTGGCATGGCGACAAAACTCCTCTGGCCGTGGCAGGTTACACACAACTTTTTGATTATATTTTAATATAGTTCTCAATTCGTCGACGTTTTTCCTTTCATTAGTTGCACTTTACTCAACTCATTTGCCATGCTCTGTGAGCCGTGAGCCGTGGAGCCTGGTCATAGCCGTCGACGCTGCTGCCCAGCAAGTAATTCAATTTTGTTCTCTGTTTATATATTTATTTTATAGTCAGCAAGAGTGCACGAGGCAGCAATGGGAGTATTGGTTTGTTCTGGCTAGACCTGATTCTTATTAACTAATATAATTTCTATAAGCGAACTTTGACATCAGCAAATCTGATCAGCTGTGAGTAGGTTTATTTCCTTTATGATTATAGAAGTGCTGTCAAGGGGTATCTTCCGTTTGAGACTATTGCTGACATTGTACCAACTTGTTTTACGTTTACTTAATGACATCACTTCAATGGACACGCGACAGTTATGAGCACAGCACAGAGCTGCCGTCTCCCTCTGCCTTCGCTGATTCTTTAATAATGTTGTCATTTATGTTTCCACTATTATGGTAGATATTTTTTTCGCTTGTTATTGCCATTATTCATTATCCTTTTCGACTGTGGCCGAAGAGTGTGTGTGGCTTGGGGACGTATGAATTGTTATTTGTGTGCCTTTGAGGTGTGTCTCTTAAAATGCGTAATATTTTTTGTAATAATTTCCAGGAACCTTTTGAATATTTGCTGTGCAAATACTTACTGCGATCCGTGCTGCGTCGGCACATTAAGTGAGCCATTACCATTAGTTATGTGTATGCAAGGGGTGTGAGGGTGTGTGTAACTGATGGTCAGGACTCCCAGCCAACCGCCACTCTTGGCCGAGTTAATGTTAATGAGCCGCAATCACATCAGCATCAGCAGAGGACAGCGGAGAGTCAGCCGTCAGCAGACATTGTTTGTTTGTTGTTTCATTTTGTGGGAAGGTTAATTTTAAATTAATTAAAAGTTGTTTGTTGTTTCAATGTACGCTTTTTGATACACCGCCGGGTTAAGAGCTGCCACAGCAGAAGGAACAACCAACGCTTGTGTGCAGTGCGTTTCACGACTATCAAGCGGTGGGAAGTTGCAGAAAAGGAGATGAATTCACTGCAGATGAAAGAATGAATGGGCAGCTGAGTGATCTAATTTCATTGATATCACAGAAATATCTCGCTTTGCGTTACATTTCTGAATCGCACTGTACATCGTATACAAATATGAAAATTACTCTCCTGCAAGTGCAAGAGTATGGAATTTCATTTGAGTCTTTTCATATTTTAATTTATTTTGAGGATCCGCGAAATTGCCTGCGCTCTCCCTTTAACAGTAAAGAGAGTAAACAGATATCTCCAGTTATCCACTTTCGGAGGATTCTGCCCACTCTCATCGAGCATCGGTTGAGAACTTCTGCGTTTGTTCATCCCAATTTATGCACAAAGTTTATTATTAAAATCAATTTGCATACCCCGCACACACAGAACACAACTCAGACACTCGCTTGTCTGTTGCTCATTTTTGGTAATTACGATGACACTTTGGTCTTAAATATGCCACAACGGCCCGCTCTCCTCTCCCCTGCACAGCGGACAACGCCCACACAAAGGATCCCAAACAATGAGAACAGGTATGGAAGAAGGGGGCTTGGGGCACCTTTTGGTGTATTTGCGCTCATTTATCATGCGGCAAAGTTGTTAAGCAGCATTTTAATTTTTTAACAGTTTTGCTGGGGCGCAGTAACAAAATGCTCTGATACCCTAAGAGAGAGTATAACGAATTTGTAGTCAGGGGAGGCAAACTTGAATTTAGGTACAAATGTGGTGAATGTCTGGCTGTAACTATAACATACAGGAGTTGGACTAGCGATGTGTGTTTGCAAGGGTATCTTTGCCTTCGGGCCATCAAGTTACCATTCGTTTTGGTATGTTTTTGTTTGCGGCAAAGCGAAATGCATGAGACAGCTTAAGTGAGCTCCACTAAGGTGGTGCTGCTGCGTTGCGGGGGAATGCGGATGTGGATGTGGATGTTGACAAAAACAAAAGGGCTGCCAGGAGTGCCAGTGCGGTGCGCTGGGGCAGGGAGCGAGTGTGAATGGGTAAGTTTTCCCAGTTTTTGTCTGGGTTCGTTGCTCGGCATTTAAGTGCAGAGACGAGCGTTGTCCTGGTTATCCCCATCTACCCATCAGCCCCCTCAACCCATCATCGCATCCAGCATCCCAGCAGCCAGCAGCCAGCTCTCCGGTTTTGTATTGTTGTGATGAATGACGCTGCATTCGGTCGAGTTTTTGTCCCCATGCTCCGACAACTTACAAGACACGGACATTAGCAACAACTAAGGGTAAGGATACAGTACAGGACTCACAGAGTCCTCGCCACCCAATGTGAGGTGACCTTAATGGTTTTATGCACGACGAAAGGATTAGTTTGTTGTGTCTGCCACAGACACCGGGCCCCTTTTTGGTTCTTTGCGCCTCCGACACTGAATGCTCATTAATTTCTTGGTTTCGGTTTGTTTTTGCTTTTTGTGGGGGAGGAAAATCAAATCAGGCCACCAGAGATCAGAGCCCAAACAAATGCCAGATCATTCAAATGAGTCATTGTCAGTTTAAAGTCGCATCTTTGGCACACATCTGTCGGGGATTGATGTGTGGCACTTTGCACAAGACATTTAACACCTGCAGCAGAAGCGGCAGCGGCAGTCGTCCTTCAGTCACGCCCCCCAACTGGAGCTATCTCTGCTCGGGACCAATCAGATTTTTCAGCAGTAGCGGCAGGAGCTGGGGCAACTAAAACGCACATCAGAATAATTTATGATGCACATCAGGCAGAGACCAGGAGACCAGGCGACCAGTAGCCCTGCGGGGGAGCGCAGAGTTGTGTTGCTGCAACACCTTTCTACACGCAACGTGTGGCAGTGTCCAGGTTGAGCTACAACTTCGATGTCCATTTTGTGGCCATAATGCTTGGCCATAAGTTTTGCCCTGCAAAAACATAAACAAGCTAAATCAAGTCAAATGCGTCAATAAATCTTTGAGAGCGTCCGACGACGACGTTGTCGACGCTGTCGCTGTCGCTGTCGGCGTCACCGTTAACGTTGGCATGCAAATGCCAGGCGTGATTCTGGTGTTCTCTCTGTGCGTCGTACACTTGATATTAAGAGCCATAACAATTTAAGTTGATTTACGCTGCAGCTGAGGCTGAGAGGCACAGAGAAGAGCACGCGAAAAAAAATGATAATTGAGTTTGGGTCCCGACCGCCTGACCTTCTAATGGCCGAGCATCGCAGCAAAGTCTTCGCCGGGTAATTGAAATGTGCACGCATAATTAATTTCCACAGCAAGAAATCTAATTGTCCCACAGTTCAGCGCCCAGTGTGGAATCAATTTGAATGCTGGTGAGCAGAGGGGCGTCTGGCGGCGTTGATGAAATTATCATTTCATTGCCGGGGAGTGGCAAAAGTGGAGACTGGGCTTTTCGCGTATTATTGTTGGCACAGCGGCTACCCAAGCAGCTCGTTACCAGCAGCAAAAACAATCAGGGCAGAGCGGAGCGGAGCTTAAGTCATACTGGCAGTGACGATTCCTTCCAGAGTTGTGTAATCCGTCGCATCAGCTGCCAGGAAATGATCTGAGCTGAAATGTGTGTGTGTGCCGGATGCGGAATGCGGTTGGATATATTTTGTCAGCATTTGCATTTAGCCGTCTTATGTCTTTAGGGTTCTGTGCCACCCCACTCCATTGGATATCCATTTAACTGTAAATGCACTCGAACCTGTCACTCCTCCAATCCTCTCTGCACCTCAGCCGTATTCGGGTTAAGTCAATGTTGAAGTGAAATATGCGAATATTTTTGAGTAAATTTTGTTTGTTTTCCTTGTCCTTCTCGGAGCGTGTGCTCCCCACATTGTTTGCTGCTGAATGAATCGCTTGTTCTGGCGCAGTGCGGCCAGAGAAAAATAACCTACAAGATGCACGCCCGGCAACGGGCAACCGAAAAAAAAACCAGTTGGCTGCCACGGATACGCTCGAGTGTTGGAATTCTCGCACGTTTGACGTGCGCGCTCGTCGTCGGCGGCGACTCACATAAATTCATCATTTTATTCAAAATTTCACATTCGCTGACAATTTCATGGCCTACGAAATGTGGGCTCGATTCTTTGTTCTTTGTACTCTCTTTCGCTCTCTCCCACTCGCTCGCTATCACCCGCTGTTTGATACCCTTACATAGAGTGTTATGAATTTGATGAAATAAAATGCCAGCCATATACGGGATGCATTTTGTTACACTTATCCGGCCAAGTCTAAGGCTATTTGCTATAGTAAATATATCGGATGAATGAATCTGCAAGAGTATCTTCGCACCCGAAAGGACAGCTTTCCTTTGTCGTTCAGCTTGTTAATGGCACAATGTCTCTGGCCATTGTTTTATGCGAGCATAAAAATATTTGCACAGTTGCTTTTGCTCTTTAAATGACGTATATGTAATATCAGACATCTGCCCGTGCCTGTGCCTGTGCCTGCACCTCGTTGGTGGGTGAGAGTTGTTGCCAGGAGGAACGAACCTTGGCAGCGCCTGGCTGGCACTTCATTCTGATGCCGCACCGCGTGATAAGTGGGTCAGTAAAACGCGCAATTCAGAAAAGAAACGGAGAGAGGGAGAGAAAAAAAAACCGAAACTGAAACTGAAATAATAAAAAAGTGTCACACCTGCTTGGGCCCGGGGTGGGTGCTCACCTGGGAACTTTACATAAATGTTATAAATATAATAAAAATCTTATTTACACGCTTTTGAAAAGAGAAAGTCCAGAACGGCCCGCGCATACGGATCGTGAATTCATTTACTTTCGCATTTGGTTTTATTTCCTTGCTCGCCCCCGCCTTCCACCCGCCTTCCCCCCGCCTTCCCCCTGCTGGCACCCCTTTTCGGGGCAAACACTTGATTCGAGCAATTTATATGTGAGAATTTCGAGCAGGCGTTACCACGATACACGGCACTCGTACACGGGCAATAACACAACTTTTATGGCCAATTTTTTTGTGTGCCTCGTTTTCGGGTACCTTGATTTGGCAAACGTGTGTTAAATTTTGCAGACTGACATTCGGCATAGACCGGGAAAGTTCTTTGTCCAAGCGGGATCATCGAGGGTTTTAAATATCTTCAGTTGAGCGATAGAGATCAGCGAACATTTGATGTTTCCCCTGTTTTCTTTTCTCACGCATTGTTGCTGAGATGGAACTGCGAAAGAAGCGATAAATAAACGGTTATATAAATAACATAAAACTAGAAACCGTTGCCAAATGGGGATAGTCGCTGATTTTAATACTCTGGCTGCTTTTTATAAGGCTAAAATAAATCACTCCAAATGCCGGCTTGCCTATTTTTAGAAGGTTATTGCTCCGACTGCCCAAATATTGTTCCAGAAATTAGTTTGCTCCAACAGGTGAAGATGAATTAAGCCGGGCTGTTTGATCTTATATAGCAAAAGAGGAAACTTTGAGGAATCGTTATGTCTTTACAGATTTAACCACAATTTAAGCTTAAGGATGTCTCCATTCGAAAGGGTATAGACATCGTTAAGCGCATGCGAAATTTTACATTTGGTGTTAGGTTAAACATTATAAAAGTTTAGCTGCGGTCAGTGAACTTTAAGTGGGTGATTTTGTTTGTTCTAGCCTTAAAAACAAAACTTTAAAGGAACGTTTGCAAGATTAGATACATATGAACACCAGCGAATTATAGCACCGTTTGCTGCTCAAGTGTATTCCGTTTCATTTGAAAGTTTCAAGCAGCTACCATGGCAAGCAAGAATTCGAATGATTATAATTACTCTTCTATCTTGTTCTCAATCTGTGTGCAGACACACCCAGCGTCGTTGACATTGCTTTCGGTTTCAGTTTGCATTTTCGATTTCAAGGTTGATCTCGACCTACATCCTGCTACAAATAACTGGCTGTCGTCGGCTTGGCTGCCGCACGTTGCACTCTGGTTCCCAGCTCCTGTGTTGGTGGTGGTGGTGGTGCCTCAGAAAAAAACTGTTGCACATTTAATGAAGGCGCCCCGCCGCTTCACGCCGCCACTCCACCCCTGTCACTCGTAATTTATGCTTATCTACAGACCGCACATAAGCGGCACATAAGCTGACAACAATACGAACTCGGGAGTGCGTGGCTAGTTGTCCAGGCGATTGACAACATGACATTTTAAATGCGAAATGCCAGTAGCCGGCCAGGAGTTGGCGGACAGGAGCAGTTCCCCCACACACTCCTCGGTCCGCGCAGTCAGGAGCAGTTAAATATGACAGCGGGAGCAACAAAAAACTAGCGCCGATTAAAATACAACCTTTACGTGAGCTCCATTCCAATTGGCAAATCAAGCCGAGCGATGTACCATGTGCCACTATGTGCGGGGCCAGAGCTCAGTGTGGCTCCTCCCAGCTTGGAGCGAATCGGTGAGACAACCTTAGAAGCATGTTTGAGTCACTGGCACGCGTTCCCTGTACCGGCTCCATTTGAAGTGTCTGGAAGATTGACAAACGCCAGTTGGCCACTGGGCCGTGGACAGTCTTTAGCAATCGTTTCAACATGCCGCATTCCGTGTTAGAGCCAACTTGATGAAGGTGTCAATAAAACCAAGTTGTCAATGCTGCAGTCAGTCTCCGACTGTTCCTCCAGAGCCCCCAATTAGCTTACAGCTGAAATCACTTAAGTTCTCATTGCCTTTTGTGCATAAATTGTTGCCAAAATATGAGTGGCTTTTGGCTCCGTTGTTGTTCCTCTTGTTTTGGTTCTCGCTGCTGATATTGCCTGTTCAGCATGCAAATCTCGTTGCCAAAGAAGTGGGGCAAAAACTTAGTTACAAATGTTTCTTTTTAGTAATTTTCGGTACCCTTAAGGAGGGCCCATGGGTTCTGAAAGGGAGCTTGTTTTAGGAGGGAATATTAAAGTGGATAAAAATTAGTTCCCTCTTGCTATTAGACATCTAAAATATTTGTGTTTATATGCAATTTAGTTGCAGCTACGGATTCCGTTCCTCTGTTAAAAAAGAGCATTCAAAATTCTTTTATTTTCCATTGCAACTTTTCCTCCTTTTGGCATTTATTCAAATTAGCCTTTAAAACAAGCAAAAGCAGAGCATTAAACACACTGTCACACAGTTGTATACAATTGTATTTTATATATTTAACTGTTAAGGTTTCTCTGCCACAACTCTGTGCGATGGACGAGGCAGAGGCAGACGCAGTGGCAGTGTCAATGGCGGGCTAATTAAAATGCAACGAGCGACGTCACAAAGGGGAGCGAAACGCCAAAAGATGCTTAAGTTATTACTGATATTATAAAGAACATTGTTAACGCGAATTGGTCAGCGAATAAGTTAGTTGTTGTTCCATATCCACCATTAATGTTGAGGCTGCTGTGTGCTTAAAATTTTAAATGCTGAAATTTATGTGCACTTAACGTCAGTTTGGTTTCATCAAATATAATAACAAATTGTCATTAATTGTTGTTTTTTGTGAGGAGCAGCATCTGTTGTTCAGTTGGCTTGGATTTCCAGCTTCCTCTTCGTCTTCCCGTTGCTGTTTGCCGGACCAGTTCCCGACCTATGGCACTAATTACGTGCTGCTGCTGCTGTTTGGTTGCCAGCTTAGACAAACTGACGGCAACGACAAAGTCGCCTGTCCACCGTCGAGCGTCTACTGTCGGCTTCGATGCTCGCTAATCCATTACCCAGCGTCATTAATCTAATGAGCTGTTGCCTGTTGCCCCACCGCTTCTACAGCTGCTAGCCGAGTCTCTGGCACTGGACACTGGACACAGCCACTGCCCGATGCTGCCACTGGTGGCATGTGTCGAGTTTCTGCCCACTGCCTGTGCAGTTGACCATCGATTTGTGCTCCAGTTTACTTACACATGTCAACATCATGGCCATCGTCCATCACCTGATCCCCCAATGTGTTAATACATAGATATGCGATTGTGCCACGTCCCAACTCTGCCCCCTAAACCCCATCCAGCTCACATAGCTTTGTCTTGTGCTGCGGCTGCTGCTGCTACTGCTGTGGCCAGCTCGTTTCTCTCTTGTTTGCTTGTGGCAATTAACTGGGACTAAACTGTTATCAGCTTGTCGTTGAACTGTGAGGACTGCGAATACGCAACGTTGTCTCAGGGACATCGATGCATGGGGTGTTGCTTCCATATTCTCCCCAAAGTTCTCCTCTTACTTGAAATGAATAAAGTTTCGGGTAGAGAAAATAAATTGCATTTCTTGCTTCGACAAACATGCTAATGTTGATTGAGCGAATTCCCAGAACACATGCACACTCACACACACACACACACACACACACACAACACACAACAAAACACTTGAGCTGCTAAGTCCCCACACTTAGAACACTTCCTGCTTACGAAAGTTGCTCCTGCCTCGATAAAATGTTGTGTCGCCAAAAGCATTTCTTTAATTTAGTTGTGATTCAAAAATTGTCTTACTTTACATGCAGATGTGTGTGTGTAGTTTGTGTACATTTATTTATATTTTCTTGCTTAGCAACTCTTTTTGCCAGTCTTATTCGTTGAGTTTTGGTCTGGACTCGGTCTTTCTTGGCTGTTTTTCTTTGGGGCTAGAAAGTTTTGCTCAGTAGAAACTTCTGGACAGGCGGCAAAACAAAGGCGCAAAATTACAGTTGCAATTTCTGTTACATAAATTTATATACTGTAGAAATTCTACAGTTTAAACAACAAACAGTCACAAAATACAGAATCTCCATGAAGCTCTTGTCCTTGCGAGGAGTAATCCTTTTTGTAATAATTTCATTTAAATTTGAAACGACTATTTTCGGTGTCCTTTGACATGTCTTTAATGTAGTTTAAGGTTTAAGCCTGAACTTGTTTTCTTTTTGCGCCTTTATCCATATATTTGCGTCGTTTTTTTGCATGTTCTCCCACTAAAGAATATTTTTCTAAGACACAGAACGCTGTTTTTCTGCCTTGCAAGCCCTAAAAGCCAGTTGCCATGACAGTAATCGAAGAGTACAACTCTGCTTACCGGTTAGGGCTGTAAAAGCGCCCTCCCCATCGGAAGTTGTTTACACCGTCGTGAAATGCAGCTGCTGTCAATGCTCAATGGCAGCTTGTGCCTTTTTTTTCTGTGGCATGTCAAATGGTGGCGTGAACGCTTAAATTGATTAATTTCCGGCTTTAAAGATGGGGGTAAACCCATGCAAAGTTAACTGCCAAAACAAGGGAAGCTCTGCAGATAACCAGTGGGTATATATTTTGTTGGGGCTGTGCAAATAAACATATAAGCGTAACTAGATGTGTAGCTTTTTTGTGCCCACGTTGTTGCTGGCGGCAAGCATTTCCGCAGTGGTCCGACACAAAATTGGAGCACTTCCGGTGTTCCTACAAAAAGACAAAAACAAAAACAATGCTCTCTAAAATAGAATAACAATAAAAAATAAAAAAAAAGACCAAAAATGTTCTCAGTTATTTCTTGGCAACTTTGTTGCAGCTGCATTTCGCGTAAACTTTCAGCAGCAGTCTGGGGACTGAGGTCTGTGGACTGGAGTCTCGATTTCTTTGATGAAGAAACAACAGCCACAACAACAACAGAAACAACAACGAACCGCAACCACCGCTTCAGAGTTCTGTTGAATCCGTGTTCACTGTTCCAAGACCCTCGCCCGCTCTTCCAGCGGCACGGCACTCTGAAAGAAACAAAAAACAATTACAGCAACTAATAAAGAAACATTTAAAAAGCAAAAGTTTATGCTGCAAAAGCACGGCTGGGCTGCCTGAGCGAAGATCGGACGGTGTCGGGAGAAGCTAGATGGTTGGTGGTTGGGTGGGTTGAGTGGCTCATGGTGGGTCATGGCTGAAGTGCTGAGCGCTCAGCTGAGCTGAGGCTGAGCTACGTTGTCCTCTCTTGTCCTGCGCTGTCCTGTCCTGTCCGGCAGCAGTTTTCCTTAGCCGTACATGAATAAGCAATTAAAAAGTTGTTATTAAAATGATTATGTAAAATTGTAATGAAAGTGTTGTGTTGTGTTGCGTTGCGTTGTGTTGTGTGTGTGTGTCCCGAGCACTTTCCTTCCCTTTCAGTGCAATGCGGAGAGTTTTCTTGTAGCTGCTGCTGCTTCTTCTTTTCAATCAGTTTTCCAAGTTTCGTATACGTAATTAAATGGAATTACGCCCTGGGGGTATCTGAGAGGTCTCCGGCTGATTGTTGATAATTGTTAATAGGGAAACTTTTCTTGCCAGACTTCACTGTACTGGGCAGTCCCACAAATTGATAGCTCCTAACCGAATCGGAGCATGTCAATGCCAGGACGGGACAGGTGACTTCTATCTGCTATTTGCTGTTTGCTGTCCAGTGTGGTTGCAGCTCAACCTTGTGCCACTTTCGTCAGCCAACAAGCCAGCCGCAAACTGACTTTCCTATCCCGAAGCAGATGACAAGAGACGGGCAACTGGGTCTCAGGATGCGAGTGCGTTGCCTAGCTGTGCTGCCCAGTTGTGCGGCAGGTTTCTGGCATTTTGTTTATTTTAATTAGTGGAAAAAATATGTCCCCAGCACACGCAATGGAGTGCTCCACTTGGCCAGCTCGCCTCAATGCGTTCCACACAGCCGCAGGTCGACTCAACAATGCAGCTTTGTCATGCAGCAGCAGCAGCAGCAGCAGGAAGAGTGCCAGAAGAAGTGGGGCCGTGGGAGAGCCGGTTCGGGGTCAGGCCAAGCATGAAAGATGGCAGATGCGTTAACGTTTGTGGTCTATCTGTCCCAGTGTCTGCTCCGTCTGCATATGACCCCCAGTTCCACCGACAGCAACCAAACTCAAACCCAACCCCATCTCATCTTCAGCGCACATTGTCGTAATGAGCACACCGCAATTTGTGTCGTGTGCTGCGGGCCGTTTGCCATTCATTTGGTAAAAATAACAATTAAATGTTTTCGTAATGGCCTCTGTCCCGGACTGGGTCGGGTGCTGTCCTGTCCCGTCCTGTCCTGTCCTGCTCCTCGACGCTACGCTACGCTCTGGCTAACAATTCACTTTTGTTTTTGGCCTTGTTGCCGCTGCTATGAAAATAATTGCTGTGCAAATATTCTTCTAACTTACAACGTTGTGTATTTATTTTAGTTGGCCTGACGAACAGTCGCCTCCGGCATTCCCCACTGAAGAGCATCCCGCTCCAGATGCTGAAGAGCTGCTCCGCCGCCGCCAAGGCTACTCTCGCTTCGAGATGTCATGCACATTTCCTTAAAGACTTGAAGCGGGCAATAAAGCAAGTCCAAGTCGCACCCTCGCACCTGTTTGCTGTGCCATCCTCATCTCGGGCAACCACTTATTATGATGATGCATTTGCAGCAGGCAGCAGGCAGCCTGCCCCTCTTGTGAGGTTAGTTTGTGGGGCCGGGGATGGGAATGGTGCGGTGCGGTAGGATCCAAACGAGCGCAATTTTGTTTATTTCCGGCACAAAATAAACTTTCAAGGATAAGCAAACTTTTTGGCTGCCGCTGCTGCCGCCGCTGCATCCTTAAGCAAATTTCATGAAATAATATTTTAGTGGCGCCAGGGGCAATATGTGGAGCCGTGGCACACACATCCGCAACCTGCGGCATCTGCCAGCTCCCCCATCTCCGCCCGCCACGTCCGCCATTGCTTCCTGTCAGCCGTCAATAGGTGGGGGACGCGCGAGGTCGGGGTGCCAGGCAACCGCACAATATTTTTAAGAGCATTTAGTGTTTTATGCACCTCTCGCTCAAAAAAATCTCAATTTATGCAGCTTGGAATGGGTTGGGTTTTATCTGCTCTCCGCATCCTCAAATATTTATATAGTTTCCTCTCTGGCCAAACATTGCTCAAGTCTTGGCAAAATATTTGGCCCGTCTGCATGTGTTGGAAAGTAATTAAAAAGTGGATGGAAAAACCGCGGATCTAAATAGGGTTAATTCAACAATCGGCTGTTAAATAACAGTTTTTTGTGTGCTGTCCGGGGGTTTTGCTCGGATATTTGCTTAAATATTCAGCAGCTTAAATGCTAATTCTCGGCATCACCAGCAACTGCTTCGGCCCCATCCGGTCTTCGGGCTGGCACCACCGCAGCGCACTTGAGGCATTTCATTTGCCAAATGTGCGGTGCCTTGTCACACATGCCGCCAGCCCATCCCCCAGCTCCAGCCAGTTGATGGTTGCCTCTTCTGCTAACATCATTGTAGTTCTGTTTGGAACCCTCCCTATGCATCCCTCCACCCCCATTCAAATTTCTCTCTGCTAATGAAGTGTGATTGAAATTTTGTTAATTTGCTCAAGTGCTCTCCTGTCCTGTCCGTACCCCACTGCCACACCCACATCCACATCCTACCAAGGCATTCGCGCACAAGTGTGTGTGTGTGTGCTCTTGCAGAGTTTCTTATTTACATAATCTCAAGAATTTACCATGAATTTCTAAAGATTCGCTTAATTGAATGCAGAAATAATTTGTAAGGGCTTCCGTAAAGTTGTTCGCATAATTTGCTCTCCGAGCACAGCATTCAAACCCAACGAAAGAATAATCGAAAACGGCTGGAAGGAATCTGGCAATGGAAAGGGGAAAATATTAGGTCTCGTCTCTCAGCTCAACTGTTGCGAAAAATAAGCATAAGCCTCTGAAATGATTTGCATAATTTTTGCATCCATCAGAGCAGCAGCTAGAAACTAAAAATTATCTCGTTCTCTCA
The DNA here is from genome assembly GCF_008121235.1 of Drosophila subobscura. Classification (NCBI taxonomy): domain Eukaryota; kingdom Metazoa; phylum Arthropoda; class Insecta; order Diptera; family Drosophilidae; genus Drosophila; species Drosophila subobscura. The sequence goes on along the minus strand of NC_048533.1, from coordinate 22,931,105 downwards.
GGTAAAGGCTGGATATTAGAACTATCAACTATATTTTGTGCCTAAAGTGAGACTTAAATTAATTGAAAAATATTAAAGTAAATCAGTTTAGGGCTTCGGGCATCGGCTACCTTTTGCTATCCTCGTCAAATTAAATTTGCCAGAGCTTTATTACGCAATTTTGTGAGAGAGCAATTCAGCTTTAATCGAATAAAATGCGTAAATAAAATTTGCTAGAGGAGGAAACCAAAAAAGAAAACGGAAACCCACCGCAGAGTGGAAGACAAAGCCACGGAGAAGGTGAGCAAAACAGACTAGTATTTTGCAGCGATGTTAACAAAAAAAACTAAATCGGAATTGCACGGGAATATTTCACATTTTTTTAAGGTCAGAGCAGACGTAAAAAAGGAAATAAAAAACAATTACGAGACGCTAAGCACTGGCAGGACAATACACTGCCGTGCAGGACAACACGTTGCTCGGGAACGGAAATGAAGTTATTATCCTTGTTGCCGCTGCTGCCGCTGCTGCTGCTGCTTCTGCTAGTGGCAGGCAGGCAGGAGTGTAGACCATGTCCTTACGGCTGAATTTAATGCGGCTGGGGAGTCTTGTGGGAAATGTTTCTTGCTATTTTTTTGTATGTCCTGCGGCGCTGCCCATTAGCTAGAGAGGAGTATAAGGACTGTTCCTCTGCATCTTGTGAAGCTCATTTTGAGGTATCAAAAGTGCACGTACTCCATGTCCGGGCTGGCTGCCTCAGCTGCGGCTGCTTCTGCTGACCAGAATACAATTTATATGCAACGGAAAGGCTCGCAAATAAAATAACATTGACAATTGCCAATTGAATTGCCGAAGAAATACTCGTTCTCTGCCATTTGCAATTGATTTAGACATGCCATGAGAATTTGCGCTTATAAATTTGTTCGTGAATCGCCTCTGAGACGGCAATACGCGCTTTGCATGGCTCCATGGTGCGGCGGCATCATGGTCCATGATAAATCGTAAGGCGGCCAGCAGCCAGCAGATGCAGCTCCAGCTACAGCTGCAACACTGTTGAACTTCAACTGAAGGTTAGCCACCGACACCGCCAACGCAGTAAGCAAACATGACCCGGACAGGGCCAGATACAGAGTGGCAGAGGGGCAGAGCCAAGACCCGGACAGGACCATGTCATGACGTGCATGGCGAGGCGAGTACGTGTTTTGGTCTGGCCTGGCAATTGCCACGCATTACAGTTGCTGCTGCTGCTGCTGCACTGCAGTTACTTTTGTGGAATGCTTAATTCATGCGTGCGAGTGTGGTGCCATCGTTTATGATGTGGTTATGCTGCTGCTGCTGCTGCTGCTCTGGATGCTGCTGTCTTCATCCTCGTGCTGGCATTGTTTGCTCCGTTGTCACACGGCGTATGCGTAATGAGCTTACGTACCTGCATGCGTGGGCGTCGGTGGGTTGCTGGTGCTGCATGTGCTCATGCCACAATTAGGCATTCCGACTGGGGCACTTGCATGGAGCGCAGACAACTGTCGACATTACGTGATGCTGCTGGCCCTAGATGCTGCAGAGCCCCGAGGCCGTAAGTCTGTGCGTATGTACGTATATTGAAAACTTTAAAACGCTTCGGATCAGCATTGGTTGTTGCTGCATTTCGTGGTTGACTGGCCCGCACAGGCTTGAACTCTGAACCTTTGACAGCTTTGCCAGCATTAAATGTCAACACTTACTTTCCACAACGTGCCCAGAGGCACGATGACATTTCCACAATTATGACAAAGTGGGAAAATAAAATCCAACATTTGTCCGTCTCCCACAAAGAGAAAGAGAGAGAGAGAGAGGCGGGTGGATCATCCTCTGGCATGCAACTGGCTGCGAGAAGTGATGATATCACCAAGAGATATTAAAATTGCTACTTATGGGAAAGTATTACCAAATTTCTGCACTCTGAATTAGCTTTCTACAACTGGGGAAATATTCTGTTGCAAATTATTTCGTCTATTTTGCTTACTTGAATTTTCATACATTTATTTGCCGATTCTGTCTTATGTTTCCTGTTTACTTTCTCGGCTTGAAAGAGCAAATCGAATTCGTTGACACCCGCTCATAAATGTTTGTTTCTGTTTTTGTTTGCGTTTGCGGTCTTTGGGGTTGAGTACTTCCATGACTCAGGACCTGCAATGACATTTATACATATACATTTATATCTGTCTGTACCCGAGAGTCTGTCCATTTGTTCGACTGTTGATTACACGCTACTGCTGCTCGTCATCGTCGGTGGCTGTCCCCTGGCACCTCGACAGGTTGATGATGGGCCGCAAGTCGAGCGGGCTTAAACGGCGCTTAAATGCTGCGGCTTCCGCGGCATCTCTGGGCGGGCTCTGGCCGCGTGCCCTGGGACTGTTGCTGATGCTGGTTTTATCACTTGCATGGCCAACGATTGTGCACTGAACTCGCATTTATGTCTATTTAATTAAATGGGCTTCCACACACGATTCCCAATCGTTGTTGTGGAATATAATTTAAAATTTGCATAAAGCGAAATTAAATGCAAATTACTAGAGCAAACACGCACACAGCCACACGCAGACAGGCAGCGTAGAACATCGCAGAAATTAGTACGCTGGAAGCTAACAAACAAGATACATAGACGCGCAATTTCGGTTTATTAAATTACATTTAATTTTTCCAGAATAACAATGAAATCGCTGCGTGAGTGTGAGTATATATTACATTAGCCGGCCGCGATAATATATTTTCGCTAAGCTTTCTAGCTGGCTTTGTTCCTGTTTTTTTTTGTGTGTTTTTGGTAACAAATAAAATAAATTAGGTTGTATAATTAGCTGGCTGGCTATTTTTGGCATCGGAATTTATGCTGTGTAATTTCTATGTTGCGAAATTATTAATTAAATTGCTAGTTTTATTAGCTGTCATTCCAGTTAGAAATTTTGTGCCTTTGTGTTGCGCCTGCAAATTGCAATTCAATTTCATTTCCATGAAATGTTAGCAGAAGAAAAACCCGAAAAAATCAAAGGAAAAATTACGGAAAGATATGAAAAATTGAATTGTGTGCCTAAAATAAATTGAATTTTGATTGCTGCTCGGCAGGTTTGCTCCTGCTGGCTGCTGCACTAACGAAGCGCCATTGTTGCCACGCCCACATACACACTCTCAGTCATTCAGTCAGATCGTAACTCTCTTCCAGGAGGGTTTATTAATGACGATTTGTCAGCCGGCTGCACGTAGCTGGCCCCAACAATATGCAATGCAAATTTCGTGCGAAAATCTCATTTGCCCAATTCAGGCATGGAATTACATAAAAAATATAGGAGAACCCCCATCCACTGCTATCTATTTGAGGGTCGAAAGGTGTGGTGTTGAGTGGAGTGGAGCGTGTCGATGTTAATAAAATATTCATGGCATCAATCGGGCTGGGTCCTGACACATGCCCCAGCGCCTGAGCCAGGAGTCAAGCCACAACAATGGCTGGCCAAATTTATGCTAATGTATAACCCGGCAATGGCCTAGTTGAATTAGCAAAGTTCTAGCTGATGGAATCATCCGGATAAGTATAGCTTCGAGTATTAAAAGTCCATTTCCATGTACACTCATCCTTGCATAATCCCAAAAATTGTGTCATACATCCATTACGAGGCTTAACCCAGCCCCTCCATCACTCTGCGTAGGAGTACATGTTAAATGTTTCGCATTCCGAGTGAAATGAGTGCGTTTTAAACGCTAACGAAGCAATTGTATGCACAAATGGAACATTTACACACAACTTTCACTAGTGGAGAGGACAGATAAAATGCACTCACACTCAAAAAAAGTTAGCAAAAGGGAGTGGGAGTATGGGTTGGATTCCTTTGCCATTAAAAGTCAAATTCAAATGGCCGCTTGACCCGACCACTGCCATGGCCAAAGCCATGAACTTTGCCAGTCGAATCAAATGCCTTTCACAATATGTCATTGCATGCGGATAGGGATTCTCTTCGTCTCCATTTCCATCTCCATCTTCTCTGAGGCTTGAGTGCCCAGTCCTGGTCTGCTGAGTGGCTCCTGCTGTTGCCTCAGTGATTATAGCAATTCATTTTGTTGGCTCTTCCCTTCCCCGCTTATGTGCTGTCCAGTGTCCGAGTGTGTCGAGCTGTTGGTCCATTCAATTTTATGGCTGTATTGTGGAGCAGCTCAGCTATTTGGTAGGCTTCAATTAATTAATTGACCTGTAATGAGCCTCCGCTTGTCTGTGATTGTGACTGACACTGAGTGGCAGACCCCAGAGCATCGATAGAAATTAATAAAAATAAGTTCTCATGGCAGTAATTACAAATTCGGGGAACTTTACTGTGTGGAGGAATTCTTTAAAAATAAAATAAATATAATATAGCCAAAAGCCACTCAAGTTCTTGATGAATGCCATTCATGGCCAAATCGGATCTCCATGCCCCGCAGCGTTGGCTTCATTACGTACAGAGTCTGGCTTGGCTTTATAATGTTATCATCCTTATTCCTGTTGCCTTATGAAGCATATCGCATGACCATATATCAGAACTGCTTCCTTTTTGAGTGTACCAATTTGGGCTTTAATGCTGTGGCATAAATCATTTTTTCGCAATTCGTTTCAATTGCATAAAAATATTTCATGCTGCTTCAGCTTTCGCTTCTGCTGCTGCTACTGCTTTTTCTTCTGTGTGTACATTTGCCGAGGGCGTGGCTGAGAATGCGAGAGGAACTCACTCGGTTGGCTGCTGGCCTGCCCCAAAGGATGAGACTGTGGCAGAGGCTCGAATGATGCACGTTAACATACAAGCAAATGCATTTGCCATCTACCATCAACCATTTGGGCACTGCCTGCCTGCCGGGGCCACAACTTGGCCGTGGGCCAGTCGAAAGTAATGAAAAAATGCGTTTGCCAAAAAACCAAATACATGGGCAGCAGCAGCAACAGAAGAAGCAGCAGCAGCCAGCAGGACACGCTGTTGGCCAAGTGGAGGAGCTGATTTCTGCCCACTTATGCAAGCATCGAGGCGAGCGAGTGTGCGGCAAATAAAAAGCCAGCAGCAGCACCAGCACAGTGGCAGTGGCTCCAACTACAGTTCCAGCGCCAGCTCCAAGGCAAGCACCGCAAAGCGGAAACGGAAATCGGAAACTGTGCAACTGTGCAACTGCCACCATCAGAGGCAGAGCCAGAGGCAAAGGCAGAAATAGGCGGCACCGGCACCAGGACACGAGGACACAAGGACAACAGCAGGCGGGCCTGGGATGACGATAAAAGTGTTGCAATTTATGGTCAGGCTAGATGGCGCCCAGGCACAGGGCCCAGGCCTGGTCTCAGTTTCGGTTTCAGCCCAATCACTACCCCAAAGCGAAGACCCAGGCCATAGACAGAGAAAGAGACAGAGCCAGCTAAAGTTTCTGGCTAATTGATTTTGTGATTTTATCTTTTAATGACTTTTTCGGAAAGTGCAAAACTAAACTGTGGACTGTCGTGGCGCCTGCCTCGTATATATTTGATTTTAATTGCATTATATGCACTGCTTGCCATACCCCTCCCAATCAACGCACAGCAAGCAGTTTATTAAGCAGCGACAGCTCAAAAGTATGCACCAGGCCCATACGCCACTTCCATTCAACACGCGGTGTTCGCGTTTTAAAACGCGTGCGAAACGCGTCGCAAGTTGAGTTCGTTTCAGTTGTCAATGCTCTATTGACAGTCAATTGTTGAAACCTCCAACTTTCAGCTGAGCACCTCTGCCGTTCTCGTAGATTGTTTAAATAAAAATTGTTAAAATAAGCCAGAAAAGCATGTCTAATATCAAGCATGACCAATAGAAAATGTACATTCTTCGAAAGCCCCAAAGTTTAGTATGTCCAACCAGTCCGATTGAGCATGTTGTGCCTTTGGTTGCTTGTGTTGCTGCTGGGCATAAATTCGGTGCAGCCAAAAGAGAGGCCCAATCCAAATGAGCTGAATAATTACCACAGCAATAAAGCCATTCTGTACAAGGAATTTATTAAAGACTGCACAATGGCCAAGGAGGATGGCATCTATACCACACACTTACCCGGCACCAGAATGAATACTTCAGTGCGGTGTGTGGCCAGCTTTTTTGGAGGTGGCTGGACGGTGATTCAACGCCGCAGGGAGAATGATTTGGACTTTCGAAGGAACTGGGAAGCGTATCAAAACGGATTCGGGAATTTGTATTCGGAGTTCTGGTACGGACTGGAGAAGATCTATCGCATCGCAATGTCCCACCAAACGGAGATTTTCTTTCTCCTCCAAAACGGAGAGGGCACTCGATCGTATGCCATGTACGATCGCTTCACCATTTTCGGTCGCAACAATAACTACACGCTCCGCACCCTGGGGGAGTACAAGGGCGAGGCGGGCAACGGCATGCAGTACCACCTGAACATGCCCTTCTCCACCTACGACCGGAAGAACAATGAGCCCAGCAATGGTCACTGCTCGCAACTCTTTTGGGGCGGTTGGTGGTACAACAATTGCTATACCAGGTGGGTGGCTTAAGATCTCTCCTGTCTGTTCATCACATAGATTTATTTGTAGCAATCTAAATGGCAAATATCCGGATAGAAAGGAGCTTCGTAGCCGTTGCTTTCGATGCATTACTTGGACCTACTTTCAACAGTATCGACCGCTGACATTTGTGCAAATAATGATTAGACCCAATCGTAACGTGCAACAAAGGATGATAGGATAGGAAGAAGCTCTAAACCCCTTGTCAGAGTTTGTTTACCCTTTGCTAGCGTATAAAAAAGAGAAGTAATTGCCGCAACTAATTTGATTAATTATGCTTGTTTATTCTTCGTTTTGAATGTATTTTGGTTGTTTGTCTTGACATTGGCATTTTTCATTTGTTTACAATTTTTAAATCGTTTTTTTTTTGTTACGATTTTTATGGCTTAAACTTTAAGTTGATATTTGCTTGTGTGGAAGCTAAATGCAAATGAAACATTAATACTTTATCCAATATTTTATGCGTCATTAAATAATCCATTAATTAACAATTAGTCGTATGTGTCTGTCTGTGTGTGTGTGTGTGTGTTTGTATCTGTGTGTTTGTGTGTGTGTGTGTTGTGAGTTCATTTACGTGTATCCGTTTACATCATTAAAGCAAATATTTACAGTTTTATTGTTTAATGCTCGTGTGTACTCAACAGGAATCGCATGTCTGTATGTATGCGTGCATTCTCTATGTGTGTGTGTGTCTGAGTGTGTGTTTAAATCAAATGGCGTTCACGAGAGATAATTAATGCGGTTCACGGCCGAGAGCTCTAATCTTATCGCCATCCATCCATCCATCCATCGAGGCTGCGCACATTCGCATATCCTTAACCAAATCGAATGTTCAACACGGCTCTGGGGCCACCTGCATTTAGCTGCTACGGCTGCAGTTAATCGTTAGTGCCAGCATTGAGAATAGCCAGATAGTGATGCCGCCAATGGCCCCTTGCCAGGTGAGCGCTGCTCTGGAGGTTGTGAAATAGGCCTCCAAGAAGCTGCGCAGTCCCGTGCCCGACGACAGCGTCACTGGAAATGGTCAAGAAAATGCAATTTCTACGGCTGCTACAGGCTGTTGCTGCTGTTGTGGCTTACCTCTTGCCGGCACCGGATCCTTTTGTGGTGTGCCCAACTCGATTTCCTTGTACTCCTGATAGAGATCGCCAATTTGCGCCGTGCAACGCAATACAAGGCCTCCACCAGAGCCACTCCCGCTGCCGGTAACCAATGCGTTCGCTATGCCATTGTCATTGCCATTGCCATTGCCATTCCCGTTGCCATTGCCATTCCCATGGCCATTAATACCGGCCACAAAGTGCACCGCCTGCAGCTGCAGCTTCAGACTGAGCCGGGATGCTATTAAGTTGTCAATCGTTCGTATGTACTGCGTTTCTTCCGTGGTTATCTATCGGAGAGGGAAGAGAGACAGAGAGCACACAAAAGAGAACAATCAAATCAATCGCAGCGTCCACAATATTGTTTTGGTTTTTGTCATTTGAATACTAATCAAAAGACTGCCTGAAGCTCGGTGCTTCATCCATCCCCCTCACCCAAAATGTGCCTTAAATTATTCATGGCGTGCTTCCAGCTGCAATTGCACTTGCAACTGATTTTCCCTACCGTTTCCGTACCCGAGAACAAGTCAGAAAATAATGTTCCAGCATGCAGGCAGCAAGGAAAAATAACAGAAATATAAAAAGGGCATGAAAACTGAACGAAGTTTCGAATGCCGAAGTGAATGTACACTAAAGAATGTGCCCAATATAATTTCCACTGAGAAGATAAAGCCTCATAGATGCATTAGAATATACTACAAGGACTCTCACATGATTTAGGTAGGAGAAGGATGGATCGAGTGTTTCAAAGTCTGACCCATAGCTATGCCTCCCTCTGTTAGTGTATATAAAACGTAAAGTTTCGTTCCGAGTTTTGTGCAACTGCATATGAATGGCAATTTGTCGTCTGTCTCCTGGTCCCCCTACCCACTCACAGTGGGTGTGTGTGTGCGGAGGGGTTATTACGAGCATGTTGCACTTGTGGCAATGGCTGGCTGCCAGTGGCAAGCCCTGGCCCAGCGAAACAGAGCCGGACAGAGCACAGCTGAGCAGAGCCACTTGGCCAGGCATGGGACAGTAGCAATGGCAGTGGCAATGGCAACTGCAATGCGAGGCAAGGAAACGGACACTGAAAGCGAGCGAACGGACATGGGCATGTCATATTTTGTTGTTGCTTGTGGTAAAAGTTGTTGTTGCTGCTGGGCATTGCCATTTAAAAACGAGTTTTCAATGTTGCACCGTAGCAGGAAGAACAGCAGCAGCAGCAGCAGCAGCAGCAGCAGCAACAACTCTTGCCAAGCAAGAACAGAACGACAACAAAAACATCAAGAGACACTTATTCACTCATCCGCCTGGTAGGTTTTTTCGCCTCTGCAAGTGTCCGGCGTTTTGTTTGAGAGTGTCCCTGTCCCTGTGTCTGTGTCTGCGTGTGTGTACAGCACGTATGTACGAATGTATGCGTGTCCAGCTGAAGGTTGTTTGCATCGTGTTCTTGCTGCTGCTATGCAAACTGTTTATTTGATGCTTCCATCACAGCATGCCTCTGCCTCAGCCTCAGCCTCTGCCTGCGTGTCTGAAAATTTCATTTCCGCCATGACACCAGCAGCACGAGAAGATCTCCCACGCTCCGAAATGCGACTGGATTGTTGACACAAACATATACAGAGTTGGAATATACATAAAACGAGTTCGCTTATGCGTCACTCCTGTACATTCTTTCCGCTTCATTTGGCTAAGCTTGCCCTCTTCCGCACACACTCCCGCACTCCCACACTCATATGATTTCCGTTTGGCGCATCTTTACCGCCGAGTGCGAAAAGAAAACTCTAAACTGCCGTGCAATGCTTTTAGTCGCAAATGGCGCAGCGTCCATTGTGTGCCGGTTGGCAGTGGAAATGCAGACGCCATTTTGAAAACGGTCGTGTTGCCATTTCCGTTCTACTGCATGTCCTGTTGCTGACTCATCCTCAGCCTCCGCCTCCGCACTTTTCCCTCCCCCCTCACAGCTTAGTTCACATGACAACCTGAGCTGTGCTCTAAGGCCAGCGAAAACTCGTTGGCAATTTAAATACAATAAATATGCATTTCATTTCCACTTACAAACTCATTTGAGCTCCATTTACTTATGCATGTATTTTGCACCCCCCGCTCCTCCCGCTGGCTACCCCGTAAAAAAGGTGTAAGATATTACAGGTCTGCCAGAATTTGGGTCAGCTAGGAGGGACGAAGGCAGAGAGAGAGAGAGAGAGCCAGCTAAGCGGCACACTTGGAAAAAAAGTCTAGGAAGTTCAATTTAGAATTAATAAATTGCAGAATTTAATAAAATAATGGACCCAATGCAGCATTTGTGTGGGGCATAAGCAACGTTTCTCCAATAAATAGTTTTTGGCCAACATTAAAGTTATGTCCCCTAACTTGGATCGCTTTTTTGCTAGTGTAAAACGCTCTCAAGGATATATCGCACTGCCGCTTTACCTTTGGGCCCACCTTGCCCCCACACACACCCACAACATTAAAAGCAAAAGAGCTTCATTGCTGTGTTTCCACTCGCCCCTGCCCGCCATCCTCAGTTGTTTTTGCTGTCGCTGGTCGCCTTTTAACCCTTTTTACAACAGCATCACACACACACCCACACACACACACACTTACACACACATTTTGTTTCGGGTTTTGTGCGTTTTTTGGCTTAGCCTTTTATTTTATTTTATTTGAATTTTATTTTTATGCTGGCTGGCTGGCTGGCTGGCTGGCAGAGGAAAAGCCGAAACGCAGCGACATAAAAAGTCGTTTTCAGTTTTCTCTCGCTTTTCTTGCTGCCCTTCACCCTCCTCCTGCTCCGCCTATCTGGCTTCTCCTAGCCTCCTACCTCTTCGCATCCCCCGCCCGCTGCCAATTTAATGCCATGTAATTTACGAGAAACTCTTAAGAAGCCAAGCGCTTTAATTAAGCATGTGGCTGAGGCAGCGACCCAAAAGTGAAAATACCCTCATATTTCTTGTGATTTACCTTTATGGGTACACCCCTCCGCGACAGCACCCCTGTGGGCAATTAAATGAACATTTGGCATTTGCTGGCCTAAACATTTTGCCGGGCAAATTGTTTTCCAACAGCATTAGCCTGGCCCAATGCCGAGCTTGCACAAAACTTTTGTTATTTTCTTACGTTGTCTTTGGTCTTGTCTGGTGCTGGGTTTGATGCTCTGGCATTTAATATCGTGTTGATAATTTCTGCCAAGAAAGGATTATGCAAATTGAGAGTAAAACTTTTGCCAGAGCGCAACTAAATATGCAACTCATCAGTGCCCGAAGAGAAAATTAATATTATCATTGGCAAATGGTAAACAACACTCGGTGTAAAATATTTACACATTTCAGGCGATATTTAAAGTATCCATTGTAGGGCTATGTCGATTTTGCTTTCATGGGTGAGGCCATCCATTAATCACGAGCTAAGCTAAGCTTTAATTATGTTCTTAGTTTGCTGTGCTCAATAAATAATTTATCAAAAATCGATTTCCACACAAATCCAAATGTCTAATGGGTCCCCCGTCCACATCTCGTAGTCCCCCACTGATGCTGGCCACGCCAGTCTCTAATCCCAACTAATCCCCATGAATCACCCCAAAAAAAGGCACGAGGCAAGAAGACCAACCAACGCATTTTGAGCCACTTTTCCATTAATATGACAGAAACTTTTTAGCAAATTATGTTGGTCGTTAAAGTTTTTTCTTCCCCATCTTCCATGCGAGTATATTCCATCATCCCCATCCCCCAGCACCAACACCACTAGCCATTGCCATTCCCATGTGTGCCACCCGTTGTCTCAGTGGGTCACACACACGCCTGGCTCTGAGGTTGCTTTAATCTCGAGTTGGATTCTCGCCTCGAACTCAACACGTGCTGGGTCAATGCTTTCAGCCCGAATTATTTATTGCATTGTTTTGTGTGACAGCCACCGTGGAGAGTGAAGAGATACAGCATTTAAAGAGCGTGAACAGCTCCGGCAGCCAGATCATAATTCAATATCAAAAAGGCATCTAATGCCCCGGCATAGCATACGGAGTATGAAACTAAATTGCACGGCCATTGCCGCCAGAATGGATGCCTCGCACTGTCTGCCCTGTCTGGGCCAACATAAACACAGTTCGGAGATATAAAATTTTATGTGACAAGACAGACTGAAACCCTACACATTCCCAATCCCGCACAGCAGCGTACTTTTGTCTCGGATTTTGTCATTAGTTGGCCTGGCTGCGAAGAAAGAGGCAAGCGGCAAGCGACGGCGTCTAGATAAAATGTTAAACGGCCTGCATATGAACGGTGAAAGCATGTGTGCCCCCCAAAAAAGTAGACTATTGCGCAGCGACAGATATAAAGCGACAGGATAAGACACACACAGAGACACAGAGGGAGAGTGAAAGAGGAATAGACAAAGCAACAGACGTACTAGGGACAGAGGACGTAGCAGGTCGCTCCGCTGCACGTTATGTCTGATGATGTGGGTAGACATAATATAAAAATTTATGAAGCGTTTAATAAGTTTTCTCTTAGCTGGTCCAGAGCGGGATGGGGGAATCCAAGAAAGTTGAATTCGGGGCGTGTCAACTGAAAATTTGTTCATCTCGTAAATTCATTTGAAACCCGTTGTCCTCTGCCTGCTGTCCGCTGTCCGTTGTCCTTTGACCATCGGTCTGTCCGGCAAATTCGTTTTTGCCAGAAGTTTAACGTAATTTATTTTATGTCGTGGCTATGATTAATAACACAGAGACAAAAAAAAAGAAACGCTTTCGGGTTAGGACTGCCCGGGGTCTGCGGTCAAAGAAATGTTACGAGTATCTGCAAAAATATAGCGAACGCCTTGATTTGCTTTAAAATGATTGCCCGGAGGGCACAATGTCCGGGCCGGGGACTGCCGTTTCAGTGCTGATTTATGCAGCTGATTAGCAGCAGTCGCAGAATTGATGCAAAAATGGAAACGCTCTCGAATGAGTAATGATGCTTCAGCGGGGGGTCTGCTGCCATATCATTCCTGAATCATGCATATGACTCTGCCATCACATGTTCAGGCTCCATGCTCTACTCACCCTCAATCTTTATGATAAATGACAGAAGGGAAATCGCACAATCAAATCAGAAGACAGGGAACGGCAACCCTTTTTGGTTTATTGACTTCATTTGCCTGGAAGGGTTTCGGGCTTGAGGTTGAGCCGCTTCTTGCCGGAGAAGACTTTTAATTAAGTAGGTAAGCTGAGGAAGGAGTGGAGTGGGAGTCCCTTCTCATTCGGTTTGCTTGGGCTCTGATTAAATTACATCATATTCATAAATAAAGAACAAATTTTGTGAGGCACGTCGACCGAGATTATAACCGAGACACATGTGCCCAAAACGAGCACAGCACGGAGCCAGTGTAGATGCCATTGCCATTATGGAGGATTTACGATGCCGTTAGGCAGTTCAAAGCTGTTTAATTAGGCACAGCCCTCCACTCTCTCCCTCCCCCTCCTGTTTGCTGAGCCCAAACATGGCCAAAAGTGGAGACAACAAAACATTAATTAGCAATCAATGCAATGCTTGTGCATACAATACATGGAATTGATGTCTTAATTGCCAGTTGAGCTTGGCATTATGTAAAGCGCTTGAGCTTTTGCCTGAGCCTCGAGACCCGAGTCTCGTAATTGCCGGGAATCTTGCGGCACGGGGGCGGACCCACACTTACCGGCACGTTGTTGATGGTGAATCGGAGCTCGGACCGCGGCCGCGATGGTGGCGTACTGCAATTGGCGCGCAGCACATCGCCGGGCTCGTAGCGGGTGTGCTCCGTGAACAGCTGCGGCCGCTTCTCTGGGAACTCTGCAAGGACACACAGAAAGAAAAAGACCTTTAAACGGTGCCAACACTTGACTTGGCTTTTGCTTTGAGACGCAAGACAGCGAAACGAGAGCTCGGGCTCAGCCTCGAACAGATTCACAGTTCAGAATTTTAATTGCTGCCAACGGAACAACGGCACAGCTTTGCACCATTGTCGTGCCACCGCTTGTGGCTCTGTCATGTCAGTTTTGTGCAGGCAACGCCCGCTAATGAGACAGAACTCTGTCGTCGTCGTCGTCGTCGTTTGGTACTCACCCACAACTTGCATCTGGGCATAGGCCGTGGCCGTGGAGTAGAGCGGCGCATCGGCAGTCACCTCGCAGCTGAATTGGCCGGACAGGCCGAAGCTGACGTTTCGTATGAGCACCAGGGTGGCGTTCGAGCTGCCCTCCTGCAAGCATAAGAGAGAACATTTTCATTTCGTTGCACAATGGCCGCACCATGGCCGGCACACTTGACTTACGTCCACTCTGATGCCGGGATACTGAAAGACCTTCGTGTGCGGATACTCCCCGGGCGTGTAGCGGTAGAACTCCATTTGGCCGCGGTAGAACTTGATGGAGTAGAGCGGCGCTCCATCCAGCTGGTAGTCGCACCGCAGTGCCACCGACTGGCCGCGCCGCACCGCAGGCGGTTGCACCAGCAGATTGACATCGCGCAGCGTCGCCTGCCCAACATCTGAAAGAGTGTAAGGGGAAGGCAAGAGGGGAATGCCATGAGATTTATTCAAATTGATGCGGCGTCATAAAGGAAAGGCCTGGCTGCAGTTCGGCAGGGGTCCAAGTACAGGTAGCTGTACTCTCGATATTGCTACATACTGAAGGAGGGCACGGGGGGTACGGTTCGGTTCGGTTGCCTTGTTTATTTTAAAAGCTTTTGGTGTTGGCTCAAACGGTAGGCAGCCTGATGGCCACAGCATGGACACGCATTTGCATAGTCGTTCAGGAGCGTAAAACAATATTGAATCTGGCTGCAGCATCAGAGTTACGTTGTCCTCGTCCTTGTCCTCTTCCGTTGTCGTTGTCGTTGTAATTTTCTCGGCTCTCGCACACAAATCCATTGGATTAAGAATTGCATCCGTTGGGCCCACGCGGCAGCAAGAGCAACATGCAACATGCAAATGACATGCAGCATACTTTTAGGCGATTAAAGCCTTAAGAGTTCCCAGCCAGAGCACACCATCATCATCAGCATCAGAATCGATGATGGCAGCAGCCAGAGCAAAGTTGACTGACTACATCAAAAAGCAATTTTCCATTTGTTTTACAATATGTCCCTACCCCATAGACTCCTCTGCCCCACCCACACACTCACAGACTGGCTCACAGATTGTCGCACACACACACATTCAGACTTCCATGTGTGTGCCTGTGTGTTTGCGTTCAAAGTGTGTTTGGCTTTCCATAAACTCGCAAATCGTTTAAGCCGCCTTACGAGAAGTTGTAAACCTCTTTGCTTCCCTCCTCTTTTTTTTGCACTCTTCTGACTGAATCCTTCTGCTGCCTCGCTGGCGACTCGTACTCGGATTCCCTGCCCTTTCTCCGCATTCATCTCCAGCTCTTTCTTGTGGTGTTTTTGCACATGTGCCTGGTTTCAAATAGAAATCGTGATAGCAACGCAGCATAATCAATGCTGTCAAGGCAGTGTGTATGCCTCGTGTCTGCCTCAATTTCGTCACAGTTACTAGGAGTCGTATGCCTACACCCCCACACCCATACACGCCTCTGCCACACCCACTCGAGAAACAATATCCGTTTGACTGCTGCTTGTTGCGCTGTTACTGCTGCTGCCCCCTCCGCACTTCTGTTTCGTTTTCATCTTCATCGACAGCTTCCACAATGTTTTCCTCTGTTTCTGTGCTCTTTCCTTTCTTTATTCCTACTATTTTTCCTTTCTTTTTTTCCTGGCCGTATGTAGTTTGAGCCTGGCTCCTTACGGCCATTTGCCTTTCGGAAATTAGGCCGGGCTTAGGTTTACGGCAGCGCCCTGCAGTTTGAGTGGCTGATGCAGATTTCCACACACATGGCACACGCCCACTGGGATTTCCAGCTAGAAGCAGAGCGATGATGAATTTTTGTGAGCAGTGATTTGGTCGGGCAGCAAAGAAACAAACGGAAGTAGAAAATCTTTATGGCCCTTCGATGGATTGCCAGGGATATGCCCTAAGCGAGAGCATCAATTCCGGCTTACCAAAGGCAGCAGCAGCTTAGCCGGATTTAAAGGCAGCCTCCCTCCCACTCATACACATACTCCCCCCACCCATAATGACCTTAAATTTGTGCAGTTGCTCTCAACGGTTTACCGCCCGCTAGCAACTTTTATGCAACTTTGCCAACACAAAGCAGGAGGGGGGATAAAAACGAGCAAAAAACGAGATGGAAATTGTGAAATATGTGCAGCTGTGATCATAAAACGTTTATTGACTGCAAAATTCAATATATCATGCATTCACCATTATGACAATATGCAGTTGCACAAACGCACACACACGCACACACACAAACGGATATCTGTGTGAGTGCCACGGGCGTAGTTGTTGTGGGAGCGAGAGTTCTGGGAGGTGGACAAGACATTCTTTATGCTCTTTTGAGCTCACAAGCACTCCCAATGCCGTTTATATGCCTTTCCTATCTCTATTATTTGTGGACTGTGTGACTTATGTGTGCTAGAAGACATCTTGTTTCAGCTAAGGCTAAAAGTGCCACAAAAGTAAGACACAAGCTTCCTTTTCTGAATGAGCAAATGAACCCCTTTCTGGTTAGCTACGCCGCTGGCCAACATGCTATGCTCATATGTGCAAACGTATGCTACCCGCACACTCATAAACTTTCAGCCACGCAACTGAGTTGAGCTCGCACAGATTTAGTTACAAATGAGCGCGGTAAATGCAGTGGGCGGAGCTGAGGAGATGAGGGTCCTGGTGGTCCTTTGGTGGAGCAGTAGCAGGAGCAGCTGCTGGGGAAAACTAAAGGCAGACGAACTTTTTACAGACATGCGAGTCCGGGGGCACTCAATGGAGGAGCAAGTGCAAGCCATGTGATGAACTCACTTGTGATAATTTATGGGTAATATTTTTATTGTCATATAGAGCGGCAGACGCAGGGAGAAAGGAGGAGGAAAGGCAGAGGCGGAGGCACTGTGGCAGACGCCACGTCGCTACCAAACTAATTTAACTTATTGTCTGGCTCCCAGCACTGTTCCTGCTGCTTTTCTTGCTGCAGGTTCTGCCTTGCGGCTGCCTCGACTCCTTGCCAGCTGCTTATCCCGTTGCGGCTTTCTGGAGCATGATGTGCAATAATTTCAAGTGGAAAAAAATTCCTTGCATACTTCCCAACGCCAGGCAGGAGCAGAAAGAGAAAGAGATGGGTGAGAGGAGTTGTGGCAGGGGCTCTCGAGTTTGCGTCTTAAATATTTTATGTTAGTTTTCAAGTTTTGTTTTCTCCACTCGGCTGTCTATTGCCGCAGCAACCCCTAAGCGGCGCTTTCTTGCCCTCTAAACGAACACTCCCCCATACTCGTACTTGCCCCCAACTGTAAATTGGTTTTTCGGATGATACTACGAACATCGAATAAATGTTTTAAAGTTAAACAATTTACGCGCCAGGCAATAACAAAATGTTACACATGAATTCTTCATGTAATTACGCGAGGCCAAAAGCGAACAAAATTAACAAAAATATAAATTGCGCGGTTGCACATACAAAACAGGATCCAACAGACACACACACACACAGAGACCCTCATGCCGCTGGGCCAGAGATATATATTGTGGCATTTCGTGATAATTAACGCAATATTTCTGCCGCGCAAAATGCCAAAAAAGACCAACAAATATCGAATAACTTCCGCGCCAACAACAGGCACAAAAAATGCTTGCAATTATTTAGCATAATGCAAAAGCAAGAGCAGTACACACACACACATATATATTTATATTTATGTGTGCGCAAAGCGAGGATATATTTGCATAATTTTAGAACATCAAAATTGGAGTTGAAATTACATTTGAAGTGGGTGGAGTTAGGAGAGTCTGAGAGTGGTCTACGGTCAACGTTTTTGTAGACAAATTGGCGCTGTAACAGTTTTGAAAAGTTGCTGACATATTTCGCCAGGCCAGGCCAGGCCCAGACAGACAGAGACAAAAACGAGAGATAGAGATGGAGCTAGAAAGAGAGAGGGAGAGGGAGAGCGAGCACTGGCACTGGCATGATATAATTATGTGTTGAATTATGAATTGAAATGCTGAAAAGTTTTTATAGTTTTTATGCGCTCTGAAAACTTGCCATTCAACTAACATTTTCGGTCAACATTTATTGCTAATTCCAACTTCCATGAGAGTGTGCGAAAATGTTTTTAGATGATTTTAATGCACTCGGATCCTATTTGGCAGAGTCAAAGTTTATCGAGTGGCACAGAGCCTCCGAGATGATGGCGTCTAAAAATAGCCAAAAACAATTTCACTGACTCTCTGACGATGGAACATTATAATTCGATTCAAGGCGACCAGTCTGAAGTAGGAAAAGAAAATGATAGATCATAAATTATTACGCACAGACATGTCGGATTTATTTCCATTTCACAGGCAAAAATCAACATTTATCTGCTGGGATATATTTCCATCTTTCGCTTTAGTCTTCGGAGTGTTTTTATTAAAGTTGAGCGAAAAGCTGGCATTTTTGCATCGGGCCAAATAGTCATCAATAAGCGTGTCAGAGGACATGTGCCATGTTTCTGCTTCAATTCCATCTTGGGCTTCATCTCCGTCTTCATCGGGCTCTTCATCGGCAGCTTTTGAGCTTCGCATTTGCATGTGTCAGTATTGGCAATAAACATAAAAATGAATGTCTGCCATGTGGGTCTCCATTGTTGTCCTGGCTGGTGCTTCAGGATGCCACGCCAGAATGTTTCGTTTCGTTTCCATTCAATTATATTTTATATCACACAGTTGCCACACAAAAGCCAGCATCAATGGCTGCTGTCGTGTTTAATATTTGCTGACAATATTATTGTTGTCTTGTAGATAGTTTATGGTGTGTATTGGAGTCTTGAGATGCGTTAATCAGGATGCTATCCAACTGCACTGAACGAATCGCTTTGATCGTTGATTATCCCAACTGTTTTATAAAATTGATTTTGTGGCTAATTGTGCTGCAGCTGCAACACTTGCCACACAGATTCCTTTGGCCTAATCCCTTTCATTTAGCCCACTCACACTCACACAGCTGAATAAAGGCAACAAAGGTGTAGCATCGTTTGGGCGTCAGTCGGTTGCGTGTTTCAGCTCTGATAACAAATTGCAGTACAGGAACGGGAGGTGTGTTGTGTTGTGGTGTGGGTGTGTTGTGGGTGTTGCGTGGCGGTTGGCTGGGGTGTTGTCCGTGGGCGGTGGCTGAGTGCGGCTGATGAGCCAAAAATAAACCACACGAACCTTTTGTAATTAAATGTTGAAAGCAATTTCACGCCCAAAACCAATTCACGCAAGCTATAATCAGGTGTGGGTCTCCTGTCTCTCACTCTCTTTAGCTCCTTCTCTCTCTTACTGTTTGTGTTCCTGCCTGGGGGCGTTGTTTGGGCCGTTGTTGGTTTAAATAAATTTAAACAAAATGTGCGTAATTAATGCGTCATACTGGACCCAGCAGCATGAGGCCTCTATAAATCGTTTGCTATCAATTTGTCTGTCCGTTCGTTCCACAAGAGTGTCTGAGAGTATATCAGTGTGTGTGTGTGTATCTGTGTGTGTATATCCGTACGCGTGCTGCTGTGGTCTGCCTCATGTTGCACGCACAATCAGTCGCCTTTCGGCTCTTATCGACTGGCGCTGGCCATTGATTGCAGTTCATTAAGCACGCGCGCAGGCTCACGCACTTTCCATCGCATCCCTTAGCAGCTCGCGGACCCAAAGGCACTCCCAGCCACACCATTGCCCAACACCAACAGCAGCCCAAGCCACCCCAATATCGACACCTGATAACCTGGCCAACTCATTAGCTGCCCATCTCTTTCGCACTTTGGCTGAATGCTGCTGACCGTTGCCGTTGCCGTTGCCATTGGCATTCCTTGAACGTCTCTTGTGCTTTAACCTTTTCGTTGTGCATATATTTTCATAATATTCCCATCACCCACCTGTCTCTCTCTCTCCCTCTCCCTCTCCCTCTCTTTCGTTCGCTTTGCATCTGTATCTGTTCGTCTTTCGTTGCTTTTGGCCATTATTGTTGATTGCTTATTCATGCATTCATTCATTTATTCATATGCCCGAGTCTTCGCCGATGAGCACTTTGCTTGTTTGCTTTGTTATCAAAATGAAAGTTTTCCTACATCCCACCCCACCCCCCGAGCAGCCCCAGCCACAGCCCCACCCCAATAGCAACCCCTCCAATCTGCACAACTGGCCAAAATTAATTGCGGCTGGCTTCGTTCGGCTGGCTTCGTTCGGCTGGCTGTTTATATTTTAAATTAATTATAAATATTTATTTATCCTGATTAGTTAAGTGGATGGCGGGCTCTGACGGTACCCTTCATGCGCTGTTCTGGCTGGAGGAGGAAGGCTTAACCAAATTAATTTCAGTTTACTTTAGCAGTGCACAGCACTTCTGCCCCACCGCCTCCATCGATTACAAAGCGCTGGCTTTAAAGCCAGACCAAAACCGAACAGCTAACCAATCAGCCAGCGGCCAGCAGCCGTCCATTACTCTTGGCCATGGTTCCCTCCATATCTGTGCCCTGCTCCGACTGCCTGCTAACCGAATTCATTTCTCCCGTTCTGCTCTTCTTTTGTGGTTTCCTATAATTGATGGCAGCATCAATTTCCAAACGAAATAATCAAGCAATACGAGCACTCAGATGCACCGAAGAAAGCTGCTCGTAGATACAGACACACACACACACATGAGACGTGGCTCACGTGGCTTGATTTGCCGTGTTCTTGCCTCCATCCGCTGCATACTTTCGTGAGCCAAAGTTAATTTCAGGTTTAAGTGGCAGCAACAGCAACCGCAATGGCCATGGCTACACTGTCAGTGGCAGTTGCAGCTGCTGACGTTGATGCTCCTGCTGCAAAATTATTGAAGGCTGCAACGGACGAGACGTAGATGGGGAGACTGGGCAAAACGTTTAAATGAAAAACACGAGTCAATTTATATTGCGCTGCCATCGCTGCTGACGTGCCCCTTTTCCCAGTCTCTGCGCCGCTTAATCTTCCTCCGCTTCTTGGCGCTATTTTCAAATGTTTTTCCTTTGGCTGTTTAGCCATTTTTTCCTGCTCTGTCAGTTGTATCGTTTTAGACGTGGCACAAAAACGAATCCACACACACACAAACACACAAACGTCGCCTTCCTTCATTTGGCCATGTATGTATTTTGTTTTTTTTTGGCCAAAGCTTTACAAAAATCTGCACAAAATGCACGGAAATTCATCTTGATTTGTGTTGGGGGTTTTTATTTATTTTTTTTGCCAGTGCCCCACTCTGTGTCTCTGTCTGTCTCCCACTGTACACGGTTGGGTATCTGTATCTTATTCAAGGGCCCAAACTGCTGCAGTTTTTCTGTCCCTGTATCACTACAGTTTGGCGGTTTGTTGGTTTCTGGCTTTGTCTGTCTGTCCCTTCTTTTTGTGGGGCGTGGCGCACTAAATCAGAGACATTTAAGCGCATTTTGTTAAAAGTCACTTACTGCGCTGGATGGGCCATGGCGACCATGGCTGGCTCGTACTTACCACAGAAGACGCAGAACAGCAGCAGCCCGTGCAGGAGGCGGAGGCTGCCACCGCTAATGTTGCTGCTGCTCCTTTTTGTAGTGTTTCTGTTGTTGTTGTTGCTGTTGTTACTGTTGATGGTGATTGTGATGTGGCTGCCACAACGACACCTACGCGAGGACGCTGCTGTCGCGGTGTCTGTTGATGGCAACATGTTGCTCGCTCCGGCTCTAACTCTGTGACTCTGCATTTCCGCGTGGTAAGTGCTGGATTTGGCTCGCTGTTTTCCCTTCAGGCGCTGCCCGCACCTGCATCTGCACCCGGACGGTGGCCCAAGCACCGCCGCCGTGAGTGATGTGGATACAGTTGATAGTGTCTGCCACATTGTCAACGTTGTTCTGGCCACTTTGTGAGCTCTGTTTGTTGTTGTTGCTGCCTGCCGACTGCTCCTCAAATTAGACATTAATTAAGTGTGAAATATTTTTGCTTTGTTTCGCTTCGTTTCGGTTTTTGATGCTCGACTCTCTGCAATTATTCTAGGATTTATTTTTTATTTATTTTACACGCACTTTGGTTACGTATTTCTTTTGATTTTGTTTTGCTTATTTGATTTGCTGTTTACGTATTTTCCCATTTGTTTTCCACACTCGAACACTCGAAACACCGAAACTTCCTTCTCCCGGCTCTCACGTCATTCTTTTTCTCTTTCTCTGTCTTTTGCCGCACAGCGAACGCGTCACACAACCGCCAGAGTCGAATGCCGCACGAAGTTTGCCCTCCGACACGAAGAGTTGTTGTTGCTGTTGCTGTTTGCCGCAAATGTTGCTGTTGTCAATTGCCGCTCAGCAACATGTTGCCTGGAAAGTGCCTGACACTTGGGCCCAGTGCCTGTGTCTGTTCCGCGAAAATGTTTGTCACTCGACATTTATAGTCATTTTTAGTGTTGCCCCTAATTGCTTCATATGCCTCTTATGCTGCCACTGCAACAAGGCTTCCTCTCTGCGGCTTCTTCCTGCCCTGCAATGGGAGAGTGGAGAAATGTTTCAATTAGTTGTTGACAAAGCTGGGCAGGCAAAAATATTAATTTTATTGCTCGTGTCGTAAAGTAGCGAGTGTACAAAGTGTTCCTGATAAATAATATACGACTCAGCAAATGCACCAGGGAGTCAGAGAACTCGGCAGCACATTCCACCGATCGTCACGTGCCGAGACCTTGCTGTGCCCCCCGAGACTGATTTATGGGGCAGTGTCGCCAGCGATAAGGCCTGTGCCCATTGACCTTACTCAATCGCCGTGGCGGAACGTGCCCCGGGGCCAGGAATGCGAACCCAAACTGAAGAGTGCTGGCTAATTAGCAGCCAGTCAGTCTCTCAGTCTCTCAGTCTCTCAGTCCGCCACTGTCATGAGCAACAATGGCATCCAATTTGGATTTGGATATTCCGCTGGCGGCTATCAATGAATGGGTTTTCGCATTATTTATGGCATTCCCGAGCTGCTCCATTATGCGCTGCTCTCCCGGAAATACACAATTTGCAATCCTTCAATCGCTCTGCGCGATCCCCACGCTGCAAAAAGAACACAAAAAAAGAGTTGCACGCTTCCTGCCTCCCATTGTGCCTCAATTGCAGCCAGCGCACATTGTTTCGGTTGCCCAAGCAAAGTTTTGGGATTGGTTCTGGGCCCATAGAAAGTTTGGCTAATTGCGGAGAGGGCGGAGAAGAGTCCCATCCATTGTCTGATCCCCTCCAACCCATTCTGGCATCCCTTTGGCTGATGCTAAAATCGTGCACTGAAACCAAAAATCACTTCCGCTTGGTCATCAATTGGTTGGGGTGGGGGATACTCAACTCAACCTCAACCCCAACGCCATCCAATGGGATCTGCTGCACTTCACACATCATTTCCTCTGCTCAACATTTATTATGCCATTTGTGTGAGACCAAATTGTGACAATTAGTCGGCAGGAAAAAGGGCGGTGCGACGTAGGCGCCGCAGAAGGGCAACAACGTTGCATCTATATTTAGTGCCTCGCCCTCTACCCCTCATCCCATCCTATATGCCACTGTTGCATTGTCGAACCTCTCTCTGCGATTCATTTATAATATTTTGTCATTGTCGAGGGCTGCTGCGTGTGTTGCTGTGGGTTGCTGTTGTTGCATTTTATTAATTTGTTTGTCATATTTCCACGTTTGTTTATTGATTAAAATGTGCGCACAGGCGGCCAAAAAATGGGGGGAATTGGTATAGTTGGGGGAGAGTAGAATATTGTCTGCTTCCAGCCGTTGTTATACCCTCTACTTGGTTAACACTAGGTGAAGTATATACATTCAGCCAAAGGCATGTATCAGTTAGTGGGAGATGGAAGAAAGTACTTTAAAGTGTGATTACTATTCCCATGAAGTTTTTACTTTGAAAATAAATCTCATATATTTATAATCCATCAGCTTATTGGGTATCTTTTAGTCGCAATGCCAACGCTCCACATGTTCTTCCTGCGGTGGCAATGCCGCTGCTGCTGCCGCTGCTGCTGCTGCTGAAAACATGTGTTGCCAGCAACATTATCACTGCTGTTGCAGCATTGTTATTTTTGTTCCCCGGCTGTCCCGGCTACACCCCGCCAACCGCTTGCCACTGCCGCTGTCTGGTATTTTAAATAAAACATCATTTTTTGTAATTGTTGCCTTTGCGTGAAACATTCTATTGCCCCAGCACTCATCTGTCGTCCCATGCCCCCAGACCCATACCTCGTCTGTCCTTTGTTCACCTAGCCTGTGGGCCGGGCCCCCTTACATATTCACCCCTCGCCACTCAGCCCCTTGGTCTTGTTTGTTTGTACAAATTATTATGAATGATAATTTTGTCTGTCGCATTTTTCATACATTTTTCCATTCTCTGACGCTTTTATGGGCTCCATTGTTGTTGTTGTTTGTGTGTTTTTATGCCTGTGGCTTTGTTTTATGAATTTCATAATTAATTGTGTTTGACAGGACCTAGTGTTTTCACTAGGGCCATCCATTTTTATATTTTGATTGATTCTACATGAAATTCGGCCATTTATCATCATTGTACATCGAACTGTGGAGCAGATTGCGATGGCACAAAGGTGGAAATATTTAAAATAATAATTTATTACCATCGATACAGTACCAAATACGCCACAATGAATGCTCCTAGAATAGCTCTTCAACAGTATTAAATTCTATTCATTTTAATTGGCCAACTGCGGCTTTTCCTTGACATAATTATTGGTCTTAACCTTTGCCTCCCAGCCCTGCCATGCCAAATGTGTCACTGTCAGTGTGGCAAAACATTTGTGTTGTAATTGTCATTCCTGCCATTCTTCTGGGCGCAAATTTTCCACATACGAGTGTGTATCTGCATGCTTGTCTCTGGCATATTTTGGCCAGAGACAAATGACAAAAGCCGCCAAGGGAAGACAATTAGCTAAATGCGAAATGGAGGCGGAGGCGGAGCGAGCGGAAGAAAGCTGCTTAGAGTCTTGCCATTCCGCGTTGCTTTCTGCTTTTAATTAAAAGCAGATTAGCATTGCGCGTGCAATGTATTTTTGTGTGTTGGGCCCACCCAGCACCCAGGTCAGGGCCTCACCCACTCGGTAGCAAAATTATTGTCCTCCCAACCCAGTGAGCTCTCAGGCGCATTTGTCTGAAGACATTGACAATGACAGCAGCTCAAGAGTAGCTGACTGAATGTCGTATGTATCTGTGTATCAGTGTGTGTGTGAGTGTGTGTGTGAGTGTGTGTGTGAGTGTGTGTGTGTGTGTGGGGTTAACTGTCTCCGACAACTGCCGGAATAAAGCCAACGCCATTTGGAGTGCCACGCTCCGAGCTGCTCCAGCACCCAAACTCCAGCTCCTTCCACTTCTGTCGTTACTTTTAATTCGAGTGCTTGAATGAAATATTTTTATGCATACTTCTTGGATGCACTGCACCCTGGAAGGAGGGACACTTCAGTGGAGGATAGCAGAAAGAGAGGGAGAACAGAAGGGTGTCTCTGCCTTCAGGGCTTCGTCTTGTTACTCGCCACATCAGTCACCGCTCACTTGACACATTTCGCCTGCCATGATGCAATTGGCACCAAGACATGCCCAGCACATGGGCAATAAAAGTTGCTGCTGTTGCTGCTGTTGTTGTTGCTACTGTGTTGCTGCTGCTGCTGCTGCCACTGTTGTTGATGACTTAAAAATAGCTACAAGTTTTTCACACCAAATTGCCAGAGCTGCAGCCTTGCTGAGCCGCGCGATGCGATGCGTCGACAACAAATTGAAATGTTGATTTCAAAGTTTCGGATCGACAGAGAGAGACCCGCCAGCTGTCAGGTGAGAGACCCTCGAATTGTCATAAATCTGTCGCCGCAGTGGATGACATTTTCGGCATTGATCTGCGGAGTGCTGCCTCGGTTAAGCTTCCTGTATTTGGGGGCTGAAATTTAATTGCCTGCTCGCAATGTTCGCACCAAGTCAAAGATTTTCACATCAGCTTAATTACCGCACGAACCACGTGTTCTGTTCGTTCTCCGTGCAGCATGCCCCACGTTTAAATGGAGGGCCAGCATCAGCATTTCCATTCAGAAAGCACACACACAGGGAGAGAAATTCAGAGGATGTTGCAGCAGCAGCAGCAGCAGCAGCAGCAACATGAGATGTGTGTGGGGTGGGCCAGTGGCTGTGGCTTCACCAGCTCGTTGGCTCCAATTTGCTGAACTTAATTGCCACAAAATGCGCATAAATGCGTTTTTATTAAATTCGCTTTAAAATTGATTTTGCACGCCCCACGATCGGCAGGCATGTGGTTGCATGTGGAGCCCCCAGCCTCCCTCGTATTTGCCCACATTTGCGGTTGGGTCTGCACTGAGCCTCTTGCATGAATGGCTTTTATTCATAATCATATTTTGAGAATTCATGTACATTTACTCTCTCACTCTCTCTCTCTCGTTCTCTCTCTTATTTGCAGCTTTTTGCTGATTTCGTTTATTGCTTGCCGCGAGGCAACTTGACTTTGAATCTGTGGCGCGGCTTTTGGCTTCTGTTTCCACTTTTAATGCCGCGAATTAATTAAAAGCCTTTCGCAGCAGCAGCTTAGAGAATGATGTGCATTGTTCCTGCTCCGCTTTCCCGTTTTTCATGCTACTTTCTGCTGCCACGCCCATTTGCATTTAATCTTGAGAAAAATTAATGCGAGCTGCGATTCGCTGAGCGTGCGAAATGTACAAATGAGCCAAAAGAAATAAGATGAAGCTGAAGATTAAGAGCTTGAACAAAAAGTGTCCGTTGTATTGGTATCGGGTTCTCAGCAAAAAAGGATTGCATCTCTGATGGAGATCCTAAGAGCCTAAGAGCTAATATTATTTGGCATTTTCCTTTGCTTCTTTGCTTCCCAGCCCAAATCTCACACAAAATCCAATTACGTAAAGAGGAAGAACCCCAGCTAAGGTCAAAGCTCGAGCCATGCCCACCTCCCACATAAACCATCTCTCCCAGTGCCACTCCCACCCACAGAGAGCACTTGAAATCCAATTTTCATAATAAGCATGAAAGGCGAGAGCCACCAAAAAAAAGAGAGGATAACGGATGCGAATTTAATAATAATATAATTTCGGCACAATTATCTCAACAAATTAAGCCAAACCGCCGAGCAGTTTAGTTCAAGTGAGCAGATCTAACCTTGTTGTTGGTGTTGCTGTTGGTGTTGGTCCTGCTGCCACTGCTCCTCCCTACACCCTCCCTGTCCCCTCTCCTGCTCTGGCTGCTGCTCCTGCTGTTGTAGGCTCTTTGACCCAAAACGACAGCTCATTTTGCGGGCAGCTCTCGAGCACATGGGCCTGAGGTTGGGTCGTGCTTTTTCGAGTATGGCTCGCTCTATGTAATTAAATTGAAATTTCAATATTGCGAGTGGCCCAGAGGATGCCAAAGTGAGTGCTGGAGGGGAGCAGGCTGGCGGGCAGAAGGCAGTCGGCAGCTGTCGTCTGCCCCCCTTCGGCGAACTCCGCTGATTTATAAGCCGTGGCCAAAAATTGCTGCAAAATTAAAGTGTAATTTATGGGGCAGGAACTCTGCGTTACGGCGGAGTCTGCATATCCTGCGGATCCTGTTTATCCGCCAAGTGCGTGAGCCTGCTGCTAGGCGACCTTGCACCCTACCTCCTCCTCCCCGCAGTCACACCGAGTCAGCGATGTATGCGAAAAAATGAAAATACTTGGCAGGCAGGCTTAATGTTGCCTGGCCAACTTTGACCCGCCCCGGCGACTCTTCACCTTCGCCTTCGCCACCCCGCTCCCCGGCACCATACGCAAAGTGTTAATGTGTTTATGTGGATGGCGATGGCGATGACTCCGCCATACGTCCATGTGGCTCCTGGCTGACTGCCCCAGCAACAGCACCAGCCCCTGCTCCTGCTTCTGCTCTGCCACTCCTGTGTGCCCGCTTCGAGTGTCCTTTGCTCTTTTGCGCCGTTTGCCACTTGAGTTATTTAAATTGCGTAAGTGGCGATGGCAGGAGCGGGGTTGTTTTAAGGCCCGGCCAGAAAAAAAGATTGATAAAATATGTTAATTGCGCCTGTTGTGTCTTGTGTGTGTCTCTGTGTCTGTGGACCAGCCTGCCGCTGCAGCAGGAGGCCTTGCATGAAATTGTCGCCAACAATGCTGAAAAGTTAATTTTCTTGGCATTCTGTAGCGTAAATTTAAGGCGTTTTAATTATGTTTATTGCATGCTTCAGGACCCCAGTGCTTGGCATGTGCCTGAGACTGAGTCTTTGTGCGGCAGGACTCAGTTAACGGCGACCACAGTTGCCAGGCGGCCCCTTTGGTTGCCCTCATCCAAGGGGAGTCTGGTCCATGGCAACGCCAAGAACAGGAGCAGTCGCGGAGCCGACTTCAAATGAACCACATTTCAATGGGATTCGCATCCACATTCGCAGCGCTCACCTGACCATCTAATTAACGCAATTAACAGTTCACGCTCCTCCACTCCCTACTCCAATCAATTCATCTGCACTGTCGCATGCGGTTTCCCTTTTGGTTAATAAGCATTTTGCTACACAGCCTTACATGTTGAATGTTTAACTTCAACTAGGAAAATCACCATTGCCCTCTGTGTGTGTTCATTATAATTTATAATTATTTCTTTGACAACAAATATGCAGCCATTGCCGAAAGTTTAATGAGCATTTTTGGGTGCACAGCAGGGCACAGAGCTTACGGCAGGGCGACGCAGTGAAAGTTTGCTGCTCACCTGCTGCGTTGATTGTTCCAAATAACAAACAATTATTTCAATTATAGCTCCACATTCCCATATGACTTGCACACAAGCACAATCTGTTTTCACTGAGAAGTTTTTTTGTTAAATAAGGAATACATTGGATGGAGGAATGTTCCCTAGGGTGGCAGCTACTGGTGGGTAAACATGCCCACAAAAATAGCACTCAAAAAGTTTTCTGACAGGATCTATCATATTGACTTTTCTTTTATATTTAGAACAACTTTCTTAAATAAAAGCACTCATCATTGTTGCTATTTTTGTTCTTTGAACTCCTCCCATTTATCCCCAGTGCAGCAACAGAAACATTTGCACAAAATCAACAATTTAAATATAGTAATGGGAAGTACGTTTTGACCGCTTTCACGCTTGACCCACAATCAACACATTCTCCCCAGTTTAACCTTTGACTCAAGCACATTCACACACGCTTACATACACATGTACGAAACAGAACGGACAGGGGGCAGAGTTGGTATGTTTCTCTGCTATTGGCAGCCAATCGAAGGCATTTCCCTGAGCTCTCTGGGGCAGCAATTATTCGGTGAGGCTTGCATGTGTTGTGCTCTCGTCGTTTCCCAGCCAAAGGTTACATAATCAAAGCCTAGGCAGGGCAAGCAGCTAGCCGTAGCACTCGCAGTAGCAACAACAACGAGTAACCAATTCGAGGCATCTTTTATGTGGCCTGACTTTTGCAAGCGAATCCAACCCAACCAGGCCAAGCAGCAGCACGGCAATGGCAAAAAACAACTTCCAAGTTTTGCAGCTTTCTATTCACATGTAAGTGTGGTGTGTGGTGTGTGTGTGTGTGTGTTGTGTGTGTGTGCGATTGTGGGAAGTGCGTTTGTGTTGGTGGCTTGTGTATATCCTTCCTGCCTCTTTCCTGGCGTCTTTGGCTTTTGTTGACTCAATTTCCGTATTTAATGACCCGTTGCCAAATATGCCTGAAATTTTCAAACCGATTCCAGCTGCTGGCTGCCTGCTAACCCCTCGACACGCTTCACTGAGAGTGTGTGTGTGTGTGTGTGTGTGTGTGTGTGGTTTCCTGATTGAGTTCACCCTCCCCACCCAACCACTCCTCGGCGGGTGTAACTTTAAGACTGCACACTTTTGGAGGGTAAATCAAGATTAAACATTATGAAGCGCAGCAAATGCAGAGGCTCAAGGGCTCACAAGCTCATCAAAACATATTGCAACATCGCGGGGGTGCCCGCTAATGATATCCGAAGCATTTTCCATTTGCCGGAATATAACCAATTCTCCCCATTAGCGGTGGAGCGGGGATTCCTAGCGTCACTGCGGACGTGGAATGGAAACAAATAACCGAAATGCGATACGCAATTATAGCTTAATCCCTGGCAATAATCAGATGCTACAGCTTCAGCCACGGCCAGATCAGCTGCGTGAACCGCACGAACCCTCAAGCAACATGTGTGTGTGGGTGTAGGTGTGTCTCCATCCCGTATCTGTGTGGGTGTCGCATTGCTTTTGATAATGGCGCATAAATGTTTTTTAACAACAGCAAACAAAGGCAATCGAAAAGCCCCCGAAAAGCGGAATGGAACGAAAGGAATAAACGAAATCAAAGGAGTCTGAGGATTGGAAATTGTGGGGAGAAAGCATCATGGCACATAAACAACAATAAACACGCTTGTCCGCATCCCCTGCCCACCCCCCTTTCTGTGGACCAAACATATTATATTGGAAAAAGGATATGGCGACCAAGGGTATGGGGGCATTGGGCATGGGACATCGACTTTGGCATGCATAGGGCGTCGTCGACGTCTTTGTCCTTTGGCCGACTCTTGTTTTCAATCCTTTGGACAAATAAAGTTTTTATGATAGCTATTTGTAACCTTTTTGGATTTGCCACCGCTCCCCGCTCTCCACACTCCACACTCAATATGGCCTAATAGCGGTTAGGTTTGTTACGGTTCTGTCCCCCCCTTTTTGCTTTGATTTAAAAATATGTTTTATCCCCCACTCCCCCCTCACACATTGGTCCATCTCTGATGGGACATTTAAAGCCCTTCTGTCTCCTCAGGTTGTGTCCCTGCTCTGTTTGTCGCCTGACTTTGTAGCGCATAATTTCAACATAATAACGTTGTCTTCGGGTTCGCTATGCTTGGTCCTTTGTTTGCACTGCTCCTGTCATGTCCTGTTCTTCGTTCTGTGCCGCTCTCAACACTTCGAGCCGAACGCTGCCTGTTTACTTTGCAAATTACATTGAATAGTGTTAATTTTTTTACCTTTCGCTATGGTAAAAATGGCATTTTCATTGCGTAATTTATTTACTCTTCATGCCGTAAGTTGAACACACAATTATTTCGTATTAATTACCGATTGGTTGCCTGTTTGCATGCCATTTCTGATTAATTTATTAAATAAATGGCGCAGTCTGTTGGTAATTTTAGCACAGTTTTGCTTATTCAATAAGCAAATAATTATTAATTAAAAATTAATATAAAGTTAAATGAATGTTCTGGCATTCTTGAGTAAAATATTTAATGTGAGAATATTCTCTGCAAATGGCTCACATATCATTAAGCTCTCAAAACTCTTTGGCACACACACAAACACACACACACGTACACCGAAAGCACCGGCAATAAAAGCCATGTTAGCCATCATCACTTGAGGCAACTTTTTATGTCTGAGCCCAATTTAATTTGGCCATTAAACCATGTTTTTTTTATGCTGTCTATTGTCTATTCCACCTACGTCCAAGTCAAAGTCAAAGTCAAAGACTCGTTTCGTCTCGTCTTCGGGAGATGATGTCCGAGCATGTTTATTTCTCTACAAATCGCCTCACAAAGGAATTATGTGCTTATGCGATAAATTTTTTATGTTATGCCCAAAAGTTTTTTGTAGCCTCTACATCCTCACGTAACGCTACATAAAACCAATGAAATCCTAAGACGAAAGCAAAGGCACTCGGAAACTACTAAAAAGTCAGTTCACATGTCAGCCAAATGAACAACAACTAACTAACAAAAAAAGCAAACGACGCGTCGGTGCCAGTCAAATGAACGAATTGTTGTTAGTTGGCATATCAAAATCTGTCGATAAAAAACCATAAAAATATGATTCAAGTCGTGCATGATGAGCAGAGATCACAGCCAGTTCCCCAGGCCCTTTCCAACACGCTATCTGTGTCGCCCTCCCAGTTGGTTGCTTCATCAACCGACGACGACAACATGAGCATTATTGTCATTCGCATTTGAATCGAACGAATATACTTACAGCATACGTGTATATATGTGTATGTGAGGGACTGTAGCTTGTTTGTCACACATATCCTATAAATTTACATTTTTATCGAAAAAGTTTCTCCCTTATGCTCTCCCTGCTGCTGCTGTTGTTGTTCTCCCTGCTGCTGCTGCTGCTGCTGCTGCTTCACCAAAGCGGAAATATCAAAAATAAATCTCTGGCTTGTTTCCGTTGTTAGAATGCGAATAACAGCGTCTAACGCTTGTAATTGGCACACACACACAGGGAACACACACTGGGAGCACACATGCAAAGACAGGCACACCCACACATGCCTGCGATGGCTGGCTGACACATTTGAAACAAAAACATCAATTTGCGACTTTTAATGGCATCATCATTGACTCAATCAGTAGTGAAACTTTCATTTGCCACATCTCACAGCATAGCTGTCAGCAGCTCCTCCACTACCCACCCACCTTACCCGTGGCCACCCATGGAAACCATTCATTGTCTGCTGCTCAGGTTTTCCATTTTATTGCGTTTTTTATAATTCCGCACACACAAATGAAGGAGAAAACAAATGAGTTCGTGGTAAAAAGGACGGAAGGAAACTCCTGGCGGGTCTCGTTATTGACTGACTCAGACCCATGCTCAGGTTGAAAATTGCCAAGTTAATGGAATTGCGCAACCCATCGAAAAGCTTAGCGCTGAATGCACTGACCCAGACATTCCTTTGCGTCTGTCGACCCTCCTCTAAAAATACTTTTTCTTATGGCAAATTAAATGATTTGTGACTTTTGTGCGACTTTTCTTTGGCTTTTGCCTCTTCCGAGATCCGATATTTTACGACTCCCATGTGGTTGCCGTGCCACAAAGTAGGCTAAGGCAAGGCAAGGCAAAGCCTTACTCCAGCCCAGACATTTGCCTTTGTTTGTCGTTCTTCGATTCTTTAGCTAGTGGCAAAGGCATGCACATCATGTTTGTGGTTGATGTTGCTGCTTTATTACCTGCCTATTGTCTGCGACTGCTGCTGCTGCTCCTGCTGCTGGGGCACGCAGCGTGTCAATTGAATGCCCCTGCATTAGTCACACAGCTCGTTCTGGCACCACCACCGCCACCTGGCTGCGTCGGTTTACCCATTACCCAGTCCGCAGGTCGCAGTACGCAGACCGCAGTCCTTGGTCCAGCCATTCATTGCGGCTGTCATTCAGCCATTCATGGGCGGAAAAACTACACAAGCCTCACTCCCAACCTCCAGCCTGCTCTCTGCCAGTGTCATGGAAACTAGTGTGAATGATGGGTGGAGCAGAGTCTGGCCCTTGTTGTTCTTTTCCTTCTTTGCATTCTCCCACTTCTTGGCGGTCCATTGCGTGGGCGTGAATGAGATGAGTGAGCCACATGAAATGGATAGCTCCGTGTTTCGAGGCGCAGGATCTGTCGGGCATTGATGGATTGCGAGCGAAAGAGTTAAATTTGGCCACACAAGCTGCTCTTATGTACTGAGAAGAGATTTTCGGGTACTTCTTGTAACTAAAATGTGGATTTTTAAGGTGGATGGCAGCATGCCCAAAAAGTAGCCTTAAACAAGTTGTTGGCTGAAGCTTAAGCGGGACCTCAGGGCCCGAGGAGCCAGAGGAGAAATTAAAAACACTCATGCATAGATAATACCTGAATCGTGCTGCAGTGCAGCCGTCGGCCCCGGGTAGAAGCCAAAGAGTTTACCTGCCACCGGCGCAAGTCGATAAGCCAGCGGGAGCAGAGGATGTTAGTAAGATGAGAAAAACTGCGAGTGGCAGGGAAGTGGAAGCTGAAACCCTCGCCATATTTACGTAAGCTTAAATCGCACCATGTGTCTAACTGGGAGGTGTCTGTGGGGTATTTTCATACGAGAGCGAGAGCGTGTGAGGAGGAGGAAGAGACCTCCCGCCATGTGTTGCAAATTTTGCAGCCCTTGGCGTCTGCCGCTTCTTGTTCCAGCTCCAGCTCCCTGCACGAATAAACTATGCGGCGGTGGCGAGGCGAAAGTGCCGCCACTTGACTACCACCCAGCCCTGCCCTGGTCTGCCTTGCCCTGGTCTGGCCTGGGCGCGCCACAGTGCGTATGAGTTATGTAGATAACGCTCCGCGCAGCTCGACAGCGGCTGGGCGGGCGACCGCAGAAAGTGTTTTACTCAAAGGCATCGTAACTCTTGCGCGGCGCTTTCTTTTCGACTCTCCTTCTTTGCATCTCGCCGGGAAAGAACTTCAATTTCTGTATCTATTCTGCGAACCGCCCTGAGTTATTGGCGACTGGGGGGAGATAGATTGAGAGAAAGAGAGAGAGAGAGGGAGAGAGACGGAGAGGGGAAAGTTTCCCTTTCGGCTCCACACGCGCGAGATCATATTTTTTATCTTTTTTTTTCTGCGCGTAGCAGCTCAAATTTAAATTAAAACTTCGGCACTTTTGCATTTTATCCTTGACTCTATAACTGGGGGGGTTAACATGGCAATGCGTGGGCGGTCCCGTTCGTTTCTTGCGAGTTTCCACGAGGGGGAGTCCCGACTAACGAGTGCGGAGAATGCGTGTGAAACTTTGTGTCCACATTTTGCGGTTGTAAAGCGTCAAACGCTTAAAACTTAAATAGTTTTTTTTTTGCGGTGCTCTCTTTGTTGCTTCGCTGCTTCGTTATTTTTTATTGTTTTATTTTGCAGTCACTGCTGAAACGTTCTGGATTTTATGGATCAACTTTGAGGGTTTGGTTTTCCATTAGGCAAAAGTTTCGATGGAACTTCAGCGCCGCCCCGCTGATCCCGCCACCCATCTCGAGGTCGTCCCGAATGCTTTCTGCATTCTGCTTAATTTTATTAAAATTTTGCATATTTTGGTAATGTTTTTGCTGCGAGAAACACTCCGGCATAGCCGCAGATATTTTTTACGAGTCCTGAGCGGGTGTAGGTATTTCCCTATCGCGGTGCTAAAATGTAAAATGCTTATTTGAATATTTTATAAATTTTTCATTCGCGCCTTATTTCGCAAAATATTTTGCTCACATTCTTTGGGGCAACTTTGACATTGGAGCGGGTCGGGTCGGGGCGAAGCGTGATGAGGCATGTGAGTGTGTGTGTGTGTGGCTATGCGAGTATGCTAAATGTCTGAAACACGTCTGTCTCTGCTCGCTAAGGGCCAGCCAGCACACATTATGCTCTGCAGACCAGCTCCTGCACTTGCCCCTGGGCTGGCTCTGTCACCAACCAACCAGCCGCAAAGTAAATTTGCATACCCACACACACACACACCCACACACTCATTCAAACACTTGCACACACTTGTATGTGTGGGTGGGTGGGGCTGGCTTGGCATTCATTTCCGGATGAAATTTATGCAATGGCTTAAATAAGCGCAAAAAATGCCATTTTACCCTCAGCAAGTGACAAAATGTGTGTTTCGTTGGGGCATAAAAAAATAATTATGCAACGAGGAGAGCCGAGAGGAGAGGAGAGAAATCATTTTCCAAGAACCAGCAGCAGCAGAGAAAACCAAAAGCAGGTGCTTGAGCACTTTTGGACAAAATGAAACTTTATGCAATTGGAAAATGTTTTCAACAACATTTGCATGTGGCCTTTGGCAACTTTGGCATCTGCAACGACTATTTACACATTCGTCAGGTTCCGGGGCTAGAACTGGAACTGGGGCTGAGCACGAGAATTTCTGGACAAAGCTCTGGCAGTGACCGCATTTAGTTTTGTTGTTGATTAAGTGCTAGAGTGCAAGTTGCGGCCAGTGAAACTTTGCCCTTGCCATGGTCAAGAAATGCTTGGAGTGGTAGGGCCGTGCCCAATGAAAACAAGATGTGCCGTTTAATCTCTCTTCTTGCTGGCCTGGTCTGGGCTTGGAATTCCGCTGGAAGTTTTTACCCACAAGTCCACACAGCACCACGGGCCAGAGCCAGCTGTGAGATAGATGGGAGACACACACAACATGTCTGCCCCGTAGTCGTACACTTGATTTGATATGCAAAGTACTTGCAGCGTTTTATGTGAGATTCAATTTCATACACTTGGCGCCGCAGCTTGCTGCTTATGCAAAATCAATAAAGAGCATGTGAGGAAAGTTGTGAGGAAACAGAGTGCAAGAAAAATATTTACGCATGTCAAAGGGGTTACAACACCTAACAGGGGCCATGACTCCGGGCACCCGGCCATCAAGGCCGTGACGCATTCGAAACGAAAACAAAAGCAGTACAAAGTCTTGTCAAGCGGTGTCTCTGCCCGAAAGGGTTCCATTTCGCAGAGGAACGGAGAGTTGGGCCCATCAGAAATCAATTTCCTGTGCCACAAAATGGAAAGCGAAAACTTTTGCCAAAAAGTTAAAGCCAAAATGAAGGAAGTAAAGAAAAGAAAAGAAAAGTCCTGGAAAGTTTTTCCTTCGTTTTTCGTGCCACGTGTGTGGGTATAACAACTTTTACGTTTTACCTGTCGCTTTGGCAATAAAAACACTGCCATCTGCTGCCACAATCAGTCAAACCATCAATAGTTTGATTAGGTCTCTGTGCCACATGTTGACTTTAAGCGAAAAATTAGCTCTAAGCCTCGAAAAAGTTACCCTTCCCCTGCCCCCTGCAGCAAATAAACAAAAAAGGAAACTTTGAACTGTTGCTGGTTATCTGTGTGTGGTGTGTGGTGTGTGTGTGTGGGGTGTGCGGGGGCATACTCGTAGAAAACTTTGACAACAGCCAGAGATACAGAGATACAACTACAGCTGCTAGCTCCACATATGGCCACTGCCCCAAGCACTCCAGTTGACATTTAGCAGTGTGTGCAACAAGGAAAACAACTCAAAGTCAGAATGGCCAAAATATGCACATAAATTTCACGGCCAAAAGTTGGCAAAATAACAGCCAACAACTGGATGGAGGGGATGAGCGGAAAAAGTTGCAAATGTGCAGAGATAAGCGCATACAAGGCAATGGAAGCAACTGCAAAACAACATCAGCGACAGTGAAATATAATGAAATTAAACAAATTGCTTGGATTTACCTTGGCTGCTGCTGCTGCTACAGCAGCCAGGGCCCGGGGACCGAATCATTGTCAACGAGTGGCAAAGTTTTTCCCTCTGACAAATCCCTTGCCGCCCTACGACACGCCCAAGCCCAGCTCCAGCTCCTGTACAAATGAGTTGTCCTGGGTGGGTTGGGTTCTGCTGCATAGCAAACGACAATTCATGTAAATTGCTTAATTTATTAGACTTTTTCCAAGGCGAAGGCAAATGAAGAGGCAGAGTCAGCCCTGAGCCCGGCCCTGTCTGGCACTTCCGCCCGCGCCACGCGGCTTCCTGACTTTGACAGCGTCTCGCGACTTTGGCTTAAGCATTTCCAATTGTTGTTGGGCTTTTCTATTTGCGCTTCGCTACAATTTCCCGCTCGTGTTCTGACGGCCTTTTGTTTTCGGCTGAGAAAAAGTTTCGCAGCATTTTCCTTAACGCTGTTTTACTTTGTTTTCGTGCTTATGTTTCTCACTTTGGCTCAGCATCGGCTCTGTTCTGCGAATTTGTTATCTTAATTCTTGTCATTTAAAACAAAAAACACAAAAATAAGCGGGGCGAACCTGCCACCATTTGTTTTTTAAATAAAACTCAAGCCAATTGAATACATTGGAGGAAGGCGAAAACTTTTGTGTAATACGCGTACAGATTAAAACTTTTGGCTCATACACAGAACAGCACGCGTACGTACGCCTCGTGCCATTCGTACGGGCAATGGCTGGTTCTCGCGCTACGCATACGCCCCGTTTGCCATTATAGGAAGCTCCTGCTCCTGCTCCTGCCGCTGCGGCAATGGCACGTAATGGAAGACCGTGCCAGAGAATCGCTGTCGCTGTCGCTGTCGTTGTGCTTGTGCCGCCGTCAGCTTAATGGCAGCATTCATACAAATCACAGAATTGCTCGCCCCCGCCCCCCAGTTTCCTGGCTGCCATTGCACTTTTCCGAGTTGCTTTCTTGTTTTCTATGCTTTTTTTTGGTAGCGGCATGAATAATGTACGGAAAAATTCAAGAAAATGTATTGCAGCACACCCCAAACACACAAATGCAACGAGCACTGGCGAAAACTGGCGGAAAACAGCGCGCCAGCGTAAAGTGCAAGAAAAGCGCGCCAGGATGAACACGAGCACGCACACACTTGCACAGAACAACATGGGTGTATATAAGGGTAGATGGGAACGTACAGCGTCTGGCATTACAAAAAACTAGGTTACAAGTTGAAACTTGAAACTTGATGGCGTTACTTTCAGTGCCGGTTCTTGCCACCACACCAGGCCAGGCCAGGCCAGCCATCCTCCGCTGCTGAGATGCCTGCTCCTCGAGCTTCTACTCCCGCGGCAACAAATCCCAAATGTAAAATGAAATTCATGTGAAACATACCCGAATACCCGTCAGACAATCTTTCGATGAGCAACTCCCAGAAGCGGGATTTCTTTTCGGCGAATCTTTGTTGGTTGGTTCCCTTTCGATTATCACATTAGCCGGGATTCAGTTCGGACGAGCACAAAAATTGGATTCGCGTCACTTTGCCACTTGCCGGCTTTTCGCAGCCGATGGTTCTCTGGGTCTGGGCCAGAACTGCTTCACTTTGTTGGCTGCTGGCAACTGGCACGATGCTCCAGCCACCGACGGCGACAAGGTGACGAGGCGACCATCGCCACTTTGCCGGATTCGCCGCATCGAAGCAGCATCGGCTGCCTCGGCCACGAAGCGAGTGCTGCGAAAAGAGAGGGCATCCCGGCACTCTCTTAGGTTTTTTTGTATAACAGTTTCCATCGTTCGAATGCTCCAGTTTGTCGCTGTGTTGGTGTGTGTGCCTCAGTGTGAGTGCGAAATTGTGTCATTAGGTGCATTTGTTTTCGTTGTCCTGTCCACCTTGTGCTTCATGCCCCATACCCCCATGCACTCCCATCGCCACGCCACTGTCCCGCTTTTTCCCTAATGCAGTCCAGCTCTGGCCCCGTCCCCGCCCCTCCCCTCAGCTCGCCGCAACATGGCGTATTTGCTGCCTCTTGTGCTTTTGTTGTTGCTGTTTATTTGCTTCATCTTCATGCCGTGTCACTTTTCGAGTGTCAGAGTGGGCGGGTGGCGCCCTGTATCCGTGTTTGTGTGAGCGGGTTTACTGCGTGTGTGTGAGTGTGTGTGTGTGGCGTCTGTCAACTCTGGCGCCGCTCATCTAACTAAATGCCAACAATTATGTTTTGGAGTCTCATTAGTTGCAACTTAAAGTGTTCTAATGTGTTGCCGTGTGTGAGAAACGATGCCGTTAATGATGTAACCAGCCAGCACCAGAACCAAGTCAAGTGCCGGGCTCTGTGTGTGTAATTTTTTGTGGGTCGAGTTCGTGTCTCGCGGCGTTTTGTTAATTGGTATTACCTGATACTGGCTGTTACTTCTACGCTCTCACCCTACCAGTGCGGCTTGTACTATATGGAAATTCATATTTATATTTGTATTTGCGGCTGTGTGCCCGTAGCCCCAATGGACCGGACTAAGCCGGAACGATGACAATGGCCCAGGCCGAGAACAAAGCGTGCACAATATGGCACAACTAATCACGCTGACGTTGACAGAAAATGCACTAAACAAAGAGCCAAATAAACACGGCCCCGAACCAGCCAACTAACCAGCAAACACACACACAGCGAGCGGGGTGGAGGGACGGCCACACCAAACAATGTGAACGGCAGCTATAAAAATCGCATGCGAGCGAGCGAGGAGCTGCCTTAATGAATGCCCAGGTCCAGGTCCGGAGTCCGAAACGGAACCAGCACACAGGTTGGCAGGTCGGAAGGTTCGCAGGTCGAAAGGTTGGCCAGGAGTTCAGGTTGCTGATGTAGTTCCCTCTCCTGTCGCTCTGTCTCTCTGCTCTCCGGCCAGCACATCCAACTAATTTAAGCTGCGCCTTGTTATAATTACAGCGAGCAGCAACAAAGCTGTTGGAAAATGATGCGCACGTGACATCCGGCACTGTCTCTCGGTCGGTCCCCCATACTCCCCTGTCCTGCTCTGTCCCGTTCCGTGGCGGCCAGGGGTTGCGCGGCACCCTCGCTCGGGTCTCGCTCCTTCCAGCCAAGTCAAAAGGACAAAGTGCACGGAGGAGAAGAAAAAAAAAGGGTGAAGCGAAACGAAGAAGCCGGGGAAATCAGCCATCAGCCAACAGTAAAAGCCACAGCGGCTGGAGGAGCAAGACAAAACAAAGGCCAGGCCAGGAACGAGTCACACGCGCCAAAAGCAAACACAGCGCAGAGTGCATTCTTCTTTGTGGGGTGTGAAGAGAGCAAGCACCACCCTACAGTTTTTTAGAAAATTATGAGCGGTATGAGCGGCCTGGCTTTTTGCATTTTTTATATAATTTTCTGGGATTACTAGCGGATGGAGGAAACACGGGGCAGCGAGCGTAGGACCCAAGAAAATTAGTCGCGCTTTTCGCTCGCGTCGGATGGGAATAAAAAATGGTACGAACTGAAACTGAAGCTGAAGTGTAAATTTACTTCCGCTGCACAAATGTGGGCGTGTGACCAGCTGACAGCCGGAGCTAGAGGCGTGGTCAGTAGGTGGACAGGAGACAGGAGCAGCAGCAAAAAAGCAGGAGGAGATGCGAGATGCGAGGAGTAGAAAAAATTCAACTTTTTCTAATTAAGCGTACGTGCGGCTGTCAGCGGCATCAGGCAGAGAGGGCAGCTGGCTTGCTCTTTACTTGTATAACTTATTGTCGTTGACAATAGTTTTAATTGAAAAGCACCCCGGCTCCATTGTGCCAGTACGTGTAGGAGTACGAGTGTGTGTGAGCTGGGAGAGGCAGTCACGAGTCACGCGGTAAAGACAGCTAGCTGGCTGGCTGCTTCCGGGCTCACCTCTAACAATTCAATCAACGCTACAAATGCTGACTAGTTTATTTTTCAAGACGCCCAGACAAGTGGGCGCCCGGCAGCTACATCTTCAGGTTTCACAGTGAAAGAAGGAAGAAGCTTCGTTGCTCGGCATTTGTCTTTGTAAGTGCGTCTTTCCCTTGCCCGGAGCACTGCACTCGTCTGCCACTTGGCTGCCTGCTGACCAGCTGCTACTGGAGCTACATCTTCAACTGCCCTGCCAGGGAGTGTGGCCGGGAGCCCTGCCCTAATTGAAGTCCTCATCGACGTTGCTGCTGCTTGTGGGAGGGTCGGTTCGGGCGCTGTTCGCTCCGATTAGCGCCGTAGGGGGAAGCGGGAGGTCGCATAACTCAGCCGCATGCTAAATCAAGAAGCGTCTCAGCTCGAAATCCATTTCCCATAGTCATGCACTAGCAGCGCACATTTATCAAGATGATGGCAGCCGGCACATGCACAGTTTACCTGTGTGCCATAAATAAGTAAGCCATCCCCAAGCCCAGACCTGCCACTCATCCCGGCGATGCAATCAGCGCCTGGTACACCCCAACACCCATACCCATTCAACATCCATCCCCACATCCCTTCTCGGGCTGCTCTTCCTGTCTGGCTCTGGCTCTGAGTCTGAGGAGCTGGCTGCAAGTTTCTTAATTTTCGTTTGCCGTAAATTTGCGCACACATTCGCCGTGCCTCAGCCGTGCCTCAGCCGTGCCTCAGCCGTGCCCCAGCCGTGCGCCTACTCCTGGATATTGTTGTGCAGCTTGGCGTAGCAGAAAATCGCTTAAGATGCTGAGGCAATGCAAAGTTTACCCTTTTTTTTGTGGAAGCTCCGCCTCCTCCGCAGTGGCAACCTTGGAACTGCAACTGCAACTGCGAGTTCGAGTCATCAGTTTTGAAGTTTGTGCCAGGTTTGCATGGCGTCTCCCATTTGGCAGCTCGTATCTCTAGTTACGTAGTTTCGCCCTTCCCTCTGGCACTGCCACACAGCTCCATGGCTCAACTTTATCGACAACGTTTACTTTTCGATTCGTTTCGTTTCGTTTTGCAATCTGTAATTACGAGGAGCAGCCGCTTTTGATGCTTCTGGTTTAACTTTCAACAGCTGCCAAGCAGTCCAGGATTCTCTTACTTATTCCACTCTATCTGCCCTCTCCTCTTCCCACTCCCCTCTCTATCCAATCCAATTCGATCCCTTCTATCCGCTCTGCCAGTGTGGAAATATAATCGACAATGTCGATTGGCGCGTTTGTTTTTGTGGTTTTTGGCGTTGAAAAGTTTCTTTAGTTTTTGTTATGCTACGGATTTCTAATCTAATGGTGGAAGAGTTTTTGTTGCTTTCGTCTCTGATTGCATATTTCATGCTAGTGTTTGTCTTGCCGCGTAGTTGTGTGGGAGGGGGAGGGAGAGGAAGAGCTCTGCGTGGCGGCTCATTAAGCCGCGTTTGATATGCATACGAGATCCGCAACAGGCACTCGGCGTTGGGCTTGTGCCACGCCAAGAATCCCTAAGAATTCGCTCGCTGACGCTAATTAGAAAAGTTGCCTCAATCGGGGGTAACACTTCCGCT
Source organism: Drosophila subobscura (assembly GCF_008121235.1). Taxonomy (NCBI): domain Eukaryota; kingdom Metazoa; phylum Arthropoda; class Insecta; order Diptera; family Drosophilidae; genus Drosophila; species Drosophila subobscura. Next base: position 22,889,060 of record NC_048533.1, on the reverse strand, counting down.
CCTTTTGGAAGCCGCCATTAACGCAACATTGGCGCTAATAGAGTCTTCGACTTTATTGAGGACTTTGGCAATAAGAGTTGGCCAACAAGTTTAAAGTTGTCCGCGTGCCCTTCGACATTAAGCAGGAGCAAAAAAAAAGGGGTAAAAAATCAAGGCGCAAATGACGGTTCACTTAATTTGCATTTAATTACAAAGTTCTACAAAGTCCTGCAAAGAATCCTGAAGAAAAAACGCAAGAAAAAAGAGAGGAATGGAATGGAACCCATCCCCGGATCAATGGCGGCTCCATGGCCGAGTAAATATTGCCAGAGCCAGAGATAAAGCATAAAATAATAAATAAGCAGAGATATATCTATATGCGTATATTCTTTATTTGAGTTGAATGTTTTTCTTCCTTTTTTGGATTCATTTCACTCACATGCAGCGACAACGACCGACCGGCTTGCCCCGTTCTGCCCACTTATTGGTTCCGCGGCACTCAAAAGATTAAAAAGCCATTTGATGTGGACCAGTTGGGGGTCTGGGTATGGTTCTGTGGCAAGGCCAGTGGGTAATCATCCCCGCAGCAAAGTTTTGCGACCACAGCAAAGAACAAAGAGCAGTGGGGGGGCGAAAGGAGACGATGGGGAGGCGATGGTGTGGCGAGGTTCGACAAAAGTGCCACACTGCACAACACAACTTGATAAACAGCTCACGCAACGGCATACTTGTACAACAAATTGAAGTATAAATGAAAAGCAACCAGTGAGAAAACATGAATTTCGCTTAAATATATATTGAAAAAGTTTTGCTTATGATAAACATTTTCTTTTTTGTAGAAAGCGGCACTCAAATTGGTTTTCGAGGCGTCCCTGTCCCGCCCCTAGCATGGCTTATTAATGAAGTGGGTGCTGCTGCTGCAACAATAAGGGGGAACCACAAAAGGCATTCAGAAATTAGCATTAGCACGCATCTCCGTATCCATCTCCATTTCCATCCTCCACTTCCTTGACCCACATTGGGCCAAATTCGAGTGACGTGCGTGAACTTGCGCATTTCGTGCACGTCCTTGTCGTGTCCTCAATGTTCCTGCTTCAACTTCAGCTTCAGCTCCATTCTACAGCTTCTACTGCCATCCCATCCCATCTCTGAGTCTCTCTTTGTGGCTTGGTGAATTGCGTTGGCAAAATGGAAACCATTAAACGAATGGTTCACCCAACCCAAGCAAACCCACCGCCTACTCCAGCAGGTTCTCTGCTGAATAAAATGAATATTTTTATGCTGCAACTTTGGCCGCGTTCCTCATTGGAGTTTTGATTGATAAATGTATTATTTTTTATTGCCGCGCTTTTCGCTTTCCACTCGCCATGTGCCATTTGCCATTTTCCGCTCTGCTTTGGTTTTTTTTATGGGGCAACCTGAACGTGAATCTCGTCCAGCAGTTAATTTTCAAATTAGCTTGCCCGCCCGAGAGGTTTTTAATTACAAATGCCATGGAGTTGCTTTGTCGGCGGTTGTTGCCCCAACCTCTGAGTGAGTGGCAGGCAGGCAGTCCTTGCCACAGCGACAACGGCAAAGGCAAATGGTAGCGGCAACAAATGTCTGATTAAATAAATTGACATAAATTAAAAGAATATGCTGCCATGGCAACAATTAAATCAAAATTCTCGAGTAGCACAGCGGCGGCCCCCAGAGCCCCCCCCATAGGAGGCTGTGCTGTCTCTGGCTGTTGTTGCTTTTGATTGCATAAAAAACAAGCTAATTATGCGAGCAAGGAACCAGCGCCATCCCAAGAAGCTCCTTTGAAGTGGATCCGTGGGCGGAGAAGACACTTTGGCATATGTTTTAATGTCAATTTCCATTTAAATTAGCTGCTAGGCAAGGGCTTGTGGCTGAGCCATGTCGGCAATGATTGAATACGCTCCGCAGGAACGCTCACTGCTCATTGCCGGCTGCCTTCATATTTACAACGAACTTAAGCAATTCTTGCATATGCAAGCCGATTGCAAATTGACTACGAAAAACGCGAAATACAAATTCCAGCAGCATTCCAGTAGCGCACGTAAAGGGGATATATCAAAAGATAATTCATCAAAGAGTAAGAGTGGATTGAGTTGTTGAGTTAACAAAATGTATTTCCATTATGATTTTACACCGGACGATCCCTCTTGCTGCTGCTCTCCACGCTCCTGATGCTTATTGTCCATTTATCCAGGGATATTTGTATGGATGGCATCATGCATGGGCAGGAGGAATAATCGACGGGGCAATGGAGCGTTCTCCCAATCGATTCGAATGGCCATAGCTGGCATAGTCTACTTTTGTGCGGCCAGCGTATGAAAGTTTTTAATTGCCAGCCTCGGCCTGGTGCTCTCCGTGCTGCTCGTCCTAGGGCTGGTCCTTGGCTTGGTCCCGGCTCTGCCGTGGCGCATTGAAACGCCACTTAAGCGCACAACAAGCAGCGAAATCAACTCGTGCACAAATCATAAAAAATATAAAATAGGGCCAAGCGTTTCATACTCGTAGTAATATGAACATGCAATTATAAACATATACTACGGGCACGAGGATTCCACATATAACACATACGTACATATGTATGTGTATTTTTGTATTTGGCTGGGTCTGAGTGCGCATTGTTGTAAATTTTCGACTGCGAAACGAACAAACGCATGCCTGGGAGAGAGACCCAAGCTCCGAGTTCAACCTTGCATAATGCTTAATGAACTAAAAGCTAAGCAAATGAACAAAGAATTGCATTAGAACCGAATGCAAAAACTTTGGTTAACTTAATTTCGTTTTGTGCAAAATGGACAGGGAAGGAGAAGAACCTGGTTGGTGTAAACAAACATCTCTGGCACAGAGAAAGAATAGTTAAATTAACATTATTTTGGCCCGCAAACAGACAGTCATCTCAGAGCAGGCAGATGCATGGAAAATGTCTGTAAATGCACATAAATGATGACCAAAAAGGTTATGGCATAAGTCTGACATTGCTAAAAATATCCGTAATAATTGCAGGCACCTTTATTGCAGAGAGTATTGAAACCGCACTCGCGTGAAAAAGGGTAAAGATGATTGAAAATATTCGAGTGCTCGTTACCTTTTGACTTGTTCGAGCTGGACTGAGTTCAACATTTGCTAATAAATGACGTTCTGTCTGGTACTTTGTGATGAAAAATGCATTGCCCAAAGAATGCTGCTGGCATTTGTGTGTGTGTGGCGTTAACTGTCTATTCGCATGGAGTTTCTCTGCTGACCGAGTCATACTCGTATATCACCAATAAGCAGGAAAGTGGCTGGCTTGTGGGACTCGGGGCTCATTGTTATGCCATTGGCGTGTGGCTGCCGTGTTCATGCTGACAAATTATGCTGTTTTATGCGTTTGTCGCCAGCATCAGCATCAGCACCAGCTCCAGCCCCACACGCACCGACTAGTACGCACATAGGAAAAAGGCATCTACATAGTTAAACGCACGCATGAGGCCATGGCGACCCCAGTCAGTAGCGATCCGGTGGCTGGGAGCATCTTGTTTTTCTGTGGCCTGGCCTGTGTATTATTTTGCGCATTTCCTGGGCCTCTTTCTGGGAAGGGGCGGCTCAGCCAGAATCAGCCTCTGAGCGACCAGTTCCCTGGAGTATTATCTGTCTGCTAGAAATATCATATACCGTCGCGCATGGGGGCCAGGACATGGGGCCATCATAGGAGCTGTTAATATTTCAGTTGCCACAAAGTCAAAGAGAGCTGCACCTTGGGCGACAACAGCAGCGACGCGTAAACAAATTGACAGCTTATAAAAACCTGGACGTCATGTGCCCGCCAAGCAAGCGTTTTATTATGCAATCCAAGTTATGTGCGACACGTATTGAGTACCCCACAGACACACACACCACACAGAGGGTATATACTTTGGATGTCTTATAAGAGAAATAAGAATAAACAATCCAGCCAGAGTAGAAGTAAGAGAAATCATATAGTCGACTAAAGTTTATTTAGCCAAACGAAATTAATTATTAACAGCAGCAGGAACGTGCCCATAATCTGTTAGAAAACCCCACCAGAGGTGGGGAATCGAATCTGTTGACGTGCCACTACGCAGATGTGCACAAAATGTTTTTAAATTCCCGCATATGCAGAGAAGAACTTTAAATTTTCTTTGCTGATTTAATTATGGCGACAATTCGTCTGCAGCTGGCAGACTTCGTTTGTTGTGCGGGACGATTATTAAATATCGCAATCTCATTAACGCGAATGCATCGTTACATCAAGCGTACACGGGGATTATGGTTTCAGCGAGCTAAAAGAGGCAATTCCCGCATTAATCAGCTTAATTGGTTGCAAATTAAAGCAGCCTCATTGGATTTAAGGCTGCATTTCTATTGCGGTGAGGCTGGAATGCCTGTCCGACGCATATTGCGTTGCAAATTTAAATGCCCTCACGTCGCACACCTGTTCTGTGTGGCGGGGTCCTTCGGGGGTTTCACTTTGATCTTGGCAACTATTGACAAAGGCTTGCCCGCCCCGGCCAAGCCTGAGCAAACATCTGAGCGAGCGTCTGTGGGGCCATGGGAAATGCAAATAGATTTCCAAATGGGAAAGCAAATAAATAAATCGCGCGTGCTACCTGCCTGCCTCATCGCTCGAACGCCCCGAACAGCGTCAATCCGGATCCCCCGCTGGGAGTGTTATTTCATGGTTTATTATTTATTATTTATATTTCGGCTTGCACCCTTAACGCTGCTGTGCATTTGGCCGGTAAATATTATAAATCTAATGCCAGTTTGTGTAATTTAATACCTTCTACTAACAGCATTTAATTACGAGCGGCGTTCCTGACACTTTGGGTGCGGCCTGCCTGGAATTTCGGTCGTTCGTTCGTTCGTTTATAAAATATTTGATTTTAGCCGCCCTGCCGCATGAATTTATAATGGTCCCCGTACAAATTGTCGGTGTGGTTGGGTGGGCTCATAATTCGAGTAATTATGTTAAAAGTCATCGGGGAACACTCATTACGGACATATACTCGGACGCATATAAAACGTAATATGATTTTTAACACTGCATTACAATTGCTGTAATTGTTGCTGTCATTCTGCCGCCTCTGTTGGTATATTTCATATTATTTAATGGAATAAATTGGAGCACAGTCGAGAGTTCAATGGCCGCTCACAGCAGGCGGCCGCATCCTTTGAGTCGGTTAAGATTTATCCCAAATTTTGTTTGCAGTGTGCCACCTCGTCGCCAATACCAATCCCTAACCCAATCCTAATTCCAATCCCTGTCACTGCCACACGAAACCAGGCAATAAGACCACAGACGATGCCAGGACATTGGTTCAAAGGCCGTCTAGACGTGAGCATATTAGATCTGACATTATGGGGAAAGGTTACTGTTATAAGCCCGACTCTCGACTCCCGACTCCTTTGTGCTGTTAATTTTCCACACTCTCCGATCCCCTGGCTGTGGGGCAGAGGTGCATTGACTTTCGATGCAAATGTTGGGTAACTCGATAGCTTTATTGGAATTCCATACATGTGTTTGTGTCAGATATCTGTGCAGGATGGGGCTCCTATTAGTCAACGGCATTGTGTGTGTGTTGCCATCGAATTGATTGTAATCCACTCCAACCATAACCAGCTCCAGCTCCAGCTCCATACGCATCTCCAGCCAGCTGTCTACTCCAAGAAAGAAGAGGGAATGTTTGTCTATTTATTAAATAGGCTTGCAAATAGGCTGCTCCATCCCCATTCATGCCCATTCCGCCCTGGTCTGTTCTGCTGCTTGGAGAAAATATATTCGTTCAGCTCGGTTACTTATCAAATGCTCACTTTGATTTGTTGGCTCCCGAACACAATTGGCCACAATCAAATGGAGCAAAGGCTCAGGCACAGGCAAGGAGCTGGTCCAGCCTGGCCGCAAGCTGTTAACCCAAATAATTATGGCTTCATTAACTTGATTGTGTGTGTAAGTGGTTTTTTGATAAAGCTACTGAGTTATAGCCAAAGCACTTGCCGCCTCAACCGCTGCCGGCAAATTAATTGCCACGAATCGGGCCCCCACAGAAAAAGAACGAACAAAAAAAGTGAATATCGTTTTGCTAAATGACACAAATTTAGCAAACATTAAACTACAGATTTCCGTATATTTTTTTGGGATTTTGTGTGTGTTGGTCGCTTAGCAAAAGGGTTCGTTTCCGTATCCGCAGCCAGACAGCCGTGGCATGGTGCCGCAGGCAGGACCATAACAAGGCTCTTGTCATGCTGCCTGCCGTTCGTGACACGTGGATTTGGCTACCCTCTTGTCGGGACTCAATACGAGTGCGAGTGCGAGTGCGAGTATATGTATTTGCGGTAGGTAAAATGTAGGCAACAAAAATCGTCTAAGCTGAGAGACGACAAACAACCGCACTATTATTTTTAATGGCCAAACATTACAAGCCACGTGGCCAGGGGAAGGGATGGGATGGGAAAGGCGAAAGGGATCTGGAAGCGAAAGCGAACATAAAAATAAATAAGAACAAATTGGCAGGCAAATGTTTAGTTTGTGGCAACATGTTGCCAACCAGCGCAGTCCTCTGCCATCCTCTCCTCTCCTCTGCTCTCCTCACGGGCAACAACTTGAAAGTTGGCACTGCCACCTGCCTCCCGTTGTCGCCCATCGCTCTCTCGCTGTGGCCATCCTTTGAGTTGCCTTTGAGCTATTTTATAATTAGTCCCAGCCATGACAAAAAGTTTTTGGCAAAACAACTTAAGCGCCAGCCGCCGCTCCACGGGGTCCGTTTAGCTAACCAACCGCATACGGCGCACGTGAGGGTGAGGCACGACACCAACAATGAGCTTCTGTCTCCCTCCACGTGTGGGTGGCTGCTGGTAGTGTCTGCCGATGGGTGTTGCACAGAGGTGGCTGCGTAGTTTGCCCCACATTAAATACTACGGAAAATAATGCTCGACATATGTATGGCAAAAAAAAAAATAGAGGAAGGGAAAAATTTATATAAAATCAGGAAAAAGTTTTCTCGCATGCTCGACTGCGCCTAAATTAGTTTGGGGAGCAGCCAAGGTTTTGTGGGTGGCTTAGTTTTTGATTTCGCCCTCGGGTGATCAGCCCGCCCCCTGCTCCCTGCCCCCTTCCACTCGACACGAGTCGGGCTGTTAAAAATTTGAAAACTGCTAATTGGCTGTGGCCAGGCGTGGGGCCATATCTGCTCGAGGATTAGGATTTTTTTTTGCGCTCTTTTAATAATTGGCAGCAGCTGCGTTGAGGTCTAGATCCGCTCTCGAGGCTGTGCAGCTGGAATGTGGATCATTGTGGTGAGAGCAATTTCCCATGGTCTTGGGTTTCGATTGCGATGAATGCAGACAGGGAAGGGGCTGGCATGGAGCTGAGGATGGGCAAACTTCTCAGTCAAATTGCAGTTGGTTCCTGCTGCTGGTTCCTGCTATTTCTGCAATGGAATCGAATAATTTAAGAAATGCATTACTTACTTAGTTCGGCACTCCTTCGGGGGAGGGCCAGGGGGTCTGCTCTTCTTCCTCTGCAAATAGGGCATGACTGAGGGGGTGGTGGGCGGATGGTGCCGCTTAAGTGTATGAAATGCATCAAGTGTGTCAAAATTGCTGTAAAACCTGAAGCCGGAGCTTCACCCACGGACAGAAGCTGAAACCTTGCAACCTGCGACTGCAGGGGGATAATGTGCACATGCCATACAATGTCGGCTGCCAGTGGGGGAACGGCCACTCCCCCTTGCTTAAGGGGCTGACTGTGGGTTTGTCTATATAAATTGCAACATTTCATCAAGTGCTTGGTGATTACGCAGACGACTTTGCTGCTGCTGGGTTGCAGGGTTACTGCTGGATGGCTGCCGGATTGGATTGGTGAGCGCACAGCACTTCGAATGTGATTACGTGTCTTATGAAATTGAAAGGATTTGAAGGTGCAAAAGAGCATTAAATTACAATTTTACCTTTACTGCTGCTGCAGCTGCTGCTTCTGCTTTTCCCTTTGCAGCATTTTCAAATCTGCAATTCACTTTTTGCACTGTGCATGCATGAGTGTGTCTATCTGTGTACAGGATATTCGTAGATGGTTTTGCCGGGGGAGTGTGTCTTAGGGACAGAATTGATAATTTATTGCGTCACTTTTGCATTCCATTTAAGAAATTTTCAATTTTCTTCTCAATTAGGCAGCTAAAAAAGTTTCGACTATTTGTCTTCGTTACACCCCGACATATCCGGGCACGTGTGTGTGTGCGTGGATGTGTGACCATGTCAAAGGACTTAAATGCTGTTTACGCATATTAAGAGCGTTTGACGATAACTTTTGCCCAATTCTTTCTTGCTCCAATCGAAAGTAAACAGACAAAGAAGATTTTCCTGCAAGTTGCAGCTCGTGTGCCAGCTCCTTGCTCGATACCTAAAGGAAATTGCTCTCTGTGCAAAACTTTTGTGGATGAAGACAGTTTGCTATAAATTGCCAATTAGCAAAGTCAATAATTAGTGAGACGACAGACCCGATTCGTCGTGATATGTGTGTGGGAAACGCATAACCCAATCCCCATCCCCTTTGGCTTGGCATTTTCAATTCTAATTATACTTTACTCGTCGTATCTCTCCGGCTGGCAAACTTCCCTCCATCGGTGTGCGGTTTTGCATACATATTGACTAAAAATTGATAGTTTTGCATACACGACGTTTATCCCTGTTCCTTTGCCTTTGCCTTCTGCTTCTGCTTCTGCTTTTTCTGTGCTCACTCATCTAGTCGAGCACTGAAGTCGTTCCATATACCAGATACAGTTGCAATATCCTTTAAGCTATTTCCGCTTGTTGCTGCTCTGCTGTGTGTCGTGCACGGAACGGAAATAACAATGCACCAAGTGGGACTCCTCCGGGGGCTGGAACTTCTACTCTCCATAACAATGCTGCCTCGGCACATGGCAGCATGTGGGGATTTATTTGTCGAAAATTGTCTGGCTGGGACCCAGCCACAGCAGTTCGAATGGGAATGGAGCAGAGAATCTGTGTATCTGTGTACGGGCAATTAGTGCATTAGGTGGCACAACGAATTCATAAATAATCATGAACAGCACCTTGAGCAGGGCCAGCCTCCCACCAAACACTGACGTAATAATTATCCAACTAGCAGCCCGAATCTCGCGACTACTCGTACGATGCGTGTCAGAAAAGTTGGCAGTGTCGAACAGCATAAAGTAGAGTAACTTTAGGGGTAGTCGGATGCAGACTCTCTGTCCTCCGTCTGGTCTGGCAGCAGCAGCAGCAGCAGAAGCTGGCGCCAGTCAACCATTTTGCTAATTGTCTGCATTTATCAAGCGCCAAACAAGGCGGCGCAAAAAAGCGCATAGAATTTATAACAATTGTTTTACAATTTTACAATGAAAAAGGAAAACAGGAGAAGAGCGGCGGACAAGAGAGATGTCTCCACTTAGGCATTGTTGTCTGGCGTTACTTTTATTTTTTCGGGCGTGGCGCCACTTCTATTTAATATTGTGGAAATTAGAGCAGCAATCCGGCGGAAATATTTAGCCAATTGGCAACATCATTTAACGGCAGGCAGGGCCACGCTGATTTATGCTGCAGCCTTTTCTTTTCTGTAAAAGTTTTTTGTAAAACTTTTCCTGACTCACATGCCCAGCAAATGTGCGTGTGTGCGTATGTGTGTGTGACTGCAATTGTGCACTAATTTGCAGTTGGTTTAATAAATTTTCCCCTGCGCTGCGCCACATGCGTGCAAAAGCGCAAAAGTTCTGCGAGTGCGGGTCGCAAAGTTTTAATTTCTTGTTTGGCAGGGCCATTGTGTCATAAATTCTTGCCGCTCCACTGGCCAAGGCTCTCCGCGCTGCCAGTGTGTGTGTGTGTGTGTGTGTGTGTGTGTGTTGTGTTGCACGACCCACAGTGTGATAATTGTATTGGTAATTAATTCCAGTGGCAACAAGGCCTAAGCTGGGCCCATAAATACGGCCAAAGTCCGGCCAAATGGTAATTAAGGCACGGAAACAGTCTCTGCTCGATAAGAAGGTTGACGTCCTTTTTTTTCTTTCCCACTCTGCCTCCATTTCTATGCAAATTAAGTGCAATCAGCTTGCAGCTGGCAGAAGCAGCGGCAGCGGCAGTTGGAATAACCAACAAGAACGAGAGCAATAACAATGGCGAGGAGAGGCAAAAATGTTAACATGAATTAGCCAGCAAGTACTCCATGCAGCCGAGATGGCAACAGGAAGCGGATGCAATAAAGTATGCACCAGGAGCAATAAAAAGTGCCAGGACGTGCCCCAAGAAGCTGGGCTGGCGCTGGAGCTGGAGCTGGCGTTGGCCCACATTGAACCACCATCGAGCTGCGACTTGGGAAACGGAAGAAGTAGGAGAAATGGAAGATGGAAGATGGCAAAGTCTACTACCCAGAAGCCGGGTGCAGAAAGCAGCGATAACAGAGCTGGAGAAGAACCAACAATTAGATGGCAAACGAACGCCTTAAAGTAGTCAACTCTTGAAGAGAAAGATGACTCCAAGCTGATGCTCTGCCTGAGCGACACTTGCCCACATCCACATGCACATCCACAGCCACATCCTGGCGACAAACACAAGGATTATGCAAATGAAGTAAGGGGGCCGCTTTGAAATTCATAAACATTTAATATTTTATGGGGCATTCATGAACATTTAGGCGTCACTGCAAGTGCGTGTCGGTGTGTGGCAAAAACAATTCCTAGTTCCCACTTCCCAGTTGCCAGTTCCGAGATGCTGCTGTTGCCATTGTTTGTTACTGCTGCCTGCATGTTGTTTATTTGTTGTTTTTCGCTCGACACTGGAGGCATGAGAGGCAACACAATTTATGTGCCACTATGTGGCCATACATACATTTGTACATATGCATACATCCACCGTACATACTCGTACATGGAGCAACCATATGAATATCAAAGTGTTTTGCATGAATTTCTTGTGCTCCATTGGTGAAATTTTACTTGTCATTGTTGCTTGCTGAATAAAAGATGAGTGACTTGAGCGATGCAGCCAGCATGGAGGAGGGATTATGCCCTGTCTCTGGTGCATTCCACGGGCTAATCACCCAATTCCGTTGCAGGATTCAATCGAAATAAAAGCTGCAAAAGGGAACACAACAGAGACTAGAGAATAGAGAGATAGAGCAGAGATAGGGCCCAACTGCCATTCACGCAATTAACTAACTTGGCCCAAATGGCACTAAAGCTTTTATCTTATTATCCTGCCAAAATACCCAAAGCGCTGACAAGCAAACACAAACAAATGAAGCAGGCAAGATGGCAAATAGTCAAAGCAGCGGACGGCGAAAGGAACAAAAACAGAAGGCTAAGAGGGACCGAGCTGGGCTATAACGAAACCAAAAATGTCCGCAGGACACGGGGCGGAAAAAAAGAGAGCAAAGCGAGTGCCCAGACCCGGTCGGGGTCGGGGTCGGGTCGGCTGGGGTCCTCGTTGGTGGCTAGGTGACAGCAGCAGCAGCGGCCAAAGCGCATTATGTCCTTGTCTTTGGCTCCTTCGTGTTTTTTTTTGTTGTTTTTTGTTTTTTGTGCGCTATCTCTCTCCTGTGGCCGCTTTGTTATTTCGATTTTATTCTCTAACGATTTTCCGCCTTTGATTGCGCACCTTTTTCTAGTTTTTACTTTTCACCTTTTCGTCCGCGTCTTCCTTCACCTGCCTTTACTTTGCTTTGCCCTGCGTTGTCCGTGAGGGGTATGGGAGGCTGGGGGGTTATAAATATGAGCAAACATTTCGCAAGATATCCTTAATTAAAGCAATTTCCTTCTGTCAGAGTGGGCCAAAGGAAGAGGGCAAAAGGCGACGCTGGGAATGAAATTTTGCCGAGAATGGCCAAAGGAAATAAGCTGCCGTGTCCCCGCCATAAAGGTGCTACCGAAAATGCCAGGACAATGACCTGTTACGCACACTTGCACACACACACAAGCACACACAAAGAGAGAGACTCGTACACAGATACGCCCCCGTGGCTAAAGGGTTAAGAGCGAATCTTCGTGTGGCCATTAACATGAAATTTTTACCGTCAGCCGCAAAAAGAGTGCCCGAGCGGCAAGGATTTCGGTGGGGTCACGTCACGTGGCCCGCCATTGTTGTGGCTCTTCTCTTCTCCGCTCTTCTCTGCTCTGCCTTTGACTCCTGTCGCCTCGCCTCCTGCTCCAGCTCGTGCTGTGGCTCGTGCTCCTCCACCATAAGCAGCGCCGTAGGAGCTGAAACAGCTTTTGTCTCCTGGTCTCTGCACGGCTACCTGCCCTCGCCCCTCCCCTTACAGGTGCGACAGAGGCAGAAAGAGAGCGAGCAGACATGCTTTTTGTTCGTAAGCCCGCTTTTTCATAGTTCCTCCTGCTCCGCTTTAATCCGGCGCGTATGTCCTTGCACAACATCCTTTGCATTGTTTGCGCTATAAATACACGATGCTGGAGGTGCGCAACGAGCAGCACCACAACGTGCACCACCACACCCACCCACAGCCACATCCCACGCCCACGACAACGACAGCAACGGCAACGGCAAAGGCTTATCCTTGGCGTCTTCGACGGCGTCGCACAGGATGGCCCGCTTATTTATCGCATTTTTATGTGAAATAAACGATTCGGAATTGGCTACGTAAAACATTAATTTTATTGTGGGGGAAATTGAGATTGCAAAACGAAATAACAACAGCAGCAGCCACGGCGGCAGCGCCTTGAAAATTGCAAAAATTTCAATTCCCTGCAAATTGATTCGCCTTGGAGAAGTTTTCGCTCCCCCTACCTTACCTCGAAGAGATGTCTCACCCACCATCCATGGCGTAGCCCAATTAACTGCAGCGAGTCGATGGGTCACAGCTGATTACTGACAGCATCGATATAATATCCACTCCAATCCCAGCGACAACAGTCTAGGACGCCCTCTTCAAGCGTATAGTCACAAGATGGGTTCGAGGCAACTTTGTTTGGGTTGTCTGCTACTCACTTTGAGCTTTGCCGTGCACACAGCATCGCAGGCGGTTCCACAGTTGCCAGCTGAACCAGCACGCATCTGCAAGGCCACACAAATTCTGACCGAGAACAAAGGCTGTGTCGACCGGGAGACGTACCTGGATCGCGTCCTCATGCGCACCTGGGTGGCCGAGGATCTCGACACTGCTAAGAAGGCCGCTGGGATAGGCAAAACCGTTCGCTGCAAGCCTGAGGAGATTCTAACGGCAACGGGCTGCACCGCTCAGACGGAGGCACCTCGTCTGGCCAGGGTCAACCGGGCGCAGATTTCCCACAGCAAACTGCAAGGGGAGCAAGTGGTCAAGTCGGATGCGGGCGGGGGCGCCGACAGCGCCGGCTCTCCGGAGGTGGCCGAGAAGAAGCTTCAGGCCAGGACGCAGTTTGATCGGCCAAAGATCTTGGGTCACAATCGTAAGCGTAAATTCGTCTTCCTGCCGGGCAGACAGCTTGAGAGCGGGCGAAAATGCCGTCCCTACGAGGTGCTCGCCAAAGACAATCGCTGCATTCGCAAGCTCGTCCACAAGCCGACTGGCAAAGTCGAGCACAAGGATCACGAGTACGGCCTTCAGCGGCGACATCGTCACGGGCCGGTTTATTCTAATTCGGTTTATGGGCCTGGTAACTTATTGAGGCAGTGAAAATTCATTGCTCACATCTTGCCACACATTTAATGGGCTCTTCTCTGCTTGTCTAACCCTTGGCTAATTTAATTAAATTTTATATTGTGACTGGTCGTTTTATTTAACAACGACAAAACCCTTTCTTGAGGCCCATTGAGAGCAAATTGGTTGCTTACACCGAGCTAGAGCCATTGACAATGGATTAATCAAAATAGATAGATGATACGTGTGTGTGTGTGTGTGTGTGTGCGTGTGTGGTGGGTGTCTCCTTAAAAGTTACTGGTGTTTTTGGGGGCAGCAAACATGGAAAAGGATTATGAATGTAAGGCATAATTAAACGGGATTTGCGCCTTGGGGTAAACAGTTTGAAATTGTTTCCGGCCCGGCGCCGCAGCATATGGATGGCTTTGACATGCTAATTAGTTAACCTCTCACGTATGTAGCCACAAGTCAGTGAACGTACACACACATGTGCGGCTGGGTGTTGGCGGTGGTGGTGGGTGAGTGGTTTTGGAGGCACATTGCTCATACGTCGCGTTTGACGGGACAAAAGCGGCGCAGCTAAGTGGCTGCCGCCCGAGAGCCCAAGGGAAGCACCTCAGCATGATGAATAGTTTTGCAATAATTACATTACATGGCAGTTTCACGCTCAGCCCGGCCGAAAGAAAGTCACACGTGGCTGCAGCTCGACTGAAGACTCGCCTTTGGTTGGCATTTGCTTTGGCAAATGCCCCCAACATCAACGGGCTGACCGCATTAATCATATTCGGGGGGTAATTAGCAATTAATAACGTTTTGGATACTATAAATTTATCGCCTGCCCAGGGCAAGGCAACCAGCTTCATCCATTCAATGTCCCATCATAAATTAGGCTGCCCAAAATTTAAGATTTAAAGTCGAGGGCGGGCTGAATGGATTGAAAAATGATCCAGTTTGACAATCAAACATCACAGCAACCCGAAATGTGTCTGGCCCAATGCAATTTCCCAACTATTTCGCATGGCTTTTGCACTTTTAGGGCTTATTGATTCGCGTGTCACAACGCGGGACATTGCCTGCAGAAAGTGTCCATATGTGCGCTCATATTTTGCACCACAAATTCCAAGTTAATATGATTGATGGCCTAAATCGATGTTGGCTTAATTTGCGGCAGCTCCAAATCATGGCCAGCGAAATGCCTTTGATTTCTAGCTGATAAATTATGCACAACGTGAAGCTTTTTGTGAGCTCAGAGAGTCGTTAAAGTGTTTTCAATTAAATAATTCAGAAGGTACAATTTCAAAGCAAAATAAATTCTTCTAAACTCTCTTGTTGTTCTCTTATTATTTCCATTCTGCACTAGTTGGGCTGCGTAATGTCTTAAATCGTTTAAGTCGGCTGCAGTCAGCCAGGAGTCAGTCGGAGTACGCCCTAATTTATGGGTTTTCTGTGAGCGAGAGCGACGCGTGAAATTGGCTTCTAATTGGCAGCGAATGAAATGTCAAGGCCTTTTGGAGCAGACCCGACCCAACGCGACGCAACTCCATGTCGAATCGGCAGGGCGGAGTGGGACAAATCAGCCGAAACTCATTTCGATACACTTGAGTTGAGTTGCGGTCAGAGGAGGGCAACGATATATATTTCCATTTAAAATTAGACATGGATTTGAAAGTGGTGGCAATGGCAAATCTTGTCATAAATTCTGTGGCCAATTCAAATAAATCACAGCAGTGATTAGTGGTGGGACCCATTTTATTTATTAATGCATGCACAAAGAGTTTATTTATAGCGAGAGCAGCCTTCACTCATTCATGTTGCAGCATTGCCAGTTCCAGTTTCAGTCCCATCACCCATCATCCAATCACAGTCCCATCCCTTTGCGATCTCGATTCGTGGCATTCAGTGAGCCACTTGGCTGGAATTTATGCGTCATTGCACCTGCCCGAAAAAATCGAACATGCAACACTTGAACTGCTCCTGTATGTGGGTGGCAAAAGAGGCGAAAAATGTACGTAAAAATATATAAAAAAAAAAAGAGGATGCACATGACACGGGCACTCGTTTGATTTACACACAGTCGCTTGACACGACAAGTGGCAATTACAAAAATCAGTTGGCAGTCGGCAGTCACAGTCGCTGCTCATTTGGCATGCCACATTGAGTGGCATTAAAATGTTGCCATTTCCCTCTGCACTTACCTTCACTCTCCTCTTATAAGTTATAAGACCCAATTACCAATTTCACTACCAGTCCCAGTCTCAGTCCCACATTTCTATACTGAATTCAAATCAATGCGTTTATTTCTGGCTTCCTTTCTGACACATTTTGCACCTACAATTTTCAATCAATTGAGATTCGAAATGTCTGTGCTCAGTGGGTGGTTTATGAGGCAATTGGCTTTGCCCAACTATTCGGGTCAGGCCTGCCCCTCCGAGCAGATGGGGTCCGTGCGGAGCGCAGTCTTTTATATTGCCTTATTGATTCAATTGTTTGCATGTGTAATTAAGTTACCAGCAGAGTAAATGTGTTGATGATGTGTACAAATTTATTTATCATAATATTTGCATGTGTTTAAGCCGAGTATTTTTTTGCAACCCTTCGGCGGATGGCTGGCTGGTTATTATTGTTTTTATAGCCGAGATTCGTTGGTGTTGCAGATGGGACTGGAACAGGGTGAGGGACTGCTACTGGGTGAACAGGGTGAGGCTTTGCTCCTGGTGGTTACTCGTAAAAATTTATGCGGTTTGCTGTATGCTGCATTATTGTCGGAATTAAAACAGCAAACATGACACTTGAAAAAAATAATAAAGCAATCAGTTGAGCGTAGCGGGGTGGGCAATGCGGGTAATTACATATATGAATTGTCTGCTTATTCCATACGCATAAATATATGTATAAATTCACATGTATAAGTCTGTCTAGGGCTGTGTCTGTCTTTATTTGCTTGTTGTCTGAAGGGGCAGTGAGTGCAATGAAATTTGATGTGCTTATAGTTGTGCTTAGCATCACATTAAAATATGCACAAATATTTACAAGTGACTCCGATGGCGATGATGTCAATTGCGATAAAAACACGCTCGTAAATGTTACGCATTCGACATGTCGTGCCGGCCAGCACGACGCCATTTTGCCTAGATGTTGTCAAACATAGTCGGACAAGGAGCCGGACAGGAACAGAGAACACCGAACACCTCACTCATTGGCTTTACGAGGGAGACAGGGACACTGACAGAGGGAGAGGGAGAGGGAGAGGGAAGAAGCCTCATATACTTGCGCCATTTTGAAGTTGTAGTTTGTGGACGACGTTGTTGTCCTGCTCGGACTGGGACCGAGACCGAAGCGTAGCATGTTCCGTGTGGCTGTGCAGATAATGTTGATGGTTTTGATGTTCGTGTCATTGTCGTTGGAAAGCGTTATGCGTGACGAAACGGAAGCTCTTAAAAGGCACAATGAATAAACGCTCCAAAATGAGGCCAAAAGCCGCCCAAAAGAGACTCAAATGAAGAGCACAGAGAGTTGGCTCTGGCAGTGTCAGTGATTCTGCCACTGCCGCTGGCACTGCCACTGGCACTCTGGTATCTCTGGTTTGTGGCCTCGAGTGGCCCAGCATCGTCCTGCTGCGGTTCGCCATGGCACATTAAGAAGGACTCGGCTACTCTTTCTGGTTGTAAATTTCACTGTTTTATGCGCATTTCGTTACGCTCAGCCGCCGCCGACAGAGTCAGAGCCAAACTGCCTGCCTTGGCCGGAGCCGAGTTTCCGGCATCCCAATTGCCACGCCCCGCAAATATTTCCGCCAGTAAAGAACCCTGGGAAGGGGGCAACAGCTCGTGGGAGGAGGAGTAATCATTATTTTAATTAGATGCGAGCCTGGTCGGATGATGACTTTGTGTCAAGTGGATTGGGGTGTGGAGCTGGTTCGAGGACGAGGGACAGCTGCTCCACATCTAATTGAATTAAACCTATGTCATGTGGCAGCAAGTCCTTTGTGCCTGCGAAAAAGAGCAGCTTAATGCATTTTTAATACAGCCAAATGCCAAATTTACATATAAGCAGTGAACAGCCAGGCATTAGCATAATTTATCAGCACAATTTACACATATGAGCAGCATATTTTTCGGGCAGGGCTGGGCTAGGCAAACAAACGGTCGAGCGATGGCAGGCAATTTGCTCGGCTGCCATTTAAATATCAATAATCCAGTGCGAAGTCAGATGCCCGCTGACCACAGAGCCATTCCTCACGCCGCCTCTGGCCTCTGGCCGGGACTGAGACATATTGTTCACGGGCTCCGAAACCGGGCCATAAAAAATCACAGGCACAGGGCGCGGGCAGGGCCTGACGGCGTAGTCTATCTGTCAAATACATCAAATCTTGCTGCTGAGCAAACAGACAGGGCAAGGCAGACCGTGCAAAAGGCAAAACCAAACGGAGCTGAGCCCGGCTGAGCGGAGCTGAGAACTGAACCAAGTCTGAAATGTGTATATCATTTGGATTGATTGCTGGGGCCACACGAGCCAAACCCCAAACCCCAAACTCAAACTCAAACTCAAGCCATGCCCTGCAACAGCCGACCACACCAGAGTCGGCGTTTGGGGTTCGCTTGTGGTGTCTTTGTTTGTTTGCGGCTGTCGGTCTCAGTTTTGCGGGAGTTTGTGCGTGCGTGGCGGATGTGTTCTCCGTGCGGCAACCGGAAGGTAGACCGCCGGCCACCAGACGCCGTTGGGCGTCAGTCGTCGGACGTCGTCTTCGTTGTCACACTCAGTTTGTTGACACGTTCAGCGGACAAAATGAGTTATGGAAAGTGGGCGAAATGGCCAATGGATCACTGCACAGTCACGGCTTAAAGTTTGCGCAACATTCACATACGAGTTTAGCAAATGATCGTAGAGGAGCAGTAGAGCAGCGTGGTCCACAAATAAAAAGCCATAAATAGTCAACTTGAAGTTGGAGAATTTTGGCTTTACTGCAGAACAATGCACACAGAGAGCACAGTGCACAGAGCACGGAGAGGACAGGCTGCACTGCACGAACACAACACGAATAGTGCTCGACACTGGCAGAGTCGTGGCTCTGTTGTGGCTCTCGAGGAGCAGCCAGAAAGATGTCGACGAAGTGCAAAGCGCTTCAAACGATTTTCCGCAAAGTTGACTGCCTTCTGCAGTGGAAGGTGTTTTGAGTGTGTACTGCCAACCACATCCACATGCCCATCCACAAGCCCATCCTCCAGCCACATTCTCTGTTTGTGCTCTGTATCTGCTGTGTGAGTGTATTGTGTGGGTGGAGGCGGTGGGCGGTGGGCGGTGGGCGTGTGCATGTTTATGGCCACAACAGCAGCGAAGGCGACTGAAATAAAATTCTCGCCGAAAGCCTTAAGGTATTCCGCACCAACAAAATATGCGAGCATGTAAGACAGACCGGAAGGCGAGTGGAGAATGAAGTAGAGGGAGAGCTGGAGAGCAGAGTGGCGGAGCCGACGGAATGGGTTGCCAACTTCACACCCAATGGCGGCAAATTTTTGGCAACAAACTTTTGTGAGAGCTGAAGCAGTGTCAGCGGCAGGAGAAGGGGCAGAAGGAGCCAAAGAAGGCGCTGAGCAGAATGGAGATGTGGCGGAATGTGGCAGGGCTGTCTGGTAGGTGTGCCAGAGTGGGCGCGGGTGAATTTATTGCCCAGGGAAGCACATCTTGGCGCGACGATGCTTCTTTTCGCTTGTGGGACCTCTGCCCGGAGCCTCGGCGGGGGCTGCAACATGTCGCAAAGTTGTCGAAGCGCGCTGCCTCCGCTAGCAACAGCAGGGAATAGAGAGTTTCAAGAAGTTGTCGGTACGAGAAGAGAAATAGGAGGAGCAGCGAAAAAAATTAGAAGCTGAATATGTTTTAGTGGCCCAACTGCGCTGACAGTTGTGTAAAATATATACGCTCCGCTCATAATTTATATCAGTTTTGTTAACTCAACGTGACTGCGTCGCGGGATCGCCAGGATAGGCTGCCAAGTGTCTGCCCTGCCCAGGCCTCAGTCTCAGCCTCTGTCTCCCTGGATACCTCAAGCAGTTTCAAGAGCAACGGCCGCACGTTCGTGCAATTAGCCAAATGGCACCAGCATCTGACTTATTGCCCTTCGTGTGCTCTTTTCGGCCCACTTGTCGGCTAGGCCCAGTCCACTGAGGCTGGCACTGCACTCTGGCTATGGCAAAAGCAGATGCCAGGCATTGCAGGAGCAAATATTTTCACTGCCTGAGGCATAGGGCTAGCAATTGCAACATTTTTGCTGCATAGCTTCCGGCTGATGGCAACCTGGCGTATGCGTAACATAAAATGTTCATTTTTGGCAGCATAAACCGCAAAATGCGAACAGTCTCTGCCGCCCCGAGATCCCTTTGGACCGCTTCAGAGACCGTAATAACTAGAAATCCCAAATGCCTGCCATTAGTGGTCTGCAGCAGAAAACCTCGCCCACAGTTTTTGTTTAATTAACTAGCATGCATAAAGGCACCCCGCACCTCAGCTGTAACCCCCCTCGAGCCGCCCTTGCAGGCATTGTTAATCCACTTTGAGAACTGCTGTAATCTTTGAATGTATGTGGGGCCTGACCACAAGAGCTACCGCAACCCATAATGACAATGGAGAGAATTTTGTGCTCCTTGACGCCATCCCATAGCCATCCCCAGACATCGCTTGGTAGGGCTCGTTTGGGCCCATTACAGTGTTGGCTGCTAATCAAATTACTTTCATTAGCCAGTACTGGCTGTCCGGCCGGGTCATGTGTGGCCGTAGCTTTGTTTGCGGTTGGGCAATCAGTCCTGCCACCAGTCAATCAGGAATCTCATCCAGAGAGTCAAAAACGAATCAAAGTATGATGGAAAACTGAAAACTGAAAACCGAATACTGACAAAATAAAATCAGACATCAGCGAGTCGGGGAATGCAATAAGGAAGAACAATAACAATAAATCTCATTATTCTTCATTTGATTTCGCATTTCGCAGACTCTTGAGAGTCGAGCCGAACCAAACATTCGAACAGCCCGGGAATGAATCTCGATTTTCACACGCAGCTCGAAGCTGGGATCCCACACAACACCACAGATCAGAGCTCTCATCGTCAGCGGTAATGTTATTTACTCAGCCATTGTTGTTATAAATTTCAATTAAATAAAAATCAAATTAAATTATATGATGGCCATCGATGGGAATCCAATGATGACGATGACGATGACGATGACGGAGGGGATAATGTGAATGAGAATGTGAATGTGGCTGTTTCTGGTTTCTGTGGCTGTGGCTGTGACTGTTGCCCACCATCCTGCAGGCCGACTGACTCACTCATAATTGAAATCTTCAATGTGCTGTATTTAATGGTCGCTCCCATTGAGCTGCTGTCATTGCAATTACTCCTCCGACTCCACTCCACTCCAATCCCTGCCAGCGAATGCTCTCGTCAATGGCAATCACGGACTCGCCTGATTTATTGCTTTGTCTTGGATTTGGCCAACAACGCAGGAAATGGACTGGGAGCGCTGTAATGAGGAGCTCTCTGGGTTAATTACTTTATATAGCGATAGATGCTTCTGCACTCAATTCTATATCGATTTGCAATCAGGCTGAGAGCCCGACTTGACTCTCTTTTTGTGGCATGCAGCTGCTTGCTGGCTTTGTCATGTTTTCGTTTTCATTTCCAGTTTTGCCAACCCAATTCGAATTTGATTTGATTGCTGGCATTTCTATTTTCTTTTCCTCTGCCCTTTACCCCTTCACCCCTTCCGCTCCCATCTTTTTTTTTCATTTTGTGGCAACAATTTAGTGCATTTTACATTGTTGGTAATGCCCAGCTCAGCCCAGCCCAGCCCAATGACAGTGGATGCTGCTCCAGATGCAGTTTGCAGCACGACTAAATGTTCTTTCATAATTCGACCCCAGAGTGAAGACCCAGCCACGTGCCCAGGACAAACAGCACTAAGCAGAACAGAGCCAACAAAGTTGACATTGTGCCAAGTGCAATTAATATTTGATTGCGCGCTAAGCCATTGCGTTTGGTCCGTGAAGGCCTCACCGTCCTCCCTGCCACACTCTTACAATAGTGGAGTCCATGTTTTGTGGGAGGTACATATATCCACGCCACTCCCCCCGCTTCAGTAAGTTTGACTGCTTTGATATTTTAACTGAGTGAATGACGGACTTTCGGCAACAAACTTTTCCATTTAACGGTGCCGGAAATTATCTCGTGGCACAAACGCAAAGCGCTGCTCACTCGTAAATCCTAATAACTCTTTCCAACCCCCACTCCTCATCAGCACTCATCGGACTAAGACCGCCATCAAAGCAGGGCAGAACAGAAACAGAAACGAAACAGAACAGTACAGAAAGAAGGACAGAGACAGGGACAGGGAACAGGCAGGGTCTCCGCATGCCCTGCATAATGGCAAAGTTTTGCATTTTGCCAGCTCCGAAATGAATTAAAAATGATTTTATAGTTGCATAGAACGCTTGCTCCCAGACTGCTCTGGAAAGTGTAGATAAACATGGGCGTACTCGTACTCGTACTCGTACTCGTACCATGAGTGGCCCAAAACCAAAGCTAAACATAAACTGCGTGAGGCCACACACAGCCGTAGAGTGTTCGCCTTGTGGGTGGGTGGGCACGCATGCCATTTGCCAAATGAATTTCCTTGCAAATAAACAATTGTGTTCTCAACTCAGTGCAGGTTAGACCAGGTCACTTCTGCCAGAAGAAATGCTAACCAAAACCAAAGAGCATAAAGTTACTTACAATTTTGAGGCTGAAGCTGAAGCTGCAGCTCCTCTCTTCCCCATGTAAGCTGCTGGCATTTGCAGCTTCCGACCAGGTTCGCGCTTGATGTATTAAAGCAGCTGCACTGCTGACGCCATGCAGGGGCCTGGGTTATATGATTTATATATGTATATGCAGCGATGCATACGGTGGGGCAGATCTGGTATTCTGAATTCCATGAATTCCTTATGCGAGTGAAACCAATTAAAGGTCTTGCTGATGGACCGGAAAGGGCACGCAGAAACTTTATTGCTTTGACTCTGTGCCGTTCAATTAAATAAATGTCAGAAGCAATACCGAAACGAAACCCTTTAGCCCCAAGGGGCTGTCGGTGCCTCAGTATATGTGAGCTGTGTGTGTGTGTGTGGGTGTGTGCAAAAATGGCCGCAGCGCTAACTTATTTCAGCTGTTTGGCGTGCAAACGTCAGTTGGCGCACTATAGGAAAAACTCTGGTAAAACTAATTAAAGGCATTTAACGGGACTGCGACTGGGGTCGGGGCTGTGGCCGTAAGGCAGTTGGATTCCGGAAATGCTGTAACGAACCAACAGGATGTCCAACAAGTTGCCCTTAAAGTTGCCCAAACTGCACTCCAAATAATTCAAATGTTCGGCCAACATTCGGTCAAAAAGGAGTGGAACTCGCTGAATTAATTGTTAAATCAACGATAAAGAGAGAGAGAGAGAGAGAACGAGAGAGAGAAATGTTCAGCAAAAGGGAAAAATCCGGCAGCAAAGCAAACCAAAGTACAAATATTTCTGGGAATAAAAGCGAAGCGAACATTTAATTCGCAGACATAAAGGAGCAGGAGAACGACACTCGGCAGGAGGGGGAGAGGGGCTGGCGGAGGTTCTTGCAAAGGATTTTGGATTCGAGTCGAGATTGTTGCCAACGCAGCACCAGCTGCCACTCGTACGTACTGTTGCCTGCCACTGTTGCCGTTGCTGCTGCTGCTTCTGTGGTCTCCCTGCCGTTATGCTTTAACTAAATTGCGGTGTTTGCGGCGAGCTGGCTGCCTCGCCCGCTCTTAATTCCCAGCCTCTGTGTGTGTGTGAAACAAACACTCAAACAATTAAAAGTAAAAATTCCGCAAAAGTTTTCGCATTAGTTTTGCGTTGATGATGCGCACGGAGTTGGCAACCGGTTGGCAACCAGCGACGACGACGACGCAGCTAAAATTAGCAGCAGCAGCAGCAGCCCCAAATGCGCAATACCTAACTGTATATAAGTATTTGTGTGTGTGTGTGTGTGTGTGTGTGTGTGTGTGTGTGTGTGTGTGTGTGTGTGTGTGTGTGTGAACTTCTGTGCGAGTGGTATTGGAAGGTGCAGCAGAACGCATTCGCCTGAGCTTAATGCGGCGCGTCAGTGCTAAGTGTCGCGGTTGCAACATAACGCTCGACTTGCCTCCGACCGATTTCGGCACTGCGCACTGAAAGTGGAAACACTTTCCACCATTTTTGTACTCCCCGAGCCAGGCACCACCTTGCTGCAGCCAACCGCTGGCCAACCGCAGACGCCGCAAGTCTTAAAGTGGCCCACTGGCTGCCTGACTGCCTCACTGCCTGGCACACCTGAAGCATCAGCCTCATCTGAGGTGAGCCCGAGTGCGGTGGCCCTGGCATTTAGATAGACAGAGAGGTAGCGAGTGACTGAGAGCTGCCACGACTGGCAACAGGCACCGAGATGATGATCGATATTGGCCGTGCTTGAGTGGCATACGCAATGATGGGACAGGACCACGGACAGGAACAGGTCGAGGAATCTAAGCCAATCGTTGCACGCACCGCTTGTGGACACGCTAGGAGTCAGTGCTGGATTGAGTCTGCTTTTGCTTGGCCCCGCTTTTGTCCCGTTTCAATTAAGCTAATTAGATGTGGGTAAACATAATTGCCCCAAGTAATTTACGATTCCTGCCCAGCCACACCCACGTGCCACTGATTTTCTCCTGAAATTCAATCCGAACAGCGGACACTGGACAGAGAGCTCTGCTCACGTAGCCTTCTGTGATGGCCTCAACTGGCCACACAATGACACATCGATGACATTGACAAATTTTAAGATTAGTGCAAGACAAGACGAGAGGCGACAGGGGGCAGGCAGCAAACTTCATTAATTTAATGACAACAAATTGAGTACGAGTTGAGTGGAGCTCGGGCATCAAGGAGGAGTCTGAGATGGGCATAAATTGCATTGCATATTTATAAGCCAGCCAGGACTGGGAATGGGCAGGTGAGAGACAGAGCGAAGAGCGAAGGTCCTGTCATAATGGGCTTATTGCCGATAATTATGTTAATCGAATATCTCTTGACAAGGCCAATCGGCAGTCACTAATTGCGCATATTGATGGCAACGGCAACGGCGATGGCGACCCACTAATTGCTGAGATTTCTGGCAGTAAAGTTGCAGTGTGAGAGCGTGATGGGATTTTTGCTTTGAACTTGCAACTTGTCGAGGGCGGAAGGCGCTAAGGAATGAAGGAATGAGGGCTTGGGGCTTAAGGACACGCCGATGCGAAAATAATTAACGATTTTACGACTGCAGATTGTAGCCGGGCAGTAATTGCAAAAGTTTTAATGAATTTTAACTATTTACGCTACACGTATGAGCCATTTCATATTTAGCTTTGGCAAAGGCACAGCACAGCATCGCACAGAAAGTTTTATTGCCATTGCAGCGTTGATTTCCCGCACAAATATACACACCACACGGAGATACATACACACACTCGCAGCTGTGAAGGGCGGCAGGAGCTGAGAGAGCTGTAAGGCAACCTTAAATGCAGTTAACGAAGCGTTGAAGGTTGGCCCCTGAACAAGTAAGCAGGCGCAGGAACATGAGTTGCAATTCAAGGAAATTTATTTCGCACGAACTGTGCGAAGACATCCGCACAATGCTCCACAAAGTGGACAAGGCTATTGTGGCAGGCAGGCCCAACCCATGTACAAGTCTTGCCATTGGCTAGGATGCGCAGTGGAAGAATGGAAGAGGGAATGGTTTGGTGAGTAAGCAAAACCAGGAAAATGGAATGAACATGAACATGAACGGAGAGAGACTAAGTAGTGGAGGGTAACAAATATCACACACTAAGTGCCAAATGAGCAGATGTTATTCGCATTTCACTTTTGTTCATGGATCAAGGAGATTCCAGGGGATGGTTGAAGTAATCGCTGCTAAAATATTTGTTGGATTTGCCGATACAATTCATATGCGTAAATAATGCAGGGCAAAATAAAAGTTAAATAAACTTTTATACATAAAATTGCTGTAACACTTTTCCCTACCGTAATTTCGCTTTCATTCCACTGTACATATGTACATACATAAATATGTACCGTACTTGTATTTGCACACCTCGCTGCTTTCTGGGCTCCTCTTTCCCAGCGAGCGCTGGGTGTCAGGGCCATATTTTCGTTATCATTTTTCCAGCATTTCATTCTGCCAGTCACGTTGCTGTCATTGCCTTGCTCACAATAAATAAGGCACAGCCGCAGCTCCCCAGTGTCTTATGTCTACCGTCTGTCTCTCTCACGTTCTCCCTGCCTGTCTCTCTGTCTGCCTGTCTGTGTGTCCTGTCTGTTGCTGTTTGTCAAACGATTAAATTGGCAGCGGCACTTACGATTGTAGGTGCATCAACTACACGCATCAAATAATAAGTGCGTGTCCAGGTGCTTGGCCAGTAAAACGTTATTAAATTTTATTGCTTTCGGACATTAATTGCGGGCTGTCGCAGTGCGAGTCTAATGGAAATTGGTGGGCATAATAAGTAATTTGCATTTGGCAGTTGTGCGGTAATCATTAATTGCATTCGTGTCCTGGGGGCGCAAACTTTCTGTCAGATGTCTCCCGTGCCTGCTCCGCCTGTGACAAACTAATTTAAAAGTCGAATAGAATTTGCAAGTATTTCGCCCGATAGTTTCCGCTGAGTTCATTTCTTTTTGTTTTTCCGTCGCCGGCGCTGGGCCATTCCCAAATGTACTGTCCGGCTGGGGCACAGAGGACAGAGGGCAAAGCAATATGCAAAATTGCCAGACAGTTCGATAGATAGTTAAACTGGCAGCCAAAGGAGCAGAGGCAGTCCGATGGGCAGTCGGACAGGACGGACAGAGAGACAGACAGACAGCTAGATTTGCGTGTCGAAAGTTGCTGGCTTTTTAAATTGGCGCTTAAGTTGAAATTGATTCATTTGGACAACACCGATCCCCCAGTTCACGGCAATGGCAATGGGAATGGCAATGCCAACTACTTTCTTGGCTCGGGCGTGATAATTTAATTTATTTTCAAACTCAATTTCAGCAATTTTTTTCGCACGCCCGCGCATTTGACTTGATTTTGTGCACCTCTCTCCCTTTTCCTAACCGAGCACAGAACAGAACACAGAACAGAAAAGAACAGTGCAAAACTACAGTGGACTGAGCTGGGGAGCAGCGAGTGGTAGATGGAACAGGGGACTGGACTTAATTATGTCTATCCGGCTGTCCGGGCAGATTGTCTGCTCCATCCATGCCGCTCGCTGCATACCAGTACAGAGTGGAATTCTCGCTAAAACAGTAAAAATTGCAATGTTTTTCCGTTACCAGTCTCGGTCCCAGTTCTGGTGCTGGTCCTGGTCCTGAGAGGGAGCGTGTTTCGATGCTGTGCGCTCCGTTGCCTCGAGACGCGAATCCACAACAGCAACGGCAGCAACGGCAGCTCCGACACAGAACCGACAGCGGCGCCGGCAAACCCCGAAATGGAAATATTTTCGCTCTGATTTATTTCGCCTCTCTTCACCTGGCAATTAGTTGGAAATCATTGAGTGGGCCTTGAGCTTGGCAGCACCGTTCCGTACAGTCCGGTTAGGTCCCAGCCGAGCCGTGCCGAGCCGTCAACGCCTGCGGCTTGTGGGACTCATGTGGGTTGGCCAAATTGAATTTGGCATTCACATGCAAACACCCACAATGTGAATGCACTTTTCATCGGGCACTTATGTGTGGGCAGGCCATGGCTGGCTCAAAGGAGTGCAAGTGGAAGTGAAATTGTGAACCGCATTTCCGCCCGGCCAACTATGGCCCGAGATCAAATCAAAATGCCAATGCAATATGCAAACAAGTGTGCTGCCAGCCAGCCAGCCAGCCAGTTTCTGCGCTAAACGGAAGCAGCACACGGCCCTCGAACTTTTTACGTCGAAATATTTTCCGCTGCTTTTCCCGCTACACGTTTTCCTCTTCAAGTTTCCTTTTAGACCTCAATTAATATTGGATTCGACCCTTATATGTATGTCCAGGTATCCGTCGATTCATTTAAATGTTTCAAATGTTTTGAATCTCTCTTCAATTTGTGTTGCCTTGGAATATTTCCGACATTTCTGGAGTCGCATTCCTTTAAGATTACATAAGCTTAGTTGGGGATTTCCTTTGGCGTGTGTTTTGTGGGGGGAGTGGCGCTTAAGTCTGTGTGATTGATTGCCTGTAAAATGTATTATATTCGCGTATTAAATTTATTGACATTCGAGCGCAAATAAATCACGACTTGGTGTGACATGACAGCGGAGCGGATGCGGTGTGGATGGGTCTGTCTGCCCCGCAGTGTGGGTGCCGATGTGAAAGGATTTCTGCGCATTATCGAGACAGAGCGAGAGGGAGAAACAAACAAAGTAAGGGAGAGTGAGAACTGTAAAGTAATTTGCCAATTTGCACTACAAAACTTGCAGGCAAATGTAATTTTGCCAATGACACGTTACACGTTACACTTTGCACGTTACATGGGAAACTTATCATTAGTTTTAGTCGGGCTTAGCCCCGGGCCGTAGCGTGGCCGAAGCCCTTTTAGTCCGTTGTTAAAAACTTGATTATGTCAGGTCATGGAGCTGCACAAACTAAACCCATAAATGCTCACTAACTTTACTTGCATTATTTGTTTTAATAGAATTTCACATACACAGAAAATTTACAGCACCCACACCTCGGCCCCAGCTGCCAACTGCCAACTGCCGTCTGCCACATTCGGCTTTGACTGGCTGAAAGCTGCAAAGTCCGCTGGCGGCAGAACCCAAAAGGCAACCATCGTGTGAGTCACAAGCAAGTAAATCCAGGCAAATGCCACTGACTACTCCTCCTTCTGTCCGAGCAGGGTCTCCGGCTCTTGTTGTTGTTATTTTGGAGCATTTCTCAGCAAATTAGATTTGGCAACTTAAACTTTTCTATAACTTTACTCATGTAGAACTTAAGCCTTTTTCGTGTAGTTTTCCAAGAATTTCTTATTAAATTAGCTACTTTTTGAAAAGAAACGAAGGCACCACAAGCGGATGGGAAAAAGGGCCAAAAAGATGTACGAATTTCGGGGGCCGTTTGCCTCAAGTTTCCTCCCCCCCAAACCCTCCCTTGCCCAGACATGCTCATGCCATTCAAGTGCGGTGCTGTCCAAACCCGAGGGCTGCTGCAATCATGGGTGGGTGTCTGAGTGTGAGAGTGTGTGTGGTCGGTGGCCTGGCTGAATGCTGAAAAGTTTATTACACGATTTCGGACACACGCAAAAGTTGCAGTGACAAGAGAGCTTCGAATTATCAGCAGCATTCGGATGGGAGGTTGGGAGTCCTTGGACAACTTTTGCCCAAATTGAATAGCTAATTGATTATGTAAGCCAGCTTCGCCAGAGTTCGAAATGAACTTTAAGCAGATGGTTGCCTCAGATGACTCCGCCTTCAACTACTCTCTCCCTCTGTCTCTCTCTCGTGCTCAGTGCCCTGTCCACAACTTGTCAGGCTGTGGAGGCCTCTTGGCCGAGAGCCAAACCAAAAGTGTCCTGTTTTGTGGTGATCTTATCTCAATGCCTGCACACAGCAACAACATTTCTGCGCTGCGCTCTGCTCTTCTGTGCTGTGCTCTGCTGTGCCATATTGTGTTGTCACTAGCTGGGCTTTCTGGATTGCCTTTGTACGGGTGAAGAGCACGAGTATGTGTGTGTGAGTGTGGGCCTGCCGGCCTTGGCATCTTGACTTGGCTCCCCCTTCAATGTCTCTTGGGCGTTGGCCCAGGCGCAATTTGGCTGCAACTGCTTGGAAAATGACAGAAGCCAGAAAGTGCGCCACTGGAGCAGCTGCTGCCCCGTTGTTGTGGGTCAGAATTTAAGTTGCAGGCACAGGCAGGCGTTCTTCTAGAACGCATAATGATAACCCTTGACTTTCACATAAGCAGCAGAGGCAACAAAGCCAGAAGAGCAGCATAGGACACAGAGCAGAGAGCTGGATAAGATGGGTGATGGTTGGGGCATTGGTGTAGAGCAGAGCGGCAGTCACACAAGTGAGGCCTAACGAGTGAGCAGCTTTTTATGCGTAAAGCTCAACAAGCGGCCACTGACTGGCAAATGATGTCAACGAGAGGTTGCATGCCACACATAGCAGAGGGACAGAGAGATACAGAGAGAGATGGAATAAGTATGAGGGAATGTGAATGCCTGTTGGGAGAATGGGAGAATTCCAGCAAACAACAGACGCTCGCTCAAGTGCCTTCAGGCATTGGCAAATACTTGTAAATCACGACACTGCCAAACGGGTGCGTCATGGTGGTGGATGGGTGACTGGGTGGCCTGGCTAAAAGCATGCAAAATGCCTTTGTAAATGGCGCTAATTTGAGTGACAGCAACAATTGCCAGGCACTCAACAGCCGCAGCCACAGCCACAGCCGATAAACAGGAATCTGAAATCCGAAGAAAGAATAATAACCGCATACTCGTGTGGTAGTCGCATGCAATCCACTTCAGCGGCTTATTTTTCAGTGCGAGAAATGGCGCAAATGGGCCACCGTTAGGGAGCGGGAAGGGGAAAGAGGAAAGTGGGAAAGCGGAATGTGGAAAGGGGGAAAAAAATGAACCCACTCAATGGCATGCCATATAATATTTTATGCTGATAAATTGCCTTTTTTATTGCATTTGCTTTTGAGTGAAAACATTTTCTTCGGCGGTGTCAGTGTCGGTGTGCGAGTGGGAGTGGGACTCGGAGTGCGGCAGGTCAATGGTCTTGCTGAGAAATATGGCAGACCCAGAGCCAGAACCAGAACGAGACCCAGACTCAGACCCAAAGTGTAAGATTGCCTGGCAGGGACAGACGGACGTGGACAGGGATAGGAAAAAGGGACATGAACAGGGACAGCAGCCACATTTTGGGTCGCCTTGGTCGTTTGTTATGTTGCTGATGTTTGATTATTATGTTTGATGGCATTTGCCAGCGGTGGGGGGGCAGCGGCTTGCTGATGGCTTTGATGAATGATCCAACACTTTGCTGCAGGCGGGCCCCAGTGAAACTAGAAACTATCCGGAACAGCAATCCAGGCAGGCAGCAACTTGTCGAGTTGCTCTCAAGTGCATTTCGGCGTAACGGGTTTGCTTTAAGCCGGCAAAAACCAAACCAAACAGAACAAAACTCCAGCTAAAACTCAATACAAAAGCGGGGGGAAAACAGAGAGGGAGAGAAAGAAGGAATAAAAAAAGTAAAAGGACACAAATGTAATAATATCCACTTTCAATTCAATTTACATGCCAAGCTCCGCACACAAAAGGCACAAAGTAAATGAGCAGCACAGCGCAGCAACTGCTGCAAAAATAACATTGTTCGCCCGCCAGAGAGAGCCAGAGAGAGAGAGCCCCCAAATCCCTGATGCAGACCCAGTGCCAGTGCTAGAACCCCTTCGTCTGGCTTTACGCTTTGTCCGATGCTACTTAAAACTAACTTTTGAACAATTCCAACAGAAACAAAAATAAGCGAGTTGAAACGGCGTACTGCCGTCACTGACAATGTTCGTTTAGCTGGCATAATGCGCAAACGTTCGAGTCCGGGCAAGCCACACGCAGTCAGATCATTCACAGCGGATTGCCCTACAGCTAAATATATTCTATGCTGCGTTGCCCCAACAACCAGTACAAAGATTCACTCAATTGCTGTTCATTTGGTGACTGACTCTCACTGCCAGACACTCAACTGAGCGCTGTGGTAAATGATTGGCTCTAAAAGGTGGCTTCTAACGTACAGTCAAGTGTCCTTTTTTGCGCCTGGTTAGCTAGAGAAATTTAAATGGTAATAGAATTTACTTTGCCATTGCCATTGCTGCCTGTTCCTGCTGACCCCCTCTCCGGCTCCTGCTCCTACTGCTGCTCCTGCTCTTGTTGTTGTTGGCCACTTGTTTCAAGTGACCATCAGGCCAACCTCAGCACCAACACCGACGCCTACCCCCCGTACCCAATGCCAAGCTCTCGACTGTGGTCACAAACACTAAGCGACCATCGCAGTGGGACGCAGCACGAGTGACATCTGTGTTAGTGAATATCTCTGAATCTGTATCTGTATTTGGGTGTATCCGTGTCTGTGGGTGTGAGCGTTTTTTGCCGCGCCAAATAAACGCAAATTGTTTTGGCATGAAATATGCACAGTTAATTTTCAATTTATCCCAAAACTCTCTCTCTGGTTTGATAGCACAGCATATCCCTGTCCCAGCATTCCACCACTGCACCGCATCGAACACACAAAACAAAAAACAGAATAACTGAACGGAACGGAATGCTCCACCGACCGACTGTCCGTCTGTCTGTGTGTCTATCCGTTTGCTCTGACAGTGGACTGGGCAGACATTTTAATTGCTGCGGCGTGTGACAATCAATTACGGGGTCAGTGGAAGCTGAGACGATTCCTGCTCCTCAGTGGAGCAGCCCCGCGATGGCTTTTAAAAGCCACTTAAATATGCATTCCGATGGATTGGTTTGGGTTGGGTGTGGGTTCGGTTCATGGCGAGGGTTGACCAAAAGGACAGCGGACACAAGACAGTTACAGGACCCATTCACAGTCGAATTGACAGCAGCTGCAGCGATATTCAATTAAAAAACTTCATTTGCCACGGGGGTGCAACCTGTCCAAAGTCAGGTCCCCTCCATCAGCCGGCCCTGCATCCCATGGCCGACAGCTCTGCTCGGTTAAATGCAAAAACAGCAATTTCAATAAAAATGTGATTTATTCTGTCGGCCGCCCACTGCCTGCCCATTGCCCGCCCCGCCTTTGCCTGCATTAAACTCATTTATTTTATTATCAACAACGGGGTCGGGCATCGTAAACATAATTTTAAATTAACGACACGCCGCCAGGGCGCAGGCAAACAAATCGCAGCCGTGCATTGCGCCGCGCCGCCATCCAACAGCCAACAGCCGACGGCCGACAGTCGACAGCCGCCAGCCCGTCGTATGCGCAATATTACATAGTTCTTCATTCTTTCCTTCTGGTTTCAGGTTCCTTTTTCCTGCCTTCATTTTTCAGCATGCTCGGCCATATTTCATGTTATTTTTGCTTAGGTAGAATCGCTGGGAAATTATAATGGAGCATAAATTGCGCTTAGATGAGGGCCAGCTCCAAGGAGCAGACGTAGCCGCAGCCGCATCCCCGCACTGTAGCCATTGCCAACAATTACTGCAGGCCAAGTGCTCATTTAGGCCATAAATAAGTGGCAGGGCCACTTAAGCAAAAGTTCCGTCTGCCCTGGCCAACAAAAGTCAAATAAAATTAAATGGATTTTCATACATCTTCGCGGCTGGTCCCCTGAGACATTGAGACATTGAGAAAGTCTAGGGCAAGGGCAAATCAAATTGAAATATTAAAAATAAATCAATTTCTTGTGCCGCAACAGGAGGGGTGTGTCACAGCCGGAGCTGGAGGCTGGCAGGGACTCCCCAGAGATAATCGTAGCCGCATGACAAAACGTTTTAATGCCAAGTCGAGAACAGTGTCAAAACTGACTCTTCAGCGGAGTGGCAACCGGTCGGAAGTGGGGATAATTTTAATGAACAGATCGATTCCAAATAAAATGTAGAAAAAACATTTCGAAACGATCAATGTGTCTGCCGAGGGGATTTACTGACGACGGCTAACAGTCAACCGTTAACAGTTAACGGCTTAAATGAATCCAACAAACAATAGAAGCGGAGAGTGTTATTTATGTAAAGAGCAGTATTTATGCTGTTTCACACATTTGCCAGGCACATTTATTAAGTACCCGATACGTGACTTGCACATAAATAGGCCTCAATCTGGATGTGGGCTTTAGGCTGTAGGCGGTCGGGCCTAAAGGCCGGATTGGCTGTAAATACGAGCGTTTAATAAACTCATGTCGCAATTATTGCGCATATGCAAGTGTGGGGATACATTCATTAACTGCCAGCTGGTACGAGGCGCCTGCGGGAGGCCTCAGCAATATGGAAATGTAATTTTCATTTCATTTTCTAGTTTGTCATCCATTTAAAGGTTTGAATATATGTAAAGCTGCAGTTACAGAACCCCAAATAGTTGAGTTTTATCTACGAACAGTGAAATATCTGTTGAACTCCACCACGCCCGAATGAATGCAATCGTTAGAAGTGGATAGTGCTCCTCCGACTAATGAAAGAAGTTGCGCAGAGAGTGTATTTGCTTTTGTTGTCTGGTGCCTTCCGAAATTCCAGTTTCTGCTGCCGGCACTCCCTTATCGTATTATGCAAATATTCAATAATTTAAGAGTATTTCAATAATGAAAGTGCTCGCAACAAGCAGAGATAGAGAAAGGGAAACAGAGAGTGGGAGAGAGCGAACTCCCTTCGCCTCTTCTTTCATCTCGCAAGCTTGGCCAACGTTGAAAATGGCGCAAAATGTGCGTATAACGAGTTCTGCTTTTTATGCAAATCAATGCATATTATAAGGCAGTAAATGAGCCAGCCCCTGAATGGAAATGGAAATGGGAAAGGGGAATGGGAATGGGAATCTGGATGAGTACACGGCGGGTACACGGTTGAAAACTGAAAACTGAAGCTCTCGGCGCGCCGTGCCGCTGATGCTGCATTGAAATGCAAAGCACGAATCGAACAAATTTCATTTATCCCCGCAACGAGAGCTGTTACTCAGCGAGTGGCAGTTGTATTGTGCACTCGACTGGGTGGGGCAGGTGGCGTGCAGCAACTGATTCAACACAATTTAATGGGCAGAGTGTGGTTCCCGCCAAGGCGGAAGCAGCTCGGCCCGTGCCGTGCTCTATCAGCACCATCAGAAGCAGCCACAGATGCCAATGAACCCGCCGAGCCCTTTACTTTGTCCTAAAATTGTGTGTCAATAGCTCATAGGAGATTGCCCAACATTAGCGGACTATGGGACTATGGCTAATGGCCCGGGGACAGGTCAAAGTTGAGCTCTTAACAAACTCTAATCGGCCGTCAGCAGCGCATTTATCAAGCTCATATTTCAAGAGCAGACTTTGTCGAGCGGAAAATGGAGCTGCAACACGTCAGAGCAGGCAGCATGGGGCAGACTCGGAGTGCACTCAAAGCGCATAAATACTAACAACCTGCAGCTATTTCCTGCTCGAGTATACAAATCTACATTTATAATTCAGCATGCATCCAACACCTGGCAGCAGTGAAGCTGAGCAGAAAAAGTGCACAAAGCAAAGGGCAAAGGACACAAAGTTTCTTATGAAGTGGTAAGGGAGGGGGAAAAGTGCATAGGGTAGAGAGCCCAAAGCACTTACACACACACACACACTCTGTTACTCTTTGGAGAATATTCCGCGACGCTGCACTACTATGAGGGCTGAGGAATGCTTTTCCCAGTCAAAGCTTTGAGGCAGATAGATAGAGAGAGATCTGGTCTGGTCTACGCATGGGTCATGGGCGACGACTTGGAACAAATTAACAGAAACATTTGGCGAGGTGCTAAAGCGCAACAATGCAGCCAAGTCCAGCTACGTTTTCCGTGGCAGCAGCAGCAATAAAACTAAGCACACAAAATGGCACAAACAGTTGCCAAATATATTCAGACGCTTGGAGGAATGGGCGGCACGGTGGCTCGGGCATGCCAGCAGACTGTGGTGTGCCTGGGATTAGCAAGGACATAACATGCCTGCCTGCCTGGCTGACTGGCAGCCTGCACTTGTGGCCAAATGAATTGGCAACATGCAACGGCAGGAAGTGTAAACTGCCTCCCGAAAAAGAATGCAACAAGAGAAAGGGACCGAAGGGGGGGACTTGGGCTTGGGGAGTCCCCAATGCGATTCCCAGATAAGTTAAAGCCAAACCAATTTTTGAGCGGCTTGCGATTTTGCATATCAAAGTCATCAAATATTTATTACAAAATGTCAGCTTGTTGTTCCCAGGACACATGTCACTCCCACAGCAGCTTGTGGCGTCTCTCTCCCTACATCTCTCGCCCTTTTCCCATTTCTATATCCATTCATCTCTGCCTCTTTGGCACTCTCTCTCACTCGATGCTCTGACCCTCTTCTGGCGCACAAATATTTATGAATGGAACTCGAGCTGCAGCTGATGATGAGCATGCTGACAAGATGCTTGGGCACAAGCAGAATGAAAATGAAAATGAAAACGAAAATGATGAGGGAAGAAAGAAACAGCAACTAAACTCTCAAAGGACATGCAAATCGAAATGCCAACACACACAGGCAACGGGCCAAGATAAATTATTACATGTAAATCGAATTGCTGAAGGAATCCCAGGATTCCGAATTACACGCAAAAAGGAGAGGAGAGGGTTAGGGCCAGTCTGGAAATTATTTCGCTTCTCTAAAAGTGTAATTCCAAATTTCACGCCTGCATGCAGCGTGGCCAGGGGCAGGGACTGGGGCAGGAGTACGTACAATCCACTGTCATCACAGTAAAGTTCATAACTTGGCAGCAGCACAGCACAAACACAACACACAACACAACCCGATGGTGCAGCATGCCTCGGGGCAGGGAAGCGTACGTCTGACGAGTGGTTTTTGTATGCGATCATAATCCACAAAAAAAATAAAGTAGAAGAAAAAGCAGAAGAGTAGTAAAAAATTCCAAAAACACTTCATGTGTGAAGCACTTTTCACATGCGATTTGTGTTGAAAGGCGTCGTGGGACATTATTTAAAGGTGACAGGCGACACGAGATCTCCAACGCAACGAACGCTCTCCGGCTGCAGCCTCAACCTCCGCACAAGCAGTGGCCGTGGCTGTGGCAGCCACATCTACGGCAACGGCAGCCCAGGGAAGCATCTGAGGCAGTGTGCCACAATGTTTGGCCAAGCCAACCAAGGTACCATCCAGCCCGAGTGTCTACCTCTGCCTCTACCTCTGTCCTACCCCCATGGCCATGCCCATGCGCCTGCCAGTTGCATGCAGGCGAGGAGCCGGCCAAAGTTGGACCAGGTTGGTGCATTCTAGCGCTCATAAAGGTCACTTAGTCAACGAGCAACTATCAGGGCAAGCGATGGGTGGAGCAATGGAGATGCTGAGAGCGAGGCGAGGCGAGCCGAAGGATGCCGAGAGCCAGGCAGGACAGGGCAGAGCACGACTGGGCTGGGCTTGGCGCTTGTCAACTTGAGTGAGGCTGCCTGTCGGTCCGACAGTCGTGGGATGTGCTGCTGCTGCTGCTGCTGCTGCTGCTGCTGCTGCTGCTGCTGCTGCTGCTGCTGCTGCTGCTGCTGTGCTTGCCGAGGCTAAGGCTAAGTGCTTGTGGCATTTGTTGCCTGCCCCCGAAAAAGGAAAAACGGGAAAATAAATAGAATAGTTCAGGGGGAAATGGTTAAAGCCGCATGCGAGTTTTAAATTTTGCAGCACTATTCATTTGCTTATGCAAATGGCCCGCTGCAAAGTTGCAACTTGCAACAGATTTGCATTTGTTTGCTCATTTGAAGCTGCCATGGAAACCGAAATGAAACCGCACGAGCCAGGCTTTATTAGCATATGCCAGCATCAAGCGTCAAGGATGCAGCAAGCCAAGGTGCAACTGTCACTGCCACAGCCACTGCCACTGTCAGTGGCAACAAACTTTGGCAGCGAAGGCGTGACACGGCAGAGGTGACAGAGGGAAAGCCAACTCAAAGTGTTTATTGTTTGTCGGCTGGATGGAGGGCGAAGATGCAGGGATGCAGGGCGGCCTGGCTGATATTAATATTTGCCAAGATTGCATTCCGACATTGCCCTGTCTTGACTCGACTTGTGGTTCCTGCCAGGCATCGGCTCGATGGATAGACAAAGAAGAAAACTTCGTTCAGCTCCGCATGTGGCAGCCTCTTGCCTTGCTTCTAACTTTCTTAATATAATGATACTCGCAGGCAGGGCAGGGCAGGGCATCAACGGGCTGCCCAAATCAATGTAGGGTCTGAGGCCATGTTAACACGTGCCAACTAATAAAATGTTTATGTGCCCGGGACCCGGGAAGGGATTGAAAAGCGATAAAGCGACCGGGTCACGCATCCCGGCCGTAAGTTGTCGATGATGATGACCCGAGCACCCATCGATATCAACCCTTTGGGTGCGTATATTTGTTTGCCATTTAATTTATGTGCCAAATTTACGATATTTGCCAACATTAAAAGCAGCCCAAAGACTGTTTGCCTTGCCTTTGATTCGAGAGTAATTTAGAGGCATTTACACCCGACCATTTGCAGCAACAACTTTTCATCAACCATTTGCCAAAGCTCGGCCAAAGCTAATGTGTTATTTGATGATTATCCGCTCGGTCGCTGGCTGCTTGCGTATTCCATGAGCGGCGGAGCCTCCACTTCCGTTTCCGCTTTGGACTTTGTGCTTTGTGCTTTGCACTTTGTGCTCTCATTGGCTGTGCAGGCTCTCAATTTAATTGAAATTGTTACTAGTTTATGGAAAATGTTGCTGTTTAATAACCACCACGCCCCGTGCCGTGCAGCCCCCGCTGTGCCTTTGGGGCACTGTGAAACATATCACAACAATTGAGTGTGCAACGCAACACTAACCAGGCCAACGGACAAAAACGAAACGTGGTCAGAAAAGTTGAAACTAATTATGTTAAAAGCTTTCGGTTGAGCCACGCCAAAAATTAGTGAAGTGTGCAGCAGCGCCATGCCCCGGGGTGGCTCCGCTTCGGTCTGTTCTGTTCTGTTCTGTTCTGTGCTGGAGTCATTGCCGGTGGTAACTAACAAAACATGAAGCAGAGCATAATATGCTAAATTAAATAAAAACACGCGAAAAACGGAGCGCCAGTGCCCCGCCGCCACACCCACCACACCCGGAACCAAAGCCAGCCCCAGTCCGACCAAAACCAAACTCCGCCGCAGAGACAGCGAAAGGCAAAGAGCCAAATGTCACCGTTGTGCCATCACCGGGAAGCCATCGTCGCCTCGGCCATTGTCAGCCACCCTGTCACTGTGTCTGTGTGTGTGTGTGACTCGCTCTCCTGTTGTGGCAGCAATGTACTAAACTTTAATGAGCTGTGGCCAGGAGGAGGGCAGGCACAGTGGCTTGCTGATGATTTTCATAAATTTAATTCTGCGACGCGCCCTCAACAAATGCTGAGCATTGCACGATTCTTTCACAGTAATTTGCATTTTAATTAAACAAATCGGAGCTCAAGGAGCTCCTGTCCAGCCACATAGTTGCCGAACAGCCAGATATATCGAACAGAAATGAGCTAAAGTGAGTGAGCAATCAGTTGGTTACGTGCTGTCCAGCACAATTGTTTCCCCTTTGACGAAATGAAATTTATTTTGGGGTAAATCAAACCCAGGAGATACGAGAACGAGTACGAGTTCGATTGGCAGTATAAAAAATATAGGAAAATGTACATGCAAATTAGCAACAAGAGCAAAACTAGAATTTCTATTTTATTTAATTTGTATTCGTTTTAGTTTTCTTCTGACGCTGCAGCAGACAGTCAAACGGAGGGACGGGACGGTACAGACGGATGGGTAGACACACAGACGAAAAGTCCCACTGCCAGTGGCAGAGCCAGTGCCACTGCTGGCTGGGGCAAGTCGACTTCCACTTCATTAGTTTGAAGTTCTGCTCAAAAGCAAATTTTTCAACTAGTTTGCAGAGGTTTTTGTGCAGCGCGACGCTCCTCGGCACCCCCTCGATTGCATGCCATGGCATGGCTCTGGCCCCGACTCGACTCGAGTCGACCAGGGCCAAAATGCAAACAAAAAGAATTCATTTTGTAGTACAAAAGAATTTCAATTGCAGTGCATACAAATTACTTTGTGTAAACTTTGTGCAGCTTGCTTGTGCATCTACTTGGGCACTGCTTGGTCTGAAGGAGCCGAGATTCGCGGCTGTCTCCAGCCACCAAGACTTGAACCCTCACTCCCTCCCCGGATTTCATATTCGTGGAGGGGACAAGTGCGATCTCGTTTAAGCCTGGGTAGCAACATGTGGCTGATGGTGGTTTTGTTATGGTTGCCTCATAAATTCGAGGCTGCTGCTGCTCCTCTTCATGTGTGCAAACAGCACAGAATTTCCAAACTAAATTGAAGCAGAAACAGCAACAGAAACGAGCAGCAAATGTGGGCAAATAAACATATGTAGACGCACTTAGGCCCACAGCTCGGCTCGGCACTCAGTCACACACCTACCAGGCATAAATCATTTATTTGCAAATATGCATATTAAATATTCTATAAATTTATTGCCCGGCAGGCACATACTCGTAGGCCATAAAACAAAAGCCAAAGCAAGCCATACAAAACCTTGTCAATGGACCTATGCTCTCTCCTAGCTCCAGCTGCTCTCTCTTCCCCCAAAAGAGCCGCAGCCATAAACAACTGGCCAATGCAGCTGCTTGTAACATGTGCTTCAGTATATGTAAATGTATCTGTGTATCTCTTTACATGTGTATCTGTGTGGGTGTATCCGCGATATGTATATCCACTGCCCGAAGAAGTATTTAAGCATTCAGCTTGAGCTATTTATTTTATTTAACGCTTCAAGTGCAAAATGTTTTGCACGAATGCAACATTTATTGCGCCTACAGTGACCAGCAAACATGAGCGCACACACTCGCACATGCCCGGGCAATGCAATGCGGCATGCCTCAAGGCTGGCAGGGCCGAGCAACAAAAGTTTTGCAACAAAATGCTCAAGCTAAAAGTTGTTTGTTTCTTCTGGCCTTACTTTCAGCCGGAAATTGCGTTAAGTGTCCACTTAAGTTTCATACAATTAACTTTAACTTGGACTTTGGAAACTGCAACGAGACGAGCTTCAAAGGCAACTGCAACATCAGAGGCAACTTGTTGGGCTTTTGGGCAAGTTCAACGACTTCAGTTCGTTGCATTCTCAAATTATTTCTCTTTTTTCTGCATATACCGAATTAAGCCGAAACTTTGTTCAAAAGTTGTTGCTACGTAATTTGTTTGTTTTGTGGGCCAAGGCACAAAAATCATTAAAATTAAATTAGTCCAGAAATAGTTGCAAAGACGAGTCGAGTCTATGCTCGAACGAGAAATAAGTTATTACATTTTTACTCCTCCAAATGGAAAAACGATCCCTTGAGCCAGGCACGCTCTCGAGAAGAAAAAAAAAACTTCATAAACTCAAACTCAAAACTAATAAAAAATAAACCAACGAATCTCGGAGCTATTCAATAAAAATAATGAAGAACGTGAGACATTTGCTCTGGCATCCTCGTATGAGGAAGCTGTCACGGCCACTGCTACTGCCTCTGTTGTGTCTCTTTTTCGTACCCCCACATGAGACTACAGGCACATAAAACCAAATTTTATGACAAAAGTTTCATCGTCATTGTTCTAAGAGTGTCAGATGCGAGGCGAATGAAAAACCAAACAGAAGTGTAAATAAATACAAAATAAATTTGAT
Organism: Drosophila subobscura; assembly: GCF_008121235.1. NCBI lineage: Eukaryota > Metazoa > Arthropoda > Insecta > Diptera > Drosophilidae > Drosophila > Drosophila subobscura. Next base: position 22,848,097 of record NC_048533.1, on the reverse strand, counting down.
GAAAATTGTGCAGAAAGTTCATTTAATATGGATTAAAAGTTTTGCTGCTGCTGCTGCTGCTGCTGCCCTTTCCTGGCTACTCGTGCGGACAGACTCGACTCTCCGTAGTGTCTATCTGTCTGTCTGTCTGTCTGTGTCCCCGTGGCTTAATTCGATCCGATTTGATGGGTGGGTAGTGTAAGCACTCCAAAACTCGCTACCTTATGATGATTGGAAATGGCATGCGATGCGGGACAGTTGCTGGTAATTGGATTTTAAAGTAGTCAAATTCTAGTCCATCTATCTGTGATCGGGGGGGGGTACACATTTGCGAGTGAATCGGCGATGACTGAACATGTCCATTTATGTTAGGAAAATTAAATTATATGGAAACTTTGCAGTAGTTATTTTCGGCTGCTGCATAATTCATTATGGCTCTGGCCAGCAACTATGTGAAAATTTCGATAACTCACAAGTTTGAAAATTTGTGCACAAATTAAATTAAGCTGTCACTGCCCCCAACCCCTGCCCTACTGTCCTTACCGTTGCCTGCCATCGTCCATCGTGTAGTTGTGGTGGGAGAGAAGTTGAGGACACAACACTCAGGCCACAGAAACTTTCTTTGCAAAGTGTCAAGTTTTAGTTGTCGTAGACGTTTTCCGAAATTATTTTTTGAAGTTTATTACAAGAAGGCGTGCGCGTGTCCAAGGATATACTCGTACTATTCCTACACTTACGAGTGGCTCTGACTCCGACTGAGACTCGTGTGTGCTCTCTGGCGCATAGAGATCATTGACCAGCAGCAGCCCCAGCCCTAGCCTGGTCCCAGAGCTGCCCAACGGAAGTCAAAGTTTGGTGCAGTTGGAAATTATGTCACCCCGGCCAGCGGGTGCTCATTTGAAGCATTTGTCCAGGACATGACAAAAGTTCCTTAGTGTAAATTCAATAAGGCAACATTTTGCATAAACGAGGCAGGCCGGCAGCCCAACTTTTGTGCGGCTTCTGCCCCAAAAATGTTAAATGTTAATTTAATGAACCCTTTTTTTCCCCGAGTTCGGGCCTCAAGCCCACCTTTTGCATGATAAGTGGAGGAAAAGTTCTGGTGGCTTGAATTTAGTTGAGGCTGAGGCTGGATCGATAAGTCCTCTGTGAGTCTTCCCCATCGAGGTGCTGGTAATTCTGAAAAGATTGACGTCAGGTCCATTTTGTCAGCTGCCTCACTTCCGCCATGCCAGGCCATTGTCCACCATTGCACTCAAGGAATTGGCAACTGACAACTGGCTTTTATTTTGACCACCTCCAACTTTTCGCAGCCGTGGGCAACAACTCATTTCAGTGTTTATTCATGAGGCAGCAACACTTTTCTTAATAAGTCTTCAAGCCCAGTGTCCCAGGTCGAATGTCCGTTGGCCACAGTCTGCCTCCGGTCAGCCAGGCAGCCTGCAGTGTGGTCCATCTGGCATTGAGGTTGCCCCATCCCCTTTCCCGTGGTGTCCTGCACTCACGTCCAGAGAAATTGTGAAGAGTGTCACATCTTCAGCTGCAGCAGCAGGAGACAGATGTTGGGGTCCTGCGACAGCCCAACGACTGAGCCCTGCCCAGCCCAGCCCATTGTGTTGTGGCACAGTTGGCCGGCAATTGACCCACGCCTCGCACTTATTTATTTGCATTGTGCACTTTACAGAGAGCGAGAATATTTGTGATAAAAACGGACCAGCAGTCCAAGCAGCCCAAGCAGTTGCTCTGTGTCAATTTAAATGAGTTCGAGGCGTGTCAAATCTCCCCAGGGGCTGCAACTGGGGCTGCATTGGGGATGGATTGCGCCTGCAGAGCCTGGCTCATTGAGAGGGAGTGGCAGAGAGAGAGAGAGAGTGGAGTGTGGGAAGGATGCATGATGTACGGATTGGGGCCAGATGCATATGCAGGAGCCACCCATATCGCTTATCGCTGCACTGCATGGCATTGTCAGTATTTATTATGCACTCAGGCCGCCTCATTTGCGTTCTGCTGTGCTTTAAGTGATTGCAAACTTGTTTGGTGGCAGCTTTAATGCGGTCCCCGCCCCATTAATCAATTCACTCATGCAAAATGAATGTGCATTTTCGTTAATAACGCTCCGTGGGTTGCCAGCCAGCACGTTCGATGCAAATTAAACGCTTTTCGTCAGCACAAATTTACCCATTAAACATCGGTAAATATCGCTGCCAATTCGCCGCTTTGTTCCACAAGAGTCCTCAGCTCATGTTTAATAACTAAGCAATGGGGGAATCAATGGGAAAATCAGCATTGTTGCAATCTGCAACCTGCAACCTCTACCCAGTGCCACGCTCTGGCCCCATTGGCGACACCAAAGCGAGAGTCAAGTGCTGGCACCTCCGGCGTCTGCTTCGCTCACTATAAATTTGATAGGGAATCAATGGAATCAATTTACGCTCCTCGCCAGCACAATGTCTGGCTGCAGTTGTGAGTGCAGCCAGGGCCATGGCCACGGCCACAGCTAGAGGCGACGGCAATGGCGATGGCGATATGATGGCGATGACGATACGGTTGGACTTGGCGCACAAGGGACGACAACAGAGAGACAACGACGGCAACCACAACGTTAGTTTGCTATTGGAAATGCACACTTGACATCCTGCGACACGCAGGTCAGGAGGATATCGTGAGAAAAGCCAACAGAGACACTGCTTCGAGCTCCGAGCTCCGACCAGAGCAGAACAGTGCCAATCTGTGGAACACTCGTCAGCCACACCACCGCTGATTGTGGTTGGAGGAGCGTGCAGGGGGATGAAACCATCATAAATAAATCAATTTGTAATTCGATGCGCGTAGCTAATTGATTTTAATTGTGCTCTGCGGTCTGTCAAACTCAATTTGGGAACTGTGCACTCTCCAGCACAGCGCAGCGCATCGCATTGCATCGCATTGGAGGAAAAAGGATATGTCCCTGGGCAGGAACAACACGTTCCCCACCGGCTAATTGCACGTAAATAAGCTGCGGTCCAATATCCGAGGCTGGACACGGACTCGAACACGGCTCTTGAACATTGGGACAGAACAGGACATGATGTGTCTGCCTTTTCCGTGTCTCTCCACTCGCATCTGCAATGCAAATTAGTTGACTTCAATTAGCAGGCCCTGCATCATTTTGCTGTACAGTGACTGTACAGCGCCTACTCGTCCTAGTCCATGTTCCGGTAAAGGGACACAAAAAAACTCTTTCTAATTGGCCCGCCCGCAAGCCCACTCCGTGCCCGAATCAGAGCCATATGAGCACGGATGTTGTTGCGGTGCGTGGGGCAATGTTGATCGATTAATTGAAGGATCTCATTGCGGGTGAGGGAGTGCCAGTACTCAATGTACCAGTACTGTGCCTGCTAATTTATGAATGCGAACAGGGAACAGGTTTCATTCAATTTGCAAACTGAATTTAACTTTCATCTGATAACTTTAACATTTTCATTGTTGAATGTGCTGAAAACATTTTGAATCGAATTAGAACGTAGATACACAAATAATAACGAGTATTTCGGTTGCTTTGTCCAAGATCCTTGTGGCAGGGCAGCAGGTTGCAGCTAACAAGGATTTTTAGCATTTGCAACCATCAGCGAGAGAGAAAGAGAGAGAGAGAGGCAACCGCAGAGGTGGAGCTGCTGTAGTCTGATACTCGTAGATACATTTTGTTGCTATCATCTGCAGAGTGGTTGAAATTATTTCGGTGCTTGTTTGTTTGCATTTTAATTTAAATACACACAGAGGAACTTTCCAGACGCTTGGCAAACGAAACCAAATGCAAAGATATTTATATAGTATTTATTTTCGCATTTTTCCGAAATATTTCCCATGCAAAATCACGCACAATTCAAATGTTGCTGTTGCCATTGCTTTTCTGTTGCTTTTGCCATTGTTGTGGCTATTGCCATGCATCTCTAAAAACACACTTTTATACCCAAGTATACACACAAGAGTGTGCGTCTTCGAATACATTGTGGAAACGGCAAAAGCGAAAAGGGATCCTTATATATAGTATGCATATCTGCAATTATTTGTGACAACAGAGTCGGAGCGGAATCGGAGACCCCTTTGGCTCGTCGAAAGTTCTGCTGCTTCTGCTGGAAGTCGTTCAAGGAGCAGCTCTCGGCCGCAATTGAAAAGAAATAACAAAGCGCGCTTCAATAATTTTCCTACAACTCGTTCTAGAGATTCTACTACTACTACTGCAGGGGTACGAGTGCTGGGCTGGCGGAGGGACCAGCAAAATATAATACAAAATGCGCATGCAGAACGGAAACGGCAACGGCAACGCCAACCAACAAAAAATTGCAGCGAAAGGAACGGTTCGGAACAGAACGGAAAGGACGGAATGGAACGGACAGCAGCGGAAAAGGGAGTATGCAGTGCATTGTACTAGATTCTTTCTTTTGCATTTCTTTCAGCTCTTCCGCTGCGTAACGGCAAGTTTTTCACACTTTGGCAGGCAAACTAAATGCAGACAATAACCAAAAGCCAGTCTGGAGAGAGGGACCGCCTTTGTTGCAAGAATGTTCCCTAAGATTGCTTAACGCCAAAAATCAACAGTGGAAATTTGTTGAGGCGGAAAATACATTGGGTCACCGGTCACGCTGTAACAAAAAAATACGAATATTCCGGACATCCGAGTGCACGAAAAAGAATTAGAAGGATCTGCTTTTAAAATTAACACACACTTTTTTATTTAATTTCACCACCATTTACAATATGCCTATACAAGGCTTTGATTTATTTACTTTAAATTAAATTAGTATTATTTTAATCTGGTTTTTGCTTTAAATATATTTTACACACATTTTCTTATCTCTTTGATTCTTGTTTTTCCATTTTCATCGCTCGCTCGCCGCTCCTGCATCATTTCTCATCTCAAGTATTTCTGTTGTATTTTTCACGTTTAAAGTAGATTCAGTATTTTGATGTACTCTGTATATTTTCTGTAAGTTATCTTTGAGTTTTCTTTGGATTCTCCATGGGTTTTGTGTAAACATTTATATTTGGATTGTGTATGTGGGCCAGTGCGCCACAGAACAGGAGTGCCAGGCCCAAGCCAGGGAGTGGAGTGAGCCCCCAGATCTGTGCTCTGCATCTTATAGACTCTTCTCTGGTTCGTCTTGCTGTTTGGGTTTTTAAGACTAGGCTAGTTTATAAATGTTCGCTTATCATTAGTTTGTTTTTTGGTTTTTGGTTTTGTTCTCTTTTTAGCTCGCTAGTAGACAGCACACCTCAGAAGTGCGTTGCAATGAAATGAGAATGAAAAGCAGTCATCAAATGAAGATCATCGAACCGAACGCCAAACGCAACTCAGGCTTGCATTAAAAAATATGTTGAATTACTCGTACTTAAGGAATTAACTAACTGGTAACCGGTAACACATGTCCCGCGCCGGACAGCACTCGCTTAGGCCTGGCCCGTCCGTACTACTGGCCCGGCCAGTGGCTGCTCGGGCGCCTTGGAGGCGCTGCAGCTGGACAGAAGGGAACGCGGCTGCTCCTTGGAATGTGTCATCAATGTGGCGGCTGCTGGTTCCGTTGCAGCTTCTTCGTGGGTGTCTGCAGCCACAATTAGCCCATGGCCCATCAGGGAGCTAATAATCAGAGCTGCCAGGGCGCCCATTACGAGGGGCGCCACGCAGACGCTGGGGCTGGGTCGAGGCGAGGCGGACGATGTCGAGAAATACGAACTAAAAAAGTTCGTCAGGCTCGAGTCGGATGAGAGCGTAACTGCGGTCCGGAAGCAGCCAAACAAAGAAAGGAGGGAGAGCGGAAGCGGAAGGGAGATGGATCAGTAACGTTATTGCATAATTGGCTTAGGTCTGACCAGACTCACCTCGTGCCGGTATCGGATCCTTTTGCGGAGTGCCCAATTCAATTTCCTTGTACTCCTGATACAGGTCGCCGATTTGTGCCGAGCATCGCAGCAGCAGTCCGCCCGGATTCGGATTGGGTGCGTAGACGGGCCCCCCATGGCCATAGACAGAGTTCAGCCCGTAAACGCCATTGTAGATGGCCGGATTGACGCTGGAGAAGTGCACACCCTGCAGCTGCAGCTTCACCGAGATGCGGGAGGCAATCAGATTATCGATGGTTCGTATGTACTGGGTCTCCACATTGGTTATCTGCAATGAAAAAACGATATGGTTACACACAAAGACTGGGAGTGTGGCAGGGATTAACATTTTTTTAGGACGTCTCCTGTTTGCTTTACACTCGCAAATGCATTTGCATAATTTAAGCTGCCCAGACGAGGGTTCTGGGGAGTGGGAGTGGATGTGGAAGGGAGCGGCTCAACATTTGGCAACGTTTAGCCCTCACGCTCGTAACAGTTTTGTTTGTACTTCTTGGACTGGGGACGAGAGAGAAAAAACTTTTGCCAGCCAGCATCTTGTCGCCATTTGCAAGTTGGCACAGTTCGGCGAAGAAGAGCCGTGCTGGGGCTGCGGGGGGACAGTTGCCACATGTGCTGGGAGACACTTGTGCATGCATGGAAATTATGTATCAAGGAACTTTATCTGTGTTAATGTAATGCAGCAAAAAGCAGCGGCGTCTGAGCCAAACACAAACACACAAAGCAGCGAAGAGAGAGAGCGAAAAAAGGAGTGGAGCCCTGGCCGAGCAGGAAGCCTCACACAATTGCACACATTAGTGGCTGCGGCGTCACCAGCAGGACATGCTTGCTGGGTGGGACACAAGGATGCATGGACACAGGCACGGACAGGGACATGGAACGGGCTCAGCCGAAAGAGCCGAAACAGCGCCAGACGACACATTTGACGAAAGTTTTGCCAGTTTTCTGCAGGCTTTGCCTAGCCGAGCCTTCCTCCTTCACTCTGCCTTTGGTGCTGTCTTTTGCGCCATTTCTGCCTTTCATTCGACTTGCATCTGTATTGCTCTGTATCTGTATCCATATCCGTAGTATCCCCCATCCGCATCCGCATCCAAGCCTCATGTCCATGTCCTCGCTGCGTAAGTCCACTTTATTTTCGCCAGCTCTAAGACGCTTAAACTTGCATTTGGCTTAAATGCTGCCAGCAGCTCCTTCATGCGAGAACAGCTTTTATGCTTAATGGCAGTTATTTAGTGCAATTCACTGTAAAATTGTTGCCATAAGAGAATCTACCGCTCGCCATCTCCAAGTCTCTTTCTCTTTTTCTGCATTTACTATATCTTTATATGTATCCCTGTGCCCGCTTTGTGTATATCTGTGTATGTGCAAGGATTTGTGCTTTGATAAATATTTTCTTGAATTTTTTTTGCCCCTACGCATGTGCACTGCATGCCAAAAAGCAGATGTTTAAGCAGCAAAACTTCTTTTTGTGTTCACGTATTTTACTTGCAGCTTTTCCTTTCCACATATTTTCCCTTTCCTTTCCTGTGCTGTGCATACAACAGAAATTATATATTTTTAATAGTTTTGTGCAGTTTAGTGTCGGACGACAGCAAATGTGCCTCTTAGACATGCAAAGACGACAGAATATTGTGAGAGAAATACAACAATGAATGCACATCGTAGTGTACAAAGGCTTAGCAGCATGTCCACAAAAAAAAAACAGTCGAATGCGTTGGGGGATCGTAATACCAGTGCCATGCTAAGACCACTAATACTTGTGTGGTGTAAACTTTATATCGGTTTGTTTTGCAATGGTAAACACTTGGGAGTTTTTAGAATACACTTAAAAATATCGTCACTGACTGGAGATGCCACTCTTTTCATTTATGGGATCATTGTACTGTAAATATCGTGTGACCGATATTTGTCACAGTATATCGATATATGGAAAAAAACGAGTTGGCAGCACTTCTTTTTTTTTCAGCGAAATAAATTAAGTTTCTCAAAGTTTTGTTCTCTTGTAAGTTTCCCTTAACAACAGGCAAATTGTGAATAGATACATCTTTAAAGTGCGTTTTTTTGATACAATTTTACAGGCTAATTGGATTACAAAGCGAACAAAAATGGCATCAGCTAGCAGCATAAAGCTTTACGGTGGTCGCAATATGGACTGCGTGGTGGAGCGAATTGAGTGGAACAATAAAATGGATCTCTTTGCCTTCGCTACGGATAAGGGAGAGGTGGTTCTACAGCGGCTGAACTGGCAGAAGATCGCCAGCTTTCCGCCGCCCGTCAAAATTGCCAGAGTGCGTTCGCTCTGCTGGCAATTGGACGACTCGCTGCTCGCCGTGGCCTACAGCCATGGAAAGGTGGCCATACTGTCTGTCAAGAGCGAGACAATCATTTCGAGACTAAGCTACGACGTAGACATCAGGAAGGTCTACTTTACCAGGACCATCGACTGCCAGGAATCTGTGGAGGGACACACATTCAATACATTCAAGGACAAGCACAATGAATTTCTGCCGAAGCCACGGCTGCTGATCAGCAGGGACCCAGTGTTGACGGCGCGAGAAGAGAACCCCTTGCCCGAGGGTTCGCCCTACTTCATGATCGTTGTCCTGTGCAACGGAAAGTTCCATCTGCTGCTGTTTGGTGCCGTGCAGGTGGCCAGCATCGAGCTCACCCAGCACGTAGTGCACCCCGAAGAGTTTGCAGTCTACGATGTGCAGCTCAGCGGGGACTTCAATGCCATTTACGCCCTGCTGCGCGATGGCCAGCAGCTGAAGATGCTCCACTTCCACAACCAGTTGCTGCAGGACTCCATGGTGCCCATACTGGGCGTGGCCAGGCTCTGTGCCCACATACTAGAGACGAAAAATTACATAAGTTACACCCTGGGTTGGCTCAGAGCGGACCTAGAGACTGTCCAGCTGGAGATGGACAACAAACTGGCAGCTTACGCCAGCTCCCAACCATACGGAAGCACATCCGCAAATTTTCTGGAGCTGCATATCTTTGGCTTTGCCACCTTGGAAGTGGAGGAATTTCTGACAAGCTCGGAGAAAGAATTCAAGAAAATGGCCAAAGGTGTGGAGGTTAGCCTCAGCGACATGCAGGAGCTGGTGTTCACGGACCTCAAGGGAGGGGCCATTAGGCTGTTTTACTTTCTCAATGAGATAGTCGGTCTGAGTCGCATGCCCCATTTCTACGAGTCGCTCGTCGTGGAGGATGTGGCTGTGGAGGCGATGCGTGCCTGCGGATCCTTTTATCTGAAGGCTTGCGAGCTGCAGCGGACAATCGACACGCTGGTCAAGGAAATGAAGCTCTTTTACACCTGGCTGACATTCACCGTAATGCGACTGTCGCATCAGGAGATACCCGAGAACATGATCCTCAGCGAGGCGGAGAACAGTGCTGTGGTTGAGCTCCTAAGCTCGATGGAGCCGGATGCAGAGGATAGCAGCGATGAGGAGGAGAAGGACCGCGCCCCTTCGCCGCCCAAGCGCAGCCTTTTCAATCTGGAACGAGTAAGTCAGTATCTGAAGAATGCCTGCCTGACGCAGCTCTCGCCCGCGGACCCCGACCAGCTGTGGGATCAGATTGTAGCCGAGCAAAGCTTCATGGGCGCGTCCAATATATTCGCGCCACATGACAAGAACCTGTCGCTGGTGCAGCAGCGCGAAAAGTTGTTCAATGCCATCGATGGCCTCTGCCAGAGGCCCACGAAGAGCATCAGCTCCAGCTTTGCGCTCAGCTCGTCCATTATTTGTAGCGAGTTTTCGGCTGTGGAGGAAACGCCTGATCGGGATTTTGTGACAAGCAGCTTCTATGTCAACGAAGCTGCCAGATGTGACATGTGCGCCATCGCCATTAGCAGGGAGGAGGCCCTGATCCTGCAGTTTAGCCGCGCGGACAATTGTTTCCTGCGCTGCACAAGCATTCACCTGAAGCCGGGCCTGTTCACCCAGCGCTTGCAGGAGGACTACAACAACCTCCGCTTCGTAGATCTGCAGTTCTACAACGACTCCATCCTCACCATACTGACCCAGAGCACTTCCCCCGCGGAGGGTGCGCGTCCCCACAGCTGCTTCATTCAGTTATCGATCGCTGAGGCGACGAATCAGTGCACCCAGCACCATCAATCGATGCACATTAAACTGCCGGATGCGACAGTAACGCGCAGCATCTACGACATTGCCGGCATGGACGCCTTCAAGTGTTTGGATGGAGTTTGTGATACGCTCGCCGTCTCCGGCGGCCGCAGGGTGATCACAGTTCTCTCCGACAGCAATCGCATGATGACGGTCTTCGAAACGGAGGTCGATGAGTCGGACGACCTGGACATGTCCGAAATATCGTTGCAACAGATCAGCGAGGAACCCAATCCATTCATCCATGACACTGAACAGCTGGACCCAGAGACTTGATGTTAGCCATGAAAACTTGACTTAAAATTAATTCATTGGAGGAAGTACGAGAAATAATTGCTTCAGAGTAGTAAAGTTCTTGGAGCTGTTCTTGTTCAGTAACACTAAACGGAGATGGGTCTAGCTGCAAGCATAAATTGCCTGCAGCAGGCACTCATTCAGCCGGAACCAGACAATGCTAAAAACCAATAAATATATTTTATACGAGCACTCCATGCTGTACAATTGTGTGTGCCGTGCACTGCCAGCGTATCAATAACAAATAAATTGCGGATAGCACTGCAATATCTTTTGGGCCGATACGTTACTGCACCCCGGTTGTGTTACTGTTGCCAAAAATACACAAAAAACAACAAAAAAAAAGAAGAACTATGGCACAAAAGGAGCTGCCAAATAATGCTCCGCTAGGGGTTGCCGTTGCCTCCTAGGCTGAGCAGCTTTTTTCAATTTTCCGCTAAATTTGGCAGGGCTCAAGTGCTATTTGTCTTCATTAATGCGAATGCGAATGCGCCTAGCGAACTTGGCAAATGCCTCTCGAAGATTCGGTTTGGTTCGGTTCGTTCAACCCTCCTCCAACCCTCCCGGCAAATGCTGCGTAGCATTTTTAAGCCAACGACGCCAAATGACATGCAGCAGTTATTAATTGGCAATTTACATGCCAAATGATTAATGCCCAACCAGGCCAGAAACGACCCGGGCCTGGCTACGGAACCGGATTCGGATCGGACGGAAGCCAGACCCCAAAAATAGAGCCACAGCAGCCTTAAACCAAAGGCACATATGTCACACGGCGCCAGGGGGTTGGTATGTGTGATGCTGGCATGTGCTTGGGGGGGTTACATTTGCGGTGGGGTGCGGTGGGGTGCGGTGGTTGGACCTCTTGCAAATTACTGCTGTGGCATTTCACCGCAAAAACTTTTGTCAACATAAAGTTCTGTCCGGGCCCAGGTCTTGGTCTTGGTCTTCGTTCCTGGCTCCTTGCTGGCGCACCTTTTAACGTAAACTTTGCTGTGGCACAGACCTTGCTCCAAATGTCGGAAGTGCCGGAGTGTAGGAGTGTAGGAGTGTGCGTGTGTGTGTCTGTATCTACGTGTGCAGCCGACATCCGCCCCCAACGTTGGCTCCCCCCTCTGTGTTGATTTGCACAGCATGAAATATTCATTTGTTTCCTGTGATCGGCAATTGTAATATATCTTCTTCCTCCTGCGGTATCGTTTTCTACTCAATTTTAGTCAATGTCTGCCACGTTTGCTTACTGTTTGTTGTCTTGCCGTTGCCGTTTGCCATTGCCATTGCCGTTGCCGTTGCCATTGCCGTTGCTACTCCATTTGCCACTGCCGAAAATTTCTAGATGTCCTTGCTCCATGTGGCAGCCGGAGGAGCAGTGCCGATAAGCTATCATTTCACTTCCAGCCAGCAACCCGTTTGAATATTCTCTCTCTCTCTCTCTCGTTTCCCGTTGCCAGAGTCAGAGCTGTAGCTGGAGCCTTGTCCTTGCTCCTTGGTCCTTGCAGTGCTCGCTCGAGCATCGAGTTATTGCGGTGCAAATGATTTGAATTCATTTATCATGTTTAATGCGGGCTTGCCAGTGCGCTGCTGGAATGTGGCACAACCATTTTTCAACAGCATTGACAACCCTCGCCACGCTCTACTTTAAAGACTTCGGAGCCAAGTCTGGAACTAGCATAATGGAGAGAGCATTTGAAGCTCCAACCACCCACAAGACTTACTGGTTAATAAAATCATCAGCAACCGGCAATTTGTAAGCCAGCAAGGATTTTCTTTTGTTTTGCCGAACAATGTGCATGCCTGCACCTATCGCCGCTGTCAGCTATCGTTGATGTTTTTTTTAATTGGTGAGCTCTGGGAGTAGCAAAGATCATATTTCTTAGGGTTTTGAGGTTTTTGAGGGTTTTGAGGAGTTAAATCCGATGCAAACCAGACTTGGCTGTCATCCCTCATACAGTTCTGAATTCTTTCCCAAGCACAAATCAATACGAATGCAAAATTATGCATCATTTCCATCGAAGAAACTCCTTAAACAGGAAATCAAATGGGAGTCAAGGCAGTGCTTTGGCAAACCTGTTCAGCACGTTGCACAGACTCCTCCAACTCTTTCGAAAACTTTGCCTTGACCAATTCAACTGCTCTTGACATCGGAGGGCTGGGATTGAAATTATAGCAGAGGGAAGAGGCACACAGAGAGATCGAGAGAGAGTCGCATGTGGCATGCATATTCATAAAATTGCAATGGAAAAACCCCCGTTATTCCGACAGCTCTGGCAGGAAGCTGGAGGCAGAGATGGAGGACGCAAGGGGGCAACAACTACAACGAAAGCAACCCAAAAGTGAAAATCCACACGGCATGACAGCCACGAGGCGGGGTCTTGGAAAAAGACTGTACACAGCTGCGACTCCTGCTACTGTGACTGGTGCTGCTCCTGGTCCTCGTCCTCGTCCTCGTCCCTCTTGTGCACTCGATCCCCATCCACTGGCATGGTGCGACAAAGAATCTGGTTATGTTTGCGACCGCATAGAAATCTGTATTTCACAGTAACTAAATGACAAAGGAGGCGGCCACAGATGCGCCACAGCCTTGGCCTCGGCCACAGAGTGTGCATTGTTAATACACATGACAATTCTCACTCTCTCTCTTTATCTCTCTGTCTCTGTCTGTCTCTCGGTATGTCTCGCGCTGTGGCAGGCTGTGAAATTGCGCATACACCACGTTGACGGATGGACGAGCCCCTTAGGCAAACAGAGAAAATACACAAAAAAAATGGGAACAAACCCTTTTGATTAAAGTCTCATGTCCCAGCCCATTTTCATGTTCATTTCTCAGCAGAATAGACAAGAACTTCAAAGGATCCGGAACAGTGCTTTGAACACAAAATAGCCGCTGACCCGCTGTCAGATTTGTTTTTCTTTCCGCAAAACATAAAATAAATTGAAGTAGACTGTGGCCCGACTGTGGACAGACTCGGATCCGGCTCCGGATACTGGCTACTTGACTGTAATATTTTACTGTAGTAATTCCGAACTAGAGTAGAACTAATGTAGAATAGAATGGAGTGCTAGAGTGTAGTGGAGTGGAGTGGAGTACTTACCACCATGTTGTTGATTGTGAATGTAAGCTCGGCCCGCGGGCGTGAGGGCGGAGTGCTGCAGTTGGCTCGCAGAACGTCGCCGGGCTCGTAGCGCGTGTGCTCCGTGGACAGCAGTGGACGCTTCTCGGGCAGCTCTGCAAAAGGAAAGAGAATTGGAAAGGGTTCAACTTCAGCTGGTTGACTTGGCAGGACAATTCAATTAGTTGGTTTGGGGCTACGCACTTCCCCCAAAACACATTAATAGGCGCATAAGTGGAGACGGAAACCCGTGTGCCGCCTAAGCTCTTCAATCACAACCGCACCGGAGCACCGCTTCAGCGGAAGGAAGGAAGGAGTTCGGAGGAGCTGGCCACGCTTAACTTTTTAATTAAGTCAACCGGAGCGAGGCCCCAGCCACAGCAAGACCGAGAGGGAGAGAGAGCAACAAAGTAACTAATGAAGAAAGTAATTTCCATGACAAAGGCGGCGGCATCTTTGCTCTTCCCTGGCCCAGCCCAGCCCAGCCCAGCCATGGCCATGGCTCAAGGCAACTTTCGCTACTATGCTTCTCTGTGTGTCTCGCTTTCTAATCCTGACCCTCGCCCTCGCACTCACCGCTCCCTTCACCCCCTCTCGACTTTTTGCTGCCTTGGCTTTGTGCAGATTTTGACCTTTTTGCCAGGCATCGCCCAATGCCTCTTGCTGCTGCCATTGCCTTTGCCTTTGCCTTTGCCGTCAAATTCTGTCTAATGAGGGTCAGTTTGTGCCGCAAGTTTCGAGTTTAATTTAGCAGCTGACCAGCCTACTTTGCACTTGGTTTTAGCTAGAACTGGTCCTCCCATCGCCCCACCCTTTATTCGACTCATGTCATTAAGTTATTAAAGTTAAGGCTGCCCAAATGTTTGCCAACTATAAACTTTTGACTTGTGCAAAAGGCAGACGGAGCCCGCCATTGTGACTTAATGAAAGCCAGAATTAGCATAACTTTTGGGCCAGGCCATCCATTGCCACCCATTGCCCTTCCATGCCATTCCTTTCACTTTCTTCCTTTCGGTCTGCCTGCCTGCCTGCCTGGTATCTTGGCATTTTAGCTGTTGTCCTTGCCGCGACGCGTATCGGCTGTACCCGCCTCAACTGAATGCCGCCTGGGCGCGGCACAGCTCGGCGCAAGGACAAAGTGTTTATTTTATGTGCCTCGCAGACTCTGCGCCACAGCCCCAGCCAGACGCAGTCTCAGCCTTTCTGTTGGCTTCTTGGCCCGCAATCTGATTGCCACTTGAGCTCATTAACACACGATTAAACCTCAGAGTTATTTGCACCAAGCACAGCGCCGCTTGCCTAAGTTGCATAAGTGAATGGGTGCGCACGGCGCACGGCTAAGCGGAGGGCACAATAGTGTTGCATAAAACATAAGACACAGGCACGAAAATTATGCTGCAAATCAATGAAATTAAAGCGAAAGTTTAGGCAAATAAGTTTGCTCATCTGTCCGTGTTCACTGGCTCTTAAAGCACACACAAACACACAAACACACACACGCATACTCTTATTATTTGGTGGTTTCAAGGCGGATACGCTATATGGTTTCTGTTTTGTGTTTAGCCTCGGCTTCGGACTGGTTTGCTGGTGGCTGTTGTAGTAATTTATTGTTTAGCCAGCAAGTTATTGGGGTTTTAGTGTCGACGACATTAGGCCAAAGCCGCAGAGGCTTACACACACAGAAACACAGAGGCGAACAGTGGCAGAGGCAAGCCCACCCAAGTCTTGAGGCAGGCTGCTGTCAGTGTGTCAGTCCCCGGCTGGCTTATCTCTCATTGATGTATGTTCTACTCTAGAGCCCCGGGACTAGCAGCAGCACAGCCAAACAGGAGAGTAACCAATTAAATGCCACAGCATTTAATGAAACTTTAATAACTTGAGAAGCGGCAAAACAAAGGGCGTGGCAAGGCGTTGCTTTGAGGAGCGTCCTTGAAACGCTGCGGGGTATTTGACCCGGCAGAAGACCTCATGAATTTAAAGCAAATGCATGATCAAAAGCCCTAATCCCATGATGCTAGTTAAGCAAAAGCGGCCAATTAAATGGGCTAAATGCGGCGTTAAATATAAAGCAGACGGGCACGCAGGCAGAGAGGCATTCAAGAAGCGCGAAAGCGAGCCCGCAAGGGCAGGAGGCAATGGCAATCTAATAAAGTCGGCCAGGACGCGGCAGACATCTAAATGTTTAATGCTGAGCAACAACCAGCCAGCCAGTCAACCATCCAGAGAGACCAACCAGTCAGCCAGTCCACCAGTCAACCAAGCCTTAGCCCCAGACGAGGTCTCAATCATACGCACGCACACAGCAAAGACTCTGTCGAAGGGGTTGCTGACTGGCTGGCTGGCTGACTGGGTGGATGTGGATCTGTCTGTGGCTGGAGGAGAAATAAATCGCTCAGCAAGTGGCATAAAAATCAGCCACTAAAGCAGAATTTAGCTGTCAGAGCGAATTTCTCGAATGCTTAAGGCCAAGCGGATATAAAGATTAACTCTGGCAAGCGATGGCTGATGCCGCTGCTTCGACTGTTTGCTGATTTCGAGCAGATGAGCTGCCGCTTGCCGCCTGTCGGTCGATTCAGGTCGCATTACGCATACGGCCACACGGCCCACTGTATGACCCACTAACACACAGCACAAGTGGATTGCCAATTGTTGTGCTCTTGTGTGTCGGTGCTTGTGCCTGCCATTAATGCCAGCTGCTGGCTGCGCATCAACTAAATAATTGTTAAGCCGAAACGGACTGGCGCTCATTGCTTTTCATGACCCTGCCACGCTGATTAAATCCGTAATTCAGGGAGCGCCATGCCACGCTCATTTAAAGCGCATAAAGCCGTGAAATGCGTGGAGCACAGGTAAGACTCCCAAGTGACCCCAGACAAGAACACCACCACCAGCACCTAGCATTAACCAACCATCCACTCCTCTCTCCCCATACAACCTGCTTATCTGGCAAAGTCGAAATGGCCTGTTAATGACGCAATTTTCAGCGGAAAAGTTTCCCAACCAGCAGCCGGAGCAGCCAGAGCAGCTGCCGTGACCTTGGCCCCCCACACACACAAACGGATTGCCGAAGAGCCAGAAACTTTTCTACGGTCTGGTCTGACCCAACCCACTCCTAGGGCTACGGCTATGGTAGCTCCTCCCAAAACAGCTCCAAGTTGACGTAACGCTCTTAGCGATCAAAGGAGACTGTCAAAGGTTGCCGGATAGCTGATACACTCACTCTCGGCTGGCATGGAAGCTTTTAAGCGCACTTTAGGCCAATTTGGATGAATCAGCTTAGACATAGAGCGGGAGTGGGAGTGGGAGTGGAAGTGGGTACACGGGAATGGGACAAACTGAGATGAAAGAGAAACAAACTGTGTATGAGGACTTACCGACAACTTGCATGGTGTCCACTGCCGTGGCTGTCGAAAAAAGTGGGGCATCGGCGGTGACTTCGCATGAAAAGTTTCCAGAGAGGCCGAATCCAACATTGCGTATGAGCACCTGGGTGGCATTCGAGCTGGTTACCTGTTGATCACGAGAGACGATAGTAAGAAAGTTTAGTTTCTAGTTTATTTAAAGTTATTGCCCCCCGAAAACTAAAAAATAAACAATAAATCGTGGTCGCCCCACCTGCCATCTCTCACAGCTGTCCGCAATCTGACATCGAACCCAACAAAGAAATGCACTTAAATTTATTAAAACAGCTTAAAAAGCAAACAAATACCCAGTATACACAGTGTACAGTCCACAGGAAAGGAATAAACGACAAGAAAAACTGTCTGCAAGCTAGGTAAAAGTTTTCCACGGCACCAAGAAATAAAAGAACCCAAAAAGAGAGTACAACAAAAAAAAAGGAAACTAAAGATAAACTCGCTGGCACAAACTCAATAGCCTGATGAAATATTTAGCCAGATTCAGAGCAACTTTATCGAAGCTACGAAATTGCAAGGACCCTGCGCCGCCCCCCTCCGTCCCCAGCTCCAGGCTGGATAAACTTTTTCAATAATCTAGCCAAAGTAGAATTACCCAAGCCCGAGACTCGATTCTCCGAACTCAGCTTCAGCTTCAGTCCCTGCCCCAGCCACAGCCACAGCCTCCTCTCATTCACGGCATGCGCGTGGCTGCAGTTTTTGCAGGTGGGCGACAAAACTCCGACGCAGCAGTCAAAAATTTAAATGAAAATTGTGCCGCAGATAGCCACGCGTTGATAGCGTCCAGGACGTTGGTATTCTCACAGACAGGCAGACAGACGGGCAGCCAGGTGTCCCGTGGCATGGCTTGGCATTTTTTGAATAACCGCCAATAACAATAAAACTGCCAAACTGAATATGCATGAGAGAAAAGTTTAAAATATACAATATAAATAAATGCAGTGTGCGCGCAATTAAGGACACCAAAGTAGAGGGTGTGCAGGTGCAGGAGTGGCGCCGTATGCTACCGAATCTGGTTTGTTCTGTGCTGTGCTGTCTGGTCCTTTCAGAGTGGAGGCCATTGACTGACTCAGTGGGCAACAAAAAGTGCAGCCATCGATTGCGAAATGCTTTAACGGTTTATTCTTTTGAAAAATTCGACTTCCCCCCCACTACCCACCCACACAACCATTCACTCACTCACTCACTCACTCAATCAGCCAGGCAGCCAGCCCTGACTCTCTTTGATAGAACATCGTTTTTCAACTTTCCTTTTATGGGATACATTTTTTGTTTATCTTTTTGTCATACTTACATCGACGTGAATGCCAGGAAATGGAAACACTTTCGTATTGGGAAATTCTCCGGGCGTATAGCGGTAAAACTCCAATTGACCGCGATAGAATTTCGCCGAATAGAGCGGGGCCCCATCCAGGTCGTACATGCAGCGCAGCACCACATGCTGGCCCCGTCGCACTGCCGGTGGTTCAATGATTAAATTGACATTGCGCAGCGCACACTCCACGAGCTCTGAAACAAAAGGCGGAAAATGTTGATGGAATTACGTGCGAATGCAAAGCTGGGGGGAATTCCAATTTAGTGTATTTATTTTAATAAATTAATGAAATATTTCGCGAGAGCCGACCTCAGTGGCGACACTGATAACACATAAGCCACCGCTTAACTGCACCGCAATTGCTTGCATTTCAGTTATTGCATTTATTTGCTGTGCAGAGTGTCACTGTGGCAAATGTTCCCGAAATGCCTCACATGCCATGCAAATATGGTCAAAGATCAGAGCTTCAGTGTTAAATGATTAAATATGCACTTATAAAATACAATAAAATACCTAAAAACAATTCAATTAACCACAGTTTAACCTCATCAAAAAGGGTATTCAAAGCTTCGCTCACAGCAGCAACAGCACGTACTCCATCACGTTTCTTTTTGTTCATATGTCCCCTCAAATGTTTGTCATATTTGGTGTTTAAATGATTTATAAATATTTTTTCAACCATGGCAAGCTTGAAAGATTATGGTATTATTTCATGGCTGCCCTTGTCCGTGCTCTACACATAAAAATGGTAATTTAAATATTGAAATATTTTTCTGTTCTTGTAGATTGATGGCTGCCTATGCAAGTAATTTAAATCGTAATATACGGACAATCGATTCAACAAACGTTTAATCAAGTCAGTAGCTCTTACTCATTTTCCCAGATAAATTCTAAGGCTCTAAAAAAATAAATCAATGTTAAAGCCAACCCAAAATGCCTTTAAAAATTCTACATCAGAATTCCCAGCAGCAGCTTACAATTACTTTGGCAATTTTCTTGTTTGCTTGCCAAGTTTTATTAATTACCAAACAATCAACGCCAATTTCCGGCAACTTTACGGCCGCCCATTTCGGAGTCGTTTGTCAACAAATGCGTAGCATTATTCAAGGCGTCGCAGCGGAAGCTGTCCCTCCGCTAGCCCCCGTCCCCTGAAGTCGCTGTTTTACAAGCATTTGCAGCGTTGCCAAACATAGCCTAACAAGGCACTCAAAAATTTTTTATATCTTATTTGGGTCACATTTCATGCGGCTGTGCCCTTAAGAATAATGGCACATAATTTGCGGCTTTGCCACCACCCGGGTGCACCCCAACACAACGTTTCAGGAAATGGAGAAAGGATGGATGCTGCCTCCCATGTAAACTGTAGAATGAAGATATGAGGCAAGAATTCGGCAGCAGCAGCCTTGTAAATCTCTCGCGAGGCGAATAAAATGAAATTGTTTTCATCTCTTTATATGCCGGCTGTGCGTAATTCATTACCTTTGGGAGTTGCTCGCAGATATCTCTGTTACTTCGGGGGCATGAGGAAAATTGGTATGATTTCCATTCCCACTCGAGCTTTGACCTTTAACATTTACTGCACTTGCTGGCTGTAAAATGAATTTTTGCCCATTGACCTTAATGACCAGCGGTGCCTGCCAGCATAATTGGCCAGAAAGTGTCCTTGCCTGGGTACCTGGAAACCTGTGTATGTGACCCAGGCCAGTGCTCGACTTAAGCAGTGCCTTAAAGTCCAGCCCGGTCCTAGCCTCGCATAAATATTTGCACACTGAAATCGAAAATTCCGCTTGTTTGCCAATTGAAAATTGGAAAGTGTAGTTGAAACTGCACACAGCATGCAGCACAAGCACGAGCACGAGCATCCCCAGAGCAGCCAGAGCCAGTACAGGTGTGGTGGCAGGTGTGGCAAGAGGAGCAGCAGCACCAGACCTGGGTTGGAGCAGCGAAATGCAACCGCAAATACTTGCTTATTGCTGGCAAAACTTTGCTTGTTAGTGTTTAGGTTGGAGTGCAGCAAGAAATCATAGCACACAGCCGGGGTGCACAACTTCCAATAAGAACCAAACAATGTCTATAAATCCACACACACACCCAGGAAGGGGAGGGAAAGGGACTACGGTTAGTGCTCGCAACGCAAAGATATAGTTGGAAAGGTAAAAAGTTTGTGCAAAAGTCACATATTTGTTCGATTTTGCTAAGTGCCAGCTTACAAGTGCCTTGTCCTTATCCTTCTGCGATTTGTTTACATGGCAGGCAACAAAGAGCGAGGCAACAGTAAGGGGATCGTGCACCACGGCTCCTGATGTTACCCGACTAGTTGGAGGAGGAATTGTGTGTTTCCTTCCCGTCCAACCATACTAAATATCAATGCAGCCTGCACCCTTGCAGAGGGTATTACGATTTCAATAGTCGTTAGGATATACATATGCACAAATCATTCATTAAATAGCGGGAAGTGCAAGTCGCACGATGCATCTGGCAGGGTATTTAAAGTTTCGAACACCTAGACCAGACTTCATTCCTTTCTTGTTTGTTTCTATGCTCCTGTCGTGCTCCCAGGGCGCTCTTATTGTCCAGAGAGAAAGAGAGAGAGGCAGAGAGCGAATAAACACTGTTCACGCTCCTTTCACCGCACTTTCTTTTCGGAGCAGCAGCAGTGGCTGAAGCAGCTGCAAAAACCCCCGGCAGCCGCCTTGTTTATTGTTTTCCAATCTGGCCAGAGTGCGTCATTGCGGGAATTGTTCGGTCAGAGGAAACATCGGTCAGGTTCGCCGAAACCGCAAGTGATACTAAATTGAAAAGTTAGATGCCATTTTTTTCTGCCCGCCCCCAGGGTGCGCTCGATTTTACTTCTTTTTCTGTCGGTCTTTTTTTTGCCTGTCCATTGGATAGTTTGAAAAAGTTGCCAAATTTGTTTGTGCTTTGCTGCTGAGACGGTGGGGGGAGTTCCATTTGTTGTTTATTTTTAGTTTTTGGATTTTGGAACTTCTCCAATTGATGGAATGGTTTCTGCAACTCGCCTTAAACTGTGTTCCAATCGAGGAAGTTGGCATTTTGTATTGAAATGTTGCCTACGTTTAGACGCAAAGTACTCCGAGGGGGTTCCTGAAATCCCGAAAACGTGGCCCCAGCAACAGGCAGCAGGCAACAAAGGAAATGCAAACAAAACCCAAAACTGAGTGGGAATATTTATCACAGCCCAATAATTTGTAGAGTTGCTCGAAGACCCCCCACCCCTTTATGGTTATGGCAAGCCGAAAGCAAACAAATGTCGGGCCTCCAGGCATGTAATACTCGTATCTGTGTGTGCATTCATGTACGTGCGTGCGTGTGGCAGAATGAATGTGCCTGTGTGCACGAGTGGGTGCGTATTGTTTCGGTATTTAATAGGCTTTTGTTGCAAGTTTAAATGGAAATTGTTGAGGTTGCCGCTGCTGCTGCTGAAGCTGCTTCTCCTTGTCATGTTTACCAGAAGTTCCTTGAGCCTGTGCCTGTGCCTGTACCTCATTGCCTTGCTGCCTGGCAGCCCTTTGAAAGATTTATCATTCACCAGAAACCGAAGCAGAACACAGCATGGTGGCAGAAGCGAGCGGGGAGTGGCTCTGGAATCTCGCAAGCTAAATGAAGCAATGGGGAAATGAAACGAAACGCATATGACGTCCCACCTGTCTGGGCCCGGGATGCCTGCTTGTGTTGACAGAGCCCACATAAGCAGGCCATACATATGTATAATGGAATTTCTAATAACTCCACCCCAACCAGTCTGCCTGCTGGGTCAACAGCATTTAAGAACCGTCAGCAGGCTCCAGCAGTGACAATAAGCGCTGCAGCAGTTCATTTGCTCAGACCACGACACAAGAGTGGCTTGGGGTTCCGTTTGATTTGGGACTGTGTCTCCCCGTACGTACGTGCACACTGCCAGAGTTTCAGTGCCCAAGTGCACTTAGTCAAGCATCGGCTAACATGCACTTCAACAACTCCATCCACGGCCAAAGCCCAACCCAACCCAACACAACCTCGGAGGGGTTTGGTTCATTCGAAAGCCAAAGCAATTTAATTAACATAAAAAACGCAGCTCGCACAATTCAAAACCATAAATCAAAAACCCGCACACGCCCAACACTAAACTAATACCAGGGCCCGCCGGCAGAGGACCTAAAAAAAAGCGCACACACATACCCTTCCTCCACGAGTGTTTGTCTGTGTGTGTGAAGTCCAGTAAAAAGTGCACTATGAAAGGGTTTGCGAAGAGAACAACAAAAAATGGGTGTAAAGAAAAAAGGAAACGTTTCTAATGAAACCCAAACTGCTAGTTTCAGTCTACTGTTGCCGGCTCTTCTGGAAGTTATGCTTCACTCGAAGTGGATCTGGATACCCACAAACATTTGTTTTTCCCACTATCGCTGTTCGTATTTGTACCCTTGCAGCGGGTATTACAAATCGGACCAAATGTTGGCAACGCTCTGAAGGAAGTCCTTTGGTTGGTAGTAAGTGTAATTGCACTTTGCTGCCTGCTGAACTTGTTAGAAATCTCTTAAGAAAGTTTATAAGGAACACAAAATTTGAGGAACCTTTTTAAAGTATAACTAAATTATTAATATGTGCAGAATATGTGCAGTTATGCAGAAAGGGTATCATAAAGAAGAAAAGAGCGTCCCAAAAGCTACCCTTCTCTGCTTTCATTTGTCACAGCTCAACACCCCACGCTGGCTGGTGGCGGCCCAACCCATAACCCGTTCGTGTCGTGTCCAGAGGGCATCAGCATAAACAAAGGACCCAAAGAGCACGCCAACATAATTTAGTTAAAATTCCTTCGTTCCGGGGCGTGGACTGAGCCGCAGCACACCTCACCGGAGGAAATGAAAAATGCTGATTATGGAAACGCGATGAGTAATTTGTTGTGTGTGTGTTATCGCGGCTCATTTGGCTGCACGGACCAGAGGGGCCGGGGGGGGATCGTAATATTAATTTTGGTTTTAAATCGGATTTTCGCAATTTTCATTTGCTAATTGCATGATGATTAAATTCAATTATAAATTAATTATGTGTAAGTTAATCAAATGTCCAATCAAATAGTTTCGAAAAAATAGTCAATCGATAAAAGTGAAAATAATTTATATTACGTTTCCAACTAATCGTTAGATAATAAACGGTGTAAACATTAAATATTTTAATTACCAGAATTAAATATATTTATAATTAATTTGATCCACAGGCCTCGTTGCACGGTCCTAGTCAGCGGCTGTGCCTCTCGACAGCGACACTGGTTTATAAAAACAAAATCCCGACAAACCCGAGAGTCTCCCCGAAGGAGCAACAACAGAGTATAACAAGTGGATCCCTTAGCAGTCAGCCCGTGCTTACCCTTGCCCTTGCCTCCTTTGGGCAAACAGACAGCGGACAGGACAAACAATAAGAATATATGCGATAAATGAAAAAATAATAACAAACATTAATCCGAGTGTTGGGTGCCGAGCGGCTGTGTGGAGTGTGCCGTAGTGCCAACGGAGTGCTGGAGTGTTGGAGTGCTCGAGTGCCTTGCGAGTGGATGATGATGATGGTGATGGTGTGCCAAAATGCCGCCTGCTCCAGGATGGAGTGTATCCGTGCTGCTCCTGCTTGCTGGAAGTCCTTAGTCTCATGATAGTCTTTCGTTATTTCTTTCTTTGCACAGAAGCGCTAAGCAAATAAAACAAAAAGGATAACAGTGCAAATACGAGAATGGTGCAGACGAGCCGGGGCTCACAGAGCCAAGGCAAACACAGTCATAGTCACAGTCACTGCTAAAAATATAAGTATGCATGTGTGTGTGGATCTGCCGTGAATGTGTTTGTGTGTGT
The DNA here is from genome assembly GCF_008121235.1 of Drosophila subobscura. Taxonomy (NCBI): domain Eukaryota; kingdom Metazoa; phylum Arthropoda; class Insecta; order Diptera; family Drosophilidae; genus Drosophila; species Drosophila subobscura. The sequence continues at coordinate 22,824,136 of NC_048533.1, read as the reverse complement.
GTGTGTTCATATAAGCCCAAGTATTTTTTGTATTTTTATGCTGGTGACATTGCAGCACACATATGTAAGTCTAGCGCTGGCTCTAGCTCTGGCTCTGGCTCAGGTTCTGGCTTGGTTGCTTAGTTAGTTATTCCGCCTTTTGCTATTTGCCAATTTTCATTTGCTCTCAACTCTGCCCCCCACGCACACACACTCGAACACACACACACAGACACAAATTTGCTTGCATGTATTTACTCAGCTGGTTTTTCTTTTTTTTCACATCTTTTCCGCATCTCAACTCTGCTGACTGGCGAGGGTCTGCTCACTTTGGCGTATACGCAACGGCAACAGCAACGACAACGGCGACGACGACTCAATTGAGGCAGGGCTGCAAACATTTTGTTATCTCGGCACCAGCATCGATGCCGAATGGATTTTTAGTTCTGTATTTTTTCGCCCGTCTATTGCTGCGTTCTGTGTGCACGCCGCTTGTGCGTCTTTCTTTTTCTTTTTCATTTTTCTTTGCCTTTTTCGACTTCATTCAGTTTTTCCATTTGGCCCCAGTCGAGGCGGGGCGGGGCGGGTCGGCGGAGCGCTTATCTCGCATGCCGCATCGCGAACTGCTTGTAAATAGCATTCATGGCCTGACACTAATGGAACTTTTGACCGTTTGTGCCATCCGTTGCCCGTTGTCCATTGCCCATTGCCCGACGTCCGCTGCAGGCCGTGGCTAGCTTAGATACCATTCATAGACTCATCTGGGAGTCGCTTTACTAGAAGCTCTTTTTAGATACCCTTTGTTGTAAATAAGGGTCGACGATTTGTTGTTATTTATTAGATTGTGGCGCAGACGTTTATCCTTCTAGCATAAACAGTGAGTGATAATTGTGCTTGGGATAATGCCATCCAATGAAAGCTGAATTATCAATATTTTTTATTCCACAATTACATGTGTCAGAAACGATTTACCACCAGTTTGGACCATCTGTTTTCTATCCATACAATTATATTTAATTAACTGTTAAAGGGTATTGCATTTTCGTTTCATAAAAACTAGTTTCAATTTCCATTTTGGGTAACTCGAACTGGCGAATGTTCCTTCGTTTTCTTCGCTTTTGGAGTAGTTTTTTCTTCCATAGTTTTGGGTTTTTTGTAATGTGCGTTTTTGCATCGGTCTGGTGGTATCAATTTTGTGAGCCAACAGTTTGTGCAGTCCTTCAACAAGTCGCTGGCAATCGCTTTTTGGGAGATGGCTCAGGCGGAATCCAAATGTGGCAGCCAACAAAGCAATCACCTGCTATGACTGGCGGCCAAGGGTTTTGCATTTTTTTGCTGCCTTCACCGGTTGCCAGATGAGCTGCGAGTGGGTTCGATATGTGTGCGTATAACTTAAAAGCTAACTAATTAGCAGTCAATGTTGGATATTTGCCTATCGCAGATCCATTTGCAGCTGCAGCAACGGATTTGTCCGACATAAAATATGCGAATATAATGGATTTTGGTCTGCCAGTAGTGGACAGCACACGACAGGACTCGACCTGAACTGGGCACATACCCAAAAATGTGTTTGATTAGAAAATTAATCTGAGCTCTGTTTTAAATGAAAATACAGCCAATGGAGGAGGGTACAACAGTACAGCGGACGATAAGCGACAATGACATTCGGAAATTTCATTTCTGGGAACTGCAACTCTAGGCCCAGAGACATTCCCCACCCCCACAACACAAATGTGGTGCCAATGGGCTATGGCCATGTGGTGGCTCTGCGGGCAGCTGGCTGGGCGGGAATGGCTGGGTGGCACCGGGAATATCCATTTCGTTTTATGTTTACAATTTGGCATGGTTTTTGTGCCATGAGATTTATGCATAAATTGATGCTACTAGTACTATGTGTTTGTTTGTTCGCCTCGATAGCAAAAAGCGCATTTGCCATGGACATCCTGACTGTTTGTCCCTCGTCCGCCGTCGCCCTCTTCCGCTGTGCCAGCTTGGCCGGTTTTTTGGTCATGCCACAACTCTCTGGCATGTTGCAGCAGCGGCAAAAACATTCATAATTTTAATTAAGTCATAGAAACGTGCCGCACACAAAACGCAGAGATACTCGTATATTTTGCCACGCTTAACTTTTGTGTGAGTTTTTACTCTGCCTCGGTCTCTGGCTCTGGCTCTGGCTGTGTCCTGATCCTGCACCAGTTCATCGGGCGACTGTATACCCTTGCAAGAGGGTGCTATGATTTTTAAACTGTTGTGTGCAAAGCGGAGAAGGAAACTGTGGATCTCCACCTATACGAAGTTTGAATAGTTTCCTCCTCAAAGTTTCAGCAATTCCAGTTTGGCCACTCAACCGGGCTCATTCCTCTATTCTCAAAGAGTATCTCAAGCTTCGTTCTCTCAAATAATTCCTTATTGTTTGTTACGTGTTGTGCTCGTATTTGGTTACGATACTCACCAAATTGCACTTGAAATTTATCCTCGAGCCTTATTAGTTATTTACGCAGCAGGCGCACCAGCCCGCCGCCTCTCCCTCTCCCTCTCTCTCTCTGTCTCTCTGTCCCTGCATACATTCTGCATGTGTGACTGTATCTGAAAGTGCATCTGTGTGTGTATTGGTGTTTGCTTTTATATGTGTAAATGGGTTTATGCAAACGCCCATGCTCCGGCAACCAAAAGCTCATCCCCACAGGCACCCCAGGAACCCCACAGCCATTGCAGATTTATAGCCCGCAGCCGTTTTCAGTGTTTTCTTTTTGTTCGGCCCTCCGCTCCGCTCTGTTCCGTTCCGTTTTGTTTATTTGGTTTTGCAATTGTTAAAAGTTTATGTCGTTTTTGTTGCGGCTGTTGCACTTCGCACACATTTGCCACTCGGACCCAGCAAAACAACAAGTTTTTGTTATTTGGAGGAGTGGCAGGGGTCCGGGTGCGTCCTGCCCTGCCCTGCCAACAACCAAGAACCAACAAAAACGAAAAGCAACAAAACAACCAACAAACAAACTGAAAACAAAAGCAGCGAAATTTTTCCTGCGCCAGTTGCGATTTTGTCGCTGTGATTTGTCCTAGATATTTTTTGGCAACGTTGCTTAATTAAACGTGAACCATTGCCAGATGGAGTTTAAATATCAGAAAATTTCGTTACCAGCCAACAAATATTTTTGGATGAATTTGCAAAAATATGGAAACGGACATTGACGGGCAATTGATTGGAAACGCGCAAAAAATGGCACTTGAACTAATCAGCTTTTCCTAATTATAACTCTGTGCCAGACTAGTTTTTAATTAAAATTAAATCAATGTGAATAGAAGAGCGACCATATTAGTGGTTCAATTATAATTTTAGTTAAATTTTTAGAGTTTTGCCATAAACTTGAATGTCTCTGAATATTCAAAGATAAATTTAATTATGTTCCAACATTTGTGAATATTTTTCAAGGCTTCCGTCTGCGAAATGGAAAACTTTTCCAATGATTACCAGATTACATAAATTTAAAGACTTAATATCCCTTTTGTTCCATCTCAAGGCTGTCGCCCCTTTTCTGTGGAGTACTTTGCCAGCTCCAAGTACTCTGGCAGTAATGCCAATTTGCACTTGTCAATCAAGGCAACGCTCAAGAGCGGCCAGAAACCTACAAAAGTTCTAATGAGCCTAATTATTTCAACTATTTAGCCAAATACACAGACACTCTCAGCTGCGGCAACTTCTTGTGGCAGACAGTGGAGGGAGAGAAGCGAATACCAATGCTTGCCAAATTTTGCTAATGATAAATAAATTATGCGACAGCAGCCGCACAAAATACCACCCAAGCCAACACCCCAAACCAACCGAACACCCCAAGCTACACAGTCAGCCAACCACAAGCAGAAAACAAATAAACTCGCTTCGCAATGCCAAAAGATAAGTATGCGCCCCAATGCTCCCTGGCCCCGCGCACATTAAAGCCGCTCCTGGGCTGGGCCATGGCTTGGCTGGGGCAGAAGGAAGCAGAATGGGACAGAGCAGAATGAGGCGGGATCGCATTACTGAGAGCAAGCGCACATGCGTTAATAAACAAAATCTGTTGCTAATGTACAAAATAAGTTAATTATGGCAACGCAAATGCGAAAATGCGAAATGCGAATTACGGAAATGCTCTGATGCCGGCGACAACTTTTGCAGCTTTTTCCGAAACTCCCAAAGTGGGGAATCTATGAAGCAGGGAGGTATCCAGAGTGGGGATTCTGGTGTGCGACTGTGACCCCTGACTGCATTTGGCTTGCACTATGCTTTGTTCTTTGTGCGCGATAATTGCGTTTTATGGCAAAAGCAAACAGATAAACAAACAAACATTTGAGAACACAAAAACACAGGCGAGCAAACAAACGGAGATACAGATCGGGGTATAGCGTGTTCTCATGTTCTCTGTGTGCAGGCAACAAATAATTACAAATTGCATTAATAACATACAAACACAGATGCAGTGCCTGAACCTGCCCCAAAAACCCCAAACCGGAGCACCATCTGTGCGACTATTTCCCCCCAAGCCGCAAGCTTCGATCTATTTACCTTTTCGCAATTTTTGCGTGACTGGCATAATTTGTTTGGCAGCCGAAAAATGTTGCACTGCCACACCCAAAGCCCAGCAGGCTGTGCCGCATCGGTTTTCAAATTCATATGCCACGGGCAGAATTTACATAGCGGAGAACCGCAAGAACATTTACATATTTTATTTGTAATTTGTTTGCCGCTTGTCAATATTATTTTGCAATTAATATTTCAATGTTTCATCAGAATCGTGTATGGCTGTTTGGTACCGTATTGTTTCCCCAGAGAAATCAATTGAATCTTCACAAAATCAGCGGCCACTGCTCCGTGGTGGGAATTTAAATAAATTGAATTTAATTACTGGGTATCCACTAGTCGCCGCTTTCTCTTGAACCTCTTCCAGCCATTCTGCATGGGGGATTCTATAAAATTGATTTGTGCAGCGCAAATCGCATTTTTAGTTGTCATATTTGAATGTATTCCAATATTATATTGCATTTTGCCATATGACGAAATTGATTATAAATGGATCGTGGTATTGTCCAACGGATTTGATGGAAATATGAGCAGGACTATGCAGATTTAGTGCAGTTTGTAATCGATGGAATATGGTTTGGGGAGTCAGTGGACCAAAAAATATAAATCTATAATCAATTCAAATGAAAACTATCAATAATCCGTAGTAAACTTTGTGCTGGGATTTATGGGCATATTCCAGAGAGTTCCCGGGGGAATAGTTATTGCCACACTCAGCCATACATCACCACAATTGATGCACATTTTCGGTTCTAATTCACTTTTACGAATACACCACTTTGCTGCTAACCCTAACCCATTAACCCCCATCCATTAGAGACGGAACGGGGGCCCTCACCTCCATCTAATAAAGCACTGCTGATGCACACAACCCTCTTCGACACCCCAGCACCAGCACTGGGGCACTCTGCAAAATCTTCACAATAGCGCCTGAGTGCCAAAGACCCAATGGAACAACATTTCCGAACAAGTCACGGATCACGGCACACAAATCTCTCCCCTAGCCCCTACCAGCCGATTCCCCAGCTCCGCGATAGCCGAAAAATGCACTTCAATGGCGAGACTCTGGCACCGGCACCGGCTCCGGCTCCGGCTCCCATTGAAATGCGATGCGCATTTGGACTGGTTGCTGCTTAAGCTGTTCATTAGCGGCCACGTCGACACTGGAGTAATGAAGCAACAGCCTGACACAGATTTGCTTTGGCAAATGTGGATACGGAAGGGAATGGAATGGAATGGCTCTGTTCATTTGGTTTCGAATGGGAACGGCGGGTGGCAGCGTCATTAAAAAGTTTTTACAAGCGTTCAGCATCAGCATTAGCGCTTCAGCTTCAGCTTCGATAGAGACTCCCGACTCCGACCCCGACTGCGACTACGGCTATGGCTATGGCTTCTCCTGTCACCGTCAGGGAACAGGCATTTAGAAGTGAGTATACGGGAATGTGATTCCGTTGCTGATTGTCATTGACAGCCAGTCGAGTGGCTGTCCCCTGTCTGTCCGTGTATCTGACACCTCCACACCGCTTAGATATCGCCGACCGACTGCCTCGGGGCTGTCAATCCTTTTTATTGCTCCTCTCGCCACTACACACAGCTTCACTCCACTCTACACCACTCCGTGCCGCATCGCTCTCAAGTAGATCTTTGCCACTTCGTCAATCAATTGGCGTCGGAGCTATGTTGCTGCTCTTGTGCCCCTTTTATTTGTATTTTATTATGCCAAAGTGTTGTTTCGAATGTCATTTTCTGTGCCGCTCCACCCCCACCAAAGTATTTCAAGTATCGATTGTTTCTATCTATCTCAAAGGGTGTGAGTATCATCACTCACACCCCTTAGGGCCTGGCCTGCTGCTGCCGTTCGATTTTTATTGGAGTTGGCGCTGGAGTTTGGAGTTTGCTGAAAGTTTTCCGCTGCTTGGGAATCTGGCGGGCCAGACACACTCCAGGCATTTAATTGAGCAGCCACAGTAGTGATGTTGGCTTCCAGCGGACTTTGGCGAAAGTGGAGCAGTCAATTGAGTTAAGGGCTCGAGTGGAATGGTCGAATGTAACTGCCACTGGGGCAGGCAATGTGATTGTGGTTGACATTGTCCCAGCCTCCCCCAAGCTCCCAGATGTGCAGATACTACTTGAAAAGGGATGACAGCTCGACGGAGTTGGGGGGACTTAGGAAGCCAGACAAATATACTTCATTAAATTGAACAAATGAAACTCTTGAAATGTGTATTCGATACTCAAGAGTCTAAGATCGTGTTTGATGATGTGAAATTTGTTTTATCCAAGAGCGGGAAATGAGTCGAAGAAGTCGCCACGGAGGCAGCTCTCGCTTATATAATTTATGTAATGTTTTTTATACTGTAGTTCGTTTTCCAATATTTAAATCTTAGCAGTGTTTCGACTTACCCGTGCTCAGCAGCAGAACGGCGAACAGCGTCAGGCAGAGTCTCGTTTGGAAGGCTCTGTAGTCAGGCTCGTGTCTCCTTCGTTGCTGTCTGTGGCCCGTATCCAATGCCTTGTGGTGTCTCATTTTGTTGATATCGCCCGAGTTCGCTGACAAATCTTTGCGCAGTTGCAACTCCAACATGATGGGGAGTACTTCGCGAGCTGGGGGCAGGCACTGTCTTTCGCTCAGAAGACGCCCGACATTTGCGGCAAGACTATTTAATAAACACTTCAACTTCACACGCCGCGCTGTCTGTTCTGCTATGTGTGTGTATGGATGTGTGTATGTGTGTGTGTGTATGGGGTAGGTTGGGGTCCGACTGGGGAGTGTGGGATGCCGTGGAATATGCAAATTATAGATGTCCCTCGCTGCTTCAGCTTGCTGTTGCTTGGGTGGGGCTGGCAAATTGGCTCATAAACAAAATGTCTGCCTCTCTCTCCTTGGATGAATTCCGCTAACAAGCACTGCGGTAATTAATAATTTCTTCAGGCCTCAATTTTTCACTTTCACTCGAGTTTGCTTTTGATTTGCACTCCACGAATTTGCACATTTTGCCGACAATCAATCGATTGTTTATTCATTTTGATTTCCGCCTTTTAATTATTGGTCTTGTTTTTTGGAGTTTTATTTAGACGAAATCCATTTGGCATTAGTAATTCCCTTCAGTTCGCACTCTCTTAAATGCCTATGAGCGTTTGTGTGTTTGGGTCCAGCTGCTGATGCCGGAAGTGAGCTGCAAGTCGGAATGAATAATAAACAATGTTTAGTTGTTGTATAATTAAAGAGCTCTCAGAATGCATGGATGGCCCTCTCAAAATCTCAAAATGATCCACAGCTGTCACGGTCGCGAACGCTACCACAAAGACGCGTTATTTGGCATGTAAACAAGACCCACCAGCAGACGCACATCCCGAACCCGACTAAACACGGACCGAACCGGAGCGAAGAAGACACACAGTGAGACGGACCCGACCAGAGCAGAGAGAACAATCCGCGCCTACGACAAGTTGACAAACGAATGAAAACTCATCAAGGCGAGACAGTGGAGGACAGCCGCCACAAGAACACATCCACCCCGAAAACAAGACAACATATACAAGGGAACGGTACGAGCATTTCCAAAATTAGCACGCTGGAAAATGTTTCTGGAAGCAACATGTTCTGGAAGCCTGGCAACATGCTGCTACGTACAATGTTGCCAGCCTGCCAACAGGAAGGGAGGCGATGGCGAAGCAAAGGGAAAGCCAAAGCAAATATGATAAACAATATCAAATCATCAAAAACAGCAGCAAAAAAGGAGTAGTACCGAGTGCAAAAAACAAAAAACGAGCATAATAATAATGACAAGAACAAAACGGGCTCTTTGTGTGTGCAATTTTTTTGTTTGTGCTAATGAGGCTGTGCACAAGTGGCAGGCACTTGAGCCTGAATGAGCATGTCGATCTCCGCTTGTGTGTGTGTGTGGCCTCATTCATGTTGCATGCAACTCCCTGCTCTGCACTGTGAAGCCAGAGTTGAGGATGCGGCCACTTAACCCGTTCCGTTACTGTTTCTGCTTTTTTTTTGCCACTGTTTGCACTCGGCCCTGCGGTCGCTGCTCCAGCATTCTGTTTATTTAAGTTTCAATTACTTTTTGCTACCCCTCGATTGGCAGGCGTTCAAGCAACACACAACCCATTTTCTGGCTTTCAATTGCAACGTTTTGTAAGGACATCCAGGCTGAGAAGGGGAAGCGAAGCGCTCTGAAGGCTGCTGTCCATGAAATGCAATGCATGAGCAACAAGATACAGTCGATGCGCTACAAAATAACAGCTACCATGAGTAGTTGGATAGAAAAACAAACTTTCATAGCCATGCTGGCACTGGGATTTTCGACTGCTACCGGTTAACTCTAACTTTACGTCCGTTACGTACCATAAACGAACACGATATACCCCTGAAGCCCGCCAAGTAGCGGGTGTAGAGATCCACTCAAGTGCAATGACATCATGGAAAGCATTCATAATGCTTATTAGCCTTGCTGGCCCTCACCCTCTGCATGGTTGCCACTCGGTGGCCATGTCAAAATGCCATTTTTATGTGGCACACGCGCTGCACTGTTTCTGGCAGCTTATCGATGCCACTTCCACATCCACTGCGCCCCCTCTTGCCAGATCCTCCACCCCCACAAAACGCACAATTCTCCACTTGGATTTTATGGGCAGCATGCAGCACACCTCGATTAATGCATACAGAAGCTAGATGGAGCTATATGGGGCTATATGGCACAACATGCCCATGCACTTAGCAGTTTTATTGTATTGTGTATGTCTCCGTGTCCCGTGTCCCGTGTCGTGGCTGCAGCCACAGCAACCCCTTGACAAACGCAACACGTGCGATTCGAGAATTTTATAAAAGTGTTTATTAGCCTCTTCAGACGCTTGTTGTTGTTGTTGTTGTTGTTGTTCAAACTCCCTACCTCTTCGTATTCCCCTTGCAGAGGCAGTCCGACCAGATGGGGTCTGACTGACATTGACGACGCTGACATGTTTTTAGTGCTCCAATGAAAATTAAAACACATAAAAATGGCTGAGAAACCGCACAATTAAATGGGCGGATTGGCGGCGGAGGTAACACGGGGGGAGGGAAACGATATGGGTGTGTAATGTTATGCTCGGTCCTCCGAGAGCTATAAATGAATACAATTCTGCGTTTACGACTGATTCAAGGCCATGTTCCTGAACTAAACACTAAATTATCCGCAGGGAATAGAGCTTACAGCTTTCAACTAATTAATTTCTGCAGAAGGGAATTACACAAAATTCTAGAAAATATTATGACATAAATGCGCACAGCAAACCAGCTTCTAAAGGTAAAACTAGTTCGCATGAATTGGTACTTTTTAAACAAGACTGCAGCTTTAATTAATGCACAACCCAGCTGCTATCAAGTCCTAGAAACAGGTTGTTAGATTCAACATTTACTCATTGGCCTGCATTTGTTTAGGGCTGTGCATTTAAAAGTTTCTATCTGTGTCACTTTTGCTGGCAGCTCTCATCTCATTGTCAATGCACATTGTTGCTCTATTTAAAACACACAGAAGAGGCACATTCAGAAGGACAGACATAAGGATGGGCATGCAATCTAGCACCTTGTCAGTCTATTGTGGCAGACAATTTGGTATTGGTAGCGCCGAGCACGACGAACACGTTGACATCGCACCACAGAGAGCCATGTCGGCTGCTGCCACACCTTCCTCTCTGGAGCCTCTCTGGGCTGCTGTTTGCCGCCCTTTGTCAGACCGAAAAATGCAAATTTCCTTTGACATGGCCAAGTACAAGATAATAATTCTCTCGCACATGCCGAGTGCGGCCGTATCTACGCTTCACTCTACTCGTCTCGTGTCGCCCTCCATAGAATTCTCACAATTTCCGGTTACATGTTGTCTATCTATCTAGCTATTTCACTCACTGCCATCTCTTTCTCTCTCTTTGGGTGCTTCTGTATCTTTGTCACACACGGAGGAGCCCCAATTGAAATTTATGCGTTACCTTGGTGTCAATTAAAGACATTTGTAATGCAATTTAATTTGTGCCCCGAGACAAGGAGAAAGTTTACTACGCTGCGGAAATAAACGTTCTAGGATACGAAAACAAACAATCTGATATATAGAAAACAATTGTGAGGGAATTTCATTGATGAAAAATAAATATGAAGCGACTATTTTGATACATAAAATAATATCACGATTATGTAGAAGTTTTCCTTTGTTTGAAATGCAATTGTATGCATTGTCTTTCATCAATGTTTATGGATGTACCCCAAGTATAACCCTGCGATGATTAGTTGCTTGGCATTCCAATGGGTCAGGCATTTGCGGCCTGGATAATGGCAATAATGTGTAACGCCAAAGCGTCCCCGTCCCCGTCCCCGTGCAAATGCATCTCAGACAATGCCTTGGCATGTTAATCGATTTGGCCGCTGGCTTGGGCACGATTTCGCTTTGATTAGCATTGGACAATTATACGCATGCTGTAATCGAAAGCACCGAATGCGAATACGAATGCGAATGCGTCTGATGAATGTATCTCTCGGATGTCCTCCCCCCATGCCCCAGCCACTGTTGCAACAATGCGCCGCAGCAAATCCGAATTAGATGGCAGTTGGTAGGGGGAGGCCATAGCCTTTGGAATGCAAATGTGACATGGTCATCATGCCGTTGGCCCTTTTGGACATCAGCCCCCAAAAGGGCAAATGTTTGCTGCCGAGACAGGCAGAGAGGCAGAGGCAGAGGCTCCCTGGATGCCAGGCTCCCCTGTTAATCGCTTGCTCTTGTCGGACTTTATTAAATACATCAAGCGAGATCCGATAAGGGGCGGGATATGGTGGCAGTTATAGTTTTAAAAATGCTATATGCAAATATGTTAATGTGTCATAAAGAGGGAAACATTTTTTAATTATGCGCACATTTAATGTTTTTAATTGCAGTTTAAGCGCTACAAAGAAGGCTTTGGCGAAAAGTGAAACAAAAAGGAAAGTGCAAAATGGAAAAATGGAAAACTGGCCATGGGAAATGGGAAAAATGGTAAACAAACAAGAGCGGATATTCAGGTTGTGTTAAATGTTGATTTATGGCAGGAAAAGCGAACGAAAAGCGAAATGGCAGCCAATTCGCATTGTGCATTAAATTGTCCCACAGCGAGCGGACAGAACTTTAAATTCCAGATACTGATGCCAACTATTAGGGCCAATCAGTGCAGTCATTGGCAACGGGGTCTTGGTCGGGTTGCTTTGAACCTGAACGGAGAAGCACCACAAAAATGCCATCAAAAAGCGAGTCGAGCGGCAGCAGCCACTTCAAAACCGCCTCAATGCCAATCCAAACAAATTGCCATGTCCCATAGATGATGCCTGTGCTCCATAGAGCACAGAGCTGTCTCTATTTTTGGCCACTGTCTGCTGCTGCTGTGGGTGGGAGTGGTTGTGGGTGTATGGGAGGAAGCACTCCTGGTGATTTGCATGGAAAACATAATAATCATTGACCTTTTTATGGCTGCCTGACGCGCCTTTTAATAAATTGAGAGTGCCGAAAATGTTTACTTCCTACAATTGTGTCCCACAAAGGCGAGCAACAAAAGGGAAAAAAAATCAATGCCATGCCCCAATAAGTCAGCGGCAATAACCATTCAAGATGTCGTCATGCCACGCCCCAGCGCCACCCGGCGACCGGCGACAGGCGACTGGCAGCAGCTTGAAGAATTTTGAGTGTGGCAAAAGGAGAAAGCAGAAAGATACAATTGAATTTCAGTGTTGGCAATTTAATTTCTTTTGTTGTCAGCGGCATAAACATTGATGAAAGAGAGATACGCGTAGGTAGGGTGGTAACGAGAGACAGAGACTGAGGAGAAGGCTGTGGTGACGCCCACTCTTATAGTTATTGTTGTTGTTGTTGGCATTCCGTTGACAGCAGGACAATGGGGAACAACACGCCGGGATATCCGGCATACAAAATTAAACAAACAATGACAAGACTAGAACTCAACATCAGCCAAGGAGCGGAGCTGCGTGCGAAAACCAAACTGACCTGACCCCAAAAGGTTGCCCCAAAGTGGATGGGGAGGGGTTGAGGTGGGGCAGCTGGTGAGAGGTTGGGCGTGTCTGCAGCTGCCATGACGGAAGTGTAAGACACTGCTGCTGCCGTTGCTGTTGCTGCAACAATGTGTATGCCACATAATGACACATGAGCAGGAGCCAGAGCTACAACAGCTTCAAGAAACATAAAAGCAATTTTCTCACATATACGAGTACACACAGAAGACAAGGAAAAAAGTAAAGAAAAGCAGAGCAAGGTCACGTCTTGTTGACCAACATTTCACTACAAATGAGTACCCATTGTGGTTGAAGCTGCCGCAACAGTCCCCAGCACAAGGTACATGCAACAGAAAGTAAAGCTATTAGGCTCTATTCGTCAGCACCCCAAAAAAAACCTTTTACAGCTGGACTTTCTTACCTTCCTTTACTTGATATATATTGGCTCTGTCACTGGCGTTGTTGTTGTTGTTGCTGTTGCTGTTGACACAGCTCGTGCTCGTTGTGGCCAGAGTCTGCAAGTGGCCGAGAGGCCGAGAGGTCCTCCTTATTCAAGCCGAGCAAAGAAAAGCACAAAGCAACTAGCCACCAGCTACAAGCTACCATCTAACAGCTACCGACTTCGTCTACAGTCTCACGGCAGACTGCACAAAAATGAACTTGATTTTTTAGTGTAAACCAACCGACGGACCACCCAACCCCCTGACATTGTAAAGGCTAAGGCGGCAGTTCATAGCCAACCTACAGTGGAGGCATAAAACAATTGTTGTCGCTAGCTACACATTGCCCGGGCTCGAGCCTGACCTAATAGGCCCAGAGGCAGCTCTGGTTGTGGCAGAAGCCAGAAAGCAGAAAGAAAGCCACTTAAAGCAGAACCAACTGAAAGGCAATTGTTTAAGGTGGAACAACAACTTCCTTAGAAAGCAGTCACGAAGGTAATGCAAATGAACTCGAATCGATCAAAAAAAGATGCACAGCCACAGCCCAAGAGGAATGTATACTCAATTACCAGGTAAATATTTACATATTCTAAATCAATTTCCACGCAGCGCATATTCCTAGGAAACCCAATAAATCCCAGTAGCAGTAATTCCAGGAACCACTGGGAAGCCAGCTAACCCAGCTGCCATTTGGCATAAACTAAATCAGCCCAGGCCCAATTAGAAATGATCTAAATGGGGACCTGCTTCATTTTCACCTTTTTGTCGAGGGACTACTACGAGTATCTCCCGTCCAGTAGGCAAACCAACCTGAGCCTTGCTCGAGTCCCTAGCCTAATGCCTAATGAGCGTCAGGCCGCCAATCTTATGACTTTATGGGTCTTTCTCCAGACTGTAGCGTCGCCAACTGTACACACACACAAACACACATAACAACAATGGCGCCATTAGCATCGTCGTGCCTCCATCATGGTGGGTGCTGTAGTCCAACCCACAGCCCCACACTGGGTGGGGCGGAAGTAACGTTTCCGGGAAATGGTCGGAAATGGCATTTTCAAAACGAAGATTCCGTGCCGGCCCCATCAGCACCCCAGCGCCCCAACGCCCCAACGCCCCAACGCCCCAACGCCCACCATCGTGCACCGTCCAAAGCCATACATTGATATAACGACCATGATGATGATGGCGATGAGAGCTACCAGCTGCCGCTCACCCGGCCCTTCTTTTTAGTAGTATTCCAGGACAGTGTCCGTCCAGCTATCCAGCTGTTGTTTGTATAATTTTTAGCTCAGGTAGAACGATGTCGGCAAACAACAGAAGCCAGAAATAGTCAGAGCCCGTGCCACAGCAGGGGGGCAGGCATCTTTAAGCGTTCCGGAAATTGCGACAAAGACGCTTAAGCGGCTTTAAGAATGTCCTGTCCTGCCGTACGAAATGTCCTCTTGGCATTGCCACTACGGCACCCACTTGTCGCCTAATGCAATCACAGCCAATGCCAATGCATTCGAAGTTTAAGTGCCAAAACACTTACTTAATGGAAATTACTTGAGATTCCCTCTCTCTGTCGTACTCCGCTACTTGACACGGCTCAGTACATCCATCGATAGGCAGATGCCAAGAGCTGAGCAATCACGTGCTCTAAAGATGCAAGGGAGCGTTGAGATGATGGAGAGTGGGAAACGGATTGGATTGGGTGGCGGTGAAGTGGTGTGGTGTGGCGTGGAGTGGTGGCATCGGTAGCCACTTGAGTGTGTCATGTCCGCACGATTTTTGCTAAAAATCATTTAACGGCAATGTGCCGGAAATGCGAGACATCCCCGAACACAGACGAGCCCAGACAGGCCAAGACAGGCACAGTCAAACAGGGGCAAACATGGGCACAGTCGAACAGATGCGAATTTCTGCCAATTGATTGACTCGGCGCCAGGACATGCTGGGCGCACAGAACACACCGAACAGAGCACAGGGAACTGTTTAAATTTTTCAATGGCTTCGTTGTCAGCAGTAATGTCACCAGCACGTAATGCGAACGTGTGGTAGTTCTGCACCACTCCCACCCACAACTATATGCGAGTGCGAGTACTTTCCCTGTGTCCCTGTGTCTGTCCCTCTGTTTGGGTTCATGTGTGTTTAGCAATTTCAAAATTGTTGTGTTCAATCAGAACCGTTTTGCCAAAGCCCAGACAAGTAGATTTCTACCTAAATCGACATCAGCATCGAATCATCGTCACCGTCAGCTCTCTCAATGCCCCAAGTGGTGGTCCGAGACGCAATACGAAGGCATTCAACAGAGAAACCCTGAGAAATAGAAGCCAGAGCCAGAGTCCAATGCACTGTGTTACTGACAGTCGATTCTCAAACTTCAGTTGGCCAAACATTTGCCAATTGCACATTGTTTGCTGTGAAATCTTCACAGATGTTTGATAGTTATTGGAAGGGCAGCTCCTGTAGCTCCAAGAGAGAACTGACCAAAGCTTGGAAATATAGTTTGTTAACGTTGCAATTATTGGGAAACTAATGCTTAAGTAAGAAAATCTGCTAGTAATTTCCAGTAATCAGTTGCCAAAAATATACCAAAAGAAAGCTTAAATGTGAAAACGGAGCCAACAATAAAGCTTAGCTAAATGGTACAAAAATATGGAAAAGTGTTGGCAAACATAACCAAATTTCGAATTCTCAAAGAACAAAATCAAACATTCTGTCCAGAGGAAAATCCAGCAAGTAACGTATCCCCGTATCCTCTTAAAGTGCATTATGGTCAAAGTACCATTACGGTTCCATATTACAATGTACATACATATGTATGCGTAACTACCCACTGACCCAGAAACACACACTCACACGCACACAAACATAAACGAAGCGCACGCAGAAAATGCATAAGAAAGCGCCAAAAACTTTCGCCATAAATAAAAATTGAGAAACATGAAAAAGGCGAGGACTGGAGAGGACTGGGGAGGAGCAGAGAGGAAGAAGAACCCCCAGTCCAGGTCAAAGATAATAATAATAAAAAACCGCTCAAAGATGCTGCCAAAAGGCACGATGCAAACGAACAAAAAATCAGCGAAAAAGAAACCGCACACACACACAAACACACAGAAAGAAACAACAAAGAAAAAACAAAGAAAGATGATGGAAAACGAGGAAACTTGAAATCTTTCTTCTTGGCGTTTTGAGAATTTTTTATTTCATTTTGCGTGGAGTTGAGTGAGTTAGCGTTGGCATTTGTCAGTTGCTGGCTGTCAGCGCTCGCTTCCTTGGCTCTCAGCGTCCTCCGGGCCAGAGTTCGCACTGTGTCTGCAGCTTTGCCGCAACTTTTAATAAACTTGGCAACCATTTTTTTCTCCTCCGCCCCACTCGCCTTTGTTTCGCTGGTGCAAAGGTTACGCACGCACACCCAAATACTTATACATTATAGGGCGGAGAGGGGAGTAGAGAAAAAGTTTTACAACCAAACTCAAATTGAAGCAGTTAAATGGCGTATTGTTTTGCAAAATACTCGCACTTGACCAGCGCTCTGGGTGCGCTGGGAGTGAGAAGTTTTGACCAACAAATTGTCAAGTTTTACGAGTATGCATGGCCGTTTAGCAAAAGAGTTCAGTTTTATGTCTTGCCTCGGTTTTGATGTGATTTTTATGGCCCAGCTTCGTCCCAGACCCCATTTCAGCGTAGTGATCAGGAGTCAGGTTACTTTCTATGGCACACTTTCTGGTCTTGCTGTCGCGGAGGGTAGCGATGAGACAGGGTTTATTATTACAGCACTTTCGCTGCCGCTGCACTATGGTCCAGATGACCACTTTTCTTGGCCAAAAGGCAATTTTTAAAAGTTAAAACCAAGACGTGGTTTTTGGCGCTCTGCATTAGAAAAAGAGTGACCATCAAAGTTGCGTACCAAAAATTTGCATAGATGGCGCCACCTTCGCAAAATCAGCTGTGAAACCCAGCGGTCATTATTGCGCAGCACGCGCAGTGAAAAAGTACCAATTTTATTGCTGTTTTAAATGTCTCATAAATTGAAAAATACGATTAACTGATCCAATTTTTTGGATGCATTTTATTCAGTAGGGTTTTTACTACGTGTTCTGTAATGCGAACGGTATCTAGTGGTTGGCGATGTCTTCGTAATTGTATGTCAAAGTGAGGCCTTCAATATGTGTCAGTTCGTAGTAAAGACTAATTTTTGAGAAAGTTTTTTTAATAGAGTGCCACCTAGTCCCACCTTGAAACCTATTGTGTGTCGTAGACCAATAAATGATTGTTAAAATGTATATAGTCACAAATGCCACATTTGACCACAACTCTTACAATTTGCATTTATAGATCATAACCTCAAATGAGAATTCTCAATGTTTTTTGCCGTTTGGAACACAATGAAGAAGAAAATTGTGAAGTAGGGTACCATTTTGCATTGCATTTAAGCCACAGTACTAGTCACTAGCTATTTTGGAGGGCTAGAGTGTAGCCAGTGTAATATTGTTTTTGAAAGGAATCTGCTGAAGAGCATGCTCTGTGGGAGAAAAAATGCGATTATCTTAGATTTTTAGGTTGTTTTAACTCGTGTTACGACTTTAAATCATATTACATATGACTGCTAAACATATTCCCATCCTTTTTTTGCTTCTAACTTTTTGAGAAAAAAAATTAAAAACCGATTTTCCCTTAAAAAAAGGAGCTGCCACGCCCATTTTTTCAAAAAACCTTCCTCTCCCTATTCTTAACTTATATCAAAAGACTAAATCAAAAAATCTTGTTCCGTTCGCGAGTTATTCAATTTGGCCAAGAAAAGTGGTCATCTGGACCATAGTGCGCTGTAGCTGCAGCTGCATTAGACGCTAATTAGTGGCAGCTACAAAAACAACGCCTTGCAAATTACTGTAGCATAACTTGAGGCGCTGCAAGTGAAATATTTGCAAATTTGCGAAAGCAAGCCGCCAAGTTGTTGCACCATCCAGCCAGTGCGTGTGTGTGTGCCTCTAACATGGCATATACGTATATAAATTACTTTAGTATGCGTCTATGTATGTTTAGTTACTGTTGCTGCTGCCACTGCTGCTGATGTTGCTAGGTTTGCTTTTGCCTTTGCTTTTGCTGCGGCTGACGCTGACGCTGCCAAAACTTTCAAATGAGACGCCTGCCGTTGCAATTATGCTGGAAATACCATTAAACCTACACAACCGCATACACACACAGACAGAGAGAGAGAGAGAGTCGACATCAACTCTCTCCCCGCCGCGGTTGCCGTCTATGTGGCACAGTTTGGTGCACTAATTAAAGAAAACTCCACCACAGAACGCAGAGTGGCAACAGCTAGAGGGGAGCGTATACCCAATCTGCCTCGGCGATTGTTCAAACATTTGCATAAATTGCTGCACAAACTATTTAAAGCAATAACTAAAAGTAATTTGTTTTGCTTCGCAAAGCACAACGACGCCTTGTGGCTGCTCCTCAAATATTTGCACAGTTGTTTGTTGCACAACAGAAAAAAGCCGAAATGAAATTAAACAAAACCCCAAAAGAAAACCTAACCACACATGCTAAGATTAAGAGCAGCCTGTACAGACATCGCCAGTTGATATCTCCCATTATTTATTTATGGCACAGGCTCCAGTTGATTTATTTACAACATATTTAATTTTCCCCACATTCCCCATTGCTGCCTGCAACGGCAGCTGCCTGTGGCCCGGGGCTAAGCTGTTGCTTTTATCTTGGACATAAATTAAAAACGAGTAAAAATTTAATGATACACACATGGATGTGCATGTGGATATGCATATGTATGTATTCACTAAGCTCTCAAGGAACTCGTCACTTGCCTGTGCGTAATTAAGCAACATTTTCTAAGCTGACTTGATAAAGTATACCCTCAAGAAACGACGAGGATTGGATTGGATCACACAAGTAGCTCCCATAGAAACAATCTTTGTTTCTACATAGGATCATGGATTTAATAAGAGCAAAAACCTTTTTTAAATAAAGTTTGCAAATTGCAAATTGGATTTTATAATAAAAATTCGTTCTAGCAACAGTTCTTAAAATTGTAGTTGCTTGGCGAACTGGAAAGGGTAGATGTGAGTGGCCAACCAACTTTATGAATTTTTGTGGAACTTCTTGAAAAACTTGTCATTTACATACGAAATTTGGTATGCAAGAGGAGCCGTGTGGCATGCCCCACATGTGTCTGCCTGTGCGGCTAGACGCCGGCACTTTAATAAGCAAACGCCACAGAGGGCGAGGCCCAATTTGATTTTGTTTCAGTTTTTTGTAAGTGGGTTACCCACTTTCGTCCTGCAGGAATGTTGCCTTTGATGTTGGGCACCAAAGTTTGGGTTTTTTGGCTGCCAGCGAATCAGGGGTCAATGGAACCCGTTTGCTTTTTTGTTTGAGGCTGCCGTTGTCACGCTGTCAGAGCTGAACATGAGTAGGAGGTCTTCGGTTTATTTTTGTCAAAGTTTCCAGTACAGGGAAGTGGCTGGGAGATACTTATGACAAGTAGCTGGGTCAGGGGTTATACATTCTGTTGCCGTCACTCGGCTGCTTGGCTCTCATTTAATAATTCACTTTCATTAGGCGAAAAATGAGTGAGACCGGAGCGGAGAGGAATAAAACTGTACGACCGCAACTTAATGAGAGCAGCGCACCGCACAGCACCCCCTCGCTGCCACCTACGCGAAATGTTTCATGCCACGAGCCACGCCCCGCTCATTAAAAGTAACCAAACTGTTGGGGACCACAAACCCAGTGACAACGACAAGAAGCACGGGCTGGGTGGGTGTGGAAATGGCGCCAACAACACATGAAAAGCGGCCAAAAAGGCAGCCGGCAAGGAGCTTTCAGGTCTCTTCAATCTCTCCCCCTGGCACTCACTCCTCCCCGCTGTTCGTCTCAGTCTCTTTTGCCAGTCGCTTCAGCCATTCCCCGTGCCCTGCCGTTGCTCGTTTTGCTGGCTTCCTGTTCACGTTACAGCTATCAACGCTAATGACAAAAGCGCGCAAAGTTTGCATTTACTGGGGAAAGTGAAAGGACACTAAACATGCCCACAGGGTGTGTCCAGCACAAAAATCACAAAAGAGCATAAAATTAGCGAGCGACGTTGTCTCTCTCTCTCACTCTCTACACCACTCAATCTCACAGCGAGTCGCTCCCTATCTCTCCTCCTCTGCATCTTCCTACAGCTACACTCGGAGAAATAATTGATCACTCTCTTTCCCGTCTAGTTGCTTATATTTTCTATACCTTTAATGAATCTGTTAGAAATCTAAAAGGATCTAATGTACAGAAAACATTTTCTTATTAAGTTAAACTTGAACGAATGTTAAACGGAATAAGCACTCCTTTTGAGTACACTTTTTTCTGCGAGTGTGAAAGGACTATGTTTCGTTACTTTATTTTAAAATTCCCCTCGACATAGATTTAATGGAAAGGGCGGGCAGCGGGGACAGTGAGTATCTGGGACAGAGTCCCACCAGTCCACGCTCTCTCTCCGGTGGCTCTACAAGCACTCCCATGATGAATTCATGCCCATCATTTTGCTTGTAACCAAACTTGTGATTGTTGCTGTTGTTTTTTTCCTGTTGTTCTTTTTTTCGGCTGTGGTCTGAGCCGGGCTGTTCTGATTTTTCATCCTAGTCCCCCTTACAGCCAACCATCCATCCATCCATCCAGCGCACTTACACGAGTTGGTCATTAGCTACGCCTGCCAGCAAATTATTTGGCTGGGTGCGGCGATGGCCGACCATATTGTTGCTGCTGCTGGTGCTGGTGCTCTGGTGAAGCTTCCCTTGCTGTGGTTCTTGTCATTGTGGCCCTTGTAGGCGGTTATGATAAACATCAGCAGGCAGCCACACTGCAGCATCAACGGGGGATTGGGAGGACGGTTGGGTGGCTCTCCCTGGCTCCCTTTTGTTGGCCAGTGGAGCACAAATTTTCGCGTGCGTTGCGCCACAAGTTTAATTTTACAGATGGCCATTGCTGTGGTTGTTGTTGCCGTTGGTTTGAGGTTTTGTTCAAAATGTTCATGTCAAGTACTTAAATTTGTTGTCCCTGCCTCTGTCTCTCTGTCTCTGTCTCTAACGCTGTTGTTGCAGGAATCACCGGGGAGCCATGAGAGCTTTG
The DNA here is from genome assembly GCF_008121235.1 of Drosophila subobscura. Classification (NCBI taxonomy): domain Eukaryota; kingdom Metazoa; phylum Arthropoda; class Insecta; order Diptera; family Drosophilidae; genus Drosophila; species Drosophila subobscura. The sequence goes on along the minus strand of NC_048533.1, from coordinate 22,803,039 downwards.
TGGAAATAGAAAAATTGTTGGTCATGCAACATGCTAAAAAATTAACGCAATTTTTGTTATATTTTATTCATGTAATATGGAGGGAGTGGTTATGTCAAGTGGGTGCGTGTGTGTGTGGGTGCGGCAAATTACAGGAATTAGTACAAGTGTGGGAAATGATGTGGTCCGCTCAAATGTATTTTGGTATTTTTTCTTGGCAACTTTTATGATTTATTTAGCTTGTCCCTCCATCTGCCACTGCGATTCTATCTGTGTATGTCTCTATAAATAATAACTGGCCTGCGACATAGCCCTTATTTAATAGATAAATAAATTCCATTAGCATTTTAATGATGTCTTTGCCAGACGATATTATATGAATATTGTATTAGTAGCGGGCCAGACCTTTCGGCCATGCAATTTCATGGGCATTACACACAGACCTACACAAGGTAAGCCGGCAATCGAATCTAATATTAAATTGTAGCGCCGTGTGTCTGGTGTCCTCTATTGATTGTATTGGCTAACGATTTCTTCTGGCTGCTGTTCCTATAAAAATGTAAATTTCTGTTTTATTGTTGCGAGATTTATTGGACGAAATGTACGCGGAGTACTAGGACTGGAAAACTGCTGATTTGCAGGGATTACTCGGCCAACAAATGTCGAGGCCATATATCTAGCTGTATGTATTCCTATTCCTATTCGTATTCGTATATGAATTGGATAGGTTGCAGAATGCAGAAGGCACTGGCATTTTTATGCCACGTGGCACAGTTTTTATGCTTTTGTGCCACACAATTTATGATCGCCGCTAACTGTTTTTATGATTCTATTTTGATGATTGTTTGGGTTTTTCGGTTCTTGTCCTGGTTTTTGTTTCGAGACTTAGCTTACGGCTTTCGGCTCAGCGTCTCCCCCTTTGTGTTTTTTCCACTTAAAAAACATAAATAAAATTCCGCTCCTCTGGCAATGTCAGATTTGCATTGTTTTGGGGCCCGTTGTCTCGTTGTCAGGGGCTTTGGTGCTTAGAGAGAGCGAGCATGTGTCTGGAAATAGATCACAGCTCAATCGATTTCACCAGTGGCAGTGGCCGAGTAAACAATGAAATAAATGTTATTATAGGCATAATAGAAATGTGAACAACGGCACGTACTAATCAAAGTCTGTCCCGTGGCCCATGCGCCGTGGGCCGTGGGAGGACAAAATATTCCCGACAGCCTGTCGTTTTGTCCGTCAGGGCCAATGGGGCGAGGAATTGACAGATTCCCACTTGAGTATGCCAGCAATGTAGTCTGGGGAAATTGCATAAAAGCATGATTTAATGAATTTCCGGCAATAAAATAATTTAATTTTGGCCTAGTCAGTGGCAGCATGGGCCAGGAGCCGGAGGACTCTCTGGCTCATCATTAAAAACGTCAAGAGGCTTTCCGAAAAAAGCTAAGAAGCAAAAAAAAGTGCGCAAATCTCCGCATAATTTAATAACGTCAAAGTTGTGCGTCTCTTCCTCCACCCGCTACCCCCCCTAGATAGGTGGCCCAAAGAGGCTGTGCGTCGCATAATAAAATTCCAGGCAGCAAGCTGGCAAAAGCTGCCAAGCTGGCAGGAGGCAGAAGAAGACGCTTTTTGGGCCAGGCTCGGCCAGGCATGACTTGGCAGCGACATGCGAGTACATGGCAGCCGGGCTAATCTATGAGATGTGCGAGGTGCTGGCACCTAAGCCAGCAGCTTTGATATTTCAGCATTAGCTCCATTAAAGTCAACATTATGAATTTTAATTTCGTGCACTTTATGGCGGCGGCCACATAAGCCGTGTCTGTGTCAATTAAGTGGCAAGACGTGCCAAGGACACAACCTGGCAGGTCTTCCTGCATTTGTTGGCTTCTGCTTCTGCAGCTCCAGCCCCAGCTCCTCCTCCTCCAGAGCAGCCAACAATTGCTGGTGGCTGGGAAAACAAAGCCACAGACAAAAAGTGGAAAGCCAGCAGGCAAGGGCAGGGAGCTGAGACTGATTCAGCAATCGCCTTACAAGTGCAATGTCAATTTGTGCACAAAAGGATAATAAGGATTTATGTCAAATGCTTGCGCTGTTTGAGTCTTGCCAATATTTTCACAGATGACTGCACTTGCTGCTAGTGAAAATAAAACGCGGCTTAAGCACCAGCCACTGACTGGAGGAGTGGCAGCCAAAAAATCAGAGAACTCTCTCAAGAGAGCTGCCCAGACTCGTGTCTGTCTGAAGGGCGTTTGCTCAATCTGCTGGCAAAGTTCAATGGAAAAGTTCACCGATCGAACTTTGCACTCAAGCACCTAATGGCTACTTAACTTATTAATTTCCTGTATTAGCAGCAACATTTCCACAAGCGACTCTCATTAAAACTGCATAAATACGAGTACTCCAGCCGAGTCGAGACGAGACGAGACGGGGCGAGGCCAAGTCTTTGAAAGCAATTTTGCCAATAGTCCGATGATGCCCTAAACCAAGCCGCAAAACTCACTTGAAAAGTTCTTAACTTTCAACAGCAACAACAACAACAACAGCAACAACCTTAATAGCCCGAACAAGCCCAACTTTCGCTCAGAGCTCAGAAAGTGCGCTTTGATGCTTTTCACAAGTTTTTTAGTGATTTTTTTCATGTTGTAGCCTGCTTTGGGTTGCCGTACAAGCCCGCCCATACACAGACAGGGAATAGGGCAGAGGCAGGGACAGGGACAGACGAGGGACCACCAAAAGCAATCAGTTTGCGGTACACAATGTGGGGCAACAGAGTGCTCCATAGGTAGGATACAGAGTCCCCCAGCTTTGATAGAAATCATGCTGAGTTGTGAAACGTAAAATTGAATTTACTTTTGCAGCATTCCGGCAACCCCTCCCCACACACACATTACCCACCTCAGACTCACACCAAGAGCATGTGATTCTCCATGTGGCAGACAGTTTTTCACACTTTTCACCACCAATTCGGACAGTGGACAGTGAAACTTTTGCGGACTCAACCCGAGTCATAAATCATTAGGCATTTCTTCCCATATGCAAACGGTCTCTGGATTCGGCCTTGCCGAGTCTGTCCTTCTGCCTGTGTCCATTGTGGCATCTTCATTGGTGTTATCACTAATCCCAGCATTAAATTCGGCTTTGACTTTCATTTACTAAAGATATAATACAAATTTCCGCACTATCCTTGGCTGTCTGTCTGGCCTTGGATTGGGGGGGCAGAAGCCTCGTGCTACCCACATCAAATGTACAACATTTCCTTTGCACAGCAAAACGGCAAAGTGGAAAACAGAATTTTGCTGCTTTTGCAACAAAAGTTAATGATTTTGTTTTTGTGTGGTTGTGGGTGTGTGTGTGGCGGAAAGCTCATTCAAATTTATAACTCCATTCGGCTGAGTCCTTCTCCTTCTGTGGAATTTCTCTGGCCTTCTGCGGTAATCAGCTTAAAGTAGCCGCCGAGACCAAAGTGAAATTGAATTCAATTGTATTGAATTGAATTGTCTGCCGGTTGTTATTGTTGTCTGCATTGTGGAATTGTTTATGTAACTGTTGTGGCATCGGTCATGTTTGCTGCTGCTATTCGTGTTTATTTAAATGTAATTAATCTGTACAGAGCTCCCAGGTTCACTCTGAGGTTAAAGCTTAGGCAATTAGCTGGGAGTGAGCTTGCAAAGAACCTGCGGCACGACGGGGGGCTCTGAGTCGCCTGCAGATGATGGAAAATCTTATTTCCCACACTTTGCCACTCAAATGATAATCCTTGTTTTGCCATTACATTACAGGCCAAGGCTCTGCTCTGTTCATTGTGGCTAGAGTAAACTTAGCAAAAGTAGATTAATTAATAATGAAGCTAAGTAAATAAACATCTTTGGGCAAAGCGATTGGTATAAAAACCCAATGTAGATGCAAGTAAATGCTTTAAGCATTCACAAATACACGCTGCTAAAACCCCTTTTAACTAATTATAATTAAGAGCGATTAAGTTTGTGCCGGAAATTTTGCAGAGAGAGCTTACGCATTCAAATAGAAACAGGATTAAGAAAGAGCAAAACATTAAAGCAAGGACGAAAGCAGAGAACTAAAATAAATTCCTGGTAATAAGAGTGTTAAGAAAATAATCTTCCTTTGGTATATTCGAGGAAAGGATACATTAATATTCTCGGAAACAGATTGGACATATTAAACCAAATGTATCAGCTTCAAGCTAATTATTCCCAGAAATTTTACAAGAAATACAGTCAAGAATGTCCTCATGGACATGCACAAAATTGAATGATTAAATCTTGCAAAATCAAACCTTAAAGAACGCCAAGGTTGGCTTTTAAATCAAATTGAATACAAGCGAACCCCAGTGTAATTAATCCAATTTCCTTGTACCATATTTCACACTTAAAAATCAAACTCTGGCAATTTGTTACACTCACTCGTACCGCACGCACCCGAAACCGAAACCAAAACCGAGACAACGATACACATGAGACGCCAGCGAGTTCGCTTGGATGTGTATTGGGTCCATGGGAACCATGGGGAGGTGTGGACTGTACTGGGGTGTGTTCGGTTAGTACGTGAGCCACGCTAAAAGTTGTGCAAATAAATGGCACTGAAATTTTATAGCACACTTGATAATTTCAGCAATAATTCAGCGCAGCTAATCACCGCATAAATAATCTTAAGGACGGCAAAGCTTAGTCCAAGCTCCACACTCCGAGCTATAAGCTCTTCCCGCAAGCACTGCCAAAACAGCAAAATATATCTATAGATAGATTTGTGTATATTTATATCTATACATTGGACGTTATGCATAGTGCAAGAGGCGAGAAAAACAAACATTAAGAGACTGACGAACAGAGACAGGAGACAGGAGACAGACTGTGCCAGTGACTGGGATTGGGACTGCGATGGAGACTGTGACTGGGGCATTGAGTCTAACGTTGCGCTGGCTAAGCGGCGGAACAGGGGAGCAAATAAAAGCAACCAGGAACCGGCATCCAAAACTCATGAAATCGAGAACTCGGTCGAATGGAACGTGAGCGAAATTTTTGCTAACGAATGTTGACTTTGCCAAAGTACTAAAATCAAATAACAGCAACAGCAAAAGCAAAAGCAACAGCAACGGCAAACGTTACAGCAAATCAAACAAAATCAACAATCACTTGGCAAAAGTTAGCCCAAGTTGATGAAGACAAACGTTATGTATACGTATGTATACGGAGCAACTTGGTTGAGCAACTATTTGGCCATAATAATACAACAACAAAAAATTAATAAAAATGGCCCAAACAACAAGCTGCCTGCTGTCTGATGTCGATTGTCTGTTGTCTACTGCCACCCCGAATTCGTAGCCAACTTGTGGATCTTTCAGTATTTAAGCCAAGTAAACAAGCAACGCAAATCCATAAAATTAACTCGCCGCAGAAGCGACAGCAGCTGGCAGAGTCAGCGCCAGTCTCCAGTTTCAGTTTTCGCTTCGAGGCTCAGAACCGGAGTCAGTCCCAGTCCCATAGCAAGTCCCAGTCCTCAGTCCCGGTTCCTGTCTGTCAGAGAAACTGGCAGAAAAGTAGGTTATACACACAAACACAATAGAAGTGTATACAGTGCGTATACGCCGCATGTGCCACGCGAATAGGAGAAAGGAAATAAAAAGCGACAGCCAACAACAAAATAAGAAATTTAATGCGAACGCTGCGTGAACCAAAAGTTTTAAACCAACAAAAAAAAAAACCAGCATTGGGAATGGCTATAATTTGTATAACTTTATGGCGGCCCAGGATGGAAGGCAGCAAAACACCCAAAAAACACACACACAAAAAACGGAGCAAAATAGAAACTTGCTTGAATAATTTACCAGAAATTGCTGAAGACTCCAAGGAATCCGAACTCGAACTTAGTATATGCTTAGAAGTAGTTTAGCTAGGGAATAGACTTAGTTAATTGGAGTGTCACAGCTTGCACAAGTTTGTATTTCTTTGTATTTATATTCCTTGAATTTTTTGTTTTTTCGTATCCTTTATGTTTATTTCACTTTTATTTTTTTTTGTTTTGTTGCATTAAAATTTTCTTCTTTTTGCTGGTTTCTGTTTTGCGCACAAAACGATTTGTTGGCCCAATGCGGTACACCGCTTTCTTTCCACTTTCACTGCCAAACCGACCGTTAAATTCAACGTTCGCCACGCATCTGACGGACTCGCTTGCTGGCCATCAGATATGCACGGAGGCTGTGCACGCACCCAAGCCATCATCGGGGAGTCCTACTCGGCTCTGGCTCTCGCCCTGCTTCGTCCCGATTCGTTTGCTCTAGCTCTCGTTTCCACTCGGAAGGTGTGAGAGAGAGAACACCTCCAATTCGCCGCGTGGGTGGCTAGCTATCGAAATGTTGGCTATGGTCAGGACTAAGAGAGCGTGGACACAAAAGAGCACAGCGGGAACAGCTGAGCGTAGAACAGTTTCAGAAATCCATCCGAAGAGAGATCTCAGTGCAAGAGAATATACACAATTCCTGTTGCGATTCGCAAAAGTAATTTAAATTACTGGGAACACATTTTTCCAAATCCAACAGCTGTTTCCCCCGTCAGTGCGCAGAAGCAGCAAAAATGTTAGGAATAATAATGGTTGCAAGTGGGAACAGTAACGGCAGCTTGACAGGGGGAACCGTGTTACAGGAATCAAAACAACTTTGTAAATAAATTTAATTGCGAAATCTAAGAATAGTTCAAACAGGCTGGTCAATAGGTACGTCTTTGTTGAGATATGCGTAGAGCCTGTTTAATGTTGCTTGAAAGGAGGCTTAAGCGCCGCTTACTATTTGTGTTGCAAAAATATCATTAAATGCTGTCCAATAAACAGATGTCCGAAACAAACCGAAGATCAAATCAAAGGAATGTAAAATAACAAAGAGTTTCATTGAGGTTAGACGTTTCTGATCTGTGTTGATAAGATTTTCAAACTTCTCTTCCAAGTTACTACTAAAAATTATTTTCTTCCATCAGTTTACCTTACAGGAGATACTGATGTGATTCTTAAAATATTAGTTTTGCAGGTCCAGGTGAAAAACTTTCAGTACTCTTGAAATTTTCCCCTATTAGCGGTAGGGGAAGAGGCGGATGCGAAAAGTTAAATCCAGCTGGCTTCAAGCTTATAACAAGACAATAACTTGCATGCAAAAATTAAACAATTCCGAGAGGTAATCCCTCATTCTCTCACACACTTAAGTAATCTCATTTTAATTGATTATTTTATGAAACTCCAGCCATAAACGCACCAGCCGTTGCCACCTCGCGATTCCTCGGTGCCGAGACCGCAATGTTTATCAAAACAAAATTCCCGAGGCACTCGCACACATGAATGAGTGTGCGAAAGACATAAACCAGCGGAGGCGCTAAACGGGCCAAGTCACAGATCAATATAATGAACCGAAAACGTAAGCCCAAAGCCGCAACAAATTGCCAGTGCCCAATCCGGAGTGCAGAGTCCGTCCCCTCCGCTGCAGTGGCTCAATGTGGATTTTGATTTAAGTTTTAGCACTGCCGCGCACTTATCGAGCAATTGAGCGCTCCAGGGATGGACGTGGTAGAGCTGAGAAGAGAATTGATGATTGAGGAAGGAGAATGTTAGTATGGCCAGGCCATATGCGGCATTCGAATGAGAGTCGAAAAGTTATTTGCAATATGGGAATCGATACCAGTACGGGCCATCCATAGATGATATACGAGTGGTCCTTGTGTGCATGTGTGTGTGTGTGTTGTATATGGGTATCATCCCAAAGTGCACATCATGATTTTATTAAATGGACTCTGATGTATTTATTGTCCAGCAACAACGTGACTTGTGAATTGATTTCATTAAACTGAAAAAGTTAACAAAGCAGCGCTTGGCTCTGCTCTGCTCTGCTCCGTCCTGCCTGTGCTGGCAACATTTTTTGGACAAAGTTGCCCTGATAGCAGGGAGTCGGTCGAGCTATATTTCGCTATATAGATAAATATTTTTTTATAGCTATACGGGTTCTCTGTGTGTCTGTGTGTGTGTTGGCTTAAGGACATCTATCGTTAGTGGCCGGGCGAAGAGCGAGAGAGAGCGAGGTAGAGCGGGTGGGAGGACAGCCGCGGTCGAGCTTCAATGACCAATGGCAACAGCAGCGGGCATCGAGCGTGGAATATCAATGTGGTCGAGTGGATGAGCAGCCCGGCCATGACAGGATGGGCCCCGGACGGTCCAGCAAGAGTCAGGCCAACTAACTGACTGACTGTCAGGCTGGTCAGAATGGTTGGACGGAACCTCAGCTCGTCAGTCTGTCCGTCAGTCAGCTTTTTGTTGACCCCTGTTTGCCACAAATTGCCAAATTGTATACGAGTATGTGTGTGTGTGTGTGCGCATGGACGGGAGCCGCGTGTGCGGCTTTGGCTGCCTTCATTTTGTACAAATAATGATGATAATGTTGATGCGGCTGTTGACTTAACGCACATAACGCTGATTAGCCACCATCCAGAAATTCGTATAAGCAATTGCAATCCGACCTTAGCCTTTAAGACTTAATTGAAGCCTACCCACAGAGATTCGCCAGCAATTTGTCAGCGCACATTGAGGCATGGAGGCATTCAACCACCGATCCACGGATGACGCTGGGAAAGGTATGAACAACATTTCAGGGCTTTTGTACTTGGAGCGTCCTTGGCATGCGATTGCACTCAAACAATTTATATTAAATGCGCTTTTAATTGCAGTCGAGAGTCTCCAAAGGCATTTCAATGGAACGCTCTGCTGTTCCCATGCCATTGCCCAAGCCTGTGGCAGTGCCTGTGCCTGTCATCGTCCCTGACTCTGACTCTGGCACCAATGCGGCGTATGCGTGATGGTTAAATGAAAGCTAATTCTGCACTAAGCAAATGCCTCCCCCCATGCTACTTGCAAGCACATGGAATTATAAGTGAAGGGCGGACAGAAATGGGAAATGAAAAATTGCCAAGTAAAATAGAAGCTCAGACTCTCCTCCTATTTGCACTAGACAGACATGGGCGGGCTGCTTGGTCTGTGCTCAAACTCCTTTCCCCCCTCCACTCGTACGCGATGTTGTTGCTGTTCGTGCATTGTAAGTTGTCCTGTTTTATAAATGTTGGCGGCAAGAACCACTTACATGAGCCATTTGCATCATATTTCTGTTGTCATTTGTTGACATTTTACTTGCCTCGTCTAAGCGCGCGAGTGTACGTTACGTACGAGTGTGTGTGGCTATCTCTGTTTCTGTATCTCTGTGAAGACATACCCTTAATGTGCAGTCATTATTTTTCAAGAAACAAGCTCAGCAGCAGGCCGCACGAGAGCATAGTGCAAAGGCAGCAAGCAGCAGGGCAAATAAAAAGCCAAAGCAAAAACGTTTTGCACACAAAGCTACAAACAACAACAAAAGAAGAAGCACAAAAAAAAAGATAGATTATGAGAACGAAGCAGGAGATACCCTTCAAGCAGAAAATGGTTTGGGAACATCCCATTTTACAAATAAATTTTAAATATATATTTACATTTTTCTTCCTTGCAATTTCAGCTTTATGGCATAATTTGTATGCATAATGTAAGGGTATACCATGCCCACTCCTAGCCGCAAAAGCACCTCCCACCATCGCCACTTTGTTGTGTGGGCAGCAGCTCCGCCAAGCAAGCCAGGAGGCAGCGGCAGAGGGAGAGACAGAGACAGCCGGCTGCAAAGGGTTTTCTCCTCATTGTTTGCCTTTGGCCTGGGCCCAGAACTTGGCTAATTGCCCCGGCCCCGACTATCGTTTTTCACCAATCAGGCGAGTGAGTATTAATTAATTATCTTACCATATGCCATGCTGCATTGAAAGCTGAATTTTCGCTGATTTTTATTTAACTTTGCACGCTAATTAGCGTCCATTTTGATGCCTTCGATAAGGGTTAGGGGCAGGGGCAGAGGCCGGGTCGTGTTTGGTTCGTGGCACAAACTGACTGTCATGGCTGAAGTTTTTCTGTTACATCGCTCGGACCGAGCGAAGATGGGGTAAAGTTTGTGGAAACTTTTCCAGAGCTCTTGGCTTGTTTTTTTTCAGTTAGCAAATCTCTATTGATAAACAGTTGATTTATGCTACCATTGAAGGGAATGTACTTGGAGTGTTTAAAGTTCTGAACACTTTTGGCCTACTCTGCTATCACTAAAAATTGCATTGTAACACAGTCAATGTTAGTTAAAACTACTAACAGTATTTGAATATCAGATAAACCTGTTTCGACTTTAATTAAATTTAACTTTAATGAATCAATTCTTTGGCGCCACACCCGCCCTTACAGCCCAGATATGGAATATCTAAAAATTGCATATGCATTTCAATTTAAATTGATAAAATCCATTTATTGACCAGAACAAGAATCCTTTTCATTTGCATACAAAATTCAATTGACTGTGTATGAAATATTTAGATAGAGACAACAAAAAAATTGCACATTTTTATGGCTCTTGGCTATCGTATATCAGTGTTTGTTATGTCTCCATTTAGGGTGCTCAATTAAAAGAGCAACGACAATTAACTGCGACTGTTTGAACTTTAAGCTGAACTGCGAAATGATTACAAATGAAGTTACAATGATGCTACAAATGAAGAGTCTCCTTTCATTTTGTAAAGCAGCCAAATAGACTCATAAAGAACTATTCTTCAGTAAATTGTGTTAATAAAGAAGATTAAAATATGAAAACTAAATAATGGTTAAATTTCAAGTGGAAGCGTGCAATATTAGCTAATAATTCGAATCATTTTCGTATCATATTTTATCCTGTTTTCAATCAATCCATAAGAAATGCTTTGCGGGTGTATTTATTCGGTCTCTGGGTTTATATTTATTCATTCAATTGTATAACTCGACAACAATTAACTAAAAGGCTGTCCAAACTTTGAGCTAATTTAGCCTGGCGTCTGACTGTCCCCTTTCCTTCGGCGACAATTTGTTTTATTTCGTTTGGTCAGCATCGGCGCCGTAATGCCGCTTGCACTCATTTTTTTCTGTTCCGTTCTTTGTGCTCTGAAAAAGTGCAATAACACTTTTTTTCCGCCCTTTATGTTATCCATTTTTTTCCTTATTCTCTTTACTCTTTGCTTAGGGTTGTGTTTGCTTTTTCAAGCTGTGTTTTATATTCTATTAGCAGGTCAATTTATGATTACGGCGTCTCCACATCCGCCCCACCTCTCTCATGACTTGGCAGGAGGATGGTTATTACAGTCGATGTCGCTTATCTGTGAGGCTGCGGCTGCTGATGCTGATACTCACACACTGTCATAATCCTAAATATGCTCGAGCCCTACACATTACGCAGTGTTGCACTTAAATTTCACACTTAAATAAACAACTTCCAGGCTGCTCGTGCTGCTGCCAGCCTCTGCTTCCTCTGCCCAGATGCTGCTGCTACCTCTTGGCTGTTGACTGTTGGGGCTTGCACTTCGGCCAGGTCCGGGTGCTTGGCCTACTTTTGGCGCCCACAAACTGCTAACTGGCAAAAACCAGAGAGCGCCGGAGAGGCAGTGAGTGTGAGCGAGTGAGCGAGCGGAACAACAAGTATAACTCCCGAGTGGAACACGCACACAAACACGCATAAATTGAACAATACTGGGGCTCCGGTCCTGGCCTCATCCAAGCCCAAGCCCAAGCCCTATTCCCTACCATTCCCATTCCCATTCTCATTCCTGTGGCCCCCACTCTATGACACCGCACAAAATGCGCCACATGTTATGGCCCCGTAGGAACTACGGCACTGCTGTGGTCTACGGGGGTATGGGTGGCAGCAGGGTGTTGGTTTCGGGGGGAGGGAACTTGCTTAAAGTGCTTTTACTACGCTTAATTCGCATAATTAATTTTGTTAGTAAACTTTGGGGGCTAATACATATATATTTTGCCACCGTTGATGCTGATGTTGCTGCTGTTGTTCCGCTGCTGTTGCTGCTGCTGTGGATTGTAGTCGTTGCTTATTTCGCGGCAAACACCCAAACTCACGCAGCTGCTCTTTATGTGTGTGTGTGTATCTGTATGTATCTGCCTTTTCCGTTTATGTTTATTCATTGAATTTATGACATTATCGTTGCCTACTTTGCGGCACCAAGCATGGCTGCCTGCCTGCCAGCCTGCTTATGTTTCCCAGTATGCGTGTCTGCATGCGTGCATATATGTATGCACTGTGGTTTGCCTAAGTGTGTGTGTGTGTGTGCGTGTGGCGCCTGCAGGCCAGGTAATTGCACTTGTGTTTTGCAATCATGCCTCGCCCAGTTTGCCAGGCACTTTACGTTCAATACGCTGCCGGCCATAGATGCAGCTCCACAGGCGACACTCGCTTGACTCACTTAACCCCTTCGGTTTCAAATGGTTTTACGTGTAATAATAATACATATTTTAGCTGTAATGTGTGTGTGAGCATTTAATTTTACTGATTCTCTGTGGCCAACCGCAATGAAACTGCAACTAAAGTTGGAGAAATAATTGTACAAAATATTTGTAGCCTTTGCTTCATTCGTTTCTTGCTTCAGCCACTTTCTACTCATATAAATTCACAATTTTACGTTAATTTAGTGTTCTTTACATACAATCTTCACTGTGATTGTGCCCTGTTTTTGCATCTAGCGGCTTAATGGCGGCTGGCAAGCGTTTATTTACTTTATTATTGCATATTTGCATGCAGGCCCAAATGTGCGTGGTTTATGCCTCCATGTCTGTGTGTGTGTGTGTGTGCGTGCGTGCTGGGTGGGCTCGACAATTCGAAATTGTCTGTTAACTGCCATTGCATTGGAAGTCCGCCTTTATGGCCCCAGAATCCATGTTCGAGTGTGTGCTCATTTGAGCCTGCTCCCTCGGTTGCAACTGCTTGGCTGCTGCTTATGCTGCCGCTTGCCTTCTGCTGTTAATGCTGGGTCATTATCAGCATTTGCCCAATCACCCCTCTGCCCCACCAAGCTGACCATCTTGTGGCTGTGGTAGTGGGCAAACACACTCCAGCGATCGGCTGATTGGGCAGGTGCCTAGACCTGCTGCAGTGCCATTTCCTTGACCATTTTCGACATAGACTGACCGCAGCTAACGCTAGGTCCTGCTCGCATACCCTACTCATGCTAGAGTTCTGAATAAATTCTAAAAGGACGAGCAATTGATGGCGGCACAGAATCAAACGACACACTTTGTCATGGCCCACTTTTGATGGCGCTTTTAATAGCTTCGACAAATTACTAAACAAAACATTTAGCCGCCTAATTAATGGGCTCGCGGGGAGGGCGCATTTCAATTATTCATGAACCCGAAACAACACTCGACAGCAAAACACAACATAATTAGTGCATAAATTAGTGGTCACACACACACATACACATGTACTGTAATACCAATACCAATGCCATCACAAATCAAATGGCATATCGAAGGACGGCTTTAAAGTGGAGTCTACTTTGGTGGGTGGGAGATGGGGCGTGGGTAGCGCGCGTGACGTCTGACAAAACTGCACTTAATGCAACTAATTTTCCCCAGGCTGGTGTGCCTAATTAATCAGATTTTGTGCGCTTAATGTACATTTAATTGTGGGCACGGCTGTAGCCGCAAAATATCGAGCAGCGCAAGGGCTTAGTCGAACGCCTCGTATACGTAATGCGATGCTCTTTAAGCGAATTAAACGCTTATGTGTATGTCCCTGCTTCACGCCCATCGAATTCAACAGGCGCCGCAGAAGCGACCCTCGCACACAAGTTATTTTAATTAAAACCATTATTCTTGTATCTCTGCTCCTGCCGCTGCCGCTGCCGCTGCCCCTGTCGCTGCTGCTGCCACTGACCCCATTTCATTTCTTTCCTTTTATTAAATACTTTTCAAAATGGTCGCCAGCTTCGGTGAAGACCCACTGACCATGCCATCAGGCTGCGGACGCTGTATTTAATAATAAAGCAGCCAAATCCGCAAATAAAGTGTAAATGATAAAATTGTCATTGAGAGCAAAGAAGGAAAAAATGAATGCAGCAAAAAAAACAAAAACAACAAAAAAGAGGAAAGAGCTACAAAAAGTTCTGCAAACAAAATCCCCGTGAACAGTGAAATGACCTCAACTTGGCACATTTTTAATTAAACTGCATTAAAATAAATTGAAAGCGTATTCAGTGTATATCACAAATGCATACAAACATATACATAAATATGCACATACATATGTATATTTATATTGAATTTTAGCGGCAAAGAAAGATTTTTAATTAATTTGCCGCAATTGACAGACGACACAACGGCAAGCAACAAATTATGGCAAAACATCAGCCACGAAAGTGCTGGCTGCCTCAACGAAGCGTAGATCCGCTATAAGGGGAATTGCAATCAAAGCTTAGTTTAAATAAAATGTGGTTAAAAAAAGAGAACAAATTTAGCAAATGGAAAGGTTTATTATGAATTATGCTCCTTTCCGCACTTTATGCCTGCCGAGTTATCCATTGCTGACACTCACAAAATTATTCTTTTAATCTCTGCAGATGTCATCAATTCTGCGGCAAAGCCAATAAACCATTTATTTCATTTAGTGCTGTCATTTGTCGCAGGCAGAGTCATTCAAAATTTTATATTTCGACCACATATTTTGAGAATAATAATTTATCAAAACACTGTACAAAATAAATATTTTTGAAAGCAAAAAAAAAAATGATTGAAGGAAATTCTGTAGCCATATTTTCTGATTAGTTTTCATGATGTTTATTTGAAAGCAATTATAGATATTTTATTAGTTAATGTGTTTAAGGTCACAAAGATTTTTATTATTTAAAAAATATTTAAATGCAAACAGTTGTTCATAAGAAAGAAAGTCATAAACAAAAGCATTACATATTCGAATTACTTTTGCACACAGTTCTATTTAGGTGTAATAAAAACTGACAAGTTGATTTATAATTTATAATTCCTACAACTAAATTGGAATTTATAAAATAGATTTCACAATTTTCCAACTCAACTCCCATGACACGACTGATGGACCTTGACAGGCCGGCAAACATATAAAAAAATCATTGGCGAAAACACAAAAGTGTTAAAATGAAATCACAACGGATTAATTGTGCTTAATTCAGAGATTATTCACATCAAAAGTGCAACCCGCGATTGCCAGTGCCCCTCCCACATACTCATACTGAAACTGAACTCGAACTCAACCTTCAGGCTCAGACACAGGCGCAGGACCAGTTCCGCCCTTGCACTGCATAAATTAGTTGCACCACTGACCGACCATTGGCCAGACCGAGGACAGGAAACTTCCAAGGGCCAGGGCCAGCGCCAGTCAAGTCAAGTTGTCTACTAATTGCCGTTTTACTGTCACATTTGCTTCGGGGATTTACATGTGCATACATTTCACATTATTATTTCCAGTTGGGCCTGCTCTAAGCCTGTCCCCGAGTAGGGAACTGGGACAGGGCAACACCCACATCCACAGAGCACAGCCGCAGCCGCAGCCATCCGGATTGTCGAGTGGTTCGTGTGCATTTTATTAATAACTATCCCCCCAGGCTGTGGGCTTATGCAAATTAGCGAACGGACATTAAGTGCAGTTAACTTCAGTTTGATTCAGCCCCCCGTTTTCGGCTGACCTTTTTGGGGGCAGGAAAGTTTAAAGCCCAAAACTGTGCAACACTTTATGGCTGCCTCGCTGGGGCTAAGAGCTAAGAGCGAGTGAGAGTGCGAGAGTGCCTGTGAAGGGGCGGAGGCAAGTAAATTAACACTAATTACAACATAATAACTATAAAATCGCAAAGACAAGTGCTCGGCAGTAGACTCAACAGCTCATTGCCGGGCACTTGCCACTCAACAAGCCGCCCAGGCCGTGGAGTCGAGCCAAGTTCCTGGCCTGGCCTGGCCTGCCTTTGCTGCCGTAGCAAGACTCAGGCCGCCTGCAGTGCCGTGCAGGAGCAGAAAACCGGAGAAAGGCAAGCAAAACAAAGTGCAAAACATGATTAAGAGTGAAATATTTATTTGCAGCACTTGGAGGCGCGCCACGGCAGCGCCAACAATTAGAAGCAAACTACTACTAACCCTCCTGCTGCCCTGCCGTCCTGCCGCCCATCCACTCGGCCACCCGGACTCCCGACATGGCTTGAACATGTAAATGGCTGCGCTAGGGCCGCAGGGCACGAGTCATGGGGCAGCGATGATTTAATGGCTGCCAGCTCGCCAAAGAAGCAGAAATAGCGCAACTGCAACAAGTGCAGGGCAGAGGAAAAGAGGAGCGAAGGAGCGTAGGAGCTGACGTAGTACTTTAGGATTAATTTAATTGTATTATGATTAGTAAGACGCGTACTATAAAAATCTGTGTGTATCGTTACTTAATGTCTAGCAAACGCTGAAGGGGCTAAATGCGAACTTAAGTCTAGTAATCCTCCTCCTCAAAGCCATAGCCAAACTCATCGTCATCGTCGTCGGCGCCCTTGTAGAGCATATCCTGCAGCGAGGCCTCTGGCTCGGCCTCGGGCTCCGGCTCAGCCTCGTCCACCTCGGCATCGTCATCATCAATCATTGATTCTGTAAGAAGGGAAATTTGCATTAGATTCCGAGCAGCTCTTGGATTTCCCCTCTGCATTGCTTACCTTGTTCCAGTGTGGGCTTGGTGTCTGGCTGCTCCACCTCCAGCTCGGGCGCTTGGCTTATGGGCAGACCTGCCTCGAGCTTGGGCCGTTTCCGGCTGGGTCCAGGCAAATCGTAGGCTGGCTTGGACCGACTGCCCTTGGGTGCAATGGGACCCTCTTCCACAATGACAGGCTGCTGCTGCAATTCCTCCAAGGTGGTGGGCTTGGTGTCCACACTGGATGCTGGAGATTGGCCCGTCAGTCCGGCAATGCTGTCTGTGAGGGTCTTGAGGATGTCATAGTTGATTTTGCTTGAGATTTTCTTCTCCTGAAGCATCTTTTCGATGGCCTCGCCAGCGGTTGACGATGGACCGATGATCTTCTTGCGCGGCTTTCGCTTTTTTCTCTCCGGCTTGCCCTCCTCCCGCTCCTTGGCCAGTCGCTCGTCACGCTCCTTCTGCTCCTGCAGATACTCCGCATTCATGTTCTTCCACATTTCCAGCTTGGTCACCGCCTCCTCCTCGGTCAGCACATACTGGTCCAGCTCATCATCGTTCAGATCATCGATGACGAGTTCCGTTTCCATTGGCTGCTTGGCCCGCTCCACATCCTCCAGTTCGCTTTGGGTCACCCGACAAATGGCTTCGATATCGGGCCGCAGTCCCTCAATGCCTGCCATTAGGCTCCCAGGTTCCGTCTTCTTTACATCCTCATTGTGCTCGATCAGGTCCTTGATGATGGCTGCATTCGACTGATCAATGAACTGCCTGGAGTCCTCCATCTCTATGTCGTTCTCGCAGACACTTTTGGGCGTGCCCGGCTCCGAGCCAAAGGATGTGTCGCCCTTGATTTTGGTCAGTTGACGGAACACGCTGCTCGAGTATTTTCCGAGATCCTTTTCCAGATGCGCATCAATTTCCTTCTGCAGTTCCGTCAGCTCATGCTCGCCCATCTAGGGAGGAATGTTATAAAATAAATAAGTGAAATGTTTCAGCTAAGCTTACATCTTTGATCCTCTCACGATCCTTTTTTCGTGCCGCTCTGAAGGAAGGCGGATCCTGTTCTCGCTCGAGGTCCACCGTCATAAACTCCTCCAGCGTTAGACCGCCCGACGGCGTTTCGGCGAACTCCGACAATCGCTTGCGCAGCGTCGACTCATGAATCTTGACCACGCCAATCACATCCACCATGGTGCGGCTGAAGTCGTGCATGCGTGCGGCAATCAGCAGAGCTTTAAATAGAGATGTAAAAGTAAGCTGATGAACAGCACTTCAACCTTGCCTTAGTTCTCTTCTCACCTGCGCCACAGAGTCCAGTGGGTCGTCGTCCCGAGTGCATGCAATCCTTTTTCATGCGTTGCACAATCCTCAGGGCCGTCATGGACACCTCATGGGTCTTGGCGCCCAGCTGCAGGCGATTCGCAAATCGCATAATGTACAGGCAGGGATCTGCAAACGAGCAATAAGGAAGCAATGAGTCAGTGGCAGCAACAGATTTAAATAACATTAGCATCAAACTATGTAAGTGAGTAGCTGCAAGAGCATCAGCCGAAGAACTTGTTCGACGACCTTGAAGCCGGCTCGCCTCTGCTCTGCTGGCCAATGAAATCGAAAACATTCAATAACCGGCCCCAGACAGCCATGGACAGCTGCCGAAATAAACAGTCTTGAACCCGAACTTCAGGTATATATGTTTTCGTATTCAATTCATTCAACTTTTACATGAGGCCCAACAGAGAGCGAGAGCGGGAGAGAGAAATCAAAGCAAACAGAAGAGTGCACGAGTGGGGGAGATCGACTTTTATAGCATGCGATAAATTTAACGTGCGCTCTCCACACAGACATCACGCATCCGTCACGTAGTCCGGCGACTACGCACAAGTTTTGGGCTATTCGTTGGCCTATTAAACCAATCATTAGTTGTATTTGCACTAAATGAAAGATAAGCCCAGCCAAGAAAACATCGACACAAACCTGTACAATTAACACTTGGCCCAGTCCCCAGTCCGCAGACCCTATCCAGCAACGCAGCAACACAGCAAATGGAACAAAAGCCAAAGCCAAACGCAAACAACAATTAACGCACGGCAAATATCAGCCCGACAACGCCATGGAAAATCAAAAGCCCCAGATCCAGAGACGCGACCTTGCCAACATATTTGCCAGCGTTTATTTTTTTCGTTTTGCTGTAAATTAAATTTCCCCCCTTGTTTTTTTCTGTTGGGAAATGCCATAGAGTGGCTGAGAGGAAGATTTCCCAAGAAATTGCAAATAATGCCGCTCAGTGGGCGGGTGAGAAACTACAAATTTCAATTTTACATAATCGTTTGAATAATTGTCCGAGTAAATGATAAAATAATTTCGAATATAATTACTCTTTTAATTACAATTAAATGTTTATTGTTTGGCCAGCCAAACAGCATTATGTGAGCGCACACAAAAGCCAACAGAGAAACATAAAAGTAACTTATGTGCGGTTTTGTACAAGACAGAATCTCTTTTTGGAAACAAATTAAAGGGAACTTAAAGTCGGCCCACAGCTCAGCCTCATAATTGGCTTATGTTCCCTTTGCAGGCACCACATTAGCTCCTGTCTACGTGTTGGTCCTCCGTCCTTTCTGCCACGAACTTGATTGTTTATGCAGCTCCACTTGACACACTACGGCAGATGCTGTTAAACGTCAACCACGGCTGCCCCAGCCAGAGGAAGCTTGTCAAAGTCTCGCTAACTGCACTTGACAAAAAAAGGAAGAAAAAAGAAGAGAAAGAACTAAGCAACAAGAGGAAAAAAATTATTTATTAAACCCTAATGAATGCGCACATTTGTGGAGGCCCGCAAGCAGCTCCTCCACCATCCGAACCCTCGGAAGCAACTGCCGTTGAGTGCGCCACTTGAAAAATGATGCCGCTGCGGCTGTGACCGGGTAACTGCGATTCGGAACTAAAACAGTGACTGCTGGGACATGCTTCATTGACCCTTCAGCACAAACGCCCACTCATCTAGAGCAGCTGTTACTCGCTGGAAGACACTGTTGTGGAACTGCTACTGCCAGTACGGCCAGTGGTACTGCTTGACAGTTGCCGCCTGCACGGCTGCTGCTAATGGTTTCTTAATGTATCCCGGTCCAGCCCTCAGCCCTCAGCCCACAGTTCTCGGCACTGCTCTGCCGACAATCTGCAACTGCAGCTAGTGAAATTATTATTATTTAAACTTTATTTTTGCGTTTGTCATGACAGCAATTATCATTTTGGGTGCGGTTGGGCCACCAAAACCCCCACCACCGAGTCTGCCTTTGATTACTTTGCGTTTTCTGAAAAATGCCAGCAATTTTGGCTTGGGCTCGGTGTTTTCCTCGACGCAATTAACTGTAGTGCCTGCTTTAATTGTTTTGTAATTGACCAAGAATTCGTGATTAATGATGAAATTCGAATGGGAAAACAATACTTATTGTGTCGCCCAAGAGTTTAGCTAACAAAAGCCTAAACTGGTAAAACCTTACACTAAGCGGATGACAAATCCTAAACATATATTTGATACATCAATTCGAAGTGAAGTTCAGCTTTCCAAGTGTACAAACACACCGCTGGTTCGCACGCTAGAAACATCAATTCAAGTTCAGGGACGGTGACGAACTAGTGGGAACCAGGCTAAAGATCTTACCTTATGAATGAAACATTCTAAAACCCCACAATCGGCAGTATTCCGCGCAGTGTAGGCACTCACAAAATCTGTGTTCGCACTCAATAAACATCAAAACAAGTGCAGAATTAAGGCACAGTTATCGCATGGGATATGCGATCGTCTCAAGGCGAACAAACACGACGGCGTGCCGATCGTCTGTGATCTTTAGCTACGCCGCTGGTTCGGCTCTCAGTCACTACGAATTCGTTCGTTGGCTCGCGCGCACCTCAAGCCGCAGTCGCAGTAGTCCCCCAGTCTCAGGCCCCGGTCGAAGCTCTGCAGCAGCAACAATAACCACAACAACGTGGCCGGTCGACGCGCATGCGCAGAGGCAGCTGGAAACGAAAAAAACAAAAAAAGAGTCCCTCCTCACATGTAAAAAATCTTCTTTCTTCGGCGGTGCTGTGCTGTGGCTTCTCGAGAGTGTGAGTGGTTTGCTTTGTGGCTCACCAAACTGCCAAAGTGTGTATATTCGTACGGGGTATTCGTACACAATTGTTTGTTAAAATAATAATAATAATCATTTGCAATGTGCGCGTAGCTCGCTCGCTCGCTTGCTCGCTTGTTTGTTTGTTCTCCTGTTGACGTTTTAATTTATGTGCAAATGCCGGTTGGGGCGTCAATTACTGCGAGTGAAGTGCAAATATTACAAAGAAACAAGTGGAGGGGGTAGGCTGAAAGAGTACCCAAAAAATCCCTACTGATAATTGCTTATAATAGCTTTGGATTAAGATCTTAAGATACACTCTTCAGGTTCTAACATTCAACTCAAGTGAAGTGCAAAGACAAGCATAAAAAACCCCCGAAAAATTCCCTAAATATATTTATTTTAAATGTTTCTGGATTGAGACTTTATGGTACATTTTTTACTTTATTTTGCATGTCTGAATCAGCTATTTATGGCCCTCTTTAAAAGTGAAGTGGGCAAATCAAATAAACAGTTAAAATTCGTGTAACATTATAAAAAGCAGAAGATTTGTGCAGTGATTAATTTCTTTGGAAAAAGTTGATGTACCAACAAGTTGATGTAATAAATTTATCCGCTTAGCCTACAGGCAGTGCTCATCTCTGAAGCAGTTTCTACTGCTTACAAAGCAGTGCATTCTGATAAGCAGTAGTTGTGAGAAGAAAAGCAGTACTCATCGCAGAAGCTATTTCTACTGCTTGGTTTTAGTTGTATCTCCTTCTAATTTAATTAAAACAGTAACAATTAGAACAAATTAAATGAAAATGTCATACAGGCAGCTCCAACATTGTCTCTCTCCAAATCTCACTCCCTGTGTCTCTGTCTCTCTCTCTCTCTTAAATGTGTCACGTGTTCGTTTTGTTGGCTTTATGGCTCTTTAAGCTCTGCTTCATTCAGTGCGAAACGTATAAATGATATTTATTTCATCGATAAGAGCCGCGAATGAACAGTTGCAGCAGCAGTTAATTGACTGTCCAAATATGTGGATAAGCTATTAAGATGTGAGAAGCAAGCAAATGTTTGGGCTGTGCTGATGAGAGCATTGCGTTGAAGGTCGCCCCAAGATCATGCAAAGAAAGTGCTAAGTCTTGATGGAATCAATCAACAAATCAAAGAACATTTCAACAACATTAAATCCCACCCGAAAAGCACATGGGGGAATGCATTACGAATCAGCTGACTGTCAAGGGTGCTAATCGTGATATCTTGAAGTGAAGTCTGACGACTCTGTTATCACCTACGGACTGAGTGGATCGGCGGTTCGGGCTGTGTAATTACTATCTGTGGAAATGCACTCCCGACTAATTACTAACTATTTAGCTATAATTTACCGCTCATAACTATGATTTTGATGATTGTTTCTGGAGGTGATTTTTTAATGACTGTCCGTCCGTTGGTCCGCCCTCAGTCAGTGTTTGCCAATACTCTCCGTTCGGGGTTCGGTGTTCACAGAAATTTCCCTGAACAGCGCAAAGATCAGTCAACAGCAAACCGCAGCGCAATTTCTTGTTTGTTCTTTCAACTTCAAGTCAACAGAGAACGAACGCCCCACCCTTGCGAAAATAAAGCTTACGAAATGGCACAAATATATCTTTCAATTCTGTGCATTGAAATCCCATTTAAAATTCCACTCAAGAACGGGGAAATGGGGAGGGGAAGACATGAATATTTAAATATTAAGTAACACGGGCACAGAAAATGTTTTTGGCCAAACCGTCTTGTCTGATTCGATGACAATTTGTTGTTGCCACACAGCAGAAGATTATTTAAAAGCTTGAGCAAAGAAACTCGCAGCAAAAGAGTCCAGAACTGGTTCCAGCGACTCAGCAAAAATAAATAAAAACACCAACAAAAAGCAGCCATAAACATTTGAAAAAGAATATGTCACAAGAATTAAATAAAAACGAATCAAATTCAGCAACTCATTCGCACTCCAAAACGCATTCAATACTCGGGGAATGGCCCAAAAAGAATCGAAAGCAAAACAGCAAGAAAAATGTATTGTACAACTCCAAAAAAATGTTAATTCGTCGAGTCATTAGACAAAATGCAGCATGACTTACCAAATAATCTAAAGAAATATGAAAAGTGAGTGAGAAAAACTGCATGTTAATGTATATAAAATTATCTGCAAATTAAAGCGGCTAAAGGTGCAGACGACAGACCGACCCAAAGCCCCCCAACCGACAGCCGAGTGTCTGAATAATTGCGAAACAACCTAAGGGCTCTCGAAACGAGGCATAGACTCATACAAGCACAAAAACACACTCGGGCATCGAGAGTCTGACGCGGCAAGTGACTACTGCCAGATGGAACTCAAACTTTTGAGCGTGACGAGAATGTGAGAGATACTTTGGACCAAAAAAACCCAGAGCTGGCAGGAAACAATGAGCGGCAGTCATAGCCAAAGCTAGCCAACCCTTCTATTTTTAAGATTCTTTCTGCCGATTTTCGATCAATTAATCTGCTTACCAAATCCTTTCAAAAACATATATTTAGATGTGATCTAACCTCTAGCAAAGTTAATTGCAACCCAAGAACTCCCTTTACATATGAACACATTTTGAAACAGTTCCCTGAAGCTTTTATCACATTACAAAACTGAATTAAAATTAGCAAAGTTGGCCCAAAACCAAACCATCCCAAGCGGCATGTGTACCTACATATATTGAGGGAAAAAACCCCAAAACAAAATACAGACAAGAGCTCATAATTAAAGTGCAAAATCGACAAATCAACAAAACTGCTTGACCGACTGATCGGTGGATCGACCGATCGACAGTTCGAGCGCTTGACCGACGAATCGTCGGTTCGAGCATGGGGGCCACGTGAGCGAATGGTTTTTGGGCCACATACCGGCCAGAGCTCTTGAGGTCGTTGGTGTGCCAGAGATGGCTTAGATCTGGCCCAAGTGGAAGAGTATTTTGGGTAGGGTTGGGTTAAGTGCAGACAAACCCCGTGCTTTATGAGACATTTTGCTAATCAGTTATATGCGTGGCGATTGCAAAATTGTCTTAAAATGAAAAATGCAACAAAAGGAGCTCGTTAAAAGCAAAGAGCCAAGCCAAGAAATAATGAGAAGCCAAAAGACAAAAGACAAAAGACAGAAACAGACAGCCACAGAAACAGAAACATAAGAGAAACATCCAAAAGAAAAGACAACTCTTCACTTTTTCTGTGAGTAGCCGTCGCCAGTCGTTTACTACTTCATATGTTTGTGGCTGTTGGTTTACTTTTCGGGGAGCGTGTAATGAGGAAACAAAAATCGAAAGTGTTACGCGGGCGTTGCTTTGGGGGTCGCTCTCACTCTCTCTAGCGAAGAGTCGCCCAAAGTATGACCCGACTGGGCCAATGTGGGTCGCGCCATTTGCAATTAAAGAGGCAATGAAAAATGAAATAAACACAGGCCAGGCGTAGCCACAGCAAGACCACAAAATAAATTAAGAAAAGGGCGTCCCAAGTCAATGCAGTCGGCAAATTTGAAATGCGTTTCATACGCGTGCAAAGTGCAAAGGCAACAGCGGAAAAAAAACCGCATTTAATACGAAAATAAAGCTGCACATGGGAACAAATTCAACAAAATACTGGAAATACGAAAAACAAAATTAACACCAAGCCGAAAATAAAACAAAAACAAAAGCCTACAAACTGATGAATAATAAACGTGACTTGATTGTTAAGCCATGAAATTAATTTAGCATAAATTGAGTGTGTGTTTTGCATGGCAGTGCGGCAGCTGCCAAGGGATGGCATCTGATGGGGCAACGGGGTTGGCTGGGACCAAACAGCTGCATAGATTTATGTACGCCTAATTGATTTCCATTTGACAAAGAATATAGCCATAAATTGCACGAAAGTTGGATTATAATTAACCAACACTTAAATGCTCGGCTGGCCAGCACTGACGAGCAGCAGATTAATTTGCGATGAGTACACAAATTTGTACAAAATGCCGAATTATACGCTAAGTTACAAGTTTTAACTTTTCATTGAGTTCACTCAGCAACGCTTTCAAGTTTAAATGTCATTCTGACATTAAAACTATAACAATGCACTGACATATCTAGACTAGAGCAACTCCTCCACAACAAAAAACCGAGCACAAGAAACACAAATCAGTTTAGGAAACAAATTCATATATTTTATATGTAACTACTCAAAAACACTGACAAAAACATTGATTGCATTGTGATTGGACCAAGATCAAGAGCAGGTAACTAAGCTCACAAAAGTCAAGTCCTTATTGTCATTGGGCATAGAGCTGAGCTTTTTCCTTTCATTAAAAGATTTAAATATATATTTTATAACTCATTTCGGCATTTGCCACACTATTCCCATATAGTGTCAAGTTGGCTGCGCACCTAGGATTCGTGTAACGGTATTTACACACCACTTTTCATGCAATCACTTAACACGTCAAGCCGCAGTAATAGTTGACCTTAAAATCAAGTTCAAATTAGTAATTTTCTACACTTATCCAACACTAATTTTTGGTCAAGGCAACACAAATCGCAGCCAAACAGAACAAAGATCAGTTCAGAGACGAGACGAGTCGGAGACAATCGAAGCATGAAGAACTTCATTAGGCGCCAACAACAAATTGCTTTGTTAATTTGTCAAGTCATTTAAGGAGTAGGCGTGTCAGTGCGGGAGAGTCAGTGCAGGGGCAGGGGGAGTGTCCGTTTTCAGGTATCGTACACAACTGCCCATATCGGAGTCGCTACAAAGTTGTTGATTGTCCAAGAGACACCAGCGACACCCGGGCTGGTCCGTCGTCATCACATCATCCGCGCCGCATGACGCGACCAAAGAAAGAGAGAAAAAATTATGTTCATGTCTGTCGCCGTTTTGTTTTGGTTACGGACTTCGCCGTGCTGCCAATTAAAAGTAGCCGCTTGCATAATTTCCTCTCCGCTGGCACCGAGGGAGGAAAAGAGTCAGGTGCACAGAGAAATGAGTTCTGCTTAGCGGAGAGCAGGCGACCCCAAAGCCGCGACTTGGGGGCGGAGAGCCGTGCAGAGCAGACCAGACTTAACTCGCTTCCTGTAACAAATAAAATGCGACAGATGCGTGTGGCGATGGTAGGGGAAGTGGAAGTGAAAGTGCAACCGCAAATGGCAATTTGTTAGCCAAGAGCAGAGCAGAGAGCAACGCCAAGCCGCAGACTCTTTTGGGTACACTATCAGAAGGGGGTATAAAAGTTAGTTTAAAGAAGAAAGAATATTCGAGCGGATATGGCTGGGTTCTAGCTAGTTTAAGGTATTAAAAGCTCACCCAAACTACCCTTAAAGTATTATAAAATATCTTCAAACTTTCATTGAAGAACCGGCTAGCGTATACAGCTTTCGGTGCACCGAATTTCCACCGCTTTCACGCATTTTTTCGTTCATTACATAAACCCCAGCGGTTGCTCTCTTTCCGATTTTTTGATTGCAGTTGTTTTGAAGGCGGCGGCGTGGGCGAGCGGACAGGAGTAGCGATGACAGCGATGCTGGCTCAAAGATGATCGAGGCCTTTGCGAATCACCTGAGCAGCCACCTGGGACGTCACCTTTTCTACTGGTCCATTGATACGACGACGGCAGCGAACGGAGTCAGCAGCGGCCGTGGCAGTGGCAGCGGTTCGAACAGCGGCAACTACGGCCTCAATCTGCGTCTCTCCGAGCTAATCAACAAGTTCCACGGCCCCCTCGAGCGGGGCGTGCAGGTGCTGGATCATCTGCTGACACTCGAGGAGGACGATTTCGCCGGCCATTGGGGCAGCGCCTATGCGCACAACTATGAGCCGGAGTACGCCATTCGAGTGCCGGAAAACGAGGAGATGCCACCGCCCGAACACAGTGAGTATACGAGGGGGGATATACTGTTGATCGATCTACCAAATGACTACCAAATTAGTTTGCGCAAAGGTCAACAGCATTTTTTGTTGTAATTTTCGGCACATACGCCGCAGCCGCTGCCGCTCTGCAGAAACAAAAACTGGTTTAGATCGTGATGTTGGTCTGGGTCTTGGTCTTGGTCTGGGTCTGGGTCTGTGCGTGCTCTGCGTGTCTGTGTGTGGGGGAATGTGCTAAGAAATAAACAAACCTTCGACGAGCGACGACGCGATGGAGCGGATGGATGACCAACCCAAAGCAAGCAGCAGCAGCCGTGCGATCCATCGAATCGAATTCAAGTTCAACACATTTTATGGTCGTTTTAGCTATGCACTGACCAAACTAAAGAATAAATAATAAACAAGACCATATATGAGTCAAGTTTAAATCAGTTGGGAGTACATGCAAATACCAACAACAGAATCAAGGCTGCTAGAGAGAAAGAGAAACGCCAGCGACTGCTGTAGAAGCTTTAAGATCGTCCCTTGATGTGTGCTCCTACACGTACGCTTTGACGTTGACAGCGCTTTTATGGTGGGCCATGACGGAAATACATATTAGCCGCGAATGGCCATGATATAATCAATGAGTTGCGAAATTGGAAGCAATGCTGTTGAGCTCATTCACATTCAAAACATGCGCGCGCTGCTGCACGTTTAACAGCACTCAATTTGCGCTGTTAACCAACACTCGAGAACCAAATGTGGCCGTACGCTCAAAAACATGAACAAACCTATCGTTATAGCTCCAAGAACAAATCAAACAATAAAAACAGCAGAGAAAATACAAATAAAAGATGAAAAACAATGACATCTGGCAGTGCAACGTATCATACACTTAATTGAAAGCAAATGTTTGCATTTCACTCGCTTTGCTAAAAGCTAGCTCAGCCCACAGCGGTAAAGGTCGACCGGGGCGCGGTGCATTTCGCCTGACCTCTAGACAATCGCATTTTTCACATTTCCACTGCGACATGGCCAGCAGCAGTAATAATCACGGCAGCAATAATGGCAACAACAATGCCCTGAATCGGCTATCCCTGAAGTCGGCCAACAAGCGAAACCAAGAGTCAATGTCCCATTCCCAGCCGAATGGCGGCTGGATAAACGGTAAGAAAAGCGAACAAGGAGAGTGCGGAGGGGGAGGGGAGGTGCAGGTGCGCCGTGTCGTGTCTGTGAGTTATTGATTTTCCACACAAATCGCACTGCCGCACACAGTCGAGGAGGGGGAATCGTGTCTAAAAGTCGCGCGCCACAGCAGACAGCGCGAATGCGTCGCTATTTTTGGACGCTCCACTTTTTCCCCGTGCGCTCTGCTTTTCATATTCGGGGGAAATTTAGAAGGAAAAAAAATTCAAAACCGAAAAAAAAGGGGGAGCCCGATGGCAACGGCATTCGTTATTTATTATGCAGACGCGACGGTAACCAGCGGAAGTCGCACACTTCCGAACGCACAACAAACAAATGTTACATCGCATACAGCAGACGCTGTCGGAATTGGGTGTGGAGCGAGACCTGAATGTGACTATCCACCTATCAGCACTAACTATTATCCTGCCTTACAGTGGAGACGCTCAACAATGGCAACATTCTGCTGCACTCGCCGCCGCACAACCATCAGCAGCAACAACAACAGCAGCAGCGGGGGGGAGCAGCACTCTCGCCACAGGCCGGAGGCGGCGCCTCGGGCAGTGCGGCCGATCAGAACATACAGATAACGCAACCGATCAGCGCCCCATCCTCACCACTGGCCTCGCCCGGTGCCCTCAACAGCAGCAGCGTCGGCAGTCCCACGGCCTTCTGTCTGCCCTCGAGCTCGGCAGCAGCCGCTGCCATTTCGGCGGCCGCTGCTGCTGCCTCAAACTCAACCCCCACACCCACTAGCGGCAGTGGATCGTATGTTTGCTCAGCTGGCGGCACCAACTGGCACTATGCGGCTGTAGGCGCCTCCAATGCCATCGACACGGCCGATCCGAATTGGCAGGCCAGCAAGGCGACTGTGCTGGAGCGCAATGCGGCGATGTTCAACAATGAACTGATGTCGGACATCAAGTTCATTGTGGGCGGAGAGTTCGGTAGGTGCCCTACACATTATTCCCACATGATCCCCAACCAAGCTAAGTCTGTGTCTTTCTTTGTGCAGATATTGATCCCATACAAACAATACCCGCGCACAAATATATCCTAGCCACGGGCAGCTCTGTGTTCTATGCCATGTTCTATGGCGGTTTGGCGGAGAATAAGCAGGAAATCAAAGTGCCTGATGTCGAGCCCACTGCCTTCCTAACGTTGCTAAGGTACGATCGAAACAACAAAAGGGATTAACCCTTCATAATCATTACTTTTCCGCCTTTTCCACAGGTATCTCTATTGTGATGAAATCAAACTGGAACCTGAACACATCTTGGCCACTTTGTATGCTGCCAAAAAGTACATTGTGCCGCATCTGGCACGTGCATGCGTCAACTATTTGGAAGTGAAATTGACGGCAAAAAACGCCTGCCTACTTCTCAGTCAATCGCGTCTTTTCGAGGAGCCCGAACTGATGCAACGTTGCTGGGAAGTGATCGACGCTCAGGCCGAGATGGCGGTTAAGTCCGAGGATTTTGTGGACATTGACCTCAAGACCTTCGAGTCGATATTGTCGCGCGAAACTCTCAACTGCAAGGAGATTCATCTGTTCGAGGCCGCTCTGAACTGGGCCCTCAATGCCTGCGAGAAGATGAGCATCGACGATACGCCACAGAACAAACGGCGGCTGCTGGGTCAGGCTTTGCATCTGATACGCATTCCCACCATGACACTGGAGGAGTTTGCCAATGGTGTGGCCCAGACGGGCATTCTTTCGTCGCAGGAGACGATCGACATGTTCTTGCATTTCACAGCCAAAATGAAGCCGAATCTCGGCTTCCCCACACGCTCGCGTGCCGGTCTCAAGACACAGGTCTGTCACAGATTCCAGTCATGCGCCTATCGCTCGAATCAGTGGCGTTACCGCGGACGCTGTGACTCCATTCAGTTCTCCGTCGATCGCAGGTAAAACCAACCTCAACCAATAACCAATTGAATCAATATTTTAAGCTGCATATTTTTAACAGAATCTTCATTGTGGGCTTTGGCCTGTACGGCTCGTCGACGGGCGCCGCCAACTATAACGTAAAGATTGAGCTGAAACGCTTGGGCAGAACACTGGCGGAGAACGACACAAAGTTCTTCTCGGATGGGTCGAGCAATACGTTCCACGTGTTCTTCGAGAATCCCATACAAATCGAGCCGGAGTGCTACTACACCGCCTCGGTCATACTCGATGGCAATGAGCTGAGCTTCTTTGGCCAGGAGGGTATGTCCGAGGTGCTAATGGGCAATGTGACGTTCCAGTTTCAGTGCTCGTCGGAGAGCACCAATGGCACTGGCGTACAGGGCGGCCAAATACCGGAACTGATCTTCTATGGACCAACCACAGTGACGGCCTTAAACTCGCCCACCAATTCGGTGTGTGCCACACCAATTGCCGGAGGCGCCACAGCAACTGGCTCAACGACTGCCAATGCAAATGGATCAGCATCGACTGCTGCCGGCAACAAAGTGAACAGCTCTGGCGAGGACCTGGCTGGCGATGGCAGCACCTGATGCGCACAGCTCTACTGTGCCGAGTGGCAGGGTTCCTGCTACTATCGCCAGCAGCAGCAACAGAGGAGACCAACACAGCAATACAAGACACAACAACCACAAATACAAAATAGAAACTCATGGGTTTTCAGTGCAACACAACAAAGTAAATTGGAGTTTTAGAGGAAACTATAAAGTAGTTATAGACACGTACAGTACAGTACATATAGAGAGTGCTCTAGTTTTCGTAATAGTCCTATATAGTCATATATATAATATACACAAACACATATATAGAAACCATACACTACTATATATACATCGCTACAGTGCGTTTCAAAGCTCTAAGACAGTTCAGTGGAAGATTCCCAAATGAGAGATTTAAATTCAGCATTCGCTAGCCTATAGCTGTGAAACGCACTGTACCTAGTTTGTTGGCATATAAAGAAAAAAAGAGTTATTTTCAAAAACGTAACAAGTTGAACATATACACCCCAGGACCTACATAAATTAGATACAGTTACGCGAAGTAGACTCGAAAACTTGATACGTTCCACAACTTGAGAGAGCAAAGGGGAGAAGGGATATAGCTGCAGCGCAATATATACAGACAGACATATACATAAATACAATAAGCAAGGGAAAATCGGGCAATCAGTCAAGCTAAAGTTAATCAATATTCTAAAGTTGAATGCAAAAAAAAAGGGAGAGGAGATACGATATATACCAAAACAAATATTTTTTGCCAGCATATACCTAACAATATATACATCTGATCTGATAACTGATATATACACATAAATAATATATATATAAACTATAAAGATAAAGATATACTTGAAGCAAAGGCCATGTTAAGCGAATTTGAGAGCAAAAGTTAAACAAGTTTATAAACTAAAAAGGGGACAGTGGGTCTTGTATGCGCAAAAGTTCTCGATATATTACATACTTTACAATATTGTAGCATGCATTATTTCTATATCGGTAGTTACTTCCCCCTATAATATCTCTTATAACCCACACACATATGCCTTTCCACTGGTATTAAGCCCCGTATTTATCTGTATCTGTTGAACCTTCTAGGCTGCTCTGCGCAACAATCAACAAATTTTATGTTTGACTTAAAGAATTTCTTTGGAAATTGTACTGATTTTTTTGTTGCTTTTGATAAGAAACCAATTAATGTTTTTATACATATATAAATACATAATATGTATGTGCATTATAGATCTTTGATTGAAGCAAGTGTTATCCTATATTGACTATGAATCTATTATAATTATGTACTTTTAATCAATAAAATACATTATTAGATTTTTTCGAATTTATGTTGGAAGTGTGATTACAAATTGAGCATACTTGAGAAGCAGACGACCGAAAATCTGAGAAATTTTTCTGCTCGAAAAGGAATTGGATTGATTTTTTCTTGTTTGATTGTATTATCAACGATCCCTCGCTCGTTTGGTAACTATTCTGAAATATAAAACCTGATCTACTGGGGTCATTATTTATCGACAAGAACACAAAATTAATTTGCTTTAGAGGAAGCATTATTACTTGCTGCTTTTGGGAATATTTGATCCGACACAATCATGAATTTCTAGCCAGTGCTATTCCTAAATTATACCAATGAATTTCCACTGAGAACTCAACCGCAAATAGTTTCTATAATTAAAGTTTCTGGCTTTCACTCACCCACAGACGGTATATTGATGCACAAGGCGTGTGACAACTTCAGATAGGTGCGTCCCAGCTCATACGAGCAGATCTGCTGCACATCGCTGATGTCAATGAGGAGATCTACAAATGAAAGCAAATCCTATTAAACTAATTCGTCATGCCAAAGTCTTTAAGGGGAGACTTACGTGAGGTGCCCTCCGTGCGGCAGGTCATGTACACGCAGGCAGCGTAGATGTGTGTGCTCTTGCGACCACGGGTGAGGTGACGACTGAGCGCCATCTTAAAGAAGTTGAGTGCCGTATCGGCGTAGTGCTGAGAGAGCTGCAGCTGCTGGCAGAGCAGAGTGATGTCCTTCTTGGCCTTTTTTATGGTCACCTCGCGGGATTCTGTGCCCGAGCCCACTTGGAACTTGCCGTAGCCGTAGTTGGTGGCCCCACCCGACGATTCGGCAGACACAAACTGTCCAATGGCTGCGGCGCCATGGCCCACCTCCTCGAACTGCACCTCAGAGACGATGAGCGAATCCTCCAGCACAGAACCGCAGTTCATGCACACTGCAAAGGGAAAGGTCACAAGTGTCAGAAGGAAAGTTTGTTGTCACAATTCCAATACCTACCTCGATCTCCCCGAGCATTGTCCTCCTCGATCTCGTTGGATCCGCAATTGCGACACTTTAATCCCGTCGACATTTTGTTTGAATGGAAACTTCCCTTCCAGCTGTGTTCAAATCTTTAGAGCTGTCCTGCTCTAGAAAATTCAGTGAGCAGCGGTAATCCAAGAAAGCAGCTCAAACAACTAAGTGTCGTCTCGGTTTTGATGCATTTTCTTTTGTTTTTGATTAAACAATTGTTAGTTTATTGTCAAGTTTACTGCACGCTAGCTGCCAGCTGACCAGGGCTACGCACCGATTTACAACACTGCTTTCAGATCGCCGAGTGAGCGGTTTGCAGCACTGAATCAGAGGGTATGAAGTTAAAGGTGCCGCAAGAAAAACTAGTAAACATGTTTCCATATAAAAATGGATTTAAAATATGGAATACTAACTTCTATGTGTGTAAACTTACATTATATTGCACAAGAAATTAAAGTGTATTAGCAAGTATGACATTTATCAATTGTATACCCAGATATCCCATCCGACACATCTCTGTGAAGACACTCAGCTCACATGTTTGCGTCACCCAAACATAAACACACTCTGTACACGGAAAAACCAACAAAATAAACAAGTTAAAGTCGGCATCGAATTGTGATTCATTAAGATACTTACATACCATAACTGAGTAAAATACACAAGAGCTTCCGAAATGGGTGATGCAGACAGAGAGCTTAATAGCAATAGCGAACCGGTAAGGCCACTGGTTGGCCTGCAGGTGATTGCGCCCGAGGATATGGCGTCCATCGAAGAGACAATCACAATTGATCCAGAGTGCTTCGAACTAGATCTGAATCATCGCCGCATTGAAAAGCTGGAAAACTTTGAGCCCCTCACGCAGATAGAGCGACTGTTCCTGCGCTGGAATCTCATCAAGAAAATCGAGAACCTGTCGATGCTGAAGACCCTCGTGGAGCTGGAACTCTATGACAATCAGATAACCAAAGTGGAGAATCTCGAAGAGCTGACCAACCTGGAGATGCTGGACCTCAGCTTCAATCGGCTGACCAAAATAGAGAATCTGGACAATCTGGTCAAGCTGGAGAAACTTTACTTTGTGGCAAATCGGATAAGCGTCATCGAGAACCTGGGCATGCTGACCAGCCTCACCATGCTGGAGCTGGGCGACAACAAGCTCAAGAAAATTGAGAATATCGACACACTGGTCAATCTGCGACAGTTGTTCCTGGGCAAAAATAAAATCGCTAAAATCGAGAACCTGGACAAGCTGGTCAATCTGGAGATCCTCAGCCTGCAGGCCAATCGCATCGTAAAGATCGAGAACTTGGAGAAGCTGACCAACTTGAAGGAGCTATACATATCCGAAAACGGCATTGAAGTAATCGAGAATCTGGCAGAAAACAAAAATCTGGACACATTAGATTTGGCCAAGAACCGATTGAAGGCCATTGGTAACCTGGAGACCTTGGAGAATCTGGAAGAGCTCTGGTTAAATCACAATGCCATTGATGATTGGAACAATATCGAGCTGCTCAAGGCAAACAAGGCCCTGCAGACGATCTACTTGGAGAGCAACCCCCTGGCCAAAGATATTCGCTATCGATCCAAGTTGCGCGACATTTTGCCCCAACTGCAGAAGATCGATGCCACCATGTGCGTGCTTCCGGGCCAATAGGTTTTGATCCCTGTACACGTAATGCACATATTATATTTATACAAACTCAAACTCATCCAGTGGCTAGCCCCAAACATGTGTTGCATATATCAATTAACTATGAAACCTGGCGTTTAAAAATATAAAAAACTAAATTACACAAACACAAATGGACACGAATTTAATATATTTACATACTCCTGGGTACACTACACCACTACGAGAAAGTTTTGCCGTATACGGCGGAGGCTTAACTGATAAGTGACAGGCACCTTTTGCATTTGCTTGTTTGTGCAGTGAAAGAAAAAAAACAATTAGCTTATCATGCAATTTGTTGTGGGAATGCCCAAAAGAACAAAGAAGAATTGAGGCATCAAGTTGTTTCCTTAGCGTATCGTCAGGTACTGGTGGGGAGTAATCACAATTGAATGGCGTAATAGTCAGAGGAAGTGACCTGATGTGGGCCACCATAGAAGTCCAGCACAAAGATATTGCGAATGATCAGCTCGCACAGATAGAAGTTGTGAGCTGCAATCGGAACGGAAATAAAATAAGAAAGAAAATTCTAATTTATTTTGAAATTCAAACCCTTTATCCAGTTGAGTGCTGCGGGATGCCGTTTGATGTACGCGTCCAGCGCTGGCTTGTAGCTGCTATCCCTCGTATCGAACTGCAGATGGAAAATGTTTAGAATTTTCATGCAAAACTCAGATGCGACTGCATCACTCACCCTCTGCACCTGGCCACTGATCATGGAGCGGGCACAAGTGGGCTCCATGGGATCCTTGCCGTTATCCTTGCAGTGCAGAGTCTGCTCTTCGCTGAACATCAGCGTCACTTTGTTGTTCTTCTCCCAGTCGGGACCCGTAAAGTCCAGGTCGGTGAGCAGGAAGCGTATCTTGCCCGTGGAGTTGCCATTGGCGTCGCTGTCATCGACCGACACAATGTTGACCATGGGATAGCTCTCCACAATTTTGTTGGTGGAAATGCTGCCCACCGCCGCCCAGTTAGCGCGGTGCACCAACTGCCGAGCGATCTTGGCGTGGTTGAGGCCCATCTCCCGCTTGTATTCCTCTATAATTCTGGCATCCTCGCTGGGGGAGTATCCTTGGGTTTGGCTGAGACCGAAGGCAAAAACCAAGGCCAGCAGCAGAGCAGGGCAGGTGTACATTGTGGCTAGAGATTGGCGGCAATCTGTAAGTAAAACCGTTCACTTTCAAACACCCACTGTGCGGCATACAGGAAATTTGCAACGCATTTATAAGCAGCCTTCATCTTTGTAATGCAACGACTCTGATTCACTCGATGCATAAAGAACAAAGCGACCGTCCGCCCGTTCATCCGCATTTTCATACTGCGACCGTTCGTTCATCCCAATTTTCATACGCATATTGACCTTTGGCGCCTTTTTGCTTTCGATTTCCTACGTAGAACTTTGCACGTAGCTCCTCCATATGCATGTATTAACATACATAGTATGTGCGTACATCGCTTACCTTTTCGATCTGAGTTTGGTGTTGTGGCTCTGTTGGGATTTGTTTGCAAAATGACTTGCCCCGCTGCTACTACGCCTTTGTTATCATCACCTGCCCACCAGAGGTACAAAGAGAGCCCACTAAGCTGTCAGCTGTTTTGAGCTGCTACCTGCTGCTGAAGTGGGTATATGAGTGCCCACAAGAAGTCACTGATTAAATGTGCAGCATACTGCTTACTAACCTGCCTAGCATTCAGCCATGATTACCAGTAATACTTATTTCTTTCGATTTTATTTCAGCGAAATACTTTACAGTAAAAGTAATTTGTAAGCACACACATAGAGTTCATTGGGGGTATCAATTGGTCGATCACTGAGGCTTTTGTCTCTACAGGTTGCTCGCACTCAGCATTGCCAGACCAAAAAAAGCTGATTGCTGTGGCACGCACCCCAAACCGGAAGAAACAGTTATTTGAACTCAATGTCGGGCTAACAGCTTGGTTTTCTTTTATTTTTGCAAATTTTTACTCCATAAATGTATTTGATGTTAGGAATATCATAATATTTGTAGTTGTACATTTCGTTTTCCATTAACTTGACTTGGTTTAACATTTATTGTGGCAAATTGTGATGTATTATCCGTTGTAATAACAAAAAAAAACAACAAAAAAATAGTATGTAAAGACAAACGTTTTGGTATTCCGTTCTATGCAAAGTTCTTCTGTAATTATTACAGAGTGCGAATATTGTTTAACATTGATTTGTATTTTGTATTTGTATTTGTGTTACATTTACGTTTTCATTTTTGTACCGTATACCATTTTTATACGTTTTGTTTTTGGTTATAACTCGTATTTGTTGTAATTAAATTACGTTTGCCAGTTTAGTTTACCCTGCCGCATACAGTTTGTTTGAAAAATATATGTCCATACTATGCTTATCCCATTGAATACTGAGATAAATACATACAAGTGAGTATGTGTATAGATATCAAGTGTTTTTTGCATTCACTTGTCTTTGTCTTTGTTTTGTTTTGATTTGTTTCTTTTTTTCAAAAATAGATGTGTAAAAGTACATAGATCATATGATGCGTGTATGTATTGTATGTATGCATGTATATATGTATGTGTATAAATGTTTGTTAAAGTTAAAGTTTCGTTGATGTATTGGTTTTACAATTTGTTAAAAGTTTAAACTTTAAAGCCCATTTGCGTTGCATTGCAGCGGAGCGTAGCTCAAAAAATGTCTTACTTCTTCTTTCATTGTGTGTGTTTCAGGACATGTAGTTCAAGTCTTACAAAATATATAAATCATCCATCGATTTGTGTTGGCTTTGAGCGGGTTTCAATGTATTTAATGGCTTTCTCCTGCCCTAACACTCATTTAGATTACTTTACGAATGAACATAGTTTGAATCTCTGGGGAATATATGTATGTATGTTTGGATGTATTTTATGCCTATCAATTAT
The DNA here is from genome assembly GCF_008121235.1 of Drosophila subobscura. Classification (NCBI taxonomy): domain Eukaryota; kingdom Metazoa; phylum Arthropoda; class Insecta; order Diptera; family Drosophilidae; genus Drosophila; species Drosophila subobscura. The sequence continues at coordinate 22,765,990 of NC_048533.1, read as the reverse complement.
GTGGCATTAAATTATTTGCCTGCCTTACAGATATCGTTGCGACACAAAAAAACTTTTTAGATATTATTTGCCACCAAAATCTTTTTTTTTATATTCAAAAACCATATTTTGGTTGCTTTTTACACTTGTTTGATTTTCACACACATCCCAAGTCCTACCAGAAACAGGGTCCTCATTATGAGGATTTACATATAAATATAATGCTTGCAGTTACATCATAAAGTATGTCCACAAATGATCATCTGCTTGGAGCTCTAACATAATCGTACCTTTATCCATCAAATTTCCTTAGACATCGGTTCAGTAGACGCAGAGTGAGTATTAGAACAGTACGCAGTGGCACCAAAACTTGGTTTTTTAACTTTAAAAAATTGATTTTTGGGGCTCGGTTTTTTGCTCGTGCAAAGTACAAACTCCCTGTGGCACAGAGCTCTTCTTTTTTTGGTTATGATAACTAAATGCATTGAATCCTTTATAGTATTCATACGCATGAATTACAGTCACATCTATACTGAAACGATGCACAAGTATTCAACATTGATTTCGTTTTGCTTGCTAGTTTAACATCTTTTTAAACACGTATAGGTTTAGTTATTAAGTTTTCTGGTTATTTTAAGTTTAGACTAACATACAAAAAGCAACAACAGCAAGTCGGTCTACATATAGTGGATATATATCTGTGTGTAGCTTGCTCGTTGGCGCCACATATTAAAATTGTTACCACAAACATACATATACAAATTACAGAATGTTTTAGAGGGTATACATTTATGTTTAAATATTTCTTGAAGTTCTTGCGCAAGCATGAAGTTTGTTTTTGTTTGTCATATTTTAATCAAACACATAAATACCGTTAGTTAATATATTCTTAGCACATATACTGTATTGTAGTCCATAAATATTTAATCATTGTTGTTAATGTTTATTTTTTTTCGGCTACGACTTACTTTTATGTATAAAGTTTAATAATTTCTTATTCATTTTTAATTTCCTTTTTTGTTTTGTTTCATCATTTTCAAACAATTCCTTGGCGCTTGCGTATTCTGTGAAGTTTTTTGTTGGTTTTTAACATTAGATTTAGCATTTTGCTTTTTTTTGACTCAAAGACCAAATATCAAACAAAAGGGTTTAAAGCTTTCAAATTCACTTTCGTTTCATTTCGTTTCATTATTTTTTTGACTAGCTTGGAAGCATGGGTTAAATTATAACCTAAAAATTGTGTGGTGTTTCCAAGCAGCTTGGGAACTGTGACCTAAGAGTGGGTCTAACGTATGGGTAAAAGCAAAACGGGGGCAGTTTTCAATACGCGGGACATTGGTATAACACGTTAAAGCTATCATTTTGTCGGCAAACGCACTCCAGTAGGTTTTACTCGGGATGCTTGGGTCGGAGGAGAACGTGAACCTGTACGGGAACGGGGACCATGTTAACGCCGATCGCTGGCACCGCCCGCTTCCGGCTTTGTATCACCGGGCGCCTTTTGCACCGCCTGCAGCTCGTACTGGTAATAGCAGTCGCTGCCTACGTAGACGGTGCGCCAGACGCCGTCCACATCTCACATCTGCCGATACGGCGAGTGCATCTTGAGCCACTGCAACACCAAGGACGGACCACCGGCCTGGATCTCGGGCGGAATGGTGCTCAGCGGGCACTTGTCAATGTTGAGATACTTTAGGTTCTGGCAGAGTGCCAGCTCGAAAGGGAGCTTCTCCAGACCGGGATTCTGATTGATATAAAGGTTCTCCAGTCCCTCCAACGACCCAATCTCCTCGGGCAAAAACTGCAGGTTGTTCTCGCTGACAGACAAATGTGTGAGGTTGCTCAAGTGTCCAATGCTGCGCGGTAGCATTGTGATCTGATTGGTCTGCAGTATCAGCCGCTGCAGCTCGTGCAGCAGGCCAATCTCGTGCGGCAGCACCTCGATGCGGTTCTCCTCCAGGTCGAGGATGCGCAGCTTGCGCATATTCCCAATCGTGTTGGGTATCTTCTTGAGCATGTTGTTCGACAGGATGAGTATCTCCAGATTCTGCAGGTTCATGATGTCATCGGGCAGCTTCTGCAGCGCATTCGTGGCCAGATTCAGCTCGACCATGTTCACCCACGTGCCAATGTCCAGCGGCAGGGCCGTCAGCATGTTCTCCTTCATGTTCAGCTTGGTCAGGCCCTTGGCTCTCGAGAATATGCCGTAGGGTATCTTGTCGATGCGATTGTGCTCCAGATTGATGCTGTAAACGTTCGTGAATTGCGCCGGTCCGCCGGTGGGGTAGCTGGTGAACTGATTGCGGGACAGGGTGATGGTGGTGAGGCCGCTCAGGCTGGCGAGCATGCCATCCGGCAGCTGTGTCATTCCATTGCCCTCCACATTGAACTCGTCCATGCTCTTGCAGTTCTTCAGCGTGGCCGGTACGCTGCTCAGTCGATTGTAGCGCAGACCCAGCCGCACCAGGGACTTTAAATTGCCAATGCTGTCGGGTATATCCAGCAGCTCATTGTGCTGCAGATCGAGGGCACTCAGATTCACACAGTTCCCAATGTCCTCCGGCAGGTGCTCCAGGTGATTGTGCGACACATCGAGCGTGGTCAGATTCACCAGCGCCCCGATGGCACTACCCAGCTCCCTGATCTTGTTCTCGCGCAGACTCAGCATCGTCAGGTTGACCAACTGCCGCAGATCGTCGGCCACGGCGGTGATGCGATTGAAGCGCAGATACAGCGTGGTGAGCGTGCGCAGGCGATAGATGACGTGCGGGATCTCGGCCAGCTTGTTGTGCCGCAGATCCAGCACTTTCAGCTGCTTGCAGTTCTGCAGCGACTCGGGCAGCGAGGTCAGCGAGTTCTCGTTCAGTGCCAGATTCCGCAGGTTCACCAGGCATCCAATCTCGGCGGGCAGCTGGCCAATCTTGTTGCTGTACAGATACAGCTCGGTGAGGTGCACACAATCCTTGACCGTGCTGGGGATCACCGTGATGGAGGATTTGCTCAGGTCCAGTCGCTTAATGCCTGCAGGGAAAGTGGTTTGATGGGGTTCTTGTTTTGTGTGGAAACTGAGGAAGACTTACCCTCATCTCGGCAACGTTGCAGCGCCTTGATCACATCCTGGTCCACCTGGATGGGTTTGCTTTTCTTGGTGGTAGGCTTGGGCTTGTTGGATTCCGGATGCTTGACCGTCACCATTTTGGGACGCGTCTCGGGCGGCATAGTTGCGTTAGTTTCGTTGTGTTGCTGGCTGTGTCCGTTGCTGCTGCTCGCCGGATTGCTGCCCCCGCTGCCGTTGGCTGTGCTGTGATGACTGTGATTGGTGCTGAATGCTTCCTCCGAGCCGCTGCCGCCACCTCCGTTGCTACCGAAACAGTGTGTTTGGGTCTCTGAGGGTCCGTCGTTGTTGCTGTTCCTTCCGCCGCCACCGCCACTGCCACTGCCTCCTCCGCCTCCTCCCCCTCCTTCAGCAGTGCCGCCGTTCCGCTCCGCCTGCCCCGTGGATGATAACGATGTGGTCGATGCCGTAGCGCCCGAGGAACACAAGTTCATTATTTTGCCCAGGTTTGCGGTCGGCGGCGACAAAGCGTTGCCCAGAAGTGTGCCAAAGCAACAGCAGCAACAGCCGCAGCCAGAGGGATTCGTTGCGCTACCCTGTAAAAATAAGTTAAGCACGTGGAGGGATGGAGAGGGGGAGAGTGAGTGTCAGTAAATGGTGGAAAAGTTGATTACTCGTTTATTGCTGCAGTTTATCAATTGTGCGTCAGAGTAGGAGCCCAATCGTAGACCGTGCGTCATCCCCACTGCCAAGCCAACGCCCCGTCCCCATCCCAGAACTAACCCGCGCTTTATTACTTTTGCTTTTGCTTTTGCCTCTCTCCGGCGTACGGCAGGCAGCGCTACGCGCCTTATTAACAAGTTGACCATAAAGTTTTCAGCACATCAATAATTAAATATTCCAAACCGTGACGTAGAAATGGAAGCGAGTTGATATACCAACTAGAGGATACCCTACACCATACCCTATAGAGTACCATAACCGATGATTAAATTCGTGGAAAAAGTATAAAAATACAAAAATATAAGCACCATATCTTTAACGTTGTGCTAGAGCTTGTACCCTGATAATGGCAAAAGGCAAGAGACGTGATAAAAATATAAAACAAACAAAAGTTCTTGAAGATTAAGCAAGAAAAAAAATGTGACTGTTGATTCAATTTTGCATAAAATAAGAAACTGAAGCACGGCAAATAATTTACCGTTTACATGCAGGCTGTTAGGACAGAGACTAGATCGCAGAAATGAACTCTTTAAAACACTTTACAACACTAGGCATTCCCCAACAGGACATAAGAAGACCATTAAATGGGATAAGTTCCAGAACATGCCATTCCCATCACTCCATACACGGCGATGCATGTGTGTCTGTATTTATGTTCTTATAAAACTTTCAAGAGCTGTCAATAGCAGCAGGATGCAGGGGGCAGAGGAGTAGGATGAGGCGCATCGCATGGCATTGGGTTGCACGCCCACGCCCACGTCAAGCGAATGCCCACCCGCACGACAAATGGAATGCTCCTGGTTGGTATATTTGTGGTAAATGTCAAGGTCAGTGTGGCAGTCAGACGATTCCTGGAAAGAGCCAATGCCAATGCCAGTGTCAAAGGTTGAAAGTGCACTCATACATCACATCACATCGCATCACATCACCGTTATGCGGTGGCCAAGAAACACGAGTCCACACGCGCACACGCATACGCACACCAAGCCTTTGGACAAACACAGGCACGCAGACACACTCCCCCTCTCTCTTACTCTGTCTCTTGTGGGAAACTTGAGCTTAATTATTATGCACAGAAACAGAATTTAAGACACCCTAATCAAATTTCGCTGCATTGTGCACATCCGAACCAATTAAACGGGCCCGCCCGTTCAAGTGGAAGACGCCGCCGTGGGGGATCAGAATATCGGTACAAAATGCAGTGGAATTGTACGGAGCTTATGACAAAGTCCCTCCCCACACAGAATGATGGATGGACAGCGGGGTGGGTGGGGTGGTTTGACTGGCAGCCTCTGATTCATGGTAAATTTCCATTTCTTTGATTATTATATTATATCGCATTGTACTTGACGAATAGTTGTTGTTGTTGTGTCACTGGGTCTCATAAATTGTTGCTCTTTTGTAGGCAAAACACAAATTGCGGCACACAAGTGCAAACACAACACAAACACAAAAACAAACACACGCATATAAATTTAAACAAATCGTTTGGATTTTGCATTTAACTTACTAATTTCACTTAATGGGCCATCAATTGAAATTGAAATGTTGATCTCTTAATATTCCGCACTCTGCTCATTGCCTCGCACAAGAAAGATTGTTATGATTCAATTTGCACACATCTTTTTGCTTGTTTGCCCATTTTTTTTTTCTTTTCTTCTTTTTTATTTTTGAATGGAACAGCTGTTCCTGGCAATGTGACCGCGGATTTGTCACCCAAATATACCGTCTTAGCCTCAGAAATATACCAAAATATACATTATTGCTTGAAAAATATACCGAAAGCCCCCTCTGCATGAACATGTTAACCAGTTGAATTTAATCACCGAAAAAAGGTTTGTTTGTAACTTCTCCTTCTAGATAAGTAGAAAGATAACTATTGAAAATTATACATTTCAGTCAAAGATCTCTCTGGTGATGGCTATCTTGCGATAGAAATATCAACTAAAATTAAGTCCTTCAAAAATTCGGCAGGTGGCGTGCTAAAAATTGGGCTTCCGTGCTGGAAAATACCAAATGAAAAGCTTGCACTTAAAGCAATTATTTAAATATAATTTGTTGTTAACTATAGAAGGCACAAAATAATTCTCTAGATTAGAGAACGCAAAACAAAAAATATTTATGAATGTGCCATCAAATAAGTTAATTTATTTGCATTCATTTAACGATGTTTTCCCTTTCGAACAGCAACAAATATTTGCTAAGGTATGCTACCAAAATGAAAGTGCATACACACACGAAAGCGCACCACGCGCACGCACACACCCACATACGCGCAGCCAACTGCATACTGAGACACCACCACATCACACACATACACCTACATCAACACTGGACTGTTATACATAATTTATGATGCGCAATTTGCCAACATTGCAATGCAGAAAAGTGGGGTTTCCGCCCGCAAAAGCAACAAATGACAGACATCGGGCAGGTGGGGTAGTAACAAATACCAACCTGCAAGTAAATCGCCACGCGTGATAAAGTTTTCAGCGTGTCCTTGTGAGCTCCTTGCACTGGAATTTACGTTTTTTCCTGCTCCTTTTCCTGCCCGAACACACTTTCGCTTGACCCTGCTCCTCCTGCTCCTCCTCCTCTGGCTGCGGGACTTCTGTGTCTGCTGTGAACGTTTTTTGTTTCGTTTGATTTTCGCGTTTGATTTTCACACTTTACACAGTTAATGCCGCGGACGTTGGTTTATGGCTTAATGTGGAGCGGTGGGGAATGAAGCGGGAATGTAAAACAGTTCAACTAAATCCGGAGAAAGTGACTAAAAGCTTTGCAGAAAAAAAACTAAATAAAAACTGGCGATTTTCCTTCTCGGAGGTGATGTGACGCGCGTTCTGAGCTGAGGTACGCCAGAGAGTTGCGAAGGATATATGTATATATTATCCTTCTCGCACTTTATACAAATACAAAACAGCCAAATGGGGTCCACACCAACAAGTTCCACACACACGTCTGCGCAGTGTGTGCCTGTCGAAATCATGTAGTTGCGAGAGTGACTGTAAAATTGACATGGCCTTGAAATTTAAACATTAAATATGTCAAAAACTGAGTTTTTTTGTGTCAACCTAAACGTATTTCCAATATTTCAATATTTCAATAACAATTTGTCTAACATTCCAAAAACTTATTTTTTCAGCAGTGTTCCAGTGCCCAGAAGATTGTTCAGCTCATCGTGGTTTATGATTTCACAGGCCCGTTCCGATAAGATACGGTAGTCTGGAGTGTGGAATGCAATTGAATATTGAAGAGTATCCTTGTTTCGGGATCTACTTACCCTTCTGGTACTTGCAGTTGTACATCCTCATGACACAGCTGCTGGCAAAGGTCCGCAGGCAGCCATCCAGCGCGTTCAGAGCGCAGACGACACGATACTTCATGGGGCATACATCGTGGCACTTTTTAGGACCTACATACAGTATAAGGAAATTGCTGCAGGTTTTTCTGTGAATTTTTTAAAGCTAAGACGCACCCGTCAAGGCACACAGCGGACCCACACCGATCCCGGCAAGAAATACACAAAGGACGAGAATTTTGTTGCCAAAGGCAATTATTGACATTTTTTTGGTAGACCGTTTACTCTTTCTGCAATTTTGATAATGTGAAGGTCGAGGCGAGAACAGTTTCTGTACTGCCCAAAAAGTGGCTTTACATTTATTTCAACTGTCAATTGTGTCAATATTTGTACAATTTTATAAAAATAAAATAAAAATATTAAAGTCTGTTACTGCCCTCGGCCGTTTCTCCTGCTGACTGCTGCCTAGCGACCACAGGCATCCGAGTCTCGCGTGCAGCGACCTGTCGACACCTTCCTCCAAACTGATGAAACAATTTCGGTATTTAATGCAATTCAATTGGAATACAGACATGCACTTACCCTCTCTCTTTTGACAGGCATGTCTATCCATTTCGCAGGGATTCCTGAAGGTGCACTCGATTTCACTGCTACCTCGCACCGTTGTGCCGCACAGGTACTCGATGCGTCTGTTGCACGGCAAATTACATTCCTGGGCCATCAACAATGCCATGAGGGACATCAGTGCTAATAGTAGCAGAATCATCTTCATCGTGGAGAGGTTCGTCAACTGCCACGCGCTGTGCGCGAACTAAAGAATTTTATATATGACCTGATTTGGGGCATTCAACGAACTCGTTCAACGAAAACCACATTGTTAAACTTAAAACAATAAATTCGCTTTGTTGGGGGTACTCCACATGCATGTGGCTATAATGTTTCTGTAATGTTTACAATTTTAGTTCATTCACAAGAACATTTTGCGTAAATATGGGACAGAGCATGACTCGTGCCTGCTGCCTGCATTCTTCCACATTCAAGTTTGCCTACTTTTGGGGCCTGCTACAAATAACTTAGCTTACAGAATAAATAATAATTAAGTTCCCAGAACTTTGTGCTTTTAAGGGAATTCTAGGAACACGAAAAATTTAGCTATCCAAAATATATTCCACCTTAAAAGAATTTCTGAATGGTTGTCATTTGAGATATAGATAATGAAACCTGGGGACTCATTTTGTATCTAATTTGTATATCTCGTGCTGGCTCAGAGTGCCTCTACCCCACTGTAAGCTTAGTATCAAAATAATATGAATATGCATTTCAAATATGAATAATTTATATTAATTTGTGTGATGACAACACATTTGACTGACATTTACTGCCAATACTTCGTTCTAGACAATTTGTTTAGATTTTATTATCAGGTGAGAACATGTCTAGAAACAGTTTCGGAGTGAATGTTCTGTCATAAAATCTGTTATTGGAAATATGTTATTGTAAGAGCTATAAACCGATCAAATGGCAGACTCATAAATCACGTGACCTTTTGAAAACTTTTATTTTTAAACAGTTTAAACAGCTGCGAAATTCTCCTTACTTTATTTAACAAAAAAAAAAATATAAAAAAAATAAGATGGAATATTCAGCGATTTATTTAACAATATATAAAAATTGTATTTTTCATTTAGTTGTTTGCCTCTCAACTACGGACAAGGTCCCAGGGTTGGCTCATAAGCATAGGCTGAAAAAAGACAAAATTTAGCTGAGTGGGCATACAAAAATATAAGAATTAATTGTACACACCGATATTGTTCTGGCAGGAATATTGATCCAGCAGACAGCGATTGGCGAAGGCCATATAACGATCACTGTTTTCCCCGTTGCTGTTGATGTACGGAAACCAGCCGCAGACTTCTTGACCACCGCGTGGACAACGCCTGGGGCAAAACTCCTTACACTTCTCGGCAGAGGTGGAACTCAAAGCTAAAGGGAGGAAAGCTTGAAAACTGTACACAAACTGCGGAAGCAGAGAACTCACGTGACTGGCACTGATTGACTCTCGTGCAGTTTTCATTGCCAAAGATACAACCGTTCTGGTAGACGCGGCAAACGCCATCCACAACCGCATAGACCAGCTCTTTGTAGTAGGGCGAACAGCGATAAAACACATTGCAAGTCCTGGCACAGCTCCTGGTTTGTGCGCCACTCAGATGTAGTGCCCCAACGAAGAGGACGAGCAGAAACGACAGCCTGTAGATACCCATGTTAACAGAGAACTGAGGGTACAGCCGAGTGGAATCCCACCATATATAGGTAGAAATCATCTGCAGATCCATGTATAATGAACCTCACAGATATTCTGTGTAAACAGTTGATGGCTGATAACAGCTGCGTACACTTTTTGTATTTATTATGCCATCTATTTAAATTTAGGAAATATAAATTGAGCCAGAAATTGTCATGTTTATGCACAAAATTTACTTTGAAACTTGAACCTTAATGAACTGAGTTGCGACCACGTTTGACAGGAGTGTAATTGATCTTCAACTTGATTTTTGTTACAAATTTCCTAAGTGTTGATTGGGCAGGCTCCCTGTGTTGGTTCACCTACATAAGCTGCACATAAGAAAATGTTTTTGGTTATTCGTAATCAATATTGTTGACAAAATAAACAAACCCTGAGCATGCTGGCAGGCAAACTGATCCATCAGACAACGATTCGGGTAGGACATGTAGCGACCGGCACTGTCGCTGTATGGGAACCAGCCACAAACTTTAACACCCGCTCGCTGGCAGCGTCTCCGGCAAAACTGATGACACTTCATACGAGTAGTGGCAACCAAAGCTAAAGAATTAATGAATTAAATACTATTAAAAGATAATCTAGGCTAGATTTATTTACGTGGCAAGCATTGGTTGGCCCTCGAGCAGTTCTCGTTGCGAAAGATGCAAGCATTTTGATAGACGCGACAGCCGCTGGGCTCCACTGTCCAGACAAGATCCTTGAAGTAGGGCGAACAACGAACAGTGGAAATGCATGTGTTGGAGCAATTCTTGGCCTGGGCGACAGTCAGTTGGAGGATAACTCCACCTAGCAAAGCGACGAGTAAAGCCAACTTGTAAATGTCCATCCCGATAATGATTGCAGATGAGTGCGGGTTTGTGTGTCTTGATGTCAGCATATATAAAGATACTCGTAGTTGGAAAATCTTTAGTTCAACAACAGAATTGTTGTGTGAACAGCTGTGGGATTGCTTGGGATCTTTGTTCTCTCATCATTATGCTCTCTGTTTAAATGAGAAATAATTAAAATGTCAGGCAAAATAAACTGATCAAAACTTATCACTCAACTTGCGACAGCGATTGTTGACAGTCAAGACTGTATTTTTGGGACATATTTTAGTTAAAGATAGCAGCATGCGTTTGAATCGATCTCTTCTCGTGGGGTTTGAGCTCTGCACTTGATCGACTGCCAGCAGAATAATGATACAGCAACACCAAATAAAACAAGCTTTCATCTCGCTTAATTATTTACAAATGAATCAGCAACTAGCACTCTAACATTCCATATTAATTCCCATTTTCCGGCTTAAAATTGCAATTATGCATCGATTTAGGACAGGGTTTGACTGGTTTAAGTTAGAGAAAAGTCTTCAAAGAGATCATCTCTGTGGAGTGCGTTAATCGTTTCGAATTTGGGAAAGTCATTGCCTCAGGGTAGAGGCCTAGTTTCCTGGCATTTCTATTTTATTTCATTTAGAAAGTAAAATCAACGCACGCGACTTTTTTTTGTTTTTTTGATTGACTTTGTCTCTTAAAGGTGTATCAATTTGGACCAAAAAAGCAGCAAACAAAATGTTCAAACTCCTCAAGTAATAAATCTCCGGGAACTGTCAGCTCAACGACACCGTGTGAGTGCCAGTGTGCGTATCTGGTTGACCAACTTCAACGCCCACCCGTCGGTCTGGCCCGGGCCGGGCTGGCCTGACATGACAAGCGTCTCGAAGCCAAGTGAATGTTGGCCCAAAGTGCTGGCTGGCATTATTTACATTTATTTTGAAACACTTTTAATAAATATTGCTGCTGCAGTCAGCGACTTAGCTTCAGGACTCGAACCTTACGACTGTCCTTTTGGACATGCCCAAAGGCCACTTTGATTTGACGAGTTGACTTTGGGTTGACAAGCAGATAGACATTATGATGGAATCTTCTTTTTGCCGGTTTCTTGAGCAGCACGTAGATCTTTTTCCTTTGCTTTTCTTTGCGTTCTTTTCGTTCCTTTCGATTGGGCGCTGGCTGGACTTTGATTGGTGGCTTTTCAGTGTACTTTACGTATATTTTGCGTACCTCTTTTGGATGATGATGAACAGTCATTCCCGATGAACCCATATGGACATGTTCTCTAACGATCCGTTGACTGAATGTCTGCTGTTGCAAAAGCCAATATAGCATCCACACCCACACAACCGGCATGACCAACTTTCAATTGAGAGTGGGGATTGATCTGCTTTGGGGAGTTCAAGTCGTTGACAAAACGAATCGCATTTGCGGCATGAAATGATCGCTGTAAATTGAAATTCAAACATATAATTGTTAAGCTGAACAGCACGTTTTCTGCGCAGACTGCGCAGACCATTTAAGGCGATCCCATGCCTAGCGCCAGGCAATTGTATGGCCTGAAGGTTAAAGCTCTTAACCAGTTCAAAAGTATGAATGGTGTCCGAGTTGGCTGGGTGTGGAACACTAACTGTGTGATGTTTGATAAAGGGGCGGGAGCTTCGTAGCCTCTCAATAGCCGATTGATTGACAATCCCCAGAAAAGGCACTTGAACTGCAATAAAATGGTTTGTAATTTAATTTTAAATCTTAAATTTAAAATGAACTTTTAACAGCTGTTTCTGCGGGCGTTGAACTGTTGTCAATTATAGCTCATCCCTCAGGGGCGGCCCTATATAAGCTCCTCGGACTGGCAGTTATCAAACAGAATATCTCCCCGACATTATGGCAATGTGGTCGCTTTTTCTGCTCCTTGGACTGCTCCTAGTCTGTACTTTTATGGAAGCCCAATCAGAGGATCCATGTCGCAAAGTCTGTCCAAAAATCTACAGTCCAGTGTGCGGAGAGACCCGCAAAAATGGTCAATTGGTGCGCTGCAAGTTCAGCAATAGCTGCCTCATGGGTGTCAGTGGTTGTGTCAATCGTTTGAGTAAGTTATACAATTATTTACCTTCATTTGTACTCTGCAACTAAAATGAATATTCAACTGTTCACAGCGTGGTGTGGCACGGACTTGAGCAAATGCAAACAGACTTCAAACGTGTGCAATAGCTTGGGAGGATCTTAAGAACTTTACATAACCCAGCCCCTACACTGACGTGTGTTTGATCTGCAAATATTGTCGTCTTTTTTGGAAAAATAAAAGATATTTTTTTTCGTGCCAAAATAATAAAGATGTCTGCAAATGTTTGACGTCTTTGGACTTTGGAATTAAGCAAAAGCAAAATAAATTAATTTCTAGCAATAAGATATAGAAAAAGTTGTCCAATTTAGTTAATTTAATTCACTAAATTCATTCCAAATGGTTTGCTTTTAGAGTATTAAATTTTTAACATATGCGCCACCGATTGCAATTTTGCTTACAAGATTAGTTTCCATACATAAAAAATAATACTATTTTCCATCTCGTCGTGACTAACATTGTCTTGCATTTAATGGACTCCTTAGCACCTAATTTTTGCAATGCAAATATTGAATCACAAAGATTGTCTTTGATCTATTTTTAAGCCTTGTTTGTCTTTGATAGATCACGCTCAGACTGGTTGCTATTTGCTCTTTCTCTCGCGTTGGTTGGCTGGGAAATTCCGACTTTCCAAGCAGCTGTTTCCCACTGACCTTGGCTGACAGTCTACATTTTCGACTAGGCCTGCGACTATAAAACCAAATTGGCCAGAATGGCCGTGGTTAGTGTTCCATTAGCTCTCCTAATTAAGACTCAAAATGCGTTTGAAACTTTTGCTGTTCTGTGCTCTCGTTTGCCTTATCGTTGTCCTGGCCGAGGGCAGGGAAAGAAGGGCCAGCAGCCGCAGACCTCAGGGACTCAGGCAGCAGAGGATTACACGGAATGTGCGGCAGGCCAACAGGCAGTCTGCCAGGACAAGACCCAGCAGCAGCACCCGCAAACTGAGTGCCGTCAAGAAGTCGAGCAAGAAGAGCCAGGCAGCCAGGAAAATTAAAAACAAAAACAAAGCCAAAACCAATGCCAGTGCCAAATCAAAGACCAAAGCATTAACCACACAGTCCGTGAGGAGTGCATCTGGATCTGGATCTACCACCCTGCCGCTTGACTTTCAACAGAACTTTGTGCGCACCACCAACAATCTGCGATGGGAAAAGTCCTTCCTGGCTAGCCGCTATGGCCAGAGTTTTGCAACGACCACGGGATCCAGGATTGCGCTGACTAACACGGCCAACATGGAGTACACCTGCAAGATGAACATTGGCACACCGAAGCAGATCTTCACCATCCTGCCCGACACAGGCAGCTCCAACATTTGGGTGCCTGGACCCAAGTGCACCAGCAGAGCGTGCAAGATCCACAAGAAATATCACCCGGCCAAGTCCAGTACCTACACGAAGGTCGGCACCGCCTTTGCCATCACCTACGGCTCGGGCAAAGTGACGGGAACGCTGGCCAAGGACACCGTGCGGGTGGCGGGTCTGGCTGTCACGAATCAGACATTTGCGATGACCACCAAGGAGCCGGGCACAGCCTTTGTGGCGTCGAACTTTGATGGCATCCTGGGCCTGGGCTTTCGCAGCATTTCCGTGGACAATGTGAAGACGCTGGTGCAGAACATGTGCTCGGAGGGCGTCATCTCGAACTGCGTCTTCAGCATCTGCATGAGGGGCGGTGGTAACTCCAAGCGTGGCGGCGCACTCATCTTTGGCAGCACCAACACCACAGCTTACACTGGGTCCGAAACCTACACCTACACTCCCGTCACCAAGAAGGGCTACTGGCAGTTCGATCTGCAGGGCTTCTATTTGGGCAGCACAAAGGTAAGCGGCAGCACCCAGGCCATTGTGGACTCGGGCACTTCGCTGATTGCAGCGCCCACGAGTGCCTTCAACAAGATCAACAAGATCCTCGGCTGCACAGTGACCTCCAGCGGCGAGTGTTGGATGAAGTGTTCCAAGAAGGTGTCGGATGTCACCTTTGTTATTGGCGGCAAGAAGTTTGTGATGGCCGGGAACAAGCTGAAGCTCAAAGTGAGGACTACAAAGGGCAACACCATTTGCATCTCGGCGGTGTCTGACATGGGCACGAGCTTCTGGATACTGGGCGATGCCTTCATCAGGCAGTTCTGCACAGTGTTTGATGTGACTAGGAGCCGCATTGGATTTGCTGCCTCATCATGAACATAATTTGATTGATTTTTGGATGCAACGTTTATGCTTGAGACTGATCTCAAATAAAAGATGTATCTATGCCAAAGAGAAGTTCACTCACTCCACTGTAGCAGCTGCTTAACTAATGAGTTTTACTTTAACTATTAGATTTAATTATGCCTAACAGATGCGCTTACATGAGCGAGCACTCAGTAGGGCTCTCGCCAAAATGGAAGCTGAGCTGGTTCAGTGTTCGGTGTAAGCTCATCGAACATGGCTCGAGTTTTGTTTTTCCTCAGCCTCAGCTTGGCTGTGACCTTTGGCAGCTGTCGCCAGCTACGCATATCGCTGCATGGCGTGGAAAACCCTTTAGGGTCGGAGCTGTTCAATCGATTTCTCTCCATCAACTCGAGCACATCCAGCAACGAGACTGACAAGATCCGACTGCCGCTGAGGAATCGTAATAATGTGGAGTACTTTGGCATCGTCAGCATGGGTACGCCCAAGCAGATGTTCAAGGTGATGCTGGACACGGGCTCCTCGAACACCTGGCTGCCATCGAGCAACTGCGCGCGCAGCAATTGGGCCTGCCAGAACCACAGGCGCTACGACTCCTCCAGGTCCAGCAGCCATGTCAAGGATGGACGCAACTTTACGCTCTTCTACGGTGCTGGCAGTGTGATTGGTTACCTCTCAAAGGACACGTTACACTTTGGAGGGAAGGAACTGCCAAACCTGATCTTCGGTGAGGCCATGTTCCAGTACCAGGAGGTATTCGATTCGGTGATCTTCGACGGCATTGTAGGTCTGGGTCTGGGCGAGCGTGCCTGGGCCAATTCGACGCCCTTCCTGGAGCTACTCTGTGAGCAGCATCTCGTGGATGAGTGTATTTTCTCCGTGTACCTACGACGCGTGCCGGGCTCTTTGCGAGGCGGCGAAATCATCATCGGCGGCATCGATAAATCCCGCTTTAGTGGCTCCATTCATTACGTTCCGCTCACGGAGTACGGCTACTGGAAGTTTGAGATGACTAAAGTATCCGTGGGCCTGGAGAAAATCGATGTGGGTGTGAGTGCCATTCTCGACACGGGCACTTCCAATATCCTGATACCCGAACAGAGCTACGACATCCTGCACAAGGCGCTGAAAGCCACGTCTGATTATGGTCTAAGCTTCGTCACCTGCGAGCTCGATTCGCTGCCAAATATCAAACTGCTGATTGCAGGCAGAACATTTCCCATTACGCCCATGGATTACGTGAAGGAAGTGCTGCTCGAGGACAACATTAAAGTGTGCATAACGCGCTTTTCGCCCATCAATCTGAACTTTTGGATACTGGGCGATGTGTTTCTGGGGCGCTATTACACGGTCTACGATGCGACAGAGAAGCGAGTCGGTCTGGCTAGAGCCGTGCCAGATGTTGCAATGGGAGGGTAGAGTTCAAATGCTAGAAATTCAGTGACCCACAGATCAAAGTACACATTTTTGTGACTGTTTTCCGTGTACGAGTAACCGAGAAAAATAAATTCAAATATAGAAAAATTCGCAAATAATATCTAAGTCGGAAAAATAAATACTTGCCGCCCGAATCAATATATTTAAATAGTGAATTACCCAATTAAAATCTGTAAATATATACGCTGTGCAGAATTTTCCCTTCTTTCCCACTCATTCATTGAACTGTTTGCTTCCAATCTCCAACACCTCGGTACCACTGTGCGCGCTGGAACTTATTTTGTTGTTGCTTATTCGCTGATTTGTTTATTTACGAGTACTCGCATGTACAATTAAATGAGCTGTTTATCTGCTGAAACATTGAAATGCGTTCAATTTCAACATTAACCGATTCATTCGACCGATTTGAGTGTACCATTTTGAGCACCAGACAGACATGGGCCATAAAATTGCCCCATTTATAGGCAGTATAAAACAATCGCGGCCAGAATCTGATCCAATTAGTTGGAATTAAATCTGCGGTGCGTTCGGTTGGTCAACAATGTTGCGCCTCCTCTGGCTGCTGTCCGTCTGGGCCCTTTGTTGGTTGGGGACCAAGTCGGAGGATCATCAGCTGATACGCATACCCATGCAGCGACAGGCATCGTTTATGGCCACACGGCGACAGCACCGAGCGGGGAAAACTTCGCTCTACGCCAAGTACAATCTGGCCAAAGGTGCCACAGCGATGGTGCAGCGCAGCAGCGGAGCCAGTGAGCCGCTGGACAATCGCCAGAATCTGGAGTATGCTGGTCCCATTAGCATTGGCACACCACGGCAGCCCTTCAATATGCTCTTCGACACGGGATCTGCCAATCTGTGGGTGCCCAGTGCAGAGTGCTCGGCCAGGAATGTGGCCTGCCAGCACCATCATCGCTACAACGCCTCTGCCTCGAGCAGCCACGTGGCTGATGGCCGCCGCTTTGCCATAGCCTATAGCACGGGACATCTCTCTGGCATGCTGGCTCAGGACACGGTTGCTGTTGGTCGCCTGGTGGTGCAGAATCAAACATTTGGCATGGCCATCCACGAGTCTGGCTCCACCTTTTTGGATACAAACTTTGCTGGCATTGTGGGCTTGGCCTTTCGTTCGCTTGCGGAGCAGCAGGCCACTCCGCTCTTTCAAAACATGTGCGATCAGGGCTTGGTGGAGCAGTGTGTCTTCTCCTTCTACCTGAAGCGGAATGGCAGCGCCCGGCAGGGTGGCGAGCTGCTCTTCGGTGGCATCGATGCCAAGAGATTCACGGCGCCACTCACCTACGTGCCCCTCACCCATGCCGACTACTGGCAGTTTCAGATGCAGAGCGTGGAAGTTGATGGCAAGACCATCAGCCAGGGGCGTCAGGCAGTGGCGGATACTGGCACCTCGCTGCTGGTGGCCCCGCCCCGAGAGTATCTGATCATCAACAGCCTCCTCGGGGGTCTGCCCACGGCCAGTGGCGAGTACTTGCTCCGCTGCTCGGAGATCGATCGCCTGCCGGAGATTGTCTTCGTGATTGGGAGCCAGCGCTTTGGGCTGCTGCCAAGGGACTACGTGATGCAGGTGGCCAACGATGATGGCTCCTTGGTGTGCCTGTCAGCGATCACATTGATGGACACGGACTTCTGGATACTGGGCGATGTCTTCATTGGGCGCTATTACACGGCCTTCGATGTGGCCCAGCGGCGGATTGGCTTTGCTCCAGCCGCTTAAATAACACGTTTTGTGGTTTGTGTTTCTATTTCCTACAAAATCTTTGACACAAAATGAACCACAGAGAGAGAGAGAGAGCGCTCCAAAGAGAGTTAGTTAATGGAGAACAGCGAGAAACCAGTTTGCGGCTAAAACAGCTGACAAAGTCACGTTCAGGTTCGGCGAGCCCATTGAATATATTAGCCACACGTTACTCAGTCAATTTTGCACTGGGTATATTTGGTACACTCGGATCGAGTTACCCAACAAATATATTGCTTAGAAGTATCCAAAACTCGAGACAACATTCGGTCATATATTTTATTATTTAATATGAATATTTATTGTTACTGAGCATCCCCGTCGTCGAGCACTCTCCATTGCCCTGCTATCAGCTGAAACTCATGTATATAGAAACCCAAAAACACCGCGGAAAATTCCCCCACACACGTCGAATATTGACACTAATGAATACATATTTCGATAGCCCTGGTCGGGCCCCCCAGCTAGAGCTATATAAACTCATCAAACGAGCACACACCTGGCAGTAGTTTCTGATCAATATACTAAAAATGAAGTCATTTCTCTCGCTCTGTGTGATTCTCGCTGTGGCTCTGAGCCAAGTCGAAGCCAGTTGTACCGGGGACTGTCCGAACACGGAGGAAGTTGTCTGGGCTCTGGGTCCTAATTGCCAAGTCTTCCGGAATAAGTGCTACTTTGACAAGGCGAATTGCACTCGCAAGCCACGTAAGCAAAAAAGTTTGTCTCCCAGATAGGTTCTGTAAGTATAAACTTCTTACAGCTCTGACCATCACCACCAAGGAGGAGTGCCAGAAAAAGTGCGCGGACATATGTCCAGCAATCTATCAGCCTGTATATGTAATTCAGAACGGAAAGACGCGAACCTTTGGCAATGCTTGCGAAAAGAATGCTCACACATGTCGCACGGGCGAAAGTAAGTTTACTCCGCAAACATTTAAAGTGTTTCCATATAAATATTTATTATTTATTCATTTACAGCTTTTGTAGAATAACTACAACAAATTCCTGAAGAAACTTGATTCGTGTTTGGAAATAAATTTAAAAAGCCTGTGAATGTTGTTTGTTTTTGGGCATAAATCATAGATCTTGGTCAGCATAGAACTTGAAAAATTGACACTTGATTGCAAGAAGTTTCACACGTTAGATCACTGGGTATCTCGTAGGCGACCAAGCTTCTTTCTGCCACACCAAAAACCCGATCCGCAGAGAACAGTGGCAGTAGAGCAGAAAAAGTCCCCGAATCTGGCACGCCTGTATTGACTTTGAGAAACATTTCTATAGACCTAGATAGGCTGCCAGTATATAAGCTCATCATCAGGTTGGGGTGGAGTTAGTTCTTCCGCAAATTCCGCTGTCAGCAGTTCGCAAGATGAAATCCTACTTTTTTGTGACTCTCTGCCTGGTGGTGGCTCTAAGCCAAGTTAGCTCCAATTGTACCGGCGACTGTCCGGACACGGAGGAGGTTGTCTGGGCTCTGAGCCCGAATGGTGACAGTTGCAGTGTCTTCCGCAATAAATGCTACTTCATTCAGGCGAACTGTGTTCGCAAACCAGGTGCGCAAATCAGTTGATGACCAAGAATCATTCTATAAATAATTGTGATTCCCACAGCCCTGATCGAGAGCACCAAAGAGGAGTGTCAGAAATTCTGCCCCCAGATCTGTCCATTATTGTATCGTCCCACATCAGGCAATTACAAGGGTCAGACCCGAGAGTTCAGCAACGATTGCGAGAAAAATGCTCACATCTGCCGCACTGGAGAGAGTAAGTGTGCCTTAGAATCGCGTTAATTAAATTGTATTTAACACATATTTACATTTCGTTGCAGCTTTTTTGTAAAACAATTAAAAAGGTTTGAACATGTAAATGACTTGTTGGTTTAAATAAAGCAATTTATCGGCAATCTGTGTTGTATTTCGTATATCTTTGACACATTGGGCATTGCATAACTTTTATCTTTACCTTTATCTTCTTATATATGTTTACAGTTTATCTACAGTTGAACAAACGCTGCTTTTGTGAACTTTTCACAAAACAACTTATTGATTTTTGATCTTTATTCTATATACTTAGCTGTGTGTTTTTCTATATACCAAATAAACGTGTCACAAATTGCGAGCTTTGCTTATTTAAACAGAGCTCAGAATGGCTGATGTGAAGCTCTTGCTCACTTTTTGCACAATACTCTCTTTGATATTTGCCATACTTTGCTCAATTTGTGAATTATAATTTTCGCAGATAACATTTAATTGAATATTCATCAGAGTGACAATAAAGGCTTTGTTTTAAGCATTTTGTTAACATTGCCTTGGAAATAATATGGGTATATTTTTCATTTAGAATGTAAACACGTTGTCTATCAAAGATCTTCGCAATAATTAAAAAAAAGAAATAAATCCCCGAGCTCAGAACTAATAAGCAGTTAGTATCATCAGGCTACTATTATTAACCCGCAAAATGCCAAGCAGTTTATTTTTTTGCATTTAAGCTAAGAACTTAGAATTTATACAATTTCTTAGACTATAAAGAATCAGGCAATTAATTGGCAATTTTATTTTACACATTCTAAAAACTTTTTAAAAATATAAATTGGTATTTAATAATGTAAATGCAATATATAATCAATGATAAGGTAAAAAGTTATATCTAAATCATGAAAATGTAATAATTTTTGAACTATTAATAATATGGAAATATTGCTAACCGATTTCCCTTTTTTCATTTATTTCATTAATCCCAAGAGCCAATGCATCGGGTCATTAAAGCCCTAGTCGACAAATAGACGGTTAAGCTAGCAAATCATGGGCTGTAATCATATAAATATTGACAGCAGCTGTATGCGCTGATCAGTTGCTGGACAAACAAACATCAAAAGAGATGCACGGAACCATAAAGCTGATATTGGCGCTGGGCAGCCTGCTCTCCCTTATGGGATGCATTCGGGCAGAGGCGGCGCCACTTTTCGACTGCAGTGTGAAGTTCAGGTGCTCGGCGGAAAAGGACTTTGTCTGGGCCACAGCCGACGAGCGCTGCTTTGTCTTTCACAATAAATGTCTGATGAGGGTGGAGCAGTGTGCTCGTACTGCCAGTGGAAAAACGGAGCTGATCGAAACAGATAGGGAAACCTGCAAGCCAATCTGCAACAAGATCTGCCTGGACTTGTACGATCCGGTGTGTGCGCAGATCTTCCAGGAGGAGTACATCACATTCAGCAACGAGTGTGAGATGCGCAACTCCCTTTGCGATAATGAGAGACGTGAGTAGACAAATTACTAGAAGTATTCTGTTCTTTTGATAACAAACATTGTTCCAACTAGCTTACTCTTACTATGCCACTGGGGAATGTGTCGAGAGTCCAGTGGGATAGTTAATCACAATAATAATGTGTATGTGTGTTGTAAGCAAAATAAAGCAATCTCTGACTACAGAATACCGGTTTTTAGTCGCTGGCTTTTAGCACGTGTTACCGAGTTCAGCTAACTCAGTGTGACCTGCTGGATAGGGCAGAGGACAAAGCTCTTGGAGCTCGAGGAGGAACAACTGGATCAATGGGGCAACTCCGGCTGAATCATGCTTTTTTTGCTTATGATTTATGTGTTCCGTTCATTTGCGTACTTTTTGGATTTTTTGCTTGGGTTGAGATGTCTTTGCAGTGCTTATCTTTTAATTAATTCTGAAAATGTTTTGGTAATTGTCACTAAGTTTTGACTTTGCCGTCGCACGAGTAAGAGCTGCGACTATAAAAGTGGCAACTTCTACCGAAAACAGCATCATTTGAATTTCAAGCAACAATTTGGGATCTTCAAGAAACAAATCTAATCTTTAAAAGCGAACTGCAACAAAATGGCTTGTTTAATTGTACTTCTGTGTGCCCTGTGTGTACTGGCGCAAGGATCGCATCTGTCGCATGTCGGTCACGGATCATATCCCGAAGCTCATGGTCTTGGACCTGTTTCGGTGGGACGTGAATATCTCCCGGTGGAACACGGATCTCTCCCAATTGGACATGGTATTTCCCATCACTATGGTGCTGCAGCTCCACATGGACACCATCTGCCTCTTGCAGGCCAGGAATATTCCCAGCATCACGGTCATTTAACTGCACATGGCACAGTACCGGCTTCCATTGGCGCTTCTCATCATGTGTTTGGGTCAGAATCATATCATCAGGTGGCTCCTCATCATCATCAACATCATGGGGTATCGGCTTCAATTTTGGCTGGAGCTGGACATGGTCATGTGCATCGTAATCGCAATTGCCATGCCATCCACTGCCCCAATTCGATCAGTCACACCTATGCCTCCGATGGACATTACTGCTACAAACTGAACAACTCCTGCGACCTGTCCATTGCCAACTGCAAGCGTCGCAATGAACTGAAATCACGTAAGACGTAAACTATATTTATTCCACCTGTTTTATATCTAATCGTTCTCTTTCTTTGCAGTCCTAAGGCCCATCACTCATGGTGAATGTCATCATCTGCCTAGAAGTGAAAAACCCTACTAAGACATTCCTTTGCCCAAAGAACAATCCTCTGACCAAACAAGTTTCTAGTAGAAGCTGCTTGATATTTTCTGTTACTCTTTTTGTTACGAATAAATGCAATTTTTAAAGAATTTTAGATCTATTTTTAAGCACCGAAGTGCTGAGAGTTACCTTCCATTTGGTATTTTCTTTCCAGATTTATACGATAACCGATTAATCATGATATTCATCTGATTCAAAATTGAATACAAATCGAATGCAATAAGTTCACTTTAATACATTTGTTGTATGTAATTGCTTTCAATCTTATTTCTAATTAAAATGCAGCTACGTTGGTCTTGTCTGTTAATAACGATTTGGTGTAAGACATATTTAAATAAAATTGTGTGCAGCATTTTAATTAAAGTCGTTTATAATTATTTTTGTTGTGACCGCTAAGGAACAGTTAAGCACAGTCATTTTAAGCATTATTAAATGTGATATAAAGTATTATAATAATGAGCCCGATTAAATTTTTAGTATCTCAGAAAATGTGTAAACTTAATTTCGAGCCCCCAAAATCAGCTACGTTTCCTCGTAAGAAGATTAAGGCGAAACTCTGAAATTACTAAAAGCTATATGTGAACATATCTCTGCAATTAGTCTATCTAATGGTAATTCTTAGATAAGATAAAAACTAATAAATAATCTTTTTGACAATGAACTATCTGCTACGGGTATCCATGGTATGGCATGACTGCTGCTCATTAAATAGGATTTTGATTTGACATTCTGATGTTTGAATCCATGGGAAAACAATCTACTATATAGCTATGAATGAATACCGTGTTAAAAATTGTCCGAGGCTATTTCTGAAGTTTGTCAGGTATCAAGATGTTGACGATCACAGAATAACAAGTTTAAAAAATGAAGATTGCCATTTCAGAAAGTTGAAAGTGCAAAGAACTTGGGAATGTGAAAAACTGGATCAATGGGAAATCTCAAGTGCATTTGCTTGGAACCACATTAGAAAACAATTACATTTCCAGACTTGTAATTTTAAAATCTTTTTACCTTTAATTTTAACAAAAAACATAATAAATTAAATTTTAATGTTTAGGCTCTGGAATTAAGTATAAAAGTTCCCAACTTTGGCAGAGGTAGCATCAGTTGTCTCTTGAGCATCCCATAAGCCTTTTATAACTCAATCAGTTTCTCAATATCAATATGGCATTCCTTATTATGAGTATGCTCAGTATCCTGGTCGTCTTGGCCCAAGGATCGCAACTTCCTACAGTTGGACAAGTATCAACCGTAGGATCTCCTCATACCTCAGGCTTCGTTTCATCTGGCTCTGGAGGTATCCATGCTGCTTCTCAAGGCCACTATCGGCCTGTCATTGGATCAGCTGTGCCCCAGCCTCATCGTCCTGTGATTGGCCATGGATCAGTTGTTTCAGTTCCTGCTGGTGCAACTCGTCGCGTGTCTGGATCTCGCCATCAAAGTGCTCTTCCCGTCGCTGCTACTTACCCACAGGCTTCTGGAACATACCAACGGCTTGCTGCAGCCCCAGTAATCGGTTCTCGCCCTCGTCAGATTGTGGGCTCAGTTTTACCTGTTCATCAGCCTCAGGGTGCATATGGAAATGCTCACCAGAATCGCAATCACCAACAGAAACCCTACTAAGACTACCTGCAACCCAATGAACCGAATTGCTGGACAAACTTGTTTAATTTATCTATAATTCTTACTAATGTACAAATCATTCGTTTAATAAACTAATTGCAACTGAAACCCAATTTGAATAGGAAGCTTTCTAGATTTGAAAGATGTTTCCGGAAGAACTAAATATGAAAGTGGTTCCCAAATGTATAATTGGAAACGTACTTGATATCTAGAATACTTTTTTTCGAAAGCGAACACTTTGTCGATATGTTTTTACCTTGAAATGTTATTGCTGTAACCTTTGGTGATATTTTGTGAACTGAACAGCGTGGCCTGAGAAACGTTTCTGTGTCTGTGTCAATTATTTATTTCATTTATTAATTAAAGACCCGGTAATTTTGTTAGTACATGAAAAAATGCGTATTTAATCCATTAGAGAAATCCTTTGTCAGAATTCGATGGGCTTTCATTTGATCCTAAAGAAAATATAATTCTATGAGCGTTTAGACTTACCATTTTTGATGGAAGACCCCAATTTTCGGTTATTTAACTAGACTAATCGTAGCTTAAAATCAAATTTAAGACGTATAAATGTGTATGTACTTAGATGGTTACTAAATTGTTGTCTAAGCAATGGCTAGGAATTAAAAATTTTGGTGGTTTCTTGTGGAAAAATTTTACATTAAATTTCATTGACCTATTATTAAACAACAACAATCTGTGTCTGGCTTATCAAAGTTGGTAGAGTGAATCAGTTCGTTAACGTTTGAACTCTGCAACTTGATGACATGTAAATATTCTCGAGTTTGAGACACTCAGATTAACATTCTGGAGAGTTGAAAGTGCAACTTGAGTGTAAAATTTCCAGTTACAGTTTATTCACATTCCAGAGATTATCTTGTAAATAATTAGTTGACTGTTTTTAAGTTTGTTTCTGGAATAAAGTATAAAACTGCCCACATTCGGCATAGTTAGCATCAGTTGTGTCTTCAACATCCTATCCTTCAATACATCTACCACAAATATCCTTAATAAATATGGCATTCCGAATTGTTGCTGTGCTCTCTGTCCTGGCCGTTTTGGCACAGGGATCGCAACTTTCTTCTGTTGGCCAAGGATCAACCGTGGGATCTCGTACCTTAGGCGTCGTTCCATCTGGCCCTGGTCCTGTCTCTGCCGGTTCTCCAGGACGCTATCGCCCTGTCATTGGATCAGCTGTACCCCAGCCTAAGCGTCCTGTGACAGCCCCGGGATCAGTTGTCGCCGCTCCTGCTGGCGCCACACGTCGTGTGTCAGGATCCCGCCATCAGAGTGCTCTTCCTGTGGCTGCTCCTCGCCCACAGGCTACTGGATCTTACCCACGGGCTGCTGCTGCACCAGCCATCGGTTCTCGCCCTCGCCAGACTGTGGGCCCAGTTTCACCCATTCGCCAGCCTCAGGGTGCATATGGAAATCAGAAACCGAAACCCTACTAAGACTGCCGGCCACCCATTGAACTAAACTGTCAAGCGAACTATGTATAAGCTTCTTAAATATTAATTGCAAATAAAATACAATCGTATTTACATGAGATGGTAGTCCTCTTTATCAGAAAGCTACAAAGTAGGCAATAGCTTTGTCTCTAAAATCTTAACAAAAACCATCAAATCCATCGCTGACATATTCAAGTAATTAAAAGTGCTTGACAGTGTCACAAGAAGTCAGCAGCTTATGTGTGTTTAGAGGTAATTGGTAAGACACATTTTGAAAGTTAATTAAAGCAAGTCAAAATAACGAGCCACTGCAGTGTAAATAGCATGTCAATAAATTTAACTTGCATGCATTACATGTCTTGCCAGAGATTAACCGCTCCACACTTTTTTGGCCAGGCTCCTCTGGCAATGTATAATACATGAAGTGCTGGCCAGCGCAGAAGCCTCTTTTCATACAATTATGGCATATCTATCATTACAAGCTGCTATTGGCTTAATTGGCATATAGAAGACTTCATTAAGGCTTCCATTTGCCATTTCCAGAAAACAAGAAACAATCATTATTTGGGTGGAAGGGAAATTGAACATTTCCACATACTCATAGGCTCGAAATAATAAGAAATGAATGCGAAATGGTGTCCACGGTAACCTTGCCATATACGGCTCAGGGTCAGTTTATTATCCACAACAATGAAAGCAAATTAGGCTTACGATTGTCTAAGAAATGGCAAATCCAATTGCTTTGATGGTCGAGCAATAACCAAAAACAAAATCTGTATCAAAAATGATATGTCATGCTGGCCAGAGTTTGAGTAAAATTACGTAAATTGGCCAGGGATTGCCAATTTGAAAGTTCCCCCTTTCTTATGTATAAATTCCGAACCAGCTACAGACTGATCTTAGGTTACTGGGGCACTAATTCGTTTTTTATCTAATCATATACGAAGCATGTTGTTGACTCTTGTAAGCACTTCAAACACCACGGAACAATCTCTGGAAGCCATCTTAATCTGAAGTGAATTACTTTCAGCCAGTCAACACTTAACTCGAACTTTGGTAAAAGTACAAAAATATGCCAGTTAATTGGGAGCCTACTCGAGGCACAATTGCGCTCGTGACTCATACGCAATGTTGTCGCCAGCTGTGAGATCAGAGTGTGAACAATTTTTTGATTATTTATTTGTTGGGCTGACATGCAAGCTTTAGGGGTTTCGGGTTTCCAGTTTCTTGTTTTAATTTTAATTACATTTTTCGTATACAATTAGCTAACAAATCAATAAAAATAAGACAAAAACCAAGCGACAGAAATAAAACAAATAAGAAAAACATTGTGCGAGTATATCAGCAATTGCTCAATCGCTTCGATCAAATAACAAATAAGTTTGTGCCGAATATTGACATTTCGTAAGCATTTGAAAAGTGAACGCAGCAGCAGCAGCCGCGGCAGCAAGACCAACCGAAACACACACACAAAAAGAGAAGAAAAAACCGAAATGCAGTGCGTTGGTAAAAATCTTGAACATGTTAAGAATGCTGGCAAGGTTGTCTGCCGGAGCAGCAGCTGCTGCTATGGCACTACTGGGGCTGCTGGCGTGGGTCTTAGTCTCGATCCTCAAACGCCGTCTCAATCCGAGAGTCTAACTTAATTAAATTGGGTTTTATGTGCCGGACTGGATCGGCCGTTTGGGGCCTGCTGGTGCGCTTGGCCCAGTCGACCGTGGCGAGGTGAGGCTAATCAAATGGCCAAATTGTAGGCGCGTTACCATTCAATCCGTTGGCCGACGAGTAATGAGTTTTTATTTTGTCGGCTACACGACTCCATGCAGGCTGTATTATGATGTACATGGACAGGGTCCGTCTAACGATAAATATCAATTAAGGCTCCATCAAATGGCTCAATGGCAGCGAGAAAAATTGAAAACTAATACCTCAGACATGCTAATGTTTTGCTCTACATTGGGGCTATGCGTAAACAAAAATGTCACACGCCATTAAAAATTAATAGCATGTTTAAAAAAACAAAACTGAAGAAACCGCAAATCAGGCGCTGCAAAGAGAGAAGTGGAGAAAAAAGGAGCCAAACTCGATGCAGTCAAACCGGGTCGATAATACAAAATTTTCGGTGCTTAATGCTTAGACAACAGCGACGGCCGCAAACAAAAATTGAGTTAAATAAAAGAACAAAAAAAGCGTGGCACAAACAACTTTTCAAAAAAATGCGTGGTTCATATGTACATTGTTAATACGCTTGTTGTTGTTGTTGTTCTTGTTGTTGCTGTTGTCTATGCTGCTGCTGGCTCAAAAATGTTGTTGCACAATATTCGTGCGTTCATGCAAAGCAATTGTCAAATGCGACAAAGCCCAAAGCCAAAGGCCACAAAATCGATACAGATTCAGCTACGGAGAATGAGCTCCTGCCACCACAAGAAAAATCATTTTGCGGTGCTTAGGCAAAATTAATTTCAACTGCTTCGCATTTTGACGTTTTCTGGCCGCACTATTTGTTATATTTATTATTGTTGATCTCATTTTATTGTGTGCTGCTACTCACTCCTAATTTTTGAGTTATGCCGAAGGCTTTCCTGATTTGTCTGTGCGGCTTGACAAATTAAATTAATTGGCTCCAACTGATACGTATGCCCTAGCTCGGACTGGGACGAGGCTCTAAGTGATTGGTCTGCCGGAGGTGCAGCTTGTTTTGGCAAATTGCAAGAAATATACGAAAAATACCAAGCCACAGATTGAGATTTCCTTTATACATGGTCATGGAAGATTGTGGATAGTGATTGGATTTGGTGGTTGTCAGTATTAATTGGGTATATTCCTGTGATGAGCGTTTTATGATTGGGTTGTGCTATGACAGATGTTTTTTTCTATGACTAAAATCAATTTGAAACGAATCCTTGGATTAGAATGGAAGGAACTCCGTCAGCATTTACACTGAAATATTTGTTTTCGAGTATTTTTGATAATTTATATCCAAATATCAGTGCCAAAATTAAGTTCACAAAATGAATAGTTAAATAATAAATACATTTTATTAACGATCTCCTGCGGAACGAGTTTACGCGTAGCGATTTATATTCACAGCTAAGTCTTAAATCTAAATTGTATTTTTAGTGCAGTGATTAATGGTGAATATTTATCACCGTAAAATCGTTTGGTTTATGAGACTCTTGGCGATAATGTTTTAGTTTGGGTTTCTACCAATTAGCGGAATATTAAATCAAAAGACTTGGGAGGCGAACTTCGCACTAGAAAACACTCAAAAGCGCAGCCTTAAACACACCACAAAGCGAACCCAACTCGACTCAAACTCAACTTTCACTCAAGCACGACGATGAAGGCAAGCTCAAGCTTCGTCGTTTGCTCTCGTCTTTGGGCGTCTGATCGTTGAGTTTGCTGCTTCGTTCGCCGATGCCCGTGGCATGCCGGCAACTTGGCTGCTGATAACCAAAGAAAAAAGCCGTTGTATTGGCTGCTATCGCTGCTGCGGTCGCTGTCGGTGTTGACGTCGGAGCCGGCCTCTCCGATCGCTGCCGCTGCTGCTGTTGCTGTTTCTTCTTTTTGTCTTTTCTGTGGCAGCGTTCGACCGGCAGTGTTCAGTTAATATTTGGACACACTCCGAGGAGGTTGTGCAGGCGGACAACAGTACATGGTAGTAACGGTACCCAACACCCAGTGCATACAAAGTGATCTTCTGTGTGTGTGAAAGTGTGGCCGCGACGCGAAGCAGGAAACGGGCCGCTAACCAGCAAGTGTCTTCGATCAAAAATAAAAGAAAAGAAAAAAGAAATAACCAAAAGGCCAGTGACAAAAGGGTGAAACTCGAGAGTAAAAGTTGTGCTGCAGGGAAAAGCCTCACTCAGTCGCGGACAAGTGCTCCCTCCTCCCGCCCATTGGGTTCTCAGAAAGTGCAAAAGACTCTGGCAACGAACTCGCGGCTAAGTCTGCGGCAGCCGCGCCGAGCTCCCACCCGTACTAAAGCACCATCGAACCATCGCAGCAGCCAAAAAAGGCTTAAGATTAATTAAGGCCAACACAGTCCGCATCGAACTTAGCGTGGGGCATCGTCTCTAGTTTATTGCCTTGTCGGCCATAATTGGATTAATTTGCAGCCTTTAGCCATTGCGTGCGAAAAGTATTCGGAGACCAAAAACAAACAAAAAGGCAACAGCCAAGCGCATTTAAAGAAGTCATTAACAAGTCCAACAACGGCCAACGGCCAAGTGGCAACGTGCAACGTCAACGAAATGATCTTAAGGTATGTAAGGTGTCTCGACTTGGCTATTTTTTAATGAGCTGCATTCTCATTTTTGGTACAAATGTTTCCAGTTAATTTTCTAACATAGAAGCCGCCCAACGCCATGCCGCGTGTGTGGCAAGTGGTCATAGTCGCATCGTATAAGTAGTGGCTAAGAATTGTGTCTTACACAGTCGTCGTCGTCGTCGACTGGTTCTTGACATCTTTTCTTTAACCGTTTTTATGTAATTTTTAAGCGTCTAGCGCTTTGTTATGACAACTTTTTGTAAACGAAGTTCTACGAAATTCTTCGAAATTCTTTTGTTTTCTTTTCTCTTTGGTACCCAGTAAATCTTAGAGCACGGTGCGGGGAATGTTCCATTTGTGATGAAGAATGCATTTCCGATTGTCATTTCCGTCTGTCTGTATACAAAAATTAAAAGAAAAAAACATTTTATGTGCGTTCCAGAATAAAATGTTGTACTCAAAAAGTGGGTATCTGTTAGTCGGTATGTCTTCAATAGTGTTCTCACTTTATGTATTTTGTGCGCTCGTGCGTGTGCGTGTGCGTTGGTAACTGGAAAGTTCTGACTCGTTGGCACAGAAAGTTTTTCGTTTGGTATGCGGCATTCTGATGATTTTGGCTGCATGATAAAACGGCATTGCGCCATATTAGTACATTGATTCATCCATTTATATTCAGGTTGAGCCATGGAGCTCTGAGCCATGAGTTGGATGAGTTATCTGCAGAGTCAGGCCCGGCTTTCTGTGTGTCTGTGTGTAAGCTCTGCTTGTCTAACAACTTCCCATGCTAATGGTTTCCTGCCACTTTCTACTAGTGTTTCTTGGCCCCCGGCCACGCGCCATACCCAACCCCCTAATGATGTACAAATCAGCACCCAAAAACAGCGAAATTAATGAGCATACAGGTCACGCTCTTGGCCGTCTCAGCTTCCGCTGCGTTGAGCCGCACCGCTCCAAACTGATCCGCCAAAGTCGCACCTCAGATACGGGCTTAATATGGGGCTCAGCTGGGGTTTTCGGTTTCGGTTTCGATTTAAATATCAATTAAGCCAAAGGTGAAAGATAAGTCTTTAAGCAGGCAAATATACTTAGGAGTAATATTTAAATTGTTTTTTTCCTCAGTATCAATGATAGTTGCAAGGCAATCGGGCTGGAGCTTATCCGCTTTTGCAACAAGGTTGGGCACCGCCACCCGCCCTCATTTTAATCAGCCAGCCAGACAGTACAACTAGCAGCCAGACGATCAGCCAGCCGGGCGTGTCCAGGCTATTTGTCATTACTGGGACCCGTTGCGTTGTTTCTTGTTGACTTGGCCATAATTTGCCGGCATGTTCTACGTCCTAACGGTAGTACCTGGTGGCGGCTCACACCCAACTGGCCAAGAAACTGACTAACGGCTGCAATAAGCATAAAACCCGGCGTTGCCGGGACTTAGCGTCTAGCTGCTAATTGACTGTGCTCTGCTGGGTCGCCTCGTTCGTTGATTTGTTTTTCCAAATCTCGACTGCAGGCCACCATAAAAACAGAGTTATGACCAAGAACAGTCTTAGACTGGGCTCCACTCTGTTTCTTTTCTTTTTTTTTCTGCTCTGGCCAAACGGGGTCATTAACATTGGATGCGAAGTTCAAATCGGGTTGCACAATTGGTCGCAATTGTTTGTGTTTGTGTTTGAGTGTGTTTGTGTGTGTGCCCCTGCTCTATGTTGAACTTCATGTCCAACCAGTTGCCAGCTGAAATCGATCAGGCTGCAGGCGGCAGTCAGCGTTTTACTTTCTCCTTAAATGTAGAAGACGAGAAACGGAGCAGCAAACGGGTTGATTTCCTGACTGCCAGCCTGCAATTGTTGGCTGCATCTGCCTCGTGACTTGCCAGAAATCCAGTCCAGCCCGTCGTGCCTCGGTTTGCCTTGCCACGGCAAAATGTTATAAAATGAAGACATAATTGTGGCCATAGAGAGCGGAGCCAGCCGGGCCAAGCCAGGCCAGGCAGGTTGGTAGGCGGGAAGCGTTGATTGCTCTCCTGTTGAATTTGTGTCAAGGCTGCCAGCACCTCAACTTGCAGTTTGCCGATTTGCATGCACATAAATCAGACAATCGGCCCAATCCCGGACTGGGCTGGGCTTTGGCTGGTGCCAAATTGGAAAGCGGCAAAGTGGCGATCGCGCGAAGTGCATTCAATCGATGTCGAAGTCAAAGTCGAGATCGGGACTGGGCGATAAAGCGTCGCATTGGGCTGCGTATTAATGAGTGCCAAATCGATCAATGTGGGTGCCTTTGTTATGGCCAAATAACAGCCAAAGGCTACCAGGCTTTGACTGCCTCTGGCTGTGGCTCTACCGTCGCCTCTGGCCACTGGCTTCGTTACATAAACTGCCTTACAAGGTTCAGCAGACCCAAGCCAAGAGCCCAGACAACGGCAGTCAAAGCCATGACTTGTGGTAGCATATTGCCGTGGTTTTCCTCTTTTTTATGGGCATAATGCCTGCCTGATGTGTTTGCCACAATTACTCGCACAACTCATGCCCAATCCCCAGCTCAAACCCTCGAACATAAGAAATATTGAAACGACTTATGGCTCAGCCTCACATTGATGGATAAATGGAGGTACATCTATGGATGTACGAGTATATGTAGGTACCTTTATTTAGCAACTGCTCGATTTCTTAAAGTGAATGTTGACCAACATTCACTTTTGACTTACAGATCTCTTTCGGCTGTGGATGATGATGCTGCCGCTGCTGCTGCTGTGGCTGATGATGCGCTCTTAATGCGCTACATTAACGTAAATTACTTAAAATCATTTCACTTTCAAAAGCCCCGATTCACGTCATGCCTGCCCACAACAGGCAACCTTTTGAATTTGTTTCCCATTTTCGATATATATATTTTTAATTAGATTTTTTTTTGCATTAGCTAAACATGCTTTGATTTCGCGAAACCCGTTGATTGATGTTATAACAAAAGAAAGTCGGAGAAGCAGGGATCATGAATGGCATGGTGATGCCTTGATTGAGTGGATGAAAGATGGAGTGATGGAGGTGGAAGAGCGCTCTTTATGAATGGACGCCAGGGGTGGGCCTCTTATTACGATGAACTGATTCAGGTTCAGTGCCGACACATGTTTATGCCACTGAAAAGTGCTTCAAAACTCAACAGATCTTTTATTGGTTTATAGCTGACTCACGGGCCGAGAAAGTGTTACAAATAGCTCTGACAAAATGAAACTTTATTGGGGCACACATGAAATACCAATTGTACACCCAGCGCACCAGCGTGAGAACCGAAAGTGAAAAGTGTTTGTATTCATTTCAAACACTGACTGAGATCAGGGCAGGCCTTGGCGCTTATCAGCGGAACGTCTGCTAATTGAAATGCAGAAGTTGTCGACGCAATTCGCTGCAAATTGGTGCCTCAACTCGGCACAGCTACAGATACGGCTATGAATCGGATCGTGAGAGTCGAGGTAACCCAAATGCAACCGTCAAAATTATGTGGTAACTAAGGCAAAACTATGCTGCAGGCACTCAGGCACACAGGCAGATGCAGCGGCAGAAGCAAAAGTACTCGAAACATAAACAGAAACAGATGCAACTGCCAGTTACGAGTACACAAACACATATCTATATTTCACAAAACAAATAAAAATAAATAAAAAGGTATTTAAATAAAGCAAAAGCGCAAAAAAATGTATGCTGCATGCTGGCATGCTGCGGCTACGCAACACTCAAATTCAGACAAACTGAAAAATGCCGAAGCCCCAAAGTAAAGCAAAACCGAACCCGAATAATCACTTGGCTCATTTGTAGGCAGGCCGAGTGGAGTGCTTGCAACATTCGCACTCAAATTGATGATGATGATGATGATGATCAAGACGATGTGCCAATTGCCAGACATCATCAGACATACCCGAGCTATTGAATGCATAAGCCCGGGTAGCCTACTACACAAAATTTGGTAATTGTTGCAGCTATTTTTAGGGGGGGAAATCTGGGACTCGGATCGACCGGCACGGTGAAAGGCGCCTGCCTGTGGCTATAACATCACGTGGCGTGCTCTTACGCGGTACATACCCATACACAGCCGCCTACATTGCCATTGTCTGAGGATGCT
This sequence comes from Drosophila subobscura, assembly GCF_008121235.1. Classification (NCBI taxonomy): domain Eukaryota; kingdom Metazoa; phylum Arthropoda; class Insecta; order Diptera; family Drosophilidae; genus Drosophila; species Drosophila subobscura. Next base: position 22,732,354 of record NC_048533.1, on the reverse strand, counting down.
CAGCCGCTCTGTCTCATAGAAGTGCACTTCAAACTCCGCTAAGAAAGTCAAGGCGGTTGACTTTGTTAGAAAAGGCGAAAAAAGGCATTCAAAATAGACATCATAGATGCAAAAGTTGTTTTTCATTTGATTTATGTACAATCAATGGCAGGTCTCTGGACAGCAGCCAGTTTTGCATTGAGCTGCACTTCATAATGTTCGTAGATTTTGGTCAATAAGTTGGCATTGAATCAACAATATTGCCAGCTATGAGGCTGTGGGGCTGACTGGCTGTTTTACTGGGTCTGGGACCAGCCGTTGCAATTTGTATGCAATTAGCCGAGAGCTTGCCAGGTATAAATCTGCAAGAGGCGGTCGCACAATTAATAAGCTGTTAAAGCGTAAAATGCCGTCAGATTGCCAGCTTCGGTTATCAGTCAGAGCAAAGATCGGCGGTGTTTCAGCCCCCGATAGCGGCCCAGGCACTGACACAAGTTGGCCAGTTACATAGCTGCGGCTACAGCTGCAGTTTTGGTTACATTCTATTTGAGCCTAGTCCATAAACTGCACGTAAGCCGTGTCCGATGGCTATCTGGATTGCGTGCGTGGACCGAGTTGGCTGCTTTTTGGTGATATATCAAACCCTTCACATATGCCGAATATCCCAGCCTGTGAGTGGATTTCCTCAGAGCGATTGGATCGTGAGTGGCTTTGTGGGTCAGAGTGGCCCGAATTAAGGCAGCTTTGGCCCGCTTATCTTAGCCCATAACTATGTCCCATCAAATCTGCATTGCCAATTTATGGCCCAGTAAAAAAGAAGGCGACAGTAATGCCACATAAATGTGCGTCATGTTGCAATTGCCGCCGTCTGACACAGCGACTGACTACCTGCCTGCCTGCCTGTGTATCAAGTATGCACCATGTGTTCTCTATAGACTTTTATTTGGTTTCAGCTTTTTACACCGCTGCAATCGAAATGCCAAACGGATGTGAAGACATGAGCGCTACCTGTCTGTAACAGACTCACAGATCTGAGAATCAATTAAGCAATTGGCCGGTGCAAAGCGTTCAGTTGAGCAAAAGCTAAGTGCAACAATTAAAAGTGCCTGCGGCTGGCTGGCATTAGCAATCAGCAATACAAACGAGATTCACTCCGCATGGGTTCCATTGGTTATAAATAGAGCTGCAATTCTGACTCCATGTTTATCTTTGCATATCGAAACTATCTCACACCTGTGCACTCGCTTGTTAGCTTCAATTCAGCATTTTAACTAATTTTAAAACGAATTTTTGCGAGCGAGATCTCTAAAAAATTTGTTTTTCTAGGACAAGCATCGTAAAGCCCACGTTATATTCTTGACTTATGATTTTGGTTGGTCAAAGCAATTTGGACTCGTTCGTTCTGGAACTTGAGAACATTGTTAAAGTGTTTTTATTGTCCAACTTTTGCTTCTCAGCGCAGAATTATACTCGTGAAGCTTATTGTGGGGTTGGAAGAAAAGAATGAAAACGTTTAGTAAATGACAGAGCACCTCAACAAAGCTTAAACCATTGAGCAAAACAATGAATATATAATATATATTATAACATATTATAAATTCGTTTAACACTAATCACAGATTCCACTCGACTATCAGGCAATGCCAGTCAAAACTCTGAGCGAAATGGTGCGAACGTATAACGGAGACCTTCCCATGAGCGTAGCTAATCCATCAACAATTTAGAGTTAAATGGGACTCAGCAGGCGTGAAGAAATGCATATATTCAAGTATTATTTTTATACGCAATCAAGCAATCAAAAAAGTATCAACTTAATCACTATCAATAAAAATGCCTTGCAGACAGATTATGAATTTCTCTTTAGTACTCTACGTATCCAAAGTCATTTCAACACATTTGCATGACAACTAGCAGCAACAGCTAGCTAACAAGAAGCCAGCTGAAGCAGCAGCAGCCACATGCCGAGCAGCAGCAGCAGATTTCCATAGAAAACCTGGCAGACAATGCGAGCGCGATGTGGCAAGCAGCAGCAGCGCCAGGCCGCCACAGCACACGAACAAAGAAAGAGACAAACAAAAAGTCCTATGCACTTGGCACGCCCCTGGTGGTGCCTGGGCTGGGTAGGGGTAGGTGTAGCGGTAGGGGCTCTGTGCCAGGTATTACGGCAAAGATGACATAAGTAGCAGCAGCATCAGAGCAAACTATACGAGTACGATACAATCAGCAGCCATACGAGTACGAGTATGCATTGTCTAACAATGCATCGGGCAATTAACGTATGGCTGAGGCAGAAACAAAATATTATTAGCAAATGTCAACTTTAAGATGCGCTTCAAAATATGCACAGATCTGGTTAGCGGCTGCAGTACAGGACCTATATATATACATATGTGTACGTATATCTGGATGAGATTCTCCCAAGTTGGCGACTTTAATTGGGCAACTGCGCCCGTTCTTTGTTCGTGTCTTGTGGGACTCGCTGTGCGACCCCAAAAGGTTGCCACGGAAAGTTGACAGCTCTGGTCACACACAGATATGTGTGTCATCCAAGTGTTGGCTTCTCTGAGCGAGTGACTTAGATAAGTCGAAGCTGCAAATTTATGTAAAAGTCGTTTGGCCAGCCACCGATCGAGGAGCCAAAATTAATTGACTCTTGCGGGCAGGTGTAAAGATATACCATATACCAAAAATATATTTACAATATATGTATGCATGTGACTATGCATAAATTCAGTTTGGGGCTGGTGCTGGTGCTGGTGCTGAGGCTGAGGCTGTAACTGGTGCTGGCCAGAAGGACGTTGCGTGCAGGCCTTTCACAAAAGTTGTCGCCCCAAAGGCGAGCAACAATTAATTGACTTACGCAGTGGCCTGCTGGCCCGCAACTCTGATCTGCATCTCTGACTTCTGCGTCTGTCCAGGCAGTCAATTAAGTCAGCGATCTACAGACCATGCGCCGTCCCTCTCCCAGTTGCCGTCTCCGTCCACCGTCCTGGCCAATTTGTGAGCCGCGCACGCGTGGCAGTGTCTGGGCGTGGCAGCATGTCAACCCCAGAGCTCTAGTCTGTGTGGGCGAATGCGTTTTGTTGGCATTCTAATTGCCCTGTCATGATGGCTAATGAACGAAGTGCCATTTGGTGAGCATTCCACTCATAACGCAAAATACTTATACGAGTATGTTGCACGCTCCGCGCACTTTGAGGTCCATAACATTTTTGATTTGTGTGAAATATTTAAAGGGCAACCTTGAGCCAAATTCATGTCTGTGCGAATAACAAAATGAAATGAAAGTGGTTCGCCGGTCACGAGTTTTAATAAGCATTTAATCCAGTTATCTCCCAAAAGTATGAAGTTGCAAATCATGGAAGCTGTACCTGAATTATATGACTGTGTGTAAGTCTTCTGTTTACTTTCTGCTCTTGGGATTATCTACTTGGGACTTGGGCTATACAAATTACTGTCGGATAACAATGCAGTCTCTTGTCTCCACTCTGCAGGCTGCATTTGTCCGTATAATCCAATCTGCAATTCAAAATAAAATAGTATTCGATAATACAATAGAAGATCGTTGACTTACTCTGATTGCGCTGGCAATTCTGATTTCGCAGTGTGCATGTATTGGGGAAGGTGCAGACGTCGGTTATGCCACGACGTGTCCAAGTTGCACAAACAGGACTGAAGAGCCTGGTACAGACTCTCGGGCATTGTCCCTCAGCCAGAGACAGGCAATCAGAACAATAATGCAAAGAGATCTCATCATATTGACAAAATTTTTGTGAATGATATTTAATTCTGGATACGCCCATTTATAGGGCAGAGCCCGACAGATGTTCTGAGCAGAAGAAAGTAAAAACTGTGCCCGTACAAAGAAGTTCATTGAAGTGAACAAATTTCACACTTTACCGAATGAGGCTACTTGTACTCCACAGTTATACTCAGATCCCCTCCAATCTGTAATGGACTTGTAATAAACTATACTGCCGTTGTGATTAATATGCAAGTTTAATGATTTATTGCTTGGGCAAAATATTGTAGACGGGCGCAGCCTATTGTTTCGCCTGGGCACGGTCCATTTCTCCTTACAATCCAATCTGCAAGAAAGCAATGGTAAGTATATCATAATTTCATAAATATCGCTTGCTTACTCCGATTTAGCCGGCATCTCTGTAGACGAAGAAAGCATTCATTGTGGATGCTACACATGTCGGTTCTGCCATTACGCGTCCATGTGGCACAAATACTACCAGTATCCATCGTACAGTTTTTGGGGCAGTTTGCTTGGTCCGTAGCCAGAGCCAGGCTGCTTAGGGCAATCAGCAGAATGAGGCTAAGAGATCTCATGATGTTGACAAAACTTTTGTGACTGACTCTTAATTCTGGATAAGGCTATTTATAGGGCAGAGCCTGGCATATGTTTTGGGCAGAACACAAACAATTTAGTTCCTGAAACTTTTGTGCAAATACTGCTTTATTCCCGTACAATAAGATTCCTTCATTTATACAATTGGATGCCTTGAACAAAGTTCACTACAGAAAAGTATGAGTTCATTTAAATCATCTGTCAATTGTTCTGATACTGACAATAATATGCAAGTTTATTGAATTATTACAGTGCTTGGGCAACAGAAATTACAACAATTTTACTGTAGCAGGGATCTGCAGTTTCTTGTTTGATCAGTGCAGGCGACATTTGCCCTTAGAATCCAATCTGCAAGGACACCAATTAGTTTTTCATAGTTTGATAAATGTCGTTGACTTACCCCTATTGAGCTTGCAAATCTGATTCCTCATGGTGCATTCATTGGGGAAGGTGCAGATATCGGTTATGCCACGACGGGTCCAACTGGCACAAACAGGACTAAAGAGCCTGGTACAGACTCTCGGGCACTGTGCCTCAGCCAGAGCTAGGCAGCTTAAGGCAATCAGAAGAACGATGCAAAGAGATTTCATGATGTAAAAAATCAAGTGAATTTTGGTTAACTCTAGTGAAGGCTTTTTATAGGGTAGAGGCCGGCAGATGTTCTGAGCTAAACATTTGTGCAAATACTTGAGTTTTCCCCTACAAAAGATTCATTGAAGTATACAAATTATCAGATTTACTGCATTGGGTTACCTTTTCAGGCCCCCTTCAATGTGTAATGGAATACAGGGCCCATGTTGTGGCACGTCCGACAAGGTATCACATTTAATGTGGTCTCTTGAAAAGAAAGCCTCAACTGTGCCAAATGAAAAGTGAAAGGACTTAAGTGCGTTATTGTTTCTGCTCGGGCTTATATAAGCGAACCTGCTGCCCAGGGAGCTTTGCCCTTCGGTGGGTCTTTCAATGAAAAGCAAAGTACTTTCACTCTTTAGTGTATTTACCGAGTGTCAGCAGCATCATGAGGTACAACATAAATTTACTATAAAAATATTTACTAAGCATCATTAAAACTTACTCAAATATTTTTTAGTTTTTGCTCTCTTATAGAGTTCGGAAAGTATAAGTAAAACTATAAATAAAGTGAGAGTTATTCGAGAAAAATTCTGTTAAAATATTAGAAAATTCATATCAAACGATTAATGAAAGAAGTTAGCGATTTTGGTAAACGAAAAAACCCAAAAAATGCCCAAAAAACAAGGAAATAATTATAATTATTTGTTAATTGATGTAATTGATAATTGTCAGCCAATTGTTTAGCAAAGTATTTAAAGTTCAGTTACTCAAAGTTCACGTCCTTAAATAATTGAGAAATTAGTCTTTAAATTGCAATTAAATACTTAAACTCATTTTAATTGTTTTCAATTCCCTGCAAGGGTATTTGTGGCAGTCCATGCTTTGATTTATATCAGCGAAAATAAGGGGAACACTGAATGGGTTGTAAATTAAAGCCATATACTTTTACTGTTAGCCACAAATAACAATAGCAATCAATAGCAATAATTATCAAAAGGCATTAACAATTGCCCGAAAATATGTTTTTGTTGCTGCGTTTTTTTGTGGTCGAGTAAAATCTGGTCAGGCGACAAAAGCCAACAAGGCATTAACACGAGCCCCGAAGTCATAAATCCGAGCGCATTAAATCGAAATATAAAAGCAAGGCTGCCAGATGTCAGATGTCAGGTTCTCCCACCATGCCCTGCCTCCACCGAAACGCCCAAAACAATGACCAGTCCAAAAGCAATGACCGTTTGGACTTACCAATACCAATACTTTTAGCTATGGCCACAGACACACCAACACCAAAATGCAAATAGCCCATTGGCAGCAGGGACAGCTGCCATATGTGCCGTTTCGCCGACCTGTGGCTGTTGGCTGATTAATGCTCTTGGCCACGGGCGTGTTTCTATTTGTCAAAGAGGCGTGCCGCCTCCACTGCATATATGCACTTGGGTATAACGTATTAATTTGCCTCTCTGCCACTCGTCTACTTTCAGAATACTTCTGCTCTCCCTTGTGGCCGCCGGCGGGCAGGCGCAGTATCATCAGTTTGGCGAGCAGCTCCAGACGGCCCATGGATCGGAGTGCGCCCTGTTGCTGGCCGGACCTGGTCGCTCCTCCGTCTACGACTACAATGTGAATCTATTCCGCGGCACTCTGTAAGTACAAATAGAGACTGTGTGTTGTCGCTTTTGCAGAAAAAAGTGGCTCGGCAGCATTCTGGGTTATGTTTGAGACTCAAATATTTGAACGTTGACACCGAAACGGCGCAAATGCCTGACTGACAGCCATAAATCTTGGCTCTGTCTCTGGCTGTCGCAGTTTTTTTTTTGCCGCTGCTGCTTGTTTGAGCAGTGGCAACATGGGGCTGCTACCTGTCGATGCTCTACACCTACGACAACATGGCCCAACACAGGCTTTGAGCTAATCATTAGCAACAGCCGCAACAGCAGCAGCAGCAGTAAAAACATATGGGAGAGGCGAGTCGAGTGACGTTGCTGAAGTTGCAGTTGCAAGGAAGCGGTGTGATTGCTGTGCCTTGGGAGGTACCATGGTGAGTGCGCCTGCTGAGTGATGTGATGGCATCTGCTGCAGCACACGACTAGTTGCCACATTAGACAGTCGACGTCTTCATTCAGGCGCATGGGGAAATCAAAAGACTTTTCTTGGAACCCATTTGCGTTTTATTTAACAAACAATTTCTTCCTCAAATCTATTTCTTCTTGTTTCATATAAGGATGCTGGGTTGTCTTTGTTGCGTGATGCTTTCTCTTCCTTGGACTTGAGTGCCAAGGTTGCGCGGTTTTCGGTGCCTCTGTGCTCTCCATTTGCAAGTCCCTTGTAAAAGAATCTTCAAGAACTCGTCTTAAGTTCTTATCCATTGGAAATTTGACTTCTGCCTGGCGACGTTTCTGGACCATTGTATGGTGCGGCTTTGTTGAATTTTTGTGTGTTCCTTGCTTGCGACGTTTCTTCACTTTTCGGGCAGGCGCTTGTGTTGTTGGTTTCCATATTTCGTCCATTATCTGATTGCAATCCCTTGTCGGCCACTGGCAGGGCTCGTTGCTCTGCAGGCGCCACCCTGCAAGTGAGAGAAGTTTTATCCTAAATTCTAAATTAAATTTAATTTCATTTTGCTCAACTCACCGTTGGGCGATGCTAATGCAAATTCGTCAAAGAAGCAAATGTTGAGGAAGGTGCAGACGGTGCGTGTGCCTGCTTGAGGCCTAGAGCCGCACACCGGAGTCTCCTCCAAGGTGCAGTTAGTAAGTGGTCCGGGATCGGAGCTCTTATGCTTGGCCTGGCTGAGGCCAAGTAACACGAAGAAGATCAGGACTGCTGGCAATCTCATTCTGGTCGGTCACAGCACACTATAGGTCTAACCGATGGTTTGATTGGTTTTATATAGGGAAAGAGCTGCCCCTAAGAGGTGTCAAAACAGACCCAAGCCAAAACACTTGCTCAGAATTAGTTCTTAGGTATAACAAGCACGATGAAGCATGGCAGCAGATGGTTTTGGCCTCGAACAGGCCTCGAGCGACGACATCGACGACCGCGACGACAGCGCAGACATATGATGCAGACAGACGCATCATGAAGTCACATGACAGACCAAAGCAACTTATTAGTAAAGGAAAAAAAAGAAACAAAAATGCAAGCAAACCGCACGACTAAAAGCCGCAAACATAAATAGCAAAACAGCAAACCAGCATCCAAACAAATGGCATTGCAACACTTGCAGATGTTAAAGGAAAAACGGAAAAACGTAAAGACGAAAAAACGGAAAAGCTGTAAAATAAACCCACCTGTGCTGCCGTGGGGCCGAAACCACCATTCAGATGGCAGACTTTTGTCTTGAAATGATTTCGAAAAGTGACTTTGAAACACTGCCAAGACACAATGCCTCCCGACGTGAACTTCAGCCAGCACTTATGGCACTGGCCTGGCACTTGGCCGCCAGCACAGATATCTATATTTTAAATGTCACACGATCCAGATCGAGATTGAGCCGCTGAAAACTGTTCGATGCTCTGATCGAATACGAGTATCTGTGTGTGTGTGCGGGGGTCATCTGGAATTGGAGCTAATTTGGGGTCGCCGGCCATCAAAACGTGAGTCTGCAAGATCGTTAAAGCTGACTTTGGCTTGGCGTGGATGTTGAACCTGGCTGCGTTGCGGTCAGCTGGGGGAAAAATGCAGCCAACAATTGGCAGCGGCAACCTACTTAAACTTAAATACTGGTTTTGGCACGGCCACTTTCATTGCGGCCTCTGCAAAAAGAAAAAAAAAACTGTTTGTCTACCACAAGTCTGTATCTGTCTCTGTATCTGTATCTGAGTCTGCAACTGCAACAGTAACAGCATCTCTGTCTGCATCTCCGTCTCCCCGCTTACATCTGCGTAAGCGAAGTAGCCCCTTAGAGACACACGATGGTCGCTCTCCATGGTTATGCCATGGGGCGGCCACCGAAATGTTGAGAAAAAGGTGAAACAGACCCGCTCTCGCATAGATAAATGATATTTGAATATTTTGCCAGCGCGTTTACGACACGCTTTTGCAATTATTCACAATATTACGCATACGCCGCAGCAGTCCATGCAACTCAATACGGTTTCGCTTCGATCAGGAAGTGTGTTTGGTCGCGCACCTGCGAGCGCATATTGAATTCACGATCCCCGGGCCCAATATTCGTAACATTAGTTTTTACTTTGCAGCCAAACACACAATCAGGATAACAAGTACGAGTACAGGTACAGGTCCGAGCCGCACAGAGACTGTGCGGGACTCTGGCAGTGCGTGCCGCATGCAAGCAACTTTCTAGTTGGCCCAAAACTCTCCGGCTATGCGCACATTGAACTTACCACGCGCACTAAATTTTGTGGCTAACTAAGGTTGTTTTTTTCCTTCCTTTTTGCTTTTGCACAAAAATTAACTGGCAGACCAGTTAAGTGCCAGACATTGCCATTTTCGATTTCAATTTGACAAATTTGCCTAAGAAAAATGCGTGGCAACTTGGCGACTTGCCATGGCGAAGATGAAACGCACTGACAACAAAAATAGCCATGCTAATTCACTGTACAAGTTTTCACAATATATCTAAAGATATCGGGAAAAGGATTTAAAATAATTTGAATACCAAAACCAAATAAAGTTTTATATTTGGAAAAGAGTTCGTCCAATAAGTATCTTCAGTACATCAATACTTGTATCCTTTTTGGATACATGATGCTGTGGTGGGTTTGGTATGCTCCATTAACGGATACGTACGCATTTAATGGCTGCAAGTTCGTGAAAAATGTTGCTTTTAGCTGAAATGGTTTTGCATTGCGTGTATTGGCCATGTGTCTATGTCGCTGCTATTTGTTGGACATTTTTCTCTGTTCGTTTTGCTGTTGCTTTTGCTGCTGCTGCTGCTTCTACTGTTGTTGCTGCAATTACTTAATACTTACGCATTGTTAACACGCATCGTTGTCGCCTGACACGCGTTTTACATGTCGCACCATTCGAGGAAGTGGCTGCCCCCCATTTAAGGGGAGGATTTTCTCGGGCAGATGCCCAACATAAGAAATTTGCGTGTTTTTGGCATTTAATTAACAAACCGGCTGGCAAACACATAGAGAGACAAAAATATGCAATGTTAAAGTTAAGTTTGTTACTGTAACAGTTACAGTTGGAGCCACAGTTGTCCGTGTTTTGTTTTGGCCACAGCCTCCGCGAGATGGAGATGTCGAGGCTGACCGTTTCCTGTTGCGCGGAAAATCCGCCACAAGCCGGTCGACTCTAGTCATATTCAGCTCCGATGGTTAGGCTGATGGCTCCAGGCTGGACAAAGGTCTGATGGTACCATTTGTTAGTGTCCAAGACAACTGGAAGTGTATTGCATTAGCTATCGTTATTCCATATAATCCAATTTGTACCCACTAATGTCACCCTGCCGCACCACCACATCGAAGCTGCGGCATTGGAAATAACACTCGGGTGGGGGCACCAGCAGCCAGCGCTTGCTGCCTGCCAGCTGCGCCTGCCACGACGGGAGTCTCACGTTGTCAATCTGTATGGAAAGAGATGGAATCAATCAATAAGTCCCCAACTGCTCACCCCTGTCGCATACGCACATGCATTTGTGCTCCCAGTCCGGATGTGCCAATGAAGAACCAATCAACTGCATTATTCTCCGAGCTTTCAGGCAGGAAATAGGGTCTGCCGTAGTGCCTGCGAAACTCCTCGGCCGTTTCCGCATGACAATTGCTCCAGCCAAAGTACCACGGCTGCTCTCCCTCCTTCAGTGCCACTCGCTCCTCTGGCATGTCCAATGCCTCATAGATGTCCTCGAATCCCGTCTTGTAGGGCAAAAACTGACAGTCCCTTATGCGCTGCTTACGCATCGCCTTGCCATAGACATCACGAAAGTACCAGTAGTCGAAGAGCTGTTCCAAAGTGATTACTTTTGCTCTGAAGATGTTCCACTGATTGTGCTACCCACCGATATTGCTGTCCAATTTTGTGTCGCATCGCTGACAATAACAGGCGCTCCACTGTATGCATATTTTCTCTCAAACTCCTTCGGACCAATCTCTTGGAGACGTGGCACACTTTTGATGTTTACACAGAACTCACAGCTCTCGGGTGGTCGCAGAGCATAACGCAAGGGACGCGGCAAGGAGAGGGCACAATTCTAAGTGCAAAAGGGAGAGGCAATAAACAAGTCTGGGATCGCGGAAGTCCCTTCCCTCACCTTTCCCTGTAGCTCCTCTTGATAGTACTTCAAACTGACCAGCAGCACAATGATCACCAGAAAGACTTTGAGCCATTTGGTCAACTTTGGACTAAAGTACGAGGTTTCGCCTGAGCTGCGCAACAAGTCCTGAAAATGTTCACCCAAATAGTTTGGCTTATGGCTTTTCAGTATTTGGTTGAGCCTGCTCTGTGCCTGCTTTAGATCCATGCCGATGATGTTGCCTCGACCAAGTCACGTTCCGCACTGTGGCCAGGAATCGAGAGCTGCTCGCTTCATAGCCGCCTGATGCATTCTCCTGGCAATAATTTGATTATCCGCCACTGCGCAGGCCTCTAAAGAAGGAAGGGTGTGTGTGTGGGCTTGTGGTAGCATGTGATAAGGGACAAATTGTCTGTTATTGCCAATTGAAAACACTTTCACATCAATCTGTTCATTGTGGCTCTTTGCAGGAATCCCTACAACAATGGACCCGGCACTTGCATCACCTACGATGCCATCAATGCGGCCTACTTGGATGCACGGAAGCGTATACGTAAGTGGGAGGACTGGGGAAGTGGGTCTCTCTTTATGAAATGGATAATATAATGTCTTGGGTGTGTTTGCAGATGTGGCACAACCCAAGTCGGACTGGAAGCCGGAGGAGCTGGCCACCGTGGGCGAGCTGCTGCTCGACATTTCCATACAGTTGGCTCGCACGTAAGTAATCCACGGTAAACGCATTTGAAAGTTGCCCTGACACGCCCACCATCCAGCTCCCTCGGCACTAATAACCGTTGCCAAATAACGCATGACAAGGCAGTTAAGTCGTGCAACACGGTTAAGACCGCCTGCAGTCATCGAATATGTATGAGATTTCGGCCTGTCTTGTCTTGTCTTGTGTTTTCTTGTGTTTGCCAGCCTTCAAGGTTCTGTGCTCCGCCGAAATCGGAACATAAAAGCATCTGCGGGATATGTATATGGAGTTTTTTGAAAGTCTGGCACATGCAAATGCTAATTGCAATGCCGAAATTTGTGCTCCGCGTGCTCTGACTGATGGCCAGTCACTGGTGCACAGGCACTCGAGTTGCACACGAGGCCTTCTTCCATGCGCTACACGCTTCCCCACTGCCGCAACCGCATTTTTGGCATACAAAAATATTTGCAGCTATTTGTTGAGCTTGCAGCAGATGAAAACAAACGCGGATTATGCAATGAACCGCTGTGCCAGACACTGAGCCACAGTGAGAGTGCGCGTGACTATCTTCCCCGATACTCCGATCCAAACCCGCGCACCCCCCAACACCCAAAGCACCCAGAAGCTGCGGAAGATGCCACACTGCATTTCCAGTTTTATTTCTCCTTTTTATACCCCGTAAACGTGGAGTACAGGGGGTATATTGCATAGACATATCAGAAGGTAGAATAAAGTCGGTAAAGACTTTGACTCACGGAGACCTTTGGCCTGAAAGTATCACTCGAAAAACAAAAATCATTCGGGAAAGGTCCATCCACCAAGGTATCTACAACTTCGATCCTGAAGCCTTTCTTTCTGCACTCTGGAGTTGGCTAACGATTGGCTATTGCATGGCAGTGGAGTGGAGTGGTGAGAAGTGTTGCGGAGTGGTATGTGGGTAAGCGGGTTGCCAAGTCAGTTGGCCACAGTTGGCGGCCAGAGCATGTGCTCAAATGTTGGTCCCCTCTGCCCACGGTGCAATGTGTTTGACTTTCATTCATCGCGTCTAAGGCTCCGCTCGGGTCGTCTTCGCCTACCGCATCTTCAACTCCAACTCCAACTCCAACTCCAGCTGATGCTCAAGCTGATGCAGCTGCGACTGGTTCAATTGCCGTTGTATAATCTTTTGATTATGGCTAATAACATGTTGTAAACGGCAAAAGGCGACTGGCTGTTGGCTGTTGCCTGTTTTGTGTATGGGCTATTCTATAAAACAAAGAGTCGACTGTAAACAGGATGTCATGCAAATGAGGAGATGTAATGTAATGTAAATCATTGATGGAAGATTGATTTGTTGCCGTGACGGAGTGAATCACGCTGCAAGATCTTTTGTCTTGTGTTTTTTTCGCGGCTTTCACGACCCTAAAGCACCATTGTACCACATCTAAATTGCAGACTCGCTTAAAGACTCAATTGGCTGTGAAGTTTTACAGCTTTCCACTTCCCATCTCACTATCACATCACACACAATAGATGCCCAGAAACAATTTCCCTTTGGCTTTTCTCGCTTTCTCATGCACTTGAGGAAGAGCGGTCTATGGCGTCTGAGGCGGTCCCTTTGGATATTTATGTGTCTATGTGCCGGCACTGTGGTTTTCTCCCCTTTTTCTGGAGCTTTTAATTGCCTATAAATACGAGTTTGTCAGCCTAAGAGACTATCGAGCCAAAATTGAAAAAAGGCCGAGACCAATTGAAAGTAAACAAACAAAAAAGTTTGCCACTGTCAACGTCAGACATCAACATCAATATCTGTCAGTGTTGGCCAGGCCAAAAGCGCGTTAATTACACGCCGTTTGCTAACTGGGCTAATACGTTAATTTTGCAATTTTCCAATAAACATTTCGCGTAGCGCAGAGAATCGGACAGGCAGTCACAGTCAGTCAGAGAGACACAGGAAAGAGCCAAGTTTAGCGATATCCGCAGTTGCGCGATGAACGTGAACCGCATTTAGATGCAATTAATCTCACACAGACTGGCAACTCAATTCGGTTTTCCTTTTATGTTCCAGCTATGGACTGTCCTACGAGGAGATTGAGAAGGGTCTGCCCACGATTGACACATCGAAGACGATGATACGGGAGGTGTGTCCGCCCTTCTTTGCGGGCGTCGAGTGCCGACCGGGAAAGTACCGTCGCTTTGATGGACTCTGCAACAACATTGAGCATCCCACTTGGGGTGCGGCGAATGCTCCCTTCCAGCGACTGATTGGGCCGCTCTATGCGGATGGCATCAACGCCCCACGGATATCGGTTACAGGCCGGGACCTGCCCTTCTCGCGTGTCGTCTCACGCACCATGCATCCCGACGATGGCTATCATGATCACGCGGGCACCGTAATGGTCATTGCCTGGGGTCAGTTCATGGATCATGACTTCACGCTCACGGGCACACCGCTGGGTAGGTCTCGATTTGCAATAAGCAGCTGCGGTGTAAATGCAATCTTGAATCCCCCCACAGATCCCATCAACCGCAACGATCCGGAGGAGTGTTGCAAGCGTCCGCTGCATCTGAAGCATCCCTACTGCAACGAGATCCGCGTGCCAGATGATGATTACTTCTATCGCCTCTTTAATGTCAAGTGCATCGATTTCGTGCGCGGCTTCCCATCGCCACGACCCGGCTGCCGACTGGGTAAGTTTCAATCGACCTTTTCCAATTGGCAGCCCAACTAACACTCCTAAACTCTGTTCAGGATCCCGCCAACAGTTCAACACTCTTACCGGCGTCATCGATGCCAATACTGTGTACGGAGTGAAGGAAGCATTTGCCCGCAAACTACGCACTGGCTATGGTGGTTTGATGCGCATGAATCCCGTGTTCCAGGAGTACGGCCTGAAGGATTTGCTGCCCCTCAAGCTGGACATACCCGACGAGGGCTGCACGCGACCCAACAAGAGCATGTACTGCTTCGAGGGCGGCGAGATTCGTGTGAATGAACAGCTGGTCCTCACCTGCATGCACACCCTGATGGCACGAGAGCACAATCGCGTGGCCACTGGGCTGGCGCAGATCAACAAGCACTGGGACGACGAGACCCTCTTCCAGGAGGCACGACGCATCAACATTGCCATTGTGCAGCACGTGACATACAACGAGTTCCTGCCCATTCTTCTGGGCAAGGAGGTGATGGAGAAGTTCGGCCTGGTGCTGCAGAAGGACGGCTACTGGGATGGCTATGATTCGGCAGTGAATCCGGGCATCATTGATTCCTTTGCCGGTGCCGCCTTCCGCTTTGGACACTCGCTGCTGCCCACCGCCGTGGAGCGCTGGTCGAAGGCCCACAAGTTCATTGCCTCGAAACGATTGTCGGACTTGATTCGTCGTCCCTACGATCTGTACCGTGCTGGTGTTCTGGATGAGTACTTCATGGGTCTGATGAACCAGGTGGCCCAGGCCATGGACGACTCCATCACCCAGGAGGTGACCAACCATTTGTTCAAGAAGGAGGGCGCCCGCTTTGGCATGGATCTGGTCTCGTTCAACATGCAGCGCGGTCGCGAGTTCGGCATTCCCGGCTACATGGAGTTCCGCAAGTTCTGTGGTCTGCCCACCTCCAACACATGGGACGAGATGTACGGCTCCATGCCCAATGAGACAGTCCTGCGTTATGGCAGCATCTTTGAGTAGGTTTTCGAGGATTTATTTTCGACTTTTACTTACATTTAACTTCACTTGCAGTCACCCATCTGACATTGATCTGTGGTCTGGCGGTGTTTCGGAGAAGTCGCTGCCTGGCTCTATGCTGGGACCGACCTTTGCCTGTGTCATTGCCACCCAAATGAGTTATCTGCGCCGTGGCGATCGCTTCTGGTACGAGCTGCCCAATCAGCCCTCATCCTTCACACCCGAACAACTTCAGGAGATACGCAAGGCGAAGCTCTCCCGCTTGATTTGCGACAACACCGACTTGATAGACACCGTGCAAATTTATCCCATGGTATTGCCAGATCACGAAATGTAAGTGGAGCTGTCAGACCTGCAATGAGGAGATACCTTACTACATTTTTGCTATATTTTAGTAACCCTCGAGTGCCCTGCAAGAGCGGCATTATTCCCTCGATTGATCTTACCAAGTGGGCAGACTTTGGCAATCATGGCGTGGATCCCTCACTCTATGTAAGTTATTGGAATCTATTTCAAATGAAAGTTTTACTTATCTATTGAACATTTCAGAACTACATTAATGAAATACCCGATACGCTACTCAACTTTAGGAAGTAAATGCCATTTCTGTGTTTGTTTAACAATCTGGATTCATTTTTTTGGCCTCCACATACACTGTCCGTTCTCCTCCTCTGCAGTTCTGCATTTTCATTCTTTCCTACTGCTGCTTAGTCTCTTTACTAGTCTATGCTCACCATTCGCCTCTCCATTCAGCATTTCTGTAGCCAGTCAGTAGTTTGACACTGCCATTTTCTTCAGTTCAGAGCTCTTTCCAGCATTTCCGCGCATACTCGTAAAATCCATACATTTGTTGTATATATTATTATTAAATAGCAGAAATAGAGCGATTAAGTTAAATGATATTGAAGACCGGAAAACCGAACAAGAAACCTTTAATAATTATAAAATTTATTTTTATGTAAGTTTTTGTATATGCAACTATTTTTTAAATAAAATAAAAAAATAAAAAAAGTGTGTGCTGAATTGAAAGGTAAGGCTGAAGAGTCATTCTTCTGGCATGGGAATATTTCTAGTTTTTAACAACTGGAGCTGTCATTTTGTCAATGCTGGAAGTCTTGGCTTGCGTCTCTGTTTATCGGATATTTTTTTTAAATAAGAAATTATTTGTTCAAGTACCAGCAGATGGTTTTAAGAGCCACAAAGAATCACCATTAAAAGTAGTAACTGTAAGTTTATAATTGGAGCAGTTTTAATGGAAAGATAAGGCCAAATATAAAAGACAAATCCTTCTTGTTTTTAACACATAATTAGTTTATTAGTTATTATAAATTTAGTTTATTATAAATTAATAGGAACTCTTTGGTTACGTGCTGGAGGTTTAGTTGTTTGTTTTTTGCAAAAGTCAGTTTCATAATCGTTGTGGTCGAGTCGAAATCAGCAGCCATGATCGTTTCGTGTTTAGCAGCGCATTGACCCAAATCCGCATCTGAGTCAGAGGCCATAAAATTACACACACACACGCAGGAGCACACACTGGGCTAAGAGATGCCTCTCCGGCTCTACTCGAGAGCATTAAGGAACGGAGCTATTGAGGCGATGTCCTCACAGTCTGGTATGGCTTTGCCTTTGAATTTGAGGCAGGAGAGCGCACAGGTCTGGCCCTGGAAGTAGTCGCCGAGCATGGTCTTGCACTGGACGCAGTTGTTGAGACACACCTGTTGAAGAAAAGGGTAAGCAAAAGTGTTAATTGGCCATATATCATCGGCACAGGCTGATTTATTGAGACAAACCTGAATGAAATCAATGCCGCCCATCGCATCTGCAAGTAAGCAATTAAAATTGAAATTGAATATGCCAACGAGGAGGACTCGAGCGACTGCAGACTTACCAAAACGCTTGCCATAGTGACCGATGGAGGGCAGGGCATCCCCGAAGTGCAGCAGGGAAAGGGCAACTACCACGACGGTGCACAGTACTAAGGGCTTGGCGTTCATGGTGGGTGCTGTGTTGATAAGTTGATAGTAACTTGGTGTCTGATGTCTGTCGGATATGGCCGGGAGCTTGCTGGCTTGCGACTTGGCTGGTCTAGAGCGGAGTTGAAATAATTATTATCGCTCGTTTGTCTTCTTATTTTATATACATATGCTCGGCCCAAACGCAGATGCGAAAGCTTAATAACGTAAAGAAGTCTGAACAGAAACAGAAACAACAAAAACAACTATTGCTATGAAGCCGGTCTCTGAAAGCGCAGAAGCGAGTCGAAGCCGTCGGACCAGCGACGGACACAGACACTCCAGCGTCCAGTCCCAGCCCAAGTGGCGCTTGGCTACGTCAGATCTTTCAGCGAATCAAAATCAATTCAAACTCAATAAAACTGCCATTATAGTTGCCAAGCGTATGCAAATTTCGATTTGTACAGAGCGATACGCAAAAAAATGTTTCTATTCAGAGATCTGTTTTGTGGCCACTTATTTAACTTTGCATAACTATCAGGTGAACAGATTTAATGGCAGCTAAATGGATGTTCGGCACACTAAACGATTGGAATTTATGGAACGCCAATGATAACGCACATAAATATTTTGTTTGGCATTTAAATAAATTTTTTTACAGTCCCGTCTTCTGTATAAATAGGTTTACAGATCTGTCATCTTGCGAATGCCAATTATAGCTGGCTTAAAAAAATTTCCCCCGCTTTCAAGAGCACAGAAAAAAAGTCACCGAAGTTCGCAAAAAGAAAGTAGAACCTAAAGAGCTTTTGGAAAACTTCTCGGAAAGCTACAGCAGCAGGAAGTGTCAAGTAAACGGACACAGCCCAGCCGAACTGTAGCCGTAATTAATGCAAATTTTATGCGAATGGCAAGCGCCGGCTCTGCCGATCCGCTTCGATCCGCTCCAGTCTGATCGCTCATTAATTAATGGCGCTGTAAATGCATTAACAATATTGTTAAACTGTGGAGCGTAGAACGGAGTTGGGTGGGCCTGGCCATTACAATAAGTTACCCTCCGATATAATGAGTATTCTTTTGTCCTACACGGATCTGCCTCCAACCGGACACAGTGCCAAGGCGGCTTGAGCAAAGGTACTGCAACTGGTTTCGGGCGCCAGCCTTTTCTTTAAACGATTTAAATTGATGTGATCAAAGCGAAGCAGAATGTGGAGACTAAATGGAAAAAACATATAAACTAATCAAAGATATCGTGGGAAAAGTTTTAGTTATGTTAATTTTATGCGACACAAATTGTTTGTTTCCTAACTAATAGGCAACACGCGCCAGTGTATGAGTAATGAGCCCGAGGCGATTCATGCCGCGAATACGTCACAGCCGGTTTGTGGGCGTGACACTTGAGCCGGGTTTTAACATATGATTTTGGCTGAACAATTTGATAATGACGTACGAGTATGAACGGTACTCGACACTCACTTACCGGTAGTTGATTGTTTGGCGGCGCGGTGTGGGCTCTGGGACTCAGCGGTCTTGTCTGCACTGGTGTCTGGTCAAAAAAGTGTCGAATCGACGTTGGCAACAAGTTTGTTTGCTTGAAACTGGTTCTAGAATAACTACTGTCGAAGTGAAGAGTTCTTGTTGTATTTATACAAAGACTGTCGTTGGGCTATTGTGCGAGCAAATTAATCAATTTATCTCCACAGTAATTCCACATAATTGAATATGTGCTCGCCAGCAAGCTGGCAAAAATTTCACTTCCGCTGGCAGTAGTCAACCACTTTCTTGAGTGCTTTTCACAGCAGTTGTTCGCTGGATGTAACTTATCCAGTTTAATTGCGTTTCTTTTTGGTACAGCCACAGCACCAAGTACTCACACAATTCGGATTGGTATGGAGATTGCAAAGCGTACAAACAGGAAATGAAAACAACACTAGCGATTCTACATCAACTATTAAAGGAGTCACTTTTTCTGTTGTTCTAACTCATGAGTTATTGTTTTGATTTCCTACTCCCTGGGGCCAACTCCCGCTTGTGAACTCACTTCACCCCTTGCATAGCAATTCAATCAAACATGGCTCACAGCACAGATAAAGTTTAATGATTGCAATCTTTATTCAAACTAAAAGTGTATTGCGAAGTATGCGGCTGTTTCTCTATCCCTTTGGCCGTGAGTTACACATTTTTGATCTGTTCAGTGTGCTGTCATATGTACAGCCTTCGGCCCTTTATATCTTACGTATTGAGCAGACTTAACTAATTCGCAGTTTGCATCATTGTTTCTGAAAATAGTAACATCTTTACATACATATGTATGTATGCTGGACAGACTGAATCCTATTACAGCAGAATCTCGCAAATTTTAACTTTGATTTATAAATATTTCATTGTATTAACTAAACAATTTAACGAACTTCAGGACCACAGGTTCTAATTGCAGAACCGCCAACGCATTAAAATGGTCGCTTCTAATTTCTGGACAACTGAAATCTGTGCGCGTTGTAATTGGCGAGATTCTGCTGTAGCCCAATCTCCATGGAATTGAAAAGTCGAACTCCATTGAGTTATTTATATCGAAGCAATAAAAACAGCAAATAAATATGTATCTACTTAACGTCTATACATACTTTTCAAAATCAATTATTTATGTTTAAGAAAAGTAAAGTGAACATAATTTGTGTGCACATTTAAAGTATATAAATTTGAACTTAGCGGTCAGCTTGAAATGCGTGAAACACTGCTTGCTTATAAGATGTGCACTGCTTGAAAAACTAACGTTTTTTCCCAGCATGGCATCACTGTGGAAATAATTTTTAAAGCAGTCGAGCAAGCAGTTCAAGCCGCTAGATGGCGCATTTGATATATTTCGTAGGAAAAATTACTAATTTCAATTTAAATTTAAACTACTAAAGAAACAAAGCCTCTAAAGATTTTACATTATGGCGCGGTGGAAATGCCACAGATTGCCAGAAAAAGATGTTCATCTCCACCTTTTCTATATTTATTTCCCCAAAGTAGTCCCATTGAGGATACATTTTAAAGATTCCCATCTTTGAATAAACTCTATGGTAGTGGTAATATTTCTTAGTTCATTTAATGACTCCCATAGAGGCAATCAATTTCTCTTCAATATAAATCTCATTATTAAAGTGCCGGGCGGATTAAGTTCGGTTTTTTGCACACCCCCCTCTGAACGTGCGTTGCAATTGCTGAAAAGCCACAACAGCAAACATTTCAACCGATGACCGGCAATCGAATTGGGTGTGTGTGTGTATGGGTGTGGCACGCCAACATCAACGCCGTCGAGCAGCGAAAACTTTTATTAGTTGGAGCGCCCCACGCTCCACAGAAGACCACAGCGAGTAAATCAGTAAACGATTTTCTTTATAGTGCAGCATTTGCGAAGCAGCGTTCTCGTTTTTGTTGCAGCCGGAAGAAACTTTTATTTTAAGCCAAGCCAAGCCGAGGTTTTCGGACGCTTTATTTATGAACTTTGCCGGCATAGTCGTCGATGCGAGGCGATGCGCCTCACATGCACCAGCCCATCCATATATTGCAATCGCTTCCTTTGTGCCTCGATGGATATTTCAGGCACGTAAGCATTAAATTTTTTTAGCCATACAATATGCTCATTGTGGCACTGATTTTAGCTCCAAGATATATGCTGCCAGCTAGCCGGGCATGACAAAAGAGCAATGAAGCCTATTTTGTAGCTGCAAACTTTGTCAGGTCGAACAAAAAACTTTATTTAAATATCCTCGTTATATACGTTGCCAGCTCTACTCCATCCCGTTCAGCTCCGCTCCACCCTGAGCTGCTTCACTGTTCAATCCACAATGAGAAGTGTGCGATGGAAGAGGACAAACTCTTAATATAGTAGTTGCACTTGTTAATAATAAACCTTAAAGTATTTTTAACTATGCCCCCCAAATGAAGAGCAAGTCAGGAGTATAATTAGTGTATGTAAGCCTTTCACATGCCTCACTGCACACGGGATGGTGTGGGGCCAAACTAAAGAGCTAAGTTCCCATGCCATGCCCCGCCGCACCAGCCATCGTCTCGTATGCGTAATGAAGCTTGGGCTCCTGACTTGCTTGGGACACACTCGCACACACACTCTCACCCATTCCTTCTTCGGCCACCGGCATGTGAAAAACGTGTTAATCCACAAACTAATTTGATGTTAATGTGGAGGGTTGATGGGTCGACAGGTCGGCGGGGCAGCGGGCAGCCGGCGCTGGCTGCCTTAATTGTTTTTCAGCTCACTTTACACTGTGCCTCGTCTTTGTGGGGCTTTAAAAGCCATTCAAAGTGGCCGGGCCATTAGAGCGTTAACAAATTATACCTGTCCCCTGGCCAAAGACAACAGCCGGAGCAGAATTAAGCGACCTGCGAATTAGTTGCATCTCAAGGTAGTCCTGCTCCTGCTCCTCCTTTGCTTATGCTTACTCAGCGGAGCGGGTTTTTAAGGTCTCAGCTCGGGGCCGACCGCCTGGCGCGCTGCGCTCAATGTGCTCGAAATGAAATCAGTGAAATGCTGGAAATTAAAAAATAACGAGATAATTAAAAGCTGCCCCCGCAGTTATTTGCGTGTGTGTCTCCTTGCTCACGTAGCGCTGCTTAAGTGGCGGCATTGAGGCTGAATCCGATTGGGGTGGCGTTCGGTGGCATGTCCTTTCTCTCTCTCTGTTTGTCTGCGTTTCTCTGTGTGTTTCTGTATCTGTGTCTGTGTGTGTGTGTGTGTGGTCATGGAAATGTGAGAGAATGAAAGAGCCGTTTTAATCCTGTCGTTTACTTTGTCTCACCAATTCTCGTTCATGTTTAATGTCCTTTCATTTTGTATTTGACTTCAAGTTGCCTTTGTTTCTGTTGTTGGGATTTTTGCGTACGTTTTTTTGTTGTTTTTTGCTTTGCTTTGTTTTGTTTTGGCTTTCGTTGCTTATTTGCTGTCGGCTCACGCTGTGCCAAAGAGGAGGCCTGGCTCTGCTTTATTTGCTAATTGCTTTTTGAGGTTTTTTGGCCATGGTTGTTGCACAAACACATTTTCAGGTTTTGCTCTGCCGATACTCGTATAACTATTTTTCGAAACGGGTTGTGCACACGAGTATTTGCGATTTGCTATTGGGATTATCCCGAGCAGCATAATCCGCATTGATATATTGCGAGACGCGACTGTGTGCCAGGCAGGACAAATGGCGAATTAGTACACACTTTGCTAATTACCTATTCAAGGAGCTGATTAATTATTGGCAATACACATTAATTACCGGAATTAGCGCTTATGAAGAGCTGCACATCTTCCTTACCCCTCCAATTCGACTGAACACAAAAAGCTAAGGAGAAACCCGGACGGTGGCAGAGGTCAATGTCTCTCTCTCGCCCACAAATGAATGTTTTTTGCACTCATTAGTGAATGCTTTAATTTAATATTTTTGTGGCCCACGTACATTACGGCCAGACTCATTATGGGCAGCAGACATTCAAGTGTTTGCAAGTGACTGCAAAATATTCATTACACTAAATGTGCATAATTTATACTGATGTGCGTTTAAACGCTTCAATTATTTGTTTTTTTCCCCCTACTTTTTTGGCATGCAAATCCATTGGCCCGACCACAGAGTTTCCTATTGGCCATTGAAATAATTTCAAATTATATTTACTCCATTCATTGTAATGCGGAAAACTCTTTGTTGGAAAGTTTGTTAATATGTATACTTTCAAATGTAAATCATTTCGACTCACATAGCCAGCGGGAACGATGGGAAAAACTTTTAAACAGCCATAAAATCAACGAATTGTGGCATTGCAATTAAATAAAATCATTTAAGTGGGTTATTTTTGTGTTGTTTTATCCCACGTTTACTTGTTCAATTTTTAAGTACTATTTACACATGGAGTTGGAAATTAAATAAAGCGATTTACCTCACCCGCTGATGAACTGACCTGTCATGTCACTTGATTATGTTAGTCGCAGCATAATTAGTCGCCTGCCCGCCGAAAAATGGACAAGACTCGGAATTAGACCAAACGTTTGTTAATTAGCAAGAGCAAACATGAGTGTGAGTGTGGGTGTGTAGGTGTGTGTGGGTGCGTGCGAGTGTGGGTGTTCGCCCCGTGTGACATAAATTGAACTGACGGTGAGCGCTGGGTGTCTGGATGTCTGTATGGCTGGATGGATGGCTTAACTGGGCCAACAGAAGGGGGGAACTGACATGCACATGTCCGAAATGCATAGCTCGACAAAATGTCAGAAAGCACCCCGCCCCGCCCGCACCAACCTTCGTCTTTGCCTATGTGCGGAAATGTGTCGAACTCTGCCATGTTGCGATACGACAAAATTGGGTCGCATTTCAAAAATTTTTCGACTCTGGATGGTCAGATGGGTGTCGGGGGGGAGAAGTGGGACAGGGGCCAGGGGTCTCTGGGAAGAGTGCGCAGCTAGCATATTTCTCGATGAATCTCTGCCTTGGTGTTTGTGTGTGTGTGTATCTGTGTGACTTTGCGTTGACATTTCAACTTTGGCCGAACAGGCTAATGCAATGAAAACTTGCAGTTAGCCGTAGAACTGGGCTCTCTTTTTTTGATGCTGCTCATGTCTGGAGACTTAAAGTCGAGCTGCTCTGACTGCATCGCAACATCGCAATTAGACGTACACAGTTACATAATCGAACTGGCAAACGGCTGATCCTGGGTGGTAACGAACCAAGCAGCACCCACCACAACGCACCACCCACGCTCTGTTGCAACAGTTTCCAGTCCTGCCCCAGCCAGGCAGTAATAAATGTCAGGCCGTTGGCCGACGGC
This sequence comes from Drosophila subobscura, assembly GCF_008121235.1. Classification (NCBI taxonomy): domain Eukaryota; kingdom Metazoa; phylum Arthropoda; class Insecta; order Diptera; family Drosophilidae; genus Drosophila; species Drosophila subobscura. Next base: position 22,708,136 of record NC_048533.1, on the reverse strand, counting down.
CCTTTGCAATCAAAATTTATGCTGGCCAAAGCACTTCAAAGAGCTGACGCCACAATAATAAACCATTGCACAGCCCCGAGGCGCAGCAAGTGGAGCGTCAAAGACAACAACCAGACAAATCGGAATTAAAGCGGCAGCACACCAGTGCGGCACGGTAAAGTTGCTTTAAAGAAAGCCCCGACTGGCGGGAAATTGAATCCGGTGAGCCTGAAGTTTCCGCTACTGTCAGCTGGCCAAAAATAGCGCTAGCCTTCGAGTGAGTTTGGGGCAGCCACGACAGCATTGAGTAGCGTCTTACTCCGCTTGCGCATTGTAAAAGTTTTCCTCTTTTTATACTCCGTGCACGTGGACCTGAAGGGTATATTGTTTAAGGAGAAGGCAGCACCAAGGACAAGTCGAAAATAAACAAATCGATAAGCAACATTGGCAAAGTTTTCTCAGCTGAATAATCTTCTGATTACCATGTGTTTACACTTTCCGACCTGTCGGAGAAGGTTGATACAACTTCCAGGGATAGAATACCAAATCAGATCAGGGTATCTCATTGTCGAAATATTGACTTTCGTATTCCGTCTTGTTTTCTTTTTGGTCTTTTCTTTCCTTTTTTATTTGAGTTTTCACTTACCTTGCGCTTAAGTGTTTCTTCTACCAGGCCATTTGCCATTTGTTTCGGCGCAACATTCTCTGTCGATGTGAAAACTTTGAGCCAAAGGTGGGACAGAGAGGCTGCGGCGACCGAGTATGCGGGCTACTTTTATGATTATTGCTTTCCTGCCAACTCAACCTTGCCACGAGAGTATCTCTCGTATCTGTGCGCCTGGGCCTATGCCTATGCCAATGGCATACTTAGGCCTTAATGTTAATTTTAAGCATTTTCAGCCATAAGCTTTTGATTTAAAGCAGCCACAAGGCCAGGCCAGGCCAGGCCAGACCAGTGTTGGCGTGCTGCCATCGAAGGAGGGTACACATGGCAGTGGCATGAAATTGCAACCCCGGATGGGGCAACTGCAGCTGTTCTCTGTGGCTCTCTGGAAGTGCACTTCACTTTGTCTAATTGTAAAATAAATAAATGAGATAAGAACGCAAAGTGGCAGGGGCGTGTAAAAAATGCAAAGGAAATGAAAAATTGTGCACGAGTTGCGTCGTCTCTGGCCAACCGCACACACACACACACTTACACACGGATGTGGCAGGAGCGGCGGTTGCTTATGCTTCCGTGACTCCCAGTGGGGCAGAGTGTGCCGTGCTCCCTAAGCTCACGGCAAGTGGGTGTCTGTGGGGAGGACTGTCGAAAATAATAAATCAAAGTGACACATTGAAAATGCACAGATCCCGCTTCCCTGCCTGCCCCATGGGTGCATCTCTGGGAGTATTGCACCTGGCTGAGACAAAGAAAGTGGAGCTTTCAATTTCCACGCTTCGCCACGGCAGGAAAGACATTTGAAAGACACAAGACGCTGACTGGAGTGCCGTATCAAGGAGTAAGAAGTGCAGTGCAACAAGGGGAAGCTTTGTGGCAGCCACCCTTTCGTCATTGTCAGACAGCCCGACGAAGTTGTTTAAGTACTTTGCGGAGAGAGAATAGCTGGCTGTCGCAATTTAGATAAATTTTAATTTTAATAAAGTGTTTGCTCTGCACTTCTGGCTCACTTGAGCGGATACTCTCCGCATTATGAATTAATTATCGCAGTCCGCCGCTGGCTTTCGGCTTGCTCCGTGCTGGCAGCCGGCGAGGCTTCGGTGGCACGGCGTAGTAGAGCTCGTCCACTTGTCCTATGGTCTTTCTTGCCATGCCCTCCTCGAGTGCCTCTCGGATGATCTTATGGCAGACTTCGGCAGGGAAGCCCGTCTTGGTGGCCACAAAGACACTCAGTGTCTGCAAAGAGGTGGCCTGGGAGCTCTCGCGCAGGCCAGCCAGAATGAGTTCGAGGGGACTGTTGATGGTGCGATCGTAGTAGATGAGAGCCATTTCGGAACTGAGTGATTTAACAAAAATAAATTTTGTGCTGTCAAGTGAAAGGAAAATCCATAAACATATCAAATTTCGCTTCCTTCCTGGAAGCCGCAAAACCATCTGCTTGGCTTGCCTGTGGCCATCTTTCGGGAATTGGAAATCACATGCTTCCCCACATGCCACACGATGCATTAAGTTGCTCATGAGATTCTTTTTTTTTGTGCCCCAGGGCGACAGTCTTTCACCCCTTTCGCCCTCGCACACACATGCCTGCACCCAGACGTTGCCTGTCAAATTAATGCGTCGCTTTATGCGCCCCGTGGCGCCTCGTGGTGTGCTTTGCTCAGCTTTTTTGGGTCCACATTTTTTGACTCTGACTAAATTAAAATTAAAGCAGCAGCTGCCTGTAGCGGCTTAACTTCCCACTGTCTGGCCTGGCGATTTACCGACTCAATAACACATTGGCTGCCAGGCCAAGAAGTTCAAAAGGCGGTCAAAACTTTTCCTTTTCCATTTTCTTTCATTCATTCTTTCGTCCCAGTGCGGACAATTTGAATGAGGCGCGCAAATTGAATAAAAGACCATTGCCACAGATCAAGCTGAAAAACTGCTGGCTGTGATAAAATCATCAGCTTTCATCCATGCTCATTCCATGATTTCCTTTTTCTCATTCTGCAAGTTTTTTATAGTCTGTCCAGTCGACGTGGAGCGAGCCGGTTTGGATTGGTAAGTCGAGGCCAGCTAGGCGAGGCGCAAGGGAAGCTGCAAATAAATTTTTATTGCACGAACGAATTCAATAAAATGCGGAGAAGAGGAATGATGGCCAAAGAGACTGGCAATAATAGAACTAGAGGCAAACCGGGATTGAGATTGTTCGCTCCTTAATTAAATAATTTTGTTTTTGTTGCGGAATAAAGATGTTTGTAAAGGATGCAAGAGAGTAACCAATGGACATTCAAAATATTTTGTCTTCAATTGAATGCTATTCAACGGAAGTACTCAAAGTCAAGTTTAATGTTTTTAGAGTCAATTTTTGTAATAACTTATTTTGCAATTGAGCAAAACGATTTGTGCAGATCCCGCATAAATTTAATGCATTTCTTTTTAACTATTTTTTATTCATTGCATCGGATGGAAAGGCAGTTCGAATATCGCAACGGTTAGAAAAGCATTTGCTGCTGATTACCGGCAATTATCCAATCAGCCACGTACGAGCTCATTTTTCATTGCCGGCTCTGACCGGAATATTCATATCCAGCAACTCCAGCATACATACATTAAACGCAATTTATGTAAATTGTGTGCCGTCATTTGCACTAAGCTAAAAATGGTACAGTGCCGGCCGGGCCGACACCCGGGTCAGAGACGGTAATAGAGGGGCGTAACCGGAGTGGGCATTACATTAAATCAAATTTGAATGCATTGAGCAGGGCTATGTGTCCGGCAAACACAATGGATGGCATAGAATCGAGACGGGATGGGGAAAGGGAATGGGAATGAGGGCATGTGTGTGTGCGAATTGAATTTAATTTTATGCATTTGCAGTATCAACGCATAAATTATGATAAAAGGCATAAAATATGTACAGTGTGGGAGAGACTGAGCCAAAGCGGAAGTCCAAGTAAATTATGCTGATGGCCGGGAGGAGAGTGGGCCTCGAGAGAGAGAGAGAGAGAGAGAGGTCAGAGCCCATTCAGAGCTCACTAAATTTATGCAGAAACAATGGCAAAGATCATAGCCCGACACAGATGCTCACTGAATTAGCAAGCGCAAATATTTATGGCCCTCTGAAAGGCGAAAAGAAGAGCAGTTTACGTAAATGTTTGCCACCTGCCACCTGTTCACAGTTTTCGTATGCGAAAAAGAGGGAGCGAGAGAGCAGGGATGCCGAAAAGTGCAAACGGGGGATCGAGATGGCAGAAAGCAGCTAATCCGACTGAGCGCCAATTGGGGACACATGTAGACAGGTGCTGTCGTTGCTGAGGCTGCAGCTCCTGCCTCCCCCCCTTTTCACCTTTGAAACTCATTTGGGGCAAAAGCTGACAAGTCCGGGGTGGACACGACTTAGCCAGAGTCGACTTCTAATTGAACAGACGGTCATCTGGTCACAGGGCATGCCAGCAGAGCATTCCTTGGGTATTCCTTCTTTTATTAATATGTCCCCAGCCTGCTGTCCCATACTAGACACAGAAATAAAACGGACAGGGATGGGGCAGGGAAGGCACAGCGACAAGCGAAATGCAAACTAATTGAAAACACTTCAAAGGACATCAATATCAAAAGCATAGACAGCGACACAGACCGAAAGATACAGAAGGAGAAGAGCGAGAGATGCCGAGAAATGGAGACAACCCGTCTTTCAGCCATCCAGCATCCAGCATCTAGCAGATGTCAAACGAACAAATCGAAAAATTGTCCAAGGTCCGCAGAATGTACAACACAAAAAGAAAAGGGAAAATATACAGAGAAAGGGAATGAAATGCTCAAACATTCGCCCTCGGTTGGCCTCCCAGACGCAGACACAATCAAATCAGAGCTATGCCAAAATTAAAAATATTTTCGCATTCTCCCAAATAAATATATCCCTCAATGGAGGCACTTTTCCGTAGCGGTTTCCATTTTCAGCTGCCCTTTGAGTCAACTATGGCCTCTGAGCATGTCACATACAATATATTCACTCAAACGGGAGAGCATCATCTACTCGAACTCTTACTCGCATGATATTCAGCTTTTGCGCAAACGAAACGGTCCGGTTGGGGACTTGTAGTTTCAGTTTCAGGTGGACGCCGACCCACCCGACATGCAACAATAAGTGGATAAAATCCTTTTCATTTTACCCCAGTGTGTCCGGTTTGCTACAAAATCAATTTACAACGGAAGCTTACTTACATAACCCCCCCGAGACACATAATCCTGTTTATACGAGTATGTGCAGATGATTCGAAGCGGACCCTCTAGCCCAGCTTCGGTCCTTTTCCAACCCAATCGCCACTGCATATTGGAGCTGTCTCGGCCCGGGTCTCAGCTCTGTGTTTTCCTTGGGCATTTCACAAAATATCACAGGTAACTGTCTAAGGACAATGTCATCACATCCTTCGGTTCAACTTTGTCGTTGCTGTGGTCGGAACTTTTGCATATCGGTCGGTCACATTGTCCTCTGGGGCAGCACGTGTCTTCCTCCATCTTCCGTATCTTTCTCCGTGTTCAACACACTTCCCTCCCCTTCTATTCAATGTGTGTGTGTGTGCGTAAAGGCTCCGATTGCACTTTATAATACGGTTATGCCTCCAGGCATTTATTTGCCTTAGTTAGATTTTGTTTGTTGGAAAAATTTCATAAATATTTACTAGCTGCCAGCTGCAGTTACAGCTATTGTTCCCTTACGTTCTGTAGCCACTCCAGAAGTTGCAGTCCTCTTGGCACCTGAACCGAATAAAGTCCCAATTTGTCCGTGTGCACGACACGTATGCGAGCCAGTGAATAGAAAGCTGATTTTGTTGTGCGTTACGACATTTAATTACGTATCATCCCCCCCACAACAGGCTGATGGCCATCGTTGCGTATGTGAGATTTATATCAGCCTTTCAACGAGCGATTTGCCGCATGCGAAGAGCAGAAATTAATAAATATTTCATGCCAGCTTTCCCTATTGGGTCAAACTAGACTCCCGCTTGAATGCATTGCTTCGAGCTGCTTCGAGGCTTTATAATCCTCTGCTGGAAATTCAATTACGTTAATATTTTACGATTGATTTAGTTTCTTGTATTGAGACTTAAGTCGCACCGAATTGACAGAACTGCAATGCATTATAAACCTTGAAGTGAGGCTTTTAATACTCGAGCATGTACTTAATTGGATCGATACGGATTTACAGACTAAAACTTAGCCGAACATTTTCCAAAATGCTAAAAGCTAAATTTAAAATTCTGCACTGGAGCCCATAGAAGGCCATTAGATAAGTACGGAAAGCCAACTTAATGCCCAAAATATAAAATCAATGCATTTTGGAAAACCTTTCGGGAGTCAAACAGATTACGAAAAGGGGAACTTTTATGGCTTATCAAAACTTGAGTGCTGGCCAACAGAAATATCAGTAAATAAATTAAGAGCGAGAGCTGGCAGAATTGCATTTCAAATGCAAATAACGCAACGAGTAACTCTGATTTCAGGCTGGGTTGCAATGTAAAACTGATGGCAAAGTAAACTGTGGCTCACACTCGTAGTCTTACTCGTAAGTTGCTCTCTATTAACTGAGCCAGAAGTTGAATATGCAAAATGATTATGTCTACGCCAGCGGCGGGCGACTCACAGACTGACTGGCGGATGTAGATTAAAGACACCAAAAGCCACTCAAAGTCAACTGAATGGGTTGGCAGAGCGAGAGGGAGAGAGAGAAGGAGTAAAGTTGGATGGGCACTCGAAAGTTTTTTAAAGTTTTGTGCAACAATGAGATCCTTATTCGGCTCCTGCTGCACCTTTCATCCTGCTCTTGCTCCTGCTGCTGCTGCTGCCGCTGCAGTCAAAGTTGGCTGGCAACATTGCGCCAATTCAATTGATTTGCCTCTGAAGTGCAATGCGTTTTTGAGCGCTGTGCAAATAAAACTAATGCAATGTGTGCCCCGAGAACTTGGTTAAGTGATTGCATCCCTCTCACTCTATCTTTCTCCCACTCTCTCCCTATACTGCTAATCAAATGCAATGGATATTTTTTCTTTAATTAAACTGATTGGTATTTCGGTTTCTGGCTAACCAGTTGGATGTTTGGTTTCTGGTTACTGGACTATTTCTCCTTGCTAAGCTTGCTAAGCTTTAAACTCGAAAAGTTGAGACTGGCCAGATGTGGAAGGACTAGAATTTATTAGCCTCCGCTTTTTCCAACACATTTTTATTGGCATTTTCCGTTTGCGTAACAAGTTTTGGCTAATTTATTACAATCGACGCGTCGTAAATTGCGAAAACGAGTCGCTTCCTCATTCCTGCGCGTATCCGTATCCCTTGCCCCTACTCAGTTCATGTCCTTTTCCGGCTGCTGTCCGCCGAGCAATGAGCATGTTAATGCTGAAATTTATGCTCAGCAAACAACTCACGAATTTCATTTATTTTCCACACTCAAGAGCGCTGCCCAGAGAGATTTCAACTTCAAGCTTCCTGCATAATCCCGCTTAATTAGCTCCAATTGTCACTGTCATAAAGCGCATCCTCCCGAGACACTTAAGCGCCCAATTTGCAAATAAGTCAGTCAGCTTGGCAGGTGTTCGCTGCTCCACCAACTCCAACCCCCGGCGTAACTTCTCACGAATTTTCTTAGCTCATTGGCAAATTAATTAGCTGTCAATTTGCTGAAAAGTTTCCCCCATTGGGTGGGCAGCGGTTGCCCAAGTTTAATTGCGTTTTTGTGCTTGAAGTGTTGGGACCTCTGAAGCTCATTATGTTCCACTTTGAGGAGTTTTATTTGAACTGACAACCCATATACCCAACAGCCGCCACATGAATCAAACCCTAGAACTAACAAGACCCGAAAACAAATGCAAAAACACAACCCACCCCACCATGCTAACGAGATCCTAAAGAGCTGACAATGTCGTTGGCGGCATTCGAGTTTATTGAAGCGTTATGAAATCTTGAAAAGCGAACAATTTTATTTGTCTTACATCCTGCAGGAGCAGCATAAATGTCAGCCACGCTAACACGCTGTATGTGGGAAGGTGTTTGGTTTTACAAATCGTTGCGTTGTGGGAATAAAACATCTGTCTCCATGGGGTTACATGCATAGCTGCAGAGCAGAGCGTGGCATGGAAGTGTGTCGCTAAGAGTTGAACAACAACAAAACAAAATGGAATGGCTGTTGCTGTTTTCTTTTCAAAGTTTAGGACTATGGCACATGAAACTCATAATTATAAATGTTCAATCGGAATTATTTTGCTGAGATTTTAAGCAGGAATTAAAAACTTTGTAACACAACTAAAATATGCCCTGAGTTCTACAACGTACAACCGTATCTACATTTATAGGTAGACTAGAATCGAAGTATTTATGAACTGCTGAATCAGAGGTCTCGAGAGTAGAAAAACTTTCCGAAACAGTTGCTTCACTTGAGAAAGATTTTTCAATTAAACTTTACCCTGTCGGCACACTCAATCTTCACCTGTAGCCGTGGCCATGGGTGCGCTGCTGGAAAGTGAACCTGTTTAAGTGCTTCGCCTCGCATAAATATGCACATACTAATGCTGGTTTTTGTTGGCTACTCCTACTGCTACTCCGACTCCCACTCGTATATAAACGTATTTACGACACGTGCTAACTTTGATTGTCTTTGCCAGTGGATACCCATGGGGCTGGCGGGGGGTGGTGTGTGCATGGGTGGTATATGTACTTCTATATAGATACTGTCAATGGTGACTGGCAACTATCTCACGTTTTGTTCCTGGCGATAAATCAGACGCCCTTGCACTCGGTCGGTCGGTCGGTCGGTCGGTGGGTCGGTAGCGACTTGGCCTTCTTCTGGCCAACTTAAGTAACGCAATCAGCGAGAGTGCTTTTTCCAATTTCTCCATGGCTGATGCTGGCTGTCGCTATCGTTGCTATTACCTTATTTTGCCCTCGCTCTCTCACACTCTCTGTATCATTTCGTTTCGCTTTTGTTGAAGCAACAAAATTGCATTTAAAATAAAACACAAATCCAATTCATTGACCAGCTGTAGGCAAATTGAGTTATTTAATTTGCCCCGACAATTATACGAGCTGTTGCGAACAATGAGCTGCAAATTGGTTCATTGCACAACGCTTTTGTTCCCTCATATAATAATAAGAGCAATCATAGCCATCAGGCAACTTGCTTATGCGCTTTTGTTAATTAGTGCAATAGAACGCAATGCAAAAATCTATGTACATTGCACAAGTATATAGAACTAGTGGAGGGAAAAATCCAGGCTGCTGCTCTCAATTGAATGTTGCATAAATAATGGCAACGAATTTCTCGCCGACTTTCATTGACAGTTGCCACTTCCTCTCTGGCGACAACATCCGCTGCAAAATCGCAAGTGTGCATTTCCGTTTGTTGCATATTGCTAAAAGCATATCACTCCTCAATTGACAATAAGAAATGAAATTTGCTGACAGCACAAATGGTGAGAGTGGGTGGGGGCGAGATACAGTGCCCCATTTGCAATGCCATCAAAAATGTATGAATTTGTTGATTTGACGGAAGCAAATATTTGGAGAGCGGATGTGTGTGTGTATCTCTGTGTGTTGTTGTCCTGCAGAGCATCTGGAAAATGTGTTTTCTATTGCTTTGCAAGACGCAAACATTGAACATGCATAAAGCAATCGATTGCATCGCCTTTGGGAACGACAACGACGGCTTCACTGGCTCATTGATCATCGGCTGCCAGGGGCCTCGGGCACAACCGATTTCTCCATCCTCACTGGCAATTAGTTTATGCTGGCAGCGCCGTCTACTTCACAGCATTACCATCCCATCAAAAGGCATTAGTGTTTGCATATCAGCGTTATCACCGCCCCGTGGCATAGCCAAAAATTGTATGCACAGTTCAATGGTTCTTGGCCCCTGCAGGCAAATGCAATTTGGTGTCGTGTCGGGTGCAGCGCGTGCCCAATCTTTAATGTGGCAAACTCCAATCGAACGTTAAAGCCATATGTTCACCATGATGCCGAGCCGAAAAAACAATTTAAAAACTAAAGAAAGAAACCCGTTATGGTGAAAGATAGTGCCGCGTTGTAGTTGTATGCGCGCTGGTGACGCCGCTGCATCCGCCTAATGAGGCTAATGTAGAGTCATGTGTGTGTACGAGTATCTATGGCTGTATGTGTCGGTAAATGCATCTGAATGAGTGTGTTGTGTGTGTGTTCGTGTGTGTGTGGGGGGGCATGCACGCAGACACTCTAAAAATGGCTGCCTGCATGCTGCTCAACTAAGCATATCGACGTCAATAAATCATCCAATAATGCGCTGATGCTGATGCTGATGCAGTGCGGGGCGCAAATGGCGCTGCCTGGCTGCCTGGCTGGCTGCTTGTTGTTGGTGCATGGTTGGATGCTGGATTCTGGATACTGTACACTAGATGCTGGAACCATGTCTTTTGCCATTTGCGAAGTTACATACGATACGCTCGTGCTTTTTGCTCCTCAATCCCCGCTCCTTGTTGAGTGCTTTTTAACTTGATGCTGTGGCGGAGCCTGTGACTGTGGCTAAGGCTGATGCCGATGCTGACGCTGCTGCTGATGCTCAGACTGGTTGCTTCGTAGCACTTATGTTTGCAGATTGTCAGCATAAAATGCGAGCGAAGAGAGCATTTCACAGATTGAATTTTATTCGGTTGCGGTTATTGCAGCCATTACGAGTACTGTGCCGCGGCCCCCAGTGCGGCGGGGTCGAGTGCATGCATCAATTTACTAGATGAAGCTTATGTGCTGCGATGGCAGACTTGCCGTTGATTCCTCTCTCGCACTGCAAAGTGCCTGCCATTTGTTCGGATGAATTTCGCTGGCGTCAATGTTGTTTTCCCAGCATACATGCCGCCCCAGCTTCAATCTCCCACCAAGAGCCACCCGCCACTGGCAAAGTTCATTAAGTTTCATTTGTTTTTTGCCGTGCGGGGCATGCAAACGCCCAACTACTTAGCAACTTATCTTCGCCCTGCCTCCCCCCCACACACACACACTGCAGTTTGCGGTATGTGTGGGACTCGAGTGCCCCATGTTGGGGGGTGGCAGTGTCAGCTAATCATTTTATCGTTAACGCCCCATTGAATCAACTTGCGTGGGGTGTGCCGCTCCTGGCCCGCTTAGCTTAGTCGTGTGAAAAATAGTTTCGCTATGCCAGGCTGACTGACAATCTTCATAGATTTGATGAAATTGCTGCTGATGTTGCCATTGCGCTTGCAGCATTAATGCGATTTTAATGCTCTGATTTGATTGAAGCCAATTGACAGTTTGCTCTCGTGCCCCGGCATCCTGCTACCCAGCATCCCGCCACCCACTTCCCGCTCCTCGCTTCCTGACGACAAGCGAAAGGAAGCCGCATTCTCATTAAAGGCACGTAGAGGCTCGGTGCTTTTTATATCTACCATCTACTATCCCGCATACCTGGGGAATTTTAAAGCTGACTAAAGGATTTTATCGGCTAACTTGCCAGTTCGTTTATTGCATAAATAAATTCCATTGTTTGCGCTTTTCCAATGGTTAAAGTGATTAAGAATAAAATTACTGAATTCTTTGTCAGATATTTAATATTTTCATTATAAATATTTAACAATGCTACAGACTCCCACTCATATTATTGAGTCCTGCCAATCAATATTTGCCTGTTGCCTCTGCACTTTGTGCAGATTGACACCTGTGGTGCAGCACCAGGACTCTGGTCTGCCTCTGGTCTCCGGCAACGGACAGCAGAACGTTTAATTAGACTAATTAAAACCTGACAACGAGCACTGCATTAATAAGCTGCAATCTGCAGCTGCAATGTCTGGGTGCCACATCGAGCTGCAGAGCATTAACCGCACATCGTTCACCGTTGCCTGCCGAGTGCAGAGGCAACGTTTATGCAAATCAGAGCCACGTCTTGTGCAGCCTGTACTTAAATGCTACTGTGCATTACGTCTTTGATTTGAAGGCACAAATTGTCAATATTATATTGGATGGTGTGGTCCTGGCCTGGCGTGGAGACAGTTAGCCGCCTTGTCCTTGCCTTGCAATTAACGCAATAATTGTCCTTCGGCGTATGGCTCCCTCTCGAGTGTTTCGTTTTTAATTTGACATGCAAATAATGCCTGAGTAATTACATACATATTTTATGCAAATTATTAGCATGCATGGGCAATGAGTGCACTCCCAGGGTAAAGGATAATCATGCCCTGAATGAGGATGCTGGAGGGCGCTTTGTATATTTTATACAAAAGAGTTTCTGCTTTTAAAAATATTGCGACTCGTTTCAATTTCTTAGAATTTGCATTTCTGCCTTTGATAACACTTTTTTCTGTTGTATTTCTTTGGCTGTCTTTCTGTCTGTCGCTCTGTGCGCTCTGTCTATTGACACGGGACTGTGTCCAGTGTCCAGTGTCCAGCAGTGGCTAGGAGCTAGAAGCCAGGGCAGTCCAGGCCAAGTCAAGCCGTGCCATCCGTCCGGCAGAGTAAGTAGCCAGTGCCCGGGAGAGTCCTGGGGGGGCGGCTGTGAATTTCCGTTTCCGGTGGCATGCGACACGCTTTGCAAGAGCACTCAAGCGCAAAAAGTGCCTTTCAACTTATTTTCCTGTTTCTATTTCGCCATCTTCAGTGTCCTGCTGCGTCTTCCGATGGCTCTGCGAGTGTCCCTTTTGTCTCGTTTTTTTTTCTGATTAGATTTTTATTCTCATGAATTTTCATTTCCGTTCCTGCATTTTTTATTCGTATACGTACGTCCGGCGATTCATCAGTGCTCGTTGAATTCCTTCGAGTTGTGTCGATAAACAACGAGCAAAGAGCAAAGTAAATAAATAACAACTCTTCGGCCCGGCCATTCTGCAATCTGTTGTGTATTTCCCTCAGTATCTATATCTGTTCTGTATCTGCGTCTCTCCGTTTGGTTTACGTATTCCCCGACGTGCGACTTAATGCACATTTCAAATTACCGGCCAGTTGTTGACCTGATTACAGATCAGCTCCCTCCGGCGCTGCCCAGCCCACATTGGACCGCAATCCTCTTCCCTTTTGCCCGATTTCCGTAACTATCTATTCATTTAGCGGCGCCTTAATTAAACCAGACATTTTTTCCCTTGCACTGTTGCGATAATGATTTTGTGGGCAATATTATAATAATATTGATTATGTAAACGCCAGAGGGAGAGAGTGGACTGGACATGCACTGGACGGGGGTGTGTCAGGAATTTACTACACTACACCCAATCCCTGCTGGGCAAAATGTTTATTGAACCGAAATTAATTAGGGATTTTAAAGGGCAAGGTAAAAGCATACTTTGTCATGCCACAGACACATTTATGGCCATGAGAGGGATGAATGGCAAAGGTGCATAAAATAGTTTTTCATTTACAAGTTTAATCAAATTATGTTGGCATTAAGTTTGTTTGGAGAAGAAGAAAAGAAGTAGTCTTTATGTTGCATAAAACAAATGTAAAAGGCAAAGTGAAATGTGACTTTTAACCTCAAATAAAAATGAGCAAATTGCCATAACTCTCTCTCTAATGGAAATAAATGCTTGTAAATTAACTTAGATTTACTTACGTGTCTTTGACTATATAAAATATTGTTTCCAGTCTCCTGTTGTAACGTTATGCACTCGCAAAATTCATTAGACATTCATAAATGATTTCAATTTGAATTTTTCCATGTTCTCGTACACTCAATTGGCTGTGTTTCCAGTTGAATTGGTTTCCATATACCCCGGGCAATTGAGACGACAAGCAGATACGACATCGTCGACAGCAACGATGACAACTGCATACAAAGCGAAAGAGCTCACATGGTACTGGGAGCAGGGACCCAATCGGTTCCCGATCAACGTTGAATGAGCAAAAACAAAAGGCTGAATAGAGGAAAGAAAAGGTCTCGTTGCAAAGGGAAAAGTTGGACTGAATGTTAAAAAAAAGCTGGAACAAATTAACAAGTCTTAGTTTGGGTTGGACGAGCGTTCTGGCCAAGCGTAAAGATACCCCCAGTGAGGCGGCACCATTGCGCCATCAAAGCAGCCCAACAGGCCATTGCGTAAAGACAGTGAAAGCTGGGGAGGTACGATTTAATTCCATTGAATGCTTAACCGAGGACTAAGCGACTGCAACAAAGGCTTTTGTGTTAAATAGTTGAACGGTGCAAGGAATTATAATGAATCCAACACCTCACATGTTGCACACGGGTGGCTCGGTAGAAGGGGAATAGGAATGGGAAGACGGGGATGATAAACCTGTGATAATTCAAATAATCATGGAGTTGGTCTTGCAGACAGTCAGCCACAGCCACATAGCAGCAGCATCCGGCATTCGCACTCGTATCCGCATCCTGCCAGAGAGAACCAGAGCCACAGCCAGAGCCACAGCCAGCCAGTCAGACAGGCAATGCAAAAGCACTTTATTTAAGTGAGTCCCACATGAATTGCACTTGGCTGTGCGTCTGGCTGTCTCTCCGTCTGTCGGTCTGGTCTGGCTGTATGCCTGTCTCCCCTGACTGTTTGTATTTGTAACACTTCTTTGCATTTTTTATGCTCTGTCTTTATAAAGCATGCACCCACCCAGTCAGCCCTTTGGCGGGCGTGCACCCACCATGCCGGCATCAAGTGCCTTTGGCAGCAGCTGTTTGGCATTTCTGCGGCAGTGGATGTGGCTACTGAATGTGGATGAGGATGTGGCTGTGGCTGCGGCTTTGGCTTCTGATTCAGCTCCGACCTCGACTATGGCGGTCCGCGTCTACTCATTATGTTAAGTTAGCTCATCCTTTTGCATTTGCCTTTGGCTGCTGTTTGCTTAGAACCAACCCTTTTCATGACTTAAAGCGATTGCTTTTCCACTAAAGCTACAACCAGAGGGCACATTAAATATGTTCTAATCAAATCAGATTTATGCCTACACATATTTTCGTGCTTGTGCCGAAAACATTTTACCATTTCTTTTAGGCATAAATCACAAGGATGTCAACGACCAGAGGCCAAGAGTTTTCCATGTCATTTCGTATTAAAACAGTTGCAGCAATTTATAGCTAGCACATGCAATGCAATGCGAGTGCAACTAAAGCCATTTACCTTTAGTAATTTCAGAATTTTAATTAAAGGCACTGGCCAGGCAGCAGGCGGCAGTCTGTAGGCGGCAGGCAACTGCATTTCAATCTACAACCTCGGATGGGAGCGAAAGCACCCAGAGACACAGTTGGGCGCCATGTGCAAATGCATCAAAGGACATTTGCATTTGCCCGGCATTTGGCGATAATGTCCTGCATAGAGGAGGCCAACCGAACTGGACTATCTCTGGCATACATATATGGGCAGCCAGGGCCAGGGCAAGTGCTGGGACGAGGACGTTATTAAATGCAAGTGCATCAGGCGCAGGGTTCGGGCTCGGGCTCGGGCCCGAGCTGTGGTTGCCTAACGTCCTGTCCTGCTGGCTGTGCCATGTCCTGCATGTGTTTGTGTGTGTCCTGTGTGGGTGTGCGGGCTTCCTGTGTGCATTACAACTACACTGGAACAAGTGTGCTGCTTGTACTACTAACCTCTTGCAATTTTGGGTTTTGAATTTGCTTAAATTGCATTATTGTCGTTGTTGTTGGAACTGAAGCTGAAGCTGAAGCTGGAGCTGGGAGCTGGGAGCTGTGGCAAGCGCGTTGGTTGTTGCTGTTGCTGCTGCCTTTACTGTTACTCGAAGAGCCCCCGAGCTGATTGCCCTGCATTGTGTTTGCTGCTCAAATTTATCCCTTTGCAATTTTGTGCTTATTTGTTGCAGACTTGCCTGCCTTGCAGCTTTAACTAATTGAAATCGATTTTGAGACAAGCGCAGGGCGAGGGAGAGCAGCGAGGGACCGGGTTTCCTTAGCTACTGCCTGACGTCTCCTGTCTCTTGTCTCTTGTCTCTCGTCTGATGGCATCGGGAATCATGTCAGCGTTAAGCCTAAATACAACACCCCAAAGTGCATGTCGTGCGTGCGGTTTGCAGAATAGATTTTTGGACTTCCGGAGCAATCCTTCTGCACCCTTCTGCACCTCCTAATAAAACTTGCATGCGCCTTAAGTGCACTCCAACTTTCAAACGGCTGAACAAACTGTCTTCTGGCTTATGGCTGCGGTCTGTATTTTCATGCTTAATTAGATGGCAATCGGACCCACAGAGCGTAGGAGTCCCCATCCCATCACATTCCATAATTATTATGCACAGAGGCAACAGAACGGCAGCCTGCACAATGGCAGCAGGCAAACATGCAGCCAATTACCGTTTTGATTACGCCCTGTCCCCCATCTCTCCCCTTAACTCATTGCTGGCAAACGCACCTAAATTTGCTCACTCCCTAACCAGTTCGATAGGAGAATTGGAAACTTTGCAAATGGCTGGCTGCATGTTAATTAGTAAAAGTTTTGTGCTTGGCTTAGAATCGACTCACCTGGGGCTACACCTACGAGTAGCTGGCACAGTAGAGCCTTTAGCTATTGTTAACCAATAAATATGAACGAAACCAGTTTTACATTCTCTGAACTTTAGAACAACTTCTGGAAGCAATTTTAGACTGCAAACAAGTGATAAATGCCAAGTGCCAAATAGTAGCCGCCTAAGGGAGTTGTCTAAGAGTAAAAGTCGAAGATTATGGCAGCAGCTAGAACTAAAGTAAGTACATATAATAAATGAGACACCACATTATTACCACAGCATTGACTTTTCATCAGCCATTTTCAACTAATCATAACAATCAAGTTAGTTAAATTCAATTCCGATTGTCTCTTCCTGTTGCGTGGCTATTACTCTGAAAGTTGCACTTCCCTCTAGGGTGAACTAAATATTTGCCTTCTAACTCTTTGGTAATCCCATTAGTTTGGCTTTGTCTGGCAGCTGTGTGTCAGTCTGCCACATACAGCGCAAATGTTACCTCACCGACAGGACTTTGAAAAAGTTGCCAACATTTGTGAAAATTGACAAAGTTTGAAGTCAGGCAACAAACAGATGGAAAACAGTGCAGCGTCATCCCATCCCATCCCATGCCATGCATGTTTAATGCTGCCTCCAACTGCGTTGCGTGTTTTTCTCTCTAACTGTAGCTGTGTAGGAGTGTGTGTGTGTGTGGGTCTGCGTTCTGTGCGTGTGTGCGTGCTTTGTCAGAGGCATCTTGTGGTTGCGTTTACCTAGGGAAATTGCAGCCACATTGTGGCGGCCATCGCCAACTCCAACTTGCACTGATTGCCTAACTGACGTGCGTTCCATCTGCTCTCCTAGCTGGAACTTGGATTGGGATTGGGTTCGGGGTGCGGGGATTGGCGACTGGGTCGGTTTGTCTGGCTGGCGACCGCTGGCTTGTGGTTAGTCTGCAGTGCTTTTGATTGATTTGGTTTGCTCTCATTTGCTTGCATAAATATTTGCCCAGCCCCAAAGAGGGGAAACGGAAATCAATAGAGTTGGGAAACCATGGGACCAGGCAACAGCATAAGTAGAATATTCGGTCAGCCTGGCAGCGAGGCATTTGGAAATTTGGTTTTAATGAAATTACCACGATTTGATTTTGTTTATTTTTGCACATCTTTTATTTAATTAATTTGCAGCTATTTGGATTTTGGCTTGCGCCGCATCCCATCTCCATCACCACCAACACACCAACACATAAATATTGATTCAGATGTACTTTCCATACACATATGTATGTGTGTATGTATGTATTTATACACATAAATGTTTACCTATGGTAGCAATACAATTTTATTGTTGATTATCTACTTTTTAATTAAATTCCATAAATATTACAATAATTTTTGCCCAATAAATGCAGTAACAGATTTGCGTCAGTTTCATCAATCAGTGAAAATGAATGGAAAGCCCTTTCCGGCAAACCAAATGACATCGAAAAAAATAAATATGTTTATTTATGTGTCTGCAAAACACCATTGGAGGAGTGCTCTCTGCTCTTGAGAGCGGGAGAGTGTCAATCCGGTTACGCTGTTCATTAACCCGACATGTTTTTTACATCAGCTAGTAATTCAGAACAATTTAATTTATCACAACAAATTGAATTACACATATATGTCTGTATGTATGTATGAATATAGGTGTAAACACGTGTACTTGTATATATGTATGTATGTAGATGGATTGGTATCTAGTATGTATAAATGTATTTATAGTTCTAGCTAGCAAATGCACCTGCACTCGCCCCCAAAGAGCTGCATCAATATCAATATCAATATCGATTTAAATATAACATCAGTGGTGAATCTTCAGTGATCGATAATCGGTAATCAGTAGTCAGTTAATCAGTTATAGTTAGTTATACTCGTAGATCAGCTATAGCCTAGATAGTCTTTAATTTGCTCGAGTGTGCGAGAACTTTGGGTGCCTGCTTAATGCCTATTATACACTTAATGAACAAAACTTAAGACTTGGCTAAATGCATTTAAATGCCACAATTTGTATTTCTTTTTGTGTGTTCTCGTGCATGTTCGTGTCTGCCGGGTGTTCGTTTTAGTTAACGCCACCATTAAGGGGTGTACTTATTATACGTGTATCGTGTATTCTTGTCGCTCCTGCTCCTTCTTCTCGTGATACCTAGGGGGCGCAGGGCTGGTTAGTTATTTGCGTTTCAAGTGCGGGGTAGGTAGACGCTACGGGCATGCAATACAAGCTACAGTCAAGCACTGGGAGCAGCGATTCAATTCATTTTGCGTCAGTTGTATAGTTTACCTTGCCAGCAGTGAGGTCAACTCCTCGCGGTCCATCTTGGCCAGTTGCGCGTCCCCGGTGCTCTCCATTACGCGCTGCACCTCCAGGTCCAGGGCGCGCTGCTCACGCTCGCACTCGCTCTGGTCCTGGCTGGGGAACTCGCGGCCATCGTGGAAGCCAGCGGGCGGACGAAACCCACCCGACAGATCCACTCCGGCCCCAGCCATGGCTGCTATAGAGGCGGCCAGCGAGGCAGCCGTCTCCGCATCGACCTCACTGTCTAAACTGCGGAAAGGGAAGAGATTTTGCGTAACTAAAAGTGAAATTGGATCATTTATCTTCCAGCTAATTCTAGTTCGCTAATTCTGTGCTCTTTTGATCTTGATCTTGATTTATTGCTTTTGATTGATTTGGATTGGTTAGGGTTTAGGTACCTGAACTACCTGTTGCTACTACCAGGGCACTTTCGTCGCTCCAACGTTTGGTTGCTGGGCTGTGCCGCGTGCTTGCGGCTGCGCTGGCCGGCGCTCCTCTTCTCGCCGGCCACTCCCACGCCCACACCCAGGCCAAGGACGTGGCGCGGCGTATTGTGGCGCCGTTCGGGCGCCGGCGAGCCCTGGTCGTTGTTGGACTCGGTGCTGGAGTCGGGCCGGAACATATCTGCAAGATAGCATGGGTTGGGTGCGATCAAACGCCCATGAGCCCGTGCTCTATACGAACCTACGACGGCGCGGCCGTCACTGCTGCGCGAGGACTTGCAAGGAACTCGATAGGTGGGCATGTTCGAAAACTCGGTGCTGGGACTAATACTCGTGTCCGACTCAGACTCGGCCACCACTCCCACCGAGCTGCCGGCATTCTTGGCGCTCCGCCCCGCGCTCGACTTCTTCGAGTGGCCGGCCTGCGAGCCAGCCACAATGGTCATGGACTTGCTCAGCGTGGACTCATCTAGTCGGGAAGATACATGTACATCATTTGCAGGATAATCTTCAGGGCAGAGCTGGTTACCATCTGTGTTGTAGTAGCGCTGCTTGTGCCAGCTGGACTTGCTCTTCACGTGCCCAAAGCCGGAGGTGGGCAGCAGCGGATAGGCGGTGGCATTCAGATTCTCACCCTCCGGGTGGCCGAACGTCTTGAATTGCATGGTGTAGTCGAGTGGAGTCTGTGCGGCTACGGCACGTGTGGGAGTCTTGGCCGGAGCGCCAGTGCGGCCTCCATTCACGCTGAATGTGGCATACGGCGAAATCTCGTACATTTCTGCAGGAGGGAGTCATGATAAAGGGCAAGAAAAAACAAGGATGCGGCCTTTGATTGCCTGCCTTCACACGGGACACGTACACAGCACAGCCTACACCTCAATTGACTCTCGACTCACCCGACTCGTTGCCCTTGTCCACCGTCTTCACCGGCGATGCGCTGTACACCTGCTGGTTGCGCCGGTTCTCGTGCTCCTCCTTGTACTCGCCTGGCAGGGCACGACTCTCGTAGCCCTCGGCCATGGGTCCGCACAGAGTGCGTCGGTGCTTGATAGTCAAAGCTCTGCAGAAGTAAAGATACATTTATGACTCTTCGTTATGACTTTAATTGAGAGATGAAGAAGGAAAGTCCCCCAAAATGACTCTTGAAGTAATCACTAAAGCATTTCCTTTAGGCAGAAAAACCAACCTTAAAGCACAAAATTAATTATTATTTCGTTGCGGGTGAGAAAAAATCTCGTTAAAGCCAATTTGAAGCACTGTGAGGACAGTTAATAAATCCTTAATTAACATTCGCAAGCAATTAAGAACCAGCGAACCCCAATGCGGGCCTCCCTAGGACTACTTAGGCCAGTCGCTGTCCCCAATTGAATTCCCCAGTTGCTGGCACCCAGCCACGGGCCCATGGCCCTGGCGCACTTACATCGTTATGATGGAAACCGTGATGATGACGATGACAATTAGCGTCGAAAACCAATCACCGCTGGTGGGATTTGTTGCATTTATCAGATTGTTCATCAAATCGTTTTCCGAGGGGAAAACCGAGGGTGGCGGTATGGTGATGCCGTCAATGCTCGTTGTGCTGAAATGATAATGCTCCGTCGTTTTGCCCGCATCGTTGGTGGCGGAGATGCGCAGCTGATACCACTTGGCTGGCAGAAAGTCGCAGAAGATTAAATTTTCACGATTTTCCTCGGCGTTCGAAATATCCGATGTGACAACTGTCCAGCGTATGTCGCCTGCGGGTTGATGCCAGAGGTCAAACACACACAGACACGTACACATACCCACGGGAAATGGAATAAAGAGACAGAGAGAGAAAAGAAAAAAAAGAGGAAATTATGCATCATACGCCACGGTGCACACGGCAGGGAATACGGAATAAATTTGATAAATATTTATAGGTACAAATGGCTGTAGATTGGTCAGTTAATTGAAAACAAAAATAATTATATTAACTGTATTTAATTTAATGGAAATCCATAAACAACGAGACAGGCCCAAGCTGACGCCCGGATACTCTCAATTGTGCATAAAATAATTTACATATACATACATATACGTAATTGCATATCATACAGCCAATTGGCAATAGAAATAAGCAAACAGCGAATTATGTTTGGTTCAATGGAGTAAATCCATCGATGGGTTATTCCCAATTCATTGCTAATTTGCACTTACCCAACGGTCGATGCTCTATGGAAAAGTGATGAATGCCACAGCCCCCGTTGTGCCACGATGACAGCTTCAGATTCACGCACGTCGCATTGGTGGCAATTAGTTCGTTGCCATTTGGCGCCTGTGAGGCTGCAAAATGCCAATCGAAATTGCAAAATCGAAAAGGGAGAGAATTGGACAGGGCATAAGTATTCAGGTTGACGGCTGCACCGTCAAGTGGCGCTTGCGGTCGGGCACTGAAATTTGCATTCCCAGCGAACTGTGGGTATGAAGTTTCGTTAGTTTTTGGGACACACTCACCCTTGCCTTTCGTCCAGACATTAATTTCCTCACTGGACACACCAGAGCCGACCATATTATGTGCAGACATTTTTATAATGTACTGATTTCCGCACTTCAGGCTCGTAATCGTGTAGGCGTTGTTCTCCGGCAGCAGCTCGGTGCTGAACCAACTCTCGCCGGCCGTATGGTGGGAGATGCTGTAGCCCTGCAATGGCGCACCACCATCGTCTGGCGCATCCCAGCTGACACGTATGCTGTCGGCGGAAGCGTACTGCACGATGATTTGTGGTGCGCCGGGCGGCTTCATCGCAATGACCTGATATTGGATTTCGTCACTGCCAAAGAGATTGTTCGCCGTACATGTATAATTTCCGGACAGGCTGCCTTCGACGCCTGCCATACAGTCAAAGACAGGGCAAAGGGGAAATGGAAAAATCGGTTATAAATGTTAATGCGAATAGCGTTCAGGCTCTGCCACGCCATCCACCCACTTACGGTGTATCTTCAGGTTGCCCTCATTGGTCACCTCATAGAAGGGACTGAAGGTGACGGGACGGTCGCGGGTTAACCAGCGTGCCCTCGGCGTGGGATTTCCCACAGCCAGGCACTCCAGCACTAGTCCCGTACCCACGGCCTTGCGCACCACCTGACCAAACGAGGCGATGCGTGCTGGTGCTGAAAACAGAGGACAGAGGACAGTGTACAGAATACAGAGAGAGTGGACCACATCAGCCCATGGGCAAACAGTTAGGTGTGCGAAGTGTGCGAAATTAAAATGTTGCGGCTTTTGTGGCTTTTCGCTGGCTCGCAGAATAAATGTCAATTTTTAATTAAAACGAAAAGTTTCCTGCTTTATGTACGTATTTATGTGTGTATGTATGTGTAAACGAATACTGTATTTACCTCGCGTATTGGTGGCCTGGGCAACCACAGATGTGGGCTCGCCCTCGCCCACCGACGTGGATGCGGATACCCAGAATTCGTACATCTGATTCTCGGCGAGGCTGCGTGCCTCGAATGTCACCGGATACCCATTCTCGTCCACACGCACCATGTGGGCTGTACGAAAAGAAAAATAACACTCACACACTCACTGTCCGTGTTTGGGCTACTCACTCTTGGCCTGGCCCTTGCGGCCCGCTTCCCGCGCATACACCGTGTAGTGGGAGATGATGCCATTGCGATTCTTCGGCGTAAGCCATGAAATTAAAATCGAATCTGCCGTCAGCGCAGCCGCCTTAATGGCCGCCGGTGCATCGGGCACATCGTCGTCCGTCTGGCAGTACAAGGGCTGGCTGGCCAAGCCATCGCCAGTGGCCGTGTAAGCCAGAACCCGCAACGAATAGTTGCTGGCCTTGTGCAGCGTATGCAGATAGGTTTCCAGATTCGAGGTGCGTTTAATCTCCAGCTTGGCAGGAAAGTCAACTAATCAAAGGGGAAGATGGTTAAATATTTGTGGGGATTTATAATTAACTACAGCTCTGGTTCACGGTTGAACTGAATACATTCATATATCTAGTTGATGACAATATTGATTTGATAAGATTTGATAAATCAGTGCCAAAACCAACAATTTGCAGTCTCATCAAGGGACTGGGGCACTGCCATCGCACATTGAACTCCTCGCCAAAACCAATAAAGTCAAGCAACTAGCTCGCTCCGCTTCCGTGCACCTCCCTCTAACTCCTGACTCGGTCCGTGCTGGATGGATGGCTGCCTGGCTGGCTGGCTGGCTGACGACTGTCTGGATACATATCATATCTATTGCTGTTTGCACAGCGCTCTTGCACTGGCAATATCAACAAAATCAGCGTCATAAAGTGCCAACTGCAAACTCCCAGCCGCATTCCCAGTCGCTGTATGCTGGCACGGAAACTGCCACTGACACTGGTACTAGAGCTATGGCAGGAGATGGCCGAAAATGCATATACTCACTTTGATGCACAATTGGGCGATATAAGATTTTATATCCCTGAATAATGCCGCCATGGAATTGCAGTGGCGGCTCCTGCCACGAAATCTTCAGACTCTGCGAAGACAGGGCCGTGCAATTGACATTCTGTGGAGCTGCCTCGGGCACTGTAAGAGTAACACCCGAACTGTTGTAGTGCAGAGATAGCAAATCGAGCTCATTAGAAATACCCACCTCCCTCGGCCGTCGTGCCGAAGATGGCCGCACTCCAAGGGCCCGAGCCGAAGCTGTTTAGTGCCCGCACGGTGACAGCATATCGGGTGTATTTCCGCAGACTCCGCAGCGTGGCCTTGGTGGTGGCCCAACCGCCGACAATCACCGACTTCAGGGAGTTATTCACGACGCTAATGTAATTGATATTCTGCTTCTCCTCGGTACAGTTCACCGTGTAGCCAATGAGCTCTCCGTTCCAGGACTCTCGGGGGGGAATCTGCAATTAGTTAAATATATTATGCGGTGTGACCCACAATCCCACACTTCTGCTGTCCCCCTTCGCACCTGCCAAGTGACTATTAGCTCGCTCTCACCGCCCGTCTGCACCTGCACATTGGATGGGGCTTCGGTGGGCGCTTCCTCCTGGGTCTTGAGCACGATTGCTTCGGTATAGGCACTGCGTTCAATCTCATTGATGGCCTGCATGCGGATGAGGAACGTCGTCGCCGGCGTCAAACCCGCCACAATGGCGCTCTCGCGCAGGTCACTGTCATAGCTGTCAAAGGAGGGCAAACACAACATGGCTCGACAAAGGCAAACAGACCAAGGACACACATGACACATACCTGCGACTAATACTCGTCGATGGCAGACTGACGTTGATGACGTTCAGCCCGTTCCAGTCGCCACCCGCCGCACCCAGTGCCGCATGCGACTGCAGATACTTGAGGGCTTGATACTGCACCAGATAGCTGAGCACCGGGGAGTTTCCATCGAAGGGTCGACGCCAGCTGAGCTTCACTGTGCGGGAACCCACTTCAAAGACCTCCAGATTGGAGGGCGTGTCGGGTCTCTCCTGCACGGCCAGATAAATGATCTGCTCGGCGCGACCGTAGGGATTTTCCGCAACGCAGCGATAGACGCCCGAGTCATGGCGATCGGAGTGGCCGATGGTCAGCTGTGAGTCCACACCCTTGTCCGTCTTCATCTCGGCAATGCTGAACCGAAAGTTATTCAGATCGATGCGTCCGTTGTTGTGGGTCCAGCCAATGGTGATGGGCTCATCGCCCTTGGCATGGCAGTCCAGGGTCACGGGATCATTTCGGCGGGAGCTAATATTCCGAGCGGGCTGCTCGAAGCGGGCGGGTTCTGAACGAAATAGAAGGTACATTAAAGCAACCCATTCGGGCTGGGATATACTCTGAGCTCCAATTACCATTCACATTGATGCGTATTATCTTCTTGAGGCCAGCTCCGATTTCGTTAGTGGCCCGGCACATGTAGTAGCCCTCATCGTTGTCTGTGGCCAGATTCAGCAGCAGCGAGTGATTACGCATGCTCAGGGGCTTGAAGTCCTTCGAGGCTTTGCCTGCAATGGGACTCTTTTAATTTAACTAATCACCAGGCAGACTTCAGACTCCAGGCAGCACTGCCGAATGTTAATTGTCAAGTTGGATCTTGGGCATAGGCATCCCAAGGCTCGACCCATTGGGACTTTAATGAGCCGTGTGCCTAGGTCCGGGTTACGATTTTGATTGGCAAACTTACCCTGACCCTTGAACCAGGTAATGGCTGGAATCGGATATCCTTCCGCCTCACAATTTATCGATATTGTGTTGCCCAGCATAATGGCCGTGTCCATGGGCTCGTAGCTCCAGCGAGGTGCGACTGAAACGTGACCAGGACCCAGAGCCAAGTGTAACGAACGGAGGGGAGAACAAACAACAACAAAATTAACAACTTTCGGATAAGTGTGTGCACGGGAGGGTGTGTGTGTATCTTTGCTTTGTGTGCATACACTGAGAGAAAGAGGATTTCAAGTTTAGGAGTTAATAATTTAGAAAGTAAATTGTATTCCAAAATGTTACATAAATCATTCAAAATGGAAGTTTAATGAAACAATTTCACACCCTTTTTCTCTCAGTGTAGCCCAAAAAATGGGCAAGCAACTGGCGCACAAATCCTGTGTGATTTATTTTTGAATCAGCAGCGAGTCGCTTCAATAGACACACAGCAGGCCATCCCCATCCCCATCCGATTGCCAGCCCATCCCAGTAGAGGCCACTCACCCCGCACTTGCAGCTCTGCCGTGTAGTTCACCTTGGCAGCCGCGTTGCCCGCGTAGCAGGTGTACTTGCCGCTGTGCTTTGCACTGATGTCCTTGAGCACCAGCAGCGAGTAGAACTCCTCCTTCTTCTCGGTAATCTGGTAAATTGAAAGAAACACAAGAGTAGCGACAAAGACGTGCAAAACTTTCTCGATGCCATTCGGACAGTTTGAAACAAAGAAGAAGGACTGGCTGTACGAAGGACTTACCTGCAGGCTGCTAGGAATGGAGCTGTCATCCTTCTTCCAGCTAAAGTAGATGGGCATGTCGCCCGAGGAGACTGCACAGGTGATTTGAGCGCGGCCGCCCTCCTGCAGGTTCTTGGGGAACTTAAAGGGCTCGATGACGGGCGGACCTTGATGAGCGATTAGCCAACAATGCGGGCAGACATTAATGTGTGTGTGTGTGTGTGTGTGTCGGAAGGAGTGGAGTGCAAAAGAGACTGCCGAGGCTGACAGTTCCCCCTGAGAGTCCCCTCTACTTACTGTTCACGTTCAATTGCATGTCACGGCGCGCTTCCTCGCCGGCCCGACTCCGCACAATGCACGTGTAGATGCCCTGGTCCCGTCCCGGCTCCACATTCTTGATGACCAGCTGCCCACCCTCCGCCACTGTGGCCAGCTCAAAGTGTGTGCCTGCATGGATAGGGCGTGAGGTAAGGAGAAAGAGCAGGAAGAACAGGAATGTGTAAAGTGCTGTCGACCGCCCTTCTCCAATTTGTCTTACTCGTTGTCAATTCCTGATGCGCTTTCTCCCATCTAATTTGTTCGATGGGATAACCAGCAAACGGACAGTGCACAATTATGTCCTCTCCGGCAACGGCTTTGATCGGTCCAATGGCTCGCACATACGGTGGTCCTGAAGTGAAACGTACAAGAGATTTTGGGAAATGCTTTTAGAGATATGTATTGGGAAATGGAATAATATTTCCTAAGTAAACTGTTTTCTAGGTAAATTATAACTATTTATTCCTAAATCCAATGGAAACTGGATACAATATTTTCGGATTTTCGCACAAGCTGGGAAAGTTTCATTTAAAGTTTAATTTTGGCTTAAGAAAATGTTTCTCCTTTTTTGTACATTATAATTGATAAATTAAATTAGTTTGTCAATGGCTTTTTATAACCACTCAAATCAATGACAAACATTTATTTTCAGTTGGTTTTTGAGTTGCAGCTGCAGCAATTAGACTCCAAATTGAAAGCTACAGGGGGGCTGCTTCAGCAAGTGAATGACAGGGCAGGGCAGTGGCTGTACTGTTAATTTCACCGCAACTGTATGGGTTTGCTCGTATTAGGGTATTGAGAAATTTATTAAATTAGTTACAAAATGCAATTAAGCAGGAATACGGCACACGAATGCTGAATAATTCCAATTATATTCGTTTGGCGCACAAGCGACGCTAATGCATAAAATGCAGATGCAGCCACAAGGCTGCATTCGTGTGTGTGTGTGTGTACTGCAGCTGTGTGCATGCATTTTTAGTGCTGCTAATGCGGATCGTCTGCATGAAGAGAATGCGTTGCATAAATTGCAATATTCATAATTAAACAGGCGGAGCCAGAGCCTGTGGCTAGCCTGCCACCCACCCAATAGGCTTCATCGGGCAGTGCAGTCATTACGTTCGATGAGCGGTGTGGACATGGCAGGAGATGGAGCGGTTTGTGGTTAGAGCTGCTCATAATCGAAACCATTTTGACATCAATATGTGAGGCAGCCCAAGTCTGTGTGCGAGTAGAGGAAAAACCACTGCAACCCAGAAGGAGACTACACTCTGTGGGAGGTCTCTCCATCTACTGATTTATTCAGTCACTCACTCATTGGCTCACATTCTCCATACATCTTGAACAACTGACCGTGGCTAATTTGATTTTCAATTCAGCTCAAAGTGCGGCCAGGACAGCTTTCAAAACAGAATCATTTATCATCAATACGCACGCCCACTTAAATATCAAGTATTCGCAAGCACACATACACAGACACAATACTGCCACAGGCAACCCTGAGGATATGGCACACAGGGAGTGGAGCTGCCAGAGCGTTCATCATCAATCACTTGGCATACAGGGCATATGATTTATATCTGTCACATATCCATTCCTTTATGCATTATTAACACGTTAAGATTACGCATTCGGAACTGCTTACAATGCTCAAAAGTTCCAAGTCAGTGGGGGAAAGGAATACCGTGTGAGATTCCCGTATGCTAACACTTTTATATTTACAGTTTATGCTCTGATGTGAGCTCACAGAGATTATCTGTGAGTTTTGTATGCGGGATAACAACCATTGGCAGCGGCAATTCACACGAAGACTCTGAAATTGGAGAGCCACAGCCACAGCAGGAGGAGCAGCGGCATCGGCAGCTTGTTAGCGGGCAAAAGCCGAGGCATTGATGCCGCGGCTTTGGCTGCATATCGTGTGGCATGATTGGAATGAAAGAAACATCATCATCGCCTGCTGCCTCATGCCTCCTGCCTCCTTGTTGTCGCAGACGTTGTCGCAGCCTCAAGAGATTTTCTTTGACGCGCAGCCAAGCATTTTCTTGCTGAATAGCAGAGTTATTTTCCCCATATCTCTGCACTCCTTTTTATACATTCAGTTTTTGTTTCGTTGCCTTGGCATCGTTTCCAATCAGCTCCCTCCTCGATTGCCGATCCCTGATTCCCGATTCCGTTGCTGCTTGTATGTTGCTTCTGTTGTTACCGAAATTCATGGACCGGATTCGGAGCCCCTTGTGATTTGCATTGTTTGGCCAGCTTACAAAAGGGTCGCGATAACAAAGCGGACGGAGGCAGTGGTTTTTCAAAACATGTAACAATTACAAGAATCGGGCAGGGGACACTCTTATTTGTAGGTCAATCTATCAACTCACCGTAGACATTTAACCTCGCCGAGTGCTGTACACTGCCCATCGAGTTGGTGGCCACGCACCTGTACAGACCGCCATCGTCTGGTCGCACATGTGAGATATTCAAATGGCTTATCACGTCTCCGGACATATCGACAAATTGCCCGATGGCAAAGCGATGATGCAGCGAGACGTCTATAATGGGCTGCGAGTCCAGCAGCCAGGAGAACTGCAATGAGCACAGACAAAAATCAATAAGAACCGGCGGCACCTTCTGATACTAGGAGGCCATAATTTCAGTGATTATTTAGCAATGTGTGGGTGTACGTGTGTGTGTACGTTATAATATTGCATAATAAGGCCAATAAAACATTTGTGGGGTGTTTGTGTGGCAGCTTACTTGGGGCGGAGGTGAGCCGCTGGCGGAGCACTTAAGCGATATTAATGGCCCGGGACGCACATTCTGCTCAATGAAGGTGTAAATCAATTCCGGCACAGTGTCTGGAAGGAAGTGAGAGACGGTTACCACCTGATAAATGCCAAAACTCTGGCACATAAACTATGCATGTCGCCCGTCAACTTACCGCCCAGCTTCAGCTCGGCCATGGCCTGGGCGCTGGCGCGTTGGTTCTCAACGAGGCACTGATAGACACCGCGGTCGCGCCGTCCCACGTTTTGTACCAGCAGCGAACTCTTCGACAGGAACCGTATGCTGCCAAGGACAAGGGGTTAAAAAAACACAAAAAAAATCAAGACAAAAAGTGTTAAAAATGCCAAGTTTTCCAAAGGGTAAAAACTCCTGAAAACTGAAAACGTTGCAGAAAAACCCGAGCTAGTCCCGCAATTTCCCATAAACTCACACCAAGCCGGAAAGACACATGTGTGTGTGTGTGGGTGCGTATCTGTGTGTGCCCCACGTAGCCTTTTGTTCATTCAGGCGAAATTTGTTATTTATTTTATTAGCATAAGCATAAAAATTTCTGCTTGATTTGTAATGCTGATTTGCTCGGTCTCGGTTCTCGGTTCTCTGGCTCCCACTCATCGCAGCCTGCTTATCCCCGAGCAATATTCCTTGGCCAGCAGCTGGCCAACGCATAGAGAGTAATACGTACACAGATATACGTACATAGATGTATAAACGTATTTACATAAGCATGTACCACATACATATATGGGAGAGAGAGAGCACAAGGGATGTTTGTTTTTGCCGGCCAGTTTGTTTGGCACCAGCTGCTGCTGTACAAATGCTGCCATCTCTGGCTGCAAATTTAGTTTGCTTTCGGTTTTGCCCTGGCGTATTATGCTGATTTCGTGTAATTTGCATTAAATTATCAAGATGTGTCCGAGCTATTCAGGCGAAAATATGCACAAAGCGTCTCTTGCTCTCTCTCTGCCTCTGGGCCAAGGATATTCCCCGAGGCCTGGGTAAACTACTGCTGTGTGTGGGGTGTGGGATTTGCATCCATTATGCTATCCTTGCCGGAGTACGTGTTGTTATACAAATGTACATGTGTTAGTGTTTGGATATGCCAGGTGAGCCTTAATTAAAAACAATAGAATCTACGTTTCTATTTGAACAGAGCGGCCGCGCATAGTGCTCTCCGGATTAATTGCTTTTGGCCATCAGCAGACATCGAAAACCAATTCAAATGAAACTATCCGCAAACATTTATGCTGCATTATCAATGGAAACAATCAGAGTCCTTTGAGCACTGACCTTACACAGCATCACTCAATCAGCCCCCGCCGAAACAGAGCAAAGCTTTTAAACAATCAACTGAACCAAAACCGAACCGAACCGAACCCAAGCGAACCGACGCGAATCGCATCGAAGCGAATGAAAATAAAAATGCAGCTGCGGAATCAGAGCTGCCACCGAAAAACGTCACTAATACCGGTGTGACACTCGCTGAAAGTTTAACTGACTTTCGGGATTAGTAATGGCAAAAATCCTGCAAAAAATGTACACATTTTAATTTTAAATAATACAAAAAAATAAATGCATGCCTTTTTTTGCAAATTTTGTTAAAATTTTTTCTATTTTTAAATCAGCTATAAAATCCCATACAAAAAATTTCTCAAAAAACGCTAAGTTCCATTTATTTATTTATGTTTTTTCCACCAATTTTAAATACTTCATGCTCTTAAATGCTTCAGACAATCCGTAGAGTAATGTAAACCAGAAATAAGTCCAACTATTCCGCCGTCAGTGCAATATTAAGTAACTGACATACCCGTTCGATGGCGAAAAAAATGTATTTGCGGCTGGCAGGCAATGAACTGCCATATAAAAATGGTTCGCTCCTTGTACACCCGCCCTTTGCCAGCCAGGGGCAGCCACTTCGACCACGTCCATCAATAATAATAATAATAACAGTAACAATAAAACATTTTCGCTATGAGAAATGCCCTAACAACGACGGACGCCGAAAATAATAAAGGGCTGAGGGTAATCTATGGCTGGCTCTGTGGCTGCACTTTTTTAATATTTTTGGGACGGAAGGAAGGCTTTGTAGCAACCGTTTCGCAACTGGCAAAACTGATAAAAATCGAAATCGGCTATACAATGTTGCATGTGGGTTGCCTTCCCTGCCTTGCCAGCTTGCCTGGTTGGTTGCATGTTGCTCCTATTTCGCACATCCTCTTAGCCCGCCTCCTTCCATGCCTGCAAGGCCTCCCAATAAAAATCCCAATCCCAGTTTCATGCCGGTTTGCCTCTACTTACTTATCCCTGCCGGTGGTGAGTGCATTATTCGCCTGCAGCGGCTTGCCATTGTGCAGCCAGTCGATGGCATCGATCGCCGAGCCCGTTGTGGTACAATTGAAATTTGCCGTTCCGCCCGAATTGACAATTTGAACTTGCGGCAATATATGCACAGATACATACGAATTGACACTCAGGCGTATTTCGATGCGCTGCTCCCCGAACTGATTCGAGGCCTGGCATATCTGGAACGAGAGCGACGAAAGGGCCACACAGTTAGAGCGGAAATGCCAGAGCTTTTTTGGCATTTATATATATGTGTGGAATGGAATCTCAATCCGAAATGGGGGTACGGAATGTTCAGTTTGTCAGCAGTTGGATGTTTAATGGTTACTTACCCACTTGCCCGCATCGCGTTCGTCAGCATTTTTGATGAGCAGCAATGTTCGTGAAAGTATCACTCGCTGTGACGAGGGTATGGGATAGAGGGCTGCCGAGTCGGAAACACGATACCAGCTATAAAACAGACAATGTAAAGCATAAATATGTAAACTCGCTTTTTGCCAGGCTTTAACTCATTATTGATTTACATTTTGGGGTTTTGCTTGACTGTTGTTTAAAATTCAATCTTAAATACAATTCTACCATATGGATTTAAGGTTTAATGTTTGTAGTTATAAGCTCTGCAGTCTGCTCTCTGAAGTACTTAACACAACTTTCACTCAATTACTTAGTTTACATTTTAGTTTCAACCACTCTAGCCTAACTCTTTCTTTTTTTATCCATTCCAAATAGAATATTTTTCAGCACGCACTCAATCACTTACAGATTCATTCACGCTCCGGCACAAACACTCTGAGAAATCAATAAAAAAACAGACTCCTGGGGCAGTTGCCTGAATAAGGATTCAGCATCTTCCACTTCAGTTGGCCATTCTGGCCACGTAGAGCAGACCGACTCACGCATAAACTTATGCTGAAAACAAAATTATCGCATTTTTTCCGCATTTATAGTAATCAG
This sequence comes from Drosophila subobscura, assembly GCF_008121235.1. Classification (NCBI taxonomy): domain Eukaryota; kingdom Metazoa; phylum Arthropoda; class Insecta; order Diptera; family Drosophilidae; genus Drosophila; species Drosophila subobscura. The sequence goes on along the minus strand of NC_048533.1, from coordinate 22,676,092 downwards.
AGCAGGAGTTTTCCCTTCTCCAGCTGTCTGCTTGTAAAATATTTCTGGCACTTTTCCTGTCTGCTTCAGCGTTTATGTTTTTCCACGGAAAACTTTGCTCTTTGCATGTTTGTCTTGTGCACAGCCACTCTTCCTCTCTGTCTGTCTGTCGCTCTGAATGACTGCCTGAGCTCCTGTCGCGTGTTTGTCCTCTGCAGAAGGACTCCCCGAGTATGCCAGAGTTTGTGTGTATTAAGTGTTTAGAACTGCATGAAATTTTAATAAGCCCTGCTAAGTGAAACAGACTGTTAAATTATGTTCCCCACGAGCATTGGCAGTGGCGCTTACTGCTTTATCTTACTAATTAGCTGTGACGGCCCGTCATGGGGTTACTTGATATGTGCGCCATTCTTTGACTTTTATCCATTCATCGAAATTACTTTATATTGTTTCGGCCATCGATGTGCTTTGTTTGCCTGTGTAAGCCGATCCATTCCGAGTGGGTAAACAAAATGATTAAGTTACTCCCAAACAGACGGAGACTTAGGCTGAGACGGGAGTAGCTTTGACTTGTGCTGGGCCCTTTATTAGTTTGTTTGTCGAGTGAGTGGATTCGTTGTCTATTAGCACATGGCTAATGCCCGTGCCGGTTAGTGCCCCGGTGCTTTCAGCGTGTCCGTAAAGTCACCTAATTAGCACTAAAACAGCAGTCCCTAATATGCAATAAAGCCAGAATCCCCTGACAAACATTCAAATGCACTTAAGTGTTGTCTATAACCTGGAACCCTACACCCTACACCCAACACCCTCTACCCAATGGCTGCTGCGTGATGTTATTTTATTGCCAACTGCTGCGAGATACTCAGATACAGATAGAGATTGGGGGACGCCAGCAGGCAATGCCAAAAACAGATGAAATTAGCCCACATAACGGAACAGAGACAACAGAAACAACAGAAAACAAAGGATATGGCAAGATATGGTACTTGGTTAACTCACGTAAATATTGGGAATGGATTGCCCTGTATGTTGCACGGCAGATGAACATCATTTCCACGCTCCACGTGAATCTCCATCACGGGCTTCTGGGTGGTGCGTGGTGCCAGATTCTTGCTTAGCTCTGTGAAAGCATCCAATGAGTAATGTTACCAAGGGGGTGAAGTGGGGTTGATTGTCGTAGCTTACCCTTAACCTGCAGCATCACTGCATCACTGCGCTGCCTCTCCCCGTTCAGTGTGTTGGTCACCAGGCAGCTGAACTTCATCAGGCCATCCTCGGAGCGCACCGAGCGAACGTACAAGTCCCCGGAGGCGGCCAGGACCACATAGCGACCCGCTGTGCAGAAATAATAACAATCGTGGATCAGAGACATTGCAATTGCAGCCAGCAAGAGCTCGATGCCGAAAGAACTACAGCAAAATCAAAGCTTTTCCCCCTGCGTCCCACTGCGTATACGTAACCATTTCCAATAAATGTCAACGCTATCCCATCCCACACCCACCCCCCGGGGTGATGCTGCAACTTCATTGGTAGCACACAACAGAAAGAATTGTGTGCACATAAATTTCAGAAGCAGATAAACACCCACAAAGGGTGGGTGCTGTGTGTAAAAATGTGGCAACACTCACCGACATCCGACAGATCCGGCAGCAGTATCTCCTCGCCGCGATGCCAGCTGGCCACGCGCACATAGGGCCGCACATATTCCGGTATGGCGCACTTAATCAACGCCGAATTTCCCAAATAGACTTCAGTGTTTTCCACGTGCACATGAAATTGACGACGCACCACTGGGAGGTGGAGAACCAGCAGCAGAACCAGAACCAGACCCAGACATAGAGTCACAGGCGAACACAAAAAGAAACAGAAATCAGAGAAAGACTGTCAGAGATATATCGTATACATGTATATGTATGTATATGCATTTGTGTGTATGCTGGCGAGGAGAGGAGAGAGGACAGGATCCCGAGTGGAAATAAAAGTCAACAAACGTTGCTGCTGTGTCTGCCCGTTGGCGCAAACGGCGCATACAGATGAGCGCATAAAACGCTTTCGGGGTAGCACACAGCACAATCCATGGCGACCGACCATCGGGTAACGCCTGCGACAACAGCAGAGCAGGAGAGCAGCAGGGCCAAGCGGGGGCAATAAACGTGGCACAATGCAAAAATGGCAGCAGTTTAAATGAATGAAATCGCTTGAAATTACATGCAAAGCGGAAGTTGAAGAGCAGACAAAATACAAAAATCGAAAGAAAGGCAACAAAAAAGAATCACACAAGAGACGAAAGGATATATGCATCTCTCGTATATGTGTGTGTGTGTGAGAGTTACTGTTACTCATGGATGGAACAGATCGAAAGAAGAAACAGTGCAAAAGTCGACTGTGAGATACCGAACACTACAGAGTTCCATTTACAATTCCCAGCATCACATTGCCTTTCGAAATTCGAAGTTTAATGGATAAAGAAGAGTGCCAGAATATATGAATCCACCTGATATTACAGATAAAAAGTTTCTGGGGTATAAAACAATTCGATTCCTTTTCCCCGTTTCATGCATCCACCGACGCTGTTCTTGTGCCTCGTAGAAAAAGAGTGACACAAATGATACACATGGAAAATGCAAAGTGTAAATATTGAATGAGATTTTAAGCGACTATCATGCATCGTTGCTTTTTTTGGGGCCGCGCTGTGGGGGATTGCTTTACTTTGGGCCTGGAGCTGTGGGCCAGTAAGTAAATACGCTCAGCGATAGCTGTTTTCGAGGTCAAGCATTAAGAGGCCTGCGAATGGGGTAAAGCAAACAGAGAAAGGATAAAATAATTAAGTTAATTTCATGCAGAATGCTGTTGGGCGGCCAAATACTCGCATAGTAAGTCGCATTGATCGCCTCAGACGATGGCGGCATATGTCAGGAAATGCACAGGAAATGAATGTTATATGAGGGGAAATAGGAAAAAATGGAGGCAAGAAAGGAGAAAACGTGGCGCACAGGTGACAGGCCCCAGGCCCAGGTCTGGCAGCGGAAAGCAGAATCGCAAAGAATGCGGGGACACCCCATTGGAGCAGCGGCATCCATCCGCCTGTGCCAAACGTGAGCGGCTTCGAAATGCTGTCAACATAATGCGCCCAACAGCTTTTACTCTACTCCTGGCTCCTCCTGGATCCGCACCATAGTTTGTGTTGCATGCTAATGGTGGGGGCTCACTCCACTCCCAATAGTCGGGCAGCTACTTTAGTGTACTTTACGCTTACCTGCCTGCACCTGAACGTTGCGACTGAGGATGGTGCCCGCCTCGTTGCTGGCCCTGCAGCGGTAGGTGGCCTCGTGCACATCCGTGCGATAATATTGCGCCAAAAACGGTGGGAAGTGCAGCGTGCCGTTGCCAGATATTTTCCTAGAAATATACATACAAAAGGAGCGAATGGCGAAAGGCAAAATGCAATATTTTAGTGGGCGCATTCTTTGGGCTTCGTTCGTATTTATTTATTTATTTGGTAGAAGGAACGGTGCAGAACGGAACGACTCAGGCGAGAACGTAACACACAAATTTGTTCCACAAAAGCGCCAGCAAAGTGGCTGCCATTTGCTGGCGAGTATTTTTACGAGCATAGCACACACAAGTCCAAGGGCTGTACATGGAGCGCAAAGTGTGAATTTACATAAAAATGCAATAAGCGTAATGCTGTGTGTAGTCATAGAGGCATACTTAGATCTATACGTACTTATTTAATATATTTGCATGTGTATTTGTAGCACATAAATGATATGAAAGGGTCTAAGCTGCTGTAGTTTGCGATGCCCTTAACAATGGCTTTGGGAAAATTCCAAGCCATGGGATCACCCAAAATATTTCTCTGCTCTGTCTGCATTGCTTAGTTATTTGAAAATCAAAGTGAAATCGTAATTACTAACATTTCTCTGGCATTTTCAGGGATTCCTTTGGCTTGTTTGGCTCTGTAATCCCAAATGTCAGTGTGCATGAGTTGCCAAATCAGACTTTAAGCTGCTACAGGGCTTTAAGCCATTTGATTATCGTTGTGGCTGCTACAGAACACAAAACCCATCAGGTTCCCATCACATAACTCATGCAGGCTCCCCGCCCCATCAACCAGTCCTGCTGCAGTCTCAGAGTGCCAGTTCCCGCTAATCATCTCCACTGCAGTCGGGGCTAACAAGCTCCGACGACATGGATGAGGTTCTAGATGGGGTTGAGGTCTGCTGCTGGCGCTGGGACTGCTGCAGGGTTGTCCTGTGGAAGCGCCGGGCGAGATGGCAAACAGCATCAACCGAAAAAGGGAAAACTTCATCAAGCGCTGTTTTCAAAAATGTTTAAGTGCCAGCAATTTGTTTACGTCTATTGCGTTTGCAGGGAGTGCACAGGGAAAAAGACAGAGGGAGACAGAGAGAGAGAGCTTTCCATTCCCTTGTCCGCTGTCCGTCGACAGTTTGTCCGTCCATCCGTCTGTTGGTTTGGTAGATAAGTACACGTCCTATATACGTATACTACCCGTCACTTGAACTCAACTATGCTCTTTAGTAGCTTAAAATAAATTTTGTTTCATTTCTATGCACTGCCATCGCATTCGAGTTTCTCTTTTCTCTTCCTTTTTTTCGGGTACTCGCACACACTTGTAATGCCCAGCGTTTGGCCAAGTGTGTGTGTGTGTTGTGTGTGTGCGTATGTGCTGTGTGTGTGGGACATATCCTGTGAGATCACGTATTTGGAATGACATTTCATTTTGCGAAACATAAAAATTCTTTTAGTAAATTTCGTTGCCATCTGTGTTTTGGCCAGTGAGTTTTTTTACAATTTTTATACGTATTCATTTTCGGTTCGTGCTATGTATGTATGTGGCAAGTGCGCTTTTTTTTACGATTTATTGGGGCTTTCGTTTGGTTTATTTGCGCGTGTTTTTGTTATATAATAATCCGTTTAAGAGCCCTCTCCGTGCGGATCAACAGCAATTTGTTAACAGCAGCAGACTAAACCAAACAAATAGTTGCTGATGGAAATAAATGCAAGTACACATTCGTATGCGTTAATTGTGTGAAGCCAGTGCTAATGGATGCCAGCCGTGAAAGCCACAAATTAAAGATTCACTTGTGTGTTTGGCACTGGAACGACTAATGTACTCGTCTTGATTAATGCTGAACACACTCGCAAGTTGTCAGTTGCGACATTTTTAATATTTTAAATGTTCACAAAGCTGCCACAGACAAATAGATAGAAGAGAGAGTAGCTGGGATGAGGCCTGGCATAAACATATGACTGCCGCAGATGCAGTTGCCGTCAGCATTACTTTTGTGCAATTTCTTTGGCCTTTTCAGGCAGCTAGCATAGGCGTGTCTTTTGTTGGGGCACCCTCGACTGCTGTTGCTTGTCAAGCATTTTCCATTGAAAAAGTTGCCACAAAGGGGAGGAGCGCTTGGGAAAATGCAGTGCAATGTCTGTTAACATTGATTTTCACAGCTCGACTTTCGAGCAGCAGCAGCGTCTTCGCGGCAGCAATGTCAATTAAAACGAAAGCGATTCCAAAAATAACTTTAATGCAGCGCGGCGAACAGAAGCCGCAACAATGTGACTTCCGAAACCGCCGTCAGGAAGCCAGACGACACATACTTATGCCAACACACACTCATTCACTCACTCACTCCCACACACACTCACTCACAGACGTGAGCATATTATTACATAAACGCATTGTTGCGGCAACCGCAGAACTTACCTCAGTCCCGGCACCTGGGTCGCCAGCGTTCCGTCGCGCAGCACCCAGGACACAACGGGCGGTGGGTTGCCGTGCGCCGTGCAGGTAACCTGTGCCCCCGTATCGTTGCCAAATAGCAGGCGGGGTGCGGGCTCCAGCAGGAATGTGGGTACGCGTAAGCCGCTTGTGGCCAGGACTGGCGGCAGTGGCAGGAACACGAGCAGCAGCAGCAGCCCTAATGCTGTGGCAGTAAGCGCTGAAACGGGAGGCCCCAGAAGAGGTGGAAAGAGAGCGTGTACCAGGTTAATTATCCACATTGTCGTTATAGTCGAGTGTAGTTTGCTTAAAACTTTAATGTCGTTGCACATAGCTGTTGCTGCCGGCAGTCTGCACCACCCAGCGAGCCATGTGTGCTCTGTGCCTCGAGTGCAACTCATAAATGCGGTTAATTTGGATTCGGTTTCGTTCGCCGGCAGCACTCGACAGCCGAGCCGCCTCTTTAGCAGCGGCTTGTGTAGATGAAATTCACTTTTCTGATATATATGTATGTACATATATTTATGCAGTCTGAGCTGTTTGTTTGCCAGCAGCAGCCACAGGAGCAGCAGTGCACCGGTGCAAGGGCATCCAGCACTAAACACCGAAGCTGGCAATACGCTTCCAGCTCCGCCTTAGAATCCCGTTTTGAATTAAGTTTGACTGAAACATCAAAATGCAACGTGGAACAGTACTCTTCGCCTTCCTTTGCTATAGTTCTGTGCAAAAGTTTATTAACTCCCCCGCTGCTGCAAGTGTACAAAAACTGAGAACTTACCTTTTGACTTGGCTAGAAGAAGAAGCTCTAATAAACTCATTTCGTTGCATGTAAATTCAGTGCTGGATGTAGAAAATTAAATTTAGTTTCGTTTATTTTTGCAGCTGCTTGTTTATTTTCTCAATATGCAACATGCAATATGCAGGAACATCTACGGGTACGCAGTTCCTTCTGGCTCTGGCTCTGGCTCTGGCTGTGTGTTTGCCTTTTGCATAAACTGTGCTGGCTGCTTGCTTATTTATGTTTCTGTTTGAAAATTTTTGCAGTTATGTTGCCGTTTGTGTCCAGCCACCTGAAATACATAGAAAACGAAAGCCAACATTTTAATTTACATATGCATTATGAAAATGTTTGGCTTTCTATTGTTTGGCTGGCCAATTTGCAAAACTGAGAAAGCAAAACCAAGAATATCTTTCTTTTTTTTTAGCAATTATGTTTCCGGCTAGAACGAAATTGGCAGAGTCAATTTTGAGCTTAAATGTCTCGTTTTTTATTTAACAATGGATTGCTTCCTCTTCAATCTCTTTGGTCCGTGGATCATTGTCTAAATAAACAAAACTTTAAGTGAAAAAGCTTAGAGAAACTTTTAGAATTCTTTAACTTCTAATTTAATTTTAAAGTTTCCATAGTGCACCTTGAAGCTAAGCCATTTCTTGCATTTAAATTTAGTTTAATTTCAATATGCATACCCGTTGATAGAGCTTCCCCGAAATGTTCTTTATATTCATGTCAAGTTCAAATCATTTTCGTGACAAAGGGCACTGGCTGGGCAACGATTTGCAGTCTGAGTTGCGCAAACAAACCCAGCGACAATTACAACAATACAACGGTATACGGGATACAGAACACAAAGTGCTGTATAAATATGCCAGACTCGACAACACATGACGACATAGGCGAGAAATCAACATCAGTTCGCCGCATTGGGAGGCCAGCACTGCCACATCCAGGACACACACTCACTTGCCTCCGTTTTCTTTGCTGTAAAGCTCTTGGTAAATACATTTAACGAGTATTTATGAGCGAGCATACGAAATGAATGACTTTTGCCATCATTAAATTTTATTTGGAATGGCACAGGGCACGGGGCACAGGCACAGGGCAAGCTCTCTCTGCTCTGATCCAACCCCATGGAATACATGAGCGCCCGACTACAATGAAGAAGACATAAACATGTTTTGAGGTCGAGAAGCAGGAGTTCAACAGCCCAGCAGAAAGTTCGAGCCGAATCCTTTTCCATCCTCAGTCGGTCGGGCACTTAGCTTAGCGACTAAATAAACATCATCATGACACCCATTACAAGAATCGACAGCAGCTGGAGAGTCTGTGCTGGTCCCGGAGAAGTCCCAAAGAAGGAAGCGCTCTATTTGGGCGGTGAGGGTCACACTGAAGAGTTCTTTTTATGTTTGCAACTTGACACCTTTTCATTGAGTGGCGGGGCGCACACCGTAGACGCTCTCGACCCATGTGTGAGGCATCTCTGTTTGCATTTAATTGAGAATTTTAAATGATTTGTTTATTTTTGCAGCGTCTTTTGTCAAGCGATTTGCCACGAGCAATTCGTTTCTTTGCCTAACACTTGCACGGCGTCACAGTCATTACAAACAAGAGCGAGAGAGGGAGAAAAAAAAGGAAAAGGAAACCCGAGTGTGTGGGTTGTTTCTCTCAGTGTGTGTGTGTGTGTGTGGGTGTGTTTGCCTTTCATTTTTAATGAGTTTTTATTTTTCCCGCTTTTGTGTGTCGCTCTTTGGCCCGTCCAACTGCCTGAGTCTGTCTCCAAGCGCTTCAGCTTCAGGCGGAGTCAGAGGTACGGTACCACGAGACCGGGGCATCTCCAGTTGTCAGGATACTGCCAGAGCCACATCCTCCGCTCCAGCTCCGTCGCACAAAGCGATTACTTTGGCTTGTACGTACTCGTATATGTGTGTGCCTGGTGTCATAACTGCTAACTGTCAGCAAATTTGACACTAAATACGAGTATGTGGCCGCCGCTTTAGTTCTGTCACTCTGGATTATGATAACTCCCGGCACATGTGTGTCCGTGTGCGTGTTGAGCTCTGCTTTTATTTAGTTTATTTGTTTTCCTGCAATGTGTGACTATGAGCATTATGGCTGTTTATTTGTTTTGATAATCCACTGGCTGCGGAAACACAAGCTCATGTTGTCCCTTGCCATGGAAAAAAGTCTCGTGTGTGTTTCCCAACGTTTCGCTAATTGACAATGAATTATTTAATAGAGGTTCTTGCAGCGAGTAATTATGTGACATGGTTGGATCGTAGTGTTACCAAAAAGTGGAATGTTAGTTTATTCTTGGACAAATTTTACCTTTAAATAACAATAAATTTAGTACGAGAGACATCGTTTATGTTTGCTTTGGAATTACGCATTTTATTTGCTCTGTCAGCTCCCATTTGAGACACTTTCCAGACTATAAATCAATGTGAAAGTGTCGAAAGACGGAAAACATTAACTTTAATTAGACTCGAACAGATATTTTCATCTAAGCGTAGGCTGAGCATCTTTGATACGAATCTTAAGTGACTCTTGAAGTGTTTGACGGGCACTCTGGTTGTTTCAACTTTAAGTAGCGTAGAACAACATCCGACACTGTTAGCTTTTCTTTCATTACCTAGAGGAAAGTGGATTCCTTGAGAATATCTTAAAATGTAAGATGAAAGTGGTTGAAATCTCGCTACTCATCTGCCAGCTCCTCCAGCTGGATGATAATAAGGCAATGAGAGAGTCTCCCAGTGGACAGGGCACAGCAAAGCATTAGCAGGGCAGGCAGGCATAAAGTTCATCCACAACCATTGGCAACAGTTGCTAGCAGAGTAATCAATCTTGCGCAGGAAAATCCCCAAAAGAGGCTACTTGCAGAGGCAGGCTAGCTGGCCAATGGCCTGGATACTCCAGAAGTCCTTAGCCCTGCATGCACCTTGAGCACTCGAGTGGACGGATGGAGGAGGTGTTTTATTTTTTTTTTGCCCGTGTATGTTTTGTGCGGCGTGAAAGGCTTTAAGTGGGAAACGCCACAACAAACAGCAACAGCAACAACAACGCGTTGCAGCGTAAGCAACAAGGCAGAAGGCAAGAAAAAGCAATAGCAGTGGCAACAGCAGCAGCAACAATTCAAAGACTGGCACCCATGGTCATGCCTTCATGTGTTGCAGAGGCAGTCGAGCGCAAATGCATTGCCAGCCACACCCCCCCGACTGTGTACATGGCTGAGGCTGAGGTTAAACGTTGCTGCATCCGCTGCTGCCACGCCCTCATCCGGTGCGAGGGAGGGTGGCAGTGGCGAGGCAGGCGTTAAGCAATATAATTTTTCTTGCTTTGAGTCGGAGCTGTTGAATCGTTTTAATGCTCGTCACCTGCGATGTTTGCTTTCCTTTTATTCTCGGCCCTCGCTTGCAGGAGCCGCTGTGCATGCGAACACCGATGCATACCCCCGTAACCGTACCCTCCCTCCACCCATACACGTACTGATGGGGCGGATGTGTTTGCGTTTAGCGCCGGTTGACAGCCTGGCAATTTATATGCCCGACTTCCTGCCCCAACGGGAGTTTAAAGGCAGAACACAAGGTGCATGGCGACTTTAAGCACAACAACACGTCCCACGTCCCCCAACCCACACCCCAAGCAATTTCCTGTTGCCAGCACCCACTTCAAGTTCTCTCTCTCTCTCCGTCCCGATGCCCAAACAATGGATCCATTTGCACTCGCCCAGACTGAAGTGCAACTCTTTGGTTACGGCCAACAATGGCTTAGGCCGCAAGTCAAAGAGCATCCGTCGCGGACTCCATACTCGTAAATGGCTGTGGCTACAGCTATGGCTATGGCTATGGGTGTGGTCCCGCACAAAAGCGGCCACTGGAACAATGTACCAGCTACCCAGAACCGGACAGAAATGGAACTGGGAACAGGGGAACTGGGCACTATTACTGCGACTGAGACTGGGCGGAAATCCAAAGGCGACGAGCCACCTAATAACATTTTGCCATGCCTGCCACCATCCCATCCCATCCATCCCCTCCCCTTAACAGGGGCTCCTCATTTCGCGTGTCCCTACAAATGTTTGGCCACCTTTTATATTACATCAATTCTGGCACAACAATTTGTCTGCCGGGGCCACAGCAACAAGAAAAATGAGGCAAAGCAACAAAAGTAATGGGCGCGCATATTTTTTTTTTCCTCTCCCATGGCAACTTTCTATTGTTTGCCGTTGCAACGCTCCCAACGGGGATCAAGAGGTGGCAGATACCAGTACCTATACATAAATATATTGTATGTATATGTGCCCTGGCCGTACATACAGAAAGGTATCATGAGATAGAAAGCGGGGCCGGCTAACGGTTCAGCGATGCTGCATTGTCACATTGACAGAGCTTTGGGCTGGGGGCTGCCGCTTTATCATTGTTCTTGTTCTTGTTCTTGTCCCTTCTGGCGTTTTGGAGTGCCTTTGTGCTGTTGCGCTGCCTCTGATGCCACTGTCACCGTTGCTCCATGTATTTCTCTTTTCTGCGCTGCGAGGGGTTCTTGTTGTTATTATGAATAAAGTTGACTTGAGTGGATTGCGAGGACTTTGGTTTATTCTTGGACAAATTTTACCTTTAAATAACAATAAATTTAGTACGAGAGACATCGTTTATGTTTGCTTTGGAATTACGCATTTTATTTGCTCTGTCAGCTCCCATTTGAGACACTTTCCAGACTATAAATCAATGTGAAAGTGTCGAAAGACGGAAAACATTAACTTTAATTAGACTCGAACAGATATTTTCATCTAAGCGTAGGCTGAGCATCTTTGATACGAATCTTAAGTGACTCTTGAAGTGTTTGACGGGCACTCTGGTTGTTTCAACTTTAAGTAGCGTAGAACAACATCCGACACTGTTAGCTTTTCTTTCATTACCTAGAGGAAAGTGGATTCCTTTGAGAATATCTTAAAATGTAAGATGAAAGTGGTTGAAATCTCGCTACTCATCTGCCAGCTCCTCCAGCTGGATGATAATAAGGCAATGAGAGAGTCTCCCAGTGGACAGGGCACAGCAAAGCATTAGCAGGGCAGGCAGGCATAAAGTTCATCCACAACCATTGGCAACAGTTGCTAGCAGAGTAATCAATCTTGCGCAGGAAAATCCCCAAAAGAGGCTACTTGCAGAGGCAGGCTAGCTGGCCAATGGCCTGGATACTCCAGAAGTCCTTAGCCCTGCATGCACCTTGAGCACTCGAGTGGACGGATGGAGGAGGTGTTTTATTTTTTTTTTGCCCGTGTATGTTTTGTGCGGCGTGAAAGGCTTTAAGTGGGAAACGCCACAACAAACAGCAACAGCAACAACAACGCGTTGCAGCGTAAGCAACAAGGCAGAAGGCAGAAAGCAATAGCAGTGGCAACAGCAGCAGCAACAATTCAAAGACTGGCACCCATGGTCATGCCTTCATGTGTTGCAGAGGCAGTCGAGCGCAAATGCATTGCCAGCCACACCCCCCCGACTGTGTACATGGCTGAGGCTGAGGTTAAACGTTGCTGCATCCGCTGCTGCCACGCCCTCATCCGGTGCGAGGGAGGGTGGCAGTGGCGAGGCAGGCGTTAAGCAATATAATTTTTCTTGCTTTGAGTCGGAGCTGTTGAATCGTTTTAATGCTCGTCACCTGCGATGTTTGCTTTCCTTTTATTCTCGGCCCTCGCTTGCAGGAGCCGCTGTGCATGCGAACACCGATGCATACCCCCGTAACCGTACCCTCCCTCCACCCATACACGTACTGATGGGGCGGATGTGTTTGCGTTTAGCGCCGGTTGACAGCCTGGCAATTTATATGCCCGACTTCCTGCCCCAACGGGAGTTTAAAGGCAGAACACAAGGTGCATGGCGACTTTAAGCACAACAACACGTCCCACGTCCCCCAACCCACACCCCAAGCAATTTCCTGTTGCCAGCACCCACTTCAAGTTCTCTCTCTCCCTCTCGTTCCCGATGCCCAAACAATGGATCCATTTGCACTCGCCCAGACTGAAGTGCAACTCTTTGGTTACGGCCAACAATGGCTTAGGCCGCAAGTCAAAGAGCATCCGTCGCGGACTCCATACTCGTAAATGGCTGTGGCTACAGCTATGGCTATGGCTATGGCTGTAGTCCCGCACAAAAGCGGCCACTGGAACAATGTACCAGCTACCCAGAACCGGACAGAAATGGAACTGGGAACAGGGAACTGGGCACTATTACTGCGACTGAGACTGGGCGGAAATCCAAAGGCGACGAGCCACCTAATAACATTTTGCCATGCCTGCCACCATCCCATCCCATCCATCCCCTCCCCCTTAACAGGGAGCTCCTCATTTCGCGTGTCCCTACAAATGTTTGGCCACCTTTTATATTACATCAATTCTGGCACAACAATTGTCTGCCGGGGCCACAGCAACAAGAAAAATGAGGCAAAGCAACAAAAAGTAATGGGCGCGCATATTTTTTTTCCTCTCCCATGGCAACTTTCTATTGTTTGCCGTTGCAACGCTCCCAACGGGGATCAAGAGGTGGCAGATACCAGTACCTATACATAAATATATTGTATGTATATGTGCCCTGGCCGTACATACAGAAAGGTAGCATGAGATAGAAAGCGGGGCCGGCTAACGGTTCAGCGATGCTGCATTGTCACATTGACAGAGCTTTGGGCTGGGGGCTGCCGCTTTATCATTGTTCTTGTTCTTGTTCTTGTCCCTTCTGGCGTTTTGGAGTGCCTTTGTGCTGTTGCGCTGCCTCTGATGCCACTGTCACCGTTGCTCCATGTATTTCTCTTTTCTGCGCTGCGAGGGGTTCTTGTTGTTATTATGAATAAAGTTGACTTGAGTGGATTGCGAGGACTTTGGCCATGGCGCTGACATCGCTCGCCCGTCTAACTCTAACATACAAATTTAATTGGTACAAGAGCTGCCACCCAGCCTCAGCGGAACTCTTTAAACTCTGGCTGAATGTTGTGGTTGATGGCGGGTAAAGGTGCTAAATGAGGAAGTCATTTGCCACGGAAGTGGTGGGTGCATCACAAATGATACGAGAAATTGCAGCAACGATTATGTCACATAGAACGTTGATTGAAATGGCTACAAAAATTGCTCAAAGCTGCTGAAATTCCGGGTTAAAGCAATGCCCGAAGTATATATGTAAGAGATAAATACTCGTAAAAGCAACAAAGAAACACAGAGCTCGTGAAAAATTCCAATAGATTTTATCCGTTTTTGCAAACCGAATTCCCTTGCTTTGTATCACAGTCAAAGCTCTATTTCTCTCTCTCTCTTTTCGATTGGCTTTTTGACTCCCGTTCGTTGCATACAAATATTTTCACAGATTAAAATTTAATAGAAGACCCTACCCGCCGTGGAGCCCGTTCCCACGCCGGCAGCCAATTCCAGCCCGAAGTTCGAGTGGCAATGCCAACCTTATGCAACATTCGAGCTTATCTCGGGGCAATGCATAATTCAATAGCTTGCGGATCCCCGAAGCAAGACCCCAAAGCACACCAGCGATACAAAGAGAGGGAGGAAAAGGGATAGCAAAAAAGAAAAACCCATCGAAGTTGTGCAATTTTTATTGGCGCTGCAAAAGCCACTGCAACTCAATTTGCTTAAACTAAGCAAAACACACACAAATACGGAGCGGAAACCGAAAGCTGCGAATCATTCAGTGAAATTACCTCGTTATCTTGGGCCACAGACCGCTCTTGCCGGCTTTTTTCCAGCTCCAAATGAATGGGAGTCCTTAGTCCTTAGTCTTTAGGCTGCAAGCTGCATGCAGGCAAGATCTTTGGCCAGCCAGCACTTACATACATTGAGTTGTCTGGCATAAAATTGTGATTTTGTTATTTTTGGCACTCAGCCAGGAAGTCTCTCATCCACACACACACACACGACCTAACACATATGGCTGGCAGCTTACATATGCTAGACGAAAAAAAACGGCTGCAGCTGCGGCTGCATTCAACAATTGCCAAAAAGGTGGCCAGCATGAGAAAAAAACTAAGCAGAAAGAGTGGGTGGGTGGAAATGGAGGGAAAAGGAGCGGATACAGAGCAGAAAGGAGCATCGCGACCATAAATTATACGCAGTGCATAGACGGTAAATTTTTATGGACTGTGACTAGGATACGATTTTCCATTCTCCTCTCTCCACACACCCCACTCCACTCCTTTCGATTCGTTTTTTTTCTGCATCGCTCGTTTCGTTTTTTCTTTTTTTGCTTTCTGGCTATTGTTGCCGCAATTTTATCACACTTTGATAATCGCGTGGCACATGCTTCACGGCACGTCAGCGTTGACAGCACGGTGGCCATTCGATTCAATTTGCCGCCTGGCAGCGCTGTGCGCTCCATAAAGTTTCACAAAAAGTCACCGTTGTAGTAGTCCGTTGCTGGTCCTCTGTCGGTTGCCGCTACATTTGCATTTTTCCCACGACTGCCTGGTAAATTGGAATTTCGAAGGAGTTTTTCAGTTTTTTTCGGTTTTTTTCTTCGGGGTTCACTTTGCAACCTTTTTCACACTTTTCCATTAGCCTTCACTTTTGCAGGCCACGGCCGGCCTGCTTAGCGCTCAAATTATTTCACCTTTTATTCAATTTACTTTATCCACTTGCCAGGGGGTACCCTTTCAGTGTGTTTGTGTGTTGTGTATGCAGCAGCCAGCTTCCGTTTCCACTTCCGATCACGTTAGGGGGCGAGCGTCCGAGGTACACACAAAGCGTTTCGGGGCCAGCGAAAATCCACTTTTGTTACATTTTTTATGAACACATTCGTGCGGACAAATAACCCGTAAAGTCAGTAAAATCCACTATAAAACCAAACACCACACACACACACTCACAAAGGACCCTAGCACACACACCAACACACATGTGCAAGCGAGAGAGCAAACAAAAATGTCAGCAAACAAAATTGTGCTGCATAGTTTTAGGCAGCAACAAAATCACACAGCCCAGCGGACCCACACACGTGTACATTTATCCCTTTATGCCCAGACTCACACACACAGACCACACACAAACACACATCACACACACACATATGCACACTGGCCACTATCACCGATGGCGCTCTATGAAGTCTCTAGTCACTCCCCGAGGCGGCAGCGGTAACGGCAGCATCCATTAATGCTTTTTCCATTTAATCCCCAAATAGTGCCCAACACACACACATGCAACTATCGCATGTGCGTATGTATGTATGTATGTGTGTCTGTGTTGAAGGATATGCTTAACTAATACTAAAACACTGTGATTCTGCCATTACCACTCGCAACAATTTCCGATTTCGTCCGATGGACACGTCCAAACAGTTCGAAACGCCGGCAATGACTGAATCCTGCAATCGTCCTTTGCTGCCTGCTGGCTGGCTGCTGCCTGCGCTTGCTGCCAGCAACCTCTGCCCGTATCATCCTCGACAGCGGCGTCTGTCGTTGGGGCTTATCTCTGTCAGCGTAATCGCTTCACACCCGCTGCCCGCCCCCCAGTCCAGGGCTCTAACTGTAACTGTTGCCACACGTGGCCCCCAATCGAACGGCGCCGACTGCTCTGCCAGCTCCGCAGTCAACGCAGCGCCGACGCAGGCTTTTCGTAATTCTCTTCTTTTGCCAGGCGCTCTCTTTGCTATCTGTCTGGCACGCAACAACAACACCAGAAGAGAGCATGCTGCAGCATGAAGTGAGCGAATGAGACTCAGCCTCAGACAAAGTGAGAAGGCTAGAGAGAGAGGGAGCAGGACAGAGCAGGTGTACACTTGTTGTTGACAAACTCGAGCATGTCTCATATTTTGAAATATTAATTTTGGAAGTACATAAGTCAAAAAGCAAAAACAGGCATTTAGTATCCGAAACTTGTTGCAAGAAAACTTCTTTAATTAGAAGAAATGCAGTGCAGAGAACTTAAAGAAAGTTTTGGCCTTAAAAAACTCTAAATTAATAAAAAAAAAAGCCTTCGACTTTGACTGAGTTTTCAAATTCAAAATTTCAACCAAAAAACTACACTTAAAGCTGTACGGGTAAGACCCCACAACACTCTTTGGTCTCTTGATAAAAATAATCAAATGTTTGCTTTGTTTGCCGACCCATATTTATTTGAACTTACTAACTATTCAAACATGCACCATCCATATCCATATATTGTGATTTCGATCAAATATTAAAATATCATCCGTCAATAACCACAAAATTCAATACCTTTTGCGCTAACTTCCATCTATATTTTTATTTGCCTTTTCTTTTATTTTTTGTCATTTCCATACAGAGTTAAGCTCCATTTTGGCATTTCACAATTCTGCGGCTCTGACTCCATGGGCACTTCATCACCTCTGCGGTGACATCTGACATCATAAATCACACGGACTGTCCACTGCACCAATGCCACTTTGGCGCCAAAAGTTATGCTACATAAAGCACGACAGCCAACCACGAGTCTGGTGGTGTTCCCTCTCTCCGCTATGATACACGTTTTTTATCAACGACAGCAGCAGCAGCAGTCGCTTACTACGCGACTTTTAGCGTAAACTGTCATTCAGTTTTTCGCTCGCACATTTTGCTGTTGCTTATTTATTTGTTTACCCTTCATGTTCACAACCCAACCACCGCCACCCACTCTTCAATAAATTGCTCGAGCACGTGTTGCTTCCGCTGCTGCTGCTACGTTTCGCTCTCTGGTGTCAACAAACGCAGGGCGCAGGCGCGCTCTTCCGTCGCCGACTGCGACAGAGCACTGGCAGAGCATTTGAAAGTTTTCAAAAAAATACTTGACCTAGGGCAAAGCGAAAGGCAGCGAGCGGGCGAGCATGTTGCACGCATTGAATGCCACTTGAGCGAACACACACACACATCCGCGCACACATGCCACGCATTCGCGGGGATATGTGCGACTGTGTGGCTGTGTGGTTGAGAGCTACAGCTGTCAAAGCGCATTATCATTTTCATATATCATGCCAAATACGAAAGGTTATGCCCATTTTGTGCGGTCGTGTGTCGAGGGGGGAAAGGTGAAAGCTATTATGATGTTGCTGCGCTCAGGCAATATGATGAATCCACTCAATTTCCAGCACTTGCCGCAGGCGGGAGAGGAACGGCTCCCACTTGGGCCGATAAATCATCACCGGGCGTCAAATGAAGTTGCATAACTCGATTGCCAGGCAAACATATTTGCTTTGTCATTAATATTTCCATACAGGTATGGTATGCTCTTTGCTCTCTGCTTTCCCGCTGCTGCCGCTTCTGTGTTGCTGCTAAGCTGCGTGGATATTGGGTTTACGCACTGTGTGACTCACTGGGGAAAATGCTTTGTAATTAAATTTAAAAGCATTTCATGCAGCACAGCTTAAGTGAATTATTAGCAGACACACACAAGCAAACAAGCAGCCAGGAGAGGAGCCAGGAGTACGCCTTATCCTCATGCGAATTGGGGGACTGACTACTGGGGTGCTACGCTTAAACAAATGACTTTGGTCATTTATGTGCAGCTCTTAAATAAATTACAAAATTGTTATAATTTGGCGGGGCAACAGGACCAAGGACCCACAGGCAAGGACCCAGGAATACCGACTTGAAGCTTGCAGCTATGGAAGATGTTTTGCTGCTGCTTCTGCTCCTCCTCCGGCTGGGTCCTGTTGCTTTTTGCTCGGCCTCTCCCCATGTGTGTGTGTGGCATGCTGCTTTTTGCGCCTTCTCGTGTCGGAAATTGTTTGGTGTGAACTTGGGCCCAAGCAAATGGCATAATTTACGTAGTCCGCTTATCTTGGCATTTAATTTTAGATTTACGGCTTTAATGGCCATCCGGCAGTGCCTCTTCGTGCCAGTCCTCCTTTGGTTTAGATAAAAGTATAACCCGAGTTGGCGTGCCTGAATTTTATGACCAGAAAGGGACTATTTATGATCCAGTTGTAGTCATTCGTGGGCTCCAGAAACATGGTGTAAATAAATGTATCAGAAGTAACACATTCACAAGAAACCTATCCATTAATCTTTGGTGCCCCTTTCGCCATTAAATACACAGACGAACCTCCAGGGGCTTCACCCATCAAAACTTGCCAAAGTATAATAATAATTAACTTTATAACCCTCAACTAGTTCCCATAACCTACAGTCACGAAACTTTTCCGAACTCATTTCAAGTTCATCAAGCTTTCGCACCTTTCATTTTCATTTTCAATTTCCAGCCAACTCCTAGACCAGGACAGGACACACAGGCAGGCACCCACCCAAGCACAGAGACGTCATAATTTGTGCTTAAAGTGTCATTAAAATATAATTACGCCACAACAATAAAAAGCTCCCAAAAATAAGCAAATTATTTAAGTTGCCATGGCTGACACAATGCTAATACAAGCTCCTCCTCTTGGGTGATTATCCTCCGCTCCTCTCTCTGGGGCCCAGAGCCATGGATACCCTCAACTTTCTCTAGCCGCAGCAACTGCAACAACAATAACTATAGGAGCAGAAGTAGCCGGAACAGCAGAGGAGCACAGCAGGCGGAGGAAAAAGTGTTTGGCAGTACACGAAAACTTTTCACAGAGGTTGGACCAGGGTGTGAGAGAGGAGCCCTGGGTGGTAGGTCTGCAATGCTTGTTGAGTGGTGCAGACCGCAACAGTCTGGCCCCAAAGAGGGCGATGGTGCCGATGATGATGCCAGTCCCCGGTCTCTGCCCTGCTGCCGGTGCTGCTGGTGCCAACAAAAAGCCATAACAAGACCGCATCATTATCATGAAGGCAAGAAATAGAGCAACGGTGCCAGCAGTCAGCAGCAGCCAGCAGCCAACAGCCAACAGCCAGCAGGAGCCAGCAGCCAACTGCCAGATGAAGAACGAATCGGAAGCGTGGTGCTGCTGTGGCAAACCCTGGGCAGCAATTTTGTGGCTGTGACTTTTGCTCAGCTTGTTATAGCAGCGGCAAAATTTAATAAGCGTTTTATTATATTACAACAGCAGCAACAACAACCAGCCAGGCAGTCAGTGGGGTAGCGAGAGGGTGAATCATAGGGCAAAGTTCGCTGAAAATCTGAGCCAGAAGCAACACTTTGCTTTGCCGCTAACTCTGCGCCCATTGGGCGAATGTGTTAATTGTTGAACTTGCCAACGGTTAATGGATTAGTGATTCTAAGCTCGTAAATAGTCGATAAAATTTGTCATCAATTTCATGGCCAGCGTATATCCTGTGCTTGGGTCAGAGAAAACTTTTACTGGTTTTGAAAAGTTTTTAGCTGCTCCTCCTCCATCTACCCGTAATATTAATAGTTTTTGGCAGATTCTGTGGGTTCGTTGAGTTGGATAATTGTGCGGCGTATTGGCAAAAACCAGGAGAACAACTCCATTGCGGCTTGTGGAAGGCTGGATGCTGGCGGTGGCTCTGGCTCGCCCCATCTTAGGCAATGGCAATCGAGGTTCATTTGCCACACTTCATTGGGTTTTATTGAAGCACTGGAAATACGAGTGTTGCGGCCGGCTATTATTTTATTTACCTGTGCGCATTGATAAGTGGGTGGCAAATTGTTTAAGCCATTAATCATTTAAGCCAACGTTTAATATGAGTCCCCGCCAGACAGGGGATTAATTAAATGGCCATCGAGTCAAGGGCGGGGTTGGCTATAGTTCGACCGAAAAATGTTTGTTAATGAAAGTGCCATAATTTATGCATGCCCTCGGATTGTAATGCATTTTTGTGGCATTTAAATTACTTGACTACAGCATGAATGCAGCTGCAGTGGTTACGCATACGCAACGTTCGCCCCGTCTGCCTGCGGGAGTACTTCTGGTTTGGTCTGGGCCTGGCAATTATTGACATCGACTTGTTGGCGGCATGCAATTTCCGTTGATGCGTGGCAATGCAATTATGAAAATTATGCGGCAGTCAACTCTTCCGTCGTCTCTCCCTCAACTTCCCAGGCAAATCACTCAGTGTCCGTAGATAATGTCAATCTCCCAGGCTTACGAGGAAGCGAGCAAAATCCCTACAGTCGGTGTGCCAATCGAAAGATACTCAGCAGAAGCGTGCGAATTTACACGTGGTAGTACAAAAATATGCTGCCTTCAGGCCATGGGAAATATCTGATAATGACGTAATGTATAATTGAAATTTAGAAAGGTTTTTGGTCTACAAAAGTTATAACCAATACTTACATTTACTGCAATTTAATATACCCTTGTGGCGTGCGAATACCTCGCATAAAAAGATAGAAAATTTCACCGCACACACCCGGCCACAAGTCTGCCATGCATAGGCGGGGCAGACTCGAAGCGAGCTGTCAGCGTCTACTGACAGGGCTTTTGTGTAGTTGACTTAAGTTCATCCTCAGCGCCCATACCCCTTGCTCGTATGTGTGTGCGTGGGCTTGGCAGAGAGAAAGACAGAGAGACAGAGAGAAAGAGAGAAAGAGTGTAGGGAAAGAGAAAGAGAGTAGAGCGGGCGCGGCTCTGTTGCGCCAGCATTACTTGTCAAGTGAGCTTCAATTTCAATGACATTTAAGTGTGCCGTCGACTTCTTGGTCGTCCTGCCCCCCAGCTTATATTTCTGCCACTGCCACTGTCATTGCGGCTGCTGCTGCCACTGCTGCTGCGGCTGTGTTGCATTTGACACATAAGTGGCCTTTAATGATATCAAACTTCATGTTCCTGCTGCTTCCACTGCCTGCGTCGTCCTTAGTTTGCATGCCTAACTTTTTCATTGAGTTGTCATTGCGACCCTTTCATTTGTCGAGTTATACGCCAGATAAGGATGCTCCAGGGAACTGGTTACTGGGATTGGGGCAAGCCAAAGCCAGCAGACAGCACAGCCACTGTCGTTGTCCTTGTCGTTGTCGCTGCCAGCAGCTTGGGGGTTCCGCTGATGGGGGCTCCTCATGGATCAAGTGTCATCAGTGACAAATTTCCTTCGAGCTCCGAGCTGACTTAAAAACAGCGAGTCGCAAGGTTGTAACGATTTACAAGTAACATTCTTAAGCAGCTTTGGGCGTCAGCATTAACTAAAATTAAAGTGCAAATTAAATTATTATTAAAGTTAGTGGAAGCTAGAGGAACGGATAAAAAGTATAGGCTAAAAATGTAGTCTTATTTGGTGCCATGTAGACAGACTTCAATGATGTACTTCCTTTTCTTTGTTCCACTCAAAATTCTCGAGTCGAAAAATTCCTTCTTGGCAAATCATTCTTACTTGTTCCTCACTGTAACTTCTGCCAGTCTAATGTCTTTTCATTTTGGCATATTAATACCCAAAATCGCATAATAATTCCGTAGATTCTAAAATCATTAGCCTCTGGCCAGCTGTTTCAGTGACGCCTCCGAATGTTCGTTTTCCTGCAATTATAATGATAAAACTTTACAGCCCAACCTCCAGAGAGTTGCTCACAGCCGTGAAAACCATTGAAATCAAATGAAAAAAAGAGAAGAAAAACGAAAGACGAAACGAAACGGAAGCTCGTCCGCGGTTTGTGGTCTGTGGCTCCGGGGACACGGACAGGGACAGGGACAGCAGCTGACGGTGGCGTTGGCGGCGACCCTTGTGAATGTGGAAAGTGCTTAGCCGTGACAAAACCTTTTTTCCATTTGGAAGAGACGAGGCGGGATGTTGCTGGCCAGGAGCGGACTGGACTGGACAGGACAGCACCGGAACGAGTGCGGGTAGCCGGCAGAGCGTGGCAGTTCGCGCCCCCCAATCGCATTATGGCAAAGAGCCCCGCCTGGCAGCTACTTTCTATGGCACTTTTATGCGCTCGTCTCAACTTTTCCTTTTGGTGCTGCTCGCTCGCCTTTTCAATAATGAAAGCAAAGAAATACGAGCTTTGAATTTCCAAATGATACACGGGTCCAGCACAAGAGGAGTGTTCGGGGGGAGTGCCAGACAGACAGACAGTTGGATGGCGGGGCAGGGTGTGGGCAGGCGGACAACTAAAGTCGCAAAGGAAGTGGCGAAAGCAAAGTTTGAAAAGTGGACGTCGAAGTGGAAAAGGCAAATTAAATTATTTCTCATGAAAATGCAAGACGCGGACAACGGCTGAGGGGGAGTCGGAGGGAGCTGGCTGGCTGGAGGGAAAATTGAAAAAAGCGTTAACGGAAATAAAACTAAAATGCGTGGCGCGTTGAAAATTACAATTAAATTGACTTTGCAGGCGAAGCGATAAAAGTAAATTAGCATAATTCAAAGTCCCGCCAATCGAATTCGAAAGGAAGCAAAGCGAAGAACCAAGAAGAGAATGCTGCACACTTTCAGGTGCGCTGCTCGCCTGCTTATCCCTATCTGAGATGGCTTTTGTTATTAATGCCACTCGACAGGTTTTGCACTGTCCACTTCAATCCCTGAAGTGGCAAAGTCGTCCGCAGCACCTCCGCCCACCGGGTAGTATCTTACACTTTTGTGAGGATAATAAAGTGCAGCGGCAGCAGCAGCAGCAGCAGCAGGAGCAGGCAGTCGGGTCAGGCCAGGCCAAGCCACGACTGTTTTGGGGCAGCAACAAAGCGTAAAATGTGAATAGACTGAAGAACTGTACAACTGTCGCTGGAGAGTCGAGTGTAGTGGAGTGGCATGGCGCAGCGAGGAGAGTGCAGAGCAGAGAGAGGTCTGGGACGCTTTGGGGGCGTGCCGGGCATGCAAAAAACAAAAGGCAGCCAGCGTGTCCTGACTGGGTAATTGAAAGCAACTTTGCGACGTTGCCCGCATGGAATTGGCTACAGTTTTTTTTGTGCTGCTCCTGCTGCTTCCCCTTTGTTGCACGCTCTGGGTGCATGCGGAAATTGAAATGTCAAGTGTGCGCTGCCATGTGTGCAGAGGCTGAGGCATGCCCCTGAGCCCCCGGCCAACTCGCACTCGCTCTCGCACTCGCTCTCGCACTCAAACTGAGCTTAATGGTCTTTGGGCTTGCTTAAGCGCATCAGCTGGCGCTGCCATTGATGGGTTTAATTGTTGCAAATAAAAAAGAATGCGAAAGAGAGAGGACGAACGCTACGGGGCCAGAATCTACCTTCAGCCTTTGGCCATAATGTGCTTGTGGCTATCTGACTGCTGGCCGATGTCTGCCGTTTGCTGTTTGCTTAATGGAAAATACGTGCTTCGACATAATTGGATTTTTTGTGTGTTATTTTTGCAGCCAGTCGAACGGTAGTGATAGCACAGGGAAAATAGCACAAAAAAGGCAAAAGCAAAATGGTGCACTTTCATTTACCAATACATGATTTAAAATGTTTGGCTTGGGCCCACCGCTAATGGTCGTCCATTACAATTTTAAAAGTTTTACCCATAAATGCGAAACGAATGAAAACCGCCAAACACCCAGCGACAGCTGGCAAAAATCTAACTATTTCTGACATTCAACAAAAGTATCCCGATGTCACGTAGTGGCGGATAATTAAATTATAACGCTTTGATGGCAAATTAATTCAATTTTATTTCCTAGACATACCGAAAAATAAATTAAAAACGTTCCCAAATTAATGTCAAGCGAAATTGGATGATGAGCTAGAGCTGCGCGGGAAAGGAAATTGCTAAGATTAAGATTATCCTTCAGAAATTATTCCACACCCCGGGGCGCTTCTGGGCAGACAACAAACGGTGCTTGACGAATGGAACTCGAGGCATGGAGTAGTCGCTGAAATTAATGAGACAGCTCTCGTGGCAGGCTCCATTTGATATGCGCACTTTTATTTGATTTGTCGTGAAAAATAAACCGCACGCCGCTGCCCACTTTTCTCTCTCGTTCCATCTTCCATCTTCCCAAGCCTGTCGTGCACCTACACTTATTGCAATTTACTGACTGCGCACGTGACAAACGAGCCGCACGTTCCCTCCATTGTACGCGACCAGCTCCATATCACACATACGCAGCGTACGCTCAACGAGAGACACGGAAGAGCGAGTGCGAGTGTGCGGCTTGTTTTGTGGCAGTTCCAGGCCAGAGCTTAATCAGAAGAAATCACCAAGTCTTATTTCTTGCAGTGTAGTCGCAGACATTAATTTTGGGGTCTCGGCAGAGACAAGCGCCGGTCGCTCGGTCATATTCCAAATTGATTTTATCCTACGCATTAATTAAAATCATGTTTCCAGCGAAAGGAGCGCCTGCCACACACACACATGGATGGATAGAGATAAATCACAATGGAAAATTACTCGGCCTGCTAAGCATATTTGATATTTTGACAATGCTCGTTGTAGGTCCCTCTACTCTTGCTGTTATGTATGTATGTACATAGGGACTCGTACAGCTGTGTTCAATGAAATAGTAGTGCCGCACCTCACCACTTTCAAAACTATTTTTAAGACATTTTCAATCACCCAAATTAAACAAGTGATACCTTTTTAGAAAGCCTGGAATGTACACATTACGAACCAGAAGGAATTTTGGATTAATTGCATTCCATCTTCTTGATTTACATGACTTTACAAAAATACCCATGAAAACTGCTGTTCAATGAAATAGTAGTGAATTTTTTGAAAATCGAAAAAAAAACCGAAACTTAAGTTAATACCTATCTTTCATATTCTACATGTTTCTTGAGGTTTAATATTTAGTTTTTTAATAATTTTGATTTAGTTACTTCCTTACTCCCGCCTGGAAGGAATTAACTAGGTCCTGCCCAAGCTCCAATAGGATTTTAGCCAATCCTTTTTCAACCACTGGCTCTAACCTTACTCTGGATCCCGGAAATGCATTTATTATAATGCATTTGGCATTTCCCCATAAGATTTTGATAACATTCAGATCCAGGGACTGATTTGAACATCGAAAATCGCCGATCTTTTCAGATGAAACCCAATTTCCCCACCCAGTTGGCGAGCTTTCTTGAGTATTTAGGATCATTATCTTGGTGAAAGCTCCTTTTCAAAGGTTTTTTCAACTGGAATATGAATGTAATGTATGAAAAAGCATGCTGGCCCACACAATTTTGTAAAATGCTCAAACTAGGAGGCTAGGAAGTACCACTTCATGTGGACTGGAGCTCATAAGGATCAGCCCAACATGCCCAATACCGTTTTTTTCAAGAATTTGAACACTAATCTGATGTCTGTGAAAGCCAAACCTATTCTTTTTGTTATTTCTTACCATATTATACAACTTTACACTCATCAGTCAAAAGTATTTTTTTGTCACTGCGACACAGCTCAGCCACATGCGTTCTTGCAAACTTTAGCTGAATACCCCTATACTCTCAGAGACAAACGCGTAGCTTTCTGGGACTTCTTGCAATTAAATAATATGAAGTCATTCGTCAACGAGCTGTCATAACACTTACAGTGTGATATAAAATTGATTTCATAATTTTTGAGGATATTGAAGACCTTGACCTTGCCTTCGACCATCTTCGACCATCTACTAAAAGACAATTTTTTCGCATAAAAAATCATTTTTCAGGGTGCTTTTTTTAGTTTAAACTATTAAATATAACAGTAAAAGCACATTCAAATTAGTTTTGAATTCCATTATACCTCCTGATTTTAGTTTTTAGTCTAATTCTAAAGTCTCCCATATTGGACCGCTCAATGATTACTTTTACGCTCCAAAAACAAAAGTACTGCTATATTCAAACATTTCTTTCATCAAAATATTCAATATATAAACTAAGCTTACTGATGGTAGCTTTTTTGAATTGATTTAATTTGTTTTTTAATTTTTTTTTAATACTTGCACCCAGCACTACTATTTTATTGAACAGCATTTTTCATGGGTATTTTTCTAAATTCATGTAAAACAAGAAGATGGAATACAAATGGAATAAGATTTCATCGGGTTTATAATGCTTACGTTCCAATCTTTTCAAAAAGGTATAAATTGTTTAATTTGAAAGACTGGAAGGGTCTCAAAAATAGTTGTGAAAGTGATGGGGTGCGGCACTACTATTTCATTGAACACAACTGTATGTGTACATATATTTGAGTACATACTGTCAGCTTGTTTGCCGGCTACTCAATTTATTCTGGATTGCTTGCACACTCGTAGCTGGAGAGGACAGCAGAGCACCGGACGCAGGACGCAGCACACAGCACAGAGAAATGCAAACATGCATCAGCATCTTTTGCTAAGCTGTCATATGATAGGACAAATATGGCAACTTGCTTGTTTGTTTGCCTTGGCATTGACAGTGCCAGTTGTCCCCGCTCCTCTCCCTGGAGAGTGAAAATCATTAATTTGTATTACGGATTGCAGCTGCAGAATGCTAACTACGTGCTCGAGCCAGCCTCGACCAGCTCAAAAAACATTACTTGCCCGCCGTCGAGGCAGCCGAAGGCGTTGTTAAATGGCACACTAAATAGTCACGTTGCACGGGGTGGAACTCAACGCCCTTTCTGGCTGCCAGCATGCCCCCAGCATAGCACAAAATAAAATTGTAGCCGTATCCGCGTGCAGGGACAGGGTAAAGCAAGAAATTGGCCCACTATTCCGAACAGAGAACGTGTAAATCGCCGGCAAATAGCAGCGAATACAGACGCAAAAAGTCACGGAGCAGCGGAGGCGCAACGCGGCGGCATGTGTCGGAAATATATTGCCCGAGCGAGCAGCATAGAAACTGTTGGAGCGGCACTGGATGGGACCAAGATGGAATTTGAAAATGAAAATGGCAGATACTATCCAGACGAGATTGACAAAAGAAGATATTGAAAAACAAGCCAGCGACGCTTAAAGCAATGTCCAACAGATTAAGTTAAGAAGAAATGGATTCTGCTTCAGCTTGAGCGCTCACTTTGTGTCCTTTGGCGACTATAAATATTATATTAAACAACTGATTGCAATGCTTTTGATATACACGGCTTGCAGCAGCTATTTACTTTGACTGAAAAATGTTTTTGAGAGCATAAATAATGAAAAAACATTTCAATATCAAATTTGAACTGTTTGTCTGGAAATAAATTCAAAATCAAGTAGAAAAACATTTTAAAAACTCAACCAACTCATGCCAAAATGCCGTCAAAGAGTAGAAGCGGCAACCAAGCCAGAAGGAAACAGAGTCTAGCTCAGAGGCAGTCAGCAAAGAGGAGAGAAAGTCGTCATTCCCAGCGCTATTCTCGCGAACTTATCCAGCTGATGGTGCAGCAAGTGAAGACAATGCTGACCCAGCAGCAGGGTACGTTGACTCTACAGAACTCCCACAGACTGAGCAAAAGGCTGGAAAACCTGAAGAAACTGTCCCACAAGATGCCTCAGGGCTGGAAGTCTTTCAAGGACACCATCAAGCGCTTGGACATGGCATTTTCTGGGCTGCTGCCACTAGAGTTGGCTCTCAACACCGCACCCAAAGAAGAGAGCGAACCAAGGTCATTGTCTGTTGCCAGCATGGGACCCTATCGCGTGCCATTGGAGAGAGCAGATCGGCGCTCTTACTGGACCCCGCCCAGAGCTGCTTCAAAGGAAGATCATCGCATGATGCGCTCCATTGAAGCATCTCCGACGTCGTTAATGGTAAAGCGCAGGGACAGCGGGAGCAAAGAGCAAGATAACAAAAGCAAACGAAGCTCAAGATCTAGCAGTACCAAAGCCAAGAAGGACATACCTCAAATGAAAGTGAAGCTGGAACGCAGCCACTCCGCAGATCGTATTGAGAAAGATGTGAAGAAGGTATCAGTCCCTGAAAAGAGGATGAAGAAAAGACTTGCCAAAAAAAAATCAATCATTAAACCGAGCATTAGCTTTGGCGAGATTTCTCATTCAAGTTCTTTTTCCTCGAAGCTCTCCCGGATTCGCCCCATAGAAATTGAACGCAGCGTTTCGAAAACAAATGAGAATGGCATATTTGGAGCTGATATTTCTGGCCAGAGCTCATCGACGACATCGAAAAGATCCATTTCTTTCACAGAAAAGCCAAAAGTGTCAAAGGAAGACTCTGTCAATAAAAAGCCGTTTGATCTGTTGAGCAGGGTCAGGTATCTCAGCTACCATCTACCCACAAGAGATACAAAGAAGGAATCGAAAGAAAGCTGCAACAGGCCTCTGGACATAATGGACAGCATCAGAAACCGCATCACCATCAGCGAGTCAAGTTTTATCAGTAAGGCCAAGTTGAATGCCGCGCTCGATGATGCTGTGAGTGATGTGCCCTACCACCAAAATCTACTCGAGGCCAGCGATGAGGAGAACAGGATTCTGCACGAAAGGCAAGAGCGACAGATGCGACTTATTCGCCAAGCACACAAAGCAGAGCCCAAGAAGAGACTTCAGTCATCAGGAGAATCCATGAATTCGGGGCAGGAACCCGAGCCGTTTCCCGATCTGAATGTGGCAGCGGTGCGTGAAGAGTGGGTGCGATATTTTGCTCAGCTGGAGAAGACACCCATGGAGCTGTTGCTCGAGCAGCGCCGCAGCGAGAGGGCCGCCCTTGAACTGCAGCGACAGGCAGCCCTGCAGCAGGCAGCCGAACAGCAGAGACTCCAGCTGGAAAAGCAAACCCATCCCTGGCGTTATAAGAGGCGCCCAAAGAAGGTCCAAGACATGTACACACTCTCTGATCTCTTTCAGCAACCCGAGAAGGCGTATGAAGTGTGTCCAGAGTGCGGCATGTGCGTGTGCTGCATGGAGCAACAAAATACACCAAGCCCGATAATCGTCACTGAAGAAATGATTAGAAAGTTTAGGTATTTGCGAGTTGCCAAAAGGTTTTGCAGGTGTGTCAATTAAATGTTCTGAGTTTTGTCTGATTTAATTCGAATAAAATCGGACCGGATGTAGACTGCCATTATCAACACTTCGTTGCATTAGTAGCCTCACAAACGGCGGGACCCTCGGACAATCCGTTTCCTTTATATATGTATGTAGATCCAAAGAACAGTCAGAAAAACTCTGTAATAAACATTAATTAAATGTTGTTCAATAATTAGCTTAAGTGCCAAAAATGCAAGGCTTAAAGGTGTTCACATTCGCTGTTTATTATTATTTTAGCTCCAATAGATTAACGTTTGGTTTGATGCCCAAATTGTTCATCAATCTTCACTTATGGCTTTAATACAGTAGAGATTTCCATTTGGGTATGGAACCTCTTGTTCCCATGGGAGCTCACATGAAACAAGTAAGCAAAAAAAAGAAGTGTGCTGACCATGTCTTCAATCAGCAGAGCAGCGCAGAGGCAGAGCAGTAGCAGCAGCGGCGGAAGAGGCTGAGGCAGCGACCCGACGTTTTGCACTAAATTGAAATACTTTTTACGACTTCCGGTGTTTTGCTGAGCTGCAAACAGTTTTTTGTGTCGTGTCGTGTGTGCTTCATGACAAATAACTGCTTATGTATGTACTTCTTCCCTCACTGACACACACACACAGACACAAACACAGAGAGAGAGACTTTTGACCCGGCGCTCTGGGCCACAGCAACAATGTGTCTTCGTTTCCGTCATGGCTGCCATTTCCGGCTAGCGAATTTCAGTTGAGCTTCAAGCGCCCCACCCCGGAACGTTTATTAAAAAAAAGAGCAGATGGGAAAGGGAAAGCAGGCTGAATATAACGCCATGCCATGCCGTGCCGTGCCATGCCGTGCCTTGTGGGGAACATGTGGGGAACTATCAGTCTGTTGTCGTTGCTCATGTGTATTCATGTCTCTGTGTCTGTGTGCGTGTGTGTAGCAGTGTGTGAGAGAGTAAATTGATTGAAATGACCAGCGGCGGATGTGCTCGGAGCTCTGGCGCCCAGCGGAAGGAAGGGCCAACAACTTCGGCTTCAGCCTCTGCCCTGCTGCCTCTTGTATCTTGTATCTTGTTTCTTCTGCCTTTGTGCCCCTGTGCCTTGTAGCTCTTTAGCTCATTTTCAGTCGGCTTTTATTTTCATTTGTCAGCCAGTTTATTGCCTTTGCTCGACCCAGCCCTGCCCGAATCTGTGTTGATTTTCTCTACGCTTTGTCGGCATTTTCTTGAGGCTCAACGTATATATTTTGCTACTCTTTTCTCTTTGCTGTTTCTATTCCTTATTTTCTTTTTGTTACTGGGCCTAAACGTAGCTGTCCAATTTTCATGATTGCCATTGATGTGTGTGTGTGTGTGGGCCTTTAGTTGTTGTTTTCCTCTTGTTGTTTTTCTGTTTCCGGTTGCCTGGTAACTGCCATCATTATCATCATCCACTGGACAATGGCTGTGCAGGGGGACAGGCTCGGACTTAGCCGACTTTCGACTGCTTAATTTGTTTGGAATTTATGCGCTTTGATTGTTCTGTAGTTGCGGATTTGTTACTTAGGATTTTGTTCGCAAAAATTAATTAACTTTTGCTGTTTCGGTTCGTTGTCGATTTATGCTAACTGCCCCTCCCAAGCTCAGCAGAGCTCAGCTCAATTAGGCACTACGGCCACGCCCCCGCAGTTACTGGAGATGGGCGGTGGAACTGTGTTTTATGGATAAACAAGAAAATAAACAAAAATAATGCCAAAACTTTATCGTTGCTGCAGAGGCGGAAAACTCAATTGAAAAGTTTGCTGTTCATTTCCGGGTCCGAGTGCTGGCTCCACAGAGAGAGAGGGAGAGAGTGGCAGAGGGGGGATGCTGGCGCGGGTTCAGGCGGAAGCTCCAGCCGATGCCAATGCCATTGCCGGAAACGGGAGGTGTCGACCGACAGGGAAATGCATTTGAATCTAATATGGCGTTCAGTTTTCCGCTTGCAAAGTTCAGAGCGCATCGGGGACACTTTCCACTACACGAGTCTATGTCCATGTCCTCTGGTCTACATCCTCGTTTGTGTCCGCCGCTGCTGTTCCCAGCTGCGCATAAATTAACTTTGTCCCTTTTTATGCGCTTTAAATGCAGAGTTTTTTTGTTCGTCTGCGTATCTCCCACAACGGACATCGTTGACGTCAGTTAGCTCGTTGCCGGCGCTTTGTTAATTCAAAAAGTTTTAATAATTTTACTTTTCAACAAGGGGCTGCTGTGCTCGTGTGCAACAAGTGGCGTGTAGCCAGCCAGTCTCTGGCTCCAACTCCAACTCCATCTCCTGCCCCCCGCTTTGGCGTTGTTTTGCATATTTTAGTGCGGGGCTCAGCTTGTCTGCGACTTCTGTGGGAGTATCTATTAAAGTTGTCGTATCGCAAAGAGGAAAACTTTGCCAACTCGAAAGTAAACAGAAGAGGAAAGTGTAACCCAGGGATCTGGCTTTAACCTTAAAGCTGTCTCTCTCTCTCTTTCTATGCTCTCTCTGATCCATCAGTAAATGAAAACACTTGACAAATGCGCTACTACTGACAGGCTGATCCATAAATGCCAGCCACTGACCACATGAACGGCTACCCTCCTCGCCCTCTCGCCCACTGACCACTCAAGTTAATTCCAGACGAAGGCCTTCCACACACATGAGCCGACATAAAAACGACAATGAAGCACTTGAGAGGGGACGCTCAGGCGGGAAGAAGGAACAAAAGTCAGGGGCTGGAACTGAAACTGAATGTGGATGTGGCAGTGGCAGTGGCAGTGGAAATGTAGCATCTGTTCGCCGGAAGTGGCTGCCACTTGAACATGTAAGTGTCGCGTGTTGTACTCATGCTCGTTGCTGCCTCGGTTGCTGTTGCTCTTGCCACTTTTTATTGTGCTCATAATTTGTTAGAGTTAGAGCAGCAGCAACATGACAGTGACAGAAGGAGCCAACACACACAACCCACACACATCCACGGCTGGTTGCTGTTTTCGAAACTCTAGCCAACATCGTTCGTGACCTAATTGGCACTCGTTTGGGCCGTGCTGTACAATCAGACATTGATTAGTTGATCCAGCAAGCAGCCACCAATCCAGTGCAGAGCGCAACTCAATCAGCAATTAGTCGGCTCGCAAATCCAAAGTTCATAATTCAAAATTGGCACACCCAAAAATACACGCAAATGCATCCGCACTAATGGATATTTATGGCGCTGTGGTTGAGTGCTTCGCTGACTCTTTCCCGTGGCCAGTTCGCTGGAAAGTCATAGAACATTTCGCAATTTTACAAGGGCAGCCATTCCCCAGCACGGGAGTACAACGCTGATGCTGATGCTGATGATGATGATGGAGTGGACAATGCAGTCCATAAAGCACATCGTGTGCCCATAGATTAGCCTCCAAGTGCACGAGTTCCGGCAGCAAACGAGCGCTCCAGATCGTTGACAAGCTGAATTAGGGGGCTACAGTTGGGGCCACAGTGCACACAATTGTCCAGGCGAGGTAAAGTGTTGTGCCCCTACAACTCTGCTGCTACATATGTATGTACATATGTGCACATGTACAGCTTTCGCTTAAGCTTATTCCATTATCATTAATCGATTTATGCTAATTTTCGACCATAAAACATAATTTTACACACCCTTTTGCCTGCGCAAAATAAGGGCAGCATTCGCATTGTATTGTTGATTGAACCATAAGCCTAAACATAATTTGCAGAATTTATTGGCCAGTGCTGTCATGGCTAAAAGTTAGCTTAGAGAACTCTGAATAAAATATGAACAAAATGTATTTGCTGCTGCATTTTTAATGCTTTTAAATTTAGACTTTCTCTTGCTCTATTTGAATTCCCACGGGCCATGAATTTCTACTCACATCCGATCAAAAACGTTGCAATTCCCTTGCTAAATATAATATGGTTTGATACAGATTTCTTTCCTTTTTTGTTGAGTGTTGTATTGCTTACTTTTCTGCCAATTTGTAAAAATGTAACCATAATCGTAGCTATTTTTCTAGCAACCCAAACTGACATCTCTGTTTAGATGTTTTTTTCGCTCCAGTTTCTCTTCGCTCCCCCATAATCCTTTGCACGCAGCTGATGGCCATTTGTTTATGCATTGATAAAAGGCGAATGCCAGCACACACTCACACAACACACTCCTCGGTTGTTGCTATTTTTGCGTGGCCTTTGCATATTAAGCTTATGTTTTATCGTTTATGGCGCACACTGACGACACACGCGCATAAACGTATATTGCCCACATAATTTAACAAACATTTTCATTTATATGCGTGTCGTCTCACTTTGGCCATGTGTCTGCGTCTGCATCTGTATCCGTATCCGTATCCGGCTGGTTCTGTGCCTGTGCGAAACATTTATTGCCACAGACTGGTCAAGGAGCCAGCAGCCAGTAGCCAGTAGCCAGCAGCCATGTGGCTTGGGTCTCAGTCCCTCCTGCAAATGTATAAGAGGGAAAACATGCCCACCAATGAGGCGTACTTAATGATTATTGCATTTGTTATTTTTATTTATTTATATTTATTTATCTCTCGCACTGGCCCCCGGCACTCGCTTTGTTTTTTGCCATTACTTTTATGGACCAAATGGAGTCCAAGTACATGGCCGGACTTCCCCCGTATTTGTCTTTTCCTTTATTTTTGGTGGAGGTCAGGCGCATATTTTGCCGGGCTCTAAGCGGCTTAGCTTAGCCAGTGCCGCGGGTGCCTCGGGCCTACCAAGCATCGACATTTATGGCTGTCTACTAATGTTGTGTAACCATTTTGTTGGGCATTTAAGCTGCTCCGCCATGGATTGTCGGGGGACTGGATTGAATTGGATTGGATTCCTTGTGCTGGCCGAACAATGAACTCCACAGATACGTACTCGCATTAGCCCTGCTGACTGACCTCTTTACGTACTGTACGAGCAGCTTCCAGCTTATAAATGCTTCGAACAAATGAGCAAAAATTGCACACAAAATGGCTGAGCTTCCGACTGAGCATCGAAAGGATATTGCGGGGATATGGCGGTGACAGCTGGCACTGGCCAAACATGTCGCCATCTTGGTGGGCACTCAAAATAAATTTCAACAAAAAGAAAAGCACAGCAAAGCAGGGCAGAGCCACCGAGTTATCTGAGTCATATTTGGGGGGGTCCCAGCACAACTTTGCTGCTGCTCCCAGGAGCACCCACCGCACACCGCACGCCACACACATGCCAAGCCAGGATGACATGGACATACGAGCGTAAGGAGTGCACAAGTGCAGTCGCAGTCGCAGTCGTTGCTCTTCATATAAAATTTCAGTTTGGAGTTTGGTCTCCTTTCGGTTGTGGCTTTTTACTTCTCCTCTGCACTCTGCGCACTCGGAATATCATTTAATGTTGCATTTGCTGTGTCTGTACGTTTCTTTTGTGCAACCGAAATTGGCTTAAACTGTTGCAAGTTCATAAAACAAACAACTAAATTTGAAAAGTTGCAAGTGGCAGCCACAGCCACACCCACACCCACAGCCGCAGTCGCAGTCTCCCAGCAAACTTTCCCATTGCCGACAATGATGTGGCCTGAACTTGAAATTTACGTTATTTGAATTATCAACTTCAACTCCAACTTCGACTTCGCCAGCGCTGTGGCGACGTCTGGCCAAAAACTTTCATAACAAAATGCAATTTTTCGCTGACTTCCAAGGAGTTTTTCCAGTCTCCTTCTGGTCTGCTCTTTGGGGAAGACTTGAAGCAAGCTGCTGCTGGGCATATTTCTTTTCAGGAATATTCTTTACATACCTGTTACTCAGGGTCTAAGAAAAGTGTCTTTGTTTGTGGATAAAAAAAGATGGAAGAAACTTTATACAGTCCTTTGCTTGGTGCCTCGTTCGTTTACAATCTTTTCGTAGCTCCCATAGAAGCGATCAGTGCCAGCATCCACAGAGTTAGCTTTCAAATCTGCCTACACCCTAGGGTAAAAACTTTCTTCAACCTGCTGCGACTGCTTTGCGGTTACAAATTCTTAAAGAAAACTCGCTCAAATCTGCTTCAACTACTTACATCCCATTGTTGGCGATTTGTGGCACAAAGTATGCCGTAATTCGGTAAAACAAAACACAGCACCAAGTCATGCCAAGGCTCCAGCTTCCAATCATGGCAGCGTCATGTGTGCAATTTCGGCTTAAGATGACCCAACAAAGTAGCCGCAAAATATACTTTTGTGTGTGGTGTGCCGGCTGTGTGCTAAGCGGTTTAAATGTGAAACATTGTGGGCAGCCGAGCTTCAATTATTGGATTTTGCTCGTACTAAGACTGAGGGTAAGGCTAAATTATGGCCAACTGCACGAGATCAAAGCCGCTTAGCAGGCGTGAGCTAAACAGAAATTATTACTTAAAGGTTTAATTAGATTAGAGAACAGAGAGAAAGTTGTGAAGGGATGGCTTTAGAGTAGTATAGTAGTATTTATTGGATATAATAAGTTGAAAAATATATGTAGAGTGAATTAATTGTGAAATAGGTTTTCTTCGACGCGTGCTGTCTTGATCGCTTCCACTTCAAAAGAGAACTATCGCCTCGGTTGATATCGATGTCTTTCGAGCTATCGTGCGTATAACAGCCCCCACAGAGTTAACAGCTCATGTTGACTAACAGCTCTTCACAGTCGGCCTTTCCTGAAAAATCACAGCGTCCTCGCGGGATTCGCCTTCCGTGTCGTCATCTTCATCTGGTTCATCAGGTGGGAGTTCGCACCAGCGTTTCATCCTGTCAGATGAATACACCGACTTATAGTGCCTCTGCTTTCGTTGGGCATAAGGGATATCTTCTACCAGATATCGGTCGTTTGGCAGCACTTTGTTGACAATAAATGGACCTTTATAGCGAGGCTCCAATTTGCGTGACGTTCCCGTGCTAAACGGCTCATTCTCGACTAATACAAGATCATCAAGGGTATATACAGTTGGCTTGGAATGTCTGGCATCGTAACGTTTCTTCGCAGCAGCCCTATGATCGTTGACTGTAGTGGCAGCGTCTGCTCGTAGCTTCTCCAACTCGTCCAGATTGCGCTTGAGCAGTTTGATGCGGCTATTCAGCTTATCCATTTGCTCCTTGTGCTGGTCGACATGTCTCCGCTCGTCTTCGATGTTCATCGTCAGCTCCTTGATCTTCTTGTCCATGTTGCGGTTGGCCTTCTGCTGCAGCAGCCGCTCCTTGCCCTCGTTCTCCAGCTGCTCCTCCAGATTGGCGATCTTGGCCTCGAGTGTGGCGATGGTGGCCTTCACCTTGGTGCGCTGTGCCGTTTCGATCTCGGCCAGCTTGGCCTTCAGCTCCTTGTTCTGGCGCTCGAGCAGAGCGCGTCCATTCTCGCTCTTCTGCGAGTTGGACTTCTCGTTGGCTAGCTCCGTGGTCAGCTGCTCGATCTGCATGTAAATTTTTCTGGTGAATAGCTTGTCTTGATTCGATGCTCCCAAACGCATCATATTTGCCGGTTGGCACTTCTCATTGTTTGCCTGAAACTTATTGCATTTGGCCCAACGCGACTTCTTCTTCTCTTGTGGGCATGAATTAGCGAAGTGCCCCAATTCTCCACAATTGTAGCACTTTTGAGCCTCCTTTGGCTTTGTTGTCTTTACATCGTAGTCCTGTTTTGGCTCCAAGTTGCTGCCTTTTGTTAAGAACTCCTTTTTGTTTATGACTGGCCGACCTCTATTTACAAAATACGACTCGGCTGCATCACGAAACTGCTTCATTGAAGAAAACTGAATTGCCGCAATACTATTTTGCAACTCTCGATGCTGTAGACCTGATCTCACATATCGTATAACAGCTGCTTCACTAAGCTTGTACCGCACGCCAAGGGCGGACATCCGGAAACAATACTCCTTCACTGTCTCCTTCGCTCGTCTGGTTGCATTAGCCATATTGAAGTGCACTTCAGCTTCGTCTGGGTTAGATCCGAACTCTTCTAGTATAGCTGTAGCGAAGTTGCTCCATGTGGTGTGTAGAACCGGCGACGAGTCGAGCCACATCTTAGCGGGACCCTTTGAGCCGCGTATAAATTGCGAGTAAGAGAAATTTCGTCCCATTGGTACGCATCAACTACCTTGTTGACACGATCGATGAACTGGTCCACGGAGATGGCGTTATCGTCGCTGGGGTCATAGTCCGGTAAGGTATTCGCAATTTCCTTGACCGACGCTTGCCTTACGTTGTTGGTAGCCTGTCTACCCGGGTTAATGTCGTGGGACACACCTTCGATATTTTCTTCTCTGATCTGCTGCTGCTGTTTTGTTGTTGCTCCTAATGCTGTTGCTTCTGCGTTTTTCCTTTGCATGATGACCAACTGAACCATCATATTCTTCAGCTCTGTCATTTCATTCTGCATTTGTGAAATCGTCGCCGCTTGTGACGTCAGCGTCTCCTCCTCATATGGACTACTGATTCCAGCTGCTTGTGGCATCTCTACGTCTTCGGATTTCTCAAAATCAATTAGTCGTTGTACTAATTCGGCTCTAGAGCCCGACACTGCCAAGTTCCTCTCTCGTACCAGGAACCGTAACTGGTCCACCTTAAGTTCTGCTATTTTGACCATTTTCGTTAATATGATCGTCTCTCCTTATCAATGATTTTGTCTGCTTGTAACCTGCACGCACAAGCAATCCTGTTAGCATGTGTGCAAGCGAGACAACTGATATGTTTGTATTTCACCACGTTGTGCAATTTCCCAACGACGCTACATATACACACAAGCCCTTTGTATGTATGACTGTATAATACCAGGCTCACACAGATTCCTGGCGCAATTTCTTGAGACTCTTTCTTTCCAGGTCCACTAAAGTTCCTGATCGCTGAACATTGAATCCGTCTGCCACGTAGAAAAGGAACACCTCCGTAATTTGCAATTTTCTTTGTCACATAGACCTTAGGGAACACATCCCATTGCAAACTTCCCACGCCGACGATTCTTGCTGCTTTTCTTGAGTTTCTCTTAAAATTTTACACTCTGCACATAACAACTCTACTAATCCCACTTCTGAACTGTGAAGGGATGGCTTTAGAGTAGTATAGTAGTATTTATTGGATATAATAAGTTGAAAAATATATGTAGAGTGAATTAATTGTGAAATAGGTTTTCTTCGACGCGTGCTGTCTTGATCGCTTCCACTTCAAAAGAGAACTATCGCCTCGGTTGATATCGATGTCTTTCGAGCTATCGTGCGTATAACAGCCCCCACAGAGTTAACAGCTCATGTTGACTAACAGCTCTTCACAAAGTGGATAAGTTGGTTAATTTGTACACGGGCTAATGCTATGTAGCCGGCTCTTATTTATTCATTTACAAACATATTCTCCTGGCTTTCATTTATGTTGCATTAAACTATAATTTAATAGTACTGAATACATAACAAAAACAATTTATAGACTTGTATAAATTGAGTTTAAAAGGTGTTTTTTTATGTTATTATTTGTTATTGCCAATAGTTTCAGACCAACAGCGATTAGGGGGCGGGGTATGGTATCGTGTGGGGGGTCGGTAAGCAGCGTCGGTAAATACTTCTGAAGCGGTACTGAATTTCACGAAGACTACTTGTAGAGTAATTCTAGATTAAATATGCACACGGCATAAATAAATGTGTAATCTATAATTCACACGTGAAATATACATAGATTAGGGGGCTGTGTGTGTGTGTGTTTGTGTGTGTGTGGGGGGTAGTTAATTCTATTCCTGATTCAGGTTTTTGATCACGTAATTAACAATTAGGGCAAATATCGCAAAGCAGATGACAATCACCAGGTTCGAATAGACCGACTGCCAATTTAGATAGGAATTACGTGGGCTGTCCAGCAATGCGCCTGGCCTTCCGTTGGCCAATTCAGTGGCAGGGGCATTGGTGCCATCGATGCCGTCTGCAGCATCCTGCAAGTAGCCCGCACCGGCAGGCTGATTTGGATCGGCGAGGTCGGCTCCTCCGTTGGCAATGCCATTGGCGCGGTTCGATGCGTCCGATGTGGATGCGGTGCCAGCAGCAGCAGCCGCTGTTGCCGCCTGGCTGCCCTGCAGGCGTTGCTTTATCTCCTCGACAATGTCGGGAAAGAGCTCACAGAAATTTGTGTTGCGGAGGTTAAATGCGAGCGACTTTTGAGCAAGCACTTGCTTGGCATAGTTCGATGACTCAATGGAACCCAAAGTGGGTGTGCTTTCCAGCTGTAGAACATGGAAATAATGGAGTGGTTAAGGCTACTAATGAGACGTTGCATTCCACACACTCACCATAAAGCTCAACAGACCAGTCAGAATGGTGCCCACACACCATGTGGGGTTCCAGGTGTCCGGATGAAAGTCTGCGAGGAGGAAAAATCATGCTTAAATGAATCCATGCTCAATCTTTGTTTACTTTTAGCTTACCTGATATGCTCAAGCACAGTCTAGTGTTTGTCTTGAAGCGTCCATTTGGTGTGGTCATGTAGATCGATGGCGGCTTGAAGGGAAATTCACGGGGAAACAGCAATGTGCCGTGGTAGTAGCCGCCGTAGTACGGCGAGTCCTCGGGCCCCTTGACACAGTAATGCCACTCCAGTATGTTGTTGGGCAGCGGCTCGGCTGTGATGTACGGCAAGGGGTCGCGCTTCAAGCGCATATAATCCTGTTTCATGCGCGACACCGCTGTGGGCTGTTTTCGTCCGCCTGGCGTCGACGACGAAGTCATGTTGCTGTCTAAATAATTTGTAAGAGTATTCGAATATTCCTGAAATGAAACTGATGCGTCGAACACAAATTTAGAGTTGTCAAACAGACAAGCAAAGGCAAACTTTATGCCAGGCGAGTAGATAAGAGCCAACTGAGACCGGAACATACACGTGGCCCCCTTCCTCGCCAACAAAATTTGCCATTGAATCGCATCGAATGCAGTTAGTATTATACAATATGCGTTCTTACCCTCCTCCTGCAGCCTACAGCCTACGACGGCAGAGCTGCCCACTCCAGTGCTCGAGTAATGGGGCTCGTCAGGGGGCTTCTGCGGATCTGTTTACTGTTCCGCCGTGCATGCAGTCCACTACGACGCTCGTCCCGTCCCGCTGGGGCTTGCCTTGTTGATGTCAGTGTTGCCGTCGCGATCTCGGTGCTGGAAAATGCGATTCTCTGTTGTTGTTGCTGCCGTGCGCCTCTGTTTTGTTGCTAATTGCAAAGAATTACAGCTGCTGCTGCCTCAGCGAAAATGTGTGTGTGAGAAAACAGCACACACACACACACGGGGGCCGTAAATTAAGAGGCTGAATTTTAGTTCTCAAGCGGCCTGCAACTGCGCAGCCGTCTCTTAGTTAGTTTATGATGCCAGATACTGCTTTGTTTGTATGTGTTTTTCGATTTTGAGCGCTTTTAGGTCATTAATTTCTATTATTTTTGTTATAAAAAATTTCTCCTGACGTGCTATTGGTGTGACCGTGGATTTATCGATAAGATATTCCGACGGACCCTCAGAAATATACCGAAATATATACCTCACATTTTAAAAATATACCGTGGTCCTAAATCATATTCCTCGATTTTGCTGTTCTATTTTATATTACTAGCTTGCAAAAACTTTTAACCCTGAAAAAATAATTTAATCCGATTGAAGAATAAATTTTTCTTTTTTTAAATACTCATTTTTCTTGGAGTGTATACCTTATGACCTTATATTTAAAAATTTGGATATGAATTTCTCAAATGATGGTCAGGGAAACTCACTCCTGTGTCTAAACGGGCAGGGAAATTCTCTGCTGTCATACGCACTCCCGTACTCAGAAATATCGATTTAACGATTAATATATTTAACGCTGTCACAGCAGAAAGCGCCTTTATTTGAAATCATTTATTTCCTTTGTTCTTCTTTTATTATAAAACAACAAGTTTTTCAATATCCTAGTTCGTCCACAAAAGATTGTAAAGAATTTTTCTTTTTGCTATTGCAAATGTATCCTTTATTTTATCTTAAATAATTTCTTTAAATCGGATAATTTCAAATTGTACAGTGTTGGGAAGCACGTGCTGTATACA
The DNA here is from genome assembly GCF_008121235.1 of Drosophila subobscura. Lineage (NCBI taxonomy): Eukaryota > Metazoa > Arthropoda > Insecta > Diptera > Drosophilidae > Drosophila > Drosophila subobscura. The sequence goes on along the minus strand of NC_048533.1, from coordinate 22,634,982 downwards.
TTTTCGTCTAGTACCGGTTGGGCTATAGCACTTTGCGGTAATTGGCGGTTAATGTTTGAAAATGAACAGAATTTATTTAATTTTAGAATGCCCCCCAATTAGAGCGCAAAACATCTGTTAATAGAATGGGAACTGCCTTCGTCACACTAGCAAACGGGTGAAAGACGCTCGTCTAATCTCTGGCAGTTGGTCTTTCAGCTGATAAAAGGCTGAACACACACACACGCATATATGGGGGGGGGGAGGGGCACACACTCAAACCCCCCGATAAGGCGGCGATCCAATGATTTGTTGTTTGCACTTCCAGAGGGTGGAATGTGGAATGGGGGTAGCTGATTGCCTTATCAATCCCCCAACGACTTGTTTTTGTTAACGCCTCAGGGGCAACGGCGCTCTCAGTTGCTGCTCCAAAGGCGCAAAGTGCAGTCCATCCGAGATTTTAGTTCTGAAAATGGCAACGATCGGCAAAATCGGATTCCTCGGCGGCGGCAACATGGCAAAGGCACTGGCCAAGGGTTTTCTCTCTGCAGGTGAGGAATTTCATCACTGCCCGCGACTTTTGCATCAATTCTGCTCCTCCGCAGGTCTGGCCAAGCCCAGCGGCATGATTGCCAGCGTGCATCCCGCGGACAAGATCTCGCTGCAGGGCTTCGAGTCGCTGGGCGTGGAAACTGTCGTGCAGAATGCGCCCGTGGTGGAGCAAGCGGAGGTTGTCTTTGTCTCCGTCAAGCCGCAGGTGGTGCCCGCTGTGCTGCAGGAAATAAAGTCCCTCAGCGCCGGCAAACTCTTCCTCTCCGTTGCCATGGGCATCACGCTGCAGACCATCGAGTCGAGTCTCTCCCCGCAGTCTCGTGTCATCCGCGTCATGCCCAACATTCCAGCTGTCGTGCGCTCTGGCTGCTCCGTGTACGTGCGCGGCAGTCAGGCCAGCGATGCCGATGCGCAGCTCACGCAGCGTCTCCTCGAATCGGTGGGCACCTGCGAGCCCGTGGCCGAGTCCCAGCTGGACACGGTCACAGCGTTGAGTGGCAGCGGTCCCGCTTATGTGTTTGTCATGATCGAGGCGCTGGCCGATGGCGCCGTGCACATGGGCATGCCGCGAGATCTCGCCTATCGTTTGGCCGCGCAGACAGTCCTCGGTGCGGGGCACATGGTGCGCGACAGCGGCATGCATCCCGGGCAGCTGAAGGACAGCGTCACCAGCCCCGGGGGCTCAACGGCAGCAGCGCTCAGACAGCTCGAGCTATCGGGTAAGTGTCCAAGTGACGTCGGTCTGCCGCTTATCGCTGAGGCAAAGCTCAACCATGTCTCTGTCGTTTTTTTAGGTTTCCGCGCGGCGGTTGCGGGCGCCGTGGAGCAGGCGACGCTGCGCTGCAGACAGATCTCCGGACAGCAGACGTAGATTTGATTTCATTTTGTTTATATATTATTTATAGGCTAATATAAAATTTCGCATTGATTCTGTACAACAATTGAAGGTCGCTCCGCTACTTTTTGCGCTTCTTCGAGCGTGCCAGCTCGTTGAGCTCGCCCTGCTGCATGGAGGCCTCCTGGTAGATGCGCTTGACCTTCTCGTGCCGCTCCTTGTCGCTGTGGAAGGCAAAGAGAAATGATTACAGAAACTGCAGCGAAGGGGAGAAACTTTCTCTACAAACCTTTGCAGCTGCTGCTTGAGCTTGAGCTCCTGCACGAACGCCGTGTCGCGGCGTATCTCCCTGATGGCGCCCTTCTTCTCCCGCTTGATCTTGTGCAGCAGCTTGGCGCGCTCCTCCTTCTCCTTGGACATCTTGGGGCGCCGCTTGTCATCGTAGACCGTCTCGAAGCGGGGTTCCAGCAACCGCAGCGCCTTGGGCTTGCGCTCTGCCAGCGCCACGGGCTTCATTTGCTGCTCCGCCAGCTGCTGCACGAGCTGCGTGGCCTCCCTGTGATGCTGCTGCACATGCTCGGGGTATGGCTTGAGGCGCAGGCGGGCGAGCAGGGGAAGGAATGGGCTGGCCAGGTAGCAGGCGCCCGTGTGCTCCCCCACCAGCTGCAGCGCCTCGCGGATCAGGCACAGCGTCGTGTCCAGAGCGCGCACCCTGAAGTCCAGCGTGAGTGTGTGATTGACCAGATCGGCGGCCTGCAGCTTCTGCTGCTCCAGCGACTTGCTCTCCGGCGTGGCGGCTATGGCCAGCAGCTTGCTGAAGGGTCCATCCAGCTCGAAGGGCGGCGCTACCTCCAGCTTGTCCGCGTCCCGCTTGGCTATGGAGATGTAGAGGATGCCCTCGAGGAAGTTGAAAACGGAGGGCAGAAAACGCTTCGATTGGGAGCCAAATTCCAGGGCAATGGCCACGACGAACAGGCCCATGGCAATGTCCTGCCGCGTGCGCACCCGCGCCCTGGACAGAATGTGCTCCATGAAGACGTACGTGGGCGTGGCCACGGGATGCCGAAAGTCCGACGTGGAGTACACATTCGAGACGAGCTTGAAGTAGATGAGCGTGTCCAGCGTGGGGTAGGTCTTGGGGTTCTTCTGGTACTCCCCGAACTTCTCCTTGAGCACGTCCAGCAGGGCGCTGGACATGCGCTCGGGATTCAGCTGCGTGAGGCTCTGCAGGTGTGGCATGAGGTGGGAGAGCAGCTGGAAGTTCCCGCGTATGTCCTGCTCGCTGGCATCCTCAAACAGATCCTTGACGTACTGCAGCAGAAAGCAGTAGAGCTTCACCACATGCTCCCGGTTCACGCCATCCAGCTTGGGGTCATTGCACTTGATGATGCGCTCCACAATGGTGGCCTGTTGGACAGCGGCATGACTGGAGAGCAGCTCCGTGAAGTCCTCGTAGGTTTTGGGCATCTTAATGGTGAAGGGTATGCTGGCATCCAGCGTCGTCGTCGCTTGGGGCCGCTCCTTTTTGGGTTTCTTTCTGCTGGGCTGCTCCGTCTCGGACTCCGCCTCAGACTCATTTAGATCGCTGTAGTTCTCCGCCTCAGACTCTTCGCTGTCGTCCTCGGACTCATCCTCTTCCTCACCATCCTCCTCCTCCGCCTCGTCCCCGCTGTCTTCCTTTGCTTCCGCCTTGCTTGCCAGATGCGTGCCCAAATTCCCCCAAATCGTACGCCAATGTGTCGTCATCCTCCTCCCCGCCGGCCACAAAGTAGCCATCGTCCAAGTCATCCGCTGAGCGATGCTTGGGCTTTGCATTCTCCGCCTCATCGTCCTCACCCTCCGCTCGCATGCGACGCAAACGCTCGTTCTCCAGTCGCTCCAAACGCTCCGCCTCCTGCTTGGCCAGCTCCACGGGATTGATCAGCTTATCCGTAACGCTGCCTCGCGGCTCGAAGATCATTTCCTTGAGCAGCTTGTCGTAGGCATCTGCCGGTGGCTTTGCCTCCTGCTCATCCTTCGTGGCCTTGGCCACCAGCGGCAGCAGCAGCTTGTAGTTGGCATCCAGCTTCTCCGTGAGATCGTACACCTCATTCTTCTCCTTGTCAATCTCGTTTTTGCGACGCTTTTGCTCCGCAATCATCTCATCGATGGCCGCCTGACGATCCTGGGGGCTCGTCTCATTCTCATCGCCACCGAAATGTGCAGCAGACGTAAAGTCAGCTAAGGGGCAAGAGGATTCAGTGAGAAATTTCAACCACAACGGATCTGGTCCCACTTACCATCCAGAGCCTCATCGTCCAGCTCCTCATCGTCGGAACGCTCGTCGCGATATTGCTCAATCTCCTCCAGCGTCTGTCCCCTGTGCGTCAGCAGCTCGTCATCGTTGAGATTGAACTTTTGCGCCTTCTGGGTCGTGCGCACTTGTGACATCTTCTCGGCCAGGTAGCGAGCATTCATCACGGACTCCGTCAGCTGGTCACCGCTCAGGTGCCTGCCAATTCGGTTATCCTTGAATTTGTTCGTTTTGTGCTTCACTGCAAACTGTTGGCCCAGTGTCTGTGTGCGCTTCTGCAGCGCCTTGGAGCGTGCCACGCCGGGCATACCCCTGTCATGCTTGCAAATGCGTCCCAAGATCTTGAATTTCTCCTTGTTCACGTGCACATCGAAAGGGTTCTGCCGCTTCGCCGACTGCGCTGTGGCATTGTCGAAGGGATTGGTGGACTTGACCGTCTTTTTTGCATACACCGCATCCGAGTTGGCCTTTTTGTTCTTCGCACCCATTTTTATTTATGGTTTTTAGAGGAATTTCATTTGGAAAACAGAAAAACAAGCGGCAGTCACACGTGCAGCCCGGAGTTATCGATAAGCAATACCATCTGACTCTCAAAAATATACTTAAATATACCGTCAATGATAGTTATCATTTTAAAAATGTAATTATCAAAATAAAAATTAAGTTTTCAATGTAATTATAATTGTAAATAGTTTATATTATAATATTTTAATTTTTAATTTATATCGATATACTTTTTTGTGCATTTTCCAGCACTCAATCGATGTCTGAACGTGTACAGGCCGCCATCAAAGATGGCGTCACTTCTACGGGTGTCTGTGTGAACGATTCTAGTTGCCGCTGAAAAAATTGATATTTCTCGCATAAAATACAACTACCGGCCGCGTTAACCGAACGAAAAGCGTTAATACATAATTCCGGTGTGATTTACAATTGAAATTGTGCCAGTGCGTGCGCCAGTCGCTGTTAAATCCCAACGCAAAGGATTGTGTGTGTGCATCCAGAGAATTTCGAGGTGTGTGTATTTGCAGCGCTTTTTTTGTGTGTCCCCCCCTCCCACAGTCCCACCGCTCCTTCGCAACCTGGTCAGCAGTGAGTGCCCGCAAACATTGTGCTAAATTATATAAAAATAAATACATAGGCGAAAAAGGCAACAAAAAAATAAAAATTCTGCTAGTGGAATGCCATATAGAGAGAGAGGGAGAGAGCCCAAGAGAGGGAGCGTAAGCGTGAGAGAAATCGATGACGATAGCTTTGTTTGGCTATCGCCCTCGATACACCGCTCTTGAGAGCACTGGCGGCGGCGTCAAGGAATCCCTTGTAGTATGCCCGTGCTGCGAATCGCTGAATATACCGAACACCAGAGAGAGCCCGAGAGAAAAGAGACGCCGCGCAACAACTCACCACGCTCTCACCCAGAAATCTAGCACAGTGGTATCGAAATGTATGCCTTTTAAAAGAATCTTTCTCCGGTTTCATCGTTAGTTGAAATATGTAAAATGAGTGCTCGGTATATTGGCATGCCACTGCATCCTCTATTTCCGTTTTTCAATCGTGTGGCCAGCGTACGTTTCCCCACCGATGCGGTGTAACTCGTCTGTGTGTGTGTATGTGATTCTGTGTGTGCAACCCCCGTTAATCTGCACTACAACATTTTTTGCTACTTTTACTATGCCACAACAGCCGCAGCAACAACAAGTTTGTACAACAATAACAATACAAAAAATATTTTCATGTACTACTCGTTTCTCTGTGTGTGCGGTCGGTCGGTCTCTCCCCGTATAGTATATATACACACACATATAGCAGAGAGAGCGAGCAGCCCAGCGAAAGAGAGTGGGAGAGAGCGTGAGAGTGAACGGCAGAAGTGAAAAAATATATCGTCTCACTTGCCGTATGCGTATGCCGCCTTCGTTCGTCGGTTTTGTGAAAGATATAGAAATCTTCTATACCTCCACACAGTCCGCACTCTTTCCCCCCGCCGCATAGTAGAGCGCCGCAATCTGTTTAATCGGTTTTAACGGCAGAGCAAAAAATCAAGTAAATTCACAAAAATACAAAAGAATACCAAATCATTTCGTGGTGAATGCAAATTTTTCAAGTGCGCAGTATAAGCGGCGAAATTCCAGACGCAATTCGGAGTGTTTCCAAAGTTTTAATAAATAAATAAATATGTAATTGCACACTCAAACACTTGCACGCACACACGAGCCCCAAATTCGAGAGTGTGGCTACAATTGAGTTGGTTTTTGGATTTTATATATGCATACACATGCATATATGTATGTATATATACATATATATATCTGTGTATATTTTTTACTTATATTATTTTTAGAATATCGATTTTGTTGGCTGCTTGCTGTGAGCCGTTTCTAAATGACTGTGTGCCTGTGTTTGTGTCTCTCCCCTGCCTTCGTGCGCTCGTGTGTGTGTATGAACTATACATATTTGTGATAAGTGTGTGTGTGTGTCATCGTCGGGCAGTAAAAATGTGTTAAGAATTATGTTCATATAGACATAAGTTACCTAATCTAGTGCAGAAGAACTAAGGGAATCTAAGCAAAATCAAGTAAAGCCAAATTAATGAAAGGAGAAAAAATGCCTCATCAAAACAGCTGCGCCGCTCTCTCTCTCATTCTCTTGCTTTCAAGTTGTCTCACCTCATGTCTCCCCACACTCGAGTGTCTTCCTCTTTCTTTTCACACACGAACACACACACTTTAGTGCGCTTCTGCTTTGTGTTTTTGTGTGTGTGTGTTTTGCCTTAACGCCACATCGTATTTACATGTGTTGACCCCACTTGGACCCCATCTGTCTCACCGCATCTTCTTCCCCTCCCCGTACCACTACGCGTTGCGTTGTGCAAAAAGGGAGAAAAAGAAATACTCGCGAAACTACAGTTTTAATTCAATTACAGTGCTCCCAAAACCAACAATAGTTAAATAACTGCTAATAAGAAGAGAGTACTCTACGCTACGCCACTATCTACTCTCCCGTGACGCCGTATGCCAATTAGTGGGAAAAGCGAGACAGGTATGACATACCGGAATTGATCAATAACGGTTAATAGCATGCGAAATTGTCAATAAGTAAGGGCAAAGCGAGACGACACATATCCCATGGAATCAACATGCAGGGGTATCTTCACTCTCTACTCTTCAGTTGAATAACCGTACTGTACTGCAAATCTACACTCCTCCCATGAAATATTTGAGTAAGGGCAACAACGGAAGTTTACATCCATTTTTGGGTCTCCAATCTCTCGATTTGCACAGAACAAACAGTCGAACAAAGAACTGGTTCCAATTGATTGAGTGATTGAGTCGCTGGTAAGGGGGAATACGAATCTGAAGACAGTGAAAACGGACGGCGATGAGGTGAGGTGGCGGTTCCAGAACCTGCTCGACAAATTAACAAGTTCTCCAATTGACACATACAGGGGCACACGTTGTATGTGTGTATGCGCCATCGCGCGAACGTGTTCGTTTCGTCGAGCCTACTGTTCGAAATTAACATAAATGTGTCAAAATGGTAAATAATGTCCAGGGGGCGGAGTGTCCCCGCATACACGGATCTTCAGGTTGGACAGGTGACAAGGCCCTTGCAATACCCGAATGTTTGACAATATAATTAAACCATTAACCATAATATATCGCTGTCCCTCTACACACGGATTAATTATTATATTTCATGATACTCGGACCAGCACGCCCCACTGAAAAAGTCCCCCCAAAATTGAACGTGACTTGCTTGCAATTAAGGTGTTTCTTTCGAGTTGTTCTGTCGGAACAATACAACGAAAAAGAACGATAACATTTGTAGAGCGTATGCAAAAGTCAGAACAGAACAAAACCAACGATATTTCCAGTTTATTTTCTAGCTGTGGCGATCGATCCCCCGGATCCAAGTGTTTGGTTTGACAAAGCCCAAGTGAGTTTGTCACTTGGTATTCCGACTGGAGCTGCCTTTCGAGGCGACACTACTGCCCCACTGCATGTCTCTCTGTATGTCTGTGTGTGTGTTTGTGTGTGCATGTGTGGGTTGTCATTCGCCTCTCTCTCCCTCTCTCTCTCTCTGACTGTACCCCAGACTGAGCTTTGACGTAAAAAGTACACACGTAGGCACTGCCTGTAGGTAAAACATCGATTCTTATTGGAAGATACAGTGTCTACACAGCGGAGAACAAAGATTATTATAATCACTCCTAAGTACTCTCTCTCTCTCTTCATCATCTCCCGACTGGTTCCTCTGCCTCCCCCACATTCTCGAGGGTTTCTATTTCCAAGTTATTTAAATGAATTAACCAAGTCGGTCAACTGAAATAAATGCGACATGCCATCAGCATGACTTGCGCTCACACACACTCTCTTGAAGACAATTTGCTTTCCCATTGGAGTTTTCACTGAAGCGGAATTTGTGTCCATAAATGCCTGGGAGGCACCACATATGAAAATTGCTCCACATTCTCCACAGAGGAGCTCTATTAAATCCCTACCCTGCAGCCCGGGGTGACCTGCTTGCCGTATGTTCACATTTTGGTGAACGCACATTATCCCCCCTCCCTTGGCTCACCTCTTGCGGATGTTAATTTGGTTGCAACTTCAACATTTTCTGCCTGGCTGCAGCGGTTAAAGAGCGTGTTTAAAGTCAATTGTGGCACAGCACTCCCCATCTCTGGGTCTCTGCTGGTATAACCCCTTAATGGCCAACACATACGAGCATGAACATCTCTTCATTTGTGTGCCTTTCTTTCTCTTGCTATTGCTGTCTGTTTTGACATAACTGACCTCACTTTTTGCCACTCATTCTGTTGCCTTTGGAAGCCAACTGCAGCACATGGAACAACTCCACCTGCTTCGTGTTTCCCCTCATGTTTACATCGTTAAGGAAGTGAGTACGGTGCCCCCTCTTGGCTGCTCTAAAAATAAAGCACAAAAATATATACATATTTCTCCCAACTCCATTGAAATTGACTTGATTTACACAGAGTTTTCCACATGTTTTCCTCATCGAAGAGATATCGAATTGTGGCAGCAGCAGCAGTAGGAGGAGCCTTCGAATTGCATTTCTTTGCATTTTCCATTGAGTTTTCTCGGCACAAAATGTGTTATTCAATCTGATTGCAGGGGCAGCAGAAGTTTTTCCTTAAATTCGATTCGGCTACACTCTGGGAATGGAGAGCAAGCCGCTGCTCCTTTCCATATGTGTGTTTGCTTGTTTGTTCTATTGGCAATTCAATCGAAATTATATTTACTTGTTTGTTAGAGAAGCTGAAAAGTACTCGTAATATTGGAATGAAGCTAGCGGCAGTCAGTCGATAGAAAAAGCTAGCCATGGAGCAAAATTAACAGCCGCCTGAGCGCAGAGGGCAAATGTTTCTCTCGTTATAATTAGATGATTTCCGCCGCTTGGCCCGCCCACCCACTTTCCGCCAGACAAACGGACGGATGAAGTGCCGCCTGACTTTACGGCCAGGCCCCAGATTTTTGCCTTTGTTTTATTTTTTGCATTTTTCGCTGGCACGCCTCGCTAACGAGTGGAACAATCAGCTGCTGTCTGGCAGCCGCCGAGAAGTGGGAGAGACGCCTCAAAAAGTGGACCGATAAAAAGACAATTAGATGCACACCAATAGTGCAAATACCCTACAATCAAACTCCCTTTATAGATTGAAGATTCTTTTCATATTTTATTTAGTTTGACCACCGAGTGGCATCACTTTACAGTTTTCAGAGTCTCAAGAGTAGACGTGCTGAATGAAACCACAGAACCCACTGAGCACCCATTAGGAAGAACTATTTGTACATTCATGCCGACTGTTGGCTGCTGCTGTATAAATATTTTCACATTTTATGCCGAAGACACACTCGTATTTTCAGCTTTTCCTTTCGCTTTTCTCCTCTGCTGCTGCCATTGCCTTTCTGCCGCAATTAATGACGTTTTTCATCGCTCATAATATAATTTTTAGATGCGGGGCAAATTTTCGGGTGCCAGTGAAAAATCTTTTTGCTGATATTTTTACGAACGGTGGATGGTGGTGGGGGCCTTAAATAAATTTCCGTTTTTCGGCGGGGCATCCTGTGGCGCAAAACCCGTGCGTCGTCGTCTCAAGTGCAGTTCAATGTATTTTTGTAATGTTCTTAATTTATTTTCCCTGCTTATTTATAGAATATAAATAGTAGATGGAAATTTCGTTGGTGGGGGAAATTCCTCAGCTGTGCATGAAATCATTTGACCTTGAACGGGTAGGATTAAACCGGAGAGGGTTCAATCGTATTTCAATGACTATTCCTCCCCCGTCCTTCTGGTATGCCTGCTGTTTCTGTTGTGGCCAAGCCTCGAGTCGCGTCATGGCCCATAAATCAATAAAAACAAAAAACACTCGAAGGAACAGTGCGACAGACGGACAGCTGCAGCAATTAAATAAAATCGCACATTGCACAATTAATAATTAACACTTGTGTTTAACCACCACGAACAAGAGAGAGCAAGTGGCCGAGAAGTGGTTTGGTTTTGGCTTTGAAAACAAGTGCAATGCCAGCCCCACCCCACGCCTCATATCTATTTTGTCCACAAAGGTGGGGCAAATAAGAACAATATCAACTGGGGTCCCTCTCTCTGTTGTTTTCTTTTTATTTTCAGCAGCCAAGAACACCTACCATATGGCCATATCTTATCTTTCACCTGAGATACATTTTTCCTTCTTTTATTGCGTTGCGCCCCCCTGTCCCCTATTTGATTGTCTTTGTAGTCCACTGTTTATGCGACATTTTTGTGTGCTGATTTTTGATTAGGTGGCTGCCACGCCCACACACAGACACACAGAGAACCTCCCTCCTGCTTATCACAGCTCAAAATCTCTTAATTAAAAAAATAGCAACAAAAAAATACAGCAAAATAGATTGCGGAAAGAGAGAGAGGGAGAAAGAGAGACAGGCAGAGGAGAGAGATGTGGGCCGGGAGCGCTTTTCAATAGAAAATTTTCCATGCTTTGGCATTGAATTTGCATTGTGGCATATATTTCACAAAAAGTAGAACGTACATAAATCTATATAATACCTTCCTATATGTACTACATATTTATTGGTGTGGTTTATATACCCAATAGGTGAGCTGGTGACGCGATAGACGCGATAAGTAAATGAAATCATTGAACTGAAAGTCGGCGTCTGACGACTCGCGGCTGCTCGTGCACAGAAAATATAAACTATTGAGGATGATACGACTAATGGGATACCCATGGGCCCTCAAGTATTTGGATATGACATGACTTTGTTATTTGCAAAAATAACAAACGAACAAACGTCGGGAAAAGGGGAAAAATAATTCTCCCAGCACGTTTTGATGCTCGAGCAGACCGCACTCCGTAAGGGCTGTTTACACTACAAAGTTTTCTGCCGAATGCTTTGACACTCCACAACCGAAAACCTAGCGTAGTGTAAACAAAGCTTAAGATCTTCCATACAAGATAAGTCGATAACGGTGCTTGCTGGAATCGTCACTGCACTCGCATGCCTTTTGTGTGTGTCGCGTAGAAAAGGGAGAATGAAGATAATGAAGGAATAAAGGGAGCAGCTGTCAGAATAGTCTTGAGTGGTAAATGTTGTTTATTCGCTGATCCACTAATTAAGTTTATTTCAAGTGCTAAATAATCCAAATATAATTGAAGCGAGTATTGGGTGCACATGCAGTCGTATCTCCCTACCACTTGTACAAGAATTGAATAGGCCCCAAAAATTTGCATTCTCCTATTATTTTCAACAATGCTATCCATATTATGTTTCTTTTCCTTGTCTTCTTTTTAATTAGTCAAAATGTTGTGTCTCTCTCATCCCAGACGCACAGTGTGTGTCGCCTCTGAGCTTAATTATTTAATTAAATTGAGGAAATTGTTGTGACTGCTGTTGTCTCTTGTCTTGTCTCATCTCTCGTTATCCCATCTCTCCCCCTCTGCTCTAGGCTGTGAGTTTTGGTTCGTCTGCTTTCGTGTTTTACGGTTTCGTCATATGTTTTGTGGCTTTGGCTTTTGGCTCTGGCCTGGCTCTGGGGCCCTGCTTGCTTTTGGGCCCTATTTCAAGTATTACCCAGAGGAAAAAGAAAAAGAAATGTTTTTACACCCCCAACCAATGCCAACCGCCACATAACATAACAGTCGTCGCCTGATGCAATTAGCTTTGTGTTTCATTGTGTCGCCTGTTCATCGTCTTCTGTGTACATTTGTCAACTAATTTCGTGGCTTTCTACTTTCCATTTCCATTGCCACTTGGCACTGCCTCTGCCTCTGCCTCTAATGCTAATACCAACAATAAGTTACATTAGACGTTATGTAAACCCTAGAAGGCATATTGCGTGCGGCACTAGAAGTTATGACAGATGTGTGCGGCAATCAAATTACTTGACGGCTCTCCGAAAAAATGTCTACGCTCAGATAAGAAGAGAAGTCTCTACTCTCTGTGCAATTAGAGACTAGTTAACGCTTTAAGTTGAGTACCAAAGTTACTCATAGCAATGATAATGATGATGCAAGTTAAAGTCGTGCTAGATAATTGCTTTTAGATGGTTATGCGTACTTGATGACGTTGAATTTCTGTACAAAATTGGCTTAAGCGAACGTACACAAACAGAGAATGTTCTGAAAGTTGGCTAAACTCACGTGTTTCATGTGATTCACGTGTTTAAGCTTTTAAGAATATACCCAATAGTAATTGATCTTATTAAAATAACGATCTGAAATTATATGAAGCATTCAATTGCGGCAGGCAAGGGTTTTTTTCTGAACGAATAATCTTTACATAAAAAATGGTCTAAAAAGCCCCGAATACTACTCATATCTTCAGAGATAATGAATCAACGATTAAATGATGAATCTATGAATACATTTCAGCAATACCAAATGATTGTGTTACACTTTTACTTCAGTTCAAGAGTCTTAGCAAGTATTTGGTTTTAAGCTTTAATCCGGCGAAATGTTGTATCGAAGGTTACACTCAAATTAACTGAAACTCGTCCATTAGCTATGTAAATCTTTCGAGGAACTAGAACTTCTACTCCTAATTAAACCTGCTCTCTGGCGCTTTGCCTCTCATTCAATTTCTTTGGAGCTCTCTGGCTGTGTTAATCATTTACGAGGAAACACACACACACACATCACATTGCTGCTTGACCCATTTATGTGTGCCATGGAGTGGGTTTTCCAAGGAAACTTACTCACAGTTTTCCTCTCTCTCTCGCTCTCTTTTCAATGCGTGAGGAGCAAAGCTTTCCATTTTCACTCTCGTTGAACGCATTTCACTTTAAATAATTAAACATAAATACGTGTACATGGAAAATCGTTCAGTTTTGAAGTGGAGGCTGCCGCGCTGTTGCATCGCTCTCCTGACGTCAACATCCGCACGTGGATTATAATTGCCCTTTTGCGCGGGTGTCGGAAAATGCGTTGCCAGTCAATGGGTGGGGCCGCACGGGTTCTCGGATCTGCGTCTGACTTTGCCTCTGTTTGTGGCACTCCAAAAATAGAAGTAAAAAGTTCTGCAGTTGTCTGTTCTATTTTTGGTGCCCCATAAATGTCGGCGGCCCACGCTTTTCCACAGCCTTTTCATTGCTTTCTGCCTGTCTTTCATTTTTTGTATTTGATTATCCTTTCGTGGAGAAAGGGTGTTACGATTATTCACAGATATTTTGCAGTACAGTAAATGACGTATTTTGTGATGGTTTTGGTGCAATGAATTTCGAATGCATATCCCGAATGTGTATCACTTTTTAAGAAGAAATAACTAATAAATTACTGCAGAATATTTTCCATGCTAATTATTATGGTCTAATTGATCACTAATCATTAAAGCAGTTTCTATACATATTCTCTCATATTGTTCTAGTTGATGGATGAATGATTCTGCTAGGGTATCAAATGCTACGAAGCCTAACGCTTTTCCTTTATTACTTTTTTCTATTTTCATTTCTATTTGCCTTTGTCTCTGTGTCAATGTCGCATTGCGTGCGTTGGTTACATTTGAACTTTTTTTTCACTGGCAATTGGCTGGTGTGGTGCTTCATTTCAGCCTGTGGCAAGGTGTGGCAAGGGTGGCGGTTACTGGTGCTGGTGCCTTCTTTTTGCTGTCCAGGAGTGGCACGTGGCACCGATGTGTGGCATTCGTAAAGTGCTGGTGCCTATCAATAAATTGAATCCCTCTGCTTGTCAATTGTGAATTACTAAAATGCATTAAGCACTCGGCAGTGGGGCAAGTCCTTGAATTGCTTTCTTTTGTTTCATTAGCTTGCTCTGTCCCGCACCCTTTCCCTTTTGTTCATCTTTTGTTTTCCTTTTTTTCTCCTCCGATGCCTGGCTTTCTTTATACTTTCTTTGATTCAATTGAATGCATCGTTTCTGTTGGCTGTATTTCATTCTGAACCCCTTTTTATACGTACAAATTTCTCATAAGCGAATGGATAAACTTTCGAAGCTGTGTTATAAAACAAAGCCTCATTGTTTACTCTCTTCTGCCCCCTCTTTCTCTACCCCTTTTTCTAATAGTTTTGGCAGGGCATCAATCGATAGTTTGGACGGCAACAAAAATGAGAGATTGTTGGCCTGCCATTTAACTGTGAAAACTGTTGCATTTTCCAACGAGTTGCCAACTTTTTCCGACAGTTTTCCCCCATAAAACTGCCGCTGAGCGGTGTGGGTTTTCCCCCGCCTGTTGTTATCGACTTTTGTGACTCCTTGAGAGTGCTGTAAATATTTAAAATTCATTTTACTTGCAATATGTTTTTCCCTCCCAGGAGGAGTGACCCAATTCCCATTGAAATCTAGATCTTATAATTTTGTTAGCGGAGGCTTTCGGTGTCTGGGGCCTGCGCAAAAAGTAAAAGCAAAAATAAACAAACAAAAAAGAAAATAAATAAAAAATGCAGGCACCCCCTGAAACTGTCGAGTGAGGCATGAAAGAAGGAAATAACAGAAGCACCAGATGACCACCCACCAGATTCAACATCTCCTTCTCTGTCCTGCGGTCCATTCCACCCACATGACATTTACAATGTGTTTTCCCCTCGATGTGTGTGTGTTTGTGTGTGGCGTAGCGCCTTGAGGGCAGGCCACACGCAGCAGCCGAGCCGCGAGAGGCACTTTCGTGTGGCGAAAAACTTTCGCTTCTGTTGCAGCTGCTCCTCCATGCAGCCCCCACTTCTGCCTTTATCTTGTGGCTGCAACAAAATCATATAAAACTTATTGTTCCATTTTCCTTTAGCTTTATGTAAATTAAACAAGGCTCATATTTCCCTGGTTTTCCTGGCATATGCATTTTGTAGAGCTGCTGCTGCACGATGCGTTTTTCACCGATGGCTTTTCGAGAATGAAATTTAAAAAAAAATCCACTTCAGTCAGATAATTTTCTCAACATGGACCCTGATCTTCAAACTGAATTTAAACAGGTGTGATTTAGGTGTGAAATATTTTACCGTCGCGAAAAAGCTTAGCTTGGAAATCCAGCAAAAGCAAGGACCTTCGAGGAAAGATTGTGGCTGGGTTGTGGGATGTGCTACGTGACATGAGATGCACGCAAAACATTTGCATTTTGCTTCTGTCAGATGGATATTCCTCCTTGCTCCCGCTCTGTGTCTCTGGCTCTTTATCTACCCCAACTGTTGGTTTTGTTTGCCTCCTGCAATGTATTCATGCATACACACTACTCGCATATGCAAATGTCGATGGGTGGATGCTGATTTGATTGATTTAATGATATCAATACAGCCACAGAGCCACAGCCACATAGAGGGAGTGGAGGGATACATCCCACCAAAGGGAGGTCAAGGTTTTGAATTTCCGATGCGCAATGGATGAAAATTCTATTAAGGCTGGAGCCCACAGTTCGCATGTGGATCGATCGGTCGCTTTCCTCGATAATTGTTGCCCCTGCGTGGAGATGGAAATCAATTTCATGCATGCGGGATTATGGGATGGGATGATATGATGGAGATTGTAGATGCTCTCGCCAGTAGAGATTTCCAAACACGCAACGAAACGCAGCTTGTAATTTTCTCAGAGGAGAGAACTTCCACCTCCCTCCCCCCAAAAAAAAACAGTGGAAACAGTGTAAGCATTTTCCACTCATTCCAGTCATGCATTGCTGCTCTGCAGCTGACGAGAAATGAAATTCTCATCCGTCCATGAACTCTTTTCTCTGAACGCCTTCCTCTCGTGCGAGGATTTTTGTTTAGGGTGTGAGATTCCATCTCCTACCCACCACCGCCACCACCCTCTCACACCAGCTCCATGGACAACGAAGATTTTTACTGCGTAGTTTTTCCATGCATTTTCCCCCGCATGCAGTTCCTGAGACACGTTTCAAGTACGCGCAGCGAAAGCGAAAATGAAAACAGTGCGCAATTTTTGCCCAACACGCGGCCCCCCATGATGGAACGAAGGGGGAGGCGCCAGCGGATGTCGAGGTAGCGGTAAGGGACTTTTGTGCTTATCATCTCTCGTGCGACATTATCATTGCTTTTCCTGTGCAAAAAGCTTAGACTTTTCACCTAATAATCGTCACAAATATGATGAAAACCCCTGGGGGAATTTCATACAAACTCCAGCAACAGAGTGAACACAGTGAAAAAATAAATGAAATATTCAATTAGGCTTATTATTATGTATGGAAAATGCTTGGTACATGGGTAATTTTATTTTTAAAACGAGTTTAAATCGATTTCAATTTAATTTTTTAACAGTAAAGCGGTGAAAATTCTTTTACCAAAGCGAAAAACGAGATTGCAGTTGTGCACTTTATTATTTGTATATTGACTTTGGCATGTGGACGTTTATTTGAATAGAAATAACAAATAGTTGATTCTCAATTGCCACCACAATGTCGAGTCGTCGTGTAAACATGAGCTGCCATTTCCAGATATCAATTGAAACATATTCATTAAATATTTGCACTTGACGCCACTCTATGGATATGTGGTGATATTTTCCCGGAACAGTAAGCGCCACCGCAGCAAAGCAAAACAATTAACAAATGCGTACGTACAAACACATTTCCTAGGGGTTCCCAATAAAGATTGTGGCACTTAAAAATTGTGATTCCATGTATGAGTCAAGGAAATTTTTAACTTTTGAAATATGAGAGACTTTGAGATGCAAGAAAAAATGTCATAAATAATCAAATATAAAGCAATTAATGGAAAATTACATTTCTTAAGTGCGCCCTGGCAACGTTTTATGACAATAAAATGTATCAAAAATTGTTACTAACTATCGACAAGTACTTTCGATTGGTTGAGTTCTTTGTCAAAGTTCTTTGGAGCAATAAAAACCAATGAATCAATAAACAAATACGACCAATAAAAACTATTAGAAAGAAGCAAAGGAAGAAGAGTGGGTTACGCGTAGGTCAGGGTTTTCGCTTGACATTCAGCCAAAAGCCAGCGACAATTGACGAAAGTCTGCTGACAGAAATCTTTGGTAACAATTCCAAGCCTCGAAGCAGTTTTGTGGCTTATTGATTATCTTTAAAAAATACGAAACGCAATAGACATGCGTCAAAAATATATCGTGGCAAAAGAGAAACCGAAGAGCGGGCTGTGGCCTGTCGACTGTGAGTGTGGAAATGGAATAGAATTTCCCCGGCATTCAGTGGGCGTCTGAGCGACAGCTGGGGATGGGCTGGAGGTTGAGGGTCGTGGGTCGAGGCGAGTGGCTTAGTCATTAGATGGCCTGGCCGGACGACTGGCCAAAACGATGAGTGGGGCTGGGCCTCGGCCTCTCGTCGCATTCGTTGGTTGTTAAGCGGCGAAAAATCGTACAAATGCCAACACGAAAACAACAGCGAAACAAAGCAAAACAAAACAAAAGCGAAACATAATGGAATGGAAGAGGAGAATAGAAGCAGAGTGAGAGAGAGAGAGCGCAGAAGAGGCAAAAACTTGTCTCATTATATTTTGTGGGAGTCGCCGCCTTGTCCATTTGTTATTATATGCCTCTATGCCGGGAGTGCCCATTTTCACAGGGTATCATGATTAACTGATGAAAGTAGATTCTACCCTAAATGTTTGAATATATTTTCGATCAGCTATATTTTACTAAACAAATGTAGGCTTGCTTTGTCTATGCATCTATTGATTTTGCACAAAAATTCTTATGGGTATCCAAAGATTCGGTTATTCCCTCTAGTTTATGTTTCTCCTATGGATGATATGTGATGGGCCTGAACTTTTGGCCCTCACTACAAAGTATTATTTTTTTCGCTGTAGAGTAAATAATGTCATAAGGTCACACACACACACATAGAGACACCCACCCATTAAAGGGGGAAGGGAATGGGAATGTCCCACTCCCAGGCCTAATGGTCAACCATTCATTGTGCTGCTCTACAGCTGTTGTTTTAGTTGTTTTTGTTGTTGGTCATTTGTCTTGGAATTCTCTTTGGGGTCCCCGCTGATGCTTTCATTTTATGTGTATATAAAATAGCATAACAAATGAATGGAATGGAACGCCACAAGCACTGCCCATCCCAAGTTTGTGCCTTAGATTTCGCTATCTCTGCCGATCTATCCGATGTATTAGATGTCACGATGGGGTTCACTGGATGTTGTTACCGTTGTTGTTATTGTTTTTTGTACACAGGGGCTCGACCTCCCACGGCGAAGGTTATTCAGATAAATTAAACGAAAGCCTCTGCGAAAAAGTAAAGAAAAACTTTGTGTGTAAACAAGCTGGATGAGCTGTATATTGTATGTACATTCGGTGGAAAATTCAATTTTATTGCACTGCGAAACGTGTAAATCAAAAGGTGGGGGACAGTGTCGAACGGTAGACACCTAAAAGTTATCTATGCTTTGTTTTATGGTGCTGATTTATGGCAGATAGGTAGATAATAGCTTCATAGCTCTGGAAAAAAAGATATACATTTTTTTTTTTTCAAATTATGGGAACCACATTTGTCAACAAAGAGTATTAAAAATGGTCTGATTGCACTGAATTTTTGAAAATAGTGAGATAATATTATTATTTATAATGCTACGAAAAAGAAGGAAAATATCTATAAAACTCAAAAGAAAACACAACAATTATGTGGGCTCTATATTCTATAATATAGTCTGCATATATTATACATATTTATGGGGTAGGTTCCACCGTTTAACATACCCCTTCAGCATACTCCCATACATACCCTGCAGCTCGTTGTCGCGGCGTATAAAATGTGGCATGGAATAAGAGGCAGCTGTGCAAACTTTTTTACTGTGTGCCACTCTCTCTCTCTCTCTTCCAGCCAGTTCCGGTTGGCCAACACGCACACACACTGATACATGCAGGCGTTTGCTTGTTTGTCATAGCGACGCGCCCACGCATCGTTTCCATTACCATCAGGCAGGCAGGCAGCAGCCAGGCAGCTGTTGGCCAAGTTTGATCGCATTTACCTGTTTGTCACTCATACGCCTTGTGGTTACACAGCCAGTCCCTGTGTGTATCTGTGTGTGGGTGCCGCTGCAGCGTCTGTGTGTGTGTGTGTGTGTGTTGGCCATGTTTAACACGTTTTTTACCTGCCGAGGGAATTGACTGTGGGCCACGGACTTGCTCGCCCGAGGTTTGACTTGCATTTTTGTGTGCAAATTTTTGTGTGTGAAACGAGTTTCTCCTGCCGAGTGAAAACTGCGTGACTTGCCTCTGCATTGAAATTGAAGTTCATGCAAATGAATGGGCACCACCACCAGCTCCTATTGCTCCTGGTGCTATGTCCTTCATTTCTGTCTTAATTTCCGCTTTTCATTTCCTTCGAGTAGACAGCCAGCCGCCGCCCTATCTGCCGCACCAACTAGTGTTTCCGGTCAATGCCTTTTCCGGGGTGGGGGGAAGGACGCGCTTAAATGAGAATCAACGTGGAATGTGAAAATTTAATTAAACGCTGACTGCGTCCTGCTGCCTGGCACTTGCCTCAAGGATTGTGCGGCTCTGCGGCAAGACGTTTTCTTAGTTTTCAGTTAAATGTTCGCTCCCCCTAGGGGCATGCAAATGGTCGGGACTCAGGCACTGACTGCAATGTCCAATCATCTGTCGAATCAATCAAGTCAAATCATTCAGAGGCTTAAGCTTAAGCGACATTATGCCTGGCAACAACACGTTTTCTTTGCTTTTTTTCGGGGGAAAGTGAATTCCCCCAGTGGCTGATACGTCTCTGTGCTCCTATCCTCCTATCAGTTATCTCTTATCTGTCTGCACAAAGAAATCACAGTTCCCCACACTCACACACAAACACACCTGTAAAAAAAAAAGCTACGATTAGATATAACCTTCATATATTTTCCCCCACCTCTCTTTTTTTATCAGAGTTTCGGTTTTCGTTTTGCGGCTTTTATTTTGTGGTTTTGTGATGACAATTTTGAATGGCAATTTCTTTGCCTACCTTTGATAAATATACCTGGAGCTAACTATCTGACAAGCCTTTTAAATATAAATTCGTTTATTGTATTTTCCAGTGCATGTGATGCCAAAAAACACATAAAATACAACCAAGCAGCAACAAGACATAAGAGAAGAGCGCGCAAAAGCCAGAGTACGCAGAGAGAGAGTGCAGCTAGAGGAATATGTGAAAGATTCAATCGAAAAATTGATGTGCCATTCAGGAGCAGAAGCAGCAACCAAGAAGCTAAGCGAGACGCGAGAGTATTATCCACAAATTAAGTCAGAAAGGCGCAACAGTGCAACAATCCCTCCAGCAACAACAAGAACCTGAAAACAACAACAGCAGACAGCAGCAAACAGAACGGAAATCTAGAAACAGGTGAGTTAGGGCATAATTAAATCACTGGATTTTCGTCTTAATTAATTGATTTATAATTAATTTGTAGTGTAAATACAACTGTAACGAATTTAAAGCAAAACTACAGCAGCAGTTGCCAGATACATTTCATGCCACCCGCAGACGTTGGTTGATAAATGTCAAGATAAGTCGCTACCGTTTCAACACCGCCATCAACATAACACAGCAGCAGAGGCAGCAACAACTGCAACAGCAACAACAGCAACAGCAGACGGGTGTACTAAACAGAGAGAAACATTCACCATCACAGCATTTGTTGCCATTCGAGGAGCAGCAAAGGGCAACAGGAACAGCAGCAGCAGCAGTAGAAGCCGAGCAGGAGAAGCTCTGCATAGGCGTCGGTGGCAGCGGCAGCAGCAGTAGCAGCAGCAGCAGCAGTAGCGGCTTAACCAAAGGTCGAGGAAACAACTGCAAGACGCCAAACTCTACTGCAAAAGTCGCCAACATAACACATAAAATTTTCGGTTGGCTACGCAAGTCGCGAAACAAACGGCCAGTCGAGATCCTACGCAGCGATTTCGAAGGCGAAGACGGCGACGGAGACGAGGGGGAAGGAGGAGCAGAAGCAGCACCTGGGAGTGCAGCTGCAGGTGGGTCAGGTGCAGGTGGTGCAGCAGCCGATCAATTTTCAGTGGCAAACGTTCGATATAAAGCCGGCAAGCTGAATACCACACAGACAGCCACGGAGACCACCACCGCCATCGATTCAAACGAACCCAAATCTGAAAAGATGTCATCGGGGGGCACGTTTGTGGATCGAATCGACCCGTTCGCCAAACGTTCACTCAAAAAAAAGGGTAAAAAGAGTCAAGGTTCCTCGCGCTACAGAAATTCACAGGATGTTGAGTTGCAGCAATTGCCGCCGCTAAAAGGTAAGCTTTGAAAGTTCTTTAATTCATTGCGAATACCCTCTAATAAATTCCATCCCTTTCCTTTGTGCTTAGCCGATTGCTCCAGCCTCGAACAGGAGGAGCTGTTTATACGAAAGTTGCGTCAGTGTTGCGTATCATTTGACTTTATGGATCCCGTTACGGACTTGAAGGGCAAGGAAATCAAGCGGGCGGCACTCAATGATCTATCCACCTATATAACGCATGGGCGCGGTGTGCTTACGGAACCGGTCTATCCGGAAATAATACGCATGGTACGCGAAAAAAGAGAAAATTCCACACGGAAAAGTCATAATAAAATCTTAAACTTTTTATGCAGATTTCTTGCAACTTATTTCGCACACTGCCGCCCAGCGAGAATCCGGACTTTGATCCCGAGGAGGATGATCCAACATTGGAGGCCTCCTGGCCACACCTTCAGCTGGTGTATGAGGTGTTCTTACGCTTCCTGGAATCACAGGATTTCCAAGCAACCATTGGCAAGCGTGTGATCGATCAGAAGTTTGTCTTGCAGGTGCGCTAGAGTTGAACGCCTTAATGGAAGATCTTTCGCATAATATTATGACTTTTATTCTGGTAGCTCTTGGAACTGTTCGACTCTGAGGATCCACGTGAGCGTGACTTTCTCAAGACGGTGTTGCATCGCATCTATGGGAAGTTCTTAGGATTACGCGCTTTTATACGAAAACAAATCAATAACATATTCTTGCGATTCATCTACGAGACGGAGCATTTCAATGGTGTGGGCGAACTGTTGGAAATACTCGGCAGGTAAGTCAAACTAGTGGATTTATACTTTATTCCTTTGCTAATCCATTATATTTGCACCTCTATTAGCATCATCAATGGCTTTGCCTTGCCACTGAAGGCCGAGCATAAACAGTTTTTGGTCAAGGTTCTGTTGCCGCTGCACAAAGTCAAATGCCTATCGCTATATCATGCACAGTTGGCATATTGTATTGTACAATTCCTAGAGAAGGATCCATTCCTTACCGAGCCGGTGGTGCGGGGCCTGCTCAAATTCTGGCCAAAGACGTGTTCCCAAAAGGAGGTCATGTTCTTGGGCGAAATTGAGGAGATACTCGATGTGATCGATCCGCCGCAGTTTGTCAAGATACAGGAGCCGCTCTTCCGGCAGATTGCCAAATGTGTCTCGAGTCCACATTTTCAGGTAAAAGACATTTTTATTCATTCGCAAAGTAAATAAATTTATAATTGGTCTTCTTTCCCTTTGTAGGTTGCTGAACGCGCTCTATATCTGTGGAATAATGAGTATGCCATGTCGCTGATTGAGGAGAACAATGCGGTGATTATGCCCATCATGTTCCCGGCTCTTTATCGCATCAGCAAGGAGCACTGGAACCAGACCATTGTGGCGCTCGTCTATAATGTATTGAAAACATTCATGGAAATGAATTCAAAGCTGTTCGATGAGCTCACCTCAAGCTACAAGGCGGAGAGGCAAAAGTATGACTGAAGACATTCCTTTGCATATTTGCATATAAATAACATTTTGTACTTGTTCGCCATTAGGGAAAAGAAACGTGAACGCGACCGCGAGGAACTGTGGAAGAAGCTGCACGAACTCGAATCGAATCGTTCTAATGGGCGCACCGCAGGCGGCAGCGCTGCTGCGAATGCATCGAACAGCGCCTCATCATCAAACGCGGCGGCGTCCACGTCCTCCCAATTGCAGCCACCAACCAGCAGCACAGCCGCCATTAACTCTCATCAGCAGCAGCAGTCGAATAGCAGCAGCAGCGGCAGTCTGTCCAGCGGCGGCGCCGGCGGTGACAATAATCCTGCGACCACAAATGCAAAAATCAAACAGGAAAAGGCGGCGGACAACTAAACAGCCAGCAGCACACGCAAAACGCAAGGCATGCGCCCGAAAAATAACTAACAATAATGAAAAAACACGAGAGCCGTAAAGCGCAGTCCGTTGGCTAACACGTAAAAGCATCTGTCGTTCCACATCCCACACGTAACAGATAGACAAGAGACAGGCGGATAGACAGTGAGAGAGAGAGAGGCGATAAATAGTTATACTAAAAACAAAAACACATACATATGCTAAACTTTAAACACAAGAAAATATGAAAAAAAAAAAAAAAAAACAAACAACTAAAATGTATACTCGATTGACGAAGACACCAACCAAGCGGTCGTCAGCGGAGGAATAGGATGCTTGAGCGGCTGTTGAGAGGCAGGTTGGAAGTATGAGAGTAGGAGTGGAAGCAGAGTGGAAAGCGGAAACGGAAGTAAGAGCGATAGCTATAGCGTTTGCAGAAGCCCCTGTCTGTGTGTGTGTTATGTTAAGAGAGCAGAAGCTTCGTCGAGTGCGGCATCAATGGAAATCTATATAAATAATGTATCTTACACCTACACAACCGACACACCACACCTACACACACAACAGAAAAAAACACATACAAAAACACCCGCGCACACACACACAGACACATATAAATATATATATTAAAACAAAAAGAAAGAAAGAAAATATTATTAATTACGTTTAAGCATTAAAAACAAAAAGGAAAACCCAAGTTGAATAAAGAGAAAATCATGTTAGTAAGTGAAAAAGCAGAAGAGAGCCGATAACTATAACTATGATTGATTGATTGATTGATTGTTGATGTAGAAGAAAGAGCATTGAATATTATTAACTACTAAAACATACTACTGCTAACTAGAAGGCCCTACCTTAGCATATAGATCAGCGCCATCCCCCATACCCCATACCCAAAAAACAAAAGAAAAAGCAAACACTTACTAAAAGAAATATCACCTAAATGTTCACTGTGTGTAAAATAGTTGAAAGCTGCGCTGCTCTAATGATGGATTCGTTTGATTTCCCTGTTTTTTTTGTCACACAGCTCCTCCATAGATCGAACAGCGTGTCTTAGTCCCTGAATTGTATATAAAATGCAGCGCATCCATGCAAACGAAACTTTGTTACTTAGCTTTAAGTGTTGCACACACAAACACACACAACATACACACTCCGTCAAGACTTCTCTCAAACATACAGAAAATTCCAAACATTTCGACCCCCCTTCAACGCTTAAAACATGTTTTAGCAAGCAGTTTAGAAAGAGAGCAGATAGCAGCTGGCAGAAAAATCTATACATATGATTAAGTACAGAAATATATACCCCATAACTGATGGATCTATATGGAAATTTATGTACGTAAGGCAGGGAAAGGCAGCGCAGGGGCAGTAACAAAAATTATGAAATGTAAAAACAAAAAACCAAGCAAGCAAGTGTTTGTCTGTAGAGCAAAATACAACGGTTATGGAAATTAAAAACTGTCATCTACTATATGCGATAACTACATATATCCATCCTATACACACACACACACACACACACAAGACGTATCTCTGTGGAAAGCGGTCCAGTTTCAGTTTCAGAACATTCATTTCGAAACTCTTTTTCTCGTTTATATTTCTTCATTGAAATGCGCACAATTGTCATTCGATTTGCTAAAAACACAAACAACAATAATTTCATTTGTAAATAAATGTAGCTAAGGTGGAAAAAACTTGTCGGGGGGATGACTGCCAATGGACTGCTTTCCCCAGCCTCTCATGCAAACACACACACACACACAAAAAAATCAACACACTCACTTAGCCGCACTCGTATATTATTGAAATAAAAATATATAAAATTTATATATTAACAAGAAATATACTATGCATAATGTATGTTTGTTCATTCAACTCTCACGCCCATTACAAAGTATAGAAGCATGCATTATAGTACATATAGGAAAGGAAACTAGGAGAGACGACGAGTTCTACTACTGAAGGGTGGACGGAATTGCTCTCAAGCGCGAAAGAAAACGTTCATATAATATTAAAGATAATTGTGTCTGTGAATCGTGAGTTAATATACACCATATACTGTATACATATACATATATATATCTATAATGCAAAAGCAGAGGAAAAACTAAGAAAAACATACAGCGTTAGCGTTATTATTATGGAAAATATGTTTGTAAAACGTCACGGAATATGATAGCAGCATCAGAGAGAGCGGGGAGGCAGACAGGCAGGCATCTACTACAGGAGCAGGAGGAGTCGAAGGGAATACAAAAGAAAAGAATGGAAATTGAGGAAGAACCTATATGGCCTAAATACTAAGCAACGTATGTAAGAAGGTTTTGCATCTTTATATTAGCGTGTAATTAAACGAAATTAAAGCCGAAAGCTAAAGATTTAACAGCCAAGGATAGTAATTGCCATTGGATAAGCAATAGACAGACACACACAGATGTTAGGTCTTAACTGCCTCTAAAGACACAAGCCACAAAGAAAAACCAAACACCAAGGAACAGGACCGCAGAGAGAGTCGAAGCAACACAGAAATATCTCGTAAAATTCCTAAACCATAAATCACTCCAGTTCACTCGCCACAGATACTAGCACTAGACCCTCCCTCCTCACCCCCCCTACAACATCCATCTCTAGTTAATGTTTGAAGAAGCTCACATAGGATGCCAATCAGAATTTAAACAACAAAAAAAACAGCATTATTATGTAGAGGGAATGATGATGAAAATGTAAAAAAAAAAACAAATGTTGAAAAGAAGAAAAAATGAACACAAAAATGGATGATATATAGTAGGTATACATTACATACTCGTTAAAGTCGAGCATAAGTGTCCCTTCAAATACGAGTATATATAGGTTACACACACATACAAACAAACAAACAAACATTTATATAATTTGCGTTCCGTTTTTGTATTCTTGTGATCGTCGTTTTCCGTTGCACCCTGAGTTAATCAATCGGTTTTAGTGTCTGCTTTCAAGAACTTGTATGGGTAAACTTAACTATAGTTTCTATTATTGTATTTATATGTACTATGTATAAACTATAAAACGAGCATGTTAAAATGTAGTAGCCAGTAGCTATGCTTAGGATCCGGGCTAAGCGACAGATGATGAATGATTATGATTATGATTATGATAATGATGATGGCGTAAGCAAAAATGCTAAAGCAAAACTCGTTAAGTACTTTTAGAGACAAACAACAAACAACCCTGTACTAAAGAAGTGTACTAAAAGAATAAAGTCGCATTAACAACGTTGCAAAAAGTAAATAAATAAATACATTAAACAAAAACTTAAAGAAGATACAAACAAAACAAACAGAATCACAACCACAATAAGAGCAAAAAAAAAAAAAGTATAGTTAAAGCGCTTAAAAACAATTTAAAGAAAAAATACTATGGATACTAATGAGGATAATGATGAGAGAGAGAGAGGAAGCATAAAGGATAATGGAAGAAATATATGTGAAGTGAATTATGTATTTTCTTATGTTCTAGACTTGTATAAAAGAAAAGCAAACCTATCGTATATGATGATGATGATGATGACACATGCTATTATTATTAAACTTTTAGTTCTGTTCTCCAGGACAGTGTTGTGCGAGAGAGGATATTTCGATATGTTTTCATGGATTGAAGGCACACTGTACTACACATACACACACACACACATACACTCACACACCCAAACACAGACACACATCAAAGTCACTCAATCACACAACTAAACAAAATCTTATGCTGAGAGTAAATATAAAGAAGTAAATTATAATTACACACGAAAATCAATGGGAATAAATATATATAAAATATATATATATAGGTATATATACATAAATATATATAAAACAAAAAGTATATATACAAAAGAGCATTCGAAAAAGAAAAACACAAAACAAAGGTTTTTAGTTGATGATTTGCTTTCGTAACTCCAGAAAACAGAATGAACGGCGAATGAAGAATGAAAAAGGAAGAAGGAAAAACAAACCTAAGGGCAAAATAAAAGCGCAGCAGAAGAGCAGCAAAAAAGAAAAAAAACAATTGCAAAAACAAATATTTAGCTGCAAGCAGAATTAACCAAAAAATAAAAGGAATAAAACGTAAAATATAATATGAGAAAAAAAAACAAAAAACACACAAAATGCATGAGGATGAAAGGGCATGAACGCGGAGAGAAAAGAAGCAAAGAGATCAATCAACAATAAAAAAATTAATAAATAAAAAATATAACAAAATTTTCGTTTTATTTTGAAATCCAAGCAGAGTGCTGATATGGTTGTGTGGCGTTCAGCTTTTGTGTTAAGGCCTGAAAGCTTTTTTATACCCTGTACTATTTGTGCAGAGAAAAGGGTATAACGCAGCAGCGTAAGATGAAGATTTGTCATATCCATTACAGCTTTTTAAAATTACCATACTTTAAATTTTATATTTTCCTGATCGGATAGCAACAGGAAAATCGTTTTAGAAATGTTTTAGAAATCACTTAAGGCCTGTGTTATCCGCAGTGGTTGTGTAATAGGTATCCCCAGTCAAGTCCCTTTTTCTGTTGCATTTCGCTTCTCACAGCTTTTGAGCTTTGGCAACATCGACACAAAAGCTACCGAATGCAGTTGGTCGCTGCCGTCGCCAAGTGCAGTCGAACGCAAAGCGAGAAAAATCAATTTTCAAAAGTTGCCACCAGCCTCCTGGCATCATCCTTGATGAAGTGGGAAAACTATTGTGATTTCGTGGCTGGATGTTTTGGTGGTAAGTAAAAAAAGGTAAACAATATTTAAATTCCAAAGAGTTGGTAGAGCTGCAAGTTACACTGGGGAACGGATGACGCAATTGCTGTTTGCCATCTGTGTGCCACTTGTTGGGGAGAGCAGCCGCAGCCGCCGACGGGCGCCATGGTCAAGTTCACGTGCGGCGCCCCTGATCTTCGAGGCTTATTTCAGTGTGCGGTAGTCTAATTATTTGGCACTCGGCAACATGCAACATGTGTTGATAGCCCTCTCCCCCTGTATCCCATGTGCGCTGGTCATGTGCTCGGCATGATGGGAATGTTAAATGACATTTAATCTGATCCGCACAGGTGCCTGCGGCGTGTTGGTGGCTCATCCGCTAGACACAATCAAGGTATGGCAGCAGGCATCCAACTCCTCCGTCCAGACGGCCATCCATCAGATCTACAGGCGCAACAATGGGGTAAGTAGCTGGGTGCGCAGTGGACTGGCCGGTCAGCAATCCTTTTTAAGATCAACGGTTTCTACAGGGGTATGTTCTTCCCGTTCATCTCGACGGGCGCCATCAATTCGCTGCTATTTGGGATCTATGGCAACCATTTGCGGCAGCTGCGAAAGGTGTGCCACAGCGACTACCAGCGTGAGCAGCTGGAGTACCACAATATGTTCCTCGCCGGCTCAGTGGCCGGATTCGTGCAGTCCTTCATCGCATGTCCCATGGAGCTGATAAAGGTTCGACTGCAGACGCAATGCTGTGAGTGGAGAAGTTCTTCCCATGCCGAAAGAGTTGGATTAATCTTTTTGCTTCAACAGATTATAATGACTACCTTTATGGCCAGCGACGCACAGCCTTTGGCACATTCAAGAGGATAATCAAGGCTGACGGCCTCTCCGGTCTCTATCGCGGTCTCCTGCCCATGATGTGTCGGTAAGTGGGCAGAGTCGTGCGAAAGTTCTCCATAAAATTCGAGTCTCTCCACAGCGATGTCCTGCCTTATGGCATCTATATGCTGGCCTACCGCCAGGGCGTCGACTACCTGAACAAACGGGACTTTGTGCGCAAGCGGCGCAGTCATCCGGATGGCTCGAATGTGAATCTGCTGATCACCACATTGGCCGGCGCCTGGGCTGGGGTTATCTCTTGGGTTTGTGTCATTCCATTCGATGTCGTGAAGACGCTGATGCAGGCCGACGAGAATCACAAATTCCGCGGCATCTTCCACTGTGTGAAGGTCAACTACAGAGCCTACGGCTGGAGGAGCATCTTCCGCGGCAGCTGGATGCTGGTGGCTCGGGCGGTGCCCTTTAATGCGGCCACCTTCTTGGGGTACGAATACGCGCTGGAGTGGTGTCAGATGTATGATAAAGGGACCTTAGTTGCAAGTGATTAAGAGCTTTAACTAGTTTTTATACTTATAATCATATATTTATTGTATATTTATTAATAAAACAATTTGAACCGCAACGAGAAAATGGATGACGATATGCTGCCGATATATTGGAATGGAATTAACCCACTAAGGACCAGTAGGATATTAAACACAACTTCCAGTTCACAATGGGATATCCTCGAATTGTGGAAATATTTGAAATCTCTTGCTCTAATCTATGCAAAAACAAGTCAATCTTTGTTTGTGAGCCACTTAACGAAATATTGCAGACTATAGAAACCGAGAATGTATCTACATTGGTGGATAGAAATCATATGAAAAGATTAAAAGCATGTCAGTCCAAGATAAAGTCATTTTATATGTTTAAAAGCAGCTGGTAGAATGGAATATTAATATTAATTATAGCAAATAGGGTAAACAAGTGCCCATACTTTGGTTCGGTTTGACAGTAGCACACGTAACGCTTTATGCTATTTTTCTTGGTTGACCTTTTTAGTTTTAGACCTAATTTGTAAATATTCCAACAAAAGAAAGTCGTGAAAACTAATCAATATTGTGGAGAATTGGTTGATAAATCGGATAAAATTAAAGTTCTAGCGCTAAGACTCTTAACCAGCTAGTAATATCAAATAGAACATAAAAATCGTGGAATATGATTTTAGAGGACAGTATATTTTCAAAATGAGAAGGTATATTTTGGTATATTTTAGCGATAGTTCCACTGGAATCTAGGGCTGGGAAACCATCAGTGGTGAAAAACCACGATAGTTTTCGCTAATTTTTTAACCCTCGATAGTATCGATGGCACTGTCGATTTTTCTCCCAGCCCTAGTGTTAAGAAATAACAATAAACAACAGAATACAATAAATTTTCAACTCAATAACATCGGTTGTACGCGCATTTAACATTTAAAGATTGTGGAAAAAGTATATGCGAATGTGTAAATAGTGGTTCGTTCTTTTTTGCGCTGCAATGGACGCGTGTGCTTTATATGATGTGTGCTAAGGCATTTAAAACGCAATTTGCATATGCTGGTGTGTGTGTGCCCATCCAAAATGTAACACCAATACAAGCAGATTTTAAACGAAATTAACCAAATAATGATGACTGCTGCTTAAGGTGCCAGTGCAAGTGAATTGAAATTAAATTGCGCACAATCTTCATTATTAGTACGAGTATTATGTGCAGTTGTCTGTGCAGGCGCGCAAAGTTCGGCCAAGTCGTGGACAGCGGAGCACTGCTGCTGTTGCTCGATATAAGGCATAACGGTGGTGCGGCGGTGCACAAGAAAACGAAAAGAAAAACAAACTAAAACAAGGCCAAGAAGTGTACGAGCGGAAAAGAAAACACAAATATACACAGTGTTGACAATTATCGAAGTGCTTCTCATAGCCCCCCCGCCAGCACATTCTCCCCTCTCGAATCAAATTACGTGGCTCGTGGCAGTGAACAAACCTGCTGCTGCAACCGTCTGAATCTGAATCTGGGTCTACTGTACCGTGAGCCACCCCCAGTTGACGGCGCATAACTTCAGATCCAATAGGAAAAGGACTACAAGAATCCCAGGAACAACCACCGAAATGTCATCGCTCAAGGTTGCTGTGCGGGTTCGCCCCTTTAACACGCGGTAAGCGTTGGGATTTATGGATTAAGAATGGGAATGGAAGTGGAAATATTTAGAGTAGAGTGTTTGTCCAGACCAGCGATAAAGTGGATGTTTATAAACGCCCCTTAATGCGGGGGCGAGCTGTTGCATTTCCTTAGATTAAATTTGGATTTACATATTGCTATAGAACGGAAAACGAGTGGAACACCCCTCCATGGAAGCGCCTTTCAGATCTGCAAGGCCAGCGACTGCTTCGTCGGGATTGCCTTAGTAGAACTTGGAAGGTCTTGATTTTATTTATTTTTTGGTTAGCCAACCAACCAACTAACTGGCGTGTCTGGCTGGGGCCGGGGCTTGCCCA
The DNA here is from genome assembly GCF_008121235.1 of Drosophila subobscura. NCBI lineage: Eukaryota > Metazoa > Arthropoda > Insecta > Diptera > Drosophilidae > Drosophila > Drosophila subobscura. Next base: position 22,603,687 of record NC_048533.1, on the reverse strand, counting down.
ATGTGGCTGTCTATCTGTCTATCTACTGGAAGCCACATTATAGTACCTCTTTTTTTTATTTGTTCGAGCCGCCAGCGAGCTTTAACATTTGAACATTTACCTTTATTTGTTGTTGTATTTTCTTGTGTGTCTTGTCTTTATCTTGTCCATCAGCGGTCATTGCTTTTGGCACAGTTACTTGCGCACAAAGCGAAAGAAAGAAAGAAAAGAAAGACAGGCAAAGGCGGAGAGGCAGCGGCAAAAAGAGAACTGCTGCCAAACAAAGAAAGATGGAACCTGGGTAATGATGTCATTCATCTCCTCGCACATTCGATAAAATAAAATATAAGCTGCATAATTTTTTATAGGTTTCCTCTACGTGTTGTGTGTTAATTGTGCCTGAAACAAAAACTGTAATTATTAAAGCAACAAAAACTGGAGCTACAACTCCCTGCGGGGGCTCGCTATGAAGTTGTGACATCATCACCATCATTATCGCAGTAGACTTATGCAAAGCACTTCAGCATGCTTGGTTTTGGCCACAAAAAATCCGTTCATTGGGTACATCTGTTTTTGTTAGCCTCCAAATAGACAGAGTTTTAGCACACATATTTTCCTTGGCTCTCCACTCCATCATCATCATCGTAGTCATGCAAGAGTGCTGCCCGAATGTACGAAAAACAAAAGGAAAAACCTACAATAATTATCCACAAGTATGAGTATGTTTATTGCACCCAAAAAGGTGGAAAAAAAAACGATTCAATTTGATTCGTAAAAACACTCACACATCAACGAATGTTTGAGCGAATATTTAGCACGAATCCGAAACCAAAACAAGTTCCCACATCTCTCTCATAATGGATTGTACGAGTCTTTGCTGCCGCTGCTGCTGCCACATGACTCACGGCTCAGGCAAACAAATTTTTGTTCGTTTTTAGTGGCTGGCTGCATGAATGTTTAATTTGAGACATGAATCAACGCAGACTCTCGGAATTGTCAGGGCAACCACAGCAAAAAGAGAATGAACGAATGAATGCTGCTCATCCCCAAATCCCGCTCAAGCAGCAGCACTCATTCATGTAATCTGTGGCTCTGGTTGTGGATGTAGTTCTGGCTGTGAATGTCTGCTCTCAACAACAGGCCAAAGATTAACGAATTAAAACCACTCAAACTCAAAACGCACTGAGAACCCAGAGGAGCTCTGTAGCCAGAGCAGGGCAGTGCAGAGAACTGCCAAGTGGAGCAGCGTATAATCATGCCACGCTATGGGGAGAAGAGAGGAATGACCTAAAACTATCGCTTGAAATGGGACAAGACATTGCAGTAACTTCTGCGGAGAAATGGGTGCAAACCGATACCCAAATACCCTTGCTAAGAGTAGAGAATGGAAAGTAGCTTTTGTTGTGTTTTGTTTTGAATTGAATTGGCGGAGCAGGCAGGCAGCAGTACCACGCCCTCCGCTTAGGAGGAAATACTTGGATCATTAATTTTAAATGCCAGTTATTTTGGTTTTCTCTGCAATTAGTAATTAAAGAGCTCTCACGTCTCTCGAGAGATGCTTGCCTAAGATAAATGATCTTGGGAGTAAAGAGATTATTTGTTTGCAAACATAAATGAATAAAAATAAAATAAATTTGAAATCTTGCACCAGTAGATACTCTTCTTTTTCCCATAGTTTTTCCCTCTTTTATCTGATAGATATGACCCCTATAGATAGAGTTCCAAACAGCATTCAGAGACATCTCCCTGGCTATCATTCCACTGAATTTTCTTGTGTGGCATTTGTGGATGATGATGGGCTCTTCTGTTTATTTTCTTTAATGCACGAGTATATGTATACTGTACATGTGTGTGTGTGTGTGGGTGTGTGTGTGTGTGTGGGTGCCCCTATGAACTCAAGTCAACCGGTTCCCCAATTCCCCGTTTTCCCGGTTCCCCTCTCTCTACCCATCTTTAAACGAACAAATGTTCTATGCCTTGTTTTTGCGTCTCTTTCATTTGCGTCGCTTTTCCTTTTGATGTTGCAATCAAGTTTTCCAGCATTTTATTATGCCCTGCAAACCGGATTTTCATTTATAATTTGTAGTTGTAGTTGTAGCTGTCGCCTGATCACAGAGAGCCGTATTTGGAGCTGTGTTTTTGCTGCTGCTGCTGCTGCCTGTGGAATATGTCAATTGGATTGCATGGCATGGCACCAGCTGGGAAAAAGGGGCTGCGCGGGGTGTGGTGGGTTGTCGTAATTTTTTCCCATTTGGTCGGGGCATGCAAAAATCGTTATTAGGAATATTTATGAGCTAAAGCTGGAATAAAAATAGCATTATTTCGACACGAAAACTCGTTAACTGAGAGGAGATGGGAGCTGGGAACAGGGAGCCGGCCTGACAGTTATATAAATCCTAACAATGGGCCATAGGGTTTATCGACGTCAGCCAATCTCCCAAGCCAAGGCCGACAATTATTTTCGACAGCTAATAAATGAAAATGTAATTTGCTCATCAACAATCTTTTTTCTCGTATTTACAGTGAGAATGACATGGACGCGCAGCTCATCATAGAGATGGAGGGCAAGAAGACGCGACTGAGTAAGCCACGATTGCAGTCGATACGCGATGCCGGCAGGGACAATCATCATGACTTCACCTTCGACTACTCGTATTGGTCATTCGATGCCGAGGATCCGCACTTTGCCACCCAGGAGCAGGTGTACAGCGATCTGGGCAACGATGTCGTCGATTGTGCCTACGAAGGTAAGATTCAGAGCTCAATTTTTTGGGGTCACGGCGCACCCGATCCACACCGCGATGGCTATTACCCAACACCCATTCGGGTGACTGTCGGTCGTGACGCATTAACCTCTTTCCCCCCACCCAACTAATTGCCCATCTTTTTTCACGGGCTCTGTGCCACATGACAGCTAGATTTTCCCATTAGCCACACACAGAGACACCCACAACGGCCGCCAGGCATACAACATCCCACCGGTTCGAGAGTTTTCTCTTTTTCGTTTTTCCATTTCTGCTGTTTGCCTGCACTTCCATTTGTTTTGTTTACATTTTCGATATTACGGGGGGGCTTTTCCACCAAAAATCTTTCCTGATTGTAAACAACATTTGCGTCTAAAAATAGAAGCTTCACTGTACACCCAAACCCAAAACTTCGACTCGAATGAACCGACTTGATATAATCATGCAAATTTCCGGCTGTCTGGAGGAGCCATCATCAGTGGTCCTCTCCGGTGGCCTTGGTGGCACTGATGTCACTGGGGGGTTAGATTTGATCGATTGCTTGCCACCGCCAAAGGGGCCTCTGTGTGGCTGGCTGTCACGTGCCTTGCGAAGATTTTCCCTGCAATTAATGCGTAGATTTTTTTTTACGCGCTTTCACTTGAGCTTGAGCGTCAGTGGGCGATGGAAAGATGGGGAAAAGCAAGCAGAAACTAATTTATTATTTCATTGCAAAATCACAGAAAAGTTAGGCAGACTTTTGATACCCTTGAAACGGTTGTCAGAGTATGAGCAAGCTGTAATAAATTCAGAATAAATTCAGCTGTAAAAATACGTTTTATACGAAGCGATCGTGATGCACATAAGGAAATGGCTTCAAACACCTTACATCTAAATGATTAGACCCCCGACTTCAAGGGTATCGAAACTAAGCAACAAATAAAACTTAAAACAAAACAAACCAACAGCAACAAAAACTTTCGCCCACAACAGCGAAAATGGCAAGCGAAATGGAACAGCTGTCGGCTGCCTGGCGTCTACTCTGCTGTTTGGCACGCTTTCAATATTGAATTACAACAAGCAGAGGCCGCCAGATTGGCCAACTGGGAAGTGGATGAGGCATGAGGCTTGGGAATGACAAACATTTGAATGAATTATGCAGTTAGGAAAACAAGCCAAGAAAAACGAGCCATAAACAAAAAAAAAACAACTGCAAGTGCCGTCCCACTGGCTCCGATGACTCGTCTCTAAGTGGATTCACTGCATGAGTCTTTGCCATGTGGAACGAGGGGGGATTGGGACTGGCCTAAACGCTGGACAGATGGCCAATTGTTGTTGCGCCACTTGTGCGGTCTCCGATGACAAGATGGAAAAGAAAAGTTAAGGCAAATCTAATCTTACCCACACCTGCTGGAGGCTAGTCACAACGATCTGTTGAAGTGTTTAAACCGCCCACTGGGCGTGACATCTGTCTGTCTATGCCGCGACTCATGCCACTCGCTATTCCACTCTCCATTTTACTTGACGGACATTTGATGCTGTTGCAGCAAGAAATGAGAGGGGGAGCCGCTTAGGCGCCACAGATTTTGTCACGACTTTTTGAATGCAACATCTTTGATGGTTTAGTAACATTTGCAGCCATGATTCATGAGTATTATGACATCTACCACCTACCTAATTATGATGCTGCTTAAAGTACTTTCATGCACACAAATTGCCAAGTTTATTGCTTCATTAGGTGGATAATTATACTTGAGGCGCCTCCTAGAATAGTGTTTGTCTGTCTGACGACACCGAATGTTATATCTTAAATACTCGCGTCATAAAAATGACACTAAATTGTTATGGGATCAATGTCAATGCAGATAATTCACACTTGACAGCCAGGCAAAGCGCTACACAAATAGGGAAATTCGCTTATCTGCCATTTCCACCTTGTTCAAGTTCATTCCTGCTATTACTAGTTGCAGCTGAGATGCAAATATCGATCTATCTGGAAGATTTATACTCTAGAGCAGCTACAGAGCTCTCTCCCACATGACTCGAGGCGCACAAGTGAACGCTGCAAAAGAGAATGCCTGCGAAATGCTTGCAACAGAGCTTGACATGCGCTGACAGACTTAATTCCCATTCCCCTTTCCATTGACACGCTCGAATGCATGGGGCAACCTTTTAACATTTGCTGCTTTACCTCTTTGCAGGCTACAATGCATGTGTGTTCGCCTACGGACAGACGGGCTCTGGCAAAACCTTCACGATGATGGGCACACCAAACAATCCGGGCTTGATACCGCGCATCTGCGAGGAGTTGTTCAATCGAATGCGCGTGGGCCAGGAATCGGGAACGGGCTACCGCACACATGCCAGCTACCTGGAGATCTACAATGAACGGGTGAAGGATCTGCTGGCAGCACAGAGCACTGGCCACGGGCTGAGAGTGCGCGAGCATCGGAGCTTGGGTCCCTACGTGGAGAATCTGTCGCAGCATGCAGTGTCCGATTTCGATGAGATTCAGGTGAGTGGAATGCCTGAATGAATCTTTTAATTATACTAATTATTTACCATTGTGTTATCCCTTTGCAGGAGTGCATCGCTCGAGGGAATGCGCAACGCACCACGGCCAGCACAAACATGAACGATACGAGCAGTCGCAGTCACGCAATCTTCACGATCACATTTGTGCAGGCGGTCTTCATGAATGACATGCCAAGCGAGACAGTCTCGAAGATCCATTTGGTCGATTTGGCGGGCAGGTGCGTAACCGGAGCATGAAGCTCAAGCTAGAAAGCGCAAATTGGACTTCCACTAACATGTCTTTTCTCTGCCTTTAGTGAGCGTGCGAATGCAACGGGTGCAACGGGTCAGCGTCTGAAGGAGGGTGCGCACATCAACAAGTCCCTGGTGACGCTGGGCAGCGTCATATCCGCTTTGGCGGAGCAAACGAGTGCCGCACACAACAATTCCACGCTGGCCACAACCCCGAATAGTGCCAGCAAGCGTGTGCTGTACATACCCTATCGCGACTCCATACTCACGTGGCTGCTGAAGGACAGTTTGGGTGGCAACAGCAAGACAATCATGATTGCTGCACTCTCGCCAGCGGACTGCAACTACAGCGAAACGCTGAGCACACTGCGCTATGCCAATCGAGCGAAGAATATCATCAATAAGCCCACAGTCAATGAGGATACCAATGTGAAGCTGATACGAGAGCTCAGGGAGGAGATCAACAAGCTGAAATCCATGCTAACGGGTGACATTGTAAGTCGGAGAATGAATTTTCCTACTGGTTCTAATTCCTCTTTTATTGCAGCAATCATTGCAGCCATCGCTGAAGGTTTTGGCTGATCTGCAGAAGAAGGAGGCACAGGAGAAAGTGCTCACCGAAGAGTGGACGGAGAAATGGAAGGTGGCACAGTCAATTCTGCAGGAGCAAAAGAGTCTCGGGCTGCGTAAATCCGGCGTGGGAGTGGTCCTCGACTCAGAGATGCCGCATTTGATTGGCATCCACAATGATATGACCACCGGCGTGACCCTTTACAGTCTCAAAGAGGGAGAGACACGCATTGGCACAGAGGATGCGGAGCTGGCGCAGGACATTGAGCTGGCTGGCGATGGTATACGCGCACAGCACTGCAGCATTGTGCTGAAGGGTGGCGTGGTTACGCTGCATCCCTGGCCGCTGGCCCAGTGCTGGGTGAATGCCCATTTGATTGACGAACCCAAACAGATCTCGCAGGGCGACATCATACTGCTGGGACGCACGAATATCTTTCGGTTCAACAATCCCGCGGAGGCGGCCAAGCTGCGCAAGGACTTGAGTCGTTCACAGCTGGATATGTCGCGCCTGTCGCTGATTACCTCGTCGAAGGAGAATCTGCTGACGTGCAGCATTTACTCGGACGAGGATGGTGCTTCGCCCTATAAGCGCCCCGAACGGCAGTATTATCCACAGCGTCCCATGTCGCGGGACGATCCAGAGTTGCAGGATGAGAATCGCAAGATACTGGACACCATTGAGAATGCTCTGAAGCAGTTGAATGTGGTAAGTGGGGAGGGAGAATGTGGTGTAACAAAGAGACTTATCACTGTTCTATCTTCATAGGAACGCGTACAGATGCACGACCAATACAAGACGAAGGTGAGGAAGCTGACGGAGGAGCTCATACGCCTGGAAGAGGAGGAAATGGATGGTTTGCAGATACTAAACTGCCGAGAGCAGGAGCTGGTAGCCCGCAAGGATATGCTGCTGTGGGAGAAGACCAACGAGAAGGTTCAGGTGCGTCTCACGGCTGCTCGCTACTGTTTGCATGGATTGAGACTCCTTTGTGTGCTTGTTATGTGCCTGTCTCTCTACTCTTTTTTCTCTCTCTCTCTATTTATAATTTCCTATGTTCTGGCTTGTGTTTCTTATGATTTTTACGTACGTTCCATTTTCGTTTTAGATCGACATTGTGTGTAGACAAATTTCAGCGTTTCAGACGCAGCTCGACTCTAAGAAACGCGATTTCTCAGAGTATGTAGCTAAAGAATTGCAGGAACTGCAAGATTGTGGCAAACTGGATGAGGTTTGTTCTTTTTTTTTGTTTTAGAATTCGTTTGCCTAGCACTCACAGTAGTTTAGTCGTAAAAAAAGTAGAATTAAGATAGTCAAAAATGTTAATTTAAATGTTTTTATTGCACCTTTCATAGATGGGCATGAAGATCGAGGAAGGCACTCCTCTTAATGATGAGCTGCTGTTGCAGGTCTCTGACTCATTGGATCTGTTTGCCGCTCAATTCATCAAGGACACTGTACGGAGAAATGTAAGTTGCCAAAATCCATTTATTATCATTTATAATAATTTGTAACGCCTCCACAGAACGAGGAAATCCGCAAGTTGGATGAGGAAATAGCCGAAAAGGAGCGCATACTCAATGCCAGCACCAGCAAAATAGCCAAAGTGGATGAATCCATGTTGGAAATTCAAGCTCAATTGGAAAGATTGCGTGTGGAACGCGCCGAGAGCGAGGCAGAGGCGCAGGCGATGCGTGAGAGGAAGCAAACGATGAAGCTGCAACTCGGCAACAAGTCCATGTCCATGTCCACCTCCACCAGCACAAATGAAGCAGACGATGTGTCCAAGTCGGACACTTATGAAACCTGTGATACCTTCCATACCGCCCAATCCAATTTCTCGCTTGTCTCATCGCCAACCATCACGGAGGGCCAACAGACGCCGCTGAGCAACTGTTCCTGCGAGGCAGAGGATGAGGCGGAGGACACACGCAAGGATGATGACATTTCAGGCAGCAGCGAAGATGCCTCTCGCACCTGCACTGCCGGCCCAAGCAGCGGCAGTGGAAGTGGTAGTGGCAGTGTTAGCACCGGAATTGGTGCACCCACAGCAACGCCCAGCTCGCAGGCTATCATGAGCGACAGTGGCGTGTGCTTGGACAGTCGAACTCAGGCGCTGCTCCAGAATGGACACCTCAACAATTACAAACAAAGCGTGCGCACCAGTGATGAGGATACGGGCTCCTGTTCCTCGTGTGAACTGGGCCGACATTCGGATATTTCGCGTCCCTACTGTCCGCTGCACTCGTTGCGCCGCAAGATTGCCGCCCAGAAGGCATTGATCATGAAGAACCTCGAGTCGGACCTGAACAAGACGCAGTTGGATGAGCAAATTGCCGATCTGCAGGATCTGCAGCGACGCTACATTCAAATGGAGCAGGAAATGCTCCAAACTGTGCAGGATCTGGAGGCGCACGCTCAGTGCTGTGCCGATGAGCGATCTGGCATGGAACGCCAGTACGAGCTGGCCAGTTCCATTATGCGATCCAGCGTGATGAGTCCCACCAGCATGGAGGAGTCAACATCGCAAATTTATCCACCCAGCATGACAAGATCCTGCCCATCCATGCGGGAGTTTCGTAAGTAGCTAAAGTCTGACTCTCCTCTGACGTTTGGTCTTTATTTTGCTCTTCCTTTTCTTCCATTCAGCAGCTGAGGGTGATCATTTCATTACGATACCCTCCTTTGTGATGCGTGGAGCTGGCAAGCAGACGCACTACGAGTACGAGGTACGCATCGCCCTGCCCGATGGCAAACTCAACATTCTTCGTCGCTACAGTCGCTTCCGTGAACTGCATTTATGCATGAAGCACTGCTATGGAGCCAAGGTAACGTATCATAAAATAAACACTCAAACAATTTACTTATTTTATTCCCTATTTCCACTGCAGATCTCTGCATTACCATTTCCACGCCGTGAGCTGTTTGCGTCGAACAGCGAGCCAGTGGCCAAGCATCGTCGACGCCTGTTGGAGCTCTATTTACGTAGGCTGTTTGTGGTTTGCTCAAAGATACCACAATGCCCGATATATGAGGGACCAGGGGGGCCGGGCCTCACGCGTGCCTCCCTCGTACAGCTGTCGTCTTTTTTCAAGAAGGGCCTGTTCGAGAACGGGAAGCATGGGACGGGATAATAGTTAACCTACTGCTGAATTATCTCCTGCCTACAGTGTGTCTTTTTATTTATTTGTACTATCTGTTAAGCTATATGAACGACAACATGGACCTGTTTTGAGTAGCTAGCTAGCCCCCAAGTGTGTACTAAATAGAGTAATTCTCGAGAGAGCGATTAGTGTGTAAGCCCTTAGCTATGTAAGACCACCAGTGTCCTTCCTCACACATACACATGTTTTTTTATATACACACACATATACCAATCGTTATTATGAACTGTAACTGTAATGGAGCTTTATATTAATCAAACACAAACACAAACAATTGAAACTCGAAATGTAACTGCCAGTGGCAATGTGTTGCAATCACTGAGATAATTACTAGAACTAAGTGCAAAATATGTCTGTTAAAATAATCGCGTTGAGAATTGTTTAGATTGGTTTGTTGGCAAAAGGACTATGTATGGTATGAGATGTTTATGGTTATGGCATTGTATTTTGAGTGGCCCAAGCACCCTTTTCTGCTGGGGCAATTTTAATTAGTTAATTATATTCCTCAATGATAGTTAAATATACAAAATACTTCCGAAAGTTATTCCAGTTATTTAGTCTGTGATTATATCAATTGAAAGTTATTATCAACACTGAAGCTGAATCTGAATTTGAATCTGTGTCGCATCCAAGCGAACATTTCACAACTACACACAAATCCAACAACAACTGACAAAACTCTATACAATCTATTAGTACTAAGACTTAATTGTACAAAACGGAGAGCACTGTAGACGGGTCTAGGTGGGCAGATATTTGGCAGTAGGTTTACAGGATTATAGCATGTAAGAGCATTTACTCCTAAGTTGATGATTGTCGCAATTATATAAGCTAAGTAAACTAAACTAATTATGAGTACAACTTCTCGATGAATGATGAAACAAAACATGAAATGTTCAATGTAAAGAAACGCGTTTAGATATACATACCTACTGTACTTTATATACACACAATTTATGATATTATGATGATTGCAATAAGTGAAACAATAATGGCATACGTAATCCCCCCCTCTCGGTCAGGCCAATCAATAACGATTTACCGATTATGACAGTGGGGTGATGTGTGCTGGCCCCCCAAATATACGTAAATTATACAACAAAAGGCTAAAAACTGTTCATGTTACAATGTATCGTACATTTACTTGACATGTAGTCTACATGGTCGAAGCTTTAAGCGTAATTGGTAGAGCTTTTGTTATTCGGAATGAAGAGAACGCTTTGCTCCGCAACGGCCTGAAATTTGAATTGTACGAGAATAATTGTATAGCCCAGAATGGTGACAATTAGCTGTAAGAAAATTGATTAGAAATGTGCTCCAAATAGCATTTAATTTCAGGTGTAATACCCCTCCAAAGTTCTTCAGGTTGATGTCAAAGAAACCGCCACAAGTGAAGAGCAATCGGAGGTGTTGCAGCTGCAAGCAGTATTCCCGCAAGCCCATGGATAGTATGGGGTAGTTGCTGGCCACAGGCAGGCAACGAATGTGATGAAGAGTGCGTGGAAAGCTATTGTACTGCAAAGGGAAAATATATTTAATGATGTTAGGGTCAGATTAAGGTGGGAAATACTCACAGCATTGATGCAACGCTGGCTGAGGGAGCAGGCCATGAGAGGATTGATTAGCAGCAGCATGCAGTTGCCGATTCTGACTATAGAAAGGAGAGGTATGTGCATACAGCTAAAGACAGAGCTTAGACAGAGTGTTACCATAGCGACAACAATCATCCGGATTGAATTGGTTGATGTAAGCCCAGTTAAGTACGTGCAGAATGGTGAGACCGTTGAAGAGGAACAGAAACATCATGGGCAGCGTAAAGTATATCTCCAGTTCACCCACCAGTCGCCAGACACGGCCGAGTAGCTGCTGATTGCGTCGCAAAGCCACGCACAGAGCCTGCAGCATGTCGCGCTGATTGCAGTCGACCAGCTCCACCTGCAGCTGCCGCAGCGTGTGTCGCAGGCGGAGTACCAGCTCATAAACCATCACCACAAACACGCAATACTCCAAGCACTTGAGCTGCAACATTATTAGAATGAGCTCAGAGAGAATTTTGTTGGGAAAGGTCACCCAGGGCCCCATGGCCTGGATCGTGAATCGAGGCATCAAGGCGACCAGCACGACGAGCCACAGGCCGCAGCTGATGGCCAAACGGTAACGAAAACTGTTCGCCCCCGGCTGTCCGCCAAAGCACTGCGAGGCTTCATTTATTTCCATTTCCAGATCTGCAATATCCTCATAGATGTGGCCCAATCGTCGGAAGTTCAGCAGCATGTTCAGGTGGTTGGCAATTCCCATGGTGGCGAGCACAAACTTTTGCACTCTGCCCATGGCCTTGGTGAAATCTTCCAGGTGGAACTCTCTGATTTCCTCGTTCAAGGCCACCACATTCACATAGGACATGAGTATGACAATGCCAAGAATTAAGAGTGAATAGAGCGCATAACCCACTATCAAGTACCGCCTCATACATCGCCTGTATCCCGTTCGGTCAAAGAAGTTGGGCGGCGGCGTCAGCGCGAACACGGAAAATATTTGCAAATAAGGCCGAGCGGCGGACAACAGACAGCGACGACCCTCCATGGCTAAGAACTGAACTAAAACTAAAGTTGATTGGCCAATCAGGTAATGTGTGGAACATTTCTTTAATTAGTCAGATAATACTGCTGAAGATCGAGTGCTGGTTTGTGGCTACAGAAGATCTTTATCATCGCAGCAGTGTCTGTTCCATTTCCACATCATAACGCTGGTAATTTCCATTTTCTTTTCAATGCAAATGTGGGTTAAATTGCTCAGCATTGTGTGTGTGTAGGAGTCCCCCTCCTTAGCTATACTTTTGCATTTGCAATTGCATCTGCATTTCAATCTTCAGTCTGCAGTCCCGAGTCCCAGCTCCACCTCTTGCTTGAGCTTCAGCTCCATCTGTCGCTTTCAATTGCTCCACTTTCTTGCTTCATTTTCCATTTTGTGCACATAATTGCACTTCTTGTGAGCTAAAATGGGCAAACATTGCCCTCATGCACCATCCCACCCACACATGGCCCCATTGCTGGGACAAGGCAAATCAAATGAAAACACCCTCAGACCCCATGGCAGGCAGCGGCTAATCCCAGCGCTCGATGGGTCCTCGTTGGGGGTTTGGTATTTCACTTACCATGCGAGGATGCAACGGCGCGGCGGCGGCAAGACATTGACTGGATTAAGTGTCCTTTTTAATTTTTAACTACTTCACTTCACTCTGCACACAGTCAATGTGAGCCGTACTCGTATTCGCTTCGTCCATCTATGGTTTGGGTTGGTGCTGGGGTTGGGGCTGGGGCTGCCCGGTTTTTTGTTTTACTTTGGCTGTGCATGTGGCTCTTTTCGAGTCCTTTTCTTTTAAGCTTGATTAAGCACTTTGTGTAACTCTATGACAGGGACATGCATTTGCATGCTGGACGGCCAGGGCGCCGTGCCAATGGCATTTTTAATTTTCTCCAGCTGCATATTCTGATCCAGCACGAAAGTGCAGAGAGTGGAGAGTGGAGAGCGGGTTGGGGTCGTGGTGTGTCTCATTTCACACACACAAAGACCCTCTGCCTGAAGGACAGTGGAAATAGCTATGCATTAGCATCTGCAGGGTCCAGAATCCACAGAGTCCACACTCCGTAGTGCTCTTTCAATGTGCATGATTCTCATTTATTATGCACTGCAGGCATGTAACAATGACTTTGGATTATTGTTTCCTACCAGCCGCAACAAACAATTCAGCACACAATAAAATTAAATAAAATTAAATAATTTTTAACAAGCCACAGGAAAACGGAAGTCCTTGTCCATGCCACACGCACACACAGCCCGGACCATAATAGGCAATCTCTGCCCGTGGCACACACAGATATTGTAGTCAATATGTGAATAAATATGCGAGTGCGAGTGCACTGCCTTTGAATATATAGTTTTTACCATTGACTTTTATCATTCTTGCTTTAAATGTTGTTGTATATTGTTTAAATTGCATTAAGTCAAATAAAAAAAAGCAATGTACATATATGTGCGCATATCGATATATTTTATTCGCAAAGGTAAATAAATTCAATATAAAGTCAGTGTGTAAGGGCCGCCGTGTCTGTCTGTCTGTGTGTGTTTCTGCGTGCAATAAACAAATACAATTTTATTATTTATGTATTCATGGCCATTAAACGGATATCCGGAAGGCCATTGCGCATTAAATTGCAATGCAAACCCATCCATCGCTGCTCAGACTCCAATCCAGAATATTCCCGACCAGGCGGCACCCTTCCAAGGCAATCATTGTCATCTCTTCAGGCATCCACAAAAGCGGATCCCATGGCTGTTGCCATGGACACCACGTGTAATGCACATATGCCAGCCAGGGATTCAGCTCAGGTTTAAAGCCTGGAAAACAACAATCAACGAATCGAATGCACTTTTAGTTGAGAACTTAAAGTATTTGCACCCAGTAGGATTTTCTGGGGAATACTTATAAAGCTCTCTGTCTGCCTGGTTTGGTGTTGCTAATTAATATACGTATCAATAATCATCTACAAATACAGCTAGCTGAACTCCCGCAAAATAGAAACCCATCTGTGATAAGCTGCCTCCGAGCAATAAACATTTTGTTATCCGTAGGGGAAACACTTGGCCCAAATTCGTTGAAGTTTCAGGAAATATCAATTGACATGGATAAGCAGCACGGTGGAATGGCATCAGCAGAGGTAGCAGCAGAAACATCCTTGTCTGATAGTATTTTCCGAGTGATTCTCAACTCGGATCTTGGCTTGCGGTTGCTGGTTTCACTTGGTTTGACTTGGCGCTGGTGAAGGTTTGAGGTCTCAGCTCTCAGGTCTCAGGTCTTAGTGCCTGCCATCGCTATCAATATGTAATCAATGCTTTCAAATAACTTTGCCATTCGCAACAAGGCTTTGTTCTGTACAAATCAGAAGATGGAGCATCGAAGGAGCGCGCGCACTTGGAAGCCCGAGTTGGGTGTGAAGCGGTGGGGTAATGGCATCGCCAATGCCAGATACCAATGGGAAACAATGCAATACTGGAGTCGAGCGGGGGTGAGTGGAGTTAGGATAGGTGCAGGAATCGAGCGTGTGTAGCGGCGTGTGCGGCATGCTCGAGGCGCACAAAAGGGATTTCAATAATACGCGCACAATCTGTGCTGAAAGCTTAAACAATAAAAGTGAAAATTCCACCCAAAGCCTGTAGATACAGGGATAAGAATATTATCAGCGTAGGAGTCTATCCATCTGGCTGCTGCCTGCAGGAACTCCACCCGTGAGTGGGTTCCATGTCACGAGACCATCTCTGTATCTTCAGAGTTACGCTGCGGCTGAAAGGAGCAGGACAATGCGACATGTGTATCTTCTTCCCTGTTACGAAACGCAGACAATGCAGATTAGCCGGGACACAGATTGAGACTGGGACTGGGACTGGGACCGGGGACCCACTTGAGACCTCTGGGGCGGACCCGATCCACACAGTGCCCGTACCCAGTCTAGGGCTGAGACAAAAGCACTTGGCTCTGATTTTAATGAATAACAACATGAAGAACAAGTGTGGTTCCGGCCAAGTTAGATGCCAGTGAAGACAGAAAGGCAAGCAAGGCATCCACATCAATTACATTGCGGTTGGCTGCCATTGTCAGGGACACTCGACTGCCAGTAGCACACGTTCGCATATGAATATGAAGCACACACACACACACATACAACACACACGGATACACACACAGGGAGCACTCACTAGTGTGGTATCCATGCATATATCGATGAAAATCAATTTCACTGTCATTTTGGAAATTTCTCAATTGGTTGAGGCTGACAACTGAAAGTTCTGTGTTTGTGGCACTGAATTGTCAATATCAGCTCAAGTTGATTTTGTGCCATTATCCCAGGCAAGCAAGCAACCGGTCTACCTTTCTGACCTCTTCGCCTGCGGCTTATTGGGCAAATTAGTTTTGCCCGACTGCAAATTGTATGCCAGCAGCCAGCAGCAGCATGCAGTTGGTGCTCCTTCTACTGGCAGGGCCTAAACGTATAGCGTATCGTATATTATGGCTTCATGCTTTTGACATTTTTAAACCCACCCAGTAAGCAGTGCTCCTACCCGTTCTCTGCTGACTATAATCAGGCCAAACCTCCCCCCGTCTCACATCCTGTTGATTTATGTTTATGGGCTTGGCAAATATTTGCGCCACTTGAAAAGCATTATGATGATTATTAGCATTGTTTGCCATCGTAGTAAAACTGTCATACGTGTCTGGCTGGGTGTTGCCCAACATTTGCTTGCAATTCAACAATAAAAAAAAAAGAGAGCAGTCAGCAGCCAGCAGCCAGCACTGGGGCCAGCTCCTCCAACTGTAGCTCCAACTGTGTAGCTGTTGCCATAGATGTAGCTGTAACGGACCAACGTGAAACGTGACCGACGTGATGTTTATGCGAAAACATTTTTGCCATCATCCGAAATAAGTACGAGAGTCGCCCCAGCAGTGAAAGCCAGCAGCATTAGCATCTGACAAATAAGAGTACATAGAATGAATGTAAAGATGTATGTATGATATGTGCATATGTACATCAAGAGTTCTTGCTTTTGGCAAGACACAAAATTAAATAGTCGCAAAACTTAAGCAAACCAGTTCAATGCGGGACTGCTTAAACAACATTCTGTCATTGCCAGCTGCAGAAGAGATCTGAAAACATTCCCCATTGGGACTCAAACATATAAATATTCTCTGCCACTATACATACATACATTTATCATATACATAGATACTCGTATATCTGAAGAAAGAGTGCCCCAACAACTGCGTGACAATGTCGGCCCACGAGGAGTGGCCTGAAAACTTTTTTAACCTCTACGAACTCAACCTAAAAGGCGGAGGCAGAGGCAACATCAGCCGCCGCATGGAGCAAAACTTGTCGCGCATATGGCGGCTCCAACAGCAATCGCACCCTTGCCGCCGCCATTTTCAATGTAAATATTTAAACAATAATAAGTTGGCGTAAAAACGTTGGTTGAACTCCTATGTTGCCAGCACAGGCAAAAGTGTGGCAAACTTTTGTTATCTTTTCACCATGAAAATAGCACGAAATTGAACAGGCAAGCGCTGCCGCTGCCAGGCAGCCACTCTGACAAGGTGCACAAGGTGCCAGGGGAGTAGATGGAGTCTACGTATGTACATTCGACTGACAGTTGAAAGCATTTGCACGTGCACTAATCAGGAGGGATGGCTGGGATGGAATGCCCATGCCCATGCCCATGCCCATAGGAGCTGGCATATCGCATTTCAGTTTTCAATTAGTGTTAATGTCAAATCAACGAACAAAGAACGGGAACCAAAAGGAACTACAGCCACATACTATGACCGTTGTGGGTGTCTGGACAACGCACCCTTTGCCGCTCAAACAAAGGCTTGTTAGTGCATCAGCAAACAAAGGTGAAACGTGTATAAAGTGATATCGTTGTCTATCCAAACTGTCAGTGCCTAAAAAAACACATGTTCTTTCAAATAAAAAATAGTTTACAGACATTTGATGGACTAATGGATGCATACGTCCATGATAAATATGAATAATGAAATGGTAGAGCGAAGTGTGAGCTAAAAAACTGCAATATGCGACTAGCTTAAGAAGCTTTTAATAGCAAATCATAAGTCGCAAAACCCACAAGAATGACATGTTATTTTTAACAATTTAATTCCACAATAACTCCCATCCATCAGCCACTGTTGTCTGAGCGACCTCTCACCTTCTTTGGTAGTAAGTTAACTGCTTTATTCATACCATAACTGCTCTATAAATATGATCAGAAAATGCTTGCCCTAACCCAAAAAAAGAGAAGTCATTTGCATAAACGTCAATCATACGCCACGGGTTATGGGTGTGTGTGCTCCACCTTGTTTGTTTCTGCTTCACTGAGTGTACACACATACAATGTACAGCACACAGAAACAGCATATAGCAACAGCAACACATATGTAGGACCCTCTGCTGAGGGAGTCCTGCCCCAACATATGCTCAATGGCATTGGAAATTCAGCTTCTCGATTTGCGTTTTATTTCAAAAATTGAATTTCAGCACTGATTATATTTTTCCCTCTTTTCTTCCCTGCTTTGGGTTCTGGAGATTGAGATTCTTTGATCAGGGGGCTCTCTTGTTGTTTGCACTCTCTGGCTGCTGCCTGGATGCCAAGGGGTGCATAAATAAGCGCCACTCAATTATGCAGACTGTGGGTTGAAGCCGAACAGCCATAATCCTTTATACCTCTACGTACGTTCGTTACTGCGATACGTGTCGATTTGATTTGCTTTGCAATTTATTTTTGAATTATGCTGACAGGAACACACCAACCAACCAACCAACCCATCACACATGTGGCCTGGCATGGCATGGCATCCACATAATATTGCCATTGACAAAACGCTTTATGTTTATGCTAATGGAAGTGGAAGCGCGAGTTTTTCGGGTACATAATCGCATGTACTCGTACATCCAACCAATATCGATTTTGATTCGACATTTACCTAGCGACTGACTGCCAATCCAAGTGGCTTGGCTTCAATTTCAAACGGAATCTCTCCTTTTTTTATTTTTGGGTCTTCTTCATTTGCTGTAAGTTGAGCCCTGCAATTAGCTGCTCGATAAGAAATTTGTTTTCCGCTGCGCACTGCTGCTGCTTTCTTTTTTGCCAGGCATCGTCATTAGACGGGAATTTAAAACCTTTTTTCCGATGTCAAACTTTTGGGGTCAATGCAAATATTTCATTTGAAGTGACACGATGCTGGATATTTGTCTGCGTTTCCCCCTTCGGAATGGGACTGGGACTGGTGCGGAGGCGGAGGCTGAGGCTGAGGCTGGTTCGAGTATTTAAACGTGGCCCATTACGTTTTATATTGCCATTTGCCTTTGAGGTTTTGTGTGTTACATTTAATTGCAAATTTCTGTTGAAAAAGTTCCACGCCTGTCCTGTACCGGTTTCCTTTACTCGTTTCCATTTTGCTCCCTCATTTCATTTCATTTCGTTTTGGTTTACATTTTCCGTTTGTGCTGCTTCAAATGTTCAACTCATTAAAAAGTAAAACAAAAACAAAAAATAAACCTGCCTTGGAGAAGAAGTGAGAAGGTATCTCTGCGGCATCCCCCAATTATTGGTTCTCTTTAAATATGGAAAATACCTGTTGGGAAATTCGCAAATAGTTGGCAGAAGCGACTGTCCGTTAAGTAAATAAATATTTAATGCGCCAAACCACAAATATTAATTGACATTTGATTTGCTTGCTCGATGAGCGCCACCCTCACGACAGGCCAATTATGTGTATTAATTACATTTTTATTGTTGTCCTTTCCACACAGAAATTAATTTAAATTAAGCGGGAACGAGACAGACTGAACCGAGCGAACAGTTGAAAAAATTACTTCGAGTGTAATTAAAAAAAAAAAACTCCAAACAATTATTCAAACGAGAAGGGACGTGTGAGACGCTTCTTACGCGTCACAACTTTTATACCCGGCACTCAGTACTACATCTGCACTTTAGCGGTTATTTGTCCAATTTTACATTTTTTCTTCATCTGTCATCTACATCAACAACACTACTCACGCCAACACGCTCCTTTAGCTCGCCACCCTCCCCTAGAAACACACACTGCAGAGTCGCGGCAGAGTCAGCGGCAGAGGCAGCGGCAGAGGCAGCGGCAGAGGCAGAAGCAGTGACGTGTCAGGGGCCAGGCCATAAACAGCGCGAAGCAGAGTGTGAATGCTGCGGGACGGGGTGGGTTTGGCTACTGCAAATTAATTTCTTCATTGTGGCTATAATAATGATCCAATCGGATTCCAATTTGGTGATCTGATAGATAAGGTCATTCCCTACGGAATGGCGTTTTTAGTTTTCTGTTATCTTCAAAATTGTAGATTTGGGAGGTTTTGCCCTTTGCGGGGGCGGAAGGGGCGGGGCTCATTTTGAAATACACTGGTTTCAGTGTGAGCATACAGCAGTCTGGTGCCAAAATTTGGTGGCTCTAGCTCTTATAGTCTCTGAGAACTAGCCGACAAACAAGACGGACGGACGGACAGACGGACAGACGGACAGACGGACAGACAGACATGGCTCAATCGACTCGGCTATTGATGCTGATCAAGAATATATATACTTTATGGGGTCGGAAACGTTTCCTTCTGTGCGTTACATACAACCGTTATGTGCACAAATACAATATACCCTATTTACTCTTCGAGTACCGGGTATAAAAATATGGAGGGAAAACACTTCACTTCAGTGCATGGACAGTGAACAGCGAACAGTGGACTGGACAGCGGAATGGAAATGTCATAAAAAAAAAGGCATGCCAATGGGATTGTCGATCGAAGGCCGCCCTGATGACGCGGGAATTTGCTCGGCAATTGTAAATCGAAAACGAAATTTTCTTCGCCCACTCAAATTGATGGAAAAATGTCAGCAACAGTTGCGCTGCTGATAGTCGAAAATGGAAATTTTTAACGCATTCACTGCCTTAACTGTGCATCAAATTAAAATGGCGCACGAACTGGAAAATATCAAGTGCGCGCACAGTCTGCAGTCTTTACAGATGGGAGTGCTCGTATGTAGGGTACGCACATTGTACTTCTGATGGCATAATTTCAATTAAGTTGGCAATTGTTGGTCAAGTAAGCATCAGCCGGCACTGGCAGCCCAGTCTGCTAGGCATTCTGTGGGCCAGCGTATCAGGAATCAGCATATTTTTGTTGGCCACGGCTTTAACCGCCTGGCCGCACATAATTAGTGTCATTGGCAGCCAGCCTGCCGACCAGGACAGCCATCCAATGCAGCGCAAAGCCAGCGAAAAGGTAATTTGGCTGCTCCGCTGCAAAGACAATTGCACTTTTGATAAATTACGGCGTGGCAGCAACAGCTGCTGATCTTATTACCGATGTCGTTAATGAAATATTTTGCCAGGCCATTGCTTGTGTATATGTGTCAAGCGTTAAACAAGCACAAAAGCTATGGGCGATACCCTGGAAGCGGTGCAAAAAAAAGCAAAACAAAAATCTGAAACTTTGTCGAAGATATTTTTGTTTGAATTCCATTTTCACTTTGCCTCCTTTTTGCCTATAGCATCCGAATTCAATGTGCCCTGTAACTCCACAAATATCATTTTAGATATGCACTTTTCGGATACGCACTGTCAACGCTGTTCTGTTCCTTCCTCGAGCGAATAAATTTTGACTTAATTGACTAAGTATTTATTTTTGTTTTTTATTTATTTTCATTTTTCAAGCATCTAAGATAATTGAATTAAGCAACTGTCGAATATTTTTTTGGGACTTTTCTGCTGCCTCCTGCTGTGCACAGCAGCAACTTTTGTGTTGATTGAGTTTCTTCCATTTCCATTTCCGTTTCCGCTGGCCCACTATTATTTTTTGTTAGCATTTTCGCCCACACCTCACTCGGTTCGCTCTTTTGTTGGCTTTGAAGCTTCTTTCTCTCTCTCTCTCACTCTCTGTCTCGTTTATTTGCAGCTTTTCTCTCTGTGTTTCTTTTTGCTCTTGCGGAAGTGAAGTGAAAAATGCATTGGCTATAAATCGTGGCGAGGCGAGGCGTTCGTTCGTTCACTTTGAATGGGTCGCGCGATTGGGCGCTCATTGGTTAACCCAAATGGCAACAAATTAGAGCTTCAACTGTTTTGCAGCTTGTTCTAATTCTTCGCCTCGCTGCCCGTTGAAAAATCGAAATCACTCTCGCTGCCGCCAGCGGCTGTGGTTGCGGCCATGCCTGCTCCTCCACCAGCTCCAGTTTCTGCTGCTCCTGCCGGAGGTGGTCCAGAAGTTGGGCCCAGAGACAGGGCAGGCGCCGATGCCGAAGCTGCGGCTGCGGCTGGGGATGGTTTCGCGCTTGAGCTATCATCCGTTTCGCTGCTGTCAACGAAATTAACGCGCTTCTTCTTCTTCTGCTGCTGCTGCTGTTGCGCATCATTAGGCGCCGCTTGTTTGTCTGTCGTCGAGAGTATCGACGTGGGTTTGACAGGCTTTGAGGCTGGCACGGGCGTGGTGGCGGCGGCTGGTTCCACTTTCCCCTCGACGGGCGGTGTCGCTGCCAGTGCGGGGCTCTGCTCCACTTCCATCGCATTCTGGCCATTGTCATTGTCCATGGGATACGCTTCCTGTTGCTCCTGTTGTTCCTGTTGTCCCTGCTCCTGTGACTGCATCTGTTGCAGTTCCTCTTGCTGCTGCTGCTGCTGCTGTTGTTCCTGTTCGGCATAAGATCCATAGTCGTAGTTGGCGGCATTGGCATCGTACTCCTGCCCGGCATAGCTGCCATCCGGCGCGTACTGAGCGTCATTGGGATCGGCTATGTACTGGCCAGTGGCCTCATCGTATATGTAGCCCGGATAGGCATTGGGATCATAGCCGGCCGCGTACTGTCCGGCCTCGTAGTTGCCGTAATCAATATTGGAGTACTCCTGTTGCATTGTGCCTCCCGCCTCGGCACCCCCAGTCCCAGCAGCAGCAGCTGCAGTTGCATCAGTTTCTGTCCCTGCTGCAGCTCCAGCTGCGACCTCTGCACTCGCATCCGTTGCATACTGCTGATAGTCTGTGGGATTTCCGATTTCGCTATAAAGCGGCTCTCCCGTTGCCCCTTGTTGTTGCTGGTGTTGCTGCTGCTGGCTGGTGGAATCGATGCTGGCATATATGGGCTCGCTGGCTTCGCCATAGCTGCTGGCATCGTATTGGCCATAATCGGTAACCTCTGGCTCCGGCTGCCGCTCCCTCTGCACCTCCTGTTGGTGCTGTTGGTCCGCCAGCTCCTGCGGATATGTATTGGTTACCGAATTCTCGAAAAATCCCTGCGTTGGTGCTTCTATCGCTGCTGCTGCTGCTGCTGGGGCTAGGACTGGGGCTGCTGCTGTCGCAGTTCCTGTCAAACGTTCGCCGTAAATGGCATTTTCAATATTCTCAATCGACACTCCGGGCCTAGGGTTCCACGAACTGCTGCTGGAGGACGCAGCAGGGGTGGCCGCGTAGCCCCGTTCGTTGTTGCCGCCTGGCGGCGACAATTGATTACCTCTTGCTAGCTGCTCATCAACCGCAGCCGCTGCTTTTGCCAGTGCCGCACGACTGGCTATGACTTCGTCCAGCAAATCGTTGCTGAGGCAAACTTTACCTCCCACGGATATACCCTCACCTTCGCCTGCGTCTCCTTTCGCGCCCTCGCCGGGACGCACGTTTAGTTGGCGTTTGTCTCCGGCCGTGCTGGCTGTTCGTCCCATGGATTGTGACGCTGATGGTGATGGTGATGGTGTTGCTCCTGGCTGCCAGGGCTCATCGATTTTTAGCTCACCAAAGTACGCTTCAAAGTTGTGCTGCTGCTGCTGCTGAGGCTGTCTCTGGCCGGGCTCATTATGGCCAACGACAGTTGGTGATTTTTCATACTCGACTTTAGTCACGCGTGAATTTGTCCAGGCAGCCATTTCAGGCATCTCCTGCTCGTGATCCTGCTCTCGACTCCAGCTCCTACGCAGCTCTTGGCCTCTCTGTGTTGCTGTTGCTGCTCCTCCTGCCATTTGCGGTTGCCCACCAACGTCATCGACAGCAGTGAATGCAGCAGCAGCAGCAGCAGCAGCAGTAGTCGTCAGTGGCTGTGGCGGTGCCAGTGGCATCTCCGTTAACGTCATCGAGGAGGACGTCTTTGGCAATTTATCAAATGTCAACGAGGATGTTGCCAGTGTCGAGGATGTGCTGCTCAGTTGCCGCGCACCTTTGTCTTGGCCTGCCAACGAAATGGATGTTGTCGTGGATGCTACTCCATCGTCTGCACGTCCTCCTCCTGCTGCTCCTCCTCCTCCTCGTGCTGCTGCCGATGCTGAAGCCGGTGTGACTCTGCCACTTGCCTCTGCCTGATAATCACCTGTCAGTGCAGCCTGGCTGGCCGTGGCTGTGGCTGTGGCTGCGTTGAAGTGAGTCATGCGCTCCGGCAAATCGGCATTCTCATTATCAAAGGCGCGCAATGTGGCGCGCAGATCGAACAAGTTTGAGGTGCCAAGTGGAGCGTTACCCGTGGCCCCATAAAGCTCTGGATAGTACAGGCCCTGCGGAGTAGCGGGCATAGGGATCGGACCTGGAGCAACTGGAGCATTTGGTGCTGCAAACTGGGGCGTTAGCAGCATGCCTCCTCCATGTGTGGGTGTGGCCATGGCAAGTGTCCATTGTGGAGGCGCAGCTGCAGCAGCCGCCTGGGGTGGCACCAGCACTTGGATGGGCATGCCCGCACCACCACCCGCTGCCGCAACTCCAGCTCCGCCAGCTGCCTGCCCCGTCTGCTGTTGTATGCAACGCAATGTTTGATTCTGCACCAATTTCGCAAAGTACATTTGATATTGCAGCTGCACATGGACATGTCAAAGGGATGCACAGAGAGGGGGATTATTGATTGACTTTTGCACTGAAGCCCATTGAGGCTTTATGCGTACCTTCATCATCTTAAGCCGTTCGCTGCGTTGCGACATGGCAACGGTTTGCTCATCAATCCGCTCCAGCATGTGGACGAGCTGCTTGTTCCGCTCGTTGCGAATGGTCTGCTCCTCGAGAAACTCCTGGTACTTCTGACGGCTCTTGTGGCGCACAGACTTGTCGCTATGGGAGATGGTAGATGCCAGTTGGCAGATATTAGACGCGGTTCGCTTTGGGTTAGGGTTTTGCCTCAATATCAGGGAGAATGACAAAAGGCTACTTACAGGTCGCTGCGCTTTTGAAGTATTTTGTCCTCACTATGCAAAAGGGGGGAATAGTCAGAGAATATTCAATATACAGAGGGGCATAGTTGAAGGCACACACAAACGAGGCAGCTTAGGGTAAAGCCAAACCTTCTCAAAGGAAGGGTTGCCTGTGACTTTGCTGCAGGACATATTGTATTTCCTCTTTGAGTGGAGTTCTGCTGTAATTACCTGCGTTGCAGCTTCTCTTGGAGCAACTCCACCTGCAGCTTGTAGTTCTCCAGCTCTGCCTGCGGAAACATGGTAATCCTGGATTCTAGATGCAATTATTTGTACACTCTCTGGCCTCGAACCGATACCTTTGGTGGCCACGACGCGACTGTGGCCGTAGCCACACTCTGCCTCATTTGACACAGTTCGTTGGGCATACCATAAATGCGACAGTGTGGATTCTATTTTTATAAGGAGAAAGAACCCTATTTGAATAGCCGCATTACACTCGCACTCACACTCGTGGGTACACCTGTGTTTTCGCTTTGTTGAGGCACGTTGTCATGGCTGCCATCGTTTCTTGTTTCTTGATGGGTTTGCTTCCTTTATTTAGTTTATTTTTGGTGGTTGCTTGGCATTGGCCATAGGTCCCAAGCACTTTCTATTGATTTCCCAGCACCAGAAGGTGGTTCGGGTTCGGGCTTCGCCCAATGTGCGACGCATTGCGAAGGGGGAACTTTCGATTTTTCGCCTCATGAATTCCACATTCCAGCGGGGTGCGGTTCCACTAATTACACAGCCAGCAAGTAGGTCAGTTACAGTTACAATTCTTCACTTTTGGCTGTGCTTTTTTGCTGTTTTTTCCACGTAAAGGAAACGCAGGCATGGCCTGTCATGGCATTTATAATGCATTGCACGAGATTTGCCTGCACGAGCGACCGCAGCTTCCTTCACTTTTTGCAGGAACATCCCTGGCCAACCCCCGCCTGCCCGGATGAGTGTAAACACATGTTGTTGTCGCACCATGCCAGACCAGAGCAGACACTACCAAAATTTGTTCGGCCAAGCGTGCGGCACCTGAATGTGAATTAATGGTAGCGGCGTCTATCACTCCCCCGGCCGCAGACAGCAGCAGCAGCAGCAGGAGCAAGGACTTGCACACTAACACACCACTGGCAGGCATCACCATCTCCTGCACAGCGACAGCACTGACCACTCTCTCTCTGTGCCTGTGCCTGTGCCTGCCACACACACAGGCACACAGTTCCGTGTGTCCTGCTTGACTTGCCCTGCCACTGGCACTGGCTTCACCTCTGGCCCCTGCTCTGGCTTGGCATATGCCGGGCGCTGTCACGGTGTCGTGGTTGCGAGCCGCAATATACAATTTTTGGTTATTTACATGTGCCAGGATAACAAACGTAGGCCGAAAGGGGTTGAGAGACAGGCAAAAAGAGGGATAGAGAGGGTGAGAGGGCGGGACCCGCTATCTCCGCGGTTCCACGTAGCAACGCAGAGTGGCGCAGAGTCGTCGCTGGTGGGGGCTTCAAGCTTAAATCCCAACAATACACGCGTGTCAGCAATTGGGAATTAAATTGATTGATGGATTCATCATTCACAAAATTACCTCTCATTCTGGGAAACATCTTTAGGTTCTCACCTAAGCCCCCGTCCACGTGCTGGCCAACAGCCCTGACCTTCCGCGCGGCGGGAGCGAAGCTTAAAAGGAAAATGAACTTGTTGCCAGGTCGACAAGGCCACAGGGCTCAGGCTCAGTGCTCAGTGCTCTCCACTCCCACTGCACACGCTAAGCGGCGGCTAAAACTACGAAAAATGCATGCAGCGGAAAAAGGTTTTTCCATTTCGCATTTTTGGCGACACCGAGCGATTGATTTTCCATTGGATGGCCCTGCCCATGTTGGCCAATATTTGCATATTTATTATTTAGCGGAAGCAATTTGCGGCAAGGACTCGGAGCTATTAAAAGTGCCCCAAGTTTCGCATAGAGAAGATATTCGAATGGAACGAAAAGTTTGTCATAATGGAACATTTGCGCTGGCATTGGGATTGGGTATGGCTCGGGGCGGCGCAGTGCAAAGTCTAAGTGGAAATTGAACTCTCTTCCATCGGTTCCATTTTTCCAGCTCCAAAATTTATGTGTATGACTTTATGCTGCAACCTCTGGGTACTTGCACATGTGTGGGTATAGTCGAGGGTATGCTTATCAGGCGCTGCACAGCGTCCTCTTTTTTCGGGAGGCACTTAATTTTGGCTGGCATCTTCAGCGAGCGGGACGCAGAAGGACTGAAGCAATGGCTTGGGAATTTCGCGACCCAAGAGCTTCTTCCTTTCCCGATTTGCAGTCAATGAAGTAGAAAACTGAAAACTTTTCTTCTCGAGTCTATTAAAAATAATGGCAGCTAAAGGCAGAAGAAACGCGTTCGCCAAAGTGCGAAATGCGCCCCATGCCGTCGCGACTGCCTCGTCCCATGTGTGCATGACTCTCTCTCTGTCTCTCTTTTACTCTTGCGTGTGTGTGCGAGACAGTGGCGGGCATTAAATTAATGTCGGCCCTGCAATTTCTCACAGCGGCCGGGTCGCAGACCTTGTCGGTGCATTGACCACCACTTGCGGCTGCCTTTAAAATGCTCTATTAGTCATGGGATATATTGGGGCTGTGTGGACTCAAGTCAGCCAATCATTTATAACACAATCTCTTGGGCGAAGATGCTGTTGAACTGATGGACAGATCGACACGCAGCTCAAACTAGGAAAGGGTCGGGGAGAAAATTCGATGCATTTAATGAAACTTCCTCTAACAAGTTGCTTTGCTATCTTCCAGGGTATCCATTGGTCCATACCCTACCTTCCATGCCAAACAGGTCCCTGCTCCTGTACTTGTGAAACAGTCGCTGCGGGCATGCTGTGTAAAAAGAGTCCCGTCCCTGGCCGGAGCACCGATTCGATGAAGCGGCGGCGCGAGCAGTGCCGTCGCGCAGGTTTGTGCGGTTAATGCGATAATTTAATTGTAATGCGGGTCTGGCAGTCCTGTGCGCCAATAATTTAACTTGCAATCAGCGCGGCATTTATTGGGTTAAACATATAAGCCGGCACCCATGGCGGGGTTAAAGCGGGGCCAGGTCAGGACACATACTTACATGTGCCCCGAGAGTGAACGAACCCCAAGACGATTGCAGAGCCAAGGATAACCAAGACAGAGAGCTCGAGAGCAGGAGAATACGAATGAGATGGAGGTGGAGACAGAGCTGGGAAAATAATTCAACGATTTCTGTGCAATAACGGGAACGCAGTCGGTGTGGCATTTTTGCACGTAAGCAACGAGGACGCTGACAGCAATGAAATATGCAAGCCGACGCCTGAGCTCATCCCCCTCCCTGCTGGCATTCTCCCTGGGATCTCCATGAGTCAGGGCTGGCAGAGGGATGGATCCGAATCGAAAGGCAAAAGCAAACACTTACCGAGCATAAACTGCATCTCCTAGCAACAGTTGCCGGGCCAACTGCCGTGAGTGACTCATATTGAGAGGCTCTTTGGAACACACTCATGGATAAAGCATATCCGCTTCAGTTGCAATGCCAAGCGGATGCACCGAGGAGCAAGCGGAGGAGCTGCGGCGACTGCTGCTGCTCTCCAGCTACAAGGACACGCTGGACAAGTTGGTCCTCCAGCAGCGGGCACAGCGTCTGACGGGTGCGAAGCCTCTGTCGTTGCCTGCCTCGCTGCGGAGACGTCGCAGTTCCGCGATGGACCCAAAGCCACCGCCGGAGCGGGTGCTGATCACCGGCAAAACGCTGCCACGCCTGGAGGAGCTGCTGGGCAAGCCGGAGGACGACACTGAGCAGCTGGATGAGAGCCTGCTGGATGCCCTGAAGTTTGAGCGGGATATGGATGCACTTCGAACGGTCTTCGAGGCAGCCATGGATCAGCTGCGGACAGACAAGGAGAAGGTCGAAAGTGGGGAGGAGCCCAGAGAGGAAAAGACTTTGGATAAAGCCATCAGTGCGCTGAGTGGCAACAACAGCGAGGAGTCGCAAGCATCCAAGCAGCTGCAGGAATCCAAGGATGAGCTCAAAGAGCTGAAGGAGGAGCTGGAGAAGCAGAAGAGCGACTGCCAGGCACGGCTGAAGGACATCGAAGAGCGTACCGCCGAGACCAAGTACAATCTGCGCTGTGTGTCGCGGGTCAATGATCTCGAGTACAATCTCGTGCAGCGCTGGGAGGCAGGACGCATCACCCAAGCCACAATCTGGGGCGAGAACGCCGAGCGGGCCTACCTCCGCGACATCCTCGACTACAAGCAGCGCTTGGCACGGGAAGAACGGGTCAGCGGTGAGCTGCGTGCCTTCCGGCAGCAGGAGATCGTGGAACTGCGGCAGCGCATCAAGGATTGGCAGGTGCGCTACACCAGCGACATGCGCCGTGTGGAGCGTGAGGGCGAGGCCTGGGAGCTGCGGATACTCGAGCAGGAGAAGCTGCTGCAGCGGCATCGCGAGATCTACGCGGAGCGAGTGGAGTTCGTGCAGGAGTATCAGGCCAAGAAGGACGAGGAGCAGCGACTGCATGATCTGCAGGTGCATCGCATGGAGTGCGCCATTAAGCTGCAGGCCTGGTGGCGGGGCACGATGGTGCGGCGTGGCCTGGGTCCGTTTAAGAAGAAGCCCAAGCGAGGCAAGCGCGGCAAGGGCAAGAAGTAATAACTACACTGAGAGAAAGCAATGAAATTAATCTAATTAAAATGCACTTTTACTTAATTTGAATGAGGCCCTTTTAATCAATGAATTCTTATGACAAAATATCTTCAGAGAGGCATAAATGTTAACGAATCCCCATGGGCAATGCATCTCATAAAGCACCCAACCCTCATTTCTCTCTGTGCACTTTGAGTGGTACTTTTTGTGCAGCACTTTCTGTACGCTTTATGGAAATTAACTTGTGACTTAAAACCAATTAAAAGTTGGACGCTCTGCAGTTAACACGTCAGCGGTCAGCTACTGACGTCCTCCTTAATGACATGCCGCCATTGTCAACGGTATCTGGGCAGGATCCGGGGTCCCAGTCCAACTACGAGCATTGTTTTCACGCGAAGGCGATAATAATGGTCAGATGGGTGAATGCCGGAATGGGACTGGGGGACACTGGGATGATGTCCGAGAAGTGGCAGAGACGGAGTTGAAGTTGGAGTTGCATCTGGAGCTATTTTGTTTTTCCATTCCCTTTTCCCTTTTATTTCCATTCCTGTTTTCGCTTTCCTTGTCTTCACTCCTGTGTATTTATTTATCTTTTATGCCAGGAAATGGCCAAAGTGGTTTATTTGTTGGGGCCGCTTTCATGGCCAGCGGAATTGTTGTGGGAATTGGGTGGTACACCAGAGGGAGCGGGACAGGGGCAGGAGCAGGGGCAGGGGCAGGGTCGATGGTGCTTGTTTTCCCGGTGCGTACGGAGATAAACTGCGACAATTTGCCCGGTGAATGAGTGGAACTTTTTCGCCATCAGCACAAGAAACAAAAGCAAAACTTTTCCCAGCGGATTTCGCTCGCAGGATTCGCTCTCTCTCTCTCTCTCTGTGTGTGTGTGCGTGTGGACATTGCAATTTAAAATATAATTAATGGTCGTTGCCGTAATTTATTGAATTTGCATGGCACCAAGGCTGCGATGCTGTCATTTCTTGTTTGCCGTTTGCCAGTTGCCGTTTGCCATTTGCAGCTCCAACTCCTCCTGGCTGCTGTCCCCTCCCGGCGAGTGTCTGCACATGCACTCACTTTTGTTTTAATACACACTGGCCGTACAGTGTGCCAGTGCCTGGACCTGGGACAGTGCCTGCAACTGCACCTACTCCGACTCCGACTCCTCCGTATAGCTGTCGCCTGGATGCCTGGGAACGAAACAACAGAAACAACCCAATAATGACTGGGCGAAAGTCCATTTGGTGTGTGGCAAACAATCTTTCTCGCCTTTTTTTCTCCATCATTTTTCTTTTCTCTTATTCCCGGCTATCTCCACCTCTCCCTGTCTTCCCTCCCTGAGATACAGCCGCTTTGTGTGTTGTGGTGGTGGTGCCTGGGCCATCGCCAACTCATTCCTGCTTCCTGCACTTTCCATGTGCCCCACATTGTTCTATTTTGCAAAACTTGAAGAAGGCAACGCTCCATAATGGCTATGGAGCACTTTCCCCCCGTCGACCATTCCGTTGTTGCCACGTCCTGTGTGTCATGTGCGTTACTTAAAACATACAAAATGGCGTTTTGGCCGGGAAATCCTTTAAAAAGCGCCACACAACTGCTTGGCCCTTGGGCTGCCGCGGGGTAAGGTGGATCCGTGCGGAGCGCCAAAAGGGCCAACTGGGGTGCCCAAAAATTTACATACAAATTAGGGTTAATGAGCAGTGAAATTGTTATTTAACTTCAGTTCGCCCGTTAAGCGCTTTAAAGTGCTGCAGCACTCAGCACTCGGCACTTGAGTTCGGGTAGCGACCTGCTTCAAAAATATCTAAATATCGGAGCCACTTTGCGACACGTTTCGGAAATTCTCCTTAGCTGCTGGATAACCAAATGACCTTTCAGTGTGTCTGTCGTGTCGTTCAAAGACACCCACGCAGGGAGCAACAACAACATTTTAATTAATAATTGTGCGCACAATTCATAAATTGAATATTGCGCATACGCCACGCAATGCCACGCCGTGCCACGTGTTCTTAAATTAATTTTCATATTCATTTTTATATTCATTTTGCCTTTTTTTACTGCAGCAATGGGAAAATGAGGCAGCGCTGAACCATTGCGAGTTGTTTTATTTAAAATTTAATCAAACACTTTAATTTGATTAACAACGCACGTCTTTCGATATAAATTTATGGCCGCACGACGCATAATCAGAGGCCAGCAAGAGCACTGGAGTAACCGGAGACGGGAGACCGGACAGCCGGAGAACTGGAGAACCGGAGACCAGAGCCCAGAGACCGAATGCCAGAGTGCTCCACACTGACCAGCAGCCGTAAAAAAGGGTTGACTGTCTGCTACGCTTTTTCCACTTGCCACCCGTGCCACACACACACACACTCGCACTTTTCTACACTCGTTTTCAACTCCCGTCTGGGCTTTCAACACATCAACGCCGTCATTTGATATGCGTGCGTGTGACGGGGAGGGCCATGGGCGCCTCTAATAGCAGCACGTACGTTTGATAAAATATTTTATTGGCATGTATGGAGAGGGTGGGGTGGGGTGGATGGCGCCTCCTGACGGCCTGACGCGTCCAACGATTTTATAGATTTTTCTAATGCCCTGAAGCCGAAGGGGTTGGGTTTCCGTCAGTAGGTCTGCAGCCTGAAAACGAATGAATAGTCTGCGTACAGCCTCCAATCGCCATTCGAGCAGTCAGCAAGAATTTGTTCATTAAAAAATGATTGCAAAATTCGATACCCAAAGGCGGGCAGGCACTGCCTGCTGAGACAGTGTGCAGCCTTCGAGGGTCGAGGTTTCTTCTCAGTTATTGATTATGCTCTTTATTTTTATGCGTCTGCTTTCTGCATTTTTCATGAAATTTGTGCAACACATAAATCATTTTAATACACATCTTCAGCTGTGGAACGATGGCGTTTTTATTTGCCTACGTGTCTTTTGTGCCCCAGAGATCCCAGTCGGGGCTGTTGGTTTTTCCACAAACCTATCTCGTCAGGCGAATCTGAAATAAATCTTCGAATTCATTTCTGGTGCACGGAAGTCACGGCCCCGGTCAGCAAGTTTCGAATTTCGGCTCTCGGCTGGCTGTGGATATGTGTACGACAAATGACAAACAGTTGAATACTTCTGCAGCCGCTTTTCCTTGAGCACATTCTCTCTCGATTTGCTGTCAAAATGCTGCGGACTCTGATCCATCCATTCGTTCCGCATGTCTCGTCTGCTTGGCATAATTCCACAATTAGTTTGAGTCCCGGCAAACATCAAATTTATGCGCATTCGAGGAATCCGTGGGGAATGAGCTCCCGTTCATTGAACCTGTCCGCGGAGCTTCCAGAAATCATCGCACGGCCCACTAAATTGAATTCTTTGTTTTGGCAGAGGCAGTGCCACTGGCAGTGTGGCCCCCTGGCAGAATGGGCGAAAAATAACTTCAAAAAGCAAAGCAAAAGTTTCTAGCAAACGGCAATTTTCTGTTATTTCATTTGTTTGTTTGCTTATATTGCTGCTGCTCTCTGTACACTCTGATAAAAGGAGGGATATATTTTTTTCATAATTAAAAATTAATAATTGAATACGAGTATGTAATGGGATATCCTTTGGATATGTCGATCAACAATTACATAATGTGAAATTAAGTTTTTCTGCTTGCCAAATTGATTTTTGTTTATCTCGAACTGAGTTTTTCTTTTGGTGTAGCTGCCTGATGTTGTTCTTGTTGCTGGGTTGCCCGTTTGGAATTTTAAATATGGCGTCTGTTTTGTTTGAAACCGGAAACGAGTGTCTGTCAGTTTATTTGTTTGCTGCTGCTGCTGCTGCTGCTGATGATGATGTTGTTGTTGTCGTCTCCGTCGTGTCGGCCGCCCCGAAATGAAGTCAAGCAACTTTGCCAAAGGAAATGCCGCCTAATGTGTTCGTTTGTGTGTGTGTTTGTGTTTGCGTAACTGTATTTGCAATTGCCATTTGACAGCGGCGCTGGAAAACGGGGTCTACGGATATTACATTTACAATAGGTTTGATTTTGCTTAAGTGAAACTGCTGCGACACGAAATGCCAAATAATGCCATTCACACACACTATTGCTGTTATGGCTGTATTTTCCCGATGGTAGAATCGTATTGAATGGGATGTTCAGGATAACCTGAAGGATTTTTTGTGTAAACTATTTCATGGACCTTGCTTTCCAGACCATAGCTATCCCCCTCTTAATTTGCTGCCATCCACAGCTCTGTTCGCTTAATGGAACAATGGTGGAGGCCTAAATCCCGGACACACTCAGGCAGTCAGAAATATTTGTACATACAAATGACACAAATTTCCTTGGAGCTAATAAAGTTGTGTTAAAATTCTAAATGGTTCATACTTTTCGGCACTTTAGTTTTAATGCTTATGACGCTGCTGTTTGGCATGCAAAGTGCAGGGAGCAAAATGGGGTACTGAGTGGAGTGACAGCTTCCTGGACACACCCAGTTGGCCGACTTCCTTCCCCTTTTTGGCCAACTACCTGACATGGTTGCCAAAAACTAGATTTGCCACTCATTATGCCAGGCACAATAAATATTTGCCTATCATTTTGGTATTTGCATTTGGCAAACAAAATTGATGAGAATATGGGTTGCCGAGCACTCGGGAGTGCGGCCACAAATTGAATTGGGCCAAGCAGTGGGCCATTAACAAAACGGAATATTGCTTATCGCCATTCGCAATGGGTTTGTGGGCATACACACATCAGGACACGGAGCGAACCCTTCAGGACATGCCACAATACACACACACACATCTACATTTGATATTTATGCAGATTTTTGTTGCTGTGGTAGTTTCAGCTGCTGCTGCCTCGTAATGAGTAGCAGATAAACATGGCGATAAATTACTGCATTTTTGGGCATTCATTATTTACTATGTGCCACACGCACAAGCACACACACGAACACATCGAATGCCATAATGTCATATCTACACTTGGAAAAAATAGAAATCATTTCAAGCTAATAAAGAGGTCTACAATTACACATGTAAATCCATTAAAAAATTTACAAAATGCATATAAAAAATGATCTTTAAAGTAAGATAAGTGCATGGAACATGCCTGTTTTTTATTCTCTGTGTAAATATGTACGCACTTAAATCAGAATCGTCCTTGCTGCTGTCATAGGGCTGCTTTATGGCCGCATTTCCCGGCGATTCTAGCATTGCCTCGGCACAACAAATTTTAATTAAATACAATGTGCAGCAAGCAATGTGCATATGTAAATGCAAATGGCTTGAATGCTTGCGGGGTAGAATGCAAAAACAACAGCAACAACAACAAAACACAATGCAAAGAGCGGGGAAAAACCAGAAAAAGAACGGGGCATAAAAAAGACGTCAAAGTATTTAGCGCACAATGCAACGGAATGTCGACCAGAGCTCTGAAATAAATGAAGAACAAAATTAAACGACATGGCCACACCATTAAGCGGCACTTGCTCTCTTTATGCTCTTCCCCCTCTCTCTCTCTCTCTCTCTCTCTGTGTCTATATTCCACTGCAATTTAATAATTCGCACTGACAATGAATGCACTTGCTCATTTGCCATTTGCTGCGCATTCAAATTTGTTTCTTATTTCTTGCAAAAATGTGTGTGTAAAACATGCCTGGGGGGGTGGGATGGAAAAACGCATTTGACAACCTGCAAACAAACAGAGTAAAACTCTGGGAAAGCGGGAATAAAAACTGCAACTGGAAATCGTACAAATTGCTGCATGTTTGGAGGAGAAAAAAATTAAGTTTTTGAATGCTTGTTGCTGATGCCAGCCCGCCCGCTGGCGTAGAGTTGTTTCTGCCTGCCGTGACAGATGGGTGGACATTTTGTCAGCGTGCATGAGGAAGAGCTGGCGAAAAAAAAATGGCAAGAAACATTAAGTTTAGCAGCCAACACGATGCTCGAATACTCTCTTTAGAAAGATGTGCAAAAAATACAATAAACATGGAAGAAAAATCTCAATCTAAGAGCATACATTGAAAGGTGCCACACGTATAGCTTCGTTTACGGAAAAAACTGAATCTGCCACCTTTAAAACCATTTTTTTATCTGTTTGCAACATGCACAAAGTAGCTTATTTTATTAAATGTCATTCGATAGCTGACAATGTACACCCATAAAGCCCACATAAATGGTTGGTATTCATCTGGATGGCAAACCATATCCCATAGTTAAAAATACTCCGTCATAAGGCTCTTACGAGCAGCACAAAAAACAAATTGTTGACGCCAGATACAAACAATTTGCAATTCAACAGCTAAAGGGATCAGCAGGGACAAGCGCATTTGCAGCTGGGTGTGGATGCTGCTGGATGCTTGGGGATGCATTGCAATGGGTCGGGGGTGCAGCTGGAGTCAGAGGATTTGGCAATCCTACACATGTTAATGTCGAAGAGAGAGTTCTGTTGGGTTTTGGTTGTGTTTGGTTTTGGTTTTGGTTTGGGTTCTGCTTCTGGTTTTGGGTTGGGCTGTCTCTGGGCGTTATCAACAGCTGTCTATCTGTGCGTTCCACTTCAGTTGTTTGCTTGTCTGACGTTCTTTTTTTTCGACTGTCGGTTCTTACAATTTGCATTGCACTTAAAACACATTTGTTTTTGTGTCGATTCATCGATTGGTTGCTGCTGATGCCGGGTCTGCCTCCGTTTTTGCTGAAATTAATGAATTTGTTTGCATGGGAATTTGGGCGAGTCCCGATGCTCACACTCACAGGCTTTGGAGCTTGTCCTTAATGCTAGGGAAAAGCCAGCAGCAACAATTCAGAGGAAACCCGACCAAGCAACCATCTTCATTTAGTCCTAATTAGCCGAAGCCGAAGTGATTGTTTCTTCTGTGTTAATTGGCCCAGACTTTGTGTTCCCTTTGGCCTTGGTCGTTGAGAGCACGCTCAATTAATGCCACATGTGGCAAACACCTGGTCCAATACCCAAGCCCATGTCCATGCCCCCCAGAGGTCATAATTAATTGCTTATTAATTTATATTGTTGCGTTTGCGTAACTTGCGGACTCATTATGGTCAATCAGCAGGCGTCGCCCTGCTCGTGTGTGCTCCTTGGCAACGCCCAGCCATTTAACATTTCATTAACAATTTAGAGTGCTTAAGCAGTGGATGTGAGCAGTGTTTTGAGGACTCAGCGGGGGGAGGAGAACGTGGCCAAAATGACTGAAAAGAAAACACTTAATGAAAATATTACTCGAGTGCGAGTGCGACTGCGAGTAAATTGAAAGCCAAATGCATTTTAATGCCGCATTTTCAACTAAAATGAAGCACAAACATCCACATCCACATCCGCATCCGCATCCTGCAGCCGGAAGCCGCAATGTGCAATAAAGATTGCAAAAGGGGCCACGGCGCGTGAGTGTTGGTGAGCAGTGGGTGGTGGTGCTCCTGCTCCTGCTCCTGCTGCTTGCAGGTCGGATGCTGAACCAGAAACTTTGAGGCAGCAGCACGTAAAGATCGTTGCCATTGATTTATGCGCCGCGTGCCACTGCGAGCGTGAAGCGTGCAACAAGCCCCGCAAGCGGGAGCACGGAGAGACGAACGACAAGAATGGAGTGCGCTGGCACAAAGCGCTGACCATGGTGCTGTGTGCAGTGTTTGTGCTCCAGCTCCTGCTGTGCTGCTTGACGTGTGCTCCGAGGCCAGCTGGTAAATAAGTGTGTCAACGTTGGCCCTGGCCTCTACTTAGCTCGTTTCGCTAGCAGCCAGCCGGCAGCCGGCAGCAAGCAGCAGCCAAATGAAGCGCGCCCCAAAGTATGCAACGATTTTTTGTGCGCTTCTTGTCACAGGAAAACGTGCCCGTGCGCGGAATGCTACTCGCCACTCGCGAAATTTGATTAAGTCCACATTGGCGATGAGTTCATTGCGCGCACAAAATGATTCGCTTTACTCCGAGAATCTGCATAATGGGTGGAACACGGCACATGCCCACAGCGAAAGCCATTGCCATGGCCATGGCGCACCCATCACGAAGCCATCGAAAGCCACGAACATGGTAATTAACGGACAGCTCGAACCTGCTGGAACAGTGCAGTACAGTTCCTGTACCCCCCTAAAAACCTAAACCAATTACAATTGCTGGCCTGCCCAAAGTTGTGTCTGTCAATGGCATCAATGTTCGATTTTTGTCACCCATGACATGCGTTCCAGTTGGCAGTTGGCTCAATGGTGTGGCTGTGGCGCCTCGTGGCCTGGCCATGCCACTCGCACATTGTCAGGAGTGCCACAACTAGAGCGTTGATTGCTGAGCTCACTTATGTATGTCGCTGCATGCGGCACGAACGAGGCACTGGCGAGGCAGCAAAACCAAATATAAAATGCAGCCCGTGTAGTTCCTCGAACTTATACCGAACACATATTGAATGTTGTGGCAGCGAACGTGCCGGATACTTCGGTGTCCTTGTGCCGCGACGAGCTCTTGTAGAGCGGCTTCGAATGTGTTTCAATTAGCCTCGATAGCGAGTGTGCTGCACTTTAATTATTCATATCTGCCGCAGTGGCCTGGTATAAGCTTATAATGAGCACAAATAAATGATAAATTATGCAGAAACGAGTGGTGTGGGGCAGTAACCATGAATGCCAAGACATCTTGTAAGCCAGTCGAGCAATTTGGCCAAGATTTGCAGCTGTTGTCGCCGCTGCATGATTTGCATTAGCCACACCCAGCACCGCCCTCGAGAAGAAAGCAGCTCCTTCGATTTGCTTGCCACACTCTCGCTCTTTTTTTGTGTGGCCCATGTGATGGCGTGGCAATTTTTTGGTGCTGCTGCTGCTGGTGCTGGTGCATGTTGCACGTCATGTTGGCCATGTTGCGGCTGAGCACAGAATGCGCCCACTGATTTATGAGCTCTGAGTGTTTATTTGCTGCCTGTGTCCAAAAGTTGCCTCGCGCAGATTTATGTGCACCGAAAGACAAACCGCATGCAGCATCTTAAGGCAAATAAACTGCACTAATAAGTGGTGGAGTGTCCAGGAACGGAGAGTGGAAAGTGGCAGGACTACAAGGCAATAGACAAAACAAATGTTGGCAAAAGTTCACAAAGTTTCGGGTTGGCCAGTGGCAGCATAAATCGTTTTATTGAGCGCGTCAAGCAAAAACTTGCAACCGACCAACGAGTCAAAGCCAGCAGAAGAAGGGCTCAGGGCTCAACTAACAAGGCCAATAAAGCGTACAACTTTTGCAAAATCCCAGCCCCAAATTGGCAACAGCAGGCACCGCTCAAAAGTGTTGGACAGTCTGGGCCTGGCCAATTGTTAATGGCTAATTATTTGTAGCTAACGCTTTTCCAATGC
Organism: Drosophila subobscura; assembly: GCF_008121235.1. NCBI lineage: Eukaryota > Metazoa > Arthropoda > Insecta > Diptera > Drosophilidae > Drosophila > Drosophila subobscura. The sequence goes on along the minus strand of NC_048533.1, from coordinate 22,565,771 downwards.
TGCGCCTATAAAAACCAGAGACAAAAACCAAACATTTCTTGGCAAGCAGTTGAGACATTTCCCAACACATTTCACACACACAGAGAGTAGAGTCCACCGAGTGGACACGCAAAAAGGAGACACCACCGAAAAAAAAGAATGCACATAAATTTTACTTAGCCAAGTTTTGAAAGAGTTTCGGCTGCCAAGTGGCAAGGAAAGAAGTCAAAAGAAGTGCAAAGAGCGATAACAACAATAAGTTGCAAGGATTCCTCCAGTGCACAATGCACAAGTGGCACGATAGTTGGCCATACTTTTTCGCATTGCCAATGCAGCGCAGACAAACACCATCCCAAAATGGGATCCCCCCAAACCATGGCTCTCTGATGAAACGCTCTCAATAGTTGGAGCCCGTTTACTGTCAGCCTCGAAGGGGGTGCGGGGTGGCTGGTGGTGGAAATTTATGCCAGTTTAACAAGCAGCTAGGCAACAGCCAGGTTCCGTTACAGTTTCTTGCAGCAAATAGGCATAAATTTGCATTTAATGTAGTCGACAAAAAGGCCACAAGAGGCCCGGTAGCCCAGAGCTTGGGTAAAGGGTGAAGGGAAAAAATGAGCAGCACAAATGCCAAAAATTATTCTGCTATTTAGTATATAATTTCCTGGAATAGTCTTGGTCTGGTGTTGGCCAGGGGTCGGGTTGGGGTTCGGGGTTTCTGGTGTGGTATGGTTAGGTCCTGTCCGGTCTGGTCCGTTCTGGTTGCAGTCGCCAGGTGCCATTAAAGCCGCATAAATTTTTTAAAATTTTGCAAATTTGCAATGCAAATGCCTTACACAGGCACACACACACACACAAAAACACATGCAAACACAAATCGTTTGTATTTTCGCGTTCTGCATGTGGTGCCCGCAAAAGCGTTTGGGTCAGTCTATTAAAATGCAAAGAGCCGCCACTCTATACCTCTCACTCTCTTTCTCCCTTTCGCTCTTTCTCTCCCTCTCCTACTCTCTATGGCCCACTCTTTCTTGCCGGCCGGAAGTCCATTTTGTCTTGTCGTTCACATCATAAATATAGCCGGGCAAATGGCGGCTCTGTTTATGGCTTAGCCCTGTCCCTGTGTGTGTGTGTGTGTGTGTCTGTGTGTGCTGCCGCTTTTAATGACAATTTGTTGAGTTTTGCATACAGTTTGAACGAATTTCATTTGACACATATTCCCGACTCCTTCCAGTCTTCGTTCGTCGTGTGGTTCTTCGTTTTTACTCAATTTTTCTTCGCATAAATTTAAATAATTTTCCCTTTTGACGCTGAAAGTGGTGTGGAGTGTGCGGTTTATGACACGTTCGCCCGACAGTGGCGTGGCCGCACACAAGAAGGGGGGCAGTGTGTCTGACAGTCCTCCTGCCACGAATGGACAGCATGGCCATGAGTCTGGAGTAGCTTTCAGGGCTTTTGCCCATCACTCAACCATCGAATTTTCAATCAATCTAATCGGTGCGCAGACCCCTCCCACTCAGTGGCCAGGCCAGGCCGCTGTCCTTACATGTCATTTGACGCACCAGCCACGAGCCAGACCAGCCACCAACGCGAATGTCTTATTCATGCGCCAGGCCTGCCGTTATGCAATGATAAATTTATGACCAATCCCCCAGTCTGCCAGTCACCGCAATGGACTTCCTTCCCGCCCGAAAGTATTGCTACATTATATTGAAAATCAAAGTTCGTCCATCAAATATGCTAAAATTGTTGGCTAGTTATAGTTGTAGCAAAATTTAACACACTCAAAAAAACACAAAAATTAACGCACATTTCAACAGAAAGTGGAGAGTTAATTTACATGAATATATAAACGAATTGTGTATGACTATGTTTTATCTTTAAATAGAATATTTAAATGGATTTTTTCAATTGAAAAAATTTAATTTTTTCGCTGCATGCATACTCGCTGACACACTTTCATTTTCATTGTGGTCGTTCTTCTCTTTTTGGTTTATTATTTTCCACACGAATGCTTCGACATGACGAAAGTTTACTAGTCGAAAAAGACACAACAAATAAATAAAAGGAGAAACAAAACAAAAGGACTACGACTAGGACTAGGAAGACATCGACAAAGTTGTCGACGCTTCGCCCTCGCTGCTTGTCACTTAAAGCGAAAAACAATTTTTCTCTAGCTGGAGAGTGTGTGTGTGTGAAAGCTATCTGAAAACCAATTTTCGTTGCTAAATTGATGTTTATAGCTATGTACGATGACGACAACGATGAGAATGAGAATGAGAATGACGATGATGCGCCCGTCGATGGCTATGATGGGCTTGTTGTGGCCACCGTTCGTCGCCCCTGATGAAGACAAAGTGCCAATGCGAGCAAACTAAACGCCAAGGCAAGCCGAAAGCAAGCCAAGTAGCTAGCTGCTGCAAGGCCCCAGTCTGCCTCCCAGAAAGTGGCAATGAAAATCCTTTTCGAAGCGACGCGACGAGACGCGTCTCGAATCAACTCAACTCAACTCTATTCGACGCGAGACGAGCCAAGGCGAGACGAGACAACTCGAGTAGACAATGTCTGGGAGCTCGGTTTGACAGCATTTTGATGCTTCCGCTTGTAATTTATGTGACACTTGCAGTGCCATAGATCAGGCTGCCTGCAGAGGGCGGGGAACGGGGGGCGGAAGGAGCCATGACACTGCTGTTTAGTGTGGTCCTCGTTTTTATGAGGTCCTTTGTGCCAGTGCTTGATTTCCTTGAGCAAATTTGATCAATTGAAATAAGCGATAAGTGAGTGCCAACGACAGGTATTCATGCGCCACTCAATGGACTATTCAGTTAATTAGATGACAAAGGAAATGGCTGCGACACATATACATACATACATATGTATGTATATATGTACATACATACATATGTAATGTATATTCATTTTGTTTGTATGTCTGGCTAATGCTTGCCATGTTCAACAATCACTCTGCTGACGCGTGATGTTGCACTTGCCGCGCACAATTCGAGTTGCATATTAATTGAAGCGCACTCCCCCCACACACACACATTTGATGTGGGTGGTGGTGAGATGAGGGTGCGGTGCGCTGCGGTTAAAGGGGCTAGCTTTTCAAGTCACGCCTCAGCTCCTGCTCGTAACCGACTGAGTCATCAGCTACTTGCCACTCGCCTGCTGCCTCATGCCCGCTGCCACTTTCCACTCTGCATTGTGAGTAATTTAAAACGTTTGGCTGCGCTCTCTTTCACCCTCCATGCACCCTCTACCTCCCCTCTACTACGATTTCCACTTGCCATGAATGCATTTGAAATGCTTTTCTCCTGCTCACAGCCCGATGCGCTCGAGTCGCACCCCAAGTTGAGTGCAGCACTGGCATGGCCATTATCTTGGGCATATGTCTAAGTCAGATCAAAGCCATAATGCTGGCTGTGCTGCGAGTGGGGCATAAGTGCAAATGACAGCGATATTAGGGGGCAATTAGATGTCAGCATCGCCACCGCGGAAGTATATCCTGGGACAAATGAATTCTTTTTATGCGAGATGGCTGGCAAATCTGAATTTTGCGGTGATCAAAGTGGGAAACACCCAATCGAAAAGCCACCTGTTTTGGTATTATTAAAAAGAAAACAATTGAATGCGTCATCAGCAGACATCAAGCTAAAGAATGATGTCAAGACTTTTAGTCTGTCAGCTGCTTAAACAGCCGTTTCTTTCAATTAGATTCAGTGTCACTGACTATTAGAATCAAGAGCACGAGTGAGCTGCCCCCCAGACAAAACCGAAATGTATCCGTCGCTCGTTAGACATTTGATCGGATCCGCTTGCAGCTGGCGGATAGAAGCAAAAGTACGAGTACTTCAATGAATCTGCTAATATTGTCTACGCTGCTGTGCTTGGCTAGCTACGGTTCCATTGCCCCTGTGAGTGGCATGTTCTTTGAGCTGTCGGACAGTAAGGACGATGATTTCATGGGCGGCATAAAGCAATACTTTGGCAGCCTGACGGCAGCGCCTGCCACTCCAGACACGAACGCCAGCCACAACAAAACTGCCGGCCAGCCGGTGGGGGCATCATCATCAGACTTTTACGATGAAGTGGACACGGCACTCGAACATGCAACAGATACCGTGGACGGTCTCTGGCAGCAATTTAGAAAGGTAAATGCAAAAGGCAAGGAGTAGTAGCGTAGTGGATGAGGCACAAACATCGAGCTTTTCGTGCTTTACAGGGTCTGCTTAGCCTAATGGGCAGTTTCAGTGGCGGTGATGATAGCAGCGATGTGCCAACGACTACTCCCAGTTTGCAGCAAATGAAGCCAATTTCGAGTGAAACGTCCGCTATTTCAACAACTACTACAGCGCGGGCTCCAACTATAATAGAAATAGTAACAAATAAAGTAATAACAGATGCAGATATTCCAGCAACAGAGGCAACAACAACAACACCAGGAACTTCATCGACAGTACCCACAACTACAGTTGCTCCACCCTCCACCAGCACCCCCACTTCTGGCCCAATGTGAGTCTAGTCTGGGTTTGGAAATAAATATTCTCTCGCTTGGCCTTCACATCGGATATTGCTCGTCATTGTTTGCTCTCTCCACAAAGGTACGACGAGTATTTGTACATCAGTAGAGTAAATATATGACATTTGTGGAATTAATGCCGCTGCTGTGTTCTTTCTTTCTTTATTTGCGCAAATGTCGCGAGGCTCCCCTCAACGCCAACGCCAACGCCAACGCCAACGCACTGGTCTGTCCGTGTCATCATTCGCTGATCAGTCATGATTCGGTATCGAGGGTGCTGCTTGTCTGCTTTTCTTGTAATGTTTTTCGCTGTGGAGAATGTCCTTTCTGCTCCTATTGGGACACCGCTGGATATGTCCGATCGTTATGTGACCTTTGATTTAGTTTTTGAGTCAAATGATTTACCACTAGAACTGGACCTTCAACTGCTGCAGAAGCTACAGAGTCAGAATGGTGAATTTGTTCGCTTAAATTTTAAAATTCTTACTCACGCAGACTGCTTTTTAGGATTGGATGTGGTCCGCATGCAGCTGCTGCAACTGAATTTGATGAAACTGTTGGTCGTCTTGGATATCTTCATCTTACTTTGTGTTTTTTTCTATGCCAGAGACAGCAGTCACCATCAAATTCAAATTGTAAGCTAAATATCGTAGATTTATGTAGAATTAATCATCAGAAAATCAATGTAAATTACTGTCTGCATTTTGCTCATGTTTTTGTGTCAGTATTTTAGAATATTTTATAAGGAACCTCTAAATACACTGGGAAATCAAATCTAGGATTAAAATAAATATTTTCTAAATAGATTTTTTTGTCTCTCGATACACATATGTACATACATGCACTCAGAGGAATAAACAATGCATTTATTTTCATATTTAGATTCAAATAATTGCCTTATAAATTTAATAAATTATATCCATGGCAATATTTTATATTTTTAAATCAGTTATAATTTTCAAAAATTATGTTATAAATACCAATTTATATTTTCCATTGTTCTCTCTGTGTGGAAAATCGTTCTCGAATTTTATTCGCATTGAAATGTGTTCACATAATCAATGAGGAGGCCATTATGTCCTCTGCCTATTTAAAATAAACAGTTTTTGGATAATTATGGCCCCATTTACAGCTGGTCGGTTGCAGATTGCATAAAACCTGGACAGCCTGCTCCCTACAGCAAAATGCATTGCTAAATATCGACAGCAGTTGGCTCTATTCGTTTGTTTGTTTGTTTGCCATTTGAACTTTTTGGTTCATAAATATTAACGGCTATTAAAACACACTGAAATAGTCGTCGGACGGGCGGCTGGCTGCAGGCCAGGAATTAATTTTAAAATTTAAAACTAACTGCATGCAATTTACGCGCAGTTTTGCCCAGGCTCTGGCGATCGTGCTGGCCAAAAACCGATGGCAATTCCAGCCCAAATCATCAGGTGGTTGGTGGTGGTGGGGGTCCGAGTAAAGGGCCAAGTGTAAGTCGTCTCGGCCTAATGTTCGTTTAATTAAATGCGGAAATTGAGCAAGTGAGCAGGGTGCAGGGAGGGCCGCTAGTACAGGGAGTCAGGAGCCACTGAGTAAGTGGAACACCAGTGACCAGGCAAGCGTCGAGCCGTGTCCAAGTGTCCAGAGTGGACCCGGCAGCAACTTTTTACCAAGTTGTACGAAATATTAAAAACGGAAAACACTTTGGGGCAACTAATTCTCTCTGGCTTGCTTTCGCCTACCCGTTCTTTCAGCACACTCTTTTGCCCTGTATTCCCATTATTTTATATGCGCTTTTTTTCCTTCTTCTTTTTGGCAGCTTTCTTGAGCTCAAGTCGGTGCTGTCTGGGGCACTTTAGGAGTGAAGAGTGGAGTGGCGTGGCATGGTGTGGCGTGGCGTGGCATAGAGTGCCAAAGGAAAAAGGAAGCAAGGCGGCGCAATTAGCAAGTTTACTGCATGAAATTATGAAACGCTTAATAAAAGCATGCTAGAGAGAGTGGAAAAAAAGGGGCAGGAGAAAAAGGTGGCAGGGTATTCGCACAATATATTAAAACACACTTCCCCATACAAGTGCCGGGCAAGTTAATTAAAAGGCTCGCATATTTGAAAAGTTTCCCCCATCATTTGCCATCGCCATCGTTCTGGCCATCAGCATCATCCAGCATCGCCATTGCCATCGTCCTATCCTGGCCTGGCCATCATCATCCCCATCATCAGTGTCAGCATCAACATCAGCATCAGCGATGGCTTCGGGATCGGGGCTGCAATTTAATCATGTAAGTGCTGGCAAATTGTTGGCTAAAATTAGAGCCAGACAAATATGGCGCATACGCCTAGTATCCGCGTTAAAAGGATGTGTAGCTTTGTAGCTTCCGCCTCCGGATTTCGCTCGCTTCCATTCGTGCTTCCATCCGTCCGCTGTGTTGTTGCTGTTGCTGCTGTTGCCAAGTTTTATGCTAATGGTTTTCGTTTAAAGCCAAAAGTAATTTATTGTTGTCAGCGGGCGCCATCAAAAATGTTGCTGCACATTCATTATGGCCAAAATGTACATATGTATGGGTACATACGAGTATCTATGTATTTGCCCCTCTCTGTGTGTATTTTTCGGATGTATCTGAGTGTTTTGCGGCCTGGCATGCATTAAAATTTTAGCCGAGAAACAATGCCTCTGCCGCTGCTGCTGCGAGCCGAAAAACTTGCATAGAAATGAAGTTAGCCAAGGGGAAAAATGCTCACAAAGTGAAACAAAATATTTTGCTGCAAACAGTCTTCCATCCATTGTTTTTTCTCCCATTTGTTATTTGTTGAATACGTTTTTTTTTTAAGACGCAAATAAAGCCTGGCTGGGCATTGTTTTAATCATCCCAAATGCTGATCCAAGTTCCTTGCTTCAAAGGTTACTTTAAATGAATGCTCGGCTTGTTTGTACAGCAACTAAATTTAAATATTCTACTTTTTCCTTTAGTTGAGATTTCCTCATGCGCTGACACTCTCTCTCCACCCTCCAAACTCTACCCACCGTTTCTCTCTATATCCAATGTGACACGTTCTCGACGTTTTTGGCCCGGCTCGCCCAACTGCCCCACAACTATGCCACAAGATAAAACAGCCGCGAACTTTGCAACATGTTTACGGTAAAAACGTGATTTTCGGCACAAAAACCGGCGCGGACCAAGCCGCTTGACCAAATGTGGCCAAGAGGCGAACTCCGGCTCGAACCGAAACCCTTTGCCAACTGTAAATAAGTTGAGTTAAGCGGAGAGGCACGCGCGAGGCACCACCACCATTACCACCACAGCCCCCGGACCAAGGCGAATGCCCAACCACAGCCATAAAAATTAAACATTTGTAGCTTTGTCACGTTTGTGTTGACACTTTCTTATCACTGCGGAGCGGGGGTGGCATAAGGGTCCCGCCCCCGCACAGCACTCGACCCCAGCCTAAATATGTGCGTGTGCGTGTCAGCTTTGACTGCCACAGCGACCCCCACCTGACCCCAGCCGAAAGAAAACTTCAGGTGTGTGAGAGCCCCAAAAACACGCAATCGCATTTGCCACACTGACACACATATAGCACCATATGCTGTGCGATTTCATTAAAATCGGGCAAGTGCGGCAACGTGTCGGCTGCGGCATAATTTGAGTTTTATAATTAAATGGAATGGCAGAACCAGACTCCACATGATCTTTGATTTGAAGTAGGTTTCGTTTGGGGTTTGCCCAGCAAAAGCCGCCTTTCTATTGCCTCTCTATTGAGTGTGATTTTTGCTGTGCTTGCGCTGTCACATTTGGTTGGGAACTCTTGGACGAAGGCAGCTTTGACATTGCCACACCACTGCCATCTCAGTTTTCTGTTCCTCTCCTTTGTGGTACCGCACTTGACACATGCGGCCGAGTGCCTGACCATACGTCCTCGTTTCCTCGTAGTCTGAGGCACAGGCACAGGGCACATGCAGCACTCTATTCTGACCAGCTCTCTCTCTTGGCCAGCATCTAATGCGTTGCTCTTGGCCCAAACTGGGGTTCGATAATTTAATTTGCATTTTGTATCCCGGATACTCTAGTTCGCATGCTGAGATACATTTTGTGGCTTGAATTTATGACATGCCATTTGGGTTTGAGTTTCAGTTTCAGCTTCAGTTTCGAATGAAGGAGGAGCGCCCAAGTGGGAGCTGGAGATGGAGCTGAAGCACCAGGCGGCAAGTTGTTGGCAACTTTGTTGCCATGCAACTTTAATGAGTTGACGCACGAGACCACAGAACTTGACACCCAAAGGCCTTAAATTGAAAAAGTTTAATGAGCATGCGTATTTGATTAAGCCAGAAAGACACTCACTCACTCCAGGAGCCCCAGAAGAGTCTCACATCTCTCGTAGGTGAGAGGCAAGGCATGGTTGCTGTGGCTTCCTTTGTGCCCAGAGGCCATAATGAAAGTTGCAGGGTGCACATTTATTGACAATTCCGGCTTGGATGTGACACCACTGCCTGCCTGCCTTTGACACCTGTGAGCCAATGGAAAAAGTGTCCTGCCCAGAAGAACCAAAAAATCATATATCTTTGCCATATTCTGTGAGGCATGGGCCGATGGTTAAGGCAAGGCAAGGCAAGTCATATTCTCCCTCTTCTCTGCCAGGCAACTTTCCCACTGTGAGTTGGGAAGTTTTTAAAAGTGCCGAGGGAAGCTGCAGGGTGACAAAAGTCCTGTGGCGTGGCATTGCTTATTGCTGGCAATTCAATTAAATGCAGAGCTCCATGAAATACACTTTGAAGGCAATGCAAGGATGAGATGTGTACTTGCCGCCGGCCAGGAAAGTTCCTTTTCCAGGGGATTTTTTCTGGTTACGAATAGGAAATCCATAAAATGCATCACATGCCATCAAAGGCTCAAAAGTTTTTTCACCCTAGCGTAGCATAGGAGTACGAATCGCAGGACGAGTATAGGTGCCAGGACATTTATTATTTGGCAGGCGTAGTGCAGATTTTCGGGTCTCGCACTGTGCCACGAGTATTTGTCTCAATTGCAATCAAACTTTCTGGTTCTTTCCATTTTGTTCAGTTTCGTTTTGCTGTCTTACTGCCGTCTTCTCCTTCTGCTTTATTTTTTGTCACGCAAATTGCACCAAAGTTGGATTGACTTGGGCGGGAAATTAAGTTGATGGTTTCCTCTTTGCCAGTCTCTAGTCTCAAGTGCTGGGACTCGGGACTTGGGACTCGGGGTCCTGTCCTCCCTTTGTCAGTTTGCTTGAGTGTTTGTTTTATCCGTGCAACTGCTGCTGCAGCTGCTCCTCCTGTTGAGTTGCCAGTCAGTTTCGTCGCCTTCCCAGACTTCTCAGCCTCTGCCTCTGCCACTGCCTTGTACTTACTTATTTAACTTGCAATTTTGTCAAAATTTCGCAAGCATATTAAAAAGTTTTCGGATAGCTTGTAAGTGGCGCACTTGCCTGAAATAATAGCAGACTCCTGGCAAGGATGCACTCTTTAATTGTCGAAGCTTAAGGAAATCAAGAGTGCACACAAAACACAGAACACAGAACAGCACAGAACAGCACAGAACAGAGCTGAACAGAACAGGGAAGAATATAATAGAACAGCACAGCACAGAACAGAACACAGATAAAGCTGGGCTACAATGCACTCAAGCGCATTGACTTTCAACCAGCTTTGACTTGTGCCAAGCCAAGCGGAGACAGGGCCAAAGTAGCTCTCGGTTGACAACGCCAAGCCAAAAGGAGGTTCGGTACCGAACCCATTCCCTGAAAATCAATTGGGCAATGTGCAAGATGCCTCTGCATCTGCATCTGCATTCTGCCATTGGGCTTTGGCTCTAGCTCTGGCACTGGCCCTGTCCCTGCTGAGCTGGGCTGAGGTCTCTCAGGGTGGCTGTTTGTCTAAGATGCGGGCCGCAAACCACTCTGAGAGCTGCCTTTCGCATTTTGTTTGGCTCACTCTCTCGCGTGGCATTATGCATATGTTTGTGCCTGCAAATACTCGCCGTAGCATGGGGGGAAAAAACTGCATGCCAACTTTGATTTTCGCTCATGCCTCCGGCAACTGTTTGTTTGTGTTGCGCCCTCTCGTTGCAGCTTAATAATATATTGTATCGACAGGCAGACTAATTGCCAAATGCTGCACGTTGCGTATGCCATTGTCTCATGGAATGCGCCATTTGTGGCGCTCAATGATTGAATGAGTGTGGAGTTCGTGTGTGAGTGTGTTTGTTGTTATAGGGCGATTAAATTACGTTTTGTTTGACTGGAGGCCATTCCCGGTGGGTGGAATCAGTGGCTGTGTGGCTGTGTGGGTGGGCGGAATGTTGCCATAACACACACAATGTAGAGATGAGGTGCGGTGTGCTGTGCTGCGGCTGGTTGGGAGGCGGGAGAGTAAATCTAGTGCATTTACCATTTGCATTTTCCCCGTAACAGTTTGTTAAGCTTTGAACTTTTGCAAATTACATGAGTCCTGCCACAGGATGTATGCTGTTTACTACTGCCTCCCCCCCTTGTTGTTGGCCCATGTTCGTTACGGCTGCCAGTAGGAGTATCTGTGCACCGTGCAGGTGTTTGTCTGTGTTAATGTGTCACAATCTGCATTGGCGTTAAAACCTCAGCCAAAGCCCAGCCTTTGGTCACTCCTGAGGGCAGAGCAGGATCGAGTTTGGGCTGGCCAAATGCATTTGGGATTCGTCTACAGTTTTGGCCCTTTGAAATTGAATTTGTTATCAAATTAGTTGCATCAAATTACCATTAGGTGGCAATTTGATGATGCCACTGCCCCCGGATTCTGGTCCTGTTCTATTTCTGAGGCATACTTAATGTGTGCCTGTGCGGCTGAGGGTAGAAAAAACAAAAAGATTTGCTGAAATAATGCCATGCCATGGCACCATTACTGCGCCACATCGCTCCAGCCAGGCGATGCCAAACATATTGCGGCAGCTGTCCATGGACTCAGCCCATATCCCACTTCCAGTGTAGGGTAAATAGGGTGCGCGCCTGGCGAGACAAGTGCATTACAACATGCTAGGTTATTGATGTATGTTTGCATAATGTTTGCAGACGGAACTATACCAAAAGGAAAGGGCAAGAACTGCTGCTGCTGCTACTAGTGGCCTCGGGGGCCACAAGACCAACCCGGGCCAGGACCAACACAGGACATGACAGAAGGACGGCCTTGTAGACAAGGAGTATGCTAATAATGTTTGTGCTTCAATCACATGGAAAAACAATATTGAAAAATACAACTTGTGTGTGGCATCCACGAGCAATCGTTTAGGGCCAAAGCTCTACTTCCATTGTTTATATTGCCAGACCGCTTGTACTGCTGCCACTGCCGCTGCTTCCTTCCTTCCTTTCGTCCTGCTTTCAGACTTATAAAGAGTTATGACAATGTTGTGTCAAAGTGTTATTTGCCCTATTTTGTCGCGGCCCAAAGTAGCAGAAGTGGCAGGAAACAATATGAGGAGGAGCGCGCTTAGATAGCTGGCAAATGATCCAATTCGTTTGGGGTTAAGCGCCCTTGCGCTGGAAGATGGAGCGGTTTCTGCAAGCTGCGGTTGATTGAGCAGTTGTCAAGGTCCTTGAGAGCACCACGGACAGAATTACCAAAGGGAGAAGATGAAACACGACGTGCTCCATTCCATTTTTTTGTGTAAATGGTTCGCAAAAATTAGTCCGATTTGGCTTTTGGCTTTGCTTGTTGTTGCTTTCATATCCTTGCGGAAAATCTTAATCTTTGGCAAAAGCTCTTTTCAAATTAGTCTCAAAGAAGTTCAAGTCTGCAATTTATTTAGATTTAAGCCAAAACATGCGTGTGTGTGGCAGGAGTCAGTCAAAGACAAATTTCAAACAACTTAAAGTTTCGGAGTGTGCGGGAGGCGGGTCAAAACTATTTGCACTCTTATAATAAATATATATGAACATAAATCTAAGGAAGCCTGCCAATCAGACAGGATATTGTACGGTTCGGGCGTATCTTTTTGTGTGTCTGCTGCTGCTGCTTCATTTGGGTTTCCTGTTCATTTCTGATTGGGGCAAATTCATCAGAAAAAGAGGAAAAACATAAACAAATTGCATGCGAAAATGAATTACTATTCATATCTGTCTATTCATAGATTCAAATCAAATGCAATCGGAATATTGAAATTTAATTGAAAACCCAAAACAATATATTTGATCGCCAAAGAGTTGCCTTCCCTTCCGCATCTTAAATGGGGCTAAAAACTGCTCTCAGGAGCATTTAAGAATATTTTTGGCAGCGGGTGCTGTCTGGAGATTGGCCAAAATTTCTATTTAGTGGTGCTAATGCTAATGGTTCTTGGCCAGCCAACCTCGAAGGAAAAGAAAGGCTAGAAAAACTAGTGCGAAAATTTCATAGTGTTTCGTCGATTCTTCTTCCCATTTTCCATGTCGCATTTCCCATTTTCCCATTACAGCTCAGCACTTGCTGCATTGTGTAATACCCGACCGAGTGGTGGGCGGAGCAGCTGCACTTTACGTGCACCGAACCCCAGCACAAAGATCAGCCAGCGATTTGCCTTCCAAATGCATTTGGGGTGACAAGTTGCTCCGGCTCGGAGCACACAAGCCAAGCCAAAGTCTGGCGAAATGCAGGTGGCTTGATGACAGCACAATGGCAAAGCTGGAGATGGCTAAGAGAAAGCCGAGTGAGTGCCACACAGTGGCAGGACAATGGTCGTCTGCTGTGCGTTGTCCTTTGGCCAGCAGATACTGAAAATGAATTTTTAGCTCTCAAAGCACTAGCTGTATGCCGAGTATTTTGATGCAAACAGAAAGACAACCGAGCACCGAGCACCCAGCACCGAAAATATGGCAATCTCTGTGCTGGTCTGTGTCTTTCTGGCAGCAACAAAATTGCCCAGCAGATAATTAAGTACGTGCAGTGCTCTTCTCGTCTCGACTCGTTGTGTTGAAATTTTTGCATCACTTTGTGGCAAATATTTACACAGCAATTAAATGTTTAGTTCAGGTGTTTGACTGTATGTGTTTGTGTTTGTGTCGAGCAAATACTATGACATTTCAATGGATTGAAATCGACTTTGGATGGGAGATTCGAAAAGCATTTTGTAAGCTTCTTTCAAAGACTGATTGCGGAGCCCATGCGGCGCCACGGGTGCGGCATGTGCGTTGTCGCAAAATGTGTGTGAGAAATGTGTGCCACAAATAAACAAATCAGGTGCCGGACTGCTCTCTCATCTCCGCACGGGCCATTCGCCTGATAATTTATGACAAGCCGGAAGGGTAGGAAAGCCGAAGTAAGCCCCGGAAAAGTCTCTGGGAACTGAAATATTGGTCAACAGATTTTTCCCCTTTCTTTCTGTTTATTATTTTAGTCTCCCAATTTGGCTGGCAGTCGTCCAAGCCGAGCTGCAGGTTCTGGGGAGTTGTTGCAGAGGCAGCAGCAGCAGCAGCAGCACAAATCCCACAAATAAAATGCTGAAAAGCAGGCCCAAGCAGGAGACTCTTGGGGGGCGTACGCCGGGAGTTCTCGTGTATCCAGCATCCATAAATATGCCAAATCACTTGTGTGGCCAATTGGCATGGCTCAATTTGCTGTTGACCTGGTTCGGCCAGTTCCGCTTAGAGCATTGGCTGGATTATTGTTTTAATTACAGCTTATTCCACAAATAAACAGATTATATAAAAAGTTGTGGTCCTTTTTTTATGCTCCTGCTCTTGCCGCGGCTGTTGTTGTTGTTTGCGATAGTTGAGTAAAGTAATTAAAGTTGAATAGCCCGAGGGCTTTGCGCATCATCGAGGGGTTAACTGATATTTGTTTGGCCATTCATCTGCGAGAAATAATTAAATTTTTTTGTTGCGCCATGATTTTATCGTTTGTGGGGGGTAATTCTATTCAAATTACTGAAGCTCGATGCCGGGTAATGCATTACCATAATATAATGTAATGACGATTGATAAAAAATTGACACATCCGCTTTTTGTTTTTGTGAGATTTGTAGATATTATTGTGATTAATTTGATAACTTTGTTATGGCACGAGAGTTTCCATTTGATTCTCCCTTGGTTAATTGTAATGTCAGTCATCGTGAGGGCATTCATTGAATGGGTTGCTGAATGCATATTCATGTCATGTCCTGCAGCTATTATGCCACTTGTCCTCTGCCTCTCACTTGACTGCACCACCTGTCTGTATCTCTCTCTCTCCATCTGTCTACTGTTAGTGTGTGTGTGTTTGTTGTTCGCATAATGAACAAACAGATGCCAGCGGCCAAGCGGGCAAATATTATGGCAACTGCTTTCATTTAATGGCAAAGCTCGGCCACCCATTATACATTGGGATCTATTGAATGTCTCTGATGCTGCTGCTGCTGCTGCTCCGTTATCTATTGCTTATCGGTCACTCCACGGCGCGTGCGGCAATCCATCGAACAGGGAACGAGTTTGCACTGCTGCCAGGTTGGGCTGCCCGGTTGTGGGCTTATTTGTCTTTAATATTCAAACAGTTAAACTGCAGCCGCAACTCATCGTAGAGTCCACCCTGTTTGTGTGGCTTATCGGTGGCCCTGCCCTTTGCCGGGGCTCAATCATAACCGGAAGCGGAAGTTAATTGTGCACATGTTTAATGCAGTCAATGGCGCATGACACTGCCCCTGCTGATGGCTTAAGCGCTTTCCGAATGACAACAACAATTAGCGAATGCAAATACACATCGCTTGCCACACGATTAGTGGCTTACAGTGTGTCCCTGCCCCAAAAAAAAGGAGCCTCCGAGGCATCTCTGCCTTTGGGAGAAGAAGCAAAAACAAAAGTGAAAAAAAAAGTAATTTGTCGCTAACCAAGTGTGTACTAACCTCATTTTACTAAAAGCATTAAAAATAAAATGTAATCACATGCTTCATAAAAGTAATAACTACGCATACAGGCACACAAACACACACACAGGGGTACACACATACCGATACTCTCTCTATCATAGACAGACATGGAGCGCTTCCTGCACTTCGGAACGTGGCAAGCGACTGCCTCACTACGTGTCGCTATAAAAGTGTTCGAGCATGAGCATGTGTGTGTGCTCTACATACGAGCATCTCTGTGGATGTGTGTGAATGTCTGTCACTGCCAAGAAACATGGAAGCCATGCCATTGTCTATGTCAAAGGACTCAGGACAGTGGCAGTGGCACTGGCACTGGCACATCCCATGCATTAATGTGCGTGAGAGCACATCTGATTTTTATGAGACGATTATGAGTTGCTTTTTATTATTTGCCATTCGCTGCAAAGTGTTGTGGCAAGAACATTTGCCGTTAGATTGTGATTCGATCTAGAAGAACACACACACGGAAGCCCCTGGCCCTTGCCTCTGAGTCCCTTCCTGTCTCTGACAAGTCCTTGCAAAATCCTCAAGCATTAATTAGTGTGAAACCCGAAGCTGCCATTGAAGGTGTGTCAACAGAAGGGCTTTTCTTCTGGTGTTGCAGCTGCAAAAGGGAAGGTCCCCCAATGATGCTGCAATCTGTCTGGGAAATGCTGATAAATGCAGATTCGATGAATGCAAGTCCCCGGGGCCAGAAGTACCAAATTTGCCTGATTACCAAAGTGTCAAGTGTCGGAGAGTCAACAGAAAATAGATAGATGAATGCAAAGAGACGACCCTGTCATGTTGCTTATGACAGCCAACAGTTGGCACATACTTCAAGCTCTGGGCGATTGAGAATTCTGTTTTTCTCGATTTAAAAGTAGTCGAAGCCCAGTGAAAAATTGCTACTGATTAATGAAGTGCTCTACTACAAGTGGGGGATTTGCCGCATGACCTGAGTTACGTTTCGTTTCGATTTATCATCATGTTGGGGGACTCGGACTCGGGCTTCAGGCAGGGCCTACTCGTGCGGACATATGAAGAAAGTTGAAGGCATTATGCATGCCCACTTGCGCAGGAATCTGTGCGTGGCAACAATTGCCAGAGGGGCAAACTTCAAACACACACACAAACACACACCCAGCCTCCCACTCATATCGTCTAACTAGGCCCATGACAGATTGTCCATGCGTGGCGAGCAAACCCAAAACATGGACTCGGACTAGGGATAGAAGGACTAGGAACCTTCCCTAAGAGTAGGTTGTGTACTCCTCCATCTTTCGACAACGGTCAGTGGCCGTTGGACGAACTTTATAATAGAATTTTTAAGCATGAATAATTATGTGAAGAAGACTTTTAGCCAGCTGCTGCTGCTGCTTCTGCTCTTGTTCTGACTTTGATTGGCCGTTGTCCTTTTCCTTTTTTGATTATGCACGAGCAGCCATCAAATTTGCTAATTAAGTTAATTGACTTTAATTTAATAAGCACACGGCTAGACTGGCAAACAGTTTGTTGCCCCCTGCCCCCCACAATCGATTCAAACTGGGGCATCCGTTGCCAGAGTTTGCTTTCCTGCCAGTTTGCTGGCATTTAAATTCTGGTTAAACTGAATGCCAATCACAATGTAGCTGATGACGCCAAAAAGGAACTATAAATAGAAGAATTAGCAGATAAAATATGTATAAATAAATCCCTGTTTACCGTTCCCAACATTTCTGTGCTGATGTAAGCAAATCCTCCGGCACTAAACTGATACTTCTCCTGCCCCAGCTGAATGCATATGCGGATGAGTGCGGCATTCAGCTGTCCGTTGCGGCGACCCGTAGACAGACTGTAGAATATGGAGCGGAACTTTCGCTGCATTAGGTCACAGCGGGAGCACAGCCAGCAGGGCACAATGATCTCCATCAGCTTGCAGAACTCCTCAACGGCACAATCTGCAAGAAGCAAAGAAGTTGAAGGCAAAAACGAAGATCTAATACTGATAATGATACCAACAGTATTGGATGGACACCTTTGTGTGCTGAATCTTGCTCAGGTAAAGCCAGTAGGGCAGGGAGGCCGTGTCCACGAAGAACTTCAGCAGCATAATGGACAGACTCCGCTGAAAGTTGCGTTCTATGAGGCGAATCGTTTGCCAGAGGTGGCCGTGAATGCGTTGCAGGCGGGAGAGCTTCTCCAGTGTGAAGCGGCGCAGGGGCCACAGCTCGAAGCGGGTGAGGTGCAGCTCCAGCAGCAGACTGGAGCCAGTTGAGTAAAGCTCCTGGTAGAGCACCAACACCACGCAGCTGTAGAGGCTGAATTCCGAGAAGCGCAGCAGCATTACCAGCTCCGAGTACAGTGCAGAGTAGACCAGGCCCTCGTTGTTGTACACAGCCGCAGCGAAGAGCAGCAGATAGCGGCAGAGCAACGAGCCGTAGATGGCCATCGAGTAGCGGCGTATCCGCTTCAGGTTCACCTCTCTGCCCAGGTGGACTCGCAGGTCGTGCAGGATCTGTTCCATATGCTGCTGGATGTCAGCGCTCCAATTGCCCCAGAGTATCTCCATGACGATGATGAAATGAGCGGACATCAATTCCACAAAGTTGCTCAAATCGATGACGCGGGACATGTGATCGTTGAGGAAGTCGTAGCCGAACTCATACTTGAAGCTAAATCGCCACAGGATGGCAGTGCTGATCACGACCACCATCAGCAGGTTGCACAGAATCTTCAGGTAAAAGTGCTGTCCGAGGGGAACTATTCCCAGGCACTTCATTGCCCGATGCATGTGGCGCAGCGAGCAGGAGTACAGTTCGCCCGACATTTTCCTCATGACTGGGGCTCTAGAGTGTTGAGTTCTGGAGTGCACTCGTCTCGCTGGTCGATTATTTAATTCGCTAATTGATTCACTTTCAATTGGCTGCGAGTATCAGCGACATCTGAGCATTATTTCCATTAAAAATATGAATTTGCTGTATCCGATTATGACATTAATTTAGAAATGTAAATGTTTCGCTTATGTAATTTCTCATTCCCCCTGAACTCTGTTTTGCTTCTTTGAAACTTCCTTCCCTCCCTGCTATGCCGCCTGCCTGTATGTGTGTCTGCTGATAAGCTGCGGTTGTAATCACTTCAAATGACACAATTCCCATTCAAATTAGCATCAAAGCGCTGCCAGAAATAAGTGGAAGCAGATGCCCCTGTGCTCATAAGTGAAATGATTTGTTAATTTCATTACAGAAGGAGTGGGAGCGCCAAGGCACAATTACTCCCCTTGACTGACACACACAAACGCACACAAAATCCCACAAAGGACGATGAAAATTGCTTATCAAAAATATGGCAGGATGGTGTGGGGAGCAGGAGGCGCACATAAATTTGCATGCCTTTATTGCAACCACAACAAAATGCGAGGGCAAAGCTCGGAGAGAGCAGCAGCAGTGAGGCTCAAGCAAACAAAAGGAGAAGCAACACACACACTGGCACACACACACACGTACATTCATGGCATACACTTACATCCGCTTTACTGGTTTTTATGCAACCGCCGCGGCACTTTGTTTGCACACTTGTAAAACACCTGCAAAACGAACGCCTTCAGCTGCCACATATATATGTACATACATTCTCGTATATGAAGTAATGACTTAATTGCCTCGCCCTTGCCACACACAAGCTCCCATCCATCCACCATCCCCCATACGATTGATCCAGCCGCGACTCTTTCGGGACGACTCTCTTTGGCGTAGGAGTGCCAGTGCCCGCCTGCAAGTGGGCTTCATAATTCCGTGCAGGTGTCGAGGGCGCTTTGTCCTTGATTGTTCGTCTCGAGCGACTCTAATCTCTGCCAGCCACAGCCCACCATCATCATCAAAAGCAGCAGCAGAAGCATCAGCTGGGGGAAGGAGTACCATCTTTAGCCTGCCACTTGAGGCAGGATCTATAACTGGAACTGGGACTACGTCTGGGTCTGGGTTCAATTGAAGCAATTGTGCGGCGTTGATTTGTATAATTTCGTAATTTGTATACCAAATTGTGGCCACACATGTGTGTGTGTATCTAGGGGTGTGTGTCGGTGTGCCCAAGAGAAGCCATTTTGAGGGTAAAAATGTATAAATAAATTAAAATGTATATGCAAATAGAACTGCTGCTGCTCTCAGGGGAGTTTCAAAAGTATGCACCACCAGTGCAGAAATTGTTCAATTCCAAATTAAAATATTTCATCATTAATGAGCTGGAGTTTCGCTGCGAAAAACATTAAATTTTCATAAATATTTTTGGCTGAAACTCTTTCGTTTTTCATACTCCTGAAACGCCCCAAAAAACGAAAGCAGTTGCTAAATGTAATTATCGAAATACTTGCCACAAATATGCCATGCCACATATACATATATTTGTGGATGTGTGTAGGTACTTGTGTATACAGGGCAGACCTATGGACCTTGAGTGGCTTGCACGTGGCCACAAGGATGATGCTGACTTGGAGTTTCTACGGAGTAATCGTTTGAGTGTTTCTATGCTTATATAACTCTGGTTTTGTAATGCTGATGGCCAAACATCAGACACGCGCCTCTGGCACAGATGCTGGTGACGACTAACCCTGGCCTGGGTTCTTGCCCTACTTCTAGCTTTCTCCCTCTCTCGTGTGAGTCTCTAATGTAAGTCATTTCGTGTTATCTGATTTTAATTTGGCGCAATTTCCCTTTTCGCACCTGTTGTGACCTGAGTATTCCCTCCCTTCCCCGGCATAGTCCCATTAAAAATATGCAAATATAAATATGCTAATTTGCTGAAAATTGATTTTGCAATTTAATTGAAAATTCCAGAGACTGTGTCTTGTTTTTGTTGCTGTTGCTGTTGTGGTTGTGAATGTATGTGCATGTGCTACATGTGGTAGAGTTGTCGCTGCGGTTGTTCGAGCAGCTGCCACAAATTGCATAAATACGAACAATACTCGAAACGTTTCCATCTTTCGCACATCATTTGCAACTTTTTGATGCTAGGCTGCTCTTAATGGCATTAAAATTGCCAAAATTACAACACGAGCACAGCACACACACACGCACACACACACATGACGAAAGCCCTCTTAAAAATCAATAGGAACAAAGTTCAATAAGAGTCGTTGTTCGAATGGCAATGGCAAATGCCCCAAGTTCGGCAACGGTCCCTTCCTGACAAATGCTGCGCCTGATCTATGGCCCCGGGCCCAGACGGCCTCAATAAATTCCGTTTCGACTTGCAAATGTGTCGTGTGTGCAGGGAGGGGCGGGGCGGGGCTGGCCGGGACGCTGCAAACATGTGTGATAAATGTGCGGCATTTTTTGAGAGCAGTGCAAACATGACACCTTAAACTACAATCAAAAATAATTGCATTTTTCACAATCCTTCCACACATAATCATTATGAGATATATGTCAGCAAAGATGAACGAAAAAAATATTGAAAAAATACACGAAAGGCGACAAGGAAAAGTCAGAAGCCAAAAGTCAGGACAATCCCCGTCCAGACAATTGCAAAAAGTCAGCGGAATGGCAGCTAACATGGTCAGCCAAGTGATAACAACATACAGGCGAACACGAGTATGTCAGTGTAGAGTGTGTGTGTGTGTGGCACAGTTTGGCAACATCATTTATCTTGTCTTGGCCCGGGCACACCCAGAGATTCCGGAGTCAGAGTCGCCTGCAGTCTCCTGCTCGGACCAGGACCTGCTGCTGCTGCTGGATTGCTAGAAAGGAAAAATAACTAAAAAAAATAAACACAGATATTTTCTTTATAGCTATTTATTGCTGAATTCACTTATTTTCGTATGTCCCTCGAAGCCAAGAAGTGGAATGTCTGACTCTATTTCTCACATTAATTGGCATAGGTTAAGCGTGGGAATGTAGTTGGAAGTTCATTGAAATCGTCTGAAAATTCACTTGATAGTTGATCGCAAAGGTCACGGCTACAATTATCGCAACAACATCCAAAATTATCACCATTTTTTATATGCAGCAGACGAAGGCAATAACGTGGGATTTGAAGCGTAATGACAGCTCTTGGGTTCGTGTTTGCGTTTTGCTTTTTGGTTTTTATGTTGGCCAACTGGCAGACGGCGCAATTAGGCCGTCAAATGTGGCGAGCAAAGGACAGCGACTCTTTATGGATGTCGACAAAGGGCAATCCTCTCCTTTCAGCACTCACAAATATGTATATCCCGCACTCAGACACGGAGCCCGGGTGCCTTTTGGGGCGCAAACAATCGAAGATTTATTGTCCCTTGGCGGATTCTTTGGCAGTGTGCGAATTTGCAAAATATACCCACAAATATATTCCTGCCGAAAAGTTATGTGTAGGCGACGCACATAAGTATGCTACACTTTTGCCACAAATCATAATCGATTCAGTGACAGGCGGCCTTTCATTGTCCCATTGCCTCTCTGACCCCGTCCTAGTTCCAGTTCCTGCGGTTTCTTTAAGCCAGGAACATTGTCACAGGGGTTACTAGGCGCTGCCTCCATTGTTCACAAAACTTCCTTTCAATTCATTCCAAAAAACTTATTCATAGATACACAGAAAAGTCCTGTGAAGTCCGGGGCAGATTTCTCGGTAATTACACAATTTGCAGACTTTGCTCGATTTTGCTTTACAAGCACGAAACAATTTACGCAGACAGGATTAGCCGACTTAGGAATTGCCTGCTCAGTGTTTTCGTCAATTGTTCTCCTCGATGTCCTGGGTGTTGATGTTGATGTCGATGTCGATGTCGAGCCCGGCGTTGGTGTTGTCTCGAGGCCAAGGACGAGTCAAGCAAGCTTTTAAGCCGATTTTTATACAGGCTTTATTCTTTCTACCTTTGCCACCTGTCCATAGCTGCCTATACTTGCACGAGAACGTACGAATGTGTCTGAAATTAATACAGAGATACGTTGAGACAACAAACAGCTCAGATGACAGCCAAGGTGATGGCATTATATGTGGGTGCTAAAGATTTTTGCATGAACTCGCATGGACGGATGCAGTGGGAGGGGGCACACACAGAGCATCCCATAACTTCAGTTCATTTCATTTCTGTTCGCTCTTGTTGGAGCAATGCAGAGCAGAGAAGAGCTGCTTATTGCTGTTTACCATATTTGTGCTTATTTGTTTGTCGAATGTGGCAAATATTTGAATTTGAATTCAAACGTGCTTGACACATAATACTCCGCCCGGAGCCTCAGCCTTCGTAGCCCATTTCGCTGTGCAAATATTTTATGAATTTCAATGCGCCACAAGCATTGTGGAGCAATGCAGGATTTACGGGGTGCGGTGCACTCTCTGGCATTGGCAACTGGTACTGATTCAGACACTGAATCTGATTCAGCGTCTGGTTTTGCTGGCTCTGATTCCGATTCTGGGTCTAGGTCTGCCACGGGCAGGTGACACAAATGCGACAGCAAATAAAAGGCAACAAAATGTGAAATTAGTTTGACACGTGTACCAAAAAGAAGCAGAGAAAAACCCGCAAAGAATACAAGTAGAACATCATCTGGGCTCAGACAGCTCCGTGTATTTCTTTGGGCTAGAATCATGTCATGTCTAATACGGAAATGTGCAGATTTTGCGTAAATAATATTTGAAATGCTGACAGAAAAGTCCACTGTAAATCGTACATTACGGTATTGCCCACAGAATTAATTCTGTGGGATCGAAAGACGAAAGAGTCTCTCGCAACTTCATTACTGCAATATATTCCAGGAATCTCCTGTTCGCGAGTTCTCGATTCGATATTTTTGCAGCTTAATTGTTCTTTTACCTTTCGAACTTAAAGGATATTTTCACGTTTATATATGTATATCAGTCTGATTCCATTTAACTTAAGGTGCTTGGCGAAAAGCTCTTTGCCCATCACGAACACACACACACC
Organism: Drosophila subobscura; assembly: GCF_008121235.1. Taxonomy (NCBI): domain Eukaryota; kingdom Metazoa; phylum Arthropoda; class Insecta; order Diptera; family Drosophilidae; genus Drosophila; species Drosophila subobscura. The sequence goes on along the minus strand of NC_048533.1, from coordinate 22,542,591 downwards.
TATATATGTACATACGTGTGTGAGTATAAGCCTCCGTCTTTGCCTTTGTGTGGGCTGCTGTAGCTGTTTGCAAGGAAATTGCTAGAAGGAAAGTCGAGAGCGTGACGGCCTCGTGCGCTCGAGTTTTCCCCGTGGCCGCTGTTGGTGCCGGAAATGTGTGTGTCTGCTATATGCGGACTGACAATCGTATAGTCTCGTATGTAAACGGATCGTGCATGCATACACATTTCACCACAAATCTACTTAAAACGCAATTAAGTTGAATGCAAATACTGTTGCCGAATGCCGCTCGAGCCAAGGATGGGCAGGGATGGGCAAGGACGGGCCGTGCCGGTTTCCGGACCCAGGCGTTGCTGGCGAAAATGAAACGAAAGCCGGCAGTTAAACAATGAAGGACAGAATAAAGATGCAGTTGCAGTTGAATAAGTCCTGCTCGCACGTTTTCACTCTCCCCTCTGCGCAGCAACCGACTAACGTAATTTTCACAATTTTCACAATGGAAAAAATATTCCCTGCAGAAAAGAAAATAATAGCAAAGAAGCTGTGGCACTTGATAAACAGCGAGGGGTGTTGTATCGTTAAGAGGAGTTGACTTGACTACGGATTGGGTTCGTGGGTCGCCTCGGATGCAAAGTTATCCGTGAAGCATATGGCAGTTTACCTTTACCTGGAGGTATCCGTATCCTTCCACTTTCCATTGCTGTTGCTGCTGGCTGGTGCTCCTGCTGCCACTCGTAGTGCTACTGCTCCTGCTGCTGATGACTTAAAAGTTAAATTTGTTTTTGAATAAACTTGAATCAACTTTTGTTGAGGGAGAGCGAGAAATGAAACAGGATGCAGCATGTGGATGTAGCTAGGTGACTGGTTGGAAGTTTCGGAGAAGCGCAACACTTCAAGGTTGTTTGGCAATTTGAGAAACATGCCCGGTAATTGATACAGCTGTCAAAAAAATAAGCAGAAGCCAGTCTCTCTCTCTGGCAAAATATGGTGGAAATGCATATGGCAAATGGTTTGGCGAGGGCGTGTCTGTGCGTGAGTCTCCAACAAATTAATTGTGCGTGCTCTCAGGCCAGGCCATGCCTCGGCTCCTACCCCCACACCCCAACCTGGCACATGTCAAACTTTTGGCTTTCAATTGCGAAAACTCTAGCACACGTCGTTGTTGGGGCTCATTAGGTCCTCCTTCTCGCACTCACTTCTTCCCAGGGGTCGTTGTGGGAGTGCGAATTTGAGTTGGATATGGAGTGCATTATGCCTGAAGTTTATAAAGCCAAACACAGACAGAACCAAGTGGTTGTAGGTCGAAGAGCCGCAGTTGGAGGCCTGAGGAGTCACAGAACCAAGACATAAACAAACGACCAGCAGTGCAGCCGCCGCCACACTCTTCGAGCGGCAGAAGCGAAAGGAATTTCCTTGCCATAAATTCACTAAAAGCTTTTGCAACGAGAATTTGTTGCTGCCTTCCGCTGACAACATGGCTCACCTGTACAGGTGCCAAAGGGATGCGGTGTGTGGCATGGCACGGGCCATGTGGCAATGGAGCCACAGTATCTTGCCGCCGCGGGGTGCCCGTGCCCGTGCCCGGTTCGTTGCAGTCAGACCATTTTTCTCGCCCCAACAGCCTCCGGTTGGGTCGCTTCCAGCTTTCAGCTTCCAGCCTCCAGCCAAACGCCAAAGCTGAATTTACGCCTCTACCTTCATTATTATTGCACTTTGCCCACAAACAATTGTAGAAGTTGGGTTCTATAGTGGAGGAGGGGCAGTGGGGGACGCTCCTTGGCTGGCTTTTTCGCTACCGCAGACAATTTGGCAAACGTGCAAAAGAAGTTCCTAAATAAAAGTGCAAACTAAATGAGCATTTAGTGTGTGCGCGCGTCGTAAATTCCTGTTTAAATATTTCTGTCGTCTTACAATTTAGCTGCCAGCCGTGCTTCTGTTAGTATTAGAGGACGAGCTCCCCTCCCCACCACTCACCCGAGGCCAAGGCCGGATGGATGGAGGAAGTTGGTTTAAAGCTTTAAGGCTTTTTATGGCCACACGGCGTTGTGTAAGCGTTGTGCGGAGCCATTCCACGGCATGAATATGTTTGCATTTTGCATTAATTATGTGCCGGAGCGAAAGGCTTTGACAATGTTGTGTCCCCCACAACACAGGGACTAGGCACAATAAAATGGGGTAATGAGGCGCAGCTGCCATTGCTAAATGTACACACACTCGCCCACACACACTCTCGTATATTTGTACACCTTTTTATGTGTCTGACAGTCGCTGGTCCCGGGATCTGGACCTCAACTGGTCCACTCACACATCCATATGTATGTGTACATGCCACACAGTGGCGCATGACTTCATTAGTGTAATGAAAACAGAAACTGGCAGCAAAAATGTCAAGGTTGATGCCCCTTCCCCATACCCATACCCATACCCATACCCATCCATCGGCCTGTTTCGTGCAAATCGTCGCCAATCCAACGGCTGGTCCATTTTCGAAGGCTTAACGCCGGCCGGGTCGTGGCAGCGGAGCCGGGCAAAAAGGTTAACACTTGCAAAATGGCTAGCAAGGACGTGCCCGAGTTTCGTTTTGAATAACAAATTTAATTAGAATTAATACATGCGGGCTTGAGCTACAGCCCAGCAAAAAGGAATGCCAGCAAGCTGTACAGGAGTAGTAGAAGGAGGAGATGGAGATGGTTCCAGTAATTGGTAACTGCTGCTGAGCCCAGCAATAAGGAGAAAAATGTTCTTGGAATACGCCATTGCCACTGGGCGGCTGCTTCATTATTTCTGCCCAAAAGCATTCTCGCCCGAGAATCAATAGGAATTTTGCGAAGATTGTGGCATACATTGAAAAAGGGGAATGCCAAACGAATTACGCACTCATCGTTTGATGATGGGACTGCATTTTTGTACGTGTTAATAGGTAATATTTATGGTTAGCATTCCAAGGATGGGTATCCCAATGTCGAGCCGCTTCATTCTTATTAAGTTTCTTCTGAATTTTATGAAATGTTGTGAAATTCAAATGAAAAATACAAAAATCAACTAGTAAAGTGAAACCTCAAACCTCATCTTGTCTTAAATTTAATTGTTGGCTTCTTCGGCTTCAGCTGCTGCTGCTGCTGGCAGCTGCGGACATTTGTCAAAGCAACGCCAACAAGACAAATACACAAAATTAAAGTAAACATGTTAAAACCATAAAAATGCAGCGCCACAGCAGAAGCAGCAGCAGCGGCAGCAGCAACAACAGCAAGCTGCAGTAGAAAAAGTGTGTCTAAGTGCAGCCAAGTCCGACAAAAACTCTGTCCGGGCTTTTGGCTTCGTCTAGATGTGCTCTCTCCCATGGAGACCATACACACACAAACACACATACTCCCATGGAAAAGCAATATTTTTTGTGCTGCCAGCGTCCAACAATGGCGGTCGGTGTGGGTTGTGCGGAGCAAAATATGTGAAATCATGAATAAACTGCCATGTGCACAACATTCAACATTTTCCATGGCTGCCGCTGCTGCCGCACTCACTTCTCCTTTTGCTTTTCGCCTCGCTTTTTGCCTGCATCGCAGGACTTGCTCTTTGTGGCAGCTCCTGCTGATGCGCTCCTCTCCCCTTTGGCTATGCCTTTTGTGCTGGCTCGTCGTTGTCGTGAGGGCGTGTTGCGTGTATGTAAGCAAACGCAGAGTAATCGCAATTGCATAGCAGAGCTGGAGCAGCCCATTGTGCGCGGCAAATGCAGCGTAGAACTTGACTTTGCCGCCGCGGCTGTGGAAGATTCTTGGAAGTCTGACTGCTGCTCTGGGCACTTTGTCTCAGCGCTGGCAAACTCTCTTGCTGCAGGGTACTATAATTGATGGATAACCTTTACATTTCTTTTGTTTAGCCGAATAGAGCGTATCGCACATCCCACACACACACATCAGTATTGATGTCTACTGCCCTCATACAAAAGAAGTTTTTTGGTCTTTCTTATGGTCGAGAACTTATTGACGCCCTGTCGGCTGTCGTCTGTCGGCAACACATGCCACTGCCAAGGCAAGCGGCGTGGCGGTCCCTTTGACAGCCTCATTTCACTTGCAGTTTGACGTTAAATCATCCACACGCTAATACACAAACGCACACACACACACAATCATGCAAATATGTATGTGTTGGGGGGAAAAACATCGCAGAAGCATACACACACACGAACACGCACCCGCCCGAACATAGGGAAGATGCAGTACAGTGCCCGTGCAGCATTTTGCGTTTGTTCAGCAGTCTGCTATTTTCCGGTCCTGACTTTTTCTTTCTCGCTGCTCTTTTTATGGCTTCTCTAGCTGCTTTTCTTTTTGCCTCTGCTGTTGCTGCTCTTGCTTCAGGCTGCTGCTGCTCCTGCTGAGCTTTGGTGATGAAGGGTGCAGCTTAAAAATGAATCATTTGACTTTTTCTTATTAAATAATTTATAAGAATTAGTTGAGATTTGCATTTTTTGCTTCCCTCTTTTCTGGTTGGTATCTGCCGGCTGGCTCCCCATTCTTCCCCTCCTCTGGCATCCTTCCCCTCCCAGCAGTTGACTGTGCAAATTTCTATTTAATTCGAAATTTATTGCATGCAATTTTCTCTGCTTTCTTTTTGCTTTTTGGATGGATTTTTACGCCAGGCCTTAAAGTGGCCTTCGTGCCTTGTGTCTGCAATTGAATTGCACTTTTGTGTCTTTGCCAGTTGAAAGTTGTCGAAACATTTCGGTTGCCTGGTGGCCTGGTTGCCTCCTGCAGCTGGGACTCTGATTTGCTTCATTAGCCATGCGGAGCGTGGCAGGAACAGCAACAGCAACAGCAACAGAAATAACTCTAAGGCAGCACAAGAAACCAGAGCACAAACCCCTCTTAAATTGTATACCCAAATTGTTTTTCATGCTGTTGCATTTTGTGTGAACCTACTCGGGGGTTGGGTGGGGTTGGAGCGACGGATTTTCCATGCAAACGAAATGCGCGTTAATTTTCATCTTCATTTGCATTTCCACGACGGCTGACGAGCTGCTGCTGCTGCGGCATTGTGGGCGACCAGTCATTCGTAGGCGTGGCAGCGACTCCAAAGGGCATCATTTATATTTGATATGCTTGCTATTGTTGCATCTCAAGGCAGCTTAAGTTGCCATTAAGGTCGACACAGAGGTGGGGTGTGCAGTGTGGAGTGAGGAGTAGCAGCATCGTGGAGCACGGAAGTTGTTCCCCCAGTCAGCCAGCCAGCTCTGCTCTGCTCTTTTCTATTGCCGCATCCTTCAGTTGGTTGAGTAAGTTTTCAAGTGAGTTGAAGCGCAAGTACTTAAATCATTGTAATTTCATACCAGACCAAACGCCAGACACCAGGCAGCCAAATAACTATTTATAACCCACTCTCTCTCTCTCTCTCTCTGTCTCTTGGTCTGTCTTGTGCCAAGTCTTTGCTGTAATTAATTAACTTTGCTTGCCTAAGAAATTAAATACAAATAACTTTGATATTTGTTTGCCAAAATGGATTACACATCTCATTTTGCCGTAAATGATGTTTGAAAATTCCTCTTGAACTTTGCACATCAAACCTCTCATATTCTCCACAGAGCCCGGGCCTATCCTTTGATTGTGTGACTTGCCCAGACACTAAGGTAAAGTTTAATTGCACACAAAACTGTCTCAGGGTAAGTAATGCGGCAGGTATCTCTGCAATTTGGATATTCAATATTTTAATGATTGAAAAATATTTGAGCTCGTCTTGAGGGCTTAGCCCCAGCAGCAGCAGCAGCAGCAGCAATAACGCCATCAAGTTCGAGGATCTGATAAATTAAACCTTTGAGCTGTTGGGTTGAGGTCAGTTGATTATGGTTCAAAATTCGGTCAGGAACTTAATATTTGCTGCTGCATTCCATTATTACTTTTGGACTTGCTCCCCAATTTATTGATAAGTCTTTGGGCACACACAACCAATCCGTTCCATTCCTTGAGCTGATCCCTACTTCTGATGCTGCTGCTGCTGCTCCTGCTCCTGCTTTATGCACAACTTTTCGCAAGGCACTTTGCACAACAAAAGGCAACAAAAACTGAAGAGTCTGCTGGCAGATACCAAACTAAGGAGGGATAAGGATGAGGACTTCCTGCTGGACAGAGCATTCTCCTGTTTTTGTTGTTGTTTATGGCTTACTTTCTATTCATTTCATTTCAATATGCATTTTATTTGCTGAAAATGTTTAATCGATTTTATGCAAATCATTTCCATTTCTTTGCTGCCGTTCCTGCTGCTGTTGTGCCACAGCAAACACTCGAAAACCATTACAAAATAATAATAATAAAAATGGTCCTCGTACTGGCCACAAATAAATTATTTCTGATGTAAAGCCAGAGACGCAGAAGCTGGGAGAGCACAGAGAAAGACATGCAAATGTATGCAAACAAAGAAAACTTCCTAATGGAATTTTCCACATGTCGGACATATGCATAAAACCCTCTAAACAAACCCGGTCTGGGCCCACATCAGACCAGGGCTGTCAGGGCTGTGGGCACTTTGCCGTGACCATTTTGTTTGAAAGCACTTCTCACCCGCTTGTCAAAAAGTGTGTCCGAAAAACGCCTCGACTGGGCAGCTCTGCCGAAAGAAATTTGGCCAAAAAGATGGCGTCAAGCTGTGCAATTTGGTCAACGATTCGATTTCATTTTGGGTTTCGGTCAGAAGCGGTTTTAAGGTTTTGCTTCGCTTGGATTCGAGTCGAGTGGCTTTTCATTATGATCCAGAAATCCACTCTCACATCAGCACAGTCGTGCACGATGGGGTATGCTCTCACACTCGCACTCACACACTCGAATGTGTGTAAGTAATTTTCGGTGTTGCTGCTGCTGTTGCTGCTGCTGCTGCTGCTGATGTTGTGGGTTATATGCTGCATTGCGGTTTTGGTGCAACAAGCTAATGAGTTTGTGGTTGCCAGGACACTGAGCATAATTGCTTTTAATTGCAATCAGCAAATTATGCATACTTGTAGCTGGGCTCGACTATGCCACTCAGGTTTACAAAAAAAATACCACCCAAAAATGCCCATGCGCCCGCAATAACTCTCTAATAGAGCTCTGGCTGCTAATCCGTTGGGGATTCTGGTACTTTATAAGCTTGTCTGGGATTAAAAACTGTAGGCTCCCTTCTCTTTTCTCTGCTGGGAGGTAGGTGTATTACACTTTGCCGCATGTCACGTTCCCCAATGTTTGCCTCGTTTCGTCCTTCGTTTTGTAAATGGCATTTCCAGTGATCTTATCGGCAAAGACTTTAATTGAAATCCCGACAAATCAAATTAGACAAACGCAATTAGCTAATCAGACTTAAAGTGTGGCGGGACTTGAGCCTGGGAAGCACTTAAAATTTGACAGTCGGCCAGCGGCGGTATTGGCCAACTTTTTGCCAGCCCGAACAATTGAAACAATGGGCCAGCCATAAAGTTTGCCACCAAATAGTTTGCCAACCCCAACCCAGTCCCCCCATACCACAGTCCCCTTGTCTGCTCTCTTTCATACACCGTTCAGCCGTTCAGCCGTTTAGGGGTTTGAGTAATGGAACTTCAAAAACGCAGCCGCCGCAAAACATGGAAAGTAAAGCCGCTTTTGTTTGTCATGGATGTACATACACATTCTCTAATGTGTGTGTGTGTGCTGGGTGTCTGTGTGTCTGTGAGCTGGTTGTCTGAGGATGGTGTGATGGCAATTAAGGGGGTACAAACACAACCACAATAGGATTATCAGTTTGTTGCAACTGGCAATAAGCGGCAATGAGTAATCAAATGGGATTTCCTGCTCTAATTGTTATGGGGCTGAAGAGGCGAATAGGAGACACAAGGGGCTATGTGGATGCAAAGCTGGAGCTACAGCATTTGATATTAACTTGGGGAATGTTTGGGATGAAACTCAATCCCCGAAGACTTTGTCAGGGATGTGCTTCTGTGTCTCACAGAGGACGTTTTAAATCTAAGAAATGGTTGAATGTGAAGCACTTAAAGCTTTCCCCAGTTCAATATTTCATTGTGGGTGCCCGTCTGGCCTCATTAATCGTCTTTTGATTCTTTTCGCTAAGTTTGTAATTGGCACTCATTCATCATATTCAGCGTCAATTATTCTGCACAGTGCAACTGCCAGATGCATCTATCTTCATTTGCATTTACAGGGCTCCAGTGGCAACGGACGCCGCCCCTTAGGAACCTACAAAAAATACACACAAGAACCTCCTCCATAATCTGAGGCATAATCTACAGTAATTGATTTATCGCATGGCGCCTCAACAGCAGACAATTAAATTACATGCCGAAAAAAATCATGGGAACTTTGTTACTTTCATTTTGGGTTTTCGGAGTGCGGTGCGGTTAAGAGAGCGAGAGGCAAATCAATTGCATTTGTGTTATTGTTTTAATTCACCCGGTCGAAATTTATGAATGCTGGATAATGGTAAAGCAAAGGTACACAAAAAGCCGTACAAACATTTGCATTGAAATCCGGCAAAATCCTCGAATGAGTCCATGAAAAATGCAGTTGAAATAACACACACACACACAACACTCGCACACACACGTAATGCATTCGAATGCATTTTACTTTTTGTTGCTTCCTGATTTCTGCTGTTAATTGTGTTGTATTTTTTAACAAAATATTTTGATTATGGATGTCTGTCTGTCCGTTCGTCTGTTCGTTTCTCTGTGTTGGGTTATGGTGTTGTGTAAACATATTTTTTCATATATTCCCCGTAGATATGTACAATGTATATTTTTTGTTGGTTTGCGCTAAAGGGAGTGCCTGACAGCCCGGGGCATTGATATTTGCATGTGTGATTGTTGTTTGTTTGCTTGTCTTTGCATTGCAATGCGCGAGTGTTGAGCAAACACGTACACCACGGCTAACCACACAGATACAAACACACACTTACACTTGTGTAGGGTGCAAATGCTTAGTTCATAAACGTTGACAATTAATTCCAGCAAAATGGCAGCCATTCAACTAATTGGAAACGCTTAATGCGAATTCGAATGCGAAACCAAAGCCCAAACGGCCGTAGCGAACTAATGAAATTATTTGTAGCAATTATATGGGACCCCAGGGTGTGTTTCATACACCAAAATACACACAAACACAGGCTCGAGAATGTATAAGAGGAGGCCCCTTGTGTGCCTCTTGAATGTGCTCCGATTTATTTTCTCAAGATTTTCTTAGCAATGCACTTCGACAGCAGGGCATCGTGTAGCCGCCTCGCAAGTACCTTAGAGACTGGGAATAGTTCGGTCCAGCGGCTATGATTAGCTCCAAATATTGGTCGAACCCCGCCAGGTCAAGGCACCGCCACTTGGGACAGACGCAGCTGTGATGGTGGGGGATTTGACTATCGTAAACCCATTGACGCAGACTCGCTGCCCGCCGGGTTTTTTCTCTAGCAAGTGCGTCATTGATCAGTCTCTGAACTTCGGGAATGTTGTGCAGCTCCGGCAGCTCCTCTCTGATCGAATTGATGCACTGAAAGGGCAGTAGGTGCAAGTGGACCACTCCCATGATCCGCGGGGCATGCGTCTTGCGCTGTGGCCAATCGTGATGAAGCCATCGCACGGCACTGTAGTAGATCTCCAGCTCAGAGTTGACACACATGTTGCTGTGGCTCAGCATTTCGGAGACATTTTTAAGCTCCAGCTGCAGGTACTCCTCTGTGGTGACTGCCATGAGGAAAAAGCGATGCACGCGGCGCAGCATCAAGTCCTGCAACATGCTCCTCCTGTGGGGCAGGCACTCCAGGTAAATCTGGAAGGCCATGGCATCATTGACAAGTTTCTTCTCGTTGAAAAGATGCCACACATGATCCAACAGATCCGGCACATTCATGTACTCCGCTGCCAAGTACAGCTCGACAATATCTTTGCGTTTTAGCGTAGAATCCTTGTGGATCATCCATTCGTAGGCCAGCTGGAAACCCGTGGGTGTGACATCCTCATGAGCTATAATCAAACTATTAGGAAAGTGCAGATTCTTAGCAAATTCCGTGCAGGTCTTAAGCACGCAAAGGTGGCAGACGAATTTGTATCCCCGAACATAGACCGCGATGTCCGTTTTCTGTTGCTGGCTAATTATCCGATTCATGCCACGAATTATGTGCTCTTTGTACTCATTTCTGGAACACAATTTCTGGTCAATTCCCTCTTTTGGTTCACGGTAGCCCATGTCCCTCAGCGAAAAAGCGGGAATGGGCGTCGAATCATCAGGTTCCCTTTCCTGCACTGACTCTTCACTCAATTCATTATCTTCATTCATGTTTGGAAGACTTAAAAACAAAACTATTTTGACGTTTGTCAAAGTTGGGGAGTGAAAAATCATGGCACATTTATGTTTGGTCGGCAGTGGATTTGCGGCATTAAAAGGATAATTTGCGGCTGGCAAAAGCCGCAGGTAAACAACACTTAAACTGCATTTAAGGATTGCCCCGGACATGCCGCATTTAGGATTCTAATTCCTGGCAGGCCAACTTTGGGGTTTAAGTGCCCCGAGGCTGAAGCTGTGCGCCGGCTGAAGGGCTTAGTTTGGGCTTCCGAGTGCGGCTGTGTTTATCTATGGAGCGTCCAGGGCCAGCAGCTTGCAGCTTGGAGCCTGGAGTACCCTCGCTCGTCCGCCTGTGCGCTCCTCCCGTCCTCAGAATCCTCAGCACTCCATCACCTTGGCTCATATTGGAGCCACCGCAAATTCCAGTCATTACATGCAACGATTGTGAGCTGGCCAAGATTTTATGTACCAGCAACAAACAAACAAGTCGAGCAGACGGCCCATACATACAGACAGATAGGGCGGACAGGACGGACGGAGCGGGAGAGTGGCAGTGGAACAAGACTTCTGAGGATTGGCAGATGGTTGGGTTTGTGGGGGGTAGCAGGAAAATTGAGCTTAAGTTGCAATTAAGCAATTGCTTGGCCGACTGGACCGATACGAATGCTGATGTTGCTGCTGCTGGTGGAGGTCCTGCCGGCGGTCGGGGCACTCCTGCTGCTGCCACTGAGGAGGGCTAATGGGAGCAAGCAACTCAAGTGGCTGCTAACTCGGCTTTCAATGGATCGCCGACTCCGATTCAGGCCCTTTCTCTTTCTCTCTAAGGGCTGCACTTCCCCTCAGCTGAATATAATGCAAAACTGCAATGAAATGCGGCCAGCTGTTGGGGTTTTTGTGGCATGAGTTGCATGCCTTGCTGCTGGGAATGTTGTTCTTCTCTTTTCTATTTATGTGCAGTTGCTTTCCAATCACCAGCCAGCAAACTTAATACAATATTTAAACCACAAACGTAGCACAATGTAAACCAAAGTAATCTCGAACTCGGCTCCGGCTCCAGCTCCGACTATGGCTTGGCTTTCTCTGTGGCAAGTGGCACGGCTTGCGGCCAACTGAAGAGGGAGAGTGAAAAAAAAGAAGGGAAAACAATTTCAGGATTGAGGCAACTTCGCGTTTTTTAAGTAGAAAACTTTTTCCCTTACATTTGGCCATGGGGCGTGGCCGTGGCTGCAATGAAGCTTAGAGTCGAGTGTGCCTCAAATGCAGCTCAAATGTGTGTCCGGCGGGGAATTGTACAGGGATTGTGTGGCACTGGGACCTGACCTATAATGGAATATCCGCCATATCACACTCGCACATCACAAATCAATTTTGATTGAATTTAAGCTTTAATGCGCTGTCTGCAGTGCCATCAAATGGTGAGGACTGCCGTCCAATGAATTTCAAATTACCATAAACAATTGAATGAGCACCAAAAAATATACTCGCATGAGCATCCTGCCACACACACACGTGCAGCCATGCACCCGCACAAGCACTCACCCTCAAATTCACACACACACGCACAAATGCTAATCAGCGCTGCTCTCTGAGCTTTATGCTCGTCGGTTTATTTGCGTTGCTCGTACGCAGCGTGGGTCGCCGACGCCACCGCCACCGCTGCCGCTGCTGCCGTCGCCTCATCGCTAATCCCGGCACGCAGCATCAATAAGTCAAACACGTCAATGGCAAGCAGTGCAAACGGAGGAATAGCAAGCAGTGAAACAATAAACGGCGAATAACGTGGAGAGCGACAGAGAGAGAGATAGAGAAAAAGAGCGCGTGGTGGGGGTGAGAGACAATAGAAGAGACAAAGGCCAACAATTTATTGTTGCTCAATGTCGCATTTATCATCACTTTATGCCACTTAATCGAGTCCTCTCGGTGCGTCCCATTCGGGGTTTCGGGCTGTTTCCGCTCCACCCCGCCAGAAGATGATTTCAATGTTTACTTTACCCTCATCTCAGTCCGGAGGGAACTCTGCTGTTTGCTTATTGTTTTTCGACACACATCCGCGCACACACAAACACACAGAGACAGACGCACACTCGAGAACTTTTCAGCGTCTTTTTATGGTTTATGGCGCCATTGAATTTTTCGTTTGCTTTCTTATTAAATTATAATTTATATGTGTAGTCGCATCAGACGACAAGGCCCACACAGGAGTACTCACACAGACGTAGACACAGAGACACACACGCACAGGCACTTTGTCAATTGTTTAATAGAAAACAAAAGGAGATCTGTTTGCCCCGAACACGAGGACACATTTTGTTATTTATACATGCGCACGGCGTACTCCATTACGACTTTGAATGTTTGTGTGCAGGTCGGGACTGGATGGAAACTGCGATAGTAATATATTAAAGATGGCAGATATCAAATGTCTGCTGGAATACCATCACTTAAAGTCCTTCAATTCGATGCTGAAATATCGCATGACGCTCTCACGCTCCACCCACAATTGTATTCACAGATAAACTGTTTCAAACAGTTGCACTTTTGCATATCTACATTTTGCTGTATGCAAATTGACTAATGCTGCCGAGAGAATTATTTGCAGATTAGAAGCATTCATTGCTAATCCAGTTTGATAATGCAATTGAATTATACAGCCAGTTCTCTCCGCTCCATGTCACTGGCAACTGCCGAGCTGCTGCTGGTGCTGCTGCTGCTGCTTCCCGTATCGATGATTTGCCCCAAACAATTATTTCATTTTCACTAAATTCAACTAAATGCACACGAATGGAATGGTGCAATTTGCAAAACCAAACTCCACTAAATGGGCACCAGAAATATTCTGATAATAATTAATTGAACAGCAGTTGGTTATGGATTTTATTTTGTCGGTTTTTCAATTCATATTTTATTTAGACCGTTGCAGGGACTTGGCCGTTAAATTGACAAAAAAAAGGCAGACCCAAACACATACAAACACACCCACACACAGAGTATTCGAATTCATTAAATTTGCATATACATTTTAGGCATATTTGATATATATTTTGTACGGCACACACATATGATTCATTGATTTGATAGGCAACATTCTAATAGCAAATTAAATTGCCGTCAGGCAGCGCATAATTTGCGCTCCAAAAAAAAAACAATGGAAGGAAAATGTGTTACCTTTTTTTTATACCCTTACAGTTTCAACGTTTCCCTGGCAGAATAATGCTGTAGGATGCCCGATAAAGAAGCTGTCGTTACTGAAAATTGCATTCAAAGGTGTATACCCTCTGGAAGGGTAAACCAAACCACATCAGCAACAGCTGGCAATTTTCGGTTGGCACTTCGTAGAATTATCGAATATAAACACAATGAATGCAAAATAGAAACCAGATAAAAAACAATTTTCTAAATGGTAAATATTTGTAAATTCTATTCAATTTTTGTTATATTTAACAAAAATATTTTAATTAACTTCTAAAATGTAATAAGTGCGAACGGAGTTCTCTCAACCCAGATTTTACATCTGACAGCACCTGCTGCCGGCGTGTAGCAATGCGGGGATTTTTTATATTTTATTTTAATTAAATCTGTGGCACCGGCGGTCTCGGTAGCGGTAGCGTTGGCGGTATCGGTCGGATCGGTTAACCCACGAAAAATTTAAGACCCAACTGGGGGGCCTGACATTAATCATTTTACCTTTCAAATGCATTTTCATTAGGCGTCGGCCAAATTGAAAGTTGTCTCGGTGCACATGCCCCCGGGAGCCGTGGCTCATTAATAACCGACAAGAAGGCATAATTCTTTGTCTTCATCTGGGTAACATTTTCTTCTTATTTTTTCCTTTTTGCGGTTCCTTTTCCTTGCCGCCTTCGGGCATTTTGTTTCCACGGAAAATGAAGAAGCCAAAACGTTGACAGGCTGCCGAATGCCATGGATGTTCTTAGCTACAGGGGCAGGAGGTGTACATGCAATGTGGAATATTGACCAACTAACGAATTTTGCCCCAACAACTTGCCAAATGGAGTGCCTTAAACTAAGGCCCGCCCGCCCGAACTTTTCCAATTAAATCCGTGGCGAAAGTTGGGGGTTTTCCTCCTTGTGATAGTGCGGAAACAAGAAAAGTTCTAATGAGTTTATTAATCAGCGATAAATTCGGTCTCCATATGCATTTGCGGGGGCATCTCATCGAAACTTTTATTAAAGAAAAACCCTGGCGATAGTTGTCATAATTTCCTGTCGGAGAAGGTCATCAGGCAGCAGTCCATCAGTTGCAGCTCCCACAGCAGATCAGCAGCTGGCTTAGGGCCAAGTCTGTAAGCCAACATTCAGCAAATGGATATTTCAGCCAGCAGATTTCTCACTGAAGTTAATTAATGTGCAAAGTGTCAATTAATCAATCTGGCGGTCGATCAATCCAATCAATGGAAATCCAATGCCAGCCAGAGACCTAAAATGAGACTCTTCTCATTCTCGTACCCTTATCCCACATTGGGTATATTGACAGGATAAACTCAACAAGCTGTCGGAGGCTCAACGGGCAAAAAAAGGCAGAAAATATAAGAAAATTACATCAAAGGGAACGAACGGAACGAGCGGCGCTGCCTAAACGTTTGGGGAAAGCTCATTTAATCAACCGTTACCCTGGCAACCACCCAGCGCAATGAGTAAAAGGAAAATGCCAGCTAATTATTATGACAAACATCAAACATCCGACCCATTGGCCCATTAGCATACGGGCATTATGGCTTAAATACTTAGCAAAATGCAATTGAATCGCTGTCAATGGTATAAAATATGAGACACAAATACACATTTACGGTACCCGCTGGCAAGGAGAAACTCAAGAACATTTAATTTTATTTAACAATAATTTCGTTGCATTATCCAAATTTGAAGAGAGAACCCTTAGGCTTGGCTCTCTTCAGCATCAAGCTGTGGATAAGTGGGGGCAACAGGGTTTCCCTCCATAATCTCCTGCACCACGATGGGTGGCTTTGCTTTAGGGGCCTTGATGGCAATGAGAATGGACTTGATAAAACAGGAACAGATCAGCAGCAAAATCACAATAACGTTGGTCAAGACAACATGATCCATAGAGCGGCGAATGTCCCGCCAGGAGCCTTGGTTCTGCACATAGAAACAGAAATACAAACACATGACATCGCTGATCAGGAACATGCAGATGAAAATGGCACGGCTGTACTTTCGAGCGTATGCGGAGAAAGTGTACACGCCCGACATGATGATAATGGAGGGAATCAGAATCTTGAATATGATGAGAGCGGTCATTACGAATGGGGAATAGTTGGAGATCAGCAGGCGCGAAGTTGTCGGACGGAAGGCGAAACTGAATAGCCAGTGTCCGGATCCGAAAAAGGAGAGGTAAAAGTAGAACAGAATGAAGGCGGCATAGTGATAGGATAGCTTCAGGTGTTCCAATGGAGTTGAGGGCTTTTCTTCAGTCTTCTGTACAGTTTCGTCATGGCTTGCCTCGGGTTCAGGTTCATCCGCTTCTTCTATTGCATTTTCCTTGGGCTTACTGATCTCGGAATGAACTTCCTGGCCCAGCATAAACTCTGCAATCATCATTTGATTGAAGAGCGAGCCCGTTGAGAGGGAGAGCAGAGCATGAACCACAATCAAATTGAAGGAAACCAAATGCAGGCGGCTTAAAGGGGTATTGGCATTGCTGTATGGCACCGACACAAATGCGTAGCACAGGAAGGCCCAGAAGGCGACCTGTAAGTACAGTGTAACCTCCAGGTTGTTTTCGGAGAGATAAATGCCGTAGATTCCAATCAGTAGAATGCTCGAATTGATCAGCCAGACGTGCAGCGGATGCTTGTGTCCCAAGAGCCATGGCAGGAACACGGCCAGACACATGCTGCACCCCAGAGCATATTCGCTGGGTATCAACTGAAATCTAGAGTTTTGTTTGAGCATCAGAAAGCCACTGGGGAGCAGCACGGCGACCAGCCAGATGAACAACTTGAGCGTGGGTCGACGGAATCCGCGCCGATTGTAGGCAATCACAACCCCGGCGTACAGCAGACCGACGTGGCTGTTCATGAACGATGTCGTGACCACCAATCCAGCGGGAATCACTGTCCAGGTCAAGTGTGTCAGTGGGTAGGGAATGGACGGGCCATGCAGCGGGCGTTCGGCCAGAGCCATCGTCCAGATGCCGATGGGCAGCAGCAGATAAAAGGCCGTCATGCAGGGCACCCGCTGCAGGAGCAACACACATCCAAGCACCATTCCCAGCAGGACCATCAGAGCCGTCATCCATGTTCGGAGTCCCATCTTTGGCTGCGGATTCTGGGCTGGGAATTCGCGCATCAGCCACATCGCCAGACAGAAGAGCCAACCCAGAAACGAGGCACACACGGCCACCAGCAAAGGGGTTTGATAGTAGTCCTGGTAGTACTCCAGGCACTGCCGTGCACGCCAGGACGTTTGCTGGAGCAGTTGCATGGCTTTTTGGACATACCCTGCCGCTATTAGTTGCTCCACTTCGGTGGAAAGACTGGCGATCCGTGCCGAGTCCAGTTTCTCATACTTTGGCATCCATTTGTGGAAGAAGCTGCGCTCATGGCGCAGCATCACGCTCTTGGCCTGTGACAGCAGTTGCAGCACATTCAGCAGCAACGCCTGCCGCTCGTACTCTTCGCTGACATCGAGGAAGCCCAGGGGCAGTGGGGCTCGGTTGTTTATGGGTGGCGGCAGGCCAATCAGCGCTGACATGAGCGGCGCCAGTTGAATCTGGTTGAGTTCCTGCAGCGGCAACTGCAGCCCCTGCTCGTTGGCTGTGAAGTTATGCTCGGTGGGGGGTCCCTGGCGCTTGACCCCAGCACCCCATAGGTAGAAGGGCATTTCGATTTCCGAATCAGTTCCTCCGCCATGGTAGCCTGTGGGGAGAACCAGAGAAATGGTCAAATATCCCTTTGATATCTGAATAATTCTTACCCGTATCGGACATGCCGTGATCAGATGTCATCAGATATGCCGTGCGATTGTCGTTGAAGGCGCTCTCGAAGAGCTCGTAAGTCTGTCGAATTTTCTTCTGTGTTTCATGCAGCCTCTCCCGGAACTCTGGCTGCAGCGGCGTGAAAACATGACCCGCCTTGTCCAGATCAAACAAATACACCAGAAACACCAGCTGTGTGGCATTTTGCAGTTGTCGGACATTCTCGTCGTTGGTCAGAAAGTCGCGGGCCTTCTCGTACACCCAGGTATCGGTCATAAATCTTCCAGTGAAATCCGTTGCACGATAAGTTTCGAATCGTGGCGGCTCGCCGCGGGAGCGGGTGAAGTAATCGGCGACCGTTTTGTGCACCCATCCAATGGAAATGCGGCTGCGATTGAATACCGAGTCAAAGGGCGTGGGATTCCACATGAAGTTCGTGATGGCCGCCTGGGGATCCTCATTGAAGCCAGCAAAAATGGCAATATGTCCGGGACGACTCATTGTGGGTGCAATGCCACTGGATATACCGACCACACCTTGCTGCTCGAACAGCTGGCGAATGTGTGGCACCCCGCTGCAGTTACCCTCAAAGAACGACTCTGCACGCAGGCCATCGGCAATGAATACAACCAATCGATCGGCAGGCGGCTTCAGGCCCAACTCTGGCAGTGTCTTCTGCGGCTCCAGATTCTCCACAATTGTTGATTGAAAATAGATGTTCATGATGCAGCCAAGCAGCAAAATGTGCACGACCAAAACCTGAAGTTTCCACATTTTTTTAGCCAGTTATTTAGCTGCTATAATATTTTTGATGTGTTCAGGTCATGATCTCAAACAAGACTCAGTAGAAGCGAAGAGAATTGTGTTGAATTCCAGAGAAACTCCGATTCGGGTTGCTTGATCGGAGCAGAAATGAGAAACAGTCCCCCCCAGTGTGGGCCTCGAATGGGGTTTTATTTGATGAAGCGTCCCTGCCTCGTCCTTGTTGGGCCATTTCAATTTGCCGTTTGATTTGTGAGCTGTCGGCAAATGTGGCATGCCGCTAAATTTGATTTACGCGGCTGCAATTCAAATGAGCTGCAAATTGCAGCACAAAAGCTTTCCAATTTAAGTCTTTAAGACTTTTGTCGATGCCACGGGGCCTGGGCTCGGGCAAATTAAGTGCCAGCCATAAATTTTCAAGCTCCGACACCATCTTCGGCTCTGTCTGCAATTGTCGTTCGCTACCGTTCAGCGCTCACCGTTCAACGTTAAGAGTTTTTTGTGTATTTTGATTAATTCGAACAGCTCACAGACATTCCTCCATTTCAGGTGCTTCTTCAAGTGGGACAACAGCAGCAGCAGCAGCAGCAGGTACTACGCGGGTTTTTTGATGGCCAGACACATAATGTGACAAATTTTGATGTGCGCGTATTTGGCTTTTCGTCGGCAAATGGGCTCTAAAGCTAGTTACACCGAAATGGGTTAAGGTCTTGTCTGCATCGCTTACAGGAGACAAGCGTCTGTGTCTGTGTCTGCCATTTGTCAGTTGAATCCAGGCTAAAGTCTAATGTCTAATGTCTGCTAATGTCTCGGCCCACTGACAGTTGTAAGCCAGTCAACAAATGGCAGGTTGTATGACTGTCTGGCCGACGAACTGTCTGACAGACTGGCTGAGTGACTGACCGACTGACTGAGTGACTGAATAACTGGTTCGTTGGGCAATTAAAGGCCTTGTTCTGTGTCTGGCAATGGGCTCATTTAGCAGCGAACAAGAGTTAGGCGTTTTATGGTCAACAGTCGCGTGTTTGAAGCAATTGAGAATTTCCATTGAGTAATTGAGCAGAGAACTCGCTGCAGCATCGCACCAAAATTTCTCTTCTCCACGGCGCAGGCGCTCTCTCTTGGCCTACTCGTGTCGGTCTCGCTCGCTCTCTCTCTGTGGGTCAGCAACATGTTGTTCTGGACCTGTCCCAATGTGGGTTATCGCGGACAGCAGCACGCTTGCCACAAATTAAACGAGTTGTGGCGCAGCATTGGCAACATTTGTTGCCACAATGACCAGACCAGAGCTGGCAGCTGGAAACGAAACGAAACGAAACCCAAGTGAAACGAATAAAATGCCAAATGTTTGTGGTTTGGGGGCTCTTGAACTGCCGGCTGACTCTCAAACCTAACCAGCTGAGAGATGTTGGCTAAGGACCCACCTACCCAGCCAAAATGGCACTCGACATTGCAACAAGAGCTTGGGGTGGGACTAATCTATGGGAATTCTGATATGTTGTTCGTTTCGAGAACCCCCAAAGAGGAGCTCTTTAAAGGGAGAGGACCAGGGAAAGGACAGAGCAAAAAGTGTAATTGCTTCGTTCTGCACTTCAAAAGCAATATCAAGCAAATCAATTACGGCATCTCGTTTTTCCCCCATAGAGATTTTGTTCTCGTTTTTTGTTAGCTCTATCCCCTCATAGACAGCTGCGTTTTGTGTTGACAGAACTTATCAACAATTCAATTTCAATAAAAACTCGTGCGTTTTCCCGGCTCGCATTTTGTTCGATGCATTTTTTAACACAAAATATTAGGGTCTGTGCGGCGAGCAGGTGCGTGCTCGAAGGGGGGTGCTGGGATCAGCTGGGGGGACCCGTGATGTACGAGCATACAATGTTGGGGGACTACGCCGCTGGCTAGCTGGCTGGTTGCCCTGTGTGTGTGCGTGCTGAATTTTTGGCATTTGAATTGTCACATCTGGTTGGTGGCTTCAAACTCATCCATCAAATGCAGCCCAGCCCGCTCGATGTGCTAGTGCTGCTCCACAAGGACTGCTTCCATCGCCTGTCAGCGCTTGCCAATGCAATCATTTTTATTGTGTGTCTGTGCCCGTGTCCGTGTCTGTGGCGGTGTGTATCTGTGAAATAGCGCGCATAACCACAGCGACAAACCGAACGGGGAACTCCCGTTTCTCGCTTTTTTTCAAACGTTGTGTGTGTTTGCTTAACGAGGCCCTGACAATGTGAATGTGAGTGCGAAGAGTGAGTGCGAAAGCGGCAGTGAATTTGAGTGTGAATGTGAATGCCAGGCCAGGCTTAGCTGTGGCTGTGGCAGCGACTGGGACTGGGACTGCGACTGGGGCTGAGTGCATTGAAAGCCAACACACAATGCGAATATAATTTACGAGTAGTTTGACTCGGCGGCAACGGAGTTTTTAATAGTTGGCTTTTGTCATGCGACCTCTGTCGACCTCTTTCTTGTATTTCAGCGCGCAAATCACATCGAATTAGTTATTTATGGCCAAAATAGCAACTGCCATTGGCCAAAAACTGATTACTGAAACGTCAACGCTAGTCACTCGCAACGCAAAATGAATAAATAAATGGAGGGGAAAATGGTACAAAAGTTTTCCCCACTTTATTGAACAACTTCTGATTCCAGATTTAGCCATTACCAACATTATCCTAACAATCTAACGAGTTGATGGCAAGTCCTTATGTAATCGCCACACCGAAAAAGTCTCCGAAGAAACTTCGGCTGACACTCTGCCAGTCAAGTAGGTCAACAATTCAGTGATGACGATATTTGTGTGCTAGGCCAGGCCAGGCTTTAAAAGGCTCTGCCACATTTGGGCCTGGAAAAAAGGCAACTACGTATGGCAGCACAATGGAACCCCCCGGGGAGCCGGAGCTGAGGTGGCATTCTCTTTTCAATAATGCAGATTTATGTATTGTGTTGTGCGGAATTAAATGCGCTTTTGTTGCAGCAACAGAGAGGGAGATGGAGAGAGTCATAATACAGTTTATTCGACTGAAATTTAGCAGCAGCACAAAAGCATGCAACACTCAATTGGATTTAATTGCAGAAGCGACTGTGGCAGTGGCAGTGGCAACCATCACTAAAAGAACTCTGAACTATGTCGAATATTTTCGGCCATGGCCCATGTCATTTCAGGAATTTATTTGATTATACATCTAACTGAATTAAAAATGAATTTTGTATATGTATGCGCTCATGCTTCATTTGCCCCGGCAGCACTCGCGAATCAAGTTAATTTTGTTGCACACACACTACACACACGCACGTATGAATGTGTGTGTGCATTGTTGAATGAATTTATTGAAAACTATTTTATGGCTAAATAAAATAAATATATCCTGTTAATTAGGACAAGGCGGCGAGTGGCTCTGTTTGGCCCTCTCTGCTGCTGCTGCTGCTGCTGCATTTGTTGCATTTGCTTTCATTTCGTTTCGTTTCGAAATTTAATTGGTTATTTCACATAAACAAGTTGCAAAAGTTTTTGCCTGGTGACTGTATCGTCTCCATGCGCCTCTCCCCTCTCCACCACTCAGCTGGAGGAGCAGCTTGTCAGGCCTTTGAGCGGCAAAATTAAATAGCAAAGCAAAGTGCACTGCTTGCTTTTTATATTCCTTTTCCCTTTTAGTTTTTTGTGCCCACACCCCCTCCTCCATCTGTGTGTGTGTGTGTTTTTTTTGGCAGCAAACAAGCCGTGGCTGGCAGAGCCATAAGGTACAGCTTCCTCTTTGGGGCTGTCAGTGGCATGTGCAGAGACACGCCTCCTGCCCGCCTGCCTGCATGCCTGCCGGTGGTACAGCTCCAGCTCCTGACCCAGACCCAGAGTCAGAGGCAGACCGAGACCTCAGGCCCATCTCCCTTTTGCCGTTCCCACTCCCCTTCGCATCCCATTCAATGCCGTATGGCATGTGCAAAAGTAAAAACGAAGTTGGGCAAAACTTTTTAATATGCTTGCGAAATTTTATCAAAACTACAAAATTGCAGCAAAGTGCCAAGTGCCTGGGAGCTGCAGCAGCAACCTAACGACGTCGACGACGACGACGATGAGGAGCGTAGACTTTGGCGACAGCGACAGCAAAGGGAGCTGCGCAGCCAAGCCCATGGAGTTGGCCAAACAAAACACAGTCAAGCGAAACCTTCAACTCAATTTGGCAATCGCATTTCTTGCTCTACTTCCGCCTATTCAACTTGACTCGATTTGCGTGCCGGCGACCGTCAGCTCCACGATTACATGTGCCTGAGTGTGGCGTGGGGCGGGGAAGGTTGTCCTTCTCCTGTGTGTGGAGCTCTGCCTCCGCGCTCCGCGCTTTGGCTTTATGTGTGTTTAAGTGGCAATGCAAATGGCAACATTTTGGCGAGCTCTTCACTCTTCTCCGACTGACAGTAACACGACATTTTTACTCTACTTTCTTCTTTTTTTTGTAAACTTTTTGTGCCAAATTTAATTGCAATGGAAATGCTCAAAGGCAACCCCAGGAAAATGCTACTCTGACAGTTGCCACTGCTTCGGGGGCAGAACTACTAGCAGTTCCACATTTGGGGGCCAGCCGCCACATAGTCGTACGGTAGATGGATGGTTCGTGGGAGCTGGTTGCTGGAAGCCAGGAGATGGCGTGGCTGATTAATTGTGCAAATTAATTTAGCATTTACATGCCATGAAAAACTTGCATTGCATGGAAAATCGCTGGCCCAGAAGTGTACCCAAGTACCCCAAAAGAATGACAACTCTTGTGGGGCTTTACTGTTGAAACTTTTCCAACAGTAATTTGATTTATGGACTGAAATTTGAAACCTCTTCAATTCTGTGGGTTCGGCTTTAAATTGTTTTCCTGTTTAAAGGGAGGAACTGCTTCCAGCCTTCCCCAAGGCGGAATCGTGGCATGCCAAATTTCAAACATGGCGGTTGTCTAATTAGCCAGCCAGCCAGTCAGTCAGTCCGTCCGTCTGTCAGTCAGTCACTCAATTGTTGCGCTTACCCCACGTTGCACGACCTATAAAGGCCATTTGGCCCACGTCAAATTAACTGTGCTCCATGTACTCTCAGCTTTTGCGATAGTGTCCGCCCAGCCACGTTGTAAATAACAACAGGACATGGGCACAAAGGAGACGAACACCCTAGCGCCCAAACGCCCAACACCCAACGACTGCTGCTGCTGCTGCTGCTGTGTGGCATGTGGCATTCATTGCTGTGTTGCTTGGCGCGCTACGAGCACAAAGCAAATGCCGACGTCAGCCAAGTGTAAATCAAGCGCAAAGTTCACAAGACACGATTGTAAATTATACGAGAATCTCAAGCTAAGCAGAAAATGTGACAAAGAAGACAGGCAACTATGGCCCCAGCTTATTGCCAGCAAGGACGTGCCGGTACATACCAGGGAATGATGCTTCCTCATCATCATAATCATCATATGCCGGCCAGCTGATCAGCTGCAAACTTTTGGACAGCCATCCAGCCAGTCCTGGTCTCACCTTTAAGTTCCAATGACAAGAAAAACTCCTTGTGCCAAGTTTGTGTTTTGTGCTCTTGTGAAAATAATGTAACAAACTTTGCTTAGCCAAAACCAAATGGCAACAACGGCTTGGCGGAGGCGACACAACTTTTCTATACAAATTTCTATCAAAAGATTAAGCAAAGACAAACAAGTGAAAAGAGCCCCCTGCCCGAGAGAACTCGGGACAACTTTCCACAGATAACTTTAAATATTTGCCTGTCCCTGGTCCCTGTTACTGTCCATGTCCCCAGCTTCAGTTTTGTATCCGAGAGAGGGTCCATCTATATCTGCAATTCCATAAGCTTTGGGATTCCTGCCCTGGGGCTCTGGCTCTGGCAGTGTGTCCCTTGCCATGTGTCTCGTGTATCCTCTGGATTTCTGGCTCTCTCTCGCCTTTTTGTTTATGCCCGTTTTATGTTTTGTTAGTTTGACATATCAGTGACACTTTTGCGTTGCAACAATATTTTATTTTATTGCATGGCAAAGTTGTGGGTCGGTCGGGTCGGTCGGGTCTGTCGCTTTGTGCTCGCTCGTCATAAAAATACAATTTTTATTCCTGCCTGCAAGTTGTAAACATAAATTCAGCAAAACCGAACAACAGAAAGGAACAGCAGCAGCAACGTGCTATAAAATTGAAAACCGCTCCAGTATTTTTCTTTCCCATTCGATTTCTCATATTTTCCTCGAAGAAGCTTCGAAACGACTCGGGACTCGGGAGCAAAAGATCTCGTGGCACCGGGGCAACTTTGTCAGCTAAACAGCCAGTCGGCGGTCGGTCGGTGGGGACAGGTGGAAGAAGGACAGGTGCTTGGCAAGTTTCAGCGTTCAGCGTTTCAGCTTTCAGCGAACTTTTGCTGGTAAAACTTTTGCCATACAGGTTGTTAATTTGCCAATGAAAAAGGGCGTTTGACTGTGGCGGCAATTCTCTCTTTGAATGTGCTCTCAGTGCAAGCCACATATTCGCATTATAATTATTTAGAAATGTACAACAAATGTTTTAATGGCAAAAGAAACTGAAATATAATTACACGAATGTCAAATGCACAGCGAGCCGCATAAAATGTAACAAATGAAACAAATTTTAATTTAATTACATTCGTATTTATGACAAAGGGAAAATTGATTTAAAAACTGATAAAAACACACACACAGTCATTAAAGTCAATTTGTATCAGATAAAGCTAATCGGGATGGAAAAAAAGGTGCATAAATCTGTGAGTGGGCGTCAGAGATGGAGACGTGGTCGCATTATCTGTGCCAATTTAAACCACATTTATTATTTTTAAGCATTATGTTTCATTGAATAATTCATCGGTTTGTGTGCTGGCAACTTCAGCCGTCATTCAGGCATATCATATCCCATCCGCGGTCTATATAAATGTACAATCATTATAAATCAATTGTCTGTATAGTTCCCACTTCCCACTTTCCCTCCCCCGGAGGTTGTGGTTGTTCTTGTTGTGGCGCCACGGACCCCTCCAGTGATGGAGTGGGGCGGAATGCTGTCTGTCGGGCGTTGTTGACACAAATCAAAGCAGCTGCGTAAATCTTCATCAAACAATGTTGTCGTGGCGCCTTCCGCCCATCCCCTCAGGCACTGTGGATCACAGGCTCAGGCTCTGGCACCGGCTCTGGCTCTGTCCGTATCTCCATCTCCAGTTCTGAATCGTCGTTGGCGGTGGCGGTGTCGGTGTCGGCAAAAACGAATGAAAAATACGCCAACTCACGGTCAATTGCAATTCAATTAGACGCAATTAGTGCCTGGGCACGCATCGAGGGAAATTCAGTGTGTGTGTGCAGATGGATACTGAGATGGCTAAAGATACAGCTACAGATACAGATACAGACACTGACATGCCATAGATTACATAGTTAGAAGAGCTGTCGGAAGAAGAGTACAATTGGATGCAGCATGCAGGATGAGGGGACCGGGCCAGTCATGATTTGCAGTTGAGCTCTGTGCGTCTGCTAATGGTATACTTGCAGATGAAGATACATCCACGCAGGCAGCGCCCGCAGCGGCAGCAGCAGCAGCAGTAGAAAAAGTATCTCATTAGACGTGCAGCTACATGGCAACGGCCGCTTAACTCATTCATCATCATCAGACAAGGGGCGGGTGTAGGGTATTGGAATCGGAATCGGCTTCACTCTCGGTCTGTGGGTCTGTTGGGCTGGCCATAGACACAGATACACACAGTAGGTTTTGCAGTGTAGAACAGAGCTGGCTGTCCTTCTCGTGCTTCTCCTGCAACATGCGACTGCAGCTTAATTGCAAAATGACCCAATGAGTTCTTGTTGCTGGATGCTGGATGCACGAGCAGTTGCCTCCCGACTAAGCTGCTGTAGAGTGGGACTCCTCCCTCTGCTCGTTCGTGTTTAATTAGTCTGAGCGCTGATTCTGTAAGATACACCAAATACATACATATACATCGTCGTACGTACACATGACGAGGCACATAATTGGCCCATGTTCTGTGCTCCCAAGCTCAATCCCCGTGTTCGCTTGTTCGCTGTTTGATTTTCCTCTTCATTGGCTAAATATTTCATGGCCCAGAGAATGACAGTGGAAAAAACTGCAGGGAGTGCGAGTACGAGTATTATAAAATTACATCTTACACACACACACACACCACACACATATACGCACTCAAAGTCACATTTTTGCTGTGCTCAATCGGGCGTGCCCAAGTGGAGGCACATCAGTCAAAAGGTTGAAGCTGAAGTGCAGCCATCTGACAGAACAGAGAGTCGAGGACAATGGGCTGAGTCAGAGGCAAGAGAGAGAGAGTCGGAGAGTGGCAAGGGGACTGATGGCAGCAGAGATGGGTCCAATAATCACATTACTCGGTATCATTTAATTTCAACAATGCCTCAGCCAGCGAGCGTCTCTGGCGCATTTAATATTTCACGATTTGCCGCACGAACGAAGATACAAATACTTGCTCGAACACACACAAAGATACAAGCGCCAGTCAGCTACTTATGACACTTGAGCCCCTATTTATTGCTCGTTTACAGCTGGCCAAGTTGGCCGCATCATGCTGCCTCCCTGCCTGCCTGCCAGGACTCGACTCATTCTCATTCATTTATGAGGCAGCAGCATCCACTTACAGTTGAAGGCTTCCTACGCCGCAGCTTCTTGTCATTCGAGAAGAGAGTTTCAGTTCCGGAGACGTGGACGTGGACGTGGGCGTGTGTTGGTGGAGGCATTACAATGATTAGCCGTAAGTTTCCGTGACACTGACAGCCTTCGGTAAGCCCTTACCGAAAGCGAAACAATTTGCATTTTGCTGTGAGCCACTCTGGCAGTAATTATTTGTGGAATCTTCCATCAAATTTCCATTCGGCCAGTCTTTCATTTGCCTCTCCACTCGACTCCACTCTCACAACTTGTCTCCCATTTGCCATTCCCCACAGCCATTATCCAACTAAAGTCTCGGATTGCTTTTTAATTGACTTGGTTATCTGCAGTCTGTTTCAATTTAGGCTTTTCGCTCAAAGAACTTTCATTCCATGCCATGCCGATATGTCTATCATTCTATCATTTTGTCTCCAATTTTTCATTTCTGTGCGGATTATTTTCTCTCTTTTCACATTCCTTTTTTTGTGTGTGTTGGAAAGGGTACGGACAGAACTTGCTCTTTGTTTGCTCTTATGACTTGCCGTTTATTTGCCTGTGCACCGATTATTATATGGGAATTTTTGTACATTTGTCACACACACAGAGGCACAGACTGTGTGCAGGCTTGTTTTTTGCCATGACGCTTGGGTCGCCCACCCCTCCTGTCAGGCAACAGATAAAGAGAGCAGCCCAAAGAGGAGTATAGAGGGGTGCAGGGACATGTACAACTTAATTGCAGTTTTACATGCTGCTGCAGCCCTGTGAACGGCAACAGATGGCGTCGCGTCGCCACGAACTGGGTGCTGTGGATTGCGTTCTGGCACTGCGACTGGGGACTCGATTTACCGCCCACGAATCATTTTAAAAATCCTGTAAATATTTATGCTCCCCTCGTGTGCAAGCACTGGGACACCTGCCTCTGCCTGAAATCACCTGAATCGCGACCATTTAAGCGTTGGCAATATTTCAGTGGGGGAATGCTCAGAGCAGGCCACCAACCCACCAGATTGTAAATGCAAATTTTGCATTTAGCGATTTCTCGGCTCCCCACCGTTTTTATGAGTGATTTAATTCGTTTTGGGTCGCTTAAATTTTTCAACTTATTCCACTCGAAAGAGAGAAGTGCCATTGCCATGCCATGTATTATTTCTGCCCTGATTTCGACACTGTCCAACACGGTCGAGTGGCCAGGAACAGAGAGAGAAAGAACGAATACAATGGTAAACGCATGTAGACATAGAACGCCGAAAACTTGTTAACAATAAGCGGGCTGCTGGGTGGCTGGATGGCTGGATGGCTGGCAGCTAGTCGAGTGGGCGCACAAAAGCCCAAAGTAGCTCCGAAATCGGGGGCGTGAGGTCAGGGCCAACGTGATCAAAATTTAGAAAACAAACAGAAGAAGTTGAAGGGAAGGGCGAAATATGTGCCATTGTAATGGGCTGGCAAATGTATGGGTTTCATTCGAGCAGTGTGAAGGCAGTGTGACTACCAAATGGCCAATAGTCGGACTGCTGTCGGTGTCTTGGTTGTTTGCCATGAATATTTTTACGTCAAATACAAAAACCATCGGGAGTAGAATGCTGCTGGTTGGGTTCTGGGGCTTTGGCTTTGGCTTCTGCGGCAAACTAAAACACAATGCGTGCTGTGCAGTTTGCCCGTTCCCCACCAGTTTTCCCCCCAGCTAATGCTGCCTGGCTGCGACACACCACAAAAGGATTGCTCGTGTCTTATTTTTCTCTATTTGTTTGCTACGATTTTTGCTTTACGTTTTTTGGCTACCCTTGCAGAGGGTATAATGATTTTGGTTAGCTGAAAAATATTGAATTTAAATATGAAAATCCAAGTGTAAAAATTATGCAAAATGTCAGTGATTTTTCCACTCGATTGACTCTCAAGTCTGTCTTTGCCTTATGCCGAAACGATCAATCGGCAAGTGTATCTTCAGATTGGTTTCCCCAGGCTTACTTTTCCTTTAGTTCATGTTGTTCTTTTCTTCTAGTTCTTGCTTTTGGCCTCTTGTTGGCCTGATCTACTGCAGGGCATTGGGCAGGCCAGGGGCTTGGGGTGCCAAAAAGCAGCCCAGGGCTACTGCTGGGATCCTGTCATTGTTGTTGGTGGCTGTAACTGCCTGGCATGGCACGCAGCATATTTATGGCCAGTGGGTCAGTCTGTGAGTCTGTGAGTCCGGGCCTGTGAAGAAGATTTGTAGCTGCAGCAGTGAAATTTGAAATTGAAAAATAGTTTGACTTTTATGAGCGGCGACCGACAAACGGCAGCAGACCCGCAAAACCAGCACAGCATTTGGGGCCCCCAGTGCATGTTGTGGGCAGTTTAATGCTGTGGCCTCATGAGGACACTACACTCCCCGTAACCCCCTGCCATTCCCTCTCTCTGTGCCGACTGAATCTTTCTTTCAGTGGATGCGTGCGTGAGTGGAGAGCACAAGAAGCATTGCCCCGATTTGGGCGCCCATCCGCAGTGTTGGAGTGGCCCATACATTCCGCACATCAACTATCCATCTGCCTGGGGCAGGCCACTGCTGTTTGCTTAGCTGCGAAAGGGATTCCGATTGCGATTCCGCATATATTGCGACTGCATCGGTCCCAGGTATGTACATATAATTGGCTCCGACCAGAAGCTGGTATTAACTTTTGCTTAATGCGACACTCAATGCGAATGGCAACCAATGTGGCATAAGCCTTTGGCCCCCGGCAGCGACACAGCCAACGTGCAATCATTGCGCGAGCAGAGCTCATCGTTTGCTCGTCATGGAGCATCATCTAACAGACACAGAAACTGATACAGCTACAGCTACAGCTACAGATATTATACTTATCTGTACCACGGTGTGGTACCGTGGTTTTTGCTGCCTTACAGACAATTCCCTCCCTGGAGGTTGGCACCGGAGGTTGGGCTACGCCGCAGCCGCCGCCCTCGATGTGGAGCAGCGTGTTCCACTTTTCACTTAATCAAAAAAAGGGAAACAAGCCAAGTTAACTCATAAAAATTGTGGGGCCTGTTTGCGGAATAAAACATAAAGTACCACCAAGGAGTATAAAAGTACAACTGAGAGGAACTAAAATAAATAAATAAAAAAAAAACTAATGAAACGAACCGGAGTAGACCCACACTTTCCACCCTGGACTGCAAATCAAATTTTAAACATCGTTGCACAAACAACTGAAATATATTTTAATTTTTGGCATCAAATCTTTTTCCGAAATGACATTTTAATATGCTATGAGCCACATGCTCGTAGATATACTCCCAGAGAAGCCCCAGCTCCACAGGGTACATGCAAATCTCACTGACTTTTGCAATTAATTAGCAACAAAATTCAAACAAACTCGAAAAAAACTTTAAACTCGCGAACGAGCGCGTTGATTTTGCGCAGCCAACTTTTGTTGTTTGCAGTGGCATATACATATATATGTGTATGTGTCTGTGTGTGTGTGTGTGCTATATATATTTTAGCAGCGTATATACATAAATATTTTATGGCAGATTTCGCGCCCACTGTTGCTGTTGATGCTCCTGCCGCCGCCTCGGAGTGCAGCATACTTTCCGGCGCTGTGGCCGCTGCGGTTGCCGCTGACTTCCGGGAGTTGCGCTACAGACGAGTAATTATGTTCCACTAGCTTAAGCGCAACGCTGCACCACACTGCCACCCACCCAGCCACCCAACCGTAACCCATCCCAAAACCCACACCCACCCGTACACACACATTCTCTGGATGCTGGCAAAGTAATTAAAACGCTTGGCCCATTAAAAATTGTACTCCACGGATCTGAACTCGAAAGTTGAGCCTCCGACTCCGACTGGCAGAACTCCCAGCTCTGAGCTACGAGATGAACTAAAATACAAAAAAAAAAAACAGAACAAAACAATACAAAACAAAACAAAAAACAAAAACAACTTTAGACGTCTGCGCAGTGGCATACATTTGACTTTAATTAGCTTGCCACGCCCACCCAGGCCAATAGGCCACCAACCCACCAGACTTCAGGAACGACTTCTGGATTTCTGCATTTGTCAGATTGCTCTCTCCTCCCCACTCTCTGTTTGCGCTGCGATTTGCTCGCAGTTCTTTAACGGTCCACTTATCTGGTCAGTCAGCCTTTTAAATGGCTTATGGAAATGCCAAAGACATTTCCAATATTTCAAGAATTATTGCTGATTTATGAAAAATTCCGCTGCTCCGCATCGTATCGCAAGTTTCTTTTTCGTTGCACTTTTTTAGCTGTGTTTAGCTGCGGGGCAAATCTATTTTTCATGTTGAAGACTTTCAATGCCAGCAGTGGAAAAGTGCGCACAGTAAAGTAGAGAAATATGTGGCAAGGCAGAGCAATGAAAAAAGGAAAAGAGAAACCCATCCAAATGGGGGAGCAGGGCGAATGCAGAGTGGCAGCCAGAGCTCAGCAAAAAACTTTGTATTTCAATCTGTGCAAGAAAGTTTCGGGTGCTCTGTAGCTGCAGAGCTGTGGAGCTACGGAGTGCATGGCAAAAGATTGAATGAGTGTTAATCAATGGTAATGCGTGCTGGCAGGAGGCGAAGGAGTGCAGGTGATGGTGGGACTCCAGGTGGATCTTTCCAAATATAGCCAAAGGGGCACAGATAAAAAAGGTAAGCTGTAAGAGAAGTGTGTGGCGTGGCAAAATAAAAGAAGGAACAACCAAAAAAACAAAAAACACAAACTTGCAATCAACAATTTTTACCATTTTTTTGTTGGCACACACTTTTTGCACAGAGTTTTCCCATTGCTGGCGGGGCAACATTGTGAATGTTTGCTGTACCGTAGAGTGTTTTCGTTCTTATGCCAACTGTCCGCAGGCCTGATCCAAATTTCCATTTCCATTTTCTTTTCTTTCTACTTTTGAGCCTTGGAGTGTGGCACTGGGTAGGGCGATGGGGGATGGGGGGCACTACACTTCTTTAATTACTCCAATATGAAATTTGCATACTTTTTGAACTGGCGCTGGCAATTATGCCGAATGACACATGCATATCCATATCCATATCACAGGCCCATTCCTGCAAACCATTTATCATCATAAAAGGCACCAAAGAGAGTCATTTGGTTCGATTGCGCCAAAGTCAGCCTCCACTCTGCTCGACTCTCGACTCGACTCGACTCTGGAATGATTGCGGTGTCATAAATTGCAAGCGGACCCCGTCTCTGGAGCAACCACCGCATCCGCCACATCTACAGCACATCTCTGGCTCTCCGGCTCTCTGGCTGTCTCTGTCCTTTGCCGCTCTGTGTGGCTCCTTTCGGGTTTCGCTTTCACGGCCAGAGGCCTCAGAGTCTGGCCTCCGGTTGGTTGTCCCTGTTCTCGGATTGCTGCGCCTTATTGAAATTGGATGCCATTTGTGTTCAATTAGGCTGTGCTAATTTGCTGCAACTATCGCATGGAGCCGGCCGCATGGATTGACCATCGCTTTAAGGACTTTAAGAACCCATCACGAATGGCTGACTTCCCTTACACACTTTGCGGTTATTTGATTTAGAATTTAAATGGAAATATTTCACAGCTGACATATTAGCAAATAAATGAAGCGCTCCACTGACCGATGTCCGCACTGACAAGCTGATTGATTGTCCTGCGAAAAACCAAAAAAGAGAGACAAAAAATACTCGCAAAAAATAACTATCGAAAATTTCAATTGCGTTTCGTTTTGTTTGCATTTTGTGGGGGGAAAGAACTACTAAATATTTTCGAATAAATTGCTAAAATCAATTCGCTGCCATTTGGCATTGTTTATTTTGACGCAGATGCCTCCATGATCCGCCTTTCCACTGCCCTGCCAATCATGTAAATATTATTTTTCATCAACAGAATTAAAATTGAATTTGCTATAGCTTCTATTTTTTGGGTAAGTGTGACATTGTGGTTGCAAATTTAATATATCCCGTTAATGTGTTCAGTAGCAGTCGACTAATTATAGAAAATTCACGCAGAGTTTTTATCATTTGACACACATTTTGCGATGGCCTGTCAATCAAATGTGTCAGTTTTGCCGTCGCATTCGAAACATTCGCAAACCGAAACGAAACGAAATCGTTTCCATGCGCTTGATTGCATTTCCTTCTTAATATCATTATCGACACGCTGATGCGTTTACCGGCGATAAATTTGATGACACGGATATCAACGTCGGTGTGCGGATGCTAACGACGAGTTCAATTCGCCTTTTTAATTGCATTAATATTGTGGCCGGGGCCAAGAACCTTCAGCTGCGACATTGCCAACGCCACCGCCAACGACATCTCGCCATCGTCGTGGAAGTCGCTGCCACTGTACTCTCTGCCAATCTGCGCAATTCAATTTGTCGCCACCCAAGTTGCGGCAGAGATGGGGCAACCAGACAGCCCGCCCAAAACTCTCAATATCAATTTCAATTTAAGAACATTTTGCCAGAGTCGAGCAGGGCACACCATGCTCTGATTTCCAAGTTTTTAGGCTCGAATTTCCTTTTGGGGAATTATTTCGAGATATTTGAGATTCCTCTTGAATTTTGCAAAATATGGAAAGAGTTAAATTCCTGGGAAATCCAAGTCGAGTCCAACTAAAAGAAGACTTTCCCCCGGATTGTGCCACTAACAAGATGTTTCTTGTAGGCTTATGAGGGTCGAGCACCCAAGTTTTACTCGAGGGTATTGAAACGGTTGGGTGTAGAGAGCCCCACACACACACAGAATTCGTTGCCCCTTGTCGCCATTAGACCCACGGACTCAATATTCAATTTCAAGCCAAAAACACTTTAATGCGCGAACGTGGCCACGGAGCCCGGTGGCTGTGACTGTGACTGCGACTCTGAGTGGGTAAATGGGCAGTGGAAAAGTGCCGGAGAGAGGAAAAGGGATGAGAAAGGGGCAGCCCACTTTGGCGATTTGGCCGCCTCATAACCGTTTGGCTGTGGCGCCGTTCGCCCCCCTTTTTTGGAAATTTTGTCTCATTTTTGGCAATTTTTAAGCAATTCAATTTAATTTTATTAGTTTTGGCAAAACTCAAACAACTGGGACAACAATAACAAGGTGCCCCTGCCACGGCCACGACATCCACCCCGCCTAAGATCGACCCCATAAAACCTGGGGGTGTGTGCGGCATAGATACACACAGATACAAAGACACCCATGCACAGATACCGATTCAGATACATACATATTTATATGGCATTTGTTATGCTCCTTCATTGGCTGGGTCTATTTTTGACATTTTTTATTTGTCTTGTCCTGTCTCCTGTCTCCGTCTCTGTCATCTTTGTTTGCCATTGACATACTCCTCGATCTCTCTCTCTCTTGGCCGCCACATAAGTTTTCAGTCATAAAAAGTCCATAAAATGCATTCGTAACTTTTTTTCTTAGCTGGTTTTTGTTCTGTTTCGGATTCCACAGACTTACTTTAGTCCAAATGGTCGTCGCTTCTTGTCACACACTGATATTTGATTTTATTGTTACGATTGACGAAAATGATGTGCCAAATGTGGGGCCCAAGGGTCCCCAAAGTCTATCTTGTGTGTGTGGCATGGCATGTCCATCGGTTTATCCCGTTTCGGGGTCCAGCAGGCTCTCACAGTGAATTATGCTCAAAAGTTCGCCACTTAAGCGTCAATTACTTTTACAGCTTAATTATGCGAATGCGATGCGACCCGACCCGACCCGCATGGCGCTTGGTCAGAGAGTCATCTGTAAAGTTATCAGTTTGTTACTTTATTCAGAAACGGTCGGATGCCATGTAAAGGCCACATAAAAATCGCATAAAATTAGGCATTATAATACCCCGCGAGTGGGGGATGAGTGCGGATGAGCTTGGATGAGTTGGGCCGGCTGGGAGGGTGTTCTCTTATGGAAATACTGCGTGAGGGCGACGCATTAAAAACAATTGGAAAGTCTCCGCAATACGAAAGTTGCCAGTGAATGCACAAGCTAGAATGCAATTAATTAATGGCATTTAAACGGTGCTACCCAGAGGGGATCTCTATGGCTCTTCTGTTTGTAGTTCTCTCAACTTGGCCCGTTTCCGGCTTTGGCTTGCGAGAGAGAAATGTTCGCTGGCACACAACGAACAAACGTTTTCAACTTCCGCACGAGAGCTCGCACAAGTTGCTACGAATGCGCTTTTCTTCTGTATAATCCACGTGTAGGTGGAGTTGGGTTTGAGGTTTAGGCAAGAAAAACTTTTACAGTTTCCACTCTCGTAGCAAATCTTTTGGCACACATTTGGAAATCTTTCTATTTTTGGGTATTTCTTTTCTCTCTACGTGACTCACCTTCTGCACAATACACCT
Organism: Drosophila subobscura; assembly: GCF_008121235.1. Lineage (NCBI taxonomy): Eukaryota > Metazoa > Arthropoda > Insecta > Diptera > Drosophilidae > Drosophila > Drosophila subobscura. The sequence goes on along the minus strand of NC_048533.1, from coordinate 22,507,675 downwards.
TGCTAAGGTCCCTTGTAGGGCCTATTGTTTCAGTGTTTGTGCTGTGCGTATTGATTTCAGGGCAAAAGTTTGCCTAGGCTCAATGGCGCGGCCTCCGGTTACTAATTCAATTGCTTCATAAGCTCGATTGGGGATTTATGTGAAACAGCAGCCTGAAATCGAGCAATCAGCCGGCTAAATATAAATCAAAAGAAGGCCAATATAACGCAGGTGGATAAAAATACAAAACAGCAATTAGCGGACAGCGGATATCGGATATCGGATAGAGGGAACAATTCAATGAGGAATCATTTTCACAGCCTCAGATGGTGAGACCCGCGAATGGCGCATGAAAAATCTCTCACCGGTCAGGACCGACTTTGTTTTGGGTGGAGAGGGGGGCGGATTCAGACACTGGGATTGCCGCATTTCATTTCGCAATAAACTGGACTTTACTCAAAATGAACGAGCGCCAGCCTGCCAACGCAATAAAAATGTGGAAAAAAAGAGAGACAAAGACAGAGACAGAGAGCAGCAGAAAGCAAAGCGAACAAGCAACAACGAATTGTAACGAAACGAATTGAAACGTATACGAGTCTGAAGCACAAGCCAAACCAAACCAAACCGCCAAGCCAAATCAATGCCCACAAATGGCACCAAACAACAAGAGTGTGGTCTAGGAGAACAGAGAGAGAGGATATAGATGCTTAGGACATCGGAATACCCTGCGCTGCACTCATCATGAAGATTGCACAATCAGCAAATACCTGTCAATCGGCAACATTTCATCTGCTAACGCATCAATAAAAAATTACTGGGTAAATGGCGAATATAAAGCGGACATTTCGAAGTAGGAAACCGAACTATTCGGATTGGGGAAGTGCCGCACAGGCAGCATGCAGGTTCGTAAATTCAGAGATAAACATAAATCGAGCGTAATTCGGGCATAAAGCGCTGCTGCAGCTGCCGTTCGACCGTCACACATTGGCGACCCAGACCCCGGCCCCGGCCACGGCACCGTCCAGCAGCTGTCCACACGAAACCGAAGGCCCTGGCTGACTATTTGCACAGATCGATTAAAAATTGAATAGCGGCCATCAGGCGGGTCTGACCCGAACCCTGACTCACACACACAGCCACACACGCGACCCCACTGCCATCCGATCCGGGGCAATCCAGACCTGCAGCCCCCTTGACCGCTGCGAAATAAAAGTGCGAGTACGGAAAGGAAAGGAATCGATTGGGATCGAAAGGGAGATAGGGAATGGTTGGCGGCACAGCACTGCGACATGGCCATGCCCCACTGAGTCTGTCAGAAGTCGCAATGGGAAATGTTACGTGTATGGTCATGGTTACGGCCTGGCTTGGCCTGGACTGGCCTGGCCTGGCTGTGTGCTCGGGCCGAACAACAGGTGTCCGAGTGCCCCCAGTGCCTCCAATCCTTTGATGTACGTGCACCCCTTCAAGACGCACCCAATTCCGCAATCGGCTTAAATTGATTGCTTTCTCTTTTTGGTTGCAGGGTTCCGGGCTGCTTTGTTGTCATGGCCACGCACTAGGAAGTACTTATGATTCCCGCTGGAAGCATCTCAGCAGCGGCAGCACGAGCCGGGGAACACGGAACTCTGGGAATCTGGGACTATGGAGTTTGCATGGGTCGGGAAAGGGCTTTAATTACAAATTCTTGAAATGGTTTTATGCGAAAATTCTGTGCGTGGGCCACAGCTATGCAGGCAATGTTGCAAGAGTGTAGTGCAATGAGTGGCATCCACATGTATGTGGATGGCAAGTCTTTAAAGGCATCGATAAATATCCACTGCTGACCGTTGCAACATCGTTTCCGTTGCACTGGCGGAAGGCCCCATCCAACATCCGCGAAAGCCCATTTCCCACCCCGTTGCAGCTTTAATAAAATGTTTTTAAACAAGGATGTGCCGCTCAGATGGGCCACGACTGGGACTGGGACTCCCGCTGGTGGCACACCTGCTTGAATTTCCCTTTTCGGTTCCTCGGGGATGCGCCTGGCAGGCAGCCTGCTGCCAGCTGCCGCATTGTGTAATTAATTTGGCTGTGATTATAGCGAACAGGCAGCAAAACGATTTGGCATATACGCATAATATAATGAATGTCCATGAAATCGAACTGGCAAACATTGCATTATCATTGTCATGCAGGGCAGGGCAGGGCAGGGCCGAGCAGGGCAGGACTGGGGCTGGGCAGCAAATATTGCAATTAATATTGAGCCGCAGTTGAGTCCCGGTTTGGTCCGGCACGGCACTCTCGGCCGGGACTATCTATCTATCTGTAACTGAGCCCCGAGGGGTTGCGTTTTGTTTGTGTGCCACGCCACTTAATGGTGCAACTGCACGCAGAGCCAGCTGTCGAACAGTGGCTTCCGCCCTCGGACATGCCACCACCCCCCACAAACCCATGCCATTCGCCGTGGCTTACTGCATTTATGAGTTATTTGGAAAGGACAACGACTATAACAAATGAGTGCCTGCCTCCGCCTCCGACTCCGTCTCTTCGCTTGTTCTCGTTGGCTGCGCTTTGTGACAGGAGTCCGTAAAATCGTTTTGGTCCCCTGCTAATTTATCTCCAACATTTGCCTAATTTATGTTATTGCCGAGTTGTTTGTCCCGTCCCCGCCCCGTCCCCATCCACGTCAATGTCCCTATATCCTATTGACGGACAAACCCCCGCTGAGCTGTGCTGAAAACCAGGCCAAAAATCGTGGCCAGCTTTAAAGCGTCGAAGGACAATTAAAATGGCTGCAAGGGACGGCAGTACGTTGGAGGAAAGAAAAAAAATCCAACTGGGAATAAATAAAATTAACTACGAGTTGCGGTTACACATTCCAATTTGCTGTTGTTGCATTTTATGCGGCTGTGAAAGAGGCGGCTATGAAAATAAAGTGGCCGCCCTGAAAGCCCGCAACTGAGCGCCGCTCCCCTCCGCTCCGCTCCACACTCCACTAGCGGTTCATTCACGGCAAAAGCAAAAAACAAAGAAAATATAAAAAAAGAAGCTGGGCAAAAAAAAACACTGGAAAATTCCAACAAATACAATGCGCAATTGCAAAAGCGTTAAAAAGAGCAACAATGTTGTGCCCATGAAGAGGGACGCGGGAGAGGGTTTTGGGATTGGGGCTGGGACTGGTACTGGGAATGGATGCGAAGCGGGTTTCGGGAAACCCAAAGGGCATAAAAGCGTGCACGGGGAGGGGGGTAATATAGGTGAATCTCCTCTTTCACTCTCGCCCTCTCTCTGTTGTCTTTGTTGCCTTTCACAATAGTTTGCGTTTTAAACAAATGGAAAGAGTAGCCAAAAATAAAAGCAGAAACAGTTTTATTGAAGATTGCGAAACGCACACAATCGCATAGAGAGAGAGAGAGAGAGAGAGAGAGGAGAGGAAGAGTGTGTGAGAGAGAGAGCACACACACACGCACGGACATGCAAAATGGAGAAAGGTACGCAAAAATGTTGCCAATCGAAATTCCCTGCCAGGGATACGAGTATTTTTTTTTGTTCAGCCAAACTTTGCATGAGCCATCTCCTAGTGTCCTGGTGACAGGACAGGGGGGTGGACAGGGGGGTGGACAGGGGGGATTAATACGGCCTTGGACCACTGGGCGGAATAGAAAGCAGCAACCGAAACCATCGCGAATGAAGTCCCCACTTTAAACATTTTGAAACATTCCTGCCATAATAAAGTGCGTTTTGGCCAGCATTCAAAGTTTCCATTTTTGTTTGTTGCAGTCTGTGTTGTAGTCGTTCCGAGTATACGAGTACGTAGGTGTAGTTGATTTTGTTGTGGCTGTTCCTGCTGCTGCTGCTGGCAGTGTGCTGGCAGTGTGCTGACAGTGTTTGAGTTATTCCAGCATTTTCGCTGAGCGTGCAACAGACAGGGGAGACGCGCCGTGGCAGCAGCAGCGGCAGCAGCAGTCCAACGATGACTATAAAGTTGCAACCATCCTGAAATTGTTGAGCACACAGCCACGCACTCACACGGCACACACTCTGAGGCACACAGAGTAAATTTATTTTCAGCAAACACCGCCTGAAGCGGAGCTGTTGTGCGCAAAAGGTTTCCCTTTCTGTGGTTTATTTTCAAAAATTTGGATCAAAATTTAACAACAGAGTAAAAACAAAGCCACTGCAGCGATGTGTATGGATAATCATGCGATCATCCTTTGTTCCTACATCTAAGTCGAAGGCTGCTTTAACTTCAATAAATACAAAAACGAAAGTATTCTGAAAAAATTCCTTTATTTTTTTCAAGATTTATTTATTCGAAATGTAATATTTTCTAAACTGTAGGACTTGTCCCATGGGACACAACCACAATGCAATGCAATTTCAGTTGTGCTCACAAGTTGCTCGGCTCCCATCCAAATTCAAATCCAAATCCAAATCCGGAACCGCACGACCAAACACGCAGCTCCAGTTCCCAGTTCCACTTCGATGGCGTGCGGCGTGTGTCTACCCAAACTTTTATTTATGGATGGCGTATGCAAAACTATTTGCGGCCAGCAATTTGCACACTTTAAAAACACACACAAACACACACACGTAGCGGACACACACGCACGCAGGATGCAGAATGAGGCAGGAGGATGAGCAGCGGCGGCGGATCAACAAGGAGTGTAGTGCCTTCATGGCCAGATAAGATCCGAGTGGTCATTAGTGCCATGGTAAACAAAGTGCGAGGCTGTTTTTTTATACACCGCCACGGGAGGCAGAGGCCGGCATCTGGGGCAGGGGTGCGAAAAAAAACAGCAGCAAGAACGAGCCACTTGACCATAAACAAACTTCACACCTCATGCTGCACAGTGTACACTGTACACGCTGTGACGAGAGAGAGAGAGAGAGAGAGAAGGAGACCTGAAGTCCTGAAGTGGACTGAAATAAACACTTGGCAATGCTGGCAGGATGGCGGCGAAGGGTCGTCGTCGCATTGTTGTGTTGTTTGACAAAGGCGCAGGACGACAGCCCACAGCCAGAGGCGTGGCCAGAGCACAGAAAGACAGAGGGGCGGTCAGCCACTCGGATATGAAAAGTCAGACAGGACAGCCGGACAGGCAGAGTGAGGGAAGGCGGAGGCACCGCTGAGCGGCACTAATGGGGCACAGGCACAGGCCAGCAGGACACACGCACGCTCACGCTCAGGAAAGAAAATGATAGGAAAGGAAAGGCTGGTCGAGGTCACTTACTATTTGGACCTGGTTATTAGCCAGCACACCATGCACCCCTCCACCTCTGTCGCTCTCTCTGCCTTTGTTGCCTAAACTGATCAATTATCGGTAATTAGGCGCGCGAGTTTTCAATTAGCCAACTGCATTGCGAGCGTTTTGTGGCTAATGAGCATCACCGCACACACACACGCACCAGGATCCGAGCTCCAGTCACATCCCCGCCTTTGAAAAGTGTGAAATTATCAGCGAGAGGTTTTGACAATTGGCACTGACATTTATAATTACGAACAGAGCAGAGCAGAGCGGAGCGTAGAAGCGGCACAAAGGACACGGCCAAACAATGGCCAAAGCCAAGCCACTCAGACGCACTCGGTGGCAGCTACAGATATCGCTCGATAAAAGTTACCGATTGCTTGCCGCACACACACACACACTCACACTTGATGATCAACGGGGACAGGCACAGGGACACTCCCAAAAGTCTCGAATTATAATGAACAACAGTGTCGAGTGTTTGTGACAGGCAGACGTGGCAGAGCGACCAACACTCGTGGGCAGGGGTGTGGCTAATTATGAGCACATTGAAAATTATAAAATCAATATGGCGATGGGTGAAAAAAGGCGGAAAACAAAGGGGGGCAAAATTTAATGAGTCTGAGGCCCTGCAGGGGATACTCTGACGATTGACCAACCCCAAGAGAACTCTTTTGCCCAACAACTGCCACACAGACATTAATTGTTTCATTCATTTAAATATCAATTTTATGTAATTTATGTGTGCTTTAGCCCCATGGGAACTTGCAACCCCAATCATCATGGGTTGCATTGCATTTAAGCTATAATGAATATCCCAAGATGTTAACATCTTTCATTGGAATATTAATTTTATGTTGTTATAAAAAAAAAACAAAGCAATTATTCCTGCCCAAGATTAAGATCTCTTCAACTGCTTATCAGATTTCCCACTTTCAACACTCTTCTCTTTGTTAGCGTTTCATTCGATCTTCTCTTTGTTTTTGGCCCTCCTTGGGTAAGGGTATGCAGAGTTCAATGATCGCTGCACAATATTTCCGCTTCTTCTCTGTTGTTTTTTGTTGTATAATGTGCAGGCAAATGGTTGCCATATGGCATGGAAGTGCCTGACAACCTTGTTTGTTGCCACTGCTCCCGAGGTTGTAGCTGTTGTCCGCTTTTGACACGCCAACATGACCGCAAATGAGATTCTGTCTACCTCTCTGTATCTTGGCCTCGCGCACAATACACAACACACACAAACACACAGATACTATGCACATAAAGAGCGACTGACTGTTCGTTCTGTTCTGTTCTGTGTTCAGTTTTTGTTGTTGTCGACGCCCCACCACGCACCTATAGAACGTCCTGTTTCCAGAGCATCCTGTCAATGACTTTTCCTAAGGTTCATTTTGTTGACAGCTCATATTACAGATTTTACTTTCCCATGGAGAAGGTGCTCCGTGGAGTGCGTGCAAATTGAATGTTTAGTGGTGGGGGAGGGTGGGGGAGCCTCATCAATAACTTGCAATTAAGGAACCCTCATATCTGCTCAGGGTAGTTGGTAGGTGTGAACCCATTGGCCGATTAGAAAACATTTTGAAAAGGCAAACAAACGAGCACCAAACCAGCAATTTCCTTTTACTTTCTCTCCCTCTAGATATCTTTCACATTGAGAGATTTGGATCTTATATGGGAATCCCCCTGCGGTCTGCCACTGTCCCCTGGTTACCCTGGTGCTGCCTGCTGCTGGCTGTGCTGTATGTAATTTAGATTTATGCGCCCCTCAGCCCCTCATCGAGCTAGTCGCTTATCTCTACATCTTGTATCGGAGTCCATCTATAACAAGTCAGGCAACGCATTTGGCGTTGATTATGTTTGATTTATATGACAGCCACCGCGTCTGTCTCCCAGTTCTAAGCCTCATCCCTATGAGGGTTGCTGATGCCTCTGTGGTCGTTCTCCCTGCAGAAAGAGGGAGCGGTGGGAGAGGCAGAGCGAGAGATGTGTTAATCCATCGGATACTAGGTTGCCAATGGTTTTTGTTTTCCACTTTCATCTCAGTCTCTCTGACGCTGTGACTTTTGACTCTCGGCCGGCCTCTGGTCTCTGGTTTTAATTGAGCGCCAAAGAAGAAAGGCACCAGGCGACACCCACATAAATCAAGCGACTAGTCTGTCATTCAGTCAGTCTACCAGCCAGCCACAAGGTCCAGCCGTCAATCATTTATGTAGTTCGGTGCGTAAAAAAGGAAACGACAATTTAACGGCAGCTATCACAAAATACTGCGAGAATCTTGCGGAGAGAGACAGGGAGCGTGCCTCGATTATGCTACCCTTTTAAAGGCTGCCAGAGAAACTTCATTAGACTTCAGGAAAAAGGCAAAAGCAAAGGCAGAGGCAAAGTAGAGCCCCGGGGCCGAAACGGCAGCCGGTTTTAATGAGCCCTCAACTCAGATTGGATAGGGGATGAGATGCGTTGAGATGAGTGGGTGTGGAATGTGGAATGCGGAATGATGGGGTGGTTATGGGCGCATGGGTTGGTGGGGTTCTTGTTTGGGTTCCAGTTCCAGGCAGGCACGTGACATGACAGTTGGAGATTTTCTTTATTTTCGGCGTCAAGCTGTGAGGAGCCTGCTGCTGCCGCTGCTGTTCCTTGGGTCGGGGTTGGGTGACGATTTTTGGGGCTTGTGAGACATTGGAAGTCGTTGAGTTGAGATCTTGTGATGCATTAAAATTTGCAAGTTTTGACTTTGGCTTTGTGTGGGTGCTGGTCGTATTCCAGTGTGTTTGTGTGAGTGGCAGTTGTGTGTCAGTGGCACGCTTTTGGCTGCTTTTGGGAGCACCACTCTTCACTCCACTCTCCACACTTCCCACAAAACAAACACACACGAAGACACTTTATGCAAATGTCGCTTTTCTGCGTAGCTGCCTCGCGTTTTAATGAGCACACACACACACACACACACGCAGACACACAAAACACACACACTGAGACAGAGATATGCAGGCATGCATACAACCACATAAGTTGGGGCAGCCCACATTGCAATCTCATCTCTCTCTGCCGCACTCTCTCGCTGGCGGGGGCCTGGCCTGCTCTACTATGAGCTGCGACTGTGAAGCAATTAAAACGAAATAAGCAAAGTTTTTCGCCCGGCAAACAATTTTCCAGTGCAACATCCAAGACATATGCACAAATGCCACCAGGCCACACACACACGCACACAGAGAAAGAGGCTCAAAGCAAAAGAGTTAGAGTCAGAGTAAAGTGTGCCATGGCTATGCTTCAATTAGCTGCAACTCCCTCCAGCTGCACTCCACCTCCATCTGCACTCGCACTCCACGCATCTAGTACCAACTCCATTTTAGGTTAAAAGCCCATTTGCCACTCAATCAGTTTGCATCAAGTATTGTTTTAAAAGCATTTTCCTGCATCATTCTTCTCTGTTCATTGACTGCCGCCAGTGCCAGCAGCAGAACCACACTCACACTCCCACTCCCACTCCTACCGTTTTGCTAGCCTTGATCCTATTTGCACTTTTCTTTTGCCGTTCTGTTCTTTCTGCCGCCTTCAAGTGGAAGTGCAACACAAAACACCATGTGATGTGCATAGGTGTGAAGGTTGCCGCATGCCATGCCTCGGGCGTTGCAGCATCTGGAGCAGTAGCAGGAGCAGAGAAACGGAACGCACAAAAGGCTAATGCCCCGGGCAGAGTGGAGACTGAAATGGCGGCAGCTTCGCTTACGAGGTGCAACAGCCTGCCAAGTGAAAGTATTATAGTGGAAGTCAAAATGTACGACATCGTGTTCCCATTTAACGCCAGCGCTCACTTGTTAGAGAACTTGGAGCTGGAGCAGCACCTACTCTTTGCTCTTCAAGCATTTTTTTATATGTTTTCTGCATTTATGGAACAACATTTTGTGCTGTTTGCCACTGGATTTACGGGTCATTGAGAGATGTTTTCGGCGTACAAGAAGTGGAACTGAAAACAAAACAAGAAAGGCTTGCATTGTGCTTGTGATTTCACTTGCAATAACATATCCTCAATTGTGCGTAAACATATGGATGTACATATGTACATATGTAATAACAGTATTGCAGAGGATAAAATATAATTAATTGGGAAGCTTCAATAATTCAAAATGATTCAAAATACATTTTCATTCCTTCCTTCCTTGCTTTAAAGACTGATAGAAAGTTCATAAATTTGTCATCGTTGAAGCACTTTCTGACACTGCTTCTAATTACTCTAATTATGTACTTATCTTCAACAACTGAGAGTACTTATAACAGGTTATGGTAGATATAAGATGACGAAATTGGAGTTTCTTAGAAACTAACATCACATTATTTGGGTTTCGCTTAGGCAAATCTACATATAGGAAATATAAAGCCATTCCCCGAAAATCTGGGAATGACAAAGGTGCTTCTGTATAATTATAGCCACACGCGTAAAGATTAAATGCCATTGAACATGTTTCCTAGATTATTAGAATATCCATCATATGTACATACACTGCCAATCAGACGAATAGACTCACGAGTTTTCAAAGTGAAAAAAGGTTTCTAAAAATCCAGCAGCGAATGATAGTGGAGCAAATTTATTTTTCCATTAATCAAGATTCTTTTCCTTGTTTGAAAAGTAAAGAATTCGACTTCTAAGTGAAAAGGGTTTTTTTTTATGAATTATTTTGTGTAAATACCCCAAAAAAAAGGCCCGTTTTAGCGATCACCGAATAGACTCAATAATGAATATTAGGCAAAATCTTTCAAAAGCTTTGTAATAAATATTTTTTTTATAATGTTTGGAGCTTAACTAATAATGTTTGTGGAAAACTTTTTTGGAATTGCTTTGTAATGTCCTTCAGGACATTAAAATTAAAATTAAGGGATTCAAAGGGTTCAATTAAAGCTCGCTGCAGGCCTGTCTGATGCAATTATGAAATGGTTTAACTTCTTAAAATTGTTGACAGGACTCATATCCTTTACGTAAAAGCTATCCCCATGCGATCCCTGCAAAATTCTGATCAGGAGAGAAAAAAAACTTCCAAATTAGGTAAAAATTTGAGTCTTTCATCCACTTCTTTATCAATTTACCGTTATATTTCGTGGGAGTATCCTGGTGAAAGTAGCACGACCGTGTGACAAAAATGTTGCAGAATCTCACCAAAGGACTTTAAGAGTAGCTTTCCTACTGATTTACTCAACATCCACGAAACAAATCGGGTGTCAAGTGCGCCATAGAAGCAAATGAAACCCAACACCAGTATGGTCCTCAAAGGACTATTGTAACGAGTCAAAAAATTTTCTTTTTTTCTTAGATCATGAAAGAATAATTAAATCGACATATTCTTTTCAAATTAAAACTTTTTTTATAAAAAAAAAACGGATACAAAAAATTCGGTTTCCGGTGTCATGACACGCGCGACAACAATGCAAGAATCCTTGCGAGACCCAGTAAGAGGATAACTTTTGTCTAATTTCAATAATACCACAATGCTAATAACATTTTTGTCACACGGTCGTGCTACTTTCACCAGGATACTCGCACGAAATATAACGGTAAATTGATAAAGAAGTGGATGAAAGACTCAAATTTTTACCTAATTTGGAAGTTTTTTTTCTCTCCTGATCAGAATTTTGCAGGGATCGCATGGGGATAGCTTTTACGTAAAGGATATGAGTCCTGTCAACAATTTTAAGAAGTTAAACCATTTCATAATTGCATCAGACAGGCCTGCAGCGAGCTTTAATTGAACCCTTTGAATCCCCTTAATTTTAATGTCCTGAAGGACATTACAAAGCAATTCCAAAAAAGTTTTCCACAAACATTATTAGTTAAGCTCCAAACATTATAAAAAAAATATTTATTACAAAGCTTTTGAAAGATTTTGCCTAATATTCACTATTGAGTCTATTCGGTGATCGCTAAAACGGGCCTTTTTTTTGGGGTATTTACACAAAATAATTCATAAAAAAAAACCCTTTTCACTTAGAAGTCGAATTCTTTACTTTTCAAACAAGGAAAAGAATCTTGATTAATGGAAAAATAAATTTGCTCCACTATCATTCGCTGCTGGATTTTTAGAAACCTTTTTTCACTTGGAAAACTCGTGAGTCTATTCGTCTGATTGGCAGTGTATGTACATACATACATACATCAGAGAATTTACGTATGTAAGTACATATATTACTTTGCGAATTTTGATAATTGATAATTCTTAAATGGAACAAATGCTGCCAGCCACCACCACTTGTGTGCCGCCACACTTAACGAAGGCTTCATGTTGCTAGAACAGCATGTTGCCACTGCGCTAGCAACTTTGCTTGCCGCAACACCAAACGAAGGCAACATTTGTTGACAATGTCATGTTGCTGGGATTCTGAGGGGACGAGAAATACTTAGTATTTTGTCACAGATATTAGCTCTAATAGGATACTTTCTGACAAGAGGAAATTATGTTTAATATGAAAAATGTTTAATATTTTATATTAGGATACTTTCGAATATCAGGAATCGTTATAGATCAGCCCACTATGCCATGGCAATCCATTCGTCTTAAACCCGTTGATTTGTATTATCTCTGCACTAATTAATTATGCTCATTGTTGCACAGGCAATCCTCTTTGAATCCTAAGCTACTTATCACATGTTCTTGCCTGGCTGGTGCAAAATTAAGCCTATGATTCGATGGACCATGAAAGGAGCTCACCATCAGGTGACAATATATCTCGGAAGGAGTGGGATAACATAGCCCAGAGCGGATAATGGGGGCGCAATAATTCCACTGGTCATAGAACGACTCAATTAGGTCGTTACTTTTGGGTGAATTAGCATTCAGCTGGCATGTCCTCAGGGGGTTTAGTGACCCGACCGACTCCATGGCGTGAGCTTGAGCGTGAGCTTCGACGAAAGGCTTGCGGGCCACTTGGCTGTCAAATTAGTGCCTAGTTCGAGCTCTCTGGGTCACATAATTGGCCTGGCCGAAACTTTTTACACGCAGGCATAAAAGATTTATGGAAATTATGCATGTGTTTTTGTTTATGCGGCTCTGCAGAGGAAGCCGGGATTTATGAGTGGGACCTAATAAATCACACAGATACACACCGACAACTTGGGGACTCGAGGAAGCGCTTCGAGTCGTCGCCCATTAATTGGCTGCAAACAAAACAACATTCTGGCAGTTGCCAAAGGTCACGTCTTCGGGTGGCTGGCTGGGTGGTTGCTGCAACATGTTGCAGGCGCCGGCATTTTCCGACCCGCAAACGAGAGAGCGAGAGAGTCTCGCCGGCCGAATGTTGTGTGAGCAACCCGAAGGGCGGACGACGATGTGAAAAACTGTGAATGATATGGCAAGAAGTCAGCTTTGCCGACCAGCCACAGCCTTCGTACAGCGTACAACACTCTGTGGCAGCAGCAACAACAACAAAGGCACAGCAAGAGCAAGAGGCAGCAGCAGCCGAGCAGCGCAGCAGCGGCAGCCGTGGCAGCTGCGATATTGTTCAGTTCTTATCCGTGGCCCGTTCCGTGTTGTTCGCCGTGCGGGTGTGTCTCCGAGTCTCTGCTCGGCCTTTTCCAGTGCAAGCATCGCTCTCAGTCCGACCGATAATATCAACAGAAATAAACAGGGCATTTTTTTGTCACTTCTACTTGCAATTTATGTCTCTAATTAGAGAGAGCAACAGCAGCAAGAGGGAACAAAGGAGGAGCCAAGACATTAGTGCGTGACACTCGGATCTTGTGGAGTGCTGCGCATCGTACAGGTCGCGTATGACCGGGCCCCACCCCACCCCCCTGAGAGTCCTGGCCCGTGCCGGGTTCTCCACCGATTCCACCGACCATCGGTGGGCGCCTCTTAATTTCGCGAAAAAATAAACATCGCGCCAAGCAAACAAAACACTCGAAAAAGATCCCAAAATCCGGGCACTGTGCCGAGCAGCGTACACAAAAAAAACCAAACAAGAATTGAAATTTAGGCCAAAGCGGATTACCAGACAGCCGACAGTGGAAAAGCGGAAAATAAAGCAAGCCCAAAGCCCAAGTACAAGCCAGTAGCAGGAGGTTCTCCTCCCAAGGCAAGGGAAAAGTGTGCGAAAAACGGGCAAAAAATCACCCAAAAAATAAAATGAGAAAAACAACAATAAGTGTGCGTGGAGAGAGTGAAAAGTGAATTGCGGAAAAGCGTCAAAGACAGATAAACATTGTGTGAGTGCGTGATAGGAGTGAGTGGGCGGGCAGGGCAGTAAATCATATGGAAATTTGAGCCCGTCATGCGGACTCATTAACGTTTTGCAGCGGGAGAGCCGAACCACAGATTCAGCTTCAGCTTCAGCTACAGCACCACTCGAGTTGCGTGTGGGTCATCAATTAATCCACTGCCAGCAGCAGCGGCTACCAACAACCACAGCAGCAACAGCAGCAACAAAACCACAGCTACAGCTACAGCAACAAAAATAAAAAGTGAGTTTTCGCACTTTACGTACCAACAAAAAAAAATCAACAAAAAGCATAACAAAGGGCAGCAGCCTCAAAGCGCAGAAAGAGGCAAAAGATATTAATGACACAATAACACACTGCCGTTTCATTTGTAGTGGCAAAAGTATCTGCAGAGAGTGTGGGCGCAACAGTTCGTCGGGGGGTCAACAGTGAAGCTCTGTCTGTCTGTGTGTCGCGTGGCAGCATAATTTATCACAATTGTCATCGAGTGAAAGTGCAGCAGCAGCAGCAGCAGCATCCACCAGATACAAATTGTTTATGCAGACAATCTCTCCCCTACCCATCTCCCCTCTACACACACTCTACATACATTGTATGTACGGGTCAGTGCATTAGAACAATGCTCATCTCGTTGTACTGGCTATTGAGCGAAAAGTTTTACCCAGTTTTCTATGCTGTAAGGGAAAAACATAAATTAAAGTTAAGGGGGAGGCCTTGAAAGTTCTTCTGCCTTTTGGATTAGCACAAGAAACTCATACATAGACGGGAGAGTGGAGGTCCCCACTGACCTTCCTTTGATTTGTGGCCCTGTAAGCCCTGCAGCTTACAGCTTCTTTCATTTGCAACTTGCTTACACAACTAGAGCATCGTTTGCTTATGTCCAGAGATTTGTTTGTCTTTTAAAATTTGTTGAAAATAATCTCAAAGATATGTAGAAAATACCTTCAAACACGATAAAAGTTGTGTGTGTGGACACTATCTGCTGCATTTAAAATTGAAGATTGATTTTGCCTTACCACTGCCCAGAGGAGGGGCCTCTGGCTCCAATAAATCTCCAACCTCTCTTACCACTGCCAGCCAGAGGTAACCTTGGCCACAATCCGCACAAATCTTTGGATAAATTTCTCTAAGCGCCTCTCGGCGCCTTATGCCTCCTGGCCCAAAAAACACTGTACAGAAAATAGACCCCACACACACACAAAATATAGAGAAGAAAAGAAAAACTGTTGTGGAGCGGTACATATGGCACACATAAAAACCAAATCACAAAATCCAGTGCACCAACCGGCCTGTTTCCCGGCTTCCCTGCTTTCCTTTCACCCATCCCCCCCTGGAACACAAAATGGTATAAACTCATATAAATGCGACCGCCGCAGGATATTTGCAAAAGCCAGTGCCGTGAACCGGCCCCAGTTTTTGTTCCCCAATCCCATGCCCAAGCCAGAACTATAGCCATAGGAAGATTCAGAGAGCTATAGTGAGAGAATCGCGCGAGTTAGGACCAGCAGCAGGACCACGACCAGGCTATGGCACGTATGGTACCCATATACGTATACATATGTGTGCTGGCATGTCCAGAGCGTAGTCTATTAAAGCAAATAGAAATCCAGCCAGCACAGCGAAAGGAATGGATTGAAATGGAAAGGCAAGGAAAGCCAGGAGCCACACACAACATACCCAGCACACCCACTCCTGAGTGTAAAATATGAACAAAGCAACAACGAAAATCCCGAAATGAAACAAAGCGAAACGAAGCGAAGCACACACAAATTTGCGTAAAATTGTGGGTGGGGGGTGACAGCAGTAAGCAACAAAAAATGAAATTTAGTTAAATGCATGAAAAAAAGAATTCAATTTTGTGTGTAAGAGTGTGTCAGTGCGTGTGCCAAAGAGAGAGAGAGAGAGAGAGAGAGGTGGAAATGGAGAGCAGTGGACCAGTTTGAATGAACAATAAAACTTTCAATACATATTTTATTTGACTTTTCTGCTGCAATTTTATGCATAATAAATTCTCCCCAGCCCAGAAGCGGCAGCAATCGCCCCTAGAAAATGGGAAAATACTCCTGTGTGGAAAATGCAATCAAAATCGAGCAGAAAGGAAAACAATCTAGGGAAATACTCCTACACGTACTCCTACTCTCTCGTGTGCGCGACTTGTAAATTTTGAAGAGAATTCATGCAAAATACAGATTGAGGGATAAACGAGAGTTGGATGGCCTTAAGCGTTATCCATTTGCAATTCTATTAAAATCGAATGAAATTAATCCCCCAGCCAGCACATTGATGCATTGCTTTTCTTACCTGGAATAATTGTGATAATATGCAAATTTTCTATCCACATTCTACAAGGTTTAAGTTTCTCTTTCCCTTGTGCGCTCGCTATCCACGCGTGAGGCTATGTATTTTCCGTATAGATGAAAATCTATGCACATTTCCCAATTAACGAAATTTACAAAATGGCATCGTGTTTGCCTCCCCGAACGTGGCTAAGCCGTGCAATTAAAACGGTGGCCATTGAAGGCACGTAGAGAGTGCATTTCAGCTCGGTGTGCAGCACCGTGGAGCCCCAGGTGAATGCTGGCATGAGGACTGCATCCTCACGTCCCATGCAAATTGTTGCAAATTATCGGCGTAAATTGCATTTGGCTTTAATGAGTAGAGAGCGCCTGAAACAGGGCTGTCTTGGCTTGCCTGGGTCCTGGCACTCCCACCAATCCCCCGCTCCATTACTCCGCTGAAACTCAAAGTTCAATTATGCTTCCGCATCGCCACCAGCAAGCATCCACGTCCCGCGACGACCCTGTCGTGAGTCGTCGCTTTTTGCCACTGTTTGCATTTAATTTCACATTTCTGCTGCTGCCTTCTGATTTATGTATTTTTCCTCAGCCGTGGCAGCCGCCTGTGGAGCGGAGCGACTTTGCATATTTATTTTGTATCTATTTCCATGTGGAGGAGGCGTCTCCTCTCCTCGTAGGCTTCGATTTGCGTGTTGTCACGTCGCGGCTTTTCAAGTTTCGTTGCCCTTGTCATATGTGTCTGTGTGCGTGCTGGTTTGTGTGTGTGCAAATACTCTGCCTGAGATATTTGCGATTCTAATGCCTTTAAAGTGCTTCGCGTGATTTGCATACACATCGATGTAGATGAAGGCTCCCGCAGACTTACGTTGACCTTCCCTCTGGGGGGCCAAAGCTGAGGCTGGACCATGTCTCAATTACAATTTCTTGACCTCTGTCTCCCACACCCCTGGGCAGACATCAATCTGTCTCTCTTTATGGAGTGGTCCGGCTCTGTCTGGCCTAAAATTTATTTTGATAATTAGATAATAATGTTATGTACCGCTTATCACATAATGCTAATTGTTTTTCCGAGCTAATTGCCGGCAATTGTTGCAGCCATGCGATGCCATGCCTCCAGACAGTCTCTCAGATACAAGTCTCTCTGGCTGTCTGTCTCTGTCTCATCGGTGAGTCTGGGGCATGGCATCCGTACGTTCGTGGCCGCAACAATAATTTATCAATTTGCGCTCTACGGAGCCCGGTCCGTGTTGTCGGAGCAAATGAAGCGAGCATGGAAAAACGAGCTCATCTCATGTCAAACATACTTAAGCAGGGGGAGGCAAACACACCCAAGAGACAAGGCAGAGACTGGCAAACGCGAGTGCCACATTTTAGTGGCCTTTAATGCAATAGAAAACACAAGCAGCCATTGGAAAATAACCATTTGAATGGGAATTGTGTATTTACGGGTTGCATCCTGTATGGCATGGGTAGAATAAGAAGGCAAAAAAGACCATTGGCCATGGTTAAATGCGATATTTGCAGTCAGCACGGGCACTGCATTTACCAACCAAAAAATTCCCAAATGTGTGGATTCTGTTCTCCATTTGGACAGCAACGATATTCCCACGATATCTGGCAGGAGCTTCGATTAATGTCTGGCGTCGCTTAATTGGCTTTCTGTGTTGCGATTTCACCTGGATTGCTGTTGTCGCTGCTGGCTGGGAGCTCCTCTGGTGCTCCTTTTTGGCGCTCCACTGCTGCGGCGGCGGCACGATGCTCCGCTCAAGGATGGAGGAAAAAAAAGCACACCAAGAGCATTTGCATTTAGATTGAATTCGGCTGGCGTTTGCTCTTCTTTTTTTCGACTCTGTCTCTGTCTCGCCCCCTCTCTCTCCCTCTCTCACTTTGAGTGATGCAAGCTGAGGAAATCAAAATCTCACCCACACCAGCACACACACACCAGAGAACAAACAAGCAAACACACACAGACAGACAGCTGGAACAATGGCGAATCCGCCATCGATGAGAGGAGAGGGATGGGGGAAAAAAGAAACCCACAGCCATAGCAGCCAGAAATGTCCTGCCCCAACCCCAGGCAACTCCACAGAATTCGACAGAACGTGGATTTTTGTGGCAAATCTTAATTAAATGCATAATTCGTATTTATTATTCAAATGTTTTTGATTTATGCAAAGCGCGTCGCCGTACCTCGTCCTCGTCGATGTTCTCTGTGTGTTTCATAAATATTAATTAGAATATTTTTTACCACAAATCTGAAGAGGATTTTGCATTCCATGGATGGGAAACTAAGCAACTATTATGTTGGCAGCTGCAATGCAGGAAAGCGTGGTCATAATTGGAGCACAGTGTAGTGGAATGGAATGAAGTGGTCACAAATATCCGATCTGCTGCCATATAAACTATCTCGTATCTCTCTCGCTTTTGGCATGCAGTTGAAAAGTGCTTGTATCCCTTTTGAATAAATTAATGTCAAAAGTACTTTGGCCTTTGATTTTGATTGATGATTGCGCCTGTATGAGCAGCGGGGACTTAAAGCTGCTTCCACAGCCATCGAAAGAATGGAAGGCAGCAAAGGCCAAAGCCAAAGCCCAGCCCTCACTTGGGGAGGGGAGGGAGCTTCGACTCGCATGCAAGTGAAGTGGCTGCTCTGCTGCCTCCTTGCTTTGGCATTTGCTTCTTGCTCTGCCCTTGCCACCGACGAGAGCTGCAGCTGAAGCCCGAGCCCAAGCTGAAGCCCGACAGCGTGTGTGCATAGAAATTACGCATAAATAACCAGCCATGAGAATGCCTCGCTTCCGCCCATGGTCCATGCTCCATGCTCCATGCTCCATGCAACATGCCCCATGCCCCTATGCTCGGCCATACCCGTGGCTGTCTGTTGCAGCTTTTGAAAGCGGTTGCATCATCATCCTTGTCATCATCCTCGCTGCACCGTTGACAACGCCAATCCGCAGTCAATGACAGCCGGCCCTGGCTCTTGTGCTCTTGGCCTCCTGGTTGTTGCCTTGTTGACATGGCGCTGGCTCTGGCTCTGGCTCTACAGCTGGCTCTGGCTATGTGCCACACGCACGTGCGTGGCAGTAGGATGGGCAGGGGGACTGTGGGAGCCTTTGTCCCAACCACAGACGCATCAATCAGCTGTGCTCCTTAGTGCCTTCGATGATATAAAATCATGCGAGAGGGAGAACCTTTTGCCTCTGGCTTTGCCTTTGTTTTGTGCAACTCGTCCTGGGCGTGGCCGTGTAATCAATTACGTGGCTTCATTAATCATGCAAATACCAAAGGCAGCAAAAGCAGGAAGAACTGAAACAACAGCCGCGCTCTCATTCTCATTATTGATTTTGTCAAGCGTGTCTCTGCTGCTGCTCCTTCTGCTCCTGCTCGTGCTGCTGCTTATCAGCTATAACTGACGTCAAAGTCTGCTCTCTTCAGCCCTGCTCTATGCTTGAAAATTAATAAATTTTTCCAAGAAGACGATGCCACAAAAGAGGCAAAGACATGACTGTCAGCCAGACGCTGAGTGAGTGAGTTAGTCAGTTAAGGAGGTAGCGCCGTATCCTCTGGAGTCCTAGCAGTGGGTTTTGTATGTCTTATCGTAGGACATCCATTGTGGCTGGCTGGCTTCCCTGTTGTCGAGCATATTTGCATAATTTCACCAGAAACGGCGTCGTTTTGACAGGCAATGACGCCTCCTCTCTATGTGGCATATTCAAGGTTAATTTGTTTCGCCAAACAAACTTTCGACTGCGTCCCAAAGTATGCTAATATTTCTCTCCCTCCCTTCGGCTCTCTCTCTCTCTGTGCGATTCGACTCGCATTTTATTTGCTTTTGCCAACATTTTGAGGCCTTCATAATGAAGTTTCAACGGCGTACATCCACATTCACATCCACACACCCGTATGCAGATACGCATTAAGCGCACTCACAGACATTCTACGCGTGTGTGTTTGTGCTTTTGGGGTTGGCCACACTCACACACACACCCCCAACACAGTCACATATATGTACATTTCCATTTGGATTGTGGTTCGTCTCGCTGGGGACACCATATCCAGATCCAGGGACCAGAAACCAGAACCAGAACTCGAACCATGGACCTGGGACCATGGACCAGAGATGTGGGATCAATGTGGGTCTGCGCTGAGCTGCATTAAAAATGAAAGCCTTTGGAATTCGCTTGTTAAATAAAATTTTATGTAAATGATTGAATGAATTGTGGAGGGGAGAGGAGTGTGGGGGAGGAAGAGAGCTCTCTGAATGCTGTCGTTAAAATGCTTTTCAGAGCCCTCCCTCTCTCATCCTCTCTCCCTTCTGGCCAAAAGCCCGTTGTTGTAATTGATTTTGCTTTCAATTGCTCTGCACGAACACTTCCACATTCTGCGCTTTTGAAAAGCCGTTTATCGTGGCCTGTGTATGGCTGTGTAAATCCATCTTGATGCACATTGTGTGACTGCTTTAAGTGTATTACCCTGGGCAGAAGTCCCTTAACCGCTTCCCTGTTCTCTCCCTCTCTCGCTTTTCATCAGAGACTTGCCCAAAGTTTCCGCACTGCCGCCAACTTAAAAGCCTTTGAGTCCTGCGGCTAGTCTTACAGTAGTCCTGTGCCGTGTCCTGTTTCCTGTTGCGCATGCTTTCGTTTATTTTTTGTACTTTCTTTATTCTTTTTTTTTTTGGCTCTTTCGCGGATTATCTGAATGGCGGTGTCTCTGTCTCCTGCTGAGTCTTGTTTATGCGACTTAAAAATGCAAATTTACGTTGACATTTAGCGGCACGAGAAGAAGGTAAATGACTACCACACTTACTACAGGTATGGTGTATGGGTTGGGGCATGGAGAGTGGGTTAGTTGAGTGGCCAACCCAGCGCTAATTACATGCAGCCCTCCAAGTGTTCGCTGAGCCCTCGGTCTTATCTGCCGTCGAGCCACAACTACGGGTACACGCCGTTGAGTGCTGGGTTTTACGACTTGCTAATCTCCAGCTACTAAATTCCCAAATGATGTGAGAGGCAGTACCGAGTCGAGTTGTCATAAATATGCACATACAAATGTACATGGAGCATGGCACATAATATATTATAATACGCGTATGCAGACTCTTTTGGTGGCTAATGCGATTTCTGTAAATTGACAGCTACGTGACAGTCCTTACGACT
This sequence comes from Drosophila subobscura, assembly GCF_008121235.1. Classification (NCBI taxonomy): domain Eukaryota; kingdom Metazoa; phylum Arthropoda; class Insecta; order Diptera; family Drosophilidae; genus Drosophila; species Drosophila subobscura. The sequence goes on along the minus strand of NC_048533.1, from coordinate 22,486,815 downwards.
TTAATGACAAGAACAACATGCGACTGACGGCAACAGCTACATTGATGACAAGTGGGCAATATTTTATGGGCTTGGAGAAAGGGGGTTTGCCAGCGAGACTGCCAGACAGCTTCCCACAGAGATCAGCACAGGCTCAGCTCTGTGTTGGGGTGTGGAAGCCACAACATGTGTGCCTCACATGCAATTTTTTGGGGTTTCAGACAATCAGCATTGACATTTGACATTTGTGAGCTGATGCTGGGGCTTCTCTTGCGTTTGACAGAGTGAAAACCCGAAGCAAATTGAGGATGCTGCAGCCCTCTGCTTGGCTCTGCCCAGACGATTGCAAGCAATTGCAAGGGAGAAAAGAAAAAATGATAAATTGAAAACTCATAAATTATGTCAAATTATAAAAGCAGAAGAAAGCAGTCCAGTCCCAGTCCCAGTCCAAGCCCGCATTGGGCCCCTCGGCCTTCGTTCTCGTTCTCCTCTCCATCTTTCTCCTTCGCTGATGATGACGATGTTGTCTGTGTGGCGGTGGTGGTGGGCAGTCGCAGACGCAGTCGGTGTCAACTTGAAGCTCGTTGCTCATTTTGTCAGTTGAGTGAAAATATTCTTGACATTTATTAACATTTTCCTGCTCGAGTGGGGACGGCAATTAAATATGCCCAGAATGTAACCATTTTTAATGATATTTATTAAAGTAGGTGGTATTCCTACAGCAAACATAAATCATTTTCCTTCCATATCTTTGTTGCTGTTCGTGTTTTTGTTTTTGTTTCGCAACTGTCGGGATGCACGCTTTAAAGAGCATTTAAAAGCGACCTGAATCCGGCTGCTGACCAAAGACTGCCATAACTCAATGTCAATTTGAGAAACGGCCAAAGAACAAGGGCGGGGCTGTGCAGGGGTTTTTGTGGTCGAGGAACCGCAAGGCAGAGGCCGATTGAACGAGAGAAGATGAAGTTGAAGTTGCGTCCGACAGTTGCCAGTGCTTCTCCCTTGACCAGAATGAAATCAAAATATATACGTATATGTTTGGTATTTAAAATGACGAGTCTACAGTGTCTCCACTCCAGTTCCCAATACCCGAGTGTGCTCCAGATACAGATACAATATACACACATGGAGCCGCATCTTGTGGATTTGGGACTCTGGCATTCTGTTTAGCACGTTGCCACGATGATGCCAATGCCGATGCCGATGCCGACAACGTGGTGTGTTTTATTTTCGGTAAATGGAAATGGAAATTCTATTATGTAAAACATACACACAGATGTCTTTCTCTCCCTCTCTCTCTATCTCTGTCTCTATCGGTCTCTGTCCCTGCATCCAGCAGATACATTCTGGTTTGTGCTCTGCGGCTGATGCTAATTTTGATTTATTTAAATATTGTTTCATTTCCTTGAACTGATTTGCCTGAATCTGGTTATTTATTTGGTTTTATTTTTAAAGTGTTTGCATTCCCTCTGATGGTCTGCTGGTCAGTCTCTCTCTCTCTCTTTCTCTTGGCATGTCTCTTCGGGTTTGATTTTAATGTGTTTGTCTGCACTTGAAAGCCTATGCAAATAAATATATTTTACTTCTAGCGGTTGGCATTTGCTTGTACCGTACTGTTGCTGATTTTGATTTCGTTCTCTTCAAAGGCTACAGTAGAACTCCAGCAACCTTGGGGAATAGCCGCAGAAATCTCTTTGGGAGCATATTCCATTTGTAAATTCTGCAGAAATGTCTTCCTTGCCTTTACTTTGGGGCCCTCTTTCCCTCTTTCGCTCTTTCGCTCCCTCGCCACAGCAACATTTGTCTGGCTTTTACGTGTCATGTCACCCCAGAGGGTCTAAATTTATACCAGACGACGCGTCGATTTATGGTGCAGTGTCAATATGAGGACTGCAGATGGATCGGCTCAACGTTCCACAAATCTTTTATGTATACTCCCATTCTAATGGAATTTTACAAATCAGCTTAAAGAGCCCAGGGCTGCTGGCTGGCTGGAATTTATGAGCATTTAAATGCGCCAAAATGTATGCCATAATCATTGTTAATGCACCACGCGCCATCTGATGCATTGTACTGCTGCCACAACAACGTGCAACATTGCCAACGATTGCCATCAGTGGCAAGTGCAACAGCAACAGCGGCAACAGCAGCTCATCCGTGGCTCAGCCAGAATTTAAAATGCGATTTTTTTGAGCGAATGTTGTAATTAATTGGAAACTGTTTATAAAATGCGAGCCATATGGAATTTGTGTGTTGTGTTGTGATGTGTTGTGCACTGTTTTTTTTATGCCTCTGCATAAATTGAACATTTAATTATGCGATGGTGTATGGGTCAGTGCATACACTCAGCGAGAACATCCCCGAGAATTCGGAAAGTGCTCAAAATATTTGGTTAAATTATTTTCCAATAAAATTTATAGTGAATAATATTAAAAAGAAATGCACTTAAATATTTTTTAATTTTTAATTCGCAATTTTTCTCTGAGTGTATGGCTTGGTGTTTGTGTGGGGTTATTATGCAAATTATTTATTGTGTGAATGAAATGTAAATTTTTAATTGATTTAAAAAAAACAACGTTGGCACGTTCCCTCTCACTCGCTCTCTCTCTCCTTCGCTCTTTCACGTTGATAGTGAAACTCGGTCACATGTCGTGGCACGCGATTTGTGCCATTTGTCGCGCGCGCCGTGCCACTCCGTTTGGACAACTCGCTGTATGCCAGCGGCATTTTGGGGCCGGTCTGGGTGGCAGTAACAGTAACTCCAACTGTAACTGCATCCAAACTGTTGACATTCACGCACAAATTGGATTTACTAACGAGTTGGGGGCCGCTCTCCCCAAGGGTGGGGAGGAGCTACTCTACTGACGGTTGCCTGCTGTTTGTCACTTTTGGCACTTTTGTTATCGTGCCCCCACACCCCCAGTCCCCGCCATTGGCCTTCTACTTGGTTGTCAAACACAAAAAAGCCAGGCAAAAAGAGAAAAAATGGCTAAGGAGAGGGCCCGGGAGAACGCGAAGCTTTCGCGCCTGTTATTTATGGCTTCGATTATCCCCGCACACAATGGCCAACAAAGAGGAGCCCGGAAAAGTGTTTGCCCAAAAGCGAAGGCAGCAGGCAAACGGCTTGCCAACGAGTCGGCGGCTCTGGCAATAAAACAAAAACCAAACGCACACGCATACGCTCAGGTCCCATTTGGGGGCTGGGGAGCGCGTGTGGGCATGGTCGCTCTTTGGTTATTTCTGGGCGGGTGCGTCCCAATTTTGGGGGTCAAAGGCAAAGCATCGAAATCACAGAAGCAGCACAAGGACATGCCGCTCTAGTCAGCCAAAGCCCGCCAAACCAGCCAAAAGAGGCTTTACGTATTTTCAATAGTTGCCATTGTGAAAACACACACACATGCAGAACAAACACACACACACACACACACTCGAACCACGAACCGCGCCCGACCACTATACACGAGGGAATACTGCTCAGCGCTGAGTGCCACGACAATGTGATACCTGGTAGTCAGTTGACAAGGGGATAATGGATGTAGCTGAAAGTCTACAAGTGATAGAGGAGGAATGATGCAACGGCAGAGGTTGTTAAAGTACTGGAGACTTCGATATGATTAAGAGTCGATGGAGAATGATCTTCATACTCATGCAAATTGTTATTTTGGATATGTTCTATTCCCGTTCCCACAACTCTTTGCATCTCTCACTGGCACATTCCCTCTGGCTATCACATACATTTGCATAGATTCCATATACCCTTGTGCTCCGCAGATGACTAGCGGGCATAACAATCAGAGCGAGAGGAGAAAACACACACAAATACCCAAAAACACACACATATGTGCCACATGAGGACAGGCAAAATCTGTGTATCCTGATTTCAACGTTTGAATTATGATTTTCATGAGTCGAACTTTTAGTTTGACTTTGGCTTCGGTTTCGTCGCTTTTGTCATTGTCGTTGTTCGCCGTCTGTGTATGCCATTCGATGTTTTCGGGTCTATCCGGGTAAAATTTATACGAGTATATGCCCCACTAATGCGGGCACTTAAACTACACAAGCAAAATGGCTTCGCTGTCGCTGTTGCTGTGTCCTTTTCCTCCCTCTCCCTCTCTCTTGCTCTCGCTCTCTGGAGACTTTTGACCCAGGCCATGTGAAAATGACTGAAATCGTATCGAATGGAAATCAAAGGTCACTTTTGGGATCAATTCAAAAGGAATTGCCGCATTCAAATCGCTCTGAGGCACTTGTGAAAACATCGAACGAGAGGAGGAGCAGGGTAGCTGGTGGCTGGAAAACAAGGGTGGTAGATGCCAGGAGCCACATACATATGTATGTATGTACTTCTATGTATGTAGATGTGGAGGATGTGGCTGCCATAGATTTTCAAACTAAATGGCGTCATCTATAACATGAGAGCACACATGGCTGTGTGGGTGCTTGTCTCTGCTGACTGTCGATAGGAAATGAATTTTAATGATTGCCCGACCAAAAACTTTGGCCATGTCTGATCGGATGGCTTGTTTGTCCCAGCCACGAATACGGTGGCTTCATGGTTGAGACGGGACGGCATACCGACGCCTCGATTGCTTGTTGTTCGGTTCGAGGAAGCCGAAAACTTTGCACATTAAACTGTTTATTTTAAGTAGCCGATAACTGAGAGGCAGCCGCATATAATCTGGCTTCAACTTTGGCCCACGGCTGAGTCGTACAGAGCCGCCCATATGCCTGACACTCCGTCCTGCCTGCCTCCCTCCCTGCCATTTTTGTGGTATGGCAGCGTCGGCGCTCGAGTGTTGTGGAAAATGCAAACAATTTTCCATGAAGCGGCACGTGCTACGCCTCAGCCATTTCGCATCTCAGCTGTTGGCAATCTGTCAAGAATCCGCCAATCCCCCGTTTCTGCCTCTTTTACGGTCTATTTTTGGTCAGGCTAATTAAAAATCTGCACTTTCGACTCTAGAAACTAGAATGCAAAAGGCAAAAGCCAGCAAGCAGAGAGCAGCAAGCAGAATGCAGTATGCCAAATGCAAATGCAAATGCATTTGTGTCATTTCGTATTTATGACTATTAATTAAATAGCCAAGTACATTTTGCTCCTTGGACAGCCGAAGATGCTCTCTGCCTGCCAATTAAGGAGAAGCGTTGCCAGCCCCCTTCTGGCATTGGTAATTGGTTTTGGCTTTTCCGAGAAGAAGGGTCGCCCGTGCACCCCTGCCCAGAGTCCACGCTCAAGCGCTCCCTCCATGCCTTTCAATTTACTTTTAATTTGATTTCACAGCGCTTGGCGCTTTGTATATTTTTCTAATTAATACGGAAAACAAAGTTGCAAGTTGTTTTGGGTTGGCCAGCAGCCAGGTATTCGGCCCGGTCGCACTCCCTACCCAGAGCTGCGTGACACGTATCTTGGAAACACTACCGATTCCCAGTGGTATAAGTGGATTAGCACAGCTCTCACACTCACTCTCACACATATACATTACCCACACATACATGCCCCATGTGGGGGAAAGTTCTGCAGTGCTTTAAGAAGGCATAATTAATTAGTTATGGGAGATGGGTTTTGCCTGATGTACTGTGCTTTTTGCCGGCAACTCTATCACCCCCAACACGACCCTCACCCGATAAGAGAATAAATAATGAAAGATAAACACAACCGAGGCAGTCAAGGCTGAGAGACAAGAGCGACAAAAACAGGCCAAAGGGACATCATCTGGCTACAGATTGCGGGGGAACGTCATGTGTTTCAATGAAATAAGCCTCGTCACGCCTCCTATTTTGGCCTGGCAACACCGATCGCCCTCTTTTGTTCGAGGCAGGTGACAAGCTAAATTCTTAAAGCAGACATCCAACTCGAGGTACTTACTTAACCTCGCCTCCGCCTCCGCCTCCGCCACCGCCACCGCCCGTTTGCCGTAAATTTAATTATTGGCATTGGCAAGTCGGGCGCTTAATTTTAAGGCCCCTGTTGCCGGGTGAAGGAAGTCTTGATAAATTAGATATTTAATTCAGAGAATTCAGGAATATAAAAATGGCAGCCAGCCCTACCCCAAAAGAGGAAGCGTTAAATAATTGTTTCTGACAAAATAACAAAAAAAATTCCAACCACGAAAAGGGTTCGTCCAACAGAAAAAAAGAGAAAAGAAAAAAGATCCAACAAAACTTTGGGCCGCATTTAGCACGTTGTTGCTGTTGCTGCTGTTGTTGTTGCGGGCTGAAAAAAGTTCGGAGCTGAAGATTATTAATTGAAGGATTAAAAGGCGTTCAAAGGGAAACGGAAACGAAATGCTTTGCGGCTTGCTGCCAAACTAACTTCAATTTAAATTCAAATTTTGTGCACTGCCTGGTAGTGGGGAGTGGTGTCCTTTTGGCGGGGGCGGCGTTGACACGTGTAAATATTTTTAGAAAACTCCAATCGTTTAATTTAATTGCAGCAGCTGTTAATTTAAATTGGTAAAAGTTTCCGGCGCTGACAAATGCGTCGACATCAATATTAAGCAGAGTTCACTCCGAACAACGCAGCAGAGGGTACAGAATTAAAGCCACCCCAAGGGAAACTGTATAAATAAGTAAAGCTTTTTCCACTTTGATTGACGGATGAGTCGGGGTGGGGGGCGGAAGGGAAGTCAAGCTCAAGGGGCAAGGTCTGGTCTGGCCTAAATGAAAATCTGCGTCAGCTGCGTCACCTGTGATCCAGGCGCATGTTGTCAAATTTCAGGTAAATTTGGTGGCAACCACAGACCGGGCCACAACGCACCGCCCCATCCCCAGCCACGCCCCGACTGGCAAAAACAACGCCAAGAAGCACCCACCGACACCGCCACCGCCGCCGCCGCCGCCACGCCATCGTGCTCGCCCATTTGTTTTATTTAAATAAAGCTGTCAGGGCGTTGGACAGGATGAGAGCGGAGTCTGGTGCGAGTCCCGGTGCCTCCTCTGTGACTGACAGCACCAGTGGGTGGGGGCCAGGTAAAGAGATACTGGGAGCTGGCAGAGCTTTTTTTGTCCACACCCTTTCCCCCCAGGGCCATGTGCGTGCTCCAAATTAGTCCAATGGAGTAGTTTTTTATGTAATTTTTGCTTTGTGAATTTCGGATTTGCACAGTAGAGCTGCTGCCAGAGGGTCTACCAGTTCGCTTCAGCATTCATTTCCCATCGCTTTATGAATATTGCATTTAAAATTGTAAGTTCATTTTTGGATTAAACAGCACTCTCTATCTCCGTCTCTGCATCTCTCAGTCTCAGTTTCAGTTGCAGTTTTATTGAAATCAAAGCCAGTAATCTTTCAGCAGAAAATGAAAAATGGAAGCACACACAGTGTCATGTGTTTGGAGTACATAAAATATGTACGTATGTACATAGGGAGCAGCACATGAGCTGTACATATACTCGCATGTACATATGTATGTGTGTATGTGCATATAGAATTTTGCTCCTTTGTTTGGCTTGGCCGCCTGCCCAAACATGAGTCAAACATCCGCCCTGGAGGAGTCGAGTGCGTGCGGATCTATAGGGAAAAAAACTGAAAAAGCATGTATACAAAAAAAAAAAAAAAAACTTCAATCAATGCAAAGGACAACGATGCATTGAGGCCAAAAGGTCAGCGCCCGGACAGCAAATATTTATTTAAATAAGAGTCAAGTGAAAAACAACAAAAAATCATATCAAACTCGTAAGAGAAACACAAAATAAACCAAAAAATATATATTAAAAGTGTACTCAGAATTTTGGCCTGCCCTGGGGATTCGATTAAAGCTTTTTTGCATACGCAACGCGCACCTTTGGGCATTAATTTTTAATTTTCATTACAAGGGCCTCCAGCCAAAATGGGGCCCACCGGCTGCTGGGTTGCTTGATGTCGTGGTAATGGCAATTATCTTGCGAAAAATAACAGCAAAAGGCCTTCGCCTCGAGTGGGGTAAATAAATTAGGACAATTACATTGAATTGTCTGATTGATTTGGCTTCCATGCACGAGCCGATTTCCCCTTTTTGCCGGCCTAATTGGCATTTTCTCTGTCCGTTCCACTTGCTGATGCTGATGCTGCTGCTGCTGCTGCTGACGCTTGGGGTGGTGGCCGCTGGCAATGTTCTGCATTAATTTATGTTTTTTCATAAGATGCCGGCTGCTGATGTAATAAACGCATAAAGGATATTAATGAGCTGCTGTTTGCTTATCCTCTACCCATTCTACCCACCCTCCCGCTCACACGCTCTCCCTCTTGTGCGATTTCCTTTTCTTTCAGCTGAAAAGGCAACTAATTGCTTACTTCCTTAACACAGAAGAGGAGCGGGTGGAGGAGTAAAGAGAGCAAAACTTATTGCTCATGCTGCCAGGCACTGTTCTCGCATATTTCACAAACTGCGCATACGACATGTTAAACGTCTCGCACGCACATGCAGGCAAACACACGCTCCAAGTCAGGCCAAAGGAAGTCGCCGAAGAGCGCATTATCAGGCCATAGCTATGGCAGGCAGGCAGGTTGCTGTTGTTATTGTACTCGTGCACTCTATTCCGGGAGGTATTATGCTTATGGTGTGGGAATTGTAACAAGGAAAGGGAAGAAAAATGCGCCTCGATCTTGATCGGTATCGATAGCTGATGGTTTCGACTCCTGCTGCTGAAAGTTACGAAGGGTTAACCTTCACTTAAATATAGCTAAAGTCTCATAAGACTTCCCTTCCTCCGATCCATCGAGAAGAGCATCTAATGCTTCGTTCTTCAGAATATTTCCTGCATGTTGATTTTTGCCTCTCGTACTCTGGTTGCCTGCATGCCTTTGTCATAATTCAACTTTTATTTACACACACACACACACAAACACAGGCACGCACACAATGAAAGTGAAATCTTCCTTTTGAGTGGCGCTAAAAGTATGCCGCGTGGTGTAATAACACGCGTCGACGCCGAGGAGGAGTTGAATGTGAAGCAGCAGAAGACGAAGACAGCGACAGGACTGGTGCTGGTGATGGTGCTGGGTCTGCTGCTGCTGCTGCTTCTGTGACAGTGACAGCAGCGGTGCTTATGCTTGTCAGACGCATGCTTATGATATATCACACGGACACACACACACACAGGCACAGACACACAGAGTGAAAGGGATTGTTGTCGCGCTCTGCTTAAAGCCCTGAAATCGCAGCGGTCCTCCGCAGCATGGTATCCTCCGCCTTCGTGTCGCCTGATAAGAGACTGTCTGTTAAATTCGCACTACGTCTATCTGTCGCCTGCATGCGCTGCGCTGACTGACTGCAGCTGAATTTATACACATACAAACACCACATAATATATATTATTTATATTTTATTTTGAAATTTATGCCAGCTGCCAGCATCCTCGCCATCCCCGCTTACCCGCTCCTTATCCGGCGAGTTATGCGTCTTTGACTTTATTGAGCATGAGAATTGCACAATGCATGAGGACAGGGGCCATGAGCCGTGGCCATGGAATTCCCATTTCCACTCCCATTCCCGTTCTTACTCTCAATCCCAGCAGCAGTCCCATCACCAGTCCCAGTCCCAGTCCCAGTCGCATTCCCCGTTCCATTACCATATGGGAATGTTCTTTGGGTTTTTATGCGGCGTTAAATCTTGAGGAAATTGTGTCACATTATGATGAACATTTATGGCAAAGTTGAGCATTTTGCCCATAAATTTGTGAGCCTTGATGATGCCCCATCCTGAGTGGGTGTCTGGCAGTTTGGTTGGATGGATGGGTGCGGATGTGGCTGTGGATGTGATATGCGTGAAGGCTCCAACATAACGATGATGGAGTGGCTGCAGTAATTTGACAAGACCTCAAATCTTCAGAGACGCTCGTGTCTGGGCCAGGTGATAGGTGGGCCGCCCATTTTCGGCAACACGAAACACCTGACCGAAGAAACCAATCAATAGTCAAATAAGAATAGCCCCCCCTCCGGCTGCCAGCTACCAAAATAGGTTACAGATCAGAGACCATTCCGAACCAAATTCGATTGGGGCAAACAGTTTTATTTTTGGCACAACATTTCCTAATAAATTGGACAACTAATTCCCTGTTTGCCAACACTCCTTACTGGCAGCTTAAAGGCAGCCAGCTCCTCCAGGCCCAGGGCCCCACGTCAATGGTTGTCAATAGTTACATGATACTTTACACACGCACACACACACACACAACCAATGGAACTAACTTTTCTTTGCCACTGGCCTGGTCCTTCTCGTGTTGCTCTTTGACTGCTGCGCTGTGCCGAGGCTCCGACAAACTTTTTTAATTAGCAAATCTTCCACTTGGTGTCATTAAAGTTCAGGTTTGATGCCGGGCAGACTCCTACAGACTTGCTACAGACAATACAAACGCAGTTGCTGCTGCTGCTGCTGGTGCTGGTGCTGCAATCACTACCGAGAACATTCTTCTCTCCCACTTCTTCAAGTTAATTAATCAGCAATAAAATATGCTAACCGAATGACATAAGAAGAGGAAACCCCTTGCTACAGATGTACCTTTTCGTACGTATGTTGCTTGTCTGAAATTTACTAATGAGCAAAGTTTGACTGGCCCTCGCCTCACAGCTCCCAGCTCCCAGCTCCCAGCCCACATCTTGTTAATTTATGTGCAGCCAAGAGAGCCAGAGGGCGGCGAGTGGTGCAAGTCTAGAGAGAAAAAAATGATATGTAGTAATGAATGTGGGTGGGTGGGAGAGTAAAAGATGGAGGCGTGTCGGCAACAGAAACATCAGAAAGAACAACAGCAAGCACACACACACACATCCCATGCCATACCTCACCCCGAAAAGTTATTATCTTTTAATCAAAAAGCATCAAACATGGCTGTTGAAAGTTCATAAAAATTTATGAACTTTTTCTGCGTGAGTTATATTTTATTTATGTGCGAGTATCCTTGCCTACACACACGCGACCGTCTTGCAGTTGCTCATTAAAAACAGGCCGTACACGAGCAGAGGTGGAGGTAGGAGAACTCCCAGAATCGGAGCCCAGTTGTCGCATGGCTGGCGATACAAAATGTTGCATAATTACGAGAGAAGCCGAGCCGCTTTCTGGGTTAAGGGTAACCAGGCATCGGGGAGGAGTCCTCTTCACCCCATTAATGCAACACCATTAGCCCAAAGCCAAACTAACCATGACACACAGAGTGCTGGCCACTCGATGGCATGGCATGGGATGGCCTGGGATGGCCTGGGATGGCCTGGGATGGGATGGATGGATGCGCGTTGCTCTGGTCCGAGTTCGGGGGGTTGGCTTTATCAATTTTGATGCCTTGTTTAATTGTCGACACTCGTGTTGCCGATGACGGGGCCAAAACACGCAATTAAAAGGCGCAGCAGCAGTGGCAACATTTGGTTAGGTGATAAAGCAGGGATCAATGGGAACTGGCTTTTATTGGCCGATACACAGAGCACAGAATGAGGGGATGGAAGAGGTGTTCAGTTGTGTAGGGGGAGGCCAAAGAAAAGGTCATGCCTCAGCTGTGGCTTTGAACATAAATCTACTGCCTTAATTACAAGTCGCCCCTCGAAACGCGCCATTAATCACACTTCATCGATGCGATGGCCACATAAAACAACCAATTTCGAGGAGTGCGTCGTCGGGCCAAGGGCATTCCCCTCTGCGGGATGTAAATGGACGGGATGGACGGGCGCATCGGTTACCCCCTTTATTTACTTTTTTTCCCCGTATTGGGTTACGAGCTCAATTTGCGTCGATGCGCAATGCCAGTCAATGTATAAAAATTTTATTAGCACTTTTCATATTTTTGGCAGTAGCAAAACAACAACAGCCAAAAAGCCAGAAAGAGATTGCCTGGAAATGATTTTACCCGCACAAACAGCAGCATTTACTCATGTTTTTCCATCTTCTTTTTTCTATTTACAGCGGACAACGGACCAGCCTCGAATCCCGCCTAAAAAGAAGCGCCCATAAAAGCGCAAATAAACATGTAAAAGCACATTAAGAATCGGTGTGGGACATTCGCTCGATTTAAGCAACTTTAACTGCCACGAAAGCAACTCCAGCTGATCTAAGTCGACGGACGACGGTCGACAGAGCCGCAAACAGACATGCATACGTGAATGGCAGCTGAAATGTTATTTTTATGGTCCAACTCTGAGCCAAAGAGTACATTGGCGCTTCATTAAAGGCAACGTCGGAAGCGGAAATCGCATTCAGAGCAGCCATAACAACGCAGGACCTGTGTTTATTGGCGCCACGTCATCGCAGACACTGACACAAACACAACGAACAGACCAGGACAGACCACACCGCACATGTAGAACAAGAACAACAATTGCAGTCAATTTGGGTGCTGTTGCTGGTGCTGCGGCAATATACGCCACTCCTACACTCTTTTGCACTCGTTTTGTTTCTTTGACAGTTTGGTCAAATCGAAGTTTGTTTTATAAATGACGAGACGTTCTCGCGTTTGGCACAACGCACCGCAAGCTAAACAAAATGACAGCCATGCAGTTTTTATTAGCAACAGCGACAACTGCTGGAACAACGAGAATACCAGAAATCAGAGCCACACCATCATCAATGGAAACTACTTCAACATATTGCCAGCCGAAAGAACAGCCACACAATTCGCATCGAAAAACACGAACGAGATGCACGTCCATGTCGAGGACATCCATGCTGTGGATGCGGATGAGGATGTTGTGGATGCGAATGCGAAATCAAATGTCGTTGGCGGACAATGGCAGAACGATTTGGGTGGTCGGCTGGATGTTGACACTGTTGATTTGCCTGCAGCTGAACACGGCGCTGGCGGACGAGGAGTCGCAGGATTTTCAAAAGAACAGTGAGTATTCCCATCTTAATAACCATAGCATCAAACGATATCATTTGATTGCGGGGAAGCTTCAAAGGAAATGTAGTTACAGATGCATTGATTTCCGATTCCAATTATCGAGAAGGGACAACCCGAATATCCCTTACCCGAATTCTGTTACCACCTGTTTCCAGCTGTACGTACCATCTGTCCATTTTGAGCATGAGCTGATGGATATCTGACCATCGGAATGTAAATGGGAAAAAGAGAGGGAGGCAGGAGGAAAGAGCATGAAAACTATGCCAAGAGGTCATCACATTTCCGCTCACGATATTCGCCCACGTCTGCACAAAACGTCCATCGACTCGTAGATCTGGGCAGCATTTTGTGCAAACTTGCAAATCATGCGACGACTGCCAAAAAATCCTTATCAATGTGCGTTAGATAAAACGTGCAGAACTTACTCTCGCCTCTTGCCACGCCATTTTTCAAAAGGCGAGCACACAGAACTTGCCAGCCAAGAGCGCGCTAGAGAGAGTCAGCAGTTTTGGCCCAAACAACTTTATAATTTGCGAGGTCGAGTCGAGGATGTGTTTTGGGGTCTGCTCTTGGCCATCCAAGAGTGATGGGATGTGCACGGGTGCTCCGTGTGCCTCGGGTTCTTTCTGGGTGTGCTCTGGAGCTCTGCTGCTCTGGTGCCTTGTGCTTTTTACGAGCCTCTCAACTGGTTGTTGTGAGTAGTTTACGTGTGTGTGTGTCGTCCGCCCCCTCCCCCGCCCAACATGTCCATGTAGCCGGGTAACCTTGAGGGCAAATCTCATTTCCCCAGTGCCTGCCCGTGTCCCCCATCTGTACAGTATATAACTTTGGCTCAGACGACAACGACGAGGACGACTCTTACCCAGTCGACACAAAAACAAATCATAATTCGGCATCGACATCAGCATATTTTCCTTAGGGTTGTTGTCTGGGTGTCTGCCTTTTGTTGATGCTCTGCTCCCTGGGATGTGACTGGCTCTGGCTTTGGGTCTGGAGGGGGCCTGAAATTTATGACAGGATTTGCCCAAATCGAGACACATTTTCCAGTATTTTCTATTTCGCTGGCGCTTGTCGTTTGGGTCGTCCGTCGATGCATGGGATTTTGTAGTAAATTGAATTTCAATGCCTGGATTTAGACATTTTCGGCTTGGCGTCATGCCCATTTGGCTTTTGTCTGAGCATTTTTGGCATTAAATTTAATTACGCCCTACGCCTGCTGCTTTATTAGCGTCGGCGACATCCTCGGATGGCCCTGAAGGGCGCTTTTCCAGAGCCGCTTTTTGCGGCTCTCTGAAGTGCTATTGAACTGCGATCTGCGATTTCATGGATACCCGTGCGCATCCATCGCCCTGGAACAGCATGTATCCAAGGCTTTTCTTGCTGGCTGCCTTGCCAAATACACACTGTGAGTGCGATGTGCGATGTGCGATGACGCTTTAAGTGGAATTCAAATGTGCTGTGTATCGTTGGCACATAAACAACTCACACCAATGCAGATACATACTCTGCTGTGTACGTGTGTGTATGTGTAGGGGAGTCGTTCCATGTTCCATGTTCCAAGTCCCAAGTGCCACTCCTGCTGCTTCTGCTTCTGCTTCTGTGCCAGGAGGGACCTGGCAACGGCTTCCGTTTGTCGCATGAATATTTTCATCATAATCGTCGCTATTTTTATGTTCTGCTGACGCTACAGCCACAACTACAGAAAAAAGAAACCCAAGAGACCGGGAAACGTTTGGCATTAGTAGGGGATTTGCATGTATGGGGTGGGCCATGGGTTGCCCGGGAGTCTCGGGGTGTGCCGTGCCCTATGCAAATCTCTTGCTGTGCTGCTGCTGCCGCTGCTGTTGCTTTGGCCTTGGCTTTGCTTTTTGATGGGCAATCAGCACGCTCGATAGCAGTCACACAACAATATCCAGTGAGCTTCGACAATAAGATACCCGGCACTCGTGCATTGAAGGCCATTTCGGATATGAAACGAGTATGCATGAGCTTCCGAAATTAGCTGTCTATATTGAAACTAAAGTTTCCTACTCTAGATATTTATTGCTTATCGAAATGGTTGATACTTTTTCTTTCACTTATACTGAAAGTACTCCTGCTGCACTCTCTTACTGCTGCCTGGCCATACCCTTGCTCCTTCTTGGAGTACAGGGCATAAATATTCATATGGCCAAAGAATCAACCCTAGTGTTAACCCAAGGGGCAGCAGTAGCAGCAGCATGGGGCGTGGGGCGTGGCGGCTCAGATCAGAGGCACACCATCAATTGCAATGAAAATATTTACAACTGCCTCGAGAGCTCAACGCAGAGTCAGTCCGCACTTGGGCCTCCTCATCAGCGCATCATTTGTGTTGTAAATTGATTTTCTGTTAATTTTTATGAACTTCAAAGGAAAAGGCAGAAGGGGTGCACACAGCAGCGACACATGCTGCATGCTGCATGCTGCCACTGCGAGAGGGCGCTGAAAAATGTCTCAAGCATATTTCCATATATATTTTATTTATAAACACGCGCGCGCGTTCGTAGTGTCAAAACAGCGTCATAAGCGGCGCTGCATGGCGGTCAGAATGGATGGGGGGACACGCCAGGCAGCATGTGGCAGGGACACTGATGGGTTGGCCAGAGGGGAGCGCAGCAGAAGCGCCACAAGTCAAGTGCAGGAGCAGCAGCAGCAGCAGCAGCATCGGCGCTGGAAAATGAAAATTTCGTTGCGAGAGTATCTGTTGGAGCTGTGACGCGACGCAACGCAGCCAAGATGCAAAGTTCAATTTCACATGCTGAAAATGGCAGCTACAGAGGATGGAGGGGCTGGGGATGGGCATGGGACATGCTGCAACGTGGTGGGGCACAAAAATACAACAGAGGAAGCACATGTCACAGTGCAGTACGTGCACGGGTGGAAATGGTGCGGGATGGGGAGCGGGAGCAAGCCGGCGCTGTGCCGTGACAGACGGCAGCGACACGAGAGTGAAAAATAAATGGGATCGAGGAGAGTGCCGGAAAGTAAGAGCCAACCAAGGCAGCAGGCGGCAGGCAGATGGGAGGCAAAAGAATGTCCACCCAAGGTAAAACATGAAAGGTATCCAGGATCCTAACTGAAGGGAAAATATTGGGAAAAAACGAGCACTAAATTCGAAGAAAAACACACACCCCACACCACACACTCGTAGCACAATCCTTGGAGAGCAGAAATGAAATTGTTGTAATCATAAAATGCAACCACCACGGGGAGCGGATCGATGGGAGGCATTTTGAAACAACTTTCAGTTAAAGTTCCATTCAGACAACTTCATTGTTCCGTTTCCATTGTTACAAGGAGGAAAGGGAGGGTGGCAGGGGGGAGACATGTTGTAAGCGAAGACAATGACAATTCCCTGGACAGGGGCACTTTACTCGCTCTCTCCCTCTCCACTCCACTCCACTCCACTTCATGTTTTTCGCACACATTTCGAATTTTCTGTGCTCTTAATTTTCTTTTGCACTTTCCTGCCACATCACCATCACCCCTGCGCCCGCACATCGCACCCACCATTGTACAGAGTGTTCCTCATAAATATTATTGCATTTTCGCATCTTCTGCTTTGTTGTTTATGAACTGCAACTCGCACTGCCACTTGGCCATGTGCTGGCAGCCACCCAATGCTCCTATCGCTCCATCTCCCTCTCTCCCCCCTTTCCACTTGGTGGGAAAAGCTTTCAGCACGAGTTCATTCTACACAACTCGAACAACTTGAACTGGCCGCAACAAAAGCGCTGGAATGGCCACATCCTGTTTAGCGCGAAATTTCAATTATGAACAAACATGACCACGCCTCCACTCCCCCACAGAAAACATCTTTCCACCAAAAGCAAAAAAATAGAATAGATAAAGTAATATTTGCCAGTTTCCTCTTCTCTTTTTTTTATTAAACAGAAAAAATCACTTTTGCTCCATTTTCATGGGCATTGGGGCGTGCAGCCACGCAGCCGTTTTCATTTCTGGTTTGGGAGGGTAGATCGTATCTACATACAGAAAGGATGTGTGTTTGTTTGTGTATTTTGTGGATGGGAGAGTTATAAGTTACTGCACGCCGCCCGCTGACTACTCAAACGTGACTGGCCAAAGTTTTTCAATAAACTTTAACAAGAAAACATTAAAAAGCCACAACGATGGCGCATTTCCATTTCCAGTGGCCCCACCATTTGCCGGTCAGCGAGGGGAGGGGCGTGGGTTGCTGGCAAAAAGTCAAAGCTTCAACTCCATAAAAGCCGGCAAAATAGTTGTGTGAAAAGGCGGAATAGAAAAGGAACCGAACCCATTCCCATTTCCCCTTGGTTCTTCTGATGGTTCTCGGGCTGCCATTCTGCTCTCTCGGGGGTGGTGCAGCTCGAATATAAATTTCAAATAAAAAGCAAATCTACGGAACTTCTGCATCTCCTGCTCTGGTGTCAGCTGCTGATGCTGATGCTGCCACTCCTGCTAGTGTTTCTGCTGTTTGCTGCCACTCCTGCTTCAGCCACTGTTTCTTCATCATCGTCTTAGGGTCTTGCGCTTATGCCACCCGCGAGGCTGCTGATGGTTGCTGCTGCCGCATTACGCGGCAACGAAATGAAATAAATATCATTTTATGACTTTTTAACTTGTTTCTCTCGCTGGCGCGTTTCCCTCTTAGCCGCCTTTAACAAGCGCAATAAATGCAACACTAAGCGCGTCGATGAGGAGAAGGGAGTGCGGAGTGGGGGAGTGGGCGAAAAGATAGGGCTGGCTGCTGGGCGATAAAAACTGGAGCGGGGGCATCAAAGATCTGACACTTGCAGCTGCTATCCGCTTTTATAGTACCGCAGTTTCCCCTTTGTTGGTATTTTTAGCATTTGCATTTTTCACTTGATTGAGTGCTCGTTTCGCTCTCGCGTTGCTTCGCTCTCTTCTCTCTCTCTCCTCTGTTGCTCCTTCGCTTTGCCTTTTCCTATGAGTAATGCTTCCGCTAATCAGCGCGCTCCATCGTAGCGTACCCCTGCCGCGCGACCAAAAGTCAAAAGGTGCAAATCAGTTAACATTCAACATCGTTTTTGTTGCTATATCCTCAACATCGTTTGGCCTTTTGCACTCTGCACTCTCCCTCCCTGTCCCTGTCCCTGTCCCTATTCCTTTCACTCTTTCCTGCTTTCCGCATCACTTCACTCCGAAATTAACCCTTCGGGGCATGGGTTTTGTTACTCATAAAAAATTCAATTTTATGGCGCTTTTATTTGTCCACTCCTTGGTCTGTGTGTCTGCACTGGCAAGGGGCTCTGAATCAGCAATCCTTGGGGTTGAGACATTGTAGTTTGAAGTTCCATTCATTTTGGGGCCAAGACAACCCAAATTTCTGTGCACCTGAAACTGTAATCAGTTCGTGGCTCCCTTTGTCTCTGTGTAATCGTTAAGCGCCCCCACAGGGATATCAACTTCTACTTAGGGTCTAATCCCCGAGCGATTAATGTTGTATGTATCACGCAATTGGACACCCCACAGAGCCGGACAATGCATTGACTAATACACGCTTGGGCGCACACCTAGCCTCTGGGCGTTTGGGGTGTGAGAATTTGTAATTTTTATCGCCACATGGCACGCGGCTTTACGAGATGCGAGAATGGGAACGAGGGATCACTCTCCTCTGTCTGGTCTTTGTTTGAGAGGAGGAACCAAGCAGTTTGACTGGAACGGGGAGGGGAATGGGGGCGACTTCTGTTTATGTTTGGACAACACGCCTTTATGATTTCCCTTTGATTGCCGCCAACCATCGTTGGCCATCGCCATCCCACAAGCGCCATTAGTCACACATGGTGCGGGGGAGGGGTCAGAGGCAGAGTCACAGCCAGAGCCAGGGTCGTGCTTGGGGTTGGGGTCGGCGAGTGTTTGGCGTTCAAGTGGAAAATTGAATTTATCACTTGAACATGCCAAGCAAACGTTTGCTCGCCCTTTCGGCCTTTTGTTTTTTTGTTTTCTGCTTGATTTTTCTTTCCCCTGGCTAATTCGCAACAAAATTCCCCGAATCGCTGGCCAAATCTATCCGAGACACGTAATCAACTCGTTTGTGAATATTTTACCCCCCCAGCCCCTGTCCCTATTGCGCCGTCTGCTCTTTATTTGTTCTTGCAACATTTTCCACTTGGCAGCACGTTCAACCCCTTTTGTGACTTGGACATTTTTGTGTCTAACAGTTAATTGAAAATTAGTCGAATGGGCGGTGTGTCCGTTAACGGAATAGGGCGTGACGTCCGCCTGCAATTTTGAATAATTTGCATTTTTATTAAATTTTAATTTAAAGAACTGCCGACAGTCAGGCCATCACAGAGTTGTGGGCCGTGCGCGGTGATTAGTCGCTGGATTTGCATAAAATACTGCCATAAAATGTTGTAGATTGAAAATGGCAAAAATACGGCAACGAAAGAAGAGGGGGCCATAAATTGCATTGGTCGGAGTAAATAAATTAGAACGAATTACATTTGCTGCATTTTAAGGCTCGAATTTCGCTGCTCCCCCAGAGCCCAGTGCCCAGTGCCCAGAGCCCAGAGCCCCACCAATCTGAATGTCAGTTGTGGTTCAGCCTTTATTTATCGCTTGCGAGGCATAAATTTGTGTAGTTTGTCAGGCAGTGCGTTCGTTTAATTAAAACAAAAATTATCTAAATTATGACCAGAGACCAGAGATCCAGAGAGGAGTTATTTTATTTCAATTCATTTCATCTGCACAAAACTCTGGCATAAATATGCATCGATTTGTGTATGTATGTGTGTGTCTGTTTGTGTCTGTTTGTGTTTGTGTGTGGGTGGGGTTGGGGGACAGACGACAGATAGCTCCTGACCAAGGGCAAGGCAAGTCATTTTGGCTTGCACATGAAATAAACTCTATTGAAATCGCACTTGTAAATCTAAAAGCACACACACACAGGGACACTCACACACACTCAATCTTGATGTGGCCATAAGTATGCAATGCTGCGCATAAAATACAAGCACAAAACTTGTTTGCCACTGCTGCTGTTGCTGCTGCTGCTGCTGCTCTTCCCTGATGCTGCTCCTGGGACTGGAACGGGGACTGCTACTGGGCATGGGTTAGGGTTAGAGTCTGGTCGTAAATTTACATATTTTGCATATAAATAAAACGGATTTTGTCGCCGGGCGCAAGCCAGCGCTGAAATGTCACAGCATAAAATGGCAAAAGAAGCGCCAAATAAATACAAAATAAAATAGCTACAAAATGGCCAAAAGAGAGCGCAATAGTTGGGCGAGCAGCCAAAGGGCAGAGTCGCGTCTGGCCCTGGGTCTGAGGTGTAACCTCCCCCTGGCTCCTGCTTCTGCTTCTGCTCCTGCTCCTGCTTTTCCAGGGTGTTGCCAAGTAAGCAAATTGAGTGCGCCATGTCTGAGTTATGGCAGTCTACCGAAGCTGATACAAAGTAGCAGCAGGAGGAGCGGCAGCACTGATAGCAAAGATCTCAGACGCAGACTCAGACGCTGGCTTCTTGGGCGTGGCCATAAACTAGCGCATATTTGTGATATATGGCCGATAGCAGTTCAGTTTATGGCCCCAAAAGGATGGCAAAAGAGCAGGGAGGTCGCTCGCTCGGTCGTTCGGTCGCCGTGCCCACTTGAGCCTGGAATCGAACTCTCGTTGCTGATTTGGTTTATGGCTTTGGAAATTGAAAGGCGCAAGTGTCAAATGCACACCAGCCAAAGCCAAATGGCTGCAGGGCGAAACGGAGGGCCCTCCTCTCTAATGCTCTAATGTTTGTTTTGCTTTCACAAAACGCTACCAAGGGGCACGGGGCCGGGGCTGCCTCCAAGAGGGTTCCCGGATAGCACTAAATCATCTAATGCTCACTCTCATTAGCAATCAATGCACAGAAACACAAACACAAACAGCAGCAGCAGCAGCGGCAGCAACGGCATCAGCGATGAGAGCAAAAGGCTGCCAGCACTTCACACTCCATTGGATCCACGCTGCCTTTGAGACACAGGAAAATGGCGCTAAGCACATACACACACATATATTCATGGGGATTGTGATTGGGTGGGGGCAGCGGAGTAAACGTTGCAGGGGCTGGGGGAAAGGAACGATTAACAAGCAAATTAGCATGAAATTATTTCAAAACAGGCGCACACAGTAAATAAATCAATTAGGCAAACAACAAACAATAAAGACAGAGAGAGAGAGTAGGTTCTGGGAACGAATTATTATATACACTTATCGAGGGGATCGCTCACGCTTATGACTTGGTGGGGGATGAGGCTCGGGGATTGATTTTGTGACTAAATGTTCCCAGGTGCTCCTCCTCCGATTCGTAGTCATGGTGCCTGTCTGTAAGAGTATCAAATGAGCAATCATCAGCAACAACATTGCCAAGTGGTGACTCTTGCTGTTGCCTGCAAAGGAGGGAGGTCGTGTCCCGCGGATCGCATATCGCGGGCGGACTGCCGACAGCTGGCTCATTGGTAAACAAAAGCAAACAATTAAAAGCTTTTCCAGCATATGCACAACACATTTTGAGGCCTGGGGAAGCGGGCCAAAAATTGGGACAAAGTGCAAGGAAATTTGTTTTGAGTTCCCATGACTTGCCGCTGGCTTTTGGGGGGGCTTTGCATCTGCAGTGCATTTGGGGGACAAAAGCTGAAACTGCTTCTTGGTGGCGTTGCGCTTGATGGCAAACACAGATGCAGATGCAGTTACAGTTACAGCTGCAGATGCCGAAGCCGAAGCCCCCACCCACTCGTCACATTATTTTAATTATTTGTTTACGCAATGCAAACAACAAACTTGCAGGCGGCACTTGTCTTGTCTTCTGTTTTGTTCTGCTCTGCTCTGCTCCGTTCTGTTCTGTTCTGCTCCATGGATCGTCGTAAAAAATTACGAGCTGGAATTCTGGGAAATTGTTCCGAAAACAACGCCAAGGCAGCGGTTGCGGCGCCTAATTAGCCTTCGCTGTTGCAGAGTCGCAGCATGGCAGAGGCTTTGGCGTCATGCGAATTTGTCAAATTAAGCAGCAGCCGAGGCAGCAGCAGCATCATCCAGAGGCGCTACTTCAGCTCCAATGAGTCAGCTGTTTGGCATGCCAGTGTCAGAATTAACGGGCCCGAAAATGTGCAGGCAATTATCATGCCCAGCTGGCAATCCTTGAAATCGGAATGGGGATTGGAGCTTGGACTGCGCCAAAAAACGCGCTGTGGAGGAGAAGCAGGCTTTTTGGCAGGCAGCTGCCAGACATGGAGGCTGAGTGGCGCCAGCAGCAGCAGCAGCAGGAGCAGGTCTATCAGGGAGCTGCAGACGAATGAAATTAAAAGTCAGAGCCAAACATCCAAGGGACAGAGCACGCACTGGGCCAATGCCACCCCGGTGGGCCCTCGGGGGCAGCGCTACTGAAGCGACACTGATTAAAAAATTGTTTGACAAGAAATCAACGCGACATTTGTCCAACGAGAGAGGGAAAGAGAGAGATTGGAGAGAGTGGAGAGTGGAAAGTGAAGGCTGCAGATTGTCGACTGTCTACTGTCGCCTGTTGACTGTCCCTCGCAAATATTCAACAACAAAAAAAGGGAGAAAAAATACAAAAAAAAATGAAACTGAAGTCTCGCTGAAGTGTCGCTGTTAATTCGGCGTAAATTTAATTGTCAGCTATAATTAAATTGATTTTCAGGCCGGTAGCAACTTTGGCTTCCGCTTCGCCATCGGCAGAAGGAAAAGCAGAAGGAAAATCAGCAGCAGCAGCAGAAGGAGGAACAACTGGACTGCTGACTGGAGGCATTACTCGAATGACTGCCACACGGCGCACGGTGATTTTATTTCCAGCCTGAAGTGGCGCCAAATCAGCTTCAATTTTCATTTCATTTTCTTTATTTTTCCTTTTCTTGTTGTTGGCTTTTTTCCATTCGTTCATTTCGGTGTGAAATGTGATTTATTATTTTATGTATTAAAAAAATGCAAATATTCGGCATTACTCGGCTTCCTTTAACAAATATTTACGCATTGCTGTTTCTGAATAATCCGAAAATATATATTTATATGTCCCTGGGCACGCCGCGTTCCGTGGGTATCCCCAGAAGTCTATACATAAGAAACGAAATTAAATTGCATTAAAAACACATAAAAACACATAAAAATATAAATACGAAAATATGTTTGGGGTCCCAGCGTGTGTCAGGGGGAATTTCTCGCGGGCAACAACAAAAGCAATCAAAGTACATATAGATTTGGTGTGTAAATATGTGTATAAGACTTGATTCTATATTTGTTGATGCGCGTACCTAACCCAGGGGCGTACCCAAGAGGGGGTCGTTAGATTACACCCCTAAGATATACTGAAACTGGACCACATTGAGCCCTAAGTAGTTTCTTTAACAGCACTTTGGTTTATTAATCCCCTTTTGGGCTACGCCCCTGACCTTACTGCTGCTGCAGGGCTGCTGGGGCTCGGGCTGGGGCCATGCTGCTAGTTTCTAAAAACTACGAACAAAAACTGGCACAAATTCAAAAATGATTTTTACGCAATTTTACGACAACTTGAAAATGAACAAACTATAAATAAATGGCCCCTTAGTTCGGGCGGACGGTGTGTCCAAGCTATTTGTAGCTGTGTATCTGTAAGATACTTTCTGGTGCTGCCACTGACATGAGTCACAAGAGCCACGGCGAGGCCCACGTTTACCTACGAAAATTTCTGCTCTGCATTTTAATTGAAAATAATAAACACGCGTGTAAATAATGTGCCATGCACCATGTCAGACCCACAATGCAGCCCAGCCCGAACACAGACCCCCCCGAACAGAGATGCTGATGCCGATGCTGCCCCCAGTGGCAGCAGTGTCCTAGTTTCGAGGACGCTGTTCCTGCCACTGTCCTGTCTCCTCTCCTGCTGGCCATCCAGCTGGAGCTGCGGCAGCTACAGCAACGGGTCATGTTGCCCAGCATGTGTTGCATGTTGCAGTGGCAGCAACACCAGCAACAGCAGCAGCCAGCAACGACTGTGCTGCGCTGGCAAAATTATTCTGCAGCAACCCGTTGCCATATTTTACTTTTTAAATGCCGTGTGGCCGCTTTGTTGGCATTGCTGCTGCCATTTTAATTTATTTGCTCATTTTCACCAATTTCCCAGCTTCCCCAGTTTCCAGTTTCCATTTCCATTCACTCCTCTCTGTCACTTCCTTTCACTCTTTCTGCTCTCAAGGGCTGTTAAGTGTTTGCTGCAGTTGATTTTCCATCTGTTGTGTGGCACTTAAAGGAACAACAATCTATTCCACATGCATCTCTCTCTACGATCCATTTGTTATGCTGCCGAAAGTGTATTTGGGCTTCGTGCTGGACCCACTTGCTGTGCCTGTTATTTTTGCATTTGGTTCCAAATTAAAAGCGCATAAATTTGTATAATTCATGGACAAGGGACACATGTCGCAGCTGGTGCTGCCGCATTGCCGGGGGCCAGGGGCGGTGTCACACATTCTTCGCACCCCAAAACACTCGTTGGTGTTTCCAGTAATTGAAATCAAGTAATTTACGCACCATTAGAGGTGCCGACCTGTCGAACCGAACCGAACAGAACCCTTTGCAGGCTGCCCTGCTCCGAACTGCAATTAACATAATATAAAATTGCAATTTGCGAGGATCTGCCCACACATAGTTGTTGTTGCTTACTGTTTGTGTATTTTGCTGTAATTGCGGTTGCTTGTCATTTTAATATGCTTCAAGTGGCATTCAATCAATGGCAATTAAAAAACTGTTTAAGCCCATAAATATTTAAAGATAAATATGCAAAATATTGCACTTGTCCCGCTGCCCTATAAATCAAGTAAAAGAGCCAACAACAAACATTAACCAAAGCCACAACTAATTTGTGCATTAATAATGTAGGCCAATGCATTTCAGCAAATGATTCATAATGGGATTGCTGTTTTAGAGAGCTCTTTGAACCACAGTGGACCACAGTCAGCAGCCATTTTTATTTCGTTTCGAATTTAATGTGCTTAAATGTTGGGGTGTTGCCCTCCCCGACACTCCCGACTCCAGCCTCAGAGGATTGCGGCCCCTCCAAGCAACAGTTGCAAGAAAAAAAGGAATCACACAGCGAACATCGGGAGGGGCGCGAGAAGAGCGAAAAACGAAGAAAGACGGGGCAAAAAACAGCCACGTAATGGCCGACAAGAAGGACAACAAGGAGCGCTGACTGGAATATTTTTCGTATTTTATTATTAAATCACGTAGCCAGTGCAATACGGCGTCCAAAATGACAGCGAACGCATTTTAATTGAAAGCCCAGCCCAGAACAGCCCAGGCACCAGAGAGAAGGTCGAGCAGAATAAAAACGAGAAGGGACGTGTGAGACGCTTCTTACGCGTCACAACTTTTATACCCGGCACTCAGTACTACATCTGCACTTTAGCGGTTATTTGTCCAATTTTACATTTTTTCTTCATCTGTCATCTACATCAACAACACTACTCACGCCAACACGCTCCTTTAGCTCGCCACCCTCCCCTATAGACACACACTGCAGAGTCGCGGCAGAGTCAGCGGCAGAGGAAGCGGCAGAGGCAGCGGCAGAGGCAGAGGCAGTGACGTGTCAGGGGCCAGGCCATAAACAGCGCGAAGCAGATTGTGAATGCTGCGGGACGGGGTGGGTTTGGCTACTGCAAATTAATTTCTTCATTGTGGCTATAATAATGATCCAATCGTATCCCAATTTGGTGATCTGATTGATATGGTCATTCCCTACGGAATGGCGTTTTTAGTTTTCTGCTATCTTCAAAATTGTAGATTTGGGAGGTTTTCGCCTTTTTGCGGAGGCGGAAGGGGCGTGGCTCATTTTGAAATACACTTGTAACAGTGTGAGCATACAGAAGTCTGGATGCAAAGTTTTGTGGCTCTAGCTCTTATAGTCTCTGAGTACTAGGCGCTCATCAGGACGGACAGACGGACAGACGGACAGACGGACAGACAGACAGACAGACAGAGACTCGGCTATTGATGCTGATCAAGAATATATATACTTTATGGGGTCGGAAACGTTTCCTTCTGTGCGTTACATACAACCGGTATGTGCACAAATACAATATACCCTATTTACTCTTCGAGTACCGGGTATAAAAAAGAATGAAAGCTGAAAGGCAACTCTCGGAGTGGAGCCGATGATGCGGCAGAAGCAGGTCCAATGTCCAGGTCCCAGACACAGTCCCAGGCCAGTGATGGAGAGCGGGAGTGGGCGGCGGGGAAACTGCGTTGGGTTTCTGCAAAAGACTTTGGCCAAGAAGTTTTCTAATTGAAAATGGCGTCGCAAAATTTAATTTGAAAACTTTCACTTGCCGGGCTGACCCACAACGACAGCGACAACGACTCGCTGCCAGATTTGTGAAAAATTCACTCACAGAGAGTGGAAAGTGCTCGGACACTTTGTCGCACTGTGCATGGGCCCGGTCGATGCCTGTGTGGCGCCACACACTCACTTGTTATTAATAAGCCTGTGAAAGAATGTTGGGGAACATTTCATGCGCTCTCATTCGTTCCCCTCCTTTATTGGCGGGCCAAATAATATTTCGCCTAATTGAGTCGCGCACATTTGCTTGCTGCGACTGGCTGCCTGCTAGTTGGTGGCGCCTCGCCGCTCTGTGACACTTTAAATTATATTTTTTTGCACATATTTTGTTGGCCTCTTTGGCATCGTGCTTTCTGTGCTGCTCTTTTGGCCCTAACATGGAGTAATGCAAACAAAGAGCGCACAAGAGTCATATTTTGGCAGTCGGGAAGTTGTTAGGTTTATGTGCCCCCCAAAGATGGTGGCAAAAGGAAATACAACACACACACATCAACAGTAAACACAAAGCCAGAGAGTAGATGAAAGTTGGATGGGGAAGAGTAAGAAAGAGCGAGCGGGCAGGAAAGCCAGAAAAAACAAAAGTCAAAGGCTGAACTAAGGAAAACAAAACATTCTGGCATTTCTAATTATAAGTAAATATTCATACTCACATTACCACCATGTACCGTACTGTACATACGTGAGTGTGCAAGTGTGTGTGTGTGAGGAAAGCACTTTGAAAGTTATTTACACGCACACAGACACTCCGAGGGAGGCGGCAGTGGTGGAGGCTGGGCTGAGGCTGAGGCTGAGGCTTTGCCAGCCATGTTAGGCAGCCCGTAATGCATGCTAAAAAGTGTGAGAAAGTACATTAGGGTCACTGACGACTTTGACTACACTACAAAGAGGCGTGGCAAAGGGGCGTGACCCGGCAGAGGCAGAGGAACGATGCCTGTTCAGTTCGGTTCTGTTCTGTCCGCAATGGCAACCACTTTCGCTCTCAACTTGCAACATTTTGTGGCCATGCAGGGTCGAGTGTAAGCGAGTGTGTGTGTGTCTCTCTGTGTGTTTGTGTTTGCCATAATGTACAATTTAAATGTAAACAATTTGCCCCAACGCGGCATCAGTAGTAGTACCAGCAGCAGCAGCAGGGAAGAAAAAAAAGCGAAAGAAAAGTCAGGGAGAGAGTAGAGTCCGGACACAGGCACAGCCTGAACTCGGGCCGAATAAAATATTTAAAAGCCAGCAGTGCCAGCCAGACCCATCGAGCAGCATCAAGTCAGAGGTGGAGTCGAAGCCGTAGCATCTGCTGCTGCTGCTGCCTCTTCAGCTGCCGCTGTGAATAGTGAAACTCAAATATTTATCTTGGCAATTGCCTGTAATTTGGTTAAGTTCCGACTTGCCACCGTTCTAAATAAACTTTTCATTAGCCGGAGCACCTGGGAGTGTTTGTGGGGCTGGGAATGGGTTCTGGGTTCCACTTTTCTGCGGAGCCGGCACTAATTTCGTTTAATTAACCAACTTATGTTTTGCGAAATTGACTTCCATGTGCACATGCGTTTGGCTAATGTTTCAATCAAACTCTAACCAAATAAAAGCCGCAGAAAAGGCCACAAAAAAAACAGAGGACAGAGGGAGAGAAGGAGAGAGGCAGCGAGCGAGCGAGCAATTTTGTTGGCTGCTTCATTCTCATGTTGCAGGCAGCAAAACAACAAAGAAAACAAAACCACAACCACAGAAACATCAAAAACCACAACGCGCAAAAGAGCGTGCGAGTATGTGTGTGTGTGTAATGTGTGTGTGTGTGTGTAATGTGTCAACCTCAATGTCCCACATACACAGCCCACAGTCGATGCGATTGGCGCGAAACTTTCGCTTTAAATATCAATTGAATAGAGAGCAAGTTGGCCAACATATTTAAGCCAGAAAATGCGTAGATACGCATGTAGATTCTCGTTTATTGAAAGATTGCCAACATTTCTGCATGTTTTTCGTGTTAGTTCTATCATCTATTTATTGTCGTTGGTGCTGCTGATGTTTGCAATGACACGGCACGGCACACTTAGTGGACGGACAGGACAGCCTTAGAATTTTTCGTTTATTTAGCGAGCTGCTTTGTTGACTTATTCTATTAGTGTTTTTCCCACTCTCTGACAGTGGGTTGTATTTTGCCTAGAGTACATTGAACTCTTGGACGATAGCCAGAAAATTGCAAAGAATACATAACTTGATTCGATTCTTCTGCTGGTAGCCGGGAAACCTTTAAGGCTGCGCAGCTTTAAGCGGCAGTGGCAGCCGTAGCCACAATAGCCACAAACCGCGTGCAGGGCCCACTGCATAATTAATGAATCGTTGTCTTCAGGCTGTGGCCTCGCTGCTGGGTGGATGCTACATAGAACTGGGGCTCTGTGTGGTGGCTCTGTAGCTGTAGCTGTAGCTGTTGTTTCGCCGTGTTCATGGCCCTAGCCAAATGGGGCACAAAACACTGCTGGTGGGGCGCTCATCAGGGCTCCTGGTTTATGCATGCAAAGTAACACGCTGCGTATGCGCAATGTTCGCAGTAAACTTAAGGCTTTAAGAGGCCTGAATCGAACATGAGAGAGCCCACATGCAGTATGCAGTAGATATGCGCCCGTAGGGGGATTCAAATACCACTTAATTATCTCGAAATGCACTTCCCATTTGCACTCTATTTAAAAATTCATTGGAAAAGTCTCACTCAACATTTCCTGCTCGTCGGCATTGTCTTAATTAGAATTAGAAAACAGCCATAAACACTCAGCGCTCTCAACGCTCGCGATGAAAATTAATTGATCCATGCTGAGGGCCTGTCAGATGCACCGATGCACGATGCCCCGATGCCCCGATGCATGTTACGTGGAAACTCCCTCAGGCAGTAAAAATTCCTATTCCGATTCGGATTTGGATGCGCTTGTCTTGCCCCAACGTTTGTCTTCCCCCGAGCCATCTCTGGGTTAAGTAAATTTCAGGGGGTGGCTAAAAATATCCACAAATAATGCGATGTGTCAAAACAAAACATCAAAAACGCGCAAGGAGGAGCTGCTAGTAGTGGCTCAATGCTCTCTCTCGGGGAAACCTTTATATTTGGGGCCCAGTTGGTTGCGTGGCATACATCAAAGACGTTGTCGCTGGGCTGCCAATAAAAGAATTAAATGTATGCGTAAATCATTAAAAACGAGCACACGATTGCCGCTAACAACTGGGCAAATGCTAGCGACAATTATAAATAGATTGCCGCTCTGGGGAGAGTCTTTGGAGTGTGGCACATCAAACGTGGCCCTAACAGATCTTTATGAGTTACCTAATTGGTCAGGAGAGAGGCATCCATGGACCGGGAAATTGCAGCACAAGGCTTCCCTCCGTTCTATCCCTCTCTCTGTGTTGGAATTGTGTGGCACACTGCCATTTGCCTAGCAGATCCTGTCCCATTCATAAGGATTTACGGCTAGGTGTCGTCTTCTCGCACGGCCACATATTTGCTCTGCTTGCCGCAAGCCAAAGCGTTGACAAATTGCAGCAGCGTCACCAGCAGCAGCAGCGTCGGAAGCATCGCAATGTTTGCCATTTTGCTCAAGTTGTCAACGCGAGTGCACGCCGGAAAGTATGCAACGCAATATAACAAATGGCTTGCGGCTTTGTGGGGCAACGAACACAGCTTAGAGGCAGAAGCAAAGGCAGTGCCAGAGAGTCCACAGAGCGAAAGTTTTGAGCAAAATTTCAATAATTTGCTAATACTTTTTGCAGCTTATGCGGCTGCATACATTCGAGTTTCGCCCGTAATCCTGTCCAGAACTCGCATAGGAGGGGACACTCCATTCCACTCCACACCACTGTTGTGTTTTTTTGTTGTGTGTGGCGCTGCTGTCGAAAACATTTGAACATCAAAGTGCCACGACAACGGCAGGACAACAAAAAGCAAAAAATGCCTTTTAAAATTGTTTGCGAAATGAAAGCGTTGCCGGAACACTGCTGAATGGCATGGGATCGGAGTTTGGTGGGAACCCGCTTAAAATTCAAAGCTGAGTGGATTGAGTGGGTCGCGGGGGGTGCATGGAGATGCGTTCGTCCAAACTTAAATTGCATTAAACAGAGCGGCAAAATATTGCATGGAATATATTTATGAGGACTTTAAGGCTGAGGGCCAGAGCACCCAACAGAGATGATAACTAAATGGGCAGCCCCGAGAAGACAGCCACATTATTGTTTGGCATGGGACTTGCCGCTCGGCAAGGCCGTGGCCGTGCACAGAAGACAGAAATAAAAGAAGCCGTTCAGGCGGAAACAATGTGGAAATTTTACAGGTTGCTCTGTCAAATAAAATAACACAAAACACGGCGCATGGCGCATGGCGAACGGCTCCACGGTACACAAAAAAATTCACCAGAAATCATTTTTCACTAAAAAAAGGAAGAAGAAAATACACAGAAATAACTGAAGGAGGAACCAAAAAAGAAACATCAAATTCAACAACGGCAAACGACGCTGGTGACGACAACCAACCGGCAACCGGAAGCGGGCCACAACGACAAGAACCAACCATTCGGGTTGGAGTGTGGGCGGTGGAGTTTGGGTTGGGTCTGTCTCTGGGTGGGCTTTACTGGGATGGGTCTCTTTGCCATGAATCGCGGGCGGAAGCTTTGTGTTAAAATAACAAACAATCAGCCGAATCAGGCAGGAAGTGCAAATAATAAATAAATATATCGCGCAGAGAGCTATTTCTGCCTCAATATCAACCTGGCTGGCAGTTTCCATTGCTTTTTTACACTCAAGCAAACCGACTCAAGCCACCCAATCAGCTTGCCCTTCTGCTCTTGCCTTGCCTTGCCTTAAATAACACTAAACTTTCATCTTTTGCCATCTTATTCCACGTTTTGCAGTACCCGCCCGATTGGTCTGGGCCGCTCTGGGCAAGACTGTGGAGCTGCCCTGCGACCTGACACCACCCACGCCCCAGGACTCGGTGAAGCTGCTGCTTTGGTTCAAGGACACCACCGGCATACCATTGTACAGGTGAGTTGGAAAACTAGTTGTTCAGCTGCAGGGGGATAAAAGGGGTCAGAGTGGTCCGCTATCATCCACTGCCTGAGCCTGCCAGACAGCCATCCATCAAAAAGCGTAAAATAATCGTCAACATCCCTTTTCTTACACTTTACGTGTGAGTTTTTTCCCTGGCTCTCTCTCTCTCTCTCTCTCTCTGTTGCGCTCCTGCGCGTTTTTGGCTTATTTCCGGCAGCTGCCAGCACCACATGTGTGTGTGTGAGTGTGTTTGTGTGTGTGTGCGTGCGAATGTTTTCGGGGCAAAGGATGCGCCCCGTCATAATCCACTTTGTTATAATAAATGTAAAGCACATCCGATTACAGCTGTCGTTGCTAAAGTGTAGCAAATTTTCACGCATACACGCATCGGCCACGCCCCCAGCTCTCCACTCCCCCCACTCATGGGCGGAGTGGCATACGGATTTTTATAAATTTGCGCTGATAAATTTTCAATATAAATTGTGGCGAGTACGGACGGTGCTGTGTCCTGCATGCCAAGTAGCAAGTGCTGGCAAATGCCTTCGACTTTGCGTGCCACAGCCCCGGGAACACTCATTAGCAGTGGGTGGCACAGGGTGCACTGCACAGGATCTATGTCAGAGCCATGCACGTGAAGCAAAGTGAAGTGACCGGCACTCGATAATCATAAACAGAGTGCAGTGCAGCAGCAGTAGTGGCAGCAGCAGCAGGGCCAACATCAGTGGCCCCTGAAATAAACAGAGTAATTTGCTAAAACAGCAACAAATTACTGCAATTTACGCAAAGCTGCCAAAGTCGCAACGTGGCACGAAGCAGCAGCAAGAGCCAGAGGGTACTGCCAGTAGCGCCCTCAACTGCACACAGACAAACGAACAAACACTCGAGTCGGGAGTCGACTACTGCCAGGATGATGGCTCCTGGCTCCCGGCTCATGGCTCATGGTGTGCAAATTGAGCGTCATTTTTTATGAACGTAAATTATGCCAGAGAGAGAGAAAGCAGCGCCAAATGATGGCTGGGAAGGTGCCGCAACTTATGCTACCCCTGCATATGTTTATTTATGACATCTAATAATCGCTACATGCCCCGCCCTTCCACTTAAACACCCGACTACAAACATATGATTTTGCTCTGCTTTTTGTTTTCGCTCGCAGCCTGGACTCGCGTGGCGGAAATGTGAAATTGGCTCCGCATGCGGCCATAGCTAGCGATCTGGGGCAGCGTCTCTTCTTCAGCATCGGCGATAATCCCAAGGATTCCCGCCTGCAGATAAACGACGTTAAGCCCGAGGATGGTGGCGTCTACCGCTGCCGCATTGATTTCTTCAACTCGCCGACGCGCAACTTCAGGCACAACCTGACCCTAGTGGGTGAGTACCGCCAATGAATTCATGGCACTCTTCGTATGCCAAATTGATTTTCCCCAACTCAACCCACAACCCTTTCCCATCATTTGCAGTGCCGCCCGAGGAGCCGCGCATCTTCGATGCTCAGGGCAAGGAGATAACACAGCTGGCGGGGCCTTTCCGCGAGGGCTACGAGCTCTTTCTCTGCTGCCAAGTGAGGGGAGGTAAGTACACGCCTGCAGCTGACGCACTGCGCTTTGTGTGTGTGGTTTGACCCACTTAACCTGCTCAGCAAGCAGTGTGCATTATTTGCTTTCCACCAAAGACAGGCCCAACAGCAGCTGATTGCCAGCAGCCCGAATTTGCGAGTGTCACTCATAACCATGTACTCATGTGTGTCTTTTCTTTGCAGGTCGTCCTCCGCCCAAGGTTACCTGGTGGCGCGACGACACTGAGCTAATCGGCACCAGCCACACCTCCGTGGAGGAGGGTGCCACCGTGATGGTTAATCAGCTGCTGATTGGCACCACCACCCGCGACTTTTACGGCGCACGCATCGAGTGTCGTGCCCAAGGCACACGACTGGTGGATCCCGTCCGCAAGGATGTCACCGTGCAGGTTCACTGTGAGTCTACAACCCCTTTGGGAAATGGAAGCATGAAATATGTATAATATTTATCCCCCTTCCCCTAGTGAAACCCGTTCGCGTGAAGATCGTCACACCCAATGATCTGCTCACTGCCGGCCATCCTATGCCCATTCGCTGCGAATCCTGGGGCTCGTATCCGGCGGCCAAGATTGCCTGGCTGCTGGACGGCGAGCCCATACGAAATGCCGAGGTTACGGTGCACAGCGACAAGGAGGTAAGTACAGCCGCATGGTGTGTTTGCCACATGCCACATGCCAGTGCCAGTGTCCCAGTCTTAGTGCTTGCTAAATTGGCCCAAATTATCTGGCAATATTGGGAGTAGGGTAAAAGAAAGTTTGCAACTTTGCAGCGTTTGACATTTGATAGTTGGCCGCAGTGCTGCAAACACTTACACTTCCACACACAGCAGAGAGAATCTCAAGTAACTTGTGGGGCAAGTGCGCTTAATAGCATCAGTGGCAGCGCCGGCAGCAGCAACAACAAGAGCCACACAGGCGACCACTGGGTGACCCTAAAAGCAAGGGCAAACTTTTGCAGCAGCCGCAGAGAGACACACAAAGAGGGAGAGAGGGAGGGGGAGAGGGAGAAGTTGGCTGGCTTCTTTGATGAACTGCACTGAACAGAAAGTTGGCTCCAAGCTGCACAAATTTGCACTCCACGAACGGACATTGACTCCGACTAATGTGCGAATTTTTACATGAAATTTATGTGCAAATACCCAAACTATTTGTTTCGAGGATGGGCCCAATTTTTAGCAGTTCTGGTACGCATTTATCAGTTCTGCATGCAACACGAGTCTCAGTTTGTGGCAGCCATTAGTGCGCCACTGCCACAGCCTTTTTCGGACTTCTAATTATGCCATGTAAATGGATATAGACACATCGAAGCTGTAGCTTTTGGGTTGGGGCTGGCAAACGTCGCCAAACATTAGTCAACTCGTGCATAACCGATTCCTGGTGGTGCCACACACAGAGCCGGAGACCACCACTACTCGTTATACTCCAGCTCCATGTCCATGTCCTGCAGTGTCCTGCCCTGTCCCTTCATGTCCTATCTCTGGCTCCAGCTTCGATTGTTGCCAAAACGATGCCTGACTCTGCTCTGCTTCTGCCTCTCTGCTGTCGTAACTTAATACCTCGTTGGGGTTCATGGGCTGCCACTGCCACTGCCCTGCTGCTGATGCACAAGGAGCGACTCTCTCTCGGCTTAGCTCCAAACTGGACTCATTATTTTTGAAAGCCGAGTACTGGAATGCAAGTGGATCCACAGAATCCAAAGATAACGAAACGAAGCTCCTCCCAGGACACACAAGCATTTAAAGGACCCATTTTTGGGGGACAATTTTTATCTTTAATTTGGAGTCATTTTCAGTCAATAATATTTGCATTTTCCTATTCCATTTTGTTGCAGGATGGCAACATCACGACCAGCATTCTGACACTGAAGGTAACGTCGGAGAATGACAACGCCGAGCTGACGTGTCGCGCCACGAATCCTTGGTTCTCCGGTGGCGCCATCGAGGACAAGCGTATCATACGTGTGGCATGTAAGTAGACTGCACCACATATGCATATAGATTTGATGTGCTTCCTGTGCACCGACAGGTGAGCTTGTAGGTGGTGGAGCTGCCTGCCTTGCCCACCTTCAATTATGTCCACAAAGCAGGCACAGAAGGAGTCGAGAGTCTGCTTTGTAACAGCACCTGACTGTGGGCTCGGGCTCTGACTTGGGACGGACTTTGAGGCCATGGCCAGGGCAGGGCCAACGATCAGCTTTGGTGTATCCTTTACACAAACGGCCCAAGGCTCAGTCAGGCTCTCTCCCTCTGCCGCTCCCTGTGTCTGTGTGAAAGCACTCTCCTTGGAGGAAAGTCCAATTAGAAGCATATTAGGGCCAGAGCCAACATAATTTTATTAGGGGAAAAGGAGCCAGAGCTCGAGCTGGAGCTGGAGCTGAGGCCAAGCCGCTTCGGGGCCATGTCCCATCCACCTGTTGGTGGCCCAATGCCATGCCATGCCATGCCATGCCATCATCTTTCCCGCTAAGCTGCTTATAAAATGCAGTCGAGTCCTGCTCCTGACGTCCTGACGGCGACGTCTTCGACTTGCCTTGATTAAATTTTCACTGTTATGTTTCTATTGCTCATTTTTTGTTGCCTGGCCTCCATAATATTTGCAACATCCGCTTCCGGCTTCCGTTTTACATTATTCCAAGCTTCTCTGCTGCTGCCTCTGCCTCTGCTGCTCCTTTTACCATGTAGAGAGTGAGCATGGTGACTGCTCTCTCTCTCTCTCTTCGTATTACCTGCACTCAAATCAGGCCGGAACCGACCTCGTCATCTACAGCCGACTTCATTTGGGTTTTCATTTTGTGCGGCTTTTTAATAATTCACCATAAAAGTCAGCAATTTTTTTGTACATCTTCCTCTGCCCACACCCCATTGCCATTGACATTTGCTCCCCAAAAACTTAAGACGAGGGAATGGTAGCCATAGTTTTGTCCATCCCCCAGTCTACTCATTCCTCTGTCCATAGGGACTGCTTGGGGCCAAGTGGCGCCGACAGTCTCCGACGCGTATTAGATTTTTACAACCGTAACTAATAGTCCCATTTGGCGTGTGGTCAAGAGGCCGTGTAGCGGCGGCAGTGGGATGAGGCCCAAAGGATGTACAAAAGGCGAGTCGAGGCTCCACCCTGCTTACCAGCTGGAGTTAAGTACATTACGCAATGCTGTCTGGATCGGACATAACTGAGATTGAGGGAGGGCAATGGGCAATAGGCAAGGGCTCGGGCTCCGGCTCTGGCTTGGGCGACTGACTGTGTACCGAGTTCACCTTATGAGCCATTGCCGTTTATTATTTTGACTTTTATTCAGCAATTTGTAGCGCTCATTAAGTTGGATGCCCGCACTTACTTATCCACTGCCCCACTCTCATTTCTCTTTACAGATCCACCCACTGTGTCGGTGCACTTGGCCAACGAGGATCCCAGTCGTGTGGTGACGCGCGCCGAGGGCCAGAATGTCACGTTCAAATGCCGTGCGGATGCCAGGCCTCCGGTTACCAGCTACTCCTGGTTCAAGAATGTAAGTACTGCGATGTGGTTCTGCGAATCTGTGCCCCATCTCTCCCCCTGCCACCATCTAACGACCAACAGCTGACGTGTATCAGCAGACACTTTTCTTTTCTTTTTCTTTTTTTTTGGGTAAATTTTATTATCAATTTTCGGTGCCGTGCCGGCCCCGAGGCATCCTCATTCCTGTGGTATCATAAGCACACACTTTTGCGGTTTAATTTCATCTGCCAAGACCGCTGCCACATCGAGCTTTAAGACCTGCCACGAATCACTCGTGGGGTGCGAGTCGAATGTTGAACTCATTTTTCAAATGTCTTATAATTGGCTCATGATGTCCATTGAAGTCCATTCGTGTCGCAAATTATTTAACTATTAATCATGCGACAAATAAACCGAAAGAGATTGAGATTGCCACAATCGTTCAGACTCTCCCACCCGCTTGCTCAGACGGAAGCGGACAAGGGACATTGGACATTGCATGTCGGTTCCTTTGTTGGTTTGGCTTTGACTTTTGTCTTGGGTTTTTATTATTAAACCGCATGATTCTGACATCCTTTGACAGTTTTGTCCACATGGTCACATCATCATTTTTCATAACTAGCAAAAACCATAAAACCCAAGCTCATATTTCGTCTTTCCTCGCTTTCATTTTTACTTTTGCTTTTTCTTTTTTCCTTTTTCATTTTTCTTTTCTTATGTGGCTGCCACCCACGTTCTCTTGTGGGGCATTTAACAAATTGCCAAAATCGTTTTGGCAGTGGACGGCCACAAGAAAAAACTTCTCTTCTCTTTTGCAAAATTTAAGGACAGTTTGATTTTTGATTTTCATCTTTTTTTCCTTTTTCCTGCTTGGCATTAATAGGCAGAAAGAATTATATGAAAAACGAAGCGCCAAATGTGCACAAAAAAAGTTGTGCGAAACTTTGTCACTTCTGCGAGGAGTTCTTTGACGACAGTTGAATTCTCCATATAGATTTTTCTTATCAGCTTCGGTGCTTAAACTTTTCACTTGGTCATCGTTAAAGTTTGCTCAGCTGCACAAAGTGGTCTTAAAATTAATAATAAAAAAAGAGTAGGGAATGCCATAAAGAAATTAAATAACACGACACACTGAGCTTTGTTACGCGACAAAATGGTTCGTTGGACGAGGGCCAATGGCAATGCAATTACGGAACTCCATCAGGCAGCCTTTAATGAATTTTGCAAATAATCAAATGATGCAACATGGCCAATTTGTGGCGTATCCATAACGCGACATGCAACAGGACGTGCCACACTCGATGCTGCTGTCAGAGAGGTTGTTGCATGTTGCATGCTGCATCCTACTTAAGCCATTTAAATTGCATTATTATTATGAATTAATTAAATTCGTGTGCAAATGTCAACCGGCATTCTGCAACTAAATATTTAATCGAATTATTTCGAGAGCCGAGCAGCGTTAATGGAGGGAGTTGAATTTTGCATCCGCCAGGAATCAATGGAATCACATCACTTGTCGGCATCAATTTCCATTAAAATGCTTTACAAACTCGTGTCCGGTCGCGCCGAATGCCAAATGACAAATGCCGAAAACACACACCAACACACGCACAGCATTAATTTGATTTAATAAATTCATTTAAACCCTGCGAGCCCACTAAGTGACCGCATTAGGCCAGGCCAGGCCAGGCCAGGCCAACCGCGGCTGTTGTCCCACTGGACACAAGAGAGAGCTTAGCAATCGGGCTCCATTGTGGTTGGCCATTTTAGTGTTGCAAGTGTCACAGTGCGTATGTGTGGGTGTGTGGTTGGCGGACAATGCAGCTGAAATACCGCAATTTGTGGCAACAGAAAAGCATTTCTTTTCAAGGCATTCTATGGCATGGATTAATATGGATTTGCATGCAAACTCACAATGCAAACTCATAATGATATTCTTGTTCACAACTCTCTTTCTCTTTCTATCTCTTTCTTTTGCAGGGCATGCGTATGTCGGGCGAGAGCACGGACATAATGCACTTGACGCAGCTGGAGCGGGAGAGTGCGGGTGCATATGCGTGTGGGGCGACCAACACGGAGGGCGAGACGCGCAGCTCCAGCCTGACGCTGAGATTGCAATGTAAGTACAGCACTTCTTCAGATACGAAACACACACACAGAGAGAGAGAGAGAGAGAGAGAGATATCCATCCAATAAGATGGAAAAGCAACATGATGAAATAACATGGCGCAGGCCGGAAGCGGAAGTTGCACAGAATAAAATCAACTTGCAGCCAGAGCGCAAATAAAAAGTTACCCAACTTTCGCAGCACAGCAGCACAGAATGGGGAAATTGCTTAGAAATGATGCATGACCAACTCCATTTGTTTATCTGTTACTGTCCGTATCTCTGTCTCTGTCTCTCTCTATGTACCGTTGCGCTGTTTACAATTGTTGAAATTTTTGTGCTGCTGCTGCTGCTGCTGCTGCCGCTGGCCTAAAAGCAACCGCCATTGATTTACTGACTAAAAGTTTTGACTATAAATCCAGCACGCAATTTTTACTCGGCCAACTTTTTCATAAACTCCTTGCCTCGGGGGAGCATAGCCTTTGGCTATTTGCTGCTGTGATTAATGTGGATATCATAAACCCTCGGTACAAGCGATTTGCTTGCATAAATCCAGAGAAACCTTTACCATCGATGCACGAGTAGGTTCATTCAGCTTACACAATGTGAGCCTTAAACACCAAGAACCTGAACATGAAATCGCACAAAAAAGAACCCGAGAACGTCTTGTTCCGCCCATCTCTTTGTGGGGTTCATTCATTCATTCATCGAAGGGAAGACTGTAAGGAGTTTTGCGTAGCCTTTGTTGCCTTTCCTGTCCCAACGTGGGCTTCAGCATTCATTGTGTTGTCAACTTACAGCAATAACAGCAACAAAAAAGATAGTGCCCCACAGAACCGACAAACTGAAATGCATTTCCACCCACTCCATAAGCTATACGACAGTTTAAGTAGTTTATATTTGAAATTATGAAAGTTTCAAGTTTCCGTCGCTTCCAGAGAAACCAAAAGATGGAGAGAGGGAGGGAGCGAGAGAGTCTTTGCATTGAGTTTTTGGCTTAATGTAACTTTTCTCCACATTTGCACACACACAAGCAACAAGTACACACACACACACACACCCTGAGTGGAGATACGGACAGGGGACTTAGACACTGACAGATGGCTTAAGTATTCGACGCTGAAATGCAGTTGACTTGTGATAAAGGAACGTAGTAATAGAGCTTCAAATGCTTATCTGCCACGGCGTGACTTACATTTTAAAAGCGGCTTTCAGCGCCGAGCGAACTGGGAAAATATTCGAGCACACAGACACAAAATGCCTGAGGGCACTGTGTGCCATTGCTGCTGCTGCTGCTGCTTCCGCATATCTGCCCTCATTTCCAGCGAGAAGTGAAAGTAAAAGCAAAGGCAGGAGTATCTCTCTTTGCTCCAATACCACCTGCCTGCTTACCCGCTAAGCAACAACAGCAGCCGGCTCGAACTCCCCACAGCTCGTGAAACGGAAACATGTTAATTACTATGCTCAAGGCTATGTAGCTATGTTGCTGCCTCCCCTCCACTTCCCCCATCGAGGATTCACATTCTCTTCCTTCTTTTTTCATATTTTTGTGTGTATTTTTGCGGCACCCAGCCCCTCCGAGCTGGAGAGACTGTTTGCTCTCCGAGGGGTTGTGGCACAACAAATTTAAAATGGAAACTTTTTGCCTGCCTAACAACTCGAGAGTGAAGCTTACATACATACATTTTCTCGTTTATTTATGATGTTTCTCTCTCTCTCTCTCTCTCACTTTGCAGTCTCTCCACGCTGTAAGCCTGGCACTGAGCAAACATCCATTGGAGCCATCAACATGCACTCGATACAGGTCAAATGCGAGGTGGATGCCGATCCACCGGACTCCGTTCGATTCAGCTGGACATACAACAACACCCGCAACGTGTCCCCGGTAAGTCTCTCCACAAGGGCAGAAGGTAACCCAGTCTCGAACAGAAGTTATTGTGCCTGTAATTATGCCTGGAAACGTGCTGTAAGTCGAGTACTCGGACCCTGGTTGTCGCAATTACCGCCAGGGACTAGTACTGAAGCAGGAACCAAGTTCGAAGTCGGTCCACAACCCCAAGTATTAGCAAAACTTGTGCTAAATACTCGTACTCGAGGGTTTGTCTGGGATTTTCGTTCGACATTTTCTCGTTCATTCATTCGTTCGTTCGTTCGTTCGTTGCCTGCCAAGGACCAAGCGGGAATCGGAATCGTGCACTGTACGTGACTGAATTAAAATTTAATCAAAATGTATAAATTTGTGCAGTCCCAAGCGGGGGACACCCAGCACACAGACACAGCACACCTCTCTCTCCCTCGTTCGAGTACGAGTACATTTAAAATGCAAACCGTTTAGGTGTAAAGCACAAGGACCGAATGCAGGGACTGCATGGTTGGCAGGAAGGCAAATAGATAGGAATACGAGAGGTGGCGGGAGACCCAATCTGAATTGCTGACCAAACGAACCGAAAGACATGCATATGCGACTGGGACAGCTGTGCCCAATAAATAAAGTAATTCATTTAGCCGCAAAAGTTATTTGAAAATCTGCACGAAAATCCATGGAGCCACAGGATGACTTATCCAGTCTCCAACTCGTTCCGTTTGCTTAGCAATAAAAACTTATTTGCCTTCAAATATTTATGCTCGCCTGCCTCCGTGCGCTTTTGGCTTCGAGAACTGCAGCCGATTCCGCCTACGTCTGCACAAAGGTCCTCTAGCTCCCTCCCACCCATGAGAATGAAAGCGAAGACGAGTCGGAGAGCACTCTAATCCTTTGGCTTTGGTGCCTTTGCTCTTCTCTTCCCTTCTCCCCTTGCAGGTGCTCAACTCGAGGATACAATCGAATGGACTGGCCAGCACGGTGACGTATCTGCCGCAAACCGACTCCGAGTTAATAACGCTTGCCTGCTGGGCCAGCAATGCGGTGGGACGCCAGACGACGCCCTGTCTGGTGCACATTCTCCCTGCAAGTAAGTAGAGGAAGTTGTTGCCAGAAGATGCCGCCCGGCATTTACCTCCATCTTCACCGCAATTTAAACAAGACGCCAGCCACCAGCCACCAGCAAGACTCCTCTGTATATGTAGGTGTTGGCCTGCCGGTGTCGGTATCCGTGTCTGTGTCCGTGTCCGTGTCGGTCTGAGTCTATCTCTTATGCACACATAAGGATCTACTTACATAATTGGCGAGTGTATGTGCCGAGTGGTGGGTAGGGGTGCCACTGCCCCCCAGCTGGTGCTCTGACATGGCCAAAATGTTGCCAAATAATCGTCGGGCTGGCGGACTCCCTGCTATTATGGGGGAGTAGTAGTAGTAGCAGATACCACGATTATGCCAAGACTATATACCGAATCTGGCTGTTATTAATGCAAACTGAGGGCGTGGCACTGCATCGGTAACTGCCGCCTGTGCGCGTACTATTTGCAGCCAAAGTGGCGTTTAAAGCCACCAAAAGCAACAGCAAAAGCAAAAGCAAAATTGTGGGAGCTGCTCTTAAATGCAATTACGGGTCTGCGGGCCCATTAAGCCACGGCTTCACCATGACTATGACTAACTGCTATCTATGCTGTCTCTCGCTCTCTCTCTCTCTCTCTCTCTCTCTCTCTCCTCCTCCTCTGTAGATACTCCGGAGGCACCAAAGGCCTGCGAATTGCGCAACGACACCATACTGGAGGTGGTCTGTGTGGCTGGCAGCGACGGCGGACTCTCGCAATACTTCATGCTCGAAGTTGTGGGCGGAGATCTGCTGTACTCCAGCGACTCGGGTGCGACGGGCCCCAACCAGGGACGTGGACAGTTTGCCGAGGCCATTGGCCTGGGCGACAATGAGATATCCACGCTGAACGATCAGGTGAGCCTCCCCAATCGAGTTATCCAAAGTTGATAAGTTCTCTCTCGTAACGAACATAACAGGCATGCAAAACTGCAAAATTGCTCAATTAAATTAAAATTTACTCACAATTCAGCAGACAGCCAGAAGGCAGAACTAGAAAGGAGAACGAGAAACAAGGAGCAAGGAGCACAGCCGAAGAGAGAGCGTTTAAACTAGAGTAGTCCGAGCAATAATTCACTTGAAATCCATATGGTCAATTAGTGTGCATGTCCTTTGACTTTTCTGCTCGAATTATTAATAAATATTTAGGGTCCAGCTTGGACAGGGAGTGGGGCTTTGGCTGCTCAACTCAAGTGTAAAAGGGACAACATAATTAATGACAAGAGTCCCCCATCCAACGCTGCCTCATGTGCAAAGCCAAGCCCCAGATCTGCACTTCCCCCCTGCATGGGCAATACCCTTTGTCCCTTTCTGGTCGAACCAAGCGAGTGCATGCTGAGTTATTAAATTATCTCTGTCACTCGTAAATGAGAATATCATATGAAAATTTCATTTCATTTCGTTTGGTTGCTTTCAACAACTGGAGTCCGGCTCTTGGTCCGTGTCTGAGGGGTTTGACGTGGGGGCTTACTGATGAAGCGCTTGCCGGGGCGAGTTTATTAGCAAAGTAGCCAAGCGCAAAGCTCATCAGGACGATGATCACGATGCTGATGTTGCTGATGATGCTCATGATGATGATGAGAAGTCCCAGCACTCCAACTCTGGACAAAGTATGACCCACGCATTGGTCCGTTGGCTGGCAGCTTTAAAGTTTCATGCTAGATAAAAGGCAAACACACATCAGCATGAACAGACCTAGGGATAAATGTGGCAGAGAGTGGGAGAGCGAGCGAGTGTGGCTGGGTGCGGCAAAAGTGCCGCAAGGACAACATAAATTACTTACGCTTACTTGAGTGGGAATTTGTGCGTAACCAACGGAGCTCACTCGATTGTGTCCCATTACGGCAAACGGATATTCAGTTTAAAATTTCCAGACACTGTCCCATGGACACTGGCTCCTGTTTCGGCTTTTCTGGTTCTGTTTTCTGTTTCGGTCAGCGTATCCTCCCGTGCCGGTACAGTTGTGCCGCTCTCTGCTGTGTTGTGGCTGATTTGCTATTTTTTAGGCATGAATAATTATTTATGCGTTGGGTTCTGCCCCGAAAAGTTAAAAATACATGTCATACTTGGCCGTGCGCGTGCACATGGGGCGCTCCCCAGCTCCAGCTACGAACATCAAGAGAGAGCTTCTAGAGTCCATATGGCGGGTGAATTATATATGCTCCCGTTGTCATACATATCCCAAATAGAAGTCTACATACATACATATGTCTGTATCTGTGCGAGTAAATGTGTTGTATCTCATTTCAGGCGACATCTGCACCCATCTTTCGCATGCAGGAGAACAGTCCACAGTTTCGTTTGAATAATTTAGAGCCGGGACGTGAATATCAATTTTTAGTTTACGCCGTCAACGCCAAAGGACGAAGCGAACCGCCGGTGGTGATTGAGCGCGTACGCGTGGCCGCACAACTGGGACCATATGGTGAGTATACCCCAAAAACAAATACCCAAAAAAACTCAAACAAGAAACGGCACGAGACAACTGAGCAGGAAAAAAGAGGGAGCCACTCGTACTAATCACATAAATAGTGAAAGAAATGTGCACCCGGTTACAAGTTTTGTGGGTCACTTTTTTTGCTCTGGGCCAATAAAATTGCCTGAGAAGGGAAAGCGAGCTGGGAGACTACGAGTTTCTGGGTCTCAGCCTTAACCAGCTGAGGACGGAACTGTCTAATTCAACGCTTGACTGCATTTTCAAATCAACGCAAGTTCGGGGAAATCGTCTTCAATCAGCCGCCGCGAA
Organism: Drosophila subobscura; assembly: GCF_008121235.1. Lineage (NCBI taxonomy): Eukaryota > Metazoa > Arthropoda > Insecta > Diptera > Drosophilidae > Drosophila > Drosophila subobscura. Next base: position 22,442,834 of record NC_048533.1, on the reverse strand, counting down.
AACTTCGCACATGGCTACCCAGACACACACACACACAGGCAGAGTAAGAGTAAACCTGGAGGAGCATCTCCTGGATGCCAGAAGTCCTTCTGCCCGTCCTGGCTGGCTGTCAGCCAGGCTGCCTAAAGGATGGGCCGCCCTTTTCTAATCCACTGACTGAGTTATGCAGTGGAGCGTAAAGCATTTCAGCATTTTCCATCAATTCGTTGAGTGGGGCACACGCATATTACGTATACGCAGGGGCGTGCCGCAACAGCCTCTTCATTTTGCTCCAGCCTAACGACATAATGTGACTCGACTCGACTCGCTCTCTGTGTCTCTGTGTGCACACACTCACATGTGTGTGCGAACGTGTGTCAGTGTGTCTCTGTGTGTGTAAGTGAGAGCGAAAAAGCGTAAGCGGAATTGCTTCAATTTTCGTTTTGCTTAACGGCCACCATAGACACTTTTCTTTTATTGTTCCTTTCACGTTCTCCATCCACTCTCGCTCGCTCTCTCGTTCAGTTTCTTTACTTTTCCTTACAGTCTCCCTCAGAAGTGTGCGCACACACCACTACGAGTGCCAGCAACAATGCTGCCATTATTTTCATGCTGATTTTTATTTTTATCTGCATTTCCATTACCATTTCCACTGCCATTTGCTGCTGCCGCTGCTGCAATGGAGAACCGCACGGAAGCTTTTCTGGCCATTTTTGGGGCATTTTCATTTTCGTTTGCTCGCCGTTGCTCGCGCCCCTTAACCATAAATCACTCATATTGGCCCGATTTAATGGCACTAATTGCGTTTGATACGCAAATGTTCGATTCACTGCCGAAACTTAGTTACCGACGAAACAGCTGCCTGGAATCAGAGGCCCCAAAATACAGTTACTCCCGTATGTTAATGCTTACGCTTACACAGTCCTGCACGGACTAGCTCGCTGTCTCTGTCTTTGTTTGTCCGTGCCCGTGAACAACACAATGGCGGCTCGTAAATTCGGCCTCTGAGCAGTGGCTGTGATTACATGGAGCGAGAGAAAGCCGGAGACTGTGGACTCCATGGAGTCCATGGAGGGCGCCTCGGCGTGGAGGAGGCTGCCCCTAATTTATGCGGAATTTTAACAGCTGGCTGTGTGGCCCAGTGCCTGTTTCTATGCCTATTCCTAGTCATGGCCCACGCAGGCGTTTTTATTTAGGTGGGTACACGGTGCCTGGGGATCCATCCCGAATACCGATCCCCCTGCCCCTCGTACATGTGTGGGGCTATAAATTCAAGCAAGGTTGGACGAGCAGTAGCTGCAGCTAACAAGATTCTGCAAATAAATAAGATGAAGGCAAATCAGCTGACGCTGATTTAAATCAGTTTACGCAGAACTCATCAGGAGAATTTATTACGCCACTCGCGGCGAGCCAAGGCGAGCAAAAAGTGAAAAATATCAAGCAAAGTGGCCACTTGAGCTGGGGCAAAGCATCGGGCATCAAAGGAGAGCGCAAAGCAGCCAGCAAATAAATAAGCAAATGCTCTCCGGCTGCTATAATGGGAGTAAGAAAAAAAAAGGTAAACCAAAGACAAGGATGAGGATGAGCATGAGGCTGTGACTGAGACTGAGCCCAGAGCCTTGAGCAGCAGCAAACTGATTAAAAAACAGGCAGAGATGATGACGAAGATGCCGTGAACCATGGCATCGGTGAGCCGCCCAGTGGCAGGGCAAAGGCCAGGCCAAGCCAGGCGAGGCAATAACAAGAGGCAAGAACAAAAATTAAATTGAGCCGCAGGTGTAGGCAATTTCCACTCAAACGCTCACTTCAAAAGCCAAAAGGATAGTCCGTGCCAGGGCCCAGCATCGAGGCGCTGAGGCTGAAGCTGTGGCATGATGTTGGCAATGTTTCAATTCCGAGGCCGTTGCTTTGACGGCCCGCAAATGGAGCGGAAATGTTGCTCTGCCAAGGAGCGAGAGAGCACAACAGAGCCTGGCATTAACGAATGTCTGGCATAAATCTTGCCTGGGGATCATCTTACAATCAGTTGGGCTCCCTGGGAGGCACAGGCCCTCCTGCACACACACGCATTATGTTGCAATTTCCGCCTGCTGGAAATCTAATAAATATAAACAATGGCTGGCTACACCCCGCCTCCCTCCCGCCTTACATGTGCCTCGTAAAATAATTTCCGCAGATTTTCGTGGCAAGTGCCATCAGCTCTAATCGCCGGTAATAAGCGGCCAAGGAGGACTCAGCTGCCATTTCTTTGATTTCCATAATTCCACACGGAATCTGCGATTATTTATTCTCTTCGTAGTTTTTTGGCTAATTTCAATTTTCAATACTGAACCAGAGGCCAAAGGGCATGGAGCAAAGTAAACAAACAGGGCGTGGCACACAGTCAAAGCAATCAGTTAAGCAATGGGAGAACGGAAAGCGGCACAAAACAAATAAATAAATAAACGACGAGTGGAGAGGCAAACACAAATCAGCATCCAAAATAATTTTCGAGCAAATAACAAATCATTGCGAGCGGCAGCCTCCACAAAACTATCTTCCACCCACACCTACACACAATCTACATCCACAATCTACATATGTATGTGTAATCCATCCACTATTTCATCTCTTTTTCCCCAGATGAATCGAGCGACCCCAGGGAGGACCCGACGCCCGCAGAAACAACGCATCATGGCGGCACCGGGCCGGGGGGCAGCAGCAGCGCTGGAGGCGTGGGCACCGGCGCCAGCATAGGCAATGGGCCGGAGAAGCAATCCACGCTCCTGATACTCGCCGCCACCGTTGTGATAGGCGCCGTCATTGTGACGTCAATTATCGTGGCCGGCATCGTCGTCGTCTGCCGGCACAGGCCGCGGCCACCTGAGCCGCAGGAGGTGCGCAAGAGCATGCGGTGAGTCCTGATTCCTGATTCCTGAGTCCTTTCCCTCCTTTGCTCGTTATCTTGCCCGTAGAAAAACTAATAATGAAATTGTTTGCTGCCGGCATCCTGGCTACTGTCTCTCCCACTCTCTCGCTCTTTGTGTGCAGAAATAATTACGAAATTATTTATGTGGAGCACGTGACTGACAGCAGTTCCCAGTGCTTGCCGAGAATTCCACGCTTATGCTTATTACGGTGGAATGTAATGTAATTAAATGACGGCCGGACCCGAGCACAAATGGGCGCTCCTCAATCAATTTTGCCGCAGGCCGGGCCTGTCCTTCTTTAAACTCTGTTGGCCCCGGTCTCACATCAAAGGGCGAAGCGAATCGGGTCCAGGCCCGGCTAATGTCGGGTTCATTAAAGACGATCGTCTTAACAGTTTGAGGGGCCAATCGATTAGCGCGGCTACAGCTAGGCCACCAAAGGGCACGCACCTGCCCAGTAAATTATGCTTAGTCTGTAATTAAATTAATTAAACCTGCACCTGACGACAACGACGACGACCCAAAAGAGGACACACAGTGCCTAGAACTTGTAGGAGAAAACGAGCACCGGAAGCGAAGGCAGCCGCACAAGTGAAAGTTTCCATTTAAGATAGGAAATCAGCGCGGAAGGGTCGCTGGTCCATCCTCCACCATCTCTCTCGTGGGTGGGTAATTAAGCAGCTGCTTAGCTGTGGCTATAGCTTTAGCTGTGCTCCAACTCTGTCAACTGTCTGCCCGGCTAATGAAAGATAAACATGCAGCATACCCCAGTCCAGCCACCGACCTCGTTTCGTATCGATGGTGCAGGTTGATTGCCAGGGCATGGCCCGGATCTGGATCGGAGCCCCAGACACTGTTGGACTGATGACTTTTTTTCTTGAATGTTCCTCTGCTGCTGCGGCTGCTGATTGCTCAATAATGAATTCGGGCGTGCCACTTCAAAGCGAAACAAACCAGCGAAATATTAATTATAGTTTCTGAAAATAGTCAACCCATCGCCGCCGGTCCGCCAGTCCGCCAGTCCCATGCACATCAAAGCGCGACAGCCGCATGCGGGTCATTAAATGGTCATCCCAACTGTCAGACGGCAGCCAGGGCAGGGCCCGCTTCGGGTTGGGTCTCTGTGCATGAATAAAATTTCAGCATCACCTGCTGGCAGGTGAACCGTGTGCCCATGTACCCACCCCACCGATGCCTCTCCTCCGCCGATTCCCATGTGCGTCTGTGCATAAATTTTAATGATTTGCCTTTTGCGGCAAAAGTATTTGTGCAAATATTTGATCCATGTGTGTGTGTGTATCTTTTGCCCAAAGTTCCGACTGATAAGAGAGCGAGTGAGTGTGTGCCGCTGTAATTAGCGCTCCCGGTGGCAATCGGGCTTATATTTAATTTACTACGGACCATCGAGCGGGCTGATTAAAATTAGAAAGTCCCCCAGCGAGAAATGGAATTATGCTGCCAATATTTATTATTGCAATGCGGTGGATGGGCTGCTGCTGGCATGAAATTCATTAAATTCCACTTCGAAGAATTACAAATATTCCGCATACGCAGTCTGCCATGGCCACTAAATAAATTATGTTTTCATTTCCACCCATTTTTTCCACCCCTTTGCGTTGGGGAAAGTTTTGCTGCAGTCGCTCCCCAGGTGACGGTCTCTAATGGCCGGCTCCGAATGTTGCTTTTGTTATTGAAATTTTGAATTTGTGGCTTAGTTCTATTTTTTCCCCTGTTTCGTCCAAAGTTTGTTAAGCTGTTTTTCATGCGGGCTTCTGCCTTGGGAACTATTACCAACTTGCCAGAGAACTGACGCTCTGGGGATAGGCGTGCAAACTTTTAATAGATTTTGCGGTTGCTTTTTTTTATTATTCACTAAATTTCCCCTTTCTTTTTCTCCGAATGGTGTTTAGGCCGGCGCGGAACGATGTGCCCAGCATGTACATCGAGGAGGACGAGCTGAATGAGCTGGAGGAGGGCGGCGGTCGAGCGGCCGAGATACGAGCGCGCGTAACACCCGTTAATTCGCATCTATGCGGTGGGGGTGGCGGCGGAGGAGGCATACCAGGCGTCGGCTCGAGTGGCGGTGCCATTGTGGGCGTGGCCGGACCACATCACTACATCTCGGAGAGCTTCATTCAGTACGCGCAGCCCAGTCTAAACGGTACTATTCCAAAATCTATACTCAACAAGCTGTAGTTCTAGTCAGTCTGTAGTTCAAAATTTAGTTCTAGTTGTAGTTGTAGTCAAGTAGCCATCAATTTATCTTTACATAAACCGATATATGTACATATACATATGTATATGTATTTATGTATATTTGATAATGCATCCCACTTGGTTTGCTCAACGAGTTTTCAGTTTGCAATTGAAGTGCGCACTTAATATTAATTTGTATTCATAGTTTTAGTTGATTGATTTGCCCAATTGAATTTTGCTACCATCTGTACATAGTTCTCTTGCACACACATTTATTGCCTGTATATACACCACGCACACACACACACATTTATAGTAAAAACAATCATGAATCTTTATGTTGTTTGGTAGCCATTATGTAGATTAGCTGAACATCTCCTTTAGTCACATTTCATTCGGAATGCAGCCAAACGAAACGAAACGAAACAAAATGAATAAATTGTGAATGCAATTCGAATGCACAAATATCAATTATTTTTTCTCTATTCTTTTCTGTCTGAATTCTAATATAATTATTATTTATCTGGTTGCTGTTCAAAAATCTAATTTCTCGTCAAGTATTTTGGCATGCATTTTGCGAGGGGCACCATTTCGACGGATTTGCACATAGAACTACATAAATATATCCCCATAATGATACTCAAAGGGGATCTATCATGAAAAATAATTTACATTCTGAATTGTTGGCTTGAGCTGGCGCTAATGATGCGGTAAAACATCGAGTGGGTTTGCCAGTTGCCAGTTGCCAGCCACCAACACACATGTAAAATCCAACAACTAATTGCCCTTTCATTAGGCATCCACAAAAGTAGCATTTGACACACAATTTTCTAATTAGCGCTGATCGAAGTACACAGCATTTCATTACGTTTCATTTAATTTGAGTTGAATTGAATGGACTTGAATTTGAATTGAATTCAAATACGAATTTCACTTCGAATTGGAACGAGTCACACGGCAATTGGCAGCGATTAGTTCAAGTATTTGGAAAGTTATTTCGCATTAGCAAGGCACCTGTTACGAGTACGAGTATGCCCACTCCTCACACACTCCCAAATAGAAGACCCAGCGTCAGTCCCCATGTAGCAAATAGATCTCTCTCTTTCTATCTTCTTCTCTCGCTATGTATGCATCTCCCTCTCTCCTTCTGTCTGTGTCTTTGTATCTTTATAGATATATTGCTCTGTTGCTCCAACCCCCTAGGTAATGAAAAACCCTTTCAACTCACAATCAAACTGTCTTAATCCTCAACTTGAAGTTGTAAATACCTCTCGCCCAGTACTTAAAGCAATGTAGTCCAATCCCCTCCCCCAAAAAATACATATACTCCAGCGTACAGAGTTGAGCCGCAAAGTTGCTGCCCGTTGTAGCTGTTGCGAGACTAACGAGACTCACTGTGTTCCTGTTATCCTGTTATCCACCCAGGCGATGTGCTCCTACCTTTGCTTGTAACGTCCAGCCAGCCGGGCAACAGCGGCTACCGCCTGGCCTCGCCCGTCTCCGCCACCATCTCGAACGTGGTTGTGGCCGTGCCACAGCTTCAGCCAGTTGCCACAGCAGCTACTGCTGCTGCTGCTGGGAGTGACTCTGCCTGGCCGCCCAAATGTATGCAAAGTAAATTTTATGTAACTAAATCTGTGCAGCAGGCTGAAAGGCAACAGCCGCCCCCACTCAAACAGAAACTTGCCCAGAAACAGAAACAGAACCAGACCGAGACCCAGGAACAGGAACAAAAACAGAACCAGAAACAAGTGCAGTTGCAGCTGCAACTTCAGGCCCGAACACAGATGGGCTGCCATGTCTAAGCCAAGCTGCTGTCTGCTGTCCGCTTGGAGCATTGGCTGTCGACAAGAGAGCTGTGGAGCTGAATCCCAAAAATATATTTAATGAACCATTCCAGCAAAACCAATGGCATGGCATTTTTGCTTCATTTCACATTTTAATTTGTCGTCCATTTAGGATCCCAATTTATATTTCTTGTTGCAAATGCTGCTGCTACGAGTAGCTGCTGATGCTGATGCAACATTCATGCATTCACATGTCGCTCATCCAATTTCCTTTATTACCTTTGTGCACCCGAAACTATTTTTGCTAGATTTCTTCACATGGTTTATCTGCAATGCAAATGAAACAAAAATTGCAAGAGAATTTCCTTTTATTTGCTGAATTTGCCATGATTACGGACGGAGCGAGCGCCCTTTTGAAAGCTCTGCAAACCAGAAAATTAGTCAGATGAAGGGATCACGGATATTAAATAAAAGCTAATTGAAGTTTATGAGTTTTTTGACAGCCATTTTGTTTGGCCACAAAATTAGAGGCCAGGGAACAGGCGCACACACACACAGACAGCAACGACAATACGAACACCAGAGAATGCAGCAGCAGCAGTCAAATATTTTGTTTAAAAAGGGATAAATGCTGCAGATCCCAGCTCTGAAACTGGGGGCAAGACAGTGATGACAGTGATGGGCCATGGGAGCAGGGGACTGGGCACTGGGAGTGCGGACTGTTTGCGCAGTCTTTGTTTTTCGTTGACATTTGTGTTTATTTCTCTCTATGCTGTCTGCCTCAACTCTCTCACTGCCCCCACGCTTCCCTACCCTGCAGCAGTGGCAAGCCTTTTAGACGTTTTGCATACATTTTTGAAGCGCAGGACACGCCAGTGCAAACAAACATATGTACACGATTCTGTCTCTCCCCCTCTCCCTCACTCTCTTTGTGTGTGTTTGTGCCTCAGACAGCAACAAATTTAGCAAAATATTCTGACATTCCTCGGCCCCTGTGCCCCGCTCTGCCGTTCTGTTTACTGTGCGAGCTCATGCAGACTTTGTTTTAACTTTGAATTGCATAAATTTTAATTATTTCGAAAGCACTAAATTAAAACGCAAAAATAAGCACAAAGGCACACACACACACACACACTGGCACACTCAGACTCTCGCAAATAGGGAGTCCGGGAGAGGCATGCCGACATGCTGGCAAATGCAAATATTATTTAATGGGCATATGTGTCGTATACGTGATATTATTGCTAACACAACATGGGGCCCGCACCTCGCTTGCGCCCCAGCCTCTGCTCTGCACTGCCCTGCTGGGGCTCAAATGTCACAAATTAGCTAAATTTGATTTTGTCAGCGATTTAATTTTATATTTTCATTACTTTTTCCCCGCCTTCGTTTTGTCTTTTGCTCCTTCCTCTTCCACTTCCGCCCGCCTGTCAGCCGCCTTAATTTATGTGTGTGCTTGGGTGGGTGGGGGGTGCTCTGACACGACCCACGACACACACATACATTTGACTGTCAGGCGGGTGTAGCAGGGTGTGTGCATATTTGTAGTGTCCTCGTGTCCTCCCGTCAGCACATAAACCAAGTCAACTGGCTTACAAGACACTAACAAGTGCCCCAAGTCACTGCTGAAGTGCGCCCAAGGAGCGCTCTGTCCAGACACGCTGTGCGAGTAGCTGTTACACCAAAGACGCAAAACTAAAGGGAACACAGTTTAGGGGCAGGCACTCCTCGATGGGGGATTACACTTACACGGCGCCCCACACAAGCAGCCCCAAAAATGTCGCCTGTCAACGTCGCCTGTCTCTTGAAGCTCAAATAAGAACTTGAAGTTGCAATTCTGCATTCTCCAGCACCCACACGGACACACGGACAGCTCTTCAAGTGTTATGCTATATTTAAATGTGTGTTTTTTTATGTTTCAAATGCAGCTTTACTTAGCTGCAAAGCGAAATTGAAATAAAGAACGCACACATGCAGCACTGTATCTCGGGGGCAGACAAGTGAGCTACTGCGAGCGACTGCGCCATATACTGCCATCTTGGCAGTGGCTGTCATTAGCCAACATTTTTAATTGCATATGCTAGTCCCTCGTGCCCTCGCATTTCTCTGCCGCTCGCTCGCGTTTCAGGTGTCTGCCGGGAGCTGGAGCCAAAGCCAGAGCCGTAGCCCGGCCCCTTGGCGCAGTCAAATTCGTTTGACTTTTTATGCCCCACAGTCATTGCTGCCACGCTCTGTTCTGTGCATGTGTGGGGGGGAGAGGGAGACATTTTTTGTTTCATCGTTTGCTGCTTTTTTTCTGCGTTTCTGTGTGTGTGCACATTTGTTTCATTTCATGCTGCTCCATTCATTTTGCTCGGCATCTCTCTTTTTTTGTGTCTTATTGTTGGTGTTGTTTGTCTTGCCGCTTGTACTGTCTGTCTGTTTGTGTGTGTGCGAGCGAGTCAAGAGTCGCGACGTCGACATGCAGCGTCTGAGCAACATTTGTGTAGCCTTCGTCCTTGTGCCATCTTCAAAGAGTGTGTGTGTGTGTGTGCGCTCGCGTATTTGTGTAGTAAGTAATGTGAGTGGGTTGTAGGTGGTAGGTTTCTTGTGCACTTCAGCGCCACTCGTCTAATTAGACAAAGTTAAGACCCAGCCACACACAGCAGCCACTCGAAATGAGCACACGGTGCCATTTTCTGTGGCCCAACGAGTGCCTAGCATTATCTTAAAGACTCCTTAAAGCATTCATGCCATCCCTACACACGCTTTCTACTCGCACTTTGATGTCGTCGTCCCGCAAAAAATGCCACAGAATTTGCTTGGGCAACATTGTTTATGTGGCCATACGCACCATTCTCACCCACATTCTATGCCACTCCTGCAGGAGCCGCAATGTCAAGCGGCGTTCATTCATTTGTCGCCGCACTTCCGCTTCCTCTCTTCGCATCATCTTCCCAGAGAGTTTCTACATATACCCTGCAAGAAGGTAGCATTCTGTGGTCTAGCAACTCCGAACCCTCTGGAGTATTTCCTTGCCTGGAGAAGTCTGTGCATGGGTTGACCACATATGTAGCTGCCATACAAACGTTCCATCCGCAAGGGTATTAAATGCTACTGTTCTTTGGTCGTTTTTTGTTTGCTTCCCACTTTGTTGGATGAGGCCGTGACATCCAGGCTGGCAACATTTTTGCGACTTTTGACATTTTTTAATGCTGTCAGGCATGGCGTGAAAGTAAACGTGAAGGGCCCACAGCCCACAGGGGCGACATACTCGTACGCAGCATAGTAGAGATGAGAGCCTGCTGCTGCCTTAGTTTGTGCGTCTTTATGACTCAAAGACGCCACACAAATGTGACATAAAAGGCGATAATAATAAAATATCACACAGGGTGTGCTCTCTGTCGCTCTCTCGCCAAATAACAAACTGCAAAATCGTAAAGGACAAGCGGCAAATGAAGGCTGGTGCTGGTGCTGCTGCTGAATGGCGCTCAAGTTTCACTTGTGCCGCGCAGTCGGACCACAATAAAATGTATTCCGGCATAAATTCCAATGAAATGTGCCAATAAAAATTAAGAAATTGTTGAATTATTTTATGTTTACGAGCGTTGACAGAGAGGTACAGGGGGTAGGGCTGGGTCCTAGTAAAGTGAATATTAATATTGAAATGTTATTGTGTTGTTCCGGTTTCTGGTGCTCGTATTTGTTTGTGTGTGTCGTTCGTTCAATGTTTTTCCTGTGCTTTTATTAGTTGTTATTTTCGTTTTGTGTTTCTCTTATCAGCGCACAAATGGTCGTCTGGTCACGCTTTTGATATGTAATCGTATTGTGCTAATGGCTCTCTTTTTCTTTTGCTGCTCAAATAATAATTTGCAACTGTTGTGATGTCATTTTTGCAAGAAATATCAACAAAAACCAAAAACCAAAAACCAAAAACGAAAACGAAACAAGCCCAAAAACTAATCGGTATAAATATTTTGCTTTTGTTTCTCTAAAACACACACGCACACCACACACACTCACACACTCATAAACATTCACTCTACCATTTTTCACTCGCATAAATTTACACACACACACACACACACACGTATACATTCTTACATATGCTTCCGGCATTTGCTGTTGATTTTGTTTTATATACCAACCTACAAAAGTGTATATTGCAGACCCGGATCTGATATTGCCGCGCGGCGAATTGGAATTTACGACCCTGGATCCCACGCTGAAGTAATTGTAAAAAGTAATAATAAATATCCGCCGTAGTGAACAACAACAAGCAGCCACAATAGACACATTACACACACACACACACACATACACACAGAAAGATACACACAGCCGATCCGCGGTGAGAGCTCATAATTCACGGGCATTTCATTAAACATAGCTGTAAATTTTTAGCATAAATTTAAATGCATTAACGCAGGAAAAACGAAAAAAAAAGGGAAGGTAAGACGTGCTACGTACTGGTGGCTATACGTAGGTACACACACACACACACACACATAGTTATAGGTTTAAGCCATTTTGTAATTGTCAGCCATATTTAAGTGTCATACGAAACCAAAAATCAAAAGATTAAACCCGAAATCGAATTACTGCTGCTCTATAAATAGGCTAAAAACCATTTGCAAACTAAAATCAAAAGATACCTAAGCAAAATTGTAAATAAAACATCCAACAACTGGAGGGGATTCGAATGGAAATGGAAACTGCAACGAAAACCGTTGCACCATCATCAAATTGTACATACAGATATATAGAGAGAGAACGGGCAAACATTAATCAAACTGCATTTATATGTTGAATATTAATTGTAATTAATGAACAACTAGTCGATAAGCAATTAGCCAAATAAGCCTTGTGTATTTAAAGTGTAATTAAGACTCCTAGAGCTGGAATTATTGGTAATAATCAAATGTAAATGCCAGAGCGCCAGCTCTCTGCCTCGATGGACGGTGTGTGTGTGTTTGTCGGCCGTTCAATAACGATATAGAAATCCATTAGTCGTTAGTGCCACATCTTGTTAATGGCCAGCTAAAATTAAAATGTTACCAAAATTAAATATTTATTCCGGGGCCTCAGGGTCCACGCCATTCCGCACATCTCTGGCTCATCTGTGGGCCAGTTCCTGTTGCTATTTATACCAACAATTCATGAATATTCTATTACCACAACAAGCCGAATCGAAACGAAGATGAATAATCAAGAGAGCAACCAGCAAAACACACACAAAACAGAGAGAACAAACCCTAAGTGGGCGATGTTCGAGTGCTGTTCGAGTAATGAATAAAATGTTGAATAAACAGTCGCAAAAAAGAAACATGCCAGTTACGAGAGCATCGAACCACAAAAAGGGAACTACAACTACAACTATAAAACTGAATTCATTGTAAATGTTATAAATAACTAAGGTAACCGAGCGAAGAGGAGAGCAAAGCAGAGCGTAGATAATACTCGTTATAAAACTAATAATAATAATTGTAATAATAATACGGCATACCAGTTTACACAATACTCCAATGTAATTCGAATTCTAATTTCAAATATACAACAACAACCATGAATAAAAGCGAAATGGCAGACTAGCAAAAATATACAGTGCGTATGCGTAATAAAAATAAATTGATATACATATAGATATAAATATATATATAATATATGCAGATAAACAGGGTGGAGGTCCACACCACCAACCACCCCGTTCTCTGTCTCTGTCACTCTGAACAAAACCAAACTGATTGTTTTTAAGCAAAAGTTAGTCTTACAAAATGAAGTAATTAATAAACGAAAAGGAAAAGGAAAGAAAAGGAAACCATAAAAAAACACAACTACAAAAGTGAAATACATTAGATGTAAGTCGAAACTACTGAGTGTGTTAATAATAATAATGAATACTGAATAAATAAACGAAAAATTCGAGAAAACTAACCATTGAAATTAATTCCAATTACGGTAACTTCGGTAGGGAACATCAAAGCGAAGATTAATGCTGGAACCCCTACCACTGACTGTACTCCCGCTGGCCAAAATCTTGTTTGCCCAACTTTGGCCAAGGGTTAAGTGTTATTAATGCCGAGCAAATCCTGTAGCTGCATCCCCGTCTGCAGTCCTGATTGCCACTTGAGGCGCGTAATCGAAACACTGCCAAGGCGGTCGGTCAATGGAGACCCGCCTTCATTACTCTGTACAAGCATCGGGCAGCCGCCACGACACACCACTGCTCCAGCTCCTGCTGATCCAATGTAAACCCCACAACCAAGGCAACTCCTCAAAGCCGAGTTAAGGCTAGTCAGCTACACAGAGAGAGAGAGAGAGCTTCAGGGGTAGAATGGAATTGATGCTGAAAGTGGGCGAGTGGGAGTGGCCTGGAAGATTAAAACTGTTCGAGGGAAATTCGGCAGCTCGTGCGAAAGAGCTCCCCAGTGTGAGAGCTGCTGGCTCCCAAGAAGGCAAAGTTTCCAATGAAACTTTTTGCACGACGAATGCAAGTCTGTTTGCCTTAATTTGTTGCACACCTTTTACAGAGCAGAGCAAGCAGATCAGAGAAGAGGAAGTAAAGGCCGGAGGAGGGTTGTACCATTCAACCTGAAATCTATTGGTAATGGAATTTGGACCCGAACTGGAGTATTCGCTGGTCTGTTGCCTCTTAAGAATCGGACATTATGAAGCCGCAGCTTAATTTGGAAAATGTTACATGGAATCTGCATTGTGTGGTCTTTGAATCCCAATCCACTGCGAAAGTGTTCTCTGTAATTTGGGTTGGCACGTGCGGATTTACTTTTCACTCTACTTTTCCAGCTCACCTTCGTTGCTGTTGCCTTTTTTGTTGTCTTTTTTTATGGCTGGCAACTGGCAACTGGCAAATGGCAACCGGCAGTCGCCTTAGCTAGCTGCAACTTTTCTGTGGCAATTGCCAAGGAACTTCAAGTGCCACCCCCCAAAACCCCACCCAATCCTAAACGCACTTTGCAGCATCGAAGCTAAAAATAAAGCCACATAAATCCGAAGATTTGCCCTCAAGTGCGCAAATCGAAATGGAATCCCTGGGTCGCTTGCCCCCTGCCCCTGACATGCCTCAAACCAGCCCCCCCGAGAGTGACTGCTTAGCCCTCAACGTGCTTAAATAAATTAAACGTTGTTCGGTCGACGGGGCCAAATCGTTGGCCATTCATGGTGGGCCCTAGTCGGCCTGTCACTGCTCACGGAGGCATGCTTAGCCCGGACAGGGCTGTTGAAATATTAATGCCACCAGGCTGGCCCAGACACCGACATGGACATGGACATTCTCGATGCCACTTGCGAGATCATAAAAGCCAGTTTGGAATTCAATTAGCAGCCGGACAAAAGGCAATGCTCCTACAGTGTCGATATCTTGGTGGAAAAAATCATAACGCCATCGACTGACTGGCATCGATTGAGTGCAGCGATTATTGCGATCGCTCGCTGACAGCTGCAGTTGTAACTGCCACTCCGAGCAGCAGGCTGTCAGCCACGACGAACGGGGATGGGCTGCAGATATCCGTGGAATGCCGTAAAAATGTTGGGTCCTGCTTCTCGTCGCTGTCGTTGTCGTGGGTCTCTCTAGGCAGATGCTGAAATAATGATACCGGCGCCAGCAAAGCGAGCAATCATATCGAGCGTCGGGCTGTGCGCGCCTACAACGGAATGTATGCCAAGGACATTCAAACCGTAGATTTGTATGTAACTGCCGCTATTGTTTTGGCCACGTTTTGGCGCGGCTGAGTGGTTGTGTGGCTGTGTGTTTGGGTATAGAATTCTTGTTACAATTGAGACATTTTCAACGTTTATTTAGCGACAGCTGCCTTAGACTTAGATCTACTGCGTAAACTCTTTAAATGCGAAATAGTTTGATACATGTAATGAAATCAATTTAAGGCTGCTGCTCCTGTTGCTGCCACTGCGGGAACTCCTCCCTGCCCTGCCCTGCCCTGCTCGATGGTTTATACAATTTAAAAATCGCGACGCTTTTTGTATGCAGTGCAATTATTCTCCATTTACAATGCACTCAGCGCGAAAGTAAGCAAACAGACAAACAACGGCTTCAATGGTTGGCTCCTCCAGCAGAGCGGAGAGCGGAGAGCGGTTGGGGGCAGATAGGTAGGGGCGAGGCAGCGTCAGCACCCCCTGCCGGGTCGCGAAAGCAGACAAGTAAATAAAATTGCAAATAAAGTAAAAATGTTGAAATGCCAAAGAAATGCACGGTACATATTTTACATTTATTCATTCGCTTATTCTGATTCCGAATCTGCTTCAGCGTCAGCTTCTGCTTCTGCTTTTGCTTTTGCTTCTGCTTTTGTTCCGTGTTTGTTTGTGGCTGTTGCTCCTGCTGTTCCTGCTGCTGCTCTGGTCTCTGGTCTCTGGGTTTTCCCCTGCTGCTTTTTGTACTGTTTGACTACAAAAGCGACGATGGGCGGCATGTCCTCACGCCTGTCGCCTAGTCCTGGTAAGCCGAGCGTTAATAACAACGCTTATCTGTGGCATTAGAAGCATCCCAAGCAGCAGCAGCAGCCCTCCCCTCCCCACCCTCCCACACAGCAGCAACGACAAAAAATTATAATGAAAAACTGAAATAAAAGCGCAGCAGCAGCGGCAGACAAACAAACAAGCAAACGGTGGAGGGGGAGAAAAACAGGAAAATGTGAAGAAAAAAACGAAACAAGCCAACAAAACAGAATGGGTGGAGGAGCCGCAGCACTCACACACGGGCACGGGGTGGCAGGAGCACATAATTTAAGCTGCCGTTACTGCTGCTGCATGCAACGCTGCTGGCGTGACAACTTCAACTGACAGCCGCAGAGCAGCGCCATCATCCATTATCAGCAGTTGGCCATCTTAGAGTGCAGCAGGATGCAGGATCAGCACGCGACTCGAATGGGAAATACCCAGGAAGAGCTCAGGGAAGCAGCAGCTCGCCGGGCAGCAACGTCTAATATGCCAGCTGCAAGCTCTGGTTTTTTTCATGGTTTTCCGCCAGCAGCCCGAACAGGAAACAAACGGCAAAAAAATGCTAACGGACAGCGGACAACGGGTGGTCACAACAACAGCAACAGCAGCGACACAAAATGTTGCAATGGCATTGTTTTAATGCATTTGCAGCAGCAGCAGCAGCAACAGCAGGGAACGGTATGCGGGGCCGAGGCCAGTGACGAGGGCTGATGGCAATGGCATTGGAGCGACTGGCTGTACGCACTGCATGCCACCACATTACGTATACGGTGGCGGGGAGTGGGGCTACTTGCCACCGCCTGGTGGCTCGCCCGCAGTATTCCGGCATTGCTTTTGGTATTGTTTGTGCGACTCGATGGCACTGCCATGCCCCGAGGAGTCCTTAACTGTGAACGTCACATAATAGCGTTTATTGCTGTCCAACTTTTCCGCTGGCAGTGAAATTAGTTGCTTGTTCTTGCCATGCGACAGCTCCAGGGCAACCTTGTGGTTGCAGCGGCTGCCAGCGTCGCCGCCACCGAGGCCGCCGACGCGTCCGCTGGAGGCACGACCGCTGGTGAGTATTTTGGGCAGAAAGAAGCTGCTCACGCTGCCGGTCTTCTTGTACGGTCCAAAGCCAAACTTGGGCATCGTGTGGTGATTCATCATGGGAACTGCAATATCAAGATGCAGAGAGACAGACACATTAGATTAATGATCAAGGGCGATCAGTGCAGCCAGGGGGCAGGGACAGGGCCACTTCAATGAATTGCCAGCTGCCAGAGCTGCTGTCAGAGGCGCCTCCCGTCAGGTGGCGTGGACAACACTCTGCTAAATTGCATGCAATCGTAAAAACAAGTAAGAGAATGGGTGCAAGAGTGTGTGCGGGAATGTAGCTTCAATTGCCACAGCTGTAGCTTGCTGCTGGCGCTGACACTCGTCGCTCACAAACCATTTTCGGTGGCCGGATCTCAGAGCGTTCTCAGTTGGGGAGGATTAGTAGCCGACTTGCTGCTACTTTCAACAAAATAACAGCAGCAACAGGAAGTGGCAAGAAGAACAAAACAGAGGGCACAGCCGGGGCACAAATGAATGCGTTTTTAATTTGCCATAAGCCGGACGCATCCTTTTGAAGGCGAAAAGCATCCATCCATCCGTCCATCTATCCACAGAGACTGAGCGAGCGAGCGAGTGAAAGATGTAATAAAAGTTGAAAGCCAGAAAGGCGCTCGGTCTGTCGGTCGGTCTGTCTAGAGGATTTTTTAATTTGCCTCGCACTGAATAAACTGCTCGTAATTAGGATTTATATTTTTATGGCCCCGGGCAACTGGGGCATCTGCTTTGAATTCGAGTGTCCGCCATGTCCGCTGTGCAACCCACCGCTTGACCCACTGCTGGCAGGCGAGGGCAAAGACAAAGGCGAGGGTGAGGGCGAGAGCGAGGAGCTGGCAGTGAAAGTGTTTCAAGCTCCTGGGCCAAGCGATTTGACTTCAGAGTGCCATTCGGAATGCCATTCGGACTGGTGCCATTTTTCACGCTTGCACACAGCCGTTTAAAGCCCTCAGGGTGCGCGCTCTCTCTCTCAAAAGGAAGCGTGTGAAATGAGAAACAGGAAGCGAGAGTCCTTCCCCCTATCCCCGACTTACTGTAGGCGGCACAGGGAATGCCCGTGTAGGCGTGAGCCGCATGCAGGCAGCGATGCGTCTTCGTGGTGCACTGCAGCGCCTTCTCGTAGGCATTGTAGTCCGGACTGAGTCGCCGCTCCGCCTGAAAGAGAGAATACAGCATGAGAGAGAAGCAAAGCGGAAGGTAAATTGTGAGCAACCTCCTCGTAGACATCGTTGATGTTCTGGAAGTTGTTGGTGCCCGGCTTCTGGAGTCCCTTGAGCGTCTCGTACAGGAAGAGTTCAAAGTTCTTGAACGTGTACTCGCTGAAGTTGTAGCGCCGCAGCCTGGTGCCCGTCTCCCCGTTCAGCAGCACACACGACTTGTGGTAGTCATCGACGGCCCGCTTCACCAGCACCGCCTCGTTCAGCTTGCTGGAACGTATCTGCAGCGATTTGAGCTCCAGCAGATGCTGAAAGATCTTGCGCTCCATGTAATATCTGCAAAAGTACACAAACAATAGGAATAAAGGCAATAAAGAACCTCCGAAAGAAAAGCGCAGTCAGTGGCAGGCTCTCGGCCATCCTCATCTTGGAGCTTTGCTAGCGCACAAAATAAATGTTGGCAAATGTACGTAAATTGTCATTTTGATATTTCGCGAGGCAAACAAAGAGACAGCCGCCTGCTGTGTTGTCGAGCAGGAGCAGCATCCGCAGCGTTCCCCCACATTTTGGACCGCCTCAGAGGCCCCGCGCCCAGCCCAGACAATGCGCGAGCGCAATAAAAGGCATCGTGTTATTAAAATTTCTTTCAAAAAATACTAAAGTGCGTACGCGGAAAAAATTCTATTAATAATTGAGCGGGCGAGGCAGAGTTCAAGTCAAAATTAAAGCCAGCAACGCGCAGGGCGCCCCTCTATGCCATAAAATGTTATTAGAAATTATATTAAAAATTAGGCAAATACGAGGGGAAGAGCATGTTAAAGGGGGAGAGACTGAGAGGGAAATGTGCAGCACTTTAAGCACTTGAAAGTTGTTCCTTAAACCTTACTCCATCCGGAGGGCCAACAACTTTTTTCCAAATCAACTGACGGCATCGTCATTCGCATCCTCATCCTCGTGCTCAGCGTCAACCGGTTGGCAGGGAAATGCATTTTACCGAAAAAGCTAAGCAAATTTGTCAAGTGCACTTGGAGGGAGCAGCAGGCAGCAGGCAGGCAGCAGGCAGGCAGGCAGCTGGCAGCCGTTTTGAAAATTGTTTATTGTTATGAGGCGACCGCTTGACACTGCTCGCCACTTGGCTGCACCACTGCGAATTTATGCAAAACAATTTTGACTTTGAAACAAAAGTTCATTGGTCGCACCCAACCCGTGGGGTGGTTGGGTTACCCAGGGATACCGTGAGAGAACCAGCTGAGAGGCAGCTAATAAATAGCAAGAGTGCCCGGCCCTGCTGCCCCTGAGAAAGGTAAGAATGCTTGTGAGCCAAAAACTGCGTAATAAATTGGCCGAGGGCCGTGGCAAAATCCCCGAAGCGGCTTCAAAGCGGCCAGCTCTGAGTCCCGTGCCGCTCTGCTGGCCATCCTTCTTCCGCTTGTTTTGCCACTGCCAATGTGCAGCCTCCGCCCGCTTGCTGCTGCTGCTGCTGCTGCTGCGGTCATCTCATCTTCATCTTCAGCCTCATCCTCATCTTCATCTTCATGCTCAGCGGCAGCTTCGTCTTCATCTTCATCACCATTTTGCCCCATCTTTATCTTTATCTTGGTCGTCAGCGTCAGCGTCATCGTCAGCGCTTCAGCGCTTGTTTGCCGAAGCGCTTTTCAATTTTACGCCTCCCTCGCTATCGGCTCCTCTTTCTCCCCTGCACCCTCCTCCCCCCTTTCGCTCAGTTGCGCTTGAGCTATTTGCAAGTCTTTCTCTTTGTGCCTGCGCCACCGACTGTGCAAATACTTTTTGCCATGCTGTCCTTGGCACATTTTTTGCAGCCGCTTCTTCTTCTTCGCACCTCCTGCCTCCTGTCCCCTGTCCCCTTTGCCACTGCCTTTTCCCTCTGCTGTTGCTGTCGCTGTCGCTGTCGCTGCCACTGCCACTGCTACTGATTTCCGTTTCCGCTTTACGTTCGCTTAGTACAACTTTCATTTCATTTTCTTGTGCGGCGTTGATTTTGTGTGCTACATTTGCAACTGCAAGCGCTTCCAGCGACCGACCAACCCAGCCTGTCCGACCAACCAACCAACCAACCAACCAACCGATTGACACCAGCCCATAGTCCCAGCACCCAGTCGCAGCCCACGTCTTCCTGTTTGTGACACAAATGTGACAGGCAAAAAGTGCACGCACCACCAAAGTGGATGAAGTGGAAGGCCCGCCAGGGGCAAAGTCAGCACAGGCAGAGGCAGAGGCATAGGCACAGTGCTCTGCTCGGCTCTGCTCTGCTGGAGCGCTGACAACGCCAGTGACAACAAAATGCAAAGAAATTAAGCGCTGCACAAGTTGCAACAGGAACAACAGGGGCAAAAAAACAGCCTGGCTGCCGGCAATTTGTGCGGCACAAATAACAAAAGCGAGGCAGAACCTTTTGCCAAGTGTTAATGGTCGGACGAGTGAGAGGGAGAGCGGCGGCTGCTGCACGTGGCCTGCATACAGCAGGTGGGAGGTGGACTTCATTCTCCCATTCCCTAAAAATCGATGACCGCCAAACAGCGAAAAGTCTGCGGCTGATTTGAAAGTCGCTCGCACTGTCGGCTTCTTCAGCTTTGCCCGAAAAACTTTTCCGCTTCATTTTTCATTACGGCTGTGTTCTTGAGCTGCTGCTTCAAACTTTTACCAAGTGCAGACCCACTGAGAGGGAGCTTTATCGTCTGCCGGAATGCCAAGTGGCTGAAGAACACTCCAAAGCCCAGCCAGAGTTGGAAGGAAGTCCAGCAGTAAACTTTAAGCAAAATAACGCATTTGATTTGCCATGTTGCCAGATTAATTAAGTGCTGCATAGTTTTTGCATAATCAAACGTTTAAAATCGGCCCACAAAATATTGCCTAATTGCGTCACGCCCCGAGGGCGAAGGGCGTAACAAAAATGTGTCCAATCCACAAGGACAGGCCGATAAACTCGGCCGTCCCCGAAACCAAATCCAAATATTTAACAATGTCAATTACGTGAGCGCACATTATAAATCCCAAATCTCACCTGTGCTGCTGGGACGCACACCCGACACACTCCCATACACACACACACACACACACACACACACACACACACACACACACGCACCGGCGGTAAGTTATTTGTTTAATTTATGCGTCAGATAAAATTTTAATCTCTTTGGAGCCAAATGCGAGCAGGGAGAATAAAGTTGGCCGAGCAGCAAGCAACAGCAACAGCCACAGCAGCAAGTCCAGGTCCAACTCTAGGTCCCAGGTCCAAGTCTCGGTCCAGGGCAAATGGAAAACAGCAAATGCGAATGCAAAATATATACGAATAAAATGAAAAACAAAATCTCTATTTACACACTTTTCATGGAGTATGCTTCGCACTGGAGTGGGTCCTCTTCTGTGGGCGTATTCTACTGGGAGCTATGGATTCCGGATTCACTTTTTACTTCATTTCAGAGCTCCCTCTACGCTCCGCTCCCCCCACGCGAATTCTATTTTGCATTTTTTTTCTTTTGCTGCTTTCCCCTTCAGATTCCTTCTGTGTGTTTTGCGAGAATTAATTGACTCACTCTGTCGACTTGTTGAGGAAGTTGTTCTGGGAAAGTTGCCGGCTCTGTGTGAGGCTGTGCGAGACACTTGTTTGACTTTCGGTTTGCCCGTGCATTGCCTATACGCCGCATGGTGCGTATTTGCCGAAACCTTAACACGGAGCGCGACTTGGACTTGGTCTTGCGCCTGCTCTTGGCTACAGCTTGTAGCTGTGTTTTTTTGGTCTTCTTCCCGGCTTTTGCAAACAGCCGAGTTAAATATTTTCATTAGTCAAGTGGAAAGAATTATTTATGAAATGCGCTCTCGCTGGCCGAATGTTGCTTTTGCTTTTTGTTTTTGTTTGGCCAGAGCCAGAGCAGAGCTGAGAGCCAGCGCCAGAGTTTCAGTTTCAGTTATTCGCTTTCTTTTTCGGTTTTGAATGTTTGCAAATTTATTCATGGGGGCTGCAAGGCAGATTAGCAAAATTAATAAAAGTCAGCTTACGCTTTTTAATTAAGTTTCCTGTGTGTTTGTTTGTGTATTTGTGTGTGTGGGGGCATAGCTTATGCAAATACCATAAATAAATACAATTGACTTTTAAGTTTGAGGCAGCAGCAACAGCAACAGCAACTCATAGCTCGTGGCATCAGCGCGTGCTATTGATTCGCCTCAAATGAATGACAGAAAATGAAATTACCGAGCAGCAGCACAACGGCTTAAGGCCAGATTTCTGTTCTGTTCTGTTCTGTTTGGTGCCACACACACATCACTAGTTGGCGGCTTATGGCCAATTTCGGGTAACAAAATCCTTGGGGGCACAAAAGGATTTCCGGAACAAGCGGGCAAACGAAGAGCGAACACAAATGGTAATTGCCTCTTGCTGACTGCCGCTTGTGCCGCCTCTTGCCGCTTGTCGCCTCCTCCAAAAATTTCCCCCGCTAATCTGCACTAATTCCATTTACAATTAGCATTAGCGAGTTGTAAACGGAGCAGCCCAGCGACTGCTTTACTCTCTCTTTGGTTTTATCCAAGCACCCAGAACTGTTGCTCTGGTTCCAGGCTCATTTTCATATTTTGTTCAAGTTTCTGCATAAACAAAGCAAACACACCGCAGGTGGGATGCTCCTTGCGGAGGCGTGTGCCCCTCTCTCCGTGTCCGTGTCCGTGCAGCTAATTAAAATGCGCAACTCTTTGCCGGAAATGAGCATTTCGGCTAATGACAAGGGCGGACGAGATTTGGCGGGGGCGTTCTTCGTTAGCATTGAAAATGCCCGTAAATCAGGATGGATATTAGTGAAGTGGGTGGCTGGCTGCTGGCTGGATGCTTGCCCCTTGCCGTTGACCTAATTATGATTTACATTTTACGTTCCTCCCTCTAATCGTTTGACCCCTTCTGCAAAAACATTCAATTTCGGCTAATTATGTCTGCGACAACCAAAAGAAGTCATGCTGAAGCGCAGTCGGGAATTGTTTTAAGCACTTGTCACAACGGCACGAAGAGGCCAATTAATTTGTCACACACCACACCCTGCAGTCACACACACACACACACACACTCCTCTCGTTTGTTTGTGTTCCCACCTGGTACGGTCAAGCCGCGACCCCCCGAACCACTGGGGTCGCATGGTTCATGCTCAAGTACATGGAAAATGAACATTAATGCCGCGTTTATTGCCTTTAACCGCATTATAATAACTTTAAAGCGCACATTTTTATGGCGAACGGAAGCCGGGCAATTTATTTACTGACCAGAGCACAACAATGGACGCCGCGGCTATCCCAGAAACCCAACAAAAAATGAAAGAAAAAAGGCAAGAAATGAGAAATGTTGCCCAGGCTATTAAATCCCTGACTAAATTAACTTTAAGGCGGCATGGACGAGTGGCTAAGGGGAGCGGCTGGAGCCTCCAGGCAGTTTGATTACATTAAAAGGCCACGGAGGCTGTGTGCGCGCGTGATACAATGTGGAGTACGGTGGCCACGGGCCATGGGCGCTGGGACATTCAAGTTGATTAAAATCAAGCATCAAGTAAATAAATCTACAGCCAAAAAGGCAGCAGCGGCAGCAGCAGCAGCGGAGGAGTAGTCGCCACTAACTGCCTGGAGATTAATTTAAATGAATGAATTTCGCCATCAACTCTCACAGCGAATCGACATGGCAAATCTCGGACTCTCCTCCACTTCACTCACTCACCTACGAATGTTGCGCTGAATGGAGCGCGTGACGGCGGCCATGTCGCAGGCGCCCTTATCGCCGGGCTTCCGATTCTCCAGGCGGCTGCTGCACGAACGACCGTCCAGGGTGGCGTAGATGGGGCGTCGCGGCATGGCCGTGTGGGCGGACCGCAGGGTGGGTATCTTGCTGCGCTCTGCCCGCGGACTGGGCTCGAAGCCCGAGTCCTGATCCTTGCTGGTCAGCACGGCAGTGCCGCCGTCGCGGGTCTCCTGGGCATTCTTCCAATTGCTGCGCGTCTTTGCTCCGCTGCGCACGCGCTTCTTGAGGCGTCGCTTGCGGCCATTGGCCATCGCATCGTAGGCTCCAGCGGCTCCCGTGGCGTCACTGGTGGCTGTGGCCGCGTCTGCCGCTGCTCCACCCACGCCATGCCGATTGCCGCTGCTCAGGAAGCGACGCAGCGCACTGTCGTGCTCTGGGTCAATGCCATCGATATCGTCGTCGTCGTACTCCTCAGCGTCGTACTCCTCATAGTCGTAGTCCAACTGCTCCAGCTCTGCGGCGCTGGGCAGCTTGGCCGCTGCCGCGCTGCCTTCGGCCACCACTTGAAAGACTTGATTGCTGGTGCCGCTCCTTGCGGGACGCGCTGCACGCTCCGCGGGCTCCCCCGCGGACTCGTCGCTCTTCAGCACTTGGAAGCTCGATTTGCGCTCAGTGGCCAGTGGCTCATCGGAAGCATTTGCATTCGCATTGCCCCCCGGGGCATCTGCAACTGGGTCATCGTCCGCCGAATCCGAGGGCAGCAGTGTGAACGAACGTCTCGACTCTTGCTCCCGTTGCGGCGGCTGCTGCTCCTGGGACTGCGCCTGGCTGGCAGCTGGAGACGGCACAGGAGCTGGGGCAGTGGCTCGGGCTGGGGCTTGTGTTTCAGGGCGCGGCTGCTGTGCGGTTGGCGGCTTTTTTGGCTCAACCTGCGGCTCTGACGGGGGAGGAGTGCTGGGGCTGGAGCTGGGTGCCGGCTGCTCTCGATTTTTGCCAGCAGATGCTGTTGATGCTTTTGATGGCTCCCCACCAGCCTCTGACTGTGGTTGGGCTTCCGCCTCTGCGGTTGTCTGTGGCTTGGGCGTTTCCCCTTCGCCACCTTCAGCGCTGACTGCTGGCGGTGTGGGCGTGGCAGGTACAGGGGGCGCTGACTCTGGCTGTGGCTGTGGCTCAGGTGTGGGTGTGGGTGGGTTTTCTTTTGCCACTTTTTCGGGTTGCTGCTGCTCCTCCTTCAGCTCTGCCGGTGGCTCTTCGGTGGAGCTCTTGGACTCGCTGCTCAGCGCAGTGGCTGCTATTTTGATAACCTGTTCCACCTCCTTGGACACCAACTGCGTCTCCTCCTCGCTGAGCTGCAGCTTGGGCTCAGGCTCCGACTGCTGCTGCACCTCTGTGGCTGATGGTTGTTCCAATTCCTCCGACGATTTGGATGTCTGCTGCTCGGCATCGTGATGCACATCGACTTGGGTCACCACAGACTTGGCCGCCTCCTGTTCCTCGTCTGTCAGCTCCACGGCATGCGTGTCAACCACCTGCAGGGTCTCCGCTGGCAGGCCGCTCCTTTCGCTCTTGGCGCTCTGCGGCGGCGACTTGATGAAGGTACGCTCCTTGTTGGCTGTGGACGGTGGCGTTTGGAGTTTGCTGGCGGACTGGGGGCGTTCCTTGGCACTGCCCGACTGTTCTTGGTCGCCGTGCACCTCAATCTGCTTCCTGGAACCCTTCACTGCCGATCCATTCGACTTGTTATCCTCACTGGCCGCCTCATCGCTTTCTCGCTGCTCTTTCGAGCGTCGGGAAGATGTGGAACGCTTGCGGGAGACCACACGCTCCTTCCTTCGCTTGTGGTAGCAGCAGTTCTCGCAGGAGTCCTCGTCGTACTCCTCGCCCTCCCACTCGCTGGAGCTGGCATAGCGCTCTCCTCGGCTCCTGCGTCGCCTGATCTCAATGTTGCTCTTGGAGCGGCACAAATCGCTGCACTTTTCGTGCTTGGACTCGCCGCAGCTGCTGGTGCGCCGGCGCAGCTGTCGCCGCTTGTGGCGCCTGCAAATGTGTTTCAGACGCTGCTCCTTGCGGTAGGTTTGCTCCGCACAGCTGCAGTCGGCATCCTCCTGGCCATGGCCGTTGCCACTCCCATTATCCTCATCAGAACGCTTGAGATACACGACATACTTCTTGGAGCTGCGCAGATCCTGCACCTCCTCCTTCTCCACATACTTGAGGGGCCTCACCAGATCCGCAGCATTGGCTTCGTGGAAGGGATTGCCCCGTCGTGTGGTGAGTTTCACCTTGTTCGAGGGCTGTCCACCATTCGCTTGCAGGAACTTGGCCGTCGAGCGATGTCCCCGCTGCAGTGCTCCATCCAGAGGTGTCAGCACGAGGCCTCGGGAGTTGCGATAAACGGCATTCACGTCCCCTCCATAGTCCAGCAGCAGCTTGCACATGTCCGTGTAGTCATTGGCCGCCGCAATGTGCAGCAAACTGCGTCCATCGTTGCTGGTGGTGTTCACCTGCTTGGATCGCTGTGCCAGCAGCCATTCCACGAGCTCTCTGCGCCCGGAGGCAGCTGCCTCATGCAGCGGCAGATCTCCCTTGGCATTCCGCAGCCACAGATTCGCGCCGCGCTCCTTCAACAGCTTCAACGTCTCGAACTGTCCCTTGGCGCAGCCACAATGAGCCGGCGTACGCCCCTTGCGATCCTGTCGATTGGGATCCGCCTCCAGGTCCAGCAGACGGGCAGTGGAATCGGCATGGCCCAGGGTCACGGCATAGTGCAGCGCCGTGCAGCCGTTGGAGTCGATGAGATCGGTTGGAGCGCCGCACAGGCTGATTAGCGTATCAATGCACTCCGTGTGGCCACGTGAGCCAGCGCAGTGTAGGGCTGTGAGGCCATCTCTGGAAGCAGAATAAGAGATTTATTATGAGAGAATATTTTGAGGGAAGAGAACGCGTCACCCACTTATCAGCACTCTCCACACGGGCGCCCGCTTTGACCAAAGCAATCACCGCCTTGGCCGAGCCCGCTGAGGCAGCCCACAGCAGCGGCTGCCGCCCATCCTTGTCCTGCACATCCACACAGCTCTGTGGATGGGAGAGCAGAATGCCGAGTATTTCCAGTGCCAGTTTGCTGGAGTTGCTGGACTGCTGCTTGCTGTCGTAGCTGGCGCCGCACATCTGGCCGGCATAGTGCAACGGAGTGCCGCCATTCACATCCGGCTGGGCGACATTTGCCCCAGCCGAGAGGACAACGCGCAGGGACTCCACCTCGCCGCAAACTAGAGCAAAAGATTGAAGTTAATCAATCATTATGGAGGCGGACTGAGACACACTCACCCGTTGCCCAGTGCACCACCGAGTGACCCTCATTGTCCACCGCATTCACGTCGGCTTTGTTCGCTAGCAGCAAGTTGACCATCGCCAAGTTGCCCTGAATAACAGCCAAGTGAAGCGGCGTGAAGCCATCCTCATCGGCGGACTCCAGCAGCTCGGGGGCTGCGATGGCGATGCTGGCCGCCGCCACGAGGTCTCTTGTCTGCTCCAGATCCTGCGCGGCACAGTAGTGCAGCGCGTTCCGATTGCTGCGGTCCCTTTGCCGCAGCAGCTGGGGCTGCAAATAGCACAAGAGAGAGAGAAATGTAGGTAAGATTACAGCGTTTATTAACAGGTTTTCCGGCTCAAAAATTAATTATTACGGCTCAGCCATTCGCTTGTCGATGGATGATGATGGCAAAGGCAGGAGATTCCACCTGCTGAGCTGCAGCGTGGAGGCTGGCTGCAGCCTGGAGCCACGGCAGCCGCAACCGATTAATAAACTAATTAAAATGTCATTTGCATATTGCATCAATTTATGCCTCCACTCCACTCGACTCCAATGTGGCAGCAGCCGCGACATTTGCCCCCGCGACAGCAGCTCTTCGCTCCCTTCGCTCTCTGCCGCTCTCCCTTCACCGCTTTGGCTGTGGCCGCTGCTATGTTTGATAGATCGCGTAATTGTTGCGGCCCAAAAACCTTAATTGCCAGCAAATATTTGTACAAAAATGCACATACTCGCTCGCTTGTTGTTTATTTAACCAGCCAAGTTGTTGGTGGTTGGCCTGATTGGTTGCCTGTCTGACTGTCTTCCTGCCTCCGCTGGTCGCTCGGTCGGTCGGTTGGTTGGTTGGTGGGTTGTTTGATTGGCAAAACGAAAGCAATTATTTTTTCCAAACATATCACGCCCCTGGCCACACACACACACACACACACACGCGCGCGTTGAGTGCAGAAGTACTTGCCAATTAATTATTAAACCATACATATAGGTGCACGTTAATCATGTGGAAGTTATTACCCAAAAAAGCAGCAAAAATAATGTGCAGCAAGGAGAACGCGGCGTCCGCTGCCCAGCACGTTGGTCAGTAACTAAAGCAACAGTCACGGGCCATGGCAATGGCAACGGCAACGTCAAAAGGTAAACAAAGCGGAAAAAGCGTCGCCTGGAAAGTGCAAGTGTCGGGGACGCCTGGAAACGGTCGAAAATGCATTGGAAGTTCGTTGTCCCTGGCAACGTGGTGAGTTACCGCTGCACTCGAAGAAATGGAAGAGTAATTTCTGCTACTTTGTGTTTTTTGTGTGCGCTCACCAGATTTGTGTTTGCATTTTTGGCGCGCAAAATCACATCAAACTCCAGGGGCAACGAGAACATGTTCGTCGGGCGACCGTTGGAGTCGTCGCCATGTGCCGTGCACTTTGCTGGCGTGTCAAAACATGTCAAGTGCACAAAAAATACTGTCGCCGCCGCCGAAAAGTATGCTAAAACTTTGCCCCGCTGCTGGCAGGAATTCGCAATGCGACGACAGCGACGTCGGCAGTGGAGCAGCAGCAGCGGCAGCGAGCAGCGAGCAGCACGCAAATGTGAAAATGTTGGCAAATCGTCGAGAAAGAGCGGGGTTAGGGCGTGTGGGTAGCGGATAAGGAGCTGGATAAGGAGACCCCTAGAGAGCGAGAGTTTTTGTGCCCCACTGACATGCGGGTGGGTGCGGGTGGTGGCGCTTATTAGGCTTAGGCCCCAACTAACTTTTGATGTGGTCCGGGGCCAAGTTTCTGTGCTAATTTCTCTTTCTCAGTTCTAGTTTTATTTCCTCCATTTTCCCATTTCCTGCCACTGTTTATCTTTCCGGTTTGCGAATGAATGATTGACTGTGTTGCTGTTCTAACCAACAATCAATTTCTACAATCATTTCGGGCACGCCGCATTCTATTTATATCAGGCGCCAACTATCGCGTGACTCTCGTAAAACTGTCCTAAAGACGGCTGATCCCCTCTCCTCCTCGATGGCTGCCCAATTTATTGCACATTTTCTATCGTGGCTCGAACAGGAGGAGCTCGTTCTATGGCTATGAAAAAAGTAAGACGAGAAACTCTTGCGCCAAGAACAAGAAACTAAAAGCGTTAAAAGTTTCGACTCTTAAGACATTTGCGTGTGCTCCGCAGAACAATGGGCAGGGGGTGTGCCATCAAGGACCTTGGAACAACAGGTCCTGATACTCCCTTTTTGGTGTTTTATTGCCTCACATTTCAGCCTTCAGCCTGTCCGATATAACCCAGAGACTGACTTTTGTGTTTGCCCTGCGATCTGGTATTTGACTTTCTTTTCGGGGAGTTTCGAGTTTTGAGAGGGCCAACATCAATATTTAATGTTTCACTTAATTTACAGTTTGCTTGGGACTCGGTTTACCCATTTGGGTATGCCTCTCCTCATATTTATGCCTTTGATTGAATCGAATTTGGTTTTTGGGCCACATTTCCTTTCCTTTTTTTTTGCCTTTTGTTTGCCACAAAAACTTTACGTTGCCTGTTTTGGTTTTTCTCGAAGTAAAAGTACAACAAATATATTTACAATGAATGATTTTTATTTGCTGCTTCCGCTATCTGTTCTTGGCCCTGGCCCCCGGCCCCGGTATTGTCCGGGTCTTCTTCTGTTGTGTTTGTTTCTTATGGCGGACCTACGCTGCTGTTCGGATTATGAATAATTCAAATAAACTGAAATGATACCTAAAAACTTTGACAGCCCGCCAGCTCCTGCCCCTCCCTGTGCCGCCTGTTGTGTTGTGGTGGCACAATGATAAAAAGAGAATGAGACAAGATGGGGGCAGGGGCAGCGTCAAATAAAGTTATCCTGCTGCTGCTGCTGGTGCTGCTTTTGCTATTATTATGATGATGGTTGGTGTGATTGTTGCCGCATTCTCGCTGCTCCATCTCCATCATCATCATCAACATCATCATCGTCGGACTGGACTTCCAACTCCCCCCCTTTGGCCCGCTTCTGTTGGTGTCATGCAAATTTGCATTCAACTTTTCTCTACATTCACCCAAACACAGAGCGAAATGCGATAATCAAATACGACCAACAACCACGGGCTCAAAAGGGAACAGCAACAGCAGAACAGAACAGCAGCTGCTGTCCCCCCCCCGATCCAACCCCAACAGGGTCCATGGCTAGATAAAACTTTGGCATTGCCAGAGATCCAGAGCAGCCTTCATCCGACTCGCCATTCGCCATTCCATTCGCTGTTTATGCCATTTTAATAGTTCTTTAAACAAATAAAACGTGCCCTGGCCGCACAAGCAGCGCGCTAAAAACCAGCAGCAAAAACAGGGCAAAAAATCCCCAGAGGCAATAATACAGATCGAATTGTCATAACCAAATGGGAAATATTACCCTGCCAACGGCCTGCTGAATGAAGCCACATTCTGCTGCTGCTGCTGCTGCTGATGCTGTGTTATCCATTTTGATTTTCAGATAAAATATGTTTAAAAATAGAAGACAAAAACAGGCAAAAAGTGGGTCAGCGCCACGCAGATTTAGTTTCAGCAGATTAGGACCCCAAATGAGCTACAAAAACAACGCACAACAACACACACAAAAGGTGAGCATTAAAGCTCCGTGCCAGGATTTATGATAGCCAACAAATGCAGCAGCAACAGCTAGGCTTGGGACATAAAACTCGAATTTTTACGATTCTCCTCTCCATCGGAACTCGGTTTGGGGCCAATCCTAAGCTGGAATCGGCACGTGTTGTGCTCTGCTGCCTTTAGGACCTTAAAACTTCCTTTGGGCTTTTTATGCGCAGTGGTCGTCCCCTTAGGGGCTTAGGGTGGGGACTCTCATGTGTATGCCGGAGAGTTTATGAATTTAGAAGCAGAGAGAAATAATTTGTACGTCGTATTCGAATGCCAGAAGGAAAAGATATTCAGCTTCGGCATTTGCATAACCGAAGCGACAACTGTCGGACCAACTGCCAGAGAGAACTTCACAACAGATTCTGTGCGAAATCAAAGCCTCTTAAACAGAAAAAGGAGACGGGAAAAAGGTGAGGATGGGGTTCGATGTTCGGGGTTGCCTCTGTGGTCAGTGGTCGCGCTTGTGTCAGAGCTTATTATTCATATATCGTAATCCATTAGCATAACAATGAGATGAAAGCTGCTCACAGAAGTCATAGGAACGACAGTTCAACTCCTTTGCGAGAGAGACACGAGGGCACCCGCTGCCAGACACCGGAACAAAGTGAAAGGCAGGACACGCACGGGAAGGAGAGTGAATTTTATTGTTTACTCGTAGGAAGTGCGTACAAATATAAATAAATATATAAAGCATAAATAATAACGAATGGAGACACAGCCGCCACAACAATAACAGCTGAGAGCGAAGCTCCAGGAGCTCCAGCAGCTCCAGGACTCTGAGGACTACATGATAATGCATAAAAAATAAAATCCATGCATGGCCTGAAAGCCATGAAAGGGCACAAATGGCAACTGGCAAGAACAGAGCGACAGGGAGAGAGAGCAGAGAGCAGAGAATTCGAGTTAACGCTTCGTTGGACAGCACATCCGCCATAATTATGTGTGACGCGACGGCAGAATGGCACATTAAAAGGTTAGAGAAGGCCAGCAGGACACACAGGAGGTGGGAGCAGGGAGGCGATGGAGTCTCTCCACCAAAATACCGGAAACTCTTTTGCAGGCGCCTTGGGGTCGCTTCAGTGTCCTGTCCATGTTCGTGTTCGTGTCCTGCTTAAGATGTCAAGTGACCGCCACTAAAGAGGGCACAGCAGACAGGCACTCAATGGCAAATTTATGCGGACAATGTGCCATTCATATGTTAATCACATTTACCCGGCCACTGAAGATGTCTTTTAATTAATGTAAGCGGCCAAGTGCACACAGGTGGGGGCAGGGGCAGGGGCAACAAAGAAGCACCTGCAACTGGGCGTGGCCGGCAGCGTCTCAAGACGCCAGACCAGCGTCTGCTGGTGGCTCTGCCTCAGCCAGTGTGCATTGCTCCTGCTGCAACTATAATTTGCATGCTCGGCAGACAATGCTCAAGCAACAGCTACAGATACACCGCAGACAGAGACAATGCTGAAGGAGAAAGCAGCTGAGAATGTTGTGCACTCTCTCTCTCTGTGTGTGTGTTCTCTCTAACTGTTGTTGTGGCACCTTTTATACTTCTAATTAGTGCCACGTTGCCGGCTGCCAGCAACAATGGCGGCTCCTGCTGCATGCATTGCCGTTGCCGGTTGCCGTTTGCCGCTGCTTCTGCCTGTGGAATCAGACCCTTTGTTGCGGCTATGCCCCCGCTGCCTGGCTGATCCTTTAGGAAGCGTTTCACGCTGCAGCATTCTTAAGTAGTTTTGGCAATTATTTACAGCTACTTTGGCTCAGAGCTCCCCTTAGTGCCTGCCCGCTTACCTCCCTCCCTCCCGCTCCCTCTTTCATCCGCTTTAACCTGAACTCATCAAAAGGTTTTGCCGCACGGATTATTATTATGCTATGTGCCATGTGGCAGCGGGTTACTGCTACCAGTTTCCGTGTCTCGTGTTCGGGGGATCCATGAGATTCCGTGTGCTCCTACCCCCTCCGCTTCCTCCCTGTGCTCCCTCCTGCTGCTGTGTAGGTAAACTTTTGCATAGTTTTAATGCCGTGCAACGGATTAACAACAACGGCAAACTTTCATTTTGATCTACAAACTTTGTTGGCGGTTCGAGCTGAGCTGGCCCCACCAAGCCGCACGGTACAGTTCACCTCTGCCAGTTGCCAGCTTGCCAGCTCTCCGCCATGCCATCCATTGGCATCTCCATTCCCTGTCCCTCCCGCTCCCGCTCTCTCTCTCTTTCCCTCCCGTCAGCCATTTCAATCTCAGGTGGTAAACTGTTTGCTAAACATCAACAGCAATTTCCATGCTTTAACAGCAATTCAATTCCCGGCGCACATGCCCCATGGCTCATGCCTCATGCCTCATGCCTCATGCATACTTTAAACAGGGCATCGGAATGTGCCGAACATGAACATGGGCTCGATGCCGTGTCCATGTCGCCTGCATAATTCATTGGACAAGTTTTTTTCGGTTGGAGGGGGAGTTGTAAGTCATGGCTCAAGTTTTTGTCTAAATCGAATTAACTTTGCAAAATATTTGAGAAACTTTCACACCGTCCGGGCGGGGCACTCCGTTCGCTCTCTCTCTCTCTCTCTCTCATGTAAACGTGGGTCAATTAAAAATTATGCACAACCCAGCCCCGGATTCAAAGTAATTTCCGCAACAGAGAAACTTTCTCCACTCGGAGTCGGACTCGGACTCGGACTCTGGACCATCCTTAACATTCAACCGCACTGTGCACCGAAGCGCATTAAAATTAGTAACAAGCCATGCTCATTTGTGTCAACTTTGACTGTCATTATGCACTCGGAGCAAATATTGTTGGATGCCAAGAGAGAGGCAAAAGTTTTTGACCTGCCGTCCCGCCCACACCCTGCGCCCCGCCGCTGCTTGTGATTAGCCTGCTGGGCATTTCCTTGAGCAAAAATGTTGCAGGAGCATACAAATTCATATGCGGATATCCTACATGTCCTCTCTAGCCTGTAGTCTGAACGGAGTCTGTACTCCGCTGCCGGCAACTTCGGCCCGAGCCCGGGATAACTTCTGGCAACTGAATGTACTGCCGAGTAGTAACTGGAAACTGGCGGCAACCGGCAGACGGAAGTCATTCCCAAAGCCAAACAACAGTGACAGCAAAAGCCAGGAACCCCCCCTCCGCCACAAACCCATAGAAGCAACCGAGCATCTAAGCAGCCAAGCCAAGGCAGCGGACGCATTGCAAGACAAATTTCTATGATTTCAGTAATTAATTTGCCATTGCAAAGTTTGACGCACAACCGGGCAGGCACCCCAACCAAAACCAGTCTGGCAGCTCGGCAGTTCGGCAGTTTGGCATTCCGGCACTCTGGCAGTCTAGCGTAGAGTCATCCTCGTCATAGTCCGTCTGCTATTTCTGGTGGTTTCTAATTAATTGGACAGCTGTGCGGCTAAGCCGCCGCATATGGATACCACATACTCGTCCAACGTCCAGCGTCCAGCGTCCTGCGTCCACCCACAGCTTCCACCCACATGGCTGAAGGCATAAGTTGGACTCCTCCACCCGATTGGAAATGGGGTTTTGTGCTCAATTAGCCACTGACGCTCATTTGGGCCAACTTTTTGATGATGACTAAAAACCTCAAACCCTTTTGCCCTTAATTTAACTGAATGGCAATGGCAGTGGCAATGGGCAGTGGGCAGTGGGCAGGGAGCAACTGCCGCTGACTTTTATTTCGACATTTGTGTGAGGCCATGGCGTTTAATTAATTGTATTCCGACATGCAAAACTGTCGAAAATTTCGCCCGATCACATGCAAATGTCAGAGAGAGGTCAATGGGTGAAAGAGTGGAGCGCTCAATGAGCCAAAAGAAGTCCGACGCCCAATCAGACTCCGGCACTGATTGCATTCTAGCTCGCGAGTATCTGGGCTGTTGCAGCAATTTGCTTTACCTGGTTGGGCAAACAGCCGAACGATTAATTAAAAATTCAAATGACTGCAACTGAAGTTAAATAGATATTGTGAAATAATCCGACTGTCCAGGGGAGGGGAGAAGCGCGGCAAATCAAATGAATGGCTGGCAACCAAGGAGCGAACGATTGAACGAGGGCAAAAGCTACGCCGCTGAATAAAATGGAGGAGGAGAAATGCAAACTTTTTCGACGTCATTTTTAATGAATTTTCAACAAAATGTGCCAAACGTGTTGAGCGTCGGCAAATGGAGGGCAAGAACGAGAGTAAAAATTGCAATTAAAATTACCAAGCGAATGCCGGAGTCATAGCACACGGCGTGTGCTGCGAGCCAAGCAAAAGACCGAACAGAACGCGAGGCCAAAGGTACAGCAGAGAGAGGGGAGAGACTGCCGGCCAAATTGATAATAATTTGCACATTGATTGAAGCAAAAGCAAACTGCCAAAAGAGAAAGTGCTGCGAGTGGGTGTAATTAAAGAAATTTCACTGCCACCGAAGGTCAATCCAATCAATCGAAACTAAGGAAAAAAACTCTTCAGATACGACGGAATACATTTTCTAAACTGTTGCCATTCTTCAAGCATTCAAAGTTTAAATCGGGGTTGGGGTGGAGGGGGAGTAAAAGTGCGTGCAGAATTTCAAATTAATTTTCCACGACAACTTTTCAACCACTCGAAGAAGTAAAAGCCAGCACAGCAGAGAGCACAGAGCACAGAGCTGCTGCTGCTTTGTGATTTCCACAGAAGACCTCCGCGAAGACCACACAGAATTCCCATTCGCATTTCCCACTGCTCCGACATACCCTGTAGAACTGTGTGCCCGAAAAGGGTATATGGCTGCAGTCTGTCATGAAAATCCCTTGCAGTAGCTAGCAGGGCATGGCATGGGTTCAGCATTCCTTTAGTTGTTTTGCTCTAATATTATTTGCAACAAACAAAAGCCAACCCATGCCTTGGCTGCCATCTCCTGTGGCTCCCAGAGCTAAAATCAACTTCTGCAGCTGACTTTTGAGCGAAAACTTTTACTTAAAGCTGTAAAGGCTGATGGCCAAGCTGCCGGGCTGGCTGGATGCTGGATGGCTGGCTGGCTGACTGAATTTCTGGATAACTGGCCGGCTGCCGGTTGCCGGAGGGGCCGCAAATCTTAAGTGAAAATAAATAATTCACACCTGCAGCAATCTGGGAAGCTTCGGCCCGAAGCCTCGATGGGCTGCGCAGGGCATTGCTGGGGCAGGGCACACATAGATAGACATACAATTACCAACTTGCGGTGTAAAACTTCAGTTTCGAACTCTTGGCTAAATTGCGGTTTAAACTTGAAGCCGGCAAAGGTAACGAGAGACAGAGAGAGCGAGAGAGCCACCAGTGACCGAGCCGACCCTGGCGCGGAGGTGGCACAATTACGCCATTAACATTAACTAAAGGAAGAGGCGGTGGCTCTGACTCTGGCGGTAAAGGAAAGAAAAAAGCTGGGCAAAAACCCTGAGAAAAGCAAGGGAAATACACTTGCACAGAGGCAGCAGCCAACAATGCTAGGAGCCAAAAAGTTTTATTTTCTAAGAAATTAAGACTTAATTGGTAAAAACAGCAACAACAACGAAACAATAAAGACGCAGGACAAGATATTGAAGTCGGAGGGAGTGAAGGGTGGTTGGGCCGTGCCATGAAAAAACCAACATCAATGAAAAGTTTAAGCAAAACAATAGCAGGCAAGTAAACAAAGTCGATGAATGTTGCCTGAGTGCCCTCTCAGACCCACAAGAAGCTGAAAAGCCACCAAAGATGTGTACTACCAGTGGTAAGTACATACACACAAAAGTCAATACACTGAGCCAAAAACTAAAGCTAGTTTTGCATTTTTCCTAAGCCCAATTGGCGGTAAAAATTTAAAGTTTCGAAGAGAAAAAGTTTTAAAATTAATTAAATTTAAAATTATATTTTTTCACCCCCGTTCCTCTCAGTGTTCTTTCTGCAATATATATTTATGCGTTTGTAAGTCTTTTGTGTGATTGTATAAGAAGCTTTTGCTGCTCCGTTAGAAAGTGCTCGGCAATAGTTGTTACTCATACGCCATGTTGAACACAGTAATAATATCGACAGCACAAAAAACCAATAAAGCGAACACAAAGACAAACCCTCGAGTGAAGTCGAGACAATTTAAGAGTGCTCCAGCCATAATTATATCAAAAAATAAATACATATAGACACAAATACATGAATTTCTATCAACGAGAAATAAAAACGCGAGGCAAGCATCAGGCAAGTGAAAAAAGCCAACAGCCAAAACAAATAGACGTTGTTTAATTATTCCAAAGAGCAGAGAAAAAGAGAAAAAAGAAGTGTACACTCGGCAGAGTCCAGAGAGCCAAAGACGGCAAATTAAAGACATTTAAAACTTTTAATAGCTTAGGCGGCCTTATCGAGGCTGACACCAGAGCACCACAGAAATAGAGATAGAGAGAGAGAGAGAGAGAGAGAGGGTGTGGGGGTAAGGACGACAGCCGCAGACATGCAGAGACAAGAGACAAATTAAAACATGTCTTACAGGCACAAAGATATAACAGAATAAACAGCCAGGGCAGCAATAAGCAGAGTAAACAACAATATCACAGCAAAGCGAACATTAATAATATCAGTCAGTTGGCGGCGTAATTACATTCAGATTTACATAAATCTAAAGCTTTTAGCTCGCTTACGTGTATTTAAAAGCAGGATTTAAATAATGGAAACATTTACCTGAGGGAGAAACTGACAGATTGGAGCAGATAGAGCTAGAAAGTGCTTGCAGTTTTTTGTATATTTTCATCATGGCAAAATATAAATACTTTCGCGCTGATTTGAAGAACTTATAGCACACGTAAAGTACCAACTTCATAGGGCAAACGCACCGTTACCCAACAAATAATATTGCAAAAACCAATTCTTTCCGCCTATGGGCTAGGCTTCATTTGCTTTGTCAGCCTGGCAGCCACTGAAACTGCGGTCATGTTGTCGTTGTTTATGGGGCGCACATAAAATAGGCGGCACAAGTAAGTAATAATCGCCAGCATTTGCCATATTTCACAGGCAAATAAACTGGTTTCCAGTGCGTAAAATGGTTGGCCTGGGTTGGAATGGGTGGACACGCGCAAGGTTAGGCAAGCGAAATGTCATTTAGCAATTACATAACCAAGCAAACTGCCGCAGGGCAGGCTGGGTGGGTGGTTGGTCGACAGGCATTTCTCATTTAAGTATTTGCGCAAAAAAAAGTCTCTCGCGAACATTGCGCAATGCTCAACGCTCAGCGCTCAATGCCAATGCCAATGGCCGGGCAATTTCACATCAAATTTGGCGTCAATATCAATTACCAGAACGAAGGCACGTCAACTGTCCGGAAATGAAGGCATTTGTCAGAGCTCACAATTGGGCACTGTCGGAATAATTGCAAAACTAGCAACATCCACGAAATTACAGGGGAGGAGCAGCAAGGAGGAACGTGCCGCAAGACTCTTCCAATGCTCTGCTGCAGAAGGAGGCCTTGAAAATTTATCTGCGTTCAATTAAAAACTTTTCAAATTTCAATTAAATGTGAAATTGGCATATTTAGCCGAGACGCTTGACGAGTGAGAGCGAAGGACCAAGCCGGACGAAATGGAATCAAAATTCTGTAAACGAAAGGGAAAGGAGAGTGGAAGTGGAGAGCCAAAGGACCATTTACCATTCACCATTCACCATTCACTTTCTGGGCATAACTAAGCCTGGGGGATTATTTTGTCAATTTTAAATGTCCTGCCATTTACAGCATTCAAATTCAACTCGCCTTTTGTTATGCCCAGCTTGTTGTAGAAATGTTTATGAAGCAATTAGGGGCTCTGAACTGTGAACAATGCGCCGAAATGACTGCAACGGAAATTTAAAGACACCCAGAACAGCCCTAACCCACAAATTCCAATTGGTTGGGCCAGAGACTGAGACTGAGGCAGGAAGTCGAGCAAAGGCTTCGAAAGGGTTTTCTGTTTTGGCCTTAACCATTGTGCCGGCTCATCGTGACTGCAAAAAGATTAAAATCTTGTTACGCCTTTGCCTGATTTGGGCTTTTGTTGAGGCACAAAGATGACTTGGCTGGCTGGCTGGCTTTTATTTTCGTATCGGAGCACTCTGCTTCTCCCTTCTCCACCCTTTGCTGAAGTTAACTTTCTATGTTTTAGCCATGACTGTTGCCTGGTCTGGCCATTATCTGGCTCAGCTGCCTCTTACACACTTGAAGTTTTTGCTAGTTTTTGCCGCTGAACCTTAACACGTGTTTTAGGGGGGAGGGGACTTTCATCTTACCTTGGCGCGCATCTGGGCTAACACTTGGACAATGTCGCCGCGCTGACACGCATACATAAGACTGCTGCAGCCCTCGGCGAGACGTCTTTTTATGGCCGCCGACTGTGACACTGAATCCTGCCTGAATGCTGCTTCGATCAATGATGGTAGTGGCACTGGTAGTGGCTCTGTTTCTGGCACGTCCACTCGAACTTCCGCTGCCGCATCCGTGTCCGCATCCTGGCTGTTGCTCGGCATAGCAATGACTTTGTCTGGCTGCTGCTGCTGCTGCTGCTTGTGCCTGGCGCGTGTCCGACGTGGCAGTGGACTCTCGAATTGCAAATGCTTTTTCGCGGCCTTCAGACGAGGCGGTTTGACCGGTCCCTGTCCATGTCCCTCTCCCTGTACAATTCCCAAACCCGTCACGCGCTTCACTTCCGTCTTCGGACGCTCCTGCATCCTTTAATGCGGTTTATATTTGTGTTTGTTTCTTTTTCTACACTTTCTGCTCCTCGTATACTCGTCTTTGTGTTGGCTGTCGCTGGTTTTTTCACTCATTTTACGCTGCTTTGATGCATTTTCAGTATCCACTCTTTGCCACTTGGTTAGTTTTTAGCCACACAGCCGCCTCGATGCTGGCTGCTGTCTCCTGCTCCCTCTTCTATGTATAATTAAACACTAATTTGTTTGCTCACAACTGCTTGGTTATGGCTTCCTTGATGCGGGTCCTGCCCTGCCGCCGATAGTTTGCGGTTGACGCTGACAGTTTTGCTAGTTCAAAGTAAATACATTTTGGGCTTTTGAGCGTAAACGGAAGTGGCGGAAGTGCGCGTGCAACTAAAAGTCTCTGTGTGTCGCGTTCCGCGTGTGTGTGCTAATATGCGCACGGCTTTCAGTCGAACGCCTTTTAGATTTTCAACAGAACGCGCGGAGTAGCGCGTGCAGCAAGCCGCGGCAACGGGGCTCGTCAATAATTAATTTCGGTTTTTATCAAAGAGTGAGCAGCGCAAGGGACACACACACACACACACACACACTCATGCTGGCTGACTGGGAATAGCACTGGGAAATAGACAGCGAGGAGAGAGCAGCTCCAGCTACAGCTTCAAATCCCCTCGCACACATTCCCTCTGTGTGTGCTGCGTGACGGGGGCGTTGACAGGAGGCGGCGCAATGTTGCTTACATAAAGTATGCCATGAAAAATTCAATGTCCCCAGCATTTGATTTAAATTTCCCTTTTCCCTTTTCCACACACACCCGCGACTCGGCGCACATTTCACGCGATATCAAAGTGAATTTCTGTCTGTTAAATCGCGCGGAAAATAGTTTTCAAGCAACACTGACAAATTCTTTTGCTTATTTTTGTTTTCTTTGCCACAAACTTTTTAGTAATCATTTGAATGCGTTCAAGGTGCTTAAGCAATGAAGCAGGAGGACCGGCAGCCACAGCCGCTTAATGAAACCGATCAACAAAAAGGAAAGGGGGGAACTCTGCGAAAACCTATCGAACTGATTGCAAAACCAAAATTAAATTATATAAACACAAGAGCGCGAAAGTGAATGGAATTGGAATTGGGGAATGAAAGTGGGAATTGGGGAACGGTTGAATGGGATTCGGATTCGAATTCGAATGCGGATTGGGATTGAGCAGGCGCTGCATTGATGGCATTGGCGATTGCCGCAGATTAAACTGGCAACGGCTGCGGCTTATTCCGAGTCTGTTTCCCCGGCTTCGATTGTTGCCTTTCAAGCGATTTCCTCATCCTCTTGCAGCGCACCACTGGATTTACATTTCATTTGGCAGACAAGGCGGCTGGCCGCTGCTCTGTGCTGCGCCACTTGATGATGATTTTGGTAAGGTTTACGAGGCGTTGAACAGCCACAGCTATGGCGAAGCAGACGAAGGGAGTGCGAGTCGGGCGGGCTTTTAATAAATTAATAATAAAAAAAAATAAATAAAAAAGAAGCAGCAAAGGCAGCAACTCACAGCAGCAGAAGTTTCTCTTGGAAATGCAATAAAATGTAACTTTTTTTTTGCTCTCAACAAAAGGCAGTTTGAAGTTTGAGTCCATTAGCTGGGGGGAAGAAAGGGGAAGGCCAGGCCAAAAAACGATGATAAAGCAATCATCAGAGAAACGAAAGTAACGAAGCAACTTGCTTTCGGTTTTTTTGCTAAGGCAATCGAGTAAATTTGGAAATTGAGTGGCAGCCAAGAAGTGCAAATGGGGCAGAGGCTGGGGCTTGGATTAACATTATTGCAGAATAGCAATTAAACTGCAGCTGGCACACACGCACAAGCAGCAGTCATTACGGATAGTCCTCTGTGTGTTTTGGGCAAACTGTGGAAATGGGCATCTCATAATCATTAAACTATTTTATGGTGTTGCCATAATTATTCTATTATTAAGTACCACAGCATTTGTCATGCACGCAATGCCAAGAATTTCGACAAGCAATGCCCCCGACCCCCCCTGTGGTTGCTGCTGTTGTTACAGTAGTTGTTGCAGCTGTTTATAAATGATTAAACCTGGCCCACGTTGCGCCAGCCAGGAGTCTGAGGAGCCCTGAGGCGGAGGCCTTGGCCATGGGCCCGGCCCCTTGTCGAATGTATCTTTGCGGGCACACACAATGTCTGTGATTGTGTGGCGGCGGCAGCCTCAACTATTCAAGTGTGTTGGTGTGGTTTTCCCTCTGCACCCACTCTGTTTGTGGGTGTAGATATCTGGCTGTGTGCGCTGTGTGTGCGCCGTGTGTGTGTGTGTGTGGATGCTGTTAAACGCAAACTTAGCCGCTTGGCAAATAAACATTTTAGCAAATTTACTACCAAACTGACAGCTGTCAGCTTTATAACCACCATCAAACAATAGCAACAACAAGCAGCAGCAGCAGCAGCAGCAGCATGTGGGGAAATGTGTTGGCAAAGGTGTGCCCACACCGCAGCAGCAGCAGTTAGTAGTGGTATTTGCCCAGAGAAATCGCAGGGAGAGAGAGAGAGAGAACAGCGACAACTAAATACACACACACACACACACACAC
The DNA here is from genome assembly GCF_008121235.1 of Drosophila subobscura. Taxonomy (NCBI): domain Eukaryota; kingdom Metazoa; phylum Arthropoda; class Insecta; order Diptera; family Drosophilidae; genus Drosophila; species Drosophila subobscura. The sequence goes on along the minus strand of NC_048533.1, from coordinate 22,401,347 downwards.
ACGGAGGAAGGTAGCTAAAGTAGCTAAGCACACAACAACACACAACATTACACCCCACACACACACACACATGGACGTTGGGCTACTGCTTCGGCTTCTGCTGCCAGGCAGTTTCACCCACTTAACACTTCATTGAAAAACCACTCAAAAGCCACTCCACCCACACGAGTGCCACGACGTCCGTGAGGCTCTCTCCCCTGTACAGCCGTGCAAATAAACGTTTCCCTGTGTGTATGCGGATTGGATTGTGCTCGACTACACCATGACTATGCGACTATTTTCACCCCTTCCCCCTCTTTATGTGTGTTTGTCACGGGAGTAGCTGCTGCTAGCCGCTGGGAGATGGCGCCACTGGTGCAGCTGCTTTATGATCCGAATGGGAAGAGAGAGAGAGAGAGAGAGAGAGAGAGAGTAACATTCTCCGTGGCAAAGGCATGCCATCCAGCTAATTTTCCCAGAGCTCAAAGCATTCCAGCCAGCTCTTGGCTTAGCTGTGGGAGAGCGCGAGCGAGAGCGCGTTTACTGTCCACCGTTAAAAAAACAACAAAATAAAAATCACACAAAATGTTTGACATTTTCCTGAGAAATTTTGCTGGCTGCTGCGGTGCGTTTGAGTTTCTGTTTTGCCCATTTCCCCTTTGGGGAACGTCAAGTGCAGATCTTTTTCGCGCGCGGTATTTCGGTTTCGGGTTAATTACACAAATGTTGCTCAAAATTTATATTAAATTAAGAAATCTCGAGTCGCTCTTTGGCACTGGACAGGTGGGCAAGCGGGCCACACGGGGAGCACACACAGGCTCTACTGGAATCCACTGCACAACTGGCTGCCGCCGGCGCACAGGTGTGTCCGTGGCGCGGTGTGAGTGCGTTTCGTATGGGGCAACTGGACGGGTGGTTACACTGGTCGTTGTGTGAGTGTGTCTGTTGTGTGTGTGCTGTGTGGTCGGTGCATGCTCCGTGTTATTGTGTTGGACGCCACAGTTGCCATGGCGATGGACAGTGAGCGAAATGGCCACTCGGCGGGACATGCGTCGGTGCTGGCTCAGGTCTGCTCAGCTCGTTGCCGAGTCCTTTGCGTGTCAGGAGTAGTCCAATCAGCGGGGCAAAGTTTACAAAAGTTTGGTGGCATAATTGGGTTAATACCCCTGCCATTTATTGGTTTTCGATTCGATGGAAATCATGGCCAGGCACAGTGTGGAGTGGGCCCCACAGTGCCCCAGTGCTTAATGCAACATTGGTGCACTTGATTTACGTGCTACAAGTTGTAGTGGTGACGCAAATTGAAATGGCAAACTGTCAGCTACATGGAAACGTTGCTGGCCGTTGCTCTGCTGCCAAAACAAAGGACTTAACTGCCCTGACACACTGAGGGTTAAACGTTTAAATTTCAATTAAGTCGAAAGCCCCACACACACACTCCACACTCCACTCAGTCGACTCTCCACTCAGTCGAGACCCCATCAGCTCCATCAGCAACAGCAACAGCAAAACGTTACAGCTCATAAATTTCTTGACTTGTGTCGGGATGTGTTAGTTTGGCCGACATTCTCTGCTGCCACTCGTGGCAATAGCAGCTAAAGCCAAAGCCAAAGCCAGAAAAAAACCTTGCCCCACCACTCGTGGGGGTACGTCAAAGGCAGGAGAGTGCCAGAGCAGAGCAAAGCGGAGTTGAGCTGCTGCCCGAGGGAGCAGAAGCAGCAGTAACCCTGGCTAAGGCGGCCAGTCACTTAAATGCCCCAGAAATAAACTGAAACTGCACACAATGTGCACAAGTTAAGGCAACTTTTGGCAGCTGCATTTGAACACTCACAAAGGGCTCTAGAAATATGTGAGCAAAACGAACATGGAATGCTCTTACTCTAAAGATGATTGGCAGACGATTAAGGGGTACCTTTGGAGGTTCTGCCATGCGCTGATCTTAAGCAATCTTCAATGAATCTTCAGTAATAAAAAAGCTTAAGGTTTATCCTCTGTCTGCGTGGGGCACACGTTTTTTTGGGGCGTAACCACAGCGCTGACATTCTCCGGGCAGCTCGCTGCAGTGCCTTTCATTAAAGTGGAGCACCACTCTGACTGCCATCCCAGCCCTTTGCTTGTGCCCCATGATTATCTGGCTGCCCACCTGCCATCACCCTGCCCACATATGCGTGCTGCGGCTTATGCATTTATGCGACTGAACCTGGCATCTCATTGTGGACTCTTGTACTGGCTCTCCATACCCGTACCTAAGCCCCCGCCCTTTGTCGACTCGTACCCCCGCATTGTCTACTTGTTGATGATGTTCTAGCCAGAGCTGGCACATGGGGAAGCATTTGCATGTTGGTGCCAAGCGAAAAACAACAGACACCCGCATACTAGACACTCGCTCACTCGTACACTCGACTCGACTCGGCCTAGTAAGACACATGCGAGGGACTCGACTCTGTTTGTTTTTGCCTGTCCTACCTAGGTGCTGGGTTTTGCTGCCTTCTTGGGTTGTTCGGGATGTTCGGGGGTGCTGTCAAGTTGTCAGTTGTTGGACTCAGGAACAGAGCCAACTATGACTGCCCGGGTGGATGACTTAAAAGCTCTGACAGGTGCACTCAGGCACGCACTTGCCGCATGCATACCGTCGCTACTTTGTTGTGCTAATCCTATTGGCACGATGTTGGCATACTCCATCAGCAACATTGTACCGTGTATATTCATAGCCCAATTCATGCACAGCACAACCTTTAATCCCCCCAACACCCACACCAGCCAGCCATCTGTCGCTTTGTTGCTCGCTTCATCAGTCACTTTCCCGCAGGACAGAGTCAGAGAGTGGGAGAGTGGCAGAGTTTCCACTGTCTGACAGATGCGCTGTCAGTTTTTCACCTTCATTTAGCCTTCCATAATTGGATCAAAGCATAATAATTACATAGATCATTGGCCCGCATTGCTGTTGCACTTTCCACCGCACAAAGTCCCCCCACAGCGCGCTGACTTAATTGAACCAAAGGACAGGGCAGGGCAGGGCAGGTGGCAAACTAAAAGATTAATTATCCCTTGCATGCAGCACACACACTGGCAGTTCCCACTGGCTGCAAATTCCCCCGTGGGTAACGGCATGCCAAGTGCTGATTTCACTTAATTGCTGACACCTTTCAATGGGGGGTTCAATTGAGACCCGCCGGCGGGTATCTCTTTCTGGCTGTGTATCCCTTGGCGTTGCATCTTTCACTGGCGACACAATTAATTTGCCCTGCCAGAGACATTGCAATTAAATTTTTTCATTAACGCGGAATGCCCACACATCCCACCGATCCACCCACAATCGAAGCCGCAACAAAGGCGACCGACCCATGCATCGCTAAGCGGCTTTGTCTCATTATCTTCAAGGTGCACCACCACCGCACACGTATGTAAAGGGCGAGCAAATTAAGTGTTTCAATTCCGTTGAGATTTTCATTCCATTTCCGCTCACACACACACAAAGTTCCTTTTGGTTTTTGCACTACTCTGGTAGGGGTTTACAGTGCGTATCGCCATCAAAAATAGTTAACAGCATTGAAATGCTTTTAGCTAAAATGCGTTGCGAGCTCTCTCTCTAAAAAGTTCCAGCCAGAAGCCTGAGACAGACTTTGCCATGCCTCTTCCTCGTCTCGTTTAATGCGTGGAAAATAAAATTATTTTGAATTTTATGCTCGGCACACCCATGGCCACAACAGCCCCAAAAACAGGTGATAATATCGCACTAAACGCCTCTGCACACCTTGGCAGCGCTTTAAATTCCCTGCCACACAGCGTGCCACACAGAATTTTGCAACATACTTAGCGGGCATGAAGCGGGCAGCTGGAGGGAGGCAAAAGTTTAAACTGTTCACAATTTTGCTTTGTTTTTTTCGGACCAGGCGTCCGTCCCACTTTTCCCGAAAAAAAAAATGAAAACTTTTATGAGAAATTGCAGCGAGCACAATAAATATTTCGTTTGTGTGTGTTTTTCAAAATATGTATGTCCGAATTTTGTGTGTAAATACACAAGTTTCTTCTGTATTTTTTGTGTCATATATTTTATTAGCATAAAATTCATAAAGCGCTTTTCAAAGATTTTTTCTCTCTGTGTTAGCCCGGCCGCCAGCTAAATTGCTGTGGCACAGAAGCTTAAAGAGAGCACCCGAAAAAGTGAATTAAATGAGGATTGGAGAGTTGCTTAAAGTATTCATCGGATAAAAAAATGTACACTAGACTTAGAGCCATAATTCCTGCTGGTTTTGATTTGGAAAATGTCTTAAGAATATCTAACCCGCTTTTAGTTGTGTATTCAAGCATTTTAATCACTTTTACTTACTCTGGGAAACAGCTTAAAGCTCTCCTTAAAGATCTTCTCGTTTGAAATCTTTCTTCAGTGGCTGCCACACCGCACCACCAGACTCTCGCCGCTCGTCGGTTGTATTCACTGGTAATTGCTTTTCCTTTCAGACATAGTGTGGCAGGATTAACGCTTTCTCTGTCGTGTGGATGGTACGGGCTGTGGATGTGCCACCTGTGTAGCTCCTTCTGTGTAGCTTCTGTGCCGGGAACCAACAAACAAAAAACTCCAAATGAATTTCAGCAACGGAGAGAGAGAGAGCGAGACTGCCGCGAGTGAACGAAAGTCGACCGCAGAACTGGGTGGAAAAATTCGGGAAAAACCGCAGCCCATGCGAGTGGCAGGAAGAATGCAAAGCAAAAGCTGGATGGGATGTAAGAGGAGAAGGGAAGCTCTTCTTTTTGGCCTCCTTTGGGCACTAAGCCTGCAAGCTTGCAGGTAGCAGGTGCGACTACGATGTCGATGCGTCGCGTTGCTGGCCAACTTCGAATCCAAACTGACCGCAAAACATTTGCACTTTGGACTTTATGCCAAAGAAGACGACGACGATGGCTGTGGCGGCGGCGGCGGCGGTAGGGCCCAGACGACGTCGACGGCGACGTCAGCTGATGCCTCAGCGCCAAATAATAACAATAAAAAACCCAACCAGAAGGCAGTTAAAACCAAAAACGCGAATCGAAAGCAGAGCCTACTGCAATGCAAATGTGTGTGTGATGGTGTGTGGGGCAGAGGCGCAGTGTTGCAAAAGGAAATTATGGACGCGTTGTTGGTGCCACCGCTGTCGCTGCCACTGCCGCTGTTGTTGTTGTTGTTGTTGTTGTTGTTGTGCTAATTTGTGTTTGCGGCTTTCGCACATCAAACAACAGCAACAACGAGAACGAGAACGAGAACAAGGAGCGAGCAACCGCCTGTTGTTGCTGCTTCTGTGCTGTTCTGTTCTGTGCTGTTGGCCCCCATCGTTGTGGTTGTCGGTCAGCACGAAAAATGAAGTTGACCTGCTTTCCGACGCTTTCAAATGTGGCACAAAGCAGCCATGCCATGCCCACTCCCCACACAAACACACACACAACGCACGCACACACACACACACACACACACACATGGGCACACTTTTTCGATGGAACACTTCCGAGCAAATTTGCATGCCTCTGTTGATATTGAAATGCCGAGGCAAAGTTGAACTCAAAGCCAGCCACCCACTCGACCAACCGTCAGTCGAGACGGTCGACAGTGGGGCAAAGCCAAGTTGAGGAAAGTTAAGGAGAGCAAAGCCCCCAGGAAAGCCAGAGGCGAGACGGCTCTCACTTTTTCTCCAAAGAATCTCGCCATTTGCAGGCGATAAACACGTAACACGAAAGGCAAACAGAATAAACAAGGCGGGGCCGCAGCGCAGTCGGCGTCGACTTGGACGTCAAAGTCAAATGTTAACGTTAACGAAGACGGCATGCAAATTTCGGCCAAGAAGTCTGTGCAGTGCAGCGACTTGGCGCGGTCAACGCCGCTGCTCAGGAAGTCGTTAGAGCGGGAAAGGACACGGCAAAGCGGCAACCTTTGTGGGTAAAAAGCGGCCCGAAGTGTGCCACAAAAAAAGAGGCAGGAACATGTGGTAAAGCTTTGAATACACTAACAGCTGGACTTTGCATATTTTAATAGCTTAAAATGAAGTCAGAAAATCATAGAAACAGAAGCGATAAAATTATATTTGGTACTTCATTGACTCCTCTCAACTTCGTTGCAGAAATTAGAGCTGCTCCCATATCGCTTCCTTCTCTACATTCGACAATACCCTTTGCAAGAGTACAACAATGGACAAAAACAAACAGCGACAAACGCAAAGCAGTGTCCCGCTTTTGACCACGAATAAATCAGTGAGCCAAACATTGTACGGGCGAGAACTTGGCACAAATCCATTAGCATTAACACTCACATTTTTGCTTTCAGAGTCGCATGCATGGCACGAATACGGAATGGAATAATGGAAATCTATTTACGTAAACTTGGCCAACATACCTGTCCTGGGCAGGGCTGGGCTGGGCTGGGCTGGGTCGAGCGTTTTGCCTTTCACTTTTTCACTTTTGTGGCTGTTGCTTAACAAACTGGGCTTTTAATAAATTCATTACTCTGGCACTTTATGGGTGCACTCTCCAGCAGTGGCAGCAGCACCACCCTTGGTGTGCAGAGAATCCTGCATTGGTTTAGTGCACTGCCCGACATTACGTATACGCCCCGTACATTTATGAACAATCAACTTTATAGCTCCACAACGACTTTGTATGTGCCTGCTGGTTGTGTGTCTGCTTGTGTGCTGCTGCTCCAGCTCCCCAGAGCAGGTCCTGTTTTATTGGCATTTGCACTTGTGTTTGACTTTTCTAAGATATTTTCAATTGAAAGTTGTGTGTCGCAGGGAATTGTCTGTGGAGCTTTGGGCGTTGTCTGCCGCATCCGCATCGTCATCGCCTGGCAAGAAGGAGGACACACACAGCAATTTAATGGATGGCAACTGACGGATGTTCCTCGGTGTACGAGAAAAATGGGATAAAATAGAGACATCCAGCGGAGAGTATTGAATTGTAAACACACATAAATTCCAGCAACGCGGAGTAAAACTTTGATCAATCCAATGGAAATCCACTTAAAGTTTCACCAAAAATATATTCATTTCCGATGGAAATTTTATGGAATAATAAAGAGGTTTCTGGGTTAAGTTTTTGGTATTGATTCAGCGGCAATTGGCATAATAAAATGTATTTAATTTCCCCAACCAAAATGACATCTAATTGCCCATTTGGGCCAGTTCCGCCAGCCACTTACATCACTTGGCTGCAATCAGAGCGCACTTAGGTCCAAGGTCAGCATTTTCCAAGAGGGCATTTAAAAATGTGTTAGCCGGGACAACAGAGAACAGAGAACAAACGACACGACAAACTAAAATTTCGCCCGATTAAATCTTGAAATGAAATAAATTATTGTGTGCACATCGCAGCAGCGTACTGACCCAAATACAACACACAAACACACACACACACACACAACAACACGAAAATGAGAATGGAGAATGGAGCATAGAGAATTGGAATGCGAATGCGAATGAGAGTGGGATTGGGAATGGGATTGGTAAAGGACCAACGACAAAACTCTGGCTGCCATTGCCAGCTGATTATCGCTAATTGTGCCCAAGGAAATATAAATTAAACGAGAACGCTGGGCCAGGACCCAAGCGATACAGGGACAAAGCAGGAAACGGACATCGCCTGGCCACTGGTCGACCCGCGCTTAAATTAATTTGAAACGAGTCTTTAAATATTCACTGCAATTTATTTGATCGATAATTGAGCAGGACAAGGCTGGCGATTTGCGGACAAATTGCCGGGCCTTTGATGAGCAAGAGATTGAGATTAATTGAGCCACCCAAAAAATGGGAGCAGCAACATTTGCTTTCAATGTCAAACTGGCTCAGAAGCAGTCTAGCAACAGCCGAGCGGGACTCATTTAGCATAAATCAAAAAAAAAGTTTACACACTTTGGAAAGCAAACAAAAAGCAATGAGCCAGGTAGGCTATCAGATCAGACTTTCTCTTGGCTTTCCCCACACTAAAAATCATTGTATTTCCCACAACGAAACAGAAACAGTCGAAGCCTCTGAAGGTTAACAAAATTTCGGTGTTACGAAAAATGATAGGTTTGGATAAAAAGAAGACAGCCAAAGACTGCATTGTGCCCAACAATTCTGTGCAGAACATCCAGAAGCCGGGCTACTACGATCCCACAATCAACGCCACGGACCCCAAGCTCAGCGGCATCATGACACACAACTGTCCCTACTGCGAGAACCTCGCCAAGAACTTCCTCTACCTGGAGAGCCTCATACGCAACAACAAGGAGTCCGCGCACAAGTGCAGTGTGTGCCACGCCTCACTTAAGTATCTGGAGCACGTCAATCGCAATGTGCGGCAGGTGTTTGGCAACTCTGAGTCGGTGGTGAAGGCAGATCGTGCCTTGAGCGCCACACCACCCATGCTGCCCAAGTACTCGGTGACGCCAATGGCACAGCGGGCCTCAGGCGGTGCCGTTCTGTCACCGCAAAAGTCACTCAAGACCCTCAAGAAATCAAAGTCAAAGACAAAGTCCGCAAAGGGGCAGAAGTCTGCTAAGCCGCTGAAGTCACTCAAGTCGCTGAAGACAATCAAGACCGCTGGAAAGGCGCTAAGCAAGGCGCTGAAATCCTCCAAGTCCGGCAAGAGCTTGGGCAAGAGCAAGCAGCAGCTGAAGACGGCTTCCACGAGCCAAACCGGCCGAGGGAAGATGGTGCTCAAGCAGAAGTACAGGAAGGCGGCGATCAAGGCACCCGGTCTGGCCGCCGGACGCTCCAAGATTGCTGCCAGTCGCTCCAAGATGGCAGCCAGTCGCTCCAAGATGGCAGCCAGTCGCTCCAAGATGGCAGCCAGTCGCTCAAAGATGTCCGCCAGTCGCTCGAAGATGGCCGCCAGTCACTCCAAACTGGGCCATAAGGCTGGGGCCAAGCAGAAGCAGAAGCTGCCCAAGAAGCGATCGCAGGCAGTGCCCACGAGCATCAACTGGAAGCTGCTGAAGAAGAATCTGCCCAAGCGGATTCCACTCGTCAATTAGGTCTCTACACAATGCTGAACTTCTTTAACAAAATTCTCAGTCAATAAATTAAATCCATGCCAAACTTTCTTTTGGGTTTTTGTGTGTGCTCAAAAATCATTGGGAAAATAAGTCAGCAAGTCAGAGACTGCAAAGACAATTCAGTCATAAATGTACACATGACTCAGTCAACAGATTTTTGAGTTTAGTCAAATTGAATTTTATTTTGTGAACAACAGAACCACAGCCAAATAATTGCTTAAAAATGGCTGACGATGATAAGGACAAGAAAAAGGAAGTGGTGGGTATCCTGACACTGAAAGCTACACCATTTCCTCGATCCCTCATGCTCTTGCTCCTTGCACAGATCGACAACCGGCCCGAGTTCTTCTGGAACTATGTGTCCAAGACTATGCGCCTAAAGCTGGAGAAATGGACCAAGCTGATGTCCACGAACGAGTACAAGGTAAGCGCGCTCCAGAGACTAATTGTAGCTGTGGGGAAAAGCATTCGCCTGGGGCCAAATGTCCAGTCGGTTACACGTCGCTGCGCGTATGAATAGAATTTATGCGCAAATGTTTACCCTTGCAGAGGGTTGGCTTGGGGTGGGTGCAAAAGGTCACGTGCAGCAGATTCTTGCTGCGAATTTGCAGGGCCTTTTCACCGCCTGCGGTTCATTTGACGGCCCCTGCGGCATATTTACTTTGATTTTGGCGCATTTACAGTTTGCATAATTTGGCTCGGCTGTGTCGGAGTTTGTCCCTTTTGGAATTCATAATTTGAAAAATTATGCACCAGGTGCCGGGTGACGTTTGTGGCAAGAACCTTGGGGACCCTTTTGTTTGGGTTACATTTTTGTTGTTTTTTTGTTGGCCCTTCTTTCGTCTTTTGAATTGCTACGAGAATGTTGGCTCTGTTGTTGGCGTTGGCGCGCTTTTAATTGTTGCAAATATTATTTTTATTTCGAGTGTTGACAAGCACGCAATTAGCGTCCACCCACAGCCCCGTTTGACCCCGTTTGTTTAAAGATTTTTACTGCGTGCCACCTGGCAACGGTCAGTCAAATGGCCCAAAAACCTAACTTCAATTTTCATTTAACGACCCACCAGCGAGGCAGTGGCAGAGGCATTCCCACCAGCAGCAGTGTGCACAACGAGCGAGTCCAAATATTTTCACAATTTAAATGCCAGTGCACCACTCGGCCCAGGATGTACCGTGTGGGTTGAGAATGGGTGGACTGATGGCTACGGAAAGCGGCTAAGCAGATTGCCAGCCTAACTGACTTTGGGGCCGCGGCCGGCAGTTTGACAATTTTTCGCCATGCGCGCTCAAATATGCCGCATACGCAGCTGAGGCCCCCAAAATCCTCGCATCGAGCCTACATTTGTTTATGTGCCACCTTCATGGCGGACCTACGTCAGTGCCCGAACATCCCATATCGTATATATTCCACTATAAAGCCCATCCTCAACCATTGTCCGGCCTAAAAACAGCGGCGGCGGCGGCTGAGGGGTACCCTCCTCTCTGTGTTTGTGTGGGTGCGCGCTTCGCTGGCCATTTGGATAAAACTTATTAGACACAAGTGTATTTAGCCCATATGCGTGCGGCCCCCGTCTGTACACTGCCAGCTACCCCCAGTCCCCTCCCTCACTCGCTTTAAGGGTTTATGTAACTAACTGCGGGCCAGTCTCCGGGCGTACTTCGAGCTGCGCACACAACGAGAAACGGCAGAGGATGTTTGCGCCAAGTTTTCACTTTGTTGTGTATATTTTGTTAGGCAATTTTATTAAGTATCTGCGTGGCAGATTTGTTTATATACTTTCTATATTTATTGTGTGTTTTTTTGCTGCCTCTTGTTCTGCTTTTTGCTAAGTGCACGAGGCACGCATCTCCATGCATATATCAAATGGCTGATGCGCGGCAGCATTTGGGGGGGCGGTTGTGCATTTGAACAGAAATAATATTTTGCTGCCAATTTTGCTGCCTGCTCTGGGCTCGTCTCCAGTGGCGACAGTGGAGCAGGCTGGCTAGCTGGCCCGGCACAATTCCTTTGTAATTAGATAACGTAACACAGAGGCGACCGCAGCACTTCCGCTCCCGCTTGCACGCTGCTTGGTAAGGATTCAGTTGGCATCAGCGTGGAGTGGCCGCGCGGGAGGCGTTTACTGGGATGCGCCTAGCTAGGCACTTTTGCCACACCCCAATGACCACCACCACCAAAGCCCGGCCCTGCTCCTCTTCGCCATTGCACGCGTTGCACATTTTGGCCGCGTGTTGCACATTTTCGTTTTACGTTTTACGTAAAATGTTGAGAGCCTTTTCTGATTATTTTGCAAAATCGCAACATTTACCGCCGTGCAGCCTGCTGTGCCCCACCTCCTCACGCTGTTGTTCGTTGGCAGTATAATTAGCCACAGTCCCAGCCTCCCACACACAGACAGGGGAACACACCGGTGTCCCACTCCCTTGCCGTTGTCCAATTTCCCCATTCTGCACACTCGAATGGCTTTTCAAGCGATTGGGATTCGCCAATTCCTCTTCGACAGGATCTGATAATGGAGTTCCTGAACGATCCGAACCAGCATCGCCTGATATTTACCATCAATACGGGCGGACAGCTGTATCCCTCGTTCAATTTTCCCTCAAAGCCGCGCACCAAGACGGCCTACTTCATACGCAATTCAATGCCCCTCACACTGACCGAGGAGAATATGCTAAATGTGAGTATTTCCCTACACTTTCTGGAGCACTAATGCAACCCACTTTCATCGTCTGTTAGTCCCTGATGATTGGCGATCTGCTGCCGAATCCATTGAAAAATCTGTCGGTGCTGCTGGATGAGGTTTTCTTTCCGCTGCTGAACAACCCCGCCAATCAGGTGGGCTGGACGAGTGTGATTGCCAACGACATGAAGACAGAGTCACAGGAGATGCGCAATGGCATTGCCCAGATGATGGGATTGGTTATCAATCGAACCATATTACCCCTGCCCATTTGTATGAACGAGGTCATGGATGCCGCACCGGCCGTAGCCGCAGGGTTCGTGCCACACAAATTGCTCTTTTGATTACGTTTCGTCAGAGTTGTCCCCCACCCGCCTTGCAGGGACACTGCTGTGGTTCATTCCCAGATGAAGCATTCACTCGAATTCATGGTTGTCAAATGGCTCGATGCGGTGGAGGATATGGTTAACATTAAGCCAGACCAAAAGATATACTCCAAGGAGAAGTTCCCCCTGACCGAGGCCATTTTTGCCTTCTGGGAATCACGCCTGGAGAATCTGGAAAACCTCGCCGATCAGCTGGGCGACAAGCGCATCAAGACAATTGGCTTTGTCCTCGAGAAAATTCAATCAATCTTTGAGCAAACATATCGCCGCATAGTGGAACTTGTGCTCGATGCACTGGCCGAGGCCAGGGACATCACAAAATGCCTGTCGGCACTGGTAAGAGAGAGAAACTCAAGCCGTCGTGCAGGGTGTGGGTATGATTACCCTTTCTTATTGCAGAAAAAGAAAATGGATAAGTTCGAGGCGAATGATTTGGATGAAAATAGACCCGAAATTCGTCCACTGATGCTGACGGTGGGCCTGGTGTGGGGACATTCGCGTTACTTTCACACTCTGGATAATATGACGCTGTTTTTTAATGCCTTTCACAACTCACTGATTGAGTGCGCCATTCGCACCATAGAGCCTGACGCTTTGTTTCAGGGCGACATAGACGAGGCCTACAGAAGGATCTCCACGAACATTGAGCACTTGGAGTATTACAAGTGGGTTTCAGTCAGATTAGCACAGAAAGTTCCCTCTACTCCCTTTACTTTAAACCTGCAGAAGCATCTACCAGGAGTGCCGCAACACGTTGAAAAAGTTCAAAATTGGCACCACCTTCAATTCGCAGGACTGGACCTGGCACCCAGAAAAAATCTTTACACGCTTGGATGCATTCATGGAGCGGCTGCACGTACTGAAGGAGGTGTTCAACACGGGCCGCGACTTCATCAAGCTGGAGAAAATTGTAATGGGTGGCCTCAGGGGGCGGCAGATCACAGCCGCACTGGAGAAAATCCTCGAAGACTTCAACAGCACGTATCGCGAGTGGACGAATATTCAGTACAATCCGCTCGATCCCGATGCGGAGAACTCGCACTTCGAAGAGGATCGCTTGAAGTTCCAGGACAAAACGGACATCATGGAGCGCATGATATCGTTTCAGTTCGAGAAGGCTCTCGAGGACACACACGAGCTGCTGCTGGGCGGCTCGCTGCTTATGCGACCCGTCATCAAGGCTCACATGGATCCCTTTATGCATGTCATAGTGGATGACTTCGAGGAGGAGATTATGAATGTAAAAGAGGACTTTAATGAGTTCAAAAGCGCCTATTTGACAAAGGGTGTGGATGTAAGTACAGTAAATTAGAGCTAAAGCTTTGACTATCTTAAGTTTTTCTTTGCTTTTGCCAGGAACTACAAACCGATGATTGTTTCCCCAAAGTTTCGGGCGCTGTGTCGTGGCTCAAGAAGCTCAGATATCGCATAACAGCCATGAATAAAGAGCATGAGATGTACGATTATCCGTAAGTATTCACACTCTATTCAAATACTTCCATTATAAATACTTTTTCCTGCAGCCTCTTCGCCAATGAACACGGTGCGCATGTCATGGACATCTACAATCAAATGCTGAACGAAATTGATGATTTTATTAAGCAAATATTAGACAAGTGGATGGTGGAATGCTGGCAGGGCATTCAAGAGGACATGGCTCTGACGCTGCTGCTCAAGGACGAGGAGGGAAAGATCAGTGTTAATTTTACGGAGCGCCTGAAGATAGCGCTGAAAGACATCAAAGTGCTGCGATTGCTCGGCTGTGAGATGAACCCAAATTTAATGCAATTCTTTAGCCGCGAAGAGGAGCTTTGGGTGGGCTAAACGGAGGAATTTTCGAATGCTTTAATATTCTTTTTTAAACCATTTTCTCCACAGCAAGCACGCATCAAGCTGTTGCGCATTGCCGAGTGGTACAACGACACCAATGAGCGTGCTCATCCCACGGAGAAGGGACTGATTGCCGCTGAAATGTCGCTGATTGAGCAGCACATTGCACCAATGATTAGTTCGATTACCTGGAATGAGTTTAGTAAGTTCAACAGATGATCCCATCCCACCTGTAGCCACCACTCGTACCCCTCCTGCCACAGGTCAACGCTACATTGTGATGATCTTCAAGATGGTCAAGTACTTGCACGATCGTCTGGTTGCTGCCCAGGAGAATCTGCAGGCCATCAAGGACAGCATTCGCAGCTGGGGCAAGGTGACACTCTTCCAGCGTAAGGACTTGAATCCGCGACTGCTGCTGCACACAGATCCACGGGAACCCATCCTGGAGGAGCGTGCAGCTCTGGCAGCCATTTCCCAGCGACTGATTGATCTGCTTATGTACGTCAATCTGAAGCTGTTCTTTGACATTCCACGGCGCTACAGCCTGCCACCGGGGGAGCATGGCGAGGAGGAGGATGAGGGCGATGGCATTTGGCCGCCGTTGGTCAGTCTCTCCGTGATGACCACGGTGCAGGTGAAGAAGAAACACGACGGTGACGACGAGGAGGAGGACGAAGAGGAGATCGAAGAGGAGCAGTCGGAGAGCGAGGAGGAGATCATCACTCCATTCCATCGCTACGAACTGCTCAAGGGAGTGAGCGAAGAGGAGCGTGAGCTCTTCCGCGAATACGAGTTGTACGTGGACAAAATCATTGCGGAGAGTCTGCTGGACGCGGTCATCACCAGCACCACATACCTGCGCATGGAGGTGGAGAATCGCTTCGAGCACAACTCGCCCATCTTTGAGATATTCATGGAGCTGCAGGAGCCGAACGTTGTCTACTTCCTCAACCTCGATGTCAGCTCCCAGACGGGCTTCTCCGTCTTTGTGGACACTTTGCTGAGCAACATAAGCGGACAGATGAGTCTGCTGTATCGTGTGGCACAAGATCCGCCCGAGATCAGCGGGGAAGAGGCAGCAAATTTCATGGGTGGGTCACACATTGAGGGACTCCATTTCACATTAACTTTGTTGACTCTTTCGCAGATGAACTGGAGGCAAAGCCCGACCTGGATAAGCTCACAAATGACATTACGAACAAAGTGAAGATGGCCCTGCAGGCCATTCGTTTGCATGGCAAGGGGTATATGGAGTACTCCTATCTGTGGATCTGGAACAAGCCGAACTATCTCATGGAAGTGAAGAAGTACGGCAGGAGCCTGACGCTGGACGAGCGCGATGCGGAGGCGGAGCTGGAGGGCAGCTCCGGTGTCGCTCCACTGGGCACGGAGTACCCACCGCTATCCGTGTACAAGGATCAGCTGGACAAGTTCATAGAGCTGCAGGAACAGGTGCGCACATGGGACACGTACGAGGACTTCTTTGTGTTCCTGCGCCTCAACATGGGCGGCTTCAAGTTGGCGGTGCTGCATCAGGTGGGCCAGTGGATCAGCCTCTTCAAAATGGATCTGATCAATCGCGTCAAGGACTCGCTAAGCGAACTGCAAGACTTTGTGGACGAGGCCAACATTGTGCTCAAGGTGGAGCTGCAAAAGGATGACTTCGAAGGCCTCATCAAGATCCTCTCCGTGTTGAACCAAATCAATGAGAAGCAATTCATCTACGATTCGATGTTTGAGCCCCTCAAGGAGATCATCGATCTGCTGCGGCTGTACAACTACGAGTTCAAGGACACGGAACTGGCGCAAATCAACGAACTGCCCGATGCCTGGATGAAGGTGAAGCGTCTGGCGGCCACCACGAAGCAGCTGATCGCACCCATCCAGAGCTACCAAGTGGATCTGATCGAGAAGCGAATTATGCTCTGCGACAACATGTCCAACACTTATCGCAAGAAGTTCCTGCGCAAGAAGTTCTTCAATGTGCCATGCCCCAATTGCTATGAGCTGATCGATGAGTCCGACCTGGAGCTTGTCGAACTGGAGGAGCGGCAAAAGAGCCTCGCGGAATCGGCGGTTCTCTTCGAGTTGACGGGCCCGGAAGCCGCCAAGATCGAACTGTGTCGCAGCGATCTGAAGCTGGTGAAGATCATGTGGGACTTTGCCATCACCATACAGTCCACGATCAACGACTGGCAGAAGACGCCCTGGAAGAAGATCGACATCGAGACCATGGACCAGGAGTGCAAAAAGTTTGGCCGCGAGCTGCGTGGCCTGGACAAGACCATGCGCACCTGGGAGCCATTCATCTTCATGGAAGCATCGCTCAAGAATCTGATGACCTCGCTCAGGGCCGTCACGGAGCTGCAGAACCCGGCAATACGCGATCGCCATTGGATCGAGCTGATGCAAACGACGCAGGTGAAGTTCAGCATGGATGACTCCACGACGCTGAAGAATCTCATCGACCTGAACCTGCACGAGTACGAGGAGGAAGTGAAGAACATTGTGGACAAGTCGGTGAAGGAGATGGCCATGGAGAAGCAGCTGCGCGACATTGCCACCGCCTGGGCAACCATGGAGTTTGGCAACGAGATACACGAGCGCACGGGGCTGAAGCTGCTGAAGGCATCCGAGGAGATGATCGAGACGCTGGAGGATCACCAGGGACAGCTGCAGAACATGGCCTCGTCCAAGTACATTGCGTTCTTTGAGACCGAAGTGCGCTCGTGGCAGCAGAAGCTCTCCAATGCGGATCAGATCATTGGCTCGTGGTTCGAGGTGCAGCGCAAGTGGCAGTACCTGGAGAGCATATTCATTGGCTCCGAGGACATACGCTCACAGCTGCCGGAGGACTCCAAGCGCTTCGACTTCATAGACAAGGAGTTCAAGGCGCTGCTGGCCCAAATGAACTCCGATCGGAATGTGGTTCGTTCCACCAATCGTTCCGGCAGCAAACTCTACGAACATCTCGAGGGTCTGCTCAAGATGTTGCTGCTCTGCGAGAAGGCGCTGAATGACTACCTGGAGACGAAGCGTCTGGCCTATCCGCGCTTCTACTTCGTATCCTCTGCCGACTTGCTGGACATTCTGTCGAATGGCAACAATCCCGCCGCCGTGTCCCGCCATCTCACCAAGCTCTACGATTCGCTGGGCAAACTGAATCTCATTTCTGGCTCCAAGAATGCCGCGGGCATGGTGGCCAAGGAGCTGGAGGAGTACGTGCCCTTCCTGGACAACTGCGACTGCAGCGGCAAGGTCGAAGTCTGGCTGAATCGTGTCACGGACAAAATGCGCGACACGCTGCGGGACCAGCTGAAGCGTTCCTTGACCACCTACGACCACAAGCCGCGTCACGTGTGGATCTTCGAGTGGCCCGCCCAACCGGCCCTCGTGGGCACACAAATCATGTGGACAACGGAGACAAACGATGCCTTTGCCAAGGTGCAGCAGCGCTACGAGAATGCCCTCAAGGACTACAACAAGAAGCAAGTGAATCAGTTGAATAATCTAATTATGCTGCTGCTGGGCGACCTCACAGCTGCGGAGCGGCAGAAGGTCATGACTGTGTGCACCATCGATGTGCACAGCCGCGATGTGGTGTCCACCATCATCGCCAAGAAGGTGGAGGTGCAGACAGCCTTCCAGTGGCAGAGTCAGCTGCGTCATCGGTGGGACAACAAAGTCGACGATTGCTTTGCCAACATTTGCGATGCACAATTCCGCTACGACTACGAGTATCTGGGGAATACACCCCGCCTGGTGATCACACCGCTCACGGATCGCTGCTACATCACACTGACGCAGTCGCTGCATCTGGTGATGGGTGGAGCGCCCGCGGGTCCCGCTGGCACGGGCAAGACCGAAACAACCAAGGATCTGGGACGTGCGCTGGGCATGATGGTGTACGTCTTCAATTGCTCGGAGCAAATGGACTACAAATCGATTGGCAACATACACAAGGGACTGGCGCAGACCGGCGCCTGGGGCTGCTTCGATGAGTTCAACCGCATCTCCGTGGAGGTGCTGTCCGTGGTGGCGGTGCAGGTCAAGTGCATACAGGATGCCATCAAGGGCAAGAAGCAGACGTTCAGCTTCCTCGGCGAGCACATTTCGCTGCGCAACACCGTGGGCGTGTTCATAACCATGAATCCCGGCTATGCGGGTCGCGCGGAGCTGCCCGAGAACCTCAAGGCCCTGTATCGACCCTGTGCGATGGTTGTGCCTGATTTTGCACTGATTAGTGAGATAATGCTGGTGGCCGAGGGCTTCCAGGAGGCACGTCTGCTGGCACGCAAATTTATCACCCTCTACACGCTGTGCAAGGAGCTGCTCTCGAAGCAGGACCATTACGATTGGGGTCTGCGTGCCATCAAGTCGGTGCTGGTCGTTGCCGGTGCCCTGCGGGTGAGTTCTAGCCCTAAATCCAGCTCCCACTTGGCTCCCCATAATTAGCTGCGGCGGACTGTTGGACTGTTGGGGAGTGGAATGACCTACAATAAGATTTACTGTCCTCTCATGCAACTAAACTTAATATTTCACGTACATTTAACCTACTGCCGGGGTTTAAATGTCGTAATTTTATCCATTGGCAGCAGCCACTCGCTCCTCTTGCTCCTCTTCTGAATGTTTTACTGTCTGTCCCCCCCACCCGAAAGTTTGTCTCAATTACGTGCGTGCCAGACTGCCAGCCAGGACGCTGTGTTGGCCAAGATCCGAATATTAAGACTGTAGCGCACTGCAAAGCTCTCTCTGTCCCTCTCTCGCTTCACCCCGTTTGTCATTGGCAACTTTTTAATTAAAAGTTTCATCCGAGTAATGGGATATTTGCACTGCGAAATGCCACGAACCACGAACCACGGACCACCGACGACTCCAGCAGATACCTCTACCAGATAGATGGATACTTGTGTGCAATATTTGTGGGTGTCGTTGTCGCCTCTGCCACTGCCTTTTCCTTTCCTTCATTTGCTACAAGTATCTAATTGCCAAAAGGATTTGCAAAACTTCGGCCTGGAACTGGACCTCCAAGCCGCTCCCTCTCCCTTTCCCACTCTTGTTGCTGGCAAAACTTTTTGGCCAGCAATTGCCAGCAAAACTATGCCCAAAACACACACACACACACACAGGGGCTCCTGTAACTACGTGAGTCTCTGGCTAATGAGCTGCAAAAGTCACGCGCACAATTAGCTGTAGCTAAAAGATTTTAATTAAAGGTCACATCGATTTCTCCTTAGCGCGACGATCGCCAGCGACCCGAGGATCAGGTGCTAATGCGAGCTCTGCGAGATTTCAATATACCCAAAATTGTCACCGACGATGTGCCCGTGTTTATGGGTCTGATTGGAGACCTCTTCCCCGCGCTGGATGTGCCGCGGAAGCGGAATATGGAATTTGAGGCTGTGATCAAGCGTTCGGCCATTGATTTGAAACTGCAGCCGGAGGATGGTTTTATCCTGAAGATTGTGCAGCTGGAGGAGCTCTTTGCCGTGCGGCATTCCGTGTTCATAATTGGCTTTGCCGGCACGGGCAAGTCTGAAGTGTGGAAAACGCTAAACAAAACCTACCAGAATCAGAAGCGAAAGCCACACTACAACGACCTCAATCCGAAGGCGGTGACCAATGACGAGCTGTTCGGCATCGTCAATCCGGCGACGCGCGAATGGAAGGACGGACTGTTCTCCATACTGATGCGCGATCAGGCGAATCTCGGTGGCACGGGACCCAAGTGGATTGTGCTCGATGGCGACATTGATCCCATGTGGATCGAGAGTCTCAACACGGTGATGGACGACAACAAAGTGCTGACGCTGGCGAGCAACGAGCGCATTGCCCTGACCAAGGAGATGCGTTTGCTCTTCGAGATTGCATCGCTGCGCACAGCCACGCCGGCCACAGTGTCGCGTGCTGGGATATTGTACATCAATCCCCAGGACTTGGGCTGGACACCGTTCATCCAGTCGTGGCTGGGCACACGCACCAACACCAGCGAGGTGGCCACGCTCAATGTGCTCTTCGACAAGTATGTGCCGCCGCTGCTGGACATATTCCGGAATCGCCTGAAGTCCATTACGCCCATCTCGGACATAGCGCGACTGCAGATGACCTGCTTCCTGCTGGACAGCATGCTGACGCCGCAGAATGTGCCCAACGATTGCCCCAAGGACTGGTACGAGATTTACTTTGTCTTCAGCATTGTGTGGGGCTTTGGCTCCTCGCTGTTCCAGGACCAAATCATCGACTGGCGCAACGAGTTCAGCAAGTGGTTCCTCAACGAGTACAAGTCTGTGAAGTTCCCCTCGTCTGGGAATATATTCTCCTTCTACATTGACAATGAGTCGAAGAAGTTCCTGCCGTGGACCAATCTGGTGCCAGAGTTCGAGCTGGACATGGATCTGCCGCTGCAGTCCAATTTGGTGAACACCAACGAGACGACTCGCCTGCGCTTCTTCATGGACACCCTGATCGAGGCGGACCATCCGCTGATGCTGATCGGCCCACCGGGCTCGGGCAAGACCATTCTCATGAATGCCAAACTGAATGCTCTGCCCACCGAGAAGTATGCGGTGACAAATGTCCCATTTAATTTCTACACCACATCGGAGATGCTGCAGCGCATCCTGGAGAAGCCGCTGGAGAAGAAGGCCGGTCGCAACTACGGGCCCATTGGCAATAAGCGCATGATTTACTTTGTGGATGACATGAACATGCCCGAGGTGGACAAATACTTTACGGTGCAGCCGCACACGTTGATACGACAGTTCATGGACTATCATCATTGGTACGATCGCCAGAAGATGACGCTCAAGGACATACACAAGTGCAATTTTGTGGCCTGCATGAATCCCTCAGCGGGTTCCTTCACCATCGATCCACGACTACAGCGACACTTTTGCTCGTTCGCCGTGAAGTGAGTTAAGAGAATGATTAATCATTCAATTTATTTCATTTCTTTTTTCCCCTACAGTCCACCCAGCCCGGATGCCTTGTTCCACATCCTAAATTCCATACTCTCGCAGCACTTGAATAATCCCGCACAGAAATTCGACAAAACTGTCGTCAGACTGTGCGAGAGCATGGTCACAACGGCCATTACGTTGCATCAAAAGGTGGCAGCCACATTCCTGCCCACAGCCATTAAATTTCACTACAATTTCAATCTGCGCGATATCGCAAATATATTTACGGTGAGTCTTGCAGAGAAATCTGCACGGGAGCACACCAAATTCCTCTCAATTTCCACCTATTAGAACCAATATAAATATCTCTCTGTCCCCCCAGGGCATTCTCTATGCCAACAGCGAGACCTGCCCCAATGCCAACTACATGATACGCCTCTGGGTGCACGAATGCTATCGGGTCTATGGCGACAAGCTCGTGGACTACACGGACATTGGCAGCTTTAAGAAAATCGTTGCCGATGCCGTGCGCAAGGGCATCGAGGGGCTGAGCGAGGATGTGGTCTATGCACAGCCTCACATCTACTGTCACTTTGCCAAGGGGTTGACGGACATCAAGTACATGCCCATACCGGACTGGGAGCGGCTCAAGTCGTTGCTGGAGGAGGCACAGGACCGGTACAATGACTATGTGGGTGCCATGAATCTGGTGCTCTTCGACGATGCCATGTCGCATGTGTGTCGCATAAGTCGCATCTTGGAGTCCTCCAGGGGCTATGCGCTGCTCATTGGCGTCGGCGGCTCGGGCAAACAATCGCTGACTCGCTTGGCATCGTTCATCTCATCGCTGGACGTGTTCCAGGTGCAACTGACAAAGGACTACAGCGTCAACGATCTGAAGGTGAACATAGCGGGGCTCTACTCCAAGGCTGGTGTCAAGAACACAGCCTGCTGCTTCCTCATGACCGACTCGGAGGTGGCACGCGAGCAGTTCCTGGTGCTGGTCAACGATCTGCTGGCCTCTGGCGACATCCACGAACTCTTCCCCGACGATGAGGTGGAGAATATTGTCAATGCCGTGCGGAATGAGGTGAAACAGCTGGGCATAATGGACAGCAAAGAGAACTGCTGGAAGTACTTCATCGAGAAGGTGCGCAGCCTGCTGAAGGTGGTCCTCTGCTTCTCGCCGGTGGGCGCCACGCTACGTGTGCGTTCCCGCAAGTTCCCGGCTCTGGTGAACTGCACGACCATCGATTGGTTCCACGAGTGGCCGCAGCAGGCCCTCGAGTCGGTGTCCATGCGTTTCCTCTCGGAGATTACGGTGCTGCCCCAAGAGCTCGCCTTCCCCGTGTCCAAGTTCATGGCCTACGTGCACAAGACGGTCAACGACATATCGCAGATTTACTTGGCCAATGCCAAGCGCTACAACTACACGACACCCAAGTCATTCCTCGAGCTGATTGCGCTCTACTCGAAGCTGCTGCACGAGAAGGTGAAGGCCAATCTGGATCGACGCATTCGCCTGGAGAACGGACTCATCAAGCTGGCGAGTTGCACTAAGGAAGTGGACGCGCTGCAGGATGTGCTCAAGGTGCAGGAGGTGGAGCTGAAGGTGAAGAACCAGGAGGCCGACAATCTGATTGTGGTCGTGGGCACAGAGAACGAAAAGGTGTCCAAGGAGCGCGCGTTCGCCACCAAGGAGGAGAAGAACGTGCGCCAAATCGAGGAGGATGTCACGGCCAAGGCCAAGCTCTGCGAGGAGGATTTCCTGAAGGCGCAGCCCGCACTGCTGGCCGCCCAGGAGGCGCTCAACACGCTCAACAAGAACAACCTAACGGAATTGAAGTCCTTTGGCTCACCGCCAGATGCTGTGGTCAGTGTCTGTGGCGCTGTCCTCGTGCTGTTTGCCAGCAAGGGAAAGATACCCAAGGACCGCAGCTGGAAGGCTTGCCGCGTCATCATGGGCAATGTGGACAAGTTCCTCGACAACCTCATCAACTACGACAAGAAGCACATTCATCCGGACGTCATCAAGGCGCTGCAGCCGTACATCAACGATCCAGACTTCAGTCCCGAGAAGATCATCTCCAAGTCCTCGGCTGCCGCCGGTCTCTGCTCGTGGGTGATAAACATCAATCGCTTCTACGATGTCTACCTGATAGTGGAGCCCAAGGAGCGCGCTCTGCTGGAGTCGGAGAAGGAGCTGCAGGATGCACGCGACAAGCTGACGGCGCTGAACCAGCGCCTCAACGAACTGGAGGAGGAGCTGAGTGTTCTGCAAATGGAGTACGACGAGGCGCTGGCCCAGAAGCAAAAGTGCCAGGATGAGGCGGACAAAACGGCCTTCACCATCGACATTGCCAATCGACTGATTGGGGGTCTGGCCAATGAGAAGGTGCGCTGGACAGAGTCCGTCAAAAGGTAAGGAAAATTAGCAACAAAATTCGTTCTTTTGCTGATCGTTCCACCTCTCTTACAGCTTAACTTCCGGCATCAGACAACTGCCTGGGGATATTCTAACCATTGCCTGCTTCATTTCCTATGTGGGCTGCTTCACCCGCGCCTATCGCACCGAGTTGCAGGAGAAAATGTGGGCGCCCGCCTTCAAGAAGAGCGAGCCACCCATACCCTCCACGGACGGTGTCGATCCCTTTGACATGATCTGCGACGATGCACAGATAGCCGAGTGGAACAATCAGGGACTGCCCAGCGATCGCATGTCAGCGGAAAATGCCGCAATTCTCGTGCAATCCGAGCGCTATCCGCTCATGATCGATCCACAGCTGTAAGTGGTAGAATTTTGCAGCTAACAAAACTCTAACACTGATCCACAGGCAGGGCATCAAGTGGGTGAAGAACAAGTACGGCGCGGGTCTCGTGGTGCTGCGACTCACGCAGCGGGGCTACCTCGATCAGGTGGAGAAGGCGGTGAGCAATGGCAGTGTTTTGCTCATCGAAAACATTGGCGAGAATGTGGATCCAGTGCTGAATCCACTGCTGGGACGACAACTCATCAAAAAGGGCACCATTCTGAAGATCGGCGATCGTGAGATTGATTTTAATCCCAAGTTCCGACTGATTCTGCACACAAAGCTGGCCAATCCTCACTACAAGCCCGAAATGCAGGCCCAGACGACGCTGATCAACTTCACGGTGACCCGCGATGGACTCGAGGATCAGCTGCTGGCGGAGGTCGTCAAGGTGGAGCGACCCGATCTGGAGTCCATGCGCACACGACTCACCCAGCAGCAGAATCACTTTAAGATTACGCTGAAATTCCTCGAGGATGATCTGCTGGCGCGTCTCTCGTCTGCAGGCGACAATGTGCTGGAGGATGTCACTTTGGTCATGAATCTGGAGAAGACCAAGAAGACAGCGGACGAGATAGAGATCAAGGTGGCCGAGGCAAAGATCACAGGTGTCCAGATCGATTCGGCTCGTGAGGCCTACCGGCCTGCGGCGGAGCGTGCCTCCATTATTTACTTTATCCTCAACGATCTGTTCAAGATCAATCCCATCTACCAGTTCTCGCTGAAGGCCTTCACCGTGGTCTTCAACAATGCAATGCTGAAGGCCACGCCCGCCGAGAAGCTCAAGGATCGTGTGGAGAGTCTCATCGACTCGATAACCTACTGCACCTACATCTACACATCCCGCGGGCTGTTCGAGCAGGATAAGCTCATTTTTCTCACACAAATGTGCATACAGATTCTAGTCACCGCTGGGGAAGTGGAGCCCATTGAGCTGGACTTTCTGCTGCGTTTTCCCTACATGCCGAATCAAACTTCGAACTTTCCCTGGATGACGAATCTCGGCTGGGGCGGCATCCGCGCACTGAGCAATCTGCCCGCGTTCAAGGGTCTGGAGAAGGACATTGAGGGTTCGCACAAGCGCTGGAAGAAATTTGTCGATTCGGAGAGTCCCGAGAACGAGAAGTTCCCCGGCGAATGGAAGGGCAAATCGGCCATCCAGAGATTGTGTATTATGCGCTGCATACGCCCCGATCGCATGTCCTACGCGATGCAAACGTTCATCGACGAGAAACTCGGCTCCAAGTACATCGATGCGCGGTCCGTGGAGTTTGCCAAGACCTTCGAGGAGTCCAGCCCCGAGACGCACATGTTCTTTGTCCTCTCGCCGGGCGTCGATCCCCTAAAGGATGTGGAGAAGCTGGGCAAGACGCTCGGCTTCAGTTTCGATCATGAGAATTTCCACAGCGTTTCTCTCGGGCAGGGCCAGGAGATTGTGGCCGAGAATGCCATTGAAACAGCCTCGCAAAACGGCCACTGGGTGATCCTGCAGAACATTCACTTGGTGGCCCGCTGGCTGCCCAGTTTGGAGAAGAAAATGGAATCCTCACTGAACAATGCCCACGAGAATTATCGACTGTTCCTGAGTGCCGAGCCTGCGGGCGATCCCCTGATGCACATTCTGCCGCAGGGCATTCTGGAGTCGGCCATCAAGATAACCAATGAACCGCCCACGGGCATGATGGCCAACATACACAAGGCCCTGGATAACTTCAGCGATGAGACGCTGGAGATGTGCTCCAAGGAGACCGAGTTCAAGGCCGTTCTCTTCTCGCTGTGCTACTTCCATGCTGTTGTCGCGGAGCGGCGCAAGTTCGGGCCGCAGGGCTGGAATCGCGGCTATCCCTTCAACGTGGGCGATCTCACCATCTCCGTGTATGTGCTGTACAATTATCTGGAGGCCAACACCCGTGTGCCGTGGGAGGATCTGCGCTATCTCTTTGGGGAGATCATGTACGGCGGCCACATCACGGACGACTGGGACAGGCGGCTGTGCCGCACCTACCTGGAGGAGTTCATGCAGCCGGAGCTGATCGATGGCGAGTTGAACTACTGTCCGGGCTTCCCGGCTCCTGGCATCCTCAAATATGCCGGCTACCATCAGTACATCGATGACAATCTGCCCTGGGAGAGTCCTGCTCTCTATGGGCTGCACTCGAACGCGGAAATTGGCTTCCTGACGACCGTCTCGGAGCGTCTTTTCCGCATTGTTTTCGAGCTGCAGCCGCGCATGTCCAGCGGCGGCGGTGGCGGCGGTGAGTCCGTCTCGCAGGAGGACATCACCAAGGGCATCATTGAGGATCTGCTGGACAAGGTACCGACACCGTTCAACATCCTGGAGCTGATGGCACGCGTCGAGGACCGCAACCCGTACATAATTGTCGCCTTTCAGGAGTGCGAACGAATGAACATGCTGATGGCCGAGCTGCGGCGATCCCTCAACGAAATCGATCTGGGGTTGAAAGGTGAACTGACAATCTCCTCGCTGATGGAGGAGCTCATGCTGTGCTTGTACATGGATCAGGTGCCCGAGCAGTGGACAAAGTTGGCCTATCCCAGCATGCTGGGCCTTCAATCCTGGTTCTCCGATCTCATGTTGCGGCTGCGCGAGCTGGAGGGTTGGGTGGCCGACTTCCGGCTGCCCTCGTCCATATGGCTGGCGGGTTTCTTCAATCCGCAGTCCCTGCTGACGGCCATTATGCAGCAGACGGCGCGCAAGAACGAGTGGCCGCTGGATCGCATGTGCCTCAACTGTGATGTGACGAAGAAGTTTAAGGAGGAGTTTACGTAGGGGAAAACTAATCATCGCTTGAGGATTCTACTGATAAATCTCTCCCTGTGTTTAGCTCTGCTCCACGTGAAGGTGCCTATGTGAATGGCCTGTTCATGGAGGGTGCTCGTTGGGACATGAAAATGGGCACCATTACGGATGCCTTCAACAAGGAGCTGTTCCCCGCCATGCCCGTCATTTACATCAAGGCCGTCACACAGGACAAGCAGGAAACGAAGAATATCTACGAGTGTCCAGTCTATAAAATTCGGTATGTACCTCTGACTGACCGACCACAAACGAGGGACAGACACAGACTCCACTCCCAGACCCATTTCAATCCACACTATTCACTGCTCAGAGCTCTGTCCAGCTCTAATCGCCGCCGGATGTCCGCATAGAAATTTGCCTCCCATTGTTTTTGTGCCTCTCGTTATATTTGCCGGGCTGGCTGTGGGCTGAGGGCTGAGGGGTGAGGGTTTATTTTTTGTTCCGAGAGAAGCGCTTTGTTGTTGTCAGCATTCGCTTTCAATTTCCTCATCCACTCGAACTAACATCCTTCCGCTGACTTGTCGTCATGGTTGCTCATTCATGGCCAGTTTTCGCAGTGTCTGGTCCAATCTGCTGCTCCCCTCTGGTCTGACTGTCTGCTTCTCCGGTCAATCGTCAATCGTCAGCAGGGCCGCCTGTCCGTTTGTCAATCAATTGTGAATTGTTTATTGAATGTTGTCGTTGGACTCCGCACACAATGCCACTAACAGTCCAGCCAGTCCTGGACTGGTCCAGTCCAGTTGTCAGGAGTTGTTGGCACTGGCTTTGGCTCTGGCTTCGTTTTGGTTTTTCCTTTGCTGGCTGGCCATCATCATTTCTAGTTCTTTATTTTCTTTTTTGTTTCAACTTTTGGCAGCGGGGGCAGAACGGACTAGCTACTAACATTGTTTACACTGTCAAACGCTCTATTTTCTATTTAGCTTTTTGTGCACACACACAGACGGTGGGGGGCGGGGGGTTTTTTGTCTGCCTTTCTATTTGCGCGCTGATCGATTTGTTGTTCAGCGACGGGGCATGGGTATTGAGTGATTTGGCTGAGAGCAGAGTGTGGAGTGTGTGTCTGTTTTATACCCTTCTTGGCGGGGAGAATCTACTCTACGGTACGGTCCAATCTGGCAGTTTAAACTAATAATATTAAGCTATATTTAACCTGGCAGTGTAGCCCAAAACCTCATCACTTTTAGCCATTATTTCTGTCATGTTTTAAATAGTTACTGCAGGCCCCAATGCTCTCATAAATTTGCTCCAAATGGAAATGTTCTTTGTTCGTAATGAAATAGTGTTGACTTTTCTCATACACACACAGACACAGAGACACACACAGATAGAGACAGAGTCATTGAATCGCGAGTCCTTAACAAATGCACGAGATTGCTTTTAAACGAGAAGGACGCCATGCAGTCTGCTGCCCAGCCTCGCCATGTGATGATTTGTTCTCACATAATGAAACTCATCAGCAGCTGCAGAGCTACAGAGTCCTGGCAGTCGGCAGTCGGGAGTCGAGTCGAGTCGAGAGTCCTGGCAGTCAGTGGGCTAAAGGGTTTATCCATAAAGTACTACACAAGTTGTGCGCCCAGCGATGCAGCCAAGATCGACGCTTGGCATAAATTCAAAAAGTCCCAGCAGCAGCAGAGCCACGGACTGCCACTTGCAGTGGGGAAAAGCATAGTAAAAGCATTTTACAGTTTCATTTCTCATGGCTCAGTGCCGGTGCCCAATGTCCACTGTCCGTTGTCCCGCTGTCCGTTGTCCTGCTGTCCGCTTACTGCCTGCCTTCCGCTGCCGCCTGCCTGCCTGCTGTCCCCAGTTCGGCTTTTGTGCGATTTACTTAATTTGAAGTGTGTGGCGTGGCCGAGGTTGGGGCTTCGGGCTGGGGTTGAAGCTGAAGCCATCGAGCAATGCCTTTTAAAATCAATTTGAGGTTTATTTTTCTTGCGGCTTTCTTCTGGCCTCGCCCTGGCCCTGCCCTGGCCCTGGCCCCACCAACGATTCTCTGCCCGACCATCGATTCCATTTGGCTTCCTTCGCTTTTTCTTTACAATGTTTGACTTGGACTGTCACACTATTTATGCACATCCTTACATCCTTACGCTCTTTCTGCAGACTCCGAGGACCCACTTTCGTTTGGACATTTAATCTGAAGAGCAGAGAGAAGGCCAGCAAATGGACCCTGGCCGGCGTTTGTCTGCTGCTGCAGACCTAAGAGCAGAGCAAAGTCCCACCAACCAGCAGGCCTATTCCCCACAGCCAACCGAGTAAACTATGTAAAATAATCTTCGTTATTGTTAAATTATATTTCTATACATTCAATTGATGGATCTCAAATGTGGGGGAATGTGTGTGACAGCTTTGTTCACGGGTAAGAGCAAGTTTTAAGCTGAGGGCAAACAGCTTGTGCAAATTCATTAACAACAGAGTCCCAGTCCCAGTTCCAGTTCCCAGTTCCAGCCACTGTCCTCAATCCGCCATCACAGATTTACCCCGCCACAGATGGCAGAAGGAAGCCCGCAACTGTTGCGGTTTGCCTGTGCAAAATGAGGGCAATGCATTTGTCCCGGAGGGTTCCAGCGCGTAGTTCCCCAATCCAAAAGCAGCGGGTTGCCAAGCACTTGTTTTTGATGTGACGCTGATATTTAAAAGTGGAGTTCACATCAAAGTTACACAACGCTCATCATGAGTAGCAGGAGGAGCAACAGCAGCAGCAGCCAGTACACCACACAAATGGGTTATACATTCAGCTATTATATTTAGTTTGGTTGACTAATATTAGCCGCATTATAAAGCAGTTTTGAATGAGTTTAGTTTACTTTTCTTTGCAGCATAAGCCACCGAATTATGACAAATTTCGCAGCGGAAAGACTGGCCCAGGCAGTGCATCTTTTGGGTCGGTTCGCGTGACATTTGGGGCAAGTGTTCCCGCCTGTTTCCATGTGGTAGTACTTGCAGTAATTGCGCAGCATTTTAACTGTGCTGCACTCAACAGCCTGCTACTGCCACTGCCACCAGCTTTGTTGTTGCAACTGCAACGAGCTGCTCTTCTTACTTGACACATGTCAGTCAGTCACTCAAAGCGCTTGACTCTCTGGAGAGCGAGTAAAGCCAAGCGGCAGGCAACTGGGATTTGAGATTACGATTGAGAATTGAGCAGAGCAGAGTGTACACTGTACATAGGATGCCATAAATTTAAGTTAATGCACACCAAGAGTGAGGCACTTAAGCTGTCAGTTATGAAACGGCGGCGGGCGCTACTTTCGATCAATGCCGAAGCATTAAGCATACGCCATGCGGGGCCATTGGCCAGGGGCTCATCATTTAGCTACCAACATTTACCTGCCCCCTCAGGTGTCTCGCGTCCGGTCGAATGCTGATGTTGACTTATGAACATAAAACTTTGCAACAGCAGCAGGCAAAAAGCGGAAATTACATTTCGCTCACTTCGTGTGCAATTAAAGTCGAGCTCGGGGCACGAGGAAAACTTTTCCCTGCTGCTGCTGGGACTTTGCATTTGGCATTTGCATTTGAAAACGCCGCGGCACACACTTTAAAGTGTTTCTGTTAATTCGAATTTGAAGTTTGATCGATATGTGGGGCTGGCAGTTGCGGCTGCCGCCCAATGGCCGCCACCTGGCCACCCCACCCCACACTCACACACAGACACACACATGTACCGGCCCGGATTCCAACCCGGCATTAGAGGTCACACGGAGCAGGCTCTGGAGCACCCCTGTCATTTAGACGCCACACGCCGCGGCGAGCTGTTTGATTTTCTACATCCGCACGTTGGGCATTTGCAACTCCAACGAACCGACCAAACGACCAACCAACCGACCAACCGACCAATGTCCGATGCGGCTGGGCTGGTCAGCAGCGATGAGGAAGGCGCTGGACTGCTGCTGCTGCAGCGGGACTACAGCGATGCCCGATTGGAGCGTGTGGCCGGCTACACAACGACCACAATGCGCCTCAAACCGGATAAATGGACCAAAATGATGGCCAGCGATGAGCTGCGGGTGAGCGTTTCCATTCCATTTTTACTCCCCCCACAACTTCCTTTGTGTGCCAATGTGCAACCGCAGCGCACTGTCATGGACTGGCTGGTGGGACCCACACGCGTGCTGGTCATGACGCTCAGTCCGGGCGGTGATCTGGTGCCCAGGAGCTGCCTCAGCGACTTGTACCATCAATACACACTCCATCAGAGTGGCTCACGTGGTGCTGCTGCGCCAGCATCCTCCACCAGCGCCTTGGATCCGCTGGCAGAAGACGCTGCCATGGCCACGGCAACGGCAGCTGTGTCTGCGGTGGTGGCCGTCACACCAGGCGCTCTGCTCGTACCGCTGCCGCCAGCCTCCTCCAGCTTCACCACGCTGGACGGTGTGCCGCGTGGCAAGTGCGCCTACTTTATACGCCGCAACGAGGCGGACGCACCGCTGACAGCGGCTAATTTTGCAGCCAGCGTGCTCTACGGGGACTTTCCGGTGCACAGCAAAATCGAGACAATGTCGCTGCTGTTCGACGAGGTGGTGCAGCCGCTGCTCGAGAAGTCCCAGACCCAGTGGCCAGCGATTGTGTGGAAGGATTTGCAGGCGCGCATCAAGGAAGTTCGCAATACACTCACCGAGGTGCGTACAGAGCAAGTAGAAGTTGCCACAGCTGCTGTGTTATCTCATCAAATTAATCTAATTGAGTGCAGTGGGGCAGAGCAAGAGGGAGGCTCCACTCCCATCCGATGCCCTGTCCCGTGCTTTCATTGTCTTGAAAGTATTTCGCTTAATTGGCAAAACTTTTCATG
This sequence comes from Drosophila subobscura, assembly GCF_008121235.1. Taxonomy (NCBI): domain Eukaryota; kingdom Metazoa; phylum Arthropoda; class Insecta; order Diptera; family Drosophilidae; genus Drosophila; species Drosophila subobscura. The sequence goes on along the minus strand of NC_048533.1, from coordinate 22,370,148 downwards.
TGTCTATGGGCGATGGCGATACATACAAATGGGAAGTGCTACTACATACATATATACTTTATTGTTATCCCCCACAGATTAAGGGGAAAACCAACAATCGCACAATTTTATCGTTATTAGTTTCGCCAACAATCGTCGAGGAAGTGTTTGCCCACGTGAACCAAGGGTAAGTTCCACAGCCAGCCATTCAATGGCCATTGTCTTTGTCTACCCCCCCATCTGGAGTCCAGAGTCCTTGTCTTGGAAATGTCGCCCCTACAGCGATGTTTTATTGTTTATGATGGAGAGACAGAGAGAGCGAGAGCGAGACGATGGGAAGCTTTATTGAATTGAATTTCATTGGAATAACTTTTCGCATGAATTGCTGCAAATTTATTTGCTTAGCAATTTTCCAAGAGTTTTCAAGAGCACTAGCATTTAACCCTTTGGCAACCAACACACACACACACACACACACACACACTGTAGAATGCTGTACTGTACTTTTGATTACCCAACGAAGCCCGAATCGGTTTTGCCTTCAGTTTTGCCAAAATGCTTTTAATTAAATTACAATTATTTAAGAGCAAAAGCGAATGTCCAGGAATTTTAGCTCGCATTTTAGTGCAGATTTTTCTCTCAACATGAAGGGGCTATTTAGGGCAGGGATTTGAAAGGCGGCCAATCAATGCGGAGCATCACTAAAAACCCAATAACCAGAAGCCAAGCCAAGAGCCAGGCACTGAATGGAAAATAAACAATAAAATCAAATTGATTGAGATCAAATTTATATTAAAAATTGCACATAAAGAGAGGAAAACTGAGAAGACTAAAAGCAAACCCCATACCCCTCCCCGCCCCTCCCCTTTCAAGCAAATCCAAGTGCAAATTTGTTTTCAATTGAATCAATATATAAATGTTTTTGCTCATTAAAAAAGTTTCCCCCCCATTTGGCCAGAAAGTTGAGCCATTCAATGGCAAACCCCAAATGAAAACTGAAAACTGAAAACTGTGGCAAACTGTCCCATTCCCCAAACCCTTTTTGCAGCAATTTGCAGCCCGCCTTGGAGCCAAAGTTTCGGAATCTGCTGGAGGAGATGTTCATCAATTGGACCACCCAAATGCATGACATTGTCATGGAGCGTTCCGAGTGCCAGGCCATTGGCTCGGCCAACCAAACCCAAGTGCAACCGAAGCACATCACAGTGGTGGCCATGCCTGCCCAGGAGATTGGCTTCTGGACCAACCGGAAGCTCAATCTGCAGAACATTTACGAGCAGCTGCGCGAGGCATCGCACAAGACTCTGGCCGAGATCCTGGAGCGTATCGAGTCCGCGTACCATCAGCCGTATGCCAAGGCATTTCGTCAGCTGGTCGCCGCTTGGGTGGAGGCCCAGGATGTCTCGCTGTGGCTGCAGCCTCTCCTGCGGCAGACATCCGCCTTCAATTCGGTGCAGTTCAGCAATGGCCACGAGCTGATTGCCCCGCTCGTCCATGTGCTGCACTTGGTGTGGAGCAATGCCCGCTACTATCGCAGCACCCAGCGGATGAGTGTCCTGCTGCGTTGCATCTGCAACATGCTGGTGCATCGAGCCGCCGAGGACTTGGAGTTCCCTCTGCTCTTCCAGGGCGACGCAGACGAGGGGCTGCTGCGCATCAATCGCACCAGCGAGGTCTTGGAGTTTTTCAAGTGAGCATTTGTGAGTTTTCACTGCCATTTTCAGTGCCTTCTTTTTCTCTCTCCCCAGGCAACGCATGCTGCAGTACAAGGAGAGGTATGCCAGCAGTCAGGTTCTGTTGCCAGCTCTGCCTGGAGCTGGATCTAGCACCCATTCGCCCCCGCCCGACGACCTGCAGCAGTTGTGGCGCTTCTGCAACGAGGATGTGTTTGGCCAAACACTCGATGGCTTCTTGGCCCAGTTGTTGGAGCTGCGACAGGTGTTCGAGGCTGCGGTTCAGTTTCAGCAATTGGAGAAACTCGAAATTGGCGGACTGCGTGGCAAAATGCTCACCGAGCGCATCCGAGAGGTAAGACAAACCTCTTCAATTACGAGTGGCAGAATCATTTACCCGTTCCCATGTTCAAGCTATTCAACGAGTTCAAAGCGCTCTTCGAGCAATGGAGCAACGTGGACATCGATCTGACGGCAACGGCAGCCAGCAAATGGAAGTGCTTCAAGCGCGAACAGACAATCTTCTTTGGCCGCATGCAACTGCTGGAGCAGAAGCTGGCCACCGTGCTGCTGCAGGCCTTCGAGCAGTGCCACAGTTGGATGCACCTGCTGAAGCTGTCGCTGATGTTCGGCTGCCTGCTGCAGCGCTGTGCCGTGCAGCCGGAATTGGTGCGCCTTCTGCCCCACATTCTCTCCATCTACGACTCGGAGCTGCTGCAGCTGGAGGCGAGTGTGGGCGAGGTGCTGCTCGGCTATGAGTTTCGTGGACTGGCTGCCCTGCCCATGCCCTTTAATTTCCCCCCAATTGCTGGTGCCATGATGTGGCTGGAGCAGCACATCAACTGCTGCCAGGAGCTGGGCGCCAAGGAGTTGAATCAACTCATAGAGAAATTGTAAGCAACTTCCAGGCGACTAAATAGGAGAAACTCTACAGCTGACATCACTCTTTATGTTCAGACTTTTGGAGAAATCAGAGCTACAGCGAATGCCACACAAATGGGAATCGCTGCTCTCCCGTCGCAATATTTTGACCACCAAACTGAGCAATCTGCAAATGAAGATCTGGACCACCTGGCAGGAGGGCATCGATAAGCTCATCCACCAGGGACTCGATGAGGTGGTCATCTCCCAATCGCAAGATGACAGACAACTGCATCTGAACTTCTCGCTGGCTCTGTTCACGCTGCTGAAGGAGACAAAGTATTTGCTGGCCCTGCAGGCGACTGGCTGCTTGTCCGGCGAACTCTTTGAGCTGTCGCAGGAGCTGCTCTCGCTGTATGCCCAGCGGGATGCCTACTGGGAGCGACGCATACGCCTCATCAAGATTGGTGAGTTCTACAATGGCATTCGCACGGGCGAGTGTGCCGCCGCAGAGCTCCAGCTGATACACAACGAACTGTCGGCCATCGATGAGCAGGTGACGATGGCCTGTGACCAATTGACTTGGCGTTGCTATGGTGAGTGCTGCTCCAAGGGAAGTAGCCACAATCAAACGATTCTCTGCCCTCAGATGAGCATCTTATTGCCAGCATTTTCGAGCAGAGTCGCGACCTGTTTGCCCGCCTACAACAATCGCACGAGAATCTGGATGCCATACTGGCCAGCATGCGGCGCTGGAGCCGCGAGCCGCTGCATCAGCGCAGTTTGTATGGCAGGAATCTGTTGGACTTGCGGCACCAGCAGGAACGTGTGCGTCTGCGGCTGCTGCAATGCGATGAGACCAAAATGCTGCTCAATCGCCTGCTGATAGCCAACTTTTGTTTGTTCTTCAACTATGAATCGCAGGAGTTTCAGCTGTACTCGCGGGATTTGAGTGTGCAGGAGGTGGGTCCACTATGCAGTCCTTTCCCTCTTGGTTCATGGTTTTGTCTCCCAGTTCGTCAGGGAATTCCCCGAGGAGCAGCGGCGACAGTACAACAAATATTTGGCCAGCGTTGATGAGTTGATTGCCCGCGAAGTGCGACAGGCAATGAGAATCAGGTTTCAAATATAATATTTCATATAATCATCGCCACTCATTCAACCATCCATTGTTAAGCTCTTGCCACTTGCACCGCCAATAGCCGACCGCCGACAGGCAACAATTTCATTAATTTTCGACACGCTGTCAGCAGCAGCAGCAACAGCAGCAACTCCTTTCATGTCTCATCAAAACTAATCAAGTAAATGAGCACGAAAATCGCACAAAAAGCAGCAAAAAAAAGTAACCGCAAATACGAAAAGACACCTTTGCCGAGGCAACAGCAGCAACCACACAGCAACATGCAACATGCAACATGCTATACATGCAACAACAAATTTTGCCATCGTGGCAGAGCATTCATGCGTCAATTGCATGTTTCACTTAACGGCACTTTTCGTGATTGCATGCAGACGCCAGTCAAGCAGCAGGGGGAGCCGCCACAAGGGGCACAAGGGGCACGCGGGTGTGCAACAAAACAAACTGAAGACTAAATTTAATTTTCGCATTACTCATACGCCGTGTAATTCAGTTTAGAGTATTTGTACAAAGAAATGACAGCAACAGCAACAGCGAAGACTCCGCCGCCGTTGTCTGCGGTGGAGCCAGAGGCCACTTCACCGACTCCGTCTGGGACTCCAACTGCTGGTGTGGCGGGGTTAGTACTACAGCAAATCACAGTGCCACAAGCGACAGCAACAACAACAACAACCACAGTCAACGATGCTCCACTCTTCGAAGTGAAATTGGAACTGACGGAAACGGAAATACACTTTTCGCCAGCCTTTGATGCAAGTGTGGAAAATAATTTTCAACAAATTGTCGAGCAGCTGTTGCTCGATATAAAACAGACATGCGACTGCATGCCAAGAATTGTGCCTGACAATGCGCTGTCAGAGGAGGAGGAGGAGCAGCAGCAGGATGATGATAGCTGTAACGATGATGATGATCCGAGGACCCAAACAATGGCGAATGGCAAGCATCAGACGGTGCAGTTCAACCTGCTGCAGGCAGCCAAGGCTTACAGCCAAAAAATGGAATGCCACGGTACGTACCGCCCCTCCCCGCCAGCTTACATGCTTTTCACATTTCGCCCAACATCAAACACAAGCAGGCGATGACTTGGAGCTGCTGGAAAGGGCCATACGCGATGCTCTGGATGATACGGTTCGAGCCGCATTGACTTATGCTGCCAAATTCCACGCCTATGCATTCCTCTGGACCCAGCAGAGTGGCGATGTCTTGGCTGCCTGCATGCTGGCGGCCAAAGAGCAGACACAGCATGCCAGCGGCGGCGGCTTTGCCATCATGGAGACATTCAAGAAAGAGGTAAGAGGCAAAATCCCCATGGAAATGCCAAAAGACACACAAAATCCCACTCCGCAAAGGAAAGCAAAACATAAGAGGATGTGGGGGTAGGACTTACAGTCGAAAGACAGCGGCCAAGACGTAATACTGGTGACTGAGTGGGCCTCTCAATTGGCAACCACACAATTTACGTTGCGTAACCCCTGAGACCAATAACGCTTGATAAATGTTGACCATTTAGGGTCAAATGTGTTCTGTGTGTGTGTGGCCAAAATCTGTTCCAGAATAAACACCAAAAAAAAAAGGAGAAAAAGATAAGCCTGGGCCACCACATGGCGTCTGCTGACTTATGCAACAGCAGGCAAATCGCCGTTTGCGTTATATTTTCTTTAAACAATTATCAAACGCCCCGAAAAGCAAGCAATAAATAACACAAAAGGCGCACCGCACCACACACGAAGCACAACAGGAACGGGCAGCAGCACAACAAATCATGGTCAAAGTGCATGGACCTGGACACGGACACGGACACGGACATGGAGATGTAGATGAAAGGCAAGGCGTGTGAAATTGGGTGTTGCCCCAATAAAATGAGAGCGAAAAACCAGCCAGCAGCGCAAGAGCGAAGTCTGAATGGCCTAATGGCACAAAAAACATGTTATTTCATTTGATTTTCTTTTTCTAAAAATTAATGCCAAACACGTTTAGCCTTAACGCAGCTAAATGGTTGGGTAAGACTTAGGAGGGATATTAGCTGGAGTGCAAGGGACAAATCTTATAGCTTTATGCTTTTATGGGAATTTGGCAGAATTTTGTAAGTTATTCCCCTTGAAACATGGCAAAGAAAAATCCATAAATCGATACAATTGTACCACAAGCATATTCGTTTATTTAGAGCTGAAATCTTTGAATACCATTCAAGAGCTATCAAAACCCAATCCAAAATTCTCGAGTTTCCTTCAACCAGAACCGTGAAACCTCCCCTAGAACCACTTTCATTCCGTGTCTCTGGTGGCTCTTCTATTCAACCATACCCTAGGCCAAGAATAGAGCACGAAAAATCACTGACCGGCACTTTATTTATGACTGGCCATTGAGTTGCCTCTGGGGCAGCTGGTGCGCTTAATAAACCCACGCCACTAGCAAACAAACAAAAATATATACAAAGTATACTACGAGAGGCAAACAAAGCCCTCCCATTGTACGCACACATATGTGGAAAATTAGCAAATAAATTAGGATTGCTGGGGGGTTTGGGGGCCTAGCCAGGCAAATGAAGTTGTCAACGCCCTGGAGCAATGTTTTTCCCCTTTTCTACTATTCCCAGATCGAGCAGTACAACGAGGTGCATGAGGCAATTGACCAGATGGAGAATCGGGTGTGCATCAATGGCTGGTTGGCACTGGATCTGAAGCCCCTCAAGTATGGTCTGCTGAATCTGGCCTGCAAGTGGTCGCATCTCTGCAAGCAGTGGCTGCTCCGCTATGTTCAGGGTACACTCAAGGTAGGGCGACTACAAAGAGCCGCGAACTGTGATAAGTTTTTCCTCCATTTACAGGAACTAAATGCCTTCATCGCCCGCGGTCATGAGACGCTGCAGTTGCGTATTGCACGGCAGGACTTTAAGGCTCTGCTACGCGTGCTGGCCATCATGGCGGAGATAAGGCAGCGCGAGCCCTACGCTGACAATGTGTTCAAGCCGCTCAAGGACATCATGGCCTTGCTCAAGACCTACAATGTGGAGTATGAGTCGCAGCTGCTGCGCAGCATCGAACAGCTGCCGCTGCTGTGGCAACAGCTGAAGCAGTGCAGCACCGTGAAGCAGGAGGCGCTGCAGGACACACGCTACCATCAGCAGCAAAGAGTCACCGCGCTCATTGGCCTGCACACGTGCCACGTGCAGCACTATGCCAGGCAGTTCCAGCGCATGCCGGTATGTTGTCTTTCCCGACTGTCCCGACTGCCTCTTACAATATCTGATTCGGAATTCCTTGCAGTTCTTTCGAGTGCCCTGTCCACAGGTGTACGATGCCTGCGACGAGGTTTACGTGCGTCTCCATCGCTTCGGCAAACAGCAGCGTCTGTACACGCGCTGGGCGCGACTCCTCGACATTGCGGCACCCGACACGGCCACGCTGCAGCTCTGCCAAGTGGAGCTCAGGCGGGTAAAGGTGAGTATCGATTTGGAAGATAGGATATTAAGCACGCGGCTGATTGAGTCGTAGACATGCTCCTAAATATCTGTGTTTTGATTTCTGCACCTATCCTCTCCCCCCAGCAATTGTGGGACTTTGTTCGTGTCATCGAGTCGTGCATTGTTGATTGGCATGCGACACCCTGGCTGCTCATCGACACGGATGATATGGAGCACGAGTGCAAGAAATTTACGCGCGATTTGCGCACCCTCGACAAATGTATCCGCGACTGGGCGCCCTATGTCCACATTGTGGGTGTACTCCGTGAGCTGGTGGCCTCACTGCGAGCCATTACCGAGCTGCAGAATCCAGCAATTACCGAACGCCATTGGTTGGAGCTGATGCAGCTGACAAAGGTAAGCATAATGGACCAACATCAGTGGGGGGAATGGGAATCCATGCGGTCTATATATGTATGTGTGTGTATTTGTGTGTGTCTTTCCAAATGATTGAGCGACCCAACAATGGAGGAGTAGAGCTTGCAATCTGTCCGACTGACTGCCTGTTCGCTGTTGGCTGCTGCTGCTGCTGGCTCCCAGCTTGATGTCTCTCTTTGTGTGTGTGCCCGGCCAGCAGCAGCAGCAGCAGCAGCGGTAGCAGCAGCAGCAGCAGCAATGGCGCACATTGGGCAAACACATTAGCAGGTGATGTGTTGGCAAACGCGCAAACGGCAGGAGGATGACAGGCAGGAGCTGCAGGCGAACGAACGAACTTGTCACATCGAATGACGCAGCGTTAACCATGTCGTGGAGTCGACATAGACATCATCCATGCCACTCGATTTGTAAAGCCAGCACTCGGAGGATAAAACAACGCAAACAAATTCGGTTGCACGGGGGAAGGAGGTCTGAGAGTATTTGCTCAAGGATATATGTATCTAGATATTTAGTATGCCAACGGCTTAGTCGAATAATTGAAACGAATCACTGGCTAAACTCTAATCAAATCTCTTCTGTCTATTCCATCTTCGGTGCAGCTAAGTGAACAGCATCCGATGGAGGAACTTGTAAGTGTAAATCAGAATCAAAATACTAATCCGTAACCTAAACAGTTGCTTGCTTTCAATAAGTACACACACAGATAAATGAACATATTAGAATGGTCACTAGCTAACAGGCATCTATACGGATTATATGCATTATTTAATTACCCAACTGCCAGTGGAGCGTACGCTTACAATAGGCTTAAGCAGGCTGCTACCACACGATCCTTGGCCTAGGGGCGTCAAAGGAATGCAGCAGTGAGGGAGGCTGCTGCTGCTCCTATTGCTGCTGCCTCTGTTGTATTCCTGTTAATTAAGTCGGTCAGAGAGCAGTCAAAATGCGTAATTATTACGCACACGTTATGTTTGCGTATCGAAATTCATCTGCAACAATTATTATGCATCAAATTAAATGCTTATTAGCAGCACACGCACGCACACAGAGATATGAGTGGGTAATGCACTACTCGGGTTTCCCCTCAAATTAATAAAGCCCTGCAAATGTTTTCAAATTACTGATGAAATAATTAAAATCTCTGCAACCCACACAGCTCTCGTACAAGTGCAACAAGGCGACGAGTCTGGCACAGCTGCTCAAGTTGCAGCTGCAGCATCACGAGGAGGACATCAAGAACACCGTGGATCGTGCCATCAAGGAGCTGACCGTGACCAAAGTGCTCGATGAAATCAAGGCCACGTGGGCGCATCTCGAGTTCGAGCTGGAGCCGCATCAAACACGTCCCAGCATACAGCTGCTCAAGGTGTCGGAGGAGCTCATCGAGACGCTGGACGACAATCAGATGCAGCTGCAGAATATTTCCACTTCGAAGCACATTGAGTATCTGCTGGACAAACTCGGCCACTGGCAACGTGTCCTCAGTGGCATCGACAACCTGATTGTCAATTGGTTGGAGGTGCAGCGCAAGTGGATTTACCTCGAGTGTATTTTCATCGGTTCGGCAGACATACGCGGCCAACTGCCTGAAGAAGCGGCCAACTTTGAGCGCATTGATGCGGACTTCACGGCGCTGCTGGCACGCGTGAGTCAAGTGCGTGTCGTTATGCAGGTAGTGCTACGGCACGAGGATGTTCTGCCCCAACTGCTGCAACTGCAACAGCGTCTGGCCATCTGCGAGAAGGCGTTGAATGACTACCTGGAGACCAAGCGACTGGCCTTTCCCCGCTTCTACTTCATCTCGGCCGCCGACCTGCTGGACATTCTCTCCAATGGCAACAATCCCCAGGTCATCGATCGCCATCTCATCAAGCTGTTCGACTCGATACTGAGGCTCCAGTACGAAACCAACACCACCCATGCCGTGGGCATGCACTCGAAGGAGAACGATGAGTACGTGCCCTTCGTGGCGGAGCAGGATCAGCCCGCCTTCATCGTCTGCGGTGGCCGTGTGGAGCTCTGGCTGCGCGCCATTATCCAGCAAATGCGAAGCACCCTCCACGAGCTCTTTCGACGTGCCCTGCGCGCCTTTGGCGAGAAGCCGCGCGAGCTCTGGCTCTACGATTGGCCAGCCCAAGTGGCGCTCTGCTGCAGCCAGATCAGCTGGACGGCGGATGTGAATCGATCGTTTAGCTGCATGGAGGAGGGCTACGAGGGCGTCATGAAGGAACTCCACAAACGCCAGATGGCGCAACTGAATGCCCTGATTAATCTGCTGCTTGGCGAACTGTCGCCTGGCGATCGCCAGAAAATCATGACCATCTGCACCATTGATGTGCACTCTCGGGATGTCGTGGGCAAGATTATATCCTCCAAAGTCGACAACTCCCTGGCCTTCCAGTGGCAGAGCCAGCTGCGCCATCGCTGGGACGACGACCAAGCGGGCAGCTCCAGCGGCGGCGCAGGCACTGCCATAAGCACAGGCACCGGCGACGAGGATTGCTTTGCCAACATTTGCGATGCCGAGTTCCGTTATGCCTACGAATATCTGGGGAACACATCGCGATTGGTCATTACACCACTCACAGATCGCTGCTACATCACCCTGACGCAGGTAAGTCGCAATCAGAATATTTGCAAAGAAATATTAAAATAAATATGTACACGGTGGAGGGGCGCGTTAATGGGTTTAGCTGCGGAAATCCGCCACGGAGCAAAAATCCATAGTTATCTTTGAATAATTGAAAGGCCCATTGAATATATTAATAGGAAGTCCGCCCAAGACACAAAAACAAAGGAGTGAAAGAGAATGAGAGTGAGAGTAAAAGAGAGCGAGAGTGAGATTAAAAAAGAACGAGAGTTAGAGGGAGCCAGAGCCGAAGTGTGAGAAGCTGCCGGAAATTCAATAAATTGTATGTATTCGCGCGTGAAATTATAGTCCAACTTTTGTCTGAAACAGTTACAAATTTTACACAGAACGAACAATCAGATTTTATCTTTTTCCCACGCATTGAAAATATAGAAAAGAATATCGAACACAAAGCGGGGGCTATAAATCATAACAGTAGATGTGAATGTATGTATGAGTGTATCTTGACTTACATACATATGTATGGATGGAAGTGCAAATTTTTCGATGTTTCGCCTTTTCTCATGTTGCATTTCCAGTAAGCGTAATCGACGTTTCATCCACTTTTTAACTAGATTTATTATATGGATACACAAACACAAAAAACAAAACAAAATAAAAACAACCGATTCTTTCCAATTTGTATTTCGCGTTCACTTTGGCGATTTTCACAATTCCGGCGCGGCTTTCGTGGCTGCTTATTAATTTTCTCATATTCCGCTTGCATTTCCCGTAAACATAATTGCCGGTTTATACACTTGTTAAACAGATTTAAACAATGTATACACAAACACAACACACATTACAAAACACAACCGATTCTTTGCATTTTTATTTCGCGATCAATTTTACGAATTTTACAAGTCCGACCCGAGGCGGCTTTTGTAGCTGCTCTTGCGAGTGTGGCCAGACTGCATGATTTTGGTATTATTGAACAGGTTTATACGGCGAACTTTCCGAACTCTTGAATTTGCCAATTTGATGGCGCACCACCGTTTTGTGATATGTTGACAAGGCTTTCTTTTATTGAAGTAACTTCAGAAATATTTCAATACTACAATTTTTCCGCATAGCCTTTATAGGTATATAGGTTTTTTCCATTAAAATTATCATTTTCGCAGCCTTTGTGCTCCTCGTATAAACATAGTCTTGGCGCTGCCACATGTGCTAAAAAGAATGTTCGCGAAAATCGTCACCGAAAGAGAAACGATATTTAACTGTTGCTGCATGGATATATTTAAGTGAAAGTAATAAATGGAATGACCTAATAATGTAATTAAATAACGCGTATAAGTCCAATTTGTGAAATGGTATTCATAGCCAATACAATTGATAGCTTTTCATTATTATGTGCACTTTGTGTAAAAATGGTCATGGCGCTGCCACACAAGCGAAAAAGTGTGTTTACGAAATTCGAGGCCAAAAGAGAAACGACTTTTTCCTGTTGCTTGCACAGAAATCCAAGTGGATTTCATATATTCGTAAAAATGTGACCCAACAAAGTTTCTACAATTAAGCAATAACTTTAAATTGATTGCCAAATATCCTGGGGCTATGAAAAACAACCCGCAGTGCGAAGGGAGACCAAACCCTAGGAAGCGTCCATTAAAAGCGAACGGGCGCGATCATCAATTTGTTGTGCATAGTTTCAGTGCACCTTACTTCCTTTGCGCGCTGCAAATTAAACAACTCGTTAGTGGAAAATAAATGCGCTCCTTGTAATTTACATATGCCACCTCTCTCTCTCCACTCTCTCCACTATGCAATGCGGCGCATCTTTCCGCGTTCAACGAAATTGCTGGGCGATAGTCGCTGCGACTGCGGCTGGCGGGTGCAACCGCTGGACCTGCTGGCACAGGGAAAACGGAAACGACCAAGGACCTGGGACGAGCACTGGGCGTAATGGTTTATGTCTTCAACTGCTCGGAGCAAATGGACTACAAATCTTGTGGCAACATTTACAAAGGGCTGGCCCAGACGGGGGCCTGGGGCTGCTTTGACGAGTTCAATCGCATCTGCGTGGAGGTGCTGTCCGTGGTGGCCGTTCAGGTGAAGACCATACAGGAGGCGATAAAGGTAACATGGCCACGAGGTGGCGACGAGGAGCGTTTGCAAATTGATTTTACCCACCACCTCCATTCCCGATTCTTTGCCATGCTGCCGCATTGATTACTTTTCCTTGGACCACCTTGTCCTCCTGTTGTGTGTTGTGTGTTGTGGATGCTGCCTCTTCCTGTGATGCTGTTTCTGGTTGCTGCTCGTCCTCTGTTCTGTTTACAGATGCATAAAACCCAATTTATCTTTATGGGCGAGCGCATTTCGCTGGAGCCGTCGGTTGGAATTTTTATCACCATGAATCCGGGCTATGCCGGCCGCACGGAGCTGCCGGAGAACCTGAAAACATTGTTTCGCCCTTGCGCCATGATTGTGCCGGACTTTGCTTTGATTTGTGAGATTATGTTAATGGCCGAGGGCTTCCAGGACGCCCGTCTCCTGGCACGCAAATTTATCACCCTCTACACGCTGTGCAAGGAGCTGCTGTCCAAGCAGGATCACTACGATTGGGGTCTGCGTGCCATCAAATCAGTGCTGGTCGTCGCCGGCACACTCAAGCGCGATGACCACAGCCGCCCCGAGGATCAGGTGCTGATGCGGGCGCTGCGTGACTTCAACATACCCAAGATTGTGACGGAGGATGTGCCCATATTTATGGGCCTGATTGGTGACCTCTTTCCCGCCCTCGACGTGCCCCGCAAGCGCGTCTTTGAGTTCGAGAAAACTATACGGCGTGCAGTGAACGAAATCAAGCTGCAGCCCGAGGAGGGTTTCCTCATGAAGGTGGTGCAGCTGCAGGAGCTCCTCGATGTGCGTCACTCGGTTTTCATTGTGGGCAATGCGGGCACGGGCAAGACCAAGATATGGCAAACCCTCCGCGAGACGTATCGCATACAGAAACTGAAGCCCGTTTGCCATGTGCTCAACCCGAAGGCTCTGTCGAACGATGAGCTCTTCGGGATTGTCAATCCCACGACGCGCGAGTGGAAGGACGGGCTGTTCTCCTCCATTATGAGGGAGCAGGCAAATATGCCGCCCGGCAATCCAAAATGGATTGTGCTCGATGGCGACATTGATCCCATGTGGATCGAGAGTCTCAACACGCTGATGGACGACAACAAGATCCTGACGCTCGCGAGCAACGAGAGGATTTCGCTTAAGCGCGAGATGCGTCTGCTGTTCGAGGTGGGACACCTCAAGGCAGCCACTCCTGCCACAGTCTCGCGTGCGGGTATTTTGTACATCAATCCACAGGATCTGGGGTGGTCGCCGTGAGTATGGGAAGCCCCTCTTTGATTTTTCATTTATCTTTGCTCTGCCCCTCAGCTATGTATCGTCTTGGCTAGAGACTAGAGTGGACATGATTGAGCGTGGCATACTGACGACACTGTTTGAGAAGTACTTTCCCTGCCTGATGCAGCGGCATCGTGACTTTCGTCGCATTACACCCATCACGGACATGGCCATGATACAAATGACCTGCCATCTGCTGGAGTGTCTGCTGGACACCGACGACAGAGGCCGACGGGGCAGTGGTGACACTGCAGCTGTCAATCCGCACAGCCTGCACCATGGCGAGATCTCACACGAGTCCGTTGAGATGGCCCTGGAGACAATATTTGTGTATGCCACAGTCTGGAGCTTTGGCTCGGCCTTGCTGCAGGACATCATCATCGACTGGCACAGGGAGTTTCACAAGTGGTGGACGGGTGAATTTAAGGACGTCAAGCTGCCCAATCAGGGCACTGTGTTCGACTATCAATTGAACGTGCAAACGCTGAAGTTTCAGGCATGGTCCGAGCTGGCCGCCCACGACCAGCAGCTGCTGGATGGTCAAATCGATGCCGAGATGCCATTGCAGGTGCGTGCTTGACCCATTTTGCCAAGGGAGAACTAATCATGCACAGTAAGCCTTCGGGCACACAGAACGTGCTCATTTCAACTGCAGAGACCACACGCCTGGCCTACTTCCTCAAGCTGCTCATCGACCGCAATCTCGCCTGCATGCTGGTCGGCAGCTCTGGCTGCGGCAAGGGCGCCATCTTCCGTGAGCTCTTCAGCAAATATGCCAGTGACCAGGAGCTTCTTGAAATCGCAGTGACTGCTGTCACAGACACTCATCAGCAGCAGCAACAGCAGCAGCAGCAGCATCTGTCCAATCCCCCATTAGGTGGAGGAGCTACAACTGGAGGCAGTGTACGCCGGACGACATCCTCGTCGACACCGCTGCTGACCACAGTGCAGGCGACGCACTTCAACTTCTACACCACATCGGAGATATTCCAGAAAATGCTCGACCGCCCGCTGGAGAAGAAGTCGGGCCGCTGTTATGCACCCAGTGGACCCAAGCGGCGGCTTGTCTACTTTGTCAATGACCTAAACATGCCGGAGGTGGATGCCTATGGCACAGTGCAGCCACACACAATTATGCGACAGTTCATGGACTACAGGCAGTGGTGAGTGTGACGCTGATTAGACGCTCCACCGCGACACTGTCATCTCCCTGCCCTCCGCAACAGGTACGATCGCCAGCGGCTGCAGCTGAAGGACATACGACACTGTCAGTTTGCGGCCTGCATGAATCCAACGGCTGGCTCCTTCACCATTGATCCGCGCCTGCAGCGCCATTTCTGTGTGTTCTCTGTTTCCCCACCGCACGAGGACATGCTGCAGTTCATCTATGGCAGCATTCTGAACGGACACCTCGAGAATCCGGCGCAAGGTTTTAGCAAGGAAATTCGCACAATTGGCAGTCTCCTGGTGCGTGTGGGCATTGCCCTGCACCGACGCGTAGAGTACGCCTTCCTGCCCACGGCCGTCAAGTTCCATTACCTTTTCAACTTGCGCGACCTCACGGGCATCTATCAGGGTCTCATGAACAGTGTGGGAGCGCCGGCATCGGCAGGCGGTGGCACAGCAAATGTCTACGGCGGCACCGTCTGCAGCAGGCCAGCAGAACTCATCCGTCTCTATGTGCATGAGGCATTCCGCGTCTATCACGATCGTCTCGTGGATCCTTATGACATTAAGTCGTTCAAGTCTTCGATACGCGACATATTCAAGAAGGACTTTGAGGACTTTGACGAGGAATTTGTGTTTGCCGAGCCGCTGATCTACAGCCACTTTGCCCAGTCGCTGGTGGACCAGAAGTACATGCCGCTCAAGAGCTGGGACTCGCTTTATCAGCTGCTGCTGGAGGCGCAGGCTAGCTACAATGAGGTTGTGGGCTACATGAATTTAGTGCTGTTCGAGGATGCCATGATACACGTGTGCAGGTAGGTGTAGTGAGTTTCTTCCCTACTTTCCACTCACTCAGCAGCTCTGTATTTCCAGAATCAATCGCATTCTGGAGAGTCCCCGTGGCAATGCTTTACTCATCGGCGTGGGTGGCTCTGGCAAGCAAACCCTCGCTCGCCTCGCTGCCTTCATCTCCTCGCTTAGTGTCTCGCAAATACAGATCAAGCGCGGCTTTGGGCTGCTGGATATGCGTGAGGAGATTGCCAGTCTCTACATGAAGGTGGGCCTGAAGAATTTGGCCTCAGTTTTCCTCATCTCAGATGCCCAAATACCCGACGAGTCCATACTGATGCTCATCAATGACTTGCTGGCCTCTGGGGAGATACCAGAGCTCTTCAACGATGACCAACTGGAGACCATCATCAATGGCATTCGGAATGAAGTGAAGCAGAGCGGCACACTGGACACCAAGGACAATTGTTGGCGCTACTTTGTGGAGAAGGTACGACGATTGCTCAAAGTGGTGCTCTGCTTTTCGCCCGTGGGGCAGACGCTGCGTGTGCGGGCCAGAAAATTTCCGGCCATCATCAGTCGCACGGCCATCGACTGGTTCCACGAGTGGCCCAAGAGCGCTTTGGAGTCCGTTTCCCAGAAGTTTCTCAGCGAAATCAGCAGCATTTTGGAGGTTCGTATTCCGTATTCAGTGTTCAGTCTGCGGGGCGCTTATTTATGCGTCTGTCCTGCGCAATTTACAACTGAAACCTGTCACAGCGGACACTCCCGACCCCACCCGACTGACCCACACCTCCCTTTTGTGCCCACACACAGCCCGCGTTGGTGCCGCCCATCGGTTGCTTTATGGCTTACGTCCATGGTACCGTGAATCAGATATCGAAAATTTATTTGCAAAACGAAAAGCGCTACAACTACACGACCCCGAAAACTTTTCTGGAATACATTTTCCTCTACCGCAAACTGTTGGTGGACAAAAATGGGGAATTTGCTGAGCGCATTGCACGACTCCAGAGCGGCATGGCCAAGCTGGCTGAGTGCGCCCGTCAGGTGGACACGCTGAAGGTGAGTAAATGATGGAAAGGGGGCGAAGGATGGATGAATGAATAGGCAGAAAGGGTTACAGTCTGCCCTCGAACTAGGTATATGCTGGAAACAGCAAGAAAAATTCAATTTGGGAATATTTTGGGAATTTCAAATCATTTTACGAGCCCAAAAGCCAATCATAACTGTGAGATTTTATCTATATTTTTACAGGGTACTCTGTGTATCGATCAAATGTTATGGCGCATCCCTTTTGCTGTCGGGCTCTTCCTGGCACAGCACAATGGCCATCCGATCCCCGTGCCAAGGCGTTGTCGACCATTCAATTAGTGCGCTTAATTGAATTGTTGTTGCAGCAAATCTGCTGTCCATTTGCCACGGCAACATCAATGGGTGTAACCGGAGACGCGGAAGGCTGAACAGAGACAGAACGAGCGCTCTGTTCTCCGTTCTTTTGAGTTTTCAGCGACGTTTCCGGTTACGTTGCGTATACGCAATGGCAAACGAGGAGGTGCCAGTGCGAGAATAGAGCTGGCAGCTCCAAATGTTATTTAAACTAATCGAATTAAATTGAATTTTCTCTTCAATTAAACAAACGCCGGTTCTGTTTTCACCGTGTCCGTCCCTACACCATCAGCCCTACAGACAGACAGATATAGATATACATATAGATATATAGATACTATTTCCTGATTGTATTTGTATGAATGCGCCCGCAATTTGTGCGCAAAGGTTGCGTTTGGTTAAATATTGAGGCATCGTGCCTTGGCTTTAATTATTTCCCCCCAAACAACCGGTGAAAACTTTTCAGCTTTTACTTAACTTTTATTCGCGTTTAGTTGGAGTCTGAATTAAAGTTTTTGTTGTTCCTAATTCTAGCACCAATTGGCCATCCAAGAAGTGCAGCTGGCGGGTAAGAATAACGCCGCGGACAAGCTGATTGTCATCGTGAGTGCCGAGAGCGAGAAGGTGAAGCGGGAGCGCTACATAGCCTCGGAGGAGGAGAAACGTGTGCGCATAATCGAAGAGGATGTCTCCATCAAGACAAAGATGTGCGAGGAGGATCTGCGGCAGGCGGAGCCAGCACTGGTTGCTGCACAGGCAGCACTGAACACGCTCAACAAGAATAATCTCACGGAACTCAAGTCCTTTGGCTCGCCGCCCAAGGGTGTGATCAATGTGTGTGCCGCTGTGATGGTACTGCTGGCCACCAATGGCAAAATACCCCGCGATCGCAGCTGGAAGTCGGCCAAGCTGATGATGGTGCGCGTCGATCAGTTCCTCAACGATTTGCTCAACTACAACAAGGACAACATACACCAGAATATCATTGAAACGCTGCAGGAGTATCTCAAGGTGAGCAGAGCCAATCCTGTTATCAAATACTGAGGATTATGTCCCCCTAGGATCCCGAATTCAATCCCGACAAAGTCGTGCAAAAGTCGGTCGCCGCTGCAGGGCTCTGTGCGTGGGTCATCAATCTGTATCGCTATCACCAGGTCTTCCTGATAGTCGGCCCCAAGCAGCAGGCCCTGCAGGATTCACACCAGGAGCTGCAGGAGGCACGCGAACGCCTGCAGTATCTCAAGTCAAAGATTAACAACCTGGAGGCCAAGCTGGCGGAAATTCAGGCCGAGTTCGAGCACGCGGTGGCCGAGAAGCAAAAGTGTCAGCGCGAGGCGGACAAGACCTCATTCACCATTGATCTGGCACATCGTCTGGTCAACGGGCTGGCCAACGAGAATGTCCGCTGGCGTGAGTCCGTGCAGAGGTGAGTGTCGAGTCCTTCCGTCTGTGCGTCCTCGTGTGCCTGTCCGTGGGCACCGCGAGTGTGTTGCATTTATGCGTAATCAATTATTAAATTTAATTTACATTCTGTGTGCGGCCGCAATCGCAGTAATTGCTTTGCTTGCCAGCTACCCAGTCCCTGCCAACCATCTGTCGAAGGCAGTGGCCAGAATCGCGGCTGTGTCTCCTGCTCCTGTCGCCGACTTGCGGTCCACCGCCGCAACAAAGGGCCGTACATTTTATTTACTTGCGCTCATTTGGGGCACGGGCACTGCAAGGTTCCCCGACCCCAGTCGATTCATTCAGTCGATTGCAGGCACTACTCCAACGGAGGCAATGAACTCCACTCCGAAATTTAATGGATTTACGCTGCAGCAGGCACACACACACAGACATTGTCAACTAATCCCATCTGTTGCCGCGCTTGCAACAGTTTCTGACGTGTGGATACCACAAACGAGCGCAACGGCTGCCTAAATTTCCATCAAATTGCAGTTGACAAGCGTTAAAGTGGGAAGTCCCAAGCCTCAAGCAGCGCCAAGTCCTTTACGATTTCAACGCACGTCAGCAAAGGCCTTGGAAATTCCGGGAAAATGTCAACAAATTGTGAAAGAAAGCAAAGCAATTTCTAATTGCAAATCAAATTATTGTCTTGTCCCATAAGAGGATCAAAAATTATTTTCTTTATTCAATATTTTCTACCTGAGGGCTGGCATTTTTCCTACCGGTAAAAGCTTATAAAAATATGAATTTCCATGGCAGCAAAGCTGTGCACACAATAACATGAAGCAGCGGAGCAGGAGCAAAGCTGGGGCACATGCAATAAGCACTCATATAAAAAAGAAACGTAATCAAATTCATATAGATGTCAATGGCAATAGTTGGACGCGCACACAACACGCACTCCGACACCTTTGGCTGCCCATTGACTGCCTGACTGGCTGCAAATGCACTGAAAGAAAATAAGGAAACTAAGGCAAAGATGAGCATATTTAAATTAAAGTAAAACTACTTCCAATTACCTAACTTTTACCGTAGAGAAAAGCTTAACGGGGATTCATTTTAAATATTTGAATATTTCTTGCATGATGCCCATTCGGCTTTCATTTTTATTTTCTACTATTGACAACAGTCTTTGTCTGCGTAAATTAATATTTATAAAATAGATGTCACATGTCCAGCAGCATATCTGCAATATTTAATTTTCAATAGTTATTTTTTTGCTGTGTGGTTTGGACTGGCTTTCTGGCTGCATTCATTGAAATTCAATTGAGTGCGCGTGCAAGCCAAAAGAAATCCGCAAAAGGGCATTGATGATGATGATGGTGCTGGGCGCTGGGTGCTGGCCATAGGGCTGAGGTGTTGAATTTTTCGCACCTAAATAACTGCAAAAATTGCACACAAACAGAGACCACACAATCGTGCATCGTCAGCAGTTAAATCGGCAGGGGAGCAGCCCAATACGAATGAAAATGGTTAGATGGGTGCATCGGGTGTGGGTTTTCGGTATGCTGTAAATGCACATCAAATACGTATTGAATTATGAAAAATTTTAACAAGTTCCACGCTGGCTGTGCTATGAATTTGTGGCATGTAAACCAACCACAACTGTGTGTGTGAATGTGTGTGCTTTGGCCATACAAAAACGAATGCCCCACTGAGTGTTGCACTGGCAAAGGAGCAATAGCCGGCGTCAGCAGCAGCAGCAGCAGCAGCGGAGACCTTTATATATGTGAGAGAGAATTGTTCAAATATTTATGAAAATATAATTTGACCCCACACAACTGCAGTTTACCTGCTGTATCTGTGTGTGTGTGTGTGTGTAAGCTTTGCTCTGACTTGCATATAAATTTCTGCATATTTGACAATGACATTACACATACGCACAGCACCGGACAGTGCAGGACAGTGCAGGATGTAGGATATACGATATTTGTTAGGCAACTTATTGTTGTTATTTTTGCTAGTGCTGCCTGCTGTTGGCATTGTTTGGTCTGCCTTCGAAAAATACATCTCCTCTCGTGCCGTGTCTTAAATGAGAATGCTCTTATGTCACCCGGACAGGTATTTCAGCCAACAAATTCCATAGAATATCTTTGGGAAAAACAATTATTGCATAGCAAGAGGCTGGCGCAGTAGCGCCGTGGGGCAGGAGTTCGGGAGGGGTTTCAATAACTGTCGGTTGAGGCTCAACTGCATTGGAAATTGAAAGCATTTTCATTGCACGTTTTTATTGTCTAAATTATGACACCCAAAAAAAGGACTACCTCTATGGTCGTGGGGGTGTGTGGCCTGTGCAATTATTAGATTATTCAATTACAAAGCGTTATTTACAAGACACTTTTGCCGCACATGAATGTGCATATAAATGAGCATAAATCATTTCAAGTTGCACGGCTTCTAATGGGGTAACAGGGGCTTCGCTGGCATTGTGGAATACTAATTGAAAATACTTATGCTACAGCCAGCAGCAGCAACAACGACAATCGCTCCTTAAGGGTTCCGTTCGATCCTGGTGCTCCTTTGCCACTTGGCTTGTAATATAATAAGCTGAAATATTTCAATAATAGTTGGCATGCAGCAATTTCTGATAATTTATGCAACCACTTCTGATGGGGGAGAGCGGTCGGTCGGGCGGTCGGGCGGGTGCTGCCATCATCGACATTGTCAGCAACAGAGACGGAGGCAACAAGCTTGCAACAAGCAACCAACAGCCAAGCTCTCCAACATCATTATTTTTTCAATTTCCCCTCATTTCAATTTAAATGCATACCCCCACAGGGGGTGGAGGCGTAGAGGAAGTGAAAGGCAAGTGCCAAAGGCTGCAGCGGATGCTGAGACGCCTGCAACCTTCGGCTTCCTGCTTGGCTCTCGCTCCTTTCCCCCTCCCGTAATTTATACGATTTGTTAGCATCAAACGGAACTACCTCCTCCTCCTGCTGCTCCTGCTCCTTTTTGTACTTGACTTTCCCCCTTTCCGCTTCCCGTTTTCATTGTCTTGCCAGCTTACAAGCCAAGATTGGAACCCTGCCTGGAGATATACTACTAATTTCCTCGTTCCTGTCGTACGTGGGCTGCTTCACGCGCCGCTACCGCGAGGAGCTACAGCACAAAATGTGGCTGCCAAACTTTCGCAAAATCGATGTAAGTATCCGCCGCACAAGATAATCTCTCACAGGTATTAAACTCGTCACGCCTGCAGCCGCACATACCCCACACCGAGGGCGTCGACACTTTGGCGCTGTTCTCGGACGATGCGCAGATAGCCACGTGGAACAATGAGGGTCTGCCCATGGATCGCATGTCCACGGAGAATGCCACAATACTGCAGTATACAACACGTTGGCCGCTAATGATCGATCCGCAGCTGTACGTAGGGAAACCCTTGAGGAACTCCAATTAATCTCCTTTCTTTCTTACAGCCAAGGCATCAAGTGGATCAAAAACCGCTTTGGCACAGCTTTGGTGGTGCTGCGCCTGCGGCAGCGTGGCTTTCTCGAAGCTCTCGAGAAGTGCATCTCGCAGGGCGACACGGTGCTGATTGAACAAATCGAAGAGTCGCTGGACACGGTGCTGGAGCCGCTGCTCAGTCGTGCGCTGATCAAAAAGGGTCGCTATCTGCGCATTGGCGACAAGGAAATCGAGTTTAATGCCAATTTCCGGCTCATACTCCACACCAAGATGGCCAATCCGCACTACAAGCCGGAAATGCAGGCACAGACGACGCTGATTAACTTTACGGTGACACCGGATGGACTCGAGGAGCAGCTGCTCGCGGAAGTGGTCAAAATTGAGCGGCCGGACTTGGAGCAAATGAAAACGGAGGTCACCGTGCAGCAGAACAAGTTCAAAATCTCCCTAAAAGCGCTCGAGGATGAGCTGCTGGCGAGACTCGCCTCCGCTGGCGAGAATGTGCTCGATGATCATGCTTTGGTCCTCAATCTGGAGAACACCAAACGCACCGTGGATGAGATTGAGGCAAAGGTGCGGGAGGCGCGTCTCACAACGCTGCAGATCGATGAGACGCGAAACATCTACCGCTCGGCGGCCAAGCGTGCGGCCATTCTGTACTTTGTGCTCACGGATCTCAATCGCATCAATCCCATTTACAAGTTCTCGCTGAAGTCCTTCATGCACGTCTTCCGGCAGGCCATTGCTTTGGCGCCCGATTGCAAGAGCTACGAGAAGCGAGTGCTGCACCTGGTGGACTCGATCACGCTGCAGACCTATCGCTACACGCTGCGCGGGCTCTTCGAGGCGGACAAGCTGACATTCACCTCGCACATGACGCTGCGCATTCTCATTGCCGCCGATCAGGTGTCCAAGGATGAGACGGACTTCCTGCTGCGCTATCCACACGATCCGAGCACGCTATCGCCGCTGGATTTTGTTGGCCGCAGCGCGTGGGGCGGCATCAAGTCGCTGACGCTCATCGAGCACTTTTACGGCATCGACAAGGACATGGAGAACTACACGAAACGCTGGCGCAAGTTCATGGGCAGTGATGCACCCGAGCGGGAGCAGTTCCCGGGCGAATGGAAGCATCGAACGCCGCTGCAGAAGCTGTGCATTGTCCGCGCACTGCGGCCCGATCGCATGACCTACGCCATGTGCCAGTTCGTGGAGCAGACCATGGGTCGCTCGTATGCGGAGGTGCAAACGCCGCCGTTCAATGCCATCTTCAAGGATCTGAATGCGGCGACGCCAGCGTTCTTTATACTCTCGCCCGGTGTCGATCCCATACGGGATGTGGAGCGCTTTGGCCAGCGGCAGGGCTACCACGCGGATGCCGAAACGCTGGTCAACATATCGCTGGGGCAGGGCCAGGAACTGCTGGCCGAACAGGCCATACACCAAGCCCTGGCCTCGGGCCAGCAGTGGGTCATTCTGCAGAACATTCATCTGGTGGTCAACTGGCTGCCCACGCTGGAGAAGCTCATCGAGCGCATTGTGCTGCAGGCGGAGGGGCAGCAGGGCGAGTCCAATTTTCGTCTCTTCATCAGCGCAGAGCCAGCGCCCGATCCGCAGTATCACATCATACCCCAAGGCATCCTGGAATCGTCGCTGAAAGTGGTCAACGAGCCGCCAGCTGGCATGGCCGCCAATCTGCACAAGGCCTGGGATAACTTCTCGCAGGATGCGCTGGAAACCTGCACCCAGGAGGCAGAGTTCAAGTCCATACTCTTCGCTCTCTGCTACTTCCATGCGGTGGCGGGGGAGCGGCGAAAGTTCGGGCCGCAGGGCTGGAACAAGGTTTATCCCTTCAACATTGGGGATCTGATGATCTCGTCGAATGTGCTCCACAACTACCTGGAGGGCAGCAATCGCATACCGTGGGAGGATCTGCGCTATCTCTTTGGGGAGATCATGTACGGCGGCCACATCACGGATGACTGGGACAGGCGGCTGTGCCGCACCTATCTGGAGGAGCTGCTGCAGCAGGACCTCATCGATGGCGACTTTGAGCTGTGTCCGGGCTTCCCGGCGCCTCCCAATCTCGACTTTGAGGGCTATCACTCGTACATCAACGAAATGCTGCCCGACGAGTCTCCGCTGCTCTACGGCCTGCATCCGAATGCGGAGATTGGCTTCCTCACCACCGCCTCGGAGCAGCTGCTGCGCACGATCTTCGAGCTGCAACCGAGGGAATCGGAGCTGAGCTCGCACTGCGGTGCGCCGCGGGAGGAGCTCGTCAAGATCATGATCGATGACTTTCTGGACAAGCTGCAGGATGAGTTCAACCTGCAGGCGCTGCTCAATCGCGTGGAGCGCAAGACGCCCTTTGTGGTCGTCGCCCTGCAGGAGTGTGAGCGCATGAATGCCCTCATCCGTGAGATCAAACGCTCCCTCCGCGAACTCATGCTGGGCCTCAAGGGAGAGCTGACCATCACGCAGGAAATGGAGCGGCTGGATCATGCCATTTTCTATGACCATGTGCCTGGGGCTTGGGCACAGCTAGCTTATCCCAGCATGCTAGGCCTGCAGGGCTGGTTCGCCGATCTGCTGCATCGCATCAAGGAGCTGGCGGGCTGGCTGAATGACTTTAAGCTGCCCTGCGCCATCTGGCTGGGTGGATTGTTCAATCCGCAGAGCTTCCTCACCGCCATCATGCAGGAGAGTGCGAGGAAGCATGATCTGCCGCTGGATCGCATGCTCATCAGCTGCGATGTCACCAAGAAGCAAAAGGATGATGTCACGTGGGTGTTTGGATCTCTCTTTAAAGGCATAAACTCTATCCCTAATCTTTTGTTTAGTCTGCCACCCATGGAGGGTGCCTTTGTCCATGATTTGTATATGGATGGTGCCAGCTGGGACTGTCAGCTCAACTCGCTTGTGGCGCTGCATCCCAAGGAGATGCTCTGCGCCATGCCCGTCATCTACATCAAGTCCATTGTCCAGGAGAAACAAGAGCTGCAGCGTGTCTACGAGTGTCCCCTGTACAAGACCAGGTGAGTGACCTTTTACCTCACGGAACTTGCTTATATCTGTGGTTTTTCCAGGTCGCGTGGCAACACTTATGTCTGGACATTCAACCTAAAGACCCGCGAGCGTCCCTCGAAATGGATCTTGGGTGGAGTGGCGCTCTTACTGCAGCCATAAAAGGGGTCGCCACGCCACTCATCTACGAGTATCTACGCGTAATCATAGCCTATCGACGTATCAAAGTTCAGGCATCGCAAACCACTCGACATGACGAATCAATTAGCAGATAATTATTTATAACTTTTAGCGCTTGCGGCGCTCTCGTCGCGTCTCGTCTCGCGCAACGCACGTGAAGTTCGCGTAAATATGACGAAACCAAAAATGTATCTTATCTAGCGTTAGTGGAGGAAGTGTATGTATCTGAAATAGTTTCTATCACTAGGGAACACTCCTCGTAATTCGCAGAATTTCTGGGCAAGTTCTATGTACTTTTATGAAATATATTTAGTCAGCGCCCACTGAGTGCGCATGATTAAAGTGCCGCCCATGGAATTTATACTTATAAATAGGGAAACTACTTTTCATGCTACATACAGGGTAATGCCCCTGTATACACTCAGAGAAAAATGGCATAGTGAAAAGAAAACACACACATCTCTAAATTAAATACAAAAAAGTGAAATTTAAACGAAATTACTTTGATTCATAATTCAAAAGTAATTCATAATGAAAATTATTGTTAATCGAGTTATAAAATACTAAAAAATAAGTATAATATATTAAATTTGTAGCAAATATATTGAATTTAGATGAGAACAAATTTCATTTATTTAATTTAAACTCGAAATATATTTATTCTAAATTTTTCCATAATAATTTCGAATTAAAAGTGAACACATTTATTTTTTCACTCTTGGAGCAAATTTAGTGGTAGAAAAAATACTTCAAATAAATATAGTGCATTAAATATGTAGGAAATATATTTAATTTATATCTGCACAAATTTAATTTATTCAATTTAAGCTCGAAATATATTTATTTTAAATGTTTTCATTATAATTTCGAACGAGAAGTGAACACAATTTCTCAGTAAAATTTCCACTCTCTGAGCAAATGTTTTGCTATTGTATTTACCAATCAAATATTTCGCCGCTTTTTTTCTGAGTGTACTAGATCGCAATTTTCATCTTAAAGATAGGCTGAAAACCGTATCACGTGCCTGTGAATGTATTAAGAAATAGTTCAAGGTGAAATATGATCAAACCAAGTAGACACTCGAGCAGTATATGTTTTCCAAAAGCAGCACCTGTTCGAAACGTTTCTATAGAAAATATGCGCGACAATCGTGCTTTGTGACTTTGACCACCAGTTGCCCACGTGTTGCCCAAGTCTACTGACGTAATCGGCAGACAAAATCGCTTCGGTATTTGCCAAAAAGCAGCCAGCCCACTGGACGATCACGTGAAGTGCAAAGCAAAGCAATCAATGAAAGTAAATGTCGGCTCGGCTCTGCTCGGCTGCTTACTTACAATTCTTTGCAAATGTGTCTGCTGATAAGGCGCTAAAAGCTGACACATGCCGTAGAGCTAGTTGGGGGGGAAAAGTACCGAGCGAGCGAGCAAGCAGCCGACTAACTACTTCAAACGAAACGGGGGCTCGTCATCCGAGTCATTCCTTGGCGGCGTGATCTGCTGGAGATTTTGAGTACGTCTGTGCCTCCAGTCCGGGTGGCATTTTTGTTGACATTTTGCTGTCTCTCACGTCATGCCAGTACTTTCATCTTTGAACTTAGTGGCCCCCCTGCAAAGCAATGCCCTGCGCTCTGCCCTTGACCAAGCTCCCACCTGTTCAGCTGAAGCGCGTTCGTTGCCAAGGGCCAAATGTGCTTTTATATTTCTCCAAATATTTGCTCGTTCGTTTTGAAATTCGCAGTCGAAGTGGGTCTGCGGCTGTGTGCATAAGTAACTCGCACCGGGAGTATTCCCCGAACACGACTGCTACGCGTGACACATGAATGTTCGGGATCCAATCCCCCCGCTGCCCAGCCCACTAATGGGACCGCCTTCGAAGATCACGGGCGCAACAGTTTTTCACATTCGCATTCGCTTGGTGGGGTTATAGATAAAAATTGCCCCCTTTGCACGGCGAGACGAACGCCGTCGTCGTTGCCTGTACGTAGAACAGACATTTCTGGTTGAAATCGGAACGGACTCTCACTATCGCACGACGGCGACGACGTTGGCGTCGACGTTGGCTGAGCGGAAAAAGTATTTAAGCGAGAAATGATGCGGTATGACAAATCAGAAGTGAAATAATTGTGAAACAGCAAGCAACAGGCTGTGCGCAACCCACAGACGTGAGATTCTTCATAAAAGACACGACAAAATACCCACAAAGGTGAGTGAGAGAAATGGTCAAGAAAATATCTGGGCCAAGGCACGTAGCCAGCTAGCAGACAAATATGTAAAATATCTAGAGACCATGCCAATTCATCGTGAACTAATGTCGAGTTTCCGGTTTCCCATTTTTAGCTGCTAAAATGCCCACCGCCACAGCTGCCGCACATTTGCCCATTCAGAAGCGGAAATATCATGAGCATAGTGGCGAGCCCGGCTGCCAGGGCCTGGAGGAGATGAATCGCATGTTCCGCAATTTCTGGGATCCCACGGCATACTGGGTGTGCGATAGGCAAGGCACACGTGCCCGCCTGCAGCACTGCCCCAAGTCACAGCTGTACTCCGAGGAGCTGGGACGCTGTGTACACTATGCGAATTGGTCGTGGTCGGACTTCAAAGAGCCACCAAGCCGGCCCAAGGCCACCAGCACACAGTCAGTGTCCACTCAGTAGTGTGCGCTTAGTGCTAGTCCTAGTCCTAGTTCTAATTTTAGTTAAGCCTAAAAACCACAAACATCCTCAGTTAGCCATTACGTTATTTATCTTTACAAAAAAAACCTTTATTTTTTCAATGAAAATAAGAAAAGAAATAAGAAAAAATCAGTACAAAAATCAAAGAATTACTTTTTGCTTGTGTTTCAACAATTTCCAGTGCATTGTTTACTTTAAACTTAATTATCATAGGTAAGATTATATGGGGGAGGGAGGGAGTAGTGTGGAATGCAGTTCCCAAAATGGTAGTAGAATGTTGAGTGGGGGACATTGTAGCAAAACCGAATTATAAACCGTGGCATATAATGAGCTGCCCGAGAGAGTGAGAGAATCATTTGAGCTAAGGCTTCGAGCTAGTTAGAATTTAGCTACATTTCGACTAAAATTAACTGGCATCGCATGAGGCCTCTTGAGTGGAATGTTTCACGAAAAATAAATGTGTGGGGGTGGAGCATAAAGAGAAAGAAACGTAAAGTGAACTTTGATTCTGTCATTGGCTTTGACTACGTGAACAACCGAATCTCTCTCGCTGCTGGGAATATCCTAAACAAACTCCAAAGCGTTGCCTGTTTAGAGCTCCACGTTGACGCCCTGCTTGTTGATGACCTTGAGCTTCTCCTTGGTTGGTGGCTTCGTGTCCGCTGGAATGTGTTCCTCGATGGGCGCTGGTTTCGTGGGCACTGTGCGCTTCGTGGTCGATGCAGCAGGCTTTGGCGTTGTTGTCGTTGTTGTTGGTGGTTTAGTTGTCGGTGGCTTAGTAGGGGGTGCCTTGGTAGTAGTGGGTGGCTTCGTTGTCGTCGTGGTTGTTGTTGTGGTGGTGGTGGTTGTCGTTGGCCTCTTTGTGGTTGTTGTAGCCGGTTTTGGCGTGGTTGTTGTCGTCGTGGTTGTTGCCTTTGGCTTCTGCGTGGTTGTTGTTGGTGGTGCACCGAAGGATGCCTCCAGGCCATCGCCCTCGGTCCTCACATTGCGCACCTTCACTGTTGGCTGCTTGGCCTTGGGCGACTTGACGCGCGCCAGATACTGATTGAGCGGGGAGCCCAGGTAGAGGTACTCCTGGAACTCAAGCACATGCGAAATGGCGCCCACGGACTTGTCAAAGCCATGCAGCGATCCCACAATGTTGCCATTCCAGTCCACACGCACCACAGTGCTGCGCTTGGGCGACAGCAGGGTGATGCTCTCCATGTGGCCCACAAAGTGAACGAAGCGCTGCGAGAACTTGTTCGGGTAGACGCTGTTCAGGTAGCGGAACGGCAACTCAAAGAAGGCCAGCATGCGGGCCAGGAATAGGCGTACGCTGGGGAAGCGTGAAAAGATGTTGAAGCCCGTGGGATGCTCGCTGTCGGCGCTGACCACCAATGGCACCCAGATGCCCTCGCTATCGGGCGTCAGATTATCGGGCAGGCCGGGCAGACCATCGACAAAGACCTCGCTCTCGCCGGTCTTGGCGCCCTGCAGATAATACTTGGTCAGGCGCTGGCCAGCGGTCTCGGCCACCACAACGAAATCCTCGTTGGGGCTCAACGCAATGCCATTGGCGAAGGCCAGCTCGTCCAACAGCACTTCGCTGACATTCTTCGCCCGATTGTATTTGAATAGACTGAAAGACAAAGAGAGAGCAAGCGGAAGAGAGAGCAGAACCATTAGAAACCGGTTTGGACAGCGTTCATTCATTCGCTGCGTGTGGCACACTCACCGGCCCGAGGGATTAGCGAAGCTGGCAAAGACCAGATCTTCGATGGTAAAGTCGGACGAGGAGTCCGTCCAGAAGATGTCTCCCTGCTTGCCGACGGCCACGCTATTGAAAACCTTTGCCGGTCGCTTGACCTTGCCATCCAGCTCCTGTGCCGGCGACACCAGCAGAGTCTTCTTGTTAGTCTTCAAATCGACTTGCCAGAGGCCGTAGTAGGCATCGGCCACGATCAGGTTATTGCCCTGCGTGTCAAAGGCGAGACCCAGTGGGCGGCCACAGCGCGACTCCTCATAGATGTCCTCTGTGGGGAAGAAAGCGAACACTTTAGTTGCAGGTTCGTTCCTTTTTGTTCCTCTAACTTACCGCAGGGCTGTCCTATCTTGGCCACATGGGTGACATGGCTGGCAGATAGCTTGATGATCTCACCGCCATGAATGCCGGTATAGATCTCATTGTTGCGGGCTATAAGACACTCGGGGCCATACACACGCCCCTCCAGCAGACGCTCAGCGCCTTCCAGGTGAAAGTTCGGCTCCAGCGCCCCCTTCAGTTCTTTGGGCGGTGTCACTCTGCATAAATTATGCGTTAGCACCGTTATTAGTTATAGATTGACACCAGTTAATCCTGCAACTTACGTAAATTCCTTGTAGGGGAAAGTGGTGCGAGGCGGCAGGTTGGGCAGGAGTATAACTATAAGGAAGAAAATCATGAAATTCATGATTCTCACACGCAAGGCACGTAGCAGTCCCATGGCTAGTTTGTTGTGCGTCTGCCTTTTTCCACTATAAATTAAATAAACGGCGTTTAAGGCAAGATACCCGAAGAAAAAACGACACGATGGCAAAGTTCAACAAGAAAACACAAAAGTCATCATTGTGGGACCGGTATTGGCAGTATCGATGGCGATAGTATCGAACCATGTAAATACTACATATTTTCGCCAGCGAACTGGTGAACAAAAATTAACCTAATATTGTATAATTAATTAATTTAAATTATTATTAAATAAAAAGTATGATCAAAGGATCATTAAATGTCTCATATTAATAGCTGTGATAATATTTGCGAAGACACTTTTTGTACGATTAATGTTTTGTGACGGTCACATCCCTACATAAAATACTAAATACCAGATAATACCGATATTTCTATCGATACACACTTTTGCTGGTGTTTTTGTTTTGGGTGAAACGTCGCAGTTGAAAAAATTGAAAAATGAGCGACAACACAACCAAGGAGGAAGCTTTCGGAATGGACCACGAGCAAGATCTGAACATCAAACAATACTCCCGCTGCAGCAGTGCAGGGAGCACCCACACACCCAACTCCTCGGCCCACAATTCAGGTAGACATGCGTTCCTTTTGCTTCCGGGGGTGGGGAACTGAGCAGATAATGCCTGGCATTGAATTTCCTCGGGGCTTCTCGCTATCAGCAGTAGCAGCCGTGGCTGGCGTTTTATTACACAGCCTTCTGACACTGTTTCTGTTTCTTACCCCTGTCTACACACAGATGACGACGACGATAGCGGCGGCGATGCCAGACACTCGACGGCGGCCAATTCGTCGCTCAGCTACAAGGAGCGCAGGCGGGAGGCGCACACCCAGGCGGAGCAGAAGCGACGGGATGCCATCAAGAAGGGGTACGACAGTCTGCAGGAGCTGGTGCCACGTTGCCAGCCCAACGACTCCTCGGGTTACAAGCTGAGCAAAGCGCTGATACTGCAAAAGTCCATCGAGTACATTGGCTATCTGAATCAGCAGAAAGTCAAGCAGGAGGACGAGGGTTCGGCACTGCAGAAGGAGGTCACAGCGCTGCGGATCATCAAGAATGGTTACGAGAACATGCTGCAGCATCAACAGGCCAACCCAGGGCCCGAGGAGGCACGCCTTACAGATGAGGCGAAATTTCAAGTGGTTCGTAGAAGGGAAATCCAATCCTATTCATACTATAACTCTTTTCGTCCCCCTGCAGTTCCAGGCCATCTTGGAGGAAATGTTTGACACATTCCAGCACATACCGATGGACAATTTCAAGCAGCTGACCACCGGCATTATACCCTGGCTGGAGGAGCACTGCAAGCCGCACATTCTCCGGAATATCCTAAGTCGCACGTTGCAGCAGATGGCCCAGGAGGCACACGAGAAGCAACAACAGCAGCAGCAGCAGCAGGCCATGGAGCAGGAGACTGGCGAGGGTTTCAGTTGATTGCAGAAATATGTAGTTTTGGTTTAAGATCTGTTTTGTTCATTAAATGCGTCATTTGAATAGTTGTAAAAGCGTTGCAAACTAAACTAATCGAGACCAATGATTACTTTTTGGCTTATCCAGATTAGATAGCGAGAGAGCTGTGTGCCTTGTCTGCTCCAGCAGCAGCTGCCGCACCAGCGCCGCCTTATCCGCACGATCAGTGTGAATGGCTTGAAGCGACGCACTCGCTCGCTGACCTCCAGCGAGGTCACTAGATCAGCATAGAACTTTTCCAGACGCTCACCGCTCCACACGTGATGCTGGGCATACCTCTTCCAGTCTCCTAGTGTAGTCTTTCTCCGAGAATACATAGCACACCTTTTATTTGTTTGTTCCGCTGCAGTGAGCTCCACATTCGAGAAAAACGTTCGTATGTTTCCAGTTGGTCCCAACATGGTCATGATGTATTGGGTTTCAGGTCAGGCGCTGCGGCAAGTCGGCATCTCCATGCTCATCCTTTAGGGCGTACCTGTCCAGAATGTGGTAGTACACAAGAAAATTGATATTCAGGGCTACCTGGCTTGCACCGCACGTGTCGCCCTGCGCAGCCAACACCTCCGCTGAAATTTGTTGGGCCACCTGCCGGGCCGCTTCCTTGGGCTGGACATAGCCGAGTCTATGGAGGGTAAAAAACCATCTAGATTCGCTAATTAGAGACATCCCAACTCACTTTTAAATACGACAGACAGTCGCTGTGGATAATTTTTGTTTTCCCGGCGGATACCAACATTTCGATTGATTTCGATTCACCAGTACAGTGGGTTTAGGTGGGTTAATCTCGGTATATTCACAGTATATTTTGAAATGAGTTGGTATATTGATGGTCTTATCGATATGCTTGCCGTCAAACTGGTCACACCGACACACACTTCAAAGATGGCGAACGATACGAGCAAGCTACTGTTGTCTTCACAACAAGAAAAACCCAATCATTATACGTAAATAAACCACCCAATTATACTCAAAGTGTAGATATTGAGCTAAGCCATTGTTCTACTTGTGCAGCTACCTGAAGGAATTTCGCGTGGAGCAGTGCCAGTCGTTCCTGCAGCACAAGTGCAATCAGCATCGTCCGTTCATATGTTTTAATTGGCATTTTCAAAATCAGCGGCGTCGGCGACCCGTCCGCAAACGCGACGGCACCTTCAACTATAGTGCGGATAATTATTGCACCAAATACGATGAGACTACAGGCATCTGTCCCGAAGGCGATGAGTGAGTATCCTGGGCATTATAAATTGCGTCGCCTCTGGGAACCAGCAGCACCAGAAACTGGGGATGAGACAACGCCAGCGAAACGACGTAGTATTTTTTCGTTTGCTCTTTGTGCTTCTTTCGTGTGTGTGTATCTCTTGTCTTCGTGTTTACAAACAAAAAGTTGGGTGCGGGTGTGTGGGGGGAACGTAGCGTCTAGCAAAAAGTGAAATTCAAATGCGCGTGTGTATCTGTGCGAGCCTGTGTGTGTGTGTGTGTTTGCGAGAAGGGTAGGCGTAACCTACGACGAGGCCACTGTCGCCCACAAAAGTGAAAGTGATTTCAGCAATTTCATTGCTAGCGAAGGGGAAGTTCTAATCCGCCTGTGGGCTGTCTCTCCGCCGGATGCTGCTGCCTTGGACTTGGTGGTGGTGTTGGCAAGGTATATTGTGTGAATGGTGAAGCGCATTTCTGTATGTGTGCGGGAATATGTGCGCGAGAGAGCGTGACTTTGGTCTGCCTTTCCACACTTTTCATATATCTTGGGTGGTGGTTGTTGCTCCGAAACTCACACAGACACCAACACACACTCACACACACACACATGCAGACGCACTGCTACAAGTGTGCGTCATTGTTGTTATTGCGTTTCGCTTTTGCGTGTTTTCTTCGCTTTATTTTGATTTTCCCCGGCAGGCTTCAAAATGTACAGTTATTGTGAAGCTTTGAGAGCGAGACAGAATGATTTGGGTGCAAGGTGTATTCCTATGGGGTGTATGTAACATATTTTCGCAATTTAAAGTGCATTTTCACCTGCCAATGCATCCAATATGGTACCATATGCATTTGATGGGAAGAAACTCCCCTACCCTGTGTTTCTACACTCTGGCAAAGAATAATACGCACTTACTGTTTCTGCGCACAACAACGCATTGTGACCCAGACTTGAAATGTTTGCGCTTTCTTCTGTGCCCACGCACAGGAGGGGAAACAGCTGCGTGGCTATTTTTAGATCTACCCCGAGCGTACGTCACTAAATTCCCCACCTCGTATCCACAGATGCCCCTTCCTGCACCGCACCGCTGGCGATACCGAGCGGCGCTACCACTTGCGCTACTACAAGACATGCATGTGTGTCCATGACACGGACAGCAGGGGTTACTGCGTCAAGAATGGCCTACACTGCGCCTTCGCCCATGGAATGCAGGATCAGCGGCCACCCGTATACGACATCAAGGAGCTGGAGACCTTGCAGAACGCTGAAATTACCCTGGACAGCACCAATGCCCTGAATGCCCTGGACAAGGAGCGCAACCTGATGAACGAGGATCCCAAGTGGCAGGACACCAACTATGTGCTGGCCAACTACAAGACGGAGCCGTGCAAGCGCCCGCCGCGCCTGTGCCGACAGGGCTATGCTTGTCCACAGTACCACAACAGCAAGGACAAGCGTCGTTCGCCCAGGAAGTTCAAATACAGGTGAGACAACCAGAGAAGAGTCCTCCCGGTTTAATCCTTAACTAACATCCTTTTTGTGCAGGTCAACACCTTGCCCCAACGTTAAGCACGGCGAGGAATGGGGTGAGCCGGGCAATTGCGAGGCCGGCGACAATTGCCAGTACTGTCACACACGCACTGAACAACAGTTCCATCCGGAGATATACAAGTCCACCAAATGCAACGATGTACAACAGGCCGGCTACTGTCCACGCAGCGTATTCTGCGCCTTCGCCCATGTAGAACGTAAGTTGCGATCCTCAATGGTTGTTCTGTAGGTTCCTAAGCTTTCGGCGCTGTTCTCCACAACCAGATTCTGTAGGGCCCAGCATAGGGATATATTTTGATACCTTTGAATTAACGTTCTGTTTGTCTTTTACTTGCTTCGCACCATGAATCCGAAAAACCAAAAACTATCTCTGAAACAACTGCTAAAAAAACCCTCAAAATATCAATGCATCAATCAATATATTCGCTTTGCCGCTCTGCTGCTCCGTGTCGCTTCTCCATAACTCCACCTCCCACCCAAAACAAGTTTGTGTAATGGCCGATGAGAAGACGTGGGAGCATGAACTGTCGCTTCGTGATCTCATTTCCAACGCCTTGCCCGACTTACAGCCACGGGATGTGCACCATTTGGGCGATAATGTACGTATTACCAGTAACCAGTTAGTTAAACAAATCCAGTAAACAAATCCATTCATGCATATCCTGTGTAACTATGTGTATGTAATCGTTTAATCCTCCCATACTACCCCCAACATTACCTCTACCAACAAACATTACAATCAGCCGCGCTAATCCAGCTAACGATCATCAGCCTAATTGTCTAACCAATCAATTCCCACAGAAACCTTTGGCGTGCTCTCATATTGTTCTCCTCGATTTTTTTCTCTCTTTGTTTCGTTCTCTTCGTAGTTGTTGAACATTGAACATGGTAATAGTACCAATAAAATGTTGGTAGATGCTTTGGAAAATACAAGAAATTCCAGCAAATTATTAAATTTCTCACGACCCCTGGACAGTCGTTGTGAGTATTTTGGGTGAACCTATAAGAAAATATATATACAAATATATTCAAGAAAATTCCTATTCTAAATGTTGGTTGTGGACAAATTGTCAGAGCTAAAAGCAGCAACGCCGCCTTGTACGCCTAACTGAAACTCAAATTTAAATGTACGTATTTATCTTCACTCTTTGCAAGTAGCTTGCTCACTGGACGATCCACGCGAGAACTCACTGTCGTCGAGTCTGGCCAATACTAGCTTATTAACACGTTCCTCGGCGCCAATTAACATTCCTAATACGACACTAAGTAACTCAATTAATGGTAAGTGAAGCAATCCAAGCCGGCAACGTGTCTAATGTCTCTACAAATAAATGGTTTTGTTTTGTTTTCTTCGATTTTGAACAGATTTTAACTCGGGTGGCTTTGCCGTCAACATTCCCGGCAGCTCGCTCACCTACAGTCCAACCAATCACGCCAATCTCTTCGCCATGGATGCATTCAACTACGGCGGATCCAACAAGCTAAGCAACTCGCTCTCGGCTGCCACACAGAACGACAACAGCCTCTTCTTCCCATCGCGCATCATGTCCCCTGGCTTCGGCGATGGATTGTCCATTAGTCCATCGGTCAGGATATCCGAAATGAATACCATACGTGATGACATCAACAGCAGCTCGGTGGGCAACAGCTTGTTCGAGAATACCTTGAATACGGCCAAGAACGCCTTCAGCTTGCAATCGCTGCAGTCGCAGAACAACAGCAGCATCACCAACGACTTGCTTACGAAGAACGCCCAGATCCACAAGCTGAGCAACCGATATGACGATGTGGTCTGTAAATTGAAGATTGCCGAACTCCACCGTGACAAGGCCAAGCAGGAGGCCTTGGAGTGGAAGGAGCGCTACGATCTGGCTCAGATACAGCTCAACTTGTCGGCAGAGCTGCGAGACTTGTCCATTCAGAAATTGAAGCAATTGCAGGTGATTAACTCAACACTGATATGATCCCCACATGCGTAATTTACTGAACCAATACAATCTTCTTTTCAGTCAAAGCTGCGAACCGATTTGGAGGAGGTCGACAAAGTATTATATTTAGAGAATGCAAAGAAGTGCATGAAGTGTGAGGAGAATAATCGCACCGTCACCCTGGAGCCGTGCAATCACTTGTCCATTTGCAATACATGCGCCGGCTCGGTCACCGAGTGCCCCTACTGCCAGGTGCCGGTAATGACAACGCACACCTAGAACATGTTCAATCAGCAACAGGGGGGCGGCCACAACTGGCCCTTTGGCTGATAGTTCGGATATTAAGACGCGACAACAGCATGACAATGTGCATGACACAAAAAAGTAAACTTTAGTCTGTAAGCGAAATGTTGAAGCTTCTGATCGAAGGCATATGTCAAAACTTTTACATATATATGAGTTATATACTTCAGCTCTATGCAAATTAATCATGAATATTAGCAATTACTAGGCACAAACTATTAATTGAATTAGCTAGCTGCTCTAAACAAATAAGTTATATATTTTACTTTGTGGTATTTTACTATTTTAATATGTATTTAATTTTTTTTTTGCATATCGACTACAGGAATATTTTGAAAAAGGTTTTTAAATTTAAATCTTATTTCTTGCATAATAATATATTTCATATATTTTATTTTTTTTCGTTTTATTCAATTTACTGCACGAATTTGCAATATTTCTCATATAATTTGTATTTAGTATCGTATATCTATCTTTTCTTATTATTTGTATTGAAATATGCCACACTTTCAGTCATATTGTACTCTTCACTAGTATTATCTAAAGAATTATGAAAGTCGGAACCATTACGGAATGTAATTGGTTTACGTTATGATAACTAAATGGTATATTAATTTTTCTAGACACTTTTAGCAATTGACTATTAACAAATTTTATAGAAAACAACAAATTGATCAAGTTAATGAAGATTTAACAATGTAATGTCG
Source organism: Drosophila subobscura (assembly GCF_008121235.1). Classification (NCBI taxonomy): domain Eukaryota; kingdom Metazoa; phylum Arthropoda; class Insecta; order Diptera; family Drosophilidae; genus Drosophila; species Drosophila subobscura. Next base: position 22,332,962 of record NC_048533.1, on the reverse strand, counting down.
CATGCGACAGCAGCAAACAGCAACAAACAAACAAACAAACAAAACAACAAAAAACCACCAGTGATTTTATATAAGCCGATTTTCAAAACTGTATTTTATATGTACTCGTATGTGTGTTTCAATCTTGTGAAAATGACAAAAAAAACAAACAGAAAAACAGAATAACAAAAAAACAAATTTTCAAGCAATAATCAACCCGCCCCAGCCAAGCGTCATAAATTGATGTAACTGACGGATCATAAATCTTAGCCTGTGTACTGAACATTTTTTTCTCCATCTCCCCCTACCCGCTTGTTTAACTGCACAAAAGTAATTATAGAACATAAAATTAATTTGTAACTGAATGCGACAGCGCTTTCCCCTAATGAAATATTCATTTTGTTTTATGAAAACTAAGAGCCTTGGCTTTTTGATGATATGTGGATAGCCGAAGCACACGCAAAAATTACCAACATTCTTTATATACTCGTACTCTTATTAGGTTACTTTGTGATTTTTCTAGTGCTTTAAGTACTTATTTTGCAGCTGACTCAATTTTCCCCATTATTTTATGTAGCCCCCCCAGTGGAAGCTTCCAATTTAGCTTAAATGCAAAAGGAATGCAAAACAAATTGTCAATGTCAGAAAATAGTTGTTAAGATATATGAAATCTAGCATTTGGCAATGGTACAAGAACGAATATGAAATATACCTATATAGATCTATACATATATATTTATGAAGCATTTGGACACAGATTTGTGATGAAGGAAGTATAACAATAAATGTAACTCGATACAGCGAATCGAACACAGTTTAAACACAACATGTTAACCGGAGTTAATGTAACAAACAAAAGATAAGAACCGTCTTCAAAAAACCATTGTATTTTTTTGTGCAGCAATATTGTAGTTATCAAGAGCAATTTACTGGTCGCATACGACAAAGTTGAATGAGCAAATGAAATGTATTGTTAGTTAGTTTGAAAGAACTAAATGGAAAGGAAAGGAAGCTGGAAAATGTGAATTGAAATCGCAGCTGCAAAGGCATTTATGGAAAACAAAAGCAAACGCAAAAGCAAAACTATTACGATATACAAGAATATATACGAACCCTATATACACGAAAAGCAAATATATTATATATATGTATGTATTATTAAACAAAACAAAAAGCTAACTAGAAATGGCAACGCAGCGCAAAGGCTTTTATCTCTGTGTGTGTTTGTACTGTGTTTTTTGTAGGGAAGGAAGGAAGGAAGGATGGCCAAAAACAAACATCTGAAATACAAATTATTAAAAACAAAACAATAAATAAATGTGTGTTAAATGTAAATGCTTTAATAGTTTATGTTATAAGCGTACACAGACCACAGGTGGATAGTTATGAATGTAGAAATGGGTTTTATAATGGAGCTGTTGAGCGTATACCAAACCACTCTCTTTCTCTGTCTGTAGTACCCCTGACTCACATCGATTCCGGCACAGTGTGAACACTTTTGCTATCATACTTTACACACGAATACTCTCCAAGTATATCTAACAACTTGGGGGACGTTCGCTCTATCCTCGAATCGAAAAAGGCAACAAATGCAAATCAATATTTGAACATGTCAATCAATCCATTTTTCACGCGAAACGAAAGATATCTCATAAACTGAGAGGAATCAAACCAGGAATCGGGAACACACAAAATATATATGTATAGTGTGTACACAAATACTTATATATTTATAGACGAAGCATGTATTTTGTATACGCTACTGTAAGAGTGATTTTTATGTGATTTTGAAACTACTTGAATATGTGATCCAGAAATAAATGAAAAACAAAAACAAAAATGAACGAAAAAACCAAAAAACCAAACAAAACGACAAATGCAAATACACAAATATTTATATGTAATGCTCGCATACTCGCGACAGCAAAACAACGCAATAAAACAAATCATATTGTAAAAGAACATAAAACCTCAGAAAAAAGAGAAAAAACTCCAGCTCCAGCTCCATTTTGAAATCAAGAAGAGAGGAAGAGGAGAGAGTAATCGTACGGAACACACACACATTGACAAACACGTAGGAGCAGAACACAGAAAAAAGAAAGAAAAGCAAAAGATTAATGTCTAAAATATCAAATTGTAATATTAGATAGCGTTTTAGGGTTCTACTACCACGATGAGAGCACAATCTAAGAATTAATGTGTGGATCACCAGAATGCAGTCAAATACAAAAAGGCAAAACAATTCACTAAAATTAGATCAATAAGTAAATGTTTGCTACCGAAACTGTTTCATCTATTGTATGTAGTTAATAAATTAACAAACTTAACAAATTGTAGCGAAGTAACTGTAAGCAAAGGGTTTAGCCTGATTAGTTAATCAATGCAATTAGCAGAACAAAGAATACAATTTTGAACACCGAACAGGAATTTTAATGACGAAAACGCAGAGACCGAGCAAAATGCAACCGAAAGTACTGTCTGGGGGGGAATTTTTCATAGATCTACAACAAAAAGGAATTTAGCAGAAACACACACACACACACACACACAAAACAGAAGCAAAAACAATTTAAGGGACACAAATACAATGTGTGTGTTTTTTTTCTAGAATTTACAGACTACCGGCAAATATTTGTCAATATCTACAGAGAACTACAAAGCAGAGAGAAAGAACTTGCAGAACTTTTACTAGAACTAAATGCTGAAACTAGATTTTGAGACCAACACCTCAAGCAGCTGTACAGAAGTTAACCTCTAAAGGTGATAGGCAATAGGTAAACAAACAAATATATAACAAAATATTTATACACAAAAAAATATCCCAGTAGAAATTATTACTTTTTTTGCGGTTCGTGTCTTGGCTAATGCTCGCTTTAGTTTCGATTTAGTTTCGCTCTTTCCGAATGTCGCCTGGCTTTAGTTTATAATTATTTTATATTCCATGATATTACGAGTATTACTCATTTCCTGATATTGGAGTACACATTCTTCTGGTTAGTTCTGACGTGCAAGCAAACCTTATCGGGGGATTTAGTGACGGGAAGTGTGGCCAAAAAGCATTTAATTTTTATCAGACGCCATAAAGTGCATTCTTAAGACATTATGGAATTGGTTATCGCCACCTCAATCGGTTTCCACAATAAACAGAAATACACACATATATTTTACTTTCCTGTGTAGTGGACTCTTTCGCTTTGTTTTGCAAATGTTTAATGTTATTGCAAAAAGTTATTAACTAAAGTGTAGAAGACAGAGAATCAATCCATTTGCGTAGGATATGTGTTAGTATTTGAAAACAAATTGTAACGAAAGACAAAGTAACCAACAATAGAGACTCCGACTACCAATAACCTTCCACAGAGCAAAAACAAATAAAAAATGAAAAGAAATACAAACCCACAAGAGGAAAGAAATCCAATCAAATTAAATGATTACTAGTTATGCCCACAGAGTATGTAATTAAAAAAAATATTTATATATCAACAATATATTATATGATAGCGTTATCAAATTATTATCAAGACAAAAACAACTTGTGTAGCTATTTACTTATGTAGTTATGCATTTCCAATAACAAATGCATCTGCCTCAATCTATATACAAAGATCTGCTATGTGATCCTACTATGTGTACATTGGCAATAATCGAATGTTACCCAATCAACGGATGGGCATTTGCTGTGGAGAGTTACTACCATGTAAACTATGCAATTAACAAATTGATACAAATACAAATTACTATTTAAAAGAATGATTAATAAAAGTGTGTTTAAAGCCAGACAGCCCGCCCCTTCCCTCTGTGTTCGTTTATTATATGTACAAATATACCGCCTCCTAATTTGTTGATGAGAATGCTGCACTTTTTTTTCCATACCCAATATCCTTCCTTTTATTTTACTTTATTATTTTTGTGTGTGTGTGTGTGTTTTTTTGCAGTCCGCAGACAAGACAAAAGCCAAGGCGCTTGGTTCCCATGCGTGATTCCAATCTGGCCCAACAAAGAGCAGGCGCAGCGCAGAGAGAAAAGGGCAAATACGGGTATAAAAGGTAAAGAAGGCAGAAGGCAGAGGCAGAGTAGCAGCAGCAGAGACTCGTAAGAATTTTAAAATGCACGATAATCGTTCAGTGATAGCTAAGCAAGCCGACAATGCCTGCCCCTGCCCACCCTCCCCGACCACTTTAACCTGAGAGCCACAGCCACACAGGCCACAACCGAGGGAACAGAGTCAGAGTTCCAGGCAGGGAGCCAGTTTGAAACAAGGTAGGATCTGGCTGCTTCTGCTGTGGCAGCCACAGCCACTGCCGTTGCCCGTTGCCCGTTTGCCCGTTTGCCGCTGTGGCAGCGATATCGCCGCGTTCGCGCGTTAAACACAAGCGCAACAATTTTTATTCTGTCAGCGAACGCGTGCCTGTATTTGTGTGGTCCCGTCCTCAAACTGGACTGAGGCTCTGGACTGGACCCACGGACTAAGGGCTCCTTGTGGGCCCCGACTGCTGGACCGACTGCCTGCCTGCCTTCTGTCCTTTCCCTCCTTTCTGATGATCTTGCGTGGAGATCTCACGCGCTTGCGCCTGCGACTGCGCCTGCGCCTCTGCGCATTGTGGCCCTGGCACACTGCAATGCAAACGATCGAGCATATTAGTGAATTCGTCTCATTTGTAGCATGGAGTGTGGTGGGGGGGGGAGAGCACCATCTCTTAGGTAGCTGGCTGGCATATAAATAGGTTTTATGAGCGCAAAAGTGTTGCCATTTTTCATGTTGGCCCAAACTCGAGGGGGAACTCGGGCACCCACTCCCCGCACCAACTATTTTTAGATGTTGGCCAAGTGGACATGTACAAGAGCATCAGGGAACAGAACAGATCGCTTGCCTGAACGGAACAGGGATCAGGCCGAGGTCTCAGGATCGGCTTGGGCATCGGGAGGCTTCTTTCGCGTCGCGTCGCGTCGCGTCGTTTCGTGTTCATGTTCTGCAGTGTTTCGCACGCTGCACGCTACACGCATTTCCACTCGAAACTTGTTTCTGCTCTTTGCTGGTTGCTGTTGCTGCTTGCTGCTTGCAGGAGATGTTGCCTCCGCCCGCACGCCCCGCCGTGATTTGTAACACGATACATTTCGCCGCCGTTGACTGTGGCTGGGGGGGGATTCGAATCGGGGAAGCTGTGCGGGGGCTGGAAGGAGAGACTAAGAACCCGAGACCCCGGACGGATCCCTGCTGCTTCTAATGCATTTTTCAGCTCTTTTGCATTGGGCCCCGGCTCCGAGCGGCTCATTAGGCATTTTTAATTTGACAACGCGCGCAATTTATGTGGGAATTTCGCGGCGTATATTGTTTTGAGTCATCGCAAACGAAAGACTTAGGCAACGAACTCGTTGTCTCTCTGACTCTCTGACTCTCTGCCTGTGTCTCTGCTCAAAAATCAATTTTCAATTTGCTGCAGCGGTACCCCGGGACATGGTGCTACCTTTGAGCTTGGGCTCGAGCTGACGTCCTGCCTGCCACAGCAACACAGATCAAAGCCAAGGGAAGGCGAGCGCAAAAGCGACCCAAAAAAGAAAATAAGAAAAAGTGTTTAGAGCTGCCGAAGCTGTTGATACTCTTTGGAAAGTCTTCACGATGATGAAATCATGGAAAAACCGATTACACATGGGAAGTTTCCTTTTCCTTTGGCTTTCCTGTTTGGCAAACTTTTCTTCATTTTTTCACCAACCAACTCGCAGTCAAAATAAATTCTTTTTTGCCCACAAAATGCACCCAAAGTCGGTGCAAGCCGTGGCAGAACAAAGGGTATTAAAAATCTATTTAACCGACACAGGCGTTGACGTTGATGTTGATGTTGGCCTCAACTTAACGAAGTGTTGCCTGGCAGTCGTTGCCACGGCACCGCCCTCCAGAGCCCCCTTAACGCTGGACTGTGGCAGTGGCTTGGACTGTGGCTGTGGCTGCATTCCGCACTTGCGGTTAGCCACGAGCGGCGCATAACACAAAAGGGAGACATTGGCATTTGTGAAATTGAAAACCTTTTGCAGAGAAATGTGCAATTTTCTAAGACCTAAAAGTGGGGAAAGAAGTGAAGAAGCTGCAGACTGGAGGCTGGAGGCTGTATTTTTGGTGTTTGCTGTTGCAAGTTGTGTTGGTCATCAACTTTCCATAATCGGCGCGCAGACAACAAACAACTTGAGCCTGCGGCGCGGCCCGCCCGCTGGGGCAGCCAACAACAAGAGCAACAAGCGCCACTTTGCTGTCAATTCAAAATGATAAAGCAAACAAATATTAACCCACTCCAAGTGGACGCATGTGGCTGCCGTCTCATGGCACTTTCTGACAGCCCAGCGACACTCGAGCCGAGCCGCCGACCTGGGATCTTGGGATCTTTGACTGTGGGAATGTGGGAATGTGCCACGGTCTCCCCATAGCCACACATCCACACAGCAAGAGAGACAGACAAACAGAGAGACGATATTGCCACGGCTTAAATGCTGTTCCAGGCCATAATGACTTTTAATTTTTATGGCACTGGCTGCCGAGGATGCCGATGCAACATCAGCAGTGGCAGCAGCAGCAGCAGCAGCGGAGCTTAAGTCGCATATAATTCAAGTCCATCAACGCATGCGCTTCACTTGACCACCGCCATGATACACATTTAAATACTCATACGCTGCATGTTTGCTGTCTGTCCGCTCTCCTCTCAACTCCACTCCTCACCCATCTGATCCCATGCGATGCTGTCGCCTGTACGGCCACTTGAGAGGGCATCCATGTGACTCGTCTGCCTGGCCCAGCTCTAGGCTCTCAAGGTGCTCGAGAGGCTGTTGCTGCTGCTGCTGCTGCCAAAGGCTCGTCGAGTTGTTTAATATTTTAAGTAAGTGCTGCCGCACTCGGCTTTGTGGCAAGCTCACCTGGAGTTTGCAGCTATGGCAGGGGATTGTGCAATTTGTTGGTTTATTTTTGATCAAATATTTGTAGAACATTTTCTAATAGCTGCGGTACACATGTTTCACAGTATCTATCACAACTTTGATTTGTGGATAGGCTGTGTGGGCGACATGACTGGGGATAAAATGTTGAACATACTGGCTGCATTTTTGTGGTTTTGTCTCGTGCAAAAACTGTTGGCCAAATACGCGCCGCATGTGGCCATAATGTGCCCTTCCTTTGGGCACTGCTTACTCACGCTGATCGAGAGACTGTTCCGACTGCTGCTGCCACAAACCGCATCGATCGCTGCCAGCTGATAGCACAATGGGCCCAGCCCAGACGCAGGCACAATGATAACTATGCCGCTTACGACTTTTTGACTCTCGTGCCGGCCAGGATCAAAAGGCACAAAGTTGACAAATGTTTGTACACAAGAGAGTGAGAAGGAAGGCAGATAGGAATGGGCTGTAATGGTGAGAGGGAGACCCTTTTTATGCTGTCAATGTTTATGTTACATGCCCATGGCCCTGTGGCCCTCTGGCCCCTGGCGACTCTGCACGCCTTCCCCTTCCGTGTCGTCCCATTCAGTGGCATTCTCCTTTGTGGCAGCGCAAATTCCAGGGAATGCCGGAGGCACATCCTCTTCTCTCCTCTCCATCCATTTGCCTAATTTCTATCTGTAAAGCAATTCCCCAATGGCATTTCACTTGGATTTATTTATGTGAATTAAACAGGCCTCTCAGCTCACGCTCCTTCGTTCCGTACCGTTCCTTTGCCATTGAGCCAATACGAATCCATAGCCAAATGCACATCCAAAATCCCTGGTAGCCGTAAATGTCAACATCCATTAGAGACCTCAAACCGTTAGTGGCATTTGTCGCACGCTATGAGGCCGCAACAGCAGTGCCAGCAGCAGTGCCAGCAGCAGTGGCAATGGCAGGCAGTCGGAGGCACTCAGGGGCAGTCGGAGACAGTCACAACAAGAGGCCAAGCAACTCGGGGCATGATTGAGTGCCTGCTTCTTGGAATCAAATCGAAATCAGCATTGGCCTGATATGAGAATTGGGACTGTGATCTGTGGTGATTGTTGGTAGTTTCTGTGTGCGTACCCCGCACCGTGAAAAGGGGTTCCACGTTGCACCTTGGCACTGGAAATATTCTCGTAAATATTAGTTATTAAATTATTTATTAAATAACGCCGACCTTCACAGGAGTTAGCCGAGCAGCAAACCGGTGCGACAGGCCAAAGCACGCGTTATGGCCATTATCTATTAATTATGTGGCCAGCAGCTAATGCTCCATCTCTCTCTCTATTCTAATGCCAGAACTCAGGCAAAGTTGTGTGCAGTGGAAACAAAAGACTTTGGCAACAAACTTGCGAGCAGCCAACAGTCAGCGCTGTGACCATAAAGCACTTTAAAAATTCAATGAACCCCAAGCGAGAGCGGCATAGTTGGGGTTACCGAGAGATTTTGTTGACTATTAGATGCTCTTTAGGGGGCGAAAAATAGTGGAAAAAAAGATTGAACTGGGAGCAAAAGGATGGTGCAAGAAAAGAGCTAAAATCCAGGAAACCGGGAGAAAAGATTGGAGAAAAATGAAAAGAAATATTGTATGAAATAGTTTCTCATTTATTTCGAGCTAAAGGGAAGCTATGGGGAACCCTTAGTTATATGATATTATTGTGAAAAGGTTGCAAAATATGAGAAATATTTGCAGGCCTAAAATTAAATTAAAACAGTTGAAGTCTCAGTCCTATTTAGATTTTTCTAGAAATTAACAGAACTGTTTAAAATTATTTACAAAGAATATATTAAATTCTTGATACTTTTCCATTACCTTCGCAGACATTTCCCATCTTTTCCAAGCACCATGCCATAGCAAATATGCCCCCAAACCACTGACAAAACATTCCAAAAAGAAAACCAAAAAATACAAGTTTCATATCGAAGTTTTATGATCGAAGAAATAAGAAGAAACAACAACAAAAAAATGAGTAAGAGAAACAACAAGGAAAAAAAAGAGCAAATCAAAAGCGAACCCATGGCGTCGGTGGGAATGGTGGGAAGCCAAGTGGTTGGTGCCCCCAACTGGCAGCCATAGGGGGAGAGGATGGCTCCCTCCAGCGAGGGATGGCGAAGGCGAAGCTGAAGGCGATGGCACAGCCAGTTGGCCAAGAGAAGCAGCAGCCATGTTAACAACTTCCATTAAAAGAAATTAAAAGCAGACGGAGCCAAAGACGAAGACGAAGACATTGCTGGCGCACAGAAAATGGCGTTCCATCTGCTCTTTGGCATCTGCTGGCCTGGCCCTGAATCCCTGGATGGATGGATGGTTGGCATTCCTTTTCCTGGCCAGCAACGAACCTCGTCTGAGCATTTCCGGTTCTATTGGTCTACTGTTGGAGGCAGCAGCACTTGGAGCAGGTTGCCATTAAAATTCAATTTCGGTTTTCGGTTTTTTACGTACACATTAAAGAACGAGCTGTCCGTCTGTCTGTCCGTCTGTTGTCCCATTAATATTCACATAAATCAATGCGGGACCACGCTGGACCAAATCTAATTACAGAAACTAATCTTTGGCATTTTATCTTTTATTTCTTGCTTTTTTTTCGGTTTTTTTTATTGTATTTACGAAAGAGCGCGCGGATCTATATGATCGTGATTATGATGCTGCCCTCTCCCGCTCTCTCTCACAGTCTATTTTCCTGAGAGTCTTTTTCCAAGCAACTTTTTGGTGCGGTGTTGGTGTTGCTGCCTCTGTCGATGCCATTTATTCATGCTCATTAAGTGCTGGAGCGATTGTTGTCTGGGCCTCTGGGATGATCGGTCTCCTCTCTGCCGCTGTTCACGGTGTGTTCATTCACAAATGAGCGCCTTAAGCAGCTCCGCCCCATATGCACACAGATACGCACACACAGACACGCACACCATGCCACATAATGAGTTGCCGCAATACAAAGAAGCTGGAAATTTATGTGGCAGCCACATAGACACACAGACACAGGCACTCACACAGCAGCAGCATCAGGCAACAGACTCCACAGCCTCTTTGTGGTTGTTGCTGCTTGGCTGCTTGCTCTTACCGTTGCCCCCCTGCCCGTACAGCCCGCTGCTGCTCGCACAGCCCCCGCCTCGGAGCCAGCTTCTTCATCTTTAATTTGGTTCCGTGTATCTTGTTGATGGCGTTTTGCCTTCTCTTATATCTTTGCCGCCGCTTCCAAGCGTTCATTGCTATTGAATGTTGTTCCTTTTCTTTTTTTCTTTTCTTTTTCTTTTATCGTTCTCTTTCTTTTCTTTTCGTTTCGTTTTTTTGTTGAAATTATGCTACGCCTGGCATTCCTCGGCTGCAGCCCCAAAATGGGGTAGACGGGGCCAATAATGGACGCCTCATCGTTGGGCGAAGGCAGCCGTTCAAGTTCCGTTACAGGTGCACTTCGAGATAGAGATACAAATCAGATTGGATTCACATCAAACTATGAACGAGTACAGTGCCTGGACATGCCCTTTGTGCTGCCTGTCTGATCGCATCGCAGGTGACAATTCCTTGGACAAATAGGGCAAGCGTGTTCCTCTGTTCGCGCTTATAAGTGACAGTGTCAATACGCGCACATCACCAACGCTGGCAGCAGCAGCACCACTCAAGTGCAACCGCAAAAAGTTCCCCCAACAAAAGAGCACAGGCCTGGGGGCGGCAGAATAGTTGTAGTCTGCGGACCCGAGTTCAAAAGGTGCGAGAAATCACTGCAAAGTGGAATAGCGAAAAGCAAAAATCGTACCAGGGAACAGTTCAAGCGAAACTAAATGAAATGACCTTTCGACTTTAAGATACCCGCAGCAGGGCAAAAGACCAAAAGTGCTGGAAAAATATTTCAAAATAATTTTCTGGAAGGCAGAAGTATCCTTTATTGAGAGTTACAAATGCCGCAGGTGTTTATGATTAACAGAAATGTACAGCAGTCCAAGAAATTGATGCTGCTGCTCTAAAAAGTTCCTTTATTTACACCTTTATGAACAGAAAACATTCTCAAATGCTGCTGTTCCTTGTGCACTCCATTTTGATGCACACAACATACCCCTGTGTGTCATGTACATATACCTCGTATAATTAGCAAAAATCAACAGCAAATGCAAAGATACATCTGGCGAGTGAGACCCGAGCGTATAGCAAATTTACTGATCATTTGTCGAGCCCACTCGAGACCACGTTTCGTGGCGGTGCCGTTGAAAAATCAATCAAATTTGCAAATGTACATCTGTACATACACATATTTGTATTAAAATGGTTTTTAAAAATAATTCGCTGTTTGTACAATCTATTATGAGGGGCATAAGTTTCGTCTGTCAATATGTACATTCATATAGTATAAAGTCTTTGAGTCGAGCGGAACCTGCAACGATTAGATGTACCGATTTGCTCAGCAATTTATTGGATTGTATAAATGTATGATCACATATTGATAGCTGCACATCCTGTGCCTCATATCTAATCGAACTTCCGTGCGTTGTTGACACTTAATGAGTCATTAAGATGACATCAGCTGGAGGATGGCTAGAAGTTGCTTGAAGTTGCTGGAAAAGTAAAACCAAAACCAAAACTAAAACCAGAAACTTCCACAAACGGAAGTGGTTGTGCAGAGCCAGCAAAAGTGCTGTAATGACAAAATGAGGAGCAACGTTGGCAACTGCCAGCAGCAGCAGCATACATATGTACATAAATATGTATGTATACATAAATAAATGTATGTATTTATGTACAAGGAAGAGTGTGTGGCTGGCTGGCTGCCGCAGTAGCCCAGATGATGATCAAGAGGAGTGCAAGCGGTGGCCAAGACAAGACAAGACAGTCGGCGGCCACACAATACACAAAAAACCGGAACATTATTAATTTACAAGCAATAAACCGAAACACGAACAACAAAACGAAGAAAGCCAACGGAAAAATGTGAACAATGAGCAAAAAAAAAAAGAAGACAGAAAGAAGGAGCAAGAGCCGGGCCAGGCCAGAGCCAGGCCAAAAACCAGAGTCGAAGCCCAGAGCACAGGCGGCAGCTAACAAGCCACAAGAGTCGAGCGAGTCGAAGAATCGGAGGAGAGTCAATAGTGCAAGTGTTAAGAGAAATTGCAGCCAAAGATGTGGCCTGAGCATGAGGATGCGCCATGGGTGTATTGGCTCCGATTGTTGGCCATATACAACGCACACCAATGCAGCCAATTGGCAACACACCAACACACACACACACACACACAAAGAGCAGAGCCCATGGCCACAATGAACCATCATCCAACATCTGTTGGCTGCCATCTCCCCCCCGCTCCAGCAGGGAGCATGTACATAAGACCCGAAAACCCAACACAAATACACAAGCAGCGCGCTGTGTAGCTGTGCCTGTGTGCTGTGCTCTCTATGGTTATCTCGCTTGCACTTGTGCCGTGCAGCGGGCAGCATAAAAATGAACACCAGAGCGACACGATCGTGTGGGCCCGTTACCAATGAAGCGAGCCACCAACACAGCCGCAAGCAGAATGAACCGCAGCGATGAATGTGTGCCTCTGTGTGTGTGTGCCTGAGTGTACGCCGCCGCAGTCGGCTACAGCCTAGGGTTCTTGAAAGCACCCTCGCGTACACTCGTACTTGTACTCTATAACCGCTCGTTTGCTCACTCGCTCGCTCGCCCGCTCGGCCTGACTCTTCGTGCGCTCGGAAATGTCATTTGTCAATCACAGTGCGAGCGCAACGGTTGTCCGAGAGAGAGCTGCCAGCCGCTGTTAATGCCCAAAATACACACTGCTAACACGGCTAAAACACTGCTAAACAGTTAACACTCAATCACGACTTGTAGTAGGAAGTTCCAGATTACGTCTGTGCGCAAATTGGGCAAATCCCCTGGCAACCGAATTCGAAATCGAAAAAAACGAAAGACGAGCCACCGACAAAATTAACCAATAAAAGCAAAAACCCAGCAGCAACGGCTGCGGAGTGTGTCTCAGTATGCCAAAAGTGAAGTGCTAAACAACCAAAAAAAAATACAGCGAAGAGAAACAGCAAATTACACAAAGATATCGAGTCCAACAAATATTGAAACCGTTCAAATAATGGATAGCCACGCAGTGCCAATGTCCGTGCCTTGGGCGAGTGCCGCCAGTGTCACCTGCCTTTCCCTAGATGCCAAATGCCACAGCTCCAGCTCCAGCTCCGGCTCCAACTACAACACAGACTCTGCCAATACAAAGTTGCGCCACATTGCGTATACGCCGCGCTGCAGCAGCAGATGGACAATGCTGGTGACCGTGCTGCTGCTCCTGCTGCCGCTGAGCTTTACGCCAGCGCACAGCTGCGGCCCCGGCCGAGGGCTGGGACGTCGCCGGGAGCGCAATCTCTATCCGCTGGTGCTGAAGCAAACCATACCAAATCTATCCGAATACCAGAGCGGTGCCAGCGGCCCACTCGAGGGCGAAATCAAGCGCGATTCACCCAAGTTCAAGGATCTTGTACCAAACTACAATCGGGATATTCTGTTCCGGGACGAGGAGGGCACCGGCGCCGATCGCCTAATGACAAAGGTAAGTCCATTCATCCAATAGCTCTCTCTCTGTGGCTTTCATTGATCGATCGATGGAGCGATAGTCCCCCAGGGCGGGACTTCCCATTGGGGCTAGGCTAATACCCTGCCTATTGCGCACCGCTCGCACATACCCTCACATCTCCTCCATAAACCGAATGAATCGCTGCACGAACATACATACATTGTCGCGCGAGTGTCGCGCTGCTTATCAGCGATCGGCCGATCGTGCAAGATTAAGATTGTGGGCACTGTGTACCCCCCCTCCAACATCGCCATTGATAACCGCTACGTGTGTAGACCGATTGGTGCTGTGACCGAAACTGGCAACTCATCGACGCATTGGCTATTTATTTTATATAATTTATTGCGGCTCATAAATGGTGGCGAAATATGAACTCGAACATCGGCAATTATGATTAATTATGCATCTTATCGGGGGCACCAAGTGCAACTATTTTCAGCAAAGTGCAAAACAGGAAGACCAAACACTCGAGCGCCAAGGCAAAGCCAAGATAACCAAAGGAATTCGCCAGAACAAAGCCATAAAGCCATCACTTCCCCTCTCTTGGGCTCTAAACAAATACGAGTGCGTTCAACAACCTCTCATCCGCTGAGCCATCGAGCCGTTCGCCAATCGATCCGATCCAATCATCATAAATCGTTCTATGCCAGCACTCGCAAAACAACATTGTGAGCGAATGCGTTTTCGATTTCGCTATGAACAACAAACAAATATCAAATATGATCGATTAAGGGGGGTCCGCTCTGTGCCCACGCCTTCTCCTGCTGCTGTCTTCACTCACTGCGAAGGCACGCGAGCATTTGCCGTCTTATCTCTGTGTGTGGTGTGTGAGGCGTTAGTCTGATAAGAGTCTCTCACCTGGGAGCAAACTGCAGCCAAGTGCCACAAGTAGCTTATGGCCAGCCGTTTCGTGTTCGTTTTATTTGCAAACATATGTAGCTACAATGTGTACAGAGTACGAGTACGAGTGGCTTGTTCTATATTGGGAAATAACGAGGAAATGAAGTGTGGATTGGCAGGCAGAGTTAACCTGGTTGAGACTTCTTTACTAAGATTAAATTTTGGCTTAAATATTTGGAGTATACTAAGGGATTTCTTTGAATTATGTTCGGTAATGCAGAGGACTTCTGTCAGGGGTTTATTTTTAGAGCTAATGCTGCTGTAGCTAGGATTGATCTAGCAATCATTCCTGGGATAATTCTGTACGAATCTGCTTTAGATTTGTTCAGGTTTAACATCTCCCCGTTCGTACATCAAGTCAGCAGTTGATTCTAACGCTAATAGTGACTTTATTATGGTACTTGAATCCCAAGATTCAGCGGCATAGAGTCACAAGTCACAAATTCCCCAACTGATAAATCTATACAGCTACAATTATTTGTTGTAAATATTAGTCACTATTCATGACATCAGTTACGATTGGATTGGAGGTTCCTTTGGTGCCAGCATCAGCCCCTAAGTCCGAATGCCTTTTCGAGGGTATGTCCACATAATTTGTGTGCTCCACGCGAGTCACCTTATCAGTCACGTATGGGCATGGGCTAGGGCTGTAAACGGTGACTCAGTGTAAAGTTTTTTGCAAGTGTAAAACGCTCCAAGTACACGCTAGTAATTAAGGCGACAGCAGTTCTAATTAGCAGACGGTTGTTCTGCTTTACACACAGCATTTAAGGCATTAAAATAAAAGTCAGTTTGGGGACGTGGGCGCCACAGTCGGCACTGGCATTGGCACACTTCCCAGGCAGCACCACACACCCGGCCACAGGCTTATCTTAACAATTGTTGTTATTTTAATCAATTTTTAAGTGTTGACTGTGGATTTCGAAAAAGGAAATATGCAATGTGAACATTGATAAGCTGCTATAAGCGGTTGGCTATTAACGTTTTATGGGAGACTTCCAGTTTCCTTTTGAGAGCACTCCAACAGCGCGAAATATGAGTTATCTTTATGATTACCTGGAATCGTTGCTGCCAAAACAGTTGATTTAAGATTATAATTTAACACTCATTTTAGAATTATTGCACATAAAATACAATAATAATACATCATAAAAATGAACACCAGAAATAGCCATTGGCCCAGACATGAGAAGAGTGTTTTCTGTGCACGAATGTTCACTGTACTCTAACCAATTTGAGAAAAACTTGTGCCAAATGGCCACGCGCCCCTCGGGGGCCAAAGGCCATTAAGGCAGCCTGAAAAACAGTTGGTGCCCCGTTGGTGCCTCACCTTGAATTTGATGTGCAAGCGGGGCCCAAAGGGAACAGTTTTTCCTGCAAAATGAAGCTGCGAAACAATTAACAGTTGCACTGCACGGCAGCCACGGAGGCAGCGGCAACACGGTGACACTCGTTCAGGGCAATTGTTCACGGCAGTCAAGGACATGCCCGCCTGAGAGTTGGGCCAAGGCCATCAGCTGAATGGCCAAGGACAAAACCGAAACCCAAAATGGGCAAACATAAAACATTCCCATTGTGGCAGGGCAAATATTTACAGCCGTTCCGCTCTCCGCTACCGAAAAAACTCTCTTGCTTGACATTGAGAATTGGTAGCAGAGCAGAGAGAGAGCGCGGAGAGCGGAGATAGAGGGGGAGAGAGAGGGTGAGTGCAACCAGCAGCGCAACTAAATTGTATTTTATGTGGCACGGCTGCGGAGACCGATTTTGGACCCGATTCCGGACTGTGCGTGAATTTCAGTTGTTGGCGAACAATTCGTTTCGTCTCGTTTTTGGCCATTTACACAAGAAGAACGGCTGTCTGTGTGTGTGTGTGTGTGTGTGTGTGGGTGTGGGTGTGTGTGTGCGCAGTTGCATAAACAAATTGCAAAATTACACAAATTGCCGTAAAGTGCTAAAAATAAAACAAAATCTGTGCAAAACAGCAGCCAATAAAATGAACAAACTTATGACAAGTCATTGCGCAAACCCCCCAACCCAACCCAACACCCAACTCCATCAGCAGTTGTGCTCCAGGTAATTACAGGTAATGTGTGCAGCATGTGGCATGCCTCAGGATTAGACAAGGCAGCAGTAACCGCAGGCAGGGACACAGAGACAGACCGCCATCAGACCGTACAACAGACAAAAGAATGCGTCAAAAGCCGCAGCATAAGTTCTAAAATTTCATAAATTGTAGCAACAATGGGGCCGAGCCGAGCATTGCCGGGGCCTGTGGCCTGAGGGCAAAGCCAATGGGTAATCCGATATGATTATTGACATGCATGCAGCAGTCCCAGTTCCAGTCTCAGTCCTCCTCCTCCCTCTCCCTCTCCAGACGACATGCACATCAACATCAAATCAACTCAACTCAACTCAACTCAAATCAAATCAAAGTAAGCCCACAGCTAAGGCATTTTAATAGAACATTATGACTCAAAAATTGATCCTATTATGACAAAAAAAAAGCAGTCAAGGAGAGGGAGAAACAGAAAGAAAGAGCCGGAGAGTGGGAGAGTGTCTGTCGATGATGTCAGAGTCTCAGTTTCATTTTTGAACTCAAATCAAATCACGTCAAATGCTGCGATAAGCACTAAAAATTTAGCATATTTCGTGGGAACATTCCTACACTCCATCCCATGCGCTTATGAGACCACAAAGTAATCAAACTTATCAAACAAACATCAGTCAGAAAGGCAAAAAGTGGACAAATTGCCAAATGCCCTGCTGCTGATCCGCCAAGAGACACTCCGCGCTGGCTCTGTGTTGTCCCTGCTGTATACTCGTGGTGCTGTTTGTGTGGCTTTTATATTATTATTAATCAATTTGATACTTTTACGAGGGCACTCAAGCGCAAATGTTCAAGGATTTGCTTGGCCCCCAAAAAATGCCATCGATATTTGCTTCGGGCTCTCACGTTTGGTCTTAGCTTTTGCTTTATTTGCATAAAACTTTTATGAACTTGCTGGGATCAAGTTGGAGTGGGATATGGAGATCTGGTGGAGATCTTCGATCGCGTCGCGGCTATCACATTACTGCCGCGAGAGTGACTCACATTTCACATGCTGTTCTGGGTCTACCGATTCTTGCCAGTCATGGCAGAGGGGCACTGGGTCGGGGGCAGCCACATGCCCATCCCACCATCCCACCATCCTCCCTCCCTCCTCATCAGTGCCAATGTGCGGCTCATAACTCATCATCAAAGTTAATCACACATCAGGGATTATGGCGCTTATCATTTAAGACCCAAGTCCCAAGCTCTTACCTGCTGCCTCTGCCTCCAAATGACTTTTGCTGATCCTCTCTCTCTGTGGCTGTGTCTGTGGCTGTGTCTGTGGGGGAACATTAAATGTGGCGGTGTGTTGCAGGTGACGGGGAATAGGCCTCAACTGAGATTTAATTTACGATTTCTGCAAATTAATAGCATTTAATTAATAACAATAAAATGACGCCTTGCCTTTTATGGACATTTATTTGACATGAGATTTACGAGCGGTTTGTGTGTGGCAGAGGGAAACCCAAACCCCCCTGTGATGCATTTTCCCAGTGATTAAGCGGAAGCGCAGTCTCACATCATTGATTGAGAATTCCACACAGAGTGTCCCCCGTCTGGCAACAGAAGCGTTGGAGCATTAATCCAATAAGCAAATGCAAAAAAGGCTGCCCTTTCCTCTCCTTCCTTTGTTAATCATTTCCCATTTATATTGACAGCCCAAAAGGCAAAACAAACAGACAGGCAGGAGCAGATTTCAGATTTCAGATGCCAGACTGCTGATGGAGGCGACTGGCCTGGGGCACTCTGAGCTTTTCTCAGAGTTACGTATACGTAAACAATAAATAAATTACTGCGCCCAGAGTCCAGTGCCATTTTCTGATTAATTAAAACTTCAGTTTTTTCGCTTTCGATTTTTCTGCTCGCTGTAATAATTGCGCTGCCATCGCATAAACAAATCAAAGGCACGCCGATGGTTTATGGCGGCATTGGAGCTGTGAATAGATTTGCAACACAAATAAGCACAAAAATTGGATAGTGGATAATGGAGCGGCTTGGATTGGCATTGGCCCTGCACTTGAATCAATCAGAGGAAACATTCTCCTGCCACTGCTCTTCCCACTGCTCCCCTTTGGTGGCGCACAGTTCGCCAATTAAGTGTAGGAAATCTGTGTGCCTCGAGTGTGTGGGCCACACAGAGCGTGCCGCTGACAGACAGGCGAGGGAGAGAGAGCGAAAGTCTTTAAGTTTTGTTTTTTGCCTCCCTAAGTGGCCTAACACCCGGGCCACAGGGTCTACTCAAGTGGGCAACGCTTCAGTTCATCCTCTCATCCTCTCATCCTCCCATCCCCCATGCTCCTTCCTGGGGCGGCTGTTGACACACATATGTATATAGTAGTGCATCGAGTGGGTGACGTGATTTCTTGCTCCTTCCTTCTGCTTCGTTTTTTCTTTACTTTTTTTCGTTGTTGATTATATCCTGTGTCGTTGGCCTCTCTGGCTGCTTCCTCAGTTGTAAGTTTTCGCTTCCTTTTGCGCTTCCTTTTTGGTTTTTGCGATCGCAATCAGTGCACACCAGAATCAAAGGATATGCCATATCTGCTTACAGCATAGAGCACGTGCATCTGCAGCATAAGTAACACAAAAAAAAGGGGTGACACACAGGGAGAGCGAGCGACTCCTTGGCAGGCAGGAGTGCTGCTCCTCTGCCTTAACGTAACTTAATGCGCACTTGAATTATGTCGTTAAATTGTGTCGTTTCCTAATCGGTTTCCCGGGGCCACAAGTAATCCGAAACGGGCCCCAGAGTCCCAGTGGTTGGGGCCTGCCGCAGGAGTTGCCACAAAACAAACAAAGGAATTGCCTTGACTTGACTTGCCTGTGCCTTTGCCTTTGCCTGGCCATGGCTAATAGCCAGTCGCTGTTCGCTCCTCAAGTTGACTTGGCCTAATGATGATGAGTGCCTAATAATCTTCGTGCCATAATAATTTTGCCAGACCATTAAAAGCGTCAAATTGGCAGCCAGCCAGACAAATTTAAATCAATAAAACTGCAGTCGGGCGGCAATTAAAAACGCATCAAGCGCGTAGCTGAACAACAAAAGTTGAGACCCCAAACAAAAAAAGAAACTAAAGACACGCAAAGGCTATACAAAAGTCAAATGCAGGGCGTGTCCCTGTGCCTGGGTCTGAGGCTGAGGCTGAGGCTGAGGCAAAGTTCACACCTTGTTGGATGTCTAATTAATGCAGCTTTCAGGTGTTGGAGCAGGGGTGGATGTGCGTACCCCTTGCATGGGCCTATTTACACTTGACGCTGTTGTCTAACGGCCACTTACAATGCACACACATTATTTAGCCATCTTTTTGGGCCGGTGCCGCCGCCGCCGCCGACGCCGACGAAGGAGACTAAAGCAAAGGCGACCCCAGTCGATTCGGTGGGTAAATGTTTACCTTACGCACCCGTCGGCATCGAGGAGATCCCAGGCCGATCACTGGCATCGGGAGAGCTACACAGAGAGATCTGAGATCTGTCCGTTGTTTGTTCATTGCGCGTCGATTCGAGATTCGGACTCGGACTCGGACTCGAACTCAATGCATTAGCATGTTGGGCAAACATCGTTGTCGATGTGCTTAAGACAAAAGCGTTTGCTCTCGGCCACCCGTACCCCGAACCCCTTCACGCTTCTCTCTGTCTCTGTGTCTCTCTGTTGGCATCTTGTTTGCTCTTTGGCGTTACGCTTTTGTGCTCATTAGCACAGTCTACCAGTCCACACAGCCAGCCTCTCGACTGGTTAAGCCTTTTAATAAAGCAAAGTTTCAGCAGCAGCAGCTGAAGCAGCAGCAGACCCCCAGAGACAGTCCCCGTTCAAGCAAATATCATTGAACTCTTCTTGGAATGCGCTGAATGCGGTTGTGCCACCAGCACCAACTCAATTTGCCACAGTTTGCGGCTGTTGCGGCTGCTGCGGCTGCCCGCTGCTGTGTGACAAATTCAAAAATACGAATATTTTGGCCAAAATAATAGCAAACAACGAAGCAAACGAAATCAAAACATAAGCCAACAGCCAAAAAGGCAACAAACCGAAAAGGATCACCGCTCTCCGCTCTCCTCTCCCTGGCTCGATCTGCTTGAAAATTGATTTTACGCTGGCGAACAAAACTGCTCTGTGTTTGCACACAAAGGCAACATCCTGTCAGTGTCTCAAAGTCGCAGCCCGAAGTCCGTTGATAATTGATTTTTGTGGCTGGGCACAATCTTAAAGATACTTTTTGGTTGCTCCGTTGCTCCGTTGCTCAGTTTTTGCTTTTTGCTTTTTGGGTTTTTGGTTTTCTTCTTTTCTCTTTCAATATTTGCATAGACTTATACGAATCCTTTTTTGCCTGATTTGTGTGTGTGCGCTGGTAATTCTCGAGCTGTGTTAAAAAATCAAATGAAAATGCGCCGACAAAGAGGACAGGGAAATGGAAATGGGAAAGCGATGAGCACCCACCACATTGGCAAACAACGCGTAAGCATTTTCATATTATCGACAGCCAAGAACAAAGAGAGAAGAACACAAACTAAAGGGAGAATAATAATAATAAGACATAAGAGGTCTACAGAATATATCTTTAATATTTACCCATGGCCCATGGGCTGCAGCTACAGCTAAGGTTAAGGTTAAGGGTCAGTGTTTGAACTGCGCGTAAGCATGGGCAAATAAGCCTTTGGGCAGCAAAAGGGAACCTGCCCTGGCCCTGGCCCTGGCCCTGGCACTGTGTTTGTTGAGGTTGCAGCAACAGGTTCAAAGGATGCACCGAAGACGATGATGATAAAATAAATAGAAAACGGCATAAATACTCGTGTAGCGCGTCTCTCTCTCTCTGGTTACAAAATGAACGCGTTGGTTGGGCCCTTTTTGTGGGCCGACGGAATGAATGCCCGAATGCCCCGCCAACGCCAACGCCACGCCTCGTGCGTGAGAGAGTGAGTGAGTGAGTGGCAGCGAGATCGATCGCACACACACACACAGCAGCAGCAGCAGCAGCACCACTCTTGCTCTCTATCCATCTCTGTCTTACTCTCTCTCTCTCTCTCTCTGTCTCTTTTGGTGCGTGAATTAAACATGGCGGCGTCTTATTATTACTTTTTGGTACTTAATTGATTTCCTTTTCTTTCTCTTTTTGTAGCGCTGCAAGGAGAAGCTGAATGTGCTGGCCTACTCCGTGATGAACGAATGGCCCGGCGTTCGCCTGCTGGTCACCGAAAGCTGGGACGAGGATCATCAGCATGGCCAGGAGTCGCTGCACTATGAGGGTCGTGCCGTTACCATTGCCACCTCCGATCGCGAGCCCTCCAGATACGGCATGCTGGCACGCCTGGCCGTCGAGGCGGGCTTCGATTGGGTCTCCTATGTGAGTCGGCGTCACATCTACTGCTCCGTCAAATCAGGTAAGCGTTGCACTCCCAGCACTTTGTATCCCTGGCCTGAAGTGAATGTCCCGGCTCTGGGTGTTGGGTGGCCTTTTGTGGGGTGGAGTTCGTTTCCCAGTTAGCCAGAAGTGACACTAACAAGCGTAATTTCGCATGTTTGCCCCTTTTTCTTTGCGCTGAACTTACAGCAACGATTGCTAAGCTGACAGGCGTTGGCAAATTTCTTGTTTCATTCTGCACAGCGCTACAACAAATTAGCCACGGCTGCAGTTCACTTCCATGGCTCCCATGGCCACAGACTGAGGCTTCAGCTTGAGTCCCACGAAGAACACAAAACAGGAAGTCAAGCAGCTGCCATCGAAGTGTTGAATACCCTTTGATATTTATGCTTTAAACTTGGATTGGAATAGCAACAAGTTTGGCCATCGATTGGAGTTATTTTTGGCTATTTTGATGCTTAATTTATATGAAAAATAGACACAACAAAGGAACAGTCGCTGCTTGGATATTTTATGCCCAATTTCAAGCACTCCTCCGAGCACTTCCGCCATCTGTTGCACAGCCATTAATGCCCTCCGCTGGTTAGGGTATACAAACAAAAAGAACAAGTAAAAATGGGAAGCAGCAACAAAGTCCAAAAACCGGACTCGTACTCAAAGTCGTACGATGACTGGGTGCCGGGACGGGCGGAGAACTCTCTCGAAACTCACTTCGTATCGACTTGGATCGGGATCGGGTCTAAAGAGAGGCGGCAACTCCGACTAACCGCATTGGACTGCTTGTTGTTGCTGCTTGTTGGCTGTTGTTTTGACATGTTTAGGTTTGCGCCTGTCAAATTAAACGAATTGATGATACGACACCCAAAGCGTTTCTCAGGCAAACAGGCAACAGGCAGCAGGCCGCAACAACGAGGAGGAACCAGCGACCATCGAGCATTCGAGCAGGCAAAGATGAATTAAATGCCGAGCTAAAAACCTGAGCGCGGACCTAATTGAAAAAAAATAATACAGTGAGGCTTGTGCTGAGACTGGAACTGAGAGACTGGGACTGGGGGAGATGGCCAACAAGTTGGCATCATCAGTTAAGTGTGTGTATAGTTGGTAGGTGGTGCTGCCTGCAGAGAGTTGTTCGTTTGTGTCTGTGTCTGAGCTGCCATTATGGCCAGCAGCAACAACCAGTTTTCCCCGAAACACATAACGAAACTGCCCCAAAGACCGAGAAGGAAAATGCTGCGGCTTCAGCCAACCAAAACGGCCCAACACAATTCGATTTTTCTTTTGCCAGCAGATTTGTTTCGACATTTTGCATTTCTTTCGCTGTGTCTCTCTGGCGAGGGATTTTGTTGCCTTTCAAGTTTCCGTTTTCCCACACATTTAATTTCCATCTACAATTACAACATGCCACGCCCCATTCCCACACACGCAGCAGCGCCTCCTCGACGCGTCACAATATTTTGACTTTGGTGGCGGCTCATAAAGATGAAAGAAAGGAAAAAGGAAACCATGGTGCGCTGCCCAAGAGTGTCCTTGCTCATTGATTCTAATTGCCTATCAAAAGGAGCCGCCGTGGGTCCTGCAGCAGAGGCCCTGCTGTCATTCGACTGCCCTTGCACTCTGAAGAAAATCAAAAGGTCAGCCGACAAACGACAAATGCCGAACAAGTGGCAAAAGGGCAGCCAGGATACAACAGCAACAACAGACTGTGCCCTGTCATGCCATGTGTGTGGTCCTGTCACCTAAGTAACCCCCTACCACTGCCCCATGCTTGACCATGTGTGTGTGTGTGTGTGAGGCACAAATGGTTGCAGGCTATCAATAAATTACGATGCGATTGATTGCTGATAGGCCGCTGCACATAAACCACAAGCTTATGACAGTTTTGGCACAGGCCCAGGCCTAGACACAGCCTCAATCTCTCGCTCTCTCTTGCTCGCTCTCTCTCGCTCGCAGCTTGAATCCCAGCTTCGGCTTCAGCTTCAGCTTCGTGCCTGGCGTTCGTTGCCTAAGTCTTTTGTATGTTGGCCCAAACAGCAGCGGGCCACAGCAGCGACGAAGAGTAATGGCTGTAAACCTTTTTGTCGACACTAATTTTTTTTTTGTTTCTTTTGCTTTTTACCCATTGCTGGCCTGGCCTGGCCCGGCCTGCCTGTTGTTGTTGTTGCATGTGTCGCGCGCGCGCATTAAGGCCCCAAGTGTGTTGCTGTTGCTGTTGTTGTGGCATGTTCATGTTAATGCTGTCCAAACGATCAGTCACCAAGCCAACACACAGCCACACAGCAGAGAGCAGAGACCACCGCCGCCAAACAAGTGGTCGAACGAGCGAGCAGATCGGAGCGGATCGGTGCGGCTCTGTCCTCTGTTTTGTAATAATTTATCAGTTTAGTCTTCACAACAAAGATAAAATAACGATAATTTTAACCACTTTAATGGTTTATTAATTTATGACCCTTCAAGTTCTTCACTTTCCACTCACCGCCGACGAACGACGACCAGACCGGACCCGACGCCTGAGATTTTTCTCGTTTCCCCCTGCCTTCGTTTCGGTCTCTCTTTTTTTCGTGCTGCTTTTTGGTTTGGTTTTCTGTTACGAGCGAGCGAAGCAGCTCTTTAGGGCTAAAAAGGTAGATTTCACACCAATTTTTCTTGTTACTACTGCCGCCGCTTCCTACTTGTGCTGCCCTTTTGTTTTCGTTCTCTCTCTGGTCTCCGTCTATGGTCCATGGTCTACTGTTCTTCTGCTCCCGATCCCCCCATCGATTATGGGTTTTATAGACCCGCTGCCCAATACATGAGTATGTATTTAATCCGATTTTTATTGTTTCTACACTTTTGTGTGTCTGTCTGTCTGTCTGTCGAACTGTTTACCGAATGCATCAATGGGAATTTAGGCTGCATTTTCATTGGAATTTGGTTGCAGCAGCCACAGCCGCACAACCACAACAACCACTACAAAGGCCACTTTATGGCCGCCTCATTATAATAAAGCGCACGGTTAGTGGTCGGCCTTTTGGTCTGGAATTTTTAATTTGAATTTTACAAGCAGCATTACGACGGGTCGTCAGAGTAGGAGGCGCTTCGGGTGTGAAATATGCCTGATGTTGAAGGTGGAGAAAGTTCTAAAAATGGCCAAGCAAATGGAGCTGCAGCTGCTAGCCTGGGTGGGCTGATTGTGCACCCTGTAATCCAATATCTATTAATGATGATTAATGTTAGCGTTTGCCAGTGGCGGTATCGTTGCGCACTCTTATTGTTTTGGGTGGGTTGCCGCATGTTTGGTAATTGCCAACAGGTTGGACAGCAAAGCAGAGGCTGGGAACACATTTCGCTACCTGGCATCCCTTTTTCCCCGAGTCGTTGCCGTGTGGCCCATAAGCTGCTTTGGCTCGAGCGCAGAGCGAAGAGCTCTCCGGAGTTGGCTGATCCCACGGCTAATCTTGCAAGGAAAAACAAGATCACAATTTTGCACACGACTGCGGCTGCTGCTGCCTTTTGTGTGCTGCAATTGATATGCCGGTTATCTGCTGAAGATCGTAGTGATCTCTCGCTGAGATCGCAGATCGCATTAGGTTTCTGGTCTCGTGTGTTCAGTCCGTTTGCTGGCAGCATTGTTTCGCCTTTGGGCG
Source organism: Drosophila subobscura (assembly GCF_008121235.1). Classification (NCBI taxonomy): domain Eukaryota; kingdom Metazoa; phylum Arthropoda; class Insecta; order Diptera; family Drosophilidae; genus Drosophila; species Drosophila subobscura. The sequence continues at coordinate 22,307,514 of NC_048533.1, read as the reverse complement.
GTTACGCTGTGCCAGCCCAGGATCTGTGAAAACCTTTTTGACTTGTTGGGTTTGGCAATTGGATGCTTAACGCCAAATTAGATTAGCCAAACTAATGCCATTACCTGCTGCTGCTGCTGTATAACAAACTCTAACCGAACCTCTCTCCCTTTTTGCTCTTTGCAGATTCCTCGATCAGCTCCCATGTGCATGGCTGCTTTACGCCCGAGAGCACTGCGCTGCTGGAGAGTGGCGTGGCGAAACCGCTCAGCGAGCTCTCCATCGGAGACCGCGTTCTGAGCATGGACAGCAACGGGCAGCCCGTCTACAGCGAGGTGATTCTCTTCATGGACCGCAACCTGGAGCAGATGCAGAACTTTGTGCAGCTGCACACGGACGGTGGGGCGGTGTTGACTGTGACGCCCGCTCATCTCATCAGCGTGTGGCATCCGGAGCGCCAGCAGCTGGACTACGTCTTTGCCGATCGCGTGGAGGAGCTCAACTATGTGCTCGTGCGGGATGCGGCAACGGGCGAGCTGCGTCCGCAGCGGGTTGTGCGGGTGGGCAGTGTGCGGAGCAAGGGCGTGGTGGCACCACTCACCCGCGAGGGCACCATTGTGGTGAACTCGGTGGCCGCCTCCTGCTACGCGGTCATCGACAGCCAATCGCTGGCGCACTGGGGCCTCGCGCCCATGCGCATTCTCTCCATGCTGCAGTCGTGGATGCCCGCCAAGGATCAGCTGCGCAGCTCGCAGCAGGCGGAGGGCGTGTCGCGGGCAGAGCAGCAGAACGGCATCCATTGGTATGCGAATGCGCTCTACAAGGTGAAGGACTATGTGCTGCCAAGGAGCTGGCGTCACGACTAAAGCTACTCGATGCGGGATGCGGAATGCGGAATGCGATAATTGTATTATATTTTGTAGTTATGTATATGCCTAATGTATGTTTAATGTATTTCAATGTTGAATATGAATATTAACGATCGATCGATACTATTTATTAACCACCCACACACACACACCACACACACACACACACAAAGATCATAAAAAAGAAAACGAAAAGAGCAAAAGAGCAAAAAGCAAACAAAAATCAAAATGATGTGAAAAATGGCAAAAGAAAACTATTGAAAAGTGTCCTTGACGTTTTTTGTTTTTTTTTTAACCAACATTCTAGCTATAAGTAGACAATCCTCGGCGCAGATCCTACAACAAAAAATACATTTTTCCTCGATAGATGACGCCCGAACTGTGGATCGTGGACCGTGGACCGTGGACCCTAGATGACTGTTATATTGTATATTATAATGAAAATTGAATCGGATAATTTATTAAAGTGCGGCAGCGTTCATATTTGTATATAGATGAAGCATTATAGTGACTGAATATTTTATTGTAATTGTGTATATAATACTTATATAGTTAACTCCGTATTTATACTTAATATTTAATGAATTATAACGAAATTGTTTGATAAATCAAAAGGGTGTTCTTATTAATTTAACTGTTTTCGAATGTGGATGTGATATTCCCGAGCCAAGCCTACATTAAGTCTGATTTGAAATGTTATTGGGTTATTTCTTGAATGAACCGCCAGATGCAATTCACCACAGACAAAAGGCTGGTCACTCTGCTTAGAGGGATCAAAGGACCTCATGGACACCTATCGTCGATGTGAGCAAATCGTAGCAGCGCCATCTGTCGCAGTAAAGGATTCGGTACATAGAAAATGTGAACTTGTGAAGATGGAAGAACTGCCCCCCAAAGCACTCCGAGCCAATTAAATTATTTACTTATGTTCCCTTTGTGCAATTTTCAGAAAAACAAAATAATTCAATATCTTCTTTGTTCCGCACGCTATTTTTCAAAAATTTGCATGATATCAGTTAACATACATACATGTCTATGCATGTTACATACATTTACATACTGAACACAAAGCTCCATTGCTTCCACAAGGGGTGATTTGAATGAAAAATTCAAATACAAATTTGTAAAATAGAAGGTCATAAGGTATACAATCCAATAAAAATTAGAGTTTATACTAAGCAAAATTGATTCTTCAATTGGATTAAATTATTGTTTCAGTGCTAAAAGTCTTTACAAGCTAGTAATATTAAATAGAACATCAAAATCGAGGAAAATAATTTAGGATTCGCGGTATATTTACAGTATATTTTGAAAATGCAAGGGTATATTTCGTTGAATACCCTTGCTTGAGAATCGAAATCAATCGAAATTTTGGGCATGTCCACCGGGAAAACGCAAATTAGCCACAGCGACTGTCTGTCGTATTTAAAGGTGAGTTGGGATGTCTCGAACGTGCGAATCTAAATGGTTTCTAACCCTCCATAGACTCTCGGCGATGTCAAGCCTGAGGAGGCGGCCCGGCAGGTGGCCCAACAAATTTCAGCGGAGGAGGAGGCTGCGCAGGGTGACACGTGCGGGGCAAACCAGGCCGCCCTGAATATCAATTTTCGTGTGTACTACCACATTCTGGACAAGTACGCCCTCAAGGATGAGCACTTTGCGGATTTGCCGCAGCGGCTGACCTGCGAGCAGCCAATCGCATTCCTAATGCTGCAGTCCGTGCTGCTCACCGACCACTGGAAGCGGCTGGATGCGGTTCTGCTGGAGGAGAGGTGCATCGCAGCCATACTGGCTGCCCTGGCGCAAAACAGCCTCAGTCTGATACCCGTGCTGAAGGCCACGAATCTGCTGGTGAAGAAGTTTCCGCAGCTGGAGCTGCTGCCGCTGAAACTGGAGCACTTTTATCACTGCCTGCAGCGTCAGAGCCAGACGGGATCACGCGAGGAGGCCCTGACGCTGTTCAATCACTGCTGCAAGCAACCAAAGCGAGCGTTCTCCTACTTCCGCCTGATCATGCAGTTCTGGCCGTGGACGAACCGCAACAAGTATTACCTGCTGAGCGGCATACTCAACTGGCACTCCCTGCCGGACCTGCTGGCGGCGAGCAACCAAAGCGAGTCGGAGTTCTTCAGTGGGCTGCGGCTCAGCCTGAGCTACAAGGGTCTGCGGGCAGCCAGCCAGTATCCGGTGAAGAGTCTGAGCAATCAGCGATCCCCCGCCCTGCTGGCCGGCAGTGTGGAGCTGCTGGTCAATGGCAGCGTCGCTGAGATACAAAACTTTCACTCGCAGTGGTTCCTGCGCATCCAGCAGCGCATTGAGCTGTTCGAGCTGCTGCAAGCCAATCCGCAGATTGTGGAATTTCTGGCCTGCTCCGAGGATGTGCGCACGCCCAACGACCAGCTGCGGCTGATACTCATCTTCAGCATGTTCGCGAAGGAGATTTACGCCACCTCCAAGTTGCACTTCTTCAAGATAAGCACCGAACTGCTGACCAACTGCAGTCAGTTCGAGACGGAAGCCCAGCTGCTGATATTTCGTTTCCTAGTGGAAAATCTGCCCAACTTTGCCGTCGAGGATTGCCTGGAGTTCTTCTACAGCTTCATCGAGCGCCATCGGGGTGTGGAGAGCTCCGAGTTTCGCAACACAATGCTGGGCAAGATGCCCACGATCATTAACCACACGGCCAAGCACTTCCACAAGGTGCTCAAGGTGGACAACGGCGTGCGCGTGGATGGCCTGGCTCAGAACATAAAACGCTTCTTTTCGCAGCTGCAGGAACTCATCGATCGGGACATGCACTGCGAGGTGTATCAGCCCAAGATCTTTGCCCTCAAGCTGCTGGAAATCCTCAACAGATCTTTGTACGCCGACCATGTGGCCAAGAATGCCAAAATGTGCAGCACACAGCAGAACCAGCAGATGGGCGCCTTCCTGCTCGATCGCGGCGTCTTTCGGCCTCAAGTGGTGGCCCAGCAGCTGTTTGAAACACTCAACAATCCCCAAGGCTTCGACGATGCCCTGGAGCTGACCGTCTCGCTGATCATTCAATTGGGACACGTGAACACGGCGCAGTGTGTGACCCGCTGCCTGTCACTTTGCTCCAGCTCCGACGTGGATGAATGTGCGCTCGTCTCGCTGTATGCCCAGTTGGCTGTCAAAAGCCAACAGGAAGCCAGCTGCCTGTACGACGAGTGCGTTAAGCGATTGCCTGAAAAGCTGGAGTCCTACCTAAAGGATCCTCTGCTCACTGCCAAAGCTGGTGGCAATCTCTTTGGCTACCTCTGCGTGCTGGACGAGGTGGTCAAAGCAGGAGGCCTACACAAAGAGTCTGAAATTAAGGATCTGCTGCCGCTACTCGAACGCATTCTGGATGGCATCTTGAAGTTTCTGAATCTTTCCAATGCCAGCAGGCAGTCGGAGGAGGCTGACACGGCGCCTAGTTTCCAGGACATGGACGAGAGCCTACAGCTGCTGGTCAGCGAGAGTGCATTTGATGCCAAGGCGGATGCCGAGGCCTGCGGGAAGTATCTGCTGATGAGCTTCTGGCTGACGTTGAAGGGCCTCTGCGACTTGGCCGCCAGCATGGGCTGCTCCCTGCTGCAAACGGATGCGGCACCCCATTGGGATGCCCTGCGTCGTTGCTTGGACATCAATGTGGCCGTGCTGACACGCTGCCGGCACAAGGGTGCCATTGAGTCCGGCGGTCTGAGCATTGGCCGACTCACCCGTGGCATAACCAGCACACTGAAGAGTGAGGATAAAGGATTCCAGCTGCTTCACGAGTGCCTCGAACGGGAGCTGCTCGCCGAGAGCCGCCAGGTGAGCACCACACGGCGTGGCGCTGGCTTCGCCATCATGTTCCTGCACGTCCTGAAGAACGACAATCCGCGGCAGCGTTTGCTCCTGCACCGAGCTGTGCAGGAGATACTACAGAGGCTTAACGAAAGTCGTCCAACGGCGGCCACAGACAGCAATCACGACCGCTGGGAGGCTCTGGTCCTGCACTATTTGTGCGTTTTGGTGCGCGATACGGAGCTGAGGCCGGCCATGAGCAAATACTACAACGAGATTATGATGGTGGCCATGGAGCACATCGACAACGCCGAGTGGACCATCTCGAATGCGGCCCTGCAGCTATTTGGAGCGAGTCTGGGCAAGCTGGTGGGCCAGCGACAGGCCACAGAGTTTGAGACGCGTCCCGCCTGGGAGCCCAGCGAGTTGAACTACGACGAGTTGGCCTGCCTGCTGCCCAGAGCCTGCGAGCACATGCTGGACTGCTGCGACAGGCGCGAGGTGGTCACCTCCTCCATTATACTCTTCCTGGGATTCCTCTCCAAAGTGGAGCATCTGCGCACCAGCGCCCACACTGACGTGGACCCGCGACTGCAACGCTTCCGCCGCCTCAGTTGGCGCCTGTTGCAGCACAGATGCGAGCAAGTGCGTCAGCTGGCGGCCACCTGTTTCGTGCGTGCCCATGAATTCCGCTGCGATCTGCCGGCGGCGCTGCTGGCCAGCGCCAAGCTGGCTGCTCAGCTCAACAAGGAAAACTTCTACGAGGGGCTGCTGTACACGCTGACAGCGGGCGTCCACAAGCTGCAGCATGAGGCCCGTCACGTGTGGAGCGGTGAGCGTCTGGAGAAGTTCTTTGACGATCTGGTGACCTCACTGGAAGTCAGCGAGCGAGTGCGTCGCTTCAAGCCATTCACACTGAACGTTCTGCTGGAGCTATTGGAGCTGCTAAAGGCCGTGGAAAAGGCGGCGCTGGTGCGGCAGCTGCTGCTGGAACAGACACAGACAGAGCGCTCGCTCGCTATTTAATCTGGATAAGCCAAAAAGTAACCATTAGTTTAGTCTCACTTTTGCAACGCTTTTACAAATATTCAAATGACGGGGCCGCTAGAAAATTCAGTGATGATATTCGTATGGAACCGATAAGAAATGTTTACGACCACAAACTGCTTTCTAGCGGCTGTACGCCGGAGGTATACAATCTAATAAAAAGTAGTATTTATAATAAGCTAAATTGATTCTTCAATCGGATAAAATTGTTTTTAGTGTTTCAAGTATTTGCAATCATATTGAACTGATCATCACAATAGACTCTATTGAATAGAGGAATATCACTCGGATTCGGTACATTTACGGTATATTTCGAAAACTATATGGTATATTTGATCGATATATCCGGAACTCAAGTGTAGGGCTGTCGAATCTTTAAAAAATATCATATCGGTGAAATATATTTTTTGTTGAAAATATATCAAAATAATATAAAATATATCACTGCAAAATTATCAAATTTATTGATATTTTTGGTACATTTTTGTTTTGTATGTATTCTCTGCAACTCAATTCCACGCTCTACGGAAATACATAATTCCCAAAGAGAATACATTAACCTGATATGTATATGTTTATAACATTTTAATCCTTATTTAACTTTTCTTTGCTTTCCATACTTAATCCTTTCAAGTAAGTGTAAGTAAGTAAGTGTTCAAAACACGGAAAGGCTTGTTCAAAATATGAAAATAGTCCATATCATAAAACAAATTTAATATATTGTTATATATTAAATATATTTTTATTTTGAAAAATATCGACATATTGATATTTTGATATTGTTGACAACCCTACACTTCACAACAAAAAACGCGCGAACGAAAGACGAAGAACAAGCCTGTCACAAACAAAAACTTAGTGTCGGCTTCTGAATTAGTTTTCTGTACTAATACTTAGTACAATCATGCTGTGTGAGGAACAACATATGTCTGTGGACAATACACCAGTGAAGGGCTCCGGCAGCCTGAATTCCTCAGCGTCCTCCATCTCCATAGATGTGAAGCCCCTTCGCCAGAGCTGGGCCAAGGAGGTCCGCGCCGAGCTTGGACATAGTGATGAGGTAGGGCGAAGCAGTCACACTTCCGATGAGACCACGACTAACCACTTTGTGCAACATTTTAGGCTTCCACTTCGCTGAACAGCAGTGCTGCCAGCAGCAACGCCGACCAGGGCCCGGTAGTTGATAAGATGGAAGCAACAGCGGCAAAGCTAGAGCTTGTGGAAGGAGCAGATCGTGGGATGGCGTTTGAGTTTCTGGATGATGTAAATGAGGTAAAGTTTGATCGTCTGCTTAAGGAGGAAAAACTAAAGACCCCCTACAAACGACGCCACTCGCAGACGCCACCGACAAACGAAAACAGTCGCTCAAACAGCCCAAACAGCAGCTTGTCGTCCGCGAATGGCGATGCTAATCCAAGTGCAAATACGAATCCTAAAATCAAGCATAGCCAGTTCAAGGGCCACAAGGAGGAGAAACGCGTGCGCCACAACAGCTATACATCGTCGACTTCCTCCTCCTCCTCGTACACCGAAACCGATCCCGCTGTCTTGTCGCGCCGCCAAAAGCAAATCGATTACGGTAAAAACACGGCCGCCTATGAGCGATACAATGAAATGGTGCCAAAGGGAACACGTTCGCGTGAGGATCCTCGCACTCCGAACAAATACGGAAAGTACAGCCGCCGCGCCTTCGATGGCCTGGTCAAGATTTGGCGCAAGAGTTTGCATTTCTATGATCCGCCCACACAGCGCCGCGGCGATGCCTACTCCAATTCCGACTCTGACTCGGACTAGGATTAGATGAACAGCAGTAAAGGCTTGCAGCAGGGGCGGTTAATGTTTCAAAAGGGGTAATAATAATAATTACTAAAAATATAAGTACAAATTCTATGAATCTAACGCATTACATTACCTATTACAAGGGCGTCGTCCTGTACATAGAATTGTTACCACATACATATGTTTTGTTTAATAAAATGGCGTCTTCATCTTCAAAATTTCTACCTGAAGAAAATGGAATTGCCTACGAAAAAAGGACAGCAAATTTTCCACTGGGATGGGCGGCTGTGAACGACGGAGCTGACCACTCGCTATTTGGCAACATCTAACATTAAGCATATCAAGTTATATTTAGCCCGAATTCACATAGAAAGCTATCTAATCTTGTGCAAAACAGATTTTTAGGGCTATTAGACCGAATATTAAAATCGAGGAATTAGGAAAATAACCGTTTTCAATTGGGGCTTTTGCAGGTTAAAGTTTACATTGCTAATTACATTTACTTCGATAAAAACGGCATATCGTTTACGGTACATCTCGATATATTTCTGCTTGCATGTGTTTTTTGTTTTGAATTATTTCATTTATTGCGAAATATTAGAAAGTGCAAATGTTTTTAAAACCATACAGACCCAAGAGCAGTGCGGCCCTCAAGGGTTCCGAGAGCAAGAAATTCCGACAGCGAGTGGAGCTGGCCTTTCCCAACATTTCGGTGGATCAGCTGGTGCCGGCAAAGTCTGCGGTCACCCACGTCAAGATTCTCACCCATGGCGGTGTCCAGAGCGTTGTCTACTGCGTGGACAAGCAGCCCATGTTCTTTGAGCTGGATGGCGGGCAGCTAGTGCCCACATTGTATGCAATGTGGATTGTGCCCAACATTTTGCCTTACTACACGACCCACGAAGGCGTCCTACCCAAACTCACCAATGGCGCGGACCTGATGCTGCCGGGAGTGGTGCCCCTAGGCGTTGGAATGAGCATGTACGGACACTACAAGAAGGGACAGTTGAGTGAGTTAGAGGCACACACTTTAAAGCTCTTTAATAGCTCTTTTTCTTTGTTGCAGTGGCCGTAAATCTAACCAACAACAAGTCTGCGGTGGGTGTGGGACAGTTGGCGCGTTCCAGTGATGATCTGTACATGTGCGGTGGCCATGGAGTGGCCGTCAAAATGCTGCATTTATTCGGCGACAAGCTCTGGGCCCACGAACCCAGTCTGGTGCAACAAATACCGCTGGTGCGGACCAAAGCCCTGTCCACCGATGACTTTCCTGCCCTCGGCGCTGAGGCGGAGAGAAAGAAAGCACCAAAGGCAGAAGCTGCGGATGCGCCAGACACATTTGCATCTGTGACACAGGCAGCGGATACAGAGCAGCTAGAGTCCGGCACCGCTTCAATGTCTCTGGCTGAGGACGAAGAGCACACTGAAACCGCGGACACATCCCCGCCAGCGGAATCGAATGAAGTGTCCCCAGAGTACATACTGAGAAACGCCTTTCTGTCTGCACTGAAAAACAATGGAAAGAAACTGCCACTGCCGCTGCTGACCAGCAACTTTTACCGACTGTACGTGGTGAACGAGGCGAGCGAGCAGATCGACCTGAAGAAGACGCGCTACAAGAAGCTGTCCAATTTCCTGGCCGACATGGTTGACCAGGGCTTCATTGTGGTGCGCGAGGAGAGCAAAGGCGTGGATAAGATTATCTCGGTGGATCTGGAGCATCCCGAGCTGGTCAATTTCATCACAGACGTGAAGGCAAACGAAGCGAACGGAGCGGCGTCCGAGACGCCTCTGTTTCACTCGGAGCTGAAGGAAATGTACATTGTGTCGGACGTTACGGCGGCCTTCTTCACCAAAATGAACTTCAAACGCGGCGAGGGCATACCCGTGGGGCAGGTCAAGAAGATTGTGCGCGAGTATGTGGCCAAGCACGGACTGCAGGATGTGAAAACCAAGCTGGTGCGGCCGGATGAGACGCTGCAGGAGCTGTATGGCAATCGGGAGGGCACGCTCAGCGAGGTCTGCTCGATAATAACCAGCAAGATGGAGCACTCATATCAGATGTGCAGCGGCAAGGACACGAGTGGCAAGCCCATGATACAAATGTCGCTGGCCACGCGATCCGGCAACAAGAAGGTGACGCTGGTGAGCAACATCGAGGCCTACGGCATCATCCTGGCAGAATTCATAAAGCTGTGCAAGCAGGGCGCCGCTGCCAGCACGAGTATTGTGAAGCTGCCGCATCAGAAGCTCGAGCAGCTTCAGATCCAGGGCAATCAGGTGCGATTTGTGTACACGCTGCTCACGGAAACGTACAAGGTGCCGCCCAAGTGCATACTGGGACTGGAGCTGGCCAAGGATGGCAAGAAGAACAAGAAAAGGTGATGGATGTCTGACAATAAATAACCCTGGATGCCTGGGCCTGCGTGGATGTGTTACAATAAATTATTTATTAACTGTAGAGAGTGTGGGGATGAACCATTTAAACTGCTACGATAACAACAAGAACAACGACTATGGGTTACCATGAAGAAGAACTAAAGCGTTGTCAGAGCCTCATCGTCTGTTAGAGCCGGATTTGTGCGGGGTTTTTTTCGGTCTACTTGGCCTTGCCCTGGGCAGCGACAGCCTCGATGGCCTTCTTGACGGTTTCCTCATCGCCGAGGAACTGCATGGACACCACCGGCTTGAAGTTCTCGTCCAGCTCATAGACGAATGGGATGCCAGTGGGCAAGTTCAGGGCCATAATGGCATCCTCAGAGAGATCTGAAAGGGATCAGCGTTGTTTACCAATGCAAGTTACACTCTTCGTCTCAGACTCACTATCTAAATGCTTGACGATGCCACGCAGACTGTTGCCGTGCGCTGCGATCAGGATGCGCTTGCCCTCCTTCATCTGGGGAATGATCACATCGTTCCAGTATGGCAGTGTGCGTTCGATGGTCAGTTTGAGCGATTCGAACTGGGGGAACTCCTCGGGCTTGGGGCCATCGGCGTAGCGGGGATCCTTGACAATGTTGTCATAGTAGGCGTGTCCGGGCTCCATGGGTGGCGGCGGTGTGTCGAAGCTGCGACGCCAGATCTGCACCTGGGCCTCGCCGTACTTGGCGGCAGTCTCGGCCTTGTTCAGGCCAGTGAGTCCACCGTAGTGACGCTCATTCAGACGCCAGGTCTTCTGGATGGGGATCTCCTTGTGGCCGCTGGCCTGCAGAATGCTTGCCAGGGTAACCTGAGCGCGAGTCAGCACCGAAGTGTGGGCCACATCGAACTCCAGACCAGCGTCCTTCACAGCCTTGCCAGCTGCCTGAGCCTCCTCCTTGCCTGTGCCGATCAATCGAAATTAAGTATGCGCCCTGTTGGATAACATCACTTAAAGCCCCCCTTACCCTTGTCGCTGAGATTGGCATCGTACCAGCCGCAGAACTGATTCTTCTGGTTCCACTCGGACTCGCCGTGGCGGACCATCACAATCTTGTACTTGCCACCCATATTTGCTGCTCGGAGTAGGTTGCGGAAAATTGTGTATACCTTTCGGGGCTGCTTATAACACAGCACTGTCGCTTTTCTTTGAATTTGCTCAAATTTGACCTACAAGGGGCCTCCTCAAGGTCGGAGTTGTCAAACGCGGGCGCCCGGTTGTATTTCGAGTGGGTGGATTTCGCAGGGTTGGCAGTCCATTCCGCGCAACAAGTTGGCAGCCACGTTGTGTGTTATCGAGTGTGACTGTGCCATCTCTAGCAGTGTTTTGATTGTACGGGCAACGCTTTTTTGTTATATTTTCGCCGAAATATTTTGTTTACAATTAAATAATGTCCGTCCCGGTGACTGCCCACTGCAGCTGGACTCAAACTGCTGGCAGTGAGCTCTCTAAACTGGTGCCCACACAGCTTTCCGATGATGATGTGTTTGTGAAGTAAGACAAAGGACTTCACGCCCCAAAAACTGGTTTCCATATACAATTATTACAAGCATTACATGTACATATATGTCTTTGTCTCCTTGTCCACAGACCCGACCTAGATGACGTTGTCAATGAGAGTCGCGCTGTCCTGTTTTCCCACAATGATGATCCGCCACCGCCGTGCGAGTTGCGTTTTCAAATAATTCCTCGGTTCAAAATCGCCGCCCTGACGCTCGTCTGCAGCGCGCCCAAGGTGGAACTATTTATAGGACCATTGCAGGAGTACTGCGAAACGATCTATGGCACTTGCCTCGAGGAAGAAGACGAAGATGTGCCCATACGCCCGTATCGCTACGATATGGAAATTGATCGTTCCGGCATTGCCGATATAAATCTCAAATTGCTCACAGCGGCCAATGAAATCTGCGTTTATGGGGCCATCCTCCATGTAGCGCCGAATCCGAATGGCATTACCACACAGCTACCGCGGCCTGTGGACTTGCAAAAAGTCAAGGAGCTGCTCCAAACAGGTGCCACTGGGGATGGCAAAACTAAGGCAGAGGAACACGGCGATAAGCTGCAGAAATTTATGTCGCTCATGAAGAGCTGTACAGTGCCTGCGGAGACGCCATCGGCAGCAAAAGTTGAGGATGTCCCGCCAGAGCTTATGTCCCTAATAAAAGGCTGTACCACGCATGCCGAGTCGCCCGCACAGGCTGTTGCTTCAGATTTGCCCGACCTCCAGGATCACATTGACAAGAAATTCGAGCAGCTGGAGCAACTTGTTACGACAAGACTGGAGGCGTTTGAGGCTCGGCAAACGGAAAAATTGAATCAAATTATTTCACTACTGCTGGTCAAGAACTGATTTCGGGAATCAAATCTCTATTGTTCATATCCCATATCCATATCTATATCTATTTGTATTTGTTTCATCTGTTTCGAATGTGATTAAACGAAATTTTCATTTCCATGACTAAATGTACGAATCCGAAGATTGCATTCATTCGTTTTCGTGGGTTTGATTTCCACTTCGACGCTGTCTCCGTATGAACTATCAATGCTTATCATCACTCAGCGGACCGAGTCGACACACAGTGGCTTCGACTCCATTGTTCTTTGCAGATTATCAGCTTCCAAGAGTCTGCACTACATTTAACTTTGTTTTGTTTTGTTAACTATTTTCTCACCACCGCTTATCGCTAAGGCTATCAGCTGTTCTAGAGATGGTAGACTATCGATAGCCACCTGTTGACCCTTTTTGTTCCTTGTTTGGTCGAAACCAAATTGGCTTACAAGTTCATCATAATGACCAAGATCAAGCAGAACCAGAGCCAAGGCCAACCGGTACCTTGATGATGTTCACTAGTTTATTCGTAGTCGTGCATTGAAGGCATAAAGATGCAAATAAGCCCTCGGTGTGTTCTGGCCATGGGCGGCGTACTTGTGGGCTGCTGCAGTGGCGGAGTCTTTCTGGAGCTGCTGGTGAAACTCGATCCGGGCATCGGAAACCTCGTGACCGCTGCCCAGTTTGCATTCGTAGCCCTGGAGGGGCTCATCTTTACATCCCGGCTTGGACTGGCCCAGAGAAAAATCAGCCTGCGCGACTATGCCCTGCTGGTGGCCATGTTCTTCGTGACGAGTGTGTGCAATAACTATGTGTTCGAGTTCAATGTGTCCATGACGCTGCACATGATCATACGTGGAGGTTCCCTCATATCCAACATGTGCCTGGGCACCATAATACTCAAGCAAAAGTATCGCTTGTGCCAGTATATATCGGTCGTCATGATTAGCGTCGGTATCTTCATTTGCACGTACGTCTCCAGCCGGGATTTGCCCGTCCAAAGCGCTAGGGAGAGCGCCACGGAGGCAGACGTTTGGCGTTGGCTTCTGGGTGTAATGCTGCTGGTGCTGGCCCTCTTCATCTCTTCGTACATGGGCATCACCCAGGAGCTGCTCTATCGGCGACATGGGAAGTGTGCCCGCGAGGCCCTGTACTATACGCACCTGCTGCCACTGCCTGCGTTCCTCCTCATGCACGACAACATACGAGCCCATTGGCGGCTGGCCTGCGCGGGTGAAGCCTACACAGTGCCGCTGCTGGGCGTGGCAGTGCCACTGATTCTGCTCTATCTGCTGGGCAACGTGCTAACACAGCACATGTGCATCAGTTCTGTGTATGCTCTGACCACGGAGTGCAGCTCCCTTACCGTAACGCTGATCATAACGCTGCGCAAGTTCATTTCGCTTGTGTTTTCGATCGTTTACTTCCGCAATCCCTTTACGGCCTACCACTGGCTGGGCACAGTGATGGTCTTTGTGGGCACGCTCATGTTTGCCGATGTCCTGAGACTGCCAGGCAGCAGGAGAGCTCCGCCTGTGAAACGTGACTGATGATGATCCATTTGCATTCCATTTAATTCGATTTACATTTAAGTACAAGTACAGGGTAAATACGGTTAGCAATTAAAACTAAACAAAATTATTACAAGACTCTCATAATTGTAATGAACAAAAATATGAACAAAGTACGAGCATACATTAAAAAGTACCAGAAAAAACATCGATACGATACGAGGCAAGGCGCTTCAGCTTCAGCATTGGACGGACCGTGGCGGGGTGCCGTCGCATTTGTTTCACCATCTGCCAAAGGCCAAAGGTTCAATCTCCTTTGGCGAAAACACTGGAGAGATATACATAAATGTAAATATAAATACTAAATATAAATGCATTGGTTGCCCAAGACAAAGAACTTAAAAGGTAAAAGCTAAAATGATAATGCAGTTGCAGTTTGCAAAATGTTTTTCTAATACTGCTGCAGCATTGATCCTGCAATCCTGCTTACGCTCCCTCGATCTTTGCTTCGATCTTCAGCCACTCGACAATCGACTTGTAGTTGCGGTTCATCCAGTCCACGCTGGTCTCCACCTGTTCCACGATCTGCTGTATGGGCCGATCGTAGTCCCAGCGTGCATCCTTCACAAAGTCCTCGAACTCGGCCAACTGGAACTTGGAATTCATGCGCTTTGTCGCAAACTTCAGCAATGTGTGTATGTTGGATATCTGCGAGCCCATGCTGCAAGGAAGAAATTACCAATTAAAATCTACAGAGGAACTCGTTTGGGAAGTGCCTTACTATGTGTTGATCTCTTGCCAGTTATTGCGTAGGAAATCAAAGGCTATTTGCTGACCCACCACCGTATTGGAGACGGCAGCAAACACCCGAAAGACATCCTGCTTGCGTATGTGCTGACCGGCAATGCCACGACGCAGATAGCGATAGAGCAGCCAGGGCTCCTTGGAGCAGCCGAGCGCACTCAGCAGCAGCTCCTTCTCCGCTGGTATGCTGGTCTTCAGATACCGCTCAAACGCAAAGTCCCACTCGTATTCGGTGCCATATTGTATGGCCGAACAGTAGACAACACCACGCAGATTGGGTCCAATGCTGTGCAATAGAAATCACATTAATTTGGGAATACATTTTAGGTTCCTGCTTACGGATTATTGGCATCGGGATTGGCGCTTTGCACCCAGTTTTGGAAGTGCCTATTGCTCTCGGAGATGCACTCCTGATGCCCCAAATGGCAGGCCATATTCAGTATCTCGGAACGTTTCAGCAGCAACAAGATGTCCTCGCTCTCCCGCTGCGAATCCTTGAATCCCACCTCATCGTAGACCTTTCGCAGCTGTTTCAGCAGATAGTTCTAAGGGGAAAGCTTGATTAATATGGAAAGTAAGTCCCATGTGTAACCCCATACCTTGAGCAGATCATAATCCCCAGAGTTGACAAACATGGAATCAATAAAATTAAAATTCGTGATGGCCGCCTTCCAGGGCACATGGCCTGTCTCGTGGCCCAGATACCGTGTGAGATTCATGGCCGTGCCATACGACAAATACGAGCCACGTGCCAGATTCAGCACATCGTCAATAAGCTGGGCCCGATTGGCTGGCGCAATCTCCTCAAAGTGCTTGGCATCCATCAGATGTTCGGTCACCGCTCGCCAATTGTCCAAATCGTAGTTGACGCGATAGTAGCCCGTCTGTTGGATGTTGAAGATGAACCACTTGGCAGTGGATAGATTACGGTTCTCCAGCTCGTACAGCTTTGTGCGCGGCATCCAGGTGGTGGGGCGAGTGTTGGCAAAATTCAATTCCGAGGCGGTGGTAAAGGTGATGGGTATCCACCAGAGCAGACCCTCATCCTCCTTCGTGGTGTTGGTGTAGACGAAGCGCACTTGCTCCAGCCGTATGGCGTTTGTGTTGGGATGCCGCGAGATCTTGACCACCGGATAGCCCGTCTGCAGCGTCCACGTGTCCATGATTTCCTTGACACTGGTGCTGTGATCCAGCAGCCCGGAGGATTTCGCTTCGTTGGTGAGGAAACGCCAGAGATCGTCCTGCGTGGCTGAGTTGTACGCCCTGCCAAGTAAATGGAGTTGAGGAGAGGAATTCTTGAAAGGTTTCTAGGGACTCTTCACTTACATCTCC
This sequence comes from Drosophila subobscura, assembly GCF_008121235.1. Taxonomy (NCBI): domain Eukaryota; kingdom Metazoa; phylum Arthropoda; class Insecta; order Diptera; family Drosophilidae; genus Drosophila; species Drosophila subobscura. The sequence continues at coordinate 22,291,653 of NC_048533.1, read as the reverse complement.
TGCAGATACTTGCTGAGTCCGCGGCGAAACACTGGATTGGTTAGGAAGTGTGCCATCATTCGTATGATGGCCGATCCCTTGGCATACGAAATGCGATCGAATATCTCGGATATCTCCTGCGGATTGAACACCTGATGTGAGATCTTGTGCGATGTGGAGAGCGCATCCAGCTGGAACACCGTCTGCAGTTCATTGACCACAAACTGGTCCAGCTGCTTCCACTCGGGCGCCACAGCGTCCGCTGTAATGTACTCCATGTAGCTGGCGAATCCCTCATTCAGCCAGATGTCCGACCACCAGCTGGGCGTCACCAGATTCCCGAACCACTGATGGGCCAACTCGTGACCCACCACCGAGGCCACACGCTGCTTGTTGTTGGCCGTCGCGACACCCGGATCGTACAGCATTGTCGTCTCCCGATAGGTAATCAATCCCCAGTTCTCCATGGCGCCCGCCTGGAACTCGGGCAGTGCAATCATATCGATCTTTGGCAGAGGGAATGTCACATTGAAGAACTCTTGCAGAAAGTTGAGTATCTTCGGAGCGACACTCAGGGCATATTCCGCTGACTTGATGGCATCGGCTCTGGCCCACACCGAAATGTTGCCCGAGGAGATGTGCGTAAAGTCGGAGATGGCATAGGCCACCAGATATGTGGACATGGGCAGTGATTCGGCAAAGTGATCCCACACATAATTGGGTATGTTTTCGCTGTGGAAACACAAGAGAGGGAGCATTAGTGGGTCTCTCTTGGAGGGTAATCCCTTTCAGCCTTACTGATTATTGCTGTGTACAATGGGCATATTGGACACTGTGGTCATGTTGCTTGGTCGTGCAATGTGCAGCGTAAAGTTGGCCTTTAGCGCCGGTTCATCGAAGCAGGGAAAGGCGCGACGGGCATCCGTGGCCTGGAACTGTGTGGAGGCAACCCACCTGCAAGTGGAAACACAACTAGAACGGGGGAAACTTCACTGATAGGCTGCTAAGACTCACCTCGTTTCATTGGCCACTTCGTAGGAGCTGCGATAGAATCCCTGCAGATAGTCCTGAATGATGCCATCGAAGCGCAGATGCACCACATACTCGGCGCCACGCAGCAGCTTGTCGTACAGTTCGATGACAAAGAACTGCTTGGCTCCCACCAGATACTGCTTGTGGATACGCAGAGAGTCCTTGTCCAGCTCCTGCTTGGCCAGCACTCGGTAGACGGCGGCATCGCTGCGCGAGATATTCAGCTCCTCGGCGTGCATGGTGATGTTGTAGCAATCCTCGAGCACTCGAATGCGTATCTGCACGGTGCCAGCGAAGCTAAAGTTGCCGCTCAGCTGCGGCACCAGCGTGATGTTGTACTTGAGCGGCTGTATGGAGCGGGGCAGGCGCACATCCCGATCGTACTTCGGCTGTCCATCGTTGTGGCCGTGGCGCTGCTTGTGCCGCAAATGGACACTGGTGCAGACAATGTCATCGCCCTCGCCGGGCGCCTGTTGTTCGCATGTGGCAAAGTTGTACACAATAAGGCCCACGGCGAGCAGCGTGCACAGAAAGAAGGAAGCGAGGATCACGGCTGTCGTCAGAGACAAGCTGTAGCGTCGGCCCACCCGCGAGAAGCTGGTCGTTGTGGTGGTTGGGGCGGATGCACTGCCCGAGCGATTCTCCATGCTGAGATTCTCGTGCAGAGGCATCTCCTTGACGACCATCTTGTAGTAGTTAACCAATCAATTCTGCAAACAAACAGGAAGAGGCTATCGATTAGTAGTCAGGAACACGACAGGAACACCACTTCCACTTCCACTTCCACTTCCTGCTGGTGTGCTGTGGTTTGGGGTGGCAGGTAATGTGATATCCAGCTGCAGGTTCGCTGCAATCACGACAGTTCGGAGTATTATTAGTCTCTCCACTTAAGTGGTTTCTCTCTCTTTCTCTGGTGGCTCTGTGTCATGTGTCACCGCCGATCAAATTGTGCATCCCAACCCCATTTGTGGCTGGCAAAAGGAAGCGAAGCCAAAGCAAAAGGGTTGCCCGCACGTAAACGTTTTGTCAACGAAACCAGCGGGGAGGGGAGTGGCCAAGTACGTAACGCTGCCATTAGCTCATCCCAGACTGCTGCTTGCTGCTGCTGTATGATTAACAGCGGTTAACAACAAATCATTCATTGTTCATGTAAAACTTCATGTAGCGACAATCCCACTGCCAGACGAATAGATAAACATGCATATTCAACTGCCTTTTGTTAGCCCCCCAAAACGCACTTGCATATGTCAAGTAGTGGGGTTTTTTAAAGATCTACATAGATCTATAAGTAGATGTTTACCAGCATTCGCAACTTGGGGTTTTCCCATCAACGTAATCTTTTGATATTTCCCCACTAAACTGGTCCAAGAATGAAATTATAATATTACTTGACTTGAGAATGCTGTGTCTGTGTAGGCAATTCCTAATCGTGTGTGGTCAAGCGCTTTTACTCTTTACTCAGCAGACCCAGTATACAGATCTTCAGTATACAACAAGTTGGGGTTTTGTTGGGTTTTGGGCAAGTTCAAGAAGCCACAACGTTGCAGAAAAATTCCTTTAAATCAAAGTGAAGTAATGCTCGACTCAAGATGCGCAAGAGGATGCTTCAAAAGAGAATACAAGAGAGTTGCAAAAATATTAAAACTTTTTAAATTCCATTGTTAAAAGCTAGCATTTCCTTTTTTTGGGATTTGCTTATAAAGCAATGCCAAACACTAATTAATTTCAGATTAAAAGCAATAATAAAATAATTTTGGGTGGTGACCCTTCATCTGCAATTCTGCGAGATTACGATTACGGGGCTCAAGGTATGGGTACAACAGAATGTCCGAACTCCCGGCGTTATTATCAATTGGCAAAAGTTTGAGAATAAATTGAGGAGCGCAACAACAGCGTCATAAATCAGCTCATACGAACGAAGCAGAGGAGAGGAGAGCAGAGATGAGCAGAGCATTCATGCAAATATGTCCGCCCCGACTAATTGAGTTATGACATTAATTTGATCAGCCACTTTTGCTGCTCTGCTCCCCAGCTGCTGGCCCCTCTGTGGGTTGGGGGTGTGGTATTCCTCCTTCTCCTGCTGTTACTGTTTTTTTGTTATTTTTTTGCAAATTACAGCAATTAAACGCCGACAACTACTACAGAAGTCAATCCCCCTGACCCGATGCTGACACGATGCCTGACCTTCATGAAAATAAGGCTGCAAACGATATGACGCCCATGGGGGGTGGTGGGATGCTGGTGGAATGAGCGGGGACAGACTCCAGCTGGGGATCCAATTTATGGCTATATTTCATTGATAAACTGCGTGCAAGCCGATGGCGAGGCGATGATGATGATGGTGATGATGCAGCCATATGGCCATAGATATACTTTGTAGTCAATTAATTAAAACGAGGACATGGATGTCGTAGCGCCTTTCCGTCTGGCAGAAAGAGAGAATGTGATTTTTTTCCGCGAGAGACAGCGAGAGAGTAGAGAGTGTGGTCTGTTTCAGCGGACATGTAAATAGTGCTTCCATCTCTCTCGCACTCTCTCACACCCACGATTAAGACATTAAAACAAATTTAATCGCTCATCGCTTTTCCTCTCCTCTCCTAGCAGCAGCATCAAACGGGCATCACAAATACCAATAAAGACAGAATTTATTGGGCGCTGAGTGATTTCGGGCGCTCGTGTGGGAGGGGTGCATGCATGGGTGTGCGAGTGTGTGTAAGTGTGTGTGCTCTAGCACATGGTAGAATTACTAATAGGTAACGGATTCACCACAGTGCTTCTCATTCGAGGCCGGTAAATCTTGTCAGTCGTTTGCCAAACGTCGACGAAAGAGGTTGTGCAGCGCACGAATTTTTTCATTGTCTTCTTCTTCTTTTTCTTCATTGCTTACGAATGAAGACGTAAGCGGAAGACAATGAAATTAAGTACTGTACATGCAAGTACTTTTTTATTTTGGATGTATTTTTTATTTTTAGAAATGAAAATGTCTGCAAAATATTGTTTGCTGTGCCGATCCAAAACTTTGCATGGAAGTATTTTAGCTCCATTATTTAGCTCATTTATTATCGAACATCTTTTCTTTGCTGTCAGCAGAAACAATAAAAACGAAGAGTGCAGAACGTAAAACGTTTGCTATCTGCTAGAGAGAGATAGCTTGCCTCTCTGAGAGCTGAGAGAGCGTGGTGAATAAGCTTATGGGCCTGCACTCAGCTGACGACGTTACCTATTAGTAATTCTACCATGCTCTAGCAAGCAGGGGGCTGGCCGGCCGGACACAAATGAAGAACTGATCTCGGGTTGGGCCTCGATAATTTGCACTACCGCTCTAATTGGATTTCGGGAGTACGAAGATGATTTCTACAAATTTGTATTTGCAGAATATTCACTTTTTTCTATTTTCAATAAATATTTGCCATCATAAAAAGACGAGCCGACCGCCAAGGAAAGTTTTTTGCTTTAATTTATGGATCCTGAAAGCGTGAAGGCATAATTAGAATAGAGGAAGAGAGAGAAGAGGAGAACTAGTGCGCTGTGTACTCTGGCCAACTGTAAATATCATTTAATCGTTTCCAGATGCCGCCAAGTGAAGCGCAAATCCACCAGCAAACAAAAACATGAAAACGCCAAATAAAATAAACAAAGTTAAAAGTGTGCAGAAATAAAAACGAAATTAAATGAAGTGTTGATTAGTCAATTACTTTCCCACACGCGGACCCACGCAAAGAACATTTGAGTACAGACACACACACCTTCACACGCACAGCCGTCGAAGAGCAAGAGCAAGTAAGCAACGTGAGAATAATTCAATTTACCGTTTGGCCCTTTACTGGATTCGTTTGTTTACTCTTTCACACCTTTACTGTTATGCTGGAGACGACGACGACACCCACGCAGAGTGCACTAAATCGCATTTGAGTGTGGGTCACCCACACATAAAAACCACAACACAATTACACTGGCAAGAGCAAGTTTACATATGCATATATTCGAATATTTTGTATGTAGGTATAGCCGTAGCGTAGTGGCCAAACTTTTGCAGGCGCACGTTGTTGATTGATAATTGAATTAAATCTTAACAAATCACACTTCCACAGCACTTGTGCGCCGGCGTGCTAAGCTTGCAATTTGTCCCAGAGACCACGACGAAACGCCGTTATATGTATGCACCGGAGCACCGAACACAACAACCGTTAAGCTCAACGGCTGACAACGAACAGAACAGTGGTACGCGGTCTTATCGATAAAATACACCTACAACTTAATTTCGACGTCAAAACAGATCGCGAAGCTCATGAAAAATAGTGCATGTGTGTGGGTGATAAAATGAATGTGAACATTACAAGTTTCAAGTAAATAGTTAAAAAAACACTCAATACCATAAATTAATGTGTATTTAATTGTTTATTGCGTTTATTTGTAGAAAATATGTAAAAGTAACGGTTAATTTAATCGAAAAGCATGAGAAGCACCTCCAGTGAATGGCAAAGCGAAGACGAAGAAGAACGATAACTGCAAACAGCTGATATTCGCAAAACACGTCAATGCTGATACAAAAAAAACCCGTAAATGCATTTAAAAACCGTTTATGTGACTGTTGGCACTACAAAATTCGATGCCCTCATTGAAGCCATAACGTCGGAGTCGGTTCTGAAGGCCCTACAATCCCGGGAGTGCCGCCAGCTCATCCTCCAGCATGGCAATTCCCTGCCGAAGAGTGTGGAGGAGTCTCGCCTAATAAGTCAGCAATACGGCATACAATTGGAGCAGTACACGTTTCGACCCAATATAGAGGATATAAAGGCCGCCGATTTGATCATTGGACATGCCGGCGCTGGCACCTGCATGGATATACTGACCAACGGCAAGGTCGGGCTCATTGTGGTCAACGACGAGCTTATGGACAACCATCAGCAAGAATTGGCAAGGCAGCTGGCCACCGAGCGGTACCTTTACACATGCAAACCCAGCCAGTTGGCCGTGCAACTCGAAAGCCTAGACTTTGAGTCACTCAGACCCTACGAGTCGGCCGATGAGAATATGCTGAAATTTGTGAAAGCTCTTGACGAACTGACGGTCCAGCGATAGACACATTCCGCTAGCAAGTAGTGTTTGTTTTTTGGTGCTGACCCCTTAAGCGGGCGCTATGCTATTTATTTATGAGTATACGATTAGATATAATAAACACGACGGCAGACGACGAACTACATAGAACATTAATCGATTATGTATTAACATTTAACAGACGTGCTGAGGGTTGGCTATAGATACGTAAATTCACGATTATTGAACATTGAAGCGTATTTTATGTTTTGTTAAATTCCATTTAAATAGATCAGCTTATTTGGATAGTTATTTATAACTCAAAATGAGACTCTCAGCATGCTTTGGTTATCGCTGTTGCTGTTGCTGCTCCTGTGCCGCGGTGTCTCTTACTCCACCTCAGTTGCAGCTGATCCGTTCTCAATGATGGCATCAAAGGAGAATGGCTGGAAAGCATAGCCCTGACCCTTGTAGAACTTGCTCTGGAACTCGACCCTGTGGTAAAGATTTAAGAAGTATTTGATAAGCAGAGTTTTCTTTGAGCTGCTTCACTCGGAACCCACCAGTGCAGACGCAGTGTGTGCAAGAACGCCGACAAGCCTTCCATTAGCACCAGAATGCCCACAGTCAGTATGGCCCAGAAGGCAAACACACAGGTCAGTATGACGCCGCCGAACCAGCCCTCCTGCTTCAGACCAATGGACAACACCATGGTCCACAAGACCTCAGCCAGCTCTGTGGGTGGGAAAGAGGATTACACATTAGTTGGAGGCATCTGTACTTTGGGTAGAACTCTAAACTTACGTGCATGGGCCAGGGAGAGCGCCCACAAACGCAAATAGGAAGCGGTGTGAGAGACTGAACCCAGGACATATTCGATGGTGTGTATGCTCTGATGTATGAAGATCTCTGACATCTCCTCCTCCTCTTCGTGTGGACCGCCGCCACCATGTGGACCGCCATTGGACACGCCACCAGTCTCCGCATCGGATGAGGCACCAGCAATGGGCTGAACCTGTGCAAAAGTGAAAGAAAAAAGTCTGCGATTAGCAAGCAGGTCGAAGGGTTCACACAACAACACACATGGGGAAGTTACACTACGACACGACTAACCTCTTCCTTTAGTATTTGGTTTGGTATTACGTGTGGTTATTGGTGTAATTTGGTTTGGTTTAAAGGTGTGAATTAGTGTAGTGGTGTGTGTGTGTGTGTGTTTCAATGGAAGGACAGAGCACACAATAAACGAAAAGCGGTTAGTATACAAAGTCTGAATGGAGTCTGTAGTGCCATGTGAAGTGATGTTGTGATGATTTCTTGGGGTGATTGGGTGTGCGCACACGACCGTTGCGACTCAACTTACGTTGGCCAATTTGCGCGCCTGCATGATCAGCATGGGCTTGGCCAGCAGCATGATGGGAATACAGCAGAGGGCCAGCAGTACGAACAGAACTTGAACAAAATGCTGTCCCCAAAACATGTACACCTCACAACCCTTAACCGGATCCTTGGGTTTGTTAAACAGCACCATGTCGATGAATGTAATCAAAATAGAAGGTGCACAGGCTTCCGAGTAAGGTTCTGCAAGAGGAATAGTTAATTAAATGAAAAAATGGTTAATAGATTGCAACTCACTCGGATTGGTGGCCGCAAACTTAATCCATTTGATGAACATCAGCAGTACCATGTAGAAGAAGAGCAGCAAAAGGAATACCAACTGGGGAATGAACTCGTAGATCATCGAGATTCTGTTGCGGAAGTAGGTGTGATTGTGCCAGCTCATGACAACGCCAAAGACCATGTGTATCACACCGAATATAATCGATATCTTCATCTTGTAGGCATTGTGAAAGATGATCTTGTTGGAGCCTGCCACCTGCCAAATCGGATCCATGCCAAACGGATATGGCGTGCCCTCGTAATCATCCTTGGGACTGAGCTGCAGATACTTGTTCTCCATCACCGTGGACTTGTTGTACGACATCTGCCAGTGGGAGCCGAAGATGTTTAGCGACTTGGAGAATATATCGTTGTAGATCAGGCCCGTGTACATGGAGAAAACGCCCATCAGGAAGATGATGTAGCGACCGCCAAAGAATATATTCCAAATCTCGTTGTCCGTCTTTTGGGCAGCCAGCCCCTTCTCCTTGCGTATCATCCACAGTCCAAACAAGGCCATTATGGCGCCATGGCCCAAGTCACCAAACATCACGGCAAACAGAAAGGGAAACGTGATGATTGTGTATGGAGCCGGATTCATTTCCCTGTAGCTGGCCACGCCATACGCATCGATCAGGGCCTGAAAGGCCTTCGTGAACTTGTTAGTTCGATTATACGTGGGCGGATTCTCGAACGTTTGCATTCGATTAAGAATCGGCGGCACCGACGAACCCGATCGCTCTGTGCCACGACGCAGCGCCAGCTGAATGGTCTCGAAATCCAGCAGCGGCACCCAGCACTCGGCAATCAGACACTTTTGTGTCACATCCAGATTGAAGAGATTCAGCGTATGGTAGATGGCCTTGATCTTGCGCACCTTGACGAACCAATTCTTGAGGTTCTTGGCGGCCGCAACCAGCACACGATGGCGATGATCTTGTGTCTGGCCCAGCACCGTGTTGAGATCCTCGATGCGCGTCATCACACCCATGGCCATTTCACGACGATCGGCCGGCGCCTCGGGGCAGGGATACAATGTGGCACGGAAGCCCTCGCATATTTTCTTGACGCGCGTCTTCAACTGATCGCCCTGGAAGAAGATGATGAACACCGACTTGTGCACCTGATCGCCCTGCAAAAATAATTAACATTAGTTTTTATTATGGTTATTTATCTCTCTATTGACTTACATTTGTGGGATCCTCCAGCGGTGTCTCAATCATGGCCTGGCGCAGGAACACATTGCCTCGACAGGCGCGCCACAGCATCCGCTCAAAGGGCGGCAAACGCTCGCGCAGTATAACGCCAGCCACAAAGCTAGAGGAGAGTAAAGATTAGCCATGGATCTTCTATATTTGCAGCCGGGACATTCAACAGAAAGACATTCCAGTTATTTACGACAAAAAAGGAAAACTAAACTCTCAAGCACAAAATTTACCAATGGAGCGAGCGCAGCACGCGCAGGGAGGAGGGAGCATGGAATGAACAGATCGAAAAACGGCAAGGAACTTCTTGGGAGGATTGGAGGACAGGTAAGACGTTAGCACGTTGTACGGGGATCATCGGAGAAAGGTATGGTATGCGGTGCGGGTGCGTGTGCGGGCGAGCGAGCGAAGCTTATGAAATGGTCTCTATATATACAGCAGATGCGACAGAATCGATCGATTGAGTGGATGGAGCGAGCGCTTTGTTTGATCGATTGAGAATGATTGATTGATTGGTTTCCTAGACTAGTTCGGCAGTGTGATCAGGGTACCAACCATGGAAGAAAATCCTCACGTTCACTCGATTTTTCCATGTAACTAAATATTTGCAACCAAAGTTGTTTTGTTTTTGTTTTGTTTTTTTTTTTTGGACATTTGGAAAACGTTTTTTGTGTGGGGGGAAGAGAGGAAGCATAAGAAGAGAAGGACGTTTGTTTTAGTTGTTGCTTTTTGCTTTTGCTTTGTTTTTGTCTACACAGAAAATTATTGCTTCTTTGGTTATAGATTGTAGGGGTTAGGATTTCGGTTCCGATTTCGATTTGTGTGAAGCGCGGCGGCGGCGGCGGCGACTGCTGATTTCTCAGTTAGTTTTCTGTTTTGGCATTTGGCGGCGGCAGTAAGCAATAATTTTGTGTGGCATTGAGTGGAGTTCATTTAAAGTTAAATGGTTAAATGTATAGTTTATATAGTTTGTAGTAAGCTATGCGAAGGAACACACATTCCTTAGACCGAACTGGCGGAATGTGTGTGTGTGTGAGTGTGTTGTGTTGTGCCTGCCGAATGCTGGATACGTACCCAAGCTGAACGGGGCCCATGGAAGCACCAGCGGTGCGCGCCTCATCGGTTATTAGGGCGCGCGTCATCGATTCGGTGGTTTGGTTCGCACCGCCTTCTTGCTAGAAATTCAGTTTTTCAAAATTGATTTCGATTTCGGGTTTTTCGGCTAAGCATTTTACATAAGCTAAGCTAAGATACAACTTATGGTTAGTTTAGTAGCTCGCTGGTTAGTCAAGAACCGCCTCCAAAATTAGAAACTCATACGAGTCGCTTCGTGTGGAAATGTGTGAGGATTGTTTGTTGGATTTGGACAGGAGGAGGTTAGGAGGAAAGGGAATAGGAATAGTTGAGTATAGCCGAATGGATAGAATGGAAACCGACACCACAGCAAACGTTATGTAGATTATGTGCTTTTTACGCGTATATATTTGAATTCGATAGTCGCAGCCTATCGACACCGCAGCAAACACATCGATAGACAATTATTGATGGGACTGACACATACACACACACAAACACTGACATATGCATATATGGAAAATACTTTTTAACTGTACAAATGCAGATAACACCTAATGGGAGAGGGAATAGGCGAAACAAAAAATAGCAGCTATTTAGCTTCGGGCACCGACGCTTAAATACCCTTGCAGATTTCAAGTGGGTTGAGGTTATAAATTCGTTGATATGTGATGGAGAATCTACAAATCAAATGAAATGATGATCCTTTTCTTTGCATTGAAAAACAGACAAACTTAAGTTAAATGAATGCGAGAATAGATTTACTTAACCCAACGCAAACCTCACGTATGAATGGTAACACCGACTGCAAGGGTATCGTGTAGGACAACCAAAGAGCGGGAGGAGCAGGAGAGCAGATTCGAGATGGATTTATCTTTTTTTTTTGCGAGTTTTTTTGGCCCTGAGTTTAGTTTTCCCATTGTTGTTGTTGGCTTGTGTGATTTTGTTTGTTTGTTGCTGCTGCTTCTGTTGTTGGTTGTGGGATGTGTTCCGACTACAGCAATATTTACCCAAGTTTCAAATTTTGGACCGGCTGGCTGGCACGCACCGCCTCCTCGCCCAGCAGCTGCGCCTGCTCATCCTCGTTCTGATTGTCGGCCATCTGCAGAAGGCGCCGATATTTGTTGGATGAATGTGAGGGAGCACTCGACTTGTACACCGTGGGCACCGACTGGCAACACAACCGGGCAGGCAGTACGACAGCGGGGAGTGTGTGTCGTATGTGTGTGTGTGTGTTGTATATTTGTGTGGGTTGGTTGGGTGTTTTTTCGTTTTTTTGGTCAAGGTGTGTTTTGATTGATTGGATATTGATTGATTGATTGGATATATGGAAAAACAAAATGTAAAAAACGAATCATATAATAACCGAAAATAGCAAAAAATAATCATAAAATTAATACTAAACAAAAAGGCTGGGGAGGGGTCCTGGCATATGCATACATACAGATAATTTATATATGTACAATATACAGACTTAGAAAGCATTGAAGGTATAGAAGTATATAAACAAATAACCATAAACTGATAACTAACGCACACGGGAAAAACAAAACAATTACATCTAAGAATTGTGTACAAAAAATCATACGCAAGGGGGAAAGGGAAAGCACATATCATTTAGGGGCAGAATTGTGCCGAAAATAAAGGAACATCATCTGAAGGGATGTGCCAAGAGTTGTGTGTTTGTTGTGTGTTTGTCTTGTGTTCAGAGTTTGGATTTGGATTTGAACTCAACCGGGTGTTTTTGGGGGGAAAAAGTTTTAGAGATTTGCTTATGAAAACTAGAAACCAGAGGCTGCTGCCACACTTGTGTTGTCGGTGCAGGTTCTCGGTATTATTGCTTAGAAAAGTGGGTTAGTTCTTTTTGTTGTTGTACTTTTAAGCCATACATATGTTAATTAGAAATTAGGAATTGTCCGGCGACTGGGACTGGTTTATTTGGTTTTAGTGCCAACCACCGTCATGTACTAGTTGCTGCTGCGAAACCGCATGCTTACCTCGTCGAAGAAGACCTGCGTCTTGCGCAGAATATGCTTCAGTTCGGTCAGCTCCAGAAAGTTGCGCTTCAATGCCTCAGCATTCTGGTTGACTTCCCTCAGCTCGTTCTCCAATTTCTCAAAGGTGGCCTGTAAAAATAAACATGAAGCCATAGAAATCCATGTCCAAAGTGCCGCAAACACTCACCTCCAAGTCGATCATTTCACGGGGCTGTGGTGCCTCGGGACTCTCGCCCGTGTCCAGCATGGGTATGCCGTCCTTCTTAATCTCCTTCTCCAAATAGCGCAGCTTGCGCTCCATCTCATCGCAGCGGCGTACCTCATTGACGAACTTGCGCTGGAAGGCGTTCACATCGGGATTGAGCTGAAAGAGGGGCAGTATGCAGATAAGTCCACGTGTCTCTCTATATCAAAGGGAAGTACTTACATCACGGAACTGCACCAGGCCTAGTTCGCCCAGCTCCGAAACGCAGGCGTAGGCAGCCTCACTTTGTAGGAAGAGCTGGCATAAAGCCATCTCCTCGCTACGGAACAACGAACCCATCTTTGCAGCCTCAAAAGCAACGCCTGATTACTGATTTCTGCGAATTACAAATGTATACATAAATGCGTAAATTAAGTGAATCATCAACATGCGAGCAGTTTTAAGTTCAACTCGGACGGGGGACTCATTGCTTTGCTGGCTATCTTAAATTACAAGAACACTGCCTGCTCTCAGTGTGGTTATATTTTCAGTGCGGTTCGTATTACTGATTTGATTATCGCGAGAGTGGGCTGCGGCGGAGCACTTGTCCTTTTCCAGATATCTGCATAATCAGACCACTGCCTCTATACTATACATATTCGATTTCTATACCCCATACACATATTGATTTTTCGCTGGCTGCAGACAAAAAGAAAGTGCTACGTTGTACCCCGCACTCGATCCGCACTGACATTATTTCCGCCCCTTTATGTGTCACAAATTCACTTTGTTTTATCACTATCTAGCTAGCAAATTACTTTTAGTTCATCTAGCTGTATTACTCGTGTGTAGAATAATCCATTACCTATTGTTTAATAATATAAATAAATCAATTTCTGCACAAATTTCCAGGCAACCGATTCGACGAAGTTAGTGATGTGAATATGATTTTCATCGGTAAATTTACGATATGTTTTGCATGCTCAGTTGGTATATTTGTCGATAAATCCGCGGTCACACTGATATTCGCGAAACTTCAAACAACAGCGGCAGGCACAAAAAAAAAACCAAACATTGGGGCCATATTGGAAAATAAATTAATTAAACCAACTTGGGTGAATGAAAAACGAGCATGGACCGCACCGTAATTGCACCTTGGAAGGCCGAGGAGAAAGAGCAAAGCGAGAGGCTGCACAAGAAGCTCCAGGGCCTGGCTTTGCTGCATCCCATGGGCGACGAAATGCGAAAGCTGCTCTGCTGGGACATGTTCCTCAAACCCAATCAGGCGGCGTTCTTTCAGGTGATGCACTATCTGTTCCGACTGCTGGATCCGGCGGAGTTCAAGCGGCGCTTCTTCTGGCCAATTGCTGACAAAAAGGCGGAGGCCAATTTCCGCTCCTGCACCGTGGAGTACCTGAAGCACTTGAACGAGAAGCATCACCTACAGTGGGCGAACATCAAATCCTATTTGGTGGTGATGCCTGGTGGCCATAAGTTTATCAACTTTCTGCTGGAATTTGTTGGCTTTGTGGTCCAGGAACTGGTCAAGCAAAGGGAAAAGATTTTACTCGTGGACACGAATCCGGCGCATCTGCGGGATTTGAATGCCAAGGCAATGGGCAGGCAGAATGCTCTACTGAAGGAGTATGCGTCCTCGTATGTAGAGGAACTGGAACGGAATGCGACTCAGCTGCGAGAGAGTACGCAGAAGATAAAGAGCATCCTGGCTGAGATCTCCGACATCACGGGAGTACCCGAGGCACAGCTGCAAGACGATGCCTTCCTGGAGGAGTTTGAGGCAAACAATCGACTCGCTGTGCAGCATCAGGTATCTGCGCCTGCGGCCAGCAATGCCACACTAGAGACACCCCTGAGGGACCTCAAGGATAAGATCGAACGCTTCCATGCCAAGCAGGTGGAGCACAATCAAAACGAGGAAGCCATGGACCAGACACTGCGCGACATGCGCCAGCTCTACGACTGCGATGCTGAGCCTATGTGCGGCTCCAACATGGATGCTCTGGTGGGTGCCTTCAACATGGTCAGTCACACAATTGCAGAGCAACTGGATGCCAACGATCACTACAACGAGTCGAACGAGTTTGTGACCAAACAACTGCAGGAACTGCGACTCGAACTGGCTGAGATGGAGAGCCAGGTGACCAGAGTTCAACGGAAATTGAATGTTCGACTCAAAGAGGACACCGGCAGCAGCAGCAGCCTTCATCAGCTGCAGAAGCAGCAATCGGTGGCGGGGACACCGCGTCTCGATCTGCGAGCCCATGGCATTGCCAAGAAATTTGTATCCACGCCGCCCATTCGCTTCGATTTGGCTGGCAGTAATGTGCGCACGCCACACGTGCGTCTGCCACTGCAGGAGGACTTTAAGGCCAAGCAACTGGACACGTTTAGCAACAGTTTATTGGGTATGAAAAATGCATTAAATTACGCTTGCTACTCCTGATTTTCTATGCTCTTTCAGCACCTGCACCGCCACGTTCGGCACGCAAACTGAAAGCCCTTGAGCAGTCCACTGATCTCAACTGCACACTGAACCGCTCCAAGGTGGCCAATCCCATGCAGCTGTTGCGCACCATTGGCAAGTCCACGTCCAGGCCACAAATGTCCGTCACGCAGCAGCAGCAACAGCAGCACAATCTCTCAACGCTGGGCAGCAAATGGAAGCAGATGCAGGCCTCGTTCGGCTTTGATGATGCACCAGCGGGAATTTTAGTGCCTCCCGTTGCAGCTGTTGCTGTAGTTGCTGCGTCCCCTGCAGAGTCTTCCCCTGCTGCCAGCGAGCCATACACTCCTTCCAGCTGCAATGACTGCACACGCATCGAGCGCATTGCGCCAAGGTCTTCCAATGCCAACAGCTCGCTGGTGGCACAGAGTGCGGCTGTGCGCAAGGTTCTGGATCTGTCGCGTAATGTCCAGAATCTGAGTACATCGCCATCGGGCAGGCTGGATCCATTGGTGGCCGATACGCCACTCCACGAACCAATGCAACAACAAATGATGCCACGCGTTTTACTCAACGACAGGACAATGGATGTGAGTAGCAACTCAGACTCTGCTCTTAGATAGACTTCAGTTTAATTTTCTGTTTTGCAGCAGTTCGAGGATCCCTATGACAACAAGGAGAATGAAATGAATGCAATGAATGATGTATCCCAAAAATTTGACCTCGAGCTGAGCGACGATGGTGATGACCTGCACGACATAAGCGACAGCGTACTCAAGGATGTATCCATGTAGACGACAGTGGGCCAAAATCAAAGATTCCCTCCCACCGGCTTCCTTTTTTATGTGTGTTGTGTGGCAGTATTTAATGTTTATTATTATTATAATGATGTATTCGAAATTTATAAAACTTACGAACTAGCATTTATTTCACTTTTGTTGCACTTTTCGCACCAATCAGACTTTCCATTGAGCCTTCTTTCATGGAAATAAAAGGAATGGAATGGAATGGTAAAAAGGTGAAAGAATAGGAAACAAAAAGTAAACAAAAAAAAGGTTTTTGGGGAATTCAATTTTATTAAATTCGTTAAATATGAGTGCCAATTTGTATGCAAAAAAGAAATCAAATGGTTCAACGAGAGATATGTAAATCAGTGGATTGGCCAGGGCTACATCTTGCGGGTATATCAATGGCCAAACACTGCATGTAAATGTTTGTGTAAACTTTTATATTGCTTTTGTGTGTCTTTAGTGTCGTATGCGCTTATCACATGATGTCCAGGACAGACTTTCGTTCCATCATCCATAAACAAATTAAATTTACAAACTGTAAGGGTGTTTTGTGGAGATTAAAGGTACTGGCAAATTCTTTCAACAAAAAAAAACGTTGCATTTGCATACATTTGATGTAAATCTTATTGCAGCTCTCTCATCATCTTCATACTCGGCGGCGGCTTTGAGCAATGGTTTTCGCTCACAACCCAATAGATAAGGGTTTATATATGTATATATATAATATAATATTTATAAATATAGTTTTAGATGAGTTTGCACTGTCTTTTCCGTTCTCCTTACTTGCTGCGACGCTGACGTGGCGGCAGCTTGTTCTTCTTTCCGAGAATTTTCATTAGCTGCTTGGACATAAAGAAGGGCTTCTCGGGCGTGCCATCGTTTCGCTCGCAATCCTCGAGGAAGCACAAGAACAGCGTATCCACGGCCGTCGAGTAGACGCCAAAGAACACGCTGGTTATCAGAAAGGCGGCTATGACCACCACGGTGGTGGGCACGGCCCTGTAATGTAGCTGCACAATGGCCGGATTGTTGGCCAGAAAATAATATGTAGCCACGCCCGCACCGGCAGTGAGCAACAACTTGGATATAAAGAAGAGAAAATCGGTGACCTGATCCAATGTTATGACGCGTAGAAAGTTACGCATTATCAGATTGAAGGCATCCTTGGCGCTGGTGCAGAAGTTCTTGCCATGAATGGCGCACATGATGTACGCATTGCGATTGAGGAACTTCAGGAATGTCTCCAGCAGCCAGAAGAAGCAGCGCATGCAGCAGAGTATCGCTCTGGTCACCGCATTGTCGTACTTCTTCAGCTTCTCATTGATGTACTCCAGCACCAGGCGGATGAGACGCACCACGGCCAGGATGAGCGAGCCAAAGGCCAGCGTGCCCAAATGATAGAAGGCCGTCTGGCCGAAGGCACGTGCCAGCGTAAAGTAGGGCACATCGCGCTTCTTGAATGTCCAATACCAGCTGGCGAACGTGGCCGCCAGCACCATGTCGCTGAAGGCCGATATGAAGAAGCTCAGCCACAGGAAGCCGAAAATGTTGTAGAAGATGGCCCACCTGACCAGAGGCGGGTTGTCAATGTCCAGGAAGCTGCAGGTCGTCTGGGAGCAGGCCACACGCTGCGATTGCTGGAAGAAGCCAGTCGTCGAGGTCTGTTTGTTGTAGCAATGCTTCTCAAACAGCTGCGGATCACAGGCACTGCCCACCGTGTAGTTGATGGCTGGTCCCTCGCACACACAGGGCTCGTTGGTCACTTGACCGGCCTCGTTCAGTCGCTGCACCATGCGGAAAGACAGTTCTCCAATGGAGCCAAGATACAAGCCCACGCCGATGGCAAAGGCAATCGTGGCTATGAAAAGCACCCACGAAAAGATCGGGAAGAAGACTGTGCTGAAGACACTGCTCACTGCCTTGCTGCCCTCCTTGGTCAGGGCGATGGCAATGCGGATGCGCTTACGCAGGACAATAACCAACAGTAGGATCACCACAAAGCACACGCCCACAAAGATGGACAGGTAGAGCCACGTGCTTTGGTTCTGCAGCACATTCTTCACCGTCGACTGCAGATTGAGGCCATGTATGGGCACAGTGGGTGTCTTCTCCCAGAAAATGTACTGCCGCACAGTGTAATAGATGGCCACCAGGAGGCCGGTGAGCACGGCAAAGATGGAGAACCACAGTATGGGCGCCGAGAGCCAACGCATCAGGGCAATAAACACCAACGAGGCGATCAGTGTGCAGAAGCAGGCCACGAGGACAATGGACCACGAATTGACGAGATCCTCGACAATCTCCTCGCCCAGTCGCTGGGCATCGTGGGTGCCGTTGTAGAAGTGTGCCACCAGATTGCCCACCATCTTAGCCAGTCGCGTGTCCGTTTGCTTCATCTTCTCCTTGATGACGGCATCGTTTAGTCTTCGTCGGCACTGAACCGCCGGCTCTTCCTCCACGGGCTCCAGCCTGCCATTCGATTGCGGCAACACCAGCGCCTGCGACATGCTCAAGGCCATGGCTTGGGCCTGCAGTTCCGGCTCTGAGGTGGCATTGCCGGGCAGCAGCATCAGCTGGCGACGCGAGCGTCCGCCCTTGAGCAGAAACGAGGGAATGAACTCGCACATCTGTGGCGAGAATTCGAATATGCAGCGATTGAGGAAGGGCGCACTCTTGATGTACCAGCGAGCGCAGAGATTCTGATCGATGGCGCGCTGCATGTCGGCCTTGCTGCGAATGTTTGCCTTGTGCTCGTCGGTCAAGCAGATGAGGCGACTTCGCAGCTCCTCATAGCTCAGGCTGTCGTGCATTGTGTCCCAGATGAACGTCTGAGTGGGACAGCTCTCCACGCAAACCTGCGCAAGGGAAGGATTGGGTTCAAGTTTCAGGAATATTTACTTGGATTTCACTTACCTGTGGTGTGGGGCAGCCAGTAATCGGCACGAGCGGATCAATGCACTGCTCCAAATTGAAGAAGAACAAATGCTTCTTGTGTAACACAGAAGAATCAATGCCGCACTTCTGGTTGAACGAGTCCGTGGGCACCATCAGCTTATTGAGATCTCCATGGGTGATGGCATAGTGGGCAATGAAGCCCCAGCCAGCCAGGAAGAGTGCAAACAGCAGCAGGCAGGGCACATCCGTGCAGCTGCGATCCCTCTGTCGTGGTCCCTTGAAATTCCGATCATAGCGCAAGGGTTCGCCATACTTATTCATCAGCTCGTCGCTCTCCGTCATGTTGTCTGTGCAGCTTTTCGAGATCTGTGGGCGAGAATATTCATACATAGAAATGAGAAGAGTTCTCGTGATTGAAATCTTATCAACGCTGGGCCTCTTTTCGAGTGCTTTTTTGTCTGTGTAATGAGTGTCTTCTGCTCTGGTCTGGTTTGTTCAATTTGTAAATACATTTCCGTCCATGCGTCATCGTTTCTAAAATGGAACCAAGAGACGATACCAGAGACATACGACTAATAGTTCTCGTAATATGTATATGTATGTACATATGTACATGTACCGGTGTATGTACATACATACGTTTACATGTATTCGTATAGCGGGTGTTAGAAGTCACCCACCGGTACTTTTTGTTCTCGATATTCATTGTCAATTGTACGTGGGGAAATAAAGGGTATATGACGTGAGTATTTTATGTTCTTTCAAACAGACAAAAGCAAATGATCTCACTTAAAGTTGGTCTGTCAGGCAATGTCTGTTTTATTCTATTTTAATTATTCCTCCAAAATCAATCTGGATTCTGAAGTTTTAAGCGCGTTTTGCTTCTAAGCTGATAAATCACAATTTTCACTAATTTGCATATAAATTAACATTTGGCCAGCAAATAATAAATATACATCTGCAGCTTTCTTTATCTTTTATTGCTTTCACATTAAATATGGTTTTCCTGAATTATTCTTGAATTAATGAACTTATTTTTTAAAGCGTGCATTTTGTTTACTTATTTCCGCTTTTTATTTGTATACCCTTACAGAGGGTCTTAGTATTTTGCAATGTGGTTTTTAGATCAGTCAGTTTTTTGTCAGTCCATTTTCAATTGGATATGGCAACTGTCGTTCAGCTATTTAGTTCCACAGATATACATATGTATACATATACACGTACATATATCTGAATCCACGGGACGTTCCCTAGCTGCAACGGGAACTCTCACTGCAATCAGTTGTCAAAAGTTGCTGCTGCAGGGTATCTACTGCTTCGGTGCGTCAAACCTTGGGGCTTTCCCTCTTTCTCTTGTTCCTTTTGGCATCTCTTTTATCGCTTTTGCATGTCAATGATGCGAGATGTCGCAGCTCTTTGATAATGATCGTGAACTTTGAGACAACGACGACGACGAAGCGAACTCAATCGGGAATGATCAGCGCTGCCGTCGGCTGCCATTTGGCGTGTCGCAAAATGTCATAATGACGCATTAAAAAATAAATTAAATTCGTACGCGCTACTTGTTGCTGCTCTGCTACGGCTGCTGACTGCTGGTTTATTATTTGTTGGGTTTTTGTGCGGCCTGGCCTGGCCACTGCCCAAATGAAAAACCAGTTGACCGCCTCAAATAGACGTATTTTCAAACAAACATTTCGCTTATCAGGGAAATTCATTGGCCACATTTGGATTGCACAAGGCGACGACACATGCACAGATATGTTATTCAAGGTCATTTACCGCGTATAGTAAGTACATTTTGGGGGCTTTGTTATTTCGGAGTCTAATTAAAAGGAGAGACACGTTTTCTCGACACTTGTTTGCTTTGGGATACGTACGTACCGCTGGTACTTATGGGCCTTACGGAGGAGTCTGATAAAAGTGCTCTCTGTACACAGAGATAGATTCTTATCGTTGATGACGTTCAACACTTTTCCCTCCACTGTACACTTACTAGGTCCAGGTAATTGCTAATGGATGGCATTACTCACTCACTTCTGGGTCTGGCTATGCGTGTTGCTGCTTGCTGTTTTTCCGTTGCAAATGAAATGGACAAAAAGACAACAAAGAAGCTCTTTCTTTATTGTCGCTTCGCGCCTGCCCTGGAGACGACTGCTATGTGTGGGCGGGGAACTGGAGACTGCTTTGTTTCATTTGATTCCTGTGTCGTTCAGGGCCTTCGGGAGAAAGTCATAAAACGATGAGTGGGGCGGGTGGCTCCCTTCCTTTGTTGGTGGAGACTTTTAAAGCACCGAACGTTGCTCTTTGAACGGCGGCACTGGCGGTCACTTGCACTCGAGAGGGGGGCACTGCAAGCATAAAGGCAGCATAAAAATACATATATATGTATACACGAACGAGTGGCCTGGGACCACTGCACTGCACGGCACGGCACACTTTCATTAATTGCTCAATTCTTATCGTTTTCATTTGATAGTGGTCACAGTCAACCCATTTTCATTAATAACAGCTTGCAGTTTCGGTCGAATTTCTTTGCATGCAACGATTTATTGGAGCACCAGCGCAGCGCAGCACCTAGACATGTATGAACAAAACTCACGTATTTGCTCCAATCCACTTGCACTAATTATAAGCAAACACTTGGCGTAGTTCGTAGTTACGTGAGAGGCAATGGCAGCCCCACAATAATACTGAGAGAGACCCCAAAAACCCAAAACACTGTCAGCCCCCACTTGCTAACAACTTTCCAACCAACAGCTGCTCGCTGTCAGTGTTGCGCAGCAGAGCGATTTCTTCAAAACAAAACAGAAATGTGCAGCACTAACGAGGGCTGCACCAGCACCGTCAGCTGTTTGTTTAATTTTTAAAGATTTCGTGGAATTTCATCTACACTTTTTCTCAGGGGGCCTAGAACTAAAAATATGTGGTTCAAATTAAAGAAATTAAAATATGTACTACTTAAAAAAGGATATATTAAATGATTCCGTCCAGTGTAAGTCGTTGTCTTATCATATCTTAGTTGATGCTAGCGGGACAGGTATATTGCGAATTATCCGCGTCCAGTGCTGCAAAATGCTGGCCTAAAAGTTAAACGCGGGGTCGGAGCGAAGGCGAGAATGTGTAGCGTTGA
The DNA here is from genome assembly GCF_008121235.1 of Drosophila subobscura. NCBI lineage: Eukaryota > Metazoa > Arthropoda > Insecta > Diptera > Drosophilidae > Drosophila > Drosophila subobscura. The sequence continues at coordinate 22,270,209 of NC_048533.1, read as the reverse complement.
GGACGGGCCACGGGATTTTAATAAGAAACAAATTAACAGCAGCCCGCCTGCAAAACCTGCAAAAGCGCGTATTTAATGCTTTTTAATGTGTCCTACTTAGTCGCGATTAGCCAGTGTTTGTGGTTCCGGTTGTGAGTGTATTGTTTTTGTGCCGGCAATCAAGTAAATTAAACCGAAATTTTTTTTTCCCAAACCAAACTGCAGAAAAGTGACAAATAATCCGTGGCCTGCATCTGCAAGCGCGGGAGGGGGGCGGCCAGATAAAGAAAGAGCGCAAAGAACGAGGGAAAATCGCTGTTGATTAACTTACGGGAAACGACACCACACCGAGGGCCCGTCGCGTTTGCATTTGTTTATGTTTTTCAAAGATTGTTTTCGTGTGTTGCAACTAAAATAAAAGCAGAGTAAAAGTGAAAACAGGCTATCAACGCTGCTGCTGCTATTGCTGATGGTAGTAGTTGTTGTTGGTGGTGTACGTGCAGAAACATAAAGAGACACATCCCTCCTCGTCCCACCTCGTCTCTCCCTCCGTCGCTCTTCGCAGGAGGTGGGAGAGCGAATGGTCGTTGACGTTGTTTTTGTGTGACACACAGAGGAGAAGAAGAACACGCGGCGCGTTGCGGCTGCTGGCAGCGGCGGCGGGCTCACGCTGCTTCCATCATCCAAAAGGGCGGGAAGCAGTCAAAAGAACATTTCTTCTCTTCGCTCTCGTTCTGTGCGTTTGCGCTTGCCGCTTGCCGTTGCTCGGAAATGTCGAGGGGGGGCGAACATAAGCGTGTCTCCCTTACTTCAATCATCCAAAGCGAATCGGTATTCTCGAGATTCGGCGGCAACATCTTGGAGCCGGAGGTGCCGGCCGTCCAAAATAAGCCAGCAAAGACAACAAAAAGCATTCGCATCAATCTCAAACTCTTCGAGACGGACACCGTCAACTATCCAGAGTTTAATTATTCAAAGCTTTTGTACTTGGAGAAGGTATGTTCAAGGATTGTGCCTGGGCTGTGCTTCCTTAATGTTCATCTTCATTTTTATTTTGCAGAAAAAGGCCAAGAAGTTAAAGCTAAAGACTGGCAACGGTTTCAGCAGCAGCGATCCGTTTGCCGACAACGATGATGACGTTCAGCGCATTGCCAAAGAGCTGGAGGCCAAATATGGCAACGCCTATGCCAAAGGACGTGGACGCAGCAGAAAGGAGGATCATCGTGACATTGGCGTGGGCTACGATGACACCGATTCCTTCATTGATAATTCCGAAGCGGTAATGCACGCAATCAGCACTCAAATTGGCTTCGGTGCTAACATTTTTCACATTTCCTTTGCAGTACGACGAAGTCATACCCGAGGAGGTGGAGACCCTGGAGGGTGGCTTCTACATCAACTGCGGCGCCTTAGAGTTCAAGCCGTTGACCAAGAAATCCTACACCACGCGAACGGATGCGATCATCAAAATGCCAGAGAGATCGCGCAAGCGCATCGTTTCCTCGAGCTCCAATAGTTCATCGTCGTCTTCGTCCTCGTCGTCGTCGTCGGGCGAGGATAATGACGCTGACGACAACAATGGATCGGATGATGATGATGGCTCATCGGATAGCGAATCGAATAGCGAGGACGATGACGACGATGATGATGATGATAATGATGAGGAGGACTCCGACAGCGAGAGCCTGGACGATGGCGACTCTGCCAACACAGCAAAGTCCAACACCAATGAAATGTACAAAGGCAATCATCAGGCAAAGAGAGCCAAGATCAGCTCTGGCGTTGGTGATGCGCCACCCAAGTCAAAATCAAAGTCAAAGTCAAAGTCCAGTGGTTCCAGCTCCAGCACCACCAGCACCAGTAAACCCACCAAAACGCTGACAGTGACCTCCTCCTCCTCGAACTCGCCGCGACCCAGTGCCGTGGATAATTCCGATTCGGAGGTGCGTCAGGCCCAGGCGCAGGCACTGAAGAAGGTGGTCAAGACAACGACCGTCAAGGACATGCTCAAGGCCAAAAGGGATAGCTTCCTGAAGTCACAGAGCGGCACAGCATCGGTTGCAGGTACTGTCGTCAATGGGGAACTGAAGTGCCATTCCACGGATGATCTGGAGAGCAGCTGTGACACGGACTCCGTGCCGGATCAGGCCATGACGGACAAAGCAGCCAAGAGCCAAGGCCAAGGGCAGGCTGGTGAAAGTATGTCTCACTCCACCGAGCAGCATGCTTGTGAGCGGAATTTAATATTGTTTTTCTGTTTGTTTCCTTTAAAGATCTGCGAACGGCTGACACGCTGCTGCCGACATCTCTGGATGCGCATATTCTAAAGACCGTCAACTGTTTCAAGGAGGTGGTGAAGAGCCGCGACATGTGCGGCAAAAAGTTCACGCTGGATAGCAATCTGAGCGCTCTGCTGCTAAAGTGAGTTTCACAAAGACTGACCAGAGGGAAGCCCAAACCTAAATGACAATTTCTTGCTCTTCTCCTAGGGTCTACGAGGCATTGCTCTGCGCGGATCGTAACGAACGGAATATGGTCTTCTCGCACATTGAGTATCAGCTGCAGCTGCCCAAATACTATATGCTGCGCAAGGGCAAGGCCATGCGCTCCAAGGAGGAGAGGAACAAGACAACCATTGCCTTGGACAAGCTGCGGCGTGCGGTGTCCGAGTCCATGCCCAAGGCCGTAGCCAGCTACGAAATGGAGTTGCATCATTTTGCAGAGCAAGCGTAAGATTAATTTAAACATTTACCAAGGGATTTGGCCGCTCATTCATCAAAATTACCTTTCAGTGCGGCGGATGTGAACTCGGAGGTGCCGCTCAAGATGCCGCGCAAGAAGTTCCAGTGGACCAGCGAGCTGCGAAGCCTTTTGTTCAGCGTCTATCAGGCACGCTGGACCTCCTATGCTGTGCTCGGCAAGCGCAAGGACTCGCTGGAGGAGTTCATCAATGGTTTTCTCAAGTCAAAGGTCCTTGAACTGTGGCCCATGGGCTGGATGCGTTACGATGATCTACAAAATGAAATCACCCGCCAAAAGAACTCCATCAGAAGGTCCACAGAGAAGACAAAGACTCCAGCGAAACCAATTGCCGTTGTTGCAGCTCCAGCTCCTGCTCCTGCTCCTTCTCCGGCGGCTGCTGCCACACCAGAGCCACTGCCGCAACCCAATAATTATCTAAGACAAGTGGAAGAGTTGCCGCCGGGAGCAGGACCAAGTCGATCGCGTGGCAACTCGGACACGGACTCAGCTACAAGTGCCTCATCCAATAGCCTGAAGCGCAAGCTCAAAGAGCAGCCAACCGGCAAAGCCACCAAGCCACCGAAAACAAAAATGGCAAAGCATCAGCAGCAGCAGCAGCAGTCGCAACCGCAGCCACAGCAGCCTCAACCTCAAGTCCAGGTAACGCCTGCTGCAGCAGTTGTGAATGTGGCTGCTGGCAGTCTGGAGAATCTTTTATGCATGCCCAGTACATCGGCACAGGCGGCTGTCTTGGCGGGAATGCTTGGCGATTTTGCTGTCTCGGCTAGGACACATTCGGACCAACACCAGAGCATGTACAATCTCATAACTGCAGCGACGCTGGCAGCTGCTGCCGCCAATCCTAGCGTCACGACAATCAACAGTCATCAGACAAACAGCAGCAGCAACAACAGCAGTCCAGCACATTCCAAGGTGATCAGTGGAGCACGACCATCGCCGCATGTCATCAATTTGGATGACTACAAGTGTCCCAGCGATATACTGCAGACATCCAAGCAGCTGGCTGCACATTCCTCTGCAATAACCATCACGCCGCAGCCCACTCCAGTCATTACCAGCACCAACAGCAGCGGCAGCAGCAGCCGCTTGTCCTATGCCACACAGTTGCAGAATTCTTCCGCAAATTTGGAGAGCAGCAGCGAATCCGATGGCGTTGAGATTGTTGGTGTCTATCCTGCCGGAGCGATGGCGATGGCAACTATAACAGCCACAGCAAAGCCGCAAAAAGCAAAAACAAAGACTCAAAGCAAGGCAAAGACTGCCACGGGCACAGGTACAAGCACGGGAAAGGCCAATGGAGCATCAGTGCTGGGCTTCCAAGCGGACAACATGTACATCTATAATAACAAGAACAAGAATAACAACAATAACAACAACAACAATCATCATCACCATCAACACACTGCCAAAGTGGGTGTGGGTGTGGGTGCGATGACTGTGGGTCAGCAGCAGCATGTCTACGATCTCAGCAGCAACGCCCAAGTAATGAAGACATTGTCCGAACTGAAATCCCTCGAGAAGCAATTGTCACTGCAAAACACTTGGCAAAAACAATTCAACGTCTCACCGAGCGGCGTCATGAAGGGAGGAAATGTCAGCGGCAGTGGCGGTGCGGGAACGTCAACGCATCAATGACCCTTGCTAAATGCCGCACAGCCATCGAAGGCACCAGTGTCGGCATTCTACAATCACGAGGCGATGGCAGCAGCACTCGTTCTCTCCTCAATGAGCTCCCTGGCCAGCTATGATCATCAGTTGGGTCTGCTCAACGGCAGCAGCGGCGGCAGTGGCTCCGTGGCGGTGCCCGTGCCCGTGCCCGTCTCTGTGCAGAGTAGCTCACATCTTGGGGGCTCCGGTTCCGTCCCACTAACCCATACACTGCCACAAGTATTTGTAAAGCCCTCCCCGCCTACAGCTGCCAGTGAGGCAGCCAGCAACAACACCAACACATCCATCTTACAACAACTGCCAACGAAGTTCGTTTAGCATAAGTCGTCCCTACTCAACCACTCGACTAAGATGCAGCTTGTAAACTGTGCTGTGCAGGTTTCATACAAACATTAGACAGCAGCGAGTGAGTGCGAGAGAGTGATCCTCAGTCGAATTCTCGACACATGTCCCGTGTGTGTTCGTTTCGCCTTTCCTTTTCATACAATTATACATACATCAATCAATCAATCAAGTAACATTTTAGTCTTTTAAGCAAGAAAGTAATTAGTCGAAGTCGGAAGTCGAAGTTGTGTGTGTAATTTGTACTTTGCAAGCATTAAATAAGCAACAAATTCGAAATTAGTTATTTATAGCGAAACATTTTTTATTAAATAAAGGAAAAACACAAAATAAGTTATGTAAAAACAAAACCCAATCGATTGCGTTTTACCCCTCATAAATATATATATGGGATTGGATATATACACACACACACATACATAGATATATATATTTTCATATCAATATTTGTTGTGTAAACCAAAAAGATAATGTTAAAACCAACACATCCATCCATACATTCTACTCTCTGATAGTACCCGCCCACTGCTCCTCCTCCTCCTCCGATAACTTAGCCTAATTTGTAAAAGATAACACACGTGCTTTGCTCGATAATTGCTGGGGGAGTGTGATGGGGAAGGCCAGCAGCAACATCTTGCGCTCACTTGATCCAGCGCAGCATAGAGGTGGCTGCCATACGCACCATGGCAATGGTCGATTGTTGGGCGACAGCCGGCATCAGATTGGGATCCGCAAGCTCTGGCTGTGGCGTCAGACTCGGCACCGATTCCCAGTCCAAGCGCAAGGAGTTCTCATCTGCCAGGAAAGTAAACAAATTTACAGATATAACTCCTTGATTAAACTCTATTAAAACGCACCTTCAGATTCCGATTCTGTGGCCGTTTCAATGCCAATTAATAGAGAGTCCACCGATTTCATGAGCGGCGCATTTGTCACATCCAAATGGCCAAAGCGGCCCAAGTCGCTGCGCTCCAGATCGAGTATGGCCAAAATGTTTTCGAGCGTGTGCTGTTCGTTGAGCGCGCGCAGCTTCACCTGCTGCGTGTAGGCCAGATACATGATATTGGAGTTGACACGCGACACCTTGCGCAGGAACTGCTCCTCGTTGAGCAGCTTGCGGCAAAAGTCCCCGTAGGCAATCTTATGTGGCAGCCGCACATTCAGATAGAAGCTCAGCAGCTGCGTCAGCTGCGCCGTGTACGTGAGGGCGCCCACAATGCGATACGCCTCGTAGCGACTGGGTGTAATCTCATTGGCCGTGGCCTTTGGCACATCGTCCTTGTTGTCCGACAGCCAGTCCAGGTAAGCAGTATAATCTCCGTTGGCAGGCAGCGAGGGTCCCACAATGCGGTACTGCACCTCGCTGATGCCGCTGCCATGGAACACCCATTTGCCACGTATATACGAGGTGTTCTTGGCATCGGCCAGTGCAGCAATTGTCTCTGCCTCCTCGCTGCGCTCGTTGCTCATCTTGCGCTGCTGCTCATCCTTCAGCACCACCTCTGTGATGGGAAAGATGTAGGTGACCAGCTGCTGGATGCCCCGACGAGCCGTCTGCTTGATGTTGTCCATCAGACCGAGATGCGTGTCGCGCAGCTTCTCGATCTTCTCGATGCGATCGAGCACATAGTCCTCCAGCATCTTCACTTTTATGGGATACTTGGGCAGGTTCTTGCGCTTCTCGTCATTGGCGAGACGCAGTTCATCACGCTGCTCGCCCAGCACCAGCAGACGCTGTGTGGTGCTACCAATCAGCTGCTGCAGCAGTTCCAGCTGTTTGCGCTTGGCTTTGATGGCCATCAAGCGATTCTCGTTCGACTTGTGTTGCTGTATGAGGCCCTCATAGCGATTGCTGTAGGTCTTCAGACCCGCCTGCAGACTGATATATCGCTGCTGCTTTTCCGACAGGCTGTAAAACCAAAATGATAAATGTATTAGGGGAAGAACGAATGGAATGACTGTGCAGAGAGTAGCAAACCTCTCGGCCCTTTCGGTGGCGGCGCTATGAGTAATGTTTCCATTTCTGACGCAATTTCGACAGTGGAAGCGTGTCGCAGTGCAACCGAGACAAAGAGGACATCGCAGACCAACTGCAGTCGCAGCAGCAGCTGCTATGGTTTCCTTTACGCTGTTGCCTCCATTTGGCTTCTTCTTTGTGTATCCTGCGCCATCACAGATGTCATCGTCGTCATTGGTCGAGGCACTGGATATTTGAAAATTCTCTGGGGCTTTGGAGCTTTCATCGGAGCTGGAGCTACTTGCCATTACAGCCAGAGCATTGTGTTTTCGAGTTTCATTTAATTGTTATTGTTATTGTTTTTGCAGTTTTCCTTTTTTTCTCTTCTTTGCCTGTCTATGGCGGACTTATCGACGAAATATATCGCCTGACCCTCACAAATGTACCGAAATATACCATCTCGTTTTCCAAATATACCGTAAATATACAGAGTCCTAAATCATTTTCAACGATTTTGATATTCTTTTTAATATTACAAGATAGTTACAACTCTCAGCACTACAGCTTTAATTTTTTCCAGTAGAGTAATTAATTCTTCACAAGATTGACTAGTTTTCATGACTTCCTTTTATTTGATTGCTCACAAACTACGGTTCATGCTGAAAAGTTAAATAAGAAATAATATTAGCATAAAACGTAAGAATGTAACGTTATTTGACTACTTGTTGCTAACATTTCGGCAGTGCTGCGCAGCGCATTCGAGTGGCCATGTGTTGCACAGCGCTGATATTGACACACGAATAAGCGCCACTCTCAAACGCGCAAATAATATTAATTAATTAAACGAAACATGCCAGCGGTTTTTATAATTTTTGTTTTTTAATTTCAGAAGAGATTTCTATAACCAAATAAATCAACTAGCAGGTTTGAAAGATCAACAAAATCCAATGGTGCTGCTTAAATTCAAACCCTTCCATTCCACTTTTCGATTTGTAGTTCGGTGCATTAATTTAGGGACAGCGAATGTCCATGTTTTCTGTTTTTTTTCGTTGAGGACAGTAAATTTAGTTAGCTCTGGGCGATATCGTGCGTGTGTGTGTGTGTGTGTGTTTGATTGGGTCTATTTTAGCGCAGCAGTAGCCTTGCCCGCCTTGCCGCCCAGCACTTTGAGGGCCGCCTCAGCCACATCGGCCACGCGGGGCAGAGCGTGCAGCTCGAGCGTCTTGGCATAGGGCATGGGCACATCCACACCGCAGCAACGCCACACAGGGGCATCCAGCTCGAAGAATGTCTCATCCTCCATGATGCGGGCGCAGATCTCAGCACCAACACCTAAAAAGCAGAAAAATAAAAGTTTATTCAGGGAGCTTTGAGCTGGAGCTTCTCCGATCGCTTACCGTGCTGAGGCCAGCCGTTCTCTAGGGTGACGAGATGGTGGGTCTTGCGCACAGAGGCAAAGATGGTCGCCGTGTCCAGGGGACGAATGGAGCGCAGATTGATGATCTCAGCCTCGATGCCCTTCTTGGCCAGCTCGGCGGCGGCCAGGAGTGCCGTCTCCACAGCCTTGGAATGCGCCACAATGGTGATGTCCTTGCCAGGCCTCATGATCTTCGCCTTGCCAATCGGCACCACAAAGTCCTTGTCGGTGATTTTATCATCGACGGGGAATGCAGTGCCGTACATGAGTTCGTTCTCCAGGAACACAACTGGATCGGGATCCCGAATGGCAGCCTTGAGCAGGCCTCGTGCATCCTCCGTGTCGTAGGGGGACACCACCTTCAGGCCAGGGCAGTGTGCATACCAGGCGGCAAAGCACTGAGAGTGCTGCGCGGCCACACCAGAGGCGGCACCATTGGGTCCGCGGAACACGATTGGTACATTGACAGCGCCAGCGGACATGTAGAACGTCTTGGCAGCGGAATTGATGATCTGAAGGGTGGCAGGGAAAAGGTTTTCAATTATTAAGGGACATACATCTCATGTGTGTGCCTGTGCCTCCTCCCTGTAGCTGCTCTTATGTCCAATTCAAGTTAATACAATTTGCATTTTATTTGCTGAACTTCACTTAATTCCTAATTTCTGCTTAATGATAAATGCGGGCAGGCGTCGTCCCTTCCAGAAGCGTGGCAATGGGTTATCGTTCGCCTGTCGCAGAATCTCGGCCACATGCTGCTCGGCACTGAACGATTCCGCCTGCTTGATCTGGGACATGAGCTGTGCCTGGAACGCCTTCTCCTTGCGCATCTCGCGACGCTGCCGCACCTTGGCCCACTCGAACTTCATCTTGCGGCGCAGCTTCTTCAACTTGTGCTTCTTCATCTTGCGCTTGCGGATGACAATGAGGCGGGCAGCCTCCATTTTGTCGGGTATGCTCTTGCCCAGCGGCGGCGAAATGATTGTCCGCTCGCCCACGCGATCTTTTTGCAGTATGTCGTTGATTTCGTTCAGCCAGGTGGAGCGCGGACTTTCAATGATCTTGGGCAGAGGCAGCTGACAGTCGCCAATGGGTGGCTTGACAGACTTGAGTAGCTTGGCCTGCACATAATCGGATAATATGGGAGTGGAGTTTGGAATTAGTCAAACGGTACAGAGGTGCCGGTTCTATAGGCTTTGTTTTTGTGTTGAGACAGGAGCCGCTCAACCCATATTATCCCATTACGCGCCGCCCCTTTTTGATTTTGTAATGAACTTGAATTGGACTAGTAGGAGTAATTAGCTAGCTGAGTGGGGGGGAGGGGGCACATTAACTGGAGTTAATCTCTCCTTTGGTGTTGTTTTTGGCAATGAGATAATATGAGTATTTAGGCAACTGCTTGGATGTAGTAGGGGGAACCAATCAATACTCACGTGATCAATGGCCTGCATGGCAAAGTTGAAGGTCATGAACTCGCAGACGGGACGCAGACCGGCCATGGCAGCACCCACAGCAATGCCAGCGAAACCCATTTCTGTGATTGGCGTATCAATGATGCGTGTGTCGCCATACTTCTTCCACAGTCCACGGGATACCTAGACAAAACAGATAAAATACAAATTGGAGCGATCATTCAGGGTAAACAAATCAGAAAGTTATTATCGCTGCTGCCCGTGTTATCAGCGTGCCAAACACACACACAATGCGTGACCTTGCCGATGCCAATCACGCAGCCTGCGAAAGGTAGGCAGAGACACGATTCCGATTCATTATCAGACACGCACTTGCCCTGCCCCCGCGGCTGGTTACTGCCACTGTCGATGTGGGCCCACTGCATCAGCTGTCAGCGCGAACTGTCACTGCTGGCCGATGCTGTTTACGTAATCGGCAAAGGGGGTAAATGTTGCAAGGGTTTTTCTTAGTTTCTTTTCGCTTACCTTGTAGGCACCGTCGTACTGGGCCACCTCCTCGCCCAGCAGGAAGACACGATCGTCCCGGCTCAGCTCCTCGTCGAGGGCACTGTTGAGGGCATCGCGTACCGTCATCTGCTTGGCGGCCAGCACCTTGGGGGTGGTGGAGAACGCACGTTGGGCGGCGCAGGCTGCCTGTGTCAGTCTCGAGCGCAGCATATTCGCTTAATTGATACACAGTCTGGCTAAATTTCAATCGGATTCGTTTCCCAGCTGCAAATCAAGTTCGGAAAAGGCTATTATCTAACGTTGGGGGAAAAGCAAAATATTTTACACACCGCACACCGACTGTCGACCCAAGATTTTCGATAAATGTCAAAATGAGGTGTCGTTGTTCAACACTCAGCGGCCATAGCGTTTTACAGCACGCACAATGTGACCACGGAATTATCGATCAAATAAACCGACGGAAATATACCGAAATATACCCTTTCAATTCATTTATCTCGACTTGGATCTTCTGTTCAATATTACCAGCTGGTTAAGACTCTCAGTTTTAAAAATTTAGTTATACTCGAATCAGCATTCAATTCCTCACAAGATTGGCTGATTTTCATGACTTATCTTTATTTGATTGATTGCCAATAAGGTTAAAACTTAAAGGGTCAACCAAAAAAATAGCAATAAAAGTTACGTGGGTGAACTCACGTTACATTGAACTAATTTTCGTGATTAAAATACCGCAAAAGTATTTGATATACTGTAAAGGGTAGCTCGACTGTCTCCACAAGATTTTCGATATATATGGAAATGTCAAAATGTTTGCGCAGTTGTTCAACACTCAATCAAAACTGCTGATTTCAAAAATTGCTTATCGAGTTTTGGCGTTTTTTACACACTGACTTTTGTTTATTTTAATTGTATTGTTTTTTGGAATGATTAAATTCTTCAGATCAGGCCTGCGTCGTGTCTGTTGTTCGGATGCAAAGAAGTCTACCCTCGGTCGACAAAGTAAAATTACGAGAATTTGGTTTTCCCCACCACCCGCGAAGTCCAAATGGATTCAACCCTGCACCGTTCATTACATGGAAAACGAGCGGCAGAAGGAGACGCACATTGTTAAAGTACTGGATGGTGTCTTGGTGCTTCTCTATAACAAGTCTCGGGATAAATTAATTTTTGTGCGGCAATTTAGGGCTTCGGTTTACCAAGCTTGCCTGAACTACCATCAGCCAACAGCCATGGGCGAAGTGGATCTGCAAAAGTTTCCGCCAGAGCTAGGCATCACGCTGGAGCTGTGCGCGGGCCAAGTCGACAAGGACAAGTGTCTGGAGGATATAGCGCGGGAAGAGATTCTCGAGGAATGCGGCTACGATGTGCCCGCCGACAGCATGCAGACAATATATCAGTACAGATCCGGTGTGGGTGTTTCCAGCGGCGCGCAGGCCTTATTCTATTGCGAGGTGTGCGATGAACAGAGAGTTGCCCCGGGCGGTGGTGTAGACAGGGAGGTAATAGAGGTCGTGGAGATGTCGCTGGATGAGGCCAAGAAGCTGGTCGAAACAGGCAATAGGACAAACGGCGGACCAGCGCTGCTTGTTGGCGTGATGTGGTTTCTGCTTAACAAAGCACAAAAATCTACGTAAAGTCATTCAAACGTTAGTGTGACCATGCCATGTTCTCAGTGAAATGTCATAAAGCTTGCTGGCAGCTGCCATGTCGTGTGCTTTTGTTGTTGTTTGTTGTCGGTGCTTCGCATCAGCTGTCTCCCGGAAAATATATTTTTAACACCATGGAAAACGTATCGAAGATCTGGTTGGGGCCGCTGCCCGCTGACTCCCCCTACGTGAAGCCATTCCGCATGTACTACATCCAGAATGGTGTGGAGAAGAACTGGGACCTGCTCAAGGTGCACGACAGCGTGGCCATCATATTGTACAACTCGTCCCGACAGAAGCTGGTGCTTGTGCGACAGTTTCGCCCTGCAGTGTACCACGGCGTAATCACCAGCGAGAAGGGAACGTTTGATAGTGTCGACCTACAGTCGTTCCCGCCCTCCATCGGTGTGACCTTGGAGCTGTGCGCTGGCATTGTGGACAAATCGAAGAGCTGGGTGGAAATTGCACGCGAGGAAGTGCTCGAGGAGTGCGGCTACGATGTGCCCGTGGAGCGCATCGAAGAGGTCATGGTATATAGGTTAGTAGTGCATGAAAATGTGGCATGTTGCATCTCATTCATCATCATCTCCTTGCATTTGCAGATCTGGTGTGGGCTCTTCGGGTGCCAAGCAGGCGATGTACTACTGCGAGGTGAGCGATGCCGACAAGGCCAACAGCGGCGGCGGTGTGGACGATGAAATCATTGAGGTCGTGGAGCTGTCCCTGGACGAGGCCAAGCGCATGCTGCAGAAGGGTGCCGTGAACAACAGTCCGCCCAGCTGCCTGATGGGCCTTTTATGGTTCTTTGCCAACAAGGCCCCCGCAGCGGTTTAGATAAACTTCCCCCACACAATGTTGACTCTCAAGGGGAGATAAGGCAGTTGTCTCGCAGATAAGATGGGGAACTGGACTGGCACTGGACGTCTGCCTTATAATACGTATGTTAACACACAAACACACCCAACACACACACACTTCAAATGCTTTCCAAATTGAAACATGTGAATGAAAAGTAAATCCAAAATTCACTGCCCCACGAGGCTATGTAAATTATATTTGTATATTTCTTTTGTTCCCTACATGAGAGAATAAACTGCAGGCATCGCACGGCACTGCGGCACTCGTATGAATTCGGTCAAGTGGAGGACTCCCACCTTAGCGGCAAAGTGCATAAATCGCTTATAAATCAAAATGCCCCAAAGGCCAGCAGAGAGCGGGGAGACAGAGCTTCTGCTGCGGCTGCCGCTGCTGTTGCTGCTTCTGAGGCTGCATCTAAACGGGTTCCGCCGCACCGCGTTCTTCCCTTCCGCGATGCGATCCGATTCAAACCGACGACTCGTGGTGTGCTGCGGCTGTTTGCCGTTTTTGGGGCCCCTGTCAGGCAACGTGTTGCGCGGCTCAGGTTACTTATTTATACACGGCCAGGGACTTAAGCTGCCGGGCCTGCTCCTGTGCCTCCATCGCGTCTGAAGATGGAGCCGGCTATAGCTTCAGCTTCGGCTCAAAACTCAAGCTCCATCTGCATCTGCATCAACGACAGAAGTTCAGGCGGTCATGGTGAGCGGTGGCGTGGAAATTTATTTACTTCAGAGCCATGATTTGGCAATATTTCAACATTGTAATAGAATTTCTTTCTTTCTCTCTTGCTTGCAGCCTCTTACAGACTTGACTTCCTTTTCGGCTGCAGCTCCCCACTCCCCATCCGCAGCTCACTCTTCAATCCCGAGGGCATGTGCGTGCATTCGATTTTTCAGCAGATAATCAAGGCCGGTTCTTTGTTGTTGTTTCGTGGCTGTTTGCTTGCGTGTTAACCTCATGTAAATTATGGCCAAAGAGGAAGGAGCCAGCCCCATGGTCAGCGCACAAAAACCAACAAAAATGCGAGTGTTGAAATTATATTTAATTTGCATATGTTGAAAGAGGAGCAGCAGCAAGAGCAGCAGCAGGAGCAGAAGCCACAGGTAGCCACAGTCAGGCCTTGGGGGCCAAGCCATGCAAATGAGTTGAGGGAGGCGCATCAGGTGTTGTCATGGAATTTGTCATGGCATCGCGAACAGTTCCTCCTCCCTCAAATGTAATGAATGAATTCCGCTTTTTCCCCCACTGCGTTTTCCTTTGATTTCTCTGGCAATCATCTGTCGCCTGTCAGCTGCTCCCGTTTGAAGTGCTGCGCATTGCTGCAGTTGCTTCAGGGCTCCCCAAGGTGCTGGAATGGTTGCCAGCGGAGCCAACTGATTGCCTTCTGTCTGTCGGGTCTGTCTGGGCTGCTGGCGCAAGTTGCGCAAGTCCAAAGTACAGAATTGCAATTATTTCATAATCACGTCCCAATTTATGTGGCCCCAGCGATAGGCCAGCGATTGCCATTTCGAATCAAAAGAGCTCTTCTGGCTGCTCTTCTATTCCTTTGGCACCGTGCTGACCTCCAGTGGCCGGCCATTGGAGTTGGCTGAGAACCAAAGCGCCCCGGGCACAACAAAATGGATTCCGCACACGAAACAGGAGCAGAAGGAGGGAGCAGTCTGGCCCGGGGGGAGCGCTTCTAGCATCGGGCATTGGGGATGTGGTGGCAGAACGGGAAGACGGAAGATCAAGAAATCGCGATCATGAGTCCGGCTCGGTTTTCAGTGCGCATGCGAAAATTAAGTGCAGCCAGCAACAATCATACAACAGCAACAGCGAAATTACCTGTAAAACAGTTATGGCTCTTGCGCGCATACACTGCAGTCACGGAAGGGTATGAGGGTTTTGGCAGGATGTGTGACAGAAGGTAAGAGAGCAGAAGGAATTTTCGAACTTAATCACACTTGATCACACTTTGGTGCAGTGAAATTCTTGAGTTGTACACCGAGAAGAAGGAATAAGACTTGAATAATTTGTAACATACTTTCACATCTTTATAGCCTAAGAAAATGGGAAACAAAATTACAGCAACGAATCGGTTCTGTGGCTTTGTTCATTGTTCTACTTATGATACTCCCATGTAACTCAAAGATCATCCAGCTAATAGCTCCCGTTTAACACATAATCCATTTCGAATACGCTTATCACAGCTCAAAAATACTCGCATCAGATATTGGGCTCATTCAATCTGCCCAAAAGGGTGTTCAAAGCTTCGGCCCCCCGAAGGCTTTCTTTCTTTGCTTGTCGGACATTGCTGCCGTTGCTGCTTCGGCTGCCGCTGCTGCTGCTGTGGAGCAATAATGAAATTTTTTATCGGATTTGATTATAAGTTGGCCCGGCCCCACCGCCTGGCCACCCCGCGGACGTCGTAATCTGCCAATAAGAAGAAAAGTACGAGTAAGCAAGGTAGGTTGAGTCGGGTTAGATGGTCTGCTGCTGCTGCTGCTGCTGCCTGGCTGGCTGGTAGCTGCCAGGGAATGGCATGAGGATTGGGAGCAGTGTGGTGGGGGGAAAGGCAACAACTATGTTGCCCACCGCTCATTGATTCCGCCTGCCGACCGACCACCCGTCCGTCGTCCGTCGTGATGCACTTTAATGAAATGAAATCTTATACTATCATGAGCCGCATGAACTGTAAAGCTAAAGCCCAAGCCAAAGCCAAAGCCAAAGAGTGGATGCTGCAGTGAGAATCGCGGGGCAGGAGAGACGTCGATGCCGAAGTCCGAGGCAGCCGAGGCTGGCTGCAGCTTTGGCCACTCAAAATGTATAATTATCTGGCGGTTTTATCCGTTTGCCAATATTAAATTTCTCATCACGCCCAGAGCGGGGAGCCTGAGAGAGGAAAATGCAGTTGCAGTTTGGAGTTCTTGAATGCCGCTGAAGCTAAGGGGAGTGGGCAGGGGGTACGGGGGGTGTCATGGGCACGGGCGCCGTCAAACAATTAATAAAAGGCCAAATGTCTGCAATGAAATTTATGCTGCCGCTGCCACCGATGCCACCGAGTTATATATAGAGTTTGGATTTCAAGTCTGGACTTTTCCTTGCTCCTTACTCCTTACTCCTTACTGTTGCTGCTGCTGCTTGGTGGGCCAAAAAGGAAATGGCTTTGGCTTTACCGTTTTAATATCCAGTGAACTTTCTAAAATCGATGCCGCCTCCGCCCGCTGCAGTCCACGGCACAGCCACCGGCACAGGTACACAGGGCTTCTTGGGGCGTTGTTCGGTCTGCCAGTCGCTGGTTGCACCTTGCTGGCAGAGACGACGGGCCGCAAGGTGCGCCATCGGACAGATCGGACAGATTGAGCACGGGAACGGAACAAATGTGTGTCATATGCCTGCCCATGCCTCAAGCACCGATTGTGATTATTGCCAAGCGGCCGTCCATGATTAACTTTGGCTTTATCAATTAATCAAGCTCCGTTTGCATTCACATTATTTATGCTGGGAAATTGTTGTAATTTTACGAGTAGTTTCTGCCTTCGCTTCCAGAGGGAAACAGTTATTTGCTGATCTCTCTCTCTCTCTCTCTCTCTCTTTGCTTCTCTTCACGCGACGCTCTTTTTGTGTTTTTTTTCCCACCCTTGACCCCACACAGAGTGGCTCCGTTTCGCAGCATTTTTCGCTGCGCTCCGTGCACGTGTGCACGTGTTGCCATTTTAATTACCCGCAAAGTGGCAACAAATATTTTTGGCCAAATGCGTGTAATTGAAATAAAGTCATAAATGGCTACAAATGTGACCGGCCCAATCGTCAGACCAAACCGATACACACTTGGCACACACAGAATGCGGTTAGTGGCGGCTAGAAAATATTAATGAAGTTGGTCCGGGCCTTAAGAAGCCATTGCCAGATGGCGAAAAATTTCACACTCTCGGCTTTGATTTATGACAGCGCTACGTTCATATATAGGAAAAGTCCCTGGAAGGAAACTTGATGGCTGAACGTGCCAGTGGTTGTCAAACTGGGCACAAGTTGCACCTGACCGGTGATTGGATTGAAAAGAGCGTAGAGTCTTAATTACAGGAAATTTTTGTTGTCAATATCGCACACAGTTTCTCTCTCCCACTGACACTCTTTCGAATGCTTCTCTTTCTATAAAGCTCTCTTGTGGTAAAAATAGATTTGCTGTAAAGAGAGCGGGTCTTTCTCTTCATGTTCCTATTGCCACTCTATTCTCTTTTAAGCGTAGCTGCAGGCGCTCTTTGCAGCGGCGTGCTCTTAAGACCCTGAAGTGGTGCGGTGCTCCGCCCACTGACATGGAAATTGGAAAAACCCACAAAAGCCACAAAGAAAGTGATACAATAAAGGTATAGTTATTTCATTAACTCTAATTGCAATTTACTACAAAACTTCAGCATTGTAACGGCATAAAGATGAGCTTTGCAAAAGAGAGGAAACTTTCGCAGCAAAGCTCTCCTGCCGGTATGGTTCTGTGACTCAGACAAAAAGTCCACCTCTTGTGTGGCCTTCCAAAACGAATGAGAGGGGGAAGCGACGGAAAGGAGCGGAAGGAGCCGCTTAATGACATTTCGATGAGCATTTAAATAGAGATTTCTTCAGTCTTAACAAGGCTGCAGATGGACCGCGCGGGCACACAATTAAAAATCATTTGCATATCAAACAGAAACAACAACAACAACGGCGATAAACGATAAACGGAGATGAAGCCAGAGAGAAGATTGGATAAAATGGAGGATAAGCGGAGAACAAAAGTGAAACGCGGACTGATCTTGTTGATAAGAAAGGGAAGGCAGCAGACAGGAGGCGAGGCAGCCAGGCAGGCCAAGCAGAGGAAGGCCGGCATTAAAAGTCAAAGTCAAAATCAACAAAGCACCGAGATGGCCTAAACAAGATCCTGATAAAGAACCAATACCAATCATGCATGGTCCCAAAACAGCTGCCACCGGCGACGATGACGATGGAGACGACGACGACATCCATATCCACATCCACATCCACATCCCCCCCGAATGTTGACCGCAACAACTTTGTTGCCTCAAGTTGTTGAACTTAACGCGAAATCTGGTTGTATGGCTGTGTCTGGCCCTGCGCCTGGGAAATTAACAAGAGTAACAACAAGAACACACCAGCAAACAGCAGCCACATTTCGGCAGAGTCCAAACAAGCATCCACATCCACATTCAGCTCTGGGGTCTGGCCTCTGGGCTCTGGGAATGTCGATGACGACGACTCTGTATGCATTTTGAAGGAGTTGAAACTGACTTGAGTTGAGTTGAACAGACAGCGAAAGATCGCTGGTTCTGTGCTGGTCGCTTCGGTTGGGTTATCTGATTTTAATTAAACGGCATCGCATAATAAATTATCTTCATTAGGGTTTACCTTGGGGGAGCAGCCCGAAACCGAAGCCGAACCAAACCCGAAGCGAAGCGAAACGAAACGGAAAAGAATCTTCTGCCCGATTCTAGTTGGACACAAATCCGAGTAAGTCCATTCCCTGCGTAAACCCCATTTCTATCCCCCCACTTTTCCTCATCCATAAATCAAAAAGCGAACGCATCCCCTTGACTGCAGTGCGTGTGTTCTCCGTACTCTCCGTTCTCCACCCATCTCAGTGGACCATCCATGTGTTCGCTGTGGTGCTCATGTTCATTAATGAAAAACCGGACTAACTGTCAAACAGAATCTGCAAATCATTCGACGCGACGGCTGTGCGCCGTTGACAGTTGGAAAAGCGCTGTGCCGCTCTGTGACCAGGAAAAATCAACACATGCTTAGATAATCAGATAAAAAACAACAGCAACAACAACAAAACCACAGGGAAAAAGTGCAAGCACAACTTGAGTTAATTGGTACAACACGAAGAGTGAATGTTCTTTCCCAAAGAGAGAGCAAAACTGTGCAGGAATTTTGTATGATTTGCAGAGATTTTAAGTCAGATTTTGATGGTGATTTGTGTAACAAAGTTTAAGGGAATAAAAAAATAGATATAGAGAATAGATCTATTTCCTTAGAATCTTCCCAGTGCAAAGCAACTCTACCAGCAGATATAGCTCCCTGCTCAGGGTATGGGATGATATCAATCGAGTGA
This sequence comes from Drosophila subobscura, assembly GCF_008121235.1. Taxonomy (NCBI): domain Eukaryota; kingdom Metazoa; phylum Arthropoda; class Insecta; order Diptera; family Drosophilidae; genus Drosophila; species Drosophila subobscura. Next base: position 22,251,569 of record NC_048533.1, on the reverse strand, counting down.
AGAGTTAACTGGAAGTGGGGCACAAACCGGTTGCACATGGTCAACTGATTGACGAGTTGCGTACCTCAAATGTGCAGCTAACACGCACACAGGTGCGTGCCACTCCACTGTATGAGTGTGTGTGTGTGTTTGTGTGTGTTTGTGTGTGTTTGAGGAGTTCTTGGAGTCCCAGATGAAGGACTGGTACTGTGTCTGTAGCTGGAATCATCAATAATGGCAGCCAAAGGAAGCGCATGTACATGTCCATGTAGCGCTTAATGATCTTGAAATCGAAGTTGCATTAGCATTGAATGTGCCCCAAGCAGTCGCAGCAGCCGCAAAATGTTTCAATTATTTGTAAGCAGCCGCCAGCCGACAGCGAACAGCAGACAGACAGACAGACAGAGAAAAAAGAATGAGTAAAAAGAGTAGAAGTAGAAGAAGAGCAACAACAAATTATGAATAATCGAGTTCATTAATCAAGTGTTAATCTTCATGCATGGTCCGCAGCGCATTACATGGCCAAACACGCCGAAAATAATATGAAAATACACAACCAGAAACCAGCCCCCAACAGCCTGCTGGTCAAACCCTCTCCCCAGCCCCAGCCGCCGGTCTTAAGCGATTCGAGAGATTTCCGTAGAGTCCCGCAAAGCCGAAATCTCTAATTTATTGCTTTTCCAGCATTTTGCTAATGAAGACATAAAAACCGCAATCAAATTAAATATTTTTCTTCATGGGAACAAAATGTAAGCGGTACGGTACGCATTACTCATCCACATAGTCCATGGTCCACATGGTCCATGGTCCATGGTCCATGTCTTGCTTAGAAAATTGTTTGCGGCCATAACCTTGTGTCTGGCCACCAACTGGAACTAAACGGTTTGGGCGCCGCTTTAAAAGAACTTTGTCAGAAGCCGCATCGAAAGGAGAATCTTGCCCTATAAGTTCTATAAATTCGTTTCAATTTGTAACTAGTCTGGATACACATTTTAATCAGAAATTGTGAGAGCGATGGGTGTGGCCATTGATGGCAAACGGTTTGCTATGGTGCGAAGATTCTGATGATGAAGAGATGAACCAAAATGAAATGTTGAAATCAGCGCAGGAAATTGCTCAATCTTGTGAAATTCAAGAATTTATTCATGGATTAAAAATGCTTCACTTTTGCCACAGATTAAGGCCAGGAGTAAATACATTCTCCAGGATCAGCAACAATGATCCACCCAAGACATCTGTCCACTATGGCAGCTTTCACTTTAGATATTTTTGAGCCAAAGATTACCTTGTAAAAATCCTTAATGCCACATCGTTTAAATATAAAACTTTTCAGCGGAAGTCGTTGAATGCATCGGGCCCTCCCCTTAGCTTTTTATAGCCCAAAGACCCCCCACTCGTTTGACCCGAATTTTGTTGTGAAAACAACCGGAATTAACTTCCAATCAAATGCAAATGGTTTCTCCAGCTACAAAAAATTGAATGAAAAAATCTGAAAATTGCAGAGCTTAAGCCAGGCTTGAGCCACGCCCCAGCCAAAAGCCGGGCCACATAGCTTCCTCATTTCACATAAGTCAAACAAAATTCGCCCTTTAGTGGAGCTCGCGGCGGCAGATTATGGCTCCCCTTATTAAGGCAGCATAAACCCAAATTAAATTGTCGAATTAAGGCAACATCTTAGCGGCTGGAGGGGCTGGAGGGGCTGGCGGGGCATGAGCGGTGGCAGAGCAACGAGTTATAAATTTAAATTAAAACATATACAATAAAATGTAAATCTCTCGTGAAATAATAATAAACGTCTGCAAGGCGACTCTAAATGATGTAAAGCCCGCACATTTATACGAGTCCAAGAGGGTCCAAAGTCTCCGGCTCCAGCCGTGGAATGGATCAGCCAGAGCGCAACAATTTTGCTGCCACAAATTATATGGTTGGGGCAGCAAAACTGGCGAATTATTGTGCGTACGTAAAATATGAATTACACATGCGCCACAGCCAGAGCCACAGACCAGTCCCGAGCGCAGAGCATAAGCCAGAAATTAAGTTAAAAATAAAACTCAAGTTGAAGACCAACTCGAAAGGTAACAAAAACATGCAGCTACAACTACTGTACGCAAACACAAACAATACTCGCACCAGAAAAACAGAAAAAAAACACACCAGGAAAGCCAGTACCAAAACTGAAAAAAATTTACAAGTCACTCACAAACACATACGAGGGAAAGGGACAGGCACAGGGAGTGGGACAGGGATAGGGGCTGCATAGCAGGTCCCAAGCAGAAGACGACCCAGGAATATGTGTAAGAAAAAAAAAATCAAATTAAACTTCATACGGATCCCGCTCTCTCGGGTCGGTCTTCGAGAAAATATAAAGCTCCCAAAGTCCAAGAACCAGAGCACATCGCAAACACAGCAGAAGAAGACGAACCACCTCGGAACACAGAAAAAACACACACACACACACGCACACACTCACATGGGTTATAAAACGTGAACTGGGATGGGTGCTAGAGATGGCAGCGTGAGCGTGGCTGACGAGAACGTGCCAGGAGAGATGGGCATCAGTTGGGAGTGGATCGAACAAAAGTAAGTATATGTAAATGTATAAAAGTTTAAAATTTGGATCTACATTTATGGGGGAAACGGGCAGCGTTTAAGTGTTGGAAGAAGGCATCTAAAACTGCATAGAAATTTCGAACCTCAAACTTTTTCTTCCATTTACGGCTACTAATCGGTATTAAATTTTCAGTTTAGATTAAATTAAATTGATAATCCACTACTTTAAATCCAACCTAATCCAAGTCGAACTACAATTTTTTATGATTTACCATTACCACAACTGATTACCTTTTATCGTTCAATCAGAATTCCATATTGGGGAGTGCCCAACCAACTCACGCGCCCATCCCCAGTTTGAACCTCAGCGAAGCGCATAATCCAAAGAACCCAAAGAGGGCCCCTAAGAAACATTTGTGAGTCGAGCAAATAACACTTTATTTCATTCATTTAACAGGTTTCATTTATGAGCGGCCAACAACACCAAGAGGCAAGCAAGCAGGCAGGCAGTCCGTCAGTCAGTCAGTCAGTCAGTCAGCGTCCAAGTCAGCGTCCGCATCAGCGTCCGCATCAGCGTCAGAGGCCCAATGGTCAGCGGCACAGAGCTCTCGGCTGCTGCAGCCCGATCTGGCAATAGAGCTCGGAGTCAGTGCCAGACTAGGTAATGTTCCCACGAAACAGGTTGTGGCTCCAAAGCGCGGTCCACACGGTCCTGCAGCAGCAGAGTCTCGTGCAGCCAAACGGGGCAGCGGAGAGGCCTGATGCTGAGGCTGCGCTGACGCTGAAGTGTTGCGCCTTCGTGCATGGCCGAGAGCTATGGGCCACCGCCACTTGGGCCGGGCCGGGGCTCGGGCTGTGCCGCGCCGTGCCGTGCCGGGCATGGCTTGCTTCTCTTATTTTTTATTTACAGCTATGTGCGAGATGGAGCATTGGGTGTACGAGTGTACGAGTATATGGCCATGGGCAAGGCAGGCAGCGTCAGGGCTGCTGCTGCTTCTGGAAGCTGCAGCCTGGTAGCAGCACCTGGGGTTGGGTCCGCCGATCGCACTTACTTGCCGCCCCTTACTGCTGCTGCTTCAGACTGCTGCTGCTGCTGCTGCTGCTGCTGCAGGCAACTCCAAATCAAAATCTGTGCACAATTATGGCCTACACATCTGGTCGGTGGAGCCAGTCCAGGCATCAGGCATGTCTCTCACTGGCTCACTGGCTGGTTGGAGCGATCCGATGCTCGTGCTCCTCATAAATATTTAACGAGTTTCATTTTTAGCCCAGCATTGTCTGGCAGCATTTGCAACATTTGCCATTAGAAGCGAAGACCCCAAAGCTGCCATCGCCATCGCCATTGCCGGACGCCTCATGAGCTTCCAATTAGTGTTGGATTACATATTTGTAGACCGATTTTGTGGCATTGTAACCAAATTGGAACATATAAATTATGTACAAATTCGGTAGGAAATCCAAGCCGGATAAATGGAGATTATTACAGAGACAGCGAGAGACAGAGACAGGGAGAGAGAGTCTGTGGAGAAATATTCATTGTTGATTATAAGTTCAACTTTTTGAAGCATTCAAATTGGAAATTAAATCGCAATGAATCATCACAAAATTGAAGCCCGAAATGCGCTTCAATTTAACGCCTCGAAATTGTTATAAATAAACGAGAAATGTTCCGTTTGGGCTGGCGGACATTGTTAGCAAACAAATTTCATTATACATGAGAAACGGATTTGTTGGCGCAATCCATCAAAAGAGAAATGGGGAAACGAAGGAACGAAGGAAAGACAGCGGGTTGTCTGTCTGTCCCTCGCCCTTGCCCTTACCTTTTTGCCTCTTCCATTGCCTTTGCCTATTAATTTATTGTTGGTATTATTGTGTGGCTGGTAATCAACACGTTCCTTTGATGACCTTGCACTATACGACCATCGATCGTGTGATAAATCGAACGGAAATCATTAATAATCAAAAGCAAAATCGAAAAGCGTCGGCTCTGCCCTAATGACGGGGATCGGCACAGCCGTAGCCCCAGATAGGAGTACTTATGGCATGTAAAACGTTAACAGCAATTTGAGTTATGATGATTTAAATGTAGCATCCCAAAACCCATTCAAACACTTGACTCTCGCAGCCTTCGGAGTGGTCAGTGCGGCCGATGAAAGTTCAAATCAAATCGATCTCTCCGCGGCGGCGGCGGCTTCCCATCTTCGCCTGATGTAACTCTCGACCATCGAGTATTTGATGGCATCTGGCAAAAGGTCTGTCTGTGTGTCTGTCTGTCTGTCCCAGGCATTGGCGCGTCTTCGTTTGGCGTTTCGTTGACAGCAAAATTGCAACTTCAGTTTGCAGCACTTGGTCGGGAGTCTCCTCGTCGCTCCTCTCTCTCTCTCTCTGTTTCTCGATCCATTGTTTATTGGTTTTCGTTTTGGCTAAATTATATGGCAGCCATATAAAAAATATCAAGAAATGCATATTTATAAGCATTCAGGAGGAGCAGCAAGAGCAGGGGAGAAGGAGGAGCATCGACCAAACTCCGGGCTCACGTTTTCATTTGCCAGAAGGCAGGGAACATGCGATGACAAAACGACACGAAATCCTTTTTGTTTTTTTGTTGCTGTTCTTGCAGTTGAACTTCCCCTGCAACCGCCCCTAAGGTATGAGGCATTGTTGTTTGTTGTATGACGGGCTGCGACGCTTTTGACATGATCAGACATTTCCACAAAAAACAACGAGCAGGAAGACTCACACAGAAAGCCAAAGCGCATCAAGTGCAGGCTGGCTGCAGCAGTGGTACGATCCCAGATCCCAGAACCCAGAACCCAGAACGATCACAGAACGATCCTCACCCCTGTGATTCTCTGTGATCTGGTTGCTGCTCCTGCAGTTGTTCGCTGCTTGTTATTGTTCCTACTTAATGTCTTTAATATTCATGACCAAGCGAAAGTAAGCGACTTTGTCTCGATCGTGTCCGGCAAATCGAAGTCATCGAACGTTGATCGCACAACGTGTCGTACTCCTCTCCGCATTTGTTGTTGTTGTTTGCTGTTGTTGTTGCTGTTGTATCGCAACAACATCGAAATGTCGAAATGCGTGTTTTGGTATCTTCATATGAAGTTGAAGCACATTTCAAGGTATAACGATTTACTTAAGAAGCAGGGAAGTGCCTGCAGTTCTTTTGGAGGTAATAAAAGTACTTACGAAGGTACAAATAGGTAGCCATATATAGAGAGTTATTATCAGCAGAAAACTCATTAGATGATCAGTAAAAGATCTTACATATTGACAGCAATTTTGACTGCAAGAAATCTCATTGGAATCTCATAGGAAGATCTTAGATTTTGACTGACTTTTAGCTACAAAGAAAGATAGAAATTTGCAATTAATTCGAGGAGAATATAAAGTATAGAATTTATGTTCATTAAGAGTATTGAATGGCTGTAAAGTGCGACTCCATTAGAGCAATTTAAGCATAGAAAAATCATGTATCACATTATGCAAAAGATGTTCCTTGTCGAACGAGGACTTTGTGAACTCTTAGAATTTTGTAGCATGTTTATGATGCATTCTTGAAGCTTTTACTTACTCTGAAAATACCTTAAAGTAAATACCTGAGAAGACCTCAACGTAAATCATATTTCCAGACAGTTTCTACACTTTTCGAATATAAATATCATCCACTAAAATCTCCCACTAGTAATCCACTCCTCAGAGATTTCTGTTATTTGATATTCTGTCAACTTAATTATTGTCTTAAGTAAGCGTATCTTTCAGTCGCCTCTCCATTTCTTCTGGCTGATTAAATCGAACGCGTAATTCAGCCGGCGACTGTGCCTCGTTGAGGGATCGATGTCTTAGCCTCGTCACCGGGCACCCTGCACCCTCCAGTCTGCACTCTGCCCCCCTTGGAGTGTGCCCGTGCATGTTTATGAGCTTTGATGTTGCATGTTCGTGTTGTCGGTGTGCCTGTGTGTGTGGGAGTTTTGTGGCGTCTTCCTCGAGGGATCAACGATTAGTCAATCCATGAAAGACAAAAGACCTTTTGCGATGGGTAAATCCGAAACTTTGGACAGACTTTTGATCTAACAAGGCTAACAGCTGCCCCGTTGCCACTTTGCCTCCATAGCTGGTGTGTGGTGTGGCATATAAAGCAGCTACTTCCGCTGGTCGATCGATCGTCTGAGCAAACGCTGCAAATGCCTGTCTTTGGCTTTGATTGTTAACGCATTGGAAAACTTTCCAAGAACTCCAAGACTCATTCCAGACGTCCATCAGTTGGTCAGCAGCAGCGGCAGCGGCAGCAGCAGGCCTGTGAGGCCTCCCGTTTGATCCCCCGATCGGCTTGGAGCCACTCCAAGTGCTGTCCAGTGGCCAGAAACACACCTTCTGGGGGCTGCTGGCTGTCTAGCCAGCGGGCCAGGGGCTACGCCGACGGGCGACCGCGACCTGGCCGAGTCACGACTTGGGGAAAAAACATAAAAATATCGGCGGCAATAAATAATAACAACGATTTTCCAGACTATCTACCAGAGGCCGTTGCAGACCGTTGCAGCCAGATAGAGGAAGAGTTGGCCAACGGGTTGCAGCGAGGATCGGGGGGTGGGACTGTGCATGGGAGGACTTCATAGTACGCCTGTTGTGGCATTTGCATGGCACTCTGGATTTTTATTTATTACACACTCCTACATGGACGGACACACTTTTGGCAACGACTTCGGCACACACACACACACACACACACACAGGCGTACACATGTTTTTTGTGGCATTTTATTGCCGCGGCTAATTTGCCATAAAGAAAGCGCCAAAAATTATTTGTTACCAATAATTTTGTTGCCTTTCTGGTTGTGTCGTTTCACCCGGTTATTTTTTTCGCTTTTGAATTATTTTGCATTGAAAATTTGTGTGCGGCATTAACGTGAGAAATTCTGTGCGGATCGTTGTCGCTTTTGATATTTGAGACCGCACGCAGTGTCAGGGTGGGGTCGGGACGGGGCGGGGCATGGACTAGGCACGGCTACCCCTGCTAGCAGCTGCCACCCGCTGTGCCGGGCAGAGGCAACGCGTCCGAATGAGGTGTGAATTATATGAGCGGGCAGCTCTTAAGGTCTCACTGGCTTAGATGTCTCATATATTTAGATTAGCAAATAGAAGGCTTTTACAGGTGGATATTTGGACTAAAGTAGTACCTATTACTGGAGTAGAAGCTTTCGAAAATTATATGGAAAGATCAGGATAAACTATGAAGGCAAAAACACAGAATTCGGAGGAGGAAGGGCAAGTGCTTCGAGGTTGAATTTTGCTGGCATTTCTGTTGCATTTATTTTGACTGCTAATGGAATGTTATTAGAAATAAATATACCGAGCAAGAGGTGCATTTATCTATGATAAAATAAGTAGCAAAGATTACTCTTAATTGTCTTTAGATCATGGATAATTGTAGCTCATATCCCCTTACCACTTCCCAGCCCAGGGTACGCCCAAAACATTTATGCAAATAAATATAGAATGAGCTTCGGCGCGGGCTGCTTAAAGTTCGGTGCTGGGGGCTGCCCGCTGTGCATTTTGACAGCTTGTCGTACTCTTGGCCATCAAACTGCCGTTAAGTGGCCGACTTTATTGGCCTTATGGCCAGCAGCTGATAATGAGCAGCGCATTTCTAATCGATCTTGGAGATTCCACATCCCCGATAGAGGTGGAGCCAACTTGTTTTGGCATAATTCACGACCCACTTGGCCAACGCCATTTACTGACATTTGTGGCTTGTTTTCGAATTTCAACTGCCACATAAATTTCCCTCCCCCCCCCACACCCCACCAACGGTCGGCAAATTCTAAAATGTATAATCGTTTGGTGGAAATTTCGAAATTTGAATTCTAATCACATTTAGTGTCCATAATGATGGACATTTGTTTTATAATTTCATTAGCCGCTTGTCGGCCATCGGCCAGTGCCATAATTTAGCTCCAGAGCTGCGGTGGGGCCACCACCACTATAATTGCCTTTTGATTATAATTCGAGCAAAAAGCGACTGCGATTAGCATAAACATTTTATTGTTAAATTAATAAAAATTTTGTCAAAAGAAAAGAAACCGATAAGCTGCCATTCGATATCGGAAATCGCCGATCTGTAAATCTTGAAACATTTTCTGAAACAGCGACACAGACGACAGACGACGGCGACATCGATGGCGATGTTTTATGAATGTTTATTACATTTCCACAAAAATTGTCGCTTGTCTGGGGTTTTTATTGTCTGTCGGCTGCGCTGACAAGTGCTACATGTTTTTTCGCTCGTTTTGAATTTGATTTTGAATTGGTTTTACGATTTGGATTTCGGATTTTGGATTGTCTCTCCGTTTTCTATTGGCCAAAATGCATAAATTGATTGAAAGTTATGGCAGCGACGGGGCTGTATGTTTCCACCATGATCTGTGGGAGATCTGCCCAGCAGTGCCCCCAGAAGTGTGTAGTTTTTGGTGCTTCGGGTGCACGTCACTCCTCTCGTTGTGTGTGGCTTAACCCCTAATAACCTCGTTTGCTTTTTAGTGGGACAGCAGCAGCAGTCGAGAAACAGAAACCGAAACAGCTAAAACATTTTCTGCTTAAGGAAAAACAAATTGACAAATAACATAACCTCACTTAACCCAGGCTGCAACGCCTTTTTGTTAACCAAAATACCAGTAGCAGCAGCATTAGCAGCAGCCATGCAACGGCGCTTGCAACGCGCTGTGTGGCAGCCAGGCAGTGCGGCAAAACGACCAGAAAAAAAACTAAAACTGCCTCCGAGGTGGAGTCGAGGCGGTGGCTGTTTTAATTAGATGCCTCATGGGAGTATCTTTGCCTTTTTTTGCCCACCCTCTGCCACTCGTCTACAGTGGGCCTAATGGGCCTTGGGCTGTGATAAGCCATGGAAGTGGGGTTTCAATTTGCAAAGGCGGTAATGGACACTAAGTGGGTAGCAGAGTGGCGGTCTTAGGGGAATTAAATATTATGTTACTGATTATAATATTTAGTTGAATATTTATCCAAGCTGGTAATAATTTTTAGAGCTTAGAAATTGATGAAGTAATTTGTGGGAAATAATTTGCGATAGTTATTGATGAGTTTTATAACGTTAATAGATTTTTGATGAGAGATTTTTAATGATTTTGAATTAAAGAAATTGTTCTTAATAATTCCAGGAATTTTTTCCGAATTTGTACTATTTTTTATTAAGAATAAAACTAATATTTCTGTTCAGTATGAAACCAGTTGTGTGAGGATATCATTTGCTTGTCATTATTAATTAAATTACATTTATAACTGAACAGATGATTGCTCATTCAGTTGAGTATTTAAAGCCTTATTGTTGACCTTCGATTGTTCTATGAATTATATACTTTTTTCTTTATTTATATTTCTCAGTTATTAAGAATGTTACATATTAATTTAAAGTGTACATTTCAGCTCTTAATCCACCTAAAACCTCCCTATCCTCCAAGTACCAGCACTCCCGACAATTATAATAAATTCCCTTAACAGCTCTCAGCACCCTTTAAGTACCCATAAATCCCAACACACCCTGTGTGCTCTGCGTATACTTAATTTTTGGCTATTGACTTTCTATAACTTTCAGTTATATTCCGCTGCACTCCTCTTTGGCCAAAAACATTTTCCCATTGGCTTCTCTCTTTCACTGCTCGAAATTGCACTCTTGTTTTGGCCATTGGAACTTTTTCTTTGCTCTTTTTTTTACTACTCTTAACAACAAGACGAAGCCATGTAATGGCGACAATTCGCATACGCCCCAACAGTCAAAGAAAAAAGCCAAAGACAAGGCAAGGAAACCATAAAAAAAGAGAAGAAAATAAAAGGAGAAACAGAAACGTAACCGAGTCACCGAAATAAAAAGGTTAATTGAGGAAACATTGGTGGACGGGCGTGATGTGAGCATCGCCCAAGTTGAGGACCTCGATGTGATTGGCGAGAGGTCGCTGGGGTCGCAGCTGGCTGGAGTCGGCTATAGCCAGCACACACTGTAGATACTCGCTGCAGCTCTGGGGCTCCGACTGCTGCCTGTCATCGTCTTCAGTGGCAACTTGAACCGCCGCCTCGGGGCCATCTGCCCCCAAGCATCAGGAGGGGGCTGTCGACTGGGTGCGGTGGGTGGTGCTGTGGGAGCTGCAGGGAACTCCTCCCAAGCATGCCTGCCAATTGGAAAACAATACCGTTTCGCTTGTTTTTCGCTCAGTTCCGTTTGATTTACAATGCAACAGAAAAACCACAACCAAAAAAAAACAAGCCAAACGTTTGTCTATTGATTGTTGTGGTTGTAACTTTAGCTGTGGCTGTGTTTGTGGCTTTGTGGTAGGTAGACTTCGATCCAAAGCAACATGGACGCCATCATCGCCGCTGTTGCTCTTTCTGCACAACCGAAAATATTTTGCTTTTGCCGCACGAAACTCTGTTCCATCCCGAATCGCATCCAATGGGAGGGACTGAGTGGGAGAGAGCGGAGAGTCATTCGCTACTTGCTAACAACAAAAGTGTAACACAAAATCCGTGAGTTGATTTCTGCAAATACTCGTACATACATCGCACAGTACCCATAGCTACAGCCTCAGCCTCAGCCTTAGCCTTAGCCATACCCAAGCCATTTCATTCGCATCCATTTGGGGTTTTGCCTTCCCAATGTTTTCAGCTTTTTCAATTTTATTTTATTTCTATTTTGTCCCCTCTCTCTCTGCCTCTCTCTCTCTCTGTATTTTTGGGAACGTGAGTTGGGCGGCGATTTACTTATTTTATGACCCAACTGCAATCGCTCTCAGCATTTTTTTGGCAACTTGTAATTTTCGATCCGCGAACTCATTTTGCTTGAGAAGTTCATAGAACTTGGCCTCCCACCTGACCGCCCCCGCCGCCTAACGGTGCGCAGCAATAACGAAATCATTGCTCAATCGAAAAGCGTCCATAGTGCTCACGATTGTGCCACTTATTCGGTCAGTCGATAGATAGTCGATAGCCGATAAATTGGCTCGAGTCTCGAGATGTTGATGGCCCACTGGCTATGGGCATGGGCATGGGCATGGGGATGGGCCTCAGCCTGGGAAGCTGACGATCGTTTTGATTTCCAACTTAGTACGATTAAATTTGCTGCTTTAATGAAATCATAAATTATGCCGCCAGTGCAAGCCCATGGGCTGCCCTCGAAGGTACAGTGGTACGAAAAGGGGAAGACAGGCTGATTTTGGAGTATAATTTTGAACTTTTTGCACAACAATGTGGCAGTAAATTCTAGAAAATACCTGGAAAAGTACCCAACAGATCTAGAGTAAGCAAATGCTGTTCTACAGTTATAACTTTGATGTCTAAGGGAGTCTCTAAGCCTCTCGCACCACTGTGCATGCCTTTGGTTGGTGGTACTTGGTGGCTTGGCCTGCTGACCGCCCTGGCCGCCCGCTTGGCCAAAAACCTATTTGCGGTTTAATCGAATTTACTGTCCAGGCCCTGCCTGGAGTAGCGAGTAGGCCCCAAACCTGGGACATCACTTGCTGCAAGTGGCTGGCAGTGCAACCGTTAAGAGCTGGACAATCGGAAGGAGTTGCAGAACGGACAGATGGAGGCTGTGTTTGTGGCATGTACCAGATAGGATGTGGATGCGGGTTGCACATTGTGGTTATTAGAGGAAACCAAATTCGGCATTTTGTGTCGCTGCCATTATGATTGCATATTTCAATTTTGGGCAACAAAAGGCAATTTTCCTTTGGCCAAAAGGCTCGCACTTGGACATGAGTTGAACATGCGCTGGACATGAGACTGAGAGTGCAGCAGAGTTAAGCCTTAAGTGAAGCCAAAGCTAACCTAACGCGAACTGCACTTAACTATTTTTCCACCTTTTCGTCATTAAATTTTAATTGTGTTTCTCTGTGCACGCCCATTTCGTGTTGAGGTTTTTTCGGGGCTGGAGTTGTTGGAGCTGAGCATTTATTTAGTGGCCCTGGAGGGGATCGATTTCATTTACTTTCGAGTGCTTTGAGTGTTAACTGTTTGCACAAACAAAGAGGGGGGGAATGGGATGGACTGCCTCCTCCGAGTCCGAGTCCGAGTCGGAGTCCGAGTTGTTTGCCGAGTCAACAACATGGCTTTTGTTTTTATTTGCAATTTGTGGCTGACTTGCAGCAGTTGGAGTCTTACTTCTAATTACGAATTCCTTACGCTTCGTACCGAGGTGCTGGATGCTGGATGCTGGATGCTGGATGCTGGTTGCCAGTTGCTGTGACTGGGAATCGAATATTCCCCATACTTTTGTCAGATTTTTAGCATTTAAGCGTTAAAATTTGTTTGAACAGCAACGACGACGTCTGCGTGTCAATAGAAAATGTACAAACAAAAACACAAACACAAAGCAGACACCACAAAAGAAGGAACACAAAGAAGCGTGAAGAAATGTTTTTAGTTACGTTTTGTTTAACTCATCCACACACTCCGGCACTGGCACTGGCACTGGCACTCATAGATTCACACTCACGGGTGTCCCCGTGGTACATGGAAATTCCATCAAACGCAAGACAAATATGAGTTTTATAAGCCATGAAATTATAATTTGACTCTCGAGAGTGGTAAGTGGCAAAGTGGCAAACTGTGAGCAAACTGCATACACCATAGCTCATCCTCCTACCTTCCTCCTCCCTGCTCCAGCTCCATCTAATCCACTATTTGCTCATCACATTAGCTCTCGGCATAGTGTGGAGTCGGAGTCAGCTCGGGGCGAGGCGTGCGAACCACGCGAGTTCGTCGGAGTCTGGGGAATGACCGCATCCCCAGGGAAGTTGAGCACACACAAATGCGATTGGACATACCCTATTTATAAGGAAAGGTTCGTTTGTTCGTTCGTTTGGGTTTTGTATGCAACAAGGTAAATTCGGCATGCTACTTCTTTTGATTAGAACATTCCTAAGAAGTCGTTTGGTATTCAATGAGCGAATGGGAGTTACTAAGAGTACCTAAAATATACACCCATTTAGTGGATTATTTGCTTAAAGTAAGGGTAATCCAAAGCACTTAATTCCAACGGCAATTACTCATTAAATTATAATTAAATGCTGTATTATTTGAGCGACAATATATGCATGTGATTATGTAAATTTATGTGGGGGCTTCGATTTTTTGTAACAAGTTAAGTTTAATATTAGAATTAGAACGTCGCGACTTTCGGTGTCTGTTTTCTCACACACCCTTCTACGCCGAAGGCTGAAACTCCCCCGGCGAATCTCTCGCAAAAGCTGCACTTCGCTCTCGTATGAATTCGCTCTCGTTTGAATTCGCTCTCATTAGAATTTGCTCTCAGTAGAATTCGCTCTCCGTCGTTCTTGCTTTGCGCTTTGCTGTCGCTATCGGAATTCGCATTAACGGGTCTTTGCCCTTGCTTGTTTTTGTTGTCTAAAAATCGCAATTGGCAAAACCCACCCCACAATTACATATATCTTTGACTTTTGTTAGAGCATTCCTGCTTCGTGCAAACTTCTTTAAAGCAGCAACTAAATACGAGCATCTATTTCTTCATTTCTAATTAAAAAATCGCCACAGAAAGTGTCAGGCCCTTGCCGCCATGCTCGTAAGCCTCGCAAACATTTGGGTCGCTGTGGACCCGATTCTGAGGTTTGGACATGGTACGGGAATTGGTAGAAGGGAACATCGGATGGCGGAGGGACAGTGTCGTTTATTTGGGGGCCTCCGTAATCTGGCATGTCATCGCCTGGCAGCTTTCTGTCTGAGTCTGAACCAGAGTCTAAGTCTTGGTCTGAGTCTGAGTCTTCGTCTGCCTGTGCGCCTTCCACGAAAATGTGCGACTAATGAGCCGCCAAACCGCGGGAAAAATGACAAATTTTTGCTGCAGCGGCAACAGAAGCAACAGCGGCAGCGGCTGAGGTGCCTCGGCAGACAGCTGGCAAACGATTTGTAGAGCCGTTTAATATTTAAAACAAAAGACTCAGGCTACAAACCTTGAGTCGCAATCATTTGCCACAGAGCTGGGAGGAAGGGTAGGTGACAGGAGGGGAGGCAAACACATAAACCACCAAAACGAAAAGGCACGAAACAAACGTAAACGGAACATTTGCCATCGCTTTTGGGGCCCTGCTCCTCTCGCTGGGTTTCATGTAACTGCCATTTTTAACACTTAAATGAGGCAAGAGCGCAGTGGCAGCGGCAGGGGCAGGGGCAGGGGCAACAACCAGGAATCGTCGCTGGTCTTGTGGCCAAATGCAAATGAACCCACTAGCTGGAGCAGACAGACAGAGAGCAGCCCAGGGCCGCAGCCTGAGAGGCGAGAGACAAGCGCGAAATGGCAAATGGAGCTGCCTGTTTCGGGTTTCTGGGCAAATGTTCTGCAAAACAAAAACAGCTTCAACTCCCAACTAATTTAATTGATGATTCCCATTGGCAGACAGACATCTTCGATGTGGTCACAAAGAGGTGTCATCGCTTTCCTTCCTTGCGGCAGTCGTCCGTCGCCATGTCGCCAAGTCGTTTGCCATTGTCGTTGTCAGTGTCGTGGCAGCGAGAGCATGTCAACGCCGTGTTCATTAATGTCAAACCAACAAATCGAGTCAAATAAATTGAGGCTACGCGACGTTTAATTAGAAGTAACCAAACATCGAAACAACCCACCAACCAAGCAACCAACGAACCAACCAAACGATCCACAACTTCCGCATTTGGTATTCCAAAAAATAAAGTAAGGGAAAAGAAATGAAGGGGGAACGGGGGGAAAGAGAGTGCCAAGTAAAATGTATAAATCTTAAGCTGCAAACGCAATTCGATTGGCCGATAAATGCAATAAATCCTACAGCTCAGCCTCCACTCCAAAACACTGAACTTGAGTCGAATCCAACTGCTGGAAGCCAACAGAGAGTGGATCCCAGAGGCTGCAACTGCTGCTGTGCCAGCAATCATGCGTTAATTTAGTTGCATGTGAAGATTAATTAATTTCCAACATTTTTACGGCCTTCTCCGGGAGAATCAGCCGTCTCCTGTCTATGTTCTGCGCGGACTACCACGGCCAAAGCCAGCGGGTGCTGTCAGGACTGCGAAATTGCCAGAGGGGAGGTTGCAGCGGTTGAGGCTGTAAACGTTGGTAGCTGTAACTGGCTCGTAACTGCCATTTTACGGGGCCCCCAGCAAACGAAATCATTTTGTTCGAGGCCAATAAAAAAACGAACATTTGAGCAGACTCAACAAAGTCTCGTCGAAGTCTGGCAAAGACAAAGTTGGATTTGCTTTCGATCATAGCCATGGCCATGGTGATATTTACATAGAATTCTTCTGGTGTTGCTGTTGCCACAATTTCAAAATTCCATTCCCAAGAAGCAGCAGCAGTAGGGAATGTGATCCTGCCCTAATCCACACTGCACGCAGCAGCAGCAGCAGGAGCACTCGCTATCGGAGTCGCTTTTGGCCAATTCGAAACCTCTTCAAAATCGCATGTTTGCAACTGCAATCGAGCTAAATGGCGAAACGTTACCCATATGTCTATATGTCTACATGCCTATCTGTCTGTCCGTCCGTCTGTCTGTCCGTCTGTCCATCTCTGTGTCCGCCTGCTGGAACGTTGGCTCGTCGCTCGTTCGTTCGCTTGCTAGTCGCAGTCAGCATGTTTTCTCTTCTGGTTGGCTGCTCCTTGGCTTAGTTCTTGGCTTCCCTCTCCTCGCATTGTATTTATGGCTATTCATTTCGTGATCTACTGATTTCGCATGTGTTGGATGGGAATCCAGAACAGAGCCAGAACAGATCTCGGGATGAACTTGTAGCCTTTCGGTTCCATGGCCACGTACTGTGCAGCGGCAGCAGCCCCAAGACTGAGCAGCAGAAAAGATACAGAGACAGATACAAATATATGGATACACATTGCTTGGCTGCAGCGTGGAATGAAATAAAATAGAAATCATTAAGACCAAAAACACACATAGTAAATCTCATAAAGAATTTGTGGCAATTTCCTGTTCGATGATTTTAATGCCACAAGCAACCTGGGAAGCAGCCAGCAGCAACCTTGGCCAAAAACTCAACTTGGGAACCCTCGGCCTCTGGTCTGCTCTGATTCTGTGCCTGAGTCATGTTGCCGCCGCCCCAATGCTCGTGGATTGGTTTATTTCTCTCGTCGGGTCGTGTGCACAGTTCATCATCGAAACATAAAAATTCACTGCGTTCGTAAAAAACAAGAAAATAACCAAAAATCTCATACGAGTATCCAAAAAATCTTCATCTCATGCTGATGAGGAGCGCAGGCAGCTCCAGTTTCAAACGCATAGAGGCACCCGAAAAAATCGAAAAAAAAAAAACCAATGCAAACAACACGTGAGAAAATCTCACCCGAAAAAAAGACACTCGGCTCACAGACCAAAAAACAAAAAAAAAAGAAGTAGAGAAGATTCCCCTGAGCCAAGAACTTGAACGATTTTTATTTCTTGTTCAGCGGGCGACTAGGGCGACGATATCCATATGGTGACGAACGGCCACAGAATCTCTGGCCTCTGGGCCCCTTTCTTGTTGGCTTTCCGTTGGCTTTTTGTTAGAGTTTTTTCTTCTTTTTATTTATATTCCCATCACAACTGATTGCGCTTCGGTCGATGCGATTAGTGTTAAAAGGTATTAAAGCGGCAAATGCACAACACACGCAGGCCACGGGAAGCAGAGAAGGGACCAAGGGGACAACAGATCGGTGGATGTAGGGAATGGGAAATGAAAGGCAACAAAACGTTACAGTTGCCACTGTCCCACTGTGGCCCGCTTTTTTCGTTTGTCGCCCATTGTCGCCCAATTTGACACTGCACTCCGCGTCCCTCTTCCATCGTTCCGCGTAGCAGTCCACCGGCCCGGTCCGTCCCCATCATCATCATCATCGTCGTCGTTGCCGCCGCCAACGTCCGCAGTAAATTTGTTGTCATTTGATATGCGAGTCATGAGGATTATTAGGTTCAGCCGCCGAAGAGAAAAAAATAAACAGCCATGCGACAAACACACTATATAACGAGGGGGGATTTAAGAGTTGGCTGCGGGCAGAGGTTTAACTTTTTGGATAGAAAAACTTCATAGATTCCATTGATAAAATATTCCTTTCTCTAAATTATTTAACACCCAAATAATTTTGCAGTATAACAGAACAAAAGTAAACATTAAACTTGGGCCATAAAATATTCCAATTTTGATACCAAAATTAGCATTCTTCCATTGAAAATCCCTCGCTCTAAATATAATTAAATCTTAAATTCAATTTAAACATTTTTGAAATAAATTTACAAGCAAATATCGTAGTTGAACATGGTTTTTTTATGCTTTTCTCAATTCTCCTTCCATCAATAAATTTCCTCTTCCCTTTACTAACACTTCCAATGAACAGCAGAAACCCCCCTCGCAGTCGTTTAAGCCAGCACAAAGAAGACATTTGCCTGTGTCATTGTGGAGACAGCAATCCCCTCTAGTCACCGGCTCAGTCTCCCATTCAGAGACCCAGTCCATTCCCCTTTCCATTTCCATGTCCCCCCCGCTGCCGACGACTTCTGCTTCATCCTCATCATTATGATCATCATCGTGGTCGTTGTCACCATCAACGGGCTGTCATTATTGTCGTCTTTATGGTTTTATACTTTTTTAATTTGGAGCAAACTGTCGCTGAGACCCCTAGCCGATCCGATCCGATCTGAAGCCCGAGCCCAGGGCCCGAACCCGAAGCCCGAGAGCTGTGTTGGCTCGTTGGAATTCTCTTCTTTTGGGGGTATTTGTTCCTTTCTATTTGGTTTTTAGATTGCTTTTAATTTGAGTTATAGAACGTTTGCTCATTTAAGCCAGCATAAATCGAGATTTGGTTGCTTTTATGTATTTATTTTACCATACAATTTACACACTCCATTTGCCCCACGAGAGAGAGAGGAGACAGCTCCAGAGTCTGAGTAGCATCAGCTCTACTCGGCTCTCTGTTCTGTTCTCTGTTGGCTTTTCTTGGGCAGGTACGCACGCACTTCATTAAGGCTTTGTTTGCCAAAGGTGTCGATTGGTGTGTGCCCCGGGAAAAGCCATATTTGTCATCATAAATATGTGCGGCAGGCACACAACACAAAAGACTTGGGCCACAAACTTGGTCAAAGTTATGCGGCCGAGATCGGCATTCAGAGATTTCGAATTGAAAGAATCAAAAATCTGACACCTCATTTTGTACTTGGTAATTTCTCAATAAACTTCTTGAGCCCGCTGGGATGCGTGGGTAGATTTTCCACCGGGCCATAGGATGCCATTCAATCCCACTCTTGCTTTAGTCCAGTCATTAAGGGTAAGAGGGAGAGAGACCACCGCCGGAGACAGGCGTACATACACAGAACGTGGTTAGATTAGATCAATACAAGTGCCACCGTCCCCGGATCTGGGTCTGGACCTGCCCATGGACATGGATTGTGGATTGTGGCTTGGGACGCGTACATGGGGACGTTTGTCGATGTGTCTTTGCGATAGGCATTTAAATCTCCGCGCTGCCTCGTTCGTTCTTCTTTTTTCTGCGCTCGTTTTTCAGTTTTTTCTGTACTTCTCTTTTACTTTTTGCCTGCACCTTGAGTAATGCCGGTGGTTTGTGTGTTGATTTTGCACTCGAATGTGAAACGCAACGCGGCTCAAGTGGAGCATAGCATAAAGTGCTTAAATGTTTTCGATTGTTGCCTGTTGCCTGTTGCTGTTGTCGAGAACAAACAGTAGGCACTGTCAGACATACAGTCAGTCAGTCAAGTCTGTCCCTGTCGTTTGTTCCTGGCGGTGGCGGTTCTTGAGGTTCTTTATCATTTTGATGAAATCGGTAAGCTGGGAATGCGTTGTTGCACTTGTAATCTTGAGGCCTTCTGCCCAGCGACTTTTCCGCCTGTCCATCTCACCATCTCTCTCCAGGTCTCAGGTCTGTGGCCCCTGCTTTGCATGCTCTGCTCCTCCGCTGAGTGAGTGAATTATGTGGCCGGTGTCTGGCCGCGACTGCAACTTACTCTGACATGTCTCGGGAAAATGGGCCCATAATGAAGCGTATTTGACTTGCATTTTTAATCATCTGCAAGTTGCCACACTGCCCGCTGCCGCCCTGCCCCACTGGCCGCACGTTGGTCAGCTTTGTTGCACATTTGCAATTAAAATTCAGACTAATATAATGCACGTTCAAATGCTGTTTGGGGGTTTGTTGTTGTAGTTGCCCCATGCCCCAAAATGCGGCTGCTCCAGTTTATCGCTGTTGTGCCGCGACTGTAAATGTTTTCAAAATGTACACAAAAAACCTTAAACAGAAAAAACAAAACATTGTACACACGAGTAGTAACTGCTTTAGGCCATAACAAGTTTCAGTGCTGGCTGCTGTGGTGGTGGGATTTTATTTATTTATAAGCCTTATGGTAATTGCGAGGCGCGACCCGCTCCGAGGCGTAGTCGATCTGAATTACCCGCTAAACCAAGAGCCTAGCCCGACGCTGCCCGCAGCACTTGTCTAGAATGGCAGTCAGGCAGGCAGCAGCAGTCAGCAGTCAGCTGGCAGGCAGCTCAAGGTGAGAGATGTTGAGCCAAAAGTGTAGCAGTTAATGGAAATTTATTACATTCGATGGATGTTTGGCAAAAGGGATGTCAATAAATCGACTCAGCCAGAAGGTCAACTCAAGAGGGGAGAGTGGGAAACGGGAACTCGTCACGGACTTGTTGGAATTGGGTTTGCAGTTGGAAAAGAGCTTCACGGAATACTGCAGATCAGCTGTCAAGAGTGGAATCTGTCAGCTCGTAACAATAATCCTCAGATTTTAACATATATTCAATAATTTAATGGAGCAGGCTTTTACTTTTGATGGAACTACTTTTACTTGGCTTTACTTTGCTGTGCAGAGATTTTTTATGGATCAGAAATATCATTCACAAAAGGCAAAATATGTATAAATAAATGGTGCAGCATCATCATACTTGTTGAATGCATAAAAATACTTTCAAAGAAGCTACAAAAAAGTACTCAAAATTATATTATCATAGCGAATATTTTACACAACAAATTTAATCGTGGCCAGTTTATCTTTTAAATGATTATGTACAAATGTACTCTGTACACATCTATGTACATATTTACATAGATATGTATGTATTTACATTTTATTTGCACTAAAACAGTTTAGCCATAAGTTTGTGCATAATTCATTCCAATCATAGATGTTATTGACAGTGAAAAAAACTCTCAAATGTCAATGCCAAAAATTGAGTTGTCAAATTAGAGACCTTCACAGAATATCAATGTACAAAATTCACACATTAAATCAATCAAAATTATATCTGTTAACCCATTTTCTAGCTGCAAATTTACGTTCATCCCACGACCACTGCCTTTTATCACACATCCCAGCCCAAGATTACTCATCATTGCTGGCCAAATCTCCATATTGGCATTGCCTAAGCAAATACTGCTGCTATATGTAGGTACATAAGCGTATGATATATCGCATGACACAAATCGAGATTGGAATGTCTCTCCGATCGCACGATCGGCCCTCCGTCTGCTCAGGTGCCCAGTGAACGGCCGCCCCCACTCGTATTTTCTGTGTTTTTTAAAAAACTCTGTCCAATGTTTTTGCCTTTCCTGACTTCATTTACAAAATCTGTGCGTGCGCATTTAAGTCTCTGGTTCGTTGCTGGCCACGCAAAGTGTACGTTAATTTAACATTTAAGTCGTATTTTGTACCGACTTGAAGCTCATTTTTCTTCCACTCGAAAGAGAAACGTATTTGACACATTTTGCATTTTAAGCGTACCACAAAGTGTCGTATTTGTTGGGTAAACACGAGGGAAAAAAGGCCCAAAGAAAAGCCACAGCCAAAGACATAATCAAACAAAAGAAAAGCCGGAGAGGTGAGGCTTTTAAATCTCTGGCTTATTAACTTGTGGATGCTGTGCACGTGAGGCTGAGCATGGTGTAGATTTGTCACCTCGGATGCCACAAAAGGTGGCGTTGACAGGATTAAAGTGTTGCCACAAGAGAGACACAGAGAGAGATGCCAACCGAATGCAGATTCTGATTTATGTGGCATGTGCGTGTCCTGGCACTTGTCCCAGTGCTGCTCTGCCTGTTGCTCTACCTGTTGCCTGTTTGTTGAATTTGTTAATCAATTAGTCATAATTTACGGCTCAACAATAATCAGTGGACAGTGCCGGCACTGGAAGGCAATGAACTGAGATCTTGTTGCACTTGTTGCACCGTCTCTCTCTCAGATACAAAACGTTTTCAGGCCTGTCCCGCTGTACCTCCGCTCCGTCTGTGGGGCAAAAACACATTTGCCACAACGCTAATGATGCATTGTGGCTTGCATGTGTTGTCCGGTGCGCCCTTGCCTCCCCACCATCATCTTTCTCCACTTTTTAGCTGGCTACAAAAACAACTTAAGCGTTTAACACGATCTTCAATTTGCGCCGAGCAAAATATAAGAAACAAAACCCAAAAAAGCAAAGAGTCAGCCAGGGAACTGAACACACTGAAAGAAAGGAGAGGACTGAGTGCGGGGCAACAGCAACGACAAGGAGCAGGAGCGGAGCTGCAAAAAAGTCGTGCAGGGCTGCGCCAATTGGCATATAGCTACAGTGGGGACTCGCAGAGAGGAGACAACAGGTTAGAGATTGTAAGGGAGTGAGAGAAACTAAAGATTATAAGAAATATTAAAGAAATTGCACCCAAAACTTAGTCTAAAAGTGTGAAAAATCATTAGAATTATATTTCGCTCACAGAAAAACAGTGTTGGCTAACATTAAAATGATTGCAAGAGTGAATTAAACATTTTAGCACTTGTCCAAAACTTCTTTAGAATTTTTTGGCATGAAAATAAATTGTTTACCAATAATTTCCATGTAAAAACACTTTCCCCCTCGACTGCTACCCCCTTCCTCTCTTCGTGGTCTCCACTGTATGTGCACAGTTTTGGGGATGCACCAGGCACATAAGCAATGCCTCATGCTGTGTCGTAATCGCAAGTTCGTTGCCTAAGTCTTTCGCTTTGCCTGCCACTAAATATATCATCGATGCGCCCGCGCCGCTCGTCTGCACCGCACTGCACCCCTGCCCCTCACGAAGATTGCGGCTTTAAAAATATGTTGAGTTAAGCTAAACGATGCAGCAGCCAGTCCAGCCAGCATTGAACGGAAGGAAGAGCGGGTAGGGGCCGGGGCAGGGGCAGACACGGAATGAATCGCATGTATACGCCCATCAATGCTGCCACCGCAGTGGCAGGTTGAAATGTTGCGCCAAGTCTGGGCACGAAAGCGAAATGGAAACACAAGGATTTTTATGCCAGCTCGGCACCCTTTGGTGGCTACGTCTTCGTCGTTGTTGTTGGCTGCCCCATGCTTCGCTGGGCCACTGCCTCCTGCCTGAGAAACTCCTGCAGCAGCCTCAGCCAGAGTCCCAGCTTCAACTCCGTCTTCGACTGTGGCAATCGGATCGCGTACTTTGTGCTGTTCTACACGCATACAACAACAGACAGAGAGAGAGAGAGAGAGAGAGAGAGGAACGAAGTTGCAGCAATGAAATGCAGGTGCTTATGGCCTCCGTTTTGGACCCAGCTTTGGTGCCCCTTTTGGCCACTTTGTATGCCTCGGAGAGAGTCTTGTACGAAATTAACTACAAACAGCAGTACAAAATATTTTAATTAAAAATTCCTAATCGTGTGCGAAGCATTTTTTATCTGATTTCAGCTTGCCCCACGCCACACACACCACCACCAGCGTCTCCACCTTCGCCACCAGCAGCAGGAGCTGCGGCAGCAGCACCCAAGTGAAAAGGCTAAAAATGTATTAATAAGAAAAACGCCAAAAGGTTTGCGTGTGTGTGGAGGATGCCATCTCCCATCGCTGCCCGCCTGCCCCCATCTCATCTGATCTGCTTGCCACAGAGTCTCGGGATGCTGCACCGGGCACCGGGCAACGGGCAACGGGCACCGGGTCTGGCCCCAGACGTATAATAAATTGCATTTGCCTACCCGAGAAGATGCAGATATGAGGCCCCGTGCATTGGACTCAGTCTCTGAGTCTCTGAGTGTGTGTGGAGTTCGGTTGCATGCAACTGCAGACGACTGCAGATAGTTTTGCATCTAGATACTTTTGGCAGTAATGTGCGAAAATTTCATTGGGTGTCGAAAAGTTAAGTAGTGCTCGCTGCCGCTGTCTTTGCCTTTTGCCTTTGGCTCTGTCTCCGTCTCCATCTCCAGCTCCTTCTTGGACTCTGCTTTGTGTCTTTGCCTTTCGTTGTCTTGCCCCAGCGCTGCCGTTTACATTTAATGTGAGAACTAAACATTTGGCTTTTGAGCCTTCAATTTGTATTAAGTTGTTTGCATCCTCCGACTCAGGCTGCATCCCAGGCTGCGACTCGTCAACCCAAACACACAACAGCACAAAAAAAAGGAGAAACTATTCGCGATTGCTGGAAATTGCTGTCATGGCTTGACCGTGGAAAATTGTTTTGCCGCAACGAACGACTGTTATCAATTTCACTTGGCTAATTGGTTTCAAATTTATGGACCTGTAATTGATATTTATGTTTGTCCTCGCTTTACGATGCGTTGTCAAACGGTTGGCTGCTCGCTCGCTCCGGCAGCTGGAGCGGCATGCCCGCGTAATTGGTCAAAGTATTCTGCTATAAATCCTCGACTGGCGTTTACTGCCTCGGCTTACCGGCCGATAGAGACCCCCAATAGCTTGGCTACGGCTATCCCAAAAGACAATTTAACCATCCATTCTGAGATCGAACGAGTGAACGGTTATTAAACTGCCAGCCTAAGTTTCATAGCCACAAAATGTAGGAGCGCTGGAGTCAGTCTGCATTTGGCTTAGAGAATACTCCAAAAATATGTTGCAAGCGGCTCCAGCCTGAAGTTTTCCAATGGTTAATTACATTTGTTTAAGTTTGGTTCAAGGTCAAGGTGCCCATCACCATCTGGTTGCTGATAAAGGTGGAAAGGCAGTGGCGTCTGTGCATAAAAAGGGGAAGAAACTTCACAGAAAGCTGTGCCAGTAAATGCCAGAAAGTCGAACCAAAACAAGTCCACTTCTGGCTCTAAATATCTTCTATAACTTTGAGCCTAAAATTAATCATTTACCTACGCCACTGTTGCCACACCAAGTAGGATATGGGAGGCACCTTCCTTTGGTTATAAGAATTAGCATGCAAGCCCGAAAATAAAGTTCGTTTTGTTCGAATCTGTTCCCATTTTGTTCCTCTGGCCACAGCACGAACCCAAACAAACCTCCCGAACTGAAGCGAACGAACGAACCGAAAACAAAGAACGCGCTAATTAAAAATGCTAAAAGTTTTAAGCTCTCCACAGCCACAGCCACAGCCACATCCCAAAACCCAAATTCCAGCCTCCTTTTCAGCTGTCCATTTCGACTGGGATCTCAGACTGAGGCTACTCCGGCTGATGCTGATGGGCTCTACTGCTCGCTGCTCGCTGGTCGCTGGTCGCTGGTCTCTGTCCCGATCCCATTCCCATTCGCAATGCGATCAGAAGTGAATTTCTGTCCGGTTTCTGTTTCTGTTTTTGTTTTTTGGTTTTGTTTCTGTTTTTTTTTTGGGATCTTGTTGGAGTAGTAAACACCGCACGGCTGTCGATTTCTGTTTGCTGTCAGTTGAGGCTCTGGGGGTTGGGGCACTGAGGCTCTGACTGGGGAGACCCTGCCGTGGCACCAACCATTCATCTTTAGTTCGGCTCGAAGGGCCGAGCGCGTTTATTCGGCATTGGCTTCAGTTTTTTGGTCATTTGTTTGGAGTTGGCGTGTTGCTTATCCACAGACGATTCTGTTTTCTGTTTCTCGGTTTTTCTGAAATTTCCAATGAAACGAAATGTTGAAAATGCTCTGCCGCAAAACAGGACTCAACATGCAGAGTTTATAGGTATTTTAATTAGCTGAAATTTCTCGCTGGCTACACGGGAAACGGACAACACACGGAAAGGGCACCTACATAGGTGGTCCCACATATAAATAAATATCTTTTCTATGTAACACACGCAGACACATAACTCTTGGCTCCAAATGAGCAGCGATTTCCTTTGGGCACATCTACAAAAATTGATTAAAACTTAATGAAGCTTAATCAGCCCCGAAAATCCCCCCGTAAATGAAGCGATTACTCGTTAAAGCAATCCCATTTGGGGATTACGATCTCCCAAATGAAAGAAGAATTCAATTTTCCAGCAAAACTGAACTAAAAATTAAAATGTCGAGTTAGGACGGAGGGCGACACTCATCCGGACAGTGACAAGTGTCCGTCCGCAGCAACCCCGTGGCATCACTCTCAGCCTGTGTCTGCCTGCTTTTGTGGCAGGATTTTTATTGTTTGTTTAATTGCGAACAAATGGGGTTGGGGTAGGCGTGCGGCAGGGCAGGACAGGGCAGGGACTGTAGGGCGCACTTGAAAATTGTAACAGCAAAGATGATAAATGATTTGCAGCATTTAACCCTGCACTTGCACAGCTGTTGGGTTTGTGGCGGGTTCTGTCGGGTTCTGTGCGTAACATTTGCCGCAAAATCAAAAGAGGAAACCGCTGATGGTCGCTGGCTTGGGTGGTGGCAGGAACGCTGTGGGGAGGGTGGCTGGGCTGGCTGCCTCTCGGTGCACTTATAGCCACGAAAATGTAATAAAAACGTGCGTCTTCACTTCATGTAAATCATGTCAGCCTCGGCGAGTGGCGAAAAATATCTCCTTGCTGCAGAAGCCGCAGTTGCAGGCAGCACAAATGAGTAGTTGTAGTTGTCTGTGGCAAGTTCATCCTGACCGCAGTCGCGCTGGCACTCTGATGCTGATGCTGTGCGATCACAATCACCAAATGCTGCAGAAAAAGGTAAGGTGTCCCAGTCGGAGTTGGGAGATCGGGAGTTGGGAGTTTGCTGCTGCTGCTGCTGCTGCCGCTGCTGCAGTCCAGGGCGTCCACTGGCGGTGGTGGCGTGAACGTGCAAACATGTTGCACATGAGAGAGGCTGCCGCTAAAGTACTTGTACTTGTCATATTGTTATGGATTTATGGCGAACACGTATAGCGCTATAAAAATGACATATGCACGTGTATGGGTTAAAGTATGGGTTCGATATGCAGCGCCCATGCCCCATTGCTCCTCCTGCTCCTGCCACACTGCCACACCATCTTTGGTTTCTCGCTTACTGTGTTGCACATGCGGCACTGTCTCGAGGCGAGAGACATGAGCACGCGCAGCCATCTCGATTACCGCTCCCTCCCCTTCCCCTTCCCCTCCCCCATGGTAGCTGCTAACCCCCTCCCCTCCATGGCATTGCCTTGCCACTAATTAATCGCCTTTGTTCGTGTCATAATTCGATGCGTATGAAACATGTTTGCCTTACTGATTTCACAATTGCATTTCGTTCGCTGTCTAGGGGTGGGTTTTGGGTTAAATGAGGCATGCCACGAGTGTTTGTTCAACCCCTCTACGAGCTGTCTCCTCCTCTCTGCCTCTGTCCCTGCTGTTGATGAACATGTGTGAGGTTCACAGCGGCACAAGTGCTTTGGCTGCTCGCCAGCGAGGTGGTTGCATGTTTCTGGGTCAGGTCAGGTGGTTACATTGATGGATGGATGGATGAACGGTTGGGCGGTTGAGTAGCCAGTTCATTGTACCCCACATACCACAGAGGGTTGCATTTTTTAGAGTTTTTATTGCGGTTAGTGGAGCAAAACAATGGGAGGATAACACAGATAACATTTATCACTGGAAACTGTAAACGGAAATCTCTCTGCTGAACTTTATCTTGGTAGTTCTTGGCAATTTTTCAATTTCTTATTTAACTTAGGGTAGTTTGAAGGACAGCTGGGTAAGAGAATAGTCTGAAAGCAGGGGTTTTGTGTGGATTTTAGTCATGATATTGAGTTATATTTATTTTTAAGTCTTAGCGGCTGTAAACTGAAGTGTTTTATGGTTACAGCTTGATGCTTAAACTGGGTCAAAGTCCTTTAGAATACTTATTACTGTATACACAAACGAACTTATAAAAGAATAGCTCGGATTCCTGCAAAAATTTCTCGGCAAAAATGGGTTTAAAAATCTACTAGAAGTCTCCCTTCAGGTATGACCACAGCTCAAGGAGAAACAAGGCATTGATTTCAGCGATTATATCTCAAAGTCATCAGCTTTCTGAGGTTTATCTTTTACTACAAATTTCACTTTTGAATATATTTAACCAAGATTTCTTTCCGCATCTTTTACCTGTGTACAGTTTGCAGGATACCTTTGCTACTCCTTTGTACTTCCCCAAAAGGAAGTACCCAATGCCCTGCTCATTTCCGTAAAGACTCCACCTTTAAACTGAACTTAGACCCAGTTCCCAGTGTTTTGCCCTTAGGGTTTGTGTGTTTTTTGTTGTTGTGTGCTTCAAGTACCCGTAACTTCTCGCTAAAAATATGGCCCATAAATCTCTGTGGCCGGCACAAAACCAATAAAAGCCAACATAAACCACTAACCTAAGGCAATGTTTCATGCACCTCCGGCTAAGGGCAGTGCCGCAACCGAGAACCGCGAACCACAAAACCGCCACCACAGCAGCAGCAGCGGCAGCAGGAGTCAGAGGCAGCAGCAGCAGCAGCAGCAGCCAGGGGCACATCCAGCAGCAGTCGTCAGGAGGAGGCGGAAAAAAAGACACTTGAAAAATCTGTCATAAAATGTTGAGTGGTGTAAAACCAACTGCTTGAAATTGCCAACATATTTGCCTGTTTGTTTAATGAACTCAACCAACTGGTTGTCCAACGGGGGTGGCGGTGGTGGCTGTGGTGGTTGTGGTGCTGCTGCTGCTGCCTGATGGAGGGGGTGTGTCTGTCCCTGTGCGTTCCTGCTGGGAGGGTTGCTCATTGTTCGCTGTACAGATTTTTATTACTCAATATGTTTGATTTTATGGATTTATGTCGCTTCTACGCTCCACTTTTGCATCTGTCTGCTGTCTGCCTCCTCCATGTGGCAGCAAAAAAAAACAACAAACCAAAAATCGTCTCAAAACGAAAGCTAATTTCAACAAAGAAATGCCATTAAAGCCGAACAAGTGTCCAACTGGCGGCCAACACACAACACCAACTCGAATTATGAGAGACGCACACAAAAGACACCTGTAAGATGTTGACGATGTGCGTCCGTCCGTCCGTCTGTCCGTCCGTCCAGCTGGGAGTTCGCAGTCCGCAGTACGCCTCCGCGTCTGCCGCTGTCTCTGTTTGTGTCTCTGCCTGTCTGTGGCAGTGGCTCTGGCTATTAGCTGAAATCAAAACGAAAACAATGTAAACCACAGTCGGCTACAAGCCAGCAAAAATAATATCTCTGGAGACTCTGGTGTCTCTGGAGTCCCCAAGTGTTGCTGCTGGCCACCAACGCAAAAGTTGTTGCTGCTGCTCTGGTGTTTCCCTGGTGTTGCTGCTGTGTTGTCTTGCTCGTTGCAGAGGGTACTATGACTATGCTGAGGTGTTTGCAGAGCAAAAGAATGAAGGATTAGCGAGCATAGGAAGTATTTTCTAGATTTTATTTAAGAGCAAAAAAGGGAAATCTGCATTAAAGGCTGACAATTCTTTCAGTGTTTATATTGGAATTTGTTCCTTGTTGCCTTTGGAAGTATAAGTACAAATCGGAATATATAGCAGTTAGGAGAGTTCTACATCCTTTAACTGGTAGAGTGACACTTTGTCTCAATTCAAGTGAAAGTTTTGGTGGAAAATGCTATAGAGGAATATTTAATTTTGAATAAACTTTAACCCGTGCAAAAATTAGTGCAAATCTCAGCAACAGAACATATTATTCCCTTCCATTTCCATCTTAAAGTGTATCTAAACCGTCGCCACCAGAAGCTGGCAGTTCTTTTTGCTATCTTTTGTTGTTGCCCGTTGCTGGTCGTCGCCTTTTAGCCAATTTTGATATAACTGAAAGCGTCAATTATACGTGAAATTTATGATGCCGTGTGAAGAATAACACCAACTTGCAACATATTTGGACATTGCTTCGCTTACTGTGGTTGCCTTCGTTGTTGTTGCTGTTGTGCCGTTGTGGGATGTTGCTGTTGTCGCGGCACAATTGCCGCTCTGGGCTCTCTATGCTGGCAGATATGTACCTTGATAATGGGCATTGTGGTGCAGTTTTTTCCTCTTTCTGGAACTGGGAAAAAAGATGACAAAGGAGCAACAGGCCGCAATGCGACGGCTGCCCTCCCCACCCCCAAAGCCAAGTAAGTACGCGGAGGTACGCCCACCAAAACGGGACGGAGGGACGGCGGGACGGCAGCCCAATGGCACAAATAGCAAACATAGAGTCACATAGCAAATGGCCAAGAGAAGACATTTTGGGCACACACCAAGTCAATTTGTTTTATCTATTGTCGAACAAGAGTCATGTCACAATGGCCACAATGAGATTTACTACACTGCTCGAAAAATTGAGGCAACATTTTCAAGCAGATTTATTGGCCATAAATGTGTTAGCATTGCGAATGATTCCATAAAGCTTGGACTCATCAATGGAAAATGATGTAGAAATTATAGAAAACCAAATCTATGCTTAATTTTCTTACCGTGTAACAATTGTTGCTGCTGTTGCTGCTGCTGCTGCTGTTGTGGGCAGACAACTGTTGTTGCTGCTGCCGCTGAATGTTGCTGTTGCTGTGCTGCATTGGTAGCTGTTTGCTGTCGCTGCTGCTGCCACAACAATGGAGCGGCAGCGGCAGCGCAAATCAGCAACATGATTCGATATTTAGATATGCGCCTCAAGAAATATGAGCCGCTAACAACAACAGCAGCAGCAACAAGCAGCAGCAACAACAACAAAGATGCTGCCGCTTTAAGCCTGTCTCTTAGCTTGTTGGCCGCAGTGTAATTGCCAAGTTTGTGGCTTAAGTCTTTTGTTTGGGTTGCCCCTCGATTGGCCGGTTGCATTTAAATTTGATTTATACACACTCGCAATGCATATAATTGGATGGAAGTCGCCGCACCGCAATAATTGGCTAAAATCCGCTACGGGCCATGCCATGCCATGTCCACCCCCTCAACCAAAATGTTAGCCCAAATACCATTAGGGGGTGGGAGAGCCATTGACCAGGTGTTAATTGCCAACCCATAAAACGGTGTGCCCTGAGGCATGGGACTAGACTCTACAATAAGTAGAGCAGAATGCCAGCGCAGGGCCAACTTCCTTCCGTGCTGCCCTGCTGCCCGTGCCAACGGTGGCCACCGTCCACATTTGTAAACATAATTAAGTTGGAATCGTAAAAACCACAAGGGAATAAAGATCGCCTCGGGCTCCTACGGCCACGCATGCGTGCAGCCGAAGACGAAGACGAGACGATGCTTCGTCGCTTGCGAGAGTAGCCGCAGAAGCAGACGCAGGCGCAACAGCAGCAGCAGCAGCCACAACGGTGGCTCTGGCTCGTACTCGTAACTCCATTAACAAGTCAGGAGCCCGGGGCTCTGCGGCTGGACAACCAATCAGCGCCTGCCTAAAGAGCACACATTAAAGAGTAAACCGGTTCACCCAGAAGAGAACGTGTGCGAGAGAGAGTGTGTGTCCCCGAAGAGGGAGACTCCGCAGAGAGCGCTGACAAAGCCCGCAGAGCCCGAGCGAGCGGATGATCGGAGCACGATTGTTCCCCCCTGCGGCAATCAGTCGCGACTCGAACCCTGAAGCATACGCAAGCAGCGCAAAGCAGGCAGCGGAAGCTAGAGACACTTTGCCCATACGATTCCGTCTGTGCTTTTGGCTGGTACGAGTGCCACCACCACCACCACCAGCGAGCAACTGCAGCCAGAGCAACGCTCTCTTAAGCCGCCGTCACTGCTCTCGCGTGATTTGCTCCGCCCCCGTGGCTGCTGCTCGAGGGCTGAAAGTGCCGCAGGATTCGGTTAACGATTCGCGGCGACGCGTTTAGTCGAGTGCCGTGCTTCGAGCGGTGATGAGCCCCACACCTTCTGCAACGGTAAATCCCAACGAGAAATATTGGATTATTGTGATCTGTGATCCCACCCCACCCCTTTTGCCCAACAATTGTGAAAGTGTTAAATGTGCTACAATCCCCCAACCGCACCATTAAATTGCTGGCTGATTACAACAAATGACGGCAAAAAAAGCCAAAGAAGCGTAATCGAAGAGAGTAAATGGAAAGATCATAATTAACAACAACAATCAATCGACATCTTTCACATTTCTCCACGTGTGTGTTTGTGTGATTAATTTTTTCAAGATTGAGTAGAGCTGGTGGGAAGAGCAAACGGAAATAATTCTCAATTAAATACAACATTAAATACAATATATATCAAAATACAATGCCATCACATAATTGTGCGGAAAGAAAGGAATCACAGAGTGAGAGAGAGCGAGAGAGTGCGAGACATAAAAGTAAAAGTGCAAACAATGTGCGGCGGCCCCCACTGTCGTCCGCCTAGTGTGTCCCAGTGTCCCCACTGTGCGTTCCATTGATAAGGCACAAACACACGCAGACGCACACAGCGACACACAAACACACAGAGTCGTTGGCATAGGAACGAACACACACGCTACGAAATGGAATTGAAACGTGCCAAGTGAAAGAAAGAAATGAAAAAGAGAACACCAGAACAGCAGATAATACAAATAATAATAATGCAAAGCCAGTGATAGAGAGGGGAGACTCAGTGTGGGGGTGGCTATGTGGGGCGGTGGGAAAAGCCAGAGATCGAGAGCGAGAGCGAGCATTTACCATATGGCATGATTAAGTCGTCTGTTCTACAAGTTATGCGGATCGTTTCATTCAAGAGGCCGCTCGGCTCTGCCTTTCGAATTCTTTGATAAACTAGGAGTATTTATCGAGAACTGCTCACTGGAATATGCCAGAAAAATAACCCAGAAAGTACCCTGGACTGAAATAATAGAAGAGGAAAAAAGAGGGAAACAAAACATTATTGAAGAAAATAGGAAATAATATTCGACACCCAAATGATTCAATATTGATGATCATTTTTCATTATCAATGCATTATTTAAGAAGAGCTTTAGCTTCCGAGAATTGATAACATTTTGAGCCATTTCCTAGTATTCCATTTCCTTAGAAACATCGCATTATCCCGAGCCAAATCATTTCCTAGAGCTAGAGATAGAGCATTTACCAGTTACCCATAAATATGCCCACTTGGCTGCACTCATTCATCATTCCGCAAATTGCTAAAACAGTGTGCACCCTTTCGGTGAAAGTTCAGGTTGCGGGGGGTAGAAAAGAGAGTAGAGTGGAGAGCCATCCACTTGCAAAAGCCACTTCCGGTCATGCCTTACAGCAGCCACAGGCACAGCAGCAACAGCAACAACCGCAGCAGCAGCAGCCGCAGTAGCAGTGGCAGCAGCATCTGAGTTTCGCTTCAAAGTCAACGACTTCCGGGGAGGAGGCTGCAAGAGGAGGTCGCCTCAAGCAAATTACTTAATTAAATGGGCAATTAACACCCGGGCATCATCCGCCCGAGGATACAGTGGACTGAGAGGGCGCCTCAGTGGCAGGGGGGGACAACCGAAAGGCTGCCCCAAGGAGAGCGAAGAATGAGTAATGTGAGCAAGAGTGAAAATATCTGTAAATTAATATGCGCACAAGATGCAAATTGTTTTGTGGCCAAAGACACGGCTCCAATCCACCAGTAAAGGAAGAGGCAGCAACAGCAACGGCAACAGCAACGAGCCACTGCCAGAGGCAGGCAGCAACAGGCAGTGCAACAGCAACAACAGCAGCAACAACAGCGTTAAATTAACATAAATTGAATTGCATTTGCATTTGCTGCACGTTGCTGCCGCTTTTTTGCGGCTTGCCCTGGCAAAAGTAAATGTTTGCTGCGGTTTGCAGCCGGCTTCAGATGGTCGTGGCACTTGTTGCTGCCGATTTGCGGTTGCAACAGCAGCAACAGCAGCAAACTGCGTGTCAATTAGCGTTGATGATGCATGCGTCAAATGCATTGAAGTAGATTTGCAGCAGCACTTTGGCAGCCCGTTACAATTCCATTTTGTTCAACAATTATTTTGTTACAGCAGCAGCAACAACAACAATAAAACATCGCCGCCTATCAAGTGGAAGCTTATACAAAACAAATGAGAATATAGTACACAAAAAACCAATACTAGCGAACGCGTACGAGTGCGAGTACATATAAATAATAATAGTTTGTGATAACAACATTAACACACCCAACGGCGGGCAGAAAAGTGAACAAAAATGATACAAAATACTCGGAGCCCAAAGCCCACACAAACTGCGGCGAAAACAAATTGAAATTTTGTGCAAAAACGAAAATTAGACAAGCAAAACTACAAAAAACAAATACACAACAAAAATCTCCATATATGGGCTAATTAAAGAACCAAACTTCGATTTACATTCGTTGTGCAAACACAACCCGACCATTCCCCCCCATCGAGATTGTCGAGAAATCCTCTAAACCAGCATCACGCTCGCGAACGCCCACAGAATGTACACAATGTTTAGGAAACATTTTCGGCGAAAATCAACAGCATCGCAACCATCAGCTTCAGCATCAGCATCAGCCCCATCACAACACTCTGCCACATCATTGGCAGAGGAATCAGCAGAACCAGCAGCAGCAGCAGCATCCACAGACAGCCTGAGAATGTCGACGACAGCAACGAGGCAACGACAGAGGCCCAGGCAAAGGGAATTCTCGTCTCTGCCATCGCCCATCAGCGATTGTGGATCATTAAAGTCTGCCTGCAACTTAATTGCTTTAATTTTAATATTGTTAGTCCATAAGGTAAGCCAAAACAAACCCACAAACATGCAAAAAGCAGAGAAAAAAATAACCAAAAAAACTTTAAGCCTTTAAAGCGAAATTTATGCGGGTGTTTGAAGGCAAAGTTGATTCAACTTTTGGCCAAAGGCTAGGGCCCACAGCTCCAGAATTATGATGGGGGACGTAAATAATGATGATTTGCCTTAATACCAACTCAGTGATTTATCAATTTGGAATGCAGCGGCTTTGGTGCTTAATAGGGATCGTTTTTTATGGGGGTAAATGCTTTGCAGATTGCCAGGAGAGAAGCTGGGGGTTTTGGCAGTAAAAAGGTTTGAAAATATTGAATAAGGATTCGAACGCTCTTCCAATTAAAAGTAGACATGCCAATGATTCAAGGAAATATATCTAGTAATTAAAAGAAGTTCAAGCATTGGCAGCCAAAAAGAATTTTGTATAGTTTATGCTCTGATTTTAATCAAATTTATTCAACCTAAAGAGGTTCCACATTCCGATAGACTCCGTCACAAAATTAGTCTTAAAATAAAGACATTTCCATGACTAAGAATTCCAGACAAACTACAGATACGCGAGGACCCTTTTTGGGGTAACCGATCCAGCCGATTCGTGGGATGAGCTACAAATCTTTCAAAACCATCTTTCCGAGATGGTTCCCACACCAGGCTGACCGTCGGCAACGGTAGTCCGGGGGCATAGCTGAAGTTTTTTTGGGGTGTAGCCGCCATAAAGTGTTACATAAAGTGCCTAAACATGTATTGAGATGCCAGCGGAGAGGCAGCCCCAGCCCAAGTCGAAGAAGGCAATTAAACAGGCAAAGAGGCACACAGAGGCACACACAGAGAGAGGTACATGCATATATGGCAACGATATGGGATGGGGGGATGGAGAGGCCAGCAACGGCAGCCAACGAACGGTTCAAAAATACATAAAAATTAATCGCTGCAGCAACGGTGGGAGAACACACCATAAACCCAAACAACAATTTGATTAATACGCAGGCGATCGCGAGAACCAGACTCAGACTTGGACATTAGAATCCAAGAAGCGAGAGAGACAGCGGCAGGGGCAATGGGTATGCATGGATATGCAAGACTTTGGGGCAATCAAATTGATTACACACATTTATCTGCCGCCAGAGCAGAGCAGGAGCCAGAGCAGAGCCTGAATCTCGGGGCAGGGGATTGAGTGCATTGATTTAGGGTAAGCGAGGCGATAAAAGTCGCCGGCAGCGCCGTCCGTGCGTCCGTCCGTCTGTCCGGCAAATGAGAAATGGTCAGCGGACAGAGGCAAACAGCCGAACTGCCGACTGCAACTATTTAGTTGTTAATGAAGTAAATAAAAGTTAAATATTTTGTAGCGGCGATTAATGGTTTAGTTCCAAGGAAACGCTGCCTTTAGTCAGTCGTAAAGATTCGCTACGATCAGCCCACGTCAAGTCGAATTAGCCCAGTTTTATTTTTCGTGTCAGAGGATCTCTCTCTCTCTCTCTGGCTCTCATTTGAGCTGACATTTATTGATCATAAGCTGCGTATTAAACGAACTGAGCGGCAGAAACGTAATGCCAAAAGATGCGAAATTCAGAAATGTACAAAAATCAACAAAAAGCCCCCCGCACATTCGAAAGGCAGTCAGCCGTCTGGAGGCAAATGAGTTGGCAAAATGAGCTCCCACGATGCTGGAGATGCTGGTCCCCGTGGATCTGTGGATTCACCGATTCGAACGCATTTATGGCCAACAAAACGTTCCGTTTCTTGGCCAACTGCAGCTTTAATTAAAATTTCATTTAATTTCACATCAATTTTGTGTGGCGGCTTCATTAAGCGACCTGTTTACATGTGGCGCCGCAGCACTAATTCCTTAAGCATTTTCGGGGGAACGCTTTATCTAATCGAATTGATTACGTCAAAAGTTTGTCTCGAATATTAGCGGATGCAGCCAGGGGCAGAAGGGGTCGAGAGCTCCTAGCCAGCAGCAGCTGCACTTGCCTCATGAATGAAGAGTGCCCAAAAGAAATGTGATAAATAAATAGTAAGCAGGCCTGAGAAACCGGTTCACATCGCTCGATCAAGAATCCAATCAGCCTCAAAGTCGTAGCCGGTCTTGGCCAAACAAAAGGAAATCTCACATGAAAACGCTAAGAGAAAAAGCCAAAGAACTGGCCGCAGAGTGGTGCAGTCGAAGAGTGGTAGATGGAGAGTCGGAGGGTTTGGAGGAGCAAGCAGTTGCATTTGATTGATCTATGGCATGATCAACAATGCATGCGGCTGGCCGGCCACATCAACTTCGAGATGAAGCCGCAAGATCGAAGCTGGAAGCTGGGAGCTGCCAGCCGGAGTTGAAGTAGAAGTTTTGGTTTTTTGTTGTTGTTGTGTGGTTGCGGCACAAGGTGCACAGGTGCAGGTGCAGACTATGGCTATGGCTGCGACTTTGGCGACGTCTTTGGCTCGAACTAAACTGGCTAATGCCGTTAGCCCAAGCCTCGCCGCCTGCCTGGCTAAATTGCAATTTATTTCTAATAAACTTATCAACACTGCCAGCTACCAAAGCCAATGACAATAAATTTTCTGAAATATGAAACCATAAAAGCCAGAAGTCCAGGCCTAAGAGTTTTCATTAGCATATTTTCCACGAAGCAACAGCAGCAGCAAAGAAGTCCCCAAAGAGGCCTTAAAACTACAAAGTTGATGTTCGCTTCCAGATTCGTTTCGAGGATGCAGCAGGAGCCAGTTTTCTGCAGTTCTTGTGGCTAAATTATGATAAGCGATTTGCCTGAGAATAGTTAAACTTTATGCACCATTTATCAGGCAGCAGCGAGTCTGGGAGTCGGCGATCTAATGTGTTATTAATTTTATGGCAAATGCTCCTATCGATAGGCTTTTGATTTGTGGCCAGAGCACCGCCACTATTTCCACTATTCAATATACAGGTCCGGTTCGGTTCGGGTCTCTCTCCTGCCGCTGATGGCAGACAAAAGCATTCTAAATTATACAAACTGTTGGATATCTCGTTTGATTAAGTGAACCGAAATGCTGGACTCCAATCTTCAGTACAGTTAGGCATTGCTTTGTATTGGGAAAAGATTTCTCATTATTTCTCGTGTATCAAACGCTCCTTTCATTTGCCTATCCAACGAAAACCCAAGTCTTGTGCGTGTAGTATGCCCCCTCACACCATTCCATCTCTCATTTTTTGTGTTTTTAATTAAAACCTCTACCGTGGAGCCCAATCAGAGCGCCCTAGGTGGCTTATTAGCTTTTAGAGCTCCAGCAGCAGCAGCAGATCCGATACGATGCGATCCGATCAGATCCATAAAGTGTTGAGCATATTATTCGATTTACAGAGTCGGAGTTGGGGGATGGCGTTGCTGGAAATCCAGCTGGGAATGCCTTTGGGATTCACCTATTTTGGGCCATGATTGATTTGAACGATTTGGGGGCTTGAAATTTGTTCGCTTGTTTCCCAAACCATTCGATAATCTTGTTTCACTTTGATAATCATGTTCCTGCTCTCTCTCTTACAGATATCCGCAGCTGGTAACTTTGAGCTGGAAATATTAGAAATCTCAAATACCAACAGCCATCTGCTGAGCGGCTACTGCTGCGGCATGCCACCAGAACTGAGAGCCACCAAGACGACGGGTAAGTCTTTAAATTCTTTCAACGAAAGTAGAGTTAATCTTAAGGTAGAGATTAAGGAAGATTTTGCTTTTGTGTACTTTAAATATTTCCCAGTTTCAACTAAGTTTTCTTGAGAGATTTCTGAGACATTTTCAGTGCATTTTTGTGCTGTAACTTTATGGATAAAAATTGTCCAAAATGTTGCTTTAATTTACCCTAAAACCTAAGACAACATTTATAAGAATTGTATCAGATCTGTAGAAGCTTGCTGTCCGCTTTCTTTCTTGCCTCAACTCAAGTAATTCCTATCCGAAAAAAACATGAATAATATATCCTCAAATTAAGTTCTTATCCCAAAGAAAGTAAAACCAGTTCAACATGCTGCGCGATTATTACATCATTTCTGGAATGCTATCTAATAAATAATATATAAATGAAGCACAATGTTTATTTGTCCCAAAAAAAAATAACAGAGAGGCGGTCAAGGTCTTTTGCCTCGCTTCTATCACAATTTGCATTCTTTTGTTTTATATTTTTTCTTAAATTACTCGAATTATGCAATCTCCGACAACGAACTTTGAACAGACTTATACGCGACTCTCCCTAGTATTAACGAGCATGATAAAGCATATAGTTAACGAATGCTCTTCTTTTAATGTTCTTGCAGGCTGCTCACCATGCACAACGGCATTCCGGCTGTGCCTGAAGGAGTACCAGACCACGGAGCAGGGTGCCAGCATATCGACGGGCTGCTCGTTTGGCAACTCCACCACCAAGATACTGGGCAGCTCCAGCTTTGTGCTCAGTGATCCGGGTGTGGGTGCCATTGTGTTACCCTTCACATTTCGCTGGACGGTAAGTTTTCGTCTAGTCTTGAGTACTTATCCAACGTTTCGGTTCGCTTAGCGGCGCAGTTCCCACCCCCAAAAGCAGGCGCTCTCTTACTCGCTCTCTCTCTCTAAGCACGCTTTTGGCACGAGCTCTTCGAGCTCTCATTTTCGCTGCGGGTCTAGCCTTTAGATAGCGGGAGCTCGGGTCGCGGGTTCTCGTCTCGGCTCTCGGTTCCGCATGGAGAGCAGCAGAGCTGAACGAAGCGCAGCGATAAGCCCGAGCCGGCAGCATAAATGTGAATGAGCCGCTGCTGCCCAGCCCGTGCCGCGGCGACTTGCAGTGATAAGAAATGTTCCATACATCATCTATGGGGAGTACCGGAGGGTGCACAGAATTTCTCTCTCTTTGGAGCACTTCCTGTAGCCCAAAGAAACATTCCAGCGTTCCATAAGCTGGCGTGACAAGCGGCTTAATACGAGAGCATCTCCCCCCACATCTTCCATTTAACCCTTCTTCGGTGTAGATGCTTCCGCCGGTAGCCGAAAAAAAAGCAATTAAAAATTGTGTTTCATGTTTTTATGTGTATTTTTGCCCTCACTGCTCGGCTGCTCGGCTGCTCCTCCGCTAAGCGGCTTTCGGTTAATTAAGTGAGCATAATGCGGGCTTATGACTGCCAAAATGGTAAGAAATAAAACGAAACAAGAACTGTGAAAAATACCAACAGAATAAACGTGGCCCCAGCGCGATCTGTGTATGGGACATTAACTCGGTTAAGGTACAAAAATGTAACCTGACGGGGCGTACGAGTGGTCCGGTGGCTGTTGAATTAAAAGTGTTGTACAACGCTGAGCATATATGCATGGCTGTTCGGTCTTGTGTTCTTTCGTTTGCTAACTTGGTTAACAATTACACGCCTTGGCCCGGCCCAAAACTAATGCCAGCAGGCAGTAGAATGCGCAGTCGCAGTCGCTGTTGACGCCAACGTTGGCATGCGCGTCGTCGTTAGGCAGTTCTCCCTGTGCCGCAGAGGAGAAGGAGAATGAATAGATGGAGGAGATGGAGGAGCTGGTGGTGTTGAGTCAGTCGCTGTGAAGCGAGCATGCGTCAGAGTCTTGGCTCTTGCTCTGGGTCTCAGTCTCCGTCTTCGTCTTTGGGGTTTGGGTCTCTGCCTCGTTGCTGGTTCTGTGCCACCACCACCACCACCACCGCCTTCGACTGTGCCCCTGTGCCGGCGCGCACAAGTCGTGGCCTGAAGTGCGGACAACCTGTTTCGTGGGAACATTACCTTGTCGCGCTTGTCGCTCGGCCGATGGCGATGGCGATACGTTACGCTTCGCTTTGGTTTCGCTTTAATCTTTGTTGCTTTTGCTTTTCCTTTTTTGCACCAGCATCGAGCTGAAAAATGCTCCACACATGTGGCGGACCCATGGACTCCGTCTTCGACTGGGTGCCCAAAACGAACGAAACCTGGCAAAATGTTTGCCCTGGCTGGTGGCAAATTCTGCATACAGACAGACCGACAGACAGACAGACAGTCGGCGGGGAGTGAGGGTGAGAGCACCCTCAAGAAGCCTTTCACAAACTCATGAAAATCTTCAAAAAATCACCTGAGTTTGTCCCTCCCTCTCTCTCTTTTGGCTTTTATTTTGTTGTATTTTGCTGCTGAAGCTGCCGATATGGGGACCAACAATTGTCCCACTTTTTATTGAATGACTTCTTTTTTGTTGTTGTATTTCTTCTTCTCCAACGTCTGATGATTGAGTGAATGGCATGTTAAAACTTATAAACATGACTTAGGAAATACTTCAAGCCGAGGTTGGTTCCCTCAAGCAGCGACTACGGGGTATACGAGTACATCCAATACTTGTCGAGGTGGTGGTGGTGGTGGTGGTGCCGGAGGTACATACATCATAACATCATCAAGCCTTCAGTGTAACTGTCAAACACCGTGTGGAGATCTGGTGTTTGGTGGCTTCTCTGCCTCTCTGTTTTGAGTTTCACTTGACAATATTTTCCAACTGCTTTTTTGAAGATTTTTTGGAGTGCGCGTGCGCAGCCATTGAGCATTCTCGAGTGGATTTTGTGTTGTGCGATCAATCGATGAATGACTGAACATAATAAAAATTGTATTTCGCTCTGTTTTGTGATCCATTTTGGCTGCCCCCACAAATGCGTTGCTTTTGTGCTTTCATTTTGAAACTGAAGACAAGGTTCTTGACATTGTGTTAACATTTCAGTGGCCAACTTGAGGTTTGTCTTGATAATTGCTACTTGATTTTGGAGCGAAAGAAAGGGTTTTTCCATCCTAATCATCCACCCCATTGGCTCGTGTTTGTGTCTCGCTTTTGATGAAATTTAATACCAAAACTCAACGCCATTTTCAATTGAGAAACTTCCTGCTGGATTTTAGCTCGAGCCAACCACCGGAACAGACCCACAAAATGACAACTCAAATTGAATTGAAATTTGATACGAAGCCCCCCAGTATCATCAATTGCAAACGGATGGAATGGATGGATGGATGAATGGTTGGATGGATTTAGCAAAGTGTGTCAAGTTGTTCTTGCTGCTTTGCAATTAGCCAATGTCTGACTGGGACTGATTTAGTGTCGCGTCGCCATGGGCAATTACATGGGAACAGAACAGCACAGAACAGCACAGAACAGATCTCTGGCCT
Source organism: Drosophila subobscura (assembly GCF_008121235.1). Lineage (NCBI taxonomy): Eukaryota > Metazoa > Arthropoda > Insecta > Diptera > Drosophilidae > Drosophila > Drosophila subobscura. The sequence continues at coordinate 22,210,163 of NC_048533.1, read as the reverse complement.
CGTCCAGTGCCACGATCCATGGCCTCCGCCTCCCACTGCTAAATGAGCATTTCCTGGCATCCAGCGGCGTCCAGCGGCATCCCCAGACAACGTCGTCGTTTAATTGCTTTTTGCCCAGCGAGAAATCTTCCTCAACGGCAAACGGCAAACGGCTCCAAGTCCAAGCAATTACAACAAACGGCGAATCTTCAATTTTTATAGGGCCCCAATGCAAAAAGGAGAAGAGGAGACGAACCAAAGGGGCAACAAAAGTAAATCTTAACTGCAAAGGTGATGGGACAGATTTCAGCAGCGAAGCTTTGATGCTCTGAAAGATCAAAGAATTAATCTGTACATTTGGATAAAAGTTGTTTGAGCTGGAGGGAGATTTTTAGCAGATTTTGGCATAAATAATATTTGTGTTTGCTGCTCAAAGCCGCTTCCTCTTGCTCATGTACCCCTCATTAAGTAGAGTATCCAAATAAAATGGAATTTGTTGTTGTATTTCGTTTTGGCCAATTGCTGCAATGCCATGGACATCGACATGGACACGGCCAGGCGATCTTGCTGTTTAGAAAGTCCAGCCTGGCTCTGGGTCTGGGGCTGAGTCTTGGATAAGTCTTGGCTCTTGTTGGGGGTCGTCGTAGTTGGCTTTGTCTTCTCCTGCGTGAAATTAAAGTGTTTTCCTTGGATATTTTCTTGCTCTTTTTGTTGCTTTGCATCTATCTGTTTGTTTGTTTGTTTGTCTGCTGTCTGATCGCTTTGTTTGTTTGTTTTTCTGTGTTTGCTGCTTGGCTGTCTTCATTTGCATTGGGGGCAGTCCGCATAGCAGTCCGACTCGACTTGAGATTAAACTGTCCATTAGCGTCAACGCAAAGTCAAACTTGAAAACCCCAAACTAAAGTTGCATTTTCTACTCCTTTTCCTTCTCTCTGTTCAATTACAGAAGTCGTTTACGCTGATACTGCAGGCGTTGGACATGTACAACACATCCTATCCAGGTAAGTGCGGTGGCAACTGTGGGGCTTGTCGACGCGAGGCATTTGGCTTAATTAGCCAGCGATGGTGGAGCCAAACGACAGCGATGCCAGTCGTGAAATGGTGCCAAACAACTAACTAAATTCTCTTCTCCCTCTGCCATGTCCAACTCCTTCGCTTTGGAACGCCAACGTTGATGCCACCCAAACAACCAACCAACCAACGACGACAACAACCAATTGTCATGCATCCAATTCAAACCTCTGCCACACACACAACACACACTCGGCAAATGCAGATGCGGAGAGGTTAATTGAAGAAACATCATACTCGGGCGTGATACTGCCATCGCCGGAGTGGAAGACACTGGACCACATTGGCCGCAATGCACGGATCACCTACCGCGTCCGGGTGCAATGCGCCGTTACCTACTACAACACGACCTGCACGACCTTCTGCCGTCCGCGCGACGATCAGTTTGGACACTATGCCTGCGGCTCAGAGGGTCAGAAGCTCTGCCTCAATGGCTGGCAGGGCGTCAACTGTGAGGAGGCCATCTGCAAGACCGGCTGTGATCCCGTCCATGGCAAGTGTGACCGACCCGGCGAATGCGAGTAAGTGGTCAAGTTTTCAACATTGTAATTACACGCACTCGAACCCCCCAACTGGAAACCCCCATTTAACGATGTGATTATGACACTTTTTGCATCTGGCGAAGCGACTTAATGGCTGCGAGAGGGGAACGGGTACGGGCATCGGCACACTGTTATAATGGCCAAGAGACGAGAGCCAAGAGCCAAGAGCTCCGAGTGTGGTTTGTTTTCTTTTTATGTGATCAGCAGAGAAATGGGTTCTATGGCTAGGCCGCTGCTCAGTTTGTTTTTCTCTTTTTGTGTTTTTGTGAGCCATCAACGGATGTGTGAAATAGCTGCCAGAGTTTCTCTCACATGAACGGAGTTGCAAATGATCAACCAGCCAGCAGACAGATCGACTGTGCAGAGCATCGATCTAATCGCGTTCCTAATCAATCGCAAAATGAAGCGAATTCCGCATTCCAATTGCGATTCCCATTGCCATGCCAATTCCTTATTAAATTGTTCTCACCCGGGAACTGCCCCATTGGGGGAGATAACCCCGAAGAGCCTCGCCCGTGGCTAGTGCTATAAAGTTGTAACCAACTTTTATAATCTGCAATCAAGTAAGAACCAGAGAGACTTAGTCTCTGGAGAGCTCTGTAGAGCACTCCTCGGCTCAAGTTCAGTCTAATCAAACGCCCTCACGATGGCCAAATGCTGATCGTCGCTGCCCGCCCCATGGAATGGTCATGCACAGCCGCAGCCGCAGCCACAGCCACAGACAACATTGCAACAGCCACAGGCGGTTGTGGCACGAAAAAACGTTTGTGTGCCTCGGTTGTTCCTGTTGCTGTTGCCGTTGTTAATGTTCCAGCGTAACACAGAATACGTGAGCCAGCGGCCATGATTGCATTTTTGCTTGGCATCATGATGCGCTGCTCCATGGCAGCTCCCCTCTGGCCGCTCTTCCTGCCTCTGGCATGGGTCCTGTGCCGATTCTAAATAGCAATAATTAGTGTGGCCTAGAAAGCATCAAAGCCAAAGCAACAGATGCCTGTCCAAGGCACAGATTTCCGCTCTGGCGGAACAACAATTATAAGCAAGAAGAAAAATTACTTTGCTGTTTGCACGTTGCTCTGGCTCTGGTCCAGGTCGGAGCTAGATTCGTTTACAGATAACAACAGGCTGCTGTTTTAATGAAATCATAAATTATGGACATCGAACAACGATGTCGACTGTCGGCTGGCCGATTGTTGGCCAGGGGTCTTGGGAGGCTGGCAACTCCTCTGTCCTATCGCTGGCAACGTCATGCCTGGAGCTTGTAGAGTTAGCACCTCGGCTGGCGGCTGGCAGCGATAACTGGATGGCCGGGCAATTTAACTTTGATCCCTCTGCACTTTGGCGTGTTGCAGCGATAAAATCTTAGCAGCTGAAGGAGCAGCGGTCCAAGTGGCAGCAGCCAACTTCTCTGCCACTCTAGCATTTGATGCATCAAGGCCAAAGTTCAAAGTGACCCAATTCGGTGGTGGCCAAATGCGTTCCCAGGCCCAAATTGAAATGTCTACGAAAAAACGAATGATCCAAGGGGAAGTGGATGAATGTTTTCCCCAGATACGGAGGATAACCCCACCAGAGATTGGTCGCAGTCGCAGTCCCCTTCCAATTAGGCCAACAACCAAGGCAACCCATTAGGGTTCTCTACGCTCAATTAGTGCTGTGCCCAGCCCCAACTCATCAACGTTTTGCACAACGTTTTTCTCTCTTTCTCATCACAGATGCCGACCCGGCTGGCGTGGCCCGTTGTGCAACGAGTGCATGGTCTATCCCGGCTGCAAGCATGGCTCCTGCAATGGCAGCGCCTGGAAGTGCGTCTGCGACACCAATTGGGGTGGCATACTGTGCGATCAAGGTAAGTGACCCAAGACCAAGCAATTACCAGATCCACATCTGGCAAGCAGTCTGGGAATGGACTGGAACGCGGCATCATCGATAATATCGAGGCTGCAACTGGCAGTGTGTCCGACCGTGGCTGAACATATTTCATAGTTTTGTTCGCTCTGCTCTCGACAGATTTAAATTACTGTGGCACCCATGAACCCTGCAAGCATGGCGGCACCTGCGAGAACACTGCCCCGGATCAATATCGCTGCACATGCGCCGAGGGACTCTCGGGCGAACAGTGTGAGATTGTGGAGCATCCGTGTGCCACACAGCCGTGCCGCAATGGCGGCACATGTACGCTCAAGGTAAGCCCTCAATTTATAGACATTTTCGCAGTGCCATAAAATAATTTAATATCCCAACGCCGTCTATCCTCGCTCTTCTCGCTCTCCCTACTAGCAGCCGATGAATGCAACGCGTCCGCCAGTGTATCGCATCATGCGTGGCATGAGCACTTCCATGGGCAGGCCGATAAGCCGTCGCAATTCAATACGTAGCCTGGCCAATCTGCGCCTGGAGTCACAGAATGGCAGCACCGGCGGTGCCTTGGGCTCCTCCCCAGGCCTGCCACTGAAGCCGCTGGTCGCTGAATTTACTTGCGGCTGTGCGGCCGGCTGGACGGGCCCAACATGCGAAATAAGTGAGTTTTGATTTAATTTTATTCTGCAGCACGCGATTAGCCACACAGCAACAGACACAACAGCTGGAGAGCTTCTCTTAGCAGTTACCTAAGCTAGTTGCTGCTGCTGCTGCTGCTGCTGCTGCTGCCACTGCTGGATGTTGCCGCTCGATCATGCAATTGAGCACACACGCATTTGACTGTAGCGAAATGAAATGAAATGAAACGTAGCACGCACAGGCAGTCGGTCCGCTTGCCGTTTCTTTTTATTTTGTTTTGATTGCTGTTGTCTGTTGCACGGGTGGCCAGCAAATTTGGTTCGATTCGGTTTTGCATTCCAATTGGAGCACGACGGAAAACACATTCACCAGCAACTATGCAATGAGCTAAAAGCTAATTGAGTTGCCGTTCCCCAAAAGCGAAAGAAATAACAGCAGATGGCAAAGTAATTGAAGGGCCGGACTCTTTCAATTATTGTTAGTAGAAGTCTATTCGTAGTGTATTACACTATTATGATTTTCACGCGTTCTCTTCAAGTCTCTTTTTTGTATTCTTTGTCGATTCCTTTTCCAACTCTGATCCGTTAGGTGTGACCGTACATTCATATCGATATAATACCAGCAGAGCAGGCACTCTAATATCTGCCTTGCATTGGCCCAATTAAATTTTGTGTTTCTTTGGCACTAATTACGTTGAAAGTTTCCCTGAAATTCCTGCTGAGCTGCAGAATTCGTTGCTAATGGCATGCCAAGGGTCAGAACTTTAGTTTTTGGGGGCGCTGCTTATCAGTTTTCGCACAAAAGCAAACAAATGAGTTGCGTGCAGCAGGAGCAGCTGAGCCAAGAACAAGCCAAAAGGAAGGAAGCGACCAGCCAAAAGATTTCAGCAAACTGATAAGCCAGGCACGCAGACGCTGGCTACCAATACTTATAGGATAAACATACATATATGTATGTATATAATATATATATGTTGTCCATCCACCATGTCAGTTCAATGACTTAGGCTTGAAGCTGTAGCTTAAGCCGCTGCTCTGGGAAAAGCCACCTGCTCGTCGGAGCATCTTCAACAACAAAATCAACACATTTGCACTTGAGCTCGGGGATGGCACTTAACCAATCTCTCTGTTTGCTCCTCTCTTTTTGTTGTTCCCAGATATCGACGAATGCGCCGGAGGTCCCTGCGAGCATGGTGGCACTTGCGTCGATCTAATCGGCGGATTTCGCTGCGAATGCCCGCCCGAGTGGCGCGCCGATGTCTGCCAGTTGGACGTGAACGAATGCGAGGTTCCCCATGCAGCCCAGGTCGGTGCTGCCAACACTCTGCTGACGACGACAGCCAGCGCCGTCATTGGGAGTAATCTGAGCAGCTCGGCGGCATTGCTGGCAGCGCTGACCAGTGCGGTGGCTGCCTCGAATGCTGCCTCCACCATTGGGCCCTGCATCAATGCCCGCGCATGCATCAATGAGCCGGGATCCTTCTCGTGCGAGTGCCTCGAGGGCTGGGGCGGTGCCACCTGCGCGGAGAACCTCGATGATTGCGTGGGACAGTGCAAGAACGGTGCCAGCTGCATTGATCTGGTGAATGACTACCGTTGCGCCTGCCGCACCGGCTACACGGGACGCGACTGTGAAACAGACATCGATGAGTGTGCCGCCTCCCCCTGCCGCAACGGTGGCGAGTGCGTGGACATGATTGGCAAATTCAATTGCATTTGTCCGCTGGGATACTCTGGCTCACTCTGCGAGGAAGCCAAGGACCACTGCACACCATCGCCGTGCCTGCAAGGACGCTGCCTGAACACGCCCGGCAGCTACTACTGCCACTGTCCGCCAGATCGCGCTGGCAAACATTGCGAACAGTTGCGTCCACTCTGCTCCCAGCCGCCCTGCAATGGTGAGTTTTAGAACCATGGGAACCGATTCTCAGAGCCGTCATTAAGCCCATCAATCCTGTCTCGAGCGCTTTTTGTCCCTGATCCTAGCCGCAGCTATGGAATAATAAGCCTAATCATGTCTTCTTCCACAGAGGGCTGCTTTGCCAATGTCACAGGAATGGGAACGGGGACAGGAATAGCTGCAACAGCAGCAGCGGGTACAACGACTAAGACAACAACGACAACGACAACCATGACGACACCGAGCGGTCTGCCCTGCAGCGGTCATGGCAGCTGCGAGATGAGCGACGTGGGCACCTTCTGCAAATGTCATGTGGGCCACACCGGCACCTTCTGCGAGCACAGTGAGTAATCAGCAAAGGGGAAGCGACGAAGGAAACAGCGAACTCAGCGAAACTCATTAACTTTCTGCAGATCTCAACGAATGCTCGCCGAATCCTTGTCGAAATGGTGGAATTTGCCTTGACGGTGACGGCGACTTTACATGCGAGTGCATGTCGGGTTGGACAGGTGAGTCGAGAGTCGAGTTTGAGTCGCAGTCTTCGGTTGAGTCTTCCTCTGAGTCTCGCGGCAGCAGCACCCCCTTTAAGCGGCCGCCAAAGTGAACGTCAAAGCGTTGCAACAAGTGCAGGCCGCTGGCATGGTTTTTTGTGATGTGTTAGGCTGTTGCTTACTTTCCTGCCCATGCCGAAGCATCGCACACCCTTTGGGTCCAGTTGTGTGAACAAAATCAGAGGGCAAAAGATTATCGAAAGTAGTTCTGCCAGGCAGTGAGAGTAGTTCTGAAAGTTAACCAGGTGACTGCTCTGCAATGCCCTGAAATATTAGCTGTCGTTTGTCTGCCACGCAATAGTCAAGCGACTCTTTTTTCGGTGAGCGCATTAAAACCTGCTATAAGCCGACTCGCGGACTGACTCCGGCTGGCAGGCGCATTATCAACGCTTGGGGGGCTCTAAATGGGCGCGAGTGAGAAGAGTTTGGCCACATTAAAAGCTCACCGACACAAAGAGGAGAGCATACACATACACACACACACAGAGAGAGCCGCCGCTGTTCGCGTCGGTCGCATTTATTTGAACATTGAAAGTTTGCAGTCATTACGGCTTCAAATTGAAGCGAATGCGCGCGCGGCTTTCGGAAAAAAAACTACGAGCCATGAGCTTCGATTGTAGCATTTGCCACATGTGGCAGAGCGGAGTGCCCAGAGCTGCAGCAATGGGGGGTAAAAGTGCCAGCCAAAAACCTCGGCGCATGATTTATTTTTGTTTTTAAATTGCGATTTGCATATTTCACGCGTTTCGCTTTTTTGTCACAGACACAGTCACAGATGGAGGAGATACAGATATAGAAAATGAAAATAGATACGAAAACAATTTAGTTACAGATACAGCAGACATCGATCTATGTCAGCGCACTTTTACTTTTTCAATTAGTTCAAGCCATGGCTCGGGGGGTCACGGCAATCCTCCGCCTTCTCCTTTCGTTTGCGAATAAAAATCTCCCACAGTTCGTTGTCTAAGTCTTGGGTTTCGTCTCTCCCTTTTCAGGCAAACGCTGCTCGGAGCGCGCCACTGGCTGCTATGCCGGACAGTGCCAGAACGGAGGAACCTGCATGCCTGGAGCGCCGGACAAGGCCTTGCAGCCGCACTGCCGCTGTGCACCCGGCTGGACGGGTTTGTTCTGCGCGGAGTCCATCGATCAGTGCCGCGGACAGCCGTGCCACAATGGCGGAACCTGCGAGTCGGGTGCGGGCTGGTTTCGCTGCCTGTGCGCCCAGGGCTTCTCCGGTCCCGATTGCCGCATCAATGTGAACGAATGCTCGCCGCAACCGTGCCAGGGTGGTGCCACCTGCATCGATGGCATTGGCGGCTACAGCTGCATCTGTCCCGCCGGTCGCCATGGATTGCGCTGTGAGATATGTAAGTTGGAGAACTCAATCCTACACTGACAGAGTGCTCTAATTTGTGTGTGTTGTTTCTGCCTTTAGTGCTCTCCGATCCAAAGTCTGCCTGCTTGAATGCCAGCAACACAATCTCCCCCTATGCGGCGCTCAATCAGAGCCAGAACTGGCTGGACACTGCCCTGTCCGGTCGCAGCGAGGACGATGAGCACTGCAATGCGTGCGTGTGCGAGAATGGCACCTCACGCTGCACCAATCTGTGGTGCGGCTTGCCCAACTGCTACAAGCTGGATCCGCTCTCGAAGTCATCGAATCTGTCGGGTGTCTGCAAGCTGCACGAGGTGTGTGTGCCGGCTCTCAGCGAGACGTGCCTATCGCCACCTTGCAACATGCGCGGCGACTGTCGGGCCCTGGAGCCATCGAGGCGTGTCGCTCCACCCAGTCTGCCGGCAAAGGCCAGCTGCTGGCCCAACCAGGCGCTGGTCAACGAGAACTGCGCGCGCCTCACCATTCTCCTCGACTTGGAGCGCGTGGGCAGGGGCGCCTCGGTGGAGGGGCTGTGCTCGCTGGTGCGTGTGCTGCTGGCAGCGCAGCTGGTCAAGCTGGAGGCACCCAATGCGCCCAGCCAGGAGCAGGGTCTGCTCATGGTGCTGTGCGATCTCAAGAGCGGCTCCAATGACACCATCGAACTGACAGTGGTAAGTCCGAGTGCCACAGGATCTTCCTAGAGCTACTATAACTTTCCTTTCCTTGCAGTCATCCAGCAAACTGAATGATCCCCAGCTGCCAGTGGCTGTGGCCTTGCTGGGAGAGCTGCTCAGCTCGCGGCAGTTGAATGGCATTCAGCGGCGCAAGGAACTGGAGCTGCAGCATGCCAAGCTGGCGGCACTCACTTCCATACTGGAGGTCAAACTGGAGACGGCTCGTGTGGCCGATGGCTCCGGTCATAGCCTCCTCATTGGTGTCCTCTGTGGCGTCTTCATTGTTCTCGTGGGATTCTCCATATTCATCAGCCTCTACTGGAAGCAGCGCCTGGCCTATCGCAGCAGCTCGGGCATGAATCTGACGCCATCGTTGGACGCGCTGCGGCACGAGGAGGAGAAATCCAACAATCTGCAGAACGAGGAGAACCTGCGCAGGTACACGAATCCCCTGAAGGGCAGCACCAGCTCCCTGCGGGCCACCACGGGCATGGAACTGAGCCTCAATCCCGCACCAGAGCTGGCAGCATCGGCGGCCAGTGGTTCGGCGCTGCATCGCTCCCAGCCGCTGTTTCCGCCGTGCGATTTCGAGCGTGAACTGGACTCCAGCACGGGCCTGAAGCAGGCGCATAAGCGGGGCTCTCAGATCCTGCTGCACAAGACACAGAATCTGGACATGAAGAAGAATACGGTGGGATCGCTGGACAGTCCGCGGAAGGACTTTGGCAAGCGATCAATCAACTGCAAGTCACTGCCGCCGCCAGCGTGTGACATCGATGGCGTCGATGTCCTAACCACTGTGATGGTCTAGCGGGGGCCTACTCTCTCTCTCTCTCTGTGCCGTGATCTCACCAACCGCCCAGACACCCCTCAGCGCTCAACGCTCACCGCTCAAAAAAGTTCCAATTTTGCCACAGCACGGGGCGCGATCTTCCAAGTGCATTAGTAGAATCTCTAGGGGAGTGGCAATGAATGAGTTAACAAAGTTATGTTCAAGTAGTGCTCCCACAGAGATGCCCAATTAGTTAGTTAGTTAGTTTAGTTTAGTTAGTTTGCCGCTCTACGGTTAGTGTAATTTCCGAAAACTCTTCTCTTCTCGCTAAGCAACAGACATCCTACTCAGTGTGATATTTAGTGTAACCCAGAAGCGCATTTACTCGTATTCGTATGTGCACTCATATAACAATTAATTAAACAATTCAAGATATGTGTACATATATGTGAAAGTTATGTACATATGTATGCGCGCTCTATACGATAGTTGTAAGCTGTAAATACTGTAAATTAGCAGTTACCGTTATTGTATTTGTGTCGATAGTTAACCCTAGTAAGCCCCCTACATAAATTATAAGCACCCCCCAAGCCGCAACATGTTGGACTTTAAAAGTTGTTTGCAATTGTACGCAATAATTAGTGTAAGTAAACAATTAAGCATTAAAGAAAATTAAGATTCAGCAGATGTATTTTATTGTGTATTATATAGCGAGATACGTGTATGTGTGTGTAGTAATATTTATTTATTATTTTAACATTGATCTAGCAGCAATAAAGCAAATACGAATAAAGTTAGTAAAAGATAAAACAATTTTCTAATAACTGGAGTGAAAGTATTTACACGACTAATGGGAGCCAATCAATGCATACTCTTCGCAGCACTGGAAAGAGAGGGACAGCAGAGCATTTCCTGTCGATCAGAAATATGTGTGTTTGTGTCCATTTGAAATATGCGCTAATTGAATGTGAAAAGCCAAATTGCAAGTCGGGCAAGTCGAGGAACAATGCCACAGAGGAGGAGACACGCAGAAACAGAAACAGCAAAGACATCGAAACAGATCAGCAGAGAAAAAAAGAGCGACCGAAAAGCAAAGAAAGCGAAATCGGGAATTGGGAATCGAGCAATGCATTTTGCGTTGTTTGGTTTCTAATTAAAATACCAAAAAGAGCACAGCCAGCAGACAGACAAACACACAGAGCCGAAAACTAAACCCAACGGATGATCAAGGTGCAGAGGCCAGCAGCAGCAGCCTCCTCCAACGTGCGTAAATTTCGTCAGCGGTAAACTTGGCTCAAAAACAAAACGAAATGAAGCAGAAAATGCCAGGAATTTTCGCTTGATTGTGGTTGTGCCTCTCTGTCGCCTTCACTCCACGCAGTTCCTCTGAGTGTTTTATTTAGTTATTGAACAGTGGTATCCTGTACCCTGGCCTCGGTAGCTGCCGCCCTTTTGGGACGACCGCCGCCTCAGAGGCGAAATTTTAGCGGAATTTTTGGCGCTTTTTTTGTTGCCAGTTGTTTCGGTTCTTTTTTTTAATTAACGCGCGATACGTTTTCAAGTTTTGGAGGTCCGAAGAGCAGAGCACAGCACATGATGGGCATATAACTCATTGGAATTATGGAGGAAAGAGCAAAAGCCGAGGAGAACCCAAGCCAAGACAAGGCAACAGACAGGCGGCCAAGGAGGAGCAGCGAGAACAGAACGTACATAAACTTTATCCGTCTATAATCTAAATATGTTTCTCTCTGTTGCTCTTCTTCGTTGTTGTCGTGGCTGTTGCAACAATTTGCTGCAAATTGAAAGCCAATTACGTTGTTTGCAGCATGCCAAGGCAGCGGCAGCCGCAGCCACAGCCACAGCCAACGATGCCCAGGACCAGGCTGCAGCCGCGACCGGTGCCAGGCCATGCCATACCACAGACCAGCCACAGATCCACGGCAGACAGGCACAAAATTGCGAGGCACACACAGCGCTTGTAGACGACATAAATATCAAATACAGGTCCATAAATTTGAAACCAATTAGCCAACTTAAATTGATAATAGTTGCTGTTACCGCCGTTGTTGTAGCTGCCGCTGCTGCCGTTGGTTCAGGGCATGGCATGGTCTAGCATTTGCCTATTGGCCGCAGGAAGCTGTCGCCGCAGTGATGCCTGGTGGACTCTTCTCAACAAGATCCGCTAATGGCAGTGCCATTCGATGACATACGTCGTTCGTGGTGAGCCGCCAATTTTCGTTTCGTCCGACAATTGCTGGCCATATATGCAACAGCAGCAGCAGCAGCAGCAACAAGAGAAACTGCAGCGTCTCATATGTCTCATGTCGTGCCTGTCGTGTCGTTCTAATCACAATTGCCTGGCCTCCTCCACTGCCGCTGCTGCTGCGCCTTTTTATGGCGCTTTTATGCAAAACAACTTAATTTCAATCCTCAATCCGCTTGCAACAATGCGGCGCGTAAAATATGCACTCGCAGCGAGGCAGCAAGGCAGGCTGGCAGACAGAAGGAGCAACAGCAACAGCAGCAGCAACGACAGCCAAAACGAAAGACTTTGGCCAACAAAGTTGTACAAATGTTTTGTCCATTTGCCTGTGTGTGTCGAGCTGTTATAGAAAATTATCTTAAACTGATTTGATATATATTCAAATAGGCGATGTGCGACACATGTTGCTGCTGTTACATGCAACATTTGCCGTATTTGTTGCACGCAGAAGCCAGAGGAGCCACAAGCAGCAGCAACTTGCCAGGTCGCTTGCCTGGTAGCCAGTTCGTTGTTATTTGTATGAAATGCAATGGATAACATCGCTTACAGTAAACGTTTAGTTTGTGTTTTAATTAAAATATTTTCATTTCCCCCGTGGCAGGCACCGGGAGACGGCCGGCCCGGCCAGGAGATTGCAGCTGAAAATAGCAGACACGCTGGGAGCTGCATCAAGATCCAGGCACATCCGTGTCGCTGTGGCCGACAAGTGGCATTTATAAGCAACATTATAAACTAATTTAGTAGCGCCAATTGATTGGCTAATAGAGCTGATGGAAAGTACCAGGGAAACCCAACTTTTCCATGATAGAATCTCAGCTTTAAGAGTCAATCCTCCAAGCAATTTAGTTGCCCCCTCAACTAATTGATTAACCAACTAGAAACGCGTAACCCTAATAGCCCACAAAAACAATGAAAAAACCCGTGTCTAAGCTGAGCTGAAAAATCACCCATTTGAGGCAGAACCACACGCTTTATAAATGTCGGAGGCGACATTAATGTACCACATTTATCTAATTAGACAAGCGTTCGGCGGCGCAAGATGCCCTGAGAGCCCCGCTTAATGTCTCACGCCAAATAAATTAATCAACTAATTGATGAGCATAAATTACGTGTATGCAAATGAGCAGAGCAGACGCTTATTGATGGCCAAACTGAATTAGATTGGCCAAATGAGTCGAGCAGAGCTCAGGCCATCAGATGGCCACCCACTGTGCAAGATTTGGCCACTCTCCAACACTCTTTATGTTGCTCTCTCTTTCGGCAATCCAATCGAAGTGCAGCGTACAACTCAATTAATAACAATTTCTGAGAACAATAAGGCAGGAGGCAGGCCAGGCAATCCTTTTTGGCCAACATTTGATTATCTCATGGCGGTTGTGGCTCTCTCGAGTAGTGGTTGGTGGCTACCCGCCGCTATCGGGTGCTGCCATCGAGGCAGCCAGTACGTCCGTCCGTCCGTCTGTCTTTCGGTCGCTTCGCAGTGTGGCGGAATTAGCCGGCTCTCGCCTGAACTGAACTTTGGCTGTGGTGCACGAGGTCGTGGCCAAATTGCCAGGCCATGCACAGCGGAATGTTTGTTGCCTTCCTTTTTTTTTTCGTTCACTTCACTTCATTTCTGTTTTGTTTTTTGTTTGGTTTTAATTGAAACCCGTACGAAATGGAAAATAGAAAATGGACTTTCAACTTGCGCCAGCAGCTCCAGCTCGGTAAATTAGCCAACAGACTATTTCTAATTTCTGCGGCCCCAGGGACCGGAGTCGGAGTTGAAGTTGAAGTCGGGGTCGGGTCTGCCCTGCAGTGCATTTGGAGGGCATTTGGAAATTTATGGCGGGCCAGGCGGTGTCGAAAATAGCGCCAGCGACAGGCGAGCGATGACGACCACGACGACTAAGACGATGCGAGGCTGATGTTGATGGCTTTTGCAAGTTTAAGTTACTTTCTAATAATGTAGCGAAGAAAACAACTGCGATGGCAGCGATGTGGATGTGGATGTGGATGTAGGATGAGGATGAAGCTGATGCTGAGGATGCATTGCACACGAAAGTCATAAGCGCAGCCGAGGCAATTAAGTTCGAGCGACAAGTTGCGCTGCTGGAAGCCGCCAGGAAACTGCAACGGGCAACGGCATCGGGCTGGCTGGCTGGGAGGGTGTGCAGCTGTAGTTACATGTTTATGGCTCGAAACGGATTGCACGTAATGGGATTTGTGCTGAGCGACAGCGATAGCCTGTGACTACAGCCAGCCCAGGTTCAGCATCGAGTTCGAGCTTGGGCTCGAGCTTCCACGGCAGTTTCAACTCCAGCGCCTCAATAAAGCCGATCGCATTACCAATTAGGCGTGCACACTCGGCTAAACAGCCTCCTCCTTGTTGGCCAGTGGAAATTGAATTAGTTGTCGCTGCATATGCGTGACTTGCCTTCGCTCGTATGAGCCAGTTCTGGTTTGGCTTGGGCTTTGGCTTGGTTTGGGTGTCGCTGCTCGAACGTAGCGTCCGTATGTGTAAACATTTTTTACACTTTGCCACATTCCTGCGTCGCGCGCATAAATCAGCCTGTGCTCGCCTGTCAATCTGCAACTGCAACGCCATTGATAGCATCGTCGTCGCAGTCGTTGTCGCCAGAGTGGCTTCGAGTGGTGCTTTTAGCAAGTGTTCAGCACCTGGCTGCATGGCTGCCTGGCTGGGTGTGCGCCGCCAGTTGTGGCTATGCCATGCCATTTTCTGTGCCAATGGGAATTATGGCAACTGCCTGGGGATCCTGTTTAGCCATTTTCCATCTCTCTGCAGTCATGCGAAAAATTGTATCAACTGGAGCGGGGAGTGGGGAGTGGAACTCATCGTTTGACTGATTGAGAGCGCAATTAAGCCGTGAACAACATTTGCCGCCAATCTATTATTCATTATCATTATCCAACTAAAAGTAAAAGTACAATCTACCAGCCTGGCCTTAATCCTTGACTAATCTGCTTGTTTTCCACAACTTTCCCAGTGAGCACTGGCCGCTGCGTGAAAACCAGATGCGCTCGTTGATCAAGTGCGAATACAGATCCCCCAGGGCGGGCACGACATGGAATTGCCGGCCGATACACCGATGCGTCAGCACATTGGTGACGACCCACTGTCACGGAGATACACAAAACTGGATTATTCAAGTCATTGGCAAACTTACAGCCGGACTTACAGCCACTGGGTGTTCGCGCTGCAGTCGCCTCATGCTTTGCAGCAGCTCCAGGAGCAGCTCGAAGCGCTGGGCGCCATCCTCCAGCATGCGCAGGGAAAACGCTAGCGAATCGATCACAATCACTTTTATCTGCAGAACAGGCAGGCGGGATCTTGAGTAAACAATTCAGTGAGCACGCATACATTAACATACATTTGGATGGGCAATCAGGTGCCGGTGAGAGCTCAGGACGGTGGCCATCAACTGGACTGCATCCGGGCAGCTCACGTAGTGAATGTTTTGCAGCATTTTGGACGCCTGAAAATCAGGTGCTTTGTGCTTATATTGCCTCTCCAGGTCTTCCGCCAGTTCTGCAGGTTAACAGGGTGTACATTTACATGAGATTCGACATTTAACTGAGGAACCACGCACCTTGCAATCTGTCTGGATGGAAATCCCGTCGGGTATCGATGAAAAGTGCTGCACCCTCCAAGCCGCCAGCAGATTTAGGTATTTGCACATTCAAGCATAGCTGCAGGCTAAAGAAACAACAGTCAAACATCATATAAAGCATAATTAATCATACATAAACGTAATTTACCACATTTTTGTTTTGCCGGTGCCCGAATTTCCAACCAATTCGGTTATTTGTCGCAAGGCAATTCCACCGCCCAAGTGTCTATCCAGACCTTTGTGACCCGTTGTAATCCTTGATTGGCTATCTCTTTGCAATATGTCCAAGCACGAGTTACTAAATAGATTTAACTTGTTCGACGATGAACTTGCATTTTCCATAGCCGCCAAAAATTGAAATATAAACAAAAAACAGCTGCTTGACACATAACTTGCATGAGCTGGCTGCTATGATACTTCTGAAACATTTTACAGCCCTGCGGGACTGTTTTATACGGACTACCTCAACACAATGTAAGAATTGGTTTAAATTCTCTTTAAAAAGTCAATTGCTTTACAATTTACTATCTTATTTATAGCGTATAAAATGTAGAGTGGGATACTTGACTGAAATCTTTTTCCGTTAGCCAGCACCTGATTGTTTTGCAGCCCTGCGCCTACCATATGTTCTTTGTTGACAGCCCACTTGCATTTTAATTCGTGGTTTGGCATTGGACTTTAGTCATTCGTAATTCAAAAAATGTTCAACCTTAAGCAACTAGCCACTCAGCTGTATCGCCAGTATGCACTGATCACATGCATTAACATGCTAGAGCCTTGGGAGAGGAAGCTAATCAGTGAGTAAATGTGGTTTTAATACGTTCAAATTTTTCTGATGGAGAATTTGCATTTTCGTAGATGGTTTCTTCCTGGTCATGCTGGCACTGGTGTTCTTCTCCAGCTATTGGTATCTGCCCAACTATCTGCAGAACCTACTTCAGGTTCTCACACCGCCCGCTTGGTCTGGTCAGACGGAAAATGTCGCCTATGTGGCACAGAAAATGGGCACAAGCTGAGCTTCCACCCAACTGCAGCCGTAAACAACAATAACCAACTAAACATTAATACTCTACCAATTGAAAAGACAACTAGAATGTAAAGAAAATGCCATTGTGATTTATTTTGACTGGTCCAGAATCTGTAAATAATTAATTGTGCCAAACCAAATTCGCTTGCCCCACTGCACGACCCTTTTCCTGTGTCGCACGATCAGAAAAACGGCCTCCACCATGCGCAGCGCGGAGGTGTTGAAGAACAGACCCACCAGGCCGCCCAAGGAGACTGCAAGAGGAGATTTAAGCGTTCATTGGAGTGTCCATCTGATCTGCCCGCTGCTTACTCAAGAAATCCAAAATGGTCTTCGACACACGCCGAACATAACGCTGCGTGGGCAGCTCCACGAGTGCCACACGCACTTTGGAGACTTCCTCCGCATCCTCATCATCGCTGAAGGAAGAAGAGAAATTCCATAAACTGAGGGCTTACTAGGACCGTGGCCCACTCACCTGTCTGCGGAGTTGTAAATAATATTATACTCGGGCTCCTCGCACGCGCTCATGCACTCGCAGGACTTGCGCTCCATCATTAGCTTCTCCCTGACTTTGGTCAAGCAAATCAAACCACGATAGTCGCAGACGGGCAGTGAGTTCTGCCCGGGCACTGCCATAAAGTGATTCGTGCAGTTGCAGTTGACGAGCTGCAGCAGAACGGTGCACTCCACCACGCAGCCCGAGTAGCTGTAGAACTCGTAGATGCCCTGACGATCGGCGACGTGCTCGTGGCCATAGCGACAACGCCGCTGCTCCATGCTCAAGTCCTGCACGCTCTCGTCGTTGTGCACTTCGATGACGTTCAGCACGAGCTCCTTGAAGTGGCCAAGCAGCACCGTTTCGCGAATCATGCCCTCGGACAGCTGAAAGGGCACATCGATGGGCGCGTGCACATAAAGCTGAACATCCGCAGCAGCATTGAATGTGAGATGTCCAGGGCCCGTCATGCGGTTGTTTGTGTACTGCACAGGGGCCACCTTGCGCGCCTGATGGGAGTTGAAGGAGTAGCACAATCCGTACTCCGTGGGCAGCGGCAGGAACTCATCGCAGCAGTCGAACAGCTGGTTCAGGTAGCTGCAGTTGACAATCAACTGATGGCACTTGGTGCGGAACTGCAAGGCGACAGATTGTGAAAGGGAAATCGAACTACCCTCCGGGTTGAACCTACCGCTTCCAGGAGCAGCGTGTAGTTTGCGGGGCAGCGCAGCTTGGCGCAGTTCTCGCAGCTGCTGCAGACGCCACGATAGAACACAATCTCGCTGATAAAGTCATCGATGTGCATTTCATGCTCGCTGCCAAAGTGACTGTCACTCAGCTCCCAAATCTTCTCAGCGTTGTAAATCTCGCACACGGTGATGGCCGGAAAGGTGGAGTTCCAATTGAGGCTAGGAAAAAGGCTTTAAGCAGAGGATTTCGGTCTTAATTCAATGCCAAAACAACTTACTAAATGGTATCCAAGCTAAAGGAAACCGAAGAGGATATATAACTATGCAGCAGCGACAGCGAGACACTGCCAAAAAATGGCAACGACTGATAAAATGTCACAAAGTAGAGCACAGCCTTTAGAGCGAAACCCTGCAGGCGGCTCCAGTTCATTGTGCATCGTTCAGCGGAAAAATACAAACTGTTGCCACAGGAAATACTTTTCGGGAGAGAGAGCTTTTTTCGTGGAACAATGGCAGCGATTTCAATGTCGGATATCCATCACAATCCTTTGTTCCGCGGCGTGTCCTACATTAGCAGCTGAACAAGCGGCACTACCCTGGTTTATTTCCATGGATTTAGTTCAATAACGCTTCGAATGTTAAGATTTTAATGGCATATATGGCATAAATCATATGTGGACCTGTCAAATTCGTAGGTCAGCGAGGCAATTAATTATTTTTGTTTCCAGAATTAAATAGATTAGAAGGTAGGGCTTTTCCCACTTCCGTAATCGTTATACTAGTATTGAAATTTCACTCAAAGAATCAAGATTTAGTATACAGCAAGTCTCTGAACTGTTTATATCATGCAATTAATTGCTTAACCGCAAAATTAAAGCATACCAAACGACTCACTTACGTCTTTACTCTTTCGCTGTGAGTCAGGGCTTTAGCATTTCAATCCCATATTGATGATAAAGTGTATAACAAGGGGAAAGAAATCACCACTGATGCTGTCAGAAATTGCATGTAATTCTTTAGTTGGTTCGGATTAATCACGCTACTGTTGCATGCCACATGAGTCACATAAAACTAAACTCCTGTCCATCAGAAAACTACACAAATGACTCAATAGCAAGGAGCCAATCAATTAACACTGCGGTTTCTTACCACCAAAGGGATTCCCATTGGAGACAAAGCCTTGAACCTCGCGACTTCATATCTTTAGATCTTCACATGAGTCAGTTCTAGGTTTTGGGTAAATTTCAAGCCAATTAAATGTGTGTATGAATCCCTAAAAAAAAACAAATAAACAAGCAACAAGAAATGTAGTTTCTCGTAAACACTAATTGCCCGAGGATTCCCATAGATTTCAAGATATTTACGCTGAGATTGAGGCACAGTAAAGTGCGTCAGAGTTTCAAGAGAAATTGTGTGCTGTGGAAATCATCAAAATCAACCAAATAAGAATATAGAGTGGTTTTGTTTTATGTTTATAATTAGTTCATTTTATTCATTTATGTTTTATTGTTTCACAACAACCTCAAAGTCAAAATAAGGAGAAGGCAAAACACTAGTGTTGACAAGTACCGAAAGTGCTGTAAGAAACCTTGTGCACAGTGTTGTATATTTTTACACATTTATTATACAAAAACTAAACCAAAAACTTTAAAAATATCTATGGCAAAGGGCTGCTAAAACTATGGACATAAATAAAGCGAAACAGTGGAGTAGTGGACGGTATTGGTAAGGATCTGTCAGGCAAATCAGACACCCAATCAGTATAAATTCTGCGTTATCCAGGGCAACATGTCAATGATGTTGGCAAAGACACCGGGCTGATTTCTGTTCGTGCCGCAGCGCTGGCCGCCAAACGAGATGACGCCGTACTGCACGAAGCGATAGTGCTGCTTGAAGCGATGCTTGAAGAACAGCGGGCCACCGGAGTCGCCGCGACAGGTGTGTGCAATGCCCGAGCCGGTGGCACAGATGTGATTCTCATTGACGGGCGCATTGTTGTAATAACTGCGGCACACGGACACATCCTTGCGGGTGATCAGAGCCCGCTGTTGTATGGAGGCAGCATCCTCCTTGTCCGTGCGACCCCAACCGGCAATCAGAAAGCTCTGATCGTGGGCCAGCTGCTTGGACTCGTCGTCGATGGGCAGGCAAATGGGTGCAATGTGTGACTTGGGCAGCACCACACTGCGATCCAGCTTGATCAGCGCAATGTCATTGTTGATCGATCCATGCGAGTAGCTGGGATGCACGCGAACATCCTCCACGCCAAAGTCCTCGTGGGGCGGCTGGCACACCCTATGAATGCCGCCCAAGTACGTGCAATCCTCTTCCCTGGCCAAATCGTGTTCTCCCAGCCGCACGCCAATTCTGCAATTAAGGAATTCGTTTAGCGTTAAAAAATGCATTTAAATTTCAACTTCTCGTTGTACTTACAGCGTTGGCTGTTGCACGATGCAATGTGCCGCGGTGAGTATGAAACGATCGCTGATCAGGCTGCCGCCGCACAGGAACTGCCGTCCGGAGGTCTCGTACTTGAGCAGCGCCACCCAGGGAAACTCTCCTGGCTTTGAGTTGCGGCCGCCACTCACCTTGGGATTGCCACGATTGCCGCACTGCGTGACAGAGTCGAGCAGCCGATAGCCCGCTGGATCGATGCGATTTAGATCGCCGGGTGCAGCCCTTGCCGTCTTCGTGGCTGTGGAGCGCTGTTCGGTTTGTTCCATGCGTGTGCCAGTGTCGCCGGGGCAGCATAAATGGAATTCCTGCAACAGAAGAGATTAATGTAGGAATCGAACATTCGCTTAAGGCTTTTCCGAACTTACATCCGTCTCCCCGTTGCACTGCATTTGCCGCATTTGATTCTGCAAGCGTCGCGGTATATTCCGTCCGTAAATGTCCTGCAGCTGCTTCACAAAGCCGCATTCCTGCGAGGGCACACACAGGCCCGAGGCGCCCACTGGTGTCAGACAACTGCGCTCTGCAAGTAAACAAAAGTTCCGGTTACGCCCATTCCCGACGAACCTCTATCGCTGCTGGGCACTTACGTGTTAGCGCCCGTTCTGGCCAGACGACAATCAGCCAGATGAAGCTCAAGCTGAGGCTGTTTGTGATTATAGAAGCCATCCTGCTGTGATTCGGTCTATCAACTGCCGCGCTCAGTGTTATTGAAACCAGTCTCTAGTTGGATATTTATTTATTTATGATCTGTAGACTACTGGTGGATAATTATTTTTCAACACGCGCGCTCAGCAGATCGACGGAGAATGAGCCGTAGATCGTCGTGTGCCGAGCTTTTGTATCCGAGCTCATCGCTCGGCAATCGCGTCTGGGGAAGCGCCAAGTCAGAATGCATAATTTGACTCGCGCAATACCCAGATCGCGTATACCCAACAGGTTTACCAGTGTCCGAGTAGCAGCGGCGCGCGCACGTGTTGACGCCCCAGATCTGGGCAAGATTATTGGCTACCATACTGCGCTCTCAGCTCAGCTCAGCTCAACTCGCAGCGTGCAGCGTGGGAAAAGCGATTAAATTCCAGGAAACCCCACATCGTACATCGATCATTCTCTCGAGAGTTTTCTCTCTGGCACGCGACGGGAGAGAGAGAGTGAGAGAGAGATCCGCGAGACACCCATTATAATCGGTACTTTTTTTTGCCTCAGTGAAGTGGAATTAAAACGTTTTTCGAAATTGTAATTTCTATCGCAAGTTCCCCACTCACACGCCCCAGTGGAGGACAGACAGACAGGTGTGTCTGTGTGTGTGTTTTGCTGTTCTAAAACTCGTTCTTTTGGATGCTCGTATGTGTAACATCGTTATGGAATTTCCAGAACTGAAAACCCCAAGCGGCTTGTGGGATATCAAACTCTTAGCTTAATTCGCAAATGCGTGGAGCACAATGCTACGAAAAAATTCCCCCAAATTTTGTGGTTTGCCAATGAAGCAAATCCTTTTAATTTATGTACAACGTACCTGTCAATCTGTCAACCCGTTTGGCTTGGGCACTTCCACACCCTCCATTAGGATAGGTCGGAAGAGCAAACACACACACGGTAAGGGAGCTTCCAGCTCCACTCAATAAATTTGTTTAATCATAATCAGTTTGTGTGTTTATTCCCACTAATAGATAGTGATAGTTGAGCTGATAAGCTAATTATATTATTGCTGATTTATTTTAAGAGCAATTCAAATAATTTTCTAGGTTGCCCATTGAATATTTTCATCGATTTATATTACTCATACGAGAGGTATGCATAATTATATTTATATATTTGAAATATTCATAAATAATGAGAAATTATTAGCCGGATGTGCAATAATCTTGGCTAGTAATGATTCATCAGAACAAACACAACGTAAATATATTTTTGCCACTGTTTTTTTTTATAATGAAAGCGGCGAGCGAGAGGTAGAGATGCTCGTAAAAACTCGCTTCGATTGTTTCCAGGCTGCAATATCTTAGTGCTAGCAGCTAATTTTATAATATAGGCCACTCATTTAATCGCTGTTCTTGGGAAAATGTCGCTATAAATGTTAAATACGTGGAAAGAACTGGAGCAAGCGAATAACACAAAGCTTCTGATTAAAATTGTTGCAAACTTTCGTATTTTTAAGAAGCATTTTCATAGCTTATTTGTGATATATTTGAGCTATCCCTTTAGATCCCTTTAGCAACTTCTCCCCACAATCTTTTCCCCCTTAAAACTCCAGAGACTTGTGAGTAACTTTAGAAATATTTAAATATAATATACTCGCATTTATTTATGGTTTTACTAACTACTTAAATACACAATAATATATTGGGGTGTAGAAGATCAACTCTCAGCTCTCGATTACAGTCCATGACTTGCCATGGTATCTGTGATCCATTGCACATACTCCCCGACATTCGTGTAGAGGCCGGGCAAACTTATTTGGCCACAGGAGACGACACCCTGGCTGACAATGCCAAACTCCACCATGCGTGGGGCAAACTCTCCGAGATAGCGGGCGGGCGCCTGCAGTGGGCCACCGGAGTCACCCTTGCAGGAATCCTGCAGATCACCGCCGCCGACGCACAGCTGTGTGGTTGGCACCTGACGACGATAGGCCTGAGAGCAGGCCGAACGTGGCTGAAGGGGCACATTCGCCTGCAGCAGCACATCAGAGGAGGAACCATTCTCCGTGGTGCCCCAGCCGGTGACAAAGAAAGTGTTGATCTGCTCCGCCTGCTGCTTCAGTTCATCTGTGATGGGCAGGCAGATCGGTTTGATGTGTTCTGCAAAGAAAGAGAAAAAGGAAACATTTAAGGCAAGTCTTGGGCTTGATCGTTAGAGAACTTACTCTGCACAGGAACGCTTCGCTTTAAGCGCAGCAGAGCAATGTCGTGCATGATGTGACGGGCATCGTAGTGCTCGTGGATGATGTACTTCTCAATGCCCACATCCACAACGGGCGGAGCACACTTCTTCTTGCGTCCCTGCTGGCGGCAGTCCTCCTCCGTGGAGATGCGATGCTCACCCAGGCGTATCTCATCGCTAGAGAAGAGAAGGAAGACGATGAGTTGGGTGTAAAAATAGATTTTAGCTGTGTTTTGTCTTACAGATCATCCTGGAGGCCATGCACACAATGAGCAGCAGTCAGAATGTAGCCTGAAAAGGGATTAAATTATGCATTTGCTAAGGAAAGGCACTGTCTGTGAGGTAACCTACGTTCTGAGATGAGAGCACCGCCGCAGAGGAAACGCGCCTCCCCGAATTGCTGGTAACGCAGCAGCGCCATCCAGGGCCTGGACGACAGCTTCACCTCATAGCCATTGGCCACACGCTGGCTGAGAAAATTGCCACAGTCGAAGCTCTCGTTCTTGAACAAAGCCATCACCTTGGAGTTGTGCTGGATCTGGGCAGCCGGACAGCAAAAGTGACGCTGGGCAAACAAAATCGAATCAAATCAGTTGACTTCTTGCTTGAGTTCTTTGCTGTGTGATTCGCTTACCACTCCATTGAACTCCCCACAGGAAGCCTTCTGCAGATAGCTGGCATAATCGGCTGGCACACTCTGTCCCGACTGCTGGCTCTGCGTCAGACGCTCCTCAATGTCCTTGCAGGAGGAGAAGGGCATACACTGGCCCGACTCCCCATTGGGCGTAGTGCACTCATCGGCATAGGCTGTACAGAGATTGTTTTTCAATGTTGAGCTATGGGCTATGGGCATGACAATTCTGAGAATTCATTACTCTAACCTGCTCCAGCGGCCTGTACACCGCACACGAGGGCAATGCCATAGACAGCGACAAAGCATCTGCTTATCATTTCAGAGAACAACTGATCGAAACGTAACACAAACCTGTGGGAAACTTTGCAAACTGACGCTCAAATCTCGACTGGGCGCTGCTGATCTCAGCGCTCAGGTTTTATGGCTGCGAGAGATACACTCAGAGCTCAGAGCTCAGGTTTTGTGTCTTAGAGAGATCATCTAGGCAGCGCTGGGATTGCATGCCTCAGAGAGATCTAGTCAGAGCTCAGGTTCTACATCTGAGAGTTCCACTCAGAACACAGCTTGAGAGCGAACCCGATTGAGAAGCTCTCCGATCTCCCATCTCCATTGTTGGCAAGAGATTTCTCTCTCTCTCTTTGTGATCAAGAATAAACACAGCACGGGAATATCCAAATATATACCTGCCTTTGATTGCACGACGACGTAAACAAAGCGACTTCATAAAATTGTTAATTTGACTCAAAACTTGTATTGGTGCTGCGCTCTCAAAGCGCCAACTTTGAGTGTATTAAATGTCACTCAATATTGTAGAGAAATGAAGGATTAAACATACCGAAAGAAAAGTGCAGTAACAAGTAGAAACTTCCAAATATATTCCTGAAAAATCGCAGAGCAAACTTAAGCCCGACTGAAGCTTGCTTCTGAGCTGTGAAAGCTAGAATAAAATATCTCACATTAATTTCTGTTGTTTAATTTTTATTGTTTATCGCACATCATCAAATCTAGTCAATTGTACAATGGCTGAATCGGTCCGATCGATTGGGGGGGCATTGGGGCATGGGGGTGTGTTCTCTCTATAGTTATATCATTGCTAGTTCGTGGTACATTTGGGTTGTAACAATAAATTATGTATAACAAAAGCTGCTTAACTGCGTTAATAAATATCAGACGTGGCTCAACAACAAACATAATCGATATATGGATAGATAAATGTGCGCACGGATATCCACACACAGGATACGCGTGGCAGACAACTAAACAAATAGGAATTTTAGACTCTATAACTTGAATGAATATTAATCGGCTGCTGCGAATTAGTTGCTCTTGGGGGGTTGTCTTTTTGGGGGGACTTATGCTCTCACCAGTTCTCGGAGCTGTTTAGCTTTGCTGTCTGTGGTTTTTGTGGGCCAATTTGTTGTGGGCGGTCGGTGGTAGTGGGTTGGTTGATTGCTTGCTTTGGGGGAAGTTGGTTGGCTAATTTATAGAATCTCTTCGTTTTCTGTATGGCAACGAAAGGGAAACATAGCAATAGATCAATCAAACAATTGTCGAATACCGCAGTTAATAGATTTGGTGTCGATATTTTGTGTGTGAGAGTAGAAGGAGAGAGAGTTATGAGTAAGCAATAGTTTTGATTTAGAAAATATATATAATATGTGAGTAGCTGCTCGCTTGATGCCGCCTTCAGAGTTAGTTACAGATCAGCAAGAGATAGAGATGGAGAGTGGGAGTGGTAGAGCGTTAGAGGGCAAGCGAAAGCCAAGAGAGAGAGACAAATGTAGAGATTAGCAAATCAAAAGCATGGCACATAGCAAACACATTTAGTAGTAGAGTTAATTGGATAAGGAATACTGCATTTGTTCAGTGTCATCGTTATCGTTATCGTCATTGTAATCGTCAGCGTCAGCAGTCGGTTTGTTATCGATCACAAAACAATAAACATTATAATTAATACATAACTAAAAACATACATATCCATAACATATACATATATAATACTATATATAAGAAACATATCGAAAAGGTGTACATTTAACGATTATTCCGTTGCGCCCGTCGCTCGAATTTCTACTACGCGCTTCCCTCTCTGTCAGGTGCGAATATTATTAACAAAGAGTGCACTCGTCGGGCGTGGGATGACAGCCGTAGTAGTAATAGAACCGTGGAACCATTCGCTGGCTGGAGGCAAACGAATCAATCGCAGAACATATTTATATATGAAGGATAATAGCAGTTGGAATCTGATTTTTTGTGTGTAGCTTGATTAGATTAGCAGTTTGATTTGTGGTGCTTGATGGTGAACGAACGAGCGGCATTGGAAGTACAAATAGTAGTAGTAGTAGCAGTAGTAGAAGTGGGTTAGGAGTTGCAACAAAAACATAGAGAGGTTGAGGTGGTGGTGCCAACACGCTTGAACTTGAACACGCTTTGCTTATTTGATGGCGGCAATGAGCGGGCTTTCTTCGCCTGTAACAGAATGAGAGAGAAATCAATAAATTAGTAATCACTTTTTTTTTCCATAGAGCTTGGTGGGCACTAATTCACGAGTCTTAATGTAGGGCATGCGAGGCCAGGTCCAAGTCACGGGCATCGAGCACTCATAGTTGAAATTATACAGCTGATCCTCCAGCCACTTGCGCTTATCCTGCGGCTCCGGATAGGTAGATGCCAGACCTGAACAAACAGCACACAAAAAGTCCAATTAATACATTATTTTGGCAGTTCTGAGTTCGATTCCTTACCCTTGTCATAGGCACACTTCGTAACACCAATGGCAATATTCATGGACACATCACGGATGCTCGCCAGCGGCGGGTACAGCGAGCCGCGCTCAATGTCGGTGGCCTCCGTAAAGTTGGCCAACTCCTGGGCGGCAATCAGGAACATATCGTCGGGTATGTGATGCGTGCCAGTGCAGATCACGCCCAAACCCACGCCAGGGAATATGTAAGCATTGTTGCCCTGACCCGGATAGTACGTCTTGTCGCCCACTACAACCGGTGGGAAGGGTGAGCCCGACGAGAAGATGACGCGAGCCTGCAAAAGAAAAGATTTATGTAAATAAAAGTCACTGGAAATTGGAGACTTTGTTGCTGCTCACATCCGTGTTTTGGTATGCCTCGTCGGCTGTGCATTCCGCCTTGCTGGTGGGATTGGAGAGGGCAAATATCACGGGCCTCTCGTTGTTGTCCGCCATGGTGCGCAGGATCTTGGGCGTAAACAGACCGGCACAGGCCGAGGCACCAATGAGCACCTGCAAAAGCAACAGTCAGCGCATCAGGAAAAGGAATCCAAAGGATTTTCCCACTCACATTTGGCTTTATGGCCGCGACAATCTGCTCGAGATCCGCCATGGGTTCCACATCCTTGGCATAGTTGACCTTGTGGCCGTCCAGGCTGCCCACCTTGCGGGTGGTTGTCAGCAGACCATCAATGTCCACCATGTAGATCTTGTGGTAAGCCTCTTCGATGGGTACGCCTTCGGCCACCATGGCCTTGACGACCAGATCGGCAATGCCGATGGCAGCCTCACCGGCGCCGGCAAACAGGAAAGTGTAGTCCTTGAAGGACTTGCCAGTGATGCGCTTGGAGGCGTACAAACCAGCCACAGCCACGGCGGCTGTGCCCTGGATGTCGTCGTTGAAGGTGCAGTAGTTGTTGCGGTATTTGTCGAGGAACCTAAATGCATTGTGGTTGCCAAAGTCCTCGAACTGGATGAGGGTGTTCTGGCCGTAGCGCTTCACCACCGCCTCCATGAACTCATCGATGAAGTCGTCGTATTCGCGGCCGACAACGCGCTTCTGGCGCAGACCCACATACAGGGGATCCTCCAGCAGATCGATGTTATTGGTGCCCACATCCACCACAATGGGCAGGCACTGGTGCGGCTTGATGCCAGCGAGGGCCGTGTACAAGGCCAGCTTGCCCACGGGAATGCCCATGCCGCAGGCACCCAGATCTCCCAGGCCGAGAATGCGCTCGCCATCGGTCACGCAAATGGCACGAACATTTGGCTCCGGCCAGTTCTTCATCACATCGAAGATGTGGCCCCGATCGTTGAAGGTGACAAACAGGCCGTGGGGACGCCTGTAGATCAGGCCGAAGCGCTGGCAGGCCAGGCCCACGGTGGGCGTGTACACAATGGGCATGAGATCCTCAATGTTCTCGGAGAGGAAGCGGAAGAAGAGCCGCTCGTTGCGATCGTGCAGATCGCTGAGATACAGGTACTTGTTCAGCGGCTCTGTGTAGCGATTCACGGCGATTTTGCACAGCTGCAGCTGCTCCTCCTGCGTCTTGAAGCGAGCGGGCTGCAGGCCATGGATGCCCAGCACTTGGCGCTCCTCCAAAGTAA
Organism: Drosophila subobscura; assembly: GCF_008121235.1. Taxonomy (NCBI): domain Eukaryota; kingdom Metazoa; phylum Arthropoda; class Insecta; order Diptera; family Drosophilidae; genus Drosophila; species Drosophila subobscura. The sequence goes on along the minus strand of NC_048533.1, from coordinate 22,182,387 downwards.
AGGCCAGACCCTGCAAATGGCAAGAAATGGCTTAAAGTGGGGCACTCCTTGGGCTGTGAATGGTTATCTTACCTTGTTGAGACGCGGATCACGGATGTGATCGATGCCTCGCACCTGCGATGGGCAGATAATGTCGCCCACCACCTCATGATAACGACGGGCCTCGCACAATGCCAGAGCCGAGACAGCCGGCGATGTGGTTGTTCCTCCTGCTGCTGCTGCTCCAGTTGTGGAAGTGCCGCAGCGGCACAGTTTCCCAACAGTTCCACACAAACTGCAATGGAAAGAGGTGGGGGGAAAATTGCATATAATTTATCAGTTTGTCAATTGTGGGACGGCAATCCGCAACAAAAACCCCCCCACTGACAACGATGACACTCTTGACATTGTCACTGGAAGAAGTGCACGTATCTATCAAATTTAATACTATATATCTTTTATATATACAATGTGAGTGTGTGTTTAGATGTTTGTATATATACAAATTACTATTTTCAAGGTCGCTATCAGCTGGTTTTTGTTTATCAACGCATGGGGGGAGCTATACCATAACAAGAAAGGGAAGACTGTCTTTGAATGTCGAAGCTTATAATACCCTTGGAAAGGTTTATGATAAATTGATAAAACATATTAAAGTTATGTAAAACCATATCGTGAGACAAGTGTGATCCTTGGGTGGGATTATCTTTGGAAATATTTAAGTTTTACTTATAAAGTAAAACATTCCACTTCTAATCTATATTTCAAATGTATATTGTGTTGTTGAAAATATCTTTGCTGAAATATCTATGGGAACAAAGGCACTTTTCTAGCAAATATGAGTTTTTAGATCACTTGTTTCTAAGAAAGATTTCAGGTATTAGATCAGAAATCGATTTATGCTTCCAAAACTTTTAATCTCAGTAACAATACCCTCTAGCTCAGTGGGCCTCCAGTACAAAAAACTTTGGGTAAACTACATAAGTCACACTGCTGCTACCCCTGCTCCTCTCCTAAGATAAGAAAGATAAATGATGGATGAACAGCAACAAGAGAACATGGCGATAAAGCATGTATAACATATGTATTTCTAGTATTATTATTATTTGTTAAGTTGTCACTAATTGCAGAGAGAGATGAGCAAACAGAAGAGGGGAAAAAAACAGCAGCAGAACAAAATGTGTAGAGCCGTGTGACTGACTAATTTCTCTTTGCGGTTCATTGATGAAATCATGCTCTCCAGATCGTTGGCGATTTATGGCATAGCAAAAAACCCGTTAGTGACGTTGGCACAGCGAAGCGCATGACGCCGCCACGAGCCTCTAGCCCCTCGCCAGCACCCCTCTCCCCACGACCACTAATGTGTGTAACTTGATGAGAGAGCTTCTGGGCTGATAATTATCGAAAGAGTTGCTAGGGGCTGGCCTGGGGGAGCAGAGGCAGGGGCGGATGTGTTTAGGTAACGCTATCATTCCACCGTCAGTGGAGAACTCACATGAGCCCAGAAAGTGCTAAACAATTTCGCATATCTGCCTCCATCCAAACCAAATAGGAAATACGAATAAGTGCGTGTCACAAAATGTTTTCCAGTTGTTCAGTCAGTGTTTGTGTACAGTGGGACCAATAATTATTTTTTCGCCATTAATTTACAGGTTTATTGGTATTTAACTTTGTGTGAGGCTTAGAAATGAAATAGAAAAGCTTTCCATAAATCAACAAGTGTATATTTTACTGGAAGGAAGGTTTATCTATAAGCAATTTGCTGAACTATTTGTTTGCCCACTACTAAAAGTTGTAGAATTTAGATATCTAATCAAATCAATTAGTTTCCCATTTTTGTTAGTTTAGGATATTTGAATATATTTAGCTGCAAAAGCTTTACTCTTAGGGTGTGCGAATATATAACAAGCCCACTGTCTCTATGTGGTGGGCGACCAGCTGACCAGGCGGCAGCACCGCCCTTCGTGTGTGTGTGAACTTGAACAAGAGTCAATGTACTCTTTTTGGATTTTTGGAGTGCGTCAGCCATCTAACGGTTCGTCAGAGAAAGAGATGGTAAGTAGTCCATCCGGGCTAGGGGGCGTGAGCAGGAAGGAAGGTGCGCAGCGCTAGAATCAATTTGTTTTTGTGTTTTCTTGATGAACTTGGCAACGAAAAAGTGCTTACAAAAGCACAAACACCAGCAACAGCCTCATTAAGAAGCAGAAGAGCACAAAAAAAGGCCAACGCCAGCACATCTGTGGGTATACACACTAATTTTAGAATTTTTCGCCAGTTTCAACCAGAAAAGCCGTGTGCATATGTACATATGTATGTGTCCATGTCCATGAACGTGAAGGTGTCGTGTCGCCAGGTTTTTGGTATTGATTTTTCTCAGCTGTTTTTGGCAGCAAAGAGATAGGAGCAGAGTGCAGTCAAGTCTTATGCAATGCAGAAGAAAGAAAGTGAAAAGGAAGATGCCAAAGAATGTCCGATCAGCCAGCAGCTGGGAGAGAGGAAGCGGGTCAATGCCAGGCCATGTGCGAATATGTTGTACATCCCTCTCTCTCTCTCTCTCTCAGGCATCCCTTGGTAAGCACTCACGTGTGTTAATGTGTGAGTGCGACAAAAAGCGAAAGCTGCGCAAAGGCTGGATGCGGGAGGGAGGAGAGCAGACGCCTTTTGGCGGCCATCCGTCTGCCTCGTATGCCCCGCGTCGACGACTAGGTCACTGGGCTAACAGCTGGGGCAGTGCCTGCCACTCGTCATGTTGCATAATGCCCCACTGGCAGCCCCAACACATCCTCCCAGTCGTGCAATTGTAACTGGAGGCGAGTCCCTTTTTGCGTTTGCTTGGAATGCGCTTACCTTGGACGTGAAAACATTGTTGTTTCCTCGAATTGCTTTGTCGATGTTAACTTTTAGATAATTTTATTGCTTTTATGGAGTGACACTTATTCAAAGAAACTTGCTACACTTTTAATACTTTTTGTTAACTTTTTTGTTCGTGTGTCGAGCGGAGCGAATCGGAATAACGACCACCCTTATTTCCAGGGAAAGGAATTGACTTGGAGAACGCGCGGGCACAACAACCACCACGAGCGCGAGATGCCGATTTTGAATAAAAGCTTAAAGTTTAATATCGTTGTATCGATGTATATTATATGGCAGATAAAACACCATCGATACTTTTGCTCGATTTTTCCAACTGGTATTCAAATACCAAACGCAGGATTGCTTTCGATACAGCAGCAGCTGACAATTGTTTATTTTCATATTGTTGTGTTTTTTTTTCAAACATGGAGCAAAGTAAATCTTGTGTCAAAATTGTGTCAATTTCCATTAATTTACTTATCTGTATTGCAGGTGAAGAGAGAAGGTGGGACTCTGAATCCACGAAGCTACTACTCCAAATGTATTATGACAGAAGAGAAGAATTTCTGGATCCGATGAAGAGGAAAAGGGACGTGTGGAAAAGCGTTCTGCTAGAACTGGAGGAGCATGGTATTTGCGACATAAACGCCCAGCAGCTTGACAGGAAGTTTAGGAACTTGAAGAAAACGTATGAAGCGATCAAGAATCAAAAGAGGCAAACGAGGTGGGAGCACTTTGAGACAATGCATTCCATTCTTGGCAACATACCTGCAGCACCCTCTCGTTTAAAAAGGAGAAGCACTGAAGTATTGTATTTACCCGGCTGCCCGGAAGATCAGAATGATGTGGATGATGACTCGCATTCCGCGAGCACGAACTCAAAAACGATGAAAATGGAACCGGAGGTGATTTGGGAGGCACCCAGCTCCCCAATGGTCAACAACTCCCACATGCACGATACGGAAGCGAGTTCGTTATCCGAGAGTAACTACTCAATGGTGAGTATAAAATTAATAATGGATTTCTTAAATGCTAAACAAGTTACTTTTGCAGCAGACCAAAGAAAAGGAAGTGCAATGCATCTCTACGAATTCCAGTGCCATAGTAGACATTCTGCAGAACCTGGTAAAAGAGGCGAAGGAGCTCCCAACAAAGCAACCATTTAAGAATATGGAAGTATTGACCTACTGGGACTTTCTGCTGAACGATATGACTCCAGAGGCGGCAAGAGAAGCTCGCCATAGAGTCACGAATCTACTTCAAAACTCAGTCACCGCCAATCCCAAAAAATAATTATAGTGAAAGTAGAAAACTGATTAATAGTAGTAAGAATAGGTTTAAACCATGTAACTCTAAGATAAAGTCATTATTCGTGTTTAAAAGCAGCTTGGAAAACATAATTTTAACATACAATTATAAATAGAAAAAGTAGTCAAAGTAAAAGTAGTCGTTCCATTCCCACATTCTTAGTTTGAACATTTTCTGTAAGCAATACAATCAAATGTAGTCATGAAAACCTGACAATCTTGTAAAGAATTTATTGATGAATCACATAAAATTTTTGGTTTAGTGCTAAGAGTCCTCACTAGCAGATAATATTAATCCGAACATTAAAATTGGGAAAATGATTTACGCTTTACGGTATATTTTGAAAATGAGAAGTTATATTTTGAAGGGTTCTGCGGTATATTTGATCGATTAATCCGCAGTCACGCTTTTTCTCTTCGCCAATTCAAATCAAAGTGAGTACAATAAAAATGTTTAAATTTTAATAGCCAACTAAACATATCATAGGCGTCATGATTTGCTCTTTCAATTTCTTGCGTTTTAAATGAGGTTAATTTTGTAAAAAATATGTTGTTGACATGTAGAAAATGGGTAGTTTTCATGTAGTTACAATGTTAGATAAAATTACACTTTATCGTGCCTTTTCTGTTCAAACCTTAAAACACATAGTACTATTTAAGATATTGTTATTGCAGAGTGTTGACTCAGTATCGGTTAAAATTTGAGTTGGGAGTTTAGAGTCACAGCTAGCTTGTAATGTTACATGAAATGTTAAAAATTAGGATTTGGTATGTTTACGGTATGTATTGAAGATGAAAAGGTATATTTTCGTATATTTTCGAGGGACATGCGGTATATTTCAACGAGAAATCCGCGGTCACACTGCCAATCTTCCTCTTCGCCTACATTCCGCTTTGTGTTTTTGTTTCGCATTCGAAAAAAAAACTTTAAACTAAACGGACGACGCCGCTGACGGAAACGGCAAGGGCGGATGAGTGTTGCGCGAGTTTAATGGTTTTTTCGCTCCCGAAAAGCCAGTTTCACACATTTCGTTTAATATATTTTAAGAATTTTTAACCAAATCGACGCAGTTTCCGCCTGGTGAAATGCAGTTGCAAGTGTAATGTGCGGGAGTGGTGTGGAATAAGGAATAAGCGAGCAGGAAAAAAGTCACGCGTGTGATGTGTTGTTGTGGCTGCTGCTTCGAAACGCAAAGCAAAGAAAAAGTCAAAGCCAAAAAGCAAAGTGCAAAAGGCAGTCAAAAATTAACACCAGACAAGTACGATAAACAGGCCCCGAAATTCGGAAAAAATTATAAAAAAGTGTTAAGTGAAATAATGTGCATTTAGAGGTGAAATCGCGACGCAGAAGGCTCACAGCAGCGCCAGCAGAGGCAGCAGTCGCTAAACATATTGAACGCAGTGTGGCCAAGGCAGTTGAAGTAGTGCCGTTGTTGTTGGTCGTGTGTATTTCTTTGTTTTGTTTGGTTTTCGTGGTCCCCCCACTCCGAATCTCCTATCTCGCTCACACTCGTTCGTTGCTGAGTGTTGTTGGTGCGTGCGTGCTGTTGTACTAGTGTGCAAGGACAACAAAAACGCACTTCATTGGAAGAGGAAGCGATTGAGAGCATCAACAGCTGTGGCGGCGCTGCAACTGCATCGCTCCTACAACAACAACAGCAACGATGGACACATTTCGCAAGTGGCTGAACAAACCCAAGGTACAGTAAACGGTGACTCTGATAACCCAAATCATAGTTCCCTCTTATCACCTCTCACACTGGCTAAATATACGTATGTATAAAGAGTGTGCAGGGGAGGAGGGAGAGCTGTAATTAATTAAGAGCAGAGCAACAGTGCGAATGGTGTCAAAGCAACTCTGCAGTGTATGTGTACGTGTGTGTGTTGGTTCGTTTGTTAACTGTGTCGCTGTGACGTCAGCGTTTGCTTTGGCCCTGGTCAAAGCTTGCTCTCCTCTTCTCTCCCGCTTTGCCTCTCACTTGCTCTTTGTGTGCCAGCTGGGTTTTAACCGTTGCTGGATGATTAATTCGCTGACGCTGGCAGAACACGGCAAACAGCTATAGCACACATGCACACATACAACTGCATCAGTTGCATTAGCATTTTGTTTTTGCAGCATGTGCGACGTGTATGTGGCAGTGTCTGTGTGGAAACCGCATTCACTGCATTCGTTCCAGTCTCAATTCAAATTGGAAATACACTCTCACACTACAGTATGCACGCACACATGCTCACACGCACCAGAAACAAAAGCAGAAAAATGGCGCCAGCTGCCGCCTGTGTTCGTGTTTGCAAATTACAATTAAAACTAATTTATGTATCTACGTCTGGGGGTAATTTGGGATCTGTTCTTGATACTCGCGTTACTCGTACTCATACTTATGGGTGCAATGGAAAATTACTTGGAGTTTCCCATCAAAAAACTTGCAAAAAAAAGAAACAAAACAAAAACAATGTCAAAGCTGTTTGATGGGCCATCGGTAGCCTCGGCTTTCCAGTGATTGAGTAATTTATTTTTGGATTTTCGTCGGCATTCAGACACAATTCCATCACTGAATTCCACATTGCATCTATATTTAGCTCTCTCTCCCTCTCTCGGTTGCTGCCTGGAATATGCTGTACCGTTAGAAAGAGCGGGAGGGCGGTGGACGCCAAAAATAAAACATTGATGTTTCCATTCCCCCCGTCTCACATGCAGCCCCTTTGGAGTCAACCTCTCTGCTTCCGATGGCCGATCGCTCGTCAATCTGTCGATCCGCTTGACATTTTGATTGCCGTCGCCAGATTTTTGAGTGTATCCCCTAGAGGAAAACCAAAATTAGAAGCAATTTACACGTAAATCCACAATCCATTCAATCGAAGGCAAACACTACATCACTTTTTTGTTGTATAAGGTGTGTGAGTGTGTGTTATACGACGTCGACGATGACCTCGGGTTACCTGGAGGTCAGTGTCGACATTGGCTGGAAATCTCATTGTAGAAATAACGAAGCTAACAAGCAAACAACAGATGTTTCCAAAGGGTTTTCAGGTGTTTCAAGAAGAGGCCTCCATAGGACTGTCTATATCTGTCGTTAGATTAGATAAGATTATTGAAATGATGGAGATTTTGAAATGGTTATTGATAGTAAAAGGTAGTGGATACATTGCTAATGAAAAGTTACAACAAATCGAATATCTTGCAGTTTATTAAAATAGGTATTTTAAATCCTATTAGATGTTAAATCAACAACACTTCATGTACGTTCTCTAATCAAATTCGTTAAATAGCTTTCTTATAGTTTTCTCCACATAAATCGAAATGTCTCCCCTTCGTGGCAAAGTTCCGTCTGTGGTTAAACTTTTTCTTTTATTAATTTATTACGCTCTAAATAGATTTGAAAATTTAGAAATACAACATTTTCATTGCCTCACTTTCCGGATGCCGACACTTTTCTGCTTCTCTTTTGTTAATTAACACACTTCTCTCTGCTCCCTCTGAAGCCCCATCCATCCCCACCTCACAGTATTTTCCCCTTTTCAACACAATTGCAGCTCATAAATAACGGTACGTTTTCCTTGTTTTCTTGAAAAGCGCAAAGCAGATCAGAGCGTGGCAGCAGCGGCAGCAGCTGTGGGGCTGGCGGCTTACCTCCCAAACGAAATAGAAAATGCTGTGGGGGCCTACGGCAATTTATGTTTTTCTTTTTTTCCAGCAACTCTTTTTTTCCCCCACGTCTCGGGGTCTTCCCTCCACCTCCTATCCCTCTTCTATGCGGTGCCTGCTCTTCTTTCATTCATTCATTGACTGACTGCACACAGTTTTTCCGCACTCGTTTCCTGGTCGCCGACGTCTTCTTCTTTTTTCTGGTTTTCTTTGTTTTTGTTTGCAACTTTCTTTCTTCTTTGTGCAGAGATTCTGTCTCTTTCTCCCTCTTTATCTCATAAGGAAGGTTTGTGTCTTTGTCGCGAATCCAGATAAACCGTAATTTAATGCGACGACGGCGTTGCCAGATTTTACAAGCAAACCTCTTTGCCATATCAAATTCACCTTTCGATGTCGAAGGAATGTTTTGAAGAAACGGTATTTACGGAGAAGCAGAAGATTTCGGGTGATGATAGTTACAATAAGAGAAACACAGTTGCCAGATATGTAAATATGTATGTACAAATATGTGTACATACCTTTAAGTATTTCAACACGCGACGCGCAATAGATTCCATCGTTTCTAGCCAAGCATTTACATGTTAGCCTTGTGTACTACTCGTACTCGCACCGGATACAAATAATTAGTTATGCCTATGCCTCCCTTTCTCTCTCACACTCATCGGAACTCCCATTGTAAAACTTCTTCAAGTACTAGTACTACGTTTATTTCCCCGTAAAAGGGGTACAAAGCAATCGCCTTGCAATTGTTTTTCTTCTCGCGGTTTTCAATGTACAGAAAAAACGAAACCGACAACCGAGTGAACGTCGTCAGCGTCGTCGAAACAATGGAGGTGGAGGCTAGGCTGAGAGAAAGAGGCGCAACAGCCGTTGCCTGCAACCCACAAACAAAAACGCGATACGGATCCCAGTCAATGGGGCACTGAAAGGCAGCAAAAGGCAACGGGCACGCGCCACAGGCGATTGTAATTGATTATCAGATGGCTAGGAGGCGTCCCCCCCAATCTTTAAACTCTTTACAGAAGGAAGAGCCCACATAGCATTGCATCATTCCATGCCTTATAGCATACATCATTTTTGCATAAATATATAATCAAAACTCGTCCGACGGTGGAATATAGGAAGTGCCCCATGCTAAAGCAGACACTTTTCAATTCAATTGCTTTTACCCGTCTACTTATTTATAAATGTTTGACGATCAACGTATCACGAATAAACACGAGTGCGCGAGTACGGGTACGAGTATCTCTGTGAATATATCACAAATAGTGGGTGCGGGTCTCTATGATATTCATTCGTATCGGCAGTAGTCTGATCATTATTTAACACATGCTTTATACGACTATTACCGCCTCCCCATCGCTCATTGGCCATCCCCGGGGTATTCCCAGCAGTAGGGAAACTTTATATTTATAGTGTTCTCTCTTCTATGTTTACACCCTGTAATTGTAGGAGCATCAGGGCATGTGGGTTCTATGTTTCATCTACTGATTGTACGGGACGGAGATATTCGATCACTTTCTTATAAACATTTAGAGGCCTCTAGCTAGAGGAACTACACGTCATTTTCTGCTGATCATGTTTCAAGCTCTTTGAGCCATTAAATGTTGAACATCTTTAATTTTCTTTCTCTAATAATAGATTAAAATCAGCGGATATTTTAAATTCTGAATTTTCCATAACATTCCTGCATTATATCCTGTTTTCCTCTCTTGATTCGAATATCCCCTTCGATTTTTCGATGTTTTTATGTGTCTGTGATGTCTGTGCTTGAAATCTAATAAAATTTATACACGTTTTTCCTGTCTTTATTTTTTGTGATCGCCCATAAACTCATTTGAAGTTGGCATTGAATTGTTTTATGGCCAACAAATCCACAATGAAACAAAAGCAAAACCGTGGCAAAAAAAAAGTGAAATCTATTGGGCGCCTAGCAAATGTACAATTATTTTTGGGTTGTTTCGCCCTCTCTCTCTCTCTCTTTTTAGAGCATGTTGTAAGCAGAGCAGAGTAAAAAAACAGAGTAAAAAAAGAGTAAAAAAGGTGTGCAATTAAAGTCAGTTTCTATTGCGTAGTCGTCGTCGTCGTCGAAAACGTCCATTAACACAATAAACTCTGACTGTAAGGCCTCTGAAAGTTGAGGTTTTAAAGAAAAAAGCAAAGTTGTATTTTTTATAAAGAAAACATCATGAGTGGGCAAAATGGAAATTACAACAATGAGGACCATTTAACAATTGAATTTAAGCAAAAAGCCATGAAGGAGCGGCAGACGGCAACGAGGCGGTAATGGAGGGAGGGAAAAGAGGAGGTAGATCCGCTAAAAAGTCGAGTAAATTACACCGTAAAGTAGAGATTTATTCGGTACAGAAAATGGGTAATATCCGATAGAAAATTAGAGATATTTCCCCGGAACAAAAGAGATCAAATATCCCACAGAAAATTAGCGGAATAACTCTATCATAACACGACACTGGCATTATAGCAGAACAAATCTGAAAAGAAAGAACATTTACAATTTTCCATAATAAAGAAGTAAAGGAGTAGAAGAAGTAAAGAAATAAACTATTAGTATATCCACATAAAAGGAGGTTACTAGTGGAAGAAGAAGGAGTTCATGGAGGTACTTCAACCCGGTAGTCAGAAGTCGTCTGGCCATCTGTGGCATCTGGCATATTTTTAATTTTTTATGAAATTCAGTTATTTACGCTTTCTGAATCCGGGCAAAAGAGTAACAAAATAAAACAAAAAACAAAAGTCAACGATAAAGAAAAACCTCATTTATTTCTGAACAAAAGGGAATAAAAAGTGTTGAAAAAAGAGAAGTCTAAAAGAAAAGGTAGAGCACTACTGGCCTTAACTTGCTGAATGGTAACAAGTCAGTCATTATGGTATGCTCATTGCTTTCTCAATGATAAAACAGTGCGTTGCATAACTTTAAAGAAAAGGTATTGCAAGATAAACGAAAATGGAGAAAAATTGTCTTAAAAAAAAGAAAAATTATTTCCATCGAAGAATTTGATATTTAATGCCATTAAATGTGCAGCTAAGGGAACTGTGAATCCATCCGCATCTATCTCTATATGAATATTTGTACCATCTGTTTAATGTACCGCACTGTACTGCACACTGTACTCCTGCAACTGCATTTGTGAATGGCACCAAGCAAGAAGCAACATCGTCTACGTCTGACAGATTCAATCCAATGCCACACCAAAGTATTCGTGAGTGTATGAGTGACTGTAGGACTGCATGACTGACTGAGTGAGTGAATGAGTGCATGAGAGACAGAGTGAGCGATTGTGTGTCTGTGTGGAGTGAATGCCTGCCTGCCTGTTGCTGTGCCGCGTGTGCCAACAAAAGCAACAACCTGTTTCTTGCGGTGCATAATATTTGGGCCATATTGACATGTGCCGCCGTTGCCGCAGTCGCCACAGTTGCCGCCGTCGCCACCGTTAACGACTTGTGCTCTGAAAACTGTCCCCAATTTCAATTTGTTGATGTTCTGGTAAAGGCCAGTCGAGGTGGGCCACAAATGTTGACTCTACTGCCAGTCAACACATTACGAAAGCCTCTAGATAAAGAGCATTTAATTTTCACAGAGTAAACCAAGAAACAGTCGTTAAAGCCCACACGTAATGTTGAAAGATTGGAGGAGTTTTCCACTAGAAAATATGTTCATCTTGGTGCAGGAAGAATCTGCAAAGATTCGGTCTCCCAGAGGTTTTTCTAGCAAATGAATCATAGACTCGGCTTACAAACTATTTCATTCTGGAAAACTTCTAGAATTCGTTAATTTCGTTTAATTTCAACATATCTTCCACGATAAATATTTTCAGATGTAATCCGCACTGAAACGATGCCACACTGAATAGCTTCAACTATTTCATTTTGCTATGGCTGATTTAATAATCATTTTGTTGTTGAGCAGAACTTGTCAACAGACTCTCGTCAATCGAGAGAGAGAGAGGAAAACACTCGAAGCATTAGCCCCGAGTCCCCAGCTCCCTCGCCACTGTCTTTGTCTGTTTTTGCGTGTAACTTTTCCACTGAGCGCCGGGGATCTATTAAAAATTAACACAAAATTAGTTGATAATACGAATAGGAATACTCATGTGGCCAGGGCCCCTTTGTTCGAGCGTTGCGTGCTCTCCTCCTGATACCCTGACATCACCCTGACACCCTGCTTCCCTGATCCCCTACTTAGTAGTGGACTTTAGTGACGCATTTAAAGGCGATACACAGAAGCAGCGCCCTCTCCCTGATAACGCGACACACACACGGACTGTGAGGGTAAAGGCAGGTCGTGGGGAAATGACTGAATGAGGGATGGATCGCAAAAGCAAATAAGGAATATTGTAGGGCAGCGAGCGGGTTGCAAAACTCTACAAATGTTCCATAAAAAAACAGAAGATTAGGTGTAAAATTTCCAGAGAGTACAGAAATGAAGTAAAGTAAATGAAATTATGGAATTATTATAAAAATCTTGTATATAAATTCCAGCTACACCTTATTGTAGTGCATAACTTATTAACTCATTCCAAAACTATATATTAGATTCCTAGAAATCTTGAATGGAATGGAATTTCCCTTAATAAAGCCCCCAATCGATTTCAGTTTTCAGAGCAGAGCTCAAAAGTAGGGCGTGTTCCTAATGTTGGGCTTGGATTATTAGGCTGTCTGTCGGTCTGTCATTCGAGATTGATTGAGAGGTATTACAGGAAATAATTATACGATACGATACGTAGAAAAACAATTGCGATTATCATTGTTTTGTCAGCTGTTGTAAAAAGCGTACAAAGTTATTTATGTCAGAGATAATTTATCTCAAGATAAGTTAAGTTTTTATCATTGATGGCAAATAAATGCAGGTTTCCTCACCATAATATTACACGGGAAAACGATGACAATTTTTCGAATAAAATGTTGCCACATTTGGCATTAGAATGTTGTCACTTTTCACTGGAATATAACATTAAGGTCGACTAAAATATTGATTATATTTTTGCCACCTTGCCACTCCCGTATATTCCACTCACCATTTGTGGTAGATATTTTATCTATATCTTTTTGCCTATTTGCGATAAGATTATGCAACTGTTGCACGGCATTTGGTTTGCTGCTTCGTTGGTTTCCCTTTTTTTCCACTGTTGATTTTTATTGAATTTTCTTTGAATACTTTTTAAATATTTGTTTGGCAACAAATAATCCGCATATCTGGTGGGTAAATTTCCTGCCGAAACAAACAAATATTAAACTTGTACTCAGATTACATTTCGTGTGCAATATTGATGGATGGATGGCTGGGTGGGTGGATGGGTGGGGGATGCTATCACACAGACATCTCACACATTTGACAGCTGTCTGGCTGTTTGCCTGTTGGGGGGGCACTGATTAAGAGGCACATTCCAATGGGAATCCACTTGGATTTCAGGTTCAATGCAGGTCAAACGGTTGCACAATTGATGGATGGATGGAATGACCCCCAAGGCTGCTGGACAGCTGCAAGCAACTGCAGCTCTCCTCGGTGCATCGATAGTTCATTGGCTCCGAAAACATTCGAGAGTGGCCGGCAATATGTCAATTGTTTCGTTACGGTTTTTTGCAGACCAGACAGACACCACACACACAGCCACCAAAATATACCAAAAATATATATGAAAACGATTTTCCAATGGCCAGGCGGGCAGGCGACCAGTCGACCACCAGTCTGTGGGGGTAAAAAGTAAAAGCGGTGAAATTTTCACATTCACATTCACGAAGTGCAACAGCCTTGGAAGTAGCTGCAAGCAGCAGCAGCAGCAGCTGGCAAATACCGCCGCATCGATGCCACTCTCCTACTTTCGAATGGCAACAGCTTCAATTGTCGATTGCATTGCCGTTCCACTTATTACCTAATCCCCCGCCAGACATCAGGCATCCAGACATCGGAGTGGCGCAGAGTGGAGTCGAGTAGCCCTACCAAAGAGGGGTACAGAGACGGGGGTAGAGCGTTTCAGTTATCAGACAAACGTTGCATAAGAGTCGGCAGCGACTCTTTTTTGCGTCCGGCATATCAATGAGAGGAACAATGTGTGCGGGGGGAGAGAGATCGGATGCGCGTGTGGACAACCAACGCCCACGTATCGCACGTACTTACCACCACCCCCCCAGGAAAGAGCAGCATGTGGTGGCCAGCATTCGCTGGCTGTTTATTCAATTATCATCGACACTTCCCCGTTGTGTGACGCACTTTAACCCCTTCAATGGAATTGAAAATGGAACTGCAAATGGCAAAGCCAAAGGAAAGTGAAAGCGTTTTGCGGTTAACTTCTTTACCATAGGGGGGAAACCTTTGAAAGATTGAAGGTTTCTTGGGTTTCTGTACGTGGAAGGTTAAACCACAGACAGAGCAAGAGAAACATAAAAACCATAAGGTTTAAGGTCTACCATGATTGGAGGTAATGATTGCAAGTACGCACCAAAATGCATTGAGAACTTATTCCGGAGATAAATTCGGAGAAGATCAGGTTTCTTTATGGATCTGAGGGTATCAAAGGTACCAGATTTATTCTTCAGCTGTTGCACAAGCGAAAAGTTCAAAAGAGAAGGCCCGAGCATGCCATAAATGCCATAAAACTCTTCCATGAAAGTATTCAGATCTTATCCTAAACATCGCAAACTCTTTTCCCTTTTAAAATAATAATCACAAAGTTAATGACTAAAGGTCTTTGCGAAATCTACAGCCTATCTGTGGATCTGTTTCTGTTTTCGACACAGTGTTCGATTTATCAGATCTTAAACAGGTAATGCCTTAAGCATCGTATCGTATCGTATAATATAACTGGATTCCGATTCCACACCTGTTGGTTGAATCTACGTCGAACCCCGGCATGAGATAACAGAAAAACAAAGGAACAAATAAAGCAAAAAAAAAAAAATAACAAAAAACCATTCGCTTGGCCTACGTTTATCGATTTTTTCGATTGCGACATATTTTTTGTGTGTTTTTTGGTGTCGTGTTTGGTGATTTTTTTGTTGGGACTCATGAATATGCATTGGGGTTAATGGATGGCGCCAACGCCGCAGCAACCCGCACCTCCCCCATTTCCTTCATCTCTTTTGGGTTACTTTTCTCTTGCTTCATGGCAATATCTTCACTCTCTCTTTTTGTCTTTCTTTTGCACATTTTCTATTGTTATATTTTACTCTCTTGGAGTCTCTATTTCTCTTTGTATTTTTCACTATCTTCACTGTTTTCGTTTCTCTTTCTGCACTCTCTATTTCTGCATTATTTAATCTTTAATTTTTTCTGTGCTGTAATCATCCACTCCCTTCCCAGGGCACTCTTCGATGTATTTATATTATTTACTGTTACTTATGTATTTACTATTATTTACTATATTAATTGTTTAATTTTGCCAACGTTTCCGCAGTGATTTTTTCTCTCTTTGGTCTCATCTCTTTCTCTTTTCATTCTCTTTTCTTTTCTCTTTATTTAACTTATTTTTTCCGCTGCATTTCCTCTTGTTTTTTATGCTTTGATAATTTTTAAATGCAAATTTGTATTCGTTTAGTTTTCGAAATGGAATAAATTATGACATAATACCCTCCTCCGTTTCTTCGATCCGGATTGAATCGGTTCGATCCGCACATTAAGCGCTAATTTAGCGTTTCGCTGCGGTTCGTTCAACCTTTATTTGCCGGGTTTCGGTTAGCTCTTAGCTCTTAACTCCCAAAATAAAGTTATCCTTAAACGCAGCAACGACGCACTTCCTGCATCCCATAAAGGGATTGTTAATTTGTTTAATTTTTATGTTTTGAATGAAAGTTGAATGTCCTCCCACCCATTGGGGCTGATTTGTTCGGGTTCATTCCGGTTTTCGGTTTATGAGCAAAGTCTTTGTTTTTTCCGATGAGACATTTCGCGGAAATGCGTAATAATAAACGTCTGAGGAGGGGATCTTTGAAAATTGTTGATGATTTAGGGGAACATCATGTTACTTTTATTTTCACTAGAAGTTTCACATTTTTATTTATTTTATTTTTACAGAGTTTTCAAAACGTTTCTTACTTTTCTGCCAATTTTCAATATCTATCAAGCTCTTATTTGATCCATTATTTACCATCTATTTCCTAATATGATGTCCCTAAAATTGCTTTTGTGTTCCTTACATTTCTATTTCTATACATTTATTTCCGCTAGAATTTTAATTCTTTACTCTTACACACTTTTTCGTTTTACTTCTGCAGCATTGCTTTGATCTTTGATCATTGAGCTTTAATGCTTTGTGTGGTCCTTCTTTTGTCATAAAAATATAATATAATTATAATCTATATATAAACATAGGCCCCAGCCCTAGGAGATTTGTCTTTCTGATTTGTTTATATTGTGTTTGTTTTTTTTATCAGGCATCCCCTCGTTTATTTATATATATTTGTAGCTGTATATATGTATGGTGTATTCGTATTGTATGCTTTCTGTGACCGTGACTCAGTTTCCATCTCAATCTTTTACACTCTCCTCTCTCTGCTCTCTCTTTGTCTCATTATCTGTGTGCCACAGAGATGTGTATGCCCCGTCCTTAGCCTACTATAAAATGCTGTAATCTCATTTCAATATATTTTGGCAGTCATTAAAAGTGAAAATATATGCTATTTATAATGCCTTATATTCATTTGATTATTCATGCAAAAATTCATTGGAAAACCATCTCTATTTTGTTTTGTTTAGGATTTCCCCGATCTATCAACGTAAAGTAGCTGATGCACGACTTATTTATCACTCAAACGATTGTTTTCATTGTATTTTTTTATGCTGGAACACATTTTATGCTGGAACACATTTTATGCTGGATTTATTCCTCCACAGAATCAGAAAGAAAGTATTTCTTCTTGGTTAAAAGACTATAGATCAGGGCTCGGCACGGCCCTATCCCATGGGTGCGGGACAAGGCGCTGCTGCTGCGCTGCCCTTACGTACAAGCGTATTACAGTGATTCGTACCAATACCAATGTTCCGTTTTGCGTGCGTCTTCACACACAAACGCAAAAACGGCTCGATAATTGTATGGGTGCCGAGCCCTGCTATAGATCTTAGAATTAATTCAGCATTTAGCTCTAGACTTTACAGGAACAACATAACTTTTACTATTTCTACGAGTCAATGCAATAACTTATTCCAGTTTGAAACTTTATCCGTGAATGTTCTATGATCGCATTCCGTGGGGGACTTCCAGATACATTTAAATGAAATATGTGAAATGATTTATCAGCTAAGGGCGTGCACTCAAACGTTATATTTTTTATGGGTTTTGTAGTTAAAAGTAATAAGAGTTTTACACTCGATTGTTCTCACACTGTCGCTCTGTGTATTCCGCATTGCAAAGAACAATTATCACATGAAAGGCAATGATTTATAACCTGTTTTTGTGTATATTTCTGGTCTGGAAATCCTATAAGAGAGTAAAGTTTTGCACTTGATATGCAATTGATATACGTATTCGTAGTACTCGGCATTTGAATGATAAATGTATACGTAGATTCTCCGTCAATTAAATTACGACACTTAATTGTGCAGTTTGTTTGCAGAAATTGAATTCAATTTCAATAGTTTCAAACCGATCCGACCCGAGTGCACACAACATACTTGCCTCTGTATATATTCCGATGATCAATTAACCAACTGACTGATGGTGGGGCATGCCCCCGTTCAGGTGGAGTGTCCCCATTGTGCTCTCTACAAATTGGTTCGTTAGAAGGTCGTGGCTTCTGTGACCTCTACTTTTCACCTCTCATTCCTCATTCCTCAGTCTCCATTTCTCTTGTTCCAGACTTAGTATATATTTTCTTATTAAAGTCTTTTGCTCAATTGATGGCTGATTGGGAATAAAGTGAATTCCATTTCCATC
The DNA here is from genome assembly GCF_008121235.1 of Drosophila subobscura. Taxonomy (NCBI): domain Eukaryota; kingdom Metazoa; phylum Arthropoda; class Insecta; order Diptera; family Drosophilidae; genus Drosophila; species Drosophila subobscura. The sequence goes on along the minus strand of NC_048533.1, from coordinate 22,164,715 downwards.
TACAATATAGAAACAAATAATATTCAGGGTCACGTTCTCCTGTCTCCTGTCGCCTGTCGCCTGTCTGCCATCCATCTGTGCAAGACACTCCTTGGCGAATCCTTTGCGTCAGCAACAACTTTGAACAAAAGCCTCGTGCCGCACACAAGAATACTAGAGACACAGACAGAGACACAGGGTCCTTGCCTTTGTCCTTGTTCCCCTTGGCGAGATGGCGATGGCATTTCAAGGCTTCCACGAGGCAGACGCCTGTTGCACGTGGCACAACGAGGCCGTTGAATTTCTGACGTAAAAAACAAAACGTGTGTCCTTAATGTTAAGGTTATTGGCAATCACTGCTTTGACAGGATTCATTCAATCTTTTGATGGTAAATTTATGCTTGAAATAGATTTAACAAATGAAGTGGAAATCCATTAAAATTCAATCAAATTTGCAATTAAATTGTGATTTTTCCAACAGAATTGTTTTGAAATTGGTCTCCATCTTATTTATTTTGTTTTTTCTTTGATTTTGGCAAGACAATTTCTATAACTATTTGGAGTTATATTATTTATTTATTTACTTTTATCTGTAGCATGAACACAGCACCCCACCATATGGTTTTCACTTCAATATCGGTCTGTGTTTCAGTTTTCTTTTCGAGTGCGTTGTTTCTCTGTCCTGTTATCATCCCAAAAACAGAAGCTTGCTTTGTGCCTGTTGTGGTGTCTGTGTGTGCCTGTGGCTTTTAATTAGCTGATTGCAGGCAAAAACCAGTTGAAACAATAATTAAAATGCCTGAACAAAAGCATTTTCCACTCATACCCTATGCAAATAATCTGCTTTCTGTTTTATCTGTTCAAATATATACTCGTACGTACTTTGCAAGTGCTAGAAACTAGCAGAAACTTCAACAAAAATATGGCAAATATTTAAACTTCAAGTTCTTATAGTTTTTAACTGCAATGGAACGATTCTTGCTTGCTGACTGCCCTAATCGTAGAGCCAGGAAATTGCAAGATATAATTCCAGGAATAAATATGTATGATAATGGTATTTATGTAGGTTCCTTATCATTATTTCAAAAGAAAGGCAAATTTCTAATTTTTTAAGCAAACTTTTAATGTTCAAAAGCAGCTTCAAATATAAAGGAACTTTCGTTGGCAACAAGTGTTGTTTTGCCCTCAAGAATGTTCCGCCATGTAAATCAATTTCTCAAATGTTTGCTTGGCATTCTTTGGGCTAGTATTTTCCACTTGTTTCCACTTGCAAAGGTGAGGTGCAAACAACACCTCACATCTCTCACAGTTGTTTCTCTCTCTTGTTGCGTTGATTCCGCTCATGAATAAGTCACGAAGAAGCGTCATTTCCTCTCATTTAAAATGTATACAAGTGCCCAAAGAGAGGCTCAAAAACATGGCGGTATCCTTGGAGGCACATATATCATGAATTCCCCCTCCGCCCCGCGCTTCTTTCGTTCGTGGCTGCACCATGCGGGGTTGAACGTTCCGCTTGCCTCGAAACGAGCTTAAAATTTGTAATTACCATTTAACTTTTTTGTCTGTTGTTGGTTGTTTCCTCCGAATGGTGTGGTGGCGGGGGCTGAGCGGCTCTTTAATTACATTTGGGATTTGGCTAAATAATTTTAATGCATTTATGAGGCATGTAAAGTGCTTTTGTTGCTTAATGCGTTATTAACGTCAAGGCTGTTCGATATTTTATGGTGTAATATGTGGAAAACCATCACTTTTTTACTTCATTTTGTGTCGATTATTGCTTCGATTAGCCCGCTTTCGATACAAACTTGGTAAACTTTTAACGATGATTGATTCATTTGATTCCTTATCGATTGACCTTCTTTCGATACACATATGCTGTGAGTGCTTATCGATTGGTTCGAACAAAATTCAAAGATATCATATTCCCAGATAACTTTCTTCATAGAGTCAACAATTCCTACAAGATTTCGCTGTACTTCGATTCAATTGATTGAATATAAAGAATTTCGCTAACTTTCACTGACTTGAGATCACTTTTTACTGTACACCAACAATGATTGTACCCCACTGTGGGTGCTGATCCGCTCTCTGCATAGCTTTCACATAATTTTCGATCAATATTTGGACAGTGAGAACGAACGAAAAAAAGCAAACAATACAATTTACGTTGACTTCGGGCTGGCTGCTCCAATAAATTAACAGTTTGTATTTGTGTGTGTTATCTGTATTACTCGCACCTTATCCGTATAGAAGTACTCGTATAATATGGAACGTTCATATAGTATGGAGTGCCATATTTCCACTCACTTTTCCAGTTTTTTTGTTGTCCCTAAATTGCGACGCTAATTAATGGCTACAACGACACTTACAAAAAGTCTGTTCGGTGGCGTCAACACAACGTTTTGGCCACACAACGTTGTCATGACGGCCAGAACGAGAGAGCGGGAAATGAATGGGCCAGAATGGAGACAGAGCGGCGGAGAGAGAAGGAAATAATGGCTCAAACGGGGAGAGAGAGAGAACGTGTCGTGTCGAGTGGTAGACTGGTACAGGGGGCAACGCGGAGAACGTGTGAGGCACTGAGTGAAGCGTGCGGTGCGTCTTGTTTTTCCAGTCATTGAACCACATATTTACGCCAAGGCCCATGGCCTTGCCGCAACCCAAAGTATTCTCAATTACTTGCTTGATTTCAAAAAATGTTGCGTGGTTCGGTTCCCACCTTCAAACATTTCCAGAAAACATTTTCTGCTCATTTAATTGTTGTTTAAACAACCATAAAAGCTATATCCCTTTTTCGTGCGTGTGTGCGTGTGTGGTTCACCTTGAGGCCTATGTATTACTATGACGAAATCATATCGAACGACTATTGCCATACGAATACGATTTTCTGCAACGATTCATTGATTTGCTGTGTGAATCATTCATTGACATTCACCTGAAACTACGAGTAAACATTCATACTTGGAAGAGTTTGTCGTTGCTGTTTATTTTTGTTGGTCGCTTAATCGTGTAACTGGAAATCTAGCTAAAAGTGTAATTAACTTTTCTTTTTGCTGTTGTTGCACACAAAGTATGCTTGAATTATTTATTTGCATAAAACAGGGAATATTATGGAGAAGGTGAGGCACTGCCAAACACTGCAGAAATTCTGGAAATGCAAGGAGCTTATAAGAATGCTACCTGTACCTGGCTGCCCTCGCAAATTCCCTGCCAAACAACTCGCTTCACCTCAATTCCACCTCAGTGTCGGAGTCGTCGCCTTCTGCTGCGCAGTTTTGAAGGCAAAAAGTCAACGATATTTGGATTTCGGTGTGTTGGCTTGTGTGTGGTGTTGGTGTTTACCTTTATAATAAACACATTTCGTACATTTCGTTTCCTTTGCACTCTCGCAACGCTTGATATTTCGCTGCTCTCCCCTACTCCGTTTCACATGCATATTTGTTGTAATTCGTATTTAAAGAGAGCAAGCAAAAACAACCGCAAGAAGACCGAGACACTGAGCTTACCCAAGCACACACACACACGCATACAGACAGATATTCAAAGAAGAAAACAAGTTCAACTGCCGATAAAGCTCTGCTTAATCGTTGACTCTCTTTTGGTTCGCTCTGTTGCTCTCTGTATCTCTGCTGCTCTCTCCTCTTCTCGATATCTCGTGCTTTTGGGCAGGCGGCACCTCCGCTTAATTGCAGCCACGTGATTCTGCTAATGGCTCCTCCATATCATTAAAATTCAAATCACAATTGAGGGGCTCTGTGTCCGTGCTCCATGTTGCATGTTAGATAAGACATTTATTGTTGCTCGGTCTCCACACCCGAAGTTGGCAGCACCTGATTGCATCATCTTTAGTTTTCTTTTTTTTCCAGCAGTTTTGCTTTTTAACACGATAATTTGTAAAGGAGGAAGCTGGCTTGCAATGCTACAAAAGGGAGCACTGATTTTGGAGCCTTTCATTAACATCAACAGTCATTTCCATTATGTACTTCATAAATTTCGTTAGTCTTTATTTGTCTTCGGTGTAGTTTTTGATGTAATTTTTCCATATTTCTGGTTAGATTTGGATCACTAATTGGGAACACTTTTATTGGAATCTATCGGAACCAGTACCCTATGATTGCAGCACTTGAGTTGATTATTTTTATAGCGCCCACATAATGTTCCAGTTCAATTCATATATCTCGATATAATGGGCTTCAGTCGTGTGCGTCTAGCATTTTTTCTTAAGTGAAGATTAAAATAATGACGTTTTATTTTGTAAATAAATTATTTTCGTAGAAAGTTTATCCGTAATCCCAATTGAAAAAGGATCCACATCCCTTGCTTTATACATGGTTTGCATCTGCTTAATTGTCTACCAAAGATAACACCTCCTACTCATCATTTGATGCCATATACAATGTATACGTGCTTTAATGATTTGTTGTGAAATCCACCAAAAAACAAAAAACAAAATCAAAGCTTTAATTAAACGTCAGTCGGTGTCGGCGTGTCTGTGCCTGTCTACGTGTCTAGTGGCTGGCTGAGTCATAGTCACGACTTCCCCACCGACTGCCCCACCGTCGGGCATCAACTGCCATCCAACGACCCGTTGCACTTGTCACACGCTCTTTGCGGTTCAGTGATAATAATTTGCGTTGCAATTGGCTCTGGCGCGATAAGCCTTATCATTGAACTTATTACTCATACAAAATATCCGCATTTCCCCAACTCTCCTCTGCAGGCTGATGACAAGTCGCTGTTGGCGCGCTTTTTCCACGCTGATCGCTCCCTCACGGCAGTGGCCAGTGAACTGGACAGCTTTGATGGACGAGCGGAGCCGGATCGATGCTCCCGATTGGTCAGCAGACTGCGACAGAATCAGGTAAGAAAAAGGAGAAGCGAAGCGGCGTGTAAAGCCAACCACTAAAACCATTTATTTTGCCCCACAGGACAAAGTGCTTTCGATCACAAATCTGATTATGGAGGAGCTGCTCGGCGAGGATCGCGATCCGCGTGCGTTTCGCGCCAAGTTCCCCGAGGAAGTGCTGCAGGAGAATCTCGCTGGACAGCTGTGGTTCGGCGCCGAGTGCCTGGCGGCCGGCTCTTCGATCATGAATCGTGAGGTGGAGAGCAAGGAGATGCGACCGCTGGCCCAGGCCGTCACCAAGAGTCTGGGCAATGTGCGAGTTCTGCTGAGGGATCAGTGCCTGCGCAATAATGTGCCGAACAGCAAGACCCTCCACCTAGACCTCAATGACTTCACCACGGAGCAGCTGTACGAGAGCCTGAAGATCTTCGATCGCCTCTTTGCCGAGTTCGAGCTGAGCTACGTGAGCGCCATGGTGCAGGTGAAGTCGCGGCACGAGTACGAGATGCAACAGTGGATCGGCGTGCTCTTCTCGGAGACGCTGCAGCGTGCCCTGAAGATTGGTCTGCTCGATCAGGATATGGTGGATGCCTTCGATCCGGGTCTGATGTTCTCCATACCTCGCCTCGCCATTGTGGCCGGCCTTGTGGTCTATGCCAAGGGGCCGCTCGATATGGATATGCCTGGGGATCAGCTGTCGGAGATGTTTCGTCCGTTTCGCACGATCCTCATCAAGATACGGGATCTGCTGAGGAACCTCAACAACCAGGAGCTGTATCAATTGGAGAAACTTCTCTGCACCAATGAGGATATCAACACAAAGGTGGGAAATCGAGGGACTTTCCTTTGATTTTTGGTTTTCTAATGATTATTTCTCTGTCTTTCAGGTGCCTGTGGGTTCGAGCAGCATTGAGGCACCCACACCCGAGCATAGCGACACAGCGACAACAAGCAGCAACAATAACAACAGCAGCAACAGCACTGTCGGTGGTGTTGATTCGGGAACTGTGGAGCGACTGGTAGATCAGCGTAATAACAACAACAATCAGCAGAATGGCAACGAAGCCACAACAACGTTGCCGACACGCTCTCCGTCCATGTTGTCGCTATCGGCCAGCAGTACGCCCACAGCATCGCCGGCACCATCGCCAACGCCCTCGCATTCGATTGCCTCCTCGACATCGTCGGCTGTGAGCAGCAGCTCAACAAATCCCCCAGCCGATTGGTCAGATGGCGATGACGAAGACGAGGAGGAGGAGGATGAGGATGAGGACGAGGATGAACTGGAGGACACAGAGGATGATACAGATGAGGATCAGCTGCTCAAGGACATGGTGGCAGCCGACTGTGCCTCTGGGTATCTGATACCCAACACAAATCTGGGAAATCTACTGCAGCCGCAACAGGTTCCACTCACAGATAACTTCGTGGCCAGCGAAGACGATGATGAGCACGGAACGGGTGACCAGCAGCCGGCGCACAGAGAGCAGGATGAGGAGGAGCCCAGTACTAGTGCTGCACTGCAGCGGCTGTTTCTAGCCAGCAGCGATGACAGCGAACCACACAGAGACCAAGGAGAGACAATCAAAACGACAGAGGAACAAGGGCAACAGCAGCCGCAACAGACCCCACAGCAGACCCTCCAGAGCAGCCGACAACGGCATAGTCACAGTCACAGTCACAGTCATCGCCATCATCATCGCCACCATCATCATCATCACCATCAGACGACGCAGCCGCAGCAGCAGCATCCGCACCCACATCACCATCAACCGCATCCACATCGTCTGACACGCAGCGGACGTAAGCGTTGCAGCATTGAGGCCAGCGTGGAGGTGGAGCAGCAGGAGCAGGGTCTGGCCAGTGGCGACACCAGTGCCGCATCTTCGCTCTCAGACGATGTGTCGCTGGCGATGCGCAACACCACAGCACGGCTAAAGTTCAAGTGAGTTTTGCGTACCCCAGAAAAGGGAAAACCAATAATTAAGTCTCTCTTTTTGTAGGAGCACCGAGAACCTGCTGCATCGACTGTTTGTTTGCATTGCCGGCGTGGCCGATCAGCTGCAGACAAACTTTGCCTCGGACCTGAGGCAGATATTGCGCAGCGTATTCCTCATGAATATGTCGTCTGTGGAGGAGGAGCAGATCGAGATACCGGAAAAGACAAAGGAGTCGGAGCTGTTTGAGTTCCGTGCCTCCGAAAATGATGTGATACAGGAGAGCGCCGGCTCCAATCAAAGCATTTACTCAGCCGAGGAGGTTAACCCGGAGCTGGACAATGTGTTCAGCGCTGGCAATCGCCACTCTGCCGGCGCCACAATGCAGCGCAACAACACCATCGATAATCCGAGCAGCAGCAACAGCAGCAGTTCCGCCACGACCCGTAACCATGTGACGCGTAGTCGGAGTCTGGGTGATCAGCAGGAGACTGTTGCCAGGAGCATGCCAGCGGCAGTGCAGCAGCAGCAGCAGCAGGAACAGGAGCGGGTGATGCAACAGCATCAGGTGCAAGTGCAACTGCAGCGTCAGCGCAACAATTCCGTGGGCAGCAACACGCCCTCCAGCGCCTCCTCGACCAGCTCCAGCTCCGAACAGAATTCCCCCGTGAGCACACGAAGCGGCAGCAGTCGTCGCCGCCTGCAGAGCAACAACGAAACCCAAATGCCTTCATCCACAACGACAGCAGCAGCGACAGCAGCAGCAACGCTTGCGCCGCCAGCCTGGATACCCGATGGCAAGGCGCCACGTTGCATGGCCTGCCAGACGCCCTTCACTGCCTTCCGGCGCCGTCATCACTGTCGCAACTGTGGCGGCGTCTTCTGTGGCGTCTGCTCGAATGCCACCGCCCCACTGCCCAAATACGGCCTCACCAAGGCAGTACGCGTCTGTCGCGACTGCTATGTGCGGGAGGTCCAAGTCCGTTCCTCCTCCTCCGCCGCAAGCGTTGGCGTACAGATGCAGAGCCAGGCGGGACGAGCGCAGACGGCGAGCGCCTCTTAGGACCGGCCATTGGCGCTTTTCAGCGCAGCTGAGGACCAAAAAATAAGTGACGCGAGTGGACAGGAGATGGGAAAAGCAAACTGTGAAACGCAATTGTTCTTCAAAAATTGTTTTCTTTATTTTATACGTAAACCTAAACCTAAACCTAAACCCAAACCCATGCACAAAGCGGCGGGGGCTTGCATAAATAGATCGATCAGTTATACATATATATATAAATGACTATATATAATCAAAGAATTATGTATATAAATATTATTTTGTTTTATCCTCAAAAAACAATGACCAACCCAACCCAATCAAAACGTGAGGTAATGCTTCGGTTTAAGACTCTATTTTTGTTCATATCAAATCAGACTTGTCGACGGCTGGGCGCCAGCTATAAGTTTTGGCCAGCATTTCAATAGTAGATCGAAGAATACGTATTTTCGTTTTTGTTAGTGTTTATTTTTCGCTGTTTCTGTTTCTGTTTTCTATTGAGGGCTTTAGGGGAGCACCTAGCTCTAGCTTTAAAACATTGCAACAATCTTTTTGTCACTAGCCAAGGTCCAACGATATATATCGGGACAAATATATATATATATATCGTATAAGTGTATATTTTTCTAGCATTGATTGGAAGGATTGATCCACGACGTAGTAGCCGTTAATTGTAGCAAAAATTTGCGAAACATTTTTTGTGATTTATCGTAATTTTCTTATGTATTAATTAATTTTATTTGTAAAACGCTCGATCGCTCGTTCGTTCACCTCTTTCTTGACTTGCGATGGCATATGTTGTATGGTAGTCCTGTAATCTGTGTGTAATCGGAATCTGAAGTCCCTTAATTTCAAAAGTATTTCAAAAACAAACAAAAAATACAATAAATAGTAACCGAGTATCCAGTAAAGATACACCACATATACAATACAATACAATACCATACCATACCATACCATACCATATATATATATATATATTTTCTGATTCAGACTTGTATAAAACCAACAACAAAAAATAAGTGTAACAAAACGAAAATAATCTGTAAACAATTCTGTTTAAGAAATAAATGCAATTTTATGCGTAAATAAAATCCAAAAAGATTGAAAGTTTTTGGTTTTTTTAGGACAAATTGTGGCTCGACTCGTGATGCACAAGAGGATGCCGCAAAAGAGAATACTAGGGAATACTAAGCTACTCTGGAATAGAGAGTGCTAGACGTAACGAGTACTTTTTTTTTTTGTTTTGCTATTTAATCGCTACAGCGAAATTGGTTGGTCGCAGAGATGAGTCCGCATTGACCAGATACTTCAGTTTTGTGTTGAATATTATAAAAAGTTACTGAAAATTTTGAACTCAAAAAAGAGTTGTTTGCCGAACGAACACTAGAATTAGAATCTGTAACGAGTACTTGCAACGAGTGTAATAATAGTTGGGAGTCTTGGATTAACAGGAAATATCTTCCACAAAAATATTTAATTCAGAAACTTATCGAGAAACGAAACTTGTTCCAATTGCTCTCCTAGTAAGCCTCTCCGCAAACATCAGCATCATGTAGTAGTTGATATTAATTTCAGTTTGAATTCATTCATTACACCACACGTTTCCTTTTGCACAGGGAGTTTTCTTTTTTCCCTACTTACACACACCCACACACACATTTTCGTTTCGTTTGCACCTTTTGTGCATTGAATTCTGCAATTTCTTTGGCCAACACAAAAATGTCCGCCCGAAAGCGCAGCGGTTCTCGACCTCGAGCTACCAAAGAAGCCCTAGTGGAGCCCGAGTTGCCATTGGAAGAACTGTTTGCGGACAATGTGGACGTCGCACAGATCGATCTCCTGGAAGACCTGAATGAGGACTTCTTTAGCACATCCTATCAGCTGGTGCAGCATCTGTCCACACGAGATAACTTTGTGGCGGGCAAGATCAAGCAATATGTGGATATTCTGCACCGCATCCATGCCCGGTATGCCAGTGAGGTGGAAAGCGGCGTGGTCATGCGGCAGAAGGTGGCGAATGCAGACGAGAAGCTGGATCTGGCCCTGAAGGCAACGGCCATCTCGGAGTCGATGATGGAGAAGCTGCGTGAGGCTCTGACCGACTCCTGGCGCACCACAGACGCGGTGAAGCATCGGGAGGCGCTCATGCAGGGCCAACTGTTGACGCTGGCAAAGAGTGGGCCACGGCACACAAAGAGCGACACGCAGGATGATCATATCAGTCAGTAGGTTTAGCCCTTGCATATCCAAGAAGAGTTTGCTGTCTCCTAAAGATTCTCATTGTTCGTTTTGCAGGCAGGAGACGCGCATACGTGGCATGGTCTACAGGGAACGCGATCGTGTGGCTGGGGAGCTGAAAGACTATCAGAAGCGACTGGAGCTGAATCGCATCTACTCGGAGACACTGGACTCGGTAATTCAGTCGCTGCGCGAGACCATCTCTGGGCAGCAGATGCGCCTCAAGGTGCTGGAGGCCGAGGGCTACAAGGCGCAGCACAAGCATCGCAAGGACATCGAGATCTACGAGGAGAGAGTCATGTTAATGCGCAAGGAGCTGGATGCAGCCCAGCAGAGTCTACGCGCATTGCAGCTGAGCGAAAAGGAAAAGCTCGAAGTGATGGCCATGAACGAGAGACTCAAGCTGGCCAATGAGCATCTCTCCCGCGAAAACTACACCGTGTCCAGGACATTCCATCACAAGCAGGAGGAAAAAAATCGATTGGTGTTGAACCTCAAGATCTCCGAGGACATGAACAGTGCGCTGCGTCGGGACAACGACGATTTGGAGGCCTATCGGCGCAACATTGATCGCGAACTGAAGAAGAAAGTCGATGATGCGGTGCTGCTGGAACGTCGCTTCATTCAGCTGTCCAAAAAGAACTCCGACTTGAGTGATCAGATTATAGTTAAGGAGTGAGTCTTCCACCTCTATTAAGGATGCCTCCCCAATGATTCTTCCTCTCTCTGCAGCAACGAGATCAAAGCTCTGGAGAAGAAGCAGGCAATGACCATGGTCAAGCTGGAAGAGGTCACACACCAGAAGGATGACATCGTGCGCACACGCGGTAAGCTGCAACTGGAGATTGTTCGTGTTAATGATGTGGCTGCGGGTCTACGGCATGGCATGGCCGCTCTGCGCACTCAAATTCAAGATGTGAACGTGGATCTCACGCGGGTCAACAAGAAGCTGGACGAGAAGGAGCTAGACGTGCAGAGGATTGCCAGGGAGAAGCGAGAAGTCGCTGTGGAGCTCAATGAAGCGCACAAGAAGATCGAGAAAATAGAAGGTGAGACAGAGATGTGTGATTGCTGATGATGATTGCGTAATTTTCCTCCCTTAGAGTCACTGCAGATCAAAACCGAGCGACTGGAGCTGATCCAGGAGGAGCTGCAGCGCAAGCATCAGGACTTCATGAATGCCAAGAAGCAAATGGAGATTGCACACTCGGAGCGTGTGATGCTGCTCAAAACGATGGATCTGTGCTCGCGCGATCGTCAGATATTGCAGAGCACTGTGACCCGGCTGACGCATCAGATCAATCAGCTATCCAGCACGGTGGCCATGAACGAGAAGGACATCTCCGCGCTGCACAAGGACATTGATCAGCTGAACAGCACCATCAAGCAGAAGCAGAACGAGATCCACGCAAAGGAGCGGCTGCTGGCCAGCACGCGCGATGATCTGCGCGAGATGAAGATCCGTTTCGAGCAGTCACAGCACACGATCGATGAGGATGAGAAGCGCTTCAAGCAGATCTCCTGCACGCTGGAGGAGGTGTCCAAGGAGAAGAGCCTCGTGGGTCTGCAGATGGTGCGACGCAACGACGAGGTGCGGCTGCTGCGCGAGAAGGAGGCCATCATGCAGACGGCCCTCGACCGAGGCACATCGCAGTACAATCAGCGGCTGGAGGACATTCGTCTGCTCAAAATGGAGATCGTCAACGTGCGCATGTCCCACCAGTGCATGCAGCGGGAGGTGGGCAACAGGGCCACCATGCGCCAGGATGTGGTGCGACTGGAGCGGCAGCTGCTGCAGGAGCGTCTGCGCATCTCGGCCTGCACAGCGGAAATGGCCATTCCGCTGCGCATCCATCGCTGGCGCGTGATGATCGGCAAGGATCCCCGCCGCTACGAGCTCATACGCAAGATCCAGGCGCTGCTCAAGCGCAACATTCGCCTCAATGTGCAGCTGCAGAATATGTCCAAGCAGCTGCAGAATTCGGTGCGGCTGTACGACACGCTCAAGGCGCGCATCAAGCATCTGCCCGATCCCAGTGTACGGGAGAAGCTCTCCACGCAGCAGCGCATCAATCGAAGGCAGCAGAACAAGCTGCGCGCCTTCAAGGCCGAGCTGATCATCAACGAGATTGATCTGAAGAGTCGCGACTGTCTGCTCAAGGAGTGCCAGAGGCAACAGCAGCCCAACCAGAGTGAGGCAAACATTGCAGCGGAGCACAAGCGGCGCTTGGACAAGTACACGGAGCAGTATTACCACGAGAACTCCTCCGCCTCCGGCTATGGCTTCTGCAAGAAGAGGAAAGTGAGTCAGAGTGCCTGAGTAGCTGAGGTTTTATTTGTGCTCTCCATTAAAGCAATGTGGTGACCATCTTGAAGCCCGCTCCGAGGGTACGTGGCAGCTGCGGGGGTGCCGAGTAGCAGTGGGCCTGCATTTGCTCGAGGAGTTGCCGTTCCTCCAGCAGCTTTTGCTTGCGTTTCTTCTCCTCCAGCAGCTGGGTCTTGGTCAGCGCCAGATTCATGCGCATTTCCTCCAGCTTCACGACATGGGACTTCTCGTCCGCCTCCTTGACAGTCAGCTCTGCCTTGAGCACCCGCAGCTTGCGCTCCTTGGCTGAAAGGGAGGCCTGAAAGGGGAACAATGATTGGCAAACGAAGTGGAGTGAAGTTACCCTACTTACCTTAACGCTGTTCAGCTCCGCTCGCACCTTGTGGCTGGGCAGCTTCAGCATAAACTCTTTCAGCGCCGCATACAGCTGCTGCGCCTCGTTGAGGGCACGCTCATGCTCCAGCGCGGCCACATTTTGGGACAACAGCTGCTTGCGTAGGATGCGTATGCGCTCGAGCAGATCCATCTTCTCGGGATCCTTGCCGCTGAGCAGACGCCAGCGGTGCACATTCATGGGCGTGACCATTTCGTCCTGCAGCGCACGCGCCTTGATGCGCTCCTGGTTGAGCATGCGATGCATTTGCAGCAGCTCCTGCCGCAGATCGGCGGCACTCTCGCGATCGGCACGCAGCACATCGCGTTCGGTGCGCAGATTCTTGATCTCCACGCCCATCAGCCGCATGTCGTCCTGGCACTGACTGCACTGGCGCTCCGTTTGGTCGTAGACTGTCTGCAGATTCTCCAGCGTGTGCTTCAGTCGATCGTACTCCTCGTTGCGCTTGGTCAGCGCCGCACTGATGGCATTCTTCTCGTTCATGAGGTTGTCCACGTCCTTGCGCAGTCGCGCCAAGCGCTGCTCGTCCTCCTGCAGCGACTTGGCATGGCGATCGTTCTCCTTGCGCTTGTCCAGCAGCTCGGCCTTGGTGTGCTGCTGCCCCAGCTGCGCCTGTCGCACCTCGTTGCGCAGCATTCGGCGCTCCTTCTCCATGCGATCGATCTGCAGCTGCAGCTTGTTCAGCTCTCCATCCCGATAGGAGATCTTGCCCTTGAGCTTCTCGATGTGCGACTGCAGATTGACCAGCTGGTCGCGCAGCTTCTGGCGTTCATCGTCGGCCAGTTGGAGATTTCGCTGCAAACTCTGCCGCTCGTTGGCCAGAACATCGTGCTGCTGCTGAAACTTGGAGCACTTGGCCTCCAGGTCGCTGATGGTGCGCTTCAGCTCGATTTCGTAGTTCTCCTTTAAGCGCATTTCATCTGTGGATGGAGAGGAAACTCTTAGTAGAAACAGAACAGCAGAGTTCAGTCCTAAACTTACTCTGCAGCGCATCGAGCTTGTCAATCCAGTGCTGTATCTCATCCAGCTTCTTGGTCTTCTCCTTCTTCAACTTGTTGGCATCCTCATTGAGTTTCTTCAGCCTGATGTCCATGCTGCTGATGGTGTCCGTGAGGGCGCGCACCTCATGCTGTGACTCCTGGTGCTGCGCGCTCACCTGCTCCAGCTGCTGATGCTCCGCCTGCAGGTCCCTGCGCAAGATGTCCCGCTCCTTGGTCAAGTTCTCGTTGTTCTTCTCAAAGTGATGCACCACGCGACGCATCGACTCCAGCTCCTTGTCCTGCGTGCCCAGCTGTGTTCTGCATAGCAAGAGAAGGTTTTAGGTGGATTTTTATCTGCCAAGAAACAAACTCTTACTTCAGCCGTATATTCTCTTCTTCCACCTCCCGCTTGGCCTCATCCAGCCCAGCGTATTTGCGTGCAATTGTTTCCTGCGACTTGGCCAGCTTGCCATTGTCCTGCCGCACTTTGATCAGCTCATCCTCGCGCACCTTTAGCAGATTGATGCGCTGATTCAGCGCCCGCTTGTTCTTGTCGCGCTCCTGCACCGTGTACTCCAGATCCACGGTGAGTTTGGCCAGCTTATTGCTCGTCGCATTGTGCTGGGTATTCAGGTGTTCGAGGTTTGTCTTCAGCGAGAGAATCTGCAGATTCTGACGGACCTTGACCTTGGTCAGATGCTCATTGGCGGACTTCATGTGCGAGATTTGTTCCTGGTATTTGGTCTCGTCGCTCTTCATGGTGGCCAGCTCCTTGGCCAGAGCATCGCTCTTGCGCTTCAGATTGCAGGCATCGGTGGAGGTTTCCTAAGGGAAGAGCAGCTGCTGAGACTGATAAGACCAGGCAGAAAGTAAACTCACATCCAGCAGCTTGACCAATTCCTTGTTCTTCGCCTCCAGCCCCTCTATGGTGTTATCCAGCTCGGCCGTGCAGGAGCGCTGCATCTGCAGGCGCTTGTTCAGTTCGTTTATTTCGGCGGTGAGTCGCTCCCGTTCCTTGCCATCATCTCGCTTGCTCATGGCCAAACGCTTCTCATTCAGATGTGCCACCATTTGCTCGGATTCGTCTAGTTTCTCGCGCAAACTCAGCACCTCATCCTGTGCGGATTGTTCGCGGATCTGAGCGGCATCCTTCTGCTTCCAAGCGCCCTCTAAATAAAGGGTTGTAAAGCTCCTTTGTGGCTACACTGCCTCCCACTCACCTATGACCCCACGCAGCTCCTCGATGGTGGCCATGTCCATTTTACTCACACGCGCGGCATTCTCCAGACGCCCCTCGAGCGTCTCAATTGACTTTTGCAGCTCCTGCGCGCGCTCCCGCTCCAGGCGTAGATCATTCTTGTAGCGTGTGCCACAGATGAGCAGCCTCTGCACATTGTCAGCATTATTGGGCGTGTCCTTTTGCCGCAGTGCCTTGGTTGCCTGTGGATTAAAGGGGATTCAAATTGAGTTTATATCTGGGTAAACATTGAGACCTCACCTCTGGTATCTTCTCGCCCAGTTCGCGGTAGAAATCATCATCGAAATCATCTGGCACCAGCGGCTCCTCTTCAGAACCGGAAGCCTTCGACATGCTGCAGCTTTGTGCTTCGCTGCGCTAAAGTTATTGACAAAACCCGGCGCACAGGGGGCAGGGGCTGCCCGTGGCAACAACAGGTTTTGTTTGCTTGGAATCTCGTCATTTATTGGACAGCTGTGCAACTGAAGCGTCTGTGCTCTTAGTCGTTATGGAAACAAAAATAATCTACACTTGCTATCACTTAATATAATTAGGTTCACTTTGGAATTAATTAATTATCTATAAAGCTAGACTAAAGCTGAAGACGGAACACAATTCTTTGCATGCTAAAAACATTAAACTTAGGCTGAGGAATGCCACTAAATGGACTTTGTTTTTTTGGCCTAGGGCCACTCATCCACTAAGGCGACATCGTGCACCGTGTGAAAGCTGAGGCCAGTGCCCTCGGGCTTGTGCCATGAAGGCAACAGCACAGTACGCCAAAAGGATCTGCAAATGCACCGAAAATAAATCGTGCACACACACACGCAACGATTCTCTTCTCTCACCTGCCACGCACAAGGCCTAAGAATATTTTCCAGTTCTTTTTGGCACCGAAATTGTATGGGTTTATGTAAATGCGTTGCTCTTTGAGTAAACGTTTGCGCTCAGCTTCGTTGATGTGCGACTCCACGCTGGTCTCGCCGCGTGTAATCAATTTCGCATGCCAGCTGCAGAGTGTGCCCAAGGCTATGACCACAGCCACATTGGTGAAGGCCATGAACCACAGTGCCCTGCGCCTGCCCGGCGATGGAGCATCTGTGTCCAAGACTGGCGTGGGCAGATTGTGCACAGCCGGGGGCAGATCAAACTCATCGTACTCATGGGGATGTGTCTGCAGTGCATTGAATAAATAGCTTAAAATATTCACGCTACGATTTGTTAATGGATTTACCACTGGAATTATGTGTCCACTGAGATTAAACTTCACTGGTTGACCCACTAGCGGCTCCAGCTCGGTCCAATTTTCTCCGTGATCAAGCCAAAGATATTTATAGCCAATTTCCAGACCAAACAGAATGAGAAACAGGCAGCCCAGCGTGGTGTACAGCATGTAGAGGAAGAAGTAGCGATGATTGCCATATCCCACACAATTGTTTAGCCAGGCTGTGTGGACAAAACAAACTCAAAGAGATCAGGGGGCTGGCTTAAGGTTGAAATACCTACGACAGTGATGATCCATTTTCAGCACACAACGATTGCACACCGAACAGTGATGAGTGCGTGGCGGTTTTGGGGTCACACACTTGCCGCACATGGTGACCGCCTCCACCAGCAATACATTCTCAGGCGGATGGCCGGGCAGTGTGATCACAGCCATTATATAGTGGAAAATGACATTCAGGAGCAGCCAATTGCCGACAATTAGAACAAATGCCAAGGCCAGCTGGCCCTTGGCCAACCAGAAGGGAAAACCAATCCAGTAGGCTATGCTGACAACGGCCGTGGTCAGACAAGCCACTCCGATCACAAAGAACTGAAAGTGGAAGCTGCATGAGCATAATTATTGGCGGTGCTAGAAATCCCTAAATAAATACCGGTCCCAGGCAGTGGGTGTAGTTGTCCACAACCCAAAAGATGGGTGTCATGCACACGTCCGAGGCATAGGAGCTGTTCATATGAGCATTAAAGGTGAGCGAGTGCCAGCAGTGCTTCATGTAGGACCAACGCAGCCGGCACGACGAGCTAAAACAATAACAAAAATATTAGCAACGATTCAATGCCTCTAGCACGTGGAAGATGCGACTTACAGCAGCTCCTGCGTGGAGTTGCCACGCCATGTTATCCGCACCATTGCGGAGGTTTATGTGCTCCTAGTTTGATTAATAATTAGTGCATTTTTTGCATAAACAAATGGGACTATTTCGCAAAACAATTTTCTTCAGATTCGTGATCAGCTGTGAGAGCGATTGTACTATCGATTGGCATTTCGATGATTCATTTTCGATATGCAACAATTCAAAACAAAATTGGCAGTCAAGATAAGATAAAGTGCAGTTGTTTAATAGATTATTAAACTACAAGAATTGTTAATTACTGTGCAGAACGTGTCCGCATTTAAACTGTAAAATGCTTTCAAATTTGCCACTTGAGATCATTCTTAAAGTCTTTGGCTACCTCAGTGCCGAAGACAAACTGCAACTGGCGCAAGTCAACCAAACTCTTGGCAGTGCTTTTGTTTACCACAGTGAAGCCAAATATAAGAGACTTTCTTGCTACCTGTACACAGGCTACGAATTGAGTGTTATTCTGCCATTATGCGGCTCCAATATTTACAAAATTGATATAAGTGAGGAACTCACGGAGAAAACGGCTGAACTAATAACAAAATATTGCACCAACGTAGAATCTGCTACACTGGAGATTAGACATCAAATGTTCAACGCTTGCAAAGGGATTTTAAGCATAAAAAGCCTATCATCCATTTATCTGGTAAATGGCGATTATCGCGAACCGGATATGTTGCAGTACTTTAACCCAAACTGCAGAGTATTGACTTTATTTGACCTCTCCAATGTTCAGTGTAAGAGTTTTCATAACTTATCGAGAAGTAACATTTAAATGTTTCTGATGTTTCAGCTCAAAATTTACGGCGATTGATTCACTTGGAAGACTTGGATGTTGCTCCATTTGATTACTTGACAGACATGCTTAAAATATGTTCCCATTTAAAGAAACTTCGCTGCCTGAAACTTACCTATTGCAAGCTCACCCAGGAAGAGGATTTTCTGTATCCTGAATTGGAAACACTTCAAGTTTCGTATAGCAAAATTTACTCCGACTTGCCACGCTGTCCGAACCTCAAGCAACTATCTTTGATTTTAAATGAATATCATAATTCCGTTAAAATTATTAATTTTATTGTAAAATATGCAACGACACTGGAACGCCTGGTTATAACCATCGCGTATGATGAACACCACCCCTTTACTGCCCATAATTTACTAGATGCTCTCAGAGAGTGTACAAATCTGCAGTTTCTTCATATAAATTGTTTTCTTTTAAAGAATTTATTATCCGAAAATGTGGAGACTTTTATAAAAGTTTTAAAGGCAAATTGTTTCGATGCACAGCGTCGTTTTGTGTTGGAAGTGAGCCAGACAGCGCTGTGGGCATTGGTGAGTGTGTGAAATGAGTATTTCATTAAATGTAATCAATTTTTATTGCAGCAGAATGAAAACCAAACCTCAGAAGTGTGGAATTTAATTAGAGTTGTTCATTGTACCGAATATGATTAAAATTCGCTCAAATTATCGCACAAAAATACCGATAGTGTTTTGACGTAAATCTTTGCAGCGATAGCCATATCGATATATTAATATATCAATCGTTTAACATCACTATTAAATTTTGCGCCCGTCAAAATAAAAAATATTTGCATTTTCTTTTGAAATTAGAATTCGATTTGAAACTAACAGCAAATTGTAATGCGCTCGCGCACCAGAAGTCGCAGCCCACAAAGGCGTCGCGAGAGGCGTGAGGAACACTCTCGCTCGGACAGAAATGTGAGCAACAAGCCGGAGCGCCGCCGGTCGCCACTACGCAAGAGCAGATCCGTGTCCCAGGCACGCTCCCGCTCCGACAGACGAGTGAGCAGCAAGCAGGATCGCCACCGCTCGCCATTACTCTCCAGGGAGAGGGAGAGGGACAGACCTCGCCGCAATTCGCGATCGCCACAGACAGGTCGAAAAAATGAACGCGAGCGTCGCCGCTCCCGGGAGAAAGTATCAGCAGCACAGCGTCGTCGCTCCCGTTCCCGTTCTCTATCGTCCAGCAGCTCCTCGAGTGGCAGCAGCAGTGAGGAAAGCGGCAGCAGCAGCAGCAGCGACAGTCACACGACAAAGAAGAAACCGGCCAAGCCCGTGGATCGCTGGCCCAATGACCGCTTCAAGGACTATAACGATAAGAGCAAAAATCCCTTTAAAGGTTGGGTTGCTGGAGGCACCTTCATGGACGATCCTGCGGAGCCATCTACCCGTTCCTCCCACTACAAGGGCCGCGGTGTGCCCATCTATAATGACATCAGAGCCATCGACGCACGTCGCGAGCAACGTGTGCGCATTGGGGAAGAGGGCGTGCCAGATGTGTGGGCCAAGAGCCCGACCCGCGACGAGCTAGACGATGTGAAGCTGGTGAAGGGCTCCTACGTGGGACCCAAGAAAAAGAAGAAAAAGAAGGGCAAGGGAAAGAAAAATGATAAGAAATCAAAGAAGAAATCCAAAAAGTCGAAGAAGAGAAAGAGCAAGAAGGATTCAAGTTCCTCCGAATCATCATCCAGTTCTGGGAGCAGCGATTCCAGCGACGACAGCTCCTCCAGCGACAGCTCAAGCTCGGAAAGCGAGGACGAGGACGTGTGGCTGGAGAAGACGGCCGAGGGCATTAAGAAACCAAAAAAGAAAAAAGCCTCGGCCTCCAAGAAAGACAAAAAGGGCAAAAAGAAGAAGCGCAAGTCTGACAAGGCAGAGAAGTCGAAAAAGTCTTCGTCCGGCGGTGTCAAATCACGCTCCAAGGATGGCGGTAACAACGACGATGATGTGGGCCCATCTCTGCGCCCATCTGGCAGCTTGAATCAAAAGGATTTCGGACGCGCCCTGCTGCCGGGAGAAGGAGCTGCCATGGCCGCCTACATAGCCGATGGCAAGCGCATTCCGCGTCGTGGTGAGATTGGACTCACATCCGACGAGATTGCCAACTTTGAGTCCGTGGGCTATGTGATGAGCGGCAGTCGTCACCGTCGCATGGAGGCTGTGCGTATCCGCAAGGAAAATCAGTTGTACTCCGCGGACGAGAAGCGCGCCCTGGCCATGTTCAGCAAGGAGGAACGTCAGAAGCGCGAGAACAAGATACTGTCCCAGTTCAAGGACATGATTCACTCCAAACTCCAGGCAAAGGACAAAAAGTAGACACACAACAAATAATGTAAAACGAAAAGGGGAAAAATGTAAAAAGAAGGAAAAGACGGGAGAGAATTGTAAAAAAAATAGTTTTATAATAAAACACCCAGTTCCATGTCCCGCCGAATCTTTGGTATTTTGTATTCTACCGCCATTTGGTCACACTGTCGAAATGCCTGAAAACGTGGGGTTAAAAAACTCAGCAAAAAAGTGTCCTAATTTAATTGATTTACACTAAACTTACATAATTACATGGTTAAAACGACATTGGATAATTAGCAATTAGTCCATTGAATACGTTTCATCTGAACAAGTTCAAATTTTGTGGGATTTTGCATATGCCAATAACGCGGCAGCGTTGAGCCCCTCGAAGTGCAAGCGAGAAAGCAACAAACACGAAGCGCAGAGCAAAACAAAGTTCGCTAACCGGCAGATAAGGCAGAATATGAAGCAGAGGGCGAGAGTGAGAGTAAATGAATGATAAGAGCCGCCAACGACAATTGAAGCAGAACACACACACAAACACACACACCCACTCGTATATAGAGGCCCTTATATACAACACACACACACACAGACACAACAGTTGCGGCGCTTAATCAATTAGCTGGACACTGTCAGCGGAGGCGCCGTAGAAGTCCATTTCTGCTTTGACCGTCGACAGTCGCGTGCGTAGATAGCGTTTGCCGTCGGCCGCGGACATCCTCACCAACCTCCTCCATCATGCCTTCCAACGAGTTGCAGTCGCCCACCAGCGAAATGGTGCTGCTCACCCCCAACTCAGATAATCCGCCCAGCATAGTCGCTGCTGCCGCCAAGGATCAGCCACGCGAGGGCTCCGCCGAGTCGGACAACAGTCGCGTGGTGATGAAGAAACAGCTGGGCCTGCTGGAGGGTGTGGCCATCATCCTCGGCATTATCTTTGGCTCTGGCATCTTCGTCTCCCCCAAGGGCGTGCTACGCGAGGTGGAGTCCGTGGGCGCTTCGCTCATCATTTGGGTGCTGTGCGGCCTGCTGTCCATGATTGGTGCCCTGTGCTACGCGGAGCTGGGCACTGCCATACCCAAGTCGGGCGGTGATTACGCGTACATCTTCGAGGCCTACGGATCGCTGCCGGCTTTCCTATATCTCTGGGATGCAATGATGATATTTGTGTGAGTGTCACTCTGCTTTAATTAGATTCATTTCAGCTCTGGGGTCAATTACTTAATTGCTGGAACGCTGGAACACACAGATTAGACGGCACGGGTTCGGATCGGTTGTGGCAACAACAACCAGTTGTAGTTTGTTGTAGTCTGTGCGTGCTGTCTGTCAAGGTTAAGCCCGTGAATTCATGAAAAGTGAAACACATTCATTATCACCTGTAATCTATCACCGGCACGGCGCACCTACACATCGAAAAACATCACAAATGGATTTATTGGGGGGACCCATTGATAGCACATGTCTGTGTGTTGCATTAACTGTTTTACGATTTGATATTTTTGCTATTTGGAATCGCCGATAAGGCCACACAACCAACACTCGTTTGCATTAAAGTCTGTGACAATAGAGAGCGCGAGAGATAATCTCGAATTTCATTCGGAGTAAACTTTCCATTGATTCAATTGTTTTTCTTATCGTTTCTTCTTCTGCAGACCCACAACAAATGCCATTATGGGACTGACGTTTGCCTCCTATGTGCTGGAACCCTTCTTCGATAGCCCCTGCCAGATACCGAAGATTGCCCTGCAGCTGCTGGCCGCTGTGACCATATGCTTCCTCACCTACCTCAATTCGTACTACATGAAAGTCACAACGAAGATGCAGAACATCATCATGTTCACCAAGATTGCCGCTCTCGTGCTGATAATCGTCGTGGGCCTGGTGTGGATGCTCATGGGCAACATGGAGAACTTTGATAAGCCCTTCGAGAACACTGAGACTGATCCCGGCAAGCTGTCGCTGGCCTTCTACTCGGGCATCTTCTCGTATGCCGGCTGGAACTACTTGAACTTCATGACGGAGGAGCTGCGCGACCCGTACCGCAATCTGCCGCGTGCCATCTACATCTCCCTGCCTCTGGTCACTGGCATCTATGTGCTGGCCAATATGGCCTATCTGGCGGTGCTCACCCAGTCCGAGATGCTGGCCTCCAATGCCATCGCTGTGGTGAGCATCACCTAACCAATTGTCTGCAGCCAATCCAGTGCGGAATATCAAACAAACTTTTTCTCTTTGCTCATTCGCAGACCTTTGGCGATAAAATTCTCGGTGGATTTTCTTTGATCATACCCATCATGGTGGCCATCTCGGCCTTTGGCGGCCTCTCAGTGCACATTATGACCTCGTCGCGCATGTGCTTCGTGGGCGCCCGCAATGGGCATATGCCGGCAATTCTGTCCCACATCAGCGTGAAGAGCTACACGCCGCTGCCATCGCTGGTTTTTCTGGTGAGTCGAAAATTGACGCACAAAAGATGTATTGGAATTGCCTTGTAATTGGTTCTGTTCTCCCCCTGCCATTTGTAGTGTTTTCTCTCCATTCTGATGCTGGTGGTGAGCGATGTTTATGTGCTGATCACCTACAGCAGCATTGTGGAATCGTTCTTTATCATGCTCTCGGTGTCCGCTGTCCTGTACTTCCGCTACACGCGCCCCTGCATGGAGAGGCCAATTAAAGTGAGTTTAGCCGGCAGCGTGGAGACATAAATATTGTATAATCTATTGCTTGGTGTGTATGGACAGGTCTCTTTGTGGATACCCGCTGTGTTTGTTGTAGTGTGCGCCTTCCTAGTGGTCGTGCCCATTTATGTGGCGCCCGATGAGGTCGGCATGGGTGTATTAATCACCCTAATTGGCATACCATTCTACTATGTGGGAGTCGTGTGGCAGAATAAACCGAAATGGCTGGAGCGCACGATTGGTGAGTTGTGGTTCTCTTTCTCCATATTTTATTCTCATGTGTATAACATTTTTACGGGCTTTTATAGACTCTCTGACCTACACGTGCCAGAAGCTCTTCCTGTCCGCCAAGGAGCAGAAAGAGGATTAAACAAAGACAAACCGCAAACATGCATCACATGGAACACATCACAACTCAGTACAGCCGGCAAAATTTGTACCTTTTTCTATATTTATACCTACACAAAGCAGCTGGCGGGTGAAGAGTGGAATCTACCAAAAAAGAAAACCCCACAACAAAGTGAAAAAGTCAATATGTAATGAATCTTGGGACTTGCTTGGAACTAAGTGAAAATCTTTTATATATTTACATACAACATTGACCTTAAGTGCAAACAAAAACATGTCGAATAGTAGTTTATAGTTCTTAGCTCAGACCAAACGCTTCTTAGACTTTATTTCGACTGATTTTTTGTTCAAATTCGAGACCAAAACTGTTTTGCCAAAGTTGGAATTTTCAGTTCTAAAATCTGCCATTTATTAGCGGTTCCTTAACCACTATTTTGTTGCATTTCTAATTTGTTAATGCGTCCCCCCCTTATTTAAATTATTCATTAAATAAACATTTTTTGTACGTTTCGTTGTGACTTTTAGGCGCTGCCCGCCAAAGTATGCCACAAGATGTGGCCATCAGATAAGCCGAAAAACACTCAGATAAGGCCTCAGGGGAATCAATTGTAACAAAACCCTATCCGACAGCGTCCCTCCCGCTAATCAATTATAACTGATAGCCAATGGTGTGGTTTACCTGGAACGTTTTTCTATTTTTCTATTTTTAAGCCCCCGTGTGGACAGGGGAATGCGATTTCTGGCCAAAAATAAACCTCCCCTCTGACATTTTGGACATGTCCGGGGCAAACAGCACAGCATGACGCCAGCACTATACATATCAGCCAGCTGATAGAGTATTCCATACGGAGCACCACAAACAGACGCTTCGCGTAGGTGTTTTTTAATTGATAAAACTGTAGCGCGTATTGAGGATGCCTGGCACGGCCTGGTCTGGCCTGGTCTGGTCTGGCCTGGCCTGGTTGCGGGTGCGCCGAATCTATGCATAACTAGAAGGTGGAGAGAACACGCTGCCGCTGGCCTAATTTGTATGCGCCTGATTTAAGCGCCTCTTTTAATGGCTTTTTAAGCATATGCAAGGCAGGGAGAATATGCACACTTATTACCAGATCGATCGTAAAATCGCCTCCGTTTGAATTGTATCTTGATGATGGCTTAATAATTGAGTTATTGGTACGTTCCGTGCATGCAAAGCGATGCTTGGAGGGTGTAACTACTTTGTGGTTAGACAACGATCTCTGTTCTAGTTCGAGTCGCAAGTGCCGGTAGCTGATTGCAGGCACGTGAGTGCTGTGCTGCTGCTGCTGCCACACAAAGGAAAACAATATTTGATTAATTGTTCTACTACTCCTACGTATTCCATATTTATCTTAGCCAATTGGCAGTTGACTTTGTTGATTGATTCGAAGGCGTAAGCTAGCAAATATTTAGCTGGTTTTATCTGTAGATCAGTGTTTGTGTCAGCAGTTTGCATAATCAATTGACTCGATGGAAGAAGCCCATCCAATGTGGGTTGTGGGTTGATGATGATGATGGGGCAGTCCTTTGTCCAAGCCCATGTGATAATCATGCGATTATTTGCTGGCCGGAGCTCAAAGATTGACACCTTTGGGCAATGATCAAGCTGGAGGCTCTAAACAATCCGAATCGTGTTGCAGCAATTAAAGACGGTCAGTGGGAAAGCCAAGCCAGACCGACTAGAACTGGTAAGCGAAACTAATGGCAAATGATTGTAATTGGATTGGTCTTCTGCTGCCAAGAGCCACCAAAGTGTGGCCCACTCCCATGTAAGCTTACAGTGGTAAAGCCTTGCCCCAGACACATCGATCAACTATCAGACTTCGCGTGGCTGTGCATAGCCTATCATAAAGATATAAATAGCTATCGGTTCGGTTCGTTCTAAATGCCATTTACAATTCCCCCACATTCTCATGTAGATCACGAACTTCCTATACAAGTGTAAATGCGACTTTACAGATCGCTCGATCGCTCGGTCACAAAAAACTACAACAAAATGTGGAAACTGTAAAACGTGCGAAAAACGCTCAATGAATTTGATTCTGTTTTTGCCGCACCGATTGGCTGGGCGACTGCTGAAGACCCCGCGTTCAATTAGCGGCTTTCGGCATGACGTTGTCGCGACTTGTTGGCTTAGTAACGGCTACCGCTAAGAACACCCCCCTCCCCGCCCATGCCCCATTTGGGCCATAAGCAAATAAATAAATCAGCAAAATTGTATGCAAAACAAAATATTATCAGAAATGATCGAAAGCAGTTACCACTCTGGCTGGTGTTTGCCATTGGCATTAGGTGCGAATTATGACGAATTTTCTTTCCCTTTGATTTCGCCAATCGCAATCGGATGGCAATCGCAATCGCATTTGCACTCGCACGCCCCTGGCATTGATTCCTTTTGTGGCCTTTGGACAGTCGGCTCATGCCGTGGTGCAATAATTTCGGTTTTCTTTTATCCTATCCTAGTGCCCCGATTTCCCGATCCCCGACAGTGTTCTACAGGCAGCAGCCATCCATCCAACGATCGAACGATCGATCGTCGTCGTCGGCAGCGGCAGCTCGGTTCGTGCGCCTCGCGCTGTCTGTGTGTGCGAGTGTCTCTGTATGTGTGTGGTGCACGCGCTTCGGGCGGGGATTTCAGCTTTCGAATTTTCAAGTAGTTCGTTGACTGCCCGCTGAGGAAGTTGTGAAGGTGCCTCGCAAACGGAACGTCCCGCAGTTTAGAATCTGTCACCCGATCGGAAGGTGCTACAAACGCTTAAAAGGAGTTCACTTCTCACTCCCAATAAACAATTGAAATATAAACTCAATCATGAAATTATCCATAATAATCGAAGCTGCGTTCCTGCTCATCTGCTGGACTCAAGGTGAATATTACGTTCAAGGATACGCATTTTTTTAGAGTATTTTGTGTGATCGATCCACTGTCAGGTGATTCATAATGTTTTTGTTCGATTGTACTGTAAATAAAACAATAGTCAAACGATCATAAATCGATATCTATTCTGGTGAACTTTCGTCGGTTAATAATAGTCAGATGTGTGGACAGCTCATGCCTCGTGTTTGTTACGGGTTCCCCCTGCTATGTCTTGGCATTAACAGTCATAAGTACGCACTTCACGAACCTAATTTCGAGCAGTTTAATGATATTTATTACACTCGAAACTGTCAATTAGTACAGTTTACGGCAACCCATTGATTTTGATAGATTGCCTGCTCATGTAAGGTGTTCGGGAATCGCATTGGGAATCTCTTATGGGAACTTGCGTAACATGTAAATGGTTATCTTTATAGATAACATCTCTGGGATCTCTCCGATACTTAAAAGTAATCTTTAATTTGATTCTACAATCAATCTATTTTATCTACAAGTACGTGTATTTATTGGCAAATTTGTTTACAACGCACTTGCCACCAAAATGGTAATGAAAATTAAATGTTAGGCACTTGCTGGATGACATAATATCCAATGGTCATAGATGACAGCAGAATAAATTGAATTAATTGATTGCCCAAGCAAGTTGATAAGCGCGACTACAAATAAATAACAATCATAATATTATAATAAATAAACCAACTAATTAAACTAATTTATCAAATGGCCAAACAGCCATTTCTGCACTCCACACTCTTTCTCCCTCTCTCTTTCTCTCCATCTATCTCCCTCTTGCAGTGGAAAAACAGTGTCATATGATATGTTAATTCGCTGTGAAGCTTTTCAAACACAAATTATCACCAATCACATGCAAATTAGCCTTTAAACAAGTATTTCCTTTTCGCCTTTCGCGGGAACATTCCATTGAATTTTTGCACTGTGAAAATTAAATGAAAATTATTATTTGCCCCGTCTCCATTATCTATCCTACAATAAATAAATATATCTAAATCAACAATGCGATATCTAAATTTGTTGGCCAGAACGTGCCCTTGGGGCTCACGCTCTTTGTGCCGCACTTAGCCACTTGTCTGTCGGTCTGTCTGTCCATTGACTGCCGCTGAAAAAAACATTTCATATTTGTTTGCTGTGCCATCTATTATGCGGTAATTCACAAGTGCTCCTATATGTCAGAGATAGGATCCGCGAGAAGGTCGAAGTCGGCGCGGGGTGAAAGACATTCGGCACGTGATCGTCTGCAAATGTGGAAAACACTTTAATCGTTGTACATTCCATTAAGGATCGTCATGCTAATCAAATCCTTTTGCTGTTTTCCCCCTTTCCAGCTGTCAGCAGCCATGTGTTTGGCTACTCGGAGCCCAATCAGCGGCGCTGGGCCCGGCACCATGGCCACTGTGCCGGCAAGACGCAGTCGCCCATTGCCATCACCACGAGCAGGGTAAGCGGTGACCTAATTACCCCTTTGCCAGTCCTCTAATCGAGCGTGATTGTGTCCTTTTTGCAGACCATACCCGTTCATATGCCAGCCGTGGATATGATTGGCTACCACAACCTACTGCCGTATCCCCTGAAATTGGTCAACAACGGACACACGGGTAAGTGAGAGGGCAAACCAGAGAGAGAGAGAGAGGGAGAATGTTGATTGATGGTCTTTGCAGTCTCCATTGGCATACCCAAGGTCAATGCGAGCAACGCGGAGGAGGACTTTCTGCCCTACATTCGCGGTGCGAAGCTGCCCGGCGAATTCGAGGTGGAGGGCCTGCACTTCCACTGGGGCGACAAGAACAATCGAGGCTCCGAGCATGTCATCAACGACATCCGCTACACCATGGAGATGCACATTGTGCACCGCAACAAGAAGTATGCGACCATTGGGGAGGCGCTCAATCATCCCGATGGCGCTGCCGTGCTCGGATTCTTCTTCAATGTGAGTACGGATTGGACATGGAAATGATTTGTTAACCCATTATGGCAATCTCTCTGCAGCTCGATGAGGATGAGGGTCAGGGCTTGGTCACCATTAATCGTCATCTGCATTTGATAGCCGATGCCAACCAGGAGGCATCCCTCAATGTCACCTTCTCGCTGTCCTCCCTCATAGCCGGCGTTGATGTGGACAAGTTCTACACCTACAAGGGTATGTATCCACCAGGGGGGAAGCTGCTATTAAGCAGACATTTGCACATTCAATTAGCATTCAGGCGAGACTCTAAGTGGAACTGAATGGCAGACACTGATTACAATGACAGCGAATCGATGTCAACAACAACAAAACAGATGTTTATCCCACAACTCAATTAATGTCGCAATCTCTCTCTGATTTAGGTTCCTTGACAACGCCGCCCTGCTCGGAGGCCGTCACCTGGATCCTGTACTCCGATCCCATACCCATCTCCCCCAAGCAAATCTCTCGCTTCCGTCAGCTGTCGGACACGCAGGATGGCGCGTTGGTGGACAACTTCCGCACGCTGCAGCCGGTGGGCAATCGCCGGATCTTTGCGCGCACCGGACACGTGCGGCACACCTCAATTGCGGCCCTGAAGCACGAGGGCGACTATCTCAAGTACGATTGGTTCTACTGAACTCGAACGAGCAGGAGCAGGAGCTGGAGCTGGAGCACTGTGCCATGCCATGTTAGGTTACCATTTAAGTTTAGCATTTATTACTTTACACTAACAACTAGACGTAACACACCATCCGGGGCGGGATGTCCATTAAAAGAAATACTCTTCCTACGCGATCATCTGCGTTTTTCTACCGTACAGTGTCAGCGAGTTGGGTATGTCCTCCACGAAGAAGTTGGCGGGTATCAGATTGAACAACTTCTGCAGCAGCTTCAGCAGCGTTCGCTCCACAGTCTCGGCCACCAGGGGACGCAGTGCCTCAAACAGGTCCCGCCAATTGTCGTTGAAGAACTGATTGGTGCCGCGCTCCACCTCCTTGCTCTGGCCATTGAAGAGGTTCCCCATGTGGGTCTTCACCTTGCCCACATCCAGCTTCACGCGCGTTGATGTCACATTGTAGAAAGTGTAGCCGCCCTTTTCGTACAGATGTGTCTTGGTGCTCATCAGTATGTTGAGGTCATCTAGAAGTTATTCGTTTAGTTGTGGTTGATTTACCAAGAGGCAGGGATATTTATGTACCAATTTCGAGGAACATGTCGCCACC
The DNA here is from genome assembly GCF_008121235.1 of Drosophila subobscura. Taxonomy (NCBI): domain Eukaryota; kingdom Metazoa; phylum Arthropoda; class Insecta; order Diptera; family Drosophilidae; genus Drosophila; species Drosophila subobscura. The sequence goes on along the minus strand of NC_048533.1, from coordinate 22,135,409 downwards.
ACCGCGCAGAGGCACGAGCAGAATGCGTCCAATCATTTGGTATTTGCAGTCCAAGCGCATTGTTGGCAAGTAGATTTTTGTCAGCCAGCTAAAGTCCTTTTTGCTGACCCTAAAAAGAGATTAAAAATCACTTTAATTTCCGCTTGAAAATTAACTTTATATGCAAAGTGCAAAGCATTCCAATCGACACTCACTTGCTCTCCTTGATCACCATTTTGCCAAAGCCGCGTATCAGCATATCCGTCAGATTAGCTGAAATGGTGGCTATGTCGCTGTTGTCCTGCTGAAACACCAGCTGATCCTGCTTCATGGGATCGATGGGTCCAAAGGACTCATCAATCTCGGGTATGCCTGACGATTTGGAATATTCCGATGAGCGTGGAAAGTTTTGTTAAGCTGAAAGCCTCACCTTTGATTACCTGATTCATGAATCGCTGAATCGAACGGGTTGAGCAGTTGGTGAAGGCGGGCTCATAGATTCGACACGATTCGATGTACGAGGCTGCAACATGAACAGATTTCCGGCATTAGCACAAGGTGCAACATGATTTGCGTTAAGAGTTCACACACTGACACATTAATGCTTCACTTACGCTTCTCCGTGTAGAATGCAACGCAGTGGCTGCCATCGAGCAGCAGCAACTGGAGCATGCCCGCGCACAGCAGTAACCCAATTATGTGCATTGGGGAAAAGTTGTCACTGTCACAGAGTAATATCACAGTTAAAGTCACCGCCTAATCGAGTTAGTCGCGGCTCGGCGAATGAGAGCTAACTCGGAGCGGAGCTGGCTTTTATCTCGCCTATTTATAGCCCAAGTGCATGTGCGGTCTGGCCATCCCAGCGACTCGAGTGCAATTGATGAATTGAGTGTGGCTGTGATGTGATGTGATGTGATGCCTGGGCAATACCAGAATCGAGACATTTTCATTTACTACGTCCACTTAAATTTATTCCATATTTATATTATAGATATACTTGCAGTGGCAGTCGTAGAAACTGTAGCGACTTCACCTTGCCACCGCACAGCGCACGAACCGGTAAGCTAATTTAATATCTAGATAATCGCACTGGCGGCTGGCAGCTGGAAAATACGTCGCCTGACAGTCAGGCTGTGTTCGCACCTAGGCAAAACTTAATTGCTAAACTCAGGTTGAAAACAAAGCAAAAATACCTGCACATTAATGGCCATAATAAAAACATTAAATGATCTTAATGCGCTGGAACATTGTTGAGCCAAATGGCCAATGTTACTATTGCACAAAGTATTTTCATCTTTGTACCAAACAGCAATAGAAATCTGGAGAACAGTTGAGGTTATTGCTGTGCCTGAAATTAGAATTTGAGTTTGAATTTATGTGGGTAAACTTCGCGCTACTTTCCGCGGAAATACAGAGAAATTAATGGGAGGCTTGTGCCTTCCTAATTTGCATTTCTATTTGTTTAATTATAGAATCTCAACGGATGTCTATCAGCCATCAGCCAGACATGACAGAAATGATTTACTTTACAACTGCTACCAGAAATTCTAGTATTGCCGTATCAAAATCTGAGCCCCCAAATGATTTGGACTCTAATTTTTAATCATTTGATGTGACTAATGCCAAAAGTATTTTCATCTTCTAACTAGACTGCAGCAGAGTCCAGTTCAAGTTATCGCATTCCATAATGATGTAATTAATGGCCTTGTAATGATACAAATAAATATTTTTGCATTGAAAGTTTCAATTTCGCTTGAATTTAAATGGGAGAGTGAATTTCGTGTACCCTCGTTTCGGGGGGAATACTTTAAACATGATAGGAGCTTGTGGCTTCTTATGTGCATAAATTTCGTAAATTTAATCTCTAAGAAAACAAAGTCTAAAACAAAACTGAGTCATGGATCTAAGCGATAGAGCATGTGGAATTCGGTATGTATAGAAATTAGTCCTATTCCCTAAGAGTGCATTTATTAGGGGTACTACAAGGGGGTTGGAGATAAGCATTGAAGATCTCTTCCCCTGCCAATTGCACGCATCAAATGAGCTCGAGTAGAGCTCTTCGGGGGGAACAATGTTCCATTATAATGCCGAGCCATTGCGACATTCGCCTGCTTTGGTGATAAGTCTTGTTAAAACGGATGCCATATACATATGTACATATATGTAATTGTGTACATACATATATACATATACATATACATATGTATGTATGTATGTATGTGGGAACTAAGAAGCGTTTGCAAACTTATGAATATTTTCTGATTTTTGCTGAGGCCTCTTTAGTCACATTTCTAAATGGATCAGAGTCAGTTGTTGGATATTTCTTAGGCAATCATGTTGATTGGCAAAATTCTAATACTTTCCCTACTTATCGGATTCTTGGAGGCGCAGATCTGTGAGGTGAAGCAGGTCAGAACTGTGAATGGCAAGCGCATGGTAAGGCAGACCTTTGGAGTCTCTTTCCACATACAATTGAAGAGTCTTTCCATAGGAGAGAAAAGTGCAAACCTGCTGCAGAGGATACAGAAGAATTGGGAAGGGTCCAAAGATTTCGTGTGTGGCCACCTGCCAGCGGCCCTGTGGGAGTGGCAAGTGCACGAAGCCAAATGTGTGCACCTGCAACGCTGGATATCAAAACTTTAACAAAGTTTCGTCTAATCGGTAGGAAGTTCCATATTTTATTTACTTAATAACTGTTTGGATTTCTCCATACCCTGACAGATGTGTTCCCGCCTGCAAGGGTGGCTGCAGCAAGGGCACCTGCCAATCTCCCGGACGGTGCGTCTGCTCCAAGGACCATGTACTGGACACCGCCAGCGGCAACTGTCTGCCCCACTGCCCCAGCGGCTGTCCCAACGGCAAGTGCGTGCTCCCCAACAAGTGCAGCTGCAACGCAGGCTACGCGCTGAATGCCACCAGTCAGACATGCCAGCCCAGCTGCGATCAGAACTGTGCCTTCGGCAACGGTGTCTGTGCGGCTCCTAATCGCTGCGAGTGCAAAACGGGCTACGTACTGGACAAAGACTCCGAGTCGTTCATGTGTCGACCAGTGTGCCGCATGGGCTGCGATAACGGCGTTTGTCGGGCACCCGACGTATGCGAGTGCAAGAAGCACTATCAGAAGGGGCCCGATAGGAACTGCGTGCCCATCTGCACCGACGGCTGCTTCAATGGCAACTGCACGGCGCCAGATGTCTGCGAATGCCACAAAGGTTACCTTGCCATCAGCGACTCGGTTTGCCTCCCCATCTGCAGCGCAGGATGCCCAAACGGGTTCTGTGAGGCTCCAGATATTTGCGCATGCAACGAGGGTTTTCTGAAGCAGGACAACATCTGTGCGCCAGTCTGCAAAGGCGGATGTGAGAACGGATTCTGCGAATCCCCCGGAAAGTGTTCCTGCAACGAAGGCTACGGAAAGGAAACTGAGAACAGATGTGATCCCATATGCGAGGGTGGATGCGAGAACGGATTCTGCGAGTCTCCCGGAAAGTGTTCCTGCAATGAAGGATACAGAAAAGAGAGTGAGAACAGATGTGTTCCCATTTGCGAAGGAGGATGTGAGAACGGATTCTGCGAGTCTCCCGGAAAGTGTTCCTGCAACGAAGGATACGGAAAAGAGAGTGAGAACAGATGTGTTCCCATTTGCGAAGGAGGATGTGAGAACGGATTCTGCGAGTCTCCCGGAAAGTGTTCCTGCAATGAAGGATACGGAAAGGAAACTGAGAACAGATGTGTTCCCATTTGCGAAGGAGGATGTGAGAACGGATTATGCGAGTCTCCCGGAAAGTGTTCCTGCAATGAAGGATACGGAAAGGAAACTGAGAACAGATGTGTTCCCATTTGCGAAGGAGGATGTGAGAACGGATTCTGCGAGTCTCCCGGAAAGTGTTCTTGCAACGAGGGATACGGAAAGGAAACTGAGAACAGATGTGTTCCCATTTGCGAAGGAGGATGTGAGAACGGATTCTGTGCGTCTCCCGGAAAGTGTTCCTGCCTTGAAGGATACGGAAAGGAAAGTGAGAACAGATGTGTTCCCATTTGCGAGGGAGGATGTGAGAACGGATTCTGTGCGTCTCCCGGAAAGTGTTCCTGCAATGAAGGATTTGGAAAGGAGAGTGAGAACAGATGTGTTCCCCTTTGCGAGGGAGGATGTGAGAACGGACTCTGCGAGTCTCCCGGAAAGTGTTCCTGCAACGAGGGATACGAAAAGGAAACTGAGAACAGATGTGTTCCCATTTGCGAGGGAGGATGTGAGAACGGATTCTGCGAATCCCCTGGAAAGTGTTCCTGCAACGAGGGATACGAAAAGGAAACTGAGAACAGATGTATTCCCATTTGCGAAGGAGGATGTGAGAACGGATTCTGTGAGTCTCCCGGAAAGTGCTCCTGCAATGAAGGACACGGAAAGGAGAGTGAGAACAGATGTGTTCCCATTTGCGAGGGAGGATGTGAGAACGGATTCTGTGAGTCTCCCGGAAAGTGTTCCTGCAACGAAGGATATGAAAAAGAGAGTGAGAACAGATGTGTTCCCATTTGCGAGGGAGGATGTGAGAACGGATTCTGTGAGTCTCCCGGAAAGTGTTCCTGCAATGAAGGATACGGAATGGAGAGTGAGAACAGATGTGTTCCCATTTGCGAGGGAGGATGTGAGAACGGATTCTGTGAGTCTCCCGGAAAGTGTTCCTGCAACGAGGGATACGGAAAGGAAACTGAAAACAGATGTGTTCCCATTTGCGAAGGAGGATGTGAGAACGGATTCTGCGAATCCCCTGGAAAGTGTTCCTGCAACGAAGGATTTGGAAAGGAGAGTGAGAACGGATGTGTTCCCATTTGCGAGGGAGGATGTGAGAACGGATTCTGCGAGTCTCCCGGAAAGTGTTCCTGCAACGAGGGATACGGAAAGGAAACTGTGAACAGATGTGCTCCCATTTGCGAAGGAGGATTTGAGAACGGATTCTGCGAGTCTCCCGGGAAGTGTTCCTGCCTTGAAGGATACGGAAAGGAGAGTGAGAACAGATGTGTTCCCATATGCGAGGGCGGATGTGAGAACGGATTCTGCGAATCCCCTGGAAAGTGTTCCTGCAACGAAGGATTTGGAAAGGAGAGTGAGAACAGATGTGTTCCCATTTGCGAAGGAGGATGTGAGAACGGATTCTGCGAGTCTCACGGGAAGTGTTCCTGCCTTGAAGGATACGGAAAGGAGAGTGAGAACAGATGTGTTCCCATATGCGAGGGCGGATGTGAGAACGGATTCTGCGAATCCCCTGGAAAGTGTTCCTGCAACGAAGGATTTGGAAAGGAGACTGAGAACAGATGTGTTCCTACGTGCGAGACCGGATGTGAGAATGGAGGAATATGCGTGGCGCCGGGGCAATGCTCGTGCATGGAAGGGTACATCAAGAGCGGAGAAAGTTCCTGCAAATTTCACTGCCCGAATGGATGTTTCAATGGATCCTGCGTCGCACCGAATCTTTGCGTTTGTGTCGACGGTTATGTCTACGAGTTTTCATCAGGGACGTGTGTTCCTAGGAATATTGATCAGCTTGAACCTGTCTCTTCGACTGACAGCTGGTATGAGGAATCCTCGGCCCCGTCGGAGAGTTCCTCCTCGATAGGAGATTTGTTGGTTTGGTGCGAGAAGTTCTGCTGGAACGGGACATGCGTGGAGGAGCAATGCACCTGCGAGCCAAACTACAAGCTGCAGAGAGACGAAAGGGATGCCGGACGGCTGCTGTGTCTCCCCATTTGCGAGAGGGAGTGCATCAACGGGTACTGCCTCTTCCCCGACGTGTGTGCCTGCTTCGATGGCGGAGAGCCAGCTGCCGGCTACCTCTGCCAGTCGCCAGACGGATCGGCCATGCTGGAGCACTCCCATGGACGGAGCACCGGCAAGAACCGATTGAAATGGCTCTTCATATTAGTGGGTATCGTTTCGGTGGTTTTGTCGATCGTCATTGCGTTTCTGATGTGTTATATCTACAAGAAGCACAGCTATCGAGTGGACAAGAATGGTGAGATATGCAAATTAAATCTGAGTATTTTATAATTAATTTTTTTGTCATTTCAGAACAAAAGTTTGGAGTGTACTTTTCAGCGAATAAAGCTGATATCATTCGAGCTTGAACTTCCAGTGTAAACCCACAATTTTCTCATTATTTAATAGAGCTAAGAGTACGATTATCAAAGGAATGATTAAATGTTAAACTCATTTTAATTGCAAATATTCTGTTGTACAAATAAAAAACATTTATTGCCACTGTCTCACCGACAAACCCTCAGCTCAAAACTGGAATAGACTCTCAAATGCACTAAACGGTTCTCCCAGTTCTCACTTTTCACTGGATTTGGATTCATTATCACTAGCAGCCACCTGCTTGGAGCCATAAAAATCCTGCGGAGTGGGTATATCTTCCACAAAGAAATTAGCTGGTATTAGATGGAACACCTTGGACATCACATCGTAGAGTATGTTCTCGACGGTTCCGGCAATCAACGGCTTGAGGGCCTCGTAAAAGTCTCGCCAGTTGTCGTTGAAAAACTGATTGGTGCTGCGCTCCACCTCGGGGCTGCGACCGTTGAACAGGTTGTCCAGATTGGTGTGCACTCGAGAGAGCTTCAATTGCACACGAACCGACGTCACATTGTCGAATGTGAAGCCGCCCTTCTCGTACAGCTCCGTCGTGGTTAGCAATAGTATTTCCAGATCGTCTATCGAGGTTGTGATTGTGATTTCTGAGGCTGAGCCATAAAATGCAAAAACACTTACGAATCTCTATGAATATATTGCCAGAGCCACTCAGTGGTATGAGTAGAATCCGTCCAGCCATTCGGTACTTGCCGTCCAGTCGCATTTTGGGCAGATAGATTTTGGTCTGCCAGCTAAAGTCCTTCTTGCTGACACTAATTGAATCACTTTATTGAAAAAGTGCTCCACTGGTTTGCTGCTACCACTCACCGGCTTTCCTTGACCTTGGTTTGTGCAAAACCCTTCACCACAAGATCTGTGAGATTGGCCCTTATGGTGGCCACCTCATTGTTGTCCTGCTTGAAGACTATGTCTCTCACATGCATAGGATCGAAGGGACCAAAGCTCTCGACTATCTCTGGAATGCCGATGTTCATTTGATCCAGCAGCTTCTGTATGCTGTTCGTGGAGCACTTGGTGAAGCCGGGCTCATAAATTCGGCACGAGGGCAGCCAGGATGCTGTTGGGAATCGTTGGAGTACCAGTAAAGTGGAGTAATTAGAAGGATGACACTTACGCTTCTCCGTGTAGTAGGCGACGGCTGAGACCATCGCACCCAAGGCAATCTCATTTAGGCAAAAGATCACAATTAATCCACCACAAAGGCCAAAAGACCTACGGCCATGGCGCGTGCTCATGCTGTGGCCGCTGCTCATGCTACTGTATCTTAAAGCAATTTTGTATCTAATATGTGTACTTGCGACTGAGACAGGCGCTTAGAGTCGCATTAATCGGTGTCACGACATGCAACCGACTAGCTGGAGGCGAGCTCCGGGCCTCAGTTTTATTCTCATTCAACGAGCAACGAGATCATAGATCCAAGATCCGAGTTGCGAGCGGTGACAACGTTCAACTGAGATGAAAACTTACAGCCATTTACTCGTAGTTTGAACACGAAGCCGGGTGCCAAGTGCAGCTTATACTTTGTGTTTAATTTCAGCTATTTCCTGTCCTACCAGGCGATTACAGTATTATTAAAAGTTATCACTTTATAAGTTATATTTATTCTAGGGCAGATAGTTCTTCCCCCTTCAGTGGAAGTCTTTGATGAAGTAACTGGCTGGCACATAGGCGAACGTCTTCTTCATGCGATCGAGCAGGACTCCTTCAACAGTTTGCTCGGCAGCAGGACGCAGCACCTCGTAGAACTCGCGCCAGTTCTCGTTGAATAGTGTGTGGGCACTGTCCTCTAGGGGCTTGTTGCCACCAAACAGATTGTCCAATTGGATGTGGAATTGCTTGATATCACGGAAGGAGATTTTCACACGATCCACCTCCGCGAAGCCACCTTCGGGTGTGACGCGTGGCCTGCCCGCCATTTCCATGTACAGCAAAGCTTTCTCTGCGGATTGCAATAAGATTAAAGATGGTCTTCAAGATGGTCTTAAAGATGATCTTCAACTAGTCTTACCAGCCTCAAAGTAGCCGCTGCCATGGCCATTGAGATTGAGGGCGACGACATGGCCTTTGAGTTTGTAGTCGAACTGGAAGCGCAGCTTCGGCACATAGATCAAAGCCTTCATCACATAATGTTTGGGATCATAGCTAAAGAGTAGGCGATTTCTTGAGTGAGTTTTCCATTTGTAGATGAAGAACTGGTAGATCCTACCTGGCTTCCTTGACCACCGCTTGACCACCACCCGTCACGTAAACATTCTGCAGATCCGCATTGATGGCTATGGCCTGGCTGGCATCCTGCGAGAATTTCACTCTCTTGATATACAGTGGATCCAAGGAGCCCAATGCATTGTAGCCGGGTATGCCATCCTTCCACTGATGGAACAGAATCTGCAGATTCTTGGCCAGGCAAGTATTAAGACTGGGATCGCCCACAACACAAGGTGTAAGGAAATCGGCTGCAAAAAATTGATTAATTTTCGATTGATTGTAGATAGAGTCCGCGGGAGTTCCTTACGCTTCTGAGCCAGATATTTCGAGCCTTCTCCACTGGCAGTAAGTACGACCAAAATGATTAAAAACTTGGCAATTTTTTGCAGCATCTTTGGACTGGGATATTAAACAGCTTTCAACAGTTTTGCACGTCTTGAACGCACCGAATGAAATGAGATTTCGAGCCTCGAGTCTTTGTGTTTTATTTGAAATGAATTGCCAAAAATCTAGAACTTTTGAAGCCATTTCATTGTTTGGATGTTTCATATAGACATCTTTAGTATATATATTTATTCTCTTTGTCTTTTTGTTGGTAGAATTAGTAAGTAAACAAGTTTGTCAACATTAGACCTGATGTGGTCGTACAGGGTGTCCAAATGAATTGTGGCCTGACATCTGAGCTGCTACCCTCTAACCGAAAATTGCACTCACCTTGATGTGACCCTTGGGCCTTTGACATCACGCTGTTACCTCGATTCCCTCAAGATCTGCTGTTGTGCACACACAATTATACTCGTAATATATACATATATCTATATGCCATTCTAGACAGCGATTATCTCACTTTCGCTAGAGCTCAACTGGTTTTACAAGACCATTAAAATGTGACGAGATCTGGTTGATTGGTGAAGTGAGAAATTATCTATGCGATTTTATAGAGCTACTTAGGGGAAGTGGGTATAAACTGCCTCGAGACCTCCTCTTCTGCAACTGATGATTGGTTTAGTAAGGCAAACAACCTGGCTCAAAATGCTTATCTGCATTCGACTGTGACCAAGGTCTGCGGATGGGCAGGGTAATGAACCCCCCATACGCTTCTAGCCATAACCAATCAAAAATGTTTATAAGTCCTAATCCTTTAGTTGCATTTGTGAAACTTTGGCCTTGACAGAGCTCGGCTCTGAGGTAGCAGACTGTTTAAGAATTCACAAAAATATACTAATTTTAGCTCCAAAATTTAATGCAAAAACTCAGCCAAAAATCATCACCTATTTTGTCATCGGCAACCAGTTTCTGCCAGCGGCAGACACATTGACTAGGTCAGTGGACCCCAAGCATATTTAATTTCTTTTTTGGCAGCTCAAGAGAAATGGTCAAAGCTCGATACACACACACAGATTATGCTCTGGCTGTGGCTGGGGCTGGCTTTAGTTGGTCGCTCGTTTGGCTGCTGTTAGTAATCGTTTAAAGGGGTGAGGGGGAATCGCTTTACATAATTGAAATACCTAACAAGTGCAGCCACTTCCGTGCACTGAATGTTGACTGCCGACAGAGTCTTGGCATTCAGCTCCGCTCTGTTTTGCTCCGTTCTCATTGCGTATGCGTGAGCGTTGGGAGCATAAATTCTGTTCGAGCCAAGAATTTTGTATGACGACGTTAATAACCTGATTGGAAATTGCTTCTCGCCCTGACTCCATGTCATATAATATACGTTGAGTGTGTGAGCGGGTATGTGGGTACTCATACGCCCAGCTGGCTGACTGCTTTCGATTTCTATGCTGCATTCCATGGCAGGTCCAAGTCGGTTCTCGTGCCCCGCCGAGACCGAGGCTCTGGCTCTGTCTCTCGCTTCGGTTTCGTTGTCGCAGCTGATCAGCCGATCGCCCGATCGCTCGACTTCCAGACTTCGTTTCACCGTCGAAGCTTTAGCTTATTTTTATATCGTAGAGTTTTGTGGGCCCCCTCTTTGGCGGGGCTTTGCGAAATGTTGCTGGTGGTATAAAAAGCGTTGCACGCCCTGATTTTCTTTCGAGTGTGTTGTTTCGTTTCGCAGAGTCTCGAGTGCAAGTGCAGAGCCATTTTCCATACATAATTTAATAACAAATCTTTGCAGTGTACATTGCGTGACTCGTGGTGCAACAAAGAGCGAGAGAGATTGGTGAAAACGATTCGACATTGATTGAAAATCAACTTGGCAAAATGATGAAATCGGTAAGACCCCGACCCAGAACCTAGGCGCTCCGCCAAAAACCCTTGACTGGGCGTTTGGGCAAACAATTTGCGCAGTGAATTTTGTAGAATGCATTCGACAATAAACCGGTTGAGCCAATGAGCACGTACAGCCCGCCCAACCCTCAAAATGTTGCTTGCAGATCGAAGTTTATGATAAAAAAGTGAACTAATTGTGGGTTTTTTTTGGTTCATTGTGTCCTTGAGCTACGGCGACTAATTCAATTATTTTGAGTTGTTTTATAAACAAACCATTTACAGTTAAAGTTAGCTTATCTCAATCCCAATCTTTGTCTTTCATTTTCTTCATTGTAGCCCATTTGTTGGCTGCTTTTGCTGTGCGTGGCCCACTGTGCGTTGGCGCAGTATCAGGACTACACCACGCCAGTGCCCATCCTCAAGCAGATCGACAAACACAACGATGATGGCTCCTACACTTATGGCTACGAGGCAGCCGACAAGAGCTTCAAGATCGAGACCAAGTACGCCAACGGAGAGGTCTACGGCAAGTACGGCTATGTGGACGATCAGGGCAAGGTGCGGGAGATCGAGTACGGGGCAAGCAAGCGCGGCTTCGAGCCCGCTGGCAGCCACATCAATGTGCCACCGCCGACGCTGAGCAACAGCAATCCCTACCCGCTGGGACCCAACGAGATCGATGATGGGCAGTACAGGGAGGATCCGGCCGTGTATTACAAGGACCAGAAGTACAATCGTCCAGCCATTGCGCCCAGCAAGTTCTCGCTGGGTGACTTTGGGCGGGGTCAGCAGCAGCAGCAGCAGCCGACGTATGCCCCAGCGCCGCAGCCTGCACCTCAGCGACCGTACTACAATCCCACGCCGCAGTACTACAATCCGCCCGCACCGCAGCCGCGCTACTACCAGCCCCCGGCGCCAGCCCAGAACTACTATGCCCCGCAGCAGCAGCAGCCACAGCAGCCGCAGCAGTTCCATCCAGCGCTGCGTAATCTGAACCTAAACACGGGATCCTACAGCATCGACTACACGGGCAGGAAGTAGGCGGGTCAGCGGGGGAGCAGGACAGCATCAGAGAGATAGCGACTGAAGTGTCCGAGGACAATGTCAACTTCACTACTGCCAAAAAAATCAGTCACTCCCGCACATCGGTTACACCCACTAAAATATACCAACTAAATGTATGTTCTTTTTGTGTTTTTGTGTGTAATAAATTGACTTTCGAGCGTCGAAGCGTTGAAGAAGTACAACTCATTTGGCACTCAATCCATCTAGCAAGCCACCAGGTTCCGCTTCAATTAGGCCGCCCCAAAACGAAGACAAAGACAAAGGCAAAGCCAAGAGCCAATGGCCAATAATCGTTAAGCCATTACGTCAACACAGAATGATCGGGTACAAAAACTGTGTTGCTGATTCGGGTAGAAAACCAAAGTGGATTGTGCCTCTGACTGGAATTTAGTGCACTTATGCAATGTGCTGTCTGTGCTGGCCGAAACCACTTTCAAATGCACTGCCACCAATGGTCTGGCCTGGCCAGCTGAATGCTGCCCCAAGCTGTTGGCTGGGTGCTTGGTGGTGCTGCATGGTGCTGGCTTCATGCCTTTTGGGTGTGCAGGGGCGTGTACTTACAGTGGTTTAAAGTTCACAGATAATTTCCAAGAAATTGAGATAATGCAGGTTGATTTGGTGGCCTTTCCGTGTACACGATCGTACTTTGAGAGCCTAATATGATCAGCGATGAAACCTAATTGGATTGCTTAATAATCTTTCTCATAATTCCACAGATAAAAGTGGAGTGAGGAGATTTTTTTCCCTATTTTATATCCGCCTTCAAATTTAATTTGAATTTCCATCCCACTGTAACTCTTTGGGCAAATCAAAAAATGTAAAACGCTCTGCTGTCAGCCCCACTGCAGAATCAAGTCCAGACTGCACCTATTGTGCCACACACAAGGCAAATATTTGTGTATTTATTTTTGCCGTATTTATATAATTTTTGCAGAGCAAACTGTAGTTTTTTTCTCTCTCTCTCTCTCTCTCTCTCTCTCTCTCTCTCTCTCCCTCTATTTGGAGTAGCTTTGAAACTTGTCTGGGCGCTGGTACCGGGCGCTGCCCTCGAGCATTGTCATGACTTAAGAATTTCCTGTAAATTTGTGAGCTTTGTTACTTCTGACTTCTGAACAGCTGCTGCTCCACCATGTAATGCTGGAGGTCGTGTAAGACTTGTACAAGTGGAATATACACACTCCTTGTACAGCCATAAGTAGGGCATCATTTTGTTGGAAAAATGGTAAAATGAATGGGTACAAATGGTTGCTGAATTAAGTGGAGTCCTGTTGGTATTCTCCTTTGTGGAGCAGGAGTACTTTCTGCTTCAGTTCTGCCACCACAGCTGTTTAAGTTGGTAGATTACTTCGTTGCACATTGTTTTCTATGCTATAAAGATGTGCATTTAAGTTGATTTAAAGTATGGTTTGCTTTTGTGTTTCGTGAGGTGTAAATTATTTACTCAATCCTTCCTTAAATAGTACAGAATTCACTCTTCTTAAGCTAAGTTCCTGCCCAAATAACTCTCAAGTGTATGCCAAATTCGTGAAATATTTTACCGCTTTTTTCAGCGACCTCCAGCGGCCTTGAGCCAGCCAGTGCGTCTACGCAGCCGCACAAGTTCAGGTGCACGCCCAATTGCCTCCTCCCTACACTCCTATTCGTGTGAAACCCGACCAGAAACTAGTATTTAACATGATACTTCGGAACAAAGCAAACACACACTCGCACAGAATAACGATCTTACGCACTTGAAGACTGACAGTGGGACTGGTACTGGGACTGGCACTGCCCTGCGTCATGGGCGGCACTTGAAAGTCAGCTAGAGCGGCAGAGAGAGTGTGTGAGGGGGTGACAGACATGGGCCTGGCAGTTTCCTGGTCTGGTATGTGGTGCAGTGGCCAACCAGTTTTCTCGCTGAACTCTCGACTTGCAATAACGGTCTGTGCCACTGTCTGTGTATGTGTGTGTGGCGCGACTTGCTCACTCATTAATTCCAACGGAATGACGACGGCAAGGCCACACCGAATGAATGCAGAATGTTGCGGGGGCAGTGAGGAAGGGATATTTTGTCGATGTTTCTTGCATTAAGCGACAATTGGTGACATTAGGCATACGCATAGGAAAATAACCATTGATTGATGACTGCTACTGCTACTGCTGCTGCTACTGCTTCCAAATGCCATCCAAGTGACCTCCAGAGACCACAAGGAGGCCACCCAATTGGGCAATGGCTTCTGCTCTGGAGGATTGCTTGGCATTTGGCGTCAAATTCGCAACACTTCATTTCACTTCAGTTCGTCGGCTCGTTCATTCATTAGCCACGTTGCCTGTCTGTGCTTCACATTGATTCATTTTTCACAATTTATGGGCCTAGCATTTTTGTGATTAATTGTCCATGTCCGGCCCCAGCCCAGCCCTTGTGCCTGTTGCCATGGCTTTGAGCAAGAGTTTTTTGCGGATGGCTGCCAAGTATTGCCCTTGGTTTGGAGTGTAATTTGTTAAATTTATTAAATTGTTGCCTGCTTTTTAATGATAACAAGTAGTAATTCAATTTGGACGAGTATTGGCACAGAAAACTTGAAATTAATTTGGGCGAGCAGTTGGTCAAAGTTGTCAGCACGAGGGTTGGTTGCTTTCGAGGTGGAAAAGGAGAGAGGCTGTAGGGTGAGTGAAGTAGAGGAAGAGAATTCCACAATCTGAAAGTTCAGCTTACGTTCTTTACAGTTTTCTATGTTCCCATATTGATCCAAGGAAAAGCTTGCAAAAGCTCTGCTCTCTCAGAGAAGCTGTCCAACACGCTCTTCGCACTCCTCTCTCTCCCGCTCTCCCGCTCTTGTTTGCTCTCTGTCCTTTTGCGCTGGCGTCGCTGACTTGTTGGTGAAGTTTCGTGGTGTTGCTGCTGGTGCTGCTGCGGCTGTTCCGTTGGTGGTGTCGGTGTTTGGTCCGTTAGCCGTTGGTATTGGAGAAATAAAAGGTTTTCCTCCAGCGGTATATAAAGCGAAATACAACAACTTGGGCGGCTCAGTCGGTCGGTCGTCGGTCTCCAGTCAATTCCAGCCTCAACGCGATCTCTCAGCACCCCCCTGGACAACGGCTTGCACACGGAATCGTTCGAGATTGTGCCGCTCCAGTACCCGGTTATATTCATTAGAGGAGTTGAAATTGAAAGTGCTTTGTTGTCTTGGATTTGTGGATTTTCGATATCAACGAATTCGTTGGGTGTTGCCCCGCGACGGCCTTCTCAGAGATTGCATTCACAGTCTTTAATCGATTCGAGATACAGTTCCAGCCAAACAAAAGCCAATCAACGGATACAACATGAAAGTGGTATGTGTGGGTGAGTGGGAGGGTGACTGGGTGATTGGGTGACTGGCTGAGTGGGTGGATTGGTTACACATAAACCACTCATAATAGCAAAGGTCACACGCTGAAGCCAGGCTCTGGGTGCTAACTGCTGAATGCTGAATGCGTGGCACTGTCGATGGTGGGCAATCAGGTGGTGCAACAACTCCAGCTGTAGCTCTCGAGGATTACGTCATTGGATTGCAGCGAATGTTGTGCAAATATCGCATAATTTGCTATGCAAATCGAGTGAACCGTTAATTTGCTCCCAGCCCCAGTCCCAGTGCCAGCCCCTCGATCGCAATTGTCGAGCAAGCAACCAGCAAGCAAGCAAGCGACATTTTCCAGCTCTCTTGTCTCTGGCACCCAATTTGGTAACTGGATTTTGACATAATTTATGGACGAACACAGCTCGTTTGGCAGATTCTTGGGAAAAGAGCACAGAAAAAGAGCAGAGCAAATAGTTGCAGGAACTTCAATCAGCAAAAGTTTTTACACACTAACAAGCGCCGCTACAGACTGTAACGTGATGCGATGCCGATGACGATGCCCATTGCCCCTTCATTTGCCCCTCCACTCGAGCGCGAAAATATCAAAGGCAATCGCTGGAATCCACTGTGGCTCTGGCTTTGGGTCTACCTTTGGCTATGGCTCTGGTTCACACGCGGTAGTCAAGTTTTTGGTCAGTTTGCAACGGTTTCTGCTTCGATTTCTGTGCCTCTGGTGCACCAGTGCACTGGGTCTCCGTGTGCATGTGTGTCCAACTTCGACTCCATGCCAACCAGACAGCCAGACAACCAGCCAACAGGCAGCTTCGACTCTGTCTCTCTCTCTGTCTGCCTGCCTGTCTATCCGTCTATCTTTTCGTCTGTCTGTCCGCAGGTCTGTCCAAGGCTGCAGCATGTGGTGCAGCGCGCTGTGGATAGTGAAAGGTTTTTGGCATGCGGAATGGTCGAGCAACAACAAAAAAAAGTAGCAGCTAAAGTCCGAAATGCCAAACGGGAGTAGAAGACAAAAGCAACTCAGCTCGATTCTTGGCATCGAGATTTTGTTTGCTGTGTTGGCCAAACTGTTGCCAGCAGCAAACATGGCAGGACTCTTGAGCTTGTCCTTCCACAGCAGCTCAACACTCTGAAGTGGAATTGAACTAGTTACAGGCTCGACTAAGCAGCAGCTTTAGCTTCATTATATGGGTTGCAGGCACTCTCTCCGTCTCTGGCTTAGTGCCCCTCAATCTGGCATCTGGCATCTGGCATCTGCCATTACCTGTCGTGTGGGCAATTTCATTGGCATTTGCATGCCACTTGCAACACATTTCCCTGGCGCTTGGCAAGTGTGGGAACTTCACATAATTTGCTGTGCCTGCCTCAGGATTACCCAACACCTCACAGCTGCTGTGGGAGTCCCACACAAATTGGCACTGCTCTTCCGTTTTGTCTTGCATCTTCGGTAGCATTTCTTCCTCCTGTTGCCACTGCCACTGCCTCTGTTGGGTATTCAATTAAGCCCAGCCCATATCGCGTGTCACTCTCCCTCTGGGTCTGGGACTGGGACTGGGACTGGGTCTGGGCTCTCACTGTATGCAACTCAACTCCCCATAAACGGGTATATCTGTGGTGTGTGTCTGTCGGTTCCTGCTTGGCATTGAGGGTGTCATTGGCCGGCGCAGAAAAGTGAAAGGCAAGCCTGACTTAAGACTTTTGTAGACATCGTCGCCGTCTGGCATTCTTTTGCCGTCAGCATTGTCAAGGTGTTCCGCTGTCCCAGGAAGAGGCGGAACGGAACGGAATGGAGTGGAGTGGAGTGGAGCGGATGTGGTGGCAATTAGCGAACCGGTTGCCATTTCACCAGATTCAATTTGATTCATTTCCTTGTAGCTGCAACGTTTGCTCTTGGTCAGCTGTCTGATTGGCGTGGGAATGGTGGGTGCCCAGGACTACCAGGATTACCAGGAGAACACACCGCGAACATCCCCAATCCGCCTGCGTCCCTCCAACCAGGCCGAAGTGGCGAGACCCACACCTGTGGCCATCCTCAAGCAGATCAACAAGTGAGTTGTCAGGCAATGTCTGGAAACAGTAATCACGCGATTCTGATGCTCCTTAGGCACAACGAAGATGGCTCCTACACGTACGGCTATGAGGGTGCCGATGGCTCCTTCAAGATTGAGACGAAACTGGCCACCGGCGAGGTCAAGGGCAAGTACGGATATGTCGACGAGACCGGCAAGGTGCGTGTGGTGGAGTACGGAGCCAACAAGTACGGCTTCCAGCCCTCGGGCGAGGGCATCACCGTGGCGCCACCCACACTGGTCGATGAGACGCAAAAGGAGGAGCCCGACTATGCGGATGAGCCTGTCCAGCGTCCCCAGAGGCCATACGTAAGAAAAAAATACATCTTCCGAGGCGCTTTTCCTTTTAAATATTTGTCTTGCCTTCGCAGCGTGTCCAGCAACAGCAGCCGCGTCCTCAGCCACGTCCACAGCCTCGCCCTCAGCCGCAGCCGCAACCACAGTACGTCCAATACGAGGAGGAGGAAGTGGAACCCCAGCCGCAGCCACCACGTCGCGTCCAGTATGCTCCGCAGCCACAGCCACAGCACCAACAGTTGGGTCCAGCGCCACCACGCCTCCAGGTGCCGGGCGCCCAGCGCACCACCGATGTACTGTACTCCCCGCTGCAGCGACCCGCCCGCCCCGAGCCCGACTACTCCCAGTCCCAGAGCTTCGGCGATGGACCCTCCAACGTCCGCATTTCGCGCCCCGTCTATGCCCTGCCTCCCGCCTCGCCGCCGTCAAACAGCGCTCGTGCCCAGGGCTTCCTGGCACCTGCTTCCGGAGGACGTCCGCTACTGGAGCCCGTCGGTTTCGGACCCTCGCAGGCGCCCGTTGCCCGTCCCGTGCAGCAGCAGTCCAGCTATCAGCCACAGCAGCAGCCACAGTCACAGCCGCGCAGCGGTGGAGGCGGCGGCAGTCTGCTGGATCAGCTGGCCCGCGACTACGCTCTCCCCCAAGGCAGTGCCCAGCCGCTGCACGACATCTCCTTCGGCTACTACTGAGCGAAGGAGTGGCGGTGTTGGTTGTCATGGCAGTCACGTTCGCTGCCTCCCAGTCCTCCTCTACAACCCAGAGATTCCTTGCTTTTAGGTCCTATCCGCCACAGGTGCACTCTGCCCCTGAGATTTTCGTAAGCGATAATTAAATCCATTATTAATAATCGAGTGGAGTGGGCTTTTGATTTGGGGAATGGGCGGGCAGTGGGAGAAAATTGATGTTGATTTTGAGTGTGGATTATTTTTTGGGCATTCCTTGAATGTTAGCTGGGATATCTAACTAGAGGAAGTTATTGGAAAGATTATCAGAGTACCTTGTCACTTAAATTAACACAATTTAAACCCGTTTAGTTGATTTAGATAACTATTATAGGAGTTGCGAGTAGCAGACTGAATTGAACTTTCAATTTCTTTGGACTTGTAATGTTTTTTCGTATATCCAAAATATACTACACGAAATTGATTTTCGTTTGCAGCATTTAGTGGCATACTTTTAGGCAGACCATTTCCACAGTTAATTTTATAATTTAATTTTTTTGCTTGAACTATTGAAAACTTATGAAAACACAGACTGAAAACATGTACCGATCAGTGTATTGCAGTGCATGTGTAGGCTTGCTTTGTCTCTACCTGCCTGTGTACCGTTAGCCGAAAGCACTGTAAATTGCAATAAAAAGGTTTGCATCGTCTGCTTTGTGCGACCTTCGCCTTCGAGTCGTGGGCATGCAGAGAATTGTCCCACAGGCTTTGCATTCCGTTTGTCTACCTGCTTCTGTGACATCACAGTCGTGGACAGCAAAATAGTTTCTGCCTGATATGATTTTAGTTTCGTCGAGGTATTGCTGCGTCTAACACTCTCCGTTTTTACATAACTTTTGATTTGAAATTGCAACCCCACAAAAGTATAAGCTCAAAAACACTTGTATTCAACGATTTATTTATGTAATTTAAATACTTAAGCGTAAGATGGGGGTAGGGGTAATTCAATTCAATTTAATGCACACTGCACTTGATTGTTTGGTTGGTTGGCACCCGCAAAAAGATTCTAGAAAACGTTTTCATCGGATTGGGAAATGCGTTTAGAATGAGAGGGGGAATTGCAACAAAAGTTATGGTGGTGGTGGGGGTGGCGGAAGGGCAGGAACGGTTTGACTAACTCTAGGATACATGAAGGCGGAGAGTGCTGTAAAACGGAATGGGCATGGTCCACAGCAACAGTTCGGTCCTGGTCCGCTACGAGGCTGGAAGGTGCTACGTGGCTACGTGGCTACGTGGCCGAGGTGGCGACTACTGCTGGTAGACTGTAAAGAGAGCGGTGAGAGGTGAGAAGGATATCCGGCTGATTTGATGGTTGCGGGTTGCAGGGTGTAGACGTGCTGTGTGGGTGCGGGCAAGCAGTGCAAGACAGAAAGGAGAAAGAAAGAGGAATAGCGAAGATAAAAGGGAATGGGGAAATGGTGCTCGGTGTCTGATTCATGCTGTGCTTTGGGACTATTCTCTCTTTTATTTGGGCATATGCTGGGGGAGGCTGCTCAATAAATAATTAATCACGATATAACGATGCCGATGAGGATAACATAAATAAGTTAACTGTAAACGATCTAGGATTAAATGCTGCACATGACTTAGAGGACTACAACTAGGTTCTAGCACACTTTGGTCTCTCCGGTTTACACCTCCAGCAGTCGGTTGAACATCAAGGGATCCTGAATCTCATAGTCCTGTGCCCGGAAGACACGCTTCGGCACATGGCGGCGCACCTTGTAGCCTCCGCTGTGGCTCTGGCGACCCGGCGGTGGGGCACTGTACACGTACTTGGACTTTTGCACCACCGGCGGCAGATAGTTGAAGGGCAACTCCTTGTGCACCTGCTTCTCGATGGCATAGTTCACGGGTCCGCTCTGGTGGTAATTGCCCTTCCGCTTGGCCACCTCCAGGGCGGCAATGATGGGCGACAAATCCTTCAGGGCGTTGCTCTTGGTGGCATGATAGTTCTCCACACGATACTCATTCACAACCTGTGGGGTTGAGGTTACTACGGAGGGTGCCTGTGCTGGTGGTGGGTAGTCATAGCCCTCATTGGGATGCTTCTGAATGTACAGCTCCTCGGCAGTCTGTCCTCCGCTCGGCCTCTTGGCCATCTGATGGTACACATCCGCGGGATTCTTCCCAGCCGGTCCATACGCTGCAGTTATCGATTCCGTGTGCGAGAGGGACTCCAGAGTGCCCAGATTATTGGGCAGCGGCAATCCATAGCTGTTGTAGACCTCCGCTTGCTCCAGTCCCGCGCCACCCGTGGGCAAATCCACCGTCTTGGAGGCCGTGTACTCAGTCTTGCCATTGGGCAGCAGATTGAGAATTTCCTGCAGTTGGTTCGCCGCTCGGCGTGCCTCGTCATCCGTCAGCTTCGTGTGGCGTCCATAAATGTTGAAGTCATTGCTGTGGGCGCTGGGCGCTGCCAGGATGGGGTTTTTGAAATTTGTTGCATGTTGTTGATTGAGTGTGTTTTGTGGTGTGTGGTGGTTTTGTGGGTGGTTGTTGCAGTTGTTCAGGTGGAGGTGTCGTTCGTGGCGGTTGTGTATGCAATGAGTGAGATTTCATTAGATTTACCAAATTAAATATTTGTTTTCTTTTTTTTAGCTGTCTGTACAATTGTTTGTCGTGTGTGTATGTGTGTGTGTTATATGTGTGTATGTGTGTTAGATGATTTCAATTTTCTGTACAATGATTTACACATTTTTAGTGCGCATTCTCTCTGCGGCTGATGATTTTCTTGATGATCAATGGATGAATTCCGTTTTTAGTTTTTTTGTTAGCTTTATGTGACACACGATCTACGTATATAGAGTTCTCCAGGGGAGTTTTCCATTGAAGCTTTTCTGTAGACCATTTAATGGGCCATTAACTGAATGGGTATGCGCACAGCTATCAAGTATGCGGCATGCGGCCACTGCAAATGGCTCTATAAATAGCTGCACAAAACGCTTTTAGTACTACAGCGTGTTAACGGACAGCTAGACGGTGACGTGATCAATTATTAAATAATGCTTAAAACTCTTTATATAGCTACATATTTATGTACATGGATTCAATTAATCTTCGCTTGCGCAATGTGTTAACAAAACCCGAATAAACTCAGCCCAGCAAATGTGTCAATGGAGCGCACTGGCAAGTCGATCCATGGATACAATGGATAGCACAAAAACACTGAGAGAAGAGCGCTATAGAGCGAGGGCTGTCGCGTGTTAATATTTACAGTATTTACAATGTATGTTTGTCGCTGTATTTGTGTGATTTTTGCTTCGTCTTCACGAATTATGAACCACGACGACGACGACGATGATGATGATGCTTTCACTTTCGCCTCTCGTTGTTTGCCAAGTGCGGAAGTGGGTTGCAGGGAAGCCAAAAGGGTGTGGCATGGTGGGGGGTTGGACTCTGAGGTAGTATGTTAATGAAGTTGAGTGATTTGCGCTTGTAAGCTGACGCGACAAGTTAACGCCTTGTGGGGGCCGAAGTTTGCTAAGTTTTGCTAACATTTTTAACAGCATCTTTAAGATACTCTTGTGGAAAAAGCATTAATATATATCCAATAAAGTTGATCCATAAGTGCAGTTGGGGGCAGTGAAAGTGATTCTGAAGGGAGTCTGATATTGAAGATTTGCTTTGTACAATAAGGGTAAGCATTTCTGTCAGTGATTTGCCTTAGATTTGCTTCAGATTTCGAGTGTCAGCTGTTCATAGCGTTGAGAAATATTCAGGGTAGATATTGCTTTTTTGCTTGAATCATTTTTGATAGTATTTTGATGGAATTTAAAACAAGAAACTTGAATACTCTTTCGCATATTTAAATCACTTTCAGTAGCAATCTTTAACGCTAAAATATAGTTCTCGGACATTTCTTAATTATTATATTTACATGTTGCATATCCAAAATATTTTCTAAGATTATTTTAGCACACTTCACCGCTATTAATATTATGATATCTGTATGTACAGGATAATGGAAGAGTATTTACAGTATTTACACCAAAACCACAAAGCATTTTCTTGGCATTTTCTGCTCAGAGAACTACGCACCATCGTGTCCATAGGCCGATGGCAGATAGTTGCTGGATGGTGCCTCAAAGGCAGCCGAATGGCTGACGCTGAATGGCGCACCGCCGCCGCTGCCGCCATAACTGCCACCAACCGGGGGCAGATACTGGTGCGTGGCACTGCTGTAGGACGGGGGCTTGGATGGCGGGCCGTAGCTGGCATGGCCACTGGGTATCTCGTACGTGGTGATGGCTGCAACGAGAGACAGTCAGAGTCAGAGTCAGATTCAGAGTCGGTGAGCCAAAATGGAACGCAGACGCCGATGCAGACCAAACGGGTTGGCCGCAAAAAAAAGTAAAAACGAAAGTTGCCGGCCAGGTTCAATGCACGATCCGATTTGGTTTTGGATGCCAAGCGGAGCAGCTGCCACCAGCACCATCGACCAAAGACCAAATCGGAGCTGGAAGTTGTCTCTTCCGTTTTGGATAGTGGACAGGGGGGACACGGGGGGAGACAGGAGCATGCATGCATTGCCTATTAGGCGGGTTAATTGTTATGCATCTAGTCCGGCGAGTGCATTGCATAAGCGAACGACAATCGACAATCGACAATCGCCCATCGCCGTGGAGTTCACGGCCCAATGGATACTCACTATCAGTATGGATCACGGGTGAGGGGGCGGACTTGTGGCCGCTGCTGCCACCGGAAGAGGCACCGGACAGGGAGCTGAGCTTCGCGAAGAGTCCGCCGCTGCTGCCGCTGGAGTGACTAGTGGAATAGGTGTGGGAGTTGATGTGCGCCGAATTGATGATGGATTTGCCCACATCGGTGACCTTGTCGCCGCCGGCTGCCACCAGATTGCCACCCGCACTCAGGGCATAGCCGCTGCCCTTGATCAGCTGTCCCTTGAGAGCAGTCACGCCGCCAGTGATGGCCTTGACCGCCTGGAAGATGGTGTTCAGCACGGACTTCTTGAACGACCACGGATCATAGTCCACAGAGTTGCCCTGCAAAAGCAAACAGAAAGTACATAGAGAGGCTGCCACGAGAGGAGAATTTCCATTCACTTACATGGACCACAATCTCGTGGGACTTGTAGCTGTCGCCGCCTCCGCCATGGCTGCCACCAGAACTTCCACCCGCAATCGAGGCCGAGGCCTGGCCAATGCCCGACAGCAGACCCGACTTCAGGTGCGCCACATAATCGAAGCTGCCGGAACGCTTGGCTATCTGTGACTCCTTCACGCTCTCGCCCTGATCGTTGTCCAGATCCGAGGATACATCCTCCAGGGAGAGGGATTTGTCCACTGCAGGATAGGCATGGCACAGCAGTGGCAAGGCAGCCAGCAGCAGCAGCAGGCTCACACGGAATGTCTGCATGGAAATGGAAATTGGAGTTGTTAGACAGCGAGTTGGTTGCATAATCTGGATAGGATCTATGTGAAAGGCACGTGATGGCCATAACAATGGCCATAGAAAAAGCTCAAATTCAATTGCCGAATTGTGGCAAGTCAGTTAGTCACTGACTGCGCTTGCAACACACCACAAAAAAGAGTCGAGTTTCCTCATCTGTGCACTCATTTGTCAACTGTCACCCACACAAACCCACAGAGGGAGACAGGGAGACAGAGAGACGGAGCCACAATGTGCAATCATAATCTACCACTTAATGTTGAACGTTTTGACAACGCAAAATATGTTATGCATAATCCTCGCTCTGCATCTGGTGTTCATCCCCCCCCATGGAGGCGGTTCACGGTTGAGCGGCGCTGGGTGGCGGGGTGGTGCAGCTTGACTGCTTTGACTTCGCTGCAGCGTTCGCATCGGTTTCATGCCCCATCGAGCTGTCAATGGCTTATAATTGAAACCAAAGTTCCCCCCGTATTGGCTGGCGCTACATTTAAGCTGCATAAATTGGGGTTGTCCTGATTGAAATTGAGGGAAATTGTTGCGTATTTCGTGGGAGCCAATTAATGGGGGAACTCTGATTGAATTGCAATCAATTGTTGCAAATTGAGTAATTGAAATGGAAATGATTTTTAATTGTAATGAAAGTTGCAACAAAGATTAAGGCAAGACATATAGCCAAAGGAATGAGATTAGTTCTGATTAAATATGCACTTAAATTAATGACAGATTGGAGGAGAATAATTAATAAAATATACAAAAACTGCGCTTTTTTCGTATTTAACTATTCATTGAATATTGTACATTCAATGGTAAACCAATTTAAATTTTATTTATTTTTATATCTATCAATAGCCCGACATTTTATGATGATTGAGTGCCTCTGAGATTTGCAATCCCTTCAACAGCTCGTTACAAATTTCATGAAATACAATCTTCAAATGAGATCGAATTCGGGTCAGTAAATCGATTGGGCAATGTGCAATTAGTGATATTGATATTTCAACAAAAAATGCTTTTTAAATTTGGTTTTTTAATGGGTTAAGTGGAACCACCTCGAAAAAATATTAATCAAATTTGCAGCCTTTCCCCGATGGCGCAACCCCGATTATGACTCTCCATATACAGGTGGCTGACAGGGTTTATGGTTCATTTCTTATACACCAGCATTGGAATTGGTTATGCCAGGGTCCAAATAATTGCAATTTGCATACAAATGCACAAATTAATACACACCAAAACAAAATCCTATCATGGTTCTCCTTCTGTGCTTGCGTTTTTCTTGGCAATTGCATAAGCAAACATGAAACCATTAGATTGGTAATAAAATAATAATTGAAAGTCTGATTTGAATGCTGCACCGGATGATGATGAAAATTATAATTGCCGATGGCCCAGACGATGTGGAATAAAAATGAAATAATTGCATGCAATGCGACTGCGAAATTTGATTGAATTCATGCCGAATCGAGATCGTTGGCATATTGAACTATTGGCCAACATTTACAATGGCCATCAGGCCATTAGCCAGCCATCTTCCCTTTGCCTGCCTTCTTTTATGCCTGCTCATTGTTACAGCCAATATTTGAACGCGTGCGAGAGAGTCTGAGAGTGAAAGTATTGTCTGTGCCGGCAGTCTCTCACCTCAACCGGTGTGCCGTTTGGGTGTCTCTTTTTTTGTTGTGCTCTGTGTTCATATTCAATTGGCATATTTTGTAGATTGCTCAACTCTGGATATCGTTCCAATACAGGGGCTAAGCATTAATTGCGGTAGGTTCAGTTTTCGGACTCGTTTATTGGTTTTACGTGCCCGCTCCTCTTCCTCAGCTTTATTCAAATTTTTGGAAAGCAGCCATGACACATAGAAGCTCAAGCAGGTCTGACATAATAATTATGCATGATGATATTTTACCTTCACACACGGTCAAATGGCGCTCCAGATGCATGTGACATAAGGTTCCATCTGAATGAGTGTTTTGACGATCAAATGTCGAGTGGGAGGAGCGAAGGCCCCCTCGAGTGCAGCGATGCATCAATTGGGATTTTTGGGTTAGCCAGAGAGCTTACATAACCAATGGTGTATCCATCTGTTCATTGGCTACCAAATGTCTTTGTCTGCGTGTGCGCTGTGGCTGGGAGAGTGCGATAGCCATCACGCAGCTCTGGCTTAGCTAATAAAGTCAGCGATGTGTGGCCAACATAAAGAAACGGGTTTCCCCACAGAATGCCTTGCACTTGAACTTGTTTCGACAAAAGAAATTGCATAAACGAGATATGGCAGATGGTGTGTGTGGGTGGGGGGCTTACCGATGCACTAATTAGTCCATTATCTGTGGCAACTTTCACTGCAGGATCAACAGCACTCGAACTTACCTTCATTGTGTCTGGATTTGAGTTTATTTTGTTTATGTTTTTTGGTAGATTTAGCTCAAATTGGGCCTTGGGTTAGCTGCTTCACTAATCCAGATCAAAATTCACTTTTACTGATGACGTCGGCGTCTGCAACTTTCTTCACTCCACTCCACCACATGCAATTGGCACTCGGGGCGGGCCTCAATGGCAAACCACTGCGACAGACAACCACACACTTGATTTTGGACCACTCTTTACGTATGCTCGTACCACGCTTCACGTTTGTTTTGTCATCGGCATTCGCACAGCCGTTTCGGGAGAAGAGAAGGAGAAGGAGTAGGAGAAGACACAAACCACACACTGAAATTTCACTCGCGACTTTCTTTCACCGTTGCGTTGTGTTTCGTTCCGTTCCGTTTCGTTCCGTTTCGGTTTCGTTTGTATCTCCCGCTCTGTGCTTTATGGTTTATTTCGGTAAGTGGGCTCCCTCCTCGGCAACGTCTGGGCTCGAACTGTGCTCGGGATTCGGCTGTTGGGGCTCTTTTAAAGAAAACGCTGAGAGCGCCGGTGCGAGTGCATTTCGAGCTGCTGTTCGCCTTGCTCTTAGCTGAACTCCAAAGAGTTGGCTCTCTTTCATGCTCTTTTTTGTCGGACAATTTATTACTGACAATTTTTTGTATTTTTTGGCAGCTATTGAGCTTGACACCGCAGAGAGTGGGGGCCGAAGCTGAGACAGTCTCTTGGCCAGAAACATGTGCGTCAGTCGAAACCGACACCGACATGAGCGAGTTCAATGCGTTTCGAGTGGCATGGCACCGGCACCATGGTGCAATCTACCAACTGCAATGCGGCTCATTAAATGTTGTGGCCCAAACGTGTTCAACACTAACTTGGCTTTGCTGACATGGCCCAATCAAAAGACTTAGGCAACGAACTTGAATTGTTTTTTGATCGGCTGAAGATCTGCAAAAGGAAAATTAGAACAAAAGACAATGGGGGAGGGATGACTCTTGATAAATGAGGCCTAAAATGCTAATGGAAATGGAATTGATCATGGCATTATGTAGTCCCATTTCGATGTAACTATTTAGATCAGATTTTCGAGACACTTCTGCTAACATTTTATATTCAATTTAAGACAATTTATTGGTTAAAGAACAGAAGAAGATTGACCGGAAATTACATTTCTGCCCCATCCAAAAATAACCCTCAAATACCAAAATTCTTGGCCCAGAGCTCACTTAACATTTCATCACGGAGATCATGGAGAGAGAACAACCTTGAACCCAGAGCCATTGCAATGGGTCTGCCTATGACTCAAGCCTTCAACTGCAGCCTCCGAGCAGTCAGAGGCCCCGCACGAACCCGGGGCAAGCCATTATCTAACGTTGCGCCAAATGATGGCCCAACTCTCAATGAGAGTTCACTGTCAGTATGTCAGAGGCTGCTGTCAGAAAGAGGTTCATGCGCAAACGCGCCACACAATTAAGGTAAACAAGCCAAAGGCGACGCACTCCCTTCTCCATTTATCATTATTTAGTACATTTTCCATGGTGACAAAAGAGTTAGCAATTGTCTGGCTCTGGGACTGCAGTCCTACGCAGCCAAGTGCTGTGTCCACATGCAAAATCTCCACCCCACAATGCACTCCCAGCTGTGGACAACGGTTATCTAACCGAAAGTGAAATGGGCCCAGACAGACCAACTGCCAACTCCAGCTCCAGCTACAGCTACAGCTGCAACTGCAAGAGCGTGGCACAGCCATAAATGCAAAATGCGAAAAGAGCATGAAGAAAACTTAACCCGAACATAATACTTAAGCACTCGCAGTTAACAAACTGTAAACTTGTTAAAATGCAAAAGGAAAACAGGCAGAAGGAAGGCAGACAGACAGGCAGACAGACCGACAACTGCAGAGTAATTGAAAATGAAAATATATATGTGCATGCACTCGTAAGCAAAAGCCCAACTCATGTAATAGCCAGCGAATATATACTAATGGGACACACTGTAATTGCAATTTGGGGGCGGAAAGTTGCCACAACCAGGAGTGTTTTTGAGCCACAGTTAGGCATCCAAAGGGATGCCCTGCAGAAAGGCGGCTTTACTTTTAAGAGATTTATTTTGAAACTCTGCTTGAAAACTCCTTGCAGTAAACATTCCTTGAAAAAACTCCTGAAAGCTGATCCTTATGGACCTCAGCGTATCTATTCACTTGGAACTAATATTTACCAGACAAGTCTTAGCTGAAGTTCATCTTCTTTAACCAAAAAAGGTACTCCACACTTCGCCTACTGCCCACCACTCACATTTGTTCCCAACATGAATTGTTTTAACAATTATTTTTATGTTTATTTTGCCCACTGTTTATGGGACTGTCAACCTGCCGCAGAGCTTGTGAATGTTTCTTTTGCTTTGTATAATTTGTGGTTAATACAAATTTCCGATGAACCGACTTTAGTTCGAGTTGATTGCACAGAAAGTGAATCTACTTTTTGGCCATGGAAGGAGGCCACGGCACCCCAACACATAAGTTTGAGTAGAAGCCAAGTCAAGCAGGAAGGAAGCCTCAGCTTCTGTCACATTTTGTATGATTTATTGCTGCGAGTGGAGGATGGAATAATGATTATAATATATGAGATAATGGTCAATGTGTAATAAAACAATAATAAAGACAACCCCAAGAGGAATGCGAGTCTAGAGTCCTCCAATAAAGGCACAAATTAATAAATAAAATGTCTTCAGCCAGAGTTCCACTTCCTGGCAGCATGGCTCGAGATCGGGTTTTAAATCGCGTCCAGCCAAAGTCCGAGGCCGGACAGCATGCACACATGTACTGTTAATTTTTCGCTCACTTTTCTCGGGTTTTCCTCTGCCTTTTTGTTGTTTTTTTTGTTTTTTTTTTTGTTAATTGACGTGGGGCAATTGCTGGCGCTGGCAAGCAAAATAAACAGGCGAAATGAAATGAAAATTTGTTGTGAAAAGTTTTCAGAGTGTAACGTGAAATGCGATAACAGGCCGTTGCGCATTGGGAAATGCTAGAAAAGCCCCGGCCAGAGCAGAGGGGCCAGCCACCAAAGAGCCACCGCTCGCTTCCTGGACTTCCTGTTGCTGTTGCAGTTGCAGGCCGCTCGTTAGTTGCGCAATGAACTTCAACTTCAACTTCAAAATTCGCAGCTGCCTCTGCCAGTGCCCGTGCCCCTCCTGCTACAGCCGCTGCCCGGCAGGCGACAAAATATTTCCAATCCATATCGGAAGTGGACCCGTTTTTTGGGACAGCATTTTCTGCTCTGTCTGTTGTATTTGTTTCTTTTTTTGGCGGAAACTGAACTGCATAATTCAATTCAATTTGGCACTTTAGTGTGTCGAGGGGATCTGGATCGGGATCTGGCTATGGCCAAGGAAAAAGTGAAAGCCTGCGAAGCTCTGCCATGATATTTGTCTAGCTCTTGACTAAGCGGGGAATCTTTACCACTCCTCTGTGGCAGAAGGAGACCCCGTGTGGCATTCATTTGGATTATGGCCATGATGCAATCGCCTGACAAATTGTGCTTGAGTAACATCAGGTGGTGCTACGACTAAGACTGCGACTACGACTACGAATACGACTACGGCTGCTGGTGCTGCTGGTGGGGCTGCTTCTGGTCCTGGTGGCCTGCGTCGAATTTATTTTCGAAGCCAACGCATAAGAAACCCCCCTAACACTCCCCCTCCCTTCCAGGTGGTGCTGGTGGCATGTGCAGCGTTGCATGTCGCTATGGGGCTGTCACGACGGGAATTGCATTTGCCGTACGATGAAGTGGTGCGTCCACATTTTTCCCCACTGCCGCTTTAATTGTGGCCAGTTGAATATTTTATTGAATGTGCAATGCAATTTCATTATTTATCAACACACACACACACACTTATGCACACTCGTAGGCAGGCTGTCATTAAATTTATTTCACCATTTTCTCGTTAACTTGACCCGGGAGCCGAGCGGCGAGTCGTTTGCTCGCTTGACTTGCCATGACTTTGGTGCCATCACATCGGCCGAGCGCTGATTTGCCAATCTGTGTGGCCACCACTCTAGTTCATTCACCACACACAAGGTGCCACATCGATTAGGGCTGCCTCTAATGAAGTTGCTTCCCTTCCCTGCCAATTAATAACTATTAACTTAATTGGATCAACTCATTCGCCAAATGAGAACCACTTTATAAGCACAGCTCTCTGTACACGTCTGTAGTTTTCCCATTGGCGTGGCGGGGTTTCTTGATTTACGAGGCGTGGCTAATGTTGCATAATCTTTGAGCCGAAAAGCCGAAGAAATCGCGATAGACACGCATTCAGTTTGTGTATAACCAGTTTCCATTCTAGAGTTTGCAATTTGTATATGAGTTTTTGCTTGATTTCATCACAAGTGTATCTATAAATAATTTTAGTGGTAGCTGGAATTGAATGTGGAAATGGCATAAATATCCTTACTATTCTTTAATTGTTGAATTCAGTCCAAAATCTTTTTTAGCTTCTGGGAATTGCACTAGGTACGTTTATCATGATTATATCCATGCTAAGGTTGTCCTTAAGCAGTTGCCCATCTATCAGCGAAACATAGATAATTGTTACATAAAATAACTCTCTTTCAGTAGTTTGAGATCAAAAACGCTCAGAAAAACAATGATCCAAACCCAGCCAAAGCCTTTCCTGCAAAAATTTAGTTCAATGTGTGTTTTCTTCACATCTTCATAATGATATTCGGAATTCATAAGCGGCCTATAAATATGCAATAAATAATAAACAAACCCTTAAGTATGTAATGAAATTACTTAAATTGTTTTCAAATATAAATCAACGGACTTAAACGCAATTTGAACTTAAAGGTGTTCAGTCCTTGCAATACTCTACGACTTTTCTTATCATATTTAAATACTACAATTTGTATGGAGCACTTCTTGGAGTTGCATCTTGTGATTTATTACTGGACCATCAAGAACTCTTTTGTGTATGCAGGTCAAATGCATAAGCAGATCCCATGACTTATCTGGGAAGAATTTCTAGACATGACTCACTTCAGAACTCATACAAGAGCATAGAGCACATTATTCTATAATTTTAGTAAACAATGCTAGTGAAATTCAAGCATTGTTATTCGTCATGAAATGCACTGATGATAATATGCTTGTTGGTTCAACAGAACTGACCCAGTGCACAATATTTCAGGGAATATTGAAACATTTATTGTAAACGTAATCAGTGAGGCTTCGTCACTTCCAGAAATACCTCAACCCTCGATAAGTGCCCTTAGCCAAGACAAGTTCAAGGCATGCAAGGGCCACGACATCTCTGGTCGCACTTTTATTGTTCGCTTTATGAACGGAGGCCGTTCATGGCATGGGAGAAACGTCAGCGTTCGGGTCTGGAGTGTGCGGTTTTAGTCGAAACTCTTGGAAATACCCATGATTCATGAATCAACGTCTTTCCCGCCGCTCGAGCCACGCTCCGTGCCAGATGGGGCTATAATCGGCCAGAATTTGTGACTCCCATGACGCGTGCGCCGGGGGATTTGACGTGTGTCGCACCGCCCAGCATACAAAGTAGGTAAACGCCTACGAAACGTGGAGAGCAGGTGAGCGCCCAGAGCTTTGGGAAAAAGCTCACGCTTTACTTTTACTTTCAGCGGCTACCAACGCAACATACAGCTGATTACGAACGAAAGTCAAGCTTAGGCGACTGCGGGAAGCTCTACAGTGGAGGGGAGACGACCGATTGCTTCACCAGTTTTAGTTGCTCTTTCTTCTTTATTTGGGTTTCGAAAGTATTCCAATATTCCTGCTAATCAAAACTTGTGTTTGTCACGAAGCCCCCAAACAATTAGCAGTAATAAAATCGAAAATGCCTGTGTTCTCCTCCCATCTTATGTTGGCTTCGCACTCGCTTGATCGCGCTCTCTCTCTGGGCACCTCTCTCTCTCTTTCTCATTCTCCGCGATTAAGCTCCGGCTAAAGCTGCACTTGACAATTGTTTGGGGCGCTTGTCAAACTTTGTGCTCAGTTGCTTCGCAGTCGCGCGCTCTCTTAGACGCTTTCGCCTCCTCCCGTTCGACCCGCTGCGCTCCGCTTGTGTGCATCTGGCTAATTAACTGAATGTCAAAGACTCCCCAAGACGCGCGCGCGCCCACTGTGTGCGTTACATTGTGAAACTCTTCAATCCGATACGGATCGGAAAAGCCCAGAGGCAGATGGTTCTCGTTCCATAAAAGCGCATGCCCGCTGCGATATTGGTTTCACTTTACGCCGGCTAAGGGACAGGCACAGGCACAGGCACATGCCCAAGCCCAACATATTACACCTCTCTCTCTCTCTCGCTCACTATCCGATCGAAGAAAATCAAAATTAAGCTTCAGCTTAATTCGGAATCGAAACCGAAAACAGAAACAGAAACGGTTCAGCAGAAACTAAAGTGAAAAGCAACACCGACTAATTGAAGTGTGTCTGTCTTCCACTTCCACTCTCCCTCCATATCGCGCTCTCTTCGTTTCGCAAGCGTGCAAAAGGAAACAAACAAAACGGAATAAAAAGCACATCGGAAAGAGCCCACCGCTCAAAAATATTTATAAATATATTAACCAAACGACAACTACGGCAGCAGCAGCAGCAGCAGCAGCAACAACTAAAACATCGTCATCATCATCATCATTATAATCAACAATAATACCTACCACTACCAACAAGAGCCCGGCATTAATATTTAGTCGTGCCAGTTTATTTATTTTATAAACGGGCGTATACGCCAAGCTCATAAAAAACGGCTACAACAACTGCGCGGAAAAAAATAACAAAAACAAAAACAAAGTTGAAGCAGTAAGAAAATCGGAATAAGCCCCAGACAGACCAAGCGATCATCGCCGCCGCAACTATATACACTCGTACCTGTATATCAAAACCCGACACAGACGGCTACCCCCACAGAGCCGTCCACAGAATCCCCTATACCCATATAGGAGTACGAGTGTACAGAACTGAACCCAACAAATCGGACAAGATGCCGCCCATGTGGTACCAGCTGATCAAAATTTTGGTGCTCCTCTTCGCACTCTTTACCACGGTGAGCCATTATTTTCAAAAATAATTATTATATCTGTTTTGTGTTGAGAGCATTTCCTGTTTCACATACAATATCATGCGGCACATTGGTATACACCACTCACACTCATATTGTCTTTCACACATACAAATGGCTTTTGGTTTTTATTGCTTCATATTTTGTATACATTTTCGGGTTAATTCAGATTTTTCATACACTCGAACGAAGGGCATCTTTGAGTCTGTTTTCCAGACGAATCGTAGCAGAACCTGTTCACAATGCCAGCAACAATTTATTGTATGTGCAATTTCCATGAGCACTTTTCTCTATTCCAACTCTCTAGTCCCCGTAATAAATGCATAGCATTGACATTGCAATAAAATTAATTGATATTTCTAATCCCATATGGTCTTCACACGACTTGCGCTGGGTTGATACAAAGATGATTGCGAAGGGATGATAATCTCTGTGCGAACAGCTGCTCAAGTCAATTACTCGGAACTAATGACAGATTGCACAATTAAATGTCAGAGAATGTGTTTGAAGCTCTCCCGCGCCTCTGCTGGTTGCTGCTTGATATGTTTTCCAGGAATTTCACAGATTACACGTCACAGCACGTCGCGACGATCAGCCAGCCATTTAGTTAAGTTCCATAGGGTTCGTGGAAAACCTAAAAGCAAAGATGGAAATACTATCCAATATTTGATAAACGGTTGCGAGATACTTGGGAAAAAACATTCCCGAGAAATTGTATAGCCGATGGCATCAAGTTCAAGTTGGATGGCATTTAAGATCGGGTTTTATGTGAAAGTCCCACAATGTTTTGGGTAAATTCTGAATGGCAAGGGTGTCATTTTTTTGGCTTATTCATTGAGCTTTTCCATGCAAATCATTGCCCATTGCATCACACTCATTCCCCTCTCTCAGTTCCCCTAACTTCTGCTGATTACACCAGCCACGATCGCTCTGTCCAGACCCAAAAAAACATTTGCTATTCGGAAACTACAAAAACGAAAAGTTTTGTCCAGCGATAAGCCTCGGAGGTTAGCCCTAGAACCGGCTATCAGTATTTGAACCCCAGCAGCTGTTGTCAGCCGTTGTCTAGGGTTCGGGTCCTAACTCAACGGCAAGTACTAAATAGTACAAGCGACTACAATCGACAGAGAGAGAGACAAAGAGTGCGCTTGCTCAGAAAACAGCTGTTCAAATGTTCAAAATACCAAATTGTAGTGTTTGAAAAATAGAGAGCGAGAGGGAAATCGAGAGAGACTTTGGTGGCAATCAGACAGACAGAGAGACAGACCATCGACCGTGCTTACCCCCTTCCTCCTTCCCAACACACTACGTTGTCCTGGCAATGTTGATGAACCGCAAACACAAATCTTCCACATGTATCTTTCAGATAGTTTGTATCAATAGCGAAATATCAAAACGACGCGAAGCTGAGGCAGCGGCAGCGACAGCGGCTGCGACCCTAGCAGCTGTCGAAGCTGCGGCGGGCCAGCTCAAGCCCAATCCCAACACAGACATGTCCGACTTTACGTCCGACAACCTGCTGCACATTCTACGGAGCAAGGCCAAGGAGCATCAGGGCAAGGAGCATCAAGAAGCAGCGAAGACAGTGGATCATCCGGAGTTGGAGCCGGCGGAGGTGTGAACCCAAGGCAGTTGCTGCCACATTGTGCCACGTACAACGACATAAACCCCCTCCTAAAACCCAATCCAATCCACGCCCAACCATTTGTCCTTTGTTTTTCTGTTGTGTTGTGTTGTTTGTGTGTGTGTGTAGTGTGGCCCCCTTCCGGTTTTCCATTTGCCAATCGAGAATAAAGCGTTTTTCCCTTCTTCTGTTTTTTTTTGCCATTTTCGCTTCAGTTGCCCGCCAAGGATCTCAATCAAACCATTAATGATATTTTCAAAGTGTACGACGCTCCAGGTGTACATATTTTTAATGTAAGTGTCTACACCCTTCATCCCCACACTGTGACCCCCCCTGCAGCCCATTTCATTCTCATTTCATTAAATCATTTGTTGGTTTGTTTGTGTTTGTCTTTGTGTTTGTGTCTTTGGTTTTTGGTTGGAGACTAACACGAGAATTTTACCTGCACAGACAACGACAACGGACTATGCACCCCTCATGCCCATACACACCATGATCGACCAGTCCCAGCCCCAGCAACCGACACAGCCACTGAAACAGTCAAAGCCACAGCCACCGCCCAGCCATTACCATCAATATCACAGCCTGAGCCAACAAGATCAATACTTCAAAGTGCAGCGCTCCCCGGATGGCAAGCTGAATCTGGTCTTTAACGATACGTTCGTCTCTTTGCAGGGCACAAATCCGGCAACGGTAACGATGCCAGACCAACAGGATGAAGCCCAAAGGACGCGACAGCCGCCAGAGAATCGTAAGTAGTCCGCAAAGTGGTCCCCAGTTCCCAGTTCAGTTACATTTTATACTCGCCCACAAATACAATTAACAACTAAATCGATCCCATACTCACACGGCCAACTGCCTTTGGCGCTGCCTAACTTCAGCTATTGTCTTTCCCGATTCAGCAGTCGTGCACCAGATGAGGACCCCCGAGCCGCCATTGATCAAGCGGGATATACCGCAGTGCGTCGAGGATCAGGACAACCACAAGTCCAAGTCATTCTGCACCGAAGTGCAGAACTATCCGGATCTGTCGCGCATCAAGGGAAAGCTGTCGCAGAATTTCTCCAATTTCTTCAGTGATCCCGAGCCCGTGCCCATGGATATCAGCTCACGCCTGGGACCCAACGATGAGGTATTTCTGTGCCGTAGCCATCGGAGGTATTTGTACCCCAAGTCGGGCCTGAAATCGGACAACACCTGGCAGTTTATAGTCAACAACGAAGAGTTCAAGCAGGGCATACTCATCGAAGAGTGCGAGTGAGTAGCTGTCAGTTAGCAAATCCCTTTTCCGATTATAAATATGTTGAATCTTCCTTTGCAGAAACGAGGACATGCCCTGTGACTACTCCTCGAGCTTCCCGCAGCGTTATAAGCCCATCTGCAAGCAGCACTATGTGATGCGAATGCTGGCCAGTATTCGCAACACGAGCGGCGAGGAGCTGGACGTGGCCCAGGAGTCCTTCAAGATACCCTCCTGCTGCAAGTGTGTGCTCAAAGTTCTCTAAACGAGACCAAACGAGTCGCTCGAGTAGCTGCGATAATGTGATTTGGAGGTATGATCATCATTTATTAACCCTCAAACGATTTGAACATTGAATTTGTAAACTTGTGCCAAAGACTGGAACAAAACGGACGAAGATCTGAGCTTTGGGGACGGCCATCTACTTGATCAACTTGCGCAGGGTATAGCCAACGGCGTAGAATCCCACCAGCTTCAGGGCCATGCCCTTGCTCTCCATCTTCATCATGCTCTTGAGCTTGTCCTGAACATTGCCGAAAACGCGATCCATTTTTACGAACAGTTGGGGCTAACAGACTTCAAACTTTTATACAAAAAAACGATCAACAACTTTTTGTTGGTTCGGTGCGGTGTTTGTTTTACTCGTTTCGAAAAAACTTGGAGGAGCCAAAAAATATTCTAGAGTTTTACGTGTGTACCTGCTTGAAACAGTTTTTAGAGACTGAGGAAAATTTGAATATTTCCATGTACGACTCTGTGACAGGCTGAGAAGAGGATTGAAAGGCTTGCTGTGTGCACAAAAGATTTAGATCCAATTTATAATTTTCCATTTTGATTTTTCTTTGCAGCACAAAAGTTTCACCCACCACAGAATGGCAGGCCAAACTGTCCCAGGGGTCGTTGTTTTATAATTTGTATTTCAATGCACAAAAAAACAAAATAATAATCCACCCATGGAATATAATCCAGCTGATCCAACTGGCAGATAGTCCGATCTAAGTTAAGGCATTTTAATTTCGTTTCTCATCGAGTCAGTGTAAACATATTCGTGTCATATTTTCCGCGCCTGGTTTCCTCCGGTGTGCCAGTGTCTAAGCTAAGCTAAGCTGCATGCAATTATAATGTAGTCCTAGAGTACGTAAAAATCATTTCAAAAATGTATGCTAACAACAAAAAATGTATAAAAAATGTACAATAAATGTATGCAAGTACATGACAGCAAAGTAAAGTTCTTTGAACCCAAAATAGAGAGCTGGTGGCAAATTTATTTACTTATTAATAATAATACTCATACCTCCCTTTGGGCAAACCAATTACTTCATGGCGAGTGTAAATACATCACACGGGGGAGCTGCAACAGAGTTGCGGCTAAGAGCGGGGCGTATGCATTCGTTCATATGTAGAAATCAATAGCATTTATTGATTCCGATTTCCCACCATAAACTATGTCAAAGTTAGGGGCCAAACAATGCGAATGCTTGTGGATTGCCAGTGGGCGGGCAAAGTGCCGCCATTTAATTACTATTATTAGGGGAATTCTTCCACGAGCGAAGTCAGTGCCGTGTCCTGATCGAAGCCAGACATTGGGCCATTGCTCAGGGTCATCAATCATGCCCCAACAAATAGCTACATACGTACATGTATGTGGAATTCCATATCAATTAGCAAGTACCCATAGAGCACACATATCCGTACCTATATAATACTTAATATTGTATATGGTTTCCCCATTGTAATGTCATTTATTTTCTCATTACGCCACTGGCCGGCCTGTGGCCATCGGATTGGATTGTGGTCGATTGGCCACTGTTCGTGTGAGGTTTGAATTCACAAAAGAAAGTACTGGGCACTCCACTGTGAAATGAGGAATACCCTAGAGAGGACTCTCTTATGTGAAAATGTCTCGGGAAGGGCATAATGTATTGACTTTATGTTGCACATGTTCTGATTGCTGCATTGACGTTGTTGTTCCCGTGTTATCCCTGTGGAAAATCAATGGACTCGTTCCCTTAAGGGGTATATGCTGGAACGCCACAACAATAGGGACAACATGCAGGACA
Organism: Drosophila subobscura; assembly: GCF_008121235.1. Classification (NCBI taxonomy): domain Eukaryota; kingdom Metazoa; phylum Arthropoda; class Insecta; order Diptera; family Drosophilidae; genus Drosophila; species Drosophila subobscura. The sequence goes on along the minus strand of NC_048533.1, from coordinate 22,097,604 downwards.
GTCAGACACTGGCAGAGCTGTGGCAGTGTCTGCGTCTGTGTCTGTGCTTTGGCCTAGTGGTGCGGGCTCCTCGCTGGGCTCCCCGTAATTGCCGCGGCACATTTGCATGGCCAAAGGAGTTAATGGGGGTTGCCTGATTTGTTGGTTGTAGTAGTTCTGCTATTGTTGTTATTCGGTTGCTGTTGCTGGTGCTGGTGCCGTATCGGTGCCGACATATAAATACGTTCTGTTGACGACGCCAGGGCTCCAATACACCGGTTGTCGGCAGCTCCGTCCAGTCGACTGCAGCGCTGTCTCCACTTGAGTCGATTTTGTATATATAGAACAGTTGCTCCTGGCCTGTGCCTTTACTTCTTTTTGCTTGCATTATGCCAAATTATGCAATGGCCTAAAAGTCAACACAAAGACCCTTCAGAGACTGTTCCCAGACTGTAAATTGTCACTGAGATGAGCAACATGTTGACAATGTGATGAATAGTGAGTGTTCAGTTATCGCTGCTCATTGAGATGCCGTAGAGTGCTTGGAAAAATCACCAGAAGCTAAGGAAAAATCACAGTAAATGCACTTATTATCCGTGAATTGAGTCACTCGAATGGCTCGCAGGGGCAGCACGACCACTGACGCCATGGATGAGCGCAATCGCATCTGGACCACGGGCAATATAAATCATGGATTCTTTCACGAGAATCTACAGCAGCAGCCACTGCCCCTACAGAGACAGCAGACACCAGGTGAGTCACGTTTGCATTTACTTATAATTTATGTTAATATTTGTTGCTTTGATTCGTGTTTAATTAGCCAAGTTATGGTTGAGCATCCGAATTGAATCACCAGCGACCGCAAATATTCCATTGTGGCTGCACTCGCTCGTAATTCACTCAATAAATGACTTGAAGTGTCAACAGCCAGACTTTAGTTGGAGACTTTAGACCCTCACGGTTCGCCTGTGGCCAAACAATTGACAGCCAGCCCATTCACGTGTTCCGATCAGCATCGCCGAGTAGTTCTCGCCCTCCGTGGGCTTCAGTGTGATCTCGTCATCATCGATGTTCTTGTCCGAGTCTCTGCGTGTAATCATCTCCGATTCGCTAATGTCGCTCCTGATTTTTTGGGGCTTCCTGGCTAAGTTCTTGCTTCTTAGGTTCCACTCGCTGTTGATCTTTTGCTCCTCGGTTTCCCTGAAGTTTGCATTGCTGCCGCGCACGCTCTTCTTCTCTTTGATTAATTTCATTGGGGAAATGATTCTTGCTGAGGTGCTACGCTTGACCCTTCGCTGCAGCTTACTGAAGCAATTGTGCACCAGATAGGGGCCGACGATGGTGGCCAACACCACGAACACCAGAACATCGCAGATGCTGAGCAGATGCTCGATGCGTTTGATCATTCGGCCCTCGAAGCTGGCCGCCTCATTGAAGATCTCCATCATGTTGTACACATCGTCGGCCATCACGAACACATTTGTCTCCACCTCAGTCGTGTTGAACCACATCTTGGATGGGCGGATAATAAAACCAATTTCTATTTATTTTTTTACTGACAATTTGGGGGAGCCCGAAGGGAACGTACTGATACACAAAGCGTGACGGATAATGACAGGATACTCTGTGTCTACATTCAGTGGAAACCATTTTAAAATGGGTTAAACTGTCGCTGGACACGCAAAAACTTTATTTAGGGGCATTGAACCCAGTGTCCCTCTGGGGGCTATGCACCACGTGACGCGTGTGACAGGTGTATGCATTAGGAATGCGATTAGGGACACAAAAAGTGCAGGTCATGGGGCAGGAGACACTCGCCGAATGACGCACGGAGCTTGCGGTGCCCCCGATCAAGATATGGCCAGTGGCAGTGCCGCAGCTGTAAAAACATGAAGCTCCACGGAGGGTGTGTGGGGTGCGAGAGTTGTGACAGCAAAAATATTGACAGCATTAGACTAATTAGCGCTAATAAAACGTGCCACGAAATAAAAACACACATTCCGGGGCGACGATTGGGAGACCCAATTAGTGGCCCATGCCCCCGGCAATATATTTATTGAACCATTACAGGTGCTCTGAGCCTATTGTCCGCACCGGTTCGAGCCATAAGCGTTGATGGGCATGGCAGTGCGAATGGAAATGGAAACGGAAACGGAAACGGGATTGGCAATGGCCATGCATCGGCATCGGAGAGTGTTCGAGGCAAGCAACTGCCCTACCAGCGCATAAGCCCAAATCTGATTGGGATTCAATCAAAGTGAGTTGGATGTCCTCTTAATTACTCTCTCTGTAAACTCTATGCCTGCAGATTTCGACGCAGCTACTACCACAAGGTGGTGCTGGGTGCACTGCTGGCACTGGTAATCATTATGCTCATAGCAATCATAGTTCTAAGCGTATCCAGTGAGTACTCCTGGCACTGCCAGTGGCTGCCTGATCTGATCTTCCATTCCCCTTTTGCAGTTAAGAAATCGAATCCCATTTGCCGCAGTCGGGAGTGCATCCGCTCAGCGGCCAGCCTCATCTATGCGATGGACGAACAGACTGATCCCTGCGAGGACTTTTACAAATTCACCTGCGGCCGCTGGGCCGAGGAGCATCCGCGTCCGGACTCCGTCACCTCCAACGACTGGTTCCGGGAGCGACAGGCGCATATAATGCGGGTGGTGCGGGAGTTCCTGCGCTCAAACATCAGCAGCGAGGAGCCACAGGCTGTGGGCAAGGCCAAGACCATGTACAGGGCCTGCATGGACACCAAGCAGTTGGATGCGCGGAATCTGGAGCCGCTCGTGGGGTATCTGCTGCGCTTCCAGCTGCCCCTGCTGCCCACGTCCCTCAATCTGACGCTGGGCAGTGAGTCCAAGTACGCGGCGCAGGTGGCAAATGCCAGCTACAACTGGCTGGAGTCCATGGTGGCCATCAAGCAGCATCTCAGCATGGATCTGATCATTGGCTTTGATGTGTTTCCCGATCCCTTCAATCGCACCATCAATCGCATAGCGCTGGGCACGCCCGAAACAGAGTCAGCGTTTCCATTGTGAGTGTGGATTTTTCTCTACTTGAAGGAGTGTACAAATCCTTCGTTGCAGCAACAACGATGACTCGCACAAGCTGCTGCGCAAGATCCACCGAAAGACCATATTCATGCAGAACAGCGACGAGGATGACAGCGAGGATGAGCTCGAGAGCGAAGAGGAGGAAGCGGCCAAGCAAACGAGCGCCGGGATGTCCGCCTACCTCAACTACATACGCAAAGTCATCGAGAAGTATTTGCTGTACGTGGATCCCGATGTGAATCAGGAGGAGGCCACGCTGGGCATCTCGCAGCTGGTGAAACAGGGCGTCAAAGTAGCCAGGAAAATCCACGAGGTAGGAGCGACACAGAGAGGGAAGTTGCACCCAAAACTAATCAAAGAAATTCCCATTTTGCAGCTCAAAGAAGAAGCTGAAAACTCAACGAAACCTTCAAAGAACCCAGCAGATGACATCATCTACATATCGCTGCTGGAGCTGCAGAACCAAACGGACAAGAACATTGCCCCAAAGACGCTGCCCATTTGGCTGCGGTACATGGAGCTCATCCTGCAGGGCACACGGCATGCGGGCAACAGCCAGATGAGCACCAATCTGACGATCATCACCAGCCAGGCGGACATTCTGTATCTGCAGAACGTGGTGGAGTATCTGAAGGAGACGCCGGAGTCGCACATTGAGTCCTACCTCTGGCTGAGCACCATCGAGGAGTTGGTGCTGCACACGACCAGCTCCATGCGGCTGCTCCACTCGGAGTACATGCGTCTGGCCATTGGCACCGAGGGCAGCACACCACGATCCCTGTACTGCGCCAATGGTGTCAACAGTCTCTTCGGCATGGCAGTCAGCTATGTGCTGGCGGATGAGGAGTTCACCAGGGAGAAGCTGCCGCGCGTGGAGCGCATGCTGAGCGACATACGACGAGCCTTCGATCGCTTGGTGCGCTCCACGTCCTGGATGGATGCGGCCACCAAGCGAAAGACGATGCAAAAGTCCGCGGAGATGAAGAGCTTCATTGGCTTTCCCTCCTGGCTGAGGAATGGCACGGCGCTGAATGCGTTCTACGAGGGGGCAGAGGTGAATGCCAGCATGCACCTGGAGAATCTCATGGGATTCGTGCACTGGCAGATGATGGAGAAGCTCAACGAAATGGATAAGCCGGAGCCAATTGGCTGGGCCACCTCGCCCTCCAATGTCAATGCCTTTCACACATTTCAATCAAATGCTATAAGTGAGTGTGGGTGCCCAGTGCCTGTGCCAGTTCTATTGCTAATCCTTATTGTCTTTTTGCAGCGGTTCCCATTGCCATTTTGCAGTATCCTTTCTATGACCTTGGCCTCGAGTAAGTCTGTCCTCCACTTGCCGCACTTTTGCACAAGCCAACGAGCACCTCCTCCTCCTAGTTGCACTTTAATCCCCCTGCTGGAATTGCTGAACTGAATCCTTGGTGTGTCCTTGCTAGGGCTTTGAATTATGGCTCGATTGGCACCATCCTGGGGCACGAGCTGACCCACGGCTTCGATGACAGCGGACGGCGCTTCGACCGGGCTGGGAACATGGTCGAGTGGTGGTCCAACCGGACCATCAGCGAGTACATCAACCGCACAGAGTGCTTCGTGGAGCAGTACGGTCGCTATCATCTCGATGACATTGATGAATATGTGAGTAAATACACTGAGACATTAATGGCTTGTAAATCATCTTTGCGCTGCCCCGCAGATCGATGGCGAACTAACACTGGGCGAGAACATTGCCGACAATGGGGGCATGCGGGAGGCCTTCTACGCCTACCGCCTCTACGTCAAGGAGATGGGCAGGGAGCGCTCGAAGCTGCCCGGCCTGGAGCACTACACCCACGAACAGCTCTTCTTCATTGCCTTCGGCAATCTCTGGTGCGAGACTTACACCCCAGCAGCCTCACGCTACGCACTCAGCGACTCCCACTGCCCCGGGCAGATGCGACTGCGGGGGGTCCTGTCCAACTCGGAGGAGTTTGCCAGGACTTTCAGGTGTAAGCGCGGCACGGCCATGAATCCCAATCAGCCCAAGTGTCGCATTTGGTGAAGGCTAAACTTGGGGCTAAACGAAAACAGGAACAGTCAAGTGATTTTTCTACATCTTTGTACCACTTAGGAGCTAAGATTTTAGTTTTTAGATCAATTATACATACAGGATGTGTCTATTGCACGGTTCTTTACGATTGTGCAATAAAAAATGGTAAATGCTTAGCCCAAGTGGATTCCCGCACATTTATGCTCAAAATTGTGTCTCTCGTGACTCGTTCTCAACTGATTATCTTTAATATACATTCAATTAAATTTACAAAGATTCGACATTTACAAATACACTTAAGACATTCACACAGACAAACAGGGAAGTTGTCTGCGGGGAGATTCGGTTCTTTGGCTGCACATCTTCCACTTAGAACTCCGTGCAGTTGCCTCCATTCACATGAAACTCTCTTGAAGGCGGCACCTCGGTTGTGGCGGCTACCGCAAAACTGTGGTCTCTGCACATGAAAATTGGCTCTAATCGGATGAGAAGAATTTACCAAAATGTGTGGGCAATGTTTAGGAATGGTTTAAATGTTCGTTCCGTACCGCTTGCATAGAATTCGCTCGTAGCTTTCGCCTTGTGCTGATGTATGTGGTGCAGGTGTTCACACGATGCAGGTGGAAGGCCTCTTCGGTTCCTTCGTCAAACAAGAATAAGGAGAAAAGTTAGCAAACATTTCTGAGGCATAATTAGAGAGATTACAAATTGCGGTGCTGGTCATGCGACAATGTGGATACTGCTCCGTGCTGCTTGAGTGAGTGTCATGCAAATATTTATGTATCTAGATACTCGTAGAGAACAGAATGAAAGGAACAAAAGCTACGGCTACAACGGACATTCCCAGATCAGAGACGGAGAGACCGAACGACTGGCACAGACAGACGACTGAGAGACAATTAGATGTTGAAAACAATTACTAGAAAAACATATTTAGAGAGAGAGAGGGGTGGCACCTAATTCGTATTTTAGGTTTCCTGACTAGACCATCACCGTTTCGGCGATGATGATACTTGAAGGTCATCTCACCGGTTGCTTCGTAGCTGCGTTCGCCGCGACTGCGCAGATACCGATGCAGACAGCAGCAGCGACGCAGGCCGGGCACACGATACATAATCTGCAGGAATCCGCCGCGAAATCTGGCATTCATGTAGCAGTAAATGATGGGATTGTAGCAGCTGTGCGACATGGCCAGCCAGTGGAAGGCCAACCACACATACGGCAGCGGCTTCCACTTTCCGAACTCCTCGTCATTGAGCAGAAGCTGTCGAAGAGGGATTACTTTTAGATCTATCAAAGCTATGCCTTAGCTTCACGCTCACCTGCAGTATGTTGAATGGCAGCCAGCAGATGGTAAACACAATCACAACCGTCAGCATCATCTTAATCATCTGCAACAAGAACGGAAGTTTACTTTATTTATGTGTGCCACAAGTGCCACAATGACTTTGTCTATTTATAGCACTGCGGTCTGAGTGTCGCGCTTTACGACCTTGACCTCATGCCACTGACCCGTCGTCGCATGTGGCGACATTTTGGCCCTATCTCAGGCCATCTGTCAAGCCGTAAAAGCTGTGGCTGTAGCAGAGCCCTAACTTTACTTATAACAAAAGGGACAATGACTCGCTTTTATGGCCACTTGCAGCTAATTTTTATCGAAGCATCTGCTTTGAGTCGCAGCAAAAGAGTTGTGGGACTTGAGATTTGTTTAAGTTAATTAAGAATTGTGTGTGCCTTTTTGGCATACCTTTTTGGAGCATTAAATAAGTTTCTACATGCAACTTTTTACTACATTTCATATCTACATAGACATGTAAGGTAAACTTTAATGTCAGCTTAAAAGTCTGCAGCAGTTTGGGGCCAAAATTTAACCTCAAAATGCTTCAATATTTTGCCTTGTTCCGCCGCTTAGGATTTGTCTTCGTTTGTTGAATTTTTATCACATTTCTCCTGCAATCTATCGGAAGTGAAGGAACCCCTTTTCGCGCTCCAATCCCACCCTGACAACCGCTAAGCTGCGTTTCCTTATGTGGCACGCACAATACCTATAAAAATGCTACAAAAAGGATTTTGTTTTGCTTTGTTTTATTTATTGGGAAAAACCTCCGGCGACATGTGACAGCTGAAGGTAACAACTACCCGGCAAGCGTGTTGGCAGGGGAAACGCGGAAAATCCATAAGGTTGAGCTTTAACGAATAGTTTTGCCATAAAAAGTTACCCAACTGATACAAGACTTTTGGGTTTTTTTAGGTTTCTGTGCAGATATCATCGGGCTGCAGGAGAATGGCTAATATGATGGCATAATTTAGTTTGATGATGAACTCATTGGGCACGTCTCTCACGTGACCACCTGCGCTAGACATGGCATAAAGGTTTATGGCCCTAAAACGAATGCACGATAAAGTTGTTAAAGCCCGTTTGCCGCTTGCCGGTTGCCGTTTGCCCACTTGGCCAATAAAGGGAACGGCCATGGACAGACTTGGCTGGAAAAGAGCTACTGCGAATGCTGATGATGCAAAGGGCATAAACGAATCATATGCGAGAGAAACCTTTATTGAATTCTGCTGGGAAATCGGCAGCACAAAGCAATTGGATTGGCTTGCCATGCAGATATTATCGCATAAACGCCCAGATGCATATCTCTGCGACAGAGTCAAGGGAGTTTGTTGCTCAATGTTGCCGGCGATTATGAATTGATTCAATGGCCGCATGAATTCGAATCTATGTCCTCGAGTATATTTACCAGCGTCAGCAGCAGCATCTGCTGGCAGTTTGCTTTTTATAAAGGCAATTTTTATGTAGCTGAAGGGGAGGGACTGGGCACTGGCTCGGGGTCTGCGTCGCCCTACCAACTGCAGTTGCCAGGCGAGCTATTAACGAGTGCTCAACGAGGCCATTTGATTCGTTTTAATGCCTCGTTAGTTGGCTGCCCGGCTGCCCGGCTGACTGGCTGACTGGCTGGCTGAGTGTTAACAATGCAAACATTAAGTATACGCAGCGCTGTTCAGGCGTAAAAACACGAGAGACGCGAGGCAAACAAAGACGCAGAAGCCACCTAAGCTGGTAATGAATGTTTATACAAATACAAACACAAATATGTTTTTCTTGACGCCTCCGCTGGGAGCACACAGTCTGTGACCTTTGGCCCCGGCGCATGTGTCCGCTGTGCAGCCAAAAACTTTCCCTCAATCCAGTCGGATTTTGTGGGTGGCAGCTGCAACATCATCCGTGGCCAGCCTGCAGCTGGAGGGTGTCTACACGAGACAGGCACACTCAAGTCCATTACTCATGGAGGCATAAGAGCTGCCTGGAATTTGTTGCTGCCTGCGGCTCCAGTTTCATCTTTTTTGTTGGTCTCTGAGCTTTGACAGTCTCACGACTTAATTGGCGGCAGCGTCTGGTTGCCGGCATTAGCCACAATCATAACACACTTAGCCTTTGCTTGGGTTTTGGCTTTGTTTTGGTTTTGAACCGGTTGGCAGTGGCGGCAGCGGTCGCGCTTCTCCTTCGGTTGCGGTTACAGTTTATGGGTGCTACAAGTGTCATGCCCGCCCATCAAAGTTAAAGCCTTACATAAAAAACAGAGCTCCAGTTGTCCAGTACAGTCCGTGCTGTAATTCATCACAATGAGGGCCCCCGCCCACGCTAAGCATTAGGAACTGGGCCAACCAAAAAGTGAGAGGAGAGAAAGGCTGACAAATGAATTTTGATCCACTCTGTCTCGGAGAGTGTTCTCCGCCGAAAGACTGAATGATATTTCGATTTGAATAGAAGCCGCTCCACTCACCATGATGAGGTGCAAAGCGCTCGGCTCTTTCTCAGAGTAATTCACTAATTAAATTTCCTGACACGTTCGCGACTGCCAAATGGCTTCCACAGACCAAAGCCTCTCCTGTCCTGTCCTGTCCTGTCCCGTCCCCTGCTGACTGTCGTTCGTTTTGTTTAATTAATGAGAGGAGGGCGCCCGAAATTGATTGCTTTTTAAGTGCAAAGAATTTGATTTATATATTTAGCCAGTGGCAGTGGGAGGAGGAGGAGGAGGACAGCCGCCGCCTGTCGAATGCAAAATGTTTATTACGCTGCCGAAACTTTCATTACTCACGAGTACGAGTACGAATACGAGTCCCATGGTTATGGTTAAGAGTAAGTAGTTTTATGTTGGCTTTTCGCAAGATTTAATTTTGCTGCCGTTGTTTGGTTTTGGCTTTTAGTTTCTCAAGAGGGAGAAAGAGGCCCTAAGCGGTGAGTCCAATCAACAATGGGCGCGGTAAGCGCATTAAACGATTTTGATTGCAACTTTTTTTGGGCAGGGGCAGGTCTCTCGTCATTTTTATTATTACCCACAGACCCATACACCCGTCTCTGGGGGTTTTTCCCCCAGTGCTCAGCTTAATGCCATTGAAATCGTGTACAAAAATTGAAAGCAACATTTCATTCACAATTGGAAATCTCTTTTTTGGCGTGGGAGTTGGCCGCACAAAAACCAGTTTGCAGTCGGCGGGGAAGCCAGTTAATAATTACAACTGGAAACTAGTTCAATCGAGACAGGCATCCGGCATGGTTACGCTACTCGATTACCCGATTACCCGCTGCTATCTGTTTACAATCTATTAATCAATTCATTTGGCTCATCGATTAGCGCGTGCCCCGCCGGCTGCTCCGGCTGCTCTGGAATCCCTGGCTCAACTCTGGAGCTCACCTCTGGGATGCTGAGTGAACCCGCATGCCGAGCGCCCTGCGGTAATTGAAGCCACACTTAATTGCCAGACAATTGCGAAAGTGCCAGGTGAAGAGGTGAAACAGAGTCTGTGCTCAGCCAACCGCGGCTCAAATTGTTATCCATGAAATGGGCAAAAATCAAACGGTCATTAAACAACACCGTCGACAGTGGGGCAGCCCAACTAATCAGCAACTAATTTGCACAGCAATTTAACTCAAAACTTTTGCGGTTTGACTTTCTTTCAAGAAAGTGAAAAATTAATGTGGCGTGGGTGGTACTTCCCCTTTTGGCGAAGTTTCTGACACAGTTTTCATCTGAAAGTTTCCCCAACAATGCTTAGAAGTTCTGAAGGGAACTTAAGGCAAGGGACAGCAGATGAAAGGTCACAAATAGGAATTTTCTTTGTTATTTGTTTGGCATTTGTCTTGACCAAACATCGGTAATGGACGAAGTTCGTTAAAAGTATCATTAAAATCCAAAAGTCATAAAAAATAATCAAATAATCAAATAAAAACGAGGAGCACAATGAAACACGAAACCGTCTAAATATAGGAGCCGAGCAAATGGACTTTTTCTACGCTGCAATTATAGCCAAGGGCCAGGGTTTAATGTGGGGCCAAGAGCAAGGCATTGACCGCCCAAAAGTAGCAGCTAATAAGTAGATGGGAGAGATGGGAGTGTTACAAAGGAACAGCTCTTCCCTGAGCCTCTTTGGGTAAGCCATATTGGGCGATAAAACCACATAAAATTCAAAGGCCAGAGAAGCGTTTGACGGGTTTTTGATGAATCGCCATGACGGGAGTTTTTGGAAGTCTGCGGACTGCGTACGTGAGAGGACTTTTACTTTTACGACTGACATACATTATAATTAACACAGTTCGCGGTGGGGTCTGGGGCGTGTGCGTTGTCTGATGAGGTGCGTGAAGGGTCCGTCCAGGAAAGGGCCCAAGAAATACGCGCAATTAATTAAAGCGCCCAAAGTGTCATAAACCAGGGGCTCAAGGGGGAGCCCAAGCTCCGCCCTGGAAGCCCTGCAAGAGCCCCGTCAATTAAATGAAGAAACCGAAACCGTGAAAGTCGAGGACTGGCACCCCTTACTCCCCTGTCCGCCCTCTGTTTTTCCTTTCCTTTCCGCCTCGCTATCGCTGGCTCTCGGCTGACCGCGCGCGGAAGTGTTGTGCCTGCGATTTATTGTGGGCGTGTCACTTGCAGCCGGGGGAAAAATAACACTCCAAAAGAAAAGCCCTCGACGCGGCAGTGGGGGAGTGCAAAATAAAGGTCATAAAACTGTTCGTTTATGCCGCAGCATATTCGGATAAGATGGGGTGCAGAGGGGTCTTACGATAAAAGAATTTCGTGTCCGCGAGTCGAGAATTGCCTCTCGTGTTTACCTTATGGCCGCCGCTTACAAATTGAATTTTAAACATTTTTCTTTTGCACATAAATTGCTTTTTTCTTCCGCGTGGTCCTGGCCCTTGCCCTCTTTCGGTTTTATGCACATTTCTGCTGACATACATATTGAGAGGGTTTCTTCCAGATCATTTGCCTGGCAAAGTCTCTTTTTATTCGTGGGAGTTGCCTCGTTAGACGAATCCTTTGGGAGGCACACAAGTTGTGCTCTTCAGTTGACGGTGGCACGAACTCATCTCAATGCAAAGCTGACATTGTTGTCATAAAAGTTTCACTTGAGTTCTATCTCCGACATAATAGATTCTTGCGGCTTCTGTAGCTCTCGGCCAATGTCAAAGCGCTCAAGTGCCAAATGCATGTTGCCTAAAGAAAAATTGGCTAGCTATCAGCAAGAATGCAGCACCCAAATCCTGTCACAATAGAGGGGGAGATTGTGCTGCTCTGAACCAATTTTAGGGACAATGTTGCGGGCTGCCGAAACTTTACAAATTGCCTCCGCTGTGAGTGTGGGCGTGTGTGTGCCTCGTGTTGGGGCTTTTCCTATGTTTGATTTACACTCTGTCCAGGCTTCTGTACTGTACTGTTCCTGTCCTCCCTTGCGCACCACACCCCCTAACCATATGCAAAGCAATGTTTATAGTCTTTTTGGACTTTTCGTTTTGCGGACAATGTGCTGGGCGGACAACACGTTCGAACTTTTACGAGCAGGCACGGAATGGCACGGAGCAGGCCACACACGTGCAACGTGTGGCATGGCGGGTTTAGTGAGTGCATCAACGATATTGTTTCTCCAGCATTTTACGACCAACAATGGACACTTGGGGCAGGGCCACACAAGCAGGTCTGCTACAAGTCCGAGTAGGAGTAATTAGAAAGATGGCAGGCAGCTCCTTGCGAATGGGAATGGGAATGGTATCCATGGACATGCGGCTTTCAATCGGACATTGTGTGGCAGGCACAGGGCAAAGCCCAACATGACGGATTGCCATTGATTGTGCGAAGAGAGACACTCCACCAGCTACAGCTACAGCAAATTGCAGCAGTGTTTGCTGTTCGCCCAGACAGGCGGAAGCAAAATCATATGCCCGTAAAATATGATGCTGGGAACAAAGGCAGCGGCACAGAGCAAACCGAACCGAGGCAAATGATGCTGCCCAGACCAAGACCAAGACAGTAGGCAGCAGACGGGTAAAGGTACAAACATACATATGTACATACATCAGCAGTAAGCAGCAAGAGTAACAGTAACAGTAACACCGAAACAACCCCAACAACAACAAGCACACAAAAGTGAAAGTGACAAAGCAGAGAAGAGCAGCGCAAACCATAGCAGAGCAGAGCAGCGCAGAGCAAAGAGGAACAGCAGGGCAGAGCCAAAGCAGAGCCAGCGCAGCGCAGAGCAAAGAGGAACAGCAGGGCAGAGCCAGAGCAGAGCCAACGCAAAGCAGAGCAGCGCAGAGCAAAGAGGAATCAGCGCGAACGAGCGGCAAAGAGGAAGAAGATCAAGCAAGCGGCAATGACAATGCCAACGCTGTGCTGCTGCTGCTGTTGTCCCGTTGCTCTGCCGCTGTATACTTAAGGCATTAAAATACATTGTACGAGTGTGCCAGAGAGAAAGAAAGACACACAAGCAGAGCAGTACGTAAAATTAAACTAAGCGCAAATGCAACAAAAGGCACAAAAAAACAAAAACAAAAGCGACAGTTTGTCATTAACAAAGTAAAGCGGAAAGATCTGCCAAGCAGCTACCAGCATACACTCTACGAGTGTGCACTTAGTATTCCTCTGGCAACTGTCGACTAGAAGTTGCTTGAAAGATAAAAGCCTCAGTCAGAGAAAAACTTTCTGCAATTTTGCACACGGCCAGCGGCAGCGGCAGGGAGGTGTGGGTGCCAGTGGGTGCTGTGGAAAAGCGCATTGCTACAGATACTGAAAGTGTTTATAAAGTTTTCACACTCTTTCTATGGCATTCCCACAATTGCGGCATTCGAAAGAAAAACTTGCCATTCAAACGTTTCAATTTAATTAAATGGTTGGCCATTGCGGGTTCCGCTGCTGTCCACTGAATGTCACAAAGAAGTGCGAAAATGAGTGGAAAACTGGGAGCGTAGTTAAAGGATACCAAAATTATGTTCATAATATAAAGAAAGTACTTTTTAATTAGTTGCACAACTCGCACCAAGAACTTTCCCAAGAAATGCCCAATAATTTGCACTTTTCTTTTTGGTTGGGGATAAGCATAAATTTAGCGGATAACTGAATTAGATGGAACCTAATTGGCTAAGCGCAAAGGGAAGCCGGGAAAACGAGGTCAGCGGAAAGTGAGTCAAGGGAAAGTGAGTTAAAAAAGGAAGGGAATAAGAGTGAAATACTTCAGGATGTTCACTGCTAACCATAGAGGATATGTAGAGCTTATACACAGAAACGCTCGTAGTTGGTTTCTCGTTTCGAGCTCCCAAGGGAACTTTTATAAAAGTAGAACAAATGGATAAATGCGTATAAACATATAAATATAGTTACAAATAATGTATACCCCATTTGAACAATGTTAAGAAAATGTAAATGAGAAATGTAAGAAAATATGACCATAGAAAAAATCCTTTAAAAGTATTCCCTCAATCAAAGATGTTTTCCAGATCACAGGAAGTCATAGCAGATCGAAAGATCGGATGAGAAACTGAATAAAAAAGAAATTTTGTATGACTGGTATGATATGCTTTATGGGTTAATAGCTCAATCCAAAGATCTTGAAAGATGTTTCAATCCTGCTAGATGCAGGAGAGAGAGACTACTTCTGGAATGAGTTCTCCAGCAAAATTCAAATCACTTGTTGTTTGTTTTTTTTCGTAATTTTGTCACCGTTGTTTTTTTATTATTGAGCATAAAGTACTTATTGTCTAGTATAATTAAAATATATATAGATTTATGTGTATGCATGGAGCATTGTGTCAAAGCCCCGCTAAATCTTCATCTTCTATATCATCATCATCGTCATCATCATCATCATCGATTATGATCATCTTCTGTCATCGCTCTTTCGGGCGCCCAAGCGAGATTCCCATCCAAGGAACCCGCACTCGTCGCCTATTAGCTAATAGAATTTTCAGTTTCAAAGTTGAAGAAGTAGATGGATGGAGAGTAGAGTAAAGTGTGAGAGAAAGTGAGAAGTTTGGAAACGTATTATATACAAAAGTACCCCAATGTCCGGGGTCTGGATCTAGCCCCGTGTTGTGGAAAGATTGTGGCAGTGTGTCCAGGGGACCAGAAGAAGGGACACACTTTTGTGTGTGCTAAAAGATCGTCACGTTTCGGGTCAAGTCGCAGTGGTTGTGGTGGTGTTTATGCTGATGTGTGGTTGAATGTTGATATGTCGATGTGGTGGAGATTCATTGTGAGAGTGGGGGGTGTGGGGGCGTGTCAACGACAGGACTAGTCAGCAGCTTGAGCCGAAGTTGAGTTCGAAGTTCGCATTGTTGGTTGGTGAATGCTTAGTAGGGGCCAGACTTGCCGGGTGGGCCGTAGTTGCTGGACGGGGCCGAGATGGAGCCACCGCCATCGCCGCCAGAGTAGCCACCATCGCCGCCTCCGCCGGTGGAGTAGCTGCTGCCGCCGCTGCTGCCAGAGATGCCGCCAGAGATGCCACCGCCCGACTCCTTCTGGGTCTTGTACTTGATGAAGTAAACCTCGGGCTTTGAGGGCTGTGTGGGCGCGGGTGTGGGGATGACAATGTCCTGCTGATCCTCGGGCTTCTTCACCAACACATAGACCAAGGTCTTCTCCTCGTTCTGGGGCTGCAGGGGAATGACTGGCGCCTGGTACGAGGGTGGAGATGGAGCCTTAATGAAGATGATTTTGTAGTGCTTCTGGGACTGTCCGACGGGCAGATTGGGTCGCTGGCGCACTTCCTCCTGCTCTGGTGGCGGCACATGCACATAGATGTGCTTCTGCACCAAGGTGGTGCCACCGCCGCCGCCGCCTCCACCTCCGAAACCGCCAATGCTGCCGCCTGCAAAGTGAATTAAAAATAAAATTTAACTCCTGATCGAAGTTGCACCTTTGACGCTCTCACGCACCTCCGCCGAAACCACCGCCGCCTCCTGAGCCGCCTCCGAATCCACCTCCGAAGCCGCCGCCGCCGCCAGAGCTGAATCCACCGCCGCTGGAGCCACCGCCGAAACCGCCGCTGGAACCGCCGCCGAAGCCTCCGCTGGAACCACCGCCGAAGCCTCCGCTGGAGCCACCTCCGAAGCCACCTCCACCGGAGCCGCCGCCTCCGAAGCCGCCGCCTCCTGAACTACCTCCGAAGCCACCACTGGAGCCGCCGCCTCCGAATCCACCGCCGGAGCCACCACCGCCGCCGGGACGGTTGTAATTGTAGCCAGCCTCAGGACGGGCCGCGGCCAGGGCCAGACAGGACATTAGAATGAAGGCTTTCATGGCTGCTAAGTCACGGATTGATGGGCGTTGCTTGTGGATTGCACTTGGGGGCACTCGGATTGCCGGATATTCTGTTTCGGTTTCGGATCTAACAACACACGGCACACACTTTGCACTGGCACTATCACAGTAATCCTAGGTCTGTGGTGTGTGTTGTGTGTGTGTGTGTGTGTGGTGGAAAAACAAGACAAGAGTTAGGACGTTTTGGGCTGGAACACTTGGAGGACTTTGCTGGAGAGCCTCACGTTTTGGTATCCTCGACTTGGTGCTCGGATGTTGTTTATTAGACCAAATCAAATGCTTCACTGACGAACCACTGCAGCCGCATCATCAATTTATACAGAAATCCAGCTAGATGCAGGCTGCCTGCCGGCTGCTGGCTGCTGGCTGCCACAGAGCGCGGCACACACACAGCAACACTCAGACATTCGCAAAGCAAAGCCCAATGGAGATGCGAGAGGGTCTTTTGCCATGCTCATGATGATCATCACGTTGATGATGATGCGACTTATGGGGGATCTGCGCATGCGTGGCCAGGCCATGCCAAGTGAGCTGGCCAATAATGAGACTCTGCTTGTGGCCATCTCTCTCTTTCAGAGTCCGAGTCAGAGTCTCGAGTCTGTGTCTGTGTCTGGCTTTGGGGTTAACGTTGGCGTCTCTGTCTGTGTCTGTCTCCATGTGTGTAGGCTGCTGGCAAGTGAAACCGAAATTACCGCACAATCAACTTATTACAGCACAGCAACAACTCGAGCTTCACTTCGCTCTAGCAACGTTGGCTTCCCGTTGTCGGATGTGCAGGAGAGGAGAGTCACCGCCAGACTCTCTCTCTCTGTGTGGCTCTGCTCCAGTCACAGTCTGTATCCCAATGTCGTGCACTTTCGCTCTCTCACCGCTGGGCCTCTGAGGCCTGGGACCTCCGACTTGGCTTGGGTCTCGGCTGCCGCACTTGAGCGTCAGCTGGCCAACGGTGCAGACTCTGTCTTTGGCTTTGGCTTTCCTTCTGGCTTGGAGATTTCTGCACACGCTCACGATCACGAGCGGTGGAAAGTGAAAATCAAAAGAAAATCCCTGCTGCCGTACTCTCGAGTGCTAACAATGGCAATTTGAATAATTTTTCGAGACTTTTGTGGCCGAGTGTTGTGGATCTTTGAGCCATTGTGTTGTGTGGCGGGGGGGCAAGGAATGATCTCTCCCCCAACATATGACAAATGCGAGTACGTGCTATGACAGATTACAGACTGATTGAGTGGATGTGTGTGTGTTTTTTACGAGTGTGTGTGCAAGTGTGCCACTGTGCAAGGCCTACGCTACGATTCACAGATCTTGCCACAAAGATAATTCGCAACAAAAATTGGGTTGGTCGTGTTTGGGGTACAAAAGCGAAATTGTCAAACGGGATTAGCCTTGGGACTAGCCCCTAGACAAAGTCTAATGTCTAAGGTCTAAGGCCTTAACAATTATTTCGCCATGAATCAGAGACTTCATATATTTATTCTCCATTTAAACTTTTGTCTTATTTATTCTTGCATAATTGTTGTTCAAAAACTTTTTAAATGCCCATAAAATACATATTTTTGTGGCGCTCGCTCATCTTTTGTATTCTTCCTTCGCTCTTTCTTATTCACTCATTTAATTGCTTCAAGTTTAATGAAGTGCTCCCCACAAATCGAAGCGAACTTAACGTTCAATGAACCGAATCTAATGGCGAGGAGGGTGTGCGGGAAGGCAAGGGATAAAAGTCGGCGAGAGAAGAAAGGGAAAATTGTATAAACACTTTTTCAATTAGTTGGCAATTTTCGGGTCAGCAATTTAATGGGAGATTTTATGCCCAGCAATTCGCTGCCCAGCTGTAAGTTTTCGTTTGAGGAAGCTGCAAATATAAGTAGCATTCACTTTACTCTTTTCTGACACATTCAAGTCTTTGTTCGAGTGTTTGGGCGCCACTCAGCTCTCAGCTCTCGGCTCCCACTCGATTACTCATGTGTTGTGGCTAATGGATTGAGGCTTTCTTTTCAATCTGGCCAATTACCTGCGAATGGTTATGAATAATCTCGCGGATTATCATGCTCATAAACGACCATTGGGGGGGGCTTGTCTAGAGTGGGTCGGCTCGGGCGTAGATAATTATCACCCGAAGTCCATCAGGGGGGAGATGAACACAAATCTTCGGTTTATGATTGAGTTGCCAAATGGCAGAGAAACCCGTTGTCGATTCGGAGTCATACAAAAATAATAATAATAAAAACTGCAGTCCAGCTGTCAGTGGGAAATGGGATTCGTCCATGCAACACACACACACACACACACACACAGAGAGCATTTCCTGCCACAACAAATGGCCGTGCAGCGTGCAGATTTCACCTTGAATCTGGCACTCACAGATCTTGTTGCGTAACCAAAGCTTTGGCTGGGGCCATATGCAAAAATCCTAACGAGCGGCCAGCATCGAGCGACTTTTCGTGTATTGACAGACTTGCACAAGTACCACAATAAATTGCTCCACTGCAGGCAATGTGGCAATGTGGGAAACGGTAACCGATTCAATGTCGAAATAAAAGCCAAGCCGAACACCCGCAAAGCACTCCCAGAGCGACCACAGCCAGGCAGCTCCATTTGGAGCACTGGGAATGCCAAACGGAATCCAAGTTCGAGTTCACATCCGAGTTGCACTCTAAGCGCTTGCCTTGAAGTGCAAATCAAGGCTAAGTTGGCTAATTTCATGCGCTTTCTGTGGCTTTTTGCTAGGCATTTTCCCCACACAACTTCCGAATGCCTTTTGGGGGGAAAAGCGCCAAAAGCGCAGCGCCAAAGATCACCGAAAAAAATGAACAAAAAAACCGCAGCCTGCGGTAAATCTCACGCTCAATGGGGAGCATGAAGCATGCCCCTCTGGGGGTCAATAAAATATAAATAAATGGGAAGCAGCTTCCCCTCTTTAGGGATATCTTTAAGGGCAATTAGTTGGCTATAATTATCCCGTATTCGTGTTGGGTTTTAAATGGTAAATTCATTTAATTATTATGCAAATTTATCGCGCTTTAACCTCCTGCCTCCGCACCCCCTCTGCACTTCCCCTTTGAAAAGTGCTCCCCGAAGCCGCTGCAGATGGCTGAACTTTAATCGAAGAGCTGCCGCCTGGGGGGTGGCAGGGAAGTGCAATGCTTGTTGCATAAACGTGCAACATTTTCCATGACACTGAAAGATGGCGCCTGCCCCACGCTCTCAACGCACACGCAACGGGAGCAGCTTTGGCTCATCCCTATGCAACGGGAGGGATTTCGATGGATTGCTGGATGGTGGCTGCCGGATGGCGGGTAGGAAGCTGCCGACTACGACGACAGTTGTTGCTTCCTGCATCTATTGTCGCTTGTTATTGCCAGCGGGGGCACGGGGACTGAGGATGGCTTTGGCGATGGCTTTGGTGGCATCTCCACTGTCTGCCCAGCGCCACTTCCTGCTTGTTAAGCAAACGAAAAGAGAGACAGAGACGCAGCGGCAGAGCCAGAGGCAGACACAGACACAGAGACGAGCAACGTGCAAATTTTTTATATTGTTGAATACGAATTTTGTTTAAATTTTGCTTGTGGATTGCAGCATGAACGAGCGAGCGAGCGAACGAACAGTTTTTTGCCGTTTGACTGCTTTGCTTTTTACATTTGACATTTTTGGTGGCACTGGATGTTGCCTCTTGGCGCTGCCTCTTGCCGCTGCCTCTTGCTGCTGCTGCTGTAAATGTTTGTCGATGTTGCCGCTGGCTGGCGCCAATTGCATCTCCCATCTGTCCAGCGATGCTATCATCGATGGATGGGCAAGATGCATGCAAGATCTCTGCCAGACATATTATTTATTTTATGTTTGTTTCTCCGATTGTCTTCAATTGAAAATGTTGCTGCTGCTGCTGGCTGCTGCCTGTTGCTGCGGTTTTAAATGCTAATTAGTGTCAACGACTTTTTTGTTGCAGATTTAACGGCTGACCATTTGGCAATTTAAACACAGCAAATTGTCTAAGGTCGGGCGGCAAATGAAAATGTCTATGCCCAATAGCGGAGACCTGGCCCCACTCTTAGACACCCAACAAATATTTCCAGTCTGTGCTCAAGCCGTTTGTCATTAACCTTCGTTGGCAGCCAACAATTAAAAGTTGTTTTTTGGGCTTGATAAAGTTATTTCTACTGTAGGATTAGTTTGTGTCCCCAGCAGATGCTGCCCTAAACTTTTGCACAGTTTTTCACTTAAATTTAGGGCTAGAGGAACCACTAAATTTTGGCTTTAAGTTCTGCCCGGATGCTGCGTGGATGTAAAATCCAATTTGTTTGCACCCCAGCAGACCACATTCCAATTCCATTATAAGCAGAACAGTTGGCAGAACTTTTTTTTCACCCATTTCGCTTTTACTCTGCCGTTGCCCCGCTGCCTCATCGACTGCTGACTTGCAATCTATTTTTTTTACACACATTTTAGGGGCGAAAAGGAAGGAGATGTTAATTTAATTGCAGTACGTGTGAAGGAACGAATGAATGTGTGTACACGATGTTAAACCATTCCTTTGAATGCTTCCTTCCTTTCTTCCTTTCAATGTTGTGGCGGTGGAATTTGCATGACTTTCAGGCATTGCGGCATGTGGCAGGGCAGACAGATGGGCTGGGTTGGGTTGGGGCAGCTGCTGCCCCACTTTTTGATATGCATTCGTCTTCTAATGGGCTGCAATTTCCGTTGAGTGTTACATTATTCCAATTTGCTCGCCAGTGTGTGGACAACGGCAGACCCAGAGACCGTCCAGGTCCTTTTCTAACTGGCAAATGGAAAAGTCGTGTAGCGCGGCAGCGCATTAATCATGCGGTTGCACAGTTGCAGTGCAACACACGTGCCACACATGTCTCCGCGAAGTTCACACAAGTTGAAGGCAAACACTTGGCACTCCAAGAAAGTTTTTGGGGCTCAAAGTTGGAGCAGTTCTGCAGCAGGAGTGGCCACTTCTCAAAGCTGAGCTGGCAGGCAGCTGGGGGAGCTGACACAGTGACAGGCTGCAACAGCGGAAACGAGTTTCAAACGCGCACGCCCCTCGACTGCCAAAAGAGCAAAACTAAAACTCCAACTCCAAATTCAAATCCGAAAACGAAAGCAACTGCGCCAAAATCTGGGTCGATGTTGCCTGCAATTAAACGCATTACGTTGGAGGCGCACATAAATGCGAATGGCTCCATAAAAATAAGGCAGAAACGGGGTGGAGACGGGAGTGCTCGCGCAGCATGTCGTATGCGTAATTTTACAAATGAAGTGCAATTCGAGGCGCAAGGCTGGAAGCTGCTACCGCGAGTCGCGCGCCTCTCGTGTCTCGCAGCGAAAACGTGTGAAAAAGAAACTTTGTGCTGCGATTCCAATTGTGCTGCAGCCCCTGCTCTTTATGTCTGCCTCGTATCGTAAAAGTTTAGTTAATGAAATCGTAAAAGTCGGCAGCATTGAGGGAGAAACAATCAAGACGCGACGCCGCCCGGATGAAGGACGACTCGTGGATGGATGGCTGGATTATGCATTGAATTCCAATGAGGTTTTGCTCTCTCACACGGATTTGCATTTGCTGAAATTGTGTTGCACTCGTCAGAGCTAATAACTCGCAATTGATTCACCCCAGAGTCGGGAGTCTGTCGGAGTCGGAGTCGCAGATGAAGTTGGAATTTTAAATATTTGTATTTCACAGCACCCAGTGGAAAAGTTGAAATTGTGGCGGAGAAATCTACCAAATTGGAATTGGGTGAGCGTAATCTTTGGGGCAAATCTGGCGCTGGGATTGCGGTCACTGAGGCGTTGGTGCGCCTCTCCAAATGCATATTTAATGGCCGCCAATCGCTTGATGGATGTTGTACATAATTTCAGTGACATCAAAAGAGAGTTTTCCCAAAATTTGCTTTGCGCACTTCCTGGAGCCCAGCTGCACGTGCCCCGAAAACCAGAAACGCCAAAGAGGGAGACACACTCCGCGTCACGTGCGATTTTCGTCCCATCGATCCAACAATGGTCGAAGCTGAAGCCAAAGCCTTTTGCATTTGCATATCTGTCGAAATAACTCATCAAAGCGTCTGCCGTTCGTTGGGGTACTCCTCCCCCTCCTCCTACTCCATACGTGGCCAATTCCGCTGCAGTTGGCTTTTGTGGGCTGGCTCGTGGAATGATGTTTGGAGTCGGAGTTGGAGCTACAGTCTTGAATACTTTGTGTAATTTGGCGCGTTGGCAACTATGGAAGAAGATAATGCAAATGGTCATTAGGCGCAGAGTTGGATTTGCAACTTTATTGGCCGGCTTATGTAATCGGTGTGTGTCTCCTCTCTGTCTTCAGTGTCTCCTCTCTGTCTTCAGTGTCTTCTGTGGCTAGAAGCAACCACAATTATTTAAATTGCGCTGTCGAAGACTTAAAGATGCGTGGCCAGTGCCTGGGATTCCTTTTACTTTTGCGGCAAACACCAAAAAAGACTCTTTCGGGGGTATCTCAGGGGTATCTCTGCGTATCTTTGTATCTGCTTCATTGTTGCCTTGGCTTCCCCGACTCAAGTGGTCAGTGCATTCCTTGCCTCTCCATAAGCATTCTGCCTCTGATGTCACAGCTCTTGCGGTGCTTGCTTTGGGCACTCCTTGAACTCCTTGAGGCTTCTGTTTTGTTTTGGAGCCTTGGATTCATTTGTTGAAATCATTTCGAGGGCCTTGTAATTGAGTTTCCCCCCGCTCCCGCACTAAATTGCTGTTAAATTTCGAATCTGCTTCAACCCCTGAGAGCCGGAGATCTCCAACAACTTTTGGCCCAAATGTAATTGAAGTTGACAGCAGAGCAAAAAGTTTTGTGTACCATAGAGACGGGTGTGAGGGTGGGACATATTTGGTATTGTAAACAAGATGCGAAACATGGAATCATATTTTGCGTAAATGGGTTTCAGTTTTCACACTTTCGAGGGCCCTGAGACTGAGACAACAGACCGGAGAGCTGAGGTCACAAGATTGATGGAGCGTAGGCATGCCATGCCCCAAATGGCAGGGCGGTGCCGGAGGAAAAACACTTTGGACCAAAAAACAAAACACAGAAAGCGAGCACAAAAAACTTGTTAAAATCAATTAAGGGCAGCCTCAGCCCGCACTGACAGATCGGACCAAAAACCGAAATGAAAGTGAAAGAACGGCCCGACAAATGACAGCAAAGAGTCGGACCCATCGTTGGGTTTTTGTTATGTAAGAGCCGCCGTCAGGATGCAATCGGAATCGAGTTATGAAAGATGAGAGACTGCAGCGGTCTTCGCTTCGATTGAAAGTGCAGCCGAGCGGCGCGATAATCAAGGCGATTTATGGCGACGCAGCAAAACGCGTGGCAAAATGCACCAAAATGGATGCACTCCGAAAGACCTGCTAGCGCCCCCGAACAGAGTCTCCCCTTGCTCTTCGATTAGGTAAGCGGCCGGTCGAAGCGTAAATTGAGCCAGAGATAAACGACCAGTCCCCGGACTTCAAGCAGATTGAGATTCCCATCGAAGCGAACTTTACTTTCGCTTTTTGCGGTTTCGCCTGCCGAAGACGTTTTATGCCTGTTTTATTGGTTTATTTTGCGGATTTCTGTTCATGATTCACTTTGCAGAGGCTCAAAATTAATGTGAGAGCTTAGCCGGCATCTGAATATGCCAATCCGACTGGCAGCTGCATTACTCATTTGGCAGTCAAGGCAAAAAGGATTTTGTGCCGGGCGGTTGTCTGACTGGAAAAGGGTTACAGAAGCACTTGGAGAGCAGCAGGGAGAGGGCGTAGATCGTAATTGTGAAGTATGAAGAGCTGAGCTATAAGTTAAGTAGGGAATAGACAAGAGTTTTAAATTTAGGAGCGACACTAATCTCTTGGAAATGAAAACTCGAACGATTTTTGACTTTGCGGCTTCTTTTGTCGAAGAGTTATTGGGTTCAACATTGCTGGTAGACAATACAGAAGAAGTTAGATCTTATGCGACGCTTCTATTCTTCAGAATTACTTATTAGTTTCATATTTTCATCCCCTCAGAGTTTCCATACCTACGCTCCTTGGAGGGTTTCCAGTTCTAGCTTTCCTAATCTAGTTTCTAGTTGAACATCTATCAATATTGACTTCACTTTACACATATTCCTAGCGTATCCCCAGCTCGTTGTAATTGTTTAGTTTCAATTACGAGTAAATCAGTAATTTGATTTGGCTGTGCTGTGTGTATCTTCATGCAAATGTTGCTGCCGTTTGCTTGTTTTTGGCTGTTTGTCGGGTTGCCTCAACTGTGGTTGTTGCTGCTTTTGTTGCTGTTTTGCCTCCGGTCTGGTGTTGTCATCGTTTCAGTTGTTAAAGCACTCCGAAACCGCTTCAATTGACAGCGCAAATATTAATGAGCGAACGTGTCCGAGATGTTGACGATGCCCGACGGGTCAGGCAGGCAGACGGTGCAGACAGTCGATGGGGCGGCCACGATTTGGTATGCAATGTGGTGATAATTGTCCCTTAACCAAAATGACTTCATCGAAAATGCGGAAAACATGATCAATGGGAAGAGATACACACACAGAGAGAGGGAGAAAGAAGGAGAAAGATTACATCACTGGACACACGAAAGAGAAAGATTTCTGCGTTGCGTATTCTGTGGCAAGGCCACCGAATCATAAAACACCAAATTGCAGGCAATTTAAAACACCTCCAAAGCGATAAGTCCCCAAGGCACTTTGCCACTTTGCCAGCTGGCAGCTCACGCACAGCTGTCCGTTGTCCGCTGTCCGTTGATGAGGGACGCGGACGGCAGGCCGGACTCGTGGCACGCCAACGGATGCGGCGTGAAAAATGTATAAATATTTTGCAAGTTTCTTTCGAGCTGTAGATACATCTACTGAGTGCGCCGCCCCATCACACATCATCATCAACATTGACTGAACGGACAGAGGCTGAGTGGCAGACAGCCAGACACACACGCACTTGACACGCGGCTGGCTCGATTAGGGGCTTATGAAAATTGCACGAGGCACGCGGAAAAGGTCACTGGTGGAACAGGTTTCGATCTACATGGCTGCCACAGATTCGCGCATTTTCCCGTAGCTGCCACAACGAATCGAATCGAACAGAAACGAAACCGCAAGTGGTCGCATTAACGAGCTGGCCATTTGTAACCTTGCAGACCTTGCCACAGTTGCAGGCTTGTAAATTTGCAAAGCCACCGCACAGCTCCCCACACAGTCCACAGTCTGGTTTCGGTTTGGTCTGGCCAAGGCGAAGGAACCCGCTCAACATTTAACCTTTCGAATGGGGAAACGTGTCAGGAAGTGGCTCTGGCATAACACCAGACCCAAGGCGAGCCTCATTCGAAAAACACAAAATCCAAAGTGCATTCACAAGATACAAGATAAAAGACTAATCGCACAGTTGTGTGAGTTGAATTCAGCCACGACTTTGCCCTGCAGCCAGCAGATAGCAGACAGCCAGAAATTTAGCCAGAAATTTATCAGGAAAGTTATTGCCTTTTCATGGAACCTACTACTAGGACGTGTTTTAAATGTTTTGAAGTTTTAGGAGAGCATCTAAAATATGTACAATATAATCAATATTTACAATTCGTTTTAGTGTCGTTACTCATTAGTGTTTATTGGTTTTAATTCAACTTTAATTGGATTACTCTTGCATTTGCGATGGCCATAAATATCATTGGAAAAGTAAGCGGTTTACCCATCCAATTACATTTAATCTTTGAATATCGTTTTACTATGAGCAATTGCACTAACTTGATTATAGTTTTAGTGTTTAATTAAGAGAGTTGTTCTTCCAGTTATATTCTGGGAAGATCTTCAGTTTACTCAGCACAGCGTATGAGAAAGTTTTCCCACCACTTTTGCAATTGTTCCATAAGAATGCTGCTGCTGGGAGGTCTTCAGACTTACAGAACTGGTTCTTCAAGTTCTTGCCACAGTTGTTGCATTATCTGCCATGTAGTGGCACTTGTTCTTCAACTTTTAAGCAATTTTTTGGCTTTGGCCAGAGTCTCTCTCTCTCCTCTCTTTCGCATATTTTTGCCGCTGCCCGCTTTGGCAATACTTTTTCGATTGTGTTCGCTGAGGAAAGCTATTAGCCAGTTTCATTTTCCACGCCGTAAGCGGATTCCCCATGTGGCTGAATGGGCGTGGATGCCACACAAAAAATATGGAAGGGAATACCAAATGTCAAGATGGGTAAGTGGAAGCCCAAAATGCATGGCCAATGCGGCAGGTCTGCCAGGTCTGCTCGGAGTTGGTCTGCCAGTGCCATTAGCATTAGGATTATGTTTGGATTTCGGTCACACATGCAGGCCCGAGCGCGTATCTTGTGGCTGCTTGCAACGATGCGTTGCACCGTGTGCCACAGTGGCAACATGTCGCCGGCTTATGCAATGTCGTTGCATTGCTTGTCGCAAAACTCTTTTCGCAGTTATGCTAAATGGTCACATTGTCGAGGCAGTTAGGCGCCGCCCACTAATTGCCATTTCGCACGAACGCAGCTCCCAAATGGTCAGACGTGCAGCTGCAGCTGGAGCAGCAGTGGATGTATCTGTTTGTGTTTCTGTTTCTGGAGTGCGTGTCTCTAGCGGAGACTTTAATCAAACGGCGCACTCATTAATGCAATTGCTCACGGTTTTAATTAAGCTGAACCGAAGGCGCAACTGGCCAATCGGGGAGCAGGGAGATTAAAGTCTATCTGCAGCTCATGGACACATCTGCATGGACCACATTGTGTCATGTCGTGTCGTGTCTGCTGTTGTCGCTCCGCGCTCTCCCCCTCTGTGTGTGTGCACATGCAGAAACGTTGTTTATCTTTTCGGTCAAAAAAGGAGAGAAAGTGCTCTTCTTTCACCACTTCCTACCCGTACAGAGGGTGCAGTGGGGAGAGCGGGGCTTCTGCTAGAGAAATGCCCAAAATAAATTTTCCCAGCCAATTTTTTTGTTCGTAGTTTTTCTTTTCGTTTCTTTTCTTTGATGGTCTTGTGTTAACATCTTTCATTACACAGCGAAAGCAATCCGTTTTCGGACCTTCAGTTGTGGTTTCAATTTACAAACTCTGGAATTTTGGCGAGTCGTGAAGGGGGAAAGGGGAAGGAGCTTAAAGCCTTTGGGCACACAAAAATTTAAGTTGATTTAAGCTTAAAGTAGGATTTTAGTTAGTTTATTTATTTAATTCAACAATTACAATAATTCGCTAGTTCTATTGACTCTTTCTGGCAGCCCAAAAACGGGGGAAAATTGGGGAACTCCTCCTATTGCCAGCACGCGACATTTCCGTAAACGGCAGACAATGGGACAATAGTAGCAAAAGTCACACACACAGCGGACGACACCTAAATAGCACCATAAAACGTGGCAACAATACCCACAAAAGGCACACACAGACACCCACGAGGGGGAAGGGAAGGGAAGGGAAGGGATAGAGCTGGAAAAGGTCAGGCTGCTGCGTCGTCCAAGTCGATGATAGCTCCACATTATGCCCGTCATGAGAGCCACTAGCCCCACACGTATGGGAATGGTAGATGGTGGCTGGGGGTGTTCTGGGGGCAGGTATAATATTTACTGTTTGAAGCGGTTTATTCGAAAATGGCGTGACAACAAGCCAGGCTCAGCCGTGCCACATAACGAGAGACTCTGCACTGGGCGCTGGCCACTAATTCACTTCACAGTTTTTCGGAGTCCACAAGCCAGAGATGCGCTGCTGGCCCCGGCCCGGACTTGCTGCCTTCATCCACTTAAGGCTACAAATCATTTTGCGGCAGTTGGCAATGGGAATAAAGTTTTGGGCAAGGGTTTGGGGGTTGGGTATGGGGCTATGGGATGTAGATATAAAGTTGGGATGTGTGGGATGTGAAATTGCTGGCAGAAAAGAAACAAAACTCGCACACACTCCCATAGGGACACAGATAAGGATTGGGTTGTTCGTTTGTTCGTTTGCTGCCTGCTGGCTATTACGACACTTGTGGCAAGTGCAAGATTTATGCCGCAATTACGGCAAGTGTAAACTAATTACGGGTTTAAAGTGCCAGAGAGAGATAATGCCTCGAAACCAGACAACAACACGAAGCCAGAGCTGGCTTCAGTTCGGCTTCCACTGATGCTGCAGCGACACCCAGTGGCACACCAACCTCACGCCATCAACTGGCTCAGTGGCTATTACAGATTGGCTTATCAATTTGAATTATTTCTATGTCGAAAGTCCATTTGAGGGCTTCATACTTTCGTGACTGCCATTTCTCAAGTCCAGCCAGTCCACTTGCTACCTGTTGGCCTTTTGAATGCTGTGCCCCGCCGACTGCTGCCTGATGCTATCATCCAGCCACTGGAAATTTCAGACTGAAAATTAAACGGAGAAAAAGACTCCCGTGGAGCGGCGGGGCGTGCGCTTTCAGACAAATAAATGCCCAGCAGCAGCAGCAGCAGCAGCCTTTGTCCGCCTCATGGTGTTGTTCACATTTTAATTACAACGGCCCCGGTGTTGGCTGCCACCAGTCAGTGGCACTGCTGTGCCCAAAAAGGGGGGCAAGTGCGGTGCCAAGTGGCATTTCGGCTGCCAACATGAAGATCTCCGTGATGGCACGGCAAAGCCCGGGGGATAATGTGTCTGGCTTTTGGGTGGAGCTGTTTTAATGCTAATCCATTTCGGCCTGCCTGTGTTACAGCACCTGCTGCTGATGTGCCAGTCTTTGTTGCAAGTTAATTTGATTTTACGACTGCATAAAGTGCACGAGAAACAGTCACAGATTAAACCATAACTGGGAATCAGTAAATTTGCATTGGGCAAATGCATTTAGCTTGTTAGCTGTCTGCCTGGTCTCCATGGCGTCTGCCCGGCGTATACGCAATGTGACATTACAGGCAGCCTTCTCCGATGATTGCAGCTGCCATTTGATGCGTTCCAGTTCTGGCCAGTGCACAACATGTAAATGGACTTCATTAGACTGGTGGATAAACTGGTTCGCTGGTTCGCATTGATGTGCTCACTGACCCCGAGCGGAGGAGAACGCCTCTACACCCCTTCCAATTATGCGTGCCCCATGCTGACATCATGCGCGGGGCATCATCTTCATTAGGAGGCGGCTGATCGGTTTTAGTGCGTCACTGACACGGTTAGCTGGCATGTCGAACTGGCAACTCCGCAGTCGGATCTGCGAGTACCTTTCACTTTTGTAGAATAAACTTGTTCGAACTGCAAAGCAAACAAACAGCCGACAAACAAGCAGCAGAAACAACACTGCTGAGGAGGCTGCAGCGGGGCAGACAAGATGTTTCTTTATGCAACACAAGAGGCAACAAAGCAACCGTCGATGCAACAGATGTAACAACAAATGCTCCGACAGCTGTCGGCCAAACAGCAGCTACCGATGCCACACCAGCAAAGACAAGGCAATGCCACAGCAATACCCGCGATGACAGTGCTGCAAGTCATGCTGCAGAGGATGCACCACGAGATTAGAGGGGAAAGCAGCATCTCAGACAGTCTTGTAGATTTGTATTCTCCTTACAAGAACCGCACTGAAATTTATCTACACGTGGACGTGGCAGAGTTCCTTGAGCCTGGGAGCCATTAGAGTGTCTGTTTAATTTACGAACATTAATTGGTTAATTTATGGCTGCTGGCAGGCCAAACTCCTGCAACGTT
This sequence comes from Drosophila subobscura, assembly GCF_008121235.1. NCBI lineage: Eukaryota > Metazoa > Arthropoda > Insecta > Diptera > Drosophilidae > Drosophila > Drosophila subobscura. Next base: position 22,068,325 of record NC_048533.1, on the reverse strand, counting down.
GTGCCACAATAAACACGGCATTTAGTCTTATTGATTTAAGCAGAAATTACTAGCAAACGAGTAGAAGGCAAAACCGAAATGAATGGGTCCCGAAATGGCAGGCAGACGGATACATTTTATGGTCGGAGGGCAAACAGAGTTTCGGCTGCAGCGCGGCCCATAAAATCGAATGTTGATGTTAATGTCTTTCTGCGTGTTTGCTCAATAATTTATGGACACCATAGGCAGAGCCACCAGTGAGCAGAATGGACATTATGCAATATGCTCATTAGGAAATGATTGCACTACAAAACGCGCTTCGAATTTGGTGGAATGAATAATGAAGTCCAAGTCAATGTTTGGACATAAATCATCGGAGTCGCAAATGGTAGAGAAAACTTTGTGCTTCGAATTGTAAAGGAAATTCTAAGAGAAAGTTAAGGCATGATGTGGGATTTTTTCCTGCACAATGGGGCAGATAAAAGTATCAGTGAACTGTCATTTAATTGCCCTAAAAAGTATACTCCAGCGATGCTTTCAAGGCTCCAACTTTTCTAATACAAACCCTATTTCATTGAGGCAACTTTAAGCCTCAACAATGGCTCCATGTTCCATGCATGCCTAATCCATTTTGCAAGCAACAATTTAATTTCCAATTGCAATACAATTTCCCAACTTATTTGCATTTTCAATTCCCCATATAATCAATGGAAAAAGTGCATCTATCAATACTTAATTGAGCTACCAGAGAGAGGCCCCAGCAGACTGCTGGCAAGCTGGAGGAAAAACTAAAAACAAATATTTGCCCTGAACTAAAGCTGGCAATGTTTCAGCGTGAATTTAGCAACAGTTTCTGGAGAATCATTTTGAAATTTGTTGGCCAAACTGGTGACTGCAATTGCAGTTGACAGACAGCAGGGTAGAGGCAGAGGCTAACAAATTGTAGGAAAATAAATCAATGGCATGGAAAGGGCCTACAAGTATCTTGGAGAAAAAGTCTTGGGGCAGAACCGGAATTGCAGAGGGAGAGAGGGGCAGTTGGAGAGATGCAAACTGCGAGATAAACAAACGGCAGAAGTGGGGGGTGGGCAGGCGACTAATTGCAGCCTGTTGCTGAAGTTGTTGTTGCTGTTGCAGCTGCTGCAGCTGCTGCATCGGTGAGTTTTATCTTTTAATTTGCCACAAAACGCACAAAGTGCAACCCTGTGTGTGGGTGTATCTTTCCGAGTGTGTGTGTGTGTGTGTGTGAGTTGCAAGGCAGATCCACTGCCCAGGGGCCTGGGAATCCTCTCACTTTTTTTCACATGCACCGCCCATTGTGTCGGTATGTGTGCTGCCACTGCTGATGATGAAGATCCCAGCTGCCTGCCTCACTGGGTGCCTGATGCTGCTTGCTGGATATTGTGAAGGTTGCAGACCAAAAATACAAAATTTAGAATGTCTGGACAAAAATTGTATTAAGAATTTTTTTTGGGAACAGTCTTCTTATTTTATCGCAAAAATATTGAACCTTCCCCACTGTACATGCATTCCATAGAGAGCCCAAATGCAAGATCAGAAGCTTTTATCTTGAAAAGCTCTCTCTTTCGAAATTGCATGTGCGAGCGCCGTTCACATGTGAGCTTTTCTCTCCGCAAGCATAGCTTACGGCTAGCCCTTCGAGAACCTTCTTAGCTCTCTCATACCCAGCTTTTGGAGGGGTAAAATAGTTAGGCTAAGTGCATGCTGCACAGAACAAAAAGTGCATTCAAGGTTGGAAGACTTAATTAATGTGCGTACAGAACATATAAAAAGAAAAACGTGGTGAAAATTCTGCAAAACCATAAAAGGGAACATAAACCCAATAAAAACCATTTGAAAAGTGTTGTGGCTGCAAAGAACAAAAACAAAAAACCAAACCCTGGATAAGGTACGCAAAGAAAATGAAAAAGTGACCTTATTACATAATTTCACGTATGTACTGTACATACATAGGTTATGATCCACGTGTGGCAGAAAATTGCTGACCTGGCCTGACCACCCTCAAGGAGGGGGGGTCCGCTTCATGACGATCATCAGTCCTTCTTCTTGGTGCCACCGGACCTTGCCTGCAGGCATAGAAACGGATGGACTTGGCGATCGGGACCGAGCCGTTTATATACATATATCTCACGCGCAATTAAGCCGCTCAACAACAACGACAATATAAAACCATCTAAAAAATATTATATCACCGCGCCTTGTGTAAAGAAAATGTTGGTGCTTGCACATGTAGGGTGTGGAAAAATTAGCTCAGCGGTCATTGCCCTTGCGGCTGACCATACACCTATGCACACTTAACTAGACCCACCTGACCGTATGTCACCTATTCTCTCCTTTTCTCAGGTTATTAAAATTGTTCGATGCCGACATTCTAAAAGCCACTTAAGGGAAGAAAAAAAAAATCACAAAAAATCTAGAAAAGAAAATTTAATGAAAAGTTATGGATCGAAGAAAAAATAGAAAAGAAAATTGTTAAATAATATTAAATATTCCTAGACGTTAACTTAGAAATAGAAGAAGAAAAAAAAAAATGAAATTTATGCCTAGTTAAGAATAGATTTTAAAAGGTGCATCATCGGTCTCATTGTGTCCATGGAAGGGTATTGGTAAAATACCTCTTCATAACGCTTCTTGTTATTTTGCATATTTCTACATTTCTTTAACAGTTTTTATTGCAAACGTGAAATTGGGCCCAACGACACCAGCAGCTGTTTAAAAGTCTGTAAGTAGACACACATATATACACATACACTCCGGGTCAGGAGAATAGCGTCTACACAGTGAGACATGCATGCTTAACCATATATAAAATGAATTATTATTAACTACAATCACTACAATTATGCCACTTAATTCCTTTAATTAATTCATTCTTACTTTATATTTTTTGATTATATTATTTTTATTCATATTTGATCATTCTCTTGAATTCCTATGTCTTAAATTAGCCCCACATATATATACACATGCAGTAAAAATAGTTTTAAGGGTTAGGGTAGAAATAATGGGGGTTACAAACAACATGAAGTTATACAAGTCAAAGTAAAATTATAACGATTAACATGAATTTCTAATCTGATTTTTGGGAGGGGTTCCTAAGGCACATAGCGCAGCAGCAGAAGGTTTTGGGTAGAACCATAATGGCATATTCTTATGTTATTCTACATGGAGGGTGGGTCAAGAGGGAAGAGCACAACCACCTTGCTCTTCACAGTAGGTAGTGGACCTTAAGTTCCGTCCGGGTTTGTAATTCCGATCCCAGTTCCCGTAAATCTGTCTACGATTTTGTTAGGTGACGGAGTTCGTTTTCGCAGCACAACACCCACCCCATTTTCCCTGAGCCTAGCCGGCCAACCTTTAGTAGACAGAGAGTGCTGACGAGACGACACTTCCCGTGTCCGTTACATAACAAATGGCGCCCAACGTGGGGCCCAAATGGTCCGTATCTACCAACGTGTGGCCCAAATGGTCCGTATCTACCAACGTGGGGCCCGAATGGCCGTACCTACCAACTATATATTCTATGGTTATAGGTTCCCTCACGTTTTCCCCAATAACCTTCCCAATCCCTTCCGCAACCCAATATTGATCCAAATTTTAAAGTAGTTCAGTTTTTGTGTTATATATCCAGCTCGGAACAGCTGGGAATCTGATCATTGTCGGACCCAGACCAGTGGATATATTGCATAGAAGAAGATCACAGTAGACTTCATTATATCATTTCATCAGGATACTAGGAACGATAGTTCTGAGTAAATTGTTTCTATACCTAGTAGCGAAGACGAATGACCTTTATTCTCTCGAGATTAATTGAGACTTGTTCAGACTGGAGAATTCGGTCCTGTTCCTCTTTTTCTCGAAAGGATCAACAACTAAATTTTGTTTTCTTTTTTCTGCTTACGGACTTAAGGTTATAACAACTGAAGACATTCCTTCTGCTGTGCTGGTGCCTGATAGGAGACCCTCACAATCATTGCCCATATTTTCGAATTTATAATCAAACAAAAAAAATCTTTCGGGTCTTAAAGACTATATCGTTTTTCCTTAATCATAATTTGTTACAATGGCGGTAAGGCGAAGTATTGACAATATAAATGTTAATCTTGGCGAGGTAGTCGTACACTGCACTATATGCAATGATACTAGCCAGGACACCGACATTGTAGAAACCCATTGCAAACACAAATACCACAGGTCGTGTTTATCGGATTGGTTGACATCCAATGAGACATGCCCGATTTGTAGGCAGCTGTGTTCGTTACCGTTGCGTTCACAATCTCAATCGAATTTACAGAGTGGGGAAAATGCCGCGGCGAATTTTTCGTACACCGGAGCAATTCCGAAAAATCGTCCTAAAACAAGGTCACAGGTACGAAATACCCCAAAAGCCTCAAGTGCACGACCTAACCCACGACCAGGACCTGGCCAGACTAGACGTGTGCCGGAATCCAATGTTCTTTCCGAAGGAAATATCCAACGACTTATTTCAGAGTCCATGACTAAATTTCAGGAAAATATGACCGCAGTTATTTCAGAGAAAATAACAACGGAGTTGAGGAATCTGAACCTGACAAATGTTTCTAGGAACTTCAGGGATGAGCCCCAGCTGGAATGGGAGAGTGATATTGCTCCATCCTTCCCTCGAATGAGCAGCGCTAGTAATCTTCGTAACAATAGTTACAGGCCACGCCCATCTAGTGCTCGTGCGAATTTCACAGACATTCCTAGTGAACATCCTGATAAGATCTCAAATATCATTTCCAAGTGGCGTATAAAATTCAGTGGATCTTCCAAAGATATTCCCATCGAAGATTTTATTTATAGAGTGAATTGTCTTACCAATAATTGTTTAAATGGAAACTTTACCTTACTGGCGCAGTTTGCCAGTCTCTTATTTACTGATTCAGCCTTGTCATTTTACTGGCGTGTTCATAGGACCACGAATAACCTTGACTGGTATGAGTTATGCAGCCGGTTGCAAGAGAGATACCAGGATCAACGTTCGGATCGAGAGATCAAAGCAGCCATGCGTAGGCGTAAACAGGGTAGTAATGAAAGCTTTGACGATTTTCTAGATGCGATGCTATCTATCGCAGACTCTTTACGAGAGCCTATGCAGGATGGTGACGTCACCATAGAGGTTCGCGAGAATTTAAAGTCGGAACTGAAGCTCGACTTGCTTCATATCGAAACTCCAGATTTGGCAACCTTACGCAAGGAGTGTCACACAAGCACGAGGAATTCTTTCGAAATCTGAAGTCAAAGCCTTTTTCGCGACACGAAGTAGTGAATAGCAAGAGGTTTGTGAACTCCATAAGTCATGACGAAGAAGCTGAAGATAATTCCGAAAAAGAAGGGGACTCCCTTGACGAAGTTTATGCACTCCGATCTTCCGATTTTTAGTAAATGCTGGAATTGCGAAGAACAGGGCCACAAATACCAGGAATGCCTAAAACCTCGTCGTATTTTCTGTTATGGTTGTGGTGTACCTGATACGTACAAGCCCAACTGTGCAAAGTGTAAATCGACTACGGAAAACGTATCCCAGGATGTCCGTCGGTTAACAAGACGCGACATCCGACGTTAGTCTCGGATGTTCAACATATACATCTTATTACCGGACGTGAACTTAAACCAGACATATCCAAATCATCCTCAGACATACCAATCCCTCCACATTTCAGACCATACCATGTTAGACTTCGAGAATATCAGAAGCGTAGAGCCGAAACCTTCCAAACTATCCCAAACCTCCTTTAGCGGTGTTGTCTCGTTCAGCGGAACGAATGCGCGAATTTTGGAAGCGAAAGAGAAGCCTACGTCACGTCACTGTTTCCTCGGTCGTTCACAAAGCGAGCGATATTCGTCCTTTTACTCAAGTTGAGATACTCGGTGAGAGCTACCTTGCGCTATTAGATAGCGGAGCCAATAAAAGCGTCATCGGAGGAAAATTAGCCGATATAATTCTCTCGAAGAATCAACAAAAAAAAAAAATGAAAGGCGTTGTTCGTACTGCTGACGGTCAGACTCAGATGGTAGCTGGTTTTATTAAAGTTCCTCTGAATTACAATTCAATACACTCGGACTTTGAATTTCTAATAGTTTCATCTATCCAACAGGATATAATATGTGGAATGGACTTTTGGAAAAGATTTGGCATTTCTATCGTTCCATCATCATCATGGACAATAAGCGAATTATCATTTCAATCCGAGCACGAGTTGCTCAAGTTAGCCTTGTCGATTTCTCAAAATAAGCAGTTACAGCACGTGATCGAATTGTTTCCGTCTTTCGAAAAGAATGGACTGGGGTTAACAACCCTAATAGAGCACCACATTGATACGGCTAACAGCAAGCCAGTTAAGCAAAGATTTTACCCTTTGTCTCCAGCAAAGGAGACCCTTTATGCGCAGAGATCGATCGCATGTTGAGTATGGACGTTATTGAAGAAGCTCCGAGCTCCCCGTGGTCATCTCCTGTCACACTGCACATCAAACCTGGTAAGGTGCGACTTTGTTTAGATGCCCGCAAACTCAACGCAGTTACAGTCAGAGATGCGTATCCAATTCCAATCATGGATGGCTTGTTAAGTAGGTTGCCGCCGGTTCACTGTATTTCAAAGATAGACCTTAAGGATGCCTTCTGGCAGATTAGATTAGACCAAGAATCTCGTGCGAAAACAGCTTTCACAGTACCAAATAGGCCGCTTTATCAGTTTAAAAGAATGCCGTTTGGATTGACAAACGCGCCACACACGATGAGTCGGTTGATGGACATTGTAATTCCGTATCAACTCAAATCTCATGTGTTGGTATATCTTGATGACTTATTGGTGCTTTCAAGCAATTTTGAAGACCACTTGCTACATTTATCGGAAGTTGCTCTTCAATTACACAAGCCGGACTGACAATAAACGTGCAGAAGAGTCAGTTCTGTCTGAAACGGGTGGACTACCTTGGGTATCTTGTGGGTGAGGGACGCTTCAAGTTAATTCAGAGAAAGTACGAGCCGTGGATGAATTCCCGATACCGAAGACTCAAAAGCAACTAAGGAGATTTCTAGGAATGACTGGGTGGTATCAACGTTTTATTCCCAACTACTCTTCTGTTATCTTTTCTCTCACTGAACTACTCCGTGGAAAGTCGTATGAATGGAATGAAAAGGCACAAGCAGCGTTTGATGATATCAAGTGTAAATTATGCTCAGCTCCATTTTTAATTCATCCTAATTACGATAAGCCTTTTGTAGTTCAATGCGATGCATCTCTTCATGGGGTAGGTGCAGTTTTAGCCCAATGTGACGACTCAGGTTGCGAGCGTCCGATAGCTTACATGTCCAAGAAGCTGAACAAGGCTCAGCGAAACTACACGGTAACGGAACTCGAATGCTTGGCGGTAGTACTGGCCATAAAAAATTCCGCATGTACATCGATGGTCATCCCTTCAAAGTTGTTACGGATCATGCAAGCCTCCGTTGGCTTATGAACCAGTCAGATCTCAGCGGTAGATTAGCCAGATGGGCAATAAAATTACAAGGTTACTCGTTCGAAATCGAGCATAGGAAAGGAAGCGAAAATGTAGTGGCTGACGCTTTGTCTCGTTCATTCGAAGGTGTTACGGAAGTAGCGGTTTTGGAATGCGAAGTGTTACCGGAAATCGATTTAAAGTCGGATGCGTTCAGTCGCCGGAGTATCGATCACTCAGAGAGAAAGTCGTGCTCTCAAACTCCCAGATTTTCAAGTAATCGACGATTACATATATTATCGTACAGGGTTTTCCGTGTTGGATTCTGACCAAGCCGATGAGTCTTGGAAATTATTTGTTCCCGAAGCCTTGAGACAGGGCGTAATTAAAGCTGCGCATGACCAACCTTCCTCTGCACATTGTGGGATTGCCAAATGCCTCGACCAAATAAGGGCAACGATTTTACTGGCCAAAAATGGTAATAGACGTCCGCGATTATATTTCCGCATGTGATGTATGCCAGACCACAAAACATCCCACACGCTCTCTCAAACCTCCTATGGGCGCTAGAGTAGTTAGCGAACGTCCCTTTCAACGGTTGTACGTTGATTTTATTGGTCCCTTTCCTCGAAGCAGAAAGGGCAATATAGGAATATTTATCATCCTGGATCACTTCTCAAAATTTACCTTCTTAAAGGCGGTCAAGAAATTTACTTCCAAGATAGTGATTGACCTATTGAGGGAAGAGATATTTTCATGTTATGGAGTGCCGGAAGTGCTAGTGAGCGATAACGGTACGCAGTTTAAAAAGTAGTGATTTTTCTAAATTCCTTTTGAAGTACGGTGTTCAGCACTTATGTACAGGGGCGTATGCTCCACAGTCGAATGCCGCGGAAAGGGTTAACAGATCGATTAATGCCGCGCTCAGAGCGTACGTTCGTACTGACCATCGTGAATGGGATGTGTTCCTTAGTAGCATAAACTGTTCGTTGAGAAAATCAATACACCAATCAGTTGGTATGGCACCTTATTTCGTGGTCTTTGGTCAGCACATGATTTCACATGGCCAAGATTACAAAATGTTGCGAGAAGTCGAATTACTCAACGAGGGCGAGGGAAAATTGTCAAGAGCTGACGAATTTCAGAAGATTCGCTCAAACATCGAGAAACACCTGACAAAAGCTTACGAGAGAAATCAACGCACTTACGATCTGAGATCCAAGCCTCGTTCGTTTGAGGTAGGTCAAGAAGTAATAAAGAGAAATTTTTCTTTGAGTAGCGCGGCCAATAACGTTAACGCTAAACTAGCTCCAGTTGGAGTGAAGGCTCGCGTAAAGCAGAATTGGCCAACTGATTTATCTACTGGAAGACTTGAACGGTAAAGAGCTGGGGAAATTTCACATTAAGGATATTTGGTAGCTAGAAACAATAGTCTGCACCCTTCCTTGTTGTTGTTTCAGTTTTATCTTGGGTCAAAACCCTAAGATAAAATCTGGCGGGGGGGTGTGAAGGTTGCAGACCAAAAATACAAAATTTAGAATGTCTGGACAAAAATTGTATTAAGAATTTTTTTTTTTGGTACAGTCTTCTTATTTTATCGCAAAAATATTGAACCTTCCCCACTGTACATGCATTCCATAGAGAGCCCAAATGCAAGATCAGAAGCTTTTATCTTGAAAAGCTCTCTCTTTCGAAATTGCATGTGCGAGCGCCGTTCACATGTGAGCTTTTCTCTCCGCAAGCATAGCTTACGGCTAGCCCTTCGAGAACCTTCTTAGCTCTCTCATACCCAGCTTTTGGAGGGTAAAATAGTTAGGCTAAGTGCATGCTGCACAGAACAAAAAGTGCATTCAAGGTTGGAAGACTTAATTAATGTGCGTACAGAACATATAAAAAGAAAAACGTGGTGAAAATTCTGCAAAACCATAAAAGGGAACATAAACCCAATAAAAACCATTTGAAAAGTGTTGTGGCTGCAAAGAACAAAAACAAAAAACCAAACCCTGGATAAGGTACGCAAAGAAAATGAAAAAGTGACCTTATTACATAATTTCACGTATGTACTGTACATACATAGGTTATGATCCACGTGTGGCAGAAAATTGCTGACCTGGCCTGACCACCCTCAAGGAGGGGGGGTCCGCTTCATGACGATCATCAGTCCTTCTTCTTGGTGCCACCGGACCTTGCCTGCAGGCATAGAAACGGATGGACTTGGCGATCGGGACCGAGCCGTTTATATACATATATCTCACGCGCAATTAAGCCGCTCAACAACAACGACAATATAAAACCATCTAAAATATTATATCACCGCGCCTTGTGTAAAGAAAATGTTGGTGCTTGCACATGTAGGGTGTGGAAAAATTAGCTCAGCGGTCATTGCCCTTGCGGCTGACCATACACCTATGCACACTTTAACTAGACCCACCTGACCGTATGTCACCTATTCTCTCCTTTTCTCAGGTTATTAAAATTGTTCGATGCCGACATTCTAAAAGCCACTTAAGGGAAGAAAAATAAATCACAAAATCTAGAAAAGAAAATTTAATGAAAAGTTATGGATCGAAGAAAAAATAGAAAAGAAAATTGTTAAATAATATTAAATATTCCTAGACGTTAACTTAGAAATAGAAGAAGAAAAAAAAATGAAATTTATGCCTAGTTAAGAATAGATTTTAAAAGGTGCATCATCGGTCTCATTGTGTCCATGGAAGGGTATTGGTAAAATACCTCTTCATAACGCTTCTTGTTATTTTGCATATTTCTACATTTCTTTAACAGTTTTATTGCAAACGTGAAATTGGGCCCAACGACACCAGCAGCTGTTTAAAAGTCTGTAAGTAGACACACATATATACACATACACTCCGGGTCAGGAGAATAGCGTCTACACAGTGAGACATGCATGCTTAACCATATATAAAATGAATTATTATTAACTACAATCACTACAATTATGCCACTTAATTCCTTTAATTAATTCATTCTTACTTTATATTTTGATTATATTATTTTTATTCATATTTGATCATTCTCTTGAATTCCTATGTCTTAAATTAGCCCCACATATATATACACATGCAGTAAAAATAGTTTTAAGGGTTAGGGTAGAAATAATGGGGGTTACAAACAACATGAAGTTATACAAGTCAAAGTAAAATTATAACGATTAACATGAATTTCTAATCTGATTTTTGGGAGGGGTTCCTAAGGCACATAGCGCAGCAGCAGAAGGTTTTGGGTAGAACCATAATGGCATATTCTTATGTTATTCTACATGGAGGGTGGGTCAAGAGGGAAGAGCACAACCACCTTGCTCTTCACAGTAGGTAGTGGACCTTAAGTTCCGTCCGGGTTTGTAATTCCGATCCCAGTTCCCGTAAATCTGTCTACGATTTTGTTAGGTGACGGAGTTCGTTTTCGCAGCACAACACCCACCCCATTTTCCCTGAGCCTAGCCGGCCAACCTTTAGTAGACAGAGAGTGCTGACGAGACGACACTTCCCGTGTCCGTTACAATATGACACAGATTACGTAACACGAAATTAACATTTTAACACAATTCAACAGAAAGAGAAGACTGCGACGCCGACGACGACGCTGCGCTGCGCTGCGTTGCAATGTCTGCAGCCGGAGAAATAAAAATGGATGAAAATAAAACGCCAAATGGGAACCAGTTGCGGGACTGCGGGGACTGCGGCTCTGTGCGGACTGTGCGGACTGTGCAGTGTCCGCCTCTCTTGTGGACCTGCCCATGTCTGGCGATGGGTCATCAGTCTTTGTTCCGTGGCATGGTCAGCGAGCATTGGGCTGGGCTGTGGCATCCACAGGGGGCTTAGTTATCAGGATGATGACGATGATGCTGCTGCTGCTGCTGCGGCTGCTGCTGATGATGGCCAATACATGAACACTTTCGGGCCATAAGTTACGCCTCTTGCAGTCAATTATGCAATTAACGTTTTACATTCAAACAAGAAGCAAGTCGCGTTAACGGCAACCATCGGCATACCCTCAGTCAGCCAAATGAGGCAAAGTTTCCTACCGGCCAACACGTTGACAAAACAGATGCAGTCGCCAGCTGCCTGGCAAATCGATGAATGGAGGTATGCAGAAAAAACAAAAAAAACGACTGATACTCAATCCAAAAGCTGCAATCGCCAGCGGCTCAGAAGAGTGTGAAGTGTCATCGCCCCAGGTCGGCAATAGACCTGCCCTCTCGCTCTTTCCCCATCACTTTATGCTCACATTGTGGCTGATTGTTTTCGCCTTTTGGCACGGGTGGTGGGTACAGTGGGGTGTGGTGTGTGCGTTTCCCAGCAATTAGATGGACTGTGATTTGCAACTCGTGCAAACGAATTTAGGAAACACTTGACAAATATTGACAAAGTGCCACACAGCAAACAAACAAAAACAAAACAGAATACGAAAAGGGAATGCAATTTATGAATGCACGTTTTTTGCAATGATAAATTGAAATTCATTTACGGGCAAACGTTTTGCTGTACAAAGGGAACTATTATGTGATGTGAAAGATTATGATTGATGTCTCACTTTTGTGCTTTATTGCACTGTGCTTTGATGGTTGAATGAGTGAATTTAGTTGCAGTGTTTGATGGAATAATCTGGCTGCCATGACAACTGAAGTTAGCTTGAGGAATTTCGGTAATTTTTCCTCTCACTTCTAACCACGTATATCCACTCCTCCTGTTTAGCCAATGCACTCATCATTGCTGCGCTTCAGCCAACAATTAATTGGCAGATTACAAAATAATCTTGTAATTTTCAATTGATATTTAACGAGACAACAAAACGACAATTACGACCACGAGGAAGCTCGAACAGTGCAGCGCAAAAATGAGTAACGTCTCTCCCCTTGGGGAGAGCAAGAGAGCACAGCTCCCCCCCCTTGCGGAGAGCACTTGTACCGTAATTTGCTAATCATCTCAGCTGGCGATTGGCAGAAATAATGTTTGAAAGACGTAAGACACACACTCTCACACACACGAGGAGGAAACTGTCAACGGCAGCAGCGGGGGGAAGGGGAGCAGCCCGCTTGATAGGCGGGTCGAAGGGAGTTCGGCCGTCTGGCCATGAGAAAATGAGAAATCCAAGTCAGCAAAAATTGTTGCCGGGTTAAGTAACCAAATAACTGTTTGAAGCTGCTACTCGTAGTCGTACTTTTTGGGCAACTGCATCGAAGGATGGTCAACCATCACAGGAGGGCGATGGTGAGGCCAAATGAATCCAAAAAATCCAAAAACACAAAAAAAATGCTGAAAAGTGAATGGCAGATGAAGCTGCAGTCAGTCGTCGCCGGAGGCTCAAATTGGGTAACATTGCAGCACGGCAGTGGGCGAAACTGTCAGCCGCTGCAAGATGACGGAGTTCCTGGCTGCTGTCTGCCATCCGTCGGAGTTTTGTCTCCCTCATTTGCGGCCCTGTCTTTGTTCTCCCTCAAATATGGCGATTATAATTACTGCCCACTGACGGGATGTCTACAAGTAAATGTCGAAGCGGGGGCTTTGATTGCCAACCAAAGAGAGAGGAAGCTCCGCAATGTTCAGCTGTGCGAACCAATGGCCAGGAAAGGTCGTCATCGACAGCATACAAATTTTCACTCTCTCAGCTGAGCAGCTTTCTTTGTCGTCGTCGTCGTCTGGCAGTGGAATCTCAGCTGCACAATTGGCCACAGGCCGAAGGGGGCTCGTTTGACAACTGGTTACGTGGTCGTCTTACCACCCGCACCAGCACCCGAACCGACCCGCACTCGCACTCACAGTTGCAACTTGCAAGTTGCCAATGATTTCCTGGAAGACCACAAACTGCTGGATGCCATCTTCAGACGCAGCCAAAGTTGAAGACGATGTCGAAGTGACTGTCTTAGTCGCAGCCTCAGCCTAGGCCTCCAGCTGGCAAGTGGATAGGCGCTGGCGGCAAGTACGAGGTGTACCGCATAAATCTTTACTCATTTATTTGGCCGAAGCTCTGCTAGTTGCTGCGCATGCGCCGTGTGATTATGTGAGCATTACATGCCATTTGGCACGCTGCCAAAGCCAAAGCCTCAGCCCAAACCCAAAGACCAAACCCAAAATCCATGCACAAAACTCGTACCCAAAAATCCATGACAGTCGCTCAGAGGAGCAGGAAGCCAGCCTTGCCACGCTTGCTCCTCATTGACCCCAGAAATGGAAGAAGAAAAAAAATGCAAAATCAATTTGAAGATTGCTGCTTCACCAGCTGTCGTCGCGTCGTGTGGCACGGCTCGAGTGGATGCCTCTGTAGAGCAGCCTCAGTTCGCGGCAGTGGCAAGGTGCTGCTATTGGGGTTAAACTTTAAAGTCAACAAAAAATGCTCAAAGAAGATGCCTCGAATCGATTGAGACTCTTTGTTACAACTTATGAAACGATTCGATGAGTCAGGGAGAAAGAAATTCAAAATAAAGTTGTAAAATGTGAAATCATAATCAAAAAACTTTATTCAATTTTTTCCAGCAGATTAATTCCTTTGAAATGCACGGAGCAACTTTAAAACTCATCCATTTCTGCAGATTCAAATACCTAGAATCCCTTTTGAGTTTCCTCTTGGATTTGCAATTCAATCAGGAATCATCAGAATGTCCGAACAATGCCCAGTTGCATGCGGCAACACGTTCCACAGCAACACACGGCAAATGGGGAAAACATTTTAGCATATTAAAGGACCCCCTTGAATGGCAGCACAGAAAAGGGAGAAATGCCAAGCAATTGTCTTGTACTTGGGGCAGGCATGCCCAGCCCCAGACCCACCCAATAGACAGCCCAAAGGACGCACCAACCATATGCCGGCTCTTGTGCCATTTTATCTAATCCCAGAGTCCCAGGGGAACCCACAGGGACTAATGGCTGGGAGCTACCTTTTTGGAGTAAATTAGTTTTTGCGGTTGGCAGATGATTGACTTACCTTACGCTTGGAGCGCGCCATGCGCTGGTCCCGCGAGTTCTCCGCCTCGCCGGGCGGTCGCTTGCCCCACACGGCGATGGCGATGCGCGTGTACGTGAAAATGAGCACCAGCAGCGGCACAACGAACTGCAGCGTGAACAGGGACAGTGTGTAGTAGTACTCCTGATCGCTGGATGGCCACATCTCGCGGCAGATGAATCTGAGGTTCCACAAGGAGAGGCCATAGAACGGAGAGACAAAAGGCAAATGCATTAGTGGGGGTGAGGCTTCTCGTGTGGGTTGCATGTAGGAATCTGCTGGCTGGCTCTCAACATTCAACTGTCACACAAAGGCTGCAGGGACACACGGACACACCCGCATTCATGGCTGAGTGGGCCATTTCACTTTTATGCTAAGCACTTTTCCAGCAAAAACAAAAGCGGAAAAGGGCATCTACCCAAAAAATCATTGGCCCTTCGTTGGAGCTTAACGGGAAGCAACTGTTAAATTTGTTGCAGCGTTTTTATCATACGAAGCTGCAGGGCTGCACTTGAGGGTCCTGCTGCCGGACAATGGGTTCCGTCATCGCCGTCGTCCTGTTGTCGCAATTAGACATGACTTTTAGCTTTTTACTACGTGCGCCCTGCCATGGCTGGAGTGGAGCATAACTGAGGGTAAGCAGCCTGCAGATGAGTTTCCTATTTGCATTTACATTACACTTGATCCCAGCTGCCACCTACCAGCTCCAACCTCCATCCTGCTCCTTTATCTTGGCGAATAAAAGTTAAAAATACCGTCGAGAGCAGCCCAGCCCAGCCCAATGCCTGATTTGTGGGAGAGGCACAGAAGAAGAAAAATGCTTGTAATATTTTTTATTTGCACGCCACTCAAGAGTGAGTGTTTCGAGCAGCTCAAGCGGCAGCAGGAGTTTCTCTTTAAGTTGAAGTCCTTCAAGTATAATGCCCCAAACATCCATTTACGCACGAAGTCATTTCTTTAATGCTACATTTGGCACACACACCCACACACACACGGACGGGAGATGGATGTGGCAAACACAAACACTGGAGAGAGGAGGCCGCCTGCTCGCTCATTGTTGGTACTTACTTCTCGCATTTCTCGTGCCACACCGACGAGGGCATGACGAGGCGGGAGACGACAGGTATGGGAAACGCGGTGGCAAGTGCAATAAACCAAACGCCGCCAATGATAAATTTAGCATAACTGAAACGAGACACAGACAGAGAAAAACAAAATTTTATAAGTGGCCCATAAGTACATTTGATTCGGTCTCTTAAATATTTCAAAACATTTTATGCTATTTTTATACGCATGCTCTGACAGCACACCCAACCCCGCCGTGCCACGCTGCAAAATGCCTTCGTAAATTCTTAAACAGTTTGTAAATTCCCCGACACACGTGACGTATGAGTGATGCCGGTGCTGTCTGTCTTTCCGGCTGCTTATCCGCCGTAGTAAGCGTGATAAGCGAGCATTTACGGTGCGGTAGGGTTGTGGCTGAGGCAGTGGCTCCGTTGCGTGTGCGTTTACTATATTACAGTCACGTTGAATAATTATCAACCGTATTTACTTTATGGGCCCCGCAAATATTTGCACAACAGGACACTCACCCCCCGTCACACACAGAGACTGACGTAGGCTATGTTGAACCTCCATTAAGAGTCGCCCGGGCGTGAAATACTCACGCCAGAGCTCTTCAGCACTCCGCTGGAGATGGATGGCAGTGAGAGTGACACCGTCTGATAGTCGAGTGTGAGTGGCAATGGCAATGCCAATGCCGTATCGTATCCAGTTACCAAGCAAATTGACGTCCGGCAACGGCAACGGCAACTCCAGCTTGGGTGCCTTTTGGATTCAGGGTCTTGGATTACTATTTAAACCAATTAACACGAGCCGGCGAGCCATTGACGCCGCCACCCTGGAGACCAGCGATTCGGTCAAGTAGACACCAAAGTGGGGGCCCAGCAATGCAAATAGCCAAGTGGCTACCACACTTAACGGTGAGCGGGCACGCCAATAAGACGTCAAGACTTGCCTCCACTTGGCTTAAAAAGTTAAGGCAAACTACTTGAGCCAACGAATGAATATAAACTGTAACTAATATGGTCTTTAAATGCAATGTACTTAAGGAAATTTCCACGAATTTGACATTTGATTACGAGTTTTCCCAAAAATAAACATTAATTTCCCACCAAAAAACGAAGCACTACAAAAGAAAAGTTTTCAATTAATTTAACTGGCAATCAAAAGCGTCTCGTAAATTGTTTACAGCCTGATTTATACGCTGATACCCAAGCCAAGGCAATAATCATCGTGGTTTGGCATTTAACAGCTTTCCATGTGGGCGTAAATGGGGAAGCCAAAGGAAAATCATTACGCGGGAAGTGCTTTCCTCGTACTTACCGCTTTGTGATGCGTGGCCTGAGAGGCCACATGATGGCTATGTATCGATCAATGCTGATGGCCACCAGTGTGTAGGCGCTGACGAGCACAGACACCGCCTGCGAGTAGTTGACAAAGTGACAGAGCACAATGCCAAAGGGCCAGTAGTTCAAGATGAACAGCGAGATGAAGGACGAGGGCACACAGAACAGGGACATCAGTATATCGCCCAGTGCCAGATTCGCTATAAAATAATTCGTGACGGTGCGCATGCGCGGCGTGGACTGAACGATGTAGCAGACGGTGCCATTGCCGATCAGTGCGAAGATGAAGATTGGAATGTACAGCAGGTAGACGGTGCTCTTAAAGTAGTTGCTGGACCACACATCGTCCGAGAGGGACTCTGTTTCCTCGCAGCTGAAGTTCATGAGGACCGTGACATTGAGGCGCTCAAAGTCCAGGCCATTGAGCGTGGTCGTTGATGCATAACTGTAGACCGCCTCCGCATCGCTCACCTCCAGCTCCCCCGAGCCCACAGTGGCATTGTAGAGCAGCGAGGCGGAGTCTGTCAGTGAGAGGGCGGCATCCGGATAGTCATCCTCCTCGTTGCGCAGCAGGGGCTGCTGCGGGGCTATGTAGTAGAGTCGCTCGTCACTGAGCTCACTGCCGGCCGCCGCACCGCGCTGCCACTGCCACAGCAAGCCATTGTCGAACTCCATTCAACCGCGTTGTGGGGCACCGCAAACTCTTGAGGCAACTTTCAGTCGTTGAAAACTTTTGTGTCTCCTTGTGGCTGCGGCTGCTGCTGCGGTTCCTACGGTCTTGTTGTACTCGTCAGCATTCTGGCCCGAAATATTCCACGCTCTTCAAAGTTTTCCCTCGCCTGCTATCACAGGCAATCTGCAAGTAAACAAGTTGGAGCTGCAATTAGCGGGAATCACAAAATGTGCTGCACTACATTGCGGCTACTTAATAATTTGGCTAATCTGCTTTGAGCCAAAAAGCATTGCATACTTGCAGGCGGTGGTGAGTATAAGAGTTTCGGTATAATAAATTAAGGAATTTATGCATTTTTGTGGCTGTTTTTTCACTCTTCAAGGAAGCTAATAAAAGGACTTATATGAACCAAAGTGTACCCATTCTCACACACACAATTTCCGCATTCAAACAATGGAGAAAATTTTCTTTGTTTCAAAAGACAATGAAGTACAGGCTCAGGGAGAACAATGCATTAATAAATGAAGTTTTACAAGCTGTTTCACTTATTCTAATAGATTATTCTGTATCAATAATTTCCAACAAAGAGAATACTGACACCACTCCAACTCTTATTAAAGCAAAGTCAAGTTTATTATAATATTTCTCATTAGGTTTCAAGCTGCTCTTTCCACTCCAAATATTATAAAATAACTCCCAAATATGAAGCCCGCAAAGTTAATTTAAAGCAAGTTATCAATGTGAAATGACAGCCCATTGAAAGCAATTAAAAGTCTACTCGGTAATCGAAAATGTTAACAAAACAGAAGGGAGTGAGTGGCACACATACATATGTGTGTGCCACTTGGTAATTTAAACTTCTGTCTTTCGATACGTTGACAAAATGCCATCTGCCTTCAGCTCTCATCTCATTTAATTTCATATCATTTGGGTTCAGCTCACTTGGTTTTAATATCTCCTTGAATAAACTCTGACAACAACTGACAGACTCAGCCACCCACCAGTCATCGCCCATCACCCATTACCCATCATCCAGCAGCCAGTGCCAGAGCGGAGTACTGCAAGGGCAGGATAAGGTTATCAAGTGGGTAAATTGCTTATCTCAGCGCAATAATGAGGCCTTCGACGGGGTCGGCGTGGGACCCTTCCGAGTGCCTGAATATGTTCGTGACTCGGTTGTTGTCATTCCCTCACTCTGTCTCCTCCTTGTGCCTTCTGTTTTTTTTTTTATCAATTATCTTGCCACATTCCTTGGCCCCCGCATGTGTGCCAGCGTATCCCGAATCCCATTTGTGCGGATTTAAAAGGTTTGACAGTGGCGCAATGGCATCTCAGACCTTTTTCCGCTGCCGTTTCCGGCACACATTTGAGGAATTTCTGGTTGTATGCAAAACATTTTATCTCAGATTTCCGATAAGCATGGCAGAAACTTAATCAAAAATTTGTTGGAATGATGAACCATTAAGTAAGGTGTATATTAGATTAGCAGGGAAGAGACAATGGCATGGAATTACGCCCTGAAATGCTCCTTCTGTGAGAGAAAAACTTAATTAACTGGGCCACTTTTTGTGAGGAATCCTAGAGACTTAAACAAACTCCCATCAAGCGCATTATGAATTGAAACTTGTTCCAGCTTCTAAATTATGGCTAATACAAACTTTAATTTTAGTTGTGGACTTGCATACAAAATTCGTGTGCCCAAACATTGGTCGCACAATATTAATCATGCGCCAGGCAATCCAAAATTCGCACATCGATCCGTTCATTCATATGTGAAGCTGGTTTGGCAGTTGATTAATGGAACAGCTCATCAATTTTGTATTTGTATTTACAAGAACCGAAAAATGTGCCCGGAATGCCAAAAGCACGCAACATAATTACAAGCTACCGAGAAGAGCTCTCTCTCTCTCTCTCTTCTCCGTTGAATATTCGAACGGCTTCAGCCAATAAAATACAACAAAAAATACCAAGAAAATATTGAGAAAACCCGCCACCGCATCGAAATTAAAAGAGAAGGAGAGCCCGCAGGCTGGCGAAGGAACATGGAAATAAAATGCAAAATATTGACAGGAATCACGTACAAAAAAAGTGGAATATATGTGTGCGCCACACAGAAAGCCTAATAACATCTTAGATATCCAGGACAAAGTACCGCCAAGGACTAGGGCGGGAGTGGAATGGAATGAGAGGCAAATCAGATTTTTTGGGCTTAGTTGGCGCGTAATTCTGTTTAGGCTGAAAATTCAGTTTGGTGCAAAAGCAGCGGCTCCCACAACAAAGGCTTCCAACGAGAAAAATGAAAAGAAAAAAACGAAAAACAGGTGGCTGACAAAAGCCTAAATGGTATTTCATAAATTCAATTTACAGAAGAGCTACAGGGGCGAATAGCTAAATGGAAAGTAAAGCACTGCGTAAAAAAGGTACAAAAATATTGAACTAGGAGAAAGCTTAGGACTTTTCGCAGGTTCGTGCTGAAAAAATTGAAGCATTTGATAACGGAACTCAACAGATTGAGAATCCGTCCATAAATATCATATCTGATGCGGCATTCCATCAAAAACCGCAATGACCACTTGTACCGGAGGTGCTATCAGATATTCTAAGTAGTTAGTCCACCTCCAAGTGAGTCTAATCGGTTGATGATAAGTGCCCCCCGATTTGGCCTATAAAAGAGCGAGCCATCGACACATTTAGCAATCAGTTTTCGATTCTGAAACAAACATGAAGACCTTTATTCTTTTGGCATTCTGTGCTCTGGCCGGTAACTCCTTCGACTAAGACTCCTGCTAATTGTTTAACTAATAAACTATCATTATTTCTGACAGCTTCGGCTTACCCCGTGAATGAGGCTGACCGCGTCAATGGCGAGAACGGCTGGTACGTTCCCCAGCAGGACGGCAGCTTCGAGTGGGTGGACAAGGACGTCGCAGAGGAGTGGATGGCACAGCAGGAGATTCTCGAGTCTCGTGGCCTGACCACCGTGCCGGTCACCTTCTACCTGTACACTTCCTCCAACCCCACCAAGGGCCAGAAGATCTCTGCCACCTCCAAGTCCATCGACAACTCCAACTTCAACGCCGGCAATCCCACTCGCTTCGTCATCCACGGCTGGACCCAGAGCTACACCGCTGGCATGAACAAGCAGATCCGCGCCGCCTGGCTGGGACAGGGAGACTACAACGTCATCGTCGTTGACTGGGCCCGTGCACGTTCCATCGACTACGCCACCTCTGTCATGGCTGTCTCTGCCACCGGCAAGAAGGTCGCCAACATGATCAACTTCCTGAACTCCAACTACGGCATGTCCCTGAACGATCTGTACGTCATTGGCCACAGTCTGGGAGCCCACGTTGCTGGCTACGCCGGCAAGAACACCAACGGACAGGTTTACACCATCATCGGTCTGGACCCCGCACTGCCCCTCTTCAGCTACAACTCCCCCAACAAGCGTTTGAACAGCAATGATGCCTGGTATGTCGAGTCCATCCAGACCAACGGCGGCCAACTGGGATTCCTGAAGCCCATCGGCAAGGGCGCCTTCTATCCCAACGGCGGCAAGAGCCAGCCCGGCTGCTTCATGGATGTCACCGGTGCCTGCTCCCACGGCCGCTCCACCACCTACTACGCCGAGGCTGTCGCCGAGGATAACTTCGGAACCATCAAGTGCGGCGACTACCAGTCTGCCGTCAACGACCAGTGCGGCAGCACCTACAGCGGTGTCCGCATGGGTGCCGACACCAATGCCTACATGGTTTCCGGTGACTTCTATGTGCCCGTGAACAGCAACTCCCCCTTCGGCATGATTAACTAAACGAACATTAATAAAAAGCCCTAAAACTGAAAACATTTCACTCGATTCGGGCACAAAGTTTAAACTTTCTGTGGGCCAAACATCTATTAAGATTTTGCTCGTAAATTAAGGCGAATATTACAGCTAAGACCTGAGAATTGTATTCCATAAATTAAATTTGCAGCTTCCTGTAGCAAAGCGAAAAGGTACACAAATTTAAGGGGAAAGCCTCTGACTTTGTGTAAATCTTTTCATTGGCCCACTTTGTTTGGTGAAAATGCTTTGGGGAAAACCCCGAAACAGCAGGTAGCCTTTTGGGTTGGCAGAAATGTGTCTAAAGTTTGCCACAAAGCGTGGCGCTTCCTGATGCAGTTAGCTAGACTCAATGGCATTGCAGTGGCAGAGCAAGTTGGTATCCAGCTGCTGCCAAATAGCCGGCAAATGGTACACAAAGCTGCGTCCTTTGGGAGGGGAGCGATGGGAATGCTTTCGCAGCTAAATATTTACTCAGCCAAGACCAGAAATAACTTTTGGTGAACTCTTTTTCCCCTTTTACTCGGTTTGCCGCTCTTGCTTTTGCCAGTCTTCACTCATGGCTGCTTGAACCTCAAACCCCAAACCGCATTTATCTTTAGCAATGTCGTCAGAGGCACTTTTTGCCACCTTTTGCGGCATGTTTGTAATTATAATTAATGAGCAGCCCAACAGGCGCAAATTTACTCGGGGCAAAGTCAACAGTCGCAACATCTACATTGTAGTTGGCCCAGAGAAGAGAGCAGGCAGCGTTGAAGCTTGTGTGTGTGGCAAGTGCTTAGCTCTCCGTATGTCTTGTATTTAAATACGGAGAGAGACGTCTGCCCGGCAGGCAGTCCTTGTGCCCCAATTAGCTCATGTCGAGCGATGGCTGCAAAAATATGCCAAGTACAAAATGTGCGCAAAAGCATGTGCAGCGTTCCATATATGAGGATAAAGATTGAAGCTCCTCTTCAGATAGTTAATTATCTCTAGGAATATATAAATAAATTTACGTTTACCTAAGTACCCCCAAAGTAGGGGACTTTTATTCATAACATGTTTAACCTTCACCCTGAAAGTATTTCCAACACAAAAGAGCAACAAAATTTATTTGCCTCAAATGCTTATTTATGGGTTCAGGAATTTATTGTTTTTTCCCGGGGCCCAGGATGAAATTGAATTTTATTGTGGCTCAAATCCCTATTATGCGTGTGTGGTCGACCCTTGATTTGTGGCTTGAGGTCCACCCACACGAAACCACTGGCCAAAAGCGATTTCAACTTATCGCAGAAGTACCCAAAAATGTTGCTCTGATCTGTGGCCCACTCACGATGACATAATCCGCTGCGAAGTGAATCCGCTTCCCGTGGGGCAAATTGGATATGCAAATTGGTCCGTGTTGCCATTTAATTTGCTTAATCAAACGTAGCTGAACGTTTATCAGTCCCCCGGGCACGTGCCACATGAAATGCGACACTTTTCAAAATGCGATTAATTTGAAAATGTTCATTGAATCTGTCATCGACTGCGATGCCACAGACCCAACTCCTTGGGGGTCTTTGTGGTCGGTGCTGTGTCCACAAAGGCAACTCCGGGCAAATAGAACAAGGGCTGGGACCATTTTTTGGTTGTGGTTTCGCTCCCTTTTTGTGGTCATATTTGCGTTATTAATTGAATTAATCTCACAGTGAGGGAGCCTGAAAATATGCAACAGCTTTTCACCGATGAGTGGGAGTGATGTAATTTATTTTCAAGCACTCCAATTATCGCGTTGGCTGGGACGGTAACAAAAGTGAGAAGTCAATTAATGCCCAGGTGCCAGGTCAAATGTACCGGGAACGGTTCCAACTATTGTTGGAACCAGCTGCAAGTGCTTTTTCCACCAGAACATTCCACGACAAGGCGAAGCCGCTCAAATGCATTGAAGTGTTAAATTAAATGCCCATTTAATGACGCAAACAATTAAGCCCACTCGCCGTGGCTTACATGAGATTACGTTGGTCAGTTGGGCGCAGTTTGAATTATTTCTATGGGCGGTAGAGGGCCTCCCGGCGTAATTGATAGCTGCCGACAGATAGGCAAAACTTCTGATAGCGTTCGCTCTTTGTGCGATTGGAGACCCAGGTGGGTCTAAGGTACTCATTGCCACTCCCAAAATATACACGAATCACCATGGGTCCCCATTTTGGCTAGACACTTGACAGACCCCACCACAATAATAATAATATTCGCGAATCGTGCGGGAATGAAAGGCAATTGAAAAGTCAATCAATAGATAAATATTCCATCTGATTCGGCATTCCAGAAAGAAAACAAAAAACAACTTGCAGCGGGGGTGCTATCAGATGGTCGGCCGGTCATATTCTAAGTAGAATGTCCCCCACAAAGTGAGCCTAATCGGACGCCGATAAGTTTTGCCACCGGTTCGCCCTATAAAAGACCGAGGTGTCGACCTATTCGGCAATCAGTTTTCGGTTAAACAAGAACATGAAGACTTTCATTCTTTTGGCACTTTGTGCTCTGGCTGGTAAGTCCTTCGACACATGCCCCCCCAAAATATTTCTTAGCTAACGAATTACTATTATGTCTGACAGCTTCGGCCTATGCTTTGGACGAGGCTGACCGCGTCAATGGCGAGAACGGCTGGTATGTTCCCCAGCTGGATGGCACCTTCGAATGGGTTGACATGGATGTCGCAGAGGATTGGATGGACAAGCAAGAAGCTTTGGAGTCGCGCGGTCTGACCACTGTGCCCGTCAAGTTCTACCTGTACACTTCCTCCAACCCCACCAAGGGCAAGAAGATCACCGCCACCAAGAAGTCCGTTGATGCCTCTAACTTCAACGCCGCCCACCCCACCCGTTTCGTCATCCACGGCTGGACCCAGAGCTACGTCGCTGGCATGAACAAGAACATCCGCGCCGCCTGGCTGGGACATGGAGACTACAACGTCATCGTCGTTGACTGGGCCCGTGCACGTTCCGTGGACTACGCCACCTCTGTCATGGCTGTCTCTGCCACCGGCAAGAAGGTCGCCAAGATGATCAACTTCCTGCGCTCCGACTACGGCATGTCCATGGATGACCTCTACGTCATTGGCCACAGCCTGGGCGCCCACGTCGCTGGCTATGCTGGCAAGAACACCGACGAGAAGGTGCACACCATCATCGGTCTGGACCCCGCACTTCCCCTCTTCAACTACAACAAGCCCAGCAAGCGTTTGAACAGCGAAGATGCTCACTATGTGGAGTCCATCCAGACCAACGGTGGCACCCTCGGCTTCCTGAAACCCATCGGCAAGGGAGCTTTCTACCCCAACGGAGGCAAGACCCAGCCCGGCTGCCCCCTGGACGTTACTGGCGCCTGCTCCCACGGCCGCTCCACCACCTACTACGCCGAGGCTGTCGCCGAGGATAACTTCGGAACCATCAAGTGCAACGACTACGAGGCAGCCGTCTCCAAGGAGTGCGGCAGCACCTACAGCAGCGTCCGCATGGGAGCCGACACCAATGCCTACATGGTTTCCGGTGACTTCTATGTGCCCGTGAACAGCAAGGCCCCCTTCGGCATGATTCACTAAACGAACCGAACATGAATAAAACCTTAATTCAATCCAACTGAAAAATCCAACAAATTTCTCAAAAATCACTCGGGGCCATTAGGGGCAGGAATTGCCTTGACAGTTCTTCAATGAACTTCCCTATCAGGCCAATCAAGTCATAAACCTTAATGTCGTCCAAAGACCTATCAAGATAAGCCATAAATTGCGCTGAATTTGCTCATAAACTAGTCCTCGTCATCATAACTTTATGGCCATTTATGACAGCACTGTGCCACTTCAAGTAGATTTCTTAGCTGATTTATTACTTATTGTTCAGAAA
Organism: Drosophila subobscura; assembly: GCF_008121235.1. Lineage (NCBI taxonomy): Eukaryota > Metazoa > Arthropoda > Insecta > Diptera > Drosophilidae > Drosophila > Drosophila subobscura. Next base: position 22,043,135 of record NC_048533.1, on the reverse strand, counting down.
ATGTTTAATTGACTGGCGATCATTGTAGCGAGGTTCTACTGTTTTTGAGGGGTTATCTACCAAAAGGCTTTCCTAGGAATGCAAGAACTTATGTGAAGTACGGGCTACATATGTACATACATATGTGCAATGCATGTGCAATGCAAATCAGCTGGAGACTATTTGGAAGGGCTGACAGGCCGAACTTGCCGTTCAGCAAAGCTTAAACAGAGAGCAAGAGAGCCAGAGAGCGCGATATCAGAAATGCGTGAGTGCAGCTCAGCGCTGCTGCTGAGCGTGCACGAACGTGCATGCACGAATAAGGCGGGATAGATAGACGAAAGAACGGCCGCTGCCGCGCGCAAGCATGTGTACACATGCTGCTCAGCTTCTACCTGTACAGTTATATTTCAATTTCGCTATTCCCTTTTCAGCGCATCAGGCAAACCTTTCGCGGTGCTTCTTTCGCGTCGCTACTGTGGCCTACCTGCTTACAGAGCTATCCCTCTCTTTCATTCCTACGCCAGGGTACGTTACACAAAAGCTACCCACAAAAGTGCAAAGAAGCAAAGCGTACCGTGGTTCAAGAGACAATGATTATGGGAATACAATATACAGTTCGTTTTTAATTAAATTTAAAATGTGTATGTATGTACATACATGTACATATGTACATACATATTATTCTTTGCAACAATAATAAATATATAGTTACAAGGTAGGGATTTCATGGCTAAATATTGGCAACCAACCAACATAGCAAATACAAAAAAAAACTATAAATATTTTATTTCCAACAAAAACAAAATATTATTTCATTATAAGTCAAGTCATGGGAACGATGGATCTGCTAAAGTTGTACAATTAAAGCCAAAATTCCTTTCTTATCCTACTTGCCATGGGTTTTCCCATTCAAGTGCGGGATATTCCTAAATATCAACTATTCTTATCTACCTCGCCGCGGATATGACGGAGCTGTTATCAATGCTAATTTGAATCCGCGTAGCCCCACAATCATATTGTTGGATCAAAAATAGCTCTAAAGTGTTTACTTGCATTAAATTGCGATAGCTAGGGGGTCTATATAAGACTGAGAATGGCCACTGGACAGCACAATTGGTCAAGACCCCAATATGAAACTGTTATTTGTTCTAGCAGCCTTGGTGGCAGCAGGTGAGTTCTCCTCAAATATTACCCTGAAAGTAATTCCAATAATAAAAACATTTTGCAGTGAGTGCCCTTCCCGTTGACGATCGTGTCAATGGTGAGAATGGCTGGTTCATCCCCAAGCTCGATGGCAACTTCGAGTGGATGGATATGGCCGATGCCGAGGAGCTGCTTTCCGGAGACGATCAAATGGAGGGTCGCATCAGCACCAACGCCGTTAACTTCTATCTGTACACCAAGTCCAACCCCACCTCCAGGCAGGAAATCAAGTCTGATGCTTCCTCCATCAGTGGATCCCACTTCAACAGGAACCATGGCACCCGTTTCGTCATCCACGGCTGGACCCAAAGTGCCCAGGACGACATGAACACCCGCATCACCAAGGCTTGGCTGTCCCGCGGAGACTACAACGTGATTGTTGTGGACTGGGCTCGTGCACGCTCCGTTGACTACGCTTCCTCCGTGCTGGCTGTTCCTGGTGCCGGTGCTAAGGTCGGAGACATGATCAAGTACCTGAACGAACAGCACGGCATGTCCCTGGACAACCTGGAGGTCATTGGACACAGTCTGGGAGCCCATGTCGCTGGCTATGCCGGCAAGACTGTTGGCAGCGGTCGCATCCATGCCATTGTCGGTCTAGACCCCGCCCTGCCCCTCTTCAGCTACGACTCGCCCAGCAAGCGTCTCAGCACCTCCGATGCCTGGTATGTGGAGTCCATCCAGACCAACGGCGGCACCCTCGGCTTCCTGAAGCCCATTGGCAAAGGTGCTTTCTACCCCAACGGCGGCAAGACTCAGCCCGGCTGCGGCCTTGATCTGACCGGCTCCTGCTCCCATGGCCGTTCCGTCACCTATTACGCAGAGGCCGTCACCGCGGACAACTTTGGATCCATCAAGTGCGGCAACTACGAGGCAGCCGTCAACAACCAGTGCGGCAGCACCTACAGCAGCGTCCGCATGGGTGGCGTCACCAATGCCTACATGGTTTCCGGTGACTACTACGTTCCCGTCAATAGTGCAGCTCCATTCGGCAAGGTGAATTGAACCCCATGATCCCCCCTATTCAAGCAATAAATTGATTAAAAGTTATAAAGAAAAGTACATATCTGGTTTGTGGCATATTTGCAAACATTTTCTCTCGAAAGAGAGTCTTGGTTGGGTTATTTTCTCGTAGAGGCAGATCACAGATCTCTTGTTGATCCAACTTAAAATAATTATGTTGAAGCATATAAAAGCTACCCGTAAACAAAGATGTTCTCACCTTAATCGGCTCTTCAGCTATTAAGTTATGAACAAAGAACTAATCAGGGTACCCCACTGCTGTTATTATTTTCCCAAAATAGTTCAACAAGCCATTGATAAATAATGAAAACAAAAAGGAATAGTTTTATCATTTATGTAGATCTTTTAAGATATCAAAAGTTTCGACGCTTCCCTATCAGTCCTACGTGTGCTGTACAATCACAGAGTATTCAAAACGAACGCTAATTATGGCCCCATAAGAGTGTTAAAAACCCAAGTGTCCAATACTGTTGTGATTTCCATGCTTATCAGCTACCGAGCTAAGGACATGTACGGTTATCAATAATATTTTTAATCCAGCTAAAGCTACTATCTGATTGTTGTACAAAAGAGAGTTCTTGAGTGGTTACTTGTATTAAAGGGCGATTAGTTGGGGGCCTATAAAAGGCAGGGAATGGCTACTGAACGCCACAATTGGTTGAGACTCCAATATGAAAGTGTTCTTTGTTCTAGCAGCCTTGTTGGCAGCAGGTGAGCTCTCCTCAAATACTAAACCAAAAGAACTATTAAGACTAACAAAGGTATTCTCTCAGTTACTGCCCTGCCCGTTGAGGAGCGCATCAATGGCGAGAATGGCTGGTTCATCCCCAAGGTGGATGGCAGCTTCGAGTGGATGGAGCTGAAGGATGCCGAGGAGCTGCTTTCCCGCGGCGAGCAAATGGAGGGTCGCATCAGCACCAACGCTGTCAAGTTCTACCTCTACACCAGGTCCAACCCCACTGATGGCAAGGAAATCAAGTCCACGGCATCGTCTATCGGAGGATCCCACTTCAACAAGGACCATGGCACCCGTTTCGTCATCCACGGCTGGACCCAAAGTGCCCAGGACGACATGAACACCCGCATCACCAAGGCTTGGCTGTCCCGCGGAGACTACAACGTGATTGTTGTGGACTGGGCCCGTGCCCGTTCCGTTGATTACGCTTCCTCTGTGCTGGCTGTTTCCGGAGCAGGCAGCAAGGTCGGAGAGATGATCAAGTACCTGAACGAGCATCACGGCATGTCTCTGGACAGCTTGGAGGTCATCGGACACAGTCTGGGAGCTCAGGTTTCTGGCTACGCTGGCAAGACTGTTGGCAAGGGACGCATCCACTCCATTGTCGGTCTGGACCCTGCTCTGCCCCTGTTCAGTTACGACAAGCCCGACAAGCGTCTCTCCAGCGATGATGCCCACTATGTGGAGTCCATCCAGACCAACGGCGGCAAACTGGGATTCCTAAAGCCCATCGGCAAGGGAGCTTTCTATCCCAACGGCGGCAAGAACCAGCCAGGATGTGGTGTGGATGTTACTGGCTCCTGCTCCCACGGTCGCTCCGTTCTGTACTACGCTGAGGCCGTCACCGAGGACAACTTTGGAACCGTCAAGTGCCACGACTACGAGGCAGCTGTGGCCAAGGAGTGCGGCAGCACCTACAGTAGCGTCCGCATGGGTGCCGTGACCAATGCCTACATGGTCGATGGTGACTTCTATGTGCCCGTGAACAGCAAGGCTCCATTCGGCAAAATCGAATAGAGATCTGTGCCTTCTCGCAACAACAGTAACCAGAGCAAAGCTTCATTCGTTGCGACCGAATAGAGACCTCTGCTCAACCAACTCAATAAATATGTTGAAAAATTTGAAATCAAATCATCTTCACTTTTGCTTAACTGAAAATGTGTTCCCAAAAGGTTCAACCTCAAACCTAGTTACTTCTTTTGTTAAAATAATTGGAAAGTATTGTACTTTGTGTGTGGAAGCATTTGCAGTTGCAGTTTTCCGGGTATCTACAATTTCTCAATAAATACAAAATAAAGAACAAAATTGCATCGGAGATTTACTGAATGAAAGGCTCTAGCCAAACATTGGAAGGCTTTCTTGAGGCTTCCAAATTCTCTTCCGCTTTCCGTGATCCTCTTTAGTTTGAATTGAATCATAATTACGATTTCCTTTCACTTAGTTTATTCTATAAAAATAAACAAGATAAAGACCTGGGGACCCCTGAACCCCACCACGTCATATTCTCGCACCCGAGTCAAAGTTCCAAGTACAAACAATTTTCATTGAGAACATCTATATATCAGCAAAGCTGGGGAAATGAGTTGTTATCAAGTGAAGTTCTAATCTTAGTATCTGCGCATTATCTGATCGTTTCAGAAATGAGATTTCTCAAGTGTTTTCCGCTTGGACTCGTTCGATGATTAAAAAGCGATTAGCTTGCACCTATAAAATGACGGAGTACCCCACCTCTCCATACCACAAATTGGTGAGATTCCAGAATGAAAGTGTTATTTGTTCTAGCAGCCTTACTGGCAGCAGGTGGGTGCCAAAGGAAAATATCCAGAGGATAGCCAATACCCATAACAAGGCATTTTCTTCCAGCCTGTGCCCTGCCGATTGAGGAGCGCATCAATGGCGAGAACGGCTGGTACGTTCCCCAGGTTGATGGCAGCTTCAAGTGGATGGAGCTGAAGGATGCCGAAGAGCTGCTGGCCAACGCCGAGCAAATGGAGGGCCGCGCCAGCAATGACGTCCGTTTCTACCTCTACACCAGATCCAACCCCACTGATGGCAAGGAAATCAAGGCTGAGGCCTCCTCCGTTGACGATTCCCACTTCGACAAGGACCACGGCACCCGCTTTGTCATCCATGGATGGAATGGACGTTACACCGATGACATGAACACCCGCATCACCAAGTCCTGGCTGTCAAAGGGCGATTACAACGTGATTGTCGTGAACTGGGACCGTGCACAATCCATTGACTACGCTTCCTCTGTGCTGGCTGTTCCCGCGGCAGGTGAAAAGGTCGGAGAGATGATCAATTATCTGCATGAGCATCATGGCTTGTCTCTGGACAGCCTGGAGGTCATCGGACACAGCCTGGGAGCCCATGTCGCTGGCTATGCTGGCAAGAAAGTTGGCGACCATCGCGTCCACACCATTGTGGGTCTTGACCCTGCCCTGCCTCTGTTCAGTTACGATAAGCCCGACAAGCGTCTCTCCAAAGATGATGCCTTCTATGTTGAGTCCATCCAGACCAACGGCGGCAAACTGGGTTTCCTCAAGCCCATCGGCAAGGGCGCCTTCTACCCCAATGGTGGCAAGAAGCAGCCAGGATGTGGTGTGGATGTGACTGGCTCCTGCTCCCACGGTCGCTCCGTTCTGTACTACGCTGAGGCCGTCACCGAGGACAACTTCGGAACCGTCAAGTGCCACGACTACGAGGCAGCTGTGGCCAAGGAGTGCGGCAGCACCTACAGCAGCATCCGCATGGGTGCGGTGTACAATGCCTACATGGTTGAGGGTGACTTCTATGTGCCCGTGAACAGCAAGGAGCCTTTCGGCAAGATTGAATAGGAATTCGCACACTCATGGAGTGAATAAAATGAAACAAAGAAACGAACTTGAAGAGTGTCCATTTGTGTACCATCATTATCTGCATCTAGATACGGGGCTGTGGGGGTTCTAATCAACGTATTTTGCGTACGTCAGAGACTGAGCGCAGGGGGGACGAGCCTCGCAATCCCACAATCCACACACTCGAGGAAATTGGAGTCGCATTTGAAGAGAGTCTATTTTGGCTCAATGTGGGGAAGAAAACATTACTCTTGAGTTGAATTTTGTTATTGAGAGCTTCGATCATAAGGATGCAGATAAAAACCAAGTGGAGACGTGTGCCCTGTGCAAATCTATTTTTCTCTATTTATACGATTCGATTATGGCAGATATTCAATAATGATTTCGCAACAAGTAGCCTGACGGATTGATAAGACATTTGATTGACCGCAAAGTGGTGCGGTTGCTATATGATAATGCCTCTCGGATCGCGTCATGTGTAACCGAAAGCCTGAAACGTATCGGGAACGTGAACTACACGAGGCAGAAATAAAACCCTTCAAATCGAATCAATCTAGATGGACATTCTACTTAGTGCAAATTGCCAAAAACACATGTTCCACTCTTCAGGTTCCCCCGTCCAACGACCGTTCGTTCGAGTCCCTTATCGGTTGGGTGGGTCTATAATGGCGTGAGTGGCCACAGACCATCCAGTGTCCGTATCTCGAGTGTCCGCGCTTCAAAGTGTCTGAGATTCAATCTGGCGACTCGATTCTGATCCATATAAAGGGAACGCCGGTGTGGGCACAAATCGTCAGTTGAACGTTTCGTTGCCATGATCATGAAACTGCTTTTGGCTTTGGCTTTCTGCCTTCTGGCAGGTAAGTTAAATCTTTAGAAGATCCCAAGATCCAATCCAATTAAACCTATACTTCCCCCATCCATAGTTAACGCTGTTGAGGTGCGCGAGAACGGAGAAAATGGCTGGTATGTGCCACAGGCCGATGGCACCATGGAGTGGATGGACAGGGATGTGGCCGAGGCCTTCCTGGAGGCTCATGCCGAGAAGGAGGCACGCAACGTGCTCAACCCGGTGACCTTCTACCTGTACACCCAATCGAATCGCGGCTGGGCCCAGGAGATCAAGGCCTCCTCGTCGGTGATCTCTTCGTCCTACTTCAACCCCAACAACCCCACGCGCTTCACCATCCACGGCTGGTCCTCCAGCGCCGATGAGTTCATCAACTACGGAGTCCGCGATGCCTGGTTCACCCATGGAGACATGAACATGATTGCCGTCGACTGGGGACGTGCCCGCTCCGTCGATTATGCCTCCTCCGTGCTGGCTGTGCCCGGCGTTGGTGAGCAGGTGGCGAATCTGATCAACTTCATGCGCGACAACCACGGCTTGAACCTCGGCAACACGATGGTCATTGGCCACAGCCTGGGCGCCCATGTGTCCGGCTATGCCGGCAAGAACGTGAGGAACGGCCAGCTGCACACCATCATCGGCCTGGACCCCGCCCTTCCCCTCTTCAGCTACGACTCGCCCAACAAGCGTTTGAACAGCAACGATGCCTGGTACGTGGAGTCCATCCAGACCAACGGCGGCAACCTCGGCTTCCTCAAGCCCATCGGCAAGGGCGCCTTCTACCCGAACGGCGGCAAGTCCCAGCCCGGCTGCGGCCTGGACATCACCGGCTCCTGCGCCCACAGCCGCTCTGTGACCTACTACGCTGAGGCTGTCTCCCGGGACAACTTCCCCACCATGCGTTGCGGCAACTACGAGTCGGCTGTGTCCAGCAACTGCGGCAGCTCCTACAGCTCCGTGAAGATGGGCGCCACGGCCAATGCCTACATGGTGTCCGGCGACTATTATGTTCCCGTGCGCAGCGATGCTCCCTATGGCATGGGCAACTAAATCGATTTGCAATCAACAAATAAACTAAGCAAAAGCTCAAGCCAAAAGCTCTCGCACTCTCTCTCTCGAACATACAAGGCGAAAACGTTACTCGCTGCTCGCTCCACTCTCTCTCTCGCTACCCGAAAGCTCTTTTTTTTCAGGCAAAAGCTTTTCTGCAAGGGGATTTAAATCTTTGCGATTAGAAACGATCTAATCTCGGTGTTGCTGTTGTTGCCCTGATTTCGATTCCGGATCGATTTTGGGCAGACGGAAGGTATAAATACCGGCGACAGGTGTAGCTACCGAACCATTTAAATTTTCCATGCGAACGATGAGATTGTGTTTCCTTTTGCTGGTCTGCGTGATAGCAGGTGAGACTTTGCACTCCAGCCGCGGCATCCGTGGTGCAATTCAATGACAAAACACTTTTCTGCAGTGAATGCCTGGCCCATTGAGGATCTGTCGCTGCGCGTGAGCGGCGGCAATGGCTGGTATGTGCCCCAGACGGACGGCTCCCTGCGCTGGGTGGGCAGGTTCGAGGGCGAACGAGAATTGGCCCACTACGAGGCACAGGAGGCGATCATGGGTCGCCTGTCCACGAACACGGTGAACTTTTATCTGTACACGCTGAGGAATACCAATGCGGGGCAGCAGATCAAAGCCACTCGTGCCTCCATTGATGCCTCCAACTTTAATCCTGAGAATCCCACGAGGTAAGCTCCTACTTTAGCTCATAGTCAGAGTGAATCTGGAACAGTGCTTTTGCAGGATCACCATTCACGGCTGGAATGCCAACTACAAGGATGGTGTCAACACCAAGATTGCCGCCGCCTGGTTCCAGATGGGAGACTACAACATGATTGCCGTCGATTGGGTGCGTGGCCGCTCCCTGGAGTACGCCTCTTCCGTTTCCGCTGCCTCTGGTGCTGGCAAGAAGATCGCTGCTCTGATCGATTTCCTGGTGCTGGAATACGGCATGTCCCTGGATACCCTCGAGGTGGTGGGCTTCAGTCTGGGCGCCCACGTGGCCGGACACACTGCCAAGCAAGTCAAATCGGGAGAGGTTGGTAAGGTTGTGGGTCTGGATCCTGCCATGCCGCTGATCAGCTACAGCAACACGGCGAAGCGTCTGTCCAGCGATGATGCCAAATATGTGGAGTCCATCCACACAGCTGGCGGTACCATGGGCTTCACCAAGCCCATTGGCAAGGCTGCCTTCTACGTGAACGGTGGCAAGTCGCAGCCGGGCTGCGGCCTTGACATCACCGGCAGTTGCGCCCACACCCGCGCCGTCACCTACTACGTGGAGTCTCTGCTGTGGAACAACTTCCCCACCAAGCGTTGCGACACCTACAAGGAGGCCAACAAGAATGCCTGCGGCGACAAGTACAGCTCCGTGCTGATGGGCGCCACAGTGAACATATTCGTGGCCGAGGGCATCTTCTATGTGCCAGTGAACAAAGAGTCGCCCTTCGGTCTGGGAGAGCCGTTGGAGGAGTCCACAACTCTGGCTCCTGCCAGGCCCACAACTGTCGCTGATGACTCCACAACTGCTGAGGATTCGACTACTGCCGATGATTCGAGCACTGTTACTTCTGAAGTTGTAGAAGATTCGACGACTGCTGCAGCTGAAGAAGATTCCACCACCGCAGCCCCTGAGGAAGGAGGAGATGACTCTTCCACCGCTGCCCCTGAAGATGATTCTACCACTGACGGTTCAGGGGATTCTACAACCGCTGCCCCAGAAGACGACTCCACCACTTCTGCCCCAGAAGAGGGAGGAGATGACTCCACCACCGCTGCACCAGAAGATGATTCCACTACCTCACCACCTGAGGAAGATTCCACCACTGACGCCCCAGTGAAAGATTCCACCACTGCTGTCACAGAGGATGAAGATTCTACCACAGCTGCACCTGAAGATGACTCCACAACTGAAGCTCCAGAAGATGATTCTACCACCGAAGCCCCAGAGGAAGATTCCACCACTGACGCCCAAGAAGATTTGGAAGATGATACCACCACCGCAGCCCCTGAAGAAGATTCTACTACTTCTGCCCCAGAGGAAGATTCCACCACGGCTGCCACAGAGGAAGATTCTACCACTGAAGCTTCAGAGGAAGATTCTACCACAGCTTCACCTGAAGATGATTCCACCACTGAAGCTCCAGAGGAAGATTCCACCACTGCTGTTACAGAAGATGGAGAAGAGGTCTCTACCACTGCTGTCCCAGAGGAAGATTCTACCACTGACGCCTCAGAGGAAGATTCTACCACTGCTGTCACAGAAGATGGAGAAGAAGATTCCACCACTGACGCCCAAGAGGAAGATTCTACTACTTCTGCACCCGAGGAAGATTCCACTACTTCTGCATCTGAAGAAGATTCCACAACTGACGCCCCAGAAGAAGATTCCACCACTGACGCCCAAGAGGAAGACTCCACTACTTCAGCACCTGAAGAAGATTCCACTACTTCTGCACCTGAAGAAGATTCCACCACTGACGCCTCAGAGGAAGACTCCACCACTTCCGCCCCCGAAGAAGACTCCACCACAGCTTTCACAGAGGAAGATTCCACCACCGCTGTCACAGTCGATGGTGAAGATGATTCCACCACCGAAGCTCCTGTCACAGAAAATCCCACAACAACGACACCCGAAGACATCAACACACCGATAACCGATGCCCCTGGAGAGCGTCCCTCAACCGATGGCCCCGAAGATAACGATGTCTCGGGCAAGACCAAGAACATTTACATTTTCAACTTGTTTCTGATAAACGTCAAAGTCAACAAGAACTAAAACTATACAGTTCCTAACCTAACCAACTGAGCCCTGAACCGTGGGCGTGTTTCATTTCACAATAAATCCAAAAGCAATATGCAGAACATTTCCACATAAGCGTTTCAATTAATTGAAAGTCCTAAGGTCCTTGCAGACACGCCCATGAACTTAATGGGTATTCAATTTGATTTTAATTACGAATCAAACATCTTTTGAAGTTTCTGGGCCCCAGTTGGGACTGGAACTACTCGTATTCCTTTGTCGTGGAAGGCCAACTGGTGACGCACACACCCAAATTCCTTTGTGAGTCAAATCTGATTGCTGCTACTGCCACTTATCTGGTGGTCTAGCACTCGTACGTTTCCCAGTACTTTAGGGCATAATCAGTTCAAGCAACCAGCTGATTAAGAGGCAGCAACAGACATTTGCTTCGCTTATCGCATTTAGACCCAAAATTCACTTCTGCTGCTGGCCCAAAAGTCACTTCTGCTGCTGGCCAATAACTTTTGCCAAAAGTCCCAGCCACCAAAATAGAACAAACTTAAGCATCAGCTTCCCATTTAATTAGATTTATTGCAGCAGAACCAATTATCGGCGGGGAAGTCGGCAAATTGTGAGATAATTTATTGTGCATGAGGAATCACTCCTCTTGCTCGGTGGCGCAGATGTGTTGCTCGTCGAAAGCACAGCCCCTTAGTGTGGTCTCGAAATAACTGCCTTGTTCGCAGGACTGTTCCACGAGCTGCCCCTCGATGCATGCCACATAGCCAGCACAGTCCTGGGGATCAGCCGTCCGTCTGCCCTCAATGCATCTGCCTTTGGCACCACATCGGCAGTTGCTGTGACAAATTTTTAGATCATCGTTGAAGCATTCCAGCAATCCCGGATGGAAGTACTCTCCGCTGCCACAGCTATTGGCTACAAACAACCCATTGACACAGGCCAAGTAACCCCCACAGTTCTCGGCATCCTGCATCAGTTCTCCCTCCGTGCAGCCTGGCTTCTGGGGCACACAAACTTCATCCTCGTCGATGAGGCAGCCACTTGCTGTGGCATTGAAGTAGCTGCCAGGATCACACTTTAGTTGCACGAGCTCCTGGCCCACACACTGCTGGTAACCGGCACAATCTTCAGGATCTTCTACCATCTCGCCCTCGGTGCACTTTCGCACAGTTGGCAGACAAATTCCCTCCGAGTCGATCAAGCAAAGTTCTATTTTGGCATCAAAGTAGCTGCCGCTGGGGCACTGCTCTGCGACAAACTCTCCATCGATGCACTTTAGGTATCCGGCGCAGTTGTTGGGATCCACATCAAGGTCCCCTTCCTTGCACTTTTCGGGCGGTGCCACACAGATGCCATTCACATCGATAATACAGATCTTGAGGCTGGAGTTGAAGTAACTGCCACTGGCGCACTTCTGCTCCTCGAGCTCTCCATCGTTGCACTTTAGGTATCCGGCACAGTCATTCGGATCGGCTTGGAGCTCTTCTTCCGTGCAACTCTCGGCAGACACGCAGATGCCATCCGCATCTACAACACACATGTTATAGCTCACATCGAAGTAGCTTCCCTTCTGGCACTTTTCCTTCACTAAAACTCCGTTCACACACTGCAGGTAACCAGCGCAATCTTCGGGGTTCGCTTGGAGCTGCTCATCTGTGCACCTCGCTTGCAGGGGCGCACAGGAAACATTCCCATCCACGAGACAGTTTTTCGAGGTCAGATTATAGTAACCGCCAACGTCACACTTTTGCTGCACAAAGTATCCACCGATGCACTGCAAATATCCGGCACAATCCGTGGGATCCTCTGCCAACTCCAGTTCGGAGCATTTACTGGCTGCTGGCTTGCAGATGCCCTGGTCATCGATGACGCACACCTCATAGCTGGCCTCGAAGTAGGCTCCTTCGGGGCACTGCTGATGCAGGATGACCGAATCGAGGCACTGATAATAGCTGCCACAGTCCTGGGGATCGACTTCCACGGAGCCTTCCATGCACTTGCTGAGGTCCCTAACGATGGCAGGTAGCGATGGACTTGGCAGCAGACATACGAGTAGCAATGTCCAGAGGGTTAGCGATATCCTGGGCAATCCATCTCGTATCTCACCGTGGTAAAACATTCGCACTTGATGCGACTTTCTCATTTTTCTTAGCTCTAAAACTAAAACAGCAAACATCGCAGAATGCACTTTTATATGCCAGAACCATTACCATAATGGGTAGTCCGACTGCAGTGTTTCTGCCAGAGATAAGATCGAATGCTGGACGTTATCTGTACACCACTCGAATGGGAAAACTCAAGAGAACAATGCAACGGACAGCGGACAGCTGACTCAGCGGACAGCGGACAGCGGACAGATGACTCAACGCAAAGTCTTTTCTTTTGCATAAGAAAATACGAGAGGGAATTCTCGGGTAGCTTCGGGCACATGCCGGAGTCAAAAGGGTTAGTCAAACGATTCTTTCACAACCCAAATCTGAAATGTTCAACCCAATGAATGACAATGCTGAGGGGCTCCGAATTCAAGCTGCCGAGTGATTTGCATATATTTTCTTTGGGGCAAGTTTTCTCCCACTTGTTCGAGCTTGTTTCCGCTTGAAGTTCTGCATATGGTCGACAAATTAACATCATAAAAGGACAGAGCGAACCCCCATCTCCCCTGGGGCATTTGTTGCTTTTGTGTGAAGGTCGCACATGGCAGGCACATCATCTGTCAGTCGCCTTCCGGGCTCATTATTCACTTTTGCCGGGCGCCAAGACACGTCCTTAAAGCTTCCTTAAGCTCAAATGACCCTACACAATCCTTGTGAATCCCATGTTCCCTCTCCTTCTGCGCTTAGTTAATTTATCAAAGCTCAACTCATTTGATTCGTTGCCATTTTCTAGGGTTTTTAGGTTTCACTTTTCGCTCGATTTTGTTCGATTGTTGTTGGGGGTCACGAAAACCTTTTGGAGAATTCCACAATGGCTGCGGTCAGGACCAACAAAAAGAACAGGCAAATATCACAAGCATCTGTGGCAGCAATAAATATTCCGTTTGTTGCTCAAAGGGAAATCGTTTGGGTTGCCCTTTTTTCGGGAGGGTTGGTAGAAATTTTTAAACACGCTCATTCAAACGTTTTCCCCAATGACCGAAAGAAAAACACAGAACTAATGTTTCCTGATGCTTCCACCTAATGATACTCGTCCTCGTCGGGCAGTGAAAAGTCGTGCCTGGAAGTGTGTCAACTAACAATTGTCAGCGTCCTGGGAATAGCCCTCCTACCTAGCTTCACTCGTGGAACTCTGCTAAGGTGCAATTCTGCCACAGCAAAGGGCATGCCAGTGAAGTGAAATTGAAACGCCATTCAACGGTCGAGCTGTGTCCGCAGTTTTGCACTTTAATGGACTCGGGGAGATGCCCTTGCTGGGACATAATGAAGCCGATGGAGTTGTATTTAACAGCAGAAATAATTCACCAGGTGTGGGGCAGTGTCAAGGCTCGCATGTCCTGCAAATTAAAGCAGAAACTCGCTCACTCTGCTTTGAAGCAAATGCGAAAATGCTCATAAAATTACAAATTTAGCTGAATTAATTTTTGATTACATTTTATTACCGGCTGGGCGTAGGGGCCAAAGCCCCGTCGCATGCGTGGTCAAAAAAGGCTTCTGCTGGTTTTTCCCAAGCAGATTTTTTTACATTTCCACATGCATGAACACTTCTTCACTTCACTTGAGTTGAGTTCTTGTTGCTTACAATCGAAAAGTGGAATTCGACGAAACACTTGAGGCTGCCAAACAGAAGAGAAATTTTCTATCGCAGAGATGTTGAGCATATTTGGACAAGAAAGGACAAGAAGTCAAACAAAGAACCGGCAGCAGCTTAGCCGAAAGGCAACAAAATGTTGATGGATTTTCTCCTTTTTAATAATTTCTTATACTTCAATGGGGGCTGTTGAGACATTACACATACGCACCATTAGCAGCGAGATGTTTTCATGCTTGTTGCATGAACACGCTTCTCTTCCGGTCTACATATTTATAAGAACATTTGCATATCATTGGCAGCCCCAGCTCTAAAGCCCAGCATAAATCTGCGCGCCTTGAGCTCGAAAAAAAAAGAAAAAATGAATAAATTCTGCAGCAAAGAAAAAATGTAAGCCGTAAAAAAAACGTTGAATGACAAGAAACTTTTGGGCAAACAAAATGGCTAAGCAAAAGAGCAAACTTTAAGCCAAAGAATTTTTAATATTCCTTTCTTGAGCTGCTGCTCCACCGCATCCATCTTTTGGCTAGAGGTAAAAGTGCATTTTGCAGTTTTCGAGTTATGTATGTATATTTAAAAGATGTAAAGGAACAGCCAGAATCTGCCTCTCCCTGTCCCTTTTTATAAGTCTTCTTCTTCTTCAAAGTCTTCTTCTCTCCTAAATCACATTTTATAAACACCGACGGGTGGAAGATTTTTTTGTTGTCTTGTTTCTACCTCTAGTCAGTCAACTATTTGAAAGTTTGCTCTCCTGGCGTGTGTTTTCGTGTCTATTTTGTGTATAAACAAATTCAATTTGTTGTCATGTCGCTCCCCCTCCGGTTATCTTTGCCACAGTGTTACACAGTGTTCTTGGCAGCGTACACTAAGTGCTTTGAAGAACAGCGAATGGTAAATGGTGAATGGTGAGCAGCATCTCAAAAAATAACAACAAAAGAAAAAAAGCTGCTTATAATGTGTGTTTGTGCGTGTGCGAAACTTTTTTCAGTTTGCCATTTAAATTTGTTTAGTTTGCTCTTTTCAATGTGATTTCCGAAGATGTGGATAAATTGCCCAGCATCCGCCAGCCCCCTACCCTACGCCCAGAAGTAATCACTGCGCTGTGGACACATATTTCCTCACCTCAGTTTGGGGCATCTTTTGGCCAAAGTTCTGGGTCAGGAATTTTAATGCAGGCGTTGAGTTATTTGTGCAAAAAATAAATAACCAGAACTACGTGAATGTATACACAAGACCCGGGCCATTTCATTGAGTGGCCATTTCAATTGTGTTTCGATGAGTGCTGAATGGAAAGCAAAACTAATTTCCACCAAAATTAACCGCCACGTAAATATGTACGCAAACAAATCCCGCTGATTTGATCCAATTTAGTAGAATGCAATTTGGGAACTAGTTTGGTATTCATATTCGATGGCCAAATATGAAATTTACGAAACTGATTGGTTGGAAATGTACTAAATAATTTAATTATGTTGTGCTGGCATTGTAGGCAAGGATATAAATATTTAAAACTAATATTTGTTATGTTAGTAATAAGAATATAATATTAAATGGAGAACAATCAGAAGCGGGAGAAATTTTGGGTGGATTTTTTATTGAAAGTTGTGAATTACCTAATGGAACATATAATTCATTCTTCGGAAACAAATTTGGAAGTAAAATGACAATAACTTCTTAAAGATTATAAGTAGCAGAAACAGTTGGAGAAAATAAAATTCCTTATCAAATCAAACAGAAATTCCTTGCACATTGATCATTTCCAGAACCCTCTGACAACTTTTGTCTTTAACTTGTAAATGCTGATGTTTCCATGAAAATTAATCTACAAATTCTCAATCAATTTTCTTCTTTCCGCTCTCCCTATATATCCATTATAGGGATTTATTTGAAGTCAAGGCAGCTTTAATTTTTCATTGAATTTTCCCAATTTCCGTCTGCCTGTTTCCCGCCATCTACTCACATTTTTTAAATGTTTCTTGGAGCGCTTTTTCACAAGTGAAATTCACTTTTGCCGCGAATAAAACTATAAACTGAAGTACATAAAATGGGCATGACAAGTGGGCGTGTATGGGTTTGGGGAACGTGGACTCGTGTCAGAATCGAGCTGTCAAAAAAACAGCCTATCGGCAGAAAAAAAAAAACTTAAAAAAGGAAGCTGAGCAATTGCGACTGTCTGACATTGAATTGATTATTATTTATGATGATGCTGGGGGAGAAATGAAGAGGAAATGTCATTGCTGTCGTTAGGTAAACAAAAGTATTCCCATCAAAAGTGTTCGCTGTGTCAATATTGATTTTGACAGCTCAGTCTGTCGATCTGATTATCTTTAAGCAAACAAACAAGCAGACACACAATACACATGTAAATGCCAGGGAAGCTGTATCATAAGTGTGGATTTTATAAATAAAAAATACTGCCCGCGACAGCAACTGAGGATACATTTTGTGAGGACAAGACAAACAGATAAACCGATGCAGACAGGCACATAAATCTCGGCCCGCCTCGACACGCGTTGACATTAAAGCGACACATAAACCCAGCGAAAGTGTCAAGCAGTAAACAGCACAGGGCAGAGAGCAAAGGACCAGACTTAAATCAGGCCCAAACCAATTAAAGCTGTCGGTTCAAGGAACGGCCTTTGTCCCTTAGTGCGTCCCAAAAAAGCGGCAAAGAGATTCCGCTGCAAAATTGATGATAAAATACACGTTCACCTGCAGCACACACATGTGAGCAAAACGTTGAGGGGATTGCGTGCTGCATAATTTATAATTAGCCTCCTCTACAACGCCACCTTTTGTTGTACTCCCCCTGTCCTCTGTCAACGAGAGGCAAATGGATGCCTGGCGGACTTAGAGGACCGTCCTCGTACTCGTATCATGCAATATTTAGTTGCTCCGACTGGCGACAACAATGCGTATGCTTAATATACACACACACACATGTCCATGAGCAGCTTAACAGGAACAAACGGCTGATTGATGATACTTCCGG
The DNA here is from genome assembly GCF_008121235.1 of Drosophila subobscura. Classification (NCBI taxonomy): domain Eukaryota; kingdom Metazoa; phylum Arthropoda; class Insecta; order Diptera; family Drosophilidae; genus Drosophila; species Drosophila subobscura. The sequence goes on along the minus strand of NC_048533.1, from coordinate 22,025,945 downwards.
CTAAGGCCAAGGATAATGTAATATAAGTACAAAATTTGCAATGAAATTGTATTTCCCATTTGAGTGGAATAAAACGAAATAAGCAATCATAATGGACAGGACAGCCTTAGAGTCCACTGAGGGGATTTTTCTTAAAGCCAATCAGCTTACTGGATGACAGGTGGACTCTATCGCTCGGATGTGAGCCACAATGGCATTCAATTAGGAGTAGTTCCGACTCTAATCGAGCTGTTGAAATGGGTCTTAAATTGTATTTGACAGCTGTGCATTGTAGGTGCCGCAGGGAAATCAATTCTGACACTTTGAGGAACCTTCTCGGAGCTCTAAAATATTTATAGAAAAAAGGCTGGGTATGGACTGCCATTAAATGCTGGTCATGTGCCACTGAAAGTGAGACCCCAAAGCGAAGCTGAAGCTAATCCCACCCAGAACAGAACAAATGCCAAGGAGAAATGTGCGAAATCTGACTGAATGCTAACAAGTAGAAACAACAGAGCGACAAGCCCCAAGACCCAAGCGGAGGACAAGCTGATTAGCAGGCAAATAAAGCTCATTACAACTCACCTGGTGGCGAGCACCTCCCTCCTGCTGCTGCTCCTCTGTTCTGCAGCGTTTTGCCGGAACTGCAACTGCCCCCCACTGAGTGAGCAGGCGGCAATGACAATGTCAATGTCAATGGCAGAAATAGTAGCCCGAAACAATGTCGAACAATTTCACATCCGAGCCACACACACACTGGAATTTATCACTGGAATTATGTCTACCGTTTTGGGTATTGCGTATACGCAGACCACTTGATGAATATTCGCAGTTTGTTAATTGTTTATTGGTTATTGCATCGCGTGCCCATCTTCAATTGAATCGAATGGCTTTTTTATGCGTTTTCAAGTCGCGATTTCGTACGTGGGCCACATGGAAGTCAGTGTCTAGGCGATTGAGAACGCCCACCAGCGGTGCGAGTCGCACGAGCACAGAAAGCGAACTGAATGCCGCATCCGTCGGCAGTGGCTGTGTGGCAGTGGCAGCGCGCCCACCAGCCCTCCACTGCAGATCAGCCAGGCACGAAGCTACGGCACGAACCACTCGAGGCGGCACACTCTCATGCCCACTTCTGGTCCTTCCGGTAAGGCGACGCAACATGTTGCCATCGCTTTGCGCAGGCACCGCCAAACAACTGTTGGTTTTTGGCGGGAAACACGGCGCAACATGTTGCACGCAGCCACAGCCACAGAGGCCGGCACATGCCGGGGCAATGAGGAAAGGCATTAGCTTTGGCCAGTACTCAGCTTAGGCCTAACCGCAGAAAATTAACACAACGTAACGCAATTAAACGTGCTGTAAATCCAGCAAGGTCGACTCTTCGCTTAAAGGTCAATTATCATTTTTAAACGGCAGCACGAGTGTGCGTAAGTGTTAAACATTATTGAATCAGTGGAACGGGTAAATATGTGCAGGTTCAGATTTGTTTAGGGTTAAAAGATGGTAGAGGAAGAGCGTGGAAAAAAGTAGAAAGAATTAAAGCTGACCAGAAAATGAGATGCAAAGGAAAGGAATTTGTTCAAGCATCGACTAACAGTTGATTGTTTGGTTTCTTCCAAATCAAATACTCGAATTTGTATGCAGATTATTATACCATAAATTTACAGAAAGGAATTAGGGAATATCCTTGAAACTTCTTTGTATCTAATTAGGCACAGATCAGGCAAAGATTTATGTGAACATTCCCATGAGTGCGGAACTTTGTGAAGTTTCCCACAAGAGACCTTTAAATCCATAAGAAATTGCTTAGAAATCCTTCTACTACTGACTAAATCCTTTTCATATCTTTATCTTCGCTTGGCCTAACCTTTCTTAGACACTTTAAAAACCTTTTGAAATCCCATTCTACCTCCCCAATCGTACTCCAACTTGCTGTTTTTTCTAAAAATTCGATCTTTATTATCTACACAAAATGTAACAAATTTAACAAATTTTACAAACGAGCAAAACAACGTGAGATGCATGTGTGTGCGTGTGTGTGAGTGTGTGCATGGGGAAGTGTGAGCTGTGCAGGGGGTAAGGGGAATGCATCCATTTGGACATTAGACTATGACAAACGAGAAATTGGCTAAGACATCTCCATTTCCATCGTGTTTCGATCCTACTTCAACTTCTTGAGGAAGAAGCGGTTGGGAGGACCGTAGTTGGAGGCGGGAATGTGAGCCTGACGCTGCTCCTGCTGCTGCTCCTCGACAATGATGGGCGCCATGGAGGGCTCCTCGATGGCCAGGGCGGCGGGGGCAGTGGCAGGGGGCAGGTACTGGTTGGCAGGAGCCGACAGCGTGGTCTGCACCTCCTCGCCAGTGTAGGCGGGCGCCGTGGGTGCGCCATAGATGGCGGAGGGCTGCTCGATCTCGGGCTCGGGTGCCAGAGTGGTGGGTGGCAGAACATCGGCAACTTCGGCCAGCGGGGCAAAGTCCTCGGCGGTGGCCTGACGGGGCTCCATGTCGGCGGGTGGGACACCATAGACGGGCGCCTCCTCCTTCTTGGTCTTGTACTTGATGAAGTAGACCTCGGGTTTGGATGGCTTGGTGGGTGGTGGCGTCGGGATTACAATATCCTGCTCCTGCTCGGGCTTCTTGTGCAGCACATAGATCAGAGTCTTCTCCTCGTTCTGTGGTGGCGGAGGCACGATGGGTGCGCGCAGTGCCGGTGCCGATGGGGCCTTGATGAAGACGATCTTGTAGTGCTTCTGCTTGGGTCCCACCTGATGGGTGACGCGTGGCTGCACGGCATCCTCCTCCTCGAAGTCCTTGGGCGGCACATGGACGTAGATGTGCTTGTGGATCTTGGTCTCCTGCGGTGCGTTGTTGTAGCCGCTGGCATGCTGCACACCGGACAGGCGGTGGGCCATGTTGTAGCTGTCATCGTAGGAGTTCAGGGGCTCAGCGGAGGGACCAACCTGCTCAAAGATGGCATCCTGCTGTGGCTGCTGCTGCTGTTGCTGTTGCTGCTGCTGCTGGGGTGGCAGGTAATTCATTTGAGGCTGCTGCACTGGTGGCGCTGCAAAGTTGGCAAACGATTGCTCCTGTGGCAGCGTCTGATAGATTTGTGGCGCAACGGGATGAACTAGGAAAGAGCCAAAGAGTGAAATGTTAATGGATCTTCACCCCTCCGGGCTGCTGCCAATACTCACCATTCAATGGCAATGCCCGCTGGCTCTGCTGCTGTGGTAATCCATGGTAGGCATACGGGGATGGTGGCTCAGGACGAGCAACAGCTCCGGCGACCAGCGTGGCCACACAGACGACAAACAGCGATGAGACACGCATGGCTAACGATTGGATCCTGTGGATGATGATGAGGTCTAACCCGTAATCCTTTACAGCTCGATTGACTGACTGCTTCGATGGAGAAGCTCGAACGTTGACTGATGCTGATTGGAGCACCGCGTTGGCCATTTATATGTTTCGAGCGACGAAGCGTCGGAGAGTCAAAGAGTCAAAGAGTCGAAGATTCGGACACGCTGCTCAGTGCGCCTCAGCGCCTCCAACCAATCTCAAAATCTCATTACAAAAGGTAAACGGAAAAAATGAATTTAATTAAGCATCAAAAGAGATACACAAACACTCAACGGGCGAGACCGAACGAGAGCGAAAGAGTGGACACAAGAGAGAGTGCGAGAGCGATTGCCATGGAGATGAACTTGGACCAAGGCAGAGAGAGGACAGACGGAGGCAGCAGAGGACAGAGAGAGGCAGCAGAGCGGCAGCAGAACGGCAGCAGAGCGGCTGGACACGTGTCTTCTGATGTCTTCAAGCGAGAAATTAGAGCAATCCAAAATGGAGACAAAAACCTCAAGCTGTAAATCCATTTCGTTTACCGTTAAGCCAGCCACTGGCTGACCCACAGCCACAGCGGGTGGGAGCGAGCGAGCGAGAGAGATGTAGCGGGATGCCCCGAAAGCTTCCTCATCAGTCTGCGCCCCAGGCCGTAGACGCTTTTGTGTAACACTCTCACACACACATTTTGTACATTTTGTGTGTTTGTTTATTTGTATCTTGTCTCTGAGAGATGGGATGCAGCGGCAGCAGCAGCAGCAACCTTCGGCTGAGTGCGCCAAGTGTTATTTTCACAATTGGAGCGCACTCGAGCCGCTGTCTCGGAAATCGAAAGTGACCCACGATTACGCACTCGCCACAGGCACCCTCTGCACCCATTGAAGGTGCAAAAGTTCATTCATGTGGCAGCAAGTCGAACTTGTTCATGCAGTTGGTGGTGGGTCAGGTCAAGTGATTCCAAGGAATTCCTGCCCACAGATAAGCCGGTGGGGCTTAGATAATGTAAACGGAAGTAGAAACACGTGTAGGATATTTTTTGAGAGGTGGAAATGGTGTGAAAATAGAGCCTGAAAGTGCAAGTTCCTTTTTGTAGGTTCAGGATTTGTTGGAACTTAATTTTGCATGTACAAAAAGTGGAGCAGAGGGAGAACAATACAAGCTTAAAACTCAGCCAAACAGATGCAAGGCACGGTATACCCTTTAAAAAGTGTTCTCAAAGTGGAACCTGAGCCTGAAGGAATTTCCAGAATCTTGAAGTGAGAAAAAGGGCTACAAATTCGAAACCAAATCAATAAAACTCTCCTCGCCGGAACTCTCAATCAAAAACTGTCATTCATTACCACATTCTTACCTACCGAATTTCCCAATTAAATCAAAACAATACTTCAACGTAAATTCAATTAATTGAACATGAATAAAAAGAAAACAAAAACCCAAAGGGCCATTTCAAGGCCACTCACATAGTTTCCACCCAACTGTCAACGGGGGACAGTCGGACAGTCGTTCAGCCATCAACTCGTACTCGTACCGCAGACACTTTCAACACCTACGACAACAATTACGAAACGAGCGTAACAAAATGAAAATCAATTTTATAATTGAAGCCAAATGAAAGAGAGAGAAAAGAAGAAGTCGAAGCAATAAAATGATAAAACAAAACAGCAGCAGCAGCCGAAGCAGCAGCAGCCACCCAAATCACATGAGTAGCAGCGTTACTCTTGGATTGTAATTGGATTTGGTGCACGTTGGAAGATGGCAGATGGAAAGCAAATAAAGCGAACCCGAATCGGAATCCAACAGACACTTGTCCACTCTGCTGTCCACACACGAACAAATCATAAATCGTAAGAGTAATTGCATCGAGAAATGGTAAGTACATTGTTGGTACCACACACTGGACAAGAAGCTGGGGCGTACATAATGGCAGCAAGGTTGCTTTACGTCATCAGCGAACTGCCAGCGGACGGGCAGTGAATCAATGGAATTGATTGGAAATTGGTGCACTTGCCACCGCACTGAAGAAGCCGCAACTGTCCCTCTCCAGAGAGAGAGTGAGAGAGCTGCAGAAGGAAACCCGAAAATCAGGTCACCTGTGCAGTAGCCATCCATTGATTCGCACCGATCGCCTCACCTTACCCTTCGCCTCTTGGCATTGGCGCTGTGTCTCGTGCCCTTCGATTGTGCTCCATTGACATTGCCGCCAGGTCTGTGGTATTTCCAATCGATGGAGCACAGCTAGCTGGGGATGCTGCACACTCGACGTGCCACTTGTTGCATGTCAAGTGCCACGACGCTCAGCAAACGGCAACAAAAACGCAGAAGCTTTGGGGCTTTGTCATTGAGATGTGAACCCACCAGTCGATTAGGTGGCCAAGAGAAGAGCATTCCACAGAATGCGTAGGTCAAATGGTTGATAAAAATAGAAACAATCGACCAGCCTCTCTGTCAATTGCTGCTCCAAAGAAGGCTGAGACACAATGGGCTCTCGGGGGAAGTTGGTAGAAAGAAAACTCAGCTTAAAGTTGAGACTGAGGCAGCTTCCTGCTCCCACAATTAAAACTTTAATTTATCAATTAAACAAACACCTAAAAGGCTTGTAGTTATTCCTAGCAATGCCTTGTGGCAATAATCATTAAATTTCATTTCACTTCAAGCCCGAAAAAAAATGTTATTTTTACTTTTACCTCGGAAAGGAAGAGGCAAAGCGTAAAGATGCAAATCATGGCAGCAAAAAGAAGTTAAATTTATCCGCAAAATGTGTGTTATACATTTACTTAAATGCTTCAACCTACATTAACAGACAAATTATGACAAATGGCAAATGAATGTCGTTGTCGGTGTAGCCTCCGCCTCCTCACAGACTGGCTGCCACTCTTGCCCAGATGCGTTGACAAATCGCCAGGCTAAATGGTTTGCCCCCTGGCCACATACTGTAATGATGATGATTACAGCAGTGATAATGGCGATCGGCGATTATCTCGTTAATTAGAGGTAAACATCGGGTAACTTGAGCAGTTTTCACACCAGCACACATAGCCGCCAGGGGTGTCCCACCCATCAAGGTCATTCGATTTTAGCACAATTATCGAGCTTCCCTCATCACTCATCCCAGTGCCCAGCACCCAGTCCCCCCGTCTTGGGTTTTATGTAACTCCCACCATCATCATCGTGGGCCAGTGGGGGGAAGTAATTAAAATTGGAGCAAGTTTGAGCACTTTTTTTATTTCTTTGGTGTTTGGGTTTGGGCTGTGGGGCGGTCTCTATGGCAATGTTAATGAGGCTAATGCGGCGGTCAAAGCAAATTGGTTTTGGGTATGGGCTTCCCAATTTATTCTATTCCTTTATGCGACGAGCACCGAATTAAGTGCTGCGGATTAGTCATCAAAGCGGCAGGTAAAAATACAATTTAATTGCAGCTCATACTTGGAGAAAGTAGTTGCAAGGAGCACTCATTTCTCACTCCCCAACCGCTGCCCCTTGCCAGCCTCTACCCTTGAGCATCGAAGATTGCTCTATTGAAGATCACTGGCTATGGAACAATGGTCTGCTCAATGTTGACATTGAATTATAATGCCTATTGAAACGAGCAGCAATCAAAGGCCTATATATAGCGGCATAGCCTCTGCATGTTTACCACACACATGCGAGCACCGAGCGCCGAGCACCGAGTACGAGTATTACCAAGCAAAAGTCGAGTGCAGGCCGAGGGAAATAATAAGATGGTTAGCGGACAAAAGATCGAAACGCTTCGAGAGTGTCACTGAGTGTGAGTGGCCCCCTGGGAAGGGTTAAGGGAGCAAGAGCTGTCAGTCCCGTCAAAGGTCTGCCTGGCAAATCGATTACTTTTACCGCTGCGTGGACGTATCTATCTATCTGTATCTCTGTCTGCATCTCTGCCTGCCTGTGGGAGTGTCTTTGTGCGTGCGCGTGGTTGGGTTTCATTGAATTAAGTGCCTGGCTAAATGCCTGTGAGCCGTAATTTGTATCTCGCAGCTTGTTTATTTATGCTGTCATCTCCTATTGTTCGGCACTAGTTTGCCCAGCCCCCCCGTGCCCCTCTGCACTAACAATTTGTTAGCAGTTAGCCATTTGCAGTCGAAAATTGCTTGTCAGGCCGCGCTGTGGTCTCTTCGCTTTTGCCTCTTGTGCTTGTGGGCCGTCATTTCTGTTTGCCAGCCTAACTGGCAATTAAAAATATATTTGGCCGCACTTTGCCATTGTGGAGCACTGCCCCCCCTCACGCACCAACACTTGACCAACTCCACTCCAAGTGGTTAAAGCGCAGTCGAAGGATTTGTTCATATAAAAACGAAACATTTTGGTATGCCTGACAGCATTTTATGCTGGACATCGAGCAGCGCTGTGGCCGCCGGGTGCACTTGCCGCGGGATACTCGCCTGGCGCCCTCTACATGTCGGCTTTGCCTGCCGGCTTATCAGTACTTCGCATGCTCCGCTGCCAACTGCTCCCCTTTCTCTGCCTTCAAAAAGTACGCGCAACCATGGTAGAATTACTACTAGGTAACGGATTCACCACAGTGCTTCTCATTCGAGGCCGGTAAATCTTGTCAGTCGTTTGCCAAACGTCGACGAAAGAGGTTGTGTAGCGCACGAATTTTTTCATTGTCTTCTTCTTCTTTTTCTTCATTGCTTACGAATGAAGGCGTAAGCGGAAGACAATGAAATTAAGTACTGTACATGCAAGTACTTTTTTATTTTGGATGTATTTTTTATTTTTAGAAATGAAAATGTCTGCAAAATATTGTTTGCTGTGCCGATCCAAAACTTTGCATGGAAGTATTTTAGCTCCATTATTTAGCTCATTTATTATCGAACATCTTTTCTTTGCTGTCAGCAGAAACAATAAAAACGAAGAGTGCAGAACGTAAAACGTTTGCTTTCTGCTAGAGAGAGATAGCTTGCCTCTCTGAGAGCTGAGAGAGCGTGGTGAATAAGCTTATGGGCCTGCACTCAGCTGACGACGTTACCTAGTAGTAATTCTACCATGCGCGCAACGAAAGAGGCGTCAAAAGCAACAACCAAACAGCTGCGCAGAAGCCAAACAAAATAAAGCAAATACAAAAAGACTGTGGGGAGTAGGTAGAACTGATAAAATCATGGGGTGGACTTGCGGAATACCCCTTTGTGAAGATCGTTGACAGAAATTTGGGTAGTTTGAGCCTCAAATTAAGAGTCAGTCAAATTAGAGCTTAAATTGTACAAGCAATCAGATTTCCTTTATTTAGGTTAGTAAGGAGACACTGAGCCCATACTCCCTTCGCTCGCGGCATCGTACAGGGTACTACAGCAAAGAAAAAAGTAAGTTAAAACGCAAAAACAAAAGCTATTCGTCTCTGCGCTCGTTTCAACTGCAGCAACTGAGCAAACGGGGCTCGTTCGCCTCATTCGAGCCGCAGACGATCGCCGAAAAGGTATCCGAAAGCTCTACGACGCGCACTCCCAACCCCCACAGCAGAAGTAGAAGATCTCTCGCAGAAGATAGGGGAATCTGATGGCAATGCAAACGTTGACAGACAACGACACTCAGGTAGGGTAATTATTTTTGTTTATCTATGAGAGTGATTACAAACCGCACGACAAACAAACTGCCGCAAATGTAGCTCATTTTGGTGCAGCAGAATCTGCGATCACTGCACCCGGAGCTGGTCAAGCGGCATGCGGAGCACGTGGAGCTGCTAGATCTAAGCCACAACTGCCTGAAGGATCTGTCCTGGCTGGCGGAGTTCGAGCAGCTGCGTCACTTGGTGCTGGACAACAATCGGCTGCATGAGGCACAACTACGAACACTGACCCAGTCCCTGCCGCAGCTGGAGGTGCTCATGTTGAACAAGAATGAGGTAAGATCCTTTCTATCTTCTCAACAGAGTGTCTTATACGTTTTTGCCTTTGCAGTTCAGTGACCTGCCCTCAACAATGCGACTGATCCGACGACTGTTCCCCAACCTGCAGTACCTGAGCCTCCATGGCAATCCCATTTGCCCAGATGGCCTTGAGCTTCAGCCCTTCTCCGGCTACCTGCGCTACGACTACGCGTACTACAGGTAGGAGTGACCCCATCTTCTATTTTGGTATCACTTTCGGTTCATTGTCTTCTCGTTCCATCCACGCAGCAATTACATTGCACAGTCGCTGAGCAAACTGAAATTTCTGGATCATGGTCTGGTGCAACGCACCTATCAGTACGAGAGTTTTCCCATCAACAGCTACGGCAAACAGCTGATAAAAACAACAAGCTTTTGATAAGACAAGGATTTATTTTGATGGAATCTGCTAAATGGAATTTTGGTACACTAAAAAGCAAATCGAGAGAAGTTATATTGGGAGTTTGTGCATTTATACCTATAGAAATGATTGCTATTTACATATATAAAATAAATCAATTTATATGTTGATAAGCCCAATTTGCTTTAGATTCAATAAGATAACTGAAAGCTAGAAATCATGCACCCTGTATAAGACCCAAGCGTATAAGACTAAAGCCAAGACATGCACTGCTTTTCGGTTTAGCCAAGACAGCAACCGCCCAAAAGCTTGCATTCCAGTTGGCGAAACTTAGCAAAAAGGGAATTAGACGATAAAGGACAAGCTATAGAGAAGAGACTACAAAAACTTTGAGAGCTTAAGCTGCAAGTGGTTCGGAATGCGCTACGATAAACACAACAACTGTTAATATGGTGGATACATTAAAATATAATAAATTAATTCTCAAAGAAAAAAATTGTTAGCCTCTAACAGATAAAAGTTCTTGAATTTATCTACCTACGTTGGGTATTCATCAATCCTTAACAAACTGCTTAATCAAACCCAAATGCCCTTCGCTATTCATTTCATTGCAGGGTGCCAATAAATAATACAAGTTACGAGTATGTGTCTGCCTGCCGCTTAGCCTGCCGGCCGGCATATAGCAAAAACAGAGATAAATGACAATCCGAAAACAGAACCGCTGATAGCAGCGATGGCAGGCAGACTCGCAAACGTATCAAGCAGCCTATAAAAGCAGCATCTGGCAGTAATTCGTAGCATTCGCGTCAGCAGCAGCTCCTAAGACGACAGGCAGCTCCACTCCACTCCAGAATCCAGCTCCAGCCAGCAGTTTTTACAATCATCCAACAGTATGGCCGATCCCAACACAAAGCCCAAGTACACAAAAGTGAGTACATAAAGAGTAGAATAGAATATATTTTGTGGCCAATTGCATTTTGTATGCAATAAGTGTTTTGCAATTGATTAAACAGCCCCTGGCACACCTCAAAGCAAACTTCAGATAAGAAGTAGTACGAGAATAAAACCCAGACTCACTCTATCGTGTTTCTAATAGTAAAATCCAACTTGTTTCGAACTTGTTTGTGTCGCAATTTTCGAATATTCGCCAGTTTTTCTTTATGATTTGCGTGTGGGGCTGCGATACATACTCAGACCCACACACAACATACAGGGTGTTCTGTTCTGACCGTAATCTTGTGCTGTTTGACACTCAATAAACAAATCTGCCATGCCATAGGCTGTGGCGATAATAATGATGTGGTTGGTCTTCTGGGGCAAACAATACTGATAACATTACGGAAAGTTTAGGGGGGTCCAATGCTGTTATTCGAAGACACTGATATGGCGGAGACTTTGACACCAAATGTACCTAATGGGATTACGAGTAAATGTGTGTAAGGTGGTGTGAGCAGAGATGTGGAGCACAAAGTGGATAAGGGACATACTTTAAGTAAGTGAAGCTCCAACTGCAGAGACTTTAATTTAATTGAATTCATTGCATGTGATTCAATCCATTGACCCCGAAGTTCTATATGTAGTCACTCTGTGATTATGTCTCTCGGCCGTTAAAAGCATTTATTTATATCCCTAAATGACTACCAAATACCCCAAATCGAGAGATTACTTTGTTGTGTCAACAGTTTTGCTTGTACATAAAGTTGACAGAACGAAATCGTGATGGAACTTAAATATTACATTGAAAACAATGTCGCGTGCCGCTTGGAAAACTGAAATGGGGCAATCAGTGTGCTGACAACTTGTTGGGACACACAAAAGCTTGCCATCCCACAGATTAATAATCACAGATAGCAATGCACAAATTGCAACAATTACTGCCCAGGCCGGGGTGGAGTATGAGAAGATTTAAACACAGCCTCGAGAATTGTCAGGTTTTGCACTGTGAGGTTGGATAGTGCTATATATAAGTCCTTGATTCTACTTTGATGTCTGCTCGTTCATGGCCTACTTTTATTCCCCTTTCCATTGCAGCTCTTCATCAACAATGAGTTCGTGGATGCCGTCTCTGGCAAGACCTTTGCCACAGCCAACCCTGCCACTGGCAAGGAGATCGTCAAAGTAGCCGAAGGAGACAAAGTGAGTCAATGTTTCTCCGTTCGATTTAACACCCAAACTTATGTGAAATTTCTTCGCTCAAGGCTGATGTGGATCTGGCAGTGATTGCGGCCAAGAAGGCGTTCCATCGCAACTCGGACTGGCGCAAGTTGAGTCCCCTGCAGCGCACAAATCTGATTAACAAGTAAGTACAATCAGAGCCAGAATGAATCAATTTCCTTTAACCATTCCCACCCCCTTCCAGGCTCTGCTCACTGATGGAGCGCGACAAGGAAGTCCTTGCCAGCCTGGAGACCCAGGACAATGGCAAGCCCTATGCCGAGGCCCTCTTCGATGTCACCTACTCGATCCTGACGCTTCAGTACTATGCCGGCTGGACCGACAAGTTCTTTGGCGACACCATTCCCGCCGGTGGTTTCACCTCGATGACCCGCAAGGAGCCCGTGGGCGTTGTTGGCCAGATTATTCCCTGGAACTACCCGCTGCTGATGCTGGCCTGGAAGTGGGGACCCGCTCTGGCCGTGGGCTGCACCATTATCATGAAGCCGGCGGAGCAAACGCCACTCACCGCCCTGCACATGGCTGCCCTGACCAAGGAGGCGGGCTTCCCAGCGGGCGTCATCAATATTATCAATGGCTTTGGACCCACAGCTGGCGCAGCCATCAGTGAGCATCCGGACATTGCCAAGGTGGCGTTCACCGGATCCGTGGACATTGGCCGCATCGTGATGCAGGCAGCAGCCAAGTCCAACCTGAAGAGGGTGTCCCTGGAGCTGGGCGGCAAGAGTCCAGTTGTGGTCTTCGATGATGCAGACAGTAAGTGGCGACTCTGCAGCAAATCTTCATTTGGTTTTAGCTCGTATGTTTCCTGCTCTTAGTTGACTTTGCTGTGGAGACCACACACGAGGCTCTGTTCTCGAATCACGGCCAGAGCTGCTGCGCCGGCAGTCGCACCTACGTGCACGAGAAGATCTACGACAAGTTCGTGGAGAAGGCCGCTGCCAAGGCCAAGGCCCGCAAGGTGGGCAATCCCTTCGAGCAGAATGTGCAGCAGGGTCCACAAATCGATCAGGAGATGCTCACCAAAGTCCTGGGCTACATTGAGAGTGGCCAGAAGGAGGGCGCCAAGCTGCAGGCTGGCGGCAAGCGCATCGGCAATGTGGGATACTTCATCGAGCCCACTGTCTTCTCGGATGTGAAGGATAACATGAAGATTGCCCAAGAGGAGGTGCGCACATAGAGAAATTCTTTCATAAATTATTCCTTAATCGGTTTACATTTCTGCCCTTAGATTTTTGGACCCGTTCAATCCATCTTCAAGTTCAGCAGCCTCGATGAGATCATCGATCGTGCCAACAATGTGCAGTACGGCCTGGCCGCTGGCATCATTACCAACGACATCAACAAGGCGCTGAAGTTTGCCAACAATGTTGATGCTGGCTCCGTGTGGATCAACTGCTACGATGCCGTGCTCCCACAGACGCCCTTCGGTGGCTACAAGCACTCTGGCATTGGTCGCGAACTGGGCAAGGATGGACTGGACAACTATCTGGAGACCAAGACCATTACCATGAAGCTGCTCTAGGGAGTGGATTGAGGTTTCGTTTATGTATACTTGTATTTTATTTGCACAGTTTTTCAGTTGTCAGACGGTTAGAAATATTATTGCATTTTAAATAAAACAAAAAAACACTTGGATTAGAGCTTCGTTTTAAAGGATTTCTAGTCGAACGACCGACTAGCGAATGTCGCTTAACTTTTGCTTATTTATGGAGTAGGAATGGCAAATGGAAAGCCTGAAAGTATGTGAAATTTTCGCAATATCAAGAGCCATATAATTGACACCAAAATCATCTAAGTAATTCCCATTTTTCCCCTTTTTCTTCAGTCAAGCGACATTTTTCACACTACAAATTAATTCTGACTTCGAGGCACGAGTTCGCTTAGCTATAAAACATTGAAAATATCAGAAAACTATTCACTAAAGACTCCAGCTAGAGGAGAATGCTAAAACTTAGACTAAATTCTGATTGAAGGAGATGATTCCCCCTCGATGTAAGAATAAATATAAACCTGAGATTGCCAATTCTGCTGCCACGCCTTAGGCCAAACTGGTGGCTCGAACCGAGACTTGTGGCTGTCCATCCAGCAGCGGCAGCGCCACTTCACTCAAGTGCGACCTGGCACTCTGATAGTCCTCCTCGGACCTGGGCCTCAGCTGCGTCTGCTGCGTCTGCTGCTGATGCTGCGGACTGCTCTGCTGCACTATCTCCCTGTAGACGGGCTGAATGGGAGTCTGGAAAACGGTGCTCGGCCGATGCTCGAACATCTCATCGATGTCCACCAGCTGAAAGTCCACGGCGAAGATGAACCGCAGCACCATCACCAGCAGGGCCATGAGCCACAGCACCATGCCGATCACATAGCTGCAACGGAAGAGCTGCAGATACGTGTCATGGGAGACATTGTGCTCATGGACGATGGGCCGCAGCAGGGCGATGGCATCCCCGCAGCTGATGGCTGTGGGATCGGTGAGATTCTCGCGCAGTTGTCCGCACAATTGCTTCAGGTGTCCGTTGGTTAGGATGGTGTAGAGTACACTTCCCAGGCTCATAACGGAGAAAATGATGATGGAAGGCACTACAATGCGCCAGGGTTTGGGCAGGACACTGCAAGGAATTAAGATTGAGTTTGAATTGAGGCAAAAGTTACAGAGAAGAGGTTCAAACACTTACGAATTCTTTTTGCTGCCCGTCTGGAAGATCAGGCACATGGCTGTCCAGATGATGGCCACAATCTCTGATATGAGAGGAAATGCATAGACAAATTGTGCGCCAATGCCGGGATTCCAAAACGTGGCATGTGCATCGAGGGCCACTGGGGGGAGAAAATGCTTATAAAAGATCGAAGACCAAAAGGGTGGCATGATCGAAAGCTTACTGCTGGCGAGGAACTGACGATCTGCCTCCGCATTGAAGACAATTTTTGGAGTTGGCGCCTGCGTGGTGGTCTGCGATTGCTCCTCTTTATTGTCAGCTATGAGACGCTCCAACCTGGGGCGGTTCTCCCTCGACTCGTAGATATGTGGGATCTTGAAGGTTGGCTTTGTGGGTTCTGCAAAGGAAAATGCACATTTAGAATGTGTTTACAGTGGATTCCCCTGAAATCTCTTACGGCTCTCGCTCTGCAGCGATTCGGGTGCGACATCCTGGACGGAATATTTAGCTCCATAGGCCTGCTGTGTGGCCTTGATGTAATCCCGATGTAGAATCTCCTTGCTGCGATTATCCATTTGATCAAAGTTGCGCTCACGAAAGATGAGTTTGGCACTGACAATTCCCTCGTACAGATCCCCCGATATCATGTGCAGCGAAATGCTCCATATAATGGAGAATATTGCAACGAGTATCATAAGACATATCACGGTGTCTAAAAGGGAAGAAAAATATGAAATTTAGGTAAATAAAAGAAAGGGTTTACAGGTGAATCTATAACTATGATGGGTGCAAAGAGTTCCTTCTTCGCCAAACCCCATTTAACTCTCTTCTCCCTTCATTTAACTTGCTTTCCCCCTTTCAATTATGTCTCTAATGGTGATAATGAAATCATAAAAATAACCTCTGCCATTATTAAGCATTTCATGCACATTGTCACAACAAAAGAGCCGCTGACAAATTTGAATTGGAAATTAACAACAGCTCAAGCAGGCAGAGAGCTATATTTGGAAAATCAACTATTTGTTTATGGATCTGCAAGGAGCCGTTTGATCGCGTAGATCATATACAAACATTGCGAATAATGGATTACGACATTATGAATGCTATTCATAGAACGAATGAAATATTGTGCGGGGCATGTAAGCGACTGGTAGAAGGTTAGAGCCACAAGAGATGAAATATTATTTTCTCGCGCTATGTTTTTGTGGGACAAGTTTTTGGGCTGGAGCGGCGGCCAAGGTGGGTTAAATAATTTATTTGGTGCTTTGTTGTTTTGTTTTTGTTTTGCTTGTAAGATTCAGTTAACTGTGAACTCAGTCTGAGTTGCTCTGTGTGTGCGTGAGGTTATATCTGCGGCTATGATATCATTCCGAATGAACAAATTCAAGATGACGTCGATATCGTGACTGCTGGCCAATAAAATTCATTTCAATTGATGCAAAAAATATTCCCCTCCCAAATGCTTTCATTTCACATGATTCTGGATACTCGCACAAATTAAACAAAAGAACAAAATATGTACAAAATATGTATACAGAGCACTGCAGAGTCAACAAACAGATTCGCGGGAAAATATACGATGCCAAGATATGCGGAAAAGCATGCAGTGGGTCTCATGTCATATTACCAATTACATTTTTACAGACAGATGAGTTTTACAATTTCCCATACACCACTCGTATATCATAGCTACAGAGATCTCGAAATGGTTCCACAATTTTCATGCCCCAAGTGCTTTGAACGCATTAAGCGGAATGGTTTGTGTTCTTTTTTTTGTGTTCTGCTATTTGGATGGGCACAGACACCAGCACACACGAACAGAGACCATTTACTGTACGTTGCACGATCCCCCAGAGAGTGGGACAGTCGCTCTCGGTCTCTCTGTGGCATGACATCATGTGGCCCCTCATCTCTGCGGGACTGGGTCTGGTTCTGGGCACTGGGTGCGGGCAAGCACGAAGTTTTGTGAGTCGTTAGCGGTAGGCTAACCGCTTTTGGCCAGTTTTGGTAGCGAAATATGGCCCAAAGAGTAGGAGCTTTGTAAAGCAAACTATAAATAAAGATTACTAAAACGATGATACGATCGAGAAATTGTACGGAAGTTTCCATTCCCTAAAGCTGTTAACAATTTCTCCTACTTACAGTGTTTGTTTGCTGCTCTAATTGGCCCCGGAAGTTTTGCACTCAAGCCAATATGTTAGTGCCATTAACAGTAAGCACATGGCGTATGCGTATTTCTGATGGCGCCCACTCAAACAAACATTTTGCCACCACTTAGCAGCGGGCCAAGAGATGCAACAACTTGAATGTTTATTAACAATTCGGGGCAGGAGGTCTGTACCCAGCGTCAGAGCAAAAGAGGAAGCAATGTGCGAAATTGTTTATAAGCAAGCGAAACGAACTTAATATTAGCACACTTGCCCAAAGGCTTTAGGGCAGCATTTAGCACCTTTTGATTGGGTCGATTGCGGGTATAAAAAAAGACACAATAATTAGCACATTACAGTGGGGGAAATGGGTGATACATGAGGCTGTCTCTTGGATGTTAAATCAGCACCTGCTTGTAAGACAACTAACAAAAAACAGCGAAAGAGAAGCAGATTTATATGGAGATTTCATGACCTTCCCATTGACTTTGCCCCACTGTTCCCCCGTCGCAGCATCTGTGAATTTTCCAAACATTTTGCCAGCTACTCGCACAATTTACTCGGACTATTTATTGATGCTGAAAGACGCGCCCCTTGCAGAGCAGCCACCGTGACTGATGGACACAGCAAACCCAAACCTGAGTCTTACAATAATTGATTCGAACATTGTCTGTCAATGCCATGGGGAATCGCCGCCATCCGCTGTTTGAAAATTTGACATTCGAAATGTTGTTTTGGAATATAATTTTTAGTTTTATTTTAGCTTGGGTTTCACCTTCCTCTTGCGGCCGTGAAGGCTGCCCTAAAAATATGCCCAGGCCAGAACTAAGGGCGACCAAGGGCCAACTGAATGTTGTACATAATTATACATAGAATGTGTTTGGAAATGAATATCTAAGCGAATAAGTGAATGAATCAACGTACGGTTCAGATTGCGTATATCGCCAGTTGTGAGCTTTCCCTGTTTGTACTTTTTTATCAGCTCCATTGTAGCATGTTTTTTATGTGATTTATTATGTAGGAATTGTTGGGATTATTTCGCTCTCTCCCTCTGGCTGTGTGGTTGCGGCTTCCGTAGGATGCCAGAGTTTATCAAATATAGTTTGAATTATATTTATTTATAACGTTTTTCACATGGTTAGCACATCTTTTGTGTGCAGATTTGTTCACGCTTTTGTCCAGCCTAAAGTGGAAAATAGTTTTTACCTCACAGTTGGCCGTTTTATGGTCGTTTTTTATGGTCCAAACGGGCTATGATATTTATGGAGCCAACTGGCAGAAAACATTAAAAATAAGCGCACAGAAATTTATTAGGAAAACAATAAACAATTTTACAGACAGGCAAGTAAATTTCGAACGTAAACCAAATTCAATCAAGCAGAAGAGAACATTTTATATTTTTTTTTCTCTAATTTTTTTGTTTTTTTGCTCTGTGCCGTTGAGCGATTGGAATAATTGAAATTAATTGATTTGGAATTAATGTGGGAGAAGACAAATGGCGTTTGTGTTTGCCTGTGCTTGTGCGAAAGTTATTTCAATTGGATTCGGAACACCTTTGGCTATCAATTTACATTTGGCACACCAACAGAGGTTCAGCTTTTCAATTTTCAATTTCTATTTGCATGCCGCATTACGTATGCGTAGCGAAACCGAATTTAACACCTTTTTTGAGCTCGTTCTCGAATGTCTACTCTAATTAGCGCCAGGGGCTCATGGCATGTCCGTGTTTTTTTTTGGGACATGGGGGGATTTCGGCTGGGAAAAGCGTCAATCGTTTTGAATTCACAATTCCCGGCCAACACACACACAAACACAAACAGTTCAAGGTCATTCCGTAGTGTCTTTTTCGAATCTTGTTCTTTTTTGTTTATTTGTTATTACATTGATATTGATATCTCTTTGATTTGCATAAATCGTTTCAAGCAAAAGACACCGTTAATTGCCGAAGCCCCCAACCCGTGAAGAGGAGAACGACGCCGAAAGAATGAAATTTTGAAGCGAACTCCGTTAGCGACCGACCGACTGTGTCGTTCGTGAATGTTTCAGCCACTGAGGCGGCGACGAAGCCAGCAACGACAGCAACGACGAGCAATGGAGCGTTCTCCAGCTGACTGTATATATGTATGTACATTTGTTTGTGTATTTTTCGTTCACTCTGCCTGACAAAAAAGGTGTATTAGTTGGCGGTGGAGCATTTTCTGAGTTTCGAGCTTCTTATGCAGCTTTACTGCTAGAGGGCAGCTATGTACGAGTGTATGATTAAATTATGATATAGCCCAACGAATTTTGAAGCATTCTGTCAGATCTGCTACATTGATACAGAAATTAAACAGAAATCCAAGCGGAATAACAAATTGTTAGTCATCGTTGTGTGAAAAATATGTGGGAGAACCTATCCTAAGCCGAGGGCACAGAATATGCCCAATTGGCAAATATCCACCGTTATCAAGAAAGAGAGAGAGAGGCAATGACAGAGGCCACCCTGTATAAATTCACCTTGGGCACCGTACAACAATATGCCGCTCTCTCTTCATGTGTGTCTCTCTCTAGCTTTCTGTTTCTTTGGCACTCTCGTGGGAAAGAGAGCGTCTTCGGTTTTGTTTTGATTTCTCCGTTTTGCAACTAGTTGCTCCCCCACCTTACCCCCGCCTACCAACACAAACATGTTATTTTTTGTAGGTTTCGCTTCTTTCTTGTTTCTGTTTTGGTTCGGTTCCTACGATTTTGTTGTTTTCGCACTCGTTGCCCTCGTTGGGTTGCTGGGTGCGGGGGTGAAGTTTTTGTGCGTGGGAATAGGAGGAACGGAACGGAACTGATTGTTTTGTTTTGTCTATTGTTGTTTTTGTATGTACCTCTTGTTTTGTATTTAAAAACTTTTTTGTGTTGATGTTTTCTTGGATTATGATTGTGAGAGTGGGAGTAGAAGACGTTGTTTATATTTAAATATTATTTAAAAATAATAATGCGTAGTCCGAGTTCAACTACAATAAATATATGTATGTACATAAGTACATTTAAAGCTCTGATAGACGGACTTGATTCCATGTACATACTTCTGCTTGCTCTTGTTACTGCTTCAATCCACACTGTAACCAGGAACCCATCAAGTTTTCCCCACGCCTGATCCATACATATTTCTTTGAACTGTTCTTTACTTGTACTTACTCTATAAATAAAGTCACACACTTTATCAACACTCTATAGTTAATTATATTTACTGTTCCCTTCAAAACAAGCTTATCATCGAGTTGAAAGACTCGGAGGTTCCCATACTAATGGTCGTAGGCCACAACTTTATACATTTATTTTCGCGTTTCCCTGCCACGATAACCACATTACAGATTAGTCTCACTTATAGGCAAATAACCAAAATGTATATCACTTATTTGTTAGTTTTATCCTTAAATAGAAACATGCATTAAACACTTAGTCAAACAATAATCATCCCAGGTCCTGCTGCTCCACGTGTATTTCATTTTGTTTCGGCTTTTTCGACTGTTGCCATGGACGCAATTATCGACGATGACCTTGAAAAAACACGCCGCTTTTTTCATGTCCAAGGTGAGCTTAATTAGCGGCCACAAGGCCCAAGGACTTGCTTTTGAAAGAGAGTGTGTGTGTGTGTATAAAGTATCCCACAAATCGCGTGCCTGGCAGGCATCTAGCTGAAACTTCATCTGCTCGCCCCTCCAGGGACACATTGCGGTCACAGGGGCATTATTTTAAAGGCTTTTACCCATTTTAATTTGAATAATTTTCATTTGGGAACAATAAAGTAATGTCATTAAATATTTATGTATGTTTAGTAAACAATTCAATGAAACTTTTTCGATGTTAGTTCCTACGAAAGAAGTTTCATTGATCTATGTTTAATTTGGATGGACATGTGTCTTACATGTGTTATTAAAAAAGCAGAAAATCTAAAGACCAAAAGAGAAGTTCAAGCAGACGCAGCGGCGTGGTGGGTCTACATTTGACTATGTAAATTATAGCTAGTACATGGCACCATAGAAACGATTTATGTAGACAACATTTGAATGAACAACTGCTCGTAAATTTGTAGTCGTGGTCATTTCTTTCACACTTCAAGGACTTAAAACAGACAATTCCATTTACCAACTTCCATTTCATTTCACTCTTAAATTTCCCTGCAGTTTATCTTTAACTGCCAGATTGTATATGTAGATATTGTCCTACGTTCCGCTATTTAATCTAGATAACTTTTCACAGCCATTTGCAAATATTTGTTGTTAGCGATTTCCCAAATGGAGCAGACAACTCACAAGTAAACAGAATGACACACACACACAGCACATCATAATAGGGCTTCCACCTATAAGTGGATACACATGCAAATTGGGGTTCCATGCTTCAATGTTGAAATCGGCGATGACGTCGCCTGTTTATGCAAATCCACAATGGGGGCCTACAGGCAGTGCGACATTTCATGAATTTATTACAGCGGCATAGACAGCAGATACCCGTAAACAAACAAAGTGGAGAATACCATGAGGGGGAATTATGATTGCTAATCGATCAGAGAAGTTGCTCCATCCCAAGGAGCGGAGGTTCACAGTCCATAAGGTGATGCAATCGACCGTGTCTCAACGCGGCGTATGTGCGATTTTCCACTTACGTTCACAGCGCACCACCTCTCGACGAGCCTCACGCGTTAGCATCTCCAGGCTGTCGCCTATCCTGCGTATCCTCTGTGGCGTCCGGCCCATCTCGCTATGGGTAAGAGATCTCCGGCAGATCTCTCTGGCACATCTAATGTCACATCTAATTATAGTCTGGTTTACATGAGGCAAACAATTAGCAAAATGGCTATGCAAAAGCCTAAAACTTGGCTGCGCATTTCGATTCGCGACTTGAGTTTATCTTTGGAAATGAAACGACGCAACGGCACTGAAGTGGCAGTGGCAGTAGGAAAGACGTTCACACGACACGACCGCTCGACGAGAACTGTGCGGCAGCCAAGCAGCAGCGACAGACCATTAGGGGCATTTCTGTACCGGGGGAATAAATTCTAATTTGATGGCGTCACTAGCCGACGGTGGTTACAACAGAACGAGAGATCCCCAGCCAGGCAGCCAGCCAGTTTGTCTAGTCTGCAGTATGAGGGTGCATTGCCACCCCTAAAAAGGGATACCAAGCCAATGACCCCGCCAGAGTGTCTGTGCCAAGCCAAATGAGTGTCAGCAGGACGATTGCGTGTCCTTTAATTACCACAAAAATGTTCTAAAACATCTGGCCCAGAAGCACACCTGAGGGAAGGCCCAGCAGGGAGTGGACGCGTCTAAACTCTTTTCTTTTTTTTTGGTTTTCATTTTGTTATTTATTATACGAAAAAATACTCGCGTTTGTTTTCTCAAATAAATTAGTAAATATCATAAGTATATTGCAATTGTAAATGTACATAGGTTGTATATAACGCCATTTACTTGGATGTTAGTTACAAATTTTTCACATACTTTGCTACCTTTTGCTCTTCGATTTTCGATCGTTTCTGCGTTTCTCGTTTTTGCTCTTACAAAAATTTCCTTAAATGTTAATTGTGTGTTAATTCGACTACAGATTTCATAAAACATTTTTGTGCAACAAAAAACACATTGCAATTCACTTTACAGTTGCCCGTAATTACATTTTTAAGTATACAAAAAATTAACATATATTTTGTTTGTGTATGCATTGTAAATATATATAAATATATCAATTTGATCAATTCAATTCGTTGGAAACAAAGCGAAAGATATACACAACGTAATCTCTACAGTTTGTTAATAAATCATCCATGTAACAATTTCACGCACACACACACACACAAATAAAAGGCCTTTTGGGTTTGAACAATGTTTTTTCGCAAAGAGTAAGAGGAGAGGGGTATATGCTTAAGTCTAGGGGGGTGGTGGGGTGGGGGTTATATATATATCTATACTTAGAGCTCAGTTATATAATACTAGTAGTTGATGTTTGCTTTTAAAACGGGCAGCAGAGCAAGTTACCATTACAAAGAGACTTATACTTATGCCTAAATATTGGATTTTCAAATTTCTTTTTTGATTATTCTTGCATTTTGTGCGAATTTCGAATTCTTTGAATTTGTTAAAATATTTAACATGCAATTATGTTTAAAAAATAAAGGTATTGCATAACAGTTTGCTTTGAATTTAAACGCACACTTAACTGCTAAACAAAATGCAAATGAAACCATTAAACATTGCACTTAAGGCTAACATCAAATCAAATTAAATTAATTCTATAAATCGTACCATCATGAACATAATTGAGTGCAGCGTTTAAATACATAATTTCAAATCATTTGAGTGGACGTAACATGGTAGCGATAAATCATCAATAAATACGTAAAAAGATATATAGATAAATATCTCGTAGATGTGTGTAAAAAGTAAACTAAATAAAATTCACAAGTACTTAAAACACAATGTGATCTTGGAAATGGAGCGGGGAAGAGAGTGCAGCAAACAAATAAATAGTTAAATACATTGATTAGTTAGACTAAATGGAAAGCGATTAAAGAAATAAATTACAATAATTAACATAGGAGGAAACGTGTTTCGCAAAATACTTTTGTCGCAGGACTCTCTGGGAATCTGGACTGTGGCATCTCTGCATCGTGGGATTGTGCATCGCCTGGAACAAACTGTTAGGGCGGCGGTTGGCTGGGGGGGAATGTTAGTATTGGGCATCGAAAGAATACGAGAAATATTATTTAAAGCGTCGTTGCGGCATTGTTGGACTCTCGGGCGGTGTATCCCCACTGGCACTGACGCTGCCACCGCCAATGACAATCTGCTGCAGCGAATGCTTTTTAGTCACACTCTTGAATGGTGCGCCCAGCTTGCGGGGACCGCGTGGCGAGGCAGATGTCATGCTGCTGGCTGCCGCCGCCTCCATGGCCGCCGTTGAGCCTGCCGAGGCAGATGGGGCAATGCCCAGCATGGGCCCCGAATCAATGGAAGCCTGTACCCAACCTGCAAGCAGAACAGTTAGCCATCAAATTATCTTCAGAATTCTCTTCGCTTTGCTTACCCTTCACTGAAGCGCGATTATGATCGAGCAGTGCAGAGGCCAGTGGCGCTGCTGAGCTGCTGGCATTCGACTCCCTTAACATTCCCAACGTGGACAGCGGCATTGGGTTGTAGATGCGACTGGCAAAGTCCTCAAAGGTGGTGCTCTCCTTGTATCGCGACGAGACGCTGTCCAGCGAACGATTGCGCTCCTCGTAGCTGCAAAAAATTAAGCAAAAGTCATTCAAATACTTCGATAAAAGCTTCTGCTGTGAACTCACAATTGCTGATAGAGCGGCAGGGCAGCGCGCTTCGTTCGACTGGCATTGATCGCTGTCGCTCGGATGAGCGTGGCCAGGCAGGCGCCACTGACAACGCTCTCGTTGGCCAGCGGCCCGAACCAAGGCACCTCCGGCTTCCGATTGACAGTCACCCGGAACAGGCCGTTCCTCAGCGGATATACAACAATGAGAACGTCGCAGAACTCTGTGGGCAGAATGTCACGCCGGTAGTCCCTGTGGTGTTCGCTCCACACAATGTGCACCTCATCGTTGCCCAGATGACGCGTCTTCAGCAGCATTGCCTCCGATGAATCCGAGGGCATTCTGGTGGCCACATGGTAGACAACCTCCAGGAAGGGTGTGGCATAGTAGGGCGCCGTGGCACCGCAGCCCTGTCGCGGCAGTCCACCCAAGAAGCCATTGTGCGTCTCCAAATCGATCTCCCAGCCCAGCGCCGAGATGAACATCTCGTAGGTGCTGCTGCCGCTGGTGTTCCTCAGTATACTGCCCTTGTCCTCCTGCCCGGCGGCCACATAGATGACGGCCATCTTGTGCGTTTCGCGGCACTTTTGTAGATCCACATTCCGCAGCTCTCGCATCAGCTTCTCCGTGCGCTGCAGCAGATGCGTACGCGAACGCCTCTCCCAGCCAGCGAGTCCCAGGTGCGAGAAGAGCAACCGGCAATACTGGAAGGGCATCTCCGTGCGTGTGGGCAGCGAGTCAAACGATGCGCAGGCCGAGTGCAGTGATCGCTGATCTACAGACGATGATCCTGCGTGTTGCTGCAGCGAAGAGCTGGAGCCCGCGTGCCGCAACGCTGGCGAATGCGCTCGGGCTGTGTGCATCACAAACTCCTGCTCGAGCAGGCGCTGATTCAGGATCACAGAGATGGCTTGTGCCTCCTGGTTGTTGCCCAGCGCACTGCTGGTCGGCGCATTCAGTTGAGCGACATTCGGGGCCACACACTCGGGACTGGTGTGCCCGATGTAGGCCAGCATGTCGTCCAGCTGGTCTAGGTCCGGCGCCATGTCCTTGGCCAGCGGCAAAACTCCAGCCGGCCGATGGCGGAGCGTGTGACGCGGTGGCTGCATCTCCACACCCATCATGGAGGACACCATCGAGTCGAGGGCCTGCTGCTGGTGCTGGTGATGATGCAGCTTGGGCGTTGGTCGCTGCTGCGTGGTCTCCTCCGTCTTGCGCGGCTCCGAGTACAGAATGGAGGCATCCCAACAGGCCTTCCCATTGAGATCTCGCATGAGCACGCGCACCTGCTTCTCGGCGGTGACCAGACCCGCGGTGATGCCGCCTCCGGGCAGCTTTAGCGTGGGTAGCTCTATGAAACTGGCCACCAGACCCGAGTTGAGCATGAAAAGCTGCACATTTTGGGCACTCACCACCGACGGCAGATCCACAGAGTCGCGCCGAGAGTCCAACTGGTTGCCCAGCGCCGCACCGCCAATGTCATCGTGCTCCTCCACCATCGAACTGAGCCTCGAGGCGCCAATGCCCATGGGAAAGTGACCGATGTGGGTGACCAGATGCATGGACACGGCCTTGGCGCACAGTCGGATGGCCGTAATGCACGCCTGAATGGTCTCCGATGTTTGGTACGTGGCCTCCGGCAGTCGTCCATCGCCCTGCAGATCGTCGTGGGCAATGTGCATATCGAAGTCATCGTCGGAAGTCAGTTTCACGCGCTCGTGACGCGGTGCACCGGATGCCACCTGCAGTAGCACGCGCAGCACTTGCAGCACCAGCGTGTCGCCATTCTCGTTGAGCGGCGCCAGCATCAGGGCGGCGGGTATTGCCATGCAGAACTCCCCCAGGCAGAGCATCAGCGATGTGAGAACCACCTTGTCCGAGTCCTTGGGCTTCGAAACGTTCTGAATCTCCAGCGCCTTGCACAGCGCCGTGATGATGAGCTGCGGCACGCGCTCGATCGCCGCCAGTTGACGTCCACGCTCCGCACAGAGTTTCAGTGAGTCGACGGCCACCATGGCAATGGTGTGATGCTTGAACTGGAGCGCCTGGAGCAGCACCTGGAGCACTTCCTTTATGCGCGGATTGAAATGTTTCGACTCTTTGGGATGGACATCCTTGGGATGTGGCACTGCCTGCTGGAAGGGCGCTGCACGGCCAGCGGCAGAGTTCGTTGAGGGCTGGGAGAGGCGCTGGAGCAGCCACTGCCCCAGCTGGGACAGGGCTATGCAGCGGGCCTTGGACGAGGGCTCGCGACGCGCACAGCGCAGCACAATGTTGAGTATGTGATCTTGCAGATCCGGGCACTCCATCAGCTCGAATTTCTGTGGCGAGGGCTGCAGCACAGGACGCGGCAGCAGCGATGAGGGATAGCAGAGCAGGGAACCCAGCAAAGCTGCCACTTCGGCTCTCGGCGTGCTGCGGGAGACCTCCAGGGAGGTGAGGAGTATGGCGCTGGCATGCACCAGATCGAGCAGCAGCAGCGTGTGTCC
Organism: Drosophila subobscura; assembly: GCF_008121235.1. NCBI lineage: Eukaryota > Metazoa > Arthropoda > Insecta > Diptera > Drosophilidae > Drosophila > Drosophila subobscura. The sequence goes on along the minus strand of NC_048533.1, from coordinate 21,999,621 downwards.
CGGCAGCAGCAAACTGAGCAGCCGCGGTCCCTCCAAGTACTTGAGAATGGCATAGATGAGGTCGCGATCCTCTCCAGTCAGCAGCTGGTGCAGCGCATGGTAAAACAGCGGAAACTGCTGCCGACCCACGGCGCCGTGCAGAGCCAGCGAGCAGAGCAATTGCAGCGCCCACAGCTTGCCCTTCTTGAAGGAGCGATCCAGAGTGAGGGAGCCATAGCACCAGGGTGCGACAATCCCGATTGGCGGCACAAGTGTGGGTGGCGGCGGTGTGCTCTGGTTGTCCGTGGATATCCCTTGATTCTGCTTGATCTTTATCAGATTCTGTGTCATCTCCAGCAAATGCATAAACACCTGGGCATGCAGATCCGCTTTCGGTATGCGATTCACATCGCCCAAGGCGCCCAGCATCCGCTTCCACATGATGGAAGTGGAGTCCGGGTGCCAGCCCTCGGCTGAGCCGCCGAGTATGATGCAGCGACGACCGGAGACACTGCCCGAGCCACTGCCGCTGCCATAGCTGCCGGAATTGGCATCATCCAGGCTCGCATCGATGTGCAATTGTGCGTCCTTGATGGATCCCCCTTCTATTCCACTGCTGGCCGTTGGCGATGGACTCCTCGACCCAGCGCCACTCTCATTGTCGCCATCCTGGTAGCTATCCGTCTCGTCCGCTTCGCCACCCTTTCGCGAGGGTATCGCTGCCAGCGAGTCCAGCGACATGGCGCGCCGCAAGTCTTGCGCATTCGCTGTTCCGCCGCACTGCTGCATTCGATGCTCACCCAGCAGCTGCTGCTGCGACTGTTGCAGAGGCTTCGGCTTGGGCGTCACTGCTCGGCGACGGCGAATGCGTGAGTTTCTGGCCGCCGACGCTAAGCTGCCCTCGCTATAGCTTCTGCTCAGCATGGGTGTGAGGGGCACAGGTCGCGAGCCGTGCCCGGTGCCGCCCTGCGATTGCGAGTGCTGATGGCCGTGCGGCCGTTGGTGGTGCCCCGCGGGCAGCAGTGCCACCTGCGTGGCCTCGTCCGAGCGACTGCTGTTCGACTCGACCAGCGATTCGCGTTGACGATTATGCCCGCTGCTGCTGCCAATCGCCGAGCCAGCGGCGGGTCCTCCATTGGCCGTGCTGCTGCTGCCACCCGATCCCTGCCACACGGTCCCAATGCGGCGACGCTTCTCCGCGCGACTCTCTGCCACACGATCCAGCGGCAAGTCGAGCAGACTGATGCCGTAGGTGTAGCGCGAGAAGACACGCGTCAGCGTCTGTATCGTTTTGTTCCACTCGACAATGAGCTCCTCGCGATGCGTCAGCGACTGCAGGACATTGAGGAACTTCTCCCAGAGCAGCACATTCACGGGCACTTTGGTGTGTGCCCGTATCCACGTGACTATCAGCGTCTGGAAAATGGCTGAGCCCAGGATGCCGCCCAGAGTGGCGGTCTTGGGGCCACCGCCGCCACCTCCGCCGGTCGAACCATGATGATGTTGATTCTGATGCAGCACCACGGAGGTAACCTGCAGCAGAACGAGCAGCAGTTGCTCCCACGTACGCGAGTCCATGTCCGTGTTCATAACCATCGTGCGATAGACATTTAGAACCTTCTTGCAGATCTCCGTCTGCTCCTCCAGCGGCGTGGAGCGATAATTGCGCGATCGAGCGGGGAAGCAAATGTTCAGATTTGCCGTATTCACGAGGAACACATTGGCAGCATTCGTGACAAACACCTGGAAGAGAAATACTCAATGAAAACAGATCAAGGAACTCTCAAAGGGAAGTCCCTTACCTGCAGCACATTCTGCCTGCCGGCTCGCACGGCCAACTGCTCCTTGGAGCCCGCTATGGCGCCCACATACGAGGGCGTGCGCAAACGCTGGCTGCGTGGTGTGCCACCTGCTGTCGAGGCAGGCGGCGGATCATCGTTGGGCTCCAGCAGAAACGGCGGCGGCGTCTCGCCCGTCATCCAGTCCCTATAAACCGCAATGGCCGTGCGTATGGCCTCAATCTGCGGCTTGGAGGTGAAGTTCAAGAGGAATGCCTGACGGTAGACCTCGTGGACAAAGTTGATGTTCTCGCGGCTTACGTAGAACACGTCCCGCACGATCAGTCCCTGCTGATAGCCCTGCAGGCGCACATGATCCACATCCTCGATGTGTAGCGTGCAATCCAGACGGTGGCTGAGCAGACGCTCGTGGGTGAAACGCGACACCCAATTGATGAGAACCACCACACAGGAGGCCATGACCTCGTCCTTCTTGTTGATGGAACGCATCACAGGCATATCCAGGCGGGGATTGTAGATGGAGCAGGTGACATCGAAGTTCGGCGAGAAGACGGGCAGAAAGACGTCCATGAAACGTTGCAGCAGGAAGGCAAAGGCTCGATGGTCCTTCTGTGCGCGATTGTCACGCCAGCGCAGACACGCGGCCGTGTGGACCATGCTATTGAGCAGCACCTCGAGTCCATCGCGGGGATCTGGCGGCGCTGACTTCTCGCTGGAGGATGGCGGCAGCAGTGCCATCAGCTCTGAGCTCTGCACGGGATGGGAGAAGGCATTGTCGTGGAAGACGGAGGCCATGCCACCGTCTGCCTTCATATTCGGATGTGTAAGAAAGTCCGAGGCGCTGAACTCCGTGTCGGGGCCCAGCACGCCCTTTTGGGGGACAATTAAACCGGGTATCAGATCCGCATACATGGCATGCACATAACCGGGAGCATTCTCGCCCAGCGTCTGATACCAGAGCAGGAAATATCTGCAGGAAAGAATTCAGAGATTAGGGGAGAACTTTGAGAGCTTTGTGTTGCCTCAGCACTCACCTGACGCCTTCTCGTCTCAGCTTTGGGGAGTTGCCCAGATGCAACAGCTTGGCCATAATGCGACTGAGAGAGTGACACTGCCAGCGACGTGCCAACAGCTCTGGCAGCAGGCACAGAATCTTCTCCAGCAGCCATAGTGAACCGTCTAGCTCCTCGCGGTGTGCCTTGTGAACTGCATGATAAAGTTTCGATTAGAAATCAATGAAAAACCAAAGCTGAAAACCCATTTTTTGCTTCTAGCTAAACATTCCAATGTGTGGACAAGCACAGGAGACATACAGATAGAAGATAAAAGATGCATGTGGTGCAGATAAATAGATAAATACAGAGAGAGAGAGAGTGAGAGTGAAAGAGAGAGAGGAGTGGGCATATGGACACATGAGGATAATGAAAACTGAATTCAAAGCACGAAAGTTCTTTGGGGGAGGAGGATGCAAATTCAATTTTGTGTCAAAAAACCACATAAACTTACCAATATGAAACGGAAGTTCTGCCAGTTAGGGGATTTACAAAAAACACACAAAGAGAGAGTGAGAAAAATATATATAGAGAGAGAGAGAAAGAAAGATATTTTGTTGGGGGGGGGTAAAAGAATAGAAGAATGGAAGTCAATTTAGAATATTTTGCATACACAAATCTCATTTGTTGTCGGCTATTTAATGGGGTCTAAGCATAAAGATTAATGGTAAACCCAAACATAATAAGAAGCACAGACCCAGTGCCAGTGCCATTTACGGTCGTCGCAGTTTGCTTTTCTGCTTTGCTGTTTAATTGCTCGAAAATAAATCGTCGGTAAAGATACCCAGAAAAATTAACCAAATTTAAGTGGGCCAAAAAAAGAGAGGGGAGATACGTTAAACATTCGTTTATGCTGAAGTTTGGATACTCTTTTGATACTACAAATTATATTGAAACGAAAATCCTTTCACTTATGGGAAATGCTACAAATGTACCAAAAGGAAGGCCACAAACTACAGTTTTAATTATAATTGTTCTCCCTTTAGGACTCTGTTCTATAACTAGTCTTAAAACATAAAACAAATACTCATTCATTACCAACAAAAACTACAAATAGCCCATGGATAGTATAGGGTAAAAACACTCCATATTTGGGCCACTATCCAACACAACGCACTCCGTATTTGGAGCACTGTCGACGAACTCAGAATTAAAGTTGAAATTACCTTTCTGCTTTAGGTTCGCCTCCGCCTGTATGAAGGTGTCGTAGAGTATGAAGTACACATGGCTGTAGTTGGTCTCGAACAGCGACTTGGACTCCTCCAGCTCCACATTATCTACAAAAGAAAGAGGGTGAAAAAAGAAACGAGGGCAATTGTTAGGAGATTGCGTGGTACAAATTGCATATTGCTTAAATACAATCCATCAAAGGTTTCTATTTATCTACAAGTAAACGATAAGAGGGGCAAAACAGAAGTTTCTGAAGCACCTGCCGGCGCACTGATAAGCGAGAGGGAAGGTTGGACTGGGGACTGCAAATCCAATCCAGGCAGTCAATATCAACATTAGCGAATTATCTATGGAAAACCACGCATGACGATGCACAACAACAACAACTAAAGCTACACAAAAAATAATAAAATAAAAACACGTTATGATGGGTGCTCAGTGGGTATGAATCATGGGAGGGTTGGCAGCGGGCTGGAGTGGGGTGTGGGGTGCCAGTGGTGCCGGCTGCTGTCATCGGCAAAAGGCACACTGCAAAACAGAAGAAAGCTAAACAAAGAGTAAAAGCCAAATAAGAAACCTCTGTGAAACCGGTTTCATAGAAGGCCAAAACGAAGATGTCTGCCGCGCGCTGACTGATGATGATGAATATTGTGTGGCAACAACAACAACAACAATAGCCAGCAACAATTGGAAACGCTCAGCGCAATGGGAAGAATGTGTAATGCGTGTAATTTGCCAAGGGACAAAGGCAACAGAAACCAAGAGAGCAATAGCTACGGCACCTGTTGGAAATCGTTCGTTCAGTGACACAAAAAGAAAGCCACTCAAAGTCAGAGTCAAGCAGAAGGAGGAGGAGGGAGTAAGCTATGGCTAGAAGCAGGGCACACGGCACAGCACATTCGTTGGTCATATCTAACGTACACGACTTGGAACTGAAACCCGTCGACAGCACAGTTGCCACTGCCGTTGGGCTCTAGCTTTTTGCGCGCTCTGTTCGTTTCTCATTTAACGTGAAGTTTTCACACATCCCGATGATTGCCACATAGCGTAGTAGCGGAGCATCGTAGATCCATTTGTGTGTTGCTTTTTGCATACATTAATGTTGCCCGTTGGAAAAACAGAGAAGCGTGGAACGGGAGAGAGAGCGAGAACTGTGTTTTTGTTTGTGCTTTGTGTTCTTTTGCGCCCAACAGGAAATGGCCATCGCTACGGCTGTGCCCCCCCCAGCCCAACTGATGGTCTGTGGGCAGAACGTCATTGAGCGAACTCAAAATGGCTTGAGCGACGCCCACCTGCTCGGACAAACCATTCCATTTCGACCAGTTCCAAGCCATTGTCATTGCTATGAATGCAAATAAATTATGAAATAATTAACACTCGAACCACTGAACAACAGCAAATCCAACGTCAACACAGTGTGGGCAGTGGCCTTTCTACCTCCGCCTCTGGGGACCTCAGACCTTACCCAATATCATGCGCAGATGTCGCAGGCGTGAGGCTGAATCCTTTTTGCAATCCTGCAGCTTGGCCGTCGACTTCTTAACGTCTGCATGCGATTTTTTGGTAAACATATTTGCACCTTGTGTTCTCTATTGCTCAACGCAGAAAATTGCGCACACAACAGGCTCGTGTAGGGGCAGGGGCGCAGGCACAGGTTGGCGGCACAGGCACAGGCACAGGCATGTGGGGGTATACACTTTCTATTTGCTATTTTTCAGTGCTATTTATTTATACGCGCACGCTAACCAAAACACTTTGTCCAGCGGAGCGCCCCCGGAGAAATTATTAGCAACGCCCGCTCGTCCCTCTCGACCACTCGCCCGCTCGCCCGCTGACGTTGCCAGCAGAAGCACCAGCAGCGTTAAGGGGGTGCTTGGGTGGCTTTTCTCTGCTGCTTTGGTAGCTCTTTCTTGTGGTTTTCCCGATTCTATCTCATTTTTGATTATTCACTGACACACACGGCGGACGCGAAGTAGCAATTGCAGGCACACGGAGACGATTTTACAGCACATTCCAAGTTTAATGTTTTCTTTTCTTTCGTATTAGGGATTGTTGATATTATATCGATATATCGATACGGACGGCGGATTTGTCGAGAAAATATACCAAAAATATACCTTCTCATTTTATAAATATTACGCAACTATGCAATGTTTTTCTCGATTTTGATATTCTGCTTGAAATTGCGACCTAGTTGGGATTCTCAGTACTAAAAATATGATTTTATCCCATTGGTGTATCAATTTTGAATAAGACTGGTTAGTTTTCATGACTCCCTTTTATTGGATTGCTCGCAAAGTAAGACTACAACAAAAAGGTCAACCAAAAAAATAGCATAAAACGTTACGAGAGTGTGCATGGAATGTTTCAACTCGGACTTGTTTTTGCATTGATTGGAGGCCTTGAGATTTCAAACATTGCCTCAATTCGAGGATCCTCTGTGCATAGACCGAAATACAGATGTGCGTCTGTATCGTTTCCATACAAATATTAATATTGTGTCAGTCAAGCGAAAGCTTAGTGCATCGCGTACTAGGCTTAATACGATGGAACATCGTTATTTTAAATTACTTGGCTCATCAAAGCAAATGCGATGGATAGATATCAACAAATCAGCGATAAGGACGAAGCGTAATTAAACGGCAATTAAATCAGTGGCACTGTGCAAGCGACGATTCCTAACCAATTTAGTACAATGGGAATCCTGAAAGGTTACACAACAAAAAGGTTACTACCACGTCGTTTTGACCGCTGGAAGATCCACAGTAAAATAGTGCTGCCATGTCTAACCATGACCATATTTCTGAACACTCTCTACGGAATTTACTGGGGTCGCTTCAGCTTCAAGCGTTCCAAGTTTATAATCTCAAAGCCGGTGGCTGTGTACAGCATTTTGGTGGGCTTGAGCTTTGCCGTTTACTACGTGCGGCAGGTGTATGAAGAGTTCACCAGTGGCCGCATCACCAGCAGGGATACCATTAAGATATACTGCTACATGAATGTCTGCGTTTGCCTGCTCAACTATGTCACACAGTGGGCCATCGCGGGACCTATTGTACGTTTCCAGAACAGTGTTCCCCTCTTTCCTGTTGCCAATGCCCTGGATGTGTCCATGATGATGGTGTGGCGGGCACTCCTGCACTGTGTCCTCAAGATGATGGTGTGTCCGTTGATTGTGTACGTCACACTGGTGCTCTACCAGCATAGAGCCCATCCGGACATGGAATGGACCATCATAGCCTCCGTCCGAACCATGATGCCTCTGATAATATCGAATCAAGTGAACAATTGCTTCTTTGGTGGATTGGTGATTGCCAACCTAATAGTTGCCGCCATCAATAAGCGGATACGCTGCATTGTCAGGGAGGCCAACATGCTGCAGACACCAGTGCAGATGGAAATGCAGAAGCCCTTCTACCGCATGCAACGCTTCTGCGAGCTGGCCGACAGTCTGGATGAGCTGGCCCTCAAGTATGTCGTGACTGCGTCCTGCTCCAAGGGATATCTGCGCTTCACCGACTGGTCCATGATCGTATCGATGGTCATGAATCTGATTGGCATCACTATGGGATTTTACAATCAATATCTGGCCATTGCCGACTACTACATCAATGAGGAGGAGCCCTATGATCTGTATCAAGCCATTGTCCAGTTGGTGTTCCTTTCGGTGCCGTTCATGGAACTCATCCTGGTCTCTCGTATCAGCAGTCAAATGCTGCAGGAGGTATGTGTAAGTACAAGAGGAAGTATATATTATAGTGTATCAATCATTTATAGACCAAGAAAACTGGAGATCTCTTGCAGCGCATCGATCTGCAGCATGCTGATGTTCGTTTCAAGCAAGTTGTCAACTCCTTTTGGCTGCAGGTGTCCACATTCGACTATAAACTTATGCCACTGGGACTCCTGGAGCTGAACAGCTCGTTGGTCAACACCGTTTTCTCGGCAGTCACTGGATTTCTGTTAATTCTGATACAGAGTGATCTCACGTTGAGGTTTTCGCTCAAGTAAAAATAATAAATACATGAATTTTCAAACAGTATTGTTTTCCGCGGTTTAACTTAAGCAGTGGGGTGCCAAGTGGGTTAAGTTCGTTTACTCATCTCTCATTTATTGTATATCGGTACATAATATAGTACACTTAATCGATTTCGGTATATTTCCGTATGTCTTAGACTTATCGATAAATCCACTTGTGACGTGTAAACGCAGGCCGAAAAAGTAATTTTATTTGTTTTCTATTAACGATTTTTAAGTAAGTTTTATCAATAATGGGTTCGTTCCGCCGAGACAAAGACGAAGAAGAAGACGGTAAGTAGCAATTTAACTCACAGAACTTACTAATCGCACAGAACGAAGAGCCCCAGAACGACCGATAAGAGGGGAAACTCCAGGCTCTGTGAGAAAGGTGCTCCGCTGGCAACCAGCAGACACACACCCGCTTACACACACACACACCCACTGAAACTAACACAAAAACCAGAACAAATATAACAAAAACATAAAGAGACAACCAACAACAACAAACACTGCTAAGTTACTAAACAAATTTCGTATGTACTGACGGAAAACATGAAATATTTTTCCTCCCTAAAAAAACAACGCCCAGGCCCGACAAATGCATACCAGAACCTGGAGAAGACGTCGGTGCTGCAGGAGACGCGCACGTTCAACGAGACGCCGGTGAATGCCCGCAAATGCATTCACATTCTCACCAAGATCCTCTACCTGATCAATCAGGGTGAGGTGTTGGTGCCACGCGAGGCCACCGACTGCTTCTTCGCTATGACCAAGCTGTTCCAGTCCAAGGATGTGGTGCTGCGTCGCATGGTCTATTTGGGCATCAAGGAGCTGAGCTCGGTGGCCGAGGATGTGATTATTGTCACCAGTTCCCTGACCAAGGATATGACCGGCAAAGAGGATCTGTATCGTGCCGCTGCCATTCGTGCCCTCTGCAGCATCACCGATCACACCATGCTGCAGGCCGTCGAGCGTTACATGAAGCAGTGCATTGTGGACAAGAATGCCGCCGTCTCCTGTGCCGCTCTAGTCAGTTCGCTGCGACTGGCCACCACCGCCGGCGATGTGGTCAAGCGTTGGGCCAACGAGGCTCAGGAGGCAATGAACAGCGACAACATTATGGTGCAATACCATGCGCTGGGTCTGCTCTATCACATTCGCAAATCGGATCGCCTGGCGGTCTCGAAGCTGGTCAACAAGCTGACTCGCAGCTCCCTGAAGAGTCCCTATGCTGTGTGCATGTTGGTAAGTGAAGGAATGGCAGCTTTGACGCTGGAAATTTTATTAATGAATGTTTCGTGCATCCCCCTTAGATACGTATTGCCTGTAAACTCATCGAGGAAGAGGATATACCATCGGAGGAGCTGTCCGACTCGCCGCTGTTCACCTTCATTGAGACGTGTCTGCGCCACAAGAGCGAAATGGTCATCTATGAGGCCGCCCATGCGATTGTCAATCTGAAGAACACCAATCATCGCATGCTGTCGCCGGCCTTCTCCATTCTCCAGCTGTTCTGCAGCTCGCCCAAGGCCACGTTGCGTTTTGCTGCTGTTCGCACGCTCAACAAGGTGGCCATGACCCATCCGGCGGCTGTGACCACATGCAATCTGGATCTCGAGGGTCTCATCACGGACTCCAATCGTTCGGTGGCCACTTTGGCAATTACCACGCTGCTAAAGACTGGTGCCGAGTCCTCGGTGGAGCGTCTGATGAAGCAGATCTCCACATTTGTGGCAGAGATCTCCGATGAGTTCAAGGTGGTGGTGGTCCAGGCCATCTGTGCTCTCTGCACCAAGTACCCAAGGAAGCACACGGTCTTGATGAACTTCCTCAGTGGCATGCTGCGCGAAGAGGGCGGCCTTGAGTACAAGACATCCATTGTGGACACCATCATTACGATCATTGAGGAGAATGCCGATGCCAAGGAGTCTGGCCTGTCGCATCTCTGCGAGTTCATTGAGGACTGTGAACATGTCTCGCTGGCGGTGCGCATTCTCCATTTGCTGGGCAAGGAGGGACCATTTGCAGCCACACCCTCCAAGTATATTCGCTTCATCTACAATCGTGTTATCCTGGAGAGTCCCATTGTGCGTGCGGCTGCTGTGACCGCTCTATCGCAATTTGGAGCCTCCTGCCCGGCTTTGCTTACCAACATTCTGGTTCTGCTCGGTCGCTGCCAGATGGATCCGGACGATGAGGTGCGCGATCGTGCCACCTACTACCTGAGCATCCTCAACTCGGAGCGTGCCGATCTGTACAAGAACTACATCATCGAGCGCGAGAACTGCTCGCTGGCGCTGCTGGAGAAGGCTCTGGTGGATCATTTGAACGGCGATCTGGAGAAGCGCTTTGACATTTCCGTTGTGCCCAAGGCAGCGGCTATTGTCCGTCCAGAGATCAGCAATGATGTGATGCTGGTCACCAGCGCACCACGCCCGCCGAAGATCACACGGGAGGAGGAGAGCGCCTCGCGTTTGGCCCAGCTGCCGGGCATTCAGGTGCTCGGTCCCGTGCACCGCAGCACGGCACCCATACAGCTGACCGAAAGCGAAACGGAGTATACGGTGCAGTGCATCAAGCACATCTTTGGGCAGCATGTGGTCTTCCAATTCGATTGCCTCAACACATTGTCCGATCAGTTCCTGGAGAATGTGCGCGTAGAGCTGACCCTGCCCGAGGGTTTCACCACCAGAGCTGTCATACCTTGCCCCAAGCTACCGTACAACGAACTGCAGACAACATATGTCATTGTAGAGTTCCCACCAGATGCGGGAAGTTCCATAGGTAAGGCTCCACACTCTGCCAGAATATCCTCAGACTGTGCTCAACCGCTGTGTTCTCTTTTCAGCAACCTTTGGCGCCACTTTACGATTTGTGGTCAAGGATTGCGATCCGAATACCGGAGAGCCCGACTCGGAAGAGGGCTATGATGATGAGTATATGCTGGAGGATCTGGAGATCACAGTGGCCGATCAGATACAGAAATCGAAAAAGAACAACTTCCAGGTGTCCTGGGACGCTGCCGATAGTGAAGGTAGGAAAGGAAACTCCCTCTGAAAAAGTCCGATAAATATTTATATATTTTCTTTCTTGCAATCTTTCGCAGAGTGGCTGCAAGCCGAGGATACGTTTGTGCTGTCAGCCGTCACAACGCTACAGGATGCTGTCAATACCATTGTGAAAATCCTTGGCTTGGGCTCTGCAAATCTATCCGAAAAAGTGCCCGAAGGCACTCACCTGCACACGCTGCTCTGTTCGGGTAGGAGTCTCGGTCTCAGAGGATCAGAATTGCAATTTAAACCTTTTTTCCTCTTTGTGGTATTTCAGGCACCTTTAGAGGCGGCGTCGAAGTTCTGGTGCGGGCAAAGCTGGCACTCTCCGAGGGCGTTACGCTGAATCTGACGGTGCGCAGCACAGATCAGGATGTAGCAGAGCTAATAACAGCAGCCATCGGATAAGACAGCGAGCCATGCAGGAATCTTGTTCGGTTTCTGCGTGCCGTCAATATAATATAAACGAAAACTATAAAAAAGAAAATGAAAACCCTAAAAATTAATCGAAAAATACATAATTTTATACGTTTAAGTGATTGTCTCTGTAATATTTGTGCCCCTAACTACCCCCCATTGGCCCTTAACTGGCAACAAGCACTCCAAAGCGATGGCTTGGCCGACAGCGATCCACACACAAACATTCTTTGAATTGAATTTGAATTGTTACAACGTAGGGGCTTTGTGAAGCATCTTGCTCCAGCATCATTTAAATTTTAAAATATATTGTATGTATATGTTAATGCCTGCCCACACCCCCAATTAGCCTGGCCTGTGCATTTAGCCTAAGTATAAAACTAAAATTATGAATACATACATGTACTATATGCAATGCAATCAGAGTGAAGTTTGAGTGTTTTATTTTGTGAAGAACGTGCTTGATCTTAGCATAAAGCGGCAGATTGATGACTCGGGGACTCGTGGTGCACAAGTGGATGTTGGAAAAGAGAATACCCGTGCATAAGACTGCATACATGTCGTGTGCATAACGTGAGACATTGATTGTAGACTGATGAGAGTTTTTATTTTATTTTTACGTTTTTGGACAAACTTTCTATTGGCTGGCTTGAAGTGTTCGACGAGAGATGAGTACTTCCACAAGCATAAATCCAGTTGCTTCGCTGCTAATATGTTCCATAAGTGAAAGGACACTACGGAATTTTTTACGAATTATAAAAAAGTAAATAACAGAAAAATCCGCAGTAGACAACACAAATGTTCAATCCACAAAAAAAAATTCGATATTTGAAAAACTCATTCTTACTTTATTTTTTGTGTTTATATTGTAGTTTTTATTTAATTATAAATAACTTAAAGTTGCAATATCCTAGAGTACTTTTTTTGTTTTTCCTATTTTTACAAATTTGTTTTTGCCTTTTTTGAATCATCGTCGTCGTCTGTTCTGTTCCTTCTTCCACTGTTCATTTTCTGCTGCGTTTTCAACATTCGTCTTAAATTACAAAATTTTGTTTATATCTCGTTCGCAATGAATTTATAATTTCTTGTGCTTTTTCGTTTGTTTTTTGTTCGCAGTCGATTTACGCGATTCTCTTTTTTGCTATATTTAATTGTGTAAAATGTAACTCCAATCAATCAATCAATCAATCAATTATTTAAAATGTAAGATTCACACGCAGGTATAAAAAAATAAAATAAAATTGATATTAACAAATAACACACACACTCTCGCACACGCACAACACGCAGCACGCACTTTTTGCAGCACAATTTCACATTGATAATTTCATTTCGTTACAATTTGTTATACTATTTTTTTTCTCTTTTGTTTATTTAAATATGTCATTAGATATATGCATGTAATTATATAATTATGTCAGTGTGTGTGTTTTTGTGTATATTTGTCTATGTGTGTGTGTGTGTGTTGCACTTTTTCCCCCATTTAACCCGCGGACAAGAGACGCTCTGACGGTCGTGTGTTTGTTTCTTGTTCCTTCATTTAGCGCTTAGCTTTTCCAATTTTGCTTTATAATACAAACTAGATTGTTGTTCCCTAGCTTGGGGGCTTGCATGGGTTCCCTGCTGGGCACACACAACACACTGCTGCTGGCTGCTGACTGCTGGCTGCGTCTGGTCTGGGTTTGATTGCTCTTTTTTGCTTCTTGCCTGAACGAACATACATATTACATATTACATTTATATTACAATTAAACATATTTCGTTTACAGATTTCGTTAAGGTTTGCTTGCGCATAAAGAGGATTTTGGATTGGAGTTTGAGCCGAGTGGGTGAGTAGGGTGGTGCGAGCCCGGAGCTGAAAGTCACAACACTGCTCCGGCACTTTATAGTTCTCGGGTCTCCTGCCATCGTCTGTCCCGTGGGTTATCTTGGGGGGCGGGTGTGTTGGTACATAACTTGACTATTGAGCAGCTTATAATTGTACATTTAAGATAGTAGAGTATGCTTGGATATTTTATACAGTGAGTGAGTGCTAGCTGGTGTTGTTGTTGTTGTCGTTGGTGGTGGTTGATTGATAGGTTCCTTGTGCTGCCTGCCTTCCGCCATTCCTACGCTCTTCAACATTTGAACTTGACCATGGGAATATGCTTGGAAGACACACACTTGTCGCAGCACCACTCTGCAAACACCTCCTTGTTGAGCATTTGGAAGGCCGCCTCTGTCAGGCCCACGCAGGTTCTGCAAATATCCGATTAAACGGAGAGAGAGAGAGAAAGAACACAAAAGATTTATGTTTAGTTACGGGGAAACCCTTTAATGATTTGCTTATTGCTAGTTGCGCACTTTGCTGGTGGCTGTTAATTTACCTGTGAAAGAAGAAGTTGCATCCGGATTCACAGAACACGGCCTCATCGTTGTCGTTCACCTCCTTGTGGCACATGCCACACGGGTATATGGGCGGCGCATTGGGATTCTGGGGATTGAAGACCATCGGCTGGCCAGGCGGATACATCTTGCCCCCGCTCATTGTCATCGGTTTGGGTCCCACGCCCATCGGTCCACCCATTGGACCGCCGCCACCCATGGGTCCCATGTTACCCATTGGGCCGCCTGGACCCATAGGTCCTCCGCCGCCAAACATATTGGGGCCGGGGCCACCCATGGGACTGTGATGATGGTGGGGATGTCCATGTGCATGGTGGGGCGACATGTGCGGGTGCGGGGGTCCATTCATGCCACCTGGTCCTGGGCCCGGCCCTGGCACACCGCCCATATGCCCGTGTCCCATATGCGGACCCGCATTCCCATGCGGTCCGCCCATCATATGGGGATTGGGGCCGCCGCCACCCATGTGTGGTGGCATGCCGCCGGGACCGCCATGCATGCCGCCGCTCGGTCCGCCGGGACCCATCATATGAGGCGGCGGCGGTCCACCCGGATGATGGTGCGGATGATTCATGAGCTGCGGGTGCGGTGGACCAAGATGCGAAGGTTGCTGAGGCGGCAACATCTGATTCATGCCCATGCCAGGGCCGTGTCCATGGCCATGACCGTGACCGTGACCGTGCCCATGCCCGTGACCATGCCCATGACCGTGTCCGGGTCCATGTCCCGGAGGACCGCCCATGTGCTGCTGCTGTTGCTGCTGCTGTTGTTGTTGTTGTTGTTGCTGCTGTTGTTGTTGCTGCTGTTGTTGCTGCTGTTGTTGTTGCTGCTGTTGCATAGGAACATTCGGGTTCATTTGCTGGCCCATCATGGGTCCATTGTTATTGTTATTGTTATTTTGTGGACCATTCGGACCGGCGGGCGATTGAAGCGGACTGGGGCCAGAGTTGGGCATGCCCGGACTTGGGCCGGCACTGTTCAGCGAGTGATGCGGTGACATGGCGGGCGGCGCTGGCGAGGATGTAGGCACTGACGTGGACATCGAGCTGGCTGTCGTCGCTGTCGATGTTTGCGTGGGCGTTGACCCCGTTGCCGATGCCGAGGAGGCGGCCGACATTGTGGGGCCATTCGATTGCAGTGACGTGGGCACTCCGAGACGGCCACCGGCTGGCGACAGATGAGGATTTTGATTGTTGTTGCTTGAATTGTTGTTGTTGCCGAGCATGTTGTTGCCCGGTCCGCCAACTCCTCCTCCTCCTCCGACGCCGCCGCTGTTGTTGTTATTTGCAGGAGACATGCCACCAGGTCCGACGAGGCCACCGGGCCCAGGACCAGGCCCTGGACCGGGTCCACCTGGCATATGACTGCCATGATTCGTCGGTCCATTGCCCAGCGGACTGTGCAACGGAGGCGGACCCATTTGTCCATTGTTCATGGGTGGCTGCGGAGGTTGTTGCTGTTGTTGTTGCTGCTGCTGCTGTTGCTGCTGTTGTTGCTGCTGCTGCTGTTGTTGCTGCTGCTGCTGCTGTGGCCCAGGACCACCGGATGGCGGCCCAAGCGGGCTACCAATCGGATTACCCATCGGCGAGCCCATGGGCAGCGAATTCATGGGCGAGTTCTGGCCAGGACCACCAGCTCCTCCCATGGGGGAACCCTGCATGGCCCTCTGGTTGGGTCCATTCGGACCACCGCCCATTGGCGAGAGTCCTCCCATGCCCATGTGATGTGGTGATATGCTTGGTCCTCCCATATTGCCCATTGGACTCATGCCGCCCATGCCGGCCATGGCGCCCATCGGACTGCCCATAGGCACGGGGCCACCGGGACCAGGTCTGCCGTGGTTCATATGCGGCGGCAGTCCCACTCCAGGTCCGGGTCCCATCGCATGCGGATGCATTGGACTCATGCCGCGCATCGGCGGCGGACCGCCCATGTGGTGGGGTGGCCCATGCGGGTGTCCCATCGGTCCACCGGGATGGTGCGGATGCATATGGGGGTGCATATGCGGCGGACCACCGCCCATGCCCATGCGATCCTCCCAATGCGGGTGCGGATGGCCGCCGCCAAAGTGTCCCGGTCCGCCAGGACCTCCGCCCATTTGGTTCATGGCCGCCATCGCTGCGGCGGCCGAGCTCGACATGGCCGACACCTGGGGACTGTCGTCAAAGGGATTCGAGGCAATAATGGTGTCTCCGAAGCCACCCATCGGCGGTGGCGGCAACAGATCCTGGGGCGTTGGTGGTGCTGATTGTTGCTGCATTGAATTGGCAGCGGCGGCCGCAGCTGCTGCCGCCGCCGCCGCTGCCGCAGCTGCCGAGTTGGCGGCATTCGAGGTTTTCCGCCGCTTCTTCGGATTGCTCGGCGCCGAGATGATATCCGACGGAGGCGGCGGTTTGAAGTCAGGCGGACAGAGACCGCCTGCTGGACCCGGCAAACGATATGGCGCCATACCGAGATTATGGGTCATGTTAGAGGTATTTTTCTTCCGAATGGTGGCAGCTTTTTCTTTAACTACGGGGGGAAGAAATTCTATCTAAGCGGCGTCGTCAATCCCTCGCTGGAGATCTCGACGCGGTGTGAAGAAAGGAAGAAATGCGGCTTCGGGGTGGACTGCCGATGCGGCGTGTGATGCTGGACTTGATGTTCCTGTAGCTGTTGCCGATTCGATGGTGATATGGATGGATGGCGGCGCACAATCGCTTCACGGTGATCGGTGATCTTCTGCTCTCACTCGACTGTTATCCACTTGGTGCGGCCTGATACCGCCAAAAGCATATCGACCTAAGCAAAGAGGGCAGAGCGTGAGTAATTTTGTCAGCTAATTGCTCAATTATTTTTCACATATTTACCGAATCATCTTAGCACAAGGACAACAAAATTTTTAAAAAACTATTCCCAAGAACGAGCACGGGCACGGAACAACGGCACAACGGCAACCTTTGCAATTTGGAGCTGGCAACTCTACGCGCGCATGTCGTCAGCGTTGGCAGCGTCGTGTTGTCTCGAAAGCGCCAAGCCAAGCAGCAGCACCTGCAGCGGCGCGGCTGCAGCACACACAAAAACAAATATGCACTGGATCTTTTTCGTCGTTTATTGCAATTACGTGCTGGCTTTATATTTATTTTACTTCCGATTTAATTGGTGTGGAAGCTGTAAGTGGACGCACGCTACGCTGCAATGCGCGTTGCCTTTTTGTTTTATTTTCTCACACACAGCGCCACTAGCTCTGCTTCTTCTTCCTCTTCTTGCCAGCGATTTTATGTTCTCTTTGCACCACCGCCGCGGCAGCTATTCGCTGCGTTTGGCCTTTAATTGCAGCACTATGGGGTATAGTGCCCAATATTTAGCACACGATAATGGTTAGCGACAATTATTATTAAATAATACACACTTTTTGTACTTTGCACGCGATCGGGTTTCGTGGTTTTCTTTTTTGTTGATGGCCGCTGCTGCGCTACTGCAGCATCAACTTTTAATGAGTAGCGGATTTGAGTAATGCCGCGGCCCAAGGTAGCACACACTATCGGGGTTCAGTGGGAACGCACTGTGTCGGATTTTATCATTAATGCATCCAACTTTGTTTATTTTGTTTAATTTTTGCGTTAGAAGAGCGAAAAAATATAAATAATTTTCATCGCCTGCCAGCCAGTGTGACCGTATCTCGATAAACCCCAAAATGCCGGAATTCCACAAGACGAAAAGAGGGACCAGAGCAGGCAAATGCATGTTTGCCCAACGATAATGTAAAATGAATTACAGAAAATTTAGTTTAACAATGAAATTTTTAATTATTTGATTGTTAATTCCTTTTTTCAGTTAAATTATA
This sequence comes from Drosophila subobscura, assembly GCF_008121235.1. Classification (NCBI taxonomy): domain Eukaryota; kingdom Metazoa; phylum Arthropoda; class Insecta; order Diptera; family Drosophilidae; genus Drosophila; species Drosophila subobscura. The sequence goes on along the minus strand of NC_048533.1, from coordinate 21,981,923 downwards.
TTAATTTCAAATATTGTCAAATAACTTTTCCTCGATTCGAGTCCACCGATAACTAGTTTTAACTATCAATGGCATCCCATCTCTAGCTAGGGTGACGCTTGTTTATTGGCGCTGTTTGTTTAAAATTTGTCAAATTCTTAATTTAATCGAAGTACTGCAGAATGTGGAGCAACTTTGAGGCGTCTCCTTGCGAGGATGAGACCATATCGAATGTGTTCTCCTCGCGTGGCATGTTCCGGATAAGCAGCGAGGAGGAGGTAATGTTCGCCATTCAAACGAATCAACAGTTAGCTATGCTACAATTTCCCTTTGTTAGGTCGAGAAATACCCAGAGGTTTTGGCTTCCGTGCAATGCGGCAAAATGGTGATATCCATAGACAAGAGTCTGCTGCTGCTGGAGGACGAACTGGTGGCGAAGTGCAGCTTCCTCAGTTTCAGTGCGCAGATCGAAGCCATTGCCATCTCCAGCAGCGGCAATCTGATTGTGTGCGGCCTCAGCGATGGCGAAGTTCACGGTGTGTTCATCAAGGGATTGCTTTTGTTCAGCGTTTGCGTGAAACTGGAGGATGTGAGCCTTACGGGTGGCACCTTCAGAAGCATCCACCAGTGCGATCAAAGATTCTACTTTACCTGCAAGAATGGTAGCATCTATGGGTGAGTCGCTGCATGGAGGAGTTCCTTTGGCCTGAAATGACAAACGATTCATTCCTGTAGCTTGAGCGAAATTGATGAAGCCACCTTGGAGTCTGCGACGAACATAACCCTCAATGACAACGAGACCATTGCCTGCGAGAAGGCCATCCTGGACGATGTCACCATCAAGCGCATTACCAAGGGTCGCCCAATGGGCAATGTCGACTGCGCTGTGCTCTTCAAGCAGCTGTCGTCGGTGGGCCACATTTCCGCACAGAATAATCAGGAAGTGCGTGGCGCGGATCACGGCTTGATCATCTCCGGTGATCAGGGCACGGCCAACTTCAAGACGTCGGCTAATGATGTCACCCGCATCAGCCTGCCTGCGCATTATGGCAGCCTGAAGCAGATCTACAATTTGGATGATTGTGTGTAAGTTGTGGAACAAAAGTTTTCCGTGGGCTAGGTCTTATTCGGATTTCATATTTGCCTTAGGATTGCACTCACCAACTCTGGTCACCTGCTGGACATCTGTCCGTACACACGCACAGTGAATTTGTGCCAATCGTCACAGGGTCGCACCTTGTTGATCGAGGATCTGCTGGTCATGGAGTGCAGCGAGGAGTGCATTGAGCTGCTGATTCTCACCAAGCCAACGGATGAGGGGCGCTTAATGAAGATTGTGGAGTATCCATGTAGGTTTTTCTTACCATTTCACGCCATTATTTACTTAATCTTCTATAAATCCCACAGCTCTGAGATGCAAAAATGAAGTGGAAGTGCCAGAGCATGCCTGGCTGGTGCGCCAGCCAAAGTGTGCCGTCAATCTGTACTATTTGGCAGCCAAGGAGGCGAACCAAAGCAGTCTGCCCTCAGTGGTGGAAATGATGCTGGTCTCGGAGACGGATCCCAGTGATCGATTCAAGAAACTCGTGGCCAAGGGCCGGCTGGAGGAGGCCGAGGAGTTTGGCAAACAATTCGAGCTGTGCCTGCAGCCGATCTTTGAGGCCAAAGCCAAGCGCATACTGGTGGAGCTCTGCAACTCCGATTCCCAATTGAAGGACCCTGAAGTGGATGCTAAATTCCAGATCCTGCTGCAGTTGCTCTCGCAGATTGAGAGCAAAGCGTTTATTAAGAACAATCGCATGATCAACCTAAGTTCGCGGCACATTCTAGAGCGCTATCTGCGCGAGATTCAAAAACGTTTAAGCTTCGAGGTGGGTCTGGGTTTGCTTTGCTTGTGGGTTTGGCTTTAAATTTATCTTTTTGTTTTGCAGGAGGATGAAGAGGATATGCTGGAGATTGACGAGCAGCTGCATCGTCTCAAGACTCTGGCCATTACCGATCCGTACGAGTGCAACAGCGACTGGCAAAAGTTCATTTACGACAACAATTTGGTGCGCGTGGTCAAGTCGCTGTTCAACACCGATATGCCCACGGCCTGTCTCATCTGGCGCCGCCATTCCAGCAGCATTCTGCCGCACCTCAACGAGGATGAATTGCGCACACTGCTGGGCTTCATACCGAGCAACACGAAGCCGTTTAATGTGGTGCAATGGCTGCGTCAGTTCATACCGATGGTCAGCAATACGCATCCCAGCATTATGCCATTCATTACCGACTGGAGCATTGAGATGACGCGCAAGCTGCAGTATAACACGCATTGGCCAAATATTGGCCTGGAGTTCGCCACCAAAATCTTGGAGATTTTTGAGGAAATTCAATTTACATATTCGTAAGTTCCATTGGAATGCAATCCTCAAACAAAGTTGTGATTTGTTTCCCCTTTTTAGTGACGTGCGACGGCAGCAGGAGCGGAATGTGGGTAAGCTGCGGGACCTGGTCAATGCATTGCAGGATTTGTTTGTGCTAAAGACCAACTACAACATGGGCTTCACATTGGACAACTACATGCAGGACTCGATAGATGCCACAGCCTTGAGCATACTGCAGCATGTGCAGCTGGATAAGCTGCAGCGACTGGTGAAGGACTTTATGTATCCCATATTCCAGGAGAAGGGACGCCAGCCACTGGCCGTCATCAAGCAGTACATTGCCCAGCTAGTGGCCAGCCGTCAGTCGTCCAGCAAATGGCTGGAGCGGGCCATGGCCTGCATTGAGCTGCTGCACAACGAGGACAGTCGCTTGGAGTGCGCTCTGTCGGTGCTGCAGAATGCGCCGTTGCCTTGGCCCGAGACTTTGGGGCCGCTGATCAAGCTGCGCAACTCAACGCATCCGCTGGCCGCGAAGATCAATGCAGAGTATGAGATTCAGGTGATCAAGATCATGAAAGTGAAGTATGGCTGGCCGGCAGACAGCTCGGCGGACATCAACCTGGAGCTGTTTATGATGCGCATCGTGAAACTGAATCTGCCCGACATGCTGGACGATATACGCACACTGACCAAGGCGGCGCCAGAGATCTCCACCGGTGCTAATTTCAACTGCTGCTACCAGATGGCCAGACGCGGGCAAATCGAAATGGCCTACGAGTTCTTCAAGTCTCTGGGCAGCGAAACGAACGACAAGCATCGCCTGGATGTCGTGGAGATCTTTGCCAATCTGCTGGAGAACAGCTCCACGGCTTCGTTTGTCAACGAAACCAAAGTGCAGGAGCATCTGAATGTGCTGGAACTCTTTAAGCTGTTCCTGCCACACGTTGAATCTGTGTACGAGCGTCGCTACCTGATCATCAAGCATCGTTTCCATCTACGCGAGAAGTTCAGCATTGAGCTGAGCTGCAGCGGCGAACTTATCCCACTGTGTCGCCGCCACGAGCTGCTGGATGAGGCGATTGAGAGGATCATTGAACGTGCGCAGGCCACGCTGAATGTGTCCGCTTTTATGGCCAGCGAAATGGGTGAACTCTGCACGGCGCTGGATCTGTCGAAAGTGTTTGGTCTGCAGCGGCTGTGCCAGCGTGTGGCATGTCTGCCCCTCAGCTGTGCCTTGGCCTATCATGTCCTGCAGTTCTTCGATTGTGTGCCAGCCAACAGCAGTGATTACATTAACCTGGCCTTGGAGTTGATTGTCCAGCAAATTGACTCGGCAAAGGGCAACAATCAGGGTGGGTTTTGGCAGCTAAAAGCGTGTCTGGCTTTTGCTTATCTCTCAAGCTATTTCCCTTTGCAGACTCTCCATCATCGCTGCAATTGATCAACGAGAGTGATCCCTTGAGCTTCCCTCTGGCCTACGATCTGCTCACGTCTGCCTTGCTGCATGAGCGAAGCCGTCGGAGGGATCTTGTGGAGCTCATTCAGTACATTCGTGTGGCAGTTATACACTATCCCCTGGATGCCATCACCACGCACTACAATGGCAAGGAGCAGGCGATCAATGAGAACATTTGTCGCGCCCTGGATGGCACGCCAATGGCTTTGGGCGAGACAACGCTTAACTTTACGAGTGCCCTGAATGGTTCGTTTGATGTGAAACCACTGCCGCAGCAGCTGCAGCAAACAACATCGAAGAAACGCTACTCGGTGTCCATGTTCGATGAGGTGGAAGTGCAGCCAGCACAGCAGCCGCAACAGAAGGTATGCCTGATCTTTGCTTGATGCCCTGTAGCATCTGCTAACCAAAGAACTTCCCTCTTTTGTGCAGCGAAACATCAGTGGTCGCCTGCCCATTGTCAAGTTCTTGGCCCGCACGCTGCTGGTGATGATTACAGAGGCGGAGCCCACGAATTCAATGCTGCTGCAAGTGCGCCAATCGCTGGCGGAGAATGTCAAGGCAGACATTGATGGTGCACGCGCCGATTTCTTTCTGTCGCTGGAGTATCTGACCAAGGCCAAGGAGCACGATGTGTGGTATGTGATGTCGCAGTATCTGCTGGAGTATCAGAAGCAGAACTGCAAAAAGAAGCGGATCATCAATGAGGGCTTCATCTCGCTGCAACTGAGGCGCATCTTCCGGAATGCCATGAACAACAAGGATGCTAATTTCATAGAGCTATTCAGCATGCTGGTGGCCGATGGTGAGGCGGTGGCACAGCTCGATAAGCTCTCCACGGAGGTGAAGACCGATCTGCAGAAGATTAACTTCCTGACGCTCTCGGCCATGTACAGCGAGCACATTGAGGACATGGACAATGTGCAAATAATACGCGCCAAGTGGGTTAATTTATTTCTTCATTTAGTTGCTTATTCATGGATGTTCTTTCAGGCGCCTCAAGCTCTATTATTATCTGGAATTCTGTCAGCAGGATCCACGCATCAAGGGCAAGTTCAATGCGGACATGGACAACATTGAGCATCTGCTGAAGGAGTTCCACAACAAGCAGCTGGACGTGACGCTGCTGGAGCGCATGAGCCGTGACTTTGGCTTTGACTATCAGAAGATTCTCATCACTCAGATTCTAAGCATACTGAATGCCCAGGAGCTGCGTTTCGAGATCAAGCGTGACACCTTCGGCGACGATGAATTGGTCATGCTGAGCAGCGCCCAGGAGATGCAGGAGATGTGCCAGCCGTACATCAATGAGATCAAAAACGTGGAGCTATTTACCTCCAAGCTGAAGCAATTTATTGAAGAGATCAACATCTACTTCTACGAACTTTACATGTGCGTCATCAACATCTTAATGTTCTTTGATGCTGCACCCAAAGAGATGGAGATCTGGACCAATATTTTACACTTTCTGCGCCACAAGATGATCACGCGACGACGCAATCGTCCGGGACAGCTGGAGACGGACATGTGGCTCAAATCGCAGCGGGAGAATGGCGTGCTACCGAAAATCTCGCGCTATCGTTTGCCCTTCAAGCCAATTGTCGAGCAACCGCTGAAGGATATACTCGGTATGTGGCCAACAATATTTACCCCTGGGAATTACTCACTTGTTTGCCTGCTCCTACAGATAGCGAGCTGAATGTGGACAACTGCCAGAGCTGGTTTCCGCTCATCCAAATGTATACGGCCCTCAAGGGCTCCAAGGACAGCAACCAGAACTGTGATTACTTCTGCATGTCGGCGGTGAAGAACTCAATAGCCGAATACAAGTCGAAGAACGAGTCGGAATCGTGGAGCTTGCATCCCACAAACAATGCCTTTCTCAAGTCGATCCTGCGGCTCGTGAAGAAGGTGCACAATCCGAACAAAGCCTTTCTCATACTCTACTTTGTGTCGAACTATGCTCGCGATGGTGCGGACATGGTGGAGGCCTCCTACGAGTGCTGGAACTTTATCAAGGAGAGCGGCCATCTGATCACCGATGCCAAGAGTCAGGAGCAAGTGGCGAAGGTGAAGCGTCGCTATCCCATACAGAAGACACAGCACTTGCTGTATGTCTACGGCCTAACCGACGAGAAGCTGCTGCGACTGGTGGAGAATCCCACGGAGCTGATACACAGCCTCTACCACCACGAGCTGATCATCAAGTCCAGCAAGGTGGACATCAATGCGCTGGTCACGGAGATAGCCAATCTGCACGATCTCAACTTGGGCTCCATACAGTTCCGTTTGCTGCAGAAGTGGCTCTCGGTGACCATGGAGCCGGCAGATGGCACTATGCTGGAGGAGACTTTCTTGGAGGATCAAAACTGGTCCGATCAGCATGGCGCGGGCGACACCAGCTGCATTGGCGGCAGCAGCAGCGATGATGCCAGCGAGAATGTGGTGCGCGCATTTTATATACTCAGCAGCTGGCCCAAATCGGAGGCTGTGAAGTTTCTGGTGGGCCTAATATTCAAGGGAGGGTAAGGGGAACATAAAACTTTGTATATTTATAGTAGAACAATATATTTATCGCTCTCTCTCTGTGTTAGCTCCGTGAACACCTCCACACAGCTGCAGATGTACGAGTGCTATTCGAAGCTCAACGATGGCAGCAACTCCTTCACGAACACCATCAGCCAGCGCCAGTTTATCACCATCAAGTGCGTCCACGAGCTGAAGGCGCTCGGCTACAAGTCAAACATTGACAAGTTCGCCGATGATCACTGCAACAAGATTGATATTCTGAAGATGATTTGGCAGCGCAATGCCGAGAATCCGCTCTCGCTGGAGGTGATGGCCAACATTTGTCTGGGCTTTGATATCCACTTGCCCAAGATCTGGAATGGCATACTCAAGCGTATGGTGATGTTTCATATGCTGCGCGAACTGAATGCCCTGCTGGATGTGCTCAGTTGTCGTCCACAGTTGCTGCATCTGGATGGACTGGCATTGGCCTGGGACTATGTGCTCTGCCATCCGCTGAAGAATGCCGTGCAGACGCGTTCGTTTGCCCAGGAAGAGCTGCTGCACAAGACGCTGTTGCGGCTGCAAGGCTGTCCAGTGGTGCATGCCCTCAATCTCGTACAGTTTGCCGAGCTGTGCATACTGATCCATCGACCACACATGGCAGCAGCTCTACTCAGCTTCTGCCAAAGCAGCGAGCAGCGTGAAAAGGTCAAAAAGGTGGGTGTACTTTCAATTAATTTAAGGTATAAAAGAACTGTCTTTAAATGTTCATTTTATTGCAGCTAATTGCGAACCGACAAGGAGACAATCTACGGCAACATATCTTGGATTTGGAAGAGGCTGGCCTGCTGCCTGTGGTACTCAATTTTGCACTCAAAGAATTGAAGCTGTAGACATGGATTTGCATTATATTTTGCCCATGCAAACAATATTTAATTAATGTTTAAATCTATTTCCAAACTAAATTAAACAAATCCATAATCGAATCGTAGATCATGAATGTAATGGCCACATCGAGACAGACTCTGCCCAGGCGTGGCACTGTGCCTTTGTAGAAGGCCATGGGACCCTCGTGGCGTATGATCTTCAGGGCACAGTCCACCGAGTTCTTGTATTTAGCCGCATCCAAGCTCTGCATGCGTGTCTTGACCACATCGATGGGATTATTGCCAAACACCGATGCGGCACCGGCAATGGCACCAAAAATACCAACCAACACTTTTGGCACCGACTTTGTCCGGTCTTTGCCCGTGTACAAGTCCTTCAGCGAGAAGAGCACAAAGAAACGAATGGCCTGATTGGAGCCCTGCTTCACCACAGTGGCTGGCAGTCCCTTGTAAATGCCACCAATTCCTAGGGCAGCAGAAAGACAATTCAGCACATGGAACCTTATGTCAGTCTCTATGATAATTACCTTCACTCTTGAAGATCTGCCCAATGCCATGAAACAGACCCTTGTACTTGGGCTTTGCGCTTCGTTGATCGCTGATGAAACGCACCTTGATTGTCTCCATTGGTGTGACGGCCACAACCGCCTCTGTCATGCCAGCCAACATGCCGGAGAAGAAGCGTTTCGTCATGGTCAGTTCTCCACCATCACCGCGCATCTTAGTGCTATAGAACTCAAAGGCCCCAAACCTAATCCACAGTAGTCCATTCAAATTGTCAATCTATATCTTTATCTAGAGGTCCAGCTCCTTACCTGGCTGCACTTTTTGGTATGCTGCCCAGCAGCAACACGCTCAAGCCGCGATAGAGGCCAAAGAATCCCTTATTCTTGACCGTTTTCGTCACACAGTCGGCGATGCCATTGAATTTCTTCAGTTCCCCCTTCTCGTCCAGCTGCAGTTGTGTCTTCACGAACTCCGTGGGGTAAGTGATGAGAATTTCCAACCCACCAGTAATACCGCCGGCAATGATGCCCTTCAGACCTTTTTCTCCACTGTTGGCTGCAACGGGAGATGGCACAGGCGGCTGCATTATTACTTTATGCCTTTTGAGCTTGAACTAAATAATATTTTAACAAAACGAGAAAAGTCAAAGCCGGTCTGCTAGCTCGAGTGACAGACAGGAGTGACAGTTTGTATTCGATTGCATTTAGAATTCGAATACGTCGGCGACTCCTTGATTAATTCTTGTTGTAAATATTCGTCAAACTTTTGTAAAAATGTTGCATTGAAAACTCGATGAAGAAGTGGCACTCTAGGAACAGTTAGTTTGAACTCCAACCATAATTTGTTGTCTGCAAATTTCCAACTTGCAGCAACTTTCCACTTAGAAAGCATTATTTCATTACAAACATAAATAGTCTCAATTATCAATTAATTCATTCACAAAATAACTACAACGAGTTGTAAATTGTGTTAATTGAGGAGAGAATTTGGGGAGGCTCGATTTTCGTATTTAAAATTAACAACCTGCACGCTGACGTCATATTTATCGCTATCGCTGCACAGTAGCAACAGTGGCTGAAAAAATGAAGAAAAATGCAGTTAGGTATTAAAAAATGTTAGATATTGGCTTGAAACTGCTTTAATTATAACTAATTTGCATTCCTGCTTGCTTCAAGTTCTACAATGAATACTTTTTCGTTGCCATTGTACGTTTCTTGTGTTTCCCACACGCATTTGATTGTGTGCCCACTGTGCCAATCAGCTGTTTCTGCCAGCAGACTGGAATTTTGTGCCGAAACAGAAGTGGAAATCTAAATTAAACTAAAAATGCTGCGTTCGCTGTTTGGAGCACAAAAGTGCTGGGGCTTGGTCAGCAGATCTGCTGGTCAGAGCCGAAAACTCATCGATATGAGCACAAAGGTGTCGCCCGCTGCCTGGACAGTGTCCAGGTGAGAGTTCAATCGATAATAGAAATCTTGCAGCTATAATCAAATGTGTATCTATAAACAGAAGGCATTATTCACCGCCCACGCACATCAAGCAGTCGGCGGTGCCCAATGATTCCGGCACCATGGCTGAGAGTAAGAACAGCAGTGACATCAATCTTCCGGTACTCTCATTTCACACCTGAATTTTCCTTTGCAGTCAAGCTGGAGATGATGAAGAGATTGGGCCTGGAGCCGGGCTATAATCCGTTGCCCAAGTCTCGCGAGCATTTACTCAAGTATCAGCCGAAGCTGGAGGATCTGCCGGCACGCGCCATGCAGGACTCGTTCACGTCGGCTATTCTGCCCCTGAGCACGGACCGTACGCTGCAGGACAAGTATGTCAACTATGTGGGCAGTGTGCGCTTGGGCAGGCTGCTGGAGGATATGGACATGTTTGCAGGTAAATGGCAGACATCAGAAAGAGTCCATTCATTTGCCCACCAATTGATATTTTCCAGCCTGGTGCTGTCACAAACATTTGAAGCTGCCCTATCTGCCGGAGGGTGTGCATCTGCCATACACTTTTGTGACCATACTCGTGGATCGCATCGATTTCACCAAGCTCAAGGCCTCCGGCACCGAGGATATTCGTCTCTCCGGTCATGTCTCCTGGGTGGGCACCAGCTCCATAGAGGTTGTGGTGTGGCTGGAGCAAATGGTGAATGGCAGCTACATGAAACTGACGCGAGCTCTCTTCCTGATGGCCGCCAGGAATGCCATCAACACGGCAGCTGCTCCCGTCAACCCTATACAGCCGGCCAACGATGAGGAGAAGGTCATTCTGGCCGGTGGCAAAGATCGCAAGCGTCAGCGCCAGATCCGTTGCGCAGAGTCCGTCTTCAATGTGGAGCCCAACGATCCCGAGCAGACGCTCATGTATCAGCTGTACAAGCGGACCACGCCCAGCACCACGCTGGAGCTGAACAAGCGCATTCTGCCGCCCAACTGCCGCTGGATGTCGGACTCGTACCAGATGAGCACCATACCCTCCTTCCCGGAGCATCGCAATCACCATAATCGAGTCTTTGGCGGATTTCTTATGCGCAGCGCGAGCGAGATAAGTTGGGCGGCCGCTTTCCTCTACTGCAAGAAGCGGCCCAAGCTGGAGCACATCTCGGACATCAGTTTCGAGAAGCCAGTGGGTGTGGACAGCTTCATCAAGATGACCGCCTATGTGGTCTTCACGCAGCTTAACTACATGCAGATCATGACCGTGGCGGATGTGCTGGACACGCAAACCGGCAATCAGGTCACCACGAACACATTCTACTACACCTTCTCGGCGCCGGATGCAGTCACAGAGGTGCTGCCACGCTCGTATCACGAGACCATGTGGTACATACAGGGACGCCGCAAGTTTGAGGCCAGCATGGGCATGAAGTAGACATATGTATTTACATCTGTGGTAAAACATAACCCAATGATAATTAACCGAGCCGAGGCTATATGATATGATATGAGATACTTAATATTTCCTGTTCAGCTGTGCAATGTGCTAATAAAATGTAATCCTCTATGCTGATAGCGTTACGTCTAGGGCCCCACAGAGACTGTTGTGGGCCCAAAAGCTTTTTCAACGCAGATGTTAGATTAGTTCTCCCTTCAGCGGCAGCGACGTGTTCTGACCTTCTCTTCGTGCTCAACGTCTCTCCCACTCTCTGAGCGCTTTGCACCTGCATCACTGCAAGTTCTCTGTGCAAATGTGTTTGAGTTTTATTACGTGATATTTTTCAACAAGCAGGCGGGCCAGTAGTGACAGCAAAACTACTCGGAAAGATGCATCGTTTGATGGCACGTGGAACGTGTAGAATTCTAGCAAAGAGCTGGACCCACAGAGGTTCTTCAGAGCCCTGCACATTCATTGCCAGCCGGAATCCCAGGCCATATGGAACGCAGAAGTCCGATGGCTTCAGCCACATGCTGACATCCGATCACTGTTCGGGCAACCTAGCAGATGGTGAGTGACAAAAGTGCACCGAAGAGAATTTACTCAATGTATCCCCATCCCTGCACAGTTGTTAAGAGCATCCGCGATCGGGTAGATGTGGATTTTGGCTATCATACGGTGCCCAAGCCGCGCGATCATCTCTTAAAGTACCAGCCAAAGCTCGAGGAGCTGCCCACACGCAGCATGCTGGACTCGCACACCACGGTCGTGTTGCCTCTTAGCTCGGATGAGTATATACGGGAGCGGTATGTCAACTATTTGGGTAGGGTACGCATGGGACGCATCATGGAGGAGCTGGATATGTTTGCCGTGTGGCTGTGCCACCGGCATGTGCTGCTGCCCAATCTGCCAAAGGATGTGCCGCTGCCGTACACATTTGTCACGCTGCTCGTCGACAAGGTGGAGTTCATCAACATTGAGCGGCTCAAGGCCAATCATGACATCCATCTGAGTGGACACATTTCGTGGACGGGTCGCAGCTCCATGGAGATCACCATCTATGTGCAGCAGCTGGCGGATGGCGAGTACATCGATGTGACAAAGGCTCTCTTTCTTATGGTGGCTCGCAATGCCACAAACACTGGCTCGGCGCCCGTTAATCCCCTGAAGCCTGCCAATGACACGGAACAGGCCATCTGGCAGGAGGCCGAGAAACGCCAAAAGCAACGCCGCACAGCGCAAACCGAATCGGTGCTCAATTCTCCACCGCGAGAGCACGAGCAGGCCATTATGTATGACCTGCTCAAGCGCACCACCATACCGGACAACATGGACCTCAATCGACGCATTCTGCCCCCCAAGTGCCGATGGATGCAGGACTCGCAGCAAACCACCATGATATCCCCATTCCCAGAGAATCGCAATGCCCAGAACACCATATTCGGTGGCTACATCATGCGGCAGGCCGTCGAGATTAGCTTCATTATGGCCAGCATCTATCTGCGCGGCCGTCCAATACTCCATTGCATCTCGGACATTAGTTTTCTTAGCCCCGTGAAGGTGAACACGTTCCTGCAGATGACCGCCTATGTGGTGTACACGAACAAGAACTATGTGCAGCTGATGACGGTGGCACACATTTGGGATGTGCAGAGTGGCGAGGACAGGACCACAAATATCTTCTACCTGACCTACAAGGCTGACAAGATTGTGGACGAGGTGCTGCCGCGTTCGTATCGCGAAATGCTATGGTATATCCATGGCAGGCGAAAGCTACTGGCGGCCCTCAAGCTGGAGCCCGAGTACCCAGGCGAGACCGATGGAGAGAAAGCAAAAACTGAAAATAAATGAGACGCGCTTAGTTCTTTCATACCTCGACACAGAGTGTTGTTCCGTTTTGTAATGTTTATTTTACAAATCATTTTGTTGTTGTTTTGTTTGTTGTAACCAGCGGGCTTGTACAAAGTATTTAAAAATCCTTAAATTGAAGTAGCATGGTCCACCGCTTAGAAGCGCATGCGGTGTGGGTATTGGGAGGAGTGCAGGGCGAACATGTTCTGCAAGTACCTTGCGAAGTATTTACCCTCGGGATGGGCCTTGATGAGCTTCAGCAGGGCACCGTCCACCTCCTTCTGGTCCTTCTTGCGCTGCTCGTTGGGCACGAAGCGCTCCTTCTTAGCGGCGAAGATGTCAGCCTCACCCGACTTCTTGTCCTTCTTGGCCTTGAGGCGACGGAAGTAGGCGTCGTTCAGGTGCTCGGGCACCTTGTACGAGCCCAAGTCCACACGCGACGACGTGCCGATGACGAAGCGCTGGGAGATGCGACGCAGTGGGCACGAGTTGAGTGCGAAGGGACCGGTGACCAGGAGCAGGCCAGAGTTCAGCACCTTCAGCAGAACGACGCGCTTGCCCTGGTGGCGACCAGCCAGCAGAATGAGCACGGTACCGGGCTTCAGGTTGCGGCGAGTGTTGCGCTTGTGCTCGGTGAAGTTGGCCTTGGAGACGCGCTTCTTCACGAAGGTCTTCGTGGGGTAGTTAGCCTTCGACTTGTTCAGGAAAACTGTGCGCTCACCGCCGTTCTTGGGGCCACCGATCTTCTTCACCTTCTTGATTGGCACCTTCTCCTTCTGCACCACGGGGCTCTTCTTGTCCTTCAGGCGGTACAGGGCACGACGCTTGTACATCTACAATCAAAACAAAGCGCACACGGTCATAAACATATCCATCCGTTCGTAGTCACATCCAATGCGGTGGGGCACCACCACGCTTTGTCACCGTGGAGGCGTCACATCAAAGCGAGAGTTCAATAGACGAGTTTTCAATGTGTTTGGAACGCTATTTACCTGAGCCTTGGAGTAACGCAAGATTCCGCCCTTCAGGTACGAGTTGAGGGGGTGCTTCTTGCCCTTCTTGGCCGATTTGGCGACTTTCTTAGCTTTTTCGACGGGTGCCATTGTGGAGAACACGTGTACACAGCACAAAATTTATTTGGAAAAGGAAGGTTATGTTGCTCAGCAGTGTAGGGTTGTCATAACTATATCAAAATATCGATATATCGATATTTTTCAAAATGCAAATATATTTATATCGTGATATTTTTTTGCGATATTTTTTGATATTTTATGTTTGGTAACTAACCACAGGATCTTATTAAATAAATAGGCTTTATTGCATTTGTGCACAAAAGTTGATGTATGTAACGCACAGAAGGAAATTTGTTATAGCCCTTAAAGTATATATATTCTTGAATAGGCCCAATTGCCGAGTCGATATAGCCATGTCATATACACGCTCAAAAGGATTATATATGTGAAGCAAAGAAATATTGAATAAGTAAAATTTAAAACACAGAAAAGTGGAAGAAGGATAAAATATGTTATATTCAACTGTAAGGTCTCTGTTTTCTTTATGGGAACTATTTTTTTGAGAGCGGAATTGACTTTCAACAAATTTATACAACCAAAAAAATTTGAAATATATCGATATTTTTGCAGTGATATATTTTATATTATTTTGATATATTTTCCAAGCAAAATATATCACTGATATGATATTTTTTAAATATTTGACAGCCCTAGTTTTCGCGGACTAATCGACAAAATATACCGCACATTCCTCAAAAATATACCAAAGTATACTATCTCATTTTAAAAATATACCGTAGTCTAAAGTCATATTCCTCGATGTTGATGTTCTATTTGATATTACTAGCTTGCGAAGACTTTTAACACTGAAACAATAATTTAATCCGATTGAAGAATCAATTTGGCTTATTATAAATACTACTTTTTATTGGAGTGCCGTCAATTTCTTCCCGTGCAACTGTGGACGAAAATGTAGTATCGTAGCAATGGTTTCCGCGCTCATCGACTAACGAGGGTTTCGTCTTATCGCAATCAAATTCAAATTGGGAAACTTGTTGACCATTGAGCTGAAAAGATCGCCCCAAATAAAAATAGAAAACAAGTTTTGGTTACGATTTAATAATACTTTTTTTTCCATTTATTTGTTGTAATGTGTGTACAATGATTTTAATCACGATTTTTCAGTTGTTTTCAAACAACATTATCTCATTTTGTTTTTACACAATGATCCATTTGTTCATGATTTGTTTGGGACTGTCTCCTCCTCCTTAAAGTAAAACCTAATTGCAGGCCGTGATTTCGAATAAATTAAAATGAATGGTTTATAATGTACAGAATGAATTCATTTCGCGTCTGGTTAAAATTCGTAACTAATCCTAAGGCTAAACCTCAACCAATGCTTTCGCAAAAATTAAGCTCAAACTTCACCAATGAGGGAAATGAGACAACTAAAAATAATACCTATAAATAGACATGTTTGTTGGATCTTAGTACAGGGGTGTTTTTTTTTCTGAACCATCAACATAAATGAATTGTATAATAATTGAGATTTTGTTTTCGTGTTGTTCTTGATTGCAAATATTTAACTAACTCCGCGCTAAATACAATGTAAAATTTGCTAGTTTTAAAAATACGAAATACATGCAAGTATTTTCTTGAAATCTCAGCCCGCCCACCAGCCGCACAGCGGGAACATGGTGGCGTGGTGGCAGTCGACGGCATTTTAAAAAAACTTAGCTCTAATCCACCGCTCCCGTATCATCGGCTTGGCTTAATCATTATTTATCGCTTATTTGTCAGTTTGCCCTTACAAAAAGTTAGACTAAGCTTAAGTTGATTTCACATCTTGTTGTTGTTTTTGTTTGTTTGTTTTTTTTCTCAGCTTGTGGTGATTTGCCAGGCAATTGAACACATTTATCTCTCTCGCTTAAATATATGTGAATAAAGTAAGTTTTTGCTTTCACCTACTCGTATTTTCAGCGCTTGACGTTCGACGGTGTGTTCCCATTTCATAGCTGAACAAAGCTACTCGAAAGTGAGTTATTGCCAAGAAGAGGAAATAAATATACTAGAGGGGGGAGAATACGAATCTATTGCACAACTTGAGGATTGCTTGGGGTTCGTTTAAACAAATGAATATTTACAGCAAATTCCAAAAGTTTTATTTTACATTTGTCCGAGTGTCATGCATCGGTTTGTGTTGTGTTTGAGGCTGTGTATATGGATGGTGGTACTCACATTTCGCTGGAGTTGTTAGCTGCATTTTGGGGCGGCTGATCCCGGTCCACGTCTTGCTACACACACACACACATACACTTGGCACATGCACACGCAAAAAACAAAGTTAAATAAAACATTGGATTTTGTTGTAAATACTCATTGAAAAGTGTCTACCACTGTGGAGGACACAGTGGCAATCGCATTTTATTTAAATTTACAGAAATAGTGTCGATCCAAGGATCGCAGGCACATAAATCTATGTGTGAGTCCCTTTATCGGGGG
This sequence comes from Drosophila subobscura, assembly GCF_008121235.1. Taxonomy (NCBI): domain Eukaryota; kingdom Metazoa; phylum Arthropoda; class Insecta; order Diptera; family Drosophilidae; genus Drosophila; species Drosophila subobscura. Next base: position 21,965,974 of record NC_048533.1, on the reverse strand, counting down.
AAAGATGTTTAAAAAAAAGAATTTGTAAAATTTGAAAATTGTTTTTATGTTTCTCTGATCAACTTTTTCTCCATTTGCGGTAGTTTTTCTTTTCATTTATGTCTGTCTATGCTCTCCACACACGTTTCTCTCCTTTCTACTCTTCCTTCTACACATATCTCTCGCTGTCTCTCTGTACATCTTGCTAAATAATGCATCATAATTTCTGCTTAAAGTTCGCCGCGCTTCAATCTTAATTTGAATTTCGGTTTTTGTTGCGGTTCGAATTTTTTGCTGGTTTACGTAAACTAGGATTTAGTTGATATTTAATGTACTACAACATATGTTTGTTGGTCTTGTTTTTTGTATGGTTTTTTTTTTACATATCGTTTAATAAATTAAATAATATTATATAACAAAAAAGAAAGTGTATACGGTTGTGTAGGGGAGGAGTAAAATATAAAAAAAGGATCACCGTGTTTATACTCATTTCCAAGCATCAATTGTTTTGATTGATTGTTTGAAGCTGTCTAATAATTGTTGATTCCACCATGATAATGAAAGATTTTCAGTTTTCTTTTCGGGCGGCAAATGGTTTTTGTTTGGTTTTGTTTGTTTCTTTTTTGTTATACAGAGAAAAATCTACTAGACACACACTACTGGTACAATATCGTGGATTTTCTCCTTGCATAATTGATTTAATTTAATTGGTATTGTTATTGTTAAGAGTTCTTAGTTGATATAGGCGGCGAATTATGTTTTTGTATAGTTTTTCTTTCATCTTTTTTGTTTTTTTGAGCGCGGCTAAAATTATGGATATCGCATCTGATCGGTTTCTGTTTTCTGCTACCTTAAAGTTTAGGTCTGTCTATACGTAGAGAATTTTTGTACTTTTTTTTTAAGATTTTATGATTTTTTTGTTTGTATTTTTGTGGGTCCTTTGATTGGGGGTTGGGATTTTATAACAGAACTGATAAGAGCAGCACAAACATGGGGAGAACATAAAGTTTTTAAAACTAATTGGTTTTTTGTGTGTTTGATGATTTTGATGTTTTTTTGTAATGTTTTGTTTTTTGATATATTTTTTTTTGCGGTTACCACCAAAAAATTGCATTCCCATTCCAGAGTCTGGTTTTGTGTTTTTTTGGGGCTGGCAACTCTGCAATCGTTTCCTCCTTCTCTCTGATCTCAAATAATGATCCGGAACGGCATCAATCTTTTGTATGATGGTCCGCAGCATTCGTTTTTGTTTTGTTTTTTTTGTAATTTTTTTTTTTGCTTTTGATTTTTTTTCACGTATTTTTTTGTCTGCCGCAAATAAATTGAAAAAATGGTTGCCTCTCTAACGGGCGCGCCTAGTGACGCTTCTCTGGCAACCTGTTCTGGCAAAAGGGGAGACATGGGGGGTGCTACTTTGCTGCCTCTCTCCTTTTTTGGCTTCGCCTAAAACTCAATTGTTTCTTAAATGTTAGAACCAGCGGTAATAATATATATGTGTATGCCAAAAGAATTATGATGCAGTTTAGCAAAATATACACACACTCTCTCAATCACCTCTCTTCTCTCTCTCTATGCACGCACGCACACGAAACGCTCACTCAATCCAATCCACAACACACTGACGGTACACACACCACACACACGCAAATGCAACAGCAGTTGGTTGTTGTTGTTGCTGCTGCAGCTTATCCTTTGTTCGCTTTTCCAATGCAGTGGGATATGTTTGTGTGTTTTGCTGCTGCAGCTCCTGCCGCTGCCTTGCATTCCAGGAAGATGGCGGCTCCATTTGATGTCTGTGTCTCTGTGTGTGATGTGCCCGTCGAGTGCGTTTCCGTCGTCTCCGTTTCGTGGCTTAATCCTGCTCCAGCTGTTATCTTGCAGTGTGGGGTGCTGCTGAGTGGCTGGATACTAACATTGTTCGAATATTGGAATTATGGGTGAAGTTGGCCAATCTTCCTCCTCCTCAGAGCTAATACTCTCGGTTCTGCAAAGATTGCAAAAAAAGAGTAGGGAAAAATAGTTCAATATTTGTTCATTATGCAATAAAATTTGATTGATCGAAAGCGGGGCAATTAATTATATGGAGGGACCCTGTTCAAGTTCAAGTTGAAGGTCTCCGCCCCACACAACCCACTCGATTCGTATCAGCTGATTATTTGCCAAGTGCAATATTCCCGAATACAAAAGTCGCCTCCAAATAGTGCATTGAACTTTCTAAATGTTTATGACTAACGAATGGCTCGCAAAAAAAAAACGTTTGACTAAAGTATAAGATAAGATAGCAATTAAGAGAAAAGGCAACACACAAAGAAAGCTAGCAAATAAAATAGAAAATACAAAAAAAGAAGGAATACATTCAATGACATTGAACATGCATTCTAAGTTCATTGCTAGAATTCAAGGACAAACACATCCAACAGCTGTCTGTTTGGGTGTGTTGTTATATCATTGCGAGCGGGAAGCAGACGACACTAGTGATGAAAGAGTGCAAAAAAAACAGGCTATGGCAAACACATAAACACCATCATCTACATACGCATCTAAAATGTGAAAAGATCTGCGAAGAATGTCTGATCAAAATATACAAAGTTACGTAAAAGCTACCGAGAATTTGAGCAATATAAGTATTTTGGTTCTATCAGAGCACTCTCTATGCTTTCATCACTACTCTGTTTTCCTATAACGAGCTTCTCCTGCTCTCCTCTCGCTTGCTACCCCCGTTACTCTTTTGTCTACCCTCGCTTTGGACTTTCTACGGGAACGGACAGGCGGGGTTTATGTGCGTGTGCCGCTGTTATTTCATTTCGATAAGATTGTTGCCGAAAAATAACAAAAAACAAACGTATACACGCGCACGCACACACCTACATACTATACATAGAGGTCTATGGGCGGGAGCAGAGGTGTGGGGGCGGGGCGGAGACGGCTGGTCGAACGAGCCAACAAGTCTCATGACACCCATAGGCTGTTTTGTTGTTGATTTTTTGGGTGCCGTGCCTGATAATGGAATCGCTAATATTCTAGAAACTTGTTTACGCCAAAAAAACGTTCAGTTCAGATCGTCATCGCTACATTTTGCTTACATATTAGGATCGCAAATACATATAAATACTAGAAATGTGTGAGTGTGTCAAACCATAAAAAGAAGGCACTAAAAATACAATTTCTATGGCCAGGTTTTGCAGGGGAAAAGTGAGGTCTTCCGTTAGAAAGATCAAGGCAGGAAAGGGCCAACCTTGCAGGGGAAATGTTTGTTAATAGAACTGAGAAACTCACCTTGAACGCAGGCCATCGTCAAGGGCATTGGAAATGCCTTCCTCAATGGTGGGCAGGTCGGAGGAGAAACGATTGATTGGGCGCAAGACGCGCAGCGTGCGACTGGACAACTTCCAGACAAGCCGTTGCTTGTAGGGCGCCTTGTTCTGACCATTGTAATGGGACAGAATGCCCGAAACAATGCTAAAGCCGCAGGTGAAAACGCGATCGGGAATCTGCAACAATTACAAATCATTAGAAATACATTCCAATCTCTTAATGTCGCGTTGTCTAGACAGACACTCACCCTCATGTATTGCTGCAGGAAGAGAATATACTCAAAGACGTGCTTCAATTCGGGACTGCCGCGGGTATACGACTCCTTGATGTGGAAGTCCAGATGCAGGCAGATGAGCACCAGAGCCAAAGTTGAGGGCGTAATGACGGTGGTCTTCACGTCGCACAACAGGATCTCCAGACGGTTCTCGAGCTCCTCCAGCTTAATCAGCTGCTGGAAGAACTTGAAGAAATCGCCGCCAATCTCCTTCGCCAGATTGCGGAAGAGGGCATAGTAGATGCGCAGGTAGCTTACGGATGTGATCGGTGCATGTCCCATCTGGACACCCAGCTTGTTGGCAATCACGCCAGCCATGCGTTCCAGATCGCCAGCGGTACAACCACACTGAATCAAAGAATACACCATGAAATGCTGCTCCTTATAGACTCGAGAGTTGACAAGAAAACCCACCTGAGATATTGTAACCAGATCCTCGGCAGGTATGGGCTTCAAGTCCAGCTGCTTGATGGCCAAATGGAAGGAGGCCACGCTCATGCAGGCCATGTGCTTGGGCTTGACAGCCATGCGGTCCAAAAAGCGATCCACCAGGCTCATAGCCGAGAACAGGACATCAGATGGCAGCTCATACCACATCTTCAGGCAGCGTAGCACGTACGCAGAGCCGTCACGTCCTCCGGCAGTCACCTCGCGCTAAAAGAGAAAGGAAAGCTGTTAGTGATGCGCGCTTCAGGGCATCAGATCTCTTGTGGACCTACCCTCGACTCCTTGGGCAGCAGTAGGACTGTGTGATACTTGTCCTGCAAAACATCGTACTCCTTGAGAGTCTCGTAGAGCTCGTCGGAGGTGAGAGCGTGCAGTTGGTCCTCCAGCTGCTTCTTCGCGGAAGTTGGTTCATTGCCAACACCGCCGACTGCTCCTGCCTCGGCCTCCAGATCCAGTTGCTGTTGCTCTTGTTGTTGTTGTTGATCGTACTTCTGATATTCCAAGCCAGCAGCACCCGGGGTCCCGTACCGGCCCTCGTCCGCAATCCTCATCCAATCAGTTGGCATCTCTGCATTGTGGTCCATGACATTCCCCAACTTGCCCCCAACCGAAGCCAAACCACCGGCAGCACTAACGCTGCCGGCGAGAACAGATGCAGCCGCTGCCTGGGCCGATGTCGAGGGTTGCTCATCATCGACCAGGATCGCGTTAATGCTGTTGGCGTCCATGTTGTTGTTGCTGCTGCTGCTGGTGGGGGGCAAGGCGAATCCTGACATAACCGACGACGACATCGATGTCCTCTGCTGCATCAACTGCTGCTGCTGCCGCTGCCGCTCAACCGCCTCCAACTGGCAATAGTACTCGATATCCTGCTCCTGTTGGTACTGGGACTGGTATTGGTATTGGTACTCCTGCTCGTAGTGGTTGGTAGGTGGCTGCTGCTGATGGTCTAGCTGTTGCTGTTGTTGCTGGTATTGGTATTGAGTATCCTCCAAACCACAATCAACGACGTCGGCGGCGTATTCGGCGGCAGCAGAGTAGCGTACAGGGACAGACATTGTGAGGGCTGGCCTAGTACCTGTGTTGGTGGTTTTAAGGTTTCGAATTGTGGTTTCAAGGAAATGGTTTTTTATATAGTTAACGTAGTAACACGCCACACTCTCTCTCTGAGTGACTCTCTCTGTCTCTGAGCAAGAGCAAGAGCAAGAAAGAGACAGCAAAGTAAAGTGCCGTTGCAAAAGAAAACTAGGCCACAACACACACAAATTGCGTTGGAGGAGGAGAAGTGGAAATGAACAGGATGTCTCGATTTCGTTCTCGCAGTCCTCTCTCACTTGTTTGACTTTTATTTTCAGCTTTTTTTTATTTGAAAAAGGAACAACAATTTCAGGCTTCCCAATCTAAGGGCGATATCAGCGAATGAAACTCTCGCAGTTGGAAAGTTCAGTCTCAATCTACAGCTCGAATTTGTTGGTGTACACAGCAAAGGAAACACCTGGCGCTTCTCTCTTTGGTTCTCTGAGAGCAGTATGGAACTGTCGCGCTACCGAAAATAAAACAAACTGTTTGCTACTTGTAATGCACACACTGGTCTCAGGGCTCAGGATTCCGTTGGAACGGATAATGCTTTGCAGCAACTTTCTTCTGGCTATACGGTTAAGATATAGCAGCTCTGTGACCTTAATGCAATTCTTTCAACAATTTGCAAACAGCGAACAAACAAAAACACCCTCAACAATGGCTGGACAACAAATTTGTAATAGTCAGTGTACCAAAGGACAATTTAACGATAGCAACGATTCAATTATTGTTGTCGTATCAGTCAGATTTTGTCTGGCGTACGCTGATCTCTCTCAGTTGTTGTCGTATATGTAAATCTCTCTCGAGCGAGAGAAATATCTTTAGAGAAAAAGTGAGTTCAGGGGCAAAAGCGCTAGAAAGTACGGTTTATTATGTGTTCGCTCAATGCTTGTCACGATAATAAAACACTTGCGTTTATGCCAACTCAGTTTTTCAACACTGTTACTGTTACAGTTACAGTTATATTTATGTATTTTGCAAAGCTCGGTTTAGTGAGCTTTTTATTGCTTTTAGCTTGACGCTTTTATGATTTTTTGGCTATATTCAAAATAAACTTACTCGCTGCAAAAGGTTTTTTTGTTTGCACAATTAAAAAAAGTAAAATATTATTACAGTGTTTCAAAAATAAAGTGGAATAATTAATGGAATGAGATGGGGTTTGTCATGCATGAACAAGTGCAATGCACTTTTCCGACTGATTTGGATTCGTTTGTTGTTGTTATTTTGTTGTGTTATTTTTCGTGTTCAATACGTTTCAACGAACTCTTTAGACTGGGGGGAAATCAACCGAAAACCTGCATACTTTTACACCTGCAAGCAGCGAGCGAACAGTGGTACGAGAACCATTTGTATCGTCCATAAACAATGCTAATGATGATGATGACATTGGAATACATTTTATTTTGAGTGACCGACCGAACGATCGACCTCATGAGCGACGACACATTTTTCATTCAAATCGCGCCAACACAAGGCTGTGGGCGGACGGGACGGGCGACAGTTGTTGATGGACCCCAAGGCAAACCACGTAAATAGATCGAGATATACATAAATGCCCCATTAAACCATGTACAAGTATTTTGCATCCAAATTATTCAACTCTTACGACAGATCAAACACGAAATCTAGCAAATAAATGCTCAACAGTAAACTCATACTAAGTGCTGGAAGAATATCACTTCACACTTCCGTCGAAAGTCTCGTTCTTCCCCAAAAAAACTGGCGATTAAAAGTCGAACAACAAATGAAAACCCAAACAAAAAGAGCACTTGAACAAACAACAATAGTAAAAGCTTCCCACCCCAGACGCCATTTTGTTCTAGATTAATTTGAAAGAAGATTGGAAAGAGCAAAGGGAAGGGGAGAGTAGTGGAGGCAAAAATCAGTTTGTTTGCAGTGATCATCTTCGCCCAAATGAATGCTTTCTCCTCTTTGAAGCAAAACAAAAACTTCAAATCGTGTAAACAGTCGGATGATAAATGACATAAACTAACCAAACAAAACCGAAATAACCATACAGATCTCGTACCACACCATCCACTCGAATATGAAATCGCATAGTCGGAGGCCTGAACAATTGCCTCCAGATGTTTCGAATGGGCATAGGGCAAGAGAGTGATGATAAATACATTCGATGGAAGTGGAAGTACAGCCCAGCAGATCGCACAGATATTTATTTATAGATTTACAGATTGGATTGTAGACTCGCTCTGAGAGGCGTTGAGGAAATAATCACAACAATCCCAAAGTCCATGTCCGTGGCGCCAAAGGTTTCTGTTTGAGGCAGTAGCAACCTCAATTTGAATACGAAAAAAATAACCACAATTTAAAGCATTTAACCTGCTTCACGGCTAACCAGATGAACAAGGCTACTTTGCTTATTAACAAAACAAACAGCTGTTAAAGGCAACTACAACTGATACGCCAAGTGCATGCATATCTGAGCCGACTACAGAAAACCCAAAATATTCAGTAAGTAAACCCCGAATTTTGATGACTTCGGTTTTCAGTTATAATGGGGTCACAGACAGAAACGACGACCGCGCCCTGAATCATCTTTTCGAAGTGACATTCGAGGCAACGATCCAAAGAAATGAATCAGATGCGGGGTTTCAGTGACGCATTGGAGAAGGGGGGAGTCGAATCGAATCTTTTGAAAGAAACCAAAATGTCTGCATTCAACAAAATACTTCCGTTTGACTTGTTATTTACCCAATCAGTTCTATTTTTAAGCTTAAAAGCACAGACAGAATCAAAACAACAGACAATGGTTAAAGCCAAGTTAGCTTGTGGCAATTCAAGGTCGCCCACCCACCAAAAACTAGTTTTGAGAGGGGAAAACACACACACACACACACACACACACACACGCACGCCACAAAGCTTCTGTTTCTTCAGTGCATGACGGGCATTAAGCGATCGCAGCTTAAAGCGCTCAACAAAAGCTTCCCTGTCTCGCCCCGAAACGACAAATGATAACGGTAACAATCGCTGTGCGGGCTAAAGTTCAACTGTTATGCTTCTAGCTCTGTGCAAACCACCACCAATCATAAATCAAGAGAGAGAGAGGGGCAGCTAGCCATAATTATAGCACACAAGCATCACACATCACCTCTTCTATGTATTTTTCGCTCTGCCCAACCCTCACACAGGTACCATTTCCTTCCAGATATTTGAACAAAAGTTATCACTCTTGTGATCTTAGCCAAGGTTTTCTGCTCGACTGCAATTCCAACAAAAACCAAAAAATTAAAAATATTTTTTTCCTCAATTTCTCAACTCAATTTTTTCATAGTTTCTGTTTTGTTTTTTTGTCGTTTTCCTTTGCTGACGCAAAGCACGTACGCACACAGACACATACACCGTAGAGGTCTGGTCTCTGTGTGTGTGTGTATGAGCTATGGCCATATATAATATTGTTGTGGGGCTGTAAAAAGGCCAAAAAACTTTTAAAAAATTTCACTTTTTGCCTATTTTTGTAACGGCAACGGAAGGCAACCGACATGGGGCGTGGCTTTTAACGCTGCGCGACAGGTGTGAAATATTTTCAGCGGTAAGTATAAATTCCATAATGCTGCCACCGCCGCTTGCAATTGAAAGCGTTGCGCTTCCAAAACGAAAGTGAGATTGTTTATCTCTCAAGCCAGAGACGCACTAAAATATGTTTCATATTTCTTCTTCCCTCCACAAAACAGATGATCAGCACAGAGCGGGATGGCAATTGCTTTTTAGTTATTACGTTTTAGTTTTTCGTTTCGCTCTTTTCCCGCTTGCTTTCGGTGAGGAGATCGAGCCTTTCGAGCCAACAACAAACAGTTTTTGTTCATTTATCATCGTCATCGAATGAGTTTTCGAATTCGATGAAGGTCAGCCAAATGACAGGCGGTGGAGAGTGTGTAAGCAAGAGAGAAGGAAAGAGAGATCGATTGAAAGAGATGCATCTCGGTAGAGACTGGAAGACTGGAACGTGATTAAAGTCACGTAGAAAATGAATGTGGAAATCCAGCTTCAACACATATTCCAATTATCAACCCCTGCAGGAAAAAAAAGGTGAAAAGAAACTTTTTGACTCTGGTTTAGCATTTAATTAACAGAAGGAAACTGCAGTCAGCTTATTACAGGGTTGGTTTCAACAACCCTCCGAAAAATAAAAGCCTCAAGTTCCACCCTGCTGACAGACATTGGGTGAAAATTTAAATAAATATTGCCACCAGAGACACTCGGGCACGAATGACTCAACAGTGGAGTAAGGGGAGGGGCAAAGAGAAAAGACAGACTGAAGAGAGCCTGTGCGCCAGTGCGCAGGCGCGCCGCCAGCCAACAGCAGCTGCTTCTCTCCTCTGGCATGTGCTGGAAAAGATACGAAAACGAATGCGACGACTACTCACAAGAGGAGATTTATGTTCATTTCCCAACAAACAAAAGAAAATACATTTTTTTTTGTGGGCCCCTCCCTCGGCTTCCTCTACGTGTTCCTATAGTAAACAAAAAAAGATAACCTTAAACCGAAATAACAATAGAGAAGCGAAGCGATCCAACCGATCAGCGGGCATTGTCCTCAATCTCTATCCCTCTTGCTCCAAAGATAGTGAGCCTCATGCCATCCCTCTCTCTCTCTGGTTCCACAGAATGTTAGCAGTGTAAAGGCATTTTCCCGCAACTGTCCCGCGTTCGACCTTTGGGCGGGCAGAGCAGAGCGTCTGTTCATTCCACTTTTGCTAGTTCTCTTCCGTACTATCGTACGACTGTCTGTCGAGTGTCTCGGGAATCCATTGAATACAATTTGCATTGCCCACATTATCTATACCCAACTACCTCACCTTAGACTCTAAGGCTTAGAGCCATAGTACAGAAAGTACTACACAAGCGACCAAAACCATTTCGTTATCAACGGAAATGCAATTTACCATTTTTCCGCCGACGTAAAGTCTTGACTTGGAATGATAAGCATGAGCTAATCGTACGAAAACTACTTTGGACTTTGAATACCCGAAAAAGTATATAGCAGAGGCAAAACTGTAATGTTTCACTCTGTGATTCACTGAGGAGGAACAAAGGAACTTTGCATCTGTGTTTCTGTAGAAGGGATTTCCACACTGCGTGTTGTGGCTTACATCATTGTAATTGCTCGCTGGCTGCACTTTAATTATACTCATAGTAACCAAAGGTCCCGAGGCGTACAATTACAGTTAGATCATATGTAAATATAGTTAGTAAGTTCCGCAAACAGACAGTTATAGATAGATAAGAGACACCTACACAAACTGCCATCCAAGGTGCCCCAGATGGACAAGCCATTTATGTAGATATCATCCGATACTGATAACTGATAAAAATGCAATCCCCATTTGGCAATGTCTCATGATGACTTATACTCTGTAGAACAACGGGCGGGCTGGAGCTTATCATCATTCGGACAGTCGTGGCGTAGTCGTGCCAATATTTCGTAACATTCCATGACGTAAACGCAAGCTCGATAAAGCAATTCGATCTTATCTGCCTGTAGCTTATTCTCAGTTCAACAAGAACCCATAGAAATGCCCACAGAGCAGCGGATAGCAGCAGCTGCAGGGTGCAGCAACAGCACCAGCGACAGCAGCTGTCTCTTTCTCGCTCCCAACGGCTCAGAATATTGGAATTTTTCGTCACCTTTTCAAATTAGTTAAAAAGGGGTGGAAGTCGATGGCTGGTGTTTAGAGGGATTACCAGGAAGAAGGGTTGATTGGATTGGTTGCTTCAGTTGAGAGCTTTTTCTGCTAACCATTTGATATGTCAACTCTTTTGGGTTCGTCAGCTGGTGTCCAGCCAAAAAAAATGGCATTTCAGGCATTAAATTTCACTTTTGGCCGACGCATCGTCGCGTCAAATGTCCAACAGCACGCTGTTTTTGCATGAGAAGTTTGACTTGGCCGCATACCCAAGAAAACAGGTAACAGACGGGTGAGACGGCGCCTTCCTGGTCCTAAACCGCAAGTGAAATCTTAATAGATGACGGTTTAGGGGCAGACGTCAGATGGATTACGGTTAATTGAAGGGCGGACGGACATCGGCTCTTGTCCGTTTTGTTCCAGAAGAAGCAGCAGAGAATGAAGCAGCTACAAAAAGGTAATTTTTAGCCAGCGTAAAGAGGAATAGAGGAAAACCAACGGTACAGCAATAGCACTCCCACGCCACACAAATACTCACGCACTCTAGCTGTTGTGTGAGTGTGTGGCGAAGTTCCCCCCTCTTATTTTTGAGCGTTTTTGGAGGCTACAGAAAATATGAAAATCAACAAATTAAGCAATTTTGTGTGCTTGCAGAGCGCTCTTTGGTTTCTACGGCTGCGCAACAAATTGAAATCAACAAATATGACCCAGAAAACAGAAAAACATTGCTGAAGGTGAAATCAGCCAGCAAAAACAAGAGACTCGGCCAGATTGGACCACAGAGCTAATACTTGTTAATTGTGTTGGAAAAAGAAACAACTTGTTTTCGAAATTATCCAAAAGTTATTGAAACCAGACAGCAAGGAGTTTTATAAAGTATTTCTTTATATTACTTTGGCTGACGCAATTTCAAGCCCGCACACACTAAGCTTTTGTATGTGTTGGAGTGAAACTGTATGCATCTGCATTGGTATGGGGTATGTATGAGGCAAAAATCCAAATGGGCACACAACACACACTCAAAGGCCTTTGTTTGCAGTCGTCTGTGTTGGGAGAGGAACGCTGGCGATGAAACACTCTGCTGATTGTGACGAGCACAAGAGAGACAGAGAGCGAGTCAAGAAAACAAATGGGGAGAATGAAAACATAGAATGAGGAGGTTACAAGGGGGGAGCAAACAACTGACGTAAAATGAAAGGAATACTTAAATGCATTTGCGTATGCAAATATAGAGGAATATAAATTCGTCTAAGAAATTCTCTCACGGGCAAGTACAACTGTACTTGAGAGTGCGTCTAAGTCTAAATGTATTAGTTTGATTAAAACAAGTTGCCAAACAAAGGCCTCCCTCCTCCAATGGCTGTACAGCTTGCATAAAAAGCATAGTAGCCCCACTCACACATACACGTACACACTCCAGCCCCAAAAACTCGCTCTCTCGCACTCACAAACACACACCAACACACACGCAGTGACAGCCAAACAGCTGTGAAACGAAATGAGAGTGGAACAAACACGTAAATTATTTCTTCATATGTACGCGCACTCGTATACATATACTTGCATATGATAAATTCTGTATGTATGCCTCAATTGTATATTATTTGATTTCTTTTGGCAAACAAAACATCATCCGACAGACTGAAAAACAATTTGCCAAACTAGATAGATAAAGTGTGTGGAAGACCTTGATTTTCTTTTGCAATAAGATTGAAAATAACATTTTTTGGTTTAGTTTATTTGTTGCTTACATTTTTACAGCCATTTTGTTGTTGTTTTCTGTTGCGCAGGAATGTTGAGATGAATTATTTTATTTGCAAATGGTTTTTATTGCACTTTGAAAATATTTATGCGTAGAAGTTGTCGCCTGGCAGCTTGATTCGTGGTTCTGGTTAAAAAAAGGTTTCGCTATAAAACTCGTTTTTCTGCCATTTACGCTAGGTTTAACTAATTTGTACTGCAAATTTCTATCACAATTGAAAGTTTTTCTGCTTCTTTTGATTGTTTTTCGAATCGATTTTTCCCACACACTAGATTAAGAGTGGTTGGGATTTTTCTCACATCAGCTGCACTTCATAGTTCTGCAGGTTGGGGTTGCATATATCTGAAGGCCCTCTTAGCTAAGCTTTGTACATTTGCAGGAAGAAAACATACGCTGGTTCTGCAATGAACTGGCTTTTCGCAGCATACAATTATACAAAAATTTCTATTTCTATGCAAACACACGTACAAACGACACACACAACGGTACTTCGCTTTGGATTTTATTTTTTCAATTTTTCACGCGCCCGCAGCAACCGTTCGGTCCAAATGAGTCCCGCATTGACCAGGTACTTCAGTTTTGTGTGTTTTGTGTGAATGTTATAAAAAGTTAACACGCTTGTTCGGGTTTGGGACTTTCTTGTCAGGGAAATCCTCTCCTGTGACTAAACGGTCAGGGAAATCCTCTCCTGTTGCTAAACGGTCAGGGAAATCCTCTCCTGTTACTAAACGGTCAGGGAAATCCTCTCCTGCTACTGAAATTACTATTTTTTATGTTGTTTTCGCTGATAGGTGCAGTGTGACCGCGGAACTATCGATCAAAATACACCGCACAACTCTAAAAAAGATACCAAAATATACCTTCTCTTTTTAAAAATATACCTTAATCTTAATATTCCTCGAATTTAATATTCTGTTTGATATTACTAGCTAGTTAGGAGTCTCAGCGCTAAAAGTATAATGTTATCAGATTTATCAATCAATTCTTCACAAGATTTGCTAGTTATTATGACTTTATTTTACTGGTATCTTTCCAAATTGCGTTTAAAACTAAAAAGGTCAACCAACACAAAGAGCCATGTTGCTCATTCCACGGAACATGTTGCTGGCCCAAGTGAATGTTGCAAACGTTAAAAACGTTGGAGGGCAAGAAATTATGGGAAATTGCAATGAAAATAGCTTCCACGAAAAATTATAAGCAAGTTGCAAGTTCACAACTCAGCTACTGGATATTGCTAGACTAATTCCATTTGCTGGATATCTAGACTCAGTCTCCCCTAAACTGTAGCCTCATACAAGGTGTTGTCGACACAGTTTTAGATTCACTGCTGTAAAAATACCAAATACAAATTCAGACAATTATTTGGTATTGTAGCAAGGCGCCAGAACCGGAAATTCAAATACCTTCTACAAACAGTAAAACACCTTTATATTAAACTTTGATATATTTTTGCTTAAACAAGTGCCTGTCTGAGATGCGTAAACATTCTTTGATCTTTTCAAGGTTTGCTTTGAGAGGAATCGGAAACTTCCTACATATTTCACAATCAATGCCAATACGCAAATATTCGACAATATATGTATTATTTACGTGCATACATACATATATGTAGTAATGTGAAAGCGTAAAGATTAGGGAGGTTCTAAGACGTTGTTGATAAGATATCGAAGCATGGAATTTACGCAGTCGGTTTTTCGTGGGTTAGCAGCAGCAATGGGAAGTGCACTTGCAGGTGGCTGGCCTTCGAAAGGGAAACTTTGTACTGTTACCAAGCGCATTTTCAAAGGGGGGATGGGGGAAGAGATGTGAGCTATTTCAGGGGCCCAACACACACACACACACATAGTAACGCACTTCTAGAAATTTGTGAGGCACGAACAACAACCTGTACACACACACTTGCATAGAAATTACACATGTATTCAACGTATGAATGAATTGGGCGAAAGTACGTGCGTTGCTATTAGAACATTTCTATGACGCAGAAGCCAAATAGGCATCTGGTGCACATTTAAGTAATCACTTCTTTAATTCAACCAATTGGGAGTTTGAACCTGAAGAGTTTCCCCAATTTCGTCATCATTCATGCACACGAACACACACACACACACATAGAAAGATAGAAAAAACGCGTGGCGAATGTGGGACATTTTCAATTGATTTTACAGCCGAAAGAGTCGTTTTCTTGTATTGATTAACACTTTAAATTGATGATGGGTGGTTAGTGAATCTGTTTTATATCCACTTACCCGGATGCCTCCGTTTTAATCAGTATTTGCGCTTCTTTTTTTTCACCGGGGCCAAAAATATAAATCTTATTCCAAATACAGTGTGACTGTATCTGATTTATCCAGCGTGACCGTATTTTCAATATATTAAGTGGTATATTACGGTATAGTCGCGAGGGTCAGACGGTATATTTTTTTCGATAAATCCGCGAGCACAAAAGGCAAAGCAATTGGGTGGAAAAACTGGATTCGCAAACGAAATGAAAATAAACTAACAAAAATAGCTGCAAACAACTGTGGGAGAGCAGAAACAAACAAAGATCGAACTCAACTTTCTTAGCCTGTGTATTTGCTGGTGTTTTTGTGTGCCTATGTGTGTTCGCCTTCGTTTATATCGCTGCAGCAGGAGACCAATAGATTGTGGAGGAGGAGAAGGAGGGAAAGCATTTGGTTTTTGCAAGGAAAAGCATAGCCGCCACCTTTGTAATTACGCCAACTTTGTGGGAGTTCAAGTTTAGCTGCGCGCCTGTGTGCGTATCCGTGTGTGTTTGTGCTGTGTTTGAAATTTTGTATGCTCGTGTGTGTGTGCAACACCCCCCAAGCCTGAGCAAAACACACGCATACACAGACATCCAAGAGCCACACGGATTGTGTGGGCCGCCAGGAGTAGGAGCAGGAGGAGGCTGAGGCTGCTGCTGCTGATTTCCGTTCCCCCCTTCTTCTGGTGGCGTTCACCGGTCGCGGCAGCACCTTGTGGCCATCCGCTGGATACGGATTTTGTGACGGCGGCGACACCACAAACGCCGAAGTGGATGCCCATGCACGCGGTGGCCTGGGCATTGCCCAGGACTTTGGCATGGGTCCCGGTGCCGGTCCGCCCGCTCACATGTACGGCGCCGTAGCCCCCCAGGACAGTAAGTTATCGCATATCCTTTGCCTTCCAATCACTAATTGGTGCATCGTCTCCCCCCTCCAATAGTTATTGTCCGGGACATGGTGCAGATGCCACCGCCGCCGCCCTCGAATGCACCCACATCGGCGGACGCCTGCCTGAGCATTGTCCACTCGCTGATGTGCCATCGGCAGGGCGGCGAGAGTGAGGGATTCGCCAAGCGCGCCATTGAGTCGCTGGTGAAGAAGCTGAAGGAGAAGCGCGACGAATTGGATTCACTGATAACGGCCATCACCACAAACGGTGCCCATCCGAGCAAATGCGTGACCATTCAGCGCACTCTCGACGGTCGCCTGCAGGTGAGCGATCTTTGGCTGGAGCGAGTAGGAGTCTATTTATAGATGACTCAAGCCATTCGCTGTTGTGTGGTTTGTGGCCTGCCCCTTATCGCACCTGGTTTGGCTGGATGTCTCGACTCTGTTTGCTTACTGAATTTCCGGTTTTCTGATAGCGCTATTGAAAGGGGAACCCAAACGCGCGCAGGGGTCAAATCTCTTCGCTTATCTGGCATCAAAGTTTAATTGAGTTTTCTGTTTGCAGGTCGCTGGACGCAAGGGCTTCCCGCACGTGATCTATGCACGCATCTGGCGTTGGCCCGACCTGCACAAGAACGAGCTGAAGCACGTCAAGTACTGCGCCTTTGCCTTCGATCTCAAGTGCGATTCGGTGTGCGTGAATCCCTACCACTATGAGCGCGTCGTCTCGCCGGGCATCGATCTGTCCGGCCTCAGCCTGCAGTCGGGTCCCAGCCGCCTGGTTAAAGACGAATACTCAGCTGGCCCATTGGTCGGGGGCATGGACATTGATGGCAATGATATTGGCACCATTCAGCATCATCCCACGCAGATGGTGGGACCCGGCGGCTATGGCTATCCCCAGGGACCCGCTGAATATGGTAGGACTTTGCCCTTTCTTGCTTGGATTTCTTATAATTTGATTTGATTTCATGTTGATTTCGTTTTTGTTAATTTTTATGTTTTTGTTTTTATTTACTTTTTGAATTTGGGGTTCTTCGTGCAGTTGGCGATGGCAGTCCTTTGGGTGCAATGTTCTCCACTGGCCGAACAATACCAAAAATTGAGCCACAGGATGGCGTTGCTGGATCGCGCAGTTCGTGGATGGTGCCGCCTCCGCCGCGGCTTGGCCAGCCAACGCAACAGCAGCAGCAGCAACAACCCCCGCCGCCCCAACAGCAGCAGCAGCAACAACAGCAACAGCAAACCCAATCCCAGGCAGCCCCGCACGCACTTTGTAAGATTTTTGGTTTTTACTTTTTGTTTGAGGGAATTGATTTGAGGGAAATATTTCTATGTTGCTTGGTATTTACCCCGTTTTTTGTGCCTCATTTTCAGCTGTACCTCATGGTATGCCGGGCATGCCAGGACCCATGAATCCTGGCCCAGTTATGGCGCCGCCACCCCCGCCCCAACAAGCACAGAATCCCCAGGGCAATGGTGTGCATCATGCCCAGGCCAATTCACCCACAGATCCCGCCTCCGCAATGGCCATGCAGCAGCAGCAACAGCAGCAACAACAACAGCAGCAGCAACAGGCGCCGGGTGGCGTGCCCAATGGACCGAATGGAGCTGTCAATGCCAGCGGCGGACCTGGCAGTGGTGGGCAGTACTATGGTCCACCACCCACATCCAACCAGATGCAGAATGTGGGCGAGAACAAGTTCAGTGGCAGCGGAGGTGGCGGTAACGCAGGCCCCGGTTCAGCCGTTCATCCGCAGCAGAATGGTTATGTGTCGCAGTCAGGATCCGCCAATGCAGCAGCACCCTTTGGGGCACCACCACCCACCTCCCAGCAGCAGCAGCAACAGCAGCAGCAACAACAACAGCCGCCATCCAATGTTCAAGCCAACTCATCAGCTGGCGGAGCACAGGCCAGTGGTGGCAGTGGAGCTGCTGGGACCTGGACCGGGCCCAACACTCTAACCTACACACAGTCCATGCAGCCGCCCGATCCGCGCTCACTGCCGGGTGCTTTCTGTAAGTGAATGGTTAGGATTTCCATCTCTGTAATCTCTAATCTCTTCTGTCTATGCCTTAGGGAACTCATCAATGTCCGGTGACCTGGCCTCCCCACAGCAGACGCCGCCACAGCAACAGCAGCAGCAGCAACAACAGCCACGCCTGCTCTCACGTCAACCGCCGCCAGAGTACTGGTGTTCCATTGCCTACTTTGAGCTGGACACGCAGGTGGGGGAGACCTTTAAAGTGCCCTCGGCCAAGCCGAATGTCATTATCGATGGCTATGTGGATCCCTCCGGTGGCAATCGCTTCTGCCTGGGAGCCCTCAGCAATGTGCATCGCACAGAGCAATCGGAAAGAGCCAGGTGGGTGCTTTAGACTCTAAATATAGACAGGAAGATGACTCATTTTCGTGACTCTTTTGCAGGCTGCACATTGGCAAGGGCGTTCAGTTGGATCTGCGCGGTGAGGGCGATGTCTGGCTGCGCTGTCTCAGCGACAATTCTGTGTTCGTACAAAGCTATTATCTGGATCGCGAGGCTGGCCGAACGCCTGGCGATGCTGTGCACAAGATCTATCCGGCAGCGTGCATCAAGGTGAGTGTTGGGATCGAGTGTTTGATTTCTTTTACTTACTTATTTCCTTTGCAGGTGTTTGATTTGCGTCAGTGCCACCAGCAGATGCATTCGCTGGCCACCAATGCGCAGGCAGCTGCCGCAGCACAGGCAGCCGCTGTGGCCGGTGTCTCCAATCAACAGATGGGCGGAGGCGGCAGAAGTAAGTAGCCAGAGAGAGAGTGACACACTCCAACTCCAACTTATCTGGATCCTTCCATTCTATTGCAGGCATTACAGCGGCCGCTGGCATTGGTGTGGACGATCTGCGACGTCTTTGCATATTGCGTCTGAGTTTTGTCAAGGGCTGGGGACCCGACTATCCACGACAGTCGATCAAGGAGACGCCCTGCTGGATCGAGGTGCATCTGCATCGTGCCCTGCAGCTGCTCGACGAAGTGCTCCATGCCATGCCCATCGATGGGCCACGAGCGGCTGCCTAGCCGCCGTAGGATCCCGGCAGCATTCATATTTATTAACCATAGCAAGGCACACACAACGCATGTCTACGTTTAGGAATCGAAAGTTTGCAAAGAGAGAGATTTGGTTTTTGATGATTTGATTGCAATTCTGGATTATGTTTGCCTTTAATTATTTAATAATGATTTTTATAAAAAATTGAAACAAGTGAAGCGCAGTTTTAAGCAAGCAACTAGTTTTATGTACTATAATTAAATACATACAAAGTACACGCACCCCCCAAACACACACACAAGCTGATGGACAGACAAGAAGCATACACAATCATCATCATCCTCCCCAGCCAGCCACAAATTCAGCAGCATCGATACAGCACACACATACATACATATGGATGTAAAATGCAACAAGCGAAACAAGTAGTTTGTAACAAATAAGTTTAATAAACAGAACATAAACGAAATGCGAATGATTAACTATTATAATCCTCCATCTTCAGCTCCACTTGCTTGTCCAGCCAGTCAATCCATTCCGTGGTAATCTCACGCTGCATCGTTACCTCGTGGAAGACTTTGACGCGTGCGGTTTCCACAAATTGAAAGCTCTCAAACAGACGCAGCGACACGGCATTGTCCATGTCAATCTTCACCTCGAATTTGTGCAGCTGCAGCTGGGTTTGGGCATACTTCAGCATGAGCAGCATGGCCTCGCGTCCGTAGCCCTTGCCCCTCGCTTGGGGCTCCGCGATCATTATCTCTGCCTCGGCCACCCGCTCATTGCTGTCGGGATCAAGGCGCAGGAAGAGATTTGTGTCGCCCACCATGGCGGCAATCTCATCATTGTCACGGGCATAGATATCGGCGGCGAGGATTATGAACGTAAGTTTGTCGCTGTCCTCGCGCCAACTCTGCTGCATAAGGTACTCCTCCGAGAGTGTCAGCTCCTCCGAGGCCGTCAGCTGCCGCAGAGTCTCATTGCTCATCCAGTCGTGGTATTTGGGTACATGTCGTGCCTCATAGGGGACTAGGGTGATCTTGTTTCCCAGCAATTTAATGTTTTCATTCAGATGCATGATGCGAAGAGTGTTACATAAAAATAGGGTATGGACAACAGGCATAACTGACCAGAAAGTGAACGCACGAGAGGTGAAAACCACCCTTTTGCTCACATACCTTTCTTTGACCGACAGAGTTGCCAGGCTATTCAGCACAAACGTATGAAGTTTTTCAGTAAATTCGCACTTAAATAATGGAAAAGTCGAGCATATCTCGCGATTGCCGCGCTTGCGGCAAGTTTATTTACAACACAACATCCAAGAACCTGTTCCAGGACCCGGAAAACGTAATGCTGAACCAAATCGAGGCCTTAACGGGACTATTTGTAAGTATCCAGGTTTTAGACACGTTCAGACCAACTGATGGATTGGGAGGTCTACCATCTCCACACATCGGTCCCAACCGTCTTTTGACTTTATGTTTCTTGCTTTTGCTGTAGCTGCTCGAGCATGCTAATCTCCCAGCTCGCATTTGCGGCCCCTGCGAGGTGTCCCTGAGGGAAGCCGTGCGCTTCCGGGAGCGTGTCATCCAAACCCAGCAGCTGCTCCAGAGCGGTCCAGAGAATGTCGAAGAGATTTACTTGAACGCCACTAAACAAAAGTCAAATGAGGAAGCACAAGAGGCACAGTCTGATTCTGAGAGCGAGGAGGAGAAAGAAGACAATGAATGTGTGACGTCGATAGAACTAGAAACCTTCGAAGAGGACGAGGAAGACGATGCTGCGGTGGTGGTACCGGAAGATGCGACACTTGACTCGACTGCTCCATCCAAACCCACGACCGAGACGGAATCAAAAGTTGCAAGATGCCAACCGCCACCACGTACCCCCACCGTTTACACATCGATGACTTTTGTGGACAACAGTAAGAGTCGAAACCAGCCGCGCACCCAATGGGACAGGCTCACCGAGGAGGAGACGGTGGCTTTGAAACGGGAGCGCCGCAAGCGCGACTGCATCTGTGAGCAGTGCGGCCGTCACTTCTCCTGTCCCAGTAATTTCAAAGTTCACCTGCTCCGGCACTCGGGTGTGAAGAATTTTTCATGCGAGCAGTGTCCACAGAAGTTCTATACGGCCCACCTGCTGCGGCGCCACGAGATGCTGCATCGGGGCGAGCGTCCGTTTCCCTGTCAGTACTGCAACATGTCATTTAACAACTCCAGCGGACGCATCCAACACGAACGCATGTAAGAAACTAGGAAACGTCCAGCCCCCGCAAACTTCTCTGATTTTAATTCTTGTACTTGCAGTCGCCACACCAACATTAAGCCTTACAAGTGCACCGAGTGCGATAAATCCTTTGCTGTGAGTGGGAAACTCAAGGTGCACATGCTTAGCCACACAGGTGTGCGCTCCTTCCAGTAAGTTTAGCTCTACACCGACTTATCACACATTTTAGATCCTATTTTTTGTAGCTGCGAGCTGTGCAAAGTGTCGTTCATACGGCGTCCCCATCTACAGGCACACTTCCGCTCGAAAAGCCATGCCCAGAACTTGCAGGCCCAGGAATCCTCTGCCAAAGTATTGGAAGTCGATGTTGAGACGCTTCTTCAGTAGAATCTTAAGCTAAGCACAGTTTGTAATATTTAAATACAAGTCATATTTATTTAGTTGTGTAAAATTCTCGCTGAAATCGTTCAACACAGGGTAAACAAATTCCCATACTACAGGTTGACAAGCAGCTGTAGTCAAATAACGTAACATTCTAACGTTTTTTGCTAATTTATTTTGCATTTACCTTTTTACTTTGAACCGTATTTTATAAACAATCCAAAAAAAGGAAGTCATGAAAACTAGTCAATCTTGTGGTAAATCGATCCAGCTCTCGGAAAAAATTATAGTTTTACTGCTGAGAGTTCTAACTAGCTGGTAATATCAAATAGAATATCAAAATCGGTAAAAATGATCTTTTTCAATTGGTATATACGGTATATTTAAAAAATTAGAATGTATGTTTCGGTATATTTCTTTGGTATCACTGATGTATACACATTCTGATAAGAACGCAGTAAACAGTTTTTGTTGATTGCAAAAAACGTTAATTTTTGAGTTAAAAATGCCTTAAACAACGCATCAAAAGTGCCATGTAGAACGTACCCAGTGCCACAATGTGTGAGAATGGAGCACAAATCAAAAACCAGCCCACAATCTTAAGCAGACCGCAACAAAGCCGAATCTAGTCCAAGAGAATTTGCTACCACCCACACACACACACACACACACACACACACACACACAGCCTCCCACACACAACGAAATGTCAAACGATGTGCAAATAGCAAGTGACGCCAAGATTGGGATCGAGGTGCACCGGCGAAATGAGAAACAGCAGCACCACCAGCGAGAGGTCACTGGGATCACAAAGAATGCTGCTGGCAGCGTCGTTGGTGAAGATATCGAATATGTTTTCGGTAGCATATCGCCGCGGGGGGGCTGCACCAATGCCAAGCACCTAGTGGGCTCCTACGAGCTGGAGTCGCCGGAGCACACGCCGCGCGACACAACCGAAAGTGACATCAACATTTCGAGCTGCTCCACGCTGGACATTGTCAATAAAGTAAGTTGTGACGGGCATATAGTATATTGGTTTTGTGGTCTGTGCGCACAGTGCGCAGATGCGTATCGAGCCGAAGGTCAAACTGCAACGGAGAATGCACCACCAGCAAACGGCTGACGACGTAATAGCCAGGGACAGTCAAAATTTTCCACTGTGGCCATGATTGCGGAGCAACTGCTTCCGCGCAGCCTGAGCTGCATGTGCTGCAGCGACACACCTCCAGTTCCTGGTGGCGTTGGCGGCTTTGGGATTCAGCGCGCTGAAAAGCGACACAGCTGGGAGTACACGCTGATGGCCCAGCCACTGGCCAGGCGACCCATTAATGTGATGACGACATGGTAGCGGACTCCATTCGTGTTACTAAGTGCCATTCTTTCTTGTCTTGCAGGTTGAGCAACTGTCGGTGCAGCAGCTGGAGAATCGTGTGCGCGAGCTGACACAGCGCCTGCAGCAGGCGGAGCGCCAATTGTCGGAGAGCAATGCGGAGCGGGAAATGTGCCACAAGCGTTTGGAGGTGGTCAGTCAGGCGCACGAGTGTCGCATCACGGAAATGCACTGCGTCATTGCGGAGCTAAGCAAGAAACTGCGCTCCAAGCAGGATCATATCATAGTCGAGGAGCAGGAGCCCGAGGGCAGTGGTAAGCGAAACCTTCTTGGAATTGAAATTCATGGAAATTCTGATTCAAGTCTCCACCCTTTTAGAGCTGAGCTATCAGGAGGGTTCTGTGTACAACTCGGAGCTGAATCTGACCAATCCAGATGCAGAGTGTCAGACGGAGCCCATGGAAGATCTCTACAGCGCCGCTAGCGTGGATAAAATCGGCCTTAAGGCACAGGAGCTGGGCAACAAGGGACAACTAGACGCTCTGCAGGAGGAAGTTTTGCATTTGAGGGCCAAGATCTCGCTGCTCCAGTCGGAGATTGCCACCAAGGAAACACCTGTCGTTGAGGAGCAGACGAAGGTGGACTTTTTTGCTGGTGAACAAGAGGCCAACGAGAGTGGACAGCGTCTCAACGATTTGAATGGTAGGCGGAAAGCTCTGACCATAACCAGGCTCCAGCTAACCATTTCCATTCCAGCTTGTGTATCGCTGACCAGCCCGCAGAAGCGAGTGCCTGCCGTTCCCAAAATGGCCGAGCGGGTGAAGCTGCGCTGCGCCAGCAAGAACGAACAAGACGAAGAACCAACCAGCGAGGCACACACGGAGCTAAGCAATGAGGTAGGTGGCTGGAATCTCTCGCTTATCCTCCCACTAATCTATAAATTATTTATCCATCAGCACATTAACTTGGTGGAGCATTTGGTGTGCGAATTGAAGGAACAAAACTCTTTCATGGACAGCATCATGGAGCCGCTGCACCTGAGCAAAGATATGGAGCCACATCAGCGTAAAATGGAGTATCTGAAAATGCGAAACACAATTCTGGCCATGACGCTGGACGAGTCGAAGGAGCACACCGAACACTTGTACTTGCTCTGCGGCAAATACGAGTCGAATGCGGTGGCCCTGCAGCTGGCGCTCAACTGCAGCGATCGCGCCATTGAGGCTTACGATGTGATGCTGGCACTCTTGGAGACCAAGTAAGTCCAGGACGGAGCCTGGCAGAACATTTTAAAATCATTTAAAAATCTCTTAACTAGGTTGGCACTTCTGAGCGATAAATCAGCGGCAGCGGAGGAGAGTCGCCGTTCGGTTGAGGCGGTGGCCAAGCATCTGTTGGCCCGCCTGGACAGCGAGAAGAATGTGTGCGAGAACAGTCTGGGTCCGTGGCAGCACAATATAAATCTGGGCGGCGAGGATGATCCGAAGAGTGCGCGGCCATGGTGTACCGATGATGACAATCGTCTGCGCAATCACGTCTCGAAGCTGAAGGGCCGCCGCTCGACGGTGCAGCATACAATCGTCAATCTGGAATCACCATTCAGCGATGTATACGAAAGGAAGCGTCTGGCCTTGGAGAAGGGGCACGAGTACAAGAAGTCGCCCATCGATTTGGATACGGCTGTCATCATGCAGGAGCTGCTCGAGCTGCAGGACGAGAACATTGAACTAAAGACCAAAATAAATGAGGCCGAGCAGGACCGACAGCATTCCAAAGATCGCGTGGCCATACTGCACGTTGCGCTGCAGCAGCTGCAGCTGGCGAATCGCGTGTCCTACTCTGAGGCGGAGCATTCGGCGCTCACCGAGCAACAGTTGGTCGAGGCCCTAACCCGCGAAACAGAACTCAAGGGCCGCCTGCAGACGCTTTTGGGCAACTTTACGGCCACGCAACGAGCCTCCGAGGAGAAGTACGAGGAGCTGCAACAGAGCGTACGCGAGCTGCAGCAATCCAATCAGTAAGTGTTTGCCATTCCAGCTGGGCTGCAATACTAATGTATAAATATTCTGCAGCAATTTGGGACAAATGTTGGAGGCCAGCAGGCGCAAGTATCAGGCGCGAGTAAACAAACTGGAGCAGAGGATTGCAGACTTGCGGCTGGACCATGAGCGATGCAACAAGCATGTGCCTGAGACAACGCTGTAGATGTAAGGATGTCCAAAAGCTGACGCGTCACCCAGAAGGAGTGGCTGCGGCGTGTGCTGTGCGCTAAGAATCTTTACTTAACCCAATCATATCGCTTCTGCTAACGCTATTCCCACCATTATCCAACGCACCGCACGCTCAGCATCCATTACCTCCAGTGTGTCGCGTCAGGAGCAAGACAAGTATCACGAATGTGCCATGCGACTAACTTGTAGCCGGTGGCAAGGCCCCGCGGCGTATCAGGCTGGATAAACTACATACATATTTACGTAAACATATAAACAACACGGTGCCACGGGAACTGAGCTCCAAGTTGATTCTTATTAGAGCTGGGAGCTAACTCCTGGGCGCCACAAAGCAATTACTTATACGATTAGATGAAACGAAAAAGAAACGAAACGAAAGAAGTTACTCACGACGGGAATCCTATATTTATACAACGTATTCGCATTATGCTGCTTGTTATATGAACTCTATATGTATTTAAACTTGTACAAATTATATGTCTACTGAATCTACATTCATTCACTCATTGGAGGATTCATCCTCGGCGGCAGCATCACCATCAACACCAGCATCACCATCACCATTGGCATCAGCGGCATCGTCTGCGTCTGCGTCTCCATCTGCATCTGCATCTCCATTGTTACTGCCACTACCGCTGGCACTGCTATTACTATTACTATTCGAATTGCCATTTCCATTACTCTCCATTGCGATGTCCTCCTCCACATGGCCGTTTGTGTGCTCTGGCGTTGGCGCGTTGTCATTAGCTGTGACCGGGCCAAGGGTTTGCAAGTGTTCTCGGGCAGCCTGTACCAGCTTTTCCAGCTCCACGCACTCTGTTTCAATCTCGTAGTTCTTCGAGACGAGCAAAACCCAGTGAGCGTCCAGGGAGCGCAGCCTTTCGCCCGCCAACGTCTGCGCTTGCTTGCGTTGCCAGTTCACGTCCTGTATGTCCTTTTTCAGTTGCTGCAGCTGCAGTTGCGCTTTGGCCTGCATGGCGGTGAATACCTCCAGGTAGGATTTCCACGCTTCCGTGCCGTAGTCCAGCAAAAGTTCCAGATTTAGAGAGCGCACGCACTGGTGCTCCAGCTGGGCCATGGAATTTTCAATGGCCTCTTGCCAGGCAGACACCTCGCCTAGCTTCCCGGATGGCGGAGGTGGCAGCTCGTACCGCTTCATGGAGAGCGTTTCCATGGGCAGGCGATTCTGTATGCGCTCAAATTCGTTGACCATCAGCGGTGTCTCGAATGGCGAAGTGGCCGGCAGCGGCAGATGGTCCAGGTAATTCTTTGTCGGCCGGTAGCGTCTGCATTCCTCTTCCACCATGGCGAGCGCCGATTCCCTGACACCAACGTCGTCGTATCCATGGTCAATGTAGGGCAAGGCATCCACAATAACTTCTCCAGCCATTTTTTATTCAATTTTTGCAAATAAACAACACTTTTAATGGACACAGAACGATTAACATTAACCCATAGTCGATAAGTGGGTATTTATATTCACACACGCATATTATGAAACTTGAAGAGTTTTAACGCAGCTTGGGTGAAATTTTTTCTGTCAATAATTGTTTGCAATCAAGGGAAAAAGATAAATCTATAAGTAGCATTAAAAAATTACTATTTAACACGTTTCAGCTCAAGCTGTTCAGCCGTGGAAATGGAGCGGGAAGCAGTGGGTTAAGTTTATTTTCTTCTTCAGTAAATATACGGTATTTTTATCTATTTGGGAAGGTATTTTTGGTATATTTATCGTCAGCCACACTGCTCTGCACTTTGCTTTATTTTCCAAAAACGTAATTATAATTGCAATTTGCAACTAGTAAAGTAACTTAAAACCATATCTTGCAGCAAACAACAATCGTCAAAATGCCCAGCATTAAGCTTCAGTCCTCGGACGAGGAAATCTTCGATACCGACATCCAGATCGCAAAGTGCTCTGGAACCATCAAGACAATGCTTGAGGATTGTGGAATGGAGGACGATGAGAATGCAATTGTCCCTCTGCCGAATGTGAATTCCACCATTTTGCGCAAGGTGCTGACCTGGGCTCACTACCACAAGGACGATCCACAGCCCGTCGACGATGACGAGAGCAAGGAGAAGCGCACCGACGACATCATCTCGTGGGACGCCGACTTCCTTAAGGTAGACCAGGGCACACTCTTCGAGCTAATACTTGCCGCCAATTATCTGGATATCAAGGGACTGCTCGAGCTGACTTGCAAGACCGTGGCCAATATGATTAAGGGCAAGACTCCAGAGGAGATACGCAAAACTTTCAACATCAAGAAGGACTTCAGTCCCGCCGAGGAGGAGCAGGTGCGCAAGGAGAACGAGTGGTGTGAGGAGAAGTGAGGTGTGACGGGCCAAACAGCGGGGAGGGAAAACGTGGATCAGCCCACAGCTGTTGTCTGATTACACAATAATTTAAGAATTTGGATTATTCCGAAATAATATTGTAGCCAATGCGTAAGATAAAATGTTTCCTTCACATACAAATATCTCTAACGTCACTGAGTTCGAAATAAATAATTACTCAACGCTATTTAAGGCATTGTCTTAAAATTCTTGTACACTATATTTCTCTTCGACACGGCTTTTGAATATATAGCTTACTAATACTCAAAATCTGTGGTTGAATTTAATTTACAATTGCACATCGTTGCTTAAAATAAATAAACGCACACACATATACAATACACACATATAAAAACATATACATATATATAGACAACTAGATTTACAATTACAATATGTTTTTTTCGGTTATCGGTTCTGGAATTCCAACATTAAAATACATATAGCAACATTAGCGCACAACAACAATCAATTTATCAGTTATTATCAGTTGTCTAGGAAGACGACGCAGTCGCACGCATTTCAAACGTGCTCACAAGGAATATAACAAACATTGGACAAAGATTCGCTAGCCCTAAACGGAATTTCTTCAGCTAATACTAGGTTTAACACACGGACAGTCCCAGCCCGGCCAAGCCTTACTTTTCCAGTGCCTCCTGTTCGCGATGCTGCCGCTTGAAGCCCCACTCGACAAAGACAAAGGCAATGGTGCCTATGGTGCCAGTGACCACAAGTATTGCCAACTGGACGTACAGCCCGAAATGTGAGGAGTAGAAAAAACTAATGGCCGCCGCCACGGACTGTGTGAACTTAAACAGGGCAAAAGCGCCCACGGCATTGTTCACGTACTCGCCACCCAGCATCGAGTAGATCTGGGTGTTAAAGCAGGCATCGCCCAGGCCGAGGAGGAAAGCACAGACCAGGGCAATGCTCGCACTGGGCGTTTCCAGGTACGATATATCGGTGGTATCCTTGAATGGTGCGCTGTTCGGCAGATTAATGAACGTCATGAAGAAGGCCGCCATGTGCATGATGTAGCCAACAATTACGATGGGATCGCGTCCAAAGCGTGTTGTCTTGTTGCCCAGTATGCCAAAAAGTCCGCCTCCGAAAACTTCTCCAGCGCCAATGCAAATTCCCACGAGGCCAACAATCTCCTTGGGCGTTTCAGCGATTTTCGTAGTAAAGCCAATTGCGGACCCAAAGACGCCACTAAAGAACGACAGCTCCAGACCTGTAAAGCAAGCAAAAGTCTATTATTCATTGCCCAAAAGGAGCAGC
Source organism: Drosophila subobscura (assembly GCF_008121235.1). Classification (NCBI taxonomy): domain Eukaryota; kingdom Metazoa; phylum Arthropoda; class Insecta; order Diptera; family Drosophilidae; genus Drosophila; species Drosophila subobscura. Next base: position 21,937,493 of record NC_048533.1, on the reverse strand, counting down.
TTCCAAACGCACCTGTGTAGAAGAAAGCCAAGCTAAGGAGCAGCATCTTCTTGGTAAAGAAGAGTTGACCTGCCGACTTAAGGGCATACATTGCCTGATCCCAGCCCGTGTGCTTCTGCTCCAGCTCATTGTCGTGCTCGGCGTTGTCGGGCATGGAGCGCAAGGCAGCCAAAAACACAATGCCCAGCACGGCAATCACAGTGAGCACGCCTATGACCAGATTCCGGGTTTCCTTGTCGATGCGTGTCTTGTCCTGGAACTGGTAGTAGACAAACAGATTGCCGATGAACATGCTGCACTGCAGCAGGGCCCAAAAGACGCCCGAGTTGCGGGAAATGGTCGTCGATTCGCTGCAACGCGCCAGATAAGTTCCCTGGCCAGTCCAAGTGATGGAAGCGCCCAGGCCCAGCACAGCGCTGCCCACATACAGCAGCACCGTCGAAGGGAACATAAAGGTGATCATAAAGGCGCTGAAAGAAGGAACGGGTAGAATAATCGTTTTTACTGAACCATTTTAAATTCCTTTGCGGATCTACTCACGTATAGGTCAATGCTCCAACCACCATGGCCACTCGGGGACCCGTGAACGATATGAATGACGGCGCCAGCCAGTTGGAGAGCGAGAAGAATAGATAAATAATTGCCAGACTTGTGTAGCCCTCGCCCTTGAAGTTATCATCTTCCTGGGAAATGCTGTCCAGTATAGTTTTCTAACAATGAAATTGAAAAGAAATTGTATCATTTGATTATCATTTGTAAAACGTGCCAGCCGTGCCAGCCATGCTAATGAACCGGCAATCAAGTGACTCGAAAAATATAATATATTTTATTGTATTTCTGTTTAAAAGTTATACACAAAACGTGTTCTCGATTCAAGTACAAATGGAGCTTCAAATACAGGTATTTCTTGTCCGGATGCAATATGAAAAATAAATTAAAAATATTTCAATAATTTACTAAGAACGAGTATGCTGCACTCTGCAAGCAAATTCAAGTGCAATGCTGCAATTCTTGCCCACATTCTAAATATGAATGGAAAATTACTAGCTGAACGAATACGAAACATGTTTTCGGTTTGGGTATTTTCCATTCAAAAGGACGCATCTGAATGCAATGTGGAATGATATCGTTATCTCGCAGCAGAAATGCCGACTCTGACTCTGACACGATTTTGATTTAGATTTGCATCAATTAACTGATACTGGCCCGGTCTGGTCTGGTCTATGCTGGTCCTTGTGCCCAATATTGAAGTCCAACATGAGCGTGGAGTGGTGCTGCATTATCAGTACTCGATGCAGTTCTCGACGCCCAGCCCAGCACTTTGACAGCTTTAAGCAGGCGAATGTCAGTACTGCGCGTCAGATTGTGGAAGTGAAAGTTGAACATTCCGATGTGAGCTTTTATTTTCTGCAGTGTAACTAGCCTTCCACCCACCCATTCCGGATGAGCTTTTCGAAACGGAAGTGCTCAGACACTGTACATAGTCGTAAGTAATTGCAATGGAATACAGGAACTCTCTAGAACGGGAAGTTGTTGGCTCAATGCTGAACGGGGGACTTTTTTATATGGCAGTTCATATAGTACATAGTAGAGATGTACATACATAGTAACTAATACAAATGTTAATGTAGCTGTTTTAATTGTTCAATTGCTACCACTCACAGGCTAATTCTTAGCCTATTTATAGGTATGCTTACACGTGTATAGACATTAGAAAACTATTTTTAAAGCCGAGCAGTAACCATCAAATGATTCCGATAAGAGCACTCGAGTCTCAAGTGCAATCTATGCTTATCAGCAGCCAAGCGGCTAATGAGCACAATATCAATGAACTTTTTGTATACGATCTTTTGATTGATTTACCATTGAGGTACGTAGCTGAGATTTGGGTCAAGTTTTGTGCAAACAAAACAACAAAATTGAATGAAAAGAAAGCTGCAGTCAATGGCTGGAGTATGCCAGGCCATGCCAGACCCCAAATATATGTGGACTACTGATTTATTACGCAAAATAAACTGGCACAACGACTCTCAAAAGGTTCGAAAAAATGCAGAAACAAGTTTCGATTTTATTTCTGTTGCTTTTGGGGCAGACATTGTTGCTGCAGCGGTGCGGGCAGCGCAGTTGTCGCTGGGAAATTGTGGGCTCGTCGGGCTAGCACACCCACTTTTTGTTGTTGTTGTGTAAGCGGAGGCAGGCGCCTAACGGTTGTCTGTGTTATGTTTTCGCGGGGCGCAGGCGCAGGTGCTCCGCGCGTGGCGCCCACTCAAGCACACACACTTACATGCATATATGAATGTATGCATGTATGTATATTTTATGTACATTTGAATGGAATGGAAGTGTGCTTATGTATGTATGTTGGTCAACCTGGCTCGCTCTTTATATTTATTACTGACGTGGCCTTGAAGCCCGACGATGCTTTCGTTGTGTGTGTGTGTGTGTGTGTGTGTGTTTGTTTGCAATTGCAATTTCAATGACATTGAAAGAGTTGTTGTTGGTGGGCGCTCCATTGACGCGTTTTCGCTGTCTGGTTTGACTACCCTTTGATTTTGATTGCGCAATCAGCTGGCAAAAGGTCTGAGCAGCCAGTCGCTGCTTGCGGATACTAAAATTCCCCAAGTGAGTGTTCTGCATCCAACTCCTCGTACACTGATTGCACCATATGAGCCAAGGCCTCACTGCTGAGAGACTATTGTCGATCGATAGATTGGTAGTTGGTAAGTCTCGTTGGTTAAAGCACGCCCTGCCTGGCATTCCAACTGGCTTTGGCTGTTTTTTTTTTGTTTTTTTCAGAAGCAAAGCCAAGCGGCGTAGTAAATTGTTTATAAATTGTACAAAAACACTAACTAGAGGGCATTGCGCATGCGCCGCCGTCCGTGCTGAAAGGCCACAAACATTTCAACAAAAAAAGGCACACAAAAGTGAGAGTATTCAATCGGATAATTACGAGTACTTAGTGTACATTTCGATAATCATTTTTTCTGCGGGAATTTACAGAAGGTGGAACAGCAACAGTCCATTGAACCATAACAAAATGCGTGAATTTAAGCGCACAAAACAACGACTGCGTCGCAGTTTGTAGCCGGTTTTTTTGGGTTTATAATAAAGAGCGCTATGCTATGCATACGTAATCAAGCCCACCAGTTTTTGGCCATATACATAGACGTCAATCCCGTCTATATAAATATGTACATACATATGTAGGTACATAGTTTCATATCTACATTCATACATTTGTGTGCAAATCTTTTCCGGTTTATTTTTAGCAAGGCTTGGCCTTGATCTATTGGCTTTTCGATTAATCGGAACAGATAATAAACAAATGAAGCCGTTATGCATACAAAAAGTGAATGAAAGCTTCGATTGTACTAGATATTGCTATCTTTTATCATTGTCAATAGTCATCAGCGGTGCATGTTGACAACAATTATAATTATTTGCTCATATTAATTAACTAATCACCGTTGACAGATAACGGAACACAATTTCAGATAGAGGGGCGTGCCTCATGCCTATCCGTATATGAGTTACAGACTTCTCCATCAGTGGAGTTAACCCTAATTGAAATATGACCTCTTGGGGTCACCGTCAACTCCATTTCCATTTTCATTTTCCATTCATAACGAACGCTGAGACTGCCTGAGGCTTATAAGCTGCCAAGTGCCTTTGCGTTTGCCTTTGTTTGCTGCTTATCAATTGGATGGTCCACCAGTCCACACCCGACCACATTTTACTGCCATCTCAATGATGAATATTACAGCGAGAACAATGGATTCATGATTTATGAACTTTGAACGCTGTACTAAGGGAAAATAGAATGAAATTCCTCCCCATTTTATGTGCACTGCCCCAAATCAGGGTAATTTACTCAATTACTGATTGAGGGGTGGCGTGGCGTTTTCGTCCTCGGCCACTGTGTGCGTCGGAGTTACTGTGTGGGGTAGGGCCAAGGATACGAGAACGTCTATTGGCAAGGACAAGGACGAAAATGCCAGTGGCAAGGATGTCAACAACGCCCACGCATACATACACACACACGTTTCGTGGCAGCGACAGCGAGAGTGAGACGGACAGATGCCAGATACCAACACAACGGACAACACAAAACACACACATGGGCGGACTCTTCTCTTACCTCAATGTTGCACATGGTTTGGAACGCAGTAAAAACGAACATGAAGCCGCAGCCCAGGACGAGAATCATCAGGAATTTCCTATCCATGATGCTGCCTCTGGTCTCAGTTCTTTGTCGAATGGAATGCAATTATAATTTACGTTTACGTTCCGTACTGCATTTACAGTTTCGACGTCAGAGCCACCAATCGACGACAACAATGGCGCTCAACGCGAGAGGGCGGGGGCGCGTATTTTCGGTTATGGTTGATGAGTAGTCAGCTTGTGCTAGGCAGTAATTAATTTTGAGCGTCTGCATGTATATGAAACACTCGTTAAAACATTAACTAAATGCAAATGGCTTCGATTGGAAATGAAACAAAAACACGCAAAAACCCAAACCAAAACACACACCACACCACGATATTTAAATGCAGTGTTTACGCGACGACGGCTGAGAGTTGAATCGACTACAACAAATAAATAAAACTCGGAGATAGTAGCTATCACGAGAATTGGTATAAATGGCTTAGAGGTATGGACAACTTCTCTCTTTGCGGGACCAATTTGTTTATGTCCCTCGAAGAGTCCAACTCTGTCCTCACCTAATATCGTAATACCATGATTTTGTTGTGATTTTCGACCTTTTCATTCACATGCGTGGCACCGCCTATCGATAGATAGATAGATATTTGCCCGCGAAATAGATGTATTCCATCAAAATCAAATTGAAATGAACAGTGGATTTCAAATGTTGTCCGATGGGTAACCTTGGGAAAATTAGCTGGGATTATTTGGAACAATTGACAAGAAGTCCTCTGAAATTTACGCTACGACGGTTGGTGGCAGTGTACCCGCGGACTTATCGATCAAATTTACCGCACGACCCTTAAACATATACTAAAATATACCTTTTAATTTAAAAAATATGCGGTGAATATACCGTAGATCTTAAATCATTTCTCAGCGCTGAAACTATAATTTTGTTTAATTCCGCAATCAATGGAATGTTACTATTATAGAATTTTCAATGAATAGGGAGGGAGACTTACAGAATCTGTTCCCTTATCCTTATATATGTCTCTTTTGAAAATCTGCGAGATTCACAAGATAACAACGTATCGATACTCGCGCGCGAATTGGATTTATTGCATCAAAACCAAATTGATTTGAAAAGTGGTTTCATGATGTTGGGTTTTTTAATGATCTAATAGAAAGTGAAAACCCAATTGTTGAACCCAATAGATAACTTGGGAAAATTACCGGGGATTACATGGAAACATTCAAGTCAAAGCGATGGAAAAATAGTCTACGGAAATGGGGTTTCTCACTTTGTTTATTAACATTTAAAGAAATATCATGTTTACGTGAAGGTTTCTTTCCGTGTGCTAACATCGATCGTTTGTTATATAATATTTATGTATGTATAGGTATGTATGTGTATTAGTTTATTGATTATTCCTCTTGTATGTTTTTGGCTTACTCTAAACACTAAAATCATTCGTTTGCAGGTATTCCTCGTTTTGAAACAGCAAGTTCAACTTTAATGTGTATTTATTAAACTTAGTTTTTAGCTGAAAATATCTCCTCCTCCTTCCTCTTCCATTATGAACTCCAAAATAATAGTTAATACAAAGCACAAATTTGACTCAATTGTACGATGGAATTACAAATCAAATCTGAATCTGAATATACAATGTTTTGTTTAATCAAATGTATGCACATGTAAATTTTAAGGTAGTTTCTGTCTGTCTTCAAAAGCAATTCCAGAGCGAAAAAAACATATTTCCAGAGCTGGATTAACACAGACGGTATAGAGTTACGATAAACAACAAACATTTATCCTCAACGTTTTATCTTAAAATTAATTAAATGGTTTTACTTTTTTTTACGTTTTATATGCGCTGCTAAGGAAATGTTTCGCGGACACGTGCAAAATGGAAAATTGTGTTGGTTTTGATTGATTTTCGGCTAAACCCTCCCTGATCAGCTTCCTATTTGCTTGCTTGCTCCCTCGCTCGCTCACTCGCTTAATCGCTTTTCTTGTTAATAATCAGCGCTTCTTCGATCTCATCCGTGGGCTGATCGCGGTCGCCCCAGCCCCAAGTGGCATGGGTGCCGTCACCAGTGCGCTTCACACGCTTCTTGATGATCTCTGCGGACACGGTCTTTAGGTCGTAGGCCCAGCCAATCTTGGCGAAGAAGTCAATGAAGGCGGTGGTGAAGTTTAGAGAGTATTTGCCAAGCTCGGCCGTCTTGTAGTCCCAGGGGAACACATGATGATAGTTATGCCAACCCTCACCGAAGGCCAGAATTGCGACGGAGATGTTCTGGGAGGGGCTGATAACTCTGTAGACGAAAGAAGAATATTACCTTTCAAAAAAACAAAGAATTACTGCATGTGCACACTTACTTGTCATAGGGGCGACCACCGAACTTGTGGGCGGCACTGTTCACCAGCCAGGTCACATTCAGGATGAAGCACCAACGGAACATGGTGGCCACGAACCACGCATTCACAAACGTCTCATTCCAGAAGTACATGGGAATGATCGTTGGCAGAATAAAGCAGGCCAGAGGCATCAGAATCATGTAGTATCTGCAGGAACAAGTTTGACTTAGACATTGATACGATGGGATGGCAAAACGCGTCCACTTACTTCTTCTGGAACATCAGAACGGGGTCCTTGCGCAGATCAGATAGATCAACACCCTTACCCTTGGCCTTAACCTCGGGATGCTTCTTGCACAGCAACCAGCCAATGTGCGAGAAAAAGAAGCCACGGGTGGCATTGTGGGGATCGGCATCTGTCTCCGAGTACTTGTGATGGACACGATGATCGCGCGCCCAGTGATAGGCGGCATCCTGGAAGGCAATGGTGTTGAAGGTAGCCAGGATCACACGCAGCGGCCACTTTGCCTTGTATGAACGATGGGCCCAGAGACGATGAGCGCCAGCAGTGATTCCCAATCCGGAGACGGCATATAAGATGTAAGCTGCAAGTTCCAAAGCAAATTTGAATTACTGTCTGAATCTTTGATGAGCAAACAAAAGGTTGTAAATCGATGATTTAAATTATAACCGCATGCAAATAAATGTGAATAGCTGTCACTGAATTTATATTAGAGGCCGACTAATCAGCAGTCTATGAATGTTCTGCCCAGTCGTCCATAGATGCCACTTGGCGAAGGTTATCAGTGCTGAATGAATGTTTGTCTGAATGACAAAACATTGATAGCCATGGCATATTCAAGCGTCCGGCACGCGCTAGGAAGATGACCATAATGGGTAACCATAGGGATAGGGATTTCTTACCTAAGCCGATTGTCTCCCACTTCGCGGAGGTAATCATCAGATAAGCGCCGTAGAGTGCAGCCAAATGCAAGTATCCAAAGGCAATGATGTTGCGCCAGACGAGCTTCATTTTGCGCTTGTCCGCCTTCTTCATCGGCAGAATGTCCTTGACCAGGCCGCCATCGGTGGTCTCCACATCGCACTCGAAGAGCACACCAGTGGAGTCCTGCTGCAGCTTGGTGGGGTTCTGATCGGAATCAGCGGCTGCATTAGCTGCGGCGATCAGCGAGTCCGTGATGGACTGGGCACCGGCATGGGCGTTGGGCGGCATATTGCATCAACCTTCAAGTGAAACAAGAAAAATAACAATTTAATTAGTGTTTGTTTGGCATCATTCGGTGGGGTTAAGCAATTAGCTTTTGCACTTGACACGCTTTGGGTGAGGCAGAAGGCAGTGACTCCAAGTTTTATTACTGCCATTTGCAGACCTGTCTCTATTACACCTTGAAGCAGCAGCATTCAATTCAGTGTCTTGCCAAATACGTTTCGTCGGCATGCTGGCTAGACCAGGCTAGCCGCAGAACAAAGCTACAAAAAATCAATACAGCTGGCGCACATCCTGGCCAAAGTCAAAAGGATTCATTCCGAGCGTGAATAATATGCCGGTGTGGGAAAGGGTACAGTTGGGGCTATATATGGGTCACTGGGAACCTTTCCTTGCCCCAAGGTTAATTGCTTATACCGACTTCCTGGAAGTGCGTTTAATCTGAGCTGAGCTGAGCCTCCGCTTGTGGAAAATTACTAGCTCATCAAATTTGGGCATGCTTTGTTATACACACACACACACACTCACGTACTCGTACAGAAAATTAGCAAGAATTGGCGAATCGGCCGAGCACAATATAGCAATATGTAATCATATGTTTATATGTGTGTAAAGTCTAGTCAGCTATTTCCTCAACACTTGGGATTGCTCCGATATGTTCCCTGTGACTCTTTTTACCTTATAAAAACTGTAGTTTTCTTTTTTATAGGAATATAGTACTATATTTGCACTGACGACAGCCGGACGAGCCGCTTTGGTTAAGTTTTAAAACCGATATGTGTATAAGTTTCGCACGAAGAACTCTTGCTGTGCAAAAAGCTTTCCGCTCTGGCTCTCGTTATCGCTCTCACACACGTAAGCTCAAAAGTCTGCAGGGTGGAAGCTTTTGCAGGTGTTCGCTCAGCGCGCTGGACACGATTAGATTAAATTGGATTTCTTTTGGCCATCTCAGCGATCTGCCTATTAATACTTTTGTGCACCTGCTAAGGTCAGGGCTAACAATTATAATGTATGTCTAGACTAACTGCTTTGACTAATCTAATCAGTATGGACGACCGAACACGTGTATGTTGATGGTGCGTGCTATTGGACTTTATGCACACCACAACACAACACAAACATCTTTTCAAAAACAGATGTGAATCACATATGTGTGTGTGAATTATAATTATGATGTGTCTATTGCTGATTTCATCAGCTCACAAACAATTGCAAGCAAGAACAATAGGAACATTACCCAATTCAACACGTGAACCTGTGTCAAAGTGAAAGCTTTTGCATCATACGATGCTCACGCCAGAAAAGTGGCGCGCTTAGGAACGCCAATAAAGAAGGTAGAGAGATAGTAGAGGAAAATAATAAGAAATAAAAAACTGTACAAACACGCGCACATAAGAGTGTTAGGTGTTAGTGTAAAAAAAGCAGATCAAATCTGAAAGCTTTTTCGCAGCAAGAGAGGGAAACATGAGTAACAGCTGTTAATTCTTGTACAGAAATAAGCTTTAAATTTGACCAAAAGCCGGCAAACAAACGCACTAATGACCAACACCAACAAGACTTTTATCAAGCACCGCAAAATGTGAGTCGCGCATTGAACTTGAAATATGTCGACGTGTTGTCTGTCTCTCTGTTTGTATGCCATTCTCATTTATTGGTAGCGTGGGAGCTTACAACAGAGAGAGCGAGGGAAGCAGAAAGAAAGTACAGCCCAGTGCGAGTTGGAGATAGAGAGAGAGACAATTATGTATATGTATACAATGTATACTATACATGTACATATGTATGTACATTGTTTGTTCTCTAGAGAATCACGTTGCAAAGTCGTGATGCAGTGGCTACGCTTCTTGGGTTCAACAACGCTGTCGGGTCGGTAATTGGAGCTTGCTTCACATGACTGTTGTGGATTTAGTAATGTTTATCGAATTTAAAACATTTAATTGGTTCTGGTGTAAATGAAGTGAGAAATTGTGTTGAACTCTCCCCGAGCAATATGTACATTTAATTTGCAATTCCATTACGGTTTAGTTGGTTGTCCTGGTTTAACCAATTTGCAATGCTAAGTGCCCGTTTAATTATTCTCAAAGTTCAGTAGCCGAAAAAAAACAATGAGGAGTTTAGTTTAACAGGAAAAAGCATTAAAGAGTAGCAGCAAAGTGAATTAATGAAGTACACCTAAGCACCCACCCCCTCCCCTTATTCAAGTCTGAATGGGCGAACACTCAAAACTAGCCGAAAAAAACAAAACCAAAAATAAGCGACTAGACCGACATCTAACCTTCCGTTAAACACTTTGACCGTTAAACTGAAACCTTGGCGGACTACAGAGGTATAGTGGCTGCTTAAAAACTCGACCCCAAGATCGTCCAGTTAAGAGTTTGAAGAGCAAACGCTGAGCGCAAAAGAAACAGAAATACATGGCAGACAGAGATCGGAGATCGAACTACAAGCTACGCGTACATATGTACACACGAACGAACGTCTCGTTTGGTACATCGTATTTGTATATACATAGTATACAAGCAAGTATCGGAGATAAAAAGCGCAGAGGAAATGAAATCTAGAACTGTGTAGAATAATTGTTGTAATTTCTTGCTTTGCTGGCGCCTGGCATGCCGCTTTTACGTAAACACTAGACACACAAAATCCTGTGGCAATGGCTCAACAAGTCATTGCACTGCCTTAGACACTATATTATGTACATGACATCTGGAATAGTCCATGGCTAGTAACCAACCTGTTTCCTTGACCAAGTCGCTTTTAACTTCTTTAACTCGCGCTTTTCTTTTCGCACAGTTTCTTGTTTCAACTAGTATTTGTTGTGGGAGCCACAGCACGTCCGCACGCTAGACAATATTAAGTTCAACTAACTAAACTTTCGCGCACTCTCAAAAACGAAAACATTCGTACGAGGAAAGCAACAGCCGAGATGGAAGCGAGCAAGCGACCGAGCCGAGCGACAACGTCAGAGCTTTTTTCTGTCGGCGTGTGCATTTCATTTGTGCCGGGGAGTCGATTCTTGCCTAGGTTCTTTAGATTAGCAGCATGCACGTAGCCCACCAATCGATGTGAATTTACAAATTTGGGAGAAATTGTAAACATTCACTCTTTAATGACTTCAATTATCCAAATCCTAAGTGAACGATTGAATCCGAGGCAGTTTTGCATTTTATCTGAGCGATAATATCAATACGCCGCTTGTAAACAATGCAATTTCTAAAATTAAAAGCCGCACACATGGACTGGACCAGCCACCAGCCCGGTCCAGCCAGCGGGTTTAGCCTTCGCACTTTGTACCAGCAGTAGGTTTGGACCATGTTAACCCAATCTAATCGATGTTTTTCGCTCGGTGCGCCGTGTTAATGATAATGGGTTAGGCCGTGAATCCAGTTGCCCTGCCTTATATTAATCTGCGTATAGATAACTTTATTGTTCTTGCACTTTGACCAGGCCAAAACCAGTTGGTGAGTCCAATCCCTTCACGCAGTGGCTTGAGCCAATGTTTTTTTTAATAGCAGACACATTCCAGATTCATTTGCATATCGCCGCTTCTTTCAAACACAGAAGTTCAGGTTAAGTAAGCCGAGAATATTTACGAAAATACGAAGGCCATATGGCTAGTTTCAATCTTATTGCATTATTCATACCTCCACGATGATATTGTCTGCCCATTTGTATATTTGTGAGCATGTGCAGCCGAAGCCATTGGTTGCAAATAAATACAACATGATAGGTGTGGGAAATAGTATCAAGCTTACAATCAAAGAAGTGATATTTAGGATTGAATTCTGATATTAGTAGTATGAGGCTTTAAAACCGGGCGACGAGGTTTCATTGACACGTAGTTTTGACCATTTCTAATAAAGAATATTAAATACATACATACATATGTATGTAGATGTATACCTGCATACGTACATATGTATGCATTCATCGACATTCAAGGACAGGCTTATCTGCACACGTAGACAGCAAGTTTGGGTTAATGCGCATTAGAATTATGAGCTTGAAATCTGCAAAGGTGCCTTTAGCGTAGATGTATGGATGTATGTAAATACATATGTACATATTTATATACATACATACATTATGCATCTATTGTTCCTAGAATGGGGTACCAACTATTTTGCGTCATAGCATCTGATGTGATGTGATGTCACTGCATATGTATGTATGTATGAGTACGCCTCAGCTTTGCGTGCAAACAACGTACATATGTTGGTAAGTGCGACGTACTGCATCTATAGATTATGGAACTATTAATTAAATGCGATTTGCCATTACTTGTAAATCTCATCTGTTCATCCTAATCAGGTGCGGCGTTTGCAGATGGATGTCGCCAGCCGCAACAGGCACGGTGTGTGGTGTCGCTTATCTCAGCAATTGTTCTGAGTGCGTAAATGTGCATAATGTTGCTTGCAGGATATTGAAACTTACGGGTCCTCTGAGTAGCTTCCACAATAAAAAATAAAACACTTCCTTTTCGTTTGAAAAAATTCAGCAATTTTTGCGTTTGTTTTTGGAATTGGAGATGAGCGTCAAGTATCGATTATCTGAGTTGGATACATCGATATATCGCTTGCATTTATTGCACTTAATTACACATCACCTGAGACGGGGACAGCCTTAAGCAGTTGCATGCAAAAATAACACAACGATTGCACAGCCTAAAAATTTACTAATTTCCAGCTCCCAAAAGCGAGAAAAAAAATATTTTTTACAGTGTGAAAAAAAATGTCCAAGTTTATTTCAAAATTCCGTCAGCTACAGGCGCGCACTTTGAGCCGCGAGTGTTGCCATGAGAATTTGCGCGTCACAAAATTCGGCTGGGACGCGACCATCTGCGCGGTGAATCCTAAATTTGTGGAGTCGGTGGGCGGTGGCTCGTTTGTGGTCATACCCTGCGCCCGTGTGGGTCCCCTGCCCATGGACTATCCGACAGTGAGCGGACATGGCGGCTGGGTGCTGGACATTGCCTGGAGTCCGCACAACGATAACATTATTGCCACGGGCTCCACCGATGGTGTGGCACGTGTCTGGGCCATACCCGATGCCGGACTGTCTGAGCCACTCGAGCGGGCTGTCGTTGATTTGAAATTTCACAAAGGACGCTGCTGCCTCGTGCTGTGGCATCCGTCGGCCCTCAATGTGCTGGTCACCGGCGGCTCGGACAATCAGCTGGCCATCTGGAATGTGGGCACGGGACAGCTGCTCAAGCTGCTGGACACGCACCCGGCCCTGGTGTACAGTGCGTGCTTCAATTGGAATGGATCCCAGCTGGTGACCAGCTGCCGTGACACAATGCTGCGTGTCCTCGAGCCACGCACGGGCCAGCTGCTCGGCTCGGCGGTGTGCCACGAGGGCGCGCGTCCCACTCGACGGCTGTAATGGCTGGGGTGGCCGCAAACAGCTGCTCGGGCAGCTCCTTCGGCATCGTCAACGACATAATCTCGCAGACACCTTTGCTATTCAGGCGAAAGATCTTTCCCAGCTCCCCGTTCGGCAAGTTGCAGCCACGTTTGGGCATCAGGCAGACGCCACGCTGCGACTCCTCCGAGGCGATTGTGTTGATGTAGTGCAGAAACGGCGGCTTGTCCGTTACCTGTGTAACGTGTGGCGGAGGTACAGTTGTGCTGCGGTACAGTCCTGCAGCTTATACTCACCTCATAGTAACGCAAAATGTTATCCCCGCGTCCGCACAGAAACAGCAGACCGAGCTGCTCGGCTCGGCGGTGTGCCACGAGGGCGCGCGTCCCACTCGACGGCTGTAATGGCTGGGGTGGCCGCAAACAGCTGCTCGGGCAGCTCCTTCGGCATCGTCAACGACATAATCTCGCAGACACCTTTGCTATTCAGGCGAAAGATCTTTCCCAGCTCCCCGTTCGGCAAGTTGCAGCCACGTTTGGGCATCAGGCAGACGCCACGCTGCGACTCCTTCGAGGCGATTGTGTTGATGTAGTGCAGAAACGGCGGCTTGTCCGTTACCTGTGTAACGTGTGGCGGAGGTACAGTTGTGCTGCGGTACAGTCCTGCAGCTTATACTCACCTCATAGTAACGCAAAATGTTATCCCCGCGTCCGCACAGAAACAGCAGACTTGTGTCCGCATCATAGATGGGAAAGAGCAATCCAATCTGCGAGTCCACATCGACCAGGGCCAGGGGTGGCTCCAGCTGCTGCAGCGAACGCAGCGAGTACTGGCGCTGCATGCTGCGACTGTACCCGGTGGTGAAGATCAATCCCTGGCGCAGCACAATTACGCGTGTCGGACGCGCGCCCTCGTGGCACACCGCCGAGCCGAGCAGCTGGCCCGTGCGTGGCTCGAGGACACGCAGCATTGTGTCACGGCAGCTGGTCACCAGCTGGGATCCATTCCAATTGAAGCACGCACTGTACACCAGGGCCGGGTGCGTGTCCAGCAGCTTGAGCAGCTGTCCCGTGCCCACATTCCAGATGGCCAGCTGATTGTCCGAGCCGCCGGTGACCAGCACATTGACGGCCGACGGATGCCACAGCACGAGGCAGCAGCGTCCTTTGTGAAATTTCAAATCAACGACAGCCCGCTCGAGTGGCTCAGACAGTCCGGCATCGGGTATGGCCCAGACACGTGCCACACCATCGGTGGAGCCCGTGGCAATAATGTTATCGTTGTGCGGACTCCAGGCAATGTCCAGCACCCAGCCGCCATGTCCGCTCACTGTCGGATAGTCCATGGGCAGGGGACCCACACGGGCGCAGGGTATGACCACAAACGAGCCACCGCCCACCGACTCCACAAATTTAGGATTCACCGCGCAGATGGTCGCGTCCCAGCCGAATTTTTTTGACGCGCAAATTCTCATGGCAACACTCGCGGCTCAAAGTGCGCGCCTGTAGCTGACGGAATTTTGAAATAAACTTGGACATTTTTTTTCACACTGTAAAAAATATTTTTTTTCTCGCTTTTGGGAGCTGGAAATTTGTAAATTTTTAGGCTGTGCAATCGTTGGAAGCTGTTTGGTAACTGAAATTTCCCTGCGACAATTTGCTCTACACAAAAGTCAGGGCAGACCTGATCCCCTGCTGAGTTTTGGGGGTCCGTTACTCCGTTGACAGGCAAACAACAGGGCTCCTTGGTGTCGTTTCCCTGTGTTATTTTTGCATGCAACTGCTTAAGGCTGTCCCCGTCTCAGGTGATGTGTAATTAAGTGCAATAAATGCAAGCGATATATCGATGTATCCAACTCAGATAATCGATACTTGACGCTCATCTCCAATTCCAAAAACAAACGCAAAAATTGCTGAATTTTTTCAAACGAAAAGGAAGTGTTTTATTTTTTATTGTGGAAGCTACTCAAAGGACCCGTAAGTTTCAATATCCTGCAAGCAACATTATGCACATTTACGCACTCAGAACAATTGCTGAGATAAGCGACACCACACACCGTGCCTGTTGCGGCTGGCGACATCCATCTGCAAACGCCGCACCTGATTAGGATGAACAGATGAGATTTACAAGTAATGGCAAATCGCATTTAATTAATAGGTGTCACATGGCATAGAAACTTTGAGGGTCACTCTTTTCCTAATGCAGGGATCCAGAAACCACGTCTTGGTTTTATCTTCTAACAATTTCATGCGCTCGTATACGGCCAGGTTAACTAACAGATATTTGAATTTTATATTATTTATATGTTTTCCTCTCAATAACTCATAAAGAATTTGTAGTTCCCAACTTTTCCCCTATACTTTATTCCTGCGAATTAAACGGCCTTGGTGCGCATTCTTAATAATTTAAATGCCATTTTTGTTGACTTACAAATTTGTGTGAAAATAAACATCTGGTTGACCAGATGGACTACCTCTGCATACTCTTGGAGTAAACAACGGACATTGTTTCAAGGTTAAGCTATGTCTTGGGCATAGAATTTCTTTATATGAATATATAGGATATGGATAATGGCGCCTTGCAGGCAATCAGCATGGCATGCCATGATCCGTCTAATCATTCATACCTAGCTGCTTGCGACTTTGTGAAGGTTATCAGTCCTTAAATCAGAAAAACACCGATAACCCTTGTGAATTGAATCGTTTGGCACGCGACCAGACGATGATAACAATAATAAAGATCGCATGTCCAGTGTACGTGTACTGTACATTAAAATATCACTCGCCAACAAAACAAAATGCCAGCTATCCAGATTACTTTCAATTTCAATGGCCGCCGCAGGGGCACGCGCACCATATGCAGCATATTTCATCGCTAAACATCATGGATTATTTATAAACATTTTTAGTAATTCATTTCCGTTCTTTGACGTCAAATGCTTGGACAATAACAAGGCCAGAGTTCACAACTTTCTAGGGGACTTTGACCAGGTATTATCCTTGATAAGTGGCTTGTCACTGACCACTTCTTTTGTTGATAAGTGGATGCCACCGTGTGGAAACCCCGCGTAGCCGCCCCCCCAATTAGTTAAACTTATCTTGGTTTTCCTTTTCCCATGAACTGAATTTATTCTGGGACTGATTATGATTGCATGAGTAAGACAAGAGATAAACACCTGCAGCTCGAATATTTCAATATTGTTTGTTAATAGATAAGAAAATTTAAGTAATTATAGAAACTGCAATCAAAAAGGGATTAGCAGACCAATTTCTGCAATAAAAATTAGACGGCCAGATTACTTAAACAATAAAAGACTAAAAACTAATTTGAAAATTAATTTTTGTGCAAGGTAAAAGGGTTCAAAATCAACAGGCATCGATATATCGCTTGCATTTATTGCACTTAATTACACATCACCTGAGACGGGGACAGCCTTAAGCAGTTGCATGCAAAAATAACACAACGATTGCACAGCCTAAAAATTTACAAATTTCCAGCTCCCAAAAGCGAGAAAAAAAATATTTTTTACAGTGTGAAAAAAAATGTCCAAGTTTATTTCAAAATTCCGTCAGCTACAGGCGCGCACTTTGAGCCGCGAGTGTTGCCATGAGAATTTGCGCGTCACAAAATTCGGCTGGGACGCGACCATCTGCGCGGTGAATCCTAAATTTGTGGAGTCGGTGGGCGGTGGCTCGTTTGTGGTCATACCCTGCGCCCGTGTGGGTCCCCTGCCCATGGACTATCCGACAGTGAGCGGACATGGCGGCTGGGTGCTGGACATTGCCTGGAGTCCGCACAACGATAACATTATTGCCACGGGCTCCACCGATGGTGTGGCACGTGTCTGGGCCATACCCGATGCCGGACTGTCTGAGCCACTCGAGCGGGCTGTCGTTGATTTGAAATTTCACAAAGGACGCTGCTGCCTCGTGCTGTGGCATCCGTCGGCCCTCAATGTGCTGGTCACCGGCGGCTCGGACAATCAGCTGGCCATCTGGAATGTGGGCACGGGACAGCTGCTCAAGCTGCTGGACACGCACCCGGCCCTGGTGTACAGTGCGTGCTTCAATTGGAATGGATCCCAGCTGGTGACCAGCTGCCGTGACACAATGCTGCGTGTCCTCGAGCCACGCACGGGCCAGCTGCTCGGCTCGGCGGTGTGCCACGAGGGCGCGCGTCCCACTCGACGGCTGTAATGGCTGGGGTGGCCGCAAACAGCTGCTCGGGCAGCTCCTTCGGCATCGTCAACGACATAATCTCGCAGACACCTTTGCTATTCAGGCGAAAGATCTTTCCCAGCTCCCCGTTCGGCAAGTTGCAGCCACGTTTGGGCATCAGGCAGACGCCACGCTGCGACTCCTCCGAGGCGATTGTGTTGATGTAGTGCAGAAACGGCGGCTTGTCCGTTACCTGTGTAACGTGTGGCGGAGGTACAGTTGTGCTGCGGTACAGTCCTGCAGCTTATACTCACCTCATAGTAACGCAAAATGTTATCCCCGCGTCCGCACAGAAACAGCAGACCGAGCTGCTCGGCTCGGCGGTGTGCCACGAGGGCGCGCGTCCCACTCGACGGCTGTAATGGCTGGGGTGGCCGCAAACAGCTGCTCGGGCAGCTCCTTCGGCATCGTCAACGACATAATCTCGCAGACACCTTTGCTATTCAGGCGAAAGATCTTTCCCAGCTCTCCGTTCGGCAAGTTGCAGCCACGTTTGGGCATCAGGCAGACGCCACGCTGCGACTCCTTCGAGGCGATTGTGTTGATGTAGTGCAGAAACGGCGGCTTGTCCGTTACCTGTGTAACGTGTGGCGGAGGTACAGTTGTGCTGCGGTACAGTCCTGCAGCTTATACTCACCTCATAGTAACGCAAAATGTTATCCCCGCGTCCGCACAGAAACAGCAGACTTGTGTCCGCATCATAGATGGGAAAGAGCAATCCAATCTGCGAGTCCACATCGACCAGGGCCAGGGGTGGCTCCAGCTGCTGCAGCGAACGCAGCGAGTACTGGCGCTGCATGCTGCGACTGTACCCGGTGGTGAAGATCAATCCCTGGCGCAGCACAATTACGCGTGTCGGACGCGCGCCCTCGTGGCACACCGCCGAGCCGAGCAGCTGGCCCGTGCGTGGCTCGAGGACACGCAGCATTAATGTCACGGCAGCTGGTCACCAGCTGGGATCCATTCCAATTGAAGCACGCACTGTACACCAGGGCCGGGTGCGTGTCCAGCAGCTTGAGCAGCTGTCCCGTGCCCACATTCCAGATGGCCAGCTGATTGTCCGAGCCGCCGGTGACCAGCACATTGACGGCCGACGGATGCCACAGCACGAGGCAGCAGCGTCCTTTGTGAAATTTCAAATCAACGACAGCCCGCTCGAGTGGCTCAGACAGTCCGGCATCGGGTATGGCCCAGACACGTGCCACACCATCGGTGGAGCCCGTGGCAATAATGTTATCGTTGTGCGGACTCCAGGCAATGTCCAGCACCCAGCCGCCATGTCCGCTCACTGTCGGATAGTCCATGGGCAGGGGACCCACACGGGCGCAGGGTATGACCACAAACGAGCCACCGCCCACCGACTCCACAAATTTAGGATTCACCGCGCAGATGGTCGCGTCCCAGCCGAATTTTGTGACGCGCAAATTCTCATGGCAACACTCGCGGCTCAAAGTGCGCGCCTGTAGCTGACGGAATTTTGAAATAAACTTGGACATTTTTTTTCACACTGTAAAAAATATTTTTTTTCTCGCTTTTGGGAGCTGGAAATTTGTAAATTTTTAGGCTGTGCAATCGTTGGAAGCTGTTTGGTAACTGAAATTTCCCTGCGACAATTTGCTCTACACAAAAGTCAGGGCAGACCTGATCCCCTGCTGAGTTTTGGGGGTCCGTTACTCCGTTGACAGGCAAACAACAGGGCTCCTTGGTGTCGTTTCCCTGTGTTATTTTTGCATGCAACTGCTTAAGGCTGTCCCCGTCTCAGGTGATGTGTAATTAAGTGCAATAAATGCAAGCGATATATCGATGTATCCAACTCAGATAATCGATACTTGACGCTCATCTCCAATTCCAAAAACAAACGCAAAAATTGCTGAATTTTTTTTCAAACGAAAAGGAAGTGTTTTATTTTTTTGTTGTGGAAGCTACTCAAAGGACCCGTAAGTTTCAATATCCTGCAAGCAACATTATGCACATTTACGCACTCAGAACAATTGCTGAGATAAGCGACACCACACACCGTGCCTGTTGCGGCTGGCGACATCCATCTGCAAACGCCGCACCTGATTAGGATGAACAGATGAGATTTACAAGTAATGGCAAATCGCATTTAATTAATAGGTGTCACATGGCATAGAAACTTTGAGGGTCACTCTTTTCCTAATGCAGGGATCCAGAAACCACGTCTTGGTTTTATCTTCTAACAATTTCATGCGCTCGTATACGGCCAGGTTAACTAACAGATATTTGAATTTTATATTATTTATATGTTTTCCTCTCAATAACTCATAAAGAATTTGTAGTTCCCAACTTTTCCCCTATACTTTATTCCTGCGAATTAAACGGCCTTGGTGCGCATTCTTAATAATTTAAATGCCATTTTTGTTGACTTACAAATTTGTGTGAAAATAAACATCTGGTTGACCAGATGGACTACCTCTGCATACTCTTGGAGTAAACAACGGACATTGTTTCAAGGTTAAGCTATGTCTTGGGCATAGAATTTCTTTATATGAATATATAGGATATGGATAATGGCGCCTTGCAGGCAATCAGCATGGCATGCCATGATCCGTCTAATCATTCATACCTAGCTGCTTGCGACTTTGTGAAGGTTATCAGTCCTTAAATCAGAAAAAACACCGATAACCCTTGTGAATTGAATCGTTTGGCACGCGACCAGACGATGATAACAATAATAAAGATCGCATGTCCAGTGTACGTGTACTGTACATTAAAATATCACTCGCCAACAAAACAAAATGCCAGCTATCCAGATTACTTTCAATTTCAATGGCCGCCGCAGGGGCACGCGCACCATATGCAGCATATTTCATCGCTAAACATCATGGATTATTTATAAACATTTTTAGTAATTCATTTCCGTTCTTTGACGTCAAATGCTTGGACAATAACAAGGCCAGAGTTCACAACTTTCTAGGGGACTTTGACCAGGTATTATCCTTGATAAGTGGCTTGTCACTGACCACTTCTTTTGTTGATAAGTGGATGCCACCGTGTGGAAACCCCGCGTAGCCGCCCCCCCAATTAGTTAAACTTATCTTGGTTTTCCTTTTCCCATGAACTGAATTTATTCTGGGACTGATTATGATTGCATGAGTAAGACAAGAGATAAACACCTGCAGCTCGAATATTTCAATATTGTTTGTTAATAGATAAGAAAATTTAAGTAATTATAGAAACTGCAATCAAAAAGGGATTAGCAGACCAATTTCTGCAATAAAAATTAGACGGCCAGATTACTTAAACAATAAAAGACTAAAAACTAATTTGAAAATTAATTTTTGTGCAAGGTAAAAGGGTTCAAAATCAACAGGCATCTGGCTATTTTCAATCTAATTGAATATTTATAGCCGCTTATGCATGATATTAAGTGCTGGCAAATAAAGGTTTGAACACCATCCTCATTGCACTTGATGGAAAAAAACTAAAGCACAAAGTGCGGATTGGAAGTGGCACTGAACATCGCTGATCTTTTCAAATCAAGTACATTTGAATCTTTTACAATCTCCTTGAGATCAACAGATCCCGTGGATCACGTTATATTCCATTGGACGTCAATTGGAAAAATTACAGAACCCTAATCAGATGACAGATGAACGCGTGATGCCAATTGTCCCTTAGAGGGTAAATGTATTTGATGCATACATGCTGTGGATGCGTCATAGCATGTATGATACTGTTACTAGAGCGTGTCCGAGTAGGAATTACATTATAAAACTGGGCAGTAACCTCTTAATCATTTAAAGCGAAGGAAAACCCTTCATACCCCTCATAGATTACAGCTAATTTCAAAGTTTCTAACCCTTTTTGCCTTGTCTTCGCAGAGGTGGAGGGCTCATAGAGACTAATCAACGCTTTGCTCTCTGGCCAAGTACATTAAGCACCCTACAGCGCATTTTATCCTCTTGTTGATAACATATTTAAATCATTAAATGTCTCCTGTGAGATCTCATATCATGCAGCAATTTTCGCATCTTCTATTGGCCAGGTTATCGGCGGCGCTGATAGCCATAAGGTGCCTGGGGGAATCTCTGCCCCTAAAGATTTTCCACTTTTGCAACAAAGTTTCTACTAACGTAGGAATCATGACATGGCTGTCATTCATTTTCAGCAGCAGTAGCATTTTCCTTTTTGGCAATTGTCAAATTCCGTTTTAACGTAATTCTTTTCAGGAATTTTCAGCATCAAAAAAATGTCGCAAGCAGCACCTGAACAAGCTGCAGAGCCGGCAATGGAGCCCCGACAACGTGTGAACGACTCAACACATCTCAAGCGTGCTCTAAATGGCATGTCTGCACTGATGCAAACAAATTTGTCGGAGCCAGCGCTTGATCTGTGCCTCGAGCTACTTGAGGATGGAGTGTCCCCCAAGGCTTTGGCTAACATTGTGCTGCGTGCACAGGAGATCAAAAGAACAATGAACAATGAAAGCCTAAATGTAAGCATTAATTATGATTGGTATTCCCAGACGTTTTTTCCATTCTTTTCAAACTTTCCTACAGACATAGCGATAGCCTTATCGGAATCGTCACACCACAACACGACTGGCAACTGTTCCGGCCGGCTGGGCCGGAGCACCACGTCACGAGTACCACGTAATCAGGAGAGAAGCACACTACCAGCACACCACTCATAAAAATCACTCGAACAGCTCTTTGATAGACAAAATCAATTATATTTAGTATAATCGCTCAATAGCTGACATTATCACACACCATCTATAAATGGCCAATTAAATTGTTAACTGTTAATGATTAGGGGGAATAGTAGTTCTGGAGCTCACTCCGACTTTTTATCAAGAAATAGTACATCTTTGGCATCCTCCGCGGTCAGATCCTTGTCGCCCCAGCCCCACAGCTCGTGGGTGCCGTCGCCCGTGCGCTTGACACGCCTCTCAATGGTGTCCGGAGCGACGGATTTCAGATCATAGGCCCAACCGATCTTGGCAAACATATCAATAAATGCTGTAGTCATGTTCAGGTTGTAGTTGCCCCACTCGGCAGTTTTGTAGTCCCAGGGGAAGACGTGATGATAGTTGTGCCAGCCCTCGCCGAAGGTGACAGCCGAAACCGTGGCATTCTGCGATGGATTGATGGTTCTATAAAGGAAGGCACACATTTATTATTAACAAATCAATGAATTTGTTTGTAAAACTTACTTGTCATAGGGACGACCACCGAATTTGTGTGCGGCACTGTTGACCAGCCAGGTCATATTCAGCTGGAAACACCAACGGAACATGGTGGCCACAAACCAGGAGCACAGCAGCGACTCATTCCAAAAGAAAAAGGGTATGACGGTGGGCAAAATGAAGCAGGCCAAAGGCATCAGAACATGGTAGTGCCTAGAGTCGAATATTATTTATGAGATTTTGTAATTTCCCCTTCTTCTCCGCACACTCACTTCTTTTGGAACATCAAAATGCGATCGGCACGCAAATCGGACAGGTCCAGGCCCTTGCCCTTGGCCACCACATCGGGATGCTTCTTGCAGAGCAGCCAGCCCACATGCGAGAAGAAAAAGCCACGTGTGGCATTGTGCGGATCGGCATCCGTCTCCGAGAACTTGTGGTGCACACGATGATCGCGCGCCCAGTGATAGGCGGCGTCTTGGAAGGCGATCGTATTGAAGGTGATCAATATTAGGCGCATCGGCCACTTGGCCTTGTAGGAACGATGGGCCCAGAGACGATGTGCGCCGCCCGTAATGCCCAACATGCCACAAACATATAGAGCGGCAGCTACAGAACAGTCGGAGTTCAATTTCGAGCTGCATTAAGTTGGATTTGAATTTGCTTACCGAACAGCACGGTGGCAGCCTTGGCCTGGGTGAGCATCAAGTAGCCACCATATAGGGCAGCGAAATGCACATAGGCAAACAGCATAATATTACGCCAGACCCACTGCAACTGGCGGCTCTCGGCCTTCTTGAACTGGAAAGTGTCGGTGGCTAGGGCACCATCGGCTGTCTCCACATCGCCCTCAAAGAGCACGCCCGTCTGCTTGGATGACTCGTCCTCCATGTTGTTCTCCTTTAGCAGATCGCTGTGGACAGGCACCTTTGGTAACGTGTCCGGCAGTCCTACGGCATTTGGTGGCATGTCGCCTTTGCTGTAATGAATAGAGAGCACATCACATCACCTTTTATAAGCTTGCATTTCCTTATCGATTCGCCATTGAATATATTAAGTGTGGATTGCAATTTTGAAATGCATTCAGGTCGCATGTACATTGTACATGTTACATATAGAGACTTTACTGAATCAAATGTCGATTATAAAATATCACGAGCACAAAGACTGAACAGCCCTAAGGCGAGTATCATAGAGATCAGAAGATAATGGATGCTGAAAAGACTAAGTTCCAGCCTGAATTTTGGTATCGTTTCTTAACAGATTCAACTACAAAATAAGTCCGAAGGTGCCTTAAAATACAAACTACTAATTCACTTACTTTTATAAAGACAGAAGGCCAAAGACAAAAAATAGCAGCCTGAATGGCTAATGAATTGAAATGAAATGCTCGGCATTGCAACGATTTTTTGTATTTATACCCCCAGACAGTATATATGTACAAGTGATTTCACAAATATCGGACTGATCGCGGGCTTGATATCGATGTGGTTCTATATAGTCGCAGGAATTCGCCGTACTTATACTTCGAAAAAAACACATTTAGCGCGCGTTTTAAATTCAAACAGACTAAATCTGAGGCAGTAGCCAACGCGGAAAAGTTCATAAATATATGAAGAAGAATTTGCCAAGATGGAACATCAGATTGGAGCATCACCTGATTTTTTAAATATTATTTCACACCCGCAAAAGCGAAGATTGCCACTGAAACGCGCCACTTTTTATGTGCAAAAATCTTTACTGTACCTGAATTATTCACTTTGCTTTTTGTTTAATTAAATTTAATGTGACGGTGAACTTTTAAAGGTTTATATTTTCAAAACTGAGCGCTCCTTGCAACCGCTTTGAGCCGTAGCTGCCTTAGAACTGTTGCCAGGAGTGCCCGTATCCCCAGTACGACTTTCAAAAGATTTATTTCACAGATTTCACTCGTTACCCATATGCATGTACATATGTACATATATTTCTATATACAAATGTACATGTATTGGTACACATTTTTGTAGTTCTCTCAATCTATAGAACTTGAAGGTACATTCGCTACACTTTTGATGCTGCGCATCCGTGAATAATTTGAACACAACACTCACCAGAAGGTCTTTATTAGTAATCAGGAAATGGAATTTAAGTTTTATGTATACTACGAGGAGTACACAAAATGCTGGGAAAGGTAAATGTTTGGCCAAAGCGGTCTTCCACCAAGAATCAATGAGTTCCTACTATTACTGCTACGCCCAACACCTGCTGCTCTTAAAGAACTTTGTTGACTTATTTTGGACTTATTATTATTTAATCGTAAACGACTACGTATCGAGATTGTAAGTTCGCCCCCTCGCAACAAAACAGAGCGCAAAGTTCAGAGAGTACGATCCCGACGATAAACGGCAACGAATGGAATATGTCTAGACTCTGGACACATTCAGTGAATCATCCGTCCAGGTGGTGGTTGGTTGGCAGATTGTTTTCACAATATACATTATAATTTTGAGCGCTTTAATAGCTAGGCCTGATAACAAACTCGAAGAAGATTCATCGGCAAAAGCAGTTCTCTAGTGATCAGAGCTGGTACGCCTTTGCAGCGTCAGCTTATAATTTTGTATTTGAATAAGTTAACAAGGTCAAATGGATCAGTTTCAAACTGTGGATGAGAGTGTTATATGTACAAAGCTATAGCATATGATGGAAAAGCTCAACTATGTTTCCTTTGGCTTTTCTTTCGATTCAATGTTCGGGTCACTGCTTTCGGCTGGCTTTTCCTCCGTTTTCTTTGACTTTTTCTGAGCCTTTTCGGCCAGCTTTTGTTTCTCGGCCTCAGCGCGAGCGGCCTCTTCATCTTGCTTTTGCTTCTCCTTGGTCGCAGCCGCAGCTGCCACCTCCTCATCATCCCAGTCGGCCATCGAGCGATCGCGCTTCAGCCACGAGTGTGTGGTGTCCGGCTCAAAGGCTGGAACAAAAAGGTAATTAAATTGTGCATAATTTATGCCTCGTTCGCAACCTACTCTGATTGAACCACTTGATTCCGTTTTGCATGTCCTCGATTATCTCGCGCGACGTGTACATTACTTCGTTCTGCACTGCCTGATGGAACGTCGACGTCTCAAAGGCGCCTGAATACACCGAGTTGCGGTCATGATTTAAAGCGCGTTGTGGGAACTTTGCCAGGCAAGTGGCCAATTCCAGGGCATTGCCCAGTGCTGTGCCAGTGGGAACTATGCGATTTACCAGCCCAATGTCGTGGGCCTCTTGCGAGCCTACGGGGCGACCCGTGAGTATTAAATCGAGAGCACGAGACAGGCCAATCATGGCTGGTAAACGAATAGTGCCACCATCCAGCATGGGTACTCCAAAGCGACGATTGAAGAAACCCAAAACTGCAGACTCCTCCATTACGCGCAGGTCGCACATTAGCGCCAACTCCAGTCCATTGGCGATGCAGTAGCCGTTGATGCCGCACACGACCGGCTTTTTGATCTGGCGACGCGTGGGCCCAACTGAGCCTTCGGGACGCATAAGTATATCAACGCTGATCTCCTCCTTCTCATCTGTACTCATTTCCAATATATCAAAGCCAGAGCAAAACGACCCGCCTACACCGTACAGGACGGCCACCGGCGATGTGTCGTCCGCCTCGAAATTGGCAAAGGCATCGCAAAGCTGGGAGGCGGTAATTGAGTCGATGGCATTGCGCTGCTGCGGTCGATTTATTCCAATCAGCGTAATGTTGTTGTCTTTTTCCACAAGTATATTCTTTGGTGGCCCCGCGGCAGCCTCTGTCTTGGCTGCAGCATCTGCACAATCAGAGATATTTGTTAAAGTGCAGCTTTCCATTATGTCATGGCGTGCTTACCTTTACGCAGCGCGTTTGTTGTCGCCAGCGTGCGGCCTAAGGGGAAACGTGCTTGCCGTCCCACCTGCTGTCCCAGGAGTTTGCCGAATTTACGCAGCATGTTCTGTCGGATTGTCGCGTTACATATATTGCAAATTTACTTGGATTAGCTACTGTGCTTACCTAAAAATTAAATAAGTTCGTAAAAACAATTCTACAAAAGTCGTGAGTCAGGGTTGACGCAGTTTGCAAGGGCTAGCTTTTTGAGAATAGCGTTTGCCCATTTTTTTTTTAAATATACCACAAAGGTTTTCATATTCATACGATTGTGAGTTGCCCTGGTCGATACTTTTGACGCCGGTTGACAACTTTTTCACGAGATATCACTGTTTCTTTCCTGGAAGTATATAGTATTTTAATTGTTTCTGCAATTTCTTCGATTTCGTCATCAAAACTTCTTAAATAGTGGCTAAAACAGTTCGATGTTGAGGAACTATATACTTTTCGGTATATTTTTAAGTCGAAATTGAATTTTGATATTTCGGTGTATATTTAAGGGGCAGACGGTATAGTTTAGTCCGCGGTCACATTGTTTGCTGTGTCATTTAGTGTTTTTTCTGTGCAAAAAAAAAGTCGGCTTTCTTTATTTTCTATATAAATTACTGCAAGTTGTGCCGATAAATATGGCTAGTGAACGCTATAGCTTTTCGCTGACCACCTTCAGGTAACTAGGCCAATTAATTCATTGACAATGCCGCATATTTCCCTCCTAAACTTAACCTACAACAATGACTGGCATAAACACAACTTTTTGCTGCATTACAGTCCTTCGGGAAAGCTGGTCCAGCTGGAGTATGCTTTGGCGGCGGTATCCGGCGGCGCCCCCTCCGTGGGCATCATGGGTAAGGCTTCATGCACTTCATTATATTGCACATTGAACATTCTGATTCCAATGGTCTGGTTCTCCTAGCTTCCAATGGTGTCGTTATTGCCACAGAGAACAAACACAAGTCGCCGCTGTATGAGGAGCACAGTGTGCACCGCGTGGAGATGATTAACAAGCATATAGGCATGGTGTACTCCGGGATGGGTCCCGACTATCGCCTGCTTGTGAAGCAGGCCCGTAAAATCGCTCAGACCTATTTCCTGACATACAAGGAGCCGATTCCCGTCTCACAGCTGGTGCAGCGCGTGGCCACCCTCATGCAGGAGTATACCCAATCCGGGTATGTAGAGAAACAAACTGAATAATCGCTTCGAGTACTTACTGTCCTCATTTTAGTGGCGTGCGTCCCTTTGGCGTATCTTTGCTGATTTGCGGCTGGGACAATGACCGTCCATATCTCTACCAGTCTGACCCATCGGGCGCTTACTTTGCCTGGAAAGCCACTGCCATGGGCAAGAATGCAGTCAATGGCAAAACCTTCTTGGAGAAGCGGTAAGTGTGCTTTAAAGCAAGTTAAAGATTTATTCATCATCCGTTGGATTTCCACCTGCAGTTACAGCGAGGATCTTGAGCTGGAAGACGCTGTTCACACAGCGATTTTGACTTTGAAGGAAGGCTTTGAGGGTAAAATGACTGCGGACAACATTGAGATTGGAATCTGCGATCAGAAGGGTTTCCAGCGTCTGGACCCTGCCTCCATCAAGGACTATTTGGCCAACATCCCCTAAGCGTTAGGCGCCCCATAAAATCGATAAGGAAACCCAAGCTAAGCTTTTTGTACGAGTACGGGACATTAAAAAACAAATAAAATTAGAACTGTGGTGTTATTTGAAATTATTAGAGAAATGCAAAATTTTTGTTTAATGGATTCCATTATCCTCCGATGACTTGAACGTATCCTGCACATGTATCCGGATCAAATATGAATAGGTTACGATGGGGAGCCTCCATTCTGGTCACCACTTTGATGATCTCTTGTGCCACAACGCCACCCACCACAGCGACTGCTGGTGAAATCTGCGAGAAGAGAACCTCCAACGAGTTGTCACTTAGTGCAGATTTTGGGGCCAGTTCAGCTCGAATTGCTTTAAGCAAGCCTATGTCCGCCTCCCTGGACTTGTAGCTGGGGTCGCGTTTGTGTGCGGTGCGGAACTTTTGAAGAACGCCTAGCAGGATCACGCCAGGTCCGTCCTTTTTCAATTGGCGCTGGTAGCCGGCAGCATTTGCATCGAAATCAATCCAGGCCGAGTATGCAGGGTAGTTCACTTCCCGCTGAACTGGAACAGCATATTTTTCGAACTTTGCTTTCTGGTTGGGCTTGGCTTCCACTTCTTTGAATTTGACAACATCCCTGGGAGCAAGGAGAATTAGGGCTTAGAATACATTAGGAAGCAAAGGGAACTTACTCGACATAGCTATGGCGCTGAAGACTAGCAAAGTAGAATCCAAACATTCCCCACACATCACCGGCAAAGAACTTGACACCCAACTCTTGGCAAATGGCATCGATTCGCAGCAATTCATTATTGCTCTGACCAATGATCAGCACCACGTCAAAAGTGCCAAAGAACTCGGCTGTCTTCTCCTCCAGCGGTTGAGTATCGGCAGAGATATCCACCATGGGATTGAGAGCTCGTGCACGCTCCAAGGATGCCTTTGCTCGGTTCTTACCCAGAGATTCGCGTGCAGCGAGGAACTGAGAGCAGAAGTCCTCCTCAGTAACAACCTGGACGTCGTGGAGCGTCACCGAGTTGACTCCAGACAAAATAATGTTCTTTGTAACCTCGGCACCCAAGCCATTTAGCCCGGAGATGAGTATCTTTGCAGTGCGTAGGCTGGAAACAAATAAAACATAATTTTGTTATTCCGCCGCATTGCCGCCATTCAGCCGGCATTTGCCCGTACATACCGCTTTTGCGATTCAAGGCCCCAAAGTCGAATTTGCCTGTCATAAAGCTCGGTCTCAGCCTCCGTGAGCTCAACGGCAGTATCCTTATTGTCCACTTCAACACCCATTATTAGTTTATTAAATATTTCACGTTCACTGAAATTATATGCAGAAAATTTTCAATGGACGCTGCAGGCTCCAGCCAAATAGTATATACTATTTGGTTAGTGCTGCAGCATAAAAGTACTAACCAGTGGTATATTGAGGTATATTTATCGGTATAAAATGGTATATTTGGTATATTACAATTTCTGGTCACACCGCTCTACGTCAACCCTTCCGATTGTTGTCGGCAACGCTCTGTCGCTGCAAAAATAATTTAAAATGCATTTTCCGAGAAATATGGTGCGTGGATCGCTCCGCGGTGGCCGGCCCATGCGAGGAGGCATACGTCCGCCCTTTAAGAAAACGTTTGTTCCCCGTCATCCATTCGACCTAACGCTGGCTGAGGTCTTTTTCCCCAAAGTGGCACCGGCGGTAGATGATTCTGCTCTGACTGCGGTAAATCGATACACACACACACGAACACGCATAGACACATGTATTTACAACCATTCAAATTTCCATGTTTCTAGGCCCTGCTGAAGCGCAACCAGGACTTGAGCCCCACTGCCAGTGAACAGACAGCAATTGGTAATTTGGTAACCAAAGTTCAGGCTGTTCTGGATAACCTTGTTGTTGCCCCTGGAGATTTTAATACATGTGTAAGTTAATGGGAAATCGAACGAAAAGCAAGGAGCTTAATGTCTCTTGTTCTTACAGCAACTAGAAGAGGTGCGCCAAGTGGGATCCTTCAAGAAGGGAACTATTCTCACAGGCAACAATGTGGCTGACATTGTGGTCATCTTAAAGACGCTGCCAACGAAGGAGGCGGTCGAGGCTCTGTCGAAAAAGGTGGAGGCCGACCTGAAAACAAGCATGAAGACTGAAGTGCTTACTAAGGGAGACCAGCATACAATTCAAACTCACTTGCGGGGCTTCGATGTGTCCAATGTACAGGCCAAAGTGCGCATTATGATTGCCACATTGCCGCAGAACTTGCGTAAACTAGAGGCTGACATCCACATGGACCACAAACTGATGCAGAACCATCTGGCTGCCATCCGGCACACGCGTTGGTTCGAGGAGAATGCCCACCACTCGTCAATTAAAGTTCTCATACGCATTCTGAAGGATCTCACCAAGCGTTTTGAAGCCTTCTCACCGCTCTCCGCTTGGATGCTCGATTTGATAGCTCATTTGGCAATTATGAACAACCCATCGCGGCAGGCTTTGCCCATCAATTTGGCTTTCCGACGCGTATTCCAACTGCTCTCCGCTGGACTGTTCCTGCCCGGATCGGCAGGCATTACCGATCCCACGGAGCCTGGACACATACGTGTACACACTGCCATGACATTGGAGCAGCAGGATCTCTGCTGCTACACTGCCCAGACACTGCTTCGTGTCCTGACACATGGCGGCTACAAGCACATTCTCGGCATGGAGGGCAACACTAGCATAGTACGCGAAATGTCAGTATGGAACGGAGTGTGCGTGTCTCCCCTCACTGCCGTCTATGAGAAGCCAACGGACAAGAAGGAGGGCGACCTCGAGGAGGACATTGAGATGATCGAAAACGAGAACGAGGAGGAAGGCAGCGAAGATGGAGCCGAATAAGTCAGCGAATATGATTACTTTTTAGACATTTATTTAATAATGCACGCGCTGTATTGAGTGCTAAAGTATTGACTTAAAACTTTACCATGTTCCCGGTTATGGGTTCATCCTCAGAGACACTGTCTGTTAATTCCTTGCCGACTATATCGAAATATGTTTCGGCAGGCAGGCCGTTTGGCTCACTAACTTTGATGGCCACATTGTTCAATTGAAGCTTGTGACCTTTGTGCAGGCTGCGAGCAGCTACAAGAGATTTTCCGAGCTTATTTCGACATGGGAGCTCGCAGGGCAAAATCTCTTTTTCTCCAGCGTGCCGAAGTGCTTCTTCCAGTTCCCGACCATTACCCAACACGGAAATTATGTCATGTGCAGCCAAGGGTAGTTTCTGGAGTTTAAAACTTTCAATTGCCACAATTAAAGACTTTAGTTCAAGCGGTTCAAGTGAGCAACGATGGTCTGAACCTTTTTGATTCTTGTCCAGGGTGAAATGGCGCTCCACTATCCTGGCGCCCAGCAGCACAGCTGCCTGGGTTATGGCCACACCAAGCTCATGTCCGGAATAACCAATGACTACATTGGGAAAGCGTTGCTTCAGCATGGAAATCAGCCGCAAATTGCAATCTTTGGGTGGTGTGGGATACGCCGAAACACAATGCATGAGTGCATAGTCCGATTTACCAGCATCCTCCATTATGCTGACAATCTTGTCAACTGTTTGGAGTGTCTGCATTCCAGTTGAAATGACCAAAGGTAGCCCGAGGCCAGAGGCTTTTTTTAAGAGCGGAAAATTGTTGGCATCCCCGGAACCTATTTTAATAAATGGAACCTTTAAATCTGCCAGAAAGTCCAAAGAGAGCTGCAACAAGGGGAAGAACTATCAGATATAATATATAAGATTTAATTATTAATTTACCTCATCCATTGCGGAGGCAGTAAAATCCAAATTTAATTCTTGGCTGTAAGCCTGCAGCTCTTGGTACTGCTCTTTGGAGAACTCCAGATATTCCTTGTGCTCTCCATAGGTCTTGCCCCAAGCATTTTCGCTCACGTAGTCGCGTGCCAGTGCGGACCGTGTAAACTTTGCTGGTAAATTTGATTTTTGAAATTTCACACAATGGCATCCTGCTTCCTTGGCCTTTAATATCATCTTTTTGGCCTCCTCCAGGCAACCCTGATGGTTTTGGCCAATTTCAGCTATTATGTAGACACCATCGTCTGTTTTTTTCTCCAAAATGTCCAGTAAGAGCATGGCGGAACAATCTGATTAGCTTAATTTAACAGTTAATTGAAATAAAGTGGGGCGTGGGGCTAATCGGATTTCGCGGCTTGTCGATAGTTTGATACGATAAAATGGCGTCTGTTCCACCTTTATTCACTGATGTGGCAGCGCTCGAATAATTGCCACTCTAGTCGTCCTGCTCACACCAAAACTGCAAATAAGTGCAAACGAGACAACATGAGTGTGTGCAGCATGACTATACTCGTTTCGCTTCTTCCTGCAGCGGCTAGTGTGGACACACTCGAAACATTTTCATCCCAACATTTAGTACCCTTGTAGGAAAGGATGTCCTCGAGTTGAGGAAATGCTGGACAGGCTCCAATCCATGCACGAACAAGTCAATCTGTGTTGGAGATCTATCTCAACGAAATTTTGTAGATTATTGGTATCGATTGTATATATTTCTATATATTTACATATGTATATACATAGAAAGTCTAAGATAAAGACATTATTAATGTTTGAGAGTAGCTTTAATAATATAATTTTAATAGTACTTAATGGAAATAGGGTATAATAATGTCCGAACCATACCATACCTATCGGTTGACATTCCCACTCACGTAACGTGTTATGCTATTTTGGTTGGAAGAACTTTTTAGTTTTACACTTAATTTGGAAAGATTCCAATCAAAGGAAGTCCTAAAAACTAATTAATCTTGTGGAGAAGTTATTGATAAATCGTATAAAATTATAAAAGTAACGCTGAGACTCCTAACTAGCTGGTCATATCAAAAAGAAAATGAAAATCGAGAAATATGATTTAAGATTAAAGGATATTTTTCTAAATGAGAAGGTATATTTTTGAGGGTCTTGCGGTATATTTGATCGATAGTTCCGCGGTCACACTGCTGGTAAGCTGTGAAGCTCTAGTCGTCCTGCTCACACCACAACAGCAAATAAGTGCAAACGAGACAGCATGAGTGACAGCATGACTAACTACTCGTTTCGCTCCTTCCTGCAGTGTGTGCTGTGTGGCTAGTGTGGACACACTGGAGAAATTTTCATACTAGTAAGCTGTGAAAAGTATTTTGCGGAAATAGATTTGAAAAATTCAATATTTCAAAGCTATTTCGGCCCTACTATCCATCGTTTTTGGAATACTCAGGAGCAGCGCAACAAAATAAAACAGAAAAATGGCCGATGTCATGAATATAGACAGCATAATATCACGTCTTCTGGAAGTGCGTGGGGCACGGCCAGGCAAAAACGTTCAGCTCTCTGAGGGCGAAATTCGTGGGCTCTGCCTCAAGTCGCGCGAGATATTCCTCTCGCAGCCCATTCTGCTGGAGCTGGAGGCCCCGCTGAAGATTTGCGGCGACATTCACGGTCAATATTACGACTTGCTGCGCCTGTTCGAATACGGTGGCTTTCCGCCGGAGTCAAATTACTTGTTTTTGGGCGACTACGTTGACCGTGGCAAACAATCGCTGGAAACCATCTGTCTGCTGCTGGCCTACAAGATAAAATATTCCGAGAACTTCTTTCTGCTGCGCGGCAACCACGAGTGTGCCAGCATTAACCGCATCTATGGCTTCTACGACGAGTGCAAGCGCCGCTACAGCATCAAGCTATGGAAGACCTTCACCGATTGCTTTAATTGTCTTCCCGTGGCTGCCATTGTGGATGAGAAGATATTCTGTTGCCATGGCGGTCTGAGTCCGGATTTGACTTCGATGGAGCAAATCCGTCGCATTATGCGCCCCACTGATGTCCCGGATCAGGGTCTGCTCTGCGATCTGCTGTGGTCCGATCCGGACAAGGACACCATGGGATGGGGAGAGAACGATCGCGGCGTGAGCTTCACATTCGGAGCCGAAGTGGTGGCTAAATTCTTGCAGAAGCACGAGTTCGATCTCATCTGCCGTGCCCATCAGGTGGTCGAGGATGGCTACGAGTTCTTCGCGAAGCGTCAACTGGTCACTCTCTTCTCGGCACCAAATTACTGCGGTGAATTCGATAATGCTGGCGCCATGATGTCCGTGGACGACACACTGATGTGCTCGTTCCAAATCCTGAAGCCAGCAGATAAACGTAAAAAGTAATATCATTTAAACCTAACAAATCCTTTTCTATACAAAAAACAAAAGAAACAACCCAAGAGAAAATAAAAATGCTTAGAACACATCGGATCGTGGATTGAACGTAAGTGGCTAGAACCAAGCAGAACCCTATTGTGCGTCACAGCTGAACACTTATCTCTCTATCTTGGTCAATTTTTTATCGACAGCGTAGGCAGGCCAAGTCGAAACAACTACATACCAGCAGCCACACCTGCAGAGGGGAAGAGCATCGAACAACCACACACACATACACACACAGACACACAAAGTCCAATCCGACGAACCAATGACCTCCTGGACAAACATCTAATGGAGTTTTAATCAATTGAGATATGATCAACAATTACAAAACAAACAATTGACAAACAACATAATTAAAAGCAAACATATTTATTTTTTTCAATCCAATCCCATATAAATACGTATAACGGGAAACGATCATACACACAATCACATCTATACACACACACACCTGCAGATTAAGCAGGTCCGAAGAGGAGAAGGAGGAGAGGAGAGCTCCCAGCAGAAACAGGAACATATTTGACGCCTGGAATTCAGTCGGTCAAAGGACAAAACATATACATAGAAGAAGGGGGGCCCTGTAAAGCTCTTTGGCCTTAAAACATTCAACAAAAAGATGAAACAAAAAAGGGAAAATGATAAAAAAGAAAAGAACGCTTGCCAAGAAAGTGAAACGAAAACACTTAAGTTTTGACCTTCAAATTGAAACAGAATAAAATACGTTTTTTTTTCGTCCACCAACCCCTGCAGCTCGATGAAATGATAAGGGACGAGGACGCGCCCGCCATGCACTCCGACGTCAATACAAAATCAATGAAAATTATTTTGCATCTACTTCCATTTTGCCCCCAAACCGTGTTTGCTGCAGAGCAAGGCGAGCCACAGACCACACAACAAAAAATACATGTAGAACTTTTTCGGTTATCCATTCTCTTATCATTTTAAAGGATGTGTTTTTTAAAATTTAACTATTATTAATATGTATTATGAAACTGATTTCAATAAATATTTGAAAAATCCATAATGTAGCATATCGTGAGTGCTTTTAATGTTGTAGTTTATTTACATTTAAGAAAATACTTAAACATGTTCTAAATGGATGATTTCATTTCGCATGGAATGTGTTTTGAGTGAGAGTCAGAAGTGAGATTTACTCGGTATTGTCGGTGGTGCTACTGGCTTCAGCCTGGACGGATGGGCTTTGGGTTGGACTATCATTTGCAGCCTCTGCGACAGCGGCCACAATTTTCTCCTCGATCTGACAAACTTCCACAGCGGCTGTCAGCTGCTCAACGCTGTTGTTCACAGCTGCAACTGCACCTGCAGCTTCTTCAGTTACAGCGCTTGGCTCTGGCAAAACCGTCTCGACACCATGTGGTCCCACGTTCTCAATAGCAGCCTCAATTGTAGCCACATTTTGGAGCTCAGATTCGTCGAAGAGCTCGCTCGAGTGGAGCGAAGCTTTTCCCTCCAGAGCTTCGGGGTCAATGGTGTTAATAATGCCGCGAAGTCGTTGTATTTCCTCGTTGGCCGACTGCAATTGCTCCTGAAGCCGCTCGTACTTGTCATGCTGATGGCGGACCGCACCAATGTTGTTGCGAATGTACTCCATTGGATTTTCAGGCCGCTCTTTTATGACGCGTATGAAGACCTTGGTGAGCGAATCCAGAACGCTGCCGCGCTCCAGATAGCGACGGATCTCATCTCGTTTTGGGTCAATTGGCTGTTGGACACAAATCGCTTTAGTTATATAGTTAATTTCGTATTTAATAGCAACTAACCTTAAAGGACATCTTGGAAAAGAAGCATATCAGTGTGACAGCGGGTTCATCGATCAAATATACCGCTCTGACCCTCAGAAATATACCTTTTTAATTTCAAAATATACCGCAAATATACATTATATCCTATAACCAATATTAACAATTTGAATGTCTTCGATTGACTTAAAAAGGTTTAATACTTGAGAACACATTAACGATAGATTATTGACTATTATTAATGTTTTGTATTATTGTAATCAATGGATATTTTTATTTACGTGAAGGAAATCAAACAAAATATTTTCAAATTATTTCATAACTCTGCTCATCGGATGTTTTGAAAATATCAACAAAAATATACGATACGAACTAAGGAACAAGTATTGAAATCAATTTGTTAAACTTAACATTATACATATTTAAAACTGCCAAATCAATCATCTTTGGGGTTCCCCAGAACGCTGTACACTTCCCCGTATCGCTCAAAGTGTTCAAAGATGTCATCTTCGCTGGAACAAGACCCACTGGAGGTCTCCAACTCGTGCACCAGAGTATGGGCAGTGTCCGGGCTGGCACTGAGTGCGGACGCCAGCTTGGGAGAGGGGCGATAATACACCGAGCGACGGCTGTCGTAGCTGCGACTGCCAATGTGATACTTGAGATATTTTCTGGCCCGTCGTTCTCCAATCACCCGCCCAAGATCCTGCTCGGTGAGCGTATAGGTTTCCGATCCGGCTGTGTTGCTGCTGTGCAGCAGGATGCCCCTCTTGGTGGTGAAAAGTGGTGACGGCTTTGCCCCTTTTGCTTCACAGCTGGTTGTCGATGTCACCACAGTGCAGTCAGCCTCTCCGCCCGCTTTGTTTGGTTCCTCACCTGCTATGCTCTCCGTGGATGAGTCAAGTATAATAATTTCATCTATTTTGGGTTCCTGCTTCGAGCTGCTCACGGCAGAACGATTCTTAGCGTTCAGTTTGTTGGGTAGGACCCGAGTACTGGCCGTATCATTGGCCAGGGCGGTGGAGTTGCAGGCCACGCTGTTGTTATGGAACAGAGACTGCTCCTGCGATGTCGATTGTGGGTCCACCTTTGCCCTATGGTCTGGTCGGCGCATCAACTGCTCCTTTTTAAATGTTTCTTTTGACAAGGCCAGTACTCTGTTTATTTCCTCATCCCTTTCATTTAGTTTCTTCGAATTGCTCTTACTTGTTGACGTGCTCGGTGGCCATTCATAGGGGCTGCGGGAACTGGCTGGAGTGGCGCATGGTTTTGGTTTTACAATTGCTTTCTTTGACGTTTCTTTGTTGGATGTGCATTGGAAATCTGTTGCTTCTTCGCTGATTTGAGGCAAACTTGAAGCAGATTTCGTATTTGGTTTCTTCTTGGCAGCAGTTTTGGGTCTCACTCGCTTTTCCTTGGACGCGACAGGTGTGGAAATTTCCACGGATGATTCTGTTGCTACAATCTTCTTGAAACATGCACCAGAGTTGGGAACTGGCTGCTCACTTTGATCATTTATGCAAATCTTAGCGAATGTTTGGCTCATCTTGTTTACATCTGGCGTCACGCCCTTCACAGGCTTGGCTACATCTTCGTGGAGGGTTACCGGCAAGGTTGAGGATTCTTTTGCCTTTGCCTCGTCTACCCCGATTGCAGGCAAATTCTTTGTCTGTCCGGACACCACAGTTTTCTTCTTTTGTGTCTCTTTCACAGCCGACATTGGCTTGCTTGGTGTTTTCACCGCTTTTTTATTTTTGGCCACCGTTTTCTGTTTTCGCTCCGAGAAACTCATCAGACGGCTTCTACCTGTGAGTTCGTTGTCATCCGAAGAATCCGTTTCCATCGCCTGAAGCGCGTGGCGATGCTCTTCAGCCTTTGTCTTGGCCACATTTTCGCTGATTGGAGGCAGTCTGGAGGCAGTTGATTTGGCTTTCTTTTTGGGCGCCTTTTCTACAGACAAGATTGCTGGCTTATTGCGCTCCATTCGCTCGTCTTCATCGGAAGTGTCGCTGCCCATTAAATTTCTAGCCATTTGCCTGGTCCGCTCACGCCGTGGAGTATATGATGCTCCAGCGGAAGTTGCCTTTCTGGTCACTCTATGCGGAGTTTCACGCATAGCACGGTCACGGCTGCACTTCGAGCGAACGCTCTGTGGTGCTTTTAGCAGCCTTAAATGTTTCTCTCTGCAGGTTTGCAGACGATTGCTGCATTTGGTGGGCGTCTCCATAAGCACGGGACTGTTGCAATTATCCACAACCCATTCCTCCGTCGAGCTGTTGGCAATGTGCACCACGTCAGTGCACAGACGGTCGCTGTCACAGCACCTGCATTCGTTTTCCAAGAGTCGTGGCCGACGGTCCAGCTCCTCCCGAAAGCTGTGTGGATGTCGCAAGCATAGCATGGAGCGTGATGATGCTGATTGGTGATGATATTCTCGCCGGCCGCGGTATGGACAGTATTCATATGCGCTTCTGGTTAGCAAAAGTCTCTGGCAAGATTTGCAATCGCAGCCGGCTAAGGCGGCATCTTCCCCGCTCGACGGCGACCCGAACAACGAAGAATCGGGGCGTCGCTTACGCAGATACGAGTGATGGCTGCGGTTGCTGTAGGAACGGTGCAGGGAAGTGCTGGCTATGTGGACCAGTTTCCGCTTCCTCTCACGACGGCGTTGCAGCACAACCTGCATGTGACGGCGGTGCTCTTGCTCGTCATATGCGTACTTGCCATACAGCTCGTCAGCACGCCTGCGTGGATGAGTGCGATACATTTTAATGGTCGACCCGTTGGACATCTTGGGGTTGGGTGCATTGCGTCTGGGAGTCTGAACTAGGTAGTTGTCGCTTTCATCGGAATGGGAATGTTCATGCCTGTAATCGTACATTCGGGAATTCTCCTCCTCCAGATAGATACTGTTGTTGCGGCGCATCCATTGGCCCACATGTTGTTCGATCTTTTGCGGATCGAAGGTGTCAAGTATTTGATCTAGTCCAGCTGCCTTCCACTTGCGATTGTGCTCCTGGAGAACGGGCATCGTTTGATTGAGAATCTCCTCTAGTTCGGCCGTTTCAGCTTTGTTCTCTCCAGCGCACAAAATCATCGTCAGCTCCGCCTTGCTCATGGCCATTGTTGTATTAATGTTCCCCATGCCCAGGTCCTCTTCCTGCCGGGCATCTTCTTCTGCCTCCTCACCCTCCGGCACATCGGGGTCTATGTCTTCGCCTTTAAACAGATCCTCAAAATCCTCCAAATCAAGCTCTTCGCCATCGTCCATTTCCATGAAGTTCTGCAACAACAAAATCGCTTAGCATTCGGAGCGCAAAGCAGAAATGCAGGAAAGCCTCACCTGTATCATGTTCGC
Source organism: Drosophila subobscura (assembly GCF_008121235.1). Taxonomy (NCBI): domain Eukaryota; kingdom Metazoa; phylum Arthropoda; class Insecta; order Diptera; family Drosophilidae; genus Drosophila; species Drosophila subobscura. The sequence continues at coordinate 21,898,164 of NC_048533.1, read as the reverse complement.
CCAGATTTTGGAGCGCTCGTACACTAGCCTCTCCAATGTTTCTTCGTTCACTACGGCGTGCGACATGTTTGCACATTCAGCTTTATGCTAATTTCGTTTTTTAATAAACAAAAAACAAAGCGGCGCCAGAAAAGAAGCGGTACATTTGAAGTAAAAAAAAGGCTATTATTGTGAACGCGGAACATACCGAAATATACCTTATCTTTTTCAAAAAATACCCAACAAAAAATATTCGTGAAATTGTTTATTCAATTTGCTATTGCAAGCTAGTTGGGAGTCGCAACACTGAGGAGGAGGAATTTGAGGAATACATTTTCTTACGGTTTGGCTCATTACAAAGGGCCCCTTTATTGTATTTTGTGTAAAAAAAATGTTCAACACAGAAGGTATACAAAAAAAATTTTTTTTTACATAGCAACTACATGGTATTTTCACAATTACTACATATCAACAACATATAATGAAGTATGGACCCTATCTATACCCTAATTCCTTTAATGAACGTTACAATTTAAATAATATAATTATAGCAGATTATCTGTCCTGCAAATCCAAGTAAATAGTCATATAAATATTTAAATTACGCGCCTATTGATATGTCTGCGCATGTCAAAGACTCGTCTATATGTACCCACGCACCTATTTTAGTATCATTAGATACATATTACTGGAGAAACTATTTTGCAAGAGCCCCGAATATCATAATTAAAATGAATTCATTTGAAAACACCTTTTTCCGTGGTCCATCACCGTCCTACTCCGATGATGCAAACTCTGAAAATGCTTTGTCGCTGACTCTGCCCATTGGACAAGCAGTTGAGGATAATGATTTTTTCCATGATGATCCCAAGACGGACCCCGTGGACTACTTTGACGAGAAGTTCGACAGCGACAGCTGCTCGCGCTTGCACCCTGGCCAGCATGGGCGCAACTCCTTCGCTTTCTGGACCATTGTGATTATACTTCTGGCCCTGACTGTGGGCAATCTGCTTCTTACGCTGACAATTGTGGGTGTCCTGCGCTTGGGCAAGGGTGTACAAGGTATGGAGCTGATTCCCGAGGTGGATGTCGTCAAGTTCTATGGCTCAACCGATGTGGAGCGCCTTCATACCAACTCAATTGGTCAGCTGCATGGCTTCACGGATGTGCCAGTGACCATCAGTAGTGATATGAGCAACAACAACAAGACCGATGCGGGCGTGCATGTGCGCGTTTTCCGCAATGGAAATGGTGCAGCCAGTGAGCGCGACCGCATCGTCGTCGACAAGGATTCCATTCTCATAGATGCTACAAATGTGTTTGATGTGAAAGATCCCGTCGATCGGCAATCCATTTTTACCACTCATCGTCCCCAGTACAACATCCCGGATGGTGTGGATGCTCTGCAGGCGAAGGTGGTGAGTGCGAGCGGCATCTCCAGTCCCATTGACGTGCCCTTGAATTTGGAGAGCGATGGCCGCATTGTCATCAAGGGGTCTGAGGGTTTGTTCTTCGATGCCGAAAGTATTGATTTACAAGCCGAGCATCACGTCTCCATTAACTCCACCCAAGGCGCTACTGTGCTAGAGGCTGGCACTGGCATATTCCTGGACATGGATCGCATCCCCATTGTCAGCTCCGAGCTGGGCATTCGCACGGGCAGTGTCCAGTACAAGATATGTGTGTGCATGCCACAGGGAACTCTTTTTCGCATAGCCATTCCACGTATCCACAATGGACCGAAGATTTCGTGTGCCCACTTCAATAGCCAGGACGATCCGTGTGAGGTCAATTAATTAGTTGCATTTATTCGAAGCTTATATGTAATCCCAGTAATACAGATAAATACATGAATCATATATCCTTAAATAAAAGTTTACTTAACAGTTTTGGTTTTTATTTTCGAGGAAATGTACAATTTTTGTTGATGGGGAGAAAAGGGAGTTTGGATATGCTTTTGAAAACCGATTCCTACTGTTGTTTTTTCACTTTTAAGGACAGTTAGAACTATTTGTTCCAATTGCTTGCTATATATAATACAGAAATGGTATTCAAATCGCTGCTGTATGAGAATGTACACGTGAATGGGAGTGACAGGGCGAAATATATAATTTCGAATGAAATATTGAACTCTTTTCCGAAACTAACAACAAATACTCGTACAAGAATTCGCGTCTAAAACTACACTAAAATTATTTCGAACGCATTCCTAAGCAGCGTTCGCATTCACTACTCCGGAGCAGCACTCGCAACCGCTCTCACTTTTGAACGGAGCCGCAGCAGAGCCATAGCCGCAAACGGGAGAAAGCCTTAGGCTCTGCTCTGGTGTAGTTTTTTCGGGAGCAATAGCGGATGAGAGCAGAATAATTGAAATTACGGTAAACTACGGCTCTCAGGTGTTTTTGTTGTTGCGTCGATTCTGTGAGCGTTTTCTTCGCACTCTGGTTCATAAGGCACCGTTATGCAGGTTCCTCGCTTGATGAGTGCGAACCAAACGTTCCCAGAAGCCAGCTTTGAGCTATTGCTCCCAAAAAAACTAGAGCAGAGCAGAGCAAGTCCTTTTTAGTTTTTCAGCTATGGCTCTGCTACGGCTTCGTTCAAAGTATGAGAAAAACGAAAGACCACGGAGTAGTGTATCATTTTCAAACGCGGTCCCTAAGTATTCGGCGGTGGGGGATTATGAAGTCGGTTCTTTGAAGTTGTGGGTGGCACCAAGTCTACCAGATTGTCCGGCACCATGCTAAGAAGCTCAGCTTCACTTAGATGCGCCAAACGGCCTTTGCTCTTAGTCGTTGCTGCTAAAATAAATAAATTAAATGAATACGTTTCGCTTATATCGCATTGATTGTTGGAGTCTTACCCGTTGCATATGGCCTGAGTGTGGTTATTGCATCCTCGGGATTGTATTCCTCACTGTCCCCAACCTTCGCCGCAGAGTCCGATTTGTCCTTAATGCTTGCCAGGATCTTTGGAAGATCTGGTGGAAACGATATTCTGGATAGGGCAGATCCCTGCACAAAAAAAAGTAAGCCCCAAATGAGGATAATTGGGTTGGGAAAATGTCAATGAATATCTTACAGAAGGTTCCACATTGAGCAGGTCCTCAATTTCCAATTTCTGTGCAGCGATTTGTTTGTTTAACTCATCCATCTGTCGCGCCAGACTGCTGGCAGGAGCTGGCGCCGTAACACATTCATCGCCGGAACTACCGCCTGGCGAGTACGGTTCATTGGCGTCATCTTTCAGAGCTGGCAACGCTGGCATTGGCACTGCTGGCGGCACAGTTGCAGCTGCATTGTAAGATTTCAAGTAAGTAAATGGATAAACAGTGTATTGTTGTTGTTTCTGGTGCTTACTCTTTCGCATTTTTGCAATGGGTGCTTTGATGATGGCATCAATATCGAACTCGTCATCCTTAGAGCTGGTCGAGTGATTGCTCGGCTTACGTCTGGGACTACTTGGCGGTGTAAATGATGTTGTGCTGCGTGACTTCTTTAATATAAAAAGTGTAAGTGTTTAGAGGAGCATATCTAAAATATCACACCTTAATATACAATTAAAAATACGCGAATATGTTAATTTATATTTATTATAAATATTGTCTGTCTGCTTCGAACAGTAATAATACTTCCTTTTGTCAATGGACACTCAATTCTCCTTACCTTTGCTGCCTTGCTGCTGCTGCTGCTGGTCGCGGGAGCAGACAAAGACGTTGGCAGACAGTGCACCATAATCCCCATCAGTGTATTGGGCCTCTCCGTGTCCTCGTAGAAGGGCACCAGCTCTGTGATATGCTCCAGCACACTGGGCAATTTATCCTTTGATCCCAACGGAAAGATGTAAAAGTCTCGAATCTGATCCGCCTCAGCCTGAATCACACCCAACCGTTGCCGCGAGTCCAGATATTCAAAGAAGTGATCAAACTTTTTAATCTCACTCGGTCCGGATGGGAACAGATTCACTAAGACAACCTCTTTGGTAGGGATCTTATTGATCTTCTTGATGTATTCCCAGACATTGAGGCGTGCTATGCGGCCAATCACATCTAGTTTGACGGGCATTAGCTTGGGCAGTTGATGCGAATTGCTGAGAAGAGGATGTGCCACCACCTGGAAGTTTGCCACATCTATCATGCTGAGGCTGCCGGACCACAGCGTTCGTTTGGGCAGACCTTGCAAATAGCGAGTGTAGCTGTCCACCGGACTAACTGGCGAGGCTGCAGGTGTGGCAGCCTTTGCAGCGACTGTCGTTGAGGGAATAGCCTTGACAGGGTGCTGCTGCTTGGGAGAATTGTCCATGGTCTTTGTAGACTCAAGAGTTTTATCAATCAGGTTATAGGCATGACGAGTGCCTCCTCTGGTCTCCTCTGGCTTCTTTTCTCTAGGCAAGGCTGCTCGGTCATTCTCCTCTCTTCTTTTGGTTGGCGTTGGAATACGTTCATCTCGATCTTTACTACGCTGCTTATCGTGATGACGGTGTGTTCGTTCCCCGCCAGTCTCCACATCGTTGTGGTGCCTTCGGTGTCGCTTCTCAAGGCTGCGCGTTTGACTGCTCGAACGACTGCGACTTCTCTTGTGCTGGTGATGTCGCTTGTGGCTCTTGTGCCGCTTCTCCTTGGACGAACCGGACTTTTCCCTAGAGCTGGCATGCTCTACGCTGACATCCTTGCTGGAACTGTCGTGATCGCTCATCTGAGAGTTGTGCTTTGTGTCCGACTCCAGGAACGACTCTTCAGGCAGAGTTACGTCCAATTTGGGTGCAATCTCCTCCTCCCCTTTGTGGGTTTTCAACACATAGTTCTGCGTACAGGACAACATGTCTAGCTCTGACTTCTTAATAATCTCCAGCTGATGACGCGTCTCTTCCTCCCGCCACTTGGCAAGCTCCTGGCTGGCTAGCTCCTCGGGCGTCATGGCCACCAGTTGCTTGGGCTCCACCTGCTTGGCACAGATCTTCTCGAACAGCGTCTTGTTCTTGCGATCCTTGATGTTGAACATGAGTGAGCGATATTTCGACTTGTACTTGGCACCCACATCACAACCAAACGAATGATACATTTCCGACTCCACACTCTTGACGAACTGCTCCGCCTCAATAGCTGTCAGCCATTGCGTGGTAGTGCTTGAGCTTGAGCCCGGTTCTGCGTCTTGAGCCTCCTTGATGCGCGCCAGCAGCTGCTCCTTGAGCGTGCGTCGCACATTCAGCCGTATGGGCTCGGGCTTGCTGGGAGATCGTGGCGCGACCACGTGGGCCAGCGGTTTGTTGTTATCTCTTTTGGGCAGGGCGTGAATGGGTGGTGTGGCTACTCGCAGCTGCTGTTGGACCTTCGTTGCACTTGTGGGCAGTTTAGTAACCGCTGGGGATGTCTCGGGGGTTGCTGGGGTATCCGAAATCCGTTTGAACTGACGCTTCTAAGGAGACAAACATTCGTGTGAGCGCTTGAAAACTAATAACAAATATTTAAGCTTACCTCTGTGTCTAGGGACTGAAAGCTACCCGAAGGCAGCACCTCAAAGGTGGGATTGTCTTGTAGCCATTTTCTGAAATGCTGAGCTATGGGTGCCAAGTGGCCAGTAATGACACGCCCACTCTTACGCTCAATCACATTAATCTGAAATAATTACAATTGGTTTAGTCTGTTGGTATCGAGTGGGCTGCTTGTAGCTTTTGTACCCGCTCAATTTTCGACACAGCGTCCGCCTGACGCAACACATCCTCAAAGAGATCCTTCTTTTTGTGCCTCTTGGCTGCCTCTGCGCTGTTTGGGGAATTCATTTGCGCTGATTGCATGTCCAACGACATCGGCGACACCGGACTGTCGGGACTCTTGGCAGACGTCTGCGCCTGGACTGCGTTTTGTGCATATTTTCGTATGCATTCATCGCTACAATAAACAGACTGGGAGCCAGCTGTCAGTCGCCTGCAGACCACACAACTGGTGGCACTCGGCGCTCCTAATTTGACAAACTGTAGCTGCTGCTGCTGCTGTGGCTTCTGTAGCATCATTTTACCCGGCGGCTGCTGTTGATTGGTTGGCATTCGCTTGGTCAAGGAACTACGCAAAGGCGCAGTGGCGACAGTAACGCCCATTGGCAGCGTCCGATTGGGCTGTGGAGCAACAGGCTCCGTCAAAACTTTGGTTTCGCTTGAGGTTTCCTCTGTTTGAATGGCCGGCCTCATGATCAACATATCCGTAATCCTTGGTTGGTTCTATGGAATGCAAAGATTAGCGAACTATTGATGGATAATGTAATTAATTTTGCGCTTACCTTTTCCTCCTGCTTCTTAACACATTTGGGACACTTCCACATGATGCTCTTTTGCTCCATTTCAATGCCCATGGATTTGGTGACACCCACACAGGTGCCGTGAAACCAATCCTCACACAAGTCACAGCAAATCATGAACCGATTGTTGTGTGGCTGACGGCAAATGCACCAGAGCCTAAAGCATTTAACATTAACTTAGTCTTTAATTAACTTTAATAATTTGCTTACTTGTTTGGGTCATCATCATCCTCCTGAGATTCTGAGGCTTCGGTGTCATTCGACTGACTCGCATTTAACTTCTTCGTTCTTCTGGGCACAGTCGAGCGTCTCGCCAGGGATGGCTCTCGTGGATTGGCACGCTTTGGCACGACTCCAGGTTTGTGGGGCGTTTGGCTTTCGTTGCTGAAGCTGCTGCTATCCAACGTGACGTCCAGAATCGTCACACTGCTCAGATTCAGATCCCCCGAACTTGAGGCTGCAGAATTTGTGGGCGTGAATTGTGCGCGGCGTTTCGCGCGTGTTGTCGGGGCTTCTATGGGGGGCAGGTAAATGACTCGTCCATTGCCACGCACAACCTTACCCTCGGGACGCATTTGTGCTCCGACTGATGCTGGAGCGGTTACTGCGCTGCTTCTCGATGGTGTGCTGCAGGCCATGGGCATGGGGGTTAGCAGATGGCTGTGCTCGGCGAGAACTGCAGGTGGATGTGGCTGTAAGGCAGAGATTTAGAGTTAAGGTCAAGTCCAAAAGGGAACAGATGGGTTTCTCTTACCTCAGAAGAAGACGTATGCATAATAGAAGGGTGGACCAGTGCCTCAACAGGTGGAGGTAGAGACACAATCGCATCTAGACCGCCAGGGTCGGCGATGGCCAGCACTTGCTTCTCCACCTCAGCCTTAAAGTGCTTATCCTCTTCGATCAGACCAACCACATGCTGCAGGAAGTCAGCCGTGATGGCATCTTCATCTGGAGTATTCAACAGACGGGCAGTGTCCAAGTCAATGGCATCATTATCATCCACTGGCACAACGGCATTCAACAGACCCTGAGTGACCACCGGTTGGACGTAGTCCGTAAAGATTTCGTCTTGTTTTACTGCTGGCATTGATACTGTTGCGGCGACCACTGCTGCTGCTGCTGCTGCTGCTGGTCCCTGATCCAGCACCGATGCCGTACTCTCCAGCATCTTGACCAGTTTTGGTATATTTTCATCTGCATTCACGACTGCTGGCTGCTCGACGAGCGTCGTCTTGAGTAGTTCATCCTTCACTATCGAATCGATGAGGTCCAATTGCTTGTCATTTTCGGCGGCCAGCTCGGAGGAGCTCTGATGCGTTTCGATGACAATCTGTGAGGGCAGCTTATGAGATTGAGCCGTGCCCACGCCGATGGGCATAAAGCCCTTGGCTGGTACAGGAACTGTAACTGCAACAGCAACAGGCGACTGCTGCACATTAGCCGCATAGCTGGAACGCGGAGTGACGGGCGACATGTTGGATCGCTGCCTATGTGGATCGGGCGAAGATTTCATGTTGGCCGCGTGATTCTCGCCCAGCAAACTGTTGAGATTGGTGAAAACTCCCTTGGGGCTAGACGTGTTCTTGTTGATTATAATTTCCTTCACGTCCTGAGGAGGCGGTGTACTGTAGCCACTAGGCGCTGAAGTATTTAAAACTTTTCCCACATGCACCAGCGGTGTCCGACGCACCTTGCCCCCTGTGGACGCCAGTCCGAGCGCTTCGCTGGACAGCGGTGGTTTCCTCATGGCCAGCGTCTGATGGGTTGGTCGTATTTTAAGAAATGAAGTGCTGGTGATTCCTCTGCCCAATGGTATCACAGTGGGCGGCGCCTTTGGGGTTGGCAGTTGAATAATCTGTCCAATCTGCGGCGCACTCTGCTGCTCCTTCCGCTGCGTTGCAGCTGGCTGCATTTGTTCCTTACGCTGTATGGCAGTCTGTGGCAGTTGCTCCTTCCGCTGCGGGGCAGTCTGTTTCACCATCTCCTTCCGTTGCTGGGTAATATGTGGCGATTGCTCCCTGCGCTGCTGGGTAATCTGTGGCGATTGCTCCCTGCGCTGCTGGCTAATCTGTGGCGATAGCTCCCTGCGCTGCTGGGTAATCTGTGGCACCAGTTCCCTACGCTGCGCGGAACTCTGTGGCAATGGTTCCCTACGCTGCGCGGAAGATTGTTGTACTGGATCCCTACGTTGCGGCGTAATCTGTGTCACTAGTTCCCTACGCTGCGCAAGACTCTGTGGCACTGGTTCCCTACGCTGCGGGGCAGTCTGTGGCATTTGCTCCCTTCGCTGCGCGACACTCTGTGGCACTAGCTCCCTGCGCTGCGGCGCACTCTGCGCCACTTGTTCCCTACGCAGTAGCACTTGCTCCTTGCGCCGCTTGAGCTCGGGGAACTGCTGCTGCGGCGGTGCAGGATGTGGTGGCAAGGGTTTCGACTGTCTGGTCGGCCTACTGCTAATCTTTCTCGCCCGTTTCCGCTTGTTGGAGCTGCGACTGTCGTGCCGCATCTTGAAGTCCATATCACTGTCCCTGTCATTGTCCGTGTCCTGAAAATCGTCGCTCTCCTCGCTCATCTCTTCGGTGTCGTACAATTTATCGGCATTCTCGTCCTCTGCGGGATCCGAGCTATCTGCTTCCTCATCATCTTCTATGCTGTCGTCCACGGGAGCCATTACTTTGACGATGCTACGCCCAGACCTTGGCCGGGCACTTAGCATAGAGTTTGTAACAATTTCTCGCCGCTCTCGGGGCAGTGGCAGTGTCGGCGTTGGCTTCGGCTGGTGCTTGCGTGGCAGCGGCTGCTCCTGCTGCGGCGGCTGAACGGGCAGTCGGTGGACCTTGGCTTGCAATGGAGTGAAGGGCATGGCCGGCATTCGTTTTTTGGCATTGATTATTTTCACATTTCCCGGTGATTGCATAACGATTTTCCGACTCTGAGCTTGCTTTTCCATGGCTATTTTCTCGGCTTTCTTGTGGAGTTTCATTTGCTCCAGCGAAGTGAAGGGTGTATAATTGTGATCGTTTTTGATCACTTCCAGGACAGCATCCGTCTCCGGTGTCCTCTTGAATATGGACAAGCCAGCGAGCTCTGTGAATAAAGCGTACTTTAGGCGACACCAAAATGGATTGGTTATTTATTTGATACTTACTTAGGGCATTCTTAACAAGAATGTCGGCAGTGCCCTCGGCATAGAATTGCTCCACACGCAGGCCCACAATCTGCGGCCGTTCTTTTGGTTTGCGTCGCTTCTTCTTTTTGATTACTTTTGGCTTGCGGCCCGGACGCTTTCTGGTTTTGGGAGCCTCCGTTTCGGTCTCTGTAGAGTCATCGTTGACCTCGTCGTCGGTGTTGTTGTCATCATCGGGGGGATTGTGGTCCACCTCGCTTTTGACGTCATCGCCGCCACTTTGGCTCCCATTGTCGCTGTCCCACTCAGAGTCCGTCGCAGCATCTAGGAACTGCTCTAGTTCCTTTAAGCGTTCAGCCTCCTCCTGGTCCACCATGCTAGGCGTGGGCGAAGTGATTCGCACCACGCTGATGGTTGCAATCGATTTTTCCTCTAAGAAATGAAATTGTAGTGGAGCATGTAAGTGTTATTAACCATAAGTGTCCATACCCATGAGGTTCTCCATGGCACGCTCATCGAAAGAGATGCCATTTTTGCTGTAGACTACAACCAGATTTGAATCTCCCTCAGCCGCTCGTCTGGCACTCGGTGCCTCGACGAATACCGAACTAGACATTGTGCTGTCTATTCGTGGGATGGTCAACTACAAACACATTGCAAAACTTTGGCCCACACAACGTTTTCAGTGCTCTATTCTATGGTCTTCGTAATGCTTTGAGGCATTTGTTGTTTTGCTAGTGCCCGCCGCGTTGCGACGCCGACATCCGAATCCGGGTCAGCGTTCGGAAACAGTTGTTAATATGTAATACTATAGTTGCACCACGCCACGAACACGTGCTAGAATATATTGCTTTAGGATCACACTTTAAATGGCTTTTTCTAGCACTAAATTTGTAATTCTACTCAAATTTATTGAAATGAAATTCGCAAAAAATTCTTTACGTGTGACCAGATTGACAAATGCTGAAAAGTTATCGACAATTTCTAGTATTTTCCATTATGGTATTTTCGATAGCAAAAAAGAAAATCCAGATTTTCTATTTATCAGTATTTTCGATTGCACAAAGTATATCGACATTTTCTAGTATTTGGCGTTGTCGGTATTCTTGTATGTAGCCTGTTGCGGTTGACAACAAACAAAGACAGAAACAACAACAAAGTGATAAACATATAATTTACAGCTGCTATTGTTCAGTTTACAGATATCGCTAATCGCCTTGGGGTGGGTAGAAAAACCCATTGCAGCCATACAGTTATTACTCTTTCGTATTCCAAACTCATCGCATCAACATGGCCGCCTTTCAAATGGGAACGGGCTACGCAGTGCCCATGAGCCTGTTTAAAAACAATAGAGATCGCGTTTGCAAAGCTCTGTTGCAACAGCTTCAGAAGAACCTCAAGTTTGACTCGGGCAACCTGCTTGTGCTGCTGGAGGGAGGCAAGGATAAGAGTTTGTACAACACCGACGTGGACTATGTGTTCCGACAGGAGTCATATTTCCAGTATCTGTTTGGAGCCAAGGAGCCCGGCTGCTACGGCATCCTCACAATTAACGTACGGACGGGAGGTGTCGCCAGTGTTCTCTTTGTGCCGCGCCTACCCGAGGAGTACAGTACTTGGATGGGCGAGCTGCTTACACCAGCTGAATTTAAGGCCATGTACGAAGTGGACGAGGTCTACTATCTGGATGAACTCACTGACTATCTGGAGAAGGCAGCACCCAAGCTGATACTTACGCTCAGTGGCACCAACAGCGATAGCGGCCTCACCATGCAGCCACCCGAGTTCGATGGCAAGGAAAAATATGTGACCGACTGCGACCTACTCTATCCCATATTGTCCGAATGCAGAGTCATCAAGTCTGCCGAGGAGATCGAAGTTCTGCGCTATGTGGCCAAGGTCTCGTCGGATGCCCACATTAGGGTCATGAAGTTTATACGCCCTGGCAAGATGGAGTTCGAGGGGGAATCACTGTTCCTCCATCACGCCTATTCCGTGGGTGGTTGCCGTCATGCCTCCTACACATGCATCTGCGGCAGTGGCACCAATTCGTCAATTTTGCATTATGGCCATGCCGGCGCCCCCAACAGCCGACCCATTCAGGATGGTGAAATGTGCTTGTTTGACATGGGAGCCAACTATTGCGGCTATGCGGCAGACATTACCTGCACTTTCCCGGCCAACGGCAAGTTCACGGATGACCAGAAGTTCATTTACAACGCTGTGCTGGATGCTCGCAACGCCGTGGCCGAAACAGCACGCGATGGCGTGTCGTGGGTGGACATGCACAAGCTGGCGGGCAAGGTATTGCTGCAACGTCTCAAGGCGGGTGGCATGCTTCAGGGCGATGTCGATGAAATGCTCGAAGCTGGACTCTCCGCTGTCTTTCAGCCGCACGGCCTGGGTCACCTGATTGGCCTGGATGTGCACGATGTGGGCGGCTATTTGCCCACTGAACCAAAGCGTCCGAATGAGCCGTGGCTGAGCAAGTTGCGCTTCGCTCGTGTCCTCCGGGCTGGCATGTACGTTACCATTGAGCCGGGCTGCTACTTCATCAAGCGACTGATGGACGGCGCTCTGGCCAATCCAGAACTAAGTAAATTTATCAATGTGGATGTCTTCAATCGTTTCCGCAACTTTGGCGGTGTCCGCATCGAGGATGATGTTCTCATTACCCAGAATGGCATCGAGAATTTTGCAATTGTTCCAAGGACCGTTGAGGAAATCGAGGCAACCATGAGCTCCGACTAGCTCAGTGAAGGTTGAAGGTGTATCTAATGCACACAGTATACAATATCTATATAAAATATTGTCATAATCAAATTATGGTTAACCAATAAATACATTTCTTGTGGGATATGATCGATAAAATCGAAAATTAATTGTAATTTTGTATGCCATTTAAATTTACGGTTTTTTTAGTGTTGAACAATGAAATGTGCTTTTCCTTTGAGATTCTGTGGGTCGCAATGGAAAATCTCTTTAAACATCATTCAAGTGAAAAGTAATTGCTGTGCTTATACTCAGTTCAGGCACTGTACACGCTATACACACATTTAGGAATGTAATCGCTTATCACAAAACCCAGATTGATATCAAGTTTCGCGTTTGTTTATTGGCCAACAGTGTTAACAATGTGAACGACAGAGAGAGAGAGAGAGAGAGCGAGGGAGGACAGGAGGGGGCTGGGAGCGGCAGCTGGTTTAAGCGAAAAAAGTCGAATGTCTTTCAAGCGTTTACTAATCTATGTACAAGCTGGGGCGACTGTGTGTTGCCGTGATGTGTACATTGCCCCGATTGCTCGGGTTACATATACTTCTTGGCGTGTCCATTGCGTTGCTGTTGCTTTAGTTGAGCATGTCCTCCGTTGCATGTTCCGTTCTCGGTCAGATTGTCGCTGCCAGGATCTCCGCCGCACTCATGTACCTCGATAAGCTCGACAGCGCTTTGACGTGGAAACCAGCCACGAGTATGACCCCTACGCTGATGCTTTTTGTCACCGCGTAGCTCCTGCTTGGTGAGTTCCCGCTCGCCAAAGAGCCAATGCTTGCGAAAGCGCGTCACCTTAATTATGTCACCTGGCTGCAGGCGTATACGCGGTTCATCCGTGCAGGGAGCACCCATGCATACGCTCCAACCCTGTGAACAAACGGGCAGCCAGCGACCCGTAACGGGACTATGACACTTGTAGGTACGTGTCCGGGCTCGCTTTTCCTCCTTTTGCGCCAGCTGCTCTCGCTGGTGGAGGGATAAGAGAAACGGGATTTAAAATTCAGCATCTGTCTTGCGTCTGGCCACACTTACTGTCAATGTGTACTGATCACAGCCCTGTGCCACGGGCCACTCGATGCCGTCGCCGAGTTTTTGGCATTCGTCATTGAACACCTGCTTCAGATTGAGCCGCCAGCCCAGATCGTATGGATAGATAAAACTGTCCACTTCCTCGCCATTCGCATAGCGGCGGTACTGTGCCTTCTCGACTATCCAGATTTCAATGCCCGTCTGATTGGCGACAATCGTCTTTAGTTGAATGAACAGCAGCATGCCCAGGCCAATGACCACGCCAATGGCCAGGCCCATGCCTGTGATGCACAGTATGATGCTGACCACTGTGAACTGTACGCTGGCCAGGTGCACCAGTCCATGGGTCAGATAATAGTAGCGATAAATTCCACGATAAAACGATCCGCACAGGATGACAGTGGCCTGCATGCTGCCCAATATGGAGAAGAGCAGGAAATACGAGAAGTAGGCATGATTGGCCCAGCCGACACAATGGTTGATCCACGGGCAGTGATGATCCATCTTCTTGACGCAGCGGTTGCCTAGATAGAAGAGAAATGATTAAAGTTCTTGCTTTGTGGGTGCGAGGATCGACCTACACTTGCGACAGTGATGGGAGCGTGGAGCTTTGTAGCCATCGCACGTCTTGCAGTACTGCAGGTGCTCTGTGTCCTTGGGCTCCTGCCAAAAATATGGATATTAAATATATGTATATATGCGTGATTAATGCACCCTGTCGCTAAACTACGGCTTACAACAGAAAACTTAACGACGCACAGCTCATTAGCTGCCGCCCCTCTTGTGTGTCTGGGACCTGCCTACAAAACATTTATGCAAATTTCAGGTAATTGCATTACCCGGACCCGGAGTGGACTGCGTTCGCGTGCAGGGCATGGCCGTTAAGTCGCTCCATAAATTATTTGTGGGCCACCGCGTCATGGCCAAGGAAAAAATTAATGTGCGCCGAAAAACGTTACCGGGTTCGGGTCCTGGCCCAGCACGACATTTACGCGATTCAAAACACACGCCACAGCAGGGCTGGCTGTTGGCCCATTTTGCTTGAATACAAATAAAGCAAAGAAATTCCCTAAGTGACGGCCAAGTGTTGATGGCACCCCTGGCTCGACTCTCCGTTCTCTTCTTCTCCTTTCATTTGTGTGCTAAACTAGAACTTCCGCTACAGAATGACGATGCACAATGCGGACCACGAAATCCACAGTCCACACTTCGTGTCGGTTCAACAATTTGTTGGGCGCCAATTGGTGGTTGGAAAAGATCAAAAAGGTAACAGGTGTTCGGGAAACACCCCTCCAGGCCAGCTCTAATCGTGTCAAAACAAAATGTATTCTTTTATTGTTATTTACCTTTGGCTGCCACTGTCTGGGCAATAGGCCGGGACCTGTAAGTGTGGCCATGACGTAATTGAATGTCGCCAGTGTGGAGAGCATTAGGAACAAGGCCTGATGGGCAAAGCCAGCGAATGATTCATTTGGCGGCCACCACATCGAGTTCATGTAGAGCGTTGTCAGCGTTATGCACTTGATAATGCCTGCAAAACGGGTCAAATAAAAGATAAACATGTTAAAATAAAATTTGTTATTATTATTCAGCTTATTTCAGAGTTAGGGACTGAACCTGGTGGTGGGTTATTCTTCGCTTCGTTGCGTGTATAGGAAATGAAACTCATTATTTCGTTTATGGCCAACCTTTTGGGTTGATTAAGCGTAACCGCGCCCCAGCAATGAGTGCCTCCGGTCTGGCCAGGGCCCATCCCTACTCCTGGCCATAAGCCAGCAACAAGCAGCCGCCGTCCAATTTAGACATTAAGGCTGAAGGCACACAATTACAATTGTACATCAAATTCGATATCAAAAATTTCCGTCTACTTGTACTGCCAACCGGAAGTCTTACGGTCGTTTCACCGTCTCTGCCTCGCCAAAGGACCAAATGGTCAATTTGCACGCTATACTTGGACTGCGTGAAATTTCCGATAGCACAGGAGCCAACGACACTTTGAACAAGAAGAAATAAAAACCGAAAATACATGCAACTAAAACGCAATTAGCGCAGCACATTAGGAAAATTAAAAGGCAAAGTTGCTGCCGGCTTTGTGACACTCGATTGGGGGCTCCGTGCAGCGGATGTGTGGCGTGCCGGACCCTCTCTGTGACCCGTCCATCATAGCAATTTGAAACGCGATATCTCGATCCAGACATATACAAAACGCGGGCGTTGCCTTGTGGGCGTTTGCAAGACCCACCCACGTCTTAGAAAGAGTAATTGAAGCCTTGTTATGTGCTATTTGTGGCCGTCTGTCTGTCCAGTCCCCCGAGCAGTTCATTCACTTCACTTAGAGCCAATTTGCAAACTTTTCTTTTTAGCTTGTTGCTGACAACCAAACTGCAAGCTGCTCTCTTTACACGGGCCAATGGTTCTTTCGGTCGTACTTACTCAGGGCTGTGATTGGGCCCCAATGTATAAATCGGCGAAAGCCGGATATTTCAGCATTCATAATTTTTAAATATCGCGTTGGCGTCCAAAATGGTAGTGAGGAAAGGTAAACAAAAAAATAGTTGTAAAAACAGATAAGTGTGACCGAATTTGGTAGGCAAATATATACTGTACCGCCGAAAAATACTATAGCAAATAATTTGGTATACGCACGTGCAAAGCTTGAAAAATACTATCCATTCTATTTCTAGTGTTCGTTCGGCAAACAACTGTTTTTTGAGTTCAAAATTTTCAGTAACTTTTTTATAATATTCATCAACACAAAACTGAAGTACCTGGTCAATGCGGACTCATCTCTGCGACCAACCAATTTCGCAGTAGCTATTAAATATCAAAAAAAAAAAAAATACTATCAATAATTTAATGTGCAAACTTGTAAAAGAATTTCTGACAATAAAACGAACGGAAAAGTCATTATAAAATCAAATAAAAGTCCTTTTCAATTATAGAAAGCCCTTTTTGAACCATGTGATTGAAAAAGTAGAGTGGAATACCACTTCCGATAACAGCGATATGCACAGTGTGGCCGTTAATTTCCCGCTTTAAATTCATATACAAAATTTACTTGTTGGCTACAATCTCGTACTTAATACCATGTTCGTGCTTCTCCAACTCGCTGATAAGGCTTGTCTTGGAAAATGCGGCTCCTGGTGGCAGGACTCCGCCTGTGCTGGGCATTTTATCGCTCTCATTCAGAATGGTCTTTGCCGTGGACAACAAGGCGACACAGGCGGAACCGTAGGCAGGGTTAGGACCCGTTATTTGTACTGTTAAGGTTTTGGAGAGTGGTGTGGAGCTTTCGACCAGCTTCTGTGATTTGGGCCATCCGGTGGCTTTCATTGTCATCCTAAAGAACGTGCGCTCCATGCGCGCCTCGCTAGGACCGTCCCGAGATGCCATACCGCCGGAAAAGAAGCTTGGATATTTGAGCAGCAGCTGACGACCTAACGAAAACTTGGCCAAGATTCCAATAACAGCAGCTAAGAAAACAACAACGCCAGCGACCCACCGCGAGGGATACAACATGTAGGCTTGCATCTGAACCGGACGTTTCTTCTCATTCTCGTAAAGGTAGCGCTGCGAACGCATCACCACAGGTAGGTCCGGTTCCGGGAAGGGCAGGATCACTTTACCCACCTCATTCGCAATGGATAGTGCCGCTCGTGGCTTCAGCTCGGGATGGAATTTGGGCAGACGGTCTGGGAAAAGCTTCCTGCGTATCGCGATTGACTCGCTCCTGTTCGCGATGGCGTGAATGGCACTCTCCCAAGTGCCAGTGTTGACGGAAGCGCTGCCCGTACCTTTGGTACCGCCCTTGACTCCAAAATGGACGAAATTCTCCACCGAGTTAACAACTCCATCAAAGTTCTTCTCTACGAAGACAACGCCCAAGTCGGCGGGAATGGAATCGAAGCCACAGGCGCTGATTACGTACACTCCACGCTCCCTGGCAAGATCGTTGTACTTCAGCTGTATGGATTCCATATACTGAGGCTCACCGCTAACGTCGACGTGATGTGTGCCTGACTCAATACAGGCTTTTACCACATTTTCACCAAAAAAGCGATACGGCCCGGCAGTGTTCACCACAATGCGGCAACGCTGTGCCATTTCCAAAAGTGACGCCTCATTGTTCACATCGGCTATGATGATGGGTGTCTGCGAAAGATCTGTCTTGGTCTTTGCACTCATTTCCTTAAGCACCGACTGAAGTTTTTCCTGGTTACGTCCAGCGATGCCCCAGCTCAGTCCCTTGAGAACGGACACAGCTTCCAGGACGGTGTATTTGCCGGTAAAACCGGTGGCACCAAAAATAATGGCATCCAATTTCTTAGCTTCCATTGTGTAGGGGTCACTGCAAAACTACGACGAATATATAATTAGTTGCTTAGTAATTGCCTATCAGCTCGAAATGATTTGCTCCTTTTTGGTGTTCTTGCCGTGTTCGACAACCGAATAGTTATTAGTAACGATCAGGCTAGACAAGTGTATTTATTCCTCTGATAACAAGGCGGCACCGGTGACTCCACAAAATAAAAGCAACTTTTGCCCAGGTGATTAGCTGTTAAAAACACGGTGGCTAATGATAACATGATGATGAAGTTCCGTCATCGATGGCACTCAATACCCATCGATATTTAAATGCATTATTTTTATATATTATGTTTTATAAATGAAATTGTAACCAAAATAAGAGCAATTAGGTTGTAGAAATGTGGGAGTGGGACCGAATTGGAGAGACAAATATATACCGCCAAAAAATACTATAAAAAATAGTTTGGTATACGAACGTGCAAAGCTTGAAAAATACTATCAATAATTTAGTGTACAAACTTCTGAAAGAATTTCCGACAATAAAACGAACGGAAAAGTCATTATAAAATTCTCGAAAAAGTGGAGTGGAATACCACTACCGATAACAGCAATAGCCACATTGTGGCCGTAATTTGCGATATGTATGTATGGAAATGTAAACATTCGAATTAACTTTGTTGCTGTGGTTTATTATGAAAATCCAAGTCCCGCTTTAAATACATATACAAAATTTACTTGTTGGCTACAATCTCGTACTTAATACCATGTTCGTGCTTCTCCAACTCGCTGATAAGGCTTGTCTTGGAAAATGCGGCTCCTGGTGGCAGGACTCCGCCTGTGCTGGGCATTTTATCGCTCTCATTCAGAATGGTCTTTGCCGTGGACAACAAGGCGACACAGGTGGAACCGTAGCCAGGGTTAGGACCAGTTATTTGTACTGTTAAGGTTTTGGAGGGTAATGTGGAGTACTGGTCTGTGCTTTCGGCCAGCTTCTGTGATTTGGGCCATCCTGTGGCTTTCATTGTCATTCTAAAGAACGAACGCTCCATGCGCGCCTCGCTAGGACCGTCCCGAGATGCCATACCGCCGGAAAAGAAGCTTGGATACTTGAGCAGCAGCTGACGACCAAAGGAAAACTTGGCCAAGATTCCAATAACAGCAGCGAAGAAGACAACAACGCCAGCGACCAACCGCGAGGGATACAACATGTAGGCTTGCATCTGGATCGGACGTTTCTTCTCATTCTCGTAAAGGTAGCGCTGCGAACGCATCACCACCGATCGATCCGTCTCCGGAAAGGGCAGGATTACCTTACCCACCTCATTCGCAATGGATAGTGGCGCTCGTGGCTTCAGCTCGGGATGGAATTTAGGCAGACGGTCTGGGAAGAGCTTCCTGCGTATCGCGATTGACTCGCTCCTGTTCGCGATGGCGTGAATGGCACTCTCCCAAGTGCCAGTGTTGAGGGAAGCGCTGCCCGTACCTTTGGTACCGCCCTTGACTCCAAAATGGACGAAATTCTCCACCGAATTAACAACTCCGTCAAAGTTCTTCTCTACGAAGACAACGCCCAAGTCGGCGGGAATGGAATCGAAGCCACAGGCGCTGATTACGTACACTCCACGCTCCCTGGCAAGATCGTTGTACTTCAGCTGTATGGATTCCATATACTGAGGCTCACCGCTAACGTCGACGTGATGTGTGCCTGACTCAATACAGGCTTTTACCACATTTTCACCAAAAAAGCGATACGGCCCGGCAGTGTTCACCACAATGCGGCAACGCTGTGCCATTTCCAAAAGTGACGCCTCATTGTTCACATCGGCTATGATGATGGGTGTCTGCGAAAGATCTGTCTTGGACTTTGCACTCATTTCCTTAAGCACCGACTGTAGTTTTTCCTGGTTACGCCCGGCAATGCCCCAGGTCAGCCCCTTGAGAACGGACACAGCTTCCAGAACGGTGTATTTGCCGGTAAAACCGGTGGCACCAAAAATAATGGCATCCAATTTCTTAGCTGCCATTGTGTAGGGGTCACTGCAAAGCCACGACGAATATATAATTAGTTGCTTAGTAATTCCTTATCAGTTCGAAATGGTTCGCTTCTTCTGGTGTTCTTGCCGTGTACGACAGCCGAATAGTTATTAGTAGCGATCAGACTATACAAGTGTATTTATTCCTCTGATAACAAGGCGGCACCGGTGACTCCACAAAATAAAAGCAACACCTCTTGCCCAGGTGATTAGCGATAAAAAGCACGGTTGCTAATGATAACATGATGATGAAGTTCCGTCATCGATGGCACCCAACACACATCGATATTTGAATGTATTATGTTTATATATTATGTTTTATAAATGAAATTGCAACCAAAATAACAGCAATTAAGTTGTAGAAATCCTGCTGTGAGGGCGCCTGAGACACATAACTCTGCATTGAGGCATTGCCCCGCAAATCGGCGTTGGAGTTATTCGTTGGAATTGGCTCAAATGTGTACAGCGCGCGAAAGCCAATGGCCACAAAGCGATCGTTGGAGTGCAGTGTCACCCGAAAGAAATGACCATCCGAGCGCATTTCAAAGTCCTGCAGCTTGCCACAGTATTTACTGTACTTGCGATCTGTGCTCATGAAATTCGAAAACTCCACATAATCGCTGGCGGTCTGATGATCACAGCTGTAAAGAAACCACATTGTCAACACTGACACACAAAAGCAAATAAAGCGAAAGTGAACCTACGCGCCAATGCCCTCCACATCAAAGTAAGTAAAATGTACCACAACTCGTTCGTCTCTGCCGGCGTAGAAGTAATAGTTGCATACCACGTTCTCCAAATAAAAGCCAGGGAAATTGGGAGAATGGAAGAGCCCGCTGATGCGTTCGCTGCTGTTGTAGACGAAAGTGCATTCCTCGCCCTGTTGGACGCCCGACATGATACCAAAATCTATAAGAACGTTAATAGATTATACATAGATTACGCCAAATAGATTTTGTCTACTAACTTGTTAGGAACCTGTACTCCGCACGAAATCCGTAATATTGCACCTTGTTGGTCATTTCAGGTGGATACTTTCCAAAGTACTGCATATGGATCTGCGGGCCATTCGACATCAGAGGTTTGGGCAGAAACGCACCACAGACAAGCTCACGTGTCTCGTATCTGCCGCGCACTTCAATCATCACGTGGAGGGCATCATTTGCCTGGCATTCGGTGGAGTTTTCGTGTATGGTTGGTATATTAAAGTCATGAAAGCGGATTTGAATGCGTTCGGGCGGTTGCGCTTCAAAATCGTAGCGGCAGAGAATGTTTCTCGTGCCAGTGTTGGCAACGCCAAAGTTCTTGCTGTAGAACAGCTGATTTGACTCGAATGTTCCTGATTTGTTTACACGCGAATCGTACGTGTGCTGGCATTTCTCTGTAAAATTTTGTTATATAGATGTTTTATATTATATGTTGAGTCTGGTAAAGGGGAAGAGTCATATTCGGTTGTTAGCTCGTCTTGGCAGCAGCATCATGGGCAGCAAGCAGACGGAGAATGAGGACAATAAATTGGACACATTTCGGCGCGTTTGTGATGAAATAGCGGCAGAGTCAAGCTACCTAAAGAAAGTGGACAAACTACAGAATTTCTTTGAAAAGGGCACCAGTGGCACTGGCTTCGAGGGCGACACATTGCTGTGGGTGCAGTTTCTGATACCAGTAGCCAACCAGCGTGTCTACAATTTGCAGAACAAGGCGCTGATTAAGCTATTCTCACGCATTTTTAATGCCAACCAGCAGCAAATGCATCTCGATCTCGAGCAGGGTGAGCTTTGCACTTAGTAGTATGATGCGAAAAATGTTAATAATACTTTTTTCCTATATACTCCCCGCAGATGGTGACGTGTCCGAGACTCTACGCAAGCATTTTGCTGACTCAACCAAACTCAAACCGCAGAAGCAAAGCAAACTTTATTTGCAGGAAGTGGAGAGGCTGCTCACCCAGCTCGAGGAGCGCACCAAAGAGGATGAACAAACGGAACTTTTGCAGGAGCTGTGCAAGAAGGCAACCGACTTGGACTTGCGCACCTTCATTCGACTGATTAAACAGGATCTGCGCATTAATGCACGCGCCAGACACATTCTGGATGCCTTTGGCCCACTCGCTTATCCCGCGTATCAATCGTCTCGCGATCTGTCAGCCATTGTGGAACAGTTTGCGGACAAAGGAAACAAGGCCTGGGCGCTCAGCAAAGTGAAGCAGACTAAGAAAATTGGATTGAGCGGCAGTGGGATTCAAGTAATGACTCCAATATCGCCCATGCTGGCCAACGCCTGCAAATCTGTGGAGGAAGCGTTCAAGAAGAGTCCCGGCGGGCTGTACGGTGAAGTCAAATACGATGGCGAGCGCGTGCAAATCCACAAGCAAGGCACCGAATTCAAGTTCTTTAGTCGCAACCTGAAGCCAGTGATGGACCACAAAATCAAAGCTCTAAAGGACTATATACCGCGAGCCTTTCCCGGCGCGGGGGATATGATTCTCGACTCTGAGATTATACTGGTGGACACAGAGACGGATGCCATGCTGCCCTTTGGCACTTTGGGTGCGCACAAGAAGCAGACGTACGCTAATGCTTCGGTTTGTCTGTTTGTCTTCGATTGCATACTCTACGATGGAGACGACTTGACGCAGCTGTGAGTGCAGAACAGATCCTCCATCCAGTCCCTACAATAACCGCTTTTCCCTTTTGCTCTTAGTGAGTTCCATAAACGTCGCAAGATACTCGAGGAGAACATCAAGCCCTTGAAATCGCACGTGCAGCTGTCCGAGTCTCAGTTTCTGAAGACCAAGAACGAGCTGGCCATGATGACGGCCAAGGTTTTGCATGCCAATCTGGAGGGTGTGGTGCTGAAGAGTCCCAATGGCAGCTACCAGCCGGGCAAGCGCAACTGGCTGAAGGTGAAAAAGGATTACCTCTTCGAGGGTAAAATGGCAGACACAGCGGATCTCGTGGTGCTGGGCGCGTGGTTTGGCTCCGGGAAGAAGGGCGGCGTGCTCAGCATCTTTCTGATGGGTTGCTACGATGAGCGCGATCATCTGTGGAAAACTGTGACGAAGGTGCACTCTGGCCTGGACGATGCCACCAACGAGGAGATGCATGCCACACTGATGAAGCTAACGGAGCGTGCCGATGCCAGTAAAACACCCAATTGGCTGCTGTGCAAAAAGTCACTGGTGCCCGATGTCCTGGCCAAGGATCCGGCAAGCATGCCAGTGTGGGAGATAACTGGCGCTGAGTTTACCAAATCCGAGGCACACACAGCGTCCGGCATCTCCATACGCTTTCCCAGAATAACACGTTTGCGTAGCGATAAAACAGCGAAGGAAGCGAATGATTTGGCCCATTTGGAGGACCTGTACGAAGCCTCCAAGAAGAGCGTCAATGTGGATCTGCTGCTGGCCAATTGTGATAAGGGTGCGCTCGATGCGGAAAAGACGCCAAAAAAGATAAAGCCAGACGCCAATGCCCGTTCAAGCAGTAACAAAAAGCTAAAGAGATCCCCCATTGAATCGGACGATGACGAGAAGGCAGGTCGGGCGCCAACGAAGACCAAACGCAAGATACCAAAGCTAGAAAGTATTTCACCATCACAAAAGGGCCTCAAAGATTATTTCAAATCCAGCAAAACAGAAGTAAAAACTGAAATAAAACAGGAGGAAAAGCCATCGGGTTCCAAGCAAGTGGAGAGCCAGTTATTTGCGGGTCTGTTGGCTCAATTTGAGATGAATCGCGAACTGAATAAAGTTAAAGATGAATTTGTGAGGCACGGCGGTTCGCTCACAACGGATACAAAAAAAGCCGATTTGGTTTTCTACGATAACGATGCAGAAAAGGCTTTGGATTTCGACAAACTGAGGTACTATTTCATGTATTTTATGGGTTCTTGCTTTGTAAACAAATTGAATGTTTTCCGCAGGTCTCTTTACCGCCGCAGCTGTCGTCATCTCAATGTGCGCTGGCTCCAATCATCCATTGAGCATCAGAGTCGGCAGCCCTATCCACTTTATGCTGTATTGCTGAAGCGTTGCTGAGTTTTGCATTTGTTTTGAACCATTTCAACATACAAGTATGTTAGATTAATTGATGAAATTATATACTAGATATGTATGTTTATCAAAAGCGGTGCACGATTTCATACAGCGGCGACACCACGCAAAGCTCTGTTTGAAAGCTTTGCGCGGTGTCTAATAAAAACAATTCCAGTTGTTTGGTGGCGTCGCAGTTATAATTTGAACGCTGGAATCAACGAACGCGCACTGCTTGCTCCCACGCCCGTACTGAGATCATCAGCGAAATGTTATTAGAATTTCTGGCACTGTTTGGCATTGCCTTTGCGCTGTTCTATCGCTGGGCAACGGCAAACAATGACTTCTTCAAGGAGCGCGGTGTTAGCTTTGCCAAGCCAAAGCTCTATTTTGGCAACATGGCACAAATGTTTCTAAAACAAAAGGCCATGTTTGATATCGTGTGTGATTTGTACAACAAAGGCGGCAGCAACAAGTGAGTGTGAATCCACATCTAGTTAGTTAATTCAAATCAACGCACTTTGAACCTATTAAGAGAATATAAATAGATACACACACTTATGGGTAGTGATGTGTAAATCAACATACAACTGTCAAGGTCAATCGATCGTGTGTATCTACGAATAAATATGGGCTGGGTGCGGTCACGTTTGGAGAAATTACATATTGTACCTGCATATATAGCAAACAAATGCTGATGATTTCTTAACGAAATGTGTGAAATTATCAGGCCCAAACAATGTACTTCAGGCATATGGTGGTGGCAAATAGTTGAGATAATTTTTAATCAGTTTATCAGTCGAGTTGATTTGAATGTTATCAATGTGTGGAAACGCTTTGCTAGGTACAAAGGCATAACAAAGCTAATGCCAGGTGTACACAGATAATTATATACACAGATACAGGTTTTGTTTTATGTCTGAAATTTAATCAATTAACTAAAGGAATCAAAGCACATCTAAGACCAGTTAGAATTCCAGCAAACTTTTGATGTTTTAGCTAAAAAAAAATGTTTATCAATTTCTAATCTAATTTCACATGACAAATTGGCGTACAATTATCAGTGCAAACGTTTATCAGTCAATAACCTTGATTACTTTATTTTCCCGCAGAGTTTTTGGCATCTTCGAGCAGCGCCAGCCACTGCTGATGATCCGCGATCCGGAACTTTTGCGGCAAATAACCATCAAGGACTTTGATCACTTTATTAACCATCGCAATATCTTTGGCACCGGCACCGACGATGATCCACATGATATGAGCAATCTCTTTGGCAGCTCGCTCTTCTCCATGCGCGATGCACGCTGGAAGGACATGCGCAGCACTCTCAGTCCCGCCTTTACGGGCAGCAAAATGCGACAAATGTTTCAGCTTATGAATCAGGTGGCCAAGGAGGCGGTGGATTGCCTGAAGCCCGCGCAGACGGCAGCCGGAGAAGGCACGGATCTGGACATGAAGGATTACTGCACACGCTTCACCAACGATGTGATTGCCTCCACGGCCTTTGGCCTGCAGGTGAACTCGTTCAAGGAGCGCGACAACACCTTCTACTCGATGGGCAAGAAGTTGACTACATTCAGCTTTCTGCAGAACCTCAAGTTCATGATATTCTTTACACTCAAGTCGTTGAATAAGGTTTGTGGTTGGATAATGGAACGCCGAAAACAGATCTAATAATTCGTTCTCCCTTTGCAGTACCTCAAAATTGATCTCTTTGACAAGAAGAGCACAGAATATTTTTGCCGTTTGGTTCTGGATGCCATGAAGTATCGACAGGAGCACAACATTATCCGCCCCGACATGATCAACATGCTGATGGAGGCGCGCGGTCTGTTCCAGACGGACAAGACCAAGACGACGGTGGTGCGCGAGTGGAGCGATCGCGACATTGTGGCTCAGTGCTTTGTCTTCTTCTTTGCCGGCTTTGAGACCTCCGCGGTGCTTATGTGCTTCACGGCCCAGGAGCTGATGGAGAACGAGGATGTGCAGCAAAAGCTGTACGAGGAGGTGCAGCAGGTGGACATCGATTTGGATGGCAAGGAACTAACATACGAGGCCATCATGGGCATGAAGTACTTGGATCAAGTTGTCTCCGAGGTGCTGCGCAAGTGGCCCGCAGCCATAGCCATAGATCGTGAGTGCAACAAGGACATAACCTACGACCTGGATGGCCAGACCTTGGAGATCAAAAAGGGTGACTACATCTGGCTGCCCACCTGCGGCTTCCATCGGGATCCCAAATACTTTGAGAATCCCAGCAAATTCGATCCCGAGCGCTTCAGCGATGAGAACAAGGCCAACATCCAGCCATTCACATATTATCCCTTTGGCCTGGGACAACGCAACTGCATTGGTGAGTGGGAGTCAGTCCTTTAACTTGCAGAAAGTTATCTTAATTTTTGTTTTTTAGGTTCCCGCTTTGCCCTGCTCGAGGCCAAGGCTGTCATTTACTATTTGTTGAAGGAATATCGCTTTGCTCCAGCCAAGAAATCCTGCATTCCCCTGCAGCTGGCCAGCAATGGCTTCCAGCTGACGCCCAAAGGTGGATTTTGGGTCAAATTTGTTCCGCGCAATTAATTTCTATGCTGTGCCACAATGCTTGTTATAATTATTAAATATTTGCCTAAAAGTATGCAGCGTTATTTTGTTACTGTTACCGCCAGCAAGCCTGAGCGATCGAAGCTCTGTAAAGTAAAAGATTTCTTAATTTCTGTACTTCACTTTCTGGTAGATGGCAAGGGGTTCATCTGTGACATGAATTCTCCCTGAATTACAATTCTAAAAGTTTTTTGGACGAGAATGCGTCTATATATTTGTTCGTGGAACCTCCTACGATAGCTGCCTGTTGCCTGCCTGGTTGCTGTTCTCAATTTCGCATTAAAAGTGCCTTAAATTTCGGTTGAAAATGTAAGAATAGAATAACGGCTATGACTTTTATTTATAAATAAAACAATGGCGCATCTTTGGGCTCTGATTTACGTAGACGCCTATGTACACACACTCTGCTCAAATGTGAAGTATTTGCTTGGTTAGCTAACGAAATTCGTACACTCGGTAATCCTAAAGATCCAGAGGTGTATTCTCTGAACGGAGGCAAATGGAACATAGAAAGATTTTCGGTAAGTAAAAGTGTAACTAAAGTTTCTTTAGCGTGAAAAATAATATAATTTTCATTGAGAAATGGATGCACTGTCTGTCCGTTCATCTTCCCTGCACGTGCAGTGATTTGTGCAACTGGAATGCACACATGTTTGACCAAACTGAACCTTAAAAGATATTCAAATCCACACTATGATTACGCTGTGCACTGTGCAATTTTAACTGACTTCAATTTGCACCTTAATATTGCGATTTACTGTGTATAAAGGGGGCTTGCCTGCAGTCAAAGCATTCATTAATCGAGAGACACCTTGTTTTTTTTCTTCAGAATTACGGGAGCGCAGCACTCACCATACGAAGTGCTTATTTGCTTTTGCCCACAAAGATAACTACCGGGTTTTTGTGTGCGCTTATCTCCAGCCTCGGCAAATAGGGAATGGGCCAAAGTTACAGCGTTTTTCAATTAGTCAAATGTGGCAGGTCCAAGCTAAGTTGGGTCTGGCATGGAGTGCGCTCACCCTCCCAAGGGTTCAAAGGGTCGCAATGCCACTTGACACGGGCCATGCAAATTCGCACATGAGCCAGAACCAACAAGTTCCAATTTCTAAACAGGGGTCAGGGCTAAGCAGGGGATAAGAAATTATTTAACGAGTCTCTCTGGAAACAACCCATAATAATATATGAGAATGCGCTTTGCTTTGCTTTGTTTTTGGTTCATCGATCAGCGGTTTGGCTATAAATACGGAGTGAAAATTCTAAGCAACTCTCATTCAAGCAGCAGTCGCGTTCGGCCCATCAATTCTTGGGAATACGTTTAAAAAACATAGAAAATATACATAAATATATATTGTACATGTCTGTGTTTGTGCGTTTAAATAAAGAAAGGAAAAGGATTAACGTAGCATCAGCAGAATGTCGGAAATGCAGCAATTTTATAAAGACAAAATCATGTTGCTAACTGGCGGCAGTGGATTCTTGGGCAAAGGTAGCCAGAACTTTGTTTTGTTTTTTGAACAAATAATTATACACTGGACCGCACATAAATTACACAAAAATATGCAATTAAAATGTGCTCTTTATGAACTTCCAAGCCAAAGCCAAGCCAAACTTCATGTTTGCCCGCTTTGAGGCAGTGTTTTCCCTACAAAATAAAATGTTTTCCTTTGCAAATATCAAAGTTGAAGAATTTCAATCTATTGGCTAAAATGTGTGAATAGATTTGGCATTTTTGACTTATCATACGCTGCATAACAAAAGATTGAGTGACACCCCCAGATAAGGCGCTGAGAACCGGCTGCAAAGGCCATCAATCGCGACCAGATCACAATTCGAATTCAAGTTGAATCTATATTTTGTTTTTGTGTGTCTTTTGTCTCCAGTGATCATTGAGAAGCTGCTGCGCACCACAGAGGTGAAGCGTATCTATGTGCTGCTCAGGGCCAAGCGCGGCCAGGAGATCCAGGAGCGCTTTGTGTCCTGGGAGAGCGATCCAGTGAGTAGTCCCTTCTGCTGCTCTCTGGCGAACTAAGTCGAATAATCCGAAGCATTCTGAAGGTCTTCGATATACTACTGAGAACCCAGCCCAAGGCCATGCAGCGTGTGACGCCCATTAGAGCCGATTGCCAGTCGTCCGATCTGGGTCTCAGTGCCGCCGATCGGCGGCTGCTGATTGAGGAGGTGCAACTGGTGCTGCACGGCGCTGCCACAGTGCGCTTCACAGAGCCGCTGCACATAGCGCTGGCCATCAATACGCGAGCCGCGCGGCTGCTGCTGCAGCTGGCCAAGCAAATGCAGCGCCTGGAGGCCTTTGTGCATGTCTCCACGGCCTACTCCAACTGCGTGGTGGAGAAAATCGAGGAGAAGTTCTATCCGGAGCATCTGACCTGCTCGGCGGACAAGGTGCTGGAGCTGAGCGAGTCGCTGGACGCTGAGCTGATAGACAACATGGCACCCGCGCTGATGGGCAGATATCCCAACACCTACACCTACACCAAGGCGCTGGCGGAGCAAGTGATGCAGCGGGAGGCGGGCGACGTTCCCGTGGGCATCTTTCGACCGGGAGTTAGTAGGTGTTTGGTCCGGTAAAGCTGTTGCTGCTTTGGTAACTCTTCCTCCCTCTATTCCTCCCAGTCATTGCCAGCTATAAGGAGCCCATGCCGGGCTGGATCGACAATCTGTACGGACCCATTGCCGTGCTGTATGGCGTGGCCTTTGGCGTGCTGCGCATCACGCGACTCAATGTGAAGGCACAGGCGGGCATTGTGCCCGTGGACTACTCAGCCTGCATGGCACTGGCCACGGTCTGGCACACGGCCATAGAGGCCAAGCCGCAGGGGGATCCGGCCATCTACAACTTCACGCCCAGCGAGGAGAACCTCATCACCTGGGGCGACTTTCGCGACAAAGCCGAAAATCTGGTGCACAGCTATCCGCTGAGCAAGATGATGTGGTGTCCATTTCTGCACTGCACCACCACCCCCTGGCTGTTTAGACTCGTGGCCTACTTCTACCATCTGCTGCCGGGCTATGCCATCGATGTGGTGCTGCGTTTGCGTGGCCAGAAGCCGCGCATGATCAAACTCTATGGGAAAATACACAAAAACATCAACATCCTGGCACCCTTTGTGGACACCACGTGGAAGTTTGATACGACCAACACGCAGCGGCTGTGGCAGCGCATGTCCTCGCTGGATCACAGCTTGTTTGACTTTGACATGCGCGGCATCAACTGGGACGATTACTTTCTGCACGCGCTGTCCGGCATTCGCATTTACTTGGGCAAGGAGCAGCCCACCACCATAGGCAGGGGCAAGCAGATACTCTGGCGGTGGGTACGAGATTTTATTTATATTTCCCATCAATTTTTGAAGATTTTTTCTCGCAGCTTTCAGGTCTTGCATCGCATTTTGCAGCTGACTTTGTGCAGCGTCGCTGCGGCTCTCTTGTGGTCTCTGCTTAAGCTCCTAGCTGCCTAGGGAACACACACACACCCTCCACACACACACACAAATCGTAGCTTAATTGAGTTCTTAGTGTAATAAATAAATGTTCTTGGCCCAAAGCAGACTCACTGGCGGGCAATGGTGCACAAACGGCCAACGATTCGCGCAACGAAGAGACCAGCAGCAGCAGCGGCAGCAGCAGCGACAGGCGCAACATTTGTACGCGACGAGAGCTCAAGACAGACTGAATCTATCCTTCGACTCATTGCTCCACTCAGACCCAGTCGATTGGCCACATCCGCTTCCGGCCACAGACAGACGGAAGCTGTCGAGGAGGCAAGGCGTCAAGGAGCAGCAGTTAAGTTTTGCCGCCATTTGCCAACGATTAGCATAATTCGATTGGGTCGATTGGGTCGATGGGGGGATGGAGGGGGGCTGTAATCTAGGCTAATATATGAGGCGCCAGACAACTCACCAAATGAACGTCCGGGCTTCGACAGCTCCGCATCCGCCTGAAGACTGTTCGCGCTGTTGGCCAGCGACGATTGCTGATGCTGCAGCTTCTCCTGCTTCGATGCCACACTGGCCGCCTCCAGTATGGGTGCTGCGGGTGGGGGCAACGGCAACCCCTGCCCCGTCGACACAAACTTGTACTTGCCGCGAAATCCTTTAGCTGTGAGATTCGAGCTGGCATTAAACTCCAGCAGCATGTCCGGGCCGCTGCTCACGAGTCGTCGCGTGGGGCAGGGCGTGCAGAGCACATCCAGCACGGCGTTCATGTGCGCGGACTCCGCATCGAAGATGGTCAAGGCATCCAGTTGACAGCCGCCGCTGAGCACTGGCGGCAGTTGCAGCTCCTCGAAGAGGAGTTCCACGCGCGTATCGGGCCGCCCGATGAACTTGTAGGCGCACTTGATGTGCGCGGGATAGTGGGCCGGAAAGCGGGGCGAGTGAAAGTAGCCCTGCCCCAGGCTGCCCACCTCCCCGGCCAGGCTGGCAAAGAAGTAAAAGTCGCAGTAGCTGTGCGGCACCAAGCGCCCCTCCGTCTTGAAGTTTTCTGCAATAAAAATAAACAAAAAATTCAAAAAATAAACCCAAGAGCGGTTCAGGGCTCACCTCGTTTCAGAAACCTATAACTGGCCGTGAGGTTCAGCTGCCAATTGTCCAACTTTGTGGGCGGATGCTGGAAACGCAGCCGCAATCCCAGCAGCCTGCCCGAGCTATAAATAGGCGTGGCAGTGCGATTCTTGCTGTGCTGGCAGAAAGTGTCCGCCGGCAGTGTTGAGTTCTCGATGACGGGCTCGCGCAGATACGGAAAAATCTCAACGCTGTCCAAGCACCTGTCACGAAAATTGCAATGCAGAAAATAAGAAAAAACGATGCAGGAATTTTTGCCTGCCATGGCAGATGCGTAACGATGTCTGAAATTTATTGGCCGATACTTTTGGGGCTGGCTCGTTGGTCAGCCAGCCTATAAATATCCCAACCCGCTTTGCCCATTAAGAAATAATTCCCATCGCTCTCTGTGGGTTCTTCACGATTTATTTTGACAAAAAAAAGTCGCACAAAAACTGGCGCCAAGAGTTATACGATTCGGATATACGAGGCAGCTGTTTTTCAATATCTTTGGAGATGGGGAAAATGGAGGCTGCAATAAATTCCTTTTAGTTTAAGGGATTTTTCAAGGGAAAAGTTTTAATTTTTCATCATCTGAAAGGGGAAGTTGTGCTCTCGAAAACCTCTAAAATAAATTATGTATTCCATTTCGGTTCCTTAGGTTTCTTTTCGCTTGCGCATGCCGCCGAGCATGCGGCAGAAGGCTGGATAATCAATCATTGGCGGCTCCTCCAGGGACTTGGGCTTGGCCATTGGCGCATGACTGAGCGCCTCCTTGGCCTCGTTGAGGCTCATTTTGTCGCCATAGTTGGTCAGTTCCTCGTAGATTCTAGAGTGTGCATAAGGGTTGGGGGTATGCTTAGTGTTTTCACCAGAGATTTTCACACCCACTTGCGTTCTTCGATTTTGCCCGTGCCATGGTCGTCCCATTTGCTCCAGGCCTCCAGCAGCACATCCTCGGGATCCAGTTCCTGTGTGCGGCGCGACATCAGACGTACAAAGGCCTCGTAGTCGAGCGGTTCTTTGGCCTCCAGCATCATTTGCTCCAGCAGCTGCTCGTTGGGCTCGTTGCCCAGGGCAGTGTAGGTGAAGCGCAGATCATCCTTCGATATCAGGCCATCGCAGTCCGTGTCAAAGAGCGCGAACACCTTTGGTCGGTAGAATCCAAACAGACAGTCAGTCAAACCAGTTCCTGTACTCGCTGCCAACTTACTTCCTTCAGCTCCGCTAGCTTCGAAATGTCCAGCTCGTGGGGCGCCACATCATCGTCGGCGCTCATCTCCTCCGGCAGCGTGTAGTGGCCACCGCTGTCGGGCAGCTTCAGCGAGGGATTGAATATCTCATTGATCACGGCCATGGCCTCCGATTCGGCCAAATGTGGCGGCGGCTGAGGTGTCTGTGAAGCCTTTCGCGCCGAGCTGGCACGACGACGACGCTGCAGTTGGAATTTATGGAATTTTTACTCTCCAGTCTATGGGTTGGCTTTTTGTTCACTCACACGCTCCAGATCCTCCAGGGAAACTGTTGGATCCATAGACATTTTGAGTCGTTGAATTTGTAGTCTTACACACAAAATTTAAATTATTATTTTAAACGTTTAACTTTCATTCACTCGATGACCGTGGAGCGTACACATTCCTGCGACCCGCGACTGTGACTGCAACGGCGACGCGACTGTTGCACTGCGACGGCGACTGTCGAGGAACACTTTAAAATTTATTCATACGTACGACGGCGCGCTCGGTCCAAGCTCCACTGAAATCTGCGTGGCCAGTGCTCTCCAATTTTATTGACAAATCGATTCCGAAATTTGTGTATGTAATTTGTATGTTCCTTGGCATATCCGGGGGGTAGGGTTGAGTGGTGTGTGCGATGTGCATGGGATTTTGCATAGAAATTGACACAAATTTGCGGGCGCTGACCATTTCCCTCGATTTATATAAATAACCAGGCGTGCCGGTGGCCACGGCGTCTCCACCGAACCATACCGCCCGCATGGCCTTCATAAGGTATTTTAATTACATTGCGCGCTGCGCTTCCCTCTCTCGGATATTTGGCAATCGCGTTCACCCTGCCCAAGACAAGACGGGATCAGCCTTATCTATCGATGGTGCATCTCTTTTCGATTTATGATTTCTGATGGCTGTCACAGACAGCTGCCCGATGCGCAAATACGCAGATCAGGGCGGAAGCAATGCTACTCACCCGACGCGCAGCTGCAACTGCTCAAGCTGAAAGGCAACCAGCTCATCATCCATTCCACCAATAAACACCATCAGGCAGTTGTTCTTGGCGCCGAGTGCCTGACTCGCGTTGATGCTCAGCCTGCCCCACTGGCTGGCATTCCGCTCATTGGCATGCAGGCAGGAGCAATCTGCAACGGATTAACTGCATCAGTGGGGGTATCCTTTGGCATCCGTTACTGGCACACCTACCCAGCCACAGTTGCGACTGTTTGCTGCTGCCAGCCACTTGCTGCTGCTGGCCATCGCTGCTGCGAATCGCCGCCAGAGCCAGAGCTAATCCCAGAGCTAATAACCAAGCGGCCTCCATATTCAGCGGCCAAAGTGAAACTGTGCGGCCAGCAATCGTTATCCTTTTGCTCCACCCAGGCTGCTGTGGCTGCTGCTCGGCTCGGTCCTTGTGGTTTAAAAATAGCCAACACCTCGCATCCAACTGGGCTTCTGCTGCTTCAGCTACTCCTTGCCGTGCCATTAAATCTCATTTGAGGTTTTTATGCTGGCTTTGTTGCAGGTGTCGTCGTCGTCGTCGCCATCAAAGCCCGTTGATTAGTTTCTGATGCTGGCGCCGGCTTATGCTCCCTCTCTCTCTACCTTTATCGCTCTCTCTTGGCTCCCCACTCAAGTACACACGTTCCCATATTTGCCTGCGGCAAAGTCGGGCAGCGTGTCCCTTCCACGGTGTTTTGGTCAAGGTATTTTTAAATGTGTGCCGTTTCGTCATTGTTTTTTTGTGGATAGCTATTGCAGCGGCAATGGGTCCGCTGTCCAAGTTGTAGCAGCAAATTCATCTCAAATTTTGAACAAAAATTCAATTAAAGTTAGGGCCGATAGAAAAGGAAATTGAATTTGTGGCGTTGCGTACTTCTACGTGCAGGCAGTTGAAGATTTTGTGTTTCTGTTTTTCTTCTCAATGATTTGTGTTTGTCTGTTCGTGTTCGAAGCTTCACTAAACTCCCAACTGCGCTCCAAACTGCAGCAACATCCAAAAGCTCAGATCAAAGCTCAGGTAAGCAGCGATCAAAGTCAACACAAGCAGAGCGCGAGCTTTAGCGGGAGAGAACTAATAGAGCGAGATGGGCAATAAGAAACAAGAGCAACAACAAGCAATTTTTCACTCTGGAATTTACTGTAAATATTAGAAATTATACGCCGTTCTGCTGCGAGCACCTTGATGTAAATAAACCCACTCTGACTAGTGCATAACGTTTATTAAATACAACACTTACGAATACACAATAGATAACTGCACGGGCATAATAAACACTACGCGTATAAACTCATATCTACACATTATTGGGCTGCTGCCTGATTCATCTTAGCCTTGAACATGTCACCCATTAGGGTTGCCTTGCTGCCATTCAGCTCCTCGTAGTCGTATGGCGCCACGTGCTCCTTGCAGCGCTCCAGCCACTGCCTGATGTGCTTATAGGGACGCAGTTCAAAGTCAAATGCCTCCAGCTGGGACACGGTGACAAGCAGCGTCAGATCGGCAATGGTAAAGTGTTCGGCGGCTGCAAATTGTCGACCCTCCAGAATGGTGTTGAACCAGCCCACCGCCTCTGAAAGCTTGGCGCGTTTACCCTCATCCAGCGGAGCGCCAATAAACATTGTGGGGAACTGGGGAAAAGGGATTATGACTGCTGGACGGGAGGCAGGGGATGTACTCACATAGTAGTCCGTGAGGCGCATGTAGAGTGTGCCCAGATCGAACTGCAGACGTTGATCGACCAGCGCACGCACCCGTATATCCGTGGGATAGAGTTCATCGCTTTTGCCATAGGCAGCCACCAGATATGCAAGAATAGCGCGACTGCAATGCAAAGACTTTAAAGTTAAAGGAACTTTCCTATGGCAACAAAACTCACCTTTCCCAGAGTACCAAACCCTCATCGTTCATGGTTGGTATACAGTGCTGGGGATTCATGGCCACAAAGTCCGGCTTCAGCTGCTCCCCCTCCAGTATGTTGACGATCTTTAGCTCAAAGTCCAGGCCCAACATTTTGGCCAATAGGAGAATACTGCGGCAGGGCGGACTGGGTGGCAGGTAGTACAGCACGGGTGGTGACATTCTTTTTCCACCGCTGAGCAGTAAACAATAAACGAATTCGGTTACAATACGCTTCGTGTCGCTCATTGGCTGAAATTCAAAACTGAAATGCCAACACGCTGCCCATTGACCGCTCGAGCAGCCCCAAAAACTACTGGCTGGACAGTACACACCGCAAAAAATCAATGCATCGATTTTGTACATGTATTTTTTATTATTTTGACTTGAAGGACAAGTCCTGCGGCTTGTCAAAGTTATTTAAAAGTAATTAAAACTGATAGAATACTTTTTGCGGTTTTGCGGCAGACTGATCTTGGCAGTTTCACAGCAACGAGATTTTGAGAGCAGTACACTCGTGAGAGTACCAAAAGTGACCGCTGTTAGGTGTGATGGCGCCACTTAAGCCGCCCAGCAGATGGTAAAATGTTGAAAGTTTTGAAAAATTCAAAATAAAACAGGGTATGCAACCATTCGATTCGCTTTCACGCTGACAGTCTAAGAATATGGCATACTTCGCGTCGACAGCAGTTTAATTGCACTCACTTATTTATTCATTATGGGATATGCAACGAACGGGGGCGGAGGCGGGGCTCTGTTGGAGTCTACTCACACAATTTTGTGCACCAGCTTGTGCTGCACCACGGCTACCGAGTCGATGTCTATGCAATTCCCCAGTGTGTGGCAGTGTGCCGACGAGTGTCGTGTGGCAAAGTGCGTGGCGTGGCTCCAACTGCTTGCCCCACAGCTTCAGCCAGCTGCTTCTGCTCCAAGTTCTGTCCTGGCTGCAGTTGATGCTGCCGAACGGTCTCCGGGATTGCAATCTCTCGACTGTCGCAACTTGGCGATGTCTCTGTCCGTTGTTGTATCCGCCGTCTGTCTCCTTTAATTTTCTGAATAAGTTGTCCGCTGTCTTTGGAGTTTCTTTTGTTTTCGTTTAGTTTTCATAGCGAACGTTGCCAGGGACGACCACCCTTGTCCTGGTCTGGTCCTTCCTCCTCCTGCCCCTCTTCTGATGAGTGTTCGCCTGTCCGCTGTGTTCGTGCGGGGGCAGTGGGCGTGTGCTGGTGCCGAAACTCGGTCAAAATTTTCCTGTTCGTGTCTAAAATTATACGACTACATAATTTTTCCCAAGCTATGTTTCGCCTTTCTTTTTTTATTGATTGCTAACAAATTTTCCAATTCAATGCACTTCATAGCGGGCCACCGCTCTGGCTTTGGCTTCGGCTTGGAGGTGGGGAGCCACTCGTATGGATACCGTTTTGATTGGCATCACTTGAAATTTTTAGGAATTAACTAAACAATGAAGATACCCATACCCATCCCCATGCCCATACACCATACACCATCGCGTGCTGGTTTCTTTAGAGGGCCGTTCAAGGACATGCCAGGGTCGGTAATTATGGCCAGCACTGTAAGGATTATCCCGAATCTCAGGCTCATCTACCTGTACTGAGCCGGACAGGTAAATGGCAGCAACAATGCCTCATTTAGAGGATTCTGGAAAAGGCTCTCTGGGCTGTCATTAAATTCCCGGAAAATGTGACATAAATTGCAAAATGTAGCCCGAAAAATGGCCTCAGCGAGCCTATAAATAGCCCAACCCGAAGACGCTGCAGGATCAGTCGATAGTCGAAGAGCAAGTGATGAAAATGTTGCGCCTACAATGCAAATCCCATTCGGTGTTGCTGCTGCTGCTGATGATTCGAGGAGCACTCAGTGTGC
This sequence comes from Drosophila subobscura, assembly GCF_008121235.1. Lineage (NCBI taxonomy): Eukaryota > Metazoa > Arthropoda > Insecta > Diptera > Drosophilidae > Drosophila > Drosophila subobscura. The sequence continues at coordinate 21,861,427 of NC_048533.1, read as the reverse complement.
CAGCACTGGATGCAACACCCGCGGCAGCCACACCAAACACCATCGACGAGAGTGACAAAACGGCCGACGGGAGACCACCACAGGGGGAGGCTCCACTCAGCAACAACAGCAACGAGACGAGTTCACAGGTGGCAGACTCCTCTGAAGTGTCTTCAGTGGTAAGTTCTCGCGCAGACCAATCTTTAACCTAAAGCCGGAACTAATAATCGAAGATTTACAGCCCGACAACGAAGCCAGTGCCAGCTCCATTGATCCCACAACCATCTATGCCAGCGGACTCATCACACCCGAGGCTTTCCAGCAGTATCTGAGCCAGTACGGAGCTGCGGCTTATGCGCGCTTTGGCGGCAGCTACCCAGCACCGATATCCGCTGGAGCGCCTGGCCTCTATCCCTATCCCGGACCCATTGTGGTGCAGACCGGCTATGAGGGTTTTCTGGTGCCCGCCAATGCCGCTGGCCAAGCAGACTCCACAACTGTGGAGGCAGCTGCACCAGCTCCTTCCTCCTCCAACAATCCACTTCTTGCGTTCGCCTCCAGGCTGCTGCCGACCATCCTGATGTCCACGCTCTTCCGCATCGCCGCCGTGGTGCTCTCCGCCGTGGGCGTTATACTCTTTGGAGGCGCCATCACGAACGCTCTTTGCCGGATCACGCCCATCTGTGATATACCCGCCAAGGCGGTGAACATTCTGCGCACGGGCGGCGCCCAGGATGTGGGTCGCATGCTGGCCGAGGAGATGACACCGGAGCGGGTGCGACGTGCCACGGAATTCGTGCGGAATGCCATCCGCAAGTATCGACAGCTGCAGAAGTTGGTGGAGCCAGAGTCCAGCTAGGGTGGTGGCGCTGGCCTGGAATGGGTTTTAGATTTATTGTTCGCTCGTTAATTAAATGAAAGGCAAAATGTACTTTTAATGTGGTCATAAAAAAAACAATTTAACATTTTCTTGTCACTGATGGGACTGTGGTACACTCCCTGCCCCTGGCGTAAACTTCTCACGCAGCCCTCTCGCGGCTTTTATGGCACACTGAGCAAATGCAAAATGTAAAATATGTATGTATGTATGTACATATGTATGTGCAAACACTGCCATATGTAATTGATTTACGAGCGTTTGTGTGTGTGTCTGTGTTCAATGCCACTAGCTGCACGTTTGTTAGTTAACTAAACTTGCGAATGTTCTAATCGTCCAACGGTCAATGGCCGTAGCCCAGCCCCAGCACGGGGAGATTTATGTGAGGGGGATAATCATCGCGTGCATTCAACTTTATTGCGATTGCAGTCGTGCCGGGCACATGGAATTCTCATAGCAACTAACAAGTTAACAATCTCACTTTTTTGATCAATGTCAATTAGTTGAATGACGCTTTGAATGTTAAATAACTGTGGAAAATCTCTGTGGAGTTGAGAAAGTTTATTTCTGCGCTGAGAGATGAGTTTCTGCACTGCCCGGAGCTTTTCTGCCAGCTGGCTTTTTGCACTGCCGCCCGCTGTACATAAACATTGTTTACCGCAAAAGCTTACGCACGTTTTTTCGGTTCTTTATCCCGCCACCTTCGTTTCTTCAGTTGCATCAGGTTTGCGCTGTTCTCTCGCGCTCTTTAGTGCAGCTGATCTAAAGAGCTTTCTTCTATGCATGGGAGAGGAGTCATAGCTATGACTCTTTCTTGCTCTATTTATAATTAAGAAGCATTTTCCAAAACTAATATGCCACAAAAAATATCATACATTTCCTTCAGCATACTCCACTCTTGAAATGTTAATAAATGCCACCCATTACATTACAAGCGCAACTAATTACAAGATAAGAATATATATAATTGGGCTGCTCCCCAAGGCAAAATTTATTATTTTATTTTTATGATGAAATAAATATGTGAGGTATATTTGACAGTATGATCCTATACATCACTTCTATTTGGAATCCATGAACCCTTTGATGATCAGTACACCCTCCCAGTTCTGCTCCCAGCCGGGAGTCACCTCCTTGGCAGTCTCGTACCACTTGGCCACATTCGGATACTTCGAAAAGTCAAAGTTCACAATTTCAAAGGTGGAGACAGTGGCCAAAATGGCGATGTCGGCCACAGTCAGACTTGAGCCGGCAACAAACTCATCCTCCTCCAGGAAGGTATTCAAGAGCTTAAAGGCCTTGTCCACTTTCACCATTTCCTCTGGAGGAGCTGGCTTTTTGGTACGTATCTGCGGGTAGATAGCCTTATAGAAGCTTTGGAACAAAGGGTCCATGTCGAAGTAGAGGCGTTGGTTGATCACAGCTCGCTTCTGAGGATCTGAGGGATAGAGGGAGTCGTCCTCCTTGCCGTACTTCTCCACCAGATAAATGATAATGGCACGCGACTCCCACACCGAGAATCCGTTGTCCACGAGCGTGGGAATTGTGTGCTGAGGATTGAGCTTCACAAACTCTGGCTTCAGCTGATCCCCCTCCTTGATATTCAGCACCTTCAGGTTAAGTTCAAGTCCCAGTGCCTTGGCTGTCATAACGACGGAGCGGCAAGGTGCCGAGCCCGGGTGATAGTAGAGATCCATGTTGAAGAATGTTGTGTTAGCTGCAGAAACTTGTTGCTACTGAACGGATACAAATAATACGACCGGCTTTTATAGCAAAGTTTATAGCAGGCGGCAAGCCCCCTGCGCACTCGTATAAGTGTATGAAGCTCTTTTTGGGCTACGTGGTACACGAAATCATATCGATCGAATCACTCATACACGTATGAACATATGTATAACTCGTACTCGAAAATCCCTATCAAAAATAACAACTCTTTTCTGTTCAGTAAACATTTCTTGAATATACCAAACATGGGCATACCACTCGTACATACATACATACATACATATATTCGTATTATCTTCGCGAAGATAACATTTGAGTGGAATTAAGTACGGACTGTGACCATTTATTTGCTAGTGGAAAGATAATTATAATAATACGTCCATATGTATGTATGTAAATATATATGTACATACATATGTACATACATTGTATGTACCTACGAGTAGCTTCCACATATTCTTGTACATGTACATTTATTAAATATACTTTAATTTTTTATAAATTCTTAGTTCTCACAGCTCATTGAACGGGAATATTTCCTCCGATTATAATCAAACTTGGTTGGTCTTACCTTGGCCGTTTAAAAACTGTGGAAACCCTCTGTGGAGTTTAGAAAGTGTATTTCTTCGCTGAGAGATGAATTTCTACACTGCCCGCCGCCTACTGCGTGTCTGTAGCATTTCTACCTGCCGGCTTTTTGCACTGCAGCCCGGAGTGCATAAACATTGTTTACCGCAAAAGCTTACGCACGTTTTTTCGGCTCTTTATCCCGGCACCTTCGCTTTATAGCTGCAGCAGGTATGCGCTCTTCTCTCGCGCTCTTTAGCGCAGCTGCTCTAAAGAGCTTTCTTCTTTGCATAGGAGAGGAGCCATAGCTATGACTCTCCCTTGCTCTATTTACAAATATAAATAAGAGTCATATTCCAAAACGAATGCTACAAAAATAGGTTAAATTCCCTTCAGAATTCTACTTAAAGGTAAAAAATGCCTCCCATTACATTGTCTAAAAGCTAATCCAACACATGGAGTTTCATACCAAAAGCGGAACTAATTACAAGATAAGAGAATATATAATTGGACTGCTGCGCAAGGGAACATTTATTATTTTATTGTTAGTGTGCCCGTGTAATCACTATGATGAAATAAATAAGTGATTTATCTTTGACAGTATGATTTTGTTCTACACGTCACTTTTAATTGGACTCCATGAACTTTTTGATGATCAGTACACCCTCCCAGTTCTGCTCCCAGCCGGGTGTCACCTCCTTGGCATTCTCGTACCACTTGGCCACATTCGGATACTTTGAGAAGTCAAAGTCCACAATTTCGAAGGTGGAAACAGAGGCCAGAATGGCGATGTCGGCCACAGTCAGACTAGAGCCGGCCACAAACTCATCCTCCTCCAGGAAGGTATTCAAGAGCTCAAAGGCCTTGTCCACTTTCTCCATTTCCTCTGGAGGAGCTGGCTTTTTGGTCCGTATCTGCGGGAAGATGGCCTTAATGAAGCTTTGGAACAGCGTGCCCATGTCGAAATACAGGCGTTGGTTGATCACAGCTCGCTGCTGGGGATCTGCGGGATAGAGGGAGTCGTCCTCCTTGCCGTACTTCTCCACCAGATAAATGAGGATGGCACGCGACTCCCAAAGCACGAATCCGTTGTCCACGAGCGTGGGAATTGTGTGCTGAGGATTGAGCTTCACAAACTCGGGCTTCAGCTGGTCCCCCGCCATGACATTCAGCAACTTCAGGTTAAGTTCAAGTCCCAGTGCCTTGGCTGCCATAATGACTGACCGGCAAGGTGCGGAGCCCGGGTGATAGTAGAGATCCATGTTAAAGAGTTTGTCGGTTGTGACGATTGTGTTAGCTGCAGAAACTTTTTGCTACTGAATGGATACAACTAATACGATCGGCTTTTATAGCAAAGGTTTGTCTCTATCCCCTCTGCGCACTACTAAACGTGAATGAAGCTCGTTTTAGGGCTACGTGGTACACGAAATCATATCGATCGAATCACTCACACACCTTTGTATAAACCGTACTCGTATTTCCCCATTAAAACGAACCAGTTTCTCTTTAGTAAACATTTCTTAAATATACCAAACATGGGCATCCCACTCGTAAACCCGTATTATCTTCGCTATGATAACATTGGAGTGGAGTTCAGTACGGACTGTGACCATTTATTTGCTAATGGAAAGATAATTATAATAATACATCCAAATGTATTTTCATAATTTTTCATCAATTCTCAGTTCTCACAGCACAGTGAATAGGTAGGCGTCCATAACAATTTTTCCTTAGATTATATTCAAAATGTGTTGGTCATGGTTTTCACCATTTCACCACGACCTTGGCCGTATATTTATTTTTGTACTTACTTTATACATACATTGACATTTACATAGTCATAGACACAGCCCTAAATGCTCTCAAAGTCGAAGCGCCTGATGACCTTTGTGTGATTTCTGGTCATCCAAGGATTCGTTATGCCAGAACTGTTCCCATGGAAGCGCCCCTTTTCCACAAAGGACACTAATCACTAGAATACACATTTGATTGTACCTAATTATAGGTTCTTGGCTAATGACGTGGTACACACATGCAAGTACCTACGCGTAGCTTCCACAAATTCTTGTACATGTGCACATATGATGATGGGTACATTTAAAATATAAAACATTTATAATGGGAAGAAAGACAAATGGGAATGGGAATTATGGGAACGTTTGGCATATGGAACAAAGGTAAGCATAACATGAGTAGTGTCTAAAAATGATTAAAAATAGGGTAAACCTTTATATCTGCATTGAAAAAGGACCATATATATTTTGCGACGCTCTTTTATTGCTTAGTTTTTCTTTAATATAACACTAAAATGACTTAAATTCTACTTAAACTCTGGCTTCTTGGCATCAAACAAGTGTTTCCTGGACAATAAACCTTCCAGTGTATCCTCCCAGCCGGGCGTCTCCTTCTTGGCATTTGCGTACCACTTGGCCACATTCGGATACTTCGTCAAGTCGAAATCCACCAGCTCGATCGTGGCGATGGTAGCGAGAATGGATATGTCCGCAATGGTTAGCTGGCCGCCAGCCACATAGTCCTGTCCCTCCAGGAAGGTGTTGAGCAGCTCGAAAGCATTTTGCACCTTCGTCCACGCTGCAGCGTCGCCGTAGCTGCCAGTTCGGAGCAGTGGATAGTAGTAGCTGGCAAAGGCTTCATACAAGGTGTTCATATCGAAGTACAGACGCTGGTTGATCAGGGCCTGCTTTTGGGGATCCTTGGGGTAGAGGGAATCATCCTTGCCGTACTGCTCCACCAGATAAATGAGGATGGCACGCGACTCCCAAATGACGAATCCATCGTCCACGAGGGTGGGAATGGTGTGCTGTGGGTTTAGCTTCAAGAATTCCGGCTTCAGGTGCTCTCCCAACTTGGGGTTCAGGAGCTTCTTGTTCAACTCCACACCGACAGCCTTGGCAGTCATGACCACAGCCCGACTGGGTCCGGGACTGGGCAGATAGTAGAGATCCAAATTAGGCATCGCGATTAAAAGCAAACTGTGTGCTGCTGAGTGGAGAAGTGAACTAAAATGAAAACAGCAACAGGCTTCATTTATATAGCCACAGCAGTCTGGAATTATCTACGTTTTGTGCGCTGACTGTATGGAAAATATGCCCGTCACCGTTTGACATCATCACAATTCACATTTCAATTTATTATCACATATGCTAGCTCATTTCGGCAATATAAACATTGATGAATTGTTTGATTGATGCAGGACTGCATTGGTGATTCCACAAAATATCTGTTATCTGCAGGAAAATTTACTTAAGGAACAACTTTCATATGAGTTTCCCAATTGTTGTGGTTGTGATATCAAAATATCTGTCTACGATAGGATCTCAGGATTTGTACGTTGAATTGGTTTAATATAATTGCTTTCAGCTTTATTATCCACTCTGAGGTTGAATGACCGAAATGAGCTGGGACGGGACACGCTCTGGAACAGTCTTATCGCACTTATCACTTATCAAAACAAATGCGTTAAGTAAACAATAAACAATAACTAACTAGCTTAAGAGCAGACATTCTTAGGCTTTCTTTGGCTGCAGTAAGGCTCTCATTATATCGAGTCCTGGCCGGGTCTCCTCCCAGCCGGGCGTCACTTTCTTGGCATTTGCGTACCACCGTTCCACATTCGGATATTTCGACAAGTCGAAGTCCACTGCTTCGATCGTGGAGATGGTAGCCAGAATGGAAATGTCAGCAATGGTTAGGTTGCTGCCGGCCACATATTTCTGACCCTCCAGGAAGGTGTTGAGGAATTCAAATCCAGTTTCGAGCTTCTTGAACGCCTCTGGAGTGCCGAACTTGCCAGTGCTGAAGGCCGGGTAGTAGTAACCGGAAATGGCGGCATAAAGCGTGGCCAAATCGAAGTAGAGACGCTGGTTGACCAAAGCACGCTTTTGAGGATCCTTGGGGTAGAGAGAGTCATCCTTGCCGTACTTCTCCGCCAGATACATGAGAATGGCACGCGACTCCCACAGCACGAATCCGTCATCCACCAGAGTGGGAACGGTGTGCTGTGGATTGATCTTCACGAAATCCGGATTCAAGTGTTCCCCCGCAAAGACATCCACAACCTTCTTGTTCAATTCGACACCGACAGCCCTGGCAGTCATGATAACAGCGCGACTGGCACCGGGGCTGGGCATGTAGTAGAGATCCAAGGTAGGCATCGCGATTGTACTGTGAAAGAAAGTCAACTGAACTTGGGCTGCCAGAGCAACAGCCTTATATACCAAATGGTACTTAATCTATATAAAATAAATGACTGCGGTGCTGTTCATTTATGATTGAAAATGTTGTTCGATTTATGTCATAAATTATATGGCCACCAGTAACAAACATATGTATGTATGTTTATATGTACATACATATGCATGAAAAGCGCACAACAAATGTTTTTCGGTAATTCCTTCTTTGTTTCTGTAGTCACAGCATCTACTTACATACAAACATACATAAGTATGTAAGCTTCTCTCTCTCGCTCTCTATCAGCCGGCTTTTTGCACTGCCGCCCGCTGTACACAAACAATGTTTTTTTTTACCGCAAAAGCTTACGCACGTTCTTTCGTTTCTCTGTGCCGCCTTCTTCGTTTCTACAGCAGCTCTCTCGCGCTCTTAAGCACCAGCTGCTCTAATGCTCTCTCTCTCTCCTATGGCTCTCTCTTGATATATTCTGATATTTAATAAAATCAAATTTAATATGCGCATTTGGCGATTTAAGAAGGTTAAAAAGGGCATGTTCCAAAACTATAATGAAATATTAAGTAACAAATATTTTGCTCGCTCTTTAAAGTTCACAAAAGCGTAACTAACAACAAGAAAAGAGAAAATATAATTTGGCAGCTGCCAAAGGGAACATTTATTATTGTTTGATTCGTATGCCCGTGAACACATTATGATTAAATAAATAAATACAATTGACAGTATGATAATATCATGCACGAGTCACTCTTAACTGGACTGCATATAGTTTTTTAACCACTGCACACCTTCCCAGTTCTCCGCCCAGCCGGGTGTGACCTCCTTGACCTTCGCGTACCACTTGGCCACATTCGGATACTGGCTGATGTCATAGTCCACCACTTCGAAGGTGGAGACAATGGCCAGAATGGAGATGTCGGCCACAGTCAGAGTAGGGCCCGCCACAAACTCATCCTCCTCCAGGAAGGTGTTCAGCAGCACAAAGGCCTTCTCCACTTTCTCCATTGCCTCTGCAGTGGGTGGCTTTTTGGTCACGATCTGCGGGAAGACGGCCTGATAGAAGCTTTGAAACAGGACGCCCATGTCGAAGTACAGGCGTTGGTTGATCAGAGCTCGCTGCTGGGGATCTGCGGGGTAGAGGGAGTCGTCCTCCTTGCCGTACTTCTCCACCAGATAAATGAGGATGGCGCGCGACTCCCAAAGCACGAATCCTTCGTCCACGATGGTGGGAATTGTGTGCTGAGGATTAAGCTTCACAAACTCGGGCTTCAGCTGTTCCCCCGCCAAGATGTTGCAGAACTTTGGATTAAGGTCCACACCCAATGCCTTGGCTATCATAATGACGGAGCGACAAGGCGCCGAGCCCTGGTGATAGTAGAAATCCATGACAACGCTTGTGGCAGCTGCTGGGAACGTTCTGCTACTAAACTGAATGACAAACAAACAACCAGCTTTTGTAGCAAAGCTTTCCAAGAGAGCTTTCCCGCTACATCTAAACATAGCTACGCGGTACCCGAAATCATATCGATCGGACTACTCGTACAGATACAACTTGCACTCGTATAGTCACTCCGATAATAACAAACATCAAAAGTGTCTGTTGCCACTTTAATATAATTTCCTGAATTATAGGAGGAACATATTTTACTCGCCCTTGCCACTGTCCACCTATGAATTTGCATTGTTGGGTTGTCAATCGCCGTTTAGTAATTAATTTGATGTTGATAAATGACCAACAAATTTCACAGATATTCTGCATTGTTTTGGTATATAAGGGAGTTGTTCTGATAGCCCTCAGGCAGTTCACTTTCCCAATCCCTACGAGTAACACGGAACAATCGCAATGCCCACGTTGGATCTTTACTACATGCCCAGCCCCGGTGCCAGTCGGGCTGTGGTCATGACTGCCAAGGCTGTCGGAGTGGACCTGAACAAAACGGTCGTGAATGTCATGGCACGGGAACAACTGAAACCAGAGTTCATCAAGATCAACCCACAACACATCATTCCCACCCTTGTTGACGATGGATTCGTCCTGTGGGAGTCGCGTGCCATTCTCATTTATCTGGCGGAGAAGTACGGCAAGGATGACTCTCTCTACCCCAAGGATCCTCAAAAGCGGGCTCTGGTCAACCAGCGTCTCTTCTTCGATTTGGCCACTCTGTACGACGGTTTCTCCAGCTACTACTACAAATTTCTGCACACTGGCAAGTTCGGTCCCCCAGAGGCCTTTAAGAAGCTCGAAACTGGATTTGAGTTACTCAACACCTTCCTGGAGGGACAAGTCTATGTGGCTGGCAGCAATCTCACCATTGCGGACATTTCCATTCTGTCTACTATCTCCACAGTCGAAGTGGTGGATTTCGACTTGGCAAAGTATCCGAATGTGGCCAAGTGGTACGCAAATGCCAAGAAAGTGACGCCCGGCTGGGAGGAGACCCTGCCAGACCTTCTAGCCATGAAACCCTTCCTACAGCCTTAGAAGGATTAAGAGCTTATATAATTGTTAGTTAATGTTTTTCAAATGAGTAAAATAAATATTTGTAACATATAAATTAATTGAAGGCATTGAAATTATGATAATTTTGTTCGCGGATACTTAATGTTGATTTAGGACGACATAAAATCGAAACTTGTAGTTTTCATCGATGATTAAAATTATTCAGCAGCGATGAACCATGTTGTTGGAAGTACACAAATAAATACATTATTTTTTCTCCAACCAACCTTTATGGGTTATTTTTGCATCTAAGATAAGGTGGGGACATTTAATAGAACGCTATCATATTTTTCCACTTACAATTTTTCCAATCAGTAAATTTGTAAACATTTTTCCACTCACAAAACTTATCTATATCTGATTTAATTCCATTTGAACGATCAGCCTTGATGCGTGGAAATAGTTCAAGCGTTTTTATGTGCAAACTGTTATAAAAAGCCTCAGAGCTCCTGTGAGTCAAGAGAGGATTTACTAGGCCATCTACCAGGCAGATAAGATAAGTAAAAGACCCACTCGTAAATGGTATAGAATTTGACCCAGAAATAAACCATTAAAGCATGAATATACATGAGTACTCTTAGCTGTTTTTAATTTACATAAATAATATACAATTGATTTCGAATTTACTTTGCCTTAGACGTCATTTCTTCGATAATTTTCTTCAGCTGCAGCAAGCCATCCCAGTTCTCATCCCAGCCGGGAGTCACCTTCTTGGCATTTGCGTACCACTTGTCCACATTCGGGTACTTCTTCAAATCGAATTCGACAATATCGAAGGTCGAGACTGTCGCCAGGATGGCAATGTCCGCAACGGTTAGCTGGCTGCCAGCCACATAGGTCTGTCCCTCCAGGAAGGTGTTGAGGAAATCGAAGGCGTTTTCCACCTTCTTCAGTGCCTCAGCATCGCCAGGTTTGCCGGTTTGGAAATATGGGTAATAGTACTTGGCAAAGGAATCGTACAGGGTGCTCAGATCGAAGTAGAGGCGCTGATTGACGACGGCACGCTTCTGGGGATCCTTGGGGTAGAGGGAGTCATCCTTGCCGTACTTCTCCACCAGGTAGGTGGCAATGACACGCGACTCCCAAATGGCGAAGCCGTTGTCCACCAGCGTGGGAATGGTGTGCTGTGGATTGATCTTGACGAATTCAGGAGCCAGTTGCTCCCCCTTCATGGTGTTCAGGAGCTTCTTGTTCAGCTCCACACCCAGTGACTTGGCTGTCATGATGACGGTACGGCAACCACTTCCACCCGGCATATAATAGAAATCCATGTTCAGATATTTATGTGTGTTTTTAACTGTTGCTCGCTGAAGAGGGAAAAGTAAACTGACTTGCGACTGGCAGACAAACCCTTATATATAGCAGAATTATGTACAATATTACTCATGTCAACGCGTTCGTTTGTTTTTTTGTTTGGCTGATATTCGCTCATAAGTACCCACCCGACGCTTCAATGAAAAAGTGCTCATCATGGTGATTATTCGTTGGTTTGTTGGGGAAAGCTTAGGGGGCATAGAAAATTACCCAAATGAGTACATTTCTTCTAGGCTTGTCGTGATTAGATGTAGATTTTTGAACATAGCAACTATTGGCCACTTTATGTGGTAGGACAACTAGCGCTAATTAACTGCAAAGTTCAGTATTTATTTAGGCAAACAGCAACGCAGCTGCACACAATAGAAATATAAGCATCAAGTGGTTTAAATGATATTCAGCAAAGCACACACTCTGCTCTCCTCACACCATACACGCCTATGTCTTTATGTTTTAGATAAAGCTTTTTAAGCTTCCAACGTTTCTCTTTCGCAGATTTGTGCTCTTCATTTTCGCATCTCTTGCACTCTCTTTCGTTTGGTTTGTTTCTTTGCATTTCCTTTCCTTTTTTGTTTGTGGCCGCGTACCTGTGACGCATATGTACATCTTGTTGAATGCTGTCCAACTGGTTCTCTTGGTCTGCTGTGACCTTTCTCTACATTTTACGCTACAATTTTGGGCCGGCTACAAACCAGTTAGTGGCGAACTTCCATTGTTTATGTTTTTTGTTTCACATGATTCAGCGTATTGTATTTCCCAATTCTATCCGAATGAGTAAGTTCTAGGGGTTTTGGGGTTTTACGTTTAAGTATGTATGTATAAACTATGTATACATATGTACATATATTTACATATGTACATAGTTTATGCCGTAGGTGTACGCACAACGAATTCCCTTTAGCAATTTCACAACTAAGAGTCGGATTATTCTGGAACTCAATTAAGAGAAATTAGTTTGCCGCAGTCGTCGAGTGACGTGTCGCTCCCTCGCGAAATATGTGTGCTGCCTCTTTAATGTTTTGTTATTGAATCTTTTTGCCGGTCATGCTGATGGATGATATTCCCGGTTACGAAAATGATAAGAGAGACTGTCCACCACCTATCCACCCCCAGCAAGTTATCGGGGAACGTTCTAGAGGTGGTGTCTGTCTTTGGAAAATAACATTTCATGAAATCCGAAGTGGGTGTACTCTACGGACAAAAAACAAATCTAGATTATGGCTCAATTATAGATTTAGAAACACATTTCCCAACTACATTAGCCTCTGCAAGGGGTAGAAAAGGTTTTGGGTCGGTTTTCCATTGATTTTTACTAAGCAACAATCTATTTTATTTATCTGTGATTATGTACTATAGCCACAACAATAGCCAAGGTCCCCAAAACATTTTACCTAAATGTAAAAATATGTACAACTAAGAGGCCATCACATTTTTCTCTTGTGGCCATTAATGGAATAATTACAGAATAATTTGAAACCAATGTGACTCTCTAATACAAAGTTTGCATGTCCCTTTGGCATACATATGACTAACGGGTGACTATCAATCGATAAGAGACTACGTGTTCGGAATGACTTTTAATTTGGACAACCCTCTAGTGGGTCTAACTAACTAGCCCAGTGGCATGAGTCACAGTCCATTCAATATCAAGGCTAAACGTTTGGCTAATTCCATTTTTGCATGATTTATTTATGCAGTAAACACCGACCCATGAGCATGTATTGGCTTGTGCATACATATATGGTAAAAGTACAGTAGGTACAGGCAAACCACTTTACTTGGGAATTTCTGCCAACTGTTGCTGGTTGGTGTGTTGCTGTGTGTGGCGGCTGTCAGAAATGAGTGTTTGCCAGCCGGCCGGCATATGGACTCTTATCTCGTTTGTTGTTTGCTTCGTGCTCAGTTTTTTTTTTGCCTTTTGTTTTTCACATTTTGTGCACTCGATAAAAGTGTTTATTTTCAAGCGAAAATTTGCATTTGTTCCACCGAACACAGATGTTTGCTCAACAGAACAGTAATAAATGAGATGAGAGAGAGATAAAAGAACCGCGCAAAGCAATGCTAAGAGAGAAAAGAGACAAAGAGAGAGGCGAAAAAGAAGAGCAAGAGCCACGTTCCGCTATGGGATCGGATCATTAGAAAGTTGCAGCTTTCTGTGGCAGCTGCAGGCAAAAGGAGGCAGCCACGCCTACGTAAATGCACAAACACCTAACAGGCACACATTCGTGCTCGTATGTCAAGCTCTTTTTATTCACTCAGCCAACGTTATACATTCATCAAATATACATACATATGTACATACATACATAAATACGTGTGTATGAGAGAATGTGTTGCGTGTGTATATAGCAGACACGAAAAACAACTTGCGGCTGTTTCTCTTTACGGTGACTCCCCACCCAGTCAACCCCCCGCAAACCCACCAATGAGACGACAAACAGCGCTGGTTTGCCGGCCTGGGCTCGCTCTCGTAGGCTATAAAAGCTGACTGCCTCCGCGAAGTGTGTTCAGAAAATTGTGAATTTTGGTACAGTGTGCTTCGGTGATTCTCCAACAAACAAACAACTGTAAGTTTCCATCCAATCCCACTATCTGTTTGTGTGTGTGTGTGTTAGTTCGAGTGGCAAAAAAAAAAATAAGGAACAATTTGCAAAAGAAATATGAAAACGAAGGAATTGTTGGAGCTTGGCTATGACTATTTATGACATCATCGTCATCAGTGTGCCCATGACTTCCATGGGAGTAATTTACCAAGTGAATTTTTATAATCGCCGACCAATTAATGCCTTGCCTTTGTCTGAAACTGAAATTATAGAGCGTGTCTACTGTAATTGCTGAATATCTTTTCGCTGTTCTTTTCGTTTCTGTTCTATTCTTTGCTGACCAGTTCTGTTTTGTGTGTTTTTTATTATAGGAAAAACATGGCTGATTTCTACTACTTGCCCGGCTCCTCGCCCTGCCGCTCGGTGATCATGACCGCCAAGGCCGTCGGTGTTGAGCTGAACAAGAAGCTGCTCAATCTGCAGGCCGGAGAGCATCTGAAGCCCGAGTTTGTGAAGATCAACCCGCAGCACACCATTCCCACTCTGGTGGACAACGGCTTCGCCCTGTGGGAGTCGCGCGCCATTCAGGTCTACCTGGTGGAGAAGTACGGCAAAACCGATTCTCTGTACCCCAAGTGCCCCAAGAAGCGCGCCGTGATCAACCAGCGTCTGTACTTCGATATGGGAACGCTGTACCAGAGCTTCGCCAACTACTACTACCCCCAGGTGTTCGCCAAGGCGCCCGCAGATCCCGAGGCATTCAAGAAGATCGAGACTGCCTTCGAGTTCCTGAACACCTTCCTGGAGGGACAGGAGTACGCTGCTGGCGACTCGCTCACCGTCGCCGACATTGCTCTGGTCGCCACTGTGTCCACCTTCGAGGTGGCCAAGTTCGACATCAAGAAGTACGCCAATGTGAATAAGTGGTACGAGAACGCCAAGAAGGTCACCCCCGGCTGGGATGAGAACTGGGCCGGCTGCCTGGAGTTCAAGAAATACTTTGAATAAGTTAAACCTAAACACCTGCCTGATATTCGAGTTTTTACACTACACATAAATATATTTGATCTAATATTTATTCACGTTACAAAACAATTCCAAATTGGAGTGTGTCCATTTGCAAATTGAAAATAATTTATTCGCATTAAATGAGTGTTCACTTTTTTGAATGCAACAAAACAACAACAAACGAGAAGGGACGTGGGAGACGCTTCTTACGTGTCACAACATTGATACCCGGTAGTCAGTACTACATCTGTACCTTAGCGGTTTTTTTGGTTAAATTTTCCATTTTTCCTTCATCTGTAATCTATGTACATCTACAACACTTCTCACGCCAACACAATCTTTTAGCTCGCCCCCCTCCCCTAGATCCACACACTGCAGAGTCACGGTAGAGGCAGAGGCAGAGGCCGCACACTGCGCGAAGCAGAGTGTGAAAGAGAGAATGTGCAAAAAACAAATACAAGCTGCGGGACGGGGTGGGTTTAGCCACTGGAAATTATTTCTTTTCTGTTTCTATATTCTGGCTATAATAATGATCCAATCGGATCCCAATTGGGAGATCTGATAGATATGGTCATTCCCTATAGAATGGCGTTGTTAGTTTTTTTATCTTTAAAATTGTAGGTTGGGGAGGTTTTTGCCCTTTTTGGGGATGGAAGGGGACGGGGCTCATTTTTGAAATACACTTGTAACAGTGTGAGCATACAGAAGTCTGGATGGTTGCTCTAGCTCTTATAGAATCTGAGATCCAGGCGCTCATAAGGACGGATGGACGGACGGACAGACAGACATGGCCCAATCAATTCGGCCATTGATGCTGATCAAGAATACATATATACTTTATGGGGTCGGAAACGTTTCCTTCTGTGCGTTACATACAACCGTTATTCCCCACAAATACAATATACCCTATTTACTATTCGAGTACCGGGTATAAAAACCTAAAAATATAATTTCCTATTTAGGAAGGGGAAGGAAGGGGACGGGGCTCATTTTGGAAATGCACTTGTAACAGTGTGAGCATACAGAAGTCTAGATGAAAAATTTGGTTGCTCTAGCTTTATAGTCTCTGAGTACTGGACGGACAGACGGATGGACAGGCAGACAGACATGGCTCAATCGACTCGGCTATTGATGCTGATCAAGAATTTAAATACTTTATGGGGTCGGAAACGTTTCCTTCTGTGCGTTACAAAAGTCCTTTATTCCCCACAAATACTCTATTTACTCTTCGAGTACCGGGTATAAAAATGTTCTTAATTGTGTATGTGTGCGCGTGTGTGTTTGTGGGTGTAGAGAAATGTAAATGCAAACAGTTACGGCTCTGTGGGCTTATCTCTCTTAAATTGCAAAAGGGCGTGTGCAAAAGCTTTCGTTTGCTATAAAAGCACTAGCAAATGCCGGCTATGGCACAGTTTGAATTGCGAGCGAGAGCGAGCAGGAAATCATCAATAAAGAAGATCAGCAGAGAACAACAAGTAAAGTGAAAAGAAAAACATAGTTCCCTTAGGAAAAAATAAATAAAAAATCTTACAGATTTCCACACCATTATGTTGGACTTTTACTACATGCTATACTCGGCACCCTGCCGTTCCATTCTTATGACTGCCAAGGCATTGGGTGTGGAGCTGAACAAAAAGAAGGTTGACCTTGACGCTGGCGAGCATCTGAAGCCGGAATTTCTCAAGATCAATCCGCTACACACGATTCCAACACTCGTGGATGGTGACTTTGCCGTGTGGGAGTCGAGGGCCATACTCATTTACTTGGTGGAGAAGTACGGCAAGGACGATTCGCTGTACCCCAAGGATCCCCAGCAAAAGGCTGTGGTCAATCAGCGCCTCTTCTTCGATTTGGGCATACTCTACCAGAGCTATATGGACTACTATTATCCGCAATTGTTTGACGAAGTCAAGAAGCCGGCAAATCCCGAAAACTTCAAGAAGATCGATGTGGCCTTTGGGCAGCTCAACACCTTATTGGAGGGGCAGCAGTATGCGGCAGCGAACAAGCTGACAATCGCTGATGTTGCACTCCTGGCAACCGTTTCCACGTTCGAGATTACGGAATATGATTTCAAAAAGTTCTCGAATGTGGTCCGCTGGTACGAGAATGCCAAGAAGGTCATCCCCGGCTGGAAGGAGAACTGGGAGGGTTGTGTGTACTACAAAGATTTGTATTTGTCGGATTTGTTGAAGAAGTAAGACATTTATATTGAGTTAGCAATAAAGTTGCATCAGGAGTATGTCAATGACTTCTCGAACATGATAAGCACGATTAGAACTGTTGTGAAATTGTCAAAGGTACACAACCTCAAACAATTTCTAGGAGCTGGGGTAGGTACACCGATGCGATAGGGTTATAGTGTAAGTATAAAAGATTTCCAGATAAGCAACCAGGCCACAAAATAACTAACAAATAACAAAAAAAAAAAAACACTTGAAAACAGTGTTGTTTTATGGTCCTAAGTTTTTCCTACTCTCAAGTTTTTTTCCTACTGGAATCAGTTTCAGTTTGAAAGTCATTTTTCCCTTTAATATTTTTGTTCTCTCTCTGTCTGTGATCAAACCGGTTTAATCGCCCAGCCAAAATATTTGTCAATTATCACTTCAACCTAATTGAACCATCAGCGAAATTGTATTTTTAGGTTTTTATACCCGGTACTCGAATAGTAAATAGGGTATATTGTATTTGTGGGGAATAACGGTTGTATGTAACGCACAGAAGGAAACGTTTCCGACCCCATAAAGTATATATATATTCTTGATCAGCATCAATAGCCGAGTTGATTGGGCCATGTCTGTCTGTCCGTCCGTCCGTCCGTCCTTATGAGCGCCTGGATCTCAGAGACTATAAGAGCTAGAGCCACCATCCAGGCTTCTGTATGCTCACACTGTTACAAGTGTATTTCAAAAATGAGCCCCGCCCCCTAGTGCCCCGCAAAAGGGCTCCCAAACCTAAAATTTTGAAGATAAAAGAAAACTAACAACGCCATTCCGTAGGGAATGACCATATCTATCAGATCACTAAATTGAGATTCGATTGGATCATTATTATAGCCACAATGAAAAAATTAATTTGCCACCCCGTCCCGCAGCTTATATTTGTTTTTTGCACATTCTCTCTTTCACACTCTGCTTCGCGCAGTGTGCGGCCTCTGCCTCTGCCGTACCTCTGCCTCGTCCTCTGCCGTACCTCTGCCTCGTCCTCTGCCGTGACTCTGCAGTGTTTGGCCCTGAGAGAGGGTGGCGAGCTAAAGGAGCGAGTTGGCGTGAGAAGTGCTGTAGATGTAGATGACAGATCAAGAAAAATTTTAAATAAAAAAAAAACCGTTAAGGTACAGATTTAGTACTGAGTACCGGCTATAAAAGTTGTGACGCGTAAGAAGCGTCTCACACGTCCCTTCTCGTTTGTTTTTCAATTTTTGTGTGTTTGCCTTTTGCATATAAAATACTGCCTTACCGCTGGAGCGATATTCAGTTTTTGAACGTGGCTGGCGGTTAATAGAGCTCCCGGCACACAATAGCAGCTACACAGCTAATTTCTCGTAAGTTCCATGGGGCGAATAAACATTTTTGTTTGGTTATTTTTTGCTTGCTCATCATGGGCTGTTATGTCATTGAATTCACGGAGTACTTTCGGCACAAAAGAAAGTGATTAACTATTCGTATTTGTCCGATTTGTTTGCTTATTTGTTTGTTTGTTTGAACGCACTTTCAGAACTTTTTCCATCACACAGAAATGGATTTATACTACAAACCCGGATCTGCGCCCTGCCGTTCAGTTCTTATGACCGCCAAGGCCCTTGGCGTGGAATTCGATAAGAAGATTTTTCTCAACACCCGTGGCGGGGATCAGTTCAAGCCGGAATATCTGAAGATCAATCCACAGCACACGATAC
This sequence comes from Drosophila subobscura, assembly GCF_008121235.1. NCBI lineage: Eukaryota > Metazoa > Arthropoda > Insecta > Diptera > Drosophilidae > Drosophila > Drosophila subobscura. Next base: position 21,842,810 of record NC_048533.1, on the reverse strand, counting down.
CGACACTGAATGACAATGGCTTTGCCCTGTGGGAGTCGCGTGCCATTATGGTGTATCTCGTGGAGAAGCACGGACAGCATGACAAGCTCTTTCCCAAGGACACACAGAAACAGGCACTGATCAATCAGCGTCTGTACTTCGATATGGGAACGCTCTACAAGAGTTTAGCCGACTACTATTACCCGCAGATCTTCCTGAAGCAGGCGCCCAATGCGGAGTCCTACAAGAAAATCGAATCTGCCTTCGAGATCTTCAACGCGCTCCTCGAGGGACAAACCTATGCAGCTGGCGACTACAGCCTGGCTGATATTGCGCTCTTGGCCACTGTGTCCACCTTCGAGGTGGCCAAGTTCGACATCAAGAAGTACGCCAATGTGAACAAGTGGTACGAGAACGCCAAGAAGGTCACCCCCGGCTGGGATGAGAACTGGGCCGGCTGCCTGGAGTTCAAGAAATACTTTGAATAAGTTAAACCTAAACACCTGCCTGATATTCGAGTTTTTACACTACACATAAATATATTTCATCTAATATTTATTCACGTTACAAAACAATTCCAAATTGGAGTGTGTCCATTTGCAAATTGAAAATAATTTATTCGCATTAAATGAGTGTTACTTTTTTGAATGCAACAAAACAACAACTGAGAAATGTTCTTTATTGTGTGCGTGTGTGTGTGGGTGTCGAGAAATGCAATTGCGAACAGTTACGGCTCTCTGCGCGCTATCTCTCTTAAATTGCCAAATTCCGAGCTTTCGTTTGCTATAAAAGCTCAAGCAGATGCCGGCTATGGCACAGTTTGAATTCTAAGCGAGAGCCAGCAGGAAATCATCAATAAAGAAGACTCGCAAAACGAGAAAAAAAAGTAAAGTGGAAAGAAAAACATAGTTCCGATAGTAAAACATAAATCAAAAATCTTACAGATTTCTACACAATTATGTTGGACTTTTACTACATGTTGTACTCGTCACCCTGCCGTTCCATTCTTATGACTGCCAAGGCATTGGGTGTGGAGCTCAACAAAAAGAAGGTTGACCTGAACGCTGGCGAGCAACTAAAGCCGGAATTTATTAAGATTAATCCGCTGCACACGATTCCAACGCTCGTGGATGGTGACTTTGCCGTGTGGGAGTCGAGGGCCATACTCATTTACTTGGTGGAGAAGTACGGCAAGGACGATTCGCTGTACCCCAAGGATCCCCAGCAAAGGGCTGTGGTCAACCAACGCCTCTTCTTCGATTTGGGCACACTCTTCCAGAGCTATGTGTACTACTACTATCCGCAATGTTTTGAGGAAGTCAAGAAGCCGGCAGACCCCGAAAACTACAAGAAGATCGATGCGGCCTTTGGGCAGCTCAACACCCTATTGGAGGGGCAGCAGTATGCGGCAGCGAACAAGCTGACAATCGCTGATTTTGCGCTCGTGGCCACCGTTTCCACTTTCGAGGTCTCGGAATATGATTTCAGAAAGTTCTCGAATGTGGTCCGATGGTACGAGAATGCCAAGAAGGTCATGCCCGGCTGGAAGGAGAACTGGGAGGGTTGTCTCTACCTCAAAGATTTGCATTTGTCGGAAATGTTGAAGAAGTAAGACGTTTGTTTTGAGTTAGCAATAAAGTTGCATCAGGAATATGTCAATGACTTCCCAAACATGATAAGCACGATTGGAACTGTTGTGAAATTGTGAAAGGTACACAACCTCAAACAATTTCTATGGACTGGGGTAGGTACACCGATAAGATAGTGTTATAGAGTAAGTATAAAAGATTTCCAGATAAGCAGCCAGGGCACAAAAAAAACACTTGAAAACATTTCGGTGTTTAGACATGTTTTATGGCCTTAAGTTTTTCCATCTCTCAATTTTTTTTTCGGACTGGAATCAGTTTCAGTTTGAAAGTCATTTTTCCCTTTAATATTTTTGTTCTCTCTCTGTCTGTGATCAAACCGGTTTAATCGCCCAGCCAAAATATTTCTCAATTATCACCTCAACCTAATTGAACCATCAGCGAAATTATATTTTTAGGTTTTTTTTCAGTTTTTTTCACTTTTTGGTTATCTTCTTTGTGTGTTTGCCTTTTGCCTATAAAATACTGCCTAACCGCTGGAGCGATATTCAGTTTTTGAACGTGGCTGGCGGTTAATAGAGCTCCCGGCACACAATAGCAGCTACACAGCTAATTTCTCGTAAGTTCCATGGGGCGAATAAACATTTTTGTTTGGGTATTTTTTGCATGCTCATCATGAGCTGTTATGTCATTGAATTCACGGAGTACTTTCGGCACAAAAGAAAGTGATTAACTATTCGTATTTGTCCGATTTGTTTGCTTATTTGTTTGTTTGTTTGAACGCATTTTCAGAGCTTCTTTCATCACACAGAAATGGATTTCTACTACAGACCCGGATCTGCGCCCTGCCGTTCAGTTCTTATGACCGCCAAGGCCCTTGGCGTGGAATTCGATAAGAAGATTGTTGTCAACACGCGTGCCGGGGATCAGTTCAAGCCGGAATATCTGAAGATCAATCCACAGCACACGATACCGACACTGAATGACAATGGCTTTGCCCTGTGGGAGTCGCGTGCCATTATGGTGTATCTCGTGGAGAAGCACGGACAGGATGACAAGCTCTTTCCCAAGGACACACAGAAACAGGCACTGATCAATCAGCGTCTGTACTTCGATATGGGAACGCTCCACAAGAGCTTTGCCGACTACTACTACCCGCAGATCTTCCAGAAGCAGGCGCCCAATGCGGAGTCCTACAAGAAAATCGAATCTGCCTTCGAGATCTTCAACGCGCTCCTCGAGGGACAAAGCTATGCAGCTGGCGACTACAGCCTGGCTGACATTGCGCTCTTGGCCACTGTGTCCACCTTCGATGTGGCGGGCTTCAACTACAAGCGGTACTCCAATGTGGCCAAGTGGTACGAGCAGGTCAAGGAGGTCACGCCCGGCTGGGTCATCAATTGGACTGGTTGCCTGGAGTTCCGCAAATACTTTGACAACTGATTGGGTTCGGTTTATTGCACTTGGTTCTTAGGAATAAACATCTAAGCTAAACTTAACTAGACTAAAGATTGCACTTGGTTTACGTATCAACTAGAAGAGCGAATTCGATTTGCTGAACTCGAGCGGTCGCTGAAAGGACTGCTCCAGGTTGTGCAGCCGCTGCTCCAGATCGTTCATGGAGTTGCGCAGCGCATGGCCACGCGGGCGCAGCGAGATCTGTGGCGAGCTCTGCATCAGGTCATCCTTGACGCCGGAGAACGAGTGTCGCACACAGGAGCGCTTCTCGAAGCGTGTGTTCTGATAGTGGGGATTGTGCTGCTGCTGCTGCGAATGGTGATGCTGGCGATGCTCACAGCTCCCGGTGCGACAATTGTGCGCCACCAGCGGTTCATCGGTCTTCAGGGAATCCTCGTAGGTGTCGCTGAAACAGCGACAGGATCGATTCAATGATCGAGAGTTTATTTTTACTGCGCCACTCACCTGCTGTCCGTGTTGGGCAACTGTTGCTGCTGTCGTAGCTCTAGGTGGGCCTTGGCATGTCTGGGACAAAGTACTTCGGGATTATTGAGGCGCTTCGAGCCGCCGCTGTGCTGAAACGAGTCCGGCGAGGTTTCGTACAGCTCGCGGCTGCTCAGGAACTCCACACCCGAGTCCTGGCCCGTCGAGTGCAGCGAGAACAGCGACGTTTCATAGTTGTTTCTGCAATTTGAGAGCAAAAAGGTGTTGGTTATGGGTTGACCCAGTCATGTCTTGGTGCATTCTCCACTCACAAATTGTTCACTGGCTGACAGGCATTATATTTGAGCACAAATGGAGTGCTGCCTGTGCCAATGTTGGCATCGGTGGCTGCTGCGGCTGCTGCTGCTGCCGCTGCCTTGGCAATGGACTTGGGCAGCGGCACATCAATATATTCTCGCTGTCGCTGCTGCCTGAGGATGAGAGGAGTTTGCTCGATTCATAGATAGAATGGAAACCCGTTTGGGGCTGCTTACTCGTTCAGGTACTGATGATGCTGCTGCTGCGTGGCCAGAGCCTGTTGCTGGTGATGATGATGCAACTGCTGCTCCAGTTTCTCCGTTGCCGTCGCCGTCGACTGTGTCTGCGCCGAGGAGCACACCGACTCGGGCATGAAGGCGCTCGTTGGCCGCTGCCCGCTGCTGCCCTTGCTGCAGCGCTGCGTGTGTCGCTGCGGACGTTGGCGTCGCTGCTTCTGGCCACGGGCAGAGGAGCCAATGCCGGCTATGGTGTATGTGAGGCCGGCATCCGAGGCAGCAAAGTCGCGCTGTGACCAGAGGCGGCTGCAGAGAGACATTCGATTTAGAGTGGCAATCATTGCCATTTGAGTTGCAGTTGTCAACGCAGCTTCTGCCTCATCTAATTGCCTCATGTTGCCTGCTTTGGTTGTTGTGTTTGTTGTTTTTTACCGTTATAATTTAATCGGAAAGGAGAGGCCTGGGGGACAGTGAAGCCGGTTTGCCAAGCATCAACAAGAGCCCCAACAGAGCAACAACAACCAAAGCAGAGCCACATGAAATTGCAATCATCTAAAGATTTATTGCAAGCATTAAAAATGCCTCAAGCTTAAGGCTACTCCTAGTTACTACAGACTATAGACTATGGCTAACACTGGATGCATCTTGGGAGCAGTCTTTTGATTCTTTACCGTTTCTGGCGCATGCACAGATAGCAGCAGGCGGAGAACAGTGCCCCCAGTGTGATCAAAACCAGCAGCAAGACGGTCACAAATTCCAGTCCACCCATGAAACTGGCTGCGGTGGCGTGGGTGGGTCGTGCCGCCTGCCCAAACTCGGCCAATTCGATAATGCGCGGCATTGACTTGCTGCCATCGACTTTCTGCTGCTGCAGCTGCAGTGCATCCAGCTGTAGGCCCGCCAAGGAGCTGCAAGCACGCAGAGAGAACATCAATGTGGTATAAATTTGTGAGCTTTAATGCGGTTATTGGTTGGGGGAAAGAGTGGGAGGGAGACTTACTCCTGCAGCTGTTCCATTTCGACAATGGCATTTGTGTGGGGATCAACGGCGTAAATGTAGGCATTGGTGCTGTAGAAGAAACAGTTAAAAACGATCAACGATAAGCTGACAAAGTGGATTCGATTTGGGGAAGCCAAGCTCTAAGATCGCAGTCTTTTCTTGGTAATTATTGCATCTCTATTTGCATATTTTTAACAAGTATTTTCTGCGGTTACTTAGCTGCTTGTCAACGAAGCTTCGGCTGCCGTTTGCAAGCTCATTTCATGCACACAATTACAAACTCTGCACAGAACACCAAACTGATTCATGTGCTTTGAGCTTTCCGGCTATGTTTGTCTCTTTCTGCCCTGTGTATGATCAAAGCTGCAGGCAAAATGCTGCAGCGTGTAAAAAAAACATGCAGCCACACATATTCCCATGAAAGCTTCACGTGCTCTCCGATGCACCGTTTACAAGCGGCTTTAGCACAGTTCTCTCTGCATAGGCAAAGCCACGCGAAGCTTTTACGCTGTGTGCCGACTTCGCTGCCAAATGCCTTTTTCTATGCACAAAGAATACGATACGACGTTGCCAAACTTCTGCTTTAGTCAAATAAAAACCGTAATTGTACTTACGCTGGCTCCAGTGCATTCGCGTGTGGCTCCAGCAATCTCACACGCACATCCCTGCCAATTGCTGAGCTTAGCGCCTCCATGAGACCCTCAATGCGACGCTCCACCTCCACGGGTTTGCCTGCGACCACCAGACGCACCTGCTTCGACTCATCGATGATGTAGACAAAAACATTGACAATGCCGCTGCGCCCATCGTCGGCGCCCAGGCGATCGGTGGCCTTCACATCGAAGCCATACAGATGCTCATCGCGTGGCAGATCGCCCAGCAGCCGTATATTGCCGGTCGTCTCATCGATGCCAAAGAGACGCGTCGGCTCGTTCAGCAGACGGTAGCGTATCTCCGAATTGAGACCCTCATCTGCGTCGCTGGCTTGCACGCGGGTCACTGGATAGCCAAAGCTCGCGCTCTGCGGCAACACTGCCACAATGGGCTGCCCGTTGGCACGGAAACGCGGCGCATTGTCATTCTCATCGGTGATGTGCACCAGGATGCGGCACTCGTTGAGCGACAGTCCTTCGATGCGCTCATCCACCACGGGGTAGGAGACGCGGGCAAAGTTGCGCGCCTCCCTGCTGAGGCGATCCGCGCGTATCCTCAGCTGATAGCGGGAAATGTGCTCCCGATCGAAGGACTTCAGTGCGTAGAGCAGCATATTCTTGGCATCATACTCGAAGGGGGGATGTGCATCAGTCTCGTCCAGGCCCTCCTCCAGCCACAGCGACCAGCGGTAGTGCTCCGAATTGAGTCCCGCACTGAGATTCAGACGCATCACCTCCAGCGGCGCCTCATTGTTCTCGGCCAGCTTCACCTCGTAGTAGGCGTGCTGGAAGATGCTCACATTGGCGGGTGGCTCGGGCTTGGGCGTTGGCTTCGGTGGATCGGTCACCGCCTGACCCTGCAGATTGACAATCACCACAGCGGTGGCCGAGAGCGAGGGGCTGCCCACATCCGAGGCAATCACAGAGACATTCAGGTGCTCGTAATCGTTGTAGCCGTTGATGCGGGACACCGTGCTGATGGTGCCATCCCGCGAGTCGATTTGGAAGAGCGGCTGCACACCCTCCTGGTGCCGCATGGAGTACAGCACCAGCCCGTTGCCATTGCCCACATTGTCCTTGTCGATGGCCGTCAGTTGCCGCACAAAGGTGCCCGGCTGTGTGCTGCGATCCAGATACGCCTTGTAGACGGGCAGCATGAGCGTGCGATCCGCCACATTTGGCCAGTACTTCACGGCCTTGGTCTGGTCATCGTAGCCAATGAACTCGGGCCGATTGTCGTTGATGTCCAGCACATTCACCTCCACATCCACGCTGCTGGACAGGCGCTGCAGCACCGTCGCCGCATTGTCGGTGGCCACCACCTGGAAGCTGTACTTGTCGCGCAGCTCCCGGTCCAGCTGCCCGTTGATCTTCAGCACCCCCGAGGCGGGCTTGATGGCAAAGGGCAGCGTGAGGTCGCTCAGGCTGTACGTGATGTTGGCATTCTCGCCGTAGTCCATGTCAATGGCCATCAGCTGGCCCAGCACACTGTCCTTGTAGTCGCCCTCGGGGGTGTCGAAGCTGTACCAGGACTTCCTGAATGTCGGCGCGTGGTTGTTCACGTCCATGACGGTGAAGCGCAGGCAGGTGGTGTCCTTGAGGCCATCGATGTCGGTCACGCTCAGATTCAGCCAGATTTCAATGTTGGCCGCCAGCGGAAAGTTCACCGACAGCTCCCCGCTCAGCTTGTCCATCGTGAAGTGCCGCACACCCTGCACCCTGAGCAGCGGCATGCCCGGCGAGCGCTCCACCTGCTCCCCCAGCAGCTCGTAGTGGAGCTGCGCATTGCGGCCAAAGTCCTCATCGCTGGCACTCAGCTGCAGCAGTTTCGCCCCAATGGGCGTGTCCTCGTAGATGGCAAAGAGCGGACACTTGTTGGGCAGGGCACGCACCATGCGACGACGCGACTTGGCTCGGCCCACCACCCCAATCCCGACTGGAGCTGCCACTGCCCGCTCCCTGTCCATGTGCAGCCGCGGGGAGCCAGGAATGTGATAGGGCGGCGGGGCCAGCATCATGGCAGCTGTGGCCTGAGGCGCGGCCATGCCGCTGGAGCTCTCCACAAAGTAAATCTCCATGTCCGTCGTGTACTCGCGTATCTCCAGGCGCGAGTCCTTGAACACCGAAATGCGCTCAAAGATGGGCGCATTGTCGTTGACATCCGCCACGAGTACAGTCAGATGGGCATAGCCCGACAACCCGCCGCTGTCCGCGGCAATCAGCTTCAGGTTGTACAGCTGCTGCTTCTCCCGGTCCAGGCCGCGCTTGCCCGTGTAGCTGATGCGGAAGTAGGGGCCGGAGCTCAGCTTGAAGTTGGACTGCATGAAGGTGGTGTGCAGCTCCTGGTACTTGAACTCATCGTTCCACTGGTCCGTGAGGTTGAAGATATTAAATGCGCCCGTGGTGGGTGGCAGCTTGTGCTGGCTGCTGTTCCCCGCGCTGCCGTTCACGTACTCAATGCTGAACTCCTCGCTGTACTCGCCCTGCAGCTGCACACGGAACTCCGCATTGGCGCCCTCGTCAGCGTCCTGTATGTGTATGGCATGGTTCATGGACAGCTCCGTGCCCGCGGCACAATTCTCGTTGATCAGACCCACATAGGTCAAGGCATTGAACTTGGGCGCATTGTCGTTGACATCGTCCACCTTGATGTTCACCTGGTAGATGCCGGCGCCGCTCACCAGACCCGTGCTGTACTCCACAATCACCGTCAGCTCGTAGCTGGGTTGTTGCTCTCGATCGAGTCCAATCAGCGTGAGCAGCGTGCCATCCTCCGTGATGGAGATCTTGTTCACCACCTCCTGCTGGTTGGCAATGATGTAGCGCAGCTTCACATTGGAGTCACCCACGAGGCGACGCGGCAGCCGCCGCTTGGTCTTCGAGCTGCGACTGCGGCTGCGATTGCGACTGCGGAAGCGGCTGCCCATGGTCAGGTTGCCCACATCCGAGGGCAGCTCGCGGTAGCTGCCCAGCTCGTTGTTCACCAGATTTATGCCATTCTTGTACAGCAGCTGGCCAATGATGCCGCCCACAACATTCTCCTCCACGTGGAAATTGATGATGTTCATGTTGATCTCTCTGCAGGAGAAGGAGGAGACAGATTAGCGCCAGCGTTGAGGCTGTTGCCCGTGGTGTTACTCACTCTATGACAGGTCGCAGCGGCACCTTCTGCTCGGGTTTGTGTACAATGTGTATCGTCAGATTGGTGATGAGCACGCCCTCATCGCTGAGCTCCGCTGCGGTGGGTGCCGCTGCTGTGGTCAGCCCCGAGGAGCTGCGTGACATGACCAAGGACTGCGTGGAGTTGGCAAAGAGCTGGCAAAGAAAACGTAAGGAAAAGCTATACAGGACACAGCTTAAAGTGAACTCACATAATTCGCCACCGCTTCGAAGTTGTAAACTTTTCTGCTAAACTCGGACAACTCTCTTATGACAGTGATGATGCCCGAACGCTCCTCGATGGCAAAGGGCACACCCTCCGAGTAGGTGTGCAGCAGATCGTACATAATCTCATCCTCGCCCTCGTAGATCAGCGAAGTGCGCACCTGCCCCACCGAGGTGCCCAGCGGTGTGCTGGCGCCCACCCAGAACTCGTACGGAGCGCCCACAAAATCTATGGCCTGATCATCGATCGTGGCATAAACTTCAATGGTGATGACGGCCAGCGAGAAGCGTCGCTCCGAGGGATTGGTGGGCTGATCACTGGCCTCCACGAACACGGCAATCCTTCCGCGTCGGAGTGGTCCACCCACGAAGATGGTTCCGTTCTTGTTGTCCAGCCGGAAAGGGATGTAGCCGCTGCCCTTGGGACGCTGCAGCTCGTACAGCAGCTGCCCGTTGGGTCCATCGTCCGGATCGTTGGCTGCCACCTGGCCGATGACATAACCCGTGGGCGCTGTTATGGGCACCTTGAACTCGTACAAATTTCCGTGCTCGAACTTGGGCGTGTTGTCGTTCGTGTCCAGCAGCGTAATCTCCACCTGCACGCGACTCGGGCCCGGCTTCTTGAGGTGCTTGTCATCCAGGTACGAGGGATTGCGCTCCAGAGCCTCCACATTCAGCTGAATCGATCGGCGCTGCTCACGATCGAGCAGTCGATCATCCCGGACCGTGATCCAGCCCGTGCGTGAGTCAATGCGAAAGGCGCCCGTGGCCTCCTTGGTCTCCACGAGATTGTACAGAAACTCCGAGTTCTCGCCCTGATCCCGATCGATGGCATTCACCTGCAGCACACTGAAGCCCGTGGGCAGGTTCTCCACAATGGAAATGTTGTAGAAATCGGCCTCAAACTCGGGCACATTGTCGTTCAGATCGAGGACTTCCACTTCGATGCTGCAAATGGAGAATAATCAATCATTTCTGACTGCCAGAAGCCCTCAGAGATTTCCCACTCACCGCGCCAGAGCCTTCTTCAGAGGATTATCCTTCTGCCGCGCCTCCAGCTGCAGCACGAAGGTGTTGCCCGGCAAACTCTCCTCCTCCAGATCGATCTCCTTCTGCAGATACATCACCCCGTTGTGGGGATTGACGCGGAACAGCTGCCGCTCATTGCCCGATATGATCTCATAGACGAGCGTCGCATTCAGCGAGTCCTGGTCGAAGGCCATGATGGGTGGGGCAAAGTACAGGGGAATGCGCACGGGCACACCCGTCATCGGGTGGAACTCGTTGATCCTTGTGCGATAGACGCCCTCGGTGAACTTGGGCGGCAGGTCGTCCACGTCGCGCACATTGATCGTGATGGTGGTGTTGGCCTGGTTGGCGGGTGTGCCACGATCCCAGGCGAAAATTGGCAGCTTAAACTGCCGAATGCCGCTGTCAAAATCCAGCTCTCGCTTGAGGATGAGCAGCGGTCGGTGGGGACTCTTGAGCGCAAAGTACGGACTGCCATCGCCGGACAGCTGCTCCGGCACGGTGGACATGCTGAAGTGCACCTCCGAGTTGGGGGTATTCGGCTTATCGCGATCGAACGCTTGCACACCCTCAAACACGATGCTCTCCACGGACGTGTTCTCATCGACATCCACGACGTAGGGCACATTGAGGAACTCCGGGGCATTGTCATTCACATCCTCGATGTACACCGTGATGGACAGGTAGCTGCCCTCCTCCAGCTTGTCCTGCTTGCCGGCGCAGAGTATGCGAAACTTGAGCAGATTCCGCGGCACATCCCGATCCACGAGTCGCTCCAGCGAACGGGCCAGACTAACCACCAGCGTGGTGGCATTGTGCTCCGTCAGATTGAAGTACTTGTGATCGCCGCTGGCATCGGCGCCCTTGAGCGCTGCCGTGGCGCGCGGATAGGCCTGCACGCGGAGTATCTCCTTGCCCACTTGGGCATCTTCGCGCAGTCGAATGAAGCGGACACCTTCGCTTTCCGCCGACACACCGTCGACCGTGTGAAAGGCACAACTGCCGGAGCTGCCTAAAGTGGAGCAAGAGCGAAGACCGTCAGAGATTGGACAGAGGAAAAAAAGTAAAAACTAAAAAGGAAACAGCAACAACGTTGACAAATTGTTGGTGCTGTGGGTTTGGGCATGCAAATTTGCATCACGCTGAGAACCAAAAACGGAACAACAATTGGGAAATCGCCACAAGGCGGCGGCGGCGACGTGCGAAGCGAAGCGTGGGGCGGGGCGGGGCGGGGCGGGGCAGGGAGAACTGGCGCCAAACCGAAAAACTTTCTACGTTTTGTCGCGTGGCCCATTCCGCAGCGATTTTCATGTGCAGTTGCAACACTTTTCCACATGCATTCAAGTGTCTGCCCCGTCTGCCCCGTCGCGGTGCTGGCGCTGATTGCCAGGCAGCTCTTTGCAAATTATTTGCTGCCTGCCGTTCCCACCCTCATGACATAATTAAGACCTTTTTTTTGTGCTGTTTGCTGCCTGCCAAAGGCAACCAAATGCGTACCAAGTGACAAGGGGCTGTCCCTGTCGTCCGTCCGTCTCCCTGGCTTACTGACTGACTGACTGACTCTGCCTGGCTTGCTGACATTTCTCCACTTTAGTTTTCTTTCTTTCAGTTTTTTTCGGTGCATCCACTACGCTGGAAAATTATCATTGTTGGCTGCAGTCTGCAGTGAAATCTTCTTCATCTGTTGAGGCTGTCGCAGGCCCCTTGTAGGCCTTTGCTTGTTTATTGTTTTATTTGCGGCTTGGTCTTATTCCATTTTTTGTTGCTGCCGCTGCTGCTGCTTATTGCAGTTGTAATTTGAGTTCGCAATTTCTATTATTTACTTGCAGTTTCTGGCCCACTGCGGTGAGAACTGCTGGCTGCAGGGTTTTCCCTCAGATACTTAGACATGATATGAAGCTCTGATGCCGCCATGGCATTCCATCAAGCAGAATCAGACAAGCCGATGCAGATGCAGCTGCAGATATTGTATGCCAGAATATTAATTTTGAGTGTGTGCATATTTTAGGCTGTACTTTTATTGCATTAATTAGAACACGAATAAAATCCTGCATCCGGCACTGTGTGCACATTTAAAAATTGAATTTCGTTTAGAAAATATTTCTATGTCTGCTCATAATCCAATTTTGAAGTCTTAAAGCAGTTTCTAAGACAAATTTCCAGTCTAATTTTTATGTTCAATTGTGTTAAATATAATACTGAGTTATCATTAGTTGGTTAGTTACTTTTTAGTTACTTTATAACTGCTGCCCTTTAGTTTTTAGTCGAGCTGTAAGCCTCCCTCTCTAGTAACCCTTTCGGGTTCGAGCAATCGTTTATTTTGTATTCCAAGAACCAAAGTAAGGGCCGCTATGTCCTCTAATATCTTTCATAAATATGCTCAATCACTGTATATTCAGCTTATTGATTGTAGCTTTTCTAAATGAACTTCTTTTGTTTTTTAAGATTTTTCTTAAGATGCCTAAACCCAGCACTAAAATGCACAACAGATTTTATGTGTGTGTTGTCTAAAGTCATAAAAAGAAGATGAACTGCAAATGTAACGGAATCTCATCGGGTTTCCAATTCCAACATTCCAAGCTCTCCAAAAAGGTATCACTTGTTCCATTTGGAAGCCCAGAAATGTCTCAAAAGGAGTTCAGCTGCGCCACTACCACGATTTCCGTTGAGAATTTGTATGTCTAATCTTTTCACTTATTTGTTTAGCTCATATTAATAGATAATCGCTTTAAATAATCTTATTCCTGTGTCATATCCATGCGTTATATGTATTTCCACACACTGCCAATGCAAATGTTTCCCAATCACATAATTCCACTCGAGTGTACACTTAATAATGAGTTCGCTGCCTCTCCTCGATGCCACTAAACACTTTCAAGATTGAATACTTTTCGTAACGGTGCCCCAGCTCATTTCCCACAACATAAATGTCATTCCCATTGTTCTCATAAAGCAGAAAATTATACGAGCAACTCATATGCACTATTCCACATCGTTCTACACCATTCTACACATTGGGGCTGAACACTTTAGCACTTGCTGGTTCATTTTCCATTCAAGTTTAGCCCAGAGCACTCGTTTGGCTGGCTGCTTGTCTGGCCATCAAAGTCAAGCGGTCATTCCAACTAACACAAAAGAATTACAATTTTAATTAGAACATTGCCACAGCACAGCACAGCACACACTCCAACTCGCACTCTCCTACTCCTCTGGGGCGCCCAAGCTGCTCGCTGAGTTCAAGGCGGTCACGCCCAGAGTTGGCAGCAAGGTGCCCCCGCTCCAGCGCTGGCCAGGAGCAGGTTGCTGCAAATGGGTCAGCCAGTAGTCTTCCCTGAATGGGATGTGGGTCAGTCCACTGTCCACTGTCCACTATCCACTGCCCGGTTGCATAAGCAAATTGCTCGCTGCTGTTTTAGTTGTTGATCGATTTCCTTTGCAACATTTTGTTGTGTGAGGAAAAGCTGTCGCTGCAGCAGCATTTAAATTTGAAATTTGGGTTATTTAACGGTTTTGGTTTCGGCAACAGCCGCCACAAACGACCATTGCCACAACGAGACAAACGGGTTGATGGGAAGGCAGCAGGCAAGACGAAAGACTTGGGCGACAAACTGCGATTGTCCAGCATCGATTAACGCGTACACACATTAGCGGGTAAGTAACTGGAAGATTGATATTGGCACAAACACACAGCGACACACACAGAGACACACACTGCGAGATTTACGAGCATATCCCGTCAGCTAATAAGGCTATAACGGCTTTTTGGCCATGCCAACGAACAGAAACAGAAACTTGCCTTGCACTTGTCCCGCTTTTGCCGCTTGGCCCACAACCAATAGCCAGGAGAGCAGCCAAAAGGCAAGGGCACAGGCACTGGGTTGAAGCGGGTTTCGGTAGGTCATAGTTAGGCTTTAACTAAGCTTTTATCCTTGTTAGTTTTGCTGCTGCTGTTTTTTACACACTTTTTAGTGGCCGACTCTCACATCGCGACGCTCACAACCGACTGGGCAAACACCGCACGACCAACTGAAGCGATCTTCACCACTGCAAGGCCCACTCGGGCATGGGGCTGGGACTGAGGCTTGGGACTGCTTGGAGCTGCGATGAGACTAGTTTTTCACACACAGCGCCGAGGAAAACAAGAAAAGCCATGACAACAAGTTGCAGACAGAGACTCTGCGGCAGAGTGGGAGGCAGGCTTGTGCACATCCTTGGCTCTGCGCTCTAAGCAGAAACACAGTTGCAGAAACACAGTCTGCCTGTGGCATTGCGTGTTGCAGAAAAGACAAAAGACAAAAGGCATGAACGAAAGCGAGAGAGAAAGAAGCGCGAGCAACAGGGAAGGAAGGTGTCCGGACGCTGACAGCAAAAGCCACTCGGAGAGTATAAACAACAAAAGTGATTAACATAAAGCATAAACAGTGCAGGCAGGGCCGGAGCCCTGTCGATGATGTGCCACAGAGTTGTTGATGACTGCTGGAAAGCAGTGAGCGAAGCCAAGTCATCAAAGCACAAAACAAATCACTGAATACGGAATACGAAATGCGAACGGACAGACAAAAGCCAGCGATAAGCTGCTGGGCACTCCAATCAAAGGTAAGCCCCTCGGCTTGCAATAAAGGCAGCAGCGGCAGCAGCAGCGGCAGCAGCGTGTTAACGGTTCTTTGGCTATGCTGCTGCAGCGATCGAAACAGAACAGAAACAACACAAGGGAACTGCAGGGAGGCGCACCCAAAAGGCAACAAGAAAATTGTACAAGCGAAGAAAAACTGAAAAGAAAGGCAAAAGGCAGAGGCAGAGCCATAACTTCCATAACTTTACATAACACCCGAAGAGTGCAGAGGGGAGTGGGGAGAGCGAGCAGCAACTGACCGACAGCTTGAATCAACCTACGCAAAGGCTGGATGGTTGGGGCAGAGGGAAGGGTAAGCAGAAGGTAAGACGATCCGAACCGATGGAGTCAGCGGCTTGGAAAATTGGCGCGTGCGAATGCTCGCAGAAGCTACTTGTGCTTGGGCCTGGGCCTGGGGCTTGTGGTTTGCTGTAGCTGCCTGTTGCATCGGGCAGAATTAATGCTAATCAGCGAGGGTGGGTCCAGAAGTTTGCCACAGCTTGGGCAAGTGAAAGCAGGAAGGGGAATGCGCCGCCATACGATATGCAAATCAATGCAGAGCATTCGATAACACCTGACGGCGAGGCATGAGGCAAGCAGCATGCATCGTTGGGCTTGGATCGACTTCGAATACGTTTCAAAACCCTACAGAGATCAATTACTCCATAATATCTACCCCTCTAGATGCACATTCGCAACTAATTTATCTTTATGCCAATCATAACTTAAGTCTTGTGACTAAGTTTATCAATTTTTGATGTTTGTTTGACTGCAAATCCATGCCAACTCGTTTGGGGGATTTCGTTGCGCTTCGCTGTGACTTTCGTTTCGTTTCCAGTTTATGCAATGGAATGAATGGACGCGGCCGCTGCCGGGGCCAGGTTAGCCAAGTGACAAAAAAACGTTTCTCTAAATCAAATCATATAAAAATTCACGAATGCGACGAAATCGCCAGCGAAAAAATAATATTTACGAGCATGTATTGAATGAATGGAGCTTTATTATATCTATTTGGGACTGCACTTATGTGAGTCGTAGCTGAACTTCAAGGCCTCGGATGAATGTACCCTGAATAGCAGTTGAATTAATTTTTTGAGCCGCATTTGGTGAAAGGATGCCAAAAAAACAAACGAGCATCTTTCAATTTTTGCGCGCAATATTTAACATTGGCATTTAACATGAGGCATTTAACATTGGACATTTAACATTAACATGGTAACTGACAGAGACTGGCCCACATAGCACTGTTACCACTGTGCAGCTAATGCTCAAACCATTTAGCAGAGGCATGCACCACAACACCGTCTGGCAACACTGCATGAAGCGCATTTATTTGAATTTATTTATTTGTTTTCAAAAAAACAACCTTAATGGACTGAAAACTAGTAACTTAAACAATAATTGATGCATTTGTTTGTGTGCTGCATATATTTAAGTGCATAAAACCTTATTTCGAGTGAAAAAACAGTGGATTTATCGCGTTAATCTCCGAACATGTAATATCAAGTGAACTTTTCCTTACTTTCAGTAATCTGTGTGCTTCATGTTCTCCAGGCTGAACTGCAAGATAATGACAATAAAGTTCATGGCATACGAGACCAGAAAAAGCCAAAACGAATGATCCAAGGTGAACAGGCCCAAAACGGAGAACTTGAGGCTGTCCAAAGGTGCGACCAAAGGAAATGATGTGCTGCACTCCATTTCCTGCAAAGATAAAAACAGAAAGGGAGACTTGAATGGGCTACCCCCCACTGTGTGGCAGCCACCCACCTGCTGGTTCAGTGCTGGCGGCAGATAAGCCAATTCCAGGCAGCGCTGACGCAGATGGGCGTGTCGCACCTGGCAGAGATGGGCGGCCAGAATCAGGGCATAAAGCTGAAGGGCGGCAATCAGACAATAGTTGGAGATGGTCAGCGGAACGCCGTGCTGCGACACGAAGTACGACATGTAGGCGTACATGTTGGCCAGAATGTTGACAAAGTAGCCAATGACCAGGAGGAAGATGCCCAGCTGAAAGCGGCCAACAAACTGCGTGGAGAGGCGCAACCAGCGGCGCTCGCGTTGCAGCAGCCGCGCCAGAGCTGGCGACTCCTGCTCTAGATGATCCAGACTAGCCAGCAGCAGCAGCATGCCCCCGAATATGCCATTCGCATACACGCTGCTCACATGCTGCACATAGAGCTGGACACTGTAGGCCAGCAACTGGGTCCAGGGCAGTCGACTGCCCGCAGCCTGGAGGAAGGGCACGTTGCAGAGGAGTTCGTAGAGCGACAGGAGCAGCTTCAGCCACAGCAGCAGCGTGGACCACCAGCCCAGCCTCCGTTTGCGATGCAGCAGCGCCAGGCCAGTCAGCAGCCTGGCCAATCCACGACGATGCCACAGATGGGCGCCCAGCAGGGCCAGCGAGACGAACACATCGCCCGTCATGGCCGCCAGCGCGATATTCTTGAAGATCAGCGAGTGCCGCACATTGGTGGCATCGTACATGGCCGCGCTCTTCCACAGCATCAGCGGCGCCAGTCCAGTGAGCAGCAGCCAGCGGAGCACACCGCTCAGCGTCAGCAGGCGGCGGCAACGGGCTCCCCGACGCCGACTGTAGCTGAAGGGCGCCAAGGCCAGCAGCTGCCACAGCCAGAGGAGCAGGCAGAGTCCGCAGACGTGCGGCAGTCGCGACATGTTCCGCACAACTAAGGACACCAAGGACACCCTAAGGGGCACTTGTCCGACTGCCTGTCCGTTCTATCTGCTGGAAATCAAGTGCAGCCCCGCGACACGCTCGTTATCAGCGCACCCCAGGGGCACTAAGCCAATTCCTGATAAGTGCGATCGATAGCCACTCATGCATGTGTGTGTGTGTGTGTGTGTATATATTTTGTTATAAACAAATTGCAAACATTATTACTCTACTGGTATGGTTTCTGTTTGGCTTCGTGTTCCTCCTTTGGGGTGTCGTGAGTCAGCTCTGTGCCGCGGCGTTCAGGTCTTGCTTCTGGGCTTCACACGCAACTGGAAGGTTTTGGTCAGCGTGGACATAAAGTTGGGCATTTCCTTCATTTGATTGAGGGCCTCGTTCTTCGTATTCGACTGGTACTCGTAGGCCACCTTCCGGTTGACGGCGGTCAGCAGGCGCAGCAGCTCGACGCCCTCGGGCTGGCCAGCCTCATTGAAGGCGGCCATGTCCAGGACGCGGCACAAGCTCTGAATGAACCACGAGCCATCGTCCACATTGCGAAACGAGAAAAATTCTAAAAGGAAAGCGAAAAGAAAAGTATAAATTGGAAAAGTGCAATTTTAAGTGCAAAACTCACTGTCGAAGGTGGAGTAAAAGACGAGCATGTCCGCCGTGCTGGGTATGGCGTAGGTAATCGGCTGCACCGGCGCCACTGCGGCGGGAGCCAGTGATCGGGTCATCACCGAAAAGGACTCGAACTCCACGGCCTTTTCCAGATTCTCGCCACGGCAGGCCTGTATGAAGAAGAGCTTCGGCTTGTTCTTCAGCGTCTTGCATTTGTCGCCCAGGAAGGGGTTCCACAGACGCTCCACCGGGTAGGACATGTCCCTGGCATAGACCTTGCCCTCGGTGCCATGCGACATGACCACAAGCACAAAGCAATCATTGTCGCTATGATCCTCGAGTGCCACTGAAAGTTGCACACACAGAAAAGACTTCAATTGTAATCCTCTCTAATGCTTTGAGGCTTACTCACCCTCCTTCAGCATATCGTTGATTTCCGCGAAGGTCAGATCGTTGTAGGTTCGCACATCGAAGCCGAAGGTCTGCAGCGTGTGCTGCATATCGTCGCGATCCCGTTCGGTGCCCACGCGCTGCTTCTGCCCCT
This sequence comes from Drosophila subobscura, assembly GCF_008121235.1. NCBI lineage: Eukaryota > Metazoa > Arthropoda > Insecta > Diptera > Drosophilidae > Drosophila > Drosophila subobscura. The sequence continues at coordinate 21,824,293 of NC_048533.1, read as the reverse complement.
TGACATCCTTGTGGTTGAGGATCAGCGCGATGCCGGCGCTCGCGCAGTTCTCGTAGGTATCCTCCACCGTGGGTCGGGAGGTGATGATCCGCTTCAGATCCGCCTCCGAAGTGGGCGTCTTGGCGATCTGTGTGGCATCTGCTTTGTCTTTCTTGTGCTTGTTCTTCTGCCCGAAGAGCGAAAAGTCCGTGTCGTCCATTTTCCGTGTCTGTCTGCGCTGGGGTACGGGCAACCTGTGACTAAGCGCCGTTCCACAGTTTCTAACTTCCAAAAAGCTACCTCTCCAGCCCCGTTATCTTATCAATGCAACCGCCGTCGTCGTTTTATCAGCAAAGGCCGTCTCCACTCTTCGCTATAAATTTTGGAAATGTTTATGGTGAGGGCGGCCCTCTCTCCCTCTCCCTATGCCTCTCTGTGAATGTTGATTAGCCTGCTCCAGGGGAAGTTACATTCATTGCCGGCAATTGGCAGCAAATAAAATTGCACGAGACAATTTGATTTGGAGTCGAACGAGTCGGTCACGCCCCGTCCATGGGGTAGAAAAGTCGAGACGGAAAATGGAAATTGCCAACATCCGCCAAAGTGTCATCCTTGCTGCTGGCCTGTTTGCCTGCTGCCACTTGATGTGTTTTCAATAATTTTCAGATGCGCAAAATGTCAAAGTTTGCCACCAAATTCAAATATTGCACGCACACAAAGTAACGGAAACCGGAAATGAGTATGGCACCCCAAAAAATTGGCAAGCAAAAGAGGAGTGTGAAGGAGTAGGATAAAAGTGCCATCGCTGACAAGTGTACCCATGTACCCATGTACCGGGAATTGGGTACCGTTGAGTGTACCTCGAGCTGAGACTTCTACGTGGGTCATGTTCGAGTATTTTAACATAATAATCTCTTGATTATTGTTGATCAATGTTGGCTTGAAGTGCACAATTTCCGCTAGCCAACTGAAAAACGCTAGATCTGTAAGAAACTAGCTAAGTTGCCAACACTGTTTTCAATTTCCATTGCTGAGCGAGAGCGTATTGCTCACTTTTGCGTGTCAAGTATGAGCTGCTCTCTCGCTCTTTCGGGGAATTGCTTGTTGTCAGAGAAATTCTCGCCTGTGGCCGATCCCATTGTGAATGGGCATTATTGTCATATTGTGAATGGGCAAGCAGTGTGGCCAACTCTTCGTAAAAAAGCTACAACACTTACACGAACCCGGTCGTGTTCAAACACACGAGCACCAAACACAAAAATCCAAAAATTCGAACCGAGCGGTCGAGTCGCGCGTCAACGAACAAAAATAACGGAAGGCAAAAACGCGTGCGTGTTTGACGGCAAGAGCTTCATTCGCGCGAATTTCGAAACCCAACTCCTCGGCGCGAGTTTCGTTCCCTTGTTGTTGTTCTTAGCAGCAGGAAAAGAAAGCAGAAAAGAAGCGAAAAAGCAAAACAAAGTTGTGACAAAAAAGCAACACACCGACAAAACAGCACCCCAGTGTTTGTGAGTGGCAAGTGCAGAAAGTATAAATATATTGTAGTTGCTGTATTTTGTCGAAATTAAATTATGTTGAGTGCTTAACACAGCTCGAAGGTGAAGTGCAAAGCGAAAGGAGAAAAGAAACGCCGCCGCCAGGCCAGGGCATAATAAAGCAGCGCGTCGCAGCATCCAGCGCCCCCCGCCACATCCATCCATACGTCCACCATCCTCGCCAAAGAGAGGTGCAGGCGGCGCAAAGTATGTAAAAGGTGAACCAAACAAACTGTTTGATTATAATAAGCGGCGGGTCGGGTCGGATCGGCATCGCCCACGAGCAGTGTGCCGGGTGCCGGGGTAAATGCATATGCACACGAATCGGTCATGTTCATTTATTATACCAGGTACTCGGCAGGGGCACAAAGGGTATGTTGTGTTGGTGCAACAGTCAGATGGAGTGGTGGATAAGTTTTGATTATCATTAAGCCAATAGCAGCAATGATGAAAGATACACTGGAATGTTCTTCCGAATAAATGTATTACTGTATGCCGGTTGTGTTGCTGTTCGTATAAATTCCCGTTGGCCGCTGTGTGTCCCGTTAGCTTATCAGAAATTTGTGCAACGCATCAGTGTCACTGACAACTGCAGTTTTCGCACTTTTTATGTTGTGGAACTCTACTTTCGTTCGTTTTGGCTGTTATTTTAGACATTAGCTGATGAAAATCACATCCTGAGTACAGGATATGGCATCCTGCCTATGGCTACTTTGGAGTTTATTTTTCTTTCTATAACTATTTGGTTAAGTACTTCCCGAGTAGCGGGTATCTTATAGTCGGAATGTTGTTTTTACCTTTTTTTCCTTACACACACACACACATGGCCATGTACCGCTGCATAGCCATGTGTGTGTGCGTGTGCTTTGTATGCAAAACGTTGACAAAAATACAACAAAAATTAGGGGGTTGGCCGACGACCGACAGGATGACAAAAGAAAACAAAAACCGAAATACGTTTTTGGGCTGTTCCCAAAAACAAACCAAAACAAAAAAAAACGAAACGAAAACGAAATCAAATCAAAAGCAACTCCGCGCCGACGAGCAAAATAGGAACACAGCAAAAAATAAGAGAGAGAAGAAAAATCTTCAGTTTGCTTTTAGGCGAATGGCCCGGGCAAAGCGCATAAAAAAATAGATTAACATACGGGAAAAAACATTGAAACTCTGTCCCAGCCCCAGCCCTAGTCGGGCCCTAAGCTCCTGCAGCAAAAACAGAAATCCCGCAACAACAAAAACAAATTGGCATCAAACCAGTTGGCAGAGTGACCAGGTCTAGGCGATTTGTATGCTTTTTATGCGCCTCCTCTGCAAATGAAGTTGCAGCGGACATCTAATGAAGCCCCAGACCAGGCCAGTCCCGGCCACGGGCCCCGGGGGGGAGACCCTTAAATTACTGACACACCTTGCTGAAATATTCAAGATACTTTATGGGCAAATATGCCTGCCACAGCACTCCGAGCGGCGTGCCACGAGCCACAAAGCCATGCCAGACATGCCAGCAGGTTGCTTGTTGTTCCCTTCCAGGCATGTCCCCCCTCTCTGGGTGGGTGTAAATTCTGTAGCAAAACATTCATTTATGATCTGGCGAAGGTTGCGCTTTTCGCTCGACCCTTTTCATTATGCTCCCTGGAGGCCTCTTCGGGGTCAGGTAGTCGTCTGTTGCCTTCGGGTTCGGCCATTTCTACAACATTTTTATGAACTTCTCAGCCTGAGGGCAATTATTAAATATTCAAGCTTTTTGCAGCTTTAAGATAAGCTTAGGTTGGGCTCCTCTTTGATGTTTTTTTTGCTGGCAGGGAGGGAGAACACACACAACCCCCGACAATCTGTTGGCATGCGGGAGACAGCAGCAAAGGCAAACAAACATTAATTGTAACTGTAAATGGTGTGAAATGAGTGAGTGAACTGAGCAACTGACTGAATGAGTGAACGAATGAATGGATGAATGGATGGATGCTTAGCAGCAGCTTGAATGAATGACAGTCAAGTCGAGTGGCGGCTCCGACTGCTCCAACTGGTGCTAGTGCTGGTGCTGCTGCTGCTGCTGCTTTTTGGTGCTTCTGCTCTCAGAGCACAGAGCAGTGAAAATTGCGTTAAGTGGATGTCATCGCAGCCCAGCGACAATTTTGATGAACTCAACAAGAACACTTGACAGCGTAGTGGCAGAGTGGTAGGGCAGGGAGCAGGGAAAGAGGCAGAGCGAGAGCTGAGGGACGGGCGGGCGGGCACTGCGAGTCCGAAAGTAAACGAAACGCTGTCGCAGGCCATGCAATAAACGAAATTATGACGCTAAATTGAACACAAAACGCCCAGAGAGTGAGAGGGAGGGAGATGCAGAGAGAGAGAGATCCAAAGAATAGTCCAGGGAAAGTGTAGTTGAACGGGGAGATGGAGATGTTTGATGGGGTTTGAGCATAGGCAGCCGGGGTAGGTAGGGTTTCATTTTCAAAAGCATCATCGCCATCCCACTTCCCTTCGACACTCCACTGCGCCTCCTCCTCCCCGTCCGACCGTCACATTTAACGCGCGAATGAACAGCAATCAGCCGAATGGGGGGGACTTGGACAGGGAATGGCCCTTGCTCTGGACCAGAAGCTGGGCAAATGGAACTGAACTTAGTCGATGGAACCCGCAAAACTGTAACTGGTTTTGTGTGGGGTTCAAAACCATCGTGCAGCAGGCAGGCAGGCAGGCAGCCGCTGCTGAACATAACAATAAAAGTCATGATAGACACGGAAATACGGAAATGCTATTTTTGGGGTTGTGCCTTCACACGGGAATGCGAATGGGAATGGGAATGGGCATCGGAATCGGAATCGGGAATGGTCCACGTCCGCTCTGCACTAAGCGGAAGGTGAAAATTAAGAAATTAGCGTGAACGTTGGGGGTGGGGAGTACACAGCAACGCATACACGTTGAGAGGATGAGCGGTAATCGCTGTCTCCCTCTCTCTTTACGAGTTTGGGAGACTGGGAGCTTGAAGCTGCTCGTAAATTGCCAGCCACAGCAGCCACCGCCGCTCACTTTAACTTAATTATATAATTTGTGAGACAGCAGCAGCAGCAGCAGCAGCAGCAGCAGCATTCACCACTGGGAAGGGAGACCAAAAAAAAGCAAAGAGAAGCTACACCCAGCAAACGTAAGGTTTCCAGCAACTAAAGTCCGGAGAAATACCCTCAGAAAATGTTTGTAAAAGGTTCTTAAAAGTTGTAATTTAGTGCAGGAATTTCCATTTTGAATTTGATTTACATTAATGGAAAGGCAAACAAATAATACTTACATAATCCATAAATTCCTGGTAAACATCTCAGGCAAAATAGGCAAACCTCCCTCTGTTATGACAGGGTATCAAGACAAGCGGCAGATTGCCTGGTTTCTGCGGTGCACTGAAAATTAAATGAGCCGAATGCATTTAAGCCCAAATCAGCGCAAGCCGTCGGCTTAGTGCTGGCAAACGACGACGAGGACAAACTCTCTGTCTTGAGTGAGTCAGCAGGCAGGCAGGCAGGCAGCAGGACCAGAGCCAGAGCCCAGGCTGACAGTCGGTTGTAGCTGGAAAAAAAAAAGTAAATAATCCTTTAACCACAAAGCAATTATGCAGCACAGCGGCAAAGGAGACAGGCCCAGACCGAGGGAACGAACGAACGGGCGAACCAACGACACAGACGACAACGCCAGCAACGGCAACGGCAAGCGGCAACGGCGACATCTTGTCAGCCAGTGAAAAATTACCAACCAATGACAGAGACAGAGACAGAGACAGAGAAGAGAGAGAGAGATAAAAGAAGATAGTGGCTGCCCACAGGTTGCTGTTGCTGCCAGGAAAAATTACTTAAATGTCCACCAAGCCAAAAAGTCTAGCAAAAAGCTGATGTGAAAATTTAAATGGCCCGACAGCTGCACATGGGCGCCATGTGCCCCACATGGCTGCGTTGCACTAAGCTGCAGTGGCACGCAGAAAGGGCCAACAAAATGTTGATAGTTGCCGAAACTGTTTACAATTAATTATACACACATTTTTGGACACAAAAGGCAAACCCCCTATAAAAATCACTGTTGAACATTGCAATGTTTTCACGAGGAGGTGACAGGGCAGAGGACACGACACAATGCTGCCATTACTTATCCAACCTTCTGTCACGGCATAGTACGTGCTTGCGGTTAGGCCGAGCAGCGTTCGGGGAATACTGTCCAGAGGGAGCGGAGGGCACTCTGCATTGACCAGCCCAAAACGGGTGATTTGATGCGTGTCTGCGTGTCCTTTTGCGGTCAGCCTAATGCAGGGGATTAGCCCATCATTTTCTAATCCTAAGAGACAGTTCAGAGGGTGATTTGGGATTTGTTTCCTGTTTTAAGCGGTGTAGTTTTCTGAGTATTTTGCATCATTTACAAGAGAGTTTTAATTGTATTATTTCCATTTCCCACGATATAAGATCAAACGCAGCTCAGGTTGCCATCCATTCTTGCAGCTTTGGGTGTAATTTAAGCGATTTTCTATGCCTTCGTAGCCAGATCAGAGCACAATTGATGGGCAACTGCTTATGGCCTTTGCCTTGAGCCCCCACACAGACCACAACATGTCCACACAGGCACACACACAAGCACGAAGAGACCCAGACAGACCCCACTCCTTGTCGTGGAGCTGCTCGAATGTCCAGCTGTGTGTCTGTTTACATAGCTGGCTCCGCTCTCTCGCTGTCCTGTCCGGCCACAGTCCAGACGGACGTTGCTTAATGTTCCTCGGTCTATCCTCCCCTGCCCTGTGCCTCAATTTGCGCCTAAGTTCTGACAGACAACAGACGGTAGACGGCACACAGAGACGACGGGTAGCAGAGTCGTCGGAGCAGACCTCGCCTGCGGCTTTGGTCAGGCGGCGAGCAGCCTTTGAGCGACCTTTTAACGGGGTCGCGGACTTACATTTGTTGCTTTCCAGTGGCCCGGGGGAGCCCGGGGCCCTGCCACAACTCAACTCATTCATAAAAACGCACGCAAAGTCAACTGTTGCAAGTCCAAGGTTGAAAGTCTGCCACTGCCACTGCCACTGGTTCATGGACTACAGTGCCCCTGCACCCTCCACCCTCCACCATCCACCTTCTGTGCTGTGCTCGAGCTTTTATGCAGTTAAGTGCTTAGTTGCGTGTAACTTTACACTGTTAAACAAACTCACTCGCTGCCTGACTGCCGCCGCCTCCCTGCAGTGCAGAGTCGTGTGTGTGTGAGTGGCAGGGAGGGGTCTGCCCCCACGGATGAGGTGTGACTCTGCCGTGTGTGTGTGTCTGTAAATAGAGAAGCGAACGGGTTTACACCCAAATGCAAGGACACTCATTAGAGTTGGTTAAGGCTAAGGCTAAGGCATTCCAGGGGGGAGTGAGTGGCAGTGGCAGTGTCAGTTAATTGTGACACGAACATTACTTGGCTAAATACCTAACTGAAATCAAATAAAAAGGAATTTGCCAGAGAGGGAGAGACAGTCTAGACTCCAGAGAGATGCCAGAAGAGCAGACTCCACGGTGTCTGTCTGTCTGTTTTCAAGCTGTTTTGTGCAACAAACTGTGGAAACTCCAGCCACAGCTACACCTACTACCGAGAGGCATAAGGGAAAGAGCTTGTGGCAGAGAGGGAGGGGCCTCGGTGGGGCAGTTAAGGGAATGCTGTGTAAACAAAGGCAGACATTGCGTGTGCCAAAAATTCCGGACATTTTTAGGAGTCAGAGCATGTGTAAGCTGGATTTTTACAAGCAGACACATACTTACACACACATGTGCCACATGCCACACACACACACACACACACACACACACCGAGCAAACCAAACAGTCGATTGCTGTCGCAGGGAGCAGGGTCCTGCTGCTGACTCCTTGTTTCCCTTCGCATTGCCATGTTTCCTGTCCAAGTGCTAAATTGAAATTCCAAAATTAAGTAATTTCTCCCAAGGGCAACTTCTGCTGGGGAATCTTTCTTACACACTCGCCCGGGCCACCCACCCTCAGCACATAAAAGCACAAAGACGCCTCCCAACAATGAGTTGCACTAATAGTTTGTAAGTTGCAGGGAGTGCCAGGGGGAGATGTGTGGCAAGAACATAAAAAAAGAGGGAGAAGAAAGAGCCCTAAACCGATGAAGAAGGAGCCACAGCAGCAGCAGCAACAGTAACCACATCAGCATCCAGAACAAGTTGTAAAAATTACAAGGAAACATATCCTGTACATATCCATTCCTCCCCCACACTTTCTGGTACTCTAAGAAACATTAAAACTGAAGCCAAGATTGGTTGTGGCAAAAGTGATTCGCATTATTTCATCGTAAACTGAAGTGCTGACATCAAAACGGAATACAAACTGAAAACATCTCATAACAAGGAGGAATTGTAATGGATTACGAGTAATGGCAGAGGGAAAACTACCAATGAAACTATCAGATATTGCTCTGAAAATTCCTATTTTGCTTACCTTAAAGCTTATAGAGGATTCCTTTCAGAAGATTTTGAGCTCAGTTGCCAATCGCTTTCGCTACGAACAATATCCAAAGTCTCAGAGTTCTTAAATTCATTGAATGCAACTTCTGTTTCTTTTTTTGGGGTTTGGGTTTCCACTTCCACTTCCAACTTCTGGCCCTTAATCAAAACTGAAATGGGGGTACGCAGCACTTTCTATGGCTTTGCCTCTGCACTGTGCCCCAAAATCGAAAGTTGCCCAAAATCCGTTACGCCCTCCCAGCCCCCCGCTGCCTGACAAACATTATCGCCATGTCTCTCTCCCTCTCTCTCACTCTCTGTCGCTTTCAGTTAACTTCAAGGAACTTCCACTACCACTTCAGCAATTTTTTCTTTCACTTTTTTCAATTTAAATGATGGAGCAGTAAAGAAGAGAAAAAAGGAGCCGAAGGAGCAGAAGGAGCGGAGTAGGAAATGACGCTTCACTCTTGTGAGCAAGGGGCGTGGGTTCCGGCTGCCAAACAACAAAAAAGAAAAGAGGAGCAAAAGGAACAGCAGAATGGGGGGAGGAAAACTTAAACACTTCTTGCATTTTTCTTATGGCACGACAACTATTTATTGCCTCGTCCTCGTCCCTGGCCTGGCCTGGCCCGGCCCCAGACGAAGCTGTCGAGGATGCCACATTGCAAATGTTGCCTGCTGCTTGCTTTTCTAGTGGCAGCAACAAAGTTGTTGGATTTAGCTTTGGCGGCAGCCCATGTACCAACTACCATTGCTGATGTTTGACTACGATGATGATGCTGCTGCTGCTGAGCTGATGATGATGATGAAAAATGCACATGTGTTGCTAACGGCCCCCGATTATTTTTATTGTTTATTTGCTTTGATTTTTGCCTCCTTTTGGCATGTTCCTTTTATATGTTTCTCTTTTTTTTGTTGGTTGGGTTTGCGCATTTGTGCGTAACGAATAAATTTAGCAAAATAAATAAGGACAATAATCCTTTTGAATGCATTGCAATTGAGCTTTTTACAGCCATTGAGCAGACCAGGCCACCACAAACACACTCACACACACACACACATGCGAGCGTGTACGTGTGGCACTTAACTCCACATTGTGCCGGACTTAGAAAAGCTGCTGCCTCTTGCATAGGATGCGATAGGATTTCATTTGTGGGCAGCAAACGTCCGGGCTCGGTACGGTCCGGCTGGGTCCGGCTCGGTCCGGCTGGGGCCATTGAAATTTCGCTTGATTTGCATTTCAATTCGAAATCAAATTTTTCAATTGCCAGCTGGGCACACACACTATCAATATGGGCATACTAAGTGGCTACACCACCCACTCAGACACAATCCCACACACACACACACACACACACACACACATGGGTGGCAGCATAATTCAATTTGCGTTGAAAAGTGCGAGAAAAATAGGAAGCAGAATCCATAGCATACTTTCTAGAACAGCATTTGGCAGAGTCCAAAGTCATTGGACTTTATCGCACACACACACACACACACACACACACACACGCACACTCTTACTCTGTGTCTGTCTCTCCCTCACGTAATTGACAAAAGCTGCGCGCACCAAATTGTTGAAATTTTAAATCAATTTACTTTATATTGAGTTACTCCCCAGCCAACCACCCCAAATAGCATTAACCTTTTTGGCTTCTACAATGTGTAGCATCGAAATCGATATGGAAGTAGGGTCTGGGCTGGTCAGTAGCTGGAGCCAATTGCAGTGTCAGCACACATGCCACCGCCTCTGCACCGCTCCTATTTGTGGAATTAAAAGCATCTTTCCATTTCCACTGCAATTGTGGCTGCTGCTGCTACACAGACTGCGCCGTCATCATACTCATTGCTAGCATCATCATCATCATCATCATCATCATCATGATGATCATCATCTTCATTTGGCCATTATTGGCTTCCAGAGGAGCGCACAAGACTTTCAATTAGTTTTATTAGGGTGTTCCAAACATTCCATTGACTTGAGCTGGGTGGGCTTTAGGGGGAGGCTGCGGAGCGGGGTGGCTGCGTTATTGTTGTTGTGGCTTGTCCACCCGTTGCCGTTGCCTCCCGTTTGATATTGGCCTTTTGACTTTAATGCTTTATTTTTTGTTCGGCTCAATTTTTGTGGTTGCGGCTTAGGCGGTGTTCCTGGTGGGGGGCGGCCAGCCATCGATGGTGCGATTGTTTTTGAGTTTTATGTGAGAGCTTCAGTTATTTTTGTTGTTCGCTTGTTTGGCGCTTGATTGCGCAACACCCACGCACAATCCATCAGCAGAAAAAAAGAGTAAAAGAATAAAATGTGAAATTGTAAAAATTCTGTGAACAAAAATCAACCACAACGAAAAAAATGGAACGATTTTTATTGTGCCATCAGTTGGGTTGGGGTTGGGGGGGCAGTATCATGTGCATATTTAATTTGTAAACTTATTTTTTAATTAAATTACCACATAATTTCGTGAGAGAGAAAAAGGAAAATTTTATAGTTTTGTGAAGCTGCTTGGAAAAGTTGCTGCTCCTCCTCCTCCACCCTCTCGCCCATTGGTCAACTTTTTGATACTTTTTAAACTGTATTTCGTTGTTGTTGTTTGCAGTTGCAACTTGCGAACAAAGTTCTCAAGCTCATTTCATTTCTCTAAAGAGCATTTCAGTTGGCGCTGTTCACGTTGCTTCCACAGGACTCCCAACCCAAAGCCCAGCCCCAGCCCCGCCATCAAACAAAAAGTATTCTTGTTTCTTAGCTATAATTTCCACTTTATGACTTTTGTATTGCTGTTGCCACACCTACACGCCGCACACGCCCCCCCTACACACTCTGATCACCCTGTTGATGGTCGGTCGGTGGCATGTGGGGCGCAGAGTTGAAGGCAACAAATGTTTTTGACACGACAAGTCTATGGGTCAAATGCCCTCGTACTTCTGCCCGACCCTTGTGGCGCTTCTTGCTTCTTTATTTGAGTTTTTTCTTTGTTTTCTTCTCTCTCTTTTTTTTGTCAGTTGTTGCCGCTGCCACTTGAGCTAGAAAAAAGTTTCGGAGTAAAAAAGTTTCGGTTGCCCGCGTCTTGCGAGGCACTTGGTTGCCACTGGCAGCCACTGGGGGTGTCGCCACTGGGCTGGTGGCACGGCTGGGTGAACTTCAAAACGAAGTTAGCACCAGTGGCAGAGCCAGGACAGGACTTGTCACCCGTCCGTGGCAACCGAGCCTGGCTGATTATTGAAAATGCGGCGACACATAATTCGAGTGGCATGGAAAAAAAGTTTTCCCTACCTCCTTCGCTTTCCTCCAACTTATTTTTCACTTTTCTTCTCATTTTGCTGTCGTTGCAGTTGAAAAGTGAACGGATTCGCCACGAACAGCACCCACTAAACAAGTTGCAATGTGAAGAGCCCTAAAAGGACAAACCAACGAACAGAAGTTGTCAACGAGCATCAGCAGCAGCAGCAGCAGCAGCAGCAGCAGCAGGGAGACAAGTCCAAGACGAAGGAGCACCAGCAGCAGCACCAGCAGCAGCAGCATCTGCTTCAACGATTGACAGGACAAAAACAAAAGGCAACCAAAACCAAACCCAACCCAGGGACTTGTGTGCAGCGGAGCACGCAGCAAAAGTTTTTCCCCGTCTATATTATTCGGTTTTCCCCGCTTTCCATGGCCGCTGCGTTGCATGCTGGGCAGGCAACAACGGGGCAGCAACATTAGAAGCGCAATGTTCTGGCCAAATACCGCAACGAAATAGAATCGAGAACGTGGATAGTGGATAGTGGATAGAGGATAGCACTCGACAGAAAAAAAGGAGCAAACGCCAGTGACTTGCCGCATATGTGTGTGTTTTGTGCTGGCTTTTTCTTTTTCCCTGTGTGATGCCACAAGGACACACTTCAAGTGACAGCAACAGCAACGTCAGCGGCAACAGACTCAAGTGCAGCAGCAGCAGCGGCAGCCCCACAAGGAGGCAAGTCTAGGGAGTGCTGAGGGAGGGGTCGAGAGACAGCTTTCCATCTTAAACGCAGCATGCGCAAGCACAAAGCGCCGCCCAGCGGCAGCCCAAGGACACAATCAGATCCAGCTGCAGCAGCATCCACAGTGGAAATTCAGGCAGAGCAGCAGCAGCAGCAGCAGCAGCAGTGCCTGCTCCTAGGACACAATCAAATGGCCAGCAATGGTCCCACACCAACAGCAGCAGCAGCAGCGAGCACAGCTAGTCGCCTGGCAGCCCCCACCGCGAGCTGTCAGGACAAGCCGGATCAGCAGCAGCAACAGCAACAGCTACAACAGCAACAGCAACAGCAGCAGTATCTGCAAGCATCTGCCAGCTGCAGCAAGGAGCGACCTCAACCCACAATAAAGCTCATGTCCATGCTGCAGATCGCCAGCTATGTGCTGTGCCTGTGCGCCTTCAGCTTCGCCCTGTACGCCAATGTGCGACAGACGCGAATGGAGCAGCGCCTGCAACGCCTCCAGCAGCTGGACGCGCGCATTGTCGAGCTGGAGCTGAGGCTGGAGCAGCAGCAGCTGCTCCACTGGCCCGCCGAACAGACGCCAATTCTGGACAACAGACAGAACGGCACCCAGCACATGACGTTGCATGTGCGCCGAGAGTTGCATCGCCTGCGACGCGATGTGTCGCACCTGCAACTGACGCGACGCCAGCAGCGACGGCAGGCCGCGGAGGCGGCAGCAGCAGCATCAGCAGCGGGCGAGGGTGGAGCAGCAGGAGGAGGAGGAGCAGGTGCAGGAGGTCACGGCGAGTGCCAGTGTCAAGCAGGTGAGTCTCCTAACTAAGCTTTTAAGCTGACTTCTAATGCCTTTTAAAGGTTAACCACGAAGACAGAGATTTTCAGTGCTGCGGTTAATTATGCATGGAAATTGTTACCCTGTGCAGAGGGGGGATATTGGTTTTTATTAGTGGTTTGTCAAGCAATTTGGAACTTCGTAGGGTGTATATATTTTCGAGAGTTATTGCGCAGCAAGAACAGTCTTAATTCGACTGTCCCTGTACAAGTTGCCCATAAGCGAACGGAACCATTTTTCAACATTTTCACCAATGGAGAGCAATAGCAGGCAAAGACTCTGAATAGTTTGTTCTGATATAAAAAATACATTTAATATTATTCGAATTTGGTTGGTAGTAATAAAAATAAGGAGCGATCTTCGTCATGCACACTCCATGTATTTGGTTTTTGCTTTCTGGGGAAATTCTCTTCCTTATTGTTCACTTGAGCCAAGGGAACTTTGATATACCGCTAATTATCGATTGGATCACAATATCATAAGGCTTATAATTCCCCTTCCCTTGCTGCATTTGCCTTGGGTATCGCAGCCTTTTGCCGGCCTGCTTTTTCTTGTCAAATTGGGACCAAAAATGTGTTGGCCATCAGGCGCCTACATTTGCGGTTGGGTCAGGCTGATGGTCAATGTGCAATTGGTCAGAAATGTCAGACACAGCCACACACTCATGTGCCACACACACACCCACACCCACACCACCATGCCCATAAGTCAACAAGTCGTTGTGGCATGTTTGTGTGTGTGTGTGTGTGTGTGTGTGGGGTCCAACGAAATTTAATTATTTGCGCTCGGCTAAATTTATGGCAGTTTAGAGATTTCATTAATTGGAAAAGTGTTTTCCCAGACCCAAAAGCGACCTCCCACACCACACCGCACCACACCACACACCCACGCAGAGCGGAGGGGTACAAATAAGAAAAAAGAACAAAGAGGACGAAGGAGGAGGTGTGGGAGTGGCCTTCTTGCCTTCTCTGTGTGTTTTTGGCATTCAGTTTTCCCCCAAATTTTTTTTGCCGAAGCTTTTTTTTTCCTTCAGCTGCTTGTCTCTGTCCGTCGCTCTCTCTCTCGTGACATTACCGAAACTTTGATTACTCGGGGATTAGCAGAGGGCTCCCATGCACATATTCACCCAACCAGAGGGGGTGTGAGTGTGGAGCACTGAGCCTGGCTTCCTTTTGGCAGCCAGTTTGCCTTGGTGGTTTGCATAAATTTTGCTTAAAATACTTTTTAAAAACTTTTTGCGACACCCACGATGCAGGCGCAGAGATACAGTGAGAGAGAGAGAGAGAGAGCGAGAGAGAGACAACCATGTGGCATATACATACGGCCCCCCCCGTTGTGCTATGCTTGTGGGAGTTGGGTCCTTGTTGTGCTGCTGGCCTTGTCCTGGCAGCACAGCCTGGTCGTATTAACGCAATTTGTCTTGACATTCGCACAATTAACTCACCCGCTAAGCTGCCGGGCAAACTTTGCCTGCTAATCCCGATGAAACTGGAGCCCGGGCATCGCTCCTCATGATGCATCGAATTATATTCCCAGCCAGAGCGGAGCAGAGTCTAAGTAGGAGTCGTGGCATATGAAGCATACGCACAGCATTGGCCCAAGTAAACGCTCAGCGCAATTATTTAACAACTTTGCCAATTCCAGGCAGTCAGCCAGCCAGTCAGCCAAAGTCTGCCCCGTGCCCCCGTCTCACAGGATACTCGAGACAAGATAGGACACAAAGTTTTATAATCGATGCGCAGCCAGGTCGAAAGTTTCTGGGCAGGGCAGGGGGCGGTCCAAGTTTCTTTTCAAAGTCACTGCATATAAATAAATTTCTCTCGGCTGCCCCCCCGGCTGCCCGCAGAACGACTGCCCGGGAGAGTCTTGATAAGAGCGTGCCAGGCGCCAGGACACACAGCCTTTTCACAACTTTAAGCCACGCACAATAAATCAAAGCCCGTGTGCGGGTGAGGGGATGGATTGGCAGAGGATTGGCAGAAGATGTCGCTTGCTTATCGGAGCCCTAGACGACAGGGAGGACGACGATGCGGCAAAGCAAAGTCATCATCGGTTAAGCCAAGTTTTGCTGCATATGCAGGTCCTGCTGCTCCTTCAGCTCCTTCTTCCTTTGATTGCCTGCAAAGTTCATGTCAAGGACATTGCAGTGACAGTCGAAAGGATGCTGCTTGAGGGACTTGTACCACTGCCGCATTCCGATTAAGTCCGATTAGTTCTTTGGGTTTTATCGACATTTTCCTCTCCTTTCTGTACTTTCTGCAGTTGGGCATAAAATTGATAAAATTAGTGCGACAGCAGGCAAGTGGCATGCCACCACAGTGGGAGATACTCAGAGGAATTTCAAAGTGCAAATATATGCAATTTAATGGACACATCCCCAAGTGAGCCGCAAACAAAAACTCATTAAAAATGGAGGATGAAAAGTGGGAAATTCCATTTTTTATGTGTTATTATTTTGGAATGTTTAACGACTGAAAGTTGTGCTGCATCCCATGGTGGTACGTGGCCACATCCCTGTCCCTGTGCTATCCCTGGCTTTGGCCTGTCAAACTGCAAATGACATTTGGCCACTTCTCATCTTCTCGCATCCTCATCTCTCATCTGGTGGCTGCTGCATACACAAAGAGCAGAGTGGAGGTGAGTGTGTGGTGTTGAGGGTTGAAGCACGAAGAGTTTTAGGTAGCACCCAGGAGTACCGCCCCAGCCCCTCCCCCCTGTTCGAGTTTAGTCTGTCTAAAGCTGACCATACGCTGGTGATGCTGCTGCTGCTGCTGCTGCTGATGCCACTCTCGTTGTGTCCAGCTGGAAACCCTCAATTTATCATAGCCAAGCGCAAAATCCACTTTAGAACCCCACCAGCAGCAGCAGCAGCAGCAGCAGCAGCAGCAGCGAGAGCATCGTTGACTGCGTGTGACATTTTGCAAAGCCAAAATATGTAGAACAAGCCACAGAGACACATCGAGCGAGGACACTCGCATATGCCACTCAGTCACAACAACAACAGGAACAGCAGGAACAGCACTGACAGCAGTTGGAGCAAATGTCATATGAACTATGGAAATTCCCAATTAGGTTTTAATGCGTACAAGTGCTCTCTTTATTCACTGCAATTTCTCATGGGCTAAAGCCAGACGCAGACAGAGGCAGACTCGGAGGCAGAGTCTGACGATGAGCTCCTGCTGCAGCTGCGGACTGGAATTCAGCTCACGATTTGGGAGTAACGCAGAAGCAGCCCCTGTGGACTGTCTTTATGTATACTTTTGGCAGTCATAAATTTCAATCACGTTGCCAGGGGATAACGATAACACCGACTGGATATACTGCCTGCCTTATATGTATATCAGGTCTGTACGAACGATTCGGAACATCTCTTTGGACATATGCTGTCTCTGCTGGCAGCCACAACATCCCTCAACTCAATGACTCCTTTTTTGTGTGTGGTTGTGGTAGGGCGTGTCAAAGCAGCAATCACATAACCCCCAACCCCAACCCAAATTCCGCCTGTTCCTGTTCCTTGAAGCGTACCCACAGTGGCTTGTGTGCGTGTGGTTTTTGGAGCCCATACCGGACTCAGAATCAGAATCAGAACCAGACCACACCTCCGTTGCCATTCCACTCCGCTTCGCTCGACTCGGCTTGACTTGGACCAGTGCGAGTACGTGGAATCCCCAGTATCGATTGTCGCTCTCTACACATCAACTGATTTCCTTTTCGATTTCAATTTGCCAGGCCCAGGCTGCCGCTCTGCCTCTGCCACTCCTCTCTCAGCCTCTGTCTTTGCTTGTTGTTTTCTTTTTTTTGGTGATTTTTGTTTATGCCCCTTCATCGAGGCAGTCAGTCGTTAGTTTTGTTTGCCTTGTTTTTGGCCAGTTGTGTTTGTTTGCTCATTCGTTTCGCCTCGTTCCTGCCTGTGTGTGTGGTGTGTGTGTGTGTGTGTGTGTTTGCCGGCCTACAATTTGTGAGTTTGCGTGACTTTTGGCTTACCTGAGCGGAGGATGCCCACCACGCCTTGATTGCCATTTAAATGCTGCGCTAATAGCCCAATAAAACATTACAGTTTGTTGCACTAAAGATATCCGACAAACAACAGCAGCAGCAGCCACATAAAAGCCAACACCAAACAACAAAAACAACAGCAACATTTATTAATTAGTGAAAAAATTAATGCCCAACTGTCAACATTATTCGTGGGCCCCCCATCCTCTCCCCCTCGGACCAGGGGCGCTGCGAGAAAGCGCAAAAGGGATCGGTATTGGGGTATGGTTTCTCGCACCCACACACGACGACGACGACGACGTCGACGCCGCCACATTTGTTGACAAATTTATTTGTCGTGTGCCATGCGGACAGCCGGCTTTTGGCTGCCACATGTTGTGGTACCCAGTAATTGTTATGCCCAGAAGGTTATGCCCGAATAAAAATTCTTTTATAAAATTATGGATGGTTACAAAGAGGAACAAAATAATCACCTGTAGCTCTACAAACTCCACTAATTACAGGGCATCCGCTAGTCGAATTACTCCACCGCATAACTGCCTCTTGTTTCATTTTATTTGTGGCCCAGGCATCCCCAGCCAGCCAGCCAGCAGCTTCATCTCATCGATGTTGCTTGTTGCCGAGCATCGAAATTCCTCAGTGGAGAAAAAATGCTATTAAAAATGCTATCACAAGAGCCCCAGCGCCCCAGAGTCAGAGCCATGGGCAGAGCGGCAAGGGCAGGGCAGGGGCAGGGCAGCAGCAAACTAAAAGAGAAAATAAAATAAATTCATTGGCAAAACCACAGAAAAGAAGAGCCGAAATGAATTACCCGGCAAGAAGAATTTCATAAATTTCATCTGATTGCGTTCCAGTGTGTGTGTGCCTGTGTGTGTGTGTGTTGGGTGTGTGCTGACATTTATTTTTGGCACGTAATGCTATATTTTTGTTCCATAGTCCAGAGATCCTTTTAATGAGCCAAAAATGTAATTTGGTGCTGGAAATGGAATATCCGCCGCTTGCCCCGTTTGCCTGTTAGCCTGTTAGTTCATTTAAATTCAAAAGAGCTCAAAAGTAATGCCTGTTGGAGACACAAAAACTGTGTGTAAAATTATGCAGTACAATTTTTAATGTGGGGATAATCCCCCAATAAGCTATTCCACATTTCCATTCGCATTCATTGTAGAAATAAATTCGTTTGATTTAAGTCTTTCCATAATAATGCTGATGTTCCGCGTGTTCCACATTTGTCGGATGAAATTAAAAGTTTTAAATACGAATTAATTTATGGGAAAAGAGCTGCTTCCTTCCTCACTCAAATTGCTGATAAACTAATTAACGATGCGATAAATTAATTAATGAAAATGTTGCTATGGCTGTGCGGGGGCGGAATGTCTCTATTAAAATAATTTCGTGGATTCTTTCAATTTTCAGGCAGTTGTGCTTAATTTTTAAACCAATTGTGTCAAGCAGCCACACTGTCATTTCTCTTTGGCCATTACGTTTTTGTTGCCAATTAGCTAAGAAAACTTTTGGGTTGGGGGATAAATGGAGATGGAGACATCCTGCTGTCTCGCTGATCATCAATCAACTGGAATCCCAACACCCTGGCTCTGTCTTCGTCTTTGTGTGAGCTCAATCAAGCATTCGAAATGCTTAAGGCACAGGTACAGAGGGAGCTCCAAAAAATGATACAAACATACGCACGAGAGTGTATATTTGTGGGTCTGTGTGCCTCTGCAGCTGTGACCGGCTCTGGCAAGTGCCTTTGGTCTGCTCTGGATTCGGTTTGGTTTGCAGCAGCAGCAGCAGCAGCAACGCTTTGGTCTGGTTTATTAGCCACATATGCTGGGATTTTCTTTCCCGTTTTGGGTGGAACTCATTCCGGGAACTGCTGCTGCTGCTGCGTAAATATTTCAGCGGCAAACTGAAATTTATTCGACTTTTGGCTTGCACACACAGGGAGAGGCGCTTGACAGGCGCGCGACGACGACGACGACGACGATGGCGATACAGTTCCAATTGCCAACGGAGCAATGGGTTTGGTTTTGGGGGGAACGTAGACAGATTTCATTTTTATACATTTACGTGATTTTCAACGACAATTCAGCGACACAGCGCGAGCGTACAGCGACGCACATGCTCCAATTTCATGGCAAACTCTCACGTACGCAGGCAGGCAGGCAGGCAGCAGCGTCCAATGGCAGAAACTCCACGCCGCACTCGACTCCATTCGATGGGAGCTGTGGGGTGGGGACAGGGATTGGGTTTGGTACTGCGACTGCTTTATGATTTATTGCCTTGACACTGCCTGCGTGATGCTGCCTGCCCCTTGCTCCATGCCTGTCGTTCTCTCTCCTGTTCTGCTCTGCTCTGTTCTGTTATAGCCTGTCCTCTGGCCGTTTATTTAAGCCATCTCTTTGTTTGTTTGACTGACTATCCGCAGCCATAGGGAGACACAACTATTCGTCGTCAGGATTTGTTGGGACATTCTCTGGCACGGCATGACATGTCTCCCCTCCACATTTAGCGATAAATACAAGTTTTATGATGGATAATAAATGGCTTTATTCGCGTTGACAAATAGTCTGCTTTCATTTGTTTTTCCTCACTGCGTTTTCTTTCCTGCTTTGGCATTGGCATTGTCTTTGTTTTGTTTTGTCTTTCCTTTTCCTTTCTGTCTTGATGCCTCACGTTGATGAAGCTTCCAGTCCCCAGCTTCCGGCTCCCGGAGGCAGAGGTGGGCCCGATAAAGATGATATATGGACGGACGGGGCTGGCTGCCTGGCCAAGTGGGTGGATTATGTTTTCAGTCTGGGATTAGCAATTACGCTTATAAATAGAATTTCCCTCAATTTATCATGCATTTTTTTTGGCTTTCTTGGTCGGAAATCGACTGAAAATAAACGTTAAACGTTCACGTTTATTGCATCATTCCGGGAATTTGAATATGCCACCCAAAATAATGATAGACAATAATTTTTGGCAGTGCTTGCTGGCTGGTGGCTGCTGGCTGGTGGCTGCCACACCCAGTGCGGATGGATGCGTGTGTCCCAGTGGATTTAATGGCCAAATCATTTTGTAGCCTTTTATGCCGAAACTCATTAACATTTTTCCCAGACGACAGACGACACAGCCACACAGCCACACAGCAAAAACAAAGTTATTCATTTTCAATTTTCGACTATTTATGCAAATGAAGTGCGAGTATGAAGCCATGATGTGTACCAAAATATGCATAAAATCTGAAAATGTCATCATTGTTATTTTATGCCCGATGAAGCGAAAAATATCACTCATACGCCCCATGGCGAGGGTCCCAAGAACGCCTCATTAGGCTGAAGTCCCCCATCACCCAGCCAAAAGCCATGGCCATGGCTTGATTCAGTTTCAACTTCGGTCTCGGCTGGTTTATCTCCCCTTTTCTGGCGGGCGATTTTGTGTTTTTAATGTTTCAATCAAATGAAAAATGAAAATGAAAATCAAAACCCCCATCAATGTCAATCGCTTCGTTCGTTTTGCCTCTGCCTCTGCCTCTGCTGTGGCTCCTCAACTCATTTGAAGTGTTTTACAATCTGGTAACACAATCTGCTTGTAATGACTGTGTCCCCCCCACAGCAACCGAAAGCCAAAATCAATCTTGACCGCTTCTCAGTCACCCATATCCATTTCATGCACTGGGAATCCCTTCTCTTCTCCCTCTCTATCTCTGACTCTCTTTTGGGCTTCCTTCACGATTCGCCTGCTTAGAAATTAATTGATTAGAGCGACTGGACAGCGTCGACATTCTTACAAATCACAATCGATCATTGTCGAAATAACAAACCATAAAAAACACACACAAAAAATAAATATATATTAATCGTCAAAGAAAAGAAAACGAAATACGCTCCTCCTCTTCCCCCTTCCTTGGCTTCATGCTCGATTGCTTGTTGGTTATAATTAAATTTTCCTTCGTTTTTTACGTTTTTACATCTTTTTCCCAAGAAAACTCAATAAAATTTTGTGTGTTAAAAGCATTTGGCTGAGCGGAGCATCGCATCGCATCGATGCCACTCTCTGGAGAGTAGTTGGACGGAAGGAGTAGGGTGAACAAGTCAATAACCATTTCAATGCTACTGTGCGTGATGCGAGAGGCATGAGTAATTGACTATCAGCCAGGGAGAGTGGCAAAGAATGAGCAGCGCAGGGGAATGCCGAGGGAATAGGGCGACAGTTGAGTCGGAGTACGGGGCAAGTAAGGATCTCTCTGGCACTGCAGTGGACATGGCAAACTGGTTTCTTGCAGTTGAGGTTGATAAATTATGGTCACATGAGAGCGCTATTAATAGTGTCTGGGGCTCCGAGGGTTTTTGCATATGCTGGGAACATAATTCCCTCAAAAGATGGAATTTTCCCTCTTTTTTTGTTTTGTTTTTTTATCTAAAGATTTCACGGTTGCTCCGCATTTCAATTGAAATTCAATCTGGCTTATCTCTCGAACTGTCTTGATCTTAAGTTGAGGCTGAGGCCCGTATCTGATTTCTTGAAGAGAACACAAGGGAAAAGGGAAAATGAGTAGAAAAAAAATGAAACCAAATCCAATCGATGGGAAACTCAATTATTGGTAGCAGCTCTTCCGCCTGTGTGAATCACTTCAAAGGTAGTTTTTCAATCACACCGTGACAGTGGCAGTGGCAGTGGCACTCCCCCTGCTTCACCCTTCCCTTTTAATAGAGTGGCGACAATTACCTCTAGGTGCTGGTACGGGGGAGCTTTGCTTTTGCTTTTGAAGCTGAATCATCAGCAACCTACCAAAAGATTCGTGCTAAAACTCAATCAAAATTGTCGCCATTTGTCAAAGTGATGGCCCCACGCTCCACACCTTCTCTCGGTCTGTCCCCCAGCCCAAACCAGCAGAAACTTCTTTGTCCCTTTGCCGTGCCACACCGCACCCTTATGGTGTGGTGTGGTGGGTCGTGGTGTGTGTGCAATTAAGTTGAGCTTTGCTTTTGCTTTTGCTTTGTGGGTTTTTCCCTTTTTGACTGTCTGCGCGCGGCGCGCCTTGTCTGGTGCCGGGGCCACGGCACAGTCTCTGGGCCTGGCATTTGCATTTTGTCCTAAAACGCGCATTGTGGGGCATGCATCAAACCAGCACACAATTGGAGCGCCAAAGCGTTCCTAAATCTAATCAAAATGCGACTCTTTGGTCGGAGTCGTTGTCGCCTGTTGTCGCTGTCGCTAGTTGTCGTCTGTTGTCGCTGCTTGTCGCCTGTTTACCATTCGCTGACGCCTTTCTTTCGCACTCTCTGGGCCCGGGCCGGGCCAGGCCGGGCCGCCTTCCAATCAAGCGTGTGAGAGCGCGCGGCATCAGAGTCTGGCCATAGTCGTGTACGTGTATTAGCTACCATACTAACTCGTCCCAGTACTCGACTCTCAGTCGGCTACGTAGGCCGATCATCGGTCGCCATTTCGCCATTCAAATTACCAGCAACAGCGACAGCAACGGCAGGCAGCAGGCGGCAACAACAAGTTTTTCAAGTGCATGGCAGACAACACCTTTTGACATGTTCGTTGCTGCTGCTGCCGCTGCTGCTAGTCGCTGTTGTCTCTGTCATCAGTGTGTCTGTTGTGTTGTCTACCGTAATACAGTGATACACTGCCAAAGCGACAGACAGTAGGCGACATGTCAAGTGATTTGGAGTGCAGGGTAGTGGAGGGTAGAGATGTGCAGCGTAAAGTCGAATTATTTATGCAGAACATCTAACGTTTGCCGTTTGGTTTTTATAGCGACTATTTCTGCAGTTTCTGGGAATATTCTTCATACTAGAACTTTACTGTTGTTTTGCTAGTGTATCTGCTGCGTCGTTGTGTGTCTCTTTGGTGTCTTCTTTCTTGTTTTCATTGCATTTGCCTAGCTCTGGCTGCGGCACTGGACTGCACTAGTGAGTCCCCCTGTCTCTGGTGGGTTTTCGGCTGGCCACTACCCCTGCCCTCGCCCCTGCCCCTGTTGGCTGGTTTGGTGACTCTGTGTCGTTGCCTTTGCTGGGGCTTTGCGGTTTCTGCGTTCCGCCTGTCTGGGGCTGCAACTGGGACTGGGTCTGGGCTCTGGGGGCTTTTGTCACACTCATCTTCGTTGGCCCGTTGTCACGTCAATTTCATTGGAATTGCATTTTGGGCGGCAGCCTTGTCGACGACGCAGAACGCATGCGCAACGCTGCAAAAGCTGCCACACGGAGATGGGAGGACGAGCAGCCGAGCAACCGACCAGCCGACTGGCCGACCAGTTTGTCAACCCAAAGCCGTTGCCGTGGCAGCTTACAAATTTAATCAGCTTTAAGCGGCGTACCTCTTTGGCGACTGCGACTGCAACTCTCCTCCCCGCCAGTGTCTTCTGCATTCTCTACGCTCCACTTGGACTCTGACTCCCCCTCCCACCACTGGTCTCTCTCTCTCTCTCTGTGGCCCACCCTCCCTCCACTGGTCTGTCTCTCTCTCATTCATAACTACGCATCGCCTTTTGGTTTCCAGTTATTCACTCATTTCGTATGCAAGACATCGGCTGCATTCTGGAGCAGTGTGCACAGTGGTGCGAGGGTTGTTGAATCTGATTATGTTAAGTGGGGGATGTGCATGGGATGTGGATGTGCGCTCGCGTTCACTTAACACCTTGCACCCAAAGAGCGGAGCACTCATGCATGGCGCTCTCATATTTATTTATATTTGGCCTTTTCTTTGGCTCGTTTCCCCCCGCATCCCACTGCCTTTTCAGCGGCCTCAGGGTTTGTGTGAAACGTTTTAGCATCTCTCAAGTGCTGAACACACTCCAGACGCGTATAAACAGGGCAACATTTCCATAGTTAAACACATTAAGCATACACATACACAGCATCGTCGAAAATGCATTTGGTGTAAGTGAAATGTTTGTGTAAACAGAGTAACAGTGCCACAAAGAGCCACGGGTAAACATGAGAATTCGGATGGCAGAATCCACAGCACAAACTTTCACGCAGATGATTCACGTGTGCACGTACCACTGTGCCATGCACCTCTGTCGCTGTCGATGGCCATAAGCTCTACAGTTTACTTATCTTCTTCTCCTTCTGCTTCTCCCTCTCCCTCTCCCCTGCCGTGTGTCGTGTCGTCTCTGGTGGACCAACAACGCCGAAGAGTTGTCAATTAAAGTCAACACTAGAACGAAGCATGATTATAGAGCTATAGAGCGACAACGACAACGATTGCCGCCTTATCAAGCGTACAGCGAGGGGTTGCGGAGGGGGGAGCCCGCATCTCTTAACTGGCGAGCGAGTGGAACGGAGTGGAAATGACTGCAAGAGAACCTGAACTGAACACACACAAATATTGAGGAGAATCACATTTATTATGTTTAACAAACCCGAATGGCGTCAATGTCCCAACACCTTCAACTCGGCGCTGGTCTCTAGTATCAACGTGGAGTTCAAGATACAGATACGGAGATACAAAGATACATGGGCAGAGACATTTTTATGGCGCTAGGAAATACAGCTTACAGTTGTCACTACAAATTGGTTATGCTGCTAGTTGGGGTTCGCTTCGGTGCGAGTTTGAGTTCGAGTTCGTTGCTGCCCGTCTTGGTCTTGAAGGTCTGATTAAACGCCATAAATCTTCAGGGATTCTTTTTGTTAGAGTGGGAAAGTGTCGGGACTAGGGACTGATGCACCAAACACAAAAAACGTTGACAACAAATGGAATCTTCTCAAGCGTTTTGTTCTCTATCCAAAAACGGGAGTGGGTTCACTGATCTCTTCTCAGCTGCTCGACACATTTAACACTTTATATAATTTATTGTAATTTTTCTCGCTTCCTCTGCTCCGTTGGGCATTTTCATTGTGGCAGGCAGTGAGGCAGGGCAGGGGGATCCGTTGTTAACAAAACGTTTTCAACATACATAAACCTCGCACCTTTTTCAGACTTTAGACTCCCTCTCCCAGATGCGGCGCAGCATCTGCATCTGCATCTCTATTGCAGCCATCAAACCCACTCAAAACTCACGATAATTTGTACGAGCAGTTACGAGCAGAGTGTTAGGCCGGGGGCAAACGAGTTGCACAACTCCGGCAACGCGGCTTAAGACCCTGCTAAGCTCCAGCGGATTGAGTAAATACAAAGTTTATGCGTGGGCTGATCGTGATTAGCAGATACATCAAGATCGTTACCCTAGAATAAATATCAATTGATTGAATCTCACAGAGACTTGACCCTAATGAAAACTCGAAGCGAATACCGTTTGAATTTTTACATTTGCATCAAATCGAATTGAAGCAGAACTAGCCTGGCAGCTTGATTAAATGAATCCAGTTGGAAAAAGGAGTTAATCAACCAGTTGACGGGCCGGAAAATACCAGCCTTTGAACCCTCATCAAAAGCCTAATCCCACGTGTAAACACAAATGCTGCGCTGTGGTCCGCTCGCTCTCTGTCCCTCCCCTTCTGCGCTCTCTTTATCGGTTGCCTCTCTGCGAAATATGCATCGCCCTTGTGCTAATTGCCGTTTGTTCCCGGTAACAAGCCACTGCCTGTACTGCGTCATCTCATCTCATCCTCCGCATAAGAGTGTACTCACAGCGCACCTCAAGAGTCTCTTGGTCGTGGTTAGTTATTAGAACCTTGTTCGATCTCTATCGGAATCGGTTTTGTGCAGCATTAACTCTGTTTGCCTTTCCCTGCTAAGCCGACCCTACGCCAGCCTGAGGGCTCTGGCTTACCCAGCACCCAGTACCTAGTACCTGTGCCCCCCTGTTATTCCCTCTCCTTTGTTACGTTGCTGCTGCTGCTGGTGCTGGTGCTGGTGCTCTTTACATGTCAACGGGTCCTAAGCTGGGAGCAGCAGACATCCTCCTACCTGCCTCCCTCCATCAGTGCTGCTTTTGTCTCTGCCTAGCTGCTGCCCTGCCTGACATCTCTCTCTCTCTCTCTCTCTCTCCGTAGGTTGTGTGTTGCCTTCGCCTTTTGTCTGCGATTTGTGTGTTTCTCCATCGCATCGCCTTTTGCCTGTTCTCTTCTCTTTCTCGCTGTGCTGTCTTTGTGGAACTCGTTTGCATATTGTCATAATTTCTGCACTCACACATGGACCCTCCTCCAGCCGCCTCCGCCTAAATAGCACAGCTCCGAGTCGCGTCGACTCCGGGGTTCACTCATTTCTTTTTATTTTGTGGCCATTTGTGGGCAATGCTGCATGTTTTATTGTTACTTTGATTGCATTTATTGTATTATTAAGCTGCATTGTTATGAGCTCTAAGCCGTCGCTGCCACAGCCAGCACCCACAGCAACATTGACAGACCGACGCGACCGAGCCACAGAGCGACCCTCGCTCCCTGCTTCCTGGATGGTATGGATACAAAATCTAGGCAGAAAGGGTAAATCGATTGCCACGAAATGAGCAAAAGGGAAATGGGGGTACATAGTTCACTGAATATTTTTGTCAATCATCAAAGTACAACAGAAAACTGCCAAAAGAGAGGAGGGGTAAAAAAAAAAAAAATATGCATGGATTACCAGTTTTACATAAATTGCTACATTCCATGTTGCTCTGGCGTAATGGGGAAGGAAGTTTGTTATGTATTCCCATAATCAATTTTAAGGGTAAGAATATTTCAGAAATCGGTGCTCATATGGATTACAATGACGTAAAATATGTGAAAGGACCAACGTTTTGCATGAGAGATTTCTGTGGTACGCGTACGAATATTATCCTCTTTCCGTTGCCTGGGTGATCCGCAGTTCGTCGCTCTTTCTGTTTGACTAGCGGCCTGCAGGCGTCTGTCGTCATTTGGCATTTCCATTAGCAGCGCGATCACCCAAACTCTGGCGTCTACGAGTGGAGTTGCTGCCACTGAAACTGCAATTGCAACTGCAACTGCAACTACATACATCTGCTTCAGCTCATGTGTGAAAGAACCGAAGGTGTCAGCTTACCAGCCAACCAGGCAGGCAGGCGGGAAAGCAGGAAAACCACTGGCGGGCAGGAGAGACTGTCAGAGAGAAGGAGCAGGAAGAGGAGGAGCATTGGCTGTCATAAAAAATCGTTGAGCGTAATTAGGCGTGTTGTGCTCCGCGTTGTCGGCTCCTTCAATGACTCACATGTCGGGGTGCTCGAGCGAGCCGATATATCAATCTGCACGCACTGACGACGGCCCATTAGACATGCAAGCCATATGCAAATGTGCGCGACTGTCGGATGGGATTGTTAAATGCAAATGCCAGACTCTTGTCAGGGTTGTCGTTTGCGACAGGCCTGCCAGGGTTGCTCAATAAACTGCGCTAATTAATCTCCACTGCCGTTCAATAGTACTTGCCACAACTTGTAACGCAACGCCAGCTGCCAGGGCCCCTTGCCTCTGATTAGCAAACCCTAATTAAAGCAGAGCAAACTTATTTTCCGCCACGCCCTTGTGTGGTGCCTTTGAACTTGCCACATGCCCCCCCTCCATCCCCTCATGTGTGCATAGGAATGCTTTTCTGTTTGCTTTGGTAACTTTTCTTTCTTTTCTTTTCTTTTTTTTTTTGCGACCGGGGAAAACTTTTGCTACCAATTAACGAAAATAAATTGTACGAGCATGAAGGTGAAACTATATTTCAATATGGGAATCAAGGTTGGAGGGGGAAATGTTGTTTGATTGGAAAATGTCTGAATAATTGAAGAGGGAGCACTGCGAAACGCTTCAAAGGGGCAAACACTGGCTTTAAACTCTCGTAGATCCCGAGGACTCTTGAATGCCTTTGCCATTCCTCTTTTTGCCTCGTGGCAACAACCAAATTGAGTTAATAACTATAATAGAGCAATTGTGGAGCTGGTGGGTGGTACTTTAGAGATAAACAGAAAACACCCAAAAAATCACACACACAAGCACAAAAGTTGTCGAAAAAGTTCGCCAACTCTGGGGCAACAAAATTTGTTGACGGTTTTTACGGGGCGGGCCACAAACAAGCGGATAAATATTTAATGCACTTCGTGCTCTCCTTTTTATTGAAGACCAGAGGTTGGGGAAAATTTAGAAAACTAGTTAAATATCCAACCCGCCCCACAAAACGGTAAACCAAAGTCAAGTGGGGAGCGCAGCAGAGCAGAGCAAGCCAAAAAAAGAAAAGGTTGCACTTTTTATTGATTTGCTCTTTCTCGCTCGCTGCAATTTGTTTGCAGATAGTTGTTGTTTTTTTTGGGGACTGGGGTTGGCATTGTGTACATGTAACCTAGAAAAAGACACCAGTCATAAATAACGAGAATGTAAGTCGCCAGTGGATGGCAGAGAAAAATGAATTGAAAATATGTAGGGAAACATTCACCGGAAAAAACTGGAAGGCCCCACCAATATCGCCACTCGCCGGCCCATTGTTGTGGCTTGTGTTGTTGCTGATGGCGTTGCTCTATTGTTGTTGTTGTTGTTGTATTTAAACAACGACAAGGAAAATGCTGCGCCTGCAGGTTTTATTTGGGTCCGACAATACAACAAGCAGCAGCAGCGGTGGCAGCAGCAGCAAGAAAACCAAAGAAGAAAAATAACTTTTAGCAGGCCAAAAATACAGCAGCGGCCAAAGAGAGTTAGAGTGAGAGAGATAGAGCGACAGAAAGGTAGACAACAAGACGATCTGGGCAGGAGGGGAAATTGGACAGCTAGACAAACGAAAAGTAACCGAAAAAACAGCAACAATATAACACAAATTGTTGAAAATGCTACAAAAGTGGCAGCCTTTACATTTGCCTCCAACAACACATAATAACAACAACAACAGCTGGGGCAAGACAGCTCGAGGCACTTTTTTCCTTTTCGTTTTTCTCTCTTTAATTAATTGCCAAAAAGCGAGTCAGACAAAAAACGAAAGCCAGGCCAAACACTTGTGGCCCAGCAGAGTGGGTCCCAGACCCGGACGAGACCTATGCTCCGGCACGGGGTCGACTGCTCGACCGGAAGGAAGTCAGTAAGATTGTGCACAAAAGCCTCTCACACACACTTATACTGTGTGTGTGTGTGTGTAAGCTCAGACTGTTGCCATTTTGTAGCATACTTTTGTGCGCGCTGCCTCTGTTTATGCGACTTGTAAACTTGGTCGTTGGGCAAACGCTGCTGCTCCTGCCTGCTGCCTGCTGCTGCCTGTGTTTTGTTGTTATTTTCTCACTTCCCTGCTGATTGCCGGCAACATATTTCGCAAATTGCTGTCAAAGTGTTAAGGAAGTTGACTTGGCTCGGCCTTTTAGGGGCCAACACCACCCCAAAAAAAGGACCGCAATGAACTCGAGTAGCTGCCTACATATTCAATGACTCTCCCCAGTCTCTCCTGTGTGTGTGTGCTTCTCTAATTGCAGGAAGGGCAACAAAAACTGTCTCGAAGATGAATTGCTAATGGTTTTGTGTTCCCCTTTTTTGTTTGGCTGTAAACCCTGCCTTGCCTGGCCGCAAGGCAACAAGAAATTCGAACAATGCAAACAGTAATAATAATTATAATCATGAGGCGCAAGAGTTGTTATAGCCCCAGTTTACAGAGTTTCAAGTGTTGGCCAACAAAAGAACCAAGAACCGTCAAGATATATGGATAGGCGGCTACTTGGCATAGATGCCATGATGATGATGATGATGGGCTCTCAAAAAACCAAAGTAGAGAATGAATGTTGATGAAGATGGAATACGAGTGGGAACACGAGTGCACCACTCCCAGGCGGACTCCTCGAGTGTGTTTGCGAGTGTGCGTGTGTGCGTGAAAGTTTTCAATTTCCATGTTGAGCTAGAGTAGTTGTTGTTGGTGTAGAATCTCACTTGAGAAGCGTTTTCTATGTGGAGAAATCCCTGCCCTAAATCCACCTGCAGTCACTTCAATTAGTTGCAAATGCAACAGCAACAACAACAACAACAAGTAGCACGAATAAATTCAAGATATTTTTCAATTAGCAGGGCTGCTGCTGCTGCTGCCGCTGCTGCTGCTGGAGGCAGGAGTGTCTACTGTCTTGAGCATTACTTGGAATTGGCAAAGACAGCGTCAAGAGTTTCAGTGGCTCTGGGCATGCAATTAACGGCATCACGTGACCTGCAACCCAAACCGAACATGCCACCATTGAGTGGCATGAAAAATGAAGTAGAATCGAAGCCAACGCAGTCGTCTGACTGCAGTAGGCGAGGCGCCTCGTCGTTCCACCTCCATCGCTCTTCGACCGCACTACGTCCCTCCCCTCATGCCCATTCCGTGCTCAATCACAGCCTGAATTGACTTTTGGGCTGCTGTGCATCATTAATTTACTCAAACCCCGAAAATTCCATTCCCGAAAATTCGAATTGAAATTGACTTGGGGCTAGAGAGAGAGAATCGAAGGGCGTTCCGTTTGCGCCAAAAACCAAATGAAAATAATAAAAATGTAATTAACGCCCAGGCCATAGACAAAGTGTAAGTGGGGCATGGCCACAGCTCGGGGTCCCAGGGTGCCGTTACCCCCCTCTGCCTTCCTTCCCTCTGCTCTTTGACTGTGGGTCTCCATTTGGCTCATTTCTTATACAATTAAGTGGCCACTGCTTATGGCGAGGCCGGACAGGACAGGGACAGCGGCGAAACCCCGTAGATGTCTGCCCTTCTTCAACTTTGTCTATGGCTGTCATGAATCTCATTGTGCAGGGGCGGCTGTGGGCGTGGCTCTTTGTTGCTGTTGTTGCTGCTGTGGCTGCGGCTGTGTTGTTATTGCTTATCTGATTATGCGGATGGCTGAATACTGAATTCCGGCAGCAAACAGCGGCAGCATCTCCGCCATGGGTCCCGGGATGACACGTCAACGACAGCTCCGTGGAGAGTTCAAAAGTTTAATTACCATTTCGCAGTAATCAGTGCGTTTGGGTAAATAGAACCATACACAAAATAAAGATTAGCTGGAGACCCAAAGAAAAAGTTAGACAAAAGTTGACTTTACGATACGCTTCGAGCAGAAATTTGGAATTCCAAGAAGATCGAATTACAGCGGAGAAATACGACTTGAATTCTAAAATATAAAAAAATATCCTACAACGATTTGCCATCGTACTAACAGACAATATTTTCTTTTCAATTTCAGGTATGTTCTGAGAATATTTATGATGTAATTGATTGATCCATCCCAAGTATGTACGATGAATATTATCTTATTCTTTCACAATGATAATGGGTTTAAACTTCCATTCCCAAAGAGTATTCACATTCTTTGCTACTGCCCCAAAGGAATCTCTCGAGGCGCTGGCTTGCCCAACTTTCCTTCAGGTGTGGGGGCAGTGGCTTCCTGTTCCCCATGGGGCTTATTGGATAAAAATAACAAAACAAAAAGTTGATGAACAACAAGACAATGAACTATGTTAAACTTCCAGCCACAACGGACTTTGCTACACTCCGTAAAGCATCCCACAGACACATTTTTGAGACAAGGACAGGGGGCCAGAGTGGCGGACAAAGGGTCCGTGCTGGCCCTCGGGGGAACTGGGCCAACAGAGCGGAGAATGAATGAGAAGCGAATCTAAGATACAAAGAAGCTAATAGACTGGCCAGGGGGGAATGAATGCTTCGGCGTGGCAAGGCTTGCTGGGATGCTGGGGCAGATGGCAGCAGGCGGCAGGCAGAGCAACTAAGTGGCAACTGTTCGACGCAAGATAAGCCCCGTTGCATTGACCACTTGGTCGATACGAATAGATTGGGGGCTACTTGGTGTCCACTTAAGATATACAAAAAGCCAAAAGATAATGGAGGAGAGCCCCACAAAAAGCTAAAGATGCTGCAAGGCAAAAATCGAAAAAACAGGAGAAAAGATAGATGGAAAAAGAAACAACAAAAAAATTGATTAATGGATGCAAATGATTGAAAAACGACAAGCACAAGAACAACAAATGGAATTTAAAGAAAAGGGTAATGGGAATGGGGAGGAGCTGTAGAGTAGTGGAGAGAGGGTGGGCGATCTGTTGGAGAGAGAACATCAAAGTTGAGGTGCATGCCACGCGCCATCTGGCCGATGCCTGCTTATGGAAGGTGCTGACCCCAAAAGCAGGTCCACGGGAAGAACAGAACCAGACGCTGGTCGCTCGGTCTCCAATCAATTAAATGGGCAGCCGTCTAGTCAGATTCTTCCATGGTACATGGGCATGCAAATATGTACACACATATGTACATATGTATTTACGTTTGTACTATGTACACGAGTATGTACTACGCTAAACAGCCTGCGTTTGCTTTTTATTGCACACTAAAAATGATCCACAACGACTTTAGATGCGGTGGCGTCAATCCATCCATCCATCTGTCCATCAATCCAGTTGTCCATCTCGTCTGCTGACTGACCCCGACTGCAATTGTTTTGTTTGCTTTAAGTCTGCCTCGCCACGCAAAAATGTACACACACGCACGCAAACACACATATGAATCACAAGAGAACCCTGCAAACGTGTGATTCGGTCATTTGATACCCTTCAGTCGTTAAATCAATAAGTCTCCTTCTTCATCACGACTGTTCTAGCTACCAAGTCCTTACCATTTCTGGTACATCAACAGACAGATAGTTCTCATAGTTACCCGGATGCCTGACTGGACTGCAACTCTCAAGTGCAAATTTCCATTACAAACATTCCACGAAACATAATATACCTTTAGAATGCACACCACCAGTACTGGGTATAAAAACAAAACCAGTGGACAGACACACGAGAAACAACAGCAAAAGAGGAGAGGAAATTGTAGCGCAAGAATAACAAAAAGCAGCAGCATCGTCGCCGTTGACGTTGTTAAAGTACGGTAAATGTTTGTGGATTTTATTGTGACTGCAAAGAAGAAGTAGAAGATGAAGACGGAGTCTGAGACTGAGACGATGACGTTGATGAATTTCTATTTACTTTGTTTAATTTGTGTTTTTATTTGCCATTCGCCCGAGCCACTCAATAGCCAGCATCGAATGTGGTTGAAGAAGGAGTCAGAGGAGTCGGACTCGTCTGCCTGCAATTAACGCAAAGTGCTTCCCTGTACTTCTCATCGAGTAGGTGGGTGGTGTGTTGTGGGTCCCCAAGAGAGAGGTAGTAAGAGAAGCGAAATTTTTAAGCTGCAATTACCGTTCGCCTGTTGCCCATTTAATTGATTTTGACGCCGGTCCGTCGTATAACGGTGATGGGTTTGCGCAGTGCCTCTCCTACTCCTCCTCCTCTACCTACCCGTCCCCTCTCCTTACGTTTTACTGCTGCAATTAGTGCACAGGGCTACCTGCCTGCTGTGCGTCGTGCTGCTTACTGCATTTTCAATATGTGCTAAGTACACATCTCAACCTCTCTCTCTCCCTCTCTCGGTCTTTCTGTGCTCTTGCTCTCGCTCTCTCTTTCTTTGCCTTTCTTAAGGTCAGTTGGTAATCCGAAATGAAATCTTAGAGAGCTCATTGAATAACTCTCATTTTTCTTCGGCTGCCGCTTGTTTTCTTTACTTTTCTTGCTTCCTTCCTGACTGCTTTGTTTGTCCTGTGATTAACTACTGCCACTCGTACTATGTACACTCTCACCCGCTCTCTTTCTCTCTCTATGCTACTTCCAATACCCTTTCAGAAGTACTTGTGATATTAGCCAGAACGTTGCAATGTGGAGGAGAGTGCTCCTAACCAAGCAAACCGTGAACCTGTTTTAGGCATTGATTTGAAAGGGTATCGAAACCTTGGGCCCCGAGGCTGGCCTTCTTTTCGTTCACAGAGATTTTGCTTTGCCCAGTTCCTGATATCCTGTTTCCTGCAAAGGAAAGATTTTTTCTAAATTATGTACACAATTTGTAGCTGGTAAGCATGAATCTGCAGAAAAAAATCTGGAGTTAATTATTTTCACTTTCCTGAGAGTTTATTTTTGCACTTTAAAGTTTAAATAGGAATAAAATATCTAGAAAAGCAACAGAAAAATAAGAGCAGATAAATCCAATCCTTCTGCCACTGAATTTCCATTGGGACATTCATCATTTCCATTTGGTGCACGCAGGGGACTAATGCAACAAAAAAGAAGCCAGAGATGGAAAGTCAAAATATGGAATTACCATGAAAATGCAATAAATTTTTCCCTAACCCCAAACCAAAGAGAACATCCAAGCCAACTAATTTATGGAATGACATGAATAAGATTTGCTAATCAATCAAAATTATATCTTACTCATCTAAACAATTTCGGGCATATTTAATGAAGTTTCAATGTAGTTTGCATCCCCCCACTACGATTTGAGACGGCCCTCTCCCATCATTAATCATCTTTGCTCCAATATAATAGTTTTGGCAATTCTCCCAACAAAAAAAACACGGCAACTGCAACCACAAATAAGAGCAGCTATTGGAAGCAATGCAGTAAATCAATTGCAACCGAAACTAGAAATTATATGAGCCGTATATATGCCCACAAAATGGTCTCATAACTTTCCGCGCCATTGCCGAATGGTTGCACAGCCTCAATCTGATGCCAATTCCCTTGCCCCTTGCCCCTTGCCGCCCACTGCAGTGGAGAGTGAATAACTCAACATTCGAGCTGAGCGATTCATGAGTGTGTGCTAATGCTGTTTGTTCTACTCGTTCTTTTCTTTTTGGTGTAGAGATGGAGATGGAGATGGAAATGGACATGGAGAAATGAAAAATATTTCATGAGAGCGTTGAAAGGCAAAGGCCTGGCCTAGTCCTGCTGTGGAATAACTAATAAATTGGCGCTTAATCAAGTTCTGGGGGCAACAGAAACCAGATGCAGAGATGCCCAGCCACACAGAATGTTGCAAGCTGTGTGGTGGGGCCGGGATGAAAATTGTGTATCAAGTGGAATTAATTTAACCCACGAACCGAGCCGCAGCCGCCGCAGCAGCAGCAGCAGCCTTGGCGCCTCTTTCAGCAACTCTTATGTATAGATATGGAAAAAGTAAATAAAATGCAATCAAATTAAATGCAGCACAAACAAAAACGCAACAACAACAACAACTGAAGTGGCAGCAACTTCAACAGCAACAACCAGCCACAGCTGCGAGTGCACTTGAGAGCATAGAGAGAGAGCGGGAGAGCGGGAGAGAGAATGGGAGAGAACTTTGGGGATTGGCGAGCTCTGGCGCTAGTAGAGTCCAAGTAGTTGATACTTCTGCCACTCCTACGGCTACTCCTACTCCTGCCACACCATTCCCTATCAAGCCATCAGCCTCCCAGCCTCCCAGCCTGTTGCTTGTCTTGTGCCCCAGCATGGTGCAACATTGTTTTTGCTGCTCCAGACTTTGCTCGACTCTGTGGAGCGCTTTTGTTTTTTCGTTTTGTAGGCGCAGCGGAAGCAGGAAAAACAATAACAACAAAGCGCATGAATTGTGGCAACCACAGCAACAGCCACAGCGCAGCCTCCTCCCACTTCCCCAACCAATAACAACAAACAAGCACTACTTGAGGGGCATTGAGGGGGCGGAGTGGAGTACTAAAACTGGACTACAAAATTATAATGCTGGCCCCCCAAATGCTATTGCCATGGCTAAAGTTGTTAAAGAGCTTCAGCCCCGAAAAGTTGTTGCTCCAGAATCTTGAACTTCTTTTTGGCGACTGCCTCCTCTTGTGGCATGACAGCAGCGGCACACACACACAGTCTCGCAGTCTCTCAGTCTCTCAGTCTCCCAGTTGCTAGTCGGCTTTGTATTTATTTTGATTTAGCAAGTTCTTTCCGCTTTTTTTGTTGTGTTTGGTTCGTGGCGCTAGTGCGAGTATTTTGTTAATGATGATGAAGCGCAGCATGTTGAAAGCTAAATAAACAGGCGCAGGGGGAGGCGGTTGCAGCTGCTTTTTTTCACACACACACACACACACGCACACACACACAATCACTTTAATTAAGCAAACATTCAAAATGCTCAACGCTGCGGCTAAAAAATTCATTAAAACAAAGTTTTGCTTCGGTTTGATGGCCCCAGCGGCGGCTAAAACAGCGCAGAAAACGCACAAAATTGCTTGCGGCGGTTCTGGGTTGGGATGCTCCCACTACTATATCTCCTGCTGCTGCTGCTCCTGATGCTCCTCCTACTGCTGCTGCTGCTCTGTATTGCCTTTAAGCAAACAAAACGCACGCGCGTCACTCGCAGACATTTAATTTGCATAAAAAGTTTGCCAGCTCACGGACTCCCGCTCCTCAGTCACAGGACCCAAACGCTTTAAAAACAGAGAAAAGGGACCCAACAGAAGCAGTAGCAGAACCACCCATAGCCTCTGCTTTCTTTCAGGGATACACAGGGATAGGGCTAGGGCTGATATCTCTCCGCTGTAAAGTCTTTCGTCTTGCGATCCCTTTGTGGGCGTTTGGATTGTTTGGCCGCGGCAGCCACCCGCGACAATGTCGGCCAGCATAATGGCAATAGACAACATTTGCATAATGTTAATTTTAATTTGAAATTTGGCCACTCAACGTTGGCCTACTCGGCTCGTCTCTGTACCCTGTCCTCCGCAATTCTCTTACAACGTGTTGATGCGGCACATTAAAATTTCAGTCACACTAAAAGCCCACAAATCATTGCGTGTCCCGTTCTCAAGACAAGACAAGACAGAACATAACTTTTCCACGGGATTCAGTACTCAGCTGCGCATTTGGCTCACTGAAAAATGATTGCACTTCGTTGCTGATCTCTTTTATCGTACAACTGTATCCAGTTTTTGGGGGTAAAGCATGTTTTCTGCTTGGGCAGCAGGCCTTGTCATAATGCGACTCTACTCTGCTCGGTCTTGCTTGAGGTCAGGCCTGGCAGGCCACAGAGTGCAGCCGCAGCAGTCACAAAATCAGGATTTATGTGACCCGTTTATGGGGCCACGGCACGGCAAGTGGCTTTCCGCAGCCATGCAGCCATGTCCTGGCACAAAGTGCATAATTGGCAATGCTGCCCTAGTCGGAGATTTATGCAGCTGCTGCTGTTGCCTGTTTCTCTTGCTGCCATTGCTCCTGTGCTGTGCTCCTGCTGTAAGCTGCATAATTAGCACATTGCCACTTGTGGCTAATGACCCTGTTAGACACGAACACATCACATTAGGGGCAGTCGGATGAGCTTACCGTCCAAAGGACATGCAGCAAAAGGTCAACCCACGCACCGGGGCCAGCAATAAATAATATATATGTATACACGTTCAGCTGGGCCCAGGCTCATGTCTCTCCCTCCATCTGCATGTTGATCTGAGTGGGTCTCTGGCCCCCAAGTGCATTGCCCCCGCACGGCCCCGAGGGTTCGTTGTGGTTCGTTCCCTTCTGGCTGTGCAGCGGACGTTGCTCTGGCAAATCATGCTGTCTAAATTTGTATTTATTAGACAATGCGCCACGGGGCGTATGTGTAATATGCCATGCCATGCTATTAGATGCATTCCAATCCAACATGACAGCCTCTGCGCTGTCGTTCGTGCCTGTCTGTGTGTGGGTCCATGCCTGTGGTTACAACATGAACTCCAATCTCTGAGAACGTGGAGTGGGTGGAGCCTTGACGCTGTGTTTGGCTGAAAGAAAGCTCGGATTAGCGCTGAGATTCTGGCTCGTATATTTTCGTGCTCAGAGAACGGTTCTATTGAACCCGTTTGAAGTGCTCACATTATCATATTCCCCAGTTGCCCAGAGCGCAAAAAAGATCCAATAAAAATAATGAAGCTAGA
Source organism: Drosophila subobscura (assembly GCF_008121235.1). NCBI lineage: Eukaryota > Metazoa > Arthropoda > Insecta > Diptera > Drosophilidae > Drosophila > Drosophila subobscura. The sequence goes on along the minus strand of NC_048533.1, from coordinate 21,786,965 downwards.
GACGGAGCAACAGCAGCAGCAGCAGCAACACTGCTCCTTGGGTGCACATAAAAAAGGAGGAAAGCAGCGTCTGAAAAATATAAAAAACTTAAAATAATAGCAGAGCAGAGCAGAGCAGACGCTGACGCTGGTGTATGGTCTGCTGCATATTTTGACTCCGGAACAAATAGAATTTTGCATTTGACCAAAGAGTGGCGTGAGGAGTGTTTGTGTGGTGTGTGTGTGTTGTGGCTTGGTGTGCGGCACATACTCAATTTATTTACAGAGCGTAACTTTCAGTCACAACTCCTCAGTGGCACTGGCACTGCTGGGCGTGGCTTGTGTTTTGTTCATTTGCACGCCCAACACTCTTTCCGTTCTTTGTTCCATCCTTTCGCTCAATGGACAGCGACAACCAACTGCACTTTCGTCAGACATTGGGGGGTGGAGCGGGGGAGATAGACTGCAGTCTGCCACTCACACTCAATCACACACTCAGTGACCGTTCAATGAGCAAATAACATGTCAAGTCTCATTATGTTTCGCTCACAATTCGGTTAGACGGGGCCAGGCCATCAGTGGCACAGTGGCGGAGATGCTATCACAAGTCAAGAAGCTATAAAAATAAAGGCAAGGGCTTTATCTTTATGGATCTTTATGGATATTTATATGGACAATAATGTAGGCAATGAAATAAGAAGCGGAGTGTGTCCTTGGTCGGTTCCTAATTCTTAGATAAGGTGCAGACGTGCAGGAGTCTGAATACCCTTTCAATAATTGCTGTAAGAATATTAATTCCTGTGAAAACTTCCTCTGTAAGTTTTTAGCACCTCGTAAAATATTTCCAGCATTTTTTCTAGCTTTATTTTCATTATAAATTTAGCATTTAATCAACCTCTGGACCACTGTGGCTGCCCGCTCCTATGCTTTGCTGATGCTGGGCCTTTGCTGATGCTGTTGTTGGTGTCCGTCCGTCGATTGAACTTACTCTACCGACAGCAGCATCGTTTTTATCAGTCAACCAGCGCCCCTTGGCCCTGCGGCCATTGTCCAGACACGGTCTAGCCCCATCCACCTCTCTCTCGCTCTGGTTATATATGTACATATCTACCTCCAACCCTAGTCCATCTCGCTCTGCTGTGTGTCTGCTAAAATGGCTGGCAATTTAGAATTTATGGCAGCTGCATGATTTGTATGATACGAACGTAAGCAGTTTGCACTCACGTACTCGTACTCGTACCTCGGAGGGGAGGGCTATCATCCATCGTTGAATGGGGAGCAGGAAGTGGAACCGAAAAGGGTTGTGCCTGTATCTGTATCTCTCTATCTCTGTCTCTGTCTCTCTTTCTGCTCTGTCTCTGTCTCTATGCCCCGGGGCAGCGGCGCATTTGTCTATTTGAACTTGCGTTCGGGGCGCTGTGTGGCAATGTGATCATTTAATTTGAATTCGCGTCTGAAATGGCCGCCGGGCTGAAAATGAAACAACGCAGGATGCCAGCCATGAAGCGAGAGAGAGAGAGAGGTGCATAAAAGGTGTATAAAAGCGCAAAGCTTCTCCTTCCACTCTCTGCTCTGTGGTACGAGTATTTTTTTAGTCGCTGCTCATTTGCATTTGTCTGTGAAATTGGTTAATTTCATTCGCGCAGTCGAGGCTTGCAATTTGCTCATTAAAGTGCAGCGCCAGCTGCAAGGACAAGGCTTGGAGGAAGCAGAGCCTTAGCCAGGCCGGGACATCCGGCCATCAGCTGTTGTTGCCACTGCCTCAGCTGCTGCTGGAGCTGCTGCTGTGGCCATCGCATTATGCGCGTAAGCGTAAAACTTTCAATTATTTAAATTATGCCACATGAACAATGCCACAAAAGCTTCTACCCCAGCACACACATATGCCACACCAACACCAGTGGCAGGAGCAACAGCAGCAGCATCTGCACCAGCTGCAGGCTGTGTTCACTCCGCTGTTCTGTGTTGCTGCTTCTCCTGCTGCTGTTGCTCCAACAATGTCGCCCATCGTCATCTGCCCCCGTCTGCTGCTTGCATGTTACAAAATTGCCGCAAGTTAAACGCATGTCGACACAGAGGCAGAGGATCCAGTACATGCGGCATGCGGCATGCCCCATCCACTCCCCACGCCGCCGACAGACTGCACGTTACCCACATAATTCATTCATATCATCAGCGCTTCCACAGACACAGCGCAAGAGGAGCAGGAGAAGAGACACAGCCAGATGAGTGATGGCTCCCACATATCGCGCATATCGACATCATAACCATTGTGTAAATGTCACTTCATCCCATGCCACCGGGACAGGAGAGCACAGCGAGGTGTCAGGCGACAGGGAGTTCCTCTACCTCCCTCCACACTGTCTTTTGCCTTTCACAGCTCTTCCTCGGTCGTCTGTGCGCGTTATTTATTGAGAAATGTTGCACATACGCCGTGTATTACGCGTCAAAAAGGAGGACTTACTAAAGTGGGTGTGCTCTCGCGATATCCTGGGATTTTTCAAAAGTGGGAACAAGAAGTGGGAACAGGGACTGGCTGCTATCTCTGACAAATACAAAAATTACGTGGCTCAAAACTGGCGATCCACTGCCACCGCCGCCTCCCACGCCGTTTGCTGACAACACAATTAAGCCATAACTCATCGGCCAATGGCCAGCGGGCTGCTGCTGCTGCTGTTGCATTTTGTCAGTCTCTGTGTTCTGTCGCCCCTCGGTTACATTCCATTACAGCCATAAAAAGAGGCTTACCGCCGGGCAATGCCATGCCAAAAGTCTGCACGAAAATGAATGCCACACACGAACGGCAGGCAGCAAAATGAAATAAACCGATCCGAGGCGAGGCGAGGCGAGGCAGAACAACAACAGCAAAAAAAGAGCAGATGCCGCGGGAATTTCTGCAGATACAGATACCGATACAGCTGCAGATACAGATACAGATACAGATACAACTGGCCGTGCATACATATAGATACATATTGCCATTCATTGGTGTGCCCTGCCCTGCCACGGATGCTGCGTCTCTCGTCTCTCGTCTCTCGTTTCATATTCGCATGTATTTACTTTGTATCACTTGTCACATTTTTTATTATCATTGCCTCTTGCCGCCGCCGCTTTCCACTGTTGCTGTGGGTGTTGTGATTTTTTTATGGCTCATCTGCTGCCCAGGGACAAGCTGGCTGGGCGGGCGGCGAATATTGTTATTATATCATTCTTCATCAGCTTGATTCCCCCATTCATTGTTGTGTTTATAAGGCACACAGCACAAAAAAAGAGGAGCAAAAAAATATATATATTTGTTTTGCTGCTGCTGCTGCTGCTGTGGCAGCTGTTGAAGGGATTAATTTCTTGATTTACCCAAGGAATAGCAATGTGGCAGTGCCAGTGGAAGTATATCCACAAATGCCATTTGGTGGAGCATTTCTTTGTTCTTTTGCCGTTGTCCCTGGCACCAGCTAGACGATGATGATGATGCCATGCAATTGGTTGGAAGCGTACTCCTCCACTCATCTTGTCCCGCTGGCATCTACTGGAAAATATGCTAATGCCATTAAAGGAGAGCGCTGGCGCGGCATCAGGCATCAGTCAGCAGCGTATCAAGAATGGGGGCAAAAAAAGTGAAATGAAATTCTTATTTTCGTTTTCGTTTTCTTTTTCTTCACATCCGCGCGTCAAACACTTTCTATTGTTAAGTGGGAGGGAACCCAAACCCATCATCAGTTTCGTATTTTTCCACGGGATTATCATTTCTCCTATTTCTGTTTTGTTTTGTTTTGTTTCCCCACCCATTCGGGGAAGATCTCTTGAAATTGTTTTACATTTTCCTCCTCATTCATTGGTTCATTGTGAAAAAAACAAAGCAACCATTTCCATGGGATTATCCCTGGGATTTAATATTAGTTGTGTATTTATTTTCCATTTGTGTGTGTGTTATTTTTATGCGTGGCACAAAAAAGAAAAGGTTTGCATATCGCGGAAACTGTTTTTGGGTTCGTTGGCCAAGCAGCAGCCAAAGCCCTTTGCCAATTACTTAAACATAAGGTAAAGCCTCCGGGGATTTACAAGTGTTTTCCCACCTACCCGTGGCAAAGGGGACAATCGCTTTAATGGACTGACGAGCAGATTGCCCTTGAGCCAAGTTCCGCCCCCAAAGTTGCGCCAAAGTTTCGTGCCAAAACGGGGAGGCAGCAGGCGTATCCATTGCGTAACTCACACGACTGCAAAAGTTAGAATTGATTAATGCCAGTGCCGGGCTTTGTTTTGAGTCATATTTATCCGTACATTTGCATGCAACTTAAGCCTCTGGCAATGTATCCTTATTGCTGCTGCGACACTTACCCAAATTGGGAGTTTAATCGAATTGCATTTGAGAGGCAAAAGCAGAGAAAGGCTGCGTCGTAAATGCAAATGTAAATGCTGCGGCTTTAATGCACAACTGAATGAATTATTTTATTAGCGTTTAACAAAGGAAAAGGAGCCGGGCAGAACACGCTCATAAATATCAAAGTGATTTCAATTCCCCGCCGCTCCATTAAAATCACATTACCCGTCACAAAATGCCATTTAAATCATAACAGAAAAATGTTCGAAATAAATTCATGTGGCAGCGAAACATTAAAGTTGAGCAAATAAAAAATTATGCGCCGCTTGCATAAATCAAAGCATAAACTGCAATAAATTATGCAATTTGCATTTAAAACTCAAATATAAACAACAAACAATTCGTAAAAAGGAAGCGCAACAGAAAAACAGCAGCAGAAAAATCGTGGAAAATATTGCCAGAGACGACAACAAATAGAAATGAAATGACAAACAAATGTGAAGCTAATTTGTCAGCTTGTTGATGCCACACATCCACTGACAGACGGAGCGACAGGCACACACACAGCACACACACAGCACGATGAGTGTGGCAGGCAGGAGCTGGTGCTGCCGTTGCACAGAGCGACAGAGACCGACCATTCCGTGTGGGAGAACCAATGAGACCACAAAAGCCATGAAGCCGTCACTCAATCAGATACGCAAAACGAATTGAAATCCATGGATGCTGAGGGTGCTGCTGAATGCTGACTGCTGAATGGTGAATGCAATTTGCAATTAAAGCAAGAATGCAATGCATTTTTTGTTCATTGGATAATTTCGAGGCAATTACCTACAATATTTATGGCCAGACCGCAAACACATTTGTCCAGCGCTGCTTTTACATGTGTAATTGGCAAACAGCAGAGTGAAATGCAGTCGGGGCGGGGGAGAGGCGGGGCAATTGGTGGGCGTGTCACTGTGCACAGTTTGTGTTAATTAATTGCCCAAACTGTGACACCTGTTGGTGCAGTGTGCGTGCCATTAGAGCAACAGCCAAAAAACACAGAAAGAAATCTACACACAAACTGCCGGCAATTGCCACGCAATTAGCAGCACAAATGAACAAGAGCACGCCATAGATTTAGAGCTAGAAAATGCCTCCGCAGCAGCAGCACTAATCAGAATGCACAATTTATGGCTGTCATTTAATTGGGGGAACGGCAAAGGCAACGGCAACGGCAAAGGCATGCCACGGTTGACATGTCGACAAATCGAGGATCAACAGGAACAGCAGCTACAGCTACAGCAGCATATGGGTTCCATAATGCAACAGATTTGTCAGACATTTGCCTGCTGGCCATGGCAGCACACGACACACAGAGAGAGAGAGAGAGAGAGACCTGCCTGCTGGCAAACATTTGCAGTTGTCGTCTGTGTGTGTGCTTGCCAGGCAACTGCCAGGCATATACCTCGTGCAAATTGACGCCTGTAACTACAGAGAAGAGAGTGCCACATGTGTGTGTCTACGTCTAATCCAAAAGGCCAATAAAAGTTTTGCCATAATGCATAATGTCGGATGTGTTGCCCGAAGGAAAATAACTAACTTATGCCTGGACTCTACTTGGCTGGCTGATTATAGCCTGACTGCTTTCGTGTGTGTGTTTGCTTCTCAGTTTGGGAGTTTCCTCCCCCCATCACGACTTAACTCAATTAGAAGGCCAATTGTGTTCGCTCAAGTGCAATAATTAGTCGTATAATGGGAGCACCCACGAGACGTTGTGGCCGTCATGGCAACCACTTCAATTGAATTATAGTTTAGAATCAAGAGATGCCCGCCCAGCCAGCTTGTGTGGTGCAATTTAATTTGTGCATTATATTGGCAGCATCCTTGACCTGTTGCCAAATCGAGACCAAAAGGACAGGGAACCAGCCACTGTGTCAGCCCGTATCCGGTTACTAATTTATGGACATTTATTGCATGGCAACCAACGCATAAAACCGGCTACGAGCCTAATGAGTGGGCAGACATAAATCACAGGCGAACAACAGGTTCCCCGATAATCCCACAATCATATGCGACCGGCCAGGTTTGGCTCAAAGGCGGGCCCTGGCTGCTTCCTGGAAGTAACCGGATCGCTCTACAATTACAGTATCCTCTCGGAGCATGGCTCTGACAACATGAGACACTTGGCGAACAAAACACCGTTAGCAAAGAAAGCAGCAAAAAAAAAAAGTGAAGGGCCAGGAGCCAGGAGCCAGCAGCAGTACAAGGAGCAGAAGCAGAAGTTGAGCAACGAGACGACACAGGAATGATATTGTATGGAAAGTATCGCATATCAGCAGACGACAAGGACAAGGACAAGGACAAGAACAACGCTGAGAACCGAGGACACTTGGACGTGTGGGAGGAGCAGCAGAAGGAGCACCCGGAGCAGGACTCCACCATTGTCTGAATGTAATGTAGCGCCACATTTTCGTGCGGCTGCCACTGTTGCCATGTTTTATTGTTCGCTTCTCCTGCTTTTTGGGGACACAGACGCACATTTATTGAAGATTTACAGCGGCAGCTTGCAGACAGACAACAAACAGCAAAAGGGACACGGACGGGGGCAACATTTGGTGCGCCTTTTGGCAGCAGAGTCGTACAATATTTTCCCTTGTCCATGGACCATAGACCTTCGGCTACGTAATTTCATTTGCGTTAGGAGAATCTCACGAATCAGACGAATCGAATGTGGGGGAAAAGTTTTGCAGTTATGTCCGCAACAAGAAGGAACACGAGCAAATGCTTATAAGTATGCTCGCCATTTGTCTGCGTGTGTTTGGCTGCATTTTGCTGGCAGTGCGACTGCCACTGGGGCTGCCACTGCCACTGCTGCTGACGCACGTACCGGAAGTGTGTCCCCGGGAGGGTGACAGGCAGAGATGGAGAACGGAGAATGGAGAACGGAGAATGCAGCACAAGGACGACACACGTCACGGCAAAAGTTAAAAGTTTGCCATCAATGTTTGCATTTCAAGTTTCACTCCTGGCTGGCAGTTCATTTTGCTGCGCACAGACGTCCTTGACAGGATGACAGGAGGAGCTGGAGCAAAAGCAGGAACAGCTGCTGCAACAAGCAATGCCTCACGCAGTGGCACTGGCAGCATGCCACTACTTTAGCTAGCATCCACTTTCTTTTTTTCATGCCTTTTCTGCTGATGAAAAGCTTATGAAAAATGTATTGAGTGGCTTTAAACTTGGCAAAAGTCAGCAGAGACTTGTGCCATATCCCAGAGAGCTGATCAGCAGTTGATTTGTTGCTTAGAAAATCAGCTCTCAATAAAGACTCTGCTTGAAAGAGCTCTGACCATGGCCAATCTCTTGATTTGCCCCCCGTGCCATGTCTTTGGAGTAGCACGAGTCCCTCTGGTGTCTGCTGTCTCTGGTGGTGGTGCTGCTGCTGCTTAAGGAACTTTCGACAAATTAGATAATTCTCTGGAAGAATGAACAGGGTTCCAGCTCCCAAGTGTGGCGGCAAAGTTTGCTGATGGTTATACGGCATGGAACAACTTCAATTCCCCGATCAGGTGCCGCCACTCGAAGGGTCTTATGCCAGTCCCTCATGTGTGTCTGAGTCTGCCTGTCGTGTGTTTTATTTGTCTCGCTTTTCTCTTGCCTTTTGTGTGTGTGTTTGTCAAGTTGTTAAGCTGCTGCTTGTTGTGTGCACATGGGTGTACGTGTTGTCCTGGTGTTTTACGCACAATAAACGCTGCCGGGCGTCGAGTATTTATTTCGCGCACAACTTGACATAATTTCTATTTTTCTGCCAAGTGGCTGATGCAGCAGTGGCACATCGATATAGAAAGTGTGTGCATCATTATCATCATCAGCATTAAGAACCCACATTGAAGACGACAAAGCCTGGCACAAGTTTTGACTTCAACAACTTCATCTCTCATCTCTCATCTCATCAGTTTGGGGGAGCGAAGCGCGCACTTAGTTTATCTGACAGCCTATGCGAGTACGTGCCAGTCCAGTATGTGTGTGTGTGTGTGCGTGTGTGTGCACAATAAGATTTCTTAGCGCATTAAGCAGAAGTATCAACGGGAGAAAGAACAACAACAACAAATAAATGCCATTAGCAGCCAGAAAACTGTAAGCCAAAATGGCGCCATCAACGCGAAAATAATACGGCAAAATGCGGCGTTAATGGCAACGCTGAAAGGCTGAGTGAAACAGAGACAAAAGAGAGAGACAAAGAGAGACTGAGCAAGAGAGAGAGATGGAGCATGAAGGGCTGCTGGGCGGGTGCTGGGTGCTGCTGCGGCGCATGTGAAGGCAAACGATATTATGATTATGATTATTATGTTGCTATTAGATTAAGAGCAATTTTAACTTTTTCCGCTTGCAGACAAAGGCTTGCCCGCCCGACTACCCTGCGCCCCCTTGAACTCATTTCCTTGCGACTTCTCATCTTTTCTCTTCGTTTTCCTTTTGCTGTTCTTTGCTTTCCTTTTTCCTGCATCAACGCCTTCCGTTTGGCTTTGGCTTACGACACTTGACGCCCAAGAGGCAGCAGTCCGCACAGTCCTCTCTCCGCATCACTCTCCTTCCCCCTCAATCCTCTACCCAGCTTCTGCTCCTATCACAGTCCGGGTCTTAGCCACGCTTAATTGGTTGGCTTTTATTACTTGGCAAGTGCTGCAAGCGCATAATTTGCCACGCCACTGTACTCCACTCCGCTCCACTGTGCCGTACAGTGGGCCATGCGCTCTCCGGGCTTAAGTAAATTCAAAGGTGGGATTATGTTCGTTAAAGTTCTGTCTCTGTGGAGCATGAGAACAATTGAAAATGGTATGAAAATACCTGCATAATTGATCAATTAAATGGAAAATGCCATCAACTATTCGACTGCTTGTGAAATTCCATAAATTTGTTGACTGTTTTGGGAAATGCTCCAAAAATGTGAAGGAATTTTTGGCATTGGATTGGAAATACATATTTTTGTGTGGAATTTCTTTTGTTCTCAGCGCTTGCCTGAGATTCGTCTCCTCCTGCTCCTCCCACGTTTAGGTGTGCGTGCGAACTGGGAAATCTTTTTTTAATTAAATAAGCAGCCCGTAGCCCGTAGCCTGTAGATTAGGGGCAGGCGGGCGGACAGCGCTCCCTCCTTGGGAGTCATGCTGGCTGCCTGTGTCGGCTCACTTCGCACCTAATACACACGACCACGCCCACACGCCCAAGAAGCCATTCAGCCAGGCACCCAACTCCCCAAATAGCAGGAGGGGCGTCCGTGCGTTTGGTAGTTTGTGGCGCCATTTTAGCGCGAAATGAATTTAAATTGTTTGCCGTCGCTTCCTGCATTAAGGGCAGCTTCCTTTTCTGTAGACCCAAAGCTTGCCTCTTGGCCAAAAGAACAAAAACGAAATTACTTAATTACAACAATTATTATATACCTACTTCGCCCCCCTGCCACACTCCGGGCAGCAGCATGGAGGATGTGGCTGCTGCCTGCCTGCCTGCCCTGATCTTTTGTTGCTTTTGTTTGCTGTTAATTTAATTAAATATTTTCACACCTTCTGCTGCTACATGCACATTCTACAAAGGGTTCGCCATAGATTTCCTCTTGCTCTTTAGACATTTTTAGGTGTTAATTTCCTGTCTAGTGCGAGTAAATGCAAAGCAACAGCAACAAGCTGCCTCCGCTGCCTCCGCTGCCTCCGCTGCTGCTGCAAGTCGGCTCCAATAAAAATAATTGCCATGACCAGACAGGCAGGCAGCAGGCAGCAAGCAGCAGCAGCCGGAGAAAATTACAAGGCACTCACTTCGCTTCGTGTCCGTGTCCGAGTCCTTGGGAGTTTTATGCCACGGAAAATTGCATGCGAAATAATTGAAAAGCATCGACTGCAGCTTTGTCCTGCTGCAGTCCTGCTCCTTGGCTGCACTCTCTCCCCGTCGTAGATAAAGTTTTCCCGCCCAGCACCGAAATAATAGCAGCCAAAGTGGTTGTAAATATTTTGTGCCCAGCATCCGCTTTGGGCCCCTCTCCACTCTGTGTGTCTGTGTCCGACTGTCCCGCAGCGTGACAAAATGCTGCGAAAAGTCATTTTTCAGCTAAATGAATTTGCGCCAAACTGCGCAAAAAACAACCAGCAGAAGGCAAAGAAAATGGCCGAGCGCAGCGCACTTTTGGGCCATCCCAAGGAGCTGGGGCGAAAATGGCTTTGTCATGGTGTGTCCTGCGAGTGCTGTGGGCCAGGCGGCAAGTTCAATGGGCAACTAATGAGGCGACCTTAAGATTACTTTTTCACGATTTACTCAGCGCAAAAAGTTTGCTCTCTAACCAAGTGTCCGTTTTCGTTTCTATCATTGCAGGTCCTCCAGGACCGCCTGGGCCGCCCGGCAAGCGAGGGAAGCGCGGCAAGAAGGGCGACACCGGCGACAAGGGCGATGCGGTAAGTGGCAGTGTGCACCGAGATGCCTCCATATGCTAAGCAAGAGAGAATTTTCCCCACGATCTGCAGGGTCTCAATGGCATCAGCGGCGAAAAGGGCGCAGCTGGGAAGCCCGGCGACAAGGGCCAGAAGGGCGACACTGGCCATCCCGGCATGGATGTCTTCCAGACGGTGAAGGTAAGTTCCGTGTTTGCAATCCAATAAAAGCATCTGCTGCTGCTGCTGCTGCTGCTGCAATTCTCGGCTCAAAGTTGAATAGAGTCTAACTGGATCTAAATTGCTTTTGCATTCCTAGGGTCTGAAGAGATCGGTGACAACGCTGCACGGCGGCACGTTGGGCTATGCGGAAATAGTTGCTGTTAAGGTATAGCCACACCCAAGAGCTCCCCTAATCCTTGCTCTATCACTCACTCACTTGAGTTCTCCTGTAGCCTGTAGTTGTGGACGTGGTCATGGCCACTGCTCAAAGGGCAAATGCAGATGATGGCCAGGAGATGGCAACAAATTATTTGCAACTTGTTGTCCTTGCCTCCGCACGCTCTCCGCCACTCTCTTTTCGTGTGGTCCTGTTTGCTGGTTGTCTGCATTTGTCCTGCCAGAGTCCTTGTAGTCGTTGTAGTTGTATTTACGAGTATTGTAGCTCCCTCCCTCCCTCCCTCCCTCGCTGCATTGTTGTTTCTATCCGTAATGCTTTTAAGTTGTCTCTCCACTCGGCACAGTCTGTGTTGTCTGTTGTCCTGCTGCTCCTTTGTTTAAACTGCACCATAAATTTGTTGCAACATCGCTGTTTGCTAGACTTCTTCACCTCCTTCCATTTCGCTTTCCTTTCTTTTTATTTTATTTTTTATTTCCCTTCTTTACTCTCCAGTGGCTGACACTTTTTGGCTGCCTTTTCATTTCGTAGATTTCTGTGTGTAATTCTTAATGGAATTTTCCCATGGCCATGGCCATGCTGTAGACTTTGACTCACTCCATTTGGTTGTTGTTGTTGTTGTTGTTCTTAGTGTCGCTTTTATTTGCTTTTCATTTGCTTAATTTTGGCTTTTTGCAGCAGCCGAAAACGTTCTGCGGTTCTTCTTGGTATTTTGTTGATTTATTAACCAATTTATTTAATCATTTTTCATTTGAATTTTACTTTTGATTAACTCATTTTTGATTAACTTTTTTTCCAACTCTTTTTGGTTTTTGTTGTTGTTGTTGTCCTTGTTTTGTGGTTGGCGCCGCTGTAAGGACTTGCAGGAGGCTGGCGTCAATGTCTCTGCTTCCACAGTCATACAGCTGAAGGTAAGTCTGCCTGCTGCCACACCCACACACGCACACACGCACACACCCCGAGGACGCATCCTTTACTCCTACCGCATGTCCTTTACTTTATGTCCTGCACGTACATCCTTCTACTTCTTCTGCTAACCATCACTCCCTCTAGTTAATCTCCGCTCGAGCAACTCCATGGGCGATCCTAAGCTAATAAACATCTCTCTCTCTCTCTTTGCATCAGGGTGAGCCTGGCGAGCCTGGTCCGCCAGGTCCTGCCGGCGAGCCTGGGCAGCCGGGCGTGCCCGGAGAGCGTGGCCCACCCGGAGAAACTGGAGCGCAGGGCGTCCAAGGTGTGGCCGGAGAGCCAGGTCCCGTCGGACCGCCCGGCGTGTCTGGTGCACCTGGCACGAAGGTGAGTACGAGCACCCCCGAAGGTGATTCACCGGAAAACCGAAACCCCAAGACAAAGACCCCAGATAAGGACACCCAGGCACACACGAAGAACGAGCGAGCCCAAAAGAAGATGTCAGCAGGATTAATGCATTATCCGTATCTGTTGCATAAACATTGTGACATTTTAAGTGACTGACTGCCAAGTGATTCGTTGTCGTAGTCCCATGTCCTCCCAGACTGGACATGTGTGCCTGTCCGCCTTTTGTTCGGCTCTTTTCTCGGGGTCTTTCCACATTATTTATCGTTTATTTATGTATTAAGCGCCCGCTTTCGGCTGCCACACCTTTCCCGTTTGACATTTTCCTTTTTCTGATTTCTGTTGCATTTTCCACTTAATTTTCCACAATGACTCACTCACATCCTCTCTCCCCCTCTCTCTGTCTCTCGTTCACAGGGTGACAAAGGCGACCGCGGCGATCGTGGCCTAACCACAACCATCAAGGGTGACGAGTTCCCCACGGGCATCATCGAGGGTCCGCCGGGACCGGCTGGACCACCTGGTAAGTGGCAGCTGTACGGGTCTCCGTCTGTCTGCCTGTCTGCCTGTTTGTTTGTTTGTTCATTTCATCCAACAGCCACTTAAGCGCTCTTAGATACGCAGATACACGCACTCTCAGATACGCAGATGCATAGATGCAATCGCTGGCTTGGGCATTCCGACGTTCGCTGAGTTTTTCAAGTGTTGCCACGCGGCTGCGGGTCGCCTAATTTATTGTCATCCTCATCTGGGAATGCACTCACTTTGCCTCTACGCCCCCGTCCCACACCTAATTGAGTCATTGATGAACGCGCCACATTGCGTCCCATGATTTTGGCCTTTGATTTTTGGCCTCTTATTTGTTGGCGTGAAGAGCGGCGTGGCGCGGCGTTGCGGCATCGTTAAAATGGAAATCAAAATGCCAGCGAGTTGCATTTCCGCCGCCTGCCTGCCTGCCAGATTTTTATGGGCTCGCACATTTTTAAATATTTTATTTGATGCCTTCGCCCATATTTGGGAAATATTTTGGGGAATTTCAGTCGGCGCTGCCGCATTTCGCGATAACATTTACGACCTTTGGCCCATTCCCGCCATAGTTCGACGTCACTTAAATGCGCACCAAATTGTTGGGGAGCTCCACAGCCGCTCCAGCCTCCAGTCTCTCCATCCTCCGATCAGCTGCCTCCCACTCGCTGCAACAACAATAGAATTTCCATTTGTTTGCCTTGGCTTTGGATTTTATGAGCCTCTCCCCCACCAACCGACCAGAAACACATTTCCGCACTTTATTCGAATTTAATAAACGAAAATAGACCCGAAAAACATAGTATTGAAGCCACTAAATCCAGCAACTACATGTCCAACGATTTCCATAAAAATTTGTAGACACCGTGGAACTCGGAACACTTTGAGCAGTCGTAAAAATGCAACTTTATGTCATTTATGTTGCTTTTAGCGGCTCATTAGCATTGGGACTGGACTCCAAAACAATACACGGAGCCATGGGGTTGGGGTTAGAATGGGTTGTCGTGGGGGGCAGAGACTTGTACTAGGGGCACTCAGGGGGCATCATAAATAAGGCCAATGATGAGTGGATAGATTGATGGCCCCATAAATGTCGTGTAAGCTCCTTTTGCCCAATTGATGGATTGTCAGACGATGGCCGAAAGGAATTTTCAATTAAACTGCTCCAACAGAGATTCGGAATAAGTCCATTTATGTTTTCTTGGAGTGCCCCTAATGCATTTTGAGCGTGGCATCAAATAAGCGCTTGTCCGCAGCTTGTACGAACCCGCATCGTTACGACAGCAGCCGGAGCCTCCTCCTCCACTTGCCGCTATCTGTGGCCTGGCATCAAAGTGCCTCCGATGCGGTTGCAGTTGCATTCGATGTGATTGCGCGATTGCGCTGACGCTGCTCATGTAATGGCCATTGTTTCTAGATCTGCGGCAGTTGATAGCCCAGCAGTTCCAGAGTTGCACTGTGGCAGAGTTGCACTAATGCCGCGTCCCCTCCGCCTCCTCTGCGTCTGCCTTGATGGACATGAAATTGCAATTTATTTGTTCCGCTTGGCCCCCGCCAATCAACGACCAACAGTGGCAAGTCGTCGTGGGACATCTTTTGGTCTTGATTTGAATAAATTGAGTGTCATTTGTATTTGGGATTTCCTTGCCGGCGTTCGTCCGGTCTCGACGGCTTATCTTATCGCTCACGTAATTAGTTAAGCTTTTGCCCAGCAGCAACCATCGCTCACACACAGCAATTGAATGTGTTCCATGCTGGACCCACACGAGTCTCAGCTGTAATGGCGAGAGAGCAAAGGAATTCAATTTATTTCATGATTTATTTGAATTTCATTTCATTTTGGCTTCTGGGTTTCTGCTTTTTTTGCTTGATTGCATTTCGTCTCTCTGAAATTAAAACTTATCTTTGGGCTGGCATCTGCAAACAAGGCAACAATCCGCAACAAGACCGGCAATCCAATATCCTGGACACTATAAATCCACAATCCTGCCACCCGAGTGTACACTGGCTGCCAGGCTCGGACTCTGCCTCGGACTCTGCTGTCTGCCTTTTGTGGAAATAGTTTTTATTTGTATTTTGTTTTGTATTTTGTTTGCAATTGTCGCCTAAAATGCTTAACGGTGAATTATGCAACCATAAATGGGAAAACTCTGCCACAGACAATGAAAGAGCGGCAACGGGGGGCAGGGGGCAGACACATACTTTATAAACAAATGGGAAACGACATCTACAGGATCGTCGTCCCCGGGTTGGCTGGCAAAATTTATGCTCAACGAGCAACTGACCAAAGGACAGCCCCGCAGCTCACCCTAAACCCAATTTTACGAACTTAATACATTTTCTATATCTTTTCGCACAACGCAAACACACAGAGACACACACACACACAGGGGCAGTTTTTGACAAGCCACACAATTGGATTTATCTATGAAATGACTCTCCTCACTTACCAAACCCATTCCTGTGCCCTCCCCTCATTGTTGGCTGTGCAAACGGTCGCATTTAATGGCCATGGTAAATAGCAGTGCCAGTGCCAGAACCCATCATGGCATAGAAGGAACGAAGCTATTTCTCATTATTTTAACTAAACAGGTTGCCCCGTGCCACCGTGGGGCAAAGTCGATTTAACGCTGATGGATTTATGGGCCACTTGGAGGTATTGCCAGCTCAACAACTGAATCCGCAAATTGAGTGAGAAGAATGAAGGGGACGGAGGGGAGGGAGCGGAGTGAGCGGGTCTTTGATGGGTAGAAGTGGCTGTCGTTGGAAGACCAAGAGATTGGAAACAGATGAACACAAATTGGATTTGAATGGGTCTCGAGGAGGCAGGAGTGCGACGAGGAGGAGCAGAAGTATTTGCTGTGCGAACACAGATTCAATTTCATCTGCAGTTCATTGGGCATCCTTGATGGCATAAATAAATTCCAGCAGCTGGGAAAGTGCAACTTTTGCATATTAAATTGTTATTCTGCATCTGTTTGCCTTTCAATTCCGTTGAGTTGCAGCTGCAGGAAGGCTGCAGGTACGGGCGCTTGATGGCTGCCTGTCTATAAGTAGGTCAAGTCGCTGCAAGCCAAATGCATTCTCCTTAGCGTCATTAGCATAGTTCTTCAAGCAAACCTCAAAGCTACCTTGAACTACGATGAGCTCAGATCGATTGGCAACCACTGTGCACAGGGAACCCCGAACCCCGAACCCCAGTTTCAGTTTTATTTCATTCTTGGGCAAATAAACAATTTGCATTTTGAACTAAGCCAAAGCATCCTCCAACCCATCAAGCGGCAGTCCGTCCCTCATCATCAACCAGTTGTACAAATTGCTGACCAAAACCAACAGATGATTGTGTGCCTTCGAGTGGGGGCTTACCTGTGGGCAGGGCAGTCAGTTTATTGAGCTCTTGTTGCCGCCATAATTACAAAAGGTAGCGCCAGGTCACGCCCCAACCGCTGCACTGTAGCTGTATCTGCGTATCTGCGTATCTGTATCTGTGTTTATCTGTATTTTGTTTGCACAAATTTGAAATCTGTCACTAGAAATTTGAGGCTAAAATTAACATTTTTCCCGCCTGCACAGGTCCACCGGGGGAGCCCGGCGTGCGTGGCGAGGCGGGACCCATTGGACCAGCTGGACCACCCGGCGAGAAAGGACCGCGCGGCAAGCGTGGCAAGCGGGTGAGTAATCAAAATGAAGAAAAAACTTGATTTCCACTCGATTTTTAATTGGAAACCCAACTCGCGCGCGCCTGTAAATTTGGTTGAAAAAAAGAAGCAAAAACAGCGCAGAAACAGCGCGAAACAAGAAGTGTATTATCATGTAAATTACTTTTGTATAAATGTGTGTGTGTGTGTGTGCGTTAATGTTATGCTAATCTGTAAATAAAAGTGCGTACCCAAGGGCGTTGGGTTGTAAATATGAACGTGACACACACGCACACACTGTGAGCTCTATGCTATCCTTCCGCATGGCCGGGCTGAGTCCTCTCCTACCCACCTGCATGTTGAATGCTTCTTTCCCATATGTAATGAGCATGTTTACACGACTCCCAGCCAGGAAGGTGCTGCTGCTGCTACTCATTACACACAGCCAGAAAATGTAATGAGAACTGTGTACATAGATGTACAGACTTACACCTAAGTTTGCGGAGTATGTGCCTGAATATGCTTAGATTTTGTGAGCACTACTTTGACAGGCTGCGAACACCCGAGAAGCTGTAAACTACAATCAAAGTTCGCCCGGAACCAAACGCTGATGTAAGGTGGAAGCATCCCAGAGACACTCTCTGCCCTGCTGAAACTATGTCGCAGCTCATCGAAATTGTCAAAAATGTGTGTTTCGCGCGGCTCTAATCTTGGGCCTTAATTTATGGGAGCATCTTCCCGGGAAATACTCTCTGTCTCTGCCCCCAGATACAATCGGTCCCGTGTCTAGTATCTGCAGCATTTATCTAGTCATTTGGTATCTGCGATGGGCGCTGTGGCGGCTCTTCTTGCTCGGGAATGTCAACAGTGCAAAGATACTTAACATTTTTATTGGCACTTGAAGTGTCGGCAGCTGTTGCCGCCCTCTGACGTGTTGATGGATGCACGGACATGGAGCGGCAGGGAGCGCCCATGGTGGTGGAATTTTCATTTCATTTTCCTTTTCTTTTCTCCGCTTTGCTGTGCTCTGGGTGCTCTGGCTGTCGGTGGGGGCATATATGAATATGTAGCCCCAGCACGTGTTTGTGTACGTTATGAAAAATGCATAAGCGCCGCCAGGCGAAGCAGGAAGATTGTCAGAGTGTGTGTGTGTGGGGGATGATCTCCCTGATCCTGTGCTGGCTGTACACAGGAGTATTTGCTATTGATATGGTGTGGGGTATACACATTTGCGCATTTTGCCAGCATTCAGGGAGCTCTGAGGGGGAATGGCAGACAACATTCTGATTATTGTGCAAGAGGCAAAGTCAAAGTCATGGCTGTACACTCGAGTTGTTGCTGTAATAACGCGTAATGCCATAAGAAACAGACGATGTGCGACGACTCCAGCTCCAAACCGAATGCCAATACGCCCGGCAGCAAAACAACAAACGGCGGCAGGCGGCAGGCAGCAGGCAGCAATCGGCAACGTGCAACGCCGCTTTTATGACTCTGCCGTGGATTTTCTTTCAATCCCAACGAGGGCAGCTCCATCATTCTGCAAGGGAACGCATTAACTGTCAGAAACAGTACCATAAATGTTAATTGGTTTCCTGGTTTGGCATTTAAAAACTTTTAATTCATTTATTTGCTTAATTCCCACTTGAAATTTTAGCTCCTTTTTCTCCAACAAACTCCCAACAAAAGCAAGCAAAAGTCTAGGCAATCGATTGGTCGCTTCTTTTCTGCGAACAACTTTTCAATTGCCACCCGGAGGCAGCTCTTAGTCGCTGCCCCACTGCGTGACTCGATGTACGCTTGCCGCAACTCCTGCCACCAGCATCAGCTGTGGCGCTGCAGCAACGTGATGTCAAAACAAATGAAAGTCATAAGAAACGGCAGGCAGGCTGCCACACTGCCACTGCTGGTGCTTGGCTTTGGCTTTGGCTTTGCCTTTGGGGGCCTTCTTCGGCAAACAAACAAAACTTTTTGGCAACAAACAGAAGAGCAAAAACAAAGAAAAAAAGTATCTCTATTCGCACCCATGCGCTACGCGCCACAGGCAGCGCACAGCATAAAAAATTATTTGCAACAATTGCCGTCATCTTCCGCTGAAACGTGACGCCCGGCAGGCCCAATGCGGCTTCGATTTTTGGCCCACGAAACGGCCGCCCATGTGGAGTTGGAGGATTCCCAAAAGGATTCAAATCGCTGGGAATTAATGCGAAGACGATGCCCGCGCCGTGCGTCAGAGATTCCCCCATTTTGGCCAATTTGGAACTGCAATTCATTTGGGTTAAAAATTCTTGTAATTAGTTCGGCAAGTCGTAAAAAATGCCTCAATTGCTGGTGTGCTATTTTCAAATTGTACATTTATCCGTCGCCTGCCTGGCCCCCCGCCCCCCCAGCACAACTGCCAGATGCTTTGGCCAAAGCCATTTCATTTCCATTCATATTTTTTGTTGCCTTCCTGGTTTTTTGGGGCTACAGCCCGTCGGCGTCATAAAAAAAGCATAACGCAATTGTTGGCATTATAAATTTTGACATGTTATTTTCGTCGCCTCGTCAGAATAAAATGCTCGTATAGATTGCCACATGGTTGGGGCAGAGACTGAGGCATGATGATGGGTTAGCATATGAAATGAATGTGATGTGTCTGGTGAGGCGCGAGGAAAGAATTGAGAGCCGAAGCTGTGCCCTGCCCAGCCCCCAGGGTGTGTTTCGCTTCCGCTCAACTTTGGGTCCAGGCAAGCGCTAATCCCAGTGACAAAAGACAAACCAAATCAGCTGTGAACAGCAGCGCTCAGCGCTTGCCAAATGCCATGAAATATCGGCAAAGCCCTAACCCAAAATAGAGTATGAAAATGATGATGATTTTAGCCTGCATGGCTGCGGGGCAGAAATGAAATGTACGATCCGGCGGCATATTAAAAATTTAAATTAATTTCAAACTGTGTGTGTGTGGGGCAAATACGGCGGGAATTTATTTGTATTTATTATGCGCACTCTGACAGAGAGAGAGCTGGATTGGCGCGACTCTTGCCACATTTAAACAATATTTTTGGTTTTAATAAAGTTGCAACAATAATTCACAGATAACCCACAGCATGGCAGGGGCACAATCTCGGCTTGAAACAAAAAAGAAAAACTGTTTGTGAAGCGTTTATGTCAAATTTATGTTAATATATTTGAAAATCGTTGCTCAGTTCGGTCTGGGGCCCATGGCTGGGGCCCATGTCAAGTTTGTTGTCTTTCGGGCCGGCTGCTCACATCAGCATAAATTTCCCTGCGAAGCGCAACCCGTCGGCTCGCATTTCTTATCAACGAGAAGTTTTCCCTGCTGCCAGGCTGTCTCCGTAAATAGAGTCATAAAAATTGCGAAAGTCGCAAAAAGAGATGCGAAGGGGCAAAACTTGTCAATTCGTTACACGTCAGACGGTGCCCAAGTCGAGGGGTTGGTAATGCGATCCCAGGAACTTCACACAAGCAACCGCAGCCGGAAGCTGCCTTGGCGCAAATCAAAGACTTAAAGTTGCTTACATGGAAAGCTAAATGACAACGAGCCAGACATGGCAGTGGCTGAGGCTGAGTCAGACCCTTTTCGAGGATGTTTTGCTGCCACTCCAAAGGGTTCATCTCTTGGCCAATTCGTTCGCTTGGGTGTTGCCTAAACGACGCAATAAGCTTAACACTTTCAGCACTCCCCTGCAGCACTCCCCCTCCACTCCGCTCTTTGCTCAATCCTCAGATTTTCATTGCTTCAGCTTGAGTGGAGCCAAGTTGCCTTCCTTTGTTTGATATTTTCACTGATTTGGCAAGCCCCACGCAAGGCCTTTACAATTCACCAAATGGCCAACAATGTGAGCTGCTCACACATGTGTGTGTGTGTGTGTGTGCGGTGTGTGTGTTACGTCATTGTTCATTGAAAAGTGCGCAGCATGCAAATTTGCACAGGCTCTTCCACTTCCTCCCTTTAGCTCTTTTGTGCGCAATTTTCCAATTTTCCTTGGCTGCGGCAATTATTTGCGGTCAATGTCCATATATCTTATATGGATGGCGGGATTGGACCCTGGAAACTGGCAGCACAAAAAAACAGAAACCCGGTCAAGCATAACGTGGCCCAGGACATGCCACAGGACATGCGTGGGACCATGTGTGGGTGTGTGTGTGTGTGCTGGGTGCGTGGCCATGTAATGTCCTGGTGCCCCAAGGGTGTGCGTAACTTTTATTTTATGGCCGCCGATGATGAGAGCGCTGTGGGAGTCACAAAAACGATTGAATAAAGAAATCCTGGCACACACAACCTTAGCGACAACACACACACACACCCCCCGGAAACCCCAAGCCCCCCACCAACTTGCTCCACGCCTAGTCAACCTCATAGAAATTTATAGGCACGCGTGCCACATTGACGTGGGTTTGAGGTTACACAGAGAGAGAGAGAGAGAGAGAGAGAGGAAGGCAGGCAGCATCCTGGGGGGTTGGGTGCATGCAAAAGTAGCAAAATTATTCAGCCAGAGAGCCCTGCCACGCCACACACAAATGCCAACTGCTGCCATCTTGGCATTGATGTGCCACCAATTGTTGTTGTTGTTGTTGTTGTTGCTGTTGCTGCTTGCTACTTGCGTCGTCTGTGGCAGCAAAACGACGAAATCTTTAACAACGATTTCCCTAAATACTTCCGAATTTCATACATGTTACAATATCACGGCAACGGCATCAGCGATGGCAGCAGTGGGGCAGGGGGCAGGAGATTGGCAAAACCGCAGCAACAATGTTTGTGGCGGTGGGGCAGTGGCAGGGGCAGGGGCAGGGGCGTTAGCGCGAAATCACGTGAAATTTTTACAACAGAACTCAACTTGTTTTTCTTTTTCTTTGGGTGCTGCGGGTGCACAGTGGCTGCGAGCAGCGTGAAAGCAAACAGAAAGTTGCAGCCAACGGAGAGGATATTGAGAAAGTTGCACGCAGCGCAGCGTTCGATTAGTTTTTTATTTGCTTAAACTTATGCGTGGAAAATAAACTGCCAGTTCGGGTTGCAGGATATATCAGTGGACACTTATTCATATTGTTTATAACTGCTCGTAGTTTTCCAGTTTTACCACCCATTGTCCCATCTCCCCCATCAATGGGAAGCGGCGGAACATATTACGAATTTAATGCGCTCGCGTACTTGCGAAGAACTTCCCTTTCCCCATCCCCCATCCATTCCCGAATGTTTTGTAAACTTTTGTGGCAAACGCGAAACGCATTACACGCCATGAAGTGGCGGGATTTCGGCTGTGCGCCCTGGCATGGGGCAAGTTGTGTGTGCGAGAGTGAGCCGGAAACGGGCTGCAAAACTTTCACCTCAGGCGGGGGAGCTCTTTTTTTTCGTTTCTTTTGCAACTCCTCGCTGCTGTTGTGGCCTGAGAAAAATATGAAATTTCCAAAGAGGAAACTGCCAGGGAAAATGAAAAATTGAGGGAAATATGCGCACACGCAAGATGGTGGCGAAGCAGACGGTGGCGCAGAATGAACGGATGGAGCCCATCAGCTGTACTTGAAGTTGAGTTGCTGCCCTGCCCCTGCCCCTGCCCCTTGCTGGTCGCTTCCTTTATCTCTTTCGCACGCAGCGACATCCATCCGCCAAAGGTCGCGTCGAGATCAAAATGATTTTCAATTTAACGCGTTTACGTGCGGCCATTTGTCTGTTTTACGCGCTCTTCGGCGGGGAGCAAGCTTTAAATGGCGAAACTACGCCGGTCGCATGCTGAGAGGCAGTCCAATGATGCGGCAGTCGGACGGACGGACAGACATGACACGAAATTCAGGCAATTAATTTACAATTACAATCCGGCATGGGCAACTAAATTGGAAAAAAACAAAAAAAGAAATGAAAGGTTGCGCCTGAAAGTATGCTGCAAAAACGTGTGTTGACTGTGGCATGGGGAAATTCATTTGCTGCATCATTTGTGCGTTAAATTGAAAGGCGTTTGTGCAAATATTTCCAATATTTACGCATAATTGAAGAGAAAGTCCCAACACACACATACACTTATTTGAGTGCTTGTTGTTTGTGTCGGGTGGTCGGGGGATACTTTGAAAATTAAATTCAGCCCAAGGCGCTCGCTCGCACAAATATTGATACATTCTAATGGATTTCCTTACAGACAAACACACACTCACACACACACACACATGCACATGCCGTAGCTGATTGGGATTTTGGGCTGACTGCCGAAAAGGCACCAGCAGCGGGAGCAGCGGGAGTGGCAGCATCAGTTTCAGTTCTTCTTTTTTTTTTAGGAGTCCTTTCGTAGTTAGGCAGCTGCGCCAACAATCGTCCTTGCGAGTCTAACAAACATTCAACCAATACACTTGGCCCCCGTCCGCATCCCCATCTGTATCTCTATCTGTATCTGTATCTGTGTTGCTGTATCTTTTATTTATGTTATTTATCGTATCTGCTGGCTGGCTCCGGGCTGCTGCCGCTGCTGCTGCCTTTAAAAGCCTTTAAACCCTCTGCGTATGGCCTCTTTGCTCTCGAGTTTTTTGCTTGAATGTCTCGTAATTATCGCAAAAGGCAAATGTTAAGCGCTCGGCTTTAATTCAAATCGCTTTAATTGCTCTACAAATGGCCAGCTGTGCGGAGAAGCCGCAAAGGAATTTCCCCTCTTCCGCATTGGAAACAATGTGCAAAAAGTTGGGAACAAAGCGCCAACTGACGCATCCACTGGCTTCCTATTCCACACCTGCACACACACACACACACACACACAGAGAGAGAGAGAGAGCGCATCCATATGCAGATGAGCTCCCGGGCGTACTCCTGAAGAAAATGCGCAAAAGAGAAGAAAAAGTTGGGCAAGAGAGTTGGGGGGAGGGAGGTTAGCATGGGAAGTGCATTTGTGGTTAGCTTTGGCTGCAGCTCCTGCGTGTCCGTGTCCACTGATGATTCCTTCGCAGCTTCCTTCTGTGCAACTTGTCCTTGGCTGTCTCCCCTCTCCTTTGTCTTGTGCCATTTGGGTGGAACCAACAACTTGTGCATATGCCACGCCACATCCTGTCCGTACAAGTGTGCGTTAAGCGGTTACATTGTTGTGTATGCTCTTCCCCTTCGCTTCCCCTTCTCGCTGTGCTGTGGTGTGGTTTTTGTGCTCATTGTTACAGCCACTGCCATTGCGCGATGCTTTTCTTGCTGGGTTTTAATAACTGTAAGTACGCTACTTCCTGTGACAACAGAGCGGCAGCAAGAAAATGTAATTGTTGCACATGCCTGGGCATTTTGCAAGGATATTACAGGACATACACACGCACAGACAATGGCTCAATGGCATAATGCCCAGCGCGAGGACAACCCAATGGGATAATGGATACATTTAATCGGATTTAATCGTCATAACTCAATGCCAGACGAATAAGAAACTCAACTTTAAGCGCTTATGTCTCGATTCGAGTGTCTCTATTGGCTCGAGCCACTCAAGCAAATGGTTTTTCCCTCTATTTTGCTCGCTTCTTAACATGTTTTCCCAAGCGCTTTGGAGTTGTTTTTGTTTGCTTGCCTTTTATGACTTTTCTAATAGAGGTTTTTGTGCGGCGGCTGCCACACGGTCGGGTCTGAATGCAACGCCACAAAGCTTTGGGTAATTTTCCACCATCTTTACTTCACGGTGGTGCAGCTAGGGGGGAGATCTGTGTGTGTGTGTGTGTGTGCACTTTGGACTCATCGAAGCTTGGGTCCTGGTGCGGATTCGGCTCGTTGTTGTCTCTCCAAGGCAGCACTCTGGAAATTTGCCTAGAAGCGCACACATTAACCACACAAAAAAAGAAGCAAGAAAAAAAAACAATTAATTGTCTTTGGCTATGCACACAGCCACACAATGGCATAGGAGCCAAAGAGCAAAGCACACACACACACACATGGGAGTACATTTAGGTATAAAGCACACACACAGGCACACACACACACACAGCCATAGACTTAGAAGCACTCGCACAGGCACTCGAAGCACGTAGAGAAGTCGCTGGCTGTCGTTGACTTTATTTTCGACTCTCGCACTCGCACACACCCCGCTGCCCGCTCCCCGCTCCCCGCTGCTCCACGGTTCCATCTATCCCGTCATCGGTTTTAAAGATTTTCTATGCAGGCATTGTCTGAGCCTTGGAGAGCGAGTGGGTGGCAGGCGGCTCCAACTTGCACTTAACACAATTTCGTGGCACACAAAAGACTTTCGCTGCGGCGCACGGCACCAGCCACCAGCCACCAGAGCACACCGCACCACAGCACCACCGCACATCGCACTGCCCCCAATCTAAGCCACACCCAACCCCACTTCGGTTTTTGGGTTTACTTTTCTTTCTTGTTTCTGCTCTCTCTTAGCGGCGAATTACGCGCCGCTTTTGTTGCCTCTTCAAAGCGTGTGGAACGAGCGCGTGCAACGCTTCGGGCGATGCCACGTGGCATAAATTAATCTTCCCCACTAAAATTTGCCATCTTATTTCTCCCCCTCCGTCACCCCTCAACCCCTGCCCCTGCTCACTCATCTCCAACCATACCCACATCGAACGCATTGCCACTGCAGCTGTTTGGACCTGGTGGCACGAAGCTGGACGAGGACTACGATGATCCGCCGGTGACACTGCTGCGTGGTCCTCCCGGACCGCCAGGACTTGCTGGCAAGGATGGCCGCGACGGACGCGATGGCAGCAAGGGCGATGCTGGCGAGCCGGGAGAACCCGGCTCCCTGGGTCCACGCGGCTTGGATGGTCTGCCCGGCGAGCCTGGCATTGAGGGGCCGCCCGGTCTGCCTGGTTATCAGGGTCCGCCTGGGGAGAAGGGCGATCGTGGCGACATTGGGCCTCCAGGATTGATGGGTCCTCCTGGACTACCTGGCCCACCTGGCTATCCTGGCGTCAAGGGCGACAAAGGCGATCGTGGAGACTCGGTGAGTACTTTTCAAATTCTCTGGCATTGAATGTGCAGCTCAAGGATCTCCTCCCATTTCAGTACCGCAAGATGCGTCGTCGCCAGGATGACGGCATGTCCGATGCCCCGCATATGCCCACCATCGAATACGTAAGCCCCGACACACACCCCCCAAAATGATTAAGTGCCAAGTGATTTGATTTCTTTCCTCTGCCCCACCCGCAGTTATATGGTCCGCCGGGACCACCCGGACCCATGGGCCCGCCCGGGCATACAGGCGCCCAAGGCGAACGCGGCTTGGATGGACGCAAAGGGGATTCGGTAAGAGGAGTTTGAGTGCTGCTTCCAACTCTCAAATTGCTAACCAACTACTCTTCTCCTCTCTCTGTGTTTTTGCAGGGCGAAAAGGGCCACAAGGGCGATCAGGGCCCCATGGGGCTGCCGGTAAGTAACTGAAAATTGCGAGGGAATCTTTTTCTGTGGCAGTCAGTGCTGTACTGTACCTTTCGGTTTATTTATGATTTCAGGGCCCGATGGGTATGAGAGGCGAATCGGGGCCCTCCGGTCCGGCGGGCAAGGCTGGCATACCGGTAATTTTTTGAATTGAATTTGAAATTGAATTTAAATTGTGCTTTATTATTGGAAAAACCTTATTTGTTTTTTGGCTTTTTAATTTGTGTAACAAAATTTGGAATTAATCTCCCGCTTCCTTGCTTAGCCCACGCACTAATCCTTTTGGCTTTCTTTCGTTACTTTTCGATGGCTCTCGTGACTAAACATTTGTCTAACATTTTTTGTGTGTTCTCTCATCTCTTTCTTTCTGCTGCGGAACAGGTGTGGGGCGACTACTAATACCATTAAAAAGGGTGCAGGCAGAGAGAGTCTGTTAAACAATAACCAACAAAAAACACACGAAACATTTGCGCCAAAAAAAGTCTAAATGAATTGCGATAAAAGAGCTAAACATACCAACACACACGCACACACTTACACACACACACACACACCTACACATATATAGAAACAGAATGTCTGGACGAACTCATACATATGAAGAGGAAATGAAAACAATTTTAATCAAAGCAAAACAAATGTTCAAAAGTTAAAATGCCGCCGCGCAAACGCTTGTCAAATGTGCTCTCAGTTGTCGTCTAAACATACATATATGCACATATATTATATACGTGTATTTGTAACAGTATACATATGTATATGAAAGTTGTAAAAACACGCACCCCATGTACAGAGAATTGAAATTGAATGGAAAACAGCAGCATGTCAGCACAGTACCAAATAGGCAAACAAATGGCACACCCTGGCCCCGGCCCTGTCCCTGGCATCGATCGCATGCAAGAAAGCATTAATATTAATATTAATATTCATATCATTTAAAAACAACGCCCCAAGAGTCAAATAAGTATTTATGTATACAAGCAAGTGAAACAGAAACGAAAACAGAAACAGATATGACAGACCAGACACATGTTCGTGGGTCTGCAGAGTCACATGTATTTACACACACACACAAACACGCATCCATAAATTGGAATCAAATAGCAACCTGTACCACACACACACTCATACTTAATCACACAAACACACATCAAAATCAACTAACAAATATGCAATGCAAATATTTTAATTGCATTTCATTCGCCACTGCTCTGTGAGGAGCGAGATTGCAGCAGCAGGAGAAGCAGGAGTAGGAGCAGCAGCAGCAGCGGGTAACGCGGGTAGAGCCTCTCGAAAATGCATAAATCATACGCACCGTTGTACGTGAAAACAGCACACAGAGAGAGAAAGAAAGGATGCCAATCCCGTTGCTGGTTTCGAGTGCTTTCCACGGGTGCGAATGACTAATTGATAGATTATACTTCAACCGAAATCTCAATCGTTTGGCAATCGTTGCAGTAAGTGACTTAATTAGTTCACTAATTAGATTGTGTGAAGGATTGGTCCGATTCCAGCTGCCACTGCCACTGCCACTGCTTCTGCCCCTGCCTCTGCTCTGCTGCATTGTCTTAGGTGCCGTCCATTGGCTTTGTTTGAATACTCGAATACGAATAGTTCTCATTCATACAAAGCATATCTGCCAAACGCTTCTAAATGTGAAGAAAGCAGCAAGAATAAATATTCTACCCACAAAAATGAATATAAATATACAACATAAAATATACAATGGATAAATAATAAATGTGTATTGCCCCCCCAAAAACCCGTAAGAATAAAGCAGAAGTTGTAAGATATTTTGATCCAGTTTTAGCTCTCAATGTTTAACGATTGTAATGTCTACAAGCATATGGATATGGTTTGAATATTTACAATATAAACTTGCACTAAAAGAGATATTTATATATACACACAAGCAACTCAACGTACTCGAACTATTTCCACTTGGTAAACCAGAAAACAAAAACAAAACAAAGAGCTATCCAATACAATTGTGCATATTTCTCAGTGTTAACTCTTGAAATAATCTCAGCAGCGACTAGTTAGGTTAAAGTTGAATTCAAATTCAGTCCCAGATCCCCGAAATATCAAACAATAAATACATAAGTAAAGCCCACTATGTATCCTATTGGTTTCATCGAACATCTCAACTAAAGTAACGCAAAACAATTCTATATATGTATGTACATACATACATATATGTATTATGTAACATATAATATGTATTATGTAAAGGCAAAATGTAACTGTAGCATTTTCAATTTTTGGATGTTCAAACTAAATGCAAAGGGAAAGGACAAATAAAAATCAGCCCCAAAAAATGAAAGATAATCAATGCAAATGAAACAATACAATGCAAATGATGACAAAAGTACGAGAATGTATGTACATTCTGCCACCCTCGTCACAGGCCGCACAATTCAATGGAAAATTATATTGAATATGCAAATGAGAAATGGAAATGTTTGCAGCTTTAACAAAAAATAAATATAAACGCACTGCGAACGTACTGCGAACGGGCATCGAAACTCACAATGAATATGTCAATTTGTTTTCAATTAGATGTGTCTCTCCTCTCGTTGTCGTAATGATCCCCCTACCCACTGCCCACCAGGAGTGGAAAACAGCACACACAGAAAGCAAACAACAGTTTGCATGTCAATTTTCATTTAGAGTCAAAGAGCCTCCCACACGTGTACATACCAGCCGATGCTAAGTCTTAAGCCTTAAACATAATTAATGTATTAGTTTTCTAGCCATCTTATGCGCTCCCTCTCTCTATACACCTACAAAATACTCACTCTAGATCCTTCTTTCTCTTTCCTAACTAACTATAAAATCAACTTTAAACTTCAGTCTCTCCTTCGATGGATCCATAGGCTAGAATAATGAATAAATTGTGTGTTTTCGCGATTAAATTATAACACTTACCCCGAAACTATTGTATAATTAATTAAAGAGGAGAAAGTAAAGAGGTGCGACGTGCCCATGCCCCTAATAAGCCAGCCGCTAACAATAATTGTAAGTGTAAATTTGTTAATTAAATTACATGCTAAAAACGAGCAGAGTTTGCAAGCGAAAAAGACACAAATAAAAACATATACAACCTAAAAATGTATGAATATAAATTGATGTGTATTTATGTCTATATAATTGCATACATATGTACATTGTGCACGCGAATACATACATAAATATATTGCGAGTATTTTTATCCATCTGTGCACTGCATTCCAAATGTACTGTATGATTCGAGCAAATAAATCTAACCCCCCAATTGCTAATTATTCGCCAGCATTGGAGCATGGTGTGTGTGCAAATATTGAGATGGCAAACAGACGACAAACAAGACGAGGAAGTACAGTTGTAAAATGGCTAAATGAAACAGAACTAACATAATTTTCGTTTTAATAATGCATTTTTCAATAAAGTGATGGTTTTTTACTAAACACAAACAAATATTCATTGGCAAAGAGTGGCATTTCCCCACCATTTCGCACTGCTTAACTAATCACACGCTAAACCCATCTCTCTCTCTCTCTCTCTTCACTGGCTGCAGGGTCCACCGGGCTTGGATGGCATGAAGGTATTTTCCATTAGGCTGCACTGACCTCCTCCTCGTATGTTTCTTGGCTATAACCGATCTTTCTTTTTGTGTTATTCGCAGGGAGCGCAGGGCGAGACGGGCCACAAGGGCGAGCGCGGCGATCCAGGACTGCCGGTAAGCACGCAGCAGCAGCATCCTGTCCTGCCCTGAACAACACTTCCCTGTATTTATATGTATCTACTTTATGTGGTTGCTAATTTCAATAATTTGTGTCTTCTTTTCTCCTTTTTTCACTGTTTTTATCTCTGTTTGCATGCACATCTCCATCTCTCTCTCTCTGTTGGCGTAATACACTGTCCTCCAAATGCTCTTTGCCACACTCTTTGACCCCAAAACGAAACCAAACACCCTCCTACACACGCACACTCGACACTCTCTCCACTTTTGCACACACTTTTGTATGTGAAATCCGAAAAAAAGGGCACCGATGGCATACCCGGCCAGGAGGGTCCGCGCGGTGAGCAGGGCTCGCGTGGGGATGCCGGGCCGCCCGGGAAACGGGGACGCAAAGGAGATCGCGGCGACAAGGGCGAACAGGGCGTGCCTGGACTGGACGCACCGTGCCCCCTGGGCGCCGATGGGCTGCCGTTGCCCGGCTGTGGCTGGCGGCCGCCAAAGGTTAGCATGTGATTCGTTTTACACAAAAAGAACCTCAACCCCAAAACCCAACCCTTACCCCACACCCCCCAATTGGCTAACAAAAAGTTGATCATTGAAATTTTGCATGCATCAGTCCTGAATCCCTTGGTTCCAGATCCCTGCTCCCATTCCCCCTATGTAGCCTATTCGTATGTATCTTTTTGTCTAACTTGGTTAACTAACTTTTGCTTTTGCACACACAAACACACACACACACACAACACTAATACACTTGCGTATGAAAACGCATACAAACAACCGAACTATTCGACACCCCAATGCCACGCCATGCCGCAAAACGTGAACCGGATACGATGCGAAATGCGGAATAGGAGCCAATCATCTCAACGCCCGTGCACAAGGATTATTTGCCCGATGTAACACAGCCGGAAAGCAACGCCAGCGATTACGAGCAGGAGGAGGAGGACGAGGAGGAGCAGGCGGAGGCGGAGGATAATGAAAACGAATATGATGAATATCAGGATAATTTGCATAACAATGAGTGAAAAGGAAACAGGCAGGCAGACAAGCAACCAACCGACCCAGAAAATGGCAAACACAAACATACCAAAAAGCAAACAAACAGAAACGCCGCTCCCTCTCACTCTCCCTCACACTCTGAGAAACACACACACAAAATCCACTTACACTTCCACTTGAAACGCACACACTTAAGCACACACACAGGCACTCACGCACACTGGCACACAGAAGGCTTTGGCAATGGCAATGGCGACTAGTTAAGCATTTCCGATTTCCGCTGCGAGTGAGCTTTGGTTTCTGTTTCGCTCTGTTGACATTTGCAATTAGCGTTAACAAATGCCAAGTGGATAGCTGCTGCTGCTGCTGCCAACGGTCCGCTTAAGTAGTTGCCATTAGCATACACTCGACCGCTCATCCTCACTCTCACTCACTCACTCTCCCCCCCAGCAATTACCCTTTCGCCTAAACATAGATACACAAACACTATCGTAGCTTTGCTCTAGCTTGGTGATGGTTCGTGCCGCTCATTTGTCTCTTTTTGATTCCGCATCCAACAAACTGTGGCCATTTCTTGGTTAACCCATCTGTTTCAACCCAGCAGGAGAACTGGCAGGCCTGGCTCAAGGACGAGCTAAACGCGCTGCAGCATACGCACACAAAAAACTAATCGACAGTCGCAGTCCCGGTCCCGGTCCCCATGCGGCAGCTGCATCGCTGGCGTACCGCAATATCCATACGAAGAATCTAAGCGCTTTGCTCATAATTTTAGTAATTTGTTATTGTTAAATGTAGAAATCGAACAAACAGCTCTACACACACACTGTACTGTATAATCCTCCAATTACTATATCCTGCATCCTTCATCTGTGCCAAATTGCTCCAAAAGTTGCAAAAGTTCGGACTACCAGCGCCATGACGTGTCACTTTGGACACAAGCAACATTTAATTCTAGATTTAATGTACCTCTATAAATATCTACGAGTATTTCTACGGCAATAAGCACACAAAACCGGAATGAACCCAGCTATTTTTTACAGAAACTATTTAAAAACAAAAACTTAAATAAAAATCGAGAAAAGTTAAATGCATTTTTAAGTCGACTGCCACGAGGGTCGCAGCACTTGGGACATGCTTGGGGTGGGGACAAGGGGAGTGCTAGATCCAGTTGAGTAATTACTTTTGAAACTTTCATTTTGATTACTCTTTCAGGAGCTTAAGGTGCTTAACGTATTTATGAACGCTTTCCTTCACATATGGCTTCAATGCGATGCAGGTGGGAATGTTCTCCGGCTGCTCAATCCACAGTTTGTGTTTTATTTCATTCTCCTTCAACTTTTCGCCGAGTTTCATCAGCGCCGCCTCGTCCTTGGCCTGATGGAAGGAATGGAATGGAATGGAATATAATACTTTGATTATTGTCTGTCCCATCTGTCTGTCTCTGCCAATGCTGAGTCGCATACGCACCTCCAGCACAACTTTGTGCATATTGTCGAGATCCGCCAGATATTGCTTCGTGTCGGCATCGTCGGCATTCAAGTGCATCACGGCGGCCGTGGCATGGCAGCATTGTGCAATAATGGCACCCAAGGGCCAATTGAGCGCCGAACGCAGGTCACTCCGCACCACCACATATTGCACGATATTACTCATAGTTTTGGTAGGTTTTTAATAATTATTTGCAAAAAAAAGCTTAAAACGCGGGCGGAAAACAGCTGTTGGACCGGTGATTAGTGTGACCGCGACATTTTCGATCAAATATACCTCATGAGCCTCAAAAATAAACCGACAAATAAAAATGTAGTTATCAATGACAAAATGTAAATAGGGACCAGAGTGATATTTGATATTCTCTTTAGTATTACCAGCTAGTTGGGACTCTCAGCATTGAAAATATAATTTTACCTACTTGATGAATCAATTCTACACAAGATTGGCTTGTTTTCATGGCTGCTTTTAGTGCATTGTTTACAAAATAAGGGTCCAGCAAAGAAGTTGCTGCCATATTGCCACCTAGCGAGAGCGTTGCCAGACGCAGATAAAAAGCAAATATACTCAGGAACTCAAAAAGTGCTACTCATCATTTGAGTTTGAATTTGAAAATGAGCGCCAGGTGCACTTAGTACCGAAAACAAACACGTTGGAGCGCCACAAGTTAGTTTCTGTGTTACATATTGAATGTATAAATCATGTACAAATGGCTGGCAAGGAAAGGAAGGACGTTCAACTATTTTGAAATTTATGTGAAATATCTCTTAATGTTTTTGATTCTAAAAACTTTGCTGACTCACTGCACTGTTGCTCCCTTCCAATGTTTAAATTTGTTTTTGTGGAGAGGGATTCACATATGCAACTTTAGTTGGTTGAAAGATGCTTCACATGCAGCGTGTAAGTATTCATCATCAATTCAAAATTTTTCTAACCTCCCCATATCCCCCCCTTGATTGCCCCAAGGGGTCCATTTTCTGAATGCAGAAAACACTGTCATTATGCTCCATTAGCGATTGGGAGTGCTGATAACATGGCTAATCCACACAATTTGGCTGCCACTCACGACGATGGCCGTTCGCAGTTTAAGTGCTGCCTGCATGCAGTTGCATAAATTACGACGTTCCGCCTCCCCCCAGGGAGTGCCAAGGAGTGCTGCTGACAGGATTTTAATATGCATAAAATGCTGACCAAAACGCAGATCTTATCTGAGCCAATCCAAAGCGAAGGCAAATCAATTCACGCTTTTTGAGCAACAAGTGAAGGGATACGAGCAAGGATGCGTAGATATTTGTTGGATTTATTATTGTAATTTATTGGAACACTTTACATTTACAATTTATATTTAAATTTAAATTTATGCGCCACAGATGCGAGGCGATAAACGACGACTACACACACATAAACAATTTGACATTTGACAGTTTAATTAATTTAATTGCTGCTCCAGCACCACCACGCAGACACAGGATCTGGCCTGCGGATATATTTGATATCATTGCAAAGATATTTAGTCGTTTAGTTCGTAGTTCGTAAAGGTACAGTCACGCATAAATGTGCGGGTATTTGTGTTTAAATGTTTAATATGTTTTTCTTGCTTTGCTGGCTACGCGCTTTAGGATCGGTATATAAAGTATAAATAGACAGAGATTAGATTTACTCTCTACTAAATTAGAACAATTTATTTTGGGCAAAACTTGAGATACTTTGGAGAGAGAGAAAACAACACTCAACTATGCGTACGAGTAGCAACAACAACGACGATCGATCGAAATCGAAGTCGAAGTCGAATTGGAAGTTGTCTTCCTGCTGCCCGCACCATTATCAATCAATTAACGTTTACATATATTAAATATTTTCTTTTGCTATTTCTGTTTTCATTATAATTTCACTTGTTGCGTTCATCAGTTGGTGGCCATGACCAGTGGGGGGCTGAGGTCTCGGTCTCCGGTTCTAGAAAGTGGCCTAAAATGTGGTCTTGCCAAAGATGAAGTTGCCGGGCGCATTGACGTCCTCGGCGGCAAAGTACTCCTTCCACAAGGCGGCAAACTGCTCGCGAGTGACGTCGGTCTGGCCCTGGGCCATCTTGCTGAATGCCTCCTCGCACTCGTTCTTCTCCAGGCCGTAGCTGGAGCAGACCAGCGTGAACTCGGTGACATCGATGCCGCCATCATGCGAGGCATCCTCCAGGTCGAACATGAAGTTCATGTACGCATTCTGCCAGCCCATCACGCTGCTCGGATCCTTGGCATAGGCGTCCCACATGTTGCACCACTCGTCCACGCTGACCTGAGGAGTACACGAGACAAGAGGCAAGAGTCAAGATTGGTTGGGTTAAGAGCGCCAGATTTATGTATGCAGCCCCGCCCCGCCCAGTGCCGACAAGACCATTAGCTGGCCCAACCGCAGGCGGAACGACGGAGGTACATAAAACATCCATCCCACTGCCTATTAAACGCGTTATGGCCGTGTTATGTTGGGTCTGTCGGAA
Source organism: Drosophila subobscura (assembly GCF_008121235.1). Classification (NCBI taxonomy): domain Eukaryota; kingdom Metazoa; phylum Arthropoda; class Insecta; order Diptera; family Drosophilidae; genus Drosophila; species Drosophila subobscura. The sequence continues at coordinate 21,752,360 of NC_048533.1, read as the reverse complement.
AGTGGTTAGTGGGTGGAGGGGGAAGGGGAGGTCACTGGGGTCCACTAGGGGGTGTAATTTATGCGTCATGGACGGCATCTAGCGATGCGTTATTAACGTTTTGCTGTCTGCCAATACCAAACAACGGCAATTACCGCAACACAACGAGGAACGTCGACCATCGACGGCAACGCCTTGACCAACTTGGCAGCGGGTCCTGCCCCGATTGCAGTCCTCCCCATTAAATGCGGCATCTTCGACAAAGCCAAAGCAGCCGTTTCGCTTTGCCACGTTTTAATATGGCCATAAATAAGCAGACAGACAGACCGAGAGCCAATTGTAGTGCCAAAACCAAAGCGAACTCTAAACAGCAATCGAACTACATGGCGGCATATTTTTATGTTTATGGCCCATTCAGATCCTTGACCCTCAATGCAAAGCCAAAGAGGGTTGGCTGGGTGCTGCGTGAGCATCTTCCATCCTTGGCAAGTCTATTTTCCAGCTAATTTGAGGGCACATTCCCATTACCCCCGTGACACGACTCTCCCTTACTTTGTGTGTGGAGAAAGGAGAACAATAAATCTTAAGCCGCGACCAACAATAGTTGTGCTCTCCCTTCACCCCCTCTTTCTCTAGCTGCTAAACTCCGTCAAGTTTGTTGGCCAGTGGCCAAAAAGTTTTGCGGCTTTGTTGCATTTGAAGTTGCGCCACCTCATTGGGCCGTAGTTGAGCACAAAATATCAGTAACCCGATTGCCCGTAACCCGTGCACCGCTACAATAGAACTAAGCCGAGGTTTTGTTGGTCTGACATTTCAATTTCTGTTCACTTTGTATCCATTTCGAAGCGCATTGCATTGCGTTGCATTTGGCGTTGGTGCGGCTTTGGTTTGCTCGATGCTGGCATTGGCCGTGCGCGGGGGAGTGGCGGGGTTGTTATAGTAGTAGGATTATAATTTAATTTGCTGCACTCTCCGTACGATTATGGCATATCCATTGTGCCAAAAGGGGAAACTTGCGCCAGTTTCTCTCCACTCTCCACTCTCAACTCTCGAGTCTCGAGTCCAATGACAAAGTTTGCACTTCGTAATGAGAATGTGGCTGGCTGGCAAAAACGAAGTGAATAAAGTCTTCCTGCTGCCAGCGGAATTCCGATTGAATTTCTCAAATAATTCACAATTCAATTTCCGCTCGTTGGTGGGGAATTTGTTTACCAGCCCGCCACCTGCAAGTGCCACTCCCACTTGCCACATTTCACACCAATAAAAAGTGGGAAATTTATGAAGCAATTTTTTGTCTTCTTTGGTTTTTCGTGTGTGTCTGCCTGGGCCCAGACAATGCCAAAAAGTGCACGAAATTTGTAATGTGCTGGCCTTTACATGGAAATACATATATGTAGGTGAATGTGTGTGTATGTGTGGTCTGGAGTGTCTGTGTGTAGGTGCTGGACACTTGTCAACTGCTGCCACAATGCCATCGAGAGCAGTCCATGGATTTCAGCACTTTCGGCACTGACAATGAAGCCAGAGCCGTTCAACAAAAGCCCAACAGCTGCAGCACCTACCACCCCCCAAGTCCCCTTCCCACTCTGCAACCACCAATCGAAATCCAGGACACTTGACATGCAGTTGCCGTTTTCTTTTTTCCTTACGAAATTTACGACACAACTGAAGGGGAAAAGGTCGGTTGCTCACCTGTCCATCGTTATCCTTGTCCGCCTTCGATCGCAGTCCAGTCCAAATTTCCATCATCAAATCGTACGTCTCCTTGTTCTTCGGCGTGTCCTTAGCCCAGCCGCGCAGCTTGCAAACGCGCTGCAAATGGACACACCAGAGAGAAAAAAAACAATAACCGTCAGTCAGCACGCGTACACAAATTGAGTTATCGGGAGGGAGTTGGGTTTCGATGCCAGGGAGCGGGCCAAACTGAATGCAAATCAACAAAAAACATTTGCCCAATTCGAGCATTGTTTTTGCCCTCTCGCCATTGTTGTTTTTGGGCTGAGGTGGAGCACATGTGAGTGCTTCGCTCTGCTCCGCATTTATTTGCGGCATGCAGCAACCAAATTTTGCGCAGAGTTTGCAAGTATTTTGCCAGCACAAAAATTTATTCAAATTTTTTCGGCTCGGTTTGTATTTTTTTGTTTGTTTTATTGGTTTAGTTTCCGGGCTGCTCCACTTACCTCGATGGCCAGTTCGAAGTCCTTAACGTCGATTTCCCCGCTTTGGTTCACATCTGTTTCGTGGGGGAAGTACCGTCCATTCGCATTGTTGGTTATTTTCGGGCAATTCAGTTGAATGCAGCGAGCGAGCATAAAGTGCATGGGATGTCGACGCAGTTGTGGTCCCGGGAGGTACCGAGAACAGAAAGAAAAAGAGCGACGATGAACAATGTGAGCTGGCTAAACGGATCTCATGGCAAATGGCGGACACCACAACGCAGCTGTGACAAAGTTCCGGCCCACGAGAGTGTGTGGACACCGCGTTCCATTCAACAGAAACATCAAAACAGTTGCAGGCCAGGCAAGGCCTCCTCTTCCCGCTTTCCGCTTCCTTCCTTCTTCTCCAACACTCCATAAACATTTGGCTTTTGGCCATGGCGGACCTGTCATTATCATTTGCAACGGTGTGCTGCACGCGGTCGGGTCCACTTCAATTTCAGTGTCAAGTGTGCGGCACTTGCGTTTTATGACTCTTTTGCTGGCACCCACAGGGGCCTCCTGCCCTTTGTTATTTTCGGACCAGCTGCTGTCAATGAGGGGACCGGGCAACGAGCCAACCCAAAGCATTGTTGCGGTGTGTGTGCAGGGATAAGCCAGTCAGTCACACAGGTGAATTAGTAGTCGTAATTGAAAAGCACTTAGCTGGACCTCACTGCGGTGTTGCACTCCTCGAAAGTTTTCCCTTTCTTTTTTTGGCATTTGCATTTGCCTTTTAATTCAATTTTAAATTTGTTGGCAAGTTTTGTTTGACTTCTCCGACAAGTTCTCGAGCATTGAAGAAGGTCATAAAGTGGAATGGCGCACTTGGCGCACTCAAATGGAATTTATGCTTGGCTCATATTACGTATACGCGATGCGCGTCTTGTCGGCTTGCCAAAAAGCTAAAGAAGATGTCGCCGAAATGGAATGGCATGCTAATACACATATGTCATTCGTATTATGAGTTGGCGGGAGTGTGTGTGTCCCAGTGGATAATATGTGAAATCCTTTTCCATGTCCCACATTTACTTTCGGCACTTGTCTCTCTGATATATTTGACCCATTTAACAATCCCCCACATTAGACAGCAACTCTCAAACAAATCGTGTGCAATCTAATCAAAGTTTTCTCTGCTTGTGAAACGCATGCGGAATTTCTCGTTGGCTTCCCTTTGGCCAATAACTCGTAGCAAAGAACAATACACTGGCATCGATTGAGGTGGTTTGTCTTGAGCAACTCCATGCTGGTGGCTGATGGCTGATGGCTTTCGGGGCCATGGCCATGCATCATTCTGGCACGCACACTAGACTCCTCTTGCACTTACCAAAGAACACGTTGAACAGGAACATTAGCTTCTTTTTGCGGAAATCGGAGATCGACATTTTGCTGCTGGTTGTGGTTCTTCCTCTTCTATTGTTGTTTTACTTGTGCAGTTTTATTGGCTGTGGCCTGCTGTGCTGTCCTTGGGAAACTGCAACGACAACAGAAAACAATAAATAAAATAGAAAACTCAATTTATTGGGGGGCGTACTACCCAGAGGCAAGTAATATCCAAATTGGTAATGAAGTGTATCCCCGTAACGAGACTGCTTTCGAATTTAAATCGCTCTCTCAATTAGGGGCTGTGGCAGTGCCAAGCGAAGTGCTTGGATCGTAAAATTAACAGTCATGGCCAGGAGCAAGCTGGTAAGGAGCCAAACTCAGAGCTACGGAGACTGTGCCACAGCCACAGCCAAGACAGAGAGAGAGAGAGCGGATTTGGTGTGCTCTAGTTGACTGGCTTAGTTTATGGGAACTAATTCAGCCAAAAAGGAAATAAAACAAGACAGTCTAAGAATGCACAAAAAAAGCAGAGCCTCGCGTAATGCAAATGCATCCAAGCAAGGGTCGCAGGTGTAGGGGGTAGGGGTATTTTCAGCCAAATCTGACACAAATGCAGGCAATGGCTTTGGCTGCCTCTTGCATCCTTTGTGTGTGTGTGTGTACGAGCTGCTTGGCTCATTTAACCTTCAATCAAAAGCACACCGAGGGAAGGGCGGCCACACGGGAGGAAGGTTGAGCGGAAGCAGGCAGGAGCAGGGGCCATGTGCTGAATTAAACAAAACTACGAGCAAACCCGCACACGAGTATGTGGATACATGTGTGTGTGTGTGTGTGTGTGTGTATGTGTGTTTGTATGGTGGAATTTACTGGCATCAGGCCCTGTCGAGCCATGAGGCCATCATCAGGCAGCAAATCATCAAAAGGCATGGTCATTGCCATCCATTCCTCTGAAAGACTTCGTGTTTGCTTAACTGCCATTAAGCGGGGCACGGTTGGGCGTGGCATTGTAGGTACGAGCACGGGGGCGTGGCCAGAGGCCATCACAATATTTACTTTAGTTTTACTTTCGGTGAACAGAGTCAGGCAGCTCCCAGCTCCCAGCTGCCTGGCAATTTATTCATCTCGCAGCGGCACGGCACGGAGCAGTCAAAGCATAATTCCACAACAGAAGGAAATTGCAGCAAGGCTGCTGTCGAGTAGAATGCAATGAGGAGACAACGATGCAACAACGAAAACTGTTGGCCAAGTGCTGCCAATGGCTGATGGCCGATGGCGGATGGCTGATGGAACCGGCGGCACTAAAACCAAAGCATTCGTGCAATGTGCTTTGCCATCCCGTTTTCGTTTTCGTTTATGTCTTGTTTTGTTTTGTTTTCCGAAAATGCACTTTGCCTTGGAAATAAAATTAAATGGCATATCTCCGTAGTCACAAATTTGATGAGCTCATGAGCGTAAAATGGGAAAAACGAAACGCAAAACAACAAGAACTGCCTGAAGAAGGATGCGCTGGCAGGTCAGCTGCAGGTCTGCCCAGGTTGCTCTCTCTTGCCAATGCTAATATTTGTTGTTTTCATTGGCGAATTGGCTGAGCTTAGTGGCAAAACGATGCTCGACCTTTGGGAGAGTGTTTGGTTTGCGGGGAGTGTTGACTTATCGCTTATGGACAGACAAACCATCAAGATGCGGATAAATGTTGTTAACAGGGTTGTCCCTTTTCACTTTGTTTAATTGGGTGAAAGTGGATTTAGAAGTGTCTAATTTGAAGTGCAGAATGCACTGGAAATTAATTTAAAATATGTAAATACTTGTAGCTTAAATTTGGCATTCAAGTGTCACAATCGGAATGATTTAAGCTGGCAGAGAAAAAGAGGAACAACAATTCCCTGACATACGAAATAAATGTGCACAATATTTGGAAAGAATAAATAATCGCACGATAATGAGATACATTAATAATTGAAATTTGTATGATTATGCCGCACAATGTTGCCTTTAGTGACACACACTAACACACACACACACACACACACACACACAGGACACGCCACCCACAGCCACATCCGACTGTCACAGTTCATTAATTTTCCACGTGCGCGTCAATTAACAACAGCTGAAGGGGAACGGAGGCAGGAATTGGATAAAAAATAAATATTTATAGCCTGTGCACACAAAAAATAAACTCAGATCTCTCAACTTACTGGCAAAACAGAACAGAAAATGTGAAATTCAATTTGGCGCGCTTTTCATTTTCAATTTCAATTGCAATTGCCAGACGATTGGGCATTGCCTTTCATTCGGGCTGTCAAGCTGCCACCTGCTATAAGACCCTGCTGCTCCACAGGACGGACGCAGCAGCAGTTTAAGCCAATAAATCGCCTTTAATTCGCAAGTGGAGAGTGGCAAATGCAGTGGAAACTTAAAGCCTTTTAAATGGCCTGCCGTGAGTATTGTTTGTCTGCGAAATGAATAATTAAAAGTGCGCACAAATTGAATTCGGCGGCAGGCAGCTTACGCATACGCCGTGTAGCGCCGATGTTTGCCGCTGTGGCATTTGCATTTATATCGGCATCGAGTGGCTTTGTGAAGCTTACCCCTCGCCATTAATTACTAATACTCATGCGCCAATGCATAAAAAGCAAGCGTTGCCAGCCACAAATGGGCCGGGCGCCTGGCTTTCGTGGCACAAGGCAACCACATTAACATCGCTGAACGCTCGTTAATTAGTTTCTCTTTGAGTTTCAGTTTGAGCTCTGGAGATGTCTTTCTAATAAAGTCAATATGGCAGCGCCTCGATTATTTTTTATGGGCCATTCCTCACATAAATATCCATCAGCAGAGTTCATAAATTTCGTTATGAATACATAAACATTTTAATTGCAGTTTTAGTGGGCTCTGAGCAGTGGAATGGGCGATTTGATTTGATACCACAATTTATGGAGAAAATCGAATTAGAGGGCGGGGAGGGCAAGGCGCAATTTAATTTACATAAACCATTTTTTGGTTTGCTCGACAAAATTAAAATACTCACAGGCCGCACAGGAGAAAAATGGCAATAAATTATGTGGGATTGCAAAACCCAATTGACAGGTGGGTAAAATATAAAGTGCTGAAAAGTATGCTATGTCCACAATCAAGCTGAGGGAATTTGCCAACAATTTTCAAAAGAATTAAAATTCTTTTGTTGGCTGCTTTGATTGCAATCGAATGAATATTCATCTCAAAGGGGAAAAGAATTTTCTTCCCTGAGATATTTAAAATATTCGATTGGAACATTGATTGACAGACAATTGGAAAACTTAAATTTGTTTAATCCCCCACTGGCCTCAGTGACCAAATGACCCAGTCGCCAATCGTAAGTCTCAGCTCCCACCTCCGCACCCGTCCAATTCCCAGTCCCAGTCGCAGTCGCAGTCCCAGTCCGAGCGCCTTTGATTGGCATGGACTCTCTTTCTCCGTTCCGTTCCGCTTCGAGTGCTGCGGCTGTGGCACAGTTTTTTCAACGGTCGCTAATTACTTTTGCGTTGCCGTAAATTTGCGCAGCCAATTTAAAATAATAGACAATGCAGGCGGCGGCGTTGTCGTTTGCTCTTTATCTGCTGATGCAGCTCCATGGGCGCACCGCAAACTGCGAACTGCGAACTGCAAACGGAGCACAAGGTTCTGCTTTTGTTGCATTGTCCGTCCGGTTCTGGGTCCGGCCTGCTAGTAATTTCGTGTAATTTGCATTAATTTACATTTAATTTACTTTACTGGGCCGCCACAGTAACGGCAAAAGCGAAGAGGAGCGAAGACAATGCGCGGCCTAAGGCCAGCGACGCATGCCTGGCCAAACAACAAGCGCACGCGGACAGGACGAGGATCCTTCGAGGGCGAATCTGTCTGCTGTTGGCACATTGCGCTATTATTTTTCTTCGCTTCTCCCTCTGGGCTAGCAAAAAACTTTACGAGAAACTTGTGGCCGAACCGCCCAGCACCACTTGCAAATGAATTCATTATGCCAGCGAAAAGGTGCAGAAGTATAAAATTTTCTTTTTCTTGTCTGTGTCCGTGTCCGCGTCCGTGTTTGTGTCTGTTCTCTCCTGTACCTTTAACGTTGCCGTTAGCGTTCCCGTTCCTTTAGAAACTATCTGCCCACTTAGCCAAGAGCACAACTCAAGGAAAACTGGGCCTCTGGTTCCTGTTGAGCCATCACCCTAGCCTCCCGACTCCCGTCTCCCCTCTCCACTTGCTCTTATTCTTTGGGGCACTTGTGCTCGTTACTTTTGGCTTGTTCTTGTTCGCTTGTTCTTTTGTCGGTTTTGAAATGTGTTTTTTCGAAAATTGTGTGGGTTTATTTTTGTTGTTTTTGTAACGGAAACTCTCAGCACTAACACAGGCACACGCACGGGGCTACATGAACACCAAAATCAACACCAAAAGTGAAGCCAATTGCAGCTCCAACTATAACTTCAACTGCAACTGCAACTGCAAATGCATCCGCACCTGCACTCACACAAACGAAAGACTCGAATGTTTCACTTTACCGTTAGGTTCTGGGTCTGGGCTTCCACACTCTGGACTCTGGGTTCTGGGTGCTCGTGGACTCGTGTGTGCTCGGCAACGCGGTTCGCCGTTCTGTGATGCTCGCTCGGGTTGAGCCAGCGGCTTTTATACTCGTAAGCGCCCGCCCAGCCAACAGCAGCAGTCCATGTCCACGGCGTCGACGTCGCTGCTGGCATCGCTGTTGCATCGAGAACTTCGTTGGCAGACGAGCAACGCTACGTCGTCGACGTCGTCGTCATCATAGTAGCTCTGGGTGCTTTTTGTCATCGTGCGCTTTATCTTATCGCAGCGTCGTCGCTGTCGCTGTTGCTGTCGCTGCTGGCGTGCTGTTCTTTGAGTGTATTTGTGTGCAGTTTATTTCATTTTTTGGCCACCACGTGCACTGTTACGGCCTCAGCATCAGCATGCGGCATATTTGGTCATGGGTTTGTTTTGAGATTTAACACTCACAGAAAACTTCATGCTGTGATTTCTTGTAGAGTTTTTACTTTGAAGTTCAACTATACAAAGTGGCGAAATTAATTAGATAAGATACATAGATGGGGGAGTTTAAGCAACAATTTACTGGTCAAAGGCTAGCTTGTTACTTTGTGTAAACTTGAATAAATACTAAAAAGTGGCTCGAAAATAGGCAACAAATATCTAATGTAATTTTACAAATATTTACGAAAAGTGTGGCTCTATTTTTAAGGCCTAAAACAATTGATTACTCTGCATTTGCCACTTAGAGGATGATAATTACTGTCATATATCATGGTCATTGGTTTTAGTTTTAATAGCTTGCTGGAGAATGTTCAGTTCAATGCAACAATACAAATTGCACCCACAACCAAAGAACATTCCCGAACTCTCCATTCCATTCCATCATTCCCCCAAAGTACACCATTGCAGTGGTGCATTGTTGTGGCACTGCAGCGCACTTCTCGCAGTGCACCACAGCATAACAAATCAAAAATGTGCAAAAGTCCTGGACAAATTTTTAGCATAGCCTTGACACACAGACAATAAAATAAGCACACACACACACCAACGAACATAAATATGTACGATTATGTGTATAGAGCTCCCTCTGCTAAGGTAAATTGTGGACCAGCTGCGGGATGCATCGGTGGCAGTTGGCAGCATAATTTTTGGTAGCGCACTCAATCTTGTGCCAAAGTGTGGACCACCAACCGGGCAGGCAGCGCCAGGCAGCCAGGGAATGAACATTTAAGCAGAGCAATTTCCCGCCTGTCTCTCTCGCTTTTAATTACACAAAAAACACTCCTACAAACACATCCACGTGCACGCAGTTGAGCTCAGCTCATGTATTTCAGCTGTTAATTGTCAAGTTTTGGGCTGAAATGTCGCTGCCAATTTATCAGGCGTCTCAAGACCAGTCCACAGTCCGCACAGCTCGTCTCTCCTGCCTTGTGCTGCCTTTCCCATGCTGCGCCGTGTCGTTGTCGGCTCAGCTCACAGCAGGCGGTCATTCGGGCACGGTCACTCGGTCAGAATGTTCCAATTCCATGTTGTTGCAGACAACAGATTTTGCTGCTGCTGCTGCTGCTACTGCTGCTACAGCTGCTGCCTATTGCAGATGACCGTTTTACCAATGTTTCGTTCCAGTTTGGGGCCCATCCATGGCCCTGTTCATGTGCGCTTCTGCACGTGTGTGCAACGCGACGATGCGTGTTGGAGTAGGCAAATGTTTAAATTTCTTTTTACCTGTTTGCATCTCAAGTGGCCAGAGGCGGTTCAGCCCCAGCCAGCTTCTCCCTCTCTGTGATTGTGATTGTGTGTGTTTGTGTGAGAGGAAACGGAAGCCGGCATTGACACAGTTTGAAATTTACATGGGCCCCAGCAGTAGCAGTCCCTGGCTGAAGACCAACTCAAATCTTGAATGCCTTCTAGCGTTTGGCCCCATTTCTCGGCGTTTAGCTGTCCACCTATTTCATGTTGTTTTTCTTTAGTTTTTTCCTTCTTTCTTTCTTTCTCGTTTACCATTTCATGTCTCCTCTTCATTTTACTCTCCGCTTTTGGCCCCCGCCGCTGCCGCTGCCGCCGCATAAGTGCTGCCACTAAGCGTTCCGTTGTGGCTCACACACGAGTGCCCTGGGATACGGTACGAGTACACACGTTAACCTGAGCACGGCAACGGCGCATTATTTGAAGGCAGGGCTGTCTGTACACCCACGACAGAGCCACCCCAAATACACCTGACATGCCCCATGAACTGCCTACAGCTGCAGCAAGCTGCTCCTTTGGCTCTCGCTGTTGGTTGCCTTTTGTGCGGAGAACGTTTCGTGCCAGCCAGCCACACACACAGACACACACACACACACTCGCAGTCTACCTGCCTCGGCAATGGCAATGGCAACTTGATTAGACCAACATGAAATTAAGTAATTTTGCTGTATTGTTTAGTGTTGTTTCTCAGCAATGGCAACGGCAACAGCAGCCACCACAATGGCCAAACGAGAACAAAGCGACTCTCGAGTCTCGAGTCCCGAGTCCGGGCCAGCCAGGAGCTGCACACAAAAGCGAACAGAGAAACCACGAAACAGACCGAAATTAATGAAAATATTTTTATCTCAGCTGCGAATGAGTCGCCCAATTCGGACACTTTCCCAGGCGCTCCCTAAAACAGTTCATAAATCAAACGAGCGACGAGTGTATCTGCAGCAGCAGCACTAAACAATAATAAAAGGATTTCTGGCATTAATTTTAAAAACAAAATGGAAGAGAATACAATTTAAATTGTATGTTTAAAACAATTGAAGGCATTTTTAGGTTGAAATTTGAGTTAAAATGTGTTCTCTATGCATAACCAACAAATCGTTTACCCATTAGACTGTGATGCTCTTAGCATAATCAGCATAAACGGTGGTTGGGAGGGGGGAAACACTTCTGGCCATGAATTCTCAAAATGCATAAGCAATTGGAGGGAACATTTCATATAATCCGCACCCGTAATGAACTCATTTTGAATTTAAATTCACTTTTGCTGAAAAACTGTGCTACAATTCAGCGACGAGTTCTAATTTCCATATTCGCTTGCCCCTTTACGAGTACGAGAATATACCTGGAAGAGGACCAAAGCCACAGCCAGATGCAACTGCTCTGGCTCTGCTCTCGTTCTGAGGCATTTGTGGCGTTGCAAATTGCAGCACACTGGGCGGGGCGGGGATAGGTGAGTAAACCGTTAACTCTTCAACGCCCACCGCCCTTGTTTAGACCTGGACCAGGACCCAGACCTGGACGTGGACCTCGACCTGTCCCTGCTCCTGTCCCTGCCTCTGCCCCTAAGCTGCTCCTGGCCTTCCTTGAGCGTGGGATTAAATCAGCTTGGCCCTAAAAATAACGCAAGCTTGTCATGCATGGCAGTGGCAGCACCAGCACCAGCAACGTGTGGCATGGGGTGGCAGCTCTCGAGTTTCCTTCATGGGTGGGCGTGTCGTGGCGTGGCGTTGCTCGCTGCTTTTCTGTGTAATTTACTATTATTTTTTAAGCACTTCCCTTTCAGGCACCGGTGCTACATACAAACAATTTTATTGTTTGTTTCATTTGGCATTTTGTTTGTGTTTGCCGCCTGCGTCTTTTCTCTCTACGCCACTTTGTGGAGGTGCCTCAGGCGCCTCAGCAGCACGTGGGAAATTACACATGTCCCATGTACCCCCGAAAGTGTTTTCAACATGTCTGCCCTGCAATCTGCATGCATCCTTCCAGAGACACAAAAAATATATCTGCATCTGCACCCTTACCCTTACCCGCATCCGTATCCGTAACTCTGACTATTTGTTTGTCTTCTCATTTTGTTGTTTGTTCGCTTCTTCTCTCCGCCGCTGCTGCTGCTGCTGCTGCCGCTGCTGCTGCTGCATGTTTTGTGTGTTGGCTGCCAGATTTATGCTTTGGCAAACGGAATTTGTCTCGTGTGCTACAACCCTCCCCCGCAACGTAGCGAAACGAAAGCAACGCAAAGTAAAGCTTTCCCCAGCATCCATCCATCCATCCATTCATCCCATCCTCCACCCACAAATCCGAATAAGAAATTGATGACCCGAGATATGCGCTGCAGTTGCAGATTCTCCTCAGGCCAAATTGAATTTGCCGCTCGGTTCGTTGGTGTATCCGACGCTTGCGTAATTATTTCCACGTGCTTTGAGGGTCATTTCGGAATTATTACATTTCCCACCCACAAAACAAAGGCCTGTACTTACCTAATGCTTTTTGGCCTGCTCTGCTCTGCTCTGGTTTTTGGCTTGGCCTGGCTTTCGCCCCTCTTTTGAGCCCATAAAATGAATTTTAATTTGACCTGCCACCTGCCTGTCCACAGAGCCCCAGGCCAAACATGACCTTACCCCCCAATCTCCCCCCAATCCACACCCCCAACAAAAAATGCAGAACACTTTTTGTGTGTTTACAACCCGAAACATTGCAAACAAAATACTAAATAAGGAATTAGAATTTTGCGAATTTAATGCCCAAGAAATGCTCTGTAAATGGCAAATTTTTTGCAATTATTTTCGTTAATTTAAATATTTGTGTAGCTTACAATCTAATCTTCAGTCAACTGATGAATAAGTTTCTTGACAGTTTCTAAGCAAAGAATTAGAGTCATCAAGTGCTTATCTCAGAGATAGCGTTAACATGTTTAACAAACTCTCCAAAGATCCAGCAAGTGCCTCCCATTCAAGGTCTCATTTGAATGGTTGCTAATTCCGATCCAATAAGTTAGAGTATCGCCGGAGCTGGAAACAAATACGAGTATGTACATATGCAAACACATATGCAAAATAAATACCAGACCAAACGGATGGTATAATAACAATTATTGCTTCGCCCTGCCCCAAATTTCCCAATCCTCTTTTGGCTCGGACTTTCCGCCAGGCTCGGACCAGGACGGGGGCAACAGGACAGCGGAAGCTGAAAATTTCATTGATTTTGGCAACGGCAACGGCAGCGGCAAGGGACAGCGGCCAGCGGGAAACAGGCGACGGAAGCCATGAAAAAGCCACCAGTCAGCAGTGTGCCAGTCAGCACTCAGTAGGCAGTGGCCCAAAAATGTTGGTAGGCCCCAGTCCAGGAGGCCACTTGACTGGTAATTTATATCTTCGACGACCTCGTGTATGCGATGGGCGGGGACAAGGATTTGGGAAGGGTTGGGTGCTGCCTCTGGTAATGTGTGAGGTCTAGGCTAAGGTTATGACATGCCCCCGGCCAAACATTGCCAGCCAACAAATTTGTCTAAACAACAATGGGGTCGAGTGCGAGTATCTTTGTTTTTTCAAGGGAATTTTGCCGCATTTGTATCTGCGACTGCGTCACTTTCACCCGCAAAATGTTTGTCAGATAGCAGGAAACATTTTGCCAAAAAAGAGCTCAACGACTGATCTCCGATAAGGCGAACAGGGGGATGCTGTCTTATCAACGTGAAATGAAGACGTCAACGGAGGCAGAGCATCATCCATTAGGAGGCAGCTGCTGCTGTTTTGTGGGGATCTGAGGCGGAGGCTGAGGCCCTAATTGGAAATTCAAATTTCATTCAATTGCCTTGGCATCTGACAGGCCTCCGGCCACGGCCTCGGCCTCGGTGCCTGCAGCTGCCCCTCCCCAGCCCCCGGCCATGCGAAGTGCAATTAGCAATTGTGCCCCCAACTGGGGAGACAGCCAGCCAGCAGTCTCGCTCAGCCGCTTAGTTATTATATTTATTTGTGTTTCTTCGCGGCCTGCATCTTTCTACTCGTATTTAAACGAGCATTAGGTAATTACTGACTTTATCTGCCTTTTGGACTGTGGCACATCTCTATCTGCCGACTGACTGCCTGCCTGCCTGGCTGCCTGCACTGCGGCACAATCCACAAACGACAGCAGCACCTCCAACAGTCGACAATCAACAGCAAACAAAGATTCATGACATAATTTTGGTATTTAATGTTTTCTTCACTTTGATTAGACAATCTCTTTGGGAGAGGAAAAGGAAAGACAGCGCTGCGCACCGGTTTGACTTGCTGTCGGGATGCTGCTGCTGCTGCTGCACTGCATTCGACTGCGGGTTCAAATGAGTTCGAGGCATTTAAATGTGCAGCCAAATAATTTGCAACTTGACAAGCTTATATGTATCTGCCCCCCACTCGCATGGGCCACATGGAAACCACAAATTTTGCGCCACATAAAACAACCGCCAGAAGAAAACCAAAACCAAAAACCAACAGAAAAGCCAACAAACAAGAAACCAAACCGCAACTTCCAGACAATATAATTTTTTTGTTGTTTGTGTTTTTTGTTTTGTTTTGCTTTTGCTTTTTCCGCCAACTAATTGCTATTAATAAAACAGCACAAAAAAGCGAGCAGAGGCGGAGTCGGAGGCTTCGGCATTGACAGCAGGTGAGACGCTATTATGGGACCGTCTTGGGTGGGCGCTGCATGGAGCAAAGCTTTGGCCTAGGCCGATCGGAATGGCCAAAAGTCGTCAGCAGCCGATGATACACTCCACACAATGGGGCCCTTGCTCTTGTTAGCCCAAACTGCTTGGTGGCTGGTGGAAAGTTCACCCGAATTGAATGCCATTGTCTGGATGAAAGCTGCAAAATGGGAGCTGAGCTCATCTGTGATTAGTCTTTTGTGGGGCTTCCCACACCTGTTGAACGCTGCTAGCCCGAAATTCCACTCACGACCACACAAAAAACGGGCAAACCAATATGCACATAAAAATTCCAAAATTTATTGCAGCAGCAAGCAGGAGCAGCAGCAGCAGCCGCAGCAGCAGCAGAGCTAATTGTTTGAGTTGCTTACAATTAAACACGCGCAAATACCGAGCAAAAGTAAACACTAAACGTACTGCCGTAGAGAAGATGAACGAATGCAAAATACTCTTAGCATGAGGCATCATAGCCTGGGCTGTGGAAACCCCCTACAGAAAGCTACGATGAAGAGACCCGCATGCCAGTTGCATTTGCCCTTCGTCATCGGTGAGAACATTAGGCGGGAAAGGTTTGTACATTTTCAATTAAAGTTATGTCAATCCATGCTGTAACTTTGTGCTCTGGCTGTTACCCAACATTAGCTAACAATTAATTACGAGTACAGAGATGTTAGGGCATTGACAAGGCAATATTGCCACTCTGCATGAGTCTCATGAGTCTCTTTTTGTTTGACAAAGCCAAGCAAAACACTTGGCACTGCTGGGGCGTATTGTGTGGCATGTGGCATGCCATTGCCATTGCCATTACCACTGTCAGTGGCAAAGCAGCGGCCAGCATAAACTTGGAGATACAGGAAACGGCAGCAATGAACACCAACAACAGTGGATAAATTTGAGCACCATCCGAAGGGGCAGCAGCAGCATCAGGCAGCAGCAGCAGCAGCAGCTTGGAAACGTGCGAGTCAAGTATACAAGACAGCAGCTGCGGCAGCAACCACTTGAGGCCAGGCAGGCAGGCACTTTCGTTTTCATCTGATCGTCAGTCGGGTGGAAAGCGTCTGTTGCCACAGCCACTGCCACTGCCAGAGAGGTTCGTTGGTAATGTAATGCGCGCATCTTGAAGATACACCACAAGGTGGTTGCTGCTGCTGGTGGCATGCAAATGCAAATGCAACCTGATATCGATCAGCTGTAACGCAGCTATGAAGTTGTCCAACTATCCCAACATTTGTCTAATTGTTGAGTTTCTCGAACTCCAGCAGAGTATCCAGCAGCTGATGGCCGATAGCCAGCCACATGTTGCTTGCTGCTACAACACAATGATGCAACTGCAATTGAATAACATCAGAAGTGGCCAGCGGCCAGCGGCCAGCGGCTGGAGAGAAATTGCAGCCCATGCACACAGCGGACACTCGACAACATTCAAGGTCTCGAACTTCGATTTCTCTCAAGCCGACTCTCCCAGAGATCTACAGAGATCTACGTGCCCACTTTGTCTGGCTTGACTAATTCGTCCGTCCATTGCCATTGCCATTGGCTGGGCTGACCCGCAACGCTTCCGTCGATTGTCATCGCAGAGGCATGCGTAAAATTTTATTTTATTTCAATTAAATCCGTTTTTATATTTCAATTTTGGTTTTTTTTTGCGCAGTTTGGCTGGAAAGTTCCCAGCAGAGAGCAGGGAACTTTTCCTCTAAGCTGTCTGTTGATTTTCGGTTTGGATTGGGCAAGCGATTTGTGATTTCTGTTTGAATTTTTTTCGATTTTTTGATTATCCGGCAGCAAACTTTGTTCGTCATCGTCAAGCATCGAACAAACATGTACGGCACGGCGCCTGTTAATTGAACAACAACAACAAACTGCAATAACAAACAGCATTGGGTAAATGCCAACGCCCACCGCCACCACTGCAGCCACCAGAAATTGACAGGCTGCTGCTGCTGCTGCTGGCCAAGAGCAACTTCGGCAGTCAGCGTCTTGGCTTAAATGATCAATCGGCTGCACAAACAAACTTCCCGCTGCTGCAGCTTGCAGCTTGTTGTTGTTGGTGTTGCCGATGTTGCATTAACAACTTCCCCATTGGCTTTGTGTATGTTTTTTTTGCTGTTGCCTGGGTTGTGGCTGTTGCTGTGGCTGTTGCACCAACAAGCAACATGACTTATGGGTTTGTGCATCAACACGGAATTCAAGTAAGTCGCTGCTGCTGCTCACGCTGCTGTTGCTGCTGCCTTCATCGCGTAATGAAAACGAAAGTAACTCGCACTCACTCACCTGGCTATGCTGCCGGCCTGCTCGCTCATCCCCCACTCATTCTCCCACTCGCTCGCTCACTCACTCGCAGTCGCTCAGTCGCACGCTGGGCCGGCAGCCACACGCTGCATCATTCACAGTCGGACGGTAGCCGTTAGCCGCGCATATTTATGTGCATATTTAACATTAAACGCAATTAAGCTAAACACTTACATTGACATCGTACATTGAAGCAGGCGTTGAATAGTTGGCCTGCTAATCACTCACTTAAATGACGCACAAGCGAGTAGGGACACGAAATGTGCTCCATATGCCACAATGACATTCGATTGAGTAGGTGAAATGAAATAGATTAGCCACAGGTCCCTCAACGATTGTGAATTGTGAACTATGCCTGTCGCTTGGCATTTAAATGAGTTTTAGATATAATTGGTTGAAAGGTTGGTTTGCCATTTCTCTCACTCACTCTGTGGACTGGTAAACAACATCACGAATGCCTTATCTAACAATCTAGTGTGCTGGGATTAAGATGCAATTCAAATTCAAATTAATCAATATTTAGCGCACATTGCCGGCCGCCGACTCATCATCATTCAGAACGCTTCTTATGCATACCTAAGCAGATATATGTATGACAAGTGCGACCTAATTTTCCATCAATATTTGCCGTCTTCTCACTTTTCACTGTGAATGATTTCGGACTGTGCGGCCCGTCCAACTTACCCTTTTCAATCTCATCCAACCATCGTCTGTGTCCCCCAGCTCCGATCTGCACACCGCACCGCACCGCTGCCTATTTTTTTTTCACTTTCGTTCGCTTTTGTTGTAACGGGCGGGGGCATGCAACACTATAGCGCTGCCAGCAGTCGACTGCGCAGCATCCAGCGCGATGTAAACGAAACGGTAAATGTTTGCTGGCAAACCCGAGCAGAGCACAGTTGCATTTTGGCGCTCGTCCCAAGCGATTCGAGCCCCATCCGCCACATCCGACACTCTCGCTGCCGTCGCCGTCGCCGTCGCCGCGCACGCGCTCAACGAAAACGAAAACAAAAATCTGCGAGCCAGCAGCGGCAGAAACACAGAAGCAACAGTAAACGCGAATAACCGTTAATATCGAACAGCCGCAGGGCGCACAACAGTTAGCTTGGGCCCCTTACATAATCGAGAGAGGAGAGGTGGGGGAGAGCAGCTTCTGGTCTCAGCTGGCACTTCCACTTCCATTCCCACTTCCCCTTCTACTTCTGTGCGGAATTTTTTGGCGATTTTGACGACGCCCAGCTGGAGCTCTTGCGAACTGCTAATTAATGCTCAGTCGTGAAGTGAAAAGCCAAAAAGCGAAGCTGGGAAACCTCTTAAATTATTATATTTAAGCCATTAAAAAGGTCTGGGCCAACCCAAGTCGAAGCCAAGAGCCAAGCCGCGAGTGCGGACTAATAAAGAGACGCCAGTGGAAGTCGCAGTCGTAGTCCACCTCTCGTGGCACCCCCTGAACCTGAACCGCCACCCTCTGTGCAGCCTCCGCTCAGCTCATTTGACTGCGAGCGTGAAAGTGAAAAGCATCTGGACAGTGGACAGCGGATAGTCGAACGTAGACCGTCGACAGTCGACACCAGCATCATCAGGATACAGCGAGTCTCTCTCTCCATCTCTCAAGACAAAGACATCTGGCTGCTGAGGGTCAGTCATGCGGACGATGAGCAGCAGCTGAGCAGCAGCTGCCCGAGGAGCAGGCAGCGAGATCCACGAGATGAAGCAATCACAGTCGCCACAGCATCAGCTGGCAAACGCCCTGGCCCTGGCTTTGCTGCTGCTTCTGCTGATCTTTCCCAGCAGCTCCAGGCAGTTTGAGACGGGTAAGTCCGTTACGGAAAAGTTTTAGCTTCCAATTTATCATCTTCCCACTGGCAGATTGCGGCTGTCGTCCATCGTCAAGGCGAGGACCTCGAATCATATCTGGTGCGACGACAAACGAGGGCCAATTTCCCTGGCAGGCATCGCTGGAGCTGCTGCATCCGTCCCTGGGCTTCCTGGGCCACTGGTGCGGAGCTGTGCTCATCCATCAGTACTGGATACTGTCCGCCGCACATTGTGTGCACAAGTAAGTAGGTTGCAAGACAGTCGTAATCCGCTGCTAATCTGTTTTGATTCCTTCCCAGCGATCTCTTTAATCTGCCCATTCCGCCGCTGTGGACCGTGGTGCTGGGGGAGCACGATCGGGACGTGGAGTCGGGCAACGAGCAGCGCATACCCGTCGAGAAGATTGTGATGCATCAGCGCTACCACAACTTTCGGCACGACGTGGTGCTCATGAAGCTGTCCAAGCCGGCAGATCTCACCCGAGCCTCCAACATTCGACGCATTTGCCTGCCCTTCATGCTGGCCGAGTCGCAGCCGGATGAAACGGCAGCCGCAGCAGCAGCCACAGCAGCAGCGAGCGAGGATGTGCTCAGCCAGCAGCTGGAGCTGGAGGATGTGCCCGAGAAGATAGACAACTTTCTGCGCAGCGTGCAGAGCAGAAGGCGCTATCGGAATGTGACTTCGCCCAGCATGCGGGAGCTGATGAACATGAAGATTCTCAGCCGGATGCGCCAGGCTCTGGCACAGCGTTCCTCCCCACGCAGTCTGAGGCGCACTCGAAGGCGCAACGACAAGCTGATGAAGCTGGATCGCAGACCTGCTGACGGGGAATCAGTGGAGCAGAAATATCTCAAGACAAATGGGGAGCTGGACATGGATCCGCGCGAGATGGCCTTCGTGGACTGTGTGGCCACAGGCTGGGGCAAGGCCAACATCAGCGGAGATTTGTCCAGTCAGCTGCTGAAGACGCAAGTTCCTCTACACCAGAATGGCAGGTGAGTTGGTTGCTCCCTCTCAGACTAGATGATGGCTGTCTTCAACCATCAATCGAATTCCAGGTGCAAGGATGCCTACGGCAGCTTTGTGAACATCCATGGCGGCCATCTGTGCGCCGGCAAGCTGAACGGTGAGGGTGGGACGTGTGTGGGCGACTCTGGCGGACCGCTGCAGTGTCGCCTCAGCCACAACGGACCCTGGATATTGGTGGGGGTCACCTCTTTTGGTTCGGGCTGTGCCCTCGAGGGTTTCCCGGATGTCTACACCCGCACATCGTTCTACATGAAGTGGATCGAAGACACAATTGCCTCTCATTGACTGGACTTCACAATGCATAATTATAGCTAAGGCTATAGCTATCGACCTGTATTTATCGAATGGGGACAAACTCAACTGTACATTACCCTAGCGCTATCGTTATCGTTATCGTTTCCGTTATCTTTATCGTTATCGTTATCGTTAACTATTACGTAAGCATAGAATGTTCCCTAAGTTGTTTCCAATGAGCACAAAATAATTTACACCGAATCTTAACTCATAATATCACAGTGGGGGGAACAGTCCACAGTCCATCCATCCCCTTCTTGAGTTCTCTTGCCTCTGCTTGTGGCTGTGCCCTAAGCCTCTGCTGGTAGCTTTGGCTTCAAACTGGGGCTGCCGTCGGACAACAGATGCTGCTCCTCCTGCTCCACCTGCAGCGACGCCACAGCCGAGGACTTGCGGAGCGTGGACGCCGCCAAAGTCAAACTGCACGGCCGACCGCCCTTCTCGGCCTGCTCCACCTTGAGGAACTGCTGCTGCGCGGCCGAGGGCCAGAAGCAAACCATCAGGGCCGCACACAATTGGTAAACGCCGGCCAGCAGCATTCCCAGGGCGGCGGTCCACTGCAGCAGATGGAAGCCCCACTTGATGCCGTGTATGAGCATCCGCAGGCTAAAGGAGAGCACGTCGATGTTCAGATCGACCCACAGCAGAGGCAGAACCATGTCCTCAAAGGGTTCCATTAGACTGTTGAAGTTCACTTTCCCCACCACCTGATTGGCCTGCAGTCGCAGATGAGTTCCCTGCATGGGAGCGCCCAGTTGCTGGAGGGAAAGAAAGGATTAGTTGGGGAAGAATTCTCTGGTTTGGTGGGTGGCACTTACTGGTTGCACCACAAAGGTAGAGCCGAAGCGGGACTCGTCTGGTTTGAGTCCCTCGAATGGTTCCAGCAGGCTAGGATCGCCGTGCATGAAGTGTGGATAGGTGATGGCCAGTGGGATGTCTATAAAAGGGAGAGATTAGATGTGTTTCCTTCATCCATTTGCTATCTGTACTCACTGTAGTAGCAGGGCGACACGCTGCCCACACCCTTCTTGAGGCAGCGATTGTTCTTGCAGAAGCACGAGGAGTTCGGATTGCCCAGCTCGCTGTCAAAGACATCTGGAGCCATCACAAACTCGTACGCATCGATGCCATTCCGTGTCCGAGTGGTGTTGAACGTCATGGGCAGGCGGCGGCAGAAGGTGCGACGATAAATGTAGAACGCGTCCTGCGCGTTCATGTCCCGCGGAAACAGAGTGGCATCGTGGCTGCCCCAAATGCGATTGCACATCGTGCCACTACCAAGAGACGAGCAAACAGTTTATAGTTCGTTTTTACAAGGGATATAAAGGGAGGAGGGTTGTGGCACTCACTTGCTCTTCGCATCGTACTGCCATTTCGAGAATCCGCGCTCTCCATTGATGCTGTCCAGCGTGTAGCCACGCGGAGAGTTGGGCAACTTGACGCCATATTTATCCTTGCGCTCCGGCAGATTCATGTTGACAACATTGCTCTCATTTCCCTCACGGAAAAGCTAAGGCAGAAAAAGTTATAAGTTTCCCTGCACATCGGTTGGGGTTGGGCACTTACCTTCTCCATGATGCCAAAGCTGGCGAAATCTATCCAACTGGGCACAAACTTGGCCGCCAGTTCAACTAACTGATCTTCGTAGCCCCACATGTACTCGTGGACACTCATCTCGAGTATGGGTTGAGCATTCAGACGCTTGGCCACGGCACTTAACCCGAGCGAGGCGAACAGCGAGAGGCTGGAGGCCAGGGTGGTCACTCCCATCAAGGGAATGTTGGGCGCACGAATGCGATCGACCTTCGGATCGCCCACGGAGCGCTCCGGCACAAAGATGTACTCACGTCGCGGCGAATAGGAGATTGTGTTGTTGGCCTCGTTCAGGGTTACATTGTGATTGGTCAGCACCTCCTTGTACACATACGGGCCGACCTCAACGAGCTTCAGCTTGGCATCTGTCCCGCCCGTAAACGCATCCACATTGGTGTAGTTGAACATGTAGACATTGATGTACACATCAATCGGTGGATCGAGCCACAAAAGGTACAGCAAAGTGCCAGGCTTCAGGCTCAATTGCTGTGCAGAGTGGGTTGCATATTAGTTGGGATCTAAGCAGCTCTTTTGTTCATTACTTACCACATCCAAGATACTCTGCACTGGATCTGATATCAGGATGAGTGACCCAAAGAACAACAGGGTCATCCCAAGTGCCGCACATCGCAGCAGCTCTGCAATAAATTAGATCAACAGGTGAGTTATGTGTTGTCATGCAACGTCTGGCAACTGGTTTGCCTTTGCCACAGTTCCAGTTTCAGGTTCAGTTTCAGTTCCAGTATCGCAGATCGCAGATCGCGTGCGCCTGCCGTATGCCGTCTGCCGCCTGGCCTGACCTTCGGCGCGGCTTTCGGGGCAAAGATCTGCGACCTACCTCAATGGCAGGAGCCAAGCGGTAGCAGGAACCCAACCAAAAACAGAAGCAAAATCGATGACGCAGCCACGATGACGATGCCCAAAAATGTGCGAATTTCGATGTGCGGTTCAATGAACGTTCTTCGATTTAACAGGGAAAGGGCAAGGATAAGGGGCAGCAGAAGGCTAACCGACTTGCTGTTGATTCTAGGAAAAGTCAGACTCAAAAGCGAGTTTCTTTGGCCTTGTTTAGAATTGTTGACTGCACGGAAGATGGGCAGGGCAAGGCGATCAATCTATGCTGCTGCTGGACACATTTATATCAGATTTCACATTTCATATTCATACTTCAAGTGAAAAATCACTCACTTTACGACACACCGACTCAAACTCGTTATCGCAGTTCTCGGCTAGCTTTGAGGCTCACCTTCCTCAAAGATTATTGGTCTTTGCACACTTGCCGCGAGTATTTCCGCATTTCCGCACTCGAGAAACCCTGGCCCCAGACGCGGCATCCAGTCTGGGCCTAATCCAGACTATGGTCACACCCCAAACACTCACTCGCTCGCTACTCATCACCGGTGCGAGTGTCGATCATGGCCAAGTCGTTGCTACGTTTCTTTGTCATCAATCAAGTGCCAAATCTTAGCCCATTTATCAGCCAGAAACAGCAATAATTGTTGCCAAAATAAGAGGCATTTCTAATGAAATAGGAACAGAAACAAGCACCTGCCCAAGATCAATGAACTGGCAAAAGCAAGCCCCTAGCAAATAGCAAAATCCACAACCGAACTGGAAGGGAGGGGAGTACAGAGCCAAACAGCATAAACACATTAACAATTTCTGCTTTGATGTCAACTTTGGTGTCAGAAATAGGTTCAAGATTTCACAATCAAAACAAACCGCGATGATACATGGCGAGCGAGCGGACGAGCGTTCAGCTAAAACCAGTAATACATTTAAATATATCTATCTTTGAGAGAGGAAACGTAGGCTCACAGTGGTAGACTCATACATATCCTTGCCTTGAGCGTGACAGCAGAAATTACCGATATCAAATGGCCCCATCCATAAATTAAGCCGCAGACAAAGCGTCGCAAATTATTCTGGTGCAATGGAGAGACGCAGACGCAGATCCAAAGTTGAAAAAAAAACCAAATACCAAAATAGCAAAATCAAAAAACCAACAAAATCTCCATTGAAAGACAAATGCGAAGAGTTGTTGCATTATGCAACAATTGCATTGCCAAAGCAGTGGCCAAAGCCGAAACGACGATGACAATTTGAAAGATTGTCGAACACGAGACTAAAACCCAACCACAGCTCAGCTCTGAGCTCCAGCTCGCAGTTCGCAGCTCCAACTCTGGCTTCAGTATGAATGAAAGACGACGCTTGTCTTGCCAGTTGCCAGCTGATTTCAGTGATCGTTTTGAACTTGTTTCTGCCAACAGCAACAGCAAAAGCAACAGCAACAGCCAGCAACATGTCTCGGCTCAATATCAGTCAGTGCGAGGCGCCATGAGGCATGCCGTACAGATATATCAGTTACTAAGTATGAGCCGCTGCCGCTGCTGCTGCTGCTGTCTGTCTGGCATTGCCTCTGCAGTCGGTTTGAAGTTCAAGTTCGCTGCAATTTGCCGGTTAGTATACAAATAAAAACCTGAAAATTAAATCCATCTTAAAATGCACGCGGACATACGGGCGGACAAAGATTTTTTGGGTTTTTTTCTCGGCTGCTTTTTGTCTGTCTTTTAGTTTTTGTCCCGATGTTGAGTCAAAGATCGACGACGGCCGGACAGTGTCTGAGTGTGACCCACAAAAGTCAAGAATGAATATTATTTTTTTGTTTCTGACAGCCGGACGTCGGACACCGAACACCGAACGGCAATGTGTTTGAGCCACCTTCAAGAGCGTGTGAGCCAGCCGGAGAGCTTAGAGCCAGCCGACTGCACGGCTGTGTGCGTGCGTGTCCGAGTCCGAGTTCGACTTCAAGTGTGTGACTTCCGTCAAACGACAATAAATTAGGCAAATATACTAGGCGGGGAGGGGGTGTTGGTCAGGTTGGGTCGGGCTGTGTCGGGCCTAGAGAGATATTCGCACTCGTGTATCCACAAGAGACGCTCGCCTCGCACTGGAGATTCCATTCGACGGGTCTGTCTCTCTGGCTTGTGCCGATCGATCGATCCGTTTGGTGTTTTGTTAGCTTTTTGCTGTCGTCGTTAGAGTCATGTCTCAGGTCTCTGGTCTCAGCTCTCCTCAGTGACGATGTTTGTTTGACTGTTTGCCTGCCTGTTTGACTGTGTTTAGCTAATGATTAATCCCGCATTTGTTGCTATTTGCTTTTAATCATCACCAAAAAAACCCAAAAACCCTTAAATAGTCGCAGTCAAAGTCTCGCTGACAATTAGATGACTGCCAATAAGGAAAAGTAAATATGTGCGAGCATCCCGTGTAGTTTACAACTTCCCCAATCCGATTACAGCCTGATTCAGTATGCCTTTGAAATAGATACTCCATATACATAAATATGTACATACATACATATGTACATGTGTACATACATTCGTACATACATATGTATGTACATTGTTGTTCCTCTTTAGATGTTCTTTTTCTTGTTTGTTGTTGTTGCTTTTGTTAATGCCTGTACAATAGCTATTATTTGCATTGTTGTAGATTGTATTGATTTATTATGAGAGCTCTGGGTAAATTAGTTAATTTGTTCTTAGGAATTTCTAGGAGCAATGCAAGTCATTCCACTGGCCGGTCAACAAGTTGAATGCTGGCAAGGGATTTCGTATCTGTCATCATCATGTGGTCTCTGGCTCTGACTCTGGCTCTGACACTGACTCTGCTCTGGATATATTTATGTGTGTACTTATTATACGGGTCAATCTCGCTGGGCAATCATCGCCGCGGTTCACCTTCAGTTTTCCCACCGTGTTTATGTTGATTGAAATCATCGAACTTCATGGTAAGGTAATACGTGACATTTTCAGTCACAACCGATTTCATTTCAAATCTTAATTTATTCAAACTTAATTGCATTATTGCGTCCGGATAGATCCGTTAATACAACACACACACACACACACACACACACATACGTACACGTACACGTTGAAGACTCAACTTTGGAATTAGTTTATTTTCAATGACTTTGCCTAAACGCTTTAGCATCTATCTACGTACAATGTAGATACGTATGGCAGTTATTAATCGGACTACAATTAATTAGAGAACCCTACACTACGCCCTTGGTACTCACTGGCAGCTTCCATCAGTGTCATGTTGTTGTCATGCTAATTTGCTTTGCCCTTTTTGTGTTTTCGATAATAAGCCAACAAAGAGAATAAGCCTTGGCCGAGAAGAGAACTCATTGGCCGTGTGACAAACGAACTCTAGAATGCAATAATTAATACAACACAAATCTACGTTTTGTTTGTTTTAAAACCAATTAATTAATTCACAAAAAATATTCTATTTTTGGCACACACGAGTGTGTGCGAATGCAAATGAGTGTCGACGTGCTGCCCAAAACATACTCGGACTTTAGATCCGATCCAGATCCCGTTTCCCCCGCCTAACAGCCAACAGCTAACAGATCGGACATAAATTTAAATGAATATTCGAGCGTGTGCCAGCTGTCATTAATTTGGACAAATGACGTGAATAAATGTGGGAATAAGTATGTGTACATTTTGCATTAGAACTACTTATTTCGGTAGGTGCTAATGTTCCCCTGGGAACTGGCTGAGGAAGGGGAGAGACATTTCCAGACATTTCAAACACTCGAGAGATCTGCTTGATTGGCATGCAAAAGCGTTTACAACTTGCACAATCCCTCTGCTTAGCTAACTTACTATCTGTAGCTATGTACATTTCAGCAGTTTTCAGCAATCGAAGCAATTTGAGCAGTTTTGTGCAAGATTTGTTCGTTGTTGCTATTTTGCTGACGTTTTTACGATCGCGTGGGGGCAGTATGGCTGGCGGACTGCCTGGCTGGGTATCTGGCTTTCTGGCTGCTCCCTTGGCTGCTTAAGAGGCGGCTCGTATTAACGTTTATGGGCCTTTGGCTTTGACCAATGTGGACAACGGTCGCATGGCTTAATTAAGAGTCGATCCAACCACACTCGAGAGCGGCGTTGCTCTGGCTATTTTCGGTTATATAGTACTCACTTGCATTGCGCTGGTTTTTGTTGGTAAATAGTTTCATTTCAGCACTTTGAAAATGTGTCTCTGGCCGTACGAACGAACAAACGACTGACTGACCGATAGACCGACAGACCGGGTTTATGTGACTTTTCTCAAGCCGATTGCACTTGATGGAAAGGAACTGAACTGAACTGAACGGAACGGAATGGCGCTCTGGTTTCTGGATAGGGGCGGTATGTGATATCGCAACCGCTTGAAAATTGATTGGTTATTTACTGATTTATGACGAAAATCAATTAATCTTTGTGTTATTATTTATGGCCGCAAATTAAACTATTAACAGGTCTGCCGATCCAGCTTTTGATTGAGATTGAAATTGAGATTGATTCAGATTAAAATTCCGATTCCTATGCCGTTACCGATTAAGCGCTGTGTGGGGATTCAATTTGCATGGCCCCTGCAGCGGATTAATTTGTTTTGATTTTCATATAAATATGATTCGAATTAAACGGCAATAAACTTGTCGTTATACAAAAAATATGAATTATTCCTGGCTATATTTTCTGATTATCTTTCCACTTGACTTCACTGCTGCACCGCGTGTCCCGATTCGATTCGATCCGATCTCATCTGATCTGATCCGTTATGTTCCGTACATCAAATCTGATCCGTCTAAGCTGACTTATTCCTTCCACCAGGGTTAGGATAGAATAATCCGTCCGTCCGTCCGTCGGTGGCTAGTGTTTTGTTTTGTGATGTTTTTGTCGCTGCTGTTAAGTTGTGATATTGTTTTGTTTTGAATCGACTGTCACGCACTTCCTATTCCCACAAATTTTGACAACTTAATGCGGCGATCTAGACTGCAGTGGGGACCTTTATATGGACTATTGGGCCGAGCGGAGCGTACCCGACCCCAGTCTCCCCCGATTGTCCGCCCCCCAAGTCATAGCCACAGCCACTGGCCGAACGAGAGCGACCCGAGCACCGATCGAGTGTTTAGCAGCGAGCTGGCGTCTAGCATCGAGCATCTCTCGCTCCAAAGCGCGAACCGGTCCACACTCAAGCCTCTGCTGGGCTTCGGGCTTGGGTTCGTGCTCGTGCTGGGGCTCGGCTGCGGCTCAGGTACGCGTACGTATCACACACGGAGGAACACGCGAGTTGTACACAGAGAAAACATCGAGGAACATTAAGTCTACATGTTCTGTGGCAAGAAATCCCCCAACTGAGGTGCGGGGCAGCACCCCTTGAGTTAGTTAGAACGATTCCGGACAGTGGAGTGGAGTCAGTGGAGGGAGGAGGGTTGGGTGGGAGATCGCTTTAGCTTCGCAAATTGTTATTTCATATATTTAATGGCCACAAATGACTCTATTTAATCTCCGGGGCTCGAGCCCCGATATGTACAGTGAACACGCACACGTGCCCGTGCCCTTTTCTCTGTGTATAAATATGCATGAAGTTTTTGCCCGCAATTAAAAGCCACTTCTTGACGCAATTACACATCCAGTTCTGATTCTTAGCAGATAATAACGATTAGCCATTAACTGGCTGTTCTGATAATTAGCCATCCGCTATTTAGTTTCGATACTAATTGATGGTGTGCACTGGTACTAGTACAAGTGCAAGTACAAGTACTAGCTCGATCACCCGATCGCCCAAGCTCGCTCTAAGACCACTGGCTAACAATGCCTGAGCGACAGTAAATCTAATAATAGTGTCTACTTAATGTCTCGTTAGTTGCTGACCTATTTCCCTTCGAACATAAAATGGAGCACAGGCATCGAGGGAACCTTTGAGCGATCGATGTGGTCACATGTCACCAAAGCCGGTCAGCCACGTGCGTGCTCCGTGCTGGACCCCTAACAGTTCCCTGTGCTGTCTCTCTCTTCTCTCTCGATTATGAGCATTTGTCTGAGAATTGCCATTTTCTTTGTTTTTTATTGCCCGCGTATTACCCGGAATTGTCTGGGGGTCTCTGTCTGTGGCTCGCTGTCTGAGCCGTCTGGACTCTTGGCACCACACACGTCAACAACTCATATGATCTGATCCCGAATGTGCTCGGTTCAGGCCACTAACTATCACTTGACATGCATGTCGCCATTATCCCCAACGTTTTGCTGGTGCTCCCCCCAGATAATTGTTGTTGTTGTTTGTTTGTTTATAGCAGCTCGTGCCGCCATTATGGCCTATCACAAAGTCCCCCTCGCTACCGACGCTAGACGCTTTTTATGCTTTTCACGAAAGTTCTAGTGCACGCAATAAAAAAGCTAAAGCAGAGAGCTGAAAGGTGTGTCATGTCCTGGCTAAAATGAAAGCTTTTCTTTACTAGCTTTTGTGTATTTGGCAATGCTGAAAGGATGACAGAACGATGCTGTCTTTTGTCTTTTTTTCCCATCAGCTATCTCCCAGAAGTTTTTGTTTCACACCCAAAAACCAAAGACCTAACAAGCATCTATGAATTGAAACCACGCCAAATATTGACTTTTGCTGTGCTGTTTATATGTTTTCCTTTGACGTATGTGAACAAACCTTTGACCCCTCTCCCTCTCTCTCCCGCTGGCACACGGAAAGTGGAAAAATTCAAAATACCACGAATCCGTCTAGCCAGTTAGTCAGAGTTGTTGGATATAGAACAATATTTGCATGAACAACAAAAGTTGTTATTTAGCCGTGAAATTTGGAGGTGCAATTATCATTTGGTTGCAAATAAAGTCAACGATTGTCTACGATGGGCAACCTCTGGCCAATTAGCTCTGCTCAATCCTCAAGGCTAGGAAAGCCCCCAAATAGCTGCCTGAAGGAAACGGAATGTTCACGAAACTGCGAGAGAAATTGTGTAAAATAAAAAATTAAAGTAAATACTAAACCTAACAAGAGGGTCTCCAAATTATTTCGCATACATTAAACGCTCAATTAAACTAAGTAGTTTCTTAACGAGCTGCAGGGGCCAGCGGGGATCATCCCAGAATCCCAGCCGCACGCTGGATTATTAACATCTACAAACAGATTCTCAAGTTTTGAGCTCAAATTGGTAACTGGCATGCAAATATACGAGTTTATTCCACTATGGTATTATGTACCCAGAAATGAATTGGCATGGGCATGGCATGGGAAAAGGGAAATCCCAGCCAGACATGCAATATGTGGAATGGGACGCTGTCCGCCCACAACTATAAAATTAAAACTGTATCCGACCAAAATACGAGCCACTTTCGCGTAATTGCAGCGCCCAGACTCTTTGCCTTTGCATTGTCTTGACAGGTTTTCGATGACATGGAAAGGTGACAAAAGCGTAGAGACTCAGACCCAATCCGCAGAGAACAATGAGATGCATACACCATGCAGCGGCAGCGGCAGCGACAGCGACAGCTCTCAATGCGGAACTTTGAGCCGCTGACATCCTTGAACCAGATGCCGACCGACTGGCCGCTCTAGGGCTCTTTTGCTCCGGGGCTTCCCTGCCCAGTAAAAACCCAGAAAGTAACTCTGGACCTTGATTAGTCTTTGTTCGCTGCACGAGTAGACAGACGACTAAGTGTTGACCGGGGTGACAAGGTAAGCATATGGAAAGCTGGCACTTGTGGCAGACTGACCTGCCGTGTTCAGGCTTGACCAGATCACTGCTCCAATTATTAGAGGCGGCAGTGGGCGGAGGGCGGTGGCAGTGGCAATCAGCAGCGCTTAATGGAACTAGAACTGGAGCTAAACTCTCAGGCGAACAATGAGGAACCAACAATGTTGGATGGCAATTAGATTTAAATATGAATGGCTACCGCCCAACCGCAAATGAATAACTAACAAGTTTAATTGGAACGATATTCTCAGCAACAACAGCAACCACAGCATTAATACGCAGAGATATCCCCCGTATCCAGCGTACCGCAGAGACTGGCAAGGGGAATGACAGAAAACAACAACAAAAAAGTTAATGCTGAGCGATAATTAGCTAGAACGTTTATAACAAATATTAAGTTAATAACATAAACGCATAGAAGAAGTTGTCGTTGATGTGACGTCACTCGTCGCACAGCGCTGGAATGTAGCGTGCATTACGTATACGCACTCGGACACTTTCGAACAGATTAAAACACGCTCGACCGCTCGGGGAAGTGCTGTGGAAATTACCTTACCGCATTGACCCCAAATTAGACGGCAATGCAAAGTCGAGCAGTTTATGCAACGCCAAGCCCGATGCCCGATGGCGTTTGCGTCGCGTTCGCGTATCGCAATTAGCGTCGCCAACTAAGCCAACAGTTATTAAACAATAATCAAAATATTATAATTAATGATAGAGTTGCCAAGCGGCAGGAGCCCTCTCACACATAAATCAATTGTACGAGCGACCCGGCTGACGGTATGCAACATTCAGGTGGGAGCAGCAGGCGCTAATCCTTCTTATCGAAAATTTGTCATTTATTCATTTATGCGTAATTCTGTATCTGCGGCTCTCTAGATATCTCGTTAGCCAACTGTCATCATTTGTTAGCGCTCAACAATCTCCGTGGCCCCCCACCCATCCAATTGCCCCTGACCCCTGCCTGCTCTGGCTGGCATTCTCATTCTAATTTCCATTTCCATTCGCATTTTCCGAAAACAAAAACAAATACGAGTCCCATTCGAAT
The DNA here is from genome assembly GCF_008121235.1 of Drosophila subobscura. Lineage (NCBI taxonomy): Eukaryota > Metazoa > Arthropoda > Insecta > Diptera > Drosophilidae > Drosophila > Drosophila subobscura. The sequence goes on along the minus strand of NC_048533.1, from coordinate 21,721,299 downwards.
CGCATTGCCACTGCCACTGCCACTGCCACGCCCACTCTGTGGCACTTTTCCGTTCCAGCTGCTGCTGCAAAACTTCAAACACAGGAGCTGAGCAGCCACATAATTATCTTGCATATGAAAATATTTTAGAGGCTTCGCTCGGTGTTCGGTTCGGTTTGTTTTTGCTCCCACAATTTCCGCTCGTTTCGGATTTGTTCTGCTGCTGGGATGTGGTGGGCGGCGGCGGCGGCTCTGGCCACGATAAGCACAGGCCTCGTATCCTTCTGCATCATGGCACGCGTCGGTTACGGCCCCTATAAATACCTGTTGCCAATGGCTTTTGGCCAACATTTATTCACGATTGCGTCCGCTGTTTACACACTCCGCTGCCGGTGACCAATTGCATTGTGCATTCTCCCTCGCTCTCTCGTTGTGTGATTACATTTCACAACCATTTGATAAATACTCAACTGTGTGGCGGTAATCTTGACCAGGTAAGAATGGTTTCTGCCTTGAAATTCTCCCTAAAAAAATAAAGTTAAAGTTCTCGAGAGTTCACTTCGTCGAGTGTCGTTAGCAGTGGCTATTTTTAGCCATTAGGAAATTAAAATGTGAATCTTTGTTCTCTGAATTAGTCGAGAAAGCAGTATAAAATGCTTAGGTTTCGCAGGCAGTAAAGTAAAGTTCTGATTCGTAATTGCAACGCTTCGCATGGGTCAAGAGTGACCTTAGGTAGCAGCTAACTGATATATAATGGTTGTAATTATTAGTTGTATATTGTATATGCGCTGCACTGCTCGTACGTCAGTACGGCACATCCAAATCATGGGTTGGGATACCAGAAACGATCGTCAGCAAAAGCAAAAGCAAAAGCAGAGGACAGAGCACAGGCCGTGCGCCCATTTAGCTTGCTCACCCCGTGACTCCCTCCCAGCCATAAATTATCCGGCGAGAATGCCAGTTATTAAATGTGGCCCTACGAGGGCCCGGCCCCAACCCAACCCAAATGGATTAGTAATAGGCCGCAATGTCAATTAGCTCATAGTAAATAATGTAATTTCCCCCATCGTTTCCCATGCAAATTTTCCACTTCCAACGCTCTCCAGCAATTTCGCATCATGTCCAATACAATGCGTTGCATTCTGATTGTCTGCGTGGCACTGGCACTGATCGCCGCCGGCTGCAACGTGGAGGCATCCAACTCGAGGCCACCGCGCAAGAATGACGTCAACACCATGGCGGATGCGTACAAGTTTCTGCAGGATCTGGACACGTACTACGGGGACAGGGCACGCGTTCGCTTCGGCAAGCGAGGCGGTCCACTGATGGAAATGCTGCGAAATCGCGAGCTGGAAAACAATATGCCCAAAAATATCAACAGCGGCGGGGAGTTGGTAAGCAAAAGGGAGCGAAATATTGACAGAAATCTCTTTCATTTCCCACTCACAGATCCGCTCCCTGGATGACGAGGGGATATTCTAAGGCCCAGAACCGTGACGACGACTTAAACTCATTTATTTGTTGTTACTCCAATTGTTTATAGTATTATTTAATGCATCTTTTTTGTCGGGGCAATAGTTTAACGCATGTTGAGAAGATTAGTTGTAGTTGCAGCTGCACACCTAACACTTACGGATAGATATATCTTCCAGCTCTAGTCTTGATGTTAGTTGAATAAATGACACACATAAAATAATCCAACAAAATATTCGCCTACTGGATCTGAAGCAATCGAAATACAAACTGCAAAGATTAACTGATTGTTTTTCTAAGTAAAGTCGCAAGAGGAAAAGCCCAAGTTTTTTGGCAAGGAAAAAAGAGGATGAAGCCAACAGGTGAGGGCTTGCAAGAGAAGAACATTTGTTTCCCAATCAAATCTGGCAAGGGGAGGGTGCTCGAATGCTCGAATTTGTGGGAATAAATGCATTCCGTTCTCATTCCGTTGCCTACTTTTCGGGCCATTTGCTCTAGTAATCTTTGGCATGTAATTGCAGCTCTTTGTAGGAGGCATAAGCCAATTAAATACATCTTTGGACGACAGCTTTATATCTGTATAGAGGCTAGCATTATTTACGGGTTCTTTGAAAAGTTGTAATGCCATTTATCAGTCTCAAATTATCGCAAATCTCTCGCTTTGCACATAGCTTAGATTGTTAAAAAAGCCTCAAGACTAGCAGAGCCTGCAAAAGGTTTAAAGATAATTAGTTCTTGGACAGATTCAGATCTTGCTCTTGCTCTTACACAGCGGCAGTATTGCCATTGCCAAGAGAGTAATCTCGCAGTGTTCCTCAATATTTGAACCGACGATGGTCGTGCCCACAACAGCGCCCCAGCGGCACCACATGAGACTGATGCACAGAGCCTTGGCGCGTATGTAGGTGGGCACAAACTCCAGCAGGGCGCCGCCCATCAGTGAAATGATCAGGCCCGGCAAGGACACTAAGAATACCAAGCAGAAGAGCTGAACATGATGATTGGCCACGAATATCAAGGCAAATCCGCAGGTGGAGGCAATGAGGAGGGAGATGACCAGCAGGCCCTTTCGCGGCACATAGAAGAGCAGCAGCCAGCAGATGTTGTACAGAATGATGTAAGTGGCGCCCAGAATGAGCGAATCGTAAAAGCTGTGCAGGTCATCGTTGCACACCTAAGGGATAGGAGGAGGGGCTGAAATGAATGAGAGACACATAAAGCAGAGCAGCGGGATGCTAACGACAAGAATATCCTCTTCGGTTTCCTGCATCAAGCTGGGATTATCCTCGAAGAGCAGGCTGCACAGGGTCATGTGTTCGCTGGGTCCTACGCGCATATTCGCACGATTACGCATCGAAGTAAACCAAATGCCCAGACCGTTGGCTCTGTGGAAGTAGGGAGAAAGTAGAGCTGGAAGGGAATACTCTCCGGAGAACACTCCACTCACAGCAATCCCATCACAAACATAACCGCACAGCCGCTGACAAAGTAGCCGACGAAGGGCTTTCGGAAGAGCGGCATCGCATCATTGAGCATCGTGCGGAGGATATTGTTGGCATTCTTCTGCCGCTTCACCTGCGCCTTCTCCTGGAACTTGAGCATGTTCTCCACCTGCTCGGGTGTGAGGGGATGACCGGTGTTCTTTCGGCACACCCAATCCATCACGTCCATGCCCTTCTGCGTCTCGCCAATCATGAACAGAAACTTGGGGCTCTCCGGCATGCGGAGCAGCAGGAAGAACGCCAGCACTCCGGGCAGCATGAACATGCAGCCAAGCAGACGCCAGGGTCGCAGCGTCAGGTCGCCCACCAGCTCCATCTCGAACTCCATGTAGGACGTGCCCTGGAACAATATGCCCCACGCTGGGCAGTACAGCATGGCGAAGCCCGCGAACATGTACAAGTGGGTGACGACTCGTGCCATGATCTGCTTATTGCAGAACTCACTGAGGTAGGTGACAGCCACAAAGCTCGGTCCGGCCACGCTGCACATGATGCGGGTATAAAGTTAAAGCTGCAGCTGGCAGGGAAGAATATCCTACTCACAATATGCCCGTGACAAAGCGCATGACATAGAAGCCGGAGAAGCTAACCATAAACATGGAAATGATCGAGCAGATATTGCTCAGCGAAATGGTGCGCAAGAGGATCCAGCGGCGACCCATTTTGTCCGTGATGTAGCCCCAGAAGTACGAGGAGCAAATGATGCCCATGAAACCTGCGGCCATAATCGAGGACAGCTGCATCAGACTCATCCGCAGGTCGCACACAGCCGCTGGTCCTATTATGCCAACGCCCATTGTCTCCAGAATGGCCATCATCTGCAGCAGGCCCAGGGTCAGAGTGGCAAACAGATGCACTCTGCCGAAGCCTAAGGGTGTGTGAGACACTCTTAGTTGTCCTCCAAGCACATGCATTGACAGCCACTTTACCAATCTGCTCCATGACAGTGTCGAACTCGGTCAGCTGCTGATTCATTTTGTATCCAAATCGAAATCCAAGTCCAAGTTCTCGTTCGAGTCTAAATACAATTTCAATTGACAGAGCAGATCGCTCTGCTTTTGTTTTATTTTGATTAGTTTGTCAATGTGTCTATGCCAGCTGAATGTTCTCCACCTCCTTGATGAGATCCGTGTGCTTGAACTCATCGGGGCGCTTGGTGAACGTCTCCAGGAGCTTCATCTTGCTCTCGTCCGTCTTGTAGTAGAACATCTGCAGCTCGTTCGCCAGGCACTGGGCCTCCTGGGCAGTCAGCACCTTCGAGTCGTACTCGCCGCGCATCAGCACCACGCCCTTGTCCTGCACCTCAGTGTAGTGCACAACGGTGAGGCACTCGGGTGCATTCTCGTGGTGCACCTGGTACGCGAGCAACGGCGTGAAGTGGACCGTGTTGGCTGCAAACTGCAGCAGGAAAAATTCGAAGCCCTCGCTGCGCGGCAGTGGCAGCAGGAAAATGGGATGCTCCTTGGCGCGGCCCATCAAGGTGTCGTATTGGGCAGTGGTCAGGGTGGCCGCCAGCACCTCCTTGGTCTTGTGGTACTCGATCCAGATCTGCGACAAATCCTCGGCGCTCTTGTCAGCCAGCAGCTCCAGCTTCATGATGTCCGACAGCTTCTTGTGCGGCAGCTCGGCAGCCTCTTGCTTCTTGGCCAGCTCCTGCTTGGGGTTTAGCAGCTCGGAATAGGACCTGCAAAATGGTCAACCAATCAATCAATCTGTTATTGCTGCCCACTGTATTTGCACTCACCTGGCCTGGCTTTGTCCATCTTTAATAGGATTCACCACGCGCTCAACACGATCGAGAAACTCCTCGGCGGATGTCTGCTGTATCTTGGCAATCTTCTCCGCGTACTTCCAGTAGTAGGGATTGGACTCCTTCAGCTTTTCCACGGCCTCCTCGGCGGCGCGACGTGTCTGCGACATGGCAATGCTCCGTTTAAAGGCTAGGTTATTATTTTGGAGAACGCGAAACAAAAATTTCCGGGCGCATGCCATTTCCAGCAAAAAAACACAATTTTTTGATATAGAGATTACACAACAACAGCTGTCTACAACAGCTGTCACAGTAGGCACACAGAATTGATCGATAAGATATACCGAAATATACCTTTAAATTTGAAAAATATATATAAATCTTAAATTATTTCCTAAATTTTGATGTTCCATTTGATATTACTAGCTAGCTAAGAGTCTCCACGCTAAAACTATAATTGTATCCAATCTATCAATTAATTCTTCACAAGATTGGCTTATTTTCATGACTTCTTTTTATTAAATTGTTTGCAAAATAGATCTACAGCTAAAAAGGGCATGGTTATTATAATGAAGATACAACAAAAAGTAGCAGTATACCGAAAAATACCAACGTGTGACAAACACCATTTTTCGTTGATATGGCACCTCTTCCGCGGGCTTTTTGAATTTCAACTCGTATTGTATGATTTATTAATATATTTTTCAATTGCCTGTTGTAAACTGTCATTCGAAAGCTCATTGGCTGATGGAAAATCTCTCCCTAAAAAGTAATTTAATTTGAAAAATATAGATTTCATTGATTTTTGTTTAGTAGGGCAATGAATTCATAAAATATTCGTGAATTCGCACGGGTTCATACATATGTACATATGTATGTATGTACATATGTGCATGTATGTACATACATACATATATGTTTGTATGCTTGTCAGCCAGCAATCAAAATCAACGGGGCGAGTTTTACAAATTTATTGAAGACTTTTGACATTCCTTTGGCATAGATTTGGGTAACAAATGAGTCCAATCCGCCCGTGAAGTTCATGTACGAGTAAATATACCTGTGCAGCAGGGATGCGCACGCAGCTGGAGTTCGATTTATGTTTTAATTATTTATTTATGCTCAATACCAGCATCAAAGATCCATCCAAATGCGCGAAATAGAACACCCAATAAGGGGTAGATCTATGCCACTTGGTTGCCATCCCTGGCACCGACTTGCAGGGGTTTTAATAAAGCTATATATAACGGCAGCCGACACAAGGTGCACTCACATTTAAGCTATTCCTCGCGATTCGCGGCCCGTGAATCGTTTAGCGTTTTGCTGTTTGCATATATTGCACGGGTTCCGTTCTCTCATGATATTTGCAGTCCGCCAGCGCCCCAGCCCCCCCAGCCACCGCTCCAGACCGTAAATCTCAGAGATGGATTCTGACATGCAAAAGTATTTTGCCCACAAAACAGTTTTCCTCACGGGTGGCACTGGATTTTTGGGCAAAGGTACATATTTCCCATTGTCCCTGGCCAAGTCCTTAGCTTAAGGCCCCTTCCTTTCAGTTGTCGTGGAGAAACTTTTGCGTAGCTCTGAGGTGAAGCGAATTTATATCCTGATCAGACCGAAGCGTGGCGTGGAGATTCAGGAACGCATCATCGTGTGGTCACAGGATCCTGTACGTAATGACAAACCATAATAGCAGGTTCTCTCATCCAAGACTCCCCGCCAAAAAGGTATTTGAACCGCTGCTGAAGACCAGGCCAGAGGCGCTGCAACGAGTGTGCCCCATCGCTGGAGATTGCCTGGAGCCGGATCTGGGCATAAGCGACACGGACCGAAGGCTGCTCTCAGCAGAGGTGCAGCTCGTCATTCATGGAGCAGCCACAGTGCGGTTCAACGAGCCGCTGCACGTGGCACTGGCCATCAACACTCGTGCCACGCGACTGATGGTGCAGCTGGCCAAGCAAATGCTGCAACTTGAGGCATTTGTACACGTCTCGACTGCCTTCTCGAACTGCGTAATCCATTACATCGAGGAGAAGTTCTATCCGGAACACTTGACGTGTGATTCCGAGAAGGTGCTGCAGATGTGTGACCAGCTGAGTGAGGAGCTGACGGACAACATGTCGCCTGCCCTGCTCGGATCGTATCCCAACACCTACACCTACACGAAAGCCCTGGCGGAGGATGTGATACTGAGAGAGGGAAGCGACCTGCCCATCTCCATCTTTCGTCCAGCAGTTAGTAAGTGATTTGTGGGGCAGCTTTAACCCATTTTTATGTTCATTAATTTGCAGTCATTGCCAGCCACAAGGAGCCCATCTCTGGATGGATTGATAATCTCTACGGACCCATTGCCATTCTTTTTGGCGTTGCTCGCGGGGTTCTGCGCATCGCCACAATCGATGTGAAGGCCCAGGCCAGCTTGGTGCCCGTAGATTTCTGCGCCAACCTGGCTCTGGCCTGTGCCTGGAGAACCGCACAGACTGAGCAGCGGGAGGGAGTTGCTCCGCCGGCCATTTACCAACTCGCACCCACCGCAGGGAACTGCCTGACGCACGGAGAGTTCAAGGACTATGCGCTGGATGGACGCCAGCAGTGTCCACTCACAAAAATGATTTGGTATCCATTCTTCCATTGCATCACCACGCTGTGGCTCTTTCCCCTTGCAGCCTTCTTCTATCACACCCTGCCCGCCTATGTCTTTGACCTGGCCCTCTGGCTGAGTGGCCGCAAGCCGCGACTGGTCAAAGTCTACCGCAAGATACACAAGACCCTGGGCATATTGGGGCCTTTCTCCAGACAAAGTTGGTACTTCGATATGCGGCAGACGAATCAGTTGCGAGCGATCATGTCGGAGCAGGATCGCAGCTTGTACGACTTTGACATGGCGAGCCTGAACTGGAAGGAATACTTCGAAAAGGCGCTGCTGGGCATACGCATGTACTTGGGCAAGGATCCACCCACCACAGAGTCATTAGAGCAGGGACTGAGAGTGATAAGAAGGTATATTTAATCACTGTAAGTTCAACTTTTCGCTGCTGCATTTTGCTTTCTACTCTTAGGCTAAAGATGTACCACCACCTGCTGCAGCTCAGCCTCGTCTGCCTTGCTGCATTCATTTTGTATTCGCTAATCAAACATTTTTCCTAGATTTTTGTATCAGTTATTTATGGTTTTGTGTGTGTTTCGAATAAAGTAACCAAATGCAGCGCCCACTCTTGGCCCCCTTCCTCGCATCAACTGCATTATGTTCCTGTTATGACTTGACTAAAATCAACTTGCAAGTGCACAAAACTGATTTGAATTCTGCATTCCGAGTGTGCAGACTGACCTTTGTGGGGCGGAAATTATATTTGTCCATATAAATAGCGGCACTAGTCCGCGATGGCTCCTCAGTCTAGTCTTTCTTCTGCGCGGCAAGCTAACTAATTTCTAATCCGTGGTCACCATGAATTCCGACATTCAGGGATTTTACAAAGGCAAAACCATTTTCCTAACCGGTGGCACAGGATTTTTGGGCAAAGGTAGGGCCACCTCCACCCATCTAACTCCTTTTCCCACACTCTTTTTGTGGTGGAAAAACTAATATCAATATGCAAGAGTCTAAGAAGCAAGTGCAAATTGTTTGTGGTTTGTCTTTCAGTTATCATTGAGAAGCTTCTGCGGTCAACGGAGGTGAAGCGCATTTATTCCATGACGAGACCCAAACGCGGTCAGAGCACTCAGGAACGTGTGGCCAAATTGGAGACAGATGTGGTGAGTAATGGAACGCCCCCCTGTGAATCTTGAACTCATGCCAGTGACCCCAATCCATGCAGTTGTTTGAGGAGCTCTTGAAACTAAACCCCGATGCCCTGAAGCGCCTGGTGCCCATCGTTGGAGATTGCCTGGAGCCGGACCTAGGCATAAGTGCGGCGGATCGCAAGCTGCTGGCAGCTGAGGTGCAGATCGTCATACACAGTGCAGCGACAGTTCGCTTCGACGAGGCACTGCACCTGGCGCTGGACCTCAACACCCGCGCCACCCGACTCATGGTGCAGCTGGCCAAGCAAATGGTTCATCTGCAGTCCTACGTCCACATATCCACAGCCTACTCCAACTGCGTGGTGACGAGCGTCAAGGAGAAGCTCTACCCCGAGCACCTCAGCTGCAGCTCCGACAAAGTGCTGGCCATCCGCGAGCACCTGAGCGACAAGCTCATCGACGACATGACCCCCGCGCTGCTCGGCCTGTACCCGAACACCTACACATACACGAAGGCTCTGGCGGAGGACGTGATCCTGCGGGAGGCTGTCGGCTTGCCCGTCTGCATTTTTCGCCCAGCAATTAGTGAGTGTTTTTCCCGCCCTGCCTGATGATGATGATTTGCTACTGACTCTCTTTCGCAGTCGTTCCAACCTACAAGGAGCCCGTCTTGGGCTGGTCCGACAACATGAACGGACCCATGGCCATCATGTTTGGCTGTGCCCTCGGAGTAGTGCGCTTGCTGTGCATCGACACGGAGGCGCACATTGGCCTGGTGCCGGTGGACTACTGCGCCAATGTGGCTCTGGCCTGCGCCTGGAAAACCGATCAAAGTGCGCACAGCAGCGGCGGTGGGGAGGCCGGAGGTGGCAAGCCGACCGTCTACACGCTGGCACCCAGCGAAAAGAATCTCATTACGTTCGGGCGGTTCATTAATCAATCGGTTAGTTGTCGCGACATTTTCCCACTCTCCAAGATGGTGTGGTACCCGTTCGTGCATTGCGTCTTGAATCCCTGGCTCTTCAGCATCGGTGCCTTCTTCTATCACATCTTGCCGGGCTACTTTATGGATCTAATGCTGCGCCTCTCGGGCCGCAAGCCTCGCATGGTGAACATCTATCGCAAAATTCACAAGAACATTGCGCTGTTGGGTCCATTTACGAGCAGATCGTTTGCCCTCGACACGAGGAACACGAATCGGCTGCAGGAACTAATGTCAGCCAAGGATCGCCTCATCTTCCAGTTCGACATGGCCGTCATGGACTGGGAAGACTACTTCAAGACGGCGCTGCTTGGCATTCGAATTTATTTGGGCAAGGATCCCCACACTCCCGAGTCCGTGGCGCAAGCGCTCAAGCTGCTAAAGCGGTAAGTGGCAGAAGAAGATGTCTCTTGAAGAATTAATTATATTCTCATTCCCCCTCCTTCAACTTCCAGTTTAAGGTTTATGCACAACACTTTGAAGGCTTCGCTGGCGTGCGGTGCGGGCGCCATTCTGTGGTCACTCTTCAAGCTAATAATGAACTAGAAACCGTGATTGAATAAAGTGTGAAAAGTCGCAGAGTTGTGGGCTAAACCTCAGAGGGTTTCTTTTTGTTGTACTTTAAATATTTGCCAATTGGGCAGACAGACAAATCGATTGCGGATCGTGTGTGCTATCGAAACACCCCGCTGAGCAATCGAATAGCTTCCAATCGACTGTACGACTAGCGATTGCATTTGCATTAATTATTTGGTTTTATTTGGGTTTGCATTCATTAAGAACACGGGGAAGGCAGACATGACCTGACCCACCCAGTGACAACACGACTTAATGCATTCGTTTCGCATTCGCAAAATCACATAAAAAGTGACGCGAATTCTGCTGAGTTCTCTGAGTACTTTTGGACATTGCCTGCACATCGACTTGCCCTCAAAATGGAGTCTGGCATGCAAGGATTTTACAAGGATAAAATTGTCTTTATCACCGGTGCAACCGGATTCTTGGGCAAAGGTATTTCTAAGCCCTACAAGCTCCATGTACAAATTATAATTCCAATGCCAATTCCAGTTATAATCGAAAAACTCTTGCGTTCGACCGATGTGAAGAGGATTTACATACTGATTCGGGGCAAGCGTGGCAGGAACATTCGGGAGCGTATTCTGGCATGGGAGAAGGAAACGGTAGGTCTACTTGTAAGTCTCAGACTCAAAGATCAAAGTATTATCTAACCATCTACTAGCTCTTTGAAGGACTGCTGCAATCGAAGCCAAAAGCCTTTGAGTGTTTAATGCCCATCGTTGGAGATTGCCTGGAGCCGGATCTGGGCATAAGCGACACGGACCGAAGGCTGCTCTCAGCAGAGGTGCACATTGTCATTCATGGAGCAGCCACAGTGCGCTTCAACGAACCGCTGCATGTGGCACTGGCCATCAACACTCGTGCCACGCGACTGATGGTGCAGCTGGCCAAGCAAATGCCGCAACTTGAGGCATTTGTTCATGTGTCGACAGCCTACGCCAACTGCGTAATCGATCACATCGAGGAGAAGTTCTATCCGGAAAACTTGACCTGCAGCTCGGAGAAGGTGCTGCAGATGAGTGACCAGCTGAGTGAGGAGCTGACGGACAACATGTCGCCTGCCCTGCTCGGATCGTATCCCAACACCTACACCTACACCAAGGCCCTGGCGGAGGATGTGATACTGAGAGAGGGAAGCGACCTGCCCATTTCGATCTTTCGTCCAGCAATTAGTAAGTGATTTGGGGGGAATATTAACTAAATTGTATGTTGATGAATTGCAGTCGGTGCCAGCCACAAGGAGCCCATCTCTGGATGGATCGACAATCTGTTCGGACCCATTGGCCTGATCTACGGCGTCGCTCATGGAGTCTTGCGCATCGCCAGCATCAACAAGGATGCTCTTTCCTGCTTAGTGCCTGTCGACTACTGCGCCAATGTGGCACTGGCCGCTGCTTGGCAGACGTCCAAGCACAGAAATCGCCTCGAGAAAGCGGCAGTGCCCGAAGTGTATACGCTGGCACCCGCGGCACAGAACCCACTCACTAATGGGGATTTTCTCAAGTATTGCCATAGCGGCCGCGATCAGTTTCCACTCACCACGATGATCTGGTACCCGTTTCTCAACTACGTCAAAACACCGTGGCTCTATCAGTTGGCGGCTTTCTTCTACCACACCCTGCCCGGCTATGTTTTCGATCTGGCACTGCGTCTCACAGGAAGGAAGCCTCGCCTGGCGGAGGTCTATCGGAAGATTCACTACAATATGGACATGTTGAAGCCCTTTACGCACCGAACCTGGCAGTTTGACACCAAAAACACGGACCGCATGCGGGAGTTGATGTCCGCCGACGAGCGTCGTGTCTACAACTTCGACATGGGGGCTCTGGAGTGGAAGGAATACTTCGACAATGCACTGCTGGGCATGCGTCAGTATCTGGGCACGGATGCCAACACGCCAGAGTCTATTGAACAGGCTCAGCGGCTATTGAAACGGTAATTTGGAATACACTTTATGTTGATTTTTGATGCCACAATCCGCTATGTTTTCAGCTTGAAGATGTTGCACCACAGCCTACAAGTGGCAGTCTTTTGTGTGGCAGGACTCCTGCTCTGGTGGCTACTCAAGCCCTTCTTTTTTTCCATTTAGTGTTCGAAGAGTATCCAATTGGGGTGTTGGAATAAATAAATATTTACCTGCCCAACGGTCACTTATTACTTGATTCTCGTAATGCCAATCGCCTTTCCACTTAAACTGCCGAACTAAGCACAACGAATCGAGAATATATACTCTCCCGAGTGTTTCTCCCATGCAACATTTTAAACGAAATCAATATGCTGGCAGATTGAATACACAAATAGTAGCAGGGGTGTTCTCGGTGTAAGTTGGCTTCTTGCATTCATTAATTTTAAATAAAAGAGACATGCTGGCTGACCTCTTGGATACAGTCCCCCGTTCGTGGCACTATTATGCGATTCCATTCGGAAATACGTAGCACAGCTACAGTAGACACCAGCGCAGGCAACACTTTTCTTTTGGGGGGAAACTCTGAGATCTGCATGAAATAAATAAATATTTGAGTACTCGAAAGGCTTCTAATTCTACTTCAATTATTTATGCGACTTTCTAGTGGTAGTTCTCAGGTTCCCACTGTACACAATGTATTTAATTCATACATATAAAAAGGGCCACGCAGTTGAAACTTTTTCTATTTTAAGTTTCCACTTTGGCCCGTGCAAACGCTTCGCTCCGATCCACGATTAGTCCAGGGGGATTGAGGGAACTGCCAAATCAAAATGAAATTGGAAATGGAAATGCAAGTGGAAACCGAAATCCAAGCGTTTTACAGAAACAAAACCATTTTCATAACTGGAGGCACAGGATTCTTGGGAAAAGGTAAATACTCAGCGAGATTCGGATACGAAATTGAAGCATTTTTCGCTCTTTTAGTCATCATTGAGAAGCTTCTGCGCACCACGGAGGTGAAGCGCATTTATTCGCTGATTAGGAAAAAGCGTGGACAGGACATACAGGACCGCATAGCCTTGTGGGAAAAAGAGCCGGTAAGCCATCATTTAAGCCATGAATACCCTCACATCAGTAATGCCAAATGGGGGCAAAGATTTTCGAGCTGCTCTTACAGTCAAAGCCTGAGGCTCTGGGTCGCGTAGTGCCCATCGCCGGAGATTGCCTGGAACCCGATTTGGGCATAAGCGACACGGACCGAAGGCTGCTCTCAGCAGAGGTGCAAATTGTCATTCATGGAGCAGCCACAGTGCGGTTCAACGAGCCGTTGCATGTGGCACTGGCCATCAACACTCGTGCCACGCGACTGATGGTGCAGCTGGCCAAGCAAATGCTGCAACTTGAGGCATTTGTTCATGTGTCGACGGCCTACGCCAACTGCGTGGTGGATCACATCGAGGAGAAATTTTACCCTGAGCTTCTGACAAGCAGCTCCGAAAAGGTGCTGGAGATGACTGACCAGCTGAGTGATCAACTGATCGACAACATGACCTGCGAGCTGCTCGGATCGTTTCCGAACACTTACACCTACACCAAGGCCCTGGGCGAGGATGTGATCCTGCGGGAGGCGGGCGATCTGCCCGTGTGTGTCTTCCGACCAGCCATAAGTGAGTGCTTGAGGGTTGCCATTGGAGGAGGACCTTCTAACAAAATGTTTTCCACAGTAATTGCCACTTCCAGGGAGCCCGTGGCGGGTTGGATTGACAATCTTTACGGGCCGATCGCCTTGTTGTACGGCGTCGCCTACGGGATCCTGCGCATTGCACTGGTCGATGTAAAGGCGCAGAACAGTGTGGTGCCAGTGGACTACTGTGCCAATGTGGCTTTGGCGAGTGCCTGGCAGACGGCTGCTGTGAGAACCGTGAGCTCTGCGCCCCCTCGGATCTACAACTTTGCGCCCAGTGAGGAGAACCTCTTGACTTATGGCGAGTTCAGGGACAAGACGCAGTCAATTGGCGAGAACTATGCAGTGTCGAAGATGATCTGGTATCCGTTCCTGCACTGCATGACCACTGCCTGGCTGTATCCCCTGGCTGCGTTCTTCTATCACACTCTGCCCGGCTTCGTGGTGGATCTGGCGCTACGTGCAGTGGGCCGAAAGCCGCGCCTCTTGCAAATATACCAGAAAATACACATAAACATGAAGCTGTTGAGGCCATTCACCTGCCGCAGCTGGAAGTTCGATGCGATGAACAGAGATCATCTGTGGCAATGCATGACGCCGCAGGATCGGGAGCTGTACCACTTTGACATGCTGGCTCTGGACTGGGATAACTATTTTATGCGTGCCCTGCGCGGCATGCGTGTCTACCTCTGCAAGGAGCCACCCACTCCCGCATCCATTGCCGAGGGTCAGCGGATATGGAGGAGGTAACTGCAAGTGACACTTCTAGGCATCCTTGAAGTTAACTTTAACCTCTGCTCTTTCACTTAGATTTCACCTGCTGCATCGCACGTTGCAGCTGATCCTTGTTGGCAGTGCTGCAGCTCTTATTTGGTGGCTTCTCAATCTCGTTGCATCCCTTTAAAACAAATACTTGAATCAATTCGAAAATATTTAAGCATTAAGCTAACTGGTACTCTATTTACATCCATTTGTACATATTTATGTATGCATTTATGTATCACTATGTAAAAGCCACAACACGCCAATCTTATGAGGGATGGCTCGAATGGGGCCTGGCTTCGAGTACGAGTATTACTGGGGCAGAGACTAGAGACTACAGAGCTCTCTTCGATTATATGCCTGGCGTGAAAACTCACCCTTAACTGCAAGGCCACACTGAAAGAAAGAGAGGGAGAGGGAGAGGGAGAGGGAGAAAGATTAAAAGTTTATATTCTTTCGTTTAAGCTCAGCCGTCTCTCCATCGATTTTAATGAGGCCAAATTTCTGCACCTTAAACCTTAAGCTAAAGCTAGAACCCTAAAATACTTAATAGATGCATTCATCAGCTTTTCAGACTGCGATACCTCTAAAAAAAATCCGTTTTTTTAAATGAATTAAACAATAGTTTTTAAGAAAAATTTTAAGCACTTATTTTATCAGAAAACTCGGTTTGGAGCATAAATAAAAACTTTAATTTTGTCGGGTAGTAAATAAAATGTTTAAATAATAGAATGTATTTTTTTTTATTAAATTTGTATGTCAAACTTAAAATCAGAGTAAGAAAAGAACTTCTTTACTCTTTATTTTATTCTTCTTTTATGTATTTTCTTATGCTTGAACCCATTTTTTTGTGTGATCTATGCACACAATGGACTAGAACGCGAATAACCTTGCTAAATCCAATTGAAAATTCAAGCAAGTATGCAAGTATTATTAACACTGGTGAAATAATACCATAAGTATCGTTTTACTCTCATCTCTAATAGCTTATTTTTCATAGCACGTAGCACATGCGAGATAAAAAATTTTATGAATTAATATTTTATAAGCCATACACAAGGTCAATGGTTATTTTCAATGCTGAGATGTCAAAGGTGAGAAATTATGTACATGTATTATGTATTATGTATTACGGTTCTGAAACGTGCTCCGAATCCATCGATATATGCGATATGACTCATGTGCTTCCGGTGCACCGAAGACGCAGAAAAGCGCAAGAAAAAGTAACATAAATTGGATTAAGAATTGAATACTCTACAATATCTATGCAGTTAATTGCTTCCGGCGGGAACCGAACACTTTGTAAGTCTATTCAAAGATAAATTTTCGTCACAAATATGGACTTGTTAAAAAACTAGCCATTAAACATATTCAGAGGTCAGTTTTTTAATTTCAAACTCACAAACAACTTTTTAATACCTGTCTGAATCAAGAATTTTGTAAAACATTTACTTAAATTGGTCGATTTAGCAATTTTTGCACTTTAACTTCATAAAAAAAATCAGTTTTCCGAAAACCTTATATTGTTCGTAGCAAACAGCTGACTTTAACAGCTGTTATCTTAACAGTGGTGCGCACTGTTAATTTTCTGGGTATGTTACATTACGGACTGATGTTATCCCTATGTATATCTTCTAAAAAAATATTACTTTTTTGACTTTTGACAAATGAGTTTCGTCCAGAAAAAGTGGTCAAATGCCCCATAGTGCGGTGTGAATGTTTCATATTGGATTCCATGCGAATAATTTCTTGTAATGTTCATTTCAGACTGAAGTGATTGTATTTTTCATTGCCCTGGCAATGGGACAGGTTGAGTCAGCCCCAATGTGTTCAGTATGTGCTTGCTTAATCAATATCGAAATCGATGGCAATGTGACTGCGGATTGCTCAAATCTGCCAAGACTGGACTTTGAATGTTTGGCAGAGTTGCAGCCACACACCCTGAAGCTATCTGGCAATGGTTTGGAGGAAGTCCCATCAAACCTCAATATGACGGGGTTTAAAAACCTAAAGCACCTCGATCTGTCCGAAAACAAGATTGGAAGGCTATCCAGCTGGAACTTTGGATCAATGGTTGGTCTGGTAAGAATAAACCTTAGCGGAAACCAACTCACAGAGCTGCCCCGATCTATTGCAAAAATGAAAGAAATTGATGTGAGCAACAACCAACTCACCGACATCTACAGCATCATAGGCTTGGTAAACATTGTCGCAATAGTCAAAGGAAATCCAATAAAATGCAACTGCACATCTCCGAAAGTGAAGAGGATATATGAAAAGGTTTGTGTAGTGTGAGAACATATTTCCAAGCATTAATAATGATTTATTTATTTATCAATTAGAAAAAAAATGTTACTCTGGAATGCATTTATGGCGATTCGGAAGTTCCGCGCCCCTTACCAACCCAGTGCCGAAGTGACATCATCGAAAATGTAACTCCGTGGAATATTTGGATCTTTCTACTTTCCATCATTGTAATCGTCGTTTGCATCATTAAGCACTGCAAATGTCAGGTTTGCTGTGACAAAAATAATTCAAAGACGTTGATCAAGGGGCAAAGCAACGACATTGTCTCAGACGTGGAGTAATTTGTGAAGAAAGGGAATCGCTGCCAATCGTAACATATCTAATTGTAACACTTAAAACGATGCATTTAGCCGAAGGTTTTCATTGTGTACTGTTCTTACATACATATGTATGTATACATACTTTTATTCGCACATTCTTACGCACGGCAGCGGACGCTTCTCTCCAACTAGCTCCAAATAAATTATTATCTTTAAAACCAAATTTGCCCAAGCCAAATGTTTCTGTTAAAAAAAAATAATATTAGTTTTTCCCCTGTAGGAATCATAACTGAGGTACTCACATCCCATTGCCGATGCCCATTATCCTTTGTTTAAAATCACATCACTCAAAGCGTTTTAGAACTTGGTCATTTTATTTCAAAAGTCAGCCACATACTGATTTCAGCGCATTCTATGCTCACTCAACCGAACTGACTCAACTTCAAAATATAACGAGAAGGGACGTGTGAGACGCTTCTTACGCGCCACAACTTTTATACCCGGCACTCAGTACTACATCTGCAACTTAGCGGTTATTTGTCAAATTTTACATTTTTTCTTCATCTGTCATCTACATCAACAACACTGCCCACGCCAACACGCTCCTTTAGCTCGCCACCCTCCCCTAGAGCCAAAAACTGCAGAGTCAGGGCAGAGGCAGCGGCAGAGGCAGTGGCAGAGACGTGTCAGGGGTAGAGGCCATAAACAGCGCGAAGCAGAGTGTGAATGCTGCGGGACGGGGTGGGTTTGGCCACTGAAAATTAATTTCTTCATTGTGGCTATAATAATGATCCAATCAAATCCCAATTTAGTGATATGATAGATATGGTCATTCCCTACGGAACGGCGTTTTTAGTTTTCTGTTATCTTCAAAATTGTAGATTTAAGAGGTTTTCGCCCTTTTGCGGGGGCGGAAGGGGGCGGGGCTCATTTTTGAAATACACTGGTTGTGTGAGCATACAGCAGTCTGGTGCCAAAATTTGGTGGCTCTAGCTCTTATAGTCTCTGAGAACTAGCCGACAAACAAGACGGACGGACGGACGGACGGACAGACAGACATGGCTCAATCGACTCGGCTATTGATGCTGATCAAGAATATATATACTTTATGGGGTCGGAAACGTTTCCTTCTGTGCGTTACATACAACCGTTATCCGCACAAATACAATATACCCTATTTACTCTTCGAGCACCGGGTATAAAAATACTTTTGTTATGACGAACAGAAGGAAGTACATAATACATTAGTACTGTACATCTACATATATGAAAAGGCTACTGATAAGTCGACTTTAAATAAGAAAATTAATAAGTCAATTCAACTGCAGCTAAGCTGTTTGCGACTGTTGCGAAATTGATAACGCTCGACACTCGACAGCCACAGATCTTTGGTCAAATAATCTCAAAATACAAATTATTCGTCATTTCGCTATGCAAATGGGCCAAAGTTTGTGCTTCACTTGTCTTATTTGATTTAAGGTAGAAGCAAACAGAGCACTTACCAACTTGTAGCACAAAGCTTGGAAATGTATAAAACTTTTTAAATCTGTTAGGAAAACCAATCTGAAAAAATTCTTACTTCTCATATTTGTATATCATTTCAACAAATACTAAGTGATATTTTTAGGCTTACCAACTGCTGGATGGTTTTTTAATTGGAAATCTTCCACATAAATTATTTTTAGTTTTTGTTTCATACCGATTTTCCTTCTTTATTACTGAGTATGGTAAGTTTGCGACTTGTAATATAACGACCATAAAGATCGATATATGTACTTGTGGTCTCAATAGCTTTTGCTCCTAAAGCAACTGTCCCTGGACTTATGTAAACATCGATAACACAAATAGAATATTTGTTTAACAAGCGGACAAATTATTCAGTTTTGCTAGTTGCTAGATTTTGTGGTTCTGAGATTCCTTTTTTCGGATGCTTTCTGAGTGCTTATTATACGAAATAGTCGATACGATAGTTGATCACGATATACGATAGTAAAGGAAAGACTATCGTTCGATTGCACAACCCTAAGCCTATAACCAGATTACTAAAAATTTCTACAAAAATAGTCAAAATTTAGATTTTACATCATATTCAAAAAGGAAAAAACAAGCAACACATTCGGATAAAGAAAGCTGCCAGCTAATATGTGAGCAAATAAGTGAAACCAATATACCAGCTCGTATCAGTTGCTTTTCTTTTGCGATTTTCTTCGTTTTTGCCAGTCATCGTTGTCTCTTCTCAACTCAAGCACCGGTACCCGCAATAGGTAAAAGCTAGAAAAGTCACACGGTGTCTCGGGCGATGTCTCTCCCGAGTCTCTTCTCGTTTTTGGAATCCTCTAGAATCGCCAAAGCGATTCAGCCATTTAAAGTCAGTCAGATAATAATGTACGTTTGTGCATACATACATACATATGGTATGTATTTTCATCACACTTTCGTTATCGGTTCCGTCTGGACGTTGATATGCAATGACTGCACCATCAAGTGGCCCATGCGACACCAAGCCAAAGCCTAACGTTCGCATATACAGTAAGCACACATATTATTCGCACACCACCTTCACCCTAGTTTGAACACCTATAACTTGGCGTACGGTCAACGTAAACCGATTTCCATTTGGTCATAATTCGAAGTTAAACTTGACCCATCCCAAAAAAATTACACAAAATTTAATATTTTTGCTTCTGTATCTGTGGAGAAAATAGGGCATGATTTACTCAAAATATTAGCATCAAAATCAATTCAAGAAGTTTAAGTACACAGAGCTTAGCCATTCGGTTATCCGGGATTCGTATCAAGTATCCGGTATCTGGCACTACACTCCCCCTTAATCAAGATAAGGAGGAAACACGTATGCCAATGGCCACTTGCAAGCTCAGAATAAAAGAGTACCATACCTTTAAAACAAACAACAGATGGCAAATGGTCTCGGGTTGTCGCATCACCCGACAAACGTGGCCAGATATCTCGAAAAAACGCACCGCTGAACTATGCAAACTCAGCAGACATAGGTGCAGCGTAGTCATTCGCTCTCTTACTGGGCATTGGCTGATAGGCAACCACGCAAAGCTGTAGAGACGAGGATGAGGAGGAGACAGTAGAACATCTGTTCTGCTCCTGCCCGGCTCTCAGTAGAAGGAGGCTAAGATATCTGGGCTCACCTTTTCTTAACGACATTTCACAAATGGCTACTATGGGCCCCAGGAAGATAGCAAACTTTGTGAGAGCATCTGGATTGGAGCACGGTTGACACTATGGCAAACGGGAGGAGAAGAGGAAAAGATCCAAGCGAAATCACAACGGGCCGAAACCGGCCTAAGTGTGTGGGGATTTTGAAATTCCGACAACCGCCTCAACCTAACCTAACCTAACATCCGGTATCCAGATCCGTGCAGTTTTCTATTTTAAAAGCAACCTGCAACCTTTATCTTAAAATTGAATGGCCCTTCATCTTGTGCTGTTGGTCGTCGCATTGCACAAAAACTTTGACACTTCCTCTTAATCTCTCAGCTAAAAAAGTGGTAATACTTGACCGTTGCAGATCACTGGATTTATGCAATCAATCTGAGATCAATGGACTGAGTCACTTTAGAATCGTTTGAAGAATCGCACATGCATAAAAGTATATGCAGATCTAATGGAGAGAATAGCACCGCAGACAGACTGTGTCAAGTTGTTTTATATTATTATTTTTTGGTGTGCCTATGCACAGCTTTAAAGACAGGTAAGCCTCTTCGTAGCACTTTCTGGACTGATTAGGAAACACAAAAATGACCACCTTTGGCGGGGCCTTAGCAAAGATTGTGCATGTGGTTTTTTTGTTTTCCCCGCGATTAATTAATATCAAAAAACCATAAATTTCTGTCATATATGTACATGTCTACAGATTGGACTTCTTTTTATTTTTAGGATGGCAATAATACTTGTTTTTGTCTTCACTACTTTGGTGGTAGCTGCTGGAGCAAAATATTACAAAAGGGTTGACGAGTGGACGGATACGAAATGTGGCTGCCCGATCAAAATCAGCTTCGATCTCTATGTAAATGCAGATTGCTCAAATCTGCCAAGACTGGACTTTGAATGTTTGGCAGAGTTGCAGCCACACACCCTGAAGCTATCTGGCAATGGTTTGGAGGAAGTCCCATCAAACCTCAATATGACGGGGTTTAAAAACCTAAAGCACCTCGATCTGTCCGAAAACAAGATTGGAAGGCTATCCAGCTGGAACTTTGGATCAATGGTTGGTCTGGTAAGAGTAAACCTTAGCGGAAACCAACTCACAGAGCTGCCCCGATCTATTGCAAAAATGAAAGAAATTGATGTGAGCAACAACCAACTCACCGACATCTACAGCATCATAGGCTTGGTAAACATTGTCGCAATAGTCAAAGGAAATCCAATAAAATGCAACTGCACATCTCCAAAAGTGAAGAGGATATATGAAACGGTTTGTGTAGTGTGAGAACATATTTCCAAGCATTAATAATGATTTATTTCTTTATCAATTAGAAAAAAAATGTTACTCTGGAATGCATTTATGGCGATTCGGAAGTTCCCCGCCCCTTACCAACCCAGTGCCGAAGTGACATCATCGAAAAGGTAACTCCGTGGAATATTTGGATCTTTCTACTTTCCATCATTGTAATCGTCGTTTGCATCATTAAGCACTGCAAATGTCAGGTTTGCTGTGACAAAAATAATTCAAAGACGATGATCAAGGGGCAAAGCAACGACAATGTCTCAGACGTGGTGCAATTTGTAAAGGAAGGGAATCGCTGCCAATCGTAACATATCTAATTGTAACACTTAAAACTATGTGCTTATGTACATATACATACTTACATATTCTCACGCACGGCAGCGGTCGCTTCTCTCCATTGAGCTGCTCTCTCGCGCTCTAACTATTAGTAATTTCACTATGGGCTTAGCCGCACCCCGAACCATGGTGAATTTACAAACTGTAAATTGCTGAGGACAGCTATTGTAACAGCTAGCTTAACACAAGTATTAAATAAATGCAGCCAACTCATAGTAACGAATTTAAGATCATTCTGCAAAACGAATGTCAATGTCGATGGTGTGCGACACCAGTCATGGCAAGCCATCCGCGGTAATAAGGTATGGATCATAAGCGGACTCACCGATTTCCATCCGATCAAGGGTCCTGGTGAAGGCGCCCATTGAGCGTTCAGGATCGCACACCGGGGCAGGCCGATCTCTGTGCCCCTTCAATTGGCGCCCCCTGGCGACAAAGTTCCTAAGATTTCCGTTCATACCGTTTAGCCTGTGTCCCGCTTTGATGGTATCTGACACAAGCTGGGAGCGATGGAAGTACAATAAAATCACTCAATGTTGTTGACTCAATGTTAAATCTTGAAATGTTAAATGTACGCTGCTGAATTGTCTTCTTTGTTTAAACATTTCTTAGCCCTGGACATGCTACATCAGGAGCAACGAAAGTAGGTCAATCTGCCTCCTCATTATCGTGGCTGTTGTTGTTTCGGCTCTCATTTGTCCTTGATGTTGAATGGCTGCAACATGAAAGCAAAAAGATGTGCTATGATTTTGTTTGTTTTTATTATTTACTTATTATTATTTGTTTACTTACTATTATTATTACTTATTTGTATTATTAGTACTTATTATGTAGTATAAAAAAACACAGAAAACAACAAATAAAAACGCTGAGTTTTTCGTGCACCCGAAATATACTTTACAAATTCGATTTTGAATTTTGATTGGTTGAAAGTTGAAAACGCGTAAAAAGTCGGAAAAAGTATTAAAAGTATTTGTTTCCGATATAGAATTTCAAAGTACTTGGCAGGAAATAAGAAGAATCTTTAATATTTAGATCTTCAAGACAATACGTACTTGATTTAGAGCAATACAGTTGAGAGGGAAAACAATAATTAAATTTAAAAATAATTTTTAAATTGAATTTTATTGAAAACTCACACTCACACTAGATATGTACAGTTGCGGCGAAAATAATAGCACCGCGTGGTACAACAGTCTTTATTGTTTAACAAAATGGGTTCCATACAACATTTTTTGCACTTTGAAGTAATATAAAGGAGGTTGAGATGTCTCCTATCTGAGAGAAGTGTCCTTACTCTTACAACTTTTGCGGCTCTCAATTATTTAGGCAATTTTTTGAAAAAGAAGCGAAATTGAACGGCAACAAAAATGGCACCAAAATTTGTATATCATAAAAACTTTTACTTTTCCGAGCTTTTTGATATATTATGTTTTAAATTGATATAATATCCGGTAGCTTAAGTCGTTTATAAACAGACAGTTACAAAATATTAGTTTTTATGGGTAGTCGAAAGCACTTTAGGGAAGAAAAAAGCCAAACTTTAACTCCAAAAGAAGTTTGTATCTAAGTTAAGTTCGAATTCATGTATGTATGTATGTACATATAGTAGTTCTGATTGATTCGGTACTTTATTGGGCTAAAATGGAAGTTCTTCGCTCGAAGGTAGGTCCGATTGGAGACCTGACAATAAACCCTAACTTTTAATATTTTTTGAAAATCTTAAGTTAATTCGAACTACACTGAATTCTACTTAGCGGTCTGCTCAAACTCCCTGACACAATTTTCCCTTGCGCAAAGTGGGTCATGCCAAGTGACGTTCGTTGCCTTTGCCGGTTGACCCATTTGTTTGCAGAGTTGCAAATGCTGCCAAGGGTGCCTGCCGTGTCGAGGTTTGGTTTGGTCCAAATTCGGGGTAAGTTTTGGGGGTTAATTTGATTTGATTGTTTTCTGTTGTTTACGCTGTTTATGGGGTGGGGGAGTGGGATGCCAATTGTTTGACTCTGACAGCTGGCCGCAGCAGCTCTCTCCCCGCCCCACCCAATCGCAACGAGACATTTATTTGTCTATTACTGCGTATCGATGTTTGTCTAGTGCCCATATTTGTGTATTGTCCAAACAAACGTCTTGCATCTGAGCAGCAAGACAATGAAAACTGTTGTCTGTTTTTCCACCAGAATTTATGAGCCAATGTCAACAGCACGCACAGTCGGAGTGCCAGTCCCAGTCTCCCAACCCGAGCATGGAATGGCAATTGAATCGTCCATTGGTGAAATCAACCGTCCAAGGAAAGTTTCTGTCAGGTGAATAATGTCCGATGTCCGCTGTCCGCTGTCCGATGTCCGCTCTCCGCTATCCGCTTGACCCCAGCCATGTAGGCTAGAGGTGCTGGAACCGGTTGTCAAAACTGAGACTCTGGACATGCTTTTTTGTCAGTCAGTCTGTTCAGACTGCTGCACATGACATAAATTTGTATCTGCAGCCGATAGTGAGTCTTGTAATGGCAGCATGTAGCTTGTATCGCTGATCATCTTTGTCTACAATTTATGCTTCCTGCTGACAAAAGCCTCGGCATCCACAGCCACATCCACAGCCACATTCACAACCCCATCCTCATGTCCAAGTCGGTGCTGACATGTTCACATCAATCACACGACGACCCTGCTGGCCGTTTGTAACTTGATTTTCCATATCATACCCTAACCCAAGCCGACCTGCTGGATGTCAAACAGAAGATACTCCAAACAGCGAACAGGTAAACATTCTAATGATCCAAACACGCAACTCAAAATGTCATAGAGTACGGGTAGGAGTAGGAGAGTGGGAGTGGGTGTAGCAGGAGTTAATGTTGTAGCTGGAATCAGAGTCTGAAGATTTCTGAATGTGGAGTGGCGCACTCAAGGGCGATTTTCATTTTCCGCCATCCGCCATCTGCGACTTGCGACTTGGGGTTTTGTGTGTGTTTGTGTTCGGTGTGTTTGTTTGCTGGCAACTGACAGCTTTTGATGGACATCTCGACGCAGTGTCGGTGGCATGTCCACATCAACATCCATGTGCAGGCTCATGTCCATGGCCATGATTCCACGTCAAGTGCCCCCGTCATGCTGGCAAATTTGCCCAGCTTGACAGGTGCTGCCCTGGACACTGTGGGGGTGAGGACAGGCGGCTCTAATTAGTGCTCAGCCTTGGCTAAGATGGGGTTGATTGCGCATTAGTGGAAGGAAGTTCCCAAAAATATACATATGAAACTTTGAAATTCTGCAGGGATCTTGGGCATTGAATCTGTGGTGCATCATCTTGCAGCGATCGTGGCAATTTCAAGTTGATTTCTGTTCAACAAAGCCCTTCCATTGTGGCACCTACAACCTACCCCTTCCCCTGCCCTACCCCTCATACTCATATCTACTGCCACTCATACCTATGGCTTTAGCTAGGCAAAAGCGTAATTGAATGGAACGGAATGACATACATATTTTCGAAATCCGGTTTCGAAGGCAATCCAATCACACTCAAACAGATCTATGTATGTACATATGTATAGGCATACATACATACATTAATGTACATTAATGATAAAGGAGAGAATTCGAAATGAAAATACGAAATAACAGCGGACAGCGCTGAAATGCAGCGGATATAATAATAAGATGCTGTGTCTCATTACAACTTTACAAAGAAATCCCAAAAATCCGGTTTAATTTTCATAAAATTCCAATTAAATTACCAGCGCTCTTGTGTGCTGAAGGGCGAAGGGTACAGAGAGCGGTACAGAGAGAGAGAGAGAGGGAGAGAGACATAACATCAAGTGCAACAGCTGCTCGCTCTGCTGTTCAGAACTTTGTTGGAAACCAATGGAGCCAACCCACCCCCATGACACCATACATTGGATCTGTTATGCTAAAAATGAGGCCGCTGTTGGCTAACAGAACCGTTCCCGTTCTAATTGTTTACAGTGCGCACGCTCTCTTACACGCTCTGTTACGTTACACCGCTGGTCTTACAGCTGTTATCGCTCTCACATAATTCTCTGGGCGACTCGACTCTCTTGCGCTCTCAACTGGTTGACCTATTTTCCAGTTTGGGTAATGTGTCAGTGTGCATGTGTGTGTGTGTGTGTAAGCATTTGCTTTCCTGTATCTGTATCTGTGCATTGCCTTCTGGTATCTGCATCTCACTCTCTCTGCCCCATCTAATGCCGATGCTTTGTTTTGGTTTTGCCTTTTGCGTTTCTTTTGCTTGTTTTGTAACCTCACGGATTCACGTATTGCATTCACATTTACATTTACATTCACTTGAGCGATGCGATGCTGCTGCTGCCTTTTCGTAACTGCGTATTCATTGTAGCTCTGGCAACGCACTGTTGACTCCATTCGTTGTTGTTGCTGCTGCTTTGGAATTTTCACTAGAGAAATGATTAATTGAATTTGTCAGATGGTTCATCTTTGCACTTGGCCGCCGTTTTCTGCTGCTGCATGTGTGTGTGTGCGTGTGCCCCTACGGGTTTCCTATAGGTTTTTCTTGAAGCATTATCAGTTCTTTTGAGGCTTTTCTTTGGCCACTTCATCACCAGATTACAATATGCGGACTGCTCCTATCGCATTTGCTGTCCTGCCTCTCCGTTTTAACTGTACTTTGGTTAAATGGTTCCTGCAATCAGGATTTTGACCTCCCCCCAGACAAGATCAAAACTAAATACGCAGCGAACTTGTTCGAGAATGACGTCTCAAAATGCTGGTGGCATGAAAATCCCTTAAATCCACCCCGAAACTCGAAATCAGATAAGGGGAAAAACTGGCAACAATAACAACTACGCAAATCCATGGATGTTGGATGAAGTTTGGAAGTTGATTGAAGTCGCAGAAGTGTGTGTACACCCCACGCCCCAGAGGAATGGAAGATACCCCTGCCACTACACAACAAAATGGTATACATACATACATACATATGAATGTACTATGCCTACAGAGGTCATTCCAAAGGCAACAACAACGCAACATAACAGCCAACACACAATACAGTACATACTCGTGCAACGTAGCAGCAGTGCGGCCCCCAAAAATACCAAGAATACGAATAACAACAGCAACAGCATGGTATCCATGTATGCCCAAGCGATGTAAACAAAATCGAATGAATATCAAAGCATTAACAGCTGTGAGCTACGCGAAGAGAGTGAGAGAGAGAGTGCCAGTGAGAGAGCGCCAAACACAACACAGACACAAAACTTCTCACAAGCGCGCGGCTCTCTTTAACTGTTAAATTCTGTGACGTTGCAGACCAGAAAACCGGCCGGCGCTTGAACATTGCCCTACAATAACATCGCTTGGCATATGAAACAGAAACGAGAAGAAGGGTAGGAAACTGATGAGCGAAACTAACTGTTAAATAATGCAAAGTAAATTATTTCTTATAATCAAACTTCACGAATGATTCCATTTTGACACTGTGCCATTAGGTTTAATCCCAAGATATCTATAATTATTTTGTTAATTAAACAGCAAAATGTACATCTGTTAGCTCAGGCACACTCTGCACTCTGTAAATTGTTTAACAAAATGTATCTGAAGGGCAGCAGAGAATGTGAGCGCCGAACATGTTTGGCTCTCTCTCTCGTTTGTTTTGCTCAACAGCTGTTTGTTGCTCTGGCTCCACTCTGTTATTGATAATACAGAGCGAAACGCAAGCACACGCACACACACACAGCCACGCGGACAGTTATGCGGGCTCTGTTGACAAGTGTCTGAGTTTTTTTTTTACTGCGTAGTATATTTCTTTTTTGGGCCAACCAACGACTACGTCGGCGCTGCCACCTCCTGGCGATGGCGTCATAGATACAGATACGGGGGATAGCCAGCAAGCAGAGAGCTAGAGAGAGAGAGGCCGCTGGCTGCTGATAAGCGTTCGCTCCAGCAACTGCGTCGCGTTGGCAAAAACCACATACAGTATCTGTGGGTTATTGTATGTGGAAATCTACCCAGGCAAATGATTGACATGAAAAATCCTTACTGGGTCGTGTCTGTTTCCCTCTTGGGGTGTGATTACAGCGATTGTTCGTTGGTGCCGCTGTTAACCAAGTCACCAATGCATTTCTAACAGTTTTATGCTGGCTCACACACACACAGTCAGACACACGCTCCACAAATTTATGTATACGTATGTTGTTTTGCTTTTCCAAGCAGGTAGATAGATCCGATAGATACAGATACGTTTGTACATAACAGAGAGGCAGAGAGAGAGCGAACACAGCAGAGCGAAAGAGAGACAGAAGTATCTGTGAGTGTGTGTTTGTGTTTGTGAGTAACTGTAACTCGCCGTTCGTTCGCCGTTGGCCCGTTCGCTCGCTCGCTCGCGTCAGTCATCAAAACGAAACTCTCGGGTGCAGACGATAAGCGCTTGCGAGAATTCATTTTGTGTCCGTGTACGCCAAACAATAACAACCCACTCCACTCCAATCCACTCCCCCCCAAAAAAGATATGTGTATTTTCAACAATAGCCACAGTCATAAAACAGTATAAAACAAAAACAATCGACACAGTGCGTGCGTGTGTGTGTTTGAGTGTTTGTCTTGCTGTTGTCCAGCAATCAATCGCCGAAGTCGCAAAGTCAAAGAGTCCAAAGAGTCGCCACGGAAAAACAAAACACAGCACAGCCCAGCACAGCAACACAACAAATCAGTGCAGCAGCCCGCGAGAAGTGCATCCATATTGCTCTCTGGCGAGTGTCGTCTCTGTGTGTGGGTGTCTCTGCATCTAAATCTCTGCCGCCCTGTCGGTGTGTTTGAGTGTGTGTGTCTGTGTGCCTGAGTGTCGGAGAAAAACTCGAGAAAAAGTGAAACGACCGGCGAGCAGCGAAAGCAGCGCGAAAGCAAAGAGCAGTAATAAGCATCCAGCAAACAAAAGAAAAATCTACGATAAAGTGTGTGAGAACTACGGGAAAAAGCTTCAATTTTATGTGAGCACCAACCAGCACCAATCATTCCCCTCACCTGATTGACCGATTGACTGATTGAGACTCCCCCCAACAGCGTGTTAGCCCCCAAACTGACGTTCAAAGCGGCCAAAATTGGATTATGCTCAGGCACAAACGCAACTGCCACGCCATTCAGACGCCCAGCGACGACGAGCATGTGAAACTAAAGACGAGTGGTGCCCCGATTGATGCACTGCATCCACTCCCAACCCAATCGCAGTCACTGTCATCCTCCTCGCTGCTGCTGCTGCCGCTACTCCCGCTCATCCTGCAGCGCCTGCAGAACAATCAGCGCCTGAATCAACGCGTCACCTTCTCCCTGGAGCTGTACCACAAGAACGTGATCAAGAAATTGCCCGCCCTCAAGCAGCTCGAGGTATACAAGCTGACCAAAAACATCTCACAGACTTAAGTTCCCCCAAGCCCCATCCAAAATTCAAAGCAAAAACTCCAACAAAAGACCAGAAAAGTGCAAAGTAAAGGAAAGTGAACGTGAAACATACGGAAAAGTGCAAAAATTAAAATCGAGTGCAATAAGTGCAAGGAAAAAGTGTGTCCCACCCAGTGCGGAAAATGTGGCGAGTTAGCAAAGCTAAAATCTGGCACTGAGTTTGTAGAAACAGCACAAAAAGAAGAGTTAGAATTCGGTTCCAAGCGGATCTTGAATCAAAGTTTAAAGCAACAAAAAGAAAAACAATAACGCAGTTTGCGGGATTAAGTAATCCCGTAGAATTGAGATTTTCGAGAGAGAGAAATCGCCAGAAAAGCAACGTACAAAAATGTCCACCGGTCGTCGTTTGGCAAAACGCTCAATCATTGGCACCAAGGTGTGCGCCCCGGGTCCCGAGGGACTCCTGTATTCGGGCGTCATCGTCGATGTGAAGACGCCTCCGTCGTATATGTCGGGCAAGGCTCTGGCACCGCTGTCACCGCCACCGCCGCCGCCGCCCACCTTCCTGGCCCCCGGGGAGCCACAGCTGAACGCGGACACGCGCTATCTCGTCCGTTTCGATTTCAAAACGCAGCAGCTTCCGATGCAACACGCTGCCCCGTCGACAGTGTCCGCGTCCTCGTCATCGTCTACGTCCACGTCCCCTTCGGACGCATCGGTCATCGTGGAGGCCCGCCGGGTCGCCAGCGTGCACATCAGTCCGGCCCAGGCTCTGCGCCGGAACGCCATGATTAAGGAGTTCCGCGAATCGGATCTTATTGGACCCGGCTTCCGCTCGATTATGGGCATACAGCTGCAGCCCGGCCAGCGAGTTTTTCTCACCTACAACGGACGCGAGCAGAGCGGCGATGTGGTGGAGCACGATGCCAGCAAGGACGAGGTGGTTGTCAAGATAACCACAGTTGGAAATGAGGTGAGTCGAGTCGGGTCGGGTCGGGTCGGGTGTGTGGGTGCCACTGCAATTGCAGCTGGCAGTGGCAGAGACGGAGGCAGCTCTGTCATCATTGTGCGACGCCAAAGTATGTCAAGGTTGGCTCTGCCCCATCCCCAACATGGCTGGGGCGCGCAGCATACACACATACAATATCTATGCTGTATCTATGTACAGGCGCAGGCATATTCGGAGCATATATGTACAGCATGCAGCAGCAGCCCCAGAACCTACACCAAGTACCTATGTACATAGAACTAGTGCGGGGTGCATGGGGGGACTTCTATGTGCAATCACGTTCTATGTGGCACGACGAAAAAACCAAAAAACAACTCGAAAAAATGCTTGTCGAGGGTCGCATTCTGCTTTTTGGCACGTAATTGGGTTACTCTCTGGGTTGGCCTTCTTGGACATGTACACCCGACACACATTTCGATACGTGGGGCAGAGGCTCCTTGAAGGATGGTCGTGGGTTGGTGGGAGCTTGCCACAAAATCTAATTAGCTTTGAGCTAGCTTCTGCTGCCACATAATCCTTCTCCCCCACAAGCACATTGATAGATACAGATACAGATACAGGCAATGCCCCCTTGCCGTTGCGTCACTCGTCGAATCGTTGAACTGATCCGCAAACAAAATGCACGAGTAGATCAGGAACAAAATTAATAATAAATAAACGGCTATGAAAACGAATTCGGGAGTGAAATATCGAGTCACGAGTCCCACATATGCGAAGCGAATCCGATTCGAGTGCGAACCCAAAGAATTTCAAATCGTCAGAACAGATCCGATCCGAACCGATCCGATCCGATCGTTTGCTCCCCAATGACGACGACGACAACGAATACGAATACGAATACGACTATGATGTGGCGGCTGATGTTGGCGATGATGATGTCGTAATGAAAATTTGTTTAGAATTTAGTTTCGTGAAAGAATTTGTTGAACGTGAGATAAAAATTGTAGGAGAGCGCCCACAACAAGCAAACTAAAAAGGGGGAAATGCGCTACAATTTCAGGGCTAAATAGAGATGTGTACGCTTTACAGATACTTAATTATATAGATTAATTCCACTCCCGGTGCGAGTCTGTTTGCCGCGCCCTAACAATCACAGCGAGAGAGAGGGAGAGGCAGACACAGATCAGATGAACTTTTTGAATTGCGTCATAAGTCGGGGCATACAGCCACAGCCACAGAGCTACAGCTACAGATGCAGCTACAGATGATGTGTATGAATAGCCGGCTGAATGTAGATGGCAAAGATAGTTAGATACATGAGCGAAACACATGCATCTTGGAGATACATTGAGACTGAGGCCCAGGCCAAAAGGCAAGCGGTTTGCCGGCTGACTGCGCTCCAGAGAGAAAGAGAGGGGACGAGATAGCGCTCTTACCGGCATCAAGCTGTGCTCTCCTCTCTTCTCACTTACCATCTGTATCCATTTGTATCTCTCTCTCTCTCTCTCTCGCTGGTTCCCTATGCTCCCTCCCATCTGGTTCCCATTGCATTTGGTTTTTGTTTTTGTGCCTTCTGCTTTCCCTTTGCCTTGCAGTTGCTGTTGTGTGCTTCCACTCTCAACTAATAATCGCTTAAAAACATTTGTAATTGCTGCATTCTACGAAGCGAGATACAAACGCAAAGATACAAGCACGCCAGTTACAGATACAGATACACAGCTACAGATACACGTTCGGATAGACGGACTTCAATGCCAAGTCAACTGCCGCGTATCTTTTCCGTGCGGCCAGTCAATAAATTTGTCAGCTCTAGCTCTCTGCTCTGCCAGATGTGTGGGCTTGTCTCCGGCTCGATGTCGGACCCATTGTACGACCCGCAAGATACAGCTACAGATACCGATACTACGATACTGCCATACTGCGGCTTGGATCAGGTCTGATGTGTTGCCCAAAATGGAAAACGCTGAAAAATGTATTGTAGTTTTTTGTTTGCTTTTACGACTTGAAGCCGACTTGAAAAGCCTCCAATTTTCGACTCAAATCTTTTGGCATAATCAGCTATGGAAATGTAAAGCGAGGGCCCACTACCCCCCAGCAAACCATCTGCTCCATGACCTCATCATTAGCCACCAAAATTCGACAAAAAATAACTGGAAAAGTGAGGAAGAAGAGACTCCGGACTCCGGACTCCACTTCGTTGTAAGTCAATCAACAATTGGTTGAACATTTTTTGTTGTTGTGCGGCGGCTGGTTTTTGTAATTGAAAATGAAACTGGCAGGGGGATGGGCATGGTAGGGGGCAGGGGGTTGGGGGAGTGGGGAGGTTATTTGTTACATCTATCAATAGTTTTGTCCTCGCTGGCATGTGATGGTCACGTGTGTGTGTGTGCGTGCGGGGTTTGGCTCCAACACGACAAAAACCCAAAAATTTGTTTTTCGGTTCAACTTGAGCAATTGCCTTTTGTTTAGATACAAACACAGTCAGAGGAGGGGGAAACCAGTTGGAGAGCATTTTATTTGTTGTATGTTTTTGTTGTGTTTGCCTCGGAAACGTGAGGCAATTAATTCTAAGGTTATTCCAGCAACGAGAAACTTGTTGCACGCATTTCCAACGCCATCTTTCAGTCCCATTACCATTTACCATTTACCATTTCCATTCGCATTTCAATTACAATGAGGTATAATTGTCGGGCCATGAATCAAATGTCCGGCAGGACTCTAGTACGTTCTCCTCCTGCCAAGTGCCCGGGCAGCATATAATTTGCAGGTCCATTTAATGGAGGGCGCATGGCGCAAGAATTAAGCTCGAATGCCAGCCAAAATGTCGGGAATCATTTGTCAGTTCAGTTCAGGTCTGTGGTTGGCCCCTCAAGACGAGTAGCAGTTACATGCTTCCCCCTCACTTCCGCATTTTCAGGGCCTGGCCGGACCGGGACCAGTAATTTGTATGTAGTTTCCTCTCGGCTGCCCGGCTTTTGCATTTAAAAAGAAATTCATTTTAATGACATTGAAATTGACATCGCTCCGTGATTTTGTACCGCACACGCAACTTCTCCTCTCCTCGCCTCTCCTCTGTTTGTTTTTTATTTATTTTTGGGCAGCAGCTTTCTGTTTTCTGGGTTACCCCATTTCTCTCTTTTTACTTTCATCGCTTTTTGGCAATTAATTAACGTGTCTGTGGGTTTGTTTTGGCCTCTCACTTTTCGGGCTGCGACCCATTTTGCGACTGCATTTTGACCAGGTGAACGGCAATGACAGTGGCAGTGATTTTTTTTTATTTTTTTGGCACGCTGGAAGTTTTTTTCTGTTCCAAAATAAATGGCCTTCTGGTTGAGGAAGCTGCTGAAAGTTGTGAGCCGATAATTGCCCACTTTCCTCACTTTCTGCTTACATAAATCCATTAGCTCTCCAAATATATTTATCTGCGTTCATTTATCAGTGCCTTGCTCCGCGGAACTACTGTCCATCGGTGCCTAGAGCCCATCCAATATCCCTTCAATCAGGTCGTTTACGAGGCATTTGGCAAAACGTTTTCCGAGGCCATGTTTTCTCCCATTATTCCTGCCGTGATGTGTCTGTTCCTGTCCCACACTCGGTTGTCCCTTTTGGCCTGCCCCTGCCTGTGTCTCATTTCGGTTACTCCCCGCTGGTTCGACGGGGTCTCGGTATCAGAGCGGCTAACGACCTGCCATAGAGGGTATGGGTATGATATCCACTATCCTCTGCTCTATCTCTCTGTCTCTTCCGTTCTCATTCGCACTCTTTCCAGCACTAACTATCGCGCTCTCTTTTGCGCTGCACAGCTGCATTGCTATGGTTTTATGATACCGGCAAAAACATTCCTTTTTTCGTTTGCTTCTTGTCGTCCTGCGTGTCGTTTTTTGTTTGAAAACAGGCCACAAAAAATGAAGGCCTGGCAGGTCACTCGAGGGCCATTGTCTGGGGACCTGCATCAGAGTGTGGGCATTCGACGGGCTATTATTGCTGCTGCACTCTCATGACTAATCGACCTTGCAGTGCCGATCTTTCAGGTAGAGAAAGTCCGGCTTTTGCCAAATGCTACCCAAAAATGTGCACTCTAATTGGAACCGATAAACCGAACTGAGAGCTGAGACTGAGTCGAAAATTGTCATAAAACATGTGGCACGTCGTGTTCTTTGGGGTCTTTCAAATCGGCCAGCCTGCTTCGCTGACCTTTCTGCGAGGGGTGTGCGAGAGCTTGAACGTTGACTCGTCTCGATGCTCCGAGTCTTGGGTGTTGGGTTTCAGGCGGCTCACATAAAGAATGTTTATGTGCTCTCCGCTCTGCTCTCCATCAAATGTCATAGCATTCATTTCTCTGTCCATCAAAAGACAGGTTTTGTTTTTTGTTGTAGCTTCTGACTCATAAAGTGCCCCTAAACGAAAGGGAGCCCAGCCAGCCGCTCTCACCCACCGAGCAACCACCAAGCGACTCCGAACCGAACCTTAACTCTGAAGGTAAAACTCTCGGACAAGAAGCCCAAAATCGAAACGACTTTCAAAATGCATGCAGCTTGTTTCGGTTTCGTTTGAGTTTGAGTTTGAGTTTTGATTTCAAAGCGCCTTTTTGTATCTCGGTTTTTGCTGTTTCAAGCGGCATTTCGGCATAAGCTCCAACAACCAGATACTCACACACACAGAGACAGCTGGACATGGTGCACACCTGATTGCTGCTTGGTTTTCGAGTGTGTCTCTGTGTGTGTGAGCTTGGCGTTTTGGGTACATGCCACCTTGGTATGTGGGTCAATTTGAAATGGGGTTTTGATTAACGCTCAAAGACAGACACAAAAACACACACAGAGAAACAGAAAGACAGAAAAGTAGAAAATAGCCAAAATAAATGCAGGAAAAACTGAATGATTACAAAACAGAAACCAATAAGCAAAAATCCTTATCACAATCCCCCATTCGACTAGAATAACTTTTAGCTATTTGTTTTCTCAGATAATAAAATCTATAAAATATAAATTCAAACTTTAATTGCTGTTACGACGCCAAAGGGCTAAGTCTCATTCCCAATTGGGGGCTTTAATTATTGATCTTCGACAATTTGCGCTTTATTTGATTGTGTTTTTGTTTATTTATTTTTCGGTTTTATTCACACGAAAGTAGGTTAAGTTTTTGTTGCTTTATGAATCTTTTTGTGTGCTTATTTTTGGTGATTTTTATTATGACTTAATTTAAAAGTGAAAGCGTTGAAGCTGAGCTTTTTGTTGCTGCTGCTGCTTTTGTTGATTAAGTAAGGCCGGGAGCAGTGGGGTTTGTGGCTGAGGCAGGGGCGAGTGCCGCAGAATGTACGCACATAAATATTATAAAATGCAGGAAAGAAAACCTGAAGCCAAACTCCCATGTAACAGACACAGATACAATCGCACACACAGCTGGAAGGGGCAAAGATAGAAGAGAGAGACCACGGCGACCCGGCACAGTCAGCGGGGTGCGTGGTGCTTGGTGCGTGGTGCGTGGTTGGGTTGGGGCGTCGTCGGAGTGTGCGTGTCCGTGGCGTGGTGTCTCGTCTCGTGTGCGTGCGTGCCACAGAACGTAAACAAAAATACGAATGTAAAGAAGAAGCGGAAAGTGCGAGATAAACAGAAAACAGCTGTACACACCAGCCACCATGTGCGACAGAGATGGTTGGCCAGAGAGAGAGAGAGAGAGAGCGAGAGGCAGCAGTTGGAGAGCGAGAACGAAAGAGAAGAGCAGGCAGGCAGGCTGACTGGCAGGCCTAAGGCCGAAGCGAAGGCGGAGGCCAAGAAGTTGTCCCCGTAAAACCCGTTTCCGACAACAGCAACAACAGCAGCAACGATAGCAACAACAACAACAACAGTTACGCACTTTACGCACGCTCAACTCGACATGATTGTGCCTGTCTCTGCATGTGCGTGTGCGTGTGCGTGTGCGTGCCTGTGTGTGCGTGTGTGATTGAGAGAGTTTTTGTTTTTCTTTTATTTATACTTTGATGAAAAACCGGCTCTGGGTTTTGGGTCTGGGTCTTGGGTTTTCGAGTTTTTGGGCTGGGCTGGGGTATTCTTCGAGGCTCAGGGCTCAGCTCGGGCTTCGATTCTGTGGCCTGAGCGGAAATACGCAGCAGCAGCACTCACCACACACACACACACACACACACACACACTCAAACAGCCATGCAAACACATGGGCTGGAAACAACGAAGAAGCCACGCATGAAAATTGCTTTTCATGTGGCAGCCGAAAAGTGGATAAAATAAAAGAAGACGTCAACGTCAGCAGCGGCAGCGGCAGCGGCAGCAGCAACAGCAACGACAACGTCACCAGTTCTGCACATAGAAACTCCCCCCTCCCCACTCTCTGCCCTATCAACGGTTATGTTTCCCTTGCCAGTCCCTCAACCTCCTCACACCCTTGGCCATTCTTTCTCCCCTTTTATCACATTTTTGATTTTGTTTTGCGCTCATTTCGCTTCTTGCTTCTGCTTTTGCTCTGCTCCCTCTTCCTTCTCTCTAATGCGAGGCCATTGTCACTCTTCCTGGGGGGTAGTGTGTGCGAGGGGGAGGGTGTGCGTCTAGGGCATGGAGAATAACTGTTTCCGGTATTTGGGTCACATGAAATTTAATCAAATTAAAATGTTTCAACGCCCTGGCTCTCTGGTTTACCTAAATAGAACAAAATATACACACAGCCACGCGGATTCCCCCCTCGAAAATGGAACCCAACTGATGGGTGGAGGGAGGAATGCATTCCAGTGGAGCTGCAAGCAAATTGAATGCAGCTTGAGCTGGCACTGGCTGACTGCAACACTTTTTGCTGCTTTCTCAAAATGGTTGCAAAGTGTGGCTGTACGCTGTGTGGCAGCATGAAGCTGCTGGTGCTGCCACTGCTGCTGCCGTTGCTGACTTGAATTCGACAAATTTGCTGGCAACGTGTGAGGCAACGCTGATGTGCAATTGACAGTGGCAACTGGCACCCTGAGGGTGAGACGAGATTCCCGTGGGGAATCAACAGCAGCTCAAGTGGCAGCCACCGGCACACTCGTACATACGAGTGGAATCAAATCTGGAAATGCCTGAAACGCAAGGCGATAGTAAATCTTGTATGCTTATCGTATGGCTTATCACAGCCGAAATGCTCCTCTCCACAGCCAGCCCGAGGTGTCAATTGAGCTCAAGGCGTTGCCGAGTAGTGTTTGGGGAAATGAGAAAAGTTGTTTTCGGCGGATAATTGAAGAAAGAAAGAAAAATTGCACAAAAGGAGTTGGTTCTCTGAGCTCTCAACTATTTCAATGCTAGTCTGAAATCCCCAGATAAACCACCATTATAATACAAGTAATGGACAGTTAAAAACAAACTCGCAAACTTCACACTTTCTAGCGCTGTTTGGCGTTTGGCTCCGACCACTTTCTACCGCAATTTCGAATGCAGGCGTCTGCGGACTCTCATTCATTCATTCATTCATACAATCTGTCTGTCTGTCTGTCTGTCAGTCAGTTAGCCACCGGCCGGCTGGACCGCTGAAACCGCCAAAAAATGTTTCCCCTACCCCACGAAGAGAGAGAGGGAGAGACATCATACGCATATGTTACAGAGCGGGCGGATGGATGGCGCCAAAAACAAAATGGCAGCCTCTCAAGCTACGAAAAAACTACAACGCAATATGGTCGCCATTTTGTTTTCACACCGTTATGTTATGCTGGCCCTATGCTCACTCGCGTGAGTGTGTGTGTGTGTGTGTGTGCGTTTTGTGCTTTCGATTTTTGTGTTTTTTGTTTTGTTTATTTGGAGGCTTCTTCTTTTTGGTTTTCCCTCGGCCGCGTAGGCGCATAGTCGACGACGACGTCATCGGTCGCCTCTCAACGTCTCCTCCCCAGCCCTTCCCCTGCTCTAACAGCTCCGTCAGTCTCCCCCCAAACCCGCGCGCTATTTTCGTATATTTACATTTCGAAAGCTACACAGAAAGAAACGAAACGAAACAAAAGGAAACCGAGAAAAAGCTTGCGGAGTCACCGATATCTTCACGCATTTTCGATGCCAATCATGCGTAAATTACGCGATTAAATTAACTTGAATGAGCTTCGTGCAGCATGCAAAACAACACAAAATAGAGGCGGCCCATCGCAACTCCCGTCTCTCCACCCCACAGACAAATGCGCCGTGTTCGGGCTTTAACGGTTTTCACCTCGCCCCACATAACAATCAAATTTGCCTTTTGCCTTTGCCTCGAGTCTTTGGCATACTTCTTTCGGCCATATAAATTCCAAAGGGGCGGCGTCCACAGTGGCGCCCCTGCTCAAGGGGTTGACTGGCTAGAGGTGGGTTCTGGGCTCCTGCGCTGCGCGTACTCCGCCTCTGGGCAGTAACAATGCTTCCGTTTCATGGGCATCTGCTACGCAATTTCTGTCGTCATCATCGCTCACTGCGTATACGTAATGACAGAGAGACAGCCAGACAGACAGACTGAGAGACAAACTGGAACTGAAAGTGTTTGCTGTTTGTGTTTTGTTGTTTGTCTGCTTACGTCGCATTTTCGATGGTTGTGCGGACGGACTGCTTATCACTAAGCCGCTTCTTACACTTTCAATTCGCTGGGAAATCCGGAGAGGAAAGTGGCAAAAAAAATAAAGGGGGGCAGGCAGGCTGTGTTATTTGTGTGTGCGAAACAAAACGCTCCCCATCGTCTTCTGGGTCTGGGTCTGCCTCGTGCAATTCTCATTGCAGTCCCCTATTTATGTGTCGATTATTTGCCAAAACGATCCCGGGCCCGGGCCACCCTGTGCGTTTTATATTAGCTGATTCCGAGGCTGGCTGTGGGTGGGTGGGGGCGAAGTCGTAGGCCTCGCTGGGCGTGGGTGTGGGCGTTGAAATGGGGCATAAACAGTGCGTACAACGTCACAGCGTAAATATAGCCTCAACATTTGCTTGACTCACTCCACGAGGGGTTGTTTCCTCCATTCGTTGTTGGTATTCGTATTCCGGCATGACGATGACGTCGTCGAACTGTTGTACTCTTTGGATATTAATTGAATCAATGCAAAAATTCCTTAAGCACTTGCCATAACAGTTTCTTCTCTTTCTTTCTTCTCTTTTTAGGTATGTGTCTAGGAAGTTTTCCCTCAAAAATGTTTGCCGGCGTAAGTAGAAACGCATAGAAAATGGCAAAGCGCTAAGCCAAAATTCCATTGGCATTTTCTTGACAATTTCTGTGTGTGTGTTGTGCTGCTGCTGTGTCAGTCTGTGCTACAATGAAGGCTCGTAAAATTTTATCGACAATAATAAAATTTAATTGAAACAGGAAACTCTCGCATAAATTCCCAGATCCGTATTGAGACTTGAATGACATGAAGGGAGCGGGGAGGACGACGACCAGGACTGTTTTCTCTTTTGTATGCAAGCAGCCAGGCGGTGGGGTTGTTGGGTTGTAGTTTATGTACATAGGAAATGCAACTGGATATATTCAATGTCGATAGTCGAGGGAGCTGTGAGATTTGAAACTTTTTAATATTGGGGCAATCCCTGAAGCGCTGATATCATAAAGCTTACCCAATCCCCAAGCTTGCGCTTAGCCTTGGTCAGGTCTGGGCATCGATTTCCGGTTACAACAGCCACACAGCCGGGCTCCATCACTCAACTAAAACGTAGAAGAAAAGCGGAAAGTTGAAGATTTCTTAGAATTAGTTCAAAGTCAGGATTAAATATTCGATTTCTTGCATTTTTAACTCATAAATATTATCATTCTGGTGTGTTACCCTCAACGATTTGTCACACTGCTGTGGCTTGAACCCCGATTATGTGTGGGCAACCCGAGGCGTTGATCATCTTCCAATGAATTCCACATTACTCATGGTCACTCCATGTTCCTGTTGCGGCGCCTGTCTCTCCGTTATAATTTCATGTGATTGTGAGTGGCTCGGGGGGAATCAAAATTATGCATAATAAGCCGTAGATTTGTACGAATAAAAACACACACACAACTGGGCAGCAGGCTCTGTCCAGTCCCAGTTCTTGGTCCCCGTTTCATATCTGAC
The DNA here is from genome assembly GCF_008121235.1 of Drosophila subobscura. Taxonomy (NCBI): domain Eukaryota; kingdom Metazoa; phylum Arthropoda; class Insecta; order Diptera; family Drosophilidae; genus Drosophila; species Drosophila subobscura. The sequence goes on along the minus strand of NC_048533.1, from coordinate 21,681,233 downwards.
GAGTGCCCGTGCCCTGGCTGGCCGTGCCTGGCGTTTTCATTCTCTCGCCTCGCCTCTTCTCTTCTCTTCTCTTCTGTTCTTTCTTTTTGTTTATGCGCCCATTTGGGTTATTCAACTTTCGGGGAATGAGCAGAGCCGAGTGCCGAGCCGTTGATCCCGTACGGGACTGTGTCTGTGCGGTGTTCTGTTTTCGGGTTTCTCGATTTTCGACAGTTTGTGGGGGGGTAACAAACGCATTTACATATTATTGATTGCCCTCTCTCTCTCCCGCTCTGCCGTTCTCCCGCTCTGCCGCTCGCTGTGTGCGTTTTCAATCGCACGCTGTTTAAATCGCCTGGAATTTCAGACTGCAGTCGTCTCTGGCGGCACTTGTCGCGTTCGCTCGCTCTCCTTCTCCCTCTCTCTGTTTTTGCTGTTTTGCTTTCGTTGATTATGAAATTATGTAACAATTTGTGAGCCGAATAATCGGATTGCAGCCTTGAGTATTATTGAATCATTTGCTTATTCCCATTCAAGTTTTGGTGTGAAAGAATGTCGAGAGCAAAATCCAGCCGGGGGTTGCTCAAGAGGGTTCAACGTGTTGCGCTCTCTCGCTCTCTGCGGCCAACAGCTGCAGCAACAGGTGATCCTGTGTCTGTGTGTGTTCGTGTCTGTCTCGCCAGATTTTGATGAAGGTCAACAAACTGCGGTGGTGGATTGGTTTGGATGCGACGCCGGCAACGCCAAACCTGAGGCAAACGAACTCATTCTCTATTCCTCCCTCTCTTTCCCCGCCTCTCTCTCCCTCTCTGTCTGCCTGTCTGAGCATTTGTGTTCCTTTTTTTTGTGTCGGCATTCAGCGAAGCCTAAAAATCGTAATTTGAATCCAATCTTCTTGGGGATTCTCCCTCATACCATAGCCCATGCCCAAACCCTAAGCGGAATCCACAACGAAACTCCGACCGAGTGGCCCGACAATAAAAACAGAAACCATACAACTGCAAGACGCTGGAAATTGGTTACAAGAAAAACCCATTAAATGGAATAAGCGAAATAAAACTCGAGACCGAAATGCGTGTCAGATTTAATTCAATTCAAAACTATGAAGGAACGTTAGACAAAAAAGAGTCATAGAAACAAAGGGAGAGACGGAGGAATACGGAATACGGAATACGATTTCGTCATAGATCCAAAAATATATGTATGCCGTGTGCCCGTTTGCCCGTTTGCCCGTTGCCCGTTGCCGTGTGCCGTTTCGGAGTCGGTCAAGAAACTCGGGAACACAAACACAAAAAAATAAAGCAAAATAAATAAATAACTATGAGACAATGACTCGACTCGGCAGCAATTTAAGTCTTGTTGCTGGGCCTCTGCCTCAGCCACTGTTCTTCCCAGGTTTATTGACCATCCGTTTAGGCCCAATGACGAAATAGCTGCCTGCTTCCAGACCGGTCAAAGTTCCGCCATGGGCTGGGAAGCTGTCAGCTGCCGGCTGCCGGCTGCCGGCTGCTGGCTGCTGGCGGGGCCTCGTCCCTTATGCTAATGGATGAGTGTTTGGCATGTGCCCGCTTCTATTAGATTTCTATTTGCATTTAGTTGGGCCTGCCTCATTGAGCTAATTGAGTACGTGACGGGGATTCTGCCACGAACAAATAAGTAAAGATCAAGTAAGTCTCTACAACCCCCCACAGGGTGAGGGATTAATCAAAGTTAGTCCACTTGACAGCGGCATCAGCTCACCGTTGGCTAAAATCTCATTTGGGGTGGGCAGCGGCCACCCTTTAACCTGCGGCGGGTGTCTGGTATTTGACCCAGTTGAAGTTCTACACTGTAAAATTAGTTACAGAGAGATCCTACCAGAATCCAGATCCCATATCCATCGGAAAACAGTTTTTACATATTTTTTGTATGGAAAGTTTCTTCAATTTCCAATAGTTTTTCCAAGTGTATGGCTCCTGCTTGCCCCCAAAACAAAATGGAGTTCCTGCTTCACTCAGTTGCCTAGGTGCTGGCTGGTGGGGTGTGGCATGAATAAAAATGGGTCAAACATTCGATGCCGGCAGGGCAAACTTGTTGTTATGGCTGAAACGGAGACGCTGCCACCTCAATCAGCGGCATGCAAATTCCCAACGTAAACAAGGCAACAACAGGCGGGCTCAACAAACAAACAAACAAATGCTGAAACGGAGGAACGAACCAACGAGCCAACGAAGGAAGAAACGTTGAAACGAACGAACGAACTATGAGGCAAATTATGACATACATTTGACGGAGCCTCCGCCTGTCGGCAGGAGTGCAGATATCATCGTGGCATGGAAAATCCACTAGATGGATGGCTGCGATGATTGAGTTCGTGTTTGGATGGAACTTTGTTAGGCAGGGATGTGGGGGAAAGACAGACTGGGTGTGTTTCCCTTTGAGTAACGGCGGGTACACATTAACTTGGCCCCGCACGAATATTGCGTAGCCAACGAGGTGTCCAACCAAGTCTAAGTGTGTCACCAGCCATCGACGATAATACAGGCGAACTTCTCTAGGATGGAAGCGCAATATGGCAGAGAAATGTTGTGCCAGAGAACTGGGAGGTCATCTACGAGGAATGGGATTTGATGGATCGCTGATGTTACCTTAAAGGCAGTTTTGACTTGTGTGAAGTTCGAGCTGCAGCAATTCGACTGTACAAAAACTTTGTGCTACTTTCGTAGCTTCTGCTAGACTCCCTGACACACGGCACAGTCTCGTTCCGGAGCCAGTGAGTCTCAGCCAGCAGCAGCAAGCAAATTTAGCGCCTCGCCTTGTAGCAGCAACTAAATTTAAACTAAGTCACAGCCGCAGCAGCAGCAGCAGCAATGCCAAATGTTTGTGGCAGAAATTTATTTGGTGTCAGTGTTACAATGTTGTGTGTCATGTTGTGGAGTCCGAATGCCCCGTCGGGCAGTGCGTAAAATGAAAAGCGAAAAAAACGAACACGAAAACGAAAACACGAAGCTCGCACAGACAAACACAAACAAAACTAAATGAGAGACGCCCACTGAAATATTTGATATGCAAATGCGGCAATTGCCAAAGTCATTATGCAATTGTGGATCGCTCAATGCCTTACCTGTGAGAGATGTGTGCTTCCACAGCAATATGCACAGCCAGTGAATAGTTGAGCAAAAGGTAGAATACATCGTCGGAGTGTGAACTTTTCTTGGTGTGAATAATAACTCGTCATTATTGGATATGCCTTTTCCCAGCCGTGTTGTTATGCAGCGCTCCGAATATTTACTCAATCTTTCAGTCAGAGCAACTGCAGCTCCCCCCTATGCTCGTTGCTCTTTTGTCTCCTCCAAGCAAACACATAAAAAAATAAATAAAAAAATAAAAGATGAACAAATTGCGCAATTTAATTGCTGCGAGCAGACTTTTTGATTGAAATTTATGGCCTATGTTGTCCTCCGTTTTGTGTTTTTCATTTTTTCATTTTCCATTTTTCACTTTTCATCTCTGCACATCGTTTCTACGTTTTTACAGTTTTACATGTTCGCCGCCAAAGCCGAAGCCTTCTGAATGTTGGTCAATGGCGTTGAGAATTCGGAATTCTGCGTTTATATTCTTGGCCCAGATGATTTTTTATAGCACCAATGAGGCATGCTTAGACGCTCCAATTGGGAAATGCCTGCCTGCGGAAATTACAATATTAATTTATCTTGAGGTGATTTACAGCGCCTCGAGCACAGCATAACTGATTGAGATACAGTGGCTCGGGTGATGCGGGGAGAAGCTATTTTTAGCTGCCAAAAATTGTTTGTTTTTGCACCTCAAGGAGAAACTATTTCGAGTCGCTTCCTATGTGCGGTGCATTCTACTTATACATACCACTCGGCACTCGAGTAAATACTTTGCTGATACATATTCAGGCTGCAGATAATTGATAGGCGAACAGGGGGAAAATATTAGCATACAATCTCGTGTGTACATGTGAAGCTGTGGAGCTGAGCTGGAGATAATGTCAGCCAGGGGGAGAGGCTGAAGCGCACAGAGAGTGGCCTAATTAGTGTCAAGTGTTGCCCCAACAACGACAACGAAGACAGCAGCAGCAGCAGCAGCAGCAACTTCAATGAAAACGACAACATCGCTGACAATGGCTGGACAAAAGAGGGAAGTCAATTAGAAAGATACAAAAGCGAAGCACACAAAACTCTGGAAGCCATGGGATTCGGATGAGTAGCGGAGTAGTCAGGGGGTTGCATTGCAGCATTGCAGCACCCGACTGGCTCCTCAATATGCAAGCTCGTGTGCTGCAAAACAGTGGCTGAAAAAAGTATCTACAAGTACGCTTTGTTGACAGCCAGTGGGCGCGCTCACAAAACGAAATACAAATCGAGGCGATAGCTGTTGTTGTTGTTGTTGTTGTTGTTGTTGCTGTTGTTTCTGTTGTCGTTGCTTCGAACTGAATCATGACCCAATAACCCAATTTTCCCCAATGCCCCGTCTCGCTCGCACTCCGCAACCGCAATGACAGCTGCAAGTGGCCCCAGAGGCAGCGGCAGCAAGCGGCAACTGTGCAATGGCAAAATGTATCGCTCAGATACGAGATACTCGCGTACAGCAGCAGCAGCAGCAGCAGCAACAAAAAACTCGGATAGGCTTTTGGAGCTTAAAGCGTAAGCTGCCGCAGCCGTTGGCATTGAGCTGCACGGATGGGACGAGGATTTGGCGGGGTTCAGGGGGGATTGGGCTGATCGGCACGAGGAAGGTGAACGGGGACTCTCATGAGTGTGAGCGAGTGTGAGTGCGAGTGTGAGTGCATTCATTTTCATGAGTGCAACGGAAGACAAAGCAAAAGCAGCAATAAATAAGCTTATTTTTAGTTAACTTGTTCAATGTTGTTTGCCGCTCGTGTTCGCATTAGCGGCAAAACGAATTCCGCAAGCAAAGAGACATGCAGATCGAATGTATATATAGGAGGAATATATGCACGAGTATGTGCCGCACCCCCTGCCGTGCATTGATAAGACCTCAGCCAGATTTTGGGTCGCCGCAAAAGTGAACTTTGAAGCCGCTTCAATTTCAAACTGCACTCAATAACAATTGCAAATCAAATAAATGAATGCAAATATGCCAATCAGTCGAGTCACTCCAGCCAAGAGTCGTTCACGCTGCGCTCCCATTTCAGTCCCAAATATTTATTAATTAAAACCAAATCAAAGCCGAGTGCAACCAGAGAAGAGTCCGGTGCAGGGGCTGAGGCAGGGAGTCTGTCTGCTTGGACAGCATAAATTTTGATAATTCCCCAGTAATTTGGCTTTGAAATTTAAGTTCATTTATCTGTCAGGCTGGAAAGCAATTAGAAAACAAAGATTTAATTTCCTTGACAGTCCAATTAGTTGTTGTTAAGGTGCCCAAAGTCAGTCACACGCACTGCTGCGCAATGTTTATATGCTAAGAAAATGTTTTAACAACCTGCCCCCACTCCGCTCCAACACATATGAAAATGTATTTCTTTTGGCTATATGCTATATGGAATTTATGACGTAGATAAATTTTAATGATTGGCGGCACGCCTTGAATTTTAATGCACAGCCTTGGACATTCAAAAACGAGACGAAAACAAACGAAAAACGAGACTTTTTCGACAGTTTTGAATACAAAAGCCCAGAGCCAAAAGCCATAGCCAAAGCTTAACCCCACTCGAGATCGGTGCGGAACCGAGACTCAACAACATTCATCCACTTCCACCTCCAGCTCCAAATCGAAAAACAAACAAAACGAAACCAAAACCAAAAAAAACTGAGAAATATTTTTAGTCCACTTTGCATGCTGCCATCACGTGTCGCCTGCGCCTGAGAATAATGTTTGAATTATGTTGATTTTATGTGTTCGATATTTTTGTGGCCTAAGTAGTAAATGGAATGGTTTCATCCGGGGCCAGACAAACTCGATACGAGTGACGTCCGCCGTTGTTACCTGAAACACACAGACAAAACAAGAAATACAATCAACAAAATCACAGCGAAACAAGTTTGTTACGACATCAATTTCCCAAATATCTAGAAAGCAAACTCGGTCTTGGGGCAGGCAAAGTAAATGTTTCGAAATAGCTAACTTGTAGCTCAAAGTTGTGTGTCTACGCCACTCGTGATTCTGATTGTTTTGATACCCTTATGGAAGGTATTACTTATGATTTTATTATCCATCTTTTTTTCGTATGTGTTTCCATGGAAACTAATCCCTTGGTCGTGGCTTACATATCGTTCTACATAATTTAATCAAAATCAGACTGTTATCGCTCTCAAAATACGAACGGTGCAAATTCTAGCGTATATTATGCTTCGCTTCGGGGCCCTGAATATATCTTTTTCTTTCTGGTTTTTTTTTTGTGTTACATTGTTTCCGTTTCGTCGAACATTTTGTGGTGTGGTGTGGTGTGGTGTGTAGGCGCTTCTAAAACGAATTCAAGGTTGATTACCGACATCGGCGGTCCCCCCTCCACTCTAAACCCCCACTCCTCGCTATCACCTTCGTGAGTTGCTGATTTCGATGACATATGAAAAATTCTAGTGGTCCGACAGGCAGACTTTACTGTACACGAATAAGGGCCCAATGTTTTTTGCCGTTCTATTTTTCTTTCTCATGTGGTTTTTTGTGGTTTATTTTATTATTATTTATTTGGTGTGGCGGTTGGCGAGCATAGTTTTTATCGGTGGCGTTGTGTGTTTGTTAATTTCATAAATTAAGCAGCCATTGTACACCACTGCTAGACCCCTCACTCCCCTGCCCATACATTTGTGTGCTGGGAAAATATGAATAACATCAAATGGTACGACGATATGTATTTCCCCCCATTTAGCTCTCCATGTAAACAATGCCCCCAAAAAGAAGGAAAAAAGAAGGAAAAACGATGTTGATTGTGTCATTCAAAAATATCTCGCAGACTGGAATTCAATTTATTTATCAATCGCAGCCCTCGCAGCACAACTCTTTGAGTTCTGGCTCTGGCTGCCTTTATCAGTTCTGGCCTGTAATTTTTGTTTGGATTTCTCCTCTCTCTCCGGCCACCGTTCAAGGTGAATTATATTAAGGAGAACGAGCGAATGCTTGTTTATGTAGCTGTAAATGGGCGCTGCTGCTGCCTACGGAAACCTCGAACTACAAACAGATTTTAGGCATTATTTGGCTTCAGCTTGTTTTTTGCCGATATTTTTTGTGTTTTTTTTTGTTTTTTCGGCATGTCTTTACATGGCAGCTAGTGGGTTTCGTAAGAGGAAAACATAAATATACAATACAGACTGGGAAAACACAAGGTTTTCCGAGCTTTTGCGAGTTTTTAATAAATCCCATGCAGCCACCAGGTATGCGAGGGCCAGTTTTGGGCACCCGCAGTATTTACATAGTTCGAATGGAAATTCAAATAAACTTGGCATGAAAAAACGTTTTCGGTTCTGTTCAGCATCCATCCATCCGGGTGGAGTAAAACTTTAAATTTCAATTTATTTTGCTATTCGTACCGGATTGGCACCCACCACTTTCATACCCAAAAAACTGAGTCACAAATCCGTCTGCGTTTTTGGATATTTGATTGAATCCACATGGCTGGGGCGGGAGAGACTCGGAGCAGCCAAACCAGTGCTAACGAACAACACGCGCCTCGTTGCACAGGTTGTACATCTGAAAAAGTTGTGCAACAACCAAGTGCAGTATCATCTCTCCGCTGCACCTCTCTCCCCCTCTCTCTCTCTGTGTCTGTCTGTGCCGCTCTGTCTGTTTGCTTTCGACTGTCATGATAACGAAAATAAAACTATTAACTTTTAACAAGTAAAATTAACAACTATTGCCGGCATTTGAGTTTTTTACGTAAGTGCAAAAATATCTAGTTGTACACAGCTAAGCAGCAGCAGCAGCAAACAGCAGGAACGAGCCGCATTTTTAATTGTTTGTCATGCTGTTGGCCCGTCTGTCTCGTGATGCAACAGAAGGAGTCTGTTCCACTTGCAACTGCCTTACAAAAATCAATCTAATGAGTCTATTGGGGGCGCGACTAACCTTGCCTGGGCCAGGGGCGCGACTGACTGAATGACTGACAGGTCGCGAGACCCTCACTCATGCTGCTGGTGCTGCTGGTTGGTGGCTTCTGTTCTGGCTATCAGTGGTGGTGCCACAACAGCTACAACAGTGCGCCCTCATAATATGGTAAATGCAACCTTGGGGGCAAGAACAGACGGCAATGCGAAATGAAGGCGAGCCAATGGCATAAATGGAACTGACATTGGCTATGCAAATGCATCTATGCATGCGAGGGGGCTGCTTAAAGAGTTGCAACACAACAAACAAGAGGAAACCTACCTCTGAACACACTTCTCGCGCAACCCTCGCTTGTGTTCGATTCAGCATTTGCCATTCAAATTGATGGATTTTGGCACGTTTTGCCCAAGTTTGCTGAAGCGGGTGTTTTGTTTCGCGCTCCACTATCTGTCGCCGGTTCAGCCGCTGCTTTGCCCAAGGATGAGCACATCGACAAGGCTACCTACCCTCCGCTACCTCACACCACTCTCCATCCACCGGCATGCATGTGGCCCGCCCGGAGCTTTCTTAGCGGCAGTGCGAGAGAGCGAAACACCGGAAGGTTGAGTGCATTTTTTGTGCACATCGCTAATCCGCGTGACATTGTCAGCTGAAATTCCTTTTAATGTCATTTCGTTGTCTCTCTCTCTCTCTGTGTCATGCTCTCACAGCCATCGCACAATCACTCTCACCTGCAGGCATTTCTAAATGGACAGCTAATGGCACCAGAGGAGAGAGAGAGAGCGAGCACAAGAGCGCGCGTTTAAGCTGCTGTCTGGAGAGGGAGGGAGGCAGGCAAAAGAGCGCGGGAGAGTAGTGTGAGCTTGCGAGCTTTAATCTGCGTTTTAGTTTACACATTCTGCCTGCTCCCCCCTCCGCTGCTGATTGTGGTTTTTACTGTTGCATAAAGCTTCTCGATCTCGATCTGGCATCTCGCTTCCACCACACGCGTGAATATCTACTTAGTGTATTGCAAATGTGTGTGGGGGTGCATACGTGTGTGCCTAACCTTGCGCAAATATTGCAAATTGACCTTTACATAAATAAACGTTCCGGCTCCGCTGCCGCAGTCGCTGCTGCAGTCGACATCGACGTTGTCGTTGTCGTCACACATGTGGAAATACGTGTGTGGAAATGCATGAACTTTTATTGCAACGCCCTGCTCTGCCGCCCGGCTTTAGCAGTATTGTTATTGTTGCTGTTGTCGGCCTGCTCTGCTCTTCACAATTTAACGCTTTTCCATTTTTCATGTACAACCAGGAATCTCTATTGTTTCGCTATAGTTATTTTTTTGTTACCCATTTCCCTGGCAATTTGTTTGTGCAACATTTGATGCGCTTGAAAAAATACTCATAATTATTCAGAACCCTGGAAAATCTTTTCAAACTGTTTTCCCCGCGCGTAATCTGGGGAACTATTTGATGTGTTTATTTTTCGGTTACACAATGGCATTTAGGGAATTTTTTGTGTGGAGATTACTGGAAAGAGAAAGGGTTTTGGTTTCCATAAAATCGATGACATGTTGGTGCATTTATCTATCAAAACTATCCCCTTTACTACAATTTTTTATAGAATTTTAAATCAATTAAAATAGTTTGAAAATTCCAGAAAATTCAGATAAAATTATTTCAAAAGAAAAAAAAACAAGATAACCCAGTGGATCCCATCGCTGCGCTCTCATCGTGAAAGCTTTTCCATGTCAGCAACAATTAAATCACTTTCCGATGCATTTGCAACTGTTAATGGTCTAATTTTAAGCCAATTTCAAACAGAATCAACTCAGTCTGGAGACACACAATAATGTTTCTAGATTTTTGGAAAGCCCTCAAAATGGTTTCAGGGAATGTTGAAATATGCACGAGAATGCTGCTCACCCCAAAAATGTGCCTGGCTGGCACTTGTTAAGCTACTTAACTATTAGTGCGCTGAGGATGGAAATTAGTGTCGGAGGAGAGTGCGGAGCCAAACAACAATGTGACGTCAATTTTAATGGCATTTTAATGGGTTCGGGGGGAGATGCTACGCTTCTACTTGTACGAGCACAACCGAGCGACAGCAGCCGCCATGGCAATCAAGTCTTCGGTAGTCGAAAACGCAAACGAAGACGAAGACGAAGTCGCAGACAGCCAGACTCTCTTTCTCTATCTACTGTCTTCTTCTTTGGAGACGCAACCATAAATGCCAAATATGTAATTTGCATTTAATTTGACATCTGAAATGTATCTGCATCTCTGTCTGACTGTGTGTCTGTAGCCAGTTTGGCAGTTTCAATGGCAATTAGAGTGACATTGTAGTCAGGTACTTGCGGCTTCCTGGCTGACATTGTCTGACACAATGCCACCAAAGGAATGATGCATCCTGCCTGCCTGCCTGGCTGGCTGCCTCGAGTGTTCTTCATGGCTTTGTCGCTACTTTCACTTGCACCTGACCGACCATCTTTGGGCGTAGGTTTTGTTCCCCTAATCAGCTGGATGGGGCTTATTTGTTAAGAGACGAAGGTTTCGCATTTCGCTTTGCTATTTAACCGCTCTTTATGACATCAAAAGGAGCTCCTCCTCACCCTTCATATTGTCAAGTGCAGTGGCAGTGGCAGTTGCAGTGGCAGTGGCAGGATTGCAGATGGCAGTCCCCTCGCTGGCGCTGCTTTGACCAGTTTCCGCCTTTTGAAAGTGTATCAAATTTCCGTAGAAAAAAGGGCTTTTTGTTTATCCGTTCAGTAATGTTCCAGTCTTTGTAGTGTGCCGCCAGAAGGGGTGGACAAGCAAACTTGTATTTAATTAGTTAAGTTCTTCACGTCACAAGTTCCTTTTCCTTTTTTTCCATTAGTTCTTTGTACTGGAAAAATATGAAAAGAAAGCCGGCTTAATTAATAGTTAGAAGAGAGAGAGAGAGAGAGAGAGAGAGAAAACTCAAGCTGCTACAAAATGTATGCATCTGAAAATGGAAAGTTTTTTCTCTTCTCGAAATTATTTTCTGCACATTTACTTTAGTTTCTTTTGACCGCCTAAAATTAGCAACCAATTTCACAACTGATTTCGTTTTTCCGACTAAAACCAACCAAAGAAGCAGCGAAACAATGACTTGAAACATTTCCATAAATTATGTTGCCATTTAAAATGCCATAAACATAAATTTCTTAAAAGGTTATTATCGTATGGCAGCGTCTTCTGGCTGCTTCTTAACTTGTTTTATGCAAAAGCAGAAAAACGAAACCGAAAATTGTGCAAAATGCGAAATGTCTTTTAGCGCGTCGTTTACAAGCCATTTCCATTTTCATTTTAACTGCAATCGACAGCATAAAACTGTTGTTAAAAGCAGCAGAAGCGGCGGCGACGGCAACTAAGTTTAAAAACAGAATTGCGTGTAAAGTCAGTGCTGCAACAACAGCAACAACAACAACACCCAGAAACAACGACTCAAAAAACTACAACAATAGCAACTGGCAACAAAGTGCGCGAAAATGTTCAACTTGAAGTTGTTTTCCCTCCATCTGTCTCGCTCGCTCTCCAGCGCTCTCTCCCTATCGCTCTCTGTCTAGCTCTTTGGTACTTGTTTTATTGCAGTGCATTTGCAGTTGTCCATTTCTCTATTACCCCCAGGGGGTTTTCACTTTTTCACTTCGATTCCCCCCCCACTCTCACTCCCACTCCCACTCCCATTCAATCTCTCTATCACTCTCTCTCTTTCTGGCACTATCCCCAGTCAACAGCTTTTGGCGTAATTATGAAACTTTTTGCATTTTAATTGGATTTTTATTGATCTTACGCACGTGATGGTCGGACATGGCCCACAGACATTTCCTCGGTGTTTCCGATTGCAATATTGCAATATGATTAACGGCCGAGCAATGGCCAGATCATAAAACAATGCAATATGGGGGCCTAACGGTATACGCAGCTCAGCGCAGCGCAGCGCAGCCACCACGGAGCGCTGCGGAGCCCAAGACAATGGCCGTTTGGGATGGAAAAACGAGAAAAGCGGCACAGAAATGCTAATGGGAAAACGTGAGTTTCGCTCGGGCTCATTATTGCAATTGAAATTTGCCAGCATTTTCATGGATTGTTGTCAGTGGTGGAGAGAGAGAGAGAGAGAGAGAGAGATTGAGAGGGTAGATGCGGGCATATTGGGACAAGTAGAGAGTGTAGAAAAGAGAGCCAGGAAGCCTCCACAACGAAACCTTAAATAATCCTTTATCCAAGGGTATCCAGCAGCTCTTTCCACTTCTCCATTCATACTGCAGCTGATAAATTTCATAGACCGCGATAGGCATATTCGGAACTCGCACCATAAACGGAAACCCAGGCCAGCTGTGCGTGTCCCCCGGTGCAGGACGCCTCCCCGCTCCACCTCCGCTCCCCGCTCCACTGTATCAATTTTGCAACAGCAACAAGTTGGCGTGCGCACAATTTCCGAATGCGATAACTGCCCAGAGATATGTCAATCAATGGCTGCGGACCCCCCCTAGGCTTAATACTAATGCTCAATTTATTGGATGCATAATTATGTACATTTTTATGTACTTATGTACATATGTAATAGTCAGTGTGCAATTAACTCATTTTGTATGCCATTTCTCCAGCTACTTTTGATTGCAAATTATCTTTGCTTTAAGTGCAACGTTTTATCCATACTTAAATCCTTGAATTCAATTCATTGAGACCTTTTTTCATGCAGATAATGAATGTTTCAACTGTTTTTGTTAAAGATTTATGAATATGTAAAGGCAAAAGGGTTTACAGCGCTTCATGGCTGATGAAATAATGCACACAGATTCCGGGGGGATTATTTCATTTCATTTCGCTGGAGCTGGAGTTCGAGTTGGAGTTCGCGTTGGGGGGATCATTAAATCAATGAACTTTGGTGGGGGAGACACTTATAATGGGCAGATATCAGATTTATAACCGGGGCGCACACACCCTGGACTTTAACGGTAAACCGTGAGTCAAAAGAAATTCCCAAATTTATAACGCACAACCGGTTGGAGTTTTTATTTTTGACTCGTTTGGATTTCAAGAATTTCAGGCAGCAGGAGACCCTCTCCCTCCTGCCTCTTTCTGCCAGCAATGTTGAAGGGCAACCTTCACCTTTCGATCCCTTCGGTACGCGCCACTTTCCACCTTCTCTCATGTGCACCACAATTTCGTAATTTCGAGACAGAAACTGAGAATGGCCGTTCGAAATTCGAAAGTTATTACCGCTTAATTTATGGGTCAAATGTGCACACGATGCGTTTCCCTTTTTCGCGTCACAGATTTGAAAGTGCAGATACCACGAGGAGCGACCAGCGACCCTAATTTATATGATTAGCAGCAGCGTACCGGGCATGCAGATAAGAACGCCAAAAATGATTCACTGGGAAAAACGGAGAGCCGTCCCAGGTCTCTCTCCAACAAGTGGGTCAGAGGTATTGGACGAGCGAACCAAACCAAACCGAACACAAAAACCGATACGTTGAACAATGCAAATTTCAATGCTGTTGTTGCTGCTGTTGTTGTGGCTTTTGTCATTTGGCAGGCGTTTCGAATTACAGCCAACAGGCAACAGCCAAACAGCTCCTTTTACAGTCAGGCCAGAGGCACAGTATGCAAAAATCCAAAACAGCAAACGGAGCGGGGGGCTGGGAGAGCGAAACGCGTCTCAAGGCGAGGCAATGTCTAAATTTCCAAATACGCAAAAATGCTAAAATGGCACGCCGGGTTTTGGTGTATTTTTTGTACGTTTGTTTGCGAATAATTGAAGGTGGCTGGCTTGGCCTGGCCCCGTGTCTGTCTCTGTCTGTTTCGAGTAACGCACGGAAAATGCATTCGCAATTGGAAATTCAAATTCCGTTTCACGGGGAAACGGGGAAACGGCGCAAGGAAAAATCCCGAAGAAATGTTTTGCCTGAAGCTGGGAAATCGTTTCGTATGCGCAACGCATTTGTTGCAACCTGAACATTTGTATGACAATATCTTTTGGCACCCAACAGCAGAGCAGTGGCAGCAGCAGAGCAGCAGCTGCCACATTCATTGCCACATTCTGTGGCTGCCATAATTAAGTTACCAACGCAATTACAGGACTTGCAATTATGATTGGACTCTGGACTCTGGACTCAGGGCTCCGACACTCTGGCTGGTATTTGGACTGTGTTTGCATTTACATATGGCAGCGACTGTGGTTAATTAAAATGCAATTGTCAGCAGCAGAAGATGGAATTTAATTAAGTTGTCAGCTCCCTCAGAGACAAGTACCTCAGCCGCAAAAAAGGAAACCCAAAAATGGCATAAAATTCAGCTGCAAAAATGAATTTCTCTGAGCAAGAGGCATCAATCTTTGGGCAATTTCCTATAGTTTATGGCCTTAACCCATTAGCAATGGTCATTAGCAAATGGGTTCGTTCAACCACGAGCTAAACAGCGCTTCGGGTGCCCACAATTTCAGGTGCGATTCATTCGAATGACTAATTCGAGACCCGAGCCCGATGGGATCCATCGATCGCTTATGTCTTTATCATTTGATCTCTCGCCAGGCTAAGCTACGAACAAATTGGCCAACACACTGCTACCAGCATCCAGTTATGACCATTTAGGCCACAATCTTCCAGCGCCAATCGGGCTCCATAAATATTGCGCTCATCTAGTGTTTGGGACTGGGGCAGAAATTGATTTGCGGTGTTGCATCTCTCAATCTATTGCAAAATTGAGTGCGTTGCCGCTGGTCGGTATGGAGAATTGATGGAACCACTGGCCGGCACATGACATAATTAAGCCCCAGCCTCATGCCCCCGCAACTGATGCACTCAAAAGAAGTTTTGGCCATTGATTTATGGGCTGGCTAAAGGATAAAGGAGAGGGGAGAGGGGAACGTGGCTGGCCGGCTACTCATGAAGATTGAAACATATTTGCCTTTTGCAGCTCCTTTGTTTGGCCAATGCACATGAAGCATGGAGCATGGGCATGGAGGCGCAGTCAAAGCGATACTTTGGGGCATAAATCACATCGCCAGCTACCGGGCTTTTGGGTGATTCGAGACCTCAAGCAAAACCCAACCGGTCTGTGGTGCCACAGAGCACAGATATGCGTTTCATTTGTGCTGTCCAAATGGCGCACAAAGGGCCGGGAATGGGGCACCAGCATCCAGTTTTGACATGGACATCGGCCACGACGATGCGCGTTGGCATTGGCAACACGAACACACAAAGGGACGGGAGGGGGCGGGGCTGCACTCCCTGCGGACTGTGATTCACGGCCCACCTTAAGGCTCATTAAATTTCACCGCCACATAAAGTTGCATGCAGAATTACCACACTAATGAAATTATTTTTCACTTTTACTATTACCCGAATGCACTCTCTGGAAGGTGCTGGAACTTTAGCCAGAATTTTGTGACGTGCAGGGAAATTAATGAATGGGAGAACACAATTTTAACTGCTTAAATTATGATCTTTATTCGCTCATTGTAGAGCTGTGCTCAGCTCTTTAGTCGGACAACTCTTTACACAAATTCTGGCACTAATTTTGATCTGATTTGGAATGCGATGTGAATTTTTCCAGTTCGTTGGCTGCCTTTGAAGTCTTTTCTTTGGAGTGTATTTTATGTTTAGAACAAGGCAAACACTTGGCATTTTCTCTTCTAGCTTTTCTTTTCTTTTATGAGTCGGTCTGGTCTGTAGTTTATGACAGTTTTTCGGGCTTGGGAGAATTCTTTACGAGTGCTCGTAAACCGCCGTCAGTGGGGAGAAATTGTTATCGCGCCACATTCAGCATCCCGAAAATGATTTCTTTAACTCCATTTTTATTATTATTTATGCATGTGCGACTATGTTCTAGTTTGTTGTTCACTCTGCCACGGCCATGTCCTGCATGCATGCATTTCGTGGCTGCTCTTTCCACGTCTCGCACTTGGCTGCGGAAACTGAAAGTTTTGCACGTTTGGCAGTTTGACGAGCAATTACGTGACATGATAACTCTAGCACTGCGAGTGCTATTATTAACATATATTTGACACGTTTCGCACAGAAAAGAGTGCAGCAAATATATGAGCGAGTGAATAGTGCAAATTGAAACTAGAATAAAGACAGAGTCAAGGCCTGATAGCCACTAAATGACGCAGGGGAACTATTTCTTATAGAAAGTAAAGTCAAGACTTGTTCCCTTCCGCACCCACTGCAGTTCGCCCTTTACTTGCCTCTCCCCTGTCGACGATTAATTACTAACTCTGATGTTTGACATTTAAGAGCCAAAAGTTAGCGCTGGCATTTCGGATTATGGCTTTGTTTTACGCTTAATAAATGCTGTAAACTTTATTCTGTTTGGAAAAATGCAGAATAAATTATTGTGCGACCTGGACAAAAGGCACTCCAACAAAGCCACGAAAGCAAACTGCAGCACAGCTCCTCCTCCCGGGCCACCTGTTGGCTGTAATGTTTTTGTTTGTTTTTGTTGTAATTAATTGCCACTTCTGCCTGGTGGCTGGTGGGAGGTCTGTGCATGGTGTGCGCTTCTCATTAAGTTACGCGGCAGTTTTTTCTCTATGCAAAAAAGAGTATTTCAAAATGTCAAGAGCTGTCTTCCAGAGAGCGTAAGCCAGCGTCAAAAACTGTGTTGCGTGTGTAAGCCGAAGCCACAGCAATAAAAACAACGAAAAATATGTAACAAAAGCTGCACAGAAAAGCTCAGAAATGATTGAAAGTCAACGGCAAAGTTTGAAGTTGAAAATTTGAATTTAATTGCTGCCGGCAATGGTTTCATGGCCAAAAGTTGTTGGCTGTTGCCAGTTGCAGTTGCTGTGATTCTTTTTTGCTGTGTTTTTGGGTGTTGCCAAATGAATTTACATAATAAATTGCACAGCTTGCTGCTGCTGCAGAACTTATACAAAATATTATTGCGTATGCTTGTATTAATTATTATTTTTCTGTTCTTCTCTTTGCAGGTAAGACACGAATTTCGACAGCAAATTGTGCTTTGCATTTGTATAAACATTTTCGGATGGGAAAGGGCACAACTTGGAGATAATTTCGAGCCCGATTTGACTTCCGTTTTTGCTGGCATTTTGCATAAAGATAAAGCGCGAAAGCTGCAGCTATCTGTGGATCGATAGACGCCGTACAAGTAAATGGAGCGAAGTTGCATAATTTCATGCGCATAGAGCAAATAATCATAATCACTACGCAGCAGCCCCGACACCCCCACCCTCCCCCTCTCTGCCGGAGCAGAGGGTGTCAGTTTTCAATTTCTCACATATTTTAGTGCCATGAATTTTGTGTTTTTTTCTTTCTTTCTTTCATTTTTTGCGATTTTGCTGCACACAATTTGCGTGACTTTTGTCAATAACTTTGCTCTCACATCGCACTTGACTCCCCCCCAACCACTGGTGTGTGTGTGTGTGTGTGTGTGTGTGTGTGCGGTTCAAAGTGTCATACATGGATTTCCGCATATTTCATGCGCTTCGCCTTCAGCTCGAACATAGCATTCCCATTTGCCGTATTTTTATGTTAATTTATTTGAATTGGGGAGAGAAAAAAGTCAACACAAAAGTTTTTGTGGCACCGCCACCCACCCCCCCAGATCGACTTAATGACCTGCCAGCCCTGCAGCCCCGCCCCCTGCCTCCCTGGCTTACCCTTTTGTGCGACCCACGACAACGCACTCACCTGGCACTCATCCAGAACGGTAAACGGAGAGGGAGAGGGAGTGGGAGTGGGAGAAAGAGAACTGTAACGGGAACGGGAGCAACAGTGGGAACCAGACATCATAATTCAGTCACATTTGTTGTGCCTCCAACTTCCGGTTAACTTGTTTCCCTGCCGCACTCAAAGATTAAGGAAAACTGGAAAATACAACACAATTATTTCTGTTTTGGCCACGGCTTCGGCTACGACTTGGACTTGGGCGAAATCCCACAGATGTTGCTGCTGGCTGACCCTCTGCTCGGCCAAGTAGCAGCTGCCGGATAGATGAAAATCCAAATGGTTTTCCACAGTCCGCAGTCCTCAGTCCGCGATAGCGTATTCGGTATTCACTTGCATTCGAGTCCTAATCAAATGAAATGAGCGAGTGCCCGCTCCCGCATTCAAAAGCGAACGAACCTGAAGCAGCAACAAAAAATGAAGTTTGACTTTCACTTGGATGCGAGGGGGGAGGACCGGCGATAGGAGGCCTATCAGACTCACAAATGAGGTGCCTATCCGCTGCACTGTGGAGATTGCCCTTCGGCGCGGCTGTCAGGTTGAATTAAGCCAAACAATTTGACACGAAGACAATTAAGCGGCTCAAGACTATCAGCCAGCAGCAGTGGCATGCCAGTGGCAGTCCCCAAAAAAATGAAAGTCGCAAGTTCACTTTCGGTTTTGCTTGTTTCTCTCTCTCGCCTGTGTTGGTGTTGTGCAATTGTGCCGGTGCCACGAGGCCAACTGCAAAATATGCCGTAATCGTAATTGCTGCGGCACAGGCAGGGGCAGGGGCAGGGGGCAGGGGCTGGCAGCGGGGGCGACGTCATCGCCAGCGCATAATTCAATCAAATAAAAAAGACAAGAAAGAAAGGAACGAGCCCAAAAGACCGAAAATGTAGATACCCTAAAGCATAGACTGTTCAATGCCCTTCCCTTGAGCCTCTTCCATCAGACACTTCCCCTCTCTGCCTTGCAAATGAATTCCCCAGAATGGTAATACCCACTGCAAGGGTATCCAAAACATTCCGCCACTTGCCGCTGGGTGCTGCCAGTAAAAGTTGAAAATTTACTTTGCCACCAAGAGGTGGGAGGAGGGAACTCATTCGCACTTGGTGCCGGCGCTGGCCCATTCACTTGGGCGCCCAAGAAGTAATCGCAAAGTGCATCAAGCATACGCCGCGTTGTCATTGAGATGAAGTTATTTTTAGCTCCAGCCATAACCCACATGCCGAGCAGAGTCGCAGTCGCAGTCGCAGTCGCAGTCGCTGCTGTTGCTGTTGCTGTTTGCCGCTGTGCCACATTTTCCTACATACGATTATTAATTTGAGCCCGCCAACTGGTTTACGAACGGCAGAGATCTGGCAGAAAAAACTGTAATTCATTTGTAACTTGCAGCGACGACGACGTGTTTCGGGGTGGCAGTTGCTGCAAACTAGAGGAAGGTGCACCCAGTGCTCCGTGCTCCGTGCTCCAGCGCAAACCAGTTCCAGTATTGACCGGCGATAGCAGCAATGGCCCAGAGGCCTCGTTCGAGTCGCGATAAAATGTTAAATGCTACACAGATTGATTTCGCCCAGCATTTTGCGTTGTGGCATTTTTGAAATGAATTATGTAGTCGTATGCAAATTGCCTCAAATGCACAATCGAATTGGGTTGCTTGCTGCACGGCATTTGTCGCATCCGACTCGAATCTGAAATTCAATTTGTTTTACAATTTAATATGCAAATTTACCAGCAGCCCCAGCGCCAGCTTGGCTTGGCTTGTCCCGATTTCCCTTTCACATTGATTATGCCATCTAAATAATGGGGCACAGTTTTGAGGAACAACCAGCAGAGTCTATAAATAATATTGAACTTCTTTTGTTCAACAAGCGAAACACATGTTTTGGGCGCATAATGAGGGAGGGGGGTGTGTGCCTCTGCCCCCTGCGTGTATTTATAGGTGCTTAATAAAGCCATTAACTACGGATAAGAGCTACGTGCAACCAGTTGAATGCCCTTGCCACGAATGCGAATGTCCGCAGAATTGTGCTTGGATATGGAAGGCTTGTGATAAGCAGCTCAAGGCTTCTAATTAGGCACTAGACGGGTTCCCAATACGAGTCCTGGCGCCTTTTGTATCGCGATTAAGACACACACAACAGAGCAATGTGCAACTGTGCAATGCTGCAGATTGTTGCCATATCTGGCAATTATATCTGCTTGCAGCCAACACCCCCAACCTTTGTCACCACCGCCAGTTCGATGGATATTAAATTCAGTCATGCGTTAATTTCGCCCCAACTTAATTACCGCACCAAACAATCTCTGGGGCAGCCCAGCCCGGTTTGCATACCGGTTTCATATCGTATTCATATGATATTTTTCATGTCCGTGGGCACCTGCAAGCTGGCAAACTGGCGAACTGGCGCACTGGCGAAACAAAGTTGTTGATCGCAATTTCATTAACTGCAATGTTTACACACGACCAATAACAACCAACAACCGTATTGGTGCGCGCCAGCAGCGCAAACATTGCGACAGCCAATACAGTTTTTTATTCATGTTCGATTATCACTCGAACAAAATTTCATATTAAAATATTTAAACATTTTTTATGCACATTTACTTTGCTCTGTGCCCTCCTGCCTTGCGGAGCCTTCCTTTAAAGTCTCCTGCTGGAAAATTACTTTGTGGCCAGGTCTAAGCTCCCAAATTAACGCCGGGCCCAGGACATCGTTAGAGCCATAATCCCCTGGATTTTGGCCATCAAAATAATTGACCAGGCCCAAGTGTGTGTGTGTACATGTGTGTGTGTGTGTGAGCTACTCGAATTTAATTCAATTTTATTCAAATTTGTGTCCGGCAAAATTGCCGACACTCGACATCGGCAGCAGTGCAACATGGGAGGAGGAGGGTGGCATGGGCAAGTGAAAATCATATTTGTATGCTCGCTCCCCTCCCCTCCCCGGGAGTGTGGGGCAGCAGTGTAATTTCATTCCATAAATTTCCACTTAATTAGCGGTCAGGTCCGGTCACCTCAACTCAACTCTCTCACAGCTCCTTCCTCCCTATCCTGCTCTGCCCTGCGTCATGGTCAGCAATTTATGCTTAAATTTCCGCTGCACATTTTTCAAGGCGATTGCGTACACGCTTTTCAACTTCCACTTAACCTATCCCGCCGTGCTATCCCGTAATTTATGCTAATTTTACGCAATTTTCTTTATATATCCGTGCTCTGTCCGGCCGCAGGTCGCCGGTCGCCGGTCTCCGGCATGGGCGTGGCTCCGGCCATGGCGTGACGTGGCACACAGTCGAGTGCAGTGCAACATGTAAGCCAAATTGTCATGAAAATGTAACAGAAAAGTAAATAAAATAAAGCATAGAAATAGCTTGTAAAAAAATACGTAAAGAAAAAGGAAAAACTGTGTGTGTGGCTGGCGTTGATGTAAGGTTAAAGTGGAATCAAATTAGTGGACGGACGGACAGTTCGGAAAATTTATTTCACGCACCTTGGACTACTTAGAGGCGTTGTCATCGGGGCCCGAAAAGCGGGCCAGACAAGTTTCCCAGGCGACGCTGCGGCACGCACTTTGCCAAGTCTCGAGACACAAGAATGAAGTGAAATGTGTAAGGGAAACGACAGCCGAAATACTCTATCTAAAAAATAAAAATAAAATAAATGTGATAGCTATTGGACTTTCGGTTGCTAAGTTTTGTTTGAAGAATCTTTAGAAATAAAACTTAAACCTAAAGTAATATTTAATTGTTGCTAGCATATGCTCTAACCCATCATACCCTCTTGGTTAGGGTATCAAAACCAGAGAGCTACATACAAAAAGTCTTGATGTCAACACGCAATCGACGCCGGCCGGCCGAGAGCCACATAATAAAAAATAAATGCATTAAAAATCGAAAATCTCAGCCCGTTCAAACTGGCACAAGCAACGGTACTCACACACACACACACACACACACACACAGCCGATTGCCACACACAGTTGCAACACGACAACTTTTCTATCACTCGCACTTAATTCATTTTGATTTCAGTGCAAAGTGGAAATTTATTTGCATAAATTAAAACACAGAAAATGAGGCAAACAAAAACAACAAAAAAAGGGGGGATAAAAAGAGGAAAATGAAGAAAAATGAATAGAAAATATACATACAAAAATATATGTAAATACACGGCACTCTGCACATGCAACTATGTAGATGTGGGCGGGGCACACTCCCTCCCCGCTGCACCACCACACAACCACCTCCATGCATCCATCTATGTATCTATGTATCTATGTATCTATCCGGCTGTATCTATGTATCCTCTATGTATGCATGACAAGTTGCCGGCTGGCTGCCGCTTTGGGCCCGTTATGTTGCCTGTTGCCGTTGATGTTGCTTTGGCTGCCACACCGCAGAGCGACACAGAGAGCGTGATGGAGAGAGAGAGAGAGAGAGAGAGAGAGTGAGAGCGTTGGTCTGTTGCATAAATAGAAAATTTATTTATTGATTACGCCGTCTGAATTCCCATATAAACACAGTTTTATTTTTCTGCCTTTTCGGTGCTTAATTTTATTCGAATTATTTGTAGATTTAGTATTGGGTTTTTTGTTTTTAACGATTATTGACGATTAAATATGTTAATGGCCATCGAAAAGGGTGAAAATAATGTTTAATTGGGTAGAATAATTAGTATCATAATTTGGTAGGCGATGGTAAGGCAGAGATAATAGGTGATAATGATGTGCAAACCAATGGGTAATCCCTCGCCACTTTGGAACTGCTAATTGGTGGAGCGGGGTTATCCATACAGAAAGAGACGCTGCAGAGGGACATGTAAAATGCTGCTAAAAGAGGAGATTGGATTCTCCCATTCCCTCTGCTACAGACACAGACTCCTTGCCACCTTTTTAGTCGCCCATTTCCAAGCTTCTGCTGCTTCCCCCAGCCAATTCCATCCACAGTTAATCCGGTCTTAAGCCCCTGCGTTTCCTGTCCGCTCATTTGGCCAGCTTCTGTTCAATCAGTCATTGGGAATTAGTCAATTTAACTGCGACTTCCTCAGCACTGGCAAATGGCCTTGACGGCAGTAGGAAGCAACAATGCAGCTGCAAAAAGCAAACAAAAACAAAAAAACAGTGTGAAAACGACAACAAAGAAGCAAAAAGAAACAGAAGCAGAAGCAGAGGAAGAATTGTGAACACAAACAGCATTTTGCACATTATTAACAAGTTGAAAAAGAGGCATGCAACCGATCATTAGAGAAGCTCGTTTTCCAATTTGTTGCTTTGTTTGTTTTGTTATTGAGGCAATTGCTGTTGCTGCTGAGTTTCAATGTCAATTTGAATTAATTAATAGAGAAAAGCAACATGAAAGAGGCAACAAAAAAAAGCTTCAACGCATCGAAGCGTAACAAATCGCCAGGGACAGACGGAGGGGCAGCATCAGGCAAAAAGTCAGGCTGGAAATTATCATGCAACAAACGATATCAGCAGGCAACAATCGATGCAGCAAGCCATCAGTGGGGCAGCATCAACATCAGCTTCGACAGTTTCAGTTGCATTTTTAATGATTTCCATAGAAGTGAATCTAACAGCAACTGACAATCGTTTGGGCAGATGGAGACACAGAACACATACAGATGGAGATACAGATACAAGTTGCTTGGTCGAGCATATGGTAGATGCCAGGCACGCCCTACCCGCTGCCGCTGCCTGGCTGCTGCTGCGGTATGTGTGGATTGCATGTGAACAATGTGTAAATAGTTTTAGCAGAGAGAGAAATATCATCATCATGTAAGAGAAATCAATTTGTTGTTGGCACCCGGCAGCAGCAGCAGCAGCAGCAGCAACAGCGATGATAATGATACTGTTGCCACAACAACAACAACGAGCTGCAGTTCCCCTCCTCTCTGCCATGATGGACAGTCCGTCCGCCCACTTGGGAAATGTACCAACTTTTATGCAGCGAATGCTCAGCCATGAAGTTTTGATTATGGCATTTTAATCAGCTGCTGCTCCTCCCCACAGGAGAATTCCGATCCATTGAGCACCGAAACAATTTTGCAATTATGTAGCTCAGCGCAGGGGCACACGCAGAAATATTTAAATATGTTTTAATGCAATTTCGAGTTAATTAAATGTTCACTTATTAATTTTAGAAATTATTTGTATATTTAAAAGTGGATTTTCACACTTAACTTATGCTTTCCCCTCCGCTCTTATCGTTTCAGGTATGTTCAAAAGAACTCCCTGGGAATGGTAATGCTCATCTCAAGTGTAATGTGCCAGAGTCCACTTTGTTTTATAATTTCGAAACCAATCTGAAGCTGGAGCTGAAGCTGGTGCTCCCAAACCGCCACATCACCTGGGACGCTGTCTCTCATATGCACATATCTGAGCAGCAACAATAATTGCCAGTCGAGTGTGGGGAACTTCAGACAACAACTGCAACTGCAAGTTGCAACTCTCTGGAGCTGAAGCTGAAGCTAAAGCTTTGGCCGCGGAGTGGCAACAAAATGATTTACAAAAGATAACACAAAAAAATTGCCTGCTCGCCTCGTACTCGTATGTTTTGTGGCCTACAAAAATCTGAGGGAGAAAAGCAAAACAGAAAATCCATGAAAAGCACATTTGAGAGCGGTTAATGTTTGTGGCTGTTACTCCTCGGCTAATGGTTCTGTGCCCCACCTCTTGCCTCAGCCACTGCCTCAGCCTCTGCTGCACTTTAAAATGATTTTCCAAAGTTTTGCAGCAGCAGCAGCGATGGCAGATACAGATACGAGTACGGGTAAAAGAAAAACCAAAGCGTTGAAAATTTCAGCTGGAAATTACTTGTGCTGCTCGGTAATTCTTGGTGCATTATTTAGCCAGACAAAGCGGCAAAATGGTGAAAGAATTTCCTCACAAACGTGAGAATAGTGGCAAAATAATTGCGAACGATTTTTGTGGCATTTGTTTTTCGCCAAATGGAAATTGATTTTCAATAAAAGAAGAAAACTTTGGCATGGCAAAAGCATTTCAGCCAGCGCCGAACGAACTTGTTGAATGAAGATGTATGGCTCTCGACTGCGTCTTGGCATTTTCTTTCGTTTTTGGGTTGGCAACTCCCAGTGCCAGTGCCCAACCCCCTGCCTGGCAGTGCCTCCTCGATCAGAGGTTAAACGTTGCGTTTGCCAAGCGTTTTTCCAGAACCAGCTGGAGCAGCAACTTGATGGCTGATCATCAACATTAAAGCCAAGTGCCTTGCTTCGCTGCCCATGGGCTCTTTGGCCATGGCTCTTACCCTTCTTCTCCGTCTTCTTCTGGCCAGAAAGTGCAGCTAACCTATATTTTAGCCGTGTTCATGTTGCTGTTGTTGTTGCTGGAATGGCGTTGTGAAAAACATTATTAACCGATTTTTATTGCATTCTGCTTTTGGTTTGGCTCTGGCTGTTGCTGTTGTTGGCATTGTTTTGGTGTTGTGCTCTGCGGCTGCCGTCGCCGGTCTGAAGGCATTTGAAGGCGGTTAACTGGCCATTAAGGGGCGTTCCTAATGCATCTCGATGGAGCGATGGAGAGACCTGCCTTTGGCTCTGACTCTGGCACTGACTCTGTCTCAGCTTCAGCTTCAGTCAGCTCCATCTTCGTTTAAATCCATTCGTGCCACGATGAAGAAGGAAAAACATTTTAGTGCCTGGCTGCTGCCTGCTGCCTGCTGGCTACATACAAATTTTCCTTGGCTTGGCATTTGGCTGCTTGTCGTTGGTGGGTTGTGCCCGGGCTCGTAAAATCATAAAACAAATTAATTGGCACTGTGTGTGCGTGTTACCAACCGTGTCTATGTCTCTGTATCTCTGTGTGTGTGTGTTTGACCTGGTCAAGCTGCATGCAGCGTTTGTGCATCAATTTTTATTCTTCTCGAGCCGTTTGTCCTTGCCATTTTCGCCAGTTTTCCGCTGGTGCGGTTTCCGCTTAGCTCATTTGCATTGCAGCCTTTGCTGGGCATTGTTTTTTCTACTCTTTTGCTTTGGTTTTGGTTTTTTTCCTATTTTTTGAGGCCACTTTTGAATGCAACTCGTCGTCGTCGATGGTTGAATCGGTTTTGTGTGTCGTGTCGCACTTTTAGTTTCTGGTTTATTTAATGACTTTTTGCAATTGTTTTCGTGAGCGGATTTTCAAAATTGGTTTCAATGGGCTTCGCTTTGTTGCCTGGCTTGGCTATGGTTCGCTTTTGCCTCGCTTTGGTTCGGTTTTTTCTGCCTTTTTGCAGCTCAAGGTTAAGTGGCATTCGATTCGTTATTGCAAGAAATAAAAGCTGCGCCCCTTAGCGTCGTTCTCGCTGTGCTCGTATTATGGTAAAATTTCATTGAGCTGCTATTAATTGCCGCCCCGCTTGGCTTATGAGTTTTCAATGTGGGCTTGCCAGCTACAATCCAAGTGTACCGCAGCCACACGCGGGGCACGCGGGCCGCGGGACGTATACGCAATGTGTCGGCGATTCTGGCTTCATTAGCAGTTGGCTGCCCTGTGCACACATTTTGATAGATGAATGCCGAGCACTAAGTCATCATTAGCTCGACTGCCATCTATCATGATCTGCAGATCGTTGCGGGATTAGCTTTACAGATTGATTGCAGATCGTTGATCAATGGCAGGGCAGATACAAGCTGGAATGTTGTTTTGTTTCTCTAATCTGGTATCTTTTAAGCATAGTAAATCTTGCTGCAACAAAGGCATCCATCAATGGTGCTATCTTCTAGCGTTGATCGATGTTCTCTTGTGATCTTCTCTCACTCCACCCTCAACCGTTTGCACTTAACTGCCCATTGCATTTGCTTTTGACATTGCCATTTGCCATTGGCATTGCCATTGGAGCCAGAGCCACAGCTCCAACCCTCCGAGTTGGACATCCCATCCCGAGTGCTCGTGCAATTTACGCATTTCATTTGATTTCAGACATTGCAACGTCGTCAACGTTGCTGCCCGCTGCCTGCTGTTGCTGTTGCTGTTGCCATTGTTGTTGGCTGCTGGCCTGGCACATGGCGACCTTCCTTGTTACCAATGTGCCATGGCAAAATTAACGGCAATTAACTTGATTCGCTTTTGTTTCAGCCATGACTGGCACTGCATTTTTCTCCCGCCCCAACGTCTTTCTCCTGCCTGCTGCCTGCTGCCTGCCAAGCCAATGGGCATGAGGTAATAATTTACGAAATTGACAAGTGAATCATTCAGCGAGGATGGAAACGGCGTTGGCTCTGGCGTTGTCGATGAAGACAGAGTGGACTGACGATGACGGTGGTCTCTGGTCTCTGGTCTGGCGGAGGCAGACGGCGAACGGGCAACGGCGACTAAGCAGAAAATTAACGAGTAATTAGAAGTTCCACTGAAAGACGGCATCATCTTTATTGTCTTAGTTGGTTGATGTTCCCGTTCCAACCCCCGTTCCACCCCCTCCCTGTTGCTGCTGCTGCTTCTCTGGGGGCGTGCGTCAAGGAAGTGTCGCCACTTAGAGGCTTCTTGCTGCTGCTGCTGTTGTTGTTGTTTTTTATTCGCCTCCGTTTTTGTTTCCTTTGTTTTGTCAGGCATTGATTAATGAGCTGCGTGGCTGCCTGCTGGCATTGGCTTTGATGTGGCAATGTTGTCCCCCCAGCCCCTTTGTGCCTCCACATGAGTGCAACGTTTATTTAGTTTGCATGTCGCTGGAGATCGACAAGCAGCTGATTAGCGCGGAACATGCTGGAGAGTGGAGAGTGGGGAATCCATACAAATATGGCAGCAGCTTCATGTCTTGTCTTGCAGCGAACGTAGCAGGGAAACACACATTATGGGGCTACGATCAGCGATCTAAGAGCATTGAGAAGTTCATTCTAACAGTGTGCCTCAAGGCAGAGTTTAGCCTGATGATCTTTCATTAGTGAGTAGATCAATGGAGCTGATTGCAGGCCAAAACCCAAATGGGAAATGGCTAACAGTAACTGCAATCAAAGCTGTAACGATCAGCGATTGATGGGAGATTGTTCCACGATGGAACCTCCAGCAAATATTAATTTATTCCCGCAATGAGTCAGTGATCGATCTCCTTTCATTATCACTTATAATTCAGTGATAATTCGCAGCAGGTAGCCGCATTTGCTCACTCCTGCGTCGCTTGTTCATCAATATTAAACGGAGCTGACCATTTTTGGGCACTGCAACTTCAACACAAATTGTTTGTGACTAATTTACACACTGCAAAGGTCATTGGTTTCCACTTCAATTAGCCTTTTGCACGACTTGTGGCTGCCGCTGACCAAATCGGAGTGCGTCTCCGACAGCGGCCTGTCTCTCGCCCGTTTGCTGATCGAAGTCTGATGCCACAAGACACTCAGCGGGCTTATGACAACAGCGCATGGACTCGAATCGAATCGAATCGAGTCGAATGGATTGCATTCAATTGCATAAAATGCCAAATTGTCTGGCCGGAGCGATGGGGACTGAAATGTGGCCAAATTTGGCGCTGCCAAGTGGAAAATGCAATGCAGTTTTCCCGACTCCGGTTCCAGCTGGTTTATGGGCTGGCTGCGACGGGTACCGGCCGGCCGGCTCGCTGGCTAGCTGGTTGCCAGGCCCAAAATTGGTGAGCAACTGTTGCCTGGCCGCCGGCTGGTTGCATGCAACAAAGTCAGCGACTGACTGTGGTGCCGGTGGTGCCGTCTCGCTTGCGCCCATCCATTTAATGTCAGAGCGCGCAAATTAAACGGTTTTATTATGACAGCGACTAATTCGCAGCCACAGCAGAAAACCAGAAATGTCGCGCAAGTGCAGCGATCTTTGGACACCCAACAAGCAACAAACAACCACAACAAACAAGCAACAAACCAGCAACAAGCCAACAGCAAAACAGCCAAGGCAACCATCAAGGAGCCAGAGTCATAAAATTAAATTTAATCCGCATGAAAGTGGCTTTGCCTGTTGGCTCTTTCACCTTTACAGACACCCACCGCGTACCCTCCGCCTCTTCACCGAGCTGAAGTTTTGCACACACTCACATACATTTATTTGCCAACTCATTTAAGCAAATGACCAGGCCAAGACATTGTCCAGCCAGATCGCGATAAGTCGGGAGGCGAACACACACACAGAGTGTCGGGACTCTCAGCTGATGGCATTCAACTCTTAACTCTTAATAAATTGATGTCTCGATCCCCCCCTGAGCGCTGCCTGATTCCTGTGGGAGCTTTTCTTTGTTGTTTATACTCTTTCGGGGGGTACTTTGATTGTGGCAAGAGCCTAAGAGTTCTGTCCGGAATATTTCCAAATGATTCGCCATCGAAGATAAAAATAATCTGGAAAGAGATGATTGATTTCTTCACATACTTCCATGTGGAATCTCGCTGATGATTCACTGAATAAGTCCCCTCCAAATCCAACTGTATCCCATCATCAGTCGTTTGCCCTTCCCAAGGGTATTCCAAGATTCGTTGCACAGCCTTCGTTTTTATTTTTCTTTCTTTTTTTAATTTAAAATTTAATTCTGGTGTATATACATTTTTGGGTAGCTGCTTATCGGCTTGTCGTCTGCTTAAAGTGTTAAAACATTTTTGAACTCGATTGCCGCCGACACAGCGAAGAGCCGAGCAGCTACTTGAGCGGCTTTTGTTCCTTTTTGTTTGAGTAAATGCCGCATTTGGGTTAATTTTCAGTTTGTTTCATCTCTTTCTCGTGTTCTGTCGTTGTTTTCAACGCATAATTAATTTAACATGCACTCTGAGTAACCCGAAATGGGCATCTTTCAAGTGGTACTCGAGTGAATCAATCTTGAGATTTGCTCGACGGCTGCTCCAGTCGAGGCTCTTGTTGAGACATTTTTAAATACTTCATGAAAAGCGCTTTAAGCGAAATTTGTCACCACTCGAAGGAAGGGAAATGGCCAGAGGAATACCTTGAATCGGAATCGGTATCGATGGGATGCCATTTCCCAAGCACTAATTAGTTGCAGGCCACCAAATGTTGTCTTTTGTGTGGGGAAAAGGGCCACAAATGAATACAAACTTGTCGGTGGCATCCATTAATGTGGCAAGCGGCTTTGAAAGTTATGAACAAGCGGCATGCGGCTGAGTGATTCATTCTGGCCGTCACTCACTCACGTAGGCCTTCATGGCTAATTAAATTGCTTAAATTGATGCAAGAGAAGGTTAAAGTGTGGGTGTTGGCAGCCATGTGGCAACATCAAGAGAGGCACACACATACCTTTACATGCAGCTGCATTCGATTGGCATATGTAAATGTTGAATTTTGGTTAATGGCTGTTGTCATGGGCGATACACCCCCACACAAAACGCTGAAAAAATAAACATGTGACACATTTTAATACGTGAAAATGTGTGTTGGTAAATCAAAAGTGGATCATGGCTGTTAAGGAATTTCCAACACATAAAAGAAATTACAGCGCTCCTTCTGCTTGGTCCAATAAAATTGCTCCAACAAAGACAAAATGCAGCAATTAAGCAAATTGGAAAATTGCATGTTCGGGGCAGTGTTACGGACACTTTTTAGCCTTGTTCCGCGTGAGTGTTGGCTAATGTCAAAGATATGCATCGACAGGGGTGCGAACATGCTGCGATCCCCTCCACAACCGATGGGGACTGGACAAAGCCATTAAAGAGGCCATCATTGGCTGCACACACTCTCCACTCTCCACTCTCCACTCCGCACGAGATACAGATGCAATGTCTGCAGATAAATAACACAAAAAACGAGTGAAAAAATCTTTAGAAATATTTATAAATTAATCAGGCGACGCAAATATGCAAAGCGGCTGCTGCAGCAAGGCCCCCTTTTTGTTGCAAAATTTATGTGGCAAGCGTCAAGCGGTACCAAAACGGTAAACGAAAAAGTAAAACCGCTCCCCTGCCGCTGCGCCTGCGCCCGTTCATCGTTTTGGCTTTCGGGGTTCGGGGTTCGAGTTCTGGGAGTGGCGCCCCAGCGCTGACTTTGGCTCTGGGGTCTCCGTGTGTCTCCGGGGCCAAGCGTATCGTTTTGTAAACAATTTCTGTCTGCCGTTGCTCATTTCATTTTTCATTTAGTCTTTTTTTTCGGTGTCTGCTCTGCGGCTTAGAGACCCAAATGCTGACAGCCAAAATGGATGGCAAAAGGCGAGACCTTGGGCCTAGACTCTGCCACTCACTCGATGCTGAAAATTCTGAAATATTACATAATTATGACCCTGGCTGGTTAATTGAATTGGAATGGAGTGGACTGGAGTGGAGCGGAGCGGGGCTTGGGCAAAAGTCAAGAGTTCAGCAAATGTTCTCGATTCTCGGTGATAGATTTTCGTTGCTCAATGCCCGAATGGTTGCCCAATTTGTAATTTGAACTTCACAGTCGAATGCCTCAACTGTATCTGGATCTGTCGCTGTGCCCTTAGCCCTCGTCTCTAATTGAATCCAAAGTTTTCCCATTAACCCACTCCGCTGCTCCTCCCACCCCTCGGAAAGTGTAAAACAAAACGCAAAACTGACAGAGGAAATATTTTCTGTACAGTTTTCACTGCGTGAGTTGCATAAACAAGGGATTGTTGCTGCTGCTGCTGCTGCTGTGGTTGGCTGGCTGATTGCCCCATGCCCCATGCCACAGCCAACCTGCCACGGAGTTAGTTGCTTAACGCTTCGTCAATTCCCCTCCTCTCCTACTGTTTGCTTTGCTGCTGCATTTTGTAGGCCTTTTCACAAAGTTGACCTCATTCCCAAAAACAACAAAAAGAAAATAGAAAGAAAGAAAGATACAAAAAGATAGATACAAATTAGTGTAGAGTTCTTGGGCTAATGAGTGTGTCTGTGTGGGGTTAGTCTGTGTCCCTGTGTGTGTGTCTCCACATAATAAATGACTTATAAATATGATGAGGGGTCTGCGCCGGCTGTCAAGAGTTTGAAAACTGCTCGAATTCCCCTGGATTTCTAAACCAATTAACTTGACACACAAATGTCACGTTGGCCTTTTGCTTTTCTGTAATATTTTTTAACAAAAAAAAAATGCCACACAGGCGTTGACATGCTGGGCGTGACGTTGTAAGTGACTTTAGCTGTTGCTGTTAATTCGTTGCACTTGACGACCGTTTTGGCATACACTTCCTGGTCACCCTCTCTCTCTCTCTCTTTTGCTGGAGCCACCACGCATCTACACGTTTCGCTATCGAAGTGCAAAGATCAAATAGTAAAGTAGCCGCAAGAAGCACGAAACACACAAGACACGGAGTCAGGCTCCAAGCCCAAACAACTGTCAACTGCTGCTACTGGCCGTAATTAATTGCCAGCTAAAACAAGTCGAAACAGAGACAGAGGCAGAGGCAGCAACTCCAGCCTCAACTCTGCCCCCTGCCCAGACCAGACCTCGCTCTTGGACACTTTATGCGGCAGATGTGCCTCGTAAAGATTTCCTCACTGTGGAACGTGTGCATAAAAAGCATTTCAAGCATTTTCACCGGCAGCTGTGAAGAGTCTTTCGTAAATGAAATACAAAACTTGAAGGCAATGTGTGTCAACCGTGGCTGGACACAGCACTAAAAACTTTTCAAAATAAATAAAGAAATTGCCATGCTTGATGAATGTTTGCATATAGAATTGTTATCTGTTGAAAGAGTTCTGTGAGCATCAGCGGGCAGCTTCATTGAACCTCACGCTCCACAGACCCAAAGAGACACTCCACGCCCCTCTTCCGCGACTCATTTGATTGTTAACTGCGCATTTAGAGATGCGCTTGAGATGCATCGCCAATGAATGCGGCAATTAAATCACTTCTAATGAGCTAATTAGAAACAAAAAGGCACCAAAGACACGAACAATTGTCGGAGATTCTGCGCAAAAAGGCAAACAATAAAAAAAGTGCAGCGAAATTTGTGTAATGATTTGTTCTCAAGTGCACGCAGCTGCGCGAGAAATACAAAAATTGAGATTAATGTCAACCAGTCAGGCAGTCAGTCAACAATGGCAGGCTCCAAGATTGAGCTGTGCCCCCACACACCCCTCTCCCCTTCCACCTACAGCTGTGACATGCGCTAAATCTGTCGACGCCACAAATGGGGACGTGCCAAAGTCGCGATTTGCAAATGACACGTGTGCGGCGGGGCGGCGGGGCGGCGGCGATGACCAAACAAAGCGGAGACAGAGGCAGAGACTGTGGCAAGGTGAGGCTAAGCCAAAGGGAACGCAGCTGAATGCGTTTTGCCTCTAGATAGCGATAAGCAGCCATTAATCAGGCCAGAAGTAGAAGCAGCAGCAGCGGGGGCAAGTAGTCTGTTCCGTGCAACAGGCACGTGAGCGCTGATAACTCGTAGCGGAAGTCGGCTGGCTCTTGGCTTGCTGCATGTTGTGGCTTGTGACACTTGGCTGGCTGATAAGACGCAAGCCAAAAATATTACGAAACAATTTGACTGATAAAAACGTTAACCGACTGAGGCTGAAGCGTCGCTGCCAATTGAGCAAAAGTTTTCTTTTTTACTGCCTGTTATCTATGCAGCAAAAGTTGAACTGGCAGTTATCTATGCAGGTGCCCTCGCGATTGCGGCAGCTCAAAATCACTGCCACGCTCCCATTGTGTGTGTGTCTGACAATGAGCAGCCGCCAGGGGCAGATATGTCGCCATTAATCGAAGTAGTTGAAGCAATTTTACTATCAGCCATGGCCCTTTTATTTACCCATAAAAAACGCATCACACACGATGCTTGGGCCAAGGCGTAAAATTTAAATAAATGCACTTGAAAGGGATTCGAGGCAGGCAAATGACCCCATTAACATTTCCACGCACACACGGAAAACCCCTCGGCAAAGGGAGGCAGCGGAAAACTCTCTTGGGTGCATGCCTGCACGTGTAGGTATATTTTTAGGTTTCTTCTTTTTTGTTCTCCCTTTTTTTCGGGTACCTCGACGATGAGTTTGAATAAATTAGCAGCCGCTCCCGCTGAAGTATTCGCCTTTAATTACATGCAAGTTGTCTCGAAATTAAGTGGCCGCAAAGCAGTCCCAGTGTCGCTCCTAGTCTCTGTGTGTGTGTGCCTCTAATTAGGCCGCTCTGAGCACCTGAACCTGTGTAAAATATTATGCCACGCCGTGGCAGAGGTAAAGACAGACAGCGACAGCGACAAAGATAAAACAAAGTAAATACGAGTGGGGACGGCACGGCAAAGGCACGGCACAAAGGCAGCTCAGATCTGCGGCGCAGCAATGAGCAGCGGAGAGCAGCAGCGGAGAATGGTGGAGACTAGTGGAGAGTAGCACCGAAGAG
This sequence comes from Drosophila subobscura, assembly GCF_008121235.1. Classification (NCBI taxonomy): domain Eukaryota; kingdom Metazoa; phylum Arthropoda; class Insecta; order Diptera; family Drosophilidae; genus Drosophila; species Drosophila subobscura. Next base: position 21,647,339 of record NC_048533.1, on the reverse strand, counting down.
CAGCGGAGACTAGCGGAGGAGCAGCGGAGAAGATAATCATTGGACTGCGGTCAGAATGCCTGAGAATTCCCGGGCATAAAAAAAGGTGTTGAGCGGCACCAAAAAACATGCCTGCAGATACGCATATCTTTGTGTATCTATGTGAGTCAAGTGCTTACTCTTCCTCCCGCTCTGCCTGTGTGTGTGTGCGTTGCTAGCTGGGTCAAAGGTCAATGTTATGGAGTGCTTAATCATTCCCAGAAATGATCAAGGTAGGTAGCAGGCAGCAGGCAGCTTTTCTGTATTTATTTTAGGCTGAAAAATAATTATATTCAATTTCTCCTGCTAACAATAATCTTTGACAATTCCACGCTCCCTTCAACAGACAACTTATTTACGAGTATGTACAAGCATATCTGCATTTTTGTTCAATTGTCAGAGCGTAACTGCAAGACAAATAGCGGAAGGCCAGCCAGCCCGACAGCCACTCCGATAGCCAAGTCTCGTCATGTTCAAACTAGCGCTAACAGTTTAGGCAAATAAACAGCGGCAAATCTACCTCATTTTGACCATAAACCCACACACGGGGTAACCATTGTGTTTTGGCTGTGTTTGCCTAGACACCGCCACGGGCCCCTGCGCCCACCCTCCGCGCAGGGAGCAGAGCAAACATTTCCGCATTCGCATGCAAAACGCAGCCATCGCTGCTGTTGCTCTTCTCATTATGGCTAATGATTTTATGCTGCCGCTCGTTAGTTTTTTGACAACTCAACTTTTCGGCCAAGCCAACAAGCAACAGCCAGCAGCATCAGCTTTGACTCAATTACAATGTTTCCTTTATCCTCCCATTGCATCTCCCATTTGTGACTGCAAGCAGCCAGAGGTATCTTTTTCGTGGAATTTGTGTGTCTCTCTTTGTGGTCTCTCTCTGTGTGGAAGATGTCTGACATTCGATTGGGACAGAGAGAGCGAGGGGCATGCCTGAAATATAATCATACTTTTGGCAACAATTTTTGCAGATTGAAGTTGGTTTTTGTGTTGCTTTTTCTCTTCACAAATTCATTCACCTGTGGAAATTTGTATATGGATTTTTTTCTGCTGCCACTACCCACCCATCCTCATGCAACTTCTGTGTTGTTGTTGTTGTTGTTTATGGCCTATTGGCTACTGTTTTTGGCCACATTGTTGTTGTAACTTTGTTGCATTACTTTCACTTTTTTTCGCACGGCAAAGCTCGCAACTGGCAGCGAGCGGTTTCTTCTCTTCTTCTGCTTCTGCTGCCCACTTGCTTCTGGGGAGCAACTTTGCTTTATGCAACAACTTTAACAATTCCCTCCCGTCCCGCATATTTTTCTGCAGCATTTGCCGGCTGCCGGGCGCGCTGCCCCACCGAACGATTTGTGGCCCACAGGTGTTTACCAGCTGTCGAGGAAAAACTAACTCCAAAATCGTTTTTGGGTTTCCTGCTGTGGAAATTTAAATGCAACATTTGTTTGCCAACGCTTTATTGAGCGATTAAAGCAAGTTGTAACCCACTTTTTTCCGCTTACTCTCTTTACAGGTGCGTATAAAAAAAGACATAAAGGGGGAACACTCGTATAATGTGATCCAGGTAATCCTTACGATGCCAAGCGGTAAGTAGTGCTGGGCATTCCTCTCTTCATTATGTAGTTTAGAGCCAGAGCTCACAGAGCGCCTCTCTGTTGCGAGGAGATTCCTTAATTAAACTTTAGTTTCCATGCACTTTAAGTTGTTTTCAACAAGTGCCTTCTGCCTCCATGCTCATGCCACATGCCTCGCTGCCGTATCATAGCAAAATGGGCAACAATTTCAAAAGTTTTCAAAGCTGCCCGCCGATGCATCGGCAATGACTGCCCCGTTGCCGCCTTCCTTAGCATCTTGGCAATTTTCAAAGAGTGCAAATACTTCGACAGCAGCAGCAGCAGCAACAACCAGCAGCAGCAGCAGAGATAACAACAAATGCCAATCATTGTTTGCGTAGCACATCAGCAGCTGTTTGCACCGTCGAGCAGCGCCGACACATAAGATACACGCGACTTGCTGCCGCATCGCAGCCAAGAGCCAACAGCCATGGAGATGCTTTTATTTTGTTTGGCTTTGCCGCCAAGTGGCGCGAGCTAAAGCTCCAACTCGGACTCGGACTTGAGCTCATAGTCCGTGTCCGCAGCCATGCGAAAGTGTTAAGCTAGTGTGAAGTTGGAGTCCCAAGTGACAGAGGCAGGAACGGAGTTGCATATCAGAACTGATTCTATCTGGAAGACTTCAAGTAACTCCAGCACTTAATCAAGATAGCGCTAGGATCATTTGTAGATCATTAATCCTTTATCCATTCATCTACATATGTATCTCTGTAGGAAATTAGGTCTATCCCTTATAAATCTATAAAATATTCGCTGCGCTCCACAATCAAGATGTCTCCACGCTAATGAAGCTCTTCATAAATAACTATAAATAGTTTATTATTGTTTATTTTTTATATCTTGAGCATAAAATAACTCGAAATGGTTTCCTCCACTTTTGGTCTCTATGGAAGGTCTTTTGTGGCTTTGATTTTTGTTTTGGTTTTAGTATTTGCTTCTTGTTTTATTTTGTGTGCTTTTGCCTTATGCTAATGCCGAGACGTGCAAAAATTCGCACTTTCCAACTCGTTTGGCATGCCAAAATCCCATTCCAACGAGGCGAACTTTGCATTGTGGCTTTTGGTTTTGGTTTTTGGTTTTTGTTAGTTTTTGCGAATTTTATAAGCGAGTGAATGGCCCAAATATCAATTAAGGCCAGCATGTTTTCACTTTCCGTTTGGCAAGTGGGTCAGACACAGCGGCACAGACAGTGCCACAGTGCCACGAGTGGCAAAAGAATGCTGGAAAATATATGTGGAGGATTTTTCTTCTCAGCATTTGCACGACGACGACGATGGCGACCCACTTCTTGCTTGGTTGACCAAAATCATATAAACCATAAATTTGCGGCATCTAATGGCATGGCAAACAAGTTAATTTGCAACTCCAGCAACCAACTGGGACAGGCCACACCTGCAACATGAGTCAGACCGGGCCGGAGGGTGGGGGGAGCGTGCAACACCCTCCAGTCTCCATGGAGGCAGTGCAGGCGCAGCTGCGTAAGTTTCCGGGTTAATGCTAATGCTAATTTAGTGTTATGTCTCATTGTTCTCAGGCCAAAGATACAATTGCCCAGATAGAGAGAGAGAGAGAGAGAGAGAGACACAGAGGGGCAGAGTGGAGCAGCGGCAGACGCGGATGCAGGCAAATGTCAAAAGTGAAACAAAATAATTATTATGCTGGCGGTTGGTTTGTTTTTCAGTTTCGAGTGCGTTGAGGCACCGTTCTCTAGCTCCAACTTCCATCTTCCATCTCTGCCCGCCTTGGCACAGTTCTCTGGCAACTCCAGTGCTCCGCTCTTGAGCATAATTGCATAGCCTCGACATGAGTTGGCCCACATTCATGCTCATTACTCGGCTGCCAGTCCCAGTGCCAGCACTAACTCGTATCTGTATCTATGCATAAAGATAATAACACGGTCTGTGCCTGTGCTACACCCAACTCTTCACTCAACTTTCCACAAAAAACTGCACTGAAATTTGTCATGTTCGTGGCCATTTTGGGGATGGCTTATCAAACAACTAATTCGAAAATCATTAACTTTTATGGCTCCATTCCAATGAAAGAAACGCCCGAGCCGCTTCCATGCGCAAAGCAACTAGGAGTCGGGTTTTGATAGAACATTAAAGACTATTAGATACCCTTTAATGCCATATAGTAAGTGTATGACAAGACAGAAATTCAATGGGAACTTTATTGTAAAAGTTTTCCACACATTTTCTTGATTTTCATTCGCTTTTAGTTTGATTGAAGTTCTGTATTCCATACTGCCTTTTGGTCTACGATTACAGGGTACTCAGTGGGCACTCATTCGCGTGCTTGCCACACGTCAAACGCGGAAATTATGGCATTCAGCTTTGGCGGCTAATCGCTGCTGGACGACGACTGGCAGCCGCAGGATAATGCGCCTGGATCCGATCCCCGAATGCAATTGCCAGCGACTTTTTCTTCTAATTTGCCGCTTCCTGCGCCTGTCGCCAGTAATTGCAGTCCAGCCACCGCTCTGAGCGGGGGGAGGGTTACCTATATGAAAGCCAATTTTGAAAACGCTCAAACGCTGACACAAGCGTGGATTTGCCTGGACTGGACTGGACTGGACTGCGTGTTGGCAGCGAATAAAACGATGGCAGTTAGAGGCTAACGGCATCTAATAGATACTTTGCCACCTTGGCATTAACAGATACTCGCCGCTTGTGTGTCTGCAGATGCAGATGCAGATGGATGTTTGCATTTTGCCTTGGCTTCTGTGTGCGTGAAAAAGAGGCCATAAAGCAGTGGGAAAATAGTTATATCCAGAGCAGCAGGGCAGTTTGATTAGAAGTCTCATTTTTAATTGAATAAAGCAACTGCGTGAAACAATAGACAGGGCTTAGATTGTCCCTACTCCTGCTGTCTCATATAATTGAAAAATTCTATGAAAACATCAGCCCATTGTTGCGGAAAATCCTCAACAACTAAGACACTTTTCTGATATTTTCACACTAGACAAAAACACAAATTGCAATGTGTAAAAGAGCCAAACCAAATGTGTTATTTCGGACATGCCCGCCTGTGGTTTGGTCATCAATTTTGGGACGGCTCAGCCAATCGTTTAATTAAAATCTTTATTGCTGAGCCGTGCAGAGAATGCCACCTGCGATGCACTCAAGAGGCTGCAAGCTGTAAGCCTGCAAGGCCCGAAAGATGTTGCCCAAGAGTGCTTCGGGCCTAGCCGAGAAGCGATTTCAATCCGTTGTGAAACTCTGCGAGAGGGAGAGCGAGCCCAAACCGTGTCGAAATTCGAGAGTTGGGAGTTGCCACCCGCAAATCTTTCACCTGCCACAACGCCCCCGTCAGACCCGCCCGCCTTCGTCTACAAATTGAGCGCAAACGCATAATTAATTCCAGTGCCGAGGCAACGGAGGAGAAAAAATGAGAGAAAAAATTAAGTTAATGTTTGGAAATCAGCAGGTAGCCAGCTTCGCCCCCAGACAGAGACAGTCGCACCTCAGACATAGCGGTAATTGTGCGGCAGCAGCAGTGGCATGCCCCAAGCAACAGTTTGGCTTTTGCCTAGCAACAAGAAAAAGTCGAAAAATAATAATTGTGCAGACTGTGAAAGGGCAAAGCTTGAAGATCCTTCGACTCAGGGTTGCCACAGTCGAGGTTGCTATCGATTGGGGGATCCTTCAACTTTGGACAAGTCAATCTTGAGGCAAGTGCTGCGGCAATTACCCCGCTAATGCGTTTGCGCATGCGTCTATGGCCTCCAGACACGCTCTCGAGTCCCGCATCGAACGGCCACAAATGTGCGAACAACAACATCATCGAGTCATTGAAATTTGAATTTGAATTTCAATTCGATTTTGTTGGTGGAGTCAGTGGTGGTGGAGAGTCAATGCCGTTGGCTGCTGAAAGTTTCTCGCACCTGCGCAGCCGCTTGCATGACTTGCCAGTCTGCACAGAGGCCTCCTGCTCAGCCTCAGCCTCAGCCACACTGCCTCTGCGTCTTCCATCTTCCAACTTCTAGTGTATTTCCACTAGCTGGTTGACTGACTTGCGTTTCATAACACCCATGAAAGCCGAGGAGTCGTGGTTGTTGCTGTTGAAGCTGCTTTTTAGTTTCACTTTTTTGTTATTTTTTGGTTTTTACTTTCACTTGCGAGCTGTGGCTCTGCCGCTGCCGCTGCCACTCGTGAAGTGCCTGGGCGATCAAGAAATCAAATTCAATTTCATTGTTCCCCGCTCCACCCCTCTCCACCCTGTCTGTCTCCCCACCCCATGGGCTTTCTAAAATGCTACAACAAATTTGATTCGCATTTGATTGAAATTGTAACGCATTTAAAAATTGTTTTTGGCTTACAATTATGCGAAGACCGAGTCCTAGCCTGCTCTGAGGTTTGGCTTTTGCCTTCACTCGCTGCACTTTCGTTTTCCGCTTCTACTCGCTGCAATTACACTCCGCAATTACAGTTATGTTTATGTTTTGAATTTATGTTGGCTCCGAAAAACCGCAACAACAATCAAAGCAACAATCACAGCTACAACAACAGTTGTTTGTTGGCCAAATTACCCGTTAGCCATGTTACGTACGTGCTACTTAGAAACTTTAAGCGGCGTCTCTCGAATGTGTTTTTCGTTACATTTTATTGTCGAATCGACTTTGCAGGCATTTCCATTTGTTTTGGGAAAGTTTTTAGAGTGTTTTTCCGCAGAGAGGGAAACAAATCAAAGCCCAGAGTAATTGCTCAATTGAGATATCAATAGTCATTCAATAGCAGAAAAGAGAGCCATCCGCTGTGGCAGCTTAACTGTCTGGGCATAAACCTCGATCACATATCACATTTCAGCACACTGTTCCAGCCTTCCCGGTCTTCTCTGTAACTAAGTTTAAACTTTAACTAACCCTCAAGCACCACCCACTGATCGGAGACCAAAGATCGATCGCTGCTCAGTGGCACTCTCCATGCAGCTTGCATCATCTCAGACCCGAGACCTGACCAGGCCAACATTCATTGCGAAAGCAAAGCGAATCGCACTCATAGTCGACAGCAGTGAGTGTGAGTCGAACCGATCGGACGATCCGGCGATCGGCTTTACTTATATAATGACCCACAAACTGCTGTGGCATCCAAAAGAAAAACAGTTTCTTTAATGACTTTTCTGGGTGCTGCCTGGTGCCTGCCTGCCTGCCTGCTGTTGTGGCTGTTGCTGTTTATTCAAACTTCATTAGGCAGGCAGCTAGCAGGCAGCCGTCGCATCTCTCAACCAATAAAGCTGAAGAGAGCGCCCATTAGACAGCTCAAACTGTTTCGCATTATGCTCGAAATGGGTTAAGTGGCTTTCAATTTAGATACAGCAGCGAACACAACACAAACACAACAAAAAATGCGAACGAACACAATATTCCATTTCGTTTTGCTGAGTGACTCAATGGGAGCAGGGACAGTGTCGAAAGGGGGGTGGTGCGGCCACGCCCATGTTCATGTTCACATGTGCACAACAGCAGCAACAACAAGAAGAAAACTTCCGGCATACTGTGGCCCAACCAACCCCATCATTGACTCACACCCGCAGCTCCTCCAAGTGCAAAAAGTGCGATGCGCTGCGATACAAATCAAATTTGTCATTCAATTTCGATTTTCCATTTGCACGTTGAATCGCAATTGGCAGGCAGAAGTTGCATGATCGTGCAGGGGAAATTACGTAAATTCTGATACACAAAGCCAGATGGATGCGAAAGGAGAACTTGCGCTTCCAATGACAATGGCAAAAACATTTATTATCGCGGACTCAGCTGAGTCAGCCTGCGAGCGGCTCGGCTCCCCGCTCGATCATATTGGCAGCGAGTGTCAAAATTATCAGGCGTTAAGCAGCCAACAATGGGAGTTGCATTTTGCGGGACAATTAACCCAAATTGTGCTGCTCAGCACGTGGGCAAAGCTCCCAACTCCACTCCCCTGTGGTCCGCGTATTCTTGCAAAATTGCAGCAGCCGGAGATGGAGACGCAGATGGAGTAGCAGATCATTGCCCAAGCCAAGCCAAGCCAGCTGGCAGCAGACCTCGTTGGACATTTGAAAGTCTTTGCTGTTGCATTTGCAGTTAACTCAAATAAAATTGCCAGGGCCGAGGCAGGGTAATGGGCAATTAGCTGCTGCAACCTTCTGGGCCTGCCTGGGCCTAGTAGTCAAACAAATGAGCAAAGCGAAAAACCCACTCGGGGGGACTCTGGAGTTTAGTTCGTCTGACATGGATATGGCAATTTGCTCGCCGGTCAATGGGATACAAGCACTCTCGCAGATACGTTCGGGCAGATAGCCTTTAATTGGACTTAACTGGCTGTCAATGGTGGCAGCAGCCAGCAGTCGGTAAAGGCAGTGCTGAAGAGGGTGCCGGGGGTGCCAGGCAGTCGGTCTCTACATGATCATGCAGGCAATGAGTGATCGCAGTCGACTCGTAGAACTGCCAATAGAGGAAAGTCGAAGGCAGGCAGGCTGGCTGCCGGCTAGAAAGGACTTTTACTTATACGTTCTAGCCTACGAAATCTAAGCACACAATTTATATTGAGTGCTGAAATTAGTCATGAAACGGCTTAAATGCAAATTGAATGCATTTCATTTCTGGTTTATGGTCAAAGCACGTCTAAATATATGTTTATTTCAAATGCAATTCAAATGCAAATTAAGTGAAAGCAAATAGAAGTGCATGTAGGAAAACATAAAGTGGATATTGGACCCCAAGGAATGAGTCATCGTTGGGTAATATGTGTGGAAAATCTTGATGTTTTTTAGCACCAACTCTTTACTAACATTATGTGAAGTTATCAAAGAATCTTGGAAACCTTTTGTGCTAGAAATCTTTCATCAAACTCCTCTCTGTTATATTTATTTCTTTTATTTAAAGTTCATTTAATTTCTGCCTGTATTCTCTGTATTTTGCCAGGAATCTTTTTATAATTTTGCATATTTTCTGCTTGCAAATATCTAAACTCTAAACACTTGTCATGCAGCTGAGCTACACAGCAGAATATAAAGAAATTTAAGCACCATTTTGGCTATCTAACCCGCATCGATTCTCCATAATTAGACTCCACTTCCGACCCATTTTTAATGGCAGTAAGCGAAAGGCCACACAATTCCCAATTCCCATTCCGCTCTCATACATTTTTGCGCTTTCAAGCTTCCCAAAAGCAAAGTGCAGATATTTACGAGTGCGAATGCGAATATCTTTTTGCTCGTTTTTCGTGGCGAAATTGCGCATGCGCCTCAGGTTTCCGGCACGCGTTCACGCATTTCAAAATGATCAATGTGGCAGCGAAGGGGTGCAACAGGCAGGGCAGGGGAAGGGGCAGGGGAGCCTGGCACGTTTCCCTGATAAACATAATGAGGATGGTGACGATGCAGCAGCAAGTGACAAATCTGTGCGCATGCGCCACTGCAGATACGCAGGGTAACTGGACCGGTCCCAGCAACAGCCCCAGCCAAGACCCCGAGCTCATTCGATTGTTTGCTTAGTTGTTGTTGTTTAAGCAACGTAATTGCTTTGACGCGTTAACCGCATGCTCCGCCCTTGCCCTGCCCTTGCCCTTTCCCTTTCCATCACTCCTTCGGGCAGCAGACACAAATATTTATGCATAAGTATGTACATGTGTATGTAGGCTGCTAGCCTTGTGGTTTCCCCTTATCTGGTGTACCGTATTCATTATCAGCTGTGGAACACATATGACGATTCCGTCTGCTAGTCGGTTGGGAAGGGGAAACGGGGAATGGCAACGTAATCGGCTCACTCGCTGGCCGCATTTCCCAGGCTGCATTCGCATTTCGGGTGCGGTTTTGCCCACTTTTGTGTGGTATGAAAACAAAGAAGAAAAGAAGGGCACACACACATACAGCCGTTCTTATGTGTCTCTGATAAGCTGCACTGCGGTGAAGTTACTGATACGAAGGAGAGTGGCTATCAGCAGCCAGCATTGGTCAGCATAATCGCAGAAGCAGCAAAACAGAAGCAGACTTCCAGTCGCACTCCAAAAATGTTTTTGTCTTGCATTTGGTTTTGTGCCATGGGGTGGTAATCTCTGCTTTCAAGCAAAATGACAAACACGTTTCCACTTTCCCTGGAGTTGGGAAGACAAAGCACAGACGGGTTCGTCTTGTTTCACGAAATTTGAATAGTACCCAAATAGGGCATGGGATCGGATGAACCTCACTCAATAGCCCCCGATTGAGGTCAAGAATCATCATCAGCTTTCCTCAAAACAGGCCCCAAGCAGGGCTTTCCCCCAGCATAAACTGTGTAAAAATTAGCCTCCCCCTTCCGCGCTCTCCGTCTTCCCATCACAGCCCGGCACACAGCGTGATGAGTAAATGCTCCAACTGCTGTCACTGTGTGCGTCATAAACACTGCATAAACATGATGGCATTACAGTCTTAAACCTAAAAATCCCCTACTAAGTGCTAAAATCCCAGCATGGGCTAAGCCAGAAAGTGAGAAGCAGAGATAGAAAGGCAAACAGATAGAAAACACGTGTTTGCGCAGGTCGAAGTTTGGAATACACTTCCAGGTAGATCGGTAGATGGAGAACTAATACTCAGTGCGGCCTGGAGGTCTGACCTAAAGTTAATCAACTCTATGCAAGAGTATTGTGCATGCGGAATATCCAACGAAAAGCGCCGTTTGCCGTTTGCTATTTGCCGTTTCGTCATCGCATCGTCAGCGGGCCGGCGCGTCATAAACAACAGAAATATTTCTCTTAAGTCAAAGTTAATTGCTCTTAAATCAAAGCGAACAGCGAGCGGCGATTAGTGGCAGCGGCAGCGACAAAGGCTTCGCGATCAGGGAACACAGAAGAGCGGGAGAGGGATATGTTGGACAGCGGGCGACAGGTAAACGTAAACACATTATATAAAGCAAGTTTTGTGACTGCACTGCGCCGACGCAGGTAGCTGCAGCATACAGCGGACAACGGTGGACATTGGACGTCGGAAAAGCTCAAAGATATACCGCGATAAACTAAACCCGTACATTTTGCGTTGAGTTACGTAAACGTGAATCGCTTTCGAGTGCTTTGAGTGAGTTGTTTTTCGGTGCCGTTCAGGTTTGCATTTCGCGAGTCGTTCGCGAAGTGAGCGAGATTGAGTGAATGGGAGAGCAGCGGCGACGGCGCAGAGAGCACATCGCATCGTGAGTGAGTGAGTGGAGCCGAGAGCGGAAGCGAGCGCACGGCTGTTGCAGGGATTGAGATACATAAACAAAACGGCAAGCATGCGAAAGGCCAGCACAAAGCAGAGAAACAAAAACAAACGTCGCGAGAAACCGGAAAATTCGCGAGTGTCAGAAAGGGATGGCGAAGGCCAGAGCGAGAGCGCAAGCAGGGTGGTGGTCGTTGCCTCCCCCGCCGCCACCTGAACGGCAAAGAGAGCAGAGCGTGCCAAAGAGAGCCCGAGCCGCAAAGCCCCCACGAAAGCCCCAAAGCCGAACGAGGCCGGCCGAGCGAGCGCAAAAGCCGAGTCCACTGCGGCCCGGCGGCAAAGGCAACCAGCCAGCACCAGCGAGCACCGCACAGAATCATTCTTGAATGCGCGCGCGAACGATTCGCACCAGCCAAGAGAGCCATCCGCCAGCCAGCCAGCCCCAAAACAGATACAAAATCCGCCAGCTAAAAATTCGCAAGTTCGCAGCCGACAACTCCAGCAAGTCGAAACAAAATACAAGGGAGAAAAGTGCAAGTGAAGTTCGTCGAAGTGAGAAGTGCGAGTGCCGTTGCGATTGCGAGTGCGTGTGGAGATACACAGATACGGAGATTCTCAGATACGCAGCTACGCACCGTTTCCGCCGTGATAGAGAGAGAGAGAGGGAGAGCGATAGATAGAGAGCGAGAGGCGGCATACGCATAAAAACAAATTAGGAACGAGGCCTAGTACCCCAAATTCACAAACCAAAACGAAGAAGAAGTTGGCCAAAAAAAGAAAAAGCAAGAAAATAATTTAAATAATTAAAAATAAACACACGCCGCTGCGACGTCAACGTTGTGTGTGAGTGAGTGAGTGTGTGTTCGTGTGTGCGATTGTTTGAGTGTGTGAGAGTGCGTGTGCGTTGTATCTGACAGATACGGATACGCCGCCCCGCCGCCGCTGACGCATTCGCCCAGCTACCGTTATACCGCTGTCGCTTTCGCCGCTGCCGGCCGGCGTTTTGTGCCCAATCAACGCACATCACATTCAACAAATTGAAAGCCAGAAAGCGGCCTCGACTCGACACGACTCGAAAACCGCTCAACGGAAAACGCGAAAATGTCAATCTAGTTGCCACACAATCCTATCGATAATCGCGGTTGTAATAAATATCTAGCACCCAAAAATACTAAATATCATCAAAACTAAATCGTTTGTGCAACACAGCAAAGGGAAAAGCAGAAACACACACTTTCATTTGGTTTTTCATTTTATTTTGGCTCGCTTTCCTCGCTCTGTTGCCAGTGCAAAGTGACAAAAAGAAATACGAATTAAAAAGCTTGAGGGAAAAATTGTGTATAAATAAATTAAAGATACACTATACTTGTGCAGCAATAACTGAATGCAGATGTTCTGCTGCCGTTCGGCATTATAAGTGTCACAATCAATTGTTGAACCTGCAAGCGGATTGTGCAAGAAAATAAATGCTGCAAGCACCCAAGGTGATTACATAATAAATGCTCGTAAAACAAAACCCCCGCATGCCCTAAGAGCTGCAAGTCTGGACAAATATTTGTTGTAAAACCAAGTTAGCAGCGTTCAAGGTCGCCAGATATATTATATATCTACATATCTTAAAGATACATTTACGAGTATCCGGCAGAGAGTGTGGTTTCTCAATTAGCGCAGTTGCATTGGCAGCACCCACGCGCCAGCTCACAGATTTTTGCATTTTACCCCCCACCAATGTCTGTATGGAGCCCTGAATTGTGGTCTGTAATTAACCTTGAAAGTCCCCCCACCATTAGAATTTCCCTCGGATTGTTATTTTGCTGTGACTATCATTTAATTGGTTTTCATTTCTCGGAAATTATTAGAGCCCTACTTTTTTTGTGTTCCTGGAAAACTGCAATAGAAATTAAAGTATTTTTTTGTGTAGATATTTTCCTTGCGTGTCAGTGGAACAGTGCCCTGCGGGGGGTGGCTGGGAAAACCACATTAAATATTTTTTGCCATTTATTCAATTAAGAATCGCTTGGCAAGTCTGCTTAAGTACATTTACCAGTCATTTCTTTTTTATGGGATGCTCAATAAACTTGCACAGCAACAATTAAAACAAATGAGTCACAGACTCGACAACAACAACAAATAAAACATTGCGACAAGACATCGAAAAGCCTGACTAACCAGTGTCTCCCTTCTCACTCCTGCAGGAACCGATTGAGCTGAAAAAGCGTCTGGAGGAGGTGCGTCTGCTCGAATCGAGACGCTCGGCACGTCTGGCCGACCAGGATCGCGACACGGACTTTGCCCGGCTCGCCGACATGAGTGGGGACCGTCGCCGCACCACCACCCACAGTATTGAGGTGCTACCACATCTGACGGGCCACAGCAAGTGAGTAGATGATCCCATGTATAAAACTAACAAAAGTATGAATGGTGGGCTGCCTGGTTGTACCCGTTTATAAAGATATATTATTCCGTTTTCTGCTTTTTCGATTGTTTTTTGCATAAATATGCAACGTCTGTGGCGTCTACATACTCGTGCACATATCAATAATTTATAAGCGGCGACAAATTAGCGGAACAAGACAGTCCCCAGCCAGTCACGGACATTATTCTAGGGACAAATGTACAAATATCTCGTATATAGAGTTGTATTCAGTCTGTCTTATCCGAGTGCTGTGCTGCGCCTCTCTGCTGCCGGCCATGCCACGCCCCAGCTGTTTAGCATAGACGCCGCCGCCGCCGCCACAGCTGTAAATGCACTTACATAAAGAGCTCCCAAACCCACTCTATGCAGCCCTCAGACGGCCAGACAGAGAGACATCGAGACAGACGAGTGGCTCAGTGCCTGGCTGCCTGGCCTGGCCTGCCGGGACGGAACGACAACTGATTGCAAAATAATTCAAATTTTCAATTACTGTCCGCTCAGACGTCGCGACGACTACGTCGAAGTTGACGACGTCGACAAAAAAAAGAAGCAAACAAAAAACAAAATAAGAAATACTAACATTTGATTAGGAACGATAAGAATATGATAGAGAAAGGGAGAGCAGAGCAGCAATCTTCTTTGCTGGATTTAAGTAGATCAGGGGAGCAATAAGTTCTCGAGCTGCCAAGTATTTAATCCCGTCTGGGAAATTCCTGGAAGATTCTGTGAATCTTCTGTGAAGAGCATTCGCTTTGCGACTTTCGTGAAACTGGGGGAATCGCCACGCTGATTGTTGCGTATTCCATTTCAATTTAAATTGATAAGCCTCGCGCGCCGCTGTGCTGTCGAAACTATTAGTCGAGTGTGCAAAGGCTGGGCAGGGACAGGGCCAGGGGCTGGGGATCGGATCGCTGAATGCCGGCCACGTTCTCAATTGATAATAAAAATAATAACAATAATAATCAAAATAAAGAAAGCAAAAGGCGGGCGGCTAGCCTAGAGAGAACAGAACACAGAAGCGGAAAACAAAAAGCGCAAACGAGCGGGCAAAATATGGCGCGTCATGTCCCAGGCGTTGGTGGGGATTCATTTGGAGGGAAATGGAACTTCAATTGCGTCGCAAATGCGAGCGACGACCCATCCAAAGTCGAAACAACAAAACAGCTGGAAAAGTTGCAGCTAAAACTAAAAATCATTGTAAAATAGTTGCCGCTGTCGGCAAAGAGAAACTGCAATGCGCCAAGAGGAGGCCCAAAGTCAACAGCAACCACGTTCCATGCCAAACCATACCATACCATACCATTCCGCTCCGTTCAGTTCCATTGTGTCCGTTGTCTGTAATAAAATTCAAATAAAATTCAATTGAGTTCAGTGCGAGTCGCTGCGCCAGTTTAATTTAATTAATTACAATGCCAGCGCAGAGCAGAGCAGAGCTTACAGTTTTCTGTAGCGGCATCGGACACCCTGTAGTACATGGGATAGCAGCAGAATTAGTTATTAATGTCCAAATATGCATCACAAATAGAGAACAATTATTGAAACTGGTATTTTCGTTAGCTCTCAATTTTAGTTCATTCTTTGTAAAGTCTTTCAGCTCTTCCTTATGTTTCCGTTACACCCACGCACCCCACCCCACCCCACCGTCTACCCTTTTGCCATCTCCAGTACCCGGGGCATACCCTCGTACGTAGTCGTTTGCCGGCTTTCGCCGGGTACGTCGCACTTTGTTGTTGTTGTTTCAGTTTCGTTTATCTTTTACTCAGTCGCGCAGCCTCTGCCGCCGTCATTCCATTCCATTCCATTCCATTCCCTCCGTCTCAGTCGCAGTCGCAGTCCAGATCCATGTTGTTATTGTTTCATTGAGTTCGAACTCGAATGCGAACGCGGAAGTATTTTTCGTTTATAGTATGTTTTCGCACACACTGATACGCAAATAAGCTCTCCCACTTGAGTCAGTGTGTGTATGTGTGTGTGTGTGTGTACCGTCGTCTATCGTCGCCATATTCTTTATGTGGCTTGATGTTTTGATATGCCAACCCCCTCCGATACAGAGAGCGAGAGCGAGAGAGAGACACACGTGTAATGATAACAACTCGCTCACCTTGCACGGAGCCCGCTTCCGCTGCTGCTGTTGCTGCTGCTGCTGCTGCTGCTGCTGCCTCTGCCGGCACAGCTCCCACCGCCCCCGTGGCTCATCGAATGACACGCGCTTCTCACGTAATGCGACGTAATATCAAAAAGCCCCCCGCATGCTCCCGCGTGCCGTTCCAGTTCCACGCCATAATCTGAAATGTGCTTTTCTCGTTTACGTGCGCGAGCTTCTTTCCTGCCTCCCCCCTACTCCCATTGGTATTTTGTTTTTAAAGTGTTCTCTCTTTTTATTATTATTAATTTACATAGTTTACCCCTTCACCGATCTGCCAACCATCCCCGCTCTCACATGAGGAGTGCCTGCTCTGATAGTTCGAGTAAACAGAAATCTATTTTCCCGATGCGAGCAACGTTTTTCTTTCATTTCCCTCTCCCAACGTGTTTTTATGATAATTTGCTGGGTAAACAAATCAACAGTTAAATAATATTTACCTCTTGCTCAGTCCCAGATTTAGTCATATAATAGTTGTTATTGAGGAAATAGTTTGCCCAGAGACACTTCTGAAAATCGTTTTGTACTTGCGGCTAATCTCTGCACAAATCTTCGGGCATCCCTCGCTGGCAAGTGCCCGGCTGCCAGCCCACCCTTAAACTGTCATTTAGGACCATAATATGGCAGTGTAATTGCAGACAAAGAACACGGAGGAGACACAACGAGAAGGAGTAGGAAAATAATGCAGAAAAAGCTTCGAAGTGCGACACAAAAGATACCCTATTTGAGCGAGGGATATCCACTCCGATATCATAGTTAAGAAACGACTCAAAAAAACAAAGAAAAACCCATAAAGTACAGAGAACAAGAACAGAAGGTTCGAAAAAAATGGCAAGCACTGAATTAAATGCGGCAAAAAGTGGTAATAAATATAATAAGCGCGTAATTATCGCGTAAATGTCAATTTACGCGGCGAATGCGTTGCGTCAGTGCTAATTTTTAACGCTCGAATGATCCTTAGTTCCCCCCTGTCACCCGCTGTCAAACCCATTTGTAGTGGTTCGTGCGGGGTGTGGGGCAGAACGCCCGCTCGTCTCTAATGGAAGCGTGTAAGCGTCAATTGGCCAGGTTGCTCTGTCGCTGCTGCCTGTTGTAATTGCAATGATTAACAAAGATGCAGCAGGGTGGACAGCAGGGGGGCAAGCTGCAGTCTCCCGGTGCCGCTGCTGTTGTTGTTTATTGCAAAAACAAACAACATGAGAAAATTGCAATGGAAAAAAAGAGAACAGAACAGAAAAGAACATCAACAAAAATTAATAAAAATAATTTACAAACGAGTTTACCGTTGCGAAACAAAAAGCAAGCAAAATGCACACAAGCACAAGCAAAAGCAAAAACAAAAGCAGAAAACAAAAACAAATGCATAATTACAAAAGCAAACAGATAATGATAAAAGAACGAATCGGTCTGTACCCTATAAAGAGCTGTAAATATTTCTTATAAATATCTGCGCATTGCACTGCTTGGAATTTTATTTAAATAATTAATTCAATGGAACAGAATAGACGAGTAAAAGTCCTTCGAAAGTTATAGAAAAGTTTACCCGGATGATAATTCGGTTTAGTTTTAGTGTTAGTCATGCTATTCGCTCAAAGTTCGTCCCTTTTATTCCGAGTTTGCGGGTTTCCGAGTTTGCCAGCAATTTCCAATGCAAATTGGTTGAGAATCTCTGGCTACCCTTCAGCTGGGACATTCCAATGACGAAAACTGCATAAACAACAAGTTCAGGTGACGTCAAGAAATTAGCTTTAGCAACAACAACAACAATCATCAAAGTGCACGACAATTTATAGAACAACAACAACAGCAAGTGGGAGCAGGCAAATTCAGCTGCGGATCGTGGCCAAGGAGCAGAATAGAGTAGAAGAATTCTGAATCCCAGCCGGCAATTAGCCGAGACTTGAAAAATATTTACCCCGTTGTTTTGTTCTCAGTGCTGCCAAAAGAATATACGTATGTACAAATATTATTATGAGCGACTGTGTTTGTCTTGCCCTCAAAAATACGCGGAGAGCAGCAGCAGCGAGCCGGCAGCCAGCAGCAGCGGCAGCAGCCATCGCACACAGCAGAGAAATAAAAGGAAAAAAAATAATACTTAATTTCAGTACAATAAAAAGTCAAGTCGAGCGCAAAAGTGGGTCAAAATTATTATTGAAGCAGAACAAAAACAAAGCCAGCCAGCAGCAAGGCAACGATAATGGCAAATGCAGCAAGGGGCAGGGTGGCGGAAGGGTAGCATTGGGGGAGAGACCAACAGAGAGAGAGAGAGAGAGAGAGAAAAATTTATAATAATTTTCTAAGCGACGGCCCCTCGACGGGCAAATTATTGAAATGCATTCGCATTTCGCATTCACCCCGGTCCGAGTCCGCGAAACCAAATCTGAAACGGCCCAACAGTCAGCAGTCCCCCAGTGCCCAGTCCTCGGCCTAGGTACCAGAACAAAACAAAAACGGAAAGATACATGCTCCAATACGAAGGTAAGACAGAGAGAGAGAGAGAGAGAGAGAGTCGGACCCCTCCATGTAGTATCCATTGCCCAGGCAGCGTTCCAATGAACGTAAACACAATTTCCCAATGTTCTGCACGAATAGTTTGTTTGATCGTAAAATTTTATTTCTGCATTCAAATCGCAGCGCAAAAACAAAAACAAAAACAAAAACACCAAAATGCCATTGCCATTGCAGTTGTTGTTTTGCATTTTCGTTTGGTGCCTGACGTTACCTTTTAGGTCTTTTGCCTATGATTTGTGTTAGAGTCAGACCCAGAGTCTATTTTGTTTTGTTTCGCTCACTGGCCAAGAAGTGCTTCGTGCGGAGAAGGGAACCGAATCGATGCGGTTTAGTGCAGAGTGTGTAGGGTCATGAGTTCTCCCCCCCTTGCGAGAGGTAGACGCTCTTGTGGTCAGTCGAGTCTAGAGAATGGTTTGAATAGTCAGAATTGGGATAACAATCAAGACCATAATTTGTATGGCAAATAATG
Organism: Drosophila subobscura; assembly: GCF_008121235.1. Taxonomy (NCBI): domain Eukaryota; kingdom Metazoa; phylum Arthropoda; class Insecta; order Diptera; family Drosophilidae; genus Drosophila; species Drosophila subobscura. Next base: position 21,629,013 of record NC_048533.1, on the reverse strand, counting down.
GTACGTAGCTCGTAGTACAAATATCAGACAAAACCCTCATTACCCCATTTGCATTCTGCATTTGAGATTCTTTAGAATTTTCTTTTGCCTTAACCGACGAACACCCTGCCCTGGCTATACTTTCAAATGCATTTTCCACTCCACTCCACTGCGAGTTTTATCTTGCATTATTTATGCCCAAATGCATTAATGGGCATCCCCCCCCAAGACCCACTCCAACCATCGACCCATCAACACCCGACCCCACGGCACTGATGTGAAAAATACTTGGCCAATATTCTCGTACTATTAGGGTTAGATGGTGGGGGCTCCAGGCGTGTGGGGCGGCGGGACAGTGAATCTAAAACGAATGTGTTGACGTTGATGGGCGAAACAAGCTGTTGAAAAACACATCGAGTGTGAGGGGACGGGGACGGGGACAGGGAGACTGAGACGGAACCCCACGAAAAAGGGGCCAATGAAAATGGTCCATTTTCGTCAGCTAGTAAATTTTTAGTGGCCCCGGCTACTGTGTCCACTCCGAAAATGGGGGCACACAGCGACGGACACTCGAGTATTGTGGCAAAAAAAATAGCGGAGATCTCTGTTGCCTCAGCAACCGTTGCTCATAAATTAAAGTTTCGTCTTGCGATTCTCTGCGCCTCTGTGGCTCGTCGATTTCCGAATCGCAGGCAATAAAATTTAACGTGCACACTTATGACCGAAAGCTGCCCGAATTGGCCAAGAGGAGGGACAACGGACTGGAGTGCTGCACTGAGTACTGAGTGCAACATGCAACAGAGCACGCAAGACGCAAATGCTCGTAGAACGAGAAATGTGCAGAAATTAGATTGAATTGTTCTGTTTCTGTGGCAGGGAGTGAGTGAGTGCGGCAAGATAGGGGGAGGCGGCTGCATAATGACTGGGTCGCCGGACTCCGGCCAGGGCTGAGGCAATTTGATTGAGTTGTTTCCAATTGAAATGGCAAAAACGCTGCGGGTGTTGGCACTGATGTCCGACAGCAAATGACTCCACTCGAGTCCGCTCCACACTCCACACTAGACTCCAGCTACACCCCTGCACCCAGCAGAAACAAAAGTCATTTGGCCAAAGGAAAACCAAACCAAAAGCAAACCAAACCGCACTATAATTTCCAGTTACAGTTACAGATTTCTAGCCTTCTAGCGGCCCAAACGGTGATTTGGCTTATTTCATTCGCTCGTTCGGGGCTGCCTGCGGTGGCCACAATTGGATTGCATTTTCAGTTCCTTCAACTTCAACTTGCAGCGCTGCAGTGCCACAACTGTGGCCTCCACGCGGCAGGCAGGCAGGCGGACTCTCAATTAGACCGAAGTGGAGTGCAGTTCCCTGCCCGGTGCCCTGGGGCTGTGTCATTCATTTCGGTGACCTACAAGATCCATCATTGTGGGTTGCCTGCTGAAATTGTTGCGTCACGTTCCTTTTTGGCCAATTGGCAAGGCGAATGCAAATGCAAACTCAAAATGCAATATGCAACACGCCCCCGTGCAACAAGGGATTCTCACCTTGACTTTGCGAACTCTTCATTAAATCAAGCGTCCAACACTTGGCTCTGGATACGGGCAGTAACGAGGGTAATCAAGTGCAGAGTCCGCGTGGGTTAAATAGTATTTTCCCGCTTCTACGCTTTTCTCTTGCCGCTTTTGTCCCTCTTGTTTGCTCCCTCCCTGATCATCCCCCCTCCGTGGATAATTAAAGTGCCACGGAACGGCGCGAGTTTTTCCTCTTGTTTGCGTTGGACTGTCACTGTTGCGATTTGTTAATTGAATTAAATGCTGGCCATGCGGCAGTGAGCAGCGAGCAGCGAGCGGGTCATCAAAATGCAGGAGACGGCATTGCCAGCACGATGGCAGGGGATGGGGGCTGCTGTCCCTCTCCTCTCTCTCTGTGTGTGTGTGCAACCCATTTAGCCCGAGTGCACGGTGCACGGTGCCGCAGTCGAAACGTAACTGTAAATGCAAACGCACGTACAAGTGCCGCCAGCGGCTTGGACTAGGCCAAATGTGCCGCAGCAGCTCGGCTCGCACAGTGGCCAGAATATCGCTAGAACATTTGAATCTTTTTCTTTGTTTGCAGGAAACTCTCTTTTTCAACCCACTCGAAACTCTCATTTTCTGTGGCTTTCTCTTTGATTATTTGTTGCTGATATTTTTCCATAATCCATCCTTGTCGGCCATGTGTGCCACTTCCTTTGGTGTTTGCCACTGTGCCCCCGTAGGCGACACTGGGTAATTCCCATGGCCAAGCCAAGTACCGCTAAATTGTTGCAGCAGCGAGACTCTGCGCGACGCTTCCTGACGCTTGGCGCTCTGCATGCTAAGCAGCTGGAGGCGATGGCGGTGACACATGAGCGACAACAGCAGTGGCGGTGGCAGTGGCAGTGGCTCTACTCTGCCCACATACACAACGTACTTTGCATGCGTTCATGTCCGCCCAGAGCTACCTGTGGCAGGTGCAGCCATGTCTCTCTCTCCGTCTAACTTCCATGTCCAAGTGTCCATGTGCCGTGTGCCGTGTGACAACTGCCAGCTTGTTACGCCCTTTCGACTGCCTGTCACACGCTTATTGCTCTTGTCAGTGACTGTTGCTGGTCGGCTGCTGGTCGACTCTGTGGGCTGCTGCTGCTGCTAACTTCATTTGCTCTTTGCCAGTTTTTTGTTTGGTTTGAGTGGGAAGCTTTGCGGAAATCCCATCACGTCACGTGTACAGCGGCAACTTTTCAAATTGAATTTCGCCGATTTATCAATTTCCCCTGAACAAAAAACAAACAATAGAAAGTGGAAATGGAAATGGAAAGATGTGGCAGAGGCACACACACAGCTGACAACGTTGGCCAATGTCTAATGACATTTCGGCCAAGTACAGTAGGCCCCCAAAGGCAAGGTGCAGCTACAGAAACAGAAACGGAGAACTGCCTGGGGAAAAGCACTCGCCCCCAGAGCACTTTGAAGTTGCTGCTGCTGCTGCTGCTGCCTTGTTGGGCCACTGAGGCGGCTCATGGCCGCGCATTTCCAATAAGCCCACGGGGCGGGCACACCTTGGAGAGTCGCTCAAGTTCAAGTTGAGGCCTCCTGTCGCGTCGCCCAGTGGCCCTTGTGGCACAGCAAAAATAACAAATAACAAATAGAAAAGAAAAGAAAACGCCGGGCGGAAAGGCAGTGGAAGACACACAAAATCGACATTGGCGCGGAATTAATACGATTTTTATTCATGACTCCTAGGCAGGCGAGGCAAGGCAAGGCTCGAGACCGGGCAGCACAGGGAGCTGCTTGGGGTGGGGCGATAGCCAATCTGCTGGCTGCCGGCTGGCTTCCGTTCCCGGAATGTGGTGACAATGTCTTCTTGGGCTTTTCTCTGCCACCGTCTGTGTCTTTGCCTCCGCCTCTGTTTTTGTCGTTAGCCTCGGCTTGGCTTTGGCTTTTCCTTTTGGCTCAGACAATTGCATTGTTGGCTGTGCCGCTGCTGCTGCTTCTGCTGCTGTCTCTGTTGGCCGTTGTCGCAATGCTAGTAATTTGTGCAAATGAGCCTCTAAAAGGCGTGGAGTGGAGGCACTCGGACGTGAGACAAGCCACCCAAAAGGGGGCTGGGGGGATAGTAAAATAGAAAAATAGAAAAAACGAAATGTTTAAAGCGCCATTCGGCTATGTAAACGATGCGGGCCGCTACCCAAAATGTACACGAAAGGAAAGCTGTTAAATGCTTTTGCCTCGACATGTTCCTTGGATTTCGTTGCCTGCCCGTAAAATGTAATGATAATGCTGCCAAAGACTTGGACTTGATTTTGCAGTTCCTTCCCCCGTAGCAAATACTTTCATTCATGACACGACATGACGTATCCAATTAGATTTGCTTTTTGCCGAAAACAACAGCACGTGCTTGGGTCGGCTCGTACCGCCGAAAACTACCGCCAAAAAGCCGTAAAAAACTACGCAACGAAAAAATAACAATGGGAACAGCAAAAGTATTTACTACGATATCGCAGCGCGAGCGCCTCTGACGTTTCAGTTTCACGCAGAAATCTGAGTCAAAATAAAACCAAAAGTCAACAAAGCGCCAAAGAGCGACACACACGCACGAAGATCGTGAGAGAGCGGAGAGTGGAGCGGGAAGAGAGCGGGACTGCGCCATTCGCTTACGAGTCGTCACGCACGACGCACGACGCCCGCTCTCTCGCTCTCGGCGCTCACACACTTTACAGTTACGCACAAAATTTGCAGCAGCAACAACAAGAGAGCACAGCGCAGCTTTTATTTGTTTCTTCTTAATTTACTTCCCTCTCTCACTCCATCTCTCTCTTTGGCAATTTGTCCGCGTGGCGCTCACCTGCGTTTGCCTCCAAAAAAAATAATTCAATATTTGTTTGACTTTTTCCTGCTGCTTTTTTTTCGGTCTGTCTGGCGCTACCTGACTTTGAGGCCACATTCCCTGCGTAAAAGCCAGGCTTTTATTTGCTCACTGTTTGTTATTCGCTTTTGGCAGAAAGACAGATAAAAAAGCAAAAAAAAGAAGAGAGTGAGAGACAACAGAAATTATGTGTGTCAGCGGTGGGGCTGGGGCGAGGGAGGCGGCGATGAAACCTCCAAATTAACAGCAACAACAGCCAGAAAGAGGTCGCCGTTGCCTTGTTTAAATAAAACGAACAAATAAAGGGGGCAGAAACAACAAATTCAAATTGTGTCATGTGAGAAAAACTCTCAATGGCGGTGGAGGAGGAGGCGGCGCTATGGGCATATGGCAAGGAGGCCAATTGACTCACCGCACGCAATGCAGACTGGCAGACTGGCAGACAGGCAGACTGAAAGCAAAACTAACATCAGGATTGCCTTGAACAACAACTAACAACAATCCCAGGCACTTGTCTGCGCTGCGTCTTGGCCTGGCCAAATATAAAAAAACACAAAAAAACAACAGAATTCATTTGGCAACGTCATGGGCAAATAGCAAAACAACAAAAAAAAACCCCAAAATATGCGAAAACAAAAATACGAAAAAAATTATTTATAAATAAAAATGCGTAACATTCCCCTGCCCGCCGCTCTTTGGCTTTGTTTTGGTTTTCTCGTTTTATTCATGAGCAGCGAGAAACTATTGAGAAGCCATTGAGAAGATGGCAAAAGATCTTCACGGACAACTTCCTGTTTTGGGCCATCAAACAAGATCGATTTGGGTCAAAGATTGTCATTACAAGGGGTTCAGGTTTGGCTTTGGCTTTGGCCTCTCCTTGTGGCATTCGTATTTGCCTTTAGCTTTTAGCTTCGGTTTCGGTTTCAGCTTCAACCTTTTGCCGGAACATTTCCGTCTTTGTTTTCGTTTTTTTGCTGTTGCTGTTGACATTGGCGGAGTTACTTGAATAAACTCTGGCTGTACGTACTTTTGTACCTATTTTTGTGTATTGGGCATTCTCTCTTATCGTGCAAACTGATAAGCGAAAGCTCTTTCGCAAGGCAGCTCCAGGCTGAAAAACCTCAATGAAGTTGAGTGGCCAGCACCCCACCCCACCCACTGCCACTGCCCCTCCTCCTGCTGCTACTCCTCTTCTAATCAGTGAAATCAGGCAGCGACTCTGCTTGCGTTTTTTTTGTTGCTGTTTTTCTGTTATTTTCGCCCTGCGTATAAATTACACTTGAAAATTGTTTAGATTTTGATTGGCGATATCTGCGGGCTGCCTTTTGCCAGTCGCTTTGTCTCGCTGGAATCACGTTGGGTCTGGAACTGGGACTTGGGTTGAGGTTGTGTTTTGGGGTCGAGGCACTTGCACTTTCCCCTGCAATTTCGGTGAAAGTTGCAACGGGATAAGGTTCGCCCAGCAAAGTCCCAGCAATTACCAGCCAAAGTGAATCCCCCAGCCCCAGCCCCAGCCCCAGCCCCAGCACGTGGCTAATTCAATAAACTTTAATTGTAAGCCAGCACAGAAATCACAGCAAACACACACAGAAAAGTGGGGCTGGAAAAGCAGCAAATTTGAGGCAATTTTCACTAATTTTTGTGCAGCATGCAAACAACTTCCATGGCACCATCTTGCCTCTGCCGGGTGCCTCCTGCCCGCTGTCCCTCTTGGGGCATATCATATCGCATCTCTTGTTTCACCGACATTCGCTGAACATTGCAATGTAATTTTGCTTTCAACACCTATTTTTTGTTGCCTTTGCCTGCTGCTGCTGCTGCATGCAACTTCACGTTGCAGCTCCCAGCAAACGTGGGCAAATAATTGCCAGCAAAACAGCAAACAGCAAACGGAAAACGGGCAAACGGCATAAACAGAGACAAGCTCTCTGTCGAGTGAAAATCATGGCGCATTTCCCAGGCTCAGCTCCGAGCTGCCAGAGCTGGAGCTGGCCCCAAAATCGGGCGCGAATATATCGCATTTCAATCACGCGCCACAAACAACGATCCTCAGCCTCCTCCTGCCGCTGCTCTCTCTCTTGGGGCAATTTACGTGCGGCCACGCAGTGAGTAAGCCAAAAAGGAGACCTGGTCAGAGAGCAGCACTAACAGCGGCCCAGGCCATGCCATGCCAGGCCATGCCACAATGCAACTGCAACTGCAACTGCAGCTTGCAGTTTATTAAAGTTTTGTGGCTGCGCAATGGGGCGGAAAGCAAGGCAAACCGGGCCGGCCTATTCCCTGCCTAACGGTACCGATTGTGCGCATAAAATGGCCACATCGTGATGGCCCAAACGCCTCCCCCTGCACTGCCCATCCACTGTGATGTCTGTCAGGCACGCGCCTTTTGCCGGCCGGCACAAAACACTCAATCTGTGACCGCAGCTAATGCAGCAGCAGCAGCAGCAGCAGCAGAGAGAGACTTCCACTACGACTTGGAGATCCAAGAGATTCGAGTGGGAAACGCGGAGCGAAGTGCAGCTTAGACGTTAAAGGAAATGGCGATTTATGCGCAAATTTACTTTTATGCGATTAGCAACGATCTGAAACAGAAATTTATCGGTGAGTTTAGTAAATTTAATTGGGGCGCAACGTACGGCAGAAAGCAGAGGAGCAGCAGCCGGAGCAGCAGCAGCTGGGAATTGGCCGGAGAAGGTGCTGGCTGCTCACTCAACAGTGGAGGCTGTCAGCCATGGCATTAGACAAAAGGCACAACAGCAGCCGCAGCAGCAGCAGCACAAAACCTGGTAGCAGTGTAATAAAATTTTATGGCTCTGGGAGCAGGAGCGCTGCATTCACTTAAATGCAACAACGGCAACACTGGATGGAGTCTGCCAACTGCCGACTGGCCTGCCTGCCTGCGGCTTTTTAGATTGCACAATGGAGTCGTAGAGTCGTAGATTTTGTTGGCCAGAGAGCCAGCCGGGGCACGACAGCAGATGGCCAAGAGATAACGAAAGTTGAGAACACACTTTGGTGATAATGAAGGGAAAGGCCTGGGCCCAACCCTCGAACTAAAGTTTGACCAGCAAAAGCTACTTTCGCAGTCCCGCTCCCTGCTAGAGTCTGATGTTGCCACTAAGCCGCTTAAGTCTGAGCATCAATAATTGCTTAGTGCAGCAGCAGCAGTGCATTCGGCGGAGCATAAACAGACAGCCACACCCACAGCCCACTCCACCTGTGTGTGTGGGAGGCAGGGAGAGGTTCAATGGCGTGCACTTGGAATATTTTAATCCCGGCACGCAGCAAGTGTTCGATGGCATCCTTTGGTGCACTCCTTCAACGCCACTCAACGCTGATGATGGCATGGCCGTGGCCATGACGACGTCTCAATTGTTGGCATTTGGCTCAATTACGTCTGAGGGATCGAGGACGAGGGCCAGCGAGAACAGAGGCAAAGTCGCACTCCGTTTGATTACTGGGAGTGTGGGGAGGGCATTCCAAATCAGTTTTTCCGTTTCAAAAATGTTTTGAATTTATGACACGACTGCGGCTGTCGCGTCTGGTGTCCCCATGGCTGCTGGCCCTCATTGTGTTAGTGCCATCGAAAGCTTAGCTGGCTGACTGCATTCTTATGCGAGTTGGCCATTGTCGCCGTCTGCCTTTTGTTCAATTTATTTGAGCGTGCAAACGCTCTTCATAAAGCAAATGCAGAAGGATATCATCTCCGATTTTGGCCACTGAAGGTTGCCGCAAGGTTGGCTTAAAGCAAAGGCGAAGCCCCAGGGCTCATGGGTCTGTGAAGTAAATGCGTTTCCATCGCTGCAAATATGTGAGGCCATCGGAAAGAGGCCAATTAATGACGAAACAATGACGCGCGGCTGTGGCTGTGGCTGTGGGCACTGCGGATTGGGGCAGAAATTAGTTAAATGGAAAAATAGTTTTGCGATGTTTTGCATTGAAATGCCGCTGTGGGCGATTATCGCTGAAAAGACCTCGCGGCATTGTGGCTGTTGTTTGTGTAAATTGCAATCGCGGCGGCGGCTTTGAAGTCAAAGCTGCCTGCGTGTCTGTATCTTTATCTCCTCATACAAAATCTGTACTGCGCATATGTGTGTGTGTAAATGTGTGTGCGTGTGTGGGTGTGCAATTAAATCATGTCTTAGAACTAGGCCAGCAGCTGTCAATGAGCCTCGAAATATCTGCCATTACTTTTGATATTAATTTCGAAACAATTTCTCATTTCAGCTCGAGGAAACGTCCGTCCAGCGATCATCAGGACTATGGCAGCAATCCGGGCAACGAGGATCAGATGGTGGAATGCAATGCCGCCATGATTCTCATGAAGCTGCACAATCCCAATGGCGGTAGGTCGAACCCGCACCGAACAGACCCCACAGCCTCAAACTCTCTTTGACATTTGTTTCCAGTGTCTGACCATTGTCTGGGCTCCAGTCCCGGCAGCAGCTCATCGGCCTCCTGGAGCTCCGGCTCCGCCTCACCGCCCCTCAGCGATGATGGCCACGGGCATGGCCATCACAGCCCGAACATATTGTCGCCGCACGATGCGGCCAATGCACGCATACGCACAACATCGGTGTCCACCTCGGACGAGGGCATTGTCATTGATTTCAAGGATGATCGCAAGAAAAAGGTGAGTCGAAGATTCCACTCAAAGATCTAAAGATAAGAACTGTATCTTAAGGGGCAGGCGGGCGGCCAGGAATGCGGTCAAAAATGTTTTGAGGCGGTAAACAGAGCGTGACACTTGTGTGTGTGTTGCAAGCGCTTTTAATTGCAACTTTGTGCATGGTTTTTAATTGCCATAATTATGTAAATGTCGGTGCGGGTATTTATTTTTGGCACGTCCGCCTGGCGTATGCTTGATGCAACACTGCAGCGACACATTGCTCATTACTCATACGCACTGGCACACAGAAGCAACAGACTGCAGATCAAAAATCAAATAAATGTCAAAAATACTAGAGGAAAAGCAGCAGCAAGCAGCAAGGCAGGGGAAGAGCCGATGTGGCATAGCAGTCCATGGGTTTTTGTACAAATTTTCTCTGAGTTTTTGTGCCCCAGCAATTGCCAACGCATCAATCACACTCCCAAACACAAACACACACGGAAAAAAGGGCAATGTCAGCAGCTCACACACATTCATTACAGCAAAATCAATAGCCCCACACTCCGCCCTCAGCCCTTGAGAGCCAAACGTTTCCACATTTCAGCCATTGGACGCGACTTGGCTCTTTAATTAATTATGTTTGAACTTTAAGGGCCTCGCTCTGCCACCGCCAAAAGTCCAGCAACGAAGACGCCAACTGAAACGGAATCTTACGCAATGGCTAGCCAGACCCTAACGCTCCCACTTCCCTTCCCTTTCTGTTCAGGTTCCCCCTGCTGATAGTTTTCGTCGGGCAAGCGGACAGTCTGGCGTTTGTTTGTTTGCCCACAATCTATGTGCCTCAACCACCCGCCGTCGCCAAACCCTAGCACAACTTGTTATAAATATCTGTGTGTAGTGTGTGTGTTTGGTGTGTGTGTGTGTGTCTATATCGTTAGTAACGTTTAAGGGCTCTTAACAGCAAACACACACAAAAGCCTCACCAACAACCAGCATGAGGAGGAGGCGGAGGAGAACAAATATCAAAAGTGAACAGCAGCAGCCACGGCACACCACAATTTGTTAACCTTGAAAGTCTGATTAGATTTTTCATATGCTGCTTATGTATTTGTGGTTGTTGTTGCGGCAAGCCCCAAAGTTTCCGCTGTTTTATGCACGGCAAGAAAATCTAGCAGACTTCTTTCTAAGCCCCCCTAGAGTTTTCCTTTCATTTCAATTAGTCAAACATTTTCAATTATTGCTAAACCAACCAACAATCGATCTATCAGCATGCATCCCAGTCTCTGTCTGTGTCCATCTTTTGGCCAGCCAGCTGCACTTTCACTTTGGTAACCTGTTGCACAAGCCGCAGCCAAAAGAGTTGACCAAAGGCTACAGAAAAAACTTCCTGCTGTCCGCTGCTGTCCATCTGTTTTTGCCAGTTTTGCATTTAAATTTATGTCAGAGTAGGCAGACACGCCCACATTATCCAGGGGGGGTTGGGGAGTGCAGGGAAAACAAACAAATGAATGAATAACAATGGAAAAGTTTATTTTGCCAAGTCAAGGCGTGGCTCTGGTTAATTGAAAAGATATGTGCCGCATTTCCGCATCTTGAATCGCAATGCAAAATGCAAGCCACAAGCAAAACAGATGGATGGATGGATGCATGCATAGATGGACGGCTGAGCAGATGGATGGATGGATGGGTGGATGGAGGGATAAGTGATCGCAGTTCACTGTAGCTGCTGCCTCTGCCGTTTGCTGGCATTGCGAATCGAGAATGAATGCAATTAATGTCTAATTGTGCGCAATTATTGTCAGTTGTCAGTTGTTTTTGCTCGTGGTGGGCCTGTGTGATGTGCCGCAGCCCCGAATCAAATGGAGATCTTCAAGGTGGCCACGTGGCGCATACGTAATGCTCACTCTGCATTACTCATACGCACCGTGTGCGGCTGCTGCAACCTTCGCTTGCAATGGCATCCAAATCCAAAGTGGAATAACTATAAAGTGCAGCAATGTGAAGTGCATAACAAGAAATTACTCATGCGCCGTGTTTGCTCAGCCTTTGTGTCATCAGCGTGCATCATTATGATGACGATAATGATGATGATGATGTTCATCAGCGTCGTTTTGGGTTATTACTTTAAATGCAGATTTATGTGCATTTACTGCCACCCAATGACAATCACGCGCTCGAGCCAGGGACTCGCTCGCTCGCACGCCTTTTAATCAAGGCCTTGGCGGTTGCCGTTTGCCGTTTGCCGATTGCCGCTGCAAGGCTGCAGCCAAAGCCAGAGCCAAAGCCAAAGCCAAAGCGAAACCCCAAGGCATCCGCAAACCGCAATGGGTGGTTAAACGTTGCGGCTATAAATTTATATGCAGACACACACACACATGTGCCCCGGTTGGCCAAAGGAAGTGCCCAAGCGCACAAGTGGGCAAGCGCTCGACTGACACACAAAGGGAAGGACACCGAGTGGGTGGCGCTGGCGTTGGGTGTTGAAATTATAAATTAAACTCCCATGATTGCATGTGACAAGCAATTAGAGCGAGCAACAATCTGCGAGGACAACGAGTCCGAGTCCGAGTCCGAGAATTCTGTTGCGAGTTTTCCCCGCAGCTTTTCCAATACGCGCTCGTGTGGATCCCCACCGCACACTGCATATTCCCTTTGTCGCTGCGGCTAATTGCATGTGCCCGTGGCCCCTGCCCCCTCTCTGTTCTGCTCTGTTCTGTTCTGCTCTCCCTGCCATATACTATGCACTTTATTCCAACTAATTTGTTTTATAATATCAAAAGGCAGCAAAAACGAAACACACACACAAATTATAGTGCAGAATGCGAGGCAGACAGCGCGGCGTGTGCAAGGCGATGACTAGGGGTTGGGTGGGGGCAGGGGGTAGCTGAGGGTTTCAGCGCTGTGTGTGTGTGTGTGTGTGTGTGTTGCGGTTAGCTGGCATTAAGCTTTCGCAACTGCCTGACAGTTGAAAGCGGCAACAAAAATCGCTCAAAACACAGAGAGAGAGAGAGAGAGAGAGAAGGGGAAGTCGCGGCCAGCCAATATGGCGCGGCACACGTGTCTAAGTTTTTGTGTTTGTATGGGTAACAGTGTGTGTGACTGCAAGTGTGTGTGTGCATGCCACCGGCTTAGCTGCTTTTCTGTGATTTTATTTGACAAATGTGCAGCTGGCCGAAGGCACAACAAGAAGCAACTGCACTTCCCCCTTGCCTTTTGCCCTTTCCCCTTCAAATGAGCTTAAATTTATACTCTTATTTATGATCTTTGTTTTCGGTTTGGCCTGCATTAGTTCCTCCTTCATATTTCTTTGCTTAACTCTGTGCAATTTATTTTTAAACACCAAGCAAGCAGCAAGCAGAAATCACAGCAGCAAAGCCAACACAAAAATGTGTTAAATTTTAATTAAATTTTTGTATAATGCTTCGGGGCTGCTCTGCTCTGCTCTGTGTGTGTGCTCTGCAGCAACCTTGAATCAACATTCACTCTGCACAGATACACAGAGCTACAGATACAGCTATTGGCAGCAGTCACCTGAATAGCAATTGCTGCCTTTGGCACTTGCCTGCCACTTGGCCACATAAAGCCACACACAACATCGACGTCAGCGCGGTGCTCGGTGCGCGGTGCTCGTTGCTCGCCTTCTCATATGGCAGTAGACCTTGAATTCTGATTAGGAAGCGATTTAGATGTGGCTCTCAGGCACCGCTCTCTCTCTGCCCGCTTGCGCGTGAATTTATTGAGTTATTATTAAAAGTTAATTGTGCTGCTAAAAGCCATTTGTCTCTCCACCCTGCTGCGGTGTGTGCAATTGGTGCGGCATAAGCGCAACAATTGCAAATGACTTGGCCAAAGTGTCGACGACTTGGCTGCCTGCGTTGGCTGTTTGCTTGATTGGGAAAGACACTCACAGACACTCGGGACGGGACGTGTATGAGTAATGACTGAGAAGCGAAACAGCTGGGCGCAAATGTAATTATACCTTAAAGGAGAACGAAATGACAGGCAGGCAGGCAGTCCAAGCAACCTACACCCAAACATCAAATAGAATCCCCAAATGGCTTACTTGGCCACACAAAATTCATTTAGTTTCATTTCCATTTCTATTCGAATTTCGCATTTACATTTTGTGCATTTTGCACAGTGAAATCTACCGCAAAATGGTGACTTTATTTATGTATTCCTCGAGCGAAGCTCTGAGGCTGTCAAATGCTGCCTTTTGTTGTACAATTGCAGCCACAATCCGTCAAAAGTCAGTTGCAGGAGTGCCCCCAGACAAATAGCCATCCATTCGTGCGTGTCAGTATGCGTGCCATGAGTGTGTAAGTGTGTGTGTGTGTGGGAGAAACGAACTCATAAATTTGTCATAATTGCAGCAATGAGACTAAAGCAAAATGCCATTGGAGCAGCTAAATAAAAATGCAATAAAAATATCTCATACGCAGTTAGAGACACAGAACACAGGGGAGAAGCAGGGGGGCAGCAGAAGTGTGGAAGATTTTCCGTATTGGAAAATGTAAATGCAATTTTAGTCACTCTTGTCCACGCAGCGCGAGATCTGTGCCAAGTGCAAGCAAAAATGCAACAAATGCAGCGCCAAATGTTCATGTTCAAGGTGACAAAAATGCCAAAAATGAACCCACACGAAGCAGCCAAATGCCACCGAGCTCATCGTTTGGCCTCGTTTGCAGTTTTGTTGCATCTTCGATTCTGCTATATTTGTCTTCCAGGGGGGAATTTCTAGGTATATTTTGTTCACTCTGCTGCCTTGTTATGCCCACTGTTCAACGCTGCATTCGCTGTCATCCGCTTCCAAAAAAGCGCAACGCCGAATGCGGTATTTGGCATTGGGCGGAGGCAGAGGCACACACCGCACCCCCCGCTGACACACTTTTGCCGGCACAGGCTGCTCCTCCATATTCAATATACACATCAGATCTGTGTCTATATCGTGTCTTCTATTTTAATATCCCTGTCCCCATTGTGGCAAGGTGGCGGCGGCGCGCCATACATTGTGGTCAAGTTGGGGAATGCATTTGCAATGTTTGCGAAACATCTTTTGGCAAAACGTTTGCCACGAGCCACAAATGACACACAGCCACTGCCCCCCCGCTCTGCCACACCAAAGTCTCATTTCGATTTCATTTTGCATGAACGAAAAAGAACTTAGATCAGCGAACAAAATAATAGAAATGGGCTAGAACGAGAGGAGCAGCAGGGAGAGTGCAGGGGCAGGGGCAGTGGCAGTGGCAGTGTGCAAGGGCTGCCCGGCGAATTGGCCTAGTTTCGGGCGTACCACAACAAAATGGCGGCCCTTGCAAACTGTTGTCGTGGCTGTACTTTTTCCACAGCGCCGCGTGTGCAATGCCAGCTCAGTGTCTCAGTGTCTCAGTGTGTGTGTGTGTGTGCAGTTTTCTAGGTTACAGCAGACCATATATAGTACATAACTATGTACATTTATGTACATTTATGTACATTTATGTACATTTATGTATGTGGACAATGTTTGTATGCGGATGCGAATGATGATGCCGCACTGTTGCAGGCCGGCCGGCAAAAGCGAATGTTGCGCAACAAACAGCAGCGCCTAGGCCATGAAAATGCATTTCTCTCTCTCTCTCGGTCTACCTCTTACCCTCTCTCCCTCTTTGTCTCTGTGTATCTCGTTTGCCATGCGCACTTACTCACTCACTTCCGCTCAGCTCGCCGCAAAATTCAAACACACACAGGCACCTCTCTCTCTCTCTCTCGCGCACACAGTCAAGCCTTGCTGTTGATGATGCACTTGGGGCTGGCTGCTGGTGGTGGGGTGTTGCAGGGGTTTTTGTGTGCTCTAAGGGCTACGGGGCAGCGCGCGACGTAGGAGGTGCAACGGCACGTGTTCGCACACAGATGCACAAATTGTGTGCAATTTGTCGCTGCCAGCGCTGACTGCGACGGCGACGTCGACGCCGAAATTGCTCTGACGTCGTCAAATGGCACGGCACAGCGGGGAAATGTGTGGCAAATCTGGCCACAGTTTTGTGGCACTTTTGGGGGTTAGCCAAAGTAATTCATATCGAGCAGATTTTAAACAGATTTAGACACAGAGAGAGCGAGCTTTTAATTGGGTTCCTCAGCTAAGATGACAGCTCGAGGAATGATTTCCCACTCAATTTATGCACCGATCGCTGATCAGCGACATGCCTCGTTAGGCATATTTATACGTTGCTCGTTTCTATTTGCCCAATCAATGCTAACAACAGGCAAACACATGTATTTTCGCTCATACTTAAATTTCCATTAATTCTGCTCCAAAGCATAAATTAAATCAGATCCACAGCGATCTTCTTCCGCTCTTTCTATGCAGCAGTCCACTTAATTGTACAATAAACCATTTCGGGATATGCGAATGCATCGCTGGTGGAATTGCTTTTGCGCTCGATTCACTTTTCATGGCTAATTAATTTTCGCATTGCGCAAAATGAATTCATAATGCGAAATGCCATGAATATGCAAACGTGCGAGTATATCACCCTCCCCTCTCTCCCTCCCCTTGTATACATAAAAATATATCTGAAATTTATTGTTGGCGTCGCCGCAGTCGCCATAATTAAAAGCCAAACAAGCGGCAGCCAGAAGCCAGTAGCAATCGACTTGACGCTGCTGCCCGCCAGGTGATTTCATTTGCAAGTTGTTTGGCTCAGTTTTTGCTTTGTGTTTTGTTTTGGCTTTTGATATGGCAATCTTTGTGGCTAATTATACGCTTAGTTGACTGATCGAGCGGGCGTCGAGGGTGTCAGCTGCAGCAGCAGCAGCAGCTTCCCCTTCGCTCAGTCAACAATGAATGGAAAATTGCTGCGGCTTACATCACTCACAGCAGGCAGGCAGGGCATGGTCGGCCAGGGGTTTGTCAAACAAATGGCACATCGTGCATGTGTTTTTCTATTGCATTTGTTTTATTAATATTTAAGCGCTCAATTGGTGGATGATCCAGGGGTTGGGCCATGCCTCTCTCGAGTACGTACACGTGTCGAGCATGGCTCCAAGTGCGCAACAAGCTGACGTCAGCAGTGTCAGTGGCGGAGACTGCAGCTGAGGCAGTGGCAGTGGCAGTGGCTCGTTGACATTTGCATTGGGTGGGCGTGTATTCCGGAGTGGAAAGGCAAGACCGGCTTAATTAAAGCAGAGCAATAGCATCGGCACGCCTCGCAGCTTAAAATGCTTTGCCTCGTTGCCCGGTGCAACCCCACAAATGTTGACAGCCGCCGAAGCGCGGCACTTGTGGGCGGGAAGCAGCAAAACTGCATTAAAATTCAAATGCCGGCAATGTCAGGGCTGTCCACAGAGGGAAGGCAGTAAAGTGCAGCGGCAAGGGCCGGAGGCACTGGCATTGGGATTATTGTCACAGCGCAAAGGCAGACAGTAAGAGCAGTAAGAAATGAATGTAAAGATGGTGGGCAAATGGAGGAGAGTCTAACTTATAAATATCCTTGTGCATGACTCACACAAACGGCTCCAAGTCGGTGGATTCTCTGCTCCCTTTCCATTGATATATTTGAAGAATCATTTATTATATTTAGAGCTCATTCAACAATGAATTTCCTTCTATACATCATGATGTATGGTCTCTGGAAGATTGTGTTCTCCGTCAGCAAACAAATGTTCGCAGAAATGTTTGCAACAAGTCAGAGGAAAGGCAATTCGTTTTCACCTAAGCAGCAAACATGACAGCAGTTCTCATCTCGGGTTTGTTTGCTGCTTGTTTTTGCTTTCTTTTTCCTTTTTCTTGCATACCAAATTGTTGTCGGGGGCAACAACAAACTTGAAAGAGAAGAACATCAGCGGAGGAATGTGTGTGTGTGTGTGTGTGTGTGTGTCTCTGTTTGAGGTAAAAAACAAAACAGAGCAAAACGAAACGAAACGGAAAACAAAAAGTTGGGCAAAGTCAGCGGCCAACACACACAGAAGGAGGGAGAGAGAGAGAGTCACACACTGACGTGAAGGCAAGTTGCGGGCCAAAAGCAGAAATGCCGACAAACACACACATACAGCAGCACACTTAAGCGCGCACACACACACACACACTCACACACACGGACGGAGGGAAACATTAGTTGGCAGCGCATAAAGGAATTGCAAATGTATTCAAGGTCAGGGCAGACATGAAAAACGAGAAACGTCGCCGTCAACGCAGGCAGCGGCAGTGGCAGAGAGCCGACAGAGGCCGAGAGTGCCACAGGGGAAGATTCCCAGTGGGTGGATGAGCCACCCACACACACACGGAGAGAGGGGAAGCAGGAGCAGAAGCAGCAACTAAAATCAATATGGCAACACTTTTAAGGGTTGCGGCGAAAAACCGCCAAACCCTTGAAACCAGCAACCCGCACCACACTTCCTTCCCCCTGCCAACGGGCTGGCAAAAAAGGAAAACAAGCGCAAAAAAGAAGAAAAGAGGTGACTGGGGGGAGGGAAATCAACGTCATCAGAGTGGTTCAGTGGGTCGTCATAAATAATGCTTCGGTTTTCCCGCGCATTTTCGGCTCTCTCGCTGTCTTTGTCTCTCCTTCGCACTCGCTGCTCTGCTCCTTCGCGCAATGAGCACAAAAATGGCGGCCCACGAAGCCGGGTTCGAGTCGAGAACATTGCGCAGGCTTCAACGAGAGAGAGAGAGAGAGCGAGAGAAGCTCTGCTCGTTGCTTAGGCGAAATTTAAAATCGGGAATACATTTAATTATAGCCAGAAACCACTCAGAGGGCGACACCATTCCAATTAAGTCCAGCCAATTACACGCAGCAGCAGCAGCAGGCAGCAGCCAGCAGCCAGAGAATTGCAAATTGCAAAATTAAGTTTGAGTTTTTGCTTCATCGCCTCCGCTGCTGCTGCCACGCTGCCTCGCTGCCACGCTGCCTCGCTGCCACTCTGCAAATGAATCGATAATGGTTCAAGGTTAGCTTGCGTGACATTTTCCGCACCAGTCGCCGGGCGAGCAACAATTTGGCGGGGGGGGGCCGAGCCGAGCCGCTCTGCACGGTGCGGCAGTAATTGGAAAAGTCAGACTGAAGTAACCGTAAAGTAAAGTAAAGTAAAGTGGAGGGGAGGGGCAAAGCTAAGCCACAGTTGCGTGTGCCATCATCATTATGGCGATTGTTGGCACGAGTATAGAAACGGCGACTGGCAGACCCGCAGACCGGCAGCCTGGCAGCCGACTGGGCGTATGTGCGATATTGCATTTATGTATTGATTTTTATCCAGTGGGAACCAGAGGGAGCCAACCCGATGCCTAGAACCAGTTATTATCATAATTATTGCATGGAATTTCCCATGCGAAATGCAAATAGATTTCTTATTCAAATTGCAAACGTTTCCTAATGCCATTTCCTAATCCCCCCGTCTCTCTCTTTGCAGGTGAGTAATTTGTCGCTGGAGACAGGCTAATGTCTTCTAATTGACTTCTGTGAGTATGAAGCGATCCAATCATCATGTTCTATAAATACCAGCCATACTCGTAAGCATATCCGTGTGGGCAGCGAGTGGGGACCTTGACATGTCAGCAGCAAGTTTTTAAATAAATAAATGGCAACCCAATCGGATTGGAAAGTTGTCTGCTCCTCGAGCGTCTGGAGTGGGTTGTTCTCGGGGTCTATGCTCCCAAAAGTATGCCAGGGCTCCCGTCGATCCTTCACACAGCACGCCTCAATTGTTTTAATTAGCATAATGACACTTAACAGTGTCTAGACGGCAACAAACAGCAGCAGTGCTCGGTATTTTTTTTTGTCTGCTTCTGCCTTTTCTCCTTTTTGCCATTTCGGCTGCTAGAATTTCCCATGCCCCCAAAATCCGGCATAAATCAGTGTAAAAACGGCGACATCCGCGTGTGCCCGACTCCGGTCTGGTCGGGCTTTTTGCTGCTTTGGCCAATTAATTGGTTAAACATAAATCAAAATGTTGTGTTTGGCCAAAGCAAATTTGTGCCGACAGTGCAATAACAAAATGTTTGCTTGGCTGCCCAAAAAGTGCTTTCAATTTGGGAGCAAAAAGCTGAAAGCAGCAAGAAAAACCCCATTGTAAATGTGCCGCCTGGCAACAGTTTTTCGTGTAAATTGCCGAATGCATTTCGGTCGAAAAAAAACCACAACGAACGATTTCTGAAAGTGTTTATCAATGTTTAACAATTAGTCATGAGGAAGAGCCGCACAGAGCGACGCAGATAAAGATAGAGAGAGAGAGAGAGAGAGAGAGAGAGGCACACACACGCACACACCTTTGGCCATAATAATAATCATTATAATAAAATAAAAACCGCTGGCCACTTGGCCTTGGACTAGGTTGATTGCATTCTAGCGGTCAATGCCGCCGCCGGCGTCGTCGTCGTCGTCTTCGTTGACGTTGCCGACTAACAACAACAACAACAACAACAACAACAACAACAGCGGCAGCAGCAACGAAAATTGAAAACGATCGCTTAGCTGCTGTCTCTGTCTTGCTGCCTGCCAGCCTTTGGCCAGCTTTCTCCATCTCTTTCCGGCCTGCGCTGCGTTCAAATTTGATTTCAAATTTGTATGCGCTCTCTCACTCACACTCACACTCACACGCGCTCTCCGCTCTCTCTCCCTCGTAGTATTAAAAATTGTATTTATTTGTTTTGTTTTTAGTGTTTGTTTTTTTTCTGTTTTTTTGCAATGACAAAAGAAAAATATCGGAGAAGCCAACAAACAACATTTTCGAATCAACAGCAGCGGCAGCGGCAACTATTTATAAAATGCGCTTGCCTGGCCAAAGTATTTCTCTCCCTCTCCCTCCTTCGCTCTCCCTCTATCTGTTGCTCACTTTGTATCCGAGTGTGTGTGTGTGTGTGTGCCCGTGCGAGACCTGCAATGCCGGAAAGCAATAGCAAAGAAAAAACGTCGTCAGAGCATCGCTGTGACGCCAGCCCATGACGACAGTTCGCACTCACTCAGCGGCAGCAGATACTCAGATACTTCGTATCTTTTGGATACATTTCAAAACAGAAATAAACACATAAGAACCGCCCGACGCCGGTTTACCTTTGAATGGCATTTGCATAACAAGTGTCAAGCCGAGAATCCACACCCAACCCTGCAGCCAGCAGCCAGCCGCCAAGCCATCCTCCAGCTAAATCGGCTTGAAGATGATCCTTCTCTCTCTCTCTCTCTCTGCCCACATAAATAATTCAGAATTTAGAATACGCCTCGGATCTGTTCTGTTTCCAGCCACAGTGCATTCAACCTCTGCGAGGGGTTTCGGTTTCGGTTTCGGGTTCGCTCGCCCCGAGTGCCCCCGACTCGGGCGGCAGTTCATTCGCTTTTGGCAAATATTTAAATTTAAAACACTCGTAACTACGCGCCAGTATTATTAGCCATAATACGCAAGTGGCAGCCCCGCACCGGGCATGCAAATTGTATTATTTTGTATTTTGTATTTTGTATTTAAATTAAATTTTGTATCTGCTGCTGCAATCTGCCTTCTCTTTATATTTCCTGTTTTTGTCAGCAGCATAGTAGATACATCCCATGATAAATGATAAATTACCACTTAGTTAGTCTTTGTTTGAACCCAATCGCTTTTGGATACGCTCAAGATCACGTCATCGCGCCGAAACAGGTTGCACTGCAGGCAGAATTGATGAGACAGTAGCGGCAGCAACAAATCTGTAGAAAAGAAACCGTTATTGTTATGATTTTAATGGCCCCAAAAGCAGTTAGCTAAACGCTTTCTCCAGTGCTCAAACAAACACACAAAAACTCCAAGCGCGAAGCCGAGAAACAACCTGCCGAAAAGATAACCAAACTGTGGGCTGGCATAACCTTGACGTCGCCTGCAATCGGTCAGGCCAGAAATATACTTGAAATGCTTCACACATTCACACATTCACACTTTTTGGCAACGCACTCATTTATGGCCTTGCAATGCTTAGGTTTTGGGTTTTTTGAGTGGCTCCCAGCCCACTTCCTGTACGGCTTAGAGCAGTCCCTCATTGCTGTGGTCTGTGTGGGCGAGGCTAGCTGGTTCAGGTGCTTTCAGCTCTTTAGATCTCAGATCCGCTGACCGCCTGGCATCATGATGAATGACTGCAACATTTATAAATATAAACAGAACACACAAACCCCAACACACACCCGTGTGAGCAGCGAAAGCCGTCGAGCAGGCCAGCAGCCATCATCATAATGAAATAAGCTAAGCATAACAAATGCGTCGAAATATTTGCGACAGGTTGCAATAGCTCCCCACAGACAGCCAACATTAGGGGGACTGGGGAAGCAAAAAAATTATATAAAATCAGCGAGCGAAAACAGCAAAAGCAACAGCAAAAAAAGCCCGAGTCACTCGATGTGCATGGCCTTGAAGATTTCGCTACAAGCAGCAAGAAAACAAAAAAAAACCAACCCAACACCAGAATGAATATCATAAAAATATTCACACAAAACAACACAAAATGAAAGCAAGCCAAACACAACAAAAAATGCTAATAATGAAAGCCACTAATTTGCAGCAGCAACAGACAACAAATAAATAAAAAAACATTAATAAATGCAATAAAAAGCGAAGAAAATGTTGAGTAGAATTTCCAGATAAAACTGAGCAGCCTTAATGATTATTTCTGATTGAATTGTCATTAGTTTTGGTCAAACATTCAAATGATTGCCAGGGATTAGCATCATAAATGCTGGCTAATTGAATATACAAAAATGTACTAATAAATGTACAGAAACATATTTACATACATATTTACATACCCGTATGTACGGGCCATTTTTGCTGCCTGTTCAATTTTCAATTAAAGTTTTTGTAATCGCATTGTGGCCGGTCAAGTGGCTTTTGGGCCAAAATATTGATTAATTGCAGTCATGAGGTTAATAGGATTACAAATTGTTTTTGTTGTTGCTGCTGCTGCCGCTGCTGCTGCACGCTAGATGGCGTGCCAAGTAATGCTGTGTGTGCGGATCGTCAACGATTTTGACAAGTCAACAACGAGATTTGACTGGCGCGAGGGAGATTGATGTCGAATGACTTGCCACCTGCCATTGGCCTCTAATTCGACAAAAAAAGAATCTCCTGTAAGCCGCTTTCCGAAATGTTTGCCAACTTGCAACTTCTGCTGCTTGGATGTGTGGCAGCAGCGCTGTCTGTGTCTCTGTCTCTGTCTCTGGTTTCATGGGGCAACTGTTGATTTGTGGTTTCTTAGTCATTGTCATTTGCATTTCCTAACCGCAATGTCTTGAGGTCACTCTGGCAGCTATGATTTTATTACAAACTGAAATGCAACCGCACAACAGCCACAGCAACATTGTGCCGGCTTTTGTTTAAACTTTGGACACAGACACAACGGGAATTTCCACAGCAAAAGCCACTCTAATTGCCATTGTATGACTGGCAACAACTACAAGTGCAGCAGCAGCAGCAGCAGCAGCAGCAACAATTGCAAAAAGCTTCATCATCATTACAAGCTGGGCAGGGGAAGCTTGGGGCTTTGTTTTTGTTGTTGTTGGTGTTGCAGCAGCTATTGCTTTTGGCGTCAAGCTGTCTGAGTCGAGTCGAGTCGAGTCGAGCGGCTTTTCCAGCCATTCACTCGCATGCATTTTTTATATTTTCCAACTACCAGCAGCAGCAGCAGCAGCAGCAGCATTCGAACAGCTTTTATGTATTTATTTATTTATTGCATATAAATGCACGCCTTAATTAACCAAAAACCCACCGTATGCTGTTGCTTTTTTTATGTCTCTCTCACGGATAGTGTTGTTGCTTTTTTGGTGTTGTTTTTTGCTTATGTTTATCGCGACTTACTGACTAATTATTGCTTTATGAGCTGGAACGTTCTTTCCCTCCATGGAGTGTGCACTCCACTCATAAATCCCACCCAAAACGGGCACGAACAAAATAATTACTCAAAAAGTGGGTGGCAAGGGGCGGTTGCAGGTGCCCCAGGCGGACGCAGACACAGACACAGCCACAGACACACGCTGCACATTGCGTGCAATTTCCAACTGAAAAGCGTAAATTATGGCGCTATTTATTTATGTTGCTGCTTTTATTGCCGTGTGCCAGTTGCATTTGTTTAAAATGCCGTTTGACAAACATCAAAGCCGTTAAATGTTACTTTGACATGTGGCAGGCAGTGCCCCCAAAGGGCTTTCCATTGGGGGGTGTTTGCAGTGCCTGGCCTTAGGGCCAATTAGATGAGTGAAATGTGTCACCGAGCGAGGTGGAGGGAACGCTTCACCATCAACGTTTATGCACCCTGCACCCTTTGGACTACTCAATTACAGCTTGTGTTGAAATAGGTGCAGGGGAAGTACCTTTTTACAGACAATAAATGTGAGTCCAAGTCTGAGTAATGCAGAAATTCGACGGAAATGGCTCGCTCGCTCGCTTATCGCGGCAGCTCGCTCTTGACCAACATTTCATTCAGTCCAAAGTCCATCCCAAGTACCGATGCTCATTTCACATTTCACATAGATTCGCAATTATATTAAAGTGCTTTGGCAGTAAACAAAATTCCGGATACGAGCGGGCGGGAGATGCGGAAATAAAGCGCCGAAAGCAGAGCAGCAGCCAAAGAGAAGAGTTCTAGAGTGCATGGCAAGGGGTGGTGGAGAGCAGAGTGGATAGAAAAAACGGATCTGGTTTGCTGACACAGCACAAAGGACTCCTCTTCGCATCTAAAAAGGGACTTGCTGACATTTTTGCACCCGGCAAACCCCCCAACCGCTTTTCCTGACTCCTTCTGGCCCTGCTCTGCTCTGTTTTCCCTTTTTTTTTGCTGTTGCTGTTGCTGCTGTCATTTGATAGACGTAGTTTATTCCTCTATATAGACAGTTTTGTATCCCTCACCCTCACCCTCCCCCTGCCACTGTCCACTGCCCCACCGCAGGTCACACAAGTCGAAAAGCCAAAGCCGAATCCTAGGCACTCAAAGCTTTTTATTTCCCTTTTTTTTCGCATTTGTTTTTGCTTTTTGTTGCTTCTATTGCTTTATTTTGTGTTGCCCCTTTTTCTGGGCGTTGCCATGGAAAAGCGTTTTGTCAAAGCGACAGGTGAGAGTGGGCTATGGCTATGGCTATGGCTATGGCTGCTGGGATGCTTAAATATTTAAACAGCGAGTGGACCGGCCCGGCCAGATGCTGCTGCTGCTGCTGCTGCTGAGCCGAGGTGTTGTTAGGTAGGCGGAGGCCAAAGGTAAAAATAAACGATGCCCTGGTTAATGGCAGAGAATCAGCCAAGCAAGGAGCCAAGCGAAGAGGCCTCAAAATAGCAGCAGAGCCAGTCGTAGGCGTGGCAGAAGCTAAATGGCCTGGAAAGGCTGGCCCGGAACAGTTAGAAGCTCCAAGTCGAAGCCGTTAAAGCTGGCCAAGATGATGTCTTCAGTTGCTGGAACGACTGCCAGACTGGAGTTTTTCTCTTCGATTTTTCCCCGAAATCACTTTTGACAGCTGCAAGCTTCTGCAACTGTTGCTGCCACCGATTGTTGCACTTCAACTTGGCTACTAATGAGGCGTGACATTGATGATGACTCGGGCACGCTGAGCCCGAATCGCTGGCATCATTTGTAATGTGTCATGATTATGCAATATTCGTGCAACAATTACGGGCCAGACATTTGCATAAAAGCGGACGCCCGTCAGAGACCCACTTTGAGTGGCAATTTTCCACTCAACTCGGCCAACAGCGAAAGCCCAATGGAAAAGCAGGCCAACACGAGCAGCGAACGGGTTGCAAAAGACAACAGGAAGCCGAGAACTGCAGGCGGGCTGCCTGTTGCCTGCTTGGATTCAGTCGATCTTTTGGATCTGCGCATGCGCCGCGGCGAATGACAGCTCAGCCGGGACTGTGGACATTGGACAGTCACTGGAGAGACACTGCGAACCGGCCGGCTGCCGGCTGCACTGACAGCTGTTGATTGATGAATCCTACAGCCAGCCCCCCGGTCCAGCCCCACGGGGGCTGCCGACCAGACCCGACGAACACTGTCCAGTTGACGTCTGTTGCAGCTTGCGGCGATCTTTAAGCTATCGAACTGTCCAGCTCCCAGCTCTCCCTGCTCCCAGCTCTCTCTGTCTTTTGCTATCTCCGACTGGACCTGGACTGTGGCTAAAGATTGATGATGACGCAAGCCCCCATGGCCGCTGCTCCTCGCTCCGTTTTATGGCCGCGCTTGTGCAATAAACACTTCTAATTGTAATTAATGAGGCGATTGTTTAGTTTTTATGTGTTGATTTTTCTGATTTACCGCCACAACAGTGCAACATACAGTGTGTGTGTGTGTGTGTGTCCCTGCCACAACTGCAACTGTCCCAAGTCCGAGTAAAATGGAGCATTGAACCTTGAACGATAATCAACACTTGGACACTTGGTTAAAGGGCCGGCCTGCAACAGAAGCTCTCCTCTCCATAGATTAATTCGTTCAAGCCGTAAAGTGGCCACCAACTGGCTCTCATGCAGGCATAGGCCCAGGCCCTGCCTCGGCCAAGACAAAGCCCAAAAGACAACGAAACTGAAAAGAAAAGCAAAGAAAACAAATGAAATGAAAGGAAGACAGAACTCAGGACTGCCTCTCGGTGGCTGCAGAGCTGGAGCTTGGCTTGTTGCTGTGCATTGAACTTGATTGCCATTGCAACCATTTTCCTTCTCTTTTTGTTTTTTGCTGCTGCTGCTGCTGCTGTTGCCCGACCCTTACGGCTGTCCTGTCCTGTTTTGTGCGCTGTCCTCTGTGCGCTCTGTCTACCATCCTGTACACGTACGCCGCATACTCGTACTCCTCAGCCTCAGCCTCAGCCTCATCTCTTGTCTGCACTCGTCTGCAGCTATCGACGCGGATTTATCTTAAATGCTGCGTTTAGTTTTCTGTTTTTCCTGGCTGTTCCCCACTCTCCACTCTCCACTCCCTGTCCATGTAGTCTGCGCTTTTCTCTGGCCTTTTTAGCTTCGTGTTTTCGTATATTGGCAAACACTTTTCGGGTTCAGCTCAAATTAATGGCTCCGGGGTGCGCCTAATGATGCCCGGCCCGGGCACAAAACTACTACAGAAAATTCACTCCAATGAAAATGTCAGCCGAAGCTTTTTTTTTTATTTGCTCCAGCCATGCCATGCCACATGCCCCAGAGAGGCAGAGACACAGTAGAGAGAGAAGGAAACACGACTACGAAATATGTTTAACAAAAATCAAAATAATTGCATTGCTGACGCGTCACGCTGCTGCCAAAGGGGCGACCGGGAGGAGCTGGAGCTACGTTCTATCTGGGGGCGTGTCCAGGTGTTTGTTGACATGGCGCTTTGCATGCGGCCCTCTCATAAATCAGCGGGGCCAAGGGGTCAAGCGGTGCTGCAAAACGGGCTTCGAGTGGCTTATAAAAGGCAACAATAATATGCAACAATCTCTGCCATCTTTCGGTGCATGTGGGACAGGCAGCGGCAGCGGCGGCACTTTCCCCCAGCGAATGGATGTTGCAGCCTCGATGGCCGCTCTTGTCTTGACTCTTTTGTCAGCATTAACATACGTAAGTGTCAGCTGCATGTTGCTACTGTGGCTGCAACTTCAAACAGAGGCACAGCACAACATCGTTGGATGCCCCCGATCGCATGCGGCTTGCATGCGGCTGCCGTGTGGCAGTGGGGGCATGGAGGCCAATTGATTTATCGTGACAATGAGTGCAGCTCCCGAGCTTCGCTATCGATGTGTAAATTTGAATTTCGTGGCTCATAAAGCGGACAATGGGGGCAGCATTGAAAGACAAATGTGGCAGCTCCAGATTGTTGTCGGCAGCATGTTGCTGTTGTCTCTGCCACTGCTGCCACTGCTGTTGCAGCAGCACTAAAAAGTGAATGCCCTCACGGTGACGTCACTGGTGCAACTCCAGTTCCAGATCCAGTTTCTCGCCTGCTTGCAATTATCCAAAGCCCAGAGAGAGCGACAGAGAGAGAGAGGAGAGCGAACGATGAGCAAAATACAGAATCCCGAAGAAATATGGAAACCAAAACAAACTGCACGATATCAAAACAAAGCCAAATGAGGGGCAGCACTGGGCTGTGTGCCACAGGGAGTGGAGTGGAAGTGCAGTGCAGAAAGAGGAGAGATGAAAATCGAGTGGAACGAACTCTGTTGCACTCTGCAGTGAGGCAGTGGCAGCAGCGGCAGCGGCAACTGTGGGAAAGGCAATGTGCCGGGTCGACGGGTGTTGAAGTGGAACGTAACGAATGAGCGGGCAACAGGCGATGGCAAAGAGAGAGTGCAGAGGAGAGCAGTGCCAGAGAGAGAGAGAGAGAGAGAGGATGCAGGCTCTGTGGCAGAGTGGCAGCAACGATGACTAAATGCAACAAGCTGCGACTTTGACTTGCATTTCGCATTCGCATTTGTGGTAGTAAACTAAAGTTGATGAGCAACTTCAATGGCAAGTGGCAGCAGCAACAGCAGCAGCAGCAGCAGCAGCAACTTGAGCATTATCTACTGTTGCAACAACAACATCCAGCCAGCCATTCGAGTGTATGTGGCACACAGGCTGAGGCTGAAGCTGGCAAGAGGAGAGGCTTGGCTGGGGCTGGCTGTAGCTGTGGCTGTGGCTGTGCCGAGTGCCGCAGCACTCGCAAGTTGCACAAACATGTTGCTCACTGGCTCCGCGACATGATTCTGAGGCGCAGATATAAAACCGAAAAACAACAGCCACATCCAGATCCACATCCCCAGCAGAAACCAAAAGCAAAAGCTGAAGCAGCAGCAGCAACTTGCAACTTGGAAGGCACAAAACAACACCAGCTACGACGACGACGCCGACGATTGGGGGATAGCCAGAACAAGAACAATGTTGGGTTAGGTTCCTCGCGAAACTGTTGCACCCCGAACCAGCCCTCTCCTCACCATCCCTGCAGCTCTGCTGTGTGTGTGTGGAGCCTGGCCCACAACGTCTCCGTCTCGGTCGTAGATGCCGTTTGGCCGCTCGCCATCGTCATTATTATCATCTGGTTTTGGTCTGAGGTCTGGACTCTGGACAATTCTCTACCTTCAATCGTAGCAGCCCCAGTCCCATCCCATGCCCAGAAACAACTATTGTCCATAGCCTCTCTATAGGCTATACTCGAACTAGCTGCTTATTTCAGTGGTCGGGCAACGGGCAATGGGTTCGGGGAAGGGTAAGCGGGGAGGGCTTATGTTTGTTGCCTTTTGGTTAAGGCTCTTGTCATTGTAGTTGTTTCTGCTTTAATTTAGATGCATCTTGAACAGTTTCTTTTCTTTTTTTTTAGTTTTGTTTATTCCAAGTTTTTCCTTTATTTTTTTGTGGTTTGCAAACATGGAAAATGCCAGCAAAAAGGAAACTTTCATAAGATAAACAAAAGTTATATATGCATATATGTATGAGAAGAAGAGGCGGGAGAGGGGGATTGGGTTCCCAAATTGGTGGGGGTTTTACTTACATGCCTAGAAAATATTTACCATGTCAGAAAAGTTCCATAACTAATTTTGTGTTTCCATCTCTCTCGTTTCAGGTGAGTTTTACCCTCTGCTGATGTGCACAATCTGAGTTCTGAGTAAATCCGAGTAAGTCATGTGTTTAGCATTAAGGTGGATAAGCCCCACCTCTGCCCCACACTCGTCTGCGTTCCATTAAAAGCAATCAGAACTGCTGGTCGCGCCCCTTTTTGCGAATCACAATCCACAATGAGACAGGAAACAAGGAGCGTAAAATTGTTCAAGCAGCTGCTTTAGTCACTTGTACATGCCCTTACACAGGGTATTATGATTATGTGCAGCAGAAAGCAGCTGTAACCGATAGAAATATTCATAACAAGACTCTTTCGTGGCTGTATTTCTCTTGCGATTTCTCTCTGAGCTGCACTCTTTAGGTGTCAATCTGCTGCAGAGTATCAATGTCTTCGACTGTTTCAATTCCAGTCATTCCTCCGCTTTGTTTTTGTGCTGCTGCTGCAGTGGCAATCAACTCATTAGCTAAAGGTCTCCAGCAACAAGAACAAAGGCGGCTTGGGAGAAACCAACCGCGTTACGCATTTTTAATTGCCAACTTGGCCTGCCCAGACAAAAGGCAGCAACAACAGAAAACACACACACACACACACAACACTGCGGCGGCAATTAAAAAATTAAGCAACAAATATTTTTTGCATCAGCTGTTGGGTGTGGAGCGGGGCAGCAATGTCAACGAGTCGCAGAAGCATTTCCTGGCAAACAGAAGTGGAGCTCGAGAGACCCCGAAAGCCCAAAGAACAAACCCCAAAACCCAACCCGATGGAACTTCGTCTTAGAAGTCGAATGGGAGCGTGGCTGTGTTGGCTTTCCGCCTTTGCCCCTCTCCCCCTCTGTAATTTATGCGCCTCTTCGACGCGCTTGCCAATTGCCTGGTGCCGTTCTTCTGCGTTTTGTTTTTGTTTCCAAGAAGCAGCAGCAGCAGCAGCAGCCACCAAGCAACCCATCCGCTATTCGTATGATACGTACGAGTATGCCTTGCTCCATCCTCTTCCATCTGCCATCCTCCCTCCTTCCTTCGTATGCCATTCTACATCATCCGCCCGTCAGCTTTGCGCCCCCGCGCAACATTGCAAAGATTTCTTTATTACTTGGGCACGTTCGTTCCCGTGTTTGTTGTTGCTACTCCCGCTGCTGCTGCTGCTTGGGGTCGAGGCCGGTCATTAATATCCACGCATGGAGTTCACTTCAGTTCGGTACGGCTACGGCTACAGCTACGGCACTCCCCTTGTGCACCACCCACCCACTCACAGCTCTCCCTCCACTCACAGCACATCTCTTCATCTGCACCCACCCCCCCTTCGACGATTCGTTCCAATCTGAATCAGCTGTATGCATAATATTTGTTGTTTGTTGATTCTGTCAGCGTGTTGAGGATCCGCTTCGTCACCTCATCGCTTGGGCTCTTCATCGTTTCTTTTTCTTTTACTTTTTGTGCTTTATTCTCTGCAGTTTCTTTACCATCTTTAGCCTCATCATCCTCTGGGTCTGTGTCTCCATCTCTGTCTCTTGCGATTCTTTTGCGCGATTCTTGTGCAGGTCAGTTCTGCCGTATGCGGCGATACTCCCCCTCTCTCTCTCTCTCTCTCTCTTTCTCTCTCTCTATCTGTTGTTGTTGTGGCTATACGTCAGTGGCTTTGCCAAGCAGAAATCTTTGTCTCTGCTACGCTTCTGTCGCCATTTCTCCACAGAGCCACAGCAGCACGACTTATCAATGTTGTTGTTCCTGGTTGCGCTCTCTCTCTCTCTCTCTCTCTCTTTTGGTCTGTTCTTCTGTTCACGAATGCAGCCTGATAATGATAATGATAATGATTATGATGTTATGGCTGCTGTGGCCTAGATAATGATGTTTGTTTGCTGCCAGCTTGTACACAATGGATCTAGTAATGCTGCCAAAGTATGAGTGACAACCATAAGCAGTGAGATATTTAGTTACTCCTACTACTAGCTGTCTATTACTCTTAGTTCTAAATCCTCAACTTTCTATATGCTGCTTCAATGAAGATTATTCCTGACCCTGCCTGAACCTCTTCCTTGTTGCATCTGAGCTCCCTTTTCCTTCGATCAGGTGCTGGACGTTGTCTTGCGCAAGTTGCTTGGCCTCCTCTTTCCATTTCTGCTTGCTGCCCATTTGCTAGTCTTAATCTTGCCTCGATGTTGTTCTCCGCTCTTCGTTGTTATTGTGGCTGTCGGTGCCGGCCGGCCGGCATTATATCTCATTACAGAGATCAGCATAAATAAGCAGCGAGCACGAGTACCGCGAGCAGCAGCAGCACCAACCCAAACCTGAGGAAAGAGCGGGCCATGCAGCGATTAAGCGATACATTCAGCCATGTTCATGTATTCCCCAAAGACCAGAGAATGGCAAAGAGATGGAGAGACAAACGAGAAACAGAGGGAATGAGGAAGAGGAATACAGCTGGAGAAAGGGCACAAAACTCTTGCGTACTTGCCCGCCGAGGCAATTGAACTCGATTGCAGCGCGTGAAGGTGGACATGACGGACCCCGTTCGCTGTCTCCCTCTCTCTGTCTCCGTTCCCGTACCCATACTCCACTCCATTCCTCGATGCTGATCTTCTGTGTCCGTGTTCCATCGAGCAAAATAGAATTTGTTATTGTTGCCGTTGCCGTTGCAGTTGAGGCAGGGCAGGGGCAGTGCCTGTGCCTGTGCCTTGACCACATGCGTCATCATCATCATGTTACCCGTGTGTAAGAACATGATCATTACGCAAACACACACACAGCCAGAGACAGATAGAGAGAGAGAGAGAGAGAGAGAGCTAGAGGATGAGTGTGGATACTGATTCCCCACTGGACATGAAGCCGGCTGCTGATTCAGCCTCAGCCTCCACCTTCTCCTCCTCCTTCTCCTTCTCGCTGGATGCGCCTCGTTCAGGCGTTTTTAATGATGCGTCAGAATATTGTTTACGCATCATTTTACATGTCGGCAAATGGGAATGGAATGGAATGGGTTGTGGAGTTGCAGTGGCGTGGATTTGCCATGAAGTGGAGTGGAGTGGTGGCACGAGGAATATCATAGATGCTCCCTCCGGGCATATGCTGAATGGTAGATGGGTTGCAGCTCCAGCTCCAGCTCCAGCTCTTTCTGCTATAAAATTATGAAACCTCTTCGCTCTCTCGTGGTGCCTCTGCCAAATTCCATCGTGATGTGTGCATTAAAGCACGAATTAGCCCCCGGCCATGGCCGTGGCAACAAAGTATCTGCAGAATATGTCTTAACCCATCTCTCAGCTGCGGCCGAGGCTGAGGCTGGGGTACTGGATGCTGGGATGCTGCCTTATTAGCCAGTAGACCTTCCAGGCAGACCCAGACTCTCCCCCCTCGAAAACTGAAAAGAAATTTCAATAAACATGAAATTGTGAAATGTTTTAATCTCTCCCCCGCTGTCCGGCATATTTTCCTCCAAAAAATAAAGCGCTTAAATGTAGGTCTGCCTCCGCTCCTCTCTCCCTCCTCCCTGCCGCTGTCGAAAAACTTTTGAATTTATGATTGAACAGCAGCCATGCCAGGGAATCCACGCTGTGCGGCGCACAAAGAAATTCCAATATCGTTTTTATGCCTACGATTTTTCGGGCTGGGTAAAAGTGTTGGCATGGCGCCCGGCCCCAAACAATGGCAAGGGGGAATATGCAACAGCAGCAACAAGAAGGCTCCTGCCACTCCTGCTGTTGCATTTATGCTTGAGCTTCTGTTTATGCCACTGCCACAACTTCGTCTTCTCGCAGTTGTTGTTCCTGCTGTTGCTGTTGTTGTAATTGTTGCTTTGGAAATTAAGCGAAAAACTTGTCAAAGGCATGTCCTGGTGCCACCATCCTGCCAGCTACTGCTCCAGCTCCAGCTCCATCTCATGCCATCGCCCACACCTGGCGAAGGCAAAGTCAAGTGCAGCGTGGCGGGGGGGAGAGTGGGGATCCTACCTATGCCTTACTTGGGCTCTCTCCTGGCCCTCGCTGACATGCAATCCGAGGTACATGTGCCTGCCTGCCGATTCTTGGCCAGGGTTCAATGACACACAGGATAAGCAACACAGGAACAGAGCTACAGAGCAACACTGCCTGCCACTGCCACTGCCACTGCCACATCAGGCAGCCTAAGTACAACAACAACAACAACAACCGGCATAAACTTTTGCTGGGGCAAGAGCACACAAAACGTAAACGTTGCAAAAAGGCGGCAAGCAAAAGCGAACCCGAAAACAAAGCCAAGTCCAGAAGCAGGCCGTCGACCAGCAAGGGGGTGCAGAGAGGGGCAGCAACATAGGGAGCCTAGGCAGCGGCACGTACAGCACAGCTACTCATACAACTCCCTGCTGCCGCTGCCGCTGCCGCTGTCGTTGCACTTGAGGTTAAAGGCAGTGGAGCAGCCAGCCCCAAGCCAAACCAAACCAAACCCGAACCCGAACCAAAACCGAACTGAGGGGAAACCTGTGTACAAATACTCGACATGCACGACCATGCCCCATGTCCCCTCCCATCTGGCACTCCACTGTGTATCCTGTTTGCCTATGTGTCGCCCTGCCCTGCCAGTCCCTATCCCTACTTTGCCCTGCCTATCCCTACCCATCCAGTGCATATGTTCGAGTTGAATGGATTCTTTGCCCGAATCCCTTGCCCTGGACATGGGCATGGACTGGGTACATGGACATCGACATGGACCTGGAAGCCCTAGCAAAGCTTTTCTTTTGCATTTTTCGGAGAGAGTGGCACCAGGTTGCGTGGCAGGACACGGACACAGGCCCCTGCCCCCTGCCTACCATTTACTTACCCTGGTTATTAAAAATTCCTCTCCACTCGGGCCCAATATGAATTGAATTCAATAAAATATGAGTTGAGCCCCAGCCGGGGGGCTGTCTTCCCGTAGCCCAAGCAAAATCGGAGATGAATCTTCAAAGCATACAACGGGGCGCCAGCAAAAGTTCATTTGAATAGACTGCAAACAGTCGGAGGTGTCTTCTATCCATCCTGCAGCTGGGAGTCCCCTTTTGATTGTTCCAAAGAGGCGATCAAGTACGCACCAAGGAAATGTACTCGGGCAGGGGCATATTTGTGCCTTAAATAGACCCTGGCCATTACCGATGCATATTAAATAATATATTGAGCCCTGGCCATTAGCTTAGATCGAGGAGGAGTGCAGGAGGATGGAGTGCAGATGGAGCTGCATTTTCATAACAAAACAATTTGCAAGAGCCACGGAGCGAGGGCAACAGCATAAAACCGGAAATCCTTTCCAACTCGCATATGGCACGCAAAACGAAGGCAACTTTTCCATTGGTTGTTACTCTCCTCCTCGTTGTTGTTGTTGTTGTTGTTGTTGTTTTTACTTGATGTTGTTGTTGTTGTTGTTTTGTTGGGTTAGGTGCCCCGAAGCTACGATTGTTGCTGTTGCCAGCGCCGCGGAAAATTGCCGCTTTTAATATTACCTTTTATTTGCAATTTCTGCTGGGAGAGCTGGAGAGCAGAGCAGAGCAGAGCCTTTTGTAATAATGCAGTGCGCATGTAATAGGAGCCAGGTGCCAGAGTGCCGACTCGCCTCCATCCATTTATACCTATATTCGTATATATTGCAGCAATCATTTTCCCACCCAAACCCCAAGCCCTGCCACCACCTGCCGTTCGCCGTTCGCCGTTCGTCGTTGTCATCTGCCACAATTTGTACGCTGTTATTAACTTGGACATGCTTGCATAGAGTATTTATTTATTTTTTTCATAGCACACATTCTTTTTGTGCATTTCTGTTTTTCATTTCATTATTAATGGCATGATACGGGGCAATATGTAATATTTTACAACGTTTGTCAATTGGCCTCCTCCTGTACACAGAGTTGCAAGCGGCAAGCGGCAATAGCAAAAATACAAGCAGCCAGTTACAGTACTTATTTGCTTTTGCTTTTTGCCTTTTGCTGCATCGATTCATTTTAATAACATATCCCCACTGGCAATTCCTGCAATCACTGCAATCACGGTACATACACTTATGGGTGGGACTGTCGCCAGGCCCCTCCCCTGCTGCTGCTGCAGATTTGCAAACTTGGAAGTTCTCCTCAGTCGGCGCTAATCAGTCGTTGCCCCCAAAAAAATAACAAGTGCGAAATACATTCCCCTGATAGACAGATAGGCGGTGATAGAGTGCGGAGTGGTCGGTGTTATCTGATGTTGACCTCCCGTTTCGAAAAACTGCGTTTGCGTTTCCTTTGTGACACTCAAAAATTGCGATTCACAAGCAGGTAGCAAAGGAAATCCAAGCAAAAGTAAGTCATTAAACCTGACATTGACACGGAATACGATTATTTATAGCGTTACACAAATAAACACAAAAGAAATCAAAATAAACAAAGAAAATTATCGCATTTGAAGTCTGCACTTCCTGTTCAACCCATAAAACCCATGACTAAATTGGGGTATTGTAAAAATTGGAGTCCCCTTGGAAGCAGACTTCTTGGCAGCCACACAAACAAAATAGTTGGGGAAAACAGTTGAAATAGTTATGTTTGCTTTTCATTTTATGATGCAAATCGTTCGGGCGGAGTAGTTCCTATCTTATCAGAGGGCAGTGCACATAAAATAGATGTTTTAATACTCGTATGCAGTTTCAACGGCAACAGCAGAGAGACAGAAAGACAGACAGCTACAATGGAGACATACATACATACAGTTGTGTTCAATGAAATAGTAGTGCCGCGCCACACAATTTTCACAACTATTTTTGAGACCTTTCCAGTCTTTCGAATTGAACATGTGATACCTTTTTTTTTTTGGAAAGCCTGATATGTACACATTATAGCCCAGAAAGAATCCTGGAACATTTGCATTCCATCTTCTTGTTTTACATAACTTTAGAAAAATACCCATGAAAACTGCTGTTCAATAAAATAGTAGTTTTTTTTTAGAAAATCGAAAAAAACAACGAAAGTGGAATTAATGCATATGTTTCATGTTCTATATGTTTCTTGAGGTTTAATATGTAGTTTTTAATCAAATTTGTTTTCACTATGGCCCTTCTCGAACCTGGCATGTGTAAATAAGGTACTGCCCAAGCTTAATTAGGATCTGAGACTATAATTGTTAAACCACTTGGCCAACTTGACTCTGGTTGACGGAATTATATTCATAATTACACATTTCACATTCCACAATAAGATTTCGTTGGGATTTTGGTCTACAGACTGAGCCAGACATGGAAAAGTGTCGACCTTTTCGGATAAAATTCCATTGCTAGCGAGCTTTCTTGCGTGTTTCAGATCATTATCTTGTTGATCTATTTTTTTGCGCGACATTTTTCAATAGTAATATTAACGTATTGTATTAAAAAGTTTGATTGCACACACCACTTTATGAAATACGTCAATACGAGGCCAGGAAGTAAGAGTTTATATGGGCTGTAGCTCTTAAGGGCCAACCCAACATGCCCAATGTTGTTCTTTTCTAGAATTTGGGCAGTTATCAGATATCTGTGAACGCCAAACATATTCTTTTGAGTCTTCCTTGCCATATAAAACAACTTTACACTCATCCGTCAAAAGTATTTTTCGGACTGTGACACGGCCCAGTCCACATGCCTCATGTCCTCATTTTTCAAAACATGAGTCGTGTACCCATGTGCTTTTATTCTCAAACGCGTAGCTTCCGGGGACCTTTTGCAACTAAATAATGTGCAATCAGTCGTGTATTAACTATCAAAACACTTTCAGAGCGATATAAAATTGTTTTCATAACTTTTGAGGATGTTGAAGACCATGGTCTTGCCTTCAACCATTTTCGACCATCTACTAAAAGACAATTTTTTTGCATAAAAAATCATTTTTCAGGGTGCTTCTTTTAGTTTAAACTATTTAATATAACAGTAAAAGCACATTCAAATTAGTTTTGAATTCCATTATACCTCCTGATTTTAGTTTTTAGTCGAATTCTTAAGTCCTTCATATTAGACCGTTCAATGATTACGCTCTACGCTCAAAAAACAAAAGTACCGTTACATTTAAACATTTCATTCATCAAAATATTCAATATATAAATTAAGCTTACTGATGGTAACTTTTTTGAATTGATTTAATTTGTTTTTAAATTTTTTTTTAATACTTGCACCCAGCACTACTATTTTATTGAACAGCATTTTTTATGGGTATTTTTCTAAAGTCATGTAAAACAAGAAGATGGAATGCAAATGTTCCAGGACTCTTTCTGGGTTAAATTGTGTACATATCAGGCTTTCCAAAAAGGTATCACATGTTCAATTCGAAAGACTGGAAAGGTTTCAAAAATAGTTGAGAAAATTGTCTGGCGCGGCACTACTATTTCATTGAACACAACTGTATGTACATGACTGAATGTTTATATTTATACCTTGTTGTGGCATGGAAATGGCGATCGAGAATGGGAAAAGCTCTGAGAGCAGGAGCAGATACGCGTGGAGGGTGTAGATGTGCCTGGGGTTGGGCGAGTTCATTGTCATCAAGGTCGCATGGACACTCTTGCCCACAAAGTGTGAATGTCGGTCGGCTGCTCAGGGGCTCGGGGCCAGACGTACATACTTAGCTTCTGATAAGCCACCGCCACCGAATATCAGCTAAAAATCTATAATGGCAGACACAAAAAAATAAAAACACAGCAGCGGCAAACCGCAACAAGTTTGCCCGTGCTGAGGGGGTCGTTGCCCTTGCAGTTTACACTAAATTAAGTGCATTAACATGCAAATTAAATTTAGTTTAATTAAATTATGTATAAACATTCGAGTCGCCAAACGAGTTGTTGTTTTTGCCTGTCCGCAGAGTCAATGCACTTGACTAACTGACTGATTGACGGTCCAAGAAATTAAAATTTAAATTGAAACAAAACAAAACAAAACAAAGCGAAAACAACTTTTACGTATAGACAGCCATAGGCGATATACCGTTGGTATCCGTTGCGCAGGTTTCTTCAATTACTTTTTGTTGTTTTTGCTAATAAGAAACTGAACTGAAAGCAAAGGATTTTGGCTTGAGCCAACACGCGGGTAGGGTATGCGGGAGAGCAAAAGCAACTGCGAAACGTGCGGTAATCTGTCTCTCTCTTTCTCTGGATTGACTCATTCTAACCTCGAGCATATGCATGCACTCCCCCTATTGCACTTCCCCTCTCTCTCTATTCACTCTCCACTCTAGTGTTTTGTGTGTGTAATCTGCTGGCAAAGTTTCATTGACTCGCGCGTAGGCAAAAACGCTGCAATTAAAGTATAAAATGTGCCGCTGCACAAAGGCAGGGGAGGGGTGGAGAGAGATGACTGCTCGGCCAGAGGTTTAAAGATTATTTACGAGTCGTTGCTTGTTAGTCACGTTTTTGGAGCAGACGTTGCTCAGAGTTCAGCGAGAGGTTGCTTGGAGGGAGGGACGTTGTCCAGCGGCAGCCGGCAAGCAGCAGGTAGACAGCAGAGTGGGGAGAGCGGGAGACGAGAGAGCAGCAGAGCGGGAGAGCAGAAGAACATGCAAGCAGCAGTAAGTGTAACAGCGGGAGAGCTGCAGAAAGGGAGAGCGGGAGAGCAGAAGAACATGCGAGCAGCAGTAAGTGTAACAG
The DNA here is from genome assembly GCF_008121235.1 of Drosophila subobscura. NCBI lineage: Eukaryota > Metazoa > Arthropoda > Insecta > Diptera > Drosophilidae > Drosophila > Drosophila subobscura. The sequence continues at coordinate 21,591,006 of NC_048533.1, read as the reverse complement.
CGGGAGAACATCAAAGCGGGAGAGCAGAAGAACGGCAAGCAGCAGAAAGGGAGAGCGGGAGACGGGATAGCAGCAGCGCAGAAGAATGAAATGAGATAGAAACAAATCAAATCAAATGACAAAACAAAATGTCAATTTGCAAGGCAAATGGAATAGAATGGAATCGATTCCGAAACACACGGAATGGAATGTGTGTGCTTTGAAATCGGAACCAAAGGAATTTCCTTATAAAGGTCATTGGTTATACCCGTTCAGACCGTTAGCTCAAAGTGTCCTTCAATGTCTAGACGTATTGGGCAAAACGCACACAGCCACAAATAATGCGTGATTCTGTGGAAAATTCATCGGGTTTATTCAACTCTGCTCAGTGGCTGAGTGGCCTCAGTGGGCGAAGAAAAGTCTACAAAAGTTGCCACAAAATTTACGGCCTTGCGACGCCATCAGCAGCAGCAGCATGCGGCCCGTGGCCAGTTTCACTTTTAACGGTGTGGCCGGGCCAGCAATTAGTGTCGAGTAGATAGGAAACGTAGTTAACCCGCCATGAAATATGTTTGATGTTTAAACACTTTAACTTCCTTAAACAAAACCATAAACCATCAGGCCCCAATCCTTTGCCCCTGGTTAATGGGCCACCGCCTAGGCCCTCCGCCATCCGCCCATTTGGAGCTTTTATGATTTCGGATTTAACTTTCTGCCGTCGCCGTCATTTACCCACGATGCGTGCCAATGACACAATAAAAGTTGCCACAGGCAACCAGCCACACCATGGCTAGGGCATCCCGAGATCCTTGAAATGAGGCGTTCGCACGCAGGAGCGATGTCCCCCGCCGAAGCCCCGAAACCAAATCCATGGACGGCAACGCACCTCGTCGTCTGCCTGCCGCCAAGCCATAAAAATAGCTAAAGGAGGAGGGCGGGCAACGCACTGCAAACAATCGAGAACAAAAACTTGATCCACCAACAAAAAACAACAACAAAAGACAAGAGAGAGAGGGAGAGAGAAACAAAACGCGGCCACAGACAGACTTGAGGCAGAGAGAAGCTGTTTGTGGCAGCAGCCAGGACACGACTAAACGACACCCTGGACAGCGAGGATTGGCTGAAACGAAGCTGTTAAGCAGCCTAATAGGCCCACAGATTTTCTACTGGAAAAAGTGCGTGAGTCGGCCTCGTTCATTGACTCTGCTCTCGCTTTGTCCTCGCGTCTCCTCTTCTCAGCAGTGCTCTGCCTTGGCCCGCTCTTCTTGGCCTTCTTAGCGTGTTGTATCTGTTAATATTTTTGTTTCTTTTGGCCGCCGGGCTCAGCATGAGCTGGGGGAGAGTGAGTGCCAGCCGTCAGGCAGTTAGGCAGCCTCCTTGGCTCAGTGTCAATGGCATTCAAGCTGCGAGGCAAGTCGACTCGACTCGACTCGAATCGAGGTTATTGGACCCACCAACGCCATTGCCACCCATCGTCCTGTGCCATATTTTTAGCCTACTTTTGCGAGGCAGCAGTGGCAGCAGCAGCAGTGGCAGCAGCAGCAGTGGCAGTGACTCCCAAGTATATTTGGAGGTCAATTATCTCAGCTGGGCCAATCCATCATTTGGCCATTGGCCAACGCCCGTGCGTATGCAACGCAAGTGGGAGAGGCGACTGCCACCTGCCCTGCTTCATAATGATGAGTAATTTCGGGACTCATTTCTACCCAGGCCACGCGCATCTTTAATATCAATTAAGAGTGCGAAAGTACAGCTCCGATCTTATCACAAGCCTTTTATTTTTTGGCCACCTTTAGTACTGGGGAGAGGGGCAGTGTGCGGGTCTGTTGTGGGTTATTCAACTTTTGATTAATGGCGGCGCATGCATGACAAATGGCCGCCGGTTGCTGCACTTGTAATTGTTTTTTCGCCATCCCCGTTCGCTCATTTAATTAACTAAATTTATCGCTGTGCCAAGTCAGACTCAAAACAACTCCGGACTGGGCTGGGGTGTACTTACTCCTTAGTCATGTATTTAATTTTCGATCGAGGCGCTTTGTTAGCCGTTAGTCGAGCTCAATTAAAGTTCGCCTTTTTCCCAGAATGTCGGCTGGCCGAAAAACCTGGAGGCCAGCGTCAGAGTCGCGTCAACATGCAATCGCCAAGGCAACTCCTAGTAATTACTCGCAATTAACATGAGCAATTAAGGAGTGGGGGGGCCGGCGGACTGATTCGTGAAATCATGTCAATGCCTCACATTTATTGTTAATCAACGGCCAGCGAACATGAAAATGGCAAAGTAAAAGCCTCCAACCAAAAAACAGTAACAGAAACAGTCGGAGAAACAGTAAAAAATCCGATATAAATCGTCAAAGAAAATGCAGTGCATATTTATGGGGAATGAATGGTGGCGGCAGTCGCTAGTTTGCTCACGAAAGTCGGCCAACAATTTGACCCCGACATGGTAAACTTGGAAATGGGAACACGAGGCTATCTGTGCCGCTTCCTCTGCCTATCCTTGCCGCATGCGAACCTGCGGCCTACAAAGCTGCGTTGCGCTGCGCTGCGCGTTCAATGCCAACAAAAAACGTGGAAAGTTTCACAGCAAAATACCCAGAAAATTGAACTGTGCTGGTGGGTTGGTTGGTGGTGTTTAAGGGAGTGGAAAAACCTGAAAGCTTAAATACCTCACTGCCACTTGACACAAACACAAAGCTTCAAGGGAGGGAAATTACTCGTATTCAGAGTCTCGGAAAGGCCTTCAAAGATATGCAGATAAATATGAAAGCGAGAAATAAATGAAATGAAATAAACATTTTAATTAATGATTCTTTTTTTGTGTCTCTTTTCAGGTGAGTGCCATGAGGTCTCTTATCCCGCATTATGGCTCAACCTTCGCATCGCCCACTGCCAGAACTGTAAGTTGACTTTTGCAAATAGCTAAAAAGGCATTAATGCCTGCATACCCCATAAGCCAGTGGCCAGAACAACTTTCGGTTCATTGGGCGTGACAGCCAAAAAAAAATAAATACAAAAAAAAAACCAAGAAAAAGTCGAAAAAAAAGTGGAAAAAAATAGCCGAAAAACGCCGTAAAAATTCATTGAACGGTTAACGAACGAACAGTCGAGAGCGCCCCATTGAATAGAGTCAGAAAGGCAATTTAAGCGCCTTTTGTTCACATTGCGCATACGCCGCGTCTGCCGCAGTTGCCGCAGCTGCAGGCCACAGACACGGTCCAGACCCAGTCATTACGAAAGTTATTCAGCCAAAATGTTTGCCCTGGCCATTACATCAGGAGAAAAAAATGCGGAAATTCAGCTGGACAAGGCAAGGAGGAAAATTTATGAAAATTGCCAGGTGCCCGTGTCTGTGTCTCCTTTTTTTCACTTTCGCTGTCAATTGTTTGGACTGGGGGGACAGCTGCTGGCTGGCCAAATTCGGGTTTACTCTAGCGAGCCGAACGATTTGCATTCCATTGGTGTCCATGTCCATGTCTGTGTCCATGACTGTGATGACTATGTCCATGTCCAGCAGTTGTCAAATTGTCAATGCAAATGTTGCGTCATGTCAATTGGCAGCATTCCATCTGCTGCTGCTCGTTGCCATCTATTTGAGCGTTGAATTTCAATTAAATGTGTTTGTAACCGATCCATAAATTGCATTTGACCGATATCAGGCGACATTAGGGCTAAGCAGTCAGAGATCGTGTTTCCCCCACAATGTTTCGTGTGTGCAACCCTCTGGGGGTTGGCCATCGCCTTCGATTATCGTTTGGCGCCATCCGGCTCAACTGACTCCTGCAAGTCACGAACTTCTCGTTCCACATATCAAATTGCAGTTGCTCAGCATTCGAAAGCCACAAACCCCCCGAAAACACGACGGAGATGCCCAACCGCAAGCAAATTGAATTAATTAAGAAATGTGTATTATATTACCAAGAAAAACAGCAGGGTGGGCTGCGAGTGGGTGGTGCCAGTGGGCGGGGGCTAAAGGCAAATGATAAAGCAAAATTAATAATGAACCAAGAGGGATGGAGGGGGGGGGGAGACTAAGCTCGGGTCACCGCCAAAGCTCCCCGCTAAGCTATGCGAAATTATGAAATTGATTTAAGCTGCCAAATTGCTTAAACAATATTTCTTTTGGTCCGTTCTTGCTGGATTCCTTCACTTGAACAAGCGAAAGTCCCTGCACAGTTTACTGTTTATTGTTCGAGTCAATAAGAGCCAAAGGGGGGCGGGCTAGGGAGTAAGCCAAGGAAAATTCTAATTAAAAATCTTCCGGCATTTGGCATTTTATCTAAACAGGAAGCGGGCAAAGAAGCCGCAAACTCGAGCTGAAGCTGTAGCTGAAGCCACACAATGGCCGAAAGGGAGAGCAAAAAGGAGGAAGAGTAAAGAGAAAGGAAAAGGAGAGTGAGAGTGAGAGAGAGAGAGAGAGAGAGAGAGAGAGAGAGAGAGAGCTTGTGATGACACTTTCGCTGGCTCTGCTTGGCTGCTCTTGATGCTGCATCAGGAAAAGTCTTACCGAATTGGGTCAACCAAGAAATTAAAAGGTTCCGCCGGAGACAAGGAGACGTGGCTACAGGGGGGCGGAAATGGTGACAATGGGGGTGGCAAAAACAAAAGGAAAAGTTAAAAACTTCCACTTAAAGCTGCGCTGCCCCGTTATCATTTGCAATTAGACGCGTTGACACTTGGCCAGTGTGAAAAGTTCCAGCAAAAAAAGTGAAAAGTGAGGCAAAATTCAGCGGGAAAGTGAAAAGTTCAGCTAGCGAGGGGAAAACTGAACCAAAAGTGGTTGGTTTGGTGGTAAGCAGCTGCTTGCCTTACTCCTTGGAGTGTGTGTGCGTGTGCAACGAATTGAATATTTAAATCCCACACACAAATCCGTGCATGCCTCAAATTGAAAAGGGTTGCAAAGTCACCCTGCCACAGCCGCTCTCTTTCTTGTGCCGCATTAAATATGCAAAGAAAATGGAATGGACACAAAATTATGCTTGTTGCAGGTTATTTGAAGTTATTTTTTGCAGCTTTTTCTTTGTGCAATTTCTCTTATTTTATTTTTTTGGAAAATTCGAAATTGGTTTTAAATTTGGCAACATTTTTTCCTTGTTCCCTTCTTGTTTATACCCGAAATCAACTTTACTTTGGGCTGCGTGCGTGCGTGTTCAATCTGCAAATGCATTGGAAATGAAATTGAAATTTTCCCTGCCTCGGGCACTGTGTCTTCCCGCCCCGCCAACTCCCTGCCTCCGCAGCTGTCTGTCTGTTTGTGTCTCTCTTTTTGTGGAGTTTGACTTTTTGGCTGTCTGTTGTTGTGCAACAAGCAATTTTCAATTGGATTTGTATGGCTTGCTTGCACAATTTCCAACTCTAAATCAAAAAAGAAATACTCTGGCAGCAGCTGGTGCTGGATGTGGCACAACTTTTGGGCAGATAATACTTAAAGCAGATGCAGATGGAGATACAGATACAGTCTACAGCTGTCCCACTATGTACATAATCATTCTAATCTCTGGTTTATTGATTCAGAGACTTGGCTTAGGCAACCGAAAAGTGTTTTTGGGTTAGTCAAACACACACACAGGAAATGTTTGCCAAGCCACAAGTCCTGAGCCAAGCCTTCAATTCAATTCGAAGGACTTTTCCGGCCACTTTATTAACAGCTTTTTGCAGCAGCATTTTCGCCTGGCATTTGCCTAAGCTCGTATTAACCCATTTTTGGCCACGCACACACTCGGCGTAGAGAAAAGTTGGCTTACCTTTGTGGGGATTACGAGGGGGGACCTTCAACATGTTGCATGGTAGGGCGGAACATGGCTGGTAGTCTGTATATGAATATGCCTCCATTTTCGGCGACACTCGAAAGCCGATTGCCGTCCTGTCTAATTTGCTGGCCATACGCAGCTTATGGCTACAACTGTTCCCCGCTCTACGTTCATTTTGGCCATATTAAAACGGCATTTTAAACACACACACACACACTTACACACAAGGGCCACCTCCATCTCCCTGCTGACTCTGGTCCTCCTGCAACATTTATAACTTCTTTTTTTTTTGGTAAATGACAACGACAACTTTTGAGTGGCGCATAATACCTGAAAAGTAATGTGCTCCCCGCAACCATCCCTCATCCTCCTTCACTGCCCTTGGGGAAATGATAGACTCCGTCGAATGGCACATCCCAAACCATTCCCACTCCAAGCAGCGCCACAACCCAATCCCATGAAGCAGCAGCTCTTGCCCCACAAGTTGATTATTTTTTGGTCATTTTGTGAGTGTGTTTCCCGTGTGTGTGTGTGTGTGTGTCTGCCATTCTGCGCAGTTTTTCCGTCAGTTTTCCTGTTGGAAAATTATTAGATGGCCATTTTTCCGTTCGCTTGTCGACGACGGCACGTGCCCCGCCCCGCCCCGTATCGAGGCATCAAGTTCCTCTTGTCAGGGCCAGTTTACGAGGCGATTGCCTGCGAGGGCCAAATTGAAATGCGCCCCTCAAGAGACCCCAAACAGTCTTCAAATGGTTGAAAGAGTTTTTAGGGCAAGAACAGGAAAAGAAAGCTGAAAATGGAAGGGAGCAAACCCATCTACAGTAGAGATATTTTCTCCATTTGCTAGATGGCAAATCGGGAAAAAGTGAAGCTTAACTCTGCTGAATAACTGATTGCAGCTGCAGCTCTTTCATTTGCCCATCGAAGCAGCGTGGCATTAAGCCTTCAGCTTGCACAGAGTGACAATCTGCTTTGGTGTGTGTGTGTGTGTGTGTGTATACATCACACGTACATACACAGATGCAACTGTAGTGGTAGCTGTGCACATAATGGCATCTACGCTTGACCTGGTTTAGTTCTGCTCTCGCTTCCCCCCCAACACGTTCACAGAGCAAATGGCAGGCCCATCCTTATCCACAGCATACATAAATTTGGCCAAGTACAGTTGCTGCCATATGTATGCTCACACAAGCAGGCCTTGATGGTGGTGTTGGTGCATCTGTTGTTGCCGCTTTTGTTTCGGAAGCTTGGCAATTGCAATTTCGCAAGGTCATCCAGGCGCAAAGTGATTTCTCTCTCCCTGCCACTCGCTCTCACGCTCCCTCTCCCTCTAGCTCTCCCTCTCACTCTCTCTATCAGCGACAAGTGCTGTGTTTGACCTAGTTACTGGGACCCCTGGCACACTGCCTGCATTCTGGGTCAAACATAGCAGCCAAGCCGGCGATGAAGGATGAAGCAGAATGGAGATGCAAAGCGCGAGAAAGCGAATGCGGGTCAGGCCGGAGCAAATGGCAGCCAGTGAGGGGAGCTAAAATGAAAATGGATGAGTTCCCTTCTACATCTATGCATTGTACATATACATACACATTTACATATATGTATGTACATATGTATGTATAAACTGATGTAGGTACAGTCTGTCGTTTGCTGCTTGTCCCTGGCCTCTCGTGTCACCGACTCTGACATTTCGTTATAAGCCAATTACTTTTTAGGTTTAACGTCCAGTTCGGTCTCTGTGCGGCCACCCCCGTCAACCGCAAAACATGTGCGAGTCCGTCTTGATTAGGAGCGCCTTCCACAGGCAGCAGTCAGGCTGACAGTCAACCCATTCAAGCTCCATTTGGCAATTACCGCAGCAATAAAAGTCAACGGCAAGTGCAGCCAGCCACAAATTGTAGCGAGTATCAACACCCCAAACGCCCACCGTCACTTACGTGTGTCAAATAATAATTCCGTTGTCCTGCGGGCGGCTGCTTATCGGTCCCGGGGCCAAGTGAAAAAGGATTCTGCCAGGGTGAAAATTTACATTTTACAATTTACGCAAATTTTTATGTCATAATTGGATTCTGTCTCGGGCAGGGCATTGTGTGTTGTTTGGGACAGTCGAGCGAGCTGCTCCCCCCCTCCCCGATAGATGTGACAATGGGCAGTGATAACGAATGCAGGGGATGGGGTGGAGTTAGGGTTGAGCTGCCTCAGCCTGCGGTGGCCATTAAGTTGGCCCGAAGGATGCTCGCCTTGTTATTCGAGCATTTTCACTGATAAGAAATTTAATGCCCTGCGCCCGGGGGGGTTGAGCGCCGTGCCTCCTGCCCCATGCTGTGGTAAATTGAGCGTGGCCGGATATTGTCGTCGCTTGCACACATAAAGAGGCGCTCCAGCAGCAGGAGGAATATGAATATGTATGTGGCATGTGTGCTGCACATGTGGCAGGTGACGAGTGTTGCCTCTGAGCTCCTGCATTTAGACATCTGCCTGCCCCGTAGCAGCTTCTTCTCTTAAACTTTTCACTTTCCCCTCAAGATTTATGCAGATTTATTTATTTATTTAAGTGTTGCACACTTTTGGGCTGCTCAGTCGTTGGCCTTCATCCTGCTTCCGTTTCCGTTGCTGCTTCAGTTTCCGTTCCATGCTGGCAAACTCTAACTATTGCATCCTCCTCCATTATTTTATCTAATTTGCCATATACAAGTATTTATGGCTGTGTGAGTTTCCACACAAAAGTCGCTCACGAACTTTTCGCATAAATTTTATATACGCAACGTGTCAGCGTTTGTCCGTCTGTTGGATGCTGGCTGGCAACCCCTTGAGCTGAGCTGCGATAGCTAACAATTTTGGCCATGTCAAGCCAAGAGTCGGTTATTGTGCGGCGCTGTCTGTTCGAAATATCAAAATCAACGCCATTGTCATAGTCGGTATTTGTTGAATGAATGAGCACTCAACCTCAATTTCAGCTTCCATCGTTTCTCCCTCTACATTTCCGTTCATTTCCTCGGCTTTTCCCGCGGCAATGACAATTTCGCGTGTGTTTGTCACATCAGTTATGCAGACGTGTGTTTCTCTGTGTGTGTGTCTGCGTAGTTATATATTTATGACACTCTGTCACTGTCGACCTCTGGCTCTGCTCTGCTCTTGCTCTGGCGCTGGCTCTTGTATGCTCCTCGTGCGTGCTTTTATTTAAACGCAATCAAATTAAGCACCCAGCAAATTGGCAAGGCCAGGCAGCGGCAGCGTAATCAAATTTTCCAAATTTGTTTTAAAAGGTGGAAATCAAATATACAGCCAACCCCAAACTATGCCAACCCCCAAGCCCAAACACAGCCGGGGCAACCCCGGCAACTCGTTACAGAAAAATAACATCATTTTCCCCAGCAAATTTACTGTGTTCTCGCTTGATGATTGCAGATGATAAAGTAGACCAAAATGTTGTTGAAAGCAGTCCCTGTGCTTGTCTCTCTCTCTCTCTCTCTCTCTCCCTTTCTCTTATCTGATGTGACCCAATTTCGGGCCAGCCCTGAGACTGCTGCCTGTACGCTTGCCGATAAGACTTTAAAGCCCGACTCACACATGCAAATTGTAGCGCGGATTGCTATTCCAATTCGATTTGTGGCAGGGCTGGCAAGCAATCACTTCCCCTGCATGTCTCTTGTGTGTGTATTCTCCACGTCAAATATCCAACTTCCACTTCAGAGTCTCCCTGCCAGTCTCTCCGTCTGCCTGGCAATGCAAATTATAAAAATTGCCATGACGAGCTTAGCCAGCTTTAATGGGGCGTATAAAACGAGCAGGACAGGGCAGGGCATGGGCCCCGCGGGGCAAGCCCATCATTTTCGTTGCCTACTTTTGTGCGCCGCTTAGGGTGGAGGTGTGAGGCCGTGGGCCGTGGGCCGACATTAATGGGATGCGGGCGTTGAAATGTAAACGGCGCCGTGAGTGCAATTCGAGTTTGCCAGAGTATTAAGCCCTATTAGGAGATTTTCGGGGCAAGCACTCGCAGCAAAACCTTTTAAGATTTTCACAAAGCGCAAAGCGAAAAGAAAAATGGAAGAAAAAAGGCAACCAAATCCCTACGTGGGCGCATTTTCAGCTCCTAATGAAAGGCATTTCTGCCTGGCACACAAATTGGGGCATGCATGCAGCAGGGAGAGTGGAGTGTGGAGCGGGAGAGAGCGCCACCACATCGATATTTTGTGTACAAAATTGTGTGCTATTTTCGGTCTGCTGTGCGGGAGTCAATAAATTATGCTTCCGCTCCATTTTGCGTGCTCCGCGAAGGAGGAGTGTGGTGGGGGGTGGAAGTAAACGCCCGTTATGCTGTGCTGCTTCCAGTGACCCAATTTCGTTAACAGTAATAGCACACTTCCAGCCACTCGCGCGCTCTCTTCGTGCTCGCTCTTTGGTGGCACACTGTTGCACGGTGCGCGCTCTCTCTGCTCTCTGGCGCTCTTTTGCACCCTCTGTAGCTCGCTCTTTGGCCTGGCTGGGCGCTCTCTGGCCCTGTTAAGCGCTGCAAGTGACGTTTTCATGTGGCACGGACAGGGCCAACACACACAGAGACACACACACAGAGCCAGAGACAAGCAGGGGCATGGCCAACCCCCAAGCAGCCACTATATACAGTTGACCCAATTTCGAGTTTGTCCTTCCACAGCTGTTCTGATTTCGGTTTCGATTTCGGTTCGCATTTCCTCCTCGCTTTTTTCCTTTTTGTGTATTTTTGGCTCTCGGCCATTTCTCTGGTGGTTTGGGGTTGTTTATGCTTCCGCCAAATGCAGAGCCAAACCAGAAACGGGAAAACTCCAAGACGAGCGAGAGAAAGAGAGAAAGGGAAAGGGAAATAACTTTTATTTATACATCGCACGTAGTCTGCGTGGGTGTGGGTGTGTGTGTGTGTGGGTGTTTAGTGCTCTTCAATTTGGGGCTGTCAAGTAAATTTTCATTGAACATGAAGGCTGCAGAAGGCATGGCAACAAAGGTCTGCAGATAGCATCAGAATAATCAATTGCTGTGCAGGTGGGCAGCAGACAAAGACTAGATCAGGCAGAAGAACTCTTAGATCTAGAAACCTGATCATGCCCTGCTCCTTCCCTGCCTTTTCTCTACCCCGTCTTCAGCAAATATTTGCTGAGCAATGTGCAGGAAGCTGTTCCGCCTCCCAGTTCCAGCAAATACAAATATACTTCCCTGACATCTGGGTCTTTGCCTGGAACTGGCGCCAGACAGCCTCTGACTCTGCCAGAGGGATGAAGCCGCAAGCAAACCGGGAATGCCATTCCACCCAACGCCCACTTTCTCTTTCCGCTTCGAGTTGAAACTGCCGTAAAGAAGATTCATGTTATGCCGCCCACTCACGAGACCCGGACACAGACACAGTCGCAGTCGCAGTTCGCAGTTCTTTTCCGTGTTCCCAGTCCCTGTCTGTCCTGCTGCGAGCCGCCAAATCAGGACATAGTGCGGTAGTCATGGACCAGGGTGGAATTTTATTTCCCTTTCTTGGAGCTGGGGGGAACGCCTGCTGCCAGCTGGAGTTTTGTGCCGCCAAGCGACCAGAATGGTTTTCATTCATTAGGAAACGAGCGCTGGCCGCCCCCTGCGCCGAACGTCCCTCATTAGAGCTAAATAATTAACACACAGACACAGACACAGACAGAGGCGGAGACCTGAGACTGGAGACATAACTTGGAGCTGCTTTAATTTACTTTTCGATTTGGCCAACTTGGCAGGTGGCAATAAAACGCAGCTGACGGGGCAGGTATGGCGGCAGAAGAGAATTGATAGCACCGCCCACTCCACTCCCCTCCACTCCACCTGCCACACAAAATGATTTGAAACTTGTTCCGGGCATTAATTGAATATAATTGAAACGCCAAGGCTAAATCGAGTTGAATTTGAATACTGCGTATACGCAGAGCGATTGACAAATGGAGGAAATTAAATTGCTGCGCCTGCCACAGCTTATCGGGGAAGCAAAACCTGTACGTTGGCAGTGGCAAATGAAGAGTCAGTGGCAGTGGCAACTCATTGGTGGGCAAGTCACGAACAACTTGGAGCCAGAAGCAGCAGAAACAGCAGGAAATATGTACTTGGCCAACACATCTGGCACAGACGGCCACAATTGTGTGACTCTTACGTGTAGGTGTGGAGTCTGCTTTGCTGTGTGTGTTTAGGCATTTATTTATGTGGCAGGATGTGCCTAGCCGCTGTGGTAGGCTGGCCGCAAACGAATTATGTGGCTCCAGCCCCCACTAATTGCGCCAAGTTAAAACGAAAAGTGTGTAGAGCTCTCTCCACGCTCTCTCCCATCTCCATTTCAGGCAGTTAATGTTGTGGCACACACACACACACACACACATGCTCCCACCATAGATGAGTGGCAACCACGTGCGTCTACAATTTACGCCGCTTAAGTAGCGCAAGTTATTTATGTTTATGATTACGTTGCGGTTCGCAGAACCTCCCTCCGCTGCTCTTGTGGCAAGGCTGCTCCTGCTTGCTCCCTCTGTATGCTGTGGCAGTGAAACGCCTGCATAGAAAACCTTCTACAATTTTGTGTGGCATCATCTATGCATGCTCTGCAGGCGAACAACAAACGAGCCGTGACCACAATTGTTTGGTGGGTTAAAAGTTGTAAACAAATCGTTAATCATTTGGCGTGCAAGGCCAAGTTGGGGTAGCAGCGAAAAATTCAATTTTCAATTTGTACAAGGACATGCGAGCTAAGCAAGGACGCAATCAGTTGTTTGCAGTTCTGCCCGTGCCCCCGGAACATAAGCCAGCATAAAAGTGGGTCAACAGCGATGTCGCTGCCGCTGGCGCTGCCGCTGCTGCTGTCGATGCTGCTGCCTCTGCCTCTGCCTCTGCTGCTATCCTAACCTTCATCATAAAGCGCAGCATAAATGCAGGCGCATAAAAAGTTAAAAGCCAAAGAGTAGGAAAAAGCGTGTCAAGGCGAGTGGCAAGCGGCCAGTGGCAAGCAGAAAGCAACCCACAAGGTGACCCAGTAAATAAGAGTCCGTGGAGCGGAGGGGCGTTTTGCAATTGGGCCACTCGGGCAGCGGCAAGGACGAGAACGCTGACGCGGCCCGGGACCAAGACCGGACTCGGACCCGGGCCCCTTATCAGTGCAGGCAGCAGGCAGCTGGCGGCACGCTCATTCGTGCGGCATCGTTTTGCTGCTCGTGCGCCTTGCTCCTTGCAGCCATGGCAGGCAGGCAGGCAGTCAGCCAGTTGCATTGTCCGCACCCACACAGTCGCATTTGGCACCGGGCCGGCACCGGTTGATAAAAACGCTCCAGCTCGTGCTGCACTCCCTTAATACCGCCGTGTCTCCGAATCCTATTCCGATTCCTTCCCTTTTGTGCAACATGAACACGCTGGCGCTCAACTATTACGTGGAGCGTAGTGAATACGAGAGCTTTGGCGGCGATGGAGAGGCCAGTGCGGAGGGAAACAGTTCCTCGCGCTCCTCCACACCGCCCACAGACAACAGCCATTCGTATATCCATCCAGTACGCTAAGTTAACAACCCGAAACTTACCCCCAATCTTTCCTTATTTAATGTCACTCATCAAAGACTTTTTTCTCTACTTAATTGCAGTCCCGCAAGTTCCGCTGTACCTATCCAAATTGTAGCTTCAAGGAGCACGATGAATCGAAAATGAAACGTCACATTAGTATCAATCATTTGAGGTAAGTAAATCACAATTTCCATTACCATTCCCCATCAGTTTTTTCTCTCTCTCTGGTGTGCTGTGCTTCGAGAGTCCTTGGCAGCCAGGCACAAAAGCCCCAAGTGATGGACACACAGCAACACAGAATGAGCAGCAAGTGGATTGGGCCTTGACTTAGCCTGCACATATCAAAAGCGGGGCTCGTGGCTCTCGGCGCTCGTCTCTCGGCTTGTACAGTGTTGCCTCAGCCTCAGCCTCAGGCGACCTTCTGTAATCGTTCCCAGAAGTGCACTTCATCGAGTTCCGTTTCACTGTGTGCCCAAGTGCGCTGGGTGGTTGGTTCGCTCGTACGTTCGGGGCGCTCAAAAGTAGAGCACTTGTACATAGCAAGCGGGTCAAATGTGGCATGTGGCATGTGTGTGTGCATGCTGCCTCCCCCCAGATTACTTTGCGCACTTGCAGCAGCAGCAGCCGCAGCCAGCGGTGAGTGTGAGGCACGAGTGTGCGGGGGCCCGTCCGCGACTGCGCTGCACTTTTTGGGGCCAAGGTCCCACAAGCCAGCAGCTCCCCCACACACACACTGAGCTTTGACACTTGTAAATCTCGTTTCCTATATAAAGGCAAACACCCCCAAGCACCAGTCCGCCTCGGTGGGGTATGGAAATAAAAGTGCACAAAATAAAAGACAGTTTTCGGGGGAATTTTTTGTGTTTTTGCTGCTTTTGCATTGACATTGTTGTTGTTGTTGTTTCTCTCTTCTGCATAGTAATATGCGCGACATACATATATGTATAGTATATATTTAGGTTTTATAGGTTTATGCTTAAATATTTCTGGTATTTGTATGCATTATTGTATGAGTGTGTTGGGTTGGGTTGGGTTGGTGTTGTCGTTGTTGCTGTTTGCTGTTGGTGGTGTGATTTGTGGCTTGACTACGCTAGAAAGTACAGTACGTACACATATGAGATGCACAGAGAATGTATGTAAATGTATGTATTATGTAGTAGTTATGTATGCTGTAGACTACGTGTATATCTCTAGTTATATTTATATAGATATAATGCCAACTATTCGCTTGGCAGGCTGGCAGCGTTGTAGGATCATCTATGATGGGACTCTTTTTAGTAGGGAAACTCAAAGCCAGAACATACTAACACAATTCATATTGGTTTTTTGTAAGCATAATTCATACATTTATAATCTCTAGGCGGGAATCAGTTTTATAAATAAAAGTATTTGTTTCTTTTTTTTTTTTGCTTTTGACTTATCCACTAAATCCTATGAGCAAATTTCTTATAATTTCACAAAACTAAAATATAAATCGCTTGAGGCAAACGCAGACAAAAAAGAATTGAAACTAGCTTGCAAGAGGTACACACAATTCAATACAATATAATATAATATAAGATAATATAATATAACACACAAATAGATACAAATACAATCTGAATATGTTACGAGTTTTGTTCAAAGCTTTCAAAGACTGCAATTAGCAATTGGCAAATTGGCATTAACTAAGAATCAATTAATTCCGAATTAATCATTCAGTTGCAGTCCCACACACAAGTTGATTAAATATCGTTATTACATTTTACATACGGTTAAAAACACTAATTACTATGGGCTAAAATTAGCTTATGCTTATTGAATATGCTGCGTGTGTTCTAAACAACTACTTTTTAGTCTGCCTTGGTTTCTTGATTGTTTTTCTTTTGTTTGCGGGTTTGCTGGTTTCTGGCTGGGCTTCCTATCTCTTCGTTACATCCGATCGTTTTTAAAATAAATGAAAATATAAATATTTAGGCGCATACAATAGGACAGTGGAGGCGGGAGTATAAAGTTGCAACTAAATTTCGAGAGTACAAAAATAGAATTTACAATTGTTCAATAAATAAACCTAATTATAAAAAAACAGAATTATAACAAAACAAATCTGACAGAAACAGAAGGAGTAGAATCGGTTGCAATCGGTTAACTTAGGGCACGAATTTATAGCAAGGAGCATTGCCAGCATGTTGCATGTTTACCGTCAAACTAGTGCGGATGCATGAGTCCGTGGGTTATGTCCATGCTGCCATCACCGATTCCATTGACACCAAGAGCACCATTTAGCATGCTAGAAGCTAAACACACAAAGGGATTAGTTAAAGAACTTTCAACTTTTATAATGTGTGTTGAGTGCTTACAATTTCGCGAGCCCTGCGTATCGACCTGTGTCCAGTATTGTTCAGACGGGCTCTGCGTACTAGTCCCCGGCGGCGCCTGGACCGGCGCCCCCGTGTACCGAAAATACGGATTCTTAAGATCCAAAGTGTTGCTCGATGATATCAACGTGCCCTCAATATGCAGATCGATGGTGACATCGTACGACTGCCGCCGATTGGCCTCGAGCAGCACCCGTCCCGTCAGCGTCTGGCCCTGCTTGATGAAGATGGGCATGGGCAGCAGGCAGCGCACCTGGTACCAGTGCGTCAATGGAGCCGTGGGTGAGGTGGAAAGCCACACGTTCTGGCTGCTGCCACTGAACTCAACGTCGAACCAGAACGCCAGCCCATGACAGATGCCAGTTTGGAGTATTTGGAATTCCAGGGGGATATCTAAACAACAGATTTTTAACTAAATTGTAGCCAAAAGTAGGCAGCAAAACATACCAATTAGATGGAGATCATCCTCCTTGTCGTTGAGGAAATCGCAAACATGCCTAACAGACTTTGCCATGCAGATTCGAATGTCGAAAGTGTCCACAATCGGCTGGCGGAAGTACTCCTTCATGCCCTCCTTGTGCAGGGTGGTGAGGTCGACGCCATGGAAGGCCGACTGGTACCAGAAATTTGCCTTGTTGTACTGTTCCGAGTAGAGCGACTCGTCAGAGAAGGGCGCAATGTGGAGGTCCCCGTGTGTGGGATACATTTTGCCATTGGGCTTGAGCCACTTCCTCGCATGCAGATAAGTCTCCAGCATGCGTTCGTTGTACAGCATATAGCCCATGGGCTCAGATATGATGACATCTACTTTCTCGGGCAATTCGATCTCCTCTATCTTGCCGGGTATCACAGAGATCTTATGCTGCACGCTGTTCGATTCGACCAATTGCTGCGCATACTGAGCCATATTAGAAGCCTCAATGGCATACACCTTAGCCGCACCAGCCTGTACGGCAAAGAACGACAAAATACCAGAGCCAGCTCCCACATCCAGTACGATTTTATCCTGCAAAAGAAGGGTTGAGGCGTTGATTAGCGGTTGACTCTAAGCTGATGTGCGACTGTTAACTGACTTGGAAGTCGACTGCATTTCCCAGAATGGCCCTTTGGTACGTGCTCGTTCTCACATAGTCCTGCATCATGTTCTGCTGCTGACTCAGATAGCCGTAGAATTGGAAATACTGCGATGCGGAAGACTCCTCGGTACGCTGCGAAAACACAGACTTGGGCCTTAGGTGTTTCACATTCTCCACCACCTTGCGGAAGAGCTGCTGGTCCTGGTCGCTGGCAAACCTCAGCACCAGGTTGTCCGACTCCAGGGTGACTGCATAGCTACGTCGGCCCAGCTGGGCCGCGTCCGTGTCCGCCGCTATCATGTACTCCTTGAGCACATTCTCCCGGTCGGCATCTTAAATGAGAGAACACAAATTATGGTGGGACGACCAGATGGCAGACAGGACAGCTGATAATTACCCAACACTATTCGCAGCACAATGCCCTGGGAGTCGTAGCTGCAGAGCAGCGTACAGCTGCCCTTGTATTTGTTGGTAAATTCGAGCTTCTGCTCGTCAGCGATGGCGCTAATTACGACGCCGCTGAACTGGCAGTTGCTGAGCGGGCAGAGGGCGGCGGCGGCGGAGAACTTCTGGTGCTCCTCAGGTCGTGGAGTGGACATGCTGGCGTAGACTGTGGAAGTGCTGGCGGCGCGTTGGAAAAAGGGTGATCACAGTGTTTCGCGCTTGTTAATTGACAATGTAGGCCGTGCGACACGGATATACACACACACACACTCAAACTGGCGCAGGCACAGACGGGCACAGACGACGCGCAAATTTTTTTTTTCGTTCGCTCGTTGGCGGCAGCGGCGGCGACGACTGCAAAATTTTCCACAACAAAAGTGCGATTGCTTTGTGGTTGGCTGTCGGCTGGCAGCTGGGGAAACACGCGCGTTGGCTGTCGGACAATGAGTAATGCACTTCTGGCGCGTTCTGTGCTGCGTCTGTTGCAAAATCGATCACTTTTTGTTGATTTCGTATTGATTTCCACACGGGAACGTGCGTTCTTTTTGCAAATTTTTTGAACAGTGTGACCGCGGATTTGCCAATGCGCGAGAATACCGCCTGACCTACACAAATATACCGAAAATATACCGGATAAAGAACGAACTTAACCCACTAAGCACCCTTCTATTAAAAACGGTGAAACAGCTTGAGTTGGAAATAGTTCTTTATGTTAATGCGCCTTGTAGCTTTATCTTTACTACATTACAAAAACGACAATTGATATTACAAGCTCGTTAGGATTCTCACCATTGATTGATGATTTGATGAAGTTTAAGCATCGATACCTAAGAACGGAACTTCGGCTCCGGAACAGGTTCACTTTCCGTGTGAATTGCAAAACAAATAACCGTCGTAATTATTTAAATGGAATTTTTTCGGTTAATTTTGCAGCAAAGAGGAGCCCGACTCCGGCGACTATGACTCCTGCAGCGAGCACGAGGAGGATTTCTACTACACAGACGATGACGGCGATGATGAGTTGGTGAAAAAGCCTAGTCTAGCCTCGGAGCCCACGCTCAGCCACCGGGACATGGCACGTCCACCGCACGAGGATCCCGAATACCAAAAACTGATTGTCGGGAACTTCAAGTGAGTGCGAAAGAGAAGACAGTAAAATAAATTGTGACAATAATGCTTATTCCCCTCCCTCCCTTACAGGCAAGGACGAGCTTTGCATAATTATAACCACCAAACGCATCAGCAGCAGCTGACGACGGCACATCACAGCGGCGGCGGGCGGGGCATGCACCACATAAGCAGCATCCCGAGCAACCAGCAGCAGCAGCTGCAGAACAACAACACCAGCTGCACACCGACATCGCACCTGGCCCACCACAACTACACAAGTGGATGGCCGACCAGCAGCCCGGGGGCGAACACGACGGCCATGCCGTCCCCGGTGTCCACGCTGAACAAGCACGCTCGCACATCGTCTTCTCGTCCGTCCCACTCGGTAGCGCCATATCCATCACCGACGTTCGTCCAGCAACAGCAGCAACAGCAACATCACCGGCACAGTTCTTCTTCGAGCAACAACAGCAATCCGGTGAGCCCGGTCATCCACTGCAACAGCAGTGCCAACAATATGCTGCAGCAGCTGTCGCAACAGAACGTGACGGTGACGGCGCACGCGCACCACAGCCAGGTGCAGCACCACCTGTCCAGTGTGACCATAACGCCAAACTATCATCCGACCCAACAGCAGCAGCAGCAGCAGTCGCTGCCGCCGCACCAGAGCCAACAACAACACCAGGAACAGCAGCCGCCGCATCCGCACCAGCCACATGTGCGCGGCCAGCAACAATCAACTGCCAGCAACCTGGTTGCAAACAACAACAACAACAACAACAGCATGCCTCTGCAGCACGTTGCCGTGCAACAGTCTGTGGGCGTGGCCAAGCACACGCCCAACTCCCCGAATCGTCGCACGCGGGGCGAGAACAAGAAGTGCCGCAAGGTGTACGGCATGGAGAAGCGCGACCAGTGGTGCACTCAGTGCCGGTGGAAGAAGGCTTGCAGCCGCTTCGGCGACTGAAAGCGGCAGAAGTCGTCGACGGAGGCGGTCAACCAGGCGTCGGCGTATCTGTCCAAGGCAGCAGCAACAACATCCGCAATCACAACCACAGCCACATCCACATCTACATCCACAGCAACAAATGCAACAACAACAGCAAC
Source organism: Drosophila subobscura (assembly GCF_008121235.1). NCBI lineage: Eukaryota > Metazoa > Arthropoda > Insecta > Diptera > Drosophilidae > Drosophila > Drosophila subobscura. The sequence goes on along the minus strand of NC_048533.1, from coordinate 21,571,669 downwards.
TACAGCAGCAGCAGCAGCAAAGATGACAACAACGATCGTGAGACTAGCCGCCGAAGTGGCTGCCGGCAAGCAGCTGCCCGCCGCCCTCACGATCAAAACGAATCGGCGTTACGGAGGACAAGCACAAGCCCACCACCACAACCACCACAATCACCACCAGAATCAGAATCCGAATCGCCACCAGAGCCATCACCATCCGTATGGAGTGACGGCCAACAGCAACACGATCTGCAACAGACCCGTGCGCATCCGCAGTGTGGCCACCTCGGTGATAGTGGCGCCCATTTCGTCAACGTCAAACCCCACCAATGCTGATGGAGTAGAACGAGGAGGAGCAGGAGGAGGTGGAGCAGCAGGAGAGAGTGGATCCGAGGCCGACAGCGAGGAGCAGGTGGCTGCTGCCAATGGATTGCTGGCCTGGAGCCGGGCTGCTGCCAGTCAGCAGCAGCAGCAACAGCAGCATCCACAGGTGCACCACCAGCACCAGCAGCCCGTGCTTATGCAGGGCTAAGGCCCCACACCCCCAATCCCTTGTTGATCCCCTCTCACTCAGTTGTTGTAGATTGTTGTTGCCTGCCACGACATGCGGAGGCTGGAGGCAGGAATGCTGAGCGCTGAAGCAAACAAAAAAAAAAGCAAAAGCAAATGAAAAAATGGTCTCTTACATAATTTTTACTCTGCATGGAATGTGCACCTTAACACGTAACGGTATCTCTTTTGTTGTTGTGCTGGTGTTGCCAACTGCCGTGCAAATGTTGCAGACATTTGTGCCCCGGGCAACATTTGCAATCTACAATAATCTAATTATTATTATTATTATTATTATTATTATTATTATTATTATTACTATTGCTACGCGTAACTATACATTACATACATATATACATACAATATTTATTTCTAAAAATGACTTTGTTAATTCTTATGTTAGACACAAAACAAAACCAAGAAACACGGTAGACGGCAGACGATGGAACCAGAACCCGGACCCATGTACCCGGGATCCCCAACGGGCCACAGGGTTCGGTCGTTCGATTTTTATATACAACAACAAAACACAAAAAACCATATGAATGTGTGTATGAACATTGAACATTACAACAAACAAAAAAAAAGCAAAAGAAAAAACCACAAAAAAAAGCGGAGGAACACAACATAAACAACAACCAAGAAAGAAGGAAGAAAGGAAGGAAAGAAACAAACAAACAATATTTAAAGCAAATATACATTTGATTTTTTAGTTTTAAGGAACTCTAGTAAATTTTTTTCTAGTATTAAGTGCAATTTCTGTTCTACTTCTTGCTCTAAAAAAGAAAAACCAACTCAAAACAAACAAATCAAAATGGAACTATAAAGCAGAATATTCAAAACGAAAATGAAAAAGAGAAAACGAAAACCTAAAGATATGCATATTACGAGTAAATATACAAGGCGTTGCATCTACACACACAAACAAACACACACACACAGAGACAAACACATTGTATAGGCATAGAACAAGAAATAGTTAAATTACTTGCATAAACATAACCGTGTGGAATGGAACTCAATCCAAGAACCGTTTAAACAATCGTACTTGTGTTTTACGCTAAGAGTTAAGTATTAATCAAATTCATGCAAGCAGCGGCAATAGTTAAACACACCAGCTAAATATTCTAGTTAGTTAAGCACCCAACCACAGTCGACATACACCCAAGACCCCCCCAACACACACTGAAACATCTATAGAACAATTGCCCCGATCCAAAACGCGAACCCGAACCTAAAACCCGAACCCAAAACACAGCTACCCCACGCGCTAATATATAGCATATAGACACATAAAGCAAACTTAAACTTAAACTGTAGAGAATTTTAAACAAACCAAGCAACAAACAAACAAACAAACAAACAAACCGACAGACAGACAGACCTACAGATAGATGATACAAAATGGAGGAAGGTCTTCTAGTAAGCAGAAAGGAACCGTCAAAATTTCTATTGGAGCCAGAAGGAAAACGTTTTTCAAAGCATGTTCAAATTTTTACTACGTTGTTAAGTTGATATTTTCGAAAAACAAAACAAAAAACAAAAACAAACGAAAAATGAGGAAAATTTGTCTATTAATTAATTTGTAATGAACTTATGACTAAAATCTAAGAAAACAAAGAAAACAAAAAACAAAAACTTTTTGCGTTGTGCCAGCAACTATTGTGAATTGTTCAAATTACGGTATAAACATATACAATTACAATGACGTCACAAAAAGACCCCAGCGAGAAGGGAGACGAAATGAAAGATAAAGGAAGAACTTAATGAGAGAAAGCCAGAGATTGAGATTGAGAGGAGCATAGCCGATGCCGGTGCCGATGCGTATCGGAAACTTATATGTAGACGATGAAAAAAGAAAGAAAATACACAAGGAATTCTTAACCAAATTGGAAGTACAAACTAAAGTCTAGAATATGTATATATAGAACCCATACACACACACACACAACCAACCACACACACACAAACACGCGCATATAAAGAAACAAAAAACGAAAAACAAAGCCCCTATATATCTATATATGCATATACACATACGAGTACATATATTTTTCGAATTAAGCGCCGGTAGAGAGTCGCCGATTCGGCAGAGCATAGAAGCCAAGTGCAATGGGACAAGCAAATTCGATGTCGATGGGACACCAGGTCGAGATTTGGTCGAGAAGATGAGGCAAATTTGAGCTTAAGCAGCCAGCAGCCAGCAGCTTTAAACAGTTTTTTGTAAGGCAAAAACAGTAAAGTGAAACACAGCAAAGGAAAAAGGGAAAAAGCAAAGCAAAGCTGAAAGCGATAAACGGAAACGGGGAGCGACAAATTTCATTGAAATTGTTTGCCGTGATTTGAATGAAATTCATAATGGTGGCCATTTTTGTGTAATGCGAAAAAGTTTAACAACATTTTTTACACTTGTATTTCGTTTTTATTAACTTTAAGTTTAAACAAACCCAAAACACACAAGAACACACACACATACAAATTATAAATAAAAAATAAACAAAATATCGATTAAATTGTAAAAAATGCAAAACTGATGAAAACGGAGGAAATACAAAAACATTTTTGTCTGTGTCGCCCCTTCCCGGGGGCGAAACCTATTCTTTATTACGATTATGATTACGATTGCACGAGTATGATTATTGTTATCATTATTATCATTGTTTTTCTTCTGCTAATTTTCGTGCACCACACTCACACAAACACGTACACGTACACATACACGTACACAATCCCACACATACGTATGTAGATAAGTATGTGCACTCGATCTATTTCGTTGCGTTCTGGAAATTATTTACACTTAAGTGATATTTTTAGAGAAACAAAAGGAAGATGAGAACTATCCATTATTGTATAATTATCGCTAATATTTCTTACTATTTTATGTGTACGATATGATTATCAATACCATGCCACGAAATGAGCAAGCACCGCACGGGTATCCTCAGAACACCCAGATAGCCAACACCCAGATAAATCTAACCCGAAGAAAACAGAAGAACAGAAGAAGTGACAGCAAATGAAGCATAAAATAAATGAGAATGAAAATGATATCATAAGCGATGGAAGATGAAAGATGGCAGAAGGGCAGTGGAAGTGTCAGTAAAGGTCTGGGCTTTAATCCATCAAGATTAATTCAATAGCGAGAAATATGTATTTCTTTTTAATTAATTTTTTTTCATGAAAAGAAAACAAAACACCACAACAAGAACACCCATTTTATTAAAAAATATACAATTGTTATTTATAATTAAACAAAACAAAAAAAACCAAAAAAACCACCAACTGTTTTCATTTGATTTTTGATTTTTAGTTTTCAGTTGACTTTGAGTTTTCCTCAGTTTTAAATTTGATTTTGATTTGAGCAAAACGGTTTCCGGATACACAGAGACGGCCCCAAGACATCAGCATTTCTCGAACAGTCATGGTTTCTCCCAGGGTCTCACACATAGAACAGATCGAATCGAAATTGAAATCGAATCGAATCGTAATAGAATTGTATACCTTTCTACTTTCTACTCATTGATATTGATATTAAAATGTTAGTTAGCAGGAGCCACTGTCTCCTTGGACGAGCGATCATTATGAGGTAAATTTTGAGTTCTTCTTCCGACAGAATATATAACCAGAAACAACAGCAACAACAACAGAATACGAGTATATATATATCTATGTATTATCGGGCATATTTGCCCAAGTGTATGTGAATTGTATGTGTAAGCAGAAACCATATGGAATATGCAAGTAGATTGGAAAAACACTTATGATATTTCTTCTAATATTTATCGTCGTTATTGATGTGTACACATAAAACTTAGCTCTAAGATATGATTGAAAGGGAGCATCCGAGAACAGAGCAAGAGTAGCAGGGGGGCAGGGTTAGGGTTGTCCCTTGTGGAGACGAGTTTTGATTAAAATTAGAAATCTCATCGGCAGCTGGCGGTCGGAGCATGTTCCGACGCAGCGATTGCTGGTACAGCGCGGTATGTTGCATCCACTAAACGATAACTACATAAGTAAATGTACTTGAAATACATTATATACATACATATACATATATATACATATACATATACAGTACAGTACAGATAGGTGTGTGTATAACTAAGGCAAAGAAGAATCGGTGCGGAATCGGTGCCATTCCATAACCCAAATTACTTATTGTACGAGTAGAGGGTATGGGTAGGCTCTTGAATTGAAATTTGAGCTCTTTTTTGACCGTTACTGCGGCCCTGGGCGTTTCTGTGTGTGTGTGTTGGTGTTCATTTTTTGAATAATTGGAAAGCGAAATTAGTTTTAACATAAAAATTGCATTCAATATAAGGCTGATTTATTTGACTTGTTCATTTTTGATATACTAACACGAGAACACACACACACTCGCGCATATCAGCCAGGCAGACAGGCAGGCAGGCAGCGAACGGTGCTAAAAAACATTGGAAAACAAAACCATTGGAAATTCCATTTAAATTTAAGTGCATTAAGTCGGTTAGTACATACAATTTAGTGAGTATCAAGCAAAAAGACTTGCGCATCATTTACTTAGCTGCGTATCCATTAATCTCATTCACAAGCCATGATTTCTGCTGTAAAACTATTACTCCTTGCACCACATATGTATAACCATCTCATTGAGTAAAATCGCATGGCAAGAACACACGGCAAAGAGCTGAAGAGCTGGAGACAGCCGAAAGGGCAGCAGTTTCCATTGCATACCCCCAGGCGTCACAAGCGAAACGTTAGTGGTCTTCCCGCAAACGTTTTTAATATGATTTTTTGGCAAAATGAGTTAAAGAATAATTGTGTGGCATTTCCAACAAAAAAAAATGCCTCCAATGAGAGCTCAGATAGCTCTACTTTAAGCCCAAAATTAATGAGAAAACTCCCGGGAAAGACCACTGCTGTTGGATATAGAAGAACGATTGATAACTGCTTTACACTGCCAGCAAGACACGCTCACGCCTGAACGATTCATACATTCATCGCCTTCTCAAAAGTCTTGATGTAATTCTGATGAAAGCAATAAGCTGTTTATACAATCAAAGTCTTTCTACTGCGAATAGTTTCACACTTCATGCATTGCATCGCATTTCACCCTATCCACGAATCAATCAACAATATTCATGTATGTATACATATGACATTCTTGTAAACTGACTGAAACTTCAAAGCAAACCAAAACTAAAATACGAAGAGAGATATTGTATAAGGCGGAGAGCTAAATCATCTGAGAATGGAGGAGAGGCCTCTGAGAGCAGCTGCATTGTTGCCTAAGTTAAGTGAAAGCGTAAATTAATTTCAATAATAGTTTTTAAATAAGTTTTTCTACCCAGGCAGGAAGTATGCAGTTGTTGTAACTTTTTTACAATTTAAAATTTATGATAATTGGCAAGACAATTTTGTTGTTAAAACTGAAACTGAAAGAAAAAGGAGAAGGAGAGCATAGGACGAGGCAAAATTCAATAAATTGTATTCAATTATTTTGCATTGATTGGCGAACGGATAGAACCACAAGATGTCTTCAAAATTGGCTAAATGTAAACTTAATTTCAAGAGACTTTTAGTTCTGGGCATTTCCCAACCCCAGCATTTTGGCAACTCAGACAGAACCCACACGCGGGGACATGTCGCAAGTAAAATTAATATTTAAAATTAAAACTAAAAAAAGATTAATGCCCTAACACTTAAATATTGTAAAATTAACAATAATCGGTTTAGTTGATCGTGTTTTGTAAGATCTAGACGATATGAGAGATACTTTGAATGACTTGACTTGACTTGATTAAATTTAGACGTACGCTCGTACCCATAAGGGGCACACCCCAGCCCCACACCCACACCCACACACAGCACACACCCCAGCCAGCATTCATCATTGCCATGTTTCCAACACTATGCAGAAACTTATCGTGTTTGTCTATATAGTTCGTAATCTATGAATAATGCAAAAAATCTCTATATATTGTTGTTGTGTCTACTAATCTATAGAAGTTTACTTCCCAATCGGATTGAGATTGTGAGACATTATAGTGTATCTATTGTATGTTAAGTTGAATCGATGGCACCCCATCCACATCCCTGTTTTGTTTGAATTGTTGACTCTTGTTTGCTGTTACATAAAGATACTCATCATAAATGATACTTACGCCCTACTAGAATAGTTAGAATAGAACATACTCCAAAAGGGAGAGAGAGCAGAGAGCCGTCGCAAAAATGATCACCGCATGACAAGGTACAAAAAGAGAGGAACACCCACACAGACACAGAGGGGGAGAGGGGAGGTAAGCCGCCACTAGAGCAGGTGAAAGCAAAGCAGACACAAAACTACACACACAAGAACACAATTAAACAAGTTAGTATAACTGAGTTTGCATTTCCGAACCGAAAAACGAAAAAACGAAAAACAAAAACCGAAACCGAAAAAACCAAAACTAAAGCAAGTAATTAACCAGCAACTAAGTGTCGTGTATATTCCATGTTAAACTTACATCAGTATAAACAAATAATTAAACATTAAACATGCATATATAATATATGTACATAATCTAACCGATATATGATGAACAGCGCAGCTCCTTTCTGATGGCAAATGACGAATGTTCATGCATACATATACCTATACATATATGCAAGTACTCCTAGACACATTCTACATATATAGATACAGATAAATAGATGTGCATAATAAATGTAAAGCCATAAATATACATACATGTATACAGTTGACTCAATGTGAAATAAGCTTAACCCAACTACAACACAGAAAATGTAACCAGAAACTAGCCAAGCCCAGCACCGCAACAGCCGAACACCCGAGGACCCAAAATGTAAGCAAAACAATTGTGACCCCTACTCCCTACCTACAATACATACAATACAATACATAAATACATACTGTACTTAAGCGTAAAGTAGTTACAGAGCAGCAGAGATGTTTGACACTTCAATTGAACATTGGTGAGAATCGAGTACCTATGAAACTGACAGAGATACATAGATATGTAGAGCCTGCACCGCCGCACCCAAATACCGCCCCGATGCATCGGGACTGTACCGGGCAGTGGTGGTTGGCAACTATATTTTTTGCAAAGCAAATTGTGCAACAGAAACTAAATGCAGAAACGTTTTAAGCGCAGATACTGAAACATTTTTAGAGATACTCGTACGAAAAAAAAAATAAAACAAAAAGGGAAACAAAAACAAAAACCAAACACACATATTGTATGTACATTGCACAGGCTACAGATCGTACACGGAATATACATAGTAGATATATTTTGCGTCTTTGTATACAGGAAACAACAGCATGTTATATTTGTATATTTACAACCAGTGTACAGATCAGAACATAAAATACTTACAGGTGCGAAAGCTGAACGGAGAGTTAGAGTTACACTTAAGTAGGTCTTGTTGGCTCGGTTGGCTTTTTATGCTTCACATTTTCCCCCATCATGAACTACTCTTAAGAACCCCGTTTCCAGACCAATCATTACGAGTACTACATAGATAAATGTCTCTCCACCTGTAACACCCATCCCTCCATCTCTCTCTGCATATGTATCTATATCACTCACACACTCCAAACCAGACACACACCACAAAACATTAACTTTTACATCATTCTCATAGGAAAAAAAACCCTAAAAAAACAAACTACATTTTCAAAACTATTTTAAGCGAACGAAAATATACAACAAAAACAAAAAAAAATTCAAGAAATAAAACAAGAAACGAAAAGAAAACAGAAATATAAATAAAAAATAATAATATTTCAATGGATGTGTGTTTATGAATGTTGATTTTAAAACAATAAATCGCAATCAGAATAAACAAAAATAAAAAACATAAAAATTAAAAGTGAACCACTAATTGTACGAGTTAAGCAAACAAAAAGAAAAACAAAGAAACGAAATAAAAATTCTATAATAAAAATATAAAACGAAAATAAAAATAAACAAGAAAAAAAACGATACAAGCAAAATGATACTTTCAAAAACTAATAATGTTTGTTTTTTTTTTATACCCGGTACTCGAAGAGTAAATAGGGTATATTGTATTTGTGCGGATAACGGTTGTATGTAACGCACAGAAGGAAACGTTTCCGACCCCATAAAGTATATATATTCTTGATCAGCATCAATAGCCGAGTCGATTGAGCCATGTTCATTTTTCAGTCGCCAAGTAACTAAAACGAATTGCGGTTTCATAGCATCCAGCTTTTGACACAGTGAAAAAACATGGAAACCAGTTACCTTCTACTGACTTCTGTTCGCCTGGTACTTGGTCTGAAAATTTTCCAGTTTTCGGCCATTTCAGTGAAGCAATTTCAAAAGTTCACAGTGGCGTCCCAACACAGATCGGCCAATTCTCGAACTACTTTATTTTAGTTCCAGAAATGACCGTCTTCATCGCGTGGGCGCCACTGTGCAAAGAGGTGACTGTCAAAATTTGACAAAAATAACAGGAGAGATTTGTTTTGTTGTTTTCTCCTTTATTTGTAGTCCGTCCAGGATGTGCCACGCCCCTCGTGATCGTCACAATGACCTGGATTCTTTGCGACCAGTTCGGGTGCAAGGACATTAAGGATTTCCATTTTCACGTTGTTTTTTCTTTTTAATCTCTACAAGGCTATAGCTCAGCTGTTTCCTGTCGAAAAAGGACATGTCACGCCTCCTCGGGATCGGGAAAATGTCCCGGATCACTTCGGGTGCTAGGACATTAAGGATAATGCCATTTGAATATTGTTTTTCTATATAATCCCCTTCAACGCTATAACTCGGCTGTTTCCTGTCGGATCAGGACATGGCATGCCTCCTGGCGAAGGTACGAGTCTCCTGTATCGCTTGAGTCCATCAAGGACCACAAGGACTGCAGGATATGGCTGTCCTACGCTATTTTGTAATTGGGAACTTTTCAGCCTGAAAGTATGCTATACTTTTGAGAACAAAAGCAGCCCCCAAAAGATACTTCAGTTTATTGGCGTCTGCCCCTGACACGTCTCTGCCGCGACTCTGCCCTGACATTGCAGTGTGTTTCTAGGGGAGGGTGGCGAGCTAAAGGAGCGTGTTGGCGTGAGTAGTGTTGTTGATGTAGATGACAGATGAAGATAAAATGTAAAATTTGACAAATTTGACAACTTAGCGGTTGCAGATGTAGTACTGAGTGCCGGGTATAAAAGTTGTGACGCGTAAGAAGCGTCTCACAATTCTCACAATCTCTCTCTCAATTGAAAGTGGGGTTGAAAAATTTATTTTTAGACATAGAATTAAATATATTTTATTTCTCACATAGATCTATAATCGCTTTGAACCATATAAAGTGTGTGCAGTAGTATAACCGAAGCGCTCTGAAAAACCAAACGCCGATTGATGCGATAGGTGCCATACACGTGGATGTTGGTGTGCTGCCAGGCCAGTTGCAAGGAGAACCACTGGAGCTGCAAGAATTTACATTTTCATATATTCGAGCCTCCTCTTTCAATACTCACACTTCGCTCCACTAGATATGCCTGTACCTGCGATTCCCTCACAATCACTTTGGTCGTCGCCATCAGCGAGTCCGTTGTGTCCGTCAGGAAGTTGAGCAGAAGCGAATAAAGCATGGGCTGTATGCATATAACAAACGCCAGGTAGAGCTGATAGAGATGTAGTTCACTGACCCCATGGCCGCAGAATATGCGAATAATCAGATACCCAATCACAATACCACACCAGACATTCCGCACCAGAAAGCACATCAGCACGAACTTGAAGACGGTGCAGAACTCCGCAGTTATATCGATCAGGCACTGGTACATGGCCTGCAGCTGCAGCAATTGATTCAGCTGCTCCGGCATTGGTTCCTCCAGAAGAATCCTCTTCAGTCCAGTCTGCAGTCGCCACCAGCATTGGCAGATCTCTGCCATGATGCCAAATCCCACCGAATGTATCCCCAGGAGCATGCACTCAGACAGGAAGCAATTGCAGCGAAAATCAAATCCCAACTTTGTGCGAATCGCATTCAGGCCCACATGAATGAAGAGACGAAGTGCCAGCAGTGGGGTTATAGAAAGCACCAGCAAGCCAATATATCGCTGGTGTGACTTTGGAGCAATGTACCCAAGCTCGTTGCTGAGTCGATTGAGGTCCAAAAGCTTACTTAACATTGCGTAAATCCGTTCCTGCTGCCGATGGGCACACTCAATGCAGCTGAGCAACGACAGCACAACGATGGCAAAGTGGGCAAGGGTGTTCAGCTCCATTAGCTGAGATCTTGAGTTCTTCACGTGGGTGTGGAACTGCCAGAAGTCCGACATAAACTTAAATGTCAGACCGATGACAATGAAGTTGTGAACAATGCGATAGAAGCCGAGGATGCGACACCAATGTAATTTTCCTGTATTAAAACCGAAATAAAACGCACCGACACCATTCAGGGCACAGAAATAGCCAAAGCTCAGTTGGATGAGACGTTCCAGTGATGACATGATGGCATTATGCAATTAGTTCACTTATCTATGAGTGAGGAACTGTGGAAAGTTGCACCGGCAGACACGACTTGGTCAACGGTTTAAACTACACTGACTGAAGCTCCCGAGTAGCTGCAGATTTAATGCAATATTTCATTAGTCCACGACTGCAGATAATCAATTAGATAATCCGCTTCATTAGCGAAATGAATTATATTTATGACGTACCTTTCCGTGTGTGTGTCTGTGCCCTGTGGGGATTCGTTCATTCATTTATAGCCCACCCTTTGCCATGGAACATCTGCTGGCCGAAACGCGAGCCCGAGCCCCACTGTGGCCCGAAACCATGCGGATCGATCGGATTTTCGTACTTTATTTAGCAGAGTGGCGCTTGGGCCACAGTTTCAGTTTGGCAGCAGCAATCACGCGAATCGGTTCGAATCCCAGAGCGAAGCTGTAAGCTGGAAAAGCTATGTGGAAAACGCGATCCGCTTGACGGTTGACAAATTTCCAAATAGTCATCACCTTGACATTAGCTGTGAGGGAGAGAGAGAAGCACTCAATTCAGCTAATTGATTCGAAATTGGCAGCAGGTCAAAAATAATGAGTGTAGTGCAATTTATGAATACGGATAAAGCTCGCAAAATTATTCGCTAAAACAAGGCAAAAACACACAACACAAAAAACAGCCGCAAACGCGACAATCAAAGTGCTAACTGCTATCAGCGCCATCTGGGCAAGGTCAATCATTATTAAATTATGTCTCGATTCGCGCTGTGCCTCTGGGTGCACGCCCACATCCTCTTTGGCGTCCAACCACACTACATACAAATCGATCATGAGGAGTTTCGTGCCAGCGGCTTTCCGCATCCACATTTCCCACCGCCACCGATGACACCGCTCGACCATCTGCCGCAGGTGCTGGCCGTCAAGGAGCTGACACCCGCCGAGGTGATGGTCGATCTGACGAATGATCTCACCCACCGACTGCTGCACTACCACTCCATTCTCAATCGCAATAACTTTGCCTTCTCGCCGACGGCGCTGGTCAGTGTCCTGGTGGCCCTCTACGAGGGTTCCTCCAGCAACAGTGCCAACGAGCTGCGCAATGTGCTGCAGCTGCCCAACAATCGTGACGTCATACGCGTCGGCTACCGCGACATCCATCGACGGCTACGGGTGAGACTTGGCCCATTTATTCCACTCGATTCGGCGTTGAACTTAACCTACAGCCCAGAGTGTGCTTCACTGCTCCAAACTATAACCAAATGAAATGCCAACATAACGTTCATTTACATGGCTGGCTAAGCACACATTGGGCCAGTGGAGTGGTCATTGATAAACAGAACAAAAAATATAATTAAAATAAAGCAAAGCAAAAGAGAATGCCCCGAGGGCTAGGCCAATTGCGTATGACCATTCTCCAGTGATCTGTTATCGGCTGTCAATAGTGCGTTGACCTCCCAGCCGACCAATAAGTGTAGCAGCAATTGTCCAAGTGAATAGAGTGTTTAATTGGCAGCAGTTATGTGGCTTTCGGGATTAACATTTACCACAAATAGAGCATAAAGATTCGTATTTTATTGATTGTATCTCTCTTTGCAGACTTATTTCTTTGGCTCCGACAATCCCCTGAAGGGTCTCAGCCTGAACAAGAACAATGTGACGGTCCTGAAGGACTTTGAGACGGTGCTCATGTTCTATGGCTACGATCTGAGTGTGGATATGGTGTCCACAACGCCTGCAAATTTGACAGCCGATGCTGAGATGGTTAGCACGACGACGCCCAGTGGGAATACCACAACAGAGGAAGCGGAAGCTGAAACCACCACCAGCAGCAGCAGCACGGTTAAGGATGAGGAAACCACCACAGAGATGCCAGTTACAACGACCACCACGGAGGCACCCACCACCACAACCACAGAGGAGCCAACGACCACCACAGAAGTGCCGCCTGAAACGGAGACAACCACTGAGGCACCCGCAGAGTCATCCGGCGAGGAGACGGCAGAGCCTGCTGGCGACGATGAGGCTGCTGAGCTGGTGTCTGCCTTCGTGGCCGAGGAGGATTCCGAGCCTCTGTTGCGCATACAAAAAGCTCGCGTTTCGCGATTGCCCACCAGCAAGCTGCAGGCGCCACTCAAGCACTCCAATCCGATCACGCCGAAGCCCATTTATCTGCCAAGTGCGCGGAGCGCGACCATGCCCATGATGGCACGACAAGTGGCGGAGAGGAAGCCTCCAAACACGCGACAAATCATTTCCATTTCAGCTCCACCATCGGCAAATGGCTCGTACGCGAGAAAGTCCAAGATGTCGAGGCACAAGCGACACGCTCTGCCCTACAGGGATCTCGATTCGAATCTCTTTCTGACGCTGTTCAACCCGCAAGCACCACATCCAGCGCCCCATCCGTTTCAGTATCCACCATCTGGCGCCTTTGCGCCCATCCACAATGACTTTGAGCCACACTTTATCAGCGAGGCGGCCGAGAGCAAGTCCAACTACAACACGGACGTCATCAGCCATGTGTTCTATCTGGGCAGCCATCAGATTGTGCACACCACATTCAAGGTGTACAACGCGGTGCTGTACTACAAGTACTTCGAGCATCTCAAGATGAGCGTCCTGGAGCTGGAGCTGGACACGCCAGAGTACAATCTGATGATTCTGCTGCCCGACTACCACACGGACATTGTGGCTGCGGCGGCATCGCTGAAGCTGGGGCCCACATTGCGGCTGATGCGCAAGCAGCTGAAGCCACGTTGGGTGCAGGCCATCATACCCGACTTTAAGCTGCATGGAACGATGTTCTTGACCAACGATCTGCAGAATGTGAGCAGCTTTTAGATGAATGTACATTTATTTGTGATTAATTTATGCTTTGGTTGTCTTACAGATGGGCATGTAAGCTGCTTGCTGCGTGCCATTAGTGCTGCGTCTCACTTTTACTTTCTTTTGGTCTGCTTCTCGTTGCAGCTGCGATGTCTTCGAGCCAAATCGCGCCGATTTTCGACCCATGACTGATGAGAAAGGTGTCTACGTGCGACACATTGAGCAATCCATAGACGTAAACATTCGTACGCATCCCATCAATCAACTAAAGCGTAAGTAGTTGCAGTTGCAGCACACCTGAACGAAGGCATTGAAGCGAAACGCCCCACCTGCAACTCCAGCGAGATGGAGATGGCGATGGCAATTTCGATTGCGCCAACAGTAGCTGCTGCTAGACAAAGGTGCAATAACTACTTCCCCTTTTATTTTGTTGATCTCAGGCAACTACGGTGCTCAAACGAAACCCATTCAGATATCTGTGAACCATCCGTTTCTGTTTTTCATCATCGATCGAGAGCTGGACGTGGCGGTGATGGCGGGCCGCATACTGAATCCATTGAATGTGCGCATCCAATGATGCAAGACGAAGGTCGCGAGTAACGAAAGTGAAGTTGGGTCATTGTTCCCTTGTTTCCTGGTGCCTACTAATCTGCAAGAAAACAAAGCAAAACAAAACTAGTTTTAAATGTAAATACTGTACACTGCTGTCGCTCTCACCGTGCTAAGAATAAATATATTAAGGGTTTTTCTTATCCTAATCAGTTCTGGTGCATCGTCCCTGCTGGCCGTGTGTGAGTGTGTGCTTCAGTACTGATAGGTGCCAAAGACTGTGCACACACAGAATATGCTGGTATTGGTGAACACCTCGGAGACGGAGGTGTCACAGTCGCAGTCCCAGCAGCAGCGCGAATTATAGAAACCTCCCGCACCGAGCTCCTGGCCAAGCATCACCTGCACCACATGCTTGTAGCGCCGCACCTTCGGGTTGGAGGCTATTTTCTGGTTCACCTCATCGGCTATCTCGAGCGTCCATGTCTTGGCCACGTCCTTGTCGTATGTCTTGTCTGCAAAACGAAACCAGTTGCTTAGCGACGCTCACGCCATAGATTTTTCCGTGCTCACCTTTGAGTTTCTCGGCCATGACACTGTTCATGATGTTCTTCACAATGGGCAGCGGAAACATTTCTCCAAAAGCCGGTCGCATGCTGTACGCAGCAGCCTGGACCGCCTTTTCTGTCTGCTGCTCTTCCTCATCGGCGCCTGATGCCGAGAATAGCGTTGGGGGATTTGGCTTCATTGGCGTCTTAGCAGGTTCGTTAGTGGCTGGAGATGTCGGTGCGGGATTGGCAGCATCTGCTTTTGACTGCTCTTCAGCCATATCAATTATAATCAGCACAAGTTTCGTTATGCATGGGTTTTAACAAATTTTAAATTGTTAATTACAAATTTTGTGTAAAAGCAGTGTGACCTATCGATCAAATATACCAACGGACTATTAAGAATATACCAAAATATACCGAATAAACAATTAACTTAACCCATTTGAGGTAAAAAGCGGAAAATAATAGTGCTTGTAGATGTTCTTTATAGCACATATCCTATACATTTATTTTAAAAATATAATCACCATGATATCATTCAGCTGAACTGCGTTAGAATTCTTCAAGTTTTATAATTTTAATTTTTGTACTTTGATACCCAGTGTTTGACAATGGGTTAATCCCACCACGGAAATGATAGAAAACCCACCACGACAGGAGAGAAGTCTCCCGAAATCTGCAGAGGCCTTAATTCCCCAAGTGGGACTCTGGGCTAACTCAGCGATGCACAGGGGCGAGGGATAGAAACAGCATCCTAAATCGTACTCTCCGCTGGCTAAAAGAGTGCATTCTTCCGTAGGTTTCATAAAATCTTTATTCACTTTAAAATAAATCGAAAAGTTACATAATAAATTCGATAAATATGTTTATATATGCAGGTTATAAATAAAATTACACAATAAGTTAAATCATTTTCATTAGTATACAGTAAATGTTTGCTTTGCCTTGCCTTGCCTCCTTTTATATCGTTATATCGTTATGTGTACGCTCTTTCTCGCATATAGAAAATATTTGTGTGTATATCTTTGTGTTCACTTTGATTCTGGTTCTGGGGGGCAGCAAATAACATTTTACATACATGGATGTGCTGTTGAATAATGCGTGTGTGTGGTGCTTCTTCAACTAAATAATAATACATTGAGTACATATACACAGAAATAGTTGACAAAAAATAGACAATCATTGCTAAACAATGATAACCTAACAACAACTCAAATACACCATTTACAATTGCTCAGGATCACAAAGCTTTTGCACATAATTCACATTTCAAAATAAAATCCAACTCGTTATATTAAGAAAAGAAAGAAAAAAACACAACATGTACAAAGATCAAACAGATTTCACTCGAATCGTCTGCAAAACTAACTAAAAATACATTTGCGATACATTTAACAAAATAGATAATTTAAATATTCTCCAAAAACAGTTTAAAATTGCAATATTTAGTTTTTGGTTCTCGATTCCATCTCCTTACGATTTTGCTTGTTCTTTTTCTAATTTTTTTACATTGACATTGCGCGCTTCTCCTTCATTACTGAACTTTACTCCTCTTTACCCTTTCTACTTAATGTAAATATAATATTTTGTATATTGAAATTGTTTCTTTCTCTGCCAGCTTAATCACTCTGAATAGGTTTTTGCTCGTTTCTTTTTCCTCATGCTTTTTAGTATTTGTTATTGTAGTTGTAAATGTTCAGCTGACTTTTTGGTACGTTTCTCTCTTGGTTCTTATTAAGTAATTGGGCTTAAAAAATCCATGCTTTTGCCCAAATTTGTGGCGCCACCAAGCTCCAGGGACAGTTTCAAATCTGTTTTAAAATACGGAAATAAAGAAGGTTATTTACAAAATATTTGATATGCAATCACCACTCACATTCGATTCTTCATGGTCATGCGGTTGGCCGGTCAATTTTATGCCCGCCGCCTCGGTTGAGGTCGTTGCAGTACCCGCTGCACTTAGGTCTAGCTGTGAAGCCGTCGGACGCAGTGCCGCACGTTTTGCCACAATTTCCAGCATCTCATTGAGTATTGCGCCCTCGGCGGCTACATCGGCGGAGCTCTTGTCTAGTTCTGAAAGTTAGAAATCGTTTTTCAATATGATTCTGGCAATTTCGTATCTGTCGATTCACTTACTGTGACAAGACAAGCGCAGATTGAGCTCTTCCTTGAGCTGTGCATGCCGATACTCCAGTTGCAGTTCCTGTTGTCTTATGGTCAGTTCCTCATCGCGTTTCCTGGCAAAACAAACAAACCAAAAACCAATTAAATTCGTTGCCAAAACCTCTCGATTGCTTTGCTCACTTGAGTGCTGTGATGTTCCGCCAAATCTCCAGTAGTTCTTTCAATAGTTTCTCATCGTTGTCCTTGGACGTGTCCAGGCTATAAGTGAAATTTAGATTTAGTTGCGATTTAATTCTTTTAGGTTTTTTTGTATTTACTTTTCAAAATTCTGCGCCTCGCCCCGCAGGGCCTTCTCAATGAGTACGCCGCGTCCTTCCAAGTCCTTTAGCTGCACCTCAATCTCCTCCTGTTCGCGCTGTATTTCTTGAGCGATTCGCAGTCGCTTGAGCTCAGCCTGTCGTGAAGCCTTCGATATGGCACGTTGCTTCTTATGCTCTCGTGTCTCGTTAGCGTAGCTCTCATCTACAAAGCACATTAAAAATGTATTAGAGGAACACTTAATAGACTTTAAAACAATGAGACACGAAGAGTTAAGAGATTGGACATATAAAACGAGAGCAACAAACCATCGGATCTTTGATAATTCAGTGGCAGTGGCGGTATGGGTGGCGGTATCTGGTCGTCCATTGCATTCGCTGCGGCCAGATGATGGTGGGGCTTGTGTATGTAGAGCTGCGGGCTGGATGATGAGAACGTTTCGGGTTTCGGTTTCGCAGTGTTCGTTTGCTTTCGATAGCGACTGTTGTTTGTTGTGGTGTTCAGATAATCTTGAGAGTGATTTGTCTGTGATCTTGGGGCAGTTGCTGCTGCATTTGCGCCGCTTGTGGCACTGCCGTTGAGCACATCCTTGTCCTAATTGTGGCATTGTATTATGAATATCAGTTTTATAGAGAGTATAAGTATGGGTTGTGTGTGTGTGAAAGAGATTTATGTTTGCGTGTGTGGAAAAAGTAAACAGTTTTTCAGTTCTCATATTAAACACAAATTGTTATTTGCTAGAAAATATAATCGTAAACATGCAGGGTGTCCATGGGGTAAATAACAACAAACTTAACAAATATTTCTTCTAAAATACCATAACCACTAAACGAGAGGGGGATCCTTTGGGGGAACCCATTCTCAGCCCATTCCAAACATCGATCCATGCAAAAAATTCAAAACATTGAACTTAAACCAGTTTCCAAAGGCTTCTCCTTACATTTAAATAAAAAAACAAATCTTAAACCAAAAAAACTAAACTTAAAATACAACAAAATAAAACACGTAACAGCAAGAATATTCCTAGCTTCCGGCATACTCTAAATAAACGCTAAAAATTAAAACAAAATTAAAGTTCCCACATAAAATGTTATTTAAAATGGGAGGCACAGCGGGCAGAGTAGAAACAGGTGGAAGGGCAGCAAACTTAAACCTTAAATTTATTTACTTAAATATTTTTAGCTGGAAATGTTTTGTAAAAAAAGAAAATGAAAATAAAATAAATGATAAACAAAATTATAATAAAATTCTTGCAAATTGTAAGTGGGGGAAAAACAAATAAAGCCAAAGCCCATGGGAGTGAAACAAATAAAAATGAAAATTCGAGTTAAGTTAAGCTAAATTCATGCCATAGATGGATGTGTGCTCAAATTTGTGTGCTCTAGTGAGGGAATAGGGAAGTGAAAAGTAGAATAGTGAAAAATATTCTTACACCAAAACCGAAATTCCTCAGATCAAAGCAAGACTGCAAAAATTGATGGAAAGATTTCGAAATGTTATATGTGAATGGAAACATTTATCGCGCACAGTACACCGATTTGCTCGAGACATTTATCCATGAGTAACACCACAACTTAGGGCTAAGACATTGGACCACAACCAGAGACTTTTCTGCAATTAAAATGGAATGAGACTCACCTTTGACTTCTCCTTGGATTTCGGGGAGATGCGGAAGCGACTGAACACCCCACCGCCGCCACTGTTGCCATCGGAGATGGTGGGCGTGCCGCTGCTGCTGGTGCCGGGACGCTCTGACTGCTCAGAGTGACTGGCAGCCACAGGGCCGCTCTGCTCTTTGGGACTGGTGGATGCGGACGCCGACGTTGATGCAGACGCAGAATGCGAGTGGCTGCCCTTCTGGAAAAAGCTGGACAACGACTGTATGAGACTCTTACGTCGCTCGGGATCCTTTTGCCTGGTCTTTGTCTTCATTGTCTTCTCCTGACCGCTGCTGGCCGCCAGATTCGGGTCCGAAGTGAAGTCTGCGGCCTTGGCCTGTGCCACCGCCTCCTTGTCCAGGCTCGAGTGCCCCACCTGCTGCTGGCTGTTCACGATGTACGCCAGATCATTGACGCTCTTCGAGGCACTCATTTTGCGTGCACGCGCTGCCAGATCTACGGACAGCGGCTCCTCCAGCTGCTGCTTGGGTTTGAGAGGTCTGCTAGGGTCATAGTGCAAACGTTTGCGCATCAACTGAATCTTGTCCTCGGGACTGAGACCTAGATCCGTGTTGGACTTGAGCCGAGCCCTGGCCCGTGCCTCGATGCGCAGGTTCTCCGTTGAGGCGGAAATATTCATTACCTCCACAGAGGGAGCAACTCCGACTCCCACAGCGACTCCTCCACCGCGATGCGTACGAGCTGGAGCTATCGGAGCAATGAAGCCCCCGCCCTCTCGTGCACTTCCGCTGTTGAAGGATGCCGTCTTGTTCAGCTTGTAGCCGCCCTCGAGGGCACGCGCATCGATGTGCTCGCTGAAGGGACGCGGCGGCTTGTACAGATCCGCGCTGCGTGTGGGCGCCTGGACAGTGCGATACGGGGACACATAGGTGGACGTGGCCGACTTCTGCAGTGGATTGCTGGGCGCTGGGGCAGAGGGTATAGCGATAGGCGCTACAGGCTTCTCCGCAGCCGTGGATGAGGCATGGTAGTGCGCCTGACTGGAGCAGTTTGAGTCGTGAGTGCTGGCGGCAGCGGCCAGCTTGGGCGTGGGACTCAAACTGGCGCCGCTGGCATAGCCGCTGGTGAGCAGGCTGCGCTGGCGACTCCTGTGCAGTCGCTTCTCGGTATTGAGTTGCTTCTTCGACTGCAGCTTGTCCATGACGAGGTCATGGATGAGATCCTTCTGCTTGGTGCGCTCTTTGGTGATCTCCTCCAGCTTGCTGCTGAGCGTCGGTATCTCAGGCACTTTGCTGGAGCTGCTGCTGCTCCGAGGACGCATCGCTGACAACTCTGGACTCTCCGGCGGCTGCTGCTGAAGCTGAGCCTCGGCTGATTCTATCACAGTTGTGTTCGCCTCCCCCTTGGAGCTCTTGCGCCGTTGCGTGCTGATCTGCGAGATGCGCTGCTGCAGGGCTCGCACATACTCGAACTGGATCTGCAGATCCTCATCCTGGGCAGCGGCTGCATCTTTGGCTTCATGGCCGGCTGTTGAGCTGTTGGCTCCACCTCCTCCTCCACCGCTGTTGCTGCTGCTGCTTGTCGTCACTGTGGACGTCTTTGGCTGCTGCTCGGAGCTGCTGGCCGTGGAGTCTGCCTTGCCCGAGGCCAGCATGCTGGCAAAATGATCCAGCATTCGCGGCGAGGAAGTATCCAGCGGACTGGTGACCACTGTCAGCGCCTCACTCTCCTCCGTTGTGGTGGGCAGCGTCTGGGACAGACCCATGCCCGAGCCAGCCATGCTGTCATCATCCAGATCGTTGAGAGTGCTCGAATCCGTCAGGGATTGTGTCATTGCCGCTGGCAGCTGCTCGTTCACCGGCGTCTTGGCATCGTCGTGCATGATGTACGCTCCCTGCTCGATGTAATCAATGCCCAGCTTCTCATCCCGTTTGGTCACGAGCGGCGGCAGGGCCACCACTGCACTTGCACCTGGGGCAGCTGCCTGACTGGGCTTCAGCGCCAATCGCTTTGGCTGCGTCTCAATGTACTCCATGTAGCCGCGATTCTGCAGCATTGCCGTGTTCGTCGCCGAGTAGGCCTCCGCGCAGGAGCCCTCGGAGCCCGTGTCCATAAACTCAATGTCATCGATGTCAATGGCGCTGAGTATGCCCTCCATTTCCACCACCGGCGCCTGCGCCTGGCGTGCCAGCTCATGGATCACCTGACTGCCGCTGGGCAGCCTGGCTGCAGCGCCGCTACGCCTGCGCTCCTTCCGCCGCTTCATTGTTCCCTTGTTCGAGTTGAGCACAAATTCCATGTCCACAAAGTTCTCCGAAATGCAATCGTCGGCCGTCCAATCCGAGAGCTCTGTCTCTGTCAGCACCTGCCCTGTGCCCGTGCCCGTTCCCGTGGGTTCTGTCTCCGAATCGGAGCCGCGAGACAGCAACTCCCCCGTGGGCGTCTTGTCGCTGTCATGCGCTGTGGGCGTGGTCGGCGTATCGGGCGTTCTGGCTGCTGCGCTGCTCAGATTCAGCGTGATTGGCTTCACCACCTGACTATGCTCCGCCGTGCGCTCCACAATCAGCGGCAGATTCTTGAGGCTTTCGATTTTGTTTTCATTTTTGGTGTCAAAGCGGAGCTTTGGTGGTCCCATCTCGGGCAACGGAGGAGGCGCCTTGCTGAGTCGTTCTGCCTCGATGACCGTGCACTCGGCTGGCTCTGGTGTGGCCGTCACAGGCTCCACATCCCCATCCGCATCGTGTTCATCCTCTGGCTCCTCCAGTTCGTTGGTTTTCAGAGCCGCAACTGGCGGCACAATGACATCGGCTGGCATGTCCAGAAACTTGACATCTTCGGGATCCCCAATGTACTTGCCATTGACAATCATCAGGCTGTCGACTTGCATCAGTGCGCCGCTCGTGTCGTGCACCTCGAGGCGCGGCACATTGTGCTTGCCGCCTGCCGTCTGTGTGTCCGGACTGGTCGTCGACTCCAGTATGTAGTGCTGTATGTCCTCGATGCTGGAGGTGTTCGAAGAGCTAGAGCAACTGGTGCCGCCACTGCTGCCAGTCGTGGACATGGGCTCCAGCTTTGTCTTGCTCCAGGGTATATTGGGCACTTGGATCTGGACCGTGTCCTGCTCTTCTTGTTCCTGCTTCTCGGGTGAGTCGCGCTTCTCCTCATCCGACAGCAGACTTTGCTGCTCTTCGCTGCCCGTGCCTGTGCCCTTTGTGCCCTGTATGTCCCCGAGTATGTCGGGTATGCACTCCTTTACATCCTTGGAGACATCCGGCTTGGCCACCTCTTCCACCTCCTGCTTCTCCTGCTGCTGCTTCTCGCTCAACTTGTTGCTGTCTGTGCCATCGATTTTCGGTTTCTTTGGTGTCTCCAGCGCGAGTGTCAGATCAATTATCTCCACTGGCGGCAGCTTCTCGGGCGTCACCAGATCAATCACCTCGATGACAGTCTTGTTGTGGTTGTTCGTGGGCGTTGTGGGTGAACTCTTGCGATTGAGCTGCTCCAAGAGCGTCGCATTCACGGCATCCGTGTACTCCATGCCCTTGTTCAGCTCGTTCTTGCAGTTAACGAAAACATTCTCCTTCTCATTGTCCGTCGAGTTGCTGGACGGCGCCTTCTGTATCTTGAGCTCCACACGCAGATCGTTGATCACATTGCTGGTGGCCGAACGCATCAGCTCATTGGGCTCCCCGAGCTTCGTGCGATCGAGGAAACTCCTCATGCCAGCGCTGATATCACTGCTGGGATTCAACAGCTTCTGGCACTCGGAGATGTTCGACTGGAAGCTGCGAATGCGCGAATCCAGCACCGAGGTGGAGCCAGACTTCTGTATCTTATTGCCATTGGCCGGCTCGCCCAGCAGATAGCGCTTCTTCAGCTCCAGACTCTTCTTCGAGGCAATGCCCTCCGTGCTGGCAGTTTTGTTCAGCAAATAATCGCCGGGACGGGGATTTTGTAGCGGTGTGGCAGCAGCTGAACGCTGACTGCCAATCAGCAGTGTGGGATCCACCTGGACCAGCGGCTTGAACTGCGGCAGCGGCGGCTGTGGCTGATATTTTTTCAAATAGCTGACGCCCTTCTCGCGGGCTGCCAGCTGCTTCTCGTGTAATCCTGGAGCGGTGGCAGCAGCAGCATTGGGTGTGATCATGCTGGACTTGATCTGAGGAAAATAAAAGCAATTAAAGTTAATACTTTAGGATTAAAGATCTCCCCGCTTACCTGAACTTTTGTGGGCTTTCTTAGATGGGTGTCATCGATAAAGATTTTCGGCGCTGTCTGCCGTATGATCTCATCGTTGTCGAACTCTGAATCGGTGGATATTTCAGTGGCAGAATTGAGCTCAATCTCATCGGGGGATGTGCTCTCGGATTCGGTTTGTACCTGCAAGAGTTACGGGCGCCACAAATTGATTAATTCACGGAGTTCAGTGCCAAAAAGAACAAGCGATAAACAATAAACAATAAACGATAAAAACACGCTGCAGCGTGGGGTCAATATTTGCAGCTAGCTGTCAGGAGCATCGAGTGCATGCGTTAGTCAGAGTTTAAATTTTAATCAGAGAGAGAAGAGGGTTAATCAGCAGCAGCAGTGGCAGTGGCAGCGGAGCATTAGCATGCCTTTAGGTACGATCCAGAGAAAGGTACAACAACGTAACAAAAACGGCAACAGCAGATCTTTTGGTAGTAGAATACTGGTAGTAGATCGGCATACATATACAGGGCGGAGTGTTAGGCATGGGGACAGAGACACACGACAAAACGGGGCCTCAACGGAGACTTTGATTTAGAATTTAAACTTTGTGGCTGCTCGTGGTGTTAGGCGCAACATTTTGTTTTCGTGTACAAATCTTGTGTGTGGATTGCTTGAATTTACCTTCATAGATCGTACCCCAGATGCAATCAATATACTTGGATTTTGGTTCTTTTTTTTTTTGGTGGCTAACAAAGGAAGACGCTGGCACGGGCAGGGCAGGCGGGCGGGCGTTTGGTTTGTTTTTTGTTGGTTTGCTGATCTAATATTTGGACGGACCTAAACGTGCGGTGTGTGTGGGGTGTGCGTGGTTGTGGGTGTTGGTTTCGGGTTGGGTCAGGGATTGGTCTTGGCTGGCTGGTTGCTGGGGCTTTGCTTGTGGTGCCCTCAGTAGAGATAGTAGTTGAGGCGTCGTCTGTGCATTAACGAGGTTTAAATATATAAATATGTAAAAAGAGAATTGATAATTTTTGGGGTATTTGGTTTATGCTTTTAGGAGATAACGCACGACTCTTTGCTGGCGGGCAGTCCGTAGTCGCTGCTGCGTCCATAGCTGGGGACGGGACTGCGGCGTCGCGGCTTGAACAAATCACTCAAATGGGAGCTGCGCGGTGTGGCGGCTGTGCTCGGATAGTAGCTGCTGCCCGTCGTGGATAGATTCAGCGTTGAGTAGGGTCTCCTATGGCTGCTGCTGCTGCTGCTGAGGTAGTCGCTGGTATGGTTGCTGCTGGGACTGAGGTAGTCTGAGTAATTGTGGCGCAACGCGGTGCTGGGAAAGCGACTCGAAATGCTGCTTGTGGTGGGACTGGCATAATGACGCGGCCTATAGCTGGCCAGATCTTCCTCCGATGCACGTCGATCCGTGCTGCGTATCACCTCCCGCATGTAGGGATTCCGCTCCACCACCCGCTCGTTGACAAACTCTCGCTTGCGGTTGTGCAGCCGCTTGCTGCGATCGAGCAGCGCCCGCGTGCTGGCATCGTCATAGTTCACATAGGAGCTGACAGGCCGTGCCACCGTGGCCACTGTTGTGGCTGTGGAGTGCGTTGTGTCCGTGTCCTGGCTGCTGCGTGCCGACAGCGACTGCAGCGAGGGACCCTTCTTGAGGTCGCTGTACGACTTGGAGCTCTGCCGGGAGCTGCTGGAGAGCGGCTTAAACGGCTGCGGCGACTGCGAGCGTGGCTTGTGCTTGGACACGCGCCGCCTGGCCTCCAAATATTTGCCCAGAATATCTTCCTCCTCATCATCATCATCATCTGCCTGCCCGTTCGTTGTTTGATTTTGATCAAAGATCGTCTTGCCATCGGGCCACTTGCGATTCTTGAAAGCCGCCGCTGGAGGAGAGTCAGAGCGTAGGTAATCCGGCAGCAGCTGCTTTGCCGCCTCATCATCCAGCTCCGGATCACTGTCCAGATCGGCAGACACACCCTCGATCTGCACCTTGGGCCAGGCTCTGCCCTGGAACACCTCCGGCACGGGCTCATCGCTGGCCACCGGTTCGGGCACAAACTTGGGCTCCGCCAGCTTCGGCAGCTTCAGCTTCCTGGGCATTGGCACAATCACCGGCTTGTTGTCCTGTAACTCTATAAATGCAAACGAGCTGCGACGCGTCGAGCAGGTGGTCGTCGAATCCAGTGGCGTCGCCAGGCAGCTGCTCTCATTGTCCAGCTCCAACTTCTTGAACATCGGCGGCGTGCCCTCGTGCTTGGTCTCCGATCGTGCGGTGTCTCCACGGCGTGCCACGCTGCTGCTGCTGCTGCCGCTCGTCTTGGGTGGCGGCAGACTTCGCTTGCTGCTGGAATTGCTGTTGCTGTTGCTGCTCTGCAGGGAGTCGCGTCTGCGCTGCTCTGCTGCGGTCGCCTCAAAGCTCTCGTCGCGTCTGATCAGCGCCTGGCGACGCTCACGCTCAAAGTCCTCGATGAGTCGCCGCTGCGCCACCTCATCGTCGCCATCCGCTGGCAGATTGTTGAGCAAATTAATGCTGCTGCTGGGTGAGGCATTTCGCACTTTGTTGCGTCGCGGCGGCATGGGGCTGTTGGGCAGCTTCTCCATGTCCCATTCCAGGGAGCTCTCCTTGCTGGCTGCTGGCTGTGACTGCGGCAAACGACGTCGTGGCATGGGGCTGTTGGGCAGCTTCTCCATGTCCCAGTCGAGTGAGTTCTCTTTGGCCTTCGACACTTTGGGCACTTGCACATCGAGCAGACTGCTGTGTGAAGAGCTGCCGCTCTGACTGGCAGTCGTTGTGGGTTTGGCAGCCACTTCCTCTTCCCTCTCTTTGTGTTCCCCTGCCGCATCTGCCACATCTTCATCAACCACTAAACTGGGAAATTTCAGTGCTGTTCCCTGCTCCACGCCATTTATCTCCACATCCTGCGGCTTCGCGTACACCTGCTGCAGCAAATCCTGCACTGAGGGCGCCATATCCTCGGGATCCAGCTTTGCCAGCTTCGCCTCCAGCTTGGCCGGCAGCGCTGGCTCACTGGAGGAGGAACTGCTCTTGGCTCTGCGCTGCGGTCGCATGGGGAAATGGCTGCCATCCAGCTCATCGTTGGAGACATTCTTGGCATCCTCCCTCGTTGGCTCTTCATCGCGCTCCAGCGACTCCAGTTTGTCCAAGTAATCTCGCTCCTCCGATGGGCTGACTGGTATTATGGCCACCGTGGGCGTTATGCCCACCAGTTCATCATTCGAATCGAACTCCACCTGCACCAGCATTTCGTCGGAGAAGTGTCCAAAAAGCTTCTCGATGCTTTGATCCTCGGAGCTGCCACGTTTGACTACCGTCACGGGCTGTGCGCTGGGACTCTTGCTGATGGTGGTGCACAGGGAATCGGCATCCAGGTCCTCATCGTTGGCCTCTTCATCCGGCTCCGGTTCCACCACCATATCCTGGAAGAGTTCATCAAAGTTCTGGGCCTCCTGCTGCTCCTTTTCCAGGCTGCTGAGCGCCTCCAAAGCATCTTGCTGGAGCTGCTCCGTGAGGGCTATATCCAGCGACTGGCGTCGGGACAACACCAGACTCGACTGAGAGCCGCGACGTGAGCTATTCAGGGACTTGTCGCAGCCCGTCTTGGGCAGGTTTTTGATATCCTCAACGGGCAAAGGAGCAGCAGCAGCTGGCAGTGGCACCTCTTCGGCGACCTGCTTAACAGCTGGACTCTTTGTCTTGGAACGCTCCACCAGCTCCTTGGCCTCTGTGGCCTTCTCCAGCAGATCCAGCACCTCAAAGTCATCCGGCACAGGTGTGGCTGGCTTCAGCGGCGCCTTCGGGGGCATGGCTTTCTGGGAGGACTTCTTGGCTGCCTGCTGCTTGGCCTGCCGTGCGCTGCCAATCTTGGCCAGCTCCTCCAGCGAACTGTTGGCCTTTGCGGCCACCTTTGGGCTCTTCTTGGGACTGGGCGACTTCTTCTTTGTCGTCGTTGTCGTTGGTTTTAGTTTCTTGTTGGGTGAGCGGCGCTTCTCGGGCGACTTACGCGTGCCCAGTCCAAAGAATTTCGCCAGCTTGGAGTCGCGATACTGCACTGGAAAATCCCTCAAGGGATCCGCTGCGGCGGCTTTCCTCTCCTGCTGCTCAACCTCCTTCTGGGCATAGAACTTGTCGCGTTTCTTTTGCAGGAAATTGGTGGCCTCGTTGCGCCACTCGTTGCGCAAATGGTCCATCGTACGCTCCAGATCGCTCATCGAATCCAGCGAGGCGAGGGACTCGCGGGAGCGTGTCAGGCTGCTCAGATTGCTGGTGGTGGACTCCATGCGGCGCAGCTTGAAGGCCGCCTGCTCGTCGCTGTTGTGCGTGGACGAGGCC
The DNA here is from genome assembly GCF_008121235.1 of Drosophila subobscura. NCBI lineage: Eukaryota > Metazoa > Arthropoda > Insecta > Diptera > Drosophilidae > Drosophila > Drosophila subobscura. The sequence continues at coordinate 21,544,147 of NC_048533.1, read as the reverse complement.
ACCGAACTCATCGACTCGAAGCGCTTGAGAATGTTCTGCACTCCTGTGAGCTGCGAACTGGCGCTGGGCTTTAGGTCAAAGTCCGCTTCGCTCAGCGACTTGGTCTTCTGCAGCTTCTTGCTGCTGCGTCGCGGCAATCCCAGCTCCAGATCCAGCCCCGACTCCTCCAGGATGCGATCAATGTTGTCGGACAAATCGCTGGGTGACTTTTCATCCTGGAAGAGCCGCTGATACTCGCTGCTGGGCGAGCGCACCTCCCCATCGCCACCTAAAATCTCATCTAGGATGCGTTCAGCTTCGTCCTTTGGCGGCTGCTTCTCCAGTGCTTTGGCTGCTGCTGCGGCTGCCTCTTGTGCGGCGGCCGCCTTTTTGGCCTTTGTGCCCTTGGGCACAATTTTCTTGATAATTTTAATCTTCCCTTTGCCTGTAGCCGTAGCTGTGGCGGTGGCTGTTGCTGTTCCTGTGGTTCCTCCTCCCGCCTGCTTGCCGACTGTCACCTTGGCCACCTTCACGGGCGACGCTTTCTTCTTGGTCAGATCCAGCGCCCCATCCATTTGGTGCTCCCGCAGGCTGAACGTGTTCAGCGAGGCCTGCCGCTTGGGTGGCACTGGCTTTTCCCTCTCCTTTTGCTTTTCCTCTCCCTCCTTTGCCGGCTTGGACTGTGTCTGCGCCTGCAACTTAGCCAGCGATGCTTCTGTCTGTGACTTCTTTAGACGATCTGCCACCGTCTCCACAGTTCGACGCTGCGGTGCCGGGCTGCTGGGAAAGTACTTGGCCAAATCCACATCCTTGAGGGTCTTCTGATTCTTGTTCGTATTGAGAGCGGCACTCTTCTCCAGCTTCTGATTGGGAAAATATTTGGACAGATCCACGGAGGCTGGATCTGCCTGCGCGCTCACCGTGGGCATTGTCAGCTGGCTCCGAATGTGATCCATTGTGCCCGCAAAGCTGCTTGCTTGGATCTCTTTAAGTTTGCTGTTGAGCTCCTTTTTGCCCTGCACATCCTCAGCCACTTCCATGTCCACATCCACATCCACATCCTCCTCTTCCTGCTGCTGTTTTGAGTTGCTTTGCTGTCGCTGCAGTTTCTTTATCGTTCCCAGTATTCCCTCAATGTTCATTTTCGTGTCATCTTCCTTCTTCTTCACTCGAGGACTGCCCGTGCTGGCGTTGCTCTTGAGGCTGCTGGAGCGGCTGACATTCGCACTGCTCCGTGGACTCTTGAGGTTCTTCCCCGGCTTCTGCAGCAGCTCCTTGGGCCGCTCCTCAAAGTTAGGCTTGCGTGGCTTCAGCTCATCCAAATTAAAGTCAATGACGGGCTTGGGCTTGGGCTTTGCTTCAGGCATCGACTGCAGCTTTTCGTATTTTTCCTCAAACTGGGACTTGGGCTTCAAAGGAGCAGCAGCAGCAAGGGGAGCAGCAACTGGTGCTGGAGCAGCTGTAGCTGGTGCCTTCTGTGCATTGGCCATTCCCGCTGCTATTGCCGCATTCTCGGCCAGCCATTTCTCCTTGAGCGTCAGCTTGCGCAGAATGTCGCTCTTCACGAGATTCTCCTTGGCCAGCAGCTCGAGATCTTTGTTCATTTTAACCATATTGGTCATGTGGTAGAGCTTCTCGCTGATGGCATCAATTTCGCTGCTAAACTTGCGTGGGGCATGCCGCTCCAGCTGTTCCATTTCCACGCGCGTGGGCGTTGGTGGTTGACTGCGCGCCGACTCAAAGGAGTTGGCGGAACGCAGAGAGCTCCGCTCCACATTCTCCTTGTCCTGCTCAACGATAAGCTTAAGCTTCTATGGGATTTAGAGTGTACAAAAAGAGAAACCAACACCACAACAGGGGGGTCAAAGGGTCAGGGTATCACAGGGAGAGGGTATTGGGTCAAGTATTACGCGAGTCGGAGAGAAATAAATGAGAATAATAATGAGAATTTCAGGTTAGTCTCTTCCCACAACCAGTGGACAGCGCCGCGTCGTGCAGTGCCTCACCTCTGTCTCCGTATCCGTTGGCAAATTGGCGGGCAGCGGCTGTAGGCGCACCTCCTCACGTCGCAGCTCACGAGCCTTCTTAAAGTCCTCACCCTCAGTGTCGTCCTTGCCATCATCTGTAACAGAAATTAAACTTAAGTCGCTGCAAGGGAAACCTACTCCCCTCTGCTTACCCGCAATGCCATCACTGGAGTCATACGAATCGGTTGTATCATCGCTTTCCCCGCAGTACTGTTTGCCAATCCAATCGGAGGCCAGCTGGAGCGTTTGTGCACCGAAAGGTGAGTCGTCCGCCTCCTCGTACACCTCCGAATCGGATTCCGTGTCCGATTCGTCTGAGCTGGAGAGCTCCGACTGCGAATCGTTGTTCGATTCGGGCAGGAAATTGCGGCCCGACCACTCGTGCTCATCAATCACGTTCGCCTCATCGTCGGACATGGCATCCGCTTGCAGTGTCGTCTCCAGCAAGTCCACTTGATCCCGGGCTGGTGATCCCTCCTGGCCGGTGTCCATGCGTTCGACAGTTGCAGCGGCAGCAACCGCAGGCGAGGCAGCCTGTACAGCAGCAGCAGCAGCGGCGGCAGATTTCTGTTGAGAATAAATATTAATAAAGGTTTCTGCATAGAGATTCTGCTTGTGATACTCACTCTAGCCTTGTTGCTGCGCTGTGGCAGTGGTTTGGGCGGCAGCCGGAAGTGCTGTGTGCAGTAGAAGCGGCCCTGCGGATCATCCCGATCGAAGGCATAGCCGCCCAGTCGCAAATTTGTGTGGCAGTGATGACACTTGAGGCAATTGCGATGCAACACCAGACCCTCCACAGTGGTCTTCTCCATGAGGTAGACGGTCTGCCTGCAAAAGCGGCACTTCTCCGAAGCGGCTTGCTTTTTAAAGGCCAGCGCCACTTTGGAACTCTGTTGGGAAAAATGGGACCAGAATTAGGATTAGAAGTTGTTAATTTTTTGGAGAAGTGTTTAGTCAACAGTTAAACAATTATTTTGGTTATTTTCTGGCATTGCATTGGCGATGAATGTCGATGGCTTGTGTATCGTTGATGAGAGAGATGTGGAAGCGCCTAAGCTAGCAACAGCCAACAGCAAACAACGGATGGGAAATAGGTTTGGGAATAAAGGAAATAAGGTATGAGGAAGGGGGTTCGGGGATTCTTGGGGTACACCCCACAACCACTAAAAACAGCAACTGTAGCATCAGCAGCACAGAAACCACACAACAAAAAGCCACAAAAATCAAAGAAAATAAAAATCAGAATAAATTTTACAAAACGCGAACAAATAAAGGGGAAAACGGTACGGGGAAAACACATTTAATTACTCACAGATTTGGGTATGACTGCATTGGATTGTACCACGGTATTGGTGGCCTCATCCGAATTGGCCTCGTCCTTGCGCACAAATTGGCCGGCTATGGAGGCCACCTTGTTGCGCCCACGTTCTCCCACATCTAGATTGTGGCCCTCCTTCAGCTGTTTATCCAAATTCTTGATTGTCTGATCGATGTCCTTGAACTTTTCGGCCTCGCGTGAGTCCTGACGCTGCGGCTTGGACATCTTGTGCTGGCGTGCCTGGAACTGCTCCTTGCTCCACTTGGGCACCTTCTCGCGACCCTTGGGCCCATGGATCTCCGTCTTCTTGGACAGTTCAATCTTTTTCTCGATCTCGCGCACATTCCAGTCTGTCGAATCGATCTTGCCGATGGCACGCATCAGATCCTTGGGCTTCTTGTCACCGCCCAGGCCACCGCGTCCCGTCATCCGTTGCTCCATGCTCTTGATGCGATCGCTGAATTGTTCATCGGCGGCGCTACGTGGCAGTGCCGATGGTATGTCTCCGCGTTCGCGATCCTTTTTATAGTTGGATTATCAGGATCGGGTGGGAGAGGGGTTGATAAAATCAAAATTTTATAGATATAGAAAATATTTAAGGTCTCAAGAACGTAACGAGAACGAAACCATAAACAAAACGAACGAACATCAATCAAAAACTCAAAAGGCAAACCAAAAACGTAAAACAGAAACGTGGAAAACTCTTTTCCTCTTTTCTTCATCGATTTTAAGACTAGTTAGAGACTTAGCCTAGCCTAGGGACTACAATTAGTACGAGCAACTGGCGGGTTGTGCTTACACTCAGAGAAAAGTGGCTTGGTATTTGAATAAAAATATTTTAAATCAAATATTTGGCACATTTTTATTGGAAATATTTGAAAATAGTTGAAATAAATATAGTTTCATTTTGTTTTCCATTTAAAAATTAAATATATATATTTTAAATGAAAAATATATTTCTTTTTAATATGCAAATACTTCAAGAACATATTTTTAAATTTTACTTTTACTTAGGGCTTTTTTTCTGAGTGTAAGTTAAATATTAGAGCGGAGCGCAACATTCAGTTAAACAGTAACCCACAGAGGGTTCCAAAAAACAACGCAGATATCACGTAGATCAGTGGAAAAAACAGCGAAATTTCCTTGGTAGTCACACACAAATATTTGTTGGCCAAAAGTTAACGCTGAAGCAGTTAGTTCTTCTGCCTCTTCACAAAACAAACAATCGAGAAAGAGAGCAGGCGACGTGCAGCAGGTCGGGTATCCATTGCTTACGGGAAACAGCAGCTTCCGTTCGAGATCCTTGACGCGATCATTGAATATGGGCGCCTGCTGCCTGTACAGGAATATCGAGTAATCCTCAAAGGCGCTGCCATCCTCGGCCACACCATCCTCGCCCTCACGCAGCAGCTTGCCCGCCTGCAGCAGCTGCAAACTCTTGTAGAAATTCTGCGTCTGATGGAAGCGCTGCTGCCGGCGCTTGCTCATCCGCTCCTGACGATTCTCTTCGATATTTTGCAAACGCTGCTGGCGCTCCTCCTGCGCGTCATAAGACAGAATCGCGGATTCAGAAAGGGTTTCGGGTGCAAGGGAATACGGTTTGTTTTGGGGGATTGTGTGTGTGATTGATTGATTGATTGTTGGGTGCATGGCATGAAACAGACACAAAACGATTGACTAAAACTAAGTTCTACTTTGATGGCTAAGGGTTTTAGTAGTTGAAGTTGGATGTTGGGGGGGAGGTTACATATCACACGATGGATAACAATGGGGATGGGGGACACCACTTGGACACTGATCGAACTGACCTCATTGATGGATGATTCGAATGCACTTATGGCGGTCGAGAGTTCATGACAGAGAGCTGTTCTCAGTATTAGCTGAACCTTTTGGGGGAACAGATTATTCTCTTGTTGGTTTTTTCTTTTGTTTTCATTCATGGTTTCAATGTTTTTATATGGATTATGATATTAGATATTACTAATGATAATACAATTTATGAAATGTTTACATATCAATTCGGAATGTATGAGAGAGCGCGCGCGAAACGAAATAAATGTACAAAGAAATGAATGCAACAAATTGACTGAAAAGTGTTCAAATCACTTTTCAACCAGAGTGTGCATTATTCTTATCAACCCAACCCATCCATGATAATAATAATCTCCAGCATCTACTCACAATGTTGGCCGTTTTGTCGGACGTCTGGCGACGCTTCTTCGATCGACGTGGCGTCTCATTTTGACCTGAAAACAAAGAGCAGTTTGTCAAGCATGGCCTTAAAGCGTAGACTAATAATGAACCAGAGTGTGTGTGGAAGTAGGAAATATAAATACAAAGCGGCGGGTGGTTACACCTCTCTTTCAAGTTGAATTTTTATTATTTTTATTTTTTATATTATTATTTTAATCCACACTCTGAGATCATTATTTTTCTGTTAGACGACGATGTATGATGGTTATCAACACACCCGCGTGAAGATTGCTTCCCCCAGCACTGGTGCCGACGCCGCCGCTGTTTGCAGCTCCAGCTCCTCCAGCGGCAGCTGCACCTCCGGTGGCTGCCACTCCGCCAATGTTCAGTAGCTGCTCGTGACGCCGCTGCCGCTTGGCCCGCTCCTCCTCCAGCACTGAGCGACGCTGCACCGTGGTGGGCACATCCACAGCATCCTGCATGGGCGACTTGGCCTTGGGCTTCGTTTGCAACAACTTGGAAAAGTCTGGCGGTGCGTGCGTGTGATGAATGCGATGCTTCTGTCGCAGATCGCTAAAGTCCATCTTGGGGTGCTTGATGTGCGGTATCTCGCCCCGAAACAGCTCACAGATCTGATCCAAGTAGTTCAGCCACAGCCGCGACTCGATGTCCGTCAGTTCGAGCGATTGCTTGGCACTCATAATCCGCTTAACGTTCAGCTCACGCTCCAGAACGGCAAAGGCCAGCTCGTTGCACTCCAAGGGACTCATTTCCTTGGTGGCCGCAAAGTCAATAAGATCCGGGCGATATCTAAGCACAGAAAGAAATGATTAATAAACAAGTTTCGCAGTGAAGGATTAGGCGGAAAGGCTTACCGACTGATTAGACCACAGAGCACACGTCCATTGCGTAGCACATCGGATGGCTCCTTGAGCTCAGGCACAAATTGATGCGAATGCAGTTGGGCAGCGATCCAGCGTAGCAGCGTGGCGCCCTGCGGCAAGGAATCTGTAGAAAGATGGAGCATTAGCAGTTGCAAGACACTCGCGACTGCCTCCCACGACTCACCTCCGCTGCGTCGCTTGCGTCTGCCCGGCGTCTCCACATGCGGCGTGTGCAGTGCTGCTGGCTGCGTGTCCATAAATGTCTGCTCCAGCACCGACGGATCATCGGTGTCGATTAGATGCTTCACCTGCCAACTGTTGACCGATTCCCGATTGAGATTCGGATAGCGTGTGGCGGGATCCACGGTATACGCGCTTATGTCCCGCTGCAGCGTGTCCGGCGTGGTCTGATTGAGCAGCCGATAGATGCTCTCCCGCTGCGCCAGCACACCCAAAGTGCTGTTCTGTGGATTCGACCACAGCTTGATGGCATAGGCGGCATCCATGCTGGAGAGAAAGCCACGGGCACAGCCCGAACCGGTGGGCCAGAACGGCTCCAGCAGGCTGTCGCCGACGAGGCACTGCAGCAGGCGGCAGCCTTTGCGCACAATGACGCGGCAGGACATTTCGGCAGCGAACATGGAGGTAAAATCAAACATGGCCACGTCCGGTTTGCCATAATGATTGACGGCAAACTCGAGGTTGGGCATCTGGTATTGGGTGGAGAACTCGGCCGCCTCGCGGGCATAATCGTGCAGCTTCTGGGTGTCGACATTGGGGCCGGCCAGCAGTTCGGCGGGATCGGCCATGTCCTCGATGATGACACCCTTGTCGATCAGGCTGTGCTTCTTCGCGGTCATCACAAAGTAATGCGTTTCGTCCTTGTAGTAGACGATATTCTCCAGATCGATGCCCGTCTTGCCGTACAGCTCCTTGAAGAATGCCTGATTGAAGATGAACGCCACGCCGCTGATCTCCTCCACCTTGGCCTCCGCCTCCGTCTTCTTGTTGATGAAATTGGCCGTAATGGCAATGGCCAGCTTGCCGCGAAACTCCTTGCGCCGAAAGTCCAGCATATTCCGCTTGCCATCCGCACCGATCAGCACATCGAACTCGTAGTGGGAGACCGGATGATCCGCGGGAGTTACGGCAGCCCGCCAGCCATTGACATCGCCGCTGGGCTCCAGCGCATGCTCGAAGCTCACGCCCTCGTGGATCTCGACGCCCAGCAGCAGGGCCACCTTCAGCAGCATGCACTGCAGCTGCCGAATGGAGATGTGATCGATGGAACCCGCACAGAACTTCCCGTAGAACTTCTTGGCTCCGAGATTACGCAGATCCGTGATGACAAAGGGCCACAGATGCAGCACATTGTTGCGGCTGATCCGATCGCGTTTCTCCAGCACCACAACCTTGGCGCCCAGCAGCTGCGCCTCAATGGCCGTCCGCAGGCCGCACGGCCCAGCGCCAATGACCAGCACGCGGGTGCCCGAGCAGGCGGTGCCCTTGCCGTAGACCCGATGGGCGGCCCTCGCATCGAACTTCTTCCACAGCGCTGCAGCCTTCCACGAGCGCACCTTCGCCTTCAGCTTCGGGTAGTAGTCGTTGAGGGGCGACGGCCGCAGTCCCACCGCCTCGCACATGGCCCGATGCAGGGCCAGGATCTGTCGCATTGTCGTGGCCACGCACAGCAGATCGAACAGCTCCGCGGCCTCGGCAGCCGCCGCATGTTCGGCCATCAGCAGCTGTTGCTGCTGCTGCTGTTGCACCGTCAGCTGCTGCTGCTGCTGCTGTTGCTGCAACTGCTGCTGCTGCTGCGTCTGGTGGTGCCGCTGATGTTGGCGGCTCATTCTACGAAAGAGAAGCGGAAAGATGGAAAGGAAATGATTTTAATGAGAGACAAAAACAAAACGTATATCCTAGAGTTTAAACTTGCATTTCAGTATTTAAATATGGGGCATATATCTCTCGCATGTTTCAAAATATATTTATATACTTGCTTGTACGTTTGTTTCAATACTAAAATTTGACATAAAATGACAGAGTATTCCTGTCTAGCTCTCTGGTACTCCTTATCTCGGATAAAATATGTCTAACCATGCTCCACTTTGGCATTGGAATATGGCTTCAAATTAATGTGTCATGCCCAAGCAATGTTTATGGTTTTAGGCTTCTTGGTACAGAGAAATTTATTGGATTCTGGAGACCAAAACAGACGTATTCACCACTCATTTTATATCTTATTGTAATATGTAAGTATACGTATGGGTGTGTAGTTTTAGTTTTAAATAGTTGAACCCCCAAGGATGGGTTTAGAGTATTTATATTCCTCTGTCGGGGCTGCTTGAAAGTCAACGAACCACCATCACATCGTCATCTGTTCACTTATTAATGATTTCACTTCCTCATTACGAATGTAAACAAAGTTTTACGTTTTTCATTTTAAATATTCCCAGAAATCTAAAAGTTGTGTGCAAAATAAATGCACTCCCCCGCCACACATCTCTCTCACAGTCCTTTAATGTCAGATCTCTATCTCTCTTTCACTCGCTCTCTCTTTTCATATCCTCTTTCTCTTTGCATCTCTTTTTCTCGGAACAAAAAAGATTTTTCATTCAACTTTTGTCTTTGTCATCATTTTACTCTGATTTATTCTTGGTTTTGCTTTCGTTTTGCTGCACGTTGTACATATTTACATACATCTTTATGTACATATATGTGTGTACATATGTTTCTTTTTCGCTTTTAAGATTTCGGAATGACAACAGAGATTTCGTCCCGTACAATATTCTTCAATTAATTGAATCAGAGCTGAGCGAATTATTAAAAACACTCATGATAAATGCAAAAGGCCACACGATAATGAGATGACGAAGTAGCGGACGACGACGATGGGTCAGGGGACGACAATAAACCCGCAAACAAAGCAAAGGAACGGAAAACTGTGCTGGCATTAAGGAAGCGATGGAAGCGATGCATGGAAAACAACTGCGAACGTGATAAATACCCTCTAAAAGCACCTAAAGAATATTTACCCAATATTTACATTTAACATTTATTGCCCTTCAACTGTTGTGTGTCTTTATGGAATCGCTAGGCCAATCCATACACTAACTTGTCATACCTGTCCAGCTGGCTGTAGGGTATCACACCTGAAGAGCACACGTACAAGTGAACCAGACAAAAGCCAAAGGCAAATGAGCCAGTAAAGCGCTGCTGCAACTCGAGTTTGAACTTTTCCTTGGGTTTTTTTTTATTCCTAGACAGGCAACAACCTGACAATGGACACAGGACACGGGGAGAGAGAGAGCTACTGGGAACTGGGACCTAGTTTGGGGAATGGGAAACTATAAAGTGGAGTAGTAGAAATGGAAAAAGTAAACCACAAGACCGACGCAGCTTTTTGTTCTTTGTGAGTGTTTGTTGAATGCGGAATGTGGATTGTGGAATGATGTGAATGTCCCGCACACAAAGGACAATAGCCCCCGGAGCAGAGCACTGAATGGGATGGGCGTCGATGTTCTCAGTTAATGCAAGTTCCAGAGTGTTCCACAAACGAGGAGGAGTCATTGCCCCATTTTCAACGCTTCAAAGAATTCCGCTTTATTGGATTTCAATGCAAATTTAATTATTGGACTCTGAATTGCACTTAAGTTAAGGACTCTGAATCTCAGTTATTGTCGGAGACTGAACTCCACCGTGGATAGTTTGGATCGTGCATGTACACCAAACGATTGCTATTCCCAGGCACCAGCGGAGATTTATCCAACCGCTGGAGCATCAGCATCAGCGGCGACATCTGAGCTGTTTCCGTGGTAAGAACTCTGACGGCGTACTCATCAATATCCCGACTCAATTGCTCCACCACGCTGGGCACCACCGAATAGCAGCCAAAGCGGCACTGGAAGAATCCGTAAGCCACGCCAGCGCTCAACACATCGGCCACAACGGGTTGGATGGGCTGCAGTGGGAGCTGGTACACCGTGGATACCCGTTCGGCCACCTCCGAAATGCTGGCGGGTCGACCCAACACCTTAAGCACCTCCAGCACCAAGGCTCCGTTCTGCTTACCCAAACTTGTGGGATTTGGACTACGATTCATTATCAAAGCAACGAATTTTCGGTGAAAATTTAGAAATTACGCTAAAGAGATTTGTGTAGATTTTACTCCTTTTTTCTGGAAATTTATTACACTGAAAAATACGCTACTGAATCCGTTTGACAGGGGATTGCTTTAGCAAAGGTTGCTGCGTTGAAATCTTTTCAGAAAACCAAACAAAAGCAGATCCATTTCATGGAAAGGGAAATCCTGCTCTCGGCAAATGCCAAAGGATATATCAATCCTTTTTTTTGCGTACTCTATTCCCGACAAATTCATTTCAACAAAAATGCCTTGCTCAATGCCAAACCAATTTCTAATTCCTGATGTCTCATCGGAGGGAGTATTGGCGCCAAGAAAGTCGTAAAAAGAGCACGCACAATGACCCCCCGCCTTCAGTCCAAAGCTCTTGGGAAAACAACACCCCAGAGGGGGGAGCCAGTCAATTGGCGACAACTCGACGCCTACCACTCTCTTTCTCTTTTTTTTTGGTTCCTTCTCTTTTTCGCTCTTTAAACAACAGCCTTGTGGGGAGACTCTTCAGGGGGAGTTGCCAGAATATTATGTCATTGCGTGGGTTTGGGGGTTGGGCTGATAAAAATTAAAGTCCAAAGAAAATAACAAACTTTAGCGCTTATCGATTTCTTTGTTGCTGTCTGTTTTGCATCTCTGGGGAGAGACTGTCGCCCGCACAACGCTTTGTTTGTTGAGGCAGGAAGGGTAATTCAAATTCAAATTCAAATTAAACAGGGAGAAGCCACAAGCCACGAACCGCGACAAGGGTGAACATATTTCCATTCTGTGGGGTTAACACTGAACCGAGCGAAATGACTCATCTTTGGCCACATTTTTCAAGGGTGGGCGGCACACAAATATCCACCAAAATTACTCGCAGATACAAAACAGAAGCAGAGACATGCAGAGAGATGGATGGAAAACACATTTCATAGTTTTTAAAGTGTTGCACATGGCCTCGGCTGTTGCCGGACAAGATCAAGGTTCACTCTCTCTCGAGAGAGAGGATAAAATTTAAATTGAAAATTCCAAAAGAAAAAGCAAAGAAATCTTGGCCCATGGCCAGGAAAATTTTAATAATTATTTGAAATAGACCATGCACAGAAGTCGCTCCCACTCGAACGATTTTCCACCATTTATAAACAAATTAATTGATTTTCTTTTGTTCCTAAATTAAGTTTTCTCATATCTCACCTGAAGAAATCTTCTTTTAGTACGTTCCGCGTTTAGTAACAATATTTTTTAAGTCGTTATTAATTTTTAATATTACTTTTTTTATCAATTGAAATTTGCAAGTCCTTTTTGCCTTACGATGCGCATGGAGGTGCCACTTGTTCGTTAATGAGGCTTCGCCCCTGCAGTGGCATCATATTTAAGGCTTGTTTCCCTGCAAAAGCCACTGACAAAGACACAATGGGGATACACATGGAACAAAAGTCAGGAAAAGCCAACCCCAACCCCAAACCAACCCAACAACTGACAAGGGAATCGAAATCAACCAAGAACAAGCAACGTGAGAACTTTTGTCACAATCGAAAAAAAAGTAACGAAAAACATGAAGAATACTCTAATTATAGATTTATAGATATTGTATCTACAAACGAGAACGCATCGAACAAATGTTTTCAATATCGTGGGACCAAAGGTAGGCAGCGGGAAAGACGCAGTTGGAAGTTATTGGTAACTGACGCCGATAAGAAACCGCTTGAACACTTTCTAATCCATTTCTGTGATTTGACGATGTCAGTCACGTAATTTGAATATATTTTTGGCATTTTTATTTGTTCAAGAATCGCCGAATGGAAATACGAGAAATGTGACGACAATTTTAAAGCGTTTCTTTTATTTTAAAGTGAGATTTTCGAATCGTGACTCAACGTGCCTAGGTCTTGCTACAGTCCTCGCAATAAATTTCCTCACATTTCAAGTCATTTTTGGCAAAGAAAAATAGCAACGGAAGAATATTTCTTCTGTGATTAAAATATAGTATTTATAATAAAGTTGCTTAGCAAATAATTCACAGCTTGAGTTCAAATCAAGTTAGCACCTCCACCGAGTCTGTGGGGACTCGAGAATTCTCGCCTCTGGGGGTATAAGTAAATATGCAAATAGTCAGAGACGCTTGATTGATTTGTGTATGTCTCGTCTGTGTGTGTTTTGTTCTCTAATTTTGGTACCTACGCCTCAATTGATCGACACGCAGACACACAAATTCCCGCGGAATTGTTTAGATTGCAAAAAATTGATTTATGACGAGAACAACAATGCGGAAATGCCTGAGAAACATTTTCAAATGTATGTAGATTGAATCTTTAGATATTTAAGCCTTAAGAAACCCGAAAATAAATGGAAATGCATATTCATTCGGGTGTGACAATTAAAGAGACGTAAAGAGATGCACACGCCCTCTGGCGCTTTTCTTTTTGGATTCTTTGCAACAAGATGACAAGTGAAAAATGATGAGAAAATTCGTATAGTTTTTGTGATTGGAATAAAACTTGTCGCCGGCTTTTGGTTGGGCGCCAACAAATGGGTATGGGACTCGGACTCGGACTGGGACTGGGCAGCTCTGATTGTTATAAATTCGTTCATGTAATTTACTTGGCAGCAAATGGGGGACATGAATAAATAAATTATATGCATTTAATTAATTAGAGATGTTCCAAGCGATGACAGAATGGGTTCAATAAATTATCTAGAATTTTTGAATAGTTCTGCAGTTTAGATTTAAGATGACAAAAATTATTTCTTATTGTGTGGGAATAATTATCCTAAGTGAATGATTTTCTGCAGAATATTTCCTAGAGCAAGAATGAATTTGTATTTGCATAATTTTGTAAACTGAAAGTACGAGTATCTGAGAGATGTCACTGCTGCTGCCTGCTGCACTTCTCTCGTCTGTAATTTGACGCAGAACGATGCTCGAAACCGACAAGCATTTTTCGCTATTCTTAGCTGGTCAAAATTGGGTCAGCAAACGATGCTGCGGTTGGCCAACAGCAACCCAACAGAGCCACGAGCCAAACATTTTCCCATCCACAGCCGCAGATTCAGAGGCACAGAGTGGGAGAGACTGAGAGAGCGAATAAGAATCTGCCAGGCGCCTCTTTCAACTTTTTGTTGTATATTTTTTTTCATTTCTATTATTTATATAAATAGGAATTTAATTGATTTTTAGTGTTGTTTCCACGCCTCGAATTTTGTTTCGCACTTCGGTACGCAGCAAACGGAATTTGTTTCTTAAGCGAATTTTAATGCAAAATCAATTTTATAGCCAGCCGCAAGGGTTCCTTCCTCTCTACCGCCTCCAGTGACATCATCGATGTGGTACAACACAAAACAGAGAGAGAGCGAATGGGAGGGAGAGTAAAGTTCTTAAACGATTCAATTTCCTAGTGGCACAGCGCAGCATCCTTTGTGGATTATACATATGTACATATTTATGTATGTATGTATATGCATACATCCTGCTGACATAATTTAACGCCTTTTCTGTTCAAGTTGTTCAACTGATGTTCTCATTTTCATATTCTCACTCTCTCGCGTTCTTTTTGCTGCCTCTCACTTCCCCGTGTTGTACTTTAACAGGGAAATAATTCGACCTGCATATTCGAACACAAGGACCGAAGTGTTAGATACTCTACAAGACTCATGCATTACGTTCTTCCATTAATATTTACATCAATTCATGAATTTTAAGCTTGGCACAGAGCTTAACAACAAAAAACAGTTGGTTCTCTCGAAAAGCCAGGCAATGAGCTTTTGAACTCATTCTTAGCATTAGCAGATCAAGCTTGGACTAATAGACACATTAATGTTAATGTATGTATTCGGAAAACGCGGCAGAAGATAATTTTACATTAGATAATTAGCACACAAAAACAAATTATTATCTAGTGTACATTTAAATGCTTTCCAAACACGATTCCCGAATAGATAAATGTGTAAAATGTGAAAAAACTACTCGTGCGCATAAAATCTGACTAAGATTATTTCATTATTAGAATTAAATGGCCATTCGTTGATCATTCGTTCAGTAGCAATGAAGTCCAAGCTAATCTTCTGTGTGCTATTCGGAATATTTCTAATTTCAACATTCGATCAAAATGTAAGTAAACCCCAATACTTGTTACGAAATATGTAAATCCTGCATTAAGAGTTCCTTCCAGGATGCGTTAGTTTTCAAGTTTACGAACTTTGTCTGCGAGAGTTACAATAAATCCTGGTTCGTTTTCCAAAACTGTCGTCTGAAGGCCGTCAGTCGAAACAAAGTGACTTTCAATATGAATGGGACGATATTACATCCGGTCAACAATGCCTCAGCATATGGAAAGATGTTTAAAAGGGCAAATGGCTATAAGCTATGGCTTTATGAGGTCAAAGTTGACATCTGTCAGTATTTTCGAAAGCCAAATAATCCCCTTGTAGCAATCATTTATGCGCTCTTCAAACAGTATACCAATTTAAATCACACATGCCCCTATATAGTAAGACAATAATCCAACGTTAATTTCACACTAGTACTAAAGCATCTCAAATTCCCATTACAGGGTCCACAGATTATTAAGGATTTCTATCTAAGACCTGACCTGCTGCATGTGCCCTTGCCGACGGGTGATTATTTGTTGATGATTCGATGGTACTTTGATAGGAAGCTACAGTTTGATACGAACGTGAGTTTTGTGTTCGAAGAGGACCTTATAAACAGAAATTAAAATAAAAATCGATTGTACAAAATATTGCATATGTATCTCCATAATTAAAATTATAGTTTACAAAAATTCAGTGTTCAATGTAATAAAACTCTATCGTGCGGAAAATGGACCAATCGAATAATTTTTGGTTTTTGGCTATTGGTTCACTGTTAAAATATTCCTAAAATGCCGTCAAACATCTAACATTAGGAGAGAATTTGCTTTAACTTAAAGGGTATACAAATCCGCATACATTGAAACCCATTTTTTATTATATACAGAAAAAACTATGTCCGCCTGCACAGGAACCCAACTGGGAAATGGGAGTGGAGGAGCACTTGTACCCGACCCTACCCTACCCTAATCCTACCCACAAGTCCTCCCGCTGTCTGCTCCATTTGAAGCACAACAACTCGGATTGGGGTCAGGCCAGAGACAAAGTTTTACTCTTTAATATTTGCAAAAATTTACATAAATATTCTATAGTTTATGCGGGGGGTTTAATTGCACGCTTCGTGCTCTCAACTTACGTGTCTCTTCAGTCGCTGTCGCTGTCGATGTCGATGTCGTGTGGGTCTGTCATATATGCAGCATTAACTGGAATCAAATATAGGAAATATGATCTGAATAAGTAAGGTAATACTCGGCAGTATTCGCGTACATGGCATGCAAATAGCCTGTGATCATAATTTATTGTCTATAATTATTATGCTACCGACTACTCACTCGTCTGACATTTCAATGTTGAGGCCAATTAAAGATTTTAGACGGTCTGCGGGTTGGGATATGTGTGAGCAAGGGGGCTCCATTCATTATTGTATATAATCATGTGGGTTGTTTGCTCGAAAAGCGAATCACAACAGCAACACCATAAGCAACAGCAACTCAGAAAACCAATTTATAAATGTCTTTCGGGCTTATGACAGATTTCAGGTTTTTCTTTTTTGTTTCTGCAAGTCGCGTGGGCCGTCAATACAAGCCAAAGAATAATGCCAACACATCAGAAAAAAGTATACAATATAATATCAGAGAGAGAGAGGGAGCAAAAAGAGAAAAAGAATTTGGTGAGGATATATGTATTTGAATACCCTACAAATATCAATTGAAATCCTTTGAGACCACAAAGATTGTTTCCTTTCTTACACAAATAGTCCCTGAATATCACCGAATACCAATTCACATGAAATGCAAATAATAATAATAAAAATAGTGTAGGTTTCCCCCATCAAAGCTCGATCGAATCCATTTTGTGTTTGTGCAATTGCATGGGAAAACAAACAGAATATCCGCAGACGCAGACGCACGTAAACACCTGCTTGAGTAACGTGCAACATACGTCAGCTACCTGTGGTAATTACCACATCCCAATTGCCATTGTGCTACCCTGTCCCCTGGCACCCTCCACCCTAGCCAACAGACAGCAATTGAATTGAGCACCAGACACTAGGGGGAAAACTGCAGCCGGAAAAACTCAACTCTGTCTTTGGCTGTGGGCATTTATCGAAAGCAACAGCCAAGGCACGAAAATGGCATTAAAACCCAGTGGAGACGACGTTGAAGAAAATCACTTGCGAGTAGTCTCCAGTCCCCCCCCCCAACAACAAGCCTCCCATCGACAACAAGCGAGAGGGAAAACCTAAGGAAAACAAAAATTTCACAGCTACAAAGTTGGAAGGAGAGAGAAAAAAATTAAGTAAATAAGTTCGAAGTTGAAATTCTCTAAGAGAAGGAAAAATGAATACCTGTCTTTTGAGCACACGAATGCTAAAGCTTTTAACAGTTACCAAACGGTATGTCAAAGCTAAGGGGACTCCATAAAAGAGAGGGCACGACGACAAACGGCAAGCAAAGTTTTGCGTCTACTTTTTGGCAGTTTTCCGTTTGCCGCTTGACTTCCAATGAATGAAATTAAATGGTGGCCAACAACAAATAGTTAGAAATACTAGCGCTCATACTAGTACTAGTATTTCGTACTATCAACCAAAACAACAAACAGCAAAAACTCGTTTTTGAATAGCGGCTGCCGGTTTTTCGGTGGATTTCTGGGCTCTGGCTCTGGCTCTGGCAGCCGTCAAAACCGTTGCCAAACTTGGCCAAGAGTGTGGCAATGGCAAGTGTTCGGCTATGTTCGGGTGTTCAGTGTTCAGTTATTTTTATAGCCAACCGCAGCAACAAATGGATAGAAAGAAAGGAAAAAAACTGCAACCACGACCACGACAAGTGCAGCAAACTCTGGCGCAGAGGTGAAATATGATTGCAGTATCGTCTGGGGGCCTGGGCCTTAAGGAAAACCAAAGACAAGATACCCACGTAAAAGATGTTGGCGCTTTCACTACTTGCCCCCAGCTGCCGCTGCAGACTTTTCCACCCCTCTTTACGAATTGAAACGCGTTTTGGGTCTACCATTTGTGGGCTGCTAAAAGCTCGAGTCATGCTCTTGCCCTGATAAGAGATTCTACAAGTATATCGTATCTACTGCCATATCATTTTTGACCACACCCAAAAAATATGTTTAGACATGTACATTTTTTTTTAGCAAAAAATAAAAAAAATAATATGCAAATTTTTGAAGCAAAAAAAAAATACATGAAAGGGGAAAAAATATTAGTATGTTAAAATCCAATGAATCTTAGGTAATTTAACTAACTTTTAATTAAATTATGATTGTGTTTCCTTTTAAGGTGTAATTTGTACAAATTTCCCATAATCGAATGGCCACACTCTTTAGAGAGTCCATTTGCCAGACTCTCTACAAAATCTAACTAAATACGGCATATCTAAGACTCGAGTGAGTGCTACTTTCATTTTCATACAATTTTTATCTCTCGCTTGCCATGACTCATGCGAGTGTGTGGATGTTTCTTGTGGCTTAACTATTTTATGCCAGTTTAAGCCCGTTCCAAATGCGGCAGCTGCCAACAGTCTCCATAAACTATAAACAAACAGACAATGGAGATAAAAGTCTCTAGAGATGCCCAAAGCAGAGATACGAGATGTATCAATGGCGTGCCATAGAATGGTGCAGGGTGGTGAGTGGAGAGACCCACAGCGTTGGCTGACCTGACCTTTAGGCAAAGACAGAGACAGAGACAAAGCTGAAACTGCTGGCAGTTAATCATGTGTTATATCATTGACCTCGCCCTCTGAGCGTTCGAGGGTGTGTGTGTCTGTGTTGCTGTGGCTGCTGCATAATCAGTCAGAGAGGTCGCTCCACCCGTCCTCTGTCTCTCCCTCTGTCTCTCCCTCTGTCTCTTTGTAATTAACATCTAAACGATAAATGTAATTAGCTGGCGGGCAGGCAGGCACAGCCACAGCCATTGCAGGCCTCCACTTAATTGCACTTTCATTGGGAGTTCATTGCCGCAGTGCAGCAACGTAGGGGAGCGTACATCTAGTATCTAGTATCTTGTTTCTTTTTTTGTCAAACACTGTATTGAGTTTTCCTGGGGGCCGCTTGACGCTCATCAAAACCCATCTCTAGCCACCGCCCCGGCACTGAGTATCTGCGAGATGCACAAAGGAAAGGCCAGTACAGAGCCAACAAACAAACGGGCCACAAAAAATAAACACACGCACACACACACACACACACACAGAGACGTGTGTGTATCACACACGCACACACTTACATAACGCTGCAGAGCTCTTGGGTCGTGCACTTTGTTTAAAAATAACAAGAAAATAAGAAAAAATGTATCTGCGCCTGAGATGCAGTATCTTCTATCCGAAAGATACGCGCCGCGCCATGCCGGCATCTGGGCCCACTCGACGCACACAGCTGCTGCTGATGCTGCTGCCGCCCAATGGGTGGATGGGTGTTTTTCTTTCGTTTGAGGGTGGGGCTAGTGGCTAGTGTAAACATTTGGCTCTTCTGGAGAAATCTCATTCATCGGTTAGGGCGTTCCAGCGGATGTGTGTGGGCAAACTTTAAAGTTCTTTCCGACTTAAATCAAATGGAAAATATTTTTCAAAACAAACTAAAAATTCGAGCAAGTTAAAGATAGTGTGAAGAATAATCCCATCTATTTTCTTAGCTAATAAAATATGAAAATTTCCAACTTTAATCTTTAGGCAACATAAAAGTAGTCTTTAAATATTATTTTTATAATTTTAGGACAAAGAAACGCGGCTACCCCCAGAGAAGTGACAAGGCTTTGAGGTGAGAAATTGCCAATTTCACGCATTACCCGCTTGCCACAAACCACGGCACCTGCAAACTGCACCCGACACTTGCCACTCCGCCACACTTTGATGTCGCTCTGTGTGTGTGTGCGTGAAGTGCGGCTATTAAGACAAAATGTGTCTCTCGCAAAGGCAGTGCAACTATTTTTAGTGCCATTGGCTTCGTGCAATGCCAGCTTAAGGCTGTTGGCCATGAAAATGTATCTGCCATCTATCTGCTGGGGGCTGCTGTGGCTGCTGCTGCCTGCTGTGCAATTGTGCATCTGTGGTGCACAGGTGAAAGTATTTAATTATGCGTCTGCCGCATGACAAATCGGATGGTGTTGATGAATTGCCATTGCAATGCAAAATATCCTTGGCTGACAAGCGAATTTCCCAAACGAAAATGGTTAGACAGGAAAGTAAGCGCACCAAAATTGGGGCCTGGCAATTTTTCATTGGAAAAAGCGAGTCGGCGCAAGGCAAGGCAAGCGAGCTCGCCTTGTGTGGCAGTGGCAGTGGAAGTGGCAGGGGCACTGACAGTCGCAGTCGCATCGCGATAACAATAGGCAAACATTTATCGATAATGAAAACAAACAAAAGACTGAAAATGATTTTCAGTTTGCCTTGCAAATTGCTCTCATATGGCAGCCAATTCCCATTTCAAAACGAAACGATACGAGACATCTGTTGCTGTCGGGGCGGGGTGGGTAAGGGATCGGATTGACTTGCGTGTTTATTTGTTTGCCAAACGTGTTTGTTTCTCCATCTGCCAAGCACCAACCGCTCCACTTTGCTTACCAATTCCCACTTGTCCGCCAATGAATGCTTACTCCCAGGGTCTTGGACACATGTCACTAAACAAATTTCACTTTCTAATGCATTGGCCCCAAAACGAAGTGCAAGAGAGAGCGTTACTCCCTGCAGCAGAGTTTTCCCCTTTATGGAGAGAGACTTCTAGAATTTAATGATACTTTGGAATTGCCTTTGAATCACAGTAGCGGCACAGCAACAGGCACAGGCGTATGAGTAATATTGCACAAATTAAATAAATAATTGCCGATAGCAGTTATACGATGCCAAGGGCAATTCTTGAATGCCAATTAATGTAAGCTATTAGGTAGCTTATTTTTTATAATTTAAGCGAGTTTTTCTTCCATTTTTTGTCTAGGTGCAGAAGCAATTTTGGCATTCTTTAAAGATGATCTCAACATAGAAAGGCCTTGGAAGCTTCAAATTATTCTCTGATTTTAATCAGATACAAATAAAATCTCTATCTGTGAATTATAGCAGCGGATGAAGTCTACTCCTTGGCACACTTTCACATCAGAATACTGCACCAAAACAATTTATATAAATAAATAAAAATAGACACTTGCATATGAGTCTGCATTTCCTCCATAAATTTCCAATCATTGCTCAAACATTTTCTTTTGGAAACTTATCATTGACACTTTTGAAATAGGATTTTTCCTTCAAACGCAATACTTTACGCATGAGCAATGCTGAGCATTTCCGTTGCAAAAATGGCAGACAGGAATTCCTCTGAGAAATAGTGGCAAATGTTAAGGCGAAAATCAAGATTCTTTATGGAGAGGGGGAGAGAGGCACATGATAGAGAGGGAGAGTGCAATTGAGAGTCGCGGAGCTAGCTCCAACGCTTTATCGATTTCGATTTGATGCAAAACTTGTTGCCACTGGTGGACCCGTTGCCTATGGACTGCTGTCCCATGCATGAATGACGCAATTTAATTTTCAGATAATTTCTTTTAAGTGAAACGTTTTTCCCATGACAGCAAAATTTGATTAGTGTAAATCGCCATCAATCAGGCAGTCAGACCATCGCTCAATCATTCTGTCAAACAGAACTTTTCCTCAATATTTTATGCCACAAAAGTTCACTGACTTTAAAGCAAGCATTTGACCCAAAACGGAAAAAAAAAACACTTGGAAAATTGTTGATGCGCAGTGGAAATGGAAGCGACATGAACTGTCATCGTCTGACAGCAGCATCAGCCGCTAGCCATTGCAACAGCTACAGATACATACATATGTACTTCACTGTATATAATAGTAGCAATCATAATAATAATAATACTAATCATAATGACGTTGATGATGATGCTGATTAGACGATCAGGCTGTGCCTGTTGCTGCGGGACAAAAGCCTCTTGTCAGTCCGGTCAGCCACTAAATGAAATGAAACTCTTTATCGGATTAAATTTATGACAAGTTTTACGACTGGAGAGTGGACACTGGGGGGTTCAAGGGGATTTTCGGACCGTGGTTTGGCAGTTTTGGTTGTGGGCTTGCCAGTGGGAAGACAAGTGGAAACAAGAAAGTTTTAGTGGAAGGCTTCAAATGAGAGATCCCCGATTAACAGATTAAAACTGATAAAAACCCAGAGAGAGCTTTTGTACTTAGCTTACATATAACCCACCTGCCCCATATACCCTTCATAATCTACGCGGTATCAGACATAAAGACGATGATGAATTTTAGATGTTTTTGTTTTTTATCGTTTGGGCAACTTCCTTGAAGTTTATGGCGTGTGTTGCATGTTGCCTGTATGATGTTGCATGCCTCGTGCTGCATGAGGCAGAAACAAAGTGTGGAGCACACGATGCCCCGATGGCTAGATGTTGGATGCCCCACATTAAATGCATGTATCGGGGGGGAATTGACTCTCTGCATCTCAGCAAGCAGCCAGGTCTTGCTGCGTTTTTCATTTCTCCTCTAGAGCCCGCCGCCGCCTGACAGACAGTCGGACATACTGACAGACGGGCAGTCTGTGCGTCTGACTGACGGACTGACTGCCTGCTTGTCGTGTGCTCACTCAATTAGCGTTCAGAGGACCGAAACAGAAACAGAAACTGCAACTGCAACAGCAACAATTGCACTGGCAGTGGCAGTTGCAGTGGCCCGAGGATTGTGCAAATATTTGCGAACTGCAATACAAACTGCAAATGAAATTGTCTAACAACAGGCCTCGGATATGTTCGAGTAGTTCGAATTAGTAGCTCAACAATTGTTGGGGTGTGCTTCAGCTTCTGCTTCTGCTTCGGCTTCTGTTGATGCAATGGAAATGCCAGAGGGGCATAGAAATCGAATCAAAATAGCAACTATATTATAAATAAAATACTCGTACAATTTTAAAATAGTTTCAGTTGCACTTTAAAAACGATGTACACACAAATGTTCAAAAGTTTTGCTTTGCTTCGTTGGGTTTTTGCTTTCGAATTAGCAGAGCTTTTAAAAAGAGGCACAGATAAAATAGAAATAAAATTTAAGACCCCAAAATTGCAAAAATATTGACAGCTGAAACAGAAGACATCCAGAATACACAGCGCCTAAACGCGGAAATTACTTCTTCCGTAAAGTGAATACATACTTTGAGCGTAATCTGTAGTGGATCACTCTGACACTTTTTTTGCATTTCTTCAATTTTATGTCTTGAGCGCAGTGCAGTGGCAATTGTCTTATCTCTTGATCTTCATTTTACTCTCGCAATTGCTTTGTTCTATTGCTCTCACGGCAATTTCTACTGTTCTTGAGCTGTCGCTCTCTCTCCGGCAACCACAACAACCATGTGAGCGAAGGGCAGCTGCATTTTGTTGCTGTTTGCTTTCGAACATGTTCGATCGTGTCAGCAAACGGCATTTTTGCATACACTTCCATTGCCCACGTTCTCTCTCAACAGAATTCGTTCTGTGCTTTGCCTATCCCTCTCTCAGCAAAAACAACATTGAGCTTTACTTGGTAGAGATGAATTCTCTCTCCCAAGCCTCGCTCTCCGCAAATTCGTGATGCATGAAGAATAAACGAACGGGATCTTAACAATTATAAACACCCTTTTAATTCAGCAATCACCGACAACACAATAAACACAAATCTAATCGAATATTAAATTCCCCTATATGTACCTAAGATTGTGTATCTGACATTCACTTACTCCACTTCCTTTCTTTTCTATTAATTTTCTCTGTTTTGAAGCAGCACGTGCTTCGGCTTATGCTGATCTATTTACATTTATTTATTTACCTGCCCATGGCCACTTGAGTTGTTTTTAATAGTCTGTTAATAATGGCCAACTTTTGGCGCTTAAAGCCCACACACATTTTCTCCCACTTAGCACCGTGGGGAGACGCGACACCTGTTCACCTTCCCACCTTTCCATTTGGACAAGTTGCGGTTTTTGGTTGCCAATAAATGTTGCCCCCATAATAAGCCTGGCGGGCGTGGGCGTGGCTGGTTACTACTATATAATATAATCCCATGTATGCAAGTAAGATTTGGCATCGCGTGTGCAGACTTTTTAATGGGAGCTTGTCGTGTGTTTGTGTGTATGTGTGTGTGTATGCGTTGGCGTGCTTTGAGCCATTTCTGAGGAGCATTTCTGACTGATTCATTGACCAGATTCCATGACGCTGCACAATGTAAATGAAACAATTTTTCTGTTGCTGCTTTTGTTATTGTGCTACCACAAGGTGCCTTTGTTTAACTGTTTCTGTTGTTGTAATTGTTGGTGTAATTATGCGGCTTGAAACATCGTTGGCAGCCATTAGGCGCACGAGTTGACCATGAACCAGTGACGGTTTTTTGTTTCCATTTTTATTATTGCTTGTTTTATTCTCTTTCTTTGTCTTTAATTGAATTTTATACAAATAATTGGAGGTACTTTTGCTGAACGTTTAAAAAGTGAAACCATTTAAAGGGAAATTTGAAAGAAAATGTAATAATTAAAGCCCATGGAACTGACTGCTGTTGTGGATACTCTTCCAATGGAAATGTGGTATTCAATTCTGAAATTCCATTTATGGCACACACGAACCAAGGATCAAATTCTGAAGGTTCCGGCATGCAGGGGGGCTGTACCATATGGGTTCTCCCCAATGCATCGTCAATATCCGCTGGCAATGCAATCAAGCATCAAACGAAAACAAAACGGTAACAAAAACAACCAAATTCCATTGATTGACGGACGGACTGATTGCCTGACTGACTGACTGACTGGAGTGAATGAATAAGTGATGCACTGCCAGAGGCACTGAATGACAGAACGAGAGCTGCACGCTGCTCTGCTCTGCGTGGGGATGGGATTGGATCCAATATTCATTCACGCACGCTGTGCGCTTGGGTGATCGGCAGCGCTGCTTCCGCCTGCTGCTGGCTGGGCAGAAAGCTCGCCGAAGCTTAGGGGGCAGCGGTGGGCGACGGCGGCTGAAATGATAACTGTGCCATGCTGTACAAGAACCAGTACGGCATAGCATTATGGCGGGGGTTAAGTGCAAACGTCATAAACTCAATTTCTCTCTCCCTCTGTGCAGTCTGCCCTTTAACAGTAAATTGCTATATGTGTATGCCCGTGCGTGTGTGTTTGTGTGTGTGTACATTGTTTAGTTACCTTTCGGAAAGACAAAGCAGCACAAAGCACAAAAGCAAAGCAGAGAACAAATCAGAACTTTGATTACCCTTCAAGCTATGAGGATACCCTGGACTAGGTACTTATAATGTATGGGAACAGATATGGACATTAGTTTTATTTTTCAGATACCGAGTGAGAGTATTCGAATAATTTAATTTAAAAACCTAAGATATTAAAATTCTGATATGTTTCTCTTTGTATTGTCCTCCCTGCAACATTTATTACTGACAACAGAATATGCCCTTAAACCCTACAACTCCAGGGTATTAAAAAAGTGATTCATGCGCAACCAAAAACAGAAACAGGGAAAAGAGTAACAGAAAAAGAGAGTAAGGAGAGAAAAACTTGTTTACTAAACCCAGGCACGAGGCAACGGAGCATCACAGATTCGTTGGAGAGCAGGGTGCCGCCGCCGCGGCCGGGTGAAAAAGAGAGAACCCAACCCAAAGCAAAGGTTTCCTCAGCGCAGCTTTATCCAACTTTCCTTAGCCGAACCGAGCCGAACCGAACACCCATCCTTAATTGCATTGACACGCCCCGTTTATTGGATTGTCAGCCTCTCTTTGCGGTTGCCTTCTCGGCGCGACTTTCCAATTGATCCAATTGATAATTGGATTTGCTTTTGCGTTTGCTGATTGGAAAAACGAAGTGGCGGCGGCATCGAATGTAAGAAAATGCCTTTCGAAATTGACTCCACCAGGGATCCCCCACTTGCTTGGATCCAGCCGCTAAATGATCATCGTCAGCTGATTCATTAGCCCCAATTTATTGTTGGTCAAGGTTTACGATCGTTTGCTCCAAATGCGTACACGTTCTTATCTGCGACCAAGCAACAACACCTTTCGCAGGTCGATTTCTAATCGTTATCAATGCTATCAACGGACGCTCGATTTCAATAGTCGAATGATAAGAGTCCAAACTCGTAGCCATATATGGGAATGTGGAGGGCAGAGTACCTGCCCTGTATAAAGATACACAATCATACGAACATACAAGTTTTGTTTGTGCAGTGGCGCCTCATGCCTCACGATCATTAAATTATAGTACAAATATTTGAGATAAGGCAGGGCTGCGCAGGCAAAACGGGAAATCGCAATTTGTTTTCATTTGTTCAGCAAGCAATAATTAGTGTAGAATTATTTTCACACTCTTTAGCCATTTTAATTGCATTGAATAGAAGAAAGTTCTGTTATGAATATCTTAATACATAAAAATCCAAGAGTTTGGAACAAAGGAATATTAGTTGGTAAAATAGCAGTCAATGAAACATTAAAACCCACCACAAAAAAAAATTACTTTCAAATTTAAACTAAAATCTACATGAATTTATTGCATTCTTGCTTTTGGCTAATCATAAAAATTATCCACAATTTGTGCACACCCCAAAAAAGTTCCAATTAAATTTGTTTAATCATAATAATTCAGAATCAATTTAAAGCCACAAATGCTATCCCCAAAGTGTAATTACAGGCGTGTGGGAGTCATTAGATCAATGAAAGAACAAGTTCAACTCCAGTTCCCGCACCTCAGCAAAATCCAAAACGGGGGCAGACACACACAAACATACATACATATTTCTATCATCTACTGACAATATCTAGTGCTACCTGAAATATATTTATCTAACATTGCCAGGCGTATACGGCAATGAACCATCAATATGTGTTGCGTGTGTGTTTGTGGCTTGTGGTACCCCCCGACTGGCCCTTGGCCATAAATAGCCGCCACCGACAAAACGCATAAACATGCCCGAATGTTGTAGTTTTTTTTTGTTGTGGGCAGCCTCTGTGTAGTTCAATAAACTCACCACAACAAAAAAACACTACAACAAACAATGAACTAAAATTAAAATTTAACTACAAAATAATATTTGGGGGGAGCACACCCAGAAATAGTTCTGAACCAGAACCGATTCTAGGCTGGTGGGGATTGGATGGCTAAAACGACAGTTTGTTTAACTAAAGGCTACAAAGTAAGCCCGTCAGTAAGAGTTCTCTCTGCAAAATTTAGAAATATAAATAAAGACCCCATCCCCTTGCAACACATGCCTCATGCAATCGGCTTTTGTTGAGGCTGCTAAAATTAGCAGAATGCCTCCCCCGCACACCTCGCCACTCTGTAAAATAAATTTCACAAAGATTTTCACAGATTCAAAAGGAAAGTTTCTCCTTTCATTTAAATTGCCTTTTTCTGACTTTTGTTTATTGAATCTGTCTAAGTATGCGCAGCTTTTCACAGCTTTTCATTTCTTGTTGGGATCTCTTTCTTTGTGGCTAACCAACCATGGCCACCGCCGAGTGTCATGCCCCCAAAGGCAATCAATTACACAGCAAATTGAAAAACCGAAACTAGAAATTGAAATTGAAATTGAAACTGTCACAGCAGCAGAGGCAGCAATTAAAAATAGTCCCTGCCCTGTCATTTGCTTTTTGGGGGCTGCTGCTTGCTGCCACTGCTGTTGGCTGCCTTTGGTTTCGATTTCGATTCTTGTTCGATTATTCGATTGGCCCAATAAACTTTGCACTTTTCACGCTTTTCAAGCTGGCCCAGGGCCAATAAAAAGCGCAGCAGCAGCAGCAGCAGTGGCAACGGCAGCGCCGATCAACTTTTCATTGAGTGTCGTGGCGGCATTTGCTAATTAAAAATGCCTCAGCCATGAGCCATGCGCCATGCGCCCCAAGAGCCCACCATGAGCCATGGTTATGAGGGAGTAGAGTAGACTAGAGAGACCACGGGGCCAGAAGATTGATGGGACAACTGCAGGTGGGCCACAGAGCAACCATTCAAGCTGTCTGTCTGTCTGTTTGTCGGGCTGACAGCCTGTCAGGGGGGGTTATCGTCAGGTGCAGCTAGTGGCGTTGGAAGGTGTTTGAGGCATAATTATTTCACCTTGAATGGAAAGAGGAACAACACTTTCCGCTATCACTAAACTGTAGATTAAAGATCTACAGCTCAAAAGATGCCGGAAACTTCTTCATCTCTTCACGCACAGC
This sequence comes from Drosophila subobscura, assembly GCF_008121235.1. Lineage (NCBI taxonomy): Eukaryota > Metazoa > Arthropoda > Insecta > Diptera > Drosophilidae > Drosophila > Drosophila subobscura. The sequence continues at coordinate 21,516,359 of NC_048533.1, read as the reverse complement.
TGTACAAATTTTCCATTCAGCATTTCAATGCCAGAAAAATATTCAAATTTAGCGCATTATTTTACCTATTGCAAAACATTCCTTTGGCAGCCCTTTTTTCTATTAATAAACAATTTGAATCTAAAATCTGCTGCAGTCTTACCCCCCGAAACAGTCCAGATACAAAAAGATTGCCACACACATCGAGTGGCATTATCTAATCTGTCATATTTTATGGCCAAAACAGCTAAGAAGAGAGGGAGAGAAAGAGTGAGACAAGTCACAGCAGAGCTCTTGTCCATCAGCAATTATCAGTCATTAAATGCGGCATTCACTTAGTCACTGACACATGCGCCAATCTACACTAATACACGATCCGTTGAGTCTTGATACACAATATATAATTATATATAGATATACATGTATCATTATATGGTTAACAACTCACCTTAATAAGCTGATTTGTTGGCCGAAAACATTTGTGGTGTTGCAGGGAGGGGGAGCAAGGTGAAAAATTATGATTTGTTGAGGTTTGAGTTTTTAGTTTACTGAAAAATGGTAAAAAGAAGGGGTTGGAAAAAATTAATTACATGTATTTTTGGTAAATATAATGTACAAATATTTTAATGCAAACATAAAGAAAATAAATCCCAATCAATTTTTATGTACACTTCTCCGTGGTATTTTCTCCAAGTGTAAAAATATGTCTTGATTTTGAGGTGATTTTTTTGCCTTCAGTCAAGGCCAAGCAGACGTCATCTCCTGATCTTTGCTTCTGACTGTTTTTTTGTATAATTAGAGAATGTGATTCATGTGGCCAGAAACCAAACTAACCGTACTACACGTGCCTATATCGAGAACCAACACATCATATATCGTACAAGTACAAGTTCCTTCCTATAGCCAAATAAAATATGTCTGGTTATGGCCAGGGGTTTCTCCTGCCTTTTGTTTTGGTACCGCGGCACATCCGGCGACTGTCGAATTTCTCAAGAATGATGTGCCAATGACATGAACTCAATCTAGAAATATCTATTTATATGCTTATATGCTTATAATGGACATATCCACGGATACGCTCTTGCGATCTGACATTGTCGCCTGTCAGCACTTTGAATTTGCATTTCGTTTGGCTCCATGGGAACGCTTTGTGCCATTCCATTAATTGGCCTTCGCTTAGAGTTCTTCCCCCGAGTCGAGTGGGGGCAGAGCCAAATGCAATTTGTTTGGACGGGCTTCAATTGAAAAATTGAAATGAAAACTATTTGATAGAGGGTTGGGGGGGGCTGTGTGCTGTTTGCATGGTGATTCAAATCAATAGATGGCAAAAAAAGTGTTTAGTCAATAAGTTTTGTTTTACAATAGCAAAATGCAAGGGCAAAACTGATTCACATGAACTTGAACTGTGTGGAAATACTTCAAGTGTTTTGACTGTAAAGATTTCTTTCTATGCAAAATCAAAGCCAAAATGTATATCTAAGCCCTGCTTATATCGGCTGTGAGTATACTTTTAGCGCACACTGTCTCACAGTCACATGTCACATTTGATTGAAAATATTCCATGACATCATGCATATGCAAGACTTCGGATTAGGATTAAGTAATTCAAGAACCTTCACCGCACTCCAGTCTAGGGGATGAAATTGATAAACTTATGGGTGATATGTATAGCTACAAATATGCACGATCCGAGCACTGTCGAAGCATAACAACTTAATCATATTAAGAGAGCTTGAAGCAAACCGGTCTGCTCGGTGAGGTCTAGGGCCTCTGTTGAATAAATGATTTGAATGAGCCAAGTGAATGCCTCTCACTCTGTGGCTGGAAAATATGCATCAAATTGTGGAGGCAGGCGGCTCCAATTAAAAATGCAACAACTCTTGAGTGGGCGTGGTCTAATCGCTGATGTGTTTTGTTATACAAATTCTGATTCACTCAGATCAGCGAACTTTCAGCGAGAAATGTAAAATATCACAAAAGAAATGAAAACAAAGAAAAAACGAACCTCAGACCCACTCTTGGGAGGGTCACGGTCATCATCATCATCATGTCTGGCTGTCTGTCTGTCAGGGTTTTTTTTAATTAATAATAAAACTACGTAGACAAGGCTCCCGCACAAAAGAAAAAAAAGAAAACTTCAGACAACAAGCAACAACAGCAACAAAAAAGATGTAAAATTGTAAACGACCATTGAACATTGAACATTTTGATGATGTTTCTTTTTTTTTCTTACTTTTTGTTTGATAAATTGTGAAAGTGTTTTTTGGGCCCAGACGACAGCTAATTGACGCCTTCTTTTGCACCTCTAACCCCCACCCCACCCAAACGGCCTATCTCCCTCCCCAACCATTCACCCAAGGGGGCCTCACCCACTTGCCATACGGCACAAACTCAAGCATCACTCGCACTCGTACCCATGTGTTATTAAAATGGCGTTAAAAATGCGATTAATAATGAAGCAAACACACATTGGAGAGGGTTGTTTGGGGGGTAGGGAGCGGAGGCCTGAGCACGTGAAAGGCGTGAAAAAGAAAAGAAAGAAAGGCCTCAGCTCGTGGCTGAAGCTTTGCATACTCTAACAGAGCTGGGAGATCATTTCATTAGCTAAAGCTATAAAATATGTACATATGTATATTTATGTTCATATGTATGTAAGTATCATCGATGAAATGTATTGCACGTGGCGTGTGGAATACCTTCATATGCATAAATGGTTATATCTGGAGTTTTTATTAATATATCGTAATAAATTGAATCAGCATAACTTCTTTTTGTAGCTGTTCCGATTTGTGTATGCTGTGAGCAGGCAGTAAAAAGAAGACTTTTGTGTGCATAGAAACTTTCTTTGTCTACTTAAAAATAACACTCTGTAGTATTACAACAAACTACAGCCACAAATAGAAAGCAGAATGGCCAAAAAGAACAAGCAAAATGTTGTACAAACGAACTCCGGCATTGATCGTAGAGATACACAAAATAATCGGCAATCTCTTTGACTTCAAAAGTAGCAGAAATAAAAGTAACTTTTACTAGGAGTATTAAATTATCTAGTCCCACTTTATAGTAGATACGGAAAATATAGCACAAAGATATTGTAGATTGATTAGGGGAGTGAATTTATAACCTTGGCCGCAACTTTATCTAATTTGTTTGACATTTTATCAGTTGTGGACTTTATGTAATATCAATTTGCCTTTTTAGGGGTTCACAAGGAGAAACACTACCCAGGGAGAGGGTAGAGAGGCAGCGAAACACTACTCAAAGACAGGGCACAGAGTGTAAGAGACAGCTGCTCAAATATCAAAAAGGTTTGGGGTAAAAACACTCGATTTTCAAGTGCTTCCAGGGAAGAGCAGGGTATTAATTTCTTGTACATTTGTATTCTGCCCTCAGACTATCTGGACTTGATGGCATTTTGCATTGGGGCAAGGTCAAGGGTAAGAGATCAACAGAGTTATGGACGGGTTAAGTGCTGCATGGGTTTGAGCTGTTAGTAAGGGTAGGAAAAAGGAGAAAAGTTTGTGTGGTTTCTCTCTTTACAAAATATCAAATAAAGTCATAATTTCTATCAGTCATATTTTACGTAAATCAAACATTTGTCCAATGATCATTAACCCATCAGCCACAGGCAGACCCAAGGTAAATGCCATTAACGCCTCTTGGTTTGTGCCATAAAGTTGGTTCTTCGAATGGTTAATGAAAATGTTTCACAACAATTCTTCTGCCTGAGGCTACGGCAAACAAATGTCGTTTATTGTGGCCCTAATTTGGAGGGGTTCCACTTTTGAAGAGTAACCTTCTACATTCTACAAAACGAAATGAATCGCTTTTTGCGGCTTATGAAAATTATGGTTTAAAAATAGCAGTGAAATAATTATCTTATCTATGGCTAAAAGCCTCTTTGGCCATGGCTATATAAGGCGGCAAAAGCAAAAAGTACTTAAGTTGACATTTTCTTTGCCCCTGCCGCTACGATCAGAGGAGAGACATTTCCACTGCCATTTTGCTAGAGATACTCTCAAGATCTTCGCGTCTTTGTTGCTTGAAGATGTCTGGGCAATGCCCCTACAATATGTGGCCACGGAGGGAGAGAGTTCAATGAATGCTGTTGATTATTGTACAATAATACGCGAGTATTTCTTATCAGTTATCAGTGCGAGAATGGATGGTTGTCTGAGAACCCTGCACCAGCAGATGATAGTGGCTCGTGATTGTGTCTCTCTTCTACGTAACTGTTTATCATGCCCTCTCCCTCTTTGTTTCCCCTTCCTTTACCACCGACTATCTGCTGCACTTTTCCCTAAAATAATGTCAAGGCTGATGCCATCAAAATCTTTGGCGGACTCTTTTCGCCAGCTCAACAGCATTTTTCTCTTTTCTTTTCTCGACTTTTCTTTTCGTTTTTGGCAGACTTCAAAACTTGCTCTGTCATTGTCGTCTCCCCCCTGCTGCAATGATGTCACATGAAGTTGGGAGATGTTTTTGGCCCAAAAAATATTGCTCCAGTTTTGGCTTGCTTTTGACTTTGTCACGCTTTTCCCAGACAGCGGTTTTCCGCACTTGACTTCACTTCCCTCTCCCCCTCCCTCGATCTAGGCTCTACGCTCTCGAATAATAACTTGGTTTTTGTCGTCATCGTCGACGCTCACATTCCGCGAGGGCAGGCAGGCAGGCACAAAGCACAAGACGGTCCACAGTTGCTCATCGGCTTAGGCTTTTTTCTGTGTTTTTTTTTACACCCGCTTTTCCCTCTTGGCCTGCCCTGGATTTCCATTTGTTTTTTCGTTCTTTTTTTTCAACATGATATTGTGAAAAGTTTTCACACTAATGGCAGCAGGCAGCCCGTGAATGCATTTATGTTTTATGGTCTAGTTTTTTTACCCCATTCCATTTCTTTTTCCAGTGCGTTTTTTGCTGTTTGTTGTGTGTGGAGCACCTCTTAGGGGACAGCGTTTTTTCTTATCCATAAATACCATTTACATACAAATGTGTGAAGGCTAAAGCAGAGCAACAGCCCGAGAGGGTGTAGGATGTTGGATTGGATGGGTCGCTAAGTGATGGCAGGGCGTAGAAATCCGTTGAATATTTCATGCAAGCAGTTTACTTATCAGCTGTAAGTACAAGCAGTGCTGTTCGGAGGAGCAGTTGCCAGGGCAGAATCTCTCTCTCAGCTAAACAGTTAGCAAGCAGTTATTTTCAGATTCAAACAAAAACAAATAAATATAAACATGCAGTCAATGCATGAAATGTTAAGCGTGAAACCCACAGCGCCTATTCTTAAAAATTTTGCATAAAAAACACATTTGATTACATAAAACCAAGTTATGTAAATCTGCTTAGAATTATTTATATTTATCATCAGATTTCACTCACCTTTATGATTAACAAATTCAGCTAAAAAACTGTTTGATTTGATTTATTTTTCAGGCGATTTGCAAATTAAATTTGATTGGAAATGCGCGATTATAATTCAGTCGCGTAGAAGAACCACAACAAAAACAAGAATAGAAGATGAGAAGAGACAAAATTAAAGATAAACTTGTTTACACCGAACCGAATCAAGAGAGAGTGAGAGAGATAGACTCTGAGAACAGTTAAACAGGACTTGTGGGAGAGAGACACGCGAACGGGGGGACATATGGATGCGAATGGGAATCAATAAAACAAACACAGCACATGGAACACATGGAAGAAAGTGCGGCGAATTCTGGTTTTATTATCATTTTCTTCTTATTCTCCTCTTCGGTTATTTGCACAAATGGGTGAACATGAGAGGAAGAATGGGAAGTGCGTGTGCAGCGGCAGACAGTAAGAGAGAGAGAAGCAGCGGCAAATCCTGGCCTTAAATATATCACATTGGATTTTCTTTTCGTTTTTTGACGAAGTTATGAATGATAAAATATTCTTCAGCTGCTGCTGCTGCACACACACGCAGACGCCCCCCGCCGCACTCTCACACACGACACACACAACACACACACATTTAAAGTTTCACTATAAATGTTATTAATATATTCCAGACACGCGGCTCGGCTCCCGGACACACAGACAAAATACGAACGAAACGAAAAATCAACTAAAATAAAGAACACGCGCGTTGGTCCGTTTTTCGCTGCTGGTCGTCAAAATCGTCGGCGACAGCGTCCGCACTGTTCCTTTTTCCACACTTTGGGTGCGTTTTTATTCAACATTCGCATTATATAACGACACTTGCATTCAATTCAGATTGCATTATTGCACTTCTGCAGAGCAGAACACTGCACTACTCACTTGCACTTGTTTTGATTTTCCGGGCAACAATTTCACGTCGTGTTCGTTCTATTTTTTTTTGTATTTAAACAGCGAATCGGTGGTGGTCGCCCGATGATGAATCTGCTGGGGCTGTCGATATTTTGTTGTAGAGGGCTATCGATGTTTGTTGCAAGGCTGGCAAACAAGGTTGGCAATGGAAAGGTGTTCTTCTATTTTTGCATATTTTCCAAATATTACCCGGTTGAGCAGAGGAAAAATTCATTTTGCGGTCTGAGCCACAAAAGTATTAGAATTTTTTTAAAATTAAGAGCTTATATAAAAGAATCTATGCATATTCAAAAACAACTTATTGCGACAACTTTTTATGTTGCCCCGATCAGACCACCTTATTTACTTTCATCATGATTTCAATAGCTTATAGAGACCGATATATTTGATATATGTAATTGGCATATTTTGTCAATAACTACGCGGTCACACTGCAAGGCATAAGAAAGTCTTTAATTTAATTTTTTTAATTTTAAAATGGTAAGTCCGTTGTGGTGCTATTATTATGTGACTATTGTTCAGCAATCATTTTCAGTTCTCGCTGCTGCACAGAGAGGAGAATGCGCATGAGAATTCGCTGTGGAGCTGTACCTGGGGCCGCGATCCACTGCCGGCTGAAAAAGATGCCGCCACGGAGCCGGAAGAGGAGAATCCCTTTGATTTTGACAAAAAGGAGCCAAAGCCGAAAGAATTTATTGTGACGGGTGGGCTAGATGATCTGGTGAAAGTATGGGACATTCGCGAGGACAACACACTGAAGCTACGCCACGCGCTGAAGGGGCATGCCCTGGGCGTCGTCTCCGTTGCCGTCAGTTCCGATGGTCAAAGTGAGTTTTGAATGTGCTTTATAGAATTAAACTAATGGTTTTTCTATTGATAGCCATTGCCAGCAGCTCTCTGGACTCCACGATGTGCCTGTGGGATGCCAGAACTGGCGACAAGAAACATTTGCTCACATTCGGGCCTGTGGATCTGTGGACCGTGGGCTTCTCGCCGTGCGACAAATACGTGATATCCGGCCTGAACGATGGCAAGATATCCATGTACAGCGTGGAGACGGGCAAGGCGGAGCAGGTGCTGGATGCCCAGAATGGCAAATATACTTTGAGCATTGCTTATGTAGGAATTACCACCACAAGCCACAGGCTGTAGACTGCGCACTCCATGAAACTGTTCCCTTTTGCATTGCAGAGTCCGGATGGCAAGTACATTGCCAGTGGAGCGATTGACGGCATTATAACCATATTTGATGTGGCCGCTGGCAAAGTGGCGCAGACACTGGAGGGACATGCCATGCCAGTGCGCAGTTTGTGCTTCTCCCCGAACTCTCAGATGCTGCTAACCGGCTCCGACGACGGACACATGAAGCTCTACGATGTGTAAGTTGGTAACCCCAGGATTGTAGCCTCCTTCATTCATGTACCCTTCCCCCCTTTGCAGCGCGCACTCTGATGTCGTGGGCACACTCTCGGGGCATGCCTCTTGGGTGTTGTGCGTTTCCTTCTCTGAGGATGGCAAGCGCTTTGCCAGCTCCTCCAGTGATCGCACAGTGAAAGTTTGGGACTCCTCGGAGCGCAAGTGCCTGCACACATTCAACGAGCACAGCGATCAGGTGTGGAGCGTGCGCTACAGCCCCGGCAACGACAAGGTAATATCCGCCTCCGAGGACAGATCGCTCAACGTCTACGAATGCCCACCGAATGCCATGGTCTGATGTGTACACAATAAATCGTAGCTAGGGTTAAACAACAATTGGTTTCTATTTATGGTAGAGGCTAACTATGAACTACTACTGTCCGGGACACTGGGCTTCTCCCTGAGCAGATTTATCTTTTGCTTTGCCTGCGTCAGCAGCGTGTCCTTGTACTTCTGGTCGGGTATGTACACATTAAACGTCTTGAAGTAGTGCAGAATGTTATCTGTGAAAGTGGATAAACAGCATGAAAAGAAGAGTTCACGGAGGGAGGGAATGCGGCCTCTCCATTCGTACCAACATGCGTCTCCTTCAACTTGTACTCGTCGGCGATTTTCTTTGCTGGCCACAGTTCCGGTTCGTTCTGATGATCGTTGATGAACTTCAGGGCCTGCCGCAGTGTGCAGCGGCCGCCCAGGATGCGACTAGGCTCCTTGTAGCCATACTCAAAGTCATCCGGCGTCTTGCGCTCCAAGGGTAGTGGCCGCTGCTCTTTGATATCTGCCGCAGCCTCTGCCGCCTGACGCTCCTGCACGCGTGCAATCTATGAAAGAGTAAATCAGGCATCAGTACGGGTCCAACTGGTCAGATTGTTCCTTTTTTTAACCCACAAATCGATCCTGGGACGTTACATAAACATCTTTTAGTCTCGTGTCCAAGTGCGAGTCCTTTAGGTTGAGTTTGTCCACAAACTTTGGATCCACTGCAAGCAAAGCAAGATTAGAAATTGGCCCTATTCAGTGTCCCAGTAGCATACATTCTAGAGTGCGTTCCATGTCCCTCAGATTGGATTCATATTTGGGTGCCGGTGTGGGTTTCTCGCGCTCAATGATGCGATGGGCGCGATTCTCGGCATTGAAGCGATTCGCCCGGCGGGCAATCATCGAAGCTACCTGTCCCATGGCCGCAGCACTTTGATTTCAATTTACAATTCACAAAATATGCATAAGTTCGATTAAATCGAAATTTCTACCCGTAAACATAACCAATAAACAATGAGTGCTGGTAAACAGCACCCGACAAACAGCTGTTGTGTCTTATAAGTGCTGCATAACGCCAGCGACACAACTGTTGCTTGTAAACAAAACCGGCCGGGACAAAGTTTTATTTGATTTGTTTACTACATTTTAATCGCCATGCTGCCACTGCGATCCAGCTGGAGGTTCGCCAGGGGTTTCGCCAGCGCCAGCAGCAAGGCCAAGCGCGAGTTGCTGGCCCGTTACAGTGGCGAGTATCCCGATAAGCTGCTCAGCAAGAAACAGAAGACGCCCACGCACATGTATGTGGCCAATGCAGAGACGGCAGAGCGCATCTCGCAGTACCTGGAGCCGCATCTGCAGCAGACCAGCTGCGACACAGTACTCGAGCTGAATCCCGGCGTGGGACACTTCACCAAGCACCTGCTCGACCGCGAGTCGCAGTTCCGCAAGATTATTCTGCTCGAGAGCATGGAATATTTTATGCCGCGGCTGCACGAGCTGCACACACTGTACCCGGAGCGGGTAAAGGTGCGCCAAGGGGATCTGGTGAACATTTGGAAGCTGGTCTTCATGGACAAAATGGACAACGGAATGCGGGTGGCCGAGCTGCTGCACGATGTGCCCCAGCGGCCCTACACCGATGGTAAGCAGAAAGCAAACCCCTTGCAGGGCTAAACCCTAATCGGAATCCTTGATTTTGGTAGATATCAACATGCTGGTCTTTGGCGCCGTGGGCTCGTATTCGTTCTTCAAGCATCTGATCAACTCGCTGATCTTCCAGACGAGTCTCTACACCATGGGACGCTGCGAAATGATCCTGGCCATGCCTCCGCCCATTTATATAGTAACTAAAATCAAGCACAGTCCATGATCGATCTTCAATTTACACTCCTGCAGCACCTGACCTGCGACAATGATGTGGGCTACCTCATCTATCGCTCCACCACTGTGCTGTTCCAAATACTCTTTGAGCATAAATTCATTGCCAAAGTGCCGCGTGAGGATTTCCTGCCGCTGCAGGCCGAATACAAGCTCACGAAGAGCAGCAAGCTGGGCAAGGTGCGCTCCGTCAATCCGGAGTACTTGTATTTGGTGAAATTTGTGCCCCGCCGCAACCTGCACGAGCTGTGCCCGCCCCAAGACCTGGTGGCGCTTTGGTTCTTCATCAAACAGAATTATGTGAGCCGAAGGAATCGCATAATACCCAATCTCGAGTGAGTTGTAACCAATGTTCCCCCCGAGTGGCTTTTAATTTCTATTCTTTCTGCTGCAGAAAGTGGGTGCCCGGCTGTGGGCCCAGGCTGATCATCAATCCGCATGCCTCTGAGCCGATTACTCCGACATACCCCGATGAGTCGCCGCAGCAGCTGCCGCAGTACACCACACAGAGCACGACGATGAGCAACAGGGACTATTATCCGGGCATCAATATTTACACGCAGTTTGGCGACCTCAGGCCCAGTCAGATGCTGACACTTTTCACACAGTTCCGCCAGTGGCCAGAGTACCAAGAGAGCTCCTTCCTCGCCTCCATGGAGAATGCGCTGCTCAAGCTGGAGACTGTCAACGACGAGGATGTCGTGACGCTGCCCGAGGAGGATGACATTGGGGCGGAGGAGCTGCTCGACGAGGCCAAACCCAACCCAGCCACGGGCCGGCAGAAAGCCAAAGCCGCTTAGATTTTGTTTGAATTATTATTTGTTATGGTTTAAAGTTAAAAATCTCTTGAATTCGATTCGTTTTGTCTCCACGGTCTATGTGCATTTGCCCTGGGCCAGCAGTCGGCTGCCGCGGGAGCACTTCGCGGCCAGCTCAATGTGATACTCGGGTGGTGGAGCGGCTTCGTCCAGCGATATGCGCGTCTCCAGCTGCACGGACAGCTTCACGCAGTCCACCATCAGATTGATTGGGTTGACGCCCAGCACATAGGTGTACTCCTTGAAGGGGCAGGGATTGCCCTCGTGCTTGGTGTTGCCAAACTCGTAGCAGGTGTCGCGTATCATAAAGTGTCCGTCCGTATTGCAGGGATTCCTCACGCACTCCGGTATGATCTTCTCCTTGTACAGCACCAGCATCTGGCCCTGTTCGCAGGGGCCCTGCCTGTAGGCGGGATAGCAGGCGTCCGTCTCCGGGTAGTAGAGCGTGGCTGGCAGACACGGGGAAGTACCCCGTACACATATTATGTCATCGCTCGCTTAGTGCTGATCAACAAATGCTCACCTGGCGCACAGTCACAGACCCAATCGAGCTGCTGATCCCCTGGATATAGAAGCTGATGCCGCGGGCATCGCGCCGGCGAATAGAGCGGCTTGCGACCCTGTACAAAATGGGAGAGCAGCAGCAAATGATTAATTGATTGATTATTTATTATTCTATATATATATATAAAGCTCTTTTTTTTGGTACACTTTCTGAGGGTAGCCTAGTTGTGATTTGGTATTGGTAGCTCAATGATTCCTGTATTATCTGGACTGATCCATTCAAAGTACATTTCTGGGAAGCCTTTCTACGCGTATTAGATCCATAAATAATATTATTCCCATCAAAAACCAGTCCGTGCAGCAAAAACTTGTTCAATGCACTCCAAAATTTCATTTAAATTTGATTTCTCGCTCTTTTGGCGCCATCTTTTAAGATTCGCAAATAAATTTCCGCCTTCAGGGCATACAAAATTCGGCATTCCCGAAATTTAGCTTTCACTTTTTGTACTTTTTGTTGCCTTATCAAAGCAGAGCAGGGACAAAGCTCGGGTTCGTCTCTCTCTCTCGCAGCTTACCGCCAAGTTAACTTTCTTCATATCAATGTCCGCATCCTCCACGAAGGCTATTTGCGCCTGGGTTATGCCCACGAGAAACGCCGATACGGCGCAGAGCAGCAAAAGTCGCGTCTTGATCATTCTGTGCGATGTTTATTTGTGATTTATGGCTATGTAAAACAGGTCGCTATGGTCGGGCTTTACAAGATAACGATAAGCAGAACAAGTCGCGACTTTCCCCTTTTGTGGATTTGACAATTGTGCGCGCAACTTTTGGCGTCGATCGTTTATATATACGCAAATCGGGGGATCGGATCAGCTGTTGATGTGGGAGCCGCTGTGGGGACTCCTGAAACGGATTATGAATCGAATAATAACAATTACTGAAAACATTACCAAATCAACTATAAATTTAAATTGTAGCAACAATTCCTATCTGTCACACGCAAGGGGTTTCCCAGTGGGTTTCCCTCTTGAAGTGTAATATGTAGCTCAGAATCTATTAAAATCACTTGCTCGAGTCCCCATAACTTTTATTAAAAATACGAGGGTTTTCGACACTGGTCGACAGAGTTGCATTTTATAAATTATCGATAATCAAATGTCGAATAAATAAATGACAAAATAAACGAAAATTACAGCTTCAACTCGCAACTCCCACACCCAAACGGATTAAATGGATGAGGAAGACACAGCAGGTAAGCGGCAACTAAATTGAATACACAAACCCAACTGCAACCACACTTTGTACACATTTTACTGCGCAGAAATCAATGAAGAAGTGGCGGAGGGTGTTGCTGACTCTGCGGGGGAGGTAGCAGCCTCGAGTGGGGCGGAACTGCAGGCAGAGGCAGCTGCAGCGGCAGCGGCAGAACTGCAGCCGAGTGATGAGCCACAGACTGTGGAGAGGGTCATAGATGTCTACGAGGAGACGGCCGAAATGGAAGCGGCCATGATCGAAAACTTCTTCGGACCGTCCGCTGAGGAGATTCCTGGACCCTCTGCAGCTGGCAGCTCCTCCAATGTTGGTGGTGAGGACATAGTGCTGGATGATGGCACCGAAAGCGACTTCAGCCCCTTGCGCCCCAGCAGTGACATGTCCCTGGACAGTCCAAACAGCGAGGGTAAGTCGATGTCTTCCATCTGCTGCTGCTGCACAATTTTCATGTTTCGAATTCCACTCAGATGACTCGGATGTGGAGGCCATGCCACGCTGGATGATACCACAGAATCGTCTGCGCTTCGCCGTGGACATGATGGTGTCGCAGGCACGCAATCAGGATGGAGGCATCGCCGCTCTCCTGAACCGGGACAACTTTTTGCAGCGCGTTCGCAGCATGGTGTTCAGCCAGGAGCGTAGACGGAGTCGCACCAGCGATGAAGCCAGCCAGGATGCTGAAGATGCTGCACAACCGCTGCAGCAGCATCCGCCGCCGCCGCCACCACCACCACCGAGACCACCCATAGATATCGACATGGAGGAGGGAGGCGTGCACTTTGACACCAATCTGCCGGCAGAGCATTCGTACTTCGGGCCAAATCTGAATCGTGTGCCCGGCGTGGACTACCAGGAGGTGGGCAGCAGCCACCACATGCTCATCTTTCTGCATCAGCACATTCTGTTTCCCGGCGAGGTGCTGCCGTTTATGATCGATGGCAGCCTCTTCGATGACGATATGCCCGGACTGGATGGCCTGATATTTGCTGTCGCTTTTCCCCTGATGAAGCCGCCCGAGGATAGCCAAAAATTGTACGGGGTAACCTGCCAGATCTATGAGAAAGGCGACAGCGGACAACATTTGACGTTCTACAAGTCTCGGGCGCTGCAGCGGATTGTCATCAATTGCAGCGACATCAAGGGGTGAGTGGTGCCACCCTCCACGTCTGATCACAGCTAATCTTTGAGCCCTTCCCTTGCAGCCTGCCCCAGTACATTGCACGCAATCCAACCAACAAATGCCACAGCAAGGTGAAGATTCTGCCGGAGTACTTTCTGCCCGAGCCGCTCAAGTGCATCGACATGGGCTCGATGAGTCGCTTTCGGGACATACCCTCCATGAGGGACAAGTATCAACGCTATCAGATCTCCAGCACACCCTGGCCGGTGGAGGCGTGCCGCGAGTACGCCTACGAGGAGATTGTGGAGCGTGCGCGCAAGAAGCTCGAAGTACACAAAATCGACACCATGCCAAAGTGCCCCATTCAGCTGTCATTCTGGTTGGTGCGCAATCTCCATCTGACGGAGAAAATGATGAGCCAAACGTTTCTCACGGACTCGGTGAATCTGCGCCTGCAGCTGATTGGCGGCATTCTCAAGGAGGAGACGCTCTTCTATTGCCGCTACTGCAACAGCAGCTTGGCCTACTGTTCGGATCTCTTTGCCATGTCCAAGCACGGCGTGCAGACGCAGTACTGCAATCCGGGTGAGTGTTTGAACGTAGGAAATTCACGCTGAGTTCTAACTGAATGATTTTCCCTTTCCGCAGGTGGCTACATACACGAGACAAACACTGTTTATCGTGTCATCTCCCATGCCATTGGCTACAGCGGCGAACCATCCACCAGGTTCAGTTGGTTTCCCGGCTACCAGTGGCACATTATTTTGTGTAAATTCTGCGCGCAGCATGTCGGCTGGGAGTTCAAGGCGGTCGAACCCAATTTGGCACCCAAAATGTTCTACGGCCTGGCTGGGTCCAGCGTGCGCATTGGCAAGGCCGGCGACAGTGCCACCGTCAATGGCAACAACTTCGTCGTGCGCAACATGCTGCGTGTCATTTCCAGTGAACTGGAATAGGACTTACACTAGCACTTGACTCACATAAATTTAAACAAACAAAAATCTGATTGTCTAGACAGTATCTTATAGGGAGAGAACTTGAGGATCGTTCTATACACGATCTGCGGGCGCAGGTGCAAACGGAAAGATTGATTTTAGTTCAAGTAAAAATTATATTTAATTGATGTTTAAGATTAAATTAAAAAAAAAAACGCTGCTCCATCCTAACAACTGGTTGGTTTACGCTGCATCCAAGAGTGCAGCAAATGAGGTGGACAGCTTCTGCGGGAGAGAAAAGAAAGAAATCTTCACTCGACTCCCCAAGGCAGTTCCTTTGCCACCCACTCACCGCCTTGCAGTACGGACACAGCCCAAAGGAGACATCCAGGAAGGTCTTCCCATGCAGCTGCGTCTTGAACCATTCCTCCAGGCACGCCGCATGACACTTGAGCACACAGCGTGCATTGTCGCACGAGACAATGGGCACCGCGCCACTGTCCAAGCGATAAACAAAGCAAATGTTGCAATGCTGCTCCTGTTCCTGCTCCTCCGGCTTGTGTACCTCGTTCCAGTCGGGCATGGGAAAGTAGCAGAGATCAAAGATGCGCAGCAGATTCTTGTGCATGTCCAGCTCCGAGTCCCAATTGCCGAGACCATCGCTGAGCACCTGCCGCAGTCGAGCCACCTCTTCGGTGGGTCCAATAATCTTCAGCGCCATGGAGGCAATGCTGGCAAAGGGATCTCCAATGGTCACCTTAAGGTAGACGCGCTCTTTCAGTGGGAAGACGCGTGCGTTGTCCTTGGTGGTAATGGGCGATGGCTGCAGCACATGGCACAGCACATCAATGTCCATAAAGTTGTCGTAGAACGGCCGCAGATCCTCCAGCAGCTTGAGGAAGAGATTCAACGCGTCGCTGAGCGTTCGTGCGCTCTTGGCCAACATGTCGCCCAGTGGCACGCAGTCGGGCAGACTGTGCTCCAGCAGACGCATCGTGGGCAGCTCCAGCTCTAGGTAGTGCTGTTCGAAATCGGGAAATTGACTGAAACGAATCCGCGAGCAGTCAGCGTCCATCTGCAGGCGGTACTCCTGGGGCTTGTGCAGCGCCAGGATATCAGCGTATATATTGCTGGTTGGGCTGGCATCATTTAAGCTGCAAATCGATTCCTTGGCTGGCAGCAGCTTCGGCAGATGCGACAACAAATCATCCAGCAGCCAGTCAGTCTTCACCTGCAGGTTGCTGCCGGTGTAGCACTTGTACTCCAACTCCTCCTGCACATACAACTGAAAGCCCACCAATGCTGGATGCTGGGGCAAGTAGAGCTTCAGGCGACGCCAGTTTCCCTGTGCAAATATATTTACTTTAGTTCAATTGGGCGGGAAAAGACTTTGCAGTCTTGGGAACTTACCTCGCTGCACACCACGCCACGGATTATGATGGCACCGCCTTTGTTTCGTTCTGCGGTAAGACCAGGATACTTGACTGCCAGGAAATGCTCCAAAGTGGCCCTGTCGCTGTCCATTATCTGGCTTAAAAAAACAAAAACAAACAAATAACATACTTTAAAATAACATGAGCTAGAGGTGGTGCGATGGCACCGATAGCCGTATCGATAGCGGCTGTTATCGATGGTGCGAAAATACCGGCATATTTGAATTTTTCTATCAAATTTAAATAAACGCAGAGGTATGCCATTTCCATAAGGAAAAATGGGATTTTCAGGGGTATATATATATTTATAGTTTTCGTTCTACTTGGCGGCTGTTTTCCGCCACTCTGCGGCAACTCTGCCCCCCAAAACTAGCCTCTCCAGAGCTTATCAGACGTTATGTACTGATTTGATTTAGACGTATTTACTCTTCGTCAGAGCGCAACACCTGCAAGCCCCACTCTGTTTATATTTGTAACACCTGCGTGGCTGTCTGGTATCAATCCCCAACGAGTTTGATAAACCCTCTCATTGGTCATCGCTCGGTCAAAGCCACATGCAAAGCTGTCTGCTATTTAAACTTCTCCACTTGCCCCAGTAGTTCCATTCACGATCATCCACTGCGGGCGCGCGTACCAACACACAATCTCGGCACAGTCCAAGTGAAAGATTACAGGGAAATTCCACGAATCTACAAAAATGTTGCGAATTATTTTGGCTCTCGCCTTACTGGCGGCTGCAGCGAACGCCACGAATGTAAAGCAATGTAAGTTCACATAACAAATATTTAAAATATATTTCTTAGTGGCAGATTATGCCGGAAATTCTTAACTCCAAAGTGGCTCCAAAGATTAATGTCGGTTATGAGTTTTAATCGAGTGAATCACGTTCCAGACTTTAGGTTTAGCTGTCCTCAAACAATCTAAGTGATAACTGGCTACTGATTTTAAATATATTTATGTGTGGATCAGTGGAAACTCAAGCATTTTGATAGCAGAAAGAACTCAAGAGAGAGCTCCACAATGTTGCCTACTTTTTTGATCAGTTTAAAAGCGTTTCCCACTTCGATATTCTCAAGAGAGTTTCCAGTTGTGATAGCGCTTATCTTGGCTCTAATCTCCTTGCTGTTTTTTCCTCAAACTGTAGCCCGCTTTTCTGCTTTCTTTCAGGCAAGGATAAACCATTTCCCTTGCAAGTCAAAGTGCACGGCTGCGATGAGCCACCGTGCGTCGTGTACAAAGGCAGCTCAGCCATCATGGAAGTGCAGTTTCTGGGCAGTAAGTACACGAAATCACTCAAACACCGAACATTATTCAAGATAAATCTTTGCAGATAACAACAACATCCAACACATAACCGCCAAGACCACAGCCAAGGTTTTGGGCATGAATCTGCCCTACGAGCTGCCCGATGAGGTGTCCAATGTGTGCCGTAATCTGATGTACGGCGCCATGTGTCCCATTGACAGGGGCGAGGATGTCACCTACCAGTTCAACTTCTATGTGGATCCCAGTTTCCCGGAGATCACCGCAGATGTTACAGTTACCCTCGACGATGCACAGGGCGAGGCCATCACTTGCTTCATTTGCAGCTGCAAGATCCGCAAGGGTTCGTCGGAGGCCAGGCAGGAATACCTCCTGGACTGGCGCGACAACCAAACCGAACAGAAGGCATTCGACACACGGCTGTAGTACGCGACGCCACTCGTGTGGACTGACTGAATAGCACAAAACTTTACCACTGACCAATAAAGGCAAAAACCATTCCCAAAAAGATGGAAAACATTTGTTTACTCTCAGTACGTCATGGATTCCAGTGTACCCAACGAGTCGTCCAGCCGATTAGCACATTTCCTCAGATAAGATATAGGCGGAATATATACTTATATAGCAGTCATCGGTGACGTTGTGATTTGCACCGAAGGCAGGGTAATTTATTTCACTGATTTGACTACTTCAATGGGCAGTAAAAAGCGATTTGATAATCATTTATTGACCGCCAGCGTATAGCTCGAATTCGCCATATGGTCAAAACTTGGTCGCTCTTCCCCTTATCTTCCCCTCGCACACCTTTCTAGCTGGGTGCAAATGTACACTTGTCCGAGTTCTAGGAAAAATACGTTGTTGCCACAAAAACTATAACAAAATCAATGATTTTTTAACCGTGTACGAGTGCATATGTGCGTACACATTAATCTTGAGGATTTGTGATTTTTTTAGAGGCTAATCTTTCGTGCCAACAGCTTAGTTTTCGTTTTTGCTTCTTTGTAGTTCGTTGAAGTTATTTAAACGTTTCTGGAAAGGTCTTTACTTTAGTTCTTTCCTATAAGTAGTTCTTTTTTTTTCGGCTAATCTTGACCTAGCACTAATTTTTGTAAGTTGGGCAATTGGATAAGTAATCGCACAGGAGGGAGTTTGATGCGAATGATTTTTTACAGGACGAGGTTCAGTGAGCGCTTTGGAACATTTGTATGCGAATAATAAATTAGTTTAGCCTTCATTTATTACAAATTGTATTAAATAAATATAAAATATAAATAGAACTATTTTCTTCTACAGTTTATTATTTAATGCCTAATATCAGAGAATTATTAGAGCTAGAGCAATGGCATTTTGTGTAGTGTAGAGAGACTCACACAGAATGCATTTTATTTGCAATTTTTAGACCATGTTCCGGACCAAAAATAGCTTTAACGATTGTCTTTATATAGACAGAAATGCACACCGATAACTCAGAACCAGATCAAAGATTTTATCAACCAAAATTTAAATTTAAATCAAATATATTTTGAATATCTTCCCTTAGTCTCAGCTGTTAGTCTACCCCAGGAAACCCATCATAAATCATCTTTCAACCCACTTTTGCCAGTGCATTTTGAAATGAACTGACATCTGATAAGCTTGGGTGATTCTTGGGGTTTTCGGATAATTAACATTGATAGCTCGGTACATTTCTCTGCTTCTTGAATACCTGCTTGCCCGGGCTGAACAGGTGTGTCCCGTCGCTGGCTAATCAGGCTCGAGATTTGCGAATTATTATTTGATTCGATTGTACGAGTAGGTGGCTTCCCGAGCACTTAATTTTACACTTTATTGGCTGCGTGTGCAGATAGCAAAATGACCAATGGCAAGTTGGGATTATAAGCCAAAAGAAAAGTACGCGAGTGTCCCTTTTGGTTGGCATTTTGTTTTCCATAAAATGAATACACATTGTGGCATACACTGGTAATGCAAATCACGCTCCATATACATATATGAGGGGGTGGCGCTGCTTTTAAAATTTTATTAAATATTCATGGGACTCCTCCGCGGAGTAAAGGTAAGCTGAGGGGATTGGGGATTGATTTGTGCCCAAACGGGTGGGGTTTCTTTTTTGCTTACAGATGCAAAATGTATCACAGAATTTAAGGCCAATGAATGAAAGAGAATTTGCTCGAGTTTTACTTGGGGTTTTCAGCTGCCACTGCCACTGCCATTGCCCTTGACC
Organism: Drosophila subobscura; assembly: GCF_008121235.1. Lineage (NCBI taxonomy): Eukaryota > Metazoa > Arthropoda > Insecta > Diptera > Drosophilidae > Drosophila > Drosophila subobscura. Next base: position 21,496,962 of record NC_048533.1, on the reverse strand, counting down.
ACCTTGATGTCACACACAAAACAGGTGGCAATGTCACCATCCTGATCCACCAAATAGATCTCCACCTTCACTCCAATCTCCGGGTACTCGCCAATGGGAAAGGCAAACAAATAAGTGACATCCTCGGTGGGGTACAGCGGGCAGTAGGCGCCAAACATGAGGTTGGGGCACACGGCAGCCACCTCTGGCGGCAGCTCATAAGGCACTGTGATGACACCCAAGGTGGTGGCCTTAACCATGGCCTTCATGCTGGTGATGAACTTGTCCACGGCGAAATCGATCTCGAAATACTGCGTTGAGCCCTTTATAATGTTGCAGGGCGGCGTGATGCAACGGTCGACACGAACCTCCAAGGGAAAGGGTTTGTTGCCAGAGCCTGAAGGAAAAAGTTGTCAATTAATACTCAGAGTATTGAATTTATGAAGAATATTGCTACTCACATCGCCTAACTTCCGTGGCTAGATCGCTGAGTGCCTGGACCGTGGCCAGTAGTCCCAGAGAGATAAAAATGTACAACTTGGCCTGCATGTTTCTGCTTTTGCATTGGTTTCAGCCAACCGTGCGGACATCGTTTTTATAGCCCAAGAGACGAAGCACAATTGAGTGAAGTTTTTAGTCGGATTTGCTGCTAATCTAATCGCAGACAAGACTCGAATTGGTCGTGTGTTTTGGCCTTCGAAGGTCGCTGCTTTGGCACTCGATCGCATCTTTGCAAAGAGGCACATTGCGGGGAGCTAGAAGTCCCCAAAAGTGGAGCTAAAAATCCACCATTTTCAAGTGAAACGATCCACATTTCCGTGTCCCAAAAATCACTTGAAACCTTTGCGAATGGCAAGAGAAAATCATCAAATCGGGCCACCGAATTTTATCACTTCATCTCAGTGGAAAAATAAATCCTTGAGCACTCCGCAGCCACCACAGGCAGGCGGGCCACTAAGCCTGTCCACAACGCAACAAAAAAAAAGGAAGAAAAACCCACAGACATTTCCTACTCGGGCCAAAGCCACTGACAATGGCAGGGAGAAATCTATAAAAGAAACAGACTAAAAGTAAGCTGGAAAATAGAATTCTGCCCTTGCCAAAAATGTTTGCCAAAGGTGGGCAGCGAGGTGTGCTACAAACGTTCTCTCTCGCGATTGAATGATGGGAAATGGAAATGCTACCGCTACGATCCACCCTTGCGGATATTTCGCAACCTTTTGGATGGTGGCTTGTGGGTTGGGGGTTGGTTTGGTGACTTGCCATGTGGACAGCTTCAGCGCAGCATGAGATTTCCTACAAAATGCTTTTGAACTTCGGCAACGTGCCCTGTCCCATATGGCCTCTCTCTTGCTGTCGTCGCCGCTTCTCACATGTAATTGTTGTGACATTATTTAATATGTCAAAGCAATGGAAAATCCTGCACGACACAAAAGCGTGAGGGAAATGCGTATCTTCCGGGGCAAACGCCGACAATGGGAACCGCAATATTTGATTAGCATCAGTCAGAGCCGGAGCCGGAGCCAGAGCCAGAGCCTTTAGCTGGGATTCATTGATTCCATTCGATTCTATTTACGGCTGTATCTAAGTAATGCAATTATTTGGTTACTCTCCGGAAAATCTGATGCCAGCCAGCATACTTTTGCAGGCAAAAACATTTCCACTTAGTCCGGTTTCCGTTTGCACTTTTTGCTGTGTGCCAAAAATGTGCCAAGGCTGAGCCTTTCCCCCTCAGCTACTTCCTCTTGCTTTTTTGCATATTCCCAAATGTATTGCACGGATATTCGGCTTATCTTTGATGTACCTTTTTTTGTACATCGAAAAGGTGAGTGGAAGTTTTCCGTGCGAGCTTTTGCTTATTGATTTTCTGCTTTGGAGGCAAAGTATGCAACTGAAAGTGAGTAAAATGTGTCCAGGAGGAAGCGGCATTTGCTTGTTTTAATATTTGAATAGACTGGTTAGAGCTGCACAGCCCACAGCCCCGCAGTTAACTCAATTAATTTGTCAAATCAAGTCCGACAGCAAATGCCAGCGCCAAAGCCAAACAATTTGTCACGCCAATCCCCGTGGCCCGGTGACTTCTGACAGTCAGGAAGAACCCTCCAACCCCCAGCCTGGCGCTGTCTGTTCTATTTCAATTTGATATTTGTTTGTACGTAATTCAATACACCCAATGACAAACTGGCTGGCTGGCTCTGTTTGCTGGTTGCTGCTTTTGTGTCTCAATTAGGCGACAATTTGATTTTCGTGTTGTTAATTTTTCATTAAATTTTTTGGGAGCACCGCCGCCGCCGTGTGTTGTCAATTAATAAAGGAATTTCTGAGAGTCACGCCCAATTGCACAGCAGACCTGCTGACCCCCCAACCACCCCCTCAACAGGTGCCTGTGATTGGGGTCAGAGCAACCCTTGGAACCAGGCTGGGTCCTCCCTCTAGTTGGAACTATTCGAGTGCATTCAGCTGTTTCCTTTTTAACAAGGCAAAGGCAGGGGAAAGTGTGTGTATTTTGTATTTGTTTTGTGGTGTAGCCAGTGTCCACTGACCAACTGGCCTTGAGACAATTTTTCCACAATTTTCCACCTGCATTGTTAGTGAGGAGAAAGCAAAGCAAGGCAGGACCTTCCCTTACGCTTTGCTGCACACTTTGATATGCTCCGTGCATTGAGAGTCGGCTTGCCTTTTTGCCAAATTGCAATTTGCATATGCCGTCATGCAAAAATGGTTTTTATTAAATATTTCCAGCATGTCAGCCACTGCCAGGGGATGCTAATTAATTTGCTCGCAGTCCACCCGCCACCCGCCTGCCGCCTGCTGTGAGTCTGCACTGTGGGGCTCGGGCCTCGCTCTGTAATTAAATGAATGCAAAATTCATGTTTCCCGAAATCAAGAGAAACATGCGTTTCAACAAGTTCTTCTAGCTGTTGAGTAATTTCTTCCCCTGACGTGCTGGCATTTCTGGTGGGGGGGAAAGCGCCTGCCCCAACTGCCAGCACAAATTTCACCTGAGCAATGTGAGCGCTTCAAGCGAAAAGAAGTTTACGACATTTGAATAATAATGTACGGCTTTTCACTCAAACTCTCACTAGCGGGTAAGTATAATTAAAATGTTAGTTTGAAGCCTGGCAATACATAATTTGGGAGCTATGCCCGCTGCTATAATTTCCACTTGCCGCTGGCATTGATGTTGCTGGGTGTCGTGCCCCCAGTACAAGGCAGAAATTCCAAGGAAAATACTTGGCAATTTCCAGGGAAATGTTAAGGGAACTTGAGGTTAGCAGTAGAAGCTTCGAAAAGTCACTAAAATTCATTTTGGCATAAGGAAAAGTAAATATTATTTTTGACTAGAAAATTTAATTTCCTTGCAATTTTCGGATAAGAAAGTAAGCGGATTAGAAGCACATAACAAAATCCTGTAAATTTTCACAATTAGCTATTCCTAAACTACGTAACTTAACCCTTTTTTAGAGCACTTCAAAACTAATAAAAGTATTTTCAATCACTCCCAAGTTGCCTTTTTATTCCACCCTCCGTAGTTTTTGCGCTTCATAAACTGTCACGTAAAATGTATTAAATCCTCATTAACGCACATTTTAATTATAAATGAAAAAAAATGCAAATTAAACAAACTGTTCCACAAATTGAATGCACACATCCCTGCGCATGGCATGGCATGTCCTGGCAATCATTTACCCATTTGGTACGTAAATATTTTGGAAATCAATTGCCTGCTGGGGCGAAATCGCTTAGCTAATTTGCATATAAAACAGTTGAATTTGTGAAACAAAATCTGAAAATATTGATGAAATTTGGGCACAAGGATCTGCCCCTTGACTTTACCCTGACTTTCCGTGCTGCTCGGCTCGTCTGCTGCTCTCGTCGAGTCAAGTGGGTGTAAGAAATTGTATAAAACTGGCTGCAAATTGGCTATGCATATAAATTGACGTTAATGCGCCGCTCTACAGCACGCTTAGGGTTGCTCCAGTCCGCTCCAGTCCGCTCCATCCAGTAGCCCGAGAGTATGCCATGGATATTGTGACTCTAATCTTGTCCGATCGGCCGGGCCCCAGTATATACTTTCTAATCGTTTCGTTAATGTTGATGGGTCCAAGTCGGCCTGCACCCGAATTTTTGATAGCCCAAGCCCCCAGACCGCAACAGGTGTTCGTACGCGTTGGCCGACCGACCTTATCGGAGAACCCAAAATAAAGTGAGTTTGCACTTGGAGGGTGCAAGTGTACTGGCTACTGTATGGGTGCGAGTACGAGTACCAGTATTATGACCATCGATTATGGCTGTTTTGGCATGACTAATGTTTTGACTTATCTTTGGCGATGTTTGCTCTTATGTTAATCGGGAGGATTCAAAAACAATTCATTAGAATAAACATAATAATCATCGATAATGAGTTTATATTTGAAACTGGAGCAAGTGGCACACGTGAGCCTACACCACACTACCAGGTACTCAGTCTCAAAGAATTACCATCCATCTCTCCCCCCCGACAGGAGGCGCACATTGGAAGAGGAAAAGTGTGAGCGGGAGAGCGCCTGGCAGTGGATTCGGCAAAGGGAAGTTGCTGTTTCCTTTACTCTGAATATAATTAAAAAGATATCTGCTACCGATTCGCCACTATATGCTTTAGATCTGATCCTTCTCTATGATTTCGCGATCAGTTTTCTCGTACCTGCAGAATTGTGTATGCCAGAGCTCTCTCTTTATAGAGCTGCGAGAAAGCGCGCTAAAATGCTGAAATTCACTTCTTTCAGTCTACTTATCCATCCTTCTGACTACCCCATACATCTACATAATCTTACTACGCCCATTTGCGTTCCCGGTATGCTAATCTCAGGCATTTCCGATCTAACAATGATCAATCTTGCTGCCAAAAAAAAAACTATTGAAAGGTGTTCCCTGCCTCATCCAATTTTAAGTGCGATTGAGACGTAATAAGAGCCATAAACAGTGTTCAATGTTCCCCCCTGATGCAAAACGGATAAGATTATAATCCGAACCGAGTGCGAGAGTGCGGGTATAAATACCCCGTCGATAGCCCAGTTTGCGAACACAAACCAAAGTGCTTGCACAGAGAACAGAAGCCAAAATAAAAACCACAAGAAACATGTCCAGCATTAAGAAAGTTTGCCTGTGCCTAATGCTGTCCCTGGCATGGACACTGATCAGTGCGGATACACCCATCAGACACTGTGCGGATAGCAGCATTCCACTGCCGCTGATGGTGCAGATCAATGAGTGCGACACGCTGCCCTGCGATCTGTGGAAGGGTTCCGAGGCCAAGATTGACATACAGTTTGTTGCCAGTAAGAGAGACAGAGATGAGCCAAAGGAACGAATGCTAATCGTTTGATTTACCTTCTGTAGCTCGCAATACCATGAAGCAGTTGACCGCCGAAGTGCGTCTGACCTCGCTGGGCGTCACCCTGCCCTACGATCTGGAGGCCAAACGTGGCAATGTGTGCCAGAATCTGTTGCACGGCGCCTACTGTCCCCTCGATGCCGGTGAGGATGTCACCTATGAGCTGCTGCTGCCCGTGGAGCAAACTCAACTCGAGGTGCCCACACGCCTGGAGGTGCGACTGCTCGATGTGGACAATGGCAATCAGGTGGTGTCCTGCTTTGTGACGGACACGCGCGTCAAGAAGCCAAATTCGTTGTAGGAGCTCAACGGGAGGAGTGGCAGTAGGTTAAGTGGAGACATTGCATCAATGTTTCTGCACTGAGCATCGGGGGCGATGCCAAATTAATAGGCGTAAGCTGTTTGGCCGGACCCCAGAGCCCGACCAAACACTATTAGCAATTATGAATAAGTAATAAGGGGGAAAGGAAAGCATTATGAATAATAAACATGAACATCTGAGTTAATTACTCTCACACATAAACACTCGCATGTGTTTTTGTGCAGCTTAGCCACAAGTCCTGCCAGTGTGGGGGGGCGGGAGGAGGAAAGGCGCTATGAATCGGCTTAATTAAATGACGCAGAAAATTACGCAACACCGCAGAGCAGGAGTTGGAGCTGGGGCAAAACTTGCAGGTGGTGCCGTGCGGTTTGTTTTTCCCGCAGCTCCTTTTATAAAATTGTAAACTTTTCGCTCTCTTTTCCATTTACACGCAGCTGGCTCAGGGCACCTATGGCTTCGCTTCCAAGACTTCCTTCCTGCCTACAACGCGCGCTAATTGGCTTTTCAACACTTTGGTGCTTCCGACTCGACTGCTTCGATGACTGCTTCTGGGCTCTGGCTCTGGCTCTAATGAATAAGCTCTGATGGCGTCGCATATCCGTCGGTTAGCTAATTGAGTCGTTGACTAGGTGGTGACATACAAACCCTGCAAAACTAAGGAGCTACAAATTGGCAAACCCCCAGCCGCAGGTGCCCTTGCACCCATCCAGTTCAGCTGTACTTGGAAATGAATTGCTGGCCGATGTTCAGTCAAACGTAGCGATCTGCTGATGATAACATTTAAGCAAATTATAGAACACAAATAAAGCCCAACTAATTAATAGATTTGCTTAGTCATGAACAGATATTTAGTCTGTTAGTCAGTCCAAGGATCGGCTGAGCTGTCGAGCTCATTGCAAAATGAAACTCACGCGCATCGGTTGGCTCTTGGCTTTTGTGTCGCTGCAAGTGGCTGGGGATGAGAGCTCCTTCTTTGATGCTGATCCATATGAAAAGGCAAGTTGAATATTCATTCCAATGCCCCATATCTAATCCCCATTCTTTGCAGCGCGCAATAGTGTCCATCCGCCACATAAAGGTCTTCGGGGAGTCCCGCTACATGCGGGTCAAGACTCACATTCACGAGGATCGCACACACTTTGATCTGAATGTGCGCTTGGTCCGGGAGCTGGGCAGCAATCATTTGGTGATGAATGTCAAGGTGCGGGTGAAACCCGATGGCAAGGATAAATTTGTGCGTTTGTTCGAGCTGAAACGCATCAATTTCTGTGGCTTTCTGAGCGAGTACAATGCCAGTCCGATGCTGCGACTTCTGTTCAAGAAATCAGTCATTTTGAGCGACATTATAGAGTGCCCCATTCGTGTGGGCAACTACTCCATGCTGAATGCCGATGTGGCCGAAAATATCTCACCGGATGGTGTCCAGAATGGCACCTACAATTTCTTTACGGAAATTGTCGAGGAGAGCGGAGAGATAGCAAAAGTTTTTGCCATGCAGGTCACCTCGACTGTACAGATAATAGAGCCAGAGCCGGAGCCAGAAAATGGCGAGTGATTTTGTTTGGTAATCTAATAAATGTCCAACATTAAGCTGCAGCATGGAGCAGAACATGACTACCGATCCACCGCTGATCTGCCGGTGGTTGTGCCCATTGCGCAATGAACCTCATTCAGATCGCATTGTTTGTGTCGCTGTTTCAGTTTGGATTCGGCAAATCGTTGTGGGATGATGAAGATTCCTCGTATCAGGTAACGTAGTTATCCCTGGGTGAACCAAGTCTGAACCCTGCCCTTACAGAAACCCATACTCCGCATCAGCCACATCAACGTTTATGGCGAATCCCGCTACATGAAAGTCTTCACCTTTATCCATGAGGATCGCGCACATTTCGATCTGAAAGTGTTACTCAAACAGGAGCTGGGCAGCAATTTTCTCATCTTCAACCTGAAAGTGCGTGTGCGGCCCCAGGGTGGAGCGAGCTTCGTGACTCTGCTGCAGATGAAGCGCCTGGATCTGTGTGGCTTCCTCTCCGACTTCTCGGGCAACTCCATGATGCGTTATTTTCTCAAATCCAATATGCAAATGAGCGAAATCATTTCGTGTCCCGTGCGCGTGGGCAACTTCTCGCTGGCGAATGTCAGCGCGTACGACATCTATCCGGCGAACTTACAGAATGGCACCTACAAGTTCTTCGTGGAGGTGGTCGAGGGCACGGGCGAGATAGCCAAGGTCTTTGCGCTACAGGTGACCACGGACATCAGCGTGCCAGCATGCCGGGTTGCACAAGAATAAACTGAAAGCCGTCGAGTGTTTGCGAACAAAGGACACATACATATGTAATTACGCTAGAGAGAGCAAACACATCCCCTTCTGCCGTGTGCCATGTGCCAACCCCCCGGCTTGCCTTGTAAGCGGATTGCCTGTCGATTTTCCCTTAGCAATTCCGCATTTTCCGCCGCTCAGTTTTTCCATTGTGCGTCATGCGTTTCCCCCTCAAGTATTGTATTGAAAATCGCTTAAAGTGCAGAGTCCGATTATGGTGATTATCTGTAGACTATCTGGGACTTGCGTGTCTCTGTTTTGTGGTTGGATTTCCCGCGGGATACTTGCGGTATTCCGAAGCCATATGTGCTCTTTGTTGCACGTAATTTTCGTATAATTAATAGAAAAACAATATGTTCAATGGCCAATCAATGGGGAAGCCACACCAGTCGGGCAACTACTCGTAACTATTAGCCGGGATAAATGCTAGAAGCTTCTACGCCACTAAAACCCTTTCAAAAAAGTCAAATCAAGTCGCTAAAAAGCATTCTCAGAGTCTCTCGCTCTCTCTTCATGTAATTTGATATTTTAATGGATGTTGAAATATTCCTGCGACGCCTAATTAAAATCCGTAATGCGGTTTTCAGACCGTATTATTTTCTACAATTTTTTATTTGCTGTATTAAAGGGGTTGGCCCTGCCGCCTGGTCACACCCTTCGATCGGAAAATGTCTTTATTCACGCACAATCAAATCACTTTGCCAATTCAATTTGGCGAAAATAATGTGAATATCTTGGGGGATGGGCAAATGGAAATCCAAACAGGAGTAAATGCTTGCTGCAGCGTAAGGAAAATTCCAACAACTTCAAGTAGCAAAGAAGCGGAGTAACAGGAGGGGAAATGGACCAACTCACGTGAAGTGCCAATGCCTGCTATCAAGTGTCGCACTTATGTGTGACCTTTGCAAATTCAATTTGTCGCCTTTTTATCTACAAATATTTTCTATTAGCCACGTCGATAGCGAGGGCAACTTTTCAATTTCAATTTCAGGCGTTAGAGAGAGGTCAATGGCTCTTAGAGTTCTCGGAAAAAATCGAAACTAGAAGATTTATTTCTTTCGTTTTTAGCAACCTTTCTCCAACATATCTCCCATATTCATATTAAAATTTAATCAATCCAAATCGATTTTGTAGCCAGCCAAAGTCAGCGTAAAATTCAATTTAGACTCGACTTAAAACGAAATTTTAAAATAAAACGAAAAAATTGTGTGGGCCCAAGCCATGAGCCAGTGTTTTTCTGGCAATTAAAAAGGCGTTGAGTTGGGCAATTAAACACACGAAGCCTGCCTCAAAAGTAATTCACTTAAATAACGCAATGTTGCGTAATTCAGTTTCACAGTTTTGTAATTAAAAGCATTTGCATAAGAATCACATAGAGCTGAGGCCTCAGCCTCGGGCATACTTTCATGCCACACTAATTAAAACTGGTAGACCCAAGACCCTTCACGGGTGCTGCTTGGCTCCTGCTGCTCCCTCAAAGGTCATCAACGTCTGCAGCGAGGCGACACTGGACTGCACTTCCACTTCCACTCCCTGCCACTGCCACTGCAGTCGCTTGTTGTTGGGTTTTGTCAATAGCGTTTTGTCCACTGCGTGGCATACAGGAAGTCTTTAAATGTCCCTTCCAGCGCCATTCAATAGAGAACTTAACTTGCTGAAGCATGAAGTGCATTTGGTGTTTTATAGTTGAAAGTTGTTGAAAATATTTCATTGTCAGAACTATTCTATGTTTGCCAGATCAATATTTAATGAGCTTTTCAGTATTGCTTTCTGATTAATATTTCCTCAAATTAATATTCAAAGCGTTAGCATTTGTCGGTTATTTACTGAGTTGCTCAGTCGTTAAATAGCTGTTATGACATTTATATATATTTATTTCAGACTTTAAAAACCCTTTTCAATAGTTTTTGGAATATTTTTTGGAATATTTAATATCGCGCGCAACAAAAGTTTATTTATTCTCACATGACTGGACCTTATTATCTTTTGAAGTTCAACTATAAGCAGAGTATTTAAGTTCTACATAAACCGAGTATTTAGCGAAAATCGAAATTGATAAATATGAAATATGATCCATGAAATAGCCAAACTCCGATGCTGATGTTGATTTTGTGCATTTCGGAAGTTGCGCCTGAACGATGATGGTGCCAACATTCCGTTCCGAGTATTTACATTTGTGGCCTTAATGCTAATCCTTCACGTATCGGATGGACTTTTCAAGTACAAAAATATCAAGTGCAAGTGCTATGAGAAATCTTATTGCGAGTTTACGAAATGCGAGCTCAAGGTTCTCGGTCGTGGCATTGTGGGACTCAATATCTACGCAAAGGCGAATCAGGTGCCCATCACGAAAGCAAAGGTAGGTTCGCTTAGTTATGATTAATCCTGTACAAGTGAAGTAAGAAAAACCCATATTTCCCATTCAGGCAGTCTTGACCATGTTCCGAAGATTCAATGGCTTTCGACCCTTCCTGTACAACATCTCGTTGGATGTCTGCGACTTCTTGAAAAACCCAAAGCGCTATCCGTTCTTCTTCATGGTGCACGATGCTTTACGCAACTTCAGCAACTTTAATCACAGCTGTCCCTACAATGTAAGTGAATTATAATCGGTATAGCGCCAGTATTTATTTTTTTATTCCCCTTGCAGCATGATATCATTGTCAATCGAATGGTGCTTAGTGACGAAATGTTACGCCGAGTGCCCGTTCCTACTGGATTCTGGTTCTCGTGGCCACCGAAGGCATTTGGCGCGGCGAGGTGGAGGCACATCTGGAAGTCAATTTGGGATACGATCGCTGAGGGAGCAAATAACTAAAAGAAATATATTAACTATGTTAATAAAATTATGGTTACACCCGGTATTCGAAGAGTAAATACGGTTTATTGTATTTGTGCACAAAGTGGATGTAGCCATGTCTGTCCGTCCGTCTGTCCGTCCGTCCGTCCGTCCGGATCTCAGAGACTATAAAAGCTAGAGCGACCAAAAATGCTCACACATTTAAGATTTGAAAAAAAAACCGCTTAGGTACAGATGTAGTACTAAATATTGATTTTGTGAATATATATCCCTATAATACAAAATGAATTGATACCGTAGAAACTCTATTTGTATGTGTTTATGGATTCTAATAATAACCAACGAGGTTTTGCAAGTTTTCATGACTAAACATGTCTGAAATAAATAATCTGTTCAAATATAAACGGTACTTGGGCTTAAAAAATTACTCTGATGTTAATCTTTCAACTGCCATTTATACATATTTACATATTTCGGTATGTATTTATGTACACACCTATTGTAAAAAGTGTTTTAACAAGTCAAGCTCTGGTGATGATTATTGATTCGTGTCCAGTACTGTCGCTGTGCCTCAACGATGTGGAGTCCAATCGAAGCATTGAAATTTATAGCCTTGATGCTGATCCTGCAGGAGACGGAAGGCATTTTCAAGTATAAAAATATCAAGTGCAAGTGCTATGAGAAATCGTTTTGCGAGTTCACGACATGTGAGCTCAAGATACTGGGCCGAGGCATTGTGGGGCTCAATATGCATGCGCAAATGAATCAGCTGCCCATCACCAGAATAAAGGTATGTGCTCGTATTTAGACTAGTCCTTCAGGACACTCCAATGTGCAGCTTCATTGCATTGCAGGCTCAGGTGACTACGTTCCGACGATTCAGCGGATATCGACCATTTCTGTACAACGTCACTGTGGATTTTTGCGGCTTCATGAAAAACCCAAAACGCTATCCGTTCTTCTTCATGGTGCACGATGCCATACGAAATTTTAGCAACTTTAATCACAGCTGTCCATATAATGTGAGATTAACTTAGGTAAACCATGCAGCCTGTACTTATACTTGTATTCCTCATTGCAGCATGATATCATTATCAATCGAATGGTGCTCACTGATGAAATGATCAGTAAAATACCAGTGCCGAGTGGATACTACAAGCTATTGATCAGTATGGCCTCCGAAGGCATTTGGCGCGGCGAAGTTGAGGCGTACCTGGAGGTCAATGTGGGCTACGATCGCTGAGAAATGAAAGAACTCATGTAGCAATGGGTTAAGCTGATTTAATAGATGGAACGTAATAGTTTTCGTTCATCAATCACATTCTATTTAATGAAGCGCATAACATTATGGGATATTATCTGCACTTGCCTCATTTCATTCATTCCCTCTCGCAGCGACCACTGTGATCCGTTGGGCAAACATTTCGTAAATCTGTTACCCATACAAAATCATCATCATATGAGCCTAATTAAGAGCCCATTACCCAACCCTCGCTGTGTAAACAGACACCGCAGACCGCAAGTCAGCCAACCCAAAAACCCAAACCCAAAGCCATGGAAGCCACCCTCCCAGTCGAGGGCTGCGGGGTGGCATGCAACGTGTTGCGGTTGATGGGTAGCAGGGGGGCATGGAATTGTTACGTGTGTAATTCGACACTTGAACATGTTTACAGCAAACGACAACAACCAGAGCAATTAGCCCATGAAAATCTTCATGCAAATGAGCGGAAAATGTTTTCCATTCTCGTCAAGAACATTTCCTTAGACAAGTGTCAGGAGCAGGCACAGGCCCAGGCACACAAAGGCCCCAGATATGCTAATGAGCCCCTGACGAACTGACAATTAGCCAACGGCCAGGAAAAAGCCACAAAGTGAAACCTGTTGACCTCGTTGCCGGTGGAAATCTTAGCAAAAGCTAAAAAAACGAAATGAAGCGATCTCTTTTTTTTCTGCCTGTTGTGCTGTGGGGGAGTGAAGGAAGCTGCGTGAGTTTTCGGTTGTAAAAGTTCATAATTAAATTCCTGTTTATTAGTCGTTGAATTGTTCTTGGCTCGGCAGACTGTGGAGGCTGGCTGACTGGCTGCTGCTGCCGCTGCTGGCGTCCCGACGCAACAATTTAATTAAGTTTTTGTAGACCTTTTTCGCTCTAATTAATTGCATTCAGTTGCAGCGGAGGCCAGGGCTGTGTGTGTGGCAGGAAAATGGAGCTAGGGAGTGAACCGGAACTTGGGCAACTTTTGTTGGCAGGAATATATTTTTAAAGTTTATTTTGAAACAGAAAAGGAGCATGGAAATGGAAGCATTTGGAGTACTTAGTGATGGAAACAGCTAAGGAAACTATTCAGCTGCTGAGGCTTCAATGTATTAACCAGATATTGAACCGCAGAAGAGCAAAAAATGTATAAGGCAAGAGTTAAATTTTATAAATCGAAAAGGAATCACCTACAAATAATATTTACCCTAACTTATTACCTTCCCTAATGCCAGTCTTCGCTCCAGCCCTGTCTCCAAGTTGCTTTTTTCCTGCTAGCTGCCGCCGCCATTTTGGAAAACTCAGTCCAGTGCCCTGGGAAGCTACATTAAAATTTCAAAACCACAAAAAGAATCCTTTGGTTCTTAAAATGTCTGAACAAAGATGACCATGATGATGAAGTTGGCAAGAAAGGAAAAGAGAGCGAGTGAGAGAGGCGCACAAAGTACAGGTAGCAAGGCAACAAAAGGCTCAATCACCTGCCCCAGTCCTAGAGCTCATCCTCATCCTGCTCCGACCCAACCTAGTGGTGGTGTGCGGAGGGGAGGGTTGGGGCAAACTCCAATGCACTGCAATGAAATTCTTCATTTTCAATTGAATGACATTCCATTCTGGTTGCTGGCTTGCGAAGGCGTGGCCAGTCCATGGCCAGGGCTGCTGCTGCCAATGGGCGCTGCCAGAGCAGAGCAACAGATGCCAGCAGCTGGGCCCCAGCCCCCCTGTCCACTGTCCCCAAAAACATTCGCAGACTGGCACGTTCCATCAGGGGCGTGTCGGCGCATGCGCCCTCGGGCTGCGTGGGCGCTGGGGGTGGGCTTGTCACGTCAAGCTATGCGAGCGACGGGCGAATCCCAGAGCAGCCCGCACAGGATTCCGCAGCTGTGTGCGAGCGAGAGCCGTGCGGGCCATGGGCATCTCTCGGCCTGGCCCAGCGGTGGGTGAGCTGCTGGGTGGCTGACCTCGCTGGGTGCTAGGAGGGTGGGTGGCGGCTTCCATTGGCTTCCTCGCATTCAAACCCAATTTCAGCGCAGAGCATTGCGACAGGTGACCGACCAGCCACAGTGAGTGCGACAGCGCTTCCACCAGCCACGGGACACGGACACGGACACGCTGCCGCGCGGCCTCCTGCCTTCAGTTCGTTTCAACGGTTGCCACGAGAAAGTTGCGTGTAACGGTAAATCAGCCATCTAACGGTCGAAAGTTCAAAAGGTAATGAGTGCCAGCAAGGATATTTCAATAACAATGCATCCAGTGATCCAATATTATGTAGTTTGAAAATAGTTTTGTAAAAGAGTGATTTAAAGAGTTTCGGATGGAAAGTGGAAGTGGAGAACATTCTAAGAATGTTTCTAGAAAATTATCTGGAAATGAGCGTTATATAATTTAGAGTGTTGATAAAAGTAAAGCAAAATTTATGATGCAATTCAAATATAGATTCGAAATATAGAAAACAATTTAATTGTCGATGAATTATCCATCTGAAAACTGACAAATTAAATGCTTTTAAACATCCCTTTTATGATAGTATTCAAATTATATAGATATATAAATATGGATGAATGCATTTCTGCGCATTTCATCATTTCTGTCAAAAACGAGTTTAAGTGAAAGTTATCCGAGATCTCCGTCAGGCGAACACGTACACAAGTTACATTCGATTTACTTCTTCCCTTGAAACTGCCATTTCTCTTCATTAATTGAGATATTGAAACTGTTAAGTGTCAAATATGTTTAGTGGAGAACAAAGTAGTTGTTACAATTCGCTAATATTTAAGGTGTGCTGCTGTCATAGGCAGACATATTGATTTCAGAGCTTTTAAAGATCTTAAATAGATCAATCCTCAAATGTACTAGAAATGACATGGATGCCAGGAATAGTTTTACCAGGAATAGTTTTAAAAGATACTTTTGAAAAGTAACACACAATTTCTAGATAGAAATAACAATTGTTGAAGTGGCAAAAGAGAACATTTTTCTGGGTTTTAAAACCCTTTTTAAAAAGAATTTACATTGTATTAGTTATAAATCGTATTTGGCTTTAATGTGTTTCTGTCCACACCCAAATCTGACACACAAACTTATCTAAACATTTAAAGTACGGCTGTAATTATCCTGTTTTTGCAGTTAAGTCAACCAAGCCACACAATAAATATATATTTTCCATGAAAGCAGCACAACGGAAACCTTAAATGAAATCTCAAGTGTTGCACTCCGGAATAAAATAGAGAAAAAACCAAGAGAGAGCGAGGAAAAATGATGAACATGAATCCACTGTCGCATCCCCATCCTCAGTCACTGTCGTATTCGCAACTAAGCCAGCAGCAGCAGCATCAGCAACTGCTTCAGACACAGCCACTGCATCCGGGCATCCCACCGAACCATTACGCCGAGTCTCAGGCCCAGTCTCAGGCCCAGTCTCAGGCCCAGTCTCAGAGCCAGTCCCGGGCATTACCAGCAATCAACGAGACATTTGCGCAATTTAGCCAGCATCGTCCGGCAATTTCGCTGCTCTCCCCGCTGGACCTGTCGCTGCGTGCAGCGGCCAGCATTGTGCCAATTACGCCGCCATCGACACCCTCGCCGCCCCGCAAGCGCCAGAGATTAATGTCCGAGGAGAATTACCTGTGGCGGCCGCACATGGTGAATACACCAGCACCAGTAGCAGCAGTTTCTGTCTCAGCTTCAACTCCAGCTACGGCTCCAGCTCTGCCTGCAACCGCTTCTCATGCCTTACACGGGATGCAGCCAGCCACGAGTTACTTTCATCATCTCCATCAACATCATCATCAACAGGGGGGTAGCTGCTATGGCATACGCGGCTTTGAGGGTGCCTCCATGCCGTCGTCGTCCTTTAATAAAAGTCATTTTCACGAGACAACGAAGAATAACTTTGAGCAAATTCCGGCAAGTCAATCGAGCGCAAGTCAACGCCCCATGCCCGTTGCCAGCTCGCCCATCTATGTGGACGATGAGGATGAGACGACCATCGTGTTGACCGAGGACGAGAATGAAACAGTTGTCAGTTCCCATGACTACAATGAGGAGGCCACCGACACGGAGGAAGTCAACGACGGTGATGATGAGACGGTCCAGGTTCAAGTCAGCGATGAGACCCAAGAATGTGAGATTGATGCTGCTGGCGCGGGTGCTGCTGCTGCTGCTGCTGAAGCTGATGATGAGGAAGTCTTTGTGGATGTCCTGGGAAGTGACGATGATGAGACTGTGGACCTGCGCAGCCCCACCTTGAGACTGCAGGCCGAACATCTCGACCCCAAGGCGCTGAAACGCAACGAGCTGCTGTACGAGGACGAGGAGCTGCACAATCAGGCCGTGGATGGTTTGGCTCGATTGTTTGAAAGGGATTTCCAGCAGCCAGAGGTGGAGGCGGGCAGAGAAGAGCTAGCCGCAGCTAGGGAAGAACTTCGCGCGGAGAAAACTTACACGGATCTGAGTTGTGTGGGCGCTGGGGCCGAGCTGCCTGTTGCCCCCTTTCAGCCACCGCAACTGCCTGTCCCGCCAGCTGCAGCTGCAGCAGCTGCTGCTCCCCCCATGCGGACACACAAGACCGAGCGGAAGAGGGCCAAGCTACGCAAACACACGGCCATTGATGAGGAGACCATAAGCCCGGTGTCCGGCACCATCATACGCAAGCTGCGCGACGATGAGGAGTTGGTCGTGCGCAAAGGTGACATTGATCCGGCTTTCAATGTGGTGGAAATCACCGAGGAGGCCAAGGCCATACTGGCCAGCATCGATAATAAGATTGGCGACTACTTGTGTCAGCTTTGTCGCACCGTCTACGATGATGCCTTCATGCTGGCCCAGCATCGCTGTCCCCGCATCGTACACATCGAGTACAAGTGCTCCGAATGCGAAAAGGTTAGTTCCGTCAGTGTCACAGCAAGGACTTGCTTTGAATCTCTCTTCTCTGCAGGTTTTTAATTGCCCCGCAAACTTGGCCTCCCATCGCCGCTGGCATAAGCCCAAGGCGGAAGCGGCTGCTGGCACGGTCAATCCCGCCAAGAAGCGGCTGGGCAGCCTCAGCGAAACAGCTACAGAAATCAATCAGGAGTCGGCCAGAGCCAATGATGAGGCAAGTGATGGCATTTATCCGTGTCATCTATGCGGCAAGACCTTCCGACGGTGAGTTAATTTTATCCCACAACAAACTCTAAGCGAAAAAAAATCTAAATATTTATTTAAATCAATTTATTTCCCTGATTATCCTGCCCCTGTCAGCCATGCCTATCTAAAGAAACATCAGGCCTCCCACCAGATGCTGGAGAATCTCAAGAACTTGGACTTCTTCAAGGCCCAACAACAGCAGCAACAGCAGCAGCAGCATCCACATCCACATCCCCTGCCGGAGCATCCACAATTGCAACAATCGTCGGCCCATGGCCCAGCTACTGCCACAACCTATGGCACATTGCCACGCCCACCGCATGGAATACCCCTTTATCCGCCGGCAGCGGCCAAGAGCTATGTGGGTGGACAACGCTTTCCCGGCTTTCCCTTCCAGCCCTTCGATCAGCGGCGCTTCTACTCTCTGGGCGAGTTCTATTTGTCGCAGCATTTGGAGCGCTCCTCGGCCTTTCAGTATGTCCAGGCGAATCATCTGCGGCAACTGTCGAATGTGGCACAAAATCTGCTGCCACCGCTGCCCGTCAAATGACCCAACACCAGCACGAATGTACTGCGGCCCGTGCCCCGCATAGCCGCCACAGCCACAGCAAGCGCGACGGTACCAGCCACGCTGACGAGGCAGAGCCAGTTGGAGACTTCAGCGGCGGCACCCGCAGCTGGGCATGCCTTCAATTGGGTGGCACCATCAACGGCAGCGGTGGGGGGTGGGGTGTTGCCGGCCATCGAGTCCGGCGGCAACGTTATTATGTGACTTACAAACCATTAGAAGCATTCAATAAACGATCTCTAGTTAAAGTTTAATAAATCACGCAACAAAGTTTTTCTTCAATGGTGATGGGTTTTAGGTCGGCACAAAGGGAATTTGTGGCATTTTGATTGGCAGGAAAAGCAGAAGTCAGTTCTTTGAAGAAGTAACTGAAGAACTGAACAGAATAATAAAATATATTCCAAGCAAGAAATGGATGTTACGGCAGCACAATCTTGTCTGCCAGATGCAGACTGCCCAGCGGAATGCATCCAATTAGGCATTTTCAAACAGCATTTAATCTCATATTGCCCATAGAAAGAGCCCATCTCTATCCGCCTTTTTGGGAAGCCTCTGCCTGGCACTGCTTTTTGAGAAATCTAGGTAGGATTTTGGACTCACGCGAGTTGCAATTTCCTTTGATTATGTTTGCATCAGCCCGAAACATCTAATCGAATCCGTTTATTGTAATTGTTGCCAGTACTTCTTTCTGATTTAGTCCCATCCTATCCTTCCAGTATCCCATATCTATGGTGAACCTTCGTTTGCAAGAAAAAGTTATGTGGACAAATTATACCTAAATTCCATAACTTAAAGCATTTTAATTTGACAGGAATTCTAGCTCTAATTGGGCTCTTCTATTATGTTTTCTATGTATCGTACAAAATGTATTTAAGCGTCTTTAACAACCAGGAAAACGTAGGCCAACTGAGTCAGTTTGTGGACAGCAATTAACAAACCTCATAAATTATTAGTGCACTAATTGGCAGACAAACTAATGCAGGTACACTGAGGGAAAACAATGATTCAAATATATAATTAATTACAGAGCAGGCTTTGGGTTTGGAGCAAAATAAGATGTCCATTTGAATATATCTTTCATAGTGCAGCTCTAGAATCTTTCTCCATCTCCTTTACATCTTAGATTCTAATTCATTCTCTCTGCTTATTTTCTCGTGTATCTCTCAGTGCATTTGCATTGTAAATTCCGTTCAAATGCAAAGTTCAATTGCTGTTTTGAGGGGTCAACAACGTCTCTGTTTTGTTCATTAACAATTTCTCATATGCAAATGCTCTGAGTGTGTGTGTGCGTTTGTGTGTGTGTGAGAATTGATTTGTAAGTTTGGCCCTGGGAAAACACTAATTGTCATTCGGCATTCAAATACCATGCCATTTTCCACCTTGTTTCCACCCCCTTTCGTCGAACTACATTGTACATATTCCGGTTATGAATTCTCTTTTCCAATTAAATTCGCTGAGAGAAACGTTTTGTTCATTTGCCAGTTATGCGAATGCGAAATTGTTTTCCTCAATTACCTGCCATTAACCTGTACTTATGGCGCACACCGCACCCTCCCCCCTGTGTACCCCGTGTACTGTCCATCATTTCGTCGCTTTGAAGTTGCTTTGCATTGACATGTGGTCAGCTTTACCCCCAAGTCGAACTGTCACAATTTCCATTTGAGTCCCACTGAACTGACAATTGCCGTTGGGTGTCCGGTCGGGTCGGCTCCTCATTCGGTCGGGTATCACTTTGATTATCGGTTTGTCTATTCATCTTGACGGGTGTAAGGCAAATGTACTGCCTGCCTGACCAATTTCAATGACAATTTTTCAATCATGCTGTGATTTTACATTATTTAACCTGTCAACCTGCGTATGCGTTGTATGGGGAGTGTGGGATTGCTTCCGGTCTTGCGGTCCTCCTATGCGTAAGTCTCGCACAGCGGGTAGGGGGTCGTAGTTTCTCCTCGTGAAGTTGGCCAAAAGCTCGAGTGGCGCATTTGTGGACAAGGAGAGGGTGCTAAAGGATTCCCACATTAGTAGATTTATTGAAATTTACCACCATAAAGCAGCTATTTATTTAACTATAAACATCAGAGCCGGAAAGCGTTCATTTATTCTGCAAAGTTAACAGAGTCGAAAAGCTGCTAAATTCTGTTAAATTAACAGAGTCGAAAAGCTTTTATGCAGCGCCATCTATTGGTATGTAAATGCACTTATAACTCCCGTTACACTTTTGAACATCATAGAAAAATGTGTCTTCAAAATACACAAAAATTATTTAATTACAAAAAAAAAATCCATAAATAAAAAAATTAAAATTCCCGTATCCAAGTACTTAACCATTTCTAAAATATAATCTCCGTTAACTTTCCAACTAAAACTGTTAGTTAAACTTTCTAAAGTTCTTTGAAAAATGTTTAAAAATGCAATTTGTTCCCCCAATCGATAGCCATCTGAATGCTGATGTGCGCACATGGAAATTTAATTAAAAATGGATGAAACACTAAACAGCTGCTGAAATCTGTTGCGGCTTACGTCAAGGAGCAGCTCGCTGGATTGGTCTGGTATCTCGTTTCTGGTATGCATTTGACAAGCGCCACAGGACACAATTAGCGTCGAGTGGCCATCAAGCTGCAGCAGCCAGAGGTTGGCAACAGCAGCGTCGACGGGAATGACGCATATGGGTCACTTTGTGTGGCCTTTGCAGGACGGAGCATCCATCCAGCTGCCACAGTCACACAGCCCCAGCCGACGCCCACGTCCCACCGAGACACGAATATACATATGTAAACGCGCCCAGCCCCAAGAGGAATACATACTCTCTTTTCAAATGAGAGCCTGGGAGAGAGAGAGAGCGAGCTGCAGCACAGCCTTGGTGCTGACCTTGCCCTCTAAATAGCGCATTTCCATCATTCGAGTGTTGTTTGCATTCCAATGGCGCCTCCCCGCCCGATTTCCATATGGAAAATATTCATATTTAACAAATGAGAGCTAAACCACGTATGCGAGAGATCCTAATAAAACTGTAATTAGTTGAGACAAATGCGAATTACAAAAACATTTCGCATGAAATTTCGCGTAATTTGTTTGAATGCAATTAAACTTAACGCTCGCCATTAAATGCAACGCAGTAAGTAGTTTACACACAACTTGATTTTGTACAATCGAATCGGCTTCTATCAAACAATTCACGGACGTAGTTGGGGGGATTTATTCAGTAAATCTTGCTCTGAGGAACGGAAAGCTAAGATTTATTCCTCTGAATAATTGTTCACTGAGAATATGCGAGCATCCCAGTTTTTAGAGGAAATATTTTCCAAATTAAATGTATTACCAGCTTTGAACCCCTCTTTGGTGCACTTCCCTGCATTTAATTTGGGTTTCGAGCTGAGAAATGTTATTACTCAGCATTTTGTTGATGCCGATTACCGCATCTGCCTCCTCCGTATTGGGGAAAAACACTGGAAATCCATTACGAAAGTTTTACTACCGTATCACATATCGAATATGAAATACCCTGAACTCATCAATGCGCCTCTTTGTGCTCTTGTTAATGGAATGGCAATAAAAAGAGTTTCTTAAAAAGATGCATGAGCTAATATGTATTTAAGTAGTTTTTATTTAAGTAGTTTTTGATTTTATCATTCCTTCCTTTTATAATTGTATTTATAACTAAAAGTAGTCGTAAACTCAAACAATTGAAACAAAATAAAGGGGATAAATGCCTTTTGGGGAAAACCCATCCTAAGTTTGGAATTGCCCTCTATTGCGTCATTATGATAAGAGTTATCCAGTTAGCCCACACATATTGTATTATTTTCTATAATTGGTTATTCTCTATATTTTACGCTTGATTGCATGGCATTTTCATTGCCATTGGCGGCAAATTATATAATTTCAGTAGCGGGGGGCAGATAGACTTTATGGCGTTCCTTGTCTTGTTTCCCCGTGGGTGCAATAACTGATGCAGTGGGATGGAAAATTATGCATTTAAAGTGTTTCCTAGACAATTTCACAAGCAGTAGTTCTGTTGTACTTCTTCCATTTAAAAACATTGAAGATTTTCTTGATTTCATCAGATTTGGAAATTGTATTTAATTCCTATTAAAATTAGAGAACAAACTAAGGTAATATAATTCGATTGGGATGCTGTTTCCATTTTTACAATATTTATGAATTATATTTGATACCAAAAAAAGTTTCCAGCTCCTCCACTGCTGGTTTACTTTTCTTATTTAAGAAATGCAGTCATCTGCAGACATTTGTCAGCTTCCTCGATTCTTTGCCTCTTCCGTTCGCTCTTAATAATAATAATGTTTGACAAACACGAAGATGTGCCAGAAATGCGAAGAAGGGCAGCGATAACGTGAAAAAACAAAGACAAGAAAACGAAACGGAACACAGATAAAGCTGAGAAATTGCAGTTTATTGATTGTGTGTGTGTGTACTTAGTATGTACACACACATTGCTTGTTTATGTATTTGAGCTTTTGCATTTGTATCTGTGTGGTGGCTGTACTGAACATACAGTTGACAACTGACGACAGCACATGCACATAGTTACTCGTCCACATACGAGCCTTTTCATGTACATAGCACACACACAAACACACACACACTCATGCATTTGGTGGCTGGCCTTGAACGTGAATTGCATTTGCGCACAAAAAATAAGAGTAAAACGAAAACTAAACGAAAAACACAAGCAACAACAAGATGCTCACTGAACAGACGAGAGTGTGGGTGGGAGAGGGGAGAAGAAAGAGTAGGAGATAGCCAGTGGGTGCGAGCGAGAGGGCTAGAGGTTCACTAAGCACGACGGCCGTTCCGTCGGCAAAGAAATGTGCCAAAGCGAAAAGTTTGAAAGCACAGACACACATATGTATTTATGAACATACATATTGAGCGCCGCTGCAACTGCACTTCCCGCTCGCTCTCACTCTCTGGCACAGTCGCTCTCTCTGGCTATGTGTTTGGTGCTCTCTCAATGACGCACACCACACCCTTTGTCCCAACTAAAAATTCAAAGCGTTCCCTCTCAAGGTTATTGCATACAGCTCTCTCTCTCTTTCTCTCTTCCTCTATATATTTTCTATACCCCTACGATCTCTGGCTCTATTCCCCCACTCGCAAAGCGCACTGCATTGTTTGCACATTTCAGTTTTTGGCAGATATGGAAAAGTACCGAAAAGAATTGAATATTCAATTGCAATTTCAGGTTGTCAGCACACTCAACTTATCTACCTTATTATCTATCTCTGGCACACAGCAGCAGCACCTGATTCCACACTTAGAGAAAACACAGATCCCTTAAGGTTTCAATTGTTATATCTTGATTTAGAATTCAAAAAGAAAATATATTATGTATTATAAATACACTAAAAATAGTTCTGAAAATAAGAGAATTTATTTTGAAATGATGCACAAAAAGTGAAGTTTTGTCCTGCATACGTTTGGGACAAATCTGAGAGATGATTTCAAAGTGCAACTGATCACAACTTTTATCGCTTTTTTATTTAATTTCTTGCCTACCTCTGCGAATTATGTATATTTGCCGACAAAAGGGAGACACTAATGTGTTTTCTTATCTTTACTATTAGCTTGCTTTTCCGGAAAGAACTCCATTATCCAAACTTTATCGTGTGTTCATTTGCTTTAGAGGCGATTATGTCTGCTTGTCTGTGGAGAGTTTTTTGGTTAGTTTGCGTTTTTAAATCTGCCTAGTTTGAGAAGATTGTTTAGATTCTTTATCGATTAATTTTAACGTCTTAAGCTTTCATATTCTTTTCAGACACAGTTTTCCGTGCACAAGAAGTGGCTCCATCGCTGTGCACTATTCCCAGAAAGTCTTAATCTGTCTTTATGCAAATTGTAAATTGAACAGATGATGTCGAGGTACAGAAGGCATCATTGGGGGGACAGTGTTCAGTAATTTTGTCAGCCTTTAACTTTGAATCCCTTAATCTGTGCTGACGCAAGGCAGTGCCAAATGCATCGACAGTAACATGGATGGTCAACAAAAACATACATATACATATGTATATGTATGTACATATGTACATATGTACATACAAATGTATGTATAACAAATCCACCCTGTGGCAGTTTGTGTAGACCCGTAAATGTCAAAGTTGAATGCACAAAACAGAAGTAGATGAAAATGAAAAGTAAAACTGCACATAAAATCGAAATGGGAATGGGAATGGTAATGGCATTGGGAACGGGAATGATTTGGCACTTTCCTTGCCTTCCCGTTCGGTGCAACAGCATATGCTCGACATTAGCCGTTTGGCCTGCCTGCTTGTCCGTTGCATAAACTACTCCCCTGCCTCTCTGTCCTGCACGCTTTCGTCGCGTCTCGTTCCCATACGAAAGCGAAACATGAAAGCGAAATTTCTGGCACATATTTCACAAATGTGCACGACTGCAGACAACACGTCGCAGCGCGATGATTCATACCCTCTAAAAAGCCATCGCCAGAGAGAGAGAGAGAAAGCTTGCCTTGTCGTTCGACACCCATATATAGAACCAATGCGGGCGGAGAGGTTGCCCTGCACTTCACCTTCACCCCCGCGCACACAACCAAATGCTAGAGCAAAAGCTCTCTCTCTCTCTCTCTGGCACCGTTCTTCTCTCGCATTGTATACAAGCTCTCTCTCACACACACACACAAAAGTACACACTCGTACAGGCTTGGAATCCTTGTGTGGCAGCATTATTTCAAGTTCACTGTCAAGGTCACCTACTCTTGCCATGCGCTGCAGCCGCTCACGTGAGAAGGGTAAGGGGCAAATGTTGCAGCAGCAGCAGCAGCAGCAGCAGGAACAGCAGCTTTGCATGTCGCCGCTCCTCTACCTACACAGTGCTGGCTGAATGTATGTGCTCTTCCTTCTACTCCCCTAACCGAATTTTCATCACTATTTATTCCTCGCACTCGCCTCCCACACTCAAAATATATTGAGAGCTGCGCTTTCGATTCGCCAGCTCGTTCCAGTTTTTCCCCAAAGTATTGTGTATACACAATTTATAATAGATATCTAGACTCTCCCCGCTCAATACTCTCACATATGTATGTACATTGTACAAGTTCAGTCTCAGAGCAAGTGCAAATGCATGTACAAATTTGTATGTGTTCACTATAAAAACGAATAACTATCTATGGGTACTACCGATGGGTAAAGACAGTTCTGACCCCCCATTGAGCTAAGCTTAAGCTATTTTTGTTTTGGCTAGATATTTTTGGCAGGCATGAATCATGACTTATGTATAGTCATATTACTTTATTAGTTTTGTCACC
This sequence comes from Drosophila subobscura, assembly GCF_008121235.1. NCBI lineage: Eukaryota > Metazoa > Arthropoda > Insecta > Diptera > Drosophilidae > Drosophila > Drosophila subobscura. Next base: position 21,471,938 of record NC_048533.1, on the reverse strand, counting down.
ACTTTTCCTACTTTAAAGATGGAATATTTAATATAAATAGTGTCCAGAATTCAAATGTTTTATCCCCTCAAATTATATGAAACATCTTCATCATCTTATCCCTTGACCATCTTTAATTTTAATCTAACCAAATTACTTTTGAGCAACTTGTAACTGAATTTTCTTTTCCTCACAGTAATAATAAGATAAAAGTTTCGCACTTTGCTGCGCAGGCAAAGTGACCGCATACGAGCGAGTGCTACTGTAAATGTGCAATCCCTGTGTGTGTGGCTGCTCAGTATATGTATTTACATATGTGTGTAGGGGGGCTATGTGCTTGCAACTGTGTTGGTATATACATATGTACATATCTGTGTGCTCTGTGTATCTTCGTACCCTTTAAAGCGTTGCGATGCGCATGACATAAGATGCGCAGCAGCAGATGGGTAAATTATGAAAGGCCACAGCACACGGCATGCAATAACATCTGTTGCATATAGCCGAGGCAAGATATAGAACATACACACACACATCTATGCACACTATACATATGTACATATGTGTATGTATTTATGTACATGCAAACGCTGCAGTCAAGGCATTTAATTAAATTAAACAATTAAACAAACATGGCGGACTGTGCACTCTCTCCCTCGCCCATATATGTATGTATGTACATTGTACATTCTTGCGCCCCTAAACAAATTCAATTAAGAAATTAAAATCGAAGATAAAACGTACAGCAAAACGCAGAAATTATTTCACTAAAGAAAAAGGCGATACAGCGATAGAGACTGGAAAGGGTCGTCTGACATTGTATCAGCCAGTAGAAAATTGCAGCACACGCACATTTGTCAATCGCAATCGCATATACAACAGTATGTACATATGTACATTGTAAGTCGCTGTCATATGTACTATATGTATTATGTATGTATACTAAGTCAGTAAGCAAGCTAGGTAATGATTGTTGTTATGTGTTGCAAACGGCAGTTAGTCAATAAATGCGCTAATTATATACAATTCGCTGCCCCTAGTCCCAATCCCAATCCCAGTACCCAGCACACGAATACGAACCCAAAAGCCCCATTGCCCAACAGATACACACCACACAGAAAGTGCATATACAGTGGGCACTCCATGGAAGAAATATTTTCCGGAAACAAAATAGAATGAAAAAACAGAATGCAGTTTGGAAATCCAGTTCTAGGTGAACAAGATGGATAATACTTTGTAGCTTTGGTTATGGCTTACCCTAATGTTCCTTGTTCACCGATTATCCACTGTATAGGGGCAGTAACTAAGGCGCGGTCAGGGTAGACTGCACAACTTAAATTGCAAGTACATCATGTCAGCAAAGGGAAAGAAAGAGAGAAGAATGCGAGTGCGAGAGAGGGGATCATATCATTCCACATTGGTATAGGTCATACGAGAGAGAGAGCGAGAAAGAGCCTCGCCTCTCCCTCTGGCCCACACTCACTGCACTCTCTCCCTCTCACCCATTTCACTTGCCCATTCGCTTTTCTTCATTACATAACATCCTTGAACTTGAGCTCAGCTTCTCTTCCTCTTTTTTTGCGAGTTGTGTCTTTATTTTGTTTTTGGTTTTTGGCAGTGGGGACGGACGCGCTGCAGGCTCCTTTCTGCTCTTTCCGCTTTAGACTGTCTTCTCTCCCACTCTCTTCTTCTAGCTCCTTCTCGCTCTAGTCATCTTTCTCCCTCTCTTTTCCGCCTGCAGTGCCAGCCAACCCACACTTGTTCGTTTCATCTCTGTTTTCGTTTTGTAGAGCTTTCAGCTCTACAGACAGCCAGCAGCGTCGACATCGACAGCGACAGCTCTGCCACTTTCTGCTGGGCTGCGCGTTGGCATTGAAAGTGCGACAAGCAAGCTGCGAACAACGCTTCATTCCCCAGCAGCCCAACCAACCCCATCAGAAGAATTCTAACAAAAAAGCAAAACCAAAAACAAAAAGAACCCCAAGCAATTCCTTATTTGTTTGCTATAAATTGGACACGCAAATGACATCAACAGGGAAATTGAATTTGTCAAAATCAGCCAAATAATAACAATACAGAAATAATTGAGAAATCATTAATTAACCAATAATCAAACATGAGAAGTGCCTGTCAAATATGCATGTACAAAAATTAAAAAACTAATTAAAAATGATACCACGACATGTTCGAAATCGAACGCAATTAGAAGTGCATTTATTGTGTGTTTTTGCGGAAAGAAATACAAATGTAAATTAATTTCACAAAGCAAAATTCCAACCATTTTGATTACGTGCCGTGCCCAAAACATGTGAATTCTGGTTATATAAAGAAAGAAACAACAACAAAGATACGAAATAATTGTACCTACAAAAAAGGTAAATGTCAGTGAAAATGAAATGGAAATGGAAAGAATTGCATCATCAAAGTGGAATGGAATGATGGAGGGTAACTACTTTGCATCTGATGATCAAAGGTACGTTTAGATAAATATCTGATATTTTTTGCACTAGAAATTATACTTGATGTTTCAAAACCCCATTGTTATAAACATAAATTTAAGTAAATTAAAGCTGGATTTGGGAACTCCCTTCCTATTTTTCTAAATGCAGAGTAGAACATGCGATATTATGATTATTATGCACAAATACGTATGACAAATCCGTGTAAGCTCACTCTGAAATAAATATGTACACACACACACGTGACTGCAAAGATAAATACATATTTACATATGTACATGTACATATGAACAGGACTGGGAAAGCAGTTGCGTTTCTGCGCCTTCGTTTTCATTTTCAATGCTTTGAGTTGTAGGCTGGTTTGGGGGTCTACAGATGAAACGTGCGACAAAGAAACGTAAATACAAAAAAACCCCCTTGGTAAATATTCGTGCTAGCCTTTACAATCAGAATGAAGTCATTACATTATCTGAGAAATGGAATAGATTGAACTTTCCGAGTGGTAGTACTCGTGTAAAGTGATTTACCAATTGCAAAAAGTATCTGGATGTGGTGCTGCGCGATCAACGGGGATACGAATCTCACATATTTGGTGAAATTTGTTTTGTTTCGACTAGAAAAGCGTCGCAACAAAAACAGGAATTCGCGAAAAGCAAAAGTCATAACACAAGCACACTCACAAGTACATACATAGACGCAAAGATAAAAGTTTGTCGTAGGAAAGGAATGGAAGAGAGTGGCAAAAGCAAAGAAGAGAAGATAACTAATTTTCGTCAAGAAAAAAAGCTGAAAACTAATGTGCAACGTATGAGGGAAAAAAAGAACGTGGAGAATAAGGCTTTAATGAATGAAAGAATGGTAAGCAGCAGCGATACAGACAGAGAGAGAGAGAGCCAGAGAGAAACAGAGCCAATTGAAGGCCATGAAGTCATGTGGTTTGAGTGTAGGCAACGTCGGTGTGTGGGGCAGTAGGGCAAGCCAAAAGGTGGCAAGCAAAAGCGAAACAGCAACAGGAACAGCGGGATACAGCGGAGGCAGAACAAAATCAAAGAAGCAGGAACAGGAAAAAATGAAAAAACTTGACGAAACTTTTTGCAGCGTCAAAAAGAGAGACAGAGAGAGAGAGAGAGCGAGAGAGCGGCGCTCAAAAGCCAAACTAGAAAGATAGAAACTCTGCCGGCGCGCCGCCAGCAGAGGAAGGCCGCAACAGCGCGCCGCGAGAACTTTCCATGCGGCCTGTCAGACATTGCAGCGGCACCTTCAACCGATCGCAGGCGGTCCACAAACCCCACGACGACCCTCGGTAACAATACAATAAATAATACTACGCGTTCCGTGTTTTGCTGTGACGCATCAATATCCTGAAATCCCAAAGGCAACCCTCAGTTATCTAAAAACAAAGTGTTTGAGAAAAAAAAAGAGACAACAAAGCAAAACCAAACCGGAGAGTAACGTAACTGAGAGAAATGTGAGTAAAGTAAACGAAATTGCGTCGTAGTTAACATTTTTTCGACGGCGTCATCAAGAGGCCCGTTCGTTCCCGTTCCCCCCGACTCAGCCAACGCAAAACATTTTGTTTTGATTGCGGAAAATACAGTCAACAATTGCGAAGAGCAAAGTTGGCAAACACACACACATATGAGGAAGCTCTCTCCACTCTACACAAAAACACCCATACACTCCCCCCCACAATATAGCTCAGGCAGTTTTCTCCCAATCTTTTGTTGTTTTTTGTTTTTTTGCCCCCGGAATTTGCAGAAATATCAAAATTTATTTATAATATAAACAAAACGAATTAAGAAAAATAAAGAAAGAGAAAATAATTATTTGCAAAACCAAAACAAAGCATACAAGAACAGTTCCGAAATTTGGCAAAAGGGTATTATGATTCTGTGAAACTTTGCGAAAAAACTGGATGAAGTGCTTGTGAGTTGTGCCATTAAGTTTTACTGTTTTTCGACTTGTTTATTAAACGCTCCACATATTGCATCACACCTCCCATCCCATGCGTCTGAGCGTGGGACAAGTAAAAAATTCGGTTGAAATGTTGGGAGCGACACTTGGGACTAATGGAAATCAAAAGAAATTGCATTTTTAATGACTTTTAGTTGTATGTGCCACGCTATTTATGCATAAATATTGATAAATTAGCATGTAACGAAATCTACTATAACTACATGAATGTCGGATACTTCCAGGCTGCAAATATCAATCAATGCATTCATCTATCAGTCGATCCCTCTTCCTACATATCAATGTACATACATATATATCTCGTCAGGTTATTCGATATTCATTCATTCATGCAAATGAATGTGTGTTTATTCATAGAACTGCTTCCACTTTTTGTCAACATTCCATCCCATAGATTTCCCATTGCCTCACGTGTCAGAGCGAAGATCAAAGCCGCAATATTCATGCCCACATACTATTCATGACAGTGCATGTGTGCTTGTTGCTCAGATTAACAGCGGACACACGATCAGTAGAATGCGGTAAACAATTTTGTGAAATATAAAACTACAATTCACTCAAACAGTCATGCCACAAAATATTGCAATGTGATGCACTCAATCAAGACTCTGCCAGTCTCCTGGCCATACCAAGCAGGCCGCAGGGTTCCAATAATAAATAAATAACTGATATACCCTTTCAGGGGTGCTGAACGAATTATTATTATAGAAAATATGGAACTGCAATCTAATTTATCTAAATTTAGCAACACACACACGCTCATCGATGTGGATGAGTGAGTTTCAGAAATTCGTTTACGTAAGAGATTCGCCCCCAGCTCCACCGAACAGCCTCACAGCGAGAGAATACTCATTACGGAAGCAGGAAAAATGGGTTGTTGGATTAGGAAAACTCATCTTCATCATATTCTCGCTTTAATTGCCGAAAGAGAGAGAGAGAGAGAGTGGCGTCATCCTTCTGTTTGCGTGTTCATGGGATGGGATGGTTGTTGGGTGGCAGTCTAAATAAGGTTAGAGGAAGCTGATGCCTCGGCCCAGGTGTTCGTTGTATTACGTATGCATCGCGTAAGCTGCACTTCCCAAAATGTCAGTAAAAATATAGAGGGTATCGAGAGAGCGAGACATACATACATATGTACATGCAGACAGACTCATAGGCAAACAGACAAAACGCATTCACAAACACATGGCAGAAATAAAAGCGCTTTTGCTCTGTCGCCGTCAGCGCCAGCGTCGGCGGTAGCATCGCGTGCTTGTATGTGCCTCTGTGTGTGTGTGTGTATGTGTGTTTCAAGTTCAAGGTTAAGATACTAGTTGTACATACAGACCGGCCAGCCTCTTGCACAACGCGAGTGAGTGAGATAGTCATACGTAGCTTTCATAGTGCTGTGCTGTACCTGCATATGTGTGTGTGTTTGTTGTTGTGTGGAAACCAGTTTGGCACGTTTCTGTGCGAGAGCGAGACGGCCACACGTTTTATTTCGATTCGGTGCGAGAGCAGCAGCAGCAGAAACAGCCGACCCGCCGCCGTCAAACAAAGAGGAAGCAAAAGCAGAGGCAAAGCCAAAAGCAAAAAAAAAGCTTCAAACATGAAATGAAAGCAGTTGGCAGCGGAGTGGGCTGTGTGGAAGGGGGTGTGGAAGCCGGGCAAACATTGCACATAAAAAGCCGACCACTCTGATATGGCTATCTCGCTCCGGCCGACCGATAAAAGCGCAAAAGGCAGAAACAAAAACGTTCTTGCACCACACGCTTTGCCACACTTATTCGCACTTTTGTTTTTGCCTTTCAGTTTTATTATCTTTCGCACACACATGCAGGAAAGTACAACGCATATCTGTACATGTACGGTGGAGCTTTAATTGAATTGATGTTGAATGATTATTACTGAGTGGCGAATGCAATCATTCCAGCAACCCTCCTCACACCACCACCTCACCAGTCCCACCTGCCAAAGCAAAACTAGAATTTCTGTTGGCTATTTAATTAATCGCCTCCTTGTTCCTAAGTTAATTGAATTGTGGCTTTAGCAGAGAAAAGCAAACAACAAAAAAAAGCAACATGGATCACGCCACAGCTGAAACCGATCCTCTCCCATTCTGATCCCAAATATACCAAATCCGAACATCAAAATGGTTCCATTAATTCCTTTAACAGACAAAATTTCCATAGCTTTATTCACCAAAGTATTCTGGAAATATGCAGTTGTACTCTGGCCATATTTATGTAAATACTTTATGCACTACTACAAATTTTCCATTGCCAAATGCGAGCCATGTTTTATGGCCTCATAACACATTTGACTTAACTCATTTGCCCCCGCATAACTCATACTAGTTCCGAGTTCGTTGCACCAGTCTCAACGACCCGAACGATGGCCGTGTGCAATGCAATGCACTCGACAAGACCTTGGGGGCGAGTGAATTTCATGTAAAAATACTAGCAAGCGATTTTTCCCGATGTTTTGTTCACTAGGGTGATTCAGTATGATTCGCCAGAGAGCTGATGCGAGAAGAGAGAACATTTATAAAAGCGTGCACAGATTATTCATTAAACCCAACTTAATATATGTAGATACAAACACATTACACCAACTTTATTTGAAATAAATCGCTCGCTAGACCTCTACAATATCGACCATAACTTGAGTTGAGCCACGCCACTCAGGACTGCCAACAGTCAGCTGCAGCATGTAAGATCCGGTGGGGAATGGTGTCTTCTCCAGCATGGCATCATTCAGTATCATATTCGATACAATAACATCATGCTGAAAGCAGAAATCAATGCAAATTTCATGCTCTTCATTGAATTTGGGTACTCACATTGTAGGGGCAGCTATGATTAAGATTAGAGAAACTCGAAATTTGGCTGTGGCCTATGCCAAACGCGGGATAGCGTTTCGAATGTCGCATAAAATCACAAAAGTTTACAGTCAAATTGTATAGAAACGGTCGATAGCCATTGAATCTCCGATAAAGACTTGCATTTACCTAGAAGAGGAACGTTCATTTATACTTTGCTTCTTCCTCTTTGCGATTCCTCTATCGAATCACTCACCAGCACTTTCTTCACTGGCAGTTGATGGATCTTAACGTATATGTTGATGGCCACCAGGCCACGTCCAACCACCTTCAATTCGCATTGCTTAAACTCACAAAATGTTTTATCATAGCATTTGCACTTGATGTTTGTGGCTTTGAACAAGCCGTGTGCACCTTGAACAAAAATTATTAGAACCAAAACTATGCAGACTCTTGCGAGTACTTTTGATGATGTACTCATACTTCTAGATCTATTTGTCGACTGTTTTCCAGTTTTCCATACTTCATATAATGCCATTTGATTGATTTTAGAGTAGAAGTAATCACCAGCAATGCGGAACACACATTAATGAAATGTTAGAAAAATAATTATGTATTTGTTTTTGAAAATCGTTTTGACTCCATTGAATATATTGGCCAGTCCAATTTTATGTGGCTGTTGCATGTGCGCCACTCAAGCGTAGCGCCTCTCATGGTTCTGGCGCCGGCAAACACGTTACAGATACGATCTTGATAATAAGAGCTAATGATTTATGGATAGGATTTAAGGAAAGATTGGGTTCAACTGTGATTAAATGGGTTTCAAGTTTGCAAAAGTGGGATGGGACCGGGACAAAATCGGGTATAGAATAGGCGAGGCACATCGAGACTCCTCATATTTACGCCCTCTAACAAAATATACCAACAAATAGCCAGCTTCTGGCTAATCGATAATCTTATGGTGTTTTTGATGTTGCCATTTCAACAATGGAATTTTCAACAAAAAAATCCCTTTATTTATTTTTAGTGCGGGGCACTGCGTCAGCATGGAAATTTAATTAGCGACAGTTCAGTGCAGCTGAGCGGCTGGCTCAATCGCCATTCCCGTATGCGGGACGCGTTACTGGAGAGGAGGTTGGTGGGGCACACAAAACGATTTTGTTGATTTTTGCATGACGACAGCAAAAAGCAAGCGACGGGGAAACAATCGAAGTGCACCACAGAACCCACACTGCAGCGTGCGAAAGAGAGAGTGAGAGAGAGAGAGAGAGCAGGCGGACAAACAAATATGGCGCAGACCTGCGCACTCTCTGAGAAACTTGAACTTGAAAACCGGCAAACCGAGAGAGAGAAACAGTCCAGAGTGAGAGAGCACAGCAGGTATGTATGTTTGTATGTGAATGCAATTGATTAAGTAAAACAAAAACAAATGAAAGCAAAGCACCAGCTGAGAGGGAAGCCAGAGCGAGAGCGAGAGACACAGTTCTCCAGAGCTTTTCCTCTGGCATAGCTTTTGCGTGGGCGACTTAACGACACCGCGGCGCTGCTCCGCTGTCAGCGTCAGCGTCGGCATCGCTGTCGACGGCAGCCAACTGTTTGCTTTTTGCTGCTCTTGGCCTCCAACTGCTGCTGCCACTGCCACAGCCACAGCCGACTGTCGAATACTGTTGCATATTTTCGGGATACGACGGCAGGGGGACACCAGTATACACCTGTGCGAGCCCACGCCCCGCCTCCACATTTCACAGGCACGCTGCAGCTTCCGGATGCTGGCCGCCGAGTGGCGGCTTCCTTGCTGGCGCACGGGAACGGGCATTCCATTCAGTGACGGGCATGCCTCCGATGAGGTCAGCCAGAGTTCCGAGACTAAGTATGCGCTCAGTGCGCCCGCCCTTTATTCGAGTGAGTGTTCAGCCGTGTCCAAGTTCATTTTAAAGGCGCGTCGCCTAAATGCCTGAATCAGGTGTGGAAAATTGATTAGCAAAGCCTGAAAATAAACATCACAGGCAGTGCCTGCCCCACCACTGTCAGTGACAGGAGCGGTTGTGGGGGAGTGTGAACATAAAATCCGTGTGACGCAGGTTTTGGTGGCAAGCATATGGCAATTAAAATTGAATTATTAAGCAGATGAGTTTTACAGCAAAAGTCACCCACACACACTCTCCTTAGACACGCACACTAAGAAAGAGACAGAGAGAAAGAGCCCCTTGCAGTCTCTCTCTCTTTTTGGAATACATATGCAACACTTCCATATTTCCTGGATTGTTTGGTATTCTGAGCCTTGACCTTTCCACGCCCGTGCAGCAAACTGCGTAGGCAGCTCGTACACAAGAAAAAGCACACATATACACTTGTATATGTGCATATTCGTATGTATTGGTATGGTAGAAGTATATAAAACAACCCACAAGTCGGCTGGCAGCTGTTGGAGCCGAGCGCAATAGGTCGGAAACGGACGAAACAGTGGTCAAAAACCGATGGCAAAAATACCATTGAAATTTGGCAAAAAATAATACAAAATAAAACCATATTAAATCGGTTCATATCGATTATTTACAGCATTCCTTAACTGTGCTCATAGTCCCAAGTTTTAGTTTCAAAATGTTGTGAAATATGAACTACAAATAAGGAAAATCTAGTACAAATTGTGAAATTCAAGAGTTACTTACTTCTGCCCCATTTGCAATTGCATTTGTATGATTTATTGGAAATGCATGAATAATATACAAATATTCCATGCATAGTATAGGAAGTGCCTCCCAAAAGAACAAGAAACAGCAAGGACAGCAACCACATCGAGAGAGACGAGTTTGTGTCCGCGCTAAGCTTTTAGCTGAAAGCTTTTCCGTCTCTGTGCAACTGCCGCTGGGATACCACCCTGTGCTCGCTTTGAATATGGTGCAAGCAAGTGAACACAGCTGGTGGTATACCCAGTGGCCGTTCTGCAACAATGCAACAACAGAAAGAACAACAACAGCAGCAGAAGCAACGAGAACAACTTACAGGGTGAGTGATGCCAACAGTTGAATATTTCGTTTGGATTTTATTTTAAAATACAATTTTTGTTTCGCAAGTCCAATTTATCAACAGTTTTCGTTTCTTTTACTTTGTGTTTGATACATTTTTGGTTACTTAATTTTGCCATCCTAAAATGAAATTTCCTTAGCCATAAGCTTCAGTTTGATTCATTTAAACCCCTCCTTCAAAAAACCAAAGAAGGGTGAAAAAAACAACGATAAATTGGAATTTGAGTAAAATAATCTTAAGAGTTTTTTAAGCATCGTTTAAGAAAAATAATCAGTGAGAAAACAAAAATTGCATATGATTCTATTCAGCATCTTCTTGTTGCCCATTTATAATATTTCGTTTGGTTTCGTTACGAATTTTATTTAGATTTTACTGCAATTTGATTTGATTTTTACTGCTTTTACACACCACCTCTCTCTCTCCACACACATCCATCAGGGGGGCCTGCAACGCTCTGAAAACGCCTGAAAACATTAATTATGCCACACACACCAAAAGCAAGCCGTCCGTAGTAATGAGTGAAATTTTCAAAGCAGCGAAATCTCTGGCAGAAACAATTAAAAAGATGTTCATGCTGCAAATTGATTTGGTTTGTTATTTATATTTATTTCCCTCTCTCTTCTCTTGCCGTCCCCCGCTGCTGTTTTTTTTTTTCGCTGCTTTGGTTTTCTCCCAATCGCGTGGCGTGGCTGCAACTGCTGCAAAATGAAAACCATTTGGTTTGGCATTTTCTATTTTCGTTTCGCTTTGCCTTTTTGGCTCACTGACAATGTACGGATTGAGGAGGGAGTTACGGGGATTTGGGGTATGCGGTGGTGGGTGCCACGGGTGTGAATTGGCCATCTACTAGTGGGTTCTGGCTGTGGCAAAGCCAAAGGCAAGGCAAATGCAATGGCAAAGGCAAAGGCATGCTGGTGACATTATTTCGACATTTGTTGCAGCCACTTTTGTCACTTTGCATTTCAAATGACCGTCAATTATCCTTTGTCGACACTCTCCTGCTGGCTGCCCCACATCGCTCTGTCTCTTTCCCTGCCTCTGGTTGGTGCTTTTTTGGATGTGCTTCTTGGCGGACTGGGGACTGGGCCCCCATGAGGTCAAGGAAAACGAAATTGATTTTCTGCTCGAACACGTTTCTTCTTTGTCCCTCTCTCCACATCTACGAGTACGAGTATATATTGTGTGCATTTACTTTTTCACGTTATGCAATCGCTGCAGGTTTTTGTCAATGCAATGACTTTCTCGACACTGCCAAAGTGAGATGAAACAATCAAACAATTATCATATAGGGTGTACTTATAGCCAATCCCATTCCCAGCGGTTTGTGTGCATTTTGTTCGACGTGGCTGTCCAACCCGGATGACCTCATGACAGGTCTATGATGAAATACGTACGATATTCGCGTATAAAATGCCATCAAACTCAATAAAAAACGTAAAAAAAAAACCGCAATCAAGTTCCAGCTAACAGTTAAGTTAACTCGGTATTAAAGCTAGTTGCTATTCTTAGAAACGTGAGACAACAATAGCAAGTTTATTTTATGGGTTAAAGGTGGAATCAGTAGTTCATGGAAGAGCAAGATAAATAGGGGAAATAATTTGGAATATTTAGGAGACAATCCCTAGCAAGAGGAGTCTAAAATAAACAACATTTTGAGCCACTATTTGTCTATATTTTATCACAAAAATTCTCTACAGCTTCAGAAACGTTTTGCATCCCCAAACGAAATTCCTTTTTTTTTCTTTAGCGATAAAATCCTCTCACATCTTTAACCGCCACCCCAACAATTATTCTTTAATTTTATCGCTCCTCAGCTCGCTTTAAATCATTTAACACACAAATGTGTCAGATTAAATTAGTATCGAAATAATAATAGTAACAGGGGAGAGGGGTAGGGGTAGCCTAATCGCCACACGAAAGGCTTCGGGCCATGCATGACAAGATTAACAATTGCGATAGCCCAGCTGTTGGCTGTTGTGGCCTCAAACAAAATAATCGCCGTGGAAAACTGAATTTTCAATTTAAGGTTGACCTTAGAGAAAAATTTGATCGATAATTTCGCATAATTGGGTGGCTCTCTCGGCACAAAATACAAACTGTGACATGCACATAGAGAGGGAAAGAGAGAGAGAAACCCACACACAGAGGTACATAGTGAGAAATACATACCGAGACCTTGAACATTAACGCCCAATGCAAGCTGCAACTGCCATGAGGGAGAGAGACAAACTCGTGTGAGGGTGTGAGGGAGATGCAGTCACGGCACACTTTGGAGCTTGTGCGAGAGAGCGATAGATAAAAAGAGAGACAGCAACTGAGTGCATGTAAAAAGCTTTACCACAAAAGCACGCGCTCGCTCTTGCTCTCACGCTCCCGCTCTCTGTATCTTTCCGTGTCGCGTCGCTTCATGTGGGGATTGAGTGCCGAGTGTTAGCTTTTGAACGGAATCGAAGCAGCTGACAGTTGAGCTTCAGCATTAGACCAAGTAGTTTGACTTTTTAGTTTTTTCGAAACGCGAAACGAAATGAAAAGTTTGCCGACAAGTGTGTGCGTGTGCGTGTCCATGTGTTCTGTCTCTCTGTGTGTGTGTGTGTTGCTGTTGTGGCAGCTGGTTCTGCTGCTGCTGCATTTGCAGCGGCGTTGCAGCGAGAGCAGACCGTACAGAAATACATTCCGCCCTGCATTTAGTATATTTCACCTTAGAGCGTCTTTGGTCTGCCACACACACACACACACACACACTAGAAACCCTCTCCACACACACACACTCACCGCACACCGTCTCAAAAAGCGCTGCAAGTTTCTTTCATTCACGTCCGCGTGGTGGCCATCAAAACGGAAAGCAAAGCAAAGGAAAGCATTGTCGTCGGTTCGCGTCGCGTTGCAGCGCATCGTTCGGCTAAAAAGAAAATCGGCCTAAAATTGTAACAGTTTTCCTTTTGCAACGAAAAGCCAAAAAATAACGCTGCAGTCGTCGTTGCTGCAGTCGACGCTGCCGCTGCCGCTGCCGCTAACGTTGTGGGGCCTGCCGCTGGCTGCGGCCGCTGTCGGCTGCTGGCCTGCTCCCGGCCAGCGTCAGTGTTCATTTCCCCATCGAGTCGGCCACACACGGGCAGGAGGCGGCGGCCAACACTGAGGCAGGTGTCCAGCGGCAGGTGTCGACGGTCGGAGGACAGACACAGGCGCATCCGAGAGTCAGTTGTGGATTTCGTTAGCTGATTTGGCGGATTTGAGCACGGATTTGGAGCTCCTCCACAGCTGTTTGTTTCTCCCCCCACACCCCACTCCATAGTTTTCTTTTGAGTTTTCCCCGCAAGTGTTTTTCTTTGTGTGTTTGTTTCCCTTGGTTTTGCGATTGCATGGGATTGCATAAACCAACAGCAACATTTTCGGTTTTCGTATACGTAACATCATTTCAGTTCAGTTCAGTTCAGTTCAGTTGGGAGAGCTACGGCACGCCAGGGCAAGGCACGGCACGGCAAGGCACATCTGCTCTGCAATTGCATTATAATTTGTTGTAGTACTTCCCTGGGCATTATGCAATTGCAATGGCAACAGAAACAACAACAGCTGCAACACACACACAAAGTTGTTAGAGAGACACCCTGTAATTGCCACAGCACGAAACAATGCCAATGCAATGTGAACAATATTACGGGGGACCCACACACACTCATCAGCCATAGATACAGATACACACACTCATAAATAGCCCACACTCGGGCGTCTGGCCTGGCAATTTGTTTAAAACAATCAACGGCCACTGTGCGGCCTTCCATCTCTTTCGTACGCTGCACTCTCGTGCGGTGTTGCTGAATGTTTTAAATTTAGTTTTTCTGCACTCGCTTGTAACCCAAATTTCTGGCAAGTCTTCTCTTTTTTTGCTGGCACATTCACTCGTTTGCGTATTACGTAGATTTTTATATAAGATGCAGCAACATTTTGGTCAAACAATGTCAGGCAATGGGGTGACAGAGAAAGGGTTGCACAGAGACAGGGTCACAGCGGTACAGAGGCAGCGAGAGCGATGAGAGACAATGGGGTACACCTGAAGTTAATTGCACACGAAAACTGGGGATTTAATTTCCCAAGTGAAACAGAGTCTTGGCTCAATTAAAGCACAGCTTTGACAGGCGGCGGCATAACATGAAAGGCAAACACTCGAAAAAAAATCTACAACAAGCTATAAAATAACAATTATAGCAGGAAAGACAGAGAGAGACAGAGACATGCACTTGCAATTTGAGAGATTCAAAGCAACAAAAACAAACCACACACACACAGCCACGTAATCACTTGACCTTGCACGGTTTTTTTTTGCAATACAAACAAAAACAGAGATACAATATACATATAACACATAGCTAGATACAATTCAAACATGTGTAGAGAGAGCGAGCTAACAGCCAATTGCAATATTTTCGTGTAAAAATAACGAACAGAACGGACTTTTATATAAGGCCCCACAAACACACACCGAGACTCTGTGGGAAAACTGCAGGCGTGTGGGTGTCTGTGTGTCCATGTGGGTGATGAAATGACTGCAATGCCTCTGCCATGAGGTCGATTTTTAGTAGAGGCAAAAACACTCACTTTGACATGTGTGTAGGTATATTTATACGAGTAGTGCGCGGGGGGGGGATGTATGACTGAAAAAATGCATTTGACACAGAAAACAGCAGCAGAGCAAAGCAAACGGAAACATCCAACAGAGCAGACATAGTCATAGCCAAAGGAAAATGTATTTCAATGATTCAGCTAATGCCCTAAATAATGAGTATCTCACAAATATTTAATAATTCACGACAATCGCCAATAGCCGCTGATTGATTTGTTGGAACTACATTTCGCGCGTCGCCAAAAACCAGTTTAAGGCCTTCAACTTCAAGCTAGAAAAGCTATAGAAAAATGTTAGCCAAAAGCCAACAACAACTTTGATATATGCAAGAGAAATCTCCGCACAGAATACACAGAGTCCAAAAGTTGTCTTCTCCCTAGAAAAGTTTTTCCAAACAAAAAGCAAAATATATTTAGCATATCAAATTTTGTTAGCTATGCCGTTGGACTTTGTGGTCTGCTCTTTTTGTTTAAATTATATTCGGTATACGCAAAACTTGAGCATATATTTTATATATGTACATATTCAGCAACATCTTGTCAGTTCGCTGCTACAAATTTGCATTTGGAATTTGAACTTTAACTGATATCAGCAGCAGCAGCCAGACCAGACAGAATCCCAAAACATTTTTAGCCTAAAGCAATTACTCGACTGTCATGAGCAGATATCGTTATGACATCATTGCCGGCGTCATTTAGTGATGGATCGTTAGCTAAATACAAGCTGCATATGTACAAATTATGTATACATAAACGTACGTACGCAGGTTAGTCAGCATTTTATTTGGAGGATGCTGAAATAATCTCTAAAATGTACGAGACGAGTTTATGGCTGATAAGCCTGTCTGGCATTCCTCTAGCTTTTGCTTTTGTCTCTTTTTGTTGTATGAATCACGTGTTTCGATTCGAAAGTTTCAAAGTATTTAAATATAGGTACATAAACGCTCGCTCTTTAGAATGTCTTTTGATATTTGCGGCTGTTTTGTGGCGACCTTCAGCCCGGGCCGCAAGGTCATATGTGCGGAGATTCCGTTGCAGCAGCCACTGCAAAAATCATTCCAAATGGAGGTCAATCTCGACCCGCTGCAGTGCGACTCCCCCTCGTCCTTCACAGCCAGCAAAACAGTTATGTAAAGAAGGAAGTGGGTCAGTGTTATGACCTAGTTTCTCAGTGGGTGGTTTGGGGAATACCCACCACCACCACCACCCATTGACATTTCCATGCACAGCTTCAAGCTCATTCGCTTACCCATCCTCGGGTGCTGTTTGATTAGTTTGAAATGTGTTTTTGGCACCTTCAATAATTACAGCTGGATGGGCCGCAGCCGCTGCCGCTGCCGCTGCCGGGCTATTGATTTTGAAGTCGGTGCAGTTATGCGCTTTGTGTGTGTTTGTGCATATAGTATATCCAACCTAGATAGCTTTGGCATGGCCCAAGAGTGTACGACTAAAAGTATCTATCGCACAGGCATGCAGTTCGCGAGCTTAGCCAAGGAGCCAAAAATAAAGATTATTTTTTGGCTCTGAGCCAATATGGCAATGCACATTTGCAAGGGATGAAAAGGCGGGTTGGATGGGCGGAGGGTATGTGCTGCAGGGTAAAATGAAAAGTGAAATGTTGCCATGCAAAGTGGAAGGCAGAAGAGCAGCCCCAACCATCCATCTATATCTATATGTGGTCTATATATATAGAGGGAGAGAACTGACATTTATTAGTTTGCAAAGTCGAGAAGTGCTCTATAAATATGGCCAAAATGCACTCAAATGACAAAATTTATGGCCAACTGCATAACTCATCTATTGCCCACCTCTGACCCAATCGCTTCCCTCCCCCCCAACTACCCTAGCCGTGAATGCATTGCGCACTTGTGTGTCACTTTGCTTTGCCACTTATTACATCACCGAGAAGGCAAGAACCGACACGACACGGATAGACTTTTGCTTGAGGCCTTTACCGATTTGGGTCAACCTCTGAGCCTGCCAACAAATCTTCACAGACACAGACAAACACACCCACAGACACTCTTTGATATGAGGTTTTGTCGATGAGTCCTAGTCGAAGTCACTTTTTGTTGTTCTTGGCCAAACAAAAGTTCTTTAAACTGCAAGAGGGGTGGTGAAAGTTAGACAGAAACATTAAAGATTTATGTGTGTCAGGGCGGAGTTTTATTCAGCTTAATTTCCCTTTTGCTTTTCATTGGTTGTTCCACTCTCTATCTATCGGATAAAACATTCTCTTTTTGTTCTCCAACGCAAATCCCCAGTTGATCTTTCGCTCATTAGCTATCACGCCTTTGGCGCATGAGTCAGTTTTGTTGTTGTCTTTAATTTTAGACAAAATTCCACATAAAACCAAAAGAAACAAAAACATATACCGCCTTATGCTGCTGGCATCAGTCGTCATTAGTTTGCTGCGTCAATTGTTTTTATTTATAAATGCCGCAAAGGCACGTAAATGGCGCTAGAATACATGAAATTCCTTTTTTCCAGCTAATCACGAGCACGTAATCACGGCTGTTGGCTGTTGCTAAGCGCTTCATGCGCTCACTTGAAGTAGTCGAAAAATCATTCATAAAATTGTGTGAAATGAAATATTTTGCCGGTCAGACAGACAGACACAAGGGTTGCTCTGTCTGTCTGTCTTCATGTCTGCTAGTTGTTGTTTTCCCTCTGTCTGCAGATAGCGCACGGAATGGCAAACATTCCGCCTTTTTGGCATTACGTATACGCAGCGTTCTCCATGCGATATGATTTTCTTCGCTGTATTTTTGCGCGTTCCTCAGACTATTGCGTGTGCGCGCGCGTTCGTTAGCTTCTATAGCTACAGATATATACATATAAGTATATATATATTGTATATTTCACTGGTTGTGTGTGTGTGTGTCTGTTTAGCAGATAATAAGTGCCAGAGTCAGCGTGTGCGTGTTGGTGACTCGCTCGCGCTGATCATGCGACCCACCAAATTGTTTGAAAAAAGGGGGAAACACGTTCTCTCTAATGAATACTTTTCATTGAGTGTGTGTGGAACCTTGCTTCTTCGCTGTTACAACACAAAAAGGGGCATCCCAACTTCTGTTTCTCTTTCCCAAAATTGTTCTAGTGTCTGTCGCTTGTTTTGCATTTCGCATTTGCAATTGCCAAATCTATTTTTTTTGGCCAAGTCAAAGTGTAATTTATTTAAGTAGCGCTATGGGCCACTTCCGGTGACGACAACACTTCTCCGAAAACTTTGTTGGCAGTCGCAGGCGGGCAGGCAGGCAGGCAGGCAGCTTTGATGACCCAGATAGTGGAAACGTAAACGTGTTGGCCAACACACATACAGAGGGAGGGGGGGCAGGCACACGGGTTGGATTCATAAAGTGCTAATGAAAAATGCTCAGCATTTGCCTAATGAAATTATAACTGAACCACTAAGTGCGCCATAAAGAGGGAAAGAAGAAGCGTTGGGAAGAGGAATAGGAATAGGAGTAGGGGTGGAGCAGGAATGTTTTCGGGGCAGTTTAGAAATTGTTCGGTGGCACTCGTGGGCCAGGTCGAGCATGTAGCCCATTTAACGCACATGGAAACAAAACCCAAACCAAAACAAGCACATGGAACCGCATTTCGTTGCTTTATTCAGTTAACGCTTTTTAAGCTCATGAGCTAGCTTTTCATTTATCAATACACCAAAGCGCACAGCACACAGGCACACACCCACACACACAGCGACAGTAATGAACAATAATTTATTTAATTGACCGAGCTCTTGTTCTTTCGAAATTAGAACACACAAACACCAACACACAGAGAGAGAGAGAGACTCTCGCACGCGATTAAAAACTAAATGGTTTACACATAGTATTATGAATTTTTATAAGCGGAAACTTTTTTTTATTGGCTGTCTCTGTCGTACATTTAATCCCACTCGCGCCACAGATGACGCATCACGCATACGCAGCAACAGTAGCAGCAGCAGCGTGTTGCAAGCAAACATGGTTTCAACAGTGTTTTTCTGTTACTTTTCCCGTCCAAGCAATATGGATTTTATTCTCTAATTTGCTGATTTTCTTTGTTAGCTTTTCGGTTGCGTTTCTTTTTTTGTGATTTCGCTGTCTACTTTTTATTTATTTTTCGTTAATTTGCGCCCAATGTCTGCTGAATGTTTGGCCTCGTTTTGGATTTTATTTTGCCACACCCCGAGTCAGAGTCAAATGCAGCCATGCAAGTCGAGATCGAAGGCTGGCTGCGTTTTGGCAGAATACAAAACGAATCTTTGCTCCAAATAACATTTGGCACTGTTTGGATGGGCAGTAGGAGTCCCCCACACACAGACTGAGAGTTTCCCCTTAGTTCCCCCCTCGTTTAGGCGTTGTCTGCACTCTGCTGCGTTTCAGTTTATAATCGTCTTTCCTATCTTATCTTCTGGGCAGGCAAGCGGTACGGTACGGTGCGAGGTTCGATGTGGGGAGCACATTTCATGATTTTACTTTGTTAATTTCCGCATGGATTTTACCGGTGACTGATGGGGCCCGAACATGCTTAGTGGGCAAACTGATGCCAGAACAAACGACATTTTGTGACATACAAATGACTTGTATAACCGATCACCGATCGCCAATCAGCGATCCGCATCGACCCACTTTCCACACCAATACCAAGACAATCATAAACCCCAGCTGCCATTATCGGCTCCGCACCTTGGCACCTGCGATTGCTTATCACTCATATTCGAGAGGTCTGACATGGCTTACATTTTCGGGTGGAGCTGATCGCACAGAAATCGCTGCTGGTTCATTGCACCTTCTCGTTTCTCGTTACTCCCCCCCAACATGTTCAGCTTTATTCTGCATGAGTTCTGAGTTTTGGTTTAGTTATGAAAGATTCCTCTTTGGTTGATGTTTTCTGTTTGGTACGTCCCTCGTTTGTTTCCCTTTCTTTTGTGTTGTTCTGCCAAATCCAGTAACAGCTGCAGGAAAATCCACTGACTGCCCGAAACGCTGCCGCACGGCTCTCTGTACGCGATGTCGCGACCGCGACGGGCTCAAACAAATCGATTAAACGATACACCGATCAACGATAAACGATTAACTGAACATAGCAAAGCATCCTTTAAATGTTTTGGGTTGCGTGTCAGGAGTGCATTTGCACTGAAACATTCTGAAGCTTGTAAATGCACTATCTGGTACGACATTCCAGAACGTACAATCTTCCCGAATGCAAGACAAATGCGAATAACTAAATCAAATTATATGCAATTTTTGTGATAGTGTGAAACAATTTCTCAAAACTGATTTACTTAAATTATTTTTACCTAGAACTTAAATAAGCTACTGTAAGATTTACACATTTATTTGTAAGAGATTTAATGCAATAAATAAATGAAATTAAATACAAAAACTAATTGTCTTCCATGAAGAACTTTTTTATTATGAATATATATTCTCGTTTATACTTTGTGGTTTTATTTTACCCCAGGGGACTTTCCATTTAGCGAGCAACCAACTGAAGATCATCTATAGAGATAGCTCCATATTCATACTATAGCCTTCATCTCCGAACAGCTTGAACTACGACTCTTAGTCGAGCTTTCGATGACCTTGAATACTCCAACTCTAATTGGAGCTGCTAGCCATAATTAACATAATAACCTCACTTTTAAGCAGGTCTTGGCATGTGGCATTGAACCTAAAATATATATAAATAGGGACAATCTAAATTGTATGTTTTATTGAGCATGGCTGGGAATTAGTTTAAACTAATCCCTCCCTATAGTATACCAAACATAATCTCCATTTGAACGGCTCGATAACTAAAAGCTAATATTGCATATTTTACAGCGAACGCAGCAAGAGCTTTCGGCGAAAATCGAAAGAACACGCAACGTAGCATAAAAAGCAGCATAGAGGGAAATCCCCCAAAACGACAGCCAACCAACCCAACAACCAATCCGTCCCGCCCGTGCACCACAAGCTACCCAACACCAGCCAAAAGATGGCGTGCCGAAAAGCTTCGCAACGCACCGAAGCGGGTGAGAGGAAAGAAAGAGATTTTCGGTGTTTATCAGTGTTTCATGTAAATGTTTTTTATATACCCTTTCCCACGTTCAGTTTGAATGCTCAGTTGTACCACGAATCCAATCAATCCACCCAACAACCATCCCAAAATGAACGAAATTCAAAATCAAAACCAGCAAATTCAATTGGCTATGCGCTTTGGCAGTGTGGTTAGCTGGTTGTGTAGCCAAAATATTGCCTTTGACCATTCACAGCCACTATCTTCACTGCCGCCGCGACAAGCCATTACAACGTTAAGCAGCATAAGCAAGGAAACCAACGGATTCGTCGGATTTAAATAAGTGCATCACCCAACTGCTGCATGGCATGGAGATTTTTGCGGCGAATTCAACAATGTGTGGAAGTCATGCGGCATAAGAGATGGCAGCGGAACGGATTACACGGACACGAAAGAACACGCACGGAAGCGGCAATATATATATCAAGTATTTAGATATTTGTTTCCTTTTTTGGTTGATTCACGCAGCGGAGATTTGCAGCAAGGTCCAAGGTGCTGCTTGGAGAAACATACAGCCATGTTATCATCCAAGTAGCAAAAAGTCGTCACGCATTTATAACATAACTAACACCTCCTGAAGCTGTAGAGAAACTAATGAATAAAATTGCACAAATGGAAAATCCAACAAAGCACTTCAAAAGATAACCCAAATTCAGTGCACCCCCATTAGAATGTTCCAAAGTGGTCCTATTTGACCTTAGCCATTTGTTTGTTCATCTAAAAGTGTTTTCATATAGGACCTCGTTGGAAAAACTCCAACATAATAAAAAGAACTGTAGCCAGACACATAAAAAAACTCATAAAAATTCGCATGGGTTTTGTTTGATGTTTTGTTGTTGTTGGTTTTATGTATATATAAATTTTAATTTAATAAAATTTACTTGCTATATTTCTATTCTTTATAAGTTCATCCTCATATAAATAATAATTTTAAATCGCACATTTTTTTTTCTCATTAAATTTATATTATTATGTTTTTTTGTGTTTATGTTTTTATGCAGTTTTTGTTTGTTTTTTACTCGTATTTAATCTGAATTACACAACATTACTTTTTATTTAGCATTAGCTTTATCTTTATCTGTACCGTTATGTTAACCATTATCTCCTTCTTCAGATGAATGTTAAAATGTTTTGTTTTTTTGATTTTCTTACATATTATTGACACTGTTCCTCAAATAAATGGAACAATTCCATTCTTCTGTTTCGTTTCTGCTTCTGCTTATATTTTCCGGTTGTTTTTTGCTTTTTCTTCTTAGATGGGTTTGCATTCTAGTTTATGTTTATGTTTTCTGTGTTTTGCTTTACATTTATTTTTGCTGGTTGCTTGCTGTTTTTGCTTCAACCAATTTAAATTATTTTGGTGGCTCCTATTTCGTATGTTTTGCCACTTCATGTAGATTGTGTTTAATGTTCGGCGCTGTTTTTGTGGTTGTGGTTGCTTGGTGTTTAAATAATTTAAGAGTATTCAATAGAGGACTAAGTTAGTATACGCGTTGTAGGTTTGGCAACTAAATTATAAGTATGTATATTCATAAAACAAAATCAAAATTCAATGCATTATCTCTCAAAATGTTCTTTTGCATGAGCGAGCGAGCGCGTGCATGAGTGTATGTATATTCGTGAGTGTGTGTATGTGTGTATGTTAATAATAGTGAATAAATACAACATTATACAAATAAGAGAGGATTTTTCTATGTTGTAACGCACAAAAGGAAACAATAAAACGCTGCAAAAGCACAATTCAAAACACTTTTCTTGCAAGCACTCGCCTCCAAATTCGCTTCTTTGCTTGGAGGGTGGTTCGTTCGCTGGTTAGCAATAGCAATTTACACTTGTAAACTAAACAATAATAATACAAAGAAATTATGTTTAAAAAAAAATGAAAAAAACATCTGGGCGATTTAGTGGTTTGATCGCACGAATTATACACAAAAAACAGAATGAACTTAACATAATAATTTAACTGAAAACAGAAAATTGCAATTATATTGTTCTCCTTCTTAACAATTACAATATGCATACAACTAGAGACTTTTCAAGCAGACGTGAGTGGGGCGCTTTAGAAGCACAATCTCCGCCGGCTTTCAATGGATTTGTTTTTCCTTTTGCAAAAACTACGCTAATTGCCTGGATTAGAGTTTAAGTTTTAGTTACATGATTAAATTTGCCTTTTGTCTCGATTCGATTCAATTCGTTTCGCATGATTACAATTGCTTTTGAATTTGTTGAATATTTTCGTACATAAATATAATTCATTTTTCATTTTTGATTGTTGAAAGTAAAAACTTTCAATTTAAATTATAAGCCTAGCCATGAATTTTATTTAGTAATTCTTTTGTGTATAATTCGAACTGTGTGTGTGTGGGGTTTGTATGTATGTGTGGGTGTTTATGTGTGTGTGTTAGTATATGCTGTTACAATTATTACATATCTCATGTATATTTAATTTATGATTTCCTTTTTTAGTTACTCATTTAGTTTCTCTTCTCGAACATGTTAGTAGCGGATCTTGTTTGCCTAATGGATGTTGTTTTTGTGATTGTTCTTGTTCTTTTTGTTGTTGTTTCAGTGTCTGTTGTTGTTGCGGTTGTTCGGTAATGAGAAGGCGGCGACGACTTTAACGATATAAACATGAATATTTATTCCTCTGCCCCGCTGCGCTTTCAGCATCGTTTCGGTTACGCGAACGATGTGCCATTTGTGTGTTGTTCGTGATTTTCCATTTCTCCGCCTAGGACGTGCCATTGACCAGACCTTCCTTCTTGATGTTCTCCGTCAGCTGCTGTTGCTGCTGCTGTGGGCCGACCTGCTGATCCGTGTGATTGTTGCTGCGGTTTTTGTTGTTGCGGCGAGGTTTGGACTGCTGCTGCAGTGGCGCTATTTGCTGCTGCTGCTGCAACTGCTGCGCTGCCTGGGGCTGCGATGGTTGCTGCTGCGGCACCTGCTGCTGCGGCTGTGTGCCCGCCTGCTGTTTGTCGCTATTACGCGATGGATCCTTGGGCTTGCTCGTACCGCTGGCCGTGTTCGCATTGCCAATGCTGCTCTGTTTGCTGTTTTCCCCGGCGGCATTCAGCGACGCCTTGCCCGGCTGCGCCGGAGTCTGCTGTGGCAGCTGTTGCGCCTGCTGCTGCTGCTGCTGTGGTTTGACGCTGTTGTTGGCCACCGCACCGTTTGCTGTCAGATCGAAAGTATCCAAGAGATTACATCATGGGAAGGATTAGCATCGAGCTTTACTTACTGTTGCTGGGACCATTGTTGCTCTTCTGCTTTCTGCGCCTCCTCGAGCTGCCCTCATACGACGAGTTGCTGTCTGCTGCGAACAAAATGGAAGAAGATGATTTGTTACAAAATAAACATTAAATTTGAACCAACTAATTGGTTAATTGTTTCATTGAACCTACCCCGCTCCACGCTGCTCACTTCGCGCGTCTCTCGCACCTCCTCGGTGTGATTGTGGTGCTGATAGTCTCTGCCATTCTGCTGCTCGTTGCGTGGCGGCCGGCGGTTGATGCCACCGCCGCGACGGTTGTTGCCGGCGCCACGATAATTGCCAGTGCCCTCACCGGCGCTGCCACCACGATCGTTGTTGTAGCCTCGCTGGTCGCGCTGATGGTCACCGCGGGAGTTGTAGTCGTCCTCGTCGCGTCGATTGTTGTGATAACGCTGGTTGAGGCCGCCATTGCCACCCGGACCGCCGCCACCGCGTCCACGTCCTCGACCGCGCTGGCCGCCACCACCGCCGCGCATCGAGCGCACCGACTCAATATCGCTGCTGTAGCCGCGCTCGGAGCGCCTTGAGACGGGGAAGCTTGTTGTGGAGCCCATGGAGGATTCCTGTATGGCTCGCAGCTGCTGATCGATTTCCATTTTCTCCTGGCGCAGCTGTTCCACTTCCTGGCAGCATAATTTTGAGTGAATATCAAACAGCCACAGTCACAGTCATGCGAGACACTCACCTTCAGATGCGACAGATGATACTCCAGCAGCACTTTGGCATTCGCAATGCTCTCCACGGTGCCAATGAACACAAAGGGTACATGCGCCGGCGCACGTGGGATGTTCTGATCCTGTTCGTCATCGCCAGCGATCTGTGTGTGGATCGACGAAGGGCGGGAGGGACAGATTAGGCCTGGGGCTCTATGCTAGCGTACAATACTCACAGCACTCACCTTGATTCGAAACACGCCGCTCTTGTCCACAATCTCCTGTATGATGCGACCATTCTTGCCGATTACCTTGCCCACCAGCTCCCTGGGCACCTGAAAGAACTCCTCGGCATACTCGAGCATGGCGCGTGCCCGCTGCACTGACTCCTCGGTCTCGCCACTGATCTTAAATGTGCAGGACTTCTCCTCCAGCTCGATATTGGTGACGCCGACCAGCGTGCGTGCCGCCTGTATATTCGAGCCATGCGAACCAATGGCCAGGCCCATGAGATCGTCGCGCACTCGGAATTCCTCAACATAATTTCTGCAAAACATTTATCAGTGTGAGAAAACAGAGTCAAATGTGTGCTTGCAAGGCAAAACTTACCCACGGCTCATCAGTTTAGTCGTTTCGAGCTGACGTGCAGCTTCTTCAGTCCTTTTCAAGAGCATAACCTGAAGGAGAACAAACAATTAGCAGAAGTTCAAAGAGAAGAGAATGTGTGTTGAAGCTCACCTTCTGTGAGAGATTACGAAAATGCATATCCTTGAGCATGCTGGCGCGCTTCTGAGTGTGCTCCCATTTTGAAAGTACAATCAGGGCGGTTAGGTCGCGGTTGTAGTTGCAGACGCCAGCATCGATTGTGCGCTGAAACTCCTTGTGTATGCCATCCTTCTGGGCTCTGAAAATGGAACACTTATAGTTTAATATATTTGCTTTGACATGACTGCGATGTTAACTCACTCTTCGCGCAACTCTTCGGGCACGGGCAGCGTGAATTGGTAGAACGACTTGGCTGTGATTGGGGGATTTGAGTTTTTGGCGCGCAGTCGTCCCAGTTCACAGATCTCGGTGTAGGGCGTCTCGAAACCAATGTAGGCCACTGCACAGATGTCCGCTTTGAGCATTTTGATGATGGCCACCCACCAGCCGCAGGTCTCGCGCTCATTTGTGCGCGTAAACACCTCCACCTCCATGCCCTCCTCAAAGGTGGGCGCCGCCACCTCAACGGTCTCCTCTGGCGGCAGGCGTACGCTCACAAACGGATACTTCCTCACTTCGGTCACGCTGAAATCGGTTCAACAATCGGTTGGTTGGTTGGTTGGTTGGTGGAGGCCAAAAGAAATCTCATTTATATAAATTGCATTTCCCAAATTATGAAAAAGAATCTGCAGACAGGTGTTTGCCATCGGCAGCAGGCAACCACGCAGCATCAGCAGCTGCCTTGGCAGAGGGCCAAGCGAGAGCAAACAGCAACAGCAGCAGCAGCAGCACCAACTGTGAGAACAAGAACCACTGTGGGGGTGGTCGGCAGTGCGTATCCCTAGACCCGCCACGAGACACAGATCTCAGATCGGAAATGCCACACAGACAACGGACAGGATAGTGGTGCAACTAAATTTAGATCCAGCTGCCGCTCAGCTGAAGCTGCGCCGATGGAAGGTGGAGGACAACAACGAAATGAAACCCAAAAAACCGAACAACTTTCGTTCCAAAAATGTCACAAGAAATGCAGTGCTTAAAGAAGTGAGAAAGCACAAGGAAAAATATGCCATGCATAACGATATTTGTATACACTTTCTGCAAGGAATTTCCCTCGAAAGTATCTTTTAACCAGAGATCTTTCTGCGTTGCTAATCCCCCCTTACCTCCTTTTCCTAACTGCTCTAGCGTCACAAACTGCATCAAGGAAGCCTCATAATCAGATTGAAAATAAATAAATATATATAAATCGTTTCTTTCCGCGGTTAAAAATAGTTTAAAATAGCGGCAGCAGCGACGCTGCTTAGTGGCATTTGTCGCTCGCACTTGACAGTTCTGGCAGAGACGGCCTGGCCTGCCGTACGCCGCTTTCCTCCCGCCTTCTGCACACACTACACAGTTATTGCCTTTGAAAAGCTGTCAGAGTGGGGCGGACAGTGGTGGACAATCGTGTGGATCGCCTTGGACAGTCTGTCTGTCTGTCTGTATCTGTCGTCAGTCAGCAGTTTGTCGCCGCCAAGGAGCCTGCAGCGGCGTTTAACAAATTGCGACAAATTAAACATTTGCCAGACTGCAGGGAATGGTCAAAACCAGGAGCAGGGCAGAGCAGCATACGCGCAAATGATGCGTGGTCGGCGACATCTCTAATTTCTAATTTCGATGCCAAAAAGGCGACCCTCAGTGTCGTTGTTGTTCCTGTTGTTGCTCTGATTGTTTTAATTGTTGCAAATTAGTTGGAAAATACATTTTATAAAATTTCGCTCAAGCATTCGCACTCAGTTGGAGTTGTTTTTTGACATTAACTTACCCATCCACATCCACAAAGATGCCATCATCGGCCACAGCTGTCACATGGCCCTGTTTTTGTTGCGTTTGCATTTGCAGGTGTTGTTGTTGCATTGACGTAGCCGGGAATGAAGGAAAAACAACAGCGTCGACGACACAGGACGGGCAGCGCACGAGGAAAAACATAGAGAAAAATGTGTGTCATTAATGTGGCCTATGCCTATGTTATTTTTCATTTAGCTATATAAATATAAATGATATTTTTATGAAGGTACCGCCCAAAGGTATTCAAAATATAAGAACGCAAAATGCAGATGCGGATAAGGCAGCCACCAAGTGCCCCTCTATATCTGGAAGTTTAGCTCGTAAATTGCCAGAGCTCCATGCATGAGCTTTGCTGACGAAGATCTTTTATATTATCTCGAATCTGCTGGATCATCGATCATCAATGGAGTTCTGCCTCCCATCACGCAAAGTATCAAATTTGTTTGTTTACGAATCAACGGAGCCAAAGGCAGAAGGCCGCAAAATTTAATTGGCGTAGAGTTGCAAAGTTTCGAAAATTAAATTTGCAAACTCAAACTAAAATCAATCGCACTTCTCTTGCTATAGAAAGGGGGAAATCCATCAAATTCGAGTATGACCAACTCGCGTCAAACGGGGCAGCGCAGTAAACAGCGCTGCTAACGCTAACACCCCCACGCTGCGCGGCAAGCAGCGGCGTCTGCGTCGCTGTGCACTGGTGTGCGTGGTGAGGCGGCGATGATGTCGAGAGACTCCACTCAACAAATGTTGCAGGCTATTTATAGAAATAAAGCTAAAAATCACTAAATTAGAAACTGAGGCGGTCGCCGCCATGGGGCAGGGCGTCCGAAACTCCCTCTCCACACGGGGAACAGACACTATCCCGCCCACCCACTGGGGCGAGGGGCTCACCTTGTAGTAGGCGCCATTTTCGAGCCGAACTTCCACCAATAGATCTTCCATGCTGCTGCTCCTGATGGTACCACTAGTGAAGCAGTGCTTGGGCTTATCCACTTATTCTGATGTCCTTCCCGACTGCTCCTCCTCCAGCACTCTCACGCACGGCTTGTTCTAGCCGAATGCAGTTTGCTGTGTTCCCGTTTCCCGCTTCTTCTTGTTGTGGTTGCCTTTCGGGGTGACGGGGGTTCGTGACGGTGTCAGTGACAGTTCTCGGTTGCAGATGAATAAATTCTTGAATTTTATCCTCTCCTCTCCTTTTAACAATTCCTTCTGCTGGATGCTTCAACTACTTTGTAATCAGTCTTTTCGCTTGCTTTTGCGGAGGTTCCTGAAATCGAATACAATTAGCAGAGGAGCGCAACAATTAAAACAGAATTTGATGGATATTTTGATTGTAAACACATATTGACAAATGCCGCATGATAGAGAGCAGTGGCGCATTGGCAATCAAAAAGTTTTTGAAGTTATTTTGGGCTAAACAAAATGCAGCGACGTCGGCAGAACAGCACGCTTTTGCCGGCAGCGCGGCGGCGGAGTGCTTCCTCTTCCTCTTTGTCTTTCTTTTGTGTGTCTTCCACACCACCTTAAAAAAGCGTGTGCGGCGCGCTCTCCCTCTCACACACACACACCACCACCGCGGCAGAGCAGCAGCCGCCGCCGAAATGTTTCGCTCGCTCGTTCGTTCACACTGATGAGCACGCTTTTCCAATAAGAATTCCACACACACTCACACAAACACACGAGAACGCACCGCACACACCCCTCCACGGCACATGCCGATTTTACATATCAAATTTACACACAATTCCACTCCAAAACTGGAACTGATACCCTGGGATGGCGGTGTAAATTCTATTTTACTATTTTATCACTTCGTTGCGTAGCCGTTTTTCATCTTTCAACTGCTCCCGCTCCCTTTTGCCTACACACATTCATATTCGCCGCAGCCGCTGCTTCTGCTTCTACTTCTGCCGCCGCCGTCGCCTACCGCTGTGCAAAATTTTTTCGCTTTTCGGTTCTTGCTCAATTTTCGAAATGCCAAAAGCGCCTGCAATACGACAAATGCTGTAAAGATTTGTTAACTTACGGCTGCCCGGCACTTGTATCCTTTGATTTCGACTTGCAAATCACTTTCAATGTAGCTACAAACTTTTGAAAATAGAAATATAACGCGTGCAGTGCTGCTTCAAATTTTTTTTCGGCTGCGCTGCGTTCTCTTCGTTTTTGCTTTACACCTCTTTCGCAGCGTTTGCATGTGACCAAAAACGAAATTTTGTAAAAATACCACACAAAATGCACACTGTCAGTGTGACAGTAAACTCAAAAAAAGGTCAAAACCGGATATAACTTATCGCACAAATATATCGATACCTTAAAGAAATCAGTCGATACATCGGTTGGATTTTGAAATCAAAGCGGGTTTTTAAATAAAGCGAAGGACAATGAGGGAAGCAAGGAAATGTTCTATTGACGACCATGCTGATACTGGACACCTAAGTAGTGCCTCGCCTTTAAGATCGTATTGATTATTAAATTCCTGATCTTGTTGGTCCTTCCGTCTGCCGGTGATCTTGTTTTGATTGACTTTAACAATAGTTGCTCACTCTGCTGCCCATATTTAACATCTTAATTGAATTGTTCGCCCACTGGCGATCACATGAAATCACATGTTCTCCGTTCTGCGCACTTCAATTGATTTCAATTCGATTTTAATTTGCAGAAATTGCCATTTGGCGCCACCGATTGACACTTGTTCAACAAACCCAGAGCCGGACCTCTTACAGACACATTCTCGTTGGCCCTTTGCCGCTTAATGTAATTGTAACGACTTTTGAGGTCAATCATTTGCACAATTTGTCACATGGGCTGGGAGTGGGGTGGTGGGGTTCATTCATGGGCGCCCACCCCACGCCCAATCCAATCGCGTGACGTTGCCGGGCCGTTAGTCAACGCGCTTGTTGTGTGTTGTTTGTGTGTATTTTCGCTATTCATAAAATGCATTCACACACTCGGCTGATGGTGAATGCCTGATAAAAGTACGCTAGTAAAAGGTGCAGTGGTGTGCTGTCTATTTATAACCCCATTATATCTGTGTTCTAGGGGGTGGTGCGCTGAATATTTGGGATCGGGTCGCAAGAAACACACAAAACGAAAGACCTGCGCTCGAAAACATGCAATTTCGCTATTTGTTTGGTGACTCTACCCATACATCAAAGTGCAACATTTTCATGGCCTTAAACCATATTGGAACCATTAAATCTCTAAGGACCTGCTAGATAGATATCTGCTACTGGCTTCCTATGAACAAACACAGCTGGCATATGGGGATGTCAATCAAATGTGCATTTTTATTCTCCTCAAAAAGTTATCAGAAGTTTGTAAAATCATTTTTGTTTGGAAAGTAAAACCATCAGCTTTGGCCAGCCTTGACGTGGATCGTTCAGCTCTGATGCTCGTGTGGTCCTGTTTAATCGGTAATTGAAGAGAAGAGAAACGGAATTATCCACAGATAGAAGTTGGCAGGTAGATTATTATTATTATTACACTAAAGTCAATTATTTTAGCTGCTGTTTTGCCGACCTTAAAAGCCCATCAGCCATGTTTTGCAGTGGCCCTCCAGGGTATCAAGATCTGTGTTTCTGATAGTCATAAATTGCCATTCGCGCTGACAGTAATTACTGTCAAGAGGCGATTTGTTGCGGAAATGCATTCAGATTTTCCCTCTCACTTGCCCTTAGAAATCCACACACACCCACTAATCCGTCTGTCGCACTCTCCTCTCACTCTCTTTCTCTCTATCTGCCTGCCTCCTTCTGCAGCTGCCGTTTGACATTGACTTTTGTTCTGCCTTTTGGCACATTAACTGCACACTCTAATGACGTTGACGTCGAATGGTCAACAAAAGACAGCAACATTAGCGACGACAGCAGCTGTGGCTCTGCCCTCTCACTTGCTCGCACACGGCACTGCAATTGCTTTCAACAAGAATTTGTCTGTCAATTAGCATTTGTCTCTCAACTCGGTGCGGTTCTCCCCTGCACACTCTCTCTTTCGCTTTCTCTCTCACAAAATGCATATGGGTGCAACAATTGGGCACTTAATTAATATTAATTCTAATTCCAATTCCAATTCAATTAAAATTTATGCTCAAAAGTGTGTCAAAATGATTTGCTTGATCTTGACATTTGTGTGATAAAACGCCAACGTCATTTCCTGTGCTGCGCTTTGCTCCCTCTTTCTCTCTCTCTCTGCTTTACATCTGCTCTGCAGGTGTGTCTGTGTGGGTGGGGGAGAGCGTGCGACGTGTGCCATTTCTACGCTCTCAGCTGTCAGTCAGCTCTCATTTATGTTCGGCTACATTTTACAGTTGTTGAAAGACGCGAATGACTTTAGCTGTTAAAATGTCCCGTAAAATAAAACATTATTTTACCGTTAGTAAAGTGTTTAAAAATTACGCAAATGTTGGCTTCAGGATTTTTTAATTATTCACACCCTCACGCACCCGACAAGCAAGAAAAGTAGCAAACAACTTTGCAGAAATAAACAAACGAATCACCGAACCACGTACCACACCGTATGCAAAATATATTACAGGCTTACGCATGGCTTTCTACCTGCAGCATTCAAGCGAAATCTTAGCAACGGTATCCCCTAGTCGAAATCCCGCCTAGACCCTAAGCCCTAAAGCATTTTCTACCTGCTTATCAATTAATCAGCTTCTAAACCGCGACGCTGCCTCCGTCGTTGACTGCGAAGCTTGACGCCAGCTTCGGTTCGGGGACTGCAATTTTGTGTCGTCGCCTCGTCTCGCCGTCGCTTCGGCTGATTTAGCTATTGCATCGCCGCTGCTGTTACTGTTGCCTGCTGTCTGCTGTTGCTTCGGTGTGGGTTAGTTGTCGTTCTCGGGCAACCCGTAAAAATCTGCTCCATTTTATTGTCAATTTTTTCGGGCGAGAGCGGAAAACGGAAAACCGAAAACCCAAAAAGAAAGAGCACACCAACCTGAGTATACTCGTACGAGTAGTATATCGTTTGCCATAACTCAATTCAATTCGCTCGCCTGTTGGGTGTGTGAGTGCACATGACTATGTCGCATGGGTGTGTGTGTCAGTGTGTGTGGGAGAGTGGGTGTGTGCCAGTGTGTGTGTGTGCAGTGCCCCGATGCTCGCATCGCTTTTCAGTAATCATTCTGTGCCTGACCGCTGCGGGTTCTTTTCTTCGCCGCCCACCCCGAGGTTCCGTTATAAAAGACGCGTGCCGTTCCACACTTTGATGGAGTTCTCATCGAGACCGCAAAGGTTCAGTGTCCTGCCTGGCAGCCTCTAAACAAAACATTAAAAAAAATATAATCCAAAATAATTCAAAGTGAAACTAAAATAGCTGAAAGTGTGTCATTGAAAGAGCATTTAAAGTGATATTACTGCAATAATATTTTAAACAATCCAAAACCAGGGAAAATGCACATCGTTACCTTCTCTATACTGGGTAAATTTCTAACAATTTCAATTATAATTTTAATTCTAATTTTCATTTCTTGTGTGCTAAACACACCTGTGAGCCAGTCAAAAGGGAATTGAATGGAGTCGTACTTCTCACGGCAGTGATTAAACATACGAGTTAAATGCCTCAAAATAGAACCCGACTTCCCTTCAAATTGGTGTTCCAATCGGCAAATTGCATTGATTGCATTCTTCTACCACTGGACATCGAAAATGTCACGTCTTGGGTTTAGATTTTGATGGCATACCAAAAGTTCCACATTCAGAGACCCACAAATTGTCGCTGCCATTCCTGCCATTTGTTCTGTAATTACTTTTGATCATTTGAGTTGATAAGATGCCAGCCACAGAGATAGACCTGTACAAATATACCTTTTATGCTTGACAATAGATCGTAGACTCGCATGTGGAATCCTAAACTAGGCGAAGCGCTGATTGCCAGAGGAAAAACATAGACAGATCAGCTGGGTGCCTCAGTTGTATTTCATAACATTCAAAGTCGCTTTGCCGCTTGTCATGTTGATTAGGAAACTCTTTGCTTACAATCAGAATATGAATCATGATACCCAAAGTCAGGTGAATCATCAGCAAATAGGTCAGGAACCTGGGCAGATAGGTTTACTCAACCCATCGATGGTGTTTATTATGATATTTATGCTATAAAAAAGATAAACGTAGATTACTAGACTTATTCAGGTGTTCATTCAGCTAAGTAATGCCAAAGATATTTGGCAAAATCTGTGTCATACCCTTCATGTAATTCCATCAAATTTGGGGATTTTTCCCCGTCATGATTAATGTTGCGCTTGTTCCAATCATTCCAACATAAAACACAGAGCCCATCAAAACACTAAGCCCATGCCTGCCATACATTCTACAGCACTCCAGAGCACTTGAGAAGAGAAGTACTTTGGACATGGATCACGCGCCCGAACAGATATCAGAATAAGCGGCAATCTATTGCCGACTTGTTTGGAAAAATACCCATTTAATTCGCTTAACACCCGATAGATAGCTAGCAGAGACAACGACACATCACAGCGGTCAGACAGCCCGTACGCTGGGGTCACTGGAAGTTAAATATTTGTAGAGCACGCCGGGGAGTGTGTAAATTTATAGCTGGTGCGGAAAAACTGCTGACCTAATCGAGATAATCGAAAGCTGGGCCATAAAGTAGTTTCAAGAACGCATCGATAAGACGTGCATAGACTGTAGAATTACCACTTTGATTAGCGAATCTGAAGAGAGAGAAGAAAGTGCGAGCTGAGGCAATGAATATTAAACGATTAACTGGCAATTAACAACATTCGTTTTATGGATCTGTGAGCGCTTCGATTAAGCCTAATCGATCCACTAAAGCACAATAACAAGGCGCCAGAGTTGAGCACTGCTCCACCCTATCGCTCCCTCATATATATGTTTTTTTTGGGCTGTGCCTCAGTTAGCCTCTGATTAGCTGCGATTTTGTGCCAAAGATATATGACACTCATATGTCGGCGAGTGATTAAATGTGTATAAATATATTTGCTACTTCATGCCATTGATTCTGGCTGCTGTTGTTTCGACTCTGATTAGGGCTACCCCTGCTTCGGTGTGACGTGGGTACGACTCTGTGTACACTCCCTCCTCCCGTTGGGTTTCATTCACTGCAGCCACTGAAGCGTTCTGCCTGGGTCTCTTCTTTGTCCGGCTGAACGAAAGGGAAACTGCAATTTCGCTTTCGTGATAGCCACTCCAATACTGTATGCTGATGATGCGACTGAACTTTGGTTTACAAAGATCTTTGGCCTGTGCGGCAGACGGCACTCACTATCTCCGCTATTTGTTTTCAACACTTTAATCAACTTCCTTTTGCAGTCTTCCCCAAGCATGCACAAAGTCCAGTAAACTGGCAAACTCTCATGAATGGAAAGTTTTCCAGCCTACAATCGATCATCCAAGCGCCAAGCCCTAAAGCAATCACAGCAACAGTTTATGGTAACCAATCCAGACAAACGTCACAATGTTGTAGCAATTCATAAAAGCCCAAAATCTGGCTATCTGATTAGGCATTCTCTGTGAATTCTTTGAGTGCTCTCAGCTGGAGTCACCCGGCAACAGATTAGATTATTTTCTGTATTACATTGGAGGGCCTGGAATTTCTTTGGGCTGTTGGAAGAAGCTTCTTAATATCCAATAGAGCACTCCCAATCAATTCCAATTGTCTTTATTCACATGACCTGCGGCTTATCAGAGAGCTTATCAGAGTCTTCACACGCCTCCCTATGTGACGATAAAATGACAATAGAATATAAAACTCTGCGCACTCCCGAAATTTTTTATCGTTGGTTGGAATATATCTTTGATTATTGCGCACAGTAAAACCTTTATAAAGTTAGTCTGGAAAATCACTGAGTGCTCTAACAGGGGGAGATCTCAATACCGCCAGTGATTTGACACAAATTCCACACAGAGAACGAGCCACAGTCTTTATCGCCGCTGCTGAGCCATGCGAAATCATTTCAATTATATTTTTTGAGCTGACACGGCCGAAAATGCGACAATAAACAGCCGAGACAAGTCAGGGTAACACAGCCACTTGACGACCGATCCGACAGAGTGCAACATGATGCAGAATTCTGTTTCTATTCCAGTCTCGAGTGGCAGAGATAATCGCGCTCGCACTCATAGATTGAGATATTTTCACTTGACGCTCGCTCGGCATTTCCCATTTCCACTGGCCGGTTGTTTGTTTTGTGCTGATTTTCACATGATTATCCGTCATTTGCATTGCCCGTATGCAATTACAGTTTTGTTAACTTTTACACCCCGAGGTTCTCAAATTACAGAACACCATTCGACTATTCCCATTATCGGCTATCAAAGTTTTATCCGCTCAAATGTAATTGTCCGTGCTTTGAGGGGGCTTTGCATGTTGCAACAAAAATTTAATTGCCGTTTAAATTGTTGCTCGACATTTGTGGCGTGTCAGCCGCAGGGGAGGGAAGGGGAAACACTTCGGAAGCGATCAAGATGCAGTGATTCTTTCAACAGTTCCCAGTTCTGGCGTTTGCATCAGAAAAAATGTTATATAACCGCATGAGTCTTGTGATCATTTCTTCGTTAAAATTTCATTGCTTTATAATCCATCATTCACTGCAAAATCACTCAAATCTCTAAGTACACTCTGGCTGGCCACCATGTGCTCGCAAATATATTAAAAAATCATTAAAGTCTCGCGCTACAGACTAGAATAGATTCGAAATGAAATATTATTAGGTTCTGTCTAATCGCAAAACAAATGGCATAACTTGGAAATCTTTTCCCTCGCA
Organism: Drosophila subobscura; assembly: GCF_008121235.1. Taxonomy (NCBI): domain Eukaryota; kingdom Metazoa; phylum Arthropoda; class Insecta; order Diptera; family Drosophilidae; genus Drosophila; species Drosophila subobscura. The sequence continues at coordinate 21,435,826 of NC_048533.1, read as the reverse complement.
ACCCATTGCGTCACAGGAGGGCGACCCAAGAGGCAAAACATCAGCCGATGAACACGTTCCTCCCCACTGGCAAAAAGTTTATTAATAATATTTAAACATAGCTACATATAGTACTCAACTTTCACAGCTGCCGTTGTCGTTTGTCGCTTGCAGTGAAAAACTTGCAAAATTGTCAAACAGTGAGCATAAATTTGCCAAAGATTAAAGACAGAACCGGACAATAAATTAACAGTCCGTTTTTTGCGGACTTTTTATGAACCCATTAATGCTGGTTATGTCTTAATAAACACATATATTTGATCGCACAGATCACGGATCACCGAGTGCTGCAGAGTTATGCTGATGGATCAGCGCTTTTTAAATACCCAAATGGATCGTAAAAATTTGCTCCGACCGCACGCATAAAATTTAGTTGATATTTTGATGTGCAGATGTCAAAATGCTTTTAGCCACAAAACAAGGAGAAAGCCACAGCGGCAGTCGAGAGAAAAAACCACCAGAAAATAAATGATTTTGGTCCAATTGTTGTGCAGGTTAATGAAACATTTATGCCATCGGCAACAGCAGTTGATTGAAATAATATAATCCCGTTTATATATATATAGAGATATACCCACCAAATCATAAATTTCCTGTGTATTTTTAGCTGAATTCAAATTCAAGTGCAAGGTGCTGCCTGTCGTCTGCTGACGCTGCCAAAACAATATATAGATTGACCCTCTGTCGCCTCTGTCCGTCCGCTCTCTCTTTGCTCTTTTTTACTCGTACTTTATGGCCCCCATCAGCAGACAAGACCAGAGCAGACCCAGTGCAGTGTTTTAGTGTGTTTCGGCCCTGAGCATTTCGTTGACATTGCGAGTGTCGGTCAAGTTGAAGTTTACACGTTTTTGTTAATTGTTGCCATTAGCAACGTTTGTGCGTATACTTGATATTTATGTGGCTACTTTTCTTGCATTGCAGTTTGCTGCTCGCTGGGCCTGAGCTGGGCCAACGACTGGTCCTATCCGGACTTGGAAAACAATAAGGATGCGCGTAAGTAATGCCAATCTGCAAGCCATTCAAGTTTATTTGCTAAAATTACTTAATCAACGCTCAGAGTGCCCCCGTTTTGTGTGTGTTTTGTCTGGGGAGTAGGTTACTCTCGAGCCATTTCCCATTGTCAAGTGCTTTGCATAGACACAGAGACATTAGCGGTCTATGTGTATGACATATATTTATTCATTTTTGTGTGTGTCCCGGGTCGGGTCACTTAACGTACACGCTCCGGGCTTGAGTTTGTGAGGCTTAGTTAAATTGCGCCAAATTGCTGGGCATGCAAATTGGACAGAGTGCGAGTATGCGAGAATATATATCGTGAATGATGTTCAATTTGGGCTCAACAAAATTCCGCGAAATACCGAATTTCGGGTTAAAGTTATTTTCAATTGTATAAAGTTTGATTTATGAGCATTTAATTTCTAATAAAAATTGCCAGAAATTTTAATAATGGAAATTGATTTGCAAGAAATTTAAATGTTCCCTTTCTCTTCCTCTCTGCAGCATTTCCCAGTTGGGGCGGTCTGTGCGACAGTGGCAAGAGACAGAGTCCCATCAATCTGGAGGCCAAGTGGGCACTCAGGGGCAAGTTTGATGAGCTAAAGTTCGAGAACTACGACGATGAGCAGAAAAATCTGGAAATGGTCAACAATGGGCATTCAGGTGAGTTAATTATAGTAACTAGATTAGTTCCCTTACTGAAATTCCCTTTCTTGTAGTACAAATCGATGACTTTGATGATGAGCTGGTGCTGCAAGGTGGCGGCCTGGGGCATGAGTACGAGTTGGAGCAAATCCACTTGCATTGGTGGTCGGAGCACACCATCAACAGCGTGCGCTACCCACTGGAAGTGCACATGGTGCACCGCAACAGGCTGTATCCCAACATGACGATGGCCACCAGCTTTAAGGATGGCATCGTGGTCGTCGGTGTGCTCTTTCACGTTTCCAACACGCCCAACGAGGCCATTGCCAGCATCATCAAGAACCTGGAGGATGTGCAGGCCTACAGTCGCTTGAACAAGCCCGTGACGGTGGCCAATTCCATGGCGGTGGGCGATCTAATGCCACAGACTCTGGGCAACTACTACACCTATGCTGGCTCCCTGACCACGCCCTCGTGTGCCGAGTCGGTCATTTGGATTGTGCTCACCGAGACGCTGCCCGTGACACTGGAGCAGGTCGATGAGTTCAAGAAGATCGAGTACTCAAGCGGCAAGCAGCTGCGCAACAATTACAGATTCCTGCAGGCCGTTAACAATCGAGTTGTGGTGCTGGTCGAGTCCGATCATCGTTCAGGCGGCGCAGCCGGACGCACGGCATCTTTCGGCCTCATCCTGCTGCTCGCAATGGCGGCACAGAAGCTGCTCCTGTAGATGCAGCCTGGAGCTGAGTGCTGAGAGATGAGTGATGATGCGGAGCAGCAGCCATAGACATACTCGTACCAAAGAATGCACTGAGGACACTCCTCGGTGTAGCTACAACGAATTTCTTGTAAAGTTATCCATGACAGGGAGAAGATGCAGGGAGTTAAATGTTACAAATAAAATACTCATTAGTTTGTAAATGCCGAACAAGTCAGCTAGTCAGCTTATGTTAGAGTGCAAAGTTCACCAATCGCAATAAAACCAAAACATTTTACACACTCGCAGTCGCAATTCCTTCGATTCTTGTTAACTGGAATGTCGAACGAGACTTGAAAGTGGCAGCCGCTCGCCTGTAGCCCATTTATTCCGCTGAAAGTTCAAACTGACCAGTAAACCTTTATGGCCATTTTGTGTCCCAAAATAGACGGTGAGCCATTATGTTACGCTGAATATATTAGTTAATCACAAGACCACAGGCATAGTACTCGTATTTTATGGCTCATTTCGGTCAGTGTGATTCCTGGAGGGACTCTCGTGGCTTATGGCCAAATATAATTCGAAAAAATCACTGATAATGGGTATCGTCAACTGACCAATTGCGTTCCCTGATAACACTAATTGATATTGCAACGATGCTAAATCACCACAACAACAACTGCTGCTAGCAGCGGTTTTTTTATATCACCTTTTATGACCTGTGTCGTCGGTCGAGGAATTTGATTTGGACTTATGGTGTGCTGACCACCACCAACCACACTTCATCATCGTTCTTCATTGTGAAATGACACTTGGACGCACTTAATGTGATTGGTGCCGCAGTTATTGATGGGACACAGTAATCACTATAAACTGCACATGCACAGTCCGAAAAGCAATCTTATCTATCCGTATATATGGGAACCCAAAGGGAGGTAAAGCAATCAGAGTACTTGGACAATAGAAAATGATTTTAAAAGTCTGTTTTTAGAGTGCTACAATGGCTATTAAATACGAGAACTTAAAGAGGAATATTGTCAATATTTGCCCAGTTTGAGCGGAACTTTGTACAGTCAACAAATTACAGGGGAAATAAAAAATAAAAAAAGAAGAAAAAGAGAGCTACAAGATTATCTAATGAAGCATTTCCAGATTTTCATAGTTTAAATTTCTGTGTGCACATAAAAAATATAAAAACATTCTCCAGGCCTATGTTTCACACTTTACGCAGCAATTTCTTAGTCCTGCTCCGGCATGGAATATAATTCCCGCACATTATTAGCACAGTCCAAGTCTTAGTCCATCGGGGAATATTGAAATGGCGCCTTGTAATAATTCAATCTTATGCTTCCAATTAATTTCAGCAAATGTTAATCTAGATACCATAATCTAAAGTACTCCTAACTAATCGTTGGCCCCAATCAGATTATTTTTTCAATTTCGTATTCCTTTAAAACAAGTGCTTCTAACTAATCGTTGGCGCAGATCAGATAGGGACGGAGATTTTTTGGTTTTCTTTTGTTAAATTTCATTCCTAAACTGAATAAATTGATAGCATTATCACAAATTGAGACCAGCAAACGTACATATATTTTTAAGAAGACTGCTCGCGGTCTGCCCATATTTATTTATTTATTCCCTGAACTTATTGTGTTACTTTTAATCATTTTTCTGAGCAGCATTTGAATAATGATGACACAAAACATGATTTACGAGTGTATTATTCTTATCAATAAATGTTTCACAGTCAAATATTCAATTTCTGTTGCATACTTTTTGGAAAAATAAATGGCTTAATAATGTTTTGAATGCCTTACGATTAAATCTCTTTATATTAATAATATAAAATAAAAAATATTTAATATTTGAGTGAGAATGTGTTCTCATTGGGCTAACAGATTGACAGGAAGTCGTGAACAAGTGTGTGGAAACCGAGAGATCTAAGGAGAAGATCTTCATTATCACAGATCCACAAAAACAGACTTGTTGGGGTTATATTGACAAATATGGAGTCCAGAAGAAACCATTTAGCTGGGACCTGGCCAAAGTTCACCTTGTTGTCAAGGGGTTGTCCGATAAGGGGCAGCAAATTTGCCACAATCCCCTCCCTTCGAGCATTCGAGACGCATTCCTTTCCCGGTAGAGGCCGCCTCGCTGATAAATAAATGTAAAAAATACATTTCCTATCCACAAAAATGATAGTTTCATGTGGGGCATACTTTTGGGGCTTTTTGTTCAAGTGGAAAACAAAGTTTGAGCGGATCGGAAAAATTTATAAATATTTTGTCAGGCCTTGAGAAACTTGTCAAAATATTTCAGCCTTAAAATGAATAACTTAAGGCTTCTTGTTATCATCGCAATTCCACTGGCATGTGTGGAAGCTGAAGAGAATTGGCTGGATTTGGAACACTCCACGATAGGGAATCTGTGTAAGCTGCCAGGCCTCTCTCTCTCTTTTATTTGGTGTACAATTTGAAGCTTTAACTTGTAGCTGAAAGTGATTGGCCGGGTGTATGTAACACCGGCCATAAGCAGAGTCCCATCGAACTGAACGAGGCTTATGCCACAAACGGACCAACGAAGTTGCATATATTGAACGATACCGTGGAGCAGCCACATCTGGCACTGCTCTACAATGGCTATGTGGGTGCGTCTGTCATAGAAATTAACTCCTTCCTTCTTCATCCTCGGTGACAAATTCTTTCCAGTGATTTTGCACAACTTCACCCAGTTCCGTGAGCTGGTCTATGTGGCAGAGCAGATTCACTTCCATTGCGGCGCAGAGCATGTGCTGGAGAATGCCCGTCATGACATGGAGGTGCAAATCGTGTTCCGCCTGGAGTCGGCGGCCAGTCTGAAGGAGGCTTTCAACCAGACAAAGGGTTTGGTTATTGTGAGCGTCGTCTTTGCGGTCTCCTATGTGCGCAGCCGTGCCATGGCCGCCATTGTGGACACGCTGCGTGGTCAGCCCTTGGTGAATGAATCCACATGGAAGATCAACGAAATTAACTCAATATTTCTGATGCGGGAGCTGTACGGTGACATTGGAGCCTACTATCAGTATCGAGGCTCCCTGACAGTGCCTGGATGTGGGGAGAATGTCGAGTGGATTGTCAAGGCCAAGGTGCAGACACTGACACGGGATCAGGTGGGTTTTTTTCCTCCTGTCATTTAACTTTGATGTAACTCTTTTCCTTAGATGGAGCTATCGGGAGCTGCAGGATGCCAATACGCGGCAGGTTTTCTACTTTGCAGAAAGTAGCGCAAACAATATTCGAGTGTGCTGGATATGTGTAGGGTTTATTTATATATTTTTGAATGGCGCCAACATTTTTTAGAGCTGAAGAAAATGCGTAAAATAATTGTTTGTACTATTATCTGACGCCTTAGAGAGAGTATTTAGTTACATTCAAATAAAATGCAAAGCATTTTCACAGTTTACAACATTTAATGACTATATTTTGGCTTTTTATCTATTCTCATCCAAGTTTCTTCTTTCTTTAGCTTGCATTCGCTCCAACCATTAATCAAAAGTACTCACACCCGCTCATGCGACACTCATCCTCATAGATGATGGCAAATCAACTGACAACCATCTTTACCATATCCATCCCCACTCATTTGTCTAAAATATATGCCTGAGCCCATGTTAAAACTGTCAGCTTAAGCCCCGGCAAAGACAATGCCGCAACGAATTCATGCCACAAACAACAATCGCTTTATTTTTTGTGTATGCAAAAATATTTGGCTGTGAGTGCAAGATGTCCCATAATTAATTTTGACTCCATTTTAGGCCAATAATCAAAAATGCATTTGTTATGTTTTTGTTTTTTTTTGCGCGCCGATAGGCCTCGAAGGGGCGTTTAGCGCCCCATCAAATGTTGGACTGATGGATTTAGATGGGGACTTGGATGCGGATTCGTGGTCGTAGACGAAGTTCGTTTCGGTTGCTAATGCTATGCGTAGAAATGGACAAAGGCCAATGTCAAAATCTCACATTGGTGTGAATTAATAAATTATTAAAATAGTTTTGTTACGCAAAATCATAATTTGTGTGTGTGCGTGTGCCGTCAACATTCACTTTTGTGCACCGAGTGTTTTGCATTTAATTTACTGGATGGGCATTTTAGCAACAAATTTTGGATTTGCATAAAATATGCAAAGTGCGGCAACGCTTGACACTCATTAATCAGGGGTCACAGACACTACCACGTTATTTTATTTTGTGCATGTAAAAAGTAACTTTCGTTGTCTATTAATTAATGGCAAAGTAATGCCCGGTTTCGCATTACCAACTGATATTTATTGTATACTTCTTTGACAGATCTTTGCATCTTTAAAGGCCTCCCTCACACTCCCGCAGAAAAGAAACCAGACAAAAAGTTATGTTTTCATTTGCATTTCTCTACCAATTTGTTGCTTTTCGTCATGGCCCACGAAATTGGCGTGAGAAAGTGTGAAACCAGTTTCGAGGCAGTCAGAAATGTGAGCCAACTTTTCATCGTGAAGGTTGGCTGACTGACTAATCAGATGCACTCCAGTCAGTGCATTCAGTTCTTGCATAAGTTAGCCCCAAGAGTGGGTGAAATTACATACAAATCGTCCAAGAAATTGTCAAATTTCCTCTGTAACAAAATTGGAAAGGAAATTGAAAGATGCTTCAGCTATTAGCTCAACTTTTTTACATTTACCCATCAGTAGAAGGGCAGCCAATTAGCTTTATAAGGGATTATCGCAGCTCATTCGTTATGCATCTATTTCATTTTTGTTTTTGTTATGACAACTCATTTCCGTTTGGTAGCTGAACCAATTTCAATAGCCGCAGCGCATCCCGACCATATGCGTAAATGCTTTCTGATTTATTGGCTCACTTACCTTCACTTTTTTTGTGTTTTTTTGTGTATCAATTTGGCACATTTAGAGCTGACAATATGTCGCCCAACAACCCAACTAGACCTTGGCCCTCGCTCACGGCAGCTGATGCGAAATACAGTCCCCGAAATATATTCAATTTACATTTGATGGTTCCAGTTGCAGACAATAAAGACCTGGCCACAGACAAAAGGCCCTACACGAACAAAAAGTGCATTTGAAAAGCAAAAGTTTGTAACCTCGTCGCTGATAAACAACATCGATATATGGTGGGTATATCTAGTGTTTAGTATACAAACTAAATGTAGAAATGGATGTGGATGTGTATCAATTTGGGTCATTCAACTTGATGGATAAAAACTGTCAGCAAATGAACTGTTTAAAGGGGCAGCAGGGATGTAAAAGAAACCGAATTTTGGGATTTATTTGAAAGCAGGAATCAAAGTGTACAAAATGGCAAAAGACAGGAAAATAAATGCAAGTTTCTATAAGCAGAAATGTGCTCAGAAATGACTAATTGTTGACAGCAAAGAGTGGTAAATTTTCGCACATTTTGAACACTCCTCTTGGGGCTCCTCTTGCTGGTGTGAGAATAAACACAATAAATATTCAGCGCCGAGCCAGTTTCATTGTAAATTTACCCTCTCGCTCGACCTTTTGTTGGGCACAAAAGCTCCCACTGCCACTTGCCACCCAACCAGGCGGAGATCTGTCGAGATCTTCTTTCGCCTCCGTTGACTCCGCATAACAAAACGAATTTTGTTTGTGTTTTATGGCCCAAAAACTGTTGCAACTTTTTGGGTCTTGCTGCCGTTTCATTATTTGTTTCCGATTATAAACTTGTTATGGCCGCATAGAGGCGAGTCGTATAAAAAGAGTTGCTGCCACTTGACCCATCATCACAGCCACAGAGACACACGAAGCGAGAGGAGTAGCCAGAGACCGACAGCTAACAAGAGCGAGAGAGACCAAACCCAAGCAGCAGCATGAAGATATTTGTGGTGCGTTTTGCCCCCAGTGGATTAACCCAAGCGGACACCAAAAAGGATTACTCTAATCTCACACTCTCTCCCTGCCTTACAGACGGTTCTGATGGGCGCACTGGCGCTGGCCCAGGCTGACATCAGCCTCACCCAAGCGGGTTACAACTACCGCATCCAGCAGCAGCAGGGACAGGTGCAGCTCCAGCCACCAGTTGTGGCACATTTGCTTAACCAACAGCTGCAGCAGCAACAACAACAACATCAGCAGCAATCGTCACATCCGGTGCTGCCGCCGCTGCCACTGCCCTATCTGCCACCCGCTGGCCAGTACCAGTCCCAGGCTGCCGCTCGTCCCACCTCCGCCTCGTTCCCCATGCCCGCTGGATTCCCCATCAACTTCCAGACAGCTCCCGCCCAGCAGCATCGCCGCCCTCGGCCACGTGTGCGCATACCCAAGCGTCCGATTGTGACCAAGAACTTCTTCATTCACTCGGCGCCCGAGGAGTCCGACGATGAGGTGCAGGACGAGCTCAACCAGCTGGCCCAGCAGCCGCGCAATCACTACAACGTGCTGTTCGTGAAGACTCCGGCTCAGACGAACCGCGCTGCCGCCCTCAACCTGGCCAAGACCCTCAAGCAGGAGAAGACTGTCGTCTATGTGCTGGCCAAGAAGACAACGGCTGCTGACCTGCAGGATGCCATTGCCGAGGCGCCGCAGCACATCAACAAGCCGGAGGTGTTCTTCATCAAGTACCGCACACCCGAGGAGGCAGTCAATGCTCAGCGACAGATTCAGTCGCAGTACGACACGCTCGGCGGCAGCTCCACCATTACCGATGAGGGTGTGGCGCCCATTACCTCTGTGGTGGGTTCGCTGGATCCCCCAGAGGAGGATGAAGAGGAGCAGCAGCAGCAGCAGCTGCAGCAGGGCGAGGGCAACTTCATTGATAATGGCAATAATGGCGGAGGTGGCAACATTGGCAATCATTATCTGCCCGCGAACCAGTTTTAAGTATTCCTCTCATTGCTAGATAGTTAGCTGTCATTACCCCCACATAGAACCCTCTCTCACCCAATGTTGTATAAGTTTTAAGTGTTTAACAAATTTCGTATTAAAAGTTGTGAAATTTAAGCAAAAGTTTACTCAAAATCGATGCAGCAAATGCCCAAGATTTATTGCCTGTAAAATCTTGCCACTACAAATCAAAGAATCTCGCCTGAAAACCAAACTCCTGTGTGCAACGCACACAGCCCCTCATGATGGTTCTTATAAAATCATAGTAAAACGAGATTCGGGTGGCTATGAAAGGTTCTCCAGAGGCGCATGGGGCCCCAAAGCTGCTGAGACCCGCGAGCTTTGTTTTGTGCACCAGCAGACCGCCAGTTTCCCTGAGGCAATAGTCTTTGTCCCTCGGCAGATTCAAGCACATGTGACCGGGTCCAATGGGATTGCGCACCCTGCTCTCAAAGTAACTCAAACACAGGGCATAGGGAATGACCCTGTGATAGACGCCACGCATTTCCTTCTCGGCCACACCTTTGCGCCAGGACCAGCCCGTGTGCATCACGAGGCTATCCCTGGGCAGTGGCGAGCCCAAGCACTTAATTTCCTTCACCAAACTGTTGAACTCGATGCTCCTGTGCGTGCGTATCAGCGCAATGTCATTCGATTTCTTTGGCTTGTCAAAGTGCGGATGCGGAATCACATATTCGATTTTGTAGACACCGATTCTCGCATCTGTGGCACCCAATGTCTGTGTGCCGGTGACTATGCGATAGGTGGACACATTAGCCCGCTTCATGCAGTGTGCCGTCGTGACAATCCAGTCTTTGGAGAGTATCGCGCCACTGCACTTGTGTTTCTGGTGGACGTTTTGTATGGACACTTGAAATGGCGATAAGTTCCGAGGAGCTACCACATCCCCAATGCTGGAATCTGGTTCTGCTCTTAGGTGTAACTTTCTTCTGTGTCGTGATAAAGTTGGTTGTGCAGTCAGGCAGATTAGCAGCAGCCACAGAGAGCAACTTGTTTTGGTAGCTCCAAACATGTTGAGGATCCGAAAGCAACTGAAATGCATTTACCAGGGGAAGCTAAAGCAATTGCTGGAACAAATCCGCAGCGAATTAAATGATTGGCTGAGCGCAGCTTCCATTTTCACTTTATTAAGTAAAGTAAAATATATTTAGAACCATTTTATATTCAGCTGCAATGTCTGCCACGCTGGGACACATTCAATTCCTCTGGCTTACCCTCCGACTCACTCTCCGTTTCGGTTAGACTCAAGTGCGTGCGTATGAAGTCGTGATAGTAGGCAACAGAGGCATGGGCATCTAAAGAGCACTCCAATCAAACAAAGTCAATGACAAGCAGCTTCGATCTACACTCACCTGGATAGCCCCTGGCGCAGGGCATGCCCCAATTGACCAACGCCACCAGCCGACCATTGTGCACGAGGGGACCACCCGAATCGCCATGACAGGCGCCACGTCCCTTGTCGTTGTAGGTGCACACGTGGCCAATGTCCACGCGTGAGCTGTTGTCATGTGCCGCACGGCACTGCTCGTAGGGCACATACTTGACCTCCAGGCTCTGCAGGCGAGTGGGCACATCGCCACCCAGCGAGAGGGTGCCCCAGCCAGTGAGCAGCAGACGAGACCCAGGCACAAGAGGCTCATGATCCAGCTCCACCTTCTGCGTGGCATTGTCAAACACAAACGACTCGTTCAGGTGCAGCAGGGCAATGTCGTTGCGGTACTTGCGCGGCTCATAGTTGCAGTGCTCCACGATCCTATCCGGATAGTAATACTTCGTTCCATTCTGCTGCAGATCCTGTGTGCCGGCGAGCACACGGAACTCGCTCGCCTGCTTGCCGCGTGTACAGTGGGCAGCCGTGATGATCCAACGCTCATCGATGATGGCACCGCCGCACGAGTGCCGCCCACTGGCTGCTCCTTGCAGCGATATTTGGTAGGGCGCCAGGCCCTCGGGCGCCTCCTCACCGCCCACAATGCGCGTGTTTGTGTACTGTGGGGGATACAGCAACTGGCAGGAGACGCAGCAGCTGGCAGCGAGTGTTAGGAGAATATAGAGGAAAGGCAACATAATGAGAGCTACTGAAGTTGGTGTGCTTTTGGGGGTTTCTACTTATAGTACTTAATGCTGGAGATTGTGGAGAACAGAACCCTTTTGCAGGCAAGTCACGTTTTGCGCTACTTCTGGGACATCCAGCTGAGTGATAGGAAGGCAGCACCCGCTGAGCTCTGCAGAACTATAAACAAACTTTGAAGTGCAATGAATGTTAATTGAAGTACCTCCAATCAATGTCAGCTGAGTGATAAAACCTGACTGTTAGTACAGACACTGAACCTTTAGTCTGTGCGTAATCAAAGTAATTCCTGTAATCTACTTCCCCATTGCATTGGCCAGCACTTCGTTTCGTCATGAGATAGCCAAGAGCTTCCTGAAACTTTGAATTCCCGCAAACATGACTGGCCCTGGGACTTGTTTGTTTGTTGACTTCGATTGAGTCATTTCTAGGAACTAAACTACTGGCAATATCATGACAGATCAGCGATTGACTGGAACTTATCTAGGCGGGGGGTTACCTTTTGGCAGTGGAATTCTTTTTGTTTGTTACCAAAATAAAGTAAGGAAAACGAAATTTGTTTGTGTAAATATGCGAAACGCAATTCATTCGCGTCTTCTTTCATTTTATTTGTTCATAATTTATTATTTTATGACTACGATATTTGGTGTGATAAACGTTTACTGGCTACTTTGATCGATTCGCAAACGCCGCTTGTATATGGCGTTTGCTATTTTTGTTCTGTGTGGCTCTTGAACCCAACTTTGGCCCCGTGGGGTGACTTTAGCAGGCGGTGCCCGCGTCTGTCATCATCAAGTTGATCCAATCCAGATAGTAGGCCACAGAGCCATACACATCCGGATAGCCAATGGCGCAGGCCTCGCCCCAGTTGACAATGCCCACGAGGGTTTGGTTCTCGTCCACCAGTGGACCGCCGGAATCGCCATGGCAGGAGCCTTCGCCGTCCTGCGTGAAGGTGCACAAGTGTCCCTCGCTCAGCCAGTTGATGTTGCGCACCTTGGACTCGCACACCGAGTGATCCACGTACTTCAGGTCAATCTTCTGCAGATCCGTGACATAGCGTCCCCAGGTTCGAGTGCTGCCCCAGCCGGTGAGGGTGAGCTTGTCCCCGGACTTCGGAAGGCTGCCCTTGCTGGCCAGCTTGATGGGCTGAGTCAGGGCATTGTAGACAATCGGCTTCGCCGTGTGGATGAGTGCAATGTCATTGTGATAGGCGGGCTTGTCGTGGCCGCAGTGAACTTTGGCCCCATCCACCAGATACTCGGCTCCCGGCTTGGTGTAGTCATTGCTGCCGGTGACGATCTTCAGGTATTGTGTGGGCCACTCCAGGCAGTGGGCGGCTGTGAGGATCCAGCGATCGGCAATGATGCTGCCGCCGCACACATGCTCCCCAAAGGTGCTCATAATGGACACCTGGTAGGGCGCAAAGCCAGCTGGGGCCTCCGAGCCACCCACAACCCGCGTCTCTGCCTTAACCGTGCCCAAATGATGATTCCGCTGATGATGACGAACGAGTCCCACCTCTCGGGCGGAGCACTGGGCAACGAACACCAGGACACTGATCAATAGAATGAATTTCATTTTGTTTTTTTTAACACTAAACTTCTTTTTTCTATATGTTGTGGTAGCTTCAAGTTTTGACTACGTTTTGGTGGAACTTTGGGCCTTCCTTTTGCTTTTATAGCCCCTGGCCCTGGGGCGCTGTGCGAAAAACTCTCTTATCTGAACGGAGACTTTCTTTGAATACTATCGCTGATAAGGGGGCCCGCAGCTCGGGGGAAGCTTTCGATAATGACAATTACCATAGCCAATACGCCCGATAGGTGTGCGAGAGCTTGGGGGGAGAACAGCATGCGCAGCTGCAGGTGTGTGGCAGGTGGGTGGGTGGCAGCACGACACACACTTATTACTCATACGTACTGTGGGGGCGAACTTTGAACGGGGACCCGAGCTCCGTACGCGAGTGATCTGCAGACGCCGACAGCTGATAATGCGGTAATCGGCGCATGTGTCGGCTACCAGTGGAACTTTACTTTACTTTACTTTCCCAGCCGGAACCGCCAATCATACCCTTCGAAGTAAATAAATAATTTTGCGGTGATTTGATGGCCACAGATAGCGGCAGAGGTAAACAAAATTAATTAATAAATAATGATTTCAGTGAATTGAATAGTTTTGAGCACTAAGGGGAGTTCTAGGTACTCTATAGGTGTGATAACTTGAGATTTAAACCATGGAAAAGGGAAATGGATTATAAATATGAGTTGAATTTTGTTGGAAATATATTTTAAGGGATCCTTAAATTAATTTCTTCCAATAAGTTAGGTTTGTTTGAGCCCCTCCACTTTGTGTGCAACCTTTTCGAGCACAAATATCACCCAACCTTGACACCCTTTCCAGCTCTAACTTTAGAGTATTTCCATTGACAGCGAAATACCCAACCCAATTTGTGTGGGTGCACAGCACAAACAGTTCTGACGTATCACTTATCTGCCTTTGGTTACAACAACTTCGATAACTTCGATGATAATCCAGCCAGACGTCTGGTCTGGCGATTGCCACGATCAAGATCCGAATTTATGCCAATTGTGTGTCTACATCATGAATGGTTGCCGTGCTCCTCAGTTCGTTGTAGACTTTGGCCTAATCAAAAAGGTTTATTAAGGCATAAAAATCAACGAAATATTCTGAATGAAAGCGGAAAGTTAGGGGCCCAAAGAAAAGTCTGGCAACAAATTGAAAAACATTTTATTGCTTAGGAAATGCTGCAGCCATTAATGGTGGACTGTATCCAGCTGTAGTAGAAGCTAATGCGAGCGAATACATCGGGAAATCCATGACCACAGGGCACGCCCCAGTTGCCGACGCCCACGAGGCGTCCCTGGCTATCGACCAGCGGTCCACCGGCATCACCGTGACAGGCACCAGCGCCCAACCGGCCGACGGCACACAGATGCCCCAGATCCAGATCCTCAGTGCCGCCATAGGTGGCATTGCACTTCGATGGGGGCACATAGGTCAGATCGAGCTGTCGCAGCTCCCACTCGAAGTCACCGCCAGCCGAGGTGCTGCCCCAGCCGTACATCGTCAGCTTTTCGCCCTCCACAAGATCCTCCAGCGGGGCAATGGTTATGTTCTGTGTCACCTCATCGTAAAGGAAGAGCGTTTTTGTCTTGATCAGGGCAATGTCATTGTGGTACAGCGGCTGATCAAAGTGGCAGTGTGGAATGATCTCCTCCACGGCATACTCCCAGCCATCCAGGCCCCAATCGTTGTACGTGGTGGTCACCACTTTGACGTTGCTCTTGCGCAGTCCGGCCAAGCAGCTGGCTGCGGTGACCACATACTGATCGTGAATGATGACACCGCCACAGAAGTGGTTGCTGGAACAGGCAGAAGGGAGGATTTGAATCGGGTTGGAATGGGATTTGAGGTGTCGAGAGACTTGCAGAATGATTTCAGATTTTTGTTAAGTTTTTGAGCGGATTTTGTAGATGAATTTGGAGATCGATGAAGCTTGATTTGCCATGAACCAATGGAATAATTATCACACAAATACCAGCGAATTGCCTGTCACAGATTGGTTCACTTTTGATTGAAGTATTGGCATTCTGTATCAGCTCCTTCACTCTATAAATCACAACTAAAATTCTGTAAATACCCGTAAGAATTCTGCAGCGAAACCTGATACGGTGCCGCCTTCACATCGGACACTTGGCCGCCTGCCACGCGCGAACTAAACTTGTCCGCGGAGCTGCCACCAGTTGCGGCAGTAAAAGCGCGACGTCGGAGTTCAGCCTGTGTGCAGGACACCAGCAGCAGCAGCAGCAGGCAGACTGGTAAGGAGAGTGCTCGATGACGGCAAGACATGTTGGATATAAAGTAGAAGTTGGACTGATTTGAGGCAAGTTAGAAATCCAAGCAGCAAGACTTGGATAGCTATACGATCTACGATATGCGATCTACGACCTACGATATAAAGTCTGATGACTGGCGTGATATTAATGATTTGGCCATAAAGTCCATGGTGCAATCTCAATCATGGGTGACCATAGAAAACCCAACACTTTGGGCATGCCATAAAAATCCCATAATATTTATTAAATCAGCAATACAAAACTCCAGAACTGATAGTGGTTTGTGGCTAATGGATGGCTGACCAATGTCCGCGGGGAGCGACTAGTTGATGGTGCAGCCGTTCATGGTGGTGCGTATCCAATCGTGGTAGAAGGCCGTACGTGCATAGACATCCTAAAGGGTGGAGGAGTTGCTGTTAAACAATCAATAAATATATGTTTGAACTCTGCTTACTGGATAGCCGCGACCACAGGGCACACCCCAGTTGCCAATGCCCACGAGTCGCTGCTGCTCGTCGATCAGTGGGCCGCCAGTGTCGCCGTGGCAGGCGCCTTGTCCGGCCGGTGGCTGCACGCACACATGTCCCAGATCCACGTCTGAGGTGTTACCCAGCTGCGTGCGGCACTGGTCCACGGGCACATAGCTGCCCGTGGCCTCCTGCAAGTATCGCTCGTAGGTGCCACTCGCCTCGGGGCTGCCCCAGCCGGCAAAGGTCAAAGGTTCGCCCGCCTGCAGCTCGTCAATGTCGGCCAGGGTGATGTTGCGGGTGTTATCATTGTACTCGATGGCCGCCGACAGGTGCAGCAGTGCCACATCGTTGTGGTAGAGCGGCTTGTCGAAGTTGCAGTGGACATGAATGCTGTCCACAAAGTAGTAGATGGCATAGAGACTCCACCAGTCGGTGGTGCCCGTGACCACAAGGATGTTGCGTGGCCTCAAACCAGAGACGCAGCTGGCGGCTGTCAGAATCCATTCATTATCGATGATGGCGCCACCACACAGATGATAGCTGTAGATGTTCTGCAAGGAGACAATCCAGGGCCAGCTGTCCGCAGCGGCTGTCGAGCCACCAGTCACACGTCCCTCGGGGGCCGGATCTGCCTCGCTGCTGCGATGTTTGCTGAGCCCAGCCACACCCGGAAGCTGCTCCCCACGCAAACGCAGGGCTGTCGATGGCTGCAGAGTCAGCAAAATGAGGCCGAGCAGCCCCGTAATTTTCCACAAAGTTCTCATTGCTGTGCCGTGGAATCGCAACTGAAACTGAAACGCCTTTGCTTTTGGCCAGCTTATAATTACAGTTCCAGACGGATCTTATCGGCGGTGGACAAGTTGGATAATGGACTACATTTTATGGAAGAAACGAACCAAGATAAGTGGCATTACTCGTGGGGCATGCATAGTGTGGGCCTTGCGGCCTGCGGATATTGTGTGCCGTCCAACGGGTTTGCTCAGTGCATTTATACAGGACTGAGATTTGACAGCGCCGCGGCATCGAAACAGTTTATGACTCTTTGGCTCCAATTAGAACTTTTGCGCCGATACCGTTTGGGTTTTATCCTTCGAACCGTAAAGATATCGCTGCAGGAGGGCCATAAAGATTCGGCCAGTGGTCAGTGTTAGGTGGAAAGAGCCGAGAGCCGAGCGATAAGAACGCTTTATATGGGGGAATCCATATAAAAACGCCCAGTTGGGTCATACAATTTTCCATTGCCGGTCATTAATTCGTCTGGATCTGTGCCCGTTCGTCGTCTGTCTCTCTTTTTGCGTGTCTCTGTCTCTTTCGGGTTCACTATGCCACGGCCTGGACTCCGTTTGTCTTTATTTTGGCTGCTTCTGCTGGGAACTTCCATTGACGTCACATTTTCGAAGCGTTTGGATCGTAAATTGTCGCACAACCGCATTGTGGGTGGCCAAGAGGCTGCGGAGGGTGCGGCGCCTTATCAAGTGTCCATACAAACCGTCTGGCAGACGCACATCTGCGGCGGTGTCATCCTCGACAAGGAATGGATCCTCACCGCCGGCCACTGTGCTCTGGACTACGGCATCAGCGACATACGGATCGTGGTGGGCACCAACAATCGCCTGGAGCCCGGACAGCTGCTCGTTCCGGATGAGGCTTTGGTCCACTGCCTGTACGACGTGCCGCACCTCTACAACAACGACATTGGATTGATTCACGTGAACGAATCGATCATCATGAATGAACGCACTCAGGCGGTGCAGCTCAGCTCCGAGCAGCCACCCGCAGGCGCCACAGTAACCCTCACAGGTTGGGGTGCTCCCGAGAGCAGTTTTCCCACCGTGGAACGTCTGCAGACGCTCAATCTGACAATCATTGGACATGAGGAGTGCCGCGAGGCCTGGGACTATCACACGGGCATCGACATTGGACACATTTGCACCTTAACAAGAGCGGGCGAGGGCGCCTGCTCGGGTGACTCTGGAGGTCCCATCATGTGGGAGGGCAAGCTGGTGGGTTTGGTCAACTGGGGACGACCCTGCGGCGTGGGTTTGCCGGATATGTAAGTGGATAAAACTACTTTCTACTCTTTCTTCACTTAGTTATGTATTTGTAATGGATTTTTGCAGGTATGCCAACACAGTTTACTATCAGGATTGGATACGCAGAACACCCACGGGCTGCAAGAATCGCGTTAACTAGAATAAGGAATAAAGAAATGTGAAATATCAATTTATTGTTAATAATTATGATTAATGGAGGGAATAGCCGCAGCCAATGACCATTTGCCTGGTCATGCCTAGTTTTAGACGTGCAATCAATGCCTTTTATGGGTCTGTTTGTACACAAAAGCTATCGACACATACTGGGATATAATCGTTTTACGATCAGCGATTAGGTTCTGGTCAGGGCTGAGGAATGTCAAAGCAGGAAATTGATGGCTGATGTAACTGGGGAAAGGCAGAAGGAAATGGAAATAAATGTTGAATTTTATCAATTAATTTTTAAATCGAAATCAAATCTTCTTCTTGGGGGAAACTCTGGTTAGATGTGCTAATAAAAACATTCCCAAATTTTCCCGAATTATCTTTATAATCTCCTCGTTCTACCCTCTCCCTGGCTGTTCCCCGACCCCGAGCCAATGTCCATTTGCTGACCGATTCCGCACCATATCCACTGCTGACATTGATAAAACCCCGGCCACAAAATCATAATCAGAGTGACTCTATATCACTTTATGGCCTCTGCTTTATGGCACAGATAGAACAACATCCAGCCAGTGTGGAACATCGATTCCGATTTACGATAAAACCAAAAACTTACGATGTATCCAAGATTTTCTGCGGAGTATAAAAGGAAAATCACGACCTGTGGATACGCTTAATAGGCGCGTACAAATTCAACCAAAGCAAACACAATGCCGCTACGCCTGGCATATGCTACCACGACGACGATCCTGCTGATCCTGCTGTGCAGTGGAGTGACAGCTATACGTGTGGCACCGCTGAGTGCCAAGCAGCAGGAGCGGCTATCCCAGGGAGCCAGTGGGTCGTTCGAGGGACGCGTCATTGATGGCAGCGATGCGGAGTTGGGTCTGGCCAAGTACCAGATCTCGCTGCAGGGATCCTACTACTACGATCACATGTGCGGTGGAGCGATCATCAACGAGAGGTACATACTGACGGCGGCCCACTGTGTCTACGGGTACAATCCGGACTATCTGCGAGTGGCCACGGGCACGGTGCGCTGGGCCGAGCCCGATGCGAGGTACTTTGTGGAGGAGTATTGGGTGCACTGCAACTACAACTTTCCCGACTACTCCAACGACATTGCGCTGCTCAAGCTGAACGATTCGATTGTGTTCAATGAGGTGACGCAGCCCGTGGCGCTGCCCACGGAGCCGCTGGCCAATGGCACGGAGCTGCTCCTCACTGGCTGGGGCTCCACCGTGCTGTGGGGCGACACGCCCGATGTGCTGCAAAAGGCATCCCTGACCTACGTGGACTATCCCACCTGCCAGCAGATCATGGGCAACGATCCCATGAATGCCCACTGCCACGTGTGCACCCTGACAACGGGCGGACAGGGCGCCTGCCACGGCGATTCGGGTGGTCCGCTGACAGCCAACGGCATGCTCTATGGGCTGGTCAACTGGGGTTATCCCTGCGCCGTGGGCTATCCCGACAGCCATGCCTCTGTCTACTTTTACTTGGACTGGATACGCTCCATGATGAACGGACCCTGCCAGAGCTGCCACTGCTATGCCAGCAATTACCCAAATTAAACAAAAATAAAGCCAAAATCGGGATAAAAGTTTGACCTTTATTGTGGAGAATCTCCTCTAAGCAGGACACTTGTTGTTGCCACTCAACCTGCGGCGTATCCAGTCGAGATAGTAGTAAACATTGGCCTGAACATCGGGCAGACCCACGCCGCAGGGACGACCCCAGTTGACGACTCCCACCAGCTGCCCATCGCTGACCAGTGGTCCGCCCGAGTCGCCGTGACAGGCGCCTTCGCCCTCACGGGAGTACGTGCAAAGGTGACCCACGCCCATGCTGCTCGTCTGATTAAAGATCCTCAGGCACTCGTCGAGCGGCACAAAGCCAAGGGTTAGCTTCTGCAGGTACTCCGCTGAGCTGCCGTAGGCCTCCTCCGCGCCCCAACCGGTGAGGACAATCTCATCTCCCTCGCGGACAGCCCTCGTGGGCAGCTCAATGGGTTGGGTGTACTCATCAAAGGTGATGTTCTGTGTGAGCTTCACCAGTGCAATGTCGTTGTGCATGTAGGGCTGATCGTACATGCAGTGCATGTGAATCTCCGAGGTGTAGTAGACCGCTCCAGGCTCCTCCCAGCGATTCGTGCCAGTTATGACATTCACCAGCGCTGGAACGAAGTTCTCCACACAGTGGCCAGCTGTGATAATCCACTGCTCGTTGAGTATGGCTCCACCGCAGTTGTGGGCACCCACAACGGGCTGGAGGGACACTTGGTAGGGCGCAAAGCCAATCTCTGCCTGCTCTCCGCCCTTGATGCGGGTAGAGGGAGCTGTAGGACCCTCTCCCACCACCCGCTTGGCCTGGCTCTGTCCAGCTTGAAGCAGGAGAACTATGAGGCAAGGGTAAAGCAACTGCATCTTGAACGTTTCGCCACAAACTAAACTAAAGACCCAAAGGTACTTTCATGCCTTTATTAATGGGCCTTGTCTTATCGTAAATGGTTTTTGTGTGTTTTTTATCGTTAATGTTTTATTTTATGATCAAACGATAGCCAAAACGATAGTCCCTCTAGCGCTCTGTGGTGCCGTAGCCTCCACACTTTGTGTTGCCACTCATGACATTGCGTATCCAATCCGTGTAGAAGTAGACATTGGCATGGACATCCTGCAAAAGAGAGATTCAAGTTGGAACCAAGAGTCTATAAAGAGTTTGATGAGCTCTTACCGGCACACCAGTGGCACAGGGCCAGCCCCAGTTGACGAGCCCCACCAGCTGGCCATTGCTGACCAGCGGACCACCCGAATCCCCATGGCAAGCGCCTTCGCCCTGCCGCGAAAAGGTGCAAATGTGACCCACATCGCAGTCCTCGTCGCCGCCCAAAGCCTCCTTGCACTCGCGATGTGGCACGTACTTGAGGTAGACTATCTGCAGATCGATGGGCGCACTGCCCCACAGTATGGTGGAGCCCCAGCCCGTGAGAACCACTTCGTCGCCCGGCAGCATGGGCGCCACTGGCAGCGGTATGGGCCGTGTGCGCTCATTCCACACAATGGACTCGGTCAGCTGCAGCAGAGCGATGTCATTGTGCATCAAGGGATTGTCGTAGTTGCAGTGGATGTGCACGGCCTGCACAAAGTTGCGATTCTCCCGATTGTTGTACTGATTCGTGCCAGAGACGACCACCAACAGCAGTGGATTGGCGTACAGCACACAGTGAGCGGCGGTCAAGACCCACTTGTCGGCAATGATGGCACCACCGCAGGAATGGGCACCCGAGAAGCTCTGCAGAGAGATCTGGTACGGGGCAATTCCCTCTGGGGCTGCCTCACCACCAATAATACGCTGATCCTTGTAGAAGCTGCTGCCGCTCCCGCCACTGGTGGAGTTGCTCTTGATGCGTATGCCTGATATGCAGGAAAAGGCGCAGATGGCCACCAGAAAACGCAGAGCCAATGCTGTCATCTTGCGGCTATGCCTGGACAGCTAATGACAGGTGAAAGTTGCCATGGAACCTGGTCAATTTTTACCCTCCACTTATCGAAGTCTGATAAAAAAATCTGTTTATGGCCGAGATTGGGCGGAACGGAGCGGAACCTTTGGTCAGGCCACGATATTGCTTTACGAGCGTCGCAGGGTGGAGCCAACAACCCGTCGGCTATCCAAGTCCAGTCTTTGTTTGGATACCAGCCATGACGTTACCAAAGTTCTACGTACTCTACCTCTTTGTTGGATTTCTTCATAATATTTTTGTGGCATCGCAAGAGCACTTTATAGTGGGTGGCCAGAATGCCGCAGAGGGCGATGCCCCTTACCAGATCTCACTGCAGATCCTGCAGGGCAGTCATCTCTGTGGAGGAGCCATCATCTCGGAGCGTTGGATACTCACCGCGGGACACTGTGTGAAGGGTTATCCAGCGTACCTCCTGCAAGTGGCAACGGGAAGCATTTTCCATGCGCTACCTGGAGCCGTGTACTATCCGGAATCCATTTATCTGCACTGCAACTACGACACACCCAAGTACCACAACGACATTGCGCTGCTGCGGCTGAACGAGAGCATTGTCTTCGATGCTCTAACCCAACCTGTGGCTCTGCCGGACTCTCCCTTTCCTCAGGGCACAGCGCAGTTGCTCTTCACGGGCTGGGGCTCCCAGTCTGTAGCTGGCAGTCTGCCCGCTCAGCTGCAGCGTGTCCAGCAGCAGCACATCACCAGCCAAGTCTGCAGGAGTCTGCTCTCCCCCTACGAGGATGTGCAGCTGGGCGCCTGTCATGTGTGTGCCTATCGTCAGGCGAATACTGGCGCCTGTCACGGCGACTCCGGCGGTCCGCTGGTGTACGACGGCACCTTGGTGGGCATTCTCAACTTTTTTGTGCCGTGCGCCCAAGGTGTGCCGGATGTTTTTATGAATATCATTTACTACAGGGACTGGATGCGGCAGACCATGAGTGGCAATGGAAAATGTGGACAGGTCTATAAGCAGCAAATTGGCTAAATAAATATTTCGAAAAGAATTCGATGTGAATTTTTGTGCTGGCAGACAGACAGGCAAAAGGCAGAAAGCATTCAGACTGAGTCATTCCTGCCGCACAATTTTTAATTTATGTCAGCAATGGGGAAATTGTCTCCCAACTGGCTGCACGTGTCCGGCTGAGGTTGCTCTAATTAGAATCAGGTGGAGCCCAGACAACAACCAACTCTTAGTCATGCTCTTGCTTGGAGGAGAGCAGTGTCAAAAGTTTGCTGATAGAAATCGCTCACGGGATGATCTCGAGTGCCGAGTGACGGCGCATGGAAATTCTGAAAATATTTGGCTTTTTCGCGCTCGCCATTCAGCTACGAAAATCCACAGGGGATGGGGAAAAAACACTCACTCAGTTGTGTGTATCAGTTGTATCTTGGCATATTTCGAAAAGATTTTTCAGTTGCTGCATTGACTTGGACGTGTGCGGTGCGGTTGTCGAGTTCAGTTCCCCCTTGGAATACGCGGCGTATACGCAGTGTCCATATAGTACTAGTCATATGTAGGCGCGTGTGTTGTACATTTTATATATATTTTATATATGTACTCTCTGTTCATATAGAGCAGCAGAAATTTCGCAATTTCTTACAAGGCAGTGGAAAGAAACACAAGTGAAAATGTTAAAGTATGTGCAAGAATGTCTCCAATAAAGGCAAATTGAGTGATGAAATATCTATAGCTGATGTACACACATATATAATGTGATGAATAATACTCGGTAGAGAGCCAAAGTGTTCCACTACACACTCGCTGTTGATATATGTATAAATATAATAGATTTTCGGACAAGCAAAGCCAAAATATTTCATGTCTGGCTGCTTACTTATGAGCGTTCTTTCGTGTGTGCGTGAAATATGGCGTACATTTTGTGAGATATTTTCGTGTTTGGTTGTTGCCACAGTGCGTTGGAAGGGTCGCACAGTGCTTTCCCCTGGACGCCGCGTGGAGTGCCGTTAATTGTTTTCGGCTGTGAGAGCCGTAAAATGCATTTGCCTGTCGATGAAATGTTTACCTTGCTGCTGATCTTATTTTAGCATCGGTCGCACGCTCGGGCGCACCTGAGGAATGCGCTAAAAAAACAACAGAATTTTCTTTCGATTTTTTATTATATTTGAAACATGGTGGGGGAGGGGTGCTTGTTTCAGTAGAAGAAATATAATTTGCTGCCACCGCGAGGAATGTTGCCGCAGGGTCCTCCGAAACCGCCACATGGATTGGACGGGCTTGGAGCTGTTGTGGCCTCAGCTGTTGGATATGTGACAGCTGTACCTGTACCTGTACTGGTACTAGAGCAGCCAGCCATGGCCCACAGCAGCATAAGGACTGTGACTGTCAAGAACTTCATGTTGCTATCTCTTAATTGAAACTGATAGTTTGATGGAGAAATTGTACGCATTTATACTTTCCACCTGGCAAATTTACCATCAAATATTGACACAAATGCTTAATCCAGTTTGCGTAGTAAATCGGTGGACACCAAAAGGTTGCAGCTGGGCAAATATTTAATTTGGTTTTTGTTCAAATTTGTTGAAATTTTTAAGGCGTAAGGAACACGCGCTTCTCGTCAATTGCTTGGATATCTGAAGTTGGAGAGTAACAGATGGCATCAGATTGAACTTTTTCATCTGCAAATACTGGGTGCAGGCATAATGTCAGCATCTCTACCATAGCCTCTAAGTTAGAGACCAACAAATTATTCTTCTTTGGTTTGAGAGCACCAACACGATCGATTTAACATCTGAACTTTGACAAAGAATCATCAAAAAATCACGGAAAGTGCAAATTAAATATCTTTGTTACTTTTTTGGTTTGTAGCCATTTTTAACTGGTACTATTTCATTTCTTATCGTTCAGCGTTTGGATACATAGGTTTTTAATAAAAGAAATACAATTTCCTTGCATTTCGAGCAAGTTTTCCGCAAGGTCCATCACACGGGGACTTGGTTGTGGCAGGTGGAAGAGGCGCTGATGTGGTCGGTGAATATGTTCCTGTCCCGGTGGTACCCGTACCGGTAGTAGGTGTACCGGAGCCTGAACTAGCGGCAAACGCATAACCAGCCATGGCACACAGCAGCAAAGCGATTGTCAAGAACTTCATGTTTCTATCTGTCTGTTGAAACTGATATTTTGGCGGAGAAATTGGGTGATTTTATACCCTGAATGAAAGTCAAATATTTAGTCAAATGATGCATCTGCTGATCGTATTTTTTTGTTAATCGTTGAAACACCTGGCCAAATTATGAATTTTCTATTGATTTATTGATTGTGTTGAAAAACATTGACTCTCTTGGTTGAGTTCTAAGAGCGCGTACTTAAAGCGAAATTCAGAAACCCAATTTCTATTAACGATTCAGCTGAACATTGATTAATAAAAGAAGTATAATTTTCTGGCATTGCGTACAATATGGCCGCAAGGTCCTCTAATTCCATATCCTCCACATGGTCCGGCGGTAGCAGCGGGCAGAGCTGATGTGGTTGCGTCGTAGCTTTCGGCTGTGGTTGTTCCAGAACCAGCGTAGCAGCATCCAGCCACGGCATACAGCAGGAAAATTACAGCAAAGAACTTCATCTTACTATCTTTCGGTACAAAATGATAATTTGATAGAGTAATTTGTTGATTTTATAACATTTAATGTGTATTTGGAAGACAAATATTGAAACAATTGTAGGTGTTTGGGCAGATTGACAAATATTTATCTCTGTATTCTGTTATCTAATTGTTGAATAAACGTTGAGCATTTCTTTGCTGAAATTTCCTAAGATACCGCTGAGTTCTTGCTAATACAATTCCATTTTTTTGCGGGGCGAACAAAATTTTAGGAGCAGATACACAAGAAAACGGAGGAGAAAGGGAAAAATCGTGCACACGTGAAATTCTTTGACGGCAATGGGGCGTATGCGGAACATCAAAATTTAACAACCGAAACAGCTGTTGGAAAAATTCATAAATTATGGCATGAATAATTATACATAATAGAACTAAAATTTGTTTAAAATTGTACACATACGCGTGTGGCCACACACGAAATGCTAAATTGAATTTTGGACATAAAATCATGCGAATTTAGGCAGAATAACTCGATTAAAATTAACAGATATAATAATTAGCCTTATCCTAGCACCTAAAAAGTGCAGAACGGAATAAATTTGTTTATTTTTACATATTTTAGTGCCGATTGTTTGTTAAGATATCTTAAGATATTGATGGCAATCCGTCTTTATGCCGGAATCCAGCGTTCCAATCACGTAATCAAAATTAAATTTACGATATTTTTAGCGTTTAGCGTATTTCTCAGCGTTGCGAGTTTTATCTAGAAACAAAAGTCTCTCGACCCAAGCGAAATAAAATCGAAGAATTTATGACAGCTGATTGGACCGGAGGGTCTTAGTCATCTTCTCAGGCGAAACTAGCCACAAGAACATGTTGTTATACCCTTCCAGGAGGTTATATAATTATTATCAGAAGTTTGCAACGTTAAGGAAAAATCATTTACGAGTGTATAAACAGCCACTAAGATATAGGAAAGACTTTAGAAGATCTTTTGACGGTCGTCGAGCTGTAAGGGTATATGAACTTCGGCGTGTCAAGGTTTGTGGTCTTTTGAATTTAATTTGATTTAAGATTTTGATGCGGTTCGTTCATTTTGCATATTTTCATATACATATGTATGTATGCATGTCTCTCCTATTATGTTTGCATGACGATGAGTCAACTGGCGGGGGAACACGGAATGCGCATTGCACTTGGGGCGACCGCGACCGCCAACAAAAGTGGCAACAAATGAAGCATGGTCAGGAGGCACTTTCAGTTTTGGCCAACAACAGACAAAAGACGACGACTAATCGGATAAGCAGTTCTATGAATAGAATGCCAACAAAATCAGCTGCGCGCTGAAAATCACATTCGTGGGGCATAAAGATGGGCCTGGGGCCACGAGGGGGGCGGGAGAGAGCAGCAACGCGTCGCCAAAAACCTGCCAAACAGAGTCAAGACTGCAGTCGACGTTCGCGTTCGCGTCGACGTCAAAGTCAACGTCACATGCAATACCAAAAACACAACACAAAGCATAAAGCGAAACAAATATTGAACAAATTATGTATTGAAGATGTTATACAGTCGTGGATGTTGGCATAGGTACAGATAAACGAATATAAAATCTGGCGAATTAATAGTAAATAACAATTAGAAGATTTAGATTATATTGTAAGTTCTCTAATTAAAATTAACTTATGCCAAATTCATCATTGAAATCAATCAATTTATCATAACAGCTAATATATGTATTCCACTCATGCCAAAAAATCCAGTTCTACCTGTTCCACCTGCACTTATACTCACATCCACTGCTGTATGATTCTTCTGAGCAAAATAATAATAAAGAAATTGAGCAAAAAAAAAAAAGCTGCGCGCGTTTGGCTGCATTAAAACTTTGAGCAAGGAGGCGCAAGCAACTCAGTCGAGTTGAAAATTTGTCGCGACCAGCAGTACACATTACAACGTCGGTGACGACGCCACAGACGCCCCAACCCAACCTAAGACAACAGAACACAGAAAAGAACCCAACCAAGTGGAGCCGAGGCGAGACGAGACCAGAACAGAACTGAATTCAACGCCTTACCAAACGCGCGCAGCTCGTGCAAATTATTTTCAAAAACGAAAATTTCTCAAAATTTGTTTACCAAAAAAGAAAACTCATTAGAGAATTGCTCTCATTGTGCGTGTGTGTCTGTGTGTGTCTGTGCAGTGTGTTTTGTTTGTGAAAAACGTGCTCGACCTGCCAGGCATTGTGTAATTAGCGGGCAATCAAGTGAACATCAGTATTAGCCATTACTCTTCGAAGTATTACGACTTGAGATCATTCAACAAACAATCCACCGTCAGCATGGCGTCCAGAAAAGTGAGTTTGGATGGGTCTATTCTTGTCCCTTTCCTTCCTTTCCATCATATCTCCTGCATTTCCACAACACAAATTTCCATTTGAGGGTAGCCAAAATGGAGGACATGTGGCTTTCATTACCTTTTCATAAAAACACACACAAAATATTTGTCAATTTATTTTTAGTCGTAGAGACGCAGCCAATTTTGGCTCAGCTGTGCCAGCGGTGTGTAAATGTTGGGTGTAATTTTAGTCTCAAATAAATTCAAATTAATTATAATGGAAGTGAAAATTTATTTAGCATTTCATTGGGTGCTGATTCACGCCATGCCCCCGCGACAACGAGCCAGCCAGCCAGCCAGCCAGCGATGCAAGTGGCGCCTCACGTTCAACAGACGTCGTCGCAGTCGCAGCCTGGCTACCGCATTTGGTCCGGTCCGAGATGCACGTATATATTTCCATATAAGAGCATGCACTAATAGGTGAATGGGTGACCGTGTTTGGGGGTTCCAAAGTCAAAGCAGCACTCCCTTGTGGAATGTCGTGAAGGATGAGCTTCCAAAAATCTGATTACGTAGTCCCCAAGCAGCGATCTGCCATCGATCAGTGAGCCGGTTGTGGCTGCTCTGCTCGATTTTTGACTCATTTGGCTAAAATTAACAATTTCTAACCATATTGAGAAGGTCGTTTGCTGTCAGCCCCATTTGCTTCGCTCATTCACTTGTCTTCGTTCCACTCGTCGCAGTGCATTTGTGTCTGCCTTTCGTTTTTGCATTTGATCAGGCGGATCGCCTCGTTGCGGGGGGAACGGCACCACCCAATGAGAATCCAAAAGGCATTGCCAAAAGCAATCCACAGATATGCCAAATATTTACCAGAATTATTTGTTCCTCTTTGGGTTTTGGGTGTGCTTATGAATCATGTATTTTTGATCGGACTTGGTACACCCATCCCATATTCATATGATATGCATGTCGTGTGTGGCTGTTGTTTTTGACAAGGGGCAGTGTCAGGTCGCTTGAGGGATTGGTGCAAAGGTCAATCGTTCTATTTAATGCAAAAACAAATTTGGGAATTTGTATAACAAAGATATACATAGTTGTTGGTCGTCTAACTTCAAGGGTATACTATACCAGTCGGGGGTTCTATAATTCTTTATTAATTGGAATTTTATCAAATATTTCTTTGAAAACCTAATGAATCATAACCAAAATTCGTTAAAACTTTGAAATTGATAAGCTCTTTCAAAGGCTCTACTCAGACAATGCATACTTTGCGGCTCACAGCTTAAACTTAAAATGCACGGGCAAAAATAAAACTCTTAATAATTAATATACAAAAAATAATACTTCAAAATACTGAATATCCCACGAAATATAAAGCGTTCACGTTCTCACACTGAACTTGAATTTGTTGTTGTCAACAAAACCTGTTTCTATGCATGCACGAACATTTTTCACAGAGTGTATGCCATGCCGCGCTGAATAACAGAGAGCGAACAGAAATAAAGAGAGGAGAGAGAGTGATCAGAAGAGCGGCAAACATTTTTCGCCCCAGAGAGAGCGGTAAACAAACGTGAAAAGCTAAAAAGCAAAACGAAAACAAAATACAAAAGCAAGAGAGCGAAGTGGAGAGCAAAGCAAAGTGTGAGCAGAAGCAGCAGCAGCAGCGGAACAACAGCAACAACAAAACCGGCTATCAAAATGTACAACGGAGAGATAGAGAGACGCGAAAATGCCGGTGCGCGAGAAACTCCAACGGCGATCGTCGCGTCAAAAGCATTTTCGACGCGCAACAGTAACGACGCTGACGACGGTCCCGTCCCAGTCCCAGTTAACGCGAAATATACAAACGGTCAGACGGCGGCGACACAGGCGACCATATTCCTCAGCCACAGCAAAAATAGCCATCTCCACAATAGAAAAAACCCGCCAAATTTCCAGCCAAACGCGTGTGTCAACGGCAACGGCAGCAGCAACACACATACAGAGCAGAACGCATCGCAATTTGTGCCAAATTTTAGCAATTTAAATTTTTACGCCCAACAGCCAACGACAGCGCAGACCAACAACAACAACTACGACGTTTGCCATCAACAGGTGTGTGTGCGTGTGTTCCCCATTCTCGCCTGTAAAGGGTGGCGTGTGTGTGTGTCCTTAGGTCCGGTGTGTGATATTTTTTCTGTCATACCCCTCTCCACTTACAGTGAAACAAAAAAATTTACATACAAGTGGAAAGTTATATTTCAAAAAAGATCTTCCGTATATAAAATATTGATCAAGAAGTGAAACTACAATTAATAGTTAAAAAGAAACTTTAAGAATCATTGAGTGGCTTAACTTTTTCAATTCACTGTCCGTTACAGATGACGTGTGTGTGTGCGTGTTATCTCTTCTCCAGCATTCCAACGGGTGTTTGTGTGCATGTGGGCTTACTACAATTTGTAAACCTTCAAGAGAGGAGAGAGAGTATTGAAGATTTGGTCATTTATCGTTTAATTGCTGCACTCCACATTGCGTTTTGTCGCTCCGAGGCCTTTTGCAATTAATGAAAATGTTAATGAACTTCACACGCTGCGCACTCGGCCTGAGCGATCGCCGTCGCCGTCGCCACTCCAATTTCCTTTATATTCTATTCCGCTTCTTTGGCCAAGAAAGCAGACAGAGAAGGGGCCTGGCGGGGGGTGGGGTGAGCTGTCTGCCAGTCGCTCTCTATTTCTGTTAGTTTTTTGTCCAAAAGTTTCTTCTGTGTGGCACGTGAACTGGGTTCGCTCTCCTTGCTCTTCTTTTGTGCTCGTTCTTCGTGGGCATTCTTCTCTGCACTCTACACCCTTTTCGGAGGTTGTTTCGAAACTTTTGGATTGCTGGTTAGCAAAGAAGGGCGTTCAAGATACCTGAGAACTTGTTTCTCCGTTTGCCCGCAGATACGAAATTTTAGTGTTTCTGAAATCTAAAATTCTAAAATATTATGGGGAGTAAGAGAACCCCGATTAAAAAATACTCGTAGACAGGGAGACCCCCCACCAAAATACCACTGAGGATAAAACGAAATATGGATGTTCTCAGAAATATAATTAGCACTTTTATTATTGCAGTTATGGCATATAAAAACATTAAGAGTAATTATCCCCGTTCCTTGTATAGTGTATAAATTAGTCGACTCTGCCACCAAAATGTTATTCTGATTCCCCTCTTCTTCGTCTGCCAGTTGGGGCGGGACATGTGTGGAAAGTGGACAGACAGACAGACAGTCCACTCGACTGTCGACTGTCGACTGAGATAGGAGTTGTTCTGCTTGGCATCCGTAACCTGAAACTGGAACAAGTCTGGCTCCGAGCCCACTGGCCACACCTCTTTCGACTCGCTGCGGTATTTGGCTCCAGGAGTGGAGTTGACGGTTTTAATGGAGATCGCTTTTGCATAACTGTCAAGTGATTTTCCAAGTATCAACTCCACCAAAATCCCACGCACACACCACACGAAACCCACACCCATTCATAGGAGTACTACCCGGTACTAACTTGATACATATCTGACCAATCGCTAACCCACAGCCAAACGACTATTACCAGCAGCAGCAGCAGGCGAGTCAGCAGCAGGCGGATCAGTACGAGGAGAACTTCGACGAAGACATGGAGGCCGAACGTGATCTTGCCGAGGATGCGCAGTGGAAGAAGATCCAACAGAACACCTTCACACGCTGGGCCAACGAACACCTGAAGACCATCGATCGGTCGATAAACAATCTGGAAACGGATCTGTCCGATGGCCTGCGGCTGATTGCCCTCCTCGAGGTGCTGTCCCAGAAGCGTTTGCCCAAATATAACAAACGTCCAACATTCCGCAGCCAGAAACTGGAGAACGTATCGGTGGCCCTGAAATTCCTGCAGGATGAGGGCATCAAAATCGTTAACATTGGTAAGTAGTCAAATTTTATTCGCCCATATCTGTTTTTTTTTTGTATCTGTTCCCAGAATTCTCGGATTATCTTTTAGCGTAGAAACGATGGGTGGGGTCTAAACAATTTGAGTTATGCTTGGGGATCTCTAATAGTTTTTTTTTTAACCACAACAACCCCTGTGGTCATGAATGAGTCAACTAACTGTATAAATTAATTATAGAAATTGCAATTCTTTCCATTGAAAATTGCATAGTTTGCCATTTCAAAGTGGATATCTGAAGATCCAACCAAAGATGCGACTCGCCAACGCCACAAGAGTGGAGTGGGAGACATTTGCTGCGGCTGCAGCATTCCACACACTGTTTCAGTGTGGATGCGATTCTTTTTGTATTATTTTGTTGATTCGCTTCCAGACTACAAAACACACACAAAATGATGTCATTGCCGCTGTTATTCAAAGCGCCAGGCTTCAATGCGATTTTACTTTCATTTGTTGTACGATTGTCCGATTCATATGCATAATTCAAGATTGTGTGTTAGCAATGGGCTATTAGCAGTACCCCTGTATGCGACAGTATGACAGAGATAAACCCGATTTGAGAGGGTGTTTGATTCCATATCTCGTTGAGACACTGAAGAAAGCTGGATATCGAGTGGGGCACGTAATTGCTCTAAACTGCTGCCACATACTGAACATAATACCCTTAATTTCGATATACTTTAGGTATCCATACCTTAAAGTAGCAACCGGTATCTTTATTTCCCTTGTGTTTTATTGTATTTCACACTTTCGGCTATAAATTCGATATGCAACACAGTCAAATACTCGCCTGTACGTGTCTACTTTTCCACAAGAGAGCACCAACGAAGCGTGGACAAATGGGAAGGTTAATTTCATTAGAAACGAACGTATACGCCGTAGAGCTATCATATTCATAGACCAAGCGCCATTGCCAAATCACGAGCGTGGCAGAATCCGAATCCCCACTCTCAATGCCAGAAACCTGCTGCAACTGTTAATTTGTATTGATTAAGAGAGAACTACAATGACATCTAGCAGATGTGGCATGTGATATGAGCGCTTTATGAGTCAGTGTGCCTTAGTCGGTCATTTCATTCAGCAGATGAATGATTCTCTCGGGTATTACATTTCCAAGCGCACATTGTAATGGTGACCCCGTGACGCTATTGATAAGACTTTCCACCCATTTTTGTTTGTCCCATCTTCGAGAATATGCCGCCCCGCGTACAGCCCTACACTCCGTTATTTAATTACCAGGCAGACATTCAGTAGGTGCTTACTACTACTATATACAAGATAAGCGCTTGAAATACATACAAACATATGTATGTACACATACTTGTATAATTTCTGAAAAAAACGCGTTTGTCAATAATTGACAGCTAGGTAAATAATGTTTACAGAAATGTTTACATACTCTTTTTCTTTTCTTCTTTACCCTTTTTTATCAACAAAATGAAATGTGGGGTTCGCCTTGGAGACAATTTTCGAAGCGACTCTCCCACCTTAGCATTTCTGCCAGCCCAATCGCATTGGAGTTATTTTTAAAGCTAATCAGCATTGCTGGGGCACTTTCGCTTCGATATTTGCTCTACTTACCGATAAGGCCTTCCCATATCAAACTGACCAAAAAAAAATTCGTTGACGTCTGTCGCGAAATTTGAGGATTTAAATTCGCGAAATTCAAGTGCTCCCACTTTTTGCAAGGTTTTGGATGAATCACTCAATAATTTAGGTTTGTGACTAAATTTGTGCTTAATTGCTTATATACCCAGGAATTTTAACCGTAAATGGGGTTTGTCATCAAGTCAAACGATTGCCAAATTTTTGCCTTTACCCAAAAAACAGATAATGATTGAGTTATTTTGGCGATAATCGTTGCAAAACAGAAATGAAATATTTTAAGTAAATAGATTTAATTAATTTAACGAGGCGACTGCCGCACCTCTTCCTGTTGTTGTGTTTTCCCGTTGGAACAGTGAAAGCTGCCAAAAGAGAAATTCGAAATTCTCTGCAGAGGAAAAGCCAAACTTTTGCGACATTCCTGCTTTTTGGGTTTCCACTGTATCTCTCAATCTCCATCCACAGCCACAATTCATTTCTACGCGAGTATTTCCTTCTTAGTTTCTTTTCTTTTTCTCGTGCTTTTGTGCTGTCAATTGAATTAGCGCGAAATTTTGTGGCTCCACGCAGCTGCTGGGGCTCTGGCTGTGGCTGGCACAAGAGCTAAGCTTCCAGTTCCAGCTCCAGGGTTTGTAGATTTCCATCGTACGTGTATCGGCTTTGCCAAATGTTTGCGCTAAAACATCTACAAAAACAATAATAAAGCAATCGGGCAGCAGCAGCAGCCAGGCAATAAAAAAGTCTAAAAAAACATGCAAATAAAAGTAAAAAACAAAAAATTAAAATTAAAAGTACGAAACAGAGAGAAGAACAAATACATAATATCCCAAACGTACGTGAGCGGTGTTGGAGTAGAGATAAAGTCGCTCAGAGCGAACTTCCCATGACATCATACACTCCACACATCTGGGGGGACTGAGAATAGGGACTGGAACGAAGTTGGATTGTTGCCAGCGAAGAAAACTTCAAAGTCAGGCTCAATTTGTCACAGGCAATTGATTGTTATTGATGACGCCATCATATTCATAGCAAAATCAACACCCAAACATCATCAATATTACAGATTTTCCTAGGGATGAGTCAAGCGGCATATAAATATGTTTACAATTTCATTTAATGGAAGGCCCCCACCCTTCTTTATGAACCATTTGATCCACATTCGGATTCTTTCGATTGCTTGTTAATTATTTGTTCAAATAAATTGTACTTAAAAATTTAAAAACTAATTAAGAAATAAGTGTGCATAGAGAGAATAGCCCGAAAACATTCTTATCGCACACATTCTTAGTAGAACGTTCTTTGAAAAAGGCAAAAGCAAACTTGGAATGTTGATAAATTCGTTAGTTGTTTTTTTTTCCACTCATAAACAAGCTTCCGTTCTGCTCAACATATTTTGAGCGTATCTTTGGACACTTGTTTGCTAAAGCCACACTCTCACGTCAGATGAATCATAGAAGACTCTGAATATCAGCCTGAATTTCCGTTGAATTTTTGCTGAATTGCTCAGAAATGCCTTGTATTGATCACCTGCGCTGGCTGGCTGGCTGTCATGCAGTCAGCACGTACTCATCCGGTGTTCATAAGTCATTTGCAACAAGCCGTGACATGACGCCATTGAATAGGAGTTTGAACACGTCACCGATGTGGCCTAACCCTTGGATTCTGATGCACTCAATGGAAGTATAAATATAAATAGAAATGATGAAGTGATGGATGGCAATGGCAAATCATATTGTGATTAGATTAAGTATATAAAAGCATTTTTATTGCTTGAACCGCTGGAATCTCTCGCTCTCTCGCAGTCTATGGAATGCCTTCGGTCATTTATTCAAATTAGCAAGAGAGATCCAGAGAGATCGCGAGAGAGACAGACACCCGGTTCAATTAACCCCAAAACAAGTGACAAAATTACAGAGTCAGGGACAGCGACAGAGACGGCGACAGACACACAAATGTGGGGCAAGAAAACAAAGCGCCGCAGCCAGCAACAACCCACATCGAAAAGATCGCCCAAAAACGGAGCTTGAAGCGGCTTAAAGTGTCAAGAGGGAGTAGACATGCATTTGGTTTGGCCAGGGCAGGCTCCAACTTTCTAAGCATTTGGAGTAGGAGTTGGAGTTGAAGTTGAAGCCTGCCACATGCCCTGCCTGACTCTAATTTAATTAGCCACGCAACAGTTAGACGATGACTTCCAGTCTGGATGCGAGTGGAAACTGGTTTTTCCGTTGGGAAAATCTCAACAGACGTTGCACTCCGTCTCTGGTTGTGGCTCCAACTCTGTCTCTGGCTCTGGTATGCGCGTGCCGCTCTAAGAACGTGTCTGGCGACTGTGACCCAGACCAAAGCCGGTTGAATGCAAGCAAAGCTGGTGGCAGAGTCGGGTCTGTGGCCTCCAGAATCTGAGAAGTTGCAGCCTCAGCAGCAGTGGCTGTGACTTCGCCCCTCTGGAGTCTTGTTTATCTGAATGTTAAATACTTTTCCACTGCAGTCTGCAGCACTTAACATCATAATAATTCTTGGGGGCAATCTGCAGAGCATATAAATCATGTCAAGTCATCATTTGGCATGGCATGGCATGGCATGGCCAAGAAGAAGCCGATTGGAAACTGTGCAGTGGAAACAGTGTAGCTCCGATGTCCGGAGACGGACATGGGCGGGGTGGACATATCCGATTGCCATGGAACAGTCATGGGCTTGGACAATGACAGCAAAATGATGATGGATTGTGGCCTCCAATTGTTGAGAGGATGCTCCGATTCATTTCTCTCCATTTTTTTCAACAATAATTGCGGATTCTTGCAGCTATCTAAAAAGTAACTCTGTACCCATGGATAGATGGCGCATAATCTTTATAAGCTCTAGATGATATCATTTAAACAAGATCTTATCGTGCTATGATAGAGATTAATTCGCTTCCAAGAACTGTGTTTGTTCTCATGATCAATTCTGGAGTTTGGCGTCTGCATATATGTTTAATAGATTTGATGGATATAATGGAAACCCCAGCAGATTCTTCAGACAGACATTTTCTTCACACTTATGCATGTGTGTGCATGGCTCTGGAGTGGAGTTGAAGTGTCTGCATTCTTTATCACAGTTATGGCATCTTCTGCTACCTCTTCCACACGGATGGACATTAGCATATTTCTTAATAATTTACAGCCCATTTTCATGTTCGCGCTGTCGTGCCAAATACAAACTTTGGGGTTGACAAGCAGTTTGGGTATCCATGGAGCCACAACATCCAGAGTTGGAGACTCTCCCCGCGGTGTGTCTTGGAGATTGGCATGCCAACCGACTCCGAGTGCTGCCTAATTAGCCAAATCATTTCTAGCTATTTATTTATTTATCCATCTTCCATCTAACCATTTTGTTTTTTTTTTGTGCCGTTTTAATTGTTGCTTTCTTTCGACTCGCCAAATGGCATTGGCAGAGGAGCAAAGCAGATTGGAAATTGGCTGGAATTTTGTTGGATTGGAATGGAATGGAGTTGTTGCACTCGCCGTCGGTCATTTCAATGCGCTGCTTGCCATTCCATGTAATTTTTCATAAATATGTCAACAGGCTGAGCATACAGATTGGCAGGCAGTCAGCCAGGGAGGCAGGCAGCTAATTTGTCATTTGTTCAAGGCATTTTGTTTGCGCTTAAAAGCGTATTTGAAACCTGGTCAAACATAGAGATGGCCATGCCTGCCTGACAATTTGATGGCTTTTAGGGGCCAAGACAGGCCAGCAACCATTCAAGCAACCAATCCAGCCGGTTTCCCATGTCCAGGCTGGCAACAAAGACAAGTTGCAAATTTAGCTACAAAAAAAAGTTGTTATTGCTTTTGCGGGTGTCCGTTCAAGTCAAGGAGAGAGGGTGGGGAGCGAGGCGGCGGCAAAGGCGACTATCAGCAAACGTTTAACGGCTCGTTGAACAGACCCAAAAAAAATGGAAAAGAAAACTGAAAGATAAAAGTAGATAAAAATGTTCTGCTGGTAGCAAAATAAATCTAAGAAATTGTACATACAAATGTGTGATTACGTGTAGTTCCGACTATTTTATACTCTACAATTGGGAGAGAGTAAGAAATAATTCAAGGAACGTTATTTTCACTCATTTTACTTAGAATTTGGGAGCAGTAACAAGAACAACAGACAAAAAAAAACAAAGCTTATCAGATACTCATCGATTAGATCAGCAATGAGTCTCGTTGTCTTCTCCGGAATTCTCTGTATTTAGGGTACCGGAAAAGCTCTACTTCTATGCACAATGTGTTTCATCTAATGCGTCACTTAAGTACTTGCATTTGTCGTCACTTCTGTCCCTGTTACCATTACAATTGCTGCATGGCATGCACCGTGCTTTTTGTGTTAGCAACTTTCCCCCTATATGTATGTTGGACATGGCATTCCATTCGATTCGATACGCTGCCATGGTTCAGTGCGTGGCAAATGCATTCGCGAGCATAACCCCAAAGAGGGTCCGAGTGCGGACTAATCTGATGATAGGCAATTATGCCGATCTGCTTGGGGATGCGATGCCTTTCACTTTGCGGTGTTACGGCAATAAAAAACGAGTCCATTCTTAGGTTGGGTGTAGGTTCAATAAACCCATATCAAAACTTGCGCTCCGTTCGACTATTTTGAATTGTTTTGCATGACAAAAGAAGTCCGAGCTGCGAGCCGAGACGCTTTTTGGCCAAGAGAGTGTGTGACCTTAAACTTGGCCAGACAGAAACCGGCCAGGCAAGTTGCGTGTGGCAAACAGCCCTGAACTTGACCGGCAAAGGAGGCGGCAGAGGATGAGTTGTATGAGGTGGCTGAGGAGGGGGCAAAGTGGCTGTAACAGTTAGCGGACATCTTTGTACATAATTGGCAGCTTGTCGACCCCAGGCCGGGCCGAATGAATGGCAACAGGTTTGCAACAGGCAGCCGAACGGCCAACCAGAACGGTAGGCAGTAAAGTGTTGGCATTGACAGATGCCTGCAGCAATTGCAGTGGCAGCCACAGAGATTGTTAAGGCAATTAATAGATACATTAGGCTTACGACGGCTTTTGAGCACTCTTAACGGTTGCCGTTCTTCCCGTTTAGTCTGCCAATTCAATTCGATTTAACTTTAACCCACTCCACATTGTTTTTGCTTGCAGACTCCTCGGACATTGTGGACTGTAAGCTGAAACTGATACTGGGCCTGATATGGACGCTCATTCTGCACTACTCGATATCGATGCCCATGTGGGATGGCGAGGATGAGAAGCAGCTGAATGGCTCTGGGCCAACGCCCAAGCAGCGGTAAGTGGAGATCCTCATCCTGTGACTCTATTCGATACTTAATCTTGCTCTCTCGTGTGTGTTGCAGCCTGCTGAACTGGATACATGCCAAGATACCCGATTTGCCCATCAACAACTTCACCAATGACTGGACCACTGGCAAGGCGGTGGGCGCTTTAGTTGATGCCTGCGCCCCAGGCCTGTGTCCCGACTGGGAGATGTGGGATTCGAAGGATGCGGTGCAGAATGCCTCCGAGGCCATGGGTCTGGCCGATGATTGGCTGAATGTGCGCCAACTGATCAAGCCCGAGGAGCTGGTCAATCCCAATGTCGATGAGCAGTCCATGATGACGTACTTGTCGCAGTATCCCAACTCCAAGCTAAAGACCGGAGCACCATTGAGGCCCAAGACGAATCCCAACAGGTGAGTGCGGGCATGTCTCCAAGTCTCTAAGATATACGAGAATATCTGTCTCTAGTTGTAAAACTCTTTCTATCTCTCTCTCTCTCAATTGTAATGAAGTTGTATTTCCCTTTCGGCTAATGCATTATTTCCGACTCTAATCTCGAATCTCGTATACTCTTTTCTCTGTCTTTCTCTCTCTCTCTTTATCTCTCTCTCTTATCTTTCTTTATCTTTTTGAGCAACCTTTTAATGTATTTTGGATATTGTTCTTGTTCTCCCTACCCTTTCTCTCTCTCTCTATATATATATTTGTGTATATATCTACTACTACTCGTACCTTGTATTTTTTATTAAATGCCTCAAACAAAATGCAAAACTCAGCATTCCTCCGCCGCGGTAAGTTTTCGGCATGCCCTCTTCTGTTCTGTTCTCCTCTCTCTCTCTCTCTCTCTTCTCGTTCCGTTTTGGCCTTACACGTTTGGCCCCCAACGGTCTTTCGTTCGTTCCGTTTTTGGTTTTTCTTTTGCAGGCTTCCTTTTTTTTAATTTTTGCTTTCGATGATTTTTGAGTTTGATTTAAATGTTCTGCTGGCAGTTTGTCTTCTTTTCGGTTACTTTTGTAGCCGGCTTTGAGCCAAACATCGCTCTATGTAGCCCTGAGCGCTATGCGTATCTAATGGATACTTCAACGCTGGCTGACAGGCTACGGCTACCCGCTGCCTATTGCTGCTTTCCTGTTTGTTCTTGTTCTCGCTGGCTCGCTGGCTTTTGTTCGCTTCAATTAGCGCTTACTAAACGCATATTTCGTGGCCAAAGCGGATATAATTTCAGATTGGATTTGCTGCTCTGTTAAGCTACGTTGATCTGTGATACAAGTGAAACCGCCAGAAGCGGCCATCACATGTTCTGGTTAACGATTAAAAATCTGTAAAATTTTACAAATTATGCTATAATCAGCAGGTTCTTAAAATGCGTATTAATCATGTGTTGCCACATGTAATATATTTTACGCTTCTCGTTCCTTTTTATTTTTTAACTTTCAAATTTCTCTTCTTCCGATTGACACACATATCATGCGGAACTATCGGAATATTTGAATACCAATCGAAATCGTGTAGGTTGCATGTAGATGTATTATACGATACGACATCTACATGTCTTGCACAATGTAAATCATATATTCGACGCTTTTAGTACCACAAATGACCGCTGTGATCAGTGCTGGCGCTTTCACATACAAACGAAAATCAAAAATACACTTAAAGCGGTTTTTTGCGCCAATTTGCTGCTGTTGTTGCTAAAAAAACGAAAAACTATTATGTTTTTGTATCCGCTGTGTATTTAGCTTGTTGTAAACATAAACTTGCGTCTGCCATTGTCATAATAAAGCTAATTAGAGCCGCCGCCGCATGTAAAAACCTCTGCTCTGGGTCGACTGCGAGAATTTAATGTTTTCTCCATTTTGTATTATAATTTTCTGCATAAAGCTTAACGTTTACATTCTCATGCTCAACCGTTTCTCCCTTTCACAGAGTGCGTGCCTATGGTCCTGGCATCGAGCCGATTGGCCCTGTGGTTGGTGCCCCAGCCAATTTCACAGTGGAAACGTTCTCCGCCGGCAAAGGTGAGTCTCTCGAGTGCAGCACCTCCACAGCAAAGATCTACTAACTTACTCTCTATTCATTACCCCCCGCAGGTGCTGTCGATGTGGACATTGAGGGACCCAATGGAGAGGTCGAAAAGGCCGATGTGCGGTTCAACAATGACAAGAATCTCACGTATACGGTCTCGTACATACCCAAGGCTGAGGGTCAGCACAAGGTGACCGTTCAGTTCTCTGGCCGCGACATACCCAAGTCCCCGTTCCCCGTGAAGGTGGAGGGACATGCTGGCGATGCCTCCAAGGTGAAGGTTACTGGTCCGGGCATCCAGCCCACCGGTGTGACCATCAAGAAAGCAACCTTCTTCGATATTCTGGCCAAGGATGCGGGTCGCGGCGTGCCCGAGGTGATCATCATCGATCCGGCCAACCACAAGACCTCGGTGGCGGCCAAGGTGCGTCAGTTGGAGAACGATACTTGGCGCTGCGAATACGTCACGGCCCTGCAGGGTCTGCACTCCGTCAATGTGTTCTATGCGGGCACTCCCATACCGAACAGTCCGTTCCCCGTGAAGGTGGCGCCGCTGTCGGATGCCCGCAAGGTGCGCGCCTCCGGACGCGGCCTCCAGGCCACGGGCGTGCGTGTCGGCGACGATGCCGACTTCAAGATCCACACCGAGGGAGCCGGCGAGGGTGTGCCCGAGGTGCGCGTCATTGGTCCCGGCGGCATGAACCAGAACGTCATGCAGTCAAAGGTCGATGGCAACACCTACGATTGCCACTACTACCCCACCAAGGAGGGGCGCTACGTGATCATGGTGACGTTTGCTGGGCAGGAAGTGCCCAAGTCGCCGTTCGAGGTGAAGGTTGGACCCAAGAAGGAGTCCTCCATTGTGGCCTATGGGCCGGGACTGAGCAGCGGCGTCATTGGCTATCCGGCCGCCTTTGTGGTGGAGACCAATGGAGAGACGGGCGCCCTCGGCTTCACCGTGGCCGGCCCCTCGCAGGCGGAGATCGAGTGCCATGACAATGGCGATGGCTCCGCACTCGTCAAGTATCATCCGACTGCTGTGGGCGAGTATGCCGTGCACATCCTGTGCGACAACGAGGACATACCCAAGTCGCCGTTCATTGCCCAGATCCTGCCACGCACCGACTTCCATCCCGAGCTGGTGAAGGCCAGTGGGCCGGGCCTGGAGAAGAATGGCGTGACCATCAGTCAGCCGACCAGCTTCGATGTGGACACCAGCAAGGCGGGCAATGCTCCCCTGGATGTTGTCGTGCAGGATGTCTACGGCACAAAGTTGCCCGTACAGCTGGCCAGCAATCCCGATGGCACCAAGAAGGCAACCTACACACCCACCTCTGGCGTGCCACACACCGTTGAAGGTTGGTACACAGCTCTCCCTTACCCTCCCACTGCTCTAACAATAAAATCCCCTTTGTTTTACAGTCAACTACGGAGGCGTTTCCACGCCCAACTCCCCACATCGCGTGTACGTGGGCGTGCCCGTCGATGCTGCCAAGGTGCAGGCGTTTGGTCCCTGGCTGCAGCCGGGCGTGCGTCCCAATGTGCCCACCCACTTCAATGTGGATGCGCGCGAGGCAGGCGAGGCTGAGCTCAAGGTGAAGATCATTCACGAGGAGACCAAGATTGAGGTGCCCTGCAGGATCATCGACAACGAGGACAGCACCTACTCGGTGGAGGTTATGCCCCCAGCCAAGGGCGCCTACACCACGACCATGACATATGGTGGCCAGCGCGTGCCACTCGGCCAGAAGGTTGTGGTGGAGCAGACAGTGGATGTGTCCAAGATCAAGGTGGACGGACTCGAGCCCAGTAAGTATCCAAACCCAGAGAGTGTGTCCTTCTCCTTTATTGACAGTACAAACGTCCATTGTGAGTGAATCATGGTCTAAGTCCAAGTCATTTCATTTGTCCCTTACACCAAAAGCCGCGCCCCTGAACAGTTTGCAGCAGTTCCGCATCATCACGCACGGCCTGCCGAAGGCCGATCTGGCTGTGACCATCACCAGTCCGTCGGGTAATCGTGTCAAGGCGCACATAATACCCACAGCGGAGGGATTTCTGGTTAACTTCACGCCCACCCAGCTGGGCGAGTATCTGCTGAGCATTTGCTTTGGCGGCACGCCCATCACGCCGCGTCCATTCCGGCTGCAGTGCCTCACGGGCAGCGACTCCAACAAGGTACAGGCCTTTGGGCCGGGTCTGGAGCGCGGCATTGTGGGCCAGCCGGCGGAGTTTATGATCGATACACGCGGCGCCGGGCAGGGCGGTCTGGGCGTCACCGTCGAGGGGCCCTGCGAGGCGGCCATTAATTGTCGCGACAATGGAGACGGCACCTGCAATGTGGCCTATCTGCCCACCGAATCCGGGGACTACACCGTCAACATAACGTTCAATGATCGTCACATCAATGGATCGCCATTCCAGCCGTTGATTGTGCCCGTGCCGAATCTGAAGAATACACGAGTGAGCGGCATCGGCATACAGCCGCATGGTAGGCTATAAACGGAGTGTTCCAAGTGTTCCGACTGTTGCCGCCGCCACTGCCAATCTAATACTCCAAATCTAAGCCTCTACTACCCAGCAAACGCCTCGAAGAGCCAAGCCACACCACGCCACGCCTCGCCCTGTTTTTGCGTTGATCTTTCTGTTGTTAGTTGTCCTTTTCTTGATT
This sequence comes from Drosophila subobscura, assembly GCF_008121235.1. Taxonomy (NCBI): domain Eukaryota; kingdom Metazoa; phylum Arthropoda; class Insecta; order Diptera; family Drosophilidae; genus Drosophila; species Drosophila subobscura. Next base: position 21,393,043 of record NC_048533.1, on the reverse strand, counting down.
GTTTGTTTACTGATAACTAAACGCATTTGATAACACTAATTGCATCGTAAAATCGTTGATTTTGTGCCTTGATTGTTGTATACAACCCACTGTTGATCCCTCGCTAATCCATCTCATTGTATCCCCCGTTTAGGTGTCATCATGAATGCCGCCACCGACTTTATGGTGGACATGAGCAAGGTGGGCAGCAACATTGACTCGGGCAAGCTGTCCTGCGCCATCTTCGATCCCATGGGCCATGTGCTGCCCAGCAAGATTGTTCAGGGACCCACCGACGACATCTTCCGCATCATGTACACGCCCTTCGAGGCGGGTCGCCACACCATCGAGCTGATGTACGACAACATACCCGTGCCGGGCTCACCGTTTGTCGTGAATGTGAAGAGCGGCTGTGATCCGGCCCGCTGCAAGGCCTATGGCCCGGGCCTGGAGAAGGGTCTGACCAACCAGAAGAACAAGTTCACTGTGGAGACCAAGGGCGCTGGCAACGGTGGCCTGTCGCTGGCCATCGAGGGACCCTCGGAGGCCAAGATGACCTGCACGGACAATCGCGACGGCAGCTGCGATGTGGATTATCTGGCCACCGATCCGGGGGAGTATGACATCACCATTCGCTTTGCGGACAAGCACATACCCGGCTCACCGTTCCGCGTGCTCGTCGAGGAGACTGTGGATCCCAGCAAGGTGAAGGTTTACGGACCGGGCATCGAGCATGGACAGGTGCGCGAGGGTGTGCCGACCCTCTTCAATGTGGATGTGGGCGAGGCTGGTCCTGGCCGCATCGCCGTTAAGCTGACCAATTCGGAGGGCATTCCCGTTGACAATCTGCGCGTGGAGGACAAGGGCAATTGCATTTACGCGGTCCACTATGTGCCGCCCAAGGCGGGCTCTGTGCTCACGTGCCAGGTGAAGTTCTCCGAGGTGGAGGTGCCATGCAGGTTAGTCATGATTCCAGCTACATAATCAACCTCATCTCACATGTCATTCCCATTCCCCTTCAGTCCATTTGTGATGACCGTTTTCCCCAAATCGGAGGCCACCAAGGTCAAGGTGAAGGGCGTCAATGAGCGCAAGAAGACACCTGCCTCGCTGCCTGCCGAGTTTGAGATTGACACAAAGCAGGCCGGCCAGGCGGACATCAATGTGGCCATCAAGAATCCCAAGGGCAAGGCCATGCAGCCACGCTTGGAGGAGGTGTCCACTGGCACCTATGTGGTGTCGTTTGTGCCCGATGAGTGCGGCACGTATCAGTGCAGCATCAAGTATGGCGACAAGGAGATCGAGGGCTCGCCGTTCAAACTCGAAGCATTCCCCACCGGCGAGGCCAAGAAGTGCAAGCTGGTGGAGCAGGCGCCCAAGATACAGCCCTCGGGCAGTCAGTCGCACCTGAAGGTGGATGCACGTGAGGCTGGCGATGGTGCCGTCACCTGCAAGATCACCAACAAGGAGGGCAGGTAAGAGGAGAATACATTGATGTATGTTTATGTATTTTAATATATTTTCTATAGCGAAATTGTGGGCATTGATGTGATCGAGAAGGATGGCTTCTTCGATATTTTGTACGCACTGAACGATCCCGGGGACTATGACATCAATGTGAAGTTTGGCGGCAAAGACATACCCAATGGCAGCTTCTCCATCAAGGTAGCCTGAACAGAATCAACATTTATCATACTCTAAAACCAGACACAGCCAAAGCCAGATCTAGTCACAGCTGGAAATTGTTGAAAAATTAGCAATTATTATAAAGAAACGTTTACATATACATAGTTCTATATAGATACATCATCAATGTATACATAATGTCCCCCTAGTCATTGTTTTGTGTTTGTGTTTTGTGCGTCCCAAACTCCACATAAATATTTGTTAAAAGTCCACAGCGAAAAAACAGAGTAAGAAAAGAAAAACACGCAAACAATTTTTACATACGATTAAGAGGAGCTGCTCAGTCGCTCAGCAAAAGAATACGATTTAAGTGCAACGATGTAAAACATGACAAAAACAACAACAAATAATAAAAAAAGAATACAGAAACCAAAAACTAAATGAAAACAAAACCGAAAATTCAAACAAACCAAAAAACAAAATCCTTTCGAAAAGAAATTCTTAAAATTAATTGCATGCAAATTATTTCGTTCTCAAAATTACTTCTGCTATGCCAAATTTGCAAATTGCGCTTTGTTTTACATATTATGCATTTAATGAACAAATTACTCAACTCAATTGTTTAATGCTTCTTTTGTTTTGTCAGCCAGCCAGCCCTTAGTCTATGTAAGTTGTTTGTGTGACTGTGTAACTTTTGTATTTTAATTGTTGATTCTTGGACACTGACTCGAACGCACTTAACACGAGCAAAACAACAAAGAAAACAGTTCCAAAAATCGTAGAACCACTCGCTTAAGCACATACAAATATTTTGCCAAAGCGTATTAATTAATATTTGAATAATTGCTAATTTAACAACAATCTACCTAACCATCACTTGCAGCTGATACTTTGCACTTGCTTTAAACAATATTTTCTTTCAGCGTGGAAGGGAATAGGGGGGAACGGGGGGCCTTGTAAGTATGTAGAATTTCTACGCGTTCATTCACGTGTCGCTCATGTTGACAGGCTGAGAAATGAAGCCTCATAAATACTTTTCTGTCATCATGGGACCTGACAGCCCAGGCCCAGCAACAATGCACATCATTTGGGGATTGAACAAGTCGGGGACCAACACTTTCGGGCATATTGCCCAAAAAATGAAACACATTTTCGGTGGTCGAGTGCTGCGATCTGTGAACCCAAGATTAATTGAGTTGTCTGTTGTTTTTGCGCAAAATTTATGTTTAACAGATATGCACAATTAGGCGGCTGTAAAATTAATTTTGTTCATATTTCTCACTGTGTTAAGGGAAACTTTGCCTGCTGTCCATGCCGTCCATTTCTGACAGCAGCAACTTCATTATCTACGTGATCCGCTGCACGCAAGCACACAAAATTAGGGAAAATCTCGGCTGCTATTTACGGCACTTCTACTCTCAAGACATATCAAAGTTGAACGAAAGCACACAAAAATTCGAAATAGAACATAATTTAACAAAAAAATTTAATTGAATTATGAAATCCACGCGGACATTAGGTCTCTGCCAGCCAACAACGAAATGAGGGGAGTCCATGTTAATGGAGGAATTTCGAAATTGCAGTCGGAATTATATATAAAATATACAATATATACATACATATGTATAAAGAAAATATATATAACACACGCGTAGCCAAAGATTTACAAAGAGGGGAATATTTGCCATGAAGGCACCAAAAGAAATCAACTTGGACTCTCTTGGGCACTTTTCTTGCAATTTCCATACCGTACTCAGCTTCCTATTGCTTTCAAACTATTGTACTATTATTGACTTGGCATAGGGTATATCCGAAAATGAAAACTATCAACACTTACTAGATGCAATTCCCCCCAACAAACAGGCCTCCTCCGTCTGCGCCCCTGTTGTTTATAGAGAATGTAAATGTTTTGCGGGAGGTGCCCATGCCATGCCATCCATGCCACGATGACAACCCATGCTGATTCAGCATGTTCCTTCTGTGTGTGTGTTGTTGTTGTTGTGGCTGTTCTTTCCGCAGGTCGCAACGAAATCACGTATACGCCGTATTGCACGGCGAGTGCATATGAAAATGAATTTGTGCTGCGGGCCAACACACAAAATTCGCAAGTAATTAAAATAAGAAAAACGAATTTATAATAAAAATGGCGCAAAGTGGGATTGTGCTGATTTCTGCTGCCATAAAGACATGGCAGGAGGAAGACGGCGCTAGTCAAGACGTGCCACTAGTTGTGGCAGCAGCAGCTTGCCGATCTCTAGTGGAGGCAACACTCAGCGATTGTTAGTCAGAGATTGTCCTGTATTCGTCGTCGACGTGATCGTTCCGCAGCGGCAACTGGAAGGTGCAGACAAAAACGGTGCAAAAGATTTTGAATTTGATTGTGGCTGCGGGGCAACCATGGAGCATGCCACCAGCATGTACGAGTGTGGTTGATTGGCCTGACCAATCGCCAATGTGCCACATACGCAGGAAAATACTAGACGCGGCAGAAGGAAAAAACTGTCGCCCGCTAGCGATTCAATTCGATTTTGCTTGCTGGTCTATTGATTGGCCGTGCATTGGCGTACTTCTTATTAATAGCCCAAATATTTTATAGAGATTTGTATCTTTGACTTTTTGCGATTTGGCCACGGATACCAAAACCAGACCAGCATGGCACGAAATGATTTCGATATACAAATACAAGAGTACATACATGTATGTACAAAATATGTGTATAAATATGTATTGGCATTCGTTATTGAGTGCTTATGTAACAGCTGCAATTGTGGAAATTCTTTTGCACAATCGTGTCCGCATCAATCAAGTCCACTTCCTCTCCAACCATTTCTGTTTTGTGTGTGCGCAAATGTGAGTGCCAGGAGTGTATTGTGTTGCATAGTTTCACACTTTCAAGTTTTTCCTTAATCAATCAGTGCCCCTGTGGCCGAGTCTTTAATAATAAGCAGACCAGTTGCGCGGTAGTTCCTCAATATTTGTTCACATCGCTTCACAAGTGCAAAGTACGATGGGCCTTCAAGTAACCCAGTTCCAGATCCAGCCGAGTGCCAACTAATCATGTTTCGGTTCGGCTCTGCGGCTGTTCGGCTGAGAGTGTGTTTGTTCTGGATTTGTTTTTTGGACATTCCTAATTTTCCATTTTATTTCCATTGACCTCAGGCTGTCGAAAGCATCGAGGAATACTCGCACAGCGAATACATCGAAGAGCACTCAACCAAAGTGGTTCAGAAAACAACGCAGGTAAGTGGGTTAACCTAACTTTAACATAAACCAGTGAAAGTAAAAAGAACAACTAGAACAAAACAGAAAAAATAATATAGAATTATTTATTTATTATATTATATTTTTGAAGAATATATTTACCAAGTGTTTCATATTTTATGCTAAAATTGATGAGAAAACTCCTTCTGGAAACTACAAAAAGTTGTTGAATTAATTAAAACAATTTTAAAATCAGTTTTTCAAAGTCAACTGCAATTAGTTAAGACACAAAAAAAAGGGAAAAGTATTTAAGAAGAAGAGGAGCAGAATGTTTGATTTATTATTTTATTAATTTTAATTTTCAAAAATTCTTTCCAGAGCGAACTTGTCAACGGAAAGTCCGAGGTCTCCTATCGAAGTGTTGCCTTTGAGAAATTGCCATTACCCACAACAGGCGGCAACGTTACAGGTGCGTACAGCCCCAACATTTCAACATATAAAATAATGTAGCAAAGACCCAACACAAAACAAAGATCATATCGCGAGGAAAGTTAATCATTTGTGAAAGGCGCACAAGAAACAGTGCATGGCGACGTACATATTTAATTAAACTAGAATAAACTCGTAAAGCAGTTTATTTGTTTAATCTAAAAAACATTTATGCGCCATTAAAGCGAACTGCTCATATCGTATCTTTAATAATTGCCAAATGTAGCTCAACCACAAACTGAATGTTGAGGGGAGGAACGGCTATTGTCAGACCAAAATATTTCGGACCAGCCAAGGTGTCGTAAATCTCTGAAATATATATAGCTAGAATTATACATAAATACCAGAATATATCTAAAAATGTTCACCAAAATGTTGCTTGCGAGGCGTCGCATTTAGATGAGACACAATGGACAAGTGGCAACGCCCCCCGGACACAGAGACAGAGGACAGAACAGGTGACGGGGGCTAGCCGTAGCCAACTGGCTGACTGACTGACTGACGGGTTATCAGGCTAAACGTTGACAGGCGACAACTTAATTAGACAATGCGCCCGTGGTGACATTTTGGGGGGTCTCTCCTCATATTTTGGCTGCAATTTGTGCAGGCAATTCACTTGAAATTCTCGTTGGGACTTTCTTTTGTTTTCAATTCCGTGGCGTTCATTGACTGCAGCCGCCACTCGTGGCTCGTGTACAATAATTGGGTATTAAACATGCATATTGGCCGGTAATTACCTAAATTTATTTGGCCATGTTTGGGCGGAGCTGCGGAGCGATTTACGGGCTGCAAAGTGTCCGGCCACAATTTAATGAACATTTCCCGAATGATTAATGGCGATTTCCACTGTCTGGCTGGCAAATCAATGAACATAATTCTGCAGTTGATTCTGTGCACTGAGTAGCACAAATATTTGTTCGATTTTTTACGCTTCCATGCAATATTCAAACATTTTCGTCGCATGGCTAGGTGGTCGGACCTGACGGCACAGAGGAGAACTGTTGGCTCCTGTTTGGTCTGGTCGAGACATCGTCATTAAGATCAGAAGGTGCGCCACGTATCATTTGATGGCACTCGGATCTATGATATTCTCAATGGATCTGAGTCAAGTGTCCGCCCAGCATAGTTGTGGGAGGAGCTGCTACGCTGCTGCTGCTGCTGCGGCTGCGGCTTTGGTTCTGGTTTTGGATTTGCTTTTGGTTTTTGGTCGGGTGTCGCGCTCCATTTGCTTTGAAGATGGTTTATTGTAAATGATTCGTTTTGGCCAAACGACATGGATTTGTTGCGCATTTGTTGCATTGATTTTTCATTGCCCGTCAAATGAATGGGGCGCAGAATTTGTATATAAATAATTGCCAGTTATAGGGTTATAGATATGTACTTGGAAATGTGAGAGAAAGTTGCAAGATTGTGTTTCGCACATTCTCACAGCTCTATTTAGATTTTTAATGATTTTTTTCTACTTTATTTCGGATTACCTTTTGTCCTCCAGCTCTTTCTCTAAGTGGACCTCTATCGCTATTAATTCTTTAGAAATGTGTTCTTTCATTTTGAAGCCCTTGAAAATGTTGCACAATTTCTTAGCTTTTGCCACTTAAATATTTTGCATTTTGCATTTTGCTCATGTACATTTGGATTTGTCATCAATTGATCGATTTGTGTGATTCATAGAAAAGATGCCAAGATGGCAGAATTCGATTGATTTTGGCCAATTGCTTGGCAGTGTGGTGTCGCAGCCATTGGGGCACACGAATCACAATCTCAATGGCAACAAATTGATTTCCAATTGCCAGAAATCATTACATAAGTGCCTCTTAGGCGGGAAAAGCGTGTTGGCTACAATATTTTCCAACCTAGCAACTCTGTGAACATCGATTAAAATGACATAATCCAGATATATGTAGATATCTGCACATATTTATGTAGCTGCAAAATGATTAACACATTTTTGGCATACCAGCGCAGACGGTATTTGCGTGTATTCCATTGGTTTTATGGTCGAATCTGTGCTTTCACGCCAATAAAATAAAATATAGAATTATCCATCTATATGTTTGTTCGTTTTTATTTTTAAACATTTTCTTTGCCCGTCTCTTTAATGGTAAAATATTAATAAATTCTCTGTCATATTTGCTGCAATAAGTAATAAATTTGACTGCCCTGACGATCATTCGACGAACCACACATGGAAAAGCCAAAGAATCTCAGAATCTGTGTGTAATATGCTTTTGACCCGAAGTCCAATTTGCACCTTTCGTTTTCGAAAAATTCGAAATGGCAACTGTTGGAATCGCAATCTCTCAACCCATACCAATATGCAGCTTATGTTTTGCCGAGTATATAGAAATTATATACACACACACTCACACACACAGTCGTGGGGGGAAATATTTCCAATTTTCTATCGTTTTATCTTTTATATGCCGTTCATTGGCTCGGCCATAGCAGAAGATATGATGGCGGCCATACTTTCGAGCATCCACCACTGTATCTGAGAGTGTATGTGTGTGTGCTGCTGCTGCTGCTGCTGCTGCTGCGCTGCTTCTGGCCCAGACGCATCTTTGTGGTAGGAGCCGATGTGATTTTATATTTTGGCCTTAATTTCGATTTGGAACTGTCGATGCTCACTCGAAATCGGGACGTGGAAACGCGTGGACCTAGAAACCGTCGCTGGCAATTAACAAAATAAAAAACGTTCGCAACCAAATTACACACACACAATAAATACAATAAAATAATTAAGCAAAAAATATAAATTCAAGTGCATTGCAAACGATTCCTACCGGTTAAGGACTCGCCTCTCTGTCTCACTCTCACTTCCGGCCAGTGCAGGACATTTAGCTAAAAGACATTTACATTTACATTTACAGAGCCATTAAGATTTTACAATAATTATCTACAAATTATATAATCAATTTGTTAGTTCGTTTCGCCAAAGTGTGAGTGTCCGATCTGCGATCTGATCCCCTTTTTGCAATTGCCATTTTGAGTGTTCTCAGTTTCTGGTTCTAAGTTCTAGTCAGCAAGGACATGCCTAGTTTTTTGAGCGCCACTGTGCCACATTGATTCCCTTTTTTGTTGAGTTTCGAGGCATATCCTTGCTGCTGCCTGGAGCCAGAGTAAAACAAGCAATTGTTTCGTTGTTTAAATTAAATTGTTCTAAATTTTAAGTGTCTTTATTTCAATATCAAACATCGAACGTGCGTGCGATAATCGATTGTCGGACTGTCGATTGTCGATTGTGTGTTGCCTTTGCAAATTGAAACTCTCAACAAATTAATCGAATTAATACGGAAAAATGCACTTCAGTTGGTTGTCGGAGAAAGCACCAGCGCCGCTAGCCACCTGGGCAGACCACTCCTACTTCTTTCGACCGCAATACTACAAAGTGACCGTCTCCGAGCGCGATCACCCGGAACGGACACACGTGTACTTCAATGAGACGATCATACCGGAGAATCAAGGAATAAATGGTTGTGATTTTTTGCCACTGAATTTCAAATCATCGTTTTCAATTGTAACACATCAAGGTAAATCCACGCACCATCAATCTGTGACACTCTGGAGGACTCTTCGAGCGACCCTCTTTTATTTTTGATAATTTGCCAAACGAAATGACGTCCGTCGTGCCATATATAATGCCACACAAGCTGGCAATGCAATCCTGACTAAAGCCAAAGAATTTTTCATTTGTGTTAATGACAAAACTGACACCAAAAATCGCATTCATATTTTGAATTCAATTGAAATCAAGTGCTGTGCTGTCCACCCCGTTCAAGCGCCACACACGCAGCGCGCTGTCCGGTCTTGCCAGTGCAACAAAATGTTGAATTATTACCCAAAAGTGCCCCGAGTGTGTGTGTGTGTCCCCAAACCCAAGGCAATGCAAGCCATTTGTCTGCAAATTATTTTCTATGATTTATTATCAGAATATGCAACAAAGCGTAAAATTCGTTTGGCTCTCGCACATGCGATTTCTCAATGGCTTGCGATCAACTCGTATGCGCCACCATAAAATTCATACACTGTGCAACAGGGGAAATATCTAGTTAAATTATAAAGGGTTTCTTCTGTTTTATTAGCAGCAAAAAACAGGACAATATTATTTACTAAACTAAGCAAAGAGAAGGGCTTTTTGTTGAAAACTTTTAGCACTCAACGCTCAAGAGATGGGACTTCATCTGCTGATTGCTTTAGGCGGATATGAGTATTAGTAAAAGAAGTAAAAACAATGTAAATATATGGAATATTCTCCTTCAATTGACAACTTTTTTGGCTTCACATTTTATATGTTTTTCCGTTTCCTACTAAGAACTGAAAGGCTTACTTGGGCTCGCGTTAAAAGAGGATTACAGATAAATTATTTCTAAAAAAAATCGTATATTCAAAAGAATTGATTAAGCGCTGAATTTCTTCTTTCCTCTACTCTGTTGACTAGTGTATCAATTTTTTGTTTGCTTTTCGCAAATGGCAAAGTTTCGTTGAGATATCGAAATCACACTTGTGCAAGTATCCACTCCCCTTGGACCCTTTCCCAGAGCGGCCAGGGCGGCCTGAGAGTCATTAAATCTTTCAATTGTATTGCCAGCGTCCATTAGATGCCAAAGATGCCTCCCCCGCGGTCCGCCCTTTGCATTGCTTTTATTTCTTCGTCGCTTCCCAGTCGTTTCTCATGCTTCAATGGGCGGCGCTGGCAGGCGATATTGGCCAGAGGGTGATGAAGCAGGGGGCTGGGATCGGAGACCGACGGACAGCAGCAAATGTTCAAACATAAATAATCAAAATTTTTTCGAGCATATTTTCGAGTTGCTTTTTAGGAATGTTACATGCCATTAAAATCATTCAAAAAAGAACTTTGAACAGCTGAAAGCGACTGTTGGTTCGTTTGTGATGTGAATAATGGGCTTATAGCAAGGGTTCATTAGGAGAGCTACATATTTGGGCTCCAAAATAAGTACAACCATATCTAATAATGTAAATTATTTGCCTATAAATCTTTTTGGATTCATCAAGTTGCCTTTTGTCAGCGCCTAAGTTGGCTATACAATTTTCCATCTTTCATTTGAGAATTCTGTGCTGGCAGGCAGGCCCCCCATTGTTTTCGGACTTTTGCTTATTTTCTTCGTCGATTAGTTTATTTTGAAAAGTGTCTTGGCCACGCGACACGCTGCTCTGATTTATCTCTGTTTACTGCCGCTTTTGTTTTGTTTGGACTCTCGGCAGTGCTCTCATCATGTGGCATGTGTCGGCTAGCCGTGGATATGTGTGTACGAGTAATATCATTAATTCTGCATGGATCAGATCAGGGCAATTTAGTTGGGAAAAAGGCTTAGCAACTGCTTGGAATGTGCATATTTATGATTATTTTGCTATCATATTTTTCAAAATTAAATGTCCATTTAATAAATTCAAAATTTATGCTAATGATCCAGCGTATGACATTTCTCTGTCTATAATTAACTGAAAATTGAATACTTTCCTCATAAATTAGCTGATAATAAATGGATACGCTTCCAAGGAGCTGTTTTAGATGATTCAACTGCTTCTATGCCAATCACGAGTGTATCTTCATTTATTTTGTTTATTCTATGAATTTCTTGTCAACATCCAAAACTGATGATGCCCAGTCCCACATTGTTATGAGAGTATATAAGAGATGATATTTTGACTGACGGAAATACTCAGGGGAATGTTGGTGTTTGTGTATATGAATATTTCCTGCTGCATATCCTATAAATACGCATCCCGAGTGGCTATAAAAAACGATCCAAATATATAAATATAATTTTAGGCACGTGCTCCATTAGGTTCTCCAGCATATGTGGACAGATATTTTATATAGAAATAAGTGGTAGAAAATATGGGAAGAGGGAGAGGAGATGTACATCCCTATGTATGTATGTATAGCCCACCTATGTATTTATGTATATAGAGAACCATTAGAAAACATATAGTGTGTGTCCTATATTTGACCTCAAAGAGTTTCGGGAACCGTTGGCCTCTTGAATGTTGTTGCCTTTCGGCGCGCCTGATGGCGTGGGAAAGTATAAAAGCAATTGTAGGCGTTGTGGGAAATTTCTTTGGAGAGCCACCAGATTACTGGCCCCTCAGTCGATGCAAAGCATTCGTTCAGTTGAGAAGTGAAATTTTCCTACCCGGCGTGCACCCAAAAATCAGCAAGGATATAAGCGAAAGGATAACTCAGCTCTCAGCCAGAAACCCAATAAGCCAGCGAACTTGTTGATCGAATATTTGTGGGCGATAAAGTATGTGAAATTAATGAAATATATTCGAAATAGAAATACAAATGCGAATGAATTTATTAGTGAGAAGAAACTTTTTGAAATCTATGGAATCTTTTGGATGGCAGAAACATTTGCTGCAATTAATTTACTTTTCTGTGCGACATCTTCGATCTTTAGATCTGTGCTATGAGTTCTGTGTGCTGTGTGTGTTCTGTGTGTGTGTGTGGAGACCAGAAATAGATTTTGTGGAATAAAAAATGGCAAAAAATTAGAACATAAAAACGAAATTATGATTTCTATCAACTTGTGGACCACTCGCCCACGCCGCTCCGTATGATATCTGCAAAAAAATATTAGCTGTATTTATGGTGACATCATTTTTGCGTTTATAGTCCCTGGGGGTGTGTACTGTACTTTTTCCAGTGTGTATATTTACTGATCGTGTGTGTCTGTCCCCCTTATATTTGCAGCTGAAGTCAAAATGCCAAGCGGTAAGGTAGACAAACCCGTTATCCAGGACAATCGTGATGGTACCGTCTCGGTGAAGTACGATCCACGCGAAGAGGGCTCCCACGAGCTGGTCGTCAAATACAATGGCGAACCCGTTCAAGGTAAGTTAATCGTTGCAGCATCAAAGCGGATTTTCTGATGGATTTTGATTGCTTTGTGCAGGTTCCCCCTTCAAATTCCACGTCGACTCGATCACCTCTGGCTATGTGACGGCCTATGGACCGGGTCTGACCCACGGTATCACTGGCGAGCCGGCCAATTTCACCATCTCGACCAAGGGCGCCAGCGCCGGTGGGCTGACAATGGCCGTCGAGGGACCCAGCAAGGCAGTTGTAAGTGCTCCAGCCTTCCACATTCTTTTTGTGTCTCTATAGCGTGTGGATTTTTCTTTGCAGATCAACTACCATGACAACAAAGACGGCACTGTCTCGGTGCAATATCTGCCCACGGCGCCCGGCGAGTACCAGGTGTCGGTGCGCTTCGGCGACAGGCACATCAAGGGGTCGCCCTACTTTGCCAAGATCACTGGCGAGGGTCGCAAGCGCAACCAGATCTCGGTGGGCTCTTGCTCGGAGGTGACCATGCCCGGCGACATCACCGACGATGATTTGCGCGCATTGAACGCCTCCATCCAGGCGCCCAGCGGCCTCGAGGAGCCTTGCTTCCTCAAGCGCATGCCCACCGGCAACATTGGCATTTCGTTCACACCCCGCGAGACCGGCGAGCATCTGGTCTCGGTGAAGCGCATGGGCAAGCACATCAGCAACTCCCCCTTCAAGGTGACCGTCTGTGAGCGCGAAGTGGGCGACGCCAAGAAGGTGAAGGTGAGCGGAGCTGGCCTCAAGGAGGGCCAAACGCACGCGGACAACACCTTCTCAGTGGACACCCGCAACGCCGGCTTCGGCGGTCTCTCCGTCTCGATCGAGGGTCCCAGCAAGGCCGAGATCCAGTGCACGGACAAGGACGATGGCACCCTCAACATCTCGTACAAGCCCACCGAGCCGGGCTACTATATTGTCAATCTGAAGTTCGCCGATCATCACGTGGAGGGATCACCCTTCACCGTCAAGGTGGCCGGCGAGGGCAGCAACCGGAAGCGTGAGAAGATTCAGCGCGAGCGCGATGCCGTGCCCATCACGGAGATTGGCAGCCAGTGCAAGTTGACGTTCAAGATGCCCGGCATCACCTCGTTCGACCTGGCCGCGTGCGTCACATCGCCCAGCAACGTCACCGAGGATGCGGAGATCCAGGAGATCGAGGACGGCCTCTACTCGGTGCACTTTGTGCCCAAGGAGCTGGGAGTGCACACCGTCTCGGTGCGCTACTCCGAGATGCACATACCCGGCTCTCCCTTCCAGTTCACTGTCGGTCCCCTGCGCGATTCGGGCAGCCATTTGGTCAAGGCCGGCGGCTCCGGACTGGAGCGCGGCGTTGTCGGAGAGGCAGCCGAGTTCAATGTGTGGACCCGTGAGGCGGGCGGTGGCTCCCTGGCCATCTCCGTGGAGGGTCCCAGCAAGGCAGACATCGAGTTCAAGGATCGTAAGGACGGCAGCTGCGATGTCTCGTACAAGGTGACCGAGCCGGGAGAGTACCGCGTGGGGCTGAAGTTCAACGATCGCCACATACCCGACTCACCCTTCAAGGTGTACGTCTCTCCGGATGCGGGCGATGCCCACAAGCTGGAGGTGCAGCAGTTCCCGCAGGGCAACATCCAGGCGGATGCCCCCTACCAGTTTATGGTGCGCAAGAACGGAGCTAAGGGTGATCTGGATGCCAGAATTGTGGCACCATCGGGCACCGACGATGATTGCTTCATTCAGGCGATCGATGGGGAGATGACTTCGGTGCGCTTTTATCCACGCGAAAACGGAATTCATGCCATCCACGTCAAGTTCAATGGCGTCCACATACCCGACTCTCCCTTCAGAATCAAGGTTGGCAAGAATGTGGCTGACCCAGCCGCTGTTCATGCCACCGGCAATGGCCTGGCCGAGGTCAAGACTGGACACAAGACCGACTTCATAATCAACACCTGCAATGCCGGCGTTGGCACGCTAGCCGTCTCCATCGATGGCCCCTCCAAGGTGGCCATGGACTGTACAGAGGTCGAGGAGGGCTACAAGGTCCGCTACACACCCCTGCTGCCCGGCGAGCACTACATCACGGTCAAATACAACAACGTGCACATTGTGGGATCACCGTTCAAGGTGGACGCTGTTGGCGATAAGCTGGCCGATGAGGGTGCACAGGAAACGTCGACTGTCATCCTGGAGACCGTGCAGAAGTCAGCCAAGGGTGGCAAGAACACTGGCGTTCATCTGCCCGCCTTCAAGTCCGATGCCAGCAAGGTGGTGCCCAAGGGCATGGGCCTGAACAGGGCCTACATTGGCAAGCAAAATCAGTTTAGCATCTGTGCCACCGATGCGGGTGAGTAATTACCTTTGTTATAATCCTGAACTTGCACTAATCATTTGTAAATTCCTCTGTTTAGGCAACAACATCTTGTATGTTGGTATGTATGGACCAAAGGGACCCTGCGAGGAGTTCCATGTCAAGCACGCTGGCCACAACAACTACAATGTGCAGTATCTGGTGCGCGATCGCGGGCAGTATGTGCTGCTGATCAAGTGGGGCGAGGAGCATATACCCGGCTCCCCATTCCAGATTGATGTCTAGGCATATATGTATGTGTAGGATATATGCCACTCCTCTTCGTCGCTTCATTTATGTATGTACCCGCAGCGCATCCGCATGTTCCAGGGTCAAAATTCGTGTGTCTGTTTTTTATTTCCTCTCTATCTCGCCCTTGTTTTCATCATGTGTAATTTCTCTTTGTTAAATTTTAATTTCTTGCTTTAACGCTCTACTTATATTAGGTAAGTCTTTTTTGTTATTTGTAAATACATGGAAGGAGCTTGTGGCTTTCTTTTTGTTCGACTCGAGACGCGCCATTTCGCACCTTATAAATCTTACATTAAATTTGATTCGATTCGTTTAATGTTTTCTTGTGAAGCAAAGCTCAAAACATAAAGATTGATTCGATAAACATAAATGAATATTCAACACACATATTTTTGGGCACACACAAGAAGTACAGTACTACAACTACTACTATTGCAATGCGAATAAATCTCTTAAACAATTATTTAATACTTAAGAACACAATTTATGATGGATTATTATGACGTATTATGTTTTTTATTATCACCTATCGACATTGTAATTTACGTGAAATAAATCAAACAAAAATCTACAAATAATTACAAAGTTCTTTCCACTCTCTCTCTCTCTCTCTTTCTCTCTACGTGGGATGTTTTAAAAACATTCCCAAATTATATTTATAACGAACTAAAGAACAATTTTTAATTCAAATGGATACAAAACTTATAGTTAAAACTGGCGAATCAATCCTCTTTGGAATTCCCCAGAATGCTGTACACTTCTCCATATCGATAAATGTTTTCCCAAATGTCTTCTTCGCTTGAACAAGAGCCACTGGAGGTCTCTAACTCGTGCACCAGAGTGTGGGCAGTGTCCGGGCTGGCACTGAGTGCGCTCGCCAGCTTGGGTGTGGGGCGATAATAAACCGAGTGGCGGCTGTCGTAGCTGCGACTGCCCATGTGATACTTGAGATATTTTCTGGCACGGCGTTCTCCAATCACCCGACCAAGTTCCTGCTCGGTGAGCGTAAAGTTGCCCGAATCGGCTGTGGTGGAGCTTCTGTGCAGCAGAATGCCCCTCTTGGTAATGTTAAGTGGCTGTAACTTTTGCTTTTTTGCCTCACAAGTGGTGGTGGATGTCACCACAGTGCAGTCGGCCTCGCCACCCTCTTCGATTGATTCCACCTCTATGACGCTCGGCGGGGAGGAGTCATTTTGCACAATTTCGTCAATTTTCGGTTCCTGCTCCGAGGTGCTTATGGCAGTGCGCTTTTTGACCTTCATTACCCGAGTACTGGCCGTATTGTTCGCCAGGGCGGTGGAGTTGCAGGCGACGCTGTTATTGTGGAAGAAAGACAGCGATGAAGGCTGCTCCAGCGCTGTCGTTTGTGGGTCCTCCTTGGGCCTCTGTTCTGCTTGGCGCTTCAACTGCTCCATTCGATAAGTTTTCTTGGACAAGGCCAGGGCTCGATTCAACTCCTTAACCTCTTCCGTGTCATTTAATGAGGTCATGTTTTGTTCAGGCAATTCATCTTCATCAGAGCTGGAGCTGGAGCTATAGCTGGCTGCTTCGACATATTTTGGTATGGTGCAACGTGTTAGTCTTACAATTGGTGACTTTATCTTTACATTCTGTTCATTGGCTGTGAATTGGGAATCTGGCGAGTGAGCCTTTTCTTCGCTGATTTGAGGCAAACTTGAAGCAGTATTCGAATTGTCTTTCTTCGTGGCAGCAGGTTTGGGTCTCAATCGCCTTTCCTTGGGCGCGTCAGTTGCAGAAATCTGTGCTGATGATTTAGTTTTTAAGATCTTCTTCGAGTTGAAGACATCTGCATCGGAGTTGGTGCAAATCTGAGCTGGTGCTTTGTTTGTTTCCTTTAGTTCCATTTTATCTTCGGTAAACAATTTCTTGAGGCGGTCAACTTCCTCCGCGGGCTTGGCTACATCTTCCTTGAGAGTTTCAGGCAAGCTTGAGGAATCTGTTGTCGTGGCAGCGTCTTCGCTGATGGCAGGCAAGGTCCTGACAGTTCTCTTCTGTGGCGTCTTTTCCATACAAGACATTGGCTTGTTGGGTGTTTTGAAAGCTTTTCTATTTTTGGCCAACTTTTTCTGTTTAACCTCCGAGAAACTCATTAAACGGCTTCTATTTCTGAATGCGTCTTCATCCGAAGAATTCGCTTCATCTTCAGAACTTGCCCTGATCACGATTTCGCTGATTGAAGGCAATTTTGTTGGAATGGCTTTCCTTTTGGTGGCATTTTCCACAGTTGAGATTGCTGGCCGCCTGCGCTTCATGGGCGCATCTTCATCGGAAGTATCGCTGTCAATGGAATGTTTAATAAATTGAATAGTTGCCTCACGCCTGGATGCTACAGCGGAAGTTGCCTTCCTAGTCAGTTTATGCAGGGATTCAGGCATGGCACGTTCACGGCGCTTGGAGCGCACGGTCTGTGATGTTTTCCTCAGCGTTAAATGTTTATTTTTGCAAATTTGCAGACGATTGTTGCACTTGGTAGGCGTGCCCGTGTGCACGGGACTGTTGCAGTTATCCACAACCCACTCCTCTGTCGAGCTGTTGGCAATGTGCACCACGTCAGCGCACAGCTGGTCGCTGTTGCAGCAGCTGCAATCATTTTCCAAGAGGCGTGGACGCAGGTCCAGCTCCTCCTGGAAGCTGTGTGGACGTCGCACGCAGTGTACGGACCTTGACGACGCTGATTGGTGAAGATGCTCGAGCTGGCCGCGATATGAACAGCATTCATAGGCACTTCTGGTCATCACACGTCTCAGGCACGATCGGCAGTCGCACCCGCTTAAATTGGCATCCTCGTCCTCGCTCGACTCCGACTCAAAAAACGATGAAGCCACGCGACGCTTACGCAGATGCTTGAGTCGCGAGTGATGGCTGCGGCTATGGCTGCTGCTGCCATTGTAGGAGCAGTGCCTGGGCCTGCTGGCGAGATAGGCCAACTTCCGCTCCTTCTCACGACGGCGATGCAGCAGTGCCTGCATGTGATGGCGATGCTCCTGTTCATCGTCGTAGCCGTACTTGACACGCAGCTCGTCGCGCCTGCGCGGATGTGTGCGATACATTTTGATGGTCGTCATGTTGGTCACCTTGGAGGTGGGTGCATTGCGTCTGCGACTCTGCATTATGTAGCGGGCCGTGTCGACGGAGTGCAGCGACTCGTTGTCGCTGGCATCGAAGTGTGAATCGTGCCGTTGGGAGCTCTCCGCCTCCATATAGACACTGTTGTTGCGGCGCATCCATTTTCCCACATGCTGTTCGATCTTCTGCGCATCGAAGGTGTCCAGTATTTTATCCAGTCCAGCCGCCTTCCACTTGCGCTTGTGCTCCTCGACAACGGGCATCGTTTCATTTAGAATCTTCTCTATTTCGGCTGTTTCTGCTTTGTTCTCCCCAGCGCACAAAATCATCGTCAGCTCCGCCTTGCTCATGGCTGTCGTTGTATTCATGTTTCTCATGTCCAGATCCGCTTCCAGCAGATCATCTTCGACCGCCTCCTCATCCTCCTGCACATCGGGGTCTCTTTCCTCGTCTTTAAACAGATTCTCAATGTTGTCCAAATCAATCTCTTCGCCATCATCGACTTCCATGAAGTGCTATAAAGAAATAGCTTAGCATTCGGATCGCAAACCAAAAGAAAGCCTCACCTTCATCGTGTTAGCCCAGCGTTTGGAGCGCTCGAACACCAGTGCCTCCAGCGTTTCTTCGTCGAATGCGGCGTGCGACATGTTAGCATTTGCAGTGTTCTGATAAGTTGGTTGAGTTTATTTAATTAAAATTGGGAAAGAAAAGATGCGCTTGATTTGAAGTAAGTGTGACCACAAGTGTGAGCGAAGTATACGTTCTCATTTTCCAAATATACCGTAAATATACCGCGTTGAATCATATTCCTCAATTTTGATATTCTGTTTGATATTAAAAGCAAATTAAGACTCGCAACAATGAACTTACAATTTAATCCGAATGATGGATCAACTTTCCATAAAATTGTCTAGTTTTCAATACTTTTTCTGGTTGAATTTTTCCACAAAATATGTTTCAAACAAAAAGGTAAAATCAGGAAACGTAATTGTGTCGGAATGTTAATTCGTTGTTGCTGGTCAACCCGATTTTAGTGGGGAGTATGGACATTTCTATACCCTATATCCAGTAGTTAATGTTAAATTTGTGTTACCTGTGATATATTCTTAAACAGTAGTAAACTGAGTAGTTTCTGTATTCACTTTAGCCTGAGCCTAACATTACCTCCATTCCATAGCATATAGAAGGTATGCAGGTACGCTGTTGCTCAGGATGCGAAACAATGTTGTTCATGCTGCCTTCAGTGTGACCGCGGACTTATCGCTAAAATATACCGACTGATCTTCAGAAATATACCAACAGGTATGTAATGATTTTTTCGGTCGTTTTTATTTTGAAGTTATATATGTTTTACATTAGATTAATATTGCAGATAAACAAACGAATACATATTGTATGCCTAAATAACTGTTCAATTGAAATACATATACATATCTCCTGCTGCTCCATTGGCCACTAAATAATGTCGGAATACAATACATGTCTATTTCTGGTGTTTTTCTCCTCTTTCTTCTTCGATTCTCTTCTTTTGTTTCTCTGTTCGTGTCGGGGGTTGTGTTAATAATTTTATATATATTTATATAGGTTGGTTGGTTTGGAATTTGGGTTGGCCGTTGGACGGCCCTACTTGCGATTGCGTATGGCGCGGTCCATGATATTGTTGATGCGCGTCTCCGAATAGCCCGGCACGAGCATGTGGATAAGCTCCTTCATGAACAGGTCACTCACTCCCGGGCTGGACCGTTCGGCCAGCTCGAACACCGACTTGAGGTCGCCAATGTCGCTGCCGACGCCCATGTTCTTGCTGGTGCTGCCGCCGCCGCTGCCGCCCGAGTACTTCCTCTGGATGTCGCTCAGTACGGGGAAGAGGAAATTGTTCAAACAGGCACTGTTCGTGTGGTTTACGCGGTGTTGGCCCGTTGGAGGCTGTTTCACATGATTGGAAGAGGGATGATGCTCGTCGTTGATGTTGTTGCTGCTGCTGCTGGCGTTTGTTGCATGGAATGATTCACGTTGGCTGCTGCGACGTTGCTGCTGTTGCTGCTGCTGTTGTAGTTGTAGTAGTTGTTGCTGCTGCTGCTGCTGCTGGTGGTGCTGCTGCTGTTGCTGCTGCTGCTGCTGTTGGTGGTGTTGATGCTGCTGCTGCTGCTGTTGATGTTGATGGTGCTGCTGTTGCTCGGCAGCAGCCATTGGCAGTCCCAGAGAGGCACGACGCTCCTCCACCTGATCCAAGGGAGCCGCTGAACGGGACTGACGTAGCTCCGGCTTGGAGCTGGATCGCTTCTGGATTAGTTCATTGGCCGAGGAGGAAGTGGTCACACCCGATGATGCCGTCACTCCAGCCGAGCTCGGAGGCTGAGCATTAAGCATAGTCGTGGTCGTGGCATGTTTGTTGCTCAAGTGATTATTGTTGTTGTTGTTATTGTGGCTGTGGCTATGGTTGTGGTTCGCCTGGGTTGGCAGAGCGTTGGCCGACGCTGTGGCAGATGCTGACGCTTCGTTCGAATTGGATGCAGAGTTGACGGAGACCGAGGAGATGGAATTGCCACCGGCCGGGGATTGTGTGGTCTGCATCAGCTTCTGCATGGTCAGCTCGTGCTCCTGCAGCTGGAAGCTGTTGACGCCCGCTCGCGGGGCACTGTTGATGTGCAGCCCCTTGACGGTCATGATCCAGGGCTCGTCCTGGCTGCTGCCGCTCTGCTTGGCATCCGAGTCCGAGTCGGAGTTCTCAGACTCCGTCTCGCTCTCGTCGCCCTTGGAGACCTTCCACTTCTTGAAGCGGTCAATCAGATCGATCAGGTAGGCGTTCTTCTTGGCCTTCTTGATGAACGGATACTTGAGCAGCTCCTTGGCTGTGGGCCGGTTCTCGGGGTCCTTGTTGAGGCAGGCCTCGACAAAGTCCTTGAACGACTTGGTGTAGTTGCCAGTCAGCTGGGGCGGATTGTTCTTGGGTATGAGGAAGAGGACGCGCATCGGATGCAGCTCGGAGTTGGGCGGTTCGCCCTTGGCCAGCTCAATCGCAGTGATTCCCAGCGACCAGATGTCCGCCTTCGAATCGTACTGCGATTGCTTAATCACCTCGGGGGCCATCCAGAAGGGCGTGCCCACGAAGGTGTTCCTCTTCGAGGTGGTGTTTGTCAGCTGGCCAGCCACTCCGAAATCAGCCAGCTTCACGTCCCCCTGCTCGCTCAAGAGAACATTGGCCGCCTTGATATCTCGATGCAGCTTTCTCTCCGAGTGCAAGTAGTCGAGACCTTTGAGGACCTCCCTCAGTATGATACCGATGTGCATCTCCTCGAAGGAGCCAGCCTTCATCAGATCCAAGGCTGAGCCGCCACCCAGATACTCCATGATGATCCACAGCTTGGTGCCCTTCAGGAAGGACCCATAGTACTTGGTCACGTACGGCGAGTCGCACTGCGACAGCACCATGATCTCCTGCTGTATGTCGTCGATCTCATCCTCGGCCTCCTCCAAATCGATTATCTTTATGGCCACCACCTGCTGGGTGCGATTGTCGATGCCTTTGAACACCTCACCGAAGGAGCCCTTGCCTATGCGCTCCTGTTTGGTGAAAATGAGCTCCGGGTCGACTTTCTCTGTCCAGGACATGGTTGCGCTTGCTGTGGTCGCCTTTCGTGGACCTTCGGGGCTGGGGCTGACGACGAATTTCTATGGGCTTTTGCTTGACTAATAATTTTTTCGCTTTTCGTTTTAATCCAAGTTTTCTACTTAGTGTGACCGCGGACCTATCGATAAAACATACCCGCTAGAGCCTCAAAAATATACCGACAGCAAATTTAGCATTTTCCAAATGTATTATCCGAACTTGAAATGCTGCCTCATAGTACAAACTAAAACTCTCAGCCCAGATTAAATTTTTTTTGATATGGTTCTCAAAAACAGCCCCAACAGCCCTAAACAATTGTGACAAAATACCCAAAAGTATTGGTTTTGTGTGCGATGTTTTGACGTACCTGTTACTTTTTTAAAATATTTTTAAATCACAGCTCCGATATTTAGTGGTGCATTTCTGTGAAATCGAAGATATACTATTTTGAAATCAGCTGGTTGAAAAGGGGACACTTTCCAACACCTACTATTTGGATAAACTTAAGATACTTAATTTCACAAAATAACCAGTCTTTTTGCATTAAATCGCCCTCCGATGACTGAAACTGGGGCCAAAACAGAAGTAAAACAACAGTGAACAATGACCGAGGGGCCCTTACAGCCACTGCGCACCGTTGATCAATAAGCAGTCCGCGAAGACGTCGCGAGAGAAATTCGCGCCGAAACAATGTTATATCTCCGCCGCTTGTTCAGCCAGGAGCTGAGTCCTGCCGCACAAACGGATATCCTCGGTTGCCTACAACAGGCACCACACCTGCTAACCAATGGCTTTGCCGGTGCGCCAGCTCTGGAGAGTCTTTCCTGGTTACACAATCTGGCGCCCTGTTTCCCGCTGCGCGGCGAGCAGATCCATGTGATACACGAGCCCCAGCACTTCTACGACACGTTGGTGCAGCGCATTGCCAAGGCAAAGAAGCGCATAGTGCTGGCCAGCCTCTACCTGGGCACGGGTCAGCTGGAGAACGCCATGGTCCAGACGTTGCGTCACAGCCTCCAAGCGCAATCGTCGCTGCGGCTCAACGTGCTGTTGGATTTCACACGCGGTACACGTGGCGAGCTCAACTCCAAAACGATGCTGCTGCCACTGGTACGCGAGTTCAAAGAGCAGGTGCAGCTGTCCCTCTACCACACGCCAGATCTGCGGGGGATGACCAAGCGACTGATGCCACCCCGCTGGAACGAACTCCTGGGCCTGCAGCACATGAAGGTCTACCTGTTCGACGATGCGGTGATCATATCCGGGGCTAACCTTTCGAATGACTACTTCACCAACCGACAAGACCGCTACATCCTGATCGAGGACAAGCCCCTGGCGGACTTTTATGCACAGTTCATCGAGCGGGTGCAGGAATTCAGCCTGGCGGTCAGCCCGGACGCCACTGAGGGGCTGCATCGCAACTGGAGCATCCTGCCCTACGAGGGCACTAAGCAGCAGTTCATTGAGCAGGCCAGGAAGCGAATATCGGACTTTGTGCAGGAGACTTATCAGCGGCAGAGTCAGGTGAGGGAGCAGCAGACGCAGGCGGACACCTGGGTGTTCCCGCTGCTCGAGATGGGCCAGATTGGCATTCATCACGACAGTGTGGTGACCAAGCGACTGCTCTCCAGCTGCATTGCCGGCTCCCGCCTCAAACTCGCCACCGGCTACTTTAATCTGACGCAGGACTACATGGACACCATCACGCACAAGTGCCTGGCGCAGTGCAGCATTCTCATGGCCCATCCGAACGTAAGCTTCCCTTTTTTCTTGATTTTTTTCCTTTTTAATGTTTATTGATTCACAGGCAAATGGCTTCCAGGGCGCTAAGGGGCCTGCCGGTGGTATTCCGGCTGCTTACACCCTGATAGCAAAGAGCTTCTACGAGAGTCTGGTGCGCCGCAAGCAGAATCATCGCGTAAATTTCTTCGAATACGAGAAGCCCGGCTGGACGTACCACGCCAAGGGTCTGTGGTACTATCTGCCCGAGGCGAAGCTGCCAAATCTAACGCTTATTGGGTCCTCGAATTTCGGCGAGCGTTCGGTGAATCGCGACCTGGAGACTCAGGTGTGCCTCGTGACGAGCAACACGGATCTAAGCCAGCGGCTGCAGGCCGAGGCGGATCGCCTCTATGATCTGTCGCAGACGGCGGAGCGGGAGATTGTTAAGCGTGTCGTGCCCCGTTGGGTGCAGGCTGTTGTACGCATATTCAGGAACTTTTTCTAGACTATTCAAAGTGTTAGTTAAATTGGCTGTTGTTGAGGCCCCCGCCTCCCCATCGTACCAGTTACTATAGTGTTTAAATCGTGTTTAATTATTGCATGTGTGTGTGCGCGTGGTTGATACTGCTGTAAATGGTTAGTTTTGTACACAGTTTAGAATTTGTTAAACAATAAAGTGAATTTTCAAAGGAAATATTTCACGGCGCCCAATCAGCTTAAACTGTGACTTCGCAGTGTTGGTTACCAGCATCGAAATATGAGCTTTGCTGCGAAACAGCTGTGGAGGGACAGCTGTGTGGTTGGACGCACTACTAAAACGCACTGAAATCATGTGAATATTTTGTGCCGACTTTTGATGTATAGCCTCACCAATGATTTTTAGCCAGAAGTGTTATGAGTAGCTGCATTTTGATAACAATTAATGTGGCATTTTAAACGATTATTTGCGCCACATCAATTTCAAACCGAGCAGTGTTGAGCACCGTTCAAATTTAAGTGTGTGTTTGTGTGGAGCCTCGCCAAGCTCCAAAGACCTCTTCACTGATTACTGTATTTTTTTGGCCCAGGTAAGACGCGTCACCTGGTTTGCGCGCTGTGTTCGGGAACAAATTGAATGCTGAGACCCATTTTGGTTTCGTTATGAGCGCCGCCCGTATGCGTAGCCGCATCTGTGTGTTTGTTTGCCGTGAAAGTTAAATTAAAATAAATGTGATTATCATCCGGCTAAAGCCGCCAGCCACTACAGCAACAGTAAAAACAACAGCAAAAGCAGCAGCAGCGCGTGCTACCAGTGCTTGTGTGTGTGTGTTTATACAGATGTATGCATATATGTAGATGTGTGTGTGAATATTTCCAAGAATAACAAAAGCAGCAACAACAAACAGTGCAAAATGTCAAACAATCGGCGAAGAGTGCGCACAATTGATTACGTCGCCCTTCAGAGCCTGCAGCTGCAAACGACGCCGGCTAGAAACAATACAGCAGCCCCGGCAGCAGCAGCATCAACAACGCAGGAGGAGGATGAAGATGGAGCAGAAACCACTGCCACTACCACTACCACCAGCCCACCACCAGTGCCCCCATTGCGGTTACGACGCGAACACAGCGTGGATGAGGATGTTGCAAGGTGAGCCCATTGCCGCCGGGCAAGTGGAATTTTTCGGGATTTTCCAAGCGAACAAGAAATGTTACGTTGCAGCAGCAGCAGCCATCAGCTAGCAACTTTTTTTGGTCTTTAGAGTCTGTTTTAGTCGCTCGACTCCACGCTCTCATTCGCTCTCCCTCTCTTTCTGTCCTGTTTTAAGCGCATTTCGCCAGTTTTTTAATTGTTAAAACGTAAACAACGTGTTTCGCCGTCGCTCAACGAACCCATACGACATTTCTGCAAGACAGTCATAAAACAAAATTCCAAAACTCTGCATTTTTGCTGGAAATTGAACACCTTTTCGTTCTGCTCTTTTTCTTGGCCGGGGTGGGAGCGGCGCAATTACAATTATACACCACACACTCTTCTGCCCCGTGATCTGATGTTCCAGTGCTGAGTGTTTCGGTGCGCTTGTGTGTGTGTGTGTGTGAACATTTATCATAACCCACCATATTCGGGTCGGGTGGTGCTTCAGCTGCAGGGAGTGGGAGTCGAGACTTTCAAGACATTTGCTGATAACGCCGCTAGCTTTTGCTTTTGCCTGATAAGACAACGCATACACACACATCCATCGTACACCTATGACATTCTCTGGTTACCTCGTTTATGTGTGTCCGCTGAGCGCTTATTCATAATTTGTTTAAAAATTTTTGATTTGATTTTTCCGGTAAACAGCAGAGGGTGAGACATGACATTCGCAGGAAAAGCTGCACATATTTCTTTTTCCTGTCGCATGTCTGTACGCAGTTAGCGGGAAAATCACGCCAAACATAAATTTTGATTTTTGGCTGGCACCTGCTCGCGCTGCTCTGCTGCGTCTCTCTGCCGTCTTCTATCCTCTGCGTCTTGTTCTTCTTCACCTCACATACCAGTTTGTTGTGGGGTGGGTGAGACAGGGAGATGCAGGGAGAGGGAGACAAGACACTGCGACCAGCTAAAACGCGTTTAATACGTGCGCTTGCACATTCTGCTTTGTAACCTCTTTCGTTATAGCGTCGCGGGGCAATTCTGTTTTGAAATCAAATTCGCTTTCTTCTCAAGTTACATACCCCGGACGGACCTTTGTCTCTTGTCGAATGAATGGAATTCCACTGCCCGAAGGCCTTTCCTAACTGTTGTTGGAAACTTGGCCAAAAGATCTCTCTCTCTCTCTCTTTCACTACTTCCAAAGAGATCCACGCTCTTGCCGCATCGTACTTGAACTTGCAACTCACACACTTATTTTCGTGTCTCTCTCTCTCTGTGGTTAATCAGTGGGCATGCCCGGCGATACCATCAGTTTGTTTGATAAGCATAACTACGGCCGTGTACTATGTATAATTAACAGAAAACATTTCCGCGTGCCCCCCACACACTCACACACGTGTCGTATGTTTCGATTTTTGAATTGTTTGTTTCGTGAACTTCTGTTTACTCTAGAGAGTGCCAGTGATCGTTTTATTGGCTGTAATATAATTGAGCAGAAAAATAACAAGAACCAAAATATGTGCAATCATCGGCAGCCGAAGACTTTGATACCCTTGCTGATCGTACTTCAATTTTTGAGGCTACCAATTATAGAAATTTTTATACAAACCACAGTTAGGGTCCCCAATGTCGTCTCACAGTGCGATCGACAGTGATCGTTGGAGGGGCAAAACTGATCAATTACTCATCGCACTCGCTTCCTGTCAACTTTTCTATGCCTCATGAATGATGCCTGCCATGCGTATGTGTAACAAAGGGTGTTACATATCAAGAATACGCCCTGGCGTTCACGTGACGTAGCATAGGGAATGGGACTACCCTATGACTCGAAGCCACTTGATTTAACAGATTGGAATTGATTTTCCCTTCGATTTGTGGCACGCATGCAGACAGACAGGCAGGCAGGTTTCGATTTCCAGCTGGCTGGAGTATACTATTGTTTATATTGACCGCCACCCACTGTGTGTCTGTGGGTAAACAAAGCTAATTAAGTAACGAGCGCGTACATAATAAAATACAATAAATTAATATTTAATATTCGCCAGCAGGCGGTGAGGCGCGAAGTCAATTACAACCCACAAAACAAACGAATGGCAAGCTGATCGATCGGCAGCCGCTCGCTCTCGCTCTATCACTCTCTCGACTCTCTTTATATGCTCTTTATATGCTCTCTCGCTGTCTCTCGATTTGCATGGTTAGCCACCCACTGAACTCTCCCCAGCACTCTCTTCGGCAGATGGGGCCCATAAACAATTGGATGGCGGTCGCGCTTTTAGTTTGCCGCCGTTTGCACTCGGCACTGAGCACAGTCGCAGTCGTTCGGGAAGCGACGCCGTTGTCGGGGGTACACGCGATATACATAGACTCGACCGAAGCGTTTGCCATATAGTATATATCGGCATATCGACGAGAGACGACTCGATGGGGTAAATTCTTGTTAAAAGTGCTAATAAATTGACTGCCGGCCGCCGCGCGCAACATTTCGCTTTGCACGACAAATGTCGGCACGGATTTCCATCGCGTTATGAAATCCCCCAAAACCCTGGCCGGTGCCCCAAAGGAAGCGAAAAGGCGTGTGAACTATGCCCTTTGTTGTAGGCGCGCTGATAAAACAGTAAAACTATAACAACACTTGGAGCCTCCTCCATTAAAAGATAGTGCATAAATACTATGTAAAAGAAATCGCCGCACTGAGATTCGGAATCGGAATCCCACAAAGTCCAGTCATCGTTCGGTCGCGTCTAAAGTTCTCCTCCGCTCTCTCTCGCTCACTCTGTGTAATTTTTATTTACTTTTCGATTGTGCTTTTTATTGTTTTTTCTTTTTTTTTACACATTGTCACTCACAGTCGGCAGTCGGCCGTGTAGAGTGAGCCGAGTCGAGCCGTACAATTAGATGTACATAAATTTTAGGGGGCCAGAGTACTATTCAAAAGTAATAGCCAGCTCCCACTCACCCCTCCAGCACCCAGTTTTGAGCTCTGCGCGAAAGAGTTATCGTTGCGATTCGCTGATCTCGCGGAAAAGTTTGAGAGCAGTTGTGGTGCTGTTCAAACTGTAGACCGTCAAAAATGCGTCGGAAAAAGTAAGTAAAATTCGGATTTAGAGTTTTCTCTTGTGATTTTGCCAACTGAAATCATGAAATTGGCTGATGAAAGTATGTGTTGCGATGTGGTGCGACGACAGGCATAATTGCCAACCGATGAAATAAATCAAACCTGCCCTCAAATTAAACCATAATCATGGGCGTGACAAGCGGCTGTCTGCAGCCTGTGCGATAAGATAAACGCATTTGCATGGCACATGGAAATGGGCAGGGGGTCCAGTCGATTTATCGTAACCAAACGGCGATTAGGCTGCGTGAAGGCACTTGCCTCTGCTATCCAATTAGCGACCAATTAGGGCAAACCCTTGGCTTTAGATAGTCAGTGTTGACCGAAACACTAAATCTCTGCCTCTCCTTTTGGCTCTTGCAGAGTGGAGTATCGTGTCAAACAGACGCCCTCGCGGCCAGTGCAAATGTCCAATGCCCGCATTGGGGCACTCGAGGAGGACTTGGCACCCGAGGATGAGCTGGCCGCTCACTATGCGGAATTCGGCACAACGCCACCACGCACAAGGCTCAAGATCAAGAATCGAGACTGGGAGCGCAAGCAGAAGGTGTCCAATGTTGCAGCGTAAGTAGCATCACAGATCGCCTGTAATTACCATTCCCATTTCATCATCAGCCTTATGGTAAATGTCCGTTTGTGTGTGTTCATCTGTAGGAGCTGTCGATTATGCATTTTTTTGGTACCCATAGCCATCCATCCATCCATATTCTTTTCATTCATTTTGTTCTGTCAAACTCGGCAGCGAAGGTTCTGTGTTGTTGGATGTCTCTAGTAACTAGAGTCTAGTTGTTACAATCTTCGAATTAGAGCACTGATCGTCATTTTATGACCACTGTCCTAAGCAACAAACATTTCGAATTTCGTGTAATTTTACATCTAATATTCATTCAGCGGATTTTCTGTTTTCAAATAGTATCTACAGTATTACCCCCGAAAAACATGTACCATCAACAGGTGGTAGTTATTTCAATACCATAAAACCTTCCATGATTGGCATATTTTGGGTATTTCATCATGAAACTCGGCAATCGCTCGTGGCAAATGCTCTCCCATTTAGTATCATTCAAAACGATTATGTGTCTGTTCGATTATGGGAAATTTGTACAGCCAATTAATGTCACTAGCTGCTGTCGGACAGGTTGCAGGTTTTGCATAGTGACAGATACCCTTTTGCTGTGCATAGATATGAGAGTTCGAGGGCGATAAGGGTTTGCGTCCGGGCTATGCGTTGGGCACTAGTGTCGAAAGCAGTCACTAAAATCTACCGTCCATATGCTCCCGTATGCCGCACTTTCGTTTTATGTTGCTAGGTGTGTGCATCCACTAACCAAATGATCATCAACATCATAATCATTATGGTACACCACATGGAACCCACTTACTAATTGATTTGTTCAACAGTTCCCCAGATCTGCCTGCCAGCGTGGGTGGTACGCCCAAGAAGGGCATGTCACGGATGGCACGATCGCGAGTCCTGCGTCGCAACACCATGGACTGTGCGCTGCTCAACGAGATGTTTGTGAACGAGGAGAACAAGCGAACGGACAAGCGGCTGCAGTCGCTGCTGCGCGACTCGGAGCGGGAGATGAAGAACTCGCTGGCCACCACGGCTGTGGCGCCGCCACGGGGCAGCAGCTTCCATGAGAGCGCACATCCGCTGGAGTCGCTGGACAAGATCATGCCACTCAGCTCGGATGCGATGCCGCCGCCACTACCGCTGCGCATTGCCTCCAAGGTGGTGGAGAGCTGCAATCGGTATCGCTGTGTGTCCTCGCGACCCATTGGCTACCGCTCGTCGGCACCGCCGCTGGCCTTTGCCGCTCAGCTGCCGGCAGGTCTTCTCAGCGGCGGTCATGGCAAGCAGCAGTCGGTGGGCATTGGCAAGCGGAAGGACTTCCACGAGACGTTTGCCAATCTGATCAAGCTGGGCAGTGTGGATCGGCAGGATGCCAAGCCGTCGCAGGAGGAGCACACCTGGCAGACGGAGCTAAAGGATCTCATATGGCTGGAGCTGCAGGCCTGGCAGGCCGATCGCACCGTGGAGCAGCAGGACAAGTACCTCTTCGAGTCCCGCCAAGGCGTCTCCGATCTTCTCACCCAAATCATCAGCTACAAATTCCAGCCACGGTATCGCCGTGAGCCGAGTCTGATCAGCCTGGACAGTGGCATTCATTCCGAGAGCAATTCCAATGCCAGCTGTAAGTGGGACAATATATTTTATACGAGTTCAGCTCCTTTATCTATATCTTCACAGCTCCTTTGCCCAGCAAACTGTGTCAGGGCTGCATGTCGCTGTACTGCAAGGACTGCATGGAGCAGCAGGAGTTGGCGCTGCGCGAAGTGGAGGGCATGCTGACACGACTGGAGGCTGCCGAGGCGCTCTATCCCTCGTCACAGGCGATGGGCGCACTGCATCCCATATACAAGTCGCAGAGTTTTGTGGGGCGCATCAAGTCCATGTGCCTGTGGTACAACATTACCAAGCAGAACAAACTGAAGCTCAGTATTTTGGGCATGATTCTGGCCAGGTGAGACACACGCTACATACTAAAGATGATCCTTATGCTCATGCGAATGTTTTCCCTTGCAGGCTGCAGGATGAAAAGTTTTCATGGCCCGTGCAAACTTCATGCCCCGCTGCCTCGGACAGCGGCAACTCATCCGCCTCGGGCGTGGACAACGATGATTCGGCGGTGAATTCAATGGACTCTGCCAAGCCGCCCAGTTGTCCAACTACGCGCAAGGGCTGCCGCAATGGCAGCGTCACATCCAGTCATAAAGTGCAGTTTATGCTCAACGATGCGGCGCATGTGCCGGGAGAGACATCCAGCAGCAATGAGTAAGTTTATAAAGCTTTCCCGAATATTAGATGATCCTTATTCTACCCCTTGCAGATCCACCTCCACTGAGGTCAGTCAGCTGTCCAGCGAGTGCCTGCATGGTCATGGCTTGCGCAAGGGTTCCATGCACGACATCAACATATTCAGCGTTGAGCCACTGGGCACCTGCAGCAACGATGTCAGCGGTGGCGATGGCTCCTCGGCGCTGTACCGAAAGTTCATTGAGAATGTGCTGAAGAGTCGTGGATTGGCCAAGTCGCTGGCTTTCCTGCACAAACTGCACAATGTGGCGCTGTACAAGGCGCACATTGCACTGGAGAAGCCGGGTGCGGAGGACTTCGACTTTGAGCTGGATGCGGAGGCGATTGAGGAGGATGTGCCGCGGCTGGATCCGCAGATAAGTCGCGAGCAGGTGATCGAGCTGCGCACATACGGTTACTGGAGCGAGGAGGCGCAGTCCATCAATTTACCCTCATACATTCCCACCTTTGTGTTCCTGAGCGGCATTCCGCTGCAGTTTATGCACGAGTTTCTGCGCATGCGCCTCGAGACGCGACCCGTTCGACCCAATCCGCTCAGTCTGGGGCAGCTGATGAAGGAGCTGCGCGAGGGCCTGACCCTGGCGCTAACCCATCGCGAGCGCTACCAGCGGCACATTACGACGGCTCTGGTGGAGAACGAGGCGGAGCTGGGCAGCTACATCAACATCCTCAATCAGTACGATGCCACGGTGCGCAAGACCTTTGAGCTGTATCTCGACTACATCGATCAGCTGGTGCTGGTGGCCGTGCCGGAGACGAACCAGAAGTCGGTGCTCGAGAAGGAGTGGATGTTCACCAAGCTAATCAGTCCCATGATCACGGGCATGCACACTCTCGCCTCGCAGAAATTCTGCGGCATCATCAGCAAACTCTTGCGCAGCATCTCGGAGCGGCTGGTCAAACGCTCCGTGGAGCTGGACCAAAAGATCGAGGGCACAGCCGACAATGATGACAACGAGGAGCTCAAGTGGCAGCTGCTGACCATCTGCCGGGAGACACAGTCGCTGCTGACCGTGGAGCGAGAGCGGTCCATCAAAGTGCTCTTCTTTGCCAAGACCTTCTGCCGCGACGTAGAGACGACGGACTTCCATCGGGAGCACTACGAGGACGATGTGGCCAACCATCAGCACGATTTCATATGTTCGGACGTGAAGGCGGCATTCAAGCTGCTGCAGCACGATGTGCTCGAGGTGCGCAACAAGCTGACGGAGATTATCGAGGGTGTCCAAACCCGCTGCTGTCTGAGCAACATGCGAGACCTGGACGAGCAGGATCGGCAGGCGGTGCTGTCGCGCACAAGGGAGATCCTCCATCAGGGCTACAAGTTTGGCTTTGAGTACCACAAGGATGTCATCAGGCTGTTCGAGCAGCGCATCATGGACCAAAAGGACAGTGGAGCGCACACGGTGGACCTTGCGCTGGGCATCATTACTTACGCCAAAATGTGGATGCATTTTGTGATGGAGCGCTGCGAACGGGGGCGTGGCATGCGTCCCCGTTGGGCCTCCCAGGGTCTGGAGTTCCTCATACTTGCCTGTGATCCGCAGATCACCCAGCACCTGGACGAGCATCAGTTCGAGGAGCTGAAACAGCAAATGGATCGCTGCATTTCGCACGTCATTGGCATCACCTCGGAGCCGGAGAAGGTGGCACGCAAGAAGGCATCGCCACGCACCCGCAAGACCTCTTCGCCGGCCACCTCACGTTCCCGCACGCCCACCCGCACCCCCATGTCGGCGGGCATTGTGTTGAATCCTAATACGCCGCCGCTGCAGTCGCCGCCCTACAACAAGCTGCTGCATCCGCAGTTCAGCCTCAAGGAGGACTTGCTGCAGCAGTCATCGAACGCGTACAGTTCCGTGGACAGCGGCGACTATGTGGACACCCCATGCCGGAGCAGTCCCAATGGGGAGCTGCGTTTGCTGGTGCCCCAGACGCCGCCCACACCGGCATCCTCGGGCAAGGGCAGCCTTGAGAGCACACCGCTGGCGCTGCGGCAGGAACGGGTGCGCGATGCCGTCAATCGACTGGACCTGGATCTGGAGGAGCAGCTGCGCGAACGTCGACTGATTGGCCAGGTCAAGGCCCTAAACTCGTGCGACAAGGTGCACATCCGTGCGCGCAGCGTCCACTTCCGCTGGCATCGGGGCATCAAGATTGGCCAGGGACGCTTCGGCAAGGTCTACACGGCGGTCAACAACAACACGGGCGAGCTGATGGCCATGAAGGAGATCGCCATACAGCCGGGCGAGACAAGGGCCCTCAAGAACGTCGCCGAGGAGCTCAAGATCCTCGAGGGCATCAAGCACAAAAATCTGGTGCGCTACTACGGCATCGAAGTGCATCGCGAGGAGCTGCTCATCTTCATGGAACTCTGCTCCGAGGGCACACTGGAGTCGCTGGTGGAGCTGACCGCTGGTCTGCCCGAGGCACTGGCACGCCGCTTCACCGCTCAACTGCTCTCGGGTGTGTCCGAGCTGCACAAGCACGGCATTGTGCATCGCGACATCAAGACGGCAAACATCTTCCTAGTCGATGGCAGCAACAGTCTCAAGCTGGGCGACTTTGGTTCCGCAGTCAAGATTCAGGCGCACACCACGGTGCCCGGCGAACTGCAGGGCTACGTGGGCACGCAGGCCTACATGGCGCCAGAGGTGTTTACCAAGACGAACAGCGATGGCCATGGCCGAGCCGCCGATATCTGGTCCGTGGGCTGTGTTGTTGTGGAGATGGCCTCGGGCAAGGTAAGCGTTGACACCACAGTGCTGTGGTTGGTACTTGTAGATAAGCAGAGCGGTTTGGCTTGCTTTATTTATTGCTCATTTCACAATGTTTCGTAACATAGATTTGGCTTCAGCCAGATACTTACAGCGGAGTTTTTTGCTAACTTAAATGTGGGGTAGATCGAATTTCCATTTGCATATTTACATATGTATAACATTATAAATAGTTGAGGTAATATTTCCATATATTTCATGAATCGAAAAATGATGAATGAAAGTACATAGAACTTCCTCTATATACTTGCCACAGAAAAGATCGGTTTTGGGTACATTTAAGTCTATTTTTCCACAAGTATTTCGATCGCAAGTAGAACCATTAGCAGCGAAGAATTTATTCCCTTTTTTTATACATAATTTAATTTTAATCTCTTTTTTTTCTCTATTCAATATTCTTCTAGCGTCCTTGGGCACAATTTGATTCCAACTTCCAAATCATGTTCAAAGTGGGCATGGGCGAGAAGCCCAAGGCGCCGGAGAGCCTGTCGCAGGAGGGTCACGACTTTGTCGATCATTGCCTGCAGCATGATCCCAAGCAGCGTCTGACAGCCATGGAGCTGCTGGAGCACAATTTCTGCAAGGTTTGTAGTGCCACAAAATAAATGTACTTATAAATCGTTTAATTTCTTCTTTCTTTTCTCCAGTATGGCCGTGACGAGTGCAGCAGCGAGCAGCTGCAGATGCAGGTGCGTGGCTCGTTTCGACGCAACGTGGCAACCAGCTAATCGTGGAACATGGAATGGATACCTCTTTGGGGTTTTCTATCTTAGCTCACCCCTACATATGGTGTGTGGCATATGTACGTGAGGTGTGCGTGCACTTTGTGTAGTGTTTAATTTATGTGAATGTCGATTAACTTAATGGCTGCGCCTAGTTGTATGTTGGACAATAAATAACCCAATTTAGTGAAAAGCCAAGTCGATCCGTATCCCAAACTCATTTAATCTAAGCCAAAAAACTAAGCAACTAAGCTTGCAATTGAATATTTAATTCAAATATCATCGGACACTCTCGAGCTTTAGTAAATTGGATATGCGGTGCTGACCACGGGTGTGGGCTCGGTGTCTGCAGCGCTTGGGGGTCCGGGGAAGCCTGTGGTGCCACCACCCTCGACGGGTGCTCCATTGGGAGGAGTTGGGTCCGGCAGGCCAATGGTGGGTATGGACTGGGCCGTGGTCCACGGTGTGCAGAACAGGAAGAGGCAAATGCTCAGCAGCAAATACAGGACTGCAAAGGGATTTTAACAATTGAATGAGAATTATATCCTATTTATTCTCGTTTAAAACTTGCACTTACATTTCATGGTGATGGCGTGACAAAGACTGTTGGCCTGTCGCTTCCGCCAAGCGGCTTTTATGGCCGCTAAAACGCTGATGACTTATTAATTAAATTCCCAAAATTAATCTTACTGGCATTGGGCTTATCGAAATTTGGATACTTGGATATGAACTGCTGCCTAACGTCGCCGTGGATTTAACCCATGAAAAATAAATATATTTTTCCTAAAAAAAGATAATCAATGAAGGCGATTATCTGTTCCTGGAAATAACCAAATCTAGCAGCATATTGAAGGTAGATGTGGATGTTCCTATGACGCACACTTCATCAACATATTGTATATAGCGTGTACCCAGATCGGAACCCAATTGTAGGTCAGGGAATAATTGAATGCGTTTGATTGGTAATGCATTTTATTTATTTGTTCATTTCTGGTGATTATTTTTGCATACAACACAACGGAAACAAGATCGAGTCAAACTTAACGACAAACATTAACGTAACATAGTTCGGTTAGACGGGGAATAGATATAACTCGTTGATATGTATTTATGTAGCGACAGTTTCAGTTAACAGTTTTTTAGAGTTTAAACAATATATAGATAGCAACAATGAACACAGCAACTAGTTTGATATACACACATACACATATACATATGTATATGCTCTATAGTATCTGGTTTGTTTCTCTAACAGTTTTCCATATATTTCATTTCTTCATGTAAATAACATACGTATATTTTATATAGAATATTTTTGATTGACAGCGATCCGTTAATCACTACCAAAACACACGTGTCACTAACATTTCAAACAGACAAACATATATATATATTTATTTATTTTCTATATAGTAGATATATAATTTCCCTTTTCCTTCTTTCGCTTCACACCCGCACTGGGGCGCATGTAAATTTATTGATATGTATTGTTACGTCTCAAGTCTATACGCGCGTACAATGATTTCTCTCTAGAAGTTTCCTCTATTTCTCAGATATGTATTGTATATATATATTCCTCCAAAAAGCCTTTAGTTACGGGCATAGTATACCATTTTTGCTCTCTAAACACACGCATGAATATATGTTTCTCTTACGAGTAATTATAATTGTTTTCAAACGAACAACAAGCAACGAAATTGAAGTAACAAGCATAGAGATAATACAGCTACTTGCTTTAATTATTAGTTCTCTTTTTAGTACATATTTTAGAACACAACGCAACGTAACTAAAGTATTGCATACTTATGGGCGGCATGGCCAAACTGCTTAGGGGAAAGGTTGTCAAACAAAGGTTCTAAGCTCGGCTAATTTAGTTTTTGTTAGTTGTCCAATAATTCATATTTGTTTGTTACGATTATATTGCATATATACGTTTAGTATAATTAACACACTCAGATAACAGCGCATAAAATTGCTCTAAAACATTTAATTGACTAGAATGGCATCTGCGGGCCATCTACGAGGAGTACTTTTAGTTAGCTGAGGGGACAACATGATAGCAATGATTGACATTAGTTTTTCTCGTTTTTTTCGTTTTTCGTTTCGAACCCAACAACGCTCGTTGGGTGGCTTCGCTTTGGTGGTGCTTTTGGTCACAAATGAAACGCCAGAAGGTCGCGCACTCAGTCGCGGACGCCAGTTAACCACAGATTTTACATGTTTAGTTTCGTTCGCTAGTTTTTGCTAAGGTACATTTACTGATATGTATATATATATTTTTGCATATATTTTATATTCCCTTTAATTCTGCAACAGATCCCGCATTATGTCCAGCGAGTCCTGCAGCGACTTGGCATAGCGAGAGGCGCTCGTGTCCTCGCACGAGTAGAACGCAGACACGCAGAAGACAATCTGCTCGGGCTGCGGATTGTAGGAGCAGCCATAGCCACGTGGTGTCACGGGTCCATAGCCCATAAAGCTGTCCGTGGTGCAGGCAACCTGTAGACGGATCGAGCGGCATTAACATCACACAACAGTGGCCGGACGTGGACGGGTAGAAGCCACACGACTAGCTGGATACGTACTTGTGCAGCGGGTGAGTGCTCTGGTGCTAGACTGTGCTGTGATTGTGGTGCAAAAATTGATCAAGTGGTGCAAACAGTGGTGCAGAGAGAGTGAAAGGTGCGGGTGTGGTTAGGTGGCTGCCTGCAAGTTACTACCTGACTGGTGGAGAGCAGGAAACACTGCGAAATCTTGTAGGACTCATCGTTGAAGAGCTCGGCCATTTCGCCGGTGACCTCCACACTGGCCTCACGCAGTCCCAGCAGCGGTATGTCAATGCCGCTGCCCAGAATGTTCTTCACCATCACCTCGGTCTGACGGGCCACGGCGCAGCGGAAGAGCTCACGCAGATGGTCCTTCTGTAGATAGATTTGGGCAGATAAGTTAGACATTCCCTTGAGTGTTGTTAGAGACTTGGTTACGCACACTGTAAATGCTAAATGTCACCTTGCGCGCCTCTTCCTCATCCTCGCGATCGCTCTCCAGCGTCACATTGGCGCCCTCACCCTGGCACATGGCCTTGGCCCATTCCAAAGCCTCCGTGCTGGCCGCTCGAATGCAGTCCACGCGGCCCTAGAAAACACACAGAAGCATGAGTTTAATTACACAGAAAAGTGTCAACACTCACATGCAGAAATCTCCTCGTGGAGGCACTCTCGTAGGTGGCCACCAGACGGCCATAGAGCTTGAAGTGTGCCAGCTGCAGGGCCAACTGAATGTACACATCCGGACTGACCTGGCACGACTTGATGAATGTCTTGCCATAGCCACGATAGCGATAGACATAAAAGTCCAGATCATCGATGGCCTTGTCCACGCTCTTGGCAGCCTGGCCGAATCGCAGCTGCAGCTGTGGGCCACTCACGTGCCACTCCAGGCGCTCGGGCGGCGGCAGATGATGCTGCGGCAGGCCATTGTCCTCGTCCGGATGGTCGACAATGTTCTTGTAGATCTTCTCCAGCAGCTGCACCACGGCAATGCCCTCGGATGTGGAGTGCTCGTAACAGAGGCCCCAAGTGCCATCGGTGCAGATGATGAGCTACGGCAGGCGGAGAGCTAAATGTTAACCAAATTCAAAGGGAACATCCTGCGGGACTCACCTGCATGGTCTTGTCGAACCAACGATTGCCCGAATTGTACTCACTGCCACCGCCGTGGATCATCTCGTGTGCCATGTTCGTCTCGTCGCGATCCCCGGCCCTGTGCATGGTGGGCGTGGCGCCGCTGAAGCCGCGAGCATTGAAGTTTCCGCCCAGCGGCTCATCCAGACAGAGCACCACCTGCGCCGTCTCGATCAGCTCCAGATTGCGCTGATTGCGCTCATCCGCCTGCAGAGCCTCGCGATCCCGAGCCCAACGTGTGCGCGGCTCAGCGGTGAGCAGGCCAACGGGCAGTGGCTTGGCCGGCAGACAGGGAGCATCGCTCAGCACGTAGAGGATCTGGGAGGCAATCTCGCTCTCGGACAGCTTGCCGCGATCGGAGGCCTGCAGCACCACGCAGTACATTTGGTTGCGGCAAATGACAACCACATGGCGATCCTCGTCGTTGGTTCGCTCACGCGACGGCAGGTACTGGGAGTCGCGCTCCACGCCGGGCCGGCGACAGGAGCCCAACAGCCGATAGTACTGGGCCATGCACAGCGGCTGGTTCTTCTCCCGCGAGGCGGTACGCTCCAGTGGCAGCTCCCCGCTGTCCAGCATCTCCTTGTGCGCGAGAATCCCATCGAGCAGTCGCGCCGCAAAGTGGGCCACATCGTGGACGGTCTTGAAGCGTCGGGGGGGGAACACCATGCCAGGATTCGAGTTGATTGGCAAGGGAATGCGCACGTTCATGTACATGTCATTGAGCCAGTAGTAGTAGGCCTGGGAAGGTCGCAAATGGTTGAGGTGTAACATGGAAACGATATTATTGTAGCCATTTCCGCTCCATGTTCGACACAAATTCAATTAGGGCCCCGAAATTTGGGCTTGCCCCCGATGCTGTGGCATGCTTTTATCAGTCCAGAATCGCATCTTATCTCAGACATTGCGTGCAGAGATCGACAGATACGCAACGATAGCATCGAAGCACTATAAATAATGGCAGCTGATGCGAACAGAAATCAGTACCAGCAACAGTACCAGAGCTCCCATCAGCATTCACGGATACCCCAAACCCAGCAGCCCCAATATGAAAGGTAGGACACGCTCGCAACTCTGTGCAAAAACATTCCCCAAACCTTTCCCTTTCCTTGCAGTATTTGCCCTTACCCTGCTCTGCCTGGCAGCCGTGGCCCAGGCTCATGTCAGCTACAAGCTGCAGTGCGCCCGCGGGGAGATTGGCATCCGCTGGCCCAGCTACCACAGCAACTCGGAGTACTATGTGTGCCAGGGTGTCTACGGCAGCCAGCTGACCATCCACTGCCCGGCCGGTGAGGTCTTCACCTTTGTGCTGCAGCAGTGCGCCGCTCCCTCCCACTACATTCCAGCGCCACCAATCGATGTCCTGCCCACGGCTGCACCCATCACCATGACCGTCGTGGATGATGCACCGCCAGTGATGGGCCCCGCTGTGTCCACCTCTGCACACAATAACTACGAGCAGAACGAGACCAACGAGCACCACGCCGAGCACTTCGAGCACCACGAACACCACGAACATCACGAGCACGAGCACCAGCCCGAGGAGCAGGTTATCGTTCACCCGATTCCCCCGACCCCAGCACCCGAGCCACCAGTTGTGGACTCTGCCCTCAAGCCCGCTGTTGCTCCAATGCCCCAGAAGGGCAGCGGCGTGAAGAAGCCAGTTGTGCCAGTGCCCGCCAAGAAGCCCGTGGCTGCGGCCAAGAAGCCAGTGGCTCCCGTACCCTCAAAGACCGCCAAGAAGCCAACACCACCCAGCAAGGCCCAGAAGAAGACAGAAACTGCCTAAGAGCAGGCCCAATCTCCATCGTTACAGCAAGCGGAAATTCCATTCACAACTCAGAAAATAGCAAATAAAAAAATTAACTAAATATCCAACTGCAAAACGGCCAAAAAAGGGAAATTTTCTATGGGCAAAGGAAGAGGTGTAAAGGGGGGCCTGAGGTATCGTTAACTGTCAGTAAAATGTCTGCCTTATCGCTGGAAAGAGAGTTGACATTTTAATTGATTGCGATTTCTTGTTATTTGCGGCATACTCTGACATCTGACATTTGTTTCCGATAATGTAAAATGGAAAAAACACCCAAAAAACAAAAGAGAGAAAGAAAAAGTGCTGAAGCGCCACAGCTAGGAATTGAAGCTCTCTAATTGGGTTACCGAATACCAAGGAAACTGCCATTTAAATGACAAAGCATACATCCGTTGAGAGCAGCACAAAGTGATTCCCAAATGATTCTGCGTTATCTGCGCGCCGAAGATAAAGTGCCAAGAATTTCAATTCAGCAGAAATGCCATGAAGTCACTGCCAGTCCGCACTGCTCACTCCACAGCTACTACTCACTCATAGATGATCTTCCGCAGTCATGCTAATTGTCGCTGGTAGTTTCCGCCATTTGTTATCTTTGGTTCTTCGGGCGGTTGAAGATTACCCAAACTTCCAGAGAGTGAGAGCGAGAGGCGAGTGCTCGTTCTAAGGCGCATTTCAGTTCAATTATTTTCAGCGTTTGGCATTTTTGTGATTTTAATTTCGCACCCAGCAATGCCCCACCAATGCCTGACAAGACATGAATTAATCTAGCAGCGGGCTGATTACAAATGTCTAACATGTTCGCGACGGTGGCATAAAAAGGCTTTGCCAACGCCACGGAATGCATCAGTGATCAGTGAGCCGAGTTAAGAGCGAGTCAGTCGAAGCGAACCCCAAAACCAGCAGCAGCAAATATGAGAACCGGTAAGTGTCTGGCTACAAGGATACAGAATACAAGCCCCAAAGAATGCCTAACCATCTCCCTTCGTCCAACCCCAAAGTGATCTTCGTGCTGGCCGCCATTGTGGCCGTCAATGCCCAGAGTTCGTGTGTCCGCACGCCCGTGTACACGGAGAAGATCGATCCGATCAACTGCCCCAAGGCTGGGATTCAGCTGCCCAACTATGAGAATGCCCAGACCTACTATCAGTGCGCCAAAGTGGGCGACACTGGCACACTGAAAACCTGCCCCAACTCGGGCTACTTCAGCTACGTGATGCAGAACTGTGCCTCCTGCGACTCGTACATACCCTCCACCACTTGCTCTGCTCTGCCCTTCAAAGCCACCTGCGTGCCCATTGGTGCCACCACACCTGGAGCCACCACACCTGGAGCCACCACACCGGCCGTCACCACGCCTGCACCAACGACCCCGGGTGGCACCACGGCTGCAGTCACCACAGCGGCACCCACCACCACCGCAGGTGTGCCACAGCCACCCACCGATCCTGGCACCGGCACGACCGCTGCCGGCGACACACCTTCGGGCACCACCATCTTCATTCCCCAGCCACCATCGCCCGGCGAGAGCAACGTGCCCACTCCGGTGACGCCTGTGCCCACGGCCCCGAACCTAGATCCCACTCCCCCCTCCGCACCCGAGGCACCTGCCCCTGCCCCGAAGTAAACGCAACGTTAAGCACTTCCGCACAGTTAAAGATATTCAAACCCATGAATAAAGTGTTCGCCAGAACAATGATCCAATATCCAGCACCACTCCCCCCCTCAAGGCTTACCCAGTTATCCTCCACCTCGCGCTTGTCCAGCAGATACTGATGCAGTCGCTCGCCCAGTGCCTGCGGTGCCGTGAACTGCCTGATCAGCTCCTTGGTGCGCTCCAGCTGCGCCGGCGTCGT
This sequence comes from Drosophila subobscura, assembly GCF_008121235.1. Lineage (NCBI taxonomy): Eukaryota > Metazoa > Arthropoda > Insecta > Diptera > Drosophilidae > Drosophila > Drosophila subobscura. The sequence goes on along the minus strand of NC_048533.1, from coordinate 21,351,442 downwards.
TATGGGCTCCAGGGCGCGCACATAGTCGGCCATCGTTTCCTCCAGTGGTGGGACGGGTATCTTGGGTAGAGTCTGCCAAAGGATAAGGTAAATGTGAAAGGGTTTCTCAATGGTTAAAGCTAAGGGTTCGAGCTGAAAATTTCATTTCGTTTTGTGTCAGCTCAAGCTGGGGTTTTCCCTTATTTTTCCTCCCATTTTCCTCATTTGTATGCATGACATTATCGAGCTCCAAATGGAAAGTTTTCATCTACCAGCGCCAGCGGCAACACAGAAACTTTATGCCCCAGGGAACTAAATTGCAAATCACACAAAAAAACGAGAAGGGAAAGAAATGGCATGGCATTGGCACGAATCTGACAGCCACGGGCATTGAGTGCTTGAAATTTCTTTCGATTCAGTTTTCCCGGTTGTAGCCACCCCCACGCCGAGATCTTAATTGAGAGTTCTGCACTTGAAATTCCCCAGTCGCCTGGGGGGCTGCTGCTGGCTGCATTCCAATCGATTTTCGTGAATCTGTTCGGGTTCGGGATTCTGCTGCTTAAATGCTGAAACTTACAGCCTTGGGTTTGTTCTACTAGCTGGTGTCGCAAAACACAATTTGCCACTTAACAAAAAACAGTCGAAACGCGGAAAAAAGTGTCAGCATGTTGTTGACTTTCCTGAGCTCCGTTTTCAAAGGCAGCCAGCGACAAAGGAACATCCTGTACCCTAAAAATCTCTATCTTTTGGGGGTTGCTGCGGGGCTGCTGTGCTTTTTGTCAGGTGAGCGAGAGTGGGGGAGGCTTCGGGCTGGCTGGCAGGTTTGTTTGCCCAAGCTGAGAGGGCTGGCTGGCAGGTTGGTTGCCAGGCTGCCGGTTTGCCTTTTCCCCCTTCGCACTGGTGACGTACACAAAAGCGCTTGTTATTTGCATTTGTAATTATAACAAACAGGATTAGTCTGTCTGTCTGTCTGTCTGTCTGTCTGTCTATTTGTGTGTGTATTCGAGTTTGGTCTTTGAATAATTCAAGTAGCTTTTGGGCAAATATTTGAGCCAGCAGTTCCAGCAAACACAAAAAGAGAAATACGGAAATTTGTTTAATCAATTTTACTCACGTCAGGGAATCCAAATTCGTCTACGGACTCCGCCGTTGAGAGCCATTTCTTGGGAATCGACAATATCGAGTCTTTCCATCCTGAAAGAAACAAAAGAAAAACGAAAAACGAAAAACAAACAAACGACACAAGTCGTTGATCGTTGATTAAGCGCTTGTTGAACAACTAAATTTAATTGTTGAGTAATTTCATTTGTCGGCGAGGGTTGAGCGGTTGAGCGGTTGAGCGTCGCTTGTCACACAGTCACAGAGCAGACCGATACCGATACCAAAAAGCTAGTTAATCACTGTCACAAATCTCAAGTGGGTCTACGCAGCAGTTTAGCTGGTTATATCCCAAAAAACAAGGCCCATACCCCATGCTATCGGCCATTTGGAATGACAGCAAGACGTATGGCCTATGCGTCACCATGGCACGAGATTGCAGCTGAGAAATTCCACAAAACTGTGGAACCCTTTCCCTGATTTGGTTTAGCTCTATCTCAAGTTCGTATTATTCTTATTACTCTGCCCCCTAACCTTGTTTCCCACCCACACAGCTACCAAGGAACATGTGAGCTTCAGACAAATTCGTGCCAGTTTGCCATTCATTGTCTTGGCCAGGCATCCGCTCGCAAAATGCAATAAAATTGTGCAGAGGAAACTGAAAACTCTTGTGCTTAAACCCTCGTCCATTTCCTCTTAGACGTCCGTCTTGATTTTCCCCCCAATAAAACTTTCGACTGTCATTGATGTAACTCAACTGTATAAGCACTTCCGGCTGCCCATTCCCGTTCCCGTTCCCGTTCCGACCCCCAAGCAAATTTCCGGCTTTAGTTCGCATGGCCATGGCCCACGAGCGAGGCTGCGAGTGTTGTCGCTGCTGAGAATTTTCTACACACAATCAGCAAATACAACTGAAAATTAGATACCTAGTGGATGCTTTATTCTGTCTTTAAATTGGATCAACGGAAAGGCCTGCCTTATTTCACATTTTGCACAAAAAATATCCAAAAATTGCCAAAGCTTTCTTCTACCCATTTCTTATGTGTCTCTTGGCTCTCTACTCTTACAGGGGTTCTAAAAATCTAATCAAAAATGTTCGTCACTTGAGTGGGAAGCGCAAGTAAGTAAGTTTATCGAGCACTTGACCGCTTTGAAGCACTTCCGTTTTGAGTGGCGGAGTCGCAACATTGCCTGCACCCACCTTCTGAGCACAATCATAATGTTATTAATAAAAGTTATGCTATGACAATATCGGGATGAAAGGAAAACGAGTGGAATGGATACGGAAAACGAGTGGAGGTTAGCGGTGGCACGCGTCGCCCCAGACCCACACACAACGATGTCAAATTTAATGCAATTTATTATCCTTTTTTCATTATCTTGCTAAAGATGCCCCAACCCGGTGCAGCCAACTAGCTGGCGGAGGTAATCACACAATGGAGTCACGTGGCAGCAATTTGAGCGTCCGTCCATCCGTCCGTCTCCATTGTTGTCATTGCTGCAGCAACCACAAAACCAGCTCGTAACCAGCTCGAGCTCTAGCCCTAGCCCCTCTCCTGCCCAGCTGCAAATTGTAATAAATTGTATTAGGAAGCGGCGCAGAGGAATTCAAATTAAGTAATTAAAGCTCTGGTTTGGGTGCCATCTTTGGGGTTGCTCAGCCTTTGGGATCTGGCTAATAATTCCTCCTCTTAATGGAGCAAATATCAATTACTCAAAAAGTGCCGCTAAAGTTGTGTCTTTGATGCGTAAAGATAAATTCTAATTAAAAAGTTTATGGGCATTTCGGACTTAATAAATATGAATAGGAATTTTCCGATATAGAATTGGTAACTGCTGCCGGAGTCCTCGGCCCTCCTGACACTTGCTGGTGCTCCCGGCTGCCGCTGACAGGCTGCAATTTAAAAACATTTTCCATTAGGATTTCGCGGCCAGCCAGCGGGGTGTGTCACCTTCAATTAGAAGCATTGGCGAAGACACTTTTCCAATTGATTGATCGATTGATTGATGGCCGGGATTTCTGATTAGAGCGACAGACAGACAGACAGGCTAATCAAATATTCATGCACCATTACAATGGCAGCTGGAGCCCAATCCACACTCCCTTGAGCAACGCTCCCCCTTTTCTGTCAGCTTCAATTTGTTCGATTCTGTCAGTTTTTGTGCCAAATCATGATTCGATTTGGAGCGGGCCATAACTTTTGCGGCAACAGATCGATGCATTACGAGGATGGAGCAGAGATGGGGATAATACATTACAATTCACAAAGCGGCGAGGGGCTTATGTCCAACACGTCTTTCCGCTTCTTTAAATGCCGCTCCAATAAAACGCGTCAGTAAACCGAGCGGCTCATTATTAAGCTGCAAAAATCACGCTCGAAATCATAGCATTCCGCCCTGCCCCGCCCATGCCCATTCCGCCGCGACAGGCAACTGCTGCCGCCTGTCAGACAATGCGATAAAAATGTAATCCCAATGAAAAATAATGTTTCTGCTGGCATGATTCCAATTTAGCAACAGTCAACCCCAAGACCCGTAGCTCATTAGAACGTAGCCGGCAATGGCAGCTGCTAACCGAAGCAAATGAAGGAGAAGAATTTAAAAAGGCAAAACAAATCCGTACCCAAACGAGGCTGGGGAGTAAGTAAGGAGACCACGCGACACGTTGCGACTACATAAAACACCAGCGGTACAAGCTGTGACCCCCAGACCGCAGTATGGGTGCTGGTACCAGGCGGGATGCTGGGGTTCCTGGCTGCTCGCAGAGGGTCATAACATTGTCGAAGCCCAGGCCATGAATGGATGAGAGAATGAATGAATGAATGAGTTTTTCCGCCTTTGTTCGGTTCGGTTTGGCTGCTCGTAAAGGGCTTTATACGCTTGTAAGGGTGGGCTGTCCCCTGTCCCCCTGTCGCCCCCTTCGCACGCACATCACAATTGAGCCGTAAATCCTTTACGGTCTTAGCGGCTGGCTGTACTTCCCGTACTTCATTGCTCTTTTGTGGCCTGTTCCTAGCTCTGGCTCTGGGTCTGGGTCTGGTGCCTGTCTTCGCTTGGCTTTATTTAGTTCGTCGGCAAATGCCTGGCATACTTTTGTGCGCCAAACTCAAATTAACTGCCGCATTGAGGCATTGGAGATTTTTTGTAATTGTTCGAATTGACACAAGCGGAAAGCACAAATTGCTAACGTATTGTGGCTGAAACAATTGTGGGCAGAAATGGGAGCAGAACTGCCACTGGCGCTCATTGACTTGCTGCCCTGTTTTGCGGCTCAGCTTACCAGTTTTCAGGCAACTTTAACCAAAAGATACACACACACAGTCATCGTGGAAGGAGAGCCTGATTCACATCTCTGTCTGTGGTTGTGCTCGCCCTGAAGCCAAATCCTCCCCAGCAAAAAGGCAGCAACTTTTTCAGCCTCCACGTGTTTGCTGTTCGTGACGCAGCCCAAAGTTGCTAATGGAAATTGCAAACATAAAATCATTTTCCACACGAATCTCTGGCCCCAGGGCACGCACACAGTCCACACAGTGCACCCCCAGAGCTCTGCAAAGTAAATCCCCCACAAAAGCAGGGCGGAGAATCATGCAAAAGTTTTTGCTCCATCTTCCACCTTGGCTCGAATTGATGGCTCGATTTTTATCCAACTTGAAAGCTAACTCCACCCCCGAGCTGGACACTCTCATCTTCCTCCCTTTCATTAGCTAATTAATTGCATTAATTGTTAATAGATCGGATGAGCTGTCGCCATTGAAAGACACTTTTCTTTTTCCATGGTTAACAATTATATTTCAATAGTACATGTTTGTTTTTGTGTGTGTGTGTGTGTGTTATGTTGGTGTTTGTGTTTGTGTGTGTCGCTCTGTAATTATTCAATATCTTTCCTTTATAGCTCTTTGCCAGTGCTTATACGTTCGGTTATACGAGTAGTTGCTGTTGGTTCAATTCACAATTCATAACATTTGTTTTCTTTGGCCAGAGGCACTGCCCATTGAAGTTGGAAATTCTCAGTGGAAGCAGTTCAAATACGGTCACAGTCCAATGCCGAATGTGTGAGTGGTTTTCTGTGTTTGTATTTGGTTAGAAATATCCTTGAAGTCGTCCAGCAAAAGTGCCACAAAGTTAAGTCAGACTTTCGCACATTTAAGACTCCAATTTCAGGGATATTTGAGGGTCGGCAGGCCGAACCAGTTCCTGCTTCTAGTTGCCATCATCCTGTATACATTTGATTATAGAGGGGATATTTGGGGCGTATTCTTTTGAAAATATTGTATGCTCTAGCTATTTATTCGATCATTGATTCGCTTTCGTTTTGATATGCATAGCATTTAGTTTTTCTTTTGGGGGATAGCTTTAAGGTCTGTCGATATTCATCTGATACAAACATAATTAAGTATAGAATAGATAGATGGATAGACTTGGAAATTGAACAGCAACGTTGCAGAACTGGGATTTTGGATACATTGTTGTTAGAGTTGTTAGAGTAAGATTTCTTGTTTCCGCTTGCTTACTTTTATCTTTTGGTATGTTTATAATAATATTTATTTTGTAATATATTTAACAGAAACGTCTATAACATTAGCCGAAACAAAACTGCAAAGTCGCACAAGTATACGATTAAGTTACTCATTATTTATGTACTTGAAACACTTTGACCAAAATTACATTCTTATATACAAATACGAAACTGAACTGTGGGTCAAATTCATTCCATTTCATCTAGGGGTTACATTTAAATTTTCTAAAACTTTCACACAACACATAGAAACTGTCCAGAGAGGCATTTGACATACATTTACGAAAAAATATAAAGTATTTTTCTGTGCTACGAACGAATAGAAACTGCCCAAAAGAATACATTTACGTATGTACCTATATCGTATGATATTTGTTTTTTCGGTTTTTACTTTAGATATTTTTGGTTTAGTTTCTCGTTAATTATGTATAGCGCACAGTGTTGCGTGATTTATATATAATTCATATAATTTATATGTAATGCCATTGAACATTTAACACTTGTAATACGCAGAGTATAACCTTTCAATTCAATTCAATTAACTTCTATCGCTTGTTATATTCATTTGTCATATTTAATCATATAGTCTATTTTATTATACATATTTTGTAAATTTATACTCGTATTTATAGTTATATTTATAATTATATTTATATGCTTGATGCACTCCTCACGCTCTTACTCTTTCTGTAAGTTATTACACATTTTCCGGCACTCCCTCAACCAGGATTACTCCTGGGTTGACTACACTATGATGTGATGGTTATTATTAGCTTTTTAGAAATATTTGTAAACCCAAGTTGGAAGATTCTTCATATACATTTTGCCCTCTGCCTCTGCCTGGCATTCATCATTTTATATGCCGCCATGAACACATGTAGAGTTCAGATAGAATTTTATAGAATATTCGAATAGATCGAAGGGAAATTGAAAGAGAATTGAAAACAGATGTGGCCATGGCTCTGCTCTGATGATGCTTTAGTTCATTTTTGTTCAGGCATCTGTCAGAAATATTGCTTTTGGGTGTTACATTTATGTTTATGTTAAATTTTAATATGGTTACTCGCATTTAAAATTCTATTGTTAGTTAGCTACTTAAACAAACACTCTATTGATAGTATGGTACATAATTCTATATTCTTTATTGACTATTTTAATTACTGGTTTTTCTATTCATCATATATATATGTATATGTATATATAAATATGTTAATTTGCTTTAACGTCTCTCTCTATTCATCACCGCTTCCTTCCTTTTGTCCTTCCTTTTAATTGATACTTTTGATGGGAGATTTTTTCATGAGTTTAATTCATTTTATAGTTAAGAGTATTTCTACAGTTTCTCTGTAAATATGTATGTAGAACTGTGTATACATATATATATTCGAATTGTGTGTGTGTGTTTTTTGTTTGCTCTGTAAAATCAATTGAAATGATGTAAATATTGTGAAAAAATTTGTAACAAAAATGAAATTTATTCAATTTACTTTAAAACATTTTTTTCTCTTGTAAATATATACAAATAAATCTGAATAAAATACAGAAAATATTGGAAAATGTAAGATCTTCAAAATATAGTTAAATAATGTACGTTTTTTGAATTTTTATAATAATAAAATATATTTAATAGTTCCTATTTCTTGTTAAAACATAAAAAAATCAACCAACCGCTGTACTATTTATAAACTCCATGAGAAAAATGGGGATATGATAGATACATCCAATGACAAAACGATTTCCAAATTCAGCTTAGATCTTCTCTTCATTCCCACTAATTCTTGAACATAATTCATACATAATTCTTTCATTAAAATCAGTGCATTTCACATGTATAAGAGTACTTTTTGTTGTCTATATGCTATATCTATGTTTGTATGTAGGCAAGCTGATTTAACCAATTGCTCTTGTAATTCATAAGATACATATTTGTATATTTGCTGGCCATTTCCACTGATATGTGCACCGATATATGTAGAAAGTCTGGGATATACATACGTAAGTTGCAATTGCTGACTAGAACACATCTGAGAAATGTACATTGAAATCCATATACGTATGCATAAGTTGTATATAAAAGATCAGTTTGCTTATCGATATATGTATATATCTCTCTGTATGAGTAGATCCTAAGATTCCGCTAAAAAGGTGTATAATATAGGGCACAGTAAACTGCCTTCAAAAAAGTGGTGCCATCGAAATGAATCAAATATTTTTGATATATTTATCTTTAGGTTTAGGTTTAGGTTCTTAGTTTTTTCGCTTTTCGTTTTAACTTTATCTTATAGACAAGGTACACACATTTATGCTATGCTATAGATGATCTGCTATGGCAGCAGTGCCAGAGTTCACCTCTGAACCGCCTTCGCTCATAGAGTCAACAAGCAAATAATAATTGATTGGTAGGTAACTATGAAACTTTGAGTAATTTCAAATTGATTTCTTCGGTTTCTTTCGGTTTATATGTACACTCTATGTACGACCTAAAAGTAGGGTTTTGTTTTGTATGTTATCGATATGATAAGATATATTTTATATGTATATATATAAGTGTTTATGTATAGACTAGTAGCAATAAGTAATATCACTTTTGGTAATTTTAACAGGCGAGCCATTGAGACTCTGATATGTATCGTTACCTTGGTTGTGTCTTATGTTGTGAAACACTAAACTCAAATTCAAGTTGAAAAACTCTCAAATAATATGGTTTGTCTGGTCACGAAGCCACTCTCGGGACCCCAGTCCGCCACAATGACAACCGAAAGAGTTCCTTTTCTTGTTCAGCGGCGGGGGGTTGAAGGATTTCGATTTGTGCATTTCTTTGATATGTCTGCGATATGGATGCCATTGCCTGTAGGACGGCGGCACTTGGGTGAGAGTGGTCCGAGTCCAGCTAAGCCGCTTACAAATACTATTTTTGTATACAATATATATATGTGTAAGTGTGTGTATATAATATCTGATATATATATATGGGGAGTATTCGTGCTCTCCCATCCTTTAACCTAACTATGACTGATTCTTTGGTTTCTCTAGCTTCTCACTGACTGATAGACACGAAAACGGCTGCTTGAGTACTGAGTATAGGGCATAGGCGTCCCAAGATCTGGGCTCGCACTATATAGCTGCTATTACATACATGTAACATGTATCTACATGCATGTAGATGTAGTTGTTTTTCTGTTGTTCAACTTTCGTGTATAATACAAAACATTGGTGCGGTGCATTGGCATTAACTAGCTGCTGTATTAACTATCTGCATGTTATGCTCGTTATAGTGTACGTACCACTTGCCTATATATTATGTCTGTATGTTTCGTCTGTGTGTCTGTGTGTGTTCAACAAATGAAACGATAAACGAATAACTAACAAACTGTGCAAAACACACTGCCAAAAACCGAGTTTGAGTTGTACAAAAGAACACTCGAATTTAGATCTAGACAACAGTTTAAAATCCTTGTCTGAAGGGATTCGCCGGTGCGCCTGGACCTCTGCTTTGAGGCTGCTGTTGCTGCTGCTGTTGCTGCTGTTGCTGCTGCTGCTGGAAGGGATTGGCCACACGCGGCTGTCCCTGTTGGGCATAGCTGCCACCCTGCTCCTGATAGCCCGGCTGGTAGCCCTGATCCTGCTGATAGCCACCTGCCTGCTGGTATCCCTGCTGGTTGTGCTGCTGCTGCTGCTGGTACTCGTAACCCTGATCGTCCAGATTGGTCTCCTGCTCCTGCTGATACTGCTGCCCGTACTCCAGGTGGTTCTTCACCTCACCCTCGACCTGCTTTTGGTCGTGCATGACGTAGGTCTGGTACTCCTTGTTGGGCGGATCCTGCATGAGGATGTTGGCCTCGTTCTCGAACGGCTTGAAGTCGTAGATGTTGCGCAGCTTGCGCAGCACGGGCACATAGGCCAGGTTCGAGAAGGCAATCATAAAGTTGAGGGCAGTAAAGCCAATGGCCTCCACCACGCCGCCGGCAATGATCGGCCCCACGGCATAGGCGATCGAGTATGAGATGTCCGCGATGGCATAAATGCTGCCATACACGGACACGTAGCGAACGTCCACCAGGTAGCCCAGCGTGGGCAGCAGGGCAGTGTCGATGAGCGCGATGCCAAAGCAGATGACACAGATGGGCAGCATGAGCATCTTGTAGCCGGTACAAAAAGGTATAAGGAAGCAGGAGAAGCCCTCGAGTGCCAGTCCGCCCGCGGCCATCAGCCACTGATGCTGCGGATACTTGCGGGCCATCTTCACGGTGATTATGACGCCCAGCACATGCGGGAAGAACGCGGGCAGCCACACCATGCCAATCTTCCAGTTCTCCGTGGTCATGTTGTCCTCCATCCACAGCGAGATGGTGGGCTCCAGGAAGGCCAGCGCCACATTCGACATGGTCAGGGCACCGGCACACACAGCAATGTAGGGATCCATGAGCAGACGCCAGATGGGTATGACCTGATCCTGCACCTCCTTGCTCTGTCGAATCTGCTCCTTCAGCGGCTTCATTACCAGCAGCAGCATCACTCCATCGAGGGCGCAGACAAAGGCAAGGATCAGGAACGGAACTTCCTTGCCGGCAAACTGGTAGAGTGCACCGCCAAAGGGTGGCGCCACCAGACAGCCAAAGCTAATGAATGCCAGAGCAATGCCCAGCGCCTGCGATCTCTCGTTCTCTTCGGTGAAGCGATCTGCAATCATGGCCAGACCCGCTGTGTCCGCAAAGGCCGAGCCGGCGCCCTGCAGCGAGCGGGCAAAGAACAGAACGCTGTAGCTGCTGCCACAGGCGAAGACGGCCGTCGAGAAGAACATGATCGTGAGGCCAATCATCATGGGCAGATCGTAGCCGATCTTGTCGATGAGTCCGCCCGAGAACGGGTTCACCATCAGCTGCACAATGGCCTTCGAGGCGAACAGTATGCCCGTGGCCGAGTCCTGGCCGTGGTGATCGTGATGCACGGGTATGACCATGCCAGTCACATTGTCCCGCAGCGGTGGTGGCGTGGGGCCCTCGTCAAAGCTGCCAATCTCGCGCAGATAGTCGGGTATGATGGGCACAATCACCATGTACAGCATGTTGTCCAGCAGCAGCGCAATGGAGACGATGACCAGAATGAGGCGACGCTGGTTCACCGGCTCCTGGATCTTCTCCCACACGATCTCCTTCACCTCGCGCAGCTCCAGATTGATGACAGGTATTTGGAATGAGGCCATTTTGGTAGCTTTTGCTTAAGCTTTGAGGTGGTGTATGAAGAGTTCTTCTTTGTTTCTGCTTCCTGTTTGCTCGTTTGCTATTTTGTACTGCTGCAGCACTCTCTCTCTCTCTCTTTTGTTGGCTCTTTATTGGTGCAGCTGGTGGCCTGTCAAATTCATGGTCACAGCCGGAAATTGCTTAGCACTGGCTACAAATATGGCTGGCTTCCGTTTCCGTTCCGCTAATTGCCACTACCTTTTGTCTTTGCTTTTGCTTTTGCTGTTGCTGTTGCTTTGAGGTGGTTTATAGTTGTTGTTGCTGTTGCTGTTGTTGTTTTTTTTTACATGTTTTCGTGTGGTTGTTGTAGTTGTAGTTGTACGAGTTGTGGGCATGCCAGTGAACAACCTTTAACGACACAGAAACAAGATTTCGTTAGTCTTTTCTTTTGTTTGTTTGTTTGTTCATTAATTAATGCCTCCCATCCTCCCGCTAAGTTGGTATTTTTATTTGTTGTTTCTTTTTTAGTAATTTTTCGATTGCTTTTATGATTGAAATGTTGTTTCTGTGTTGCAAAAGGCTGCCTGCTGGTGAACAGAAATTGTATTGTATTAGGATTAGTTCGTGGCATGAAGCGCGAGCACAGCATTCGGATTTCGTTTTTTCATTTTTCTTTCAATTACATAAGATTAGTGTTTGCTTTTTCGAGTGACACACATTTCAATCATAAAACAAATACCGAACAAAAGTAAGTACATTCCTACAATTAAGTCATTGAATATGCCCGCTGCCTGACTGACTATCAAGCCATTATTTTAATTGGATTTTGCGGCAAAGTTCGCTTCAAATGTGGCCATTCATTCAAATGGGTTTTCCATGGAGTCTGTTCCCCGCAGCCCAAGTGGAGTGTATTCGAGTGGAGGACCCTTGTGGCCACGTGGTTGTACTCATTCAAGCCGAAGCCGAAGCCGAAGCCTACGCTCTGCTGTAATTATAATTATTGCTTTTGCCACACAAAAAAAAAGGTCGCAGGTCCACTCGAGCCGCACGCAAGGACCAGGGAGCAGGGAGCAGAACTTGAACTGCAGCAAAGAAGAATACAAGAACCCACACACAGGATACAGCTCTCACTTTTTCCAGGAAAATTCTCGATTGGATACACGCCTTTAAAAAGATTCCGGCTTTAGCCTGAAGTTCGTTTCTGTGTTCTCTCTGCCTATCAATGCTGATCCAATTTCAACATTTATCTACCTTGTATCGCTCGCTGTGGAGTAGCCACCCCCAAAATGGGCTAACATGAACATGCGACGTGTGCAGGGTATAAATATGACTACCCGCCGCCCCCCACTCGAAGCACCTTCTCCTGCTCCTACCGCTGGCAGAGCCGCCCCCGCAACGGGCACGAGACGTAACAAAAACATTTCGTTTTATCATTAAATTTTCATGACCACGCTCGTGGATGTGTGTGCCTCATCAGCCTTGGGTACTGCCTTGATCGAGGGCGGGTATAGACACACACACACACACACATGTACAGTCATATACACCCCACATGGCAGATGGATACTAACAGCCCCCGTGATGTCCGTGAGTCAATTATGTTCTGTGGCTGTCTGCGAGACTTTAATTTTTGAGCTTCCCCTAACTACCATAATGGGAATGGGCTGGACCGGGCCAGGTGGGTGGCCGTACTTGACCCTGTGGGTGGGTGGGGGTGCGAGCTTTTTATCTAAATCAGAGGGTTGTTCGCCAACGCTTCGTCCGCCTGCAGCAGCAGCAGCGAGCCTCGAGTCAAGTGCAGAAACGTGTGCCTACATGTTGATTGTAGCAACACCATTCAGTGAAAATATATCCACAAGGAAATATAATCACACACGCAGCATAATTTACGTGTATATTCACGCTTTTATAATTTTATTGATTTTTCCGCACTGTCTGGCAAAGGGCCACGCGGACAGCTGACGAATTTCCCAGGCCCCATGCATAAACATTGGGTTTTTGGGCTCTCCGTTGAGGTTGCCTGTGTGGGGGCACTATTTGGTTTCCTTTTCATGTTGTGCAGGGAGCAACTTCCGACTGGCTCAATTAGTCGCCGGAGCGTTCATATTTTATGCAGCTTCCACCGCAGTAAATTATGGCAGCCCATGAGGGAAGGAAACTTTAGTTTTTGCTTCATGCCGCATTATTAATGTGCCGCCTGGGGCACGACCTGCTTCGGACTACAGGTGCTCCGAGCAGAGACGTCTGCCTCCACATGAAATATTCAGGCAGCTTTAAGATGGGAGCTGAGCGAGTGCCGAACCCATCTCTGAGGCAGTCTGAATGGAAATTCAATCTACTTCTTGCCAGACAAAGACAAAGTGCACTTTCGCTAGCTACAAAATGGGATTTTGTGCCAGCAATTGAAGTAAAATTCTCCGCATTCAGAGGCTTACAGTTTCACCCACTTCATCTCGAAGATGATCCTCGACTTTTGCCGCTTTCTGTTTGCCGTTGCCGTTGCCATGGGAACATTCGCAGCCTGCTGCTGTCAGTCTCTCCACAGGAAGACACCAACGAACGTTCGGGTTGTTTGCTTTTCCAACGCAAAAAGAAAAGGGGGAATGAAATTACATTCAATTTCTTCTGCTGCTTCGCTGCGGGGGCGTGGATGGCTGGCTGGATGGGTGTGCCGTCTGTCTGACGAGGTAATCAGCGTAAAATAAAATTTCATTTTCCTGAAGGGTAAGACATAAAAAATGCGATACAATATAGCAAACATTCTGAGCCCGAAACCGACCGACCTCTGGCCCTGTCGAGGCTGTTTGCATTCACAATGAGATGGCACGAAAAATGGCAGAAATTGTTGGCAGCTTTTGCCAGGGCAACAGATATTATGTTTTATGTATAACACCTCCAGCTCCACCTCCCTTCCCGTTCGTATATCATTAAAATTAATAATCTAGAGAAATGTTCGCTGAGGATTTTAGAGGGGGTGTGGGTGCTCCTGCTTAAATAAACAGCAAATAAAATATATCATAATATTTATGGTAAGCCGCATTTCACACGCGCTGCCTGCCTGCCTGCCTGCCTGCCGGTCTGCCACTTGACAAAAGGCAGCGGAAAATCCTCACAAGTGTTCGACCTACACACAAGCCCAAAGCCAGTCCACCTACAGAAAGCAGAACCCCCCACCACGTCTTGTAAAACTCCCCGCAAGTGTTGTAAGCTGCTTTGTTCAAGTGGCGGCCTTGCGAAGGGTTGATGCGGCAAAGTTCTGGCTCTGAGGAGGGTGTCATGCAAGACTTTACCAGACCATTCTCTGTTCGATTGTCTGCGCAAAAGCTCCAACTGCTCTTTGGTTTGTGTGGATAATTCGCTGAGGCGTGTGCGCATATTTGTGGCCCTCGCAGCACCCTTTCCCAATTGTATCTAATGAACTGTGGCCAGCTAATGAGGCGCCACCTCACCTTGTGCCACTCTGGATCGATTTACTTGGCAGCCTTAACCCCCTTTGTCGCCTGTCTTGGTGGCATTTCTGTTTCAAGTTTAATTGTCTTGTCTTGTATCGATTTGCTTAGCTTGAACGGGGTTAACTAAGCCAGCGGCTAGCGCATTTTCTAATTGCTAAAGAAAGAGAAAAAAAACATTTTAAGGTCCACAAAATCCACTCGGGTAGAGAGGAAACGTGTCCGCAACCCTCTTCACGGGTTGGTTGCTGCTTTTATTGTTGCTCTGGCCGCTGCTGATGTGCTTTTATCAACTCCCAGCGGACCAGCAGCCACTTAGCCCGAGGATCCATTTCAAAACTTTCTCTTGAAAACAAAAGAAAAGGCAGCACAGAGGCGCCATTTTGGGTTGCTTTGATGGCCTCTGCTGGGGCTGCTGGGCTGCTGGCTGCCTATAAATCAAAACATTAACTGGGCGGTTCCGGGAGGTGCTCTACGCACAATGGGAGTTGTCTACAATAATGGGAGTGACTCTCAAAATGTGTTTTTCCCTCCTGCGAGTGCGTGTCTAATGTGCGTGTCTTTCTCGCACACATGTGCACTTTTCCCTCCTCACAATCCATTCAGGACGTGGTGGTGGTCAGCTTCCAGCCTCGGATTACAAATTGATTTGCACATAAATTACTTTGGACTCCAGGTCTAGGCATTTATGGCTCTTTGTGTGTACCAAGAAAATAAATAAATTACCTTTATGTGCGACCAAGACGTTTTCCCATTTTCTCAGTTAATTTTCTCAGCAACTACAAGTTTTGGGCCATGTCTATGTATAGTTTTTGATTAATAGTAGCGTCTGTGCCTCTATCAAATTGCTAATTTCAAGCATCGAATCTAGTATCTGGCATCCAGAAAATGTAACCATTTGTAGCCGTGCAAATGCGGAGCAATCAACAACACCATCAGCGCCCGGTTTACGACTTTTGATGTCGCTACTCCTGCTGCTGTTCCGTGTCCTACCCTGGCCTCTGCCATTCCCCCCTTTTCGGCTGCTGATGGCTCAATGTTCGCAACCCTCGAGAGGCAAGCCTGTCCGGGGTCTCAGTCCTGGTCCCGGGCACACTTTTATCAGACAGCATCAAGACAAATGCGTTACTTGTTTCTCGTTTAGCTTATTACGAGCTACCTTCCTGCCAGCCTTTGTTTCTGGGCGCTTTCCATCCCCTCAGGCAGTGGCTGGGTCTCTGCAGTAGAGGCTGGAGCTGGGGCTATATCTGGATCTGGATCGGAGGCTGTGGCTGTGGTGGCTGGTTGCGCCCCCTTTGTTTTGACATGAAACCGCTATGAACACATCAGCGCTACAAACGCGTCTACAAGGCAAACAATCTAATGACAACGGCGCGGCGCTCTCCTCTCTTGTTTGTATTCGTGTCTCGTGGCCTCCGCTATGTTTGTGTGTGAAATTTATATTTATTGCCTTCATTATGCAGCAGCCGCCGCAGTACCAGAGAAAATTTCTTCGCTGCGTCAGGTGGCGGTGGCATGATGGTGTCTACACATTGATGAACCCAAAACTAGACCCAGCCAAGGCGAGACTTGTAATGATTTAATGGCACAGCCGACACAAATTTGATTAGTTTGCTCAGAATCTAATAAAGAAAACTTTGCTTGCATTTCTTCTGTCTAATTGTTTGTCAATTGCCCATCGCAAGAATGTTTTTGCAGAGAGCATCTAAGGCAGCAGAGATCGTTAAGTCGTTTGTCTGTTGATGGGTTATGGGAGACAAGAGGAGGAGCAAGATAATCGATCGGAAGAGGAAGTCTTGCACTGAAAAATATACGAAATGGTTTTGGCTTAATTTTGGTTTAATTAAGGGAGTATTTTCTGGCGTCTTCCATGATATTTCAAATATTTTGCAGAATTATTTACGCATTTTTTAGAGCTTGAGAAGTGAGATAAAATAAATCTTCTTCGACTTTGAGTTTTGGCATAGCCATGACTTAATTACTGCGTTAAGTTCTTCATTAACCTGCGTGATAAATGTAGTTCTTTTCGAAAAATAACCCAAAAATATATCCCATTAGCCCTAAAGATTCCATCAACGTTTGATTTGCCTCAAAATGTTATCGAAACAATCATTTAATCAGCTAAGAAAATTCATTCGATTCCCGGTTTAGTTCCTAAGAAATAATTCCTCATAAGTTAGCGAAAATTTTGTCAAAAATGTACCCAACCCGATCAGTAACTCGCATTTAATTCAATTACTAATTATAAACTCTGCCTAAAACTATAATTAAAATGTGATTAACTAGCTCCCTTCCCACTTTATTCCTCTCAACTTTCTTGCTGTCTTTGACGCTCCCCTTTGACACGACTGGCACCTGGGTTTGCCGTTTTGCCCTCGTTCGTGTTACATAAGCAGAGAAGGCGCTTTGGCCCGCACACGAGGTAGGCAGCCCAACGGTGACTGTTCCATTCCAGTTCGTTCCGCTTGCGTTTCCCGTTTCGTTTGCCCATTCAGTGAAAAGTGAACCTACGCGAGTCTCGTTTTTGGGGCCATAAATAAAATGTGTCTACCCTGTGAAATGTGGCAAGTGTCGAGGAACACACACACACACCCAGGCACAGACACAGAAATGTACACCTTATACAGCAGTATGTACAAGTGTAATCTATGTATAGCAAAGGACAGCAGTGCTGGAGGGGTGGAGGAGTAGACTTTGGACGAGGACAAAACACTTTTGCACACAGAGAGAGAACTATTCTGGTGTAGTGTTTGCGGACGAGAGATGTTGTTTAATTTTAATTATATGCAGTTTTCGAGGCGTCACGTTATGTAAGCACTCGAAATAGATGAGCAAAAGCTTGCTCTGCTGGGAGTGGGGGAGCTCTGGGGCTTACCTGTGTCGCTCGGTGTGATATTGCTGAGGCGATGGGTGAGGAAACCGCGCAAATTGGATACAACTCGCTGCGGCGAGTTCGGCCCACTGCCAATGGAGAAGCTACGCAATTTGGAGAACAGGGCGGCAGACTCCGCGCCACTGCCCGCGGCGCTGCTGTTGCCCTCGTTGGACGCCACGTTCGCTCCTTTCGCACTGGGATCCTTTTACAAACTTTTACAAACGCGCGCGCTATGCTTTCTGCCAAGGTATTTCGGGGACTCTTCTTGGGCCAACACGCGCTATTATGTAAGTGAGGAAACGTAGGAAAACGCGCGCCAATCCACACACCGAACACACTGACACTCTACCCGTTTCACCGTTGCCACACCGTGCGGCAGGGGGGGAGGAGACACACAAAAAGAAGCAAAATTCTCTCTCTCTGGCAGCACCACCAAAGGACAACGACAGACAACGACTACGAGGCAGCAACGTGCGTTGTATCGTCCGGGCAGGAGCAAAGGTAACTTCTGTCTGGCACTGGCTCTGGCTCTGCCGCTGCTGCTGCTGCTGCTGCCACAGTGCTGCCTCAGCTCTGCTCTGCTCGGCTCTCTGCGTGCTGCATACACCGTTATTTTGTCGGTATTCAGCCTGGAATGTTTGAGGCGTCGCTGCCCGAAGACCCGTTTGTGCCCGTTTGCCCCTGGTGAGCTTTCCACGGCGCAGGATACGACGCATGCGCCTCCAAGGGGCAGTCAACCAATTGGCTGGCGCTGGCGGAGCTCCGCACGGACGTGCAGACAGGCGGACAAGTACGCCTGTTCCCATGCACATTACTCTCGCCCAGTTGAGCACATTTGAATAAGTTTCTATTCGCGCAAAGCGAGGAAAATCAATTTCTCTCAAACATTCGTACCTGTCTGTCCACTCTCCTTAGCTCTCTGTGTCGTCTCTTCTCTGGTTTTGGGTTTTCTCAGTTCTTTTCTCAGTTCTTTGCTGTTCCGTTCCGTTTTCTTTGGCTTGGCTCTTGGCTCCCTATGCGTGTTGTTCGCTTCCGTTCTTCGTAGCATACATTTTGGGGCTTATGTAAGGCAGGTATGGGGTGGAAGAGCCTCTGGATGGATGACTGGCACTTCAGTTACTGGACTTTCCGCTTTGGATCAAAAGAAAACAAACACACAGAGACAATGTAATTATTTTAGAGCAGGACAATCCAGCGATTTCTTTGTTAATTCCAGCAATTGCCCAAAACAATAAACAGCAATTCCTTGCTCACTTTCTATGTGTTTCCATGTGTACTTATGTACCCACAAATGTGTCTCTCAAGTGCCCACAACAATGGACTCGTAATCGCACTTCTGATTAATATCTGGAGAGCACTGCAATGCAGAGGTGCCTGACATCCCTGTCCACCCTCTAGAGCTAAGGTCCACGCTGCCTTTTGTTAGATATTTTTGGCAAACACCAGCAGCAACTGTCACACAATTTGCCAATTTCATTGTCATTTATCATCTGACAGGCACTTTCTGCAATTTATCAAGACTTAACTTGTGCTCAACCCCAGCTCAAAGGCCACGCATTTATGCAGCGACTTTTGTGTTCCCATTCGCCACAAGACAGCGAATATACAGATTTATTATTCATTGGCAGATGACAAAAATTGCAAAGTTCTTTCCTCTTGTTCACGCACCTTTTGTCTCCACACTCTCTTCTGTTATTTTTGTCTACACTTCTCGCTGTTGATGTTGTCGCCAACTCTTTTTCATTTCTCTCGTTTGCTTATGTTTCATTTTTTATGCGCAAAACTTTTTGAGAAAGTGGGTTGGTAATTTATTCAACGCTTGGCAAGGTTTTGCTTGGTTTCTGTGGGTGATTAGGGCGATCCAGTGGGGCAGGATTCTGCTTAAAGTTTAAGACCCAAGAAGCACACCTTGAAAAATGAACCCACTGTCGGAGAATAGCTCAGAAAGAAATGCGAGAAGATATATTTATCAATGTAAGTATCAGGGTCAAGGGAGGATACATTAAGTTTCATAAATATCTGTAGAGCTCTCCTTCTCCTTAGCTTAATTCAGTTTTAATGCTTTAATTTTCTTCAACTTTCATTTCAAATTCAGCAGCCCCAACCACCAGGCTTACTGTCCGTGCACTCAATATCCATTGCTTCACTTTGAGTGCCACCGAAATCCCATTTCAAATGAGGCTAACACCTAAGCTGTAAGTCATGTCAAGGTTATAGCAATTTTATTGATTGATTATTGAACGGAAGTGCATAGAAATGACTCCACCAACAGCTCCCAGTGGATTCTTTACTCAGAGTTTGCTTTCAAAGTTTTCTTTTGAGTAATTTCTGCGCTAAGAGCCTTTAAAATCCAGCCACGTAAAAGCAATTACGAGCGTAAAAATTCTTGCTAAAACTTGATTTTTCTTATATTTTGTGTGGTAACTTTTGGTGCATCGATCGATATGAGCCTCGGCAGCGAGAAAGTTGTAGAAGTCTGCTTGCTGCTCTCCTGCTCAAAGGTAAATCAAGGTGTGCCCTCCGCCCTCCGCCCTCCCAGGGTGTGTGCGTGTCGTGGGTTGTGGGCGTACAACTTGGGCGTGGGCGTGGGTGGGTGTGTCCGCCTGCTGCGGATGTTTGCACGGCGGCTTAAATATAAAACCACCGATATATATGGTATGGAATGGTGAGGTGAGGTGAGTCCAAATTATATAGCGCAAACCATCATCAGCGCTGTGGCTCAGGCTCTGGGTCTGCCGCTGGCTATGGCTCTGAGTCGGGCCAACGTACTTTGGGTTACCCAAAGTGGTTGAAAACAAGGTTGTTACTGGCCCGCGGCGCGGTACGTGGTACGCACCAAGCAACCGAACCCACCCACCCATCCGGCCGGGGCCCAGAAAAATGTCTACAGGGCACGCAAGGCAAAACGAGCCCGAAAAGAAATGCCGAGAAGAAAGGCAACCGCGTCAAGGGCCCACAATAGACCAAACAAAAAGCCAGGTACACAAAAAAAACCTGGCGGGGGGAAATTCTAGACTCTATATATAGAAAAATTGCGACTTTGTATCCGTTGTCGATTTGCACGGCACTCGAACTTAATTCAATTTTAATTTACAGCTAATTGTTTGACCCCCGAGAGATGTGCCATCATTTGTCATTGCCTGGAACTGGGACTGGAACTGGGACAGGGACTGGCACGATTAATTAATGCTCCGCGGGCGCAAGTGGAGCCACAGACAATTGAAATGTGACACCGAGAGGTGACTGTAAGTCAACGACAAAACGCTAGTCCCAAGATGCTGCAGGGCAATCGAAACTGTCAACTTGGATAAGTGGGATATTTTTTGTCGTGGAGCGATACTTGGGTCCAGTAATGAACCGCCTAACCGATGGAAGAACAACCTGAAACCAGAATAACAAGAACAAGAACGAGAACAACTTTGCGTGGCTCAATATTTATTTTCAATTAGGAATTTACTCATTCCCCCACGGGGGAAGTGGCATAATGCTGGGCATACTCGCACTTTTAATGTGTACGTACGCCTTTGGCCAATTAGAGGA
The DNA here is from genome assembly GCF_008121235.1 of Drosophila subobscura. Taxonomy (NCBI): domain Eukaryota; kingdom Metazoa; phylum Arthropoda; class Insecta; order Diptera; family Drosophilidae; genus Drosophila; species Drosophila subobscura. Next base: position 21,330,805 of record NC_048533.1, on the reverse strand, counting down.
TGGGTTAGAGCAGGCATCTGCTTGGATGTAAACGAGCCACCACCACCAGCCGTGGACCCACCCGCGACACGAGCCACCAGCAGCGAGAGGATAAAACAGCAACAAAAACAAAACTTACACAAGCAAGAAAGGATTTCGAGTGGCGAAACTTTGGATGCCCTTTTGCATAGCACTATTTATGGCAGCTATAAGCAAGGTGCTAACGTCTGGCAAAAGTCGAACTACCCTTGGGCAGTGCATCAAAAACAACACTTGTAAAATATCACGCTGCGCCTTTGGGCTCTGGGCTTGGCCAAGGTAAGCCGTTCCCCTGCCATCCACCATCCACCCACACCCTCTGGTGTCCACCCACCCTCTTCCCCCTCGTTATATTCCATCGATTTTTATACCGTTAGCATGTTTGGATATATGTACGTACGTACGTGCCTGGATTTGTGTGTGGGTTTTTTTTCGTGTATTTTTGAATGTCTATACACATATCTTCGCCGGAAAGCGGTCTGCCAGCGGGTATCGTGGGTCGGGGTTACAGCAATTTAATCGTAATAAGAACTAACTGTAAATGGTTTAAATCTTGCAGGACTACAGCAGGACTACACGCATCGCCCTGGTCTAATTGGATTGCTCCAACCACAGCGCCAGCCATATCCTCGTGTGCCAGCGCCAGTAACCAATCCTGCCCACGTCCTGCCCTGTCTGCTGTCTCCTGTCAGAGTTGCTTTAAATTTATATTTACCTTAAAGTATTTCCACTGCTAGCGTCTGCTGCCTTGATGGCTTCATATTGCCGTTGATCCTTTCAGTGTCTGCTGATATTGACAGCCTGATAGACAGCAGGATACCTGCTAGGGCTGTCGCCTCTGCTGTGGCTTGGCTTGAGTTGGATTTTTGTTGTGGTTCCGTTCTGGCTGTTTGCTGCTGTCATTGCCAGTGTCTGGATTTGGTCTCTAGCTGAGCTGTGGCAGCTCCCCCAGGGCGCAACATTTGATGGCAGGGCGGGAACGAGAGCCAACAATCTCCCGCTGCGATGAAGTTCATTCCAGACTCGATTCTGCACGGTGTCAAGAAATGGCTGCCAAACAACAAACAACGCTTGATAGGAACTCAGAAATTGAGATTCTGGCAGGTGAGATAAGAGTCGAAATTGAAGCTATTTTTTGAGGGATTTTGAAGTCAATCTTAATATTGAAACGGAGTAATGGAGTGATTGATGTGAATGTTGAATAAACGAGAATTGTGATTGATAGATGTTAAGAGCTTTAATGGCAAGCTGGAATATTCATGCCTGGCATTAAATCAAATATTGATGGCGAACGAAAGAGAAACACGAAAGTAACTAAAGCTTTTGCTGTTATGATTTATACGACAAGTCGACAAGTTAACTTACGAACTGTCGCTGTGTTGGGCAGTTGGAAAAGTCTCTAAATATTTAATGCAACAGAAAACAAGAGTCCGAGCCAATAGAAAAAAATCTTTAATAATTTATTGTCCATTCCATTCAGAATAAATCTCTCACTGACACACAAATATCCCATAATGCACCCTTTAATATTCGCATTAATCTCTTTGTAACCTTCTCCCACATGCGTATCGATCTGAAACCAATGGCAGCCTTCATTTATTATTCATTCATAAAGGCGCACTCGAGAGCGGAAATCTTTTCCATTTCACATGCACATTTTCCACTCGTTTTATTTGCAATAATTGCATAAGCCCTCGGGAGATCCTAATTATGTGTACTAATAGTTGCAATTGATTGGGTACTTTGTGCGGGACTCCTCAACGACTTGACTCTTGATAGAAGCAGGCAGCTGGTTGATGGGTAACACGAGCTGCAGCCTCGTTAGGCAAAAGGGCAAAGGTTACAAGCGAGTGGGAGTCAGAGAGCAATCAGCGGATGGGTTGGGCGATTTTTCAGTATTGAGTTACCAGTCAATTAAGCTGAATCTCGAGCAAACGTAGCCCATGCTGGTCATGTAAAACAAATTATGGGAAACAATTTCACTGAATGCACATTTTATGCGAATGGCAATCAAATCTAATGGGATCTGCGCCCACAGCATAATATTAATAACATTAAAATTAAGTTCAATATTTGCGCACAAATCGCCAGAGAGAGGCAGGCAGTCCTTGGGTAGGAGTTCAGAGCGAGAAAGAGAGGAGAGAAAGAGTCAGGAACAGCGAAAATCTATTGAGGAATTTACTTCCAAGTGTGCGTGACTTTGTGTGGGGGTATTTGTGTGTGTGTGTGCGAGTGGTGGAATGCCGAAGGAGCAGCATGCCGCCATCAAAATGGCTGCCGAAAGTGTTGCCGAAACTAACAATGGCCGACATCAAAGCCGTTCTATATGAGAAGAGAGGGATGAGTGCAAGCAGCTGATTGCCCAAAAATTAAAAGTGCTGCCCAGCGATCGATCAATAATCCTGCTCCTACGAGACGGATTTGCAGGCCAAGTCCAAACAAATTAATTGCAAAAATGTCGAAGACACGCACAAGCACAAAGCGCACACACTCTCGCATGTAAGTGACTGTACTCCGTGTGTGTGTGTGTGTCAACACTCTTGTGCCATGTGCGTGCTCTGCGCTGCCCCCTCCAAATCACCTTCCAGCCCCTGCCCCAACACTACTATCGTTGCCGTTTTTGTCGCTGTCACATCGGGAGAATGCAACTTTTGACATTTCGATGACCTTAACTAAGTTAGCTACAAAACGCCCTGCAACAACAACAGCAACAACAACGACAAGCAAAGGCGCGCACTTGCAGTTAATTTCTGCTGCCGCTCTCCCCTCTCTATCTCTCTCCCTTTTGCGGTAACCTAAATTCGTATTACTGTGTGCGCGGTGCGGGCGGGGAGACTGTTCCATTTCTCAATCGTTGCTGGAACATGATGTTCCATTTGCCATTTGGTTTCCTTCCGCTCCTTCTGTCGTTTCTCCATCTTTCATTCCTTTTATTGACTTTGCCATTTGCCGTTTGCTTTTGCTTTTTTCCTTCTTTCATTCAAACATGGCCGCGTGGGTGTGGCCTTGTTACACACACAATCACACACAAACACACACGCAAACACCCACACATACAGCGGCTAGGAGACGACTCCGGCTCTGTGGTAGGCGGAGCTCTCTGGCGCTCGTCAAATTCCTTTGCCTTTCCTTTGCAGAATGAACCCGAATCGAAGCGCCTTCCAGCCGTGGATACACTTCCAGTGGCTCTCTCTCAGAGACATCTGTGCCTTCCAGCTGTTCATCAGCTGTTCAACTTGCCTGGAACACAGGGGTAGGCCGTGGTGAAAGCTTGCCCACAGGAGGGGTCGCAGCACACTGCCTGCAATTTCTTTTGTCAATAAAAAAGTTGCTGCAATTTGTTCGGGATTTGTCGGTGTGGGCGAGAGACGTTTACGGCAGGGATATGGTAAGAGATTACCTGATAGTGGACTGGGGGGAATAGCAAATGGAATGGCAAACAGTGTTCTAATTATTTTTCACAGAAAGGAAAGTGTATCATGTCGGATGCTCAAATGTTTGATTATTTAACAGGTTTGGTCTTTGTCTTGATATAAATTTATTCAATTAGCAGCCGCCAGACCTGCCCACAGACCTCACTCACACGAAGGACACATCCGCAATAATCCTCTCAGAAACATCCGAAATAAGCTGCGACATTTGATTGCCTCCCGCCATTTGAGTGGGAATCAAAATGTAATGCATATAAATTGCGCATACTTAAAGCGGGTAAGATTCTGAAATATTAATGGGCCGCCAGCCAAAAATGAAGCTCTCTAATTTCCACCCACATTCAAAGCCCCAAACTGGCAGGGCAGGGTCTAACCTGAGGTGAGAACTGACAGGTGAGATGCGATGCGGCTTTGATGCTTCAGCTCCAGCTTCAGCGGCCCATTATTATTATTCTTGATGTGGGTACACACGTTCAATGCTCCAACGCTCTGCCGCTCTGACGTCAGCAATGGACTTGAACTCAAAAATCTCTGAATTGGACCCGCTTCAGCAGGCGAACTTTGACCTATGCCAAAGCCGATTCTCCGGCACAGCAAAAATATAATTTGTTAGATCGCTGCTGGAGTGTTGCTGCTGTTTTTTTCTCCCCTTTTTGAGCCGTGTCGCTTTGAATTTATTTGTCAGCTTGATGAAAGGTCATTTTGGGTTTTGTTTCTTGCACGGAGAACGTACGTCCGTCTGTGTGTCCGCCTGTCAGTGGGTCGCTGCCTGCCCGTTCTGTCTGTGCCCGTCTCCGTTCTGTCTGTCCCCATTTCCGTCTTCGTTTCTGTATGTTCCGAAGGTAAATTCATCATTTTTGCGACATGTCAATTTGTCATTCACCTGCCCTGACAGCCCCCACATGTACATGTATGTAGCGGCCATATACTAGCGTGTGTGTGTGTGTGTATATATAGAGGATACGTATGTACCTATGTACATACATATGTTTTCTTATCAGTCAAATCAGTGAAGCCATCAATCAAAGCTAGGCGGGGCGGAGTTGCGGCCTTACAGATGGATTGAGATAGATTGCGGGATAGATACACGTAATTAGGCGAAAAATGGCAAAGCAAAAAGTGAAGGAGGGTGTGGAAAATTCAACAAAGAATTGGCACTTGGAAGAAAGAAAAGTTCCCAGGGAAAGTAGTCCAGAAAGTGCACTTGAAAAATGACCTTGCATGGCGCTATAAAAATGCTCTCTGAAAATTATTGTATTTTCGTTTTTCCGTTCGTGAATCATTTAATAATCTTTTCGTTTTCATATTAATAATCTGAATTATCGCCCACTTTGCTGATGATTAATCCACAAACCCAAAAGTTCTTTATGAGTAAGAGCTGCCATTAAAACGTGTCGCCATTTACATGAGTATTTAATCATTATTACACACAAATAAATGTGTTTCAATGTCAGAGGCTGATAAATTTACACAACTTGCTAAAATATATGGAAATGATCATAAATACATAATGATAATAATTATGGCTCTCGTTTGAGTCGTCGTTTTTCGTTGTTCGTTGTTCGTTGTCATTGTCATAGTCGCTGTAATTGCTGGCCAAGTGCCCGCCAATGGCTGATGCAGCTCAACTTAACCCAGAAATACGAGTACGAATGTACGAGTACCTCTATACTAGATGAGCATCTGATAAGCCCACACCACACCGAAGCGAGGCGAAACTCTAATTGTGGTCTACGGGTATTGGCAAATGAAGCGGCAATGGGACTGCTGCAAGTGCTTTGTTTTTATGCCCCGATAGCGCCGCGTTGCCATTACCACCATTACCATTGTCATTGCCATTAGCTCAGAGCTAGAGTCGGTGCGGGTCGGGGTTGGGGGTCTTTATCTTTATGCAGATAATGGAACTTCCTTGCCTTGTCAAGGCCGTGTTAACTTTCTTCAAAGCTGCAAGGCAGCTGGGGCTGGGGTACCCGCAACCATCCAAAATTCATTATTATGTGATGCCATCGATGGGCACTTCAACTGCCCCGCAGGGCACCTACAACGAGCTCGTTCACGACCTCTTCAGCCTCGCTGGTGTGGTGCGGTGCGGTGCGTGTTTGCATTACGGCAATGATTTCTAACTAAATTTATTGAAGTACTTTTCACTTTTAATGTGAATGCTGCTTGCTCTTCGCTTCTCCTATTTTTTTCGGGGCCGTCGCTTTGATATTTATGACTTTTACTTGTACAAGAAAAAACGAGAAGAAAAATAAATACACATTTCCAAGCCTCTCCCCAGCCCCCCAATTTATAGTTTGTTAAGCTTCAAATTGGAGCACTGGAGTGCGAGTCTGCCGCCCCGTCTCTTGTCTGTCTGTGCCTCTGGCTCGTATGATCATAATTTTTGTTGGAGGTTTCTGAATGAGCGTCGTCGAGTCACAATACAAGTTGATTGATTGTAGTAGCAGCGGCAGCGGCAGCGGCAGCGGCAAACTGTGGCAGCAACAGCAACAGCGGCAACAGCTTTTGATTGCCAATCGAAGGTGTTAGATAACATTACAAGCGCAACAGACACAAGACACGCACTGCCTAATTATCGTTTATCAGACACACACATATATCAAATGACGACGAGTCAGGGTCTGCTCTGGGACTGGGCCTGGGCCTGGGAAGTCGACCTGTGACTGCCTGGGAAACGCTGTCTCAGCCTCGCTTAATTAAAAGTTCTGCTTCATTGAGCCGTGTCTAGGTTCAGGTTCACGTTCCGGCCAGTGCCAAAACTTGGCACATTTAATTAATTTATTTATGTCAGACGCTCTGATGGTTCAATTCCCACCCAAAAAACTCCATAAAATCCAATCAAAACTTGGCGCAAATAAAAACGAAACGGACGCTCCATCCTCTGGCCGGACTAAGGACCAAAGTTGAGTCGTTGTGTCTGTTTATTTAGTGTATGGCTCAAGCCACTTCCACTCCTCCCACACGACGCAGCCCTGCTGGGGCTCCATGAAGGCATAGTTGTCGGGGCACTGGATGTAGTCGGCCTTCTCCTGTCCCTCGGGGCACACCCAGTAGTGGGTGGGATCGGAAATGTCACGGAATTTGCGTGCATGATCCTCAACGATGCTGCAGTCCGGCTCCGCGTAGATATCCTGACCTCTGTAGGCCATGCTGAGGGCCAGGAAGAGGCCCAGAAGCAGGCAGCATAGAAGCGCGCCTGCAAAGGAATTGGCAATGAAATATTTTCTGCATTCTCAGCTCTCCCTGTAGCTGGCGATCCTCACCCTTGTACATGATGATAATATTGCAATTGAAGACTGTGGAATGGCATATTTATGGGGTTCAATTTATTGCAAAATATTATTCTCTCTGCTCTCTTTTTGTTTTTTGGGAACTCTTTCTTATCGCTCTTCCCGTGACATTTGTTTCCCGTCATTGGCGGCACACGCAAAATCACTTAGTCCAAATGAGTTTCCAGTTATTTTTAGCCAGCGATTTGATGTCACAGAGCCAGCCCCCGCACACCCCGTCACCCATTTGTGCAATCATAACTAGCCGCATTTCTCTTGGCCACATTAATTGGATTTGCTCGACCGTGTCGAGGCTCGACTTAATCGATAATTAGCCGCTGCACTGCTGGTCATCGTGATCAAAATAAAATAATAATCAGCAGCAGCAGCAGCGTCATCTTGGCTGTTGTGTCTGCTTCTGGGTTCATCGTTAGCTACTGAGGGAGAGGCTCCCCGCTGATTGGCAACACCTCTGACAAACCAGACCCAAAACTACTTTCTGTGGCATCTGCAAAGCCATCGCGTTGCTTTGCTACTTCAACGCGGAAACTGTAATTACACTCTAAAACATTTTGTAAGCGATTTTCAGGGTTTTTTTTGTGTTTTCGTCAAACTTTTGCTACTAAACGGTTTTTTGTTTCGTTTTGCTTCTGTCGCATTTCGTGATATTCGTTGCTGCCTTGCTGGTTTTTTCCTTTTTGCAACTTGTATTTATGTCGGTCAAGTGGCACGCTCTGGCCTGGCGCCCAAAAGTGCTTGGGGCATCGGCAATCTGCCGATACCGAAACTAGACAAAGAGCCACAGAGCCACAAAGAAACAAACAGTTAACATAAATGTAAAATACTTTTGCAAAATGACAAAACAAAAAGAAAAGGTAAGAGCCGGCAAGCAGATGGTCAGCAATTAATTAATGAATGGGCCGACGATAGACCTAAATGTTGCACAAAATGTAAACGGATTCCCATTTCGGAAATATTTGTTTATGAATTATGGAAACATCCGATGCGAATGCGATCCGATTATGGTTTCGGCATGGCTGCGCATCACCGAGAGTTACGCTCGAAAAACTGTCAATCAATATGCATTCGGTTGATTCAACAAATACTTATGTATGATAATGATTAATGAAAATAATGATGATGATGTTGGTGGAGATGCTGAAGATGTTGAAGAACGGCGCGTGCCTTGAGCATGTTGCCAGCAATTAGAGAACAACATTCGACTGCAGCTAAATTTGGATGCACCGAAAATAGTTTCAATTTGTTAAAAATCTTTTCGCTTTCCTCCTTCCTCCTCTTTGCACACACACACACACACCTGGGACTCTCATTTGGCAGTCTGTCTTTCTTATCTTGACATCGAATGCTGGTTGCTGGTTTTCGACCTTCTCTTTCTCCTGTGTGAAAGGGTATATCGTATTTCTGATGGCGTATGCAACAGTTCGACTAACTTACACTTCGAATAAATAAGGAGACATTCCAGAGTCCTACAAATTATAGCTTTGTTTCTCTTCTTGATTGTCAGTTAAATAATTTTCTACTGCAGGTCGAGGGTATCCCATGTATGAACTCCCAAGCTCCTAGAAAGTTTTATTCTCTTCTGTTCTCTCCTCTACTTCCCCTTGTGCATCTCTGCTGCGCAGTGTTCGATTCCCCCAGATAATAATCAACGGATGTGCGCGTGTGTCAAAATGTCAATACTTTGGTTATTCTTTTGGAAATATTCGTTTTTGTTGGCCCCCAACCTATAAAAGTGGCATTTGGAGTGTGGGTAGCGCACAGTTGCTTCTTTCTACGGAGAAACTTTCATTGTTTTTGCTGCTCACGAAAATGAATTCTGGTGGGTGTGGGAGTCGTCTGCGTTTGTTCTTCTTTATATTGATCACATTGATTTTTCAGTCTTTGTTGCTCTTTGCGCCATCTTCTTGGCCGCCATGCTGATGGGGGGCGTGAATGCCGATGCCGGACGATCGGCCTGCAAGGATGAGTCCGAGCTGGGACAGACCTACACGCACCACTTCGATGCCGCCAAGTACTGGCTGTGCGAGACTCTGGGCGTGCCAGCCACCGAGGTGGACTGCCCCTCCGGCCTGGCGTACATGCACCTGCTCAAGGAGTGCATCCCTTGGGCCAGCTACATCTGGAAGAAGCCAGAGATGCCGCCAACAGTTGCCTAAGAAAATACATTAAAATCAATAGAGTTTTATATACAGCAATTGTTTTCTTTTTTTTATAAATATTAAGTTACTTTGACCGTGTAACGGTACGTGTTTGTATTGTTAAAAGATTTATTTGGCTTGCTTCCAACCAGTCAATCGGAAAGTGTTTTTGAAGAAGACGAAATTTTATGAAAATCGTTTGCTGGTGCGACTCACACATGCAAGTACATTCTATTTTTAGATTTATACGTAGCAAAGCAGGGGTTGATTTCTTGGTTTTCGGCGCTCGTCAAACTCTAGCTTTTAGGCTGCCATGCCTAAGTATGAGAGTTACTCATGTTGATATTATATTGTCTCTGGTCTAACTTATCTTAACCCTAATCTACATATCTAGTAAAAGGCGATTCAAGAAACCAAAGAAAGTGTAAATTTGGCTGTTAAAAGAATCCCGTGGACTAGTCTGTAATGAAACCTAACATAATCTATTCCACATATTCATGAACAACATTCATTTGTAAAACATATGTAAACATGTACATATGCACATATTTACATATGTCCCGCTGACAGCTGTTGCCACTGAACTTGACAAACGCATCGGCAGCCCGCGATCCAATTTCTTTCCATCAATGCAAAAACAAAGGCGCACGGCACAACAAAAACAAAAAGAAGAAAAGGCAAACCCGCAAAAAGCTTCCCCGCTGGCGGCTTTTGGCTTTTGCTTTTGCTTTTATGATTCGCTCTGGCAGGGCAGATGCGCAACGCTGGCAGCGACGCGACGACGCTGCGCCTGCGCCACAGCTCTACGCGGGCACTTGTTGTTGTCTTGTTTCTGTTTCTGTTTCTTCTTTGCGCTGTTGTTGTTGCTGTTACCGTTCGCTGTTGTTGTTGCTGTTCGCTTTTGGAGAGTGAGTGCATTTGGAAGAGTTACATAAAGTACCATAACGAGGGGGAGGGGGGAAAGTAGCTCTAGCTCTAGCTCTAGCTCTGCCGCTGCTGCTGCTGCCTCTGCCAGCGTCTTCTTCGCATTGTGTGCTGGAAGCTTTTCGGCTTTTTGCTTTTTCGTGTATGTTTTTGGCTTAGCGCGGTTATGATTTTGTATAAAAGTGCATGCTGCGCATCAGACAGCAGTATAGTTCGCACTTGTCCATCGGTGGAGCATTACATCTCCAGTTCAGTTCAGCTTAAAGCACCCCCACCCACGAACACATAAGCAGCTGGTGCTCACACAGAACGGTTAGTGTGTGTCCCTCCCCAAAGGATAAGCGCTGCCAGTCCCACACCCACAGATTATTTTGTTCTTGCATAAGAAGCACTGGCAATGGCATGTCTAATATTTGTTGCTATTGCCACACGACACCACACCGCACGGGTCAAAGTAGTCATCACTTAGGCGAGCTTCGAAAAAAACAATTAAAATTCTTGTGGCACACAACGGCAGGCGAAGGCGAAGGCGGAGGAGTAACACAAGTCGTCCGTGGCCACAAATAACGAAAAGTGCAGAAAGCCAAACAAAAAATCGAAAACCGAAAAAAAACCAAACCAAACCGAACCGAATCCGAGTGTGTGCGAGTGTGTGTGGAAGGAGAGACAATAATTGGCACCCAGTAGCTGCAAAAGTAAAGAAAAGAAAAGGAAAGGAAAATATGTGTCAACCGACTTGCTGCACATGCCACAAGCCAAGTAGGAGCCGTGCCACAAGCCGAAGTCATCCAAGACAGTTGGCAAATTTCTCACTCTTTGCGATTTTGCAATGTCATAAAAATCTACGACACTTGGTACACACCCCCCTCCATGCACTCCTCCTGCTTGTGATCACGCCCCCGCAGCGATTTTGGGCCCTTAGCTGCTGGCTTTTGTGCAATTTCGAAGGCTTTCAAGCAGCAAAAAAAGAAATGATAGGGAAAGGGAAATTGATTATGAAAAGAAAGAAAGAAAAGTTTCACTTTACTTTGAGCGGGAATTTGGCCTTAAGTAATGAGACTGCGACTGCGGCTCATGATCTGCGGCTTCTTGGGCATTTGGCCAAAAACCTCAATTAAATGCAAAAATATTTCAATGCCAGGCGACACGCTCCGGCAGTTGGCCAGTTCTTGGCATTGCCTGCCAGGCCAAACACCAAGATTGATGGCCGATTGAAGTTGAAGTCTGTATGTGTGTGTGTGTGTGTGCCCCGGTCAGCAAAAAAAAACAGAAAAAAACTTATGCAACATTAACGTAATTTATCTATACAATTTATTTCTTGCACAGATTCACTTTCCTCAACGACTCTCCCATCCACATCTCTTCGTCTCGCTGCAGCTTGATTCATTTGCGGCAGAAGAGGCAGCTGAAGCAGCATCCGATCCGTCATGCGATTGGTAAGCAGAGCAGAGCATCGACCGTAGCCCGCCACACACAAGAAACTAATTTCCTCGTTTTTTTTGTGTTGCAGCTTTATGGTGTCATCACCGTCGTCGTCGTCGTTGTCGTCGGCGGCCTGGTCCACGATGCGGCAGCTGCGAAACGTGAGGCGCCGCTGAACAACGGCTACTTGCCACCATCCTCGTCATCGTCCTCGCACCACAGGCCATCCTCCAAGTACGGTGCGCCACCGCCCAGCTCTTACCTGCCACCAGCCTCTGGCCCAGCGCCCTCCTTCAATGCTGCACCCTCCAGCAGCTACGGCGCTCCCCCTCAGAGCAGTTCGTCGGGCGGTCCTTATCCCGCTGCCGCTCCACGTCCCTCCAGCTCCTATGGAGCTCCACCACAGCGTCCCTCCTCCAGCTACGGCGCACCACCGAGTCGCCCCAGCCAGTCGTACGGACCACCACCACAGGCCAAGAAGCATCACCACCGTCGTCCGTCTTCCAGCTACGGCGCTCCGCGACCAGCAGCGCCTTCCTCCTCGTACGGAGCTCCTGCACCGCCTTCCAAGTCTTATGGAGCACCACAGCAGCCTTTCTCTTCGTATGGAGCGCCTGCACCGCCTTCGAAGTCTTATGGCGCACCCCAGCAGCCCTCACAGTCTTATGGAGCGCCCGCGCAGCCATCCTCAAAGTACGGACCTCCCAAGTCAGCGCCTTCGTCCAGCTACGGAGCACCGCGGCCAGCACCTCCCTCCTCTTCGTATGGAGCCCCAGCGGCACCCTCTTCTTCCTACGGAGCGCCTGCACCACCTTCCAAGTCTTACGGAGCGCCTGCACCACCTTCATCCTCTTATGGAGCGCCTGCTGCACCTCCATCTTCTTCCTATGGAGCTCCCGCACCACCCTCCAAGTCTTACGGAGCGCCTGCCGCGCCTTCCTCATCCTATGGAGCACCTGCCGCACCACCCTCCAAGTCTTACGGAGCTCCTGCACCACCTTCATCCTCTTACGAAGCGCCTGCACCACCCTCCTCCTCCTATGGAGCACCCGCACCACCCTCCAAATCGTATGGCGCACCCGCACCACCATCGCAGTCTTATGGAGCACCTGCCGCGCAGCCCTCCTCTTCCTACGGCCCACCCAAGTCCGCACCTGCACCACCATCCTCCAGCTATGGAGCACCCGCCCCCGCACCACCATCCTCCAGCTATGGAGCACCCGCCCAAGGACCCACTAACTCCTATCTGCCTCCCGTCTCGCGGCCCTCGAAGCCTTCCTCCGCCTACAATGCGCCCAGCGTGAGCAGCTTCGTGCCACTGCCATCGGCGCCCTCGACCAACTATGGGGCTCCGTCGAAGACCCAGACGCTGGGCAGCAGTGGCTACACCTCGGGACCAGCTGCATCTTATGAGGCGCCAGCAGCACCTCCTTCATCGTCGTATGGTGCGCCATCGGTCTCCTCATCCTTCCAGCCAATCTCAGCGCCCTCGTCCAGCTATGGAGCGCCCAGCGCCGGTTCCATCTCTGGCAGCTACGCCTCCGCTCCTTCCTCGTCCTACGGTGCTCCAAGCAAGGGTTCCAGCGGTGGTGGTTCATACCAATCGGCGCCTTCCAGCTCTTACTCCGCGCCAAGTCCCAGTGCCAACAGTGGTGGATCGTATGCTTCGGCTCCCTCCTCCTCATACTCTGCGCCAAGTGCCAGCGCCAACAGCGGTGGATCCTACCCAGCAGCGCCCTCGTCCTCGTACTCTGCACCCAGCCCAAGCTCCAACAGTGGCGGACCTTACCCAGCGGCTCCTTCCAGCTCTTACGGCGCTCCCAGCGCCAGCTCGAACAGTGGCGGCCCCTATCCGGCTGCCCCATCCTCTTCGTACTCTGCACCCAGAAGCAGCTCGAACAGCGGAGGACCCTACCCAGCTGCGCCCTCGTCCTCGTACGGGGCTCCAAGTGCTCCTTCGTCCTCGTACTCCGCACCAAGTCCCAGTGCCAACAGCGGCGGTCCTTACCCATCGGCCCCATCCAGCTCTTATGGTGCACCCAGCAGTGGTTCCAACAGCGGCGGACCTTACCCAGCTGCTCCTTCGTCCTCGTACTCCGCACCAAGCCCGAGTGCCAACAGCGGTGGATCCTATCCAGCTGCTCCTTCCTCCTCGTACGGTGCACCCAGCAGCAGCTCGAACAGCGGCGGACCTTACCCCTCAGCACCATCCAGCTCTTATGGTGCTCCCAGCGGTAACGCCATTGAACCCTCATCTTCTTATGGGGCTCCAGCCACAGGACCTGGACCCTCCTCGTCGTACAGTGCGCCTTCCTCATCGTACGGTGCTCCTTCGTCGGGCTCTGGCTCTGGTAGCTTCAGCTCGGGATCTGGCTCTAGCTCTGGCAGCTTCAGCTCGGGCTCTGGTTCTAGCTCTAGCAGCTTCAGCTCGGCATCTGGTTCAACCTTCTCCGCAGCTCCTGCCTTTGGCTCCTCCTCGTCTTCCTCCGGCTCGTCTTCGTCTAGCGGTGGCTATCCATCGGCTCCGTCCTCCTCCTATGGCGCTCCATCCAGCTCGTATGGAGCACCTGCGGCCGATGGTCCCTCATCCAGCTACAGCGCTGCACCCGCCAGCGGTTCGTCCAGCTCTGGCTCGTACCCCAGTGCACCCTCCTCCTCGTACGGGGCACCCGCAGAGGACTCTGGTTACAACTACTCCGGACCCAGCCAAGGCGTGCCCGAGACCATCCAGCAGGGCTACAGCTCCGACGGTGGCTACACCTACCGCAAGAAGTGAGCCAGCCACAGCCCACGCAGCTGCCAAGTGCCTTCGAATACTCGAATATCGCCCCCCATCATGTCATCATCTCCGCTTTCATCTCCGCAATGCGTCGCCATTTTTACTCGTTATCTTTAGCCGTAAATTATTCCCCGAATGACGCAAAATCCATTTAAATTTTGAACTCTAGCCGTAATTCATTGTATCATTAGATATAACAAAATGTTTGTTAAATAAACACGTTGAAGAACAGTTCGAGATGTTGTGCTTCGGCTTGGGTGCAATCAGTTCTGGGCCATTGCTTACCTTCACATTCGCATCATACGCGAGACATGCGCGAAATTCTTTGGCAGCGAAGACCCCCAGCCAAATGACAGTTGAAGGTTCACAGCGGCCAAACAATGCAAATGGAAAACGTTCGAAAAATACCGGATATACTCGTACGAGCAGCTGCCACAACAACCAGCCACATCCACATGACATGGCAGCAAACAAGCCGCAGAGACGACAGCCACTATTAGTGGGTAATTCTTGAGCGACACAAGTTATGGGCTTATGATGGAGAGTGCTCAGTATCAGATGCATATCTGCAATTGGGATTACAACTTAATTACAGACAGAACAGAGGCAGTACAGCAGCATAATTAGCATGCTAATTGTCAGTTGTAGTGCCTCTCAGTCAGCGTGCACTTCTGCCACTTAAACCATCCGATTTTCTTCTAAATAAAATAAGTAACTGTCGCAGCATTGCCACATGCCCACAGATCTTCTTGCATTGTTTTTTGGGACCGTCGCCGATCTGCTCTTTAGCTCTTTTTTGGTCTGAGAAATTTCCACTCGGCGATAATGTAAGCCCATTGTCTGGCTGGCGGCTTTGTTGCGCCTTAATGTGTGTGTTTATTACACAAGTGAGGCCAAGAGTTAGTCAGTTAAATAAAAGCACTGAGAAATAGAATAAATAACTAGACAGAAAAAAGAGTTTGCACTTGCATCAAACAGAGAAACCATTTTAATCTATGTATGTGTATATATTGTATTGTATATATATAATTTTTATTTATTAAATACTTTTGTTTCGTTTCGATTTTGCCATTGGCTTTTGCTATGCTTAAAACATTGATATGTATTCCGTTTGGTTTAGCTTTTGTTCATCGTTCCACTCGTTCTTTGGTTAACATAATGCCACTAAAAGTTATGTGGGAAATCGGTCAGATAACCCGCTATAGTAACAGTAATAGTAACGTAACGTATGTAAATCCTTTCAACTAATTGCACAACAAAATTGATCGTTATTCGGTTTAGTTGTAGTTTATTTGGGATGCCAACTCGCAGCAGGATCGTCTCGTTTAATGCATAAATTATTTGTTTGGTGGTTTTAGTTTAGTTTCTGGTTGATAGTAAATAACATTACAAATTCAATTCAAGTAACTTGATTATGTATGTACAACGTGGATTAAACTGCACGAAAGAACTGCTCAAAGGGAAAATTAAAATACATTCAAAAGGTTGAATATTTATACGACTTTTAAACGGATTTAAATTTGAAGTTTATCGAAATGTACACACTCAGATCTGAAGTAATAGATTTAATAACAATAACAACGAACAGATTTTCGGTATGATATATCGTATATACTATACATATGTATGTGTATGTGTGGCTCAAACACTTTTTCTTCATCTCAGTTCCACTTAGTACTCGCGCATGTAAAGGTTTAAAAACATTTGACCCCGATACAACAAACATACGGAGGCTCAATCAAAAAAAGCAGTCAACATTTATTACACTTAAGTGAGTTAGTTATACGCGGGATTTAACACTTTATCAAGTTAGTTAATGCATATTTAGCTGAGTTTCTTTTAGTTTAGTTCTTGCTCTGTCAACGGGGGGGACTTAGGTAACTTTAACAAATGACAAAAGAACAGAAGGAACCAACGCACATCTCTCGATTACATGTAAATATCTTTATCTTTATTTTTGGTTATGATTTCGTTTTAGGTTCAGATTCAGGTTCATGTTTTTGGGGGTTCATTTTAGGCAGCGTGTGTGTACTAGAATTTCTCTCTTTCTAAATTCAGTGTCTGTTTTTCTATATATCAATGGGTATGTACTATGTTTATGTATATATTTATATGTATGGTATGTATTGAGGTACTACGACGCAACATTTTACATATGTATCCTGCACGAGTATGTTCTGTACGAGTACTTTTTTGTGTGTTGGGTTTTTGCTCTTTGAGAGCAGCTAAAATTCATTTGTCTATATAACTCAATATGCCTCTCACTTATACAACTATATTTGCTGCATATATCCTATACATATACATATGTAGCTTACAAAACAACAGTTACACCAATGATATGTATTCCTTTGTTGCTATAATATAATATTAGTTCCGCCTTTCGGTTTGCTTTGGGTCTTGCTTTTTTGATATGTTTCGTTTGCATTTATATTTGTTTTGTGGTTACTCGTTTGTAGTTTTGTTCGTTCTGGAAGGACACATGACTTACATTATATGCATCTGTATAGTACGAGTTACTTTATGTAGAACCGATATGCTCTATGCCATTTCGTATTGCTAGGCGCCTAAGTTTTGCCTCCACTCTTCCATCGATAAATAGTTCTTGCCTCTTTGCAGCTTTCTTCTAACTTTTAGTGCAATTTTCTTTGCGGGAAAATGCATTTGATATGTATTGAGTTCATCGATTTTCGCATAACATTTATACTTTCTCTACTAGCAACATAAAAGTCAACAGAAATCATAGAATAAATATTTTGGTAACGCTTTAAGCATGTGGAAACCTATACGAGATAAATGTTTATAAATGTTTTGCTAAATGATATTTAAGTTTTAGGTTCAGCTTTCTGCACTTTTTATACCCTGAGCACTTGTGTGTTTAAATACTTTCTGTACCAGCCAATTCCTATCGATCCCTAACAAGCGCAACTAAAAATGGAGAAACTCAATGGGGGAAAAGTGTAGCATACTTGCAGGCTCCCGGACCTCACATTTACTCCTTCCCTTAATCCCACTGCACTCAGAAAGCCGTGTTGTCCTGCTCTGGCGTAGGCATGGCCATGCCCATGCCGGACTGACTCAACTGTCCGCCACCGCTGCCTGTGGCCGTGTCCAGCATCTTCTTGACTTGCGCTTGGGCCGTCTGCTGGTTGAGGCGTCGCGCCTCTGCCACGGGTAGATCGTCGTCGGACTCCAGGGCAGGATTGATGCGTCCATTGCGCTCATCCTTGCCCGCCATGGTGGCAGCGCCATAGGAACGTGCCAAAGGACCAGCCATCACCGACAGCTGCTCGCCGGACTCTGCGGGATCGCCCACGCGCACCACATCCTCGGGTATGTTGACCACGCAACGGAAATAATCGTAGCTGGGCGGCAACTTGCCCGACTCGAACATCATTCTGGGGAGAGAGTAGAGTAAGGATTCGAATTGGAGCTTAGATTGCTGGAACTTACTTGGTCCACCAGGAGACAGAGATGAGTGTGATGAGGCTGAGCAGCATGGCCATTGTGCGGAAGGGGAACATTTGCTCCTGCGTCTCCTCATCGTAGCCGGGATACTTGATGAGCGCGGGCAGGCCCAGCATGGCCTCGCCACCCGACAGGCGGATAAGCAGTGCCACAATGTAGGCGGACAGGCTGCCGTATGTGTTGCAATGCTTCTTAAAGTGCACCACCATCAGCAGCTGGGGGAACAGAATGACGTACACCAGATCCGAGCACATGGACCTAACAGGAGCAGAGCAAAACAGAGATGAGATACTTAACTAGATGAGACTGCCAATCAGGCTGAATTATGCAGAATTGAACCTACCACAGGCCATAGATGGAGGGAATTGTGAGTGCCATTATGGTGGCCAGAATGCCAACGACAATGATGGCCACGCGCATTACCCAAATGATTTCCATCTCGGATGCCTTCTGACGGAAAATCAATTTGTAAACGTTGCGTGCAAACATCGAGGCGGCAGACAGCACGGAGGAGTCCGCAGAGGACATGACAGCGGCAGAGACGGCGCCCAGGCCAAAGAAGGAGACAAAATCGGGCGTCAGATACTGCAGCACCATGGGCAGGATCATGCTCGTCTCATCCACAGTCAGGGGATAGGGACCCTTGTAGTCAGTCTCATTCCAAGCTAAAGAAGGGAGGCAAAACTCAATCAAAAGTCAAATTAAATTCAACCCAAAACTGGACTTACGTGTGGCCTTGGCAATGGCACCAATGAGAACTGGTGGAATGGCCATCAGAATGCAGCCAGCAGCAGCCACGTAGGACAGCAGCTGAGCCCGGCCCGCTGTCTTGCTGGAGAGCACTCGCTGGAAGTAAACCTGCCAGGGAATGCCACCAAAGACCAGCAGCAGCCCGTAGTCTATGTAGAGCCAATGCTTTTTCGGCTCCACATGCCCTATCCAGTCCACCTCCAGGTCGCTCAGGCTGCCCACATGCTCGTTGGTCCAGGCGAAAGGGATGCACATCCACAGGCCAATGAAGATGCAGAAGAGCTGTATGACATCCGTGTAGGCAACGGAATACAATCCACCGAAGAGTGTGTAGAAAATGGCAATGCAGGAGGACAGAATGACCGAAGTGCGATGATCCATGTCAATGATGACCGACAGAGTGGCGCCCAGAGCAGCCAAAATGCCAGCTGCCCAGAAGACCTCGCCGCAGAGAGCGGGCAGAAAGAGCAGTCCGCCCATGCGCTCCCCAAACGAGTCCTGCAGAGGATCCAGCATGGTGACGTAGCCCTGCTTGCGCATGGGATTGGCAAAGAAGATGCCACCTAAGGAGGATACAAACATCAGCAGTGACCTCCAAGGGGAAACTGCACTTGAAAACTCACCGAAAACCAAGCTGAGAGCATAGCCAAAGGGCGCCTGGCACCACACCAGACCCGATGTGTAGATGGCCTCCGCGGTGCCATTGATATAGCCGCCACCCACCCAGGTGGCCGTCATGGTGAAGATGCCCACGAACAGGCCAATGGAGCGTCCTGCGAGCATCACCTCCTCCTCGGAATCATTGCCCGATTGCTTCTTGCGACCAGCCCAAATGCCCACCACTAGGATAAGGCCATAGAAGAGCGCAATGCTCACGAAGCCCGCGACGTTAATCATCCTTGGATATCGCGCTGAGCCCTTGGCTTGGAAATGGTAATCGAGTCGGGTTGCTCGCTGCTTGTGTAAATTAATTTACCGACCTCAAAATGGATGCGACCTTTAGCTGTGGGCGGCAATGTGATACGCGGTTGGTGGGTTGGCAGAGAGAAACAATGTTCATGAGCATAATTGTGGAATATTGTTGCATGCCCCGCGAGTGCATTAAATATTAAGCCAAAGGAATGGTTTGCCCATGGCCATCGCTTGGTGCTGACCTTTGTTTACAAGGTGTAACCTGCCCATTCTCCCTTCTATGACTGCTTCTGTGTCCTTGCTAATGGCGCGCAATTAACTTGCAGTTGCAGTGTTTGAGGCATTATTTATAGAGCGAAAAACGCACGCACTAGTAGCTGGACACATAACAGACAGTTTGCTTCGTAATTAGGCTAAATAATTGCCATAAAAATACGCCATGGAATCAAGAGAGAGACAGAGAGAGGGAGAGTCAAGGCAAGTACGTCATAGACCGACCACCCACTCGGTTGGGTTCATTCACAAAAATTAACAAAGCATTGGGCGCAGAGCGCAGCAAATTGGAAAGCCCAAGACGAAAAGAGAGAGAAAATCCTCCTCCTGCCCCCCACAGGGCGCACTCTGCGCATGTCCCAGCGACTGGTAGCCGACTCACCTTTTGCTGCTGCCTGGCCTGTGTAATATGTACGCCAAGTTCAAAAGCAGACGCCACTTTGTGCGCCAGAATCTGAAGCCTCCTCGCCTGAAGCGCGCGCGCCAATCAAATGCGCCTCAACTTATGCAACATTTCCTGCACTGAGGAATGAGTCGAGCGGATTTGGGAGTCCGTCTAATCGCAGGATCACAGGAAGAGCGTAGAGTCTACACTAATCAAATAGGAATCAAACGTGTCCAGGAATACGTTTTAGGACGAACACACGTTCTATGTGAGGCAGCAGTCGCCCCAACGTAGGGACGTCTTCTGAGACGGACTGTTACGAGTCTTAAAGTGTAGCCCGCACATGTGCTCCGTCTGTTGAGAAACCACGTGATGGCCGCATTAAAAGCACACACTCTCCCACTGAGAAGTTATATAAATAATTTCGTTTCGAATGCGCGCACAAACTATGCTAAATTCGAGCCGAAGATGCCGTCGCTTAAGGACTGACTTGGTGTCGGTTTCGATTTCCCGTACAAATTGTACTTCAAGGTGGGCCGAAACCGGATCGATATTGAGCTAATTAATCTTGTGCCCTAAGCCAAATCAAATGCGGTTTCTGATAAACAAAAGTTCGACCGACTATTGGTTCTGAAACTCAAAAATTGTATTTCCACGCTCAGCCGTTCCTCCGTGCTGACGGTTAGAGTGACAAAATTATAACTGAATTGGAAGTTCAAGTACTGGAGTCTCGGCAACGAAATGGCATGCCCGACGGCCGCCCGATGGCACCCGAATCTGCGGTTCATTTTGTGTATGTGCGCAGGAATTTTGAGTGAACGTTTTTTTCCTGGAAGCCACCACTTGACTGAAGCCAGCTGGGGTAGCGCTGCTTATCAGCGGCAGCAAAAAGGGGAACAGCAAACGCTATCCCAGCAGTGGAAGTGTGTTGAAAAGCTGCCAAGGGGTTGCCCGTGGGACGTGTAATTAAAATCGTTGCCCTCTGTTTTTTTTAGTTGCCAATTGGCATTTCCAGACAGGGTCACAACATTTATATCAATAAGCTGTTAAACATTACAATATACCTACGAGTAGTCTAAAAGAATGCTTACAATAGACTGAATGGGGCTCTTAGTTTCTAGGGTGCGCGCTACTGAAAACTTTAGTAGCCGAATTTCTCATTTAAATGTGTGATGCCGTCGCCACTTTGATTGGTCGGTGGCACCCATTTAGCGTACTTTTCGGTATCCTCATGCTCGACCAGCTCATTCATGTCCATGTCCACATCCTGACGCTGTTTGTTGTTGCGCTGTCGCGGTGCTCGCTGGCGTCGCTTCTTTTCGGCACCCTCCTCCGGAGTGGGGCCTGCCAGCGCAGTGCCAATGTCATCAATTGCATCTGTCAGCGGAAAGGCGAGGAAGAGTTCGGTAGGAAAAGTGGCAACTTCGGATAGAGCTGCAGTTGACAGAAAGTTAAACTCTTGTCCGACCTCCTCCTCGGATGTGGTTGGCTTGCTCGCTGCGGGTGCTGCTGGTGCTGCTGCGGGTGGAAGTGCCACTGCCGCTTCAGCGGTTAGCTCGCTTTCCGGTGGACTTTGCTTTTGTTTAGTTTCCACTTCCACTTGCATTTCCTTCTCCATTTTGGCTTGCTTCTCCTTGAGCTCCTCCTCTTCGACTTCCTCTTCATCCGGGGCAAATGCATTCGATTGCACGGTGGCTCGTGAGCTGGGCAAAGCTGTGACCACTTTGAATTTGCTAAACTGATTCCGCTTGCCAATCATTGGCAGCTGCTTCTTGGCACCGCTGCCCTCCTGTGCCGCTGCCGATGTGATGGTGGCCGTTGCACTGCTCGTGGTGTAGGGTAAACATGCTGGCTTAGCTATTTCTATGAGACGCTGCACTCGCTGTTGCTCTCCCTTGATGCGTTGTAGTTCCAGCTAGAGAGAGGAAACAATAGTCAGTCAGGCAAGGCTCAATTGATAATTCTTGCTACTAACCCGAAGCTTTTTGATCTCCGTTTTATCCACTTGCCATATATCCACGCTGAGGCTGTTCATAAAGTTGTCCAAATCGTAGCTGGCACTCAGCTGCTTGGCGGCCTCCTCCTTGGCGCGCTTTTCCTTCAGCTGGTAAGTGGCAATCTCAAATTCCACCTTGCCCAACTCGGACAAGAGATCTGTTTGCTGTTTCAACTGCAAAACAACAAGAAAATGAGTAAAAGTTCGCCATAATTATCTTTTCTTGACCTACCAGATCCTCATAGGTGAGTGGGCCACTGGAGCCAGCTGTTTGCTTGCGCTGCTTCTTACGCGCCACATCGCCAGTGCGATCCCAGAACTCATCCTCGTCGTCGGAGTCGCCGGCTTTCACTATTTTGCGCTTTTGTCCCTCTTGGTTGGCCTGCCGCAGCACGCCATGTTTGTCCAGCGTGCGACATGCCTCCAGGGCGCACTGCACAACGCAATCCTTTTTGCGTCCCTTGTGGTTGACTTCGATGAGGATCGGCCTGCCATTGAAATCGTCCAGCGGCAGCTCCACACGGCAGACAAACGAACCCTGCGACAGCTCATCGCATTTGTATTCCAGATTGAGGCCCTCGCGCTCGAAGAATCCGCGCAGAGTCTTCTTGGGATCGTCGAAGAAGAGGTCGTCGTTGTTGCTGCTGGCGAATGGGTTGTGTGTGAGATCGGTTTCCTCGTCGGCATCCTCTCCCATGCCCCAGCTGATGCCATCGTTGCGTTCGCGCTCCTGTGCCTCCACAATTTTTCGCTGTTTCTCGGCCGCAGCGGCAGCCACCTCCCGCTCGCGCTTCTCCCGCAGCTCAGTGATCGACAACTCCGACTCGGGCTCGGCATCCGCGTTGGGGCCTTGCAGTATGTAGATGCGCGAGCTGCCGCCCAGCTTGAGCATGTGGCCCACTCGCATTCGTATGTATACCTTGGAGGGCACGCGCTGTTTGTTGAGGTATGTGCCGTGGGTGCTGTCAAGGTCGTAGATGTACCAACCTTCCGGTCTCTCGGGCTTGGCTGGCTTTTCGGAATGATGCTCGTCGTCCTCGTAGTGGTGGTCGTGGGACGCCTTCGGTTTGTACTGCAGCACAGCGTGGAAGCGTGAAATTGTGGGATGCGCGGCGGACACGTCGTTTTCGGGCAGCCGCCCAAATGTCCAGATAGCCTGTTGCTGCAACTGCCTCACCTCGTCAATGATCTGCCCCGACTTGAGCACCTCAAATTTGTAGGTTTGGTCTGCGGGCGGTGGTGCAGACCAGCGGGGCACCTTGTACGGACAAATTGCTGGTATTAAATTCCTTCCATTGGCCGGCTCCTCGGTGGTTTCGATCTGCAGCCACAGCGGATTCTCAACCACAGTGGGTTTGTATTTCGGCAACGGTGCGGGCACCTTAAACTCGTCCATTTTTGCACTTAATGCAAAATATGGTATACTTTGGGAGGTAAACAACTACCTGGATTTTCTTCTGCACAGCTGATTTCTGTTGCACCTACATATTCCAGAAAGTTGGCAGGGTCGGGAGGGATATACATTTTGGGCAACCGATTAATTACTCCGAGCACTTGCACTTGCAAACTTCCATCGCTAAGACGAAGCAGTCGATGACTACTAAATTGGATTTCTGCTTGAAATATCTTAAAATATTATTAATTTGCTATTAATTGCCAGCTAAGTGGTGTTCTAATACAACAAATGTATCTGCAAAAACCAATTTGTGTTTTTTATCGTTCGGCTTCTAGTGCAGTCGATGTCTATCGACCATCACTAAGTTGCAATTATTCATTTTACAACACTGTTGACGTCGCGGTGTCTTTTTTTAAATATAATTTTATTTTACAATTTATTTACTTATTTATTTGTTAAAGTAATTGCTAGTTGTAATGGCGTTCTCTCAGTCACTAGACCTGGACGAGAGCGCCTTGCGTGAGCTGGAACAACATTTGGTTGTTGCGCCGCCAGCAGCTGCAGCCGGGCTGCCAAAAGTCAACTCAAGCCGGGACCATTTTTCCGAGTATTTTCAGGACGAATTTTCCTATGTGTCAAATCTGGCAGATAATAAGGAGGCCACGTCGATTTTTGACGGCCAGATTTGCATCGATGACATATGCTCTGAAGCTGAGGAGCCGAATAATCTGGATCAGAGCAGCTTTTTGTGTCCCGTCAAAGACCAGGAGTCCTCCAGGCAGTTTGTGGAGGATTTACAGTTTAGCCGCACAATGGCCATGACAGAAGCAGCCGGGGAAACTACTATGATAACACAGAATCTTAGCAAAATGTCGCCCAATCAGCTGCAGCTGTCGCCGACCCAGCGAAACGCAAGCATCCGCGAGGCAAGCATCCGCGAGGCAGTCAGTGAAAGCAGCCTTGTACCCGTGGACTTGGAAGCACTCAAGTCGCTCGCTGCATGGAATCTGCCACACAGTATCCTGTCCGAGTACAAGAGGAAGGGCGTTGTGCAAATGTTTGACTGGCAGGCCGAGTGCCTGAGCAAGCCGCGCGTCGTCTTTGAGCATTGCAATCTGGTCTACTCGGCGCCCACGTCGGCGGGCAAGACGCTCGTCAGTGAGATTCTACTGCTGAAAACGGTTCTGGAACGGAACAAGAAGGTGCTGCTCATTCTGCCCTTCATCTCGGTGGTGCGCGAGAAGACATTCTACCTGCAGGATCTGCTGACGCCCGCTGGCTACCGTGTGGAGGGATTCTTCGGCGGCTACACACCACCCGGTGGCTTTGACAGCATAAATGTCGCGATTTGCACGATTGAAAAGGCCAATTCCATAGTCAACAAGCTGCTGGAGCAGGGCAAGTTGGATGTCATTGGCTGCGTGGTGGTGGATGAAGTGCATCTCATATCGGAGAAGGGTCGCGGCTACATTCTGGAGCTCTTGCTGGCCAAGATCCTGTACATGTCGCGCAAGAATGCCCTGCAGATCCAAGTGATTACCATGTCGGCCACGCTGGCCAATGTGGAACTCCTCCGTCGCTGGCTGGACGCCGAATTGTACATCACTAACTATCGTCCAGTGGCGCTGCTGGAGATGATCAAAGTGGGCACCAAAATCTATGACCAGCACCTGGAATTTCAGCGTGATGTGTCCAAGGAGTCGTTGGTGCCATGCCTGAGCAACGATCCGGATCATGTGGCCCAGCTGTGCATCGAAACACTGCTCGAGGGCTGCTCCGTCATTGTGTTCTGCCCATCGAGGGACTGGTGCGAGAGCCTTGCCGTGCAGCTGGCCACAGCCATTCGCGGTCTCCTTCAATCCGGCACTGAACTGAGCGGACGCCTTCGTTCCAATCTCAATCCAGAGGCCATTAAAGATGTGAAGCAGCAGCTGAGGGAGATTCCCACAGGTTTGTTGGCTTTTCGTTTGGGGCTTCGAACCAATCTGACACTTCCCTTTACAGGACTCGATGACACCATGGCCAAGGCCGTTACCTATGCCTGCGCCTTCCACCATGCCGGACTAACCACAGAAGAGCGCGACATTGTTGAGGCCTGCTTCAAGGCTGGCGCCCTGAAGGTTCTCGTGGCCACAAGCACACTCAGTTCGGGTGTCAATCTGCCCGCGCGACGCGTCATCATACGCTCCCCGCTCTTTGGCAAGAGCCAAATGAGTTCGCTCACGTATCGCCAGATGATCGGACGAGCTGGACGCACGGGCAAGGATACGCTGGGCGAGTCCATACTGATTTGCACGGAATCGAATCAAAGGGTGGGCAGGGAATTGGTCCAAGCGCAGCTGCAACCCATTTCTTCGTGTCTTGGAATGGATGAGAGCGTAGGTATCAGAGTTACGAAGCTTCAGCCATGAAAATTCACAAATTTCCCATTTCAGACGCATCTAAAACGCGCGCTGCTGGAGGTTATATCTTCTGGTGTGGCCAGCACCAGACAGGAAATTGAAAGCTTCGTCAACTGCACTCTGCTGAGTGCTGAAAAGGCCATGGCCAAGCAGTCCGAAGAGCAACAGGAGCAGGAGCAGGACTCCGACTCGCAATTCATTGCCGAAGCACTGGACTTTCTCATTGAATACGAGTTCATTCGCCATCAAGTGGATGAGGATGTTGGGACAGCGAACTATGTGGCCACTCGGCTGGGATCCGCCTGTTTGGCTTCGTCCATGCCGCCCGCCGATGGCCTCATTCTGTTTGCAGAGCTGCAGAAATCAAGACGCTCCTTTGTGCTGGAGACTGACCTGCATGCGGTGTACCTTGTGACTCCCTACTCAGTGTGCTACCAGCTGCAGGATCTCGACTGGCTGCTGTACCTCGACATGTGGGAGAAGCTCAGTCCATCGATGAAGAAAGTGGGCGAGCTGGTGGGCGTCAAGGAGGCGTTCCTCATAAAGGCAATGCGAGGCCAAAGCAAGCTCCTCGACAATAAGCAGATGCAAATACACAAGCGGTGCGTAGATATTTCTATATGAGAAGCCCCTGAACTTACAAGATTTTCTACTTAGCTTCTACACGGCTCTGGCCCTGCAAGAACTAGTCAATGAGACGCCCATCAATGTGGTGGCCCACAAGTTCAAGTGCAATCGCGGTGTGCTGCAGGGACTGCAGCAAATTTCCTCAACTTTTGCCGGCATTGTGACGGCCTTTTGCACTTCGCTGCAGTGGTCCAACATCGCCCTGATTGTGTCGCAGTTCAAGGACAGACTGTTCTTTGGCATACACAGAGATCTCATTGATCTGATGCGGCTGCCAGACCTCTCACAGAAGCGTGCGCGTGCCGTCTATGATGCTGGCTTTACCAGCGTCGTGGAATTAGCTAGTGCCGATGCTCTCGTGCTCGAGAAAGTCCTTTACAACTCTCTCAGCTTTGACTCGGCCAAGCAGCACGACCACGAAAATTCCCACGAGGCGGCCAAGCGGAATATGATTAGAAATGTCTTCATTACCGGCAAGGCGGGCATGACTGTGGCAGAGGCTGCCAAGCTGCTGATTGATCAGGCGCAAAAACATCTGCAGCATGAGATTGGAGTGGGCAGCATTAAGTGGTCACAGAATCGAATGGAGAACAAGTCAGCAGATAGCGGCATGGAGGTGGAGTTGCACATGTCGCTGGAGGAAGAGCAAGCGCAGCAAATGCGGCAAACTAAACGAAAATCGACAGGCGAAGAAGAAGGAAATGTAACGCCACCGAAGATAACGAAAGTGACTCCCCCGGGAGTCGTCAACGTTACCAAAAACACGACACAAAAACCGATAGAGAAGCCCAAGACAATGGCAGAAGAGAAAGGATCAGTAAATGCTACAAAAGTGACGCCAAAGAAAACTGTAGATCCGAGCAAGGACGTGCCACAGAGTGCAACAGCCGCTGCCCATTCCGATACCCACAAAGCTAAGATCATCCCAAAGGGAGTCCCCACAGAGGTACTGAAAGAAAACTTAAATCCCAAAAAAGTACAAAGAGAAACCCCCAAAACGAACGTGAAATCCCCACAAACCCAAGACAAACAATATGAGAATACTCCCATGATGACACGACGGAAATCATTAGAACTGAATAAGTTAAAGGCGCTGCAGCCAGTACCTGTCGCCTCAACGAACACACCAAAAACTAACAACATGCCAAAGGCAGCAACAAACGCTTCCCATTTGGGTACGCAAAAAACTAGCAATATCCCGAAAGGAGTCCCCACTGAGGTACTGAAAGAAAACTTAAATCCCAACAAAGTACAAAACCAAACAGCCAAAACGAACGCGAAATCCCCTCAAACCAAGGACACTCAATCTGTAAATACTCCGCGACTGACACAACGCAAAACATCAGAAATCCTTGAGCAAAAGGTAGTGAAGCCAGCATCTGTCGCCTCAAAGAACACATCAAAAACTAGCAACATCCCAACGGCAGTGAGCCCCGGAGTGCTGCGGGAAAACTCGTATCGTGTGCCTCATCAAAAAGTGCAAAATGAAACACCCAATAAATCTATGCGCCCCGAGCGTGGGATAGACAATCGATCAGCAGATACACGACGTACAGCAAAGGATTACTTAGAAGAAAGATCCCCAAGGAGCAGTTGTGTGCCCGAAAAGCGGACGATGCCACGTCGGTGTACAGTGGATTTCAATGGCCAAAAGGAAAATAGAAATTATTCTCCGCCCAGCACAAGTAAAGCTCAACGCGAAGAGCTACAGAAAAAACAAACTGAGGAGAACCGTCGCATTGCACTCATGAAGTTAAACCAGAGACGAGACAAGCTGCAGGCCGCGCAGACGACTCCCCTTGTAAATGGAAAGCTGCGCGCTGTAATAAGCAGCAGGGATCCACGTTTGAATAGAGTTTATGACACTCAAATTGCGACCCAAAAAGCACAGTCCCCCGCTATCAAACCATCCTTTGTGGAGGAGGATATCTTTATGGGCGACGATTCCTTTCTGATGAGCACTGGTGTGACTGCTGCTCTCACAGCCGCTGAGTGTAAGCAAACTGTTGTTCCCACTTCGAACTCGGAGGCGGATGAGATACCCAGCTCGCAACCGAGGGAGGAGGAAGGCACACATGCCTCATCACCGCATAGTTCCAGGTTCATTCGTTCGATGCGCTCGCAGCGCTTGCAAAGTCCAAGATCAATGGCAAGTTCTAGTGGGACAGCAAGAAGCACGCCGAGCTCTGGATCATTTTTAAGTTCAGCTAAGATCTCGCCACATGTGCCAACGATTGTCCCAACGAATGGAACCTCCCACGCGGAACTCTCCGAAGTGTCCAACGGCGCTGGGATGGTCTCGACTGAGCTTCAACTTTCCAACATGACCCTGGAAAACTCTTTGCTGAAGCATCCCGAACAGCTGAATGCCTCGCACATCCTCAGCTACTCGGAAGCGGATGACAAAGCGCTTAGCTTAGACAGAATTGAGATAACCGACATTTGCGGCAATCGTGAGTTGTTCCAATTGGCGCTCAACGAACTGCAGGCTGCCTCGCGCTGTGGCTTCAGTGTATGCCTTCAAGCGCAGGCGGGCAAGGCAAAGCCACTGATCGGAGCCAATCTGCTGATCAATCAGTTGGCAGCGGCCAAGCAGCGTGAAGCAGCTGCAGGCAAACCGGCGCTCTTCCAGGTGGATGATGGCAGATTCATAGCAGGCGTGGCATTCTGCCTAGCCGACAATGTTGTCTACTATATGTGCATGCAGGAGGAGGGCACTGAAATCCCCACCAGCCTCAAAGTGCAGGAGCTGTGCCAGTTATTGAATCGCCCAGAACTCTCGCTCCTCGTGCATGATGCTAAGGAACAGATGAAAGCGTTGTTCCATGGCGTGCCTGAGCTGCACAACATCGCAGCTAAGGTGGAGGATCCCAAGGTGGCCAACTGGCTGCTGCAGCCGGAAATCTCAATCAGCTTTAAAAATATGGTAAGTGGCGGCACAACACAATCTTCGTTTATGCCAATTAATTGTTCCTTTTGCAGTGCCAGCAGTTTGCGCCCGAGTGCACGGCTCTGGTCGAGCTCTGTGGCAGCGGGCGCGGCTACAGCAGCCATGGACTTGATACCTCCAGCGCCATACTGCCCAAGTTGCGTGCATCAATAGAGGCCTGCGTCACCGTGCACATACTCAAAGGGCAGCTGGAGGTTCTGGAGAGAACTGGTCAACTGGCAAGCAGCTTCAGAGGTGAGTGCCACACACAAAATGTGTTTACATTCCCCTTTAAATGTTTGTGTCCTCTCGCAGACGTGGAAATGCCCATTCAACTTGTACTCTGCAAAATGGAATGCTACGGCTTTCCGGCCAAGCAGCAACGCATGACCAGGCTGGTGAAATACATGCTGGACAGTTTGAAGAAGGTGGAAAAGAAGATCTATGCCATGCATGGCTCGTACTTCAATTTGGGCTCCACGCAGGCCGTTGCCAACGTGCTGGGACTTCACAAGAAGCCAACCGGTCGCGTGAGCACTTCTCGTCAAGTTCTGGAGAAGCTGGGCTCGCCCATATCCGAGCTAATACTCGATCATCGAAAGTTGAGCATGCAAATAGACAAGTGCATGCAGCCGCTGATTAAATGCTGCGTCGCAAATCGAATCCATGGCCACAGCATAACTTACACAGCCACGGGACGCATATCCATGAGTGAGCCAAATCTGCAGAATGTGGCCAAGGATTTTGACATTCGAATGGGATCGGAAGTGGTGCTTATTTCCCCTCGATCAGTGTTCAAGTGCATTGACGAGAAGCGCTGCCTGCTATCCGCGGACTACTGTCAGTTGGAGATGCGCATTTTGGCACATTTATCGGAGGACAAAGCTCTGGTTTCGGTGATGAACTCACCGCAGGATCTATTTACGGCCATTGCTGCCCACTGGAACAAAATATCGGAGGCAGAAGTCACCGAAAAAATGCGCAGCGGCACCAAGCAGATTTGCTATGGAATTGTTTATGGCATGGGCATGCGGAGCTTGGCCGATGCTCTGCAATGCACAGAGTCGGAGGCGCAACTGACATGTGAGCAGTTCCACCAGGCCCATCCAGACATCAGAGCATACACGGACAAAGTGCTGAGGTTCGCCCGAGCAGAGGGCTTTGTGGAGACCATAACGGGTCGAAGGCGTCACCTCGACCACATCAAAAGTGGCGAACAAAATCTAATAAGTATGCGTGAATTTGTACTGATGCAAGTTAAGTGAAATTATAACAAAACTTTTCTGTTTATCCCCCATGCAGAGCAAGCCGAACGACAGGCCATAAATACAACCATCCAAGGATCAGCGGCGGACATTGCCAAGAAGGCAATGCTGGACATGGAGAAGAACGTCGGTCGTTACTGGGATAAGCTCGGTGTGGAGGAGAATTCCATCAAATTGGTTCTACACATTCACGATGAACTGATCTATGAGGTACCCGAAGCCAAGGCCAAGAAAATTGCCAAACTTCTCCGTCTGACCATGGAGAACGTTGGCAAAGGGAAGCTGAGTGTGCCGCTGAAGGTCAAAGTTAAAATGGGTCCAAGTTGGGGGGAAATGCAAACAATTCAATGACGCATACAAAGGTTGTGATTATTTAAGGTTTTTTGCCTGTTTATAGAAATTGTAAATTAATAAATTGTATTCATATTTATTGAGCTCCTTCCTTTTCCTGCCATTCCGTCCAGGAACCGGCATACGCTTTGGCACTGCAAATGATTAGAAATTAATGTAAGACTGTGTAAGATGTGCACTTGTTGAAACTTACTTGGTAAAGCCCAGGGTGCGGGCCAGGTTGCTAGCCCGTGCAGCGCGTCCTCCTGCCTTGCAGGAAAAAATCATGACCGCATCAATTGCCGGCTTCTGGCGACCGTAGGTCTTTGTGAATGCATCATCGGGCAAATTTAAGGCATTCTCCAGCTCGGGCACTATAAAATAAAGGTGTGCCCATTAAGCCCCCTACTAATCTTTATAACTAACTACTCACGAGGTATATTTATGCTCGCCGGCAGCACGCCGGTCTCCTCCAACTCGGACTTGTTGCGCACATCAAACAGATACTTGTCTGGTTGATTGGGAACATCTTTGACTTCCTCGTAGGTCGCCATCACAGGTAATTTTCTAGATGAAGAATTTTCAAATGGAATCCAAAGAGGCAAAAGCTTATCTTGTCAAATGTTCGCCGATTAATTAGCAAGTAGCTATAACTATCGATGACAATCAAATGCAATCGTTGACTGTGTGACGATATATCTGTATTCTCTAGATCAAGATATTTGAATTCGAAATATCACAGTTGCAGTAGGTATAGTAAAAGTTAATTCGAAACGATCAAAGCTAATGCTTGTTTTATTTAGAGTATCAAAGCGCAAATGATACGTGATAAGCATCAAAACAGCCAGTTGGGACATCTCAAAGCCTATGGTAAAAACTATTCCAAAATTGTACAAAAATAGGATAAAATTCTATGGCATCCACAATTTTAAAGATACTCCAGAAGCCAAATCAAAGAACCATAAATAAATATGTTAGCTCTGCCTTGAGTAAATGTTTGATCATGAAGAATTCCCCCAATTTCACAATATCGAATTTATCAAAAATGTTCGTTTTATTTAAGGTTTTTTTGTTTTTCCATTTATCAAATCAGTTTTAAGTTAACATTTAATAATATGTATTCAAGAATTTACTAAATTAAATCAATTTAATTTACTAAATAATTAAATG
The DNA here is from genome assembly GCF_008121235.1 of Drosophila subobscura. Classification (NCBI taxonomy): domain Eukaryota; kingdom Metazoa; phylum Arthropoda; class Insecta; order Diptera; family Drosophilidae; genus Drosophila; species Drosophila subobscura. Next base: position 21,298,897 of record NC_048533.1, on the reverse strand, counting down.
TAATAAACAAATATTTTTAATTGCACAACATTTTTTATTCCCCGCGAAGCGGAGATGAGTGGGGGAGCATTTCCAAAAACATAAATTAGATTGCAAATAATTGGGCCCACATTCTAGAATTGTATATATCTATATAAAATATTTATGTATGTTTCATTTCTGTATATCAAAAGTGGTTCAGTTGCAAAATTAGAAAACATTCCAAGCTGCTGCACAATCGACACTAAACCTAAATATTGATTAAACGTTAACTTCATGCGTTCCTTTTTATTGGCATTGAACAATTCTTCAACTTTGTTATATATTTTCCTTATGTCAACAACGACATGGTATACACACATTCTTTTCTTGTATAAATCCACTATACTGATCTGATCCAGTCCGATCTGATCCTTTTGCTACATTCCACATTTCACATGACAGTCGATTGCTCAAAAATATGCATGTGATGTGGGCCATTGCATTCGTGTAAATTCTGTGAATCTATGATTTTGATATACATTTTTGTTTTGTTTCTATTGCAATGCTTGCATTGACATTTGTGTGTGTTTCGTGTGTGTTTTAATACCCAGCAGTTGGCGCAGTACGAGTACGAGTATAGTACATATAAAAAGGCAGAATCGAACATAGTGCATCGTGGGAGTTGGCCAGCCGGCCGCCGTCTTCGATTGATTTGTGTTTGTGTGTGTGTGTTTTATATTACAGTGTATGTGTTTAGGCATAACGCTTCGACGGTGGTACTAAGTGTTCCGGCAATACTGTGGGTATCTCACAGCCTTCCAGCTTGACATTGATTAAGTGCAAAGCCAGCGCAAATTCCTCCGAGTCGAGGAAGCCATCACCATCGACATCGGACAATTTCCAGATTTTACTAAGCACCGAGTTGGGCAGTTTCGATTTGATTAGCTCCTGCTTGGCAGCTGTAAAATAAATAAGGAAATATATTAGGAATTGTTCGTAAGCATTGCCCGAGCGTCTACTTACTTGCACCGGATATCTTGCCATCGACCGGACTGAGGCCGTTGAAGATGGTGTCTGTGCGTGTTTTATCCTTGTTGCAAATCCATTCATGTTCTCCGTAGCCGGCATCAATGCCCTCGCCCTTCATGTAGCCGAATGGTGAGACATGATCGTCGATGACGCCCTCGAAGGCACCACCTGCAAATCCAAAGAAATGTTTAGTTCAGTTCAGTTTAGGTTCCAGCTAAGCCTAGAGGGTGGGTTGGGTAGACTCGCCACATAAATTTGCACTAATTAAAGCAAGTAGTCTAAGCAGATCGGTGCGTCGCCGTGCACATAGTACTCGTTACATTCAATTTGAAGCAATTAAAAACCTTCGAGATCATTTCGGCTCCAATTGAGTTCAGGCTGACCGACTTAAGAACGTACTTTGCCTACCTACATTAACAGCAAATGGCAAACAATTGCCCCTGAATGCTGCTACATTCAGCTGACCAATTGAGATTGCACGCGGTGCATGCGGTGCATTTCATTGCATTATTTGAAGTTGCCACTTTTGATCTTTTGCTCAATTTATTTGCGGCGTCTTGTTGGCAGACACTAGAGAATTGAGAAGGCCACTCTGCCTACATATAACTAGGTGTGTGTGTGTGTGCTTACATCCATGTCTGTCCCTGCCTCTGCCTCAGACTTTGTCTCTGGATCTGCATCAGGCCCTGGCTCTGGTTCTGTCTCCTGCTCTGAACCTGTCTCAGGGTCTGCAATTGGCTCCTTCTCAGGCAATGGTTCTGTCTCTGGCTCGGCTGCTGGCTCGATCTCTTTATCGTTCTCGACATGGCCCACCCTACTAGTACAACTGCTGAATAACCGCTGCTGCTGCTGGCGCAGGTTCTGCAGCCAGCGATCAAAGCGATCCGCAAATAGTGCTCTCTGTGAGCTGGGGCTCAGGACATTATCGGGCTCGTCAGCCAGATCGAAATCCTCGTCTGAGTCCACTTGGGTATGCAAGAAAGAGAGAAAGAACGTTGACAGAGCAGGGAACACATTTTCAAAGGGTTTTTTCAGAGTGGAAGATCTCCGCAATGATCAGCCCGGGTGCGGCAAACAGTGGGTGACAAAGCAGGGCGTATACACAGACATTATCGGACTTGGACATGGCAAAAAAATCAACTCAAAAACTCACAAAAATTAGTGTGCCAATGGCGAAAACGAAGATAAAGGAACGAAAAGCAAAGCGAACAGCTTATTTCTGCAAAAGATCGTGTTGCTGTATGTGTGTGTCTGTGTGTGTGTGTGTATAAACTATTTAGCGACATATTGCTAAACATGTGATGCCTCCCCCCAACCCACTCATAGGCAGAGGTGTAAGCAGGTGGTTGGGTTGGGTTTGGTTGGATGACTCAAATGAAAGGCGAACCCCTGATCCACATTAGTACTTGGATCAGTTTTGTGTGCGGTACATGAACTATCGTCAAACACTGTCTTTTATCACTCTCTCTCTTTGCTCTTTGCTCTTTCTTGTTTGCTGTGTAATTGAAATACTTGTGCCCGCGTCAATTATCCCAAAAACAAAGTAACGGAAATGCACAGAAAATCGAACAAGAGAAAGAGGGAGAGAGAGAAGAGAGAGACAAAGAGTACACACGATACGAGACATTTATTTAGAAATAAATTAGAGTTCACGCGTTCTTGACTTTGATTTCGTGCTGCTGCTTGATCGTGATTCGCTTTATCAACGCATTCTTGTTCCCTTTTGCGGCAAGAGGGGCGACTGCAGCGCCTTCTCTTATTCTCTGGGTGTAATAATAAACAAGGAGTTCATTCACTCTCGAGTGCCATGTGAGTAAGTGCTGGCGAGTGTGTTTGTGTGGGGAGCAACATTAACTAATTTCGATGGAGTGAGTGGCCATGACACATTCAAATTCGCAGCCAGAAATCAGAAATAATGATCCCATGACATCAGTTGATCATTTTTGGACTTTCTTTTGGCATTTTGCATACATTCCATAGTACCAAGGTCATGAGAAATGCGCTAATAGTTGAATTAAATCGTCACTCAAGTGGCCTCAGACGCAGTCAAACTGAAAAGATCAGCAGCAGCCCCAGCAGACACACTTGTAGATCGGTTTCGCCACAGACAATAGCCAGATTATTGTGGAATAACTCACGGGTAAATGCTTTCTTCCTGCACTTAGTTGTAGTTCGTTTGCTATGCAAGCGCCCCCGTCTCGGTTTCTTTCTATCTTTTGCCTCTATGTGGATTAGACAGTACAGAGGATGATCCACTTAATGCCACACGCCCCAAGTCAGCTTCGGTGAGTGGCCAATTGATACGCGGCCTCAGGTTGCCAACGCCATCAAAAGTACATTTTTACATACATAAGTACATACATACATACAATTCAAGAATGTACCTACATATCTGGCACTAACCGGTTCGGCTTACCGGGAGCTTAAACTGGGAGCGGGTCTCTGGGTGTGGGGATCGGATGCCTCGATCTGGGACTGGGGGTTTTGTTTGAGCAGCTTGACGCAGGCGACTTATGCAGCAGACACTATCATACTCCTAAAAGGCAGGCAATATTCAACGATGCTAGATGACTATATAAAAATTTGTTTCCACTTTAATGGCTTTTTGCCCGTTTTCAGCTATTAATTAGCGACCTTCTGTTGCATATAAAAGTACTGAAACCTAACAAAAGGAAACATTGAGGTAGCCTTATACATTTTGCACTCTGCCCCAAAAATTCTCAGAATATTCCTCAAGTGTTACCGCCTGCGAGTGGCTACTGTATCATAAATATTACTTAATTGGATGGCATACTCGTATTTACTTAACAGATAAACGAAAATTAGAGCAGTCGTCGACTGCAAAGTGTTTTTTTCCCCATTTTTGTAAGGTTGCTAGAACCCGGCAACTGATAAGCGAGAGAGAAACCGATGATGGCATGCTGACTTGGCCTAACATTGATTTTTATCTAACAGAAGACTGTTTAAACATGCATATAGTATATGTACATTTGTGTGTATCTATAACAGTGCCTGGCAACGCGATAAGGTTTGAAAAACCAACCACTTTTCCGACTGGCCTACTGGCCTCACTAACGCATTTATGGGGTGAACACAAACAGGTGCTCTCCGGAAAGTGTAATTAGGCCTTGAACTCTACGCCTGAACTGTTGGCAGCCACACACACACACACAAACACTCACACACTAAAGTTCACAGGTCGAAAGTAAACCGATCGCTCGGCAGCTCGCTTACTTCAAACGGAATTACCTTTCAATAAAATATTAGATTGCTCATGTGTGTACGATTATAATAGAATTAAGTACGCGCAGGCCAAGGCGTCTAGCTTTTGATTAAAACTATATTTTCCCCCACTCTCTTTGCTCTCTTTCTTTCGCTTATTTGTTTGTGCTTTTGCTGGGCGTTTTAGTTCGAGTTTTAGTCGGAGTGGGAATGGGGGAATGCGTGGTCATAGGCGTCACGGTTGCCTGGATGCGTCTGGCTGTTGTTGCTGCTGCCATCAGATCTGATTCAACCGAGTGTAAAATATTTATCATGCTCAAAACTGTACGCCTAGTTTTCGTATGAGTCATGCCCAGAGTCCGGAGCCCAATTAGAACGAACAACCAAACACCCAACAGCCTTGCGCTAACACACAGAGAGAGAGCACTATCCATCGATATTTTCCAATGCTTACATCATGTGGCAGCCAGTCAGTTGGTGTACGTTGACTCTGTTATCAATAAAAAAGGTACCAGAGGGAAGGAAATGACGAAAGCACCGACTGTTTTGATAATTATTGGACGCATTCTACGACTGCCACGCCCCATCTGTATGTCTGGCAGTATTCGCCTAGTTTCAAGTCATCAAATAATTGCTTATCATTTTACAATATTTAAGCAAGATATGATGTGGGTAAGAGTACGTGTCTCTGTGCACTTTTAGCTTCCACCCGAACTGGGTGGGGACAGGTCGCTCTTCGTTCTATTTAATTTTGCACAGCACAAAAAAAGTGCGTGAATGTCAGACGAAACGCGAGGGCAGAGCTAGAAGTCTATGGCGCTTATCAGTTTTTGTGGGGCAGCAGCAGAGCTTATCGCTTTGTTTATATAGTCGACACACAGACATTTATTCGTATATGAATAAAAAAATTATATATATAGAGATACGTATGCTAGGCATTGCATAACCGCGCAAAATAGAAATAGGAAGCTGCGGAAGATGTGGATGTGGGCCAGGGAAAACTCATCCGCAAGATGAACCATGAAAGTGAGTTTTCAAGTGCCCATTTTTGGGCAAGGCTTTCCTCAACTCTAGCTCTAACTCACAGTGTTTCTCTCGCTCTAAAGTATCTTTGTATCTTTGCCAACAAAACTTGTTTTCCATTGCAATTTGGCTTGCTATTTGCTAACTGGGTTAACTCGGAGTATTTCTTTGCTGTCTGCAACATTCGCGCACGCGCAATCTGTTGCTTATGGGAAGGGAAAAGAAACACCAGTGAAATTCTCTTGGAAAATCTCACGACATTTACATATTTTCTATGAAACATGCGAATGTATCCACACAAATAACCGGGAATCCACCAGCAGCGGCAGAGAGTGCGATAATTACAGCGTGACGAATGTGATAAAAGTGGAGGCTAAATGAGCTCAATGTGCACTTTGCTCGAACAGCAAATTATCGGGAGCCCGGGAATCGGGAGAAATGAGTGACTTGGACACTTACCCTTAACGATGGGCTCGTTGACGAGCGTCATCTCCTCCTGTGGTATCATTTCCATGAGTCGCGCTATGTCCTTGGCCAGCATGTTGTCGACAATGTCCAGCAGATGGGGTTTCAGTGAATGGAACTTGGTAAAGTCCTGATGCTGCAGGACATCCTGCATTTTCTTGATGTCCGGGAAGTCGCCGGGCGATATCGAGTGCTCGCGCTGAATGCGATCGTAGACCTGGCCCAGGTTCTTGATCAGATCCTTCTTCTTGCTGTCCTTGCCAAACACCGAGGGCATGTCCTTGCGCAGTTCGGCAATGATGAAGGCGTGCACCTTGGCCAGGCGCGCCCTCTTGATCAGATCGTTCAGCTTGCGCAGGGCGGCATTGCGGGGCAGTGATTGCAGATCGCGGAAGAGATCCTGTTCCTCGTCCTCGAACAGCCTTCGGTTGGAGTCGAAGCGCAGCGGCTGGTCCCAGAAGGAGCCAATGTAGACGCGGGCCACCTCCGGCGTCTGCAGCACCTTGCCCAGGGACCACATGAGAGCTCCATACACGCGCATCAGCTGCTGGTGATCAATCATATCCGCCTTGTTGAGGATGATGCGAATCTTGTCGTCGTGGCCCTTGAGTGCCTCGATCGAGCGCCGGAACTCGTCCGAGATGTCCAGCTTGTGGGCATCGAAGAGCAGGATGATGCGGTCGACGCGCTCCGCGAACCACTCCAGCACCCCCGTGAAGTCGTAGCCACGATCGATACGCTGCTTCTCGCCGGACAAGATGCCGGGCGTGTCCACAATGGAGATGGCATTCAGCACCGGCGACGCGACGCTGGAGCACTGGAAACGATTTAGGAACGCATTGCCGTACTTGGACAGTGGACGGAACTGTTTCTTGGGATCCACCACCAGAGCATTGCCGGGTATGACACCCTCCTTGTCATCGTACATCACGGCAATGAAGCGATCTGTGGTGGGCTCTGGACCAATCCGAATGCCAGGAAAGTCCCGCTCCAGCAGGTATCGAATGAAGGTCGTCTTGCCCGTCGAGTACTGCCCCACCAGCAGTATCATGGGCTTGGCATCGAAGTCCGGATCCTCCAGCTTGGGCGAGTGAAAGTCATGGAACTGATAGTGCTCCTCCAGGGGCAGCAGCTTGCTCCGGTATATCTTTTTCAGCTCGCCAATCACATTCTCCACCACCTCCTGGTTCTTCTGCTCGCGCTTCAGAAAACTGAACATTTTTTTACACAGAAATAACAATTAGTAACTAAACTAAAATAATATGCGGGTCTCGTCTCGTCTCGCGCACAGATGGGATATCCAGGGGTTGGCCACGACGAGCGTACGTGTAATATTTACGCGAATAACTTTTTATATATTTGTATGTACACTATATTTCTGTACGCTGTACGCTTTACGCTGGACGAGGGGCTGGCTGGCCTGGTTGCTTCTATCGGCTATGATTCACGGCGCATACGTATTATTTTTGGACTTAATGTTTAAGAAAAGTGCGAGGTGTGACAGCGGAATTATCAGACAAATATACCGTCTGACCCCCAGAAATATACCGAAATATACCGTTCCCTTTCTAAAAATACCGCACCCTAAATCATTTCCTGGATATTGATATTCTGTTAAATAGTTTTAGCTAGTTAGGATATTTAGCCCTGAAATTATATTTTTGACCTTTTGAGAAATAAATTCTGCACAAGATCGACAAGCTGTTCCGACTTTTTCTTACTGGATTTTTTACAGAATTAGGTTAATGCTAAAACGGTCAACAGCTAAAAACCATAAACGAAACATAAGTGGGAATGCTATGTGGCCGTATTTGCCCGCTTGTTGCTTGTGAATCAGTGATCAGTGGGCATTTGTATACCCTATTTCCCTTAATTATTTTAAAATTCCCGTTTTCAAGCTGACTATTTATAAGATTTTGATGCTCGCTTAGCTAGTTAAGCTTGCTAGGACTCTCAGCACTGACCAACAGATCTATTAGTGAATTGAATCGAAATTTCTACAAAAATAATAATTATAAAATTGTATGGTGTCATCCCTGAAGTACGTGTAAACTAGTGATGGAACAATTTGTTGAAATTCTTATGCTCACCCATCTCCAGAATCTAAGCGCGACATCGAAAATGATTAAAGAAATCACTTAATATTACACGAATAATGCTTAATATGCCGATTAGTCTTGTTTTGTAAAATATACGGATCTCAAATTGAAAGTTAAAAAATTGTTGTTTTTATAATGTGCCAAGTATGTTCATTTGATGCCTAAGCCTACACAGATTTAAAGTATTATTATGGTATTAACATCTCAACATTGTCTTTGTTTTGCAGGAGTGGAATCGCCGGGTCCAGGCCGAAATTCATCTTCATAACGTCACAGAACACGGACAAGAATATAAAGGCATCAACGAAATAGTTGATGGTGAACCCAATGGAACGATCCTTCGCGTTGTGGATGCTGATGAGGGATTGAATGATTAGCAACACTCCAGCCGCCACCTGCATATAGAGGTTTATGTCTGTCAATACATTTATTTAATTGCTTATAAATCTTAAAGGGTACATGGTTAGCCTTACATACTAAATCGTTGGATATTTTCTCTTAATTCTAGGGTGTCTTTGCATGCTGTTCGAGGAGTCTGAGCGGCTGCGACGAGTACTCAATGCCAAAGCCCGAAATTATGACATTCAGAACGGATATCACGAATATCACCACGAGGATAATATCGTTGAGGATGATCGCCGCTGTCTGATCTTTCTGCCGGTTAATGTTGAGACTGCCGATGGCCACAAACAGAATTCCAACCAATAGCTGTCAAAATGGATATTGAGACGGTTAAAATCAAGCAAATGAATCCACGGATATGTACGCGGCCCCCTCTAGTTCACATTATTCAGAAGGTCGCCTTGTGGCGGGGGCAGACGACTATCAAATGCCGAGATAAAGAGATTTAGCATCGTTGTGAAAAAGGCAAAGGCAGTGCGAATGTGATTGATAACATTGGCCGATTGGTGAAACTCTGGCTGGTGGAGTCGGCAGTCGCGCAACAAACTCAGCGACAGGCTCAGCACACCCGACAGTATCTGGGGACATGTGAAGAACGAGGCCGTTACTACCCCATGCCAAGCATGACAAGCACAACTCACCTGCATCACGATCGACAGACTGATGAGGATGAGCATCAGCTTGTAAAACTGATGCTGCTCCCCCACCTGCAGGATGTACTTCAACTGGGAGGCATTGGCCGTGAGCAGTGCTATATCCAGCATGCCCTGGGCGATCGTCTTCTTCGTCGCATACCGATTGGCATCCATGGCTTTCATCTGCAATTATAGAGAGTTTACTATAAGTAGATCTGTGAATGTATAAATTAGTAAATGTGGAACATGGAGGATAGATACATTGTCAAAGAACGATACCATTTTGTCGGACCAAGTGCTGACTGACGACTGATTCTGGCAGATCGATGCAATAGTTAGACGTTATCTGTGCCATTTTCTGGCGAGTCTTGTGCGCTGATAACAAACAACATCAAATACTCGGACCAATTAACCAACAGGGGCACAACATTGGGAGCAAGGATGACTTTTCTTGGAACTCAAAACTCACAAACAAAGTTAGTTTACCTGCCAGGCATTTTTAACTGGTTTCTGCAAAGGAAAAATGTGTACTCTATACTACAAATAAGGATAACATCTATCATTGGTGTTTAAATTAGAAAATCAATATGAAAACTAACAGCAGACGGAAGTTGGAAACATTTTTCGCACAGTATGTCAGTCAGACAGTTTGGAGTTTAAGGTGCATGAGGCAAACGAGTCGCGCACATATCATATTTAATTGCAGCACGAATGGAAACAGTCGGAACAAAGACAACAACTACAGCAACAGCAGAATGGAATGACAATTACTGGGCGGGAAAAAGGGAAGTGGTCTTAGTGTGGCGGTGGCTCACACAAATTAATAAATTATTTATGAACAAGAATATGTGGAAGATCAAGGCCAGTGCGAGCTCTATGCGTAAGTGTGTAAAATATTTGTAGACTTACCTCGTTAACCCGCTCATCCCCAGCCACAATCTGAGCCATTCTGCTTTGTACTTGACTTCGCTTTCAATTTGCTTTTGGATGCTCTTCGGTCACACAACGTTGCACTTTCGAGTCGCTTGCAACCAAATACAAATCCACAAAAAAGCTCAAAAAATATCCAATTCAAGCTGTTCGGGCGGGTTTCATTGTCTTCTCTCTAATTGGCAAAAACAATTGTGGAAACCTGAAGCGTCGTTGTCGTGGCGACGGCTGGCGACACAACCAAACGATTAAACAACTGAAAGCCAACTGAAATGATTCCCAGCTAAGAGCGAAGCCACTGTGAGCGGTAGAGAGAGCGTTTCCGCCTCGACTTGGCCTGGAGACATGACTAATTGCAGGAGCTCAGCGCGGGAAAATGGAATTTTATTGATTTATTTTATAGTGAGCCATTATCCAGCGCTCTGACGGTCCAATCGGTAATGGACAGCTTTTTCTTTCTTTTATAAATTTTAGTACTTTATTTTCTAGGCTGAGAAGCAGTTTCAATAAATAGCATTTTAAATACTTTGCGCCCTGTTATGCGTAAGACATACATACACACAGAAAAATGGTTTGCTTCGAATCTCTGGGGGGAGTACGGGGTACGAGTTACGTTTACTTGATGTTAGCTGACGCATGGGTTTGATATAGATTTTAATAAGCCTTTCACACACAGCGTTTAAGTCAATAAACACACTAAAAAGTCTTTCTATGCACGGCCCGATGGCCCTCTTCCTCGTATTCCCGCTTCGATATCCACATTTTCTTGAAGGTATCCAGCGATGCCAGAATCGAGCCGCCCATCCATGTGGAGTACAGTCGCTCTTGTGGGGCGGCAATCTACGGAAAGGAAAGGTGTGTCAGTATCAGTCAATTTGGGTGTACATTTTGCTTAGTTACCCTAATTTTCAGATCCTTGGCTGAATGCTTTCTCAGCTCGGACAGAAGCCGATCGCCGAATCCCTTGAATAGAGTTGAACCACCCGAGAGCACAATGTTCTGGTAGAGCATTTTCCTGAGATCCATATCCGACTTTTCAATGGAGTACATCAGAACGTCGTGTATGCCCTCGCACTCTTCGCCCAGCAGGTCCGGACGGAAGAGCACCTCTGGCGCGCGGAAGCGTGCCGGTCCGATCTCAAAGGTCTTGCCGTCGGGCAGTTTGTAGGCAAACTTTTCCGTCTCGACAGTTTCCTCCTTCTGCGGATTGGTGGCCAAGTAGCAGACCTTCTCCTTGATCGAACGCACAATCTCAAACTCGGCGGTCGATCGGAAGTTGAAGCCCTCCCGGCGGATGAGTGTCTTCAGGTACCGCGTCACATCGCGACCGGCAATGTCCACTCGCATAATACTGTGAGGCATGGCGAATCCCTCATAGATAGGAACCGCATGCGTCACACCGTCACCAGAGTCCAGCACCACGCCGGTAACCCGTCCAGTGGCGTACAGACTGAGGACCGCCTGCATTGACACAAACAGCGCAGGTGCATTGATGCTCTCAAAGAAGAACTCGGCAGTCTTTTCACGATTGCGGCGTGGATTCAGTGGAGCCTCTGTGAGCAGTACCGGATGGTCTTCCGTGAAGGTGGCTAGTTGTTCCTAAACGTGAATGGATTAGCTTGGTGTGCACCAGCGACAGACTCTAATGGTTGCTTACTTTGCTATAAATGTAACTCCATATTCGCTCCATATCGTTCCAGTCCGTCACAATGCCGTGCTCCATGGGATACCGAATGCTCAGCAGACCGCGGTGCTCCTCCGCCTTGGGACCAACAAATACGTCGCCCTCCAGGGCACCAGCCATTACCCGAATATGCTTTGGCCTGCCAATGCTACAGAAGACATACACAATCAATGAGGTTTTCGCTTTACTATTGCTCAGACTTTTGTACTTACTAATTGGGAAACCTGCATTTTGGAATGTGCTCACCAGCAAAGCCGGCTTTGATAACACCGGAGCCCTGGAAACATAAATATGCTTATTAAATTTAGTCACTTCTGAGGTCAAACGTTTACAGTCATCTACAAATTTCAAGTTTTTTCTTTATTTTTTTACGAAATCGCCATGTCTTTGCGAGTGCCCGAAGTGGACATGTGGAATGTGTCGCAAAGTTGCCAGAAAACACGCGAATCGCTTTTTGGACTCGTTATCAAAACACCCAAGCTGTCTTTTGTTAACTATCAGGATCTATATAGGGTGGACACGTTCTACTTGGAGTGTCAGAAGTACAGAGACCAGTACCGGGATCCCTATGACAAATTGCTACGACCAAAGGGCTTCACGTGTGAGGGAAGACGCGCTGTCAAGACTGATTTGTTGGACATGCCAATCTCCTGGCATCAGGAGAGTAAGCCACTGTTGTATCCCATTGAATATGGCACAAAAATGTCTTTGGGCAAGGGTTACCAAATGGTGGGACGCAACAGCAAATACAACGCCACGTCCTTCGTGCGATGAAGCAGCCGACACATACACACAAACTACTGTGTGAAAACACGCAGGCAATTGGTGGAGTCAAAGGATAACGACGAAGATGTAATCAAAATTGTAACTGTTTGAATATAGCCAAATTAAGTGTTTGCCCAAATATGCATGTTCCTGCATTAGTCATGGTTGCCACCACCTGAATACGGCTTGAAAAAGCTTACTGACAAAGGGACGGGCAGTAGGTGATGTCACTGTTCGTTGGTAAATCGCAGGGAAACTTGAAGTACGGCACAGTAGGTTCTACGATCTATGTGCTACTTTCTACTTACGTTATCTATGACGACGGGCTGGTTTACTACGACATCATAAGGCTCCATTTTGTGCGTTTATAAAAATTTGCAAATTTTCTAATAAATAGTTAGTCGCAGATATTTGTGGTCGAACGATAGGTGGGCTATCGTTATCGAACAGACGTATCTAGCGGGGTAGCAGATATTTGTAAGAGTATTTGTCACGGCTTCATATCACTAGAATATATTGTCATCGAGATAACTAAGTGCCCACAAATTAGAGAATTTATGAGAATAAGACATTAATTAATTGAAAGCTTATAAAAACAAGTATATGCCATGTCAACAGCCAAAACTAATATATATTGTTACTCGATGTGACTGTTAGATATTTGACACTCCCCGTGACCCATTCGCTGTAACGATACTTTTCTCCCATCTCTGGTATTATTGTTGTTTTCATATTTTTAATGAAATGTCTGCGTCAAATTTGGATAAAAAACCGGATGTTAAGCCGCCTCCTGGCCTGAAGGCCATCATAGATCACCTCTTCCAGGTGTATCCCGACCAGCCGAACCCCCTGCAGGTGACCACGCTGCTGAAGTACTGGCTGGGAGGCCAGGATCCGCTGGACTACATCAGTATGTACAACAACAAAGGAGATGCCGACAAGAATGTCCCTCCGCACTGGCACTACATCAGCTTTGGCCTCAGCGACCTGCACGGCGACGAGCGTGTCCATCTGCGGGAGGAGGAGTCGCATCGGTCTGGCATGGGATTCGAGCTGACGTTCCGGTTGGCAAAGACCGATGCTGAGCTGCAGCAGGAACAAGATTTCCCGGAGAAGCCCCTTCGGCCACCCACATGGCCAGCCAATCTGCTGCAGGCCATTGGCCGATACTGTTTCCAGACAGGCAACGGCTTGTGCTTCGGCGACAACATTCCCTGGCGCAAGAGCCTGGATGGCAGCGAGAACTCCATGCTGCAAAGTCTGCTGGTCGCACAGGATCCTCAGCTGGGCTGCATCGAGACGCCGTTTGGCACAGTTGACTTTTGCCAGATTGTTGGCGTATTTGAGCATGAGCTGGAGCAAGCTTCGCGCTGGAATGGGCGCGGAGTCTTGAACTTCCTGCGCGAGGATATCCAGACTGGCGGCGAGTGGCTGGTCACCAACATGGAGCGAACGATGAGTGTGTTCGAGCTGTTCCCCGAGACGCTGATCAATCTGCAGGACGACCTCGAGAAGCAGGGCTCCGACTTGGCGGGCGTTAATGCAGATTTCACTTTTAAGGAAATGAAGCCGACCGTAGCCATCAAGCAGGAAGTCGATTTCCAATCCCTTAGCGAACGTTGTGCCTCCGAGGAGAACAATCGCCCGCTGACGGAGTCTCAAATGAAGCGGGAGGAACCGAGCTTTCCCCAATCGATGTCCCTCAGCAGCAACTCCCTGCACAAGTCCTGCCCCCTTGACTTTCAGCCGCAGGCACCGGACTGCATTTCGCTGGATGGCATCGAAATAACCTTGGCCCCAACTGTGGCCAAGTACTTGCTGCTGGCCATCAAGGATCGCATACGGCACGGACGGCACTTCACCTTCAAGGCGCAGCATTTGGCCCTGACTCTGGTGGCGGAGACGGTGACCGGAGCCGCTGTCAACGTCCAAGAGCCATACGGCGTCCTGGGCTATTGGATTCAGGTGCTTATACCAAATGATCTCGTGCCGCGCATGATGGAGGACTTCCGCAATGCAAATCTGGACGAGAACACCGAGCTGACCCAACGCCTGCAGTTTGACTGGCCCGACAAAAACCTGAGGCTGATACTGGACCAGCCAGAGGCCACGCTGCCCATAACCACAGCCACAGCTTCAGTCACCGCCATGTCCCTGGACGCCGTGCCGCCGAGCATGTGAAACCGTCGAGCTATGAGTAGTTAGTATTATTATCATAAATTAATTGAAACGAATCTTAATCTTCTTCCACTAACACTTAAGTTTTATATTTGTACATTTTGTGTCCAATACAAGCGGCCTTTGCTCCCAGCCGGGTGTCCAGTCAAAATATATTCAAATATTCGCACCCAAAGCCACTGTTGGACGGGCTGCTGCGTCGGCGCCGGCGCCAGGAGGCAGCAGAACAGAACAGAACAATTCGCCGGATGAGTCAGTTGGGGTCAACTTGTTGAGCGCCTGTGAAGTGGCATCGGACGCCGGGTTTTCTCTTTGACGGCAGCGGATATGCTCACTTTAGAGTTGCCGAAGTCAACGTCACCTACCCAATTGATGGCACTGCGCAGTGGCCTCTGTGGTCCACCCAAGATGCTTCAGTTTCTAATTCCCAGAATTGATCAATTAGAGGCCGTTTTCGATTTCGTTGCGTCCGAAATTGAATAGACACCGGTCCCGGTCGATCATGTGATTTGTCTTTTGTCTGGCAGTGGAGATGGCTTCGGAGCCAGCCCAAAACTATACAACCGACACCCAGAACTGTTGTGAGCTGGGAACTGGACAACTGCTGTAGCTTTTAGCGCCTCGTTTGTTTTTGTGCCCATCTTCGTCGCTGCGTTGCCTAGGTGAAATTTTGTTTACCCCAGAGAACGGCGAAGTGTCGGCACATTTATTTGCAACTAGCTCGTGGAAAATAATTCAATTTTTTCTTCATTCCGCTGCCGACAACGCAAGCGGTCGGTTGTGTGTTCGCTCGATTGGTCTCGCCTCCGTCTCCGTCGCTGTCTTTGTCTCTGTCTCTGTCTCGACACGACACCACTTCGGCCAGTGGCTGGCGATTTGAGTGCGCGATTCCCTTAGTGTCTTTGCCGGAATCTTCAAGCGGATCCTACAATAGGAACAAATCCGGGCTTACATGTACGTAGTGACGCCTTCGCAGCGCTTTTTCGTCCTGTCGCTCGCCTTGCCTGCCAGTTGCATAATGGCAAAAGTGACGTGACCTTCGTTTTCGGTTGTGACCTCCCCCCTTTAGCCGGCCTGCCGCCGGTGCGTCGCATATTCAAGCAGACACACGTGCACGATAGTACGATTTTCTTTGATAGTCGACGAGCGCACAACTGTGGTTTTTTTTTATTCTGTCGAGCAGTTCACATTACATTGAATTTTCGCTTTTCGGCGGAATTTTCTTCGTTTTGTTTTGGCCCCAACGTGGGAGACGTTCGAATGTAAAGCGAACCCGCCGTGCACTATGCAAGGGCATGCATATATGCATATTTACATACTATATACATTTATGTATGTACATGTGTATATTTATATCTTTTGGAATGCGACAAATTCAGTAATTCTGTTATCGCATGTAATGCAATCTAAAATTGTATGCACGACGTCCAGATATTAGGCGGGAGCGTGCAAAAAGACATTGTAGAATGAAGATTCTGTACACTCGATAAAGAAAACACTTAATAAGTAGCATAATTAATTATAAATACAATTAATAATACAATTAATTAATAATACAATCTTTCATTCAACAGCTTCTTCCAAGCTGATCCAAAATGCTCCCTTTGATAGCTTTCCATTTCCTTTCTCTGCCTATCTTTAGCTCATTCTCCCTACTCTCTTTGTCTGTCTCGTTTCCATATAGTAGTTGGTTTCTGGACCTGTTGTAATTCCATGTGCGGCAGTGGCAAACACAGATAATGGTGTCCAAATATTTGGTTAGCCAATTTCCTCAGTCTGTCATAATATTCCCTGTAAATGGGGGCGGCTCCGGGAGCGATAGCATTTCGGCATATGTCTGTCAACAGCATATTTGGGTGCAATGCAATGACTGATTAAGATGCACCCAACATACACTTATCCACACACTTGAACATATTTGCAGTCAGTACTCACAGAAAGCAGGAAGAGACCAGCAGCAGCCATGGCAGAGAACGAGCCGCTGAATGAGACAGAGAAGCAGGTGAATGGTCGCATCCTGCCCAGCAATGGACACATATCGCCGGCTGTTAGCAATGGCCAGGTGCACCACGCCAATGGCAAGAGCCAGGCGAATGGCAACGGCACTACGAACGGCACACACATCGAGGCGCCCTGCTGTCGAGACATACACGGCAAGGAGCCACCGGATGGCGGTGCACGGGCCTGGCTCGTCATGGTTAGCGCCTTCCTGTGCAACGGCATCATCTTCGGTTTCATCAACACCTACGGAGTGCTGCACTCGCTCTTAAGCGATCGACTGACAGCGTTGGGCGACCCGGAGGCCTCCAGTAAAGCGGGTGAGTCTCAGTCTCTGTGTGGGGGTTGGACCTAGCAATGTGCGGACGTAATCCCTTCACTCAACGAACAGATGGGCCAGCGGCAAATTAATTCTGAATTTATGACAAATTTCTGGCGTTGATTGTAATTATGCAGAAGGAGAGGAGGAGTCGCAAATGAGATTAGATGGGAACTGGACAGTTGTTTTTCAAGCCACTATCTGCTGTACATGCTGTATGAACATTATACGTATTTATGTATATAATGTGCAATATAATTTCTATGGCTTTGATAGCACCCTGAGGGGGTCTTAGCTTTTGATTCGTATTATTCAAGAAACCAAAAAATTGATTTACGTACATTTTGCTTCGTCACAAGGCAAATTTTGATTTGATTT
The DNA here is from genome assembly GCF_008121235.1 of Drosophila subobscura. Lineage (NCBI taxonomy): Eukaryota > Metazoa > Arthropoda > Insecta > Diptera > Drosophilidae > Drosophila > Drosophila subobscura. The sequence continues at coordinate 21,281,809 of NC_048533.1, read as the reverse complement.
GTGAATAATCTTGTGTTGGAATTTTTGGAGCAGCTGCTCGGGCCTTAGACATTCTGTTGGATGGGGAAATATAGGATTATATTTATAGGTATATTTGGTAGGGAATTCATTTGTGGTGTCAATTTTTAAACGGGTAAAAGAATTGTCTTCCAATGTTCTTATGGGTTTGCAGATTTCTGGCACGTTTTCCGATCTGTTAATTCATTTATCACTTCCAAATTTAACGGACATTTCGATTGCTGCTGCGTAAACTTTACCCCCAAAGCACAAACCCTCTTCAAACGCACATCGTGGCGGCTGTTATTGTTGCTTTTGTTGCTGTTTTTTGCTGGGTTCAATAAAACATTGTAGTACGTAGTAGGAATGACGATATAGGAATCCAACGTGCCGACATCAAGTGAATTAAATTGCTAAAAGTTGATTGGATCACAAAGCATTATTCAACACCCGGCGCAGCCCCGGCCCAGGCCCAGGCCCAGGGCGATGTCAAGTGTGTTGGAGTCGGCTAGAGTTGAGTTGCCGCGAGCTGAAGGCAGACAGCAGGGAAAAGCAGCTGGGCCTAGGCCTAGGGCCTAAAGCGGCAATGCGCATGTTTGGATTGGCGGAATGTCGAGCAGAGTTCAAATCGGTTATGAGTGTTTGTCAAGGTTTAGCGGGCGGCCTGCATTACGCATACGCAGCGTGGAGCGCATTGGGGGCACGGACGTTGCCGGACGCCGCTTTTGAAGAGGCGTAGCGCCAGATGCCCGCTGACCGCTGCCCGCTACCCGGTTCTGGGCAGAAGACAAAAGCCGCAAACAAAGACGCCAAACGGCATGCAGCCAAGAGTGGCAAAACAGAGTGCACCCGCCACTGACCCAGTTACTTGGTCGACTGGCGCTGCCAGTGCTGCTACCCATCGAAGCCCAGCAAGTGCCACTGCTTGACAGCGATCCTCCGGCATAGGGCCGGAGCTACAGCAGAAGCAGCGGCTGACTGGCTTTAGTTCCGCAATATGATTAAAACTTGACGTAATCCGAACCTGAGCTCAGCTCTCCGCTGCTCTGCTAGGAGGTGTTGTGTGTGCCATATTTTTGCGACTTTTGTCGCTTTTCAGTCTCGGTCCACTACGTGCAGTCCCTCAGTTTCAATTTGTCAATTATACACTTCTATGGGCACATTGCAAACACACTTAATGTCGGGTGCGGCTCAATAAACTGTATCAGAATTGTCTTCCCAAAGGTCAGGATCAATTAGATATAAATCTATGGCCAGAGCCAATGCAATTCTGCTGCATATTGCGTCAGATTGGGTTGCTAGCTGTTGAAGATGAGGCATCCTAAAAATACTCGAATGTATTTTGGGCTAGTCCTCCCCCTCAGACAATTGCTAGACGCCGGCGACCGGCTGAGATCTCATGTAATCTGTCTTCCGCCTCGGTTGCTTTTTTTTTAGATTTTTTGGCTGCTGCTCAAGAAAGCATTCGTTGGGCTATTATCTAATAATTCTCTACACAGCTTGCTCTCTTTCGCCCACTCTCTGCCACTTTCGCTGGCTCTCAGGCACAATGCCATTGACTAGCTGGCAGCGAGGAGAGAGGAGCTCAGGGTGGCATGCAACAGAACAGCGGCAGCCATCGCCATAGCCACAGCCATCGGTCTGTGGCATTGACATTGACAGTTGCCTTTGTCGAGATACGAGTAGCTGCTGCTTGACTGCGAGAGTGGCAGATTGTACGCAGATACAGTGAATACACGGTTGGAGGAACTTTTGAGAGATTAAAATGGGTTTACTAAGGGAAAACTGTGATGATTGGTTTATCTTTAAAAGTACACTGAAACCTCTGATATATTTCCTCTCTTAATATTTCCTTTTCAACGAGTCTGCACTGTAAGCCGAGTGCCTGGCGTTGCTTTTCTCTCTAGTATTGCTGCCATATCGAATGCTCAATAAATATTTATAAATCCTCTTAAAGTAGGTGAAATTCAATTATAGAATCTGCTCTTAAGACACTGCAATTTTTGGGTATACTTTGGGTACATCTGCACTATGTAGAGAATTTGTATTTGATGTGCCAAACAATTGACACCGCAACTTAATGATTATTTTATATTCCAAGTCGACCGGAACTACAGATAAGCTTTACGCTCAGTACTACGCATGTGGCAAGTGGATTTTCAGTAATTTTTAAATGAACTCAAAACTTGAGCTGGCGATACGAAATTTCCTTGAACTTCAACATGAAGTTATTTACATTTTAGTGTACCTTCAAGTACCTCTTATTAGTTGTACCCCAGTCATGCCAAGCTAATTTGTGCAGTGAGTTTTATGCATTGCCCATCGTGGTGGACTTTGGGACAGCCGCCACTCGTTCGGCTGCTGATGACAATTGCTCATCAGCGTAGTGTGTGGCTTCAGTCAGTTGTGATGGATTATCTCAGCATTAGATCGGCTGCGGATGAAGTGAACAAAGAATTAACCTGATTCTGTCAATCGAATATCAATTTGAGCGGCCAAAGTGGAGCAAACGAAAGTGTTTACCCGATGCCCACAATTTGCTACTCGTCGATGTCTCACCCACTTGTGCGCGCAGAGTTCAGCGGAAAATTATTAAAGAGCGGGCACAAAATTTAAATCTAAGCCCGCAATTGCCACCAACTATGGCCCGATCGAGTTACCGGCAATCATCCACCTGGAAGTGGCAAGCAAATGCCTGGAATTGTAGCCGACTGCCAGACATGTCTTGGCCCGACTCGTTTCACAATTAACCGCACTTGCGTGAGATTCGATTTGTCAAACGAAAGTGGGATCGGGGTCTCAGCCAAAGCGACAGTTGGTCAACAGATCAGTTGGAAATACTCCAGAAATATTAGAGAAATTATTAGCTAGCAAATCCCTTAATCACTTCGCTTCCTTCTTACAGCACTCGTTGGCTCCCTGGCCATTGGCACCACATTCCTCTTCTCAACAGTCGCCGGCTGTCTGACGGACAAGATCGGCCTGCGGCTGACCACCTTCGCGGGCGGAGTTCTCTCGGCGGGTGGCCTGCTGCTGTCCTCGTTCTTCACGGAGAACATCAGCGCCCTGTACTTCAGCTATGGGATCATGTTTGGTCTTGGCGCGGCCCTGGCCTACACGCCCACTCTTGCCATTCTGGGGCACTACTTCAAGCGGTACCTGGGCAAGGTGAGCGGCTTCGTGACAGCGGGCTCCAGCGTCTTTACTGTGATACTGCCGCCCTGCCTGGACAGTATGCTGGGTGGCTATGGCCTGGAGGCAACACTGAGGGTGAGTCAATCCGATCAGAGTTTTCTCTGAGTGAATTTTGAGCTTTAAACTCTCCACAGATTATGAGTCTCATGTCGGCCTTCATCATTGTGTGTTCCTTCGTGTACAAGCCGCTGCATCCGCCGCCGGATCCGCCCAAAAAGAAGCCCGGACGATCGCGCATCAATCTCTTCCTGCGCTCCATTGTCAATGTGGAGATCTGGAAGCGCAAGCGCTTCGTTATTTGGGCTCTGTGCGTACCCCTAGCCCTGTTTGGGTACTTTGTGCCCTACGTCCACATGATGCAGTTCGTGAAGATAACGTTCCCCGGCGAGGATCTCAATCTGCCAGTCATGTGCATTGGCATAACGTCGGGCATTGGGCGCCTGATATTCGGCATCATTGCGGACATGCCCGGCGTGAATCGGATGTATCTGCAGCAGCTGTCGCTGGTGTCCATTGGCTTGGTCACGCTGCTGCTGCCACTGACCAACTCGTATGTGGTTCTCGTCTCCTTCACCCTGGTCATGGGCCTCTTCGATGGCTGCTTCATCTCGCTGCTGGGTCCCATTGCCTACGAGATATGCGGACCCTCGGGTGCCACACAGGCGATTGGCTTTCTGCTGGGACTGAGCTCCATTCCGCTCACCGTGGGACCACCAGTGGCTGGCATGATATTCGACAGCACGGGCTCGTACACGGTTCCTTTTGTATTGGCAGGACTGCCACCGTTGGTGGGCTCCTCGCTGCTGTTCCTCATCAGGTGCGTGAAGGATGACAACAATGCAGCAGCAGCTGCCAGTCCGCTGCGCGTTGCGGCACTGCCCAACGGCGACATTGAGATTGCCAGCAATGGTGAGCATCAATCATTTGCAGGAGTATAAATATATTTAGCCCACCCTTTCGCCAGGCAACAAATCAAGCGCTCCTCTCATGGGTGCGACCACAAACGGAGTTAATGGCGCATCAGCGACGATCCACTGCAATGGACATGTGGAAAATGGAACTGGTTTGTACTCTGCTTCACTTTGCCCACCCAGCGACGACTTCGGTCAGCGCCGGCCTAGTATAACTGCTCGATCTGTCTCGGCCTCGGCTTGCGCTCATTCCCGTAGCTCAATTCATACTAACACTCCTCTGCCCAGCTGCTCGCACACAGCCCTGCTTGGTCCTGGGTCCAGCATGTCCATGTCCATGCCATTGCGGGATGGGACCGATATCAAAAAGCGTCGCTATAACTATTCCGTCTACTAACATCATGCCATTCCCCGCCATTTCATGCATTTCGACTGGTTGTAGATAGTCTCTCACTCGCTTTTGCTTACTCTGCACTGTTCCTTAGGGTTACTAGGTTTTTTTTTTTGCATTCGAATAGCATGACTAAGACTAAGACACGCCACATTAGCACTTCCATTCCCAACCCCCATCCCCACTACCATCCGCACCTTTAGTTGAGTTTTTATTTGCTTTTCAATGCTTTCCTAGATCTTAAGCCTCATCGACCCAGAGCTGCTGTAAATAAATGCTATACGTAAATAACCTTTAGCCAACTCTCTTTGATTACGAACTGTAGAGAAGCCATCGCATGGAGCTTGCACTGCATTTTCACTTTCCACTCACTGACTGACAATTCCTGTGAATCTTTCAGAGAAACTCAACGTTGCCGTCGGATCATCGGCGTCCTAGAGCGCGTCGCTGTCGTCCACTAACTCAAAATTCCACAAAACTCTTTCGAAAAACCAAGAAAAACTTTTGAAAAGTTCTGCCATTTTACAGCTGCAGTCGCGCCTCATTGGAGACAGTGCCTCAGCCAGCGCAAAAACAATGATGGTGTTCATTTTGTAAACTATGTTCTATACTATGTACACCCTTACACACACACATCATATCGGTGGAGAGACTTGTGTACTATATGTACATACATATGTACAGATTCTCGTATCCTTCATACGTGCATACAATATTTAGACTAAGGCAATTCGCAAAATCCAAATAAAACTAATCTTTTAATTTTTAAATAAATGATACACATAAAGTTTTGTCTGTAATATCTTGGTGGGACTCTTAAAGGGGGACTCATCGACAGGAAGGAGGAATTTTCCTCTTAGTTCCCTCCACAACTGAGTTGGATTTTAAAATTCAGTTACTTTCTGGCTAGTACAAATTTGCTACATGTAGATTTAATCTACATGATTTCTGCAGCGCATGTAAACGCAGCAGTGTGGCATCACCATACATGTTTCATTAACTGTTCACAGATGGCGGCACTGTGATGTGTATTGTTCATGTACATAGCATACCATAAACAACGCTCAACAACAAAACTCAAACAGCCAAGCAAAAACTGTAAAAAATTCAAAAAAGATTCGTTCTGAAAGCCGACTACAAGTAATTCATAATTAACTAGCTCTCAACTATTGCACATGGTTCTTTCTGGTTGCCTGGCAGCATACCACACGGACACCAAGCCACACACACCTTCCTGGGCAACCGCTTTATCGATACGTTTCCTTTATTTTGGGTAGCATTGGCAAACAGTTTCGGCGGACAGCGAAACAAAACAGAGCAGGCCCAGTCGGCACAGCTGAAGACACGGCTCAAGCAGGACAAACAGAAGAAACAGCAAAATGGTGAGTTCCATCTGGCAGCTAAATGCTGTTAAGAAATCAGTGCAATGCAAATAGAAGCAACAGCAGCAAGGCAAGCAGTGGATTGGTAGCTGCCCCACGGAAGGGCAGGCAAAGCCCTTGAGCATATAGCACCTTCTCCCGCACCTCAAAGGAAACTTCAACGGCATTTGTATTTAGCCAAATGTGGAGTAGAATAAGGCCAAAATATTAGAAAGTCCCAAAGCCGACGTCGAGCTCAGCTACCGGTTGGCTCATAATGATGCTCAGCTGTGCTGAAAGCAAGCAGTCTGCAGCTGCATTGGACAAGCAGTTCAGCAGCAGATTGACTGCTCGTGGCAAGCAGTTCAGCAAGCATAAGAACCTTCGTAGTTGGTTATTTCTGTTAATTATTACCTTTTCTGCGTTTCTTGCTGAAATTTTTACCTTATATATTGCTTCAATTATTTCACATTAATTTTCAATGTAATTTCTTTTCTTTTTAACAGCCACCAAAGGGGAAAAAGGGGAAGAAGGGCAAGAAGATGCCGGGTGAGTAATTAAATAATTATGTTATTAGTCACACAACATCGCATTATCAACGCTTTATTGATCGACATCCAAGGGAGCACTTGTAATATAAGCTTTCAGCAACTAACTTTCATTCCTTTGGGTAAACCACAGTGCTCATCGATGGCGTGGACACTTCGGCGATGACGCGCGACCAGCTGGAGGCATTCGCCGTGCGCCTCAAAGCGGAGATGGATCGCGAGCGGGAGGAGCGAAACTACTTCCAGCTGGAGAGGGACAAGATTCGCACCTTCTGGGAGATAACACGCCAGCAGCTGGGTGAGTTCGATTATCCATAGATACATTCAGTCAGAAAGCCATAAATTCCATAATCCGTGACCAGATGAGACGCGCTATGAGCTGCAGCAAAAGGACAAGGATATCGAGGCCACGCAGGACCTGTCGGACATCGACAAGAAGCATGTGATGCAGCAGATGAAGCATTTGCAGTTCGAGAATCACAACAAGCTGGGCGAGGTGCGGGCGGAGGCGATGACGCAGCTGAAGCTGGCCCAGGAGCACCACGTCCTGCAGGAGACCGAGCTGCAGAAGGATAAGCGCCAGCTGCGTCGCATCCTGCGCGAACGCATGGAGGTTGGCGAGATGCAGCTGCGCCAGATGGAGACTCACTTCAACGAGAAGCTGCTGTGGGTACGCTTCTTGATCCAGCAATCCTTACTCTCTCTCACTTGAATTGCAGGGACCAGCGACTAACCTTCGAGCGGGAGCGCAAGGACAACGAGATGCTGCACGAGGAGAAGATGATGGAGCAAAAGTCCAAGCTGGATCTGTTCTACAGCACCCAGATGTTCGAGGTGGAGGAGCGCAAGAATCAGCAGATCAGGAACCTGCAGGACCATCACGACGGCGCCTTCAACGACATGAAGAACTACTACAACGACATCACACTCAACAATCTGGCCCTCATTGGCAGCATGAAGGAGCAGCTGGAGCAGCTGCGCAAACAGACCGAACGCAGCGACCGCATCGCCGCGGACACGGCGCTGGAGAACAAGCGCCTCCGAGAGCCACTCGAGCAGGCCAACATCCAGTTGACCGAGTACCGCCGCAAGCTGGAGTTCTACGATCGGGACAAGCAGCAGCTGAGTCGCCTCAAGAGCCGCAACACGAAGCTGGAGAAGAAGGTGAAGGGCCTGACCTGGGAGGCGGAGACCCTGATCCTGCGCAACGATGCGCTCGTCGCCGAGCGGGAGACACTCAAGGAGCGCTTCAACGACGTCATTGTGGAGCTCCAGCAGAAGACGGGCCTGAAGAATGTCCTCCTGGAGCGCAAGATTGCGGCCCTGTTGCGCGAAGACGAGAAGCGCAGCATCATCCTGCACGAGACCATTGCCACGTGTGCGCCCAACTTAGCCGACAAACTAACCAGCCTGGACGAGCGGGTGGGCAATATCGTGGACGAGAAGAACAAAACGATTATTGATCTGCGCTACGAGGTGGCCAAGGCCCGCAAGGCCCACGACGATCTCCTCGAGACATACGAGTGTAAACTCAAGCAGTTCGGTGTGCCATCCGACAACCTGGGCTTCACACCACTCCGGGATCGAGACGATAAACAGCTCTACATATGCGGCCCAGCGGGCATCGTTACGAAAAACAAATAGATGGAGCAGCAGACACGACCCAAGTCCCAATTAAATTCCCTGTTTGAGCCTATATTAGTGTATAAGAAGTATGTAAGTAATAATGTATGTATGTATATGTATGTTTATGCTTATAAAATCCGTATAAACCGTATAAATTGTTCTGGGCAATATCCATTTTTGTTGATCCCTTGTAATCCCTTGTACATATGTACATACTTTGTGGGGTCGGAAACGTTTCCGACAAATACAATATATGTGCCTACTCGAAGAGTATCGGGTATAAAAATGTACGAACTTATTTTTGCGAATTTATTTTCTTTTATTTCTATAAATATTTTCTTTAATGAAATAATAATTTATTTTCATTTATATTTAGTTGTTCTCATTAGTTAGTTGTTCAAAGTCCCCTTAACAAAGCAAAAGAGCTTTCATGGTGTGACATTTGTACCAAAAACTAAGGTGTCGACAACTGGTAAGTACGTCACAAAAATTCCAGTGGCGCCAGGTAAATTGTACTTACACGGCGTTTTCAATCCTCCTTAAATGATGGATTTCACAGTGTTGCCGCTTTAGCTATTTACCCACAGATCAAGAGTTTTTCAATAAATTGTAAAATTGCGGGTAATTTTAGATTTTTTCAAAAATCTACCATTTTTATGCTTTATTCTGTTCTATTTGAAAAGCAAAAGACGGTGGTCGAACTATAATACAAGATATTTTGAGGGTATCTCTGCTACTTAGACTACACCGATACAGCTAGAAGGAGTTATCCTACTTTTAAAACTCGGTTACTTTCTAGCTAGTACAATTTAGCTACATGGTTGCACACAGAGATGTCCTCGACATGATTTCTACATCGCACATAAACGCAACAGTGTGGCAGCACCGCAAATGGTCTATTTACTGTTCACAGATGGCGGCACTGCAGCATCCATTATTCAAATAAGAAACGCGTAGAAAACGTAGGAATTCCTGGCTCCGAAATCCTTAACGAAGGTTGCCAAATATAATATAAATTCAACGAAGGCCCGGAATGTTGGATCAAAATCCTATCGATAATTAGTCGATCCATGCCACCAGGTGCACATGTGCCAAAGTGAGGAATTTAATTATCGAATGGTTTCAAAATCCACCCATCCATCCATTTCTAACTGCAGATATTCGTTTACTATTGACAGATACAATTACAAGAAACGTAAGTACATACGAATACAAATTGTTTAATATCATACATAATTAATTGCATTAAATATACGCATAAGTTAAGGGTAGATCCGTTCCGTGCTGCCACACACGTGATATAAGAGACAAAATCACAAGCAATTTTCCCTTGAAATTTAATACTTCAATTAGGAAAAATCATGCGAAATCATGTTTGTGTTTTCATATCTGTTTTTTTGTTTTGGCAAATTAGATGCGAATGAAAGCGTTCGTAGTCAGTAATTTACAAATTAGGCTAATCGCTGAGCGGTGCGGAGCGGTGCTGCGGGCGGCTATGCGGGCGGCGGCTGCATGTGGGGCAGCATTATCTGCGGGGGTGCTGATGCTGCTGCTGCTGCTGCTGGTGGGGGTGGCTGCTGGTAGAGCAACTTGCCATCCGAGTACCGCATCAGTGTCATCAGCTTAAGCATTCGCAGGTCCTCCTTGTTCTTGTCCTTATCCTTTTCCGAGCCGATGCTGCCCGACGTCTGGGCGCTCGGCACGAGGCGGTGCTGTTGCGGGTGGTGGTGCTGCTGCAGCTGCTGGTGATGATGGTGGGGTCGCAGGGGATCTGCTGACTGGTCGGGTCTTTAAAATACTCAAGTCATTAACATTCTCTAAAAAGCTTTTGTTCGCTGACAATTGTTTCGTGATCTGCACATCCTTCTTGAGCTCCTCCATGTCGCGCTTAAGCTTGGCGCGCCGATTTTGGAACCAAGTGATCACCTAGGGAGATTACAACATTAGTTGTGATCTTATTTCATGTCTGTGCATACTCACCTGTGCATTAGATAGTCCCAATCCTCCAGCTATCTCATCCCGATCCGCTGGCGAGAGATATTTTTGGTATAGGAATCGCTTCTCCAGCTCAAAGATCTGCTGATTGGTGAAGGCTGTGCGGGATTTGCGTTTCTTCTTTGGATTGGAGCGTGTTGCAAAGATGTTCAGCGTTGAGGGATCTGCAACAGCATCAGAATGAGTTCAAGAAGGTGTGATGGCATCATCGTAAATTACGAGTATTCAGCCATCAGTCAACTTTTAATGCGCCTTCGCACAGCTCAGAGATCATAAAACGGGGCACTTTATGGGGCTTTTGGCTCTGCCTCTGCTTCTGCCTCTGCTCTTCTCGTTGAACCTTTCTCCCGCACATCCCCAGACCTAACCATAACCGTTTTGTTGCCTAGTTTTAATGATCGCCTTTTATAATCTCTACGCATCGTTGGCACTTTCGATTCAATCAAGGCAAAGCCCGTGCCTCTCGTGGTTGAAACAATTTCCAAAACACAATTCGATGGAATTCATAATAGACAATAAACAATAACAAATCTTTGCTCGTAAAAACACGGAGAATGGGATTCTCTTCGAGCCTCGCCGACGCCTTTTATTGGCCCGACCAAGCTGAATGATTTCCTCTGTTGTTGCAAGCGATTCGATTGGGGCTTGGATTTTGATTGCCGGTATTTGTTTTTGGCATGTTTAAAGGTAATACGTCCGCTGATTGATGTTTTGGAAAGTACACCGCGGAAATCGCCTCAACCCAGTTGAACCCAGCCCAACCCAACCCAATCCCATTCAAAATTGTTTATTTATCGCGCGTAATTCAATTTTTGCGTCTTGCGGTTGTTGGTCTTTCATGAATGCTCAATATTTATACGCGGGGCGAATGATCTCTCCTCTCTCAGCTAAAGTATCAACGGAAATGGCTGTTCTTTCTCAATTGCCTGGGCATGGGGGAAGGAAGTGGCAGCTGCTCCTTGCATGCCATTAGCCCCTGCAGAGTCAAACTGGAGGCAGCAGCAGCAGCAACTTTGTTGCTGTTAAACATGTCCGACAATTAACAATTAAGACACCCAAAATGTGGTGCTTGAGTCAGCCAAGGACATTCGGGGTACTGGAAGGGGTTGTTTTTGCTCCCCTGCGGTTGAAGTGGAAGCCCAACCCAGAGCCATTTTGATGTGTTTATTGTGAGGTTAGATTATCTGCAGTTGGGTACACGCCCCTTGGCCTGACAGTGCCAGTACTTGAGGGTTGTGCAGCTCCCGGGGCTCGGGGCCAGGAAGCACGCACAATTCCCTACCCTTCAAATGGCTCTTCGAATTGGATGGGTTGTAGTTTATATGTTCAACATCCTATTAAAACTTCAACTTAATAATCCCATGAGTATATTTTAGTGGAATTACTGAGTGGAAACGAGCATTAAAACATTTTGTATCAAGTTCAGAACGAACATTCCGACATTCCCCAAAAGCTGATCAATATCCGCATCACGGCTGATAACGGATCAAGCGATTTCTATAATTAAACCAGAGATCTAAGCCGCGGCCACACATTGCACAGGCCATGCAGCCACGCCTCTAATTAAAAGCCAAGCCAAAGCCAAGTCTTGTCTTGGCCAAAAAACTGCACATGCCTGAGCCTAGTTTAGTGGGTGTGCTTTTGGTCATTTGCTCAGATTTATTAATTATGAAAGTTCCCACTGAGGGGCTGGACCAGGTCGTACATGGGGGCTAATAGCTTAACCCACATGTAGAGGCAGAGGCCGCAGTCGAGGCAGCTGCCGTTGAGGCACTAACAAGTCCGAGTGGCAGCTAGCCAAATGGAGTTGAATAGAGGGACATGTTTGCCGAAAGAATTACGAGCGGAGCACCCACACCAGCAGCAGCAGCAGCAGCAGCAGTCTGCAGCCAACAAACAATGTCATCAGCATAACTAATCATGGTGACAGGCGGCAGGACAGGACAGGGCAGGGCAGGGAGTTGATGGTGACACCAGTCCAACCACCAGCGGACACAGTCAACACAATGGTGTCCAGCGGTGTCCATGGAGCTGGCAGTCTGGCAAGAGGTGAGCATAACTTGTGCCCTGGCAGCGTTGCTAATTGAGACACAAACAAAATGACGTATTGTCCTGACATAAGTTGGTTTGGGTTGGGCTCGCGCTTGTTCTTGGTTTAAATAGGAAGAAATGTGCACTCAAAGAAAATGTGATAAACAGAGGGAATAAGGATATAAGTAGGATAAACTATAATTTCTATCTTTTGTGTCTTTTGAGGTGTTTGCTTTGAGGGAAGTTTCATTTATAACATCCATCATTTCAGATGCATTTTCAGGAGAATTTAGAAATATTTGGATGTGCCCCGACTAACTACGAGTATGTCTGATTAGTGATTAGTGTCTATAGTTTATGTAACAATTGTGAGCACATCCTTTGTAGTTTTTATCAGTGTATTGGTATGCCACGACATGGCGTGCCTTATCGCCAGCTGATCTGATCAGAACAAGACTAGTACCAGTGCGGGCATGTCTATGCCTAATGGTGTGGATGGTAATTAGGCAAATTAGCTGGAACTCTGCTACTGGCAGGCACATAAATTAGCAGCAATTAATTAAATGCTCGCTGCACAAGCCGCTCATCCGCTTGGACACTCTCTCGCGGTACCCATCGAACTCTATTGGAAATCGAGACAGACCACAAAAGTGCTTGGGCCCAGGGCCATTATGTTAATTGAGTCGAGAGCGCGGAGAGCGAGAGAACGATTCAATTAAAGCCAACTCGAAATCAATCAGCTGGGATCAGCCAGCGGGCAGTGGAGAGCAAAGTGGAGCAGTGGTTGCGGTAATGCTAATGTCCAGGCCCTAAGCCCCTCGAGTGCAGGGAGCACAAAAGGGTAGAGAGCGAGAATAAGAGCCAGGGAACGTCATAATAAAAGCCAGCTGAAGCTGAGAGATCAAGATCTTGAGATACAGATACTTTGTGGCTGTGTGGCTGTGCCTGGTGCCGGTGCCTGGTAGCCACCGAGATGCGTATCGCTCGGATAATGCTAATGCTAATGCCCAGAAAATATTTTAACACAAGGTGCCTGCTGTTCACACGCTCTTCAAATGCCGCACATCGCACATCGCACATCGGCTCGAAGTCTTTGAAAGATGAGAGAGAGGCGAGTAGGTAGCCCAGGTCCAAGCCGAGGACCAGAGCCAGAGCCAGAGCCAGGAGCATGACATGTGGAATGTGATTTGGGGTGCCTCGAACGGAAGACTCAATTAGAAGTCTTGGATGGACTTTTGTGTGGGGATTTATGAGCACCAGGAATTTCACATTCACATTTCCAGAGCTTGGGAGTTGGGACTGGCAGCAGGAGCAGTCCCCCGGGCCTGGCTAAATACCTGCCAATAGCTTTATAAGTTTGCCGCCACCACAAAATTATGACAAACCGCTGCCGACAAAGACAGACGCGACCTTCGAATGCAAAAGAGTCCGCTACACCCCCGGGGCGGGAAGAGTTTTTGGCCATAAGCGCTAATTACATGCCGCTGGAGAGGCAAGACCTGGGGGGAGGGAAGACCACAAATTGCGTTGTCCAGAAGCTCGAAAGCGTAATCAAAAACTAATTTTAATCCTGTTTGGGGCCACGCTGATGAGGATCAGATTAAGGCTCACTCCACCCCGAGAACGAAAATGAAAACGAAAATGCAGAGAGGGTCTCGGGTCTGGGATCCGATCGGATCAGATCTTTTTAGCGGTGGGTCCAAGTTAATTTATTCTAAATGGCTTTTTGAAATCCCCGCAAACAACACCAGACAAATTTACTTATGACGCTGGCAGAGACGTCGCTTCCCCAAAAAAAACGTAACCACAAAAATTCCAGCACAGTCCGACTCGAATCGAGATGATGATTCAGAGCGGATCAAAGTCGATGGCGGTCCCAGGCCCTGCATATTTGTTTCTCACTTTGGCGTGTCTGCGTGTTGTTAGCAATGAAATTGATGAGTTCGAGCAGGTTATAAAATCCGATACCTTTTGGCTACCCTTTGTTTGCAGCGCTGCCTCCTTTATTATTATTATTGCTGCTGCGCTATGCTGTTGCTGTTGCAGTTGCTGCTGGAGCTACGAAAGCCGAAATACAATAACACAAATTAATATAAGAAGATGAGACAAATTTAGCCGCCGACAAAGTGATCTTCGCCTCGCTCTGCCTTGAGAAAGAGATTCCCTTGCCCATTCCCAGTCCCAACCCAGCTGCAGCGCCGCGCAGCTCTCCATAACGAGAAAGTTATAAATTTTGGTATTTTCTTTTCGATATGGATGCTGGAGCTGAGGCTCAGCTCCTCCATCGACTGGTGGGGTCTTCGAGCGTCTGCTCTGCGGTTCGGTGACTGTCATTGTTGGCTGCTTGTTTACACGCTCGTAATGCGTCCAATAACTTTTTGTATTTTGTTGTCATTTGTGCCGCCCCGGAGCTGGGCTCGCGGGGTATGCCAGGTAGCTGGCTCTGCCGCGGAGTAAAGTTATTTTAATCTCAAAATGGAAGCAGCTTGGGTAGCTGCTGAGGGGCTTAGCTTGAAGTGGAAAGTGGAGTACTTAATGAAATATTTATGGAATAAATCCTTGAAGGGGAAATCTTCGCTAAGAAAAATCAAATTGTAAAGGGAAATACACTGAGAACTGCTCTTGGCACCAGGAACTTTCTCTGTGTCCGAACTACTTCATATTTATGCTCCCCTTTTGGCCCCAGGTGTAAACCTTAAACATTGCCCCTGTCCCTTGTCCAGCGTAAATGTTCCGTTCATGTTGGCCCGCAGCTATTTTGATTGCGGCATTACGACATTACATCTTGTAAACATGAGCCAATAATTTCGGTGTGCCCTGTCCTGGCAATTTGCGTTGCCGAAGAACATGTCAACGGCCCGGGGCTGTAATCAGAGATGTTGTCGTAGCCAACCCATTGTCGGGTTAATTTCTTCATACGCATGCATCGGGCATCGGGCATTGGGTAGGGGTACGGGTACGGGTACGATCGATACGTTTGGCGGCGACTTTCTTCTTCGATTTTGGGCACAGCCCACTGACATGCGTCCGGTGGGGATGGCACCTCAGGCAGGCTCAGTGAGAGGGAGAGTCAGAGGTAAACCAACAAACCGTTTGCGCACGATGTTCACTCACTTTAGATGGCAGTCGAAAAAGGCAAAGATTCGTTTACAGATTCAGTTGCAGATTCATTAGCTGGCGACTTTCACATGCACAAACTCTTTGGGCGACCCTCGATGGTGTATTTTGATTGATTTTAATGGATGGCAAATCAATTGCAAAGCGCCGAAAACGTGGTCATCCTTAATTCAATAATGAACACGTAAAGTCCAGGCCCGGGCCCAGGCCGCGGCTGCACTTGGCCATGCTGCGGCCACACACCGATCCGCCCCCTCCCAGCCCACCTACCCACCACCAGCAGCAGCAGCACAATCTTTCCCCAATCCTGGACAACACATGATTCACGATCAGTCCGTTGCGCATGCGCCGCTGAGAGAAGAGCAGAGAGAAGAAGGAGACGCGATGTCCGCGGCGGCGGCATTGGGACAAAGCGTCGGCGCTCTTTGATCAACACATATAAAATACTATGGCCACGCCCTTTAAAAGGTAGATTAAACGAGATGGCGCTCGGGCAGTGGGCAAACGTATACTTAAACTTAACGTAACGTAAAGAGCAATGAAGTCAGTCAGTGCAAGAGTCGAACGAGGAGAGGATGCAGAGGATGCAGAGACCCCA
This sequence comes from Drosophila subobscura, assembly GCF_008121235.1. Classification (NCBI taxonomy): domain Eukaryota; kingdom Metazoa; phylum Arthropoda; class Insecta; order Diptera; family Drosophilidae; genus Drosophila; species Drosophila subobscura. Next base: position 21,266,039 of record NC_048533.1, on the reverse strand, counting down.
TCACGATGGGGCCACAGACGGATATCCAGAGAGAGAGAGAGGCAGACAGAGCGGGTTGGAGGCTGCAGACGGTAGACGGTAGACGACTGGGATGTCTGCAAGAGGCACGGCACGTTTGGCTGCATCCCGAGGCGCACTGGACAGGCTCTGGGTCTGGGTCTGGGTCTGGACAGTGGAGCAAGCACAAAGGATAAAGTTTTTGGGCAGCAACTGAGAGAGAAAGAGCAGAAATGGAAGACTTGGCACCACTGTGCGAGCATCGTTTGGTCTGTGCGAAATAATAAAAATTACCAAGCATTGCAATTTGGACGGTGAGCAGTCGATGAAGCTGCTCAGCTGCCTCCCCCCTGCCCGCCTCCTCCGCTGATTGCAATGCACTTGGCACTGCCCTCCCCTGCTGCACTCTACTACATCATTTTTATGTTTGCATGCCCTTTAAGCTCTCCAAATCTGGTCCAGGCTGGCAGTTGGGCCTGGGCGGCAGCATTTGGCGGCGTTGTTAAGTGAAAATCTGAGTTTGCAATCGCTAACATCAGCTAACAATGGTCATCATCATTAAAAGGCGATCAAAGGCAGCGACGGAGGTTCTGGTCTGGTCCTGTGCGCACTGATTGAGTGACCTTCCCCCCCAACTACAACTCCATCTCCATCTCCATGTCCAACTCCATCTACAGCTCCATATCCATCTCTACTGCTGCTGCTGCTGCCGCTGCTGCTGCAATGTAGGCCAAACGGAGGCTGGACCGAGGCATGGGATGAGTTGGCTCTCTTAATGTCTTTATAAGTAGCATGTATTCCATGTTAGTTGGTGGGGGCCATAAGAAAAATGCGCTGTAATCAAAACCGTTTAAAAAACTACAAACTAATTGAGTTAGAAGTTCGTGGGGGCTTTGAACTGGCCGCTAGATCAAAAGGCGCCGCCACCATATTGGTGGCACAACAAAGAGCGTTGACAACAGCCTGCATGTAAAGCCAACAATGCCCCAAGCAGCAACTAGATGAATGGAATGGATAGCCACTGATGATGCTGATGCTGATGCTGATGATGATGCGCCACTGATGATAATGATTATCAGCAATGGTGATTGGATCGGCGTTGAGCGAGCCGCTAAAAATGCCGCCGGAGACATTGTACGTTAGTTTTGACAACTCAGCGAAACCCGATGCGGCGGCTACACAAGAAAAACACCGAGGAGCAGCTTCAGCGGCGGCGGCAGCACACCATAAAAAAGAATTAGTTAAAAATCAAATCAATATTTGATGGGTTTATACAAATATGAATATGTGATGGAAAAATTATAGAAACATTTTTTTGTGGCGCATATGCGAAAGTGTTGAAATGAAAACGTTTTGCTCAGAAATACCAGACGGCATTTTTATTCAAATATTCTCAAAAAGTTGTTTGGGATGCGACTTTATCAGCATGGCAAATAAAGTAGCGCTTTAGGGGATTTTTAGAGTATTATTTAACGATTTTTGTATGTGTTTTTTATGTCAAATCCTCTCAAAGTGCGCTGGGAAATTCCTCTTCATGTTTATGTTTCAAATTTCCCTCCCTGCCTGCTCCAACTATGACTTACAACTGCCATAAATGTGCTTGATATTATGACAAGCTGTCATAAATTACAAATTAATGTAATAAGGCAAGGGCAGTGCCTAAGCTGCAGCCAGTCTGCTCGGGGGTTGCCCTCATTCAATGACTTCCTCAACAAGAGAGCCAGGACCCTGGGCAATCTAAGGCTCGCTGCAGGTAGCTGCTGCACTGGTCTCAGGGTCGTGCGATCGATCGTGGCCATCTCGATCTGGGATTCGATCTCGATGCTCATCGATTGTCTGTGGCTAAGGTTCTGGCTGCGCGGTCGCTTGGTGTATCTTCAGGTGCCGGCATTGCCACCGCATTGACTTGCCTACCTTACACCTCGGAGAAACGAAGATCAAAGACGGCGAAGCCGACTTAATAACATAAATTAATCTTCTCATTGTTGGGCACAGGGAAAGGGAGAGCATATGGAGAGGGAGAGCGGAAGAGAGGGGCACATGCGTGCCAAAAAACTGTTGCAAGAACAGAGCAACAACACGCTATGCTAATCCGTTTGTGGCCCTAACCAGGCACTGTTAACGCACAAAGCTAAAACGGCATTTAATTCGGACTTGGCTTCGCTTTTGATTTCATTCATTATTTTGAACAGAGATAGAGAGGGCCAGCTATCAGCTTCGAGCAAAGCAAATCAGTTGCCAAAGATGTTGTTGTTGTTGTTCCTAACATGAGATCAAAGTAAACATGCCGCCGGCCAACACTGCCCAAAAGGAGCTGGCAGACAGCGTTGCTTACTGAAGCGGGGGGAGCGACGATGACGGAGTCTAAGACGTGGCAAATATGTAGACGACGATTTTGATCGAAAAGCAAGGCAGGCAGCAGCAACAGCAACAGCATTAAGTATTTGAAATGACTTTCCGGTAGGGGCAGAGGCTGCTTCATGAGTGGAAAACGAAACGAGCGCAGCAAATTAGCTAATCAACGCCCATTAGGCAGTAAGGTATTGGAATTTATGATAAATTTCCGTTAATGCGGCACAAGCAGGCAGGCAGGCAGGCAGGCAGGCAGGCAGGCAGCACGAGAAGAACTCACAATTCAGAAACAAGTTAATTTTGCAGTTAGCCCCGATCTTCCACCGTACATGCCCGCTGCTGAAATCGAACTGGAAACCCCATTCTATGGCGCTGTGATAAAGCAGGCAACTTTATAACTCCGCGCACGCAGCAGGACGACCAACAAGTGCATCTCTCATCGTGCGAGGCTTTGTGTCGCGGGGAGCGTATGTTAATAATACATAATTTTCTTGTAAAACAACAAACCGCTGCGCATCGTTATCGTTATCGTTATCATTATGGTGCATTTTTATGTGCGCATTCATGTTGAATGCCAGGCATTGGTCGGCACACGGCACACGGCAGTTGGCAGCTTGTAGTCGGGGCGACAACGACAACGACAATATCATTTTATTTATGTTTATCGATATGGCCGAGCAGATAAGCAGCTTTATGCTTTTGGGAGCAGCCAGCAGCCAGTCGCAGGAAATATTAAGAGCTGCGCTCGTAGGTTTTGTTTTTAGTGAGCGCCGTAAAATGAAAGTTCACTGCCGGTTGCCGGTTGCCGATTGCCGCTGTTTTTGTGAAGGTGGAAACAAGTCGTTTGGTTACCCGTTGAGTGGTGCCAAAAGGTGGAATAAGCCGCAGTTGCATTGGTTGCAGTTACACTTGGAATCAGCCAATGGGTTAATTGTGGATAACCCAGTAATCAGTTAAAGGTTTGACTTAGAGAAAGGTTTGACAAGGATTCCAAATTCAAATTTTAAATGAAAAGTATTTGTATTTGCTGAGATCTATTTGCACACATTCTAATCAGCATTTATGTGCACTGAAAATGCAGTTTTGTGCCTCCTCCCATCAGCGCTTATTGCATCCTCCTCTGGCTTGGCTGAGGCCCGAGAACAAGTTCTGTTTTTATAAGCGCTCCATGCCATTAGCCATAACAAGCGACCATTTGCATGGCGTGGCGCTTTTGAGTTGCGTTCGTGCCATGAGGGCCATTTAAAAACATTTTGCATGTTGCACCGAAAAAACTAGTCACGGCTGGGGTGTATAATTACTGCGACAGGCCGTTGGCATGACAAATAAACTGCAAGCGAGACCATAAATTAAAGTATCAGAATGCGTGTGAGCGGCGAGGGGTAGGTGGCTGAGGGGAAGCCCCAAGAGTGAGGAATGGTGAACGGGATTGAAAATTGTCGGATGGGGGCGAAGGCGGGTGTCAACGGTGGCGGCTTAACGGCAATGGCCACCTGACGACAAGTCTGAGCCAATTGTTAAGCCGTTGATATATGCCAGCTCGTGTACAATGTACGAAGTTATGTAAAAATGTATGTAAATATGTAACTGCAGGTGTGCGTGTGTGCTTGAGTGCATGTGCTTGCTGTGGGCGTGTCACGCATTTTGACTCTGTAATTGCAACGAGAGCCAAGGAGGCGGCAGACAAATAAAATAAATTAACAATGAAAAATGTGCAGGGCACACGAAAATGAAATGCAAAATTGTATACAACCTGGGAATGTTATAATTATAACTAAAAAGAAAGCTTATTAATTATGAAAAATTAAAGTACATAACTGATGATTACGTAGATACATAGATGGTTTAAATTATAAGATTTTTATACAACAAATATTTATACAAATTGGAAGATTCTTCACCGAGTTTCCATACAGAAAACTAACAAAAAATTTAAGTAAACACTGAAATAAATTGGCAAACGATTGATATTACCAGTTTAAGCATTCCTAGCACAAAATTCTGCCTACCAATTCCTTGACAACCTCCAACTACCACAAAGGCAAGAGCATTCGTGCAATAATTGGCTTCTTTCAATGCTATTTTATTTGTGATCGCAGCTGTGGCGGCGGCGTCGTCGCAAACAATGCACAGATTTATTTAATTACTCGCGACACACACACACACACACACACGAGATGCCAAAACGTGCAACACACTCAAACCGCCACGCTGTGGCACAGTTATAATACAAAATTTACGCACAAATATGTAAAAAAGCGACGACGCCGAATGCGTCGCTCTTGGAATTTATTTAATTAAATCTACGCCCCGTCGGCAGCCGCCTTGGCTGGCTGTGGCACAGCCCCTCTCATCCTGAGAGCCACCAGATGCGCATAAATTTAGCACTTTATGGATTGGCGCAGTGGCAGCCGCAGGCGCAGTCCGCTCAGGCATCCATTACGCATACGCGGCGTTGAGCGGCTGTGCGGCCGTGCCCCCAAGAAAAGCGCAGCAGCAAAGCCCCGCTAAAAATTATGTCCGATGACAATTTCGTTGGCGTTTACAAATGTGCCTGCACCCAAAGAGGCAAAGAGGAGAAGGAGGAGGACTCATTGCCAGCGGTCACTGTCAGACGCAACCGTTGCGAAATGTTCCAATTGAATTGGCATAAAAATGCTGTCATTCTGGCAGCGGAGTAGCATGCGAATGGCACTCGTTCAGAGACTGGAAATGGGTCTAGCTTAAAGCATATCTGATGGTGTGTGCACGGAGTGACCGTTAACACTGATTAACAGAGCGGAAAAGAGGAGCTTGAGGAATGTTTAGGGCATTTTTTTGATGGATTTTGATACTCAGAGATTGGGTGGATGGATCGAGAGAAAGGCTACATAAAATTAATATTTATAAATAATTATTTTATGTTTGAAAACGCGCATTATTCATTCACATTTACATATATAGGGTTTTACTTCTACTCGAACAGGAAAAAGCATCTGTTTTTCCTCCTTCTGTATGCTGAAGATATTTAGGGTATTTCGAAGGTGTTCACGCATTACCCACCAGCGTTCAAGTCCCACGCCTCGCTGCTGAAGCAGAATTTATGAAGAATTCATGTTATTTCCTACGTATTTCACACACAAACATGAAGACATTCATTCAAGTTGATTCGATACACTCACACACATGCGTTCAGAGGTGTTTCTGTGTGTGTGTCTGTCAAAACTTGTTACGTGGGACGACTATTTTTGGCCAATTTATGGCGTGTGGCACCTTCGAATTGGGTTACCAATTGATTTCATGTTACCGATCTTGCGCTCGTACCTTTGAGGAGATATGTATGCATATATGTACATGTTTTATGTACATACATATATTTATGAAGAAGTGCTGAAAGTGATAGCCCTGCCATAAAGACTGTAGCGCTAATGCTGAGGCAGAAGCAAAAGGAATTGTGGACTCCTTTTGTTGCTGCTGCCGCCAGCTGCCTGTTGCCTGCGCGCTCTTAAGTGGCCTGGCCTTTGTCCAGCGACCATCAACAACAGTCGGAGACTCTGTACAGACATTGTAGCTGTAGCTGGCTCGGTGCCTGTGGCTGGTTGCTGTTGACTGTTGACTGGTGCCAACAAAGGGGCATAGTTAAGCATAATTTAATAGATACGCGGCTCGGGCTTTGCAATCTCTTTATGGTTGACACTATTGTCTAGGCCGGGCTGCTGTCATAAGTTGATGAATGCATTATTATTATTGTTATTTTTGCTGCTGCCGTGGCCCGTACTTTGTTGGGGCCTTTTGTTGAAAAGCGTTAATTGAGTGTTGCGAATGTGCAACGGCAATTGAAATTGTTTATGACTTGCAGTTGCTCGCTGTCTGCCGTTGCTCAGGTTCAATAATGTAATGCAACTGGGAGTGCAACTGCCGCTAATGCACTTCTCACAGAACTGGCACTTGGCTAATCAGCGCCCAGACTCGTATTATCTAACGCATGTCCTAGACAAAGTCAAAGGATACCGCTGCTGCGTGTACTTGACAAAACACTTTAGCCTTCCATTTGTGAGACTGCCGTAATTATGCTTTATTAAGATGCAATTTTCATTACGGGAATGGACTGGAGGCTGAGACTCCGAGCTCCCAGAGATCCACTTGAACCTCAACTGGCTGGCGAGCACTTGACGGCGACGGCACAGCGCAGCCTCAGAGAAATTTTCGTTTCTTTTCTGATATTTAGTGGATTTTAATTGCCGTAATTAGCGAGAACTGCTGGCTGGAAAGATATTCAAGTGCATTCTGAAGTGACGTCTCCTGCCGGCGCTCATCTGCGGCCGTAGATTCTGAATTCTTCTGGCTGTTTGTCTTCTGGCGCTACCAATATGGCCGCCCAAAGACGGAAGCAATCGTGGGCCAGAGATAGGCCATAAATTAACACCAAACCGAATAATGAAAAGTGCCGATCCATATCGGGATCCACACATGTTTTATGTGAGCAGCAGCCAGCTGATAGAATCGATCCGAGTCAGGATACTGGCCACATTAAAATCAATTAAAGCGCCAGACATTGATGGACGTGGTCCGGAGAGGGGAGTTGAACTGGAACTGGAACTGAAGCTGTAACTGACAATCCTCTGATGCCGATCTTCGTGTGGCATCTTAATGAGCTGCCTGCCCGTTTCCCCTGATTGCCAGCTAATCATTTAGTGCGAGTTTGTCATTAACATTTATGGCCATTTAAATGCTTGACTCGTAATTTGAAAAGGTGTTGGCCTGCCTTCATTACAGAAATGTTTTGCATTGTAAACGATTCCAATAATGGGTTGACATTAACTTTGAAAGCAGCTCGGGCAAGCTACAATATGAAATCCAAAGAGTATCTCCCTTTCGGTTAAGTCTGAAATGTCGAATGCCAATTGCCGATTGCAGTTGAACTTGACTGGTTGACAGTCAATTAATTAATCGAAAAACTGCCGAAATTCCGTGGCTGTCAGCCGGCAGACATGTCCGTGAAATGATAAACTTCCCAAACCCAAACACCCGAGTGCCACTTGAGCAACCCTTGCTGCACCTTCCGCTCTTCGCTTTTTATTTTTGCTGTGTTTTTTGCTTGGCCTTTTGTTAGCTGGCCAGGCAGGCCCCCCCTGGCATTTATGTTTAACACTTTAATTGTGATTACAAGCTGCAATCAAACTGCAACAAAAACCAAAATGAAAAAGGAAAACGAGTACAAAAAAAATAAAGGTGGGTTCGAGGCTTTTTGACTGACTGACTAACTGACTGGCAACCCCAGCCAGCGGCGGCTCTGGCTCTGGCTTTGGCTCAGACTTTGGCTTATGCATGTTTAAGCAGCAATAACAACAACAACAACAATGCTGTGCAAACTACAACAAGAAAGCGCGTCATGTCGCTGGCTTTATTAAATTACTTGTCAAAAGTGCATACACGAGCAGCAAAGCCCGAGCCTCGCAGGAGGAAGAAGGCGTTCCAATGTCGGCGGACATGAAACAGCCCCAGCACACACATACACTGAGGCAACTCATCTGCATATATGTACATACATACATACATATGTACATATGTACATATATTTGTGCGTACATCGCACAACGCCTTTCGTTGGCATAACGAGGCTTGTCACAACAATTCTGCACTGCAAAAAGGCAACAAAAAAGGGAAAACAACTGAAAATGAAACACAAATGCAATGCAATGAAAAAGAAAATCAATTATGTGAATTTACATTTTCCTTTTGCTTTCGTTGTGTGTGTTGTCTTCTCCCCGTCTGTCCTCTCTCGGTTTGCCTTCACCCACTGCCATCCATGCCATCCATGCCAGGGGGATTAATTAATCTTGTCAACGATTGCAAGTCATTTGCCGGGGCAACAGCAGCAGCAAACATCTCAAATAGTCAAATTAATTTACTTCACACTTTAATAAACGATTAAACAAATACACGGGCAAACGCAGAGACACAGATAGCCACACAGAGGGCTGACGGAGATGAGGTCGCAACTTGGGGTTGTTGCACGATGAAGGTGTTAAATGTTTTGTTGACATTGCCAACGGCAGAAGGAGCAGCAGCAGCAGCAACAGCAACAACATCCATTTCCCATTCTTATGCGGGAAGCAATTCGGGGGAAAGAAGGAAGAAAGGAAAAACATTTTTCACAGCTTCCCCTCGATTTTAGCGTGAAGTTTGTCGTTCGTTCGCTGCTTTATTGCGGTGACTGTTGGTGTTTGGTGGTTGTTGGCTCTCAGTCGAGTTGCGTGTAAACAGTCCAACATCCACAACAATCACAGCAACAACAAATGTTCTTCCGAATCACTGAATTCCCCCTTTTGCTGCTGCTTCGAATTTGTTATGCCTTTCCTCTGCTGTTTGGTTAATCTCTCGAATATGTTCCAATGAATGGGTGGAATATGGGATGAATGTTCTTTGATGTACAATGACAATGCGGGGGGAGTGACGAATGGCAGGGCAGGGGCGGTAGTGCGTGAAAATGACTTACTACACTAATTAGAGTAAGTCAATCGTCGGGAAGGAAATGATTTTTATGGCATTTCGATTTAGAAACGAAATTGCCGGCAAGTAAATGTTTTTATTGAAAATCAAAAGTGATACAAGGAAGGAGGAAATGCATAAACATACATAGATGCGATGGACTATATTTAAAGGTATTTTCGAGTATTTTTGTAGTATTTTTGGTATTTTTTAGTATTTTCTTGGTATCTTTTTAGTATTTCTTGAGTATTTTCAGTAGAAAAAGTTAAAAAGAAGGACTAACGTTTCTGTATGGAATATACATAAGTAACTTAATTTCCTTTCACTCAGCACATGTCCTGGCACACTTCATTAAAAACAAAACCCATAAAATGCTTTTACTCACACGAGTACCCTCATAAGTGCCTTCCAATATCCTTTATAATATCTTCCATCTATTCCTGTAACTTATCAAGATCGCCAACACTCAATATTTTAACCATCAGACATTAACCATTAGCCATGCTTCAATTTTGGAACATCTTTTAGCTGGAATCTGGAATGAAGCAGCCCGATGACGAGCCAGAACGAATTCACTTTTGCATCACAATGCATCAAACGATACTTGGAGATCGTCAAGAGTGAAGTGCAGACATCAGACATCGGCGGCACCTGTCGGCGCAGCGAATGGCCAAAAAAAAGGGAGCACCTTGTCTGGGGAGGGTTACACCTGGAGCAGGGGGACGCTGCCTGCCCCTGGCTTGCACTCGCATTAATGTCGCCTGATCCGTAGCTGTGAATAATTAGCCCATCCGCTGGGACTGGGCACTCCCCTCCTCCCCCGGCAAGCTGCAGACGCTCTTCATTCCTCTCTCAATTCCTAGCTGCCTGCTCGTTTGTTCGGCATCGCTGCTAATGATTTGAATGCTTTAATTTATGCTGCATTTTCAAACATTTATCATCAAAAGACTCCTGCCATATAAATATGATTTGTCGCTGTGCATTTTGCGATTATCTTAGTTACACAGATACTTGGATGCAGCCGCTTCCCTTGTCTACCGTTGCTCTGAGATCCGAGATCCACTGCTGGCCAACACCTCGTCGGCAGAGAACGGGTTTTGCCAGTCCAGGCGCCAGCTGACCCATATAATTCTGCACACTGCGCCACCCGATAGCGAACCGGGCAGCTGGAAAAGCTGCCAGCCGAGGAAATGCGTTTTCCACCGCTCTCCCCACTTGACTCCAGCCACGGCCTCTCTGCATTCCTGTGGCAGTAGTCCGCTGGGCTGTCTGTGAACGCATCAATCTCTCGCTCGCGCTCGGGCACTGCATTTCCTGGCCATGTCTCTGGCCTTGTCTGGCCCCGCGGGGTCACGCGGGGAGTGCTCTTTTGGGGGCATTGGGGGCCAGGCAGAAAATGCGTTTTTAAATGGCTTTTTATGCGTGGCGCGGGCTTTTGATGTTCGACACATGCCGAAAATTCACAGCTCTGGCGGTCGCTCGGGCCAGTGATTAATGTTTGGCAGAAACGCGAATACAAATGAGAATGCGAATACGAATGCGCTTTTAAGAACTTTGACAAGGTCCTGGACTCAACCACGGTTCTGGTTCTTCCCCATTTTTGTTAACCGAAAAAAACATTTGTTTTGGCTTTGGGCTTCCTTTTTGGTAACAGTTGGACTTGGTCTTAGTTTGGGCCTCCCATATGGCTCTGATAAAGTTATTACCCAAAATGCAGTTCTCACACACTCTCTCCGCTCTCAGATGCTGCTTCTCTCCATTGCTAATTCTCTCATTTGCTGTCTCTTGTGCAACTGTCGATGCTTGATTTTCGCTTGTCTTTATGATCGGCTTGCTGGCTTTGATCTTGACGCCGCTACCCCGTTCAGTGTCCAGTTCCCTGCTCACCGTTCCCTGTTCCTGGCCAAGTCAAGTTCCCTCCATTCTGGAGTCGCGCGGGCAATGGGAAGAGAAGAAAAATGCAACTCGAGCTCAATTAGTGCTCATCAAAAGCGTGCAGGTAACACCTTCAGTGCGTTGCTTTTGCACACCTCTTCTGCCAGGTATCTGTGTGTGTATCTGTGTATCATTCGTGTGTTTGTGTGTGTGTGCTGTTGCCTGTGTTGGCCTCTTAGCAAAAGGCGTCACTTGTTCTGTTTCTTGTCTTCCAACCCGGACCCTCGGCTCGGTATGCAATTTGCTCCGAGGGTCTCCTCTCCACTGATGGACCACCCGTGCTCGTATGCTCCTCTGCTCGTCTGCTCGTCTGCTGGTAGTGTGCCGCCCTCGGGGATTGCCAGTCCCTCAGTCCGTTCAGTGAAAGCAAATCAGGCAGTTATCCATTTTTGAAAGCTAACCGAAAACTGCCGCCACGCAAGTCTCATTTCTGTGTGTAGTTTTCCCGGGCTCATATTAATGCTAATGCCAATGCTTTATGGCTAGTCGACACGCAAACCCAACTCATATTTCTCTGCCACTTTTACTATGGCAAATTATAATTTTTAATAAATTATTTGAGGCGCAACCGTTAATTAGAGAATTTATGCGAGCGCCACACAAGTCTTGTCAACCAGAATCCCCGCTTCTAGGCATCATTTTTTTTCCCCCAATATTTTATGCGCCCCAACCCCACACGAAACCCCACCGAATAGATGCCGCAATTTGTGCCCGCAGTCATTTTCTCAATTTTATTGAGGCAACGAGTCTCCTCGCTGTGTCTATAAAGTATTTATTTAATTTGTAGACTCGTATGTCCACTCGTTTATGAATATTCTTGAGCATTCGCGCGGCTTTAATGTCATTAGCGAATTTCGTTGAAACTTTTGTGGCTGTGCGGAGCTGAGCTATTAATCATTTGAAATGAATTTTTTATTTTATTTTACACTTCGGCTGGTTTCTTTTTGCTTGCTTGATTTATGTTTTTAGCCAGACTTCACTGCTTGTTGACTCTAGCATTGCGGTTTTGATCTATTGAATGACTTTCATGGGAAACATTTAAAATGAATGAAATTGCTAAAGCAAAAGCAAAAAGCAGTTGTTCGTCCAGCAGAAAAACTTGTATATTGTTTAGGGAATGTAATTGATGTTTTATAGAAATATAGTAAGATAAAGCTTAAAGTTATTACGCTCGAGGAGAGGGAGCTATTAGGATGGAATAGACAGAATTTTACATATATGTATCTTCCATGGGAATTTCTACTTTTAAGGGAACCCAAAGCAATCCTCGAACTAGAAATTATACTCATTTTTTGCGCTTAAGAGTACTTCCTTGTAACTATTAAAATCTACTTTATAATCAACACAATCTATACACAATTCAATGTGGAACATTTTCAATTATCCGCACAACTTTGGTGTCGTGATTTCAGCTACACACCAATTCCATTTGTCCTATCGTTGGATTAGATTTTTAATACCCAACAATCTCTGGGCAAATATTTAAACAACAATTACTGGCCAAGTGGTCACTAATGTGACAGATAGAATCTATCCAGCGCAGCAGGAACTATATATATAGAGGCGTGGCAGAAAGTCAGGGCACGCCATTTGAAATGCCATGTCAGATGGAAGAACCAAAGAAATTACTGTATATTATATATGTATGTATATATGTATCTATATTATATATGTTTATGGACCCGGTATGGATCGACTGATTTGGCGTGACTGCAAATTGCCTTCTAACAACTGGCTTATTGTGGGGGTTCGTGGGTTCCATTTGCATGGCAGTTAGCACACGACCTGCTACACATTTCCCCCATTACGATTCCCAATTATATTTATAATTTATGCTTAATCTTGCATTTATTTATAATTTTGAACCCCTGCTCAATCCAAATTAAGTATACGTCTAGTTGAACTAATTAGTTTTGACTTTGTGGCGTTTTCTTTGGCTGAAAGCCACCTCACACCCGGACCAGACTAGACCACGCCCCAACCCGCGACCCCCAGACCCGCATGTTGTAAAATGTTTACACTGCTATCTGTCAAATCAACTGTCAACCCAAAAGAGCCAGCCATCATCATTGTAGTCGCTGTCTCTCTCTCTCTCTCACTCTGTTTAGTTGTTTTTGTTTTGTGGTGCGTTTTGTGGTTCATGCTCTGCTGCGCCCCAGTCTTTGGCTGCCATTGCCGCTGCCTTTTGTCAAGTGGGAAAAGTTTCAGTAATTAAATTGTAATTAGGGATGCATCCGCCGCCTTTCCTGCTACTTTGTGCCGTTTGTGCGTTCAATAATGCGACTGTCTCTGCCAATTGTCTTGGCGTTTCATCAGCCAGCAGCAGCAGGAGAAGCGGCAGCCCGTGCTGATCACCACCACCATCCGTAGGTCTATGATTTAGGTCCGCTGCCGCCCATTCGGCCCATTACAATTATGGAGATACACTTCGAAGGGGGATGTTTGATGGAATGTATCAGCTGTCTGTACATTGGTTGAAAGATATTTCCCTGCACCAAAAGATTTTTTCTAGAGACACTTAATAAGGGAAAACTCTCTTGGAATCTGCCCAATAAAGACACAAAACTTAATGTCTGGTCTGCCATTTTCATAAAAGAGTATTCCTCATTCGGCTCTACTTCTTCATGCCGCTTCTTTGTGCCCCACTGTTGCACTATGTATGTAATTGACGAGACCTAACGACAGGTCCATTGTTCAAATGGATACAACTTTTCAGCCATTTTCATTGTAATTATTTAGTCTACGAGTACGAGTGCTGCGTACAGTGTATGTCTGCCTGGGTCTTTGCCATATCTGCTGGCAATCGTCATGAGGTTGGGGCAGTGAGTGTTGGGGTACAGTGGGGCACTGAGGAATGGGGCTGGGTTGGGGTTGTCGTTGCTCCTAATTACCAGACGGAAGTGCCTCAGATCATTCCCTCAACGCGCAACGGGCTTCAGGCCGGTTACGGCTTTTGATCAATATCGCAATTTGCAATTGCAAAAGAATGGGACACAGAGGATAAGATAGGATCCTCATGCAGACCGGATGCCTGCGAAGTCTTGGGAAAATATATTTTCACAAGCGGCTGTGGCGCTTAAGTAGGAGCAAGCTGTTGGCTGCATCTGTGCGATAATCATAATCATTTCTGGCTGGGACTGGGGCTGGGGCTGGGAGTGCACTCAAAACTCAATGCCAGTAGCCAGTTGATCAACCGATCAACCGACGATCAGCTGATTAGTCGGGCTGTGGCAATCCAGAGCGGGGCACGAACCAATTGGCTGTTGTACGTGCGCCGCGTAAATTCAATTTCAGTAGCGATCCACGAAGCTCAGCTTGAGTTGAGGCTGCGTCTGCTGATGGATGGTCTGAGTCTGTGTGGATGGATGGATGGGTCCGCGGCTTAACGAGAAATCAACGCCGCTAAGCAAATTATGCCGAACGATACGCATGCGCCAGAGCCATCCACTGGCACTGGCACTGGATCAGACTCTGACTCTGACTCTGGGAAAGGCAATCGCAATCAAAGAGAATGGCCAGCCAGCCGGGCAGGCAGGCTGTGTGGTAATGCCTGAAATTGATTTAGCCACCTCGGTCGGCCGGCCTGCCTGACCTCACTACTGTTTTTACGCCTTAAGCAGAATCTCATCAAGACGTAATGACAACAATTGATCAATCGCTGGCCAGCCAGGCTAATGGTTGGGAGACGGGGCCTCTTGTTTATATTAAAATGTAATTTGGCTGCGGTTTGCAACAGCCAGGTGGCTGCCAGACCTTCACTCACCTTGCTCCTCGTCAAAGTTCTTGGTGGACAATTGGAACAACGCGTCCAGTGGTGTATCTCCGCCAGCTTCGGAGTTCTTCTGGCCCTTGTCCGGGGTTCCCTCTGGCGGTGATTGCTTCTCCTTGGGACTGCAGCAGTGCTCGGTGCTGCCGTTGCTGCTGCTGGAGCGATGTGAGTGCTCCGAGCTGCCATCCTCGGACGGTATTATGGCGGGATTCATGCTCATCTGTCGGAGCAGCTGTGCCTGTGCCTGGAAGTGCTCCTGCAGCTGGCGCTGATAGTCCCAGGCCAGGCGCTGCTCATAACTGTGCAGCAGGGCGGGCGATAGGAACGGATGGAGTCCGCCCGGAGTGGGACAATGCATCAGCTGACCAGCAGGCGGCGCCTGGAGACGCTCATGGATGAGCATCAGTGGAGCTGCCGCATGTGCTGGAGCAGGTGCAGGAACGGGAGCGACGCAGGATGTGGCAGCGCCCACTGGATTGGGCGTGGCTGCCTTCCGATCGTTATCATCATCATCCGCCCGTCCCAGTATGTCCGCAATGGAGAAGCTCTTGATGCGGATCCCACCCTCGCCTGGCTGACTGGCCTTGAGGCGACCGTTCTGTAGGGGCGTGGGACTTCGCAGGAGTCGCAGGCGCTTCATGTTCAGGGCCCGCATCGTGGTTGCTGGCGGGGGCGGGCTGGGCGAACCCACGGAGATCTCGGACACGGCCGGACTACTGCAGCAGCGCGTCGGCGAAGTCATTCCGTCGGGGCTCGGAGTGCGTTGGGGCATCGTTCAGGTTCCGTTTTGGGTTTCCACTTTGGGCGGGCGCTTAGCACATTTTTTGGTGTTCAAAACTTTTGGAAACGCGTCGGCAAAAACGCGTCGCAGAGTTGTGGCGCGGCAGCAACACGAAACACGGGCACAACGTGCAACACAAACACCAACAACGAAAATGGCTCGTGGCCGTGTGGCTGGCCGGGTTGGGCTCCGGCTCTGGCTCTGGCTCTGCGCGCTCTGTGGCTGTCGCTAGTTTCCCTCTCTCCCTCTCTTGCTGGCTCTCCCGACCGGTTTTTTTGGGGGGCCACAAACGTGTTTGTCCTGCTCACGCGATGACGTCACGGTCGCAGCTGCTCCCGTCTGGCCCACAGGGTAGGCGTGCCAGAGAGCCAAAAGAGAACGTGCGCGGACCAATCAAAGCACACCTACCCCGCCCTCGACGCGACGCGCTGTCAACGTGCGAACGTCATCAATTTGTACGATTTGACATGCGCTCGCTCTGCTCTGCTCTGCTCAGCGCGCGCGCTCTCTCTCGCTCGCTCTCAATCGGCCTCTCTCTTCTGCTGTTTCTTTGCGCGTTTGTCTGTCTCGTTCTTACTCGGGTTCCAAGCGGCTGGCTGGCTGCGTTAATTATCGTAATTGCCGACGTTGACGCCGACGCTGTCCCTCTTTTGGGCCGCCGCCTCGCCTCGCCTCGCCCGCCTGTTGGCCCACTCGCTCAATTGTCATCAATAATGATGTCTAGTTCAGAGTCAGAGTCGATGTAGGAATCGGAATCGGAGCTGGAGTCTGGTACCGTTGCGTTGGCTGCTCTCCTCATCCATTTGTGCCGCTGATGAATTCGCTGAAAAAACGAAGCAACGTCTTTAAATTAAAGTTTCCCACTGTCTGCCGTTCCTGGCTGGCACACATTTTGCCTTACAGTACTCCAAACACAGCACAAGCCAATGCCACCCCACCTTGCCCTCTCCTCTCGTGAAGTGCAACAGCAAATTGATTGCAACTCTGCTCCGCTTGCAACATCATGTCCGTTCCGTTCCCCACTTCATTTGTTTGTCAGTGTCAGTTTTTTATTCAATTTTCGCTTCGCTTTGTTTGTCCTCGTTTTCTTTTTCTTTTTTTCTCGCTTTTCCTGCATTTTGCATGCAAGTGTCTATTTAACTGCAATGCGCCCTTTGTCGATGGTTGAGCCTGGAGCGGCAGGCTGGGGGGCAGGGCTAAGTGAAATGATGTAACTGCTCAACCGTAATCGATAGTAGGGTTTACTTCCACATCTACCCCTTCCTTAGCCTCACAAAAAACGGGTATAATTGTTTACTTTGAAATACTGCAGACAAACAACATTTGGAGGGCATTGATCACCTGCATGTACCCCTTAAAATGTTTGGAAATAAAGCGGCAACAAAATTTAAAAATAAATGCAAAGAAGTACAACTCATACAGAAGCTTAAATTCATTTAAAAACTTGTATAATTATTATAGAAATATTTCGAGTAATTACATGAATTTAATTACGACAAATTTGTATTTGTTCAGCTAGATAATATTTTCTTGGGCTAAGTCTTGTCTATTTTAAGAGGCTTAAATAACATTTTTGCACCTTTTTATTAGATTCCAGCAACTTCCGATTCAACATCTATTTCTTCTGTTTCCCTTTCACTAATTACTTTTAGCAGATTAAATCCATATTTTATCTTACTTGTTTCCATATCTCCGCAGTAAAGTAAAACGAATATTTTATATTACATTTTCTTTGCCGGCAGGGGGTTCCATCGTCGACATTTGGCGCCTTCGTTTCTATTCATTTTCACTTTCAATGTCGTTTGGCATTTGCATAGTACAAGTTCCAGTTAGCTTTTGCCTGTGATTCGGTTGCAAGATGGCCGTGTTGTTGGTGCTTGATTAGTGCCTGCACTTGACAGACTTGACTGACTCGGTTTGTGGCTCGATTTTTGCTCGTTCTTGGGTTGACTGTGCTAATATCTCTAAATTGAATGGCTAGGAATCGTGTTCACATTCGTATTCAAAATCAATTACAAAATGACTCTTAATTGGGCGCCTCAATAGACGCGACACGCCCTGTCAATCATAATTAGGTTGTGCCCCTAGCCAAAGTCATCCATCCACTCCGATGCCCATTCCCATGCTCACTCCCGTTGCCATTTCCACTCCCATTCTTCCTGACTGACACTCGTATCCATATCCATAACCACTCGAGCCATTCGACACGCCTCTAATTCTGCAAACTCATAAGCCAAAAATATATATCAGTACCCTCTCCCTGCCCTTCGTCCCTCTCTCCCTGCGGTTATATCCTTTCATTAGTCCACCCAAGATGGCGATCGGCGCAGAGTCTCTTTCCCTGTGTTCATTAAAACCTCATAAATAGCTAAAGTGTTTATTGTGGCAAGCGTACATAGGAATAATACGCACAATTCACTGAGAGGCACACATCTGCATCTGGCAATCCAATTCCCCGGGGTCGGGTCTGGGCTCATGGGAGAGAGGGCTCGTATTGTCACTGGATTGCTGGAGGGAGGAAGCCAGAGTCAGAGCCAAAGTCAGAGCCAGAGCAGGGAGTCACTTGGTAATAAAGTCATTGCTGTTGTTGTCAAATTTGTCACGCCCCTTCGGCGGGTACGAGGTGGCTGCTGGCGATGCATTAATGTCGCCTTTTGTTTTGCTGATGCTCCGAAACCCCGAACCACCGAACCCCGAACATGTTCCTGTTCCTGTTGCCGCCGCCACTGATGATGATGATGATAGTTGTGCCTGGCCTGGCAGTTGTCAACTATCAACGTCGAATGAATCCCAGGGTCTGTGGCTGCCATCCCAATGCGATCCGAAAGGCATGCCAATTAAAGCCAGCTTGAAGGCAGCAATCGTGGCAGTCCTTCAACTCCAACCTCAAACGTCAACCTCAGCACGAACCTCAGCTGCACCCAAAAAAAAAGAGAGAATCTGTGACGAATCCGCTTATGACTGCAGGCTGATGCTGAGTCGGATCCGATGCGATTCCCGCCTGGCCCACACCTCATCATCACCATCAACATCTTGCAGTCATCTTCGACACTTGGGACAGCTGTCAACGTTTTGGCCAACTCATTATGCAGATTCTGACCACAAAAGGCGACACGAAAATGTCGCAAACAATTTTGCTAAACGAACACTTTGTGTCACACGGATCGGATTCGATCCATCTATTAGGACCAGCTCGGAGATCGGTCAACTTAAGGGTTCCCAAGAAGCCGCAAAACCAAAAAATGACACCAACACCAGGCGAACAGTCGACCAGCCGACAACTTTGGGGCTACCGCATACAAAATTATGGTCTCAAAACGAAATACCTTAACGTTTATCCACAAGATACACCAAAGTGCCGCGCCTTGGGGCAAGATATCGTACAGCCTGGATGGACCCGCGGTCGGAGTTGGAGTCGGAGTCTGAGTTGGAGTCGAAGCAGTGGCAATTTGTATATCTTTGTGATAAATCAAAACATTATCAATAATAAAATCGGTAGCCGTTTGCCACTTGGAAGCGTTTGGGGCGAATTTTGTCGGCTTTTTGTTGTGGTCAGAGTGGAGTCGAGAGCCAGAGAAAACAGAAAATCCCAAACCAAAAGCATTTCTTGAGTGCTGTGTAATTTGTATGCTAATTCAGCATCGAGTTGAATGTCTGATGAAGCTTAATGTCAGAGACAAACAGTGGGGGAAAGGGGTGCTGTGGAGTCGAACTAGTGCGGGGAGTCCAACTAAAGTGACACCCATTAACACTTTTCTGTTTGTTGGAGCTGTGAATCCTTCGATTTTCACAATTTCTGACGAGACCAAACGCGTTCCCTTATCGCCGATGTAGCGGTACAGCAACTGGCACTGGCGTCAACGCATTGCCATCAAACGAATTAAGTGGCCCCTCAGCCGGAGCTGGAACTTTGTCCGCGAACGTGTCCGGCCAAATCCAACGATGGTTGATGGACACTGAACCTCACGCTGCAGGCGCCTACGTGTGTGTTCTGCGCGAGTTGGAGCTAAGTGGCTGATTGGTGTTGGATGGGAAGGGAGGAATGGAATGGAAATTGAGGGAATATATGCATGGACTTGGCGGTTCTTTGTGTGTGATCTTATCGTGATAAAACTACCGGGACTACCATATCGGCTCCAAAATTTAACTGGGAACATTTTTGTTTTTGTAAAAAATGAGTGGGAGCTCGAAAGGAAAATTAGTGCTGGAGAATTTATTACCTCAGCATTGGGGGAGGTCTTGAGATAAGCTTGAGAATACTTGCGACGGATTAAAGGACAGGAACAGGCTTTGAAATAATTGCTAAAACATCGAATCGAAGAATGTTGAACACTAAGTAAATGTTTAAATATTTCAATCATAATTTTATTAGTTTGTTTCGGTTGTGTTTTCATTTTCCTTGCTTGAACATCAAAGATATGTTTTATATGCATATGCCCCTTCTTCGCTGCTTATTTAGATCCGATCCAACTTCTTGAAAGAAAATTTAAATGTTGCTTCTCATAATTTACAACTTCATTAACGTTTCCGAGGGAGAATCATAAAACTTCATTCATGAATCAGAAAGTGAATGTATGTAGTGTTTGTTGTTGTATTGTTTGGTTTTGTTTTCTTGTGTTTTTGTTTTGGATTCTTTGATCGAAATCTGCCGCATCACGATCAAGTTTGCTGGATGAATGAAACAGAAATCAGTGAACATAAAGCAAAAACATATTGCGGCTCTCAGTGCCTGGCTGCTCGTCCATGGGTACTGCTTTTCTGCTGTATCATTTCCATTTGGTATTATCCTGTGGCCCAAAACGTGGCTGGCGGAGCGGCCGAGCGGCAGTCGGGGTACACAGCCCGAGGTGTCGGCTGTAAGCTAATTGGAAGCGTGTTCAAAGGTGCCGCCAACAAATTAAGTATGAGTTACCAATTTAGCTTTTATATCTCTATCGCACACACACACACAAACACATAGCAGTGCAGAACTGCTGCATAGATGCACACGCACACGAATGCATTGGCCAGGAACCGAGTTGCGGATGCCTCTTGGGGGGCGACACGATCCGGCACAGAGAGAGAGAGCGAGCAGAGAGGGTCTCGATCTCTTAGTGGCCCTCTCTCTTAACTGGTTTGGTTCCCTCTCACAACTAAGTTGTAAAATTGCAGTCCTTTGATTGCATTTGTGTGCCAAGCTGAATTGTTTGCATTTATCATAATCAGCAGTGAATGGGAAGTGGAGGGGAGACGGAGTCGTTTGTAACCGCCGCGAGGGCAACTTTTCATCTTTTGGCAACGCGGCGCCAGTTAAACTGGAACTGTAAGTTCAACATTGACTCCATCTCCGACTGCAGCTCCATCTCTGACTGCGACTGCGACTGCCACTTGATGTAGGTCGACGAGTGTGAGTCCCTGTGAGTGTGCGAGTGTGCAGCCAGCACTTGATCGTGTGATCTGTCCTCCTCTGACGAGGGAAATGTTGAGTAATTGCTGACAATATGGCTGAGCAGGGCAGACAGAACATTTAGTTGGGCAAAGGGAAAGGGAAGGGGTACGGGAACGGGAACGGGAACAGTCACCCCAGACAAAGTTGAAGGCGCTTCAGATACCCCAAAAACATTGGCGAAATTGTTGCACTGCTGCAGTGATGTTTTGATGCTTTTATTTGATGGATATGAAGTCTACTTTGTGTGCTTATATGTCACAGAACATTTTCCTAAAAACTACATAAGAAAATAATTAAATTTGGACATAAAAAGGAGCATCCCATTCCAAGTGCAGTTTAATCAAAATTTCTTTTTCTTTGCTGTTACTTTTAGCTGTAAGTATCTGCCATCTAAATACTCAATTAAATCTATTACAAGAGAACATTATGACCACATAGAAACCAACATTTTGACGAGCAGCTGGCCTCATTAAAGCCGTGGTTCGGGGCCAGGTAGAGGCACTTCCACTGATCGTGCGGTTGGTTCATTAGTCATTTTTAGTTGATTCGATTAATGGGTTTCGACATTTACGCATTTCTGTGTGTTTTCACGGAAGTGCTGAGAGATTTTCCCATAATTAGAGTCGCCGCATTTTAGCCCGATTTGCTGGGCGAATTTTCTCAGCTACTAAAACCTAATGCCACCGGTAATGGCTCCAGTAATTTGTGTTCCCTGTGATACTCGCACTGGAGTACAACTTAATTTCAATTAAATGGTGCTCTTAGCTCTTCCACTTTCGCCGCAGCACTTTCAAAGGGGAATTAATAACACCCGGGGATCGGGGATCGGGGACTGAGGAACTGAACTAGATTTGGGGCCTTTTCGGTGGAGTGTCTTTTAAGTTTTCTTTATCGCGGCACATGCGTTGCATTGTCACACATTTGGAAATGAAAATAAATTGCTTTTAACTAAGTTTTCGGATCGGGATGTTCGATCTGCATCTCATGCATATTGAAGAGGTTTCCCGAGCTACTTTACGAACTGTGAGAGACAATCGGTCGAGCGGTTTGTCTTGGCCTGGCTTGGACCAGTTCTCCAATCGGTCGGCATCATTAGCAGCGGAATTGATAGCTTGATTATTCAAATGATTAACAAACGATCAGCGGATGGCTTGGCCCGGCTTGGACACAGCTCAGCGGAGTTCGTTTGGGCATCGTGTGGGGAGAGCTCGCGAGATTGATGGCGCACTTCAGTTTAGGAGGGCTCGCAGGTCATCCTCGGTCCACAGTTCGGGAGTGAAAAATGTGTGCGCCGCTGGCGATGCTGCTTACCTTTGAACTCTGCCGCAAACGGTAGCCGCAGCAGCTCTTCGCGGCTCGCTCCCCCGCCGGCCGTTCCAGTTGGGAATTTATGAAAATGATTGCCACGAAAATTAATAAATATTGAAATAATTTCGAGTAAATTTCATATGCAAATTGGCGCCGTGCACAAATCTGCAAAGACGGGGAAGACAGGCTACGCTTCGACTCGTTTTCGATTGTGGCAAGTGATTAAATTAATAATTAATTTGCTTTAATTTATGAATAACGGTTGTAAATAATCATTAATAAAAATTAAAAAAGATTTCTTTTATTTTAAGGCTTTGTGAATTCCGATTCTCAAAACCCAATACTGAGACGGAGATCCAACAAAATACGTAGCAACATCATTAAGCAGCTGATCAGATTCGGCGGCAGAGAATATTCAAATTCGGAATTTGAGAATTTCAATTCAGAATTGAACTCACCGACAAAAGACGGAATGGGGGGAATGGTGGGGTTCGATCATTGTTTGCTTAAATATGTTCAAATTTATTGACAACAATTTGTGGTCTTTTGTGCTTCGATTTTTGTGTTGTTTTTTCTTGCTGAAAAATATTAATTGGAGTAAAACAGATTTCAACCTTTCAACGCTAATTGGGCGGGAGACTGTAGAAATTTTAAATGCTCTTTGGCCCACAGTTTGGTGGCTCTGAAAAGAGCCTTTTGGTTGTGTGTTCTTATCGGTGTGGTGTGTGGATGAGCTTTGGCTCGGTGCTGCAGACTGGCCCTGCTCCTGGCTGTGGTGCTGATTCTGGCTGGCCAACAGTAACCTTGTTCCTGGCTGAGTTACTCTGTGGCGCTCTCTCAGCTGCTGGCTGGCCTTACACGTTGCCTTTGCCCTTTGTATTCGGCCGCGGAAGAGTGTCAGGTTGTCCTTGCACTTCCTGTTGGCCTAAGCCCAGTGCTGGGTCGACCCTCGCACTCGACTCAAAATTAAACAAAATACTCGACTCCTCGTTGCTCACTTTCTGTACCATTTATCAGGTTGCATATGCGGTTCTATGCGCACCAGGCCGCGCCTTCATTTGGGTGGTGCACCGCCCATGGCCGAGGCAGACGATCCCGGCACCTGAACCGTCACCATGCCCGCCGCGGCAGCAGCTGCAGCCAGTCCCACCATATCCGCCTCGTGCATGGGCTTCTTCTTGAGAATGCTCAGATCGTTGACGTTCTCCAGGAAGGATTTGTGTGCGGAGAAGACCTTTACGCTGTCAAAGTCCTTCTTCAGCTCCTCAATGTCGCGCTTCTGCTTGGCGCGTCGATTCTGGAACCAGGTGATGACCTGGGCATTGGACAGTCCCAGCGAGGCGGCAATCTCATCACGATCGGCTGGCGAGAGATACTTCTGGTAGAGGAAACGCTTCTCCAGCTCAAAGATCTGATGATTGGTGAAGGCAGTGCGGGACTTGCGTTTCTTCTTGGGCTGCGGCCGGTTCGAGAAGATGTCCAAATGGGATTTGTCTGCAAGAGAGCGAGAGAGAGAGAGAGAGAGATGGTTAGTTGAAGTCGACTTAGAGTTGGTGTTGTAGTTGGCATTTGCCAAACCGGTTGCCCCCCGACTGCTGCTGCTAACAAGCGGCTTTCGCCTTAAGTTTTAATTGCCGGACGGGGCTCGGGCAGGGCCAAGCGTTAATTTAAATGCCAAGCGATTGATACATTTTAATAATGCAATTGGAATGGCAATTGCCATTCCGCTTTCCCACAGACCGGACACCTCAGCGACTCCGAGCCGTATAATTTGCAAGTTGATTGATTGCGCGAATTGTGGGCGTTCATTGAGTGTGCGAATCTAATGACTTCACCTGGCCGAGTCTTATGCAATCTGTGGAGCGTTGCTCATTTGTCTCGTTTGCCGTGTGATTTATAATAATTATTGACACCTACAAATCAGTTTTAAGTGCCACACAGTACGCTGATTAATGAGCCACTGGCCCATACTTAAAATGCATTCAGCTCGAATCTGTCTGTTCGAAACTTGCATAACATTTCCTGGTTCGCAGATACAAAGTCTCGACCAGGAGCGGCCCCAATCAAAGCTGCAGGCCTCCAACGAACATCGGCATAAATATTTGTATTTATTGAATATTGGCCAAGACCGGTTCGACATCCGATGGTTTCACACCCATTCCGATTGCTTGTCAAACAAACTAGATCAACATTAAAAACTAATTAAATGCCCGCCAGCGTCAGCTTCAGACTCTAAAATGAATGCCATATGAATATGAATACGGGTGTGCGTGTGAGTGTATGAGTGTTGTCTGGGTTATTCGGAATGCAAACGCATAATTTGGCCATTCGTTATCTTGTGAGCGTTTTGTAACCCAAAACCCATTAGGCACTTGACTGCCTGCACGCCTCTTCACCGCTCTCTCCACTCTCCACACTCTTTCTCTTTCTCTGTTTTTGTTTTTATCAGAGACTCATTAAGTAATTTCCCTGACTTATCTTTACAGCAAGGAAAGAGAAATGTGCAGGGCAGGCCAGGCCACTTGGGTATCCTTTCTCCGTCCCTCTGCCCTCTCAGGTGTCCACTTACAGCGCACAAATACTCGTAAATTATTGCCTTAGTTAGGGGGAGTTTTGTTTTGGTCACATTTGTCATGGGTGCCCGGGCTCAATATGTTCAAATATGGTTATGCTTCAGCTCGAAATCTGATCGATTTCCCTGGAATCTACGGCAACAGTTGGCCTCTGGGATGGTTTTATGTATTAATTTTGGCGCTAGTACTGGGAACTCCAGTTGGCACCCAAGGCGACAAGTTGTCTGGGCAGGTCAAGGGTCATTACATGCACAAAGATTCGTAGAGAAGTGGGAGGCAGGAACTATCTTTAGTGAGTGCCAAAGATATTAATGTGCACTCGCGCATATTTATGGGATTTCCGTTGCAACTGCAACTGGCTGCTCCTCCTCCCACTCCGCTGATTGACTAACGACAACTCCCCAAACTCATATCTGTTCATCGTAAATATTTCGTCTTTGTGTTATACAATATTTGATAAACAGTAATATTTATATTTTGTCTTCTTAATGCTGGGAGAGAAGAGACAGCCAGCCCAGAGACTTATACAACAACCGGGTGTCGCCGCTAATCGCTCTTTCTGTATTTTAAAACATGTTTACGACCGAGACTCAGCTGCTAGCTGAGACTGGGGGCCAGAGTTTGTCGGCCATTAGTTTTGAGTAGCAACAAATGGAAACGGCATGTTAATTGTTCAATGAGGAATATAGCAACAAATAGCAAACGCGATTAGGTAATGCACACGCTGGGGCGCTGGAAAATTTGTTGCTAATCGCTGCAGAATACACGACACTGCGAGTAAGTACTAATGCGGACAGTTGAAACTATTAAACATTAATTGCCATGAAATCACTGGCTAGCCCCCTACAGGGGCTGCATTGGGGGGTGTGTGCGAGAGACAGTAGATGCTTAAAACGCCCACTAAATGCACTCGAATTAGTGTCAAACTTGAACTGTGACTTCATTTCAGTAATTCCAGGCAGTAAATGAATTGTGTTCGAAATTGCTTTCTCTATTGAAATGTGTGCTAGAGTTCGAGAAAGTTCTCTTCAATTTTTCCACACAATTCTTATAAAGCTCTCCCCTTTCCTCCAGCAATTTGTTTCTGTCTGTGGCGCATGCTGCTAATTAATTAAAAGCCCAAAATCGAATCGGTTAGGGGAATTTACATATCAAAAGACCCCACTCAGATCGATTGACCGGAGACGTGGGGAAAGGCGATCGGCTGGCCGTTTATTTCAATTAAACGAAATACGAATGAATTTGCTGCTTGATAAATGGCAAACATCATCCAGTAATAAGCTAAATATTCAGCTGGAATTTCGATATCGCGATACGAGAACAAACTGAAGGCTTTTTGTTCTAATTAAGAATCGCATAAATTCATTTCGATAATTGAGACATTTGTCAATCGCAGACAGACAGACAGAACCTAATATTAATATTAATACGTATGGCAATTGTGGACCTACCTTGGGACTCATCGAAATCCTTGGTGGTCATCTGGAACAGTGCGTCCAGCGGTGTGCCATTGGCCTTGGCCTTGGCAGCAGCGACTGCAGCAGCGTTGCCTCCACTGGATGCGCCTCCCGTTCCACTGCTGTTCTGTGACGGACTGGAGGCGCTTGCCGATCCAGCTGAATGGTGGCGCTCACGTTCGGCTGCCACCTGAGCAGAGGACTGCGGACTGTGGCTGTGGCGGGCAGCAGCGGCGGCAGCAGCAGCGGCCGAGTCGCGGGAAATCTCCGGAGAGCAGCAATCGCTGGCCGCGGAGCTGGAGCGGTCCGAGCCGCTCTCCGAGGGAATGATGTCCATGCCCATGTGGCGCAGCAGCTGGGCCTGGGCGTTGAAGTGCTCCTGCAGCTGGCGGTGGTAGTCCAGGGCCAGGCGCTGCTCGTAGTGGAGCAGGGCCGAGGGAATGAAGGGGCGCACGGGCATGGGGCCGAGCAGGTGATCCCAGGGGCGTACAATCTGTGCTCCGGGCAGGAGCATGGCTGCCGCCGCCGCATGGTGGGCATCCAAGGGCTCGGTGCGTGGCTGGAGGAGGCCAGAGGATGGCCGGTTGGCAGGTGGGGCCAGCAGTGTGGCAGCCGGCGGTGGCGACACCGACTCCGAGCGCTGCTTCTGCGAGTGCCCCAAAATGTCGGCAATGGAAAAGCTCTTGACACCCTCGATGGCCGACTTGGTGGTGGTCTGTGGCTGGCACTCGGCGGCAGTGGGTGCCGGAGCCAGGGCTGGTGGACTGGGCGTGTGCTCCCGCGGCTCCGACGAGGAGGAGGACATGCGCAAACGCTTCAGCGGCTGAAAGTAGTCCTCCGGCAGACTGCCGACGGCACCGCGTGTGAGTCCAGCGGCAGCCGCTGCTGCGGCGGCGGCATGATGTTGCATGAGGAACTGCTGCTGCTGCAGCAAGTCGATGGTGCTGGCACGCGGATGGTGCAGCTGGTGGTGGAGGGCATGCGGATGATGCTGGTGCTGGTGCTGCAGCTGCGTGGGCAGCGGACTGGGAGCTCCTCCGACGGAGATCTCCGATTCGGCGGGGCTGGCCGGGCGCATGGTTGGAGGACAGAGCATCTAAGCTACGGTCTGGCGGGTATTACTTGTCACTTTGGTATCGCTCAAAGCACTAAACTGTGTCTCCTTCTTGCAGGTGCCAGAAGCGACTGATCTGATTGCACACTGATTCGATTGCTACACTTGGCGTTTACTTTCGAACTGCACGGCACGGGACGTATCTCGATTTATCTCTGTGAGTCTCTGGGTGTCAGGCGGGTGAGCGATAGACGATTAACGAGGGCAAACGACGACGACGCTGATCCAATAGGAGGACCTCTCAACTCGACGTTCGAAATAGATTTGAAGATTGGTTCGCTAACTAGACACGTCGATATTTCTTCAGTTCTTTTGCTGCCCGCTTCGCTCCGCTCCGCACTGACACGCTCTCTTTCGGTCTCTCTCGCTCTGCCGCCCTGCGTCTCTCGCGCTCTGTGTGCGTGCTGTCTCGCTCTGTTGCTCAGCGTCTCTTTAGCATCTCTCTGGCTCTCTCGTCTCTTCGTTGCGTCGCGTCGTTCGTTTCGTGTCTCGTTTGTCGGTGGTTAAACAACAACCCAGCACGGCGCGGCCTCGGCAATCAAATCATAACTGCACAACAAGCGGCAGCGTCGACGTCGTTTCTCTCTCACTCTTTCCTTCTCTTTGCGAGAGAACCAGTTTCCCATTAGCCGCGTGTGTTAGAGTGAGTCGGTTGGCCTGATTCACTATCTCGCTCTTGCCGGCCTGTTCAGCACCAATCGGCTACAGCAACAAAAAAATAGCAATGGTGGAGTATACGTAACGGTAATTATGGCGTTCATCATGTGGCCGCCGTGCAAGAGCGAGACAACAATAGCGACGCTCCTCAGCTTGTAACGAGACTGTATTTAGTATTTTAGTCGTCGTCGCTGCAAAGTTTTCACAACTCCAAAAGCCAACAGAGGCCATGGCAGAGGCCGTGGCAGAGTCAGATCCAGAGAGCTGTCGTCTATGCTCCCCGGAACCACCCTTCCCACCACCCCCCGCTTAAGCATAATGACGATGACCCGCACCCAACAGAGAGCCGTTCCCCTGGAGGCAGCCCGCGTTTAATTGTCAAGCGTTTGCAATTAATTTGCTGCAAGAAAAACGAACCATTAATTTGGGAGAAAGACAAAAAAAGAGAAACAATATCACGAGTAGGGGAAATTATATAAAAAATGTGCATAATTTCGAAGACATTTGGAAATTAATTTGGCTTCGTGGAGCCATCTCTTTCGATGGATGGATGGATGGATGGATGGACTTACACTGGATATTGATTAAGTGCAGTCTTACTTAATTGAGACAAATTGCTTGGATATTGTTTGTTACTACTAATTGTTTAGTTATTGCTTAGTAATTGTTTAGTTAGTGCGATAATGAAATTTCGTAGCGGTTTATGGGTGGAAATTGTATGGCTTGTGGTTCTGTATTCAGCGGTAAAAATTCTACTACACCAGAGCCGACGGCTTTTTATATTTTAGATGAAATTCCAATGCGATTGTTTAACCATTAAAAGATAAGCTCAGGGAGCTTTTACAGCTACAAGCAATGTCTTCTGTTTGGAAATATTAGTATTAATAATTTCGAAAGGCAATATTCCATGTTTAATGATTTAAATTGGTTTCTACCAAAATTTGGCTGAAATTTAGCATCGGATATGTACTTGGTCAAGCGAAGAGTCAAGGGAAATATGTAGGGGACTTCACTATTATGTATTCACTATTGTTTATGGTAAAAATAGTAAATATATTTGGTAGTATAACCTAGAAAAATAACCTTGTTCTGAGGATAATTACTCTGCAATTATTTTAATCAGCAAAATAAATAAATAGACAGCGAATACGACGCCCGAACACACAAAAATGTTCACTAGCCCCAAATTATTTATAGAACTTTGATAGATTTTTGTCCCAAATGTTATCCATTGTACCTATGTAACTCACAACAATTGCCTAAATTTAATACATTACGTAGCAAATGCTAACTCAGCACCCAATATGCTCCTAGACTTACAAAAATTAGGAAATTCTCTTTGTTTTATGTTTTTTACTCATCTAATCAGTCTCGCTGGACATCGTGCAGCAGTTTGACTTTAAGCCAATTTGCAATTGTGCACACATTTTGGCCAACTTGAAATGCTGACACGTACAGGCCCAAAACAACAAACAAATCTTCAAATCCTTTTAATTGAAACAAATGGGAATTGTTGCAACAATCAGCAGAGAACAAAGGCCACAGCAGCGGCAGAAGCAGCAGCATCCGCAGAGGAAGAGGCAAAGACGGCAGCACAAAAGGCGTCAAGGCGTCTGAAGACAAAGGGCAAAGGTCTATTAACAAAAAATCGAAACTCGAAGCCAATTGCCGTCGCAGCAGGATGCTAAACGAGAAAGGAATCAACGGCGGCGGCGGCCCCGGCGACCACCGCAGGCTCAGCGCTCGACTTTAGCCACAGTGGGTCCCAGCTCGACATGGAATCCATCCCGGTTGCTGTTCCGTATACCCGGCAGCAGCAGGCAGCAGGCAGCTACCTGACCTGCCTATTGATAAGGACTAATCACACAAATATTTGAGCATTCGGTTTTGTGATTGAGTTTCGCCGCAGTGCAGCGGCCTGGAGCGGCGCGTTTGATTCCCCGAGTTTAGCGCTTCTGTATTTTTGGATAATTCTAATTTCTTCTCTATATAGCATCTCGGTCTTTGTTCTCGGCGGCTATTAGTGTATCTATTAGATACACACGCATGCTGCGTGGGAAAAGCCGCGGTGTTAATTATGCCCCCGTCGACCAGGTCCTTGAGACCTTGAGAGTCGCAGTATCCTTCAAAGGGAAAGTCAATTTACACCTGTGGCCCATGCTGTGTGTGTGGCTTCATTCACACGCTGATAAACTGGAGCCCCTCTGTCGGTCGGTGAAAGTGCAAGGAAAGGGTTCATTAATATTCAAATGCGGGGCGACGATTTCATTGATTTATCGTGGCAGCTGCCGGACAACGGCAACGCTCACCGCGGCAGCTGATACACCCGGAAATGCTAAATTTTCTATAATTTAGATGGGAGCGTTCATTGCCTGATAGCGCCTAAATAATCGCTGCAAAGCTGTTTTAGTTGGAGTTTGTTTTAAGCGCCGGCAAGCCATGAATCCCGCCCACATTTGGATTAGCCGCGCAGCTAGAGATGTGTGTGATAAACGATTGTTAACGATAGTTTTACATCATTTGAACCAAGCTACGAATTTTAATAGAGGTTTGTAATACCATGAGAAGCTATTTATATTTTTAGAAATTTATGTAAATTCAGTCCTAAAATATTTTTGCTGCATAATTTCACTTTATTTTCGTCTTGTCGTGCCGCCATCCATAGCCTACGCCCAAGTCTTTCAAACTATGCCTGGAGGCAGTGCAACCGGTGTCATAAAACTTACCAGCAACAACAATAAGTTGACTATAATTGTCAATTAGCAATCTTTCAACAGCAGCAGCCCCCTCCCAACCATAGTCACAGCTTCCACAAATACTTTTTTTTTGTGGTGCATTTTCTGGCTGCTGTGATTTTCCAGCCTCGAGCAATTTGCATATGCCACGGACTGGTGTGGAGTCGCTTTCGGTTCACATTTACAGCTGGGGCGAGCGCGACCCACGCAGCATTGACACATGCCCGTCACTGCCACTTCCACTTGATGTTGTGCGGCAGATAGAGCAGCTTGTGGCGCAGATTGGAATGGATTGCCATTGCCGCTTGGTAGCATATCGAAAATTGTATTACTACCGATAGACTAGACGATAATTATGGATTGACACGCCTTCAAGCTGCACCGCTTCGATTTTGGGGTGTGTTCGTTTGACCCAAAAAATGGGTGGAATTCACGAGGGAGATTTGAATCAGAGATTGACTGGAGTTTGATTAGAAAGGAATTGGATATTTGATTAAATATTTAAAGTACTAATATCGGAATTAAAGGAGAACTTAGATTATATTTAGTAATATTAAATAATTTTCGAAATAAGTGGAAACATTTATGCTCCCAAATCAACTGCGATTTCCGCAACCAATTCGACAAAACGTTCGACAATATAGCTTAAATCTTGATTAGCCAAGTTTTAGTCATTAGTTGAATGTTCAGTCCATTGTCCATTGTCCATTTCTATCCCCTGACCAGAGAATCAAAGAGAAAGTCCTACGAATTAAGCGTATTGTGTCGAAAAAAAGAAAAACTCATCGAAGAGGAAAGTAGTTAGGGCCAAAAGACACAAAAGACACTTGAGCTGGGGCGACCATTAAACATTGCCAATTTCACAGCAATCATCAGCATGGCCAAGAAAGCCCCCGTGGCCGAACAAAAGGTGGCCCAGAGGGAAAAAGTAGCAAAGCGAACCACTAAGCCGTTTAGGGGGGCCACCCACAAAGAGTGCGCTGCCAACCAGAGGACAGAGTCAGAGTCGGATCGGAGTCGCCGTAGCTGTCAAAGACCAGGGCACTCGGCCTGCTTTCCGGGCCAAGCTTGGCAGCAATGTCAGGCCTCTGCCGGTGCACGCTAATCAAGCCAAGAGCTAAAAGCCAAACCAACAGCGAGACAACAAATCAAACGCTCGATGGATAGCACCAAAAACGGAAAACAATGAACAAGCGCATGCTAATTAAAGCGATGCTCAAATTGAAATGTTTAACTTTTCCATCTTCGTTTCTATTTTCGGGTCTTGTGCTTTCCGTTGTCTACGATTTTTGGGGATTTTCTTTTAACATTTTTTGTGTGTGCTTTGACTTTGGCTCTGGTGAGTGGGCCAAGCGAACCGCAGCAGAGCAGTTCGATCCGGGCCGACAGACATACACTGAGGAAAAAGATAAGGCAAGGGTTAATGCTTAATGGAAGTTGAAGGATGGAGGAGGCAGAATTGAGAGTACACCCATCTAGAATGCATAAAACAAGGGACATGTTCCTATCATAAATATTTATATTTATTTTGCCATATTGTTCTTCAGATGATGTTCTCCGCATTCTGCGTGCATGCCCAACACTTCCTACCGAGCTTAATGCTTCAATAATCTTATATTAAACTGCTTATTTTCCCTCAGTGTCGCTGTCGCGTCTCCACACGTGAGTGCCGTGCCACACGGCGTATGCGCGCTACGTGTATTCTGCCGCTCTGTCAACATGGGACCCCATGCTCCCCCTGCGAGCCTGCGGCACTCTCGTATTTACATGGGATGTGGAGAGAACTGTTTGGATACTTTTTCGACTGAATGCCGCACACAAATATTTGTGCGTTGGCTTCTTAATTGAGTTAATAGAGTTGGACCGAGAGAGTGCGCGTGGCCGTCCGGCGTTGATTTTGACCGACGTGTGATAATTACAATGCTGCCCCAGCTGCGGCGGCTTTGATGAGGCTGTCGATGTTGCTGCCACTAAAGCTGAAGCTGTTGCTGATGCTGCCGCATGGTGGCTGGTTCAAGGTGGCGGCCCCTTTGTCTTTGACTCTGTGCGTTGGCCGTGCTCAAACAAACGGTTCAGTGGTTCATTTGGACTGCACTTTTTTTTCGGCTGCCTCTCGCTTGTTTAAATATTGAGACTTGTGTTTAACATAATTAATGCGAGTGGAAATTACAGTAGCTCGACCACGACCACACCACACTGACTGACTCACTTCTGGGCGCACTCTGTGGCAGAGGAAATTATGTTCTTTCTTTCTGCAGCAGCACAGCTCCAATGTAATCAACATTTGCATGCACAAAAAGAAGTAATTATATGACCGCGCGGCTGTCCAGTGACGTTGAGGATATGCTGTACAGAAGGGAAAGTATAAGGACTTCAGGAAGAGCTGACTGAGAGCTTCCAAATGGAAGCTTAAGCTTCAAATATGCATCCAAATATCTTCCACTTCAGCTACTACAGTAAGGGTATTCCTAGGCCATCATCTACTCTGCTCTGCTCCTTTCCATTGTTGCTAAAAAGCCCAAGAGACCGACACAATTACACCGTGGAAGCGGGGCAGCGGCAAAGGGCGCACGTATGAATATCAAATCAACTACATTGCAGTTAAAAAGCACATTTCAAACACCTTTGAGGTGCATTCGCTCGTTTGGTGGTCCAGAACGCCCCGAATAGCATTAAGGGGGAGAGCGGGGACTGTGGCTGTGGCACTGGGGACCACATTGCTTGATTGCCGTGCGCCTCTCGAGATGACGTTGCATTTGCGATGGAGACGGAGCTGGAGAATCGGCTCAGAGCCAAAGTCGGGAGAGGTAGGCAGGAAGCGAGGAAAGGTTTTTTCATCTGGCTTTTTGTGTTCTCTTCTCTCTCTTTTTTTTTGCGAGTTCATATGTGGAAGCAGCCCGTAACCCTCTTCCGCTGCGCTGCTAAGAGGAGCCGCCGAACTGGCTTCAGGTCCGGCCCCATCATGATGAGACGAGATGAGACGATGATGATGCTGCGGCTGCGGCGCGTTCTGGTTCTCGTTGCACGAGCAAAGGGAAGCAGCGATGCAACAAAGAACTTGCAAGCTGGAATCTATTGCTCTTGCCCGCTCTCTCTCTCTCTTTGGAACCCTCTGCCTCTCTGCGTCTGTGTCTGTTGCTGTGTGGAGCTGAGCGCCATCTCGTTTAATGCCTTTAAGGCGTGACCATAGTATTTTATAATATGAACTGATCAAAGGATGCCGACACGTTTCAACTGAGCCGCCAGAGCCGAGACGACTCCAGATTTGCGCGCTTCGTTCTTGGCAAAAAGGTTTGTGGCTGGAGCAGGGTTGGAGCGGAGACTGTGGAGACTGCGGAGACAGCGTCCAGCAGTCGGCTGGCTACAACTGCAACAATAACAAATTGACCAAATCGATTTGTTGGCATCGCTATCGCTGGGCAGCTCTTTGGCCCTGCCAGCAGCAACTTTTTGTGGCCGGTTGCTGGTTTTTCCTTCTTGTGGCATTTTCATTTAATTCTATTGCTCATTAACTGCATGAGTGTGAAAATGGCGAGTGCCTGACAACACCGGAAACGGGGCTGAAAGTTTGTCCGCCTTTTGGGTTGGCTTCTTGGCGCATGCGAGATGAGTGGACACTTTCGGGTGGCAGTGGCAGTGGGAGTGGGAGCTGCCCACTCGACTGTGCTTGAATTTATGTCATTTTAATGCAAACAAATTAAATGATGGCACTCGAGTGGAAATTAGGGCAGGCCAGGCAGTGCCCAAAAGGGTTCCAGACGCGTTACGAATGCGGCGTATACGTGATATTGCCAATTGGGGTGGTTGTGGCTCGACTTGGACTGCTTCAGACTGCTCTGTTCCAGCGACAGCCTGCTCTGCTCTGAGCGTCATTCACTTCACAGACACTGCCGATGTCACACTTAATTGAAAACTCATTAGAGCCTCGGGGCAGGAGCAGCTCGAGTGGTCTGCGGGCAGGAGGAGACAATAAGAGACTGAAACTGTGACTGGGGCAGGAAAAAGCCAAACTGATTGCCAGCGTGAAATCGCCAGCAAATGCAGCTGGGCGATAGAAATCTGCAGCTCATATTTATGACTCTATTATATTCATGAGTGGCTCCGGTCGGAGGGGTGAGTTTTTCCCTCGATTCCTGCACCGTTTACCGTTCATCAGTTGCGATTGAGGGTTTGACTTGGTGTTGATTGTCAGCGTGTCCAATGCGTAGCAGAGAGTGAGAGTGAGGAATTCGGCAGAAATTAATAAACAATGCACATCGCACTTCGCACATTTTGCAGTTCCATCAGATGATACCAGAGACATTCCCAATTGGACTCAATTACGGGGCACATGGAAGCGGAACCATTAGGAATGTAATTATTAATTAGAGGCAGGAACATCAGGGAGGAAGAAGGGTGGATAAAATTGATTAAATATCTCATAAATATTAACATCGAAATTATACATAAATAAAAGTCATTGAAGGTTGCATTCTTTGCTTGAATATTAATGTTTTTAATGTATTTATTTATTCACAATATGTGTAAAATATTTCCACAAATGTAAACCAAGTAAGTAACACCCTTTTCCATTCCTCTTCCCTTTTCCGATGATGTACTTCCTTCTCCTCTTCCAAATCCGACTGCCCAAGCAATATGTCTTTCCGTTTTTCTCCCACTTATACCGGATTTGCATTTTCGGCTTCCTTTGCTCCACTACCACACTTCACACTGCACCCCCACCACACACCCCAGCACCACAAACATCCGCCTCATCATCATAGTGTTGGTGGCACTGCCATGTCTATGTCTGAATGGCCTGCCAGGCTTTTTGCATTTATTAATTGCCTGACATGTCCATTAATTTAAATCAATGATATTTTTTCGCGCTCAAGTGCATGAAAAACCTGAAGTTCTGCTGCACCATCGCCCCCACGGGCCACTTTTCCGACACAGTCCGTTCCCGTCTCGCCGCCTGGCAGCAATTAACATAATTTTACGCAAATTGCAGCATAAATCTCCTCTTCGTTTTTATATTTAGTGCCATTCGTTCATTTCAGGCAATTAAATGTGAACGAAATTAAATGTTGAGCATTGAGTTGGCAAGCAAGTTCAGCACGGGGCACGCCAGCTAAAAGGGAAGAGTTCCTGCGAATAAAAATAATATAATAAAATTCATTATCAAGCTTTAGAGCATTTTTTAAAATATTTTATATCTTGTTTTTATTTTTTCTATTTTTATTAGTTGTCTATTTGCTTGCATTTTATTTATTTATTTATTTTCCTTAATCTTTCATAGCAGTGTCTCACGTTGCCTCACAATTTGTTGCCATTTTTCGCATCCAGCGACTACATTTGACAACTTATTTACGGATATATCATTGCAATTTATCTGTTGTGATGGCAGCAAATGCAAATTTAATCTATAATATATTTTATGCAGCTAATAAACTGTGATTAGTGCCATGTGGCCAGCCATTTTGATCGTTATAATGAATTTATTATGGCCCAGTCGCAGTCTACGTTTGATGTCGGCTTTCGTAGCTTCTAAAGTAAATAATTAATTAATTTGATTAGTGGATTTTTTTAATTTAATTTAAAATTCCGCTCTGGAAAGAAACGCTCCATGAATATTCATTGCCGTAAACGCAGTCATTTATCTACATAAACATTTTAATTTACAGCCGACTTTTGGCTCTGTTGCGATTAATTTTTGATGATTAGTTGGTTATTTATTTGCTCGCACATGATCTCGATAGCAGATAGCGAAACTGAGCGCGATCAATCAAGGGAGAGGCTCTGCTGCTCATCGAGCATTCGATCATGATGTGGCAGGTCTCTCCTCTGTGCACGTGTGTGGCATTGCGATTGATTGCCATCAACATCAACGACTGTGTCCCGGAACAAATCCACAAATTAAGATTTTTGTGTGCTTTAATTAGCAGACCCCACGGCCAGGGCGGGGCTCCTAATGGTAACCTATTCTATGCCGATTCCCACACCCAGATCCAGTCTGAATCTCCCTTTCTGGGAAGTGTTGTCGCTCAGGTCTCAGGCAGGGGCTTCAAAAGCGCCGTCGCCTTGGTCGCCTTAATATTTCCACGAAAATTCCGTTTCTTAATGAAAATATTGTACATGAAACAGAAATAACCGCCACAGCCACCGTTTGGAATCAATGCAAACAAATGCCAGGCCCATGGGCAGATCGAAGATCTAAGAATGCCTCCAGCTAACCTCCTAACTAGCTACCGTTTAATTTTTATTACGCCCCAAAGAGGTGAGTGTGAAATCGTCGGCGCGTTTTTATGATTCACAATCCCTTTGATTCTCTTCGCTGCCTCCTCCACGACGATCCTGTTTGACGTTTCCATTCACACGCATTTGACAAGTGCCCAATCGAAGGTGCAGGGATTGACCTGAACTCGGACTGGGACCTGGTCCAGGAGCAGCTCCAAAGGAAAGTGTGTGAGTGCGTTCTTTGCTTGTGGCCATAAAATATATCGAGGGATCTTGACTTTTGCCTATTTTGACGTTTATAAATTTCCAACAATTTGTTGTTCTTTCGGGGACTCTGTCTCTGTGCCTCTGACGTAATGCTGATGGAGAAAGGTTTCTTTTCCGTTTGCTGAGTGTGTGGGAACAGAACATGTGTCGCTCTCGCTCTCGGGATCTTCTTCACTTTGATTGCTTTATTTGTTGTTTTAGGCTGGAGGAGAGGGCGTTGCAAGTGTGTTTTGATTGTGTTGCATTGTAGCTGTAGTTATGTAATTACTTTGCGCATTTTCCACGCTTCTTTGGTGGCACTTGCATCCACCGACTTCGCAGCCGTCACTCAGTCAGGATGTTGCTCATTTTCGCCACTCGGCGGCGGCCTCTCAAAAGTCAGGAAGTGCCTCGCAGGAACTGGGAATCGGTTTTCAGTTAGTTGATTGAGTGGCTGCTATCCCTTATCCCTTCCCGTTGTCTCTGTCTGCTCCCCGGCTGGTTTTAATGTTTACCGCGAATTTATTTAGCTGATATTTGTCTGCTTGTCGACGATGCGTGTCGCGGGAGGGGGGACTGCCTCTTTGATGTGCCTCTGGCCGGGGCTTTGACAGTTATGCTAATGATACTTGTGTGGGGATTTGGGGGCGCTGCAGAGTGTTATTGCCCCGAATGACTGACTTTAATTTGACAGAATTTTGCATGTCACTTTTGTCGCATTTCACATGCGAAATCCATGCCACAGATGTATCTGTATTTATGTTTGTAGCCTCCCAAATCGTGTCGTGTCGTGTCGCTGGCTTGGCGGCGTCTTGAAACGCCACTCATTTTGCCACTTCCGCTGGCGTCCTACGTTCGAGGTCTGCAGAATGTCATGGGAATGTGAAAAATATCACATTTGGTGGCAGCGGCAGCAGCAGCTGTCCCAGTCCCTCCCTTTCTCTCTCTGTGTGTCTCTGTCCTCAGAGGAAGAGCTTTTTTCAGAGTTTTATTTGCTGGCTGGCTGGACTACTGCTTGTGCCACACCGCATTGGCATGTCATTTGGGAGATGCCGCGCGACTACCTGCCAATTACCTAGCCATATCATTCTAGGCCCCGGCCAAGCCCAAAGCCACAGCCACAGCCACAGCCTGGTAGGGCGACCACCAAGCTAGCCGCGTCTAACAGCCCAGCCGCGCTTTGATCTTTCGCCGTCTGGCCAATGGCCAGGCAATGTGATTAAGCCTGCTTTGCGGCACACACACACACTATCTGTATGGGGCACTCTCACTCACACAGGCAGCACTCGTGGGGGCTCGTTACCTCTCTCCACTCGGTGGTTGCCACAGAGAGGCTCAGAGCCTGTTTTCGCTCGTTATTCTCCACTTTGTACGCCTGTCTGCTCATTTATCAAAAGCTACGCCGAGTCGACTGACTCCAAGTTGGAGCCACAAGACGCAGTCCGAGTGCGTGTCTCTCTCTCTGCCTTTTGGCTGCTCCATTGGATGCGTTAAGCGGCTCATATCTGCGCCTCAGTCTCATTTGGCTTTGAAGTTCAGCGCAGCGGCCTGATTGGCCCAAACGTCTTTTAACTGACTTCCACTTGGGCAGCCACAGCTTCGGGCCCAGCCTCAGTGCCAGCTCCAGCTTCAGCTTCATCTTCTGCTGCTGCTGCTGCTGGTTCATTAGAAAAATGACGGCTTTGTCTTTTTTATGGCTTACTTTAACGCTTCGAAGCTGAGCTGAGGCTGAACTGATCTGATGTTGCTCTTGCCCTCGCTCTTGCTCTTGCCCTCGCTGTTGGTAGTTCTTCTTGTTGGCTTAACTCATTTGGCCGCCAGGCCTTTTACCCATTAGCCATAATGGCTACATTGCCACCTGTGTTGCACACACACACACACACAGATTAGGGTTGAGTGGCCCTTGGACTGCTGCATACCTTGGGGCGTCATCTTCCAGTTCATTCCATTCCATTCCATTTGGTTGTGCCCCATCATTTTGTCACATTGCACATTACTATTGATGTTTGCTAATGCTAATCTTTCGGCGTCTTTCAGTTTGTACACAACTTTTGCCATGCCATGGGAAATCATGGCACCAAATCTTGGGAAAGTTTTCGATTCGTTTGCATTTCT
Source organism: Drosophila subobscura (assembly GCF_008121235.1). Classification (NCBI taxonomy): domain Eukaryota; kingdom Metazoa; phylum Arthropoda; class Insecta; order Diptera; family Drosophilidae; genus Drosophila; species Drosophila subobscura. The sequence continues at coordinate 21,226,885 of NC_048533.1, read as the reverse complement.
ATTCGCTGCGATTAGGGCAATGGCTGTGGGAACAGCTCGCAGCTTCCGCAATGCCAAATTCAGACTAATCATGCCAATAATTTATTGTCACTGCAGTGCAAAAGCCAGAAAGCTGCGCAACGAATTCAGCTCAATAAACTCTCCCCATAGAACCCTATGGAACTCCCCCCATGGCACAACCCTCGAGGGTTGCCCCCCCCAAGGAGTAAATAAAAGTCAGAGTCAACAAATCGAAGGCGATGATACATGTGAGTGAGCAAAAACTAATGGATTGATTTATGTATTATCACCTGGAGTGAAGAAATTTATTATGTGCCCCAGCAATAAATCACGGCGACACTTCTCTCTACGTGTGTGTGTGTGTGTGTGTGTGTGTGTGTGGCGAGACAGAAACAGAGAAAAAGCGATGAAAGTTTTGCGCACAAATGGAAAAGGGATAAGAATTCGCCACGCTCTAGCCGGGGGTCGGACTGGGGTTTGGTCTGCCTTTTTTGAGTAATTAATGGCACCCAGCGGTATTTTGGCGATGAGACAATAAAAATATGCTTTCCGATTTGTTTATCTTTGGGGGTCGCTCTCTGGCTCTCCCCCCCCCTCTCTCTCTCTTGTTGTCTCAGTGGGTGTTGGAAAATTAATTGCTATCATTAACAGAGAAAAATCTTCGAGGTTGGGGTGTTTAGTCCCAGCATCCGGCAGTCAGGATGTAAACGAAAAGTAATTTGAGATTTTATTGCTTCCGCGTTGAAAGCAGTTGAATGATTTTATTCCTTTTTTGGGTCTCTCCCCCACCAACTAATGGAGATTAATTTTTGGGGCGTGATTCGGGTGTAGGCAGATGGGAAACGGTTGTGAGCGGCAGACCGCTGATAGGGCATCGATGGATCTGGCGGAAGGATGAGCCTGGAGCAGACAGCGCCTGATAGGGCATGGATGGATTTGGGCAGAATGACTGGGCAGTGGCAGTGTCAGTGGCGGGGAAAGCCAGGAGGCAGGGGCAGCAATTAACACAGTGACGCCACATTTTTCGCTCCGCTCATCGATTGTTGTAGGGAAATGTGTAAATTAGCTTAAAATTTCAACAGCAAATACTGCAACGCCCTCGAGCGTGGCAAGGGGAATGGAAATGGATGGCAATGGAGATCCATATCGATATTCAGAATGCAACGATTCTCGATTCTGTTCTCATGAAATTTGAGTGCCGGGATTTTTAACACAATTATAAATCTCTCTCTCTTCTCTCTCCGGCGTATTAACGCCTAATTGTGGCCGGGCTAAGCGCGGCACCTGTGTGGAGGCGGCACTGATCAAAGCTAGGACGAGGCTAAAGGACGAATCTCTGCCTCAGCCTCTGCCTGTGCGCGATTCTTCACGCTCAGTCGAGCCGAGTGTAGGTGTGAAAGGCACTGACCAAGACTAAAGGGCTCTGGGACTGGGTCCATTAGCCACCAACGCCGAAGAAGGATGAAGGATGACAAGGACCAAGGACCCAGGACCTACCTTGCGCTAACTACGTGTGCATAATGCGAGCCTTCAGCCTTTTGTGCCGATCTGTGGATTATCACACGCTTTGTAATGAGTTTTCCCGACTCTGACACCGACCCAGACCCCGATCCAGACCTGCAGGCAAACCTGTGCCAATTCCTATTCCAATTCCCTTTGTGCAGAACATTTGCTACGCATTCCCCTCCAGACAAAAGGAGCTTCACACCAGCGAGTCCAAGGATTGTTCCTGCATTTGTAAAGCGTCATTAACACACGCGCTGACGCACAGGAGAGCATCAACAAACCAGTGGAAAAACAACAAGAAGAGAAGAAAAAGTAAATTAAAGTAAATCGAATTAAGTGGACTGCCATTCAATTCTGTGCCCTGGGCTGTAATCGGTGCAACGGCACGGCTGGCTGGAGGCTTTGTTCTCCACTGTCTGCTGTCCGCTGTACGTCTTCGATTCGATTGGATGGGATTTGATGTGTTTGAAAAATTGAATTTTAATTTGCCACACAAGACGCTGCCCGCCTAAAAGGTTTCCACTTTTAGCCATTTTCGATAAGCGTGAACCAATTCGAAAATTAATTTAGTTGATGGCTTCCAATCCCAGTCCCAGTCGCAGTCCCAATCCCTCTCCATATCACTGCGTGTGGCGTTGCACCAGAATCAGTGGGCGCTACTTCGGGCAGCTACTATGTCAGATAACTAAATGAGGGAGAGAGAGGCTTTGGCTACAAATTAGTTCATTTTCCAAATGCATTTGGGCCTGAGGAAATTAGTAGAGAAAAGTTGAGATTAGAGCAGAACGCTCAACTCAATTAATATGTGTGCGTGATTGGTTTAATCAAAGAATTGATTTCATTTCAAGAGATAGCTACAAATTGATAGCAAGATGGTAATTGCATTTAGTTTCGGTTTCAACTCTTAAGTTTAACCTCTAGATGGGTGTAGAAAACACACCCGTAAAAGACCACCAAGAAGTGTAAATTATGTAAAATGTAATGGGAGTCAGAATGAATTTATTGGAAATAAAACAAACTTCCTTTTCACTTATTTTCCGAAGAATTTATATATGTATATTCTATATATTTAATCGGTAAATGTATCTATCTATATCTTTATTTATAATCTATAATACATCCATAAACATTTTTCATTTTTCGATTTTTAGCGCAAAACTTCCTTGAAGTCAAACAAAAATCTTTTGCGGCTCTTCCGACAGCAGCCACAACAACTAACTTCTCTCTCTCTTTTTCGCTCTCCGACTCTCGCTCTCTTTGGCTGTGTGTTGCCTCTCTCTGTTCGTGTGTTGCAGGCGTGTCTTGCTTGCCGCTTGCAACGGTGACGTCACTGTTTCTGGCAGCCAATCAGCGCTGGCCAGAGCGCAGCGCTTGCGCACGAGCAGCACGGGATATGCACACAGAGCACAGAGCCCAGAGGAGAGCAGAACATTTAGCCAAATTAATTGCAGGATAATAACTTACGTCCTGACACGGCCACCGCCCAGGCCCGAGTCTCAGCCACGTAATTGGTTTTTTTGTACGTTTCGTTTCTTCCTTTTGGGGAGTCACCCACTACCGCCTCCACAACAGACAGCCAGCCAGCCAGCCAGCCACCTTCCTTCCTGGCCAGAACCCAGTAACCAAGAGCCGAAATTCAAGCGGCCATCATGCCGAAGGAGAAGAGAACGTTGTATATCTTGATGCCATCTGCATTTCATTTCATTTGTAATTGGACGTAATTCAATTTTAAAATAATTGTTGCCATAATTTCAGTGTAATTTTCTGTTTGTTTCCGTGGCAGCACACTCCGCTCTGTCTTTGCCTTTGCCCTGTGCCAATTCCCTCTGTCCCTCCACTCGACACAATCAACTCATAAATAAATTAATGAAGTCAGTTCACATGGGAGCAGAGAGGCGAATGTCATTGCGACATTTGGACGGTCTTTCCTCATTTCAATATCAATATCAGAAAGTGGTATAGAGTGGAGACAGAGAGCAAAGCTATAATTTGCAGACAGAAATTATATACACTCCGTTTGCGAGCCAGACATAAATTTACTTAACTCATAATGTCATATTATTAATGATAATGGCGCGTTTTGGCTTTCAGCTTTTAGCTGATCGAGCAAAATCCATCAGCAACCCACCGGAGCTCCACTGGCTGGGTTGCAGAGTCGCGGAGTGGCACCAGTCGAGGCTCATTGTCTAATTAATTAGGCCCCCGGCTCTCAGACAGTCACAAACTAATTAACGCCGCCAACGAACGAACGAACGAGTACAGAAGCATTGTAATCCATTAGGTTTTATGATTTGACTCGGGGATTGCCGTTGAACTGAACAAAAAGCTTCTCGGTTTGACATTTGTTCAATGCTACACTGAGAGAAGGAAGTTCGTGGCAAATATTTCTATCACTTTACTTGACAATTTTACGGCTGGAATGCGTATTCAAATATTGGCGATTTTCTGAAGCTGAAGCCAAATATTAGACATACAAAAGTGAACCCAATATTCCATCTCTAGTAGCTAAATTTCTGGCAATTTTTTAAATAATTTTTTTCAGTGGCAGCTGTGCACATTCGTCATCTTTTGACGGCACAAAACAATCATTCTCTATTCGTAATTGAAAAAGTAACGTTCCACTCACTACCGTTTGACAGACCAATGTCTGTGGCGAGTGCTTCGAGCTTCTACGTCTACTAATTGCCGCCAGTTAATGGCGCAATTTGATTTTCAAATAGCGGCTCGGCTGCCCGAGTCCATCATCAATGACAGCTTTTGTCAGCAGCTTTTCAATGCAATATGGCAGACTGATCCTCCAATTTGGGGTTCTGGTTTTTGGGGTCTCGAGAGAAATCTTCCCGAGAGAGAGAGAGAGAGAGATGCGGTCAAAGAGTTTAACACGAATGAAATTCCTCAATTAAGGCTAATTGTAGACCGACCACAAGTCTCCCCTTCCACCAGCTCCATTTTGAGCTGGGGAGAGTACGTGTCGATAATAATATTTCAAACTAATTGCGTCTACAATTTCAAAGTGCTGCCGATCCACATCCACATCGACATCGACATCGATCGGTAGCCGCAAAAGTGACATGCAGCTGACAGCTGAGTTATGATGAAGGGCTACCACAGGCACAGCTCCAACTCCAACTCCAGCTCCAGCTCCATCCACAACTTTAGGTCCACTTTGATATTGGGCTACTTAAACCCCAAATTTGGGGTTATGTGCGATTTTGCAGCCGGCGGCCATGTTTTCGTACAGAAGTGCGTATAAATTTGCTGCGAAGCTTTCACCGAGACAACAAGACAAGACAGGAGATCCCCAACAAGGCCACTTCCACTTCAAGTTCTTTATCAACGAGAGAGGACCCTAAGCATACACAAGAGAGGAACGCAGCGCAGTCCAGAGAACAACAAAGCAAACGCATCGCTCGGATCGCATCGCATCGGATCGCAGTGTGGCGACCATATACGAGGCAAAGTGAGGCATAATTACCACCTTTAAGAAGATGATGGTGGTTTTTCGCGAGCTTTGATCTTTGCCGCGGCCAAGGCAAGTCCGCGAGCCGCCGATAGTCTTCAGAGAGTCTTCAAGAGACCACAGTGACGGCCACGATGGCAACGGCGACAGCGACAGCGGCAGACCCAGCTTCGGTCCAAGCTTCGGTAGTGGCCAGTGCCCAATCCATCTATCGATTTTTAACGCGAGGCTGACGTTAATGGGGTCCCGGCACTGGCACTGGGATTGGAACCGAGCCGGGTTCAGCCTGCTGTGGCTGGCCCTCTAGCCAGCCTTGTCTATAATGAGAATGGGAATGGCTTTGGCTGCCACAGTGCGGGCCATATAAATAGCACCCGCCAGCAACAACAGAGTGCACCCCTGTGTACTGGCTCTATGCAATTCTCGTGTGCACTACAATTACGCGCATGCGTCATGCGGAGACAGTTCCCCCTCCCTGTCTTACATGCAATTATGGCATACTCTTATTTTCCAAAGCCAAAAGGCTGCAATTAAACTTTCGCGCTGTTTTGTACGCTGATTGCAATGCCATAAAATGCGTCGTTTGCTCTAATTAATGGGGAGACACTCGATAGCGTGGGTGTGTGGAAAGAGACGCAAATTACTGTAAAAGTTCAAGTGCCTTGGTAAGCAGCAAAAGTGCAAGCTCCCTAGTAAGCTTTTTGTTGTTGTGTTTACTGCATGAGCGAAAAAGCTCACGTTAGATCGAGAAGATAAAGGTGCTTGTAAACTGCACGCTGAGCTTGCACGCTGCAGAACGAGTGAGAAAGAAAGAGAGAGACATATGTACATATGTACATAGCTGAGAAGCTCACAGCACATATGTAACTGTTATTGTTATGAGATTGCAAGCATAAAACGTAAACATGCGGGAGTGCAGCTTTAACATTCTCCGACTGCTTACTTTTCACAACAAATTCTAATTTGTTTGTATTCATTATGTACTTAGTTTTTTCAATATATATGTAGTTAGCCCAACAAAACGTTAAATATGATCTAGTTTCTAATCCACAAATCAATCTTGCCCTGTTGTTTAGGATCAAGAATATGCATAGCCTCTGCGTAAGCTATCGCTAGCAATAAAATGTGCCCTTGAACTGAAGACACACTAATTTTTAAATATTCTCACGAATTTTAATTGAATAAACAATTTAGAAGCGTGCTTCGATTAGCATTTGTTACAAACACTATTGAAACTTCAGGTTTTGTTCAAGTTTACTTAGCTCTTCCGTATAATTCAGTTTTAATCCGCAGTAAATAGCTAATGATCGGTCTCTTGTGGCATTCCAAATACACATACACACACACACACACAGACACAGATAGTTGACCTTGCCACTACTCTATCTATACTCCACGCTTTCCCACCAAATTTTGTACGACAACAATTTAATTGAAATGCAAATCTAATTGCGCATATTTTAATTGAATGAAATCATTATAAGAACGGTGTGTGGCACAGGCCCCCGAATTACAGTTTGATTCGTCGTAGGCAACAGACCTACCGCAAAGTCTCCATATGCCACCCAACAGCGAAGCCATCGAATGTGGTCCCACTCCTTCGGACACCACGGGCGTGCTCTACGAAATGGATGCAGAGCCACAAGGCACCCCCAAGGATATCAGCACACTAAAGACCACGGACGGGCGGAAGCTGGAGCTCGTCTGGACCAATATATTGGCGTTTATCTATCTGCACACGGCCTCTGTGTACGGCATTTGGTTGCTGCTCACCGGAACAATGTGGCAGACGGTGGCGTTTACGGCTCTTGTTTTTATTTTCTCTGGCCTCGGGATATCGGGAGGTGCACATCGACTGTGGGCGCATCGCACCTTCAAGGCTAACCTGCCGCTGCGTGCGATTTTCATCTTCTTCAATACGATAGCCTTCCAGGATGCCGTGTATTACTGGGCGCGCGATCATCGCCTGCACCACAAATACTCGGAGACGGATGCCGATCCGTACAACTCGACTCGCGGTTGGTTCTTCTCGCACATCGGCTGGCTGTGCTGCAAGAAGCATCCCGAAGTTAAGGAAAAGGGTAAGTCCATCGATCTGTCCGATCTGCGACGGGACCCGCTGGTGATGTTCCAGAAGAAGTACTACCTGTTCCTGATGCCCATCTGCTGCTTCATCCTGCCCACGGTAATTCCTGTGTACTTCTGGGGCGAGTCCGTCAGCGTGGCCTGGCACGTGACGGCGCTCATGCGCTGGTGCCTGGTCCTCAACTTCGTTTGGCTGCTCAATAGCTCCGCCCACTTGTACGGAAATCGCCCCTACGACGCCTCCATCAGCCCCACCACCCAGGTCTTCCTGGTGTGGCTACGCTTCGGCGAGGGCTACCACAACTACCACCACGTCTTCCCCTGGGACTACAAGAGCGCCGAGCTGGGACGCTATTCACGGGATCTGACCACCAACTTCATCAGGCTGTTTGCTCGTCTCGGCTGGGCCTACGATCTAAAGAGCGTCTCCATGGACATGGTGCGAAAGCGCGTCCTCCGCACTGGCGATGGCACACATCCAGTTTGGGGCTGGGGCGACAAGGATCATCCACAGGAGGATATTAATAATACGACCATTACTTATAAGAGGATTGTGAAATAAAATTTAATATATGTATTTACGAGTTTAGAAAATGAAATTTATAGTTTATTTTGAAATTTACCTATTTTACTCTTAGCTAAAGATATTCTCATTGAGGCAAGGAGATACAACTAGTGATTAAAATAAGATTAAATAATAGTACAATAATCGTGGAAAATTTCTATACCGCACTTAGCCATATGCAGGCATTAGCTATATTTCTGTCTAGATTTTCATGCTAAATATTGATAATTCCAACACCTGATACTCTCTAACATTTTAGTCCAATTAATACTGCCCATAAAAAAGCTAGTTTTCTTCCACTTTTACATGTTTTGGCAGCTCTTTATATTTACATATACATTTTCGACACAGTGGTCCGGTCCGGGTGATGTCAAGAAATGACTCATTAAATAAAAACAAATGTTAAATTCACTTGTTTGAATTTAATCACACGTACACCCAAAAACCGAATATTTTATATGTTTATTTGTTTTAGTTCTATGTCATTTTTTCTTCAAGTGTAGAATAATTTTAAGTCACAAACATTTGTGCAATTACATATATAATACGTAGATATTACACATGTACATACATATGTACATACATACATATGCATTGCGTTTCGACAGTCCAAACACGTGGAATGCCAACAGTATCTTTTTTGGCGTTGCGACCTTTGAAATTTAAATATGATAATTTTCTCGACTTCTATTGTTCAGCCTGGATCCAAAATATTCACTTGAGGAACAGCCGTTCTCAGCTGAGTATCCACTGCCATACTGTATATCCCCGTCTAATCCGCAGGCGGCAATTAACTTTTGCTAGGCCAGTGCTACACTTCATCTTCAGTCACGGCACGTTCATAAATCACTTTACTTTCTAATTTCGCCAAGTTGGAGAGGCAACAACAGCAACGACAACAAAAAGTCAGTACATTGTGATAAATGTTGAAAAATTTCAAGTTCATTAAGTTGTGCTAATAAAAATAAAGTCACTTGACTACAGCAAATCGCATTGGACACGCGCACTTGTACCCAAAATCCGGATTGCCAACTCCAACCCCGATCCGGTGTCGGCAGCAACCCCTCCTGGGGCGAATGTCAAAACTTACAACTGCGAAAGTTTCGTTACGCATGCCACAGAGTACCAGCAGCAGCAGCACCACCACAGGATAATGAATGCAGGTGCAAATGGGAAGCGGAAATACGTCACGCTTTTTATGCCCAAACGGGGCAGTGGGAGTGGGAGTGGGAGTAGGAGAGGCATCAACTTGGATGACTATGGTGTGGCTTGATGACTCTGAAGAATTTTCAATTTCAAGAGGATGAGCTGCGGCACCAGTTAGGCAATCATGTGCATGTCATTTGAGGTGAGGTGTCATAATGTTCATGTGTCCTGTCCCTGAGTTGCCTGCCTGTGGGCACGGGCACGTTTTATGATGCCGCCGCTGGCCGCTTGGGGAGTGTCATTTAATGGACATTTCCAAGCGAATGGACACACATTCATTTCAATTTGTCAATCTACCAGGTCTCTGTTACACTTCCACACTCTCACTCTCTTTCTGTGTGTCCCTTCGGTTCATGGGTGGGGTCTCTGTGGCAGTGTTTTAATTCCGCTAAATGGCCCTGGCCCCAGCATTGTCATATAAAATATGCATCACAGACTTTCTCAATTTTCACAATAAACCAGCGAAGTACACTTCAATGTACAGCTGTCTCTCTTGCTCCCTCCCTCTCTTTCTGTCTCTTTCTTGCCGCTCACTGATTGATGTTCTCTTTGATATCAATGTGTATCGTTTCAATCGCTGCTGTAGGTCGCTGTGGGGCATTAATGTTGAATGTTGATCGCGCTGCGCCATAATTTAAGCGAATTATCTATGAAAGAAAATCACCGTTCTCTTGCTTTCTCTCTCCCTCTCTCCCTCTCTTTTCTGTAGCTCTTTCTTCGTGTTTCAGGCGTGATGTGTCAGCATAACTTTTGGTCTGTATAAATCTTATTTGTATCGATAATTGCAATTAGAAAGAACGCCAGATGAAATCAGGGCCACACCTGGAGAGCGCCCCAGCCCCAGCCCCCCAGACATGTGTGGCATAATGTCTCAATATTTCTCAATTATGCGCCACGCATATAATTTGTTGCTGCTGTTGTTGTTGTTATTCGCGGCACAATCAACGTGCGCATCGATCGGCAGCAGGAGGAGAGAGAAGGAGGAGCAGCAGCAGGGCAAGGAGTAGTCGCCGCAACAGATGGTCGCTCGGTCCAGAGAGTCGGGTCCAATCGTACAAATAACTCCATCGTTGACTCCAATCAACTTTCGGGCTGCAGCCTCGCCACACAGAGCCACAACAACTGGGAGGTCTCTGGCTCTGGCTCTGTCTTTGGCTCTGGCTCTGCCTCTGCCTTGGAGCCAAGCCGTTTCCATCTTGCAACGGCTGGAGATCGTGCGCCGAATGCACCGCTTCACATTATTAGATGCGGATTACCACTTTGGTGCAAAGATCAAATCACTTTGTGGCCACACAGCACAGCACCGTCTTTGCTGTAGGTAGACTTGTGGCGACTGTGGACCGACCACAAGGTGGATGCCGCATGCTGCATGCAGACCACGGGGTGCTCGGGGGAGGGCCGACCTGGTGGCGTCAGCTTGAGGTGGCTCCAATCACGTTTTAGCTCTCTGTGTGTTTTCTTTTTGCATTTTCGCGCGCTTCTTGCCTTTTACGATTTGTTTGATTTGGCCAAATGAATTGCGCGCCGTTTCAATTTTGAATTACGATACGATGGCGAAGGATGGTGGGCAGGGGCAGGGGAAGGGGGCAACAGATCTCACGCTGTGCCCACAATTGCGATTGAAATGTCATTTGTCAAAATAAATTTAAGGGCCTTTCAAGCCACCGCCGCCGCAGCCGCCGCCGATGCTGCAACGCCTCTCGCCCACAACTGCAAGCCAAACCCGAGAGAACCGATGCCGATCGCTGATCTGCTGCCACTGGAGGTGGCACAATGGCGTGCGTGTTCAACACGTGTGCTAATCTCATCAAAACAACCGACCAGGTAGGCCAGTCCAAGTCCCAGGAGAGTCCGAGCCACTAAATGCAACAAATCAACCTTCAATCAAGACAACCGCACACCGCATACCAGACACCGAGCGCTCCGTCGGGGCGTTGTTCGGCGATCCTTGTGCGGCATCATCAAACTGACATAAATCTTTAATGGAATTCATTCATTATGGGGCCACAAAGAAGCCAAAGAGCTCCGCTCCGCTCGGCTCACTTTCGAATTGGCAACAATGGACCTGACGCGGTCCTCGTTCTGGCCATCTTTGCTCGCTGCTCGCTGGTTGCTGGCTTGCTGGTCGTTTGCCAATGTTCTTGCTGTCCTTGCGGGCATTGTAAATTCTCTTTTGTATTTGAGGAGTCCGCAGCCGGGCACCCAGAGCCCATGTTGCGACTAAAGGTTGCAATTATACGTTTATATGGATTACCGCATGTGGAGCGGCGAAAAGGAATAGCAGATCCTTGCCCTTTGTCTTGCGTGTTGCGTTTTGTCAGTTATAAAGCGAAGGCGCTAAAGGATAACACCCTCTTAACACCTCCAGGCACATTGTTTGTGTGTTTCTGCTGCGGTAAATTGAAAGCAAAAACTGGGCCACGAAAAGCATTCAAAAGTCATTGATGAAAAGAAGGAAAAGAATGGAGAAATGGATCGAAAGAGAACAATGTTTCAGTCTGGAGAATGGCGATCGGTAGGGATCGCTGGAGTTGGTTCTGTTTATTTATGTCTTTATTTTATTATGTGTTTTATTCCTCAATGAATTCAACTGAGTGACACTTGGGTGGCGGATTTATAAGGCAGCAAAAGGAATTTTGGATAGGCAGAAACAATAAATATAAATGGAAGGAAACTCTTGGGGTTTCACGGTCACGGCTCACACCCAATATCTGCTTGGCCCAGGGTTGACCAGACCGAAATTCAATCCTTTTCCCAAGTGCATTACTCATTACCATCATCGACTTCCGACCCGGAGCCGGACTCAACCCAGCCCATCCTATGGCCACACAGTGTGTCGGAAACACCTCCCCAGACGTAATTAAGCCGTTGCCTTCAATCGCTGCTCCTCCTGCTCCTCCTGCTCCTCCTCTAATCCTTGCTCAGCAGCAACATCGGGGCTGTGATGGTTGTTGTGATTTCGAGGCGTGAAATAAATTGATAATTTCGGCTTTATTGGATTCTGCGGCATGGCATACCACAGCGGAGCCGCGCATATGTCTGCTGCATGTTTTCGATGCGCTGCTGTAGGTCTCCAAGCCGTACCCAAAGCCATGGCAACAATCTTAGCCCCTTGTCCGTCCGTCCGTCCCATCCTTCATCTGCTTGTGGGCAATTAATCTGGGCGAGCGTGTGCGCTCCATGGAGCGGCGGCGGCCGACCGAGGTGCTGGCAAGGATTAAATCGATTTTATGTAGCCGCAACTCGGTCATGATTTTCGTTTGTTCTCAAATTATGAATTCGTGTGGCTGGGGATTTGGGCTAAAGTCGGAAACATCTTTAGCAGAACGCTTATGAAAATTACAACGCTTCGGGGCCCCCGTAGCACCACAGAACGGTAGCCAGCAGCAAACCATCCAGCGACCATCCATCCACCATCGACCATCCGGTGACGAAGAAACCAATCGAAAAAGCCACAGCAGCCGCCAACAGTTTAGCGCTTTTTCTCTGTTGTTATTTTCTGCTGTTGGTTTATGGCCCCCCCGAAAATGTTGTTTATTGATGGGCACAACGACTAAGCGGATCTGTATGCGCATAAATTGCCTGCCACTGCCCTGCCCTGCCGCACACTCTTAAAAATCAATAAATTCCCAGTCAAATTTTGTCGGCCGGAGCAGTGCGTTCCTAAAAACTCACGTTAAAATGTCATAAACAACTTTGTCATAATTTTGATAATTAAAATTGGCCGCCCGCAAGCGTTGGTCAGCATGGGATGGGAAATCCTTAGGGATGGACGCGTGAGGGAGAATTTTAAGCAAAGAAAAACTCCAGTCAAGATCTGCTGTGACTCTGCTTAAATATGGGTAAATATCTAAGGCAAAAATAAACTTCTTTGCATGAACTCACGCGCCCATCTCCTCTCAAAGTGTTTCAGTCCCTGTAGCTGATTTATCTCACCGCCACGAGGTGTGACTGTGACTTTGTTGTGCGGCTTTATGGTGCCTCCGCTGGGCTACTTACTTACAGTGGTTCAGTGGTTCAGTGGTCGCTGGTCTGTGGTTTATAGCGCCTTAATGACGGCTTTTACAGTTAATTGAATTACTTCTGAAAAGTATCGTTTTTATGGCCGATTGATGAGTAAGAGAAAAGGCCAGGAGGCCAGAGGCAAGCCTTTTGATTTAGCATATTTTAATGGCCAAATGTCTTTTGTTTAGCATCTGCGACGAACGTTGAAACTTGGCCGCGTCGTCTCAGATTAGCACATCCTTCAACTGGTACCAGTTGATCTAAACATATATAATTGCTTGGCTCAGGGGTCTCTAATTGATGCCAATCAAAGACACCACGACAACGATGACGATGACGACTGGTGCCGTTTCCAATTCACGACAGTTGTTGGATCCACTGGCCCAAAAATGCTTCCCGCTCAAAGTCCAAAGTCGTGGAAGAGTCGGAACCACAAGTCAAGAGATTAACTCATTTTGAGCGGTTAACAAACAACAGTTGGCCCGGGGCAGAGCCCCGTCGAATAGAAAGCGGCTGCATTAGGAGTACAAACAATTTAAAAACCATTTGGCAAAACAATTTTCTAATGACGCTCATACAAATGCCGCTGTCCCGTGCATTTTCGTTGCGGTTTCTGAGCGGCAATTTGCCCTGCCATGCCCTGGCAACGGACGGGCAATTAGACCAATGAAATCCTTTATCAAAACAATAGCCAGACCAGCACACACAAAAGGGTTCGTTCTGTGCCCCTCACACCGCTGAAGAAAAGATGGAAAGATGGAAAAAGGAAGGCTGATGGAAAGGGCGCACTAATAGACACAATGCAGCCTAATAGATACGTTTTACAATGGCCATGGCAGAGCGTGCTCAATGGCCATCACACTGTGGCACTCAAACAAACAATAAAAAATTTATTAAAGAAAGGCAGAAGACGGCAGGAGAAATTACACAACGAACAAATTAAAAACAACAGACAAAAACAGACGCTGAAACACTGTGCCGCACAATGAAGCGAAAAGGCAAAGGAAAGTGGCATGTCATATGGCCCAGTGGAACACCCAGAAGCAGAATACCCCGAAAAAAAAGAGAACAGAACCCCAGCCCAGCCCAGAAAGTGAAATATCGCTCGTAGCGGACCCTGGGGGTAATGTATCAATTTTGGGCTCTTTCGGGTGCTTGATTGGTGCGCTTAGGGCTCGCAGCGAACGGAATCATTTAGGAAATTGATATGGCTTTGGTTAAATATAGACGTTCTTGCCACACCGCACGCCAACAACGATTATAAACAAATTTCCGCTTTTGACGCGCGCTCGCACTCTCTCCCAGAGGGGAGGTGCGGTGCTGGGCGATGATGACCTGAGAAAGTCCAGAAACGAATTTGTGCAATTAACGCCAGCAGCCCCAGATCGACATGAAATATGAATTTTATATGGAGAAGAAAAACACTCGTTCGCGCTGCGCGTGTACAAATTATTAATTATACGCCACGTTGGGCCCCTGCCAACGCCCTGCCATGCCCTGCCAATAAGCGCAGACCACACAGAAGAGAAGCCCCCCCATTCGGGTCTCATTTTGTTTGAATGTAAATGCTTACTTGCTGTTTCTTCTGTACATTTGCTGTACAACTTTGACTCGCAATCAGCGCTGAGTCGAGCCCACGCAAAGAGCTTTCATTTTGTACCATTATTCCGTGGTGTATTAAGGGCTGATTGCGAGCCTATTATAAGTACAAACGAATGCTATTTGCGTTTAATTAGATTTTAATATAGGCAGCTCGTAGGGCTGTAAGTGATCTTTACATAATGAGTTGCCTATGCGATTACATCATCATTAGAGGTTGAGGAAGGGAAACTTTGCATACGAGTAATTACACGGAATATGCCAAGGCATCGTTTAGGAGCTCCCATATGGAGCTCTCTGTGTGTGTGTAACATGAGTCAGACCCACTCCCCAGCCACGTGCCGCACCCAGCGGAAATTCAAGACTCAGCATGTGGCATGCCGCAAATTGCAAATTAAAACAAATAAGGCAGCAGCCAGGCCAGAAATTGAACCAACTTAATGATAGATAGAAGTTGGATTCGACTACAAAACGAATCGATACAAGGCAACCAATCAATATGGCGAATGTCAAGTAATTCAGGGCATACTCGAGAGAGTGTGTGAGGCGCTTGGGGTTGCGTTTGCTGGTCGCTCGCTTTAAGCCTATTTAAGCCATTTTCTCACTCGAGCCCAAAGGGGTGGCTCTGTGCCAGTCGTTGAATTTTTCCATTAGTGTCCAGTCAGGCGTTTGATGCGATGATGGGACTGGGACTGGCACTGGGACTGTGACGCTCCTGACGCCATTCTGCGCTGCGTTTTGTTGCCGGTTGCCCAGAACCTGACTGGCATATAAATAACCAGCGAAAGGCAAACGAAATATTTTCGGTAACCGTATTTGGCAAACAACCACAAACACAGATAAACTTAAACTCATTTAACGGTGTGCGAAATTGTAAATGTTTATGTTGGTTCGCGCTGCTAACGTGTCCAATGGACGTGGCTGGTGGCAAGGGATGTGCTACCAAAAAAAGGAGACTGTGGAAGTGGTGGGAAAATCGAAATTTTTGGATGGTCGCCTTTTACAAATGCATTTTATGGCTGTTAAGTCTTTGTTAAATTACACAAAAATTAAGTAAGAAAATGTAATAAAATTAACATTGAAGTTCTTCCAGCTTAAAGCAGAATTTAAGTGCATTTTGGAGGCAACAATAAATGTCATAAATAAAGAACAATTAAATGTTCCACTTATGGTGAGTTTGGGGATAAGAAAACATTTACCAAACTGTAATAAAATAATTTAAAAATCAATGAAAAATCATTCTTAATTCCGCTTATTATTCTCCCTTTCACCATTTCAATCGGCACTCCCGAAATGTGCGCTGTGTTCCACTGTACTTGCACCAGCATCACCTCACCTTCGGGTACCCATCCAGCTCCCTTCGGCGCCATGTTGGTTCTGTTGTTGTCACTCTTATTATTGTCATCCTCATAGTCATTGTTTTGTTGTTGCTGCTGCTGGCTGCTGGCTGCTGCTGCTGTTGCGGGTTGCTATTGTTATCCTTACGCTTCACAACACTTAATGCGGATAAATGGTCTGACAATTACGTTTATGTCAACAATAAAAATTAAATTAAATCGCTTTTCATAGCCCATCCCGCCACACAAACTGTTTGGCTGCCCTTCAGAGACGAGACGCGCCGAGCCACCACCCTGACAGATGTTGGAAATAGATTGAGGTGACGCTGCCACAGACACAAACCAATCAGAACGAGGGCTGCCATGCTGCTGGTGGCGTCAAAAGGGGGTGGAAAAATCAGTCAACGTGTGAAGAGTGTCGTGCCGCCATGCAAACTGTCAACCGGCATGTCAGGCAAGTGTCAGGCATTCGGCTGTGCGTTCAGCGGCGAGGCGCGACTTCAAAGTGCGCCCCCGTCCCGGCTCCCGTCCCAGCGCTCGCCTGTGAGCGGATCGACTGCTGCCCCCGCGTCTAGGACCTGCAACGCACAACATGCGTGACAATTTAATGAGCACCACTCGGGCAGCGCTGTGAGGCAATGTTTTAATCAAAATTGCGCATAATGGATTTTGATTTTATTAAATGCGACTTAAATGACTTGGGGACACACTCGATGTCGCAGTGGAGCACTCGCGAGAGCAGGGTGCGGGGAGCACTGCATGTGCCTGTGGATGAGGATGAGGCAGACTAATTAAGCAGACTGCACTCTGCAACGGCCACGGCGGCCATGCCACATCAGCAACAGCGCCGCCCGTGTTTATGAGGGGTTGGGGGTGTGTGTGTGTGTGTGTTACTTGAGGCTGGGCCAGGGGGGAGGTGTGTGTGTGGAGACCCTGGCGATTTGCTTGAGATCCACTCGGCGCTAATTGCGTTTATATCCTTCAGTTAATGGCACTTAATTAACAACTGTGCCACGGCACTGAGGCGTTGCCACCAAAAAAATATGGGCAAAATGTGCCAAGCAAAATGTTGCCTCTTAGCTGATTGGAAAAGGAAACTACACGAATTATGTGCGAGTGCATATTCAAAGGAAATTGCGGAGATTTATGGCTGTGCCCAAAAGAGTTTTTAGAAAGATCAAACAAAAAGTGGATGGGATTTTTGGGGGTACTAAGATAGAAAGTCGAAGAAGTGCAGAAATGGGAGAGTAATTTGTATTTATTTATTGAATAAATAAATGTAACGGAAACATAAGTATTAAACCGATATATTCACATTTATTAAGTATTTTTAGGGAGTATAATTTAATATATTTTATATATTTCAATTACCAGCTTTCCCATTCCCATTTCTAAATAGTTTTAAAGGGAGAAATATGTGTGCCTGATTCTAGAAATGTATTAAGTACACATGGATCAAGCTCAATAAAATTATTAAACTTAAAAAATGTACTGGAATCACACATCATTAGCGTGCTAAAAATCACGTTCTCCGCTTCACCAGTATTTTACACATTGAAATGCTCTTGAAAAATGTCAAAATACTAACCAAAAATAACTGGAAACTTCTAGACAGACCCCAGTTTGTGGCAGTGTAATTTGGTAGTCTGTATCGCTGTCATTCAGTCTCAATTTGTGCTAATCTTTTGCCATATTTGCTGAACCAAAGGCTGCTAACCAAAGTGAAATGTATGCCAGTTAAATGCGCCAAACACCCGAAACCACTCAGCAAGTCTCGGCAGTGCTCCAAACTGACAGTCCAATTAGCAGCAAACACATACAGATCTACATATATGTGAGTGCTATAGCCCCTGGGTACATGTGTGTGGAAATATCTCATATCCATATCTGGGCCGGATGTCATGAATCGCCCCCAAAGCAGCACATCGGTCAATCCATACATATACTTCATATATGTACAAATTCATGAATTTTAAGTGCCACGCCAACGCCAAAAAGAGAGACCCGATCAGATGCCGCTTCCCAGGCCCCCAGCCAAGCAGAAAGCCTGTGGAAGTCACGCCCCCACGTCTGAGGGGCTGCTCCGTCAAAGACTCTCCTCATTGCACGCATCACTGCCGAATTCTTAGGAATTATACGAAACGTTAACTTTTATTAAGCAGACATCAATTATTTTGAATAAAACTCGAATAAATAACCCCAGACAAAAGGCAGGCAGCGCCACTTTTTGTCAGCCTTTGTTTTTCGCGGGATTTTAAATTTTAACTCGGGGTACAGTTGGCGCCAACTGTCATTCAGTCATTGGGTTATGATTTCTAGTTACCTCAAAGATTGTTGACGAATATTAGTGCTAATTGGCAGCTGTCTGTGGCTGGAGACGGGCCCCAGTCCCAGTGGCCGTCGTCGCCTGTTGCTATGGATCAAGTATGACTATTGTTTCGGCTTAATTGTTTAGCTTGATTATGGCCACGATGCTAATGAAACTCATATGAGAGCATAAAAAACAAACAAGTGACTGGCTGGCTGAGTTGAGGTTTTCCTCTGGAGGAATTGAGGAATGCTGTCTCAGGCCCCGGTCTGGGATCTGGGGTCTGGCGGCTGATTGGGGCGTGATTTGCGCAATGCTAAAATGGGTTCAAGTGGGTTTTAACTAATTCTGATTAGCGGCTTTTTGTGGCTGCAGCACCGACGGGGACGTGATATTTTTGTAAATGTGCAAATTAAAGTCATAGATGTCGCGGACTGGACTGGGACTATTAATATGAATGCAAACAAATCTTAGCCGCTGTGGATATTGAGATTACCATAAACATAATGTGCTAATTGGTGAAACTTTAAACAAATTAATTTGCGCCAGTCGCCACAAAAATAGAGTCCAACTAATTAGTCAGCCAGCCATTAGGCCAACACCAAAAACACAGAAGCTAAAGGCAAAGCCAGAGATAAGGCTTGAAGCCAGCTCAATGGCAAAGTCCAAACAGACTCAGGCTTAAGCTAATTGATTTATTTTCGTGTTTGTCTTTCCAAATCCAACCAAAATGGTCGGTCGTCTTGGGCAGCTGACTCAACTTTCCGTTGCCTCCAGCTCTGCCATCACGAGCATTACGAAGCAGCTGACAAATCCACTTGATAATTATGATGGCTACCACATATAGGAGTATTGGTATCCACACATGATCGAATTAGCACTTTGATTTAGTTTCGCCTTACGTTAACATGACTACAGAACCACACAAAATGCAATTAAGACAATCAAGCCGGGAATGGAAAATGCTGCCTGACTGAGCTATGGTCTCGGGCTGGACGTGGCTGTCTAATGATGCACTGAGCGAAAATGGGTGTGAAAGTAATTTACATTGAAAGATATATTCTTCTTGTATTTTCCTGAATTTTCTGGTATTTTTAGGCACAAAATTAGTGTACCAAATTCTGTTTTTTTCTACCTTAAACTTTCACTCTTTTTTTCTTTCCTTTTTGATATTTTCCCATCAATTTCCCAAGTGGCGTAGTTCTCTCCCGTGACCTGCAACATGGCGGCGCCTGTTTTGTGCCATAAACAAATTTCCAGCAAAGCCTTTAAAGCCGCGCTTTCGAGCCAAGCCAAGCCAAGGCAATGGCCGCCTGCACAGCAGAACTGACCAATCAAAGCGGCCAATATCCAGTTTGCCACTTGCTTGGGCTTCGCCCGCTAGCCAAGTTAGTGCAGCTACAAATGGTGCACTGAAGTTGTGCCTTTTCCTCGAAAGGATTGCCATGGGATAAACCTCTGTTGCTGCACAAAAATTTGCATAAAAGCACACAAAGAGTAGAGGTGGAAGTGGACCCACATCGCCTGACACATTATGTCATTATTATGTCGTTGCAACGTGTAATTGGACAAATGACAAATGCAGGACGCGAAAACATCAAAAAGCCGCCGTCAAGCTTATGAATTACAAATAACCAGGCAAGCAGGCAACCAGGCAATGAAATGGTCCCCGGTGGGGCGAGGCAGCCGCATATGCATACACTACGCCCAGAGCCAGGCCGAAAAAGGAGCAGCTCCAGTGGGAGAAAGGTTTTGCACTGGGAGAAAATACACTCAGGGAGAACTTGGCACAGCTTAACCTTGGATTGCCAAGATTTAGAGCGCTGATTAAGCTGATAACTGGAATTAATAGAAAGCGAAACTATGATTATTTATTCAGTTCATTATGGCCGCAATTAAGATAACATTTCCATTCCAAACTCTGCCAGCAAACTCGTTTGATCAGCTATCTGTCTACACGTAAATTTATTTATCTGCAAAAGATTGTGGCAAGTTTTTCTGCCAGTGTTTTTTTGCCATCCGTCATGGACGCTCGTCTCGTTCTCATTGCGGCTACGGGGAAATGCATTTAGCCAACTAATGCGCCAATTTAAATGCAGCAAACAGCAAAACAGACAAAATATTTAACTTAAATGGCAGTTGAAGTTGAATTGGAAATGAAAATGGAATTGCAATTGGCATCGGCAACGGCAACGGCATTGGCACTGGGGGATGGAAATGGGAATCGGCATGGGGAATGGGGAATGCTAATGGAGTTGAAGTTGGTTTGCGTTCGCGTTTGCTGGGCTCGCTTTTTGTTTAGCGTATGTAATTTGGAAAATGAGATACTTTTGTGAGTACTGCCGGGGCTATAATTAATACGAATACAAATGCACCACGAGGCAGCACCGACACCAACGGGCAACAGCAACAGAAAACATTTTGCTGGCACAATTTCAAATATGGCGGCGGCAACGTCAACGCTGTCATTATATTTATCTTTTATTATTGTTACCACTTTGTTGCTCTGCTGGCTGCCATTGTGGGCTCTGGTTGCGGGTGGATGTGGGTGTGGGCGCTGTTGGCTCTTGAATTAATTGCATTTCACACGGCTTTTGGTTTCGACATTTTCGGTATTTTGCATGAAAATTAATTGCTGTTATTATTTATGTGATTTTTCAAAATGCCATTAGTTGGGGGCAACAACGAGTGTTGCTAGCATTGAATAAAACCCAAAACCAAGAGAATCTCATTTGCTCGATTGGCATCAGGCTACAATTTGTGTTTGCCATTATTATTTTTGTTTAATGGCTAAATTATTCGAATGTAAATTAGGTAGATGAAGGTGTCATGATATGATTGCACTCGATTTTGCCGCTGGTAAACAAATTCGAAAATAAAACTCAGGAAAAACAGCCTGCAGTCGTGCGAAAACTTTGAGCACATGGAAAGGGATTTAAGGCAACTCTAACAAACATTTTCTATTGAAATATTCCCTCAATTCCCTTGCTAATACTCTGCCTCATATTCTCATCAAATCTTCCCTTTGTGCTGCACTGTAAATTGCACAATATTAAACCCAAGTCGACCTTTTCTTTAGTCACTGCTAAATACACATGACACAACTAGCCCATAACGATGATGACGCCTGATGGGATGACGTTATCGATTCGGCTTGTTTGCACTGGCACTGGCACTGGCACTGCCCCTTCGCTGTCTGAGAGTGTCTCCCCAACCAGTAATTACATTGGCGATGCACCAAACGGAGCATCGAAGTGTCACGCGAAGTGGCGGCTCCTAACGTTGAGCCGCCGCAGGGCCTGTGGCTGCGGCTGCTTAGAGGGCCGCCAGCATTAATAAGCTGCCACACGAAAATTCAACAACAACTAGAAAAAAAAAGAGTCAACTCACAATTACGTGTGCCGGACCACAGCGTCGATACGGGCGGGTTGGGGGACTTTTTTCCACTGTAGTTTAATGACCAACGAACGCCTTCTCATTAAACGCTAAATTGCACAGGCACATGACACGAATCGGAGAGACACGCTGACAAAAAACGCAAACACACGAAAAAAGAACACCTCAAATTTACTAAATATTGTTACCAAGTGCGGCACAACAATGTGCGGGCATGTTACACGTTGCATGCAACACCCCAACTATGCCATTTAAGCGCGGAGAATGTTAACGAACAAACAAAGTCGATGCTGGGATCTGGGCAGGCAAAAAGAGGAGAGGGCGGGTCTGGCCAGAGTTTCGTTAGCTGATTTAAAATAGCGCATTGCATGCAAGGAAAACACAATACACAGAGAGAAATTTTGGCATAGTTGTAAAGGGTGCAACAGCCAAGGAAATGCTGAAGTTAAAACTTAATTCTGGGGCATTTTTCCTTAGAGCATTTGCAATATAAACTTATTGGTCTACGATTACAATGAAGTCTGGGCCCGCAGGCAATTTTGTTGGATAAAAAACTCTAGCCTTAGCTCCCAGACATACGGCCAAAGGGAGTGGGGAGCGGGTAGCTGCAACGCATGCAAAAATCAGGCTAATAGACGCTTGACGTTTTGACGTTTACTGCACCGCCCGTCAGCTCTATCATTAGGCATTGGGCATACGTGTAGCTGCGGGGGGAGTGTGGCGGGGGGTTGTATGACAACATGCAATATGCTGATTTCAGTTTTGCATGTCGGACTGGCAACAAACGAAGCCGTCAAGCAGTTGCTCTGTGCTGTGTGGTGTGTGTGTGTGTGGCACTCTGTAATTTGCCGCACAGCAACGTTGCAACAACTTGTAACTCGTAGTTAGCCGTAGTAATATGCTAAATTAATTGGACAATATGAAGTGCGTGATATTGACTGCTAATTAAGCAAGTTATAGCCAAGTTAGTGGCGCTGAAGCACGCGCGAGCACTCGACTCGACTCCCCGAGAGCATTCAAAAGTGCGCCAAGTGCCATCGGAGTGTAACTCCCAGCTCAGAGCCAGCTGGCCGCTCGATCACTCCTCCACAAATAGACGTCGGCATTTCATTCATTGAACCTTTCGATTGGGAGGAGCGGCGGCACACAGCAGGCAACTCGGTAGCCGATGTTGATGCCTTTCCAGGAAGGACAACTGCAGAGCCTCTGACCTGACCCGAGCTGTGAGTGCATTTGGGTGCATTAAATTGCATATAATTATGCAACGTGCACAGTTTTTGATGGTTCACACCTACCGCTGCTCTCCATGCATATCCAATTTCCACTCTCACCCTCGAAAAGCTGTCGTCCAATTTGATGCCTCGGACGCCATTAGAGTCGATAGCCATCAAGAGATGCGTTCGCATGGCAGCCAGCACTTAGAAGCGCAACTTAAGCCCTCGATTAGGCCATGACAACAGGTGCGGCACGTACGGCCATGCAAAAGGATTGGATGGCCAAAGGATAATCGATTTGAGCATCGACAACGTCGCTCCGCGGCGCGGCGCGGCGCCTGCAGCTGCCTGCTCCTAATCTGATGAAGGGTTATTCATGAGTGTCTTTGCCCTGCCAGCTATTGCCTTTATAATGAAATTGTGTTTACCAATTTGTTATTTAATTTGAACGATTCACCCTGGCCCTTGCGCATCCTTTTGTTTGGCCTGTGAAAGTGTGAAGTGTTCGTGGCTGGGATTGGGGCGTGTCCTGATGAGTCGCCTTGGAGCAGGTGCCGCTGCCGCAGCTCCAACTAACGGCTTGCAGACACGAGAAAACACACAAAACTTTTTGCCGCAATTTGGCCAATTTGGAGCCAAGTCAAATGGGAATCAGTGGCAGAACTTTGTGTTCTTTGTGGGCACTCCTTGACCTGGCGGGGGTGGTGGTGGCTAATAAAACAAAATGTTTTATTGCCCAGCAACAGCCGAAACAGCGATAGCCAAACAAACAAATATGGCAGCCACATAATTGGCAGCCATTTTGAGTTGCATTTTCATTTTAGTTCATTTCTTTTTCTGTTTCTGTTTCTGTCTCGCTTTCTGTTTGTTTGTCTGTCTGGGAGCGACACGCGCCGCTAAGCTCGACCTGGAAACCGGTAGAATTGCCACTGCCACTGCAATTCCAAACTGCCGCAGACAATTGCTGAAATGTTGATTACAAACTGGCGCAGCTGTCACCAGTCCATTGGTAAGCAGCACTTCAAATCCCAAGCCCAAGCCCAAGCCCATTTCCGCTCAGCAATGGTGGTGCACTTCCCTGGGTTCCCTCCGCTTTTGGCTTTAATAAGTGCTAATGGGTTGCCGTAACTTTATGCGCTCCAAGACCAAGATAACCGCGAGATTTCGTGTACATATTTCTCGTAAAATGTGAGGATTACCTCAGCACTTGTAGACACTAAAATCTCATAGATCGGAATAGATATATTTCTCCTGCTCTATTTCACCATGTGATGTGCTTGCTCTTTTCCTTGTACTCCCCTTCGAGTACTCCCCAGCTCTCAACTCTTACAGCAAAATCACTTTACATAAATGGTTCCTTCTGGAGCTGTGTTCCTTCTTGGTCTGTGCGCCGCTTCCGCTGGCGTTGGCAACTTTGTGTGAAAAGTGCTCGTTACGATGCTAACCGCAAATAACTTGGCACTGGGCAACGTGGCAGATTGCACCAAAACAACGAAAAGGGCTTTGGGTCTGGGCTGGCTGGCTGCAACCGCAAACTTGGCCGATCAGCATCAATGCCTCATAACTCATGACATTTATGTTGGCCATGTCGCAGAGATCAACTCAGCGCTGACTCATCAATATTTGCATATAAGTTTTGCCTCAAATGTACACATAATAAACGAGTACATAGAAATATATTATGGACTGTTCGTTCTTGTAGATATCTGGGCATTAGGCTCATTAGTGTGGAAGCCAATTAATAAACAAAAATAAATAATTGCACAATTCATTTGGTAATTAGACATGGCTCATAAAGCTGAATTAGGCAAAAGGCATAGAGCCCGATGGCCTAGAGATATCACAGAGATAGCACACGGCCATATGCCGAAGCAGAGAAAGAAACAGAGAGGGACACAGACACAGACACAGACACAAACAGAGCCAGAGACGGGGAGAAGAACTTCATGCAAATGAAATGAAATTGACTAGAGAGACAGCAAATTGAGTGTGTCTATAAGGTACGACGATATACGTACGTACTCGTGTGTACTTATTTCTGTCCCTGCTCAGTGGATGGCAACCACAAGCACACAACCGCAACACCGCCCAATCTCTTCATACACCATATCCATATATGTGCATACAAGTTCGCGTACGTCGTACGTATGTGAACAATTCATTTGTCACACTAAATTTGTTTCAATTCATTTGCTCGAAATGACAAATAATGCGATATAATTACATTTCTGTGACTGTTCGGCCTGCTCGCCTGGCCTCAGTCCCGCTTCCGCTCGCCCAACGCTCATTAGGGGCTCTCGGCTCTCTGCTCTGTGCTCTGGGTGTAGATTTTTAAATGAGATTGTTACTATTTATGTACGTTTTTCCATAAAACTTACGCATGTCTGCGAGCTTACTCTAATTATCATTTCTACCCCATCAGCAGCCAGCAGGGCAGAGCAGGGCAGGGCAGGCACTTCGGTTAGCGAATCAGATCTTGGCACGATTCCCAGGGGGACATGCGGTGGGGCTGTGGGGAGTCCATATCAATTTTAATCAAGAAAGGAAGTAGAGCCTTGAATGGCTTGCTTTAAATATACACCGACTGACTGTCTGATTCCTACAGTCGGAATCTTGTTTGGGAATCTTTATGTGAGCTAAGGAGAATTTATCTGTAAAGCAGAAGTAAGCAATGCATTGACAATTTTCAGTTCCCTTGCTTGAGAAACACCGACTGCTCAGTGGCGCCATATTTGAAATTCCCGCTGCGCCTGTTTATGGAACCTTGGAATTGTTCAGTTCTCAACGTCCAGTTCAAAAGAACTGGACACAGGAGAGGGTTTCCCTGACCATTTACACAGGAGAGAACTTCCCTGGGAGAACCTCCCACGTAGGATTAAAATCGCCGGTGTAATTTACCTGGCGCCACTGTAATTTATCTGACGTATTTACCTGTTGTCGACACCTTTGTTTTTGGTACAAATTTCGCAACATGAAAGCTTTTGCTTTGTTAAGGGAGTTTTGAAAGCTATTTTCCTTTGCGAAGGGAGTTTGAACAGCTAATGAGAACAACTAAATATAAATGAAAATATATTAATATTTGACTATCGACAACACAGTTTATGGTGTTTATTTTTTTATATTTTATATGAAGAATTAACTGCTAATTATGGAATAGGAATAAATAAAAAGCGATGGTGTAAAGCTCCACTAGTTTTAGCCTAGATTGGTGGTAAGAGTCTGTCAGAGTCCCTTTCAGAAAACCAATGGAATTTCTTAATCGCTTTTGTTGTGTGCTCCATTTTTCAAATTGTTCAATGTTATCAGTTAATATACATGTATCTTTTAATAATTTACATACATTTACATACTGTAGACAAAGCTCCCTTGCTTCCAGAAGGGCGGTTTCAATGAAAAATTCAAATACAAATTTGTAATATAAAGGGTCATAAGGAATACAATCCAATAAAAATTAGTATTTAAAATACATCAAATTGATTCTTCAAACGGATTTAATTATTTTTTCAGTGTTAAAAGTCTTTGCAAGCTGGTAATATTTAATAGAACATCAAAATCGTGGAACGGCATTTAAGACTACGGTATATTTACAGTATATTTTGAAGATGCAATGGTATATTTTGGTATATTTTATCGATAAGTCCGCGGGGATCGCGGCGAATCATAACAAAAACTTTTAACAAAACAAAAAAATAAAAACATTTATTAATGATGTCGTGATGGATGTGGACTGGAACGATAATGATGACGACTTGGTGGCGGCCTTGGAGATACACGAGCTGCTGGAGAGCAACGTAATTGCGCTTTAGTGATAACGCGATCAGCCAGAGACTAATCACAATTTCCGTTCCCACCAAACAGGATCAATCTGTGTCGAAGCCGCAGGAACCTTCAAGCCATGCCGAGGATGAGTGCCATGGCTTCGACATGGCCACCGGCCACAATTGGATCTATCCGAACAATCTGCCGCTGCGCGCGTACCAGCAGACCATCGTCCAGGCGGCTCTCTATAAAAACACACTGGTGGTGCTGCCGACGGGCCTGGGCAAGACCTTCATCGCAGCCGTGGTTATGTACAACTTCTATCGTTGGTATCCGCAAGGCAAGATCATCTTCATGGCGCCAACGCGGCCGCTTGTCGCCCAGCAGATTGCCGCCTGTCAGAAGATCATGCCCTTCCCTTCCTCCGACACCGTGCAGCTGACGGGTAAGTGGAGCTAATAGAGAGGCTCAGAGAGTAATTATTTATCTTCGGTTTTATCAGGACAACTGGCACGTGCGAAGCGCATAAATCTCTGGGCCAACAAGCGAGTTTTCTTCGCCACACCTCAGGTGGTGCACTCCGATATGCTGGAGACGGAGGACGGAGCTCATTTTCCATTTTCCGACATCAAACTGCTGGTGGTGGATGAGGCGCATCGGGCGAAGGGTCGCTACGCCTTCACCCAAGTCGCCGACTGCATGATGGCCCACAATCGGAACTTCCGCATGTTGGCCTTGTCGGCCACGCCAGGACGAACAATTGAGGACGTGTCGAGTGTCTGCCAGAACCTGTACATTGCCAATCTGCAAGTGCGCTGGGACAACTCGATCGATGTGCAGCCCTACGTACACAAGCGCATTATACGCACGATTGTGGTGTCCGTCCAAGATAAGATTAAGGAAACGCGCGAGCGTCTGCTGCAGATAATCGAACCCTATCTGCGACAGCTCATTGCCGCTGACGTTCTGAAGGGCACCAAAGGCAACATCAGCAAGAACAATTTGCTGTATGACCAGAAGGCGTTCAACGAACGCTCAGCCAGGGGCCAGCGACATCCGGAGCACAACATTATAACTGGCAACTTTGCCGTGTGCATCAGTCTGTATCACTCGCTGGAGCTAATGGAGCGGCACGGACTGCGTGTCTTCGTGAATAACTTCGATGCGGATGAGGATGGACGTGAAAAGTTTGTCTTATCACGAGACAGAGACCTCAGGAATCTGATTGATCAGGTGCGCATGGATTTGGGTACTAATCCTCTGGATTACACCACACATCCCATGACGAATGGCGAGCTGCCGCCAATGCCAGCAGACTTAGACTTCGGTCATGCCAAGTATGAAAGGCTGCGACAGGTGCTGGTCGAGCACTTTACGGTAAGAAAGATTCCTTAATCAAAGATCGACTGATGACCCTTCTCAATGTTCCAGTCGCATGCCGATTCCCGTGCCATTGTTTTCTGCGAGTATCGTGAGTCTGTGATGCTGATTCATCGTCTACTCCTGCAGCACCGGCCACTGCTGCGTGCGCGATGTTTTGTTGGCCAAGGCAGCACCGCGGGCGCGAGCTATGCCCTCACGCAGAAGCAGCAGATCCAGATCATGGCTGACTTCCGCAGCGGCACCAGCAACGTCCTCGTGGCCACCTCCATTGGCGAGGAGGGCATTGATGTGGGCGAAGTGGAAATGATTGTGTGCTTCGACATTTGCAGCTCAAACCCGACGCGCTTCGTGCAACGCATAGGTCGAACGGGAAGAAAGAAGAATGGAGAGGTTGTGATGCTCGTCACCGAGGGACGGGAGCACCAAGTCCTCAAAGATGTGCTGGCCAACAAGGATCAAACGAACAAGAAGCTGCTCAACTCGTCTGTGGTGAAAATGTCGCTGTATGCGAACAATCCCCGAATGGTGCCAGCACAGTTTCAGCCCAAGTGCGAGGAGACGCACATGGAAGCAGCGGCCCTTGAGGAAAAACCGAAGTCCAATGCAAAGACAAAGGAACGAAAGCAACCAAAGCCGCCGAGTGTCACCCTCCACAAGTTCTTTAAGCCAAGTAGCCAAGGGACGCAGAGCCAGGAAGGAATACTCCAGGGTTTCGAACCTTATCAGATGAGTAAAGCCTCACAGCTAATGATCCAGGAAGAAGTCTCTCGAAGTGTAGGCGTTAAGAACTTGTTCCTAGACACCCAGGCAACAGCCACACTGAGCAACAGCCAGGAGGATGTGCAACGCCTGCGTAAGCTCACACGCCTGCTGCAATCGAACAAGCCAATTGTCAGTGCCTCCCAAGACTTGGTCAGTCATCTGCAAGACAAGGAACTGCCACGACCGCTGAAGCTCCATTTGCTGCGCAGCAATCCTGACTTTGTGCAGGAAACACATTCAAAGATGCTGAATCAAATCCAGATGAACATACCCGAGCAACGCTTGAATGGCAGGCAGCAGCGCACCAGAAATAATTACCAGCTGCTGTTGGATGTTTGCGAGGGACCCGACAACCTAGAGGAACTCTTGCAGTCGGAGCCATCTCTGGCAGAGATTACACTCAAAGATCTGGAGAGTCCACTGGACGAGCAGACAGAAAGAGATTTTAGAGCCACCTGTGATAAGATATTCGACGGCCTGGATGAGCAGGGCCTGAACTCGGACAATTTCGAGCTGAAGCAGCAGCTGCTGGACAAGTTGGAGCTGCGAAATCTGGAGGCGACAGTTCACGAGCAATTTCGTGTCGATGAAGACAGCTGGTCGGAAGATGAATTCGAGCAAGAGGTGGAAAAAGAATGCAATTCCATGTATCAAAGCCAGTGGCTGGATTTTGCAGCCACAGAAGCGGTGCAGCATAAATCCACGCCGCTTAGAGCGAAGCCGGAGAGCAGAGCAAAGTTCGACGCACTCGAGGAGGAAGATGAAGGCGACTCAAGAGTAGAGGCAAGCGATTTGGGTGATAACTTGGGTCGATTAAATTGCCTGATGAGTGTGGCGAAAACTGAGCCGCAAGAAGCGACAGTTGCGGAAGCTACGGCAGAAGTCACTCAAAGTCCACCGCCAGATGTGCAAACGGAGACAAACCTAACGCTAGAACCTGTAACCACTCAGGATGATGACTTGGGAATCGATTTAAATGACTTCCTAGAACCAATGGATGAGGAGGTGGAGCTGATAAGCCAGCAGAAACGATACACGCTCCTTCCTTGTGATGATATGAAAGAGAACCTGCCTTATGCACCCAAATCCTGCTCTACGCCGCGAAATGTTTCACCAGACATATTTGGATCCGACTCCATGTCACCCTGCAAGCCACAAATCAAAAGTTTAGCCGCCAAATTAGCGGCCAAAACCAGCTCAGCTGCAGCCACAAGTAGCTCTCCCTCAAAAGCTTTCAAACTTCAGTCGCCAGAGCATCGAAAGCGAACGACTCCGAGTTCACCAGAGAAATCACCCAGCATTTTTGATCTGTACCTGAATCGAGTGCGTGGACGCGGACGCATGGCCAAGGCAGCGCAGTCGCTGCATCAGCAAACATCAGTGAAAGCCTCTGCTCCCAGCAACCTTGCAAAGGTCATTGAGGAGGATTCACCTTTCATACGGCGACCATCGAAGCGAAAGATCGTCATCAGTTCCGATGAAGAAGGGCAACAGAAATCAATCATGCAGGTGCCGGCCACCCAGGCTGATTTTGATACGGATGAGGGCGAGACCATTCCAGCCACACAAATGGTACGTCAATCGCATAATTCTTACAGTACTCAAATAATAACTCCCATTTATATCAGGAAACGCCACCGCCCAAGCCACTCCAGAAACGTCGAAGGTTCAACTCCTTTATTATGGATGAAGCTGACAAAAGCGGATCTGATCATGATGAGGAGGCCGAGACCACAATAGGCACGTATCTGAAGGATTCTGTGGTCGTTTCCAGCGACGATGAGCACCACAATAACACCACTGATCATGCCATGTACCTGCAGGCAATCAGGTGAGCAGAGAATACTCTTTAATGCGATTACGTTTACTATAAAATCACATTTTCAGGAGCCCCGTGCAACGTCCTGGTGCCTTTAAGATACCCGCCCGCCGTGTATATCACGATGAGTCGCACATCTTCTCGCAGGCCGTGGAGGCAGAAGCCTCCCAGTATATGCCCTCCTCCTTTGTTGTGGACGATGACAGTTTGAGCCACGAGAAGCATGATGTCTCCGAATGCCCGCTGGAGCGGGCGGAACGTATTCTCAAGGAGCGACGGAGACAGCGACGACTTGGCGTCGTAGTGCCACCAGCTGCATCCAACAAGCGTCGTCGTGTGCACAGAGTAGCCAGTTCCAGCGATGATGATGATGTGATCTGTTTGGATTGAAGTCCCAATCGAATACGATATTCAGTGTACAGTGAATGCGGGCAATACATGTGTTCAAGTTCAAATTAATTCTAAGATTATTGTAAATCAAAGCAATTTGTTATAGTTTTTACTCTGTTTGATAATTCATGTTCATTTGTGTCTTTGTGCCATTCCATTGTTAGAAATTATTTTGAGAATTATATTTTCGTCATTCAATCGATTGTGTCATAAATATAATTTATGCAGGCCGATTTCTGCGCCCCTTTTTTGGCCTTCTCGGCCACGACCCACTATGCGCCCATTGTCGCCAAAGTTCCTAAAATTGCCGTCGAAGTTCATAAAACTGCCGACATTTCTACAAGACTTTATTTGACTTCTTACTGCTAGATGGCGCATATGTACAAGAGTTTCATATCTTTCAGCTTTTAGTCACAAAAAGGAGGATGTATATTTCGGTATATTTTGTGGACTGTCAGCACAGCTGTTCGTCAGTTGCGCAAAAATGCGCACATTCGATTTGAAATTTGAAATTGTTGTGGGGGCGGGGAGGAAATGAAACCGACATATCTTTCAACAAATTTTTCCAAAATCATACCTCATGAAAGAGCTTCATGAAAGAAGGTATAAAACCTTCCATTAGCGGAAAGGCCAAGCAGAATTAAACCGGGCTGCAAAGCATTACTGGAACCGTAACATAATGCATTAATTAAGGCCAAGTTGCAGTAAAAATATGTCCATTTAATATATGTCCAGTAACTACAACCAGAGACCCATTACTATACTTCATGGCATACATAAAATTGAAGGTACAGTGCCGATAAAGCACATTCAAATTGCCCGCATCGGGGGGGTTTCTACCAACATTTTTGCACTGCAGTGTGCGCGGCATAATCAATAATTTTTAATTTAACAACAATCGCACAATCGTTTCAGCGTAATAACCATTATTATATTTTCAACAATAACAGGCACAACAACAACAACAATAGTAAAAGCAACAACGAAAACTCAATTCAATTTTAATGGAGTAGCAATAAAACAGAAAAAGCGAAAAAAATTGCTAAAGCCATGCGGCGGCCATAAGCCAGGTCCGGGGGAGACTGTGGACCGGGCCACGGAACGATTGCTGGAGTCAGCCAACCAGACGGAAAAGCGAACCAGTCAGGCAGTACAGTACAATTTTGCAATTGCAATAAAATAATTTAAAATCGTTTTCATCAACATCAACTCAAAGAGTTGTTGTTGCCAGTCGAAATGCAAAAATGATTTTGCGGCAATCAGCAATTCCTGGACCGGCTCCGGCCCGGCCTGGCCTGGCCTGGCATGGCCCGATCAAAATGATGGATGGCTATTTGAAATTGATTCGCTGTGAATGTGAATGCGATTTCCATGCCATTCCCCTGACTGTGTGTGTGTGTCTCTCTCTGTCTTGGCCATCATTTTCATAGTGGCAATCGCCATTGCCAGAGCCAGAGTCCAAGCCAATTGCAGGTTCAGCTGGCTGACTGGGCTGGGATCTGGCCCGAGTCGTCTTTACGGTCTCGACGATTTCCTTAATACGAAACGTGCTTGCCTGATGCGCCGTGTCCAATTTTGTAGTTCGTTCTTTGTAGGGTATGCTAAATCGCACCGCACTCAAATCTGAGCGTTCTCAGAGTTTCACTTTGGCTTTAAGTCTGGCTTTGGGTTTGGGGCTTTGCTTTTATAAATGGTCTGCCTCTAGTGGGCTGGGCCTATCGTTTTAGTCGATTTGCGGTTTAAATTGTCTTGCGAAACAAAACCAATTCCAATTTCAAACAAAACGTTTTGCTAAAATTACGCAAAAGGTGTACCCCGGACGTGCTGTTGCAACGCGATTAAGTTGAAGTTGAAGTCGGAGATGAAGATACAAAAAAACTGCAGTAAATGATCTGCAGAGCTCATCGGAAGTGCTTTTTTTACTGATTGGCATTCTGCAGGAAATGATCTGGTGATTTACGATCATAATGAAGAGCAGTTTCCAGGCCATATGCTTGATTCCTTCCCAATGACAAATCGATTTCAAATTGTTCCGCTGACTCGGGGCAAACACAATGGAAACGCCCACCAACGAGGGTCTCTCTGTGCGATCGCGCTCTATCATATCTCTTGACAAATTGATATTGTCTAGGCCATTTTCGATATGCATATTTATGTTTTCGATACACGACTTTGTTGCCCGGCCTGTTTTTATCGTTTTATAATTTTTCTTGGCTCCCCCCACTCCGTCCTGGGCGTCTTGTCAACACACTCACTTAGGGACAAAGGGCGGGTATAATGGGTTTTTGTGGCGGCCATCGCATCGCCAGCAGAGCGCATCCACATCCGGCCTGGCCTGAAGTTCTTTGTTTTGCCTGATAAGTTTCTTGATGCCCCGTTGACTCGTCTTGTCATATTATCATGTTGGCATGTCAAAAGTGCTAGGCAATTATGGCCTGTCGCTCTCTCGTCTGGGCTCTCGTTTTGTGTGGGCTTCGCATTTGTGTATTTATTTATGAGGTTTTATGGACGTTGTCTTTGATTAATGTATGACAGCGCTGGCCATATGAATATTAAACTTTTGCCTGGCCTGCCGCTTTCCCATTTAGAGGCGACATCAATTAGCCGCTGGCCGAGCTCAGCTCGCGTATAAATACATTAACACAAATCGTCGAGCATTCGGAGTGCCCCAAGCCGCAGGCCCCAGGTCGTTCCCTGCCTCTCTCTGTTATCGCCACTTGTAAATGTCTCAACTATTTGTTAAATGCTAAAGCGACATGGTCATAATGGAAATGACAACTTAACAGCGTCGACGTCGAAGTCGTCGCACAGCCAGGCAAGGAGGAGGACAACGACGACGACGACAGTCCCGATAGGAATGGCAAAAATGTTAAAAGGCTCGGTCAAGTGGCCACAGTCCTCGGCCAGACCTCACCCGGTCACTCTGTGATAACTGTATTGAGAGTGTCATTAACATTTTGATTTGGCTTTGGACACAGGCTGGACGACAGACTTCTCGCTGTAGCTGGACCTGGGCTCTGTGCCTCAACTTCAACTCTATTATGAGCTCCGACTGCATTTCGCTGGCTACTTATCGGCACTTGGGACATGCACATCATTTGTTAAATAAAGTAGAGTGTCCAAGGTGTCCCTGCTCCGTCCCCCCCCAAACCGCACTCCCCTTAGCATGTGCGAGGCAATTAATCAGGGGCGATGTTTTCGCATGCAAAATGAAAACACCTTTTTAAGGCAGCTCGGGAAGAACAGAAACAGCAACGGCAACAGCCTCCGCGACAAGAACAACCACAACGATGTCATCAATCAGTCGACCAAGAGAGACAGAGAGAGAGAGAGAGAGAGAGAGGGGGGTAGGGGTTGGGGTTCCTGGCATCCGTGTGGCGCTTTTCGTTTCGACTGGTGCGGGTGCAGGGCAAAAATTAAAAAGCGTCAATTTGTCACACGTGGTCAGCTTTTGACTTGGCATCTCTCCCCGCCCTCCATCTCATTCTCATCGCAGGTCCTCGTCCTCGCTCGTTCTCGTCATTAACAACGGTTTTGTGGTTGAGTTTTTAATTGCCACCGGGTTCGAGCTGTGCTTCAGTTTCAGATTCGGATTGGGATTGCGATTCGGTTTGGGTTTTGGGTTTGAGTTT
The DNA here is from genome assembly GCF_008121235.1 of Drosophila subobscura. NCBI lineage: Eukaryota > Metazoa > Arthropoda > Insecta > Diptera > Drosophilidae > Drosophila > Drosophila subobscura. The sequence goes on along the minus strand of NC_048533.1, from coordinate 21,192,459 downwards.
TGGCGTTACCCAAGCTGGCACACTTTTAAGGCCTCAGCGATCCATTAAGTGAGCAATTGGACGAAGTTGACAACGTACTGGGAGCGTGGGTGTAGTGGAGGAGGCTGGCCTGACCAATGAGAGTGTCTCTGATGATGAGGAGCGTGGGGGTGGTGCGCGCTACGACGCTTGCACATACATCAGGCTTTGTCACTGGACGACCCTGATTGCCGTTGCTTTCGCGTTGATTTGTGTGAATGATTTGCCGTTGACCATGGATGGCCTGATGTCTGATGTCTCGTTGGTGTTGCACCTAATGGCACTTTACTTTATGGCTGTCTGTCTGTCGATATTACGGGAGGAAGAGGAGTGAGGGAAGTTTCCATAAGCAAATGTAACACAAGGAGCACGTGCAACTACCTCAAAATGGAATAGTTTTTGCATCTTTCCTCCAATTCCTACACCGATTCGTAGCGGACACCCTCCGGTTCAATGTTCATTATTCTTCAGCTAATGACAGCGTCGCCATTTTGAAGTATTCAAGTGGCTGTTGGAGATCTTTGCTCTGAAGCTGTTCTATCACCATTAGTTGCAGTCGGAGTCCCACTCGCTGTTCGGTGTGGCACGAGTACTCCCACTTGACACAGCTCTGGGGGCCAGACGGAGCAGCAAACAAGTTTCATTTGTCAGTTTGGCCAAGGCAATTTTCCGACTGGCCCGCTGGATGCATTTTCAAGCCGACACCTGGACCCGCCCGTCTGCCAGCATAAGGCCATTTGAAATTAATGAACTGTGATTCACAGTCCTCTCTTTTTCTCTTTCTTCTTTGCTTTCTCTTGGGCTCAAGTCCCGCTTCCGGTGCTGTCCAGGCCCAAGCTTTTCTTGTTTTTGTGTTCATTTTCACTCTAAAGTGCATTTTCACATGATGAACGAGACTCGAGCCCGTCTGCAGACACCCCTGAGCGACCTGAGCTCCTGGCTGCCATTTTTAATTGTTTTGGGAACAAGCGGGCCAGCAGCAATGAACATTTTCATTTGTTATACTCCGGCAAAAAATTGTACAAAAAAATGAATGGGAAATGCTAATTTGTGTTTGCCGTTTGAAAAATGAATTTAGATTTCGATTTGAGCTTCATTTATAACACGCCTCAACGTGAGTAATTTTTCAGGCATGTCCCTAGCGGGATGTCCCTGTGTGAGTTTATTCACAAATTAAATATTAAACACCTCAGGCAGAAACTTGTTAATGATTTGCTTGAAGAAATAAACACATTTTAATTAACATTTAAAATACGTTTTAAGCAGAAAAGCTTTTAAGAAACGGCGCCATAACAATAATCATAACAAAAGCACAAAACAAAGTCGCTCACAGATCGATGCATCAAAATATGAGAGGGGAGGGAGCGGGGAACGGAACGAAGAACACTCGGGGGGAGTCTCGACATAAAGATACAAATTTAGTTGTGCACTGAGAGGAATTATTCCTTGAAAGTTTTATGCATTTCAATGTGGAATATAGAAATATTTAATTATGTAAGATCTGTGTAGACTTTTGTCTTAATTTATATTCTACTGGCAAATTGTAGGACTTTTTCCAAGTCAGTCCTTCCAAAAAACTGTATAAATTGTGTTTAAACTAAATTTTTTCTCCAAGTGCAGCTTCGGGCTGAGCTCCAGCTCTCCAGCTCGTTCATTAACAAGCGCGTCAAACTGATAAGAGAGTTCGAGAGTGAGCAGTAAGCAGAGAGGAGCAGGCAGAGAGGAACAGTCGGAGGGTGAGGGAATCGGTAGAGAAACAGGTCACAATGCTAATTGATTGCAGCGAAGTCGTCGTCAGCGGGCCATACCAATAAAATTATTGAAGCCACCGCCAGGAGACACGCATTTCTCGAGTCGTTTTCGGAGAGGCTCGATAAGCAAATTGCATCCCAAAATGTGACCCGGGCCAGAAGATCGAATATGACTCATCCACAGTGCGGGTACGAACCGAACCTCAACAGGTAGGTGAGGTGAGAGGAGAGACTCAGGGGAACAATAAAAATATTCAAGTCGTTGTCTAATGCATTGAGCGCCTGAGCGGTCTTAGCGGATCTCAACGATCTGGTCGCTGTCTCTAGAAATTAAGCAATTAACTTGGGTAGTTGAGATAAGTACGTGCTATACATACATATATAGACAGAGAGATGGAGAGAGTGAAGACGGAGACGGGTAAAGGTGTCGTTTTAATATTTGTAACCCGATCGTGACGATTAAAATGCATTTAGCCAATTTGTTTATGCAAATAAAAATTCCAAACGGGTTGTAGAAATTCCAATTCGAAATCAGAGTCCCGCGAGAAACTTTTACGATCGATCCGCATTTTTAATGCCAACACAAATGTTATAATTTGCTCTCAAAATATCTAATGTCTCTCCGTGTTTTTACTGTTTACTCATTTATGGAGCGGTTGGGAGGCCTCTACTCTTAAAAGACTTCAACGAAAGCTCGACTTGAGGCTGTTTTCGTATTGTTTTGTTTACTTTTAACGACCGTAGCTTATTTAATTATTTTTATGTGCCAGAGAGGCACTAAAATGTTGCATTTCGTTTTCCTAATAAGTTAAAAGAGTTGTTATACAAATTAGTTTGAATGTGCTGAAATTCTATAAAAGGCATTGGGGGAAAAGCGTTCAAAGTTGGCACGGATAATGGCATATAAAGCAATTATAAGACCTGGGAATTTCCAAAGATTATAATAACAGTTAAACTTTCATATTTTTATTAGAGCGAAATCTATTTGTATGGAGAACAGTAAGAAAGTTTCTATTCACACTTTATGAACAGAATACAAATGTCATTTAATAGATCCATAGATCTTCTAAGCCTAATGGGTTATAATCTGCTCTGCGCTTGTCCGTATGTCGGGTTTCGCAGCCTCTTATTCCCCTTTAAAGTCTCCAGCTCTGGCGCCACATTTACTGTTTGTTATTTGCGATTCCCACTGCACATATGTATGTACATACATACATACATACATATGTACATCTGTATGTACACGTACATGTATGTTTGTATATTTCTTATTCGCAAAAGCTTACGCACGTCAGCGGCCGTTCTTTCGTCTATCTCTGCCACCTTCTTCGTGTTTGCACTTCTCTCGCGCTCTTTCGCTGTACCCATCACTCGTGCCCTGCTTAGCAGCAGCCCAAACTGTTCTTACGCTCTCCTTCTATCGCTTCTTTCGCTCTCTGTCGCTTGCATTTAGTGCACGGGCAATTCGTTCCGCCCGCCCTTAGTTTGTCTTATCTGATCGTCATCATTATCGCACTCACTTGTGCAAGACAAATCTCCAATTGTTGATCAAAACTTTATAAGAGCCTCGCAAATGTATCACGCTACTTACTTTACCCTTACTTATCCCACAAGGATTTGCAAAAACACAACATGCACTCGTATATCTAAACAATTACCCTCCGCGTACGTAAATTGGGCAATTTGCCATCGAATTTATGACCCACATATCATACTCCATACCAAAAGCCAACCCCAAACAACTCCTATTCCCTCGGCGCCAAAAAGCCACTTGAAACAATAAAAATCATGACTCCCCCAATGCAGAGTCCACACAGTCTGCAGAGTAGAAAAGAATGATCCATAAATTTGGCGGCTAATCGCACACACTCCCGGGTAACAGTGCTCGGAAATGGTTTGTAATCATACGAAAATTGCCTACAAATGAACTGCTTAACGGCGTGTCGCACATTCAGACAATCAGAATCAGAGCCCCAGCCCTAGCCCCTGCTCCGCGCGAAAACCCATTTAACCCGGCCCCGAAAATTGTGCCAAATTTGCGTTTGCGGGTAGAAATCCTCGACTGGAATTGCGCGGGGGCATATTTAATTTATAAAACAGCCAAAACGGCACCCACCAAATTGGCCTGGAGACCACGGCGGCGCTGGCGAGTGGCTGTGTGGGTGGAGCGCCCTGCTTTTTCGCCTGTTGTTCCGGCTGAACAATGCGTGAAAAAAATCGGTAACTTATTAAAAATGCCCATTGTACATGAAACATACATGAGCCTAAGCACATCCAAGAATATGTATATGGCTACATTAGCGTGCTCAAAGAGCGGGTGTGTGGCAGCATAAAAATCAGTAGCTCCTTGTGGCAGCTGTGGGAGTGGGTGCGAAATTAATTAGAAACACCCTTCAGCCGCTGTACTCCTGGCGCTACAGGCGAATTTACGAAATGGAAGTTCCCAATCAAAGACCATGTTTAATTGAACTTGAACATAGAATCGAATTGGGGAGGAAGTTGCAACAGATCCCAGGTGGTTCCATATGGGGTGGAGAATTTATGGATTTCAAATCTTGCCATATACAAAGTTTTAATTAATTAAATGTTGGAGTAATGGAAGTGGAGAACTTATTTGAAGTAGAACAGGAATGGAATGGGGTGTAGAAAAATCTTAAAATTCTGATTGTAATCAAAGAGTAAGGATGGGGATTTGAATCTATTTTCTATTCCTTTCTACTGCTCCTCCACTGTGATTTTATTAACTCCAAATAAGATATCAAAGTTGCTGTCTTTACAACTTTGATTTGAAAAAAAGGAAGAAAACAGAGGGGAAAGCTTTGTGTTCCTAGCAGTCCCAGCGAAAGGTCAAACGCGTCTTAGAACTCAGAACCCACCATCGAAGCCATAGAGAATCCTAGCCCCAAGGCTTTTCAATAATTGATGCGTTAATTTATCGCTTAGTAAATTGTGTGGCCAATTGACTCACAAAAAGACACGCATAGACCCGAGCCAAGACATTTTGGAGCTAGCCTGGCGCTGGCCCTATCCCTGGCCCTCTAATCGAACTCAAGTGTGGACAGACGGAGCGAATTTCGAAAAACAATCACGACGTCCTTGGTCTAGGAACTTGGAGTTTGATTTTATCGAGAACAGAGCTCCCTCCATGTGTTGAGGGAAATCACTTAAATGGGCGCCAAACCACCCACAGACAGACACACAGACACTCGGTCGAAAGGATATGTCGGGACATGGCGCACACATCTGGCGAACATTTGCCGAAGTATGTCCCTGGCATGTGTGCATTTGAGAGAGATTCGCATAAAGGTAAAACTGTCACCAATAATAGCCAAGCCCTGACCGCACATAAAATCCTCGCTGCGACATCCTGAGAGCACAAAAGAGGGAGGACTGAGACAGAGCCATAATCAGTATTGGCATTTTAAGTGACACTTGCGCTGCCTTCCTCCCACCAGCCACCAACTCAATTCGCGTCATGCGCCGCCATTTGTATATGAGCCAAATAAAAATGCATATGAAATGAAGCTGGCAACGCTGCAGCAGCAGCAGTCAGTCCGGCAGAAAGCTGTAGGTACAGGGAGGAGATATTATTCGGAGGCACTTGCGCCAAACTTTGCTCCTGAATATTCCATGAAGTTGCCAATAAAGTCAAGTGGCAAGTCCTGGCAACGTTGCCAGGAGGCAGGGCCACACATACAATGCTGAAACAGTGCACCAGCTACAGTGCATACACTTGAAGAAAACTTAACGGATTTGAAGACTGATTTTAGGGAATTCTCTGTTAACTGATCATCGACTTCCGAAGCTTCTTTTGGCTTATATTCGTTAACTTAATCCATGTCGCTGCGTAATTTCTTTCAGTGCACTTTAGAGCTCTACACTTAAGCGAAGTTTTGTTTGCCTGCTGCCATCCAGCTGCAGTGCGCTGCTGCATACTAATTTCCATCCACCCTGCCACCAGTGCCACCCTCTCTGCTAGCTCCAGCCTCATCCTCTCCCCCCACTCTCTGCATTGTGGTGGTCTTGGCATCATTCCGTATTCATACCAAGCACCAATTTCTCGATGCTGTTTGCTGTTGCTGTTGTTGTTCTTGTTGCAGTTATTGTTGTTGTCTGCTATTAACTGAAATAAAGGTAAAAATGCAATAAAAATGTTGCCCGCCTCTCGTTTTGCATTAAAATTGCATTACAATTGCCCATTGGATGGAGGCAAATGTTGTTGCTTTTATTATGGCAATTGTACGGGCGCTGTTGTTGTTGCTCTTGCTGTTCAAATGAAATCCAATTAGCCAACTACAAGGCCTACTACCAAGAGCATCAACAGCAGCAGCAACGACAGCGAAGAGCGTACGACGCGTCGTGACTTCTCTTCTTCAGAGTCCTTTCCAGCGACGTGCGTGTGTATCCGTGAGTATTTGTGTGTGTTTGTGTCTCTCTGCCTGTGTGTTTGTGCCTCTTTGTGCGGTAAATTGAATATGCAGTAATTGCTTGTTTGCCTTTCTTCATTTTTGGCCATGATTTTTTCGTGTCTGACACAGAAACATTGTCGGTTAAGTGCAAAAATTAATATTTTGTAACCGTTAGGCATAGGATCTGTGTCCAGCTTAAAGTGGTTCTAATACTCGAATGTACGCTAGAGAATTTGAGCTGAAAATTTGGGCTGGCTTAACCAGTCTTTGCATGGAAGATTAAGTGGCATTAGAAGATGCTTTTAAATGCAAAAAGAATGTAATAAAATAAATATTTAGATGTAACTGTGAACAACTTTGTTTACGCTAAAAGCAGGGGAAGTCAATGTGCAGTGTTTATTGTGGTTAAAAGAAACATAATTTAATGTAAGAATTTACTTCTTCGATAGAGGGAAACATCAGAAAACCTCTCTTCAAGTGAAGACGTTTTATGGGAGATTTTTTCGAGCCAAAGAGTGGTGTCCTCGGACCACAGGTTAGCGAATTTGATTCCAACTTCATCATCACTTCTTGCAGTGCAAAAAGAGCTGCAGAAAATGCGTAATCCACCAGCAAAGAGTTTGCAACTAGTTAGACCCACTCCAGCCCAAAATTGAGCCCCTCTAGCCGCTGAAATTTCCTTCTTCGGCATGACGGGAGATTCGGGTGAAGACTCCTCCTCCTGTGCCACCTGCAAACTAATGAAGAAAGACTACCCCTTGCCACATGCACATTCCAGGCAGCCTCCTGGACAACACCTGACTGCTGATTTGGCTTGGCATGGCTCGTGCCCGAGTCGGCCAAGGAAAACTGTCAATTAACCCACAAGGTTAACTCGGGGAAAATGCCAGAGAAAGATGCTGCCGCACTGCACTCGACACACAAGCCAATTTCCATTTGCATGGCTGGCAAATGGATTGGATTCGTGTGGTTTGGGGATCGGACTGAGGTTGAGTTGGAGTTGCGGCACTCTTATCGCAATCACCGCCTGCCAAATACCAGACGATAGCTGGGGAGAACACTCTTTGCGCTAATAAAGATCTCAGAGCAGGCATTAGAGGAAGTTGCGCACCCCACCAGCCCCCTCTTGTAACCAAGAACTCGCTGTGTGCTTTGTGAACTCAAGCTGACAGAACGCTATTTCCAATTGTGCTATTAATCTGCCACATTTGCGCTTCTTCAGAGCCAGAGCCGAAGCCAGAGCCAGAGCCAGAACCAGGACAGGGCACCAGCCAGCTCCCTCGCACTCAAAGGCGAACGCCGAGCCGCGAAAGCGAGACGGCAGCCGCAGTTGCAAGCGCGAAAGAGAGGCACAGATGGAGAGCGGGGAGTGGGGCGAACGCTTGGAAACGCTTGGCTAACCCGAAAATAGAAACAATCAAAATAAAAATACATTCTCTTCATGCTCTCGTCTAATAAAAAACCCCAAAAGCAAAACGTTTTCCATTTAAAATGTCGTCGCAAAACGCCAAAGCGCGGCGAGCTCCACGGCCCCGTAGACCGTTGGGGCAGCAGCAGCAGCCAATGGCGGCGCGGCAGCACCACGCCCCCAGAGCCAGGCGAAAACCTGTTCCGATGGAGCGAGCCGGAGCGGCGCATGCGCGAGACAGAAGATGGGCGGAGCGGACCAACCACAGCAACCACCGCCGCAGAATGGTGCAGAGAGAGCCAGGGTACAGGTGCGCGGGGCAGCGAGGGTTGCTGCTGCTGCTGCTGGTATTATGGTAGGTTAGGTTCAAACAAGGTGGCAAACAGGCTCGTTAACCGAAAGAGGAAGGAAGTCGACCGACCGACGTCGCAGTCACCGTCAACGTCGCTGCTGCCCGTCACAGCGGGGAAACTGGTTTGACTTGTTCCGGGCGGGGTGAATGTGAATTGTGCTCTTACTCCTGCGGCAGCAGCAGCAGCGGAACGCAGCAGCAGAACAACATCAGCAGCAGCAGAGGCCGGCAACGCGCAGAGGCAATCCTCGTCCGTCGGCACATTTTTTGATTGCATTTATGAAAAGCGTTTTCGCCCGCCAGCACGCGCCCGCTTTCCCAGTGTCTCGTCTCCCAAAGTCCGCAGTTCGGCAGTTCGAGGGTTCACAGTTCGCAGTTCGCAGTCAACGGCAGCGCTTCAACTTTATCGAGTCGAGTCGCGATCGTATAATGAATTAAACATTTTGCCGTGCAAACAATTCAATAACTAAAAGTGATTTTTAGTGTGACAAACAAACAAATAAACAAACAGATTTTGTTGACTGTTGTTGACTTTTGAGGAGTAGGTGAAGTGATAGCAAATTGGCGCCACTTGTTGTCACCATGTCCAGCCACGAGGAGGATGATCACGAGCACGAGCACGCGGATGATGTGGAGGAGCAAGAGATACACGTGGACGTGGACTCCGATTCGCGGATGTCGTGCGGCAGCGGCTCCGATGTGGATATGGATAATGGCAGCTGCTACGATGAATCGGAAACGCCATTAAGGTAAGGATTGAGAGAGGAGCCGAGGGAGCAAAGATAATGCTTTTGGGTTGATTAGAGTAAATGGCAATAGCTGTAATTGATTCGTGGTCATGTGGTTGAAATTAAACGGTCTGTGGGTTCATTTGATGGGGTCACAATAGGTGTTTAACTATTTATTTGGCCGCTTCACTTTGTTTCGAAATTTGGATTAAAACCCGGAACCGGTAAATTAAACGACAATTGCCATAAATGCGCATATTTTGGGGCTATATATTTATGCAATTAAAAGCAGTTGAACTAGAAAAATAACCAACTTTTATTTGATCACGCAGAGTAAACTACTTTGATTATTGTCGGACTTTGTTCACAAACTTCTCATACAAAAAGCTACAAAAAAGCGCACTAAAAATGTAAATAATTAACTGGCTCTATACAGTTTCATTGTAGATCTATAAACAAGGTCAATAGTCAGTGAAAAGCAATTTGTGTACATATTTTCATGGCTCCCACTGTTTTATGGTCACATTTAAAGTCATACATAATAACCCAAAGGCCGATTTTCGATACAAATTCTTTGGCTTAACGCAATTAAACTTTGTGGCATAGAAAGACTCGAACAACATGTTCATTGTCAGAGAATACAACCAACAAAAGCGCCTAACAAGCTGCCAGAATATCGAGCTGGCCGTGATAACTGCTCTCATTCATATTGCTCGGTGGCTGGGGGGAACTTTGGGACTTTGGTTTTGAAGAACGGCGTGAACAAACCTCTTAAGAGCTAATGAATTGACCATACAATGCCACCAGAAGAATGGAACCCCGAACTTACCCATAAAGTTGTGGGTAAAAACCAAAGAAACTTCCTGAATTAACATAGAGACAGACCTGGGCAGGTAATGGCCGTTGGCTATGGGGTATTGGGGATCGCCGCAGACGATAAAACGCACATTAGTAAGGCGCCAAAAACGCGCTCTGATAAGAGCATCCAAATGGACCTAAACGGGTTCGGATCTTGAACAAAAACTCTCTGTCGTTTGTTGGATTAACATTTTAATAGAGCGTGCCATAAAAATGCCATAAAACCCGCGTTCCAGGGAATCTAGAGCAGTGCACCAAAGACAACGAGTTTGAGGCAAAGCTTTTGGTATCCATAATTTGGAAAGTGTTTCCAGATCATTGTTCCGATCACAGCCCTGAAACGAGCGGAGAGCCAACAAATGGTTTTTATTTCGTTGATTTATAAATTAAATGCTGTGCGTGACTTGTTTTTAGTGCGTCAGTTGATGGCATTCGATGATTTATGGAATCGTATTAAAAGGCCTAAAGGCCTGCCTCTAGCTCTAACTCGAATGGCCGTCAGTATTTGCATAATTACTTAATTTCGTACAACATTGCGTATACGCGGCTGTGCCTGATTCGTCGATGATTTCTGCAACTGTCTGACGCTTGTCCGTGTCTTATCCGCTCGCGTGGGCTTTGGAGTTGGAAGTTGGAACTGGAAATGTTATGGATGTTGGGTCTGGGTTGCAGCATTAATTATTACCAATGTTCTCATGCTTTTTCCTCATATCTGGCGACACTTTTTAATGAGCCCGCACCTCTCTCCATCTCTCTGTCTCCATCACAGTGAGTCGCTGCAGTCGGAGCAGACGCGTTCCTCGTCCAGCGAGAATCTTCCCTTCAGCATATCACGCCTGCTATCCAAGCCCTTCGAGACGAACAACAATCACCATCACAGCCTCAGTCTCAGCCTCAGTCACAGCCACCAGCACAGCAGCAGCAGCCCCGGCTCCAGCAGCAACAACAACAACAACAACAACAACAATCACGGGGAGAAGGGTGAGGAGAAGGAGCTGCTTCAGGTGGAGGATCACGAACTGGCGGCCTACAAGCTGGCCACCAGCATCGCCAACTCAACGTACGGAAGTGCCGCGGCCCTCTACTCATATCCCCATCTGTATCCCTCGGCAGCGGCAGCCGCCGCCGGACATGTGCTACGTGTGCCGCCCCAAAGGACGCCCCTGACGTGGGCCCTGCCGCCGCTGCATCATGCGGCGCTGGCACATCAGGCGGTCAAGGATCGACTGGCAGGTGAGGAGTCGAGCCACCATGCGGTGCCGGGTCATGTTTTGATTTCCATTTCACTCTAATGATGGGCACCGGTAGCAAATCGCTACTGTGTGTACAGCACACATATACATATATGCAGCTACACGTACACGTGCACAGTAATAAGCGCGATCAGAGAAGTCTTTTAAGCCAACATGCCTATCGGCATGTCATTGCAGACCCGAACCCAGGGCAAAACACGATCCCCCAGTTCGAACCCAAACTCAATTCCTCATCCCACACACACACAAACACACACACAGTCTGAGAGATGCAGCTCTCTGGGATGCTAAAGTATAAAAACATGTTTGCCTTCAAATGCGCAATCGCAGCTTAAGTTAAAAACTTAACGCTGAGCCACCGCCCAGAAGCGACAGACAAGGAGGAGGAACATTTGCATACGCATCTGGATCTGTAGCTGTTGCTGTATCTGTGGCTGTGGCTGTTGCATCTGCATCTGTATCCGTATCTGTGGGGCTTCCTTTTGGCATCCCCTTTTTGTTAATTTGTTTACATTATGAGCTTCACTTGTAGCTACAAGCGGCAGGCACAGCGCGAGCCTTTTGAAATAATGAGACGGCGTTGATTTTATTACGCCTCAGTAGCTGCCCCAAACAGCTACCATTTTGGTGGCAAAGGGACTTGCTGTGTCTGTGTGTGTGTTTGTCTGGCTATAACTCATAATATTTTGGGCTGTTTTTGGCCATGTGGAAAAGCTGCTTAGCTGAGAGAATGCCGCGTCCTGAGCATGGCCTTTTATGGCCAACATCCGCTCAGTGTTTTGCTTTTATTTTGTGTTTGTTTTCTCTTTTTCTCTTTCTTTTTTTTAGTTATTTTAATGAGCTGGTTTTACATGACTTTTTAATTTCGCGCTGCGCCCGAAAAGGAATTAATTACGCATTGGGCGGTCGCAGGGCTCTACGTCCGTCGGCGGCTTACTATATTTATCGCCGAATGCCGCACTTCACATTTGAGTCCAACTGACATGGTCAGCTTTTAATTAGCCCCCAGCCAGAACTGGCCAACAGGAATATGCATATGAAAAGAGGCAAGAGGCATGGCCATGCCTTAGGGCTAGTCATGGGCTGAGGCACACTTATGAGGCACCGCCAAGGGTGATCCAAAGTCTCGTTTCAGTTCGTTTTGTCAACATCTTCGTTGTCTCCCAGCCACATCTCATCCACTTCTCTCCGTCTCTGTCTGTGTCTCTCTGTGTGTGTGTCTTGTTGCGTTTATTGTGTCGCTGCCTGGTGGCCGATAAGCTGGCGCCTTGGCTTTTTTCATTAACAAGACAAACGAGCGACTCCAGTGGCTGACCGACCCTTTTGCCACTTTGCCTCCCCCCTTCTCCTCTTCGGTCAGCACTCTTAGCGCCATATGATTAATAACCATTGCATGTTAATTTCTGTTATTTTTGTTTGTTTTTTGGGCTTTGACGTCGCAGCAGGCGCCAATTACTTTTCGGGCCGCAGCCCTTAGAGCGGTTTCATGACAATTTCCAGACCAAACTAAGCTCCACTCTGCGGGATACACTCAGTCACGATGTTTGCCAACACGAATGCAAACATTATTCAAATTGAGTTAATTTGGTGGATTTACATGGCAACGCAATTATTAAATGGTTTTTATATTTAATTAGGCACTTTTTTATGTGCCAGGTGGACATTTAAGGAGGTTCTCGCATTCTAAGATTCTGCTCTCTGCTCTTGAGGAAGTTTTAGCTTTCAAGCTCATGCCTTTAACCATTTCTACATCTGTTTTACCTAATGCTATTCATAATCTATAATCAAATTGAGTTACATTAGTAGAAACCATGAAAAAAGTCTCTAAAACATTTTCCTCCCGCTTTAAACTCTTTTTTTGTTCCGAATTTTCTTGTTCCTTGACTTGGAAACGTGACACAGGAAACCATAGCAATGATACAGCTTTTTCTTGGTTTGTTTTCTCCTTTAAAAACTTATAGCAATTCCGAGTTTGTTTTAAGTAAAATTCTCACCCCTTTTGGCAGTGCTTTTCAACTACCAAAAGAGTCTCCCATGCAGTACTCTGCCTCCCAATAGTTACTCCACTTTGCTCCTTAGTTCATCAGGCACAAACTTGCTTCTTAGAATGATGGCCACTTTCAGTGGTTATTCAAATCACTTGCTGGCAAAGGTTAAAGTGTAGCAGCTTCCAATGGGCGGAGTTGGAGCCGAGTCGAGCCCCTTCAGCCGCAGGCCGCCATCAATAATGCATGCTAAAAGCTTTTTGCATTATTTTACGTATTTCTGGCAAGGCGGTGCTCCGGCACACACACACACACACAGGGTCACAGGATATGTGTATCTTGAAGATACTGAGCCAAAATATCATAAATAAACGCAGGAGGCGGAGCGGCAGAAGGCTGCTCGGGTATGGCTATAAAATTATGCTTATGCGGCTTTTCCGCCTTATCCCGCTGGTAACCTTTAAGGATGTGCTGTGTGTGTGGCGGGAGAAAATCATGGAGAAGCTGCTTATGTGGTGCGATAAATGGCTTTTTATTGAAATTGATATTGCTTGAAATATTCAAATGATTGCCACAGCCCCAACACACGAAAGCTGCCGCAAAAGCCATGGGAAATTTATGCCAAAAGATGCTACGAGAAAAAAGGGTTCGTGCAGCTTCCGAGAAAACTTGCAATAAGAAACATGATTTGTCAGCTTAACACCCGCCCTCCATACATTGGGTCTGCCATTTGATGGCTTCTGACAGCCCAGCCACCACGGTGGCCATTTTCCTGCTCTACTTCGATGAGGGTTCTGTGGATTGGATGCCAGTTTCGGCTCTGGCACATCAATAAGCGATGCATATTGGAGAGGTTTTCATAATGTTAAAAGTTCAGTTCTGTAAATTATTGCACATTTACGCTCTGTTAAATTAGTTTTGGGTCTATGGGCGTTTTGGGTTTTTTTAGAGCTTGTGTTTCTGGATATTTCCAGTTACTCCATTCCCCGCAGCAACAACGCTGCTGATTTGTGCATGTTCAATCGTGTCCGCCTCACCTACTCGCAGGCATAAAAACTACCGCAAGAACTTTCAGCAAAAACAATGCACAAGTTCGATCGTGTCCGCGATTGCAAGCTTCTAACTGCTCGTACACAGTGAAAGCTTCCGCTGGAAGCGGAGATAGCTTCGCTCTCAGCAAAAACAACAACAAGGCGCTCACTCTCTACCTGCCTACAAACTACCGCAAGAGCTCGCTCTCAGCAATCGCAACAACCGCTCTCTTTCTAAAACCCTCCCTCTCTCGTGAAGAATCATTCCAGTGGCAAACATCTTGTCTGTGATAAGTTTCTAAAGTCGAAACTTTTTTTTAATCAGCAATAATCTGAAATATTCAACGGTTACGCCGAAAAGCCCTTTTTTAGAGACACTTGAGTATGAAATTTGAGTACCAAAAGTGTTTCTAAAATGTTTAAAAATGGGTCGAATATATGCCTTCCTGAAGAATATTTTTAGAAACAAAAGCACCATTTTCCAGCACCAAGGTTAGTTTTTTCATGGCTAGTCCAGAAATATACATAAAAAGCTGTTACGTAGGCTGCTATTGATTTATTGATTTACAACTAATTTAGTGCGCGAGAGAAGAGGACTCCGTCACATATGTATGTATGTACATATGTATGTATGTACATATGTACATACATACATACATATGTTCAATCGGTGTAATCAAAATGCAAATTCATTAAACACAAAACTTTCTGAATTGGTTTTTGGTTTTCTTTCTTTATTTTAAATTTACTTTTTATTCGAATCATTTTAAATAAAATTGCTTTTGATTGATTCATTAATTAATCTGCCACATTGTCATCTTCGATTGATTTGCTCAGTCAAAAATAAATAAATACTTCTGTCCCGTATAAATTTAAACTAATTTTGCTCAACTTTCAAGACGTTTGCAAAACATTTCAAATGGCTTCTGGCGTAGAAATTTCGCCAGCTCCCAACTCCCAGCCTGACTTCTCGCATGACCTCAGCAAACGGGCAACAAGCCGGTTTCCAAATTGTCGTTGGCTGCCTTTTGGTTGCTTTTGCCTTTGGTGGCGCTGTTTCGGCGACAACATTGCCGGTCGACTGCGAGATCGTTTTAATATTTTGTTGAGCTCTGCGCCGGTCTTATCGCACCCAATAAACAACAAAACACACACGAACACACACGCCAAGGCGACTGGCAGGAATTTTAAAAGGTTCAGCGCCAGTGCATGCGACTGGCCATAGACTGAGAGCCAGACACGGATTGGGTTCGCTGCTGCGATCCATAGCAGAGCCAGAGCCAGACGCAGATCCATCCCCGATCCAGAGCCAGACAGTGGGTCACTTACGCATCGCAGCCCACAAGTCCTACGCGACTTTATGACTAAGCGTCGGCTTTGAATGAAAATTGATGTCGCGTGCGTTGTCTACAAGACGCTGCGTCTGGGCTCTATGATAAGGGTTCATCCTCTATGGCTGCGCTCCTTCATTGCTGCCTGGGTCAGTGGCAATTAGGCGCTTAGCGGTCGAGTCAGTGACTCCTAGGGGCTGCGGCAACTAAATTGATTTCACAGCAGGAAGGAAGGAAAGGGCGGGAAGGTAGAGGCAGCAGCGGCAGTGGCCACGGCAGCGACAGCGCTAAGTAGTTGCAGTCGCACAGGTGCCGCCGCTCAACTCCGGAAGCAAATTTCGGAAACTGGCACTTATCTAGGAGTGAATTTATGGTTTGCTAATTGCTCGCCAGGACACACACAGAGGGAGATCTAAAGAGAGTGAAACCGAACTACTATTAAGTGCTCATGTCTATATCTGTATCCCTTACTGCCATTACAGCTGCCTTCCCCATTGCGCGACGCATCGGACATCCCTACCAGAATCGCACGCCACCAAAGCGGAAAAAGCCACGCACATCCTTCACGCGCATCCAGGTGGCCGAGCTGGAGAAGCGTTTCCACAAGCAAAAGTATTTGGCATCCGCGGAGCGAGCGGCACTGGCGCGAGGCCTCAAGATGACCGATGCTCAGGTGAAGACGTGGTTCCAGAATCGACGCACCAAATGGAGGTGAGTTCTACACGTTACACTTGGCCCTGTTCCTGCCAGCCCTCCTGCCGGCAAGTTGGTGGCAAAAAAATCAATAGCCCATCCCCCATGCCATCGCACATTTTCCCACTTTAGAAGTGCTGACAGCTTGACACCAACCCTACCCTATGTATCCTTTCCCCCCAACGTGTTTTTTGCTGTTTTTTACGTGCCTTTTTAAACTACAATATGCACAAAAGGCTTTTGTTTAAAAGGATTAATAGCGGCAGCAAAGATGTGGGATGTGACGAATGAAGGATGCTCTAACGAAGCAACAAAAAAATCCAACTTATTTGATAGAATAATAGACTAAACATGGGACGAAATTAATCTGAATAATCCCTCGAATATTTTCTATGGGTTCAAATGAATTTTTACCATAGCTATACACGATAATGGGCAGTGCTATAATGACTATAAAACCATCTCTACCCCAAAAAAAGTAAAAAAGAGTAACACAAAGCGTGATGTACATAAACGGGGAGACGGGGAGTAAATGGCTCATTCAATATGCATGAGCACATTAAGTGAAAAACTCGCAGCTCCAATGATGGAGGGAAGTTAACGTTGTATATAGGAACGAGGCTTAGCTGTGGTGGTAGTTGCATTTTGTAGCCACTTTTGTTTAACTAGCTAAATGACAGCTTTTTAACCTAAAGCGTTTCTAGCTAATAACCAAACAAAATGCTTATACAAATACTCACAAAGTTAAATTCACAAAAGAAGAAGCTAATCAAAAATGAAATTACTTAAAATTGAAACAGAATTAAAAGTGAAATTGATGCCAAGAATAATCTCCAAGGCAGTTTGATGAATTTTTCTGCGGCACACAGCTACACCTTTTCTCACACAACACTCCCACACAAATGTGCATCAAAAATGCTAATTTATTTGGAATAAATATTGCTCTCTCCCCCATCACCAGCTCCCAGGCATTTCCCCGCACATGACACTAATTTAATGGGGCATTGATGCGTCGCTTGCGTGTCTCTAATTGTTTTCTATTTTATTATTGCCAACAATGTATTTGAATATACAATTATTATGAGCAGAGGCGCGTCCATATTCATATGCAATTACCGACGATCATAATGCTGCTGGCAAATGGCGGCTAAATGGACAAAGTTTTTCAACTTTTCTCAGGCAAACAACGGGAAGGGGACGCGGGCGAATGGAGTCGCGTTTAAGACGCGTTAATTGCCGCTTAGCAGGCCCAGACCGGCCTGCCTCCCGCTCTTTGCCAGTGCCGCTCCCTCGGCGCTGTGCTCTTTCGGCTTATCAGCCATTTTGGGCCTATTCCCGCTCGTAAAAATTAATGATGTAAAACGCAATTTTGTTAACGGCAACTGCCGGGGCACAGCCCCAGCTCCAGCTACAGCCACGGCTCGTTTGTGGTTAAGTGAAATGGCAATGGCACAGCCACATTATATTATACAAGCGCCATGATTACGGACTCAGCATAACTCGTAAATAGCAGGTACGACTGTGTATAATGTGCTCACATAATTGCCTTAATGCACACTGTGCTGCATTTGCAAGTAATTTGAATAATTAGCCCTGTCCCACATGGCGTATGGGCAATGCGCGTTAAGCAATACAAATAAAGATACCCTCACCCCTGCCCAGTGCTCTTTTCCCTCTTAATAAATTGCAACTTGTTTGTGCCTCATTACGGGCTATGGTCCCCGCCATATTCTCGAGTGCTATCGGATCGAATGGCTCGCAATTGACAAGCAGGAATACGCAGCGGCAGCATAAATAATTAATAATAAATGGCGCGAGCAAATGAATGAATTCCTGTTGCCTGTCAGTGTCTGACAATGTGTTTAGCAAGCACAAAAAAACACAGAGACTAAAAGAAACAATCTGCAGAGACACAGACACAGAGGCAAAGCAGATGGAGAGAAGAAAAATTGTCTGTCATTTGCAGGATATTTTCCTGGTCCTGGTGCTGCTGGTACCCTTGTGACTCCCTGTGGGGGCTGCTAACAAATGGCCAAGTCTAACTGTTGTCTGGCTTCCGGTGGAGCCATTTGGCGTCTCCTTCTGCCATACTTTGGGTACATAATTCAATTAGTTGCCGGCCCATAAATCAACTCTCATTCTCTCTCTTTCTCCGCGCGAGCTAAAACCCTTTTTAATTACAAGCTCGTACATCATCGGAGGCAAGTTCTCTACATTCTGGTAAATCTTGAGGCAGCTTCCACTTTATATTAATTGCCTTGGCATATGCACAACTTTTCCTGCCGAAAGCTGACTAATTAAAAATTTACACACATGCCCAGAGAGAAGGAAAAACTTTTCTGACCGCCAAAGCGAAAAATCAATTTGACTGAAAGCAAAAGTTTTTGCGGCGGCATCAGCCCAAACACAAAAATCAAGTAAAATTAATTACTCGAGCGACGGCCATTTGTAAATTAACTTGGAATCCGGTTGGTCCGCCTGTCTCGCTCCCTTCGGCACGTGTCCTGAAGGGTCTCTGGGAAAATCTTGAGGCACAGGTCCCCGGGGACTTGGCAGCCAGCTCCTTGGGCAGTCAATTAATGGCCTGGCTAAATTGTTATGTCTTGAAAGATAATTACCGCAGGACCTTTTTGGGGCCAGCAGGCTGGGCTCAGCCGAAACTTGTCCCCCAATTTGCCGACATCGTTTGCGTGCAGTGTGTGAAATGATTTTAATTACCAGGACAGCAGCAGCTGGCTGACAGTTTAGTGGCTTTGCTGAGAGGCAAATTTATGTGCCCAGCTTTAATAAACATTTTAGCTTAATGTTCGGCCATTATTTATCTCGGAAAACTTTCCACATCAACGCGATGGCGCCAAGAGACCAACATTTAACATTTGTAAAGCGTTTGTTACATTTTCCAGCGACTCCCGTGCCTGGGAGGCCGAGAGGCAGATAAATTACAAACGCGTATCGTGTGGCTGCCTCCGCCGACTCGTGCCACTTTCGTTTGCCTTTGCCTGTTTTTGTTGGGAGTTTTTAATCAATTTTCGTTGAATTTTTTATGCGGTAGCTGTTCAAAATGTTGCCCGATAAAGCAGCCCAAGTAGCGAGAGGTGAAAAAGTAAAAGCGAAACTCACATAATAACTCACTTTGGGGGCTATACGACTGACAATTGAATTGTTGTGCCAGCGCAGATTACGGACAAACAGGAGGAGGGGATAACCTAACCCAAAACCATCTTTGGGCTGCTTCATTACACAAGTGTCTGCCTGTCTTTCTGCTCCATTTAAGGCACACACATGTCCACCCCCCCCAAAACTTTTGCACTAAATACCTACGGACTAATGCATTTTTAATGGTCTCTCTCTCTCTCGTTCGCATGCGAGTTATGAAATTATAGTTTGAACGATGACATTGCTGATGAAAACCGTAGTGAAAGCCATATTAAACAATAATTATGATATGTGCGGGGCAAACTCGTACGTAGTTGTGGTTATACATATTTATCTACATATATGTATGTATGTATGTATGTGTACTTATGTAGCAGCTCCTGCCGCTTGTCTATTTAGCTGGCAACATAAGAACTTCATTAGCTCATGAAATATTCAAGATGGCGTAGAGCAGAGCAACCCCTAGTCGGGCAGCCTTCCTGTGTGTGTGTGTCCATGAGGGTGGGTGGGACTGGTGGTGGTAATTTCAGCTCCATGGCCACAATTAGAGCAAAATGCTGCGCAAACGCGAGCCGGCACTGAGAGACGGGGCTAAGCTCTGGACAACTGCATCTGCAATGCATTTTCCCTTTGAATAATTCATCGGGCTGGCAGGGCACGGGCAGCAGGCACCGGCAAATCCCTTTTAAGCACAAAACATTTAAAATGCAATTTTACGCAGTCCGGCACTTGGCTCGAAATTAATTTTCCACAAAAACAGCAGCCCCCTGGCTGATTGGCAGCCGTGCCGTTTGGCAGACGGCATATTTGATTTGATTAGTTTTAAATGGTCTTAATAGGCCGCCCACATAACGACTTGATGAGCTTCTGCCACCAACACCCCCACCCGCTTGTACTCTCGCAATGTGTCATTTGGATTGGAATTCTGGCAAATTGCTTTTCCATAATGAATATGCACATTAAGCGATGACCATTCGCAGATAGAGACATCGGTGTATGGTCATCATGCGTATTGATTATATGGCTAATTAGAGGCGTAAGCAAAGGATCTAACTATTGGCAAGATTGCGAAGGCAAAAAATATTATTTTTAACTTTGCAATGAATTTCTAGATGTTTTATTTACATATTTGAACAGTCTTAAATGTATTAAATCATATTGAAGCTTCAAAAGAACTAAAACAAAATATTTTTAGCACTGCAAGAAACCGAACAAAATGTTCATTTTTATGCCTTTTACTTTTAATTTTACTGCAGGACCATTTTCTCTTCGTTGTTTGATTTTCCCGGAACTTCTTCTATTAACTCATTAGCTGCCTTTTCCCTTTAAGTAATTTTTGCCATTCAAAATTCCATAAAATAAAACTAACAAAAGCTTTTCCTCTCCTACCATTTCAGACGCCAAACCGCTGAGGAACGCGAGGCCGAGCGGCAGGCTGCCAATCGCCTGATGCTCTCGCTGCAGGCGGAGGCCATTAGCAAGGGCTTTGCCCCACCATCGGCTCCAATGAGCTCACAGGGCGGCGTCAATGGTGCGCCACTGGCAGCGTTGCATGGACTACAGCCCTGGGCAGAGGCATCGCATGCGGCGGGCTGCTAATCTCGAACCGCATCGAGTGGCGGCGGCAGAAGGTTTATTTGTGATACATTTCGCTCTGTACATAGTTCGATGGAGGCGGCGGGAGAGAACGGACAGTGATCGCAGGCTGTTTCCCACTGTACATATTGGATTGGTTCTCCCCACATCTGTAAATAGCTAGCTTTATTCTCTAGAGACGCTTACCCATCCAATCCCAGGCGGAGGCGGTGCAGCCCGTTCTACGCTTTACGTTTTGTGTAGATTTATCAATTTTTCAGTTTCGTGTTTCGTAGTTGCAGCATTTAGACACCCTTTCCCTTAGTTGTTGTTCGACAGTTTCAACGAAGGCAAATCGCATCTCAAAAACAATGTCGCAGTGAGCTTCAGAGCCACGCTTAGTAATAATGCAAAATAAAATATAAATATAAACATATACATAAATAATGTGTATATGTACGTGCGTAATTGTAATATCTGTCTGTAGAATTAAGGCAAATGGCATTACCTAGTATTATAAATTATAAACGCCTAAAATATGTACGATCATTGAAAATTAAAGAAGAAAATGAATGAAAATAAACACATTACAAAATCAAAGAATACAAATACAAATGGATTGCGTTAATTACTTTTTGATTAAGTGATTAAGTGATTAAGTGAAACTAAACTATTTTTCACGCAAAGTAAGCTATGGTAGACGGTGGAGATCTGATAACTAAGAACTCTTTGCTTGAAGCACTAAAAGGCTCAAAAAATATTGAACTGATTTTAATTTAGAAACAATTTTCGGGAACACAAATTAATGGTAAGAGTTATACATTTGTTTCTATAAAAATCTAGAGATAAATACAGTTAAGGAGAATTTTGTTACACGAGGAATGAACAGAAATTCACAAAAATCAAGCCGTTAGATTCCGTGTTAGGTTTTGGAACTATTTATTAATTAGTTACCATCTTGGACAGTTTTTTATCCATTTCATATTGTTGAAGGGGTGTGAAATAAAACCCGTTCCACTCCACAATTAAACCACATGCGAGAGTGAAGGTTTTCTTTGTAAACATCTGCAAGTTCATTCTGGAAAGTCAGTTCAAAACATGCAATAAAAGGAGTTTTTCTCTGCCATTAAAATAGCTGATGTACCGTGGATCTATTTCGAAATATTCGTATCCCCTTTTGAGCAACTTTGACCTCAAGACAGAGCATAACATAATGCTTATCATTTTCCTAGAATTATGTGCATGCCACTTGCTTTACCTCCTCCTAAGTAAACAAGGACGGTCCCTGGTACACACCCCCTAAACTAGTAAAATCGTTTAACAAGGGAAGTTTTCCTGCCGTACACACACACAAAATGTTTTTGGTTGAGTTCCGTAGTTAAACGTTAGAGTTGCAACCCCAAAATAGTCGAAACCCACCTCGATAAAGATGATTTATAGAGAGTTATTGACAGCCACAGGCGAGTATTGAACGGGTAGACCAATTTCTATAGGAACCTGCAGTTTAACCGGATATATTTGGACGTGCTAATGATTCCGGCTACCAAAAAGAAATCAGCCATATGCTCGCTCGACCCACACGAAAAACCAACAACAATTAGCAAACGAATATCCCCGGGGTCCCGTTCATTATAAATATATTACGTGTTTCGTTTTTTGTGTTTTTTTATGCCTTGCGTTGAAAGCAAAACAAACAGACGCCGCTGCGTTGGATCAGGTATACTAGAGGTATGGGACATGCCCTATACTTAAGGCTGGATCGGGCCAATGCCGCCTCTAAAGTGTTGGCCGCTGTCACATTAGCGCTGAGGTCGGGCTCTGGACTCCTACAAGTTGGCTGGTGGTCTGTGCGGAAGTAAACCATTTTCGTGGCCAGAAGAGTTGAAAGACGGCGCCCCGAAACAAAGTTGCAGACGCCAGCAGCCGATCAAATGCTGCTGCTGTTTATATGGACTGTTCGCAAAGACACCTTTTTAATTTTGCCATTTGCCGCTGCTTTGGCGGAGACGGGAGGGGCGACTCGTTTCTGGGCTACTTGGAAATTCACATAAATTGCGTTTAATTGGACAATTTTTGGTTTATTTCTTTGTGGCCAGCGGGGCCAACAAAAGAAGCAACAAAATGTTGTGTGTAATGAGGCTGTTCCCCCTCTCCCTGCCACAGCCTTGGCCCCTTCGTTTGTGTGGCATTGCATGTGGGGATGTCTCTAATTGGCTGGCACTGCCACTGTCCGAGGACCAACGACCGTTGGAGGCCAGAAGGTTTGATTGATTATTGAGCAAACTTGCGGACAGGCTCCGGGCCGAAGACCGACCAGCAATCTATTTGTGTCCACTTAGTGTAATACAACATGAAACGACTTTGGGCCAAACGGAAATGGGGTCGCCACGGCCATGGCACACGTTCAGACTTTGAGGCGAAGTTTTCGCCCCAAAAAGAAAAACCTCAAACAAAGTGACCAACGAGGATGGACACAGCAGGACGGGCGACGGAGCAGTCGAGTGTCAGTCAGAAAAGGTGGATATGAAAAATACAAATGAACAGCCATGCGGTTGGTCAACAAGACAGGCGCCAGAGATACGAGCTACGGAGAGGCGAACTCTGAGCCTCTTGGTCGCTCCATGGCTCTGGCTGGCTGCACATGTACACGTCAATTTGGATTATGGCAAAGGATTGAAAGGGATTTAGACCATTGCCACAGATAGGCAGAGCTCTGCTCTAAGCACAATTTTTCAAATTAGTTTTTCATCTTTTGCAGCGGCAATTTTCGAGTTGGACAGTTGGCTGTCTGTCAGTCAGTCAGTCAGCTGACTGCAGATAATTAGCGGCCATCGCGGGGACATTTAAATTAAATATGAGTCCGGCTATCTCGCTGCCCATAAAAAGCGCTGTCCAGGGGGTACGGCATATACAAAATTCCCTAATTATGGTACGGACTGTCAACCTGCACATGTCCAGTCATAAAAGCGTCATAAAGAAAGTAATTCTAACTACTGGCTGTATGTCTGCCCCTTGTCTAAGCGGGGCTTATGCGAAGTATGCATAAAAAAGCCACAGAAGGGCAGGCAGACCCAGCCCCAGCCCCAGCCATTGTTCCAGCCAACTGTCATTAGCCGTCTCCCTCTGCCACTCAGCGCACTCTCTCGCTCCCTCTTTTACATGTACATATCGTGGGTATATGGCTATTAAAAATGCTGTATACCAGCACACCGCTAAATGAGTTTAAAAATGGAGTAAATGGAGTGCGCTAATCACTCTGCCTCCACCTCCATCTCCACCGCCGCCTTCGCTCTTTCCCTGCTATCAGTAGAGGGCGGTCGTTGTGCCATACGGTATACCGTTTGCTATACGGTATTCGTATCGTTTCGGGAGCACAGCCAACACACAACTCTAATGGCAGCTCATTTGGGCTGAAAAGTAATCATTAAACTTGTCATTAGCCCGTCCGGCTCGCTCTGCACTTTGTTTGCTTTTAGAACTTCTGCGCTGCTCTTTGTCAAGTTCTTATCGCTGTGGGCATGATAAATCGATTAGTTACTGCTTATGGCTGGTTTTTGTTTACAGTTTTGAAAAGTTCAAAAGGGCACGGGCTTACAAATATGTGGAATTTGCAAAGCAAATTATTTATTCAATTGAAATAGGAAAAATGTAAGCAGAAATGTTGCCATTATTTGTACATTTCCTGATGTAAATTAATTTCTTATGTTCTAAATATAAAATGGAACGATTGGGGAGCTTCTCTCACACTTTTCTAAAAGAAGTAGAAAGACTTCCAGAAGCAAAGACATCAGGCTGCTCATCAACCAAATCTTTGAAACAATTTTCAGGCAGAGCCAAGTTCTGTTCGCTGTCAGCTCAAACCGTATGCAAACCCTTATCAAAAAGGACCCTTATTAGCGGACTTTGACTCAAGCAACTGAGATATAAGATGACAGGAAGTAATGCAATTTAGAAATCCAAATTCTTAATTTTTAAAACGGCTGAAAATAATTGAAACAACAGACACATAAAATTATGTAAAAATATGTAAATAAATGTACGTTTCATCTGCATACTTCATGTAACTATAAAATGTATTTTTAAAGCTATACGCAACCGTAGGAGACACCTGACGAAACGTGACGACAATAAGAGATCATCCGCACTTTGGAGGGGGGGACGTACGGCCAGGAGTACGTTTACCGTAAACAGTCAGCGCACGGCGAGGAGTGGCAAGTCATGTAACTGAGTTTCCCAGGCAATACGACATGAAAATTTAATCGAGTTTCTTTTCAATTGAGTGCAAAATCACATCAGCAGCAAATAAAAATTGTGTAAAGTGCCAGCTCGAAGCTCTACGCCATTCGGTGGTCAGTATTGGCAGCGGCAGCGGCAGCGGCATCGGGATTGGGGTTGCTTTTTTGGTTTTTTTACCACACTCCACAGTGTGGGCCCTCAGCCCACAAAATGTCAACGGCTGGACCTGCCACGTACACGGGGCTCTGATAGAATTATTTTCGTATTTATTGCCAAACACACAAATTTATAACCGACCAATGAAACGCCATAAAAAAAAACCCCAACAGCCAACTGAGCCAACGGGCCAACTGACTTTGACGAGCTGCCGTTGCTGCCAGCCAGGAGGAGTCGATGCGCAGCCCGAACAACATTTCAATTTTATGGCCATGCTCTCCGGCTACGTTCCAAAAGGGCTCATAAAATATTGAAAAGTCTGGAAAATTTATGTTGAATTCCATTAGAGTTATGGCGTGAAAATTGCGCCGCTTGTTTTTTTTTTTATTGCACGCCAGAAATCAATGGCAAACATTAATTACTCGACCTCGTTGCGCAGTCGGAAGGGAATGAAATGAAAACAAGGACCAAGGCAGGATGAGACCAGCAAGAGGGAGGAGCATAAAGCCAATCAAGTTGGCTACAAAATATTCAACGAGAGGCTGGGCTCTTGGCTGTGGGTCTCCAATGTCCTTTTAAGCGGGTGTCTTCCGCTCAAACTTTCCACTCACATAACTTGAGTCTCATTTCATTTCATTTCATTTGTTCTGTGACCCGCTTGGATTAGGTTTTTTGTGCACATTCCCTGATGTCCTTTTCATGGACGTGCGATTTGCATTTTTTATTTGCCACACAACAACAGAAATTTGACCTTTTTCTTTTGGCCTCGGCCTGCCCCTGATTCGGACCTTCTGTAAGTGGTCTTCGGGGTAAATTTTGATTTCTGCGTAATTTCTCTTCTGCCTGTTTTCGGGGGCGAGAGTCAAAATTCGTTGCTGCCACATAAATAATGCAGCTGAAGCTGCTTTTGTCTCTGGCAATCACACAAACAAGCTGGCCAAAATCTTCACGCATTTGTAAGGCAAATCCAGCAGAAAATTGAAATCAAAAGAACTTCATTGGGATGCTCTCCGATGGCCCGAGTGCTGGCCTCCAAATTTCTCCCAAATGCATATTAAAATATCTAACCTCAGGAATTTCCGGCTCCCACTGATTTGCGCTGGCCAAATAAATGTCTGGCTGTAAAAGTAAACGACAAACGAATGGGGCGGCCATAAAAAAGAGCACAAACAACGATCAAACAATACGGAGTACGAGTACGAGGATATGTATCTACATATAAAAAGGACATCAACTACGGGAAGGCAAACGCAAATGTGAACAAGGAAACATTATGTGGGGGGGTGGTGCCGTGTGCCCTGTGCCGTGTGGCAGGTTGTTCATTGTTGACTAATGTTAAACGCGCACAGCTTGTCCTTGTTGATGTTGTTTATGCGTCTGGCCCTGCCTGCCACGAAATCCCTGCGGCCTGGCCTCGAGAGATCCCCTCGGATACCCGTCGGAATTGACGCGCGTGCCTTCGAGTCACGCGTTTGGCAACATTTCAAATTGATGAAGTTGCTGTGTCCGTGCAGGGGGGGAGGGTGGTGAGGGGAGGAAGTCACCCCTTGGCTGGTGTCAATTGTATAATTGCCGAATGTTGTTTTCGAATGTTTAATTGAAAGGGTGTTTTGTCACTGGATTGTTGTTCCAGCAATCCAGACTCCTGGCAGCACATCGAACCATCCATCCTTGGACATCCTGACTCTGCCTTTTCGTGGTTACACGCGTATCCTGTTACAAATCCTTGTGTGTCCTGTGCTGTTTTGCCTGCTGTTTAATATAATTGTTATCCGCTTTTACCGGCGTTGAGTGCATGAAAGTTGTGCTGAGGGGTTGGGCGCTACATGTGTACTTTTCTGTTGTTTGTAGCTTGATTTCCCACTGATCTGCTACTGGCAAGTGTTGAGATTTTCTCTGGCGTTTCTATTGATAACATTCCAGTTGATCCCCAGAGTGATCTTGAAAGCAGTGGATTAAGATAAATGCGTGGAAGAATCCTGGGAAAGCTGCGAAATTTGTTTTGTTTCTCCCCAAAAAAAGTGATAGAATATATCCTTCAACTCTTAGGTGCATCTGCACCTGTGGCACCTGCATAAAAACTTTCTCTCTGACCATCACCATTCCCTCTTCTCGCTGAACGTCCCCTAGCTGCGCTGCACACATCTTTCAGCCTTTCAGCATGTGACAAACTCCACAGCAAGACGAGGCGTTGAAGGCATCTATCAATACAGTTTACGCAGGTCGCAGTGCCTCCCAAGGTAGGGGCTCGAATGTGTTGTGTCATTGACACCTACACTCAATGGCACTCAGCGTGGCAAAGGGAAGAGACAGCAGCAGCAGCACAGCGGAGAACGGACATTGGACATGGGAAAATTCGGAAACGGTGGTCGACCAGCAATTCGAATTGCATTTTAATGCAATTACAAGGATGTCAGTCAGTGCGTTGCTACCCCAAATGGAACGCCTCTTCCCACTCGAACTCCTTCCAGCGATTCACACCCCCCGAAGGCCCACTTGACACTGACAATAAAGAGCGTTGGGCTGGGCTGAGCTGGGCTGGGCTGAAATATGTCCTGCGTCCTTAATTTCACTTTTATTTTTGTGTGCCAGACAAGCAGCAGGACGACGCGGGGAAACAACAGTCATTGCTGCTGTCGCAGATTAAAAGATATAAATTCATATTCCCCAAGCACACAGCAGCAGGACTAGGACCAGAACCATGACCAAAAACGTGCAAGTCGAGTGCCGTGCCGTGTCCATGTACAAGCCACCCGACCCTCCCCGAGGATCGATTAGCTTGTTTGCGATTCAATTTGAAAACAAGCGACTTCCATCTCGTATTTCCTCTGCGTGGCTCTGTGTCATGTATCTTTTTTTTATGAATGGATTGCGTGAATGATGAGCGGGCTTAGCTTTATGGCAGGACGTTTGATTTCTCATGACTCTCCTGACTGTCCGATAGACAACTGGCGGGCAGGTGCACGAGGACTCCGTGTGTGTCCCAGTTGGCGCAACTATCCGCCCGCGCCCTGCCACTTAAAGTAATTAACTGCAAAGATGCTGAACGCCGCTCGTCAACATCTCATCCGTATCCTTATCCTCACTCGCAGCCTCCATTGGCACGAATTTTCATCCCCGAAATTAAGCAAAACAACGAGAAGGGACGTGTGAGACGCTTCTTACGCGTCACAACTTTTATACCCGGCACTCAGTACTACATCTGCACTTTAGCGGTTATTTGTCAAATTTTACATTTTTTCTTCATCTGTCATCTACATCAACAACACTACTCAAGCCAACACGCTCCTTTAGCTCGCCACCCTCCCCTAAAGACACACACTGCAGAGTCGCGGCAGGGGCAGTGGCAGAGGCAGAGGCAGCGGCAGAGGCAGCGGCAGAGGCAGTGACGTGTCAGGGGCCAGGCCATAAACAGCGCGAAGCAGAGTGTAAATGCTGCGGGACGGGGTGGGTTTGGCCACTGAAAATTAATTTCTCCATTGTGGCTATAATAATGATCCAATCGGATCCCAATTTGGTGATCTGATAGATATGGTCATTCCCTACGGAATGGCGTTTTTAGTTTTCTGTTATCTTTAAAATTGGGGATTTGGGAGGTTTTCGCCCTTTTGCGGGGGCGGAAGGGGGCGGGGCTCATTTTTGAAATACACTGGTTTCAGTGTGAGCATACAGCAGTCTGGTGCCAAAATTTGGTGGCTCTAGCTCTTATAGTCTCTGAGAACTAGCCGACAAACAAGACGGACGGACGGACAGACGGACAGACGGACAGACGGACAGACGGACAGACAGACATGGCTCAATCGACTCGGCTATTGATGCTGATCAAGAATATATATACTTTATGGGGTCGGAAACGTTTCCTTCTGTGCGTTACATACAACCGTTATCCGCACAAATACAATATACCCTATTTACTCTTCGAGTACCGGGTATAATGAAGCTGTTCGTGTTTCCATGGACACGGAAAACGTGCCTACAACGTTTTCACATCAAGACGAATAACATTTGTCATAAATGCGCAACTTTCTCTGCTCCCCCCCAAAAGATAATTTAATTGGAACCATTTATTAGATGAGCATTAAATGGACTGAATATGCATAGATCTCCTCTCCAGTTGATTCATGGCTTATAACGCTTCGATTTTGATTAAATATTTGTGCAAATGTTTTGTGGAAAAGCTGTCTGTATATGCTCCAAGGATGCCCATCGATTTTTCATCCTTGCCATCAAATACAACCCGTTTAACGGCTGCCATAATCGACCCCCCACAACCGCAGACTCTGCCAGCGGCACATTGATTGATGATGATGATTCAAATTCGTATATAAATCGTTATTATCAAAGGCACTGACGATAAAATAGATATTCTCCAAACTTGGTTTTGGCAAGCAAACGTCTTGAAGGTCCCGACGGAGTTTCTTTAGATGCTGGAAAGTTGCTCTGGATGTGGAATTTCAAAGTGAAATTCGAAATGATTAATATATTTGCATTTAGAGTCTCATTTTACTTAGATTATTAAATCATTATTTGTTTAGTTCTAGAGACTTATTGCCATATCACGTGCAAAAGTAAACCCCGACCGCGGGTCTGGGGGTATCCTCTTTTCTTTGATTAGATGTAAATGTGCATATGCAGCCTCTTGGATGTTTCAAGGTGTCTTAGCCTTTGTATTTTCATAGTTCTACTAAATAACAATCGTTTCACGCTTTTAAAATTAAATGTGCCACTTCTTCATTCGAATTCGATAGACACTTTGCCGAGAAACCGATTGCCGCAGTGAAGGCTATTAACTGCCGCCATCTGGCAGGGAGCGGAATTCTGAATCTTGCATTCTACATGTAGAAATCCTGTAGAGTTGGATGTAAGCTACATGTGTAGGTACATGCGAACTACAAAGTGAGTTTCACGACGGCCAGCTTTTGAAAGAGTGCATACGCGAATACTCGATTTAGTATCCATAGTCCGATAATTTGATAGCACAACATCAATTTCAAATATTGTCAGCTCTTGCCGACATATGCTATTCCATCGATATAATCTCATCTCTGTAGGCGCAAAGTTTAAAGTGTAATTAATCTCAGTACGCTATAAGAATAACTTCTAAAATATATGTATATACAGCAAAAGCAAACAAAATCAGCTTTATATTGTGTCTCACGTAATTTTGAAAACAGAAATTGAAAACACAATGGGGTATATGGCTGTATATTTTATACAGCTAGGTATATTTTGACGTCGAAATTGAGTCGACGCTACATGTACCGGTATATTTCGACAATTAGTTGGCAATATTAAATAGAAATCAAAATCGAAGAAAATTATTTAAGATTTACGTTTTATGCTGGTGTATTTTGGTATTTTTGGTATTTGGTACTCATTTTTGGTATATTTCTGTAGGATTTCTGTGCTCATATTGAAACGCAAAAATGAGGAGAGAGAAGAGAGGATCTAGCGGACCTAATCCTCTCTTTGCTGACAAAATCTGTTTTTTTAAAAGCTCGCTAATATACAAAAATTCAAATGAAAAGAACAACTAAAATTAAAATAACATATATAAATATTTGATTATAGAAAATAAAAAGTATATAGAAACAAAATTAGCGCCAATTATGTTGTGAAGATAGAAGAACTGCCCAACAAACCACTCCGAGCTATTAAAATTTACTTATGCTCCCTTTCCCTTTCTGAAAAACATTAGAATTTCTTTTATCTTTTGTTGCGCGCGCTATATGAAATCGAGGTATGGCAAGCAGGTAAAAAAGGACGGAACCTGTTGCGGAAATCATTAATAGAAAAAGAACGCCCCCAAACCCCTCCGAGCTTATTATAATATTTACCTATGTTCCCTTTCCCTTTCCCTTGCTGAAAAACGCTAGAATTCCTATTATCTATCACACAAAGCTCGCTTGCTTCCAGAAGGGGTGAATTGAATGAAAAACTCAAATACAAATTCGTAAAATATAAGGTCATAAGGTATACAATCCAATAAAAAGGAGAATTTATAATACGTCAAATTGATTCTTCAAACGGATTAAATTATTGATTCAGTGTTAGAGTTCTTTAGAGGCTGGTAATATTAAATAGAACATCAAAATCGTGAAATGGCATTTCAGACTACGGTATATTTACAGTATATTTTGAAGATGCAATGGTGTATTTTTGTATATTTACGAGGCCCTGACGGTATATTTTATCAGTAATTCCTCGGTAACACTGCTTCATTCCGTCATTCACTCAAAATACAATTCACAATGGGAACCCATTCCCCATTCACAATTGTTGCATGGTGAAATAGTTAATGGTGAATAGTAATTTCACCTTGCCTTGGTGTTCACAATGAATCCAAAACCAAATCCAATTTCGAACTGCGCGGGTCGCTGTGTCGCGCAATCTTATAAAAGCGAATAAAAATACGAAACTTTCGTGCGTGCGTGTGTGTGTGGTGGTGCTGCTATTTGCGTGCGTGTGCTGTGCCTGTGTGAAAGAGCGAATTGTGTTGAATAAATTGAATTAATGGCCTCAAAAAATAAATGCGAAACTGGTCCAAATTTCATTGATTCCCAGTGCACATGATACATAACATAATACAGCTGTTCCCCCAATCATTCTAAACAAATGCCAGCATGGCCCAAGAATGGAAATTTCAATAAGCAAAAACTTGCAGAAGCAGCAGCAGCAAAAGCAGCTGAAGAGATAGATAGTGCCCGCGAGAGAGAGGAATAGAGAGAGAGAGCGCGCAAAGCCCGTTATAATATCAGCACAGCTTTGTTGTTGTTTACTTCGCGTATTCGCGATTCGCGGGAGTGGAGTGGAGTGTTATTGTTGTTGTTGATTTGATTTTGTTCTTGCGGTTTTTCGTGAATGACGGGCAGCACATCCTGTTTTTTTAATTCATCTCGGAACCCCGCCCTGGTCCCCTCAACACACCCCTTGGTGCGGAGCTGGTAGATGGTATTTGTGCTGTGCAAGCAACATGCGGAAGCCTGCAGCTGAGCCGTCACTGACACGGGAAGTGTGATGTCACCACTTGTGCCCCCGCGAGAGAACAACAAATTGTACTATTACTTACCGCGTCGCTCATCCACGCAACGAAACCAAACACTCGCCCAAGAAAAACAACCAACAGCAGCAGCGCAGGAGGAGCAGGAGGAGGAGACACCATCCATCCCATTCCAGCATCAGCTTCATAGGAACGACACAACCGCATGGGGGACTCTTTGAACATGTCTCGCTCCGAGTCCCGGCTATCCCGTTCCCAGTTGCAACTGCTGCCACTGTTGTTGCTCTCGCTCAACATATGTTGGCAGCAGTGTGCTGCCACAGCTGACAGCGCCGACAAGTCAAAAGGTGAGTTGCAGCTCCACATGGATCACCTTTGTTGCATGTACTTCCCCACAGGCCCCGCAAAACTCGATTCATCAGCGTGTGGAAGGGGTTTATAGTGGTCAGAGCTTAGCAAAAGAATGTGGTTAATATTTTATGATTAAATAGATAACAATTTTGGGGCCAAGTGTTAGTCATGTGGCAAATTAGTTAGTGACTCAGTTTGGGGCTGCCATAATAGCAATAATGTTGGTAAATGGTAGAAGCCTTTCATACAAGCTTGAACCACTGTGCCGCCAGTGTAAGTCTCTCGTGTTGTTGAAGCTCTTGCCGGTTTGAACAACCTTGAAAAACCAGCTTCTATTTGGTCGGGAGTCGTCTGCTACTTCCACTACAAAGCTGTTTTAGGGCCGTTTTCCAGCCTGGACAAAGACTAGAGATAGAGGCACGCTCCATAGCTCCTCCCTTGGCCCTTGAGCACTTGGCACTGTCTGGCTTATCAGTGGGAGTAGTTTTTCGCTTTTCGCTTTTCCTTTTTGATTAGTATTACGCTTCTGTTCGGCTGTCTGTGGGACTATTAGCAGCTTGTTTATCTCATTGTTTGGGTCTATCAAAATCTCACGTAGTGCGATAGAGAGGCGCCCCTGGGGATCACACTTTCCATGCAAATCCATTGATTGCCTTCCTCGCACGTACAGCGCAGATCTGCTGGCCCTTCTTCTTGTTTCTTTTCGGTGTTTTATGTTTCTGCTACAGTAAAAATCGATTGTGAATGCAATGGCGTGCTTTACTTTTACTCTCATTGTGGCAGTTTTTTTGGGGTTTTTTTTTTGAGAAAGTTTGGCAACTTTTTCCGTCCACAAAGCGCCGCTCTTTTTTGTGGGTCACACAGACACTTCTTGGTAATTTTTCTGCCGTTCTGAGTTTTTTGTTAATGGCAAGCGTTAAATGTGTTTATATTTGATGTCTTTTCATTGTCATCAGTACGGGCCCCAAAAGGTCAGCGCCTTAAGCGCACACTCGTACCGCCATTCTGGCCAACTCTGCATTTGGCCAATTCGTTTCGTTTCTCGTTTCTTTTGTCATTGCCTTGATTTGTTGTGTGTTGTGTTTGTTGCTAACTGCTGCGATTTCGTTGATGATTGTTTCGGTTTTTTTTTGTATTCTCTTAACAATTTTTATATCATTTGCGCAATTATATGGCAACAGCAGCAGTGGCAACAGGCCGTAATAGCCTTAAGAAACAAGTTGTTCAAGTGAGGTAACATTCATGGCTCAAAAGTGGGCGGGAGCTGAAATCGTTTTGGGGCTGTGGATTCAAAAAAACAAAAAGGAAAGGAGAATGGTGATTGGCAAAGTTCCCCTTAGCTTCTTTTTGAATCGAAAAGCCAAATGGGGTTGTTGCATCAATGTAGTCAGTACTCAGTAGAATCTCATATTAGAATAATTATACAATAATAATTATAGTGTTTGTGTCATATAAATCGTTTCTAGGGCAACTGGAACTAGCTTCATATTTTCCCATGCATTTCATTGACTTTCTTGGGACATCCACGGCTACTGCAACACATACGGGCCACGCCTCTTGTCTTGGGCTTTGCCTGTATCTTGTTTACCCATGTGGCAAGCGGGCTAGCAACCATTACTATTATCTTTATCATTATCACAAGCAGAAGGCAAGACAAGAGGATCATTAATATGCGGCATCGCTGTTGTTGTAGCCTCTCAAATGGCTATGGGACTGGGTGGCTCTGAACGTGGGAGCCAGAACTGGAAACGTTGGCCACAATATATCAGTCTATCGGCCTGTATGACACTTGAAACGTTTTCCCGGCTTTCCAAACAACGTTCTAAGCATGAAATTCTAGAGTGGTCAGCCATCAGTCCATCATCATCATGAGCAAAACTTAATTGAAACCGAACTCAATTTACGGATCTTGAGCTGGGGCACAAGCTTCAAGCTCGACTTGATTGAGTCAGGTCAAAAGAATTTAAATGGAAAGAGCTTCTCTCCTTCTTATTGTATCTCTTCTGTGTCTGTTCTTCGTCTCTAGATCGAATCCAAACGGAAGCCTCTGAGCATGCATATTTTAGTAGACAAAGTCTGGCTGTCGTGTCTCTCCCCGGGTTGGAGAAGGAGGCCTCAGAATTGAACAACATTTGCATAAATTGTGTCGCCTCCAAGAACGTGACAACAAATGGGTAGAGTCTAGGAAATCAACATGGAAAACATTAGTAGAGTGTGGGGGGAGAAGCAATTAAGAAATAATAGAAGAAAGAAGAGGAAATTTACTAAATGTAATAATTCAATGAATGGCCTATTATTTGCCTGGCACGCAACGAGTATTCAAAGGTTCATTCAAAAATTAAATCATTTTGATGGCAATCGATGAAAATTGATTTGCCTGGAATTGTTTCTGTTGTTTGGCGGCCCATTACCATATAATTGTTGCAGAAAGTAGGACACGTGCCAGGATTCACTTTTGACTGAGGCACGTGCTCGGGGCATACCCCTCGATTATAATCGATCAGCCCTAAGCAGAGGGTTGTTCCTTCGAGCAGGTTTCGAGTGTAACCTTAACATTTGCGGAGATTAAGCCTTAAATTAATGCGACCTTAATTAAGGCAGAGATACACAGAGGCACAGCCTGCGCAGGGTGAACAGTGGGATGTATTTTTACCACTCTCGAAGGGCGAATGAGGGAAACACACTTCAGTTATTTATGACTCCATTTCCTTACATGTCTGTGGTGCAGGGTGAGTTTTTGGCTAGACAACCCCAAAATAATTGTCATTGCATTAGTCATCGCGGGACCTCTGCGAGTTGAAGTTAAAGGAAAACAAGTAAAACTTCTGTAGCACCCAAAGCTCTGAAGCTTCCACCACAATCAATGGATGCAATCAAAGAGTTCGGTCCCGGTGCCACTATAAAAGCAGGAAGAATTCTCAACACGTATCAAAGAAAACACTTGAAAAACTTTGTTTATGCCCAGGAACCGGAAAAAATTCCGTAGCAGCAGAAATTTCCTCTAAACAAATGCTAACGAAAGAGATGCGCAGACCTTCGTGGGGGTGTGCGGAGTGGGGGACGGAGAGCGGGGAGATGCATTGCATTCATTGTTGTTATCTCGCTTGTGCAATGCCAATGCAATGCATGATTGAGTAGCGGATGAGGTTGGGCTGGAGTGAAGCAAAAGAAAATCAAAGAAAGAGAAGGACAGACACAGGCAGGGCAGAGAGCAAGGTGAGCGGAGAGTACAGCCCTGACGATGATTAATCAAAATAAAAGAAGCAAAGAGTGCGAGAGGGAGGAAGAGGGCATCAGGTAGAGATGAACGGAGCGAAGGTGAAGAGAAATCCCAAATGCAATCAAGTGAATAAATAATCATAAAGATGGAAGACAAACAAAGCTGTGGCTGGGAGAGGGATCTCAATGGGCAATAGCACTCACTCTCTTTCGGTTCTCCTCTCTTTGGTTAATTTATGCAGAGAGACAGAGACGTGAGACGAGACCCCAGACCTATTGACTAGCATCCGTAATGGGAAGCGACAGCGACAAATATTTGCAACGGAAATGCGACAACACGCTAGAGTGAATCAAGCAGCGGAGCAGCCACCTCTTCCTGGTTATGGTCAGTGCTTTTAGTCTGGACGGGACGGGACAGTGGCTAATTTACCTTCCATTGCGAGTCATTTCGCATACGTTTCCAATGTTGCATTTTTTCGTCATCCAGGGGGAGAGGGTCAGAGAGAGCTTTGGCCACGCACTGAGAGGCACTCTCTGTCGCACGCTTTATGTTCCGCTCTTCGTATGTGTGCGTAGGTGTGTTCGCAGCAAAACTAAACATGAGAGAATGCTCAGGTGCCTCGACAATGAGATACCCAAATATGATGATGCCTAAGCAGCTACGTCGTGTGTTCCTCCACACATTCGAGGGTGCTTGTACACCCTTTTCGCTACGGGGTGTGACAGCAACAGCGAGAGCAAAAAAAACAGCTATCCATCCACTACTCTGATGACGTTCCTGTCGCAGCGGGTCACTGAACTGTAAAATAAAAACCGAATTTATGTTTACGTTTCCGTTATACAATATTTTCTTTTTACATACAAAAACTTTTAAAGTTTTCGGTGGCCCGATTTTACAGGCCTTTGTAAATGCATTGCATATGTTTGTGCATTTGTTTTGGTGTTTTTTTCGGTGGATAATTATTTACACAGTTACAAATTACAAGCACAAAGCTTTTTCAGAAACCAAAGAAAAAAGCGAAAGCCACGAGAACGAGCCGTGTTTATGGGTGGGAGGAGGGAGGTGTTAAATGTTGAGCCATAACGCCTACCATATACAGAGCTCTGTGTATGTATTATGGTGTGGGTGTGGAATAGTACAGTGGAAACACTAATAGTTTGCTGAAACCTCTTGACAAACCTTTCGTTCAATCAACAACAGCTTTTGATTTACGGTGTGTCTATAAAAAGCGCTCCAAGAAAATTAAGGTCAGGCCTGGGAATGGAAACGGATTAAACTCTGCCTTTCTTGTAATGTAGTATCTACAGCACAGTCATTTACATTATAAAATTCGTTTGAATCAATTCCCTGATTTATTAATGTGCATATTTCCAATGACAAATATTCTCAAGAAATGTATCTGAACAATATGTTCCTCAGCATCATTCGAGCATTTCCATTTTTGCAGTCAATGAACTGTTTATCTCGGGATTATCCGCTAGTCTGGCAAAGTCATAAGACCAAGTCTGGCGACTACATAAACGCCTCCACCTCTGACTCTTCCTATTACTCGTAATTTTGTGCTAGGTCATGGTTATTTGTGGTCGCTTTATGTTGGCAATATGCTAAACGGCCAAAAGGTAAACCATCCTCAGTGCGATCAAGCACAATGCCTAACAAATGCCGTCAGTCGTGGGTAAACAAAGCAGCAGCAGCAGTAACAAATTAAACCAAAAATCTTTAACCCATAAACACCGAAAAGAGAAGCAGCAGCGCCAGCCAAGAGCTAATTGAATTAACATCCCGGCGCTAATATCGTGATGCTTTTTCTTCCCGCTCTCTTGATTCTCTCGATTGGTTTCCATTTTATTTTTATCTTTCGAGTGTTACATATTTTTTCGGGAGCTGCATCTTGTATTTCTTTTACCCCTCCCACACCCCGTCATTCTCCTCTCTTGAAAAGCACTCACCGTGTGGGAGAAGCTTGTGAGCTGAGGAGGAGAGGGCGCTGGAAGAAGTTCTACTCGATTTATCTGTGTGCGATAAGCAGATGGCGAAGTCAGACCAGTCACCGCTCCCAGCAAAGCCAACGAACCATAAAGTAGTCTCCCCCCTCGCCGACCCGACCCAACCCGCTAGAAGTGGCTGCAGGAGAGAGCGAAGAGCAGCGCAGACAAAGCACAGAGATTAGAGCAACAACGGAGAAGGAGCTTCTTCTTCTTCTCTTCTTCTTATGATGAGTGGGCTTTATTGTTCGAGCGCGTTTATCAATTAACGAATAATGAATAAAGATAGCAGAGAAGAGTAGAGGGGAATGCGAACAACGGCACACTGAAGGACAAGAGAACTTAATTTTGCTTTTTGTTAACTTGGTTTCCTTATGTATGTTGTCTATAATAATTTTGCAATCAATATTGAGTTTGTAAAGATTTGGTAATGTTTAAAGTACTCCGAGCCCAATGGGAGTGGTGAGGTATTTTTCATGTGGTTACAACTTTGCTTCCCTGCCCCATGTGGTATTACCTAAGCTGTGATTTGCACATGGCACGTGTCTGAATACGAGCATTTCTCTTTGTCCGCGCACTCGTTCACTCATTAACTGGCATTAGTTAATTGCCGTTATGTAAAACATGAAGTTCAAGTAAATTGAAAGTACGACTTCAGTCTGTCTGTTTATCTGGCTATCTGGGGTAATTTTCCTCACTCGCTCACTCTCACTCGGTTCGTTACTGTAATTCTTGCAATAAAACTTTGTTTTATTAAAGCTCCCCATAGGCACAAGATATCCGCCGGATGTGCAGTACATGCTACTCACAAGGCATTTCAAAAGCTGATAAAATACTATTTAACATAAAGTGGGAGAGCGGAGAGCTTTTTCTTATATAGAGAAATTATTTTTCAAGAATTTATGGCACTAGGGTCGATTACTCGTACTTTTACGAGTATGTTCAAGCATGGCAGCACAATGAGTGCGAGAGATCACTGGGGGAAAGTTGAAGAAGGTTTCTGGTCTATTAGCCAGATAGAAAGGCATTACGAGAAGTGCCGTTGATTTATTTTGAGATTGATTACTGGCAAAGGCGATTGCAATGCCCTACAATTTGGTGAAATTAAAGTTACATTGTTTAGGAAATCTG
This sequence comes from Drosophila subobscura, assembly GCF_008121235.1. Lineage (NCBI taxonomy): Eukaryota > Metazoa > Arthropoda > Insecta > Diptera > Drosophilidae > Drosophila > Drosophila subobscura. Next base: position 21,153,832 of record NC_048533.1, on the reverse strand, counting down.
TATTACATCTGTGGATTTCTCTCAGATTTATTTCATTTTGGATTTCACACAAAATGTAAAGCTTGTAGATAATTTGTCTTAGGAAACCAGCTGCTTGTGTGGAAAATTGTAAGACCGCATCAATGTAATTGGCAATTGAATGTTGAATGTTCTAGTGCTAGAAGGCTGTTAGTCATACTTAGATATCATTCGATAGTAGGAAGAAGATTGAATGAAGTGTTTAACCTCAACACATATTAAACTATACAATGGGGCCCTCTACCCTAAGCACCCTAACACCTGTCACAATTCCCTTTGTATATCCTTCCCAAGGCATTGAATGACTCACTAAGCCCCATTTGTATTGCCACAAGCAGTCACACACGCGGAGGGGTGCACGTGCACCGGGTCTGAGCTGGCAACCAAATGGCTCTAAAACGCTTGGACTATAGTTGGAAAGCACAATGAATCACACGAATCTGTGACGTGTGTTCATTGAGAGACCTTTGTATTGTTTATTATTTAATTGCTGAATCGAATACGCCTGACATTTCACAGCCACCGTGCAGCAGCGCAGAGTTGATTAGTTCCGCGAGGCAATTAATGCTGAATTATATAAAATGCCAATTACGCGTTGCAATTGGCGTTGCATCGACGCCTTGCCTTGGTCTCTGCCTGTGGGCTTTGGAGTGCTTGGGAGTAGCATGGGATATAGAGCATGTCGGTTGGTTGCTTTGTTGTTGTGCTCTTTGCTAAGACTTCACTCCCTGATCCGCTCCAATTTCCTGCCTCGAAGCTCTCCTCCGCTCTGCTCAGCTCTGCTCCACTTTTCGCTAATTGCATCGATGGCTCTGCCTCTGCCGTTTGCCTCGCAAGTTCGATAACGAAGTGCCGTTGGTGGCATGAAAATAAACAAATATTCAAGCAGCGTCAAGTTGTCTCCTTCCAGCGCTGCAGTGTTGATTGAGAGGGTTGATTGAACGGTAGACAGAACGGTGGCCCAACGATTGACAAATAAACAAACAGAATTGCGAAATGTTTGCACTGAGAACTCAGAGAACAAGCCTTGGCCTTTATGGATTTCATGTGCGAATAAATATCATAAATATTTTATGATAAATGGCAAAACAATCATCCAGCATTGAGATAGGGTATTCCCCATATATTGAGCTCAAAAGTGCCAATCAATTGGTTCGATTAATGATTCATTTTTCCATTTCGCAATTGAGGCTACAATTTCTGTACAATCTCTACGAAAAATTCAAGTCTTCTATTTGGAGCAAACTTCCTGTCTTGTTTGCTGTGTAAATTGGCTTAATTTGATGATGATGATGATCACTCCACCATAAAGATAATCACTTTAATTACACTCTAGAACAAGGCATCAGTTACGCGTACGCCAAGTATCTAAGTATCTGAGAGATGCGTGCAGTCGGCGATGGTGGGGCAAATGCAAATTGTGTAGCGGGATAGCATATGACAGATACAATTGAAGCCACAGCACAAAATCTAATAACGAGCACAGAAATTGCTCAATTCAATTGGGTCAACGAGGTGCTGCTGCTGCTGCTGTTGTTGCTGCTCCATAGGGCTGCTGCCACTGCCACTTGTGGCCCCTGGGTCTTCCACTTCATTGACAAAAAGATTCATCCATCAGCGAAAACAATATGCCAGCTATACAGAGATATAGATATATCTATCAGAGTTGGCGCCTGACACAGCGATCTCTCTCTCTGTGTCTCATCATCTCATTAGCATCCCCGCAGTGTCCGCTCCGAAGAACATTTCGAAATGAATCATCTGGCGATTCTCGCGAATATATCTTACGAATATCAATAACAAGCAACTGGTCCCTCCAGTACCCCATTATGCCTGAGAGAATTGTAATTAAAATATTTACTCTCTCGGAAGATAGAAGCTGTAGATACTTTTGTAGTGTTTTTTTCAGACTTTTGGGCTGTTCTTAATTGAGGGGAAAAGGCAGAAAGGTTACAACCCAATTAGCTTCAATTTGCAGAGCGGGAAAATCTTCTCTAGCGAGTCATCGCTTTTTCCCTAAGCATTTCCGTCTCTCCAGTGACAATTGTCATGCAATTTTAAGCCGATCAGAGGAAACCTTTTCGGCTTGTACTTCATCTATAGAGTTGGCTTCTTTTTTTTACGCCGCCCGTCATGCTCGTTCGCTTCTGCAGCTTTCATCACAAAAAGAAAGTTGCATTGATTTTTGTTCATTACGTTTTTTACTTTACTTTTCTTTCTCTCTCGAAGATTTCACTTTTTTCCGTGTATGGACAGGCGTCAGACGCACATTTGAAGCTACAAATGAAGGACATTCCTCTAACGATTGAGATCAGACGTGGCCTCGAAAGTTTTGTTCATTTGATAGTCCCTTTGGCTTAGCAAATGATGCACTGCCATTGGGAGCCCTCAACTGAGAAGCTTGCCCTCTACTTTATTACAGAAATCCTCTCGCTTACTTCTAGGAATTGCCTCGGAACACTGACAATACTTTTTGCTTGTTTCTTGTTTGTGTTCTGGTGCTGCTACCAGCTACCAGCTGCACGCGTGCGTCCTTGTGGCTGCAACAGTTCTCAGAATTGTCAGTGCATGCCCTCCACTGGATGGATGGATGGCTGTTGCGTCCCTACCCCTTTCCCTGTGGCCGCAATTAATTTCCAGCCAGAGATTCTTTGTTATCGATTGTGTCAAAACAAAAACAACAGCCAGAAAGGCACGAAACACAGAGGGCGAAGGGTCTGAAGAAAAGAAAAGGGTGTTAATTTTCGAGTCCTTGGGTGTGTGTGTCTGTGTCGTTGTGCTGCGGGTACCCTCTTTGATACCCTCCTCCAGGGTATAGCTAATTACAAAATGAACAAGCACAGAAGTGCAACATATTTATCTTGCATTTTTCCAGCGTTAATTTAAGAGTCCTTGAGAAGAGATAAAACTGCAGATTCCAGCAGATGCATTGACGATGCAAGTCCTTTTCAAATATGCTTTTCGCTCATCCAATCCAACCCTTTTGTCCTTGGAACATGTCCGTGACATGCACCGACATGACCCACCACCCTCCACACCCCTCTTTCTGGATTGTTGTTCTTGTTATTGACGTTGCACAGGCAGAAAAAAAAACAGAATAAAACAGAGAGCGGGGAGAGAATTTGCATATAAGCGAGTTATTTCAAGGTGTGTGAGTGGGGGACGAATGGGAGTGAGGTGTGAGGCGTGTCCGCATTATTTAGTTTACAAATGTTTTCATTGCAAAAATTCTTCGTTTATTTTTGTTGCATTAAGTGCTAGCACCTCCCCAGCCCTTGCAGCACTTACTCCCACGACAGGGCCACGCCACGCCCCATAGCCTAGTTGAGTTTTTCGCTAAGTTTATTACATTTTCTGCTTTTCCTGCAGCCTTGGCTGACGATTTGCTTTTAATATGCTTACAAAAGCTATTCAGATTGTGACTTGAAGTTGGATAGGCAGAGGCAGAAGCATTTTTCTCTGAGCTTTTACCTTTTCTGTAAGAAGAAACAATTTTTAAAATAAATTTTCAAGAGTATTGCAACTTCGGTTGCTCTTTTTTCGTTCCTTCCTTTTTCCTTTTTATTTCTGTGTCGCGCTGCTGATTTATGGAATTTCCTGTGGGAGGAACAGAGACGTTTGCTCCGACCATTCCCTCCCCGCTCTCCCTTTCGCTCGCTTAATCTTGGACTTAAATTAATGTTGCATTTGTCGTCTCCTGTTCCTGCTCCTGCTCCTGCCGCTTGGTTTAATTAAAGCAAACGCATTGACGTAATTAGCAATTAAATAGCCTTAAATACAGAAACCCCTCAACAGACGACCAACCATTCAACCAACCAGACCACGGCTCTTCAGCATCTCTTTTGTGACTGCAATTGAGTTGAGGATTCCGACCATCACAAGAGTCGCCTCTCGTCATCATCAGCCACAGTCGAAGCAATTAGTTGGACGCAAAAAAAAACATTCATACAATACATACGATATAAAAAGTAAATCAATTAAATTCGTTCAGTGAACCCGTTCCGAATGCCTTTTGCGGAGAGCCTGTCTGGGTTGTCTGTCTGCCTGTCCAACCGGATAAACTTTAACGAAACGTTGCCCAAAACTGCTCATATTTTATGAAGAAAAATAAAACTAAATCAAAGCCTAACCACATTCATGACAAATAATTGGCAACACGTTTGCTGTTTGCTGTTTGGCCAAAATTGCTGCTCACCAAAGTGTACAAAAAACTGATTCATGAGGATTCAACAAATTTCACCCATTTTATGCAACATTTTCTTTTGTGCTGTATTTATTATTACTATTTATTAGAGTGTAACGCAATGGAAGCCATATTTTGTTCAACATTTTTATATTTTTAGCAGATTTCTTTTGGCTTCCAAAATTTTATGAAAACAACAGTGGAACTTATGCAGAAGTTTTCTTTCTGTTTTCTCTTTAGAAACGGCACTCAAAAACAGCCAAATTAGAAAGATATAAATAATGAGCAAAATATCTAAATAATGATCTTGTCTTGGTTGCCGAAACACATCGAAAATGGATCATTATTTTTTATAGAATAAATCAGAGATATGAAGCGAACATTTGTGCCCGTTTGTGGGTAAGAGAACTATAAATTCGGAGGGTTTTTTGAGGATGCTTGCCAAGATCATGGATTGAACGCTCCGTGACAGTCGTGCAGAGTACTGGGTGGTGCAGGAAAAAATTTAAAAAAAATCGTGCATAGTATTATTATTATAGCCAATGTCTACTTGCACCTGTGGGTAGATGTACATATGTCTGTACATTTATCTTGAAACCAGCTTCAAGGTCAACCCCATGCAAGTCACAAAATCTACCTTCCACATTTTATTTTTTGCCGGCATGTGGGCCTGAAAATTCAACAAAAAATCTAAAAAATAACATCATTAAAATAAATGTGCTTTCATTTTTCTTCTTCATTTTTTAATATCAAACAAAATTTGTTTGCGCTCTCTCAATTTTTAGGGTGTTTGTATCTCGTGTGTATCTTTCCTCCGCAGCCTCTCCCTGTGCTGCCACTGGCTTCTCCTGTTGCTGCTGCTGCTCGCTCATAAAGTTAATTGGCAAAATTTTCGCTCTTCTTCCATCAACGAGAACGACCGCCAAAAACGCAACTTAACCGCCAGAGCGACCTTGAAATGTTTCAATTTGCGGCCAGACAAAGACTGCGATGCACAGCCACAATGGGAGAGAGTGTAAGGTGGGGGTAGGGGTGGAGCACGGAATGTAAAACCGCCGCCCAAACTTGAAATGCCGTTGTCGTTGAACAAAAATGTTGAACTGAAACCATTTTTCCGCTATGCGATAAATAATATCGATTTCACTTCAAGCTAAACCAGAAACAAGTGGAACGACAAGCGAGACAAAACGACTAAAAGATACCCCTTAATAGGAGGCAGGGGGGAGCTTTATACTCTCTAAAATGGTGTAAGAATTTGTTGAGTTGGAAAACTCTTCCATCCACTGATTACTTACTTTCTGTAACCTTCATCTTATATACCCTTGTAATCCAGAGTAGAGCTCCAAACAATTTGCTAACATTAATTGCCCACAGCCTTGTGTCTGTCTCTGGTGACAAGCTGCCTGCTCTCTCTCCCCACCACCAATCGACCCCAAACATAACCCAAAAGAAAACCCAAGCCAGCTCTCAACTTGTTTCTCACACATTTGTTGTCTTTTGGTGCAGTCTGCAAAGAGAGAGAGTGGAGCTCTCGATTTGTACATACGAATGATGATTTATTTGAGACGCGTGTTCGGTTCGCTTTTGACGGATCTGGGAAAGTTGTTGCTTGTCTGTTGACTGTTGTAGATGCGTTTTAGAGGGCGCCGAAGATGTAGTATTATTGATGGGTTATTAATCATAATGGCAGACAGACCTCCCTCCCGTCTAAGTGCTTATTGCAGTCTGGCTGCCCCTTAAATTTGTAATCCTTTTCCTCAATGCTAATTTAATCATATTTTCCCCTTTCTTTGTTCTTGCAGGTAAGCTCATGACATGCCATAAAACCATACTTCCTGCTCAGACCAGAGCCAGGTCGGGCCGGGCCAGGCCATCGCTGACTCACATCCCATCCACAGCTAAAGAGAACACAACTGAACAGATGTTTATCGCTGTTTTTGAGGGGTTTGCTTTTGTCTTTTATTTAAAATGTGTTTTATTTGGCGAATGACGGGAATTGGCGCTTCGTATTTGTGTCAGCTTTCCGACTGCTCTAACGGGAACACACGGAAAGCACACGCCGAAAATTTTAATGCAACAACACTGCACAGCTCTTATCTGATGGTTGTAATCGCAGTTCTTGGGAAACTCACTAAAATATGTGCAATAAATGTGTGAGAAAGCAAAGGGCGAACCATCCAATACACTTATTAATTCGGGCTGTGGCCTAACCGACAAAAATCGTTTAAAAATGTAAATATTTTCCTTTAATATTTATCTAAAAAAAACCACAAAGTTAACTATTTTAGCACGAAACATACGCTTTAAATATTTCCATTCATTCGCCTTGCCATAGCTCTATGACAACCAAAAGAACAGCTAAACAAAAAAGTAACCAAAATAAAAGTAGGGAAATTATTTTGTGGCCTGAATTGAGTCGTCATCATCTGCATAATCATTGTTACCTCCCTTCCCTGTCACTTGCTGTTGGCCGTATTCGTCGCCGACGACTTGCCTGTCATTTCGCATTATTGCCTTTTGTTTTGGGCCAAACAGCTGTTTGTCATGATACGACTCTGGCATATGGCTATATATTTATGTATTTCCAACAACAAATTTAACCTTTAAGCTGAAACTGTTCTAAAGCTACAAAATGTGGGATTCTCGTTGAGGGTTTTAGCCATTTTGGCTGCTTCTGCATAAATCCTATCTGTGCGAGTGTCAAGTGAAGTTACTTTGAGTCAAAGAAAAATCAATAAACGAAGGATTGTGCTCGTACATGTGCATATATAATACATACACACACATTCTTATAAATATATATGTAATATGCATATAAAGAACCTTCCCCCTGCCACGTTGACAAATATTTACAAATTTTCTTTTGCGTCCTAGTTTTTGTGGCATCGAATTCCTAGGGAGAGCATTTTTTAGGGGGTGTAACAATTGGCCTTGTGCCCTGACGTTTTATGAGTTCTTTGACTTTGCCATGGGATGGCATGTGCCCAATGGATTCCACTGGAATGTGCTAACCATAAGGAATGTTTGGAATATGTTATTTTGCAAACGGAAATAATAACACTCTTTTCAATGATTCGAGAGTGTTTTGGAGTTGTGGCTTTGCCAGATTTGTATTTATTTTATTGCTAATACCAAAAGAATACACAGATTTAAGGTGTAAAGATGTAGTTTAGATGGAGATGGATTTGGGTCTTTGACGGCTAATGGTTTTTCATTCATTAATTGTTTATTCTACTCACAAAATGGAACCCTGCAGGTTCCAATACCAAAATATTCCCTATTCTAATGCTGAGTATCTCTAACTCTCTCTCTCTCTGTCTCTCTTTTGTTGTTTGACAAATTTTTGCCCTCACCATAAACAGAATATTCTCTAACCAAAAATGGCCAAGGCCAAAGCCATGATTTAATGGCCGAAAGTCGTTGGCAAAATTTTAATGAACTCAAACAAATGCTTGACACATTATTCGAAGCCAAAAATGGTTGACCAATTTGGCATGTTCGCTCTTGGCCATGCCATAAAGTGTTCTTGGCATAGCAAAGCAAAGCAAATTGAAAACTAATTAAACCCTTAAACCATAACTGAATAATATTTTATCCAAGGGAAAACCTCACAGATGCACTTAGTTTTAGTTTTTCATACAACTTTTCTCGCCCATAACTTCAAATCCGGTTCCGGTGCCCGAATGTCCAGAGTGTTGGCGGGATGTGACCCAGTTCTGTGTGTGGCTGTAGCAAAATTATGATAATTATTCCTGGCTGAGGCTGTGCGTGGCATAATGGTAATTATGGGTAGAAAAAGGACCGAAAACGGAACTGAGACCGGCAGGAAAATCAACATGAAGGGGCGTGTCTGTGACTCATTGCAACAAATGGATGCACAATGGCAATGCATTTTCCAATACGTTAATGAACAGCCACGCCCCGGGCAAGCCACTAAGACGCCCCTTTATGGCTGCTTGTTTTTAAGTTTTGTTTTTCTTCTTTATTCGCCGCGTTTCCGCTTTTTTTATGCAAACATTTTCTTGTACTCCGCAAACAAAGAGAGAACAATGCCCGGGAAGGACTGAGGAGTGCGTATGCTCAAGGATCATTGACCACATAAAAATCCGTTATGGCCAGCAGCAGCAGCCGCACAGAGTGAAAAGAAAAAGGAAACACCGAGAAGGGAAGCCATACCCAAGCAACCATCGAGTCGTCGTCTTGTGTCCCAATGCATTTTATTTCCTTTTTTGGCGCTGCTGCCAGAGTTCTCAGTTCCCAGAGAACTGCAATGGGCATCCACAGAACAGCCAGAAGCCAGCAGCAACCAACGTCAACCATTCGGACCAAGTTCTTTTATATGGCCACTAAAGGGGTTCGTCCACCTCCTACACTGGGTAGGGGCAGGGGATGTCCAAAAAAAGGAAAGAACAATGTTTATGTGCAATTTTCTCTGCTCGCATTGTGCGTAATGTGGAGGCTGACAATGAAGAAAAGGAAGAAAGAAATCTGCAGTAAAAACAGAGAGAAAGAAAAGGGATATAGAGAAATAGAAGAAGAGCCATAAAGCGTGGGAAAATCTATCTTAAAAGAATTATTTTGCACAGCCAAATGCTGAAGAGAGATGTTCCCCAATGTTTCCTTGATTCTTTGCTAGAATTCCTCAACATTTCAATCAACATTTCAACTCAATCATACAGAAACGAAAACATAACTGCATAAACATAATTCTGTTGCAGCTATCATTCAATTGTGGCGCCAGAGATAAATCAAAATAAATCTTTATTTCGTTTATTGTTTATTGTACAATGCACTCGCGAAACAACACAATTGAGATTTATACTCGTATTTCAGCAATCACATTCAGCTCGTGACTGGTGTCACTCTGTGTCAGTCGGTCAGCAACATCATTATCATCATTATCATACAGCTGTTGCTGTTGCTGTGCCTGCTTATCATCATCATGATGTTGGAATTTCAGTTTATTAGCTCTTGATACATTTCCTATTTACTTTACTTTACCAAACATCGAATGACAGCTATATATTCCATAGATCCCAGCTAGAGATAAGGAATGATGGCGATGCTCAGTCTCTGTTTGAAATGGGATAAATCAAATGAAACAAAGAGAAATACTCAGTAATCGTAGTACTTGTAGGTGTGTAACCAGGAAGTAAATTGTTCAGAAATAATGCGACATTAAAATATGATTAATTGCATTTGAATGCAATCAAAAGAACGTAGAAGTGCATGCTAAGCGGGGTTTTAGTTGGAGATGGTTAAAGGTTAAACCAAAGACTATAAAAATGCGCAAAAATGTTGCAATTCGATTTAAGATCTTAAGAAATACTTTAGTAATTATTACAGAATATTTTCAAATTCACTTCTAGATATTTTTCAAAGGTTGCACCTTTGTCAGTGAACTAAAAATGTTTCTAAAGAATATCTTAAAAACTATTTCTTTTAGGTTTCTTCCACTTTCAAAGACATTCCCATCACAAACCGCCTTTAACCTTTTAGCCACCCACCCACTTGAACGCCACTGAGCCACGATATCTGTTGGTTTAGTGTCAGTTTTCCAATTACGGTATGTTCTCCATCGACTTGTTGACCTTTTGTCCACAACAGCTTTAATTGCTGCTCATTTCTCCATGCACTTTTATGACTTAATGACGAAGGGTCTGGCCTGGCTATGGCTGATATCTGTGCAATCATAGTTCGTTGTTGCTGTTGTTGTTGGCCTTATTCTGAGGTGTTTTTATCAGCGGCAGGTTGTTGGCTTTTTTTATGAGCCAAGCGGCCAGATAATAAAGTTGACAATTTTAATGCCAAAGCAAACAGAGGGCCACAGCGGATTACCGGGAGAGATAGTTACATGCAGAAAGAGAAGGAAATCCCTTTTGGGTTCCTTGTGCAAACAGGATTGTCAGGACTGACAGGACTGTTGTGTCCTGTACCTGATAAAAACCACAGCGGGTGTGAAATTTCACGGATTAACTGAAGAAGTCTACCTGGAAATCGATTGTAGCAGTCCATGCTCCCTGCGCACTTGTGTTTGTCCGTTGTGGGCCTTTCCCTAGATCATCCTGAAACAGCAGATGATGTCCTGGCTCGAGTCACAAAAGGAAAACGACCCATGGGTGGTCCATCCACCTGTAGCCTCTCACCTGAATGATGAGAGGGTGCAAAAATGCCGCCCGCTCGACCATCCTCGGGGTGTTAATTGCTCGAACACTTGACCCTGTGCCCCTGCAGCTGCAGCTGGTCCGCGGGGGATGCAGAGGGACAGCGGGACAGCGCTCTCTGAAAGAATGAAAGTCCTTGTCATTGAAGTGTCCGGGGCAATCGTCGCCCCGCTGTGCTCTGCCGCACTCGAAATGTAAACGCAAAAATGCAAACTACAAAAATGTTTGCTTTGTTTTATTAGACTTTGCAACCGGGTCTGGGTCTGGGCCACCCGTTGGTCCATTGTGTTTTTGCATTCCATGAAGTGCAGAAGGCAGGTGCGCAATCCACAGGATTCCAACTGATCTCTATCTGAGCGAGATGCCTCCATGATTTTGCACAATGCACTCTGTACATTATTGCACATTGATCAGAGTTTTGTGTTTATCTCTGGGTAACGTTTTCCGGGGTTGCAAATAGTCAGGGAGCGGCAGACGCGTATGTGTTTACCTCTCGGGGAGTGCAAATTATCTGCAGCTCAGTGATGTGTGTAGATAATTGACTTGATTTTGATGGACAGCCAGGAGCGGCGATTGTTGGGCAGGCTGTCTACCGGATGGAGGGATCAACAAAGGGACGGCAAAACGTTGCAAAAATTGAACGTGAAAATGGGAATAACAGAGAAAGAATTCCATTTTAGGAGAAACTTATTTTATGCAGCTAATGGGGGAACTATCTACTGGCATGTTCCAATTCTATTTAAACACATATTCCTGGACTGATTTTACATAATTTGTGCATTCCCATACGTGGTAGATATGTACTTTCCATTCAATTGCATTTCCACTGGCTAAAATATAAAGAAATTCGATTTGGATCAAATTTATATTCCAATTTGTTATTCTCAAGGCAAGTAGCCCTCTGCTGAACACCTACTCCTAACCCACTGAAACGACAACAAATACATGGCACAAATGTATGTACATACATACATACATACATATGTATATGTATGTATGGCGTCTGCACAGTGGCATACATCTGTACATATGTATTTACAAATAGGGCCACGGCTGTTTAGTCTACGTCTTCGGCGTCTTCCTTAAGCGCTTTGTTTCGCCTTCTCGAGAGGAGAGGCACAGGCAGAGGGGGAACAGGCACCGTCTGAGGCTGAGCCACAGGCCTGTCAGCGAGTACCAAAGTATTGATTTATTTAAATGGTTGCATTGAGAGCATAATTTATGCACAACGCCAGCCAAAACCTCAAGGCAATTAATTTCCACCGAGTGCCGATTGCCGAGTGTCGGCAGTGGGGGAAGCAAACTACAATAAGAAGAGAGCGAGAAAGCGGGAGAGAGAGAAGTGCAATGGGGCTGGGCAAGAGAGAGAACTCGCGAGTTCAAATTCTATTTATAGAATAGAAAGTGAGTAAATGCAAATAGGGCAATGGATACTTGCAGCAAAAGGCAACCAAATATCTTCATAAAGAGTAAAGAAGATCTCCAGATCCCCTATTTAGATGTCGCCGTATTTTATGGGCTGATCAGTGTCCAGTTTATGGCCTTCTAATGAAGGGAACGTTCGCTCCCTCCCTCTCCCCTTTCCCAATTCTTAAGCAGACCACACAGATGGAAACCGAAAGTCATGCTGGAGGATGCTCAGACAGACAGCCAGAGGAGGGGCTGCAGCTCCATCCATCCTTCGTTTCGACTATTGTGTGTTGATCCCATCGGATCCCCGATCTCATTCTAGAGTTACCTGAATGAATGAAGGCGCCTGGGTTTCATTTTTCGTTGTTTTGTTTGGTAAATCTGACAGCAGAGAGATGAGGATGGTTGTGGCATGAGAATCCTGCTTCCACTTCGCTTGGTTGAGTGCATTTTCAGTGGAAGCCCAACCCAAAGCCCAAGCCCCAAAGACCACAAGTGCTCCATAGGTCCAACACGATTGTCCGTTTGCTCAAGTGCCTTTTCACGCCCCGAATCATGGAATGAAAAGTACGAAAATGGAATGAAACCAACTTGAACAAAGCGGCTTTACCCCCATTATCCCCTTCCCACACTCTCTCTCAAAACACAATGTGACGTCCTTTTGTGGCCCCTCCCCCGCTCTCCCTGTCGTGCACTCAAGTTACAATTTGATTTCTGATTCCGTTTGGCCGCTGTTCTCTTTTGCAGTCCGTGCAGTCTGTGTGCCGTGTCGTTCGTGTCTGCAGTTTGTTGTAGTTTGTTTTGCTTCGTGCCCCTTGGCCAGGCCAAAGTTTTATTTATAATGCACACACACAAGACAGAGACAGACAGAGAGGGAGACAGAGAGAGCGAGAGAGAGAGAGAGTGGCAAAGCGGACAGCAGCTTATAAATAATTCAGGCAATGCCCCCCTTGCCTGCCCCAGGAGGTGCCCCATGGCCATAGACTGCCTTGAGTCGGGATTGAACTTTGACAAGACACGGGTTCTGCCTCTTGCATGGGGAATACTCATATGAGACGGAGCAGCAGGAGGAGTTCGGTCTGTCTGGGACTCTCACCTGCACTGAAATCCATCAACAGAGACGTGAGAATCATGCAAAGTTTTTATTTATAATCAAAGAAATGGAATCAAAAAAATAGCTCTTGGGGCTCATCTTTGGATCTATATTATTGCACATTTGTACAGAGTTATTCCACCATCACCTTGGGATCTTTCTGCTTCAAATTTTCACATTTTAGCGCCTGATCGAAAGTCGTCTGAAACATAAAAGTGGAAACGCTGTAGCTCCACTGAGAGAAACTTGACCATTCCGCAAAAGGTACATAAATAATTCCCCTGGGGAGCTTCCTCCTGGCTCCCTTCCCCTATTGTGCGAGGAGACTCTTGTCTTGCCTTCCTACCAAACTTTTGCCATGTGAAATCGCAACATCTTGGATGCTTATCGTCGCGTTTCGGCGGCGCATGCGCAGTTTTACGCTTAACCCAGATTTCGCATGATGTTCGTGACGCCGCCTGGCCCTGGCTCTTGCTGGATTGCGTGGCATGTTGCATTTTTTGTTGCCTCTGCCTTTTTGTCAGGTGAAAATTGAGGTGAAAGGCGGGTGCTGAGGTGCTACTGTTTTGGGGGAGTAGTGAGATTTTACTTTCCGATTTGGCCCATTTGGTAGTTGGGTAAACGCCGATTAACTCAATTTGTATTCATTATGTGATGATCAACTGTTGGCATTTATTAAGTCGTTAAGATACAATGTTTTCATTACAATTTTGGTGCTCGTTTGGTGAAATTTATAGATAGATCTGTCTGATTCCCTCTTTCTATTTTTATTCCAATTTTATTCCATTTAAATCGCTTTCTCCCCACTTGATTTATGCTTTAAAAGGGCGCACAGCATGGGGGTTCCTATAATATCTCACTGACTACTTTATATATCTCTCACTTCAATAAATATGTCCATACAATCTATTGCAATGATCCAAATTTTCGCTTCTTTAAAAATGTTTTCAATTGAGAAATTCTCAACCCACGAACCAAAAATTGATACCGAACCCAAACAATTTAATTAAATTGTTATGAATGGGTTTTCCTTTTCCCCTACCCCGCTGCCCTGTCTTTTAATTGAGTTTCAGTTTTGTTTTTGGTAAAAACAATTGAACATTTTGTTTTCTTTTTATTATTCAATTATGCTCTCGAGCGTAGAACTTTCTTTGGTTCACGCAAAAGGAAAACTATTCGTGGAGAGAGGAAAAATCAAGCCGTATGCGTTTCCAATTTGTATTCCAGAGTTGAGTCAAAAATTTCCCTATTTGCTTCCTTGTCTTGGTTATCAATTAGGCACACATTCGGTTCGATTTTTGTTTTTCTTTTTTTGGGATGAACGCAGCGACCAGCGAGCAGAGCCATTCCTGCTTCCAGACACGCCCCTCCTATGCCAAGGGGCACTAATCTGTTTATGGCTGCCACATTCTATTAATATTCTCTTTCTATTATTTTTTTCTCCATCGAGCGGTTGGGGTAGAGACTCTGTTAAAGTGTTGGAAACTTTATGGATTCCATTTCCCCCCCGCTCGAGGGTAAAACTTTAACCGAATTGACTTTGAGTCATAATTTAAAATATTTTAATGATTGAAGAATGCATTGGGCCCCGAAGCACTTGAAGAAGGTTGCACATTTCCACATTTTTCATTATTCAAATTGGAAAATATGAAAATTCTCATCCCCGCTTCAACCCCCGCCAACCCGCTTCTTCTATTCGACAATTTTTCAATGTGAAGTTCATTGTGCATTGAGATCTGAACTGGGAATATTTATTGGCTGCATATCATTTTTTATGACACGCTCTCTGGCATTTATTAATACATTTTTATTGTGGCCGCTGTTGATTGTTATACGAGTGTATGAGGGGGGCACCCCTTGGGGTTTTATCAAATGCAGCCACGATTGAGAGAGCCCAAATCCAACGTTTGTCCCACCGTTTGCCAGAGTTAAACAAACAAATGCCAAAAAAAAAGAAAAACAAACCCTGTTTGTGGAGCAGTGCGCATCCTTTGCTTGCCTCTGGCTCTGGCTCATCATCCAAAAGGGAAATAACAAACATCAAAGTATGCGACGACAAACAACCATCGGGCTGTAATTTGTTCCTTACTTTTAGGCTGCTGGGCTGCAGATGAATCTAGTGCATCGAATCTATCGCTCAACACCCGCTCTATAGCTCGAGGCGTTGATGGACAGCACAGCCCCTGGGCCCTGGGCCCTCGGCCTGGTTTATCCGCCATATGTTTGCCTCGAGCTCAAGACTCTGCCTCTGTCTGGCTGTGTGTGATAATTTCCTCTTCTCGAGAGCTCTCTGTATGCTACGAGCACGAGTGTTGTTTGCATTTTTTTGTGTGTTGTGTTCTAGTTTTAATGAGTTCCCACTTACTCGAGCACCATGTTCCAGGACAATGAGTAGGTCCTTGAGGCGCCTCCTGGCGCCATTTGTCCCACACACACATTCACGATTGTGTGTCATAATTTCTAGCTATCAGATTTCCAGTTAACCCACATACTCTGGCTATCCTTATCGCTGTTATCGCTTATCATTGAGGGAATTTCTTTGGCTATTTTTGGTTTATACTTTAACAGCGTCGAAGCGTCTGCACTCATTAGTCTTTTTGCGCCTATCAATCACTCGCAAGTTATTGGGCTTTGGGTTAATTGTTTTCCGAAAACAATAAGCAACAAATAAGGGTTCAACACACACACATGGAAGCAACTTTTGTAGCCTCCAACGAACAGATGCCGATGCCGACACTGCCACACTTCCCCTTCCCAAAATGGTACGAAGGGCAGGAATTTTCATTAGTCTGGGCCAGTCATTAGCTCTGTTTTATGATGTCTCTGCACTAAGTAGTTTTTCCTACACTCCTCCATCCCCCTCCCGTCCCCATCCACCATCACATTCTGAGTAATCGAATGCCCTGTCCCGCCACTTGATGCTTTTCTGGGAATTGAATTTTGTTTTCCAATTTGCATGAAAATATTATGAGTAAACAAATCTAGGGGGCAATTATTGAGCAGAGAGGAAAAACCATTCACTCATGGAACAAGAAAATTCATTCACTTAAGAGTTGGTTATTAAAAAATCTATGACAATGGAAATTTATATAGAAATTCATAATTATTTATTGCGAAAATAAAACCATTTCTTTTGAATGGGAAACGCCATACCATTGTATCCATATTTTGGTGTAAAAATAAATACAAAACCCAATCCAATTTTGGATATTTTTCAGAAGCTTTCTCTGTGGTTCCATTTCCCTTTTATGGAACTGCACATTATCTGTTATTTATGATATGCGTTTGTTTTTCACCTAATAAATGGGGTTAACGCGATCATTGGGCAACTCTTGGGAGAAGCAAATAAGGAAAAAACAGTAAAACAAGAATGCGAATGTATATCTACTTTTTCAGATAATTAAATAAATAAATCTTAATATTTACAGTACCTCAAAAGTCGAATCGAATCACTAGCTTTTATTTTGAGCTTTGTTTACTGTGACCCCCAAGAGCCCTTCGTTATCCAAGAGCCAAAAAGTCTCTCAAAGTCTCAGCGACATTTTCGCCAAAAAAGGAGAAATCCGCTTACAACAAAAACTAAAAAATAAAAACATACAACAAAGAATAAGAGTATATGTAAGAATTTATGTATATACATATAATACACACACTCTCGAAAAACTTGGCCGAGGCTCTTCATGATTTTGCGTTAAACGGCGGCGGGCGTGGTAAAAATAAATACACATTCTTTTTTTTTTTTGTCTCTTTTATTTTGGTACTTTCAACATTTTGTGCCGCGCTGTGTAAAGTCTGACGCGTGTGACATTTGGCGCTGGAAAGTGACTTTTGGAGCAGGTCTCCACCGTGCCAGTGGCTGGGAAAGAGGCAGCAGTCAGAGGCTGGGGCATGCAGCAGCTGAAAAGCAGAAGCGATGAGAAGTTTTTTTCTTGCAGGAGTTTCTTTGTGCATTTTGGATGCGATTTTATTGTTTTCTTTGGGGCAGAGCAGGAGCTGATTGTGTGTTTGCCTTTGGGGTGTGCAGAATCTGCATCTGCAGCTGTAAGATTCTTTTACAAGGAGGGTTGCATGCGTCGTCTGACATCTGCAGCGTCTGTGTGTTTTTGGGGCGCATTAATTGGACGTGTTCTGTGTTCTGTCTGCCCCTCGTACACTCGTGTACATATGGATCATATTTTTTGCTAATTTTAGTCCGAAATGAAAGACCAAACAGATGAGTGGCACAGGTCTTATCTGAGCATCTTAACAAGCCCCAAACATGGCCCACGAACATGGTAAATGATTATCAGACTTCGTGCATTCGCTTCGCCTTAATGTAGGGCTCAAGTTGTCAGCATTTTGCTTGGTGGCCTGTGACTCTAAGCCTATTCGAGACACCTTGCCGCGGCCTTTGTGTGCTGCCCCGCGTCTATGGCGAGGAAGGTGTGGCTGAGTTTTTTAAGTACTTTATAATTAACAGCATTTACATGAGTTATTAATGAGTTTTTTTCTCTCTCTCCTTTTGCAGCATACATCGCGGACTATTTTCCTGCCCTCAACGAGTTCTCCACTCACACTGTGATACGACCACAAGTGCAGCATGCCCACACACAGCAGGACCTGCAGAGCACCCTGGATGCAGCGGTGAGTAGTCGTCGGTTCTGCAAGGATAATTTGTGTGCTTTATAGGGAGTGATGAATGGAGATAGTTACTAAATGCAGTCACAAGTTGGAGTAGTTTGGGGAGAAATAAGAAAGGAAATTAATTTTATTTTTGCATTCACGGAGATTCTCTTTTGACTTTTCGCTTGTGTGACTGAAGAACAAATCTAACAGCAGGATCTTTAGAATATTTTCAAAAATTCACGACTAATGGCAGCTTCCAAATAAATTCTGAACTGCAAGTAAATGGAGGAAAACTGCCCCAAAAATATTTGAAATTTACTGCAAAAGTGCCGCAGGTCAGGGCAGGGCTAATCAGAATAAAACCAAAAATGAAGACCCCACGCGGCGTAGAAATTGCACGCGAAATATTAAATTACAGCCAGGATGAAGGGGAAGGGCAAGGGAGCGGTGGCCAGGCCAAACCCTTTTGTTAATTAGTTTCCACAAGCATCCATTTCATCCACCAGCCACACACACATGTAAAGTTGGAAGGGGGAGAGAGAGCGCCCCTGTGGCGTGGCAGGACTTGACACATTCGCACCTTCGTGTAGTCCCACGCCCACACTTTGCATGGAAATGTGGCATAAAGTAAACGCTGGTTGGAAAATGTCTTAATCTCGTTATCGCTATCTTCCATTCCATGCCTGCAGGATGGCCTGCACACGCCACACATTAGCCTGAGCTACAGCCACGAGGGCAAGCGGGTGCAAGTGGACTTGCAGCGCAATGATCGCCTGCTGCCCGACTCACACTTTCTGCGCTATCAGAACTCCAGCAGAGGGGCAGGAGGAGCACCAGGAAGCCATGTGGTGCGAAATTTCACCAAGACTGAGGTTGATTTATGCCACTATCAGGTAAGTTATGCCCAGCCATTCCCATTGCCTTCCCCAATCTCCTCAATAATTTGCATTTGGCTTAATCCCAGGGTCACATACGCGGCCAACCGGACTCCACTGTGGCTCTGTCCACCTGCGGCGGCGGACTGAACGGCATCGTCTTCGATGGCCAGCAAACGTATTTTATTCATCCCCATGTCGATGGCTCGGGCCGACTGCAGGACCAACACTATCTGCTACGGTAAGCATTGGCTCCGGGATTTAAGCGGAGAATTCAATTCAGAAACGAGGATGGGCTATAATTTAATGAAGGGAATGGCAAGAGCAGAGTTTATCTTAGCAAGAAGAGAAAAGTTTCAACATTTGCTGAGGTACATCTATGGGAATGATTTAAATTTAAATGAAGATATGTTTAAGATACTCCAACAATTGCAACATAAATTTTATTTTTTGTGGGGTATGTGGCTTGCATTTGATGCTAAAACATTTTACTTTGAAGTGGGAAAATATTAATTAAATATTGTTTGGAGTTCCAAAGAATTATCCAAATAAGTTCAGAAGTTTGCGAGAAGTAAATGCTTAAGAAATTGATTTAAATGCTTCGAAACTGAAAGATAAATTGCCTTAAATGTTGCTAAAATGTAGGAAATATTCCATAAAAGCAGTCGGAATCGTTAGTGTCGAGGACTCTTCATTTCAAGTTACTCAGTACTCAGTTTTCTTACCATCCATTTATGGCATATTTTATTTAATTTTATTTATGCCCGAAATCATTTATTCCCAAACGATCTGTTCATGGATACAACACAAGTTAATCCTTGATTCTTCAGCTCCAAATATCCATTTAATCTATATTTCGACTGCTCCTTCTTCAACTGCTGATAGCTGGGAAACCAAAATCAAATCTTTCGATCCGTAGCGACGGTCGTGGCGCTTATCTAATCAGCGAGCGTCTGCTCTGCCGCTGTGCCGCTGCGAAATGTTGTTTGCTCACTTGTCGAGCCCCGTAAATGTTTATGTTTTAAGGGGTCAAGGAATGGGGGTTTGCTGGCCAAATATTTGCCTATTTGTGGGCCACAAATATTTGCTTTAACTGGAACCGAAAAGAGAACAGAAACGAAACAGAAACGAAACGATTGCCCAGCCACTTCCGTTATTAGTGGACAGGAAAATATCGAATTACCTTAGTTTGATTTGCTTTTACAGGCACGCAGACATGCAGCCGCAGAATGCTACCTGTGGCTATGACAGCCACAAGGACAACCACAGCAAGGATGACAAGGAGAAACCTTCACTGCCACATCGATTGGCTGGCGATGAATTCCAGCGCATGTTGCTGAGGAAACGACGCCAGGCCGACGACAGCCGTCAGCTGATTCGAGGTCCGTACAATGCCAACAAATACTCGAGCTACGTGGAGCTGGTCATTGTGGTGGACAACAAGGTGTACAAACACTTTGGGGAGAGCACCAAGAAGGTGCACGAACACTGCAAGAATCTGGCCAACATTGTGAATGCTGTAAGTCGAAGGTCCAACCAGTTAAATGCCTCAACTAATGCTCCTTTCCCCTTAATCCCCAGTTGTATGTTCCACTGAACATATTTGTGGCCCTGGTGGGCGTGGTCATATGGAACGAATCGAATGAGATTGAGTTCTCCAGCGATGGAGATGTGACGCTGAGAAACTTTCTCAACTATCGCAGCACCAAGCTGGTGCTGGAACATCCCAACGATAATGCCCAGCTGCTGACCAAGGAAACCTTCGCCGGTGGTGTGGTGGGCAAGGCCCTGAAGGGTCCCATCTGCACATACGAGTACTCGGGAGGTGTCAGCATGCAGCACAGTCCCGTGACAGCGATGGTGGCCACAACGATGGCACACGAGATGGGACACAACTTTGGCATGGAGCATGACTCCCCGGACTGCCACTGCCCCGATGAGAAGTGCGTGATGGCCGCGTCCAGCACATCGGTGGTGCCTGTCAGCTGGAGCAGCTGCAGCATCGATCAACTGACAATTGCCTTCTCGCGCGGCATGAACTATTGTCTGAGGAACAAGCCGGAGCGGCTCTTCGACTCGCCCACCTGCGGCAATGGATTCGTGGAGCCCGGCGAGCAGTGCGACTGCGGCCTGCCCGAACATTGCCGCAATAGTTGCTGCAATGCCACCACCTGCATGCTGCACACGAATGCCTCCTGTGCCACGGGCGAGTGCTGCGACCTGGACAAGTGTCGGCCCAAGCTGGCGGGCAGCGCCTGCCGCGAGGCCGAGAACGAGTGCGATCTGCCGGAGTACTGCACGGGCGAGTCGGAGTACTGTCCCACGGATGTCTATCGCCGGGATACGGAACCCTGCGATGGGGGACAGGCGTACTGTTTCCACGGCAACTGCCGCTCCCATGCCAATCAGTGCCGCATTCTGTGGGGCCCCACCGGGGACAACTCGGTGCATTGCTACCACAAGAACATGGAGGGCTCGCGGCTGGGCAACTGCGGCTACAATCGCCTCAACAAAACCTTCGTGCAGTGCGAGGCGAGGCACGTGAACTGCGGCATGCTGCACTGCAATCATCTGAACGAACGGCTCGAGTTCGGCATGGAGTCGGCGGCCGTGCTGTCCCACTCCTACGTCAGCCACGATCGCAAGATTGTCGCCTGTCGCACGGCGCTGGTGGATCTGGGGCTGCAGACCACGGATCCGGGACTGGCGCCGAACGGCGCCAAGTGCGGCGAGGACATGATGTGCGTGGATCAGCGTTGTCTGCCCGTCGAGCAGGTGCGACAGCACGGCATGGGCACACCGTGTCCGGACGATTGCAGCGGCAACGGCATCTGCAACAGTCGGGGGCACTGCCATTGCGACGTGGGCTTTGGCGGCGAATCGTGCGCCAAGGCGGGCTCCGGCGGCTCCCAGGACAGCGGCCCAGCCACGGATCCGAATGGTGAGTGCTGCAGGCAGATTTTTGGTGGATTAAAGCCAACTTTTTGTTTCCTTTTCAGGTGCTTTGGGCCTCAAGCGTTTCCTCTGTGTGCTGTTCTTCATGGTGCTGCCCACGGTTGGTGCCTGCTGGCTGTTTTATCACTGCTACAAGAATGGAAAGTTCAGCGGGGGAAAGCTAGCTGACAATATGTATGTATCGACCTCCACATCCTCCAGCAGCGGCTGCCATCCGAGCAGCAGCAGCAGCAGCAGCTGCGTCGCACCCGCACCCACAACCACACCCATGCCCATATCCTCCACTAACACTGCACCCAATCTAACCACTGCCCCTGCCACCATCACTAACATACACGCCACATTGCCGAGAGCACTCAAGTCCAGCAGCAGCAGCGGCGGCAGCCCGGTCGCCGTGCATCCGCGTCCGCCCTGTGTGCCCAGGAGTCAGAGCAGCTACGTGGTGCAGCCGTCGGCGGCCACTATGCGGCGTAAGCTCTCCACGCCGCAGTTGCAACAGCACACGAACAACAACAACAATAACACAGAGTCACTGAACAACAACAACAACAGCCACACGACCAGCAGCAACAACACACTGAGACGCAAGCTGGACATCACGGCACCGCGTCTGCATGCAACCACAAATCCTCTGGCACTCACCGAAGGCGCCACGTACATACAGAGCGACCCCGCGAGGTGCGCCAAATACTAATCACAGCAAAAAACATGAAACTATAAACAGATTATACCAGTTGCAAGCTGCTTCTTATACTGCCACACAGCAACACGCACAACAAAACACAAAACAAAACCAAATGCTGCATGACTTTTGAGCCTTGGCTTTTGGCATTTCGAGTTCGTCTTAGCGATATTCCTGGCAGATTGTAGGGCATGTAATTATTTAAATTAAGGAAGTGTTCCAAAGATCTTAGGTTGAGTGAGAAATTAGGGCCAGAAAGTGCTTTTATTATTAATTGGTGTGTGGGTTACTTAAGGATGTGTCCCGCATAGCCTTACTTAGAAGAGAGCACAACAGAAACCGACCCCTATGCAGATTTTCATTTCTATGAGAGTTTTAACAAACTCGTTTCTCAGTTTATTTCTTAAGTAAATACCACAAGAAAACTGCCAATACTTTAGCGAATTTATAATATTTTGATATTCAATTTTAGACTTAAAATAAGAAAAAGTATCACCCAATGCCTACAATGTTGATTCGTTTCAATTACAACAAATCCTAATCTGCGAAACTCTAATTTAGTATCCATTTGTCGCGTCATGCACACGTCATGTACATAGTTTTGCGTTATTCTCTTGCATTCTCTTTTAAAACATGCTTTTGTGCACCCTGAGTCCAGCAGCACGAAATGTTAAGAGACAAATCGTGAAAATAGTTGGAAAATTTCGAATATAAAACGAACAAATACAATTAGTAAAATGAAAAGGATCTACTGCCATATATTGGTACTCCTCACTGCCATATAAATGTATAATTGATCAAGCGAATATATAGTACACATTGATAGCTTTTAGTCAGAGCAAAACTGTGACATCTGCCAGGGTATCCCCAAACTTCGGTGCACCGAAGAAACAACTTTTCCCCAAAGCTAACCAATCACCCCCCACTCCTTCACACCTGCACTCGTTTGTTGTGTCTAATCAAAGCACTAAACTAATCCACAACTAACGTTTGAAGCTGCCTTAAATGTAATGTGTTTGTAATGTTGAATGGCCCCTTGCCTAGTTTTAGTTTAGTTTTCGTTTTGTACGCACGTTTGAATAAATAATGTTTTTTGTTTTTTAATCCGTTTTGATGGTCTTGTTTTTGCCATTGCACTTGAATGTAACTCTTTTACCTACTATAAGCTTGTATCCTTGACACTTGTCCTGCCCTGCCCCGCCTTGGTGTTGGTTTTGTTGCCCTTCTGCACGATGCTTCTGTTTTTTGGTATGTTAAACACACTCAAATATCCCACAAAACACTCAAATATGCCCCAGTTTTCTCTTACGTTCATGATTGTTAATCCTTTATTTCGCTATCCTTGCAGCTTGAAGACATCGGGCGCCGGGCCGAGCAAACCCAACGCCTCGCGCAACAATCAGAATGGCAGCGGACCACCGCCGGGCAATGGACTGCCCAAGTCCACGCCCAGCAGCACGGACGACATGAACTCGGCGCTGTTGAAGTCGCCGAGCGACTCCAATGATCCCAGCGCCGGCGCTGGAATGTTTGGCAAGTTCCAGGGATTCACGCTGCGACCGCTGAACGCCACCTCGCCGGCGAGCAACTACAGTGGGCCGAATGTGGCCTTTGTGCAGCCCACGGTGCAGCAGGATAATGGAGTGCCGCAGCGCATGGCACCGCCACCACCCGCGGCCAAGGGGGAGACTGTTCAAACCACGTCGCCTGAGAGCGGAAAGAGCGGCGCCACTTGGCCCAGAGCAGCGCCTGCACTGCCGCCACCTAATCCAGGCTCCACGGCACGCCCGATCATCTCCAAGCCCGTGCTGGACTCGAGCACGCGGACGCTGGTGCCGCTGAAAGGCAGCACCGAGGATTTGTCACCCCAACGACAGGCACCCGCGCCGCCCGTGCCGCTGCATGTCGATCCCAAGCTGAATGTGAAGCGGGACGGCACCATACGCCGCTTTGCCTCGTTCCTCAAGAAGGAGGACAAGAAGGAGCCGCCCAAGGAGAAGACCTACATCGATCGGGAGCGCCTGCGTACGCTGGAGATATCCGCACCCATGCCCGTGCCGGCTGCACCGCAGACAGAGTCCTCAAACTCCGATTCGGAGACAACGCCACGCGAGGAGGAGACGAAGAATCTGGTGAAGCGCGCACAATCGATGCGTTCGCCCACGAAGAAGGGCGTGCCGCTGCAGTCCTTCGGCTCCATGCGCTCACCGCCCGGACTGCCACGGCCCAAGAGTCAAGCGAATAGCGCCGGAGGAGGCGCTTCTTCGCGTCCTAAGTCGCCGCCACCACGTCCACCGCCGGTGGTGAAGAAAACAAATTCTGTCAGCTCCTCGGGCTACCAGCGGCCAGTTGTAGCATCCAATCAGATGACGCCCGAGAACACCTACGATGACTGCGAGTGTGTGGAGACGCGTGCATCCACGGACGACATTTACTCGGTCATCGATGAGATACCGCCGGCGGCACAGACGCTCAAGCGCAGCGATCTGGTGGCCAGTTTGGCCAGCAACGGCAGCGGCGACATGGGCCTGCTGGGCGAGATCGTCAATGAGTTTGAGAAGCTCAACGGGGACTCCATTTACTCGGGCAAGCCAGCGGCAACACCCACGACAGCGGAACCCACAACCGTGGACGCACCACGAAGTCCACAGCGTCCCGCGCCGCCCAAGCCGGCGAGCAGCGTGATTGCCATGGCAGAGGATAAATCTGTAGCGGCTGCTGCTCCCACATATCTACGCTCCACGGCAGTCAATGCACCCGTGGCACGTGTGGCACCCACACTCTCCGACATATCCCCGTCGCGCGCCTTCTCGAGCTTCAAGCCAACGCAGGCGAACAGCAGCAAAGCGACACCAGCGCCAGTTGTGGTGCTGCCAAAGCGAACTGGCAGCAGCATCAGCCAGTCGACGCGTCCCAAGTCCTTCATGAAGAGCACAGCAAAAACACTGCCAAATGGAACGACAGCCGCGCCCTCGGCCACAATACAGAAACCCAAACCGCTCTCGGCCAAGCCATCATTCAGCGGTGCCTTGGGCAAGCGAGGGCCGGGCGGTGCAGCCTCTGCGATAGCGCCCACGCCGCCCACAGTGAAGGCAGCCGCAGGCGCTGGCTCAGCGACGCCAAAGTCCAACATTGCATCGCTGACGCAGCGCTTTGAGGCGAGCAAGTAGACTAAGGCATAAGCTAAACTTTTAAGTTAAGAAACGATCAAATTTTATTTGGCACTGACTACGACTACGACGACGCAGATGATGATGATGGGTGCTAGGAGCGTCGTTTTAAATTCATTCCTCTACCGATGTGTGTCCCCCCAATTAGTTAGTTGTTAAGGCTTGACTACTCCACTCACTGTGCTTAGTATAAGTACTATATGTATCTCAATGATTAATGTTTAAGCTCTGCATGTGAAGTGTTTTAGTTGTAGGATCTAGCGTTGTGTATGTCTGTATATTATATTCTCTTCTACTCTCTATCGTAATCCCCCATCAATGTATTTATACGCTATGTACTCTACATATATATATGTATGCTTTTGTAAATAAAAACCAAAGAAGTTCAATTGTCACAACAAATGCGCCGCCTAAATGTGCTAACCGTTTTTTGTACAGTCGGAAAGTGCATGCAAAAAAAAAACGAAAAAAATAGCGAAAATCAATTGTAATTGTCTCAATGTTTGAATGTATTATGTTGTATATCCCCCCTATAAATTAAAAGCCGATATCAAACAAGTATATAAGTCCGACGTTATGTTGAAAAATATATTTAACGAAAAGTAAAATCCAAAAGTTGTGTTTAATTTTTTTTTTTTTTTTTTTGATATTTAATCGCTACAGCGAAATTGGTTGGTTGCAGAGATGAGTCCGCATTAACCAGATACTTCAGTTTTGTGTTGAATATTATAAAAAAATTACTGAAAATTTTGAACTCAAAAAAGAGTTGTTTGCCGAACGAACACTAGAAATAGAAATTTAATTTTTATAGCTCCATAAACTTGTATGGTGTGACCATCTGCGTCAAACTGCGCGTTAGTGAATTATTCTTACCGCCTTCTGTCAAGCGTTAGTGTATTTATTCTTAAAAAAACAATGAGCGCACGAAAGGTAAACAATTTGAATTTAGTTTATTTAAAGCAATTAATATACTAGTAAATGCATAGAAAACATGGATAACCAGCGCTTTCAGCGAGTTTAACTTGACGCCGACCAGCGCCGGTTCGGAAGGCGCACCAGCCAAACGCACGCGAAGCGCACCAAGCGCGGCAATCAAAACTCAGAGTAAACAAAATCAAAATTCAACGCCTACGCTGCCCACCGCCTCAGTGGATCTGACGGCAGATAAAGATGAAGATAAAGAAGGATCAGAGGGCAGCAGCCAACCGCCACCAACGCTTAGGGCCAACTGGATGGATAGTTTCTCCCCCACCAGCAGCGAGGAGCTGGCGGTGCATCCGAAGAAGATTGGCGAGCTGCGGGATTGGCTGCGCCACTGCGAGGCTGTGCGTAGAAAGGCGCCCGCACAGATCTGCCTGCTAACTGGACCAACAGGCGCTGGAAAAACGGCCACACTGCGTGTGCTCGCCAAGGAATTTGGATATCAGCTGCAGGAGTGGATAAATCCAGTGGACTGTGAGGTTGTCAATGCGCTGGGCGATCAACGCTATGGCGAGTCGTATGTGGGTTCCCACCTCGAGGCTTTTAGAAGTTTTCTGCTGCGTGCCTCGCGTTACAAATCGCTGCTGGATGCGCAGAACAAGCGACTGCTGCTGGTAGAGGACTTTCCCAACATTCTGCTCAGCGATTCCGAGGCTAACTTTGATGAATTGCTGGAGTAAGCTCACCAAAGAAAACGTTTCTTAATTGCTAATATCACAACTCCCTTTGCAGGCAATACTCAGAGTCTGGAAAGTCCCCATTGGTGTTCATCGTAGCCGATGCCAAGTCGCGTGGCCTCAACATCAGCTATAAGCTATTCCCGGAGCAAGTGAAGGCCAAACATCGCATCGAACACATAAGCTTCAACTCCATAGCAGCTACGATAATGCAGAAGTCTATGAAGACATTCTGTGCCTTTATGCAGCAGAAGGAGAACAAGGCGCTGTATAAAGTTCCTCCGTCCGCAGTTGTCGATTCGATTGTGGTCGGTGCGCAGGGCGACATACGCAACGCGCTGATAAATCTACATCTCAGCTCCATGAAAGGAGTGCCCAACATGCCCACCAAAGAACTGAACGTGAGCGTCATCAGCAAGGGACGCAAACGCAAGACGCAGTCAACACTGAAGTCGATTGGACGTGATGAGTCCATTACCGTGATGCACGCACTTGGTCGTGTTATGAATCCAAAGTGTAAGTACTTTCGGCTGTAATGGAACCTCTTAATGATTCTTTTGCTTTTTGCAGTCACCGAGGACAAGCGCTTGCAGCACAGCCCCGAGGTCTTAACCGAAGCCTTTCGGACGGAGCCGCGAAACTTTGTCAATTTTATACACGCCAATTATCTGCCGCATTTCCGAGACATTGAGGATGTTGTGCCCGCCATTCATGATCTCGGTCTGGCAGATTGCATGCTCAACGAGTATCGTGAGGATGCGTTATCCCTCATGGGTCTCAATGTCGCTATACGCGGCAGCATGCTGGCCAACAGCGCGCCCGTCAGCGGTTGGATGCCCATACGCGGTCCAAAGCGCATCAATTGGCAGCCGCTGGCCACACTGGCGGAGCAGAAGCTTTTGGGCACGCGATATGCAGGCACCTCAAAAGGTATTTACGCCACCGAATACAAATCCTTTGTGAAGTGCATAGCCGCCAAAAGACCTGAAGAGATGCCAACAGAAATTGAACTTTCCATAGAGGATTAGCTTAGAACAGTTTTTAGATATTTAAGTGCCAGTGAACGTTGATTAAATTATGAAAATATATAAACACAAAAACAATTAAAATTCCATTTGTTATGTGACTGAAATTCACAATTCAACATTTTTATTCATCCACAAATGGTTTCTGTTCGCATTTATAAAAAAACATGCACTAAAATCGCTAAACGCTATGAAGCAACATCTTAAAAGGTGTAGAGTTTGTGTAGATATTAAAAATGTTTGAAAAAAAAAATACAATTGAAGCGTTTACACGTGTCTTAAACAACTAAACAAGAGTCTGTCCAGATGTTCTACCACATATTTTGAGTCATCTATTTACATAAGGAGTGGGGAGAGAGACATGTTCCTCTTTGTTGCTCACTTGCCGTTCTTTGGCTCATCACTGGAGTGGCCATCCTCATCCATGGGATTGGGATCGAGCAGACCGAGACGCTCCTCCTCATTGGCATGTCCGTTGAGATGAATGGGCGAACGAGACCTGGACCGACTGTGACGCCCCTCATGGTTGCTCCGCTCTGCATGGCCGTTGGCAATGTTTAGGCCTGCCACACCCATCTCGTGGGCATCGCTACTGTTCGAGGTTGTGCTGGACGTGGTGCTCGAGGTTGTGCTGCTGCTATCACTTTCGCTGTCCTCGCTGGAAGAGTCCATGGGCGTGGGCTGCTGCGGGGGCTGTTGACGTGCCTGCAGCTCGCAGGCAGAACTGGCAGTGGGTGCAACCGCTGATGGTGGTGATGCCGCAGCTGCTGCTGCTGCCGCCACTGGACCCGCTGCTGTGGAGCACGAGCGAAGGAAGTGAGAACGCAAAACTAGGGGGAAGAAATCATGATATATTAATTGGAAATTGAAATAGTCGAAGGTTATGCCTACTCACATTGATTCTCCCGCGTTAGCTGACGCATTTTTTCATCCAACGAACGAATTTTGGCCCCAAACTCCTTTGCGGTGTTCTGAGCCTTGGAATATCGATCCTCGATTTGCAGACACTCTTGAATGAGGTCCGCTTTGTTCATTGTTTCCAGTCGCTCAATGCGTGCTCGCTCGTACACATTGGAAAACTCCTTGGAGAGGAACAGAACCTCTGTCTGGGAGCCAAAGCAATTGTCATCGGAGTCATCTTTGGGCACCTCGGACATGTGCTCCTCCATCAGGAAACGATTCGTGTTGTAGGGCACGAGCAACGAACGTGAACGGAGCAGCTTGGTGCGTGTGGTGGCTGTCGTTGCTCCGTGATGGATCGATGCCATGTCCAGCTTCCACTGCGGACATTGGTTCTTGGTCTTTTTTGGCACCATTTTCGACTTTTTCCCACGGCGATGCTTTCGCTTGGGCATGGAATTGTGATTGGCCATGGGAGGACCACCGCTACCACTTCCTCCACCACCGCCACCTCCTCCATCCAGAGGCCTCTGCGACGCGCTCTCTGCAATAAAATTCAAATCGAAAATTGTAACGGTCGCCTTTTTGGAGCTCGTCGAATGCAGCTCTGCCTGATGCTTCGCAGCAGCAGCAGCAGCCGCAGCAGAGAAAAAGAAAGAAAACAACGCAGGAAGATTTCGTTTTCATTTTTCCTGAGACCCTGAACCAATTTTTACCTTTTTTTGCAGCTTCTGCCATTATAAATTGGATGCACTGAGACTCTAGACACTTTTTTTGGGCTAAAGTTTGTTTTTATTGTTTTTCTTTTAATTGCAATTTGTCGCGAATTTGTGTAGTTCGTTGCAGTGTGACCGCGGATTTATCGAACTGACATCCCAGCAGACCTTCGGAAATATACCCAAATATACCCTTTAATTTTCATAATATAAGTAAATATACCGTAATCTTAAATCATTTTCCACGACTTTGATCTTCTGTTTAATATTACCAGCTGGTTGGGACTCTCAGCTTTAAAAATGTAATTTTACTCGAATGATCATTTAATTCCCCACAAGATTGGCTAAGTTTCATGACTTATCTTTATTGGAATGATTGCAAATAAGGTTAAAATTAAAAGGGACAACCAAAAAGAAATAGCATTAAAAGATACGTGTGTGGGAATGGAATGTTACGACATTTGGCAATTTGCTGCTGGCCAACCGATAGTATAGTATAGTATGGGCACTTGTGTACCCTAATTGTTATACTATATAGTTCAATTCCATTTTACCAGCTGCGTTGAAAAATGAACAAATGACTTTGTCTTAGACTGATATGCTCTTAACCTTTTCATAGGTGTTCTATGTATATATTAATTTGAGCTATGTATATACCGATCTAGATACATTATCGGTATCCATAATATGCAAAATTTTGTTGAGGTGGCTCATCAACACAGATTGATTTGTTTTTGCTTTGATTGGAGCCAGAGATTTCCAAAATTTCTTCAAATCGAGGATTCTAAAGGTACTAAATGTTGCTTATTCCGTGACAAATGTTGGGGAACAGTGCTGCTCACTTTTGCAGAATGTTGCTGCCATACAAAGTATGTTGCCAACGGTTAAAACGTAAGGAATGATGGAATCGACAAATTCCCATGTTGCGAGCTACATATGTCCTTAAGGCACTTTTGAGAAACATGCGTATGGGAGTTTCGATACCCTATATTGTTGATTTTATGTACCTTAAATCCAGAATATGAAAATGGAAATATCCCCAAAAGTATATAATATACTGTAAATGGACACCCTGTTTGTGTGGTTCGTTGCAGTGTGACCGCGGATTTATCTAACAGATATACCGACGGAACCTCGAACATATACCGACCATCCAAACATATCGTAAATATACCGAGGGGAAACTAAGTTAGCCAACTAAGCCCCCGGTCTATTTTCACAATTTACGCGAAAAATAAAGCAGTCTTTAAATTCTTCTTTAAGATCCATAATATTTCTCTGCATCTATAAAGAAATGACCACCATTTCCAATAATTATGGCACAGTTGACAGGGCGGAGAGTGAACATTAGCGGTATTCCTGCAATCGCTTTATGCACATTCAACCAAAAACGAACTTTTAATAATTATGAAATAAATCAAAGGCCTTTGCTGTATTTGAGTTTTCAACAGAAATTTTCATAAGTATATACATTTGTGTGCGTATGGCTGAATGGTGTTCCACTCATGCCCTCAGCTCGCCATGTATCCAATCAACGTAGGAGGCCACGCGCGTGTAGACATCGGGCCAGTCGGGATTTGGGCATGGAACCGGGCCAAAGGACACCAGGCCACCCAGTAGATAGCCACCATTCTTGTACAACATCAGGGGTCCGCCCGAGTTTCCATGGCACTCGTTGGAGCTGGCGGCGCCGCACAACTGCGAGGATTGGAGATGCAGATTTTGGCGGGCATATTTTTTCTGGCACTCCTCAATGGATGTGATCGTCACCGTGCTCTTCTTCATGCGCGAGCTGGACTTGGCCTGCCAGCCGGCAACCTCGGTGATCAGACCCTCCAGTTCGTCGGCGCGGAGCTGCTTGTTGGGCAGACAAATGGGCTCCACGAACTGGTTGAGAAGGGCTGGCTGGGCCAGGCGTATCAGGGCAATGTCATTCACCTGGCTTACGTCGGTTCTGTTGTACAGCGGATGGCTGACGACCTGCTCCACGCCAATATCCTGGTACACGGGAGCACAGTCGGCGACGTTCGTGTGCTCTTGGAACTGGCAATCCGGATTCGTGCTTGTGTCCCATTCCCCCAGCCGCACGGCGCTAATCTGCAGATTATTGGCCGCAGCGCTGGCCACACAGTGTGCCGCCGTTAACAAGTAGCGGTTGCTTATCAGCACTCCACCGCAGGCATGAATCTTCTCGTTGGACGCTGCAAAAGGTTGAGGAGTGACCATGGCGGACACTTGCTATTTGGGGTAGGCCCCACTCACCCTTTGTATATTCGATGAGAGCCAGCCAAGGGAACTCCTTGATGCGCGTTTCCGTGACATTTGTGCGCTGCCATCTCACGGAGCCACAGTCCTGGGGCAGCAACGGGTGAGTGAGTGCACCCAGGCCATCCGTGCTGGGACAACAGACCTGCAAATCATTGGAGAGATTAAAGCAGTTAAGCAAAAGAGCCCGAGTCTCTGTGTTTACCTGAACATCACGGCCGCGTGCACCACATTGATTGTCGCGCAACAGGATTCGATCGCTTTGGGTCAGGTTGACGGATGACAATATCCTCATAAAGTATTCGCACTCCCTGATGGAGATGCAGTGGCCGGGAGTTCTTCCATTTTGGGTCTTCGATATACAGTTGCCTGTGCTCTGCGCTGCAATTTGACATGGAGATTTCATACAGAGCTTAGTTCACTGACTTCCCGCCCCTCCCGCCTACCGGTCAAGCTCAATGCCAGCGAGTAAATAATAGCAACGCATAGAACCTCCGCAGCGGCTGTGCTTCGGTCCGAAAAAGTTCTCATGGCGCGACGGATTAATCAGAGATCTACGAATATTAATCTGAACCGATGTGGGGCTGGCGATCGACTCGACGGGCGTGCGACAAGACTTGTGACTGAGGCTGGGAATTTGAATTGAGAGTTGTTAGACTTGGGAATGGGAAAAAAACCCCAGAGAGCCCTCATCTAGAGCCAGAGGCTGAGCCAGATCCAGATAACATAATCGTAATTGTGCAATTGGGTGACCCATGCTTTTGGTTTAATGTTGTTTTCTTAATCGCCTGTCCCTCATATAGGCAGAAAGATTATTAGATGCTCTTCTCCTTTGAAATATTTTAAAAACGTTATCAATTTCAGTTTTGACTGCGCGGTACGTTATCGAACCCAGCTGTCTGGCAACTCCGCACACAATCACACCCAAATTACTCACGCACCCATACAGTTGCACAGAGTTGTCCGCCATCTTAGTTGCGTGTTGTCTTCTCTCTTTCGAAGCGAAAATTTAATAATAAAACGCATTTAAAGCGATGCCCAATTAACCAAAACACAAAAAAGTGCTACAAAATATATTTACCTACAGCTGAGAGATCGTCTGGAGTTTGCAACTAAAAGATTTCAAGGCGAAAATTGCATTTGAAAGTGGAATTACAGGGCGAAGAAAAAATTCCCAGGTCTGTGCTGGCGTAATTGGCAATGTGTGTGTCTGTACATGTGTGCGCGCTGTGGTATATGTGAATGTGTCTGTGAGACGCTGCTTAGAGTTGCCAACGTACCGGTAGCTTCCAACGTAAATGCGCTTATCACAAAAAACAAACTGCAAATGTTCTAGCAAAAGTTATTAATAATAACTTTGGTAATTGTTATCTAGACCACTGCATGATTTGCGTTGAGAATTTCAGTCATTTTATGCCATATCGCCACCGTGCGCTCAGTCGACAACCCTGTCGATGGGAAGGGTACTCAAACAACAAAAACCAAGTATATTGCGCGCGTCGCTGCGGCGCCAGTTTAGTTTGGCTCGTCATCAGGTTGGGTAAATTTTTTTCTCGCTCTCGGTGCTCTCTCTCTGAGTGTGTGTGCAGCCTGTGCATGTGTGTGTGTGAGCTGAGTGTTGCGCTGATTGCTGGCAGTGACGCATTCTTGTTTTGCATCAAAGAAAAAGACAGCGCGCATTGATTACTCGGTGTATATGTGCAGATGTGGAATAAATCTAACAGCAATTAAAAATAGTTGATTAAAATCATTCATAGTTATTCCACCAAAGACCCAAGCAGTGCATGTGCAATTACACGGTGCGAATACACAAGTGTACGGTACGGCCGGATAAGGTGGGGGAACAAAGTGAAAAAGGAAGAGAAAACGAGAAAAAGGGCGAGGGCGACACCGCCTTTGAAAACGGTTGAAGAGGAACCAGGGAGAATAAAAGAAATCATAAAAACGCCGGCAACAGCGGTTTTTGAGTGTGCTCCACATATGTACATACATACATACTTTGTACATGTATGTCTACGAATACAATAAATAGTGCGAAAACGGATGACAAACAAAACGCTAAAACGGAATTCAAAACGCGTTCGTCGCGCTACTTCCCCCAAAGTTCATTTACACGGAATTTGTAATTTGTTTTGTTTAGTTTTTGTTGATTTGTTTATTGGCCTCTCCCTCACTCACGCAAATGGGCACATATGCATATGTAAATATGTATGAATACATGCTGGCATCAGATGTGCGTGTGTTGTGCTGTTAATATCGTTTTCCGACAGTCATGATTATCTCCGAGCTGTGTCTGTGCTTTTGCGCGTGTGTGTGTTTGTTTTGCCAAAAAAAAGTCTTGCGGCTCGAGAGACCCAGACAAACGTTATCTTTGGCTTTAACGGAACAGATGTATATATAAATATAAGTGTGTGTGTCTGTTCTCGGCTGTCTGTGTTTTTCCGCTAGTACCTGTGACAGCTGCTGCTTCGTTTCAGCGTGCACAGAAAACAACTGTAAACCTTTCGGAGTTTGGATTACTGTGAAAACGGATCTCTTATATTACACCTTGGATTACACTCAACAACAAAACGGAATAGTTCTCTCAACCTAGTTTCGGAATCACCTCACATCTTGGAATAACTTATAAATGTACGGGGTCATACTTGGGTTCTGCTGGTGCCAACATCAAGAACAGTTTTGTAAACCTGTCTGGAAACAGAAGGAACAGGAAGTTATGAGTCTAACCTCGTTAACCTGGTGGTGGAGATGGAGCAACAGCAACAGCAACCCACCATTGCACCATCCCACCAGGCTCTATCAACAATCTATCCCCACCATCCCCCACATAAATACCGCTCTGGAAGTGCAGAAACCTCAGTGGGAAGTGGACGGACGGGCCTACGTACAGCGCCGCTGAAGTGGAGCCTGAGAGCTCGTCTGGCTTCGCTGGCTGCCTTGCTGCCTGCCTGCCAGCCCGCCTCTTGGTGCTCTGCCTTTTGCCTCCATCTGCCGACGCTGCGGTTTCAGCCTGCCTTTGCCTCCAACTGACGTTCAGCCTGCCTCTGCCTCTGCCTCTGCCCCTTCTGCATCTTCTCCCTCTTCTCTCATTTGGCAGTGGCGGTCGCTGTCGTCATTATGTTATATAGCTTTTTTTTTATATTTAGCTTTACACAATTTAGCCTTCAGTTTCCGGTTATGAAGGAAGCAGCAACGACAGCAAACGGGTTCGGGCATGCCGTCTCCGTCGCCTTTCCTGCATTTGCAATGTGCATTTAAATGTAATTTTAGTTTTGCGTCGACAGATGCTGAATGAATGCTGAATGCTGGATGCTAAATTCCTGAAGGGTCCCAAAGAAGTCTGCCCTTCCAGAGTATTTTGAACTACAAATGTAGTACATATGTACAATCGGTTCAGTCTATAAATGTTCAACTGGTACTTCTATACGTACATATACAGTTGTGTTCAATGAAATAGTAGTGCCGCGCCACACAATTTTCACAACTATTTTTGAGACCCTTCCAGTCTTTCGAATTGAGCAAGTGATACCTTTTTGGAAAGCCTGAAATGTACACATTATAACCCAGAAAGAATCCTGGAACATTTGCATTCCATCTTCTTGTTTTACATGACTTTAGAAAAATACCCATGAAAAATGCTGTTCAATAAAATAGTAGTGCTGGGTGCAAAAATTAAAAAAAAAAATTAAAACAAATTAATTCAATTCAAAAAAGTTACCATCAGTAAGCTTAATTTATATATTGAATATTTTGATGAAAGAAATGTTTGAATATAACGGTACTTTTGTTTTTGGAGCGTAGAAGTAATCATTGAACGGTCCAATATGGGAGACTTAAGAGTTAGACTAAAAACTAAAATCAGGAGGTATAACGGAATTCAAAACTAATTTGAATGTGCTTTTACTGTTACATTAAATAGTTTAAACTAAAAGAAGCACCCTGAAAAATGATTTTTATGCGAAAAAATTGTCTTTTAGTAGATGGTCGAAGATGGTTGAAGGCAAGACCAAGGTCTTCAATATCCTCAAAAGTTATGAAAACAATTTTATATCGCTCTGAAAGTGTTTTGATAGTTAATACACGACTGATTACACATTATTTAGTTGCAAGAGGTCCCCGGAAGCTACGAGTTTGAGAATAAAAGCACATGGGTACACGGCTCATGTTTTGAAAAATGAGGACATGAGGCATGTGGACTGGGCCGTGTCACAGTCCGAAAAATACTTTTGACAGATGAGTGTAAAGTTGTTTTATATGGTAAGGAAGATTCAAAAGAATATGTTTGGCGTTCACAGATATCTGATAACTGCCCAAATTCTAGAAAAAAACAACATTGTGCATGTTGGGTTGACCCTTAAGAGCTACAGCCCATATAAACTCTTACTTCCTAGCCTTGTATTGACGTATTTCATAAAGTGGTGTGTGCAATAAAACTTTTTAATACAATACAGTAATATTACTATTGAAAAATGCCTCGCAAAAAAATCTATCAACAAGATAATGATCTGAAACACGCAAGAAAGCTCGCTAGGAATGGAATTTTATCCGAAAAGGTCGACACTTTTCCATGTCTAGCTCAGTCTGTAGACCAAAATCCCAACGAAATCTTATTGTGGAATGTGAAATGTGTAATTATGATAATAATTCCGACAACTAGAGCCAAGTTGGGCAAGTGGTTTTACAATTATAGTCTCAGATCCTAATTAAGCTTTGGACAGTACCTTATTTACACATGCCAGGTTGGAGAAGGGCCATAGTGAAAACAAATTTGATTAAAAACTACATATTAAACCTCAAGAAACATATAGAACATAAAACATATGCATTAATTCCAATTTCGTTTTTTATTTCGATTTTCTAAAAAAAAACTACTATTTTATTGAACAGCATTTTTCATGGGTATTTTTCTAAAGTCATGTAAAACAAGAAGATGGAATGCAAATGTTCCAGGATTCTTTCGGGGTTATAATGTGTACTTTTCAGGCTTTCCAAAAAGGTATCACTTGTTCAATTCGAAAGACTGGAAGGGTCTCAAAAATAGTTGTGAAAATTGTGTGGCGCGGCACTACTATTTCATTGAACACAACTGTATCTCTGGTTCTTTATGTTGTAAATTTGTAGCTGTTGCTGTAGCTCAGTGAGCGTAACGCTGCAAACGCTTTGCTCTCGTAATTAACCTCTCGACCGGCTTTCTGCCTGCCTGCCTAGCAGCCTGGCTGTAGTTGTGGCTGCGGCTGAGCCTAGGCTCTATAGAGCTCGTTTACCCAGCAGACCTTTCAGCAGACAAAGTTTCCTAAGCCAACAACCTTCATGTGCCAGGGCCTTCATTTTCAACGCGGGGTTTCTTTAACATTTTCTGGCTGCCTGCAGCAATCAGCAGCAGCAGCCAGCATCAACTCGGGAAGTTCTGGAGAAAAGGTTGTTGGACATTTTTCATGAATGCAGCAGAAATACCATAAGTCTCGCATTGTTTTAAAAGTTGTGAAAAACTACAACCATTGCCATGAGTTTTCCATGTTTTATTCCATTCCGTTTCTAGGCCCGCACCGTCTTCCTTTCGACAACAATTAGATATCTTTAAAAGATCTCTGATCTCATTTTCTTTTAAAGCTGCAACAAAAATGATTTGTAAGGCTTCTACATGTTTTTCTGTTGTTGTTTTTGTTTTTGTAGTTGTTTCCTACCCGGAGTCCGATGTCTTGCCACTAGCTTTTCTGCCTCGACTTCTTTTGTCTTGGTGTTCTTTGGTTGTTTTCTTGTATCTGCCTCTTATCATTCGACATTCGAGCATGTTTCCAAGTTGGACGAAAAAAAAAAAAGAGTTAACATTTAAGACCTAAAATGGCCAAAAACCTCGCGACTGGCTTTGCCAGAGATGGAGATGGACAAGAGAGAGAAGAGATAGACAGAGGGAGAGATCGCAGAGGAAGCAAACCATACCAAACAGAACGAACGGCTCGAACAGCAACAAAAGCAAACAATAACAAATTCCCAGCATCGTCATTATTTGCAATTATCGACAGTCTGCTTTCGTGTGGTTTCTCAGTTCGTTCTTTCTTTTATTTGTCTGTTAAAAGCAACTCGTTGTAGTCTTCTTGCTCTTCCTTTCTCTCTCTCTCTCTCTCTCTCTGTGTCTTTTTCTGGTGGATGGACTCTTGAGATCAAAAACCTTTGGTCGGAATTTATTTGATGTACTGGCCCGTGTTTCTGCGTTTCTGGCTTCTCTGGTGCGTGGTGCGTACGAGGTCTGGCTGTGTATTGTGAATTGCGAATGCGTATTCATTCGCTCGTCTTTAACCTTAAAGATTTCAATGCCGTGCGTATCGTGTTGCCTCCCCCGCCCCGTCTCGCCATCCTTCTCTTAGCGCATTCGACTCAACGGTTTTTCGCAATGAATAAATAAAACGAAATCATAAACAAAACTGTCACGTACACTCTTGCACTCAGGCACACGTATAAGAAGTGGGGGAGGTGCTCTTGAATGCCTCAGCACTTTTGGGTGGGGGAGAACGAACTGTGTGTGTGTTATGCAGGGATTCTTGCAAATGCTTTCAAAGTCATTTCCTTCTTTCGCAGAACATGTTAAGAAAACATAAGCAAACAAAGAAGCAGTACACTCCCCCTCACCCTTATCCTCCCCCACATTCAGCGATAAGTTTGATGTTCGGGTATAATCATGAAATGGCTTTCCTCCCCTTAAGAAAACAACGAGGGAAATGGAAATCAATATGTGTGTGTGTGTGAAACTAATCAAAGTGCAATGCAAATGAAAAAACAATGAAGACATAGAAAGTGCACACTGTGACGAACACTTTTTATGAAGAGGGATTCATATTATTCATAATAGAGACACCCTATATAAGGCACCAAGTATAGGTGAAGTCACTCTGCCTCAAAGTTATCTGTATGATGATATGATTTTGCACTGTCATAGTCCAAAAGTCCGAATTTCTGGGAAAGTGAATCACTTGAAACTTCCAGATCAACAATATAAAATCGTTAGTTGGTATTATTTTGTTGCTACAGCAATCTGCCTAAATTATTATGAAATTCTCAAGTTATTGAATGTTCTCTGCTCCTTTATTAATATCGCCTGTCTGTTATTTCCCCGTTGTGTTCTGCGCTGGAAAAGTCCAGTGATATTATCCGCTTATCTGGCTACACTGTGCAGCGTCTCTGACTCTGTCTCGCTCTTTTGCACTTGCGATCCGCTGCGATCCAGTGCTGTGGCGTGTAGCTCCAATAATTGTTGCTTTTCTAAGTTCAATATTATTCATTTATTTATACGCAATTTCTTTTGTTGTTGCTCATATACGGGTCTTTCCATGTGTGTAAATTTGTATGAACGTTTTTTTTATATGCAAATTTTGTGCTCACAAACTGTTCTCTATGCCGTCTAACCGGACTTGTGTGTATAGTATACACACACATATGAATAATGTATATGCATGTCGATGTAGAATGTATTTATCATTTATATACCCTTGCAAGGCAGTATTTTGATTTTGAACAGATGTTTCCCACCCCATAAAACATGTATAAATATCTGTGTTTGGTTTTTCCAGTCTGTGTAACCGGCTTCGGTTAGCATTAGCAGAAAATGTATGAACCATCGCTCTGTGAGGGTATCAAATGCGTCGCAGCCCGGAACCAACCTATCTTTCCTTCTAGTTAATTGCGAATTCGCTTTATTATCAGCATTTGTTATTAGCATTAACGGTGGCGGCACCCAGTGCGGGGGCTGGATGGGGAGGTAGAGTGACTGCGACGTTCAGAGCGGAAGAGAGAGAGAGGCCAAAAAAAAGCAACGAACGAGCGAACGAAACAGATTTATTTATTTTGATTGTAGTTTGTTTTTATTATCGCATTCGTTTCTCCTTCAGTCCCGTCCCTCAGCCACTGCCAATGTGTGTGTGAGAGCGTGTCGTAGAGTGAGAGAGAGCGAGGGACAGTGTGTAAATCAGAGAGCCTTTGTAGGTGTGTGTGTGTGTTTGTGTGGGTGAGAGTGAATGCATGTGTAACTGCATTTTGGAGAGCACGTGACAACGCCCTGTTATGACGTCTCAGGCCGGCTGCTGCTGCTTTTATTTCCGCTGACTTATCGATTCTACATTGCACCCACAGATCAAATAAGAAAAGTGAAGCGACGAACCAACAAAATAACAGGCAAGGCACCAAGCAGCGGCAACAACAGAAACAGACGAGACAGCGGGGACAGACAGAAGAACGAGGAGAGGACAAACAGAAGAGAGCGGCAACGGCTTCACATTGGACATGTCATGTCAGCAAGCGTCCAGATTTCATCCAGCCACAACAGCAGCAGCAACAGCAACACTAGCTAGAAACACAGCCACGAAGAGAATTGCCACAGCAGCAGCGGCAGCAGCTTTAAGCACAGCAGTAGCCGCAACAGCAGCAGCCACGCTGACGCCCGGGGAGAGCGTCGCCGGCAAGACGACGACAGAGGACTCGGATCCGTATGCATTCACAGAGACCGTTTCAGTCGCGCCGCCAATTCTATTCAATGCACAGGTAAGTGCCATAAGTGGGACGCATTGTCGGGCCGGGCTTTTGTAGACAATCCAAACAATGCACCCAGTTGCAGTTATAGTTGCAGAATAGTCCCTGCCCTGCCCCCACCACAGCAAGGGCACGACAAGAGTTGTTAACCCTTTTATTTTTTCATGTCAAACTCTTACACGTATCTTTTGTCTTTTTTCGCGTTTGTAGAAATCGCGAGCCCGCCTAAGCGAAAACAACAAGAGCAACGGCAACAACAGCAACAACAATAGGAGGCTAGCAGCAACAGCTGCTGGGGCAAGCAACAGAAAGGCCACTCTTGCGGCACAGCTGAATGCCACAGCAGCAGCCGTAGCAGCAGCAGCAGCAACAGCAACAGCAAAGGCGCAGGCGTCTTTGGCAACAACAACAGCAGCAACAGCAACAACGAATTTTAATAATGTCACGCAATCTCAGAGACAGCAGCCAGCATTGTCGCCGTCACAGTTGCCGCTGCAAGCGCAAGCGTCACCGAAGCGGGCTACCAACGTCTGCATCGTTCGGCCGCAGCAACAGCAGCAGGAGAAACTAGCAGCAGAGGCATGCCAGCAGCCGCCAACGCCGCCGCCGCCACTGTACTCCCACACGCCCTCGCTGTGGCAGACGCCGCTTATTCTGGACACCAGCCAGAAGCATCAGCCGCAGCCGCAGCAGCAGCAGCAGCATTCGTACCAGCAGCATCATCAGCTCCAGGCTGTGTCCATTGCATTGGTCAGCCCGCCAACATCGCCCGCCTCGTTACCCTCGCCCACACTGACGCCCACTGCAGCTGTGACCGCCATGGTGGCACCGATTGTCTCGCCCAAGGGTGGCCTGCCACTTCCGCCGTCGAAGTTCCATCACACCACCCTGGCCCAGCACTTGCAGAAGGTGGAGTGCCTCAAGAAGAAAAAGTCCTTGCCTCTGACATGCCAGAACAACAACAACAACAATAATAACAACAAGCAACATAACCACAT
This sequence comes from Drosophila subobscura, assembly GCF_008121235.1. NCBI lineage: Eukaryota > Metazoa > Arthropoda > Insecta > Diptera > Drosophilidae > Drosophila > Drosophila subobscura. The sequence goes on along the minus strand of NC_048533.1, from coordinate 21,112,595 downwards.
GGTAGAGTCACTGAACAAGACGATAGGAACAGCCACCTACAACCTGACACAGCCGCCACCACTGACGGTGTTCAATACGGGAACAGTCCAAGCGGCGGCTCATATGCCAGCAGCCGCTCCTCCACAAAAACAGAAACATTCCACCAGCACCTTGGATGACAGCGATCTCAACGAGATACCCGTCAATGTTATCTTTCGCAAGCCGCCAGTTTTGATGGCCGGCACGGGAGTGGGAGGAGTAGCAACAGCCACAGCAGGACAAGTTCAGCCAAACGGCGTCAAGTTGGTGTTGCCACTGACGCCGCCAACTCCGCCAGAGGTGACCACGCCACCGCTGCTGGCTCATCGACTGCCGCAGACTGCCGGCGGCATTCCTGCATTGGCGCCCAGCTCGAAAGTCTCTTTGCCACCCGCTCCATCTGCTATGCACGCTGCCGGCACTCTGCTGGTCGTCTCAGCAGCAGCCGGCCAGGCAATGTCTCCGGTTCACACACCCACACCCCTCACTCCGCCCGCAACTCCTGCAACATACATAAAAACAGAACAAATGTCTTCCAAAGTTGCCAATGCTAATGCTGCCGCCAATGCAAACGCTGCGCCAAAACGTCAAACGCCAGGAGCTGCTGCTGGCGGCAGAAAAGGCAACAACAAAACCAACAATGCAGCGAGTGTCGCCAAGAAGAACTTAGCCTCAAAGCCACCTCCGCCACAGGAACCGAAAGTGATTTCCAATCCGAATCCGATTGCAGACAATGCTGAACCTGCTGTCCGGCAGCGGCGTCGCAAGGCCGCCTCCAAGCGTTACTCAGCGACGATCAATGAGAATGAGTTGACGGACAATGCCACGGACTCGCCGTACTGTGTGCAACAGCATTGGATGCACTCCACCGGCAGGGATGTGGTGCTTGACGCTCCCCTCTCGCCCAGCAATCGCCGCGAGGAACGGATTGCCGTCCGCAAGGGCATGCTGAGGCGACAGGCGCTGCAGCTACTGTCCACGCGCTCGCTGCAGGATTTGCCAGTACGAGCGGCCCGCCAGCGTCTACAGTGCGTCCAGAATATGCTGGTCAAATATCAGGATCACGCAGGACAACAGCAGGGCATGTAAGTGCATGTTTGTCTCTTGCTATTCAGCATTGAAATTAATTGAATTTTTATTCTTTGCAGTGGGATTGGTAATCGCTGTCTTGTGGCCACCTGTGGACTGCCCACGCTCACCATGGCCGCTCACTGTGAGCGCCACATTGTGAACAACAGCACACAGCAGCTGTTCCAGCCATGTGCGGCCTGGCGCATGGACGGTACAGCCTGCCTGGCGCCTGTCTTCGATGTTCTGCATACGCTGCCCCTGTGCACCGTGCACAGCCACCTGCGTGCCGGCCTTGAGATGGTCAGGCCAACGGCCAAGCTAACTGCCGCGAATCTGCCCTTGGCAGGAGTGCCACTGGCAGTGGCAACACCAGCTGTCGGCATGGCAGGCAAGCGCAAACGCAAGGCAAATCCCAATCCTGTGAGTCGTCCACAGAAACGGGGCCGGAAGCCGAACGCTGAGCAGCAGATGATGAGCCACCAAATAACCACGCTACCGGTGATGCCATCGGCAGTGATGCAACGAAAGAGCAGCACCACTTCGCTGGAGTCCATAGCCAGTAATTCGCAGTGTTCCTCGGCCAACTCTCATTCCCAGCTGTCCTACACGCCGCCCACAGCCACACCCGCGCCAGTTCCAGTCTCTGTACCACAGCCGCTGCCCGGTTTGCCACACTTGTCCATACCCCCAGCGCTGGCTCCACTTAGCGGTGACTACCAACCGAAGCCACAGCAGCAGCAGACGCCGCTGTTCAAGTTCGAGGCTGATCCGCAGGTGCAGCAGCTGGAGAGTGGCCTCAATCTGCTGGCCAGTGCCAACATCAATATAAAGGCCGAAGAGATTAGCCAAATTGTGGCACAGCTGGCGGCGGCAGGTGGGGATCTGCAGCCGCAAAACCATCAACTCAACAACAATAGCATACACTTTAACAACAACAATATGAGTTACACCAACAACAACAATAGTTTCCCCTCGTTCAACGCGGCCTTTGGCAACGCCATTGGCCAGCCAACGCACAACGGGCAGCACACGGCTCTGGCTCTGGCCAACACTGCGAGTCTGCTGGGCCAGGACATGTTCGGCATATGCGAGAACAGTTCGGCGTATGCCAGCTCCGAGGACACGGGACTGGGTGGCCTGAGCGAATCGGAGCTGATTGGCGCTAACGATGCTGGTACGTACCTTAGAAGCACTGGGTTTGACACTGTGGCTAACTGCTGTACCTTTATTTGATCTTCCAGATGACATAGCATTGAATGGCGCCCACTTGCTGGAGGAGCACGATCTGGTAAATGTGTTCGACACGCTGCCGGACGATGCCTTCAACGAGCTATTTCAATCCGGTGTGTATTTAACAGCAATTTTACTTGTTATGTTTTTCGTTGTACTAATTAATGTGTGCCCTCGCTGCCATTGCAATCGCTGTCCTGTCCGCCTGCCCACGCAGTGCAACAAGCCGAATGCGAGGCCATGGATCGGGCGCTCGAGATCGCCGACAAGAACCTCAAGTGTCTGCAACAGACGATTGTCGGCTCCGAGGACAATGACCTGCTTAACGATTTCCTCGATGATATGTTAGCCGACGGTGTGATTAGCTCAACGAACACGTCCGGCATCGATGCCGCCACGCTGTTCGTCGACAGCAGCAGCGGCGGCGGCAACAGCAGCAGCAACAGCGCAAATAGCAGCTGCACGCCAGCCACCGCCTCCGTGGCGGACATACGCGGCCTGGTGCAGACCTAAGACGCGGTCCCGGTCGAGGACCAGGTCAAAGGCTATAGCTGGCACACAACTAGCGTCACTTTCAAGCGATCTTTCGAGCTATAAACTGAAACTGCAATTCTGAGCAGCTTTCGTGAAGAGTTTTCGTGGTGTTTTCGGCAACATTTCTCACCAGATTCTGGTTCGGCACACACTTCTATATATATATATAGATATATATATGTATATGCTGCTTGAATGTATGTGCATCATCTCCTGCACACATATGCATTATGGAAATCGTATAGATATGGGGTTTAAATGTAAAAAATCAAAACAAACAAACAAAAAAACTACAAAAAATTCTAAAAAAAATTGAGAGAAAAAAAATTTCGATAAAATATTTAATGCAATTTAAACAACAAATACCTAATAAAAGAATGAAACTGTATGGCGAGCGCACACACACACAAGACACATACATACACACACAGCAGTAGCATTAGAAAAATCTTAATGTAAACAAAAACAATTTGAGGATTGTAGAGTGCAGCTTTATTATACATAAACATAGAAATCAAACAGACAGACAGATAAACATATAGAAAGGAATCAGAAATCAGAAAAGAGAAACCCCAGAAGGCAGACAAATTTCGATTTTCAATTAAATTCGTTGGCTCTGATGGAATCAGAAGCAATCAAATCTGTCAATCAATCATCGTGCAGCCAAGTAATCAAATGAATTTGTTTAACCATTTTGTGGGAGCGCATTTACAGCAGAAAACACTTTACACTCGAGATCGAGATCAAAACAAGGAAATACAGAAACAGAAGCATAAGCATAATAATTAATGTTAATTAGTTTTGTGTTTTATAATTGATTTGTACACACACACACAGCTCCATTTACACACACACACACACACACATACAACGTACAAGGGACTAGTTTGAAAACCGCGAATCGTATTACTAAATATACATACTATATACTTATATAAAACATATATAAATATATATATATATACAACAAATAATATATATATATGTAACACCATACAACTTAAGAGTAAGCTTTAATTTAAACCATAAAACTCCCCCCCACACTTCCCCACAAAATAAAACAAAAAAGAGAGAGAAAAATCAACAACAAAAAATAATACAAAAAAACTTTAAAACTCGATTTTAATTTAGCCTAAACAATTTTAAAAAGCAAAATTAGGCTGCCCCCTAAACAAACCCCGAAATCAACGTTTTTGAGTTTTTCTAACTTGCGATTCTTCTGTAAAATATTCATTATAAATAGAACTTAAAAGTAAATTGTAATTTTCTTTAGTTAGTGACACACACACACACGTAATTGATATATAAAAAAGGGGCATATACGAGTATATAGTATATATATTATATTATATATCTACAAATAACGAAACACATATACACAAAAAACAACATGCAAGAAAACTGTTACGCTTTAAAAATACGATATAAAAAAAGGAACTCACAACCAATCAATAACCCCACAGCCGCCCCAACAGACTTATCCCCGAATCATTTCATTCCAGACACAAGCACACAAAAATCCCAAATCATATTCCCCGACATTGTAAGTTTTTCATATCTCATCTGGCGTCTAAGCAAAGTATTAAATGAATGAAAAAAACAAAAGTTTCGTTTAATAAAACCCTGGATAAACTACATTGTATTTGTGTATGTATCACATGCATCGACTTGGCATTATGTTGTAGCATCCATCATCAGAACCCCACGACACACACACGCAGCACACTCATCAGGCTAACCCTTTGGGCTTTGGCCATCATTTACGGGGGAAGTTCTTGAAGGAAGATGGAACTACTTTATTCATAATGGAAACTCTGTAATATATTATATGATATGATATGTGTAACTCCCGCACTCTCACTCTCTATCTCTATATGCATAGATGTAACTGAACTTGTATGTATTCGCTCTTCAGTTAGTTAATTACTTCCCCCCCAAAAAAAAACCCCCTACACCGATCTATTTCGCTGTGCAAGTGACGCGAACAAAAATTTATGTTTACCAAAACTATACCCATGTATTTCTCTATGCTTTAAACTTAGTTTTTACACCACAATTGGTAGATATATTTTGTAAGAGCTCCCTGCCCCTGTAGCCACCTCGTTTCCATCAGTTGACGTTTTTTTTTTATACAAGTTTTCGGTATGAGGTACAATTTCATTTTTGTAATTTATGTGCATTTTTGTGATCTAATTTGTGTAATTATTATAAACGAAAAAAAAAAAAAAAAACAAAACAAAACAAAATACTTTAAGAAAACGAAACAAAAAAAAAAATACAAAAACCAACAGCAAATGAAAAAAAGAATTGATTGATTTTATGGCAACTGAATATTTTACCCTGAAAATATAATACAATATTTTTAGTAAAAAAAAAACAAAAAGAAACCAAAGAAGGCAATTTTTTTATTCATTATTCATTATGGATCCAAGTAGACACTGAGCTGGCAGTCATTATGCGGCAGCACTCGTAAATTATAAATTTCACAGCCACACAATAGAAGAAACAAAACAAGAAACAAAAACCAAACAAGAGGCAATATTTTTGAGACCAAAAGTAGACGAAGAGCTTTACTGACTGTATAAAATATTGTTTCTGTTTGGAGATTTGTGTGGCACGTGGGATCAAGCAGCCTGCAGGAGACTTCTCCTAAAAGCAGGCCTGTGATTTGCCCTTCACTTTGATGCATCCAAAAACCCAACACCTGAATCACATAATTTATTATTTAAATAAATTTTCAAGCTTCTGGTAAGTGTGTGCCGCAGCTCCCTGATCGTTGCCTAAAACTAATGGCAGGCCTTTCATTCCCCTTCCAGTTAGCTCGAATTTATTTATTTATATTTTATCATACCCGACCAGAAGCTGTTTTCAAAACTCAAATACGCAGTAAGTCATTAAGTACTTCAGTAGATCATATATTTACATGGGTCTTAGAAGCTAAACCTAAGTCTAAGCTAACCTAGACTAGTTGTAATAAATAATTGAATGGGGCTGTGGCTACAGCTCCGTTGTCTCCAGCTTGCGTGCCAGTATCTGAGCATTATTCGTTAGCTTATCGATCTGATTGTACAGATTGAAGTGGCGATTTAGATCGTTGCTGTTGTTGAATAGCTTGGCGGTGCCCTTGAGCGTTTCGTGCATGTCCTGCGTGGCCACGGCCAGAAAGTTGTCATCCAGCGAGTCCTGAGCGCCAATGCTGATCAGAATCAAATCTAAATATTAGTTGGTTATTTTGTGGCTTCCTTTCTTTGCTCACCTTGCAGTCTCCTCGTTTTTGAACCACTCGTTCTCGTAGCCCTTCAGCCAAATGGGATTGGAGCCTTGGACGCTGTGCTTGTTGGTGTTTGGCACACGCGTGGCTGGCTCGTTTGTGTGCTGCAGCGACAGCGATGAGTGAGCGCCTGGAAAAAGACAGAACTAAGACATTGTGCCATGGCTATAAATAGGAGTTGAACCTACGAAAAATATTAACTTTAGCGGCTCTTAGCTGCCTCCTGTAGCCATTCCGCTGTGAGGCGCACAGCGCTAGGATCACCACCAGCAGCGTGGCCATGAAAAGATTCGTGAAGACGAGCCACACGAACAGTGGGCCCTTGGTGGGGCCAGCTGTGAGCAGCTGCGCCTCCGCTGGCTGCGTGTCCAGCACATTGAGCTCCTTGAACAGTTCGTCCAGGCTCTCGATGTGCGAATCGATCAGCTTGAGCACATCGGAGACCTCGTAGATGGAGTTATCCTCGCGCTCGACTAGATGCATGTACAGATCCGTTTTGGTCTTGTCCACCGACCCGTCCTTGTTCTCATGCACTTTGATCTCATCGATGTTGACAATGGATTCGGTTATGTTGCCCAAGGTGCTGCAGGGAAGATAATTCATTTTATTCTTTCATCTTTGAAGGCCTTCCCCGCCCAGTACTTACTCTCTGAAAACGTCCACGCGGGAGCGAAGCTCATCCGGCTGCAGTCGAAAGACAAATCGCACCTTCTGATCCTCGCGCAGCAGATAGATAAACACATGGGCCACATCCCGCATGCCCAGCGAATCGTTGGCCAGCACCACAAAGTCAAAGTAGCCCTTCATGCCCTTCTGCGGATCAAAGTTCAGCTGCACCTCACCCGTCTCCGCGTCCAGCAGAAATGGGGCCTTGCGCACATTCTCCAGTCCCTCGGAGAGTGTTTGCCGGATCTCGCCTATCTGATAGTAGCCGATCTTCGCGTTGCTACCCTCATCTGCGTCCGTGGCCTCCACGCGCATAAACTTTAGGCCAAAGTCCGCATTGGTTGTGATGCCGCCCGTGAAGATCTTCGAGCGGAATCTCGGCGGATTGTCGTTGATGTCCAGCACTCTCACCTGAACCCGCACAATCGTGCTATCTGCTTCGGGCGGTGGCTCAACTGGGGGATCCTCCACTGGGTGAGCCTCCAGACTGTTGTCGTAGCTTTCGTAGGACACGAGCTCGGTCTCGGCAGACGAGGATGGAGCCAACTCCGACTCATACTCAGCCGATCGCAGCTGACGCGAGTGCTTGAAGCGATCGTAGCTGGTCGCGCCATGTCGCAGGTGTCCAGCGATCTTGTTATTAATCTCAATGCCCATTCTACGACGCTGATGAACACTTGAGCGATCTTCAGTCTCATTGGCGCAGTTCTCGGTGGCCTTAACATAAAGCGTAAAGTTTGCCACCAACTCGCGATCGAGCTCGCGATCCACAGTGAGGATATGGGACTCGGGATCCAATCGAAAGTAGCCAGCCTCATTGCCGCGCACTATGAAGTAGCACACCTGACTGGGCATCTGCTCGGGATCGTCCAGCTCCAGCTGATCCTTGTCTATGGTGTCGGGCAGCTTAATGCGCTCTGCACCTGGATCCGAGTGTTCCGTAAAATTTACTGATATTTCGTTGACTATAAACTGCGGCTCGTAGTCGTTGACGTTGCGCACATAAACGCTCAGATCGAGATCGGTGCTCAGGGATGTGGGCAGACCCTGATCGTAGGCTTCAATGCGGAGCTTTAAAAAAAACAAAAAAGATCAGTCAAGATCATTCTTCTCTCTTTGTAGGTCCTAGCTTACCTCATGTATCTTCTGCCTCTCGCGATTGAGTGGCTGCCGCAGAAACAACTCCCCCGTGTCCGCATTCATCCCGAACATCTTGTAGCTGCCCAAAGGATCGGGCTTCAGTCGGTACCGCACAAGCGCATTCTGTCCCATATCCGCATCGCTGGCATAGGCCTGTAGCAACAGACTCCCCACTGTGGCATTTTCCGGCACTCGCACTGTGGTGTTGTGCAAAGGCCTCACAAAAACCGGCGCATGATCGTTGAAATCCGAGACGCAAATGTCCAGCGTGCTGTGCACGATGTTAGCTGGCAGACCCAAGTCCCTGGCGGTTATGGTCAAGCTGTAGTTGCCGAATCTGTTGCGCAGACTTTGCCCGGCAAAGATTTGGGCATTCCAAGGGTCCAGCTGACGCAGCTCAAAGATGCCTAAGGGAGGGAGATTATAACAATCGTTTGATTAGGATAAGCAAAGTGCCAACTTACCCTCCTTGTTGCCTTGTGTAATAGCAAAGTTCAAGCGTCCATTGGGCGTGGCTGGATCGTCCGCATCCTTGCCCACAATGCTGGCAATGCGCTCGTGCAGCTCGTGGTACTCCGTGATGAGCACACAGCTCGTGGGCAGGCTGACCTCGGGCGGATTATCGTTCTCATCGAGGATGGAAATGCTGTAAGGCAAAGGCTTAATTATCTCTCTCCGTACCGATCTTCATCGACTACTTACAACACTTGCTTGAATGCATTCCGACTCTCTCCAGCCAGAAATCCAAACTGATAATTGTCCCATGCCTCGATGACCAGATTGTAGGAGTCCTTTGTCTCACGATCCAAACGATCGGCCACCGTCAGCACACCCGTGTCCGCATCTATGGTGAACTTGCCCTGCGAACTAATGCGGTCCATGAGGAATGTGATCTTGCCAAAGTCTCCAGCGTCAGCATCCGCTGCTTGGAGGGTGGCCACCCGCGTGCCTGGCGCTGCCTGCTCGCTGATTGTGTAATTCTTGCTGCCGCCAATGAAGTACGGATTGTTGTCATTCTCATCCAGCACCGTGACATAAACATCCACGAGGGAGGAGCGTGGCGGCAGACCCGAGTCTGTGGCTCGCACGCTAAAATTCAGCCACTGATGCTGCTCGTGATCGATTTTATTGGCCACCACAATCTCGCCCGTTTGGGCATCCAGATGGATCAAGCTGCGATAGGTGGGATTGCCTTCCAAGGCATAAGTGATGGTGCGATTCCTATCCACATCGTAGGCCAGCACATTGACAATCATAGCCCCATTGATGCTATTCTCGGTGATGGATTGGCGGTAGAAGGGCTGCTTGAACTTGGGATTATTGTCGTTCTCATCCAGCACTTGAATGCTAAGGAAACCTAAAAGGAAATGGAAGGAAGAGGGTTTAAGATCCAGCTTCTAGATTCTCCTCTCCATTAACTCACCTTCAACCAACTGCCTGCCCTTGGCTGCTGCCAGATCCTCCACTGTTATGGCCAGCTTGATGTGCTCTACCCTCTCGCGATCCAGCAGCTTGACAACCTTCAGACTACCCTCAATGGGATCCAACTCAAAGGCGCCCAAGTAGTCGTATTCGCTGGGCTTGACCAGTGCGCCCTCCTCGTTGCGGCCCTCACAGTGCTCCGCATTCAGTTTGTAGCGCAAAATGGCATTCTGATCGGAATCCGTTGCCCTGATACGATAGACCAGGCTGCCCACTTGCGTGTTCTCGACGATCTGCAGCGCAGGAAGCTCCGTCAGCAGCGGCAGTTTGTTGTTTACATCTTGAATGCTGATGTTCACAGTGGCGGTGCTCATTAGCTGCGAACTGCCCAACCCACCATCCAGAGCGAGCTGCAAAGGGGAAGATTTCAGAGTTTAAACCAAAAGGAAGATCTGCCAGAACTTACCACAGACAAAGTGTAGATGGAACGCTTGCTGTCGGTCAAATCGGGATCCAAATTGGCGCCCTGTGCCACGGATATCACACCCGATTCCGAGTTGATAATAAACTTATCGCTGGCACCCGTTTGGATGCGATAGACAACAACATTGTTGGGCGACGAACCATCACGATCGACGGCTGTTACTTGAAGCACTGAGCTGCCCCCGGGCAGATCCTCGGGCACTGTTTTCGCATAGAAACTCTTCTGGAAGATGGGCGGATTGTCGTTGACATCCTGCACATAGATGAGCACGGGCACGACCGTGGAGAGCATGGGTATGCCAGAGTCCCGAGCGCGCACCAGCAGATCGATCTCCCGCATGCTGCCTCCCGCCTGCCGCTCACTCCGCCGATCCGTGTCCACCAGCTCCTCAAAGTCAAAGTGATGCAGCGGCTGCAGCAGTCCGCTCTGCGGATCAATGGTGAAGTTCGAGCGGTAGAGACCCTCCACAATCTCGTAGGTGATCTGACTGTTCTCGGTGCCATTCAGATCCAGATCGCGTGCCTCCAGCTGCAAGGGAGTCTCGAATTCTCCTTTATTCTCCAGCAGCTTCGTCTCGTACTGTCGCTGCGGAAAGGTCGGGGCATTGTCGTTGACATCCTGTATGTCCACAATGATCTGCGCCGTGTTTCGATTGCCCTGACCAACATTATCAATGGCCTCCACGGTGAGGTAGTGTCGGGAGATGATCTCACGATCAAAGGCCGCTCCGCCATGCTGCTTGATGGTGATGACACCGGTGATGGGATTCAGTTGGAGTCTGCGGGTGGAAAGGCATTAGAAATCTCAGACTCCCCGTCTGGTTTACTCACAAATGTGCAATGCCTCCCCTGAGGTTCGTGTAGCGTATGCCCATGGTGCCATAGTCGCCCGAGTCCACATCCACAGCCTCCACTTTGGTGATGATCGTGCCCTGATCGCTGTTCTCCAGCACGCTGGCATTGTAGATCGCATGCCCAAACTCCGGAAAGTTGTCGTTCTGATCGCGTATGAAGATCTGCACATGAGCGGAACTGAAAGAGGGGAAGGAAAATCAAATCTTAGACTCCCTCTATCACCATTTCCAATATACAACCCACCTCCAACGACTGGGCTCATCGATTTCCCTTGCAAAAATCGTAAAATTAATCTCCACAAACTGCTCGAAATCCAGCGACTTGGAGTTCTTCACGCGCAGCATAAAGTTGGCCTCATTCACCGCCAGTTCGGGCACAATCTCAAACAGATCGTTGGGCGGATCGAGGAACAGTCGAAAGGTGCCATTGTTGCCTTCGTCGTGATCGTAGACAAAGTTCTGCACATCCTCATCGATGAAGTTCAGCGGCGTATTGGTCTGCGCATTCTCATTCACCTCACAGCGGTACAGCGACTGCCCAAAGGTGGGAATCTCATCGTTTACATCGCTGACAATGACCGTCACCTCGGTGCGAATGGAGACGGGTGCCAGCTGAGTGTTGGACTTGGACAGCTCCGTGGCAGTGATGCGGAGTATGTGAGCTCCATTCACCTGATCGCTCTGCTCCTCACGATCCAGTTCGGTGAGGGTGTGCACGATGCCAGTGTGTCGATCAATGTCAAAGAGATCATTCGCCTCCAGGCTGTAGGCAATGGGATTGTTGATGCCACGATCACCGTCGATCGCACGCACTCGGAGCACCCTTGTGCCCACTGGCGCATCCTCGGCAATGCGTGCCACCGCCTGAACCTCTACAAATTCCGGTGGCTGGTCCTCGATGTCCTTCACCTTGATCAGTATGGCAGCCGTGCCCGTGTTCACCGGTCCCTGGTTGGCACGATCAATGGCCAGCACGCGCAGCTGATACAAACTCTTCGATTCGTAGTCCAACTCCCGCTGGAGCCGCAGCACGCCCTTGCCCTGGTGCGTGGCAATGCTGAAGACATCATTATCCCCATCGAGCTCCTGCAGATAGTAGACAACCTGGCCGTAGGCACCCTCATCGGCATCGGTGGCCTCCAGAGTGCTAATCACTCCCGGCCCGCTGCCCTCGGGTATCTCGATGGCATTCTGATACGGCAGAAAGGTGGGAACATTGTCATTGATGTCCTCTACGAGCAGCAGTAAACTCTGCGTCACATAGCTGTGATCGCTGTAGTGGCTGTCCGTCAGCGTCAGGACTATGGCATACTCGTCCTGCAGCTCACGGTCCAGCTCCTTGGCCAGATACAGCTTGGCCTCATTGCCGCCGGTGTTTTCGATGCGTATAATCTCGCTGTCGTGAGAGTTTCGCTTGCCAAAGGTTAAAGGATCATTGTCCGGATCGTAGCCCTTGAGGGTGTAGATTAGAGTGCCTGGAAAGCGAGGGTTAGGTGGGGTTTTAAGGTGTTGTTTGCTTGATACTCACCCACTCTAGTTTCCGGACTCTCCTTGAGTCGCAGCACAATCTCCGACTGTCCATCAATAGCAAAACGTGGCGGACGATTGGCAGCCGCAAAGCCAATTAGGCTGGTAAAAACTAACAACAGGATGCTTATGTGTCTAGAGTGTCTCCGGTTCTGTGTCCTTTTTAAGCGCACCTTCTTGTAGTCTGTGGATTGCCGCAGCTGTTCGTTGTACATTTTGTTGCTGTTGGTGCTGGCGATGATGAGGAAGTTGTGTTTGTTGTGAGCACCTTTTGGTTACTGCGACTGCCACATGACAGCTTGGAATGACACCAGCCGAGCGACACCTAGAAAAATAGACCAAAAGTGTGGATCAAGAGTGTGTTGAAACCCAGTGTTAACCCATTTTCCCTGCGTTGTCTGGTGACTCTTGGGGCTGTGCCTTATGACCCCAAAAGAGTTTCGCTTGAGAAAGCAAAGACAGCAAGAACTTCAAGTGGAGTGGCGGCAGTGCTTTCGGTTCTGGTTCTGCTCTTGCAACATGGCGGGGACATACACATGTCAACAATTAGGTCGAACAAAAATGTTTCTCAATGGCACCGGGTACTGGCTACTGGACCTGCTCTTGCTCTGCGTGAGAATTGGCCAAATCTTTTTGCGAAAGTTTTATGCGCAAATTAATTAAAGCGTCTGGAGGAATTCCGCTAAAGAAATTTTTATTGACTTGGTTTTTGTGTGTTGTTTGAAGGTTTAACGACCGTAACGTTTTCTAAACTGCCCCGGCAATTATTATAACTCTTTTGCGGAGCACTTTTGTGGGTATTCATGTGCCAGATTTGGTCTCAGTTAATGCCAATAAATTCTGGCTAATCTGTCAATAAATAGTTCTTGCTGGAGTGCAAAGAAAACTGAAAGTTTGAGGGAATAACCAAACATTTTAATGATGTTTCTCCAGAGTTTGTTATCTTCGCTTTGGTTTCTCACAGCGCATCATGGAGGCGTGTGAAAAGTGCATCGCGATGACTGCATCTGCATCTATTTCTGCTGCTACAGATACCATTGGCTGCGGCTTATTAATGCCAGACATTGCCATTGTTTGAGAGTTCAACTTGGAGGCTTTTGAGCCTCATTTGCAATCGGAGCAATCTCATACTTTTCCACAGAGCCACAGCCTGTGGTTCATTGATTTCGCAATCACTTGGCTATAAGCATTGCTTGGGGGGGGATTATTTCTTAATTGTTGGCAATCGTAAATGTCTCTCCGGTCAACAGGTAATTGATTTGTGTACTTGTGGCTGCTGTTGCTCTTGCACAATCCCCAGTCCCCCACTCATCTTTATCGCATTGTGAAAAATCAGCAGACAAGGTCGTTAGTGGATCCGAATCCACTTTTGATTCAAAAGTAATCACAATTTGTGGCTGATTTCGCTTTCAACACGCGCCACATGCAACATCTTTTCTGAGGCACAAGGAGAAGAAGCTGTTGCAGCGGCTTGGTTGGGTTTTTCTCTTCGGCTTTCGGGGGTAATTATCCGTGTGTATTCATGGCCGAGAGGCAATTGGGTTGTTTGGTCAGTTGGCTGCCAGCGAATGCTCGGGTGGCCATACAATTTCATGCTGCAATGCTTTTTGGCCACATCAGAATGGGGCTACAGCCGGCTATCTATCACAGCTCGTCGATCAATTTATCCGAGCGATAGCTGTAGCTGTACCCCGACTGTCAGACTTCCCAGTTATGCCTGGAATTTGTAGCTGTAAGTATTGCCTATCCATACCCCCAATTTTATGGCTATCACTCCACATTAAATGAGGCTATTTAAAGCCACAACTAAATGCAGTCTTAATTAAGTCCATTAGTGGCTGGAGACGCACTTTCCTGTTGGCAATTTTCCACACGGCGGAAAACTCACTGAATTAAAGCAAATTAATAAGTCACGCCGCCGACTCGCAGCAGAGATCAAACCAAGCAAAGTTGGTTGCCATTTCACTTACAATTTATGTAAGTTGAAAGTGGAAGAGTCGCCCGGCAAAAGTCTCAGAGCCATGACGACGGGTGACGACGCTGCCTTTCCACAGCTACAAAATCTTCAAGATCTGAGACTCTTTTGGCTGTCTTTCCTAGTGCTAATGACTCTTGTTGCAAAGTTCACGCTTGGCATGTTCTGCCCTGATCTGGAATGGCCTTTGGTTTCCCTGTCCAAAAAGTGAAATCCTGCACGAAAATAGCTCTACCCAATCCATTGCTTTTCCCACTGCCTTGCCATTAAGTCTTGCGGTTAACCACAAAACAAAACTGCTGGGGGAACTCCCAAGATAATCCCACACAAATGGAAAACTCAATGAACAATTTTTGATTTCGGATGTTGTGCATGATGATGCGACAAGTTACTGCTCCTCCTCCTGCTGCTGCTGCTCCTGCATCTCTCCACTCTGCAGACATAATCGTACGTTGCTACCTGGCTGTTCACTTTCCATGTCAGCCAGAGCCAGGGGTTTCATTTAATTATATTAAAAATGTTAAGCGCGACTCGGCGAGAGAGAGAGAGAGTCAAAGGCAGAGCTATCTCTGTTTGTGACCAATGTTGCCTTCAGTTTCCGGGGCACGAGTGGCTGAGCAAACAGTCGCTGGGGGAGGCCCACGGCTGCTGCTACTCCAATTTGAACACTTCCTCCCTCATATTAGGGCCCTGTTTGTCATGCCCATCGATTCCGCGACAGTCAAGTTCAACGCCAGCAGCAGCAGCGGCACAGCTCCATGCCAGCTATTGTTTGTTGTTGGCTAACAAACAAAAGGAGAGTCGCTACGGAGGGAGGCAGCGCCGTTGCGGTAGCTTGGTTTTTGACTCATAGCCCAGGTTCAAGCGACGCCCGCATCCGTCTCACTTTCATGGTAATGTGCGTAGTCCCTGCCAGCTCTCTGCCGGCTCCAATCTACACTCCACTCTCTAGCCCTGAGCTCCCAAGTGTCGTAAAACATTTGTCCGTTACACTTGGTCTCCTTTTCTAGCTCGTTTTTTGCAACTGCTTCTGCTTCGTTCATCCAAAACTGCGGGTACGAGTATTGCCACATCTCTGGGCCCTTAGACAATTGGTTTCGCATACATGCTGCGATCGACGCGTGACTTGGAAGAGCAAGCAAGTCCTTGACCTGGCCAGTGCGACCTTACATACATTATTGGGCGAAGCGTAACGCCCCTAGAGCTTCTTTAACATTAAAACCAACCCCAGTGAGGAGGGAAGCCCCATCAATACATTACTTACCCTCTAAGAAAGGTATTCCTCTAGCACACACAGAGAGTCAGAAGTATCCTTTCGACTTTTATGTTAATTATTGTAAGGGCGCACTTCCAATGTCTCACTCGATTGCCAGCAGTCGACTGCTTACACAGAACTTTCAAATTTCTTGTACTGACACATTTTCGTAAAGGCTTCTTCTGTGGGCCAGCACAGGCACGACGACCGCGACGTCACTGGTAATTAGGCATGAGTCAAAGAACCCCAGAACTAAATAAACGTGTCGCATGCTCTAAAATTGGGCAATGCACGAACCGGAACTTGATTCCAAACAGGGTAGGTAGGGGGGTACCACTACCACATATACACATGTACGTATGTGAATGATGAGCACGCGGATAGAGATCACTGTAATGACACTTTTGACGCCGCCGACGGAACGTGCTTCAAACCACGCAATGTACTTAGTGCTGACCAGGCAAGCAGGCGGGGGATGGGGGCTGCGTGTTAATAAATCACGATTGCACTTCAAAACTTCGAATACCGTTAAGTGTTTTCGGAACACGAACTAGACGCCAAAAACGAACTGTAAGCTGCGAAAGCCGCAAAACGACTAAGAGCCTACGCTGAAGCTTGAGCCATGGAACGGTGTGCAGTATGGGAATGGAGTTGACAACGAACGGTATGGCAACGCTGCCACACAGAGAGAAAGAGAGACAGAGACTGCACTGCAGGCACGCGAGTAATTACCGAACCGTAAATTCCGCCGGCATGAGTAGTTTGGGTGGGGAGGGGGTCTGATTGGGGGTGGAATTGTTTGTTTACGATCTCGCACCGCTCAAATTGCGAAAGAGAGTGTGTGGTGGACAACGGAAGTGCGTTGGGCTTATGCAATTTTTAAGGTTAGTTTAGCATGTATTAAAGACCAAACAATGTTTAGTGGAATTAATGTTTAAATTAAGCAAGCTTTGAATATTTTTTACACCAGCATTTGTTACACACCACAAGTACATCAAAACTCGTGTAGGTGTTGTTGCGTGTAACAAAGGAAACATTTTTATTTTTGTATCATCAAAGTTTTCATTGAATATTATTTCCAGTACTTTTTACACTACAAATTGTTTTTGTATTATAAATATATCACACAGAACATGTCGCTGAATCGTGTCTCAGGGATCCGTAATGGACAGCTAAGGGAATTGGCAAAGAAATCCAGTTCGTCGGATATGATGCCGTTACTCGTCAAGAAATCAAGCAGAAGCCGTTGCTTCCATTTGCGCTACATGGAGCTGTGCCGTGCCAAAAATTTGACACCCTCGCCGGAAATCCGAAAAAAGTCAAATGACAAAACCAAGCTGGAGCTCTTCGCGGACAAGCTGGCTGTCAACGACTGGATGATGGTCATCGAGGCGCTGCAGCATGACATCGTCCTACAGAGCATTGTGTTGCGCATGCGTCGCCCCTACCCAAAGAGTGAGTAGCCAGGAGTTGGAGCAGACGTACTGCCGGGGAATATAAAATGTGGGTAACTTTTCCTTGTAGACACTATAGAGCCCATCGATACGGAGAGTCGGGCGAGACTCTTTCGACAGCGTCCCGTGGTATTCACACGCTTCATTTTTCGCTGCCTCGTCCATTCCATTGCCAATGCTGTGTCCACCAACAAGAATCTCACAGTGCTCAAGCTGGAGGGTCTGCCACTTTATGATGGCTACATCGAGTCCATTGCCAATGTAGGTATTAACTCGTGGTTCCATTCCTCTACCCAATGTGTTCCCTATATTTCTAGGCGCTAGGCGCTAACGAGAACCTGGAGACCTTGAGCTTTCGAGGCTCCAACATTGGGGACAGGGGATGCGAGATTGTGTGCAGCACGGCCAAGTACCTCCATCGGATTGCATACGTTGATCTCTCCGACTGTAACATCAGCGCAAAGGGAGCCGCTCACGTGGCTGACATGATCAAGGTATGAAGGAGCTAAAAGTCATATCTGCTATTGGTAACTCCCTCCCTCAGATGCAGAAGATTTCCCAATTCACAGAGGGATGGGAAAAGTCTCTGCGGTACCGGGATGTCGATCTTAGTTCCATCTCGGGGCTGCGCACGGTAATGCTAGCAAACAATCCGCTGATCGGTGACCAGGGCCTGCGATGCATTACCGAAGTACTGAAGGAGGATGCCTGGATAAGGGTTATCGACATGCAGTGCTGTGGCCTGACTGACTTTGGTGCCAAACTCGTACAGAACTGCCTGGACTGGAACACTTTCATTCAGGAGTTCAATGTGAAGCACAACAAGGGCATCAGCCACTTCATGCAGCGCAGCATTCGCGAACATCTGGGCATACCACAGTTCGAGAGGAAGGAGCCGGAGTGTGATCTGTCGGAGTTTCTCAGCATCTCCAAGGAGCTGCAGAGCCTGCCCAAGGGCCAGAAGTTTTCCTTCAGCTTTCTACTGGCACACATCAAGGTCCTTGAGCAGGAGCTCTCCTTCGAACGGATTGTACGCAAGAAGGCCGAGAAGCTAACGATGAAGCTCAGCAGTCAAATAATGAGTGAAGGTCAGATGACATCTGAAAACTTCTTGGAAACATCCCTCGTAACATCCCACATGCCCGACGAGTGTCTGGAAATGCAGGAAAATCTCATAGAGTATGTATTTCTCCGCTGTATTCCTCTGTGCATTGTGTATTTCCCCTTCCTCAGATCGCCAACGTATCGGCAGGCGCAGTTCGGCAAGCTAATCAACAGTGCTGTCCCAACACCCGAATCTACGCCGCGCAGCGACTTGTCGACGATGCGAAATGAGACGCAGGAGCAGCCATACTCCAGCCAACTGGAAGAGGAACAAACGGAGGAGGAACAGTCCGTGGCGTCCGTGGAGGTCAGCACTTGCGAGGAAGAGCAGGAGGCAACGCCACGGCTGGTCACACCGGTCCGCAAGGTGCGCAGTGAGATGAAGTACGTGGAGAAAAACGTCAAAGATGCCAACAAGAAAAACGAATCAAAGTCGGATCACGAATTCGCCAACGAGCGACACGTAAGTGATTGACAATCTGCCACAGTCTGCGAAGTGTAACACCAATTTCTATATTCCAGTTCAATCTGAAAACGACGGAGCGATTCGAGCAGGACATAGGGGACAGTGTCCAGGTGAGCGCGAATCAGCATGGGCAGGACTGTCACGAAGGAGGTGGCGATGGCAGCCCAACAAGCAGGAACGACAGCGAGGTGAAGGCGTTGCGTGATGACGAGCAGAAACACCTCAATAAGAATAGACAGGCTGGGGACAGCGCCAGCAACTGGAACTTCAATTTTAGCACACTCTTGGCCAGTAATCGCTTGGAGCGCAAAACAACCCAACTGTCCAAATCGGAGTCCGAATATTTTGCTTCATATGAAAAGAATATGAATGAAGCACGCGAGAAAATGGAAACGCTCATGGGACTGCGTACACCTCCAGTGTCCTCAGAGACGACGGGCTCTGCCTCTGGATCCGCCTCCGGCTCGGAGCTAGATGTACCAAATTCCAAAAGGTTTATCAAAACGCGCTTTGATCCCCGCACCAAGGCGTCCATCGAGCGCCGCAAATGCCCCGTCATAGACTTGAATGAAATGAAACTATTGTCGCCGCATACTGCCTACATGATGTTGAAGAAAAAGAATGAAGAGGCGCGCTCTTCGCGCAGCTCAACAACCGAATAGCAATTTTTACTTCAAATTGCCTCGAAAGAGTAAAATTTACAGTTTTACAAGCATAGCAGTCATGGAGCCTCCAGAGCCGTTGCCTCCGCCACGAAATGATTATTGAATTTGTTGAACAGACTCTGTTTTAATTAAAGATTTGCAATTTGTGATGACTACTCGAAATGTTAGTTTTATTACTGTCACATTAATTAATTGTTTTGTTTAATAGTTATGGAATATGCGTCTGGTTAAGTTTTGCTCAAGTATGTGTTTTGATTAAGTTCTCGATTAAGTTATAGTTTCCAAAGGGTGTTATAGTTAATATGTTTGTCGGTCGGGGTATTATTTAACCACCGAAACCGTACAGGGTACGTCCCTGGCGCTTCAAGGCGTAGACCACGTCCATGGCGGTCACGGTCTTGCGCTTGGCGTGCTCGGTGTAAGTGACGGCATCGCGGATCACGTTCTCCAAGAATACCTATGGAAAGAATGCAAATTTCAGTTTAGTTCTCATATTCAGTACTTTACTCAGTTCACTCACCTTCAAGACGCCACGGGTTTCTTCGTAGATCAACCCAGAAATACGCTTAACTCCGCCACGGCGAGCCAGACGACGAATGGCTGGCTTGGTGATACCCTGGATGTTATCACGCAAGACCTTGCGATGGCGCTTGGCACCGCCTTTTCCCAATCCTTTACCTCCCTTTCCGCGACCAGTCATTTTTAGTTGTTAGCTTTTTACGATTTACCTAGCAAAAGAGAAGAGAAAACAAACGGGATTAATTGCAGACTCAGACCGACGCCATTTTTGTCGGAAGAGACAAAGCATGTCTTTTCATGTCTGCATATGTGCATCTGCACATTACGTTGATGTTCTTTTTGCATTTCTTTTCATTAAAACTTATTTTTTGTTATTTTATTAGGAATCTTACTTGGTGTTTTAGTTAAAAATGTTTTTACGCACTTTGCAAGTGTAGGCGAATTTTTCAGCTGTGTGACCGTCTGTATGAAATATAGCGCATGACCCTTAATTATATACCAAATGTATATCATTCTCATTTGCAAAATATACGGTAAATACCCTATAAATCGTAACTTTGATATTCTGAGTAACATTACCAGCTAGATAGGACTCCAAGAAGTTAACTAATTGTTTTTTTTTTATTCATCAATCAATTCTCCACATGGTTTGCTAGTTTTTATGACTTCTGTTTATCTTAGTTTGTACAAAAGAAGGTTCAAGCCAAAAATGTTAACCGCAAAGATAAGTATAAAAAGTTACTTTAGTGGGAACGAACCCGCTAGGCCTATTTTCAAAATATTCCGAAAAACAACTAGATCTAAAAATACTAAATGGACTAAAACCCCCTTTTCTACGCCAGACACCGGTCTGGTATATTTCACAAATTCTATGGCATGTTGCGGTATACTTGATACATAATTTCGCGGTCACACTGGACAAGACGTGCACGATTAAAAAATTCATGAAAAAATCGCCCACAAAATTGTAAAGTGCATCAAAAGTGCATCCAAGTGCATTTCAAAGGTGTTTGACTAAAATGTGATTGAAAGGAGTGGACGACAGAGCCGCATAACGTTAAAAATGCCCATAGAAATAGCGTGTGGTCAGCGAATTTGCTGCGAACTCAGCAGCATACATACATAGTCTATAGATAGTGGCGTGTGTCCCGAGACCAGACCCTGGAGTGCATCCAAAGAGGAAGTATAGTTATAGTGTGTGCTCGAGTGCCTGCCAACCGACCAGCAAATCGAATCGCCAAAACCCTCGACCTGAAAACTCTGTGCCAAAATAAATCAACATCCTCACCGTAAACCTAACCACAGTGATCACTCGAGCCAGCGCGCATGCTACAGTTACGTATACACTGTACCGTACCGTGTGTGTTGTAAACAAGTTAGAGGGCGATAACGCTTAACAATGTCCAAATACGAATTAGTGCTTTATCTAGCGGCGCAGCTTTTACTGGGTATGTATTTGGTTATATTTTGCATCTGTGTGCACGATGGTGTATGTGTGTGTGTGGTGTACTTATTGGCGCCTTAATTGCGAGTGTCGTAGTCAATATTATTTGCATATTTTCCCCCATATTTTCCCTTGCGCCGCTTGTGCTTTGAGGCTGTAGTTTTCCTTGTGTTACACACAAAGTACATATTTGGGGCTGCTGCGTACAACTCGCTAGTGGTTCCATAATCCTTTAGTAAAACACTACTTTGATATTACAGTACATACCCTATACATTTAGGTGTATTAGTTGTGGGATGGGTGTTTATGAAAACCAATAAGAATTCCAAGCTTAATGGATTTAAGTATTCAACCATATGCTCGCTGTAACCTCATATAGTAAACAAATGTGTGCATATTTGTGACATAACGTTGAAATATTGTGACTTTTCACACTACAGAGTATCAAATAATCGACTCCTCTTCTGCTCATCTACTCTGGCCATGTGTGTGTGTGTGTGCGAGAGAGAGAATTTTTTTGAATGGATTGCGTTGCATTTGAAACTTGTTGTATTGCGGCTCGGGAGCGGGGGCTGAACTCTCTCACTCACTCATTCTTTCTCACTCTCTCTCGCTCACCCACTGCGCTCTCTTCCCTGTTGCTGTTGCTGCTGTTTCCTTTTTCCCCACAAGCGCCACTTTAACCCATCCCTTTCTGTGTGCATAATGTGCCTGCTTATGTATCTACTTTACTATAAAGCATGCATACTTACATACATACACACAGAAAGGCATGGATACATACATATGGATGTGCATGTGCATGTGCACAGGCAGCGATCCGATTACCCCAAAGGACAGTGGGGCATAAACTGGTTTTGCCCTGGTGCTAACCATTCAATTTGTTATATTTTTTATTTGCCAGTGATTGAGAGTTCCATTTTCTGATAGAACTTTATGCACAATAAATAAATGGTGACGTTGAATCGAGCGAGTGGTTCCACTGTGCACGCGTATATCCGTGCGGATACAGCTCGTGGCACGGTAGCTGCATTGGGGTTATGCCCACTCAAAGGCTCTGGGGCTGCTGGTGTGTGGCCAGTGGAGCTAATTTCGTACCAAAATGGGGTTGCTCTCAATGGGGTCGTCGGTCCACGGTCCACGGTGTGCGAGAATGTGATATGTGTACAAAGGATAGGAGGGCGCCTACAAAGAGCTCCGGTTCTGGGGCCTGGGGCTTTGGCTTTGCCCGGGAGGTCCACTGAGCAGCTAAACATTATTTACCCGCCTTTCAAGTTCTTTTAGCCGATAATTCCATTAACTTTGATCTTTGTTTTCATTCCACCCCAACAGCCTGCTGCTGTATGCCCCATGGCATCCACGGATCCATCCTGCCCGAGGGACACCACAACATAAACTGCGAGCACTACGATGAGAAGATGTGCAATACGGAGCAGGACTGCACCGTCCGCATCGAGCGTTGCCAGGTGGAGACGGACAAGTTACCCAGCTGCTATGTGCTGTGGTCCGCCAACGAGGAGACGGGTGAGTGAATTAAATGCGAATGGATTGGGTGACATCATAAAGGCATACTGATTGTGGTTGTTTCTCCCCATCGTTCCTGCAGGCGCCATGAAAATCAAAATGAAGGGCTGCTTCACCGACATGCACGAATGCAATCAGACGGAGTGCGTGACCAGCGCCGAGCCCAGGCAGGGCAACATGCACTTTTGCTGTTGCAAGGGATCGCTGTGCAACTCGGACCAGAAGTGGATACCCACGACGACAGAGGCAACAACGCAAGGTGGGATTTTGTGTTCCTGTTTGGAGATTTGTCATTGCTCTGTTTACCCCAATTTTTTTTGTATATTTTTTATTTTCGTATTTTGCGCAACTTGTTTTTTATTGCATCTTCAAGTTGCGAGGGGAGTTTTGCTCCCCAACCCATCCCACAGCCAACTGCCATCCGAGGCAGCGTTTTTCGTGCTAACGAACTCTCGACGCGAAGTGGCGCCGCAGCACCAGCAACCCCAGGAGCAGCAGCATGTGTTGCAATTTCTGCCCTCCCGTGCACGTTCGTGCGCTCTTTTCATTTTTTTTTATTTTTCATTTCATTTTGGGGTGTTGCTGCTGCCAGGCCAAGCCAGGCTAGGCCAAGCCTTTGCCTCTCGGTTAGAGCGTCTTTTGTGCCCTGCTCTTTGTTGTTTTGTTCTTGGGCATAGCCCTCTTTTATCTCAAACGAAATGAGGGAAAAAGAGATGCAAAATTGGGGGCGAACTTTCGTTTTTTGGTTCTCGTTTTGCCTTTGAGCAGCACACACACCCAGGCCCCGCTCCATGCTCCAACTAGGGGTGCCACTTGAGATGTTGTTCACCTGTGGCAAGCGCTTAAAGCCCCCCTCTTTAATGTACGTTTGCAATTTCAGTGCCCAAGGAGAAAACACAGGATGGAAGCGATTTAATATACATTTACGTTGGCACCTCCGTGTTTACCGTCCTCATGGTCATACTGGGCATGGGACTGCTCCTCTATCGCCGACGCAAACAGGCGCACTTCAATGAGATACCCACGGTAAGAATCCCCCTGCTGCCTCGCAGTTCTGTATTCTATAACAGTTTCTGTTTCTCCAGCATGAAGCGGAAATCACCAACTCCTCGCCGCTCCTCAGCAATCGTCCCATCCAGCTGCTGGAGCAGAAGGCCAGCGGTCGATTTGGCGACGTTTGGCAAGGCAAACTGCATGCCCAGGATGTGGCCGTGAAAATCTTTCGCATGCAGGAGAAGGAATCGTTTACCACAGAGAATGAAATCTACAAGCTGCCCCGCATGCGACACCCCAACATTCTGGAGTTCCTGGGCGTGGAGAAGCACATGGATAAGCCGGAGTATTGGCTGATTTCCACCTATCAGCACAATGGATCGCTCTGCGACTATCTCAAGTCACACACCATCACCTGGCTGGAGTTGTGCCGCATTGCCGAGTCGATGGCTAATGGTTTGGCGCATTTACATGAGGAGATTCCCGCCTCGAAGGCCGATGGCCTGAAGCCATCCATAGCGCATCGCGACTTCAAGTCCAAGAACGTTCTGCTCAAGGGGGATCTGACGGCGTGCATTGCCGACTTCGGCCTGGCCATGATCTTCCAGCCCGGCAAGCCTTGCGGCGATACTCACGGTCAGGTGGGCACGCGCCGCTACATGGCGCCCGAGGTGCTCGAGGGAGCCATAAATTTCAACAGAGACGCCTTCCTGCGCATCGATGTCTATGCTTGTGGCCTGGTCTTGTGGGAGATGGTGTCTCGTTGCGACATTGTGGGGCCAGTGGGCGAGTTTCAGCTACCGTTCGAGGCCGAACTCGGTCAGCGTCCCACCCTGGACGAGGTGCAGGAGAGCGTGGTGATGAAGAAGCTGCGCCCACGTTTGCTCAACTCTTGGCGCGAACATCCGGTGAGTGAGAAGTGGCTTATGCACTGCAATATATTTCATTACATTCTGCTTTCTTGCTGTAGGGTCTAAGTGTGTTCTGCGACACCATGGAGGAGTGCTGGGATCACGACGCTGAGGCTCGTCTCAGCTCGTCGTGCGTGATGGAGCGCTTCTCGCAAATAAACAAATATCCCTCGACACAGCTGCTCATTAAGAATCACGTCAACATTGATGATGCCAAGGAGTCGACGAACTGCTTATAGAAGCGGTACTAAGTCGCAGCCTCGAGGGCAGGGCTGTGACTTGCCGCCAACCACGAATCAAACGAGAGCCTTTCTCTCAGCAGTCGTTAGTTGATAGTTTGATAATTAGGTGCGGCATCATGTTTCGTTTATAGATTTCTAGTTTTGTAACATCATCATCAGCAGATATCACACACTCACGCTCACCCACACACAGCCATGATCTTGCAGCCGTTAAAAGTGAGCTAAGACAAAAAAACAAATTGTAAACTAAGCTAAAACAGAACAAAGCAGTGCGTTAGTCGTTTGCTACTTGCATAGTAGATGTGTTAGTAACTCATCCCACATTGACTTCATTGACTGATAACCGTACATACACTTATATATACATATACATATATATGCATACAGTACATACACGTAACGTAGCTTTTTGTTTATCATTTAGAAAGTAATTTGTTGAAATTATTGTCGCGCCAAGCAGCCTCTTTATTGTTTCATCAGCGAATGTCTCTTACCCGTTAGTTTTACTGTTTATTTCTATTAATAATTTTAATTTTATAAATTTAATTTTTATTCTGTATGTAGTTTTAGTGTTTTTATTTGCCGCACACTACCGTTTTGACTTCAATGTGCGTGTGTCTTTCGATGTTGTATTTTAAATAAACGAAAAATTACTTTTTAGCTGCTCCCTTTTGCCATTTGATTTGCTTATTTTTTTATAGTTTAAATCGTAGTGCCAACGACCCTCAGAGCTCACTAAACGCATGCAAAATGTGTGTGTAATTATCTAATTGTATTATAATTCTACTGGACAGTACAAGCATCACCTGAAGTTTTCAAATGAAAGTTTCTTTTTAACGAGAATCTAACATAAGCGCATATACATTATTATATATTATATATATCTATACATATATACACTCACACACACACACACACAAAAGCATAGGCACATGAAACACACACGCAGACTTAGGGGATTTATTTAATACATAATATGAAGCACACGCTGACAGCATCTACGAGCTAAGTATATCGCTAGAGGAGAGAACTTACCATACAATACGTGTAAAATAAGAAAAAGAATGAGTAAGTATGTTAAATATTGTTAAAAACGAAAGCAAGTCTTACCATGTTACACATAGAGGATGCAGGAAGGACTCACGTATCTTGATCCATTAATATTCTGTATATTGTTTGGCAGCGTTGAATGATTTCCTTTGAAATTCTGTTTGCTCAGCGTCGGAAATATTTCTTCATTCATGTAAGATATCAACTACACACAAAACAACACAAAACAAATCGAAACAAAGCTTCATTACCTGATTTTTTTGAGCAACTTACAACAACAAAAAAATAGTTTATTATGCAAAAAACAAAAGCCAATCTTAATCTTAATAATAGAACAAATTTTGTTATGCTGCATTTAGTTTGTATAATTTCCATTGGTGCTGGAAGATCATTGAAACATATTTAATAGCCAAGACATTAACGATAATAAGTCGAATCAGTATTCAGAAGAGAGCGAGCAAAACATGATATAGTGTATTTAATCAAAGTAGTTTGTTACATATCAGAATGGGTAAAATGAATATACACAGACGAGTACATCTCATAGAACACTTTCCATCGTGTTGCAGTGAAATTTTTATAAAATCATACAAAAGCGAGAACAAAACGCCCATAGAAAATGTTTGTATATCTTGTATGCACTTCATAAAACCATAAAACAATTTGAACATAGTCATGAAAATGTTTTTAAAACATCCCGTTTTTCGAAATATCATCTGCAAAAAGTTTTATTAAAACCTACGTGTAATACAATTATATACGAAAAGAAGTCATGTTAATGTATAATAAAAACGATCTTTGATAATAATGGATTTCAAATAAATAAGCAAATGTTTGATAATGAAACCAAACCCAACCTCCAATCATACAATGAAAAGTCAAGTCGGTTTCCAGCTTTCGTTCCCTCGTTTTTTTATTACAATTTTTCTTCCAATACGAGTATACATGTACATTGTAGTAGTAAATACAGACCATTTGGGTTATATAATTCAACAATACATATAGGAAAAACTTAGCCTTGAGCTACCACATACCACATGTACGAATGAGTTATAATTATTTTGTGTAAGAATTCAAGGGGTTTGAGTAGGATATAATAGGGGGAAGTTTTAGAGTTACATCCCGCATCAACTTATCGAACCGAATCGAACGAATATAGACTGGTTTTATTTTGCAGATAATATAAAATATATGTAAATGTGTGTACGATTATGTATTGTATGTATCTATGTACAATCATCTACGTAGTTTTTTGTTTTTCTTTGACTTTGGACCTTTTCAGTTATAGTTCTACATTCGTTCGTTCTCTGTTCGCTGTTCTTTCATCTCATGTCAGACTTATCCTTATGCGCCACCGTCAGAGAACTGTGTCTCTATGTCTGGGGAAAAAAATCGATCTCTATCAAATGCAAATTGTACGAGTAAAGCATTCCATGTCCTGTGCGTACTGAATGGGTGTCTTACTAAAATATATATGACTATATCTATATATATTATATATGTCTGTATATAGTACTTGCATCTGTGTGTGTATAGTCACCTATGTTTCTTATGATATCGAGTACATACATTTATCTTTCTTTATTGGGTTGCTCTGTAGCTGCAGTTGAGCTGTAACTATGTCCTAGGGCTAAACATATAAAGTTTATATAATAATATATATATTTATATATAGGTTTTAATGTATATAAGTACTTCTTTGAGTTTGTACGATATGTTTGTCCTAGGGAGAAGAGAAAACATTGCAAATGGAGAAGATACAAGTTACAAGTTACAAGTTACAAGAGATGCTTTATACGTGTGTGTTAGGGACGGTTTCTAGGTTCGTAAAGCGGTCACACTAGTGGAGAGACTAGCGGGGCAAAAAGGGTTTCGAGTATACAAGAATATATGTGTGTAGATAGAGCACCGACCCATCTCCAATCTTTGGTACGTTGCTCAGTTTAGATTTGGGTTCCCTCAGTAGGGATCTTCATTGCCGCCGGACGATACGCCGCATTTGGAGCGGAGTATGGCCGCCAGTCGCTGTGTCAGAGGTTCTGTGGGTGACTCCGAGTCGCTGCACGAGGCGGAAGGCACCTTGTTGCCTGTCAAACAGAGAAAAGTTAACGTTAAAATGCGAATTTTAAACCATTTGTTGAGGCACTTACCATTGCTCACATCCAAATCCGTTACCGTGGTGTCCTTCAGGCCAAAGCTCAGATTGACTGGCACAATATCGTCCTCCTCCTCCAGCAACAGGCTCGAGTAGGAGTGCGTGGTGTTGTCGCTGCGTCCGCCTCCACCGCTGGATGAGTTGCGCGAGGAGCCTGAATCATTGTGGCTATGGGAGTGGGAGTGGGAGTGGGAGTGGGGCACGGCCAGGCCATCGACAGCAGCCAGATCCTGTTGCTCATCGATCGGCAGCTCATAATCATCGCCACTGCTGCTGCTCTCCTCCTCACCCTCCACATCCACATTGTCAATCTCATCGTCGCCCCAGCCGTTGTCCTCCTCGGAGCAGTTGTTGCTGCTGTCACTGCCGTCGCCATCGCCATCGCCGTCACATTCAGCATCAGATTCATGCAAGTCCAGGGCCAGTTCGGGTGATGAAGATTTATTGTAGTTCTCATCGCTGTCACTGGATGTGGCCACTGCAGGATGGCACAGAATTATAAATGGAGCCTTAAGGCGGCAAAGGCTGTGCACACTCACCTCCCCGCAGCTTGTCCAGGATGAGCGGATAAAACTCCTTGGCCGTGCCATTGTTGGGCTCGTATTGGAGAACTAAATGGCAGAGGGAAGTATATCTATCATAAGTGCAAGCCACAAATACCTTTTTTCTCTCTACTCACTCAATTTGCAATATTTCAATGCCTTTTTGTAGTCCTTGAGCATGACGGCGGACAGGAACTGCAGGAGAAACAACGCATAAAATATATTTATATATAAAATATCAAACAATAAGCCGAATGCCATCAAATCCCTTTTGAAATTCTCATAACATCTCAACAACAATGGGCTCCTGCTACTGCTCCTCCTGCCCTGTTCCACTGGCCCACATTGGGCTGGAGGACACAAAAGTTGACTCTTCGCAAAGTTGAATGCGCTTGAAAGCAATTTATTAGCAATCAATACGCTGGCATGCAGAGCAGGAGGGTCGCGTAATCCTGCTGAGAAGGTCTTAAAATTAAATCCCCAATCTGTGCTGGCAGTGCAGCAATTTCGCATTTGCATAAGTTCTGTTGCATCTTTGTGCCAGAAGTGTGCCACACTCAGATAGTCAGATAAACGAAGGTACCCCAAGGGCACAAGGAGAGACCAAGGAGAGGCATAATCGCTCGATCTGTGGAGGGTTCTTGAGAGGTAACCTTTAGGGTATTGCGGTGGCATTGTGCAGTTTTATAGATCCATTTGCCTGTGCTCTTACCTCAGCGAGAAACTCTGTGGGCGCGGATATGCTCTCATCCGCATCTGTGTACTCGGACAGGCTCTGACTGAGGTCCTCGCTGGAAGCGGAAGTTGGCAGAGTGGACGCTGATGCAGCTGCTGCCGCAGCGGCTCCATTCATTATGTTTATGTTATTTGCTGTGGCCAACGTTGTCGGGCAGCCTGCTGCCACCCCACCTCCAGCTGCTGCTGCTGCTGCTGTTGTGGTTGTGGTTGGTGCCACACCTGCGCCCAGCATGCTCCCATTATCGTTGTCCGTTTGGCTGCTGTTCGGCTTGACCGCATAGACGCCGTTGCCATTCGATTTGTCCATGTAGAGATGCTAAAATGAAGAGGGATTACGACAGCTCAGATATGGTTTTATAAGACCTTAGGTAATGTTTGCTACTCACATTTGATGCCATGATCGATTTTTGTTCTTTAATTCTTATTTTGCGATTATATTTCTTGCTTTATTCAAGCATTCTTCGTAGTTAATCTGAAAGAAAACGTAAATTAAAGTTAGATCTTGATTGGCGGCTGACTGCAGCAATTGCTTTGCCTCTAATTGGATTGCCTCACCTTCGACCTTTGGCCCCAAAGGAGCTCGGAACTGCCTTTGGTTAAATGTTAAATGTCAAATGCTAATTTCACTACTTTCAGATCAGAGCGCAGACAACTCGTACTCCAACCGCCGAGATAAATTTAGCCAGACTGCAGGCAAAAAGCGAAATCAACTGTGGTCTGGCGCCCCCTTAGGGGGTCTTCCTTTTGCTCAACTAGTTGAATAAGGCTGCCTCGACACGCGAACATATTTGCATGACTGTGGGCTCTGCGCTCTCTCCCTCTGTGTGGCATGGGGCATGTGTGTGAAAAGTGGAAATGCACAGAATTGTTGGCGTTGTTTTGTTGCCCGTTTAATTGGCGCGCGACATGCGCCACGCCTGGAGCTATGCCACGAATGTTTGCCGCTGCACGAGTATCTGTATCTGTCTGCCCCATTCAATAATTGAAAGTTATGTGGAGTACTCCTCTCAAGCCCCCAAGGACTCGTGGCCCATCATTAAAACCAATAAATTTGCTTTACCGCTCGACAAGCTGAATGATTTACTTAACTGACTTTTGGCCAGGGTGCTGAGAGTCTGGCTGGAGTCCGACTGCAAAATCAATATCAATAATGGCATATCTCTCGACGTGCTGGGAAGTCATAGCTGACGTTGCCATAATTGCTTGTTTTCTCTGCTCCATACAGTGCTGTTTACGGTCCAAAATGGCACTTAATTGTATTTTATATCCAATGCATTGAATCCTAATTGCTTCGTTCCTCGTCTGCGTCTGTGTCTGCGTCTGGCGCTGTCTTTCCCAATGTCATTCTGTCCATCATTTGGTCTCCTTCTGGGGCTCTGTCTTTATAAACAACACGTCAGTCACTCAATTGTCTGCGATTTGTTTGCTTTTGCGCCGTTGATCCTTATTCACGTTTTTGGCATTTTCAAACGTCAGACTTGTCTGTGCGACCAGCCGTCAAAAGAACTCTCTAACCAAAAGTGAAATGTTTTCTATGTAGAAATATATGTACATACATATGTATGTATGTATGTGTATGTAGTACATAAGCTACACTGCTGCATTTACCAGTTGGCAAAATCTTTCCCAAACATGTTGCTCTTTAGTTGAGATTGCCAGAGAAAGCTTTCACTTTGGATTTGCCCCAACATGTGTTACAGTTCTCAGGACAGTTTTAGTTTTGTGGTTGTTTTCCCCTGTCCGTGTTTAAGTGTAGCTCAGCTAGAACCAGTAGCCAGTGGAATAACTAATTGCAAATACATGAAGTACCAGTTGGAGCAAAGTTTTAGCACAGAAGATTACTAACTTTATTGCAAAAAGCTGTCGCAGAAATTTACCCCAAATGCTCAACAGCCAGCGAGTTTCTGCCATTGAATCTGATCGAACTTGAGCTTACTGCGTGGCAAAATCATTTTCATTTGCATAATTAAAATGTCTGCGGGGAAATTGAATTTCCTTTGCTGACTGGCCACTCACCTTGCCCCAAGCAGCAGGCAACACACAGTCAGCCAGGCAACCCTTTGCAGAACGAACCAGAATTTAAAGTCAGCGAACCGGAAAGTAATATGTACAGGGTACATACATATGTATGTACATACATATATGTATGAATGTTATGTATTTTGTATGCGATGGGGTCAGTGCAGTAAAATTGCATGAAAAGTCATTACAGTTACTGCAATTCGGGGCTTGTCCAGTTTGAAAATGGTAGCGAATAATTTATAACAAAACACTTAAAAGCGACGGGCGATACGAATCCCAGGCTCGAACGTTTGCCAAATTGCCGCCCCGGTTTGGGGCTTATTTAGGCCCAAAACAACATGCAATATGTAACTGCTTTGCCGATGGCAATCCTGGCACTAGCCCAAGGAACAGGGGGAAGCAGTCTAAACCGTAGTTTCAAGTCCTTGCCATTGGCAAAAGTTAGCCGGGACACCACACGAACACGAGGCGTTAATGAGTTTTCCAATTTAATCAATTTTTTACCACGAAATTCGATGAACAATGTCCCGCTGGCACATCATTGACTGCGTCCTTGGGTTTGCTCAATAAAAAGCGAATTTATGATGACTTTTCAAACTGTAATAACATTTCGTTTTTTATTTATTTGTTGACATATCCCTTGTGTAGCTTCGGCACCTTACGTGGACTTGGAAGCGAGAGCTGGAATGGCGCCCAAATTGCCAGATTATAATGATCGCCCCAGAATGTTGTTATCGTTAGCTGTTAGCTGCTGCTGCAATTACGTTTTGCGGCACTTTGAGCGGCTGCCAAGCGTTGGCCATTGAGCCAGCAGACAGTTCACATATGTGCATATATTGGTACATAAATATACGTAGGACTAAGGCTGTTTAAAATGGCAAGTCGAAGCTGTAACTATAACAATTTTCATTGAATCTTTTACCATTTAGGCCGTGTTGTTGCATAAAAGTTCCTGAAATTTCTGCACATAAAAATATCTATACATATTTTCAATTTGTATTAAACTTTCTACGCCAAAGCACTATCAATTTCTTTTGCTTGAAAATCTACCGAAACTCCACCACCAAATTGAAGTGAAGTGAAATAAAAACTTTTACAACTGTTTAATACACAAAAAAAAAACAAAAAAACTTCTTGAACTGCGTTTAAGTGCTTCCTGTTTAAAGAAACTTTAAGACACGCTAACCCGAAACTCATATTCTGGCTAAAAATGAGAGAAATGTAAAGCATATTCTGGCCAAAAAATGAGAGCAATTTAAGGCTGCACTTTTTGCGGTGCTCCCACTATCATATTTCATAGTTTCATGGCATAGAAATGTACAAAAAAAATGAGCACAAGGGTCCCCGAGTAAGACTCTCCTTGCCGGACCGAAAAGTTGTCTATGAAAAGTTGAATTTGCCTTGCCACCCCCTAAGGGAACCCGCACAGGACGAGGATAATAAGCGGTTTGTTGTGGTCATTGCCTTTATAGGAATTACAATCGATATTCAGAGGCGGTTTGCTTGGATTGCTGGATGTTGGTATCTATTCGTGTATGGCCAAAACTGAATGCGGCTTAGATGGCCAATGAAGCGGAAAATAAGCAATTATGATACATACTTTACATAGCTAGATGGCAAACCATATATGGAACACCTCTGACAGGCGCATACGCAATATTTCCTTGGTTGTGGCTTTGCTTTGAGGTTTGCCTGAATCCACAGAAAATCCCAATGCAAAAAGTGCCCATACAATAGAACCAAACAATGCGGGGCTTTTCAGGAGAATATTGCGCATTGTCAGTGCGTGGTTTTGTTCCACGTTCTAATGGCTTGTACAATGTGCATATGTATGTACAAATATATTATATACTTGGTATATAGTGCACATCGTTGGTCTGTTTTTGTGTCGACTTGATGCACTCAGGCAGTAGTCACCTCCGCTAAGCCACAGCCACTAGGAGCAGCCACTCATACTCGTGTTCATTCACCGACTCACGGGCGCATAAGTCGCTCAAGTGGTAATTAAAATTATACCAACAAAGCGACAGCTCTTGGGCCAAGAAAGACACACCAAGGGGGGTGGCTGAGGGTGAGCGCTGATGTAGCCCCTGGCTGTCACAGAAAGCAAAGCGGAAACGTTGTGACCAAGAGAGTCTCCTCCTGCAGCCGACTGCGACACACACGCTAACAAGTTGCGGCTGTTCACACACACACACGCACACAAACACACGTTCAAAGTGCATACACCAAAAGCCCAGAGAGTAGGCTAAGTCGAGACTCTCGACTATGAAATACCCATTACCACCAACATAACCTGAGATACATTCCCATGAAAGTGATTTTTAAGTTTCTTCAAGTTCTCCAAATGGTAACGAAATCTTATGCACAAAATAATAAACTAAACTAAGTCCAAAGTCTAACATAAATTTGCATTTTGCACACATTTCAGTGATCACAATATACCCTTGTAGCGTGCATAAAAATACATTTACTCATACAACGGCGCTTTGACAAGTTGAAATATTTATGAGCGCCCGTCGACTCGACCTAAAGACGCTGGGGACAAGCCAAGAAGAGCCTAAAACAAAACGAGTACACAGTACACACGGCAAAAGAAAAAAAAAATAATAGTGAAAAGAATACTATAAATTATACTACGTACTATGTGTATGTGTATATTGTATTATTGAATCGTTCCAACTTTTGGTATAAAGCCCAGATCAATTTCATGAAGATAGATCCGTTTCTTGCAGGCTTGCTCACATAGCGCCATAGTCTTATATCTATTCGAGCCATATGCGATGCATTTTAATACTGTTCTTTCACAACGGTTCGTGTCTTCGGTGTAGTAGTATACGACGATCCTTCTACTACAATCTCCCGTGCCAATGGGCTTTTGCACGCAATCGGGACTTATGGCAGGGACCAACAGGGCATGGCAAATCATGAGGAAGATCACCAAGAGTTTCATGTTCCGCTACGTTTCGAGGGCAAATTCAAACAAAACGACTGCAAGATCGACAAGAACTGCTTGGATAAGTAAAACTAATGCTGTGACTAAATTAATGCGCTGACATAACGTTGAATTAGCTGAGATTTTTTCAGAGTTAACACGATACGAGTATTTTGCTTAAGTCTCTTCAACATTCTGCACTCAGTCTCTGCTCCAAAACATCACAGAATGCCTCGGATATGTGGATTCAAACTGGAACTCAGCTTAGCATTATATGAACACCTCTCGGGTTTCGAGTTGATCGTTTAGTGCATCATTAAAAATAATCTACTGTGCAGAAAATTTCGAGTGCACGGCCACCGTTGCTGCATTCGAGTGGCAGAACTAAACCCATACAAACATATGTACATATGTACATATATACAAAAATTATAATTAAATGCGAATATTAAGCAGGTGTAGGTGTAGCTACCGCCAAGGGCGAATCTTAGTGCGTCTGGCCGGGACGGCAGGCAGTCTACCATAAATTGTATGGACTTGCTGACAGGGCAGGGTGGCCTACCTTCAAAATATTTACGAGTTGTGGCACCTCCTTGCGGCTGCGGCCTCAACCAGGTAGTGCATCCTCCAGCTTCGCTCTTCCGCTGCTGCTGCGTTGCTGGCAAGTCCCAGGCTTAATTAGCAGCAAGTCCCCGGACTGTCCTCGAATTAAAGATTCAGCGGTGAGGGGCAAAACTAATTAACGGTTGGTTAGCGCGTGTGTTTTTCTGGGCTACTACGCAGCTGGTGCTGGCAATTTTGCAACTGTACAACTAACTGTTCCTGACTCTCGCTCACCACATAAACACACACACACAAACAAAGCCCTGCGATGGGCTCTTCGGTTTTCGCTTTTGGTTCAATTTGTTGCACAATTTCGTGGAATATAATCTTTGTTGCAGAGGAATATGCAAACACTTTTTCTCTTTGGCTGGCTCAAAATTGTTCCGCCTTTCTGCGTCGCAGTTTCGCTTTTATTAACAGGAGTCGACGACTGAGCGAAATGTCCTTTTTATACACACTTGTTCGCTTTTATTTTGCCAAGGCGAGAGCTTTTGCTGCTCTCTCTGGTCGCTCTCTCAAAAGCAAAGAAACAGTTAACATTTCTCTCGGGGTTTGTTTTGTGTTTCAAGTAAGAAAAGCTCTTTTAGTTACAGGGTGACCCATGCTGAGCGGCTTTTGCACGGTGAAGAAGAGACAATTTACGCAAAATAACAAATCGTTTGCCACGATATCATCAAGAAAATGTTCATAATTTCTGTTAGGCATCGTATGTACTACTATTTATTGCTTTAAGTTTGACCGAGTGACTGAGTTTGCCTCAACAAATATTGAAAACTACACCCAGATTTGTTATAAATCGGATCACCATATCGTTGGATCTTTCAAATATCGATTCATAGTGACAAAATTCATACTTTCATTTGAGATTGAGTAGCTAAATATTTTTAAATTACAAAAAATATATAAATATTGTAGTGAATTGTTCAGATTTCATTTACATTATGGACAAGCAAACCTTTGAGGATCTAAAAGCCTTTGAGCGTCGCTTGGGAGAAATCGTCTCAAGCCGGAGACAGACTGCGCAGTACTGGCGTCCTATCGTCCTCGGTGAAATTGTCTGCAGCGTAATTTGTGCACTCTTCTTGTTGGATAACCCACACAATATTAGTTATCTATCAATGATGCTCCTGTTGGCTCTGCTGGTGCCTATTTTTTATGGCATCAAGCTCCTGGAAAAGAAGATAATTCTAGGACGCTATCGCATGGTGTTGAACGAATATGCCTTGGACGTGAGCGAAGATGGCAAACTTATTATCCAAAATAATCGCATATAGACATATTCGGACCGCGAATTGTTATTTATATTGTTATTAAATTGTTGTTCGTGTTTTCATTTGAGTTTAGTTTTATTTGAAACTAATTAAACGGTGTGTACATTACATTTAGATTGTGTTGCTTTGCACTTGTATCCTAAATATGCTCTCTTTGATGTAGAAATATAAAATCTATATAGTATTTGCAAATCTAACAATCACATTCGACTAAAATCTAACAGTATAAGCGACAGATAAAAACAAAAATCAGTGAGCGACGCACAATTACGATTAAAAACAACAACAACTACAGCTCACTGATTCTCCATTATAGCAGGACGGCCGGCACATTAGATGCCCGGCGGTGTCCGGTTTTTAGTGATTTTTCAAATCAAATATTTCACGCAGCAGAGGCTCCACCTGGGATGGGTTAACATTTAAATAGACATTTATAATGAATTTATTCAGACGCTCCACATCTGAAATCTTTTGGATTAGCTTGATAAACGCATTTTTCGCCTCACAGCCAGAGTAAACACTCTCCAAATATCTTCGCAGAAGATAGTAGTAGGAATTCTGCAAAACCAAAAAACTATTCAAATATTTCTTATATTTAAATACCCAAAGAGGACGCACCTGTTCCAATCGAATCACGTCTTTGTGTATCACACGGGATCGTGCTGAAGTGAACAGGACAATGGCGCACATTATCAATATGATGTTCTCATCCATGCGCCACTTCTCATCAAAGGTGGTTATAAATTTCTGATGTTCCTCATAAATATTTCCTTCGGCGAACTTCAGCAGGTCAGTACGTATGTTGCCCATGTTCTCTTTGGTGTGTGGCACCTGGAAAAGAAAATTAACAATTTATATTCATGGAAAGTCGTGTTAAAGAATTGTCTGCCTTACCTTCCATGCATTGCGATCATCGTCATAGATCATTGCCGAACGCATTATCATCATTTCGGTGCAGCCGCCTTTTAGCAGGGCCACCTGGTCCTCCTGGCACATGTCACGGAATGCACTTATCTTCTTGGCCATCTTGATTAGCCGCTTAATGGCCACAGCCGTCAGATTGATCAGCTGCAAAAGCTTCGGATTATGCCGTGTGTCGTCAGGCTGGGGTTGAACAATAAAATATAACGCACAGGTGGCCCATTATTATCGCACAAAACATTAGAGGGATTGTTGTCTATGATATTGTGACTCAGTCGCATGGTGCGGCACATGCTTATCACAGCGCCAAACACCTGCGTGCTCCACATTTCGTAGAAAATGTATCGTATTCCCTAATTAACAATAATAATGAAATGTGCTAATTGCGATGAATAAACGTTGAATAAACGGTGCGAAGCAATCGTCAGCTGGGTGGCTCATGAGCGCCTGCTGCCTGCTGTTGATAATGGGTGATAATGCCAGGCCATCCCATCGTTTGTCGCTGCCCGCGGCTGATAAAGCCACTGTCTGGTTGGGTCGCCCCAGACTGGAAGAGAACGAGCGAGCGAGCGCGCGAGAGACTTCACTTTTATGGCGAAGATTATTCAATGTTGTGTTTACATTTTGGAGGAGCGCTTTGCTGGGCACACAGAAACACCTCGGAAGTGACATGTCAATGCGATACGCACGGCACTGACTCACGTCTCTCTGTGGTCTATGCCAGGTGCTGAATATATATAGCGAACGCCTCTGGCACTGCACGATTAGATAAGCCGGGCCCGGGCACTGTTAAGAGTTATAACTAAAATAATGAAGGGGTGCTTGGTGGAGCTAATGACTTTGGTGGTGGTAGTGATGGTTGTTCTGGTGCTTTTGGTCACCTTTATGCGATCGTCGCCCATCATCAGGGCACTTAGATCCTCGTCCACGGGATCGTAGAGAGCTTCGCTGGCCAAGCGCAGTTCACGCAGCTTCATTTGCTCAGCTTCGTTCAGTTCGCGGTCCATGTGCAGGCTCGATGGAGCGCAAATTGGCTGCTGTGGCAGTTGCTGCTGCTGGTTGTTGCTTGAGTTCGGATTGCAGCCACTGTACGACTGTCCCCCCATGTAGGACATCTCCTCCTTTATCCGCGACGCAGCCTGTATGCTGTTGAACGCCTGATACTCGATCCGAATGACCTCCGACAGCACAGACTCAATCGAATTGATGCTGAAGTCACTGTCCAGACTGGGCTCATCGTTGTAGTTGGTCTGCATGAACGTCTTGAGGTCAAAGTCTGGGGAATTGGCTATGTCGGGCAGTGGATGGCTGCTCGATGTGCTGGGCTGTTCACTGCCCATGGGGTTCGAGCTGGGCGAATGGTACTGCAAGTCGTGGGGCGAGCTGGCGCTTGTGTGGACTGGCGAGGGGCTCCCGCTGCCCAGCATCGACTGTATAACCGTGTCGACGCGTTCACTGGCTGGCTTCCCAATCCGTTCCGACTCTGGTGCCTTGTCCAGCAATGGCTTGCGGTCCGTTAATTGGGCAGTGTTCGTGCCGCCACTTAAGATGCGATTGACAATACGCAGCGCCTCCGCTGGCGTGTTCATGAACTTGTTCATGATATCAATGGCATCCTCCGGCGAGTGCATCAAGTTCTGCATGAATTCCACCACATCGGCTGGCGAGTCGACAATCTTTGAGATAATCTCCACCCCATCCGTGGGGGAACTCATGAACTTTGTGAATACTGTCAAAGCGTTGAACGGCGAGTTCATAAATTTACTTATGATCTTCAGCGCATCGCCTGTAAAGATATGCACGGGATGAACATTAAATAAAGTGTTTGTCATGGTCTGCACCTACCTGGATAGTCAATCAAGTGGGAGACCAGTCGGAGGGCATCCTTCTGGGAGCCAATGACCTTCTCCATCACCGAAATGGCCTCCTTTTGGGTGCGCATCAATTTATTAATGGCCTGGGACGCACGATCCGGATCGGAGACAATCTGTTCCACGATTTTATCGGCCGTCATCAGCAGCGGATTTATTTCGCTCGAGGACCGTCCAGCCACACAGCCATTGGCGCCGCCGCTCTCCACCGACCCGCAGCTCTGCGAGTCCTGCGATCCGGAGTACAGCTCCAAATTGCTGCTGCTGTCTGCCTGGGCCTTGCTGTCATCGGGATCCGAGGCACCGTCCCCGCCGGTGTGCTCCATCATGCGGCGTTTGGCGCGATTGTTTTCGATTTTGCGCCGCTTGATCAGCTTGTCCTCCTCGGACATGATGTTCTCGCTCTTCATGCCGATGTCCAGGCATTTTTTCAGGCGGCATTTTTGGCAGAAGCGCCTCGTTACCACTGTGATGTCACAATTCTGGTTAAATGGACAGGTGAACTGTTTCTTGGCCAGCGCATTCCGCCGAAAGAATGCCTTGCAGCTCTCGCAGGTTACCGCGTTGAAGTTATAGCCCAGGGCCTTGTCGCCGCAGACGGCACAGTTTTTTGGCGGTGACATGTCACGCAGCACACAGCACAGCTTTCAGCTCTCAATTAGAATTCTGATTGATTTTTTAATTGCTTTGGCTTTTGTTGTGGCCTCCTGCTGCTGGTGCTGGAGGTGGTTTTTGGTGCGGGGGGACTGCCGTAAGGTAAAAGCACTTGAAATTCGTCAACAGCTACAACTGACGCTGCTTGTCAACATATTATGATCTACATTAAATTTATTGATTGCACATAATGGCCCTATAGCACGCAGAAAATCACTAGTATTCGTTATCACCACATAATTTTTTTTAATTTGTCCAATTCTAGCCCAAAACCCAATAACAACAAGCCGCGCGAACACGCGAATGGCAAATAAACGCAGTTGTGAGTAAAGCGAGTGTAACTATCGATAAAGATACTCCACTGCCATCCCTAAGTCGATAATATTCGATTGCATTCGGTTTCGCAGCTGAGAATTTTTTTCCGCAATTAAACAATAAATTATTAATTAAAATGAATCGTGTAAAGACCACGCAGTCGAAGACTGGCGAAATCATAGCCTACAGCGAAGGAGCAATTCGCAACAACATATCTGCCGTCGAATACTGCCGGACATCGATGGCCGCCATCTCGGGCTGCGCCGCTGGTAATTGACACTGATTGGACCCCCACCAAACATGCGCCAGTCCCCATTCATGAATGAATGCAATCTTATTTCTAGGTATCTTGGGCCTGAGCGGAACACTGGGATTCCTCTTCTACTTCCTGTCGGTGTTTGTGCTGTGGCTGATGGTGCTGCTGAAGTCGGGCACGCAGTGGCGCAAATACTTCATTAGCCGCAGCAACCTGCTGACCAACCAATTCATGGGCGGCCTTTGCACCTACGTGCTCTTCTGGACATTCTTGTACGGCATGGTTCATGTGTATTAACTTTGCGCATTCACAAACAAATAGAACAATAAACATAAGATTTGACTAGGCAATACACAAAAAGGAGACACTGATTCTAGGTTTGTACAACCGATGCGGCCGCCGCTGTACCCGAGCAGTCGCACCATGGAGTTTTATTTACATCACAATCAAGCATAATGTTCAGCACGGTTATGTCGATCCCGTCGATTGTCAGTCCCTGCACCTTGAGTATTTTGTACTTGACGTTGTCGAGACCCGTTTTGTGGTCCCGCTTGCGGGTCATCTCCTTTTGATTGAAGCACTTTTGAGTGTCCCGCTTGCGATGATGGCGATTGTGAATATGGCTGTGAAGATAACAAGCAGTTAAATGACATTACGAATGGATTAATGTGGATGTTTGTGCCTACCCAAATGTGTCGTTGACGCCAGTCTTAATGTTTTGTGGTCGCGTGACCTGCAGTCCTGCATCCCGGATGCGCACGAAGAACTCATCGTCCTCCAGACCCCAGCCCCAATATTGATTCGACATGCCGTTCATTTTCTGAAAGTGCTCACGCCG
Organism: Drosophila subobscura; assembly: GCF_008121235.1. Lineage (NCBI taxonomy): Eukaryota > Metazoa > Arthropoda > Insecta > Diptera > Drosophilidae > Drosophila > Drosophila subobscura. Next base: position 21,071,655 of record NC_048533.1, on the reverse strand, counting down.
TACCAGCAGTATCCCACCCACAAAGTTGTCGTAGTGATATTTGGGATGCAGCTTTGGCCCGGCAATGTGCAGGGGTCCCAGGTTGCTGGGATATTCGTAGAGCAGATCGTCGTTGCGCGGCAGCAGGTCGACGTCGTGCATGGCAATATAGTCGTAGACCTCGTGGCAAAACTGGAAGCCCACGTTGATGAGGGAAGCGCGATTAAAGCGGAACCTGTCCACCTGATTCAACAGGAATATGTGATGGGCAACACCTTGCCGCTTAAGGAAACCAGTGATATGTGGCACGAACTGCAGCAGCTCCTCAAAACGGTCACGGAACGGCACCAACACAGCCATCTTGTGGGCCGCCGTGCTGTGGTCATGCTCCTGTCCCTTGGGTGCGGGCGTCACAGGCGCTGATTTCTGCACTGGTCCACTTCCCACGAGTTTCGCCAATGGATTTGACAGCGGGCATATGCAATCTATAAAAAGGAGCAACGCCAGTCAGTATTTATAGAATCCATTCATGTCAGCGTGCGACCTACTCACCTGAGCCCAGCGGCATTAAACTTAGAACCGCAATGCCGCCCAAGCAGAAGGACAGGCCGCAAACAAAAACCCAATTTATGGTGGATATATTAACCATTGGAATTAGCTAATTTAGGCTGTCCGTCAAGCTAACAACTGTGTCAAATCCATAGGCACAAGCTAAAAACTATTAATATTTATACAATTTCAGGTGCTAATGATTACTGCCTATCGAATGCAAGTCGAGTATGTATTCGATGACGAGTCAGCTGTTGCATGCGGTCGATAGGCACCATGCCACCTTTTGAGCGACACGTTTGAATACGTGTAACGGTAAGCCGATTCCAGGTGTAATTATTTGATTAATTAATTAATAAACTTCAACACAGTCACTTCTCTCTCCAAAGCATATATTATGGATGAATCTTATGATAAACTAGTGCTACAAACTGCAGGAAGCAATACTACTTCCAGAACTTCTTCACGGACATGTTCTTCTCGGAGTCCTTTTGCATCACCTTGGAGACAGCCATCTCAAAGTCTTCCTGGGTGACGTGGACGCGGCGCTCACGCAGTGCATACATGCCAGCCTCGGTGCAGACGCCCTTGACCTCGGCACCAGAGGCGCCTGGCATCAGCTCGGCGATCTTGCGCAGGTTAATGCCACGTGTGAGGTTCATCTTGCGCGAATGGATCTTCAAGATGTCAAGGCGAGCCTCCTCATTGGGTGGCGGAAACTCGATCTTGCGGTCGACGCGGCCGGGACGCAGCAAAGCCTGGTCGAGGACGTCAATGCGATTGGTGGCCATGATCACCTTGATGTTCTTGGTGGCCTCGAAGCCGTCCAGTTGGTTCAGCAGCTCCAGCATGGTGCGCTGCACCTCGGAGTCACCCCTGCCGGTCTCCATGCGAGACGAGCCAATCGAGTCGATCTCGTCCATGAAGATAATAGACGGAGCGTGCTCGCGCGCCATCACGAACAATTCGCGCACCATGCGCGATCCCTCGCCGATGAACTTCTGCACCAGCTCCGAGCCTGAGACGCGTATGAAGGTACACTCGGTGTGGTGGGCCACGGCGCGTGCCAGCAGAGTCTTGCCGGTGCCGGGAGGCCCGTACAGAAGCACGCCCTTGGGCTGCGCTATGCCGAGGGCGTCGAAGAGCTCTGGATGCTTGATGGGCAGCTCGATCACCTCCTTGATCTCCTTAATCTGCTTGTCCAGGCCACCGACCATCTCGTAAGTGGAGTCCGGCACCTTCTCAACCAGCATCAGTGACACGAGAGGATCCACCTTGCTGGGCAGGATCTTGTGCAGGGTGTAGCTGTCGGTGCGCAGCGCTACGCGGCAGCTGGGCACCACGTCCTTAATGTTGATGTTCTTGTCCACATCCACCACGTACTTGCCCTCAGGGTGCACCTTCACCAGCACCTTTTCCTTGTCCATGGCCTTTACCACTTCGCCCACGTAGCTGCCATGCTCCTGCAGCAGCTGCAGTTCCTCGCGCAAGAGGCGCACTGTCGTGGAAAATCAGTGGAGAATCAGCAGTGTCTCTACCAGCAACTGGACTACTTACCCTTCGCATTAAGCTCGTTGCGCTGCGCCTGCAGGCGGCGCAAATTGGCGTTCTTTTCGGCCACGGTAAACTGCAGCTCAGAAATCTTTTGCAAGAAGTAGGATTGAAATCCCGGACCTTTGTCGGTCTCACAAGTGGCGGCCATAAGCCCAATATCAACATCCATCTTCATCATGACTCAAAAATTCGAATCGAATCGTACAATTGTTTTAATTTGGCACCCAAAAAAAATGTTTGCAAATTTGAGCTGCTGCCCTTTTTTTTCAGATGAGACGACAGTTTTTACTCAGTGTTGGATAATTACTGACAGTTGGTCGAGTGTTAATTAATGTTTTCTTTTTTTAAATAAGCACTGCCCGCCGCAAATCTGTTACCAGAAAATTTGTGGTAGAAAAAATGTCCTAACGGTTTTAGCAGCTAGTACTAAGTCAGATAAAAAAAAAATGTTTCTAGCAGTATGGGCCATGTACATGTTAGTGTGTTAAAGGTGTGTACTGCATGGCGTTGCACCGCTCAAACAGCTGTTTTGGTTTGTTTACTTTGTGAAAACTTGTGAAATGTTTATAAAAGTGACTTAAAAGTGGATGTAGCCAGGAAAATACTTCCAGTGGAATGTTGTCGCCATTAATTTAACCCAGCCGCATGTTAGGTTTTAGTTTTTTGCTCTCCATTTTACAATGTTTATGGTTTGTTTGCCAGCAAGCGGTGGTTCCGCATGTCTGTCAGTGATTTCACAGCGAGTAGTTTTTTTCCCCAATTGAACTCTTTGTTGTACATTTCAATAAAAAGCGTTGTATTTATTTATTAGATTACAAAGAAAAGCTTGCATATATAAATTATGATAAGGTATGGAAACACAAGAGCTGTTCTTAAAAGACATATCAAATAAATAAGATCTAAATTAAAATTTATTTATTTATTTTTAAAATTAAATACTTAGGCCTACAACTATATTTAGAGATTATATAAATCTAATTGATGTTCGTGTGATTGGGTTTCACAGCATACACCGCTAAAGCTCAAGTGACTGAAATTTCAAATTGTGTTGTTGTTGCTACTAATCTATACTACGACCAATGTGTATATATCAGCGCGCGGCTTGCTGATAGTTTAAAAAAATAGTTTACAAAGTTAATTGCTACGTTAATGTGTTCTCCTCTACTGTGTTGGTTTTTTGATTTTCAGTCAGTCGAGCAATAGCGATTGCCGACAGTTTGTTCGTTTCCATATTTTTAGTTTCCGTCTTCAGTTGATCTAAAAAATTCTATGATGTAGACTAACATTGTGACTGTCGCCACAAATGCATTTGCATGTGCGTTGGGGGGTATTGCAAATGCATTGCAGCAAAGTACAAAGTTCATTTCAATCCGTTTAAAAACTATGCAATTCGTGGTTCGTTTCTTGTAAAAATTGCTATAAAAACTAGTTCGTTCGTTTCTTCCATTTTACACGTATTGTATATATAAAAGTATAAAAGCTTGGAATAGTTCATAGAAGATACAATTTCTCTCAACTCAATTCAATTCAATTCAACTGATCTGATCTGATCCTGGGATTGATATTGATCTCATTGTGCGCGTGTTACAGGCGGATTTCGTTGTTCTTGCAACAAAAGAAGACTAGAAGCAACAATTATACACAAAAAAAATAATAATAAAGTGACTAAAATACTATAAAAGCGCATTGAAGAGAAGTACAAATATTGCTATTTTTTAAATAAAAACAAACAAAATGAAACGCTTTGCTTGGTTGTTTGCCGTGGCTCTTCGTAACGCCATTGATTGTGTTTCTGGGGAGGCTTTCTAGTGTTAATCTATTTGATGCTTTGCTTGGGGGCTGTGTGGGGTTGCTTTTGCTTTTTGTGTGTTGAGAGTCTCCTGAAAGCGATTTGTATATGGCGGCGGGCACAATGAACGACTTTACAAGGCACGCGCGACGGTTGGTTGGTTGCTTGGCTGGGGTGTGTGTGTGTGTTATACAAAATACAAATACAAAATACATAAGTAATTCATTTTAAGTGAGCGCGTCTCTAAATTAATTGCACCTATACTATGTATACAGTACAATATCACTGTTTGCTTCGTCACCAAATAACCTAATCCGAAAGCAAATTGCCATAATTTAAATCAAATTGAAACAAAGAGTGCAAAAATATAATTGATTCCTATTGCATATCGATACAGCAGGGCTCGGCACGGCCGCTCTGCCGCGGTGCTGCCGCTCACGCACACTAATACCAATGCCAATGCATTGCAATGTTCCGTTGTGATTGCACGCGTGCCGAGCCTTGCGGTACAGTGTCCCTCATTAGTTTTGGCACCTAGGTATACGTATACATATAGTACATACGTTTTGATAAGGTTCTGATTCTGATACTGGGTTCTGGGGTTTCTCTTTCTGGGTTTCTGTTTCTCTGTTAATTGTGTTCTGGGATTGGTTCGTCTGCTTTTGTTGTGTGATTGTTTGTCTGCAGTGCTTAAACATTAGTTAAAATTATATTTAGTGAGCATGGCTGTTGGTGGTTCATCTCTTGCGGCCCGCCGCAGTGGTGGCCATTATTTGCTGCATAGTTGGACCGGGAATGCACTGCTGTGGATCGCATTGCATCTGGCCATCGCCGCCGCAACTGTAAAGAATTTAACAGAAAGAGAATTAGCAACAGTCTGGCAGCACTGTTTGCTGTTTTTGTACTCACGTGCAGCGCATGCAGGGACCCGTTTTCGACTCAATAACCTGGCCAACCTGGTATGTACGATTGTCCATGAGGCAACCCTCATTGCTCACATTGGTACTGCTGCTTAAGCCTGTAAATAGCGGTGGCAGAGTGGTCGTGGATGTGGTTGTGCTCGTCGTTATGTTGAGCACAGCGGCCATGGAGACGGGACACTCGTAGCGCGGGCAGCAGAAGCCTGAGATGGGCTCCTCGTGGCAGCCGGCAATTGGCGGCGGGCAAGACTGCTGCAGGCAGATGATGTCGCTCCTAAAGCAGAAGCAGAAATCGCAGGGATCGTCACGTGGTATTTGCTGTGCGGAAACGTAAAGTTTGCCAGCGTAGCGACAGGTGCCAGGACCAAACACATCCTCATCATCGTACTCGTCCTCGTACTCGGGCGCATGTCCATAGGGTGGATGTGTAATGGCACTCGCTGCTGTCGTGGAGGAGCTGGTGGTGCTGCTCGTGGTGGTTGGTGCCTCAGTGCTCTGCTTGGCTGTGGTAGTCGCCTCTGTGGCATCTTCCTCGCCCACACGTCCATCAATTGCTGGACTCTTGGTGGAGCTTGGCAGGTGCGCAAACAGTGGATGCATTGTGGTAATAATTGTGGCAAGATCTGCCTGCTCTGTGGCAACATCCTCGCTGGAGGTCTCCGACGATGTCTCATCCAGGGCTGCAGGCGTGGTCGTGCTCTGTGGCAGCTCTGAGACGACTGCAGGCACTTCAGCTTCGGGCTCTTCGGTGTCGGACTTCTTGTCTGTCTCCTCGGACTCCTTGTCTTCGTCCTCCTCCTTCTCGGCCGCCTCTGTGACTGGTGTCTGATCCTCCTCGGATTCAACGGATTCCTCGCCTTCTTCAGTGGAGTCCAAGCTTGGCTTGACAGCGGGAGCTGCCGTGGTCCTGTCCGTTTGTGGCTGTTCAGTTGAGGTCTTCTCGATGACTTCCTTCTCCAGTTCGGGTGACGCTGTTTCCGGCACAATGTCAGCCTCCGTGACGGCGGCTTCAGATGAGGTTGCCTCTGTAGATGAAGCGGCTTCAGCTGGGGTTGCTGGCGCGGCAGTTGGTGGCTTCAGTTTGGCACCAGCTGCCGACTGATCCGTGGTATCCTCAGCATCAGCATCAGCAGCGCTGGTAGCTGGCTCCGTGCTCTCTTCTCCCACAACTTCGGAGACAGGACTGCTGGACTCAACATCGTGATCCACGGGGGAGACTGTTGCTGGCGTCTTGTCATCCTCTGTAGCAGGAGCGGCAGTCTGGGACATGACATCGTCCATGGGCTTCGTGTCGATCTCCTCAGCAGAAGGCACATCGACAGGAGCAGCAGTAGAATCAGCTTCAGGCAGGGTAGGAGCAGCAGTTGAGGAATCAGTTTCGGCTGCGGCTGGAGCGGCAGTTGAGGAATCAGCTTCAGGCACAGCTGGAGCAGCAGTAGAGGCCTCAAGCGTTGCCTCCGTCTGATCCTGTTCTGCCTCGGAAGTGGGCGCTGCTGTGGAGCTTTCAATTGGTGTCTTGGCGGCGTCCTGTGGCGTGCCAGCTGCTTCCTGCTCGTCGGCAAGTGGTGACACAGTGGTGGCTGTCGTTTCATCCTTGGTGTCGGACACAGCTGGACTGCCAGCGGTGGTGACATCAAGCTCATCCTCATCCTCAGCCTCAGCCTCTGACACCTTATCGGCAGCGGGTGTGCTGACGGAAGTGGCTGCTGTGCTCGTTGGTTGCTCAGACTCATCCACAGTGGGTGCGGCTGTTGGGGCAGCTGCCTCATCGATTGGCTGCTCGTCGGATGCATCGGTGGGAGGAAGCTTCGTGCTCGATTCGACTTCCTGTTCATCCTTTTCAGATGTGGCAGGAGTAGCGCTGGCTGCGAGCTCTTCATCGCTGTCCTTGGTGGGAGCAACAGTTGTAGAGTCCACGGATGGTTCCTCCTTGTCGGACGTTTCCTTGATGTCTGTGGCAGGTGTAGCGCTGGGTGTGAGATCTTCCTCCTCCGCCTTGGTAGGTGCAACTGTGCTAGAGGCCACAGCGGGCTCCTCCTTTTCGGAAGTTTCCTTTTCGTCTGTGGCAGGTGTGGCAGCGCTTGGCGTGAGCTCCTCATCTTGCTCCTTGACGGGCGCAACTGTGGTGGAGTCAGCCTTGTCCTCTTCCTCCTCCGCTGCTGGCGCAGTTGTGGCTGTTGAAATATCTTCATCTCCCAGTTGTGGCACTTCCGTTGAGGCTTCAACTTCCGTTTCCTTCTCTGGCTCCTCCGTCGCTGGTTTCTGGGCATCTGTGACAGATTCCTCCTCCTCTTCGCTGGATGGCGCTGCAGTTGTGGGCTTCTGAGTTGGCAGCAGTTTCTTTGTATCGACGGCAGCTTCAGTGACACCAATGGCAGCTTCGGTGCTCTCCTCATCCTCAACGGATGTCGCAGGTTTCTGCTCGTCGGCTGGCACTGAGGCGGGAGCAACGGTGGTGACTGTGCTGTCAGTTGGCACTTCAGTGGACGCTTCGGGTGTCTTGTCCACTGGTGCCTGGGCAGTCGACGAAGGCTGTTTGTCTTCGGGCACCTCTTCAGGCTGGGATTCGGTTGATGGAACAATTTCATCGCTGGATTCGGTGGATCCTTCGGCAGGAGCGGCAGTTGTGGCAGAGATTTTATCTTCGGGCTGGTCTCCAATTTTGTCTGCTGGAGTTGCCAGCTTCGTTGGTGCCTCAGTGGATTGATCCTCCTCTGCTGGGGTCTCGCCTTCGGTTGGTTTCTCTTCATCGATTGGTTTCTCTTCCTCCTCGCTTGGCTTCTCCTCCTCTTCAGAGACGGGGCCAATGGTGGTGATATCCGAATCAATAGCAGCAGCTGGCGCCGAGGTGACTGCAGGTTCCTCCTTCTCGTCCAGGCTGGGAGCAGCAGTCGATTCACGCTCCTGCTCTGTGGATGCCTCAGTGGATGAAGGCAGAACATCGCCAAGTTTTGGTGCATCGGAAGGTGCAGCTGTTGCTGTTGCTTCCTCCTCTTCCTCTGTGGAGGTTGTGGGTACTTCAGGCTTCTGCTCTGCCTCCTGGGCAGGCGTTTTGTCGGTGGATACATCTTCGATTTCCTCGTCAGTCGCTGGAGATGAAGCTGCCGATGGGCTGGCTGTAGAGGGACTGGCAGCTGAAGGACTAGCAGTAGATCCTTCAATGTCAGACTCCTTCTCTACATCTGTTTCCTTTTCTTCCTCGGGCTTCTCAGTGCGTTCTTCGTCAGCAACAGGAGCAGCAGTTGCAGCTGCAGTCTCATCCTGCTCTGGCTCGGAAGTAACTCCAACTGAGGGCGTCTTCTCATCAGAGGGAGCAGCTGTTGTGGCTTCGACTTCAACTTCGGTTTCGGGAGATTCCTCGCTCTCATCAGAGGCGGGAGTTGTCGTCGATTGCTCAGCGGACACCTCCTTGTCGGCAGGAGAAGCAGCAGTTGTGGCAGGAGCAGGAGTTGTGGTACGATCAGATTCAGGCTCGATCTCAGCAGATGTGGAAGATGATTGCTGTTCGTCTTCAGCCTTCGAGGGAATGTCAGTGGTGGCGGTCGGCTCTTCGTCAGAAGTGGGTCCAACAGATGGGGCACCGGTGGCAGTCTCTCCAACGGAAGGAGCAGAAGTGGCAGTCTCTGCCAGCGTTGGGGCACCTGTGGCAGTCTCTTCCTCTGGCTCGCCTCCCAGCAGCGTCTTTTCTGTGCTTTCTGGTGTCTTGTCTTCATCGGAAGAAGACTCAGCAGCAGGAGCAGGCGTGGTCGTGGCATCGCTCTCGATTCCATGGGGAGAGACGGTCGCAATTGGTGTCTCATCAGAGGTTTCCTTCTCACCCTCAGCGCTGGGTTCGGTGGTTGCCACATCATCCTTGGCTGGCTCCTTTTCTGGCTCTGCCTCAGTACTCGTCTCCGCATCGTCGGGCTGTGTCTCTGGCTTGGCGGCTGGCGCTCTGGTGGGCAATGCTGGTGCACCTCCTTCAATCGCCGAACGCTCTGTCGTGGCTGGCAGCTCATCCTCATCATCCGAACTGTCTTCGGCAGAGGTCGCTGGCTCCTTCTCATCTGAGGGAATCTTCGCTGGCGCAACTGTTGTGAATTTGTCCAAATCTTCGATGTCCTCCTCGACGGATGCGCTGGTCGATGGCTCGGGCGTCTTTTCGGTCTTTGGTGACTGCGTGGAGGAAGTGGACTCTGGAGCATGCACTTCCGTGGAGGATTCTGTGGACTCTTCCTCGGATACGGCAGTGGTGGCTGGAGTGCCTGCCTCGACATCAGCAACTGGCGCCTTAGCTCCCAGAATTGCTGACTCTTCGGTGGTTTGGGGCTCTTCCTCGGAGGGTTTCTGCTCTTCTTCCTCTGAGGGTTTCTCTGCCTCCGTTGGTTTCTTCTCATCTTCCTCTGTGGTGATGGGAGCTGTGGTTGTGGCTGCCGATTCATCTTCAGTCTCCTTTTGGGCAGGAGTTGTGGCTGCCTCTTGAGACGGCTTCTTGGTGGCCTCAGCTGTGGTTGGCTGCTCTGTGGCTGCGCCCTGTGGCTCCTTCTGTTCCTCATCATCCTTGGGCTTCTGCTCGGGCTCCTTGTCAAGAGGTTTCTGTTGCTCTTCCTCCTCAGTCTCAGTCTCAGTTGTGCTTGTGGCAGTCGTGGGCTTGGCCTTGTCCTCATCGGACTCAACAGCTGGCTTCTCGGTTGCCTTCTGTGTGGAAGCCTCAACCTCCTGTGGCTTGGCTGTGGAAGCCTCAACCTCCTCATCGGGCTTGACATGCGAAAGTGGCTGCTCGGTAATGCCCGTGGGCATGATGACATCCTTGGGTATTTCCTCGGTGCTGCTGGCACTCGACTCATCCTCATCGATCCTCTCAATGGGCTTGGCAGTCGTCTCCTCCTCATGGCTCTCCTCGCAGATGTAGGTGGGACAGCAGCCAGCCAGCAGATCGGAGGACAGCACACACTTCTCGCGGTTGGCGGGCTCCTTGCACTCCATTTGCTGGCAGGACACCAAACTGCTGACGCACTTGCAGGACACATCGCAGGGCGTGGTGGCTGGCACATTCGTGTTGTTGGCAAAGGTCTTGCCCTCCACCAGGCAGTCGCCTTCTCCGGGTATAGCAGCGGGCAGATCCATGGCGGGCATTGCCTCCGAGGAGCTCTGATCCTCGGCACTGGGTGGCAGGGTTGTCGGCTGCTCTGAGGCCACAGCTGGCACTGTCGTTGGTTGCTCCTCTCCGCTGGGTGAGACGCTGCTCGATGGCTCCACTTCGGCCAGGGGTGTGCTCGTGGACTCCTCTGGCTTCGTTGGCTCCTCCTTGATGGCCTTTTCTGTGGCATCTTCGGCAGTCTCCGTGGAGTCCTTCTCCTCGCTGACAGGTGGCAGATAGACGGGCTTTGGCTTGTCGGTGGAGATCTCTGCGGCTTCATCGGGAGCTCCTGAGGTTGGCTTGATGTCGGCCTTGCCTGGGGCTGCATCGGTGCTTGTCTCCTCCTCCTCCTTCTGCTCGTCCTGTGCCTTGTCTGTGGTCTCCTCTGGCTGTTTCTGCACCTTGTCTGTGGTCTCCTCTGGCTGCTCTTGCTCCTTGTCAAGTGGCGTGCTGGTGGCTGCCTCAATGTCGGCCTCCTCCGCTTCCGTGGAGGTTTCCGCAACAGGCTTCTCTGTGGCAATTGGCTGCACAGGGCCGGTCTTGAAGGCATCCTCGGCAGGACGCTCTGTGGCTGCATCCACGCTGACTTCGGTAGCCTGCTCATCGCTCTCAGTGGCTGTCTCATCCTTGTCGCCAGCAAGTGCCGGTGCACTGGTGGAGCTGGATCCAAGGGCTGCCTCGGTGGATGAGGCGTGGATCGGTGTGGCAGCTGTGGAGGCGCCTTCCTCTGTCTCCGTGACTGGCTCCTCGTCCTGTTCGGCTGTCAATTCAGTTGAATCATCGATCAGCTCGGTCTTGGGTGTGGTTGCCTTGACAATCTCCTTCTCATCCTCCTCCTCCTCCGCACTGACTGGAGTCGTTGGTGCTGCAATCGCCTCCTCCTCGGTGGATGTTTTGTCGGCTGGGGTGGTGGCTTTGCTAACTTCTCCCTCTGTGGAGGAGGCATCAACCGGAGCTGCTGTTGTGGGCTGTGCAATGTCCTCAGCGCCTTCGCTGCTTGAGGGTTCGGCGGTGCTTGTGGTAACCGAAGCGGAGTCGATGTCCTTGTCAGCTTCACCCTCGCTCGTAGGAGCGGGCGTGCTGGCCTTGGCAGTCTCATCCTCCGCTGGCGTGGTGCCCTTGATGAGCTCCTCTTCGCCCTCGCCCTCGCCGCTTGCCTCTTCCGTGGATTCGGTGGGCTTGGCTGCTTCAATCTCATCACTTTCCACCACTGCGGGTGTGGGTTTGGCTGCCTCATCGTCGTCAGAGCTGACTGCTGGGGCAGCTGTTGGCTTGGCTCCCTCATCCTCAGCGGTTTCTGTTGGTGCCCGAGTGGCCTTGACCTCTTCCTCGTCTTCAGTGCTGACTGCTGGAGCAGCTGTGGCCTTGACCTCTCCCTCATCTTCGTCGCTTGCCGCTGGAGCTGCTGTGGGCTTCTCCTCCTCATCTTCAGCGCTGACTGCAGGGGCAGACGTTGGCTTAGCCTCCTCTTCCTCAGTGCTTTCTGCTGCTGCAGTTGTGGGCTTGATGTCATCCTTCTGAGCGCCCTCCGCAGACGCAGGCGTTGGCTTGACTTCATCCTCCTCGCCGCTGCCCTCCTCAGTGGTGGGTGTGGCCTTGGTCTGATCCTCCTCGCCGCTGCCTTCCTCGGCAGGTGAGGGCTTGGCCGCTTCCTCTTCATCGCTCGATCCCTCGGCAGGTGCAGCAGTAACCTCTTCATCGGTGGAGGCTGGAGCTGTGGTGCTGACCTTGAGGATATCTTCCTCGGGACTGGCCTTGGCTGGCGCTGGAGAGGTGACCTTAACGATCTCCTCCTCCTCCTCCTCCTGCTCGGTGCTGTCCTGCTGAGCGGGCGTCGTGGGCTTCGAGACATCCTCTTCGCTGCTGCCCTCGGGCTCGGGCGTGGTGACAATCTTAACGATGTCATCCTCATCCTCCTCGTCGCTGGCTGCGGTGGCGGTCTCCGTGGATGAGGCATCAGTGGCTGCTTCAGTGGAGGTGGAAGAGGGTCCGGTTGCTGCCTCAGTCGTGGAGGAAGAATCTCCAGTGGCTGCCTCAGTCGAGCTGGCTGACAGATCAATCCTAGAGTCCGAGCCAATGCCCGCGGTGGAGCTCTCGGGCGTCGAGCTGAAGTCCTTTGCTGGAGCTGTCGTGGTCGTCGCCTCCTCTTCCTCAACCTCACCGCTGCCCTCCTCCAGTGTGGGAGTCTCCGTGGCCGTCTCCTTGTCCTCCTCCTTCTCCTCGTCATCGATGTGCTCCTGCAGATCCACATCCTCCTTCGGGATCTCGCCGTGAATGTCCTTGGCTGGAGTGGCTGTGGTAAGCTCCACAATCTCCGTGGTGGCGCTGTCATCCTCGCAAATGTAATTGTTGGGACAGCACTCGCCCTCGGCGGCGGGCATGGCGCGGCAGGCGGTGCCATTGGCCGCCATCATGGGCATCTGGCAGTCCTGGACGGCGCACACCATGTGGCCGCGCATGCAGTAGCAGTGCTCGCAGGCATCCTTGCCCCTGATGGAGGCACCGTCCGCATAGATGTCGCCATTGTAGATGCAATCGCTGGACTCTGTCGCTGGCATCATGGTCGTGGGCAGAATAAAGCCCGTGGTGGGTCGCTCCGTGGTTGTTGTCGTCGTGGTGGAAGTCTCCAGGAAGTCCAACTCGTTCTCGTGGTCTGCAAAGAAGATTTGGGTTGGGTTTGTGTAAGTGGGAGTGGGAGTGGCAGGCAGGGTTGGGGTTGTGCCACTTACCGCAACTGTAGCGCACGGGGCAGCAGGAGCCCTTGTTGTAGATGGGCAGACAGCCGTCCACGTGGAGCGTGCACTCCTGCATGACGCACTTGGTCTGATTGTTGATGCAGTAGCACAGCTCGCAGGGTCTGTTGGGGTTCGATGGCACCTGTGCGCCCTCTGGGTAGAACTTCTCCTCAATGCTGCAGCCAAACTTCTCGGGAATGCTCAGCTCGGTGCCGGGCTCCGGCGTGTGGTAGGGCACATCCACGGGCACTGTTGAGGGAAAAAGATTAACCTCCAAGTCTGCGCTGCAGCTGGGACTCTGACTTACCCTCTGGACAGGTGATGATGGGACAACATTGATCCTCCCGCTTCTCCACAATGCAATCGTGGCCAATGGGCTTGGTGAAGGGGCAGACGCGCAGGTAGCACATCAGCATGCGGTTGTGGCAGGTGCAGTTGAGGCACGGCTCATTGGTCATGATGCGATCGCCCTCATTGTAGTGCGCATAATTGTAGTAGCAACCCTCTGCAAAAGAGACCGAGAGAGCGAGAGGCTCACATTACAAATCTGGAGCGCTGCCTGGGAAAATGCAATCACGAGACAATGGCCAGACTCCAAGCTGTTCCCTGGCTAATAAATTCCAGCCATTAGTTATGCATGCAGGCCGTGGCAGTATCAGTAACCACTCCAGTCGGGGGCTTTTGGGCTTGGGTTTGGGTTTGGGATTGGGGGCGGTGCACAATGTATGCTACTGTGTCGTCGTCGTCGCCCCTGGGGGCCATAAATAAAAGACTAAGCGCCAGCAGCTGTCATAATACGTGCAGCTCTATAGACACATTTTTATGGCTCATCAGCGTCGTTAAACGTTAAGAGTCAAGTGCCAGAAGTAAAATATGCGCACGTCTGTCCGCTGTCCGTTGTCCGTTGTCCGCTGTCCGTTAACTGCTGTCCGCTGTCTGTTGGCTGTCTCGCTGCCTAATTTAGTGACGTCCACCCGCAATAAATTCAACATCACATCATTAACACGTTAAGCCCCCGAACACCGCCGCAGACCGCAGACCCCAAGCTGTACCCCGAGTCGAGCGCTGCGCATGCGGCATAGACCATTTTTTTGTTGTTGATTGAAATCTTTGGGGCTCTCGCTCTCACGTTTCGCCGCCCAAACCCAACTCGTAAAAAGTCAGTCTTTATGTTTCAATTTGTGTACATTTTGTGCCTTTTTCACACCTCATCTAACAGGTTAATAATGCTGCTTTATGACAGGAGATTAGCTGCGATTCGATCACTCGCGGAGGCCTAATTAAGCAGCAAATTGTGTGGGAAATACACAGACTGCCTGTGCACCACAGGGAGGAGCATATTCTGCACATTGTTATTTAATTTTAATGTACAAACTCCCAGCAGAGGGCTGGGCCATGAACACCCTTTAAAAATTCCTTTTCCTAGCTGGAAAAAAAAAACAAATTAAATTCGCGGCATGCCATAAATCTGGCAAACATTTATGGCGTCTTCGTGGCAGGGGGAGCAATCTGAGATCTGAGATCTGAGATATTCTTCAACTATTATTTTCAGCAGCGTAATCATCATAAAAACGAATCTAGATGCTGGCTGCTGGCTGCTGGCTGGCTGCACATTTTACGAGTGGTTCCATTTTTTGCCAGTTAATCAGTGGAGATCGGAGGACTTACCCGAGTACTGCTGGATCTCCGTGTATTCCTGGAGTGGTGCTGCAATGAGGAATGCGAAAAGAAATGTTTATTATTTAATGAAATGCCAAGAGTTACACCCAAGCACTTTATGATGGCCATATCCGTTAGCCATGGCCATGACCATAATAAATTCATTTATCTATTGCAGGCATCGAGTGCCGTGGCCTCTAATTGTGGCTGCATGCAATTGAAATTAGGCTCCGGTCCCGCTCCGGTCCGGACGTGGCAAACGGACTTGCGTAGGCCCAGCACCGCCACCACCGCCACTTCTGTTGATAGGCTCTGGCCGGGGTTCTGATAACAGGGTCCAGCAGCAGCAGCAGCTCCAAATTGCAACCAGCAGCTTGGCTTTGTGTGTGCGTGCAACGTGTTATTACCACATAATCAAACTGCAGCCAGGCAGCAGGCAGCAATCCAGCACAGAAATGGCACGTACAAAAGTCGATGCTGAGGCTGAGGCCTGCGAGCTGCGAGCTGCGAGCTGCCTGCGTGTGTCCCACAGCGGCCCCCTGGTTCCTGGCTCAAACAAATTGTTTAAGCTGACAGCTGGCCAGCAAAGTCGCTGCTGCTGCTGGCCACTTGTTGCTGCTGCTGCTGCTGCTGTGGTGGCGTCTATGAGCCGCATGCAACATGCAACAAAAGGACGTCCCGGCACGCCGCATGCCACAAATGATTTGACAAATTGCTTTTTTATGAATTTATGCTGCTTGCTGGCGGCTTTGCTTTTGCTTTGATTAATTGCTGCCAGTTGAAGGGTTGACAATTTGGCGCATATTTCATTCAGATTTTACCTGGGGGGCCCCCACACCGGCATGACTTGCGCTTCTCTGGCCCATACAATTTGGCAGCAAATTGCAGGGAGCAAAGCAATTCTAACGGCATGGAATTTGGCCCAGGCACAGGCAGAAAGGCATGGAGTTCGGTCAAACAAATCAGAGTAGCAATTTCAATTCGTGGCCAACGAACTGCTCCGCTCTCTCTCTCTTAACTAACGGATGTAAATTACATTTTATGCGGTAAGACCGAACCTGGCAACGCATAAAAATTCACACATTAACTGTTAAGTTAAGGATTGTCGACCAGCAAACAGGTGGAGCTTCATGGAGTGGAGTCCACTTGAGTGAACTGAACACTCAAGAGTGCAGCAGGCAGTGTGCAGAATTTGGCTGGCAATGGAAGTCAATCATGCAGCAGAGCCAGAGCCAGAGCCCAGACGACGACGACGACGACAACTCCCCAGTTGCCGGGGACCAGGGACCAGGGACCTGCCTTGTAATGCCAAACTTATGCAACAATTTTTGTGCTGTGCAAGTGCAACAACTAAAACAAGCCACGGACAACAGCAGCATAATGATGATTATGATGATGATGATGATGATGATGATGATGATCGGAGCAACGCATGAGGCTCTGGCTGCTGTTGCTCTTTGCTGGTACACATCAAACATGGTCGTGTCGGTCCAACAAACAGAAGTCAGTCAGTCAGTTAGTCAGCCAAAGTCGGGCTGTGGCTGGTGTTGATGTGGATCCCAGCTAACAACTTGCATCGTGTAGGGGCAGCGTTCGTAGCCGAAGTTGAAGCCGAGTTGTAGTTGTTGGCGGCGGCGTTGGCTGCAGCTCGCTCTTTGCTGTTGCTCTTTGCTCGAGTCGTGCATTTTGTTTATTCTAGGAAAGCGCGCGCGCATTCGCCCAGCCTCTGCCTCAGCCTCAGCCCCTCCCGCTCTGATCCTCCTCCATGGTCATGGCCATGGCTGGCTGCTTGGTCTGCTCTCTGTCGCTGAGCCAAGTTGAATGACCCGTCGCGCATGTGTGCAAAAATGTGTACACAAACCATAAAATACAAGCCACAAGGCACTGAACACTGGCACTGGCTCTAGCACTGAGCACTCGGCAGCTTCACTTACATAAGTAGGCCTAGGTGCTGCTTGGGCCTGTGGCCGTGGCCGTGGCTGGACCAGAGTCACCATAGTCACACACAGGCCCAGGCCAAACCCCAGGCACGCCTTTTGCTGGTTACGCTTTATTATTTAGTGGCTTGTGGGTGGGTGGAGACGCTGGAAGTAGTGGGAATAAGTAGAAGTTTTTCCCCCAAAAATATTCTCGCTGCTGCTGTGCTGTGCCTGGAGGTGCTTCTACGATTTCTTCTTCTTTTTTTATGGCCGCGCTCGATGCGGAAACGCAAGGCGATGCGAGTGAAAATATTTGCCATGCCACAAATATTTCAAAGATTACAAAATAAACACAAATCTTCTGCAGTGTCTGCTGTGTTGTCCCCAAATGCGTTTGTCGTTTGCCGTTTGACTCTCTCGGCTGCTTCTCTTTGTTTTGCTTTTTGTGTACCGCTATTCGCAGCTGCAGCGGTGACAACTTGACCACACCCACCTTTAGTTTCAACTGCAGGCGAGACACAGACGCAGAAGCAGAACCAAACGCAGAACCAAACCAAAGACAATATACGAGTAATAGTAAATACATAAGTTGGATAACGACATACGATTTATTTGCTTATTTATTTGCTGCTGCCGAAATAATTGTTGTAGAAGAAATTACATGCAAATATGTAGTTGCGTCGTCTGCTTGTGCGTACTCACACATGCACGCGTATTCTATTTTTAGATTTCTACGCTCGCATATGCATGCGAGTGACCGAAACGGGGGTGGATTTTTTGGCTTTTCGTCGCTCTTCCAATTCTTGCTTGCAAACTGCCGTTACTTCACATTATATTGTCTTTGCCCAAACACAGCCGAAGCCACGAAGAAGATTTGAGTCTCTGACCATTTCTCACTCTCTGTTTGGTGTGAGCGTGGAGCGTCTTTCGTTTTCTTTTTCTTTTACTTTTCTCTATATTTATCTATCGTCTAATTAGATGCAGCTAAAACAATGCCCGTGGAGACGAGCAATAAATCGATCTATAATTGCGATTCTCAGTAAAAGGCAAAAGGCAGCAACTAGGAAGAATGCAACCCACAAGGAAGGAGAAAAGGCAACTGCCACTTGGCAGCAGGAGCATGCAAATTTTTTTAATGCACTTTTTGTTGTTGTTGTTTGGGGCAAAAACAATTTCCATTTTCCATGGCCTTGATCACATAATTTCCATAATGCCAAGCAGATCAATATGGAGTGAGCGACAAGCTAACAACAACACAGACAGACGGACGGACAGAAGGAGCCCAGAGACTTCCGACCCAAGCCCATGCCCAGGCCCGTATCATGTCCATGCATCAACGCTGAAAGCAGCCGCCAGGCAAGAGCCAAGCAACAGGCAGAAGGCAGAAGGCAGAAGGCGCCCTAACAATGCAACTGCAAACTGGAAGCATTGGGGGCCGCACAGCAAATGAATTTGCGAGTAATTTAACATGATTATGTCGGCGACAAGGTAGCAATGTAGACATCGAAGCTGATGCTGGTGCTGCTGGTGGAGCTCCTGCTGATGCAACTGCTGCTGCTGCTGCTCCTCGATTTGCGGCTACCCAAATTGGACGCAGTTGCGCAAAAGGCTAGGGCTACGACTAGCACTGGGCGCTACCTTGGCGTGACGCTGTGTTTTATTACCAAACTGATGCTGGCCAGGCAGCAGCCTAGACCATGATTCGTTCTAAGTAAATTATGCCCGATGGTCATGATGTGGATGTGGATGTGGATGGCCATGAAATTGCACCAGTCGAAGGTTGTTGTTGGTTGCGGCTGCTGCTGGTTGTTCTTGGCTGCCGTGCATATGAAACAATTACCGAGGCAAGGGTAATATCAGTGGATGCCTAGAACCTAGACCCGCACAATCCTGCCTGTCTATATGTGGACATTGTAATTGCAGGCCCAAGACTGCTCCTCGAGCTCATCTCATATGCATATTTATGGCTGCCTGACTGCCTGGCTGCCTGCCTGCTCGGGCAATGTCATTAGAGAGTCAGAGAGTCTGTTTGTCTGTTTGTCCGTTTGTCAGTTTGCCATTTTGTCAGGTTTGGGGCGAACTTTTTCCCTGCCGCTTGCTCCTGACTGCTTAATAGATAATAATGAGGCAACAGTCGACTGGCTGGCAGGCAGTTGGCCTTGGGGCGCTGTAATTAAGCAGTTAAAGGAGGGGTTCGGTTCGGCTCGGCTCGGTCGCCAGGAATTCTTTCCCACAGTTCGGGGCCCTAGAGTTTTACGAGCATGTGTCCTGTCTTTGATTTGTTTTGATGGCCTTTGCATGGCTTTAATGAATCCTCCGTTCCCCCTCCGCATTCAGCAATCAATCTGTCCGACAGTCAGTGCACTCTTCCCCCGCCAGAGTTGAGGCTAATCACAGACTGGCATTCCTTCCACTAGCTCCACTTTGATCTCTTCTGTTCTGAGTTGCGTTCCGTTCCGTTGCTGTTGCTGGCAAATATATCATAATTTTGTTTGCGCAATTTTAGACAGTGCAAAGCGCAGGCCTGCAGGGAGCAGGAGGATGCCTGGTCTGCATTCAATTATTACACCGCTAGCTGTTATTGATAACAGCGCATTGATTACAGCAATTGCCGAAATAACAGACAAGCCAAAGTCCAACGGCAGATTTCAATGCAGATTGAGACTCTGATTGCTGCAGCAGGAGCCTCAGCCTGACAAGTGATGGATGCATCCATGGCCCGGCCCCAGCAATCAGCAGCGGAGCAGGTGGAGGCAGGAGGAGGCAGTAGGAGCCTCCCAGCGAGCAACAAGTTTTCCACTGCGCATGCGTAACTGTTTATTAATTTGAGTGGTAGCTGGGGAGAGAGCGCAGCTCCACTCTCTCACGCTGCCGTGTCCTGACTCTGACTTTGGTTTCAATTAAGTGCTCGTGGAACGCATCCATGTGGCATTCTAAGCGCTAATTGCTCACCGCCGCCACCGCCATCGCATTGCTGCTGCTGCTGCTGCTGTCTCCAGCTTGTAGTCGATTTGTATCTTCGTATCTCTCTCTCCTCCCACGCCGCATTCGCCTTGGCATTCGCCTAATGATTGGACACTGCAGATAGTGCAGCGGGGAGACTCATTGCTGCAGAATGTTGCGTGTTAGCCGACAGAGGACAGAGCTGGCCAAAAGCCGTAAAATTCAATGGCCCAGTGCTTGCACACACACACAGAGAGGGAGAGGAGACTCGCACACACAAGAGCAGAGGAGACACTGCAGGAATACTCGTACATCATGTGCAAAAGATCAGCGCAAAGCGATAATTATACAAAGTATTAGTTCAAGAGCCGAGCCGAGCTCCGAGCCGAAGCCTGAGTCTGAGTCTGAGTCTGAGCCTGTCTCTGACTTGGCATGACCCAAAGCTCCAGCTGGAGCTGGAGCCATGGACTGTCTGTGGTTGCCATGCGTAAAGGTGCCAGCCGGAGAGTTGATTGAACCCACTGAGGCATTAGAATGGGAGAATACATAGAGATGGGTCTGGGCACAGGGCCTGGGCATGGGCCTCTAGGGTTACACAATTGAAAGACGCTGCTCCCAGGCCGGGTAAGTCATTGCACCTGTGATAGAGATCTGCCTTTAGTTCTCTCTCTCTCTCTCTTCTAATTACCATTCCCTTCGTCTAAATAGTGTCAAAATGAATTCTAACACGCCAACCCAGCTCCCAGTTCCAGTTGCCTGCCTCCAGCGCTGCCTCTAGCGAACCGAAAACATTTTGCACTGGTCAAGCGCTCTGCAGACGGTAGCCGTCTTCGGGTTTTTGTCTTCGGCTTGTGGGTCTCCATCATTGTCTTGTCTTGTCTTGTTAGCGTGCCGGTGCCTTTTAGCTCTCTTAGACAGCGATTAGTGGCCAGCCAGTAGCCAGTTGGGGATTGAATGTGGCGCCAGGCTGAATGTCTAAGTGAGATGCGAAATGCATTTGCCAATTGCCGGAGCATACCACAGAGAGATGGGTTCTTTCCACATCCTACACGTATCATAAGCACTAATTAGCAGAACAACCGAATTGGGTCACAGCGGCTACTAATTGCCATAAATATGAATAAAAGCCGCAAATGTTTTGCCATTTAATTAACATTTTGAACACGTTTTTCGTAGTGGAGCGGGGCAACGTGTTATACAAATCAAAATTAGCATATTCACGGCGAGAAATTGCATAAAATGTCGAACCAAAAATAGACATTCGCCCCGCGACACAGTCCACAATCCACATTGGATCGTTCACATTCACGTTCACGTCCACGACGACGACGACGACAAGTTCAAGTTCAATGACATCGAACAACAATAGGGAAATACTCGTAGCAGCATGCATAATATGAGCTATGATTATGGCATCCACCAGCCACACCAGCAGCAGCCGAAGCACTTTAAGAAACAGATAGAGAGATACAGCGATAGGTGTCTGTGCTGTGCTGTTGTCTTGATGGGAAATCTGTATTATTGTATTACTCAACCTCAGTCAGCTAGCCCAGCCAGCCGGTGTTTTGCTCTACTAAACAGCAGCAAAAGATATTCATTTGCATTTCCCCAAGCAAAAGCAAGAGGCAGAGCAAGAGCGTGGGGGTGGATTGTAAGATTACTGTGTGCAGAGCGCTTCTCTTTTCCTTGCTTTGCCTCTCTTCACGCTGCTGCTCTTTGCGTCTCTTTTCGTTGCTGCTCTTCAAACAGAAATTACAGCAATCATTGAAAACCATTTCATTGTCAAGGTGAAAGGTGGAATGGGGCACTGCACGGCACAGCACCACAGCG
Source organism: Drosophila subobscura (assembly GCF_008121235.1). Classification (NCBI taxonomy): domain Eukaryota; kingdom Metazoa; phylum Arthropoda; class Insecta; order Diptera; family Drosophilidae; genus Drosophila; species Drosophila subobscura. The sequence continues at coordinate 21,050,659 of NC_048533.1, read as the reverse complement.
TCGAGGCGTTAATAGCCAAATTGTGTAATTGCAATTGTAATTCCATTTGGCTTTGGCCGAAAAAGAAACGGCAGAGGCTTGGGCGGCAGCGGCTGCTGTGGTTTCAGCGCGCGCTCTCTTTTTCCCTCTCTCTCTCTCTCTCTCTCTCTCTGTGGCCACACGTTACCGTTACACTTCAAATTGCCTGTGAGTTAACCGCAAGCGTATTTACTTAAATGAAATTAGCCCCCGACCTTGTCGCAGGAAGTTGAGAATTTAATGCTGATACAAATCAAAAGAGAGCTGACTGCCTGCCTTTTGCCTGCCTGCCTTCCTGTTCTCAGTGAATTTCCGCCTCCGATTCTGGTTCACACGCTGCTCCGCAGTTCTAACCATTTAATTGGAGAATCAAGTGCAACGGCAACGCCAACTGGCGGCCCTTTGGCGGTCTCTGGTCAATGGCCTCGCCCCCATACAGACGCGGCACTTTGGCGTGGGCTAAATCAAAAACCAACTAAGTGGCTCGCCGGAACATTTAAGCCAAACAAATGTATATTTTATGAGTGTCTCAAGCTCATGGTCAATTTATCATGCGCAGAGACTGGGACACAGACGCGGCTTCGCGCCAACTCAAAAAAAAATCTGTAAAGCATTTTCTGACAAATTGATGAACGAGTGGGAAAAGGAAGGGAAAGCAAAGGAAAGTTGTCGAGTTTGCCGCTTAGCATAAATGCTTATTTATGGCCAAGAACAGCACAACATCGACTGCCGATTGGGGTTGAAATCGCAGTTGGGAGTTGCACAGTTTGGGAGTCATGGGGCCTGGCCCATCTAATTGTGTCACCGATGAAAGTTTCTCTCCGCCAATCCGTTTGGCCAGTCTCACGTTCGATGGGTGCCGGCTGCTGCCTGCTGCCTGCTGCTTCGTGCGGGCCTGTAACCCGCAAGTTCGTGATCTCTAACTCTGCGTACTTGTTCTCTAAGTGGCTATGAAATTCCTTAGCCACGCAGCCAGCCAACACATCTTCAGCATCGCCAGCAGCATCATGATCATCATTCTATGCTCATCATCCTCATTGCCATATCGGTCAATGGTCAGCGGCTTTGGCCAGTTCTGTTTGCCAAGCAAACAGCTTCAACTGGGAGTTCTACAGCAACTTTTACTCGTACTTCGACTCTGCGACTCCCCGACTGGGCTGGAGTGCAGACAACAATGTACGCCACGTATGGCTATGGCTACGGCTATGGCTATGGCTATTGGCCCCTGGTGTCAGTATGTTTGCATATATAAAATATTTACGATCGCTGGATGGGCAGCAGCTGAAGAGGATGGCGGTAGCCACAACGGCTGTGGGACTGTGGGCCTGTGGGCAGTGCTATCAACACACCTGATAAGCCAAATCCGCCTTGCCACTTGACATTGAACCTGGTCTATGTCTGGCTTTGGCTCTGGCTCTGGCTCTGGGTTCGTGTCTGGGTGTCTGGCTGTCTGCTGGCAAAAATGTTAATTATATGCGCGTGGCTAAGCTGATGACTGGACAACGCTAAATCTTGATTAACGCTGCCACAGCCGATGCTTCAGAGGCATCTTCTCTGGCCTCAGCCCAGGGCCTGATGACGACGCTGATGCCTGATGCTGACGCTGATGACATCAGCCGAGCCATGCAATTAATATGAAACCATAATGATGTGTACCTCAGACACAGAGCCCGAGCCTGGCCAGAAAAGTTCTGCTGGCACGCACAAAACTTTTAAGCCATCGATAGCGCGGCTAGCCAGATAGTTGGCCTGGCCTGGCTAATACAAGCTAATTAGGCACAGCGGCAAGTGAACATCGCTGACTTCCGCAAAATATCTTTAACTTGGGATACCAGTCCCAGTCCCAGTCCCAGTCTATGGCTGGAGCTGGGTCTGAGGCCATAAAGCGGCGATTTATGTGCGCAATAAACAAAAATATTGAAGATCTTTTGGCTCGCTCGGCGGAGTACTAATGCTAATGCCTTTGTAATTGGTTATAAATTAAGAAATCACAAAAACTCGGCAATAAAATATATTTACGAAATGGGAAATGGCAGATGGGCAGTGGGGAGCTAGAAGCTGGCAGCTAGTCAAGGTTCAGTGACCAACGATCGCAGTTGGTGTAGGTGTCAAAGGAATCAGCAAAGAGAGAACGAGAACACCTGTTCCGCCTGATTTGAGTTGTTCTGTGTTCTTTTCGTGGCTTTAATAAGCATGAGAAAAACGAGATGCGAGCTCACGTTCGAAATTGATTGATGAAAACGCCCCATGAAAAGAAGCGAGCCAGCAGGCAGGCAGGCAGGCAGGCAGGCAGCAGCCAAAAGACGGAAGGCAACGACTGAAATGGAAATTGCCAGCTTCAATTCGTGGCTTATAAAATAATGATTATGTGTGTGCTGGCTGAAACCGTGCCAACGCGCCACCGACCTTGAGCTTGAATTCAAACTTGAACTTGAGGCATCCTCTTGGCAGCTAAATTGCACAACTTGCCCGCGGGCCTGCGACTTACGGTTAAATGTTTGGCCAAGCTCTTGGCTGCCAAAATGTTTTCGATAGCTGCTCAAACAAATGGCAAATAAATAGAGGACTTCGCTTGGAATGGATCGCTGCTTTTGTTATGACGCAAATGCCACTTGTTGTGAAGTGTCCATCTCTGCCCGCTGTTAATCATCTTTGGAGTCCAAGTCCGGCTGACATCAAGCGCTTAGTCCCATTGATTTATTGCTGTAGCATAACCAGAACCAGAACCGCGGAAGGGGCACCGTGTAAGCCCAACTGTTGAGTCATGCATTAGCTGCCAGCTCATACGTGTATTTATAATGGAACAATTCAATTACCAGAGCATGCTGAGAGAACTCAAGCCCAGCCGCGGCACACCAAGTTCATCAAACTCAAGTGGTGTCTGCACATTCAATCTTTCAGTTGGGGATTGGGCTCTGGGCTCTTGCTGTCCATTAGGCCGCTTTTTGTTGCCTTGTTAGTGTAACAGATTTGTGACTGTGTGTAATAATCAATAAATAGGTGAGAAAAATGCCCAGCGGGTGCTCCATGGGTACCAGACTCCCCCCTCTCGCAGTCTTCTCCCATTCACAAAAATTCTTTTCCCATTTCCATATGCAGCCACGACACACGGAGCGTAGGTTTTTGGACATGTGTTAATGAAAATTCCAGGAATTGTGAATGCAAGCAGAGTGTCGGAGTGTCGGAGTGTCGGAGTGGTCGCTGCCGAATGTGGGTCAACGAGCCTGACTATTGTCGCCCATCGTTTTGACTAGGCCAAATCAGTCAGCGAGGCTGGACGACACGTTGACGTTGCAGCTGGAGTTGGAGCTGCGGAGAGTCTCGCTTGTTGCCTGTTTATTGAATGCCCATTAAACAATGGCACGCTGGCTCTGGCTCTGGGCTCTATGGGTTCTCTGGTTATGGCCCCCAGGCTGGATGGAGTACTGCTTCTCGCATACATTTTGGTTTTGGCATTTGCTTGTCTTCTGCCGCTGACCGATATTCCCGAGGAGAGCTTGGGTCTCTTTGGGTCTTGCTCTTTTTGGGTTTATTTGCCTTTAAGTTCTGTTTAAACAAGTCGTTAAATTGAACACGCCTAGAGTCGGGCTGTGGAACCGTTAGGCATTGCCTTTTATTGCCTTGGCAAATGTGAAAGTTAACACATTGCGCTCCGGCTCCCCCTCGAGGCAGTTGCAGATGCAGATGCAGACACAAGAGATACAAGATACAGATGCGTCGAGTTAGCTGCTGATGATGGCACAGACCATTAGCACTTGCTTTTAATTATACGAGAGTACGTAGAGCCCGCAGTTATCGGACACTGCCCGCCCGCCAGTCGAAGCGCAGGACAACAATTGAATTTGGGACCCCCTCTGCATCGAAATGGAACTGCTGCTCTTAATTAAATGCAACAGACTTTTGGCCAGTGATGACCCCTGACCCAGGACAAGCGGCAGAAAGATTCGGCAGCTGGCAATTTGTCACAATGGCCTTTAATTGGACGCAATCGGGGGTCAGTTCCCGGAATTGATGGCAAAAATAATCAAAATAGACAAACAAAATAAAGAGCCTTGCAGATGTGTGGATTTGGCATGGGATTGTGGCACTTCCGAGCTACTTAGCTGCAGCTAAGCATAATTTATGTTGACATAATAAACCACTTACCGGCTTGTGTGGGTATCAGCATTATGGCCAGCAGGGCCAGCGTCAGAGACACCAGCGCCTCGAGTCCCAGCGGACTCGAACGTCTTCTTGTCATGGTTGTGGCTGCAAATGGAGAAGAGAGTGGCGGAGAGTTATTGTTAGTACGTGATTGGCAAGGGAAGAGCGCTAGCTGACAGGGTGGAGAATCGCTTAACCCTTAAACAACAATCAAATCGAGCCACAATATGTTCCTTAAACGACAGCCCAGGCACTTCATTAAAAAAGCATGACAAGGCGCATGCCAACCCGCCTCATGCCGCCTCAACTCAACTCTCATCTCGTGTCGTTTCGTTTCGTTTCGTCTCAATTTATTTCCTTTTCTTATTTTCCTTTTTGTGTGTGCTGAAAATTTTCAATGGCTCTTCGGCTTACAAAAGCAATTTACGTGCACAAACAGCAGAAATTTTGGGTGGCGGGTGGCGGGTGGCGGGACTGTTGACATGTGAACCGAATGCCACGAATGCCACCACCACCACCACCATGCAGCATTCACTGCTTGCACCCCTCCTGCATGTCCTGCTCTGGATGTCCTGGCCAGCACTGTCCTGTCCTGCCCGTGTCCTGCTCTGCCCCTGCCCTGCCCTGCCCTGACTGGCTGTTTTTCTTCAATTGTTTGCGGAAATCACTTGTTTGCCGATTTGACAGATGTGCAATTTTCCCTGACATGCTGCCACTGCCGCCTCCCTGGCCCGCGCCCTTCCAGCACTTCCTTCTGCTTGCCGGAAAGGTCAAAAATCGTTCGGCGCAAAACCTGTGCCCCGAAACTTTTCTGTGAAGTTTTTCTGCTTTCTGTGAAGTTGCTGATTGAAAATGTCAGCCGCACGCCAAAGAAAACTTCTCGAAGTTGTCTCCCAACCCCACTGGCTGCTCCTTCCCCCAGATTACAGCCCTGTGGCCAGTGATCCCATCGTTATAATTAGCGGGTGGCAACCGCCACATATCACAGCTTATCGGTTGACAACTAGCCAACTAAAGTGACTCCTGCCACAGTCCTGCTGCCGCTGCCATATATAACCTGGGCTTATGGGGGGGCAGGACCCGTCGACACATACGTTTCATATTTTCATTTATTAGCCAGAGCTTGCTCTCGGCTTTTATTTGCTTTATGTTGCTTTAATCAAGTCCCAGGAGATGCAACACGTGAGTGTGCCCGAGCGATGCCAAATGGCTTTGATGGGGTGGCTTCAGACACCCAAGAGGGTGAGGTGAGGGTGTCGCTATAAGCAGTGGGCTGGGAGGATGGTGGTTGAGTGCGATGTGGGGTTGGGGGTGCTGTTTTTTGTATATGCCTGGGCGTGGTCGTTGGGTGGGGAATTATGCAATTTTATACCTTTCATAAAGCAATAAAAACTTCCACGCCAAAGTACCATGGGACACAAATGGCAAAAGAAAACGTGAATAGATCTTTATATATGGAAACTGATCGATAGATTTGTATTTGTTGAACGATAGTTAGCAGCACTAGCAGCGATAGTTTATCGCTCGATCGATCGACCTATGTTGCCCACTGTAGCAATTGGCATTCCATTTTGGTTACTCTTCTGGGGGGTCATATCGAGCTCTTTCTCTCTCTCCCTCTCTCCTTCGCCACCCCTGCTGCCTTTCTCGTGAAATCCGAGTGGTTTCGGTTACGGCAATGCTCCCCCTCGGGCAGCTGTTTGGATTTACTCGCTAACGAAACAAGCAAATAAAAATCGGCTAATGTTGGGGCTGGGCTGGGGCTGGGGCTGCAGCTGCGGCGAATGAGCAACGCTCGACGCTCATCATAAATGCGCGAATTGTGCTCATTAAAATGCAGGCAAACTGGTGGGGAGAGGGAATGAGAGAGAGAGAGAGAGAGAGAGCGAAAGCCTCAACCTGCGCTGAGCCACGGGAGTCACAAATATCACTGCTGCGTGCTGCTCGGGCAGCAACAGTAACGAGTGAGGTATGCAACACACGAAGCCGCCTCTCGGTCAAGTTGAAAGATTGCTGCGCAGATGCTGAAGATGAGGCTGGAGTTGGGGCTGTGGCTGTGGCCGATGCCTCTGCTGCTACCATCTCATTCGAAGTCGCGGCATGTTGATGACGAGTTGACATGACGAGCGACAATAACAATAATGATAATCTCACAACAGCCAGAAACAAGAGCCAGCAACAACCTGTACAATGAAGATGATGATGATGATAATGGTGATGAAGATGATGATGATGCTGTAAATGCCGCCTGCCTGCTTGGACTGACAACGGAAGCGACACAAACTGGCTATTAGTTGTTGGCCAAAATGGCACTTGTTCTAAAGCTATTAGCAACACACGAACAGGCGAGCGAGCAAGCAACACTGCAACAGCGGGCAACATGTTGCTACCTAGCAACCTGGCAGCCTGGCAGCCTGGCAACTTGTTGCGGTAATTATATTCCACTGTACTCGCCGTGGCTAAATGGCCAGCAATTTTATTCTTTTCAGCCATAGCATAGCATTTTCAGTATTTGGGTTAAGACCAAATAAAGGGGTGGTCAGCAGCCAGCCAGCCAGCCAGCCAGCTGCCATGTGTCTTCTGCTCTCTCTGTGTGTGTGACACAAATTCAATTTGTGAATGAAAAGTAGTAGCCAAAAGTACACACAGACATCAGGCAGCAGGCAGCAGGCAACTACTTTTACCCATTGCAGTACGAGGAGTACTCTCGCATTTGCCCAAAACGAGGCAGGCGCTTGTTACCAGTGTGCCCAAAGAGGGGCGGACACACACACACAAACACACACACATGTGCCAGCAGATATCGGTCATGGGAAATTTGCAAGATTTTGGAAGAAAAGGCAAGGGCAAGGCCTAAGCCATGCATCTTCATCGTCTGCGATGTCTGCGATGTCAGACCCAGTGGAGACCTGGCCTGCTCTGACAATGGCATGGCCCACTGTTGATATGCGTTATGAAAAATGTATTCAGGTCCAGCAGGAGGAGGCAGCGGCGGCTCATGCGTGAAGTGCAGCGGTGGAAGCAGAGGCAAAGGCAGTGGCAAAGGCAGTGGCAATATTTGCATAGCGTGGCCCTGCCTCCTGCCCACAAAGGGTAGGCACTGGACAGGCGAGCGGCTGAGTCTCTGCCCCTGACCCAACTCTGGGGAATATCCATATCCACTGTACATTGTGGGCATGCGTGGAGGCTGCCGCTGCTGCAAGTTGCAAGTTCCCATTTCCCCAGTTGCACAAATTGTGGCCCAGCTGCAGCAGCAGCAGCAGAAGCAGCAGCAGCCGCAGCTCTAATATAAATGTATGGCCCGAGCGGTGGAAACAAACAGAGAGAAAAAATAAGAATTTACATTTCACAAAGGCAGAGACGCAGACGACGACGACGACAGACGACGGCCTCAATGGAGGGTGGGAAAATTTCACATGGGGCAACCCAGCATGGGCAGCATTTTGACAGTCGGGGCACGAGTCGGGGGCACGGCCAGCGGAGAGGGAGCCGAGGAGCAGACGCTTCGTTAGCATATCAAAAGGTGTCTCTTGTCAGAGAGCTATCTTGTGTCGGCTGTCGTGTTTGTGTCTGACTCTGGACTCTAGTTCCAGCTCTGACTCTGACTCCGACTGTTGTCTGTTGTCTGTTCCTTCGCTCTGCTCTGTCTGTTTGCCTTTTGCTTTTGAAATTTGTACCATGACCCACAAATATACTTTGGGGCACGCATCTAACGACGACCCATCGACAAGATCGCAGTCAGAGATCGATAGCAATTTGCAATTTGCAAGCCGAGTCTCAGGCTGCAGCTGAATATCCAACTCTGCAGCTTTAATTGGATTTCTGGCTGGTATCAAATTGACATTTAGCACACAAGCGAAGAGCCCCAGTGGTAGTCCCCGTCCCAGTGCCAGTTCCAATAGCAATCCCAGAACGATCTCCCCATCAGAGTGCTGCTGCTGCTGCTGCCTGACCCCAACCTCACGCGTCCATCTGGGGATCTGCCTGCTCCTCTCTCTACTCTACCCTCTCCCCTGCAGCTTATCGTATTACACTTCTTCGATTGCAATTGCTGCCACTGCTGTTGTTTGGCGTTAATTTGGTTTTGTGTTCTGTTCTGGCTCTGCCATTTCGTTCTTGCCACTGCCACACATTTAACGGTCGTGGCAGCAGCAATTGCAAATTGCATTTCTTTTCTTTTTTCTTTTACTATTTTATGTTTATGGTATTCCTTTTGTCTGGCCAATTGCCTTGTTCTGCACGTCATCCCCATAAATCCGCGAACGAGCGAACGAACAGCCGCGAGGCCCTCACACACATGTGCCTATCGCCCGATCGCGGCAGATCGACCAATCAGCAATCAGCAATCGCCAATCGCCAATGCCCGTTCGGCAATCGCCAATCGCTCGTCTATCGTTCGCATAGTTGTGGCCAATTGGTAGGCCAAATTGTTGCGGTACAGGAAGCCAATTGGCAGGCATATGGCCTCAGGAATGTGCGACCTTTGCCAAGTCCAGGCACCTCACAAATACAATTTTAACAGCATGGAAAAGGTGCTAACTGCCAGGCAGAGATTACGGCTAGATTTCGGTTTAAATTCTCAGCTTAGATCTGCTGATTAGCCGCACATTATTTGAACTCTAATGCACGAGGGTCTAATGCAAATTTTCGGTTGTGAACTCACAATTGAGCGACCTTGTGGCATCATCAGCGGACAGGCGGGCAGCATCATCTCCAGCAAGCCACTTGAGCCACAAATTGGAGGAGTTTGCTTGAAATTAATAAAGCTCACGGTGCTGCTCACGATCTGCAAACATAACGGTGTCTAGTGGCAAATTTAGGCGGCGGCATGCGGCATGCGGCTGGGAGCAGGGAGCAGGCAGAGAGGCAGCAAACAAGCAAACAAACCCGCGCCAAATGTAAACTTCTGTTGGAGACCGACTGAGTCACTTGTCAGCGCTGCGCTACGGCCACTGCCACAGCCACTGCCACTGCGAGTGCCACTGCCATGGAGCCAATGGAGCAACGGCATGCGGAAGCTGCCCAGCACGACTCGAGCTCCAGCTCTTCAGCGTCTGTCTGTGGCAACGCCAACGCCAAGCCAGCAACTGCGACTGCGACTGCGACTGCCATCTCCAGCAGCGGACTCCAAGTGCAACTCGACGGCAATTTGCCATTTTCGCTGTGTGTCGGCCAGGCCAGAACCAGAGCCCAACTCCAACTGCAACACTTGAACTGGATTAGTTGCCTGCCCGCTTTGATTTGTGACAAATCTTGATGATGCTGGCTACCGTGTGCTCGCCTGCAGCATGCAATCTGCTGGCCATATGTGGCAGTGGAAGTGGCTGCTGGCAGTGGCAGTGGCAGTGGCAGCAGCTTGTGGCTGACCCAACACCAGCCGAAGAGCTGCCGCAGATCGTGCGCTGATTTTGTTTCCTATTTTTTTTTTCGCTTTTTTTGTAGCGCTCTTGCCACAAATTTCTCTTTTTCTTGGGGTCAAGTTTGTTGCCAGCCAGAAGAAGCGTTCTGATTTCACTCGCCACTGCTGCAGCTGCCTCTGCCACTGCGGCATGCAACATAGCTGCAACTGCTGACTAATGAGCTTTGGTTTTGGCTTTGATTTTGGCTTAATTCAAAGCAAACATCCCAATTAGGCATTTCGCCTGGAGCCATTACATTTCTGGCTTCACTTTTCAGCTGGCCAGAAGCGGGCGATAGCCAGGTTTTCCCTACGTGATTGTAAATATGAGACACGACCCACTGGCGCTGCATTGGCCCACAAACTTCAGGCGAAACCGAACTTTAATGACGCCTACACGTGTCAGGCGAATAATGTTATACAATGTTTGAAGCGATTTGCAAATTTCAGTCATAAAACAGACACAGAAAAAGAGCAGCAATTGGCAGCAAGGTGGAAGACAGGGAAACATTCAACGAACCGAACTGCAGATACTCTCGGAATGGCAAGGGGAAACTTGATTGATGTTTGTACAACCCGAAAACATGCACTTCCTGCTGGTACACATCATAATTGTGATCAAACATCCAACATATGTACACAAATATGTAAATATGTACACAATTATGTATCAGCTGGAAGCACCTTCTCCAGCGCTAGGCAAACTGGTTCTAATTATGCCAGAGAGCCTGGCCAAAAACAGTTAGCCGAAATAAACATTAAAGCTCTGGCAGCTACGTGATTTGAGCGCAGAATTTCGCTAAAAGTGGATCAATGAGCTTCAGTTTGAGTTTTTGGCGCGGACTGGGGCTGACTGCTGACTCCCAAATCAAATTCCACTGCTGGCCGGTGGGCAGCCATCAATTGAATCTCATTTATATGATTACTCATGTCTATTGTATGTAATTTTTGCAACGAGTTGAGCTGAAGTGTATGCCAAAATGTGTACAAGTATTTTGCTGGGGGATGCTACAACCCAAAGACAGGCATGGGAAATGCCCGGATACGCATTTATTTCGAGCGCTGTGATGTCATGGGATTGTTTTGCTGCTTGCTTCTGCAAGTCAGCATCGATCATCGACAGAGAGATTCTTCTGCTAAGTGACTCATTGGCCAGTCGCAGATAATTACAGAGCCATGGCCAAGCCAGAGCAGGAACTAAACAACCAAAAACTCTGGCCAAAAGTCAACGCAGCGCTCAAACAGCGTCTGGGCTGGGGGCTCATCCTTGGTGCGAGCCCGCTTCGAGGAATTCACTTGACTTGGCCAGTCTAATGCGCTGCCCAACCAGGAAATGCCAATCAATGAGGAATACATGCGTTCCCTGTACCCAGTCCCCAGTCCCTGTGCCTCTGGCAGCAGCATTGATAGAGAGCGGAGTCTCTCTGTGTGTCTCTGTGTGCTGTCTGCTGTCGCTTCGACAAAACAAATAAATTAAAAATTGCATTAAAATGTAGAAAATGAAAAACGTTGCCTTTTCCAGCTGATTTCAGGTGGAGAAGGAGCAGCAGCAGCAGGAGAAGGCTGTGTCTCAGTGTCTCAGCCCAGTCACTGTGCGAGGAGTGGGAGGAGGTAGCAGGAGTTGTGGAGTCGCCGTAGCTGTAGCTGTAGCTGGGCAGGGTTCATGGCATAGCTGTGCTGTCAACTTGAAATCGCACGTTTTTCTACGCGCTACAAAGTCGCGTCGCGATGCCGATCGAGCAGTTGGAGCCCAGGCAGCAGCGCGACAGAGGACAGAGGACAGGCGGACAGCAGGACAGGCGGACAGGCGGACGCCCTGGCGGACAGGGCAAAATGTGCTAAAATATGCGCAAATAGCAAAAGAGAAGCGGCGGCCTAGTCTGGGCCTGGACGTGGGTCTGGCTTGGTCTGGCCTGGTCTGGCCTGGTCTGCGCATAAAGTCATGGCACTCTGCAGCTGCTGAGACTCCAGCGACGACTCCGGCAAACGCCGCCGCATATGAGTGAGTGTTTTAAATCATGCTGCCTGCCAAAGTCATGATTCATATACCGTTAGCTGCTCATTTCCACACAAATAAATCCCAAAAAGCAGAAAGAATCGCAGGCCAAAGTCAGTCCCGGTCTAGGCCCATTCCCACTTGAGAACGGCAACGAACGGCGCCCAGAGCTGCGCCTGCCAACCAATTTCCAAATGCCCATCGCAGGTGCTTTGTCCAAAGTTGATTCCATTAATCAGATGGATGCTACACAGGCTTCAGGCTACAGGCTGTAGACCCGCATAAAAACACTTAATTATGCATAGAGCGGAGCTGGCTGCTTCCTGGCAACGGAATGTGGCTTCAATGAGATATTTACACGTGCACGATGACGATTAAATGGATGCAGCTCCATCATTAAGAGATGAACGTGAGATTTGGCACCGAAATCTCCACAGCTCCTCCATTGAGCGAAGAGCAAATTGTTTGTCGTCAAGCGGCGTCAAGTTTCACTTTTATTTGCTTTTGTTTTTAGTTTTATTTGCTCGGCAAAGGAAAGTGTTCTGCGAGCGAGAAAACAGTTTAAAATGCCAGGCCATGGAAAGTGTTTGTCCGCCGACTTGATAAAACTCATTCATCCAGCTGAAGCCTCCGCAAACATCGTTTGTGGCAGGTTCCAGCTGCTAGCTGGAGTTTGTACTCAACAGTTCTGGGCCTCTGCCCGTTCAGTGCACTTTACACTTTGGCTGTTCCCAGAAATGATACACGAAATGAAATTGAATTTCATGGCTGGTCAACTTGGCTATTACGCGGGCAGAAGACATGCCAGCGGCCACGGGGGGGCAGGCCCATTAAAGCCTAACCAGTTTTTCGGTTCCTATTAAGCGCGGCGGGTTCTTAGAAGCCCCTCCCGCTCACCGCGCACTCCCCCCTCAGTTCGGGTAAGAGTTTCCGCATTATGATGTTCATATAAATAGTTGCCATAACACTCAGCACTCAGCACTCGTCGGCGTTTTCGTATACCTAATTAGAAGCGCCCAGAGCGGGGGCTCTGACACCCCTCGAGAGTGATGGATGGATGAACTGTCGGCGTGTCAGAGGGGGTGGGAGGTGGAAAACTGATTTGGGGGGTAACGAAATTTTCCTGGGGTTTTGTCGGGCACTCATTTTTTGATCTCAAACATTTTTAATTCAATTTATTAGCGTCTGAAAATTGGCTTTAAATTGATTTTGGCTTCCCATTCCCCCACTCACAGCCCCAGGGGGGTGCAGAGTGTGGGTGTGTGTGTGGGGGGGTCTATAAATAAATTGACTGCTCGATATATAGATTTTTCGGCTTGGCATTTTGCAATCTAAATTATGCACAGCGACATTTAAAACACGAATTTCAGCTCTGGCCATCAATTGTGCAGTGGCATTGTTCTGACCTGTCCACGGGCAAATGGCAAAACATTTATTCTGCATTTCAATTTCAATTAAAACTGGCAAAGTTCGCAGCCAGCGGAGAGTGACACGCTGCAAGCGGCAGTGCGGGAGGAGCGCGGTGGCAACTTTAAGCGCAGCTGCGGCAAAAGGGTTGCAAAAAAGCCACGGGGCCAGCAGGGACTGCGACTGGGAGGCTGAGCACTTGAAGGCAATGAAGTCAAGTATGCAAACAATGCAGGAGCGTCGGAATTTCCCCCACCAGCCCATATATGGGGTAGAGAGATGACAAGGATGTGCCGGATAGTCAACCTGTGTCCGTGCCTTTGCCCTCTTCAATAATGAGCGTCCGTGTCGTTGTGCTTGTCTAAGGCAAGGATGCAATGAAAGCTGCTGCCATGCCACGCTTTATTGCCTCATCAGAGCACAAAGCACCTCCGACGACTCGTCTCTGTGTCTGTTGTCAATGTTGTGTCGAGGCACGCACCTTGTTGGCGGCTTGGCGGTTGCACCCCCAGCTCCAGCAGCCGCCACTTGCCAGCTTCCCTTCTGCATAAATTTAAATGTCAACCCCACAGATTCTGCCTCAACTTCTGTTCTGTTTCATTTCGCGACTCAATTTGCTGGCGTTTTTATTGTTGCAGCGTCGAGCGCATTGCATTGCTGAATTATTTATTTATGCAAATTGAAGCAGTTAAGCAGCAGGCAGCAGGGCCAACAAAAAGTGCAGTCGCTGCTGCAATTCGCGTTTGCTGTCTAATTTATTATTGCATACTTTTACGGGCGGACAGCTTGACGTCTGCATTTGTGCAGCCAAACCAGAGAGCGGCTCTGAACCAATTTGGATTTACATACCTGCAACGAGAGAAGGGAAAAGGCAATCGATTAGCCAAACAGTTGAACGCATCACTCATTAACGTATGTCCAAGATCATTAGTTGACAATAGAACACCCGCTTGAATGGCAATTGAAACGTAATGAAGTGTAAATCATGCACAAGCCACACCAAAACACAAAAAACAAGCAGAAAACAAGAGTTGACTGGGTCGGTATGTGGGTCACACAGCGCGACCAAAACAAATATCCAAAATCAAGTTAGACTGGAACACAACACGATTGAAGAACAGCCAAAGAGGAGAGGGAATGTGCGGACTATTAGTTACTCATTACTGCTGAGAGTTACATGTGCTTTGAGTGTCAGAATATACCCAAGTAAATTACGTTTGAGGGGTGCAAAAAACACAAACAAGTACGTCATCAAAGAGCTGCGAAAGGAACACGCTGCGAACACACTCTGGATATGTGTATTAAATGAAACTGATTTATATTTATGCTCATGTTTACACACAGCGCGGCGTGTGACTAACAAAACGCGACGCTGATTAAACACACTTTTAATGAAAGTTTTTGGCATTTTTTGGGAATTTATAATCGGATGTTTCAGCGCATAGAAATCTTTAGCTTTGGGTAGGCCCATAAGCATGATGAGAACACTCCACTCGATCGATTTCCATATCATCATCATCGCCTGCTGCTGCTGCTGCTTCTCAGACATCAATTTCTCGTTCGTTCATTTGCCACATTTCTGCGCTTCGCGTTGTTTAACTGTAGTTCGCTTTATTGCCTACTTATTTACTCTTCAAACAATGGAAATTAATTTCATTCAAGAAACGTAGAAACATCTTTCCCCTCACTCGCATCTTTCTCTCGCTCCGTCTCTGGCCTCAGGCCACAGCGGCCACGAACTTGTTTTTTGTCGGGGGGGAATTTCTTTAGAGTTTTTTTCTTTGCTCGCTGATTTCTTTTGACTATTCAGCTCGTGGAATGGCCAGCGTCAGAGCCGTCGACGACTTTTCGCATATTTTCACACAAAAGAATCTCTCGATATTTTTTCGACTGATCTTTGTCGCTGATACGATCGCGAGGCGCGTAGAAGTGGCCAAAAAACGTTGCTTTGGCTGCTGCCTGGAGGGCAATTGCAGCCACCACTCGAGCACTCTGGCTGAATCGGGCGATTGAATTAATTTATGGGCTTTCCAGTTGGGTCTGCTCTCTGCTGCCTGCTCTCTGCTGCCTGCTGCCAATTTTTGTGGAACCGTTGGCTTAATTGTGTTAGCCCCATAACTGTATTGGCGCTCTGCGGCTAGCCAGCCACAAACACATTAGTTTGGCCGAGCTAATAAGCTGGCAAAAATATGGCAGGGGGGGAGCGAGAATTGGCAGCGAGCAGCGTTGACACCTTGACCGCATTGATGATGGCTGGCTGGCCCTACTCCAGTTTCAATTCCCATTCCGACTTCGAGCTGGCCTTTGCGCTGTTTCAAATTAAATCAAATGATATTTTCTAGACTTTAAGAGCCATAACTAACGCAGCGCACAAAGCTTTGGCCTCAAAATGGACCCTGGCGCGCCCATCCTTTGGGCCCATAAAAGCGCTGCTGGCCTAATGGCTCGTTGCATTAACACTTTTTGGCTCTATCTCTCTGTCCCTGGGCGCTTGGCAAATGCATTTCGCGAGGCCTGATAACAGGCATTGCGCAGGGACAGGTGCGGGCATTGAAATCGATGTCGCTGGACCATTAGCTCTCCATTGGTTCTGCGCTGCACACTTTTTCTTTCTATCGTCTGACACTTTCTTTGGCTATTGAACTCGAAAGCCTCTATCTGTGTGGCAAACCAGATCGGCGCCCCGAAACCGAAGACGGAGGCAGCAACAGCAGCAACAACAATTTGGGTTAGAGAAATTTGCGCCCCACGACACACTTTAAGCCCGCGAGTCGAGCGGCGTCGCAGCAGCAGCCAGTTCTTGTGGCATGTTCCCCCCTGCCCCCCTTGGTTCTAGACCACGATTTAACCTTGGCGCTGTTTGGGCGTAATGCGAGACAAGTGTCGTTTGGTCGCTTTGGTCGCTGGGCTGCCTCGCTCGTAATGGGCTTAGATGCGCTTACTTTCTTTATGGCCAGAGCAGACACAACTACAACGCTAATGCCGCACATAAACCGATTTACTCAATTAAACTTTAAAAATACAAAAAGACTCGCGAACCGGGCGCAGGGATGATGTTTAGTTTTGGCGCTGTCTCAAGTAGCTTTTTGGCGGGGAAACACTTGGCCCAAGGCAAACTTTTTGCTTGGGGTTTTAGCTGCATTTGCTGGCTGGCCAAATGGATGCTGAATCACTGATCCAGCACATGTTAAAATTTGTTAGATAAACACCCAGCAGGCTTGCCAAAAATGTTTCCAATTAGTTTTTGGGGCGAATCTTCTGCAGGCACTCTCCCACTCGTAAATGCAGATCCATGGCAACAGGCTAAGTGTGTTATGAGCGCACAAACACATGGCCCTAATCGGATTAACTGATAGTCGAGTGTGGCAGTGGCAGTGGCAGTGGCAGCATTGGAGTGCCTCTGCCGGATGTCAGTTGCATGACCCACCCGTCGCCCTGCCTCATTAGGCTTTCGCACAGCTTTTCACTCAATTAGCGCGGCATATCATTTGCATAATGTTGGGGACTCTAATTAGATTATGGGATGCGAGGGCTGAGCCTCTCTTTTCTCGTTGCTAACGGCACCAAATGTTGGCCCAACAATGAGACATTAGCCCGACAGCCCGTCATTATGTAATTTGTCAGTTTCCCAGTGCCAGAATATCTGCAGGGCTGGCTCCTGTCTGTGCTCTGATCCGCGCTCTGATGTCAGCGCTCAGGTGTGTCCGGATCCGCATCATAACTTAAAATAGTAGCAAGAAAAAGCCTCATGCCAGCCAATTAAATATTTTAAAGACTTTTTTCAGTTGCTTTAATCTTTCTTTCTAGAAGACCAAAAATTATAATAAATTAACATAAAGCTAAAGAACATTTTTGCGTGCTGGCCTCGCTTGCAGTGGCTTTTAATTGTTATGATAATTCGCCGGCAGAGCCAGAGGAGCCACCGAGGAGGCTCACAAAGAAAGGTCCCAAAGCAGCGAACATTCCCAGCCGAAACTCGAATGAAATAAATTCGAATTTGATATTGAAAGTGACTATAGAAAGTCGGGAATGTTCTGCCCAAGCGCATGTACTCGGTTCATCAAACTTCTGCACAGCTTTTGGCATTAATCATACGCAGAGTTGGGCCCACCGATAAGCTTTTAAGACTTTAAAACTTCTTTCTGCTTTGACTAAGTTTTTGCGGCAACAAAACGTTGCAAAGTTTCTGCCGGAAGTGCGGATGGTTAAGCCAAATGCCAGCTTCAATTCCTATTCAATTCCCAACCGCAGAGGCAGAGGCAGGGGCAGAGGCAGGGGCAGCAACCGCACACCTTAAAGTGCCTAAAGACGAGGCATTTATGTCATTATTGACATTGCTTTTCCGGCCAGAGCCCCAAGTCGGAGACATTTCAGGCATTTTTAATTAAAATGCTGCAGCAGATGTGAAATGCCAGAAAAAATGCTGAAACCACAGAAACCAAAAAATGCTCAAGGGGGATTCAGCAGGGGAAAAGGGGCTTAGCCCTGCTTTGGGGTTGTGTGTTAGATGTGTGTGGGATTGGGATTGTGGGTTGACCGCAACTAAAACTAAACTCTGTATCGGCTACGCTTCCTGTTGGTCTCATCAATAAATCCGTTGCCATTTTCCTGCTGGCGCCGCTGCAGACGGAAATTCTGTCAGAAATGTTGTTCGGACTGAAATTGTCTATAAATCACACTATTTCCGTTCATGGCCAAGGGACAGTTTACCCGACACACAAAAAATGTCAACCAAAACCAAACACCTGCTGCTGCTGTGCAGTCTCTGTCCAGTCTCTGGCCATGGCCCTTCAATGTCAGGGCTGGCTGCCCCTCACTCCGGGCTGTCTCTCCGGTCTGGCCCGCTGCCAATGAAATCTCTGGCAAACCAAATAACACTCAAAGTCAGGTTGAAAATGTTTGAGGGGCAGACGGGGACAGACGTTCGTTCGGTCACATATTGCGGCAGAGTTTTATTTGCATTTTTTATTGGGCCCCAGGTCCAACACAGGACTCTACCGCACAGGACCATCGTGTAACAACTATAAATATATCGCTTTGAGGCACTTTCTGTGGGTGATGCTGGGTGGGCCGGCCGGGCCAGTAGTTTGTATTATTTATGGCTAACTAAAAGCTTTTTCATTCGGGCCATTTTCGTTTTTACGAGTTTTGACAAATGTCGACGCAGAGCGGCCGCTCGGTCGGTTCTCCTCTTTAAGGATTTCCCCAACAGCTGCTGTGGGCATAAATTCTAATTATGGTTTTTGTAGTTCTTTGGGCAAGGACCAGGAACGAGGCTCGAGAGCGCGGAATGGAATGGCCTTTCATAAATTAAAACACAGGCGAAAAACTATTTTCACAATGCAAATAGCCAAAGGCTGCAGCTGTAGACGGCGTCGCAGACTGCTGCGGCGCGTGGCATTTACGCCTGAGCGTGGCCCGTTAGTTGTGCAACCAGCCGGGGAGCCAGCCATTTGTGAATGAATGAATGAGCCAGCGAATGAATGGTTGCAATTTGCAGCAGCAGCCGACGTGGAGCAGCAACCAAACACTCTTTTTTGTATACACTTTCAGAGGGTCTTTGCTGTCTTTTCTGCCACAAAATGCCATCGTTGGTTCAGCAAATCTTTCCGCAAAAATCTCTATAAAAATGCTCCATTTGTGCAGAGTATCTACGTGTACGGTTTTCCCCGCTCCTACTGCAATTTCTTGTTTATGAATGAATAACTTTGAGGCCGTTTTAACGCCTGGCTGGCTGGGCTCCTGCTTTAATTTGGCTGTAAGCAAATTAATTTTCATTAATTGGCTGCCGTAAAGCTTAAAGCGGCTTATGCAGGCAAAAGTCACTGCAGTTTCCCATCACCCTCCTCAGCTCACAGCTCTCAGCTCTCTCCCCTTTTGCCCACGGAAATGGAGGTCTGGTTTTTGCCCTAGAAAGAGTTGTCCACTGCCCACTGGCGTGAGAGTTGCAAACGAGTCAAGGGAAATGAATAATTATTGAATCAAGTTCAGACAATTGCGCAACAAGCCTCACACACATGTGCATATACCCGAGTTTAAATGATCCGCAAATGAATTATCATTACCCCTAACGATGCCTCCCATTGGGTTGCTGTTAGTCACAGCCACAGTATGAATATTTCTAGAAATTATCTTTGGAAATGTTCTTGCCAGAAATGGGAATTTGTGCACAAATGGGAAATGCATTTCACAGACTTTTGAAATTTAAACAAAAATAATTTGAAGCTTAATCTGAAGTATACTGAAGAATACTGGAAAATATTTGCATCTACTTTAAGTTTGCATATTTTTTGTGGTTTTTGTTTAATATAATTAAAATTAAAATTTTTTTTCAGGTATAAGTTTTGCTTGGATATATTTATCAAATTTTTTTGTTATCTTTTACTATACAATTTTTGCATTAATTCTGATTTTTTAAATTTTGTTAAAAATTTGTTTTAATTTATTTTTTAATTTCTAATTGATTATAGGCTAATTTTTTGTATTTAGTATGTCTAAGTTTTATTTATTTTAAGAAAAAAACAGTCTGTTCTTAAAAAAATTTGTTTAAAAACTCTAAAACTTTGAAAAAATTCTTTTCAAAAAAAAATATTCCTCTATCACAAAAAATCGCAACACAATCGAGCAAAACTTGTAATTTGATTTGCAAAAAAACTTTCTAGACTGTCCCCCTCCAAGGACCCTTTTGAGATCCACTTTGGCAAAAAACTCACCTTTTTTCACTCAATTAACAGCACGAATGAACAAATCTTTCGTTTTAGAACTCTGCGGAGATTCTATGTGTGTGGTGCACTGGTAGCCACTGCGGTGTACTGGCGGTTTGTATCTTTGCGTTTGTATCTTTGGGTTTCGTTTTGCAGTCCTTGCACAGTTATCAGATCCTTGTTGCTGGCTCTTTTTACACGTTGCACAACATTTCGCGCACTTTATTTTGTCGTATTCTCTGTGTTAGTGTGTTTTGTTCACTTTTCGATTTTTTGTATTGTTAACAATTATTTTGGGAATAATCCACTGTGTTCGTTGGCTTGCTTTTTGGGGGTAAAAAGGCAAAAGAGATTTTACAAGAAGATTCTGCTGGTGCTTTTGTGGCTGGTGCGGCTGCTGCTGCTGTGGTACCAACTGGGGGTTCTGTTGGCCGTTCGGTTGGCTGGTTGGGGGGCACCACCAAGATACAACCGCTTCATAAAATTCAAAGAGACTCGGAGCTATTGGGTTCGCGGTGCTTATTTATATAGCCTACGTCGTGCGGCGATTTGGAGAAAATCAAACGAACGAAGCGAGCAGCAGCGCAGCAGCAGCAGCACACCAGCACACCAGCAGCAGCGCAGCAACAGCAGCAGCAGCAGCAGCAGCAGCGCAGCAACAGCAGCAATAGCAGCAGCGAACGTAGAGACAGAGAGAGCGCAAAGAACCTCTCACAAGCACACGCACACACACGCTGAGAGAGAGCGTGCACTCACTCTCCAACACTCACACTGGCACACACTCAAATGCTCATCATTTGGATCTCGCGACGCTGACGCTGCAAAGAGAGCAAAGCGCCAAGCCAAGCCGGCTTTGGCGACGACGGCAACGCCGACAGCGACAGCAGCAGCGACTGCGACGCCACCATGTAACTTTGGCCAACAACTCGCCGCTCATCTCTCAGACGAAGACGACGTCAGCGTCGGCAAGTTCTTGGTCTTCGCCTTCGGACTCTTCGGCTTGCTCTTGCTCTTGGTCTCGTGGTCGTGGTCGTGGTCTTTGCCATGGCCACAAAGAAGAATTCGCGCGGCTCATAATGATGTTTGGCGGGGGGATACATGGAACATGATGATGATGATGATGATGACGATGATGATGACTGCGATGCTGTGGCAAGAGCATCTTCTTTTGGCCACAAGTCAGTCAGTCAGTTGGCCATCAAGCGGCGCTTTGCGGTCGCAGCTGAAGCTGTAGAAGAGCTGTTGGTGCTGCCTGCTAACTTTACAATACAAATTCATGTACAGGTGTTGGGGCTACAGCGCCGCTTCTAATTAAACAACGCTCATTGTTGCCAAACTCCCAGAGACTCGCTCCGCACGCACTCGACAAACTACGACAAATAAGGCATGAAGATGGTTAACCGGTTTTTGGCCCAATGTCCATGTCCATTACCCTCGGATGCGGACTTGGACTCGGACTTGGACTTGGGCTATGGGTGTACTATGCGTGCGTGACGCTAGAACCCCCTCTCCGGGGCTGATTATTGACCTTTCTTATAATTAAACAAAAATCCCTCCAGCGTCTTTTCCTTTGTTAATTGTTTTGGCTTTTTGTGCGAAATTCTCTTGTTTGATTCCAATTAATTATTTAATTACGCCAGAAGTTGGCAATTTCGCACTTGGCTTTGTCTCTGATTCCCACTCCCGATGCCGACTCAAACTCCTTTTTGGCCATAGAAGTCGCGCGCGCGCTCTCCTCACTCACTCACTCACTTCTCTTTCACTTGGGCTCAGGCCGCAACACGGGATTCAAATGGGATTTCAATGCCGCAGAGCTTGCTGGTGGGGCACGTCCATTACACGACGCGCACGTTTCGCTAATGAACTGAACATTTCCGCTTTGACGGCATCCTTTGGATAGCTGCTGCCTGCTGCCTGCTGGCTGCTGGCTGCTGCTCCTTTCGGTTTCAAACAGCATCGGTGGAGGCTGCACTGCGCCGGCGCGTGTCGAACATTTGAGCGTGAAATTTGTCGCATTGCCAGCAGTAAAGAAAGAAGCAAAGAAACAAAAACCCACCCGCTCCCAGCTTCCACTGCCCAGTCCACAGTACCATACTCAATCCCTGTCCCTGTCCCAATACCCAATGCCCATTCCCATTCCCAGTTCTCAATCCGAATGGCAATCCCAGCAATTGCCGGCTACGTGTTGCCGGCATTTGTCGCTGTTGCTCTGCTTCTGCTGCTGTTCTGCCGCCGCCGCCGCCTCTGTCTCTCGTTGTCGTGAAATATTTTTTGGCATTTTTCGCTTTATACGTGCAAATTTTATGGCAACAATTGGTGCGAAATGCCGGACATGCAAAGAGCGCGAACGACACTGGCAGGCAGCCCGAGGATGGGGCACATTCTGTGGGTGGTTTGGGACAATTGAGTTGCCGAGTTGCCGGGTTGCCGGGTTGCCGGTACAGGGTGCAGCAGACAGTGGAGTGAGCAGAAGTTGACAAAAGGTCCTCAAGGGCAAACGCGAAACTGGCTTGTCGCTTTCTTATTGCAAATTTACCGAACGAGCTGAATGAGTGTTGCAGAAATTTCCGCACCGCAAGCGGGATTTTTCGTTCTGATTGTGATTCATATTTAAAATTAACTGAATTAAGCATAAAGAGAAGACCACAGGCTTAATTACTTTTCCAGGGAATGCTTTTTGAGAAGACGTCAAAGAGTTCTTCCCTTTTGGAGGCAACACTTTTTGGAGCTCTCACCCTGTTGCAACTGCCACTAGCCCAACCACAGAGACAACCCTCGCTAAGTGCCATCCATCACAGCAACAGAGCAGGATCAAAAGCAGCAGCAGCAGCAGCCAAAACCAACAACCGAAAACCAGAACCAGGACAAGCAGGGCAAATGCTTGAGTAAATAAATAGCCAGCGACAGTTGCGCTTTGGCCGTGAGCAAGTGAATCGTTGGAGGCAAATGCCAAGCGACAATGTCGAGTGATTTCCATTGTGTGATGTGACAGGTGTCACCGTCGCGTGGACAAGGACAACACAACGAGCAGAACAGGAGTAAAACCAAGACTGGTCCACGGCCAAGACGAGTGGCTGCGAGGAGTCAAAGTCGGAGCAGAGGCCTCATGACCAATTAGCCTTGTTAGCGGGATAAACTGTGGGCATTGGGCCATGCCAGCACTAACGGTAAGAGTCAGCAGGCGACATACATGTCTGTCTGCCCCCCCTTCCTGCCTCTGTGCGTGTGTCTGTGGCAACAATGCCAGAAGAAATGACAGTCCACGCACGCCTCAGTTCAATTGATTTAACATGAAAGTGTAGCCTGGATAAATTGTTTCCCAGAAAATGTTTAACTTTGGCATCGACATCGAGCCAATTGCTGGACTCCACATCGCAGTCATCAAAGTTTTATGCTAGGGCTGGGACTCCATCCAGTTCCCCCCCGTATCACTATTTTGTAGCTCGCAGATACAGATATTTGCAGCCGTATCTGGCCGTAACGAATTGCGTCTGTTTCGCTTGTTGTTTGCCAACAGCAACAACAACAAAGAAGGCGGATAGATATAAAGTATTTTTGGCCATCGTTCTGTGCATATCTGTGCCCCTTGTTGTTGAGTTTCTGGTGCCCTTTTTGCAACCCTCGAGATACGCCGAGGGCCATGCCGTCGCGAGGGTGATGACTGATGATGCTGTCGCGTCTACAATATTTTCTGTCTCGGTCTCCGTCTCCGTCTCCGTCTTGGTCTTGGCTTCGCTCTTGCTCCTGGCCGCGTCCTGGCGTCTGCAACTTTTTCTTGTTGTCTACTTTTCGGGCGCTTTAAAAGTTCATTTGCACGGTCTCCACTCCCGCCACTCCACTCTCTCCTGTGTCTGCCCAGCGATTCATTCTCTTTGCAAATTAAATAATAGGCTTATGGTGGCTTAGTGTCGCAATTGTTGTTGCTGCCTCTTGCCGGTGTCTCGTTTAGCATGCCATAAAGGCAAACATTTTTAATAATATTTATTGCCAGGCCATTCATGTGTCTTTAATGTGCCCCAGACAAGAACGCAGCTCGTGCATAACAAAGAGGCTTGTCATTGTTGTTGTTCGAGTTGTTTTTGTGGCTGCTGCTGGGAGTCTTGTGCTGTGTCGTGTTGCCCCCCAAACCACGCTTCATCTAACTCTGGCCTACGCCAACTGCATTGCTTATGAGCGCCTCCATCTAGCGCCTATGCGAATTCAATCAAGTCATCAGCCGCCTGACCCTCGCCCCGACCCAGACCAGACCCGGAGGACCAGGCTAGACACAGTTCAGGCCAGACCAACCAGAGCTGCCCTCTTGAACATTTCGTGATTTAGATCGTCCAAAAAGTACAAAAAAGTTAGGGGCAAGGGAGTGTTTTTTGTTTAGAAAACAATTTAGAATAAAATATTTATTGTTTCTGGGGAGCGTATGCTTAACGTACTCCAGTCCAGTGTTTCTCTCGGGAATCCTGATGCTCCTGCCCTTAGTTTTAATGCGCTGAAAACTCTAAAAATGGAGGCCATGCGTGGCAGCTGAAAATTAAGTTCCTAAGAATTGAATTCTTCTGTTGCAGAACTTTTCTTAACCAAAGAAAATATTTCCATCGTTTTAAGCAGCTTCTTGCATTTTAATATCAATTTTCAGATGTTTTCTTCTCCCAAAAATCAGCTCTAGAAATCCACAGAAATGTCTAATAATTATGAAAATGTTTACATCCAATTGTGTTTAATTTTCTTCCCTATTTTGCTCACGTGATCGTCTCATGTCCAGCCGCTGTCCAATCACTAACAGTTATGCTTGGCTTTGGAGCTGCCTTTCCCATGCTCAAGGAACACATAATGAACCATTCATGAATCATTCCGTCTATGGAAAATCAAACGATATTTTCCAACAATGATTTCTGCGTTTTCGCACACGTTTTGGCGCCGCCATTTGTTGTTGGCGCCTCGAATGTGCCACGAATTAGCAAGAGCGATCGGATAAGCAAATTACAAATTACAATTTGCAACTGCAACAGCAGCAACAGTGGCAACCAGTAACAACAATTGTCGGGCAATGCTGGCTGCATATGGAATGAGCCGAGGCATACAGAGACTTGGGGTTTAATGAATGACTGCGGTAGATGTAGTTCTGTTCTATTCAGTTTAGTTTTGCTTTAAAGGACTTGGCCCTGAATGCGGCGCCAGGAAAAAAGTTCTCCTCCTGCTGCTGCTGCTGCTGCTGCTGCTCATGCATATGCAGGGCCATATATCATTCCGCGTTGGTGCTCATTCTTATATGCATATGCAAATGTGCCTGACGGGCATTTGTCACACACAGAAGGAAAACCAGCGCTGTGCAGCTGGAGCTGCACCACGCCTTGCCCTGCAAATCACAGTTTTAAGTGCCACGATTTGAGTGTAGTTTAAACAAATTAAACAAGCCGTTTTATGGAGCATAAACTCGAGAGAACTGCCGCCAACAGCGACCACAAAAAATTAGCATCTTTGATTTTCACAGCACAAAGATACACAAATACATAAATACATACATTCGTACATTTTTACATACATTTTTACATACATTTGTACATATGTGTGTGTATCTTTTGGTGTCTTTGGTCCATCTTGACCCAATTAATTTGGGTGAGTAACTCATAAAAACGACATGCGATTGCTTATCAGCCATGGCACAGACCACGACGACGACGACGACCCTTTTGGTATTTGCTTTCTCTCTGGCCAAGTCGAACCCCAAACCAATCTGCTGGATGTTGGCATTAAAATCACTAGAGATACATACAGAGAGACACATATAATTGCAGCTGGGCATCTTCTGCTCCACTCTCCAATTGTAGTTTGTTTGATTTGCTCACTTGACGCGTAATAAGCTTTTGGTCGTTATTTGCACAGTGGGTGTGTGGGATGATGATGGTGGGGCATACGGATTGGATTTGGGAGGGTTGACAAGTAGAACAATCAGAGCTAAAACTGCGGAAATTGCTAGAATAAATAGAAGAAAACGAAGCGCAAGAGCGACAAACACAAACACAAACGACTGGCGATGGTATCGCTTCGGCTTTATTTGATAATCTTTAATAATATTCTCACGCTCTTTATACGGCTCGTTGACTCCCCAGTTTCCCCAGCGGTAATGGGCCAGGCCAGCGAGGTGTTGAAGCAAAAACAGACCATCAAAAAATAATAGCAATAAATAATAAAAAGAACGCGCGAAAAAAAACGCGCGAGAAACGCGCGTTTGTGGCACGTTTTTAGCAGCGTGGCAGGAGGCTGAAATTGTGTAATGAAAGCGCCACCAGCAATACAACAATTACACTGCGCCACACGCTTGGGGGTCAAATGCAAATTGCAACATGTCTGAATCCATGACAGCTGCTGGCTTTTGTGGCTGGATTTGTTTCTTTTCAGGGTCAAGTTTGGGGACTCGAATCTCTTTCAAATTAAAATGGAAATCAAACCAAAAATCAACTCCAATCCGAACGGAAAGGGCCAACCGCGCAGCAACTGTAAACAGTTGGCTTTTGTGCCACTTTTTGTTGGCTCTAATGATTGATGATCGTCGCGTGTCTTGCACCGGACAATGGATCTGTGGATTGTCCCCTTTCGATTTCGACGCATTTCGCCTAACGGCCAGGCGTTTTATTTTCTTTTGTACAAACATTCAGCTTATTGTTAAACAATTTAACACATTTTTGAGGTGTATTTTTATGCTTGGCACCCTCTGGCAACTATTTGCCTAACAATTAGAAGTTATTTAGCCAATTCATTGTCTATTTTTTCTCTCTCTTTTTTGGATACTGCAGTCGCATGAATTTTAATTTTATGCAAACATTTGTCAAAGGCCAACAAACAAACTTCCCCTCCACGTTTAGGCCAAGACAAGTTCGTGTTCGAATCTAAATTGGCATTAATAATTGGCAGCAAACGTTTTGTGTGCATTTTGCATGCTAAAAATGTACTCAAGGTCGCCACGCACTCGCATAATTATGATCAGTGGCTGCTCCCTCCGGCCAGTCCCGCCATTTCCCGTCTCATTTGTCATTTCCTTAAACCCAATCCTTAATCAAGCTGCAGAGTTCATTAAATTTGCATTAATTTTGTCAGCAAACGGAGTCAAGCAAATATAATTTACAGCGCAATTTTCACGTTAAAGCCAACGAGCAGAGAGAGAGAGAGAGGAGCGGCCGCTGTGGACGCTCGACAAATATGTGTGCAGACAGAAATTGACAGTTTGCCAAAGGAAAAAAAATATGAAAAAGTTATCAGAACCGAGCTCTCAGGGATGCAGCAAAAAACGGAATCAATTTTCACACAAAAATGCGCAGCGGGAGAGGCTGCTCGGCGAATGCTCTACAAAAGTGCTGCGAATAAATGTTGTAAAATGAAGCAATGACTCAGGAGTATTGGCACTTCCCACCAACTCTTGAGTACATTTAAGATGCAAATAAGTTATGAGCAAAAGTCAAAGCTGTGGCCCGGGTAATCCCACTTAAGATGACTTTTCGAATGTCCGCCATGATTGGGAGGGAGGCAGCTCCCTTTCGGCTCTTCGTAGCTTAAGTGTTAACTAAAGGAGTTTTTTGCAGCCATCATGCTGCGCATGTAATCTCCATTAGCGACAATGACCTATTCGAAATGTATTTGCCATAATTATGTGCCGCTTAGAGGCCCTTGAACAAAGGCAATCTTATGAAATGGGACTCAAAAAATGTTACAATAGTTAATTGGGCGTGTTAAATGTTTTGACATTTTGCTTAAATACTTGTAAGTCTGGTGGGATTATTTGTGTGTGCTCTTGGGCTACATTTTGAGAGCAAAAGTTGCCAGTTCTGGCACATGAAGCGCCTTCAATCCGGCCTAAGTTTTGCTGTTCAAAATGTAAAATAGCCACAAGCCCTCAACCTTACGCCCTGCGGCATTAAGAACTAGAAACAATAAATACAAGAGGTCACACTGTCTGCGGCAAATGGCTGGCCCAAGCCGGCAGGCCCTGGCTCAGGAGCACGTCTGGCGAGGCAGCACCAAAAAGCAAACACCCCAACAGACACACACACACACGGATAGCAGGAGCAGCAGCAGCTTCGAACAATAATCATCGCACTCTCTCAAACAAAATCGCAACAGCACATCGACAAACAAATAAATTCAAACAATGTGCCGAACGAATGAAAATGTGAAGCATAAATATTTGCCAAAGAGTTCAGAGCAGAGTCGCAGGAGCCACAGCTGAGCTTCGCTGGCAGCGCGACAGGCACGCACATAACGAACTCAGATTGCGCATACGCCCTGTTTGCCGCACACATATTTACGCATGAAACATATCGCCCGTGATGAGCACAAGCAGCACAAGGGCCAGGCCATGGAGCATCATTCATATTTCCAGCCTCAGCCCAAAAACGGTTTCGATGTCGCGACTGGTCGGGCAGTCAGGGGACGAACATCATCATCAAGACTGCAGGAGCAGAGGGTGGCAGCAGCAGGGGAGCAGCAGAGGGGGAGTGGCAGAAAAATCCCCCCAAACGATTTTCATGTCAACGCAGGCGGGAATTGAATTTCGCGCCAAATGACTGGCGGGCAATTTTTCAACTGCTTCATTTTGGGCCATGCCACAACAGAGGCAGTCGCTGCCTTCCCATAGCTATCAGGAGATAGCATACATATATGTACGAATGTATGTAATATGTATACATAAATGTACGTACATATATACATTCCCAAACTGCATACACGGCTGTGCGTCTGTCTGCGTTTGCTCTCGCGCTCTCTTGTCTGAGCAACTTACATTTAATGTTGAACATTTTTGGCTTTTTCGGTGTTCACAGTCTGACGCGCCTCAAAAGCCAACCAAGGCAGAGCCAGAGCCAGGCGCACACACTTCACTTCACTTTACTTGGTTCGCTGGTTGGCTCGGCTCTTTCCCATTAACAATTTTGGGGCTGGCTAGGATCTGTCTGCTGCTTAAGTGCGTCTCGCCGTGCGCTGCCTTTGACAGCTTTTGTTGGCTTGATTTTTGGCGCGGCTTTAAATCTGCCGACGCTGTCGCTGCCTCTGCCTCTGTCGCTGTCTCTGTCGCTGACTTATGATGCGCTGAGACCTGAGAGCCTGTACCTGCTCCTGGCCATCTAGAGTGTAGAACTTTAATTGAAATTTCGCTGGTGATGGCGACAAGTTGATTTTCCACTTGGCCAGCAGCAGCAGCCAGCCCACTGGAGCAGCGAAACGAATTGGACATTAAACGCTACCGTTGGCCAAATTGCCAACAGGCAAACAGCTTGTGCAATTGGCGTTAACAAGCGCATTAGATTTGTTGGCCATGCCAGGCAGCAGCCAGCCAGCCAGCATCCTCATGCCCAAGTCCAAGTCCAAGTCCAACTTCAAGGCAGTCCGTCAGTCAGTCAGTCAGTCAGTCAGTGGCCAATTTGGCAAGGCTGTTTGGGGAATTGGCCTGGGCTGCCGCGTCTTAACCAACTGCCAGTGCAATTTGCTTGCTGTTTGTCAAGAACGTGTCCATGGCCATGACCAGAGCGTGGAGTAGTTGCAGCAGTTGGGCGTCGGGCTGCACGTCTCTGGGTGTTTTTGTATTGCTCATACGAAGTGTGGCCCAGGAAATGCTTGCTCTCGAATATGTTGACTGTTGCTCTGTCTGATATTTATAACAAGGAACACACAAAACCCGGCAAAAACAACGCACAACAAAGTGGCAAGAGCAAGAGCAAAGGCAAAGGCAAACAAAAACTGCGCTTCAACACGCACAGAGTGGACTCCTACCCGATCTTCCTTCTGCCCCATTGCGTGCTCTGCGACTGCTGCAACTTCAGTCTGTTTGTAGTTTGCAAATTGTAACTAGATACAATTTGTAGCGTGGCTTTGTTCGCTCTCTGCTGTGTGCTGACTTATTGCAGGAAGGAAAACAGCAACAACAACAACAACAGCAACAAAAAATCATAGAAAAACCGCTGCCTGCCTGCCCGCCTGCCTGCCGGGCAACTCAATGCAGACGACGCGTCGTTTGTGCCACAGTCGCAGTTGCAGTTTGCCAGCGAATTGTTGGATTGCTGCTTGCACCCAAAGTGCGTACTCGTATGTCTGGTTATGCGCAGTATTTGTGGGCAGCGGCAAGGGGTATATGGGCACTGAGGCAAAGGCTTTAAGAAGGTTTTGTTTGGCTCTCAAATTTGACCAGAAAGTTGACTAATTTTAATTCTTTTCTCAATCAAAATTCATGCAAAAATGTTACCCAAAACACTCGCCAAATGTTTGTTTCTTTATCTTTTATTATAGTTAATTTTCTATTGATTTGTGCTCCCAAAGATCCTGTTTACAGGGCATCCCCTGCGTCCATGTCTTACTCTCCCTCCGCTTGCAACTTGTTTTGGCTGTGGTTCTTGTTGCAGTTTGCTGCCTTCCTGCCACGCTCGACTGCCCCACCACACTGTGATTTGTTGCATTTCTAATGCGACTGCCGCCTCACTTGCTCGTGTGCCCGCCCCAATGTTGCTTTGCCCGCCGCCTGCACTTGTCTCTGCCTGCGATGTGTTTGTGTTTGCTCTGTTCCTCTGGTGCTCCCCCTGCCTGGGCCAATTTCCATTCTCGTGTTTGGAACTTACTTACGTTGGTTTTTCAATTTTAAGCAGAACGCATCCAGTGCGACTCGCAGTGGGGATGGGGGCCAGAGGTTTCAATTACCCCACGGGCATGGCAGAAGGGCAGCAGTTGGAGTCTCAGTCAGGCCAGAAGTATCTTGGGAACTGGCAGAACGAATCTCTTGATGGGTTATCTGCATGTTAGTGGTAAACTAGCCGCCGGTTATGAACAAACTAACGTTAGAATATGCACACAGG
The DNA here is from genome assembly GCF_008121235.1 of Drosophila subobscura. Lineage (NCBI taxonomy): Eukaryota > Metazoa > Arthropoda > Insecta > Diptera > Drosophilidae > Drosophila > Drosophila subobscura. The sequence continues at coordinate 21,020,167 of NC_048533.1, read as the reverse complement.
AACTTGCCAGCGATTAATCCCTAAACTCAAAGAACTCTCAGCAGGTCCAAGGGTCACCGAGAGAGAGAGAGCGAGAGCGAGAGAGTTATTGCTATGATCGATCGCCTGCGGTGCATGAGCTGAGTTCAGGCATTGATTAATCCAAACCCTAATAGATGCAAATTAGCGACAAATCATCTGCAGATTGCTGCCCCGTCAATTAGCCCCCACTGAATGCCATCCAATTTGCAATTCAATTAACTTTCCCAGCTCAGAGCTGTCAGCACACATTTCCATTTCCAATTCCCATTCCAATTCCATTTCCATTTTGTTCCCCCCAAAATGTTCGCTTCATTAGCGAATTCCCAGAAAATTGCAGTGACCTGCTAACGACTCGGAAGAAGGAACAAAGTTTAAGGAGAGCTCAATGCTCAATGCACATGGATGGGAGCCCAACCCAAAGACAGAGACAGCGAATCTCGAAGCAATCAGCTGCAACTGAGAGGCGGGGGCATGGCCACCCCTAAAGGCGACATCTTACGCTGACGACTGGCTCTCCCTCTTTGGTTGGTCCTGGCAGGGTGAAAGCTTTTGCAGTTCCTGGGCATTAACTGTGGATTACTTAAATGCTTTTTAATTGAAATTTTTCCTAATTTCACTTTGGGGGATCAAGTGCAACCAGCACACACTCTAAGGCTACACAAACACAAACACAGACAGTGGCAGAGTGGCAGCGTGGCAGCGTGGCACAGACACAGCACGCTCTGGCGCCTTGTGCCACCCCAAAAGGGAAGTTTTTGCTTGTCTAGCCAGAAACCTAGAGCGCAAAAAGTGAAAGCCATAAAAACTACAGTAGCGCCAGCAAAACGAAGGCAGAGCCAGGCACTGGCACATCATCAATTCCAATGCCGCGCAAGAGTCGCCAACTGGCAGAACTGGAGATGCCACTGGATGCTGCGATGTTTTTGCCGTTGTCTGCCTCGTTTTTCCTGCAGCATTGTTGGCTCTCCGCCGAGTGTCGCTCTGTGTCTGAGACCGTAGTCTGGCTTGGATTTTGAGTAGAAAATCCTTGGTAAAAGCATTTCACACTGCAGTGCATTAAGGCATTGCCGGGCGGCTGGGGGGGCCCACTTTCTTCTGCAACTTTCAGCCAAATACCCAAACGATGAGGAGAACTCAATGTTGGGTCCATCCATCCATTCTCTGTGTTTGCTTTGCGGCTTTGGATTTCAATTTATCGCCTGATGTTTGTTTGCCTGTGCTTGTGCTTGTGCTGTGTGTTTGCCTATGGGGTTGCTCTCGCACCCTACAAATATGCATAACCGTAATTTGCAGCTCCACTGGCGAATTCATCAGAATCGGAGCGATGTGGGGATTCGCTTTTAGCATGCACTTGCCAAGTGTCGTTCGGGATTGGAACAGCGAGCGCGGCGGCACTGCGGCTGGCTGACTAACCGAGTGCCGTCATTAGCTTATCGCATTGGTCCATCTGCAGGCCCCGAAAAAGTATACAAGTTCAGGGCCCCCGAAAGTGCAACGACACTTGATGCCCAAATCCAACGAAGAAGGAGTAGGAGTAGGAGAAGGAGGAAGTGAAAGAGGTTGCTCTGCAAACGGTTCCTTTTGTTTGCTTATTCGTCCGTTGCCCGGCTTTGGTCGGCTCCAATTTTGCGCATCAGTTGTAATTCATACTTTGCGGCTCTCAACTCTTCCACGAAATTTGCCGGCAAGCTTGGAATTAACATGTTGCGCCGCCGCTGCTGCTGCCGCTGTCTCCACGCGGTGTTCCTCTCCTCGCTGTTCCGCTCTTAGTTCCTCCTCTCCTCGCTGTTCCACTCCTCGCTGTTCCTTCCTTCGCTGCTGCTCTTTCCGCTGCTCCACTCTTCGCTGCTGCTCTCTCCGCTGCTCCGCTGCTCCTCTCTTCGCTGTTCCTCTTTTCACTGCTCCTCCGAGCGTTTGCCGTTCACTGCAGCGATTTAGGATTGAAGAACCGTTCTGTGGTCTCTTTTAGCACACGTCACCACACTCCACTTGTGCGCTGCCCAATTCGGTTTAATTAGCATGAGAAGAGGCCGCTGCCGCCGCCGCCACAGCTGCTTAAGCATGGACGGATGGACATTCGCTGCTTCCGTTGACTGCGCACACGCGCAATTAGACCCGCGCAGACGCCGCCGCACTGTCTAAGAGGTACATGACCGATAGTTTACTTAGAACAGATACAGAAAGTACTTTGGGTTAGAGCCACTGCCACAGCCAATGCCAATTGAAATTCCTTTGCAAGTCGATCGCATTACCGATCGCAGCAGCCAACCAGTTGGAAGCCCAATAAAACCGCCTCGGATTGCAGCTCCGTCTACTATATATAGAAGATGCCAGCTAAAAATAGCCACGTCTTAAATGATTTTTGCTCATTAGAGCGTGCGTGTCCCGGGACGAGACCAAAGCCCAGGCAAAAAGTGACAACAACTAAAACAAAAGCTGATGCTGCGGCTGCTGTGGCAAGTTGCCTGTTGCCAGTTGCCAGTTGCCAGTTGGGGTCGGTCTGCATTTTCTACATGACGCTGCGAATGCCGGGAACATAATAAAATCATGTAATGGACTGCGCATGAAAAACAATGCAAAAAGCGTTGACAACATGGCAATATTTCCCCCACTCCCAACAGAGAGGGACAGGCAGAGAGAGAGAGAGAGAGAGAGAGTGGTGTGTGGTGTGTGGTGTGTGTATCTGTGTTGTTACTATTTTGCAGAATAATGTAATAAAAATAGCATGCCAGTCCAGGCCAGGCCAGGCCAGGCCAGCTAGCCAGCCAGCCATGATGACGATCATGCCGATCGATAGCCGGCACACTGAAGATGGCCCAACAAAAGACTTTGGACACAAACTCACGCAGGCCCGGAGACCGGAGACCGGAGACCGGAGAGCGGCCAGCAACTGCCTGGAATGCCAAGTATCGTGTGTTGAATGCATGCCAAGCATAGTGAATGCTACACCCCCCCTACCCCCCTCTATGCCCTACCGTTGACCATCCTGACTGAGAGTTGTGGCCGCCTTTAGGGCCCAGGGCGCATTGAAGGCATTGAAAACGAAAACTGTTGTGCGACATGAGCACGACAAAGCCATGGCCTCGACTAGGACTGGGAGCCCAGGGACATACATATGTGCAGCCTAATGGCCAAAGCTATGCGCTGCCTGCATTGTTGCTGCCTCAGATACAAAGATACACGCGCCAGATACAGATACAGCTGAAGGCAGAGCCACAGCCGCAGCCAGAGCTCTCGGCAGCGAGTTCAGGCTACATATGGGAGTTGGTTTATGAGTCCCCCACTGCCTAAGTGACACAAAACGGCGGCTAAATGATGTGCAGAAGATAGCTGTGCCGCGCGGAGTTCTATAAATAAACAGATGTCGAGTCATTCCAGACCAGACCGGGCCCGATCCGACCAGACGGCTAATTAAAATGAAAGTTTTGCCGCAGAGATTTATTTGGTGGCCAAACAGTATTTAATCTAACGATTAAAGCCATGAACTATGGCTCCTACACACAAGATGGCAGATAATATGAGCTATGTGGCCCGTGGTTGCCCAAATCATTGCCCCAGGGGCAGCACCTACCAGCTCCAGCATTAAAGTAAATCCTAAAATCATTTCTACAGCTTTTTGCATACACATAAAGCCTGATCACCGCGCTCTCTGTGTGTTTTTTGTGTGCAAAAAGTCACCCTAGAACCCGGAATGGAAATAAAAAACCCGCTGACTAAGCTCCATGCTGCTGCTGCTGCTGCTGCTGCTGAACCGATCCATTAGTCATCATCACAGGTCGATCGGGGCCGTAATCAGTATCAGAATCCGAAAAAGGAAAAAGGTTCTCTTCGTACTTTTTCTCGTGCGTTGCTTTTTTGCACACCCAAAGCATTGGTCGCGGCGAGGCGCTGGCCGACATTTATCTTGATTATGGAGGCTGACGCCAGTTTGTGCTGCCTCTGCCTCGGCCACTGCCACTGCCAAGTGTTCTGAGAGCGACATAATTTATGCAAACCAGGCGATTTATGCTCCCGTCCAGGGAGAAAGTGTGATTCACCTCATTGATACGAGTCGCAGTGTGGCCGAGGCAGTGGCTGTGGCATGCAAAAATCTTTTGTCGCCGGTCGCTTGGCACTTGGCCAGCAGCCAGAGCGAGCGAAGGTCAGTGGAGTTCATCAGCATTGGAATCTGGCAGCGAGTGAGAGATACTTTGGCCCTATATGTGTAGCAAAATGCCAATTTAGAAAGTAAAAACAAAAAATGATTTACCAAAACGTTTTTCGCGCGAGCTCGCGCAGCACTTTCATTCACTTTTGCGCTGCTTTATAACTGTTTTAAAGAGCCAAAAGACTACCTGACTGAAAGCCAGAGTGCAGAGACGACACGGGTTCAAGGCTTTCTGGCAGCCCATAACCACTCCCCATCCGCCGAGCCCAGGCGAAGATCACATATAAAAGATTCTTGCGCCATTTTCAGGCATTCTTTTCTTTTATTTTGCTGCCTGTTATGCTGCTGCTGCTGCTGCTGCTTCTTTTTCTTTTGTTGTATGTTTAAACAAGCATTGTTTGGCGTTATTTTTGTCTCCGGCTAGGAGGGGTCAATGCACGCCCTGTCCAAGCTTCTGGCTCTTCTTCTCACGCAATGGTTTGGGCTCTTGGGCTTTGGGCCAGGGCGCAGCCTCTGTCAGCTAGGGCCAAGCTCGGGCTACAGTTCATCATTAACGAGTTGTTCTGATAAATGATTAATGGCGGGGGGCACTATGCTGGCGTTACGGCATCAGCAGCGAGCCAAAGAGCAGCTTCAGCTCCAGCTCCAGCTCCGAGAGTCACCTGACGCGCGTTGAGGGAAACTTTCTCCGATTTACGATTTACTTTCTGTTTCGCAGTCTTGTAAAACCTAATTTTAGAATCTGGCTTAGGTTCGCGACTGCATTTGGCTACAACTTCACTTTCGCTGCATTAAAAAATAGTCAACGACGAGTGCCAGCATTTGCCAAAATTGTTTTTGATAGTAAAAAAAAGAGTTCAACCCTTTATGGGGGTAGCCATCAAACCAGTCATCAAACGAACGAATTCATCTGCCGAAATTCAACAAGATGTTGGTCTGCGCATATGCAAATGACTTTCACTTCACTTTCGTTCATTAGCTGGGCCATTCATTCTTATTCTAATATGGTGGGGACTGTCTTTGGGGCTCCATCAGCGCGGTGAAAGGTGCGGACTGATTGAACGAACGCCCCGACGCATTCGACACACCAGACACGCCCACCAAAGACAACAGCCAACCTTCCCACAAAGATTTTTGTTGTTTTTGTGGGGGGAGAATGCCTCGGCAAGTGCGCAATTCTTATTCAAATTTCGTGGAAGTGCCAAAAACTTGTTTGGCCTGACAATTAATTTGAAAGAATATTAAAGCCAAGTGCTGGACGCATAATGTTTATTACAGCTGCTGGCTCGTTGGCTGTGCAATTTGCATAATGGCCATAGAGATATGCTTCCAGAACTACTCCTCGAACTGAAGAGCATGCAATTAAGTGCTGACGTTGCACGGCAGCCCCCCCCCAGGGCAAGGTTTTCAATCAATGCCAAAATTTGCCATTTGATTTCACTTGATTGATGTGCAAATAGACAGCAAAAGGAAGCTGTAGTCGTGAGTGTGCACAGATGAGGAAGCGAAAATGTATTCTAGGGAGCGCTAATTAGCTGGCCCCAAACAGGGCACGCAGCTGGCTGAGGGGCAGCTCATCCTGTGAATTGGCAGCCCTGTGCTAAAACTGACACCTTTATGCAGCGCTGGACACGCAGCGCATCAAAGCACCGAATGTGACACGGCAGTTTCTGCACTTGCAACAGGAGTTGCCTGTTTGCAACATGCAGCGACAATCGTGTTCGCTTGTTGTTGGTTCTAATCGATTTCTCCAACAGAGGGACAAACAAGCGACTCTCACTGCACACAAACAACACACAGCAAGTGGCAAGTGGCAAGCTGTGGTTTGGGCATGAAATTCCAAAATTTATACGCGCTTTTTCACAGCTCTCCAACGGTGGGTGCAGCCACCAAAGCCAAGACCCAGACCCCTCGGAGCATGGTGTGTGCGTTTTGCTGTTCGTTTTTTATTAATCATTTGTTCTAGGAATTTACTGCATTTTTATTGAGGCTAACCCAAAGGCTATGACTCGCACTTGCACTGGGGACTGGGGACTGGGGACTGCGACTCGGGCTTGGACTGTGAATCTTTTCCACCTCCTCCTTCTGGCTGTTTGGGCCATGTGCTAAACTCAACAGCAAACAGGTTGCCTCCGCCCCAATCCTGTGGTTTATGTTTGCCAAATTCAAACACACAACAAGAGATGGTCAAGCGATGCTCAACGACAATTGAATGCTCTAACGGGCATTGAAAGATGTGACAAATGGGAGAGAAACTTCAGCGCTGAAGAAAAAGTATGCAAAGTTCCATTCCATTCCGTTCCGAACTCCATTCACCCTGCGGTAAGGTGGCAGACGTGCTCATCTTTGCTGCCTCTCTCCCTCTCTCGCTGCGCCCATCGTGGCAGCTGTTTGTGCTGCAATTTGGGTCATTTGAATCATATGCATAAAAGTTCTCTCGTCTCCAGCTTCCCACAATTGCATTTTGTGCCATGGCATTTCGTACGTTCGATTGGGGGCCCTGTCCGAGAAAGTACCACAGAGTGAGAGAGGGAGAGGGAGAGAGAGCAGGGGGACATGGTAAGGTTTTATTAACCATAAACCAGGCTCATCAACATGAACAGGAAATAGAGACGATATATCAAAATGGTTGCGGCAACAAATTTGCAGCTTGTTGCTGTCAGCGGTTCTCAAACTATCAGCTTGCAGTCAGAGAGAGAGAGAGAGTTCGGGGAGGGGGATGGGATGCAAATGGAAGTGGAGTTGGAGCTGGACTTTGCAGCTTCTTCTTGGTTATCAGATATGCCACGCGGAGCAGAGAGATGTTTCTAATTTATGTGGCAACAACAACAGCAAGACGCTGCAGCGTCTTATCAACAACTAAATGACACAGCCGCTTAAATTACAAACACGCAAAAACGGAAAACGGCAAACGCAGCTTAGCCGCTGCCTGCTTGGGTCGCCAGAGTGCCAGAGGATGGACTGTGGCTGGTCTAGGAAGTCAACTTGGTGACATTGACACTGAGAGATTTCAATTGTGGCGCTCGCATATCGCATATCGAATGTGGAATGGTAACCGCGAGCCGGTAAGACAAGTTTAGCGAATTGCATCAGACTTTGGCCAGAACGGAATGGCGCAGGACAGGGATAGGACAGAGTCAGAGTCAGAGTCAGAGTCCAATATGATGTAATAAGCATTCAACAAGTTGCCTGCAGCACATTAAGAATGTGGCAAAAGTACACAGATACAGCCACAGATACAGCCAACGTGGCACTGGTTGTGGAGTGCACTCAAGCTCAGGCCAGCATAATTTCTCATTTTTTAATAAATGCAGCTCTAAACTGCTGGCTAAAAATAGCCTCGCAAAATGTTGCCTCACTGGTTGTTGCCGGCAACATGTTGCCAGTTGGCAGGGGACAGTGGACAGGGAACAGTTCCGCATGTGAAATCCAGCTCTCCAGCCAGAGGAAGTATTAGGAGCAACCTGTTGCTGCCTCTCCTCTGAGCAATTACTTCAATTTGAGAATGTTGTCTGCACTTTAGATAACAAATAACTGGATGTGTCGGCCATGGGCAGATGGAGATGGAGACTGAGACTCACGTTTATAAATAGCAGATGCGCCGCCGCCGCCACTGATTCAGACACTAAGTGATTACCATTCGCTCATCGAATCCAATTCCATTCATAAACCCCGAGAGCTCAAAGGTTTCTACAGGTTCTCTACGATGTACATCCGCCAAGGCGTCAGCAGGGGAGAGTAATTAATGGCTGGAAATAGCCAAAGCGTGATTCAATTAGATATCCAATTGCTGCTGAACTGTTAATTGAGTTTTGGTGGCGTTTTTTTTTCTCTCGTTTGTTTGCATTTAAATTGTCTCGGGCACAGTCAGCAGTCCCGTCTCCACAGTTCCCACTCCCGAAACTGCCTCGAGCGGCAAACAATTGACACAGAAAGCAAGCCAAAAAACCGCCTAAGCGCCACTTGAATGACCAGTCGCTGGCACAGCCACAACAATGTTGCTGGCCACAAACACTTGTCGACGCCATCGAGCTGAAGAGTTCGCCGATTCCGTCGTTCCATCGATTCCTCGCGCGCACTCCGCAAATGGGTCAACCCCTGCCCAGTGCCCCGCTGCCCCTGTCCGTGTATCCAACGTTTCAATTGCTCCTGCTGCCGCTTGGCTATCTAATGAAAATCTTTAATTTTCAAACTCTGGCACGTTGCGTGTTCGTTGCACAATCGTCAGTCCATAATCTGCTCAAGTTGCCTCTGATTTGTGGCTGCCCCGTTCATTAGGGCATGCGTGAAAGAGCAAAAATTTGCGATTCAAATTTTTGGCACTAATCAATCAGTATTATATTGTTCAGCAATCAAATCTCAAGTCGCATCATTATCAGCCAGCGGATCACATTCCGAAATACATTTCCCAAGACACGAAATGTTGCTATCGATTCTGGCATGTTTTTCCATAATTAAACACAAAATCGATTGAGACTTTCTGCACTGGATTTTGGCCAATTTCGAGAAAGAAAAAAAAAACTCTCATCTAATTGTTGTGCACCAAATCAAACATTCTAACGCTCTCTGTTCGACTTCTTTCCGTGTTGGCCAAACAATTGCCGCGAACCGCGCCGAAACGTTCTGCGCCATTTAGTCATTCTCCATGGCTGGCAAACAATGGAAAAACAACGACCTTCAGCAGTCAGAGAGAAGAGAGAGAGATGGGCGAAAGCTAAGGCCGCTTTCCACGGCTCGGGGCATGCTCCAGTGCAGGCCATAAGCTCATAAGCCTTTTAGCTTTGCGCCCAATTCTGCCACAATTCTGACAACAAAAAAACACACACACACACACCCAAAAAATGAAAGGCTTTTGAATTTGGCTAAGATATTGGATGCTAGACTCGTGGCCTGCTCTGAAGAAGCTTTCACGGCGCGCACACAAACAAAAGGCGCAGAGGCTGTCCGCTCCGGCTGACTAATTTATCTCAATCGAATTTTGTTTAAATTGATTAAAAAAACCATATTGAAATGTATGCAAATTGTGCACAAAAGTTTTTGATAAGTTTCACGCGATTAGCATCTGAAACGGCGACACTTGCTGTAGGTCTGAGATTTGGTTTCAGATTGGCTTTTGGGTTTGGTTTTGCTTTTTGGGTATCTCCAGCGTGACCATATTTGTGACCCTTATCAATGTGTTTAAACTTTAAAGCAATGTTGTGGATATATTATGTTCATCGTGTGTTTATGCATTCATTAATTAAGTTGGCACTTCGGGCAGTTCGTTAACCCACGGCTCGGTGGCAGCGTCATCAGCGATGACATTTCGAAGGTGTTGTCTGCCGTCTGCCGTTCGCCGTTTGAGTTTTACTTTTGTTGATTGTTGTAAATTCGATTTTATGGCTACTAAAAGTATGAGCACGGGTGCATAAGGGTGCCGTTCTCGGGGTGTTAAGTGCCCCGGCCCCGAAGTGCTTAAGAGACTCGTTTAAAACAAAAGACTTAGAACACAAACTTGATGTGCGTTTTATGGGACTGCAGGCCTTTTGTGACTCACTTGATCAAAAAATGCCATAAATATGAGTTCTATTTACAGCGCCAAAAAAAAAGAAGTTCCCAAAAGCCAAGCAAAGATTTCTGCAGGTCGTTAGCCCAGCGCCCAGGTCCAATTATTTGCTGGCTATTACTTTTGGACTGGGACTGGCATTGGGGCTGGGATAAGCATCTGCGCTAAACGGTGCCGGGATGACTCTGAGGAAGTCAACGACTTGCTGTCCCTCCCTCTTTCGGGCGTGTCTGCGATCTAGAACTGTCGCCGGAGTCTCCCCGTCTGTTTGTCAGCGTTTTGTAATGCAAATTAATTTTGTAATCAGTGTATAAATAGCAGTGGAGAGAAGCAAAACGTAACACGCAGCTAGTCGCCGTTGTTCTGCTGACTCATGAGCGGAATCGCCACAAAAACCTGACTCTGATCTATGCAAATCCCCCCGCTCCAAGGCAGCCAGCCCGCCACAAAGAACAAAGTTAATTTGAGAGACGCAGACCAAAACATAACAACAATTAAAGAACTATGAAAACAAATATCTTCATAAATGGAGGCTGAAAACCAGATTCTGTTTGGGGGGGTTGAGTCTCTCGGCTTACAGGGAATCCATTAATTTCTTCTGTTTGTTTCGATATTTTGTCATCCATCAGAAATAACTTTCAACGCACGCCAAAAATTTCAGTGCTCATCCGTGGATGGTTCGGGTCTTTGTGGCCTCTCGGATCTTTGTTTCTTTCCTCCTTCACAACTAATGACTCGACTGCTCTGCGAACTTCATTAATTGTCTTATAAATATGCTAAATTAATTAATTTAAAGTGCCATTAATTACGTTTTAATAACGCATCCAACACACAAAGAAAGTAATCAATCCGCACAGTTACTTGAAATTACCAGAAATACTTTTGTGCAGCAAATAGAATTTGAGAAAGTTCTCGGCGCAGAAAATGCTAATTCCAAAATGAATTCCTCTGCTCATAAATGTTGCTAATGGCAGAATTAAATTGATATTTATGGCAGTGTTTATGAGCTGCCAAGAATAACGAAGAATTCTTAGATCTTAACATTCAATAGCCCTGACCGCAGATGACTCCACGAAGCTACCAAAGCGAGTCTCCCCGAAGAGGCTGAGAGTTTGCAGTCAGGAATGTGGCACAATCCTTTTTGGTTTTTCCTTTATTTGTAAACAAAAATGTGCCATTAAAGCTTTCCACATTTTTATAGAAATCTCTCAGCTAATAGTGAAATTTCCCATAAATCTCTGTGCATCATTAGGGAACTATTTTGAGCGTTCATAATTATGGTATAAATAGCCAACAATAAATACGAATTAAACTGCATAAACATAGCCATGTGGGTAGGCATGTAATTCCTTGACAAACGGCCAGAACCAGAGCCCAGACCCCCAGTCCCCGTCCACTTATCTTTGGGGGGGGAACTTTTTTAATTGCCTGGACTGTGTCTGGTTCGCTGTTACGCCCCCATCTGGCTGCTATCTGCTGGTCGCTGGATGCAATTCGTCTACGTCAGACGCGGCACTAAAAATAAAATGCCTCCGGGGCTCGATTGAGATTCTGTTCTGCTGTTCTGCTGTTCTGACTGGCATCCAGTGGAGATTCATTTAAGACTGATGATGCGCTTGCAGTTAAAGTGACCAAGACACGCATCATTTTATGCGACTTTGGGTTAATTAAGCGGCACAGCCAGGCCCAGTCCCAGTCCCAGTCCCGACCAGGTGTTTGCCAGCTCGAGCGGGAAGACACCGGCGACCCAGTTTCCAGTGTGGAACAAAAGAGCGCGCCACGAAATGGGTTCACTTAAGGCACGACGCCCAAATCGTAAACGTGTCTGTCAGTTTAAGCCCGACAAATGGTTGCTTTCTGGCCAAGATCTCTTCTATGTGAGTGTGGGGGTGGTGGACAAATGTTTGTCAAGCCTGGGCGAGAAATTTCGCAAATAGATTCGCGACAGTCAACGGAAGAGTACGGAAACAAAGCGGGAATTCTTTTAGCTCGCTGAGCGTGGGTCAAACAAAAGTCACTCGAAGTCAATGTTCGTTGGGAAACAAATGTATCTGCCGTGTGGGCTACGAGTATCTACAAGCATCTACGTGTACTCGCAACGCGAAGAGTGAGCCAAGTGAGCCAAAGTGAGCGACTTTGTGTGGCTCTAATTAGCAATGCCAGGCACAGTTTGGTATTTGCTTTGTGCACAGGCAAAAATGTCAGCTGTGGCCTCAGCAGCAGCAACAGCAGCAGCAGCAGCAGCAGCACCTTCTCCGGTGTGCGGACCCTCCCCCAAACTCGCTCTCCCAGTCCATCTCGCTGTCCCTCTCCCATTCCCACTCAGTCCCTCGCGCACTCCCTCTCGCAGTCTCTCTCCCATTCCCACTCAGTCCCTCTCTTCGCTTGATGGCTGACGTCGAAACATACAAATTAGAGCAGATAGCAAACGAATAGCGCGCACAAATAACAAATTGCTTGGCGCATGGTAACAAAAGTACCGTTACACTTGAACTTGTTTTTGCTTCCATTGCCAGAACACGATAAAGAGAGGGGGAAGGAATAGTTATAGGGCCTTTTTTTCTGGATTCGATTTTTACGACTGTTTGAAAGTTTGTGCTGCTGCTGCTGCTGCTGCTCGTCGACGAAGACTGGGTGAAAAGTGAATGGCAGCCCCAAAACTATTTTCGGTCACTCTATTTCTGAGGCGTGAGCAAATTGTCAAAAGGCACACACAATGCAGCAGGCAGGTAGCCACCCAACTAACGCGATTATTATGAAATTAATGCAATTGGCCTTGACAGCCGCATAAATGCGAGCTGCTGCTGCTGCTGCTGCCGTTGGGCATAAATATATTTTAACGCCGACTGCGTGCGTAAAAATCATGTCAATAGGAAAGCCATTAATAATTGAGGCGTGAGCCGCGTCGAGTCTGAGTCTGAGTTGAGTTGAGCCGCGTCGGTCCGCCGGCAATGTGGGGGTGTGGGGGTGCCTGCCATGCCTTGTCCGGCATGTGTTTGGCCAATTAGCGGCTGTCAAATGTTGTTGACTCTTGTCTTGTTGCTTGTTCGTTTTGCTTGTTGTTGTCTTTCGCCCCCTAAACAGTGTGACCCTGACACTGAAGACGCGCCAACGCCTGACAGCTGCACTCGAAACGGATTTTGATGAGGAGCCGCCATGACCGATCAAATGTTGAGTGCATTTCGCCTGCAGTTTGCCTCTTAAGCCTTTAATGAGACACTGCCCGAAAGGAGCTCAGCGGCGACCCAAGCTTATCCATTACGCAGCCGCTTGTCCGCGATGCGGACATTGAACCTTGACAAAAAAAAGAACCCTAGCCAGTGGGAGAGATGGCAAAGAAAATACACACAAAAAGCTGGCAGAAACAAAAAAAGACGAAAAATAAGTTAGAAATGAAAACTGGTTTGGTTTTAGCCAAGTTTAAGAACTTTAAATCCAGCAAACAAAACTCACAAAACTCTCTTGCGAATATTAATAAAAGAAATATGAAAATTCCCCTACGCCGGGAATGGGCCAAGTGGAAGCGCGAATGCGCTGCTGAGAATTACATTTAAAAGGCAATTAAAGTGGGATTTAAACACAACAAAAAAAACTTCTCTAACTGTCTATTAGCCATCTATCTATCTAGCATAGATTTTGAGCATTCCAGCAGACTCCAATCGCATCTCTGATCACGCCATCGATAGAACATTCAGTCACTTACCATGCGAGAGAGATTTATGCACCAATTAAGCTAAGAACTCATCTTCACACAGCCTTTGCGTGGCATTGATATTCTAATTCTGTGATTTGGCTGGCGTGGATTTATGACTTTGGGTAGTCAAGAGACAGAGACAGAGAGAGAGAGAGAGAGCATGCCCTTCCTTCAACCCAAGCGCACACGAGAACAACCAATCTAATGCCTTTCGAGTGGCAGCGTGTAATCATTTTGTGAATCACTAAAGCGGATTCGGATTCTGGCAAACGGAAATATCTGTCGGCAAGCGCCTTAACCTCTCTAGGTACGAGTGCCAGTACCGATCGTCCGCCAGTCGGGCGGGAACTTGTGAGTGAAGTTGCATAATCGCATAACATTCTGCTGGCCGCCGCCGATGCCAAAGAAGATTTCATAGATTGCCAATAAACCATACAAAAATATGGTCTCGACTAATTGTCTGAGTGAGTGAAGTCGTGCGTTCGTCGGGGCTTTGGGTTCTCTGGCAGCTTCAGATGATTATCATGGCTAAGACCAGGCCTGGAGATCGACCTGGTCTGGCAGCCGCCGGCAGCCTTGAATCGTTTTGCAGAAGGCAACACAGCAAAAAGCCATAACAACAGCTCAAAATCGTCAAATTCAATTAAACTTAAATACTTGTCGAAGCAATTTGCCGCACAACGATTTTAAAATGTACGAAAATGCTCAGACTTTACTTTTATTTGTTTTGCATTGAGCCAGGTTTATTTGTTCGCAATGTTCGATGGCCGATGGTCGCTGGCCGCTGGCCGATAGCCGATTGCCGAGTCGAAGCGCTGCTAATTGCTTGCCCGCGAGTCGGCCATGTAATGATGATGTTTAGCCCAATGGCCTAAGGCTACCCAGACCGCAGCGAAGATCAAGGCGGAAGTCGGAAGTGCAGTGGATACACACACAAACACAATGTTGGGCCATACTTTCGGGCGGGGGAGACAGACCCCGAGCGACATTCGCGCACGCGCAAACTCTCAACAAATTTACGAGACTGTGGCAAATGGGCGACAAATTATGCCAAATGAAAAGAGGCGTGACTGCTGGTGGCATTTATGCTCGTTTTGCGACCGCCTACAAAATGCGCCGAAAGCCGTAAAAACAAAGCCAAACACACACAAAAATGTAAATGCAAAAATGTTTAGAGCGGTAGAACGGCAGAACGGTAGTAGTGGAGCCCCAACGGTAGTCGGACTGTACGTACGAGATCGGCAATCCGGTGGCACTCGAAGTCGGAGGCGAAGGCGTTCCATGTTCCACGTTCCACGTACGTTGTGGGTGTTTGGGTGTGAGACTGAGACGCGTCGCTCGTTCGTTCGTTCGGGTTAGTTGATTTATTCGCGCATTTTGGTGGCGTTTCTAATGCGACAATTACAGCGGGCAGTCGCCAGATTCTAGGCACTCTCGCCTGATTTATGGCCTAGACGGTGGAATTTCACAAAACTATTTGGCATTTGGCACACAACAAAAAAAAATGGCTCACGCAGACACCCAAATGACAACGACGACGCCCCAAATAGGTAAAAGTTTTTGATTAGAATTAACGAACGCTCCCGGGCGTTGGGGTTCCACTCTCCCAACTCTCGGGGCTGCCTTGTTGAGTAAATATGTCAGAAGTCGCAGGGCCCCGTCCCGTAATTGAGCGTTAAGGCCGGCTACTGACAGAGAGAGAGAGAGCGAGAGAGACCTGCGGCATTTTTGATTAATTTGCCCTGTCGAAACAGATGCAAATGTTGTTCGTGTGTCCCGTGCGCCTCGAGATATTTGCTTTACGGTTCATTCATGAGATCTGCCTTTTAGTGTTATGTAAACACTCCAAAAGAGGAGCCGCAGAGGAGTAGCTGTAGCTTCATATTCGCACAGCATTTTCGAAATGTAAAATCAAAACTTATGCAAATTTCGGTACACAGGCAAACAGCTAGCCGACGAACAAGAACCCCGAAATAAAAAGGGGGGAAAGAACATGGCACAACAAATCTGTAAATATATTTACAGTTAGAGGCGTTATCGCCGAGCGTCGAGTGTTCTGGATGGGATTGGGAAAGTGGCCGGGCAGCCAGGCAGCCGGCTCCCAAGATCTGTCTAGCCCATTGCCAAAAAGTTCAGTGAACCCGATTGAAAGATGCTTAGCGGTCACTCTCATTAAGGAAACATAACTCTAATTCTGCCATGGACCCGAGTGTCTCTTTAATTATAATTTTAGTGCTGAGAATTCTGCCGTACCCAAACCCAGGCCGGCACTCTTCACTTCCCAGTTGTTACGTGAATGGAAGTTAGGGTCTTTGGCTCTGGCCACTCACCCTCCGCCACGAAGAGCTGTCCCTAAGTCTGGGTCGTTCGTCGCGGTCAACGTGCGTTGTCGTGGCGTTTTTATCTAATCATCTGCAAGCGGCAGCGCAGAGCCCAGCTCGTATACAATTTATGAATAATCAGCTTAATTCAGAGAGCTCCTCCGCTTCTGTTTTATTGTTTTCTTCAACCCAAAATGAAGTAGCGGCAGTTAAACTTCAGTCAAATGTTCTATTCTATTCCATTCCATTCCGTTCTAATCCGCTCCGTTTTGTCCATTTCATTTCATTTCTTTTCTTCCATTACCATTCCATACCATTCCTGGCACAGCCACAGGGCGGTGTGCCCGTAATGGCAGCTACTCTCAGACATCAAAATAAATCACCGCCTAAACTGGAGACAATAAATCTTTGGGCACCTTAGATTGGCATAGTCTCAGTCCCAGTTCAACTATTTCTAAAATTGAAATGCATGAAAGCTTTTGAGTCAGCGATCCACATCCTTCAGCAATTCTTTTGAAGCATTTCTGATCGCTCATCGTTACTATTCCACTTAGGCCATAGAATTGGCATTTCCTGTGGCCATCATTAACAGCCACTCAGCATCTGATTAGTTGCCCCCGAGAGTTGGATTTCCCTCCAAAGTTTTATGGATCCTCCTGCTAGGGCCTGGCACGCATCGATGCTGCGGAGGAGCCGGTCTATGGCCATACCATTTCGGGTTTTTTGCCAATTCCTAGAAGGGCATTACAGCCCAATGCCGGGTAATACGAAGTGAGGAATTGCCGCTGGCTGCATTTTTAAGACACTTAAAAGGTTTCTTCTTCGTTTTTTTTCACATTTTCATTGCACCAATAAAAAAGTCAACGCTGCTGCGTTCATTTGGTCTTTAATGAGCAGCGGGGGAAAGAAGAACTTTTCAGGCCTACGAACCCACTGCCAAAGATTGACAATGGAAATGAGTTGCCCCATAGCCAAACCCCCATACCCCATAGCCATGTGGAAGTGGCTGCCAAGCAGATAGTTTTATTTATAGCATCGCCTAAGCGTTGCCATTAAAAAGAATCTCTCGGCCAGCTTGCCCCCCTGATTAACTCTGGAGGTTTCTCGTTTAGGGTTGGGAGCTGGGCAGCCCAATGCCAATTAATTGGTGGACGTTCCTGTTGCCGTTCCTGTTGCTGTCTTTGGCCAAATGCTGTGTCTGCTTGCAGCTGCATGGTGCACGGTGTCTGGTTGCCTTGATGAGAGGCGCCAAAGCGCCAACACCCCATGCCACATGGCCCAATGGACACAGCTTCGCGTACTCAGCATTCCTGTCAGAATTCTACCCCGATCCCGAGCCCAGCCAGTGCGCTGTACTAATTAATAATAATAAAACACAAAAATATCCACAAAACCACAAGCAGGAAGACGACGACGGGCTCAGGTTCTGCCTTAGCCCGAGGCTCAGACTGCGGCTAAGAAACCAAAACCTAACTAAGCCGCAGCGAAGAAGGATTCTGGAACCCGAAACTTTTGATACTCTTGGGCAGAAATGGAACCTAAAAGATCTCTCTCCATCTCAGCTACTTGTCGGAATCAAAATGCCCGTTGTTAGTGTACAGCGAGTGGAAACCAGTCGCCTTGCCGTTTATTTTTAGACAATAAACCGCAGATGCAACAGGCTGCAGGCAGCAGGCAACAGGCGTACTGGCGAACGGCCCAATGGTAATGAGCTGCAAGCTATTTACAGTTGGGCCACGGCCTTGCAGCAGCCAACCCCCTTCCTACTCGTATTTATGGGCCAACATCAATCTGACTTAATGCCTGTTGCGGCTTGATTAGCATGTCGATGAGCTTGAGGAAGCCATCGCACGGCACAGATGGAGTTTGGAGCCATAAAAGTAGGAGGTGTATCAGGTGGATGGATGGATGGATGACTCTATGACTGCCTCACTAGAGAGGGTTGACTGAGTGATGACTGAGCATAGAGCGGTAGAGCGATAGAGCGAGCGAGAGAGAGGGGGGGCACAACCCCCAAAAGAGTCGTTGAATGGCCTTCAACGTCCTTGGCTGTACATTTTGTTTGAACTTGTGTATAATTATAATTTATTTACCTATTATCGAGTCTCGATTGGAGCTGTGTTGTTGCTGCTTCTGCCTTTATGGCTCACGTTTTGTGCTCGCAAAATATTATAATTTATGTGAATATTGCGATTCGAATCTCTAGCCCCTGCCCCATAGATAGACTCGTCTACGACTTTTGCCTCCTATCGTATCTCCCCCTCTCCATCGCCCTCCCAGCTGTGTCTA
This sequence comes from Drosophila subobscura, assembly GCF_008121235.1. Classification (NCBI taxonomy): domain Eukaryota; kingdom Metazoa; phylum Arthropoda; class Insecta; order Diptera; family Drosophilidae; genus Drosophila; species Drosophila subobscura. The sequence goes on along the minus strand of NC_048533.1, from coordinate 21,002,150 downwards.
TTAGAAAACAATTTGTATTGTCTAAGAGTTAATCATTCATAGCGTCATCGATTTATTTTTAAAGCAACTTAAACAACGTTATTAACGCCTTAGCATATTATTTCATTTATTATTATTATGTAAAAAATGCGTTTTATTGTTGTTTCAATTGTTTGTTTTTATGTCTCGCCGCTTCCTCCCCTTCGAGGGAAACGGGTACCCACGATTCTTGGAACTTATTTGCCTGTTTCTGTCAACAATCTGTGCTGGCGTTTAAAAACGCGCCCTTAGGTGTATGACAAGTGTCGCCATGGCGTTTATAATCGCGTTGTTAACCACCTATGACGCAGGGGATCAAACGATGTGGCGTAAAAATGCGCAGCTTCTGTGGAATGCAAAAGCATATAAGTTCGTTTCCCTGAATGCGTTTTGAAAACGCACTGAAAGTCGCTGTGTGGCGTTTTAAAACGCTCAGACCTAGTCGCTAGGGCGTTTAAAAACGCGTTGTAAGCCACCTATGACGCATCGGATAAAACGCTGTGGCGCAACGGCTGAGGAATGCCAAAGAATAAAAGTTCGTTTCCCTGAGTGCGTTTTGAAAACGCACTGAACGTCGCTGTGTGGCGTTTTAAAACGATCAGAACTAGTCGCTGGGGCGTTTAAAATCGCGTTGTGAGCCCTTTGTGACGATTTAGGTGAATCGATGTGGCATTAAAAAGCGCAGCGACTATGAAATGCCAAAGAATATAATTTCGTGTAGCTGAATGCGTTTTGAAAACGCACCGGAAGAAGTTTTGTGACGTTTTAAACCGCGCGCTTTCAGTCGTGGGGGCGTTAAAAAACGCACTAAAAACGCACTTAGTCGTTATAAAACGCGCCTTCAGTCGTATAGATCTCACCGCCTTCCAGTCGTTTTAAAACGCGCCCCTTTTGTCTTATAGGACCTCGTCGCTGGTGCCCTACTGCCGCACTTGGAAATGTTGGTCAAACTTTGAGCGCAAAAGAGATCGCCCCGAGACACATGAGATAGACAAATCAATATGCAAAACAATGCAATATTGGGAAGAAATACCCAAAAAAAGAAGACAGAGATCGGTTTTGGAAGGAGGCTTGAGAAGCACTCTTGGCCATGTGCTGTGTGCTGTGCGATTCCGGAGAAGACAAACGAAATCAAAAAGTCATCATGAGCGCCACGAGAAACGAGCAAATCTCTGAATCTCAGAATCTCTGGCGAATCGAAAGCTGCAAGTGTGAGTGTGCCTAATGAGTATTCAATTGATGCAGAAAGCAATGAGCAGCGAGCAGAGAGCAGCCAGAAGCGGCCATAAATGGCCATTTGAAAGACGTTACAGTTCGATCGATGGAGCGCCAGATTCGAGATTCGATTAGGAGGAAGAAGTAGGGTGAAAAGGAGATGAGCGGAGAATGAGGAACGCGGAAAGAGGAACGAAGAACGTGGAACGCTGAACTGCGGGCACTTCAGGCGCGCTGTGCTGGGCCGGGCACAGTGCGAAAGGTACGTTGGGTACGAGATGTAGAAGTGGGCTGACACCAAACATAGGAACGAAGCTGAGGAGCCAAAGACAGAGATAGGGAACAACACAGAATACAAAAAAATTAGAAAGAAGTGCGCCTTGGGTATCGGGGTCAATAGGAAATGAAAAGTGAAATTTCGATGCTCGATGCTCGAAGCTGGCTTTTGTTGTGTGTACTTTACAATATATTATATGTACGTTTTCAGCGATCTTTTGGCCAAAGGAACTTGCAATTTAAATATCATTAAATTCTGGGTTAAGCCTTTGTGCCGGCCACTTGAAAATTGCCACCGTATAATCAGTTTTTGACAGCCGACAGGGGTACGAGTCGAATCAGCCGCAAGCGAAATTGGCAACGACTTTTGGCCATTTCACTGACTTCGAGTGCTTCAACGGTCAGTCATGGGCAAGCTGGCGACACTCTGTCCATGGAGTGGGGAAATGTATGTTTAATCAGCGTAGAATTGTTCAAAGAATTATTCAAGCAACAATCGAAGTGAAAGAAGGAATTGAACGGGGGAATGAGTGGAGTCACAGCCAGCTGGGCTGGGCCATAACAATTTAATATCTATTAATTATGCATGTTATTTGTAATTTGCAAAGAGCATAAATAAATGTATAAATTTGCCAAATGCTTGTCAATTGCCTGGCGATATAATCAATTAGCACGATTTATGCTGCTGCCCCACTGCCTCTTCGGTCTCCACAGATCCATGTCCGAGTGGCATGGCAAGTACTTGTATTAGCCTCCAGCGTGACTCATGCGCTGGCAGAGTTCGTGCCAAACGAGACCTTCTGCATATTGAAATTCCACTGAATAAACAAAATACTACACAGAGAAGAAAAAAACCCTAACTCAAACGGCAATAAAATTTAAGTTCATCGCAATTAAAAGGGCGCGTAGCTGGCTCAATGGGTTCCATCTCTTGGGATTACCTCTGACCGGCCCGTAAAGTTAGCTGAAAATAACGAGCTAATAAAAGCAGTGCGCGAGTGTGTGTGTGTGTGTGTGTGTACAAGCAGCCACCAATTGCCACCACAGGTGTCTGCCTTGGGGGAACGGAACGGAATCTCATCGCTGACTGATGACGCGACGACAACAGCTAGAGTGTTCCTATCAAACAATTGAGTATTAATTTTAATAAATAATCACCGAGAACGGCAAAAAAATAAATAAAATAAGAAGAGAAAAAAAATTATCACTGATTTGTTGTTGCGGTTTTTGCATTGGCTGACTACAGGGAGGTTATCAACACAATGCCTTGAGTCATCTCCCGCCCCGAATAGAACATGGAACACACGCTTAAAAACGTATTATGGAAGACGGAAATGAATGCCAGGAGAGTGGAGAAAAAAAAACACACAAACGATGGTACGAGTATATTGTATACGAAATACGCAAATAGTGTTTGGAAAAAAAAATGCCATGCATGGGGGTAAGAATAAATTAAATTTGCGTATGGGCCACAGAAGAATCTTTGCGCGATGAATCTCAAATCTCGCCTATCTAGGCAGAGGAATCTCTTCGTGTTAGTGTTTAAATTTAAACACTGAGCTCAGACCCAGTGGCATGTGGAATATCAAAGGCAAAGAGCTGCGGAGATGGTGGAGATCTACGGTACGGTGAGAAGAAGGTGTTATCAGCATAGCACAGTTCAAGGTGATATTACTTGCAGGCTGACGTCTTCACCACAGGGTAATCGAATTCGAGAACCAATATCCTAGCGCTATCCCTTTCTAGCGCTTGTCTCTTTGAACGTGGTGAATAACAACGTCCCCTTGTTGGTAAATTCACCTTGGCACAGCGCCTGTTTTATGTTTACATTCCAGTGACGGCAGAAGCTTCTGGACTCCACTGGACTGAAACTAAAGCTAAAGTCAAATTACCCCGTCCACTGCCTAACCACCAACAACAACAGTAACGCTTAAAGCGAACAGCAAATTGTTAAATTGTTAAATACATTTTTGGCAAAACGAAAACATTTGCTGGGGCAGCCGAAAAAGATGATAAATGATGCGCGTGTGCAATTCCCGCGAACAAATAGTTTCGCTTTTGTTGTTGTTTTTTCTCGTGTTTTAATAAAGCTTAACTAATTAAACATCTAACCAGACACAAGCGCACACAAACACACACATAATACATATATGTTTAGCTTAGTGCGTGTCTTGGTGTAATATAATAAATGTATTATTATTAAATTTGTAGTTTGTGTTATACAAAAACACCTCTAAAATGTTGCATTAAACTGAAAACTGAAGATGCTTGAGGTGTGTTGAACCCATCGAAGGACAGCGAATCTTCGCAATCGATTCTTCGAACGGTCTTGACGGGGTAATTGGCCAAGAGATTGGCTCAGAGATGGAGGGAATCCCAGAGTCGCTTGGGTCTATGGCTTGCTCGTCCAATTGCTCAGGCAAGGTGAGTTGTTGGTAAAGAGACTCGGCAGACTGAACAGATTGAGGTAGGTGGACAGAAATGTGGCCAGTATGCCGAAGAGCAGCACGCCCATGGTGCAGGAGACGTCGCAGTCGAGGCGATGCAGCAGCCGCACCAGACGCAGCCAGCAGCCGCGCGGCGAGTTGGGCCTGGCCGCCACCAGTAGCGGCTCCATCTCGAGCTCCACCGGATCGTAGTTGAGATCCAGCGGCAGGCTGCCATAGCTGGCCTCGGCGGCGATGCGCTGATGGACCCGTTCCATGCGGCGTATGCGACGGTAGAGCAGCGGCGGCAGAATGAACACCAGGGGACCCGTTATGGTGCCACCCACCACATCCATGAGGGCATCAAAACTGGGCACAAACTCCGCCACGAGCACCTCGAGCGCAAGCACAGTGGAGCGTATGGCCATGCGCTTGAAGGAGAGGCCTGAAAAGGGCAAAGTCTGCTAAAGAACTTCATGACGGATTGGGGTGGGGAAACTTCTTACTCTCCGGCAGCTTGAAGTAATTTTCGATCTGCAGAAACATGGCAGAGCTGGCGACAGTCACGGAGAAGCAGAGCTGCAGCGACATGAGAATCAGCATCACGTAGTAGGGCACGCTCGTGGGCAGCGACTGCAGCAGATTGTTGGCGATCATGGAGCCAAATTTGTAGGCGGCAATGATGGAGCCAAAGATGGCCACGCTGCAGGTAACTAAGGGAACGCTTTGATAATCATTTTAGGAGCATTAAAACTGTCCCTCACTCACTGGCAATTCCAATTGTTGCCGCCCAGGAGACCTGCGACTTGCGCTTCATGTCGATCTGGAGTGTCAGCAGCACCGGATGGATGTCGAACTGAAAGGCCAGAATGCTGTAGCTGTTGAGCATGGTCAGGAATCCCGGTAGCTCCAAGGAGATGCCCTCGAAGGGTGTGCCAATGGCAGGAGCAGCAAACAAACAAAACCAGAGAAGAGCCACAATGAGGATCATCACGCAGACGGCAATGATGGCGAGACCCCTGCATGAAAGGAAGGAGTAAAAAGTGACAAAAGAGCAGCAGCGAATCCTCGCCCTCACCTCATATGCTTTGGACTGCCCAGCCACATGAGCGGACAAATGATGAGACCCACAATGATGGCCCAGTAGCAGTAGGAGAAGTTGTAGTGGCCCGAGCTCATGCGCAGAACGACAGCCTCGAGGTTCTCGGCGGCCATCACCACACTGGGCACGGCCATGGCAAAGATGCTGAGATCCAGGAGCACAGAGACCAGCAGACTCACATACGGCCCGTAGGCAAGCTCCGCCAGAGCGGCATACGGATAGTTGCGCTTCTGCAGGATGGAGGGATCCAAGTGCTCGGCCATGGTCCAGCATTGCGAGAGCAGAAAGGAAGTGTAGATCTGCAGGAAGATGATGGACAGCACCAGCAGCACCCCAAAGTAGCCCAGCTTCACCAGCATGGCGGGCAGCGTGACGAAGGGGAAGATGCCAAACAGATCCACGACATACAGGATGGCAATGAAGAGCGACAGATTCTCCGGCTCATCCTCGTAGGCGCGGAAATGGGGCAGGGCACTGAAGCGGGAGCGCGAGAGGAATGGCAGCTGATCGTGCTGATGCGAGGGCGTCAGCTGCACGGGCGGACGTCGCTTGGGCAGGGCAAAGGATGGTGCGCGCGATGGGCGTGGCGCGGGCTTGACATTTTGCCGTCGGAAGAAGAACATTCGGAACTAGACGCGACAACTGGAAACACGCAACTGTGGGCAACGTCTTAGACGCACTCCGCTGGCAACAAGTTCGTTCTGCCGTTTGTCACCCGACACCCCATGCACAGGGAAGCCACAGCACTGCAATGTCAATGCACGTCGACTCCAACTCCAACTGTGACTCTGGCTCCCAACTCTGCCGCTGCCGCTGGTCAATAGCAAAGTTCAATGCCTCCGGGGATGACCCACAAAAATGGTGAGTGTTTAAAGTGTTTATTTTTATATGCACATATCAACAGTAGCTTCCCCTTCCATCCCACATTCCTGTATCGATCCTTGGAATTGTCTTTATTCAGCTTAAAGCTGCACTTGGGCAATTTTCTGCTTCTTGGCCTGGCTCTATAAATAAAATCAAATCATTACTAAAGCTCATAGAAATGTAATTTATATGGTACGCACCTCTGATTTCTCATCGTTTTGCATGGTAATGACCTGCACCGCCTGGCCAGGACCCACACGCAAGAGTTTCGGGCCACGCGGCGATGTGTCGCCGCAGCAGAAGACCCGCGAAGTCGTCTGCTGCAGCAGCTGCGGACTGGGGCTGTCCGACTCATCCATATTCTGCTCGCTTATGAGGGAGTTCGCGGCGTTCTTGTTGTTGTCCGTGTAGGCGTGATTAAAGATCAAATGATTTGGACGCACTGCATCCGTTATATACTTACTGCACAGTCCACACGTGGGTTAGGCAGGCGTGTCAGTACAACAGCAACAAAGGTTTGGTTATAGTTTAATTGGGGGGAAATACATTTGTTGTGCCCAGCGGCACAAAATATTTGGTGTAAGTAATTGTGATACGTACACTGACCTACCAAGGATCTCGAGAATTATACAATAAATAAATGGATGTATTGCGGGTATTAACAAGGGTTCTGGTGTGGGTATTAGGTGGTGCAGTAGCCACAAAAAATAAGATAAGATAAGATTTAAATACATGCAAAAGCCAGACTGCAGACTTGCACTAAAAGGAACTTGAACTTTTCTTTGTGTTTGTTTTTCTTTTTCAGCTTTTGGCTCACTCACACTCCATGAAGAGACGCCAGTGCAGTGGAAGGGCTTGAGATATTTGCTTATGGTGCTGGTGGGTTAGGTGCTGATTGTGACGATGGTGGAGCGGCCTCGGCTGTTGCTGCAGTGCGCGTCAAGGGTCGCCATCCTGCCTGCAGTTTGAGACAACAAAAAGATACATAGAAAGAAAGTTGCTGGACTGTGCGCTAGGATGAGATCTAATGTGCGGCTTGTGGGTACGGTGTAGCTAATCGAATGGCGACTCATTCAGTGTACGTATCAGGGTTGGGTGTGTAAGTGTACATGAGGAAAACAACAGGAATAACTAGGGGGAATTTCCACCTACGATTTAACGTTGAACAATCGCTGGCGCTTGATGTACTCCAGCACCAGGTCGTCTATGAGATATTTCACTGACTGCCCGCGACTCAGTAGACGTCGCACCAGCGTAGAGCTCACCTCATTGGGCACCCAATTCGTAATCAGCGTTATATTCCGCTGCAAAATTAACTTTGATTTAGTTAAATTCATTTAAATACTTCACTTTACATACCTTGTACTTGGTTAAAATGTCAGATTCAAATATAAACTTCTCGGGATTGGAGCCGCAGCGTGTGATGACCACCAGGCCATGGTTGGCCACAATATCCTCAATCTGTTGGGCACAACGTCAGTCAAGAGAAAAAACTTCAACTAAAAGCAAACTTACATCGGCCTCTGCCCAGAGGCCTGGCACGGCAAAGGACTCCAGTAAATCGGCGCCGCACAGCAGCTTAAGGTGCACGGGATCCTTGCGCTCTCGCAGCGAAAAGGGCAGCCAGCCGGGCAGGGAACCATTTGGCTCTGCATCTCCAGCACCACTGGATGAGTTCAAGTAGTTGTTCATGAAGTTCTGATGGTACTGCAGCACGGATTGTGTGCGCATCCACTGGTTTTGGTGCACCTCCCAGTCGGAGAGGCGTATCCAGTTGGAGCTCTGTACGGCCAATTTCACCATTGCGCAGCGGTCCAGCGATGAGGCCAGCCCCTTCTTTGCATATGAGTCATGGGTGGGCGAGATAATGCCGCCCACCACCTTGTGTGTCCCCTGCATCTCAAAGTGATCCCTGGCTATCTCTGTGCACGCGCCGAGTGGATGACGGTATCGATTATATTTGGAAATTACACAATTCTCGAAGCCAAAGCCGCATGCTGCTTACCAAACATTCTGAGGTGCATCGGCGTGGGCGGACTGAAGCAGCCGCATGCGATGAAGGCGATGCGGGGCAACAGGCACTTTGTTTCCTCCATGAACGCCGACATTTTAAGCAAAATTTATGTAAATAGTTCCGAAGCGCACATGAACCGTAATGTTTGTTGTTGTTTAGACAGCTGGTTTTCGCAATCAGCTGGCAATCGATAGCTGCAAGCGGGCATCGACTATATCGATGTTTTCAGAACAAAAACTTCGATGTTTTTAATGAAAATTATTATTTGTTTAAAAAATTAATATTATTGTTTCTGTTCAGATTATTTTTAACTATGTAAATCAGTCTGGATCACTCTTTTCTGACTACATATACAATAATTCTAACCTCGCAATAATCGGCTTTATCAGTTCCAAATTGTATTACTAAGGTTTCTATAATTTTTCGACACAACCGAAGCTTCCACAGTCTGTTTGACAGCCTTTTCCTTTCCCTTTTGATTTTCGTTTTTTTTTTTAATTCTTATTTAAAAAAATTGATAGTGGCCCAACACATATCGCTGTTTTGGCCACCTCTAGACCACACTCGATTTGCCACAGAACGACTAGTGGGCCGTGCTATCGATTAGAAATGGCGTCCTCACTGTCTTTCTTTTATGAAAAATTCGTGTAGTCGTATTTACAATTTATCAACGTTGTGTGTGTTTGTCAATTATAAGGACGAGTGCGGGCTATTCTCGTCTCACACTCTTGACCGATTAGCGCAACAGCCATAATATAAGTGTTTTTAGTGCGGTACATAACGGCGACGACGTGCAAGCAGGGCGCCGAGTGCAAAAACAACGGCCAGCAGCAGTCAGCGAAACGAAAATGCATTTGTGACTGACACAAACACACACACACCCAGGCAGATAGACAGACAGAAAGACACAGAAGGGACACCCTGAAACTGCAAGGATAGCGAAGGAGAAGGCAAAGTCGTAGCGAAGGCAGGAGGAGGCGACGACTGCTGCTCCATCATCATCAGCAGCAGCAACAACAAATGGCGCTTGTGACGGTGCAGCGCTCCCCAAGTGTGGCTGGCTCGGGCTCGAATTCGGTGAGTGTGAGTGCGCGGATGCAGGAAAGGGCTCCCAGATTGCAGCTCCACGTTGGGTGCATTTTTCACACCCCAAATCTTATCTTTTGCCGTGTGTTTTGTTGTGAATCCATCCCAACCGACAAGGAATGTGTTAGTGTGTGTGTGCGGTTGTCAAGCTCCATCTCTCTCTCTCTCTCGCTCGCTCTTGCTCTCGGAATTGTGCTTTGTTTTGGTTTTAATAATTTTATTCGGAGTAAGTGGCTGGGCTGGCTCTCTGTGGCACGGCCTATAATCGCTCTTCCTGTGCGTGTTCCGCCTTGGGTGCATGATCCTTTGTGTGTTGTGTATGTTGTGTGTGTATTTATTTGGCTTGTGCCCCAAAACGCAAAACGATTATTTCGAGTGGCTGTCTCTTGGCCTGGCCGTGCCGTGCCGTGGCGTGTGTGTGGGCGCTTGCGGCGCGGCGCGTCAGCGTCATCATCATCGTCGTCTTCGTTGTTGTTGCTTTTTGTTGTAACTCAACCAAATCCGTAGCAGACGTCGCGACGTCAGCCGCGCGCCTATATGTATATTTTTTGCATTGCCTTTTATGTCGTTTTGTCATCCGTCGCGTCTACTGTGTGAGATTTTTCTTTTTGGTTCCGTTAGCGCCTACCGTCCGCCCGACCGACCGCCCCAAAAATAGTTCTCAAGACCTTGAGACAGCCACAAACACACAAACACACGCACACACAAATATTCATATGGTACGAATGTGTGTGCCACACACAAACACTTTGGTCGGAGGGGGGAGGAGCAGGGCCTGCCCTTGGAAATTTAAATCAGGCAATCAGACAGTAATCGAGAGATCTTTATCGTACACCTTCCAACAATGAAAGTTGGTTAAAATGGTAGACCGAGTCGATGATGATGATGATGTACTTTCGACTAAACGCTGCTGGGTGAGTGGGTGGCTGAGTCACAGGCGGCAGCGGCGGGTGACTGTAGCACGGCCAGGGGCAGAGCAGAGGCAGCTGGGGGGAGTAAACAAATATTAAAACATTTCCCGTTTCCCCATCAGGATGGCGAGGCCGATGACGACGAGGGCAATAGCAAGAACGAAAAGAGCGAATGCTTCTTTGCTGGCAAAGGAACCGCCCTGGTATTAGCGCTTAAGGATATACCGCCACAGCAGCAGGCGGAACGTAGGCTGAGCACGGACTCGACGCGTTCCAGCAACAGCACACAGAGCAACAACTCCGACATACAGCTCCATCTGCAGTCAATGTTCTTTCTGCTGCAGCGTGAGGACACGCTCAAGATGGTCAGTAAATAAAATCTCCATAATGCTTGCCGTTTACTTACTTTCTTCCTTTTTGGGCAGGCTGTCAAGCTGGAGTCGCAGCGTACCAATCGCACACGTTACCTGGTGATTGCCTCGCGCAGCTGCTGCCGTCGTGCTGCCACCAGCGAGCGTCGCCGCAACAAGATAATGCGTCACAATTCGGCAAAGGTCAGCTCCTCCACGTCCTCGGCCAACAGCAGCGCGTCGGTGGTGACAACACAGCGGCAGCATTCAGAGGACGTTGCACCATCAGCAGCCAGTAAATGTGATAAAACAGCGGACAAGGAGAATGTGGCAGCTGCCGGCGACAACAAGAATATCTCGGGCATGGAGGAGTCCTGCCTGCTGGGCATCGACTGCAATGAGCGGACGACAATCGGTCTGGTGGTGCCCATCCTAGCAGACACCACCATACACCTGGATGGCGATGGGTGAGCCTCTGTCTTGCGTGTGTTTATCCGACAGCCTCAACACTGATTTTCCCTACTTTGCAGCGGCTTCAGCGTGGCCGTCTTTGAGAAGACACACATCTTCAAGCCCGTATCGGTGCAGGCCATGTGGTAAGTGTGGGATAACAGAAGCCAATCAAACATTAATTACAACTCCATGCCGCTGGGGCAACAGGTCAGCGCTTCAGACGCTGCACAAAGTATCGAAGAAGGCTCGTGAAAACAACTTTTATGCGAGCGGACCCTCGCACGATTGGCTGTCCAGCTACGAGCGACGCATTGAGTCGGATCAGTCGTGCCTGAACGAGTGGAATGCCATGGATGCGATAGAGAGTCGCCGCCCACCCTCACCAGATGCCATAAGGAATAAGTAGGAGTACCCCAAAAACCATTTAATTAACTCTATTAAAATTAATTTTGTAACTGCAGGCCAACGGAAAAGGAGGAAACTGAAAGTGTCATTAAAATGAAGTTGAAAGCAATCATGATGTCGGTGGATCTGGATGAGGTTACCTCCAAGTATATACGCGGACGCCTCGAGGAGATACTGGACATGGATCTGGGCGAATACAAGTCGTTCATTGATGCCGAAATGCTTGTCATACTCGGCCAAATGGATGCACCCACAAAGATATTCGAGCATGTGTATTTGGGCTCCGAGTGGAATGCCAGCAATCTGGAGGAGCTCCAAAAGAATGGGTATACAAACGATTTATGCAATGGGGAACCTCCTCTATCCTTAGAAATTTGATGCATTTTCCTTCTTTCCAGCGTTCGGCACATACTGAATGTGACGCGGGAGATAGATAACTTTTTCCCTGGCACCTTTGAGTACTTTAACGTGCGTGTTTATGATGATGAGAAGACGAATCTTCTCAAATACTGGGACGACACATATCGTTATATAACACGGGCCAAGGCCGAGGGCTCCAAGGTGCTGGTGCATTGCAAAATGGGCGTGAGTCGGTCCGCTTCTGTGGTGATAGCCTATGCGATGAAGGCCTACAAGTGGGAGTTTCAGCGTGCGCTGGATCATGTGAAGGAGCGGCGCAGCTGCATCAAGCCGAACAAGAACTTTCTCAGCCAGTTGGAGACTTACAGCGGCATGCTGGACGCCATGAAGAACAAGGAGAGGCTGCAGCGCAGCAAGAGTGAGACGAATTTGAAGAGCACAAAGGATGCGCGACTGTTGCCGGGCAGCGAGCCCACGCCACTGATACAGGCACTCAATCAGGCCAAGTCCAAGTTGAGCGGCGAGGCGGGAGTTGTCACACCCGAGGAGGAGGAGGATGATGGTGCGGGGAAGGACATAAGACACTCGCGACTCCATCGTCGATCGAGCGCACAAAAGCAGCGACGCATGGTGCGACGCTCGAGCAGCACCTCCCCGAAGACACAGACAGCCGTTGTCACCAAGCAGCAGAGCCAATCGATGGAGAACCTCACGCCGGAGCGCAGCGTGGCGGAGGAGCCAAAGAACATGCGCTTTCCCGGCAGCAATGGAGAGAACTACAGCGTCACCCAGAACCAGGTGCTGCACATCCAGAAGCATACGCCTCTGTCGGTGCGCACACGCGTTCATGATCTCGAGTCGCATCGCTCGGATCAGTTGCCGTCACAGCAGTCGCCGTCACTGTCGCAGTCACAGCCGCAGGCCCAACAAGGCCCCGTGTGGACCTCACTGACCAAGCTAATCACTCAGACGTCCCACTTGGGAGGCAATGCAGGAGCAGGAGGCAGTGGAAGTGGCAGCAGCAGCGGCAGCAGCAGCGGCAGCATTATGCCTCGTAGAGATTCAAGCTCCTCGGATGTGTTCTCCTCGCAGGTGGACAATGTCTTTGCCAAAGAGGAGCGGGAGAAGCGACAGCGTCGCAAGACACATTCGTGGACAGAGTCATTTGGACCCAGTGGCGGAATCATACTGGATGCCGCGCCAGGGCAGCAGCAGTCGCAGTCGCAATCCATCATGCTGCGGCCACGCGGCCTGCGGCAGCGGGAACCACCTTCGCGTCACTCCAGCTGGGGATCGGGCGACAATCGGAGCAGTCTGCCGCTGCGCACAAGTTCCTGCAGCTACTACGACAGCAACCGCAACACCACTGCCATCTTTGAGGGTGAGATCCAAGATCTGAAGCGAAGCAGCAGCAGCAGGAGCAGCATTGACCCAAAAACTGCCAGCAACTGCAATGTGAGCGAGGCGGGAAGTGGCAGCGGCGGCCAACTGGGGACAGTCAAGCGCACCAAGCAGAAGCTGGAGGAGAGCACGGTGCTAAAGAAGCGCTGCCCAGAGGATGCTCCAGATCAGCAGGAGCAAGAGCTGGATGCCAGCGTAGGAGATGCAGCTGCTGCTGGTGGTGGTCAGAAGCGGTGTGCGACCCTCTATCGGAGCGCCTCCTCGGCCAACAGTCCCAGACAGCGGCAGCCACTGCGCTGCAACAGCGAGGAGCTGATGCACACCAGCGATATTGAGAACAAGAATACAACCAGCGATCTGGAAGCGGCAACTACGGCGGTGGTGCTGCGTGTGGGTCCCAGCCAGACGCTGGCTGAGGATCAGCGAATTTCGGGCAATGTGCAAATACTCAAGCAAAACTTTGAAGCCAAAGCGGCGGTGATTGGCGTGGGTTCGGCGGCGACTGTGGCAACCGCAAGCAGCACTCCAGCAGCCACTAGTGTTGCGGCTGCAACAACAGCTGCCCCAACAATGGGTGGCAAGAAGACGACGTCCCATCAATCACTGCCCTCGTCGCCAGTTGCACAGCACGCGAATCATGTGTCCTCCTCCAGCTCCTCCTCAACGTCGAACTCGTCCGATTCCAGCGTAAGCGAAAATTGTGATCGTAATGTAAAAGGTCTAGTGCATAAATATCAAACCACTTCCTGCAGTAGCCAAGCTGCGAGCCAGACTGCAGTCAACGTCCCGCCTACAACCAACACACTGCCGCCGCCGCAAGCGTCTCAGCCATTAACCGCCAGCCACAGCCACAACAACAGCACTAACACCAGCACCACAACAAACGCCACCACTAGCTACAAGCAACGCCCGCGCTCCTACTACGATCGCTCCTCGCTGTCGAACAAAACGCACGATTACAGCGAGAGTCGACCGCCGCCCGCACCTGCCAGACTCACTGCCAGCGTCAACTACAGCAGCAGCAGTGGCGGGAGCGGCAGTCACACCAGCCACGTGCAGCTGCCACAACAGTCTGAGCAGCAGCAGCATCAGCAAGTGCAGATACGGCGACTGGCACAGCATGGAAAGACCCATCCACTCACTAGGCTAAGTACACCAAAGCCAGGCTTCAATACGGCTGCATACAACACCATGTAACGAAATGCTATTTTTACTTACTCATCCAAACAAGCTCCACCACACCACACCATTTCACACTCACCATAATAGCCACTAAGGATCGCCCGAGCATTGTTTTGCTTTACGTATTTATATTTTCAATTCGCCATCAAACGCTTTTGTCCTATGTTACTGTCATACCCGCATACCATAATACATGTCATCGTGGTGAAATTACTACAGGGTGACCACTATCCCTTTCAAGCGCTTGTCTTTTTGAGCGTGGTGAATAAGTTAGTGGACAACGTCACCTGGTTAGAAATTTCACCATGCCCGTCATACTGTCCTTTCAATAATGTGTAAGCTTGTGTGTAGTAGTGCGTCTCATATGTTCTGTGAAGACCGACCCCGACTCGACCCAACCCGACCGACCGAACCAAACCGACGATCCGCAATCTTAAAACTGTGTGAAGAGTGCCGTCAGGGACTATAAAACAAAAACAAAACAAAAACCTATGAAATTGAAACTGTATTTGTACTTTTAAATTACTTGTAACTGTATACATATTTATTTTATATTATGCAAGAACTGCCTACGAATAAACGAAATTTTCTGTATATACATCAAAACACATATTGTACACACATCATGTGGTGGCCTGTTCCCCCTGTTCGTTCGTTTTTGTCTTTGTTCCCGAATATTGTGCCGTCTGACCTGCCTGAGTCATATCATATCATATCGTACCACCAGCAGTATGTATGTACTCTGCTCTACCTCTGCCTGACAGCTTTTATGACCCAACTTTGTATTTGCAGCCTTATCCACATGATACGTTCCTTCCGCTACTCATGGGCCGAGAAGTGTAATAAGTGAACGAAAACCCAAACCCCCCAGCTGGCTCTTAAGGCTGATGCCCGCCACCCACCTTGTTATACACAACATTTGTATTCTTTTTTTGTTTGCTATTTATCAAACCGTATTTATAAATATATACAACTATAACCCAATTACAAGTGCAATCTTTTTTAATTGCGAAATGAGTCATTGAGTAGGTAACGGACCATTCCAAATGAAAAACCAGTGCAGAGTTGCAACTGGACAGAAAAAAATAGCAAAGTCATGGCATGCTTGAAAGGCAGCAGCAGGGCTCCCAATCCAATTGCTAAAAGTGCAATTTTTATTTAAAATGCAATGTTTTAGGCTTTAAAACCGTTAAAATGTATTATCGATATACCGTCATGTGCCGCAGAAAGACGAGCATTCATACCCTGGGGAAGAGGATATAGAATTTAGACAATGTTTGTTGGCCTCAGGTTTAAAACTATCTCAATGAAATTGTTCTGTTTAAGAGGTCAAGAGAGTTTATCTGGTCCGATAAATAAGTACAGAAAGAAAATCAAGGACATAAACAGGTACATAACAATGAAACAAATATGTAAAACAAGTATTTTCCGTGGCTGAAACAGTTTAAATAGAAGGGGGTTTAGAGGGTTAAGTTAAGTTCACTCATCACCCAAAATGTTTGGAATATCGGTATATAACGTATTTTCTATCATTATTTTTTTGGTATATCTACACAACAGCGGCCACACTGCCCCACACACTCATACGCGCGCACTCTGCCACAGTTTCTTTATTTTCTGCAGAAAAATTAGAAAAAAGGCACGAAACGAAATCAATTGTGAGCGCGCAACAGAGGAGGGTACGAGAACAGAACGGTAGCCAAAGTGCAATCAATCTATAATGCAAGCTGCTGCTGCCAGAGCAGACGCAGTCGCATAATCGAACAATTGCTGCTGCCCGTTTTTCGAGACGAGAGGAGACGGAGTTGCGGGTTGTTGTTGCTTCTGCTGCTGCTGGTCGTCATTCGCCAGTAGTCGCCGCCGTTGCCGCTGCCACCGCCACCACCCGTCGTCACTGTCGTCGTACGTGGCGTTTATTTGCACAATTGCCGCCTCGCCAACGACACGGCTTAATCAGAAGTCGTCGCTCGGAGCAGTCCGAGGTCGTCGCGAGTGCTGCGGCTGGAAGTTGCACCATCAGTTCGACCAGGCCCAATATGACAGACAACGCAGGCAACGCACTGGCCGACAAGGGGCTCCCAGAGATGAAGGGATGGCTGCTCAAGTGGACCAACTACATCAAGGGCTACCAGCGCCGATGGTTCGTCCTGTCCAAGGGCGTGCTCAGCTACTACCGCAATCAGTCGGAGATAAATCACACATGCCGCGGCACCATCTCGCTGCACGGCGCCCTTATACACACCGTCGACTCGTGCACCTTTGTCATCTCGAATGGCGGCACGCAAACATTTCACATCAAGGCTGGCACTGAGGTGGAGCGACAGTCGTGGGTGACGGCCCTCGAGCTGGCCAAGGTGAAGGCCATCCGCGCGATAGAGAGCGAGGAGGAGGAGGAAGAGGAAACAGCGCAAGTGGTGCCCAGCCAGGAGATCAGTTCGGTGGTGCGGGATCTCACCGAGCGGCTGGAGAACATGCGCACCTGCTACGATCTAATCACGAAGCACGGAGCTGCGCTGCAGCGTGCCCTCAACGATTTGGAGTCCAACGAAGAGGAGTCGCTGGCCAGCCGCACAAAGATTGTCAACGAGCGGGCCACGCTCTTTCGGATCACATCGAATGCGATGATCAATGCTGGCAACGATTACCTCCACTCGGCGGAGTCGCAGGGCCACAAGTGGTCCAAGATGCTGCACCACGAGCGCGAGCAGCGGCTGAAGCTCGAGGAGATCATCGAGACGATGGCCAAGCAGCAGTCGCAGATGGAGCAGGCCGCCGTTTTGGTGCGCCAAAACAAACCCGTTCCGCCCATGGTCTCGTCCAGCACCACAATGTCCTTGAACGCTGCCGGCGGCAGCAGCTCCAACACGGCTCTCACCTCCGACGACGAGGTGGAGTTCTTTGACGCCCTGGAGCACACCTCCTCGGGCGACAGCACCTTCATCCTCAAGCTGAACAAGCGACGCAGCAGCTCCGAGGATCAATTCGATGGCCAGACAGGCAGCTCCTCGGAGAGCGACGAACAGAAACGCATCATAAAAACCATCCAACAGGTCTCGCTGGTGAGTGCGCCTCGTGTGGCCTCCGGCGGTGGCCACAACAACGACGACGACGATGACGATGTGGATCGCTCCGCACAGCCCGACAGCCGTGAGTCGCGTGTCAGCAATCTACGCAGCAGCAGGCCGGCAAAGGCTCGCCGTGTGCGGGTGCCCGACAAGCCCAATTATCCGCTGAGTCTGTGGTCCATCATGAAGAATTGCATTGGCAAGGATCTCTCGAAGATCCCCATGCCCGTGAACTTCAATGAGCCGTTGTCCATGCTGCAGCGCCTGGTGGAGGATTACGAGTACTCGGACATACTCGATGCGGCCGCTAATTGCAAGGATGCGTGCGAGCAGCTGGCCCATGTGGCTGCCTTCACCGTCTCCGCGTATGCAACGACAACGAATCGCACGGGCAAACCATTCAATCCGCTGCTCGGCGAGACCTTCGAGTGCGATCGCATGGATGATTTCGGCTGGCGCTGCCTCGCCGAGCAGGTCTCCCATCATCCGCCGGTTGCGGCGCTGCACTGCGAGAGCAGCAAGTGGCTGTGCTGGCAGGAGTTCTCGATGACCAGCAAGTTTCGTGGCAAATATGTGCAGGTAGGAGAGAGAGAGAGAGAGCAGCTCCCATTCATTCCTCATTCTTGTGACACCTTTTTTCTTGCAGATAAATCCCTTGGGCGGTGCCTATGTGCAGTTCCCGCAGAGCGGCAATCGTTACTCCTGGCACAAGGTGACCACCACCGTGAACAACATAATCGTCGGTCGCTTGTGGGTGGATCAGCATGGAGAGATGGAAATCATTGGCTCCCATGCATCGCAGGGCAACAAATGCATCCTGAACTTCATCCCCTACTCCTACTTCAGTCGCGAGGTGCAGCGGAGTGTCAAGGGTGTCGTTATGAATCAGCGCAACGAGGTCAAGTGGGTGATACGCGGCACCTGGGATGCACAGATCGAAATAGCGCCCGTGCTGAAGACTTCAGGCACACCGGACAGTCCCACGTACACCACCGGCGAGTACAAGGTGGCATGGCAGCGTCGTCCTGCACCGGCAGATTCCGACAAGTACTACAATTTCACGACACTGGCCTGCCAGCTCAACGAGGAGGAGGAGGGCGTGGCGCCAACGGACTCCAGACGACGTCCCGATCAGCGGCTGATGGAGCGCGGCGACTGGGATGAGAGCAACAAGGAGAAGCTGCGCCTCGAGGAGAAGCAGCGCACGGTGCGCAGGCAGCGTGAAAGCGAGGCGGAGCATGCGGCATCCGAGGGCAGACCCTATCCGGCCTACGAGCCGATGTGGTTCAAGCGCGAGAAGGAGGAGGGCAGCGAGGACTTTGTGCATGTGTTCAAGAACACCTACTGGACCGCCAAGGAGGCGCAGGACTGGAGCGGTTGCCCCGAAATTTATTAAACTACAGCAACAGAGAGAGGACAGCCTTAGTAAAGAAAGTTAAAAAAATGATGCTAAAAAAGATTTATTCAGCCAGGAAGCACGCGCGGGAAAAGGAAGAACGGAAGCAGCACACATTCTTCTACGATTTAGAACTATAAATTGAATGCCTCTGTAAGCCCTAGCTAAAGCCTCGGTACACGTGGGAAATCTTCAACGAAATTTTGTCTTCTGTTTCTCTTTTGTTTCAAGCATTTTGCTTGCATCATTTATGGCACAATCCTTTGGCGTAGACTCTTCCCCTGCAAGTGGAATCAGCACCCCGCTCCACTCTAAGCCTAAACCCCAAATGGATTCTGTTCCTTTCCGTCTTGTTTTCTACATTACTTTGTGTATATAACTGCAGAAATATATAAATAATAATTATCTATATATCAAAATGGAATTGGAGAGGAAAACGCGCGAGTGGAATCGAATCGAGAGAACCATATGTTAAATGTTATAAATTTATGCAATTTATTATTAAAGTATTATTTAAATAAAGCAACAATTGTGTGTGTTTTCTGTGTGTCTGTGGTTCGATTTGATAACCGATAAGGCAGGCAGCAGACTCTGCACCTGCACCTGGCACACCTGTCCCTGTGCCTGACCGACTGACTGACTCATTATCACTTTATCCATCGATTAGGCGGTGTCACTGTGTTATCAACTAATAAAAAACTAAAACTACACACAGAAGATAACATGGCTGCGCCGGCTACCGCGGGTCACTCGCGCTCATCAATTATTTTCGGTCGTTTGCGATGGCTCAAATATATCCAGCGACTTGAGCAGCGCCTCCACCGATGGATCGCGGCCTTGAAAGCGGCGGAACACCTCTACAGTGGGCACTGAGCCGCCAGAACTGAGGAACGTCTGCTTGTAGCGCTTGCCCACGGCCGCATAGTTCTCGTCGCTGCGCCGTGCGGAGAAGCTGCTCGAGATGTCGGCGGCTATCATCTTGGAATACAAATGACTGAATTGTGCGGCCGCCCAGTCGCCGCTGAATATGTCAGTCATGGAGCAGGGATGGGCGTCCTTCTTGTCCAGCGGCATGCAGTGGTAGACGGGCCACAGCTTGCGCACGATATCCAGCCAGAAGGCATTCGAGCGATGCAGCTCCACATCGAGATCGGCGAGGTAGAGCTCCTGGCAGAGCTGATATCCCGCCAGTTGCTTCTTCAGCAGCGGCATCTTCTCGGACAGGGCAGCATCGATGGGCTCATCGCTGGCATAGTGGCCGGAGAGGCTGCTCAGCACGGTGGGATCGTCGAGGAAGTTGCTCATCACATAGCCCGACACCTGCGACGCGTCCCACTCGATGTTGGAGAGACCGGCGAGGTCGCTGTAGCCAGCTTGGGTCAGCAGATGCTGCAGTCCACTGCCAAAGGTACGGAACATCATCTGCAGATCGTCGTAGTTGAGGAGCGGCACCCTGCCCTGCACGGGATCGGCAAAGTTGAAAATCAAAGCGCAGAGCGGCGCAAGACCCGCGGACTTGTTGCTGTTCCTTATGCCCACCATCCAGCCATTGTTGCGACCGAAGCGATGCTCCTTGGAGAAACAATCCACATAGAAGCCGCCCACAGGCGTCGCACCATTGCTCACATCCCCATCGAAGACGTCGTAGAACTTGACGGCCGGATGCCAGACCTCAGCCTTGGGCTGCTCCACAATGCGGATATTGAAGAGTTTCTCGCTGAGCGAAAACAGACCCGAAATTACACGCGGCAGTGGGAAGAACTCGCTCAGCTTGTCCTCCAGCAGATTGTGCTCGGCCGCCAGCTGCTTGCGCCGCCAGTAGCTCACATCGTAGGCATCCAGCTTGTAGTCGCAGCCGCTGGCCGTCGCGAATTGTTGCAGCTTCTCCAGCTCAACGCTTTGGGCTGGACCCGCGAACTTCAGCAGCTTGGCAAATATCTGCTTCAGGCTGTCGACACTGCCGACCATTTTGGTTTGCATGGACATGTCCGCGTATGTGCTGTAGTCCAGCAGGTTGGCCTGTCGGTGGCGCAGGCCGCGTATCTTCTCCAAGTGCGTGCTGTTCTCCAGGGCCTTGTCCTGCTGCGCCGAAGCCTTCAGCACATTGGCACGCCACACGTTCCAGCGCTGCAGACGCTCCGGACAGTACTTGAGGAAGCCCTCGACTATTTGCGGCTGCAGCGTCACCTTCCAGGGACCCTCCAGCGGCTGGTTGGGATCCCGGGCCGTTGCCTCCAACAGTGCGGGCGGGAAATCACGCACCAGCTGGAAATCGCTCACCGCATGCCCAAACGAGTGCACGGCCATGGTGACTTTGTTCTTGAAGCTGGCCCGCTCGCGTCCCAGCTGGATGATCAGCTCCTTGAGCCCGTCCTGCGAGTCCTTGCTCAGGGTCAGGCCATTCAGCTTGCCCTCGAGCAAGTACTTCTGTCGCATTCGCTGCTCACTTGCTCCATCCCCACCGACTGTGTCCTGCTGCAGCAGCGCATTGTAGACAGTCTTGTTGCAGTACTTGGCGGCGCGTGCGTTGCGCGCCCGTTCGTGTATGTTCATGTACGACTTTGTGGGTATCAGCGTGCTGTTGCCCAAGTACAGAGCCTTCGCCACGCCCCAGGTGGTCTCCAGGGGTCCGGTGACGGCATCGAGTTCCCCGAAGATTGCCGCACTGTCCAGCCGCTTGCCACTCTTGATGTCCTGCTCCAGAGCCTTCACCGACTTCTCCACGGCCGACGCCTGCTGTCCGATGGCCCCCAAGCACATCTCGATGGTTATGTCACTGAATGCAGGCAGTCCATCCGGTTTCAGCACGCCCTCGCCCAAGGGCCCCTCCTCACCGATTTCGGGTACACTAAACCAGGGGTAAGAAGAGGCCTTGCATTATTCCAGAACTATCAAAGAATCTGCGTATTTACTTACAGCACGATGTAGCCCGGCCGGCAATGTGAGGTGTGCAACAGACTGCGCTGTGCGGCCTGCGCTGGGCAGAGGAGCAGGCGACGCTGTCGCAAAATGTTCAGCATGTTCACTGAAAGCAATTGTACAGTTAGTTATTTGCAAATTCTAAATGCCTATGCCCGAATTTTTTTTTGATATTTAATCGCTACAGCGAAATTGGTTGGTCGCAGAGATGAGTCCGCATTGACCAGATACTTCAGTTTTGTGTTGAATATTATAAAAAAGTTACTGAAAATTTTGAACTCAAAAAAAGAGTTGTTTGCCGAACGAACACTAGAAATAGAATGATGCCCGAATTTATAACAAATAAAAAAAAAAAGCTGTGGTTTACACAACCCGTATGGCTGCAGACTTATCGATAAAAACCATCAAAAATATACCGTAAATATACCGAAGCCTGGTGACAGCTGCCAGAGTTGCCGCCACTACAAGTTTAGACTGATTGGGCAAATACATTTAATGTGGGTTTTCAAGGGCGAATTTGTAGTATGGAAAGCCGCCTTCAAACCATTATTTAGTTTTAATTTTGTAGGTAAAAATGATTGTAATTAAAAAATCAAAGGGAGAACATTTGAGGATTTTCGATTTTTATTGATTTTTTGTTTGTTTTTCACTTTTTTTTTTAGCATTTTTTTTGTCTTTTGATTTTTTATTGCATTTTTTTTTGGTTTTTTTTTCTTTTTTTTTTATATGCCGAGCATAAAATACACATTGAAAATTAAAATACGAACTATATAAACTTGAACTAAAATAAAACTGTAAATTAGCTTAGAACGTAACTAACCTAATCCGACTTAAAGATCGTAAATGGTTGCACTTAAAGGAACATCAATAAATAAAACTTTTTTAGCATTCTAACATATTGGGAGCATTCACACTGCCGTCAGTCTGTTCGTCCTCCACGGTGGACGTGGTACAAGGCATCGAATCAGTGTACTGCGAGCTGCGTCGCCGTTTCAGTATTTTCCCTGGAGACGGCGGCCCAGAAGAGCTGGCGGAACTCACCAGATGATGGAAATTGAAGTGTACCCATTGCCTGTGATTGATCACCTGCTGGGGGACATCCACAATGCAGTCTAGGATGGGTCCAGTTATCTTTGTCGGGTCGAGATCCACCAGGCGAGATAGCTTCTGAAAGGCAGCTTCAAAGATTTGCATTACACTCAAGGCTGCGTACGAGCTGCGTCCAATGTCGTTGGTCGGTGTGATTGGGTCTTGAATGCTCAAAAATGACTGCCAGTTGTAGTTGCCCATGGTAGACCTGAGGTGTTCCTTTGTGTGGCAGCCTCCATTGCCGAGCACCGAAACCACGCACTTGTTGAAGTCGAATTTGCGCCCATAGTACTCAAGGAACTTCAGCAGCAGCATCCCCAGCCTGTTGGTATTGTTGTACTTCTTGTTGGACTGTGCCTGGTGCTGGAGAAAGCCGATGCACATAAGGGTAATGGCATAGGAGGAGATGCCGCCCGTGCGATAGACTTCGTTCAGGCCGCGCATGGCCAGGAACTGCTTGAGGACCATCACAAGCTTTGGCAAATCCGGATACTGGCGTATAAAGTCCTTGATCAGTTCGGCCGCCTTCACTCCGGATCCCACATTGAAGCTGATGTCGAATTTGATTTGCGACACGCGCTCCGTAAACTTGACCACGGGTACTGCGGCCGTTTCCACCACGTTGACTGTGTGCGGATCCGCGACGCCGCGCGCCACAAGCTCACTCTCCAGCTCGTGCAGTGGTGGATTGTACCAGTAGCTCCTGCGGTTTTGGACGACGAGATCAATGTCAGAAAGCGGCAAGTTCAGGCCTGTGCGAAATGAGCCAAATACTTCGACAATGGCCCCTGGCCAAATGGAAACCAGCATATCTTCAATGCAGCGCACTGCTTCGGCGCGCAGATAGAACTCCGTCGCTGTGGATTGAATATAATTGTAAAACTGCTCAATCTCCTGATGCAGCAGACTGAGTGCCGGTATGCCGTTGCCATAAGATTCCATTGAAAAGCTGGCTAAGCGCCAAGGCTTCGCTTGATTCGCCGCGTCACACATGATAGATAGTTAGCCTTCCTCTGCCCCTATCCAAGATACAAGTCGTCTTCCAGAATTTATATCCTCCTTGTTGTTTAAGCCAAATTTTGAACGAGCCAAGCCGAAGCAGCGAAACAGCAACAGAACAGAAGCAGAAAAAGAAGCACAAAAGGAAACGGGGAATAAAAATGCCGCGGCACCGTTATGTAGTGCTGCCACCCTGTTGAGATTTCGATAGAACTTCGATCTGCACATACAAATTGGGCGAATTTAATGCAAAGCCTATGAATTAAATATTTGAAAGAGAAATAATGTAGTAAAAAATATACTCTTTGTTAGAAACGCTGGAATAGGGATTTTAGAGATAATCGAAAAGGGCTGCTGCGACAACGCGTAGAAAAAAATTACGTTTATACGGTGCTATTATTTGTAATGACCGGATGGGCATATATCATTATTTTTTTCACGTGCAACAGGCCATGGCTTAAAAGCAAGAAATAAAAAATTCTTAGTTAAAACTCCAGTGATTATTCAGTGAGAAGTGCAAATGCCAGATCACGAGCTAAAAACCACGCATAAACGTGCGAGCAGGGCTGCAAAGAGAATTGCAAGACAAGGAATTGCGAAAAAAAAATACGTAGTACAAGAAAAGATTAATATAACTTTAATGAATTCATTTGTTACAGCATGTTTAAACCCCGCATTGCAAGGAACCGAAAAGACAAATCATAAATATACATGTGTGTGTTAGTTCGAACGTAAAAAGTAATTAAACATTTAAATCTAGGCTTATTCCTCCTCCATGTGGCGACGATGCTGCATTTGTAGCTCAAAGCGACGATTTAAGCGCACTCCACGTATGAATTGTCCAGTTTTCTGTTTTGGGGCGCTGCGGCTCTTGAACATTTCCATGTGCCGTTGGCGTCTCTCTGCCACCTTATCCTCAAACGCGGTTGGCACAGTGGTGGCCGTGCTGGTTGCTGTAAATTTCTTGACCACGTTTGTTGATAAATTGAATGCTGGCTTCGACACTATATTACTGCCACTCTTCAATGGCAGGCGGCTTTGTGACGGCACCTTCGCCAAAGTGGCTGGACGTGGTGGATCAATCAACCCATTTTCAGGCTGCTTGGCTGCTGTCGGGTTGCTGCACCAATCAATTTTCCTGAGCGCCCTTGGTCGGGAGCAATCGCCAGCCGCCACAGCACTGGAACTTGGCATCTTCTTCACGGTTGATCCAGCTCCCGGTTCATGCTTCAAGGCTGAGCTAGTTAACACCTTGGCGCGTACTGCCTTGCGGTCGAGATGGTCCACCAAATTCTCCATCTTGGCGAATTGCTTCTGATGAATGGCTGCAAAGTTTGGAAGCTTTGTTCGCATCTTCACCTTGCTGGGTGTAATCACTTGGCCTCCCTTAAAGAATTCTGAAAAGGAGAGCGTAAATTGTTGTAGTTCTTGGAATAGCCAAAGGCGGTTTTTAGTGGTACTTACTTGGCTGCGGAATCCTGCTACCCTTCGGGCGGATCTCGTCCACCGACATTGAGCGCTTGCGTCGATTTGTGACATCTGCAATTAGTTTTGTTAACATGTGACAGAAATTGTTGTATTTATTCCCACTTACTACTGGTGTTCAGACGCTCCCAGCGCTTATCAATGTCATCGACATGCGCAATTTCCAGGGGACTGCGAAACGAGACAGTTCTTGATTTGATATCATCCCAAGTTGTGGCTGACTTTGAGCGTCGCTTTCTCATTTCTGTGTTAGCCAACTGGGCGCTCTGATCATATGGCTTCCCTGCCTTGGGGGACTTGCGCGATGAAGACTTGCGCGACTTGTAAGGTGTAGGTAACCGATTGATCTTGGATCGGTTGGGGCTTGGTTTAGTTGACTTTGTCCCGATTTCAGCTAAATTCAAAAGAGTCTGGTTCTGGTCATCATCCGTTGTTAGAACAACTTTAATCGATGGCTTCACGGAAGCATCGCAATCGGAAACATCCACTGCGACAACATTCGATTCATTGCTCTTTCTTTCCTCAGCGTCAAAGGTCGTGTTGAGCACAGATTTATCTGGCTCGGCCAGCTCATCATCGTCGACCATAATCAGCGATGGCATTTCGCATTCAAATTCATCTTCCAATGCGGCATGCTCGGATTGCTCCATAGGCTCATCAAGTGGACACAATCCCAGGTCGTCCAATGTCGTATTATTCGGTGCGGCACGTGCCGCCTGTGCAGTGGACACTGCATTTATTTCCACCGTTTTTTCTTCGGTAACAGTCGGAACTGCCTGTTTAGTTGGTGGCATAGCTTCCTCATCGGTTTCATCGGCTGTGATGTGCTCCACTCCGACAGAAATCAAACACTGTTCATCCTCATCTTCAGTGCCGGATTTTGAATCTTTTTTCTCAGTGCTAGTATCCTCAGGAATGGTTTCAATGATGGGCTTATCATCATCTAGAGCTGTGGATGGCAACTCAGCAGCATCTGGCTTATCGACTTCTTCGTCTTTCTCTCCCAGAATGGTTTTGGGCTTGCTGGAAGCGCGTCTGGACTTGCGACTGCGCTTACATGAATTGCGGCCCACTTCTGCGGCAGTCCACTTCTGTGTGGGCTCCTCAATTTCTTCAATCACTTCAGCAACTTTGTTCTTCATTTCCTTGGTGGCAGAACGTAGCATAATATCATCGTAGTCCAACGCCGGGCGCACACTCTTGCGCGCACTGCGTCTCGGGGTTTCATTCTTTGTCATATTGCGTCTGCTGCTTGGTGGTGTTTTGGGAGGCTCTGGATTGATGGGCGAACCCAATTCAGGGTTAGCTTGGCTTTTCTTGCGACCGTGACGCGTTTTCATGGCTAATGGTGTGTCTTTGTGTGTCCGTCCACTTTGTTTGCCAAGTGGCGTCGGCGCCAGGACGCTCGCATCATCGTGCTGGTTTTCTAGTAATTGTAAATGCATGATGTAAACATAAACGAAAATACTTGTGCTCAGCATTCTGCTTACCATTAGTGGATTCCATTCCGAATTGCGTATAATAGCTGCGATGAAAGAGCACAAAAACAAAATAATGCCAACAAATCTTCCCGGGCTGTACGTTTATTTTGAAGAGTTAGGGATGGGAGATATGTATTTGCTGCTATATCAATATATCGATATTTATATTTTGTTGGTGATATTTGCATGTACTTGCGAAAGAGCTGATATTTTTATAGTATTATCCACAAACGGAACTACGTTTTTGAGTTTTGACACTAATTTTGGGATACCACAGCCACGTCTCTTGATTCTACTAATTGGCTTACAGGGTAATCGGTATATCGGTACTATTGTGCGATAAGTGTGACTTGGCGGCGTTTTGGGTTTCAGGATCGATACATAATGAAAGCAACAATGTCAGTGATATCCAGATTGTTCCAGTTTAATTCAAATCACCAGTCGAGATAATGTTAAAATAAATTTATTAAAAAAACGTTATCCAAATACTTTAACATGTGAGCTGCCTCATGCGAAATAAAGCTAGCATCGAGATGGCATCAACGACTAGCAAATGAAAAATACATTTACATGTAAAATGCAATTCAATAAATATAAAATCGAATCCTAAGATTCATTTGTGGCACTCTTGTAGATTAGCACTCTTCGATTATGGGTGTGGTTTGTCTGCTCAGGGCTAGCTGGTAGGCAACCTCAAACGCCTGTCCTAAAGTCAAAATAATTTCCTTGGCCAGCTCCTGCAAGGAAAGTCAAAATTAATTCACAAAAAGCGAAAAAAAGGCATTGTGGGTACGCACCAAATTATCGACCATAAAGACATGACAATAATGCAGATCCTGCTCTTTGGTTATATATGCAAAGTACCGCAAATCCTCAGTGTCCTGGCACACACAATTGATATTCTCAATGTCATGGCAGCAGATGGCAGTCTAAGGAAAAAGGAAGCAACTTTTTAGTACAAGAAAATTCCAAGACTTTCGTTGGCTTACCTTTTTCTCATGATCCACAAACTTAACACCGACACACGAGACCGCAATGTCCACGTTGAGACGCGTCTGCAGATTGGCAGCCTTCAGATATTTGGTGGATGTTGTACAATTCTCGAGCAGGCTAAAGTCACTGACACTCGCCGCCGATTTCCTGTTCTCGTCGATCTTCAGCTTCTGTATGGACTTGCGCGTGGACAGTGTGCCCTGCAATTGCCTTATGACCGTCGATCCCAGATACTAAAAACGAAAAAGGGTTCAATAAAACTGCAGCAGAGGGTTTCCCCTTTGAACTTACAAAAAGCGAGTAACGAATTTCGCCATAGATGAGGGTGTACGGCGAGTGACACCAATGTGAGTCGGAGCTTGAGCTCTGGCTCTTGCCCAGGAGCAGCTCCGCCGGATTGCGTATGTGCAAAGAGTGTCGTGGATCATCAGCAGCAGCAGGCACGCACTGGAGCTGCTCCTCCTCCTCCTGCTCCTGTTCCTGCTCGGTGTCTTGATCGTATTCGGTAGACACTTCATTTCCGATGTTCTCAAAAATTGTATCAATCTCGGCCCACACACGAGAGGCGCTGAAATCCTCGCCCAATGCCGAGTAGCGCTGCTTGGACAGACTGCGGCGATGGACAGACCTCACCATGCTCGGCGAACGCAAGAAGTCACGCTCCCGCGGCACTGAGCCGCGTCCATCCGTCGTGTCTGCTGCCAAATTCAATGTGGAACCCTTGAAGAGTCCCGCGAATGGAATATCGCCGACAAATTCTTCCACATGATCCGAATTAAAAGAGTTTGTGGTTCGTGTCGATTCACTCGTCTCCAAGTGGCTCTCCTTGCGCAGTGTCACGGGCAGTATGTAGTTCAATATCGTGTGCTCCGCCTCCGTAACCGTGGGCGGCGGATAGTCCGGCGTGGGCGAATGACGCACTGTTCGCAATTTGTTGCCATTCCCGTTGCTGCTGTTGTTGTTGCTGTCCAATACAGCTGTTTTGGCTGGCTCTCCATTGGTTGCTTCTTCGATTACCACAAGATTCGCGTAGTCGTTGGATTTGCCATTAATGTGAGTGCGTGGCATGGGAATTGGCGGAGATGGTAGCGACATTTCCACATAAGAAGCCACAGCCTGTTGTCGTGCTGCAGCTGTAAAGGAAAAAGAGTTCTCAAATAAGCAATTGGGCGCACTCCATGGACTCCTTTTGCACTTACAATTACTGCTCGTGCTGGCGGAGTTGTTGTCATCGCTGCCGGAACCGTTCTTCAATAGATTTATGTACTCGTAGGAACGCGATGGCACCGAGGCACTCGAGATGTCGCTGAACGTCTGAAAGCTGGGCAGCTGCGGCTGCTTGTACACAGGCTTGTACGTCTCCCAATGCTCCCTGTTGTCCCTGTCCCCCTTGATGGTGTGAACATCGTTGAATGATTTCTGCAGAATAATCGGCTTCATGGCCAGATAGTTATCCGGCAGCTTGGTGTACATATCCAGCGAGCTTAAAGAGTGCGAAAGTCCGTTGGCTTGATCTTGGTTTCTATGGGGGGAGCAGCAGCAGTGGTTGGGGAATTGGATGGTTATGGAAGAAAGACCATTAAGACCAGACCGGTTAATTGAAGAGTGAAGCAAACGATCATGGGAGTGGGCGTGAGTGTACGTGAGGGGTGCAAGACTTTGGATGAGTGCAGTGTGCGTATTCCGTATGACATGAGCTGCAGAGCGGGCGGGGGGTTAATTAAGGTCACAACATTAACAGCAACAGTGAGAAACAGAATGAGTTGGTTGTGGTATGTGCGTGCGTGATGTGCCACAAGTCATGGTTAGGGCGCTTACTTCCTCTGCCTCGCCGAGTCTCGCAGCTTGGCCAACTTCTGACGCTGCGAGTTCTTTTCGAACAAACGCTTCGGCAGCGACTGTGTGCCATTCTCCACGATCAATTCGTCAACAGCCAGACGAGTCTGCTGTGCCATCGCTTGGTTGGTAAACTCTGCAAGAAATTTTAGCCATTAGAAAAGTTTTTAAGGCATAGATGGTGCCTCCACGCACCATTAATGACGCCCACAATGTCGTATGTAACGTGCGGTGGATAGTCCGAGAGTATATTCAGGGCAGTGCGTCCGTTGCCATCTGTGGCGTGTACAAAAACGCCCGCCTTTAGCAGGGTGACCACAACAGACTTCTTGCCGCACAGCGCCGCCTCGTGCAGGGCGCTGCCCGCATGTGTGAGTATGTTGACATCCACGCCCGCAGCCAGCAGCGTCTCCACCACCTTTTTGTGTCCATTGCGGCTGGCTAGATGCAGGCAAGTGTGCGTGAAAATGTTCTTTGTGGGCGACGTGGCATAAGGACTGGCATAGCCCAGCAACTCGGACATATCCCGCCCGTCGTCTCTTTTGTATGGCAGTATAAGATCTGGATAGACCCGCAGCAGCGTCTGAACCACCTGCAAGCGTCCGAACTGCGCGGCCAGATCCAGAGCCGTCTGGAAGCTGTTGTTGCGTATGGCCGGATCAGCACCATAGGAGAGCAGGATGGCCACGACGGTGTTGTGGCCATGCTGGGCACCCGAATGCAATGGCGTCTCGTTCTCGATCGTTTGGGCATTGGGATTGGCGCCATGTGGGCTGTGCATTAGCAGCATCTTCACAATGTCATGATGTCCCGCCCAAGCGGCGAGAAACAGCGGTGTGGAGCCACGAAT
This sequence comes from Drosophila subobscura, assembly GCF_008121235.1. Taxonomy (NCBI): domain Eukaryota; kingdom Metazoa; phylum Arthropoda; class Insecta; order Diptera; family Drosophilidae; genus Drosophila; species Drosophila subobscura. The sequence goes on along the minus strand of NC_048533.1, from coordinate 20,971,974 downwards.
ATCCGGCACATCCAGCTGGGCATTGTGGGACAGCAGCAGGCGCACAATGCTGCCATGTCCATTGAGGCAGGCATGGTGCAGTGAGGTGTAGCCATTCACATCTTGGCAATTGATGCTGGGACTGCGGCGAAAGCTGAAAAGTTACATTTAGTACATACAAATCAAGTGGGTAATGCTGCTGCTGACTCACCTCGACAATGGTCCGTGACGTTTGGAAGAATGGTCCAGCAGCTTGTCGACGGTTCGAATATCGCCACTTCTTGCTGCCGTCAGCAAATGTTGATCCTTGCCCATTGGAGCGGCGATTTGTTTAAATTACTGTGCGGAGAAAACGAAAGTGCGAAGAGCGCACATTTTAGTGTCTTGTTCTATATTGAATGGAATGAGATCATCGCAAGAAAATATGGAGGAGCCCCAGCCCCAGCGGTGGGCAGAGTCAGCTGTTTACTTGCCCTTACTGTAAACAGAGAACCTGTCGATTTCTTGCCATGTACATACATATACACACACACATGCAGCCATGGCATGGAATGTGTGCATGTGTGTTTGTTGATTTTAGGGTCTGCTCCACACTCCGCCTCTTCCAAGGTCATCGAACGGCATTGGGGCAATCAATTAGATTACGGCAGCTCCACTAAATATAGTTTTACTCAATTATTACTTACCGACTATGTCCGAGTCCAGTTGTGATGTGCACAGCCATAAACGACTGCACCCACTTGTTATCCCCAACGATAAGAAAACGGGCGCGGATTGGGGATCAATTGTATTTACGTGGAACCGATCTTCTACCCTACCCTAAGCCCTAGTGGTGAGCAATATTTAAATGGAGCATGTCGATTGTCATCGATGCGTGCGCGTGCCAGCACGCCAGCCGATAGCCGATACTTCACACTTGCACATCTCTAGCGCTGCAGCTGCACAAGCCAAATTTTTTATTTTTCTTGAAAAAAAAACATCAGAATTTTGAGGAAATTAATCTGAATTAAGTAATTATTTAGTAGCAATATGGAAACGACAAGCGTCAGCACAGTTAAGCCCAAACGAAAAGATAAATCCGAAGGTAAGTGAAAGCATTTAAATCTGTCTAAGCGAAAACGCGGGGTGAGGTGCGAGGTGTGCCGGCACAAAGAGTCGAGAGTCGTGTGAATATTTCTGATAACGCGCATGGTGTGGCCAGAATTGCGCGTAACCATTAAAATTTAAGGTATGCCCCGTGTGTCTGCCATGCTTAATGCAATATCATTCATTATGTTGCCCTTGCAGACGTACAAGAGGAGAGGCAGAAGGAAGAGGAGACGCCGAGTGGCGAGCCACAGAGGAAGCTACTGCGCCTCGGCGAAACTCTGGACAAACCGCTGGCCGTGCCGGAGGTGCAACTAAATGCGGTCTATCAGCAAAAGGAGCTCACGCAGTGGCTACAGACGACATGGACAAAGGCGAAGGGCGGCGAGACCGTCAAAGATGATAAAACCGGCGCACAAGTGTTTGGTGATCCGTTTCAGATTTGCCTGCTGCCAGGCCTGCTGGCGGAGGGCACCAGCAAAGCTCTGGTGTCCGAAATCATTGACAAAGTTACATGGTCGCGCAAGCAGATGGACCTGTACGAGTTCTACCAAAGCACAGATCTGTCCAACATGCCCCGCTGTCGGCTGCTCACAAATTTCCTGCAAGTGTTGCGCAAACAAGTCCGCCCCTGGCTGGAGAAGGTGACGAACCTGAAGCTGGACTACGTGTCGGCCTCCTGCAGCATGTACACCTGCGGCGACTATCTGCTGGTGCACGACGACCTGCTCAAGGACCGACAAATAGCCTTCATCTACTACCTGTCGCCCTGGGAGGGCGCTGAGGAGTGGAACGAGACGCAAGGCGGCAGCCTGGAGATCTTCTCCAGCGACTCCCAGTGCTTTCCCCAGTTCCCAGTGCATCGCAAAATAGCCCCCAAAGATAATCAATTTGCATTCTTCAAAGTCGGCTCGCGCTCCTTTCACCAGGTGGGCGAGGTGACCACATTCGACTACCCGCGTCTCACCATCAACGGCTGGTTTCACGGCGAAACGAACGAGGCCTTCGTACCGGACTCCATGCGCGCCTTTCCCCGCCTGAGCTACCTGCAGCCGGACAGCTCGAGCAAACAACAGCCGCTGGCCCTTCTGCTCAATAATGTCTACCTAAAGACGGCCACGCGACGCAGTATTCAGAAGCGCATCGAGGAGAACTCGGAAATCTGCCTCTATGAATTCTTCAAACGCGAAAAGTTCGAGCTGGCTCGGGCGCAGCTCTTGAACGACTCGGACTCGCTGGTCTGGCGGCGGCAGGGACCCGCCAATGCCCACAATTACGAGGTCATGGATCTGAGCACAGCAAGGGGCACGATCCAGGAGCTGCTGCAGCTGTTCCGCAGCAATGCCATGTTCGATCTGCTGCGCGACTTCACCGACCTCGACTTGAGTGGCGCCGACGCCGTGACGCCCAAATGCAGCGTGGAGCTGCAGCGATGGTCGCACGGGAACTACACTGTCCTCGGCGATGGGCTGGTTAGCGAGGAGAACACACTCGATCTGGTCTACTATCTGAATGCGGCGGAAGGTGCTGCAGTCATCACATACCTCTCGCCCGACGGCGAGCTGCCCAACGAGAAGCAGAAGCAGACATCGGGCTCTGATGAGGAGGATGACGATTCAGTGCTGCTCACCATATCGCCCGTGGACAATGCCCTGAACATTGTCTACCGCTGCGAGGGCACCACCAAGTTTACCAAATACGTGTCGCGCAATACGCCCTTGGAGAAGGGACCCGTTTTTGTTATATCCTGCAGCTACAAGGAGTAGTCTAGATGCCGGTCCTGCTGCCTGCATGCGCACAATCTTCTGGGACACTCTATAAACATTTCGTAGCAGCGGTCTAATGTACAGAACTAAATTTACCGAATAAAAATGATGTAGAAAAGCCAGAAAAACTTTCGATTGTTGCTCGCGCACCTCGCACCTCAAGGGAAGCATCAAACGCACTGCATTAATATTTATTTCTTTCTTTGCCATTACAGATAAATACCGCATTGGAGCGACGATCGCCTTCATTGTAGTCATCATTGGAATTGGCGTGCCAATGTGGTGGAAAACCACAACAGTCTACAGGTGAGTCAACAATGGGAAAATGGCTGTCTGTTCTCCTGAATCAATTATTCTTTTGCAGAGTCACTTTGCCTTCGAACGCCATACTGGGCCTGAGCGAGCAGCCCATCAAAACGGCTGTGCAGGTGGCCATCTACACACAGGGCTCCAGTCGCGCCCAGCTGCTCATCGGCGAGCTGCAAAGTGCATTTAACGATAGCGGTAAGGGGGATGTTCTCCACCCACCAAACGAGTGACTCAAACTTTAATTTTGTTGCAGAAATCTGGAACGTGGAATTTAAACATTTGACTTTACCGACCGGAGCCAAGGAAGCGCATACGCCTGCAGCATTGGAGAAGCTGCTGCTGCAGGAGCACCCTCAAAGTGTGGGCGACTTTATGTTCATTGAGTGGCCCAAGATGCAGGAGGAAGTGCTGCTTACCACGGAACGTTCAGCGCTCATGCGCAGCGATACAAGTGAGATTCAGATCTGCCTTTGCTTTGGAAACTAACCCTAAATGAAATGTGTAACTCTTTCAGCTGCCAATAAGCTAGCGCAGGTGCTGCACTCGAAAATCCTGCAGACATATCGCATCAATCAAATACTCAGCACAGACGATCGACTGGGCGCCAAGTCCGAGGCGCCACAGCCCGCCTACGATGTCATTGTGTCCGTGCTGAATCCCAAGCCGCGTCTGACCCACGCCCAGTGGAACATTTCAATGGCTGTGAAGAGTGAGAGAATGTGCGACCCACAGCCCAGCTTTATTTCTCATTCCTGAATTTATATTCTCAGCTTATGTGGAGCCTTGGCTGGCGCAAGTGTCGGACATATCCAACTATACGGTGCGCACGCAATGGAAGTATCGTGTAGCCATCGAGGCCAATCTGAAGCAGGTGCGCGATGAGAGCAAGCTGGGTCGCCACTATGCCCTGCAGGAGGCGGATCTGCCACATCTGCTGACCTCCATATCGCAAAATCTGAGTGCCAGCACCACGGACAAGCCGGCCATCAATCTGGTGGTGTACATTCCGCCCTGCAAGACCGCGCCCCTGCACATCTACAACAGCAAGCAGCAGCTGCTGACGCGCAACGGCGTGGATGCATTTATATCGCCACCTTGGGGAGGCGTCATCATTGCCAATCCGCCGGAGAGCGTGTGCCTGGCGTATGCGAATGACGAGCAGCCGCTGCCCTATCATGTCAGCACCACGGACAACATGCAGGTGATGCTCGATCAGCTGCACAAGCTGCTCGACATCAGCAGCGAGCTACAGATGGAGGGCGTCAAGACGGTGGACATTGAGCAGTTGGCACCGCGCCGCTGGGAGTACGAGGCCTACCTCAGACGCAGCGCCATTCGGCACATTGCCACGGCCAGTCGAACGCTGCAGAGCCTCATTAACCTGTTGGGTACGGTTCGAATCACCCACAATCCATAATGCGCTCTTAATTGTTTCCTCTCGCCCTCAGATCAAATCAGTTATATTGTGATAAACGATGATGTGGCCGCGGCCATAACGAGCTCTTATGCCGACATTCTGGCCGCCAAGGTCGCTCTACTGGAGCATCGACTGGGCGATGCTTCCGCGCTGGCCAAGCGCGCATTTGTGGCCTCGGAGCGGGGCTTCTTTGATGCCAGTCTGCTGGCGCAGCTCTACTTCCCCGATGAACAAAAGTACGCCATTTACATTCCACTCTTCCTGCCCGTCCTCGTGCCCGTGCTCAGTTCCTTCAACATGCTGCGCAGAGTGCTGCAAAACTTACGGAAGGAGAAGCAGCACTAAACGAACGAGCCGCGACGAATGTTTACGACTCCCAATAAAATAAAACTATTGACTCTATTCTTGATAATTTAATAAGCTAAAATCCATCAAGGCCGCTGTGCTGTCAGTTTTATGTTGTTTTCATGCGGTAAAGTTCATCATCGAGCTCTTTGCGTGTGCGCTTCTTGGGCGGCTGCGAGCGGCAGTAGTTGGTATTCACGCTGTAGATGGCCACGCACACCACATAGACAATCAAGATGCGTTTGAGCATGGCTCAGGCAGCCGCAGAGTCGGAATTTACAAATCAAATTTTGATCAATGAATCTGAGTAGTTTTGGGGCATCAACTGAAAGTAAACTGATCGACGCCTTTGCCTATTTCCAGTATTCCCTGGTTCGTGTGAGTTCCAGCTGCAATGGATGTCAGGGCTGACGTTGGTACGCACCCCTCAGGGGCCGAAGCGCAGCGTGTGAACGTAGCGGATAGGTCAGGTTCAGACGCAGACAAGAAACGGAAACCCCTTAAACACATTTAAAGCCAAAGCAGCAATGCTCTTTCTGCTATGTACATATACATATACATACATACATATGTACATAAGTGGGTAGACTTGAGATCTTTTTGGTTAACTGTAAACAGAGTTGTACCCCTTGCCGTTTCTAGTCGGTGAAATGAATAACAAGGTGACGTTGTCCTTATTCACCACGCTCAAAAAGACAAGCGCTAGAAAGGGATAGAGATAGAGTAGTGGTGCCCGAAAGAGAGTGTTAGTAATTTCACCATGGTCTTGACAATTGCAATTCCAAATGTATACAAATGATGGGTAGGGGAGGGGGATAAAAAGAAGCAAATGCTGTGGCTGTCAAAACTCGTTAAACATGGAATTCAATTGGTAAATGCGCGGCTGATGGAGAGGCGGGGTTTGGGGCTTGGGCTTTGCACATTAAAAGTAAATAGTTAATTTTTAATTGCTCACGGCTCGTTGGCTCTCGTTGGACAGACAAAGACATAAACGAGCCGAAACTCCGCCGCACTCGTACTCGTCCCCGTAGATATTCAACAAGTATTTGTCTCTTATTCAAAGGTTAAATATTATTTTAATGAGCCGCGCTTGTTTGTCGAGAAGGCAGGTGGGGGAGACAGAAAACCTTTTCTCCAATGTGCGAGGCTGAGGCTGAGAGAGCTCCAGCCGGAGCTTCAACTACACAGCCCCAAGACCGCAAAAAGGTCAACAATGTGACTTTTAGCGATCGCCAAATGCCGCCAACTTGCCAAGTGGCTTTATGTCATGGTTTTGGTGCCATTGTTGTGGCGTTGCCTCGTCGCAGGCGACAGCATATGGCGGATACGAGAAGCGAAATCGAAACCGAAACCGAAGCTAACCCTTTGCCCTGCAATTGCTGTCATCTGCATTTCCGGAATAGATGGCCCATTAGCTAGCCACAGAATTGCCTTTAAAACACACATTTTCCCACACGTTACAGCAAACCGCACGCACGTCAAAAATCAATTCGGTTGGAGTTGGAGTGCACACGAGAGGCCAGCAGAGATGAGCCCGAAGGCTAACACAATAACGAAACTAATTTTGATGCGGTTGTTAAGTATTTCCAAACACTTTGCCAGATTAAATGAGTTGGTCAAAGTGGAAAATGTGGCAGGCAGGCATCGAGGAGGAGGCACCATGAAGATGTTGCACTATTGTTGGGTCTGAGCAGCCGTCTGATGCTCACAATCGATGCAACAAGGCGTGTAATTAATAATTGATTGAATTTTTCCCAAACAATAAATGACAAGGCACTCGAGGCGATGGCGATTGCAGCAGCAATGTGGATGTGTTTGTGTATGTATTTGTGGATTGCAGTCTGGACAGCTGCAGAGACAGCCAAAAGAATTGAAGAATTTGTTCGCCCAAAATGGCACAAAGTACACAAAGAGTCGTCGGAGTCGCAGTCAAGTGGCATGCTCTGGCCCAAGGAGCTGGAAGCTGGTGGACCCAGGTGTGCCCATAAGGAGCCAGCACGTAAAAGTCACATTGCAAAATGTTTACTGCTGCAATTGTAATCACTGTTGACCATATGTGTGTGTGGTTGTTGCTGGCAGTGCAGTGTTGCCGCTGCTGATGCACTTTTTATAGTACCATTGCATTCCCACCGCTAAGTGAAATTAATAAAAATTGCAATCAACTTGAATGCCCCCTTAAGCTGAAGCTTCGACTGTTGCACCAAAAACGTCAAATGCGTTCGCGCAATTCACATAATTTGTTTAATTAATTACGCCAACACATTTTCATTTGCTATTTACTAGATGTCTATTGGGTAACCATCAGCTGCTGCCTCTGCCGTCAGCTGCTCCCGCTGCCGCTGCTGCTGAGATTTTTCACATAAACTAGAAAAAGAAGAAGAAAAACAACAACAACATACACACACTATAACTGTAACAGCCATTGAAAGCCGAACGGATTTGGCAGCTTTCGAAAGATTCAAGCAACATATCGTCAAAGTGGAAGTGGAAGCTGCTGTTGCTGTTGCATCTGCTGCAACATTCTCAGCCTGCTCCAAGGCCACTGGTTGCTGCTGCTGCTGCCACCATATCTTGCAGCCATTTGGTGAGCGGATCGGCCAATTGCTAAGTTATAGTACGAGTAGCATCTAGGCATCTACCAGCTTCGACAATTTCCACTCTTCGATTCGTTTTTTTTTTCATTTCGAATTTGAGGAGTTGAGGAAGTCGCAACATTGCAGCCAGAAAATGTTAGCAGCACAAAGTTCAGTTGGCAATATTTTGTGCCACCAAAACGGAGTTTGCAACTTGACAAAAACATGCAGCAATGGGGGGCATGTATAACCTACCTTTACCTATACGTAAGTTATTGTGGAACAATTAAACAATTTGTTTAACAAAAGCTCAATAAAACTGAAAGCGAATGTAAACAGCAGAAGCAACATCACAGGCATCACCATCATTGGATTCATCATCATCTTCTTGGCAGCCATGGGAAAGAGATCTCTCATCAGCTTTTTGTTGGGGTCTGGGGCTGGAAAAGTGTCGAAGCGGACAAAGCCCAAGGACGCTGGGTTATAAAACAAATAAAGCGAATTGTATTATACAAAAATATTACTTACCCTTACCGCAGTTTGACATAAATGCCAATTTAAATGCTGCAAAACGCATAAATCAGCAAAGAGCCAAAATGTTGCTGCCGCTGCTGTTGTCTGTTGCTGCTGTCTCTGTGTTGTCTCTGGGTTGTCGTGTTATTTGTTGGTTTTTTTTTATTTTCTGGCAAACAAACGATCAGCAAGTGGCGCTCCTCAAAAAACGTTTTTTTCCCTGCAAAAATGAAGAAGACTCCGGGCTTGGGCAGAGTTCAGGCAAAAGGCAATGTTGCTGCTGCTGTTGGGTTTATGTGGCTGCTGCTGTTAGTTTTATGTTGCTATTGCTGTGAGGTTATGTTGCTGCCGCTGCTGCGGCTGGTGGGTGATGGGTGACAAAAGATGCCGTCTAATTGAATTACCATAAAATAAAAGTTGTCTTGAAAAATGCGCATAATTTTAGCTAACATCCTGGTCAGCATTAGCAGCTATTAGCTGTGCTTAGCTGGCTGCGCTCTGGCACTGGCATTTGGCATTTGGCGACTCAGAATTGTGTTCTTCTTCTTCTTTTTTGTTGCCAGCCACGAACAATGTCGGTGCTTTAGTCTTAGATCCAAGATTCAAGCCGTAAGCTCATTAACATGATTACAATGGAACGAACCCTGACTGCATAATAATTCACACATATTCCAGCAAAATAATTACGAAAAAAGTGCATTTGTATGGGCAAATGCAATTAGTCACAGATACAGGCAGTACCAACACACAGCTAACAAAAACTACTCTTGGTGCAGCATCTGCATCTCTGCATCTGCATCTGGTGAATTCTTTGCTGGCCGTAACCACCTCCACCATCGATGGTGTGCACCGTTTCGTCTCATTCATTCCCATAATTTACCAAATATTTTTTATTATTTAGTTTTTGTTTCGCTACAACCATAGACACATAGATGTATCTATGCATGTGTCTATGTGTGTCTGTGTGGCTTAGCAACTGGCAGACTGGCAACTGTCTATAACATTTTCTCACGTTTCGTCGTGCAGATTTCGGCACAAGTTGCGCCTTGGTGTGGCACAGACCGGCGTGGCTGTGGCCCAGCCATGGGTTGCGATGAGGCTGTTGGTGTTTGGTGATAATGATGATGCTGGCTGCTTATGCTGATGCTGCCTCTGCTGCTGGTACTTGTACTGCTGGAGATGGCGAGGCCGTTGCCTCAGCGGGGGTGGGCGGCTAATGCACATTTTATGCAAATTTCAACTGCACTTTTCGCTGTGTTGGCAGAGTGAGGAGGCTAGTCCACGAGTGCCACAAAATGCAATTTAGAATGCTTGAATGCGCCGACTAGCGTTGGTTGTGGATTAAGGTGGATTAAGTCTTTCATCCACCTAATGGAATGTTCTATAAATAAAATGTTTGCTTCGCTTAGTGAATTATCTAAGAGCGGGTGTATGCTGTGCACTTAGCTAAGTTTACTCTTGCATTTGATTATTTAATTAATACTCTATGGTGTTGGCTTTTTATTAAGTTTAAGAAAGGTTGAGATCAGTAGAGATCAGCAGAGGATTTGCATGTCATAAATATAATAAATGAAACACGTTGCTGTGTAGTTTATGTTGATCAAGACAGAGGCAGGAATTGCTATAAATATCCATTACAATTTTCTATACTTTTATATTTTAAACCTTTTCGCATCATTTGTGTAAAAAACTTCCTGGTTTTGGCTAAAGTTTTAGACGAAAGACAACTGAAAAGGTACCAAAATACATCTAAATATTCTCTGAAATCCCTTTAAGATTTACATAACCCGAGGGGTTTGCTTTACCATGGTTAAAACAGAAAAATAATGATTAGAATGATTCAATCTTCAAGAAATTAAAAGTAATTTCGGTCATCACTTATTTTGTATTTAACTTTTAACAGATCAATAAAAAAAATTTTCAGATATTATCCGCAGTTTAATCAAAATAAAATTCCATGTTCCGTGGTGCATGAACACCTTTGGGATAAATAAAAAGCATCTTTAGAGCGCACCAAGAACCCATGCCCAGACCCAATTGAAGTTTTCTTTGCAGCAAAACTCCCAGTAATAAAGTATTCCACTGCTCTACCCGTAATCAACGTAAACCGATAAACGCGTTCGTTGCTCAAGTCTTTCAATTTTATTGGCTATTTTTATGCGTTTCGTCTCGCTGGATTTTTATTTAAAAATGCCGCCACAGTCGGCGCTACATGGCAAATGCGTCAAATTAGCCAGCCAGGCAGGCAGACCACTCACCAGAAAGATGGACAGACAAACCCACCGACTGACTGACTGACTGACCCATTCCCAAAATCCCGCAAAAAATAAAAATAAACTTTCGGGTTTCGCAAGCAGCGTGGCATCCATAAAAACTGCAAATTGCACAGCTGTGGCCGCTTCGTCTGCCGCTCCATCTGCGTTTTGCCACGTGCAGCAGCCTGCCAATATGAATTTTGGAATCCCAAAAGCCATATGTACACAATGTGATAAGTATGTATGTACATATGTACACAGTTATGTATACATACATATTCGCAGCATGCAATTTCTTATTATGAGCGGCGGCTGGCTGGCAAAAAGGTTTTCCGAGTGTTGGTTTGCACTTTATCAACGGGAAAATCTGCTGGCAGCCACCATGCTCATTGCTGCACAATTACTCAACGACCTGGGATGGCCTCCCCGCTGCCTCCCCTTCCGCCAGCACCTTCTGCAATTCCAATTCCCGCTGCAAACCCAATCGCAATCCTCGCGACTCGTTAGTGGTTGCCTCCGACTTTTGCTTCTGCTTTAGCTTCTGCCTGGAAATGCCAGACCAAAAACTCAGCTGAAGAGAGAGCGAAAGAGCAGCTCAGACGGGAGTCTGCTCAGGCGCATCTTCAGCTTAATTGAATTTTTGGTTTGCTGCTGCAGTTGCTGCTGCTGGTGAATGCATTTACCATTCGCTCCCACACGATGTGCAAATGCTTTCGGCACTTTTACTACACCAGCAGCAGCAAAAGACAACAAGCATTCAGCTGCCAGCTGGCAAAGCCTTACATAATGAGTAAAAATTAAATAATTTAACTCACAAACGGATTCTTAACGAGCCGCGACAGCAGCCCGTCTTGTAGTTGAAACACCGAAACTCGTGAACACATTTATCAATGTCATGGCGGGCGGGAGGCCACATCGAACTGCTGTGATGTGTATTTAATTGAAGGCGGTCCAACTAATTAGAATCAAAATCCGCTTAGATGCTGTGTAATGCCACAAAGCAGACAGCAGACACCAGACAGCAGACAGTTGCCTTCGCCTTTGAGTTCGTGTCTGGAGTTTAGAGTCATCTTTGAACACTTGGTTTGAGGCACTTCCTTATTATTGGCCTTTCCCACGCAGCGGGCAGACAGGCAGGCACATCGCGTGAGTCATAGGAGCATAAGCTGTGCATTTATTAGGAGTTTTAGGACTGGCACTGGTACTCCTCTTTGCCATCTCTTACACAATCGCACAATCAGCAGCAAATTAGAAAAATGGCAGCAGCAGACACAGGCTCTGGCTCCAGCTCTGGCTCTGCCTCTGCCATATGCCACTTACCACAAAGTTTTTGGGTGAATGTTGCTGCCTGCCTGCTGCCAGGTTGAAAGTCATTCCAGGCTCGTCCTCCGTTTTGGTTTCACTTTTTATCCAGCAACCTAAGTTGACATTTTTTGTGGCACAAACTGGCAGCTGCTTTGCATGACTTTGCCTCAGCCTCTGCCTTAGCCTCTTCCTTTTGCCTTTGCCTCTGCCCTGCTGGCTCTTCTCTTCCGGCAGGCAACCTCAACTTTGAAATGCCAAGCTGCCAGTTTGGCAGTTGCCCTGCCTGCCAGCTCCAGTTGACAGCTTGAGGTTGTTGCTCGCCTTTAAGGGAAATATGAAGAATCTCTGCCCAGATCTGGCAGCAACGCCCCAAAAAGATGCACCACAGATGCACCACTGAAAGCTTAGCTAAAAAAAATCTGCAGGCGTGTAAATTCCCACACTGCAAAGGCAAAATGCCGCCACATTCCCCCCGCGCACACTGTGCCACACTCACCCATATAGACATAACCGGATTGTTGGTGGCATCGCGACTTTTGGCCCCGCGACATGGCAGCCGCTGTGGCAGCGGCAGCAGATGGGCCAGCCAAATGACAAAGCCCCGCCATGACTATGACATAATACCCAGCGGAAGATGCAACCCAAGAGACCAGGCGCTGTGCTACATGAACTGTAGAGGGAGTGATGGTGAGGGGCACGGGGTACTGTCTGTAATTGCGGTGGGAGTGAGAGTGCGGCCAGCATGCGCTTGCCCACAATCATGAGCTGGCCCTGCGGCCGACTGACGTAAGTGATGATGAGTGACGAGCAGTCCTGGCAGAGCAGCGGTAAAAGCGGGGAAGCAGTGCAAGCAGTGCAGAAGGGCCAGCAGTGCAGGCAGTACAGCGAGGGAAGCAGTGCAGTCAGTACAGCGGGGCAGACAGTGCATCGGGGGGCAGGCGCTGTGCACAATTGCAGACAAGTGTCATTTGGTCACACGCTGCGTATGCGTAATCTGCACTAAGCACAGACCAGACCAGACCAGAGCAGTCCAAACCAGAGATCAGACCACCAGAAGCCGCAGAACAAACGAGCAAACGAAGAGGAAAAAAACCCCAAGCCGAGTTCGCGGCTCACACGAGACGAAGCGCACGAAGATGCTTCGCTTCGGAGATCTTCGGAGCTGCTGCCACTGCCAGCGTCTCTGGCGCTGTGCTGGGGGAGCTCCAAGTGGTTTTTCCTTTCGCTTTCCGAAATCATTTCGCTTCGACAACGTAAACGATTCAGTCACAAAACGCGCATCGTATCGCATCGCAGCGCCACCGCTTGGCCCTCGCATTTGTCTCCGCCTGTCTTGACTCCTCCGTGCGGTTCGTACCTCTAACTGTGCCCCAACCCCCTTGTTGCAAGTGGCAGCTGTGACTCTGTGACGCTGTGCTCTTTTTTGGTGCCCAGTCAAGTGAGGCAGACGCCACAGACTCGTCTCTCAACGTTTCGCTGCACCTTCTAAATGGCTCTTCCGTAGTTTTCGCACCTTGCGAAACACATTTTCGTCTACGCATTTACAAAGACTCCAAGAAAAGAAGAACCCAAACCAACCACCGACTCATTTCCTACATGACGGACACTTTTTGCTGAGATCTGAGCTCTGTGGTCTGAGGTGTGCGGTGTGTTAAGTTTGTGTGAAAATCGCAGGCGAAACGAACATCCATTTTGTGGCATTTTGCAATCAAATTTAAAAACAAATCAAAATCAAAATCCCTTCCACCCCCATACTCATGTATGGCTTGTCTTGTTTTGCAGTGCGATCCATGTGAAAAACGACATTAATCAGCAGCTTAAACGCTTTGGATTAACCATTTTGGATATCATTTATCATACGGATTTGGGAACAGAAACACTCGAATTGGATTACTCCCTAAACCAACATGTTGCGTGTTGATTATAAAATGTTTGCCATCATTTTGGGTGAGTAAAGAAATGGTTGGGATTATTTTTTAAGAATTTTAAGAACAGGAAATGTTCTCGAAAATGTTAGAGAAACATTTACACACATTTCTTGGGGTTTCTTTCACCTATTTGATGCCTGATTTGTGCATCTGTTAGGACATAACTTTTAAGAATTTTAATTCGCAGAAAATTGGGTACAATTATCTGTTATAATTGGGGTTTTTTTTATAGTTTTTATGCCATGTATTTAATCTAATATTTGCCAGAGTTAAACACTAAACTATGTGTTTCATGTCCATAATTTTAAAGAGTTTAAATTCCGCGACAGTTTCTGGAAGTTTGTAGAAAGAAAATGGTACGGAAATCTACGAAAACTTGGGGCCATTTTTAATCAATTTTCCGCCTTAGTTTTGAATCTGTAAGGACATTTATCCATACTTTTTAACCACTTTAATTCCGTAAAATGTTCTGCCAAATGTTAGAGTAAAAATGATACAAAAATCGACGATAACTTGGAGTTTCTTTTACCCATTTCCTGCCTTAGTTTTTCATCTCAAAACCATAAAATATCTGCAGTATTTTAGTGCTTCATCCTCTAACTTTTCAACATTTATCACTGCTCAAAAAAATAGCTACAGAAAAAGCTAAGCAACTTTCCTTCTGTCTTTTGTTTACTTTTTCTTGTTAAATCAGCGGTAGATCAGCAAACATCTTCGATCGACCTTCTCCCTGATAATGATGCATGAACAATCGATTCGCACATAAAAGATCAGAAAAAACTTCGCATGAAGCTCATTAGTTGGGTTGTCTGCAATGCTGATCTGCCGCTGGTTCAAGGTCCCATTGGTTGCGCAGGAAATTAATGGGATTCAATGGGTTTCATATCGATCAGATGCGAAATCAAATGGGAGCCAACAAATGGCTGCCGCAGCACCAGGGGCGAAGGCTGGGAAATGGCAATTATGGCTAAGAGTAGGTCATCTGCATAATTACCACATTGTAAATTATCTTTGCCAAGCAACGAAAGGGCGGGGAGCTGGGTGATTTGAGTGTGGTCTGGGACAACGCCCAACGGCAAAACGGAAGCTTTACGGGGGCACGCTGCGTGAGTCTCTGTTCGGATTCAGTCAGGCAACAAATTAGAGATTCACTCGCCTCCCAGCAAAAGCAATTGAAAGCGGAATCGAACAAGCTGCAGGGAAACAAAGGAGTCAGTCCAGTCCAGTCATAGTTCACTGCCACACAATGGGGAAGGGAAGAGATTGAAATTGAAATTCATTTGAATTTGAATTAAATGCGAATCAGAGTCGAGTCGAGTTGGGTTGCTGCACAGCGTCGTCTTTCTGGATAGTTTTGTTTTCTCTTTTTGTTTGTGTACTTTTAGGTTTTCTTTGGCTGTTTTTTTTCTGGTTTTGTGGCATGATGAATGGTGGGGGATTATGCAACCTGCAAGAGTGCAATTTGCAGGCAGACATACCGCTGGGTTGTTGGTTCTGCAGCTGCAGTTGAAAAATTGCAATTACAATTTGGCTTTAATTGCTCATCTTCCGCTGAAGAACAGAAGCTGCCAGAGACATGATACATGGGCGGAGTCACGGCTTTAATTAGCTTTTAATGTACGACAACTGGCACTGGTTTGAATATCAAACACAAAAGTGATTGACGCGGCATTTTAATTGAACGGCCCACGAGAGGAGGCAGAGTGGATCCAGAAATTCGTTTTTTTGTGGCTAATTTGACAGCTGGATTGACCCAAGCTGAGTGATCATATATCGCAGATCGCTGTGGGAATGCGGCAAGTCGTTTGGAAATGTTAATGATGTCTCCGCGGTATCAGAAATACCAATCAATTGGAGCCAAAATAAATAATAAATAAAAGGCAGACAGAGGCACACGCAGAACCATGTTGGAGGTTGCTTGATGGATCAGCCTTGGTTGGACGGCGGCAGGCACTTGTGGCCCGGCATACACACATAAATCATGAGCTCGTCTCGAGTCTGGTGCTGGCCTGCCATCATGTAAGCGAAAGTGTTGCGAATGAAGGTCACTGGTCAGCCACAGCCACAGCTACAGCTTCAGATTCCTAGCACTACTTGAAGTTCCATTTGAAGACGCAAAACCAACTCACGATTTCTGTTTTTGTTTCTTTGCAGCTACAACAGCGGCGACACTTTGGAGCAGCTTCGGCCAGGCTCAGCTGCTGGACGAGGACGATGACTTGGCTTTCGGCAGACCCTGGCCCACGTACAGTCTGCAGAATATGCCCAAGACGCAGTTCACCTGCCACGACAAGATACTTGGCGGCTACTATGCGGATCCCGAGACGCAGTGCCAGATGTTTCATGTGTGCGTGAAGCTGCCGGGAATTGGGGTAAGTTTTGTTTAGACTTTCTGCAAGTGCAACGAGGCTGGGATTGAGGCAAAAGCAGCGGCAGAAAGTGCTAAGCCAAGCCACAATAAAGCTGTGAGGAAGCCTTAGACATGACATTTAAGCCCGCGAAATTCTGTGCTCCTTTGGTGCTTGAAGTGGTTCTAGACAGAGATTCAAGTTCCCCTTTTCGAGGCAGGCAACTCAAGACTTGCAGGCAGAGGCACTCCGTTGAGAGCTGCCTCGAGTATCTCTGCATCTTTCCCCGTCTCTCTATCTCGCTGTCAAAGTCCCAGCTAAATGGCAAAAGTTGCCACAGCGCAGGAGAATGTGTGATTGGGAGCTGAGCTGCTTCGTGACTGTGGGGCCTGAGCCGGCTGATACTTAGACCTGAAGAAGACTTTTGCTCAGCTCGGATCGTATCGCAGCGCATCGGTTTGGTTGACCTTTAAGTGTGGGGTTTTGTGTTCGTTTTTCTTTATTGCATGCTTGTAGCTTTCTGTTCCTTGACTACAGCTGCGGCGGCGGCGGCCTTTGTGCAGCCTGCAATTCGCGCTCCTTCTGTGCCAACTGCCGCTGATGGGCGCTCTGCATCTCCTGGCAGTAGCTGTCGAGCATTTCGGAGAGTTGCTGCTTGCGTTGCAGCTCCTTTGACTGCAGCATCTCGCCCTGCTCCCGCCACAGCTGATTGAAGCGCTCCGTGTACTGCTCTAGCTTTTGCTGGAAGGATAACTTCTGCTGCAGCAGCTCCGCGTTGGCACGGATTAGTTCCCCATGGAGTTGCCGCACCATTTCGTCTCGCTTTCGCAGCTCCAAGTGTTGTCGTTGGTTCTTGATGGCCAGCAGCTCAACGCGCGACTGCAGCGCCTGCAGCTCCTCGACTGTCAGCTCTGCCTCTCTGCGGATTTGCAGCAGTTTTTGTGTGGACACGGGGCAGACCTGCTGCGTCTCTAGCGTCGTGTCGCTGCTGCTGTGCTCATTGTACTCCTCCGAGTCGCTCTCCAGGCCGTCCATCAACTCGTACAGCTGCAGCTTCTGCTCCGTGCTGCTCCACAGCTCCATGCTCAGCACCTTGTCCTTCAGGCTTTGATACTTTGTGTGCATCTGCCGATACCTGGCCTTCCACACATCAACGGACGAGGACTCTGGAGTGCAGTGCGGCGCCTTCAGCGCTGTGTCCCACATAGGAGCCTCCGTGTAGTTGATTACCACAGTGCTGTCGGCACTGCCCAGCACCTCCTCCAGCAGTCGCGTTAGATTTATGTTGTGGTAGCGCATGTGACTCTTGGGACTGCGGGACAGAGCCTTAAACAGCTTCAGCAGTGCGCCCATGGAGGTGCTGCTGTCCGACGCGTCGCTCCTGAAGTGAATAAACTGCAATTTCCCATAGACCTTCCTCGACTGATCAATGTTCGTTTGTCGCACATTGAGCGTGAAGAGCACGCGGCTCTGTGGCAGGCGACGCATCACACGCTCAATGTACGCATAGACATCGCCGCTGGTGGCCACAAAGTGCTGCTTGGATGGCCTGTGATCCTGCCCCTCCATGTCGCCCGTGGACTCTGGAAGCTCTCCATTGAGCTCCACATGCCTGATGGATATGTTGACCTCCATGGTCAGCTCCAGCGTGTAGACATGCCGAAACAAATCCCCAAAGCTGCGCGCCATCACATCCAGGTCATCGCTGCCGTAGTCCATGCGTTCGCCGTAGTTGATGATGGTGCTGGTCCTGCCACCGAGCACAGGCTCCACCACCTCGGACACTGCCTCCTGCCACACATCCCGCTGCATCTGGCTGAGGGCAGGCAATTTTCTAAATAGATAGACTTTTACCTAGAGAGAGGGATTATGAGGTTAAGTTGAAGCTAAAGTTGAAGTCCGTTTCACTTACCATTCTTTGTTTTAGTTTTTTTGTGTAGTTTGTTTTTATGTACGTTTTTGGTGTGTTGTTTATTTTTCACTATTTTGTATACATGTGGATTTTGAATTGATTGTCAATTAGCCTACTGTACGGTATCTGTGTGTGTGTGTGTGTGTAGAAGTCGAGAACCAAAGCGAGAACGAGAACGTTCACTTCTCTCGGCAGCGTCACCTGGGACCCGACCGCGGGGCCACTGCAAATGTCAAGTGGCAGCAGATTGCCAAATGCCAAAGTTTGTGGCAGGCAACCTGATAGCTGGCTTGGGGGCATGGAAGCCACTAGTGGCATTATCATAGCCGCACAAGGAAGCATCTGATTGGATGATGTGTGTGGAGTCAGGCAAAAGTGAGCGAAGCTTGCACTGAGAAAAAAAAAACTGTCTGTAAATGGTAAGCAGTTTGAGCAGCTAATATTGTGAGTGCGAAAAAGTAAAAAAGTCCTCCTAGCAAGACATATAATAGATATCCAGATTTGCAGATGTAAACAGAAGTATTATTAAGTATTTATGCGCACGTGTTTTTCTACGACAAGCGACACCGCGGCACAACCGAAGAAGAGAAAAAAAAAATCAAGAAAAGGAACAAGAAAGCAAAAACAAAATACATGCATATGCATCTATGTGTGTACCGCGTGTGCGTGCCGAAGCTCATTGCTACAACACTTGAGTCTCGCTGTTTAGAGTTGTTGTTTTTCTGTTGCTGTTTCATGTGCGTATTCCACGATCATTCTTCTTGACTTAAGATACAGTTTACCTGGCAGTTTCTCAACTAAGTTTTTCGCACTGTGTACTTTTTAGTTTGTGCCAGTTTACATTACCTGACTTGTGGCTTGGCCGCGAGCTCCAATTGTGGCTGCTGCTGGCTACTGGCTGCTGCTGCTGCCTTGGTCTTGGCTCTAATGCTTTGGCTATAATTGAAAAATTGTATCACAATTTCTAACATTGAATTTTGCATGTTTTGCTCTGGTTGTATCTGGTGGTGCTGTTTGCTTGATGATTTCGCTGTTGTGTGCAGCTCGTACATCGAAGAGTTAATCCGTTTGTCCAACAGGTGCAAGATTATCGTTTCCTTTGCCCCAACACAACGGCCTTTGACCAGGAGCTGCAGATCTGCGCCAATTGGGCGGACGTGGACTGTGACAAGGCCACCTCCTACTATGACAACAACAATCTGAACGATTTGTATCGCGACGGCGACAGCAAGAGCGCCAACGAGGAGGAGGCCACCTTCCACCTGCAGCGTGCAGAAACAGGTAAGCGTTGGCCAGAGTTAGTTTTAGGCTTAATTAGGTTTAATTTGGTGTCATTTTTGCAGGTGATGTACGAAGATCTAAGGAGCAGAGCCGCGGTGACCAAAAGTCACGCCAGCGACACAATTACGGCAGCAATTCCGGTACCGGTTCCAGCTCTAGTTCCAGCTCCAGTTCCAGTCCCAATTTGGAGATCACGCAATCCACAAAGCGACCCATTTCCAGCTATTACACTCCAACAACATCGAGCACCACCACATCCACGACATCCACAACAGAGCGCAACTATTACAGCAACAACAACAACAATTATGGTGGCAGCAGCAACAACAACGATGACTCGAAGCGTAAGGCCAAACAATGGAATCTTCAAAATGTATTACACGAATTAATCACGCTCTTGTCTCTTGTCTCTCCACTCCACAGAAGACTTTGATGATATCTTCAAGGGTTCCCATAGCTCGCACTTCTTCTCGAACCGCCAGGGCGGACGTGAGTACGATGAGGAATCATCATCATCGGCGGGAGGAGCACGACCCAAGCCCAACGATTTCAGCGATTACAATCGCAAGACCACGGAGGCGTCCAGCAAGTCGCGAGTCACGCCCACCCGGGGACAGCGCCTCACAAGCAGCACCGCAGCAGCGGCTCCGAGCACCAGCAGCAGCAGCACCAGCAAGTCCCCGCTGAAGAAGATCACGTTGCATGCCTCTTTCAACACGGACTTTCTAGACTACACGCCACAGAGCAGAACAACGACGACGCCCCGACCCAGCAGCAGCATCACCAGTCGCTTCAGCTTTGGCTCGAGTGACTATCAGACACAGGAGCGCATCCAGCCCACCACCTACAACCCGAACAGTGGCGCTTATCGCTACAAGAGCACGCCGCCGCCCAAGTACACGGAGCAGCCGTCGAGCTCCACCAAGTTGACGGGCAAGAATGTGCAGGACTACGACAAGGAGACCACCAAGCGGCACAAACCCACTGTGGCAGCTCGCAAACAGAAGCTCGGGCCCCAGGAATCCAACTACATCAATCACAATGAGTTTGTGGATGTGCCCAAGAGCAGGGTGCAGCAGCCGCAGCCCTTCCAGGCCACGCAGAACAAGCTGGAGCCGCACTATCAGCGACCCAAGCAGCAGCAGACACTGTCGCGAGTGGGCAGCCAGGAGCCGGCGCCGTTCAAGGCCTCCTCCAGCTCCGGACCGAGTGCCAAGCCACGTTCGTTCACCAGCCGCGGCAGCATCACCTACAAGGCAACCACCGAACGTTATGTGGAGGATGAGCTGCGCTATCCCACCACACCAGCCAGTGCACCATCGCCAGCTGCCGTGAAGAAGGTCACGCTTGCGGCCAGGGACTCTTACACGCCGACCACGTTCAAGCCCACAACTTACAAGAAGTCCTACGAGCAGAACTTCCACCAAGCACAGCAGACACCGCGGCCCAGTCAAGGTGCCACGAAGAAGGTATCGACAGTGGCTGGAGGGCTACCCACCACAGCCAATCCGTACTACAATGTGGATGAGGATGATGGCCAGTATCATCCAGAGCTGTATGAGAACGATTTCCCGCGCAATCGCTTCAAGTTTTTGCGCACTCGAGCCTCCAGTTCGACGAGCACAACGACGCCGAGTGCGCCGCCAGCTAGCAGCAGGCAGCCGCACGGTTTTCAGCAAGCGCACAGCCATCTGAAGAGCCAGCAGCAGTCCGCCTACCAGAAGGAGCGTGACTCGGATCTCAGCGATGAGGATGAGTTGTTCAAGACGGCTCAGTCGCTGAACTTTGGCGCTGCGAGCATCAACAAGCTGCGGGCGGACATCTACAAGGCGGAGAAGACGTCGCAGCAGTACAACTCTCAGTACAGTCCGCAGTTAACGCCATCTAGTCCGAAGACAACCGCCCAGACAACCAGCAGGCCAACGACTTATAGCACCACTCAACTGACTAGCACCACCACAACGACAACTAGCACCACGACCAGGCGACCAAGCACAACAAAGACAACGACCACAACCAGCACAACGAGTGCTGCACCACACGTGGAGGCCAAGAAGTCGGCCAGAAGCAAAAAGGAGAAGCAGCTGGACAAGAAGGAGAGGACTGCAGGCAAACGGCAACGGCCACCGTATGCGGATGAGGACACCAGCTATGACTATGCCTACTACGACACGGACTGAGCTACGCTCCCCAGTCCTGGCCCCAGCACACGATCTAACTAACTACTCACACAACTGTACCTTTAATAACTCCATTTTTCACTGCCTTTGACCATTAACTAATTATACTATTCATAGCGTAAACGATCAAGCAACCATATACATCCATTTCTCAAAGGTAAAGCTCCTGTTCCGCCTTGCATTATCTTTCACCTGCATATCGATCGTATAATGATGAACCCGCTTAGCCACGCCCCCGTTAACACTCGCGTACATTCATTTAATCAGATTTCAGATTACATATTCCGAATCAAGATGCGTTCTAATGCATTTCCATGCGTGTATCTAGTTATTTAAATAAACGAAAAGAAAGTATATGTTTAGTCGTTAGACAATTGTTAAAATGAAAGCAAATAACGAAAGGAAGCCCAAAATTGTATCGAAGAGCGGCTGATTTTGTACTTGTTGTGTAATATTCAATGAATTCACTACAAAATTGTATTAACTTTAAGGTTTCTTGTAAATAAAATGATATGTAATTCATAAAAAAATTGAAGATCAAACGATTAGCAGAGCGCCAAAGTGAGGTTTGATCTCGATATGTCTTTGGCGATACAATATAAAGACAGTGCTATCGATTAGTACTCACTTGTAGTATCGATGCTTTACCAGCTGCCAGCTGTAATATCGCTCGTTACTCGTGACTATCGATGTTGAACCTCTTTCGCCCGCCAATTGTGTTTTTTGTTTTGTTTTATTATGTGTGAAATACGCTTAAAATAAATAAAGTTAGTCATGTTGTGCAGTGTGGGTGAACGCCGGCACTCAGTCCTTGAACTTTTGTCGCACACAGCGCGGCATGGGGAACAAATAAACGAGCATATTGAAGGCAGCCAGGCCAACGGCAAACGCACAGGATGCAGCCACATCAATTGTTTCCTGCAAGTAACGTAGAGTGATTAAAAATTGGGCACTGTATATAATAGTGTGCACAAATTACATCTGGATGTGGCAAGCCTAGACGCTCGTGCATAAAGTCCGTAGGCTTGGGGCAAATGACAGAGGCAGTGGGCGTGCAATTCAACTTTCGCGTCTGAAAGGCGATGCTGTGCAGCAGCGAGGATGCATAGCGCGTATGTGTGCCCTTGGTGTTGTCCTGCAGCCAGGGTTGTAGGCCCTTGAAGGAGCTGAAAAGAAAAGATCGGGAATATAAGATATGGACACTGGATCTTGTTTCAGTGTACCCACCGAACGGTGCCACTGGCCAGGGCAATGCTGATGACCAGCGCATAGGTCACCGCGATGGCTGCATTGAAGGGCACCTTGACCACCAGCAAAAAGGCAATGGATAGCTGTTCGGCGAGCACGAAACTGGACCACAGTGCCACAAGCAAATAGGCAAACACAATGCCATTGTTGTACTTCAAATCCAGCAGCAATCTACGGGGAAGAAAGCGTTTAAGTTGGAACTTTTTTCATGTTGCTGCGGCACCTACGGATAAACCACGCAGCTGGCAATGACAGCAGACACGGCAGAGAAAGGAATGGACACTGCATTGTAGGCTATAAGGAGTGTGGTGCCAGAGTAGAGGCCCTCTGGGGTGTCCTGTGAGAGCTTCTTGCGCCAAACGGGAACTGCAACAAATAACTTTAAAGCTGAAACTTAATGGATGAAACGTGAACCTACATAGCGTAATGGTAGTCAGTATGCCGCAGCCATAGGACAAGCCCAATATGTTCAGAATCATGCCATTTCGGGTGAAGAAGCCATGAGCATCATCCTGGAACAAACATTCGTTGAGTTATAGAACTAAAAGTGGCTGGTTTAGCTGCTTACTTACCCCCACATTTGTATAGAAAGCCCAAAGCATGCTCATGGCTATGGGCAGCAGCAGCAATCGCAGGAAAAGCGTCTTCATGCCAACCAGACCGCAGGAGAAGGTTGATGCCAGCAGTTTCCTTTGAGTAAACAAGCACAAATTACAAACTGAAAGCAGACAATGCCATGACCAACTCACAAGTACAGCATAACCCAAACTTTAAGCTCTCCCGGCTTGCCGTAGGCCAGCGGCACCTTGCCCGATCCCATGTTATTCAAAGGCGCATCAGAGATGGGTGTCTCTCGGGAGAAACGTTCCACAAGCGCCTCAATCTGCTGGCTGGACTCCAGGAAACGATCGCGGCTGCGGCGATCCACAGTGGACAGGCAGAGATAGTACATGAGGGGATTCTCCAGTTGGGGACAGGGAAAACCAATGCCATGGAAGTACTCCAGCATGGCGCGAGTGCCGCCAGAGTAGACAACACCGCCCAGGCACAGAAACAGAGCACGATCCAGGAAGGGGAACACATCGGAGCGGGGTTTCTCTAGGGAGAGCAAAATTCCACAACCCGTTTTCTTGGCCGTGTTGGATAGAATGGATATCAGCAGATAGGCGCTCAACGGATCCAGTCCATGCGTGGGCTCATCCAGCAGCAGCATGACTACGAGGGGGAAATTCACAAGATTAAGAGGCACTCTACAGCATTTAAGGGGTTGAGCGTACTCACCAGGATCTCTGACCAGCTGTATGCCAATGGCCAGGCGTCTCGCCTCACTGATGTTCAGATACTCCACACGCTTGTGGGCCACCTGCGATAGCGCCAAGTCAGCCAGCACTTGTCGCACCTTCGAACTCTTCAGATAGCCACTCAACTGCAACGGATGCCATAATTATTTACAGTCTACGTGGGATTAATGCAACACTCACAATTGTTGGCGTGTAGTGCAGCGTCTGGGCCACCGTCAGGCCGGGCACAAAGGTGCAGGATTGTGTCACATAGCCGCAGCGCTGCTGGAACAAGGCCTTGGACAACGGTGAACCATTCAGCAGCACCTGCCCACGAGTGGCGCCATCGGAGCGCCTCGAAATGACATCCAACAAGGCGCGCTTACCACTGCCTGCAAACAAAAATCAAAGTTGATTTGTGTTAACTTTTTTGCTGCTTGATTAGTTACCCTTGGAGCCCAGTATGGCCATCACTTCGCCACTGTGAACGGTGAGATTGACGCCTTTGAGCACCAGCGCCGAATTGCCGGCTCCATTGAAGCAGCCCCCGCCATCCACCTGTTGGGCAGCAAACAAAAACAAAACAAAACAAAAGACTTGTCATTGGAAGTGCACATTGCTTTTGGGGTGGATTGCATTTCCAGTGTTGTGTGCACTTGCCTCGGTGGTATGGAATATGTTGTGCGCTTCCAGTACGTAATCGCTTCCAATCATTTTCATAGCCAACACAGCAACAACAACTGCGAGAGCAACAACGGTTTGTTTGTTTCTTATTCGCCTGCTCTGTGCCTCACACGCTGTCCGTAGTTCAAGAGCGGCTTCAAAACAAACGACACAAAAGTGGTAGATGGCGTGCTCTCACTGGAACGGAATAAGCAGAGAGAGAGAGAGCGCAGTGAGAGAGTGAAGTAAGAAGAGTATTCTAACAGCACTTTCATACAAAAAAACGTGGAACTGTCTTTGGCAGCTAACATTTAACAATATTTAATAAACAATACACTTTTTATTTATATTTTTTTATTGTTAACATACAAAAAACACTTAAATAAAACACCCGCTAACCTCCGCGAATACGTCCAAACCAACTGAGCGCGATCTTCCAACTGAAACTGTTGCTTCTGGCCCGATCAGTTCGGAGCTTGGAGTCATTCCAATTGGCATGGAAAGAGAGCCACTGGAAGCACTGCTCTCTAGCCGTCTGAATTCCAGAGACCAAGCGGGCTAAGATGGCGTCCGGAGGCCAAGTTCAGTTCAGTTCGATTCCAACCGAGCAGCGAGAGAGTTTGCCTCTGCAGAGCCCGCGGTTCGGTGCCCAGATTTGCCTCACATTTTGCTGCCTGTGCACGGCGCTTGAAAACTAAATTCAGGAATTCCAAGCAGAGAAAAATATAATCAACCAAACAAAAAAACACCACAACGCGTATGGAAATCTAATTCAAATGTTGTTGGCGTAACGATAACAACAACAAATAAAGGCAAAGGCAAATGAAATACAATAAGTGCAAATATTACCAAATGGCAATGTGGAAGTGCATGCAAATGTTGATGGCTTATGACAAATAAAATTTGCCAATACAAAAAAAATCAAATAAGAAATACAAAATAAAAAGTGGTTCCAGCCGAAAACGCCAAAATCAAATACAAGTGACGCGAGATTTGTGCGTGTGTGTTGTGTTTTTTTGTGTTTGCGTGTGTGTGCCTGTACCTATGTGGAATATGCAGAGAGATTGAGAACTGCCAACATTGTAACCAGCAAGGAGCAACTGCACCAACAGCAAGAGCAAAATGTAAGTGTTGCACAGTACAGCAAGGGACAATAGATGATAGATAAGTGTGCACATACATCTGTGCATACACATGTGCATGTATGTATGTATGTACCTCTTGGTGGACAACTAATTGGAGTTTGTACAACTGGTATTTACTGTTAATTGTATTAAACAACGCCAAGACCCAACACTTGCTACCTCTCAACGTTACACACACACACACACACACACATATGTATATATTCTCCGCAAAACTCGCTGCTCAGCTACAAAGAGACTTCTAAGGTTCCAGCCAAGGCGTTGAAGGGCCAGCGCTCCACGTTGGCTGCGACTGCGACTGCCGCTGCGGCTGCTCTCTCGGTCGTCACCGAGCGCAGGTCAAAGATCCCACAAGCGGGTTTTTGTCTAGCTTGGCTTCTATCTTTCCACTGCTTCCACATAACTTCTTTTTTTTTGCTCGCTCTCTTGCCCACTCTCTTTCGCTGTGGGGCCCTCCAGAACCAGAACCCAAGTGGCGGTCGTCCAAGTCCCCCCATCTAGAGCCAAAGCCAAAGCCAAAGACAGTGCCAAGCCATGGCCAAGTGCCCAACTCTGTTGTTGGTGCTGTTCTGAGTTCTGAGTTCTGAGTTTGCTTCTGCGAGTGTGTATCTTTTAGATACAAGTTTCAGTTTGTTTGTTTGTTTGGCTGCCGGCTGCCTCGATGCTCGATGGTGCTCGCTCGTTGCCTTCTTAGTGCTCTCCGGGGATCATTTTTTTTTTGTTTGCTTCCCCGGCAACGTCTTGGCATTTCCTCTTTGGCTGAAGATGGTTTTATGTGCACCAAACTGAACACATAAAGATATGGCAGGTATATAAACATATCTCCCTTATGTACAGCCTTTACATGGGCATATAGAGAGAGAATCAGCGAGCGATCGGCCTGTCTGGCCTAAGCAACTTTCACATTCATTTTGCAATTTTGGCTGCGTTGCAGCTGCCAATCTTTGGCTCACAATCACTTTCAAAAAATGTTGCGCCATTAAAGTTGAGATTTCTCGGCACATTTGGCTGATGCTCCCCAATCAGCAGAACCCAGAACCAACTTTTTTTTAACACCATTCTCAGGGCTCCGCCATAAATCATTGTCTCTCCGCGGCGGCCCTTCCCAATGCAGATTCTTGGCATCCACTTGGCTTCCATTTCCACAAATTACTCGCATCTAATTACCTCTCGGACGTACCGTTAGATTTGCTGAGCCATGGCCAAGCCAAGTCCATTGAAAAAGGTTTCTTTTGGTGGGTCCGATAGATAGCCCCAACCGAAAAATGATGGGCCGCTGGGCCGCTGGGCTGCTGGGCCGCTGACTTGTTGTTTTGTTTTTTCTCTTGATTTTTCTAGCCATTGTTGCTGTTGTGGTTCTGGCGTAAATTAGTTAACAGTATTATTATAGCTGTTAACGGTGTCTTGCTGATGATTTGTGGCTGCTGCTTGCGTTCCCCC
Source organism: Drosophila subobscura (assembly GCF_008121235.1). Taxonomy (NCBI): domain Eukaryota; kingdom Metazoa; phylum Arthropoda; class Insecta; order Diptera; family Drosophilidae; genus Drosophila; species Drosophila subobscura. Next base: position 20,945,001 of record NC_048533.1, on the reverse strand, counting down.
AACCCCAAAAATAAATAAGAAAAAAACTGAGGGAAAAAGATACCAAAAGAACAAAGCCAAAAAAGTGCTTAGAAGCGGCTGACAATATCTGACAATAAGTTTTGGTATCGTTCGAGCGATCGTAATTCAATTTTCGAACAATTTCAGCTCCAATTCCAACGAAAATCGAAAGACTTAAGGCAGCAACCGGCGGAGTCTAGACAAAAAGTCCAAGAGGCAAAAGGCGCAGGCAGACAGCGACGGCGGCGGCGGCGGCGGCAGCGGCAGCTTAAACTCGAATTGATTGTCAGTTATGGCTTTGTGGGGAGTTTGCCAGTCCCAGCGGGAATCTGTGGAGCACTGACAGGGGGGGGGAGAGGGTTGGGTTGGTTTGGTCTGCTCTTTGTCTTTGTCTGGGGGTCTAGGCAAGTTTTTGGTTTCAGCAAAAGGCAAAGGTGTGGCTGCAGCCAGAACTTGTTCTTGCTCTGGGCTCACAGATATTTTACTGTGCCTCAATTGAACCTTTAGTATGTGATGTGTGGATGCTATTCCGAGACGGATGAATCATTGCATTTAATGATCACTGACTAGCTCTCACCTGGATGAAGTCAGCGGCAGACCCTGCTGCAGTGCCGGCCAACGGGGGTATAAAATTTAAATTCGAAATTCCACAGATGCACATAAAACGCTGCGACCATGAAAATTGTGTGCATTGATAGAGGCCAGAGAGCAAGTTAATTTACTTTTTATTATAATTAAATTAACACACGAGACGAGCCAGAGGCAGCAACAGAAGCAGAACAGCTGCATAATTAGGCGAAGAAAGTACGCCGCTGCCTCGTGACTTTTACGGCCATAAAAAGTACAGCAAAGAAAAGAGAACTTTATTTAATTTCACTTGGAAAACACACACACACACACTGCCATGGCAGAATCATGAATAGAATGAAGAATGATCAAGTCAGAGTCGAAGCTGTGAAGCGAACGAGAAGCTCTCGAAACGTGAGCCGAATAAATCGGACTTTGAATCCATGTCAAACCCAGAGAGCAGGTCGTGGGGGGACACATGGGTGTGTGTGTGTGTGTGTGTTTGTTTTTTTGCTGGAATTTGGCCATTTGTAACTCGCATTTTTATGCATGCAACAGCAAACGCAGGGAACTGCTCGACTGCCTGCCTGCCGCTGTCTTTCTTTTCCTTTTTGTTTGTCTTGGAATTTATGTCAATTAGCTGGCTGGCGCTTGTGTGTGTGTGTGTGTGTGTGTGTGGGCAAAAAAGGGGAGTGCCGACTGCCATGCAAATTTTTACCCACAATTGTTGGCCACTTTCACAAGTCTCCGGTGTGGTCTGCTCTCTGTTGCAACACAGGAAAGTCTTGCCCCTTTGTCTCGGGCCTCCTGCTGCTGCTGCTGCTCAGCGTTAATTGCCTGTAAAGATGCCCAAAACTGTGGCAAAAGTTGTTCGTATAATTAATAAAACTGACCTTGCTTCAATTTACGAAGCGAAAATGGAAAACCGAAAAAAAACGGAAAAGCCAAAACTGAAAATCAACACCGAAATGCGAGCCAGCGCAGTGGCTCAGCCATGCCAGCCATGACGGAATATTCGTTGACGTCGACTGACATTAGCTTCATTTTGTGTTTGTTTTCGCTGCTTTTGGGGTCACAGTCACAGCAGAGCCACGATGTCAGCAGAGTGGCGGAATTCTTGTGCTCGCATTTCTGGTTATGGCCCCGTGCACCCCCCGGTCGGCCGGCTATTGCTCAATTTAATGCCAATTTGTGGGCCACAACCATTAAGTAGTACGCGAGACGAGCTGCCATTTGGGTCAGCTCCAAGATGCGCCAGGAGAGCGACTAACATGATTAATGATTGGTTCTAAGCCGCAAGAGTTTATTGGAGATCATTGGAGCTGCCTTCCAGCTCTCCTCAGACTGAGAGCTCAAATATCTTTCACTCACAATCAATTTACCCGAAAAAACTTTCACAAATTACGAGCATGTGTCGCGGCTGTCGGCTGTCGGCTGTCCGCTGCCATTCAAGATTCCCTCTCTTTGACGGACTTGAATGTCGCTTAGCTGGCATAAGTCTGCGCAGCAGTGTGAGTGTGTATCCCATGAGCAATTTGCATACTCGTCCCAACAAAAAAACGCGCTAAAAAATCAAACAAAAACTCGAGAGATCAATTAACACACACACACACAAAAATATCTTCAGGCGGGGAATCAGCTAAAGATTCAGAGAGCTGAGAACAAGTTCAACAAACGCTGGAATGTTGGCCACAAGCTGGCACATCGTTTAGTTGCTTTGATTAGCGCTGAGAGCTGCGGCATTTGGCATTAGTCAGCGCTGCGGTATGCAGCTCATATTTGTGATAAAAATGCTGCTCAGGATAACTCGTTTCGAGCGGCAAATATTTCCCAAATTTAGTTCCCAAAGAGTTCTCTCACTCTGCTGCAAATACTTGCTGGAAATGACTCAATGGCTGCATGCAAAAATAACTTTTTATGGAATTCCTTTGTGCAAAAATTAATGGCAAAAATTACAAAACTGCAGCAAAACTTTTGCAGGCCGCCGCGACCCACTTTTTGCTGGCATTTATCACACGCCCCATGCGGCACATTCTCAGCCACAACGGCCACAAATTATGCCACACACACAAGAGTTTCACTTTCTCGCTAGGCAAAGCCTCTACCCTCACCCCTGCCCTGGCATTTCACTCCTCTCTCTTGGACAGTCTGTCAGTGGCCATCAAAGGCGCAGCTTGTGATTTGGGAGCCTGTCGGCTGGCTGACCTACCTGCTGCTGCGAGGAATGAGAAACAAGTTTTCGGGGCGGCAGTGAAATGAAATGAAAACTTGGCCCTGTGCACCGGGGAAACGGCTCATTTGTTAACCCAATTTAATTGGCTTTTGCGTGGGAATGGAAATCTCAACAAGATTGGGCAGCCTCGAGGGCAGGTCAAGCCACAGCAGAGTGAGAGCAGCCACAAAGCACTTGGGTGCTCCGCTCCATTAAATCATAAAATGAGCGCCACAAGCCGGCGCGATCAGTGACCGAAAAGCCAACGAAGACAACTGTCTGCAACTCGTTGTCTAACTGCAGTTTTTGCATCAATGGCGCTGACTGTGACTCTGGCCCAGAGTAGGTCTCCAGACAGACAGAGAGACAGTCCGACACGCAACGGTTCTCCGGGCAGTTGTCAAGCGACAACAACTTCTCTCCTTCTCTCACTCGGACCTGCCTCTGGTATGTGTGTCTTCAGGACAGTCAACGGGAATGCAGCATGACAGCCAACGGGTCTACACTCTCCTCTGCCAGCTCCAGTGGGAACTGCTAACCGGCTGGCTGGCAATTGCCAATTGGCCTAAGCAGTTGCCAATAACCGTTTGGCTCACTTATTTGTGATTTATTCACACCAGCTCGAGCACCGTTGACAGGGAAATAAGCGCTGTACGAATGGAATCATGCAACAGCCAGTGACCCACATTGGACCGGACTCAAAGTCTATGATATAATTCTGGCCACGGCTGCAAAGCTGCAACTGCCAGTCGCTGGCATTGTTTTGGGGCTGCTGCACAGCTGCAGATCCAGTTTTTGGCCACCCAATCACTGAGAATAGATTTATGCAGCAGCAGAAAATATGTACAACAAATGTTTATGTTTTATAGAAGTGAAACGCAGTGTTTGAGCTGCAAAAGTTGATTAATTAATCACTAAGAAACTAACGATCTGCCACAAACAACTCCATCAATCAGCGGCGGCACACCCCGAGCATCAATTTTCGATTATTAATTACATTTTGATGTCTTTAGTTTGAAACTAAAAGTCTTGCCCGCTTTTTTGGTTGATGATCAATTCACTTTCCTTTCCATCCGAACAACCAACCATCTCTCGTAGCTTCACGCACTTGTTGGAGCCACAAACAATGGAGATCCATGGATGCTTTTTTTGATATCTTTTTGCTTTGACTCGAGCATAAATCAATGCCGCCTGTCCCTCAGTCTCGGCCGTATCATTGCCCCCAATACCATTCATTCATTACATGCATTACATGCAACAAAAGCGACGCTTTGTGCCCACTTAAGATACAAATACTGAAGTATCTGTGGCAGTATCTGTGGCAGTATCTGTGTGTGCAGCATGGCTGGCTTGGCAGGCTCTCGCGGGTCTTAAAAAAAACCTTTTTTGCTTGGCCACAACTTCCACTTTCACTCCGTTGTGCAGGCAGAAAAAGCCCCTCTATGCCCCCCCCAGGTAAACATTGAAATTGTGTAGGAAAAACATAAACAAAACAAAAAGCAAACACACACAAAATCAACTGAAAAATGCGTTGAACTGGCAGGAAAATCCGTTTATGGCGGATTATGCCACAAACGTTTTTTAATTAAAGCCGAATTTAGCACGCAATTAAAAGCGTTAATACCCCAAGCTGCAACAATGTTTAATAAGCAATCTCATAATAATCATACAGAAAGTTGAACGGGGCGAAAGGCGCCAGAAAAAAGCATTTCTACCCGGCAACGCCTTGGCCGCAGCTTCACTTTCCGATGTGCCGCACATCAGTGGTAATTATTGCCCCGAGAGTATCTGTAACTGCGGCATTCACTTTCGCCAAAAGGCAAACTCCTCGTAGAACACTTGCGACTACATAAGCCGAGTGTCTGTCTGTCGGTCTGTCTGTCTGTCGGACTGTTTTGTGGCTGCCACAACGGAAATGCACACGCCTCGGTGCACTGCAGCAGACAGCTGCAGCACTTGTTGTGCATTAGTTTCTGTTAGTTTTGCTTTGCCGTTTTGTTTCAATTGCATAATGCGCCACATTTGGCCACCTTTTGGGGCGCCACAGCAGCTCTGGCTCATTTGCATGCCAGTTTTTGCGGCTGCTTCTCTTTTTTTTGGCAATTAAAAACACACACAGCAGCCGCTGTGGCAATCAGCAAAGCGCTTTGTTCTGTCTTGATTTGCCTCTCATAAGCGGCAGCAATAAGCCACAGAAATTAGCTCAAAGAAGTGCAAGAAAAAACCGCTAAAGCTAATGAGAAATCAAAGTGAGATGAGCCCAAAGGGGCAGCCACATTGTCATGTGCTACGTGCTCAACCCTGCTGTTAGCTAGCCCAGCATATCTTTTAATAATAACTATAATAAAAGGCAATAATTAGCTTTGATTTGTGGCAACGGAAGGGGAAACAGCCGCCCACAAATGGCAATAGAAATGCGAGCTGTGTGTGGGCATAGAATCTAGGTATCAGCCTTAACTGCCAACAGCCACATGATATAGTTCAAGGCTGCAACTCAGTTTGTGGCTTAATGAATGTAGAAAATATTCTTTGAAAAACTGCAGCCAGCAGCCCAAGAATCGAGCACAATTTCCGCTTTATGAAATGACAATGGCTGTGACTCGCTGACTCTGACACTTAATGAGAGACTCTGAATTCCAATTGCCAACTGCCTGCTGCGTGTGTGGATATGTGGGGGCATTGTCATTAGGCTAATTCCCGCCAATTATGAGTAATGGCAGCAGAGACAGTAGCCCGTATTCTTGACCCAGTTTGACTGCGGAATAAGCTTAAATTTTTGACCCGAAATCGACTCGTGCCACTTGCAGACAGACACAACATGGAGCTGAGCAACTTTTCGAACAACAAGAAGATGTCACGCGAGGAGCGACGCTACTCGGTGCCGCATGGACCCAATACACCGCTGCCGCCAGCGGCATCCGAAGATCTGCATGCCTGGTCCATCTACAGGTGAGTTTTAGGGCACAGGGCGCAGCTGGGTGCAGCTGGCCACAGCTCAATGGAGCGTCAGTGGCTGCACCTGTTGACGCTTGATTTAACCGCAAACGGAAGGCGGAAGTTGATGCCATAAACAGCCAACCCCCCCCCAATCATGGCCAGCTGACCGCAACCAACTCCCCTCTTCTCTGCAGGCAAAATCTGAACTCTGACTTTACCGACTCGGCGCTGGGCTCGTCTGATAAATCACCGCTGCCATATGGAAACTTCCAGCTACGCGATACCACAGTTCAATCCATTTTGAATCATCCGCGCTACGGACCCAAGTGAGTCAGACAGGGAATTGTTTTACACACTTTCACAATTATTATCATGCCTCTTCCATCATCCATTAGTCGGTAAATGCAATTGAAAGGTGCACCACAGGATTGGGGGGGTATTTATCATGATCCCTGAAACTCAAACGTTTCCCTCAACCCTTTTGCAGATCTCCTTTGGGCTCGAACATGTACACATATCTGAAGTTTGGACTGCCGCGCGTCTTTCCACCGAACGCGGGCTCACAGCGCTCGCATCGACCGGGTCCGGGACCAGGCCCAGGACCAGGACCTATACCAGGCGGCTCCAGTGCTCTGGGCGGCGTTCGGGGCCGCGTGAATCGTGGCTTCAGGGACAGTTCGGGCGCACCGGCGGGCGCTGGCTCCAGTGGCTACGACAGCAGCGACAACGAGACGACGCGCAGTCGTGTGCCACCGAATCTACGGAAGTATCGCAGCGAGTCCGACTTCCGTGCCATTGGCGGCATGCCGCACTCGCGCCCCGAGTCGCGTGCCCATGGCGGTGTGCCGGCGGCAGCACTGCGTCAGGCCAACAGCAGAGCGAGCATAGCAGTGGGTCAGCATCATCATCATCAGCAGCAGCACCAGCAGCTGCATCAGCAGCACCAGCAGCACCAGCAGCACCAGCAGCAGCAGCAGTACATGAATGGCAAACACTACGGCCATCGCTCGCACAGCGAGGCGGATCTGCTGGGCGCACAGGGCGGCATGAGCGCGGACCTGGGCCTGGGCTATGACTACAACGAGTCGAGGATATACGCGAGCTCGAGGCATGCGCAGCAGTACGTGCACAGCCGCAAGCAGTCGGGCATGGGCTTGATCTATCCGAACATACAGGTGCACTGCCTCGATGTGAATCCCTGCCTGCGCGGCGTCTCGATGCAGGCGAAGGCCGGCGATCTGTTCGCCATTATGGCCACGTCACAGCGCGAGGGCAGCGCCCTGGCCGAGTGCCTGGCCGGACTGAGTGAGCGGCTGGGCGGTGAGATTCTCATCAATGGGCAGCAGGTGAATCGCCACGGCCTGCGGGAGCTGTGCAGCTATGTGCCAGCGCTGGAGGTGTCCTCCCTCGATCCGCGCATGAGTGTCCAGTGCACGTTGAACTTCCATGCCGCGCTGCGCGGGCCCATCGATCGCAGCGACATCAAGGAGCGCATGGATGTGCTCATTGAGGATCTGGGCCTGAACACCGTGCGCGCCTCGAATGTCTCCTCGCTGACGCACTCGGAGAAGCAGCGACTGAGCGTGGCGTGCCAGCTGCTGGCGCAATCCTCGCTGCTGATTCTCGATCAGGTCACCAGCAACATGGACATCTTTGACACGTTCTTCCTCGTGGAATATCTGCGGCAGTGGTGCAGCGGCGGACGCATTGTCATCATGACTCTACAGCCGCCCACCTTTGAGATACTTTCCATGTGCTCCGGCGTGCTGCTGCTGTCCGGCGGACGCACCGTCTTCTCGGGCAGTCGCGCGGACTTACCGCGACACATGGGCGAGCTGGGCTATCCGTGTCCGCCGTTCAAGAACCCAGCGGATTACTATTGTAAGTGGCAAGCAGCTCTCCCTCTCTGCCAGCTTTAATCTTCCTTCCTTTGCAGTGGATTTGGTCACCCTGGATGACCTGTCAGCGGCTGCCATGCTGGAGTCCTCCGCACGCATCGAATCGCTGGCCAATGCCTGGGATCAAATCAACTCGGAGCCACCGCTGGCCGCCCCACCCGCCTCGCTGCCCAACTTTACCCTCAAAGCGGGCTTCTTTGGCCAGATGAAGGCGCTGATCAAGCGCTTTGCGGGCTACAAGCAGCCAGGATCACTGCTCACGTGGATCAGCAAGCTGATTGCCGCCGCTGTGCTGTCGCTGTGCATTGGCTGCATCTTCTGGGATGTGCCTGCCTCGGATCCACAGCTGACCTACAACGATCGCTTTGGCTACCATCATTGTGTCATGGTGCTGGTCTACTGGCCGCTGGTCATGCTCACCATACGCGACACCCAGGAGGATCGACGGCATGCAGAGCGAGACATTCGCTTGGGCCTGTACTCGCGCAGTCTCTACATTGTGGTGCAGGTGAGTTATCTATGGGCAAGCGACCAAAGACAATGTAAAATCAAGATGCGTAATTGCCATACGCTTGTTCTGCCTGGTTCTAGCACTGGGTCCTGTGGTGAATTTACTTACAACGTGACGTCCTCGCTCAGCGGAGAACGTCACCTTGTTAGTAATTTCACCAAGAAATTTAGCAAAGAAACCAACCCCCCTCTTCGTTATCATCTTGATATTATTTTGTCTTTGCTGCGACTGTGCAGGAATGGAAAACTAATGTATGAATTTCTTTTGTGAACAGAGTTTACTGGGCCTGTTTCCCAGCTTGTGCATTTGGCTGGCATATCTGCTGCCGGCACACAGCATGGCCGGACTGTACACCTATTCGAACAGCAGCGATACGGGCATCTACTTGTACATGGGTAAGTTATACAGCAAAACCCGCTGCTCCTCCTTGCTAAACCTTTCCTCTTTGCAGGCTACATGCTGCTCTACTTAACGCTCGTGCAAACCCTCGCCCTGTTCTGTGCGCATCTATTCCCTTGCAAGGTCTCCGCGAGCATTGTCAATGGCTTGATCAGCCTCGCACTGGCATCGGTGGGTGGCTATCTGGTGCATCCACAGAATCTGTCCAAGTTCTGGTCCTGGCTGCAGCTGGTCTCCCCGGAGCGTTGGCTGCTGCCCGTGCTCGTGCAGGATGAGTACAGTGCGGAGACGCTGGCCAATTCGGCTGGCCTGCAGCTGTGCCGCAACAAACAGGTGGGTCTACCAGCAGCAGCAAAATATAAGAAAACTGAAAGTAAACTCATGCTGAAATTGTTTATTACAGGTTCAGCATCAGGAGATTATTGTGCAGCAGCCCTGCCCGCCGCCCAACGGCACCCAAGTGCTAGTCGACTTTGAATTGCTGCCGCAGCAGCATGTGCTCGATCCCACGCTCAGCTATGAGCAGACCACATCCGTGGCATTGGTTCTAGCCTCTGTGCTCATCTTTTGTTTCACCTTCATCATATTTTTGTGCAATTGTCAAAGAGCCTGTCGGAAGCAACGCAGTCGGTAGGCTGCCTGCCAGTCGCTCATGGACTTGAATTTCGATTTGGAACTGTAGCTGGATCTGGTTCTCAACTGGTTCTTCGAACTGTGTACATTCGTTAGCAAACTGGAACTGTAGCTGGTTCTTCGAACTGTGTACATTCGCTGGCAAACTGGAACTGTAGCTGGTTCTGAACTGGTTCTTCGAACTGTGTACATTCACTAGCAAACTAATTCTTGATAAATAAATAGTGTTTAGTCGAGGCAGCGTTCGTTTAACTAACTAAAGGTACAAGTTTAAATTCTATTTTTATTGTGCATGTGGAATGTGGAGAAAAGGCAGTTGGATTTGGGTGTGCATATTCGACAGAGGAAGATCTAAAAATGCCAAAGAATACGCGAACTTAGCAGTCGGTAACTGGTAGATATGCTTAGGTGGTTGCTGCACTGTCCTTTAATGATGAAACAGACGCAGATTGGTGTGGGCCATAATGATTCCATGCTCATCGCAGGCGGCAATGACGCCAGCATCATTGGTAGAGCCCGCCGGGCTGGCAATGTACGACACTCCGCTCTGTGGAAATATAATAAAAAGGAGTTAAGGAGAGTGCAAAGCATAACTAGAAGCTTTCCAACTTACCAGACTCGCGCGATCAATGTTATCGCGGAAGGGAAAGAATGCATCCGAGCCGAGAGCCACGCCGCTCAGCTGCTTCAGCCATTCCACTTTCTGCTCAGCGGACAGCTGCTGTGGCGCCGTGTCGAACATGCTCTCGAACTGTGTCAGCGGCATATCCTTGCCCACCGTGCCATTCACGTAGTTGTCAATGGCATTGGAAATCTCAGCGCGCTTCACGCCTGCCTTGAACTTCATGCCGGCCACACTGGGATGCTGACGCAGCCACCAGTTGTCGGCCTTCTCGCCGGCCAGACGCGTGCAATGGATGCGGGATTGCTGGCCCGCACCAATGCCAATGACCTGACCATCGCGCGCATAGCAAACGGAGTTGCTCTGCGTGTACTTCAGCGCAATGGTGGCCACAATCAGATCCCGCACAGCTGCCTCGGGCAGGGGACTGCGCTTGCTCACGACCTTCGAGAAGAGCGAGGCATCAATGACGGCATCGTTGCGCTTCTGTTCCAGTGTCAAGCCAAAGATGGTCTTGCGCTCCACAGCGGTGGGCTCGTAGCTGGGATCCATCTGCAAGGAGTTTTGGCATCAATTTGGGAACTCATTTTGAATTTGGATTTGAGTTTTACTCACCTGCAGTATGCAGTAGCTGCCATTTTTCTTTTTCTTGAGAATTTCCAGTGCTGCCGGCTCGTAGCCAGCGGCAATGATGCCATCGGATACCTCGCGGGAAATGATTTTCGCTGTGACCACATCGCAGACATCGGACAGGGCCACAAAGTCCCCGAACGAGCTCATACGATCCGCGCCACGTGCCCGGGCATAGGCCGTGGCCAGTGGCGTCAGCTGCTCGTATAGATCGTCCACCATGCAGAGCTTGGCCTGTGCAGGATTGAGGGCCACACCCACAGCGGCACCAGCGGGCGAGACGTGCTTGAAGCTAGTGGCTGCCGGTAGGTTCAGCGCCTGTTTCAGTTCCTTGACCAGCTGCCAGCCATTGAGAGCGTCGCAGAGATTGATGAAGCCCGGCGAGGCATTGAGCACGCGCAGCGGCAACTGCGCCAGCTGGGTGTACAGCTGCGCTGGCTTCTGGTGCGGATTCATGCCGTAGCGCAGCTGCAGCTGGGACACGCCCGATCCGTATTGCTTCCTGAAGTAGTCCGAGATGGCATCGTCGTAGCTGGCCGTGTGCGTGAAGGCCTTGAGGGCCAGTGACTGGCGTGTCTCCAGCGTGGTATCCCCCTTGGCGCTGATCTCCGCCAGCACTCGCTCGTAGTCGACAGCCTCGCAGACGACTGTGACACGCTGATGGTTCTTGGCCGCCGCACGCAGCAGTGTGACGCCGCCAATGTCGATGTTCTCCACAGCATCGGCGAGCGTGACATCCGGCTTGGCTATGGTGCTGGCAAAGGGATAAAGATTGCACACCACCAGCTGAACCAAGCCGTAGCCCTGCTTGGACATGTCTGCGAGATCGCTGTCGGTGGTGCGTGACAGGATGCCAGCATGTACGGCCGGGTGCAGCGTCTTCACACGTCCGCCCAGCATCTCGGGTGCGCCGGTGATGTCCGACACATCCTTGACTTTGAGGCCAGCAGCACGCAGCGCAGTGGCAGTGCCGCCACTGGCGACCAGCTCAAAGCCAAGGGTCACAAGTTTCTTGCCCAAGTCAAGCAGACCCGTCTTGTCCGAAACGCTAAGAAGAGCTGGGTGGGAGGAATAAATGTGTGGTTAGATGGTGGACACTGGGAGAGACTCTGGGGGAGACACTCACCAATCTTGCTGGAGCTCATGGTGCTGATTGTAGTTGTAGCTGCGTTCGACTGGGCGTCTGAAATGCAAATGAAAGGCAAAACGAGTTCAGTTGAGGACGTAGGCTGCGGATTGGGATTGCACAAACATGTTTTCGCTTTTCTACGCCTAGGCAACGACCTACGGCTGTGGGCTGCGGTTTGTCGTTGATAGCAGCCACAGGCACAGGCCCCCCAGGTGCAGCTGCAGTGCTGTGGGGTTATCGAATTCGCACCCAAACCGCCGCTTGCATCAGCAGATCACTGAGCTCAGCTCGAGTGCAACAAAAAACAAAACAGAAAATCGCTCAAAATGGTACGTAGACGCCTTTATTGCTATGCCAGGGTCTCGGGTTTCGTTTCGTTTACAAATCCTTATCAGCCGTTGACTGCTGCCGCTCCGCTTCCTGCTCCCTCTCCTTTCTGCGCTTTGCCTCCCGCCTACGCTTGTGCTTGTTGGACTTCAAGTGCAGCCCCCACTGATACTCGCCAACAAAGTGCCGCTCGCAGGTAGCACAAAAGTTGCTCGTCTCCTCATTGAGATCTGCGCCGGGATGCACACGCTTGGCCATTGGCTCAATCTCGCACAGTTGGCCACTCCTATAGCTCTCCACTATGGACTCGGCGCGCTGGTAGACCATTGCTGGCCAGGCGCTGACATCGCTGGTGTCCAGTTCGTACAGATCCGGCACCTGGCGATCTTTGCTGCCCAGAAAACGATTGTTGATCCACTTGATTTGCTTCTTGGAGTAGCGGCGCGTCACCAGCTTCAACTCATCGCAGCAGGTGCGCAGCAGATCGATGCCCTCGGGCAGACCCTCCTGCTTGAGCTCTTCCTTGCTGGGCAGGCGGTAGTCGTGAGTCTTGAGATACTCTTCAATCTGTTCATCCTGCTGCTCGTTGTGCTTCATCAGGTAGGGCACAAATTCCTTGTAGCCGATGGTTTGCAGCACACCCGAGGTGTAGGCCTGCACAGTGACGCCTTTGTTCGCATCGTGAAACTGCCGCAACTCCCTGAGCAGACCTTGCTGCAGCATTCCATCCACCCGACCATCGAGCCGTGCATTGAGCACATCCTGTTGGCATCGCAGCCACAAGAGGATTGTGTGGGGATAGCGCAGCGGCCCACCCAGACGATTTCCTCCCGGCCTTAGGCGCTGCTCTGCTAGCTTTTCCGTCAGCGTCTGTCCGGTGCCCTGGTACACTTCAATGGCGCGCAGAATCTTGCGTCTGTTGTTGGGGTGAATGCGATTGGCGCTGCCGGCATCGATGCTGGCCAGATGCTGATGCAGTTCAGCAGTTGTCATCCCAGCCAATGCGTCATCAGCCAACTGGTCCGCCAGCAGGCTGCTGTTGTTGGTGTCCCCCTCCTGCGTGTCCACCAATATGTCCCACAGCAGCGACTCAATGTAATAATTGGTGCCACCCACGACAATGGGCGGCGTGGACTTGGCCAGCAGCCGCTCGATAATCGGCAGCGCGGCATTGCGAAAATGTGTGACTGTAAAGGGCTCGGCCGGTGTCGTCACATCCAGCAGATGATGCCTTGCACGTGTCTGCTCCTCCTTGCTTGCCTTGGCCGTGGCTATGTCCAGGTTCGTGTAGACCTGCATCGAATCGGCGCTGATTATCTCGCCCCCGAAGCGCTCGGCCAGTTCCAGCGAGAGCTTCGTCTTCCCGGTGCCAGTCGAACCGAGTATCACAATTAAAGGCACTTTGCGCATCATTTTTCCAACCAATTTAAAACAAACAGCGCCCACAGACACGTTTTGCGGCACGTGTGGCACTCACGAATCTCAACCACCTGTTGTTTTCTCCGATTGTTAGTATTTTTGCAGCCCATACATGTTTGACACCAACTTGCTTATTAATTATGGAGTTTAATACTAATATTTAATGCTAATTTAGCTTTTAATTTGTTTAAAAACTTACAGAAAACGCGAAAATAGTGAAAAAGTCGAGGGAGTCACGACTGACAATACTCTATATCGAATATATCAAACTATCGATAGGCAGTAAAGCTGCCTTTTAGTGTGAACGTGCTCTTCGCGCACAAACCAAAATTTAAATTTGAAACGTAGTTAATGAATCATTCGTTAACTGTTATGAAGTGTTATTTTTACCATTTTGACCAGAAACTTAGGAAGTTTGTAAAAACGAAGCCCAAAGAAATGAACATAATACACATGCGGCTGGGCGACTAATGTCAATCATTGGGGCCCCCAATAAGTCAGACCGTCTATTAACGCGTACATAATCCCACATGCCTAAGCTTTTGTAGCCGTGTAGCTGTGTGTTTGCCGGGCAGCGTGATTTTTATAAACTTTAGAGTTTGTTTTGCCATCGAAGCGGTTGTGTCGCGGTTCTTTTGAAAACTTCCTTTGAAACTTGTCCGGCTGAGAAAAATTAAATAATCAGTAAAACATGACTAGCGAGAAGTATTTAACCTTGAACAATGGGCTGAAAATGCCTTTAATTGGCGTGGGCACATGGCAGGTAATTTGATATCACAAAATTAATTAAATTGATTACTAATAACTAATGGAAGACTAAGAAAAAACCCGACACGTCACACGCCCGGATCCAGTCGTGATGCACTCCCCTCCCCACTGGAGGGGCATTTAGAATCTCTGGCGGACCGGTTTTTAACTGCACAATAAACAGCGACAGAGTCGACTTTCTCTGGAGTGTAAACCAAACAAAAGCCACAAATGGGCAAACACTGGGACACTATTGACTCTAAAGAGACACACTCTAGACAGATGGAAATCTTATCTTTGCCACCGCCTAACCGCAATTTCTTCACGTTTTGGTTTTTAGGCATCCGATGAGGAAATCGAGACGGCCATTGATGCTGCCCTGGAGGTGGGGTATCGCCACATCGACACAGCGCCAGTTTATGGCAACGAGCCGGCAATTGGGCGTGTGCTCAAGCGCTGGCTGGATGCTGGCAAGGTGAAGCGTGAGGAGCTGTTCATTGTGACCAAGCTGCCACCCATTTGTGAGTAATTATTGAACAATGATTGAGCATTCAAAAGAAACTTTTCTTGATAGTGAATCGCCCGCACGAAGTGCTGCCAACCATTAAAAAATCGCTGGCCGATTTGCAGCTGGACTATGTGGATCTGTACCTCATTCATACGCCCTTCACGCTGAACATCAACGAGGATGGCAGCTTCAAGATTGATGCAGAGGGTCTCATGGAGGTGGATCCGACCACAGATCATGCTGCCATCTGGCTGGAAATGGAGAAGCTGGTGGCCCAGGGCCTGGCCAAGTCCATTGGCGTCTCCAACTTCAGCAAGGATCAGGTGGCGCGTCTGCTGAAGAACTGCAAGATTCGCCCAGCCAACAATCAGATCGAGCACCATGTGTACCTGCAGCAGCGTGAACTGGTGGACTTCTGCAAGGCCGAGAATGTGGCCGTCACAGCTTACTCCCCACTGGGCTCGAAGGGCATTGCCGCGTTCAATGCAGGCGCTGGAATTGTGCGAGATTTGCCCGACCTCATGGACATACCGGAGGTCAAGGAGATTGCCGCTGCCCACGGCAAATCCCCGGCTCAGGTGCTGCTGCGCTGGATCCTCGACAATGGGCTGTGCGCCATTCCCAAGAGCACAAACGCGGCACGCCTGAAGCAGAATCTGGATGTGTTTGACTTTAAGCTGAGCGAGGCGGAGGTGGCCAAGCTGCAGGCATTGGATAAGAATATTCGCGTGTGTGATTTTGCCTTCTTCCATGGGTAAGAACTCAGAAAATGTTTTTCTGAACCGAAAACTCATTTATTTCCCTTCCTTACAGCGTGGAGCGGCATCCGGAATTCACATTCAAGAATCAGTACACCAATTAGGCAAAGAAACTCCAACGAATGCTCGACACATGCACCATGCACCATGAATCTACATTTACATTTACTCTTTTTTATATAATTTATAAATATTTCTCTCCACAATAGAAGCACACACAAATATTTATGCTTCGTTCTCAACTGGTTTGCGGCTGCAGCTGTAAAGTTTTGGTTATAATTCTCAGCTCAACAGGTTTTCCAGCAGGCAGCGGCAAGGCTGGTTTTTCCTCGTTTATTATGGCTCGTTTGGGGTTCGTTTCGTTGGAGCTGCTGTGGGGAAATAAACTCTACGATTAGTTCGGGTCATTGGCTGCATTGTTAGTACACACTGGAATTTATTTATGTTGGATTCTAAGCTTAAACAAATCACAAGACTTAGTAGCGAGCAGAAAAATGCAATGCAAATGGTTACAAGGCGCTTTAAGGACTGTTTTTCTCTTAGCTAAGTATATACACAAAGAATTCGATTCGAGGTACATATTGTATGTAACATTAATAAGTTAATTAGTTGGGTGCTTACACGCTAATATTAGGGGACTGACTGACTGCTTAGACGGATTCAAATACTTTTTAATTTGTAGTAAATAAAACGTAAAACGAAACGAAGCAAAGTTATGGGAAAACAGCCATCCTGAGGGGGGTATTATTATGATATTCGTTTATCATTTTTGGGCCAAACTCAATTTGATTGTCAAGCCTTTGGCCACAGCGCTTTCTTGTTAGTTTTGAGTATTTAAACATAAAATTCGTAGCGATATTCGTTGCTCTGCACTCACGTGGTGCGCGTGGCTTCCTCCTCTGAGCTGCGCCTAGAAAAACAGCAGCATTAACACACAGAAAATGAACTCTTGGTCAGTCCAAGCAATACAAAAGCAACCGGAAAACCATAAATTCAAACTCACTTAGCTCCTTCCGCTGCACAATATTCACAAATTTCAAATTTCTCATGCAAAAAACAATAAATCAAAAAGTACCTGGGGGGATCCTGATTCGAGCGCATGGCCAAGGCGGCCACCTCGAAGATGCCAATGAAGAAGCACAGCATGAGGGGACCCAATATGGCACCCTGCCAGCCGATCCAGTACATGCCACCCGCTATGGCCAGACCATTGAGATACGGATGTCCACCGCTGCCATAAATAAATGGGAATACAAATAAATCCATCTATTTCCGTGCTGTGCACTCACCCCTTCAGATCCGCATAGATGGCCGTTTCGAATGTGGAGGGCACAAAGAACTGCAGCAGAAACAATATCAAACCCGCATAGAAGCGATCCTGGGCCAGCCAGAGTTCCAGAAACGCGGGCACCGCACACCAGTAGCTGCCCAGAAATGGCGCCGCTGCCAGAATGGCTGCCAGCGCAGAGGGCAGAAAGACAATTCGCGCACCAAACACCGTGTGGACCAGCCACGTGAACAGGCCCGTAAATATGGAGCACTTGAACATGGAGACAAGCACCACCGTGATGGAGTTCTCCATGCCATCGACAATCTTAGTGCCAGAGGTGGAGTAGCCCAGGTACTTGGTGATCTGAAGCGGCGCATACTTTTCCTTGCTGCTCGAGAGGAGGTAGAACAAAGCGGTGAAGAAGACGATCTGCAAAAATCATTATAAATATCTGAAAATAAATTTTAGAAGCTCTTTGCTTACCATATCCAGAATAAACTCAATGCACGCTTGACCGCCAGACAGCACCAGCGACAGGATCTCCCCAGTCACGCCCATAATCATCGAGATATTCGTGCGTATAATGTGCCACAGGGACTCGGCCACCTCCAGTATGGTTTGCGTGTTGCTCTGCGCCCAGCCGATGATACCCTGTTTCGCCACTAAAACTAGCTCTTTAAAATGTCCTTTTGTTAAATAAATGTCCGTAGGTTAGCGGATGGAACATAGAATGAGTTTGTTATTTCATAGAGACGCAGACAGAAAGTTAGGGAAAATGGGTTAAGAATGCAGGAACAAAAACAAAAGCCCAAAAACCACCAAAAGGGTTTACCCGAGCATCAAAATAATAATTGAAACGTTAATTTGTTACATAAAACAAATGAAGAGAGGTAGAAGAGGAGCTGCGCTTACCTGGATTATCAACAATTTCGCCAAAAGTGCTCTTCAGCGCATCCGTGGGCACACGTGGCCCGTAGGAGTCGCCTCGCTTGTTAAAGTCCACCCAATACTGTATGAGTCTGTCCCACACATCGAGTATTTGCTCCTTGAGCTTGGTGGCGTGCACCTTGTCCGCGTCTGCCAGCCAATCGTCAATGTAGGTCTCAATCTTACGGCGACCATAATGGTGCGCATTGTCTAGCGCATCATCGATGGACGCCTGCATGTTGGCGGGCAAAATATCAATTAGCTCAGGACGGTCTGTGATCGTCTTGTTAATTAGATCTTTTGTCAGGTAGGCCACCTCGATGGTCTCCGAATAAATGTTGACGCAAAAGAACACGCTCAAAATGATGATGCAGAAGAGCATGGCAATGATCATGAGTATGGAGGTGACTGACTCCACCGAAGACTTTAACGAATCGCGCACAATCGTGTGGATGCGATAGTTGAGTTCCAGCACACCCGGCAGGCAGAGCGGCAGCACAGCAGAATGATGTTCAATGGCCCAGGACTGGAGTTGGGCAATCGAGTTAGAAATTTGTATTATAAATATTTGTCTAACTCACCCTCAAGCCCAGATACAGCTCATTGATCTTGCCACACACAAAGTCCGTGATGCCCGTGTACGCTCCGAATTTGTAGATCAAATGCAGCAGCACTGGCACGGCTGCCAGGATGACCATCCAAATGTTTCGGTACAGCACATTGGCCAGGCAGGCGTACAGCAGCAGCTTCAACAGCGTGCCGCTCTGATGGCCCTCCGCGGTTTCATTCGGCTTCACATCGAACGTATCCGTGGAGTCTACCGTGTCGCTCAGTGATATATCCTCCACATCCGACTGCAACGTCTCCGCGGACACCGGCCGCTCGCTGCTCGCCTTTCCACAAAGACTAAAATTACTCAGCGAACGCTCAAAGTCGTTCTTGTCGAACAGCAACTTCAGGCGTTCCAAATACGAGCCGGAGCCTTCGCTACCTTTCAAATGGTACGCCGTGGAGGCCGTCACGTACGCCATGACCAGCAGGAAGACGGGCACTTGCAGGGCGCCCAGAAAGCTGCTCAAGTAGCCGGCTATCGCGATCCACATGGACTGTCCAGCGATGACAAATTGTGTGCTGTTCTCTGGACTCCAGAAGAAGTGCACACAGCTTAGGTATATCAGCACGAGGGCGATAATCTGGAACAGAGAAAGTTAAAGCTGCAGCTGCTGTGGAAATTTCAACCTCCAACCCACCACAAAGACATTGAGGAAGCCAATAACGCGCACAAATAAACCATGCGAGAAGGTGAGCCAGTGCCAGATGGCGTAGATGAAACCCTTGGGCGCGTACAGCACCAACAGCTTGATGCAACTTGCCACACCGCAGCCGGCCAGCAGCAGTTGCCAGTGCTCGCAGAGCCAACCGATTAGCAAGCGGCCGCAGTGCTCCGTCGCCTCCACGGGGGACAGAAATATGGATACCAGCACATTGGAATCGCGCTCCTCCAGCCGCTGGAACCAGCTGTGTACGCTCTCCGCTAGCCGACGCTTGAATGGAAAGAGCACGGCGCCCATGAGGAAGGCCCACAGCAGCGGGCGCACAAAGGGTCCGAGGATGAAGCAGACAGCCACAAAGGCGCACACGCCCAACACGAACAGAAAGTTGTACATTGCCGCGCGAAAGCTCTCATGGTTCTGGGAGCGTGTGCGGAACAGGCGATTCATCACGCTGTCGAAGGATCGCTCGCGTCGTATGGGAATGGGCTCCGAGCGGTTCATTCAGAGGCGGGTTTACAATCAGGAAGGAACTGGAAGCTGGAAACAAATACGCCTATTAGTCCATGCAAGGCCACTACGCAATGCCCATATGTGGCGGTCAGGCCTGTTTGTCTATTTTGGGCGGGGAACTTACTTTAATTTGACGCAGTAGACGAATCAACGAGCAGCGCAGCTGATTCACATTTGCAGGCTGTGGACACAGTTTATGGATGGGCTAACAGGCTGTGACAGCTATCAGTTTCGTGTGCTGGACGTGGACCACATACATCGAAGTAGGTGGGATCCTACTCGGGTTGCTGGGCGGGGCAGGGAAGTGCAAATAAACAAATTTTTGTTGTTGTTGTTGTTGTTTTTGCCAAATTACGTCAGCCGTGTGACCGTGGATAAATCGAGCAAGTATACCGGCTGACCCTTACAAATATACCGAAATATACCAAAATACACCTAGAATTCCATTTTGACTTTAAAACATCCTGTTTGTCAGTTTCAAACACTTATTGACTTATCGATACTTTGTTTCGTTTTGCAGCACCACTCCGATTAAGCGATTTTCAAAACAAACGACGCCGATCAGAGACGCCATGGGTGAGAATCAAGAGATTTTAACAATTAAAAGCAATAATGCAACTAAATACTTGCAGAATTATCCCTACAACAAGTACTCAGCTTGCGACAAGCGCAAGAGAATTGGAATAGGACCACCGCCTGTTACTTGGAAATGTATCGCAAAATCATCAAAAAGTCCTACACAACAGAGATACGCAATTTGGTAGATTCCCGCCACACAATCGCAATTATGGATTTAAATATAATCACATTTGTGCTTTTAGTTAAACGGCGAGTGCAAGATACTGGATGTTGAGCTAGACATACCCCAACTGGAAGATCCTGTCCCGCAGGAGGACTACACGCCCATGCCAGATGTAAGAAAACTTCAAAATACACTAAACGACTCGCTATATTTATTAAACATTAACGTCAACAGCTTCACAAATTGGAGGAGCTCTGCGAGGCCACACTGACGGGCGCGTCTTTATTGTAGGCATGCTCCGACCCATCCTTGTCGCTATTCAGCCAGTGTCGGTGCAGGATTCGGTAGATATGCTGCAAGCACTCGAACGAGGGCGACTGGCTCTGCAATGACAAAAAGGATATATACTGATGGGGAAAATGAGTGAAAACGCACGACTCACATGGAACAATGGTATTATGGGTCGTTTCTTGAACATGCTGCCTCTGGTACGCAGGATTAGCATGTACTTAACATCCAACTGCAATTGAAATGTAATCAACTAGAATTAAATATAACCTAAGCAAAGATTTGCTCACATTTTCAATCACTTCATTGAGCACTATGTCATGAATGTGTCCACGCTGCACACAAAAGACTGACTCCCGGCCAAAGGATCGCACCGTCTCCGTTTGCAGGG
Organism: Drosophila subobscura; assembly: GCF_008121235.1. Taxonomy (NCBI): domain Eukaryota; kingdom Metazoa; phylum Arthropoda; class Insecta; order Diptera; family Drosophilidae; genus Drosophila; species Drosophila subobscura. Next base: position 20,924,302 of record NC_048533.1, on the reverse strand, counting down.
CCATGTCCCAACTGTAGAACAATTTCTCGGTTTTCACCAGAGCCAGAGCGGTGCGAATAATTACAATCGCAAGGGTTGTAACAATGAGAATGGGATACAGGAAGCGTGGCTGCCAAATGCTAACCAAGTTGTCCCCGAGACGCCACACGCTGATGAAGTAGACGGTCGACAAGGACAGGAGCAGCAGAAGCCGGCGCAGCTGCCTTTGGCACTGAGCCCCATGTAGGCGGTTAACCAGTTCTATTCGCACCACGTCCCCTCCATAGTTTTTGATGCACACTTCCAGATCCTCCTCCGTGGAGCCGGCGTATTTAGCACCCAGGCTGTAAAAACGCTTCCTCGTCAATTCCGGTTCCATTTATTATTGTTTGTTATTGTGTATAAAAAGTATCGGTGTTTGCGTGTTATAAATATCGCCAATGCACTCGCTGCTCAACACTTCGCGCATCATCCTCCAGCCCTGCAACAATTAAGAATTATATACGATCTTCCGACAACTATTCAATGAAAATCTCTGAAAAACTGAACTTAAAGTATTGGAACAAACTATAACATTAAACCCATACATATTTTATATTGTTTTCCTTACGGCGATTAAAAAAATGCATGTATATCGATTGTTTTTTCTTTATTGCACACTGCTCCGGACGAAAAACAATATGGCGTCTGCGGCCTCTCTCTCGCACACATAGCACAAAAATTTCGTCGTCGGGTCAGCCAACGCTCGAGCGTCGGTTGAAAAATTGTAAAAATATCCATTGTAATTGTTACAAAGCGCGTGGTAAATAATAAATATGCGCAAGCGTAAATTTGATCAAAGCTGAACGAATGCGAACAAGCGCAGACACCAAAAAACAAAGGCAGAAACAAGCAATTGCAGCGTGAGTGTAAAACTTTTTGGTAAAAGATTCAATATACCCCCTCGCGCCGCTCTCCTGCTCTTGTCCTCTTGCGGCTTCTGTGTTGTCTGAGCGTGTCTCTGCCCATGTGTGCGATTGTGTGTGTGTGTGTGATTGAATGCGAGTGTAGAGTGTATTTCTTGAGTGAGTGTGTGTACATGATTCGTTCTCTCACGTACTCCGTGTATGATTGCGGCCTTGCCCGACAGCAAAATTGGAAAATATCCTGCCAAAACCCTTTGCCAGTAGCCCGGCTTTTTGCTGTCCAGGGAGAATTGCACATTTGGAGGTAATTTCATTGCTACTATTTTGTCCAAATTTATGCAACAACGCAAACGTCGCCGTGTGTTGAGTTTCGCTCTGTAGTGTGTTGAATTGAGGTGAGTTTTTCGTTTGCCAGTGTGTGCGCCTGTGGTGTGTACCCGATGTTTTTCTTACGTTTTCGTGTGCGTTTCAATTAAATCCAAAATTTGCGAATATCGGGGCAACGGTGTACACTTAAAATGCGCTGCATTGTGAAATGAAAACACAATCCGTTGGCAAGAATTGGATGCGTCAGAAGATTCCGCGGGTGGGTGTGTGTGTCCCGTGTGTTGATTTGGGGGAAGACGGCATTTTTTTTCTTGTACCTCTCGCTTCTTCTTCGTCGATGAAATACGCTGCAATGTTTGCGATTCTGTTTTGTGCCTGCCATTCGCAATAATTTCATTGAATGAACCGCAAAGGAGACGGCCAAAAAACCGATGTACTTGCTAGACGGTGCATGTGTGTGAGTGTATTGTGTGTGAGTGAGTGAGTGAACGTGAAGTTTGTGTGTGTATCGCATATGAAAATACAGAAATTAAAAAAAAAATAATGGAAATTAGCTGACATTGCATTTGGGCCAGAATGAGACAGCGGATAGTAATTATTTGTGAATTTTCGGATTCTTGCCTCGACCCGTCCCAGTCCCTGTCCAGTTCCAATACCACCCCAAAATGTGCATGTCTGTTCCTGTGGACACACACTCACGCGCATTTTGCGAATGTGTGGAGCAGGAGCGCGCGCGTATTCTGCACACATTGCCATGCATGCAAAACAAGATACGACGCGTTCGTAACTGCTGCCGTTAAACAGGCTCCTTCTCCCCCATTCTCCTCACCCCGCCCTGCCCTGTTCCGCACTGTGCCATTCATTGTGTGGAGCGAACGAGCAAGAGCGAGAATTCGCTCGGACAAAGCGGAACCGAAAGAAACAGACGCGTTCGTTCCCCCAAATTGTGTCCTGCATCCTTTCGTTTTTTCTTCATTTTCTTACTTTCTTCAAACGCATACACAGCCAATTGCAGCTTTCGTGGATTCATGTGCTGTATGTTAATGTGTGTGTGTGTGTGTTCCGAGTCCCCCCCTCAGTTATCTTCTTGTTCTCTTTTGTTGCTGGGCAATAAAGCTTGGCAGAGTTGTCATTCTGGCCATTTCTTACTCTTTTATCAATGACTCCAGGCTCGCGAGCCGCCTCGTTATTTGGCAGCCATTCAAATTGTCCAACTGCCGTTTATTAATAACCCCACTAGCCCAAACATTTATTTTCTGTGTGCAGCTGATTGCGTAAACCTCTCTCTCAGCATTTGTTTTGAATTGCCTCGCTGGGTTTGTTTTGGTACAACTTCGCCAGCCGCTCGCTAGACTCGGTAGCTCGTCTTATCAGCACGGAATTGGCCTATGGCGCTTCGTTGGAACAAGTACACTATGCAGCGGGTATTCCATATAAATCGTACACCGCTTCGTATCTGTCCGTCGTAATCGCTGTGCAAATCGCGTTAGAGGCGGCGCAACACGCATTTTTTTCAACACTCAACCTTGATGTGGTTAGTGCGGGCGGGGGGTCAGGTAAAGGTTTCATATCGATGAGTAGTGATCTGGGGTGACGCAAATTTGTATGTGATGTGTGGTGTGCCGTGTGTGGTATCCACAACGGTACACAGTCTGACACACACACACTTCCGCATCGATGACGTAGTTTTCGCTCGTTTTTTCATTCTGTTTACACACACATTATTTTACACTTTGCTCTCATTGATTTTCGCCGTGTCTGTGCGATAGTCTAATACTGGGTGGATGCCATGCCACCCACTTAACGACGACTCTCTCACTCGCACTCTCGCCGCCTGTTTGTTTTCGTCGCGCGCGTGTTTGCACTCGCCGCTGCCGCTGGCCGTGGGGCGAAAGCGCCTGCTGCCCCCCCACCCCACACAGTCAGTCTGCCTCTGGGAAAGAGCGGAGAATGTGGAGAGTGCTGCTGCTGCCTCTGCTGCTGCTGCTGCTGCTGTCGTGGAGAGATCTAATGAAAAGCGTTTAATGTTTGTAAACAGACCGGGCAAAAGTAAAATTTTCTTTTGTGTTTTTTGGCATTTCTCATCTCTCTCGCTGAATTGCACCCATACACAGATGCATGCATGGCGAGATACGCAGGCACGACAACACGATAGAGAGGTGCTTGCAGCCGCTTTCACATTTCATTCATACATTTTTGAAGTTTTCGCGAGATTTCATTTCAAATATTGCAAAGATTCAGAGATTCGTGCAACGTTCCCTCAAAGACGTGCAACAGAATGACGTCACTCCAAGCGTATTGAATGTGGATAATCTTTTTTTACTTTTCAAATCTTAATAATCCACATTTGATTTACTTTTGCAGCGTGGCATTGTGTACAACCGGACCGGAACAGGATCCCACCCACCCAGCCGGCGCTGAATTATCAGCATAACATGGATGTACAAGTCAAGCGTAGAGATTAGCCGAATCCTTTGAATTTTAAATTCAAAAATCCTAATTTAATTTAGCCTAGTAGCCGTAGCCTAGCCTAAGCCCATAACTTGTGTGGTTCCAAGCCACAACGCGGTACAAAAAAATCAAGAAAGAGCAACCAAGAAAACGCCCAACCCAAAAGCTACAAACGAGAATATTGAAAACCAAGAAAGGAAACCCCCAAAGGCTTAATCATGACTACGGATACCCGCCGACGCGTCAAGTTGTACGCACTGAATGCGGAGCGGCAGTGGGATGATCGCGGCACGGGACATGTCTCCTCGACATACGTCGATCGTTTGAAAGGTAAGTATTTAGCTTAAATTGTGTACTGTAGGGGCCATGGGCTAAGCTAAGTGCCGCCGTTTTCTCCCCAAACGATCTTGCAGGTATCTCGCTGCTGGTGCGCGCCGAATCGGACGGATCGCTGCTGTTGGAGAGCAAAATACAACCGGATACCGCATACCAAAAACAGCAGGACACGTTGATTGTGTGGTCCGAGGGCGACAATTTTGATCTGGCACTGAGTTTTCAGGAAAAGGCTGGTTGTGATGAGATTTGGGAGAAAATATGTCAGGTTAGTTGTAATTAGAAATGGACTGCTGCCGCTTCTGTCTCTGCTTCAATGTGATTGCATTTGTCATGCCTTCTTTGTTCTACTATAAACTGCTGCAGGTCCAGGGCAAGGATCCTTCCGTTGAGATTACACAGGATATTGTGGAAGAGTCGGAGGATGAACGCTTTGAGGACATGTCGGACACAGCGCCACCCATCGAGCTGCCTCCGTGCGAGCTATCACGGCTCGAGGACATATCGGAGACCATTCAGAGCTGTCTCTCCACGCCGCTGCGCAAGGAGAAGCTATCGATGGCCCTGGAGTCGGAGAACTACATCAAGAAGCTGCTGAATCTGTTCCATGTGTGCGAGGATCTCGACAACACCGAGGGGCTGCATCATCTGTTCGAAATATTCAAGAACATCTTCTTGCTGAACAAAAATGCCCTCTTCGAGATCATGTTCGCCGATGACACCATCTTCGATGTGGTCGGCTGTCTCGAGTACGATCCCAGTGTGGCCCAGCCTAAGAAGCATCGCCAGTACTTGAAGCAGTGGGCAAAGTTCCGTGAGGCTGTTCCCATCAAGAACCAGGACCTGCTGGCCAAAATCCATCAAACGTTTCGTGTGCAGTACATACAGGACATCATTCTGCCCACGCCGTCGGTTTTCGTCGAGGACAACATGCTGAACACGCTCTCCAGCTTTATTTTCTTCAATAAGGTGGAGATTGTCACCATGATTCAGGACGACGAGCGATTCCTGCTCGACGTTTTCGCTGTGCTCACGGATCCGGCCACCGGCGACACCAAGCGACGCGACACGGTCCTCTTTCTAAAGGAGTTTTGCAACTTTGCCCAAAACTTGCAGCCCCAGGGCAAGGATTCGTTCTACAAGACGCTCACCTGCCTGGGCATATTGCAGGCGCTGGAGCTGACGCTGGTCATGAACGACAAGAAAACCAAGTCGGCCTCCATTGACATACTCACGGCAATTGTGGAGTTCTCGCCGCTGGTTGTGCGCAACTACACGCTGAATCAGGTCAACCGGCCAGAGGGCGTAAGTTTTCAACAAAGAAGGAGAGGTTTTATCCCATAGAATAATAATATTTTCTGTATACAGGAGCGCATGCTGCTGAACATTGCCATCGAACAAATGTTGAACGACTCGGAGCCGGAGCTGGGCATTGCGGTGCAGCTGATGGGCATTGTTAAGATTCTGCTAGAGCCGGAGAACATGCTCACCGAGAAGGGAGATTTTCTCAATTTCTTCTACAAATACAGTGTTCAGACTTTAGTTGGTAAGAGTCGTCGACTTCGGCCCCACTTTCCAAGGTAACAACTTTCCTTTTCTGCAGCTCCGCTAATTGTCAACACGCTGGGTGACCGTCCGCAAAACGAGGATTATCAGACTGCACAGCTGCTTGGCATTGTTTTGGATATTTTGTCGTTCTGCGTGGAGCACCACAGCTATCACATTAAGAATTTCTTATTGCAAAAGGATCTCCTCAAGAAAATTCTGGTGCTGATGAAGAGCTCACACACGTTCCTTGTACTCGGCGCACTGCGGCTGCTCCGCAAGATAATTGCACTCAAAGATGAGTTTTACAACAGGTAATTAAAGGAGGATATAGATGTATATTTAGACTGGAGTATTTATTTGTTCTTTTCCCATACAGACACATTGTCAAGTGCAATCTCTTTGCGCCGGTTGTGGATGCCTTTATTCGTAACAATGGCCGCTACAATCTATTGGAATCGGCCATTCTGGAGTTGTTTGAGTTTATAAAACTCGAGGATATACGCACGCTGTGCGTTTATTTTGTGGAGAACTTTAGCAAGATATTTGATGAAATCGAATATGTGCAGACATTCAAATATTTAAAGAATCGCTACGATCAGTACCAGGATCGACTCAAGGATCGCGACAAGATGGAAAACCGCACAGATGGGTAGGTCTATTCGCTGTTGATTCCATCCTCAAGGTTTGTTTAACTAATTTTCTGTGTGGCTTGTTCAGTGGCCTGCCGATCATACGCAGTGGTGGACGGTTTCGTCGGGATCAGCGTCAAATGGAAGAGGAGGAAGAGATGTGGTTCAATGAAGAGGATGATTTCACCGAGGAAATCGACACATACAACAATGTCATCAAATGTAAGAGACCTTAAAAATATTCTTGGGTGTTAAATAAAACATTTTCTGATACATTTTTGTAGCCGTCAGCGAAAAGAATGGCCCGCAAAACCAATCACCGCAGCAGAAGTCTTCTCCGCCGCACAGTACGTCACCCCACAGCGGTCTACTGGGGGGTCTGAATTCCACAGCGACTGCCACTGCCACAGCCACAGCAACTGCCACTGCCACATCAGCATCAGCAGCCGGTGCACCCGTGGCCAGTGGAAGCAGCAGCCCAGAGGCGGGCATTGTCGATGACCAGGCCCAGGCTGCAGTGCATCTGGCCGCGGCTGCCAACATTGCACTGCAGCATCACCAGCAACAGCAGCAGCAGCAACAACAGCAGCAGCAGAACCCATTCCAGCAACAGCAGACACAGCCTGAGATCGCAGAACTGCACCAGCAGCTGAGCGGTGTCGAGACGCCGCAGAATCAAGAGTTGGTGCTTTCGCCATCGCCCACAGATAACGCCTCTTCATCATCGTCGTCGTCGTCATCGGCATCATCATCATCGCTTGAAGCGTCCACGTCATCTTCGGCGTCATCGTCCTCATCCTCATCGTCACCGCCGAGTACGTCGGCAGCCGCTTCTCATTGCGATTCGGCGACAGTAGCTCAGGTTGTGGCCAGTCAGTTTTTAACGATCGCTATCGCCGCGTCCGTGACAGCGGCAGCTACATCGGCTGCCCCAAATCTGGCTCCAGCACCGATTGTGGCCGATCCCGATATCGAGCCCGTCGACTCACAGCCGCCTCCGGGCACCACCAGCGAGCTCGACGGCCTTCTCGTCCAGTCGGCTGTAGCGGAGAAAGAATTGGTGGCATCCAGCATCGACGCAAGCACAGACTCGGCGAACAGCGAAACGGACAAGTCGACGACCAAGAAGGTAAAACAAATTGAATCCAAATATTTATACTAGTTATTGCAACATATTCTATTCGTTACTTACAGGGCCTGGTCGATTATGAGAGCGACTCCGGTGAGGATGATGACGAGGACGATGAGGACGACTCTGATGGGCCACAAGCACAAAAGCGCGCGCGTCTGGCATAGTTGACAGATGCGGAGCAGCAGGGCGGCATCAATTATAAATTAGTACACACATAACCCACACCTACACCTACACCCACACACTAACACACAAACACACCAACACCAACGAACGGAACGTAGGGAAGGAGGAGGAGTTGCCGAGAGAGTCGAGCCGAGCCGAACCGAACAGGAGGAGAACGTCGATCATCGGTGGTCAACCAACCAGCTTGTTAATGCATTTTGCGGCAAACCACAGGCACAGGCACAGCAGCAGACGGGAGACGGAAGACGGGAGATGGCGGTACGATGTAAGATCGAACAAGAAAACATAAAGTTAAATTTTAGCATAAAAAATTTATTTTAAAGGAAAGCGAACACCTAAAAGTAAAACAAGAAATTATAAATCTTACTTTACTAAATTAATAACTAAAACAAAAACAAAACAAAACAAGAATATATATATATAAACATATATATATATATATACAAAATATATATACATATATATTCAAATATATATGCATATGAAAATATAATTAACTATATGTATGTGTGTCCCAGCCGCGCACATAACCGATCAACCGATCGATCCAGGCAGTTAGATCCCCTACAGCAAAATGCTACGTGCTCTCTGTCATGGTGGAATTATTTACAAGGTGACTGTGCGAGGATCACTAACTTATTCACCACGCTCCTAAAGACAAGCGCTAGAAAGGGATAGAGTGTGGTGCAGACCTCACCTTGTAAGTAATTTCAACCATGCTCTCTGTTGTGTGCGTTTTGTTTTGAAAAAAGTTCGGAAAAAGCATTAACGAAGAAACCAAAATAAACATGTATTTAGTAGTAAAACACAGACACTTGCAACACACACAGACACACCCAAGCGCGTGCAGAATGAGGTTGAGGATTTTGTGAGTGGTTAGTTTTAGCGCAGAATCCCCTAACAGATCCTGTCAAGTTGGCTGCTGGCTAGCGGCTGGAATGTTGTGAAGAAACTAAACAATTTTGTGCAATATTTGGTTTATTATTTGTGGTATTTTAAAGACAATTGCGATAAGTAAGTTGCCCTTACCTTAGTTATGTTTAAGAGTTAATTTTCAACCAACTGACAGATGGACCTACTGCCCATCGAGGTATTATAAATTTTGTATATTAAAGCGCTGACTGACACACTTTGTGTAAACAACAACTCTTGGGTGCAAGGTTCAGGCCCGCCCTGAGGCTTATCTCATACGAGCCACACACAGATCTTGAGGACAGCGCTGTAATGTTTTCTAGCAGATTAATTGTAAATTTAAAAGCTGCGAAATTAAGTATATATTCCGATTAAGACTATTCCCCCCCGTACAGTGCGCAATTGTTTTGTAAATACCAGCAAGTGTGCTGCCCGGCTAGCTTGACAATTTCTGTTCAAACCTTCAGTTAATATCACACACATTTGGAGAGGAAAATCGATCGATCCCAATACACTCTGACCCAATGAACCTTGTATATAATTTAGTCAGCCTCTAAATCGAATTAGACGATAATTGTTCTACTTGCACCACTCGCGACAGTAACAGTTAGCAGCAGTTAAGGACTTAGCTATTGATGAGGATTGGTTTCGTGCAGATTGAAAGATGGAAACCAAGCTCTCATGTAGAAGGCGGGAAAGCAGCGTTTGTCTGACTGTGTAATTAATCAATTGTTGCGTTACCTTTGAACCATTATCGAACCATACACACACACATAAACACCCACACACACACATCATTGACAGCAAAGCAAGAAAAAAAAAAAACTAATTATAATGATTACAAATAGAAAGTAAATTATAAAAGTGGGGGGAAACAAACAAACAAAAACAAATAACAATAAAATACAAAATAAAATAGTCTTCTTACGTTTTCCATGTAAGTTCTTTTCATATTAAATATACAAAAAGTAAAACATAATTTGTATTAAAACGAAGGCAGTGGGGAGGCGGCGCATAACCCAGAACCCCAGCTCCACTCACCATATCCCCCACAGACACTTGACTGACGTTTCCTCAGCCCTTGAGATCGCCAGCGGAAGTGTAATGAAGTTATCTGTTAATAATCGTATCTGCCATGTGCGTGTGCGTACTGTACTACTTTTTATTTATTTTAGTGTTAAATTGAACTAAGAAAAGAAACCCAAAAAAAACACCAACTCTCACAGCAAAAACGGTTTCCCCTGGAGCAACCAAGCGATCGTACACCCACACCACACCACAGACACTAATTGCATGCCTATCAAATGTAGCTGTACAGATGCCGAGATACAGATACAGAGATACATATATGTATGTATTATCCTTCCAAGTTGTTGGTTTTATTTGATTGATTGATTGAACTGCAACGCAAAATATACAAAACAACACATGCGCATAGAGAATAAATAATTAACAGAAAACGGAAAAGGAAAAATAAAATAATAAGAAGCGAAAATAATGAAAGCAAAAACAAACACTATAGTTTATACATGGTATTTATATATGTACTATATATGATATGCTGTCGTCTAATCCCTAAACCTAACACACACACACACACACACACGTACACGTACACCCACGCCTACACACACACACATACCCATTACATATATATAATTTGGATACTTTATTTAGTTGTTTAAACATAAACGATATATATAAACTATATTATGATTATGAGTAAATTAAATAATAGTTTTTAATAGTTTTTAAACAGAAAAAAAACATGCGTCGAAGCTCTGCCAAGCGTTTTTTATTGTCCGTACAACCCTTGAGGTTGTTGGGTTTCCTCGGGTGTTGGGTGTTGCCGTGGCAACGCGACGTCCTTTCAAGGACCAAACAAATGCTGACAGCCTGAACTTTTCGCATTACGGCATTGGGGACTATCTGTGGAAGTTGCATCAAACATGTCCGTGGAAGATTCTTGGGTTTTTGATTCGCTGGTTTGCTTCCTGCATGGACCCGTGTGGAATGCACCGCTGCAGACCTTCATCGAGCAGAGATCTTTGGGTGAGACTACCAGTAGGGCCACGTCATCTCCTAACCCTAACCCCCTCTTGGTGCAGTCTTAGATCCCAATCTGCAGTTGGACGAGCACAATGAGGAAATCCTACAGATTCACGAGGAATACAAGAACCTCGTCGACTACATGCTCGGCAGCTTCATGGAGGAAATGCAAATATCCCCAGAGCAATTCGAGCTGGCCTGCCTGGAGGGTCGTCAGCAGGGCCAGGGCGAGAATCCCTTTCAGTTCCATCAGGTGCTGTTCCAACAGGTACGCCCAAGAGCAGTCTCTGCCCAGCCTCCAGCTAATGAAAATCGCCTCTAGATATGGGCAGCCAATGACGTGAAGATCTTCATACGCATGATGACGCAACGCAATGTGGAGCTGCAGCTGCAGGCCTTGGATCTGATAGAGAAAAATCAATTGGCACAAAGTTCCCTGGATGAGGGTGACAGCAACAGCGCCACTGGCTCCGATCAGGGGTGGGCAGATCGAATGTGCATGAATGTGCTCCCCTTCTCATGATTTTTCTACTCACAGCGATGCCGCCGTTGATGTGGATCAACTCATTGCCAAAACTGTGGCCGATGAGCTGGAGAGTCCCGAGGCTGCCTTGACGCCCGACCAGGAGGCCAGCTTGGATCTAGTCAACGACAAGTTTCAGCGCTTGAATCTGTTCTTCGAGCAGGAGGACAGGGTGGATCCCACCGATGTGACATCGCGTCAGGAGTATCTGCGCCAGCAGCGCGACAAAATCGTGGAGATCAAGAAGCAGGCACGCGCCAAGCAGCTGCAGGAGACACTGGCCCGTGGCAGTCCGCAGGGCGCCGAGGGTGCTCGTCCCAGCAGCGCACAAGTGGCACAGCAGCTGCTCGAGAACGGTGGCAAGACCATGGAGCTCTCTGCGCCGCCCGAGAGCGAGGAGAATTCAGCACTGCAGCTGCGCCGCACACTGGCCAAGCGACTGCGCAGCGAAGTTGTGGAGCATAACTAAGCGGGAAACGTTTTGTTTTGAGTTTAAATTTAACACTTCTTAGGTCTAAGTTACCTTGCAGCTTGCCTTTTCTTCACTATTAATATTGGTTCCCTTCGCTCGACACTAAACAATTAAATAATTGATGTAAAAATTGCTTAAAAATATTTAGAATTTGCATTTGCTTCTTTTTCTATAATTTGTCTTTGATTTTGTAATTTTTATTGCTCATTTTCAAACAGAATTTAACGTTGAGTGTGCGTTGTGCCTGGCCAAACGCTGACTAGTTCAGTTGATAGTTGGTAGCTGCGGGGGATATTTGCTATATGTTATAAGGTACCTTCCTTGAGCGATCTCCGCCACGTCCACGCACAGGCAGAGGCTTAAGCTTGAAGCATGGCTGTGTGTGGGCGTGGTGGAGCTTTGTAGTAGAGAGTTATCCGGGTTATAGAACTTGTACCAAAACAAAAACAATTGTACAAGTGTCAAATTGGCTTAAATAAAAGAAAGTAAATTGCGATTTTGTGGCTCTATCTGGGCACGCGATCCCGCAGATATGACATAATTGAGTCGGTGCCCTTCATTAGGATTTGATGACGTGGCTGGCGAAATGGATTGCCCACCAGCTCCAAGTGGCTGTAAGGAAGGAATTAAATGTCTTTGAGTGCTCAATATACAGCGTTTGTTCTTACGTTATGTTGGTCAGTGTACCCAAGATGGGCGGTATGAAATCAATGTCATTGTTGCGCAAATCCAGCGTGGACAAGCGCGGCATGCACTTTAGTCCTGAGACATTCAACTCCTTGATGTGATTATCGCTGGCAATGAGTATCTCCAGACCCTGCAGGTCGTACAAGCCGTTGGGAATAAACGCAAAGCTGAAAGGAAAACGTAGGCAGAGACTTGTATAAATTTATAGTTAAAGTGTTTCTCGTAGCACCCACCGATTGTTGGCTATGTTCAGCTCGCGCAGCGTGTTCAGCACACCAAACTCCTTGGGCAAGTCAGTCAGCAGATTGTTGGATAAATTCAGCAACGAAATGCGCGTAAACTGTGAAATGAACTGCGGCACTTGGGCAATGAGATTGTGGGCGAGCACCAGCTCCGTGACGAGTTGCTGCATGTGCTGCAAGCTGCACAGAAAGACAGAGAAATTCATTTAAGAAACATTCATCATGTGGAAAATGTATTAGCCCACCCTTTTGGCAACGTTCTCAGGTTATTCCGCGCAAAGTCCACCACATGCACACCCTCAGCCTGTGCCAACTGAAAGACTTCATCGGGCACATCGGTTAATTCCTCCAAATTGACAGCCAAAGTGCGCGTGTGACGCAGTTTGTATCTGCGGGAGAGAGAGAAGAGGCTCAAATTATTCCTTTTGTGTTGCGTTTTGGGCTTAAGGACAGCAATGTAACTTGGAACTTGGTGATACGCTACACCCAACGCGGACAGACGGCGCACTGATTGAAGTTTGAACCGTTCTGGCCATAGAATAGTTGCTGCTGCTGCTGAAACATGCCACCAAAGCCATTGAACGTTGGAAAGTCTTGCTGCTGCTGCGGCATATATTGCCCAGATGGGTCCATTCTTTGCTCTTGTTCATAGTCCACTGATTGGTATGGCGCATAGTTGCGCGGCGGCTCATAGACACAGAAGTGCGGGGCCTCCAATTGCATTTGCGACTGGCACTGGTATTGACACTGACACGGAAAATGCTGCTGCTGTGGCTGCTCTTGTGGCTGCTGCTCTGGTTCTGGCTGATAGCTGCTGCGGCGTGGATGAGTTTGCTGCTCTGAAATGCTGAGCATAACCTGCTGCACATACCTGTCGGGATAGTTTGCGGCTGTGTCGCCTGCTGCGGCGCCGGTTTGTCCGCCACTTAGGCGCGCTCCAGCAGCACCATCGGTGGAGCCGCCCTCCTCCTTGGTCTTGGCCAGCGAACGCTCCTGCAGCGTCTTCAGTATGCGCGTTGTGCCGCACTGCAGGATGTCCCGCCGAATCGACTTGATGGGATTACCCTCCACCTGTAGGCTAATCAAATGTGCCAGCGAGGCCAGACTGACGGGCAGCGTGTCAATGCTGTTGTTCGAGACATCCAGGCGGTTGAGATTACGCAGCAGACACAGCTCATCGGGCAGCTCTGTTATCTTATTGTCACGCAGATCGAGCACTTTTAGGTGCGGCAAGTTCTCGCACATCCTAATGGGTATGTTCTGGGTGGAGAGGAAATATTTTAGAGGGAATATTTATCCATTTAAATGAACATCTTACCTCTATATAATTGTTGCTGGCATGCAGCTCGGTCAGTGCCTCATTGCCCTCAAAGTCGGACAGCTCCAGGATGTCATTGTGTTGGATGTACAGAAACTGCAGCTTCCTCAGCAGGCCCATGTCCTCGGGCAAGCAGGTGAGGTCGTTCTGCATGAGGTCCACCCTTTGCAAAGCTTCGAGGGGGGTCGAGATCAAGAGTTAATGGCAGGACGGGGGCACTCTTAGTGAGGCACTTACAGCGCATGTTAACCAGATCAGGAGGCAAATCCTTAATGTGATTATGGGGCAACAAGAGGGCGGTTAAGCGCACCAGAAAACCAATACCGCCAGGCAGGGATTGTATGTTATTATGCCCAGCATCCTTTTAGGGTTAGAATTTGGGTTAACAAGCGGAGTTAGAGGGGGGATGGGGGGATTACACAGATTAATAAGACACCACAACCGGAATGAACGCAAAGGGGAAGGCACTCCACACTCACCAGAAACTCCAGCATGTGCAAGTCGCTGATGTCCGGATTGAGTTCGTTGAACTGATTGTAGCTGATATTCAAATGCCGCAGCTCGGGCAGGCTGTACAGCTCCCTGGGCAAGTCGCTGAGCTTGTTGCGACTCACATTCAGGCGCACGAGCTTCTCCAGCTTACCAATCTCCGGCGGCAGCGATGCTAGGGCGTTGTCATGGAGCTAAAAGAGAGGATCAGTTCAAGGAAAAGTCAGGCTGGTGGCTTGCGGCACATACAGTCAACACGGTCAGCGACTGCAGATTCTCAATCTTTGGCGAAAGCTTCGTCAAAGCATTGGAACTCAAATCCAAGTTGGTCAATGGCACTTGGTTCCACCAGGCATCCTCCTCCTTGATGCACAGCTGCTCCAGCGTGGCCGCCTTGCTGTCCTCATCCGCATCGTTGATGTCGTACAATCGCTGGGGCACTAAAACGAAGGAATTATGGAAACAATTAGCCGACTGTTGGCCTCAAGACTAACACTAAGCTACAGGCTTCGTCGCTGGGCTGCGGCGCTGGCTCATCCTCGTCCAATTCCAGCTCTAGCTCATCGTCTGGGTCCTCGCTCTCCGAGGAGGCCATCTGGAATTCTCGAATCTGATAGTAGCTACGTCGTCGTCGCGGGTGCGGTGCACAGATGCAGAACGATGTTAGCTGCTGCTTCTTGCGCGTTGTTGGCTTGGAGGACGCAATTTTGATGGAGGATGCAACAACTGGGATCCGCGAGCAGCCAGCACGCTGCGCAAACTAAACGTTGACTGGCGCACATTGGGAACACCTTTAAGACATCGACTGCAGGCACGGGCGCTGCCCAGTGAAGCGGCAAATGTTGTCGTCTCCTTTTAAGGGACTGCCAGGGCCAAGTTCGAGATCATTCGCGATTGTCTCACATGAACTGAAACCACAAGGCGCTGCTGTCAACGAGATCGTTGCACATTGACTGCTGCTGCTCCTCGTTGCGCGGCCTCACCTGGGACCTCCAGCGTTGATATTGCTGCTGCGACACCACTGCATGGGTGCCTAACATTTGAAGCTACACTTGGGTGGGTGCACTGCATTGCTTGGCGGCATTTTACTCACCACGAGCCAATCCCTTGTTCGACAGATTCAGCGTGCCCGACTTGCGCGCCAGCTTCCACAGCTCCTGCGTTAATACTGTATCGTCCTCGTGGGTTGCACGTTCATGGAATAGTGGCTGGAAGGCGTAGTTTGGCCGGGGGGATGCCGCCATACGCGGCCGTGGCGACGCCGCCATTTGAGGTGATCTCGGGGACGCCGCCATTTGGCGTGGTCTTTGGGCACATCGTGGAATTCTGCTGGCGGACCCACTTGCAGGGCCATTCCTTGGCACAGAGTCGCCGCTCATGTCGTTGGGATTGCCGTAGAAATTGAACCAGGAGCAGTCGTCAAAATCGTAGCCACTGTCGGTAGGCGAAAAATTACATTCCTTGGCCAAGTTGTTGAAGGCGTACAGGCTGGCAGTGTCTTGGACGTTGTTGAAGCTGAGCGGGCACAGGTGGAGAAGGTTAAAGGTGTCAACTAGTCAAATTGCCGCCAGGTTGGCCTTAAATTCTAATTATGTCCAATATTTGCGTCGTTTGTTTTTGTCTTTTTCTTTTTCAGCTGCGCAAATCAGCTGTTCGAGGTGTGAATTGTGCGTTTAACAACACTGCTCGTGTGACTTTAACGGAAAATGGAAATTTAAGTAAGAAAAATGTAACTAATTACGTTAAGAACTAACTAAGCTTGGAAGGTTTACATTTTTGATACGCAGAACTTAATTGGGAATCCCTCTTGCATCTAATAGATTTAGCATTTGAAGAGCTGCAGCTGCACAAATTAAAATCAATTTAAGATGCCGGATCTAGGGCAGAGCTGATGCTGCACCTGTTCTCCGGCGATTTATGTTTCTAAATGACTTCGAGTGGGCCCAGTAATTGATTTGATCATGAACTTAAATCTATGCATCTATGTGTGTGTGTGTGCAGGCCGCAAGCAGCTTAAAGGCTTAGGGTTAATTCGCTTAATTCGGTTTTACTTACTTCATCATCTTGGGCTTGACTTTGCTGCGCTTTGGCTTCTTCTTCTGTGGGGAGATACGAGATACGTTAGTAACGGCGCAAGGTCAGCCATAGAAGTCAGGCAGTCTGTTAGTCAGTCAGTCTGACAGTCTGTCAGTGGGTGTGGTGTTGAGTTTCCTAGCAATGCAGCCAATGCACACCTCAGCGAGTGAGCGACGAAGCGGCAAAAATGCTGAGCCCCCGCAAAACAAATTTCCGAGTCTTTCCCCCACTTGTGTGCTTGGAGGGGGCGTTTGGTCTAGCTACGTCGTCTGTCAATCAAAATTATGAATAACGCTGGCACACGGCGTAGGGTCAGTTGCCTCCAATTGGTCGCCGCCACCACCCTCATCAGCTAGCCCTGTGGATGGCCTGGGCCGTGCTGGGCTGGGCGGCGCACCGGCATTAGGTGCGAACCAACACTGGGGGAGCACTTGCCAGTTGTCATTTGGTTTTCATTGCAAACGGAACGAAACGAAACGGAACGGCACTGCACACGTGGATTGTTGTGTTTCTGCTTTTGGATATTGCATCAGCCGAGGACTCACCTCGACAGAATTTCCTTGGCAATGGCGGCTGGGGTGTTCAAGAGCTTTATGCGGGATTTCTTTGCGGTTAGTCCAAAAATTATTAACGATACAATTTCGAACTCCAAAATGGGGCGAAAGGATTCCAAAAAAGTTTATCCAAAACGAGCAGTTGACAGAATTTCAAATGAATGAAGTTGAATTTGAATTTCATCAGTTTTTGAGCTTTAGCTAATCCATAGCCAGCCACAGACCTTCCTTGAGAACCCGCACAGCTGGGGCATATGGAATGTGGGAATAGCGCCAGCGGACAGAATAATCCACATTAATCCATGGCAACAAATTCTTTTGGATTAGCGCTCCGATTCAACCCCTCCCTTCGTTCTCCCACAGGTCAAATACGATGATAAAGAGCATGATCCGGAAGCACAGCGACTGGATGGCAGCGGTCGTTACTATCCCAACTGTTCCTCGGATGTCTGGCTGCGCTCCTGCGAGCGTGAGATTGTGGATCCCATTGAGGGTCATGCCAGCGGCCACATACCCAAGTGGCTCAATGGCAGCCTGCTGCGCAATGGTCCCGGCAGCTGGAAGGTGGGCGAACAGCGCTTTGGCCATCTCTTCGACTGCTCCGCGCTGCTGCATCGTTTTGCCATAAGGAATGGACGCGTGACCTACCAGAGCCGCTTCGTGGACACGGAGACACTGCGCAAGAATCGCGCAGCTCAGCGGATTGTTGTGACGGAGTTTGGCACGGCAGCGGTGCCGGATCCTTGTCATTCGATTTTTGACAAATTTGCGGCTATCTTTAGACCGGATAATGGCACGGATAACTCGATGATATCCATTTACCCCTTTGGCGATGAGTATTACACGTTTACTGAGACTCCCTTTATGCATCGGTGGGTACCAAATCCTTTCCTATCGTTTGTTTCCTCTCTAAAGTCTGCCAATTGCAGCATCAATCCCTGCACTCTGGCCACTGAGGGACGCATCTGCCTGAGCGACTATGTGGGCGTGGTCAATCACACTTCGCATCCGCATGTGCTGCCCAGCGGCACAGTCTACAATTTGGGCACAGCAATGACCAAGTCCGGGCCGGCGTACACCATCATATGCTTCCCCAAGGGCCAGCACATGTTCGAGGAGGCGCACGTGGTGGCCACGCTGCCATGCCGCTGGAAGCTGCATCCCGGCTATATGCACACCTTTGGCATCACCGAGCACTATTTTGTTATTGTGGAACAGCCGCTGTCCGTGTCGCTCACGGAGTACATCAAGGCGCAGCTGTCCAATCAGAATCTGTCCGCGTGTCTCAAGTGGTTCGAGGACAAGCCAACGATCTTCCATTTGATTGAACGTTCGAGCGGCAAGCTGCTGCAGTCCTACGAGTCGGAGTCTTTCTTCTACTTGCACATCATCAACTGCTTCGAGCTGGATGGCCACGTTGTGGTGGACATTTGCAGCTACAAGAATCCCGAGATGATCAACTGCATGTACCTGGAGGCCATTGCCAATATGCAAACGAATCCCAACTATGCCACGCTCTTTCGCGGTCGTCCACTGCGATTTGTGCTGCCTCTCGGCACCAAGATGCACAGCCACGAGACGGGCTCAGCGGCGGGTAGGAGACGCCTCATCAAGTCTTTGTCGCTGGCGGGTCTAAGCAGCGCTCAACCTTCGAGAACGCTGAAGCATTCCGTGTCGCAGTATGCGGATATTACCTACATGCCCACCAATGGCAAGACTGCAGGGGAGCATCCCGACGAAGAGCTGCCACAGCGTGAAGTTAAGCGTGGGCGCTACGAGCTGGAGGCAGCCATTAATCTGGTGACCCTCGAAAACAGTCGCGCGGAGGCTTACCAGGATCCACGTGGCATCTTCTTGCGTCCCGAAATGCTCTGCGATTGGGGCTGCGAGACGCCGCGGATCAACTATGACAAGCACAATGGCAAAGACTATCGCTACTTTTATGCCATAAGCTCCGATGTGGATGCACCCAATCCGGGCACGGTGAGTAGGCCATAACCCCTGAAGCGTCTCCTGGTAAAACTCCTCCCCCCGCAGCTCCTCAAAGTGGACGTGTGGCAAAAGACGAGCCTCAGCTGGTGCGAGGAGAATGTCTACCCCAGTGAGCCCATTTTTGTGCCCTCGCCGCAGCCGCAGAGCGAGGATGATGGCGTCATACTCGCCTCCATGGTCGTGGGTGGACTCAACGATCGCTACGTGGGCCTCATTGTGCTCTGTGCCAAGACCATGACGGAGCTGGGACGCTGTGACTTTCACACCAGCGGACCAGTGCCCAAGTGCCTGCATGGCTGGTATGCGCCAAGTGCGGATTAGGTTTGATCTTACTCTGATTTTGTGTATTAGAATTAAAACTTTGGATTCAAGACATTGGCAATAAACTCGTGCCACTTGCGCTGAAAGATGCGATTGATCTTGCGCCGCTCGTCCGATGTGAGCACCGCATACTTGATGGAGTTCAGGGCCAGCTGCTTAAGGAAGCGCAAGTCCGCCTCCGCCGGCGCCATGGCCATGAACGCGTAGTAAAAGTCAAAGCTGAGACCCTTGGCACCCCAGAGCCCGGGATCATCGGATGATATCACAATGGGAAAGTTTTGGGCTATCAAAAAGCTCGCAGGATGATTGCGCAGATCCCAGACAAAGCCCAGCACCTGATTGGAAATGGGATTCACCTCGATGGCAATGTCACGCTTCTTGATCGTGGACCACAACTGCGGATGCTTGGGCAGGGCAAAGGCATGTCCAATGCGCTTGGAGCCCAACAGTATGGCATCCATCATGTTCCAGTCGGTGCGGCCATGCCAATCTGTGGAGAAAATGATCATTAGTTTGGGTTGCCTTTTCCTTTGGCTGTTTGATTGTCTCACTTGTCTCGCCCGCGTGGAAAAAGTAGTTGGCGGTGCTGGGCAGATCGGACAGCTCGTTGACGTATTTGTTGAGCGGATCACCCGTGTCCTCTTGGCCAATCAAATCGAATCCTATGACAAAGTTCGGCTTGGCATGGCTGCGGGGGAAAACAGAGTTACACTTCTCCTGGGTTCTATTTGTTCTTACACTCACTGCAACTGCTTGAATGTGGTAATGCGTCTGCTCATCTCCTCCTCGCTGGCACGATTCCGCTTGGCGTAGATCACCTTTAAGCCCACAAAGTCGTGATGCTTCGCCTTGAACTCCTCCACAATGCGTTCCAGCTCGTTGGCCACCTCCAGCGTGCTCAGCGTGCGATTGTTGTCGTCGTACAGCTGACAAAGGGGATTACGGTTAACGCTCCTCTATGACTGCAAAACATACTCACGGGTGACAGGGAGGCGCGCACCTCCGCATAGATAATGTTATCCTCGCACAGCTCCTCCAGCAGGCGCTTGTGGTAGGCGCAGTAGGAGGGTCGGTACTTGTACAGCCGATCGACAGTCGTAAAAATATTCTCAAAGCGTTCCCAAATCTTTTTGCGTTGCGGCAAGAGAGCTGGGAAGAGAAGAAGAAAGTGAAACGAAACACGAAACGGGCCACTACTCTATGTCTATCCCTTTCTAGCACTTGTCTTCTTAAGCGTGTTGAATAACTTCACCTTGTTAGTAATTTCACCACGGACAAAAGTGAATTTGCTTACAAGGTGACTTTGTCAGCTGTGTTAAAACCAATAACTTATTCCCCACGCTCTCTCTCAGCACTTTAATTGTTGTCGTTTTGTTACCTTCTGGCCTCTGTCGATGCATATTAATGTGCTTCTCCAGCTGCCGCTCGTACTTGTCCCGATCCTCGGCATTGATGCGCTCCGTGCACACATTCTGCACCTCGCTGTGGCAGCCACCCTGATCGTATGTGAACACCAGCAGTCCATCTACATTGCGGCATGTGTAGAGATTATTGGTGGTGGTGAGATTGCCAATCACCCACTTGGACGTCACCATGCCCGTGTTGTGCCCGTGCAGAAAGGCGCCCTTTGGCATCTTTTGTATGAAGCGGAAAACCTCGCTCTGCCGCACATACTGCCTGCCTTGGAAAAAGTGCATGGCGGGGGGATACTTCTCCGGCGTCTTGATGCCCTCAGCAATCTCCGCACGCTTGGCGTTCATCAGGATGCTGTTGGCCTTCTCCTCGTCCGAGGTGAGCCAAATATTGCCGCCCAGCGAGGCCAGTCGCTCCGCTTCCATGATCTGCTCCCGCAGTGTCTCGTAAGCTGCGCGAATAATCGAAAAGGGGTGAGTCCCGACCCACTCGCTGATCTGTCCCGCACTTACGTAAGTCCGTGGCCTGCAGGCCCCCCAGCAGCAGAGGCGACACCAGGCATAGCAGTTCCAGTCCCAGCATCATCGCTTCCCAGTTCCGTCACAGAAATAAATACGCCGTATTTTTGTTATTTTAAACTCGGATTTGATGCTCGTCGCTCGGCGTTTGCCAGCCAACTGATAAAGCCCCCGCTGCCTGACCCATATTGTGTGTGTGTGTGTTTGCTTTTGCTTTTGTTGTTGTAGTTTTTCGGGTGCAATTTCCACATCTCTCCACACTCGGTTCATGATCTGCGGCAGTGGCTGCTGCAGTTCAATGTCAGCGTTTAGTCTCTGTACATTCTACGCTGCCTGTTTGTGGGTGCGAAATGCCATCAACCGCCTGCCTGCCCGCCCGCCGCTTTCGTTGACACTGGCCATGGGGCAATTTTGCACATAGATTTCATGAACGCATCAATGCCAGCACAGACATACCCTACCGCACGCCAAGAGAGAGTCTGGAAGTGCATTTAATACGCTATAAAAATCTCCCAAGTTTTTTGCTCTCTTACAATAAATTCATGAAAATTATCGCACTTTTTGTAGCGCATCTCCTCGATCGCCTATACCTGACACTGGCTATGTTTTTATCAGGCTATGCTTTTATTTTTACATATTTGCACATTGAGTTGTATGGTAATTTTTTTGCGTATTGTTTACTTGCCCAATTTGTTATTTTTTGTTATTTGTTATTTGTTGATTCACTAAACTGATGCTTGACATTGACTGTGATAAGGGGGGACCGTCCATTATGGATGGAAGGTAGTTCGCTGGCTGAGAGCTCACCCGCTCAATAATCTACTTATTTGCATCTATGTTCTCTCAAATTAAACAGATCTTTAGCACAGCGAATTAGGCATAGAATTTATGGAATTAATTTTCATACTTCAGCCTGAAAGTAGGCATGGCACTTCGATTTCTAGACAGAACTTTCACATTTGTTTTCCGTTTCCTTTTGCTTCTCATTAGCAGCTTTATTTTGAATGTCAGAAATAATTTGCATAATTATTTATTTATTTATGCCTCATTACAGCATTTACACGCAGAGAAAATAATGCATGAAAATCGTGCACTAAAACTTGGAGAGGAAAGAACCTTAGAATTTAAGACCATGTGACCAAGACTAAAATGTGTGCACGGAGCGAATCAATGCCGCGGATCGGGACAAAAGGTAGCAAAACAACAACAAACGAAGTTTGAGAGAGAGAGAGAGAGCGTGGGTAATAAGTAACTGGTTCTTGACACAGTTAACAAAGTCACCTTGTTAGTAAATGCACATTTGTCCATGGTGAAAAGACAAAACTATTTGCACAGAGAGTGGAACATATGAAAATTTAATTAAAATATGTAAGTAAATATTTAGATGGAAGATTAGTTTTACCACAAATTTAATTAAATATATTTAAATGAGAGTGACTATTTTTTCAATTAATCTTTTTGTATATAAAACAGCATATTTTATATAAATATAATGAATATTTAAATATCTATTTTTTCACTTTTTTGTATCCACTTTTTTTCTCCACGTGTAAGAATAAATTAATTAAAGTTCAAGCTTCCAATCGACGGCACATGCTTAGGCTCAATTCCCGCTCTCTTATTAAGTTGTACACAAACAAATCGGCAAATAAATAAACATTACAAGCCCAGTTCATGCCGCGGCAGTTATTTTCTTAAATGACAACAGAATAAGTGCACTCACCTTCGGGGTACTTTATTTTGCTGCTGTTTATTGGGAGGATAATTGTGGCAGCTGCAATTACAGTCGGCAGTCGGCACACGGCAGCTGGAGGAACTTTGTAATCAACAAGCGCGTCCGCAAACGTCAGTGAAAATAGTTGCCAAAATAGAAACAAAAAACAGAAAAATAAACGAAAAGTAAATAGTTAAAAAATCAGCGAAGTATGGAGGTGCGCGCGCGCCACTTAATATTCAAGGAAGGTATTTCTAAGCAACAAAAAGAAATAAAACTATTAGAACAAAATTGTTTTTTCGGCTATGCGGAGAGTGCGAGTGCGAGTGCGTTGTCAACCGTTAAGAGCTGCTCCCACAGCTACCACTCTAGGGTCTCGGCTCGGCTTCATTCCAGGTTTATCGCTTAATGAGTTGATTGCAGAGAGACCTCCCCGATAAGTGGGCTCCAGCAATGATTGTGTCAAAATTGTAGTTATTTTTTCTCTCTCAGTTCTCTCAGTTCTCAACGTTCACTGCGAACGAACGGGCGTGTGGCGCGGCGAAAGAAAAAGAAAGTCCTGACATAGAAATCTAAAGCCGCTAAAGCAAACAAAGTCAACGTGTTCGATTTGAGTCAACAAATCGTGAAAGCTTACAGAGTCCTGTCACATAATGAAGCGAATTTCGTTGCTGCTGCTGTTGCCGCACCTGCTGTCGGTTCAAGCGCAAAGCCAACTGAGTAAGAGCTTTCCCAAGGGTACTTCCCCCACTTGAATCCTCACTCTCTCCTCTGTTCAGGCTACGAGCAGGCACGTCAGGCAGTGCTCACGGCGGAGGAGGAGCTCATGACTGGCGGCCACACATACCTCAGCACGCAGGAGGCCAAGGCGGATGACAGCTTCATGCAGTACAAGCTGGGGGAGCTGGCGCAGGGTTTCCGCAATGCCGAACAGAATGCCGCTGCCATGCACTTCTTCAAGGCCAAGCCGCTGATCGATCGCAGCGGCGTCTTCCGCTTTCTGCAGAAGATGCCCAAGGGCGCGGTGCTCCACCTGCACAACTCTGCCTCGGTCAGCTCCAAGTGGGTGGTGAAGAACATGTCCTACATGCCCGGGATGCTGCGCTGCACCACGAGCACGGGTCGCAGTGTGCTCACCTTTCGACGCACACCCAAGGAGCACGAGTGCCAGTCGGGGTACGTGCGCGTGGCCGATGAGCGGCGAAGTTCCATTGATCCGCTGGTCTACGATCAGAATTTTGAGCGTCTCATCAATCTGTATACCCCCGTGCCAGAGCGTAAGTTTGGTGAGAAATTGCCTTGGTTATGATTTGACCTTTCCCTTTCAGTGGAGTATCCAACGATCACCAAGGTCTGGGATCGCTTTCAGAACATGTTCAGAACTTTTGGGGATGCCATTAATTATTTGCCAGCCTTTCGCGCCTACCACTGGCAAATGCTCGAGGAGCTGTACAACGATAATGTGATGTACGCGGAGATTCGCAGCAGCTTTACGCCGGTAAGGTATAAATATATTTCCAATGCGAAATATTCGGCAGCTTTAACCAATTTTCCAGCAGCTTTACGATGCCAGTGGAAGGACCTTCTCGCGGGAGCGCACCATTCAAGAGTTTTATGCACTAAATGAGAAATTTGTGCGCCTTCATCCGGACTTTCTGGGCATCAAACTCATCTACGCCGTCTATCGTGGCCATGACGTGGATAAAATTGGCGAGCTTGTTGAGGATTTTCGGCAACTGCAGTAAGCAAAAGGAAGCGAAAAGCGAAGTTTTCCCACTGATTTGTGTCTTATTTTTATAGTAAAGCCTTTCCCAACTTTGTTGTGGGCTTCGATCTGGTGGGACAGGAGGACAAGGGCAAGCCGCTGTATGCGCTGTTGCCTGCCCTGAAGGATCTGCCACCCACAGCGCACTTTTTTCTGCACGCAGGCGAGACGAGTGAGTGCCACGAGGGAGCCTCAAGGAGTTCCAGCTAAGAGTTGCTTCATTTCAGATTGGTTTGGCGCCTCCACGGACATCAATCTGCTCGATGCGCTGCTGCTCAACAGCACCCGCATCGGACATGGCTATGCGCTGGCCAAGCACCCGATACTCCTCAATGCGGTGAAGACTCGCCAGATAGCCATCGAAGTGAGTCCCATCTCGAATCAGGTGCTGCACTTGCTGTGGGACATGCGCAACCATCCGGCTGCCCAGTACCTGGCGCTGGATGTGCCGCTGGTCATCTGCAACGATGATCCGGGCTTCTGGAATGCCAAGGCTTTGAGCTACGATTTTTACTATGCCATCATGAGTCTGGCACCCAACAACGCTGGACTGCGTGTGCTGAAGACTCTGGTGTGGAATTCGGTGCGTTACTCGCTGCTCACGGAGGAGGAACAGAAGAGAGCCTATCAAATCCTAGAGCTGACTTGGTCGCGTTTCATAGACAAAGTGCTGCAGGGCAGCGTTTTCTAAGTAAAGATAATTTTTAACTATAAAATAAGATTTCTATTTTGACTATTTAATTACTAATTATTTGGGTTGTAAGTTTACAAGGATCCAGCCTGCGGTTGCTGCTCCTTGCCCTTGTGCAGCTGCACAAAACGTTCGCAGCTCTCGCGGATCTGCGCGTAGGCAGCGTGGAAGCCGCTCATGCCTCGGGTCTGCGAAGAGAGACACAAAATCTAAGCACAAATTGGAGAATAATTCTTGCTGTTACATACAAAATATGGATCCTCAATGATCTCATCTTCCTTGCGGCCCAGAAAACTGCCCAGCAGCATTATCTTGCACTGTGGCGGGGGCTGCAGTCTGTTGGCCATTTGGCGCAGCTCCTCAAGATTGCTGTCGTCCATGCCCAGCACGTAATCGAATTCGTAAAAGTCTTGCGGCGTTATCTAAAGCAAAAGGGCATAGATTAGAGCTTATAACTCTTGGTACGTGTACTCCCCCCAACCGCTTACCAGCCGTCCCAAGTGATTTGTCTTGAGGCCATGCTGCTGCAGCAATTGCTGGCCACGTCCCTGTGGCAATATGCCCACATTCCAATCTCGGAGTCCCGCGCTGTCCGTTTGCCAGTCCTCCAATTGTTGTTTCAATATCAAATGGTTCAGCACAGCCTCCGCCATGGGCGAGCGACAGGTGTTGCCTGGGATTTACATTTGATTATGAAATTATTAAACATTCAATAGAATTTATTGTGACTTACCAATGCACACGAAAAGCACCTTCATCGTGTGGGGAAACAAAACGAACTGCAGGTTGCCGGCGCGGACTGACTCATTTCTGAAGTGAATTTCACAACACGCTTCGGCATGCCGAATTTTGTATGCCCTTCGTGTTGGACAATCAATAAATTTCTATTGGCTGATCGAAGATTTTACAACACTAAAACCAGTTGCCGCCGCTTTGTACCAAACATTTATTAGTTGAACTTGCACTATGAGTATATAAGTAGTAGATATATCACAAAAACACATTTAAGCCAAACGCTCCTTCATGAAGGCGTCACATGCCACCACACACTGCTGATAGGCGGTCTCAAAGCCAGCGGCACCACGTTGCTGCAAGGTCAAAGCGGTCATTAGGGCACAAATCTTTAAGCTAAGCTTTAGCTAAGCCACTCACATAATAGGGATCCTCTATGATGCGATTCTTGGTCTCCAGCCCAAAGTCACCCAGCATGAGCAGCTCCGCCTTGGAGCCCTTGGGCGCCAGCCGCCGCAGCTCGCTCATGTTGTCCTCGTCCATGCCGAATATAAAGTCGAATTCGGTAAAGTCCTTTTTCTGGATCTGACGCACAATGTGCGTGCACTTGAGATCATGCTGGGCCAGCGTGCTGATGGCACGCGGATCGGCGCGATTGCCCACATGCCAAGACCCAATCGCCGCACTGTCCACCACAACATTCTGCTTGTGCGCCTTCTCCAGCGTGTCCACCATCACCACCTCCGCAATGGGGGAGCGGCAGATGTTGCCTGCAAGGTCAAAGCGTCATAGATAACATATTATATGTATAATTTATAGAATTATTTACCCAAACAAATCATAAGAATTTTTTGCACCATTTTTTTGTTTATTTTTTTTGGGATATTTAATCGGAATTGGATGGGGTGTCGATATTTTCTTGAGAAGGGTATGTTCGTTGTTGCATTGGAAATGTTTTTATAATTGAAGCAATATGATACTTAGTTCAAAAGTGTAAAAAGTGTGTAAGAGTATAATGATATAATGATTTGTAGTGTAGTGCGACTTCATTTCATGGAATTTGATTCATTGCTTTTCTATCGTCAAAAATTAATATTTTATTTGGTTGTGTGCTTTTAGTGCTTTCGTTTTGTATTCTTAATTGATGTATATCGATACTTTACTGCGATAGCCAACAGCTGACCGCTGCGTCGTTCCATGTTCATTTGTAGCTTCAAATGTGCGCCAAATTTGAATTGGGCTTACCAGATTTCAATCAATTGCGCTTGTTTCAGAAAATTCTCACATGCAATGGTGCACTGCTCGTAGATCTTTTCCAATGGAGCCATGCCCATGAGCTGGAATGCATTAGAATTAAATTAAAAACCGAAAAGTGTCTTCCGGAGCCTCTCACGTAGTACGGATCCTCGATGCTGCGCTCGTCTGGCTTAAGGCCAAAATCCCAAAGCATCAGCAGCTTGGCCCTGCCACCTTTCGGTGCCAGATGCCTTAGCGATGCCACGTTACTCCGATCCATGGCCAGAATGTAGTCGAATCTACGAAAATCCTCCGGCTGCAGCTGACGCGCCACGCTGCTGCATTCGATGTTGTGCCCGGCCAGCACCCTCAGCGCACGCTCGTCCGGCCTGGAGCCGCAGTGCCAACCCTCAATGGCGGCGCTCTCCACATGCCAATCCGCCTGCAGCCCCGCCCTGGTAATCATGTCACGCATCACAGCCTCAGCAATGGGGGAGCGGCAAATGTTTCCTGCGTGTGCATGGCATTTGCATATTAATTAATGGAATCTCTCTGTGCGGTGCGGGGTTATGATTGTTCGTCCTGCTACGCACCCACGCAGACTATCAGCACGTTCTGTGGCATGGTTAAAAATATATTCAAAATTTTAAGCTAGTGTGGAGGTGCACGAAATGTTTTCTAAAACAAAATTGACAACTAAATCCACTGACAAATTTTATTTCTAGCCTAAAGTAAACATCAAATCCGAGCGCAGCGTCAAGTGGGTAAAAATCTCTCGCTCTGTGTTCACACCTTCCTGGCACTTCCTGCTGCCTGCTGCACTTCATCCTGTTTACCCACGCTTTAAATGTAGTTTAAGAAGTTCAGACGGGGTCATCTGTCCCTACGGGAATCTCTACGGCTGCCATGAAGAGGTGATGAACACTGTCCTGGTCCTCCGTCTCGCTGGTTGCCCATGAATATGCAAGAGGCTGCATCCGCTCCGGACAGGCTGGATTCCGAAATTTTTAATGACTTTTAAGAAGACGATGACACTGCCCCGCCGCTGCCAGGTGACCAGGGAACAGGCCTCCGTCTCTCATTTTTCATTTCTCAGACGGGCTGAAATAAAGTTGCTTTTAAAATAAATTCGGTTTGTTTCTGTTTTTGTAGAGGAAAAATCTGAGTTTTATGCAAATTGTATGCCCCAACCATTAAGGCAAACAAAAGCAGGCACCAGACGTCTGTCTGTACATAAAGTTTGCCAAGTTTTTGTAGTTGTTAAATACCCTGGCAGGGTCATCCTTTCCTTATACACAGCTCGTAAATTGGAACCACTAAAAACAGTTCCTGTAGCACTATCCAGCTGTTAGGGTATCAAGCGCGTCGCTCTCTTCTCTTCTCTTTGCTCTCTTGTTTGCTTGTTGTTTTTGTGACACGAGGAACTTCCAAGCGGGGGTGGAAGGCGGCTTTTGACGGCGTCAAAGTGAGCTTGTCGGATTGCAGACAAATGTTACGTACTCTCATCACACTCTTACATATGCAAATGTCCCTGGCTGGCTGGTTTGGCTGCTCTGGCATTGCTGCAGTGCGTCCTCCGCAATTGACAATTGTTGAAAATGCAAATGGAAATGGAAATGCAAAGACATGTGCACCACAGCAACAACCAAAACAACAACATGCAACGTGTACATATGCCACAAGAGGAGAGGCAGTGGCTAGGCGTTCTCAGTGCTATCATCATCTGGCGACAACGACGCTGGATAAGATAAACACCACAGCTGGCGAGTCAACAACATGTTGCGGGGGGACTGTAGAGACATGGAATTACTATGAAAAGAAAGGTCAGTCAGTCTGCAAATAAATGAAACACAAAATAGATTCTCAAGTGCAAATGAGGCAAAATGATAAGAGGTAGAAGACAAACCAATCTTCCCTTACCTCCAGACATGACAAAACATGTCTTGGCGTAGATGAACATCCATTTTGAATTTCACATTTTGCATTTGGCAAATGGAAAAGCGGTAAAGCTGGCAAGTTAGCTGGCAGACAGCTTGTCTCTCTCCCCCCAACTGCATCTCTGTATATCTGAGTGCTTATTTGTATCTGTATATTTGCCTGTCGCTGCTGTCTGTCTGTCCAGTGTCTGTGGAGCTTCATCAAATATTTAGCGCCAGGCAGGCGTTGGCGGGGACAGGGGTTATACAAATAGGAGCATTGTGCTCGTTGAAAGTAAATACATACGGACGTAGCATAGCTTGGGATAACAAACTTTGATAAACTATGAAAGCAAGATGCCGACTGTAACAATACTCTAAGATTTAACTTAAAGTTAAATTGCATTTAGAAAAACACTTTAAGATGCGCGTTTTCGAAATATTTCAAGCGGATTAAGTCGCATCCGTTTCCGTATACACATGTTTCTATGCACGAAAAACAATCTTCCCACACTCCCACACACCCCATATACCCCTGCGTACGACCAGCATTATTTGAGGGGTCTAAACACGGCAAAACTACCCTGTAATATGTTAGGGTGTGAGTGGGGGAGGCAGAGAGACAACAGCAGCCGGCACAGTCAGCCAAAAAGCCGGCAACAACAAGCTCTGGCAACAAAACGCGGGGCGGGCTGCTGGCAACATGCTGCCGAGCTGAGTGGGACGGGCATGTTGCCAAAGTTCATGCCGGCAAACAAGGTACAGCCATAGAGGGTGCAAAAAAAAAAAACACAACGGCCTCTTTGTGAGGCACCAAAACGAGACATGAATTCACTTTAATGTGTTGCACGATGCACACATAAACACACCCTCAACATCCTCCACAAACCCAAGAGCAAGAGCAAGAGAGTTTATGGTCTTTACCTGATATATTTATACCCTGCCGGCGACCATGCAAGCAAAACTGCATTTGTGTGCGTGCTGTCAACAGACTGCATTTGACTGTCTGTGTGCATTTATCTCGTTTCGACTTGAAACTGCAGCAACCGTGGTTCCAAAAGTGATGAACAAGTGTCTGGACACCATAAACAGTAAACAGATCACAGTAAAACCAGGGAATTTGTCTGCCGTAAACAGAACTCAGCGCACATGTGTTTCTACCCACTGTGCAGTGGTTCAAACAAATACTTGTTTTCAACGTTCAGTGGTGCTAGTAGTTGGCTTTTGGGTTTATTTTACTTGGAAACGTGAACCGAGGCGGACGTGTTCGGCGCTACCTGCCTCTCCTCTCCTCTTGGACATAACGAAACGAAACGAACGCGGGCGCGTAGACAGCAGAATCGAAGCTAAAGCGAAGCAAAGCAACCGCGCTATAAAAACACCAACAACAACAAACAGCTACGGCATCCCCTCTACCCCCACCGCGTGTGTGTGTGTTTGTCTTTAGTTTTATGGCGCGCGCGTCAGGTAGATTTTCGATCATTTTTGTTGTTGGCTCGGCGTGCGTTTAATGGCTAACAAAATCATCCATCCGGCTAAAGAGCTAAAGATTGCTAAACAAAAGCAAGTACAACGTAGTGTTTAGTGTAGTGCAGTGTACACTGTCCGGCTTCTAGTGCCACAGCTCGCGATTACTCATCATTGGCAGCGGAGTAACCAAAGAAGAGGAGAAAGAAGAGACGACGACATTTCACTGCGCTTCATGGTGGTTTCTCGGTCTCTGTCCCGGTCCCCAGTGTCCCAGTGTCCGCCCCAGTGATTTGTCTCTCGTTCTTTCGCATGCTCGTCGTTGCGGTTACAGCAACTTTTACGAAATCACACACAAAAACCAGTATCTGAGCCAGTGTATCTGTAAGATACAAGAAGGCAGCGCACCAGAGCACATATTGGAATTTACTTAACACGTATGCGACGCACCACCACTACCACGAATCAGCAGCGGCACCAACACCACTACATCAATAACAGCACGAAAAACATCTCGAAAAACGGAGCCAGCCCCAGCGCTTGGTCTATTGGATTTTCAACGACACGAAACGACTCTCGCATCTGAAGTCCCGTCCCTCTGGGTAGGTACACACACAAACAACAGTCAAGAATTGGTCATAGAGTTTTCCCAGGAAAATTGAATGCCGCTCGCTCCGATCTGCTATCACTTGTTCAGCTGCGTTTTTTTTTCTTTCCACCCTCGCCCTCGCTTGGCTAATGAAGCTGACCTGACCCGCAGCCCGGCTACCTGTTCGGATTGACCCTCAGCGGCAGTGCAGTGCCGCCGCCTCATAGGTTTTCCCATTCCCATTAGCCGATAGAAGATCTCCCTGCCCTCGCCCTGCCACATATCGAAAGCTATTTATAAATGCTGCCACCGTACCGAGTCCGAGTCCGAGTCCGAGTTGGAGTCCCATCGAGTCACGGCTTACGCGCTGTGCGTTTGGTGGGGCCCAGGCTGAAGCCCCAGAGCCGGTTTTTGGCCCTGCCTGTCTGTCTGTCTGGCTGGCTGGCGGGGCCAGCATCAATTCAATTTCTACTGGCTGAGTGAGTTTTTTACTCGTATATGAAGAATCTTCATCTCCAACTCGAGTCTCTTCCTCTCTGGTCTCTCTCTCCTCTTCAGTTCGAGTCTCTCAAGCTGGTTTCGTGCTGTTTTCTTTTCTCTGGCTTTGTTTTCTTTCGTTTCGTTTTCGTTTTTTAGCATTTGCTGATCATGTTGCTTCTGCTGTTGGCTCTGACGATGATGCTGTGGCTTATTGCCGCCAGATTATTGCCGATTTTGTTGTTGCCGTCCGACTGGCTTCCCCCGTCCAAGAAGGTGCATGGCCTTATTTACCCACTTTCCGAATCGCTCACCGATTTGTGCCCGTTGTTTTTTTGTGCTTTGTGCTGCTGAATCATACTCGCGACTCGAAGCGAATCGTTTGAATACTTTAGCCAGACACACTGAATCGGGCACACCCATGCCCATGGCTCCACTCTCCACCATTTTCAGCATTGACTCAACCTCAAACAATGCACGGCATGGCACGGCACGGCACAGTGGAGCATTGTTGTGGACCCAACCCAACCCTTTGCGGCCACAGAATGGAGTTAAAATCAAAATGCAAAACTTGTTGCTAATAAACAACAATTACAGCAAAACAGAAACAAGTTCAGCTAACCACAAAAATGCTCGTTCAGCCCAGGAGCAAACAGGCACACACATGGCAGCAGCCGCAGGCCCCAAAGGCAGAGTCAGAGACAGACCAAGAGCCAGGAAGAAGCAGACCAACTGGCCACTGGCCCCCCCTGTCACAGCGGCAATTTTGTGTTTTTTGTTTTCAGTGTTTTTTTGTTGTGCTGTTCTTCCTCTGAAGTGAGTGCCATGTGAAGACCAGCTGCGTCCGCTGGCCAGCTAGAGCCAGAGTGTGGCCTGCAAAAGTGGCCATAACTGTGTCAGTGTGCAACTGGAAGAGGTCTAAGCCTATTAAGCTCAGCGCTTGGCTTAGGATCGCTTGGCCTGGTCAGCAGCGCTCTCGAACGCCTCAATGTTGAGTGCGATTAAGTCTAATTAGTGGCGACAGACACAGTCACAGAGTTGGCGCAAGCTCAAAGAGATTTCCGAGCAGTGCAGAGTGGGTGCCGTGGTTGGGTTGGGGTCTGTCCTAATTAGATGAGCTGCCAATTAAGAGTTATGCCAGCGGTGCAGCTGCTTTTTGCCACTTTCGTTAGATGAAAGACACAGAAAGAGAGCGAGAATCTTTTTGTGAACTCGCAAACTTTATTGTAAAGTATTTTTGCTATTATTTTTTGTTGCCTCAACCTCAATCTCAACCCCAACTACACCTCCTCCTGGCTGCGTCTCACGCAGCGTGCAACTTTGCGCTTGAACTCGGCATGATCCTCGCGATACTCCTTGGCAGCATCCACATTGGCCGCAGACTCACTGTTAGGATCTGTCAACATCGATATGACCGATAGGAGTATCGTCTCCACGGTGTGCACGGGCAGCCAGCGCTCCTCGGCCTTCTCGTAGCCCCACTTGTCGTCGCCGGGCTCGTGCAGAATGGAAATGCAAACGTCGCCCGACTTGTCTATGTTGGGATGCCAGATCTCGGTGACAAACTTCATGTGCGGCGGTCGCAGCGGATACTCCTTGGGAAAGATGAGATGTGCCTTGAAGCAGCCGCCCTCGTACAGTGTATCCGCTGGCCCAATGATCACCACCTCCCACTTGAAGATGTCCGCATCGTTGATCAAGCCAGCGGAGAAGCCCTCAACGGGATTGCGATGAAGCTCTGTGAGCTGGCGACGCAGCAGCAGGGAGGCTTGCTGCTCAGACATGTTACTAGAATACTAGACTGCGGATGAATAGAATACGGACATGGACATGGACAAGGACCTTTAGCTATGCGGTTTCTACTTACTGGAATTTTGGCTACGAGTTTATTTATGTTTTGTAATTTTTTTGGTTTCCTCTACCGCTGAACAATGCCGAATGCCACAGGCAACAGTTAATGCCAGAGCCTGCCCTGTTTCTGTTTTATTTTCAGTTGTCAAATGTAAAGATTTCAGCGTCAGATTTCGTATTTCTTGAGCTGTTCAGACTGCAAGAATCTTTGGAAAGTTCCATGTGGAATGGGCCCAAGGAAAACATAACTTTCCTTTCTTTTCTTTTATTTTCTTTGCCGTCTGCTGGTCTCTGGCCTTTTCCTTGATTACAAATTACTTGGCCTGGCTACTGCCTTTTGCCTTTTTGGCTTGCATGGAAATTATGATGGCTGCCACATTGTTGCCATTGCTCTTGGCTTTCGTAATTGCGCATACTGCAACTTCGACCACGACATGTGCCTGCCTCCCCACACACACACACACACACATCCACTCTCTGTGGCTTTTTTTTGCCAATTGCATTTTCGAATTGCGCCGTTTTGCCTGGCATTTCGGAATCCCCCCCCTGGGGCAGATCTGGCTATCGCTGCGGCCCGAAATTATGTTGCCGCAAATGTGTGAATTGTTAATGTCTCTTTGCCAGCTTTGCCTGTGGCTGGATGTGGCTGTGGATTGTGCCTACCAGTATCTGTGCCTGTGTGGCTGACTTTTCATGTGGCGGCTGCCGTTTGGCGTTTCGGCATTGCCGGTTTTCAAGTTTTTCCATCGCGTTTTCACAAATTCCAGCAGAGTTTCAGTTTGAGTGGTAATATTTAGCTAGTCGTTGCTGCCACAGCAACAACATGTGTACACGCTGCTAACAAACAGTGAGAGAGGCAGGGAGGGGGAGAGGAAGATTCGAAATTTGCTGAATGCATTTCGAGTCTGTCTCTCTGGAGAAACATGTTTGGCCGAGCACACACAAGACTGACAGCTGCTGCTCGGCGGGTTCTGGTTCTTCCGCTGCACAACAAATGCCCATTTAAGTGCCACATGTCGCAGTCGCACGGGGGAAAGCGATATGATGCCATCGAGAGCTACGCCACTAACACGTGCCATCGTCATCATCACCATCCGCTGGCCCGTCCCAAACTCGTATTTCCATTTTGCCTGCGGGGGAAAAGTGTCGCTCGCCGCTCGTTTAAAGTGATAAAGTGGCATTGACTCCAAACCCATTTCGTTTCGTTTTGCCGAATTGATTTCCAATATTCATTAGGACTGGCCGACCACCAACAGACAACGCCCACGCGCTGCCTGGGGTCGTTGCCATGGCAGCGCTCTGCAAGTGGAGTGTGGGAAGCGCAAGGGGATGGGGAAGCAGCCGCAGCAGCAGCAACGTTCGTTTTCATTTCATTTCATTCTTTTATTTGTGTGTGGAGTGTGAGTGTTTTTTTTTTTGGTGGGCGTGCCCACAATGCGACAATTGCACTTCCGGCAACACGCGAACTTCCACGACCAGCAGTATGAAACAAATATTCGGCGCTGCGCTGCGCCGACTCTACCTATGCGCTGCATCGTTCCAAGCTGAATTTATTTACAAGGTGACGCCTTCACCATAGGGAGTCTCTATCCCTTTCTAGCGCCTGTCGCTCTGCGCGTGGTGAATATATCACCCTCTAAGTAATTTCACCTTGCGCCGCTCTGCACTGCTCTGCCTCTGCCGCTGCTCTCCGCTGCTCTATTCTGCACTGCTCTGCCGCTGCCGCTGCTCTTCTCTATTCTCTTTCTCTTTTTTTTGGGTTTGCTCTGGAGAGCAGGTGGCCCGGATCGGCCTCGCCTGTGTGCGTGCCTTAAATTGCTGGCTCATGTTGCGACCATCAAACAGCTGACAGCGTCGATCAATTGAAATTGCTTTTCATACACACAGCGAGTGCCGCTGTTCTCCCAGCATTATCCCCTATAGGGGTTGGGTGTGCATCGATCTACAGTAGTCTTGCGGTTAGTTTCTTGATGACTTCCTGCACCTAATGACCGAGCAACTGTGCAACCTGCTGGCTGGGGCATACATATATTAATAGTTCTTTTGTGGCAGTGCATTTCTCAAACAATCTCTAATAAAATAGTGGCCCCAGGGCGCCTCTTTCTCTTACTCACTCGCTCTGTGCTCTCTGTGTGCACTTCTCATAAATTCAAGTTAAGTGAGTGACCAACAGGATTTCAGTTCTTTATTGGCGCTTTGAGTTATGCCCGTTCCCATAACCATATACACAGTGAACACTCCCCGTGCACTCCTAGTACACTTGTACTCCGGACATAATTTCCAATTGCATGCAGAAAAAAAATGAGAAAAAAATTGCACTGCACCGAGTTGGCCATTACCCCAGGCCCCCACCCTACTCCCAGTCTGTGGGTAGAACAAAACAATGCTAAAGAGAGAACTCAATAAATTGCAGAAAAGCGAAAAGTGGAAAGAACGCAAAATAAACAGAATAAAGCGAAGAAGAAAAAAAAGCAAAAGCAAAAGCAAAAGCATGCAGCAAGCAGCTTTCCCACTTGCAGTTTTAATGTGTTTTGTGCGTTGCTCCTCGCTTTATAATTGAGTTGCCAGTTGGAGCCGAAGTTGCAGGCAGGCAGCAGCACCAACGCTGTTCCCCAGTGGCAGAACTAGTGGCACAAGTGGGAGGGCACAGAGTGGGAGTTGCTACTGCCCATGCCCCTGCCCGTGTGCACTGAATGCGAAAAAGTTTCAACTGAAACGCGATATTCTTATACATTTTTTCGTTCCTCCTCCTCCTTGTTTTTTGTGCATTATTATTATTATTCTCATAATATTCAGACGGCAGCTGGGACGGACTTACCTTTTGTGCAATGCATTCAAATGGAAATGGCAGACGGACGCTTTGGGGAGCTGCTGCACTGCCGCTGAGAGACAAAAGCCTGGTCCGTAATGAGCG
Organism: Drosophila subobscura; assembly: GCF_008121235.1. Lineage (NCBI taxonomy): Eukaryota > Metazoa > Arthropoda > Insecta > Diptera > Drosophilidae > Drosophila > Drosophila subobscura. The sequence continues at coordinate 20,887,894 of NC_048533.1, read as the reverse complement.
CTTCCGTCAAAACCCAAGCAGAGCCACAGACACAGACACTCGTGGCCCAAAAAACGGGACAGCATTTAAAAGCGCATTTCCATGCTGCCAACTTCCATCTATTACGTATATGCAATGTGGTCAGGGCGTGTGGCTTTTATGCCCCACACATAATCACTCAATTTGTTGCTTCATTAACGTTGCGGCGTTTTCCTGGTATTCCCCGTCCATGTGTGAAGTGTAAGGCGTTATGCGTACAATATTTCATAACTCCAACAGCAAAAGTCTGGGCAAACAAATGAGCAAAAGTGTGCTACTGGGATCTCCTCCAGCACAGACCCCTTGCCCCACCAAATGAGCCGTTAGACAACGCTGATGGGCCGCTCAGAGTTCATTTACTCCGTCGCGGCGCTGCCCTTTTTTTTCTGTTACCAAGAAAATTCTGTTAAAAGCAGCAAAGCAAAGCACTATTTGTAGTTTTTATTTCTTTTATTTTCTTCTTGTGTTTTGTTTTTTTGAAAATGCTTGACTTGTCTTTTTGATTTTTATTTTCTTTGTCGTGTTCCGGGCTGAAAGCAGAATCCAAGCTTGGCCTAAAAAAGCGCTTATTAAATTTAATGACAGCACGTTTGCTTGCGAAAAGCGATTTGAGTTTTGTTTTTTCTCTGCCACGGTTTTGGTTTAGTTTTTCGTTGCTCTTTTTCCAACCTTTAGTTATATCGCTTTTTGAATACGTTTTTTAGTCGGTTTATTAGCGGAGAGGCTGGGGCTGTGCCACAAAGGCCATAACAGCACAGTCTTTAAGTTTAATTATGTGGCAGTGGCACTCTGCACTCTTCACTCTTCACTCCATAAAGTGGCCATCATGTGGGCATAATTCAATTGAAAAGCGTAACAAATTTTATTGTTCATGGGGGGGCCAATGAAAGTTGGTTTTTTTGATTTGTTTATGCTTAGATAATAGTTGGTTTCCTTTAACATATCGTAGAGGGAAGCTAAAGGGCAAAGAGACAGCCATTCATCCCGGACAGATCTCCGTCAGGCTATGATACATTTTAGCAGCGCATCAACGTCATTTGGGACTTCCCCCTGACATCCTGTCGTGACTGCAGCTCTTTGCATTTCTCATAATTACGTGCAACAAACCGGCATACAATTTATGACCAGCAGACAGACATTTTGGCATTTTGCGGCAGTGAAAGTATTTTAATTAAATGCCCTAACCGCAACGCTGGCAACGCTGGACTTGGACCTTCAATCACCATTTAGACCTGCAGGTTATGAGGCTGTAATTCGCAATTTCAGAGCCATTATTCAACTGGTTTGTGTGCCCCATGCTGGGAAGAAAGCAGACACGAGGGGGACGTGCTCGTTGAACTTCAAATTGTGCGCGAAAAAAAAGTGAAATTTCAGTCTTCAGATCTTCACTTGTCTGCACCTCGCCGGCTAAGGGGGGAAGCAGGGAGATAAATCTGTGGGCCAAGCGGGAAGCAAACATTTGTAACATTAGCACAGTTCCCTCTATGCTAATTTCTCGACTCTTCCCTGCAGCGGATTTATGAAATGAATTCATTTTCGTTTTCGAAAGCAACAAACAGCCAAGAGCCAGAGCCCAAGACGACGCCACACGGAAGGGCAAAGCAGGAGCTGCTTGCGTGCCAAGGCGTTGGCCACAAATGTTGACTTTTATTCACACAATTACAGCCGGCAAATTTGCATTCATTTCCTCTGGCAGCAGTACACCTGTTCACCCGCTGTTCACCTGCTGTTTGGCTGCTCCCTGCAGTGCCCGACAGTCAGTGGAGCGTGTCCATGAGAGGGCAGGGCAGAGCCAGTCCGTCGCTTCACTTGTTAACAATTAAGCGACGAGCCCCGAACCCTTGACATTGTCTTGTGCACAATCTTTGACCTGAGAAACCCAAACCACCGATTGCTGACCATCTAATTAGCTTTCTTTGTGGACAATGAACGCCTTTCTCGGTGCCAAAGTTTCGTTTTCGACTCTGAAAATTTACATTTTTCCAAAAAGCAAACAACAAACAAAGTGGAGAAGACATGGAAATGCTCAAAATTCCATTTCGGTTCGCTATAAATTATTCAAAACTGACCCGCGGGCTTTTATTGCTTTTGGTTTGCTTTTTGTTTGTTGTTTTTGTTGTTGCTTGTTTCGTTTTGTTTTCCACTGTGGGAATAACGTCTCGAAGCAGACATAAAACTAACAGTTTGAGCGGAAATTAACACAGATACCACTCAAGCAGGAGGGCTCTCCAGTGTCTGAACAACAATCTCCCTTCCTCAGTGTTATGACATTTCATTGGAATTGAGACGTGGAAGTGGGAAATGAAGCTAGATGGCTGATGGCCGATGGCAGCTGGCAGATACGAGTGCAGACAGGTGAGCCAGGCCAGCGGCTTATGTTTTTGTGGTCTAAATAGCCAGCAGATGACAGTGCAAAAATGTAGCCTATTTGTCCACAGTTAGTATTTGATACGGCATAACGAAAGATTGAAGAGGATCGGGCACACCAGAGACTTAAGCACTTTACAGTACTCCATGCCACAGATGGGATCTACAGAAGATTCTCTTCTCCCTATTGATACGCTTTCCTCTCCGTACATCTAGCACTTCTTCTGCTGCCAATTAATAGCAAAGAAAATCCATTGATCTTATCACATTAACCTGCATTTCCTGTTGTCTTTTGTCTGTGGCCCTTGCTGCTGCTGCTGCTGCTGCTGTGCGTTCCATTTCGCTTCTCTGAACTTCGCCTGCAAGCGAATAAATTGTGCCAATTTTCTATATATATATATCAGCGGGTATCGCATGGCATAGGCCTCTGTACACACACATGGCCTGGCCACTTCATCACGCAGCGTTGGCCAAGCGTGCGGCTGCTGCTGCTGCTGCTGCTGTTGTTGCATGCAACTAAGCGTCCCCGAGGACGCCCCAGGGGCCTGGGGCCAGCATCCTGCTCTATTGTTCTGCCCGTGCTCGTGCTTGTGCTAGATTTATGCACTGCAGAGTCTCAGTCTCCCGCCTGTGCCTCCCTTTTCCACAGAGAGTTTCGATTTCAATTTGAGGCGGATGTTGGCTGTTCGTTTTAATTGCAGACTGCAGAATTATAATTCATAAATGAATGGTTTGCTCTGTTGGCTCTGCTGCTCTTCTGTTCTGCGCGCATTGAGACGTCTCAGGTTGCAGTTGTACTTGCCCCTCAAGGTGGCACTGAACTTTGCAGTCAAGGAACGGGCTTGCGGCTCACTTTCGGTTGCGGTTCAGTGGCCAATGCACTTGACACTGCCACTGGCACTGCCACGGAGGCTGCAATTTCCAGATTGAACTGAATGTCCGAGCCTATTGGCCGGCCACTCACTCACTTTCACTGATCGAAAGCGTGAAGCCAAAGTTTAATTGAATCTGTGCAGCTGCTTCTGCCAGCAACAATGATTGGTAACATTCAATGGACGCGAGGCGAGCCTCTTACCAACTTTCAAACTTGGCCATTTGAAAGTTATTGGCCGCAAGTGTGTGGCAACACACACACTGCACACACACACACACACACACACACACTCGTGCAGCAGGCAACTCGCAGCAAAACTAAACTGGGAAACGTGTCAGCAACTCTGTCCTCTGTCCTCTGCCGTCTGTCGTCTGTGGCCGCAGCAGCAACAAAAAAGAAAAGAAAATAAAACTTCGACTTGGCTTTCCACTTCGAGAGTTGCGACAAAATCAATAAGAAAACTTGGCTTCGAAGTGAAGTAAAATGGGCTAAGACGCGAGGGCAGCGGGGAGTCGGGCAGCCAGCCAGCAGTTCCTCAAAATCAGGGGCGTGCCCCCCCGTTGCAGCAATTTGTTATACGCGTCGCCTTAAATTGGGTCACCAAAAAATGTTCAATTATTTGCTGTTGCGTCGCCGCTGTTGGGTGAAATGCAGCGGCGTGCCACCAAACGGGGCCACTCGCCCTCTACCTCACCCTCTCCTTCACCCTTTGGGTTAAGTTGGGGTGTGTGGGGGGATTGCACATTGATTTTGGGTTTACACAAAACTCGTTTTCTCTGTTGATGTAAGCGAGATTTTTTTCTCTTTTTTATTTTTGCTGGCAGCCGTGGGCGGGTGTTCTCTCTTTTTTTGGTAATGCTACGATTTTTGATACACTTTGGGAGCAGAGTTTATAGTTAATTCTTATCAGTTTATTAATTTAAAAGTGTGACTCTTTTTGGAAAATATTAATCGCAGTTATCTAAGCGCCAGAAGATAAAGTTTGAGCTAATCTCAGTTGGTGTGGGAAGAGTGAATATGTGGAAAAGGGAGAAGAGTGATATTCAGGCAACAGATAAGGAAATAATTATTAAAATGTATTAGCATTAAACAGAAAACAAAAGGAGAGCGATTACCACCTTTGAAGGTCTCTCGAAGATGTGTTTCCTGTGTGGAAAAATATTCAATTAAAAAGCAACAAAAAGTAGAAACACTCCGTAGATGCCTCTGGCTACGGCCTTGACACCCAAAGAGTGGATCGTTTAAATAAAAAAATGCATCATAAATCATAAACAAATCAAAAATTTTAAAGCAAACAAACACACAATGCGGAATAATGCAGAATGCTGCCATCTGCTATCGGACATTAATCAGCCTGCAGGTCGATTCAAAGCGCACATTTCTAAATTGCTCCGCGGCGAACTGATTATTTCAGCAATTTCCAAATCATTCCCAATAAATATTTCCAGTAAATCTCCAAAAATTCTCCTTTCAAAGTGCATTAAAACTTCGTTGTCTGCCTAAACTTTTTTCGTTTCATATAATTTTTTTTTTGCTCTCTCTCTTTGCTACTCTATGGAATTTTATGAGTTTTACAACAAGTTTATAAGCCCAAAACCCTTCGGCACACATGGGAATGCCACACACACACACAAGTACAGATGTACAGATGTGCGTGCGTGTGTGTGTTTATGCTGCGACTTTCCATTTGCAGAGATTTCCACATTTCACATTTTTGGATTTGAGATTTCAATATGTAAACGCCGTTTATACCAAATGCGCCATGAATAAAATTCGTCTCGATTCGAATGGCTGCAAACGTATCGAATTGGTAAGGGGCTGGAGAAGGGGGCGCAACCAAATGGGATTTGAGTTTATGAGTGTAGAGCTGAGGGGGAGATTGCAGGCCCGAGCTAACATTAAAGTTGCTTGCACAAATCAATGCAAATGCACGAAGTCGGTTGCCCAGAAGTTTGATCGATTCATTTGGGGGGGTGCCAGAATATCAGCAAGCAGAGAAGCGAAAGACAGGGGGCGACAGAGAGAGGGAGAGCGAGAGAGTAAATTGTAACAGTTGCGGTTGAACTGGTCTGCCCATGGCCTGCGTTGGGACTGTGGGACGGCACTGTCAAAGGGAATGGGGAATGGAACATGTGGAACTGGAATAGCCGGCAGCTATGCTGGGGTGTGGTCCGTCCGCACTGCGTCGCTTGACTAAATGTTTGGAACACTTTGCGGTCGGGTTGGGGTGGGGGGATGTACATAACTGTTTACATACATTATTAAGTTGTTTGGTCGACATCATTTCTGGTTGATTTACGCGTGTAAATTGAACCAATTTATTGCCTCATTTGAAATATTCTGCTTATCAGGCTGGCCCACATTCATTCTCGACTCTGGGTCTGTGGCTGATAAGCAGCGCATCACAAATGTTGCAAGTTGGAGGAATGTTGACACAAATGCGCTGTACAATTGTGCTAAGCAGACACAACAGCAGCTGCTGCCGCAGCCTCCAGTCTCTGCCTCTCTCTCTCTCTCTCTCTGTCTCCCTGCTGCTACTCCAGCAATTTGCTGTCAAATTGTCGCAAATTCTTACAAGCGCCGCTCATTAAATTTACCCAAATGCCAACGCCAATTGCAATTGCAATTTCCAGGCAGTGTGCGGAGTGCTGCAAGTTGAGTGGGAAAAGCGGCATCGCATGACAAATTGCAGCATTGAGTTCCAGACAAGTGCCACCAAGTGCTACTGCCTCCTGCCTCCAGTCTCCGCCCGCCCGCCTCCTACCCATTCCCATTCAACGATTTGCCAATGCAATTTTACCCCAAAAAAGACAGCTGCAAACGGAATTGGCCTGGCCCTAGCCCTAGCCCCAGCCCTGTTCAACAAATTTGTCTCTGGCATTTTGCAACGCGACTTTCGGGCACTTGTAGGGGGTTGTGGGGGGCACTGCTGATAAGCGGGCTACTTGTCTACTTGCACCCGGACGACTCCCAAGACAGCTGAAAGTGCTGCCATAGATATAATGTTGGAAAACGCTGATTACGAGTATTACGAGCTGGCAGAAGAGGCGAGTGGCAAATGGCAAGAGAAAGGCAAGGCAGGAAAAGGTATTGCTGGTGGTAATACGACTACAAGCCGCGTCCAAATGTGCTGATCGAGCGGCAAATTGCTTAATGAAGCGTGGCATATAGCAAAAAAAAGAAAGAGAATACTCGTAACGGAATTGCCGAGGCTTTAGTCAGGTGAGCCTCAGCCGCAGCGAGCGATCGATCGGAGCAGACAACAAAATTGGCCAGCGAAAAAGTGCTGCACGAACTCCATCGAACTCGCTGCGATCTAGGCACCCAGCGGTAGTCCCCCCCGCTCTCCCATCAAGCCTCCACTCCCCTCTCCTGAGTGCAGCTTTTGCAGGTGCAGAAAAATGGCCAATCAATTGCGCAATCTCGAGACCAAAATGTGAGACTTTTCCACTGCGAAAACCTGCCCGAGATCGTGGCCAGGCTGTCAACGGCTTTGGGTTTTTACTGTAGCTCTTTGTTGTTGTTGATTTTGTTGTTGTTTTTGTTGTTGTTGTGTGCCCCACAAAATGTCATTCCATGCCCGTTCATTGAAATTGAAAGCTGCAAAAATTAACATTGCACGCGGGGCACATAAATAAAAGTTTTGTAGACAAAAAAAAACCTAATTGTAAATGCAAATTGAAAAAGAGAAAAAAAATAGCTAAGGCCAAATGGGAAGCTGCGGCTGAGAGTGTAACGAATGAGGGAACACCCTGGAATTATAGTGCAAATTTGGGAATTTATTTTGAAGCTAGAAATGCTGATTGAGTGGCCAGAACAGGGTGAAAGTTTACGCTGCAGGGAAGCTGTTCCAATGGCATCAAATCTACACATTTATAATGCTCTGCCATGTAATATTTCTGCAGCATTCTAATACCCTTTGCCAGCACAAATGACACGTACAAATGTGCATAGTCACACAGTCAGATCCGTTGACTAAACTGCTGCTCGATGTGGCTGCCAAGTTGCCGGCATTTGGCGAGTGTTACGCGACTTTGAGCGCTCTAATTGTGCGCTTGTTCGGCTAACACACAACAGAAACAACAGCAACAACAACAACAACAACTAAAACCACTGACAGCAGAACCTAAAACAGCAGCAACAATGAGACGGGGCGACATGCAACAGCGCACAGACGTGGCAAGCATTTAGACTGCGAAACAAAAATGGAAATGTGCTCCGCAGACAAAACACGCGACTGGCAGTGCCACTGGGCGGCACACACACTGTGTGGCAGATAATTTGTTATTAAGTGGAGTGGAAATGCGTAGGAAAAACTATGATATAATCGGAGAACATGCATGGCCGGGCATATGCCAGCAGGCGTTGAGTTTTCCAAGATCAAGTTCAAGTTTACAGCGATTGGGGGGGCTCCATGGAGTGCGCTGCATGAAATTTGTAGATCGAAGTTTCTGCTGTCTGATGGCGTTGATGGGAAACTTGCAAATGCTTCTGTCACACAGCAAACCACAGAAACCTTGACGCTGTTGGCAATTTGCCAAACGGCACACAGCAACAACAACAGAAAAAAGTGTCTTAGGATGCGGCGGGTAAAATCACCTTTTGACCCACTTTAAAGAGTTGCTTGCCCCAGCCCCAGCCCCAGCCCCTCCAACGATGATGTTGCTTGTGCTTTGCTGTTGTGCATAATGAGGCAAAATGATGTTGCAGCCACTGATTGATGGGAAGACACAGAGAGAGAGAGAGAGAGGGAGAGAACCGCAGCTAACCCTGAGGCTTTGCTGTACAAATCAATCCAATGAAAGCAGCGTGTAATGGCAGTGTACAACAAGCATGCCCTGCAGCTGCAGCTGCAGCTACAGCTATGACTGTGACTGTGTGACTGTGCGACTTTGGCTGTGCCTCTGCCATGGGTGAAAATCGAACGGAACGAACGGAAGTCAAGCGCGATTTGTGATTCGCCAATCTGCCAGCCAGCCAGCCAGCCAGCCATTTAGCGCCGTTGGGGGCTCCACAGTTAGCTGCCGATGACATCGCAGCCAAAATGTCAAATGCGAAAAGCAGATGCTTGCGGTTAAGCTGCAGCCGAACGTGACTCTGGCATTTGCGGCCTTTAAATGAATTGCAGCGCAGGAGATTGCAGCTTTAAGAGTTGTGCAGGGGAATGGCACTGGGAGCTGCCTGGGAGCTAAGTGTGTCAGCAACAACAAGGTGCAGCTGCAGCAGCCAGCGTCAGTTACACGCACACTTGAAGCGCACTCTCCCGCTCGATCCCGCTCTCTCTCCCTCAAAGCTACACAAAACGCACTCACGGTGGCACACACTTAATTATGCATTAGGCTGCCCAGGAAACGAGGAACGAGGAGCGAGCAGCGCGGAGTTCAACGAACTTTTGTGGGCTTTAAGGACAAGTCAAAGCGGTTGAGAGCTGCGGAAGGTGTTGAAAATGGGAACTTAAAGCACGAAAAATGATAGCTAATCAATTCAATTTCCTGCTGCTGCCACAGACATACTTTCCTGGCCACTTCCCCCACAATTTCCTAGCCCACTAGCCATTGTGGCAGCTGAAATGTAGAGCCTGCTCCATGCCTTAATTAATTCCGCTTACCAACTGTCCAGGCGGTGGCATCATTAAATCAGTCTCCATTGTTTTCGAGCATCCATTTTGCACCTTGAGATGCGATGCCCACTGCCGTGGCGACTGTCAAAGGTGGTCGATGTGTAATTGGCAAAATACGTTCAGCGTTTGGTTTGCGATGTGCCATGTGGCCATGCGGAGCGCTCAATGGAGCGTGGCAGTGGAGGGCTGCTGCTGGCTGTTGGCTGCTCACACTTCAGTGCATCAGAGGGGTGGGGAGGCAGAGTGTAGCTGGCAATTGATGGCTTAACCCACGCATGTGGGGGCCAGAGGCATTTGTGTAGATTTGAATTGAATTTGCAGCACGCACGCAGTTTGGGGGTTTGACCAAAAACCCCGCGCCAGCATGGAATAAATGTTGTCTGTTGTTGTTGCAGCCTGTCGTCGTTTACTGACCACTTCACAGTCTGCAGAGTAATGGCTTAATGTGTGCAGCAGCCCGAGTGTTTGTGTGTGAGACACATGGCAGCTGTGTGTGTGGGCAAATTTATATTGCCTACTTTTTGGGGCAGCGGAGGGAGGCTGGAAAGAGGCTCCTGCGGACAGGACTGTGAAGCTGCAATTGATTTTGTTTTGCTGCCCGCACATTGCCCAACAATTGTCTCCAGCTGGAACTTCTTGAGTTGCCCCACGAGAGAGCCTCGTTGCACACCGGGAAGAGCAGGAGGCAGGAGGCAGGAGGCAAATGAGTGTGTCCTGTGCCCGTACGAGCGCCTTGTTTATTGAATTTGGGCTGGCTGGAGTGGAGTGTCTTTTGTGTGAGAGGCCGACAACGATGTGTGGCTGCTGCAGTTGCGGATGTGTAATTTTTGCATGTCTCCGGCATTACATTCTGCAGCTCCCACTCGCTCCTCCCTCTGTGGATGTGTGCTCCTGGGCAATTAGGACTATGACATTCCGCTCTAAATCTCCTGCTGCTAATTGTTTGCAATTCCACAAACAGACAGACAGACAGACACACAGACAGGGAGACTGCAATCCAACAAGTAATTGAAGCTCAAGCCTGACCTCAGCATAATTGCCTGTGAAAGTTCCAGGCCGGGGGGGTGCGGCGGAAGTGTTTCAATTATAATTGCCAAATGTCATGACATAACGCTGTCCACATACCTGGATGTGCTGAACTTTATTAGTCCTCGACTTTGACCCAATTTTGGGCAGGGAATTTCCGCTTTTCCTGCCCCCCTTTGATTCGATTATTTGCCCCAAGCAATTTCCTTGCTTTTCATGAATAAAATTTGCTGCGCTCAAATGATCAAAATAATATTTTTCAGTTTAGTTATTCAACACACTACCCCGTCTCCCCTCTCTTGGCACACAGCAAAAGGTAAATGCATTTTTATAGTCGCAGTCCGCTCCCACACCCATACAAGTCGAACTGTACCGATCCGAGTCGAGTGGAGTGGAGTGGAGAGTCCCATGTGCGGCACATGGCACATTGGCAGCGCGTGTTTTTGTCGTTTCCCAGCCAGCACGTGACTTGTGTGGGTAAGTGGCTGGGACTGGCCTCTACCCCTGTTCCCTCTTTCCCTCTGCAACTTCAACTTCCAATTCAAATTCTGTTCGCTCTTCCCTCCTGCCAGCCCGTTCATTGCTTTTGCATTTTGCGTGCAACGATTTGTGTAGCCCCAAAAGCTGATTTGTGCTTCGTGTCGTATGCAACGTGTAGTCCGTCGTGTTGTGTTTGTTTGTTGTTGCTTTGTTATAGGCTTTTAATTGACATATGCGTTTTTTACACGACTTCTGCTGCCAGTTGTTAGCTGCTCCCCTTCGAACTCTCTGCCGGCTGCATACTAATGAATCTCTTGCTGCTTTCTCTCTCTCCCTTCTCGCTCTTTGCAGTTCTCGATGATGACTGTGCCAAGCAACTGATTGGCTCACACACACCCAGACACACACCAGCTAACCCCCTACTAAAGGTGAGTTGACTTGAGTTATTAGCCCGTCTAGGGCTGTGGGGTATGAGTTGGGTTTTCGGTTAATTGGCCTCGCATGCGCTTCGATGTTAATTAAAGCAGACAGCAACAGACAGCAGAGCACGCGGGGGGGCAGGAGTGCTGGTTAGGGCTTAGATTATTGATATTAACACCAATTTTTATGACCTCGCCGCGATTCCGCCTCGAGCTTTATTTTTTTGAAACTTTGTGCGCAAATCTGTGCTCATAATTCATGTTTATGCTGCTGCTGCTGCTGGCGTTACGTTTTACTTAGTTGCTTTGACTAAATTAGAAATAAAAGCTTCAACTTTGAGCGCGGGGGGAGTGGAGCTGCCAGAGCTTGAGTGAAATGTAACCAGGGGAAAGCTCCAAAGAGCTCCCAGCTGTGGCAGCTCCTTGGTGTTCTGTGTGCTGCCAACTCTTCAGCCAACCCGCGCAGCTTTCGCAGAGCTTTCCACACGAAGCGCAGCTTTCACTCAGCGCTCGCTCGCTCTCGCTCTCCCTCGCTCTGCCTTATCCTGGCGAAACATTTTTGCAGCAGTCCCTCCACGAACTCGACCAGAAACGGAACGCGGCAGAACGGAACGTTGGCTAGGCGCGCGCTCGCTCGTCGCTCAGTTGGCAACGCAAAAAGCAGTGGGGGCAGCGGCGGAGTAGGAGAAAGAGGATTGGGTAGAGCCACGCGAAATCCTAAAAGTAAAATGAATTAGAAAATGTGCGCGCCGCACCGACGGTTACATAAACGAAACAATATTCCGCTCGAAAAATACACACACAGCAAGAAGCAAGAAATACACCAAAAAATAAAGAAAGAAAAAAAAATCGAAAAGCAAAAAGCGCGTTCTGTGTGAGAGTGAAATTATCCTGGCTTTGCTTTGGTCGTTCCTCTGCCTGTGCCTGTGCCAGTGCTGATTGTGCTGCTCATGTATATTATGTAAATGATTATGTGCCAGGAAAACGGAGCCAGCCAGGCAACAGCCGAAGACTCAGCAGTGGTCGGAGCTCCTCTTCGTCGTGGTCGCAGTCGCAGTCGTTCGATGTGTAGCCCGAGCGCACAGCTAGCGCCAGTGCCTGTGCCGTGTCCACCTTTAGCTGCCACGTTTTCAACCTCCACTGGGCACAGACACTGGAGTGTGTTTTTTTTTGGCGACTGCTACGTGTGTGCTGCGCTGCCTTTTCCTTTTGACACAAAGTAACACTTTTTCATCTTGCCACACACACATGAGTGCTGCTATCTCGCTCTCCACAAAGGCAGCACCTGGAGAGGCACAAAAGGCAGCTCCAAATTGCTGCCAAGTTTTGCTATCTTTGGCAGCGGCTCCTCTTTGCTCCTTTTTAAGGCAATTTATTATGCTCGAAAGCGAATAATTCCAGGCACCCGCCCACACTTGTCGCCTTCCCAGCTAATGAATAAGTTATTTAAAATAAAAATGTATCTACATATACGGCATGCCTCTCGCATTTTAACGAGACGGCAAACAACATGGCAGCAAGGACACCGTGGCAGGATGCTTGTTCCCCTGGTCGCTGGGGCAACTGCTCGAGCGCTTAATACAAATCAAATTTAAGCATTAATTCGACTAATTGGCGCTCGTAAAAGTTGTGTGTTGCGCCGGGGCAAGCTCCGGGGCCCGGCGGCAATGCCACTGCCAGTCGCTGTGTGGCCGTGCGGCTGGCTTCGATGGCAAATTGAATGAAAAGCCTGCCCCGGCGGTTTACTACGCTTTATTTAATTAAACTCCCCCTACGAATGTGCACCACTCGAAATGGAAATATTATCCCCAATCCCCAACCGCTCCCGATGCAGCAGCAGCAGCTGAAACTGAATCGGCTTTTGGTCTTTGTGGTCTCTCGTTTGCGGGTTTTATGAAGTTTTCACGAAACTTTTTGCCAGTGTCCACCTGTGCGTTGGCCTCAAAAGTTACGAAACTTTTGTGAGCTTTGGCTTTTAATTTATGTTTTTAGAGAAGTTTCTTAGGGTAGAGAAAAGGGCAGCTGTTTTGGTTGCAATATTTATAATCAATTTGGAGCTCAGTTTATCTGCTTCTAGCTGCCATAATCTATGGCCAAGAAACGTAATTCCCCTGCCTGCGTTTGTGTAATTGTTTTTCCCTGAATTTTTCATGATTTATGAGTTGAAAAGTAAATTATTTCCTCAGCAATTCCGATCTCTGTGTGTGTCTGCCTCTTTCCTCTCCACTTTTTCACATGCTTTTGCCGCATTTCAGTTTTCATAATTTCATCATTTTCATAATTTCATAATGGCATTGCCTAATTGTGTGGCAGCAACGAGGAGCAGAGCGACTCACTAAACAATTTTTGCATCTGCCCGCCTGCCACGCCTCATTCATTTCGCAATTTTCTTCCGCTCTTCGGGTTAAAATGTAAAATTAGATTTCGCACGCGTCAAGTGAAGTGCACGAAACGCAGCAATCAGCTGCCACTCAGGGATGTCATGCCGCAACCTACTTCTTGGCGTAGTAAATATCTGCCATAAACCCAAACTCAAACCCCAATCCCCTCCATCTAGCACTTAACTCTCCCCTCGCTGCGTGCTTTTGCGGTTTGTAGTGCATCGAATTTCGCTGATTTCAGATTTTGCATGCATCAGCAATTAAAAGTTGGACAGCCGCCGATTCAGCAGCAGGTAATTCCGGCAGCAGCAGCGAGGGGAGTGCTGCTTGGGGTTTGTAATTACAAAAGTCATTATGTCTCCTGCGTCACAGATTGGGAAAGAGTAGTCTAGGCCCCCCCCTTGTGCCTGAGCGGCAACTTCTGTTCGTTCGGCGGGGAGCAGCATGTCAGTGGGAAAAGTTTTGTGCTAAACTGTTTGAGTTTTCGCAGAGCCGCAAGCAAACTGTTTGCCAAAACTCTGCATGACAGGCGCCTGCTGTCGATGCCAGCCAGCTCTTTTCTACGTACTTGCAACCTGTTCCCGCTCACTCTCCCCTCTCTCTCTCTCTGTCTCTGTCTCTTGTATAATATATGACCCTGGGGGGGGGAGCTGCTCTCAACTTTCGGCTTCGTCTGCGCTTGAGCGTAAAGTCAAGCAGTCAAAGTGCATTTCAAAATGAATTTATGGGCATGAGTTCTGGCTGTGTAATATTTCAGTTTACTGCCTCTAAACTGGCGTGCAAATGAAAATAGTTTTTCTTGACTCTCTCTCTCTCTCTCTCTCTGTCAGCTTGTGTTTGCTTCTTATTGAATTTGTTGCCCACACACAAAGGGTTCTGTGTCAAAAATGGCAAAATGTTCAAAATTTATTATGGCACAGAGCAAAACCCCCCCGAGGCACAACAAAATCGAAGATACTCCAAGGGAATGGGCTGGGGCAGGAGGCGGGGGGCATGCCCTGGAGCAATGGGAATGTGTATAAGAACGGGCGTGTGTGTGACAGTTGGTGTGTCTTTTATAGTTTTATGTGGAGCATAATCAATAACAATTTGCATTTATATACAATGGGAGGGAATGAAATGAATGGACGACGTCCCCTACAGGCAGCACAAGAACCCCACAAAAAAGGGAAGCAACAAAAACAACGGCAGGAAAACACACACAAAACAAATAAAAACAAAAATGCCAGAAGGACAGGGCAGGGCAGGACTGTGCAGAGGGATATTAGATGTATGGCTCGATGAAGGAGGCCACAGCTGACGGGGTAGAAAATATTTATCCGTCGAGTGTTTTATGCCTGTCCTTTCCCCACTTCAATTTCCAACTGCTCTTGGCTGTACCCCACACTTCATTAACGTGGATTGAGCATGTAATTTTGGATTAGAAAAAAAACGTTAAACAATAGTAGAAAATTGTAATCCCCCCACTGCCAACCTCTCCCCCTGGCATTCGATATGCTTTGTGCCCATTTTTTGGGGACAGCGTTCTCTTGTTGGCTCTCGTACTTTTTCGGACAGCAAGCAAAATGCCAAACAAATACACAATAAAGAAAAGCTCTTAAACACACACACACACACACACACACACACACATGTCTAGTACCACTCCCACACAGAGATACAGCCAAAGGAACACAAACACAGGACAAACTTTTGCGACAACTAAAAACGGCAAAAATATTTTTGCTTGTCTTTGTTTCCACACAGGCAGGGAGTGGGGGAGAGGGAGTGGTAGAAAATAAGTAAGAAATAGAGAGAGCAGAAAGTGGGATAGGAACAGAGAGGGCGACAGAGCGAGCGAGAGAGAGCGAGAGCGATGTGGAACGTGCGGGGGCCATAAACATGGCACACATCCTGAAGGCATGCTGGAAAGTCGGGCTGACGGGCTGTCGGTATGGCGGGTTTTGGAGTGGCTTTTGTGCTGCTGCCAGAAGCGGAAATGGGTAACAGCACCGCATGTGTGTTGGTGTTGGTGAATGGTGTGTGTGTTGCCGTTGCCTGTCCTTGCTGAAGGCTGCCGCTCCTGCGCGTGCAAAAGTATTTTAAATTAGTATGCAAGATGAATGACAGCCGCCATTGCCATCACTCATGTTTCCCTGATAAACTCTTTGCTCGTGTGCCCGTGTGTGTCCCTGCGTGTCTGTCCTTGCCTTGATTTGAATTTTTAACTTTTGCCTGGCGCCAATGAAGGCGAGCATTAGCGAATGCCTAGGCAGATCCTGCGCTGGCTGGTTGCCATGGAACCAAGGCAGCCTCCTGCTGATGGCTTGATGACATTTTCTACGAACGACAACGACGTAGTCAGCTCTCTCCTCGCTCTCCTGGCCTTCTTGGCTTCCTCTCTAATGCTGAACTTTGGCTTCATCTCGGGCTTACTCAATTTTGTGCGTCTGCCGAGGTATGCCTACATATGATAATCACCCGAGAGTGTGCCTAATGGAGGAGCCACCTGCCTGACAGCTGCTGCTGCTGCCTCTGCTGTTTGCCATTTTGGCTGCCAGCTGCATTGACACCTCTCCATCCATTTGATACTCTCGTTGCTCCTCTCGTTGCTCCTTTTGTGTCGCCTGTCGCCACAGCACGTGCCCAGGCGCTTGACACCCGAATGGAAAAAGATAAAAAAAAGTATTGCCCCAACATAACCCACACAGTACCACCACTATCTACCATGATGCATGCATGTCTCTATACTCTCTCGTTTGCCGTCTATGCCAATCAAGACAAAGGCAACAACAGCAAGCAGTCGAGGGAGCGTGGAACGGTGAGCGAGGAACGGGCAGAGAGTACAAGCAACGGTGATCGGGCAAAGGGGAACGAGTAGCGTAGAGCGGGTTGAGGGAACGTGCAAAGGGGCACTGGCAAAAGTGAAAGCAACAAAATCTTCATCATCAAGTGTCATTCTGGGCGGAAGTTGACGCAGATACATACAGATGGGACACAAATGCTAACTACATTTACACATACACATACATATATGTATGTATGGATGGTTGTGCACATGCTCTATTGAGGCATCTGTCCATGGGCATCCTTCTCCTTCTGACGCTCCCCTTTCATTCTAACTATTCCCATGAATATTTATGCTTTGTTGTCAGGGACCTCCTTCTCAACATGTTTTGGTTTGTTGTTTTCCCGTTTCGGCTCAGAGCGCAGTGACAGAGTGGCAGAGAGGTGAAGGGATTGCTGGAACCTTCAGCCCGTCAACCCATCGCCTGTTGTTTCTTCGAGGAGCGTACGTCTGGCAATTCAAGTGTTTGGCAAGTTTGAATTGCTTTTGCTGCTCCTGCTGCTGGCCATAAATGTTATTTAAACAAAATGTGTGCCGCCGCACAAAGTGCTCAATTTTGGGCCAAACTTTGATCAACTTAATGCAGTTTCCGCTGTTGGCAGGTGTCACATGGAACAAAAGCAAACAAATTATTGCCATGGCCAGCATCAAATTACGCACCGAATGACCCCCGATAACTGCCCGCAAAAAGCAGATTCCTGATCGAATGCGATTAAATATTATACCACCGACTCCTCCCCCACCACGCTCTGGCACCAGGCATATTGCACTCGATTTAATGATTGATTCGAATTTAATTGCTTTCAATTGTTTTTGCAAACGTAATGCAAATTACACAATGCAATAAATGAGAGTGAAATATATAGCCCCACAAATTCTTGTCTCTGTGTGTTGCTGCTTTTTGTGTGAAACTTTGCTGGCCATTTGCTGCCTGGGGCCAGGGCAAATATTATGCAACACTTTTGGCCCAAATACTTATCTGAGGACTGCCTGGATGCCACTCCTGTGGCCATTGACAACTCATCAAAAAAAAAAGGACTGGCAAGGTCATGATGTGCCAAATACCCCAAGGGGCTCGAAAGAAAATGTAAGAAAAAACTACGAGAACTTATTTCTCAGTCGCTTTGTAGTTGTCTCTCCCTCGCTCTTCCACTCTCGCGCTCCCTCGCTCTTCCTCTGGCTGTGTGTGTTTGTGCCTGGGCCACTTTTCACCATTCCCCAACTTTGTCACACTTTCAGCAATGCCTTCAAATATTTGCTGTCTTCTTGGGTCGCTTTTGCTGTCTGTCTCTCCCTCTCTTCCTTTGCTTGGGATTCTGCTGCTGGCTCTGCCTCTGCCGCTGATTCTGCTGCTGGCTCTGCCTCTGGCTCTGCTGCTGATTCTGCTTCTCTGCCTTTGCTTTTGCTTTTCCTGTTTATTGATTTTCGCTGCTGTCCCTCACCCAGCCGCTGCCGCCGCTGTACTTTTCTCGCATTATTTATTGTCCCACTTCTTGGGCCGGCGCTTAAACTACTTGGATTCTTTGCTTGATGAGTATTTATAATTGCACTTAATGTATTACAAGAGTCCAAGGAGAGTCCAAGTAGAGAAGGGGAGAGAACGAGCGTCCTGTTGCGGGTCTCAATACTAATTAAGTTGGCCAGTTGCTGGGCCGCTGTGCCCGACTCCCGCACTGCCACCCAACCAAACTGAAATGACTCGTTGAGTGGCTGGTAGCCTGCCCTCTTTGGCCCTGAGTGGCACTTGCCGCCATTCGTAATGACGTCATTGCGGCCAGTTCGCGGCTAGGGCTGGCAGGTGTGTCCATACCCCATACACATGTCCATAATCAAACACCCACAAATGCTGGTCTGGAGGGAGTCTGTTACAATTAAAGCCCCAAACGCGCACAAAAATACAACCAAAGACTGGCAATAGTTCCCTTAGTCGCGAGACTTTGGACAGTTTGAACCCTTTTTGATGCGACATGACCTGAAAATTTAATTATAGATATCACAGGGCTATCAAACATTAATGGAATTCACTGCCTGCCCCAACCAACGAACCAACTCCACTGCGTTTGCGCGATATTATGGAAATTTTGCTGTCCAGAAAAATTGTTCCATCTGCCAATCAGTAAATGCCATTCAATGAATCAAATCCGACCAACTAGTTTACGCGTCATTATCATTTCCATATTTTGGACAGCTTTCAAATACATATTTGAAATTGAGTCCAGAGCCCCCACCGCACCCAAAACAATCGAAAACAAAAGCGAAAATGCTGCATGCTGAGCGCAGTTGTAATGTAAACACAGAAGGAGATAGAGGGAGAGTGAAAGAGGGGGGTAGAGAGTGAGCGAGCTGACCTCTAATCGGCTCTATTATAATTTGTTATATAAATAACATCATTATCGCCATCAGCATGATTTCCCGGCCCCAAACTAGGCCCCTGCCAGTCATCATCGTTTCGGGCTGGCTGTGTGCCAGCCAAGCATACATTTTTACATACATTTTAACATTCATATGTACATAAATACATATGTACATATGTATATATCATCTTTCACTGTAATCATCCACTATGTCGGATGGCGGTACTGTGGTTGGTATGTGTGCCCCCATTTATATGCACATAATATTTTTTTTTGGCAATATCTCGTTCAGGATCCATCTCCCTTTCTGCTTGTTGTGTGCATAAAATATTTTTGTGTGGTAATTTTTCATGCTCACATTAGCGGCGGCGTCTGACAGCAGTGTGGGTGGGTGGGCAACCCACCAAATGTTGCAACATCAAGCTGCAAGAACGCCCCACAACCCACAGCTCTCAGTCCGCATAAATAAATAAAAAACCAGAGCCAAGCCGAGCCAAAGCCAAAGCCATTCTCCTGCCATTGAAGGAGTCCTGTGCAGAGTCGACTCCCTGGCTTGTGCTTGTCGCTTAATCGGTATTGATTTTCGTATTGTTACTCCGATGGCAAATATTTTATTGTACATTCTGCTGCTGGCTCCTGGCCAGGTCTCCTTCCTGCTTTCTTTCAACCTTTTTGCGCTTTTTTCCATGCTGAGGCGTTAATTGAAAGCCATACAAATTGCGGTACGTAAGGCTGGCAGGCAATTATAAAATTGTTTGGCCAAAGTTGATTGTACCGTGAAATGGACTAGCCCTGGGTCTCCGCCCCTTTTAGCTAAGCCGTCGATAAAGTCCAGACACACACGTACATGTGTGTATGTCGTTAAAGCAAAAGAAAACAGTAACTGCTCCTCTCTTAACGCTGTGTGAGAGAGAGAGAGAGGGATCAATTGCTTATTTATTGTGCTACATTTTCAACAGGATTTTGCTTTTAATGCACAAACGTCGTCGTCGTAGTCGTCGTTGTTGCTGGTGCCAAGCTGGTTGGATTGTTGTCGTTGTAAGGAATATGCTTTGGCACAAGGATTGACAGGAGAGCACAGAACAGAGCATAACAGGCTCCATGCCCATTCCCCTTTATCTTTCTGCATGCTCCCCCACACACACACACATGTGTGTTCGTGTGTGCCAGGGGGAAAATCTATAATTCATTTGGTCAATGGATTCTCCTGCGCTGCTCCATTTGCAGCTTCAGAGCTATCCGCATATTAATTTCATAACAGTCAACGTTAAATTTCATTAAAACTGGCATTCGATAACGCAATTATGGCGTGTTACGAGCACATCCTGGGCCGAAGCTCCTCTCTCCTCTTTGGGGGTTTCATAATGGCATTAAAACTGAATTCGTGTACGATATTAATGTGAATATATTTTCAATGCGAAATAATTGACGCCTTGCAGATGATTTATTGTGGATTAAGGAGAGGTGAGAGACATGCTTATAGGAGGTTTATCGGATCCCCAATTGCATATGTAAAGCTGATTTTTAATTGAGTTAAATTTAACATTTTCTGCCTCTTTGCGGTTCTTTTTTGTGTGTTTCCTTTTCGCTGCGGTTCTCTCCGTTTCTGTGGGTCTGCTTGCCGTTCCCTTCTCAACGTTTCTCTTGCTGCGTTCTCGCCGTTGCTCTTGCTCTCTCCGCTCATCTTGCTCTCTGCACTCCGTTTCTCTTGCTGTCTGTTAACCGTTTCTTCTCTTATCCGCGACATCTAAATCTGCGGTGTTTTTGGTCAATGAAAAGAGACAGAGACATTCACAGTTCGGCGGCTGCAGTCGCACATTTTTGCAGTGGCCCCACACAAAAACCAAAGCAAACGGGAGCGGTTCACCTCGCTCACACACATCGCACAAAGAGGAACAAAAAGAGGAACCGTGAAAGAGTGGGGGGAACAAAAGCTTTTAATTGAGTTTTTGCGCGCAATCAAATAATAAAATCAAAGCTCATCATTAGAATTGAAACAAACGGTGAAAAACGGAAGAGAGGAAGAAAGAAATTAGTGCAAAAAATCAATCGATGCGAAACGAAAGCTGGAATAAAGCCAATTAAATTATTAATTGAATTAATACGAAAACGCGGAGGGGAAAAAACGCAGCTAAAATATGTTTGGCTGCATTTATCAGCTGTGGGATTGGTGAGTATTTCCCCCCTTTCACAGAGATAACTGCGGCAAGGTCAGGCGTGTGCATCAATTACGGCCAATTACGAGCACCATCCGCTTGGCCACGAATTCAAATTAAGTGCACACACACACACACATGCAAAGTTTTCAACGTTTTGCTTTTCGTTTCATTGCAGGTTGGAGGCGCCACCGCTGTTCACGGCTGGCACCATGGACGCCAAGAAGTTGCAGCAGCTGCAGGAGGCAGCCCTGCTGGCGCAGCAGCAGAAAAAGCTGCCGCTGGCGTATCAAACGAATCTCGTGGACTACCGCACGGCCACACACTCGCCGGCGGCACTGTACCACCAGGCGCTGTATCAGCAATCTCCCACGGCCACCAGCTCCAGCGGCGGTGGGCCGCTCTCACCGATTGAGCTGCAGCCGCAGTCGAAGCACCACAATCTGCTGAAGCACGCCGGCCACGGCGGCGGCACTTCGAGCAGCTCCCACAGCTCGCCCTATCATCAGTCATACACGAGCAGCGGCGGCACGGGGGAGCAGATCTACCAGTCGCCCACGGAGCGCACCTACCTGGCGGCAGCGGGTCGACTGCAGGCCAGCAATGCGATGGCCGGCCACAATCCCATATCAGCGCTGCAGGCGCAATACCAGCAGCTGCACCAGGCCAAGATGCACGCCCAGTTGGCCACCCAAAATGAGGCGGCGCATCAGCAGCAGCGAACATTTGCCATGCGGCAGGCAATTAATCCGCCAACGGGCCACTATCACATGAGTCAGTCACCCAGCATGGTGTCCAACATGACAACAATTACACAACAGCAGCAACAGCAACAGCAGCAGCAGCAACAGCAACAATTGTTGCAACAGCAGCAGCGAGCGCCACCCTCCACGCTGAATCTGCCGAATCAATATCAGACGACGCAGGGACCGTTGAAGTTGCAGCAGCAGCAGCAACAGCAGCAGCAGCAGCCGCCCATGCCGAAGCACTACCAGGAGCAGCTCTATGCACATCAGCAGCAGCAATTGCAACAGCAACAGCAGCAGCAGCAGCAGCAGCTCCAACTGCAGCAACAGCAACATCGCCATAAAGCGGATCTGCAAACCCCAGGCAGCGAGCATGGCACCGTCTACATCCAACAGAATCATCCAGGACATGTCGTGAATCAAGCGTGCCAGACGCAAATCTCCACAGTGAAGCCCAAGGCAACGCCCAGCTCCGAGGAGTCCTCGTCCGCATCCACCAAGAGTCCCACCCATGCGCCACTCGATCGCAAGAAGAGCGCCGGCTCCATTCAGGCACTCAAGTCGCCCATTACCAAGCGGCCACCCACCACGCCCGTCACGCTGTCTGGCTGGCTGCACAAGCAGGGCTCCGATGGCCTGAAGGTGTGGCGCAAGCGTTGGTTTGTCCTCGCCGAGTACTGCATGTACTACTACAAGGGCCCCGAGGAGGAGAAGCTGCTGGGCTCGGTGCTGCTGCCGTCGTATCGGGTGTCTGCCTGCCTGCCGGAGGACAAGATCTACCGCAAGTTTGCCTTCAAGTGCGAGCACCAGAATATGCGCACCTACTGGCTGGCGGCGGAGAGTGCCGATGCCATGATGCAGTGGGTGAGGGCTCTGGCGGCGGCCAGTCTGATGCAGGCGCCCAGCAGCGGGGAGTCCGAGCCGAGTGTGAGCTCCTCGCTGAATCACAGTGGCGAGAACTCGGACTCGGGCATACACACGCTGCAGTCGCAGCCCAGCAAGGGACAGCCAACGCCATCGTCGGACAATGCAGGCAGCACGGGAGGAGGAGGTGGCAGCGGTCAGCCGCTGTATGCCAATGCGCCGCCCAAGCCGCGACGCACCAATGATGGAGGGTACTCCTCCCCGTCGCCAGAGCACAACGAACAGCCGCAGCAGCAACAGTCGCAGTCGCAATCTAGTCGCCGCTTGATGTCGCCCACGCAGCAGCTTTACCAGCAGCAGCAGCAGCAAAGATCTCAGCAGCAGCAGTCTCAGCCGCAGCAGCATCATGCCATCTATGACACGCGAACGGGCAACGTTTCATCCGCCCTGCAGCTGCAGCAGGCACAGCAGCAGTACAATCTGGATCATCTGGAGGCGCAGTTCCAGCAGCAGCAGCTGGACATGGAGGAGCAGATTGTGCGGCTGCAGCAGCAGCGTGCCGCCGAGGAGATCTACGGCGAGCGGGAGATGTACATGGCAAAGCTGATACAGCAGCGCTCCGCCAGCGGTGGTGGCTATCCCACCCAGCAGCAGCTGCTCCAAGCCGAGCGCCGCACTCCGGATGCTTACGGCAGATCCAAGCAGCAGCGACTGTTTGCTGCGGCAGCTGCTGCCGCGGACTATGAGGACATCTACAACATGTCGCAGCTGGGAGGAGTCGTGGCAGGAGCCGTGCCCATGTCCGCACAGGAGGCGCTGCTGCAGGAGGCGGCCAGCTACCGGCGGCCACTCAGTCCGCCCAGCTACGATGGCAGCAAGCATTTGCCAGCCATGCCCCAGCGATACACGCCCAATCACTTGGAGGTAAGTGCACGCAAGGCAATCAAAGTTGCCACTTGATATCCGTGGCAGCAATTCGAAACTTTGGAGCGCACTTTGGGGGGCGTTCGCGAAGGTCAACCCATCAAATCATTTGCGATGCTCCTTGATGTTTGTCTGATTGCAGCAAATGAATGGAGCTGCAACTCGAAGCGGGTGGGGGGTGGAGGTTGGGTTCGCCTCTGACCTAGTTGGAAAGTTTTTCCCGGCATGCCACCTCAGGCACGTAGCTGGATTTCACTTTTATTTGCCCTTGCTGGGGGTAGGAACAAATTCTGATTATGTGGAGCTGCCTTGTTGCCGCGGAGCTGTACCTGAAAGGTATTTCAGGTCCATCTGCCTGAAGTGCAGCTGCCTCACATTGTTGCACCTAAGAGTTCGCAGAAACTTTCAGTTTCAAGCCACCCACTCAGACGCCTCTCGAGCACTTTGCTGGCTGCCTCCTTGGACGCTTTAATTGGACCTTTAGTGTGTCAGTGGGTGGCCAAATTGCTGCAACTTTATGCGGCAGGAGTAGCAGCTTGAGCAGCTGCTTTTGTGGGTCGGGTCAGTGCAGAGACCAAGCCAAGAGACGGGCCAGGAAATGAGTCGCGTGCATGATTTATGGTGCCTGCCAAGCACTCCCTCGAAGCCTGTTTAAAATGCAAAAACTGCCCTGCCATTACATAACTCTTTCCTTTTCCCTTACTTTCCAGGCCCATGCCGATCAGCTAATCAATACCATGGACTTGCGTGCCCGCTCCGCAGCGGCCATTGTACGTCCCCATTCCGCGGACTTTCTGGAGTACGAGGCGCGTGCCGAGGCCGCTGCAGCTGCGGCCGCCGCAGCGGTGGCCCAGAGCAAACACGAGAGCGGACGTGCGCCGCGACCCAAGTCCAGCTTGGACATTAATCGCACACCGGACAGCTTCTACTACTCGGAGGCCAGCTATGCGGAGAAGATGCGCAAGAGCGCGCTCTATCTGCAGAGCGGAGGAGGAGGTGGAGCTGGAGCGGCACAGCCACAGCAGGCGGGCAGCTACCGCACCGCTGGCGGGGACTTTGGTTCCGGCGTGAACACCATCGGCTACGAGAATCCCTACGAGCGGGCATACAAGCGGCAGGAACTGCTGGCCGAGGCACAGGCCCAGGGGGGCGTTGCCAGCAGCATGCCACGCATGAGTCGCTCGGCCAGCCAGGGTGCGGGCTGTGGCTCCGTGGCACGTTCCGCCTCTGCCCAGCAGCAGCACCAGCACCAGCTGCAGCAGCAACATTCGGAGGATCTGCCGCCACTCAATGTGCATCCGGGCTCCATTTTCCCGCCCTCGATGTCCACCCAGGAGATCATCTGCAAGAACGAGCAATTCCTGCGCTCGGCCAGTGCCCGGCTGCCCAAGCGCAGCGGCGGCATGGACGATGACTACTCGGCGGGCAACTCGACCACCACATCGCCCACCTCCGGCGCCGTGCCCTCGCCGCAGCATGCCCAGGATGGGGAGCGCAAGCGGGAGGAGTCCATGAAGCGGCTGCTGGAGTGGAAGCAGCGCATGCTGCAGTCGCCGCTCACCCGCAAGGGCGTGCAGCAGGGCGGCAGCAACATGTCCGCCATGTCCAAGCTGGGCAGCAATCCAAACATCTTGCTCTCCTCCACGGCGGTGGCCAGTGGCGCACGTTATGCCCCGCAGTCGGGCAAGCCAACAATCCATGTGAGCGCGGCCACTCCAGTCGTTGCGGGCATTCAACGTTCCCGCTCGGAGACGCAGGCGAATGTGGGACCGGGCGGCGTATACGCCAGCTACTCGTCGGATGATGAAGGTGAGTCTAAGACCGATGCAATAGTTCCAGTAATTCCCCCCCATTGTTTTTGCTTTGCTTTCACTCTGTCTGTCCCTGTGTATCTATGAGCTGTAACTGTCTCTGTCTCTGTCTCTATATCTGTACATCAGTAGCTCTGTAGTTGTATCTTTGTAGCTCTGTATCTTTGTAGCTGTATCTTTATTTGCTCTTTGCCAACCGCGTGCTGCATTCTTTACTCTTACTTTTATTTGCGCTTTTGCTTTGCTTTCACTTAGTTGCATGTTGTCCGTGTACTTTTGCCTGTACTTTTTAGTTGCGTAATTCCTGCCTCGGGGCTAAGTTGTGGGCTTACACTCGCTGTGTTCCCATTCTATTTTGCGCTCTAAAACTGCTACTAAAAATGCGAGTACCCCCAGTCCCTGCTTAGCTGCTACTGCTTTTGCTTTTGCTTTTGTTGCTTTCTGCTTTTGCCGCCAGCGTTTTTCCACACCTTTCCCAAACAATCCCAATGCTTTTCCCCCATTAACCTCTTATCCATAAATAAGCTTTCCTTTACCACTTCCAATGCTAATTTATCCTGCGCCAGCCAGAAGCTTTAACTAGCTAATATTTGTGAGCTTTTAATTTTTTGGGAACCAATTTGTTTTGCTGCATTTTTTTTATCATTTTATTAAATAGAATTAATTGTAAAGCAATCAAACCACAAGAAAAAGAATAAGAAAGAAACCTTCCTGCCGTGCGCACACAAATACACAACACAACACACCCACACACACACCCACACACACACACACTAGAAAGTTACACCCACAAAAAATGCGTTGATAAATAAATAATTGAGAGACGTTGCCGGAAAGTAGGCAACGAGCTTCAAACTCTATTTTATGTTTTCATTCTATCAACAACAACAACCAAATGGAAATGGAAAACGGAATATAATCCATACAAAAAAATATATCCATGTAGTCTCTGTCTCGCTCTCTCCCTCTCTGCCTCTCTCTATCTCTGTAAAGCAATCAACTTTCTGTTTCTGTTTCTGTTTCCTTTTCATTTGTATTACTTTCATGGGTTTAAAAATGGTTTAAAAAAAATCTACAAGAAAATATTTACACACATTCCAACTCTGGCGTAGTTAATTTCATTTTCATCTTCGTTCGGACAACTGGGTGCTTGGTGTTTCCACTACTAAATGCCGCTGTAAACTTCGCACTAAAACCCCAATCAAAAAAGTACAAAAAACAAATAAAAATAAAGTTTAAAAAAACTCAAACTCAAAACTCAATCTGGGATCATAGCGCAATCGAAAACCTATTTGATTGAATTTAATTACCAAGCAAAATATAAAAATATTTGTTTTATATTTCTTCTTTTTCCACATACCAAAAAAAAAAACAATAAAAATATTCTCGTTGTGTATACCGTTCATTTTGGCTCTCTTTAAACAAACACCAACAAAAACACAATTATACAATTTTTTGTAAATGTAAAAAAAATGTAAAAAAAACATAAAAAAACGCACGATAAAAAAAAAAAACACAAACGCAGATGGGACTGTGGATGATACAGGGTATCATGGTGGCGCGGCAGGAAGGTCTACAACAGAAACAGAAACAACAACAATTAATGAAAAAACAACAACAACAACAACGACAGGAAACACAACAACAACAGCAAGCAATAAAGTAGCATTAGAAACAATAGAAAGACTTGGCAGTAGCAACAATTTAAGCCGTTTAACACCAACACCAACACCAACAGCAGGAAATACAACAACAACAACAACAGCAACAGTTACACCAACAACAACAACATCAACAACAAGACCAACAATCAATGCAAAATTCCAACTAAAACCGATACTAAAAGTGCACGAGGCCAGCAGCAGGCCCATTATTCAGGTGCAGCCAAAACGGCCCGAGGAGAGGCCAAAACTGAAATTGCAATTGCCAGCGGCGGATGTGGATGGGGATGGGAATGGAGGGGAGCAGCCTGTGCCCATTTTGCCAAAGAAAACAGCACCCAAGTCGCCGCAGAATGCCAATTATGTGCCCGTATACAACAATAAGCTGGTCAGCAGCGGCAACTACGAAAACATGGAATTTGGCAAGCCAAAACAGCAGAGCTCAGGCCAGCAAGAGGCGGAGGCAAAGGCACAGGCACAGGCACAGTCCAGTATGGCGATTAATGATCCCGAGGAGACACCCATGTTGATGCAGCTAAAGCTGTTTAAGGAGCAGCAGCAAGAGGCAGCCACACAAAAGCAGGAGCAGCACAGGGAGCAGGAGCAGGAGCTGCAGCAGGACGAGAACGATTTAACGCCAACGGCAGAAAGCAGGCCACCACTTGGACAGGCAAACGATGATGATGATGCAGCTGCAGCACGATTGAGCGACTCAATTCAGTCGGATGAGGATGCAGCAGAAGTGCCAGAGGATGATGCTGAGGATGAGAGCACCGCCTGTGAGGAGTACACAGATGATGATATTGACGAGGCCTTGGCGCAGGACGAGGAGGAGGAGCAGTCCTACCCCGACCTACCCACTGATAAGGAGCTGCAGCAGCTTTATGTCAATGAGCCCATTACGCCCACGGATCAGCAGTTCGACGAGAGCCACTACCTGCCCATGACGCCCAAGAAGGTGGAACTGGGCCAGCCGGGCACCCTCAGCCTGGTGGCCACGCACGACAGCTACATGGCGGAGGAGGAGAATCACTATGTGGAAATGACCAAGGGCATGCAGGACGAGGATGGCAGAAACAACTACGAGATCATGTGCATTGCCAGCTCCAGTTCGAGCAAAATAATCAAAGCGGAGCCCGTGTACATGGAGCTGGCGGGGGTCAAGGCTGCAGCGGCCGCAGCTGCCGAGGAGGCGCACTGCTCCTCGGGTCGCTCCACGCTGAAGAAAGGCAAGAAATGTGGCTCGGAGACGCTGAAGAAAAAGTCGAAGAAGCGGCAGGGCAAGGACATGCCGGACATACTCAAGCCAGCCAAGAGTGCGCTGGCTTTGGGCAGCGACAGCTCGGATGCGGATGATGAGAGCAGCCGGCAGCAGCTGGAGGCCAAGAAGCTGCGCTCCCGCTCACGTTTCAGCCTGTCGGATACGTTCAGACCGGCGTCCTACTACCTGGGCGCCTCCACGCCGCTGAACAACTACGCGGAGAGCTCGGACAGCGAGATACTGCCACCACCGCCCATACCAGACTCCCCGCCGCCCATGGAGGAGCTCAAGACGGAGGAGATCTTCTCCTCGGAGCACTACGACACGGTGAAGCGGCGGGACAGCAAGGTGAATCTGTCCTACGAGCAGCTGCCCAAGCTGCATGCCAGCAACACGTCCCTCAATCTGTCCAAGGTGGATCCCAGCACCACGCTCAAGTGCAGTCGCCTCTCGCTGCCCGATCACTTTGCCAAGGCGCGGGCCCAGCACTTGGCCACCAAAGGCACTGCCACGCCCACTGTGCTGCTGAAGCAACATCATGCACGGACGCTGAGCGACTCGAACTACAGCTGCCAGACGGACAACAGCTCGTCGCGCACCTCCTCGGACCTGGAGCTGTACCGCAAGCGCGGTCAGCAGGCACGCTGTCCCAGCAACAACTCCCTGCCGCTGCGGTACGTCGGGGACAGCAGCGAGAACGAGTCCTCCGTGGAGTTTAGGCAGAGGTCCGACTCGGAGCTGGATCGACAGCGCTCGCGGCGGCCACTCTCCCAGGAGTCCATCAGCGAGATTGAATCGCTGAGCGAACAGTTCGAGGAGACGCTCAGCAGCCACGAGCTGGACACGTACTTGAGTCACCTGCAGGGCAGGGATCTGCTGCCCTATCAGCACACGAGTCATGCCACGCCCACTAGCCACAGCCACAGCCACAGCCACAGCCACAGCCATGCCACGCCCACCAGCCAGCTGCTGAACGATGCAAATGCGGCGGCTGGTGCGGATATTCTAACGAATCTCATCAAGCCACCAAAGACATTCCGCAATGCGGACGATGGCGACGGGGAGCAGCACTTCTATGGCAACATTCACTTTCTCTCCTCCACGGACTCCATACAGCAGTTGGGCGAGGGTGGAGCGGCGGTGGCAGCAACACAAGCGGCTTACATGACGCCCCTCCACAGTCGGAACAACAGCAACATCTCCACGCAGTCCGCGCCTTACTACTACTCGGAGCTGCCGGCCACGTTGCCGCTGAACAATCAGCGGGAGATACACGCCCATGGCCAGAACATTGCGCACATACACAACCCCATCGATCGGCATCAGTTCAATGTGGATGCACTGGTGGACAAGGATCAGGCAATTGACAGCAAGAACCTCTATTGCGTGAAGGCGAACAACGAGAAGCTCAGCTACAGCAGCAACAAGAACCTGAAGGCGGGACAGGCGCAGCTGAAGCTGAACAACAGGCAGCTGCTTGAGTCGGAGGAGCAGCCAGAGAGCGGCAGTCCCAGTGGTAGTCAGAGCCATCAACTAAACCCTGAACATTCATTTATCACAACAACTACTAAAAACACAAATCTCGCGCGTAAAACGATTGGTGGTAGCCTCTTGGATGATGGCGTTAACATTCCTGGTGTGGGAGCAGCAGCTGGAAGTGCGAGAACTCCCTGCAATAATGGCAATCAACTCTCAGTTTTAGGTGGCGAACTGCTCTGGGAGGAGGACACACTCTGGCGCGAGAGTCTGCGCCGCGTCTCGCAGCGTCATGCGCGCTCCTTGGATGATCTCGATAGGATCGCACCCACCGGTCCCATGTGCAGCACGCCCAAGTCCAAGCTGAGTCGCGAGGTGACTTATGTGAACGATAGCCAGAAGCCACAGCAGAGGCAGCAGCAGCAGCAGCAGCAGCAACACTCCGCCAGCGATGAGCATGATGTCTACGTGCAGCTGACGCAGGCCACGCAGGAGCACAACGATTCGGATGTGTACGAGGTGCTGCGCGAGGACACAGCCTCGAATTTGTCACACAAATCGAATGAGCTGGATCGCGAAACCATACGACAGTGGGATGCCATGTCCAGCGGGCTAATGAAAACCAGCCACAATGTGGAGAGTGCAGCAGCAGCCACACCCAAGGCCAGTCTGCCGCTGACCAGCAGCGTGCGCTCCATCATACAGCAGCTGAATGGCAGTGGCAGCGCCACAGACGATGCCAATGCCAATCCCATTGAGAGTTTGCCCAAGTCGAGAAACAACAACAATGGAGGCTGAGGGAGCCGAGTTTCCGCCTGCGCCCAAAAATATGCCACACTTTTGCAGTTTTCACTCTGTTTGCCTCTGCCTGGCCTGCTCATCATGTTCCGTACTGTCTGTTGTTGTTTGCTTTTATATTTAGAACTAGTTTTAGACCAGCAGAAGGGAAGCCAGCACACAGAGAGAGCGAAAAATATTTCTTTGTTTGCTTAACATTTTCGTTGTTTGTTTGCACTTGTTGTTGTTGTTGTTGTTCTACTCATTATTGTTGTGTTGTTTTGTTTGATTAATCAACTGGTAAGCAAATTTTCCAATTTTATTAAGTATTTTTTAGTCCTCACTAAGTTATGGCAAAAAAAGAAACGCTTGTAAATAGAAATCAGTCACAGAAATCGCCAGAGCACACATCACACATTTACACCACTTGCACACACGCTGTAAAGTTACACACACACACACACATATATGTATTATATTTAGCATTATTTTATGGGGCAGTTAAAGCAATTATCAATTAGCATTTAGCAAATGGCAGCAGCAGCAGCAGGCTACGGCTATAGCCCCACAGTTACCGCTTGGCTTCTAGCTTAGAATTTACTTTAATTATCTTACAAAAGTGATGATAAAACCACCAGGAATACTCTACACTAAATCACATATTTATATCTCAAATCCAACTGCTGGAAATGCCTTTCCGTTTACCATTTATCGTTGCTTTTTCCCTTAAATTTCGCGCACGCATTGTAACTAATTTGAAGCGCCTCTCCCTTATCCCCCCCCCCAGCAGCCATCTACCATATTTATTTAATGATTTCCAAACCAACTTGCAGCCTCGATTTCGGTGCGCAATGTGAACAATTTGCCCGTGGGCAATCTGACGGTGAAGCCGGAGCCCAGCGATGGCCAGCAGGAGTCCGCCTTTGCGCCGTACTATGGCGAAACGAAATACGCAAAGGCCACAGTGCTAACGGATCGAGGACTCTATGCTGGAGCGGGTCCATCCTCATCCACGCCGCAGCAGCATCCGCAGCAGCAGCAATTCCGGATGCGACGTGCTGGCAGTCGAGCGGAAATCGATATGCTGGAGCGTGAGACGAGCAGCCAGATTAGGGTAAGTTTTTGAACATCGGAAAAGCGACGGGGAATGTGCGGGTTGCACCCTGCCAAGTACTCACCATTTAGCACCCACAGAACTTGGATGTGTCCGCTGGGGATCTGTTGAGTCGCACCCACGAGGAGCTGGTGCTGCTGCTCATACAGCTGCGACGCCAGAGCAGCCAGACAGCCCGTGCCATTGAGCAATGCTGCAGCGATATCCACGATGTCCAGGTGGCTACCCAGAATGATTTACTTCTCTCTGTCTCTTGGTGGGGGTTCTGTGTGTTCTGACTAATTGCCTAATTGGTGCTGGTTGCCGTGTGACTAAACCTTAAACTAAACTTAATCCTCTGCCACTTTGGACGCCACTAACTTCCCTTTTGCCTCCCCACAGAATCGCCTGCGTGGCGCCGAAGGTTTGACGCGTGCCGAGAGCATCCAGCGGCTGGATTACTTGAAGCAGCATCTGCTGGACCTGGAGCGGCAGTACGAGAAGAGCAAGCCGCTGGTCAATCTGGTGGACAATATGGTCAAGCTGGGCTCGCTCTATCGCAACGATGCCAATGGGCGCGCCCAACCGGCGACGCTGGATCGCCTGGAGTTCAATCAGCGCATGCAGGAGCGACAGATGCTGCAGGAGGAGCAGAAGCAATGGGAGCGACTCAGTCCCAATCAAGCGGAGTTGCAGGTGCGTGGAGCACGCCTTTTGTTTATGGAATTTTCCCACTAAAATCTCCCACCTGCAGGCCAAAGTGCGCGAGCTTTACCAACTCGATCAGCTGCTGCAGGAGGAGTCGGGCATTTTGCAGAGCTTGCAGCGAGACAAGGAGGATCTGGAGCGTGCGCTGGGCGGTCTGCGGGCGCGCATACACGACAGCAATGCCACGCCCATGGCGCTGGAGGCGGCCAAGAAGCAGCAGCACATCCTCGAGCGTGAGCTGTCGCGTGTCCATCAGCTGCTGGCCGAGAACTCAAAGGTAGCCAAGGTGCCTAGTAGAAGTTTTTTGTGTTGTCCGCCTTGAGCCTTCCATGTCGCATGTTCGCTTTTGTAACTAATGAACAAAAAAATCATCTAACAAAGAAAACTAATCGTAAGCCAAGGAGTTGCTCGTGGAGTTCCAAAAGACTTCTACCCCAAGCCGCCTCTCATCTGCATGTGCCACAGCTTAAGCTCCCTAGAACATAGATTAATCCTCCTTTTATCTTGCAGAAACTGGAGCAAACGGTGGCTGGCAATGCGCGCCTCGAGCAGGAGCTGCTGCTGCTGCGCCAGAAGGTGCAGGCCACGCGTGCCAGCAGCAGCAACGGGCTGGCCAATGGCTTGGATGCCCATGTGAATGGCGGCGATCAGACCGCGGTGGTGCTGCAGTCCGAGCTGGAGCGTGTGCAGTCGCTGGTGGGCGATATGCAGCGACAGCGCCATGAACTCAGCTCCGCTGTGCGGCAACTAACGGAGAACTCGACGCGGTTGTACCAGGAAATTGGCAACAAGGAAATGACAGCCGTCAATGGCAGCAGCAGCAGCGGTGGCGGCGGCTCCACCAATGGCAGCCTCAAGAAGCGCAGCAATTCGACCAGCTGGACGGAGACCGATCTGGATGCCAATATGCAGTGGAACGGCAGTCGCCAGAATCTCAACGACTCCACCTTGAATCTCTCCACGCCGCTCTACGTGGACACCAACAGCGCGGCCAAGCTGAGCGATTACAATCGCTACAACGGCAGCAGCAGCGATGCCCTCGAAATGAGCGGCGTGGACAGCGATGGCTTTCTGGACAGCAATCCCTTTGCCAATCTGAGCAATCTCGAGAAGCAGGAGATCAAAACGGTGCGCATTGTGAAGCGGGAGTCGGAGCGCAGGCATCGCGACCGCAGCGAGCGTGGCCTGAGCAGCTCCATACAGAATCTGGATCAAGTGCTGGAGGAGGAGCAGTACGCACAGCAGCAGCAGCAGCTGGCACAGCAGCAGCTGTATGGCCATGGCCTGGAGGAGCAGCTGACCAACGGCCATCACAGCCGCTCCAAGTCGCTGCCAAGGAACTACAGCGAGCCACCAAAGCCGCGCAACAGTCGCCACATGAATGGGGGAGCGACGGGTAAGCAGAATGGACACCACTACAATGGCAGCTACGACTACGACAGGAACAGCAACTACGAGCATCAGCCGCCGCCACCGCCAGCACCGTCAGCAGTGCCAGTGCCACAGAGCAATGGACATCATCATCATCAGCATCGAGAGCAGCATCAGCGGGATCAGCGGGAGCACCTGAATCCCCTGGCCAATGCGTACTTTGCCAAGCAGCTGCAGCAGCAGGCAAATCCCTCGCGGGACAGCGCGCGTGTGGCGCTACGCACCAAGACCGACTCCTTGCAGAGCCTCAACAAGAGCTTGACAGACATCAGTCCGGAGCCAGTGTTCCAGAGCGTGGCTGCGCGGCAGATCATCAATGAAATGTCCGCTGGTTCGGCATCGGAGGACACCGAGAAGATTGTGGAGAAGGTGCCGCCGCCGCACAAGCATCGACGGGCAGTGCCACGCGAGAAGCGGCGCCACTACACGGCGCCCAACAATGTCAACCAGAAGGCCATGGAGAAGGTGCAGGCAGAGAATGATATGAATCGGAATGTAAGTGGCAAAAGCTTTATGAAAAATCTCAGCTAACTCCTTACTCCTTTCCCTGTAGAACACAAACTGGCGTGCACGCGATGATCTGGACATGGAGGTGGCCCTGCGGCCGCGCATGAATGCGCCCGATGTGGTGCGTTCGGCACTGGGACAGGGCGAGAAGATCTCTGAGAATACCATTGATAACTTGCTGCTGGCGCCCAACAAAATAGTCATACCCGAGCGTTACATACCAGAAACAGTGAGTGCTAATTGTAGTTGGATAACTGCAGGACAATTCCTGACTTGTTTTATGTTTGTCTCCGCACAGACGCCCGAACTATCGCCCGAGGAGAAGAAGCGTCGCCAGGAGAAGGTCGAGTCCATTAAGAAAATGCTGTCCGAGGCGCCACTAAGCAGCAATGTGAGTGCACGCAGCAATTAGACATTGAATGGTTTACTTTATGTAATTATTTATTTTATTTTTATAGGAAAACGAGAGCCTGCCGCCTAGCAAAATCACAGCCGAAAAGAAGCAGCGCGAGCATCTGCTGCAGCTCAATCAGATCTTGGCGCAGCAAGTGATGCAAGTCAGCAAGATTGTGGCCGGTAAGTGTAGCACTCAGAACTACCAATCGCGTATTAACTTTTGCATTAAGTTCCAATTGATTTCCATAAGAAAATCCCTGCCCCAATTGAAATGTTAATGCAATGCCTTGCAAGTTGAGTTTCTGTTCAATGTTTTTGTTCTTACTAATACGCTCAACGAAATCCAACCCATAGAACTATGTATTATGTATGAATTTATGTATATATAACTCAGCGTTCATTCAGTCAGTGATTCAGCCCCTATCCCCACTCAAACTCTCTGTCGAATCTCTATGCTCTTCTAATCTATATCTATATATATATCTATCTTTCAACTCTTTCTGATTTTCTAGATGATTAATGATAATAAATATCATTTGCCCCCCATTCTAAATAAGATAACTAAGATCTTTCTCCCTCCATTCACCATTGCGAGCTCATCAGCGACGTTCGACATTCTCATTACCCTTTCACTTACAAAACATAGACACTGTAACCCACCCACACACACACGCACACTTGCAGCAGTCAATCATACAAATCAGAACACAAAGATGTGGCTGGCCCAAAGGTGAATTTACTTACGCTGTCCGCTGTGGGGCGCACCAATAACATATTCACCACGCTTAGCCACCCCTGTGGTGAGTCTTGTAAGTAAATTCAGCTTGTTGTGGCTCACATTGCCCGCCCCCTTCATGCATACATACATACATACATTCGTACATACATAGCACCTGTCCAGTTGATGTATTAAATGAATCATAAATTAAGTAACAATCGCTGCAAGTTCCCTGAACTACGCGAAAGGTGTGCCCAGAGTCGCGTGCCCGTACCACATATCAAGCAAGCTGAAGACTTTTAGGAACTTGCTTTTATTCAACTGTTTATTTATTTATGTATATATTATTTTATAATTTTCTTTCATTTTTTATAACCCTTATTTGTATTTGTTTTTCGCATTCTTCTAGGCAATCCCACTAGTCACAACTAATTAACCAGTAGCCAGTCAGTCAGTCGTGTTGTTTATGTTCACATTTTTGTGTTTTTAAAATTGCATTTATTCAAGCATTTATTTTGTTCGAGACGCTACACACCACGTACCATATGTTGTTCACCCGGTTCGCGTTATCAAAACACTCAAAACAGCAAACACACTCCGTACATACTTACATATATAAATATGCAAACAAAGAACGGTACACTTAAGTAACAACAACAACAACAGCAACAAGAACACACCACAGCCACAGCCACAAACGGTTGAGATTTACAGCATGCAAAACTCTCACTCCAAACGTAAACGCTCTCTCTGTCACTCAATTCACAAACAACAAAAATACTAAAAAAATACAACAACAACAACAACAACCGACAACAAGAATAAACAGCAACAAAGCAATAGCAACAAGAACAAGTACAACAACAACAAAAAGAACAACTACAACAAGCACAAAGAACAACAGTTAAAAGAAAAAATACGAATTGAATGCGTAAGTCAAGGTTTGTACACATTTAACATATTCAATGATAATTCATGAAACACTCGTAAGATACTTGTAAAAAACGAGTGTATGTCCTTTATGTAGCTTCCTTGCCATGCCCAACCCCAATAATAATCACGCCAAAAACTGTGCCTAGTTCGTTAGACTCAACATTGGCCAAACTAATTCGCTTGCACGCCATAACTATAATTATCTACATATACATATAACCATATAATATAATTTATTAATAATGTATAATCTAAAATTGCACCCAAATCTAACCTGACACGTTACACCACGCAAACGCAAAGAAAAACCAACCAAAAAACACTCAAAAACCACACACTAGAAACACACTCTATAGAGAGCACGAAAATGCAAGTCTATTGGAATTTAGGGATAAAACGAAACAAATTATGATAGGAAACAAAAACAAGAAATAAATATTCAGCTTCAAGAGATAAAATATATAAAATTCCCTGATTGATTGAGGCTAAAGTAAAACATTTTTAAAGATAAAAATCATACAAAACGGAACAGTATTTTGCATATTTTTGTCAGCTAAATTTTAACTATTGTGACAAAGAAATTTTACAGGGAAATAATTCAGTTTGTTCAGCTAAGAAAGCCATAAATCAAAATATTAAAAATTCGTTAGACACTCCAAAATATTATTGTCTTTACCAGTTCAAGAAATATTTATTCCAGAGATGTTTACCAGAGTTGTTTTTGCCAAACTTTTTAACTCGCAAAATGTTCAAGCCAATTGCTTAGTTTGTAAACAAAATTTGCTGCACTGCCTAAAATGCGTTTAAAGTTGTCGAAAAAGAGTCAAAAGAGCGCTAAAACGCTTTGCCATATGAGTAAGTATATGCCCAAAATGCACAAGGAGCAGCTGCAGGACAGATACCCAACACAACAGACACACAAACACCTTTACAAAAAACCCAAACCAACACAAACACACACAAAAAACGATGCCGGCTAGAACTGGTTATCGGTGTACTCTCTTTTTTCCTATGCCTCTACCTACAATATACTCGAAAACTTTTACAGCACGCTTGGGATGAAGGTGTTTTTTGCCTATGTGCGGGTGAAATGGGAGTCTGGAGCGTAGTGGAACTAACTCTTTGATTTCTTGTCAACCCACAGAGAAAGCCATGTCAAAGGCGGCCAACCGAACGAGTCAGGGCAGCGACGAGGAGCGAGGATCGGATTCACCGACCGATTCACTGCCGCTGTACCAGCAACGGGACAACTTCTACAGCTAAACGACTAACGAAGCGACAGCAACTAACTAACTAAACTCCGTTTAGCGAATGGAAATACTCGTATAATAATCAAGCACAATATGCGCTGCATTTATCTTCAGAATCAAACTAGGACAAATTTGCTAACAATTTTTAAATGGAAAATCGTATCAATTCTTAATGTGACTGAGTTACGTATATACATCATCCTATATCGGGAATATATATCTGTTGAAGAGAGACTTTATTAAAGGAAAAAACAAATCGAACAAGTCAGTAGATTCTGCGCGAAAAATAAACGAATTTTTGGGTGAGCGGCAGTAAGCGATTGTTAATGCATATTATTATGATATATAGATACAGAAACAGATACAAGATACAGATACAAGATACAGATATATATTATATATACAACATATACAATATGTAAATCAAAGATTCAACATATCAATGTAAGCGTGTTGCAAACGTCATTCAAACGATATCAATTATAAAACACACAATTAGCGGTCGTTTCTTGAACTGTAGGAAAAAAGGGTTTATGTAATTATGTATGCTACAAACATACATACATATGTACATATGTACATTTATGTATGCATCAGCGTTGAGGAGTCGAATCAAACACGTTCCTGTGCAGGCTTACAAACTAGAGACAGAGAGAGAGAGAGAGAGTTGTGTGTTGGGCAGATGGTCAAAACTTATTCATGGCAACTAAAAACAATAACTTCAAAGACTTTTTGTAACGGACTTTTCAACGGGTAGCGCATTTCTCTCAAAAATCAAAAGAAAAACCAACCAAAACAGTAACAACAATTGAACAATTTTTGGAGCCAATATTAATGCATTTGATAAAATACAACTTTTTAAGATCAGCAGGGCACAGAGCATAGAGTCCCACACATCAGAACTCAAACAGCATCATTCCCATGGCGACAGAAAGAAAAACACAAAGAGAGAGTCACAGAGAGAGAGAGAGAGAGAGAGAGAGGAGTAACGGGTTTCCCCCTCCGCCAGCAGAACGCACAGCGCACTCAAAGCACACTTCAGACCTTTGCAAAAATGTTATTTTCCAAAACGTACCTACCTATCGCAATTACTTATTAATAATGGGAAATAATATTTACACATGAATAAATGAAAGGCAACAACGCAAACGAAATATAATTAAATTGTATTTAAACGAGAAAAATGAAAATGAAATATGAAAAAAGCAAAACGCTGAACTACGTACGACATGCATATATTAATTTTAAATGAAAGATACATATTTAAACAGGCATAATGCTGCACTATACACATAATTATTTAAATGTAGGTCAATTAGCCAGGCAATTAAAGTGAAAAGACAGAGAGAGAGAGAGAGAGAGAGCATAGATCATGCTGGATGGAATGTTTTAACACAAAAAACAAATGCAAGTCAATCGATATGGATAATGGTTAATGGATATAATTATACTCGCATGCAAGCCGCTGGTTGAATTTAATGTCTATATAACTTTCAAAGTTATTGAGTGTCGCATTAACTATTCGCAATTAAACATAAAGACATTATATGCATGAATAAACGTTTCAAATTGTATGCGTCCTAATCCCACAAGAACAACAACGATAAATTGTTAATAGAAACATAAAATAAAATATATATATTAAAAACCTAATGTATCCACGCAAAAAATTGTACAAAAAGTATATTTTAAGTTGTTAGCTTTTAGTTGTTATCGCAATGATTATGTTTATCTAATTGCTATGCTATGGTTTAAGGTTATCTTTTAACTTTAAGTTTAAGTTCCCTTCGCGGTGCTAAATGGAATGTGTATATGTACATTATTTGCTCTCAAGTTATTCTACTAAGTTCGCGCACACACATTTAGGCAGTGTCCCAAACCCAATCCAATATTGTATGTAGATTGTCGTCAGGCTTTTACAATTATTGCAATTTGCACGCATACTCCCCTAGATACTCGAATACCGAAGCATAACAACAACCACAACAACAAATATTTATTGCATATACATAAAATATACATATAAATATACATACATATACATATACATATATATAATATAAATAAATATACAAATACATATACAAATTGTACGTCATAATATGATAAGAGTTGAAGACGATAAAACTGCGAACGAACCGAGAAAGAGCGAGAGCGAGAGCGAGAACGAGAAATGTTATCAATAAAGATTATAGTTGAAAATTCAAATTACTGCCCAAGTGGGATCTCTCTTTATTGTCTGGTGGTTACAGCGCGAAGGTTGGACGGAAGAGGAACTGCGGACTGTCGCAATTGCCGGCAGCATTATTCAAGATCAATGTTAAGGGGGTGGTGCCTACAAGTGCCTGCCATGAATCACAATGAACCCCGGCACGCTGACAGCTAACATACAGCACTTGGCTGCTGCTTT
Source organism: Drosophila subobscura (assembly GCF_008121235.1). NCBI lineage: Eukaryota > Metazoa > Arthropoda > Insecta > Diptera > Drosophilidae > Drosophila > Drosophila subobscura. The sequence continues at coordinate 20,848,406 of NC_048533.1, read as the reverse complement.
GTGGGTGTTTCAATGTGGAGCATTCGAGATGGCTTTCTAAAAGCGATCTCTGCTCTTATCACATTAACATAATCGTGACTCGCCCACAACAAAAGTGTTTCAGCGATCTAAAAATGAATATATAAATATTCAAGCAGATATTCCTATACCCAAAAGTCATTCATCTGTGGGATTTTCACACTCTCAACTCGACTGCTGTTTTAATTGATCAACCACAAAATGAACAGCGAATTAGCCGCCTGGCAAATGGCAATTAAAGTGCGTTTTGTGTGGCTGTTTTTGCAGGGCAGCTGGCTGGGTCACTACCATTGCAGTTAAGCTAATTACAATAAGCTCAAAGACTACTTTATATATGTGTACCTCTCACATGTTTATCGAGTTATCAACCTGAAACCTGAATTAACATGAACCAATCAGGTTTATGGCGTCGCACACTGATGATGATGCGCATAAAAAAACAACTCAAAATCTGAGTGACTAAGGGAGCAAATATATAGTTGAAAAAATATATAATAAAAAACCCCGACATGCGACATTGTCTCGACATTATTTGTGCGGAAAGAAGTGAGTTGCCCGCGAGCTTTAGTCGACTTTGTGCGTCTAAAGAGTGCGGTTCGAAGGTACAAAACTCGAACGAGTGCCAAGTGCTATGTTTGCCCCCCTGCCAGCATGTGTAAGTAGAACGTTTCTCCCTGCGGCCTGACCGTAAATTCAAACCCAATCCCTTACCATATTTCACACAGTTGGCGCTGCTGGCCGTGATAAGCCAGCGGGTGAAGCTGCTCCAGGCCGCTCCAGCACCGTTTCCAGCAATTGAGAATGCGTCAGTATCAGCAGCCATTGGTCGCACATCCATTGCAGTGGGTATCATCTTTCCTCTGCTCCCATTTCAGTGCCTTCACCAGTCAAGATTTATTAGCCGAAGAGTCGGCAGTCGTGGCCTGGCCGCAAGAGGCGGCGCCGCCTGGCCTGAGCCATGTCCAGCACAAGCGTCACCGGCGACATCACGGGGATAGCAGTAACCATGGAAACCATCATCACAAGCGGCACTGGGATCATCATTTCCCCGGTGGCTCGAGCTGCCACCATGGCAGCCATGAGGGCTACGGTCCGGACTTTGGTCACCATCACGGACATGGCTTCGATCCGTATCCGAATGGCTTTGGACAGTTTCCGGGCTTTGGTCCGCCCGGACATGATATACAGCAGCGGCCCTTTAAGGCGGAACTGGAGCCATTTAGGGGTGAGGTTTGGGTTTGAGTTTGTGTTAACAGTCACTTGATTGTCGCTGCATTTCAGACAACAATGGAGGAGCGCGGCCACGCAACAGCAGTGTAGCTCCCCCCACAGCAGCCTCCACAACCACTTTGGCACCTCCACCCGTCAGCAGCAGCACCACAGAAGACAGCACCTTGGCCATTGACATACGAATTGGATAGCTTTACACCTAAGACCTCATTCTGTTTTATTCATTCATTTGCCTGGCATTAAAGCTGCTAAACTTAACCACAAGTTATCTATCCATTACCATTACCATTAGCTTGCAGCCTGATGCACTCTTGCATGCCCCAAAGAGCACTTAAAGGGATCGTTTGACAGCCCCGTCCAGATATATGGTAATTCTAGAGCATAAATAACAAAGCAAGGGGATTGGTTGTGTGGGGGTAGAGAGGTCTTAAAATAAAATGCGAATGCAAAACAATCAGAAAGAAAGTCGCCAAAACGAAACGAAACGAAAACAAACAAGTTAAACCCAATCCAATCTGATCTTGAAATGAGAGCAGCACAAAACCGTGTTGCCAGTGTCATTTCAGTGCCGTTCCTCTAACCCACACCACGCTGTCGTTCCCGTCGTTCCTCTTACCCACACTGCCTGCCGTTCCCGTCGTTCCTCTTACCCGCACTGCTCTGCTCCCGTTCCCGAGTCGCGCCTCTCACGCACCTTACGCAGGAACAAAGAACCGGACTACGAGTCGAACGTGGACACCCACTATAAAAGCAGAGCTGGGCGAGAGTTTGTCTGTCATTTGACGCCAAACGATCGTCGCACGAAGAACACAGAACGCACAATCGTTGTCCAGAGTCGCGTTTGGATATCATTGTGAAATGGGTAAGCCTGCCGTGCATACAGAGTGGGGAATCGAACGGTGAACGAACTTGAGTGGCGGCAGCATTATGGACACACAACCTTAGTGGCTCCATAAAACGAAACAGAAAGAGGGAGCAGTGGGAACGACGGACTGTCGACATGCCCACAATTAAATATGCAAGTCGCGTTGATCTCGAAAAACAAGTCGCAACTGTGGGATCTTCGAGTAACTTTAAGTTCTTTGTTCCTAGTGCATCATCATGGAATATTACTACCGCTGCTGGGTGTGCTCTGTGTCTGGTCTGGTGTGATCTTAGCCAGTGAACAGCAACCCGCACGCATTGTCTGCTACTTCAGCAACTGGGCTGTGTACCGTCCAGGCATTGGACGCTATGGCCTGGAGGATGTGCCCGCCGATCTCTGCACGCATCTCATTTACTCCTTCATTGGCGTGGAGGACAAAAGCTGGGATGTGCTGGTAATCGATCCCGAGTTGGATGTGGAGCAGGAGGGCTTCAGCAAGTTCACGCAGCTGAAGCAGTCGCATCCCAAGCTGAAGCTGCAGATAGCCGTCGGCGGCTGGGCCGAGGGTGGCTCCAAGTACTCGAAAATGGTGGCCGTGCGGGAGCATCGACAAAGCTTTATACGCAGCATCGTTCAGTTTATGCGGCAGTACAACTTTGATGGCTTCGACCTGGACTGGGAGTACCCAGGCGCCAACGATCGCGGTGGCAGCTTTGGCGACAAGGACAAGTTCTTGTACTTTGTGCAGGAGCTGCGACGCGCTTTCGATCGGGAGGGGCGCGGCTGGGAGATTACCATGGCAGTGCCAGTGGCCAAGTTCAGGCTGCAGGAGGGCTACCACGTGCCGGAGTTGTGCGAGTAAGTTGAGAGAAAGGTGAATTTACTTACACGGCCGCTCTCGCACGGCTCTCTCTGGAAGCCAAGCGCTAGAAAGAGATAGCAGTCTGCGCTTGCGGTGGTGGTTTTTGGCTTTTCACCTTAGAAGTAAATTCTCCTTTCTTTGGAGATTGATGCTTGAGCTGCGTGTAACTGTTTTTCCCCCCGCAGCTTATTGGATGCCATTCATGCCATGACCTATGATCTGCGCGGCAATTGGGCTGGCTTTGCCGACACACACAGTCCGCTGTACAGGCGCAAGCATGATCAGTACGCCTACGAGCGCCTCAATGTGGTGAGTAAACACAGCTGCAGCAGCAGTGTGTCTGCGTGCCAAACTAATTTGCATCTCAACTCAAGAATGACGGCCTCGCACTGTGGGAGGAGATGGGCTGCCCGGCGAACAAGCTGGTTGTCGGCATACCGTTCTACGGACGCACCTTTACGCTGAGCAACTCCAACAAGAACTACAACATGGGCACGTACATCAACAAGGAGGCGGGTGGCGGTGCACCGGGACCCTACACGAATGCCAGCGGCTTTCTGGCCTACTACGAGATATGCACGGAGGTGATGGACAAGTCGCAGGGCTGGACCGTGGAGTGGGATGAGGCGGGCATGGTGCCTTACACGTACAAGGACACGCAGTGGGTGGGCTACGAGAACGAGGCCTCGGTCCAGATCAAAATGGATTTCATCAAGCAGCGGGGCTATGCGGGCGCCATGACCTGGGCCATCGACATGGACGATTTCCATGGACTCTGCGGCCGCAAGAACGGCCTCATGCAAATCCTCTACGACAACATGCGGAGCTATCGGGTGCCGGAGCCCACACGGGAGACGACGCCGAGGGTAAGTCGAGTGCCAAATCGAGCGCGAAAGCAAATGAAATTTTCATTTTTTTCCTTCTGTTTTCTCTTGCATTTACAGCCAGAGTGGGCGAAGCCGCCCGCCACTTCACCGAATCCGGACGAGGGCCCCATAGTGCAGAGTGAGACAACGTCGACGACGACGCGGAAACCGAAACCGAAGCCAAAACCAACTTCAGCGGCAGTCAGCACAACGTCAGCGCCGGCACTGGCGCCAGCACTGACCAGCACCACAAAGAAGACAACCACAAAGGTGAGCCAGGAGGGTGTGGCAGGCGGGGGGCAGACATTTTTTACACATTCCAAAATGCCAACAGAAACCCAAGAAGCCCAAGAAGACAACCAGCACGACCAGCACCACAACAACGTCTGCGCCGGAGAAGGCAACGGAGGAGCCGGAAATAATTGTCGATCCAGAGCAGAAGCCAGGGGAGCCGCTGTTCGATCCCAGCGAAATTGATTGCACCAATCGCGATTTTGTGCCGCATCCAAACTGTCGAAAGGTTCGAGATTCAACCATAAAAAAGGCAGCATAAAATAATTTCATATTTTTCCTAGTACTTCCGCTGCGTGCATGGCAAACCCGTGGAGTTTGAGTGCAAGGAGGGCACGGCATTCCACACGGTACTCAATGTCTGCGATTGGATCGAGAACAGCGATCGGTATTACTGCACACGAATCAAGCAAAAGCAGCGGGGCAATGAGGCCCACTAGCAGCTAATCTTTTACTAAATTATTTGCAAGACTCTAGCATAAGTTCGAGCATAAGTCCAAGACTATTTTTAATTTAATCTACGATTAGTTGTAGGGCCATAAAGTGCGTCAAAGAGATTACTGCACGAGACGAAACACATAAAAATAAAAATGAAATATATGATTTTTGAATCAAATAAATAAGGAACTTAATGGTGCGTTCAATAAAAGTGTGAGACATCCACAGAGCCTTGGGGTCTTGCATAATCTGACGTTCCGTACCATGCCATAATTTGAACGAGAATTTGCCATTTCTAATTACGCCAATAAACGCGCAATGACTGAAGACATTTTGCACTTTTGTCGAGTCGTCAGCAGCGTGGCCAGCCTTGGACAACACACAGCGCGGCACAGCTGCTTGGGCAATCAACCAAAACCATAACCATACCGAGCGAACGAGCAATGATAAATAATGCTGCACGAAATGCTGCATTTTTGATCCTTAACATTTGATTTCTATAAACTCAATTCATGCTTGGAGATCATGGGAGAGCGGGAGAGAGAGGAATTTAATTTAAACATTTGTGACAAGGAACAAATCGCTCTGGCTCTGCCCCAAAATGCTGCCTCAGGCTGCCTAGAATCACGAATTTTGTCTCAATTTTAGTTGCTCTGAGTAATGGTCGAACGCGGAATGAGCACCGCATTGTCTATAATTAAACATGCCTCCAAAAACCAGCAGCAGCTAATGCTTAAACCTTTTTTTAAATATTAAATTAAAGATGGAAGGGATTTGCTTCGATGCTGGAACGCTTCCTTATGGTATTTAAGGTCCCCTTTATCTACCTTTAGCCTTGGGCTTATGCTAAGCCCCGCAAATCATTCACCGGGCCATCGCGAAAGAGAGCGCCACCCGGCGTGAAATGATGAAAGAAAATAGATCACTGAAAACTGAAAAGAGATCACAGACCACAGGCCAGAGAAAATCTCACTCGCTCGCTCACTCGTTCAGAGTGTGGTGTGCGGCTGTGCTTTTGACAAAATTGTTGGTGCTACAAAAATATCAAAATCGAATAATTTTCGCGGTCACAAGGTAAATTCATGGTACATGCATGTTGAGTTACGAATTGGTTTTGGACCGGGAGAGATCGTCTCGTATACTCGTGTACGGCACAAGGCACAGCCACAGCGCACAGCACAGTGAAATTTCCTCTGCTACTTTTCAGAAATTTCAAATATCAAAATAGATGTTGTTGGGTTGTGTGTTGGGTTCTTGTGGGCCCAATATCGAGGTGGCCTGGCCCGTTCAACAAACGACACGCACACGACGTGCACAGACGACGACGACTACGACGACGACGACCCACCGGGGCCAGAAATAAGCAAAAAACTATTTAGCTAACAATCGTCGAAAGGGACACTAAGGATTACCCAGCCGATGATTGTTGGTTAAAATTTGGCTAAACGGCAGCGCGAATAAAATATTCAATAAATACAATAAATCGAACCGCAAAAGTGAAAGAGATAAAAATTAAAATTTAATAACGAAAAAAGTGCACTAAAACTGTGACACAAATTTTGTGCGAGCCTAATTAAACGTCTATAGAGAATCCTATATATAAACAGCACCAGATTCCCCCACACATAACCCACACATACCCCTATAGATAGCCATAGGAACTGGCCGAACTATTGGCTCTCTGGTCACTGGTCTCAAATAATCTTTGGTTTTTGAATTCTTCACTCTTTCATTTAGTGCATTTAAACGAGCGCATATATAAGGCGGATGCATATATGTGCAGAATACGAGCGAGCAGTGTTAATTTCTAATTTTTCCTAATTGTTCATAATTACGGGAAAGTTGCGTAGAAAAAAAAGGAGAATTTATGACGTGGCTAAAGTTCTAACCGCGCTGGAAACTCGAGGATAAAGATTGTTGCATACAATTATTATGGGACGGTTAACAATTTGGTTCCTGCTGGGACTAACGTTATTCGCCGTCTCCGATCATGGTGAGTACACCCTCCACTCCCTCCACTTCCGGTCTTACCCACCCCTGCCCTGCCCTGCACCCACTTATATAAGGCGAAGGGCAGCCCAGCAGCGCTTAAAGTTTTCTTTTTCTGACAGAAATTTCACGCAGCCCCAAGCCCCAAGCCCCAAGCATTATGCAATTTTAACACAAAAAGCCAAGAAAAACAAGAACAAAAATGTGAAAAAAATATGTATGAATATTGTACAATACTTATTCATTTCAACAAATATTTGTGCGAGTTTGTGTGTGTGTGTGTGTTTGTGTGTGTGTCTGCAAACGTCAGCGCGGACGACAATCGAACATTTTCTATAGCCTTCGTACACTTGACTTGGCCGGCCAACCCAATCCCAACCCAACCGAACCGAACCACTAGTGGCAGGAGCACAGAGACACAGATACACAGATACAAATACACTCTAGCATTTAGCTGAATTTTGCTTCTACTTTTTGTTGAGAACTGATTTGTTCGCTTGGTCGCTCTTCGTTGTCATCGTTTGTAATATTTATAAATTTAGAATTTCTAAGTTATTTTATGTGCGCTCAGCTCTGCTCTGAGCACATATCTATCCGCTCATATATACATCTATCTCTCCGTTCGTGTGCGTTAGCAATGTCTCTGTATATTTTGTTTGGTTTGCTCAGGTTTTCGGTGCAAAAAACCACAGAAAAGAAATGGTTTAAATGGCGCAAATGCTTCATGGGAATGGGTTAGGGTTTGGGCTGAGCCGGAATAGATTGCAGCAACATAAACACAATGTGCAGGCAGGCCGAGCCAAACATTTGTATAAATAATTCTATCAATGCGGATAGCAATGAATGCGAAATTGCTCAAATATCTTCTCTTCCCACACGCTATTTATCAGAGCAACTATCCGCTGACAGAAATATGGCCCATCCCATTGAAAATGTATTCAAAAAGTCTTTGGCCAATTGTACTTTGATTGGGCAATGATTAATGTGGGAGTCTAGAGGCTTCCATGGAGCTGTTTTCCGCTGGGACATGTCCTAATTGTCAGCCAATGGCAAAAGTAATTAGCAATTCGACCTTATGACGCGGCCTGTCACTACGCAGACGTGACCTTCCCTCCATTACTGAAAAAGAAAAGCAAAAGCCATATGAAAATTGGATATCCCCGTGCCATGGGGATGGCTGAGAGCTGAGCGCTGAGAGCTGTGTGCAGGCCGGGACAGTAAGGTGGCCAAAAGAAACAAAAATAAAAGAAGTAAGACCAAAGTGGGCGAGCAGCCAACACAGAAAATAAAAAGGAATATTGCGCCGAAAATTCTCTCAGCTAGATGCTGTATGTTTGAGTTCTCATCTTTTAAAAATAAGATTCATAAATCCAACAGCAGTGTTCAAAGTGTGAAAAGTGTGTGTGTCTGTGGATAGTACCATAAATAATGTCAAGTTTGAACAGATGGAATGACCTCGCCGCTGCTGACGCGCTGACATAAAGCTGCAAAAAGTGCGACGACCATTGTTCCACTCGGGAGAATTGTTCCACAAAAATAGCTTAGGGCCTAGGGCTGTGCTCTGCTCTACTCTGCACTTAAATTACAAATTAATCTGTCACGGGTCCCGCGCGTGCGTTTGTTCTTTCAGTTGGGTTTGTCAATGCCGATGTCGGACCAAGCGAATCTGAGTGTCGACCCTACATTGACAGAGCCATAAATGAATTGAAAACAGGTGAGTTTTACCCTTGCTAAATGGCAGAATGTCCAAATCGAATGGGAAATCATTATAGATGGTGTCAAAGATGGCTCTGGGGAACTGCAATCCGATCAGCCCCGTAGGAACAACGACGACGATGACGATGATGATGACGACGATGATGGTGGGAAACGCGCTGCGTTTGATGACAAAGAAACTGTTGAAATTGAAACTGTCGAATTGGGCATTCCACAGAGGACGCGACAAGCGCCAACGACATAGATGGCGATGGCATACCGGATGACGAGGACGATGATATCGATGGGGATGGTATACCGAACGATAAGGATGATGACATCGATGGCGATGGCATACCGAACGAGGATGACGATGACATTGATGGCGACGGTGTGCCCAACGAGGATGATGACGACATCGATGGCGATGGTGTGCCCAACTCCAAGGACGAGGACATCGACGGCGATGGTTTAAACAATGCCGATGATGAGGACATTGATGGCGATGGCACAGTTAATCATGGTAAGGGCTTTGGGTGCTATTTTCTTTACTATTTTCTGACAATTATTTTAATCCACAGAGGATGATGATCTCGATGGCGATGGCACTCTTAATCATGGTAGGTTTTTTACCATAAAGTTTTTACATTTATTCTATATATATTCTGCCTAGTAGTTCCGCATTAACTGAAAGCTTTTTTATCATTTCTAGATACATATTTTTGGCATCTTTTAGAGCGCAATGATCTTGTTTTTGCTTTTCAGCAGCTTCTCTTGCTCAAATTTAAACTCTTATTTCCAATCAGTCTCTAATTTATCCTTTCGCTGTTTTCAGAGGATAATGACTTGGATGGCGATGGTGTGCCCAACGACGAGGATGAGGATATGGACGGAGATGGCACAGTCAATCATGGTAATTATTTCAGCAAATTGTTGGCCCCAAAACCTCATTTATAATTTGCCCAAAAATACCTACAGAGGATGAAGATCTCGATGGCGACGGTGTGCAGAATGAAGATGACGATGACATCGATGGCGATGGCAAAGTGAATCATGGTGAGAAATTATTATTCGTTACCAAATGCTAAATCCACTCAATGGGCAATTGTAACTTTCAGAGGACGAAGATCTCGATGGCGACGGCGTCAAGAACGAAAAGGATGAGGATTTGGATGGCGACGGCAAAGTGAATATCGGTAGGAGTTTCGCACATAAAATGCATGACTTGGAGGTTTAATTTTTGGATTCTTTTCTCCTACAGAGGATGAAGACCTCGATGGCGATGGCGTGCCCAATGAAAAGGACGACGATCTGGATGGTGATGGAATTCCCAATGAACACGACAACGATGTCGATGGCGATGGTGTGCCCAACGAGCACGATGATGATGACAGCCAGGCTGATGACGACGATGATGATGATGATGACAAGGCAAAGGTCAAGAAGCGCAGCAAGCGTGAGGTTGATGCCGCGCCAGTCATCGACATTGAGTCTCTGCCAAGCCCCGCCGAGGAGTTCCCCATCGAAGAGGAAATCGTCAAGGAGGAATCTGTTGAGGTGGAGGCCGAACCGGAGCCAGAGCCAGAACCAGAAGTTGAGGCTCTAAAAGAGCCAGAGCCAGAGGCAGAACCAGAGCCAGAGCCAGTTGTCCAGGAGCAGTTGGTAGAGGAGAAGCCCGTCGAACAGGCTCCAGCTGAAGAGGAGTCTGCCGAGGAGGTAGCCGCAGTTCCACAGCAGCCAGAAGCTGCCAAGGAGGATGCCGTCGAGTCTGAGGAGGCACAGGATGAACCCCAGGCAGCTGTAGCCCAGGAAGCCGCTGACGCCGACGATGACGATGACGAAGAAGATGACACCAAACCTGAGGATGAGCTTCTTTGGGTAAGTTTTCCCCAGTTCCACCATGAAGACTCTTGTAAATAATCTTTAAAATCCAGGAAGGAACAATTCCCGAGAATCGCCGCAGTCGTCAGCACATCACAGAGCTCCTGCTGCTCGACGAGGAGTTCAATGCTCGCGAGAAGGCCACCGACAATGTGGCTGAGATTATCCTAAAGGACATCAAGCGCATCTACGAGAACGCCATCAAGCCGCTGGAGACGCTGTACAAGTACCGCGACCTGAGCAATCGTCACTTTAGCGATCCGGAGATCTTCTCCAAGCCGCTGGTGCTGTTCATGGGTCCCTGGTCCGGTGGCAAGTCCTCGATCCTCAACTATTTGACCGACAATGAGTACACCCCGAACTCGCTGAGAACTGGTAAGTAATTGGATAAATATCTATCGGATCTGCAGAGATTTATGGCTTACCTTTTGCTCTCTGACAGGTGCTGAACCCTCTCCGGCCTACTTCAATATTCTGATGTGGGGCAATGAGACGGAGGTTCTCGATGGCACACAGCTGGCCGCTGACTACACGTTCTCCGGCCTGCAAAAGTTCGGCCAGGGCCTGGAGGAGCGTCTGCGCGGTCTGAAGATGAAGAGCAAGCTGCTCGAGAAGGTAAGCCTTAACCAGAGAGCGGGAGTGAGACAGCAGCATTAACTTGTCAGTCGTCTCCCAGGCAGCTCTGCCCTGTCTGCTGTCTATCATGGCTGGCCATCTGCCAGACACAATTTGCTTTTAGCTTTTAGCACACAGCCGTCTGCATGCCGCTAGCTGCATTCTGCATTAATTTCGTTATTAATAAGTGTAGATATGTAGCAATAGCAAAAAGTGAATTACTAAATTTAGTCACTTGCCTGCCACTGCGTGCATTTTTAGGTCAACATCGTCGAGATACCCGGCATTCTCGAGGTGCGCAAGCAGGTCTCACGCGTCTTTCCCTTCAACGATGCCTGCCAGTGGTTCATCGATCGGGCAGACATCATCTTTCTGGTCTACGACCCAGCCAAGTTGGATGTGGGCCCCGAGACGGAGGCGATACTCGACCAGCTGAAGGGGCGCGAGTACCAGACGCGCATCATCCTCAACAAGGCGGACACCGTCCACCCGGAGGAGCTGCTGCGCGTGCAGGGTGCCCTCATTTGGAACATCTCGCCGCTGATGTCGTCGGCCCAGCCGCCACTCATGTACACCACCTCGCTGTGGACGCATCCCTACCAGGATGGCGCCCCGGCCCGCCTGCTGCTGGCCCAAGAGCGCGCCTTCCTGCGCGACTTGCGCACGGCCATTGACAAGCGCATTGAGCACAAGATTGCCAGTGCGCGTCGATTTGCGGTAAATTGTTGTCTTATTGCTGTTGTTCCTTGCGGTACTTATCCACCGTCTCCCTCTCTCCCACAGGTACGCGTGCGCAACCACGCCAAGATGGTGGACTGCTATCTGAACACCTACTTCAACCACAAGACGCTGTTTGGCAACAAGAAGCGCATCTCGGATGACATCATTGATCATCCGCAGAACTATCACATCTACGAGGGCCTCTCCACGCTGACCAACATCTCGCGCTACGATCTGCCCGATCCGGAGGTGTACCGCGACTTCTTCCGCCTCAATCCGCTGTACGAGTTCAAGAAACTCTCCGAAACGTGCACCTACTTCCGCGGTTGTCCCATCAACAAGCTGGATCAGGCCATTTCCTACGAGCTGCCCGAGCTGGCTGGCAAGTACAAGAAGATGTCCGAAGCGGCGCTGGCCAACATTGAGTCACAGCAGCAGCAGCAACAGCAGCAACAGTTAGCGGGGGAGGGACAGGGCAAGGGACAGGCTAATCCCAAAAAGACGAGTTGAGGTGGAGTAGAAAACCGAACCTGCCATTTAGTTTGTTTTAATGAGAGATAGAGAGAATGTGACAACGACAGCGCCACCGGTGACCGTCTATTGAGAATAACGAAAGAGAGAGTGGGATGGATATATGTTTAGCAGGCGTAGAGAGAGCAAGAGGACATATTGAGTGCCGCAAATATGAGAGCAGGTTTTTTTTCCTTTTGTAGAAGAACAACAGCGTAAGACAGAAGACAGAAAAGAGAGAGCAGCGGAGTAGAGAGAGCAAATGAGAGCACTTTGATATTTGAAATAGCAACGGTTGCGTATGCGCCCATGTTTTGGCCTTTAGTGAATTTTATTTAATGAATTTATCAACCGATTTGCAATAGAGAACTTTTTATTTTATGAACGATAACTTAACCGAACTGAGAGAGCCGTATGAGAGCGACAAACCCAATTACACAAAGAGAGCAAATAGACACACAAACAGAGAGCACACTTTTTGGAGCAGGGAGGAGAGTTGATGGCAAGGGGAGTCCTTAGAATATGTGAGAGCAGAGCAGCAAGTAACTGTTAAACTATTAACTGAGAGCAGAGCGTACCTAAATATACATATATCGACGATAACTATACCCTGTACCCTCCTAATTGGCTAACAACCGATTGGAATTCAATTCCCACTACCAGATTTTTCTTCTTTAATTTTTGAAGTAGTAGTAAACAACAGCGAAGTTTTGAGCACACACACACACACAGGCAATATTGTTAATGTTTTTTGTTATTTTTTTTGGTTTTATTAGGCTTTGAGCAAACCCCCCCACGATGTCATAGTTGATAAGACTTTTTTTGATAAAAGCAAGAAACACAGTGAAGACACGATAATAACAAACTAATGACCAAAAACTGACGTATATTTATTTATTCATGAATGACCGGACCTAAGCATATGTGAGATAAAGGCGAAAGAGCAGCGTAAACTTAAATTAAAAAACAAACAAAACAATTTTACGAACTGAGAATCTACGTAGAATGTACTGTGAGAGCGGGTGAAAATACACAAGTGAATAAAAACAACAGAGAAAACCCCAAGCAATCAAGTCTTTTTATGGAAAAATAAAGGATTTCAGCATTTTAAAATTGTTGACTTTTAATTTCGAAATGTAAACCGCTCTTCTGTAAACTTTGAGTTTTAACATAGCGGCTATCGCCAGGGATGATTACTACAGCACATTTGGTGCTTTTAGGCGCCTCATTTTTAACATTTTACAGGGCTACATGCTAGATGTCGCCTTATACAGTTTTGTGAATACCGGCCGAACAGCTGTTGATGTTGCTTCAAAACGGTCACACTTAGCTGTTATGTGAAATTATTATTGGACAAGAAATTAATTAAAAATAATCAAAACCATAGAAAATGTTAAGAATAAGCTGTTTATATCGACTACCAAATGCACTGAACGTCAGCCGCTGTCTCAGCCACTGGAAACAGCCAGCGACAGCGTTGCGACAATTTCATGTGGACGCCGCGCGACTCAAGCGCCGGAAAACGGCCGAAGAGAAGGTAGGTTTGAGAGCAACTGGGCAAGGAATGCAATTTTTTGTGTGTGCTGCGAGCAAAAACTTTAATTTATGAATGAAAACTGATTTGTGAATGGCATACGTTAAGAATAAACTCTTCCAAGAGGACAGTCTCACTAATTTATGTAGAAATCGCCACGAATTATAGAATATTCACCGAAGAAAGCGCCGCCGGCAAATGGATTGCCTGCTGGAGGATCTGAAATCTGGCGGCACATGAGTGTGACGCAGTTGGCCAAGACGCTGCACAGACCAGTGGGTAAGTGGACACTTAGACAAACTTTGGAATCACTTAATAAAGTATTTTCCCCCACCACAGATGACGTGCAGGAGGCCATGTTGTACGTTAAAGGCGCTGACAACATCGAACCCGCCGCCAAGTTGCCGGATCTCAAAATCATCCAAGAAATAGCCAAGAAGCTGGGCGCCAAGACTCGCGTGGTGGCCACACCAGAGACCAGCAGCGAGGACGAGCAGAAGGAGCGCGATGTGACGCCCAGGCCGCCGGCACCGCCAGAGCTGCTGCAGCCTCGTCCGCCCGTCGTCACAGTCATGGGCCACGTGGATCACGGCAAAACCACGCTGCTGGACTCGTTGCGTGGCGCAGATGTGGCTGCGGGAGAGGCTGGTGGCATTACACAGCACATCGGTGCGTTTACTGTGACGCTGGAGAACGGCGAGCGGGTCACATTTCTGGACACTCCCGGCCACGCGGCCTTCAGCGCGATGCGCGCACGCGGCGCCTTGGCCACGGACATCATTGTGCTGGTGGTGGCCGCCGAGGATGGTGTGATGGCGCAGACACGCGAAGTCATTCAGCTGGCCAAGGAGGCGCAGGTGCCCATCATTGTGGCGCTGAACAAAATCGATAAACCAGAGGCGAATATTGTAGGAATATTTGGGGATTCATTCTGTAATTTCTGCTGCTAATGTTGGATTGATTCTTGCAGGAAAAGAGCAAGCGGGAGCTGGCGCAAATGGGTTTGGCTCTCGAGGAGCACGGCGGCGATATTCAGGTCATCCCGATATCAGCGCTCAAAGGCACGAACCTGCAGCTGCTCGCCGAGGCGGTCAGCACACAAGCGACGCTCATGGGGCTGAAGTCGGATCCCGCGGGACTGGTGGAGGGCATTGTGGTGGAGTCCAAAACAGATCCGCGTCGTGGCAAGCTCTCCACGGCCATCGTGTCCCGCGGCACACTGCGCAAGGGCTCGGTGCTGCTGAGTGGCTTGGCGCATGCCAAGGTGCGCGGTCTGTTCGATCACAATGGACAGCCGCTGAATGAGGCGCCGCCCGGCACACCAGTGGAGATTCTGGGCTGGCGGGAGCTGCCACTGGCAGGGGATCTCATACTAGAGGTGGAAACGGAGGTATTTGGAGTGGAATTTGTTTGCTTTTGTTTCGATTTGTGACATGAAAACTCTTTGCAGAAAAAAGCGCACGCCGTGCTGAAGTTCCGGGAGCATGAAGCGCAGCAGGAGAAGATCGAGTCGAGCAGCGATGAGATACGCAAAAAGGATGAGGAGCATCAGGCCACGTACCGAGCAGCGCGCGAGGCACGGCGATTGGCGGGACGCTTTCGCATGCGCGGCGGCCAGCGGGTCAAGCAGGTGGACGAGCACGAGGGCAAGCCGCGCGTCAGTGTGATCATCAAGGGCGATGTGCATGGCTCTGTGGAGGCGATACTGGATGTGCTGGAAACGTACAGCAGCAACGAGATCTGCCGCCTGGACATTGTGCACTATGGCGTGGGCAATGTCACGGAGGGAGACCTGGAGCTGGCCAAGGCATTCGATGCCATTATCTACGCCTTTGCAGTGGAGACGCCACAGCTGAAGGCCGCCAAAGATGTGACTGTGCGCAGCTACAACATAATCTATCGGTTGATTGACGATCTAAAGGAGCAGCTGAGCAGCAAGCTGCCACCTGTGGAGGTGGAGGAAGTGCTGGGCGAGGCCAATGTGCTGCAGAGCTTCATCATCAATGAGGGACGCAAAGAGGTGCCCGTGGCCGGGTGTCGCTGCACCAAGGGCGTGCTCAAGAAGGCACAAAAGTTCCGACTCGTGCGAGATGGAGAAGTGGTCTACGATGGGCAGTTGGAGTCGATGCGTCATCTGAAGAACGAAGTGGACTCCATCAAGAAGGATGTGGAGTGTGGACTGCGCTTTAGGGATGCGAAAGTGCTGGCGCAGGCCGGGGACATACTCCAATGCTACACGACGCACATGGAGGCGCAGCAAACGGACTGGGATCCAGGTTTCTAGTGGATGATTGTTGCCTCTGTTATCGCCATTATATTACACTTATTATACAGATATCTATATAGTTTTTGTTTCTATTCTATACGGTTTATATAAAACAAATGCCACTATCCGACTTCCTGTTGATCTCGCAGCAGCAGCGGCAGCCGCAGCCACCCTTCACCCACATGCCTGGCTAGTGCTTAGGATACGGCCTCAAACGGAACTGTCGCCGCGATAAGGCCAAACGCTGACAGCGACAGCGACTACAGCGAGAGCGAGAGCGAGTGCCTGCTGCCTGTGACGGAAGCTGCTTAAATGGGTCAAAGCAATGCTAATTGGAGTTCACCCACACCAAGCCAGAGGCGGAGGCACACTCAGTGTCCGTAGACCAGAGCGACTTCTTGCGCAGATAAACGATTTCCGCTAAGGCTCAGCCAATTAGAGCCAAGTTCTACATTTAATGAATGAATGAATTGTTTTATGCACAATATATAAATGCCATTTATATGCTGCGAATTTATACAATCTCACAAGTGCGCTCCACATACCCTCGGTGTGTATCGGCTTGTTGCTCGCCTTGAAATGCGAATTTCATTCCCTTTTTTTGCGTTGCGATTTATTAGCTAACTTTCCCCTGCCAAAGTCGCGATAAGAGCGAGAGGTTTAAATATAGAATGTGACGGGGCAGACTTATATAACCGATGCTGGATACAAGATATTTCCTTTAAGCAAAGCTTCCACGAGCGGCGAGCGTCGAGCTTCGAGCGGCTTCCTTCCGCTTTTCTTAGTTTCTTTCTTTTGGGGGGGGTTTGATGTACGCACTATCAGCGGCTAACTAAAAATTCGGCGGAAGCACTTGCGGTTGAGATTGGCAGTTGGATTATGATATATGTTTATACTATAGCAATTTGTAGCTCCAATTGGAATGCGGAAATAGTCACTCAGACCAGAGCCCTGCGTCTGTGAAATTTCATGAATGAACTCGACAACTAATTTGGTTGTAATCGATGCGCTCCATGGTTAAACGATCTGCACGGACAATGCCAGACTGTAATTATAACACAAGTGCAGAGAGAGAGAGAGAGAGAGAGAGGGAAGAGATCATGTGCAATGGACATCTATATTTGTGTCTGGCAACGCCTCTCCCCTGTCCACTGCTCCCTTGTGTGTGGAGGCGTGAAAAATCAAAGTAAACATCCCGCACATGTGTTGGCTGCAATTAAAACGAATTGAGCTGCAGTTGACTTATGACAAGGATCCGCTGGAGTATCCTTCTGCTTCAAGTTGCACTCCCCCGAATGCCGTTCTTGTTGTCGACATGTGTTCATCAGAGGCGGCATTTGACTCGACTCCGAGTGCATCCCATGCCGAAAACATGTGAGGGCAGGCACAGTAAATCACTTTTGAACACCAACAAGCAGGCAGCACACACACGTGCAACGCATAAAGATCAGCAGCAAGAACCAGTTGAAGTTTGAAGTTGAAGTGTGTGCAAAAAAAATCTCTCAGCCGCAGTCGCAGTCTCTCGTGGGGGCCAAAAGCTGTCGGTTGCTTAAGGATCCAGGCGGCAGCCATAAACTTAATATATTTAGTGCTGCACTCTCTCTGGGGAGCAACAGCTACTTAGAATCGGAATTCCCATTCAGTTTTTGGTGCGATTAGAGGAGCGGAAACAGCAGCCCGTCCTTTGTGGCGCTATCGCATCGACGCGGCGCGTCGCGACGCTATCGCTGGCAGCGACGCAGACGCAGACGCTGCGGCTGAAGCTGCTGCTGCTGTTGGGCCCTGCCTGACTGGCTGCGGCTGCTGCTGGTCTGCCACTGGCAGACAGAATTAGAGCGATCGTATACGCTCCCAGTCGATCAGTTGCTGGCGTGCGCTCTAACCCTGCGGGTGTGTGTGATCGAGTCAAAAATAAGTCAAAGAGGAGAACGCGTCCGAGGACGAAAACGAAGTTTAGGAGAATCGAATATCAAATTCAGTGTCATTCCCGCCGTATCCTTACTGGCCATGCGCAGGCGCAAAGTGCAGAATCATTTCAACAGTGAACGACAGTGTGCGAAATAATTAAAACTCAAGTGGCCAAACCCCCCACCAGCCGGACAGAAAAAACATTTCAAGTGTCGAGCCACAGCACCAGCCTCGATTTAAGTATTTGCGTGTGAAAATTCGTGGAATTCCAACCCGCAGCGGCACGGCCCCGTCGCTTATTGTGCCAAGAAGGAGCCGCAAAATGGATTTATCGAGGCGGTTGTGGTAAGCATCAGACAAACATGAAACATGCTACAGAACATCAACTGGATACGGGACACAAATGTAGCACCCAGTGGCAGTGGCAGTGGCAGATACTGTGACAGTTTGGCACGAAATTGATTCCTTTTGTGTTGCCAGCAAATTACTGTGTCAATTGGAATTTTAATTTCATTTGAACTACATGCGCAAACACTTGACAAGCAAGGCTGCCAGACCCACTCTTCCTCCACTGATTGTCCTGTCCACATGTGCGCATGCAGCGTGGGTGTGTGCCAGTCGTAGGACGAGCTACGTGCTCGCTGTGCAACAGGCACTGCTCAGTGCTCCGCTTTGCTCCTCTCTGCATTATTGACACTACTCGTCTGCCATTATCCTGGGCAGCATTTTGTTTGCATGCCAAATTACATTGCCAACTTAATTGAAGCTTTTTTTAATGAAAATTGGCGCTGTTGTGCCTTGATTGCAGCTTGTTCCTAGTCCTGCTAACGTGTTTCCAATTAGCAATTATCATTATGCATAATTATGAGTAATAAATGCAATCAATTTGGAAGCAATCAAAGGATACCCAGACACATTTTTGTGTCCCATTTGTATTCCCAATTATTGGATCGATCGATTCCCCCTTTTAGACATCTCAATTTCCGGCTGCAAACTAACTTCAAACAGTCGATCGGTGGTGCTCCCTCCCCCTGCTCCATCCAGTGCCCCAGAAATTAAGCCATTAGCTCACCTGTTTCTTGTTGTTGTTGTTCCACTGCCTTTTGTTGGCTTTCCGAAATGTGTGTGTGCGACCCACAAGGGAAGGAAAAAACCAAACCGAAAATCAAATTGAAATTTTCGAATGGAAATGTAAATATTTATGCAAAGAGTTGCGTTTGGGCGATTGCTTGCCAGCACACAGGTGAAGTGCGTGTGCTTTGAAGTGCCCCTCCCCCCCATCCCCCCCTGTGTACCCTTCCACAATGCGGAGAGTCAGTCAGGGCAGTGGCACTGCCAGTTCAAAGTTGACGGCACTCACCTCAGCCCAACAGCAGAAATGCCTCTTGAGATCTCACGCACATGCTGGACATATCTTTCGCATGATCTGAGTCTGGGTCTGGCTCCGCGCTGAATGTTGCCGTTGCCGTTGCCTTGTTGACCGCAGAGCATTGCGTGCGTTTTATTTTTGGCCAAAGTCATAAAGTTGCCGGCTGCCACACACATAAAAGCCCAAGAAACTTGTTCCCTCGGCCAGTATCCACTGGCCGACTGGCAGTTAGCGCATCCATTCGTCAAGTTTTTAAAGTTTTTCGCGAAAACTATGCTCTGTGCGGAGACACTCGAAAGCGAAAATCTTTCTACCCAACCCAGACCCGACCATGCTCGACCCCTCCCCATTGTCAAGCAGCATCGCTGTCCTCAGCTGATTCTGATGCCTTCCGCTGGCTGCCCCGAAATGTGGCCAACACATGACTGACCCGTTAGTACGGGTTTTTGGGGACATGTGCCGCCTGCTATCTGTGATTTAATCCGAAATTCTAAAGAAATTATTTATTCATTTCCTCTCAAGGCGTTTTTTTGTAGTTTTTCGGATATATAATGGAAAAGTTCTCGAGAACTTGACAAATCGAGAAAATCAATTGAGAAAACGTCTTGAAAGCAAAATATTTCTTTCTGCGTGTAGGTGATCTGATCAGGCAGCTAGCCCAGGCACCAGACGGGTCAACACTCAGGAAGAGAGAGAAAGAGAGAGAGAGATACACACCATTATGTCTGTAGTTTAATGGCACAAACTAAACGTTTTTAACGCACTCGGTAAATCAGTAACTCTGTAGCTCTGTGTGTCTGCCTCTCTGTGTGTGGCCATTAAGTGCCCGAATAAACTCTTTACATTAAGCTAAAATTTGTGACTCGTGACGTCTTTGAACTTGACTCCAAGTCGCCTCAGAGCTGGGCATATTAACAGAAGAATCTACAAGGGGACATCTTCACCACAGGGCACTCTCTTTCTCTAACCCTTTCTTTTTGAGCGTGGTGAATAAGTGGTCCTCGCTTAGCGGATAACGTCACCTTCTTAATAATTTCAACACGATCAACATGACTGCTCGTAAATTTGCTTACTCAGTGAGTTCTTTCCCAATTTGCTTATAAATAAAGTAAAGTAAAAATTCCCAACCAATCTGATAGATTTCCCAACACTTTGTTTGTTATGTTTGAACGATAATATTCCGCGGAAACCACTAAATTTTGACCAGCAGCAGCAATAAAAAAAAACAACCAGACTCAACAGGAAAATGCTGCAACATCCACACAAAAATTTGTAGCACAAATACAATTTAAATACAGTACATAGTTGCTAGACCAAATTGTTTATGGAGTGTGTTCCCAGTAGTTCTATAAACAGTACATTTTTTTGGGCGATATTTATGCTATGAAAATGATACACGCAGCGCCGCCTCCGCTGCCGCTGGTCGGTTTTGCCTTGAAAGAAGACCTCTAGCCGATTCGACCACGTTCAGATCTTGCACTCGTGTAAACACTTGAATTGCATAATTGATCCTTAATCGGCTATAAATAAATCAGTGAGGCAAACGCTGATCTAATGTTGGTATGCGAAGTCCGACGGAAATGCGTCTACGGATGAGTTATGTGCTGAGAAGTGCTGCAGTTGGAATTGGATTTAATTTCACTGGAATATCGAATGATGCGGCAAATGAGTTGCAAATTATGTTTGCAACAAACGGCACGCCTTGTGCACAGTCCTTCCCCCGCTGCCCCCTCTGCACATGCCATTCCATGGCTCAATTACCTCCCAAGTTCATGGCGGAGGCAAATGGTGCACGCTGCATTTGCAACATGTGCTGCATGGGCCCCCATGGCACTGCCACAGCGCTCCATGGGTATCAGAAGATCTGCAGATCTGTAGATCGCTTTCCCATGACTTAATGTTTTATGCTTAATTAACAAAGGACTGCGCCGCGACATGGCAGCGTTTAATTATTCCCTAGAGCGATCGCCAAATCAAATGCCACAGCCGCAGCCACAGCACCAAGCCGCATGGTGTCAGTGGCATAAATATGTTAATGTTAATATTTACCCCACTCAGACAGATACACAGCCAAACAATTAACTCGATAGTTGCCACAGACGGGGTCGTTGTACGCTGCCAACGCGGAAGATAAAAAGGATGCCCCAAAATATGCCGCCACAAAAATTGCACAGGCCAAAAAAAGATTCAAAACCAAAAAGACGGCAAAAAATATCCAAAATTTCAACGAGGAGTAGCCGGGGTTGTGGCAAGGGGCAGCAGATCCCAACAAACGATGCGTCACATGCAGCAAAATGTTGCTAAAAACTTCTCGCGGTGGCAGGGAGCAGACTTGGAGTGCGAGACATTCATGCAGCGGTGGCAGCAGCAGCAGCAACAAGTGAAACATTCGGCCCAGGCCAGACCAAAGCGGAATAACCCGAAAAATAAAAACCCATAAAAATGCTTTTGACGGACGACAAGCGACGACCGCTGCTGGCTGGTTCTTGAGTGGACGTGATGTGCATTTTCGATGACACAAAATGAACTAAATGGGGAGTCCGAATTGATGCACGTTAAAGGGTTAGGGAAAGGGATGGGGACTGGGACTCAGCATCCTCCAGCTTCAATGCCTGTCCAAAAGGAATGCGAAAGAAGCAACTGAGAAGCGCTGAACTGCCACTGACAAGAGGAGCTGATAAGTACTCCCTCTGCTTCTGGCTGAGAACAATGCCGGGGAATCCGTAATTGCGCTATAAATCAATGTCTGCTCCACATTTTACCTGCCAGTTGGCATACTCTTCGTACAATTTCAACGCAGTTGCCTTGGTTAACATTTCATTTGATGGCTATTATAAATAACTGAAATTTGTGTGTGTTTGCGTCAATCGCCAATGTTTGTCTTAGCTTTGCTGGTAGTTGGTTTGCGTGATAATTATGCTCTGGCTGATGTGTTTTTAATACGAAGATTAATAAGTTTTACTTTCTAATGAAGATGGTCCGGCCATAAATTATTCACTTCATACAAATGGGAGTGTAGAAATTCCCAAATTCAATTAGCAGCGCATAAATTATGAACAAGCATAACTTAATTCCTATAAATAGGAATCCATTTCCCAGAATATATTCCCCCCGAATTGTTTGGGCATACTTCTTGGGGGTTTTTCTTCTCTTTTGCTGAATAGTTTGCCGCTAATTATGTGCTGAAATATATGCCAGATCATCGGGGGCTCATCCTGTGCGCTAATTTCCCATGAAAAGTTTTTTTCTCACAATTTTTTTGTATTTTATTTTATCATGAATGAGCGCGAAAATGTTTACACAGAGATGAGTTCCTGATGAATCCGGGGTGCCTGCTCCGCCAACGCGTATTCGTATTTGTGCTGGGTTCAAAGTTCCAGCTGCTAACCCTTGTTCCCCCCTGCTACCACTCGTTCCCTCTCTCCCCTTCGAGTGCTTTTAGCTATAAGTGAATATGCGTACAACTTGGGGAGTCAAGCAGCTTGTTGCAATCTCGAACCGAATGAGTTGGGCAAATAGAAAATTGCCAATGTTTGTTCCAAGGGGGAGGAGGGGCCGTCGCGACAGCGGCATTATGATGCCTCTAATTAGCTGCCTGGCACTGTGTGCGCTCTTGTGGCAGTTGCACTTCAAGTGGCCTCTGCTGCTGGTGCAACATTTGCCATAAAACAAATTTGTTTACAAGTCGAACATTTTGTCAGTGAGTGAAATTTATGGGTCAGTAAGGCGGGGGCTCAACAAGCAGAAGTGAAACCGAAGAAAATCTTCACGCAGTCTTTCCCTTTCTCCCAGCGTACGCTCGCTCTCTTCCTCTCTTCATATCTGGCACTCTCTTGCGCTCTTGCTCTCTCCCTTTTCTGTGACTGCGCTTAACTGTGCATTTTCTGTTTGCTCATTTTGTCCAAACGCGTGACAAATATTTCATTAGGCATTTTGTGCACACTTTGTTGTTGTTGTTGTTGTTGCTGTTGCTGTGCCCCGAAGGCATGTGGCAGTTGTTGCTGAAGTGCCTTTTAGACCCCAAAAGCTGCAACTTTGTAGGCAGGAAGCGAGACACAGAAACTGTTGCATAATCTGAGAGTCTCTGTGCCCAACGTGTAAACACTTCAGGGCAAAGGCAAAGGCAACAGCAAAAGGAAGGAGCGTGCGCATGTTTATTATTTTCACTACTCAATTAAGTTGAATTAATTTTGAAATTGATAATTGCTTGGACGAGCTCGGGCCATGTGTGTGTCTCTTTGGCAGGAGCAGGCAGCAGGCAAGGGCGCAGCCAAGTGCAACAGCAGAGTGGCAGAGGCAGAGGCAGATATGTGTCTCCTTCTCTATGTGCATTGCTTTATGCAAATGCAATTAAAATTTCAACAATGCAAACATTTACTTCCGTTGCAACAAATGTCGTCGTTCTTGCTGCGACTCCACCCTCTCGCAGCCCGCAGCTTCATAGAGACATCAGCAAGAGCAGCAGCAGCAGCGAGAGAGAGAGCAGCAGCAGAGGCAGCGGCAGAGAGAGCAGCAGCAGCAGCAGGCAAAGGGAGCATCAGCAACAGCATTTACCTGGCCACACCTCAGCCACAATTTGGCGTTTTGCATTAGTCCATGTTTGTCTTGCGATAATTGTATGACTATGTAATTGTATTTGAACAAATGTGTGCCCTGTGTGTGTGCCATTTGTGTGCGTGTGGGCTCCATGTATTTGGGTATCCTTTGAACTAATGAGGTAGATCCTCGTCTAATTGCTGGCTGATGCTTTGTGGCCAAATAAAATAGACAGAAGCCTGCATGTTGCCAGCCTGCCCCTCACACTAATGAAGCTGCTTACTTAAGGATGCTACAGAGTGGGGATACACATAGCACATCGAGTGTAATATCCTCTTACAGCAGGGGGGCAACCTTGCCTTTGGGCAGGCTGCGCTTTTGTTTCGCTTCTTGCAATTAAATCAGTTGCAACAAAAATTCCAATGCTGCTCTGCACTCTCCCTCGCTCCACTCTGCGTTTTTTACAATCAACATAAAAAATAAAAGCGAAAGGGGCCAGGCAGAAGTCAAATGATTGCAGCTGGGCTGGCTGGTTGCTGGCCATGGGCATTCCATCTTCATCAAAGGCCCCGGGAACAGTGGCAAAGGCAGCTGTGGCATCTTCATGGTACACAGAAATGCTGCATGCCTCACTATTCGATTGGATTTCATGCACACACACAAGAGCTTGAGGATGTGCTGCATAGTTGTGCCTCAATCAATTGGCATGGGAAACAGCAGCAAGAATCGCTCACTGGCTCCTGCTTCTTCGGGGGGTTGCCTCCAAGTGGGTGGTGGAGAGGAGTGGCTGCTGGAGTGGTTGTTCTGGTGGTTGCCTCACTGCCACGACCTCGTCGATGAGTCATGTAAACAAATCAAACGCCACTGAGACCTGTGTACAGGTGTGAAATCTGCCTAGAATTTATTTTTCTTGGTAGCTCTGCGATTGTTTAGATTTGGAAGAACTTGCCACACACTCATCCAAATCTATCTTTTGGGGGATCTTGCTTGGCATTAATTTAAATTTAATCTGTTCGTTGTTTTTGTGTTCTTGAGATTCAGCGGGGCTAAGTGCCACGCACTTGTGGAGTAAGTGCCGCCAGCCCAGTGCTCTACTTGTGGCTCATTAGCAGCCGCTTTATTTATGCTGGCCATTCCAGCATTGCTCCCAAAATGCACTTGTTGCCTGTACATCTATAGCACTGAATGTGAAGTGATTTTTGAGCTACTTATGAGAGAGCGAGGGAGTGCACTGTAAGAGTGTAGCTGTGGCCAAGTGCTTCCAGCAGACTGTGAGAAAGAGTTTTAAAACTTCCTGCCTTGTAAGCCGCCTTTCAATCAATTTAAAATCTTATTTGTGGCGGCTAAATGACTATTATTAGATGCGAAATCATGATGCTAGTTGGAGTCTCTCTCTCTTTCCCGCTCTCCCATGATTCCCATTTAGACTTTTATCTGCGCCTATTGATGCTGGATGCCATTGTGCTGGCTCTCTGGAGTTGCTGCACAATGAACAATGGATGGCCATTGTGAGTGGGCTTAGGCGGCCCTATTTCTGGCCAGGCCTGTTAATTGGCCGCCCCCCTTTCGACTGCTGCTTTGATCTTGGCTATTAGCGTGCAAAATCCTTTTCATTTTGGGCCGAAAACAGGTCAGAGCCAGGGCCAGGGCCAGGGCCAGGCCAGCGAACAATTTATTGTGCCATGACTGTGGTGGGACGCAAGTATGAGCAGCTTGTACTCTTATTATTGTAAAGTTTCCGCCGAATTTAGCATTTCCTCTCTCTCTCTCTCTCTCTGCACGTGTTGTTGTTGCTTGGTATTTATGAGGTGGGGTGGCTGATGTCTGTGGCTGGGAGGGAGGCATCGTGGCTTCTTCTGCCGGTGGTTTACATGACATGTGTAATGTGTAACTTATTTGACGATTGCTCAATGGCAACTGTTTATGCTCGTGTCACGTGGCATCCGCCACATGTGGCAATAACAATGTTTTTACCCCGGTTCCCTGCCTCTGCTGGAGGAGGAGTGGAGCGTTTTGCGTAATCAGCAGCCGACAGCCGAAATCATGAACTGCTTTTGTGGTTTCTGTCGTCTCAGCGAATTCTGGCTGCTGTCTGGCTGCTGGTTTTTCAGGCAACTGCCCAATTAATAGAGCTTCTGTTGGAGTTGCTGCCAGTCCCGATCCCCGAGACACTTCCTGTGTTTCTATGACGCAATGCCATGGGAGGCGACTGGGTGACGCCGCCTCCAGCGCTCCCCCCTGCGTTCCGCTCTCGAGCTCAATGGACTGTGAAATGTGTGCCGTTGCCGTTGTCCTGGTCGTTGCCAAAGCAATAGGTGTCCTGGCATTGGTTTCAAAAGGGAAATGCGCTCAAATTGCATTAAAATGCCAACACAGAAGCATAAAAATTATGGCCACACTTGGCGACCTGCCGCTCCTCCGGCTGACTCTCCTTCGGCTGCTGTCATAAGCAGCACGCCTGCTGTGGCCAAGGACCAAGGACCATGCAGGCAGCCACGCGGCGGAAGAAGAGCAAGCGCCATCCGTCGAAGGCGTCCAAGCGTAACAAAACGAAGGCAGTGCCTCCTCCTCCTCCTCACCACTGCACGCAGCGTCAGAAATTAAATTGGCAAGCCACCAACAATGGGTGGGCAAGCGGCAATCGGCAAGCGCCCTGCGTTTGCCCGTGCAACATTGAGCACTTTTGACATATTCACGCAACTTGTCCTCGGGCGGCCCTGTCGTCCTACCCAAGTCGAGGCCAAGTCGACTGCTTGCCACTGCGACTGTGGCGTCCCAATGTCTGCGGCATAATCATATATTCTCCCTGGCGTGGTACTTATTATTTTGCCTGTTCCTTTGGCTTTTCCTTTGCTTCTGCCTTTTCCTTTACTTTTTGTCTGCTCTTCTTTTTTTGGCAAATCGGCAGGAAGTGCTGCTAAATTATGTCTTGTTTATGTGGCACTGCATATTTATGGTCGCCTCCGGCGCATAATAAAAAATTGTTACCAAAAGAAAATTGCAAATTTTGGACTTGACCAAAAGTCGGGTGATATTCTTTACCGCTAGCCCTGTCACTGCACTCCCCCCCTCCACACTGCTGCATTTTTGTGGCGAAAAACAAGTTCAATGTTTGCTTGCACTGGCCATGGAGAGAAAGAGAGAGAGAAGGAGCGAGCGAGCGGGGAGCATAAACAAGTTCATCATCAGAAGAAGCCCCACAAAAGTTATTGTGTTATTTGTGCCCCTTCGCTGGACGTGCTCCGGTTTGGCCCTTTCCCCCACAGTTCCCACTCTGCCACTCTCCCTCAGTGCCCTTTACGCCTGTTGCTTGCTGCTTTAATGAGTCTGTGGAGATGTCCAAGCATGCGGCAAAGTCAACAAATACTTGCAACAAGTCAACACGTGACGTCGCTATGCCTCTTTGGGTTTAATGAATGAGCCACTGCCCGGCTTGTAGCTGTTATTGGGCGAGGTTATGTCCTTAATTAAATTGAATTTGTTTAGAAAACAGGCACGGAATAAGCATAAAGAGTGTGAGAAGAAGGGTTCAAAGGCAACGTACAAATGTTGACAAGTGCCGAAGAATCATAATCGCAACATGTTGACAATTGATCTATGTTGCTTTTGCAGAAAGAAGCAATAAGCACATGTTTGTTAGCCTAGTGATGGCATTTTTAACTGATTTCTACTTTGTTTCTGCAACATTTCAGTACAACTGCCTTGATAGCATTCATTGTATTGGCTGGCATACCCGACTCCCAGAGTAGATTTGTAAGTATGCACCACAAATATACACCCCAGATCCTTTATAACTTTCCATACACAGCCTGGACTGCGACAAAAAAGACAATATGGCGCGAATATGTATTTGCCGGACAGCTCTGTGACGCCCGGCGGCGAGGGTGACGATCCCAATGAGTGGACGGAATGGAGCTCGCCCTCGGATTGCTCACGCACCTGCGGCGGCGGTGTGTCCTATCAGACGCGTGAATGTCTGCGAAGAGAGTGAGTACCAGAAGCCACCCATAAAACCATTCCCAACACTGAATTCTCTCTCTCATTTAGCTACAATGGCGAGGCAGAGTGCAGCGGCGGCAATCGTCGCTATTATTCGTGCAACACGCAAGACTGCCCGGAGGAGGATCCCGACTTTAGAGCCCTGCAATGCTCGCGCTTCGATGACCAGCGCTTCGATGGCGTCATGTACGAGTGGGTGCCCTATCTGGGTGCACCCAATCCTTGCGAGCTGAACTGCATGCCCCGTGGCGAACGCTTCTACTACCGCCAGAAGGAGAAGGTCGTCGATGGCACTCGCTGCAATGACAAGGATCTGGATGTGTGCGTCAATGGGCAGTGCATGCCCGTCGGCTGTGACATGATGCTGGGCAGCGATGCCAAGGAGGACAAGTGCCGCAAGTGCGGCGGCGATGGCAGCACCTGCAAGACGATTCACAACACTTACAGCTCCAGTGATCTAGCCCCAGGCTACAATGATTTGCTGCTCGTGCCACAGGGCGCTACCAACATCAAGATCATTGAGACTGCCCCGTCCAACAATTATTTGGCATGCCGCAACCTCTCGGGGCATTACCATCTAAATGGCAACTGGAGGATTGACTTCCCACGGCCCATGTTCTATGCGGACTCATGGTGGAATTATCAGCGCAAACCCATGGGCTTTGCCGCACCCGATCAGCTCACCTGTCCCGGTCCCATCTCCGAGAGCATCTTCATCGTGATGTTGGTGCAGGAGCGTAATGTGAGCATCGACTACGAGTACAGCATCCCGGAATCCCTCAGCCACAGCCAGCCGGACACGCACACGTGGACACATCGCGAGTTTGGCCCGTGCAGCGCCTCCTGCGGCGGCGGCACTCAATCCCGCAAGGTCACCTGCAATAACCGAGTGAACCTACAAGAGGTCGATGCCGCTCTCTGCGAGAAGGAGTCCAAGCCAGAGGAGGAGCAAGCCTGCGGCACAGAGCCCTGTGCTCCGCACTGGGTGGAGGGTGAGTGGAGCAAGTGCTCCAAGGGCTGCGGCTCTGATGGCTTCCAAAATCGTACTGTGACCTGTGAGCGCATCTCTTCGGATGGGTAAGCTGCAGATGATCCTTAGCTAAGGGATAAATCATGTAAAAGATTTTTCTTGCAGCGAACACACAGTGGAGGACGATGCCGTGTGCCTCAAGGAGGTTGGCAACAAGCCCGCCACGGCCCAGGAGTGTAATCGTGACGTCAAGAACTGCCCGAAGTATCATTTGGGTCCCTGGACACCCTGCGACAAGCTGTGCGGCGAGGGCAAGCAAACCCGCAAGGCCACCTGCTTCATCAAGGAGAACGGCAAGAAGCGCGTCCTGCCCGACGAGGATTGTGTGGAGGATAAGCCCGAGGTGGAGAAGACTTGCCTGCTGGCACCCTGCGAGGGCGTAGACTGGATCATCTCTCAATGGAGTGGAGTAAGTATTGGATAGAGATATTTATCCCTGGATCCCTGACTCAGTTCTGATTCCCCTTTCAGTGCACCGCTTGCGGACAGAACACGGAAACCCGCACTGCCATTTGCGGCTCTAAGGATGGCAAGGAGTACCCAGAGGAGTTCTGTCAGCCAGAGGTGCCAACGCTCTCCCGCCCCTGCAAGTCCCCCAAGTGCGAGGCTCAATGGTTCTCATCGGAGTGGAGCAAATGCTCCGCTGCCTGCGGCAAGGGTGTCCAATCGCGGATCGTCATCTGCGGCGAGTTTGATGGCAAGACTGTGAGCCCCGCCACCGATGACAGCAAGTGCAACAAGGACACAAAACCTGAGCAGGAGCAAGAGTGCGAGGGCGAGGAGAAGGAGTGCCCAGGCGAATGGTTCACCGGACCCTGGGGCGAGTGCAGCAAACCCTGCGGCGGCGGGGAACGCACACGCGAGGTCCTGTGCCTAGCCAATGGCACCAAGGCCCTCAACTGCGACGAGTCCAAGCTGGAGTCCATATCCGAGAAGTGCAACCCAGAGGCCTGCACGGAAGACGAGATTCTGCCACTGACCAGCACCGATGCACCCATCGAGGACGACGAGGACGACGATTGTGATGAGGATGACATGGAACTGGTCACCGACAGTCTGCCCGATGAGCAGAAGATCTCCTCCGATGGCGTTGATCTCGATGACGAGGCCAAGACAGAGTCCACGCTCTTCACCGATGAACTAATGCTCAGCGATAGCCCCGACACGACCGCGTTCGATGCCTCTGCTGCGACAGCAACCACGGTGGAGGGTTCGGGTGACGACACAGACGCCACAACGGACAGCGGCATTTCGACTGAGGGCAGCGGAGACGATGAGGAAACGTCTGATGGAACAACGGGTGTGTCCAGCTCCACGGATGCTTCATCAAGCTCTAGCGACTCCAGCGATTCCACAACCGATGACAGCGCATCTTCAGTCTCTGATTCAAGCGGCTCCACGGATGAGTCCACGGAAGTTTCTGGTGGCTCGACTGATGCTTCGAGCGCCACAGAATCCAGCGCCGATACCACAGATGTCTCCAGCTCCACGGAGGTTTCAGGCTCCACAGATGCTTCCAGCTCCACGGATGTTTCCAGCTCCACGGATGCCTCAGCCTCCACCGATGTTTCAGGCTCCACGGATGCCTCCAGCTCCACGGAAGTTTCAGGTTCCACAGACTCCACCAGCGACTCTTCCGACAAAACATCCGACAGCAGCGACTCAACAACTGTGGCGACGTCTGATGCCAGCGACACCACTGAAGGTTCCAGCGATTCCACAGACGTTTCTAGCTCAACGGAGAGCTCCTCGGACAGCACCAGCGATGGTACTTCCTCTTCGACAGAGTCCTCGGCCTCGACTGAGTCCACTTCGGAGGAGACAACTGAAACCACACCCGAGACCTCAACAGACACAACAGAGTCCACGCTGGATGCCTCATCCACCACGGATGCCTCCTCCACGAGTGATGATTCATCCTCCACGAGTGATGCTTCCTCCAGCAGTGTTGCCTCAAGCGAGAGCACATCCGATGGCAGCACAACGGACTCCACAGAGACCACAACTTCCTCCGATTACTCCTCCTCAACCTCCTCTTCAGACAGCACTGAAACGACAGACTCGTCCAGCGATGGTTCAACAACAGAAAGCGGCAGCACTGTGGAGAGTTCCACGGATGTCAGCTCCAGCGATGGCTCCACCGAATCACCTGAATCCACTTTGTCCACCGAATCCACAGAGGCAGCGAGCACAGACTCCACCGAGAGCACTGAGGCTGGCTCCAGCGAGGGCTCCACCACAGAAGGCAGCACCGTTGAGGATGTGTCCGGATCCACGAGCTCCACAGATGCCACAGAATCCTCTTCCACGGAGTCTTCATCCTCCACTGACGTTTCAGGCTCAACGGAAGCAACAGAGTCCACTGAATCCACCGATTCCTCGGCATCTACGGATGCTTCCGAGTCTACGGAGAGCGGCGGCACCACAGACACCACCGAAAGTGGAGCCACCGAGGAGAGCACCACCGAGGGATCCACCGACAGCACCACCGAAGGATCCACCGAGAGCACACAGTCCACAGAGCTGGGCAGCGGCACCAGCGACATTTGGAGCTCCACCGACAACGAGGAAGAGTCCAGCACCCCGAACACCTGGGAGTCGGCCATCACCAAGGATAAGCCACGCAAGTGCAAGCCCAAGAAGAAGGAGTGCGCCAAGTCCAAGTACGGCTGCTGCCCCGACGGCAAGTCCACACCTAAAGGACCCTTCGACGAGGGTTGTCCCATACCAAAGACCTGCGCGGACACCAAATTCGGTTGCTGCCTGGATGGCGTCTCCCCGGCGGAGGGCAAGAACAACAAGGGCTGCCCCAAGTCCCAGTGTGCCGAGACGCTGTTCGGCTGCTGTCCCGATAATTTCAGCGCCGCCGAAGGCGAGGACAATGAGGGATGCCCCGAGACGACGACCGTGCCACCCACCACCACCACGGAGGAGTCGCTGCCAGAGTCCACCACTGAGATCGAGGGATCCGGCGGTGATTCCACACAGGTGCCTGCCCTTGAGGGCAAGTCCTGCTCCTTTGCTGAGTTTGGCTGCTGTCCGGATGCCCAGACCCCGGCCAAGGGCAAGAACTTCGAAGGCTGCGCCGCTCCAGAGACACCCAAGGGCTGCGATCAGTCCGAGCACGGATGCTGTCCGGATGGACGCACAGCTGCTGCTGGTCCTGGCGGTGAGGGCTGCTCGGCCTGCACCCGCGAACAGTTTGGCTGCTGCCCCGACTCCGAGACGCCTGCCCATGGACCCAACGGCGAGGGCTGCTGCCTGGACTCTGCCTTTGGCTGCTGCCCCGACAACATTCTGGCCGCTCGAGGACCCAACTTCGAGGGCTGCGACTGCCACTACACGCCGTACGGCTGCTGTGCGGACAAGCAGACTGCGGCTCGTGGCTACAACCAGGAGGGCTGCGCCTGCGAGACGACTCCCCATGGCTGCTGCCCCGACAAGATCACCGCTGCGAAGGGAGCCAAGTTCGAGGGTTGCCCCTGCGAGACGACACAGTTTGGCTGCTGCCCCGATGGACTCACCTTTGCCAAGGGACCGCACCACCACGGCTGCCACTGCACCCAGACGGAGTTCAAGTGCTGCGAGGACGAGAAGACCCCGGCCAAGGGACCCAACTTCGAGGGCTGCACGTGCCTGGAGAGCAAATTTGGCTGCTGTCCCGACGGTGTCAGCAGCGCCACGGACGAGAAGTTCGGCGGCTGCGAGAATGTGCAGGAGCCACCACAGAAGGCCTGCGCCCTGCCCAAGGAGACGGGCACCTGCGGCAACTTCAGCGTCAAATATTACTTCGATACGAGCTACGGTGGATGCGCACGGTTCTGGTATGGCGGCTGCGATGGCAATGCCAATCGCTTCGAGACGGAGGCCGAGTGCAAGGACACCTGCCAGGACTACACCGGACAGCATGTGTGCCTGCTGCCCAAGAGCGTGGGCCCCTGCACGGGCTTCACCAAGAAATGGTACTTCGATATGGATCGCAATCGTTGCGAGGAGTTCCAGTACGGCGGCTGCTACGGCACCAACAATCGCTTTGATAGCCTCGAACAGTGTCAAGGAACGTGTGCGGTCAGCGAGAGTATTCGTGAGTCGAAGTAGAAGTGGGTTAGGGTCTCGAGCTGTACTTAAACTTGTTCATTCCCTCTTGTAGCCACCTGCGAACAACCTGTGGAGAATGGTCCCTGTGCGGGCAACTTTGAGCGTTGGTACTACGACAACCAGACGGACATCTGCCGACCCTTCACCTATGGCGGCTGCAAGGGCAACAAGAACAATTATCCCACGGAGCATGCGTGCAGCTACAACTGTCGCCAGCCGGGCGTACTCAAAGGTTTGACCAGCCGCACTATTTGTAGCTTTCTGTACTGGGGTTTGCTTGTGGGGAATTTTGTTAACTATTTGTTAAGCTTAAACTTGTTACTTGAACTCCTGGTTAACGGTATGTTTTGCCTACACTTTCTCCTTCCTTTTTCCCTCTCCCCCCAATTGCTTGAATCTTTCGGTTTAATGTATGCGCATGATTTGCTTGCTTGGTTACCCACCTGTACCTGTACCTGTACCTGAATCCTTACTGCACCTCAGAGCAATGCTCACTTCCTAAGCAAACTGGTGATTGCAGCGAACGGCATGCCAGGTGGCACTTCTCGGAGAGCGAGAAGCGCTGCCTGCCCTTCTACTACACTGGTTGTGGTGGCAACAAGAACAGTTTCCCCTCATTGGAGTCCTGCGAGGACCATTGTCCCCGGCAAGTCGGTAAGCTTTCAATGTTGTTGTTACTCGTGGCAGCTATCAATGTGTTTGTGTGTCAGCACCCCAAAGAATCCCTCAATTAACACGCTCTCCCCCTGTGACACTTAGCCAAGGACATCTGCGAGATCCCTGCCGAGGTGGGACAGTGCGCGAACTACGTCACCGCCTGGTACTACGACACCAAGGACGAGAGCTGTCGCCAGTTCTACTACGGCGGCTGTGGCGGCAACGAGAACCGCTTTGCCAGCGAGGAGGCCTGTCTGTCGCGCTGCGAGAAGAAACCGGAACCCACAACGCCACCACCAGCACCCAGCACCGTGGATGTGTGCCGCGAACCAGCGAGTGTTGGCGACTGCGATCAGTACACGCTCAAGTGGCACTTTGATGCAGAGGCTGGCGCGTGTCGCCAGTTCTACTATGGCGGCTGTGCTGGCAATGGCAATCGCTTTGAGACCGAATCCGACTGCCAGCAGCGCTGTGCCAGTCCACCGCCAGAGACCCGACGACCAGCTCCACCAGAGACTAGGGAACCTGCTCCACCACAGACTCGTGAACCTGCTCCAGCTGCTGTCCATCAGTGTGATCAGCCACCTTACGTCGGCGACTGCGATGAGTATGTGCTCAAGTGGTACTTCAATGCGACTGCCGGACGCTGCCAGCAGTTCTACTACGGCGGCTGCGGCGGCAACGATAACCGCTTCGAGTCCGAGCAGGAGTGCTCCGATCGCTGCTCGCCCAGCGTAGACAGTCGCTTTGGACAACCAGAACCAGAGCCGCAGCCAGAGCCAGAGCCGGAGCCCGAGGAGCCACGCTCAGAGCCAGACACTGCCAAGTGCTTCCTGCCCGCCGAGTCGGGCAATTGCTACAACAACGAGACTCGCTGGTTCTACAACAGCCGAGAGGGACTCTGCGACGAGTTCGTGTACTCGGGCTGCGGCGGCAATGCCAACAGCTATGCCAGCGAGGAGGAGTGCCAGAACGAGTGCAATGATGCCCAGACCACCTGCTCGCTGCCACCGGTGCGCGGACGCTGCGAGGATCTGTCCCGCCGCTGGTACTTTGATGAGCGCAGTGGCGCCTGTCACGAGTTTGAGTTCACTGGCTGCCGCGGCAATCGCAATAACTTTGTGTCCGAGCGGGAGTGTCTTGGCTACTGCAGGGATCAGGCACTATCTGAACCACAACCAGCAGCACCAGTAAGTTTTTTGATTCCTTGATCAAAGTTTCGATCAGTAAACATTATCTTCTCCTGCCTAGACCTACTCCGTGTGCACTCAGGCACCCGAGGCTGGCGAGTGCGACAATCATACAACAGCTTGGTTCTACGACAACGAGAAGATGGCCTGCACGGCCTTCTCCTACAGCGGCTGTGGCGGCAATGGCAATCGCTTCGAAACGCGTGACCAGTGCGAGCGTCAGTGCGGCGAGTTCAAAGGAGTGGGTAAGTGTTTGCATTGGGGCATGCCCCGTTTTTTTGTTTTTCAGCTGCTTTAATACTTTGCGTTAGACGTTTGCAATGAGCCAGTGACGACGGGTCCCTGCACACAGTGGCAGACCCGCTACTATTTCAATCGCGATACGCGCACCTGCGAGCCGTTCACCTACGGCGGATGTGATGGAACTGGCAACCGCTTTGACGGGCTCTACGAGTGTCAAACTGTTTGCATTGCAGCCCGCGAGCCGGAGCCGTCAGTGGGTACGGCGAAAGGTAACGTTTTGGTCGAGTCGAGTGGCCCGAAAAGGAACAGTTTAACGATTCTCTCTTTGGTCTTCCGTTGGCGTAAGTAGAAATGTGTCTGCTGCCCCTGGTTACCGGCCGATGCAATGGACCGTCGGTGCAGGAGCGTCGTTGGTATTACGATGATGAGCGCGGCACCTGCGTGTCCTTCATCTACTCGGGTTGCTCCGGCAATCAGAACAACTTCCGTTCGTTTGAAGCATGCACGAATCTCTGCGGAAGTAAGACCAAAACACCCAGCTGACACTTGTATGCACCAGAATCGCCACGCACCACCCGCACCACCACCTGCATCCTTCAATTTTGCACCTTGCACTCTGCCCCTGCACTTTCAACCTGCTTGAATTTTTAGTAGAACTTTTAGCAGTAGCATTCGTAGACTCGATTAGTACTTGGCACTCTCACTAGCTCTAAGTTTGCACGGGTTGTCGGGATATCCACCGAATATAACTGTAAGCAATGCTCATCCTCTGCCTGCTGTTTCCCCCCACAGAGCCCGTGGACAACGAGATTGACAATGAGATTGGACAGGGTCGCTGCGAGAGCTTCGAGAACGAGTGCCGTGAGCTGCGCTGTCCGTATGGTGTGCGCCGTGAGGCCGATCGCTCCCAGCCGGAGTGCACCAAGTGCCTGTGCGAGAACCCTTGCGAGAGCTACTCCTGCCCCGAGGGCCAGCAGTGTGCCATTGAGATTGCCAACACCGGAGATCGTCAGTTTGCGCCCGTCTGCCGCGACACGAACAAGCCTGGAGTGTGCCCCGGACTGGCGGCCAATGCCAGCAACTGCGCCCAGGAGTGCTACACCGATGCCGATTGCCGTGGCGAGAATAAGTGCTGCAGCGATGGCTGCGGTTATCTTTGTGTGCAGCCAGCACGCCCCACCCAGCGGCCCAGCACACGTGCGCCCACCGTCATTTATCCGGGCGAGAGCAGGGCCGTTCTGGAGCCCAAGCAGCCACAGGAACTGGATGTGCAGACCTCCATCGGTGGCATCGCTGTGCTGCGTTGCTTCGCCACTGGCAATCCAGCGCCCAACATCACTTGGTCTCTCAAGAATGTGGTGGTAAGGGTTTAGCACGGGGAGAATACTCTCTCTACAGTCACTTTCACTTTCGTTTGATTGCCCTACAGATCGATACGAACCAAGGACGCTATGTCCTGACCTCGACTGGGGATCTGACAATCGTGCAAGTGCGCCAAACCGACGACGGCACCTACGTTTGCGTGGCCAGCAATGGCCTGGGCGAGCCAGTGCGCCGTGAGGTGGCCCTACAAGTGACAGGTACGTTCTGCACAAGTACTTTTTCGGTGTTAAGGCATTTAATTAACTTCAAAAGAGATCAATTCTCATGCATGAAATGTTGATCTTCTTTTAAGTGCAAGTTGAGACTTCAGTTTCATCAAAAATTGCTCATGATTTGTCGTAAAAGTAAATTCAACTGTATTCGCGAGCTTTCCTTGCTGTCTGTCTTTTTTCTCTTCTTGAGAATATCACTAAAGCTTTAAGCTTTTTAGCTATGTCTGTCTTCATCTGTCCTCTGTCTGATCAAAGCTGCAAGCAAAGTG
The DNA here is from genome assembly GCF_008121235.1 of Drosophila subobscura. NCBI lineage: Eukaryota > Metazoa > Arthropoda > Insecta > Diptera > Drosophilidae > Drosophila > Drosophila subobscura. The sequence goes on along the minus strand of NC_048533.1, from coordinate 20,811,732 downwards.
CTGCAGCGCGTAAACAAAGCGTACAGCCACACATACATAACAGCTCCATATGAATTCGATGGATCGTTTCGTTTCAGTGCGTTTGTATGCACAAACAACAAACACGAAGTCAAAAACGCTTCTTGCTTCTCTGCCGCTGCGGCAGCCAAGCATTTTTGCATGTGCCAAAACGAAGTTGCTTCTCTGCCGCTGCGGCCGAAGCCGATCAATCGTGCATAGCGCCATACGAAGTTCTGTCTCTGCCGCTGCGGTGGTTTTTCTGTGCATGGGCCAAAGCAGAAAGTTTCTACGCTGTGCGTGGGCCGACTGCGCTGCCCGAGATCTTTTCAGCTACTTATTGCACCTCTTCCTCCCCCTCTAAGCATTCTAAGCATTGGGCATTCAATTACAGTCGGTCTACCGACTATAGAGTTACCTACTATTTGTTTATCTTATACTATTTGGTGTTGGCACTACATTATAACTAACTGCTTTTATTTTGCATTCTGTTATGCATGCTTGCCTTGCCCTCTAACCCCTTTGCTTGTCGATGACTTGACTTGGTGATGGTAGAGTCCGTAGATACACCCGCATACGTGTACGGCGACAAGAACGTTACCCAGATCGTGCAGTTGAACAGACCGGCGGTGATACGCTGCCCAGCGGGTGGCTATCCGCAGCCGCATGTCAGCTGGTGGCGCAACAACAATTTGTTCGGCAATCGGGAGCGTGGGCGTGCGGAGATGGCACGCGACTTCTCGCTGCTGTTCCGCTCCATCCAGCTGTCGGATCTGGGCCTGTACACCTGCGAGGTGTACAACAAGCGTGGACGCCCCGTCTCGCTGCGTGTCACACTGAAGGCGGTGGGTCCGGCCCGTGCCCTGACCAACGAGGATGCCCAGTATCTGCAGTATGTGATAGATCCGGCCACGGCGCCGGTCACACAGAGACCCAGCTACCCCTACAGACCCTCGCGTCCGGTGTATGTGCCCCCACCTACAGGTAAGTGGATTTGCATGTTTTGGCTGCCTTGTGGATTGTTTCCGTTTTTCTGTTGACTGTTTTGTGTTTAACTTGCCCTCGTTGTGGTTTCTGGTGACTTTTGCTAATTGATTTCTCACTTTCATCTGCTCTCAGTGAATGCCCAAGCGCTGGTGGCACTGGATCCCAAGAACAGCTACTCCCCCGGCTCCACTATTGCTCTCAGCTGCTCAGTGCAGGGCTATCCAGAGCCCAATGTGACATGGACCAAGGACAACACACCGCTGTACAGCAACGAGCGCATACAGATAACATGTGAGTAGAGGTCAGGGACGGCTTTAAGATATCTTTTCTAATATGGGAATCCTATTGATGATTACAGCCCAGCCACATCGACTGGTTGTCAGCGATGTGAGCACCGAGGATACTGGCATCTACGGCTGCAAGGCTAGCAACGCGTTCAGCTACAGCGTCAGCCAGGAGACGGTTACCATTCAATGTAAGTCGAAAAGAACCTTTGATGGGTAGCATTATGGTAATTCTTGTCTTTGCAGCTGTCATACCGGTATCGCCCGAGTGCATTGACAATCCGTTCTTTGCCAACTGCAAGCTGATCGTGAAGGGCAGATACTGCATCAATCAGTACTACGCACAGTTCTGCTGTAGATCCTGCACGCTGGCCGGCCAAATTGCGCAGCCTCATCCCAATGCGCTGTAATTCCACACCTAAGCACACCCACGAAGAGAAGCAGAATTTTTGAATTTTGAGCTTAAGCACACGACACACAACACAACAGAACACAGGAATTATAATTTAGCATTAGCCTCAGAAGCAGAGAGACCAAAAAGCCAAACACAACTACACAGCCAACAGATCAACAAAGAACGAACGAAAAGAACATTTGATTTAGTTTCTACCACTTCTACCAGAGCAATATGTCACATAGTATTAGTGTGTTTCCCCGTATGTTTGTGTTCCTATTTATTCTTGAGTAACGTTCAAAATCAAAGCCATCGAGAGGAGAACGGCTAAAAGGAATTTTCATTTTACTTTCTTAGCATCTACTCTCTACGATCTATTTGTGCAACGAGTAAAGCATTTAAGCCTAAAAACAAAATAATTGTAAATAAATTAAAACTACATAATAAAGAGCGCATATGTATAAAAACAACTTTAAAGTCTTTCACCTGAAAAGCACTTCAAAAGCTAACCACTATCTGGCAACGCTGCGTAGCAAGAGGTCGCATCTTATTGATTTTTCCCAAGCTTTTGCGCCCCAACAGCTGTTCCACGGAGCCTGCGCTTTGTCACTGCCACTGCCATGGGGTTGTTTGGAGTTGCTTTTGGGAGTACCACAGCAAGAAAGACAATAAAAATTTGTTGTATTGACATCGCGTGCTGTTTGTATTTTTTGCTGTTTTGTAGCTAAATTGTAGATTTAACCAGAAAGTTAGACCAAATCATAGACTCATCAAAATGGAGGACAGCGGCATTGATAGCGAGGATAGGCAATCGAATATCTATGAGGATGGGGCCGCAGGCCTGCTGGTAAGTAGAGTCGAATCGAAACAATGCAAAATTCTCATGGCCAAAGTCAATGCAGAAAACGGCCAGCGGAGCACCCAAACATATGTCCGACCTGGAGTTCGAGGTGGCGTTCAGGGGTGCCGGCAAGGTTTATGCCCCCACGACCATAGAAATCGATGAGGAGGAGGAGGGCCATGAGCGCAGCGAGCCACCAAACACCTGCCGCATACTGCAACGCAAACTGGAGCTGAAGGTCGAGCGTGCCAGGCGTAATTACACACAATTCCAGGAAGAGCAGGTGGGTGGCACAAGACACTAGAAATATCTATAGAGAAATCTAAATAAAAGCTTTCAATTGTACAGACAACCAAGACACAATCGTCCACTTTGATACCCATCAATCGATTGCCCATACCCGGTGAGCCGGAGCACAAGCCGCTGGTCGATTACAAGTCTGAGAGCAGCGACGACGCGGAGGAGATATCCTTCTTTCCCGCACAGCTGAAGCGTGGCAAGCGTCGCCAGCAGGCGAATCACGAACTAACCGACACATTTAGCATACAGGAAATGACCATTGACTCGGATCTGGAGTCGGATGACAGCGCGGGCACACAGAATCTCGAGCTACTGCTGCCCTCCATGAAGTCCACGATTTTGGACAAGTTCCGCAGCTGCTTTGGCTGCTGGCGGCGCAGGTAATGCCAGGAGCAGCGGCACATCAGTCGGTTATCAGTCAGGCACAAATCACGTTATTGACAGGCACTAGACATACGACACGTAATCCTTAATAAACTCCATTGCCATTGCCACTACAGAGCTGTAAACTTAGATGTATTTGGCATTAGTATAAAAGATTTAATATCAACCAAAATCAGTCTTTCAATCCATCGCTTAAGTATCCGTGTTCAGGGTAAGGCACACGCCCTGCAATATCCAGTGACTCAAGTCCTCGGAGGTGGCCAAATTCGCTTCAAATACGAGGCCCACGCCCATGGCATTGCGGCGCAAGGATGTCGTATAAACAGGCGCTAGGAATGTGTTCTGTTGGTTAAAGAGAAAATCATTGGTTTAGTCTTTAAAATTAATGGTTCACACCCCCCGCCGAACACTAAACACTAAAACTAAAGCTTCCGGGCTGCCATTTAAAATCAGAAACAATTAGCACAGCAGCTGCCCCATTAGTCGGGGGGGGGTTGGGAAACGGAAGCTGCTGCTGCTGCTGTGCTGGTAATTTAGTGGAATGCATTTAAACAAATATCAGCGTGGCCCCACACCCTCTCCTATATGCAGATACAAGCGCACATTAGTACTTGTCAGTGGCAGGCGGCGTCGCACCCAGGCAGTCCAACCGAAACTCCTAACTATCCAATACAGACCTGTAGCTTGAGACGATGCGCCTCGATGGGCTCCACAGCTAAAATGGCCAGCTCCTCGACCAGTACTTTGGGATGGGAACGCGCCAGCTGATTAGTCGACATGTCAAAGCGTGCGCCCTCGATGTACAATCCATGCACAAAGCAGCCCTGCAAAAAGTTCAACGATTAAAATGCAAACAGAATTCTTAATTACGGAATTAGTGCCCAGCAACTGGCACTTGGGTCATCGTTTTGCATTTAGAGCGTTAGATGGAAAGATAGAAGAGCTGGGCAGGTGTGTAGGTGGACACTTACCGTTGCGGGACGCTCCTCGACATCGTCGGGGTCCGCATAGTTGGTCACATAGGTAAAGAGCGTCGAGCGATCCAGTGGCCAGGCGTTTTTCCGACAGGCAATCTGCAAATGGCAATGGCAGAGGAGGGAATTAAGGAGTGCGTTCGTTGTCCGTGACCCCCAGAATGGGACTCACCTGCACCAGTGCCGTTAGATAGCTTTGCGGTATGTGGAGACCCGACAGCCACATGACCAGGGGCTCCCCTGATATCGACCAATACTTATACTGCACAGAGCGTTGCTGTAGTGAGAGAGAGAGAGAGAGAGACACAGCTGATTAGCGGACACGAAGCCCGGAACACTTGATTGATTCAGCGCTATGCTGATTAATGAGCTGCAGCGACCGTGACGTGGACTCACCCGCAAGTGCTCCAGCCAGCTGGCCAACTGCTTGCATGTGGCAGGCGCCAGGGAGCTCCACGATGTTGGCAGCAGGCCATTGAACAACGAGTTGGCAATGTTGTCCAGCACATTGTCCATGCCGATTTCACCAGCAATGGCCTGCGGGGTGGAGCGGAGAGGGGCAAGCAATTAAATTAAAAACGCGGCTCCTCACATGTGTGGGCGTGGCTCTGTCCCCAGCCGGAACTCATTTGCATTTGTAAATTTATTTTGGCAACAAAATGCACTGCCGGCTTTGGGATCTGTCGTTTTGTTTGCTTGGTCCTTAGCCAAGTTGGCAAAATGCATAAACAGCGAATGCACAAAACAAAACAAGCCTGAAGGATTTATGTGTGGCAGCTATTGACAGTTCAGGGCAGAGACAGAGAGCCAGAGCCAGAGACAATATCCTAATAGTTATTTACCTTGCGGAGCAGCTCCAGCGTTTTCTTGATGCGAATCACCAGCAGATTAAAGCGATCCAGCTCCTGCAGCAGCACCACACCGGTGGGGGAGAGACTCATTTGGATCTGTTTGCGAATGCGCCAAGTCTCAAAGGCCGGCGGCAGTTTCTTCAGTATACCAGCGGCCACCGAGTCGATGAAGTCGTCACGACTGATGCCGCCCGTACCCTCGCCTGCATGGGGCAAGCACAGCAAAAAGAGAGAAGAACAGAAGTAAGTAAGGATTGTGGCAGCGTTGGAGTGGCAGCAGAAAGGCGAGAAAAACCTTTGTAATGTATGCAGAGGCTGTGGTTTTTCCCATTTCCTCTCATTTATCTGCTCCTTTCGGTATTGGTCTTTTATTTTATTTAATTTATTTTTTTGTTTTATTAATTTTCCTTTTTATCTGGCGCTTGTGTTGGCACGACACCCCCCGACAGAACGCTTTTTTATGCTCTGCTTTATTTTTTGTTAAAGTGTCAATTAGCAAATACTAAAGCTCATGAATATGCAAATTATGGCCATTTTTCTGGGGGCTACTCCATGGAATATCGAGCGTATTGGCACATCAAATGAATCCCAAACTGAGTTTTTGTTTTGGCACCCTTTTTCGTGCAAGTTCTAGGGATATTCGAAGCATTTTTTAAGTGGGCTTAAATTGAGTTTGCAGCTATGTTTTATTAATTAGGGTTCTTAGAAGGGATTGCGCTTGCAGGCGGAATAAATAATTTTTGTGTTAATTGTTTGAAATTTACAGACATTTGGGGGCAGTCTTTGCTTTAAGAGATTGAAATGGGTTGCCAAATGTAAGAGATATTATTAGCAGAATAATTGACCTCTTCTTGAAGAGATTGAAAGATATTATTATCACCATAATTATTTGTAGCTCACATAAAATTCGCAGCAGCCGAACTGGCATTGGCCATATCTCCGCGAACTTCAAATAAAATTGTTCCACTCGATTTTTAATCAGTGAACATATTTGCACTTATTATTATTATTTTTATTTATACTTCGGGAGCAGTGGAAGGAACTTATGCGAGTGGGGCACTGGGGGACGCGAAATACTTTACCGGCATTGACTTCGCTGGGCTTCCACTTGGTCACTTCTCGTGTGTGTGCGAATATATTTAAAAAAGAGTTTTTCGAAATTGTATATACAGTTATTTACAGGGGCCAAACACATACATATGCATCAGTTGAGGGTGCATGTGCTGGTGTGAGTGCACTCTGATGGCGGTTTTAACACGTTTAAGCCCCGCTCCGCTCCGCTCCGGCAACGTAACGCAAAAATTATCGACTTTTGTGTGACGTTTTTGGGTGCAGTTTTTTGTTTTTGTTTTTGGTGCTTCTGATGGCGGTCGGTGCGGTGAGGTTTGAACTCGATTCGCTGCGATTTGCGGCCACCCGAATGAAAGTGAGTGTGGAGGGTTATGTGTCCTCCCAGCTGACCCAACGTGCAATGTCCTGAATGTGTCGTGGGATGTGTGGGCGCTGTCTGCATCTATTTTAATTTTTAATGTGTGCATTGCTGTCGTGCGTGTGTGTGTGTGTGTGTGGGAGCAATAATGGCGCATGCAATAAAGTTAATTGCAAAACCGCAACTAATTAATTAAATTAAATTAAAAATTCAGCATTCAGAGGGCAGCAGCAGAGAGCCACAATCAAGCAGATAAAATGTAATAAACGGCTGACAATTGGCCCACGTTGCATGCAAATTGAACCATTTACCAGGCCCAGGCACTGGCCGTATCTACATTACATGATTATCATTACTTTTCCCCGCGCTAAAAATGATCAATTCCCCACACAGAGATGCGCCTCACTCACCCGTTTGCGGCTGCAGCTCAATCAAACTGTTCCAAATGTTGCGTGCCGCCATTGTATAATAACCGATTTCCGCGTTCGGATGCAAACCAAACACATCCGGCTTGTTGACCAGCGGCAGTTTGTCGATGTGCGCTGCGTTATCGAATGTGCATTAAATATGTGCAGGCTGTGGGCATACCCTCACTCACCTATGTAGTCCTCTTTCAGGATGGTCTCCTCCTCGGGCAGGCAGTAGTCCACATGCTCGTCCTCATAGAAGTGGAAGACCTGGAACTCATCGAACAGAAAGTCGCCCATGTACTCGCTCATGTAGCAGTTGGTGATGCGACGATCAAAGTCATCGATGACACGACCGCCATACATGACCTCTCCAATCAAATACTTCAAGCTATTCCAGGGTATCTTATCGTCCGCACAACGACTCAAATAAGTGCGCAGTATCTCCGTGCAGACCTCAAAGTCGGAGTCATTGAAGTCGTACGCTATGTTCCAGCCAAGTTTGTCGTACTTGCGACGCTCCTGCGCAAGTAAAGAACGTTTAAATGAATTGTAGAACCTTTCCCCCTAGTCACAGCCGTTCAATAACAATTTGCTGCACAATCGATGGTGCAATGGCTGCTCCATCAATTGTGTGCAAGTTGGCAAAGCTTTCAGCTACTCAAAATTAAGAAATTAATAAATAAACAAGCACACTCGCAGCGACCAACTGCGACCAACCCCAGGACCATCAATTGGGAGTATCTATGGCTGCACTTACTTGGACGACAGCATGGAAGAAGGCCAGGACATAGACCAGCGGACGGAAGCCGCGATGCGAGCAGCTCTCGAGGCGCTCCTGCCGCACTTTAAAGTATGTGGAGCGTAGATTCAGCTTCAAGCCATTGGGTGGTTCAGTGACAACTGCAAAAAGGAGAGAAAAGAGATCAAATACTTATAGCTACAAGAGGATAAAGTCTCTTACCCTTCAGCGACTTTTGCAGTATGCCAATGGGGAATGCCGGCGATGGATCTGTCGTTATCCACAGCCTGAAGTCCGGATGCGGACTGTCTATACGATCCAAATACTTCTCCAGCTCACGCACAAACCGTATGAGCAAATGTCCATTCTGCAGCATCAGCCATTGGCCCTGCCGCACGGCCGTGTCCAGCATTTTCAGCGCCGCCTTCTCCTGTCCCTGGCCGAGGGATATGTGACAAAAGTTGGCCACGCCAATGATGGTGTCTGCCAGCTTGATCAGATCACTGGTGGGATCCGAGCCGGCACTGAGGATAAAGCACACGGGTATGGTGCAGGAGGTTTGCTCATAAATGGCCGAGAAGCTGACAACTGGCGGCATAATGAAGAACTCATCCATGGTGTCCACGATGTATTGATTTATGCAGCGGAAAATGCGATCCACGCGGAAGCAGCGCAAAAACAGAAGTTTCTAAGGGGAGAGGGGAAGAGACATTAGACATAATAATACAACAAAAATGACAATGAATGAGCTTAGTGGAGCTCTGCGCACTGACAGCTCATCATCACCAAGACAAGATTGCGCCCATGCTGATGTTGCCATTGGCAACGGGTCGCTGCGGTTTTCCAAGCAAAACTCAAGTGCAAATTGGGCTCGCTTCAGAGCGCTTCTGTCGCTGGTTTCAAGTGCGACTTGCCGCTCATCTAATGGCTTGGAAAATTGATAAAATATGGTAATGCACACACACAGGCACAGCCAGATACTGCCTGCCAGACAGTGGCTGACAAAAACAGGCTGCTAATAACTTGAGATCAAAATGTGCGACCAAAGTTGCAGGACGTTGCGAAAGTTGAGTAAAACTAAACGCCACAACCCAGAAGAGCACAGTAAAGTGTCTCTGTGTGTGTGTGTATATGGTTTGTACATAATAATCCACTAGAAACGAGCATAAAGTACGAAATCCAATAACGCTCAATGGCAACGCAGAAGGAGCAGCAGCAGCCGAACCAGAACCACCACTCGAAAATGCTGAAAGCTGAAAGCATGCAAAGCGAACCCAACCCAACCCGACCCTGGCACTTGCCTGGAATGCATTGCAATTGATGTTGTAGTCGCCCGGACATGCCACCTCCTCAGGATTCTCCAAGTCGTACCACTGAGCATGGGCAAGGGCAGAGGCAGGCGACGGGCGATGGTCCATGGGCGATAAGTGCAGGCAAAATGAGCGTCGGCAACGAAACGGAAGTCAGTGAATGCCACATGCCAGTCAGAATCAGAAGGAGAAGCAGTTCCACAGCCAAAACCAGAAGCACAACCAGAACCAGAACCAGAAACCAACGTCCATGTCCATCCGTTGTCCAAGGTTGTTGTTGGGCATTTTTATAGCAGCAGCAGCAGCAACAGCAGCAGCAGCAGCAGCAATTTGATAACGGGCATCCCAGTCGACGGCAGTTGACGTTGACGTTGAAGATGATGCAGACCCCAAAGGAGAAAATCGAAAAAGAAATACAAACAAGAAAAAGGGAGTAAAAAAGAAAGGGATAAATAAATATGGAAAAACATGCAGCAGCATTTAGCTGTAAGCAAAGTGCAATTTTTGTGGCATTTAAGGCACGAACTTACCTCCTTCCACTCGTTGAGGTAGCGTCCAAAGTGATCCGGCAGCGAGCCAAATGGATCGGGGAAATCAAAGGATAGCTTGAGCAGATCCTCCCAACTCTTTTCGGGCAGCCACTTGCACGGATTGCTGCGCTCGCTCTTGGTCAGCGCAATGTTGCCCTTGATGAAGAAATCCAGCTCGGACTGCAGCAGAATGCCCTCCCGTTGGGCCAGCTTGGTGGCAATTTGGAAGGAGAACAGCAGCTTGTGTCGCTCGAAGATGCCCGTGCAGCCGTACGAGTAGACATTCTCGGTCAATGTCTTGATGATGTTATTCAGTCGCTTGCTCAGCACCGTATCGGGTACGGCCTTGCGCAGGGAGTAGACAAAAACATCGAGATAGGCGGCCAGCGCGTACTGGTACATGCTGTTCACGGTGGCCATGTCCGCGAGGGCAAAGAAGAGCACTGCTCCACGCTTCGATGTCGGTCGATAGCCGTTGCGCAGGATCTCAATATCAGCGGCCGTTTCGGCTGCCAGTTTCAGCTGCTCCATGACCAGACTGGCCTTGCTCTTGGTGTTCTCCAGCGTCTCCACCAGCTCCACATTGTCCAGCATGTTGCCGGTGGAGGTAGCCAGCTCCCGCAGCAGCGAGTCCTCCAGCTGCTTCAGCAGCTGCTTGTTCTCGCTGGTCTGCTCGATGAGCGACTCTCGCTGTTGCTCTAGGTCTGGCCGCTCTGTGCCCACAACGACGCTGAGTAGCTGATCCTCCAGGCCTGTCTGCGTCACTGTGTAATTGATGACCAGCGCCTTGGCATACACCGCGGGATCAAACTTGGGATTGGAGAACTTTGTGGTCAAGTAGAGTCTGAAACCGGGATCCCAGTCCACCTCCTTGTCGCCGAGCATCACAAACTTGCGGCCCGCATGCACGCGAATGTTCTTCTGCAGAATGTCATCGATCACCGGATCAATGTAATCATCCACATCCTCGAAGAGCACCGGCAGGCCGTACATGATGGCCATTTCCAGCTGCTTGAGGAAATCAAAGTCGCTGAAGGACAGCACCTTGAGGTTATTGCGGAACTCCTTCTTGCGGATCCACTGGAGCGCCTGCAGCTGCGGATCGATGCAGAGCGGGAAGCGTGAGGCGCGCATCGTGAGGATGCCATTCTGCACGGACAACTCATCGGGCGGCAGACCCTCGCTGGTCCACTGTGCCACCTCCACGTCCGTGCTGAGGTATGCGTCGATCTTGAAGGGGTGAATGACGGGTATGCCCAGGGAGCTGATGTGCTCCAGCCAGTCATCGAAGACCATTGCCTTGCGGAATTCCCAGGTAAAAGCGCCCGTGTAGGCCAGGAAGGAGGAGCTAATGAGGCACACGCCCACACTGTCAATCAGCTGCTGGCCCAAGCTGGCCATTTCTGCACTCCACCGTATGAGCTCCGAGGACAAGCCGCTGATGAGCTTATCGGAAGCGATCAACCGCCGCTCTGCCTGCTGCATCATCTCGGTCAAGGCCTTCATTTGCTTCATGGATATGGCATAGTTCTCGTTGAGTGCCGCCAGTTTGTCCTCCAACTTTGTGATCTCTGCATTTAGGTGATTCAGCAGCTTGATCTGCACCTCCTGCTCCTCCACGAGGAAGTCAACGCGCTCCTTCTTGGGCTTCACCTCGCGATAAACCTCAAAGAAGCCCAGGACGGCCTTCACGAACTTCAGCAAACCCGCGCCGGCTATGGATATCTTGCCCATGTCATCGAGGTTCTGTGTCTTCATGTGATTGCGGCAGGCTGTGATTTGTTTCTGGGTGAGCGCCTCGCAATCCATCTCCATCAGACCCTTGAGGAAGTTCACGTCACTCATCATGCCCTTGGCCGACTTCCAGCTAATCTCCTTGATGCCCTTGAGTATCGCCACACACTCGCACACCACCTGCACGGCAGCTGGGGGCGTGGCAAACGAACGAATCTCCGTGATTTGCGCTTTCTCCAGCTCGGAGAGCGCACGTCTGGCCTCCTCCAGGGCGGGCATGGCATCGGCTAGGATCTCCTCGGCTTCCTCTTTCTCTACGGCAATCTGCTTGCCTTTGATCTCCACCTCCACAGACTTCTCTGAGGCTTCGGCCTTCTTGGTGTTTGCCTTCACTGTGGACGCCTCAATGGTGACCAGCATGGACTCGCACTCCTCCGCGGCAACAGCTACGTTCTTCTTTTGCTCCGTGACAATAATGCGCAGCTCGTCGATCTGCAGCGAGGCCTCCTCAATCTTCTTGATGCCCTCGCCCAGGCGTTGACGTTGCTGCGTGATGAAGAGATGTTTTTCCTCTGCAAAGAGTTGGGGATTAGGATTATAAACTGCTTCAAAGTGCTTATCCAGCGCTTACCCAACAGCCCCAGGTAGGTGTTGATGTAATCCAAATAGTGCTTGGGCGTCACAAAGTTATTGCGTCGCAGCTTCGTTTGATAGTCCTTCGAGTACTCTTGTATGGTGGTGTGCACATGCACCACATGCTCAATGATATTGTCCCTGTGTGCCGCTGGTATCATGGCGTGCTCCGTGAGAAAGAGTCGCGCCACCGCGTAGAGCGCCTGCTTGGGCCAGGGGAACACCCAATCGATGTAGGTGCTGCCAATCAGACCGGGGAAATTGCGGCAACGATTGCGCAGCGCCTCACCTGCCGGCGACATGCACAGCACAACGTGAAGGTTTTCCGCACAGGTGCGCAGGAAGTAGGACCAAACGGAGTCTCTATAAAGAGGAATGTGAGTAAGGGGAAATGCTGTGTCTGTCTGCCACTCACTTGGATGCCGAGAGTCCCTCTTCCTCCGCGAACTTGCGCACTTGGTTGACAATTGTGTCCTTGTCCTCGTCGGCAAACAGCGCTGGCACCTGGCCCACGGTCAGTATATTGTTGATCAGCTCGAGGAAACCCTCCTCCGCCACTTGGGCTGCGGTGAACAGGAAGACAACCTTCTTGCGCTTGACACCCGCCAACGTATAGAGCACCTTGAGATCCTCCCGGAACGCCGCCTCATTGTAGCCACGCGAAATGGTAATCTCAAAGACCTCACACTCCGCGGCAAAGGCGGCCAGGCGGGTGATGCACTTCTTGCCACAGCCACCGACTCCGATGAGCAGCACGTGGCCGCGATTCATGCGCAGCGTGCGATGCACGCGGGTCAGATGCTCCACACAATCCTCAAACAGCACCAGAGTCATCTTTTGCTTGCGATCGCAGTACTCCTCGAGGATCTCGATGAAGAGCGACCAAACGGAGTCATAGTCCAGCAGATCCTCGTACAAACGCGCCTCCGCTTCGTTGGTGAAGTTGCGGAAATCGCCAAAGAGTATGGGATCGCGCAGCACATAATCCTTGAGGGACATTATCACCTGCGGTCCCTCTTCCACCTCCTGCTCCTCTTCGCCCTCCTCCTCGGCCAGGGCAGCAGCATCATCCGCATAGGCCTCATACAGCAGTCGCGCCTGTGCCTCCGCCTCGGCGGTGTTGACATCAATCCAACCATTTTGCTCCTCAAACTCGGGCGGAAAACGTTCCCCGACTTCGAGGGCCAGATTGCGGCGTACGCCATTGATGTCCTGGGTAGGAGAGAGGGGAATTACTTGAGTCTATCTGGAATGTTTTATGGTTACAATTTCACTTACCGCATCCGCAATCAAACGATCGCAAATGATGCGCGTAAACTCATTGCGCCAGACCCTAATGAATTCTCGCAGATTCTTGAAGCACGTCGGCTCGATCAGCAGCAGGCCGGCAAAGATGCGTGACAAATCCTTCAGATTGAAGATGTAATGGAACTTTGAGGGCGTTGGCGGCAGATCCACAATTACCAGCTGTGTGTGGGAGAGAAAGGAAGGCGCCCAAAGGCAGCAATTAGCATTAGGCAGCAGCAGCAGGCCACTGCGCACACAATGGAGACCAGACAACGAGGAGTAGCTAGGAGGGTGGAGGATGCTGCAGTTACACAAATCAATTTTATCTCGGGCAGCAATATGCATGCAAAATGGTTCTTCCTACACGCCCTCGGGCTACATTGCCAAGTTGCTGAATTTACAGCCATTATCGAGTTGCAGTCAGAGGAGCAGCAGGAGGAGCACTGCCTCTGAGTAACGGCAATTCTATTCAAATAATTCATTTCACTCCATTTCGTGGCGCATTAATAATGCCCGGCGAGGGCACCGTCGAGTGTGTAAAGAAGACATACGAACTAGGAGGAAGGCAGCAGCTCAGAGCAAGGACTGGCAGGAAGAACTGGGCTTGGGCTTGGGGTTTGCGCTGCAGGTGTGCGTAAATCATTTTCTTTTTCCATTTATATTTTTTTGGTGCTTGCTTCTTGTGGCAATTGTGGCGACAAAATGCATTTTTATCTGCACGCAATGAAATGCGATAATATTTTAGTGTCAACAATTGTTAAAAGGACCATAAACTAATGCTGCCCCCCCCAAAAAAAAGGGCCAGCTACAGTTCAATACTTGAACATAATCAAATTTTGCAGCGGCCAAAGGGATAGCGCAGGCAAACACACAGGCACATAGAGGGGCTGAGGGACACAGTCAACTAGGCAGCCGACCAGCCACGGCCCTGAGTTGCACTCGAAAAAGCAATGGAGCAACTGGGAGATTGAGAGAACAAGTAGAGAGCGATGGAGAGGACTAGCAAAGAGGATGATGCCACGCCGCCTCACAGCTCGTCGCAGTGCATTACAGACCATTGAATAATTTCCATTTCCATTGTGTAGCAAAAGAGTGGAGAGTGAGGAGTGATGGGGAATGGGTTTCTAGCAGCAAAGCAGATTATGAAAAATTGTCGTTATTTGCATATGTAAATCGAATTTCATAGAAATTTGTGCAGAGAGAGGCTTTAAAGAAATTCTGCATAAAATCTCAAACTGAATGGCAGTCAAAGTGTCACGAAATATATGTATGAATATCTCTCTCTTACCTTGAATAACTTGAGTGTCATGACAACAATTATGTCGGCAATTGTCATGAAGCGTTCGGGGAACTTGATGAACTGCAAATGTCCCTTGAAAATGGATGAGTAAATCTGCACGAGCGACTCATCGTTGGGAAAGACAATGTTGTAGGTGGAGAACATGCTGATGAAGCGTGGATCGACCTCGTTGCGGCCACCGCCAGCTGTGCCCATGGCCGCATAGAATGTCATGTCCTTAAATTTCTTCCAATTCAGATCCTTGTCGCGGTCATACATGCCGCCGCGCTCAAAGAACAGCTTCAGCAAGGCAATAGGCTGCTGGGTGCCATAGCTGGAAGGAGGAAAGATGAGAGGCGGAAGCGACTCGAAGTATTTCTTTACTCACTCATCCACCTGCGGCATGTTCATGTCATCAATAAAGCAGGCAATTTTCTTGCCCATCGGTGGGCCATACGTATCCTTGGTGCGTTTCTCGACGGCCGCCTCCAATGTGCGCTGCACATCCAGCGACGAGGTTCTCGATGAGAAATTAATATTGAGTATGATCTGAAAGGACACGGAGGAGGGTTAGCGCGGCATTTGACGAGAGGTTTGTGTGCGAGCGATTTTTCAATTACGTTGACATTCGAATTGAGATTGCGCAAATATTGCATGATGGTGGCCGTCTTTGATGTGCCCGCCTCGCCGACGAGCAGCACAGGTCGTTTGATCTGTCGCAAAAGAGAGATACAAACAAACATTATTGAGCTGAGAGAGAGTCAAAGCCACATTAATGGCTTTTCACGGACCCAGCGCCTACCTCACTCATGAGTGCCAGCAGGCGATTGGTGCGCGTGTTATCCACTGTGGGCACCAGAATCTCGCTAAACTTCACCGTCGCGTCGTGTGTGTAGGGGCGCACAATCCACTCCCACGCCTTCCAGCAGTTCTCGTGCCTGTCCCAGAAGTAATCATAGAGTGTTGGCTTGCTCTGCGGGAACTGTCCGCCGCTGGCCGGGTTTTCCGGCGTGTCCTGGAACAGGGGAAAGCCTGAAATGCGCTTCATGAACTCGTCAAACACGATTTGATGCCTCTCCAGCAGACAGGCACCCATGGAGCCGTAGACGCCCTGCAGGAAGCAGCACTCCAAGGTGTCCACGTTGTACACCTGCAGCACGGGCTCATCGTAGTTCTTGTTGTCCGACGGCCCGTAAACGGGCAGCAGGGCGTCGTAAATGTTGCAGAATTGTGTGACCATATTTAGGTCCGTTTGCAGTATGACCAGCTTCAGCGGATTGCCTTGGGTGGTGCCATCGATGCCCTCCAGAATGAAAGCTATGGCCTGGACTATGATCTTCTCGAAGAAATCATCGAGCAGCTCGCGCTGCGGCTCTGGTCGCGTGAGCACCCAACGCTGCCAGTACGGGTTGTAGCGCAGATTCTTGGGATCCACATAGACCATGCCGGCGCGGGACACTGTGGCGGGTGAGGCGTACGACAGGTTGCCCACCTCGAAGAGCAGCGCACAGTAGTTCTCGAGGCGAATGCGCTCGCCGTTCGCCAGTGTCAGCAGCTTGTTGTCATCCATCACGGAGTTCATGTTCTCGATCCACAGTGCATCGACATCGCCATCGAAGCAGGCATAGCGTCGCTCCTGTTTGAAAGGTTTGCAAGTTGGATATTAGATGGAGGATGGTAGATGGTGGCTGGTTGCTGTTGGGTGTTGCATTAGCCTAAGTGTGTTATACAATGCCTGTCACTGGGTGTCGTTCCCATTTCCATTTGCCAAGCGAAAGATTACTCTGCAGATAGCAGACGCCGGGACTGGCGGCGGTTATGCAATCGCGGCTTATTACTGTATGAACGCGATTTCCGCATGAATGATGCACTCTGCACACACACACACACCGCGCATCGAGTGCCATCTAACCTCAAGCCCTTAGCCACGAATCTGCACTGACATTGAGCGCTGTGCGATGCTGATGCTGCACTTCAATTCCACCTGGGAACGACGACGACGATGCCACTCTGTCTGGCAGTGGCTGTGTGACTCCCTTCTCGCATACATACCTCACGCTCGATGGGCTTATTCATTTCACGGAATACATTTGAAAACAATCCATCAATCCAATCTCTCGTTTCCATATCCAAATAGCCGTATAATTCAATAACCGAACAGGCCTGTGGGGAATCAAGGAAAAGTAAGTATTAAAAGGGAAAAACTTGAGCAAGAAAAAGAAAAATATTTGATTTATTTGCAGCCCAAAGAGAGGTTGGTAGAGGCACTTATCCAAGGCACATATCTCCATGCATAAGTGTAGTCCCAATCCAACTAATTATAGCACATTCAATTGAACAATTTCACAAGCACTTAAGTGCAGAATGAACACAAAGCAAAGTACGTAAAACAAAGGGGAATGTGCACAGAAAACCATACCCCCCGGATGGTCATAAAAGCAGACAAGAAAACGAACCCAAAAAAAAAGAAAGTAAGAGCCAAGCAGCAGCAGCAACAGCAGGGCCCGGCCCGTGGTCGTGCAATTTGTGTGAGTGTCCCCACACTTACCTTCGGGTTAAGCACAATGCACTTGGTGGGCAGGCCCATGTGGGTTTGCGCTTTGACCAGAGCATTTATGACGACAGTTTTGCCGCCACCTGTTGGGCCCACAATCATGGTCGAGTGCCGGGTCATCATGGTCTCGTACATTTGCACCACTTTGTCCTCCTGCGGAGGAGCCAAAGGCGTGGCCGTTGTTGGGATTTAGTTGTCATAAATGATGTTGCCGGGGGTGGGACACACAGGTACCAGGCATCACGACATCACCGTGTCCAGGCAGTTGTCCATATCCGGCACAGGGCGGCGACATTTGTGCAACATTTTGTTTGATGAAAGTGGCACAAAAACCCCGAGTAGGAGACGGAGTTGGAGTTGAGAGTGTGGGAAGAAATGGAAAATTGTATTAGTGAAAATTGTCAGGCAGCAGCAGCAGCAAGAAAAGGAAGGAGCGCAGAGGAGAGCGCTGGAGAGCTGCAGCAAAGTTGAAATTGGATGTGGGCTTTCGTCTCGCCCTTGCTCTGTCCTGCAAAATGCTTTGTAACATTTCCTTCATTTGCGATTATGCGACATGGCGCAATTTACAAAGTGTCAAAGTGCCAGGCAGGCAGGCAGCAGGACACACACACACTGACGAGGACACTGTCATGTACGAGGAAAAGGAAAAGACCATCCTCCAGCAGGCAGTCTCTCCAGTCTCCCGTTTTGTGTTTACTGTCAACAATGTAATGACAGGGCAGAAACCCAAGAACGCACCTGATCGGGCAGCAGAATGTAGCCATCGTTGACCAGAACATGACGCACGGCGGAATTGAAGTCCGGATAGCCAACGCGCGGACAGTCGATGCCCGGAAACAGGTCCTTGATGAGTCCCAGGAACAGCGGCACATCCTCAAATATGAACTTTGGATAGTTCATGTCTCGCAGCACACGCATCAGCACCACAGCCTCGGGCAGATCCTCCGACTGGCGCTTCATCACCCCAGCCATGCGCAGCACAGAGTTGAGCGAGCGCAGACCCCAGTCGTAGTGGCACTGCTTCGAGAGCTGCTCCTGCGCCAGGGCATACAGCACCGTCATCTTCTTGGCCAGCACCTTGGCGGTGAGGAAGCCATCGGAGAAGAGCGAGATCAAGCAAATGAGCTCCAAGTCCGGCTTGATGCACGTCACCGGACGGAACAGCGCCTTCACGGACTCGGGCAGCTCTGTGCGGCCCGCGTAGCCCGGATTCATGGTGACAAAAACGCCGCACTTGGGATCGAGTTTGATTTCAACGCCTTCAAACTGGAGGAAAGTCAAAGGTTAATCTGTGTAGAGTAAAGTCTCTCTCCTCCACTCACCACAAAACGTTCCAATTTGCGTATCAAACCATTCCTTATGGTCTGCAGCTGCGTGGATATGACACTCAGCACGGAGATGTCTATCCGATTGAACTCATCAAAGCAGCCCCAGGCGCCACATTGGACCAGGCCCGAGAGTATGGTGCCCACAGCGCGATAGTCCATGCCCTCGCCGCAATTTGTGACCACACAGAGCAGACCCATGGCCTTGGCCAGATCCTTGACTGTCTCCGTTTTGCCCGTGCCCGCTGGACCCGCAGGCGCACCGCCCAAATTCATGAGCAGCGCCTGGGTGATGGTCAGATAAATGCGATCTGTCAGCGGGGTAATCACCAGGCGTCCATTGAGACCCATGTACTCGTAGCCATAGTCGAAGCTGCCGGAGCACTGGAAGACGTGCAAATTGTCGTAGAACTTGACCCAATAGAAGCGCAGCTGACTCTCCCAACTGAACTCGCTGGCATCCAGCACATTGTCGCGCACGAAGCTGTCAATGATGTCCCTGGCATGCACATCCACGGTGCACTGAGCCTTGAACTTCAAGCGATCGTTGCGCGAGAGATTGGAGCGCACTTTGAGCACAAGTTCCTCGATTTGGTGATTGTTTTTGCTGAGGAAATCCTTCATGGCACGCATGTTGCCATGATTCTGGGCCTGATCGAAGGCCTCCTCCACCTCGGCGGTCCACCAGACTTGACTGGCGGCCAGGCCCACCATGCCCTGGTAGTTCATTAGCCACTCGGGTCTATAGAAAATCGAAGAGAGTGTGAGGGAGCCCCAATGACTGTCAATTTAATACAATTGGCCAATAAATATGCTCAGACACGGACAGTCCGCGGCTTAAACAAAATAATAAATCGCGCGAAATGACAAAATTATACAGTCCAAGAGGGGGGGAAGTAAATCCCTGGGCCATAAAAGGAATTGGCTGCTGAAGTCGCTGACTGTCTCGCTGTCTGTTTGTCTCACTTATTGTTGCCGCAAGAGGAAGGATGTGTGGCAGGCAGGCATAAAATATGTTTTATGCTTCGCTCTCTCTCTCGCTCTCTCTCTGTCTCTCACTTACCTTGCAATTTCCAGATCTGTGCCAAAGTCGTAGATGGCCGTCTTGCTTATGAAGCGATTCGAGCGACGCATTTCATCGAGCACATCGTTCATCCAGTATTCGACACGACCCTGGGCTCGGGCTGAAAGCACAAAAAACAATAACCGCATAAATAAAACCCCAGTTGCCAATATCAATAAGTGTGTATACAACATCGATAAAAATTTCACAGAACAGCGCAGAACAGAAGCAATCATCTGCGAGCCCATGCTGATGCCAACTGTGAGGACTGCGGACTGCGGACTGCGGACTGTGGCACTGCCTTCAAATTAATTAAACGAAATTGGCCAGTCGCTGCTGCCAGACAATAATGCCATAAAAAAGTTCAATTTTAAAATTGGCAATCAGTGCGTAGAGCTGCACGGTGTTTGGTAACCTACCAACATGACGAAACTCCATGACCTCGCCCTCGCTGGATATCATGGCGGTGACCAGCGTCAGGCTGCCCTCCTTGACCAGCCGCAGTGACTTGATATTGTCGTACATCTGAGGGGGGAAGGGCACAGAATGAAAATTACAAAATCAATGCAGAGCAACGACACAGAAAAATACTTTTTATTTATAAGCCAAATAAATTCATAAAAATTTACCACGGCTCAAGGGGACGTCTGGCTGGAAGTGGGTGATTTTTCTGGGGAACTGCGGAACACTCGAATCGACTCGACTCTGGGTGCTCGTTGCCATGTGCATGTGTTGCAGAAATTGGCGTAATTTCCGCCATGGACATTGGCCAGAACGAATAAACAGTGACATTAACTTTTATGGCAAGACTCTGGGCTCTGACTCTGTACATGCCCTCACACGCCCAGTCGTACATAAAAATAATGTCACTGGCAGTTTGGCAAATCTGTTGTTGTCACCAGAAAGCCAGAAAGCCAAACCCCCACTTCATAGCAGAGAGACGCCGCCCCCCATTCCTGTGTGTTCTCCTCACCTTAATGATGTGGTTCTGCACTGCAGATGGCTCACTGCTGCCCAAAATGGAGAGCAGCTCATCGGTGGATATGAAATAGAAGCGCGGAAAAATGCGACGCTTCGAGTCCAAATATTCGTTTAACGACTTCTGACATTTTTCCAAGCCAATGCCCAAACCTTGTATATCCACTAAGCGTCCGGGTATTGTGCAGAATGGCACCACTAACGGATTCTTGGCACAATCGACCATGATCTGCAATGGAAGAGAGGAAGTCAAGGGAGAGCAGCGACCGATGGCAACGCCAGTTCGGGCAGTAAATTATTGTGAAAGGCAATGAGTCGGGCAACGAGCGAATAACCGAAATACAATCAAACATATTACGGGTAAAAGCAGGAAGTAAGCAAGAGCAGGCTATAAGATGCTCTTTTTAAGGGTGTAAAATGTGGCTGGGAATAAGGGGAAAATCTGCTACTTTCTT
This sequence comes from Drosophila subobscura, assembly GCF_008121235.1. Lineage (NCBI taxonomy): Eukaryota > Metazoa > Arthropoda > Insecta > Diptera > Drosophilidae > Drosophila > Drosophila subobscura. The sequence goes on along the minus strand of NC_048533.1, from coordinate 20,790,994 downwards.
GGCTTAAAAACTGCATTAAATGTGCGCTCAAACTGTGTCTATTTGAATGATTGTTTTGTGCTTATGTTTTGCCTTAACAACTGCCTTAAATGTGCTCCCATTCTATCCCCATTCTTCAGAGTGTATCTGCTTGGTGAGTGCATAAAACCGAACACGAATATGTCGAGTGCAAATCAAAATAATAAATCATTTCACAAATGGCATTAAATATGGCGGCAAATGTTACAAATGAAACGTAAAGCAAGCCGAGAAGAGGGAGAACAAGTGGCGGCTGGCAAGGTTAAGTGAAGTTAAGCGCCAAACACAAACACAAACACACAACTAAGCAACCAACCAACCAGCCAGCACACATACATATGTACATATATGGCTCACACACAAGCTTATTTCATGGCTGTTGGTATTGGTATTGGCTGTAGCTAGTAGCTAGAATGTAGGGTCTGTAGGCAGTGGCAAATGAAGCAGTTGTAGGCACCAGTGAGTGGGTAGGTGAAAGTGCTTTGGCATGTGTAGACACAAGGACTCGGCTGCCTGTATGTGTGTGTGCTTCTGTGTAGTCGTTTGCATGCGTATTATGTTTACCGTTAAGTAAGGAGTCGCCATATTGTCGGCACACATTAAATCAACTCAAATAAATTGTAGCAGATACTAAGTATGCCCCCGCACACAGAGACTCTGCCAAATAAACCAATAAGCAAATAACCAGAACAAGCAAACACACACAAGAAGGACTCTCTTACCCTTCGATAGGACTTGTCAATGTCATCAAATTTCTTGGCCTCCTCCGGCAGCTGTGTGCGTATGTCGCCGCCAATGAATATGCCCTCGAGATACAGCCACTTGCGCTGCACCACCAGCCACTCGTCGATGATCTCCGAGACCATGGCTAAAGTGCGTTCCCACTTGTTAACCGTCTCCAAAAACGGTCCAATGAATCTAAGGCATAGAAATGTGTTTCAGCTTTGTGTACATTTTGTCGTAACTTTTTCTGTGACTCACTGACTCGCGCCCATGGACTGTAGATTCATGCCATTGTCCTCCAGCATTTGGCTAATCTCATCCACGGGGCCCAGCACCCAGCCACGATCGTCCAGGCCCTTGTAGTGTCTGAGTACCTTGAAAGCCATCACGGCCCAGGTCTCCTCGACGGCGCGCACCCCGCGCTCAATCTGCAGCTCCTTGATGGCATTGGTGAGGATTTGCTCCGCGATTTCCTGGTACTTGTGCAGCTGCATGGCGAACATATTCTCCAGCGTGAAGCGCGCCGGCGACATGTCGAAGTACTGGCCCGTCTTCTCCATCAGCTGCAGCCAGTGGCGCTCGCGCAGTGCCTCATGTTTGAGGCTGACCATCAATGGCACAGTGCCCTTGAACTGCTTCATGTGCAGCTCCAGTTGCGCGCCCACCGGCTGCTGGCGTATCTATAGAAAGGGGAGAGCCATGGTTAGTTAGCTGCAATGCCAAATCAGTTGAAACAATAGTGTGGCGGTGGCAGCCACGCCTGTGGTTTGCTCCGCATTGAATTATGACGAACGCGCGTCCTGTGGCCCAGTGGTTTTTGGTTTCTCCCACCATGGGGCTCCTGCTTGTTGCTGTTGTTGCTGCTGCTGCTGTTGTTAGCCCAAAAGCGCATTCTGTTTGCACACAGTTGCTGTCTGTTTGTTTGCACATGCAAAATTCATAGCACTGGCCCTGGCGAGGACATAAATCCAATGGCAGCTCGCGCACTGGGACTGTCAACAAGTCGTGCAAAAGGACACAGCACACAGGACACAACCACTAGACCCCCCCCCCCTGGGGGCTGGCATTTTAATTATTTCCAATATTGAACAAATTGATTTACATTTTAGAACGCCTGATTATGTAGAGCCCTTTGGCAGTTCTGTGCCAGTCCGCGCCGTGCCTGTCAGCCCAAATTATGCGCGATAAAACTGTGCATTAAAATATGTGCATGTCCAATGATTATATTCAAATTTGTGCACACACACGCCACACGCCACACGCTGGCCCTGCCTGGCTATTTATATTAATCCCAACAGACTAATGAAATATTTGCCATACTAATCTACTTCGCAAGCGATTTCGCCCCACCGAAGCCCCCACTGGAGCAGGAGACACGGCGAGCAGCAAACTTTTCTGGCTGCACACAAAACTTTTTTGAGGGCTGGAGCGGGTCTGGGACTGCTGAAATTCCTCAAAAACTTGTTAGTGAAGTAAATAAATCAATTTGTCATAATCAGTTTAGGTGCAAAATTGTGTCGCTGCGAGGCGGGGAGTTGCAGGTGACCAGAGCTGCTGCAGTGAAGCTGCTCGAAGCGGTTGGTACCCAGCAGCAGCTCTCCATTCGGAGACAGAGCAAGTGAGAGCGATGTGGGAGGAGCTCAGTTCACAGTTCAAAAGTATTTTTGTTGTTCTGGAGGCGTCTGTAATTTTATGAAAATCCAAGCAGGCCAAAAACTTTGTTTAATTGGCAAAGTTTTACCCGCCCATCCGCCCATCGGGCCTCAGGGGCCACCACCCGCAGTTGCTTACCGGCTTGGGCAATTTCCGGAATTCTTTCAGATAGCTCTCAACGCCCTCGGTCAGCACATTGGGATCCAAGTCGGCCCACAGCGTCTTGCCCCAGATCTCGCGTGCGCCCTTCTGCGATCTGTAGAGTTTGTAGATCTGAAAAGGAAGAGAAAGAATGATGAGAAATGGCAGAGAGGGCACTCCTTTATGTCGCCGACCTGCTGCAGTCCCTCGTACTCCGTTTGCACGCGTCCAAATTCATGATAGTCCACCATGGGCATGTCGAAGAGCCGCTCCGCATTGGCCAGCTCCTGGCGACGCAGCTCGCGCTCGTTTATCTTCTGGCCATAGGGATCCATGAGGCGCACGCCGCGCTCCAGCTCGCCGCCCACAGAGCCCGGGCCATTCTCGTCCCAGTCCTTGATGAACTCGTCCAGCTGTCAATGGGGGAAACGCAGGTTAGCTGCAGCACAAAACTTACAAAGGATAAATGTTGGGCGACTATCCTTGGGCTTTGCTTGCGCCTCAATTCAAATGATAAACACTTCAAGTTAATTCATTTTAGCGCTGACGTCCGCCGCTGCCGCTGTCGCAGTCGACAATTGACAATAATGGTTGAGCGCGCGGAAAAATCCAATTAAAATGCCATTGAAAGGAAATAATAATAGGGCAAGGCAGGGCAGGGGACAAGGAAACAAAACAGAAACGAGAAAGAAAGAAACGGAACCAAATAGCGGAAATGCAAAGTCGACAGCAGCCGCAGTCGGCAACCGCCACCGCTTCTAATCCCATTTGCAAGCGCCCCAAAGGACTTCCTTTTCCGCCGCACAGCCGTAACTTACATCATCGCAGAAAACGTCAATTTCAACGGAAGTCATATCGGCGAACTTTTGTTTAATTGGTTGCAGCTTCTCCGAGCGATACAGGGCCGAGAGGAACAGTCGCTTCCAGCGCTTCTCCAGGTGGTGGGCCATCAGCATGTCCTCGTAGGGGAACTGCAAGTGGAAAACGCACATGAAAATTAAGCAGTGTCCTTCAATTATTGCTGAGTGCAAATAATAATCATGAAAAGTGCCCACGAAATTCACTAACGAGCATCCACCCGCCGCAGAAACCCCAAAAGGAAAGTGGAGAAAAAACTATAGCATAGCTTTCAGGGCCGCCAGCGCATAAATTTTCATTTGGCCTTTACAGCGGATTGCACTGCCATTCAATGTGTCTGCGTCTGTTGCGGTGCACTGCAGTGTGTGTGTGTGTGTGTGTGTGTGCGCATTCATTCATTAATTTATATAAAATGCAAGTTAATTCCGTTTTGTCTGGCCAAAAGCTAAGCGACGTCGCCGCCGCAACGAAATGCCATCAATAAATGAACGAAACGAAACGGAATCCCAAAAAATGGCATACAGTACAGAGTACAGAGGAGCAGAGTACAGAGAAACGCACAGGCGACCGGAGATGGCTCGTTGGCTCATTGGTTGGTTGTGCTCCTAATCTGGGGACTCTATCGCTCTGTCCTCTGCTGCTGCATTTATGTAACCACCGAAAACGGAAAGCCATTTCCAAATGGTCCAGCACAGCACAGCGCCAAATATGCATATGTAAACAGAAATAGAAACAGTCGCCAGTCCGCAGTCAGAGTCCGTGACTACGGGATGGCGGGTATTTTATGGGTGGGGATTTTCACTGTAAAACTGCTCATTTGAATACACAAATAAGCACCATGGTTGGCAAACTTAAGCAACTTTCATTAAAGCACCGAAGGGGATGAGTGGATGTGGAGCTATTAGAGGGATTGGGCTTAGAGCTGGCTGGCTGGGATGGTGGAATGACAATCAGTAGCTGGCTAAATATGCAATTGAAATTCGGTTTCAATCTGGTTTTCGGGCATTGGCTGTGATTGGGATCTACTGGCAGAATTTCTTACCATAATTTTATGCTCGCTGAGAACGGTGAAGGTCTCCTGCATTTCGTGTATCTTCTGCTCATTGGTCAGCGTCGTCGACTGAATTGTGGCAATTGTTTGCATGACCAGCTTAAAGTCCTCCAGCTCGCGTGTGGTCTTGTTGAGGTTCATGCTGAGAGTCTGCAAGGAGAGTGAGTGAGTAAGGCATTGACTTGGCCTGGCCCTGGCTGTACTCACTTTGATTTCGCTTCGCATTGCCCTCATGCTCTCGTTGACATGAAGCAATAGCTCCTCGCCCAGTATGGTGCACCATTCCTGTGCATGCTGCGTGATGCTCTCGAGCAATGGCTGCAAATTTATGCGCACACACTTCACGTCGTGATGCTTGCGCATGCTGGCCATCGTTTCGACAATGGCCGAGTAAAATGTAAATTTCTCATCGATTTCAATAAGCGTCACTTGGCGCTGCACAAACTTCTGGCAGATGAAGCTCTTCTCGTAGGCCCACAGATTGAAGTACTTGCGGAATCTTTGAAAGACAAAAAACAGAGACCCAGAGACATTGAACACACTCTGCAAGGATATTCTGTATGCCACTTACTGCGTGACAAATCCCTTCGCTTCGCTGGCTATTTTGCCAGCCAAATCGTGAATATTTATGATCAAATCCACTATGGACTTGATCTGCACAATGTCCTCGTAGAAAGTGTAATTGAACTTCCACTGTGCGCCGGTTTCAATCTGCGGACAGGCGAGACAGGTGCCAGCCATCCAGCGCGTGAAGATCTTCAAACGCGACAGATAGTCCTTCGAGGCGGTGATTATGATATTCTGCAGCTCTTGTATGGATGGTTCTAGCACAATCTCCGACATGAGCAGCACGGCATTCACCTCAAACATGGGACTGTCCGAGAGCAGGCGATTTATGTAGCATTTGAGATTCTGATAGGTCATGCTGTGCGGGGAAATAAACGATTAAAATTCATCTTATTTAGCACAAAAGGTAGATAACGCACTCCACAATGCACTTGTATGTCTCCTCCTCCCAGAACTCGTAGTAGGTTTTCATTTTGTCCGATCTGCCCGTGAATGTGCCCAGAACCAAGCTCTCCAGCTTGACAAGCACCGGTCCCAGGGAGTCGTACAGTTTCTTCATTTGCGCTGCCTTGCGATTGCGCGACGATTCCAAGAGCTCAAAGTAACCCTCGCAGGGGTACACATCCACGCCGCAGTATTGCTCCTGTTTCTGCTTCTCATTGTCCTCCTCCTCGTCCATGTACATGGTGATGGAGGCGCCCGTGCTGGTGACAAACATGCGACTCTGCACGGGCTGCAGGCCCAGGTCGCTGCGCGATTGAGTAAAGTTCACGGCCACCGAGGCGGACTGCTTGGCATCGATGGTCTCCGAATCGAGGTTGAAGAGATTGTAGTTTTTGATTAGATCTATACGATTCCGCAGATCCAAGCGTATAAAGTTAATCTGCGACACAATGGACGTGAGTTTGCGCAGCTGCGAGTTGATTTGCTCGCAAAACTTTCCAATGTTAAACGAGATCCAGGTGTAGCGCCCGAGTCCCATTTGTATGTACAGCTCCGTGTCGTAGATGTGGCCACGCAGAAAGATCACCTCGGACATGGACAGATTGGCAATGATGGCCTTGTAGCGATTGATCACCTCGCTCAGCTTCTCGTAGTCCTTGAACAGCAGATCCTTGCGCATGATGCCAGTGCGCAGCACCGAGGGCAGCTCAAAGCCCAAATGCTCAAACAGCTGGCCCTCGAACAGAGTGTCGAAGATCTCACGATTTAAATTCACAACAAATTCCGAATCATATTCGATGAGGACTTTGTCATCCACCAACTCACGCCAGATGGGCAGCAGGCGCTGCGACTCACAGCGATCCATTACTGCAAAACAGGAAGGGAAATATGAGGACTGACTGCCAGTCTGTCTCCTCCTCTACTCACATTCACAAATTTTCAAGCAATGCCTGTCCATGGCCGTTATGTCCTTGGCCTTCTTCTCCTTGAACTGCGCAATGTACAGCAAACATTTCTGCAGCTGCTGATTGGCCTGACGCGTATTGCTGACCATCCACATGATCATGGCCGTCAGCACGGTGATGCGATTGATGCGACACATCAAGGTCTTTGTGGCTGTGTCGCCCACGGTCGCCTCGTCCTCGCCATCTTTCAGCGAATCCACTGAGCCGCCGAAGGATGTGTTCAGGCTGACGCCACTATGGATAACCGACTGCAAATGCGAAGGACTTTGTGTCGCTGCCATGCCCATTTGGGAGCCACCTTCGCGGGGTCTCGTCTTCAGCGTTTGCACGGCATCGGAGATGTAATCCACTGTTGAGGGAAGATAAAAGATTAATTTGTGGAACTGCAAATAGAATTCGAATTTCGGCGACCCACTTGTGCTCGTGTTGCAAATGCGAATGGCCAGGATGTGCGAACGATTTGTGTGATTCACCAGATACGTGGCATTCTGTACGAACGATTCGAAGAGCACCTTCTCGAACTGGTACATGGTGGTCATCAGTTCGAAGTACTGCTTGAAGGAGCTGCGCTTCAGGAAGCTGTTCTTCAGCGCCGGATCATCCTCCACCCGCTTGAAGGCCAGCACGGAGTTCTTCAGCTTACGCCCGAGCAGTCGGGCCCAGCTAATGGCACTTATCTTTGCCGGCTGATGCTTGGACATGGGCGGGAATTTCTTGTTTTTCTGTCAGGGAAAATAAAGAACATTTACATGAAAATATAATGAAACATTTGATTGTTAAAAACTAACCATAAAAACCCGCTCCACCGTGTTGATTTCTGTCACAAAATAACGCAAGAGATTCTCATGTTTGGTGGCCACAAACTCCTGCAGACTTTTGCGAGTATCAATGTTCATGGCATTCGTGACCAGCTGCAGACCCTTCTCCGAAGAGAGCAGCGAATTTATGCTCTGATCAATCACACCCTTGGCCTCCTGCTCCAGCGACTCGAGCCGCCTGTTGAACTGCTCCAGCGAGTACTCCCAGTTCTCCCAATTGCCCGGTCTGAACATGTCATAGTCGACGCTGTTCATGAGATCATCCAGCATGCGGTAAACCTTTCGCATCAGATTATCCACAATCGAAGGGTCTGCAATCAGAGCCTTGAGGCGATGTCCAAACAGATTCTCGTATTGAATAAACACCCTGCCAATGTAGGCAATATCCACGGCCACGCGGTGAATGTGATTGACTTCGCTGAAGAGAGCCACACGATCGAACTCCCAGCGTGAACCGGCACCCGATTCCTCAATATGCTGTCGGCTGAGCTTGTAGGCCTGCTTCCAGCAGCGCAGCAAATTGGCGCAGTTCGTGGCAGTCTCATGGGTGTACGTTGAAGAGTAACTAGGGGAGGGAAAAGCCATGTAATTAAAGGGTTTTACTGTAGCTAAAAACTCACCGAAATATATTCTCAAAGTTGATAATTTTCTTGACCTTCTGCACAAACACATTCGATATTTCGCAGAGCAAAACTTGCATCTCGGGATCACGGCAATAGTAGCTGGACATGGTCCAAATGTGACGCAAGCCCACCATTATATTGGGTATCTGCAGCACAGTCATTTTGAAGCTATCAAAGCTGCGCACTTTCTGGAAGGGCAAAATAATAAATTTACAAGAAATTCCCAGCAGCAGGTGTCAGTAATTCCCACCTCCAAGTAATCCGTAATGGTGCCCAGATAATCCGAGTTCTCTTTGGCCAACTTGAAGCGATTCTCTGTGGTCTCGAGCACCTTCTCCCACTCGGCTATCATGTTGGACTGATCACTGCGCAGACGCTCGAGCACAGCGAGCACAAAGGCTGTCTTCAGCTGCTCGATGGTGCCGTAGAGTTCCACTTCCATTTTGTGCCAGTAACGATACTCCGCCATGGGCGTGAACTCATCCAATTTGGCATCCATCAGGGACTTTAATGTCTTGTTCAAATACTTGATCCAACCCTGGACCACCTGTTCGAGTTGCTCCTGCGTGTAGGTGGGCACCAGGTCCAGCCTCTTCGGGTCCACAGGCACGCGGATGAGCGCCTCCTCAAACTCCACCTCCTCCTGGCCCGGCAGAATGTACGACGAGGGCATGCTGAAGGCCCAGACAATGTGATTGATGGTCCAATTGATCTCCGCCTCAAAGTCATCGATCTCCTTGAGTATGCGCCGCTGAATGGGCGTGATGCGTGGCGGTGTGGCCTCCTCGGCGGCATGCTCCGCCTCCACCTTGGCCTTGGTCTCCGTCAGCATCTTCTCCCATCGCTGGCCAATCGTCAGCTTCTCGGGCTTATGCTCCGCTGTGTGTGACACCATCTGGTTGAGGGATCTTCTCCACTTTTAAAGCCAAAGATTTACGCACTCACCTTCTTCCTCCGATGAGGATATGATATCCTTTGCCTTGGCCTGTCCCTCGGCTGCCTCCTCCTCATCGTCGGCCTCGGTGTCTCCCTCCGGCTTCATGCTTTTGGCCTTCTCCTGCTTTTTGGCCAGCGCCTCTTGCTCCTTCTTCTTCCTGGGGAAACAAACAAACACAATTAACGGAGTCCGCGTAACGGCATTCGAAATTAACACAAAGCGTAATGAAAGGCAAGGCACGGGACCAGGCTGCCCCCCGCTCACTCCGTCAACCGATAAGAAACAAAATGAGCAACAAATCGGCAACAAAAGGGGCAACAAAGGATGCACGCTGGACGTTGGATACCCAACTCTCGCATCCCGACGACTGCGTTGGCATTTTTTAATCTACATGCCTCCTAAAAAAAAAGAAAATTCCCCCCTCCAAAGTACAAAAAAAAAGATGGGGGGTAAAAAAATGGTTAACTCTGGCGGCGGTCAAGTGGCATTCGCGTTGCGCGCAATGAAAGGCCAAAGCCAATGCAAGGATGAATGAGGGAAGGGAATGCGGCACAGGATGCTGCCATAAATGCTGCCTGCCAAACAAATGGAAAATGGCCCAAAAGACAACAGCGGCAACACCGACTGCGACCACCGCGACAAGGACAGCGACAAAGGCGCGAGATGGTGGCGCCACCGTTGATGGTAGCATGAAATCCGATTAAAAATAAAAATTTCTTATCGGATGCGCTGTAATTTATGTGCGAAAAGGGTTCTTCTCTCCTCTGCAGGACCTGTAGCAAAAAAAAAGGAACCGCCGCCGCTTTCGATGGTAACCAGCGATAAACGCAAAACAAAGGCAAACAAAAAAAACCATAACAAAAAAGAAGCGGAAAAGAAAACCAACATTCACAATCGGAGAGACAGAGAGAGAGTTTCACTCCGAACTGGAGATGGAGTGAGAGTTTCTCCACTCAGCACCGAAACCAATAAAGCGCGGGGCAGCAGAGCAGAGCAGAGCATTTTGCCTGCCACCAAAGGCATCCCCACACATCTCTACAACCCCGCCCTACGAATTGCGCCAACGGGCAACGGAGCGAATGGCGAATGGTGAATGGCGGCATTGCCTTTGTTAAAAGTTAAATACTTTTGTAGTTTAAGCGCTTTCAAACGAAATTCCGATGGTTTGGATAGCTCCAATAGACCCGGTCCCGATTCCTTGGCCTCGCTCGAAACATCCTCGCCAGCATCCCCAGCAGCACCGCCACCTCCTGCAGCTTGGCCTTCATAACTGTCCATTTGATGGCTGTCCGTTGTGGTCGGTTCGCGAAATTGATATCGAATGGCGCTCTTGTAGACCTGCCACATGGAGGGAGATAGAAGGGAGAAGAAATTACATTTTGGGCAATGGGAAAAGAAATCAGAAATGTGTGTGAATGCATATCACAGCTGTAAATATATTTAAATAGATTTAAATAATAATATTTCGGGGCATTTTTCCATGGGTTCAGGGAATATAGTAGGGGTTCTAGTAATTATTTGCAAAGTTGTAGAACGCGTGAGAAATTTGTAGAATGAAAAGGAGACGCCACTCCCTGCCCTGCGATCTGTCTGGATTTTAGAATAGATTCTTCTGCGCGTTGACTTGTGCCGAAAAAAAATAAAACTGATTTTCAACAAAAATGTTCCAATTTATTTTGCAATGGAAAGAGCTAATATTATGGCTGCGCATGGCCCCACCCCACATCTATTGTATGGACCACAAAATTTTCAAAAGTCCAAGTCGTGCGGGACAGGGGCAACGGTAGGAACGGGGCGCAGCAACCAGCCTAATGGAAACCGCAGCCCATTTTGAAGCTATGATGAAGCAATTTGCGTTGGCGGTCACCGCTTAAGGCGTGATCCCACCGACCCTCCAACAACAGCCAGCCCGCATCCCCGACATCAGAGCAGACCATCAGCCAGTGGATGGAAGCCCCACATCGAAGGGGCATGGCATGGCATGGCATCCACATTCATCCAACCATCCGTCCATCCATCCTCTGGCGTGCAGTGAAGCGGAAAAATCTTTGCGGCACAGCGGGCATTTTGATAGATGACTGCCTTGTTTTGGGAATTAATTACAATTCGTCACAACATTTTGTTTTGCGGTTGAGCAATGGACAAACCGATGAGAGGAAGGAAGGACCCAAGCGGACAGAGGACATGCCACGAGCCTTTGAAACAATGGAGCTGGCCTAGCCTGCTGAATGCCTTAAAGTCCCCACTGATTGATTGGCGAACGTTTTATGGTGTGTGAAATGAGCAAAACGGGTGCAAATTTGAGTGATTTTACGGAGAATACAGCAAGAATGCTGCCTAAGAAGCATTAATGCGTCTTTTAATGTCCGATTACGGCCTGGCATTGCCAGGATACTTACCAAGTTGAGGTCGTCGCGCAGCGAATTGATGAGTGAACCCCGCACAGTGCCCAACAGGAAGAGCAGTGGCATTTCGGCAAAGCAGTTGGCTATTTCATTGAACCAGGCTGTAAAGGAAAAGAGGCAAAAGGCACACATTAAGCTTAACAAATTAATAATCATTCTGTCAGCGACTTACGTATCTCCCTGCGACTCTTGCGCAAAATGTAAACGTATTTTATTTTCGTATCCAAAGCCGATGAATCCATTTCCCCAAAGTGGCAATGCAGCACCGGAGTCTTAACATATGCTGGCACTAATTTCTGTGGAAATGTGTGGAAAATTTAAGTACACATCGAAGTACATGTTTGTGGAGTACTTAGGGGCTTGCATGAATGCACTCAGAACGGCATATGATTGAGTGAATTGGAATGCAAACTTGAATGAACTCAACGGCATGTTATTTAAGATGTAAAATTTAAATATAAGTACTTCAAACTTGGCAAGAATATTAGCAAAAATAACAATAGTTTAGCTTAAAATTAAAATTGTAATTATGAAATATTTTTATTATATTTATTTAAATGTTAAAAAATAATATTAAGGCTCTTTGTGGTAATGTAAATGCAGAACTACATTTTTTAATTTTTGAGCAAGAAAAAAAAAATTTTTATTCCTAAAATTCGAGATGATACTAAAAAAGTTTTAGATAAAAAAAAAATAAAAAATTTAAACTCATCAAAAAAATATGAATTTCAAATTAAAAACATAAAAAAATATCTAAAAATTCATTCAAGAACATTCCAACACTTGTTTCCAAATTTCGAACACATTCCTGCAGACCTCTAAGCCTTAAATGTTTTCACAGGAAATTAGGGCGTGGCCCGTGCCCTGCCCACACGATGGTGAAATCGATGGGTAGCCAATTTCAATTTGTAAACTGAATGAATGCTACACTGCAATTAGTGATGGGTTGACATAATGCTTACCTTCACCTCCACGTAGACGGGCACATACGTGGCCTTCTTCTTTTTGCGGCCTGTTTGGCGGGTGTGAGGGAGGGGGTGGGCAAAACGTTGGAGTGCATTAGTGCAAGTGGGCGAATAGATGGGAGAATGTAGGCGTGTCAAATCGTAGGAAGCGAGCGAGCGACTGAGCTGCTGATTGAGATTGATGGGATGGAACAAAGTGCAGCGAATGGAATTTGCATTTCGCATTCGCCATTCGCTTCATTCGCACCATTCCATTTAAATGCAATGAATGGGAGACCCAAAACCCGAAACTTTGGCTCTTATCTTTGCGCACAGGCTGCAGGGAGGGGACTCAGGATGATTCAAATTAAAAGTTACAAAAGAAATGCAAAGGCAGAAACTGAAACTGAAACTGAGACTGAAGCCGAAAATGAGGCCCTTAAATATTTATGATGTGAAGAGTGGCGACCAAAGATTCGTTTCGTTTGATATTAAGTTTCTCGGACGGGCTACAAAATTTATGCAATCGCCGAGCAAAACTGAGAGCAAAACTTTTGAAATTAAAAAATGGTTTGAACAGAAACAAAGAAAATGGAAACGTAGGGAAAGAAAAGAAAATCCTCCTTACCATTTTCCGTATCAGAGCTGGCTGCAGAAATTAGTTTTGTGTTATGAGGTGGAGTGGTAGATGGAGGCCTCCCCGTGTGTTTCTTTCTACTCACGTGACTGTCTGGAGCGTGCCGAGCTCTTGCCACTGCCACCCACAGTGGCCTCCTCTTCCCCTTCGAGTTCTCCTTCCATGTCCGCATCGGTGGTCTCGCCGCCCGTGTAGGTGCTCTCCTCCACGCCCGGCTCCAGATCGCTGGTTGATGGACGGCCCGAGCCCGCTTCAACATCCTGTCCACCCTTTTTGCGTGCCTGCTTGCTGGCTGCTCCTGCCGCCTGCCTGCCGCCCTTGGCATCGCCTTTGCCCTTCTTGCCCTTGCCCTTTTTTTCGGGCACCGAGGGCCTGGGCGGGCGAGGCACCTCCTCGAGCACTGTGATCTCCTCCTCGACGAGGCGGTCGTAGAAGGTGCGCCACACGAACATCACCACATAGTGCAGATCCTTCTGGCCCTCGTAGCGCATCTTCAGGAAGTTACTCACCGCCTCCTGGTTCTTGGATATCAATTCGTTCACATACTTGGGATCAAACACTCCCAGCATATTGGCAATTATCGTCTTGAGCCAAATGATGCGCGGCTCATCGTTGCTAATGGAACCCACGGAGTATGCCGTGGAGCGTTGGCCAGTGGAGTGACTCTGTTGGCTCCAGGCCTCCGAGAAGGATGAGGGCGTCTCCAACGGCGGCTGGTCCGACCCGAATTGAAGATGTGCCATTGTCGAGTGGTGGTGGTAGTGGGTGCGGTAGCCCTCCCCTAGTCCCTCTTTGCTCTTATTTGAATTGATTGTTGGCTCTTGAGGCAGCAGCCTTTTGCCGGTTGTTTGGCTTCGTTTCGCTCTTCTTGGGGCTGCTTCTGCTCCTCCTCCTTCTGTGGCACGGCAATGTCTTCGCGCGGCTGCACATCAAACGTTTGAGTTGATTTTACGGGATTTCTCTCTCTCGGTCGGGTTCTACCTTTACTGCTGTGATAGGGAGCCACCTTTCCTTTCCGTTTTTGTTGTTCTTTCAATCAATTTCAGCTGCCGTTGTGGAGTTCGTTTCCTCGCTGTGGCGTCTCCTTGCTTGTTTGTGTGTGTTTACTCCTGGGCGTCTGCAAATCCTTTTGTGTATCCCAGGACAACAGTTGCGGCTCTGCTGTGGTGGCGATGGCCAACTGCCAGCCCTGCCGCCGTTTCCAAAAACCAAAAATGAATACCGTCCGTGAATACCTAGAGAGATGTTTCCTTCCTTCGCTGCTCAATCTCTTCTCTCCACGGTATTCAAACACGGCGAAACTACGTTGCCAGTTGCTTTCTCCCTTTGATAGTTATACCCGACGATACATATTTTGAGTGACTTTCATCAGTTAATTTTTCCAGGCGCACTTTGATTTGCTGTTGCTGTAAATATAGGAATCTTTGCGGTTTAATTTAAAAAGATATTCCGTGATATTACTTGACTCAAGCATTTCTCAATTCGATTTGTAAGTCTTCGCCTTCGCCTTTTGGTTGATGTAGTTCTTTTGATTGCAGTTATGGCTATACTCGCACTTTCCGTTATATTTGTAGCTGTTGCTGCTTTGATAGTTCTTCTTCTGCTTCTTCCTGCTGCTGCCCCACTGCTCGTTTATGCTTGTTGCCTTGGTTGTGGTACTCTGGCCAAAGGGTAGTTTGATTTTGTTGAGGCGTTTGCCATGGCGAAGAGGAAACGCGCTGAAGCTCAAAGTGGGGGTTGAAGATGAACACGCAGCTGCTTATATGCACCCAGTAGGAAAAGCGCTGTAATTGTAATTTAAATTAATATTAATAATTTCATTTGTGTATTATTTATTACTATTTATCTGTGTGTATTCAGTGCGCCAGTCGTTGGTCAGTTCCTTAGGCGTTTCCCTGTACACCGCGTGTCTTTTCTTCACTCACGTCTCGAAGGTGTTTAATGCTCTGCAATGAGTACAGCTATAATTTTATACACTCTGCATACATGTACATACACACATACCTCATTCCAAATGTGACTCTGCCCCATTGCAGTGTATCAAACGCTTCATCTTAACCTCACTTTCCGCTTGCTTTGTTGTTGTTAGGCAACGCAATGCATTGGTTTAATATAATTTTGTTGTTGCTGTTGCTCTTGCCTTTTCCTTTCACTTTGCCACTGCTGTTGCCGTTGCCTCTTTGCAGCTACTACCTGTCAGCTGCATTTGCAACATGCAACAGTCGAATGGCACACGCCGTTGCGTAAACAAAACACGCAGCTCCGACTTAATGGCTATGCACATTAGCAACGTGCCAGGGACGTTCGTTGCCAGGCGCCGGGTCAAGTGGCCGCCGCATGGTAAGTAGCCGTGGCACGGGGGGCACAAGGCACAGGAAAGAGGGGCCCAGAAACGTGGTTGGTCCGTGGCTCAATAACTGTATATGGGGAGCAGCATAAATAGAAATATTTACTCGGCAGCAGCAGCAGCGTCAACAGGGCAAAGTGAGTGGATGGAGTAAGTGAGTGGCTGGGTGGGTGGATCCGTTGGCCCTGTTGGCTAAGTGCAAGTGCAAAAGTCAACTTTGCCATTAGAAATTGCCTAACAACCGACAACTGCAAAGGCATTTGATGAGTTAACTTAAAGTGCATATTCGTTTGAGCCGCTCTATCGAGGCAAAATGCAAAAGAATTCTGTGTGTTCCTCGTGCACGCGTCAAAGGTTAGGTTAGGTACGTACAAACCAACCTTTTTCCGTAGAATCTGCAAAGAACAACAGATAAGATGCTTACGGGCACACGCGCACTGCCAGCGAGTCCCCATGTTTATGGTGTTGTTGTAATCACTTCGAAAACGGCACTTAATTTTACCGAAGGTGTGAAAAAAAGCGGCAATTGGCATTTCGCGGAAATAAAAGTGCAAGCAAAAGAAAAGTAGAGATGACACTAAACAGCTGTTCAGCGATCGATAGCGCCAGCAACCTTGGTTTGGTTAGAGCCCGGCAGATGGCGCTTTACAACAGCGCTTACAGTTGCGACTGATCGGCTGGGCAGTTGAGTGGAGGAGAGAGAGAGAGAGAGAGAGAGAGAGAGAGACGAGAAGAGCTTGAAGAGAGAAGCGATAAAATCTGCGCGCCAAGCTGAAGCTGTTGCAACGGTGCAAATGATGTGCGAGCTTGTTCGGAGTGCACGTACTGGCAATGAGAATCCAAGGGCTCCCTTTAATGGCCTCTTTTGCTCGATGGCCTTATCACACCACCAGAAGTTTATCGCCTCAAGGCGCGGCTGCACGTGAGGAAATGTAAGTACATGGGATGAAAAATCAAAGAGAAAATAATATGAGCAACCCACTTGCAGAAAAGAAAAATTTACTCTCACTGATTGACATTGAATTTTCATCAATTATGGTCCTACCCCATATGCCACTCGCCATATGCTCATGCCCCTGCGCTGATACTATTCCCATAATCGGGATAATCCATCAAATTAATGTGATGTACTTTTTAATAGAGTTTGGCTGGGTGGGGGCGAAATCTTTGTGTTGACTTTACCTTGCGGACGCGGCTCTCCCTCTCTCTCCCTCTGTCTCTCTTCGTTACGTCTTTGCCTTGATCTGTCCTGCCGCCTGCTATGGCAGGAGGCAATACTAATTAAAATAAATGAACATTTACGTCGTTGAAGCCAAGGGTTTCGGGCCACAGGATTAGACGACGAAGGGTGACGCGGCCGTGGCCTGAGGCCATGTCATGCCATGGCGGTGGTGGCATCATTAAAATGCATGGCTCAAACGGTGCGTATACTTAATATAGATTGTATTGAGCGTCGCATCCCGGCAGAAGGATGATGATGAGAATTGCGCTGGAGGTGGGACGCCACACGCCAGACTCCTCCACGTTCCGTTTGTGGCTGGCTGGCTGGCTGTAATCTTTATGCGTCATGTTTTTATTTGTATTTATTATTGCGTCGCTTTGCCACCGAATGCTACACCAAGAGTGTACCTACACTGAGCGAAAAGTAATGGACATTAAATGAGCTGCTTGCCATTATAGCTGGCAGCTTGCTCTCAGTGTTTGCTGCGCTGTTTGCAGGTGAAATATTCCACGCATCTAGCGAAATGAGAATTTATTGACTTCACTCTGTGTGTGCGGGTGTGCCTGTGTGTGTGCCTGTGTGTGTCGTCTATAAGTGTCTGCTGCTCTCGTTCGCTCTCTCTCTGTTTGTGTAGCGCTGTTTCCGCCGTACCCACTGCATATTTATCTACGTCTACGGAGACACATCTCGCAGCAGCAGCATCTCGCGCTTTGTTTGCATTTGTGCTTAATAACTTTTAAATGATGCCAAGCGTGTCTACGCCAAACGAACGAAATCAAACGGAAAACGAATCAGTGTGTGTGCATGTGTGTGTGTGTGCGTGTGTGCCTGAGGAAAACATACCATAATTAGTGGCAAATGCAACGATACTCGCTCACATCTTTGCCCAGCCTTGGAATCACATTCCCCAGAGATATTCAAATTCGTTTCTCTCTCCTTTCGCCAGGTCCTGACCTGTGTCTGCCCATAGATAAACAGCTAGACCCAAGTGGGGATGCTCCGCAGGTAAAGCCGCTTATGCTTATCGCATGGGGAGAGTGCCCTGGCCCCTGCACAATGCCCGTTTTGGAAATTTCATTTCCAAGGCCTTTGTTTTTGGGGGAAATTCCCCATAATTGATGCAGGATTGCAGCACGCATTCAAAGCAAGGCAATTTCATACGAATATGCTCTCGAATGTGCCCTCGCCTCCCAGCGACGTAGTTCAAGAGTCTGTCCGGCTTGTCCTGGAATCCTGGTGCGACCTGGAGTCCCTCCCTGAGTCCTCACCGAGTGCGGTCGAGCGGTCACTGCTGGCAGTCCTAGACCTGAGCATGGACTTGGGTGTGCCTGGGTGTGCCTGGATGTGTTAATTAATAAACGAAGTTCACTTAAAGACGACGCCTGCTTGCCGCCTGCTTGATGCCACTCGATTGCCATGGCAGCGACGAGGCAACGAGGCAACGGCAACCTCAACGATTTCAATGCAGTTTCGGGTTGCGTTTGCCACAAAAGCCAAATGCCAGAAACTGGCAGAGATTGCCAAGCTTTGCGGATAGTTAATGAGTCGACGCCCAAAGGCCGGCAATCGGGGAAAATATGCTGCAGTGGGAGGAGCTCCCATCCACACCCATCCATCCACCCAACCACCACTTCGATGCCGATCTCTTTGAGCGTTCGAGTGCAGCCATTGCCCAAATGCCGCATTTTTGAAGTAATAAAGCGCAGGGCTGGGCCATGCCACGCCACGCTCTTGCCTACCATTCCCTCCCAGTGGCTGTTGTGTGTGCTGTGGTTGCTGTGATTGCAAATTACACTGCGCAGCACAGGTTTTGGATGAAATCAAGAGAGGCTTAATATGAGCGCAGCAGCAAAAATACTGAGAAGTTCTCGCTAAAAGGCACTAAAACGGACTTATTATTTATTTGTTTATTTAATATGAATATAATTTCTGTTTAACGATGTTTTAAAAGCACTTCCTTTGTGATTTTTGAGTGAAAAATAATTGCACAAAATACTTCAAGCAAGAGATTGTTTAATTTTTATAAGAGTACATTTATATTATTATTTGTAACATTTTTTAAACAATAAAATACCAAACATTAGGCGATTACAACTACTGGGACAATTAGCATTAAGTTAACTTTATTCTTGGATTTTGTGACTCTCTTTGGACAAGGCTTTCAGTTAGTTCTACATAGCTCTGCGGAGCTGTCAAATATTTCATCTCAAAGTACCTTTAACGGTTCCAGATGGTTCCAAATGGTGATTGCAATTTGCATTGGCCGCTGCGGCTGGATAAATATTTTCTGGCAAAGCAACAAAAACTAACTATTGGTTCGTATTATCACTCTCTCTCTCTCACCTTTTCCCTTTAAAACATAATCAAATGGATAGTGGCGTAGGAGACAGTCTATCGATGAGTCCTTCCCGTTTCAGCTTTCGCAGGAACGATGATCGATTGAGCTGTTTACCGAGTACCAAGTGCCAATGAGAGAATGCTCTAGCTAGAAGTACTCCAAATGTTTTACATGCACTTTTTGTGTCGTTTTTGTTGCCTGCTGTTGCTTGACTTTTCCCCAATTTCGAACGGTCGACGACTCGTCGCTCTTGGCCATTTGATATGCCGTTTAGTACGTTGGCTAATTAACATTGCTTTGCACTGATTGCAGCCGGAGCCATTTCCATTTATTTCTCATCACTCACACATACACAGAGAGACTACACACACTCACACACATAGAGGGAGAGGCGGTGGAAACTCCTCGGAACTTGTCTTCAACAATATTATTCAAAAACTGTGTGACTCCAGCGATTGGCTAAGTCAACTTTGGCCACAGTGGCAAAAACTTTTCTTGACTGACTCTCGCAAGTTTTATCATATTTTTGCAGAGTCAAAATCTCAGCGAGAGATGCTCTGGCCCCGCTGCCACCCCTGTCTGGCCGCAGTTCAATTTGCATACAGAGTTGAAGCATTATTTTTATTTACCTGATTCCAGCGCTGATTTATGATTTTATCGTGAAAAATGCAGAGCAGCGTGGACGTGGACGTAGACGGAAAGGAGAGGAGAGGAAAGGAGGCGAAAGGAAGAGCTAAAGCGAAGCTCAACGAAAAGTCAATTGAAATGCAAACGTGGGGCCAGCAGTGGGTTTGGTTTAGGGTTGTCCGTGAGTCAGGACACACTCTTCCTTCTTGTTTGTATACGCGTTGCGTGTTGGCCATAACTCAAAGCCTCGAAGCTTTGTTGCTTAACAATTGCGCTGCGATGGCGTCACGTGTTTTCATTTGGCGACTCCTCGCCAAGTGCTTCTTGGGGAATTGTCACGTCACAGGAAGTTGCAGCAGCAGCAGCGGCAGCGTCATTGACTCATAAATAAAGTTAGAGCCAGCAGGATCCTCTCCCTCTCCCTCTCCCTCTCTCTGGTGTCTCTGTTCATTCGAGCCAATTGCTGTGATAAAAATTTAGTTCCAACATTGGTCGACGAGATGTGCTTCGCAGCTAAACTTCCGCCTTCAGTCAAAGGATTGCCAAAAGGCAACAGACGGAAGGTGTGTGCCTGGGGAGTGGAATATTTTTCTGTGCGGTTGTCGAAGCTGTGTGGGAGTAATTGGGAGCTAACACAGAGATATCGATGGCAAAAGGCATTTAGTTAAAGTTGTTTTTGCTTCTTAGAAAGTGCCTCACAAACCGCATTAATTGCTGTAAGTTCTACCCGACTTATGCCCCATTCATTAACACAATTTACACCCTTAAGTGCGTCCTTAAATTGTTGTGTGTTTGCTTCCTTTTTGTGTGTGCAGGTACGTAAATGTTGCTCTGGGGCTGTCATTCAATGTTGCCAGCGGCAGGCTCCTCGAGATCTGCAGCTGCTGCCAACCATGTGGCAATGGGAGGATGAGGCATGCGGCATGCGGCCTCCTCATGTCCTTTGCAGCGGCAGCCGTCATACGGCGTTGTTTCATTAAAATATGCAAGCAATATTGCGGCATAAAAACACACACGAAATTATACAAAAGCAAGAGACACACACCCACACACCCACGTGCATGCTGGGGGTTGAATTTTTCATAATTTTCCCAACGTTCGGAGGAAATATTTTGCAATATTTAAGTGGAGGCTGAAGGCTGCTGCTCCTGCTGCTGCTGCTGCTGCTGCACCTGTCAGGGCAAAATGGTCAGTGGATCGAGTGGTAAAACAGACAACGAAAGAGAGAGAGAGAGAGAGAGAGCGAAAAAGAGAGAGGGAGAGCGAAACAGTGGGAGACAACAAACACATTGAAAGCGCATTTATTTGTCACTTGTCACGCGGTGCCATGGCATTTTATAATTCCCCAACACACACCCCCAACAGAGTCGTTGAGAAATTTCACTTGATTGTCTGCCACACACACACACACACAGAGAGACAGAGAAACACACACAGAGACAGAGACAGAGACAATTGGGGGCACGTTACTGGTGCGGTTTTTGGTCTGGGGACAACGGGCTGAACTTTTATTAATTACCTGCATGTGGCGGACAGCGGTCGAGCGGCGCGGTTGGTAGACAGCGGTCTGCTCCGGTCTGTCCAGCTGTCCAGCTGTCGAACTGTCATGCAGGGCGTATGTGTGATAAATATGCATGTGGGAGTGACTGGACCGAGTGAGCTGACGGACTCCAGGCGAAGACTTCGCGCGACAACGAAGGCTGTTTTCATTTAATTTCATGTTTCAATTTTCAAGCAATTAACGCATAAAAGGCCACCTCGGCCTTGTACAAATAATTGACCAAGATGGGGGAAAGAAAAACATTCGGGCAAGGCGGAAATTCCATATGCAAAAATGGCTTAAAGGAAGAGGCAGAGAGTGGGAGATGGAAACTGACTTGCGGCTGCTAGCGTTTTTTTCTTCTTCTAATAAATGAAGTGAAAATGGTTTGCGCAAATAAATTTATGAGCCATGCAGCATCGAAAATTATGATAAAAGCTGGAAGTGTGTGTGTTTGCCACCCCTTGTACCATGTGTGTGTGTGTGTGTGTGGCAAAAGCAAATATGCGCAAATTCGTGTTCTGGCAGCAGAACAGTGGAGTGGTAGAGCAGAGCAGCGTGGAGATTGCACGAACATCAGCGAATAAAATGGAGCGCCGAACCAAAAGTGGCGCGTACTCAAACGTAAAATGTTTGTTTGCGGCTTTCGAAAGCCAGCAAGGAGAAGCAGAGCTGGAGTTTGGGGCAGCAGCAACGTGCACACATCAATCACAGTGGCAAGAACTGGGCCCGGCAATGAACAAGTTAAGGAAAAGGCAAGAAAATCAGCTTGGAGGCAGCACAGCTGTGGATGCTCTTTCACTCTCTCACAGGACACTTTTTTAACAGAGGAACTACTTTGAGGAAGAAGTACAGATCAGAGTTCAAATCTGCTGATTGCTGATCATTAAATGTAAACGTTTATGTTAAAAGAAAAAAAAGCTTAACTAATTTCTTGAGCCACGCGACTGATTAGCTTTAATGTGTGAGAAGCGCGTAGAAAGGCGCTGTAAAGAGCCTGTTAAAATTTAATTATATGTTAACCATTCTGTGTTAATGTTAACAATAAAGAACACGAACCAAAAAACATACCAAGGCAGGTCTGCTTAGCTACTACTTATGAGAAGCGCGTAGAAGGGCGCTGTTAAAAACTCGTTAAAATTCAAATAATTTAATAATTATTCTTTTTTCTTTTCCTAGCTCTTAAAAATATCTTTCATTGCTTCATAAAGCACTCTGTGCAAAAACATCATCTAACAGTCATTAGCTAGCACCCTGAAAGAGTACAAAAATATAAGTACAGCTGCTGAAAAATTGTAAAGAATCGCAAAGATGCACATGGAACGCGAGCAGGGGACAGAGAGCGTATGTGTGTCCGTGTGTGTTACTGTACATTCATAACTAAAGCAGAGTGCAAAATAAATATACACACACATAGATGTCTATGTGTGTGTGTGTAAGAAGCGTAAGGAGCGCCGTGCCGCATACAGCCAGCATACACATTCGACGCTAATTTCCGTCACGTTGAGCATACAAAGGAGCGGCATGGGCATGGCACACCGAAAAATATCTCTGGCAAAAGTCGACAAGGGAAAAACGAAGAGAGAGATGGAGAGAGAGCTGCCATATTCCATTTTTCAAAGCTATCGACGGCTGCAACAATCGTAGATGTGTGTTGTGGGGCATGCTGCAGCATCAGCAGACACCTTGCCGACATCCGACTTATTCTGCTTCCACGTCAGTGGTCGAAAAATGCCAAAATAAAATTGTGCTTTCATTTCTAGACACAGACACACACATCTTGAACCAAGAACTTTTCAATTAGTTACCAAAAACAGGCAAAAACCAAGCCAACAAAATGCATAGCAAGTTTCTCCAACGGCAGTCAACGGCAGAGTGCAAACGGATTTTCTTTTTATTAGTTGGCCAATATCTAAGCCTTGGCTATCTGCGTGCGTGTGTGTGTGGTGGATATTTAAAGACCACCCAGAGATATGCCAAATGCAATTTCAATGAGAAATTTCCCACAAGCCAATTGGCCAATTTTGTTGAGACAACTATTTTTGCAGGAGTGGAGAAATTCCAAATTCCTGCAGAAATTAACGCCCAGAAAAACGAACTTTAAGCGAAGGCCAAACTAAACATCAGGTAAATGAATTTCCACAGAAGAAAGGCAGGAAAGAGAAGCGGAAAAACAACGATTTCCACCGAAAAATCAACCTAGCTCTCCTTCTTCCTCCGAAACTCTTTGGCAGGGGAAACCCAGTTCCAGTGACTTGCCGCGCTGATTTTCAACTTAATTAATTAAAAGCAAATTAAAAGTTTTAATCTCTGCAACAAATTGTTGAGGAAAAAGTGCCTACAACCGAAGCAACCCCCTCTGATGAGCAGAAATAATAAACTGTTGCCGACAAGGACTGCGAAAACAATCAAGTGAAGGCAAAGGATTCTCTGATGAAAGGTTTTTGGCTGCTTTCCGTCTGCCCCTTCTCGGGGGGTTGATTGTTTGCTTCTCCATAAGACCAATGTAAGCAGATTTGTATCTCAATTCAACGCACAAAATTAACACAAAATGTTGCCAAACAAACGGCTGACAGACAACAACGAAAGTCAATTTGTACAAACGATTTGCGGCATGGCAAAGTTTTCCACCTTTCTCTGTTGTGTTTGTGACATGTAATGTGAAAGTTTATTTGTGCAACTTTTGGGGCTTACAATCAGTTATTTATTGCTGCTAAGAATACACTTAGCTTTCAGCATTCGGCAGCCGTTTCGCTTTGTGTGATCAATGGCCGGAAATCAAAGCCAAATGGAATGCACGTACACGGGCGCTCTCCGGCATGCTTCTGCACTCTGACATTATGGAGGCAGCATCTCCTAAATGTCAGTCTGTGAATTTATGATGCACCGCCCGTCCAGCCCAGCACTGCCCTGCATTCGTCACGTGGCAGCCGTCAACAGCTGCAGCTTGAGCTTCCAATGGATCCAACGTCTTGCTGCAGCGTCCCAAGGATCCATCTCCTGGCTGCAGCGTCCAAGGGATCCATCGTCTTTGAATGGCTTGTCATAAAATATGCTCATCATCGGTTTGTCTTTCGTTTCTTTCCTATTTTTCGCTTGCCATAAAACGTTTTGTTCCAGGCATAAAGTAATTTCTGCCCCGAGGCATGCGACTCCAAATCTTTTGCTAATTGTGCTGGCTCTGTGGGCACACATAAATCCATGGGCTGTATATCCGTGGGCGTGGCAACGTCTTGTTTTGCAATTTCCCTAAAATGAAAACTCACTCACGACTGCCAATCTGCCCAAGTAATCCTTGGGCGCCGCATTTAGTTGCAACATTTTATTGTTGAGTTTTTGGCAGTGCCACGCTCTGCTGTCTGCCACCGCCGCACTGCCCGCTGCACTCGTAAATGTCATGCCAGGCATTTGCATTTCAATTTCCATTACAATTTGGAAATGGCAAAATGTTGGAGTCGGGAGGCTGCCGCCACCGCCCCCGCCTCGTTGCTGTTTTTGGCCGCGATTAGCGTGCTATAAATCCAAAAATGTTGCCTGCATTTTAACATTATTTTGTCGGCCATCCCCAGCAGCAGCAGAGCCAGAGCCAGCGCAGAGCCAGAGCAGCCATTGAGCCATCTAGCCAATAGCCTCGACTCTGTGTTAGTGTTCGCCCGTGACGCGTTTTTCTGTTCTGTTGTTAAATGCACGCAACGACCATAAACCAAATCGTTCGACGCAAGCCACGCCCCTCAATGTGGGGTGGGCGACTGTTTGAAACATTGTCCTGCGACTCCGGAACGCTTCAAAATATGCAACTCATTTTGCTGCTGATGCTGGGTTCGCTCTCTTTTTTGGCAAGGGGTTTTCGTATCCTGCATCCCATTTGCATTATTTGTAGCTCCCGATACGCATTTAATTAAAAGGCAACGAACGTTTGCATTAGTATTGGACTTGGATTAGCATTAGTTAAATGCTGCAAATCGGGTGCTATATTTGGGTTTCATTTCGGGCTTAATGCTGGGTCTTTATTGGCAGTCTTTACTGGGAGTTTATACATTGCTTTAAGTGTGATTCATTTGTAGTACATTTCCGGTTCTTCTGAGCTTCACTCTGAGCTTCTCCATGAGCTTCATTGTGGGCATCACTCTTGCTACATTCTTCCAGAAATGTTCCTTTATTCTTAGCATCTTTCTCGTTTCATTCCTGGCTGGGTTCGTGGTTTATTTTTCGCAGTTAAAGCATTTGCTCCTGGTTCATTCTGAGCTTCATTCTGAGCTTCATTCTGGGCTTTACTTAAGATTCATTCAAATTGGCATTTGTCTTCATTCTTGGCATCATTCATGATTCATTCCTGCCCTCTAGAGGCAGTGTATTCCTGACTTCTTCCCTGGTTCATTCTGAACTTCATTCTTCATTCCTTAAGCCGTTTGCCTTCATGCTTGGAATCATACTTTATTCATTCAAAGATTCATTCTTTGTATAGCCTTTATGCTTCCCACTTCATAATTTCGTTGCCGCTTCATTCCTACTTCATTCCGAGTTCCAATCTTTCAGCAATTTTTTAACATTCTTAGCATGATTCTTGCTTCATCTTGCCTTCCTTCATAATTTCTTGCAGATTTGATTCCTGGTTCATTCTAAGCTTCACTCTGGCTACATTCTTCAATCTTCCAGGCATATGACTTCAATCCTGGCAACAGTCTTGCTTCTTTCCTAGATTCCTTTGTCTTATAGCCTTCATTCTGCTCTCCTTCAGCATTTCTTGCTGACTCCATTCATGCCTTCATTCCAGACTCCATTCCTGCCTTCAGTCCTGACTTCCCACTCAGCTTTCATTTCTCATCTCTCCCCCGACTTCATTCTTTGTGCGTAAAGTCAGGCCAAGTCGTGGAAAACTAGTTCTACGCGTAATTATAGTTGATTTACTCAGCAAAATGGATATAGCCCGCACGTTTACTTAGTAGTTGTGGATGTGTGCGTGTGTGTGTCAGCAAAATAACCAAGTGGATTGCAGAGCTACTCCTCCTCCTGCCACTCCTCCTGCTGCTACGCTCACTCCTTTTCTTGCGGCACGTGTGAGCGGGTTTTGCCTACTCATTTTGCGTTACGCATACGCCATGTAGCTGGGTGGAGTGCTCTGCGGCAATATGCTTACGTGTAAAACTTTAAACAGCACGATGACTGCACAATTATGGCACCAAGAGAGTAGGGCACAGGGCACTAGGCATGTGGCATGCAGCATGCGGCTGGGGAGAATGGCAGAAACTGAACTGAAATTGTGGTTGGGTCTTGGCTGCAGCCAATGGCTTGTAAATAATACGCGCAGGTAAGCTCCGTGGCAGGTCGCGCTCGGCACAGCGTTCAAGGTTCTTCCAGCAGGCAGGCAGCGGCAGGGTTTGTGGCGGTTGCTGGTGCCTCTGGTGGCTCTGGCTTTGCCATTTTGTGGCCGCTGCATCGTGGCGGGGCTTGTGGCGATGCCACTACGCGCTCTGCTGCAGTCGCTGCCGCTGCCGCTGCTGCTGCTGTTAGTGCAACTAATTAAGACAAACTAACGTGCTAGCGGAGGGGTTCCTCGCATCGTGCTTCCCTGGGGTCGTGCACACACACACATGTCCTTGAGCGGAGGGGCAACGGTAACGCTGCTCAAGGGCGAACCCATCCACCCGCCGCGGGAAAGAGATGCGTACGTGTTTTGATATGTGCCTTTGTTACAATCACAATGTGTTTACACGGAGCCCCATGCCAGTGCCCCCCCAGGGGGTGTCCTTTGGGTGTTTCTGTGCGGCAAGAGGAGCGCCAAGTGCACTTAATTTGTTTGCTTAATTTACAAAACATGAGACGCTAGCGATGCTCTGTTCCCGCGCCTCGTTCGGTGTTTAGTCCATGCTCCCAGTGCCCCAATGCCCCCTCTGCCACACCATTCTTCATGCTTCTGCTCTGCTCAGTGCCCTTGTGTTCTCTTCAGCACTCGCACTCACTCTCGCCGGCTGTGGCAGCATCGCTATCGGTATCAGTCTCTCATTCCCCCTCTCTTGCTGGTGTTGCATGTTGCTGCAGCTGTTGACTGGCGACATGAGAACATGGACCAGCCAGCGCTTTGACAAAAGGCTCCATTGTAGCCCCTCTCTCCCCCTGTGTGTATGTGCGCGACTTGATAACGGGTTCACTGTCTTAATTATCCCTACCTTAAGGTTCTTCCCCAAAAAGCTTAAAATGGGAAGCCCGGCAATTAAAAAGTGGAACGGCGCTGCTTGATACCTTGCTGGAAAGTGGAACTGCTAAAAGACTTTTGAGGGTGAAACTTTGATAAAGTTTTAAATCAGAGATCGCTTAGAAAGTTTTTGCGTAGTTTTACCCACAATTTGTGGGTTTTGGGTGTGGATTATTTTCAATTATTATACAAATTAAAAGCGGAAATCAATGAAAAATATTCATAAGTCACAAAATTGTATCCCCAATGCAAGGATCGATCCCTAGAAATTGGCACTCTAATTTATCCCTTTTGAAACATAAGGTTAAGGGTCTTGCTGTAGTTTTCCAGTTATAAAATACTTTCTCTCAAATAAAACTCCATTTTATTACATTTCTTTTTGTTTTTTTTTTGTATTATTTATTTATTTCATCATATAATTCTTGCCTTTATCGCATTTAATTTTGAGCTAAATTCCACGCCCATTTTGTGGCGTGCCTTTGGTTGTCTTTTTGGGTTTTCTTTGTTTTTCTTTTCGTTTTGTTGCCTCTCCGGGAGGGGCGTGTGGTTTGATTCTGTTTTTGACCGCTGCCTTTCGCTTAACTTCCATTAAATTATCCATAATTATATGCATATTTAATATATATAATTTCATCGCGCCTCATCATTGCTCTTCTGGGTTTTTCGTTTTTTCTGTTTTTTGGTTTTTTGTGTGTGTTTTCCTGTATTTTAGTTTGATTTTACATTTTATTCTTAGTGTTTTATGTTTTGTGTTTTTTATGTTAATTTTAAATTTTAAATTTAGTTTTTGGGTGATGTTGGTTTTTCGGGTTTTTGCAATCAGTTTTCGTTTTTTAGTTATCAAATAATTTTCGTTTTATTTTTGAAAATTTTTGTATTCGTTTCTTTGATGTACAATATTTTTCTCCTTCGTCTTGCAAACATTATCTTAATGTTTTTTGTTGTTGTGAAATCTATGCAGAGTTTGTTCGCATTTGAATCTCCAAAAATAGTTGGTTTTTATGACTTTTACTTTCAATCTCAACATTATTCAACTCTAACACATACGACTCATACGCACTAAATTCATTCGATTCGACATTAAATATTAGATAAACATATATACCGTATTTATATGTAACTCGTACACGTAATATACCTATGTATATAGGTATGTAAATTTAGTCTAAAACAAAAGAACAAACACACAAACGGAAACCGCAAATTAAAGCCACAATTGAAATTTCGAATAATAAATCCAATTAAACTGCATTCTGTCCCGATATTCACTTTTGATTTTACTTTTATTGATTTTCCTTATGCAACTAATTAGTTTGTTGTCTTTTTTTTTTTAAGTTTTTTTTCTGTTTTTTTTTTGTTATAGCTTTAATTAATGTTTGCCTCCGCACGGGTGTCCTGCTGCTGCTGCTGCTTCTGTCCTTTGTGCTTTTTTTTTTTTTGTTTGCTTTATTCGTTCATTGATTTATTTTATTATTAATTTATGTTATTCTGTGTGTGTGTTGTTGTGTTTTTTTTTTACAAATATTATTTACATGGCTTATGTGTCTAGGTTCTGCGGCGCTCTCTGCATTTGGAGGGGGTGTACTTATAGTTTTTAAATATTCCAATCTCTGACTTATGCTTATTAATTGTTGTGTTTTTTGCTTACCCCCCATTAACTCTTCTTCCTATGCAATTAGTTTTGCCGCTGTGTTAATTTAATTAAATTTAATTTATGGTTTACTTTTCACTATTTTCAATGCTCTGCCATTCGATCCACAACAATCTGCTACGCCTTGTTACGTATTCAATTTATGCTATAACTCTCTTTCTTTTTTTTAACATTAATTACTTTAACATCTCGCCCGATGTTCGTCTGAAAAAGAAGCCTTTTCCGTGCCTTATATTTCGTTATTATCGGAATGTTGCATGTTGGCCGCAAAATGAATGAATTAATGCATTGAAAATATGACTCTGTGACCCCTGGTTTCATGGCAAACAAAACACAATATTAACATGCAAGGACATTTCTTTTACTAGGCGCTGACAACACGAGTTTCTCCCTCCCCCCACTGCCACTGCCACTGCCACTGCCACTCCCACTTTTATTTGATTTCTGGTTGGAGCATCCACACACATATTCGCTCATATTTTTGTATAGTTTCTTGTTGTTTTTTTGTTGTTATTTTTTAATTACACTTTATGTGCCAGCTCCTCCTCGTGCTCCTGCTCCTGCTCCACTCTCCCCCGTGTTTGCTTTCCAATAATAATTGTTTATATTGCTGCATATACCGGTCACAGCTGTGCCAGCGCCAGCGTCGCCAGTGCGAGTGTGACAGCGCCCAGAGCGCTGCAGCAGATGCACTGAGAGGCGCCGGTGAGCGCCGAGTTGTCCGGATCGCCGTTGGCATACCGCTTGGAGCCCTCGAGGCCGAGCAGATTGGGCGAAATGGTCGTTGGCGGCGCATTGCTCAACCCAATGCGCAGCTGCACACTCTTGTGGAACACGTGCAGGATGGACACCTCGCAGAGCAGCATTATGTTCGGCTGATATTTGGGCATCGCCTGGAAGAAGCCCTGCAGCACCTGACTGTGCGGATAGATCTCCAGCGAGGAGTATGTCGTGGAGCCCTCAAACGCATCCTGTGTGATGCGCTGCAGCGGGGTTTTATAGACCTAAAAAAAAGAACAGAAAAGAACAGAGCAGAAAGAGCGGGAATCAGTTCTCCCCATTAGCAGCCAATCTTGAACCTTTCACTCACCTTTCGTCCATTGATGTACCATGTTATGTTCGCCGGTGGATAGGAGGGGCCCACAGTGCACACAGCCTTGAAGTGGTCATTGGCGCCAATCACCTTCTTGTCCACCTGCATCACGGGATCATCTTTGGGCAGCTCAATCACCTGCATGTGCGCGGAGCGTATTTCCGTGTGAAAGAGCGGCGCATCCTCGGAGACTTCGCACTGATAGCTGCCGCTCAGCTCACGGCTGACACCCTTCAATGTGACGGACGTGGCATCCGAATTGGTGAGCTGCAAGCAAACGGGGAGGAAGTGGCATTAAAGTCGCATAATCTGCTGGCAGGAAAAGCGCAACCGTTGCAATTTTTGTGTTGCTAATCAACGAGGCATGAAGTGCCACAGGGAAGTGTGTGCATGCCCATCCGTTCCCCCTGATCGTTGTCACCGTTTTAGCATATTCTGTTAATTGCCAGCCATCGTTTGCCACTTGGCAAACAGTTTGCTGCTCTGCAATGTGCAATACCCTACTCAAAATCCACTTCAGCAGCGAACAGTCGCGATTATCATCTGCGTCTGTGTGTGTCCTTTTATCGCCCGCTCTGGCCTTTTGTATTTAAGTTCAGACAAACAGCAAAACCCATTCGAGTTTTGCATATGCCACCAAAGCCAAAGCCGAGCACCGAACGTTGCCCTGTCCCATGCCCTGCCCCAACGCTTTGTTTCATTTGCATTCGTACTAATCCGTGCATGGCTGCCACTGCCACTGCCATTGCTATTTGTTTGCTTGTTGTGAATGCCGCTGCCTCGTATTGGCACATTCCAGGAATCCCTACAGCTCGTGGCCCGAGGCGAACAACAGCTTTTTACGATTGTTTCAACACTTTGGCGCATTGCTCGCCAGTTGCCCAGCAGCCGCCCTGCAGCCCGGCTTTTCTATTTAGTTTGGTTGTTGTTTTCTTTCCTAGTTCTCTGCCAGTTCATTCGCAGATAACGCGAATGTCGATAAGGGCCGCCAGGCACTCGCTAACACACAGGACACTGGGATCTATGGCTGCTGCGCGGTTGCCATTTTGGCATATTGGCTCCATGAATGCGACTCCTGGACCTGCTGCATGTGTGTGCGTGTGTGTGTGTGTGTGTGTGTGTGCACCCGCGGCACAGCTAGCGCTGTGGTTGCAGTGGCTTTTGGATTTGTCGACGCTGATCTCGTTACGCAATCGTAAAATGAAAACAAATGCGAAACGTATTGATAAGGTTCTCTATATGCAGCGGAGAGCAGGGAGAGCCAGGCACTGCCACTGAGTGTTGCACGCTCTGTGTGCTGTGTGTGTGTTTGTGGCATGAATAATGTGCACTGGGGCAGAGCCAACCCATGCCCTCCCATATGTATTATAATTTTGTACTACACGAGTGCACTCAGAGAAAGTTGTGGAGTGGTGAAAAGAGATCTGTCTGCTAGTGGATTAAATGGCATACAATTTGGATTTGAATATAAAAGGCTTTTTGTGTGTGATTTAAATCGAATAAAAAATAAAGTGAAATAAAAGATAATAGGTAAAATATGTTTACACTTTGTGGAAAGTTTTAAATTTACTTTACATATGAAATACAAATATTTGTTGAATAATTTAGGTATCCGAAAAGCTTTATATATTTCATACCTATTTTATTGTATTATTATTTAAGCCTACAAGTATTTTAAAGGGTTTTAAATGTAATTAATAAATACCATAAAATAGTTATAAAATATTTAAAATGTTTAGGAAATCAAAAAAAAAATGTACATAATATAATTAATATGTTTGTAGTTTATTTTTAATATATTTACCTCGAATAAAAATCAATATAAATAAACATCAATAAATATTTTCAATAAAATGTCAAAATATAATTGAACAAAATATATTTTACCAATATTAAATATTAAAACAAAACTTGGAAATATCGGAAACATTAAAGTTTACTTTGGATACGAAATTTATATCTATTTATGTATATGTTTTAATCTCATAAAAATTAATTTCAAGAAATATTTTAGTTTCCATGTCAAAATACAATTAAAAACTGTATAAATCTCGTTACACAATTTAAAATCTTTCTGCAAATATTAAAATAAACTTCCACTTCTTTCTCTCAGTGCACTCGCTCGTTCAGCGTCCATCTCTGATGAGCTATTAAAATACTTTCAGCCCACTCAAACCAGAGTTAGCTCACAAGCAGCGCCTAATGCTCGTAATTCTCTGAACTTTACCACATAATAAATGTTGTTGTGCGGCCATTTGGCGTTTGCCACTTGCCAGCAACCACTTGCCGCTTGCCGCTTGCCACTTGCCCCCGTTGATATGATTTCAATCCGCATCTAATTAAATGACACTAATTATGTAATCAAACAGATACACAGAGACAGACACGGCCAAAAGTTGTTCCTGTCGCTCGTCCGTTATTTATTCAGTAGTTTTTATGCCACAGGGCACGGGGCTGGTTGCTGGGTTGGGTGTGTGCGGCTTTCTGTCATATTTATTTAATTGCATGTGACTTTATTTGTTGGTGCTCCTGCTGCTGCTGCTCTGCTCTGCTCTGCTCTCTCTCTGTGCGGAAGCGGAAGTGGCAGCGCCAGGAAGCGCGCCAAACAAAACGCAAATGTCTGCCATTTTGAGGAATTATATGCCCAGTCGTGCACCCTCGCAGCGCTGCTACTTGCTTCCTTTTGCGAGCTGCTGCCTGGCTCCCCCCTTCACATGTGAAAACTGTAGCCACTCGCATGAGATTCAAGCCACCAGTTACCAGCAGCAGAACTCAACTTAACTTTGCTTTTGTCGTGCAGAAACTTTTTTTCCCTCGACTTTTTTCCGTTCCTGTTTTCATATTTATTCTTTTTTGTGTTTTTATTTGCTGCCTTTTAATTTCTATTTATATTTTATATTGCTTTAGCCGCAGCTGTAACTTTGTGGCATGTAAAGAACGAAAAACAAAACGAAAATGATGCCACTAAAGCGTAATTTTGCATGCCACAAACGCACACACAGAAGCTGTGGCACGTGGAGGGGAGTGGAGTGGAGTGGCTGCCATGTGTGAGAGTAAAGTATTGTTTCAATAATTCTGGCTTTATGAAATAATAACTTTACTGCAAAAAGCGCTGCGAGGCAGGGAGGAGAGAGGAAGAGCTAGAGCTCCGGCTCGAGCTTCGTCGAGTGGTAAGAAGACAATGAATTTCATTGCAGTTGCCCCCAAACCCCCAGCCAGCGCTCGGCTCTGTCTGGCTCTGTGGCTCCTCCTCGCTGAGTTTCCGCTGTTTGTTGTGAAGCAATTTTAATTTTAGCCAACGCTCTCTCTGTCGCAGCTGCAGCCTCGTTTGCATGCAACACTTTATGAATTATTGCTGTATCAACTCAAGTCGCGGTGGCCACACCACACACACACCCACACACACACACACACACACAACCACACACACACATTCGGATTCTATTTTGCTCTCTCTCGCATGTGCACGTATTATGTCATGCCGAATTTCCGTTGCCTGCGAGCATTGTTGTAAGTAACGGCGCTGGCAATTCCCTCATGCCACATGCCCCTGCTGCATGCGGCATGCTCCTGCTCATTCCATTGCAGTGGCCGCTGCTGGCATTTCACAACTTCGACTGCCTAACGCTTGTGCAAAAACCGACCACAAATTTAGTGAATGAGATGTTTCCGGTGCGGTTGTTATGCTGCTCCTGCCCCAGCCAGCGCCACGCATTGTTGCAACCAGCTAGCTGGCAGTGCTTCGAGCTCCAGTGTACAATTTTTGGGTGTTTGCAAAATGCATGGCTTTTTATTGTGCTCATTGTTGGCGGCGGGCGGCTGGCGGCAGGCGGCAGGCGGCAGACAACAAACCAACACCCAAAGCCAATGCTGGATGCCACTCGGACACTGTGGAGCACTGGGAGCTAGTTACACTCTGCGATTCCGATTGCAACTGTCGCTATGCCACTCCTGCTGCTATCCCACTCCTCCCTCTAGCACACTTCACGGAATGCATTTCGCCTTTTATTTATTATGTTTATTTGTTGCCATTTGTCATACACACAACACAACGCAACACAACAATTTTTAGCCAAGGCCGCCGCCGCCACCGCCACTCGACGGCGTAAACAAGCAGCTAGGAAAATAGAAAAATAGAAAATGGAAAATTGCACTGGCTGCAGAGGGGTGTGCAGAGAGAGGGAGGGAAGAGCGCCTGCATGTGACTGGCTTGAGTGGATAATGGTATTTGAAGTGCGGGCTCTGGCTCTGTTTCTCTCTCTGGGTTTTGTTTTTTAGCTCTAAAAAGTGTGTTATAGCTGGGGGGGATATGGCGGATATATAGATGCTCATATTTCGATGTGAGAACAACAAATGTGTGGCTCCGATTATGGCATCATTTCAACATGGAATGAGGTTTTTTCTCTAGCAACTTTAGCTGATTATTTTTTCACATTTTTGCCTGCACTTCTTGCAACTTTCCTGGCTAAGCCTTAACAAAAAGAAGGGCACACCCACTGCTGCATGGCGCATCCTAATTAACAAGAGTCCTGCTGCCCCAAAGAGAAGTCCTGCAAATACGGGAGCAACTTTTTCGGTCACTTCTGGTCTTCGGTTTGTGCCTTTGGGCTTGGGTTTTGCTTGTATTTTTGCTGGCTGGCAGTGCATTACTTTTAAGCGGCGCACATTGCTGTGCATAAATGTGAGGCGGCGGCGTGTCGGGTTATTAACAATGTTAAAAGCAAGCGCCAGGACATTCCGGCAGCAGGCAGAGACAGAGACAGAGACAGAGACGGGGAACGGCAACTGGAACTGCCACTGGCTGCCATTACCACAAACTTAATGCGGAATAATTCCTTCCGTGTTGACAGTGTGCAAAAAGTTGTTCGGGGAGCCTCCAACAAACTCCACAGCTAAGGGGAAAGCCAGTGGCAAGGACACTGAGGCAGCGGCAGTGGCATGAGTAGAGGCCTGCTTGCTGGCGATTTTTATTGTTGTGGCAGACAATGAATAAGCCGCAAAACTTTAGTGGCACTTGGCATATCCTATTCCTGCTCCTGCTGTGACCCTTGGCCTTACCCTTGCACAGCCCTGCCCCCCTCTGGCTCAGCGGGTGGCTGCTGCTGCTGCCGCTCTCTCTCTCGTAATTGTGTTTTTAATTGAAGATTCGCCACCGAAGCGAGGCGCAGCGCTTTCTGTCTCTAAATTAAAAATTTAATTACATTTAACATGATGATTTTTTCCCGTTCATTTTCCTCGTTTTTTATGTACTTATGTATGTGCGTACATATGTATACATTTACGTTTACATTTACATATGTACATGCATATTTTTCTGCACTTGTCGCTGGGGTGACATGTGCCGCTGCCGGCGCTGCTGAATGACTTTTGAAGTTTGTCGACGACGCGACTTGCTATCTGCCTCTTGCGTCCCGTGATATCCGCCTTAATATGCATACATTTACATTCCAATAACGCTCAAGTGGACGACACGAGTGCACTTCGGTCTCTGGCCACGCCAGCTCCCCCCACATGGACCCACACAAGTGGTGGTGGCATGTCAGCGGCATCATCATCATCAGCAGGAGCTCCAGCAGCAGCTGCCATTCAAGTGCTTGCCTCCTTTATGCGCCACCTCTGACACACACATGGAGAGTGTGTGTGGTGCACGGTGCATGGTAACTTTTCTCATTAAGCCTTCGCCGTGTTTAGCTGTTTGAAATGATTTAGCAAACAAGTAAAACAAGTCAAGTTATAATGTTTTAATCTCAATTACGGCACTTGCCACAATTTCGAGTCGCACATCCATCTGCCACTGCCGCTGCAACTGCAACTAGATCATGGCTGTGGCAGCTGCACCTGCCTGCTGCCTGCTGCCTGCTTGGCATAACTTAAAAATTCCATTTTCCATTTTCCATTTGTGGCTTGGACTCTCGACCTCTGCCCCGGTGTGGCCTTTGACGTACGCCTCTGCCATTCGTTAGTGCTGCTATCAATTTAAGTTTAGTTGTGGGGGCCAGTGGCGCCCCATTTCGATCTGCCCCCGAGTGCTGGCTGTTGGCTTTTATTATTTTGTTGTTGTTGTACAAAAGGTGCAGCTGCTGGCAGTGGCTAAAACTCTGGTCTAACCTTCAAACTTAATTGCACGGCGAATGCTGTGGCTAAATCATTTGCATTATGCAATCGAGGCTTCAGCTCCCCACCTCTCCTTCCTCTCTTCTTTTCTATGGCTTTCTTCATTGGGCCATGACCACTTGCTCCCTCTTGCTTTTCCTTATGCTTTTCACCTGTTTTTGAGGTGGTTCATGGCTGATTGCGTCCTCAAGCAGTTCTCTTCGCAAATTAAAATGTATTTCCACTTGGGGGCGTTGCCTCTACACTGCCTCTGCGCTCCACTCACATAAGTAGGCTCTTTCCAGCATCACATTAAGCCACCAATGCGCTCAATGAATAGTTTCCGATTCGCCAAATAAAATCAAAAACAAAAAAAAACTAAAGAGAAACCAAAGAGGAAACAACAAGTGAGAGAGAGAGAGAGAGAGAGAGAAAAGAGTGGGTAGGAAATGAGAGGAAATTGGAAATAATTAACACGCATAGCCGCATGCCCCCCCACGGCCACGCCCCCCAGCTGGCCTCCAACTGGTGCTGTTGGCCTGCAATCGAAATATTTAATTAGTGCAAAAATGCCTTTGAATGCTAATTAGTGGCAAATTAACATTCGAGCAGCCAGCAGGCAGCCGGGCAGCTCCTCCTTTTATTCTCTCTCGTGTTTCGCTTTTCTCTCTTTTCTTTTCTCTTTTCTCTCTTCTATTTTTTATATATGTTTTTCTTTCGTTTTTTGGTGTCTGCTGCATTGGGGCAGAGTGCAAATTAAAGACACAATCAAAGCAAATTAATCAAGTCCGGCAGGGGACACACGCCCCACTCCCCACTCTCTCCTGCTGATGGATGTGGCCAGTGCCCCACCCCATTATCGATGCCAGCTGGGTGGGCAGCTCCTCCATTACATAAAACAAACATTACTCCATCATGCAACCCCACACCCAACACCCTCCTCCTCCCCTCTTCATGCCATTATTTATGATTATTTAACGTTCCCCTTTTCAGCTCTTTTTTTTGGCGAATTTTTGTGTGAAAAATGTGCCCCGAAGTGTTTGTAAATGAGTTTGCAGTTTTATGTGCGGACGAATGAGTTTTCAATTTATATTTCCCTCCGCACACACACACACCCGCACTCACACACACACACACATTTTTCATGGCAAATTCAATTTTATTTATTTATGATTATACGACAATCGATTCGTTTTAACATGCAAACACGGCACCCCATACAGAAGAGGGTTTATACACTGCAATGTCGAGGGTTTGCGCAGGGTATACGCGATGCAAACATGTGCAGCGGAACAGGCAGTGAAATTATGATTTTTGGCATTTACAATGGGAAGGAAAATTGCGCAGAAAGGCGCTCTAATGGGTATCTAAGCTAATGGCAGCTATTTCAGATATTATTTACATACATTTTTGTAGTCTTTCCTCTCCATTCATGGAGCATCTCCCACTTCCAGTACTCCATTTCTTTCGTTTCCCTGCAGCATAAATGAATAGCAAACGCTGTCCTCCTGTCTCTGCTCTCTCTGCTGCACATTTTCAATGGTTACGTATCCCCCTGCCCTCTCTGTTTGTTCTGCGGTTAAAACTGGAACCGGCTGCTGATTTTTAAATGGTGTTCAAAAATATTTGTTGGTGTTTCCCTGGCACCGATTTTATTGCCTACTCTTGCGGCTGTTGCTTTTATTAATGAGCGCTGCATGGGAACAAACGGAACGGAATGGAATGGAATGGCAGGGAATGGCATGGCATGCACAATGCTGAGCACTAGCAAGGGGTCTACACATATGACCCGCCAGTTGCTTGTGTTCGGGGGGGTTTTTCGGTTATTTGTTCGCTTTTGTGTGCATAGCGCCATAAACTATTTTGCACTTTTCGCCATATTTCAAACAGCGGCAGGGATAGGGCAGGGCTAGGGTTAGCGGCAGTATCTGCATTTGGGTTTGGTCTGCATGTTGTCCCAATTCTGCACACACAACACACACGACACACGCACTATGTAAATTGGAAAGAACAGCCAAACACCCAAACGAATATTGTAAATAAAAGTGTACAAATATTCGTATGCCATGGCAATAGAAATGAAAAGTGTGACCCAAACACAGAGACACAGAGAGAAGTGTAGGGGCAAAACCCGCAGGGACAAGACGCTGCCACCATTTTCACATTTATAAATATTTTCACAATATTTTTTCGAACACATGGCCGCCCGTCGCTGCTGCGCACTTGTGATTTGTTCATTAAATGGAGAGTGAAGAAAGGACACAATGGAGAGGACCCCAGCACATGCCAAGCTTAATTAAACTTACATCAACATTAATGCCGGCAACGGCGAAGACAAATGTGGGCTTGGCCTCGCGGGGTACATAGCGATAGAACTCCTCCTGGCCAAAGTACCAGCGAACGGCATACAGTGCAGCCTGCAAAACGGAAGGCAAAATGCGTTAATGAAGAGGCTGAGTGGAGCAGCAGCAGCAGCAAGACAAAGTGCAAGTAATTATAATAATTAAGCATGCCGCCGCTGGCAATATCCTCAGAGCCTGCCTGCCTGCCTGCTTCAGTCTCTGTTGCTGCTGCTGCTGCCACTGTTGTTCCTTGAGGATATGTCACTTACCTGCTCCAAATCATATTGACAAGACAATGTCGCTGCATTTCCCATGATGACGGCCTCCGGCACAAATATCTTCAGATCCTTCAGGCAATGAGCTGCAGTAAATACACAAAAACAAAAACAAAAACAATATCAGCAGACAGCACACATGTAAATGCACTTGACAGTTTGTTCGTGACAGAACTGAGAGAGAGAGAGAGAGAGAATTGCGAATTTCGTGCACTGCATGTGGCAACAATTTGAATTCGATTATGCCCCCAGGCACAGCACACAATAAAACAGAAATTGAACAAAAAACGAGTGAAAATAAAACTCAATTATGCGCGGGGCGGGGCGTTTGCCAAAGGACAAGGATCAGGCCTGCCGCCCACGCCCGGGCCCGGGCCCGCGTGTTAATTTATGACAGTGGACCCAGGGCCAGAATTTGGCTTGCATTTAATGCAATTTATTTGCATTTTATTTCATTTCAGTTTCATCTCCATTTCGATTCATTTACAGAGCGACAGAGAGCCGGCGCCCAGCTGCCACACACACGAATTATCCACATTAAATGGCCATGACTTATCCCAGCCAACATTAAGTGGGAAAATGTTGAAATAAATTGCAGCAAGAGCTGAGCTGCAACTATTTCTATACATGCAATATCCTGGCACGTAATCAACTTAATTGAATACATTCGGATACGCGCGGCTCAGGATGCGGATAAATACTGCCAGACGAGAGCGTGGCATGTGGCAGCGGCATGAAAACTGATTTAAAACAAATGAAGTGTCCATCGATTGGCGTTTTTTTGCAACGAACGAATGTGGCTTTAATTGAACAAACCGAAATATGAATCAAAAGCAACGCGTTGGCATTTATGGAAAGGGAAAAGTCTGGGCTTGGGTTCTGTCTGCTGGATTGAGGCATGAGCCACACACTTACCGCTGAGCATTAGCTCGCTGATTATAATCCAACTGAATGCGAGCATATTGAATGTGGAGCGCAGGAGTCCTGCGGCTGGCCCTCTGGCCACTCGTTCGCTGGCCATTTTGCTGCTGCTCCTTCTGGCTTTCTGGCTTCCTCGTTGCTGCTGCGTCTGTAAAGAGTTTAGAGTGCATGAGCAAGAGCATGGCAAAAGTTCTCAAGCATCAGGCGTATAATCATATTTGAGATGAAGCTCTCTGGCTGCCTCCTGCTCTCAGGCTTTATTGATAACTGGCGCTCTCTCTCTCTCTCTCTCTGTCTCTGCCCGGCTACTTGTCAGAAGTTTCAGTAGCTGCACATTGAAATGTTGCCCTTAGTTTTAGTCTATTTATCCAGCCACTCTGCTAGTCCATGTCTGTGTCTATGTCCCTCTCCCCTTTGTCTTTTGTCTTGGGTTTCTCGTGTCACTCGTGTCTCCGCCTGCTTTGACAACTTTGTTGCCTGACACGCGCAAGAGTTTCAAGAGTTCGACGTGCTTAAAAAACTTTTCTGCAGCAATGCGAAACACAAAAATCTTTAACTAAACAGCAGCACAAACGATGTGTCTGTCTGTGTGTGGCAAATAGCATTAAGCATACGCAGCGTATGCCCCAGGCAGATGCACCACCCACTGATTGACAGCTTTGGGCTACGCTCTCTCTGTCTCTGTGTGTGTGTGACAACTGAAATAGATTGGATGTGCGAGAGAGACAGTCAGAGAAGAGACAGAGAGACAGATGTATAGCTGCTGACCACAACATTGAAAACAATTGTCAGTTGCTGCTGCCTGATGGCTGCCTGGCCCTTGCATTTGTAACTTTTGCCTGAAACATCTTGTTCTGTTCTGTGCTGTCCCTTTGTCCTGCTGCTGTCCTTCGTTGCTGCTGTTCTTGTGTATCAATTAGACCACAAAATCAGCAACTGTTTCTGGCAATTGTTTAGCTTCCATTTCCCACTCGAGCCGCAAAAACACAGAAGCTAATGGTCAAAAGCAAAAGCTACACAGGGGCATGGCTGCAGAGGGGCGAGCATTTTGTTAATGATATCATCATATCAACGCATTAACTCAAGGCAAACACACACACACACCCAAAGCCATTAAGCCCTGCAACCAAAATGAATGTTCGTTTTGCGTCTAATTTTAAATGGGATTTCCACAGAGACAAAGCCAAAGCCAAAGCCATAGCCAAAACTCTCCAGCAATGTGGCAATAAAACGACATTAGCCACTGGTCCTGCCACAGCATAAGACTTGAAATTATTGTTGAAACGAACAACATTAACCGAAGGACCCCCAAACCGAAGGCAGGAATGGGCCACCGACCTTTCCTGGCAAATTGCTCAGCAGATTGAGATACATTCAGGCGACCGGAGGCACATTCTGCTCATCGATTTGCGGAGGACTCGGCTTGCGACTCTCTGCTAAACGCTCTCATGTGAGCATTTAAATTAAATTTAAATATTATTCTTGGGCAAGTCGATTATGTTCGGGTCATCATTTTGAACTTTAATGTGCCAGAGGGAGAGCCAGACACATTCTCTGAGTAATAGTCTTTTGTGTTGGCATCTGTGTGCGTGTTTTGTTTGGAGCAAATTATTTTGCGGTGCCACAAACTAATATTCCTCCACCTCTCCCTCTCCCTCCTCCCTTTTGTTTTGTGCGCAAAATTGTGCGTTGAGTTTTTGGATAACAACAAATTGTGCCCCCAAAATATTTCATTATGATTTTAATTGAAAATTCCCTGACCAAAGGGGGAGACTCTCTGCTGCACGAAGTGAATATTTGATTTCCATTCACATCCTTTTGTACTGGAGTTTGTCCTGCGGCGTGTCCTTAATCAATTGAGTTTTCAATAGATCATAAAAGACCATAATTAAACACATATAAAATTTGTTTTGGGTGCCAGGCAAAAATGTTGTAATTAAAAAAGTTACAGCCAAAAGTGGCAGCAAAATTTAAGCTGCTGCTGGGGCAGGGTTCAACTTTTTTAAAGTGCCATAAAACCGGCTGATCATTAAGGCAAATCTAAGCTTTCATGAAATTAATTTTTTTTGCGCCAAGTTTAGAGTTTAAGAGGGGAAAAAACACTCATCATAAGCTCTCAGCATAATGGAGAAACGCTTTGCTTTAGGGGCGGATTGCTTTCGGATATTCAAATGGAAAGCGTTGGGGGAAAATCAATTGCAAAGCCAAAATCGAAAACAAAACGAAAATGCGGTAATTGACAACATTTCAAGCGATAATGAGGCACTTGCCAGAGATGCAGAGAGACAGAAACAGGAACTGTTTGGGGCAAGGACTGAGCTGACAGTCACTGCTGACTCTGTGGAAAACTGTTGTGTGGTGTGTGGCTGATATGATTTTCCGGCTAGCACAAAAAGGGGATTGGCATTCAGGGTGTTAAGGGTATCCTGTGACACTGCTGCCATGACATGCAACAATGCTGAGACAGCAGCAGCAGCAGCAGAGTCAGGTAAGCCATCGATTTCACTTCGAGCCACTCGGCCACGTAGTCAATTTCAGAGATAACAAACGAAGGCAAGAAATTGGCCCTGGCCCCTGGAGGCGTGCCTGCTGCCAGGCTGTGCTTTAAGGCAAGTCTTATCCTGCTTAAAGGATTCATTCATTCATTTCGTTGTGCTGAATCCACTTTGCTAATCGCCGGCTGTCAGGAGCTGGGACTGGGGCTGGGGCCACACCTAAACAATAATCGCAAATCAAGAGAAATCGTTGCTATAACGCATTAAATGCGCTCTTGATTGATGCGACACTTGCTCGAGGGGTTGCTCATTAGGTTTAGTGCCACAAACACACACACACACACCCACACACAGAGAGAGAGGGTGCCCCCACACACACATGCGTGAGGCAGAGAGAGGCAGAGTCGGAGGGCTCAAGCCTCTAATCAATCAATCAGTGTTTATGCCACACCACATTCCACTCTACTCTTTGTTCAAAGCAGCAGAAAGAAAGGCAAAAGAAAAGCAATGAAAAGCAAAGCAAAGTACATAATGAACAAAAGGGAAGAAAGGAGCTGGAGCTGGGAAAAGTTGGCGAAACAATTGCTTCAGTTGCTGCGAACGTTGCCCCACAGCCCGCGGGGCAACTGAATCGGAATCTGAAATCCAAATACGGCATACTATAATCGGTTCCGTGCCACTGGTTACTGCCTCAGCGAGGGGTTGGGGCAGAGAGTTGGAGTTCTTCCTGCTGCTGCTTTGTGCGGCGTTGGCGTTTTTACAACTTCCGACTTGGTCCAGAGTTCATCACAGGTTCTGCCGCTGCTGATTGCCAATGAAGGATTAATGCTCTGACTGCTGCTGCTGCTGGTTTTGAAACAGTAACAGAGACGCCGCGCAGCTACGCTTTGATTGCAGCCGGCTGCAGGCGACACAAACTCGAAGATCGAAACCCAAACCCAAACGCAAAGAGATAGAAGGAAGAGCGGAAGGAAGCCTTGTGTAATGGCACAAAGGATTGCAAATTGCCAAGGCACTTCCTGGCAAAGGACATTGATTTCTTTTTTATGGCTACAGTCCCTGCCCCATTCATCTATCCCATCCTAGCCCCAACCGTTGGCTGGCAGCCACTTACACTCGAGAGCAGCGTGTGCGGCCATGCCTGAGTGAGTGCCACAGCCACAGCCACAGCCACTGGCTGTGTGTGTGTGTGAGATGTCACGATGTGTCCCTTAATTATGCATGTCCCTTCGCTAATGAATTTAGACGTAATTGTTTGCCGGGCACAGCCTCCAAAGACGTGGTCGGAGCGGTTTTGCCGGTCAATCTTCAATCAAATATTAAGACCGATTGCGGTCGCTCAGTCACTGACTTTGGCGGCTAAATCAGTGAGGGTTTGCAGGCTTAATTAGAGGCTGTTACTTATAGCAATACAGAGCCAGGAGTGGCTCAAATAAATGTGGCAAAATGTTGCTGGAAAATCCAACATTTGTGGGAGAACTAAAAAATAAACGAAGCCAAAATGAGTTGACAATTTCAAAGCCAAAGACAAACGCGGAAGGGCCAGACCAAGAGCTGTGGAAAGAGCTTCAGAAAGTGGAATGGAAAGCCCTTCGAAGTTCGCTGCTGGAAGCTCCACACTGCCACTGCCTGACAGCCGCCTCCCCCCGTTCTGGTAACATGGAAAATGCATTTGAAACTCGAACTTTGAACCACGAAACCGATAAATCACACGAGTGAAAAACTGGCATTAGGATCTACGCTGCTCGGAACAAAAGAAAACTTAAAGGATTCACGCTGCCTGTCAGGCCTTTCGCATTTGGGCGCCAGTCCGAGTCCCGACTGTGACTGTGGATCCTGAATCTCTGCTGTTTGCATTTTGGACACTCACTGGCCGCTGCTATTTATGAAAATAGTTTCCCCAGTGCAAGTTTCTGGCAGTAT
This sequence comes from Drosophila subobscura, assembly GCF_008121235.1. Lineage (NCBI taxonomy): Eukaryota > Metazoa > Arthropoda > Insecta > Diptera > Drosophilidae > Drosophila > Drosophila subobscura. The sequence continues at coordinate 20,747,150 of NC_048533.1, read as the reverse complement.
CTATGGCGAAACGGAGTACCAGTTTCGCTCTCTCTGTGCCTCCATGTGGCTTCTGTGTTGTGAAAGTTTCCCCCGAAGCAACCGCTCGCTGGGCTGCTGCCAAAAGTTGTGCAAATTGTGGCCGAACAATGGACGGGCGGGCGCTGCCTGGCAGCTCTGTGATTTCTCTCTCGGTTTTAATTTCGATGCTTTCTGGATTGTTTTTGCGGCTTGGATAGCTAATCAGGCAACCAGTTTTCCAATGAAGTTTCCAAACCCAACCCCTGCACAACATTTGCCATAGTTTTCCACAGTTTGCATAATTAAATGCCCCTCGGGGCGTCACCCATGTTAGCCTGTTTCTTGCTGCCACATTCTGGCTTCCTCTTGCCCTTGAAAGGTGCGCAAAAGTGAACCGCAAATGATTCCAATTTTCATCTGTCTGCCTGTCGCTGACGTATTAATTTACATGCCACGCATGAAGCCCGACTGTAGACTCTTTTGCTTACATTTGTGAAGCACCTCGGGCCTGTGGCAGCTCCAGGAGGCTGCTCAATTTAGTTGTACATAAATAATTAATTACGCTGCCGTTGCCTGAGTTATGAAATGCGCAATTAGGCGCGTTTAATATTTAATTAAGGGCTAACAGGGAGCAGCCACTGGCTGCCTGCCTGCCTGCCTGCCTGCCACATCGATGAAAAAACTGCTACCTTAACGCACGCAAACACACGGGGCGTGGCTGTTTATAAACAGAAAAAAGCCAGGGGGAGCTGGCTGGGGTGCATGGCAATGGTATTCGGCAGCGGATGAAGTGGCTGGATTAAGTGGCAGCTTAAGCATAAACAGGAAGGAGGCGGACTGGAGCTTAGGGAGCGGTAGCAGCAGTCGCCTCTCTCGAGAGAGTGACTAAAACATAGCTGGGCAGTCGCCGTCCCCCTGCAGTGCGTATACTTGATTTGTGGACAAGCGTTTTTAGTTAAAGGCGAAGCTTACTGTTAAGCAGAAGCAGCAGATTAAGATCCAGCAGCAGTCGAGGGAAAAGTTAGTAAAGAAGGAGAAAGCAAAAGCAAGCAGTGGAAAGCAGCAGCAAGCAGGAGAAGGCAAGAGCAAGCAGTGGAAGGCAAGAGCAAGCATGAGAAGGCAAAAGCAAGCAGTGGAAAGCAGCAGCAAGCAGGAGAAAGCAAAAGCAAGCAGGAGAAGGCAGACAGAATGACTTTAAGAAAGATTTTTCTTTAAACGAAAAGCCAAACAAATGATGTCAGCTGTGGGATAAAATCTATAAAAATGATAAGAAAAATGCAGCACTTAATCAAGGCCAAAAAAAAAACTACTAAAATGGAAATATTTACTGCTGGAAAAATGCCTCAGCTGTCACACTTCAATGCGCTTTACCGCAGCGCGCACCATCGATTTGAACAGCATCCTTCGTGCCATGATGACGAAAATGTTGCCTATTAGCTGGCACTTTGCTATTAGATTAGCAGCAGATATGAGGCTGATAAGAGACAGAGCGGAGAGAGCGCAGGGGTGGGCCTTAAAAGCCTGATAATTTGGGTTCCACTCCTCATTTGTATTTTACACTCATTAAAAGATAAACGAGACAAGCTAATGACTTTCGGGGCTAAATAGTGGATGCCGCCTGGGAGCAGGCAACGCGGCAACGGGGTGTGTGCGTGTGGCAATGAAGTGCAAAAGCAAATGGCGGCCAAGCCATAAAATTCAAGAAAAATCAACAGCAGATAGGAAGAAAAAGCAAAGAAAAGAAGCTGAGAAAATAGCGAAAAAGGCGAATGCATGCCGGAGACAGGCGCCCAAGAGAAGCTCCAAAAAGGGGCGAGCCAGATAAGATTCGTTTATGACACAAACGCCCCCTCCTACGCCCCTGCGGCACCCCTCTTTCGAACATGCCACATCGCACATGCCACATATCTGGCTCTATGTGTCGTCTCTTCTGCTGTGCACGTCGCAAGACAAATGCAAATCCCTGGGTAATTAGGAGTTGTGTTCATGTCGTCGTGGTAATAGTTTTATGTTGCCACATTGTAGGCGACACACGATGCGTGGCAGCCACAAGACAGCCTTCAGCCTTCAGGCTGAGATTGAAGCCACCGCCCCTGCAGTCATAATTTTTTTTGTCGGGTTAATGTTTGTTCGTGGCATGGAAATGCTCTTGAGAGGAGACTCCAGTCTGCACTCTCTCTTATGTCTTACTCTGTTCACTCTTTCGCTCGTCCACTCTTTCCCTTTGTGTTTTCGTTTGCTTCTGCTGCTGCTGCATTTAATTTGATTAAACGCGTTCATTAGCCCGCTTTTTTAATTGCATTTTTTGGGCTAATTTTTGTGTGCCAAAGTTACAAAGTTAACGAAAACATTGTTTGAATTTGCCCCAAGGCAAGCTCGTGGAGCATGGGGCATTGTCTGTGCGCTTAAGCTGAAGTTATGTGTGCTGCCAGGGGGGGGGCCAGAGACTCTAGCTGGATAAGGGAATATTTATTTTATTAGAAATTTATGATTTTGTTTTTTTTCTCTTCTTACATAATAGCAAGCGGAAGCGGAAGCATGAAATGAGCTTTGCTGCATAAACAACTTACACACACACACACACACACATGCAGGTGGGTGCTGCTGGCATTTTATGACACAGCTGCCATAACTTGCTCGCGGTTTAGTTGCCACACATAAATTCACTGACAACTCTCACGGCGCTGCCACAACAAAATAAAATATATTCTTGCAGTTGAAACTTTTGCGCATTTCTTTTAAACTTTTGCAGCTGCATCAAGCAGTCAAATGAAAGACTGCAGCCCACCTTTTGGTGGTTCATCAAAGCGCAAGCTCCTGTCATTTGTTGGCACCACTTGACTTCACCTCTTCGCCGCGAAATGTGAACAGTGAACTGCGTTTTATCTGTTAATACCTTGCCTCTTTTTTCTGTCGTAATTGATGGCCTGCAATAATGCGCGCCATTAAAAGTTTTGCGTGCCCGTGGCAGCTGCCACAGCGGCACAGAGCGGCATGGCATTCTGCATGCAGCACGTGTTGAAAATGCCAGCGATAGAAATCTAAACCAAAACTTGCCTCACGGTGCCGGGCAGATCCTAAGCTCAAAATGAAATCAACGCCAGGAGATACAAATCTTTTGCCATGCAGAAGCTCGTTAATACATTTTTGATGAGAGACCCACAAGTGGACAGGGCCAGGGCAGGGGGCGACGAGCAAAAGTTATGAAGAACTTTTTCCCCGAGTCCGAAGTGGCACACACACACACATTGACACGCTGTGCTGGGGTTGGCTTTTGAAATGTTTTGCCTGCCCGCCGTCCATAAATCAGAAGCAGCAGCAGCAGCAGCAGCAGCAGCAGCAAACTCGAAACTAAAAGGCTGCCCCACAGATGCAGGAGGGGCGGCAGGTGCTGTCGGAGCGGCAAAACTACAGTTAAATATGTTGTAACAAATAAAGTACATCAACAGCAATGGGGCAGGGCAAATGCTCAGAGCTAGAGGGGCAGCGTGGCAGAGGATATGCGGTAAGGCTTCTGCACGGGCAGCCTCATTCATATTTATGGCATTTTTGCATTCAGTCGGACATCATTTCGTAATATGAAGAGAGAGAGCCTCCATCTCCCTCCTCCCTCTCCTCCTCCTGCGCTGTCTCTTTCTGTTACAGATATCATGATGGCAATTGGCACGTGGCTCATACGCAGGACTAAGGCTTCCTTCCTGCTCGGACCACTGCTGGCTGGCTGGCTCTTTATGCTTTGGTCATTTATGAAGCTCATAAATTTACACAAAAAATTCTTCCTTTTTCGGTGCGGACAACAAAAAAAACAACAAGAAAATTGTCTAATAAACTTTGCAATAAATTCGAACATAAATTTTATAGCACACCAAACACCGAACCGAACCCTGAGCACTGAGCACTGGAAACCTCCGCCGAAGTTCAAGCGTTAAAACTATGCCAACAAAAGCCATTAATTCCAGTCAGCAGAAATGAAGTAAAGTGTCAGTTATGTCTGGGCTGGGGAGGGAGGAGGGCTGCCAGGGCTAAGAGCTGAGACAGCGGAAATTAAATGCTGCCACTGGCAGTTGCCCCACCACCCAAAGGACCCATCCAGCTCTGCCATAAGTCTTGTTGTTGTTGTTGGGTTTGGGGGTTGGGGTTTTGGCTTGTCCAATGGCTGCTACTCATAATTAGATGATTTAAAGTTATCGCAAAAGTTGCAGTTGGCTGCTGGCGTTGCCGCTGCCATTGCCTGCAGCCAGGTGGCACAGTGCCGGGGGGGGTTGGTGGCACAGGTAGGTGGTGGTTCGACCTCACTGGGCTCCGACAGCGGTTCAATTCACTTTGCCGCTTGCCAAATGTCTCTCAACGCTTAATTGCAAAGTTTTCTTGCCAGCCAAAGTGATTTCCCTGAACTTTGCCACATAAATTATGCGATTTTTAAACAGCAAGAGTGGAACGGAGTGGTCCAGTGGCAGTGTGGCAGAGTGGGTTAGTGCGGAGTGGGGCATCCCAAACTTGAAGACAACAAATACTCCTCCCACATATAATTTGGCATTCATGAAATTCACTTTGCAGCGTTGAAAAGTTCGAATGGGCCGCGGGCTCTGCTCCGGCTCTGCTCTGCTCTCAAAGTGGCCTCCATATCGCGCTTTGCTTTGCTCCACTCTGGCACATCCTTGCTCTCTTCTGCGCTCCTCCCCTGCCACTAATGTATAATGAGGACACACGAATCTGATACTGATGATCTCTTTGGCCTCCCCTTTGGCACCCGCTCCGCCCCTCCCCTGTGGCATGCTCTCGCTCCTCGTGTGTCGGGGGTCTATGTTTGCCTGTATGCAGAATGGATTAAAAAACTTTTGATTAACCTTATCAAAAGCAAAAGCTGTGTAAACATCGCACAGGGCAGAGGCGGTGGCAGCGACAGAGCAATCAGGACGTCGACAGGAGGACAGTAAGGGGGAGGGCGGGAGCGAGTTCGAAAGTCAAGGGATCGAGGGATAAGGGTGAAAACAGCGCCAAAAGACTCATACAAGTTTTTAAAAGAAAATAAGTAACTTTTTGACAGCCTGCTGCTCAGCACACACTGCCGCTCCACACACACACTCCCTCTCTCTCTCTCTCTCTCTCCCACTCTCTCTGGGCCACACGAGCTAAACTGTTGTTGGCTGCTGTGCTGCTGCTGCCGCTGATTCTGATTCTGCTGCTGCTTCTGTGTTTTTTTCTCATTTTTTAGCTCTTTGCACAAAGCAAAGCAAAGCAAAAGTTTGCTTTTTTAAAAAGGCAACTCTCTTAGCCTTTTGCCAAAGCGCTGATGTTACGTTGTTGATATACGAGTATCAGTATGGGGGTGTGAGTGTGTATGTAATAAAGGCAAATAAATTAAAATAAATGTAGGGAGGGGTGAAGGTGGTACCCAAAAAGTTGGCTGGGATATTGATGGAAATAATGGCAAGAACAAGACATAATGGGCGTACGCGTGTATCGCATATTTTTTGTATACCCTGCAAAGCGGTGATGTTTTTGAGGGTATATTATATGTAAAACCGCATCACAGATGAAGGTGGAATAATCTTACTTGAAAATGCATGTTAAGTAAGGAAAACAATGCCAAAGTATGAAAAGTACATATGTATATTGTACCAATGAGCATTATATTTACCTATTATAGCACTGAAATAACCCCTCAGTCGAATATACTCGCGGTGCTAATCGGTAAGGAGTGCCTTCGCTCACTCTGGCAACGGAGGCACAGTTATTTCACGTCTTCTACAGAGCTGAGCATTCACGCATAAAGAGGGAGAACAAGACTGACACCAAGCTCTTGTAAGCATCTCGCAGGTAGTCAAACCAAAATCTGACCCTTTTCTTGGCGTCTACCTGCGCCTCTGCAGGCAGATCACAAATCAATGTAATTTGCACCAACACTTTTGCAAAGTTTGCTCCCCACTTCTATTCTCCTCTTTGCCTCTGAGTGAAGCAATAACAACAACTTCGTTTCGATAAAGCAACGGACTGCGTCACAGTTATTTCACCGCTTCTGCAGCGCTCACAGCACAAAGAGAGAGAACACAGACAGACACCAAGATTGCAATCTACAGTGGCTCCATCGCATAATCGGACAGCGGTTTCCTCTTTACGAATGTGCTCAAAAAGTATATAGAAATGCGTTAGACCAACCGTTTTTTCACTTTTTATACAACTTAATAGTATTACCTATCCAAATCATAAACAAAAAGTCATACTTTTTAGTGAGAACAGTTAGTTTTAATCGAAAAACCAAAAAAAGTCATGTTTTGAGACTCAACGCATAATCGGACAGTGCAAAAATGCCAAAGGAAAATCCCGTTTTTTTTCCAAAAATCTTTTCATAGTCCCGGTTTTTCTTATCGAATGTATGCCATGGATGCCTGGATATATACCAGACAAAACAAAAACATTTTGTATGCCCCCCCCAGGAGAGCAATCCTTTTTCGAAATTTCGCTTGCTATAGACCGCGGAAAACCGCCAAATGGATTGGAAAAGGCTAAACTATGGTTCACTAAATAAATATAAGGATCCATAATAAGTTTAGGCTGGTCAAAATTGTTCGGGAAGGCCACGGCTAACTTTTATATGAGCCAAAAGAGCATTCGATATTAAAAAAAATTAGTAAAAATAACTTTAAAAATGCATAAAAATTAGAACCTACTTCAAAATCGATCGGGAAAAGTGGTTTTCCCAAAGAGGGGGCTCTTATACATTGAAAAAGTACCATTTCTATGAGAGATTTCCCCGACCTAGTACATTTGTGGGCTCTAACATTGAAATAATTAAGTCGAGAACTTGTACTGAGAAAATTAATTTATCGAATAAGGCATTTTGATGCTTTATCATCGTAAAATCAAATTTTTTTGCTAGCATTCAATCAGTAATATCTTTTTATAATAAACACTATAAAAAAAAATTGGAATTTTAGAGGATATAGCATCAAAATGCCTTATTCGATAAATTAATTTTCTCAGTACAAGTTCTCGACTTAATTATTTCAATGTTAGAGCCCACAAATGTACTAGGTCGGGGAAATCTCTCATAGAAATGGTACTTTTTCAATGTATAAGAGCCCCCTCTTTGGGAAAACCACTTTTCCCGATCGATTTTGAAGTAGGTTCTAATTTTTATGCATTTTTAAAGTTATTTTTACTAATTTTTTTTAATATCGAATGCTCTTTTGGCTCATATAAAAGTTAGCCGTGGCCTTCCCGAACAATTTTGACCAGCCTAAACTTATTATGGATCCTTATATTTATTTAGTGAACCATAGTTTAGCCTTTTCCAATCCATTTGGCGGTTTTCCGAGCAGTTTTCCTTCCGTGTTCTATGTCTATAGCAAGCGAAATTTCGAAAAAGGATTGCTCTCCTGGGGGGGGGGCATACAAAATGTTTTTGTTTTGTCTGGTATATATCCAGGCATCCATGGCATACATTCGATAAGAAAAACCGGGACTATGAAAAGATTTTTGGAAAAAAAACGGGATTTTCCTTTGGCATTTTTGCCCTGTCCGATTATGCGTTGAGTCTCAAAACATGACTTTTTTTGGTTTTTCGATTAAAACTAACTGTTCTCACTAAAAAGTATGACTTTTTGTTTATGATTTGGATAGGTAATACTATTAAGTTGTATAAAAAGTGAAAAAACGGTTGGTATAACGCATTTCTATATACTTTTTGAGCACATTCGTAAAGAGGAAACCGCTGTCCGATTATGCGATGGAGCCACTGTATTTGCACATAAGCCAGTTCGTTCAACAATTTTTAATTCAATGTTTCCTCCCCCTCCTCCCATGCTCCCCCATGAATGACAAGTGGAGAGTGTGCAGAGGGCAGACAGAGAGGATTCTGTTCTGACTTTATTCGAATTCTGAAATTGATGAAAGCTGTAATTTGGCTGGCAATCAAGTGCTGCTGCTGCTATTGCTGCTGTTGGCTCTCAAAGCGTAACCACAGGACCGGATTTTTGGCATATTTTTGTTGGATATAGAAAATATTCGAGAATTAAAAGATGAGTGGAATGAGAAGATCAATCTCATATGCTTTCAATGAGTATTTAGGATTCCTTGACTTGATTGGATGAGCATTTTTGCAATATTGTGTTTCATATTGGACCCACACAAAGCATTCAACATTTCTCACAAGCAGCACCAGTGCATAATTTGAGTACCTGGCGAGCAACGAGGACGTGCACAAACATGTTCGAAACGAAGAGGTGTTGTTGTTATTGCTTCACTCAAAGTCAAAGAGGCGAATAGAAGTGGGAAGCAAAATATGCAAAGCTGTTGTTGCAAATTACATTGATTTGTGCTCGGTGGTTGATCTGTCTGCTGATGTGCAGGTAGACGAAAAGAAACGGGTCAGCTTTTAGTTTTGACTACGTGCTAGACAAAGACAACAAATTAAGCGAGAGCGCAAGCTACACATACAGTGGCTCCATCGCATAATCGGACAGCGGTTTCCTCTTTACGAATGTGCTCAAAAAGTATATAGAAATGCGTTAGACCAACCGTTTTTTCACTTTTTATACAACTTAATAGTATTACCTATCCAAATCATAAACAAAAAGTCATACTTTTTAGTGAGAACAGTTAGTTTTAATCGAAAAACCAAAAAAAGTCATGTTTTGAGACTCAACGCATAATCGGACAGTGCAAAAATGCCAAAGGAAAATCCCGTTTTTTTTCCAAAAATCTTTTCATAGTCCCGGTTTTTCTTATCGAATGTATGCCATGGATGCCTGGATATATACCAGACAAAACAAAAACATTTTGTATGCCCCCCCCAGGAGAGCAATCCTTTTTCGAAATTTCGCTTGCTATAGACATAGAACACGGAAGGAAAACTGCTCGGAAAACCGCCAAATGGATTGGAAAAGGCTAAACTATGGTTCACTAAATAAATATAAGGATCCATAATAAGTTTAGGCTGGTCAAAATTGTTCGGGAAGGCCACGGCTAACTTTTATATGAGCCAAAAGAGCATTCGATATTAAAAAAAATTAGTAAAAATAACTTTAAAAATGCATAAAAATTAGAACCTACTTCAAAATCGATCGGGAAAAGTGGTTTTCCCAAAGAGGGGGCTCTTATACATTGAAAAAGTACCATTTCTATGAGAGATTTCCCCGACCTAGTACATTTGTGGGCTCTAACATTGAAATAATTAAGTCGAGAACTTGTACTGAGAAAATTAATTTATCGAATAAGGCATTTTGATGCTATATCCTCTAAAATTCCAATTTTTTTTATAGTGTTTATTATAAAAAGATATTACTGATTGAATGCTAGCAAAAAAATTTGATTTTACGATGATAAAGCATCAAAATGCCTTATTCGATAAATTAATTTTCTCAGTACAAGTTCTCGACTTAATTATTTCAATGTTAGAGCCCACAAATGTACTAGGTCGGGGAAATCTCTCATAGAAATGGTACTTTTTCAATGTATAAGAGCCCCCTCTTTGGGAAAACCACTTTTCCCGATCGATTTTGAAGTAGGTTCTAATTTTTATGCATTTTTAAAGTTATTTTTACTAATTTTTTTTAATATCGAATGCTCTTTTGGCTCATATAAAAGTTAGCCGTGGCCTTCCCGAACAATTTTGACCAGCCTAAACTTATTATGGATCCTTATATTTATTTAGTGAACCATAGTTTAGCCTTTTCCAATCCATTTGGCGGTTTTCCGAGCAGTTTTCCTTCCGTGTTCTATGTCTATATGCTCTCCTGGGGGGGGCATACAAAATGTTTTTGTTTTGTCTGGTATATATCCAGGCATCCATGGCATACATTCGATAAGAAAAACCGGGACTATGAAAAGATTTTTGGAAAAAAAACGGGATTTTCCTTTGGCATTTTTGCACTGTCCGATTATGCGTTGAGTCTCAAAACATGACTTTTTTTGGTTTTTCGATTAAAACTAACTGTTCTCACTAAAAAGTATGACTTTTTTGTTTATGATTTGGATAGGTAATACTATTAAGTTGTATAAAAAGTGAAAAAACGGTTGGTCTAACGCATTTCTATATACTTTTTGAGCACATTCGTAAAGAGGAAACCGCTGTCCGATTATGCGATGGAGCCACTGTATGTGTAGCTTGCGCTCTCGCTTAATTTGTTGTCTTTGTCTAGCACGTAGTCAAAACTAAAAGCTGACCCGTTTCTTTTCGTCTACCTGCACATCAGCAGACAGATCAACCACCGAGCACAAATCAATGTAATTTGCAACAACAGCTTTGCATATTTTGCTTCCCACTTCTATTCGCCTCTTTGACTTTGAGTGAAGCAATAACAACAACACCTCTTCGTTTCGAACATGTTTGTGCACGTCCTCGTTGCTCGCCAGGTACTCAAATTATGCACTGGTGCTGCTTGTGAGAAATGTTGAATGCTTTGTGTGGGTCCAATATGAAACACAATATTGCAAAAATGCTCATCCAATCAAGTCAAGGAATCCTAAATACTCATTGAAAGCATATGAGATTGATCTTCTCATTCCACTCATCTTTTAATTCTCGAATATTTTCTATATCCAACAAAAATATGCCAAAAATCCGGTCCTGTGGTTACGCTTTGAGAGCCAACAGCAGCAATAGCAGCAGCAGCACTTGATTGCCAGCCAAATTACAGCTTTCATCAATTTCAGAATTCGAATAAAGTCAGAACAGAATCCTCTCTGTCTGCCCTCTGCACACTCTCCACTTGTCATTCATGGGGGAGCATGGGAGGAGGGGGAGGAAACATTGAATTAAAAATTGTTGAACGAACTGGCTTATGTGCAAATACAGTGGCTCCATCGCATAATCGGACAGCGGTTTCCTCTTTACGAATGTGCTCAAAAAGTATATAGAAATGCGTTATACCAACCGTTTTTTCACTTTTTATACAACTTAATAGTATTACCTATCCAAATCATAAACAAAAAGTCATACTTTTTAGTGAGAACAGTTAGTTTTAATCGAAAAACCAAAAAAAGTCATGTTTTGAGACTCAACGCATAATCGGACAGGGCAAAAATGCCAAAGGAAAATCCCGTTTTTTTTCCAAAAATCTTTTCATAGTCCCGGTTTTTCTTATCGAATGTATGCCATGGATGCCTGGATATATACCAGACAAAACAAACACATTTTGTATGCCCCCCCAGGAGAGCAATCCTTTTTCGAAATTTCGCTTGCTATAGACATAGAACACGGAAGGAAAACTGCTCGGAAAACCGCCAAATGGATTGGAAAAGGCTAAACTATGGTTCACTAAATAAATATAAGGATCCATAATAAGTTTACGCTGGTCAAAATTGTTCGGGAAGGCCACGGCTAACTTTTATACGAGCCAAAAGAGCATTCGATATTAAAAAATTAGTAAAAATAACTTTAAAAATTCATAAAAAAAGTGGTTTTCCCAGAACCTACTTAAAAATCGATCGGGAAAAGTGGTTTTCCCAAAGAGGAAGTCTTATACATTGAAAAATACCATTTGTATGAGAGATTTCCCCGACCCTAAAATCAAACTTTTTGGTGGCATTCATTCAATAATATCTTTTAAAAAAACACTATAAAAAAATTTAATTTTAGAGGATATAGCATCAAAATGCCTTATTCGATAAATTAATTTTCTCAGTACAAGCATTTTAATTATTTCAATGTTAGAGCCCAAAATGTACTTTTTTTGGGGAAATTCTCATTCAAATGGTACTTTTTCAATGTATAAGACTTCTCTTTGGGAAAACCACTTTTCCCGATCGATTTTTAAGTAGGTTCTAATTTTTATGAATTTTTAAAGTTATTTTTACTAATTTTTTTTAATATCGAATGCTCTTTTGGCTCGTATAAAAGTTAGCCGTGGCCTTCCCGAACAATTTTGACCAGCGTAAACTTATTATGGATCCTTATATTTATTTAGTGAACCATAGTTTAGCCTTTTCCAATCCATTTGGCGGTTTTCCGAGCAGTTTTCCTTCCGTGTTCTATGTCTATAGCAAGCGAAATTTCGAAAAAGGATTGCTCTCCTGGGGGGGCATACAAAATGTGTTTGTTTTGTCTGGTATATATCCAGGCATCCATGGCATACATTCGATAAGAAAAACCGGGACTATGAAAAGATTTTGGAAAAAAAAACGGATTTTCCTTTGGCATTTTGCCCTGTCCGATTATGCGTTGAGTCTCAAAAAATGACTTTTTTTGGTTTTTCGATTAAAACTAACTGTTCTCACTAAAAAGTATGACTTTTTGTTTATGATTTGGATAGGTAATACTATTAAGTTGTATAAAAAGTGAAAAAACGGTTGGTATAACGCATTTCTATATACTTTTTGAGCACATTCGTAAAGAGGAAACCGCTGTCCGATTATGCGATGGAGCCACTGTAAATGTTTGCAATGAGCAAAGGCAGCAATTTGTTTCATTTTACATTTGACTTGGCTCTTGTTTGTCTGAGAATTTCCCAAACGGAATGGGGTGGGGCGGGAACGGGGGGCTGGAGGCGTGTGTCTTGTTGTTTTTTCTGTGTGTTTCCTTCACTGTGTTTGCTCTTCTTACAGTTGACTGCAATAAAACCGCAATTTGCCAGGGCTAACGCAGACACTTGAAGCAGACACTCCACACACACACGCACATCTGTGTCGCATCTTTGTGTGTGTTTGTGGATATGGAAATGTTGCTCAAGTGTCGCACCTTTTACGCATCGCATTTGTAGGCGGCAGACTTTGCTCCATCCGGATATCAGAGAGCGGAGCTGCCAACACGTTTGCACAGTTAAATGTCCTTATCGCTGAGCCGTCGCACTTCAATCAGTTTGGGTATGTGTGTGTGTGTCTGTGGCAAGGTGAATGTTCTTTCGCGTGGAATTAACATGCCACATTTGACGGCGCATTGTGTTGTGCCAACTCTGATGTCTTTATCATTGCGCTACACTTTATTCTTGCCTCGGAATGAGCATTACTTGATTACCCGCAATTATTGTTACTTGCTTGCTGTCTTCATGCGGCAGATACACACACACACACACACACACAAATCCACTGAAAGGGGCACATAATTGCCGTCGCATATGCGGCTGCCGCTGACAGCGCTCCTTGACATTAGTGCGGTGCTGGCAGCAACAGCAACAGCAACTGGGACTGCGGAAATTTTAGGTCAAAATGCTACCAAAAACGCAAAAAAAAAAATACTTTAAAAAATACTTTCACCCACATGGGAATGGGAATGCGAATGCTCATGTGTTAGTGCACTTGTACATAAATGCTGTGGCAGCAGCACACTATGGGGCATTTGACCACTTTTCCTGGCCGAAACTCATTTGTCAAAAGTCAAAAAAGTAAAATTTTTTTAACGGATATTCATAGGGATAACATCAGTCCGTAATGTTACATACCCAGAAAATTAACAGTGCGCACCACTGTTAAGATAACAGCTGTTAAAGTCAGCTGTTTGCTACGAACAAAAGTTATCGGAAAACTGATTTTTTTTATGAAGTTTAAAGTGCAAAAATTGCTAAATTTACCAATTTAAGTAAATTTTTTACAACATTCTTGATTCAGACAGGTATTAAAAAGTTGTTTGTGAGTTTGAAATTAAAAAATTAACCTCATAATATGTTTAATGGCTAGTTTTTTAACAAGTCCATATTTATGACGAAAATTTGTCTTTGAATAGACTTACAAAGTGTTCGGTTCCCGCCGGAAGCAATAAACTGCATAGATATTGTAGAGTTTTCAATTCTTAATCCAATTTATGTTACTTTTTCTTGCGCTTTTCTGCGTCTTCGGAGATATTTAAGTTTTCGTTACATAACCTAAAGTTTGGAAATTCGGAGTTGTTTGCAATGTTAAACTCAGTGAAGAAGAAAGTTGTGGAAGAAGATGTCGATTTGCATTGCATTTAAGTGGTAATACCTGTCACTAGCTTTGAGACCGATAAGGGATATTTGTAGACCCTTTGAAGAACTTTTTCACGGTTTGTCGATTAAATTGAACAATTCCACGGAAAAATTGAAACAAATCGTAAAAAACTGTGCAGATTGGATCAATTCGTGCTCAATCGTGCAATTATAATAACGTTGAGACATTTCCAGTATATCTGCACTGACGTGCAGTGCTATTGTGTCCAACATTCAACAAATTAAAGAAAAGAAGCTGCTTGCCGTATACAAGGAAGTCAATGTAAAAATCCGATTATCTTCTACTTTAAAATTTTTAAAAATCCGGGCACAACTTTTTTAGTTTAATATGGCATTGCTTTACATATTCCCATCATTATTTGTTTAATTCAATTTAAAAATAAAATAAAAATTCGATTTTACCCTGAAGAAAAGGCGGTGCCACGCCCATTTTTTCAACATACCTTCCTTTCACTATTATAAACTCATATCAAAAAACTAAATCAAAAAATAATGTTTCGTTTGGAAGTTATTAATTAATGCCACAAAAAGTGGTCAAATGCCCCATAGTGCAGCAGCAGCAGCTCGCAGCAGTTATGCGCTGCATTTAATTACAGTTGGTACAGCGCGGCACAGTTGGGGGCCCAGTGGTTGGGGGAGTCGAACAACTTTTCGCGTTCGGCCTCCACCGTGGTTCTTGCGCTTTGTGCCAGCTAAAAAAAAGTAAGGAAACCCCCAAAACGCATTTCATTAACACAGCTCAACTTCGCGGCAACAATAGCAACAATTGCAGGCAGCAGTGGCAAGTACAAGGCACACACAAAATGTGCGGCAAACAGGCGGAGAATTTTCATATTTTTTCTGTGTATTCTGTGTACTTCTGCTGCATGTCGCCAAACATTTAGCAGCGAGCAAGGCAGGGGCGGCGGGCAGAGAGGCACTTCAGCCGTGAGCCAAAACTTGCCACAGACACACACACACACACACACACACATGCACATGGATATGTGCAGCACTCTACCAATGTGCTCCAAAAACCCGTAGCCACCGCCGACGGCGACCTCAATTTCCAAGCGCATAAACACTTTTTATATTTTTATGCAAAATAAAATCGCTTTACTTTTGTGCAGCGCATTGACCGAAATTTACTATATAAATCGAAATATATGTATTACTCGTGCATGTTTACATATACATATACACATCGAGAATATTTTTGTGTAGTTTTAAGGCACACAAAAATATGAATAAATGTTTCAAGAGTGGAATAAAACCGCTGGCTATCGGAACATTATAACACCAGACTTTGGAAAATAATTAACTCGAAAGCAAGGCACTTTTCAGTGCATTTAAATGTATTTTTTATATATTCAGCAAAATTATAGAATGTCGAGAAAATTAAGAAAATTTTGGAATAATTTTCAGGAAATTTCGATACAAGTTTCCAGAGTGGAATAACAAGAACAAGAACACTTTGAAATCGAAACATTTCTACTCCAGACTTTCCACAATCTAAAACTCCAGAGACAAACGCTTTTTACTGCATTTAAATAACTTATTTAAACAACCCCTAAAAACATACAAATATTTGAAATTCAAATTCAAATTTCCTCTTCAAATTCCCTAAATCAATGCTTTTTTTTCGAGTGTAATGATAGATGGTATATTTATTTAAAATAAATCAAAATACGCCCGAATATTTCGCCATGGCAATAAATGTGATACACAAAGCGGAGAGACAAAACAAATTCTACTTAATTGGCCAGTGGCGCCCCCCGAGGGAGCAGCCGGAGCTGCCACAAAAATGTTGAAATAAAAATCCACTGCGGATCAACATGCTGCTGGAGTATATCCATCCCCTAGGGCAACAATAGCCTGCCTGCCAGTAGTTAATATTTAACAAGGGAAATGGAGAGCCGAAACGGAGATACTCTGCAGGAAAATCAAGGAAGAATCAGGGAAAACCCAGGGCAACCTAGCAGCAGCTCCAGCTCCACTTGCTGTAATTATCCATCCATTAAATCGAATTATGCGAGCTCTGATTTTGATATTGAATTACGAGCAAATATCGATCAAGGAATACAATTTCATTTCAGTTGATGTTCAGGCCAGTCCAGCGGGGAAAGAGGGAAATAGCTGTCATGTCGAGTACATCGAGCATCGACGCCGTTGTCCGGCAGACGCTTGGCGACAGCCTGCCCCGGACATGCACACATACTGCCACATGCCGCACGCAAAACAGGCAGAGAAGAGAGGGAGAAGGAGGAGTCAATACGTTGCCTTAATTGCTTACAAGTTGTTTGCCATGTTGTTGCCGGAGCATGTTTATCGTTTAAAGTCAAGTGAATTGACCTCAGCGCGAATGACCCACTGGACAGAGGCAGCGACAGAGATGGAGACAGGACTCTCATCTCTCTCCCCTCTCTGCATTGGCGCCCCCAGACTGTCGGCATTGATTTTTATGTGCCTCCCCCCAAGAGATACTCATCGTGAGCAGCAGCAGAGTCCAGCCACTTTATGACTTTTTTAATTACTTATTTTCGGCTTAAAATTGTGTCGTGTAGGCAAATAGACGGCGTGTGTGTGTGTGTGTGTGTGGCAGATACAAATGTATCTATAACCCACGCACACACAGGCAAAATATGGCTTCGTTTATAGGCAAATAAAATAATGAAAATTGCGATGCGAAAGTGCTTCATTCCATTCCATTCCATGGCGAACAACCAACCCCAAGGTCCTTTTGTTTGTCTTTTATTAGGACCGTAAAAATCCAGCCAGCCAGCCAGCCAGCCACTTGACCAGGCCCTGGACAATGACGACAATAACGATGTTGCCATGCCCCGCCGACCTTTTGTGCCATCAGTGGCCTGGACACTGGGCAACATTTTTATATAGTTTAGCATATTGTTGTGGCACATTTTGTTGCTGCTGCTGCTGCTGCAAATATTTTGCGAGGAATGAGGCCAAAAGGCAAAGTCCTAGCCACAGCATAATTTGGAGTCAGGACAGGGCAGGGCTCAGGCTGTCTCTATAAACATATGTAAGAGGAGTGCAATTTGAGGCGTGGCCACACTTTTGATTGTCTTCATTTAGTTGGATTTTTATGCTGATTTACTTAGGCCACAGCACAGCACACCAGACGTTTACGATGCGATAAAATGTGAACGCCAATACATAAACTCTCGGCCATAAACCAGGCACCAGGCACCAGACACCAGACACAGTGTGGCCCAGCCGTGCCTTAAATCTCGTGTTCCCGCAGCTGCTTCAACTTTTCAATTGCCAATTCATTGCTGGCTCACATTTTCGACGATTTAAATTAATTTCAAATATCATTTCTCACTCGGCGAACGACCCTGACCCGTGGCAGCAAGCAGTGTTCTCTGTGCAGTCTGCCTGCCTGCTTGCTGCCCCACCTAATGAATATTTAAAATGCTGCACGTTCCACTAACACAGCACTCTCTCCACCTCTGCTGTGTTGCCGTGGCAGCGCATTAAATGAACATTTTTTGCCCAGGCTAGAGCTAGAAATGCCAGACAGCCACCTATCACAGAAAAAGGATCCCCGCACGACAGAAAATGTGAAATTTATTTAGGCTGAAAACCCCGAAAATCGATTTCCCACATGAGAGGAAATCTCTCTCTGCTCTGTCCCGAAATTGCATATAAATCAGGAGGGAGATTTCTGTGTGAAAAATGTCCTGCTGCTGCTCCCACTTTCTCTACTCTCTCTTTTCTCGTTGCCGAAGCAACAGTGTTCAGCTTTTTGATGTCTTTATTGGTGCAGATTTCGGGTGCCTTTAAAGTAATTAAATTTTCGCGGTATTACGCATACGCCACTTGGCACAACAGCGGAGTTGCCTGTGGCTTAGCTGTGGCCTGGCCATGGGGCATGTGTGTGTGTTTGATTGTGCGGCTTGCTGGCGCCTCTGCTGCTGTGCGGGTTGTAAAGGGCTTACTCGCGGTCTCCGTTTCCGTCTCCGTCTGGCATCAAACAGCGTCTGATGCGCATCAAACTCCCACTCCCAGGGCAGCCGCTGCTTCAGCTTCTCGTTTCAACACAATGTTGCTAAGCTGCCAGCATCAGCCATCAGCTGCTGCTCCCTTCGTGTCTGCATCGTTCAAATAGCAAAAATTTTGATTTTACGAGCTTGTTGGCCATCATTAACGTTATTTTATGATGACGCTGATACGACCGCGAAGGCAGCAGGAGGAGGCAGCCACTGCCACTGCCACTGCCACTGCTCTGCCCCGTGATATTATGTTGTGGCAGACCCTGCAGAAAAGTTATTAAGTAAAAAACCAATAAATGTTAATGAAAATCCCAAAGAGACAAAGTTTCGCTTGAGTTTGAGTTTCGGTTTGAGGCATTGAACATAAGCTGATAATATTATTGCTGCCATTAATGGGCTCAGAGCTTTATGGTTGTTTTAATCGCTTTTGTGAGCACACACACAATAGACCACAATAAAAAGAATTGCTTAGGTTTGCGTGTGCCTAGCATCCTGCCCCCTGCCTGCTGGACTCCCCTTTTTGTATGACTTAGCAGCAAGTTGCAACTTTTTGTTGGCTGGCCAAAGGTACAAAACTAATTGCAAAACCAAACGCACAGCCAAGTGGCTTTCAGGTTAGAGCTTCCAGAGCTCTGCTGCAGCTTCTACGAGTCTGAGTCTCTGCCTCCACCTCTGACTCCCTGAAAAGCAATTTAGCAAATTCCTTGGCGTTTGGCAAATAGAAAAGCCAACTGCTAACGCTCATTCTCAATCTCTCTCGCAGCACCTGCAGTCTGCAAAATCAATTTTAATGATACCAAAGCAGCCAGCCTCAATGGCAAGTGGCAAGTGGCAAAGGGCATGAAGTGGCAGCAGCGTAGATGGCAAATGGCGCGTCTATAAAATGCTCCAGCAGATTCCTTGCACCATATGCGGTGTGCAGGGCGAAGGCTGACAAAAAAAAGCCGCAGATCTTATGTCGCTGCCATCTAATTATTTTGTAGAAAATATTTTTATGGAACGACTGGCAGTCGCCGCAGTGGAAAAAAGTGCCACACATGGGGGCAGAGTCTTTGGTTTAAGTATTTCCTTTGAGTGCGCTGCAAGTCCCTCAACTAAGTTGTTGCATTTACACCTGTGTGTGTGTGTGTGTGTGTGTGTGTGTGTGTGTGTGTGTCTCTGCCTGCTGGCTTGTCGCAATTAACGTTACGCGGAAATTCCTGCCAGGGCACTCGCATTCAGGCACGGGGGCAAGCAGCAACCATAGACAATGCATTGGGGCGTGAACAGCACGGAAGTCGTCACTACGTTCCCCTCCCCGCATGCCATTTATGTTTTCTACGTGCTTGCAGGACTCTAAGGACTCGGCGCTGCAGGCTGCCTGGCTGCCTGGCTGCCTGGCTGCTTTCTTTGACCTTCTTTTGCTGTGTGTGTCTGTTGCATGTGGCATGACATTCCACCATTGCTGTGACAATTCTGACGGCCTATTTGCGTGTGCCACAAAATGCTCACAGCCATAGGGCTCGGCTCTGTGGCAAAAGCAATTGCCTGCGATTACAGTTTGTAATTTGGTAATCAGCCATTGGAATCTGCATAATGGTGCCCCCACCTCAATCAGGACTCCACCTCTGCGCTGCCACATGCCAGCTCTCAGCGTAGTCCTCCACAAGTCCTGTGGCAAGTTAGGTAAACATGGCAAGAAAAGTTGGCAACTTTTAATTGAAGTGAAAACGACGATAACGACAGCATTGTTGCTGCGGATACATGGGCTGTGGCTCCTGTAGCTCTCCTGCCAGCCCGCTGGGATGTGCTTCACGCTACACACCGCTCCCCTCTCCTGGCTACACATGGTTCTGGGCAAAAAACAGTTGCGGAATTGCTTTTTAAACCCACAGAGCGGCGCATAAAAAATCAGCACAGCTCCCGCACTCTGGGGGCCTCTCGTGAATGGTTGCGACTGCGGGGGTTTGGGTGGTTTAAGCCTTTAAAACGTGAAACTTTTGAGCCGCTTCAAGTTTTAGCCAAGCGTATTTGCCTTTGTGGTCGGCCCCCAGACCCAGTCCCCGTCCCCGTCCCAGTCCCAGCTGACATGCAGGCAAATATTCTATATACATTCCGCAGGGGGGGAGTGGGAACTTGGGGGTTAAAGTTTGCATTTCATGCATGCTGCAGCGAGACTCTGCAACTAGAACTGGGAGTAGTACGGGCACTGGGGGACCCTGGCCTGAACCTTTGCGGGTCAACCTGTTGCCAGGGCACAGCCGCTGTGCTCGCGGGGTGGCGGCTATCGATGCGGTGGGCAGGGGGCCTTAGCTATAAGCAGGCAACACAACCTTGAAAGCACAGTTCAGGGATCAGAGCAGCAGGATGTCAGCGGAGCAGCAGCGGACACGGCATTGTTTGCATTGCCGCACGCAAATATGTTGGGTGGGGGCAAGGCACGCGCCAGAGTGCGACATTCGTGACGTCGCATTCAGGACACTGTTAGCAGGACACCCAGTTCGAGTCAGCCGCCCTCCCCTGCCATGTATGGGCATGCTTTGATTTATTGATTTTGGCTGGGGCTGGGGCTGGGGCATACGGCATACCAAATGAGAGACAATATTTGCCACGGCCTCCAGCTGGCTGCTGGCTGCTGGCCCACATGTGTGTGGCACACAAAATGATGCCACCAAACAGGAGGAGGCAAAGGAGCGGCTGTTCGTATCAGTATCGGTGGCTTCCATTAGCTGAGAAACAGCAGAGAGAAACGCCCAAACAGCCCACTCATCCTCCCGCCAGTCTCTTCCATTTTAAATACGCAGCAGCTGCACGGCTCGCACTCTGGCTGCCTGTTCGTGCCATCAAAATGACGCAAGTTCAATTAAATCAAAGCCTCAGCATATTCTCTTACCCGCTAGACAGTGTGCTGCGGCGCCAGACGCCCGCCTGCCCGTCTGCTGGCGGCGTTGGCTGCTGTAAGCAAAAGAGAGAGAGAGAGAGAGAGAAGGAAAAGATGAATTAAATTACATTTAAAATTGCAAGCTGTAAAAGGAGAAAAAATCAAGCAAAAGGGAGCAATAAATTAACCGCTGTAAAGCGAAAAACAAGCGAAAAAACAGCCGAAAAATGGCCCAAAAAAGCCCAAGAAAACAGCCGAAAAATCAGCCAAAAAAATCATACAATTGATGTGGCGAAACCAAAGAAAAAGCTTCGCTATACGAACTGAAGATACACTAAAAGACAATGGCCAGAAAATTGAGCGATTTCCAGGAAGCAAAACTTGACCAAAAGTGGACGAAAAAAAGAAAGACCAAAGGGAGACCAAAGGGAGCAAAAGGCAGCAAAAGGAAGCGTGAAATAATACGAGCAATTGTCTCGTTGAACTTTCCATAATTCCGAATCGCCGGCAAGGGCTGAAGGAATACTTATCCGCTTAAGTGGAAAACGAAGATGCCATTGCCATTTGCCATTTGGCATTGCCATTCATTCGCTCGTATCACGATTACAGGGACAGGGACAGGGACAGGGACAGGGACAGAACTCGTGCTCCACGCATAAAAAGCAGCAGCCGACAAAGTGCCCGCGCAATGAAACGAAATAAAATCAGAGGGAGGGAGGGGAGCGTGGAGGAAAAAGGCAAAAGAATGAGATAAAGTGCGAAGAAAAAATAAAGGCCAGAGAGAGTGGAGGCAACAAATGAAACGTAGAGGAAGCCCATGTGGAGTAGCAGGCAGATGCCAAAGACGAGGAAGACGCCAGAGATAAGTAACGGAGAACAAAAAGAGCAAAATTAAATTGGACATTTATCAAGAGATCCCTATTGATACGCCATGCAAAAAGCAGGGGGATGGGGTGAGGTGAGGGAAAGTGTACACTTGGCAAAAAAAAGCGGAAAACAAATGGCAAGCAATTTGAAGCTTTCCGGACTCAGTTTATATTTTTGGAAATTTTTTAGAATTTTGTAGAATTTTTTTAGAGTTTACGTAGAAGTTTTAAGAGTCCTTGAAATTTTTCACAATTCTTAAGCATTTTTTTCATTTATTTAAATTTTTTTAGATTTTTGTTTCGAATTTTTTTATAATTTTAATGAAGTATGTTTACAATTTTTGCAGCCATTTTTAAATTTTGTTTAGAATTTATGAAGAGTATTTTTAGAATTGTAGAATTTTGTTTGGGATTTTTGTAGAGTTTTGTGGAATTTTTAATAAATTGTATTTTGAATTTTGTAGAATTTTTGTTGAAATTTTACGGTGTTTAATAAAAAAAAATTAAAAAATAAAGCGTTTTTAAAACTTTGATAAGAATTAGTTTTGGGATTTTTTTTTTATTTTTTAGAGTTTATTAAAATGTTGCTTAGAATCTAGATTTAAAGAGGCAAAAGTCAGTTTTACTTCCAATTGTTTTGTGCTTCAAACTGGCTGCTCAAAACTCCCTAATCTAAACATTTTCATAACAAACAATTAAAGCTAATATTTCCTCTAAATTTCTGCTAGTTATCTTTTTAACGCACACCCACACACACACGTTAGAGGAGCAACTCTTATGGGTCGCGCACTAAGTGGACCCCCCCAACGTTGTGGCAGAAACAAATTCGTTCAATTATTGTTTTGAGCGAAAAGTTTTATTGCCGGACACGATGGGAAATAATTTAAATGTTGCCTGTAGCCTGCAGCCCTGCCTGTAGGCCGGGACTGTCTGCAAAACGACTCCAAGACACGCGGTCATAAATTAAAGCCAGTCCTTGGGGGGCAAGCTGGGAGCTGTTGGTCCCCCGGCAAGGGATCAGCCACTAATTACGGCTATTAGTGGAGCGGCAAGGCTTCAGCGGCGAACTGAAGACTGAAACAATTACGGCCTCATTTAATCACCTGCTGAAAATGTAATTATGTTGCTTACTTTTTCCCCAGACTCCCTCCCGCATGCCCCCAAGGAACAACTCCGAAAAGAAAAACAAATCCAAAATTCCCCCTGCTGACTGGCAACGCGATTTGGAATTTATTGCATGAAATTAACTTTTGCAAAAATAATTCACATAACTTCTGGGAGCAGTGTGGGCCTGCCGTGGGGCACACACCGACCGACCGACCGAAGTGGCTTAATAAAATAATTTATGATTTCGGGCAGCAGATTTTTGGGTGCGCCCCACAGCGCGGCACAGCGGTGGCCACTTGTCCGAATATCTGTCTGACTGGCAGGAGGGGTATTGGGAGCTTGTATTGCCTATTGCCAGCGATGTCTAATGCCCAGCGAAGCGCATGAAACAAAGCAAATTAATTACGAGTCAAAGAGAAACCTTTGACACAACTTTGGCAACGCACCTTTACGCACACACAGAGACAGAGAGAGAGAGAGAGACAGGCAGACAAATGCCTTTATCAATATCCTTTCAAGGACCCCTTTGCAAAAGAAGAGCAAACAAAGTCTAATCAAATGCGACAGCTGTTTGCCCGCCTGCCTGCCTTGGGGGCCAACTTCTGTCTGTTCTCTCTCCCTCTCTGTGTGTCCATTGATGCGTGTCTAATATGCCACGCTGTGTGGCACGCCCCCTATGCTGACCATCTAGAACTTATCGCTAGGGCGGCCCAAAAGTGACTGCCCCTTGCTCAGTGAAGCGTTTGAAGCGCTGCCCAAGTGCCCGACACACAAATTTATAATATCTTCGCACGCTTTTTGCTCAACACATTTCACATGTCATTAGCCAGGGGCGAAAACTGTCGCTAATCTTGATTTAAATAGATCTCAACTGTGGCAGATCTTTGACTATTTTGTGGCCCTTGTTGGGGCGGCTATGAAAAGCTTTTAAATTAAGCAGGTAAATGCCAGCAGGAAAGACAGCGCCAGTGCCAGTGTGTGGCGCTCAGAGACCCATTTGAAATATTAACAAAGGGCACAGGTGACGGCGCTGGCGATGGCGAAGTGTGGGAGCTACATCTATTTTTTTTTATAGCTGGAGTTGCACTTGAGCTGACAGTGCAACATGTGCCAAAGAGCTGTGTGTGTGCCACAGACAATTCCGCTAAAAGCTTTACACCCATGGCCAGAGGCAGTGCCAGTGCGAGTCAAATTAAACGCTGTCGCTCCAGCTACCGCTCTCCCTCTCTCTCTCTCCCTCTCTCTCTCTCTGTCTCTGCCACACTTGACGCTGCAGACGCTGCAGGAGTTTGTGAGTTTTATCTTTGCGGTGTAGCCGTGTGGCAATGCGGCTAAGCATCATAACTCAGACCCCGCCACATTCGTGTGCTTGTCACTCTGGAAGCGTGAAAAACCTGCCAAGATGCCGCCAAGGAGTCATCTTTTGGATGTGTTATGGCTGCCTGCATTATGCAGTTGTGTCCCCAAGCAGCAGTAGCAGCAGCAGCAGTAGCAGCAGCAGCAGTGGCAGCAGCTGCCGCTGAATGCACTTAACATGTTGTACCACAAAATCGTTGCAGCCATATGCCCCGTGCATATTAATTTGATGGCACTCATATTTATGCCAAAGCAAAAGCAAAACCAAAGCCAAAACCGTTTTGCCAGTGCCCTCCACATTTTTTGCTGACAAGTTGCAGTCAGAGTTGCAGACAGAACAGCGACACATTTGCAATGCAAGCAGCAAGCAGCAAAGAGGATGAGGATGAGGAGTGGCAGTAGCAGTTTCTGTGTCTCCCGAAGCCACAAGCAGCTGTGCGGCTCTCTCTGACACTGTTTTGCATATGGACGGAGGACAAGTGCAAAAAATGCAAGCTGCCAAGCTGGCAATAGACAAACGGGGAACACAAGGACTTCCCAGCACTAAGGACATCACCAGAAGCAGAACCAAAACTATGTACAACTTGCACTCCACAGCGCAACAACAAAAAACTGTCCCTTCTCCTATTTTTTGTTGTGTTTCTTGTGGGTGCAGCAGCAGGATTCCACTTTAATTATTTCAGCAATGTGGCCGCCGCCGTTGGTAACGACATAAAATTTACATACGCAATTTCATTGTTGCCGCAGGACCAAGCAGCGGCAGCAGCAGGATCCACCGCATAACGCATTTTATATTCAAATTTTTGTGTTGCTTTTCCCAGCTGCAGGACCCTGCAAATTCTAGTCTTTATTTGTGTATTTTTTTCGTTGTTAGTGCTGCAGCGCAATAATCAGGTTGCAGGAGAAATTTCTCTGTCGATAAAACAAGCAGCAATAATAATAATAATCCACCGAAATATACGCCGAAAGCCATGAGATTTGCTGCCCGCCCACTCCTCAGCCTGTGCTGCTTAATTATGCATTTTATGCACAAGTTTTGTGCCCCATGTCGTTGCACGCTTGAGCAGCAAATTGTCTGAAGTGGCAAGCAGAAAGCAGGAAGCAAGGACTGGGACTGGGACTGGAACTGGAACTGTCAACAGCTTTTAGGCCTCGGCGCGTTAAATGTGCCCCGAAATATTTGCATTTCTTTTGGGGTCGAAAATGCAATAAACTGCCAAAGCGCCAAAGCACAAATAAAAAGTAATCAGAATTTTAGATTCGAGGCATAAAACGAGTGGCAAGGGGAGGGGCAGCAGAGGGACAGCGACTCGCAGAGCTAAAAAGGAATTAAAAAGTGTGCTAAATAATTCATTTTTGAATTAAAATATAAATCACTTTCACACCATTTTGTCCGAGTCCCCGGACTCGCAGAGAGTGTTTCCTTTTTCTTGTTTATTTTATTACGTTTTTCGCTTCTTTTTTTCGCGGGGTCTACGCCATGCAAATGAGCGGAGCGAGCGAGAATCTTTTTAATATAAAAGTGAATTACTTTTAGCAGCGATTTCCGAGTGTGTCCCGTGTCCAGGACGGGACCTCCATTAAAATTGACGAACTGTAAAGGAGCTGCCTCACGCCCGCCCAGGGACGGGCCATAACAAACAGAATGGCAGAATGGCAGGCAGGGTCTTGGTCGCGCGCCTTGGGTTATTAGGCAGCTTATTATCGTGTGGCGCAGTCTGGGGCATCATTATCGAGTGCTTTGCGGCTATATGGCCTGTCCCGTCCTGCTGGCAAAATGTAATTTTTGGGTATCCTACGCATTTTTTAATGGGATTGTGTTTTGGGGAATTACCTGCGCAAGGACACAGCAGCAGGACACCCCAGGGAGGCCAGAGCCAACCACAGGCAGCGTGGAGGTAGCGGAAGGAAGGAAGGAAGCGGAAGCAGCGAGCAGCGAGCAGCGGAAATGAAAACGCCAACTGGGCACCTTTTAATTTCTCAAAAAAGTGGCAACTTACTGACATCCGCTGCGCATTCGATTCATTGATTTAAGGCAGAGCAATACAGAGAGCCACTTGGAGGGTACTTCTCTCTGGTATATCTGCGAGATCTCTGGGCATTCTTTGCTTCGTTTCATTACCCCAACTGCAGGCATCGTTGGCAGCTTAAGAATTATTGAGACTTGTTGCAAGAGTTCATATCGTGCGAAATAATTCAGAAAAGAAAAAGCAGGAAAAAGCTATTGGCCAGGGAGATGCTGCAACTGTCTCTGCCAGCCACCTGGAACTGGGTCTGTCGCTGGCTCTGCCTCTGACTCCACCTCTGACTGTCTCTCTGTCTCCACCTCTGCCTCTACCTCTAGCTCTACCTCTGGCTCCACCTCTGCCTCTGTTTCCACCTCCACCTCCGACTGTTTGCACTGACTTCTGGCTACTGTCGCCTCGCCACATTCTGCTACTCCCTGCCATCGCTTGTTGCCGTGTCATTTGTGCTCTGTGAAATATGCATTCGATTTTCTTTTATGCTGCAGCATTTCTGCTTATCTTTCAACTGCCACAGCCACATCGCCTGGCCACATCTACACACCCAGGGAGCGAGGAAAAACTGGAGTATATTGCACATGGAGCGCAAATATCACGTATACGCAATGTTGTGGCTTGTTGGGGTTTTCTTTTCACTGCAAATTAGCTGCTGCCACGCAGTGTGTGATAATTTACTCATTTCATGTGCCATTAAGATGTAGTTGCAGGGGGAGTGTGCCAAGAGTTTTGTTCCCAAAACTCTCTGACCCACTGACTCCCACAGCCTTTAGTCTTACTTTGGGTTGATTCCCTTTCCCCGTTTTATGTTTATATTTTTCTCTCTTGTGCCATATTTATCATAGCTCACTTATGTGTGCCCCGGCTGTGGCTGGTCCCTCTACTTTTCCCTGCCTTTCCTTTTGCTTCTTTTTTGTAGCTTCAAGTTGAGTCCTTGGTGTGGCCGCTGCTCTCTTCACGCTATCGAATGGCTGCTACTCTCGGCTACTCTTGGAGAACGAGAACGACACCGAGACAATGGCCGCAGCCAGCGCAGCACTTGCTGCACTTTGAGCAGCTCTTCCTGTGGCATCCACTCGCACACGGACATGGGGCAAGAGGCACTGCTGATGCCACTGCCACTGCTGCTGCTGCTTGCTCTTTTTGGTGTGGCAGGACCCCGGCTGTGACCTAAATTTTTACCAAATTGGATAAATTTTTCGCATTTTGCGCTGTGCTATTTTTTTTTGTGCAGCGTTTGCCGCCGCCAACGAAGGCGACTGTCGAGCCACGCTCCGAGTCTCTACCTCCTCTCTGCTCTGCTCTCTCCACTCTCTCTTCCCATTGTTGTTGCAATTTCTCGCCACATTTGATTTATCTCGCCTTATGTACAGGCAGCATCACATACGAGTCGAGTCTTTGCCGCCATATCCAGAGCTCTCTCCGTTTTTTTCGGCTGCTGCTTCCGCCTTTGTTGCCGGCCACTGCCTTTTGCCTTTGCCTTTGCCACTTCTTGCTGCTGCTGCTGCTGCTGCTACAATGACTCACCGCACATGGAGCGTTGCTGCTTGTTTTGCCACTTGTATCTGCAGAATTGAATCTCGCCCAGTTGCCCATCTTTTGTCGTCTGCCTGGCCGCAGCGAAGTTTTTTGTGTCCTTCTTTTTGCTGCTGCTGGTCTCCTGGCTACGTGTTAGGCATAGACTAGTTGTTGGACTGTCGCCCCAAAGGCTTTTAATCATGATTTACGAGCAGGACGAGACAGACAGCGAGACAGGAGGTAAATATAAATGGAATTTTAAAATGTGATCTGATTTAATTATGCAAGGGCCCAAAAGGAGACACGAAGGCGGAACGAGTCACAGCGTTATTTATGCGGCTGGGGCGTGGCAGAAGTTTGGGTTGGAAAATGTAAGACAAGCCAAGGAAGCGACTTGCTGCTGCCATTATCGCTTTATGGCAACAAAGTTTGAAGGCAAATTCCTGGTCGATTTTCTTTGGATTTTTCCTTGGATTTTTGCACTCTCCCAGCAAAAAATTCCAGCACAAAACTATTATAGCAATCTGTTTGGCAAGAGGTTGCTCCTCTGCTTCCTCGCTGCTTGCCATATATGAAACGAAAACAACATTCCTGCAGGAGCTCCTCCTGCCTGCTCCTGCTGGCTGGCTGTGGCCATTTCTCTCGTCATTTTTTTGTGTCCGAACTCTATTTTATTTTTTATGCGTGTTGTTTTTTGTGCTCTCAGCACCCGCTTCGTTGCACTTTGTTAAATTGCAGCCAATTGGGCATGGCGTAGGCCAGCAGCAGCCCCGCCCAGCCCACAGAGAGCTTCTTACAATTTATGCGCTTATGTTGTTTATTAGCCATTTTGTGGTCAGTGTGCAAATTCCGAGCAGCCAAGGAGCATGTCTTCGCAGCAAGGAACAAGCAAAGACAGGGCCCAAAAATGTCAGGCAAATATCAAAGCGAACAATTGCAAATGAGACATGGCAAAAAAATATATAGAAAAAAAATATAACAAACGAGAAGGGACGTGTGAGACGCTTCTTACGCGTCACAACTTTTATACCCGGCACTCAGTACTACATCTGTACATTAGCGGTTATTTGTCAAATTTTAAATTTTTTCTTCATCTGTCATCTACATCTACAACACTTCTCACACCAGCACGTTCCTTTAGCTCGCCCCCCTTCCCTAGACCCACACACTGCAGACTCACGGCAGAGCCAAAGCCAGCGGCAGAGGCAGAGCCAGCGGCAGAGGCAGAGCCAGCGGCAGAGGCAGAGCCAGCGGCAGAGGCAGAGCCAGCGGCAGAGGCAGAGCCAGCGGCAGACGGCCAGTGTTTTGCTATAAGCTGCGGGACGGGGTGGGTTTGGCCACTGAAAATTAATTTCTTCATTGTGGCTATAATAATGATCCAATCGTATCCCAATTTGGTGATCTTATAGATATGGTCATTCCCTACGGAATGGCGTTTTTGGTTTTCTGCTATCTTCAAAATTGTAGATTTGGGAGGTTTTCGCCCTTTTGCGGAGGCGGAAGGGGGCGTGGCTCATTTTTGAAATACACTTGTAACAGTGTGAGCACACAGAAGTATGGATGCAAAATTTGGTGGCTCTAGCTTTTATGGTCTCTGAGATCCAGGCGCTCAATAAGACGGACGGACAGACGGACGGACAGACAGACATGGCTCAATCGACTCGGCTATTGATGCTGATCAAGAATATATATACTTTATGGGGTCGGAGACGTTTCCTTCTGTGCGTTACATACATTCACTTTGTGCACAAATACAATATACCCTCTTTACTCTTCGAGTACCGGGTATAAAAAAAACCACAGAAAAAGACGCCGCAATCAGCACACACAAAAGGGAGACAGCCACAGCGGGAAGCAAATACAAATAGCTGGCGATAACACACACTGGCACACACACAGCCACAACCAGTGTACATTTATAGGCAAATATTCCTAGTCCACATCAAACGATTTTGCCAAAAGCCTGGCACTAGCAAGGACCCTAACAACCTCCCGTACTTCTGCTTGTCGTTGGATGTTCGGGGAGTTGTTTTTCTACGTCCTCGTCAGCATCGTCATCGTCATCGCATAGTCAATATGTTTTCATTCAATTTGGTAAGCATTTTCATAAAATTGCACCCCCCCCCACAAGAAAAACATTGCGCCAGAAATATGTGAGGAAGGGAGTGGAACTCACTCCCTCCTGTGACTCGTTGGAGCTGCCCCTATTCCCTTTTTTGGGCCATAGGAAATTATGCGAAATGTGGTCTCGATTTGCGTAAACAAACCGGAAATGATGTGCCTGCCTTTCGTTGACCAAATGAACGGAAGTGCCTGCCCTTATCCCACCGAAGATGAACACAAAAAAAAAGGGCAAACCTCACTCCACATCAGCGAGCTACGACCCCGCTCTGTCTCTCTGTGCTGCCCCAAACCGCAACTGTATTTATATTTATGCATTTATTTATTTGCCAAAAGGATCAACCCCTACACCCCTCAGCCCTATTGTGCGCTGCCCCATTATGCTAATTGAACAGTAAAAGAAGAAAATGTCTAGAGCAGCGCGAGGGCAGGCCGGCAATCGGGCAACTTTATAGGCGCAGCGCGTGCTTGGCGTATCCAACAAAAAAGAATGTCTCAGGCTCGTAAAAAATATCTACAGCATCACTCGCAAAAGTGGCCAAGAATGTGGATGAGGGAAGCTCCGGCAATGGGCCGAAAATATTTTTAATAAAGTTCAGGGTCCAAGCAGCTGACCAAAGCAATATAATTAGAAGTCCGGCTGCCTGCTGCTCCGGCTGCTGTTAGTCCTTGCTCGTTGTTACTGCAAATTGAATTAGTAACCAGGTCGCAGAAATCCTTTTTTTTTTCTTTGCCTCTGCCTTCATGCTACGTGCCGGGGCAAATCAAAGGCACAGCCAGGAGTCAGCAGAGAGCAGCAGCGAGGAGCCAGCAGAGTAAACCGCAAATGGAAATGCAAATTTCCCCGCGGTTACCACGACTACAACTGCGACCGCGAGCCGCAACCTTTGGCCCCAGCAGCTTCCCGTCTCATTGCGGCTCTCTCCTTTTGCGCTCCAACTACGTCTGGGGGCCGTGGCCCATTGCAGCAATTTAATTTCTTAAGCAATTTTCATAATCTGCAGCAAATTGTTTCTGAATGCTGGCGGGGGCGCACGAGAAACTCACAGCTCGCGGCCCAGGGCTGACTTCTCGTTAAATTTTATGCAGTTGGCGGCTGCATTTGTGCCACAAGCTGCCATTGAGGCAGCCATTTCCTAATGCAGCGCGGCGCACAAGTTTCGCTGCCATTTTATAATCATTTTGCAGGCCCTTGACTGGCTACTGTCGGGGGGCAGTCCTGGCTGTCCTGCTGCATAATTAAAATGGCAGTTCAATCCTGGCATTACGAAATTCACAAAAAGCCAACAAATTATGGGCTCAACATCAAATGCGAGTCATAATACTTCCAGTAAATCTATTAAGCCCAAAAAACCAACACAAATACATTTGTGCTTTGCCATTAAAGTTGCATGAGTTGTGGCATCGTTTTGTAGTATGCATATATATAGCCAATACCCACTGTACCAAGAGTACTTAAAAGGGAACACACTGTAACACTTTGTTGCAGTGTTTATGCAATAAACATTCCCAGGCATATTCAGTGCGACGAAATACGATCACACATATATGCCTGGTACTACATTAGTGCAGCGTCGGCATGTATAGCATAGCCGACGGCACTTGAATATGATCCACACAAGCATGTGGATCTTCCCCTCGCGCCCCCCGCTATCAACAGCGCTGGGCATATATAACAAACATATAAATGCGGCCGCTCCGCTGCCGGCGTTGCTGGCGGCGCAGCTACGCTGGCCCTCAGCCAAGTAGAATTTAAGAAACATACAAAAGATCATTCAATAAAATTATATCAGAAATGACGGATGTCTTTTCTTTAAAATCCCTATCTCTGGAAGTTATATTTACATGGCGACCGTGACAAGGAGAAAAAAAAAAAAAAAATAAATAATTCTGCAAAAACGGTTTTCACGCAAAAACAAAAGAAAATGTGCATTTAAAATACACTTCCAAATACACTTCCAAATGTAATTTTTATCAGCTGAAAATCAAATCGTCCAATAAAAACAAAAGAAAATGTGCATTTAAAATACACTTCCAAATGACCGTGAACAGTGAGACCCAAAAATAATCCTGCGTATCCAAATTTCACGTTTAAATTGCCTCTAATAAATTACTGGATTTTCATAAAAAAAAAAAAAAAAAAAAAAATTAAACAAGAAGCGTGCTGACATAAAAGAAGATAAAGACCTGAAAAGGCACCGACAGCGCTACATAGAGCGTACGACGAATACCTGTGCGATGACCGGCACCGGAACCGCCTGAGCCCAGAGGCCCAGGACATCAGCAGCCGAAAAAAAATAAATTCGCGTGAGAGGCCTAACGCCCCTTACGCCACCGGTGGATGCCAATCTGGAATCAGATTTAATAAACGCTGCTCCCCTCGAGCAAAGGGACAAGCCAAGCCTACAGGAGGCTCTGGAGGCTTGTCCAACCGATGGACCACGCCCACTCACAATAGCTGAGTACCGGGCACGCCAACAGCCGCAACAGCCCAAGCCAAAGAAGAAGCGGGGAGGGAAGCGAATTAAACTGCTCCGGGAACGTAGGTTGGTCAAAGACCTACTACGGACAGAAAAAATCAACGAGGACCAGGAAAAATTGAAAACCCAACTGGAGGAACTCAACAACAAACTTTGCGATGCAAAGTAACGCAATAAAGGCTGCATTTTGCCAATGCCTGAATTGCCAATAATTTAAACTTCTACCCACAAGTCGATGCGTAACACGCTGCTTGTAAACTACTAATATCTGTTAGGCTTTCACTAAAAACATAGGACTGATAAAAAAAAAAAAAAAAAAAAAAAAAAAAAAATCAGCCCTATGCCCTAACACTCTATCTTCATATTTTCAAAAATTAGTTTTTTTTTTCAAAAATTTTACATTTTTTTTTTGAAATTAGATTTGAAATTTGATTTGATATTGAATATAAAAAAAAAAAAAAAAAAAAAAAAAAAAAAAAAAAAAAAAAAAAAAAAAAATATTTAAAGCATCTCAAAAACTAATATGAATGAAAGACAATACTATAAGTAAGTTAGGAAATGACACCAAAAATAAGCCATATATAAATGGCATACTTTTTCATAGAGAAACAGGGATTGTCACCAACATGGGTTTAGTAGACACCAAGACAGTGGATTCCACTGCAAATGTAATTAATAAAGTAGAATCAAAAGAAATTGATTTAGGCTTTACTAATACCCTGTTGATAATAATTGTTGTTATTTTGTGTGCTAACGTCTTTTTCAAAATTTATAAGCTGCACAATAAATGCCTTAAAAAGAAATATTTGAGTAAGGCTAATGATTTGGACAAAATATAGAATTTGAAAAGGAAAAATAAAATGACAACTCTAAACGCAATTAGGAATGTTTATAACAGGGACCCAAATTTTAAAAACAGAATTTTACAATTGGTCTCTTCGACCCCAAGGAGCATATTAGAGCTCGAATATATGTACATGAGTACATTTCATTTAGAATTTTCGCCCTTAATAGACTGTTCAAAACACAAAAAGCAATTGTGTTAACTACCATTCCAGGTATTGTAGTAAAATCAGTAATAAATGAACATTCGATACTGGGCAGAGTAATTGACTTTGCAATATTTAAAACTTAAAACCAAGAATGGAATGGCAGGAAATTTACAAATCATTAGAAGAAAATAAAAGTAGATTTGACAAATCATACAAATCACTTACACAAAATAGGACAATACAAAGAGCTACAGTGAATAGGCATGCGACCATATTAGTTGAGTGTTTCAACGAGGCACGTACACTAATACATGAAAATAGAGAACGCATAAAAGAACAAAATTGGTCGCAGGTATCAAAATTTTTGATCAGACTTCGATCAAATTTGATATCGATTCAAAGGAAATTCAATTTGGATATTTCAATTCCAACAGTTTTGAATACTCCATTGACAATAGACATAGAACAACCCGG
Source organism: Drosophila subobscura (assembly GCF_008121235.1). NCBI lineage: Eukaryota > Metazoa > Arthropoda > Insecta > Diptera > Drosophilidae > Drosophila > Drosophila subobscura. The sequence goes on along the minus strand of NC_048533.1, from coordinate 20,713,459 downwards.
AACAAGTCAAACTCAAGAACTTGACCGAGAAGTTGAATCAATTGATCAAGAAACAGAAGTGGAAGAAAAAGATCTACACGATCTAACGATCCAAGCTGTATTAACAGTACCACAATATCAAGATCAAGAATTGTCTGATTCCGATTCACTGAATAGTGTGATAGAACAAAAAAACACATCAGAATGGCAGACGACACAATTGCCCAACGGGCATATATCAAAGATATTTCGCACGCCATACCTGAATTTAACGGACAAAAACTTCATTTGCAGCGATTCATAACAGCGATTAAATTAGTTAACCTAACAAAAGGCCCTTATGAATCTTTAGCAATCGAAGTAATAAAATCAAAGATTATAGGATCAACACTGTACAAAGTTCAAGAACTTACAACAATAAATGAAATTATAAAGAAATTACAAGACACTATAGTCGGTGAAACGTCTGACGTAGTCAAAGCAAAATTGGCAAAAGTATGCCAAAAAGGAAATACTGCAACCCAATTTACCACAGAAATCGATAATTTGCGAAAGCTACTTGAAGCTTCGTACATCGATGAAGGACTACCAGCCGAACATGCCGATAAATTCAGTACAAAAGAAGCCATTAGCACAATGGTTAAAAATTGTGAGCATGGTAAACTAAAAACCATTTTAGAAGCAGGTAACTTTACGACCATGAACGACGCCGTCGCAAAGTATATACAATGTAGTACTGAGATGACTGGCAATACTAAAAGTCACTACCAGAAACCAAAGTAAACAGAAAAATTCCTGCGCAGGAACAGAAAAATTAGATTTGCCTAGGCAAACTCTAAATAAAGCTTCTCAGCCCAACGTATATGAAGTCATTGTAAATGACGAAGTACGAAAGGTAGTGACCTTGCGAATAACAGATTCAAAATGTTTGCTAAAACATGGAAAAAAAGTTATAGCAAGAATTGATGTTGGCAATATGTACACCAATGGAATTCTCGATTTAGGTCAGTTCTTCCAAAGGCTTGAATTACAAGCCGGTATACTAAAAATTAGCCAACTCAAGATGGCACCGAGCGATAAGATCTTTGAAACTATTTCAATAGAATCTTTTAAAATAATGGGCAATAAGATACTAAAATCATTAAGAGTAGCGCTACTCAAGCCGGTGACCCAAATAAATAATGAGAAAGAAAAAGAAGCTATACTGTTTACATACCATGACGATCCCATACAAGGAGGACATACAGGCATAACAAAACCTTGGCCAAGGTCAAAAGATATTATTTCTGGAAAGGTTTAACTCGCGATATAACCAAGTACATACGAAAATGTCCAAAATGCCAAAAAGCGAAAATAACTACGCATACTAAAACTCCATTAACAATAACTGATACACCTGTACATGCTTTTGACAGAGTGATAGTGGATACAATAGGTCCATTACCAAGATCAGAAAATGGCAACGAATATGCAGTCACTTTAATCTGTGACTTAACAAAATATCTAGTTGCCATCCCAATATCAAATAAAAGCGCAAATACGGTAGCAAAAGCTATCTTTGAAAAATTTATTCTGAAGTACGGTCCAATGAAGACGTTCATCACGGACATGGGTACAGAATATAAAAATTCAATCATTAACGACTTATGTAAATATCTAAAAATAGAAAACATAACGTCAACAGCGCACCACCACCAGACAGTAGGAACAGTAGAAAGAAGTCATAGAACTTTTAATGAGTACATACGTTCATACATATCGGTTGATAAGACTGATTGGGACGTATGGCTCCAATATTTTGTCTTCTGCTTCAACACTACACCATCAATGGCACATAATTATTGTCCATATGAATTGGTATTCGGTAGAACACCAAATATACCAACAAAATTTTATAGTATAGATAATATAGCACCTATATATAACATAGAAGATTACTCTAAAGAGAGTAAATATAGGTTAGAAATAGCTTATAAAAGAGCAAGAACTATGCTCGAGGAGAATAAGAGAAGAAATAAAATTATATATGACTCGAAAATAAAAGATTTAGAAATAGCAGTAGGAGATAAGGTTTTATTGAAAAATGAAACAGGTCATAAGTTAGATTTTAAATATACTGGACCATATAAGGTAGATAGTATAGGAGAAAATGATAATATAACAATTTCAAATATAAAAGACAAAAAACAAAAAGTACATAAGGATAGACTAAAACTTTTTTACTCATAGATAGAATTAGTATGGCCATACATAAGTATATCTATAGGAATATATCAAATCTTTTTAATTTTCTTTACTAAAAAAAAAAAAAAAAAAAAAAAAAAAAAAAATTTTTTTTTCTAAATATATTTTTCTAAATAACTATCATATTAAAATTATAAAATAACTTCATAAATATTACGTTATTTTTCAAAATGGAGGGAGATGTAGTATGCATATATATAGCCAATACCCACTGTACCAAGAGTACTTAAAAGGGAACACACTGTAACACTTTGTTGCAGTGTTTATGCAATAAACATTCCCAGGCATATTCAGTGCGACGAAATACGATCACACATATATGCCTGGTACTACATTAGTGCAGCGTCGGCATGTATAGCATAGCCGACGGCACTTGAATATGATCCACACAAGCATGTGGATCTTCCCCTCGCGCCCCCCGCTATCAACAGCGCTGGGCATATATAACAAACATATAAATGCGGCCGCTCCGCTGCCGGCGTTGCTGGCGGCGCAGCTACGCTGGCCCTCAGCCAAGTAGAATTTAAGAAACATACAAAAGATCATTCAATAAAATTATATCAGAAATGACGGATGTCTTTTCTTTAAAATCCCTATCTCTGGAAGTTATATTTACAGTTTTCCCAAAAATGTTTAATGGATTTTTCCCATGCATTTTGCAGCCACACTGCCTCTCCCGGGACTGCCGCCACTTGGCAGCTTAGCCAGCCAATTGTCTCTCCCTGTCTCGCTCCCTATCTTCCCTTTTTTTGTGTGCTTGCAACTTGGCAGCGTTTTTGCTACTTGTGGCAAGGCACTTAACAAGTTCCCACGCCGCACGGAGTGGCATACGGAGTGCAGCTAATTGCTGTGCGCGCCCTTTGGCAATGCCAAAAACCCCCCGAAATCCGCGCACACAGACGACGCACACAAAACCAATTAAGATTGGCGCCAAGGGGGAGGCACGTGATAAATCAAATTTGGTTTTGCCTTAACAATATTTGCGCATACGACACACAAATCAAATCAAATTAAAACATAAAGTCAGCCCCCCCACCCCCTGGGTCTTTTATTATTCCAGAGGCATGCAGCCTGCCTGCCACACACGTTGGCGGGCCTGAAGCGCGTTTATGACGCTGACAGAATTATGAGGCCTACATGCGCTGATTCCAGATTTGCCCTGGCTTTAAATATTTCCTTTTCTGCACGCAGATAAACTAAACTGTGGGACTGGCAAATGGATTTTCAGCGCAAAAATCACAAAATCCCAGAACGTGCTTCACATACTTCGATGGCAGCGTGGCATGCGACTCATCATAAATACATCAGCTCCGCTGGCTGCTGCCACACACTTGAGACTGCGAAGCTGCCAGGCTGGCTGCTCCCTCTGTTCTCTCTGCCACTCTGACTGCCCCTGTCACTGCCACCTGTCTGTGGCAGCTTGTCACGCGACCTGTCGACCGACGCGCATAAGCTGACATTTTTATTAAAATATTTCCGCAGATTTTCCCGCATTGTTGCAGCTAAGTTTTTGTTTTTTTTTGGTTTTTCTTAAGTTTCCTTTCCCTCGCTCTTGGTCAAGTCAGACCAGCCCGTGGGGGCAGCTTTCTGATGATCTTTCTGCACACAAAAGACGCCGTGTAAGTGGTCCTTTGTGCGCATTTTGCACCTGCCTTTTGTTTGTCCCCATCAATGGACAATCACCGTCCAGGCGGGTGCCGTTATGTGTGTTTGTGTGTGCTCCAGTCAACTACTTCTCTACGTAGTTCTGTCCAGACAACTGGGACAACTCCGACTTGGAGCAATACAATTTTAATAAGCCTCAACTGGCTTCCTGCCAGAGTTTCCACCTGCCTGTCTGTCCTTTGGGCCACTCCCTTTCTGTTTCTCTCCTTCTGCTGTCATTCCATTGGATTCCTTAAGTGCCAGCAGAGAGTCTCCCATTGTTGCCATTGCATCTGCATATTCGTTTGTGTTTTCATGTGGCACTATTTGACTTTTAATTACCCTGCAAAATGTGCGAAGCTATTTCAGCAGCACTTCAATTCGTGCCTCAGATTAATGCTCCAAGCAGCTGCCTGCTGCTGCCCCAAAGTACATTTGGTGGCTGTGGCTGCTGTGGTGAGAACATTACGTTGAAAGTGCTCAAACCTCCCACACACGCACACACACACGCACACCCTACTATCCCCCAAAGGCACATAGTGGCAGGCAGGACTCTGCCTTCATGGGCGCCCACTAAAAGGGGTTCTATGTTTGCTGCCAAAACCAATTGCCGGCTATTCTAATTATCACAAAAAAGAGCCCGCAGAATTCTGCCAACATTCGTCACAGGGAACATTGGATATGCCCCTCCCCCCCTTTTGGGTCTACGCTCCACGTAAGCCCTTCACGGACCCACGCACACCCGAGTGACATATTTGGTTTTGTGCTCGAGCTTTTTTGATGTACAAATAAAAAATCAAGCATGACGAACGAACACACACAAAGTCCATGCAAAGTAAATTTTCATGTTTTTCGCCGGAAAAGGCGGCACCAAAATAAAAATATAAAAAAATAAATAAAAAAGAAAGAGCAGGAAAGCGCCCACATGACAGGACTAGGCACTGGAGTCTGGGGTCTGCCACCTAAGCCTACGAAACACCTCCATGTGGCCATGTGTGTTTGATTTTGTGTGTGGCTGCATAAAGCCTTTGAAATCAATTGAAAATATCTCAGCGTGTTCGAATAATGCTCTCTGGAAAAAGTAAAGTTACGCGATGAAGCAGGGACATGAGAAAAATAAACCCAGAGAGTCGATTTGTAGCACTTAAATTTCACATTTTTTACCAACAGACTTGGTTTTTGCTTTAACTTTACAATTAATAATGCAAATATTTGATGGAAATGGTTTGTACGCTTTGAGTAAATATATTTAATATTTAATTACTCGATTAAGCAAAAAATTAAAATAAATTTCATATAGAAAAATAAGACCCGAGAATCCAATTAATTGAATTTGTTTGCCCAACAGATTTTGAAATGAAAATATGTGATATAAATATATTTTAAATTAAAAAAAAAAAAATGTATTTTATATGTTGTTTGCATTTATTTTAAAGTGTTTTATTTTGAAATTATATTTAAAAATAATTTGTCAAGCAATTATTGATATTTTTATTTATTTTACTTTACGATTAGTGTGCAAATATTTAATTGAAATCTACTTTTTATATGAAGTAAACACAATTATTATTTAGATTTAATTTATTTTAAAGCGGGTTTGATTTAAATTATATTTGAAAATATTTTTTAATGCATTTATTCTTTTTGTTTTCGGTTTTACTTTACGTTTTATATGCAAAAATGTGCTTGAAGTATATTTTATTTATTAGGTAAATTTATTTGGAATTCATTTTAAATTTATTTCAAACTTTATTGTGTCCAAATAATATTCTAAAGATTTTATTTCATTTATTTAGCTAACTTTACTTGAATTTGGATTTGAACAATTACAGCCCCATCCAATGAAGGACCTTTTATTTCTGGTATTTGCACACTTGAAGTGACCCACGAGAGCATTTATATATTCGACCTCATAGCGCATATGTCTATGTTTTTTGTGTACTTCCCGCCATCTGTCCGTCTGTCTGTCCGCCTGTCTGTTCTTTCTGCCTGCCTGTCCGTCTGTTTGTCTGATTTCAAATGGAAACAATTCCACATGCTGTGCATGTTCCCTGTTTGCTTTAGCTGCCACTCGATTCGTTCTACGTTTTATTTCTTTCTTTCCATTTTACACTCGACAAGCAAATGCGGGGGGTGGGAGGTTACCGCCAGCTGACGCAGCAGCAAATCAATCAAATCAAAGTGGAGTTGTTTGATTCATTTGTTTGGGGGGATTGGCTGAAGATGGAGATGGAGGTTGCCAGCGGTTTGTGGTGGCAAAGAAAAATCAGAAGAAAATGCAATACAATGAAGAACAAATACGGGCGCAGACACAGAGCAAACACACACGGACACAGAGGCACACAAATAATAATACAGAAAGTGGCATAAACTAACTAAATAACAGTAACAATAACTTAAGTGTATTTGTGTATTAGACGTGGCCAGCGGCAGCTGCTGTTTGGTCCAACTCCTACTGCTACTCCTATCTGCGGCGGGGTCAAGCGCCTGCTGCCTGCTGCCTGCCGCACCAATCTGTGTGTGTGGCAGTCTTCAGGCGACTGTTGCAAAGTTTTTTATTTATATACACGTTCCGTGTGTGGAGCAGCAGCAGCAGCACACGGCAACATTTCGTTTCATTCGTTTGTTTGTTTGTTTATTTGTCATTTGCTTTGTTCCGTGCGCTGCTCTCGCTCTCTGTGTGGCAATCTATGCCACAGTGTGGCAGTGCCAGTGCCAGCTCTCGTGCCCCTAAATTGACTAGCCAGGCAAGCGGCAACCCAGCGAAAATCCCAGACTATTGATGCCCTTTCCCTGTGTGTTAGCTGCTGGCGCTGCCTGTGTGTTGGCTACCCTTTGGCAGCGTATGCGAAAAAAGCATAGAGAAATCCCAAACAATTGTTGAAGCGCACGTAACGCACACATACAGCGGGCGGGGACAGCGGGTCGTAAACGTAACGTGTGGCATATCTTTGACTGGAAGTGGAACTGGAACGGGGAGTAAGGGACAGCCAGACAGCCGCTGACCCTAGTACTGGTTTGTGTTTGCAATCAGCCGCAGTGAGTGGCCCGCCGCGAGTGGCCAGGCGACAAGTGACACACACACACAGAGCACAACACACAGCACACACACACACTTGTACGACTGTAGTCACATACACAAGTTTCGATACTTTTAATTATTGCGTACATGACCGTAACGATGTAGCTGGACTTTCGAGAGAAGATGTCCAAGGGCAGGCAGCAGTGGGGAACGGGGGTGCTACGAGCCAACAGCAGGTAACGATGCTGCGCTGCCCCCCCTCGCACACTGCCACACGTTTGGTGCACGTATTAATCAGTGAACGAAGGACTGTGGCAAGTTTTTCGGTTGACCTCTGGGCAGCTCTGGGAAGTTCGCCAGCAAGATTGTCCCTTGCCCATTCCTGTGCTTTCTTTTCTTCTTGTTTTGTGTTTGATTCTTGTTCTAGTTTTTCGGGGGGGGGCACAACAGAAGTTTGGGCTTCATTAAAAATCCGTAGACGTTTCATATTTTGAAGAACGTGACACTACGTGAAGGGAATGTCAATGCTGGAAGGTAGTTGTCCCTCTCCCTGGCAAACCTCTGGCCTCGGTCCTTCCCCCAATTGATTGACGCATAAACAGGCAATTAAATACAAAAAGCCCAAGCGGCTGCGATTGTTTGGCAATTGCCATGCTAAATGAATTTTACATGCACGAATTTCTGAATCAAATTTGAGGCAAAATTTAATTTCTGCCGCTCGCTATACACACATATGTATGTGTGTGTGCGTGTGTGTGTGCGTGTGTGTGTGCGTGTGTGTGTGCGTGTGTGTGTCTCTCTGCGTGAGTGGATTCCGGCCATGTGGGGCACGTTCCAAGATTTGTTTACTTTCGTTGCCCCAAAACGGGGCCCGAGCGCAGAGAGCAACATAAATACATTTCTATAAATTCTTGCACGGCATTTCATTTGCCATTTGTGCCAGTGGCAGTGCCAGTGCCACTGCTGCCACTGCTTGTGTCCAAAAATTCCAGAGCCAGTCAGTCAGAGCATGAAGGGGGGCAGGGGCAGGAGCCGGCGGGGAGCAGCAGCACTTGGGACTCAGGCTTATTTATTTATTCATTCGCTGCGCTCGGCTCACCCTTTTGTCTCTAAGAGTGTGTGCTTGTGTGTGTGTGTGTGTGTGTGGTGTGTGCGAGTGTGTTTGCTCGCCATTTGCTGTATGAAAGGATTTTGCAGGAATTTAACAAACAAACAAACAAACACAGCGACAAACGACGCTAAGGAATCGGGCGGCGCAACCGAAAAGGAAGACACAACGCAGCACGCACTGCCACACACACGTTGCTGCTGCTGCTGCTTGGCTGCTCATAAAGTTGACCCAAAATTCATGCTAAACTTTGGCTCTGTCACTGCTGTTTGCAAATAAATAAAGCAACAAGAGCCTGCCCCCACACGCACACACTCGCTTTGGCGACTTTCAAATGCTCTTATCCGGCGTCGAACCCGTTAGGGTTAATCTAATTGAAAGCACAAATCCAATTGGAGTTCAAAATAATTGCATATGCCTGAGGAAAAGGCAACCAAAAGATATGCCACAAGGTGTCTCCAGCTGGATGACAAAGCTGCCATGCTGCGGCAGTGAAAAAAGGTTAAACGGATGGCCAACAAATGATGGTTACAGTCGTGGGCCCTCGCACCGATTTGTGGCAAGAGCATTCTCAACACGTTTTAGCTGTGTGCTTCAGAAATTGCTTCAGCCAAACCCGAAAATAAATAAGATTCGATTTATGTTTGGGGTTGGGCCGAAAAAAAAGGGGAAAATCAAACGGAAACAGCCGAAAGAGAAAACTCTTCAACAGCTTTTGCCTTGCGTGTTTATTTATAGACGCTCAAATAGTTCGATTAGAAAAGGAAAGGACTTTTATCACAGACGAAGGAAGAGTTGCCGCAAAATGTGTATTTGCCTTGCGGATTTGTGTCCGTGTTTGTGTCGCGCCGCGCAGCAGCAAATTTTTAATGAATTTACAAAAGCAAAGGCGCAGCCCCTGCTGTAACCCCTAAAACAAGTGAAAGGACAACCCGCACAGGGACACGGACTACTGGCTACGACAGCCAGCTCCAGTTCGAGCTGCTCTCATTTGATATTCAAAACACATTCGGCAAATATTGATACCCTCCTGCGTAAATTGTTTAAAATGCGCAATATCCAGCAGCCAACGTCAATAGAAGACAAAGTGTGGCCACTGAAAGCAGCGTAAAACGCAAATCACGCAGCTTTTAAAAGTTTGTGAATGAAGCCACGCGGCGTATACTTGATTATTGGCAATCAGCCAATAGTTTTTGCGGCCATAATTAAGGCTTGGGCTGCAGCCTGCTGCTTCCTCGAGCTAATTATAATTGATGCCAATGTCGGAGTCGATTTTTTAGTTAAAACTTTACACACGCAGCACAAAAGGGAGAGCGGAGTGCCGGAGAAATGATTAATTATGGCTGAAAAGTTGCACGTTAAAGGGATGAAAATGTTCGCTTTTAATGGGCATCGGATAGGGCAAACAATAAAAGGGTAGAAAATCCCCACAAAGCATTCCAAACCAACGACTCTAGCTAAAAGTTTTTCGATTATCTAAGAGCCAAGGCATGCCACATGCCACACACACACACACACACACACACAGAGACTTCTCTCTGGTTGCAATGAATGTTGAATTCTCGTTAGAGTATTGCCTAAGGGATAATTTAGTCATTTTTTGCTGTTGTTTTTATTGTTTGGCAAGTCAGAAAACATTGAGTTTTAATTGAAAATCTTTGACTGCAACATGCTAACTGCCACTGGTGTGTGTGTGAGCCAGAAACTTTGATTGATTTATCTGTCAATATGCAGGAGGCAGGCAGGCAGTAAGCCAACAATGCACAAAACATGGCAGCAGCCAAAAGAGACTAGAGGAAGGTACAGAGAGAGCAGAGAGAGTAGAGAAAGCCAAGCAAAAATTGCAATTGTTAACTCAACTGAATTTACATGAAAATTCTTCGCTCTAGCTAGCTGCTCCTGTGGATCCTGCGCTGCCCATCTGTCGGCTCTCGTCACTGTCACCTTTCTCGTTGTTGTCCAGCTTTGGGTCTCTGGTCAAGCGCATGTTTATGCAATATTTTTGGGGGCCAAGACATGCAAAAATAAGTATGTGAATGTGCGTGATCGAAAGCCTTTGCAACAGTAATGCGTAATGATGGCCCACAGCAGCAGACTTCACTTAAAAGTCATATGCTTCGCTTGCCTAGACAGATGCAGAGTGCAACCGCACAGAGCCATAAACTTGCCACATTTGCATAAAATGCCCTGCTGCCTCACACACAGAAAGAAAGGAAAGCAGCAAAGCAGAACGTTAGTGCACGGACCGACCATGGGCATTGCTGGGGAACTCTCCTGGCACCGAACGTATTTCACCAATAAATCGAGGAAATGTTTAGCTTAGCCCCCAGCCCCAGTCTTTGCCTTTGCCACTGCCATTCCCATGTTACTCGCAGCTCAAAAGCAATGACTTCATTTTTGATTTTATCCACAAAAATCGCTTGTTATTTTTGGGGCCTCTCTGCGCCTGTTGAGTGCTGCCTGCTGCCTGCACAAATGTTTGCCGAAAGCTTGCAAAAACTGCACTAAAATGTTGAATAATCATTTTGCAACAGATACGCTCACGGGGGAGCGGAATCCTTCACTCAAACCTATGCCCAATGGCACAGAGTTCTCCGGCTAATCCCCGATTTCAACTCTAATGCGTTCCTAATTAATTTTAAATAGAAAACAATGCCAGCAAAGACATTAGAACTTTGGACAGAGAGCTAAGAGATGCGCAGTTCGTGCCTCAAATAGTTTTGGTACGTAAATGCGTGTCTAGCCTTCGATTAATTCATTATCCTCGCGGAGAGTGGAGAGTGTGAGAGAGTGCCCGTTCGTCCTGCCAAGCACGGCAACTGTCAATGTTGTAGTTAAGGGCTTAGATGTGGCATTAGGCGTCGATTTAACACGACCCTAGCTGGAGGATGTGCTCCGACCCTGCCCTAGGACAGCTCTTCCACCGGAGCAGCTCTCGCCCTGTGTGTGCGCCTAAAAGCGCTTCAGGCCAGAGGCTCAGGCTCAGGCTCAGGCTTTTGGACAAACTTATGAATAGAGAGAGGGAGAGAGAGTGCCACTGTGAGCCACTGTCACAGCGCTGATAAAATGTGAAGCGGATTAGGCGGCAAAGGCGGCTCCATCAGTAAATGGCACTTGATTCACTGCGCAAGTGGAATTTTTGATAACTTTTCTCTTGCCGGCTGCCTAGCAGTGGAAAAGTTGGTCAAAAAGTTCGACTTTCAGTCGCTTTAATGCGTATAAATGCTTATCTGTGTGTGGAGAGAGTGTGTGTGGGTGGAGGAGCGCGTGTCTCATGGCCTATGACTAGATGACGATGGCCATGCCTTGCCTTTACTTCTACTTTACTTTTACTTCAAGTCTCAAAGCCAACTTAAATCCACTGGCAGAGGCCTTGGCTTTGCGTCTATCTATGCCCCAAAAGTCTCTCCCTTTTTTGTTGTTTTTTTCGCCGAAGTTGGCAAAGTTTTTAGCTCGAACATTTGCGCCTCAGAGCACACTCCACTGGCACACACACACACACACACACACTTATCTATACATAATTCAACAAGACGCTGGCACACACGTCACACAAATGTCGCCAAAAGCAAGTCTCGATGCACGCCATCAATCTTTGGAGGGGATCTGCCGCCCTGCCGCCCTTCCGCTCTGCCACTGCCTCTCCGCCGTTGCTGCTGTGTGGCACAATTGAATTATTACAACGGGTCGAGGCAGACATTTGGGCCATTTGGTACTCGATTTGGTCACTTAACCAGCCAGCAGCCAGAGAGAGGACAAGACAGGACAGCAGCAAGAGCAGAAGGGCAGCAGGAACAGCAGCAGGGGCAGTGGTAGGGCAATGTAGCATCAACTGCCACAGCAACAACAGCTAGAACAGCCACCACCAGGGGCCATGATGTGTGTGACAGCAGCCACCGATTGCGAGGACACAACACGCATTTGCACCCATGTTTATGTATCTGCCGCCTCGTGTAAGCAGCTCATGAACTCCAAGGACAAATGGTTAATTTTCATTAATTTAATTGCCTAGCTCTTGAATTACAGTGTTTATTTTTGTGCAGTTTTAGCGGAGTTATTTATTGTAAAAGTTAAGTAGAAGCAGCGCAGGTTTGGGCATTCTTCTAGCTATAAAATTTGTTTAAATAAAAAACAGAATTTGACTTTTTGTCATGCCAAAAGATGAGAACAAAAAGTGGATACATGTGTTATCTGTATATGGTTGAAGAGAGTAGCATCAGAGTACTTTTTATTAGCAACAAAAACAGACGCAGAAAGTACTTCCCCAGCAGCAGAAATTAATCCAAAAAGGGCCAAAGGTAGGAGAAGATTTGCCAGCTAGACACAGGAGTCAGGGCTATGAAAATAGTTCCCAAGACAGCAGCAGAAACCGTAAAGAATATTAGAATGGAAATACCAAAAATAAAATATTTTCCCACACATTTTGATCATTTTCTGCTTATTTTTTCTGCATCTGCCTCTTAAATCTGTCATTTCACAAACTAATTTCTAATTCCCCTTTTCAGGCACATATTTTCCAGCCCAAACCAATGTCCAATGATTTGTCCAAGCTCCAATATTTATAGCTAGTTCCATGCCCAAATGGACAGCACAATTTCAGTGTTTTTGGCACTTGGCTTAGTTTGGCCCGTTCACCCAACCAATCACCACCCAATCGACCTTCGGGTTTGAGCATTTATTTGATGATTGGTTCTTGTTGTTGTTGTTGCTCTCCTGTCCTGCTGTCGTGTTTCCTTTCCCTTTTCCCTTCTGCTTTACTGGGCAGCAAATTAAAACAATTTTAACAGCTACTTTCGTTGTCGTTTGTCGTCTTCGTCTACGTTTTTCGGGTCCCCATAAATAAAACATGTCAACCTTGTTATTTCTCAGACAAGAGCCAGGACCTGCCCCTGGCAGCCTCCACTCTGCTCCATGGATTGTTATTGGCATTGGCCTTTGTTATTGAACTATTTACATTTGTTGCTAATTTACGACACATAGCCTCTGGGGCTGAAGCTCGCCAGGCATCAATGTGAGGCCTTAAAGCAGCCGGCAAAATTGTTGTTCATAAATAAATATGCCGGCACATAAATCCCTATGCTATAAATAAGCGACAAACAGGCGTAAAGCAATTTATGGGCAGCTACACGGACAGGACACACTCCATTGGCAGGAAAAGTGACAAAAGTCCCCAAACAAAAATGAGAGTAAAAGTTTCTTGGAACTCTGCACAAGTGTCGCAGGTTAGGGGTCAGCCGCAGCACGTTGTTTCCACTGACACTTATTAGATAAGTTTTTTTCCTGTGTTATTGTTGAAGCCTGCTCCTCGACTCTGTGTACATCATTTGGCCATTTGCCGATGCTGATGCCGCCAACAAGTTTAATTGCATGCCAAAAATATCCGAGACTTGGCTCCGGCTTGGCCTCTGCCAAATCCCCCAGCTAAGCCCTGCCCCAAATAAGACTTTTTATTGTCTTAGCCGGGCATTTAAATTGATCAAAAATGTTGCAAAAAGCATTGACAAAGCGAGAGAGAGAGAGAGAGAGGGAAACTGAGTCTGAGCCAGAGCTGACGATTTCATTCAATCTATAAGTAATTTCTTGGCCATTTTTAACACACAAAACGTAGGACGTTGCCAGGGCGATGAGCCTGAGACCACCCACGTGATTTGAATATTTTTCCAATAAACTTCAACAGCTTTTCAACTGTTCGAAAAGGAGCAGGGAGACAGCAGCGAATGCCTATGCCTGCCTGCTGCTGGTCCTGCTGCTCCCTCTCGTCTTGTTTTCATTTACATATTGGATTTAAATGCCCAGGATTTCCTTTGCTCCTCCATCCATTCTATGTCCATGTCCAGCTGAGTGTTTTTCCTGCTTTGCTTTGCTTTGCTTTGCTTTGGTTTAGTTTTGCTTCTGCTTCTCTCCCAGAGCCTAAGCTTAATCGAATTTCCCGCAAATTGGCAATAAATTTTAATTTTGAAACCGATTCCCCAGCGCTGATTGAAGTTAATCAAAGGGCGGGCAAAGCGACTGGCAGGCCGCAAGTTTTTAAGCCTCGGTTTACGGTTCATGCAATCCATTGTCCTTGCTGAGTATCCCAGGTTCATCTGCCGGGGCATTGCACTCCTTCAAGCCTTAGCCCCAAAAACCCATTCAATTTGCAGCGTGAAAGCGTGGCGCTTCGGGGCAAGAAAAACAACAAAAACTTAGCTGCAAACAAGTTGCAAAGAGCAGAAGGCAAAAACAAGGCTTATTTACCTTCGGTCAGGAAGGGTTTTTCCCTGCTGCTGTTGCTCCTCCTGCCATTGCAGCTTTTGAAACTACTTCATCAATTTCATTCAGCACAACGGCGCCGCTTTTTTTAGCCCACTTTCTGTCTACCTCTCGCTCTCTCTTCCCTTTTTTTTGTTTTGGGCCCATAATCAAGTTAAAAAGCATTGGCAACAACAGCAACAACAAAGGCAGTTGCAGCTGCAGGAAAACTAAACACAGACCGGGGCACAAAATGTTGTTGTGGCACGGTGGCTGCCCGGTTGCCAGTTGCTATCTCCCTGGGTCCTGCTGATGTTGCCAACGATTACGCCCACTTTTGCACAGATGCCTCAATGCTTTTGGCTGCGCTGCCTTGTCGCCCGACTGTCTGTCGGTCTGTCGGTCTGTCTGCAAAGCCACCTACTCCATTTGCTTCCAGGAAATGGAATTGACGAGGCATGCCGGCAGCAGCAGGCAGCAGCACTTGCAGAACCAGCGTTTTGACACTAATTTCGTTAGCGTTGAAGCACTTTTTTGCGGCCATCATCGAAACAAAGACACAAACGCAGATGCAGACGCAGTCGCAGACGCTGGCACTGCCCAAAAATAAGTTGTAATTGCATTGCACTACATTTAAGTTCAATTTGCGAGCTGTTTAGCAAAAACAAAACCGCACAGCTGGCTCCGGGAATAGCTGATAGCCTGATGCCTGATGCCTGATGGTTGCAGCTTGATGTCTGAGTGCCGTTTGCTTAAAAAGAGTTTGCCAAAGTTTTTATTTATTTTGCACGCTGCAATTCCGTTTGCCTTTCGAGTTAACTCGAAAACTGTAAATGGTTTTTAGAGCTGCGTTGCACGGCTAAGACAAACGAACGAGGGAACTGTGGGAGCCTGAGAGACAGACAGACAGTACGCTGATGGGCTGCTGCCGTTTGTTGCTTTTCATTTAAGCAACTTCTCGGGTCTGCTGCCTGCCTTCCTTAGCTGCTTGCAACTGTTTTTAAATCCATCCTAAAGGGGATAGATGCTTGAGAAACGGAGCTTAAATCATGTTGAAGAGCGCTCTGCGAGCAGCTCTCGAATTTGCTACGAGTGTCAGGTGCAAGGGGATACATTGGAGTGGTTTTCTTAGTAGTTGGAACTTTGAACGTTTGCTAATCTGAGTCGGAATGTACCTTACTTTGTGTTGAAACCTGAGCTATAGAGGTTACAGCCTCATTAAATATTATTAAAAAAAATGTATTTTTAAGAGTCTTCAGTTTTTATTTTGTACCAGCAAAAGAAAACTAAAACTATAATATTTACGCATATATTTAAAATATAATTCATTTTTTTTATTATTTTTTTAGTTACTTTTTACAGTATTCATTAGTTGATATAAAAAAATTAATATTTAAACAGGTTCTAGTGTAAAGCGAATTTTAAAACATTTGTAATCAAAGTTTTAGCTTAAAAATCTGACCAAATTTTTACCAAAAGCTTGGCTTAAATTGTGACATTAATATGAATATATTTAATTTAAATATACAAATAGTTTCCGTACACAAATTAAATATTTGCATTATTAAATTTAATATATGTTCAAGCAATTTCATTTTATTAAATATATTTTTAATGTTTTTAGATTTCAATTAAAATTATTCCGCTTTGGAAAGTCTTTTTAATGCATTTATATTTCAATCAAAGCAAATTCTATTTAATTTTCCCATATTTTTATTCAAAAACTGAAATATTAGTGAACAAAATTTATTTATTTCTTTTCGTTTCCGCTCAAATGCCGTCTGAGCACATCCCATCCGATAGAGAGTGCAACTAACTGTGATCAGTGCTTATTCCATGGCCACGAACTCCTTTTTCGCTTAAGCAAAATGTATGTTACCAAATTTTTCACTGCCATTTAAGCGATTTAACCCAAGGAGCTGCCCCACTCGCTGCTCGTTCACTCGAATTCCCATTAAATGTTCTGTTCGATATCTGCACCTGGCAGTCGCAACAGTTAGAGACGTAAGCCGCACTCCTCGAGGAAATCAGCTTAAGCCCCGCTGCTGCCCCCTCGCTCTTATGCGTGGTCCAGGCGGTAGATGGGAAGGGGTGTGCCGTGGCCATGCTCTCAATCTGACAATCGCATCGGCAATGCCTGCGTGTGTGTGCGCGTGTGTGTGGCACGCTTTAATGCGAAATTGTGATTGCGCTCGAATGGCTTCATTTATTTTCGCCACGAAAAATAAAAACAAGCAGAAAAATAAGTCAAACAACGCGCGAAAAAAGTGTGTGAAAAGAGCGCCAAAAGAAAGAAAAACAAACACGACGAACGACAGTTGTACATAATATTTCACTTATGAATGTGTGTGTGCCAGTGTGTGTGTGTGTGTGTGTCCCTAGTGGTCGGGGAGGGGTAGTGAACGTGAATGAATAAAATGAAATGAATGGCAGGCGTAACGCTAGCAAATTTGTTATAGCAATTTGAACTGTCAACGGGAAACCGAAAAAGTAAATTAAGAAACATTTCAAATTTAATTCACTTGCGACAGAGTGGCGCCACAGTGGGGCACACACACTGAGTGTGTGTGTGTGTGTGTTTGTGTAGCATATTAGATCTTTGTGAGTGGCAGCATCATAGTCCTGGCAGCGCTGGCAGTCGAGGAGTCGCACTCGTACTCTGTCTGGCAGGTGACACCTAGCAGCGACACAGACACTTAAGCACAGTAAAGCAGGCAGAAACAAACTGCCAGAGTGCAGACACAAAACACACACACTCAGAGACAGGCAAAATTAGGCGAGTGTCACGAATTTAAAATAACTTTTAATTCATTCTTGATGAACATATGCAAACGTTGAGCCTGGCACTCTCTCTCTCACACACATGTGGCTGGAAATGTGCCCCTTTTTGCATGTGTGTGTGCCTGTGGCTGCCACGCCTCTTAAGTGCCACATAACTCGAGCTCAGCATAAACAACCGCACTCGCATAAATGTTCGTTAAACTCAACAGACACCAGCAGCAAGCAGAAGGAGCAACAGCAACTGGGACCCAAGAGGGCAGCCTCCCCACCTGAGCCACATAATTATTTAGTTTCCAGTTGGACGGAAATTGTGGCACAGCTACTTGGGCAAATACATGAGAGCGGTGGCGGTAGGAGGAGGAGGTGTGTGTGTGTGTGTGTGTGTGGCCATCTTCGATTGTCATAAATCAACACGAAACTCTCGCGGAGCGCTGCCAGGGGGGGGGACTGCTTCTGTTGTCAACCGATTGTTTGCCTTTGGCATATGTTCGCTCCGCTGCCCAATGCCCCCACACATACCGCCGACAGGTGCAAGTTTTGCCGCGCGACCCACTTAGCTGAGAATTCAAATTTCAGTTGCTGTTTGCATGGAGTGTGGAGAGGGCAGGGGAGTTTCCAGTTCACTGGCAGAATAAAAGTTAGCGTAAATTATGCGGCAACGTGCGCGAACGCTAATAAAAATAGCAAAAAAAAGAAGAGCCAAAGAAGCCAAAAACAAAACAAGAAACACAAAAACCAACACAGAGGAACCCCTAGCAGCCAGCGAACTCCAAATGAAAGGCCATGTTAGTGCGGGAGTAGCTCTGTGTCGAGTCAGTGCATTGACCCAGCGCCGTGCAGCATCCATCCAAATGCGATATGTACGAACCTTATTTTTGCGGCAAGAGTTGGCTCCTTTTCAGCGGCAGCCAACCGTCTGGTTGGGGGGTTTATGCTTTCTAATCCACGCACGTTTTGCTTTTAATATTTATTTTGCGCTTTTTCACACTTTTTCGCACACAGACACAACCGCACACCGCACACAAAGGTTCACGAGGTTCACTTCAAAGGGACTCGAACACTGTCTGCAGGCAACTTTGATTATCGATGGGGGGTTTCTTTTACGCTTTCTTTTCGGTATGCACGGCGTGTGCCGGCTGTGCAGTTCATCAATG
The DNA here is from genome assembly GCF_008121235.1 of Drosophila subobscura. NCBI lineage: Eukaryota > Metazoa > Arthropoda > Insecta > Diptera > Drosophilidae > Drosophila > Drosophila subobscura. The sequence continues at coordinate 20,695,296 of NC_048533.1, read as the reverse complement.
CAAATTGACACTAAACCATCGGGGAGCAACGGCGGGTTAGCTAAGTATTTATTCTTGCATATCTTCATTCACTTTTGTTTACTTTACTTTGCATGCACTTTAGTTGGGGTAGTCCCTTGCACAAGATGTTTTCTAATTATTTCTGTTTACTTTTGGGGCATGGCTGCTGGCCTCCTCTGTTGTGTCCCAGCCGAAGCGACAGCTGGAGTTTTTTTTGTTCGTTCGTTACGCGTTGACACTAACCGAACCGCACGCAAGACATTTTCAAACTGATTTGCAGTCGATGTCGAACATTAACGAGCGCGCACACAGAGCCGAAGGCAGGCGGCGGCGGCACAGCCTCGGCACCCAAACGGAACGAGCGCCAAGCCAGCGACGAAATGTGTGGAACGCAAATGGAACGAATGGGAAATGAAATTTCGAATTGTGGATGCTGTGTGCGGTGCCATTGCCACAACGTTTCGAGGACTGATAACAGCTAGAGTTGTGTGTTGGTGTGTGTGTGTGTGCCCCTGTGTGTGGCACTTGCAACATTGACAACAATTTATTTTTTGCACGTTGCTGGCATTTAAATGTTTTTGCTCGTTCTCTTCTTTGCTCTGTCTATCTGTGGCACTTTTTTAATCACTTAAAAATTTATGCGCCGTCTTTTTTGGTGTGTGTTTTGTTTTTTTTTCGACACGTGCGTGTCTAAATGTTGGCTTCAATGCTGAAAGGGTTAAACATGACACAGACAATTTGTTGCCAAGTCTATTACAGTGACAAACGGGGAGGCCCAGGCCGAGACCGAGACAGTCCGAGAGAACTGCACGCGCTAAAGACATCACGCAGCGATATGCAATGGCAGAGTTAATGGCATATAATCCAGAACAAGTTGGACAGCCAGCCAGTCAGCCGTTTCCTTTTACGAGTGCGTAATAAGAAAGAGTGCGACGTGCCACACGGAACGTGACATGATGCGTGGTGCTGACACTCTCGCTTCTGCACTTCCTTTCTCCTTTTTTTTTGTGCTTGTTTGCTGTTCTTGAAATTAAACACGAAACCCCCGAGCGGAGCCCCAACCTAATCCTGACCAAATTAAAAACACTATCGTCGGCTGGGCAAGAGCTAAGAGAGAGAGAGAGAGAGTGAAAACTGAAGAGAGAGAGAGAGAGAGCCGAAGAGCAGAGGCCTGGCTTGGCCCACTCCCCACTCTCAGTCTTCTGCGAGTTTTAGGTTAGTGGCACAGCAAAAGGACACCACCGGCTGAAGCACAGGAAGAGCGGGCAACTTAAGCCAGCAATTAAAATCGAGCTGGGGTTTATTGACTAGTGCCGGGTGTTTGCCGGCGTTGGCGTTGCCATGGCACATGTACGTGTGCATTTCACACCTTGCAGGCAGCAGGCAGCAGCCAGCAATGGTCTTGTCTTGAGTGCACTTCAACGGCGTTGACGAGAGCGAGCAGAACTGAGACGCGCGCGCCAAGTGTTTGCCATTTGACACTCTCTCTTGAGCAGCGACAACAAGTGCCAAAGTGCGCGAGTGGGGCAGAGTTTTGCTAAGTATTTTTCAATTAAAATGTCGCCGGAAACTGGCACGCATGATGAGCACAAAAGTTTTGCCAACTGAAACTTTGGGCGCCAATCAATCTCCATTCTGTCAGGGTTTTTTTGTTGTGTATATTTAAATCAGAATTCGCATTGGCTGTGCGGCCGCTTAGGCAGTTGAAAAATGAACTTGTCCAGCAGCAGTGGCGCCAGTAAGTAAGCGAAAGTCCCGGGCCATAGATTTGGTGTCTGCCATTCTAAGTGCCATGGCAACAGCAAGGACACAGGCAGCATGACAGACGTGTGTGTGGGTTGGCAGAGTGAAGCACTAAACACTGGACAAAAGCTACGCCTGGTGCCTGTTGCCTTCTGGCTGATGTTGCTTGTCTGCTGCGCGAGTGTGTGGCACGTGTTGGCTGGCAAACGCTTTCATGTGCCGTAATGAAAAACTGTTAGCTGCGTGCGCAATTTGAACGCAATTTGGTAACGCGTTTCGCCACATAAAACTTAAGTGACCCGAAACAACCAGCCCAGCCAAGAGACCTGAGGAAGGTTCTTCCTTGTGTGTTTATGTTGCTGCGTGCAGCTTGCAAAACTGTTGACACTCGCAGGAAAATCAGGCAGCACCACAGCCACAGCCAACGACAATGACAGCGTCGATGGCCCTGCGTAGTGTGAGAAATGAAATTGTTTGGCGATTATGCAGCATTAAAGCCAAATGTGCCGTGTGCCGTGTGCCGTGTGCCACCACGCACTTTACTTTTATTTACATGTCAGTCAACTAAGGCTGGTCCCCAGTGCCACCTGCCCCAACACACACACCAAACTGTGTGGCAGGCAACCCTTTAGCTTGCTTTTGCTTACTTCCACGCTGTGGCAACAGATTTGTTGCAGCTGCGGCTTTGGCAAACTATCATTAACATGTGGCGTTGGCTTTTGCGCGCCCAGCCCACCCACCTCCCGCCTGCGCTGGTCCTTAGCAGCAGAATCCCAGCGGACTATCCAGGAAGGACAACAAAAATCCTGCGCTTTTTGCAGTTTTTACAACTTTTGCTGGCTCCCTGGCTCCCTGGCTGTTGCTCCCTGGCTGTTGCTTATTTACTTGTAAAATTTATTAAATATTTTTGTGGCTGTTGGCCTTTGCTTTGTTTCCCCTTTTCGTTTTTTTCGTGTACCACAAAATTGCTGACGCTTTTAATCCTTAAGAAGCTTTTGGCTCACATTTTTACAGCGCAAGCTTTGCCATGCCCCTTTTTTTTGTTGTTTTTTAATGTGCATTTTGCATAATTTTCATATAAACATTACTCATACGCCATGTGCGCCTTGCTGCAGCAGCTACATAATAAGCAAAACAATTTAGCAAGCTTAACGCAAATGAAATTTTCGTGGCTCAGCGATCCAGCAGCGTAATTTGATTGGGCCACAGGTACAGTCCCTCTCCCTCTGCCTCTCCATCAAACCATCAGCGAGTACATCTGCTCTGACGCTGCATTTGTTGGCTTAATAAACTTTTATTGGCAAGACGAGCGCTGCGCACATATGTGGCTTGAAAATCCTGCAAAATATAGGCAACAGGCAGGGCAGGACCGACCCTCACAGCTGGTCAAAGTTCATGCTGCAGATATGATCTGTAAATCCTCGTATTACATTCCTTTTCTACGAATATTTGTGTGTAGCCGACCGCCGTTGGCTATCAAATTTTAATTAAAATGCAAAAACCAATAAATGCTCTTCCGATACAAGCAACACAAATGGGAGGTCCGCCCGCCCGGGTCCATTACTCTGAGAAAATAAACTTCTGACTAAAACGAGTTCGAGATGTGCTAAAAAATATTTCTATCCCCCCTGCTGCATATTATTCTATGCACTTTTTTCGATTAATTTTATTATTTTCACTGAATCCAGCAACAATAAAAAGGCTGCAGTGTTTGTGTCTGAATTGGTGAAATAATATTTATATAAGCTAATTGCAAAATTCCATAATCAATGCGGGGGGAGGGAGGGATACCTGTAAATTGCTTTTGCCACTTGCATGAATATTCAATGGAGTTTTTTTGTGTTTAAGCTGCGGCACTCCCGCACTGCCTCACTCCTTCACTCAGCCTTTTCCCCAACTCAGTCACTCATATGCCACAGCTATTAAGCTTTTCTTCAGTTCAAAGAACTATCTGCTAGTCGTTGCTCTTGTGCCTGGTAATTAAGCGCTGCAAAAGCATGAGGAAACAATACGGCTCCTGCCGTATTTTCCACTCACTTGGCTACCCCTTCGCGTGGCCTATTGTTGCTGCTTGTTTGTTTGGCTTATAGTTCAGCCAGGACTATGGATATGGCTCCGCTCTACCTTCTCATTTCATACCATTCCATTCCAGTCAGTTGCTGCTGCTGCTGCTCCTTGCCTGGCATTGTTTATGTATCTTAAGGATAATGACGCGCTTCATTATGCGCTTGTGTGAGTATTCCGATGCTGCTGCTGCTTCCTTCTGCTTTCAGCTCTCTCTCGCAGTGCCTTCTGGCTGCTGCTCCTCCTGGCGCTTTTTGTGGCCGCTGCCTTATTTTTTTTATTTTTATTTTTTAAGTTCTTTTTGCGTAAAAACTTTTCGACTCCTAGACGTCGCGACGGTTGCTGCTGCTGCTGCTGCTCCAGCACCAGGAAGATAATAGAAACTCGATACGCTTTTGCGCATCTAAGCTTTATCTATGGCCATTCCCCGACTACGCTTTGGACTGTGTTTTTGGCATTGTTCAGCGCCGAGTTTGCTCCTGCCTTTTGTTTTTATTTACACTCGCACACACCGGAGCGAGCAGGCGGCGGCGGCGGCGGCTTTTGCCAGCAGTAAATTGAAGTTGATGCCAGTGCCCCCACCACACCCTCTCTCACTGCGGTTGAAATAAAAATGTTGAATCGTCATAAATGGCTCCATAAACCACGTCAATAATGCGACCCCATGCCTGGGGCCAGGAATGAGCATAAAAATGAAAATAAAAATAGTTGGCCAGCATAAACGCCTCCGTGATTTTTACATAAGAAGCAAGCTGAGTGCTTCCTCAGTGCTTCAAAGCGCCAACGCGTTGGATTCCGAGAGCCGAGAGCCCAGACCGAGTCCGAGCCAAGTCCAAGCTGAAGTCCTTGTCGTCCTTTGTGCGTTGGTTTTTTATTGTTTGCATTGCGACGTCATTGCCATGGGCGCAAAAATGCTAGCCAGAATTAATTAAAATGAATGAGGGGACATGTCATAAACAAAGGCAAAGTCAACTGTTGACTAAGCGAGACCAGGACCCAGGTCCACCGCAGCGCAGATTGTGGGGCGAACTGCGACGGGGGGCGTGGCCTGTCCCTAAGATAAAACCACATCACAGACCCGGCCAAAGCAGAAAAAAAAAATGGAAAAAAAAGGGGGAAAAAAGAGAGAAATTGTAACCAAAAGAAAAACTCCATAAATATTTCAAGTCTTTCGCGAGTGGCGCCATCTATCGATGGCAGTGTGGGTGACTCATGTGTGTGTGTGTGTGTGTTGTAAAACAAGTCATAAATTACAGCCAGCGCACACTGTCAAAGTTCAGCTGACTGCGTTTTGGGCCAGCCAGAAAGTGGCAAAGAAAATGCTGCACAGCCAGCATAATATTGCGCATACGCCGCCGATACCAGCCGCCCCCCACTGACCAGTGCAATGAACTCTACTGTGGAAAAAATACAAAATTTGAGGCGCAGGCATTTGAAATGATTTTTGTGAGCAGCCAGCCGATCTTTAATTGGCTTAGAAATTCACTGGCGAAAATATTTCAGAAATATAAAAAATAAATACGAACCCCAAAAGGTTGCCCCTTTGATGTGGTTCCTCGCTTTCAATGTGACTTGTGACTATTGACATTCGAAATGGCAAATGCAAAAGGCTTAAAGCTCATAATTAACAGGCTTTAAGGACGCACACAAAACCCGCCCGAAAAACAGCAAACAATCAACGAGGACTTGAGACGTTGTTCAACACTCGACGTGACACTCGACACTCCACACTCGACGACTCACGCACTCTGAAAGCTAATTATGCTGCAAATACTAAACAGATGACGCAGCAGCAAGCACTTAACGTGCCCAAAATATACACATGCATGTGTGTGTGTGTGTGTGTTTGCCTTTGTGTTCGTTTCATAAAATATTTTCTTAGCTGCTGGCACAAAAGATCAGGCCAAGACATAAATCTCAACGTTTCAGTTGAGACGCTAACAACCGACGGCAATGAGGAGTTAAGACATCATCAGAGCTGGCAACGTCGAGCTTTGGGGGAAACTAAATATACATGCAATATACATACATACTACATCTACATACATACTTGCTACATCCACGTGTAGAGAGCGACTGGTTTGGGCTGGGGGCAAATACTTTTGGCATATTCTCATTGTCATTATTTTGTCGGGGGGGGCGGCGTGGCTGACACAGCTAATAACGTGCCGCCTGATTGTTGCAAACGCAGCGTATGAGTAATCATAATGATGCCCAAACACACACACACACACAGACACACAGGAATATATGTGTGTGTGCGTAAATTGCTTTCGCTCACTGTGTGTGTGCCATACGCATAATGAAAAATAGCCAAAAATTTTGCAGCCTCTGTTTTGATTAATACTTCCATATGGGCTGGTCCAGGCCTGCCCCAACCCCTCCAACATTAATAAAATACAACAATTTATGGCGGCTTATTACAAGCGCAGACATAAGGCGCATACAGGGTGACATTTAAGCGAAAATTTCAATTAACAGAATCAAAAATTCACCAACCAAACTGCAGCCTGACGCAGGCCCAAAAATCTGCACCGCAGACACAGAAAATTTTTGAAAAAATTGACTTAAACACAGTTTTCCGTTACACATTGAAGGGAGGGGGGAAAAAGTGCTTCAAAAACACAAAGGGAACAGGCTCCATTGAGCCATTGAGTGCGGACTCTCAGCCTAAAATGTGTACAACAATTTGTTGGGCTGCCTGTGAACATTTGTTAGACTTCAATGCCGCAGAGGACTCTGGACTCGGCCTGGCCCCACCGATTTTTGGCGCATTTAATAATGCCCAGGCCCCACAAAAGTAACATCCGCCAATTTACAATGCCAAAAGCAAATCGATGTGGCAAGCACACATACACAAGACCCCACCAACATTGTGGAGTGACGTTCTACTTATAAGAAATATCAGCTAGCATCAGACCAAGAAGGACAAACTTTCCCCAAAAAAGTTGTCGTATATTTGTTGCCTTTTTCACAATTCATTAAATTTGATTAGAGAACTTTTGCCATAAAAATTACGAAATTGTGCCGTTGACGCACACAGCTAGAGCATGGATCCTAGCATCAATAAGTATGGCAAGGATGTGCGCGGGGGGGTGTGTGTATATGGAAGATTTGTGTTTGTTGTGCGTGGATATGATTTTGTGCATGTGCTCCGCTCGCTCGGCTCCTTGGGCCAAAAACTTTTCAACTGTCAGGTGGCAAAAGGCAATCGGCCGGGCATCGGAATTTCTTTTTTTTTCTCCACAATTTATATGCCTGCTAGACTCCGCCCGGTATTAGGGCTCGTATTATTTATAGTCAGGCATCTCGTTGCCTTTTATGGCTGGGGTCAAAAGTTTTTGCGTGAGCGACAGTCGCAGAGTGGAGACAAAATTGCTCATAATTAAATGCAAAAGCCTCGTCTCGGGCATTAAAAACCGGCAAAGGAATTTTCCTACTGGCTCTTTCTCTGCTTTTAAGGCTGCTAAATAATTAAAGCAACTTAATGGACTCTGGGCCTGTGACTCCAAATGGGTGTCCCACTCTCTCTCTCTCCCTCTCTCTCTCTCTGTGTGTGTCTGCGTCTCCTGGCGTTGCGCCCAAAACTTCTTGCCTTTTTTTTGTGTTGAGTGCAGCGGCAATTGAATTAAGTTGCTACTCAAAAAAGTGCAAAACTTGCATAAATATTTGAATGGAAATTGGTGTTAAAGACGCACGCATTCGGCGGTGGGTTCGGTTCTGGTTCTGGTTTGCTTTTTCTTTCAAAATTAAACACACACGCAGCCAGGCAGGCAGGGACCTTGCATATTTCAGTGCGAATTTACTGGCGCTCTCTCTCTCTCTTTGCCTTCACGCTTGACCCGAAACATAAACTCCGGGCTACCCCACAGCACCAGCCTGCCTGCACTCCACTCGTTGTTGGGGAGCTACGCTTAGGAGCATCAGCAGATTGAAGATTCCAGCATTCGACATAATGTTGCGGTTAAGCTAAACGACTGCATAGAACAAGCTTTTTATGCCGGTCCAGCGGCAGTCCAGCCAGTCCAGCACTGACCTCCGCACAGCCAAAACCCCCCACACACCCACTGATGTGTGTGTGTGTGCGTGTGTGTGTGCTTGTGTGTGCATGTGGGTTGTTTTTGCGGCCAGGCACATGTGATTACTGAACCGGAGTCTCGCCCGCTGCCATACACCACAAAATGCCATACATATGAATACACTGCCAAAAATTGAGGCTATTTTGACTGGAAAAAAGATTAAAGCAGCTAAAAATATTATACCCAAAGAGCTAGCAAACATTTGTAATAGTTTTTAGACACTTTAAATATTTTAAAATAATTATTAATTTAATTTTAAACTAAATTTGGAGCATTTTCGCTCCGTTGTTCCCCCATTTTGTGCAGTGTACTTTGCCTCCCGTTGCGTATTTAAATGAGGATTCCGTAAAATCCATTTAAGTTCCGGCCACGGCACGCTCATCCTATCGAAGCCCCTGTCGCTCATTCAGCAACTTCCAGCCTGTCGAAGCCGCTTCTCTTCTCTGCTCTTCCAATCAGCCTTGGAGGCTTCGAATTTCGGTCTTCGCAGGAGTCAGGCTGCTGCAGCGGTGCGTATATGTACCTCTTCTCTATGAACGAACCTATTTCCGAATATTTTCTACACATTTAGTGCTTTACAAGTACGACCCGTAAGCCCCAACGGAAATAACTGCCTTGGCACCCTGCAACGCGCGCCCTTCCCTTCCGCTTACGTTACGTTACGTCATTGTGGCGCACATCAAACGCATCCCACTGGAGCAGAGAGCTTAAGAAATGAGATATAAATGCATGACACATGCGACGAGGTTGAGTAGATTTATAAGTGAATTTAGGCAAGTGCTTAATGGGCTAAAGGGATATCAAAGGAGGGTACCACAAAGTATCAAGTAAAAGTTTAATGACTGATTTAGAGTCTGGATAAATTAAATTAAATGAAATATTTGCACCTAATTAGTTTCGCATTTAATTAAAACCGAAAATCAAAATGATATTTGCCGAGAATTTAATGAAATTTTTGTGGCGAAATTCGCAAAGCCAAACCCCCCGACGCCAGCAAACCGATTGATTTGATCCTCGAGCAGGCCACGCCCACACCCTTCAGCTGCTGCTGTGACAATTGTGTGTACGTGTGTGTGTGTGTGTGTACGTATGTGTGTCTCTGTCAAGTGGATTGTCTGCACGATTCCGACATGTCTTTGGCAGCAAATTAGCTTAGCCGCTGCTAATAGCAGAGCGAAGTGAATGCCAATGCCGCAGCCAATGCCATTGGCAAAATTCCCCAATTGAGATTTCGCATACGAAAATCAAATGAAATGGTTAATGGATTTGTCGGATTGCTGGGGCAGAGCCACGAACTCTGACAAGAAATCGCTGATAATTGACATTCGCTTTGGTCTTGGGTTTTGGGTACGAGTTCTGGTTTGGTGTTTGGGTTTTTGTATGATTATTTTATTGTTTCGCTGCTGCTTATGAAGTAATAATCCAGCCACGTCAACACAATTCGATTGTCAGCCTAAAAGAGGGTGGAATTGGGTGGGGAATTGGCATTGCTTTGGATGGGCTCCACTCTGAGGACACTTTGGACAGCCGAGAGGCGGCAAACGCAATCAGCAGAGGCAGCATCAGCAGCAGCATCATCCGTAGTCAGAGTGTATAACAAAATCAGTTAGCAAAATCCACTCAAATGTACGTCGCGCATTTCCATAGACACAATTGACAGCTGGCCCGGCCCGCATGGCGCTAGCCCGCAGCAGGATACTCGCCGGTGGAGCTGGTTGGTTCGTTGCTGGGTTTCTGATGTACTTGGCATTGGTATCTGTATCTGGTTTGCTGTATAGCTAGTCGGATGACTGACTCGTTGACTGGCTGCTTGTGGCTCTGCCTCTGCCTGTGCCTCATATGAATAGAGTCAGCGGCGCATCGATTTCACTTCATTTGATTTTGCAACCAACAAGCACAGTGAGGCACAGCACTGTTAGACTGAATGACTATCTGACTGATGGGCAGACAACTCAATGGCAAAGACCATGTCGCAAATGGGAATGGAAATGCCGCGCCGCCACTGGCACAATGTTAAGCGGCACATGGCTGTTGTTCCCCTGCTGCGTAAGACTTTGTAACCAACAAAAAAAAGGCCCACAAACATATTTCAATAAACGCTGCTGCTACAGCCATTGATTTCTGAGGATTCTACGTGCTGCTAGTCGCACTGGGAGCTGCTCTTCGAGGTTGAGCAACTGCCCTTTGGGTCTGCCGCAGAGCGACCAAAAATGTTCGCCGAGTGCTTAATTATTTTTTGCGGTTTCGGTGGCCCTTTTTTTGTGTGTGCGGCAAAATTGCTTGACTCAGCCAGCCGCCACATAGGAGACATCTACACAGCAGCAGCAGAAGTCAGAGAAGTCAAAGCCAAAGAGCGAGAGCCAAGGGAGAGAGCGAAGAGCGAAAGCTGCTAATGAAACCCACGCGAAATTGGATTTTCGTGTACATGACAGTGACAGTGAGACAGCCAGACTGGCGGCTAACCAAGAGCTATCAAGCGCTACCAAACTTCACTCTCCACAGACTCCCAGAGACTCTCCGTGGATAATGGACAGGGCGTGGCCACACACGTGCTTGAGTAATTATGCATAATTGAGCGCATATTTGTAATGTGAGCATATTAATTGGCCTCACTGCCAGCTACTAAATACGTATGAATGCCGGGCTGAAGAGCACTCGAAAGTAGCTCACAGATGGGAGTGGGAGTTCCCCTTTTTTTTGGTTTGTTTCCCCCCACAAATTAATAGCCAGAAGCACGTAATGCGGCTGCTAACAAGCGAAGTGAAACTATTATTCTGCCAACTACACTACCGAAGAGTCCTTCAGCTTTGAGTAAACGAAAGAAAGTATATTCCTGCTCAGTGTATGAGCCAATTGTGCTTTGCTTTTCGCGCTGCTAACTTGTTCATTAAGAGCTAATGGAGTGGGCTGCTGAAACTGAAACTAAAAGTGGAACGAAAAGTGCAGCAAGTATAAAATCTTTGGGATTAGATGCAATCAACAATAACAGCTGCTTGGGAGCAACTTTTTCGGGGGTCCAGCAGCAGCAACAGCAGCAGCAGCGCTGTCTGTCAATTCTAATTGTCATTACGTATACGTAAAGTGAGCTGAAAAGACAAACGAGTTGGCCAGCGATACCCCAGCCCAGAGCCACCCATCAGCCAGTGGCAGCCAGCGGGGGAATGGCAACAGAGTGGCACTGGCACTGGCAAAACTTTTTGCGACCAAAAGAAAAATGAAAGAGCTAACAACTTGGCTGTCGATGAAGACAAATGCAAGACGCAGCGAGAGGACCAGTGCAGCTGGGAACTTCAAAAAGCGCAAGCCCACATCCAAAACAACAAAAAAAAGGGATTCCCCGGCTGTCCCCCATGGTTAGCCAAAGCCAAACAAAACACTAATGAAGGTAGTCGTTGATAGGAGCAGCAAAAAGGACCCTTTTTCGGCGGAGCCTTGTCTATTTTTGTTGCTGTTGAGAGAGAGAGAGGAGCACTGGCAGTGGCAGTGGCAGTGGCAGCTTGAGCTCGCCGACGACATACGGCATCGATAAATTACAAAGTTAAACTAAAATTAAATTCTACGCCAAACAATGCATCTTGCTGATGCCGCTCCTTCTGCTCCTGCTCTTCCTCTCTTCTTGCGCTTTCGGCAGGATTTAAGCTGCCTGTCAGCCGGGGCTCCTGCTCCTGCCCGAGCTTATATATGGCATTTCCATGTTGGCGACTAATGCAACTCGGACGAAGACGGTCGTGGACGCTGGTCCTGGTCCTCGTCCTGGTCCGAGGCAACGGCGCCCAGTGTCTTTGCCAATGCCATTCATTATGCTGGACATTTTTGCCGCTGCTTAGTCGCCAGTGGAAACCAATCATTGTGATACTTTCATTAAATTGCGTCCCAGCAGCCCTAGCAGAAGCTTCTCCTTTGGCATTTTCTGCTGCTGCTGCTGCTGCTGCTTCATGGCTTTCCTTTTGCCTTTGTCCTTCCATAACCGTGACCGTGTCCGAGGCATTTCTCGACATTTCTTCATTGATTTAAAAATTTAATAAACGCGAATATTCTGCGCTGCAATTTAATTGCGCCACAACATTGTTCTTGCCACTGTCATTGTTATCGTTGTGTTGCATTTGGTAACCGATCGCCTGGGGCAAGACCGCGCCCCACCCTCCCTCACCTTTGCCACATTGTTATGCAGCGAGCATGTTGCATGTGTGTGTCTGTGTCGTAAATTTGATATACTTGCCGATAATTTAAACGAGATATGGCAACACAAACAAGCCACACACATGACCTGCACCCCAGCGCAGCTCGAGGGCGCGAAGATGCCAGTGGCAGTGTGGCTGGTTTCATTTGTGTTTGTGGCAGTCATTAGAACAGGCAACCCACGAAGCTCGTTTTAATTGTGTTTGCATATCTGCGCTTAATTAAAGGCACTCAAAACGAGAGTCGAGCTGGCTATATATTGATATATTTAATTGGAAATATCTTTTCCTTTTTATGGTAAATATTCCTCAAGTGCATCACACAATGTCCCGCTGTAAGCCACAGAGACAACTCTCAACAAGCCAAGAAAGTATCCTTCGTGCTGCAAATTGCAGTTGTATAATGCAGAGTATGAAAAATAATAAAAAACCTCGCGAGCGCGCAAATTTATGTGCTGTAAGTGACACCACAAGGCCGCTGCCAGTGGCTGCTCTGACTCTCTCTGTCTCTGCCTCTCCCTCTCTCTGGCTGTGTTGCAGCTCGCGAGATGCCCGTCTAACCTTTTGCAGTTGTTGGTGCAGCATTTTTGTGTAGTCCTTGAAGGGCCGCCCTGGTGTGGCATTTTTCTCGCTGTCTCGCTGTGTTTTCCCTTTTTCTTTCTGTGTGCTTTTTGGGCCACAATTTGTGTTGACATCATCAGATTAAAAATGTTGTTGTGCCACGCCCTGGCTTTGGCTTTTTTGGCCTGGCATTTAACTCGTTTCACTTCATAAATTCGCCCCTTGCGTAATAAGTTCATGCCAGCCTTGCTTCTTCCTGTTTGTTTTGCGTATTTCTTTGGCTTTCTCTTAGCTACGTGGGGGCCATGTGTGTGTGTGTGTGTGTCTGTGACTTCCTTGCGCGCACTTTGCATTTCGCGGCTGGCTGAATGACTCGAACAGAGACAGAGACAGCGAGTAGATCCAGCGACAGCATGGCCGGGCTTCAGCCTGGCTTCCTCGCCATTTCTTTATTTGAGTTATCATGACACATTTCGTTGGATTCAGTCATTTCTTTTGGGCGCTCGGGCTGGCATCTTTGGCGCATGGCTGTCACAGAGCAGCGTGCGAGCGACATGGCGCCCAAGCGACCTCGTAGCTCTCTGTCTGCCTGTGTGCCTACCTTAACAACTAACCAACGTGGCAGGGCAGTCTCCATTCCCACACACAGACTCTCTGTTCGTTTTTGCTCGCTGCTTGGTTGCCCTGCCATTTTAAAGCAATTTTCAAACAAATTTACTGTCATTAACTTAGACAGTTGATGAAATTTATGTCAGACATATCAACATCATGGTCGTCTCTGACTTCCCACCCATCTGTCTCCCCCCTTTTTGCCGCCTTTGTCTTCTCATTGCCTGTGTCTGGTGTCCCCACAGCTTCGCTGGGAGTTTTGGGGCCACCCTCTGCCGCTCTCAACACGAGTTTGAGTGAATGACTTCAAAAGCAAAAAGACATTAAAATTTTTGTTTACACAAACTCAACGAATCCAATTTAATTCAATTCATCTGTGTGTGAGTCCTGCCTCCTTCCTCCTTCCTCCTTCACTCTGCTGGCAGTGTGTCAGGAGTGTGTGCGTATGCGTGTTTGTGGCATGCAATGTGAAAGACAAAAACAACAACAAATCGTTTACCACAGTTCAGTGCCTTTTGCCTTATATCATAAAAGTCTCGCTGCCTCTCGCTCGCTCGCTCTCTGCTGTGTCTGTCTCTGTTCCCATTACGTTGCCCCTTTAGCACCTCTCTCTCACTCCCTTCGGCATCTTCTGCCGTTTCTGTCGCTCCCTTTCAGGCACAATCGATCAATTTGACTGCAGTAATTTGTGGGCAAAAGGCGCAAAGTGTGCGCCCGCCACCAGCTGTCATGCACTCATGTACACACACACACACGTACACACACGTACACACACTTACACAAGTACATATGTGTGTAAGAAAACACAAACAACAAGTACAGCCAATAACTTGCTCATAACTACAAACAATAAATGAGTGGAGCATATTGAATGGGCAAAGGGGAACTTTTTCGGTGGCCCACAACGAAGTTCAGAAACTCTTTCTGGCAGCAAAAAATAGGTTAAAAAAAAACAGTATAAAATATGGATAAAACTTCTAAATAATATACAATTAAAATAGTATTTATTAGCTTAATAAATGTCAAATATTTAGATTTTAGTTGAATAATTTCAAAGCTCTTCAGGGCATTAAATATAAATTTTACTTTGGGCGCTGTCAAAAAATTTGGAAAATTTAAAGCTAATTATTATGGGTCTGCTCGGACATTTAATTAACTTTTAAAGCTTGAAATTTGCTTGCAAATAATTCCCAACACATACCCGATATTTTTTCATACATTAAAATGCAAGGAAAATGATTTAACAAATGCATACAAAATATTTTAATTCGTTGCCAAAAATCCACCTTTCAACTAAAATCACCACAAGCCAAAAAATCCGCCTTAAACTACTCTTCCTGAAGCCTGCCTTAGCACCAACTTAACTGCCACTTAACTTATTAAGCATACGCCTGGATGTACCCATCAAATATATATATTTTCCTCCAGAGCAAATGTCAAGTCGAGTCGTGTGCAAATTTTAATTTAATGACCCGCCAGTCAAGCCAAACGTTCAGTCTGTCATAAACATTCGATGATGCTGATCCGTGTGTTGTGTCGGCTCGATATTTGTCTTATCTGTTTGCCAGAGGAGACACCAAAAGGGGGAGGGTGAGGGGTAGGGATAGGGATAGGGTTCGCTGTGCAAATGAAGTGGCAGTTATTTCTCACGCAACTCGTCCGCAGCATGTAAATACGAATGGCCTATAAATGGCTTTAGTTCAACATGCGGCACGAGGGCACGAGGCTGCTGCCTGCTGCTCCTCATTGTTGTCATACGCTGTGGAATGACACTGCCAGTGGCTCTCTGTGGCACTGCCTCGTGCTGCTGTGCTGTTAATCCCGCATTGTTTGCTTTATAAATGCGTTAATTTTATGACAAGTTCATTTTATTGGTTTTCCTTGTTTGCTATCGTCGTGTTTTCGCATTGGTTTTGGTCGCTGCGAACATAAAAACCGAGACGAGTGACAAACAACCAGGCAACTCACTCAATTTGATCGCCTGTTAATTGCTTTGCCTTTATTGTTCCCCAGATAAATTCTCTCTCTTCGGCATTCTTTTTTGCTGCCTTTCCTTTTGCCTTTGTCTGGCGTCAGTCGCTTTTAATTGATAACTAGAACAAACATTTAATTAATAAAAGTTAGCTCCAGCTAAATGAGGAGCGTGCAACCAGGGCTAAGGCATTTTCAGTGACTATTTGTTTATGCCACATTCCACGCAGCTAATATTCTTTCTCTCCCAGCTCTACTCAATTACCAATTTGCGATCGAACTTTAGCGATAAACTTGCTGCAGCCCTGAACTAAACTTTTTAATTAACTCGCAGCTTAAGCTGCCGTGAAACACAAGAGTTTTTCTCTCTGTATTATCCCTGCCCCTGCACCCTCCGTCTGCACTTCAGTTTTTAATGCAATTTTTATTAAAAAAGAAGCTGCTGACGTCGCTCCATCGTCTGCTCATCTTTCCACCTGGCAACATTATTAAGTCGGCTTCCGCTAATTGATTTAGGTTCCAGCGTGCTTCGACTTTGAGTCGTTATTATCTGCAGTCTGCAGATCAAAACTTACAAATGAAGTGGCAGCCAAACTGCAGGACATGTGTCTGCGACTGCGACTTGCGACTGAAGTTTATGACAATCGATGGGCTGGCTGCTGCCACCTGCTTGGAGTCTCTCCGTCTGGCATTGGCTTGGCCGACCATCAGTCGTTTCGCTGCACAACTGCGCAGTCAATCATGCATGTGATGTACCCGCCAGGCTTTCACGCCAAGTACTCCAAGCTCTGCCCCGCTGCTGTAGCTTCGACTTTGAATGGTGTCCTGGCTGCTGGGGTGTCTGGCTCTAAGCTCGTTAGTTCCTTGTATTGGCTTTGTTGCTGCGGAGCATAGCAGCAAAAATATGTGCACTTTACACAGCTCAGCTGTAAGAGTGTGTGGCTGTGTGTGTGGCTCTGCTCTGCTTGAGCGGCTGCCGGGCAAACTGCATAAATGTCAGCTATGTTTCCAGCCATCGCACACTTTCCTTTTTTTTACTTTTCTTTCTTCTTTTTTAAAGCCAGTGTTGCAGGCACTCAAGCGTATTGTCATAAAGCGGAGAGAGTGCAACCAAAACGCTCCACTTGCCTTTTTTTTGCAGCTTTAAGAGTGGCCATAGAATCAAGCTGTTGGTCGCTGCTGAATGTCAACTTAATAAGGTGCAGCACTGCCCGGGCAGTAAGTCAATATTGCTGCAGCTTTTCAGGACTCCACACCGCGCCATGCCTCAATGGTTCCCTGTGGGCGCTTTAAGCACCAATGGCAGCCCAGTGGCTGCCCCCTGGCTGACCCCATCTTGAATTATTTTCCATTTGGCAGCGTTTATTTGACGTGTGAGACGACTCTGTGCGGTGTACAGCATTACAAAAAAAGGAAAAGGAAAAGCTCAGTGGCGGAACTTGGAACATGAGTAGCAGAAATACACACCAATGCACACACACACACACACACACACACACACACACCTGGATCGGATGTCATCAAAAGGAAAAGCGTTGCAGCTTCCAGACTCATGGCGC
Source organism: Drosophila subobscura (assembly GCF_008121235.1). NCBI lineage: Eukaryota > Metazoa > Arthropoda > Insecta > Diptera > Drosophilidae > Drosophila > Drosophila subobscura. The sequence continues at coordinate 20,678,532 of NC_048533.1, read as the reverse complement.
GTATGATAGATGCTTGGCCCGTGTCCTGCCCGCGTCACTCTCTCTGACTCCGACTCTCCCTCTGCTTCTCTCTGCTGTTATTTATTTATTTTATGACTGTATGTGTGTGTGCATCTCGTTTTTTCTGTGTCGTCAACGACAGTCCAGACGCAGTCGAGTCGAGACACTCTCTCTGTCTCCTCTCTCGCTTCCTCGCCTCGCTGGTCATCAATCTTCCTTAATAGATGTTCACACAATTGAATTATTACATGTGTCGAAGTGCCCGGCAATCGAGACTCGACTCGACTCGCCACTCGCCACTCCGCTCTCTGCTTCCTGCTCTTTCCCTCCTTTAGCTCTCACTCTGCCTTTGCCTGATGTTTGCATATGCTCCACATTAATGCTGTTAAAATTGCTCTGAGAGCGAAAATAAAATACCATAAATATTTCCTACCTCCATTAGGCAAATAGTTAGCCAACACCTTTAAGGCTACACTTTTTGCACTGGAAATATTTTTGTGCTTGAAGTTGACATTGCATCAAGGAGATGCTTTAATAAAGTAAACGACGGCGGGACTGCCGACGTTGCCGCGAACTTTTAAGTGAGCTGCATTAAAAGTTAGTCAAGTTGTCAACGGCTTGGCCAGGCCCACAGCCCACAGCCCAGACTCAAGTGCAAGCTGATTACTTGCCTCAAAGTTCGCGCAACATGGCCCAAAAGCAATTGGCAAAGGAAGAGAGCGGGAAGAGTAACGGGCCAGCAAGAGGTTGGAGTCTCCGCTGCACGGAAATTAAATAAGTCAAAGCCAAAAAGGGAAACCACACAAAGTGTTTCATATTCCCATTGAAGTGGCAACTGATTTGGTTATTGTGTTTGTCGTTAATGACGCTGTCGCTGGTTTGCCTTTCGTTATCTTATTTATGGCAGCAAGCGATGGCAATTAAGCGATCGGAAATGGCATTTATTATGCGTGAAAAACACTACGAATATATTTAAATACAGAAATTAAAACCCATTGAGCGGCGTCCTGCGGAGATTTTAATATCAATAATGCAATAAATTGCAGCTCATGCGGACATCGAAATGGATCGACTGTCGGGCAGACTTGTGGCAGATTTTGTTTTGCAAAGCCAATAAATCAAGGCGTGAAAGAATGCTTAAAAGCATTTTCAGGTACAGCGAAAACCTTTTGAACCTTAAAGTCGCCACGATGCGGGGCGACAAATGCGCTTAGTGCTTAGCAGAGCAAAAAGAAAGCGCCGCCAGGCAGGCAGGGCAGGGAGAAGAGACCAGAAAAAGAGAGAGCGAGATGAGATTCCGCGAGAGAGAGATAGAGAGAGATCCCAGAGAACGGACGCGTCTGCGGATGCGGACGCCACGTTGAACCCGCGGCTCATTATAAATTTGCCAGTTTTGCACGTTTCCGCTGTGCGCGCCAAAAAATGTCACAAAGTTTCAACCCAACTCTGGCTCGCTCTCTCTATCTCTCTGTCTCTTGTATCTCGCTCTCTCTCGCTGTTCCTTTTTTATGCTCCTTGGGCTAAATGTCAGCTTTTGTCTTGGCGCACACGCCAAAAAGTATGCTGAAACAATGTCAAGCATAATTTGCATACAATTTTTGCCTTTGCATTTGCCTTTGCCTTTTTTTTGCTGTCTCCCTGGCGCTGGCATTGCCAGTGTTGCTGCTGCCGGTGGTCATTATGTTTGTCGGTCGTGTCAGGCACGCACAGACACTCACTCACTCACTCATACTGTCACACTGCGACACACACACACACTGACAATGCTCTTTTGACACTAATTTCATTTACGTCAGCAGTCGGGCGGCAACAAACGAATCTGCTCTAAATGCCATAGAATTGAGTTCCAGACAAAATAATAGCGAAAATTCAATTGAAATAAACATTTGCTGGCATTGTCCAACCAATAAGGAGCGGGGAGAACAGGGGGAAGAGCTCAGACAGCTATTTGTAATCAATCCGAGACGCTGTAGATTTTTGCTAATTATTTTTTGGTGGCAAAAGTTGCAAAAGGTTGCCTTTAGAAATGCTAGTCAGCCTTTGTCTTTCAATAAAAAATTCTGTGTTTAAATCCAATGAGAGAAACAGAAACAGAGCAGAAACTCAGACCGATATTGATCCAAAATATATGCAAAAACTTTATTATTCCAAGCAGCTTTCTTCTGCCTATTCTTTCGCTTCTAAAAATCACATTTAAACACACCAAAAACTGCCTAAGACTGCCTAAAATTCTCTCTCAAACCCTGCCCTTAAGCCAGCACCAAATTCTGTTCTAATTCCACGTCCATTAGCTTCATAAATCAGTCGACAAAAGCAAGATTTATGCACAAAGAAAGTGAAATTCATTCACTCAGAGGCAATCTCTTTCCTGATGTTGCTCCTTCGGCACTCTTCACATAAAAAGGTGGCACACATTTGGTTGCCACTCAAGGTCTTAATTACTGTTGCAGCTACAAAGTACAAAGTACAAAGTGCAGACGTGTGTGCAACTTTTGCAGGCTATTTGTCACACAAAGTGCAACATTTAACAGCTGGCCCATAAATTAAATGTTTCCACACAATGGATGGGCCGTGGAGCACTTTTACAAATTAACGGTGGGGGGGGGGGGGGGAGTGATGCCCGAAACCCTCACTTTGCGTTTGCGCCTAATTGTAATTAATTATGCAGTACCGTGTGGCACACCTGACGATGCCACGCCCCCACATTGCAACCCATGACATGTACACACAACTTGAAACATATAACGATGATGGCATGGCCACTTCCGCTCATTAAGCAATTGAAAAATTAACATGCGCCCATAATTTATATTCGTGCAATGCCACGCCCACCCCGCCCACGGCATAACCGCCATTGCAAACCACCGAAAGCAGCCGCTGAACCCGCAGCATGTCTGCGGCTTTGCCAATTTCCTCAGCGGCTGTGGCACTATCGAAAACCCAACAAAAAAGAAACTTTTGATTGATGTCACAAAAGGAATATAATTTTGTGTGCAAAAATGAACTGCGCAGGTGGAAGCTGGGCAGCAGTTTTGTGATTGCATTTGCATAAGCATTGCCCCAGGGGCAAGTATCTGCGCAAAAATATTTCATTTAATTTTCAAGTTTAACCCAAACTCAACTCAAGTTGAGAAATCTTTTTGGCCGCCAGCAACGACTTTGAGAAAACAAAAGAAAACGAGAGAGAGAGAAGAGGGAGGTAGAAGTGCATAAAAGAACTGCAGGCAGAGAGGCTAAAGGCAAACAAGTGGAAGGAGGAGGAGCAACAGCAGAGCAAGAGCCCGAGCCCGAGCTGCAGGAAGAGCTGTTTGCATTATTGATGGCCTGGGATTATCTTTGAGCAGACTCGTAACTACGAGCACGACGACGACGAGCACTATTGACGAGAGCGAGCGAGTGCACGTTGACAACTATATAGGATAGATGTGTAGATGTGCATGTGCATCCACTGCTTCGAGGATATTTGCAATTTAATTAATTTAGAAGTGTTTGTTCTATCAAGTGTTGATTGTGTCACTTGTTTGTGGCAGCAGCCAGCCACTACCCACGAGCATGCTATTTGAAAAGGGTTTTTGGTCAGCTTGAACAGAAGACAATGCACAAAATCCAAAAGGATCGATAAGCCGCACGAATGCCACTGCCCCCAGGCACTGCCCCCAAAGTCGGAGATGGAGAGCAACTTCCTGGCCCATGGAATGCGAATGCTTTTTATCTTAATCTCCAGCAAATAGACATTAAATGCTATTTCTTTAGATTTATTCAGAGACCCAGAGACCAACAGCAATAACAGACAGTAAGCAGCGGAGGAGAGGCAGCGGCAGAGGCCATTGCAGTGCAGATTGGCACGAGCGGGCAGCCAAGTGGCAATTTGTGGCTTTGCACGGCAAACCGACATCATCAGCGATGGATAGAAGAACAAAAGCCAGAACAGACAGCAGCAGATCCTAACATAGCAAAGTGTGGGAAGGCCAAAGTGTGAGTTCCCCTCGGGGGACATTGCATGCTTGAAGCAAATTTATTACAAGCAACAGCCAGAGCCAGCCACAGCCAAAGCTGGAGCAGAAGGACCACCAACTCCGCAACTCCGCATTCAGTGTCCAGCAGCAGCAGCAGCAGTTGTCTGGGCCATCAGCACTTGGCTGGCTCTACGTGTCGCCTGCTATTGAGTGTGAATCCTTGGGGGGGTGGCTCTGTCTGTCTGCATGACCTAGGGCCCAAAGACAACTATCGACAAGCGTCTTGGACTGTGTTGTGGCGCTGACTCTTTTGCCACTTATAAATTCTGCCCGATACATGGCCCAAAACACTTGTTACATCAATTAGCAGGCCACAGAGTGGCAAAATGTGTGCGGCATGGTCAAGAATGTGAAAAGAGAGTCGGCCAAACATTAAGGTATATGCGGGTGCATGATTATTAGAGGGGGTCCAAGCGCTTCCACTCTAATAGATTGCTCTTAAAGCCCTACACACCCGGGCTTGCCAAAGCTGTGCCAAATAATTAACTTAAATGTGCAGCGAGCTCCCCGCTCCCTGTCACTCTTTCAAGTGTGCACTTGACTATGGTAAAATAATTGCAACACACACAGGGACACATGTAAGTGCCAGAGTGTTTGCCACGCGCTGTCCCAGACTTAATTGAATCACACTCGAGCTTGAAGCAGCACAAAACCAAATGCCATTTGGTGCCCACTGCAAAATCTGTTCATAATTGAAATTATTTTGGAAAATTATTTTGCATTTACAATTTGTGAGGGGCATAAATAATAATTCCCCCCCAATGAGCACAAAAATTACACTAAATATGCACGAGAATTTGTGCATAAATATACCCCTTGTAATGTGTGATTTAAGTAGCTAAAACAAAGGCAATTGCTTGTGCATATCGAGCTGAATGAATGCACTCACATTCACATTCGTGTATTCAATTAATAATAATATTTTAATATTCAATTTTTATCTGACAAATTGTTAAATTAACATGAAAAACAGTAAAAAATTCACGGAAATAAATATCGAAATCAATTAAATGACTGACAAATAAATATTATGCAATGCCAAAACAAATTATGCAAGAGGGGAAGCGGGAGAGAGAGGGTAAAAAAAAGCCCCAGCTAATATGCTTAAATTATGAAATTAGCAAACGTTTTTAATTAAAATATTGTCCGCCTCTCATGTCATTGCATTTATGTTTATTTATTGTATTGATTTGTGGCATGCCACCCGCTGCCGCTGCTGCTGCTGCAATTGCAACTGCAAAATTAACTAATTTCTAATTTATGTGTACCTGAAGTACAACTAAACATTTTGCTGGCAATTATTATGCTGGCAAAGGGGCGAAACTTTCGCACAAAATGGGGCCAGGGCCTGCCTCCACTTTAAGCCAAAATCTGTGTGCAGCCAAAAGCCATTAAAATGTTCAACTAATTAAATAAGTGGGCAAACTTTAAGGACAACGCTTTCCTGTTTCTTTGTGCGCAGCTTTGCCCCAAAAGCAGTATCTGTTTCCTTATAATTGTTTCAAATTAGTCGCAGGTCTTGCGCGCACAATGAGAATTTATTGGACAAGCGAAATTCAATACAATCTTATCGGAATCCACGACAAAGCATTTCAATTAATACTGCATTGAACTAATTTGTTTATTGTTCTCTCTATCGCTGGTTAATCCGCGAGCATCTTGCCACCCCAGCTGCCCCCTGTCATAGGTCAGGCCCTCTGCGCTCCGCTAATCCTTTCAATTAGCACTGCGAACCGTCACGCGGCTCCAACTTGACATGCAACAAATTCAATTTCGCTGTCATTGCCATCTCGTTTGAAGTTAAACCAAACTGAAAATTGAGTGGCCTGACCCCGCAGTGAACCGTTGATGCCACACACAGCACCACGACCCTGTCACGCTTTTGTTTGCCGTCCAGGAGGGGTGTCCGGTGGTCCGGTCCTCGGGGTTTATTGTGCTTGCTGATTGTGTGGTGTGGCAACTTGCAGCAAATGAATATTTAAATCCAATGTATGCAAATGCGCTTCGTACTTGGCGCCCCACTTTTTACCTCACTCTCCCTCTCTCCACCTCTCTCCACTGTCACTCCCTTAGCTTTAAACAAAAGCCAAATAAATGTTCGCTCGCCGCTGAGAAAATGCCCGCGCAGTGGGAAAACTCCTGTTGACATTGCGGCACGATATAATAAAAAAAAGAGAGAGAGTGAGACACAGGCAGAGAGAGTCTCTCCTGCATGTCGCCTGGGCAAAAAGTTTTTAAAGCAACAAATAAACAAATTACGCGGCAGCAACACACACAAGTGTAATAAATAAACGCAACTGACAAAAACTGCACAAATGGCTGTCATTAGAGGTAAGATGATGGGAGTATGGCTGGGCAGGGCGGGCAGGTGGGGCAGGAGCGGTAGGAGCCCGCCCTAATAGCCACGACCAGGTGCGGCATAATTGCCAAACATTTTCGCTCAACGTTCAGCGGGGGAACATTTTGCACAACAAAAACGCGCACACCCACACCCACACCACACACACACACTTAGAGGGGAGCATATGAGGGCCAAATGGTGGATAAATTCGACTAAGGGATGCCCATTATTTGGCATTCGTTTTGGTGTAAGAAAAATATATAACTTAAGAAATGTATTTTAATATTGAATGTAATTTTTGGCTCATTTAAAAGCTAACCGCGGACTTTCCGCATTTTTGTACCACCCTAAACTCCTTATGGAACCTTAGAATTATGTAATCCACAGTAGCTTAGCCTTTTCAAAGCAATTTTATGATTTTTCAAACAGTTTTCCTTCCCATAACTCACGTAAACTCGAAAAGAAAATAGCTATCCAGGAGGAGATTCGTATCAGACTCTTCACAGACTATATCGCTGAAATAAAACATAATTTTCCATGCATTATCGTACTCCCACTCAAAGTCAACTTTCTTCCTGTTACAAACACTTCCCCATATATCATATACCCCTTAGAACATGACCCATTTTGCTCTACAAATATCTTTGTATATAAAAACAAGAAAACAAGAAAAACATTCACTAAACCGAGCAGAGCTTACAATAATTTATGATGCTTAAAGCAAGTAAATGGCTAAATGCCGGCATATGGCAGGTCAGCAATCGCACAGCCACGCCCCTGTCCCCCTACTGTGTATGTGTGTGAACGGGCACGGCACGGCACGCACGGAAGTCAAGTATGTAATGTTAATGTCTGGTCAACTGGAAAAACAAAGTAAATTAATTGTAGGTTCAAAGAAGGCAACGAGGAAAGGCCGAGGCAGTGCCAGACCCGGACTAAGCCTGCGGCCTGCCAACTGTCCGGCTCGTTCGGCTGGTACGGCTGTCCGGCTGTCCGGCTGTGCTGTCCGTCCAGCTGTCGTCTCCCCGTCATTGCTGATTATCGAGTGCGACGCGGTCACTGAAGACTTCCTGGGACGGGCACGAGGCTCTCTCTCTCTCCTCTTGGTATTGGTTTTTCAGCAAAGTGCAGCCAAGCGAAACCAATTTCCTATACATACAATGTAGCCACTAGGCCAGGAGTGTCCGTGTGTGTCCGTGTGGGTAGGAATTGCTCTCTGTGTGTGTCCCATGTTGCAGCCTGGAGTGTGTATGTGGGTGGCTGGCTGGAGGTTGACAAAGCGCGTGTTGATGCGCGTGTCAAACTTGCACTGCCTGACGGAAGTGTTGGCCAACTAGCACTGGCGTCGTTGCCCAACACCGTGCGGACGGTGCATGTGGCTCATTCTGGTTGGCTTGGACCCGGTGGCATAACAAACGCTCCGCTTACTGACACGTAATATATCAATGCAGCGCTCTCCACGGCACTGGCTGGCTGCACGCCTGAAATATGACTTGATGCCGCTGATCCTTTTGTTGTTTGATTATGCAGAGTGACGTAAAAAATAGCAGGAGGGGGGAGAACTTAAAGGAAACTTGAGCAGACATTAAGCAATGATACTTGTGTTTTTGCTGTATTTACTTAGGCAACCTGTAGGCCGATGGAGAAGCAGTAAGCTGCATCTTTTTACAGACATTTTTGGCTACAATAAGTTAGAGATTAACACTGAATAGAGTTTCTCTGGAAAGAATATTCTTCATGGAAAAACTGCTAAAAGTATGACGGAAGTATTTACATTTCTAAAAGGTAGATTTCTATATGCCAAACGCTCGTCTATGACCAACCTTTCGCTCGCAATTTCCACTTTAAAAATGCTTCCAGTAACAGCAGCTATAACCCTATATTTTTGCCCCACCCAATCCATTCCATTTTTTAACTCTTCGAGTGCTGGCTCGGAGCCCTTTTTGCCATTCCAATGCGACTTAAAGTTCGATTCAATTTTTCATTGTTTGCCCGTGGCCCTGCGGCCAGGCCAGTGCCGGAATATCGCTGCTCTAGCATATGTGTGGGTGTGTAGGAGGAGTGAGGCACCAAACCCGAAAAAAAGAAGGAAAATAAAATCATTTGTTGACAATTTGTTTAGCTGCTGTTGCCACTACAAATTCCCTTCCTTCTTTCTTTCGTTTTTTTGTGTGCCCCATCTTGTCGGTTGGCTTGCAAGTTGTTTGGGCAAATTATTTGGTATGCAAAACACTTTCGGCAAATATTGATTTTGGAAATTTGTTTTAAAAACAAAAACGACAATGGGAAGGAGCCCAAAATGGAGCAGAGAGCTGTGAGGAGTGCCCGGGCAACATTGTGGCAGCGTCGCATTAGAGGACGAGGGCGACACTAAAAGTCGCAATAGTTTCTGGGCCAAGCGGCAAAACTCGTCGCACACTGACGTCATAAAAGGCTGCCACACGGCGCTCGCTCTCTCTGCCTCTCCGACTGCATTTGTATTCATGAACATCGACTGCAATGTCTTCGCGTGGCACGTGATGTGTGGCACATGCCGCTGCCACAAAACCATGAGCTGGGAGCTACGCTCCACGCCCTTTAAATTAGCTTTAAAAATTTGCCCATGAAGACCAGCTGAATATTTTGTGTGCCGCGCGCCTGTGGCTGCCGGGTTTTCTATGGCTTTTTGGGGCCACATTTAATTAGCTCTCGGCTGGTGCTTTCTCTCTGCCTGGCCACAGAATGCTGGAGAGTCGCCGCAAGTGCAACAACCCGAAAATTTGCATAAATAAACGCAGTGGCAGGCAGCGGCAGTGAATGCGCTGAATGCAGCGAATGCCTCTGTGAATGGCCCAGTCAAAAGCGGCGCAGACAGGCATCGACAGGATGCTGCACATAGACACAGGCAGACACAGACTCGAGCTGTGGGTCGGCTCTGGTTCGGGGGCTTCATGTAAATGCAAAGTTTTTCGATTTAAGTTCATAATTAAAATTGAATTCCGCGCACAAAAGCGTGGCACACACATGCAGCATGCACCGCTGGCAACTTTAATTAAGTTTAAACATTTTGCATGCCACAGCATTAATTTGCTTAGCCACAGCAACAGCGAAGGTCACACCCACCGAAAAACTAGAGGCAAGGCAAAAATCGTGTGGATTGTGCGTGAAGTTCTTGCAACCAGACAGACAGACAGGCGGCGCGTGCTCAAGGCAATAATTTGGCCAATCTCGGTGGTGGCTGACTTCTCCCTTACCCAAAACGTCACCTGACAACTTGCAGACATCGCTTCCCGGCTGACATTTATTGAATAACTTGAGCGCTGCGGTGAGCGCTTTCAATATTTAACTGCCGCGCAGCCCACACCCCTCCGCCCACCTTCTAATACAACTGAAAGTTAACGACCTCAAACTGTCAACAAATTTTCAGGCGTATTTCAAAAATTGTTTGAGAGCAAAACTTTTCCACAGAGTTTCCCACACAAAATTCTGCGACTTGTCGAGGGCGCTGCTGAAATGTAGCCAAGCTAAAGTCGAGACCAGGACTCAGCCCAAGACACAGACCAAGTCGAAGACCAGGGACAGCGCTGACATTGTGCAGAAGTTAAACATGTTCGCGGCTTGCAGATTATGAAAACTGAAGGCATTTTCCCATTTTCCATTCTGCACTCTGCACTCGGCAGTCTGCAGTTTTTCCTTCCACCCACTCTTTTTTTCGTTTCTTTGCCAATTAAGCAAAGTTTTTCGTGTGCACAGAAAAAAAATTGAGACAGAATGAGCGGCTGCAAAAATTTGCATTAGGCGGCTGTGCGCCAGCGCTCCATAAAGTTGTCAGTCAGCGCAGAAAAAAGTTTGGCATTCAACTAATTATGTAGTTCATTATGTTAGGAATAGAAAGGCAGTTCTTTCAGACCAAAGAAAAAATATTTGCAGGCATTCAAACAAGGCAGCAGGGAAATCTTTCATGAATGCAGAGTTCAACTCTTTATATAAATAAATTCTTTAACTGCTTTTAAAGTGCAAAACCCAAATCTATTTTCGGGGCTTACAAATTCTCAGCATAGCTTTCCCTACCTCTGGAATTTGGCAAGAATTTAATGTCTTTGTTGCGGCCTCTCAAAGCGACAGAGACAGAAACCACAGAGCTGTGCACAATTTTCTTCTAATTGGCTTTTAAATTGCGTATTTATTCATTTTCCATTTGCATATGGTTTTTGGCTCTCTGAGATATAATGATTAATGGCCTGTGTGGTCCCCCCGCAACAACAAAGGGCACATTCATGAGGTTTACACCGAGAAGTGCATTCCAGCGTCATTCCATCATCAATTTGGCGCCGGCTTTGTGCATTTTTCAGCACGGAGACACGGAGACACGAAGACAAACAGGCCAAAGGCACTGCCAGTGCCGTAGAAAATGTTATTGTGCATTAAAGTCAAATCAAAGTGTGTCACAGGCAGAAGGATGCGACGGCTGAGACTCAGATCTGAGACGCAGACTGAGCTCTGAGGCTGCTGCTTGCTGGCTGCTCTCTGCTCTGTCTCTGTCTCTCTGTGTTTGTTTAGGCTAAAAGGCAGTCGACAAAACAAAGTGAAATGTTTTATTTATGGGCGTTTGCTGTGCAGTGCGGGGGCGTGCCGAGTGTCATATGCGTTGTAGGAACAAGACAAACACAATGAGGAGGTGGGCTCCGCTTCTTAGCTGCTGTCTCCGTTGCTGTCCGCTTTGTCCGCTGCTGTCCGTTGCTGTCCGCTTCTGTCAACTGCCTTGCAAATGAACAACTTTAACAAATGCAAGGCCCTGCCTTTGCCTTTGCCTGGAATTGTCACAACTTGAAAGATTTTCGCACAAGTCAAACAGACTGACAAAGTCGACAATGACAGAGACACGCCAGACAGACATATCCTCATATAACGTTCTGGTGGGTATCACAAACACACACAAACACACACACACACACTGAGCACAACTTTCTTATGTTATTTAAAGCACTTTAAGTGCCATATTTCCTGCTGTGCTAGTGCCTTGGCCCCTGCTGTGTGCCTGTGCCCGTGCCCGTGCCCATGCCGGTGCTGCCGTCTGCTTTTATTTATTATGTGGCGCTGCTGTGCTTACTTTTGGCACTCCAGCAGGAAGAATCAAGTAGTTTTTTATGTTTTCCGGCTGAACTGCAATGCCAACAGAGCCAGCGGCGGTGGCGACGGCAGCAGCCCAGCTGCAACTCCCAACTCCAGCGGGAAGCAGCAGTCTTGGACGTGGTCTTCTCCTTCTACGTAGTGTCTGCCTGCCTTTATTCAAAAGTTTAGTCAGCCATTGAGAGCGTCGTCAGTCAAGACTTGCACGGTGCAGCGTTCGGGAGTTCGGGATGTGCTCTGCTGGGCTGGCTGGCTGGCTGGGATATCTCGCCAATGTTTGTTTTATGTTGCAAACTTTTGCCGGGCGACTACCAGGAGGAGGAGTGCCAGGAGGAGTATCAGCAGCAGCATCCGCTGGAACTCGAGTATCAAGCAGGGCAGACAGGGAGCATCAGTGACTCCCTCTCTTCCTGGCACCGCAATTTAATAGATTTTCTATGTAAGCCTCTGTGGTCCACAGATTTGACACTGGCGACCGCACACACACACACACACACAGCTGAAGCTCCTTTTGTGTACCTGTTCCTGTGCCTGTCTGCCTCCGCCTACAGATATTTTGCACATCACAAGGACACAACACAACTTGACGTCGTGTGAACCTCAACAACTTAAAATGTAAATAACTTTTCAAGTGGTTTCACAAAGTTTTTGGCCTGAACTTTCCCTACCCCAGGAGCACCCAGCGGAGCCCCAGCACCCCGCCCCACCTAACTCTGTCTGTCCGCTAGGGCCATGCCCATTTATGTGTGTGTGTTAGTGTGTGTGTATGTGCGTTGGTGTCTGCATCTGTGTGAAGTGCTCTGGCACTCAAGTGTTTCGTTTCAATTTTCGCACGAGTTTTGCAATCCCCCACTCCAGCCCCCCACTCCCAACTCCCACTCTCGAACCCACCCAAAAAACAAATACCAGCCAATGCCTGCAAATTAATTTTGTTTTGATAGACTTTGCCCGAGCCCGAAACAAAAACGAAAGAGAGCGAGCCGAAAAATGGCGAAAAAAAAGGAGAGCGCACACATAGAACACACACACACACACACACACACATAGATAGACACACACTGCGTATGCGTAATGTGGGAACAACATTTGGCCATTTAGCACAAAAATGCGGCAAATCAATTAAAACAGACTCGCTGCTGGCCCCTCCCCCACTTTCCACTTCCCACTTTTTCTGATAAATTCCACAGCAAAGTTCGCCGCTGCAAAAAAAGGAGAGAAAGAGCTGGAAACACGCTGGAAACTCGCTGCTTTGGTGCTTTGGTGCTGCTGCATGCCAAAGCAATACCAATAGACAACAATTTTGTTTGTTAAAAATGCAATTTATATGCACAATGCAATAGCAGAGCAAAAACAAAACCAAAAATGGGTTATCTAGGGGTGGATAATACGACTAAAGGATAGCCAGTAAGAAAGGGATTTTAATTATCTATAAAATGTAAATTTAAATAAACATTTAAATACTTGAAAATAGCTGCAAGAAAAATAGTTAAATAATAAATTAAATGGCTGGCAAAAGGGTGATATTTAATCTATATATTGTTGGTATATAAACTTACTCCAAAATATATTTAAAATCTATATTTGTTTGCCATTTATTGGTGGACTCTAGAAGTCTCTGAGTTAAGGGTCTTTCTGGCCGTTTTTCTTCCATAAATACCTGTAAATATAATATCAGCAAAAACATATAAGTATATAGGAAATATAACCGTTTAAAAGTAGTGAATAATATCTATAAAAATAAGCTAATAAATCCCCAATATAAATTAATATTAAATTATAATCGAATATTTGCTAGACTCTAAAAGACACTGAGCTAAAAGCTGTTTTTTTTTGCATAAATTCCGCTACTCTTTCAGACACATTTAACACACATATACAGCATACCCCATATGCACCGCTGAATACCCTGTACACCAAGGCGCCCACTGACAATGGGCAGGCGGTCAGACAAAAACAAAGTTTGATGCATTTTCACGCACAGCTTCACGGCAATCAACGCTTCATTTTAACTAAATGATTTAGGTGGGGAGGAGGGGTGCTGGTGCTGGTGGGAGATGCATCAGAGCAGAAAGCGGGGATGTGGGAATGTGCTCGGCGCCTAATAACGATATCAAGTGTTGAGTGAACGATCCATTCAGGCTTCTATATGTACATATACCGCTTTAATTGAAAGACAAATTGTTGTGCAGAGAAAATTCCCACCAAAAATAGCTGGAAACTGCCGCGTTATTGTCAAAATTTCTAGCCAAAGCTTTTTCCTTTGATTATAAAATAATGGTGGCAGCAAAACTACTCCAAACGGAGGATACATGGCTGGAATCCACTTAAATAAATTGATGCTTTACTGTGCTATGCCAGGACCCCACCATTCATTACACTTATGCGGCAAGTTGCTCCGGCTACAAGAAAGTAAAGCAAAAGCAAAGGCAAAAGCAAGAGCTGCCACTTGCCAGTGCCACAGGCCATGCCATGGCAGAGAGAGCTTGAGAGTTCTGCCGCCACTTGCGTAAATTGGCAGCATTGTAGTTGAGGGATTAGTGAGGCATTAAACGCCGTTTTTGCACATTACACGCGTGTAAAGCGCAAAGCCCAACCCAAACCCACATCCGCAACACATCCCTCACATGCTGTGTCTCACTTTAAAGAAAAAATACTCACACTGCCTCTCAGCGCTCAGAGAGTTTTGGCCCAAAGCGAAAGTTGTCTTGCCTCTGGCGTGTCTTTCCGCTTGCCAGCTTGCCACTTGGCCCGCGTTTAACACTAAAAGGATTAAGCGGCTTTGTCCTGATGTGAGAATTTGTACGCGGCCCAACACCCAAAAAGACATTGTCTCCTGCTACATGGAATGTGATGCCCGGCTGCCGGTCCGTGCCACTCGTAAATTGCCAAAGCGAAAATCGTTGCACGTAAACCAAATTTATCTCTGGAATTGTCCTCAAAAGGAATGCTTTAAAAAATAGCTAAAGCAGTTTTTAATCATGTTAATGGTCGCGGCACAGGCTACTGCTGGCCCCGAAAATCACTAAACAAGAAGCCAAACAGCAGCCTTTTCTCGCAGCTGAAGTTTGTATGCTCTCAGGTTCGAAGGCAGAACTTTGGCGTTAATCAAGCAGCGAAAGTGTTTTTCCCCCAACAGCTTAAAGTTCACACGCTGAACGGGCTTTAAAAACTTCCTCCGTAATTATGCAGAAAGCTTTCGCTTTTCCTTTTCTGAATGCATTTACATCATCATAAAGTTCTTTCATTTAATTTCTACGGCAAAAAGAAATAAATGAAAATTGTGAGCGGTCACAAAGTGAAAGGCAAGGAACGACAATGAGCAAGAAGGGGGCAAAAAAAAAAATGTGTTGAGCAAATGAGTGAGCAGCCCAAAGGTCGAGCAGAGCACCTTACCGAAACAAGGGGAAAAAAAGGGTAAACTGCTGCAGGTTTGGCTGCTATTTTAGTGACTCTCTGCGGCAGTCAAACAACCCGCTAAAAAGGGAATACAAACTAGAAACCTTTGCCCTTGCCGCAGCCTTTTGTTGCTGCCTGCATGTAGAGGCCTAGGCTTTATGGAAATAAATCTTAAAGCACATCAAAGCCGAGCATCAACATTTAGCGGCTTAGTCCGCAAATCAACAAACATATTCGCGGCTCAACGTGCGGCTAAACAATATTTTAACAAAATTACAGGGGATTTAAAGGTGCGTGCGCCTGGTGACAAATATAATGCGAACGGGGAAATGTATAATGCTTTATCATCACAAAAAAAAAAAAAAACCCGGCGAGAACTCCACTCCACTCCATGTCGATGGTGGGGCAGCCACCACCATCATCGTCAGCAGTTTTGCATGTGTTTTGTGTGTGTTTTGTGTGTGCGGGGAACACGCTCATGTAAACATGTGTAAATTCCCAAAAATGAACAATCATATGGCAGTGTAATACATCATGGCCACCCGCCAAAAATGATTACAAAGCGACGCGGCTCATTTTTCGCAGTTACCTTTTTGGACAGACTGTCTGCCTGGCTGTCTGACTGACTGAGTGGCAAGCGAGTGAGCTGATTGCCTGTGCTTTTGCTTTAGAGATTTTTGCCAGCGGGCAGAGTGCAAAGCGGTGGAGCAGCCACAGAGCTCTGAATAATGCAGCAAGAAATGAATATGGAAAATCTAACTCCAAGTCAGAGACTCAAAGTCAGTGTCTGGGGTAGACCGCATGTAAGTGGAGAAGCTGGAAAATCCTTATGGTGTGTGTCTAGAGCATTTGGTTGTTTAAACCGAAATAAAACTACAATTTGCATGTTTATTGGCTCAATTTGATTGCATAATTCAAACAGAAATAAATATGTATATTTGCGTGGACTGTGATTTTTAATTAAAATATTATAATCTATACACAATAATGTGGTTTACGCAACAATATCTATTGTGGCACGCATTTGGGACTCCCCCCCCAGCCCGGCTTATGATTGTTTAAACAGAAATTAAAATTTGTTGGACATGAACGAAAGGTTTACACACAAAAAATTACTACTCAAAATGCCAGCCAAACCGCACACACACACACACACAGACAGACACAGTCTGATGCAGGCATAAATAATTCATGGCCATTTTATTTGCATGCGAAATGATTTAGAAAAAAAATAAAATCCGCCGAACAAGAAATTCTCAAAACAAACTGAATTAAGTTTGTGCAGTTTTTGTGGTACATCCTTTTTTTGGGCGATTTACTGTGGCTACCACACACACACAAACAGGCACACACACATTCGTTTTATTGTTACTGCTAGACTCGCCTCAGGGCAGGGCAGGACACGGACACGGACACGGCACACGGTTGTGATTCTGGCGCTGCTGACGCTGCTGCTCCTGCGGTTGCCTTGTACCCTGCCACCTCGGCCACAGCGAGCGCCGCACCGCAGACAAACGCGTAGGTGTTGCTCGTGCCCCACCCACCCAGCCGCTGCTGCTGCTCCTGCTCCTGCTACTGATGCTAATGACGAGCCCCTACATTGGCCCCAGCAGCCGCAAAACCCTCTAGAGACCAGCCAGCCAGGACTTGCCTCCTGTTGACTCAGCAGCTTCGTCGTTTTTTTGTGTGTGTCTGCACGGTGCTCTCCACGGCGGCTTAGTTGGCTTCAGGTAGAGCTATAGCTACTGTCCCTAGTAGCTGTTCCTCTTGCCTTGTCCCTGTCCCTGTCCTTGTGCCCTGTCCGTGTGTCTATATTATGAGCTGGATAGAGAGACACAGTCCCTTGGCGTGTCCGTTCGCCGTGTTCGTGTCCTGTGGCCATTTGCGGCTCATAAGGCATAAACTTTCAAGTGGCCAACAGCGCAGCAGCTACGGCTCTTCCTCCTGCTGCTTGCTGCGCCGCTGACATGCTGAAGGACAACTTTTAATTGAGATAAAATGGCAGCCACCAGCCGCTGTCTACACAGCCCATACCCCACTCTTCAGTCTCCACCTCGCTGCTGGCCGGCTTGAAATCAGCATCAGAGTAACTTCTAATTTAGTGGCCGTGAGCGTGGCGAGTCCATGGCCCGGCCAACATGTAAATCAGCGCACTTTTCTAGCACTTTTCAGCATTCGCCGTGTCCTGCTGCTGGCTGCTGGCTGCCCAGCCGGACCACCTGGCTTGTTTGCCATGGCAGAAACTTTTATTGTTGTTCTTGCTGTTTTTGCCATTGTAGTTGTAATTTGTGTTTGTGGCCATAAAGTTGCTCCGCACCACAACAAAAACACCCCCCCCCCCGTGTTGCATAATGTACAAAATATTTACAGTTTGAGTGTTGCAAAAAATCGTTTTGCTGTTTTGTTGCTTGTCACATTAGGCAAAAGTTTTTGCAGTCTCTGATTTAATGATTTTTGACACGACAGACAGCCGGACCAGCTCTTCATTAGTGAGTGCTTCGGTATCGAAATCATGGCAGCATCCAAGATGCCACTGAGCACTAGCACACACCGCAATCCATTTTGTAGCTGTTCGTGCATGGCGTCTGTCTGCAGCTCTGTCACCACAGTGCCAGCCAGCCACCCACACAGCACAGGCACCACCAACGTCATCGGTGTGCACTCTGGACTCTTGTCTCTCTGCCACATGTGCATTGTAATCCAGCAATCCGGTTCTAATTAACCAAATGAATTCACACTTATGGTAAGCAGTGGCACAGACACACACAGAGAGGCAGATGGAGAGCCCAGCTGAGCCTTTAGCAATTATGCATTTGTCTGCAACGAGCCCATTTAATGATGTTCAATGTTTTGGCATTTACAATTTAAAGTTTATGTAAGCTCTGCCCTGTTCCATTTCCATTTGGCTTTAAATTTGTGTTGCCGCAACTTTTCGTTGCCTACTTTTCAGCGCCGGCTCGTCTAAAGGTCAGTGGCGAAAGTTGCAAATTTATTGCACTAATTTTAAGTGCATGCAGGCAGGCAGGCAGGCAGGCAGCATTCGCCTCCTTTTTGGTCATTTATTATCGTATTAAAATTTTAACATCCGCAACGTCCCCGCACCCCCCGACCCACTCTTATTGGCGCAGGCGTCGCGGAAATAACAAATTTCTTGCTCGGAAATTAATATTTTCATTTTATAGAAAAACTTTAGAGAACTCTCTCCCCACCCTCCCTCTTTATACGTGTGTGTGTGTGTCTGCATGTAAGTGTGTGTTTATGTGTGTGTGTGCATGTCCGAGGGTCATTTTGAATGCCGAAAGTCGAGTCTCCGAGAGAGACTCCTCTCTGTTGCCTGGGCTCTGCACATAATTTTTATGAAATCATAATCTTGAGCGAAAATAATGAGAATTCTTGGGAAAGCGTGCCAAGAACTTGCATAAATTTTTGCTGCCCCAGCAACAGCAACAAAAATACACTTGAAAAAATAAACCAAAAAATAAAATAAAATAAAAGCAAAAAGAGAGCCAAAGATTTTGTGCTGCTGCCGCATTGTTTGGGCGAGCAACTAATTGAAGACTTGGAACCCAAAGTGGACTTCTTTCATTTCCATGCCCCATGGAGGTGCAGCAGCAGCACCAATTGAAATCAATGCTCTGGGGCTGAGGGCTCCGGCAAACATTAACTTCCGCTGATATGGCGCTGACTCCCCGTCCACGAATTGCTGGGCCTAAGCCGCGCTGACCTGGATGGACATGGATTTTGGACCTGCAGCAGCAACAAAAAAATAAACCCGGAAACTGCCGAACCAAATTGAATGTGCGAAGTGAGCGAGTCTGAACCGAAAACGAGCTGAGCTCACACGGAGCCCCAGCCATGGTCCAGCCAGGCCGTGCCTCGTGGCGTTTTAAATGTGCCAAAGTGACCAAAAAGGCGCCCGAAGGCGCAGGGCCCGGGCTCTTCTGTGTCATAGATTGCACAGAAATTGCTTCCTTCGCACGTGTTTCATTTAACAGTAAAAATCGAGAGGAGAAGAGAGTGCGAGAGGAGAGTCGGCTGCTGGACTGTGAGGCATTCATTGTGTGCCATTTGACACACAAACGAAACGAATGAATGAAGTACGAAAAAATGGGAAAAAAAGAGAAGAAAAAAAAAGGAAAAAAACAACAAAAACAAGCAACAAAAAAGCAAAAAAAATAAATAAATAAGCAAAAACAGCAACAAAAAAGCAGCAAAAAAAAGAAAGTGGCACAAGCCGCTCAAGAGTAATCATTTATTACAGAAAGGCAAACGAATACAAACGCACTACAAGAGGGGGGAACGAACTATAGCAGGGGGAAATGAACTTCAGGGAGGGGGAGAGCAAACACTCACACCCTTACAGCTGTAGTTTCGGGGGATGGGGAGTCTCCGAATGGATGCCACTACAACTACTGCGGACATGCGTGAGTTTTAAGCCGCTTCTTCATAATGTAGACGCTTTTATGACTCGCACACACGCAGTCCACACACACACGCACACACAGACTGTGCCCAAAAAGGACAACGAAGTGAAGCAGAAGGCAATTATTTTTATTTACTGCCCAGACGCGCAGCGCACTATGGCGCCAGCGTTTTACTCGAATTATTGTTGTTGCCGCCTGCCTCCGCCTGCCCTGTCGCCAACGACGCCACCACATAAGCCGCATCATTGTCAGCTCGAAACGCCCTCGTCTTTCTGCTCCCACCAGTCCACAGTGGTAGAGACTCATTCAGTCCCATTCGCAGGCCCCCCTATCACATGCCCATGCCCGGCCCCCGTTCTGTCCATAAGCAAATTACAGCCGAGAGTTAATTTTTCACTTGCTTAACGAGCGGAAGTTACCATTTTGCACTGATTTGAAAATATGTCGCTGTTTGTGGCATTGGCGTCGCCGCTGGCAACGCTCGCCCCCCACCACCACACACCCACTACCGTTCCCTCTGTCCACCTCTCTCTTTTGCCCTCTCAATCCATGGCGGCTCTCGTGGCTCCTTTAAATATTCGGTAATACGCGCATTCATATGCGTATTTATCTGTATCTGTGTCTCTGTTGGTTGTGTGTGTATTTGCTTATTATACACTAACGGAGGGGTATGACGATTATAAAAGCATTTTGGCAGTGTGGAAAGAGGCAGGGATAAGGATGTATGAGGATAACTATTCCTGTATCTCACCTAAACCTGCTTCAAGCATGCAGCAACATATGTACGAATTTTAAAAGTATTTTCCAGCTACAAATATCGTCTCCCTTTATCCCATAGCTGCCAATGAAATAGTTTAAAGATCTAAAGCAAATCCCTCCTTAGTTTCTGAACATTCTTCCTTGATTTTCCCCAATTTCTTTAGTTTTTTTAGAGCATCTCTGGCTGCGACGACCGCCACCGCGCTGCGACTATCATTTTTGGTTTCAGCTGAGATTGTTTGTCTGCGGCAAATGAATGAATTGCTCTTTGCTTCTATGGCAAATATGCCAATTTGGCTAGTAACCCCCCGAACCCCAAACACTCACCAAAAACAAGGCCTACGCCCTGCCCCCATTCAAGTCATTGACATGTGCCGCTCATATGTGTATGTGTTGGCATGCAGCATGTGTGTGTGTGCGTGTATGTTAGACATGTTCACTGTTCTGTGCTTATGCCGCGATACGCTCATCAAAATAATCAACCAAAGTTGTTATTTTTGTGCTCGTTTTTGCATTTTTTTTGTTGCCACTTTTGTTTAAAAATAAAAACAATTTTCGTCTACAATTTGCTGGAATTTTTATGTGCATATAAAAATGAAGTGTCTGCCTAAAAAGGCAATGCAACGTATTTTTGGTGTACAAATAATAGTTCGGACTGAGGGTATGATGGGCAGGGCTGGCAGCAACATGTATAGTGAAGAGGGGAAAAGCTACGGAGATGCTGAGGAGATGCTGAGGAGAGGCCTTTGGGGGATTGTAGAGAGATCATAGAAGGTTCTTAGATAATAATTATTTATAATTGAAAACACTTTAAAACTTTTTTAAAACAAATTTTTTTAAAATAAATCAAATTCGTTGGAGAAGTTTTTTCTGAATTTAATCAGAGATCAGCGTGTAGAAATATTGACACTCACCTACAAAGATTTAAAAAGAAAAGAATTGAGAGATCACTCAGAGCTCATAGAAGGTTTTTAGGAGAGTGATGTTTATTCTTTAAAACTGTTTTAAGTCTGAAAAATTGTATGACAAATTTGTAAAGAAAAAATTCAGCTCTTTGGTAACAGTTTGTATGTGTCTTTAAATCAGCGATCAGAGTGTACAAATGACACAAACCTACATTGAACGAAATAGAGAAACATTTTGGAACCACAGAGTGATCATAGACAGTTCCTTTGGAAGTAAATTTATGCGCTAAAATTGTTTGAAAACTTCGCAAATTTTGTGACAAATATTTCATTAAAAAAACAACAATTCTTTGGCCCCAATTTTTGGTGTGTCATTCAATGAGAGATCAAAGGACGACCAATGCTCATATGAAAAATCCCAAAATACACCCAAAAATTATCCCAATCCACACACACATCGAGGGTACCATTAAGTGCCATCTAACCATACATCCATACATGCCTTTTCGTTTTAGTTTGTTGTGTAATGTTCAGGCAGTCGGCAGGCAGTAACAACAATGTGCATGGCCAATTTAACTTAATTTATGTTTTACATTTGGGGAATTTGCAGGAAATACTCAGGACATATCTCTAGGCCTGCTCATAGCACTAAATGTCCTGCCAGGACATCCTCAGCTCTGACTCTCTCTCTCACTCTTGACTTTTCATTTTCGGTCTTGCAACAACACAAAAGCCCATCATTTAGGTCTATTGTTGCCAAATGTTGGGTCTTATTGTTTCGACCTTACAATTAAGTTATGGATTTTTCACCATACACCAGGAGGAATTTCACATATATTAAAGTCAGAGACAGAAGCCACACGTGCAGATAAATTCATTATGTGGTTTTAAAACTTAAATGCAACAATCAATTGTTGCATCGCCTGCACAGGGGACAGGGATATGGACATGGACATGGACACGAACATGGACTTGGACTTGGGGACTCGTACTCGGACATGGCCCTGGCCCGTTCTGTTAATTTACGCACACAGCAGGCGACAGAGCGTTTGCATATCAATGTGGGTGTAATACCCATACAAATGTACAGCGTGGAGCCCCCTGGGGGGAGAGTGTATCTTTTGGGTTACCCAAGCAATACCTCGACTCCGACTCAATGCTGGCAGCAGGAGCTGGGCTCCTAGGCTGATTTATGTGCTCTACGTGTGCAGCTGTGATCGAATTTCCAATCATGTTTACACACACACACACCCACAGCCATAGAGGAGGGAGATTGAGGGACTACAGCGACGATAGACACGCCGCCAGCGAACGTTGTTGTTATCTCCCTGTTGCTGTGATAATAGCAATGACAACAATACAAATGAACACGAAAATGCAATGCATCGAGCAGGTGTGTACAGTACAGCACATGACTTCATTTTCTTCACTTACAACGAGGAAATTCCCTTGTGGAACCTCAGCCGTTAGCCCTCGGCTCTCAGCTCATTTACCAACTGTTTTCCCTGCTGCTCCTATTTATGTGTTCTTTGGCAAATTGTGCGTGCTCCACCTCTACAGTTTTCCCTCTCTCGCTCTCTCTGTGAAAATTGAAATTGAAAACCAGCCGGAGCAAAAGTTTTCACTTTTCTCATTTACAAAACTCCTTTCTAAACGCTTTTTGCTTGGCCAACAAATTGAAAATTAAGCAAGTTCTTGCCGTGGCGCTCACGATTTGAATTTTGGCCCCTTGTTTTATTGCTTTGTCTTTTGCTGTGTGGAGGGAAAGGGAAAGGTCGGCGCTTGGTTGCTAAGAGCTCTGTGTAGACCCTCGGCGGACCTTTTAATGTCACTTGCAATTTTCGTCTGGGCTTTTTATCTGGCAGTCGGTTGCCACTGTTGCCACTGGGGGCGCGACTAAATGGATTGCAACTGCCTGGGGAACGAACATACAAAGGGGAACTCTGTCTCGTGCTGTGCTAAAGCAATTAAAGGGAGCATTTTGTAGCCCTGAAGTGCCTATGGTTAATGGCGCTCTCGGATTAACAAAGCGTATCCAAACTTCGTCGAAGACTGACAGCAACTTTTGCGTTACATTTCGAAACATTTTTGCCCTTTGTTGTGCGTCGCTTGTTGTTCCTTTTTTTGGCTTCTTTGCTGAGAAATGTTAAATGTTTTCACGGCAGTTAATTTCTGGCTGGCCCCCAAACGAAGCGTTAAATGTCCCTGGCGGATACAGCCCCCCTACCCCGCCCTTGCACAGGTGTGAAAGTGTTGAAAGTCTGAGGCAAAATTATGTTAATTATAAAATGCATGCGGCAGGCGGCCTCTCATTTCGGTTGCGGACAAATTGAAAGTTATTTTTGTGTGTCTGTGTGTGTGTGTGTGTGTGGCATTTCAATTAGCATGCCGCATAAATTTTTATTTAGCAAATCAGTGGCAAGCAGCAGCAGCAGTGGAGACACTTCAAAGACACGCTAAACCCCTGGGGGGCATGGAGAGTCCCGGAATCCCTCGTGGCAATGTGTTCCCCACGTTGTCTACATTTCTATTCTATTTCTATTTCAACCTTTTTTTGTGTGCTCCTCTCCGGAAAATCCTTTGACGCGCCAGTAAGGCAACCGAAAAAAATTAAATAAAAGAAAGGGAGACTCCGGCTCGTGCCTGTTTTTCTCTATACAAAATGAAATTAGTGTCAAAATGTTTTTGCACTGGTTGTGACTGAGTTTTCATGCTGTTTTACACCGGCGCCGGCGACAGGGACGAGCATCAGGAGCGACGACGAGCGACGAGGGAGCAGCGCATCAGCATCAGCATCAGTGTGCCACGCCCCAAAGCGTTTAGCGCGCGCCTTCAGAAACGAGAAAGCGAATGAGCGATAAAATGTGCACGGAAAAAAAGCTTACAGCAACAAAAACAACACAAAGCAATTCAAAAACCAAACAAAGTGGAGAAGAAAACAAGGCAGAGAGGATAAGTCCTTAAGCGTATAGAAAATGTCCATACCCTGGCATAAAAATAAAACCAAATATCGCAGAGAATTCCGCTTGCTGCCCATCACCTTGCCTGACCTCTTATACCCTCTGTTTGGGGTAAAGACAAACATCAACACGGGCCCAAAACGGTGCTATTTCATTCAATGTTATTTGCAGCTTTAAGCCAAAATAAAAGCTGACACCAGAGCACGACGGATGGATGGATGCAAAGAGACACCGCCATGTCCGGGGGGGGTTCGAGTTAGGGTTTTTGGAGCCGTGCAAAGTGAAATGAAATTTTTTGTGACATGCTTCAAATGCTTGTGTCACCCATCGTCTATCCCGAACGGGCTAACGGGCAACGGGCTGAGGCCTGCTTTATATATTGTTTTGCACCTGTTTTTACTAGCTTTGTTTCGCACTAGTTTTACACCAGTTTTCCTCATTCCTTTTGCCCTTGATTTACACTACTTTTACGCCCGTTTTGCACACTCCCTTTCCCAAGGTTTTACACTCCTTTTCCCCTTGTTTTACACTCCTTTCCCCCTTGGTTTACACTCCTTTTCCTTTACTTACAGCTTTTTCAACACTCCTTTTCCCTCGTGTGTTTGTCCACACTGGTTTACCCCTACATTTGAGCTTTCCTTTAGCCTGTTGCTGACTGCTGTGTCCGGCCAAATATAATGCTTCAATTATGAACTGGAAACCAAAAGCAATCCCAGCCAGCTGGTAGCTCGCTCGATGACTCCATTTACATTATGCAAATTCTCCCTCTCTCTCGCTCTCTGTGCACTGAGTGCAGTTTATGGCCACAGTTTGATGTGGCACAAATAAACATTAGATATTAACCGCACTATAAATATGCTCCGTCTGCCCCCTGCCCTGCGGTTATCTAAGCCAAAAATTGCATCATAAACTTCACCGCACATGGCTTAAAGTTATGGCTGGCGCTGTAAAAAAAATATGAAATGACAATTTAAGATTTTTTTATTATTTTTAATACCTTCCCAAGCACGTGACTTGCTAAACTCTAACCAAAAAAAATTAAAGAAAATTTTAAGAAAATGTAAGCAAATGTTTCCAAAGTTTATGGCAGCAAGGCCATCGGCTGGGAAGTATTTCCCAGGACAGTGGATGCCACAAATTGCATTGGGCAATCAAAGTTGCCTTGAAGAGAGTATCTGCCTGATCGGGGGGCAGGGCAGGACTGGGCTTTGCTCGATATTCAAGCAGTTGCACGTCGGCAGCTCAATTCGTTTTTCGTTTCGTTACGCTTTTTATATTTTTGTTTTGTTTTCTTGGTTGCTGTTTTTTTTTACAAGTAAATAAATATATGCAAATCACGTTGAAATTCTATTTTTTGCTCCTCTTTTTGTTGCTGTTGTTTCTTGTTGCCTGGCCATCGATTTTAGGTGGCATGTCGCACTCGAAGCAATTTCGGCGGGTGATTTGTTTTTTTTGTGTGTGTTGGTCGGCGGCTGAAAGTGCTTGAAATGTGCCAGAAAAGCGACACCGCCTGATGGTGCAACTGGTTGCACATAGACACAAAAAATGGCAATTGAGAGAAAGTGAGCGAAGAGTGAGTGCAGGGCAAAGCGCTGCAAAGTATGCTACAAACATTCGTAATCATCAAAAGACAATTACAATAAAATGCAATGCACTTTCGCTCGTAATGTATGTGAGAGTCTGTGTGTTTGTGTCTGTTTCTTCTCCCTTCTTTTGACGCTTGATTTTTATTCGCCCTTTTCTTCATTTGTTACATAATATCAATAACTCACGCGCAGCTGCCGGGACACATGTAATAATTCAATCGTGCGGACAACCATTAAGCAAGATTGATGATCACTTTAAAGCTAACAGAGAAATGGTAGAATCAAACCCCAGACCAGACCCCTTGGCGCCTTTAAACTTTTCCTTTCGATTTTATGAAAAATGAACTTGAATGAATGCTGAGCGAAACAATTAAAAATCCCCAAAAAACCCAGAGATAAACCCCAGCAATGCTATCTTTTATTTTTCCTTCTTTTTTTTTGTGTTTGTTGATATATTTATGAGCCACACTCGTACACGCTCGTCAATGCGATAAGGAATGCTGCCGACTGGCATGATTGATGAACTGTTTTGGTTGGATTTTCTGCCCTGGCATGTCATTCATTGTTGAGATATCTCTGCCCTCCCCTGGTACTGTGCTTGAGCCTCCTTACATTTTACGACAACCGCAGATTAGCTGAGATTGCCGCCACCGACAGACAAAGACAGGCAACAAATTCCGCAGCTGTTAAAAAGCTGACATCGTCACCTTTGGCTCTCCTTCGGCCGCATAAATATCTACCGTCTGACATTCCACGGCGGCACAAGGCAGGTGGCACGGCAGTCAACAGGCGGCTAGCGGCAGTCAGGAGACAACAGACAAAACGTCAAAGTGGCAACTGTTTGGGCTGCTAAATTGAAATATCCTCCTGGTCTTGGCATTGTTGTGGCAGGCCCAAGCCCAGTCCCAAGTCCCCTGTCTGCCAGATTCATAATGAAAGGTGTAACAATGCCGTGGCAAAGTAGCTAATAAAAGCCAAAGCCAGCCCCAAAAACCCACTCCAGCACTCCATTCTTTGCCCCCCAATGAAGCATCGCAAACACAAGTCTGAGCGAACAATTGGCTGGACGGCAGGCCGGCTCTCGGCAGGCGTCTCCTTGTTTATTGTCATCATAATTATAAAAGGGTTTTTATGGCCCAACCCACGCCACGCCAAAAAAGGTATAAATGTGCCAGGATTCCCTTTTTTTTCTCTTCTGCTGTCATCATCCACATCGGTGGAGCTGTGAGCTGTGAGCTGTGTGACCTTGGGCAAAGGATTAAAAAGGTATTATCTTAATATGTTGACAAGATTCTGTGTTAAAAAAAGGCAGATAAAAATGTATACCTCTGTGTGAGGCTTTTGTTTCCGAATAACAAACATAAACCGGGGCGAAAAGTGTATTGTTGAAACAAGACATTTAGCTGATTGCCACACGATTAGGTAGGACAATCAGCTCCCACACAATCCCAATGATTTTTTTGGTTTTTAAATGCTTAAATTTCATTTAAGACTTACAGGGAAAAATGGTTAAAAATAAAGGTAAAACATGCCCAAATAATTCATTTTAAAATGATGAAAAAATATTGACATGGCCAACAAAATGCACATTAAATCATTATGCCTTTCGCTCGCTCTCTCCCTCTGCTTTTCCCTGTCTCTTTGCAGGCAAATAAGTGGCTTAATAAAGCCATAAACTACACAGAGATGAACATGCACTGATAACAGATAACTTTATCTGTGTTTCTGTGTCTGTGTGTGTGCGAAGCTTTTTCCATTTAAACATTTTTCTGCTTTTGCTATTTGCCATTGTGTGTGTCTGTTCGGGGGAGACCGTAAAGCCAGCGATGCACATGATTGACAACGCACTGAGCCAGTTACCGAGTCACTCACTCAGACAAAGACATTTAAAATATTTGAGTCATTCAAGCAAGTACGAGACAAACCGACACATACACACTCATACATTCATGGAGTGTCAGACAGACAGACAGACAGACTGTCTGCCTGGCTGGTAGAATTGCTAAACAGTCCCCAGGAATTGAAATAAATGTGTGGGAAGCACGACAGCAAAAAGGCAAGTGAAGCTATCAATGCAACGACAGAGCTCCAGCTGTAGATGCAGCCACAAAAAAATACACACATAAAGATATAGATACAGCTACACAGAGAGAGAGAGAGAGAGTTCGAGCTAGAGATAGAGATACAGATGGCCACAGTTTAGCTGGCGCCATGCAGGCAGACGACGACTGCAAATCGCTAAATTTTTGTGCATCATTTTCTTAGTTTTTTTCTTTTTCTGTTGCTGCATGCTAAAGATTTTCAATTAAAACTACTTTGGCAATCAGCATATGTGAGGCATGTCTCTGTGTATCTCTCTCTCTCTCTCTCTCTGTATAGTTGCAACACTTGCAAGTGTAATTATGAACTTTAATCGAAAAACTTTTCACAAGCCATTGCTCATTCGTATGCAGCAGCAGCACAACCCACAGACAGACAGACACTCCGACAGTCAGTCAAACACTCAGTCGTTACATCAGTTGGTTAGGCCCCTCAGACAGCTGTCTGTCAAGGGCAACAACGTTGTGGCCGGGCGTAAATCCCACAGCAAATCGTTTACTGCACAAACAAATTGAAAGCGCATTTCCACAGCCACAAAATGCATTTGAGCTGCGAAAACTTATACAAACTTTAAGTGGCGAATTTTGGAGCATTTTTCTCACTATTCTTGAGCATCTATGAAGGCTCTTTGATGCGCTTTGAGCCCCTTTTAGGCTTTGGCTGGTCAGCGCAAATAAATACAGAGCAACAGAGAAAAAAGGGGTAAAAAAACCATTAAAAAAGTACAAAAAATAGCCCGAAAAAATGTTGAAAAAATTTCAATTCGTAGAGGAACAGACACACACATCTGCAATTGCCGTTCCTTGGGTGTGTCTCTCCCCGTGCCTCTGCCCCTGTCTGCCTGTGAAAATTGCATTGAAAATCGCGGGCGCGTAACAAATAAAATTCCGCAATTTCGTTGCCATTGATGCCTAACGCCCCTGCAAACGGTTGGAAGCAATATACGAGGCACAAAGCAGCACATGGCCAGCACATGGGAACAACAAAACTAGAGCCGGGGTCAAAAAACTGTGCTAAAAGCAGCAGAAAAGGCTGCAGCTTGGTCAGTTTCTTTATTCTCTGTTTGATTGTCAATCAAGCGGTACATAAATATAGCCACACACACACACACACACACACCTGTCGCCGCTGGGGCTGAACTTTAGCATCGCCCGAAGAGCCATCAAAAAGTTTGGCAACAGCAACAACTGCGGCTTATGGCGATGCACTGCACTGTACTGTCGACTTGCCACATGCTAGAACACCTCCTGCTGGTGCTCAGAGCCTCAAGCTTCGAGCTTTTATCTGCATTTTATTTCGTTAATAAATTGAAACTTGCTTCAAATTTTTAACAGTTTTTGGCAAGTGCCGAAAGCTGTCACCAATGGCTGTGCTTTGATTTTTCAAGTCTTTTTGCTGTCCGTAATAGGCCTCTTCAGTTCATTATGACCGTGTGTGGCGCGTATGACCCTTGAGGCAAAGAGTGCGTTTAACGCACACAAAGGCGGAGGAGAGCCAGCCTGTGGTTTATCGACAGGGAGGGAGGGAGAAAGAGAGACGGCTACGTGCTACCTTGGCTTAATTACATTCTGTCGTGCAATTAAATCCTCAATAATTGTTTTGTTGCCCGCTTTAATCGCAGTTATTCAAACGGCCACAGACAGCGAGTCCCACTCCAGTCCGGCTCCAGCCATTCAACCATTCAGCTTCAGCTTCAGCCTCAGCCCCCTGCCCCACGCAACCCAACCTTGGCCATCATCATTTACGCTTTTCAGCTGTGCCAAAGGTGCGCGCCCAGAGTCTCCCCCAGCTCCGTTGGAATTTGGTCTTCGGAGCAGCGCTGCTGCTCCCTGTGCCCTTCCTTCCTGTGCCGTGTCCTTGTCCGTGTTGGATTGTTGTCTGTCCCTCTGCTCCGTCTGCTTTATTTATGGTAGCGTAATAATGATCAAACATTTGTCTTCTTTCTGGCTCATTGTCTGGGCCTGCACACCGCCAGTACTCCCCATTCCATTCCATCGCTCTTCCTGTTGTTGTGTTCTCCATTTTTTTGTAGCGTTGGATGATCCACGGCTCGTACCTTTAAGGTTTGATTAAAACTTAATTACATTGCCCTCGAGCGAGCAGACGGTAATTTAAACAGCGCTTGTGAAAGATAATAAGCTTGTGGCTTAAAGTCATTTCGGTTGGATCTCGCAGCGAAAGGGATACGAGGACATGCCTGGGCAGGTGCCTGACACATGTGTTCGTGTTCACACGATGTCTGCAGGAGGAGTCTGCAGTGTCTCCTCTCTGCTAGATGTTGGAGGAAAATTGCTCTTAGGGTGGAGTACAGCTCCCTGGCACACCCCTGGATCCTTCCTGTTTTCTCCTCTGGCATTGTGAAATCAATAAACCAAAGTCAGAGCCAACAGCTTAGCAAAGCACCAACAGACGTCAACGACAACGATGATGATGATGATGCAGATGATGATGAGCATAATGCCGATGTGCATGACGATGCTGCTGCTGCTGCTGCTGCATTCTGATGAGCTTGCCACTGCAGGGTACATGACACCGATATGTATATGTCTCTCCTCTGGTACATAAGAATGCCCCCCATGCGTTGCCTGTGGTTTGTGGCATATAAAAACAATAGAGAGAAGTATCTGTGCTGCGGCTAAGGGGCTAAAGGATTGATGAAGCCGATGGGCTGTCCGCCCTGCTGCTGGCTGACAAGTCAATCAATAATTTTTAATGATCCACTCTGACGCAGTGCGTCACAAGAAATTACAAGAAATTTAAGGGTGAACATTTCAGCAGATGGAAGTGCAAACCACAAAAAAAAGACTCTTCGTATAATTAGCATATTTTTGGCCACTGATTTGATGGCAGCAAAAGTGCAGGCAGCGGCCATTCCTGAAGCTTCCTTCCAGCTCCCTCTTTTTGCTGCCTTCTCGCTTGCCGTGTAAGTCACTTCATCTACAGCATGTATCTGAAAACTTTTGCAATAGCATTTAGAAAAATACAACGCAACGCACAAACTTTTCGCCAGCTTAAGATCTTTCCATGGCCCCACGGCCATTCCTCCCCACTGCCATTTGGCCAGCATTGAGGGCGGCGTCTGTCTGTCTAGCCAACCGCATGGTACAACAATTTCTGCCCATTCCTATCGTAAGAAATTTGCAAACAGTCAAGGCAATTAAAACTGTCAGATGAAAATGGGAAAACGAGTGGGGGAAACGGTGGGGTAACGGTGGGAAAGCGCTGGGGCTGGGGTGTGGCATTGGTGCTGTGGCGGCGTTGCATGCTGCTTCTGCTGCTGCTGATAACTTTTGTCTTGTGCGCACGGCCATGGCACATGGCCAGAGGAGCAGGCCAGACCAGGCCAAAAGCAGCGGGCCACGGCCAACATTCTGACCACTAAAGCTGTCCGCCAGTCGCTGGGCTGTCCGCCTGTCCGGCTGTCCGCCCGTTGCCACTCCGCCACTCAACAGTCAACAGAGTCAGCTGGTGCCACAGTTACAGGCGGGGTGTGGGGTGTGCGGGGCGCAAAAACTTTTTGGCCCACATTAGTTGGGATTTGTGTTTGAGCTGCGAATATTGTGCTCTCTACGGTCACATCGGCCACTGCTCATCTTCACTCTCTTCCCTCCCTCTCTCCACCGTTTTGTTGTATTTTTCGGGCACACAAACAAAAGCAAAAGCAAAAGCAAAAAGCGACGACAACTGCTATGGCTATGGCAAGGGCAAACAACAAGGATGGCACAAATTAAGTGCACACTTCCTTTGCATATTTAAATGCCCCTATATACTTCCGCTTTGAGTGTGCCACACACACACACACACAACAGTTGTGTCTCTCATTTTTTTCGACCATTTGTTTGCATGTCGAACATGGCCACACCATGAGGCAACAGAGAGGAAAGGGAAGAGCGTTCTGCCCCATTCTTGTTTGATTTCTAATGGCAGTTTTTTCAAGCATATAAACTTCGATCAAATTAAATTCGGTTGCTAACTAACAGCAGCTGGGAGCCACACTGAGCAGGCGATGGATGAATGTCTGGCCAGAGTGCCAGACTGGCCTTTGGGTAGATTTCATAAATATTTATTAAGCTGCGGCCGTAGCAAAGTGTCTGAATGTGTGGCCGAAATATGACTAGAGGCTATTTATTGGTAAGTAATATCTGTGGCCAAATGCTGGCACACTTCTTTGCATAATATGGTTAAAGAGAGAGATGCGAAAATTCGATTAAATCCGCACTCAAACAGGTGTAGATACAGTCGCTAGCAACTGGAAGCCTAACAAGGATAAAAGGACTATAAATCCGCTGACTGTGCCACAGTTCAGAGCCAGGCTCAGACGCAATCGAAAGGCAAAAGCATACACTCCATGCCTCCCTCTGTGTGTGCCTCATGTGCACTCTCATAAAAACAGAAATACGGCAGAGAAAGTTGGCAGTTTGTGTGGCTGCCTAGGCTCCTGCCTCCTGCTACCTGCCTCTTACCTTGTGGTTACTCAATAGCTGGAAAATTGAAATTGAAAATCTATTAGGTATTATCCCCAACCCCAGCCATCCCCCCCTAGTTGCCTAGTTTCCCTGGCTTAGCAGCTGCCAGTTTTTGCCTTTTGCGCAATGTCAAGTTCAGACAAGAGCCGAGCGAGGCACAATTTTAATGAAACTGTTAAGCCGGCACAACTAAAGGATACTTTTGCCAGTTCAAATATGTTTTTTCTAAGCACAAAACTAATCAGAACATTGTGGAGTAGTAGTTGGAGGCTTACAGCTCGCTGGCTGCACTTTAATTACTCTCAACGAGCCCCGCACTTGACCATAAAATTAACATAATAATTGGCCAGCTAGCCAGGCTGAACAGAGGCTGAAGAGCCGTCTCTTTGTTGGAGCACTTTGGCAAGCCGACAGGCAACGCGTGACTTGGCAGACATTTTCGGTGACGGCAAGAAAGCATCTCCGTGGGGCTCTGCAGGACTGATGTTTTCAACTGCTTTTAATTACAACGTTGACATGTCTAAGCTGCTTTCGATACAAGCCGAGCCGAGCGGAGCGGGCCTAATAGGATTAGGAGCGTGACGCTGCCGCCGTCAAGAGCCACCAAGGCAGAAATCAAGCATGTGCTCAGGCGATTTATGGCCAAGGCGTAGCTGCTGAAAAGTGTTAAGTGGGCCGCCAAAAGCAGCGAAAAGTGTATTTAAAAATAAAAACTCAACGATTGAGAAATCTAAACGCCCACCACATGGCGTGGCTTGGCTTGGCGTGGCGCGGCTTGGCGGCATGCATACTTATGCAGGCGACTGTACTTAATGGCCACTATGAGCGTGCACAGAAAAAGGCGTAAATTTTGCTAATGGCCTGAAAATTGGGCAATTTTATAGCCTCATGAATAAAAGATTTTCATTTTGCTTCAATTACAGTCAAACGCAGAGAGTGTAGAGGAAGGAGAAAGGCCATAGACCGAGCCAATGCCAAAGCCTGAGCAGCTCCAGTGCCAGTCATGGATGAAGTCAAGATAGCAGCCACACACACATGGCCCCCACACACAAGCACTCTACACACACACACACATGCGACAAGTTGGAGGCCACAATCTTGGATTTATACAGCTTCGAGTGGCGAGAGACTGGTGGGCCTTGCGCTGCTTCAAGTTTCAACACACTCAAGTTGGCTATTTAAAAATTAAAATTATATAAATTTATAATGTGAGTGCCACACACACTCACACACACAGGCCAGACCAAGTTATTAGCTAGCTTGATGGCGTTTTTGCAGGTGCCTTCTGCTAATCGACCGCCTGCCATTCGCGTTGATTACCCCACACAAAAAAAAAAGCAAAAACCTTCCACTTGAGCGCATATTTTTTTCTGATTAATTCTACACCCGATACAAAATGCTCGCTATAAATATTTAATGCCACACGAAGAGGGGCCAAGTTGTTACCCCAAAAAAATATATGGCAAAGGACATACGAGAAATACAAAACGAAGCCATGGAGTAGCCATTGTGAAACCGCAAACAAAGTGAATTTCAATTTTGTTGCGGCCACAGAGACGTGTCAGTTTGGACACGTGAATGATGAATTATATTTGGTGGTCAATTTGGGCGATACATATTCCAGTGCCAGAGCAATAAAAATATATAAAAGTATCAACAAATAATCCGCAAACCATTGACAAGCAACGAAGTGGAGAGAATGCTCTTGAAAGCAGGGAGAGCCTGCTCCCCCGGCAAACTGTTTTTGGGCGCTCTTTAAACCATTTTGATGACAGGATTATGCTAGGGAAATACAAATTCTAAAGTAATTCTAGTTAGAGCTACAGAAGAGAGCTTTAAATGGTGGAATTTTTGTGGAAAGTGTGGGCAAAAATTCGAACTGATCGAAGGCGAAAATAAATATTAAATTCACAGGCAAAGTAGGCTCTAAAGAAACTTATTTTTGGGTCTACATTTTCCTTATAAATTCTGCACTTTTGCACCTCAACTGGCGACTGTTCCCTCAGCATCTCCAAGCATTTTTTTCCAGTACCCATCCCCACTCTCTCAAACATCGATGGGCCGCTTGGCTATATCCAATTTCCAATTGTGATCGCAGTCATAATGCCCGTAAAGTGATTTCCTTTTAAGCTTCGCTTCTCATCAATTCAATTTCAATGCCAAAATGTTTGTTGCCAGCACATTGACTGGGCGACTTTCACCGTTTCAGTGGGAGGCAGTCAGCAAAGGGGGGAAAGCTGTGAGCTGACTGGTGCCAGTGCTTAATTGAAAAACGTAATTAACTTGAATTTTCTGCTTTTGGCGTTTATTGCCGCTCATTTGCAACGGGTTGTGGGAGGGGGTGTGGTTTAGGGCACTGCAACGGCACTGCAACTGCAGTCTGCGTATTTATTTGCAGTGCAACGACCGACACGTACATGGGTTCGAGATTGGGAATTGTGTTTTGGGTTTTTGTGTGTGTGTTTTTCGGGGTGGTGCCACTAGCTGTGCCACTGCCAATTTTGATGCTCAAAATGATGATGATGATGACCGCAATACTGGCAAACAAAAATGAAATCAGTGAGCTGCAATTGCGTGTGAAATATGCAGACAGCAGGCTTTAATTGAGCAAAGGCTTGAAGCCGAAAAATCTCTCAATGTTAGCTGATAAAAGGAGTGGAGTCGCTGCTGCCCTTCTTGTAGCTTAAATGTCGCCTGGAATCCATAGTTTGCTCCCCTTTCCACCTCTGCAGCTAATTATGTGAGTGAAAGCCAGCTGCTAGCTGACTGGTTGGCTACCTGAAACACGGAGTAATTAGTAATTTAAAATGCGGCACGTGCATTGAATAGCTCTTCCCCTCTCTCTGCCCTCGAGGTAACGTTGATTGAACGCTTAAGCTACGCCGCTTGTGTAAGGCAAACACGTTTAATTTAATTGTTGATATGGCTACGACGCTACAAATGAATCGCAGCCACGAACTCGCCCAGTGTTTCACCTCCCATCCTTGCCGCATGTCCTTACATTTGTCAGCTAAGAAAATCCAAGTTGGCATTGGCCTGCTGTGCGCTGTGGCAGTGCCACATGCTGCGTCAAAATAAGCAAACATGACGGCAAGGGGACACACACACACACACACACACACACACACACAGAGACAACAAACAGTCAACTGTTTGGCTCCCCCCAAAGTTGCTGACTTTACAAGGAGAGCAAAAGCAGCAGGAGCTGAGGCAGGAGCAGCTTTAGCTGGAGATGAGTACAAAATAATCAAGAGCAAGTAATCTGGGATAATTAACTAAATAAGCAAGCGAGGTCGAAAATTTGTTGCTTGTAAAATGACAAAGAGTCCTGCTGAGCGAACATCTCCCTCCCACCACATTTGTGGGGAATATTTTAGTTGGAAAAACAAAATAACTTTAAGCCGGAGTTTGTCTGTTTTTGCAGCACTCGAATTTAAAATGCAAACTAATTCGCTCATCTAATTGTCTAACGATTAAATTGCGTATCGATTATCATTTTAAATCGATTTAATGCCCCAAAATCTATCAAATTGATTCTAAAAACATTACTTATGGCGCCAGCCGGCCGGGTGTGAGCCGCAAAATGATTTCAATTAGCCGCACTAAATAAACTATAAAGCATTTTTATTAAGCTCTCTGCTAAATTTGGTTAAATATTTTTATGACACATAAAATTAAAATTTAATTAACTCGCACACTTTGTGCAACAGAGAGAGAGAGGGAGAGCTTGTGGCAGTTGGGCATCATTTTTCACAAAAGTGTAATTAAATCGGATGCTGAGCAGCAGCAGCAGCAGCAGCAGGAAAAAAATTTCAAAATAAAATATGGCAACCGGAAATCATTTAAATATTCATTGTGGCCATGTACATGTAATAACAGCAAAATCAACTGATGGATGAGCTAACAATAATGAAGTGCAAACAGGCGACACGTGCCACCAATTGAAGTGGCGCCACAGCAGCATGCGGCTGGCAGTAGCAACATTTAATTTCCATGTCGGCAGCCTCTCATCCCCATCCTCGTTCTGATCATTGAATTGATTGAAAATATTTGAACCGGACTTTCGGCTAATAAGAAGGCAATTATTTTTTGTTCCCCTAATTTGTTTTTTCCAGAAACAATCTCAAGCCGGAAAATCAGCTTAAAATGTAGCGCCCCCTGTCCCACTCCCCCTGTAAATTTGTTGCGCTGAAAAATGCGTAGCAAAATAAACAAGCAAAAAGTTGATAAAGCAAAGTGGCCCCGAAAAACCCAAAACGGGTTAGACAATGGAGATTTTTTGGAGTGCCAGGCCTAGCAGAAATCTGAGCGCGCTGCAGCCAATGGGAAAAGTATTTATTGCAATTTATATGATTAAAAAAATGTCAAAGATTGAAGGAATTTACAGATTTTATACAAAAAGAATCGGAATATTCCCCAGGGTTATCCTCGTTCTGGACTCTCTCTCTCTTTAGCTAAAGGGTAGCGCCCTGAAAGTCAGTAAAGCCAAAGGGCCAGTGGGCCTTGGCCTGTTGTTATTTTTATGCTACTTCTCGCTTGGCTTGGACCTGGACCTGGACCCGGGACCTTTGCCGACAGGCAATTTTCTGCTTAATAAAAATTAAAAAGGGTTATGCGCGAGAGGCAAAAAGTTTTTCATTAAGCTGCCAACGATGATGCTGATGATGACGGAGGCGGTCGACAAGATGGCAGAAAAGAAAACCCAACAGCAGGAGGATGAGTAGGAGAGTAGGGGGTAGGCCTGGGATGGCCGCAAATTTGATAATGAAGATAAATGTTTATCGCTTTGTGTGTAGCATAGGGCGTGGGGCGTCGGGCGTGGCACGATGCCAAAAACTTGGATAATGCCAATTCGCATGCTGATTATATGCCAATAAAAATCGATGAAAAGCAACAAGCAGCAAGCCCATTGACTGCCAAAAAGCTGTTTGTGTGATAAACAAATGAATGAACAGAAAAACGCAATGAATTAAATTGATAGGGGGCACTGATAGGGGGATTCAGGATTGCAATTCGAGCAGAACACAGAATAATTGCAGCTAAATGTGGCACACAGAGAGAGTCGCTGAGCCGCAATTGGTTGGCTGTGTGTCATTAGCGAAATATATATCCACATTTTGGCACTAATTAAATTTCATTTGAGTTTTTCCATTCGGTTGCGGCCGGTTGCACATTTGCATTTCATTGCATTTTTGTCAAATTTTAATTGTTTTTACGAAATTAATTTACAATGGCACAGCACAGCAGACATTCTATGGATTCTACATATGTACATTTATCTATGGATATGGGTCTCGCTCTATTCAGTATTCGCCACCCAGGAGTGCTGACCGAGTGAGGGATTAGTTTGTGTCAGTGGGTCGTCAGCCATCGGTCAATGCACTGGCATTGGAATGGAATGGAATGGGCTATCAACGTAGCAACAATCCAAGAGGTAGAGAGAGAGCGAGAGAGAGCCAAAAGGAAATTACAAAACACATGGCGCCTGCAGCTACCCGGACAATGCAACACGACAGAAAGGAGCCAGGCAAAAGCAAATGAAGAGAAAGCTACGGAAGAACTGTGGCAGCTGCTTTCAGTTACGTGAGGATAGAACACACAGATAGATAGATGGCTGCCGCCGGGATAGATGGCAAGTCTCAAAAACGAAAGAAACTGAAGCTGAAGCTGAAGCTACTACACGGAAGCACATTGTCAGTGGAGAAGGAGCAAATTCTGCTTATTCTAAGTTTGATTCAGTGTCGTGTCTCAACAGCTCAAGGCGGTTTTGGGGGACATGAATGAATGGACACCCTCCCAAATGCGGAAGTTTTTTTCCGCATCTTAGATACATATCTGCACACCCAAGCGATAACTGCACTGCAAATGAGTGTCAATCCTTGTGGGGGATTTAATTTGTTGGATTCCGTTTAATTTGCTGTATTTATTGCCCGTCACAGTCACATGTGTGTGCAGAACTTTTACTTATTTATATGTACACAATTTTCCGTTGTTTCTGCCCTTTTATGAAAAAGTTCTCAACAGGCTAGTAACTCTCTCCCTGTGCTCTTACCTTGTAAAGTTATGGGAAAAGCACTTAAGCGATTTCATGCAAATTTTTTTGTATATTTTTTTTCCCTGTGCTTTCGCTCAGGTAAGCATTATGGCTACATGTCTATGGCTGCGACTCTGACAACAACTGCCGAGGCAGTCAGTGTGTGTGCTGGAGGGGCAGAAAGCGCACAACAAAAAAACGAAAAAATTATATTTAAGGGAACGAGGGGGAGCCAGGGGAACATCGTCGGCAATAACGAACTAAAAGTTGAAAACTTCTCCAAATTGTTGTTGCACGAGTACCGAGTGCATGTGAGGTATGTTGGACTGAATGGGAGCCACTCCACACGAAGGGTGGATGAGGGGCGGCACAACGTTCAGCGGAGAGAGAAAGTTAAACTGAGTTTTATTGGGATTCCTGAATGGTTAAATTTGGTTTGTAATTTTAGCATATTAAATGTTATTTATTAAATATTAACTGAGCCAGAGAGCCAGTCCTTAGAGTCTTTAAAAATCTTCAAGAGATATCAACAAATCGTTTCCTTACGCACCACAAATTTTTAACTTTATAAATATATGTACTTTCATTTTTGTCATTCTTTGCTGACATTGTCTCAACTTAATAAAGTCTAGTCATTCTTATTTAAATAAAACACATTAAAACGCCAAATGTTTTAACAGTTTTATTTAAATTTGTTGAAGAACTAAGACAGCTCTTGTGTTATTTACAAAATTATCTGGATACTTTAACAACAAATGCAAGTTGAAGTTCTCTCTTACCTTTTGGGCAAATATCATTATGCCATTTCGTGTTTGCTGCTTCTCTCTCACACATAAGATGTCGAGTATTTAGTGGTTATGTCGGAGGGATAAACGGATCCCGTTAGACTCTGTAAGCAAGCGACGAAAAAACGGATTTACGAAACGATTACGAAAACGAAAACGCAACGGCACAACCATGGAATTGCAATAATTCCAAGCACACTTCAATTGGAGCACATATTTTGGGTAGATTAATTTAGGGTGAGGCATAACAGCACTTAATTTCGTAGCGAAACACTAACGAGAGAGAGTGAGATCACCAAGACCTCACCCTACCATGCACTGAGACACTTGGTACGAGAGAGCGTCGACACGCTGCGCTGCGCTCGCTTCTTTCTTATTGCTTTTCTCCTTTTCTTTCTTCTCCTCTTCACATTAGCTATTGGAGGGGGACACAGCTCTGCGCCGAATTTTTGCACACACACATGCACACCAACACACATTGCCAGAGATCACATGATCGAACGAAAAAAAAGATTTCTGCATGGAATATACACAATATACACATTTTGTACATTAATTGCACTATACACTTTTCACTTTCACTTATTGCCCAATTTTCCTCTGCCGCTCTGCCGTTTGTATGCCAATTTGACGATGGATGCTTCTTCTCTGGATCAGGAACTTTTTCTTTCAATTTTTGGGCAGCCTTATGCCCCACTACACTGCACCACTCACTGCACTTTTCACTTCACCAAAACACTTCACTGCACTACACAACACCATAACACTGCACAGCACCACTTCGCGACAATTTTCCCGCAGGATTTTTCATCCATTTCCCGATTTTCGCGACCCGCAACACGGAGCTTACCTAAACACGCGCGCTTTGTCCGACCGAAAAATTGAAAAGAGCGTCGCAGAATTGAATGCGTAAGCGACTTAGAACCATGAAGAAACTATACAAGGTGAGTTCGGTCTGTTACTTTTCAGTGCGTGCTCGCTTGTTGATGCAAACCCTTTCACTCGCACTTGCAAGCAACATAACATAGTAGACCACTACGGGACCGACGAGACCTCCTTATATAATTTCTTCATGCTTAGATTCTACTCTCTTTCTCTGAACCTTGTTCTCCCTCTTCAAGCAACGAATGTTTTGCGCTGTTAATGCAACGGTGAATGTAGAGAAGGGGAAAGTGCTTTGCTGCTGGGTTGGCATGTGTGGAAGATGGGGGAAGAAGCTGAGGAGACCATAATGAGAATATCGAATGTAACATCATGGAATGTTCGAGAAACTAAGATTTGCCGATTTGAATGCGTAGGAGACTTAGTTTCCATGCTCTTCTTCTGATGCGCTTCCTAATTGCTATCTCATTGTACTTTGTCTTTTGTGTTTTCCCTCCTACTCCAAAAGAGCGAACGGGTGCGCTAGTGACCACTTATTAAAGCAACGGTGAATATCGTGAAGGGGAATGTGCTTTGCTGCTGTGGTGGAAGAGGGGAGAGGAAGCAGCGCAAAAACGAATGTTCTTATGTGTGGAACAGCAAATGCAGAAAGTGGCAAAAGGTAAGAGACGGAAGAGATAAGAAACCAGTGTAGATATCTTGTTCTCCCACTAATGCTTGCGTATGTGAATGTATATATGTATGTATGTAGGTGGGTGCTTGGTCTGTGAATCTATTTTGCTGTGCGGCAGTTTTTCTTGTCTTTAATCTTTACATAAATATGTACATACATACATATGTATGATTGTACAATGTACATATGTATGTACATATGTTCATATGTTTGTTCGTATGTTCGCTCGAACGCAGCTTCGTATAAATGTTTGCAAGTGATTCTTTTTCAGATAATTCAACTCAGTTTCATGTGTCGTAACATTAATCATCAATCATTGAGTATATCAGCAAATGATAATGGGCTTTAGATTTTACAGATTTCCTTCCTTCCTCTGTAGTTTCACTTTCGTGTCCTTAAGGACAAATCTCTTTTGTGCGTATAATAATTTACCATTCATTGGTCTGGGACAAAAAAAAAGCGCTTTTTGTTTTTGATAGCAGACATAAAAATGTCATCACCCAAGTGTTTTGTTGGTGGCATCCGACGGATGGTGGAGGGCCAGGCCAGCAGCATAATAATAAAGTTGTTGGGTGGCAAAACGACGACTTGCAACATCAACTTTTAGCCACATAAATTAGAAGTGCGTGAAATGTTGGCATATAAATTTAATGTGCCGCCAACGGCGATGGCAACAAATCAAAAAAACTTTTAAATGCGCACGTCGCCGTCGTAAAAATATCAACGAATCATAATTTTTGTAGCCTTATTTATTGAATGTTTAGTCGGGGACCTCCGAACACCAACAATGAGCAATCAGGGAGACAATGAAACACACAGACTTGAGCATAAATCACGCACGTGCTGAAGCCTGGTAGCCTTATCGTTAAGATATCCTTACAACAATTTGTAGAAAACATTGAAGGAGCTTTAGCCTGAGAAATGTAAAGCCCACTCCAGTTGGGAGACAAATCAGTGACTCTTGGCAATGTCTTATCCCAGAGATATTCCAAAATGTTGTGTGACATTCAGTGCTGGCAAAGTGAGGCCAAGTGATCAAGTAGGATCGCAGATCTCAGTAGCTGCCAGCAAGGCACTTTTAGCTGGCTGTGTAAGCTCCACCTGAAGGCTGATGGCAAACGGAGAAAAAAGCCAACCCAAAGCCGACAGCAAATTCGAGCTTCTAGCTTTGCGTGAGTGCACTTCGGCTTTTGTCTGTTGGGTGTGACTGTGCCTGTGTGTGTGTAAGTGTGGCAAGAGAAAGTGTGGCAAGCTGCATTTGCATGCCACTCACCTGCGCTGCTCTTGTCGACTTTTACCCTTTTTTTCCACATTGTTTCGGTCTCGGGTTTTCTGCTGCTGCTTTCACCGGTTATCCTTTCCTCTAATTGAAAATATTTCTGTTTGCACTTCATTAAACCTAAACTTGGACGCAAACTGAGAGGAAAACCCCGAGCAGATATGGCAATGTCTGTCAGTGCCATTTGCCAGCAAATTGTACAACTTAAGCAACAAAAAAGAAGACAAGAAAAAACAGAAAAAAAAGAGACGAAAACTTTTTAATAAATTTGTATGTAGAAATTGTTGTTGTTGTTGCTGTTGTTGTTTTAATCCAAAATGCAATCATTGAAATGCATTTTATTTAAGCTGCATTCGCTTATTGCATTTTTGCATACAAATTCGGAGAGCTTTTGTCCGAAAAATGGCAGTGGGGAGAAGGAGAAGGAGGAGGAGAAGCCCCCCAAGCGACTTATTTTTATATGCTTAAATTTTGCCTCGGCTCCAGGACCATCCATGTTCTGACCTCTCATCGAAGTATTCATTTCGCTGCTCTGTGTGTGTGTGTGGAATTCAATGACAGTTTTGTGCCTTTTGCAACTTTCAGTTGATTTTTTATTGTCAATCGAACAATAACGAAATCATCGGGCAAGTTACGCCAAACGCCACAGACTCTGCTGCTGACGGCGACTCCTGCCTCAGTCTGGGTGGCTCCGCTGAGGCATGGCAGCACGGCGAAAAACTTTAAGGTAGGCAAGCCAGAAATATTCTGACAGCAGGCAAGCGTGCCACACCCCATCGGTGGAGATTTATATGCCCAGGCGATGTGACTCAATCAATGGCATTTGTGTTGTGTGACGGCGGCAACGATGCGATGCCAGAATGAGTACAAGGACGAGGAAGTCTTGCTCTGCAGCAGGAACAGCAGGACATCACAGACAGACGGACAGACAGACAGGAGCGAGAGAGACATGCACAGCATTTTGTGTAAAGAAATCAAAAATTTATACAAACTTTGCACAATGAATGAGCAACAACAAAGGAGCAGCAGGAGATGGCGATGAAGAGGCAAACGGTAGAGGGAAGGAGCACCAGCAATAGTGTGTCCTTAGCCAGGATAGCAATTGCCGAAAATTGCTGCAGAGCTCTCTGCTCGCACTCGCTCTTTGACAACTGCAATACAGCTGCAAATTGAACTCACACACACATGCATGACATGCATATATAGTGTGGCAGCAGCTGAGTTGCAAGTTGCCGGACAACAAGGCAGGACAAGGCAAGTCCTTGCCACCGGACATGACTGCCCAGGATGTGTATAGGTAGCCCGCTTCGAGGGCAGACGAATTAATTAAAAATTCCCAAAATATCCGGTTAGCTCTTTATAACAATTTCATGTACAATGCCGACCTTTAGGCAGGGTTAGGGTGTGGGTCTGCATCTCGTCCGCCTTTAATAAACCTTCGGCCCAAAAACCTCAAGATGGCTTCATCTGCTCGTATATTGTAGCCAAACTATGAGCATTTTTGCATCGAACGTTTACCCAGCAATATCCATAAATGAATCCATTAGTTTTGCCCTCAATGTTTGACTATGCGAAGTGCCAGGCGTATGCACATACTCGTACGTAATATTTGATATTTATGCTCTAATTGAGGGTGCAGCCTAGACCCTGAACCATGTCCTGCCTGCGCCTCTGTGCCCTGCTGTGTCTGCCATCAACATTCGTTAGGTCAGCTTTAAGTCATGGCAGTATTTGCTTAGAGCGAATGATTGCTCAGCGAGCTGCCTGCATATCTTGCTCTGGGGCATCAAATGCGACAGCAAATCTGCAATTTGTTAAGCAAGTGGAAGTGGCTTTGGCAGCAGTGGGAGATGAGTGTAGTTCGGAGTAGTTGCGGAGTAGATTCGGAGTAAATTCCGAGTAGATTTCGAGTAGATTCGGAGTAGTTGCGGAGTAGATTTCGAGTAGATTTTAAGTAGATGCGGAGTAGTAGATTCGAGTAGATTCCGAGCAGATTTCGAGTAAGTTCGGAGTAGATTCGTGGTAATTTCGGAGTCAATTCAGAGTAAATTCGGAGTAAATTCCGAGTAGATTCCGAGCAGATTTCGAGTAAGTTCGGAGTAAATTTAAAGTAAATTCGGAGTAAATTCTCAGTAAATTCGGAGTAGATTCGGTGTAAATTCCGATTAGATTCCGAGTATATTTCGATTAAATTATAGTAATTTTTGACTTGTCAGCGCCTTCTTTCACTTTTATCATAGATGCAACATTTTAGATAGATTTCTCTCACAGATTAGCAGCGTTCAATCCCAGACAGTAACTCCCTTTCTTTTCCCCTATAACTAGACCCACAAGAGTACACAAATTTCGGCATTTAAAATGTTACTTGCCATTATTTCTCCACCC
Source organism: Drosophila subobscura (assembly GCF_008121235.1). Taxonomy (NCBI): domain Eukaryota; kingdom Metazoa; phylum Arthropoda; class Insecta; order Diptera; family Drosophilidae; genus Drosophila; species Drosophila subobscura. Next base: position 20,634,432 of record NC_048533.1, on the reverse strand, counting down.
AAATTACAAGAAACCCACAAAAAGAAAACCCCAAAATTAGAGGCGCATCCGGCCCCAGAAATTCATTGAAGCGGCAGCATAAAAAATGGAGAACGGAATGGCATGGAATGCTCGTTAAAACTAAAAACAATTGACCACATAAATTAGCGGCATTAAAATAACAAAAGGCCGAGGGAAGTGCAGGCGATTGATTCGATTAATTGGCAAATTAAAAAAGGGAATTTCCTGACAGCGAGAAAAATGCGAGAAAATCGAAAAAGGCAAGAGAAAAGGAAAGAAAATGTTATGACAATGTGGGTAGACCAAAATAATAATAAATGATTTTGGTGCAGGAAAGATGGGAGATCAAATGGAATGCTGGCAACGGATCTGTGGCGACACAAAAGTGACAGACGCCCTGCGGCGGTGGCGGCGGCGGGTGTGGCAGAGTCTCACAGGCACAATTGAATTTATTATGGCATTTCAGCTCGAGGAGCGTCAATTGAATGAAAGTGGACGACGAAACGGACACGCCCACACACAGATACACACACACACAGAAGCGAAGGGCATATCAGTGGCGAGGGACTGACTGGGACTGGGCGACAAACTCTCTGTTGCAATAGCATCATTATTGGACTAAACCGAAACTATTTGCCTCAATGGGCCACAAAGCGCCACACGACACGCCAAAAGGCAAAGGCAATAGCATGAAGCAGTGCTAGAAAGAGAGCGCAAAGAGAGAGAGAGAGAGAGAGGGGAGAACCAACTGCAGACAGTGATAGTTCCAATGCCCTTGGGGCATATTTTTCGCTACTTTCGCCACCCGTCCCGCGCGCACCACAAAGTGTTGACTGTCTTTGATTTTTGTTTGTCTGTTGCCTGGTTTGGAGCCACCCAAAAAACTTGTGTTCCCTCCACCCCACAATTGAACGGTACAAGTGGCTGGCCTGTGCCCGAGGGCTGTGGGAGGAATTACATAGCAAAGGGCAAGGAGTTACACTTGGAATTACACAGCAAAGGGCAGAGGGAATTACACAGCATTTTGTCATGTTTAATCGCAGCAAACTTTGGCATAATCAGCAAATGAATCAGGCAACAAATTGGTGGGCCATTGGCAGCTCGAGGAGGATTTTTGTAATTTTTATTAAGAATTTTCCAGTACAGATTTGAATACTTTGCTTCCAGTTATGGTTCCACAACCAACTTTTTGCTGCTTTTTCTGAGCTCCAGGCCTACTTTTTGCTACCCCTTTTTGCTGCCACCTCTGCTGCCCCTTGTGGCCACTGTCAAATTACAAAATCGGCTAAGCTTAAGCCTCCGTGTTGCGTGCAGTTTATGACAAAAGCGTTGCATGCGGCGGATGCGCACCAAAATCCATGTCACTGCAATTGGCTTTGGCCGCGACCGCACTCACGTGCCACACACGCAAACACACACAAACACAACAGACAGAGGGCTGCCATGTCTATCGGCGAAACAAAGTTAAATCGCCCAAAATCCTTTGACCATGTCACACTTTTATATATAATAGTGGGCCCAGGCCCAGGCCCAGGCACGTGCAGACAACCGCAATGTTGTGCTGAACAACAGCAAAAAAAACAACAAAAATACAAATAAAAAGCAAACAACGCAGAGCAAATATTACGTATACGTGCGGCAGCAGCGAGTGCCTGGGCCAATAATGCAAAAGGCATTAACAGGGCAGCCGGCACTGATTTTTCCACACAGTTATTGCCATTAACATGGCTTAATTAGCCAAGTGGCTTAAACCGCATTCAGCTTAAAGCATAATTGTAAATATTTTCACGCAGCTTAATCAAAAATCAGAGCGCACAGAGCTGCGAGGCACTCATGAACATTGAATGGGGGAGAGGGCAGTGCATTGAGTGAAAGGGGAAGTACTTTTATTGAAAGTGGCAGAGGCAGTGAATGGAAAGAATATTCTTTCTGCCAGGAACTAAAAGAAATGGCGAAGGAGAGTTTCAGTTAAAGAAAGAGCTTGCCAAGGTTGATGAAAGAACATCCAAGAAGCAAAAAGATAAATTTGTACAAATAAAAGATAGATAATAGATGTATTCCTAAACCAATAGAAAACTCTTGCATAAAGGTAAACATTTTATTCTATTTTTCATTATTCCGAATGTAAATTTCACACGATTTTCCACCAAAGTATTAGGTAGCTTCTAATGGTCAGCAAAACCTCACGAATTCTATCGGTGTATTGTATAAATTTATGCAGAAATAATCATTTCCACACATATCCAACGCAACCAAAAAAAGAAAGCAAAAAGCAGAGATTTGTGTAACAGCCAGTGTATAAAATCACTTTTCGCCAAAATTTAGATGGTAATGCGAAAACTGAAACCAAAATAGACTACCAAATGTTGTAATTTTTATTCAAAAGCTTAGGAAAAATTTATGAATATTTAACGCTAAATAGTTTCTGCTGCTAAATTCTTGATAAATCGATGCAAAAAGGTGTCTGCGTGTAAATTCATAATAAATCGCGGTACATCAAGGGTATTTTTTCACCACTTAAGCTTTGTATGTGGCCACGGGCTCCGTAGTTTTATGTGTTATCCATGACACACAACCACAGGCTGTAATATTTTTAGTCTTTAATTTATTATTATATAATTTTTTATTTAATATACATACATAAATATTATAAATTTACTTGCACTCCTAATTATAGGCATTTTCAAGAGAGACTTTGGCACCGAATCATTTGGCCTCGTGCACTGATCGGCTCCTCTCTTTGTTCGACGGCCGCTGCTGGTCTCTCTCTCGCTTTTACTTGTTATGTTAATTCTGTTATCTGCTTCTGCTCTCTGTCTCCCGCTGTTACTTATTCTGTTATTGGCTCTGGGTTCTACCGCGCTGTTATTTGTTCTATTATGGGCTCTGTTATTGCCTCTGTTATAGTTTCTGTTAATGTCTCTGCTAACTGCACAGACTCTGTTGCTCTCCGTGTCTCGCTTATCTAAGTGAACGATCGCAGCAGCGTCACATACGAAATGGCCGTGCGAACAATCTGCAAGAGAGTGTGAAGAACATTGAGTGTCATTTTCTTAATCACTGAGCAAACCCATTCACACACCAACACAAATGTCTTTCGATTTGCCTGAAAGAAGTAGCCATCGATGCGACAGCCGCGCTGGGCACGTGTCATGGCAAACTGCAGGGAACGTCCCACAGCCGGATATCCAGCCAGCAGCAGCTCCAGCCAATCGCTCTCGTAGATGGCCTGTGCGAAGAGCTGGCTCTCCGTCTGGACACACGACCCGCCATGGCAGTAGATGGCCAGCTGGCCGAGCATGGTGGCCATGAAGGCGGCATAGAAGAGCACTCCGGGCTGCAGCAGGTTCGTGGAGAGCTGATAGCAGAGCACGCACAGGTGCAGCGAGGCGGCAATAAGCTGCGCAAAGATGAGCGGCCTGAAGAGGCGTTTTAATGAGCTGCCAAAGTCCAAGCAATCGCCATACAGGTGGAAGATGTGCCGCAGCTTCCGCTGGCTATGCGCCGCAGCGCTGCCTCTGAAACTTTTCATTTTGTGTCGGCAAATCTCAAAGACTGCACACAGATTGTGGGTCAGCGAGCAGAAGAGTGTGTCCACACAGATGGTGGGCAGTGCCACGCCCAAAGCGGCACACACATTCCACAGATACGCGCAGAGGTAATTGTGCAGCTGACGATTGTCCCAGGGGTAGCTGTAAGGCAGGAGGATAGACATACTAAGACTCCACCTCTTGTTCCTGCACTTACACGCTGGGAAAGGGATAGTCCGGCTGCAGTTGGCCTGTTCTCCAATAGCTAATTATCATGTTTAGGGGAGACATCAAACAGGCAGAGAAACCAGCCAGCAGGAAGCACAGCGTGTAGAGGGAACTAATGAATTGATCGCGTTCGTTCTGTCGTGCAATGATCGCAGCTGCCACGGGAAAGTGATGCTCTAATGGAGATTCCTTTCTTCCATCAAAGAAAACAAATTACTGACAATATTTACCCCTCTCCAGCAGCTCGTGCAGGCTTTTTATGAGTCTTCTGGTCTCCTTATAGCGCCCCAGGCAGCAGCCAATTTTGCAGAGCGCCAACAGATCCACCAGCACCGAGCAGAGTGTGTCCGTCAGCCTGTCCATGTTGTGGATGCTTCTCAAACCAAAGGCAATGGTCAATGGCAGAAATGTGACTATGGACAGTAGGCAGCAAAGGCTGCGACTTCTATCCAGCTCCCGCTCCTCCAGCAGCTGCATTCCCAGCAGGCGAAAGTAAAAGGACTGCAGCCGGAGAAACTTCGCTGTCAGCATGTTGGGGCAAGTGGAACTGCACTGCCAGGTGTGGCCTGCTTTTATAGCACAGGATTTTGGCTGCACTGAGCACAAATAAATGCAGCAACTAGAAGAAATTAAAGAGGGTAATAGGCAGCCCCAAAATTATGAGCAATTTTCCATTGAAAAGACACCAAAAAATTTCAAATTTCAAATGCACTTTTCATGCCCCAAAATACTAGCAAAATTTCTAGCACAATTTTCGGCTCAGTGTCTCTAGAATTTGCTGCTTTAACTGCTCCGAAAAATCAATAACCAATTAAGCCAAAACGCATTAACCCTCAGCGGCCGTGGCATTTATTATTTAAACTCAAGTAACTAGAGCAAACCTTAGCCACAGTGCAAAAATGTCCAGAATGTGCCAAGAAAATCTCAAGCACTATTTGCGTACAAAACTCGTGTGTGGCCACTCCGTTTGCACAATAAATTATACTTAATTAAAAACAATTAAAAGCAAATTCCAATTGCCGGACGTCAAGGATTTTGTGGGCCATTGTGAGCGCCTCACTGTAAATGCAGCAAACAAATCTCTGGGCCCATGCAAATATTTGGCAACAATGCTAAGCAAAAACTAAAACAAATCCAACTTGGATTTTGTGCAAATGTGCACAACTTTTGTTTGCCCCCACACACACAGACCCCACACACACTCTTTAGAATATATTTTCCCCAGTCACATTTCAGTGTTTTAATTACGAGCAAAAGTTCGAGCAAAAGTCGTGGTCAAAGATCAGTTCTGGCAGCGCACTGGCCAACGTTTCGGACCAAATAAATTAATGCAATTAAATGCCAGGCAGAGAGGCATTCCTAAGCCGCTCTAAATGGACTTCAAACACACACAAATTATGTTCGGCCAGTGCATCATCGACAGAGCATTATTAATCGCTTTTGTGTGTGCGCAAATCAAAGATTTTCCTGCTCTTTGCCTTTTGTCTGCTGCCTGTTGTCTATAATTAATTAAAAAATATGTACATGGGCAGCATGGTAGGTTTCCTTTTTGGAATAAGGTAAAACTTTGGCCTAGGCACATAGAACAAACATTGACACACTGACCAGGGAAAGGCAAAAGCTGCACAAAATGGAGTTTGTTTTGTTTATTTGTTGTGGAGGCAAAAACTTGCTGGAAACTCAGTTGGCAAGGAGCAACCAGAGGGAAGTGTTGCAGCAAGCTGGGTTTGAGCTGGAGCAACCCAAAGATGTTTTAAGAGCGCCGAAAACTCCTCAAGAAGTTTTTCTTCTTCCCTGGCATTGTTATTGCCACGTTGAGGCTGCCTTCTCGAGTTCCCTTTTTAGAAGCAGGCGTGAAATCTGTGGATTAAGCACTTCCCGTAGTCCTAGCAATCGCTCAATCAGCGGCTCAAGTTACGCGAAAGTATCATAAGAATTGAAGCAGAATTGCCCTTGGTTTGAGCAATTATCAGCTGATTTTCTGGGCAGTCAATGAGCGGTGAGGAAGGGGTTAACGGGGGAGTTTGGAATATATTTTGAGAGATACATAAAACAGTTATTTTTTGGTGGTAAAAGAAATATTTTAAATAATTTATTAGGGAGTTTTTGAAGCTGCCAAAAGGGTGAGCAAAACTGAAGATTTATAAAATACTTATTATAAAATATAAATAAATAGAATAAAAAATATATAAAATAATGATAGTTTGCGGAATGCCTTTACCTTTCATTACAAAAAAAAAGCACCTAACTTTTTGAGTGTTTTTATAAATTTAAATTAATTTTTGTACAGCGCATTTCAACTTCGTTTTTATTTTTCCCAATTTCCCCTTTGCTTTCCTTTTTGGGTAGCTCTCGCATTTAGTTGTTGCAATGCTCTCGGACAGCAGTTGAATCCAAAATGAAATACTTGATTTCAGCCTCCGTGGGATCTTGGGCTGAAGCGAAAAACTTTTGCCGCTCTCGCACAGGAAGTCAACTTGGCAGCCCCAGCGAGGACTTGGACTTGCGAGTGGGACTGAGACTGTGCCTGAGACTGCGACTGAAACAGAAGCGAAGATGAACTGGCAGCGAGAGAGAGAGGCTGGGAGACCAAAGCAGTTTGCTTAAAATGTTTAGTGGAAAGTGTTTTAAAATACATTAAAAAGTTCACGGCTGCCAGGGCACGGCACGCATTGAATTTATGCGAATTTGGTGAACTCCTTGAGTGTGGAAACTTTTTTGCAGAGAGCCGCCCCCCAATCGACTTAAATATTTGTTTAGCAGGAGAGCAGCACTTGACTGGGAGTGGGCCTCAGACTGTGCCTAAGCCTGCTCCTGCCTGCCAGCGTTTCTTCTCTGCTGAATCGCACTTAGACAGTTGTAATTAATGCGCTCTCCCACACACGCACACATATCCCACACTCACTCCAGCCACTTCCCCCCTCTTTCGGACAGGTGTGGAAAGCCGGCGTATCTGTGGATCTGTAATTGTATCTGTATCTGTTGCCCCCGAGGCAATGCTTTCATATTTGCTGCTGTCATCATTTAACGAGAGATATTTTATTTCCCCCCTCCAGCTCATATTTATTGGAATATTTCTGTGGCTCTTTCTCTTTGTGTAGTGTGGAATGGGGACTCAATTTTAGATATTTACGTGGGTTGTACTCATTTTACCATGCCTGCTCCTCCGTTTGTGCCTCATTTCGATACACTCCCCGATGGCAGAAAACTGTCGAATTTGCAAATGACGAAGCCATATTTTTGGCCCTCGAGGCGCTTTTGTCTACGGATCCCCAGCCCCAGGAAAAATATATATTTTTGCAAAACAAACAAACCTGAGTAATTTGTTTTTCCCCCTCCCTGGCATCAATGCTTTGCGCTGTTCTCCCTTTTTTCCTACATTTGTAAGGAAAATGGTTAGGATGAGTGGCAGAATTTTTGTAATTTTACTCGGAAATTTTCCGTAGCTAATTCATGGCACAGAACTACGAGTATCTGCAGCTGCTGGTTAACCAGCGAGAAGCTGATTATATCAGCTCACAATCTGTGCGCTGAATGCGCTTGTCGTTTGCACGAACAAAAATGTTAAAAAATAAAATAAGTACAAAAATGCAATGAGAGGCTGGCCGCAACTATGCGATAAGACAATTACAAAATGTAACTACAGAGGTAAAATGCGGCAAGGATAAAGCGAATAGGGGAATACGCTGCCAAGTGGCAGTGGATTTTTGGATTATCCTTAATTTTTTAGCTTAAAAAATAAAAATAAATATAAAAATTCGAATTAAAAAATAAATAAAGCTTACATTATTTGCAGAATATAAAAAAAAAACATCATTCATAAAAACAAAACAAAAAATAAAATTAAATAAAAAAATTAAAAAAAAAAAATTTTAAATATTTTTTTGCTAATCCAAAGATCTCTTTACAAGAATTTTAAATTGCATCCATAAACTAGAATCGTAGTGTATAAAATAAACAATATTCCCGCTCAAAATGCGACTTATTTTTAGCATTAAAAAATAGTTTTTTGCATCTGCCTATTTATGATGTTATGCCAAAGATATGCATTAATAACATTTTAATTAATTTTAATTACCCAAAAAAAAAAACAGTGTAATCGGTGAAATTAGTTTAGGCAGAAAATTATTGCATATAACAAACAACTGTACGTAAATATTTCATGGTTAAAAAGTGATGAAAACATGAATAAAACAAGTGAATGAAACGCAATACTCTTCGCGCTGATTGATGCCCAACCACAATTCGTGAGGGTAGCGTACAAATGGCATTGAACGAACTTAAATTAATAATCTATTTAAAAATACAATCGATTACGAGGAGAGGGAGGATGAGCAAGAGCTGCAGCAGAACGACGGCACAGCAGGAGAAAATAGCATCAAAACCAATGAGAAAAGGCATTTCATATTGAATTAATATCACTAATGAATATGGTTCGTGCTGTTTCAGACTGATGTTATTCTGTGTTTTTTGTTCGCATGCAACCGAAACGAGCGAAAGAACACAAAAAAAAGAAAAAGAATTTAATTTAATTTGTGTCAATTCGGAGAGAGGCGAAGCGAGAGAGAGGCAGAGAACGTGGCGCAACGGACAGGGAAAATTGTATTAATCAGACAAATAAGTGTACGCTTTATTCCATTAATAATTGAAATTATTTATTGGGTTACGCCCCCGCCCCCCAGAATGCTGATGAACTGCAACAACAGACAGCGGACCAACGGACAGCGGACAAACGGACAGCGAGCAATCAACCAGCGGACAGTGGGCCAACGGACAGCGGACAACGGACAGCGGCTGGCAAATTGACTTTTATGCACACTTAAAGCCCAAATTGCATAATCAAATCCATATCCATACAGAGTACATTCCCCAATTCAATTCAATTACAATTTTGCAGCATTATTCGTGTGAATATAGCTCAGAACCCCCCCCAAAACGCATTCAAAGGCAAATTAATTTGATAAGTTGCATATCAATAACAAATGTATCCTCTGCTGCTGCTCCACCTACAATCGACACATGGCACATCCTCTGGCCAGCATAAATTACGTTTATTTGTAGGTGAAAGCCCAAGCACATTTTCTGCATTCGAATCGGTCCAAATGGAGCCATAAACGGCCAACGAATGAGACGAAGCCAACACCAAAACGATGTCCGGTGTCCTGCAGCTCTGAAACGAATCCACAATGAAACGAGCAGAAGGCATGCGCCGAGCTCCAGCTACATGTCTCTCTGTTCCATTGCCACAATGTTGCAAATGTTTCTTTGCTCTTAGGTTCCGTTCTAAGAGAGGCGAATGGAATTTCCTAGGAAGAGGAAAACGTAAACAGCGCCAGCACGGGCCAAAAACTTGCACAACAATTAGGCAGCTGGCAGGGAATACTTTTCCACAGACAAGGCAACAAATGCACTGAGGAAAAAACAAGGTGAAATCTTTTAAAAATATTAGAGCTCAAGATGAGAGTATTTTATTTTTGTATAAATTATTTTTTTTATTGTTTAGGTACTATTTTTTTGATTATTGAGGGAATTTTGTAATCTTGATGGATTATGGCAAACAAAATATCTGTCAATAAACTTTAAGCTGTCTTGATAAAAATGCAAAACAAATTCTATTTTTGTACATTTTTTTAGACATTTTTTAAATGCATTTAAAAATAATCCTTTATATTGTTTTGAACATATTTTTAGCTCTATTCATATCAGAACCCCGTGACTTTCTTCAATTTTTGTGCTTTAATCCTGATCAAATATGAAGCTCCAACAAATTCTGAAATATACTTAAAACAATCCTAAAACAAATTAAAATCAAGTGCTATTTTTTGATATTTTTTTTATGTTTTTTCAAACACACTTAAAATAAATCTCTTTATTTATTTTCTAAATATTTTGTCGCCATATTTCTCATACATTTGCCAAGTGTACAAGCAAGTCCTGCGGCAGGTGGCCGCAGCAGGCACTCCATCATGCCACAACAAAAAACAACAACACCTTGCTCCGCTCTCCCCACTCCCCTCTCTGCTGTTTCCTCTCCCCAGTCTTTCGCTTCTTTCCACCGCGAGAGCCGCTGGAACTTCACACGATTTTGATGACCATAATGACAACAATTAAATATAAATCACCGAGCAACAACATGCCAAGGATTTACCTCACACCCACTAAGCCCCACTTCAGGCAGCGCTCTGCCCTCTCCCACTCCACACTCTTTGTGGGCGTGGGGGGGTGTGGCTCCACGCACGCATACAATTAGCTTTTATGGCCGCCGGGCAAAGGAAAATGGCGGCCATGGCCATGGCCCCGGACGCACTTGGCGAATGGTAATTTGAAAATATGGTAATTATGAAGCGGCTTTGCATCAGAGCGAAACAGAACAGAAAAAAACGCCAGAAAAGCAGCTACAAAAAAATATTAAAAATAAAAAAAAATGACTCTGAGAGGAACAACAGAAAGCAGAACCTCTCTGACACCGTCGTTGTCTGTTCTAATTAGGCGCACATAAATTGCACCGCACAAAAAACAGTCAGGGCCACGCCCACTGGGTTGGAGGAGGGGATGGGGAGGGGGAACAACAAATCCTAAATAACAATTAAAACAATTTTCAAGTTTAAAAACACCTTACGGCCAATGCTTTAATATTTTAATTAAAAATTCCTTAGCCACAATTTGCCTTGTGCCGAGGTGTTGGCCCTGAGCTCTGAGGTGTTTGTGCCTCACCCCCGCCAGTCGCCTTGCCACTTTGGACGAATGAGTGGTCCGGTCCGAGTGTTGCCTGAATGGTCTCTGGAGGCCTATGACTTTGAATTATTGCCCGCCAAGTCATAAATTAAGTCCGCTCTGACCCAAGCTAACAGAGGGGCCAGGAGGGCAGAGGACCGGGGCAGGCTGTTTGTTGCAGCGAAAGTTTCAAAGTGTTACGAAAATTCGTTGTAACATTTATTGATATTTTATTTGTAAATAAAAATGTGGATAATCTGGGGGATTTGTCATAAATTAACAGACTCCTCAGCGCTGTCTCTGCTGTGTCCAAATACCTCAGTAATAATCCCCACTGCAGCTTCCATTACCCATAAACTTCTCCTAAATTTGCTCCTTGATTGACCTCTGACTATTGTCTCGACTTTAAGCTGCTGCAAAACTTGTCTTTTGTGGCCTTATCCTTGCTCAATATTTGCAATTGTTTTTCATCACTTTGCAGCACAAACATTTCCCGATAATCCCCACACACATATTTCACACATTATGCAAATTCTTGATTTGTTTCCATTCCCATTGCTGAGTCTGTTAGGTCTTTGGTGTTCATTTCGGGCTGTAATCTTTTGCTGTTTCTATTATCATTTGAGTTCATTTAATTTTGTTTCAAACCGAAGTTCTCTTCACGTTTTGTTTGCTGAAGTTTTTGGGAATTTTCGGGGTGTTCTTGTCAAATGCCTGAAGTGATTTTTCTCGCACCAAACTTGTTGCATTCGTTGCAAAGTGTCACTGAACAATGTATCCTGTATCTGTGCGCCCTCCTTCTAGCTATCTATATCTCACGACAGGCATCTCCCCGCTGCCTCTGTCTCTACCCCCTTCTTTGTCGCTCCTTTCGTGCCACTCTGCTGCGACAGTAACACAATTTTGCAGCCTCGAAAATCCACAGATATTCACTCAAGGACCTTCAGACCTTCATAAATAAATGCTGAAAGTATTTCAAGTGGGAGTTTTGCTGCAGAATGGAGTAGGGATCCTGGAGGCGCCTGTTGTGGCCGCGCAATCAAATTCAGACGTTTGGAGACATTCTCTGTGGCACCTTCGCCCCTGCTCCAGCTCCAGCTCCAGCTCCTGCCTCCGCCTCTCGGCAAGCGGTTGCTTAAGTGTCGTCAAGTCCTTCGCCGAGTGGCGGCGAAGCTGGAGAACGCGCCTTTTATGATTTATGCAACTATCGCCTGCAGCACCCGCCCAAGACGTTGCAGGAGGGGGGCAGGAGATGGCAGGGACAGCCAGAGAGCCATTGCCGAAATCCTTGAGAGAACCGCCCAAGGCGCGTAAATTTTTTGCACGTTTTTTTCTCCTCTTTTTTGGACATACGTCTGCCACAAAATGGAAGCTGCAGGATGGAGCATGGAACATGGAGGAACCGGCTTCAAATTGTGCAATTTTTACGGTCGAAAGCGGGGCGGGGTGGAGCTGGCATGGGGGCATTCATGAATAAAAGATTTTCCGATTCACCCCCCAGACGCTGGCTCCTGCCTCATCCTCACACCAATTTATTATGCTGTTGGCCTTGCCGCCGAGTGCAAATAATAAGCAGCAAGTGCACAGCCACGCCCCAGCCAGCCACCTTGCCTTGCCACACTCTGTTGTTGTTGTTGTTGTTGCTGCCACGCCCACACAATTGCAGAAGGTGGCACCCAAAGGCGGCCTGGGCCTGGGCCTGGTCTGTGCAAAAATTAGCAAAGCAAACGGGGCTCTGGTGCTGCAGTTTACTTGCCATTTAAGCGCCACACTCGACAGCTGTGTTTGTCAGTGGCACTTGCCCAACAACCTGCAACAACAACAGAGGAGCACAAGTGGCAGCAACCTTGCAACATAGCCGTAGCCACAGCAGCCCCAAAAAGTTTTATTATTTTTCCTTCGTCTTGTGATTGTTTGTTTGCTTTTTGTCTCTGGAAATCGTTGTAGCCCTTTCTTGCCTGGTTAAATATGCTTAAGTGAATATTAGACAAACAATAAATAGAAAAGAAGACGGAGACGGAGACAGGACGACAAGTGGCAAGCAGCAGGGGGAAAGACGGGGCAGAGGAGAGCGCCAGGGAAATGCCTCCACCCAATGGGGTAATTAGAGAGCAAGAGATTGAGCAGTGACTTGAATAGAAATGCTAACTCCACTTGCCACACAAATTGACGTGCGCTGCAGCACTGTTTCCGCTCCTATTTTAACGTATTTCTTTTGAAATTTCATTTTTGTCTACTCCTATTTGTGCCGCTGTTAAAGGTCTCTGTTAACCGTTTTCAACAGCTGTTAACGAAATTAACATAAAATGCGGCAGGTGGCAGCGCAAAATATGCTAGATGGCGCCACAAAAGAACTTTCAAGAATTTGTTTGTGGCTGTCCCCTCTGGCTGAGAGTAATTGAAAATCAAAACAGAAAGAAGATCTAAGCTAAAGCTGTCTCTTCGCAGTGGCCATCACTGTTAAGGAAATATAATGTCAAATATCGAAAGCGTTATTGGTTTTCATTTGAACTTGCTTATTTGCTTATAGCTCTGAATCGATTCTTCTGCAGCAACGGCGTGCAACGGTCATAGCAGCCACTGGCTGCCAGCCAGTTCTGATAGTTTCATAGCTTCCATAATTTGAAAGATGTTCTGTTCATGCTTGTTTCGTTAACATGTAAATGTTAAATTAATGTAATAATATTCGAGGCCGCGCCACCTATTTCTTTGCACACAAAAGCAAAAGGAAAAATTATTTGCAATCTTTTGCGGACGATCCAAGGTATTTAAATACTTATTTTTCTCTATTAGCTTCTTGTTTGCTATAATAATTAAATCGGATCAAATTATTGTTTCAGTGGTGAAAGTCTTTGCAAGCTAGCAATATCAAATAGAACATACAAATCAAGGCATTTGATTTAAGACTACGGTATATTTACGGTATATTTTGAATATGAAATGGTATATTTACGAGTATATTTGGCATATTTTATCGATAATTCCGTGGTCACACTGACCTAACATCAACAGTGTTTATATACCATGAATATTACCTTTTTGAAGGATGCGATCTATTTACTATTTTGATTGTTTTTTTCACTGTTTTTATTAATTTTCTTTTTATTTGTCAATCGAGTCGATTGAATCGACTCCACACTATCGGCCACTATCGAGACTTTAAACCATCGATAGTACCGATTGTGCCATCGATAGTTCCCACCTCTAATCAACACGTGCGCGCATATTTTGCGCGATTCCTTTTACTTTAAGCACATTTTAGCAATAAACTAATAGATAATTAACTAACTGCAAGATGTCGATCAGAGAGAAGCTGCTGATGAAGAAGATAGTGAAGCGCGAGAAAATGAAGAAGGAGCTCTCGCAGAAGAAGGGCAAAAACAAGCAGCAGCCGCCCGTGGCAGCGCCAGCGCCGCCTCAACAGAATGGGAAAAAAGTGAATAAAAAGCAACAGAAACCAAAAAAGGGACCTTTTGCGATGGAAGAAGGTATGAGTAAGGAATGCGTGACACTGTGGAACTGCTTTAACTATGTTTTATACCCCACAGATGATGATTTGGAAGATGATTTCCAGAGCGCACCGCTGCTGCCCAAGAAGAAACAACAAAAAAAGAAGCCGCAAATTCAGGTGGCAAACTCTGACTCGGACTCCGACGAAGAAGATGAGGATGAGGAGGATATTGTGATGAGCGACAGTGAGGAAGATGAGGAAGAGGAGGTCTCGCCGCCACCGAAGCAAAAGCAGCAGAAAAAGAAGCCGCAAATTCAAGTCGCCAACTCAGATTCAGATGAGGACGAGGACGAGGAGGCGGATGACGATTTGAATGAAGATAGCGATGAAGATGAGGACATAGAGGAGGAGGAGGAGTCCGACAATGAAGGTTAGTAAATGGACAACTGAAAGACGTGAGGTTTCTTGGCACTTAATGATGATTTAAAGGCGAATTTGAGCGGCCATTGGAACAGCGAGTTACTGCTGCCAGTGTGCGGGCATGAAATTAATTTATAAACCCACTGAAAAGCAATTCATTTGGCAACAGCTTACCCCTGCTTACAGTGTATAAATAATCTGTGTATCCCTTGCAGCTGCTGCACCCGTGCCTGCCAAGAAAGTCAAGCTGCTGCCCAACAAATCGAAGGAGCAGAATGGCGAGTCCAGCCATGACGATGTGCCCTTCACCGTGGAATCCTCGCTGGCTTCGCTGGACCAACGTGACTCGGATGATCGCGCCTTCAGTTCGCTCAAGGGCGCCGTCTCGGAGGCCACGCTGCGCGCCATCAAGGAGATGGGCTTCTCGGAGATGACCGAAATCCAAGCGAAATCGCTGACGCCGCTGCTCAAGGGACGCGATCTTGTGGGTGCAGCGCAGACAGGCTCCGGCAAGACGCTGGCATTTTTGATACCCGCCGTGGAGCTGATCAACAAGCTGCGCTTTATGCCACGCAATGGCACGGGCGTTATTATTATCTCCCCGACGCGTGAGCTGTCCATGCAGACATTTGGTGTGCTCAAGGAGCTGATGGCACATCATCATCACACGTACGGCCTCGTCATGGGTGGCTCCAATCGTCAGGTGGAGAGCGAGAAGCTGGGCAAGGGCATCAATATACTGGTGGCCACACCGGGTCGACTGTTGGATCACTTGCAGAACTCTCCCGACTTTTTGTACAAGAATTTGCAGTGTCTGATCATTGATGAGGTGGATCGGATATTGGAGATTGGTTTCGAGGAAGAACTAAAGCAAATTATTAATCTGCTGCCAAGTACGTAGAATTTTAGCCCTTAAATCTTTTCAATTGTCATCAATTTTGCTCTCTTTTTGTACCCAGAACGCCGTCAGACGATGCTCTTTTCGGCCACACAAACGGCGCGCATTGAGGCGCTCTCGAAGCTGGCCCTCAAGTCGGAGCCCATCTATGTGGGCGTGCATGATGATGAGGTGACGGCCACTGTTGATGGTCTCGAGCAGGGCTACATTGTGTGCCCGTCGGAGAAGCGGCTGCTCGTGCTCTTCACCTTCCTCAAGAAGAATCGCAAGAAGAAGGTGATGGTCTTCTTCTCGTCCTGCATGTCCGTCAAGTACCATCACGAGCTGTTCAACTACATTGATCTGCCGGTGACGTCCATACACGGCAAGCAGAAGCAAACCAAGCGCACGACGACCTTCTTCCAGTTCTGCAATGCCGAGACGGGCATTCTGCTCTGCACAGACGTGGCAGCTCGTGGGCTGGACATACCGCAGGTCGACTGGATTGTGCAGTACGATCCACCAGATGATCCCAAGGAGTACATTCACCGTGTGGGTCGTACGGCTAGAGGATCGGGCACGTCGGGCCACGCGCTGCTGCTGATGCGACCGGAGGAGTTGGGCTTCTTGCGCTACCTCAAGGCGGCGAAGGTGCCGCTGAATGAGTTTGAGTTCTCCTGGCAAAAGATTGCCGACATACAGCTGCAGGTGCGTACGAAGAGAGTTCAAACTGGAGTCTCGTTTCATGCATAATCTTCCCCTTTGCAGCTCGAGAAACTGATAGCCAAGAACTACTTCCTAAATCAATCAGCCAAGGAGGCCTTCAAGTCGTATGTGCGCGCCTATGATTCGCATCAGCTGAAGCAAATATTCAATGTGAATACGCTGGATCTGCAGGCGGTGTCGAAGAGCTTTGGATTCCTGGTGCCACCCGTGGTTGACCTCAAGGTGGGCGCTGCCAAGCGACAGCGGCCGGAGAAGCGTGTGGGTGGCGGCGGTTTCGGTTACTACAGACAAATGAATGACACATCCGCCTCGAAGCAGCGCCACTTCAAGCAGGTCACTCGTGACCAGGCCAAGAAATTTATGCGTTAGTGAATTGTGCGAATAGTTTGTAAGACCCAAAACCAATTTAGATACCATTGTGTATATTGTACAATCTTTTGCTTTTAATACTTGTATATGAGGTGAATATATACACATAAACCGATCCGATGTTCACGTAACTTTAACCACTTTTGGCAGCCGCATCCCACTCGAAACTCGCCTCATCTCGACACGCGGATGTGGCTTCTCCTTATTTGTCTTTCGCTCGCGCTCTGTTTGTTTCAAATGTTTATTGTTGTCGCTGCCCCAAATTTGGCACCAAAATGTGTTGTGTGGGTGAGCTGCTGCCAATGCTCTCAAAACTGTGTGCCAAATAGTCTGTAGTTCGATAATCGAACGTTTAATCAATTGGGGGCGCCCACTGCACGCTGCGTTGGGGCCAATTGAAACAGCATTGAGCTGCCTGCCCGTACCAGTGATCAATTTTCTAATAAAACAAGTTTCTCCCCCCCGAAGAGTCACCCACGAAATAAAATAAAAAACTAAATGCGCAACCTAATGAAACCAAAAACGTGGGACACTGAGACGATCGCACGGACAGCCCATCAAAATGTAGCAGCAAATTGGAAGTTGGACGGGGTATGGGACGTGGGCGTGGGCTGAACGAATGTCTAAAACCAACAACGCCGTACGCTCACTGCGTTTCGCTACACCTCAAGCAGCGCAGCGCGGCTCCAACGATAGATTTCTGTGAATGAAAAGCCATGGTCCACCCGTCGCCCCCTCGGTTCGATTCATTCATGCAACACAGCAGATCGAAGTTTAGTTTGTGGCTTTGTGCTGGTTATAACCAATCAGCTGGCTTCAGTGCATAAAATGCAAAACTCGAGGGGGACTTTATGAATGAATACAAAGGGGGGAAGAGAAGCGTGGAGGGGGGCAGCTCCACCTGTGGGCTGCTGCCTGTCTGTTGTGACACAGAAACTGCATGGCGTGCAGGCGACAAAAGTGGTGGTAATTGTCTTGAAGTTGTAAAGACTTTTACGATTCTTTACAACGACTTAATTTCGATTAGAGTTGCACATAATATGAGTCACTCCACAAAAAGATTTCCTTAGTTACATACTTCGTTTCTCTGCTTTCAGTTTTATGTGTCGCCTGTGCCCTTTTTATTTTTCTCCTTCTTGTGTGTTGTCTCATCTCCTTGGTCAATTTACAGTTCTTCTTGTCTTCTGTCCCTGCAATTGCGGTACTCGTGTGAGAGAGAGCGAGAGGAGTGAGTGGTGATTCGCTCAGAGAGGATCCAAGGAGCGAGAAATTGAGCGTCGAGCGTTTGCCTGTGCAGTGAGTGTGGGTGAGAGAGGGAGACAAATGATAACTGCGTCGCAAATAATTGTCTTTGAGCTCTGGTTTGCATGCAAAAATGTACGAAACAAAACTCTCGAGCACAGTGGCAAACCGTCTTGGACATTTTAGGGTGTTGTCTTTGATTTCCTGCTGCCTGCCTGCCTGTGTTTGTGTGGGTGTTAGAGACACAGAAGGCGCAGGCTCCCCCCTCCAGCCATGTAATGCAGCGAAAACAACTACAAACTGGTTAATAGCCCGGCTACTGCCTGCCCGCCTGTCTTTTCGCCAACATTCTGCTAATTACAATCGCACACGGGCTATAGCCTGACTGCGGTTTTTCTGTGTCGGCTATAAATTAACCAATGAAATGCATAATTTGGCGGCAAACACAACAGCCGCAGCCACACAAAGCCAAATTTGCATTTGTGACCATAAAACGTGCGACATACAGAAAAGGCAATCCGCACAACCAAGGATAATGCGATAGAGTGTGAACACTGACTGGCTGGGGAGCGCACTTCCTTATACGAACTGCGTCTCGTTTTGGAACTCTTTGGCCTGTCCGAAACAATTGAAATAAATTTCAGAGATCACAGATCAGATCTGACCAATGATGCATTATAATAACTCACGCCTCGCCACAGTTTTATTTCTTGACAAAGTTGTGTGAAAATTTCAAAACATTTTCCTAGAGACAGCCAAGCACTTAACAGCTGCTAGAAATTTTGTTGTTTTAGGATTTATTTTTTTGTCAGAAAAAAAAAACTGAAAGTGCTACCTAAAAGAAAAAATATATCTTCAATAAAAAGCCAAAGGCCTAGAGAGATTAAGCGGCCCACGGGAAACATTAAGATCGCCCCGCCATCATGCCACAAACAGATGTGCTGTCCAAAAAATGTTTTCGTAGGTGTAAAGAGATTGGAAAGGGCTTTTAGATTGGAGGCTTTTGTAGATTGTAAATCGAAAATCCATAAGCAATACAATGTCTTCATCTTTACGCCACATTGACACATATTTCAATGGCAATAAAACTGGATAACGGCCCACACACAATGACCATATGACCATAGCCCCATAGCCCATACCCCTGGCAAGTGCACCACAAATTTGGCAGACTTGTCGGGCGAGATCAGATGTGGTGTGGTGTGGTCTGGTGGTGGGCGCCTGCTTGTCCGCCTGCCTGCTTTCCAATGTCCACGTCCACTCTAAACTTTCTCGTCTCATTTAAGTGCATGCGGGTGCTGAACACACGGAAGCCGCAGACGAGCCAAAGTCAACTGAAAACAAGAAAGAAAGGCTGAAACTTTAGGGGCAGGCGAAGTTTAAGATACACTTCGATAATGATTACTAAATGATTTTTCACTAAAATGTTACAGCAAAATGTGTAAAAATAATTTATAGAGTACAACAAATCTTGCATTATGTTAGGGCTAATCGTCGTACCCCTCTCAGCCAAGTGTACAAATGAAAAATTATATATTTTCGCTATGGAAAGTAAAAGTTGTCGCTGGCATAGGGTGGGCTTATATGGTGCGTCGCCAGCCAGCAGCAGCGCCTGCGCCACCATCATCAGACCACTGCGAATGCCAATTTTCCCACATACATTTCAGCATTTGGCTTAAAGGCAAAGGAGTTAACACCAACAAGGTACGGTGTTCATTTGCATGTGCTTTTGGCCAGCCCGCAACTGCTTTTGCCCCCGCATCTATGCACAATGTCGGAGAACAACAAAACGTTTGCTTGGTTCTAATCTGCCAGCAATTTCCGTGCGTAATTAATGCCCTGCCTGCGTCCCTAGCCATACAGTAAATTAAATTATATAAATATAGATGGGTGTATCCAGATTTTTGTGTCATACTAGCTATAATTTAGTTAGTAATACCGCACCATCTAAAATCTCATTCAAATGTAAGCCAACGCGCCAAATTGTTGATCATTTTTCTGCCAGGTGGCAACGCCAGCTTCTTTGTTTTAAAATATTCACTTTGTCAGCAATATTAAGCCTTTAATTTATTAACCCCATGTGTATTTAGCTACATTTGGGATGTCCTATAATTTGTCAACTCAATTATTTAAACTTTAAGCGAAAATATCTGCAATAACCTAAACAGCTGCAACAACTCTATTCGGTGCAATGCGCGAAAATTAGGGTGTGACTGATATTCGAAACGTAGAGAGAGAGCCACACAAGAGAGCGCGTGACGTCACAAAAGGCAGATTGGTGTGGTTTTGTATGGCCGATGCACTAAAACACGTATTTATTGTATGTTATAGGCTAGAATAAGGAATAAAAAGGATTTCCTTCAAAAAAACATACATTTTAGAATAGGTAAATTTGAGAAAAAATAAAAAAGTAAGGTAAAATTACAACCACTATGTACAAATATTTATACAAAAACTTAAAAAAATATACATTTAAACTGCTAAAGCCCTTCCAAAATTATTAGTTGAACTTCTAATTAATTTGATCTTCCCCTCTTACTCCGACTTCTAGTATTATTATTGAAAACCTCCTTGTGTTCAAAACCACACTTGTGACGTCACGCGAGAGCTCAATCGAAAGAGAGCGAATGTCAAAAATGCCACCCTCTCAAACGCACAAGCACGATCGCACACTGTCGAGCTATCGCGCTCTATGCCTCGCATTCAGATTCTTTTTCTCTGTCTTCGCGCTCGGTTCAGCTGTAGGAATAAACGGTAAACGGAATCGCGTTCAAGCAAAGTCCCCGAGATCGATCCCCATTCGTTCTTCTCCGACTCGAATAATAATAAAATAATCACTAGAAAAGGAATCCTCATTCGCTTAAACCATAAGAAGTGTGTATATTGGAACATTTCCAACGCGTATTCCAGTGAAAACCAAATGAAGGCAAACCCTAAACCAAAGAGATAAAACAGACAAACAGCAACGCTGCTGCGGCCCTGCCATCAACATAATCAGCAACTGTGCATATTTCTGCAAAAATTCGAATATACTCGAGCGAATGTCGCACTGGAATCCCTGCAGTTGTGTTAATTAATTTCATTAATTTGTTAAAATACGCTGGAAAATGTGTAGAATAATTTGCATATAAAATTATTTTCCTTTTTGTTGTATTTGCTCTCTCTGCGGGGCTGCAGCAGCCGTGCCTGTGAGTGGGAGCGAGCTAGCAGATATTTTGACATTCTGCTTTCATTCATCTCCGCCGCACTCACGCTCACTATCATATTAACTGCGCTCTCTTCTCTGTCGCCGTCTGGCTGCCTGCGAGAGTGTGTGTGCGTGTGTGTGTGTGACTCTGGCCTGCCTCTTTGCACACACGATCGATCTGCAGCGGCGGCGCTGAGGAATTTTCTGTCTTCTCGCTCTATCTGTCTCTCCTGGCTTTGTGAGTGTTCCTCGCTCACGCAGTTTTTGTCTCGTTGCTGTTACTGTTTCTCAAAGGCAAAAAAATAACCGAAATATTTTGGGTGGAGTTGTTTTCATTCCGTTTTCTCTTCCGCAAATACATAATAATAACACATTGCCCGTTGTGTCTCTCTTTTGCAGTAACGTGTTAAAGAAAATTAAACAAATTGTGCAATAAGTAAATGAAATCAGAGAACAATCAACGAAATAAAAGAATCTCTCAAGAGTAAACAGTTTTCATTTCAAAAGAATAAACAAATCTACAGAGCAACATTCTCTCTCACTTGTTTGCTCTCTCTCTTTCACCTACACCCCCACAAACTCACTCACACACACATACACAAACACAGCAACATAATGAGTGTTTGTGAGAGCAAAGCCGTTGTGCAACAGCAACTGCAACAGCAATTGCAGCAACAAGCAGCCGCTGCCGCCGCCGTAGCAGCCGCTGCCGTCGCACAGCAACAACAACAACAGCAGCAGCAGCAACAACAGCAGCAGCAGCAGCAACAGCAGCCCCCGCAAGTGGTGGTGCCCCATCTGACGCCCCAACAACAGCAACAGAGCACACAGAGCATTGCCGACTATTTGGCCCAATTGCTGAAGGATCGCAAGCAGTTGGCGGCATTCCCGAATGTCTTTACGCATGTGGAGCGACTTTTGGATGAAGGTAAGCACAGAGAGAATATTCCTGTTGCAGAATTTGCCTTGTACGAAGGTAACATTTGGGGTTAATGGGTTAAAGGCACTTTGCTCTCTTCTGCCTTTAAAAAAGGGAAAACCAACTTCCTTTACTCTGTTAACCTTAACAGTTTAGATTACTTTACTAGAGATCTGGCTTTAATGGGTTAAGACCTGCCTGCCACTCTCCGTTTGGTTCTTCTCTGCCCATCTTCTGTCTGTCTCCTTTTCATTCGAGTTCATTCCACCTTACAGCAGAAGAGCGGCGGTTGTTTGTTATTTTTAGTTACTTCCTTTTTGTGCGCCTCTTCGCGAGCGACTCACTCATTGAATTTCTCTCCTTTGGGAATCTATCTCGTTCTCTCTCTCTCTCTTGTTCTGTCTTTGGCCTCCACTCATGTCTTATGTTGCGTTCCCCTTTTGCTTTTGTTGTTCTTATTATGAACTCTTTGTTGACTTGGCCATTCGTACACAACAGAAAGAGAGAGCGCGTGATCAGGGAGTTGAGATGTTCCGTTGCATGTCCCCTCCCTGGGGGGCAGCATCATCATCATCATACTCCACTCAAGAGTTTCGGCTACATTGAAGTGCGGTAAAAGTGTAGCACTGCCGCCGACGCTGCCCACGCCCGAATACCAGCCTTAAGGCAAAGGCAAACACACTTTTTGAGGGAAAACCAACAAAAAGTCAACTTACGGGAAACGAGGCTGGGGCGTGTGTGTCTGCCAGCAAGCCACTACCTGGTCGCATCTCGCAGCGCTCTATAAGTATTTGTGTATCAGTGTACGACTATCTATCTGTGTGTGTGTGTTTGCCCAACATCTGTTGCCCATATGCATATAGAGCCCGTAGTATGGGTCCGCACGGTAATGACAAAATTATGTTGCACAGATCTACACCAAACTACACTACACTACAGCTACAGATACCGATTTTTCGGTTTTGTTTTTGCTTTTAATGTATTCGCATAGCTGCAAACTAGTTTCCCTCTCAACAAATTGTATTTGCTAAAGGCAAAGCGTTGACAATTTGTAAAACTCGTTCGACCACCAGACACAAAAATCACTTAAGAAACAACAAAAAAAGCTAAAACTAAAACAAGAATGTTCCGAGGTAATATTATGGACTAAAGCTATACCCGTTAGACGGATTTTGGGAAATAAAATTGAAGGGAAATATATTTTAGAAGCAGCAAAGGTAAAGGCTTTGATGTAAAGTTTTAATAATTTCATTCCTAAAACTCCTCAAAAATATACATATATTATAATAATCTCACACCTGGAATTCCTTTCTGCTGCCTGCTGCACACGAAAACAGCATACCCTTGCTCTACTAGGGTACGACAATCCCTGCTCTGGTCTCTCGGGAGTAGCTGTCTTATCAGCTTAGTGGGAGTGAGCCACAAGCCACACTCTTGCCAAAATCTAGCACTCGGGGTGCTCTGGGGACCACAGCTTGTACGCTGGACACTGGACGGCAGCTAACGGCTTTAAACTTTTCAACTTCTGCTGCGGGGCTTGGGGGCTGCCTTTTGCCTTTTGCCTCTCCCTCTAGGGGGTTACCTCTGCTAGAAGTTTTTTGTGTTTTTCTCATTTGGCAACTTTCTCTTTTCAATTGCTGTCGTCGCTTGTTGTTTTCTCTGTTTTGTTTTCGACAACATGCGGGTCAAAACGAGGCAAAAACATTTTACATTCATATGTGTGCATGCGTGTCCCCCCCGAAGAACCTTAAAAAAATAGTGACTTGCCATTCCTTTAAAATTGAAAATTTTAAAGTGTTTAAGAAGGATTTTGGGAATTTGGAGATTGGCAGGAATTTAAATGGCTTTAAAGGTTTTATTTTTAGTAAATCTGAAAACTCTTTAACTCTTTAATTTCTTAAAACTGAAAAATTCTTAAGTTGCTTAACATAATTTTGCATATATACTTTTTACACACATATTTGCTCTGTTGCTCGGTTGCGAGAGATCTAATTAGGTTCCTGCCTTACCCCAAGCTGCGGCAGCAACACACAAAACCACAGCAAACAACCAACAACAACATCAACATCAACAACAAAACCCTAGAGACCGACCCCGACGGGTGTTTGAGGTTGCGGTTTCTGCGATGATATTCCAATTGTGGTTGTTGTTGTTGGGGGTGTGCAACAATGTTTGCTTTGGGTTTGTTCCTCTTTGGGGTTCTATACTCATCCGTGGGGCAATACTACCTGTTGGGGCGTCTGTTCATTTAAAATGCACAGCTTGTGATTACATTTGAATAGATATCCAAACCCACACCATGAGAGATGTGAGTGTGTGCTGGTGTGTGGATACAGTGCGGAACTAAATTATAGCTTATAATCTTCATAATTTAATATAAACCAAAAGGATGCTCTTTGGCCATTAACGCTGGGCAATACGAGTTGAGAGATGGTGTGTCCACGATGATCTTACATCACCATCCCATATCTTCCTTCAGATAATTGTAGTAAACCTGTTGGTTGTATTTTTTCCTATCATATTCTTGAATTTTACCATCAAAATTCATCTAAAAACAGAACAGAAGCTCCATTTTTAAGCAAATTTTAATCAGTATTATCGGCAAATTTATGATAAACAGGAAAAAAAAATAGTTTTGATAAGTTTTTGTTAATAATTTCAAGCAATATCATCTCAGATTTCATTGTTACAAAAGCCATAATATCCATAAGAGATTTTTGATAAATATTTCATGGCTAAAATCGATTTTTGGTCGACAATTTACTTAATTTTTCAATTAAATTCGAATAAATAGCATTTGTAGCATTTGAAAAATGTACCCGCAACATTTTTTTTGTAGTTTCTATCTATCTCCCCAACTCTTCAATCATGAAACGCACTGTACAACCACGTACATTTTGTGCATGTAGATATATTTTTCTACATTTTTACTCTTTTTCTGTTTATTTGCCGCGTTTTTTTTTATCGTCGTCTTCATTCCGCTCGACGCTTTTGGCACTGCTGACATAAATTTGTGTTGCTGTGTTGTTTGTTTTTCGGTTTTCTGACTCACGCCGCCGCCCCAAACGAAGGCGAAGAATAAGTTTCGGCGGTCGAGTCGAGTGCACAGAGAGAGGAAGAGAAAGAGAGAGAGGAGATCGGGGCTGGCATTCGTTTGTATTGTATCTGTTAGATAGCTTTTATGACACACGCCGCTGGAGCACGTTTCTTCGGTTTGTAGCCTCTGGTATATCTGTTGCTGCAGTTGTATCTGTATCTGTATCTCCGGACGAGTGCTGACTGCTGGCTGCTGTATTCTGTTTCTCTGTTGGCCTATTCATAGTCGTCGCATTTCGCACAGTTGAAGTGTGCCTAGACTGTGGAAAACACTGGATGGACTGTGTGGAAAACGTCAAGCCAGCAGCACACACACTCGGATTACCGGCGACGCGATGCCGTAGTCCAAGCATAACTGCACGTACTATACGATCCGATCCGATCCGAGAGCCCACAGATCTTTCTTCCATCTTCCGCATGACGTTTGTTTACACTGCCGCTAAAAAAAGAACGCCCAGCTAGCAAACAAAAGCCAACCCATCTTTTTGATACACTTTAGACTTTCTTATGTGTATGATGTATATTTTGATGAAAAAGGAGACGACGCCCCAACCTACACCTGACCGAAATAAATTATATGTAAATGACTGCAGAGCCTGAGGTGTAGCTCTCTCGAATTGCTAACCGATCCCCTTGCTACAGGAAAATAAAAATCAAATTACTCGTACGCCCGCATGCGGAATATATCTATAAACATGCACACAGATACAGCTACATCTTGCTGTATGTATATATAGATACAAACACACACACAGAGTACATATGTATATTCCTGTGTTTGTATCTTGGCATTTCTCAGATACACAAAAAAAAAAAAAAAGGAAATCGTTCTCTTCTCACCATGTCCGACATTTTTCATGAAAATTTTGAAATGTGTTTCATTTCATCTAAATTTAGATTATTGGAAAAACGAAATGGCTTTTTCGGCTGCCGTTCCTGCCTGCCTGTCGGCCTTTCCATCGTTGGAATTTTCTCTATGCTACCGTTTTAGGGCGTTGTTTTTCCTGTGATTCAAAGTGGCAGGGTCGGGCAAGGGCGGGGATTTGATCATTAAAATTGGTATTTAAAGTGCTTGCCAGCTTGTTGACACTAATGGTGGTCCATCGAGTCGAATGCAAACAAGCAGCGCGTTGCCAAAATGCAAACAAATTACTTGAACCTTTGGCCATGGGACAGCTGCCCATCCATTCGTCTCTCATTACAAAAGTTACATTTGATGATCGATCATCAGCGCTTCCGAAAGCATTAAACTTAACGATCGATTAGGTTTATCCGAGAGCTGTTAACGATTTCGATTGCCACTCTTTGCAATCTGCTCAGAGGCTTTTTATGGGCCATGTTCAAGGTTTATTCTCGCAACACACAAATAAATAGAAAAATTATCGAAAAAATCTATCAAATCGATTTACAATCGTTCACAGCCATGCATTATCGATAGCAAGAATATATTTATCGCTCCATTGAGCACTTGAAGCACTTTTAATGCAAAATGTTCATACGCAGGCAGTGCCACCACTAGCTTCCATCAGGTTCCATAAATTTTCGCTCCTCCTACTCCTCCGTACTGACGTGATCATAAATTTGTTGACAATTGTTATGCGGAACGCGTAGGCACGGACAGCTGCTGTTTATAGCGCAGAAGCAACAGCGCACCCGCACCCTCGAAAGTGTCCTCCTACCCGCACGAAACCCTCCCACCCGACCAAACAAAATCATTCAAATCCAAAAGCGATTCCACGTCTCATTGAGTTTTCAAATTCAATTAAAATCTTTTGTCTACGAGCAGCCAGCGATCGTACGTCGTTTGGTTTTGTTTTGATTTGTGTTATTTGTTTTATTGGCCGTTTGGATGGGTCGCTTGGTTGGCTGGGTTGGCTCTTTCTTTCTTTATATCTGTTCGTATAAATGCAATCAAGCATACGACCACCGCGGAAGTTGACCAAAGCTAAAACCAAAACCAAATGAAGCCATCGACACAAGACCAAAACTAATACGACTCTCAGACGACCAGCCAGTCAGTGGCAGTTGCAATGCCCATTGCATTTTGTTGCATGTAAAGGGCATTGATCGTTGATCGTTGATCAATCGATTGGGTTGGATCCCTCCATATGTTTTGTACGTTGATGAGGCGAAAGTTTGCTGCAGGCTTTTTGAATTGGCTTTCGTTTTGGTCGAATGAATTTGTCATGGAAAGTGGATCTTGATTGTGGGGAATTATTATCTAATCGTGGTGTGCATTGCATGATCATTACAAAGTTGAGAGAGATTTAGATGGGAAATCATGTGCAATCGATGGCAGTTTGTATCAGAAATTTGTGCAGAAATTCTCAGCGTTTTCTTACTCGAGAATGAATGGTCTGAAATGCCAATAACCAAAAGATAACCGAAAGACTCCAAAAGAAGGATGAAGAACAATATTTTACGCAGCTAAAACATTGAGAAAATATTGTTTTTTTCGTTTGCATTTTCGCTTAGCGCTTTAAATGATCTTTTGGGCTTTGTTTTAATCACTTGACAGCTCGATAAAGCAGAGGCTGGACCCTAGAATTCCGATTAATGAGACCCAGCCTGCCTGTTACCGCAGCCTTTTTTGGCAGCCTTCAATTAGCAATTATTTATTTTCCTTGTAAATGCTTTTGCAACATGAATTATTGCGTCATTTGGCGGCATGTCATTTGATAGCCAAGCGTGCCACAAATGTGTCCGTGTGTGTGTGTGGCAATAGCTGGAGGAGGAATATAATTTTTGACAAAAATAGCATTAGGAAAATGTGAAACAAAGAGGCGCGTAATTAAAATATATATTTTTTTGCATGAGTCTCATATTTCTGCCTCTGCCTCCTGCCTCTGCCTCACGCAACAGAAAAACTTTGAAACATTTTTGGAGTGCCTGCTCAGCCCCTAGACTGCCGTCGTCTCCCCTTCTGGCTGGGGCACGCGACTACCAGCAGCCGCCAGCCAGCCATGTGGCATTAGACAATTGCTTTAATATGCCACCAGGCGGCACAGGCATGGGCACAGGCATGGGCACAGGCACCGGCACAGGGGCACTCACACACAGTAGTCGACAAGCTGCACAAATTGAACAATTTGATAACGCGGAGCAGGCAGAGGAGAGGGCAAAAGACCCGACTGCCAACACACTTGAGAGACGCGCACACAAAGAGGCAACATTGTGGGATTGTGTGGCCTTTGAAGTTGCGGGGGCTTTCAGTGTGCCCGCCGCCATATGGTCGGACGGTATCTCTCCATCTCTGACTTCAACTCGAACTTAAAACTCTTTAGAAATACATATATGGTTGGTTGGGATGCTGCCTGCCTGCCACTTGAAAGTGAATCAATTTTATTGCAGCCTGAAGTATTGCATTCGCCATTCGATTGGATATCGGCAATCAATTTAATTTTTCAATTGTACTTAAGGACCCACAGAGACCTCAAGGCAGGGAGGGACATAGAGAGGGAAAGATCTCGACTCGGGGCGTGTGAAATGCGGGCCAAACCTCGCCCTTAAAAACACATTTTGGGTCCAAAATTCCAACAAACTTTGTTTGAACTTTGGAAAATGTTTGAAAATGGAAGAAAAAGTATTTCAAATATTTAGCACATTCCGAGAGGTATTTAATTAACAAAATGTACAAATTCCACCCAACGATTTCCTGTATTGGCTCATCTTAAAGTCACCTTTCGTTTGCTTCAAGGTTTATTTATTTAATATTTGAAGTAAATAAACTAAAGGTGTTGAAGTGAAAAAATTCAAATGAAGAGAATGGGAATTAATTACCTTTGGGGATTACCTTTTGGGGATTGGAGATGGTGCGCATTATTTGTGGAAATTTTATACATGAAAATTCCACCTTTATTGCTAAGCTACTCTGCGAAAGAGAGGGGTTTTACCTCATTTTCTTGAATTCTTTAAAATAATATGCATCGTACGTAGAAAAACAGAAACAAACCCAAAAAAATTAAAAAAGAGAAGCAAAAAATCAAACAAAAAGCACAACAAAAGACACATATACAGATTGCATCTTAATATCCTCGGTTTTATGTTGTTGCTTCTTTCTCTACTTCTTGCCATATATTCTCCAGTGTGTCATTGATACGAGACAATTAACAGCAGCGTAATGCGCGCAAAAAGCAGATGGCAAAAAGTGGGAAATAAATGTAAGGCAAGAGATGCAAAAGATACGAAATAGAAATGCCGTTGGAGCCCATGCAAATGGGTTTGTAGAACCCTAGGAACATGGGAAATGGAAGTTGGGAATACTCTGGAATTTGGCAGAGAACTTTGCTGCACAAATTATCCATAAGTGAAAGGCACAAACTAATATCTTCAGTGGATTAAACGCGCCTAACTTCCATCGGAGACGCAAAACTAAGTTGATCTTTTTTAGCAGTTCAATTCGCAGCTCAAGTGTCCTCAATCGTTGTATCTTTGGTATCTTCATTTTGTGACTTTTTCAACGCGCTTCGATGGTTGCAATTGTGCGGGGAAGGGTTTAGCAAGAGGCGACGACGCGTGTTTGCTTTTTGCAGCATGAATGAATGAATCTTGGCTGCCAGCATGTGTCACGTCTTCTTGCCTTAACCTGTCCGACTGTCTGCTGTCTGCCACTGTATCTTTGTATCTCTTCGAGTGTATACCAGACTATCTCAGACTCACTCTCTGTCTGTGTGTGTGTGTGTGTGTGATGGCTTTTGGCTTTAGATTTCTTTACGGGGGCGCCTTCACAACAGCCGTTTCAATTTTGCGCTATTTTTGGCAAACGCACTCGTCCATTCGCCTGCAGTTTGGTCTCTTTCAATCGTTTCGATTGAAAGTATTTCGTATTTCATAAAATTTAACAAATGCCACACCCCAATGGGCACCTAATTGTGGCATTTGCCATCATCTGTTCACATTTTGTGCCCCTCTCCCCAACCCTCTGTGAGGTTCTGCTGTGTGTGTGGGGGAGTGCTGCATTTTGCTTTTGTCTTTAGTTTTGATTGGCTTTTTGCGTTTGCGTTTTGCGTTTTGTGTTTTGTCTCTTTTGCCTGTTGCCTCTTGCCTTTGGCTTGAATTGTTTTTCATTTTTGGCAGTTTTTAGTGGCTGCCTTTGATATGCCATAAATGTTTTTTAATGTCGTGCTGCGTTGGCCACGTTTACACTGTATGCCGGTCGTATGCGTTTTTTGGGTTAAATGCCCATTTTATATGGACGCCCAGGCGCTGGCGCTGGCACTGTGTCGGATCTCTCGCTCTCTGCTCATGTCAATCATGTGGCAGGCAGGCAGGCAGGCCACTGTAGGCGAATGAATTAATTGTGTCTGTGTTGGAAACTCATATTTTGCTTTAAATGGTTATCCTGTACGATCGATCTAATGTGGCGCGGGTGCAATCAGAGATTTCCATTGAATTCAGCGTGGTTTCGATTTGCAATTAAATAAAACGTTTGCACTTGCAACGGGCATAAACAAATTCAATTGTTGAAACGGTTGGTGCAATCATTCAATCAATCAATCATTTGTATAGTGATTCCACTGGAATGTGTCATTCGATCGATTTACGCGCATGACTGGCACTTTGCTATTCCGCAGCAAGCAGTGCAAAGCAGTGCAAAATTACCCATTACAAATTGCATTTGATCTACTGGAATATTTTCGAATTTGTGTGTATTTATTTCACTCTTATTTAATGACAATTTCTTTGCCTCCAAGGCCTTTGCTTTTTTTTGAAATACAAAACTGCCCACACGACCTGCAGTTTAGCTCTGCCTTTCCCTCTCTCTTCGCCTCCGCATCTTTTGCGCTCTGGCAGTCCCTCCGCTTTGTGGCATCATCATCGAACGATGTCCAAGGACGACTTGTGGCTTATCAGCCATGGCAACAGCTCGAATGTCATTGGCATATGCCACAACATCACACCGCAGATACGGGGTGTGGGGTGCACTTGCATTTTCTGGCCCACAGTTAAAGTTTATACGTAGGATTTTCCGGTTTTCCACGCACTAGAAGAGGCGAAACCCACACACCACACACCAACATATAAATTGTCATACAAAGCGACACTTGAGGCGGAGACAGGCCATAACAAAAGTGTAAAGAAAAGAAGACAACAAAAAATAAAATCAAAAATAAATAAATTAACAGCAAAAGAAAAGGAAAACGAAAAACGAAGAAGAGATTGACGAGTGCCCCGCAGCGGCATGACTAAAAATAAACAAAAAACGTGGGCGCGAAAGAAACAACAACAACAAAGAGAGAAAAAAAAAGCCAAAAGGAAGAAGAAAGAAATGAAAAAGGTGTTAAGAACAAGTTGCACACTCAACAAAGCCCCAAATCCAACAGGCTAAAACTACCCACAGATGCCAAACAGATACCACAGACAGATCACAAATACAAAGTTTACTCGTACGGGCGTACGACTGTGTACATTTATTATTATAATAAATCCCATTCAAGGCAAAGACTGGGTACCGGGTGGGTGCAAAGCAAAAACAAGAAAAAAAGGGAAAAGAAAAAGGCTGGCGGCAGCTTTGGGCTTTTGTTTCAAAACGAGTTGTTTTCGGCCACACTTCAATGTTGGTCAAGTCAAGCGCATATTACGCTATATATAAAAATAATTACGACGCGGTTGTGTTGGTGTAAGCTAATGCTCGTTCCTACACGTAAATCATTTTCGGTTGATAGACAGACAAACTGAGAGAGAGCGAGAGAGAGAGTGAGAGTGGGAGAGCGCTTAAAGCGCAATTGATTATGCGACAAAAAGTGAGAGGCAGGCAAGACCATGACCCATTCAAAGATACACATACTCATACATACTAAATATGGCAAATAAATATTTACTTAATGTAATAGAAATGTTTTGAGCTTTCGAAATTTTGGTTTAAATATGTGAGGAATACTTTTAGCTGAAGTTTTCTTGCATTGCAGTGGGGAAGGAATATCACGTGAAAGCTTTACTCTCCCACACACACCCTCCCCTTTTGTTAGAATGCGATGTTCTACTTGCTGCCCGATGCGCTCTCTAACGGGATATGCATTCCCCTCCTTTCCAGCTTACGCGATCTCTCTCTCCCGCTGCATTCCTTCTAGCTCTCTGCTTCTAGTTGACATTTGCTCTCTCTCTCTCTCTCTCTTGCAGTCAGTGCTTTTATATGTTCTCTCTTGCAGTTAGCGTCCTTCCATTCCTTTCATTTGCGCTCACCATGCCATCACTCTCTTTAACCCCATAGTGCCTGTGAGGTATTTTGATCGCTCAATATCTCACTCCCAACAAATATGGACCAAATCGAGTTATTTTATGTGTTATTTTTTTGTTGGGCTAATTATGGTGCTGTGGGGGCTGTGCTTGAAAACAAATATTATAAACATGACATAAGCAGCGATAGCCATATATCCACAGCCATTGCCGGTCCGGTCCGTCCGGCTGATCCAAAAACGGCACCAAACTGCAACTTTCACCGGAATGCCATAAGGCAACAAATGATTTTCCAATAGCCAAACATTATTATGGGGCAAGCAGGCAGCTGACTGACGGCAAACGGCCATCGCACGGGCCTGTATTTTGTACTTTGAAATAAAAACAGAATGTTTAACATTTGATGGAATGCAGCGTTTTTCCCATTTTTCTGTTCTAGCGTTATTTATTGTTTATGTTTACACAATTTCGATGATGATTAGCGATTGGAAATTGCTCGAATATCATTTTTGTATAACGAAAAAATTAATTGCCAGAAACGAAATGCAGCGAAGGGAGCAAATTTAACAGGATGTAACGAAATATTCAATATATTTCTATGGAGAAATATATGTACAATTGTATGTATACATCTGCCCAAAAAGGTCATGAACCCTGCGGGTGTCTTTTCCCTCTCCCTGTTCTGTGGCATCATCTTGGTCTTTGTTTATGTTCCCCCCCACGGGTAGCCGCGACTCCGGAAAAGTCATTCGGCTACTCCAGAAATAAACAAGCCAGAAGCAGCAGCAGTTTGGCAGTGTGTGGCATGGGGCAAGACTGAAATCTTATATTCTAAATATTCTTAAAAATAGAAGTCCCACAAACAACGTTGAAATGTGGCAAGAAAACGTTGAAATTTGTCTGTTGATTGAGGTGCTTGGGTGCTTGGGAAAAATGGTTACGGATTCGATTTACTTTTATACTTAAGCTCTTAGAAGGTATATTTTTGGATGAAAAGGATTAAGGAAGTCTCTCCTTGATTTCCTAATATTTTAATCATGAATTTGTACAGTTTTTACTGTTCCTTAGCTGACTTTTTAGAATTTTGTAGACGAAGTAAGACTCCCACTAGCTTCTGCCACTTCCAAGAAATTCCTGAAAAAAATATCCCTATTTGTATGTCAAATTAAACTCTAGACATGATGGCATCTTCATAATATATTTACCCAATAAATTCTCCGCCAGGCTGTTTCACAAATCAGTGGAAATTCTGTTGGTAGGAGGATCATAAATTGTTTTCATATATGCAAACCGCCATTTCAATGTATTATGATTATTATCTTATCTAATCTGAAATTTATTCTCCCTCTTTTTTGTTTATTTGCAGGTGAGTTTTCCCTTATCACGGCGTCAAATGCGATAAAGCGAGTTACTGCCCACACACGGTAGCAGCAGACGGCAACAAAATGCCGACGGCTGTGACTGCTGTGGAGAGGGAGAGGCTAACCTGATTGGCTGAGTACACAAATCGTCTATTAGCTATACTATAAATTGTTAACTTTTAATTGGTTTAAGCAGCCATTGCAGTCGTCAGAGCAGGGCAGAGGCAGCGCTGAGGGAGGGCCATCATCATCATCCACATTGATGTTATTTTGTTGCTTTGAGCTGGGTTTTATGAGTCCCCCCCTCTGGGGTTTCGGGGGGTATGGGGTGAGTCGCCCATAAAAATCAGCTTCAGTTAATTGCTTTATAAAAATGGGCGCGTGTGTCTACCCGACTACCGTTTTGCTGAGTTTTTTATCATTTTATTTGTAGGAAATGACTAAATTGTCATTCATCTCTCTCGCCAGTGGCCCCCAGTCGCCGCCGCTCGGCTATGAAATTTATGCACTCAAAGGTTTGGCATTTTTCCATTCAAAAGAGAAGCTCAACTGAACCCCTTGCCGAAGGGAGCGGAGCAGCAAAGCAGCAAGCCAGCAGTGGGAAGCCACCCGAATGTTTCATTACTCTTAATTAATTAATTTTCTTTGTGTGTATTTTTTGGATTTTTTTATTTTTGGCTTCAGCTTGGAGTTGGGTGCGGCTTCCTGCTTTGGTTTTAGATATTCTTTGAATGGGAGTACACTTTTAATTGATACAGCGACAAAGGCTACGAGCTGGACTCTAACGGATCAGGATAAATCGATTAGAAAATATTTAAGCCAACATTTAGGGGCAATTATTTATCCTTAACTACAAATAATTGCATGTACTAAAATAAGGAGCATTCTATACTCATTATAGTTGAATGCGGTTTAGCTAGCATTTTTCCTTTAATCATTTATTTTCGAAGCAATTTGCGCTTTGATTGCGCATTTATTCGATACGTTTTTGGGTTCGTTTCTCCCTAGGCCTCTGGGTTATATACTCGTTTTGTGGGGGCATTTTGCTGAAAATTGTGCTCATGGGAACTGATTGATTAGCGGTTAGTGGCTTCTCGTAGGCTACGACTCTCGCTGCCTTCGGAGTGACAAGCCGACCATCGACCATCGATCGATCGATCGAGCCACTGCAGAAACAGTAACTGCCAGACGACATTTGCAATGTTTTTTGGCAACGACAAGTTGCCGTTGCAATTGGGTATTTTTGTTTCTCTCCTCTTTTTGGTTAGCAATTTTCCAAACGTGTTTGTTTTTGTTTGTTTGTTTTCGAGTTGCAGCAGCCACATAACTGTTTGCCTTCGGCTCTCACGAAAATAGTGTGGGGATGGTGTGGATGGATTGGGGGTCGGGGGGAGTACACCCCACATTTAATGAGTGCCTTGCCGGACAGCTGTGAAAATGTTTATTTGTCCCATGACTCAGTGGTGATGGAAACGTTTGGCATTGTGAATCAGTTAACAATTTCATTGGAAATTAGAAATGTGTTTCAAAGGAGAAGATTTCAATCTAAATAAGTGTATACATAATGTACACATAACTTCAGAGATGTAAAGCCAGCTGGCTCCTACTTTTTTGCTGTCCAGTCGCAATTGTCTTATCTCTTCATCTTGATTTCATC
The DNA here is from genome assembly GCF_008121235.1 of Drosophila subobscura. Classification (NCBI taxonomy): domain Eukaryota; kingdom Metazoa; phylum Arthropoda; class Insecta; order Diptera; family Drosophilidae; genus Drosophila; species Drosophila subobscura. The sequence continues at coordinate 20,599,479 of NC_048533.1, read as the reverse complement.
TACACGCGCATTGCTTTGCTCTCACGCCAAGCCATTCTCTCGCGAATTCTTCACTCCATTGCTCTCTCTGCAACAACAACCACAGCAAAAAGCGAGCGCAGGTAGCCGCTGCACTTTGTAGTTGTCGGCAAACGGGATTGACTTCTGCCGTTTCATTTCACGTGCATTGCTCCTGCTCTCACGCATTACATGCTCTTCCAATTCCTGTGTTCCAATGCGCTCTCTTGATCATTCCTGACAAAGAACACAACCACAATGAGCTTTAGCCTCGCGCGCGCCCTCTCTCTCGCTCTCAGCACATACTTAAGCATGAGGAACAAGCGCAAGCTTACGGTACTTCTACTTTGCTACGCAGTTCCTGTTTACTACTTTTTAAACTCACAGTAACGACTATACGCATACCCTATAGAAATACTAACCTACTCCAATTACCAAAAATCAATCAAGCTATAAACAAAACATTTCAAGGGTAATCTCAACACCTTTTGTCTTGTTAATTTGATTGATTGTTTTGACACATATTTAATTTCGTTGATAAGTGGCTGCTGCTGCTGTTCGTGATTGACTGACTGACTGACTGACATACTCTCATACGCCACGGGCACACCCACTTCTACTGTTTCCGCCCTTGATGCTCTTAAGCGATTTGCGGAGCCCTACTTAATGCAAAGCTCTGCTGCTGCTGCCTGCCTGCGTCCCACAAGTATTTTCTTTCATTTGTTGTTTTGTTTTGCTTTGTTTTCCAAGTGCATGTGAAAATGTGCTTTAATCTGGGGGCTTCCCCGATCAAGACCAACCCACAGCGGAAAACATACATAATTTGTGTCTGTCTTGTCTGTTCGTCTCTCTGTCTTTCTGTGTGTGTGCATAATGCTGCTTGTTTGAGTTTAAGTGCTGCTGCGTGTGCGCTGGCAAACAACTTTCCACATTTCCATTGTCTGTGGAAAACTGAAAGTTCAAATTTAACATTTCACTTCCTTTCGGATTCAGCAACACCTCATCTTTCGCTCTAAGGGGAAATGCTAAAGCCACTCCCACTCACCCTAGTCTCCCTCGAAAGCATTCTGGCGTGTCGACAAGAGTCAAAGCTCGTCAAAATGTGGCACACAGAGCGACTTCCAGCAGAAGTGTGTCGTTGTCTTCACTCTCGTCTGTGACATGTGAAAAGTCTGCTTGTTGGCCAATTCTGCATTGTTTTTTATTTATTTCACAGTTTTTCCTTTTCTTTGACACATTTTCTGATGTGCCTCGCAATGGTTGGAGTCTTAGAAACCTGCGTGGCATTTACAATTTGAAAGAATTTTCTTAGTTTATTTTATGCGCGTCCAAGGTATCAGCTAGTCGCATTACTTGTCTGTGTATTTCTGCGTTTCCTTTAGTCACATGTACTTTGTACACTTCTCCTTTGAAATATGCCAAATCTTTGGCTCCTCTTTGCGATGTGTGTGCGGATGTGGGTGCCGGCATTAGCTTTTAATGCCCTTAGACGTATGATGACAATGATGAGCCATATTAATGGCCAATAGAAGGAGAGAATTTACGCTGTTGGCCAGCCAGCCACCAGCTTAAATTGAGGTACCCTCGCACATTGAGTGTCCATTAAAATTCCGCCTCCTCCCATTTCTTTTTAATACAATATTTCTTTGTTGCCACGTAATTAAACGGCAACAGCCACTCATTGCGATGGCTAATAAAAAGATTATGTGTGTCTGTGTGTGAGAATATATTTCGGGGGCATTACGAAGTCGAAAATTAGTCACGAATTTGTTGGGGGGGGATTTGCTTGATACATTTTTGCACGTTTGACCAAGTAAATGCTGTGAGATCTTAATCGCAACGATTTATTTGTTGCCAAATGCCTGGCGAACTGGTTCCCGAGTGTGGCTGTGGCCCAGAACATGATTTGGTAACAGCAATTTAATCTTGTTTTAATTTTTATTGAATTACATTTAATATATTAACACAGGCTATTGATACGCCTGTTAAATCCCAAAATATCCCACAATGTACTGTAAATTATTCACACATTTAATTAAATCAAAAATTGTTCGCGCCTTTAAATCTTCCATCCATTGATTTTCATGTTTGCTCGAGGGTAATATGATTTTGAACAGATGTTGGCTGAGCAGATAAAATCTTTCCATCGATGATGTGCAAGGGCTACCAAAAGCAATTCTTTCTCTCTTACTTCTGACCAATAAGAGTTAAACAATAATCTAAAAATAATAATAGACAACACAGTTACATCATCCACGGTTGTCCGCCTCTAAAATAAATAAAAACCTATCAAAATGCAAACACAATATTTGGTTAAACAAATTATGGCCAATTTATTGCCTTAACCGAATATATTTATAGCCACATTTAAGTCAGAATTTGACATTCGGTACAGCCCCAAAAATAGAGCATGTCTCTGCTCTGGGGAAGTGTTTATTCTATCGACGGCTTGTGCCAGAATCCAAAGAAAAAGTAATGAAAAAAATCAACATCCAAACAGGGAAATTTTGGGGTTTATTTAACTAACAATTTGTACAATTATTCCGTGTTATTGTTGGCCTAATGTGCGTTTTATCATTTCTCAGGGCGTATTTGTTCAAGTGTTTATCCGCATGTCTGGGATGCCGAACCAGGTGAAGATTTATTATATTCCGACACGTATCCGTGATTTCTGGTTGGGTTCTAGCTTTTCGCCACTCTTTTGTTGCAAAATCATTTGCAATATTTCACTGCACATTAAACAAACACATCGAAATTAAGAGTCTGAGAATTAAAACAAAGAAAATTGTTTAAAATATTCGCAGCTGAAATTGTGCGAAAAATGTAATCAATAATTGTACGAATTTATTGGCAAAAACTGCGCAAAATTTCCTTAAAATTTCAAAGCCACCAAGTTTATGTAAAGCCAAGGGCAAATGATTAATATTTTGCATGGAAACTGTTGTCCAAATGTTTATCTTTCAGCTTTTAAGGCTAACATAAATGCAAGCTTAATTCTGGCAAAGTTTCACTCGGAAGTTTTTTAGGGTAGCTCATGGAAGTGTAAAAATAACTGGAAAGTACCTGCCACACATTATTTGGAAATATTAAAACGGAAGTTAAGAATTCTCTAGCATTGAAAAACATTTTACGATACTCAAAAGTTCTTTAAAGTCGGCAGTTTTCTATGGTCTTTTCTACAGAGATTTAACATGAAATGAGCATCTCTTCCCACTTTTTAATGGCATTTCCGTTACCGTCTCCGTTCTGTCTCTCGTTCTCTACTTCTAACCCAGTTACAAGGACAAGGCATTTTCCCTCTCCCTCTCTATCTATCGTTAACCCACTGCTGATCTTTTTTATTGGAACTTTGCTCTTTTTACTGCTCCCTTTCCCCTATTTTTCGCTTTTAGTCTCTGTTTTTTTTTTACGCAAACTTTAATTGTGTTTCCTTTTGTTTTGTTTGAGTTTATTTCTCTGCGGATATTGTTAGCCAGAAATTACATTTTCACTCCCCATCGGTTACAACTTTCAGCAAACTTTTGTCTTCCGTGACTCTCCCAAAAAATGAGCGTAAAAAACAGACAAAAATGTTGCCTGCATGTGCAATTTTAATTATAAAATCATGTTGACAACAACAAAGAAACCCCGCTAATATTTATATTATTTTGTTTGTTCAGAAATAACCATTTTGCTTGAATAGAATAGAAATCTTGGAAATAACAGCCACGAATCGAGCGTGTGAACCGACATGCCACTGACAGTTTTATGATTGTAGCAAATTTATTTATAAAAATGCATAAAAAACTGTCATTTGTGTCGCTCGCCAGCTTTGGAAATATTCATTAATTAAAATACATACTGAAAAATAATAATAAAAAAAAAAAAACAAAAAAAACCAAAGAAAACGCGAATTCTCAGCTAAATTAACAAATATTTATTTTTCCAGTGTTGCGAAACACCCAAATAGCTGCAGGTGCTTTTAGAATTTCATGAAACAAATCAAAAATAAATGAATTTATTGCCTTAGCTCTGCTCGACTTATAGCTACGACACGCACTGTTCCAACCACAACCACAATCATAAGACATGAAAGATATGCACAAAATATGCAAAAGCTTCACGAAAAAATAAAAATACAAGCGAATAATGAAATTACTTGAACGCACAATAAACATTCCTTTTTTTGTGGCGTTTCGGTTTTGGTTTCGATTTTTGGTTGTACAAATACACTGCCAAATTGCAAATAATATTTCCAAGGCCAATGGAGTTCAAAACCAAAAATAAAACACGCAAAAAATTACTAAAATACCGGGTACCCGATGGGGGCTTAAGTGCAGCAATCAATGAGAACCTTAAACGTTTCTTTGCCATTTCTGTGGACAATTTTGTTAAGGCAAGAGTCGCATGGTCAGGTCGAAACCCACACAGAGAGACACGAGACAGACTCAGACCAGACCGACAGAACTCATTTGACATTGTTGGCTTTGGGTTGACAGACACCCACGCTCGAATATCGTGTGGTACTCGCTTGTATGAATGGTTTTGCATTCATAAATTAGCTGGCAGATACTTAGATATGTGTCGCACTTAGCCACAGTCCCCACCACGCCCGCACTTGTCGCCTGTTAGCCATGAAAATCGTGAGCCAATGCAAATTGTTCTCCCAGCTACAAAAAAAAAAAAAACAATCAATCAGCGCCTCCCCCCTGATGAGATGCGATCTCTCGTGTTAAGCTGCTGAGCTAAGCTCAGTTTTAATTTGGTTTAAGGTGTCGCTCTGCTCTGCGCGCTGTCTCTTGCATATCTTATGAGCTGTCTGTGACATTCAATTTGGGGATACGATTCGATGCGGGGCTACACTCGTATTTGGTGGGAGCGCAAGGCTGTCGGGGCTATGGCTGTGAATGGTGGAAGTGCTTGAAAGATTTCCTTAATTTAGCTGCTGATTAAAAGTTGCATTGATTATTTTTTACTCTTGCTCATGCTGTTTACACAACGGAATTTCATGTGCAGTCGCACTCGGTAAAACCCCGCTTATCGCTTTGCGCAAATATGAGCGAGTCTCTCTCTCAGCACGTACTTCCATCCCACTCGCACTCAGCAGCACCAAGGACTGCGCTCTTATCTGCTCGCTCATGTGGTCCTCTCTGAGCGGGGGCCTCTCAATGCACCCGCTCTCACTCTGCAAGCAAAACAAAGCGGTGAATGTCCAGCAAGGTAACGGAAGTAAGGGAAGCAAAGTAACAGAAGCACAGAAGAGAGGGACACCGAGAATATTTATTTGCTTCCACTGAAAATCGTAAGATCAAAAGAGAATTAAAATAAAGTTCTTAATAGTTGAAGAAATAATAATAATGAAAATACTAATAGGGGCAACAGCAGCCATTCGATAACTAATTAAATATCAACTGCACCAAAAATAGTAGCTAAATGTTTGCACATTTATCCTAAATATTTTAAGGCCATTCAATTTGCTGCGAAATTCAATCAAAATCCATTTATGACAGCACCGAAAAAGTACCCTCTTCCATCTTTCAATCTGTTCAATTAAATTCCGCAGAATTCAATCCCAAAATCAAGCCCAAGAGGCACTTCAAAAAAGTGTTCACCCCACGCATCAAAATATATGTTTAATGTGTAATCATTTCTGCCACCCTACAGCCACCCACTTTGTATATATTTTATGCCCTACTTGCCTGCGGGGCAGCAAGACCCCGAAGAACCCTTGCCAAAAAAATAAAAGTCGTGGTGCATAAAATTTGACAACTTATGGACGCTCGAGTGGCTCTTCGTACGGATTCGTACCATCTCTCAAGTGCAGGAAAAAAGCAGAAAAAAGCAACAGAAAATTCAAGAAAAAGTGCAGAAGCTAAATTTTATATTTAAATGTTGCAAAATGTGGCGGCGAAGAGAGAGAGAGAGAGAGAGGGAAAGGGTAGGGCGCACCCAGAAGAGATTTCATTCTGTGAAATCCAAATCAAAAATGATGTCATATACAAATTAAACCGATTCCATTCATCCTTTAGCCTTGAGTTTAAGCCAATTTTTTGTTGCCACTAATAACACTCCATTCGGAAAGGTAACCCACTTGGTGGAGCCACATTGTGGGCGCTGAGGTTTCTACAAAATGATAATAATAATAATAATAATACTTGAGCACACCACACGCAAAGTTTTGTGCCCAATTTGGTGGCAGCTCCTCCGCTGCTGCTGCCATATATAGAGCTTGAGCGTTGGCCAAGAGCCACACAGATAGATACAGATATAGAGTCATAAAAGTTGTCTCTATCTATGCAAATTATGACTCAAACTTGCATTAGGCGCGGACTGAATGAATATGAAAGATGAAGGAGATCCGAGAGTTGCCTTAAAAGCACAAACGACTCGACATGTTAATGAATAAAATGATCGTTCATTGATAATTGTTACTGCTCTCGTTCGGTTCGCCCACACTCGGCCAGCTCTCTCATTTCAGAGTTCTGAGTTCTGTCTGCCCTTAAATGGACATTCTGTGTGTGGGGGGACAGCAACAACAGGTTGTTCTCTGAGTAAGGGATTTAATTATAGATCTGAGAGATGCGAGAGAGAGAGAGACCCAAGTTATTAATTAAGCCGCCTGCACAATATGCCGTCTGATTATAGTAATTTATCTAAATGCCGCCTATCAAATAAGCCATTGCCAGAAGTGACTAATTCGATTCGATACGCTGCGACTTCGTCATCGGTTCGGTTCGGCCAAATGCAAATGATTTCACACCAATTTAACCTCCACTCCGGCGGCGGCGACTCTCTTAGAGTCTTATTCATCTAATCTGGCTGCACAATCTGCTGCACAACGCTTCGGTCACGTTGCACATTGACATATGCTCGATTAGAACTGACAGCTGTCTTGATTGAATGATCTCAAAGCTCTGATCTGAACTGATCCGATCTATTCTGATCTTGATGGAATGCTCTTCCATGCTGCGTGTCTCCAGTAATTACACACGGCTTGACGGAAAAACTCTACTCTCAAATGAAAAGCCCATTCAGTTTTCCTCGCTCGAGGCGAAAATCTCTACCATCAATAGATATTTTTCTAAAATTTTTGTGTTGCTTCTGCTGGCGACTGCCCCACAATTATTCTTCATCTTTTTCTATAAATTTCTTGATGGGTTCTTTGACCCCGAAACCCACGCTGAACTCTGGAATGGAAAAACATCTTTTTATTTTTCATCTCTTTGCTTTACCGCGAAAAAAAAAAAAAGTAATTTTAAATTTTTTGTGCAATTTCTTTTTCTGCGTCTTTGCAGGCGAAAGCTTTTTGGCTTTTCTTTGTTTTGCCGCAGCACAGATTTCAGTTTGCAGATTTCAGATTTTTGTTCTTAATTTTATTTATGTGACACACAAAAGACAAAAAAAGATGCCGCAAGCTAGATACATTGTTGGGTGTATATAAAAAGTTAATTAATTTAAGTGTTAAAAGAGAAGAAACTCAAGGCAAAGATGGAAAAACGGTTCAAGGAAGGCCAAGACGGGCAAAGACCGGCAAAGGATTTAAGACTCTAAAAATTGCTATAAAATAAATTCCACAAAGCATTAAGCTGCCCATCAAACAGTATTTTCTTGTCAAAGTTTAGTCACTCGTTTTTCATTTAGTTGGACAAGTCAGTGGGGCGTTTAATTGATGTCACTTGTGGGCGCAAATCTTGAGTCACTTCTATGACATGTGCCTGCCCCCCCATGAAGCAGCACACACAAGCCCCAACAATTACCAAGTATTTAGTGACAAATTGTGAAGGCACATGCCAAAGACAAACAATGGCAATGCAATTGGGTTTGGGATTATGCACAAAAGCAGAATAACAGCAGCCACAAAATGTTGATCATATCAATTCGAGAGGGGCTGTCAACTGGCACAGTTGGGGGCAACTCACACAGCACCCCACCCCGAACAGAAGTGTGAAATGTTGGGGCTGACCTCAGAGCCCACCTAGGGGTTGGGAGCTAGGGAAAATGCATGGCATAATTTGTATAAATATAAACCAAGTGATTTCATTGGCTAAGTATCAGCCCAACAACCTAATAAATAACAAAAGTAGCACTCAACTGCATGGCTGAACATATTATTCACACGCCATTTTATTGATGCCCATTTAGTACATGAATTAAACGTAATTTAATACGACCACTTAGCCAAATGACAAATGGAACTCAGTTGTGGTTGAGGCTAGCAATTAAAATTTGTTTGTGCGCTTTTCAGCAGAGAATTTATTTATTTTTATGCATTTTCTCGGACATGGAAAAAGTGGCATTTGTTGCGCAATTAAGTAGATTTTATATATAATTTGGTTACAGTTAGATTAAGGCTCTAAGCGCATCGATCTATCCTCCATTTGAGCCGCAGTTTCACTTTTTTTGAGCCAGAAATATTTTTCATATAAATTGAAATACTTTTCGGAAACTCGAAAAACCCATCGATGATCCACCACAAAGCCTGTATTTATATTCCTCTATATTTAATCTCAAATTCCTTTTATTTGTTATTACAGAAATTGCACGCGTGCGCGCCTCACTCTTCCAGATCAATGGGGTCAAGAAGGAGCCACTGACACTGCCCGAGCCCGAGGGCGCTGTCGTGACGATGAACGAGAAGGTTTATGTGCCAGTTCGTGAACATCCAGATGTAAGTTTAAGCACAAAAATTAACGTTGAATGATAAATAATGATGATCTAATTTATGGATCGACAACGATACATTTCGATGGCTCCGGGTTTCCGCTAATTAGAAAAGTGACAACGACACAGTCTCGGAGCTGTTCACTGAGCAACTGGTACACCGGAAATGGCTTTAAGGTGTGCCAGTACCTACCTACGACACACTGTACTGTCTTCTTGTGTGCCACTGATAGAGTCAGTCGTGTGTTAAAGTGTCTTTGAGACAAGAGGCAACACGCCCCATGCCAGATGCCAGATGCCAGTTGCCAAATGCAAAGCTGTACCCCTTGCCAACCCATCCCTACATAGCCACTATATGGATTAGATGCGCGGAATCATTGAAGCGTTTTAGGAAGTCGTTTGACGGCAGCGCTCACTCCGGTTTCATTTCATTTCATTTCATTTACTTGTAGGCGTCATGTCAAAGCCAAAGCCAAAGCCAAAGCCAAGCCCAGCCTCAGGGCCCTGCCACATTAGAATTTGATTTAATTTTATGCAATTTAAAATGTTGCGCACTCCGAACCGAACCGAACCGAACCGTTTCAATCCCCGCTCTGTCTTTTGTTTCTCGTTTAATTTGGAAATTGTTTGGGCGTAGTTTTTTCTTGTTTTTTGTCTTGTTTTTGCTCCCTCCTCTATTTATTTATGGCCTGACAGCAGCAGACGAGGAAATTTATTTTATTGCATGACACACTTTGCCTTTGGATGTATTTTATGCTGATGTATTTTTGCCCTCACCTCCCCTCCTCACTCCTCACTCTCCACTCTCTGCTGGCGTTCCAGATATCTGCGAGTAGGATGCATAAATTTAAATAGCATTAATTAGACTCGAAAGCATTTCAGATCGAGTGCTGCTTGTCCAAACAGCTGTTATAATAATTTTCTTGGGCAAATGAGTGGCTGGCTGGCGCCAAAGCAATGGTTCAGGGTGAAACTGTGACCCAGGCGGCACAGGGGAGGGGGCTAGGAGAGGTTCAGGCTGGAACTAGATGAAGTTAGATCTATTTTGTATCAGTTGATATGTGGCAGATCTTCAACTGGAATTTTTCTGAATTTTTTAGAAATATTTCTCTTAAAAAATCAAGCAGTAAAAGCCAAAAGGAAGATATATCAATGAAAACTCTCTGCAGATAATGAGATCTACATTCAAAATCTATGCAGAATTTATCCCTGAATCATAGTAAAACATTTCCCAAGAGTTTAAGCAGATCATAAACTGCAGAACAAAGCGAAAAAATCATAGACGAAGGCGCCTAAAGTAAATCAAAACATAAAAAAACATGAAAATGTTATTTTATCAAAACGCTCCCAGCCCATTTCTCATGTTATGTAGGTTCTGCCAGACCAATTCCAAAGGAATATGAAAGAGTTAAGTTCATAAATTAAGCAAGAACATGAATAATTTCATAATGAAACACAAACTTGAGCCCGCAGCGACAACTTTTGATGTTGTTTTTCTGACATTTTCCAAATGAAAACTGGCACAGAATCTATAGCTCCAATCGGCGCATCTTTAGACCCGCTTTCAGGTGTTCAAATCAGTCTATTTTTAATAACCAAATGGTTGGAAATTTCCTAAAGGTGTTCAATGTTCGAGTGCCTTTCGGCGTGGGCGTCTTCGGGGCACATTTCTCTACGCGTCATAAATCATTTCATTTAATTGCAATCATTTTGAGCAAAATTTGTGCAATATTCCACATTTGCCACGTCTCTCGGTTGCTGTTTGTTAAATATATGTTTAAGCAAGATAAATTGCGCTTCAAATAACATGGAAAATGCAACAGACACAACCCAGAGGATGCCGCCACGTCATTGGACATAAATTTCAAGGCATTTCGGCATAATGGCAGTTAATAATTTATACCAAAAACACACAATGTAAATAGAGATTTGTCAGAGGAGTCATAGAAGTGACAGGCCCCAAACAATACGAGAGTATTTCGTGTGCCATGTAAATGGACAACAATTTGTCAACGGGTTAACCGAATGCAGAGAGGCGAGGCAGTGGCTGGTGTGGATTGCTTGCAGCTTGTTTTGCGACCAAAAACATAAATGCAACTTAATTAAAGCAGCCAAGAGACGGCAGGCAGCAGACAGCAGACAGTCCAACCAACAGCCAAGAGTCAGTCCAGTCCAAGAGCCCGTCCAGCGGCGCATTAAAACAGTTTACAATTAATTACAGGCCACGCTATTAACGCTCCAAAGTCGTCTGTCTCCACTGTCTCATCTGTCTGTCTGCTGTCTCTTTCCATTGTATTCTATTCATCTCTCTTTCTAGTGTGTATGTTGTGCTTGTACGACTGTCAACGCTCATTGCTCATACGCCCCGTGGCGACATGCGACAGTTGACCCACTGAGCAAAACAGCAGCAGCAACCCGTTGCCCAGTGCGTGTATCTGTATCTGTATCTATGAGCGAATAGAAAATTATGTTTGACATTCTTTATGGCCAAATCATTTTTGTGTTTTGTATTCTGTTAAATGAAATCATTTTGATGCTTGATGCTTGAAGCAGTCATTACATGGCAGAGAGTCATAGAAAAGTATTCGTATTTATGTATGAAAAGGAATGAATGCTAATTAGTGGATGATTTAATGGAGCTAGACTCCGATCAGTTGTGATCATAATCCCACAAAGTAGCTAAAGATTTTCTACTGCAGTAATTTCTAAGCAGAGAGAAAGATCTTTTATATTAAATATTAATAACACTTCTCGGATCTTTATTGGCACAAAATTCAATTAAAAAGGAGTCCCTTGACACATTCTTTCCACTGCTAAAATTATCAAAAAAGTCTTTCAGCTATTCCCTTAAAAAAAAGACTACCTTGACCTACCTTTTCCTCTCCAAAATTTACATTTTCCCTCCGCTGCCTCAGCTTTGCCCTCACATTCTCTAGTTCCTCCCACTGCGCACTTGATTATTGTAATTATTCAATCAACTGTGGCTTAATCAATCAATTATGATCTGCTACATTAAATGTAATGTAATGTTGTTTGGGTCACACCCACAAAACATAAAAAGCCAACTGCAACTCACATTTAAGCCACGTCTGAGATGCTGGCCTTAAGGTCGATTCTGCCAGAGATTTATAGCGCTCAAAACGCTTAAATGCTGCCGCCTTAAATACCGCCCGTGTACATGGTACATGGCATAATTGTATTATATTCCAACAGCAACCCATCCAGCGCAAAAAAACACTTTACTTTTTGTTTGTTTGTGTTTTTGTTTGTCTGTCTAATTGTCTAAGGCCGTTAACACAAAGGCCAATTAATCTACAAACTGCAGCAAATTAGTCATAAACATGGAAATGCTAATTACATGCAATTTTTATGTACATTTTCGGTTGTTCCACTGGCTAATTTAATGGGGGTAAAAAACGCAAAAATGCCAACGCATTAGCCAGCCGACAAGCCCCGCAGCCCCCTGTGGCAAACATTATTCTCAAAGTATAATTTTCAGTCATTCAAATTTTGCTGCCTGTTGCTGCTGCTGCTGCCTGTCATGTCAATTTTTGATTTATTTTTCCGTGTAATAGACGAGCTTTTTTGTTGTTGTTAGCTTAATTATGTATGTGCGCTAAAGTGTCGCTCTATAGAGAGTATTTACATACATGTTTAAGATGCATATAAAATAAGCGAATACGAGTCTAATCTATTTGATCTATGCCGACCCTCTGCCTGTCATCGTTGCAAGTGCACTTTTATACATTTTTCGCTGGAGAGGTGTTTTTATAGGGAACTAACTGAAAGATTTAGATATTTTTGGGTGGGATCTATATCTGTATTTGTAGACCTTTATATTGGTTGCTGGAGAAGAAGTAAATCAACAATGGGAAGCCATTTTTTGCAAGCAAAATGGACTGGATCCATGGCCTCTCAGTTGGAAGGAACCTTTCGCAATAGAATAAGCAAATTAAAAATAGATAATGCATTTCTCGTTTCTCGTCTATTTTTCTTGGATTTATTCAGCTTTTCAACCCTTTACTAGTACACGTTCTTCCCGTAGTCGAACTGTCAGCCCCTTGCTCTCAAATATCATAAGCTGCAAATATTTTATGCCACTCTTTGTAAATCGATTAGGATCTGGCCAAACTTTTCATGTGCCTGTGGGAAAAACCACAACCTTTTTGTGATAAAAATACAACAAATTCGGCTATTAATGATTGAAGTTGTGGGCGGCTGGGCAAAGGTTTACCCAAATGAAAACGTGTCATTGCCATTTGCTTTGTGCTCGCAAAAATTGATGTTGGCTTTTCATTTGATATTGCATAGAACATTGAGAGCTGAGGACAATCGGCTTCGGTTTCGTTGTCATGGTCGCACCCACACCGCACAAGTCTGTTGGCTAGGCCACTACACACACACACACACACACACACACACACACAACACACAAACACACAAACACATTTCCTTATCTCTTGGGGGCCCTTTTGTGTGCGTGCAAGTCTCCTCTCCTCCCTGGCTACTCTCCCTCGTTCTCTTATCAATTTCTTGTACCTTTGCTTTATTGAAAATTATTGTAGAAATTGTATATGAAATCTAAATATTTTCCAAGTACACAGACACACATATTTATGTACTTTTCCACTTGTGTGCGCCTGCCTTATCTGCTCTGAGAATCTGTCAAATAATTTAATACATAAATGTACAATGTACAGGCATTTATTTATTTATTTGTTCACTTGAATTGAATCACATCGGAATGTGTCTTTGCTTTGCTTCCACTCCACTCCACTTTTCACTTTCCATTCTCCTCCACTCGCCCGCTCTTCACTCTCCTCTCTCCCGCTCTCCACTCTCCCGCTCTCCACTCTCCCACTTGACTCCCGTTTCTGCCTGCCTGCTGTCTGCCTGCCTGCTGTCTGCTTCAAGTGCCTCCCTGGAAAATGCCAATAAACGTACAAACACAAATAATAAAACATCCAAAACTGTTTGCTTTAGCGTTGCTGTTGCCATTTGCCTGTTGCTGCTGCTGTTGCTGTTTTTGGTTTTTGGAATTCCTAGCGGCACGCGTGTGTGGGGACACTTGAGGGAGCTGCTCCTGCTGCTGCTTGTCTGGCACTCGTAATTATTGTATATGTAGTTCATAAAGCGACAACAAAGTAAATGATATTATGAGTGTGGAGAAGGGGTAAGGAAGAGGATTAGAGCAGACTAAAATACACATAGGAAATGTGAAATATTTAGCGATAGAAATTTGTTTATTTTACATCAATTTCAATCATGAAGGGATCTGTAATAATTATTTTGGAACTAAGTTACACAACTTGAAAAATAAGGAATATTTTCTGAAGTTATTAAATTTTTTTTTAGATTTTTTTAACATATTTTTTACTCATTTTTCGTGTGTCTCTTCCAAGCTATAAAATATTTAAAAAACTCTTCTGCTTCTGCACAACCAACTCCCGCCACCTCAAGTGCATTCATTTCTGCTTTAACCTTTAATCATTTATCATTTATATAGCCCCACTCTTATAATTGTTTACCCTGGCTCAATATTTGTGGAACGCTTTGTGGTAGCTTCAAGTGTGCGGCTGAAGGGACATAAAAAGAGCTGCAGCGGTTTGGGTGAATTTTTAATTTCCGTTTGTGCGATCATTTGTTTATCATTTTGGGTATTTTTAATTAAGCTTAAAGCTAGGCAACGGCCTGAACCCGTAGATACAAAAAGAAGCAAACTTTCTCGCCATATTTGTGCAACATTTAAGGAGGAGGATAGATTGTTGTTGCCACTTTGGCTGAGTTTTTTGCTGCAAAATTTAATTAAAATTGCCAAAGCCATTAGGCATTAACTGCATTCTTCGGATCATGGCGGCAATTTTCAATTGATTTGATCTCTCTGCTGCCGCAGTGGCAGTGGCAGTGGCAGTTGCAGATGCCAGGCTATAAGATACAGATATGTGCACATTGAGACTGACAAACAGCTGCTGCTGACTGTTGCCGGCTGACTGCTGACTGTTGCTGCTGATTGTTGCCTGAGGCTGACTGCCCGATGATCGCATCGCACACGGTTGAGAGGGGGAGCATTCAATATCTCACATCCCCCATCACATCATCGCTTTTGGAATAGATTTTCCACTGTATCTCTGTGTCCGTTGTGGGTGGGTTGTGTGCTGCCTTTGGGGCTCCACCAAAACAGAACTAGTTTTTTCAACAATTTGCAATAACTCACATGAAAATCGCCTTTCGATGTGGCTAATAAATCGAAATTTATCAGCACATCACACCAGGCCCCGAGCTACAAAATATATCTACGATAATGTGTGTGTGTGTGTATGATAATTGGGCGCCAAGCGCTGCCCCTTGTTGGCCCGGCTTAGAGCCTCGACTGAGCCGTGTCCATCATTTGCTGCTCGGTTCTGGGCAAGCGACAGGCGCGTCAATTCTTTTGAATGTCGCCGCCTGTCGATTGAATGACTAACTGACAGACTGACTGAATGACTGCACTTTGGTTTATAAGCATGCAAGAGCTGCACTGAGCGAAAAAACAGCAAAGATTTCAGCGCCAAAATGTTTAATGAATTTTATTGAATTTTCTAGATTTTATTATTGAAATGTTCTGCACTTTTTCTTTGCGTGTTTTTTTTCTGACTGATTGGTTTATCGTGCCAAATTCAGGCGTGTCGCCTCCGGTCATATTACCTTAGCCATTTACCATTTTGCAGTAGATATTGTCATGGGTGCATGCCACCCATTGTTGTAGCGGGTGTGTGACGCTTCCAAGTCAACCTTCAAACCGCAAAAACAGAAATGGAAACTGAATGATTTCGAGTTTTATGCACTCCAAAGATCTGTCTCTGTGTGAGTCATGATCTCCAATCCGGTCTTCTAATGCGTTTTAAATTTGCCAAAAAAAAATATAAAAACTTTGAACTTAATTAGTTTCCGCTAATGATTTCCTCTCATATTAATTCATTTATTTTTGCTTCCATTTCCCATTTCAGTTCAACTTTGTCGGTCGCATTCTGGGACCACGCGGCATGACAGCCAAACAATTGGAGCAGGAGACTGGCTGCAAGATCATGGTCCGAGGCAAGGGCTCCATGCGCGACAAGAAGAAGGTGAGTAAATATAGTTTCAAGAGTGAAATTCATTCATTCTTTGGCGAATTCCATTCACACATTGGCGTCGCGCTTCAATTTCAATTTGGAATTATCATAAATATCTCGCACATACACGGGTATTACATTACTCTTGACAGTCGGTTTCCGTGCCAAATGAGAATTGTGCTCGTACTTAATTAAAGGCAAAAAGAGAAGCAGCGGGATGCCTCTCTATGTATTTATTGTATATTTATGAATAGCTGCTGTGTGTCTGTCCATCTATTTATATATCTACACATTTACATCCAGCTCTTGGAGACTATAGAACCAAATGTTGCACTTTAATAATATTTTTCCACACAAGAGGAAGTTTCTTGGCTGACTTTTCGTTGTATGAATTCCATGCCAACTGAGAGTTGACAGCCTCTACAAAGAGTAGCACATGCTGCAGTTGTCTAGAGGATAAATATAGTAAAGAAATTAATAAAGAATTCTTGCATAGAGATTATAACAAAAGGATATCAGCAAATATCTAAAAATAGGTATGGAAAAGTCCATGCTTTTATCTCATTTATGTTCGGGCGTGCGTTAGAACGTCATGCGGCAGCGCCCATCGGTTGGTATGCATAGCGAAAAAGGAAGAGAGAGAGAGAAAGGACGCGCTGATGTGCACTACTGAAGGAGCAAGAGCTGCGCAGCACCGCTCTCACACCTGCTCGGACTTTTTCTTGTTTTCTTCTGAAACATCATACTAATTGGAGAGCATTTTAAAGTCCACACACGAGTAAGACACAGGCACAGGCACAGACCAGAACGTACCCAAAATTATACTAGATGCCAAAAATTCCTGTCAGTCAAAATTTCGTTGATGATTTAATTTCCGCTGGCAGCATCAAAAAAAGCGAAAAATGCGAATATGAATCGAGTGACTCGAGACGATTAAATGTATTTTTGTAATTGTTAAATGTGGCGGGGTTTGTGTGACAGAAAAACAGGCAGATGGGGAGACAAACAACAGAAAGAAAGCAACGAAAAGAAAGGTAGACAGTTAGACGGGCAGTGGGTGAGAGATGTTTAATTTCGATGCAATATTTTGATAATTTAGTAGCAAATACGAGAGTGACGCCCACACGAGTGTCTCTTAGTCATCGTCAAAAGAAACAGCAAAGAGACTTCACTCTGAAGCAAAAGAAATGCCAAGACAAAAACGAAAACGAAGAGCAACAATTTGTGTTTACTGTTGGCATTATTTTTCTTATTTTAGTTCCCCAAAAAAACATAACATTAGTCATAGGCAGAGGCAAAGTCTGCTTAGAGGTGTGATATGTACTTCTGCCCTCTTATTATTGTTTAGTTGAGTTTTTTTCCCATCTTAATTTGACACGAGATTAGCTGCAACCTGGAACCAGGCTGACAGCCAGCGCTGACACACGCTCCTTCTATATAATTCTCTGTCTAATTTGAGGCTTAATTGTTTCTAAATTGTGGGTCAAAAGTTGACAACGACAGTGAGAGGGATGTCTTTTTTTTTGCATATTTTTCGAGTGAGCCAGCCAAGAAACGTCGCGCCATAAGTAATAACAACATCAACAGAAGCCAAAAAATATGAATATAATTTTTTGTATGCTTTATCTGTGCATCAGTGATGCGGCACGCCCACAATTAATTGTGCGCGCCCATTAGCACACACATGCTGAAGGCGCATTTCGTTTTTATCATTTGTTTTGCACTTTAACGAGGCTTCGGAATATTAAAAGGATTTACTTGAATGCTAATTATGGCCTAAAAATGTCTTTAAAATTAATCTAAAAATTTTTCATAATTCTTTTTGCTTTTCTTTATTTTTATTTAAATATTTTCTGTTATATTTTCTGCTTGCAGGAGGATGCCAATCGTGGCAAGCCCAATTGGGAGCATTTGTCCGATGATCTGCATGTCCTGATCACCGTCGAGGACACCGAGAATCGTGCCAAGGTCAAGCTGGCTCAGGCTGTGGGCGAAGTACAAAAATTGCTAGTGCCGGTAAGTCGTAGAAAAAATAAAATAAAAATAGATTTCACACCAGAAAAATGATTAAAAACCAAAGAAGAAGCAAGTTTTAGCCCTCTGCCTGTTGCCCTCCTTTACCCACTTTTAATGTTTAATTATTTCATAGCTAAAATTGAATGTTAACCACAAAAAATATAATTAATAATGTATATTTTTCTCTCATCTTTTCTCCTTTGCCCAAAAACAAAAAATAAATCTAATCTGCCTTAAATACACACACAAAACACACACACACACACCGAACCATTTGCCGTGTCTGTACTAACAGCAAGCCGAAGGCGAAGACGAGCTCAAGAAACGTCAACTAATGGAATTGGCCATAATAAATGGCACCTATAGGGACACAACAGCGAAATCTGTCGCAGGTATGTCGAAAAACAAAACAAAGTCTCTCACTCTATCTATCGCTCAATCGATCGAAATATCCGTAACAATCTCTCCAAGATATAATTTCAATCCAGCTAATCGAGAATGTCTAACCAGAAATGTTTAACAATTAACGAATGGATAACCCAGAAATCAAATCAAGCGAAAAGGCTCTCCCAACGTCCGTCTAACCATTAACGCTAGACATACTCGTCGTATATTATTATCTATTATTATGATACATTTTTGGATTTTTACATTGATTTGACAACTGTTTTTTTTAACTTTTTCTACGAATATTTCTGTGTACGCCGACGAACAGCTTTCTCATGCGTTGGCTCTCCCTCTGCTTCTGTTCTGTATCCCGCAGTGTGCGAAGAGGAATGGCGTCGTCTGATGGCTGGATCCGACAATCGCCTGCTAACACCCGCCGGCCTGCCCGCTGGATTGGCCGCACAGATACGTGCCCCATCATCGGCGCCGCTGGGCGCACCATTGATACTGAACCCAAGGATGTCCGTGCCCACATCGGCGGCCAGCATATTGTCCCAGGCGCCGTCGGGTGCCTTCGATCAGAGTGGACATCAAATGATCTTTGCCCCATATGCGGACTATGCGAATTATGCGGCACTCGCTGGCAATCCTCTGCTCGCGGAATATGCTGATCATAGCGGTGGGTTGTTTGCCAGATAATTTTACTATAACATCCTACCACAATCTTTCACTCAATCACTCTCTCACTCTACCGAAACTATAATACATATTATTTTTATTTATTATGCGCCATAACTGTAGACACACACACACCCACACCCAACACACAATAATCAAACATCACAAACCGGGGAAAAATTTGAGGGGAAACCAAACATAATTTAGGAGCAAAGTAACATAGAATCTGAGTGTAATTGAAAGAGTTTTGCGAGCAATAATCAAATATCACCACCCCCTAACACGATCTACAGACACACTTATACACACATTACGCATACGCCGGGTTGGCGTTGGCCTCTTTATTTCTCTATCTCGCTCTCTGTCCAGCTAACTTTTTTGTTTGCCTTTGCTCTTAACACTTCCCTTAACACACAAAAGCCAAATAAAACCAAGTGCAGTCGTTTGAGTTCAACTTTCAGCAGCGAACTCTAGTTAGTATTATTTTTGATTGATCTTTAAAACGCGCATTTTGATGTAGTTTTATTCATTTTTTGATTGTCTTGCACATAGTTTGCATTTATTTTTTTGGCTAGGGAAGGAACCAATTTCTTGTTCATTAATAGATACAAAAGGTGCATCAATCTAAGCATTCATCTGGCTATTTTTAGAGAAAGAAAGAACCTATAATACTCACAAAATTTGATCGATTGTTACACATTGAATGTTGTCCGAGTCCTAGTCGAACCATACTTGACAGCAAACAAATATTTTACATACTTACTACATGATAACTACACAATGAAATCCCAAGAGTATGCAGCACTTTTTGTTAGAAGCTGTAAACATTTTTTTGGTGCCCATCTTTCGTAAGGGGAACAACAGAATAGTTGATAAAAAATTAATTGTGTAGTCTAAAATATCAAAACAACTGCAGGGTTCCTGAATGAAGTAGTAGATGAAGGTTTTTTTGAAACAATTTTTGGCTTGTGGCTGCTAATAAATTCACTAAACCACGACTGGAATTTTCAATCAGTGCCATAAAGTAACTGTCTATAAAACAATTATATAGCCACAGTGCACGCTTTTTAACCCCTCTATTGGGCATGGATTGCTTTCAAAATATTTAAATTATATTATTATTTTATATTAATAATAATAACACACAAGAAAAAAAGAGAAAAACCCTCCCATAGCTAACAGAACTAAAAATGTTAAATCATTATTTATTTTTCCACCAAAAAAATAAATCATTATTCTTGTCTTATACTTTTTATACAAACAATTTTTGTTACAAACATAAATATTTCCAGTTGGTCGATATATGCATGCCGGCTCCGTCTTTTGAACTTCTATCCCCACTCTCTATTATTTTTCCCCCTGAGTAAAAACAGAATTACCAACAATCCAAAACCAATCCAGAAATCCAGAAATCCAGAAATTGTTAGCTTAAACCTTTCTTTAGTTGCAGTCACAAATTAGCGACTGTTTTATAAACAAATTTAATATGTTTAGAGAACAAAAAGAGTAAACAAACGGCACAACAAGATCAACAACAACAAACAAACAAAATACTCAAATGAAAAATAATGGAAGAAAAAGAGTTGTAATTATTGCTCGTCAATGAATTTGGGTTTATTTTTCTCCTGTTCTAATAATTAGTCGATAGGTCGCAAGGAAAGTTCTATGACTATTTGGCGAAAATAAGTGATTTTTAGGCCCATTAATTGTAGTTCTTTTAGTTGTCTTTATCCGAGTATTTATCAATCCCCGAGTTTCCCCCCCAAATATGTTTTTTGATATGAGTATATTCTAGTTGAGAACGGCAGCAGAGCGCCCAGCAGCGCAGCAGCAGCAGAGTTGTTGATTCTCATAAATTTTGTTTTTTTCGTGGAACCCTTTTAGTATTTTCAATTTTTTTAGTAGAGAGTGAGCGATAAAAAAAAAACTTTCAACCAAGTTGGCAGAGTTGCAAAATCTATTTTATTATTATTATTATTAGCATTTTCTTATAATTATACCTTGTGGTTTAAGGGTCGTTTCGTAAGTGCAATTTTTAGTCTAGTATTTTTTGTTTTGTTTTTTCTTTTGCATAGTTATTTTTACTAGCGATGATGAGGAGGATTAAATATGATGATGGGGCGGGACAGTATTTATGCACAAATGTACCTTACGTAGCAGAACAAAAAAGAAAAACCGTAGCGAGCGAACCGTTTCAATTTTTTCCAGCCAGTGCCATTTGTCAGAATTGCAGCAGAGCTTTTATATCGTATGCAAAATGTAACTTAATCTAGTAAGAAAAAAGGGAGCCTTGAATCGAGTTGGTGCTTAATTTAGTTAATAAGTTTTTAAGTCAAGGCAGCCGTCCAGGAATACAGCAACAGCAACAGAAATAGAATCAAGAATTGAATGCACAACTAGTCAGCAAATCGAGATGAAGATGAACAATATTTAAATCAATATTACTACTACTACACAAACAAACAAAAACAAATATATATTTCTAGATTTAATCAAGAGAAGGAGGGAAACCATACACAGCAAAAATATATATTATTTCTAGAATTAAACAAAAACACACACAAACAGGAGAAACCCCAACCCCAATACCCCCAGCCTTAGGCTAAGCGGCTTGAAAATCACTTATTTTGTGTCCAAGAAATGATCAAAGCAAAACAAAACAAAAAGAAACCACACAAAACACACACAAACAAACATATGAACGACTCATTCCAAAGAAGCAGAGAATTTAAATGTTACAAAGTAAAACTGGAGAAGATTTCCACCCGCAAAATTGGCAACAAAAAAAACAAGCAAAAAGAAAACAAAAGTGTGAAATGAAATCAAAAAATGAGCAAATCGTATGCAATATATTTATTAGTTATTAAGTTTTAATTGCTATTTAGCGAATATGTTCACAATCTATTTTATGCCTATATAATGCATATATCTATACATATATATTTATCTGTATTTTGTATCTGTATCTACATGTATCGTATCGTATATTTTAGTAGGCGCCATTAAGCAGCAGCGTCGTTTGGCGGCTAACAGAGAGCACCCCTATCAGCGCGCAACGGTCGGTGTGCCAGCCAAGCCGGCGGGTTTCATTGAGATACAGTAAACACCGCAAGCCAACAAAACCAACAGAAAACAAAAACAACAAAAAACTACAGAATTTCGTTTCGTTTTTGGCGAAACTTTAACCACAAAATTAATCAAAAAATCATAAATATAAAACAAAGTTAAAAAAAATAATCGAAAGTCGTAACAAAAGATATTCGAATTTGATGGTTGCTTGGGCCCTGATTGTGTTTTTACCCCAACAACCATTCAATGTAGAACAATTATTATAAACATTTTGCTGTCATTTATAACCACACACATCGACGTACCAATGAAACACCGCCGAAGCTGTTGGCCAGGCCCAGGCCCAGGCCGCCGCCGCTTTGCCCTGATCGGTCGTCACTCGTATCCAAAAACAAAAAAAGCAATTGCCAAGTGGCAAAAGTGCAAGTGGCACCGCCTCCACAGGTTAGTTGTGTTTTCCACTCATTTACTTTCTTTACTGTTACTTTCTCTATATATGTTATCCTTTTTTTACGCGTGGAAATAAAATGCAAATGGGTTCTGTTCCCGCTTGCATTTTGTTTTCGTAAAATTTTTGCGAGTTTTGAGATGATGCTGCTGAAAACGAAAAGTTGTTTATTTTTCTTAGATATGAATATTTTTACACACACACACACACATACACGCAATCTTTTTATATTGTAATTTTTTTTCCTTTGTTTCCACGTTGACTTGTGCCTTTGATGTTTTAGAAAAGAAAAAGAAAAGAACAAAAAAAAAAAAATCAAAAAGAGAAAATTGTAGTAGACTTTTCCCTTGTATTACTCTCGAATAAGCCATATACCATATACATAAATATACTCTTTATGAGATATGAGAATTTTACATGTGTATCCTAGGCCATAAGTCCCCCCTGTTTAGTCTGTAATGATTCTACGATTATTTTGTATTATGCGTTCGAATGTAAATGATGTTGCAATTGAACCGAAAACCCCCCGAGAAAGTGTACCACAATAAAGATCAATGATTTTTGTTGCAATGCAAAACAAACAGAAAATCTTAAAAAAAAAAAGAAGCGAACACAACAAAAACAAAACAAAATCCATACCAAGTCTTATGATTCTTTACTTGAATTCTTTCAGAAATTCTCCACGGAGAACAGAGTTCTCCACTCTCTCTCGAAATAAACTTTCAACCAAAAAAAATCTAACGCTTTCCGAAAACTAAACCCCCCACCAAAAAAATAATTAAAAAATTAAAAGTATTTATCAGTCACACATAACTCATTGATCAGAACTATTAATACAAAAAAAAAGAAAAAACACTTCACTTTGTTTGTTTGCAACTCTAGTCACTAAGAGAACTTAACGATAGATATGAAACACCACACATACCTATACATAAAACCCCTCACATAAACACACACTATGCTTACCACGATATCCACATCAGAACCCAGTCTGAACCGCATCCCCAGCCAGCCCCAACCAACCAACTACTACCACCACCAAAAACATTACCAATGCCATGGCATATGCACATAAACTTAAAATACATCAGATATATCCGATATGTGTATCTGCATACGTGTACTTAACAGATTTACTCTCTAAGCTTATGGGTTTTGGTATCACAGTAATCTATATACATTTGCGATTAATTGTTCTCTTAGCTTAGTTATTTAATGATACATTTATAACTTGTATAACTCCATTTATGATGAAATTGCATTTGCATTTGCTTACAAAACAAAACAAGAAACAATTATAGACATGTACAAAGGAAAATAGTTTAAAAACAAGAGTAAAAAAACTTCATCGATAATTATCGATAAACAAACAACTATGATAGGTGATGGTAATACAACCATTTAATCGATTACTCAAAGTTTGTAACATTTTAATATCAATTTTGATCATTTAACCATCACGGTTGCTTGATATTCTTCGAGACTTTTTTTATGGCTTTCCATTAATCGAATGGCAACAAAATCTATTTTTGACAAACAAAAATGAACACAATATCTGCACCAAAGAACTTAAATCGGACTCTGCGCAACCCCATGCTCAAAAGATGAACAAATTCTAAATTAAAACCATTATGTTTATTTTTTAAATGTAAAAATGACCAAAAACATGTAAATAACGCTTTCGTTTATACCGTAATAATTCTATTCTGGCATTTGTAAATATATAATCAAAAAATGTGAGCTAATGCACCTGCAATTTTATAAACATACCACATTTATTTATAAATATTTTAATATTTACTTCCCTTAATAACTTATGTGATGAAAACTATATAGCATATTAAACAAAACAAAAAGTACCAAGGTCTAGCCACAAAACAAAAAAAATATGTGATGTAATACTATTGCTAATTTTAACTAACCAAAGGCCAAGTTAACCAAAAAAACAAAAGAAAACTAGCTCAAAGAAATTCAATAATGATCTCAAAACAGAATCTTTCATGTTCTTGTATATTCGAGTCTGAGAACGAACTTCAATAACCCTCAAATGTTGCATCAAATAACGTTTCAACAAACCAAAAAAACAAAAACAAAACACTGCACTATCAACAACTTTTCTATATTATTACTTTAATACAATCTTCTAATGATGTCTGTGTTTGTCTTTACTTTATATCCAAGAAAATGTATTCCGCATCGTATATATCCTAATTGAAGGATGCGGTTGATCATGATTGAGCAAAAAGTTACTAAACGTTTGTAAGCCATTAAAAAAAGAGAACCACCTTCTATGCCACATACATTTCTACTCGTACAATATCTACTATATATGCATGTGTATGTGTCCCCTCACTGATCATGTAATATGCTAAAAAATAAAACAATCAAATTTCTCGGTTAATGTGCTGCAGCTGTCATTTGGTAACTTTTTGAGCCTCATAACTCGCATAACAAAAGGACCTAGAGAGATTGAAAGTAACTGCTAACCATGAATTATTAATCATAACTCAATTTCCACGTCTACGAATCTTTTTCTTTCTCTCTTTACATGCTAACTAAAACAAATAAAATCCACACACATTCGAAACAAACAAAAATAATACAACAAAACTAAAAAAAAAAACACAAATAACACCACAAAAAATGTAAAAACACGAAAAATAAATTAAAAAATTTTAAAATAAAAAATAAATAAAAAAATAAAAAATAAATAAAAAAATAAAAAAAAATTAAAATGTAACTTGAAATTTTATAAAAAAAAATCTTTCCCAACACTACATAAACACCCCCACAACCATACAACAAACCCATTTTGAACCCAAATAACAACCACGAACCCTGAACCATGAACCACCGAACAACCGCCTTAGATGAGCATGCAAGCAGAGCCACGCCAAGGGGAAAAGCCAAAGCAACAGCAAAGCCACTGGGACTGCAGCAACAAAGCAATGCAATATATGTGTGTGTGTGGCATGTGTTTTTGGCCAGGCTTACACTACAGTAACAAACAGCAACAACTTGTACTAAAAATCTGTATCCTGAAGCTCTGGCGGCGCCTGTTTCTGTAACTACTCGAAAATCTCTTCACTTCACTCACTTTGCAACAAAAAATGGTACAGCAGCAGCAGCAGAAACAAAAACAGTAATTATTGAATCTTGTGGCCATTAAACTGTTAACAGCAACAAAAAAAAAAAGGAGCAACAATTAATAAGAGAATCAAACATAGATTTTAGTATAATTAACATAATCAACAAAACAAAAGAAGAAACAAAACAAAAAGAAAAGTTAGCTTTTAGGTGAAACAAGAAAAGTTCAACGAACAAAAACATACTTAAATCATTTATAAATATAAATATACAAATTTGTATATAGGGAAGGGAAGTAGTAGCCCCGCCCCGCACCCCCTCAAGAATCCTCAACAAGAAGAGCTGGAAGAAAAGCAACATTATCATGTTAACGGAATCTCATCCAAGAAACTGTTTTAATTTTTTTAAAACCAATTTTTACAAAAGAAACAAAACCCCTTTTGTTGTTTTCATGCGCGAGGCAAAGAAGAATCTTTCATTAGCTAATCGAAATTAGTTGATTTTTTACCCCCCTCACAAACCCCCCCACATATATTATTGATTGTGTATCATTGCAAGATGTGTGTGGCATGGAATCTGTACATATTTACTCATCACGTTGAGTACGGATTACTTGCCACAGCTATAGTAGTTCTTTAAGCTTAAATTAAACACAAATATTATATTTTTTCGTTGTTAAACTGACGCAAATTCTTGTTGATGAAGTATTTTTTGATTATGATTATGTTAAATATATCTTTATATACACACACCATATAAATATGTTTGGTCTCCTCTGTCCCACTCCAAGATGATTGTGTGAAATGTGAGTGGGAATGCACGGAGGAGCCGAAACAAGAAGCGAGCGAAACAATTTGCATAATATATCACATTAAACACGTCTAACAGCCATATTTAGTTAATGAAAAAAATAACCATATTACGATAATTATGGTACGAGTAATAATATCAAGCATCCATAATATAATAATGTACAATTAAAAGCTACACTTAAATTATTTTAAATAATCTAAAGCTAATGTATTATATGCAGAAATAAACAACAAATAGAAAAACAAAGCGAGAGAAGAGCAAACAAATACTTTTTGCTGCCCACGAACAGGCACCACAAAAAATAATTCTTTGATTTAAAATAAACTTCCAGCCACCAAACGAAACGCGGTCTCCAGGCACTGTTGAAGTAAACAAACTTTCTTTTAATAAATGTAGAGCAGTTTTTTTATATGTATACAAACACAAATATTAATTTTATAGACAGATTAGCCAGCGACAGCTGAATGAACGAAAAGAAAAGGAGAAAAGAAAGCGAATAAATTGCATTTAAATTATGGTACAAAGCACACAGACAGTCCAGTCCAGTCCAAGCGAAACTTGTTGCAATGAGTTTTATTTTAAATTGAAGAATTGTTATTTGTTTATTTTTGGAGAGGAAATTATATCTCAATCTGTGCCTTAAATGACGTTCACACAAAAATTGGCACCCATCAAAACGAAAACTTTTGAAATTATTTTGCAAATTGTGAGACTTTATACTCAACATCGATGAAAGCATAAATATAGTAGGCATAATAATAAAGAATCTACATAAATATATAAATAATAATAATGATAGATAAGAACGGCAATCGTGCAATTGTAGCAATTTCAAAATTCTCTTTGGCCTTGCTAGTTGATAAAAGTTTCTCTTGATTGATTATGATGATTGTATTGCAAGAAAACGAATTAACATTTTGGAAATTATATATCCTTAGTTGAATGTTGTGTCTCTTAACAAAATAACAATAATCATACACCAGCAGCAGCAGCAGCCCCAAGAGATCTGAGGTGCGTGCGCCTGAGAATGATTTAATTCATCAAATTAATTGTGAGAAAATCCATATGTTCAAAGCTTATCTATGAATACAAACATAAACATATAATACGCACATGTAATAAATCAAATAAATATAAATCTATACCATACATATATTTATGTACGATTATGTTTAACTTTTTGCATAAATAAATGTTTATAAAAAATCCAAGAGTCATCAATGTATTTTTAATGGCATGGAAGAGGATTACTTTGGGGGTTACAACTAAATGCGGTTTGTTTTCCAAACGGATTGAGTGTCAATCAATCCATCAATAAATTGTGAAAATTCATACAAATGGAATTCAACACGGATTTAAGTTGCACACCTGATGGCCTCGTGTTGCTCGTTGACATTGACAGATCTGTTTGACAATTGGAAAAACATAAATTTTGTAGTTCGTATTCGTGTGACCTGCAGCATGAAATCCAGGAGAACCAAACAACAACGATGCAGGCTCGTTGCTCCGTAGGTCGCATGACAAAACAATTGGATAAACGATTTATTGGCTCTTCTTTTATGGAGCAAAATACGGGCAGGTTCAGAGCTGAGAACAATGGTACCACATGAGCCACTCTCAAAGCGATGAGCTTTATATTTAATTTTGGGGAAAATGCTGTTCTTTTGGTAATTTTATGCCACAGCTGTTTTTGGGAAAATGAGTTTGTGCCCCGATATGCGCTTCATGCTAGTGGCATGTGGTACGGTTTTATTTTGTGCTGCACCTGCTGCTGCAATAAGGTTTGTGGTTTTTTTGTTAGTTTCTCTAAAACTGGAACGCAGAATATTGTAATTTTGTGGCTGCTGCAAAACAGGAGCAGAAGGACATCATGAAATCTGGGAACACAAAAAATAAATACTTGCGGTATTTAGCCAAACACCCAACAAATACATTACATTATATATTTATCTACATATGTATGTATGTATTTACAAATTATACAACTATGTATGGGAGAGCAAAATAGCTGTACTGGTTTCTCTCTCTTCCATCTCTTACCATTTGCCACTGCTGCTTTTGCTGTACTCCTCAAAAGTAAGAAGAACGGTTGTTTGATCGCTGTTTCTTCTCCCCTCTTCCAACAGATGTCATGCCAGCTGCAAAGATCTTACCCCTTCTCAGCATTTACCGTTGCATTAACAACTGGTCACTCATCAAACGCACAAACGCTCGCTGTCTTGGAGTTGGAGGGGAAACACAAACGACAAAATACAATGAGAGAGCAATTAGGAAGCGCATCAAATGGGCGAATCTTAGTTTCTCGAACATTCCAAGATGTTACTTTCGATATTCTCATTATGTCTCCTCAGCTTCTTCCCCCATCTTCCACACATGCCAACCCAGCAGCAGAGTACTTTCCCCTTCTCCACATTCACCGTTGCATTAACAGCGCAAAACATTCGCTGCTTGGAGTACAAGAGGGAGAACAAGGTTGAGAGAAAGAGAGCATGAAATGTTCTAAGCATGAAGAATTTATATAAGGAGGACTCGTCAGTCCCGTGGTGGTCTACTATGTTATGTTGCTAGTAAGTGCGAGTGAAAGGGTTTGCATCAACAAGCGAGCACGCACTGAAAAGTAACAGACCGAACTCACCCGAGGGTACCACCTTGTATAGTTTCTTCATGGTTCTAAGTCGCCTACGCATTCAAATCTGCGCCGCTCTTTTCAATTTTTCGGTCGGACAAAGCGCGCGTTTTTAGGTCAGCTCCGCGTTGCGGGTCGCGAAAATCGGAAAAATAATGGAAAATTTAACCGGAAAACTGCCGCGAAGTGAAGTGAAGTGCAGTTTGTTGTGGTGTGCAGTGCATTCAAAGGAAAAAGGCATAAAATATGCAAGAAAAGGTTGTTGATTAAGAGTAGAGGCATCCGTCATCAAAATGGCACACATAAGGCGTGGCAGAGGGAAAAGGAGGTACCAAGTGAAAAGTGTTTTGTGCATTAAAAAGTGTGTATAAGCATATTATTTTCTGCACAAATCTTATTTTTTTCGTTCTGTTAAGTGATCTTTGGCAATGTGTGTTCGTGTGCGTGTGTGTGCAAAAAATTTGACGCGGAGTTGTGTGAAGAAGAGGAGAAAAGCAAAAAGAAAGGAGCGAGTGCAGTAAGTCCGCTCTCTCGACGCTCTCTCTGGAAATCGCCGAGGTTTGTGGAAGAGGGGCAGCAAGTACCGTAATGGCAAAATATTATTGCCCAAAAGGTAAGAGATAAAAACATTGGGGGAAATTTAATTGTATTTAAATTCGCCCTCTTTGAAATGCTGTAGCAAATCAGCTTTGGTGTCTCTTTTATTTTATTTGGAGCACCTGTAAAAATATTTCTCCTCTGACCTGGCAATAAAGAAAGGAATGCTTTCCCTGTAAACCCCACTCCCCAAAGAGCAAGGCGCTTTCAAGGTGAACATCATGGAGAATAATTTTATTTGAAAGATACATTTAATGTAAGCTTAACAGACTAGAGATAAACCAGAGTCGCTGTCCGACCCCGTGACCCACCCCAACATATCCAACGAACAACAAAAAACGGCACATAGAAACAGAGGGAAATGGAGAGAGAGTAAGGCAGGGAGGTAGACTAGAAATGCTTGGCATTTTCATTTGGGACAACCCAAGGACAAACAAAAAAGACAAAATAAAATCTCAAGCTCAAACCCACTAAACACCCACTGACCCATGACCCAAAGCACTCACACTCACACACACTCCCCCAGGGGCACTCACTCACATTCGCTCATTCATTCTTCGATTTACGGCAGGACTCGCACCACAAACAAAATCAGGAGCAGGCTGAGCTGGCTAACCAGCCAGTGGCGTGCCAGGCGCGTGGCCTGTCCGCAGATATTCTCGAGAACGGCGCAGTTCCTAAAGTGCTTCTCGTCCGACAACATTTTGGCCGTCTCCCGGGCAAACTCCGCCGAATTCTGGTAGCACTTGTATCGCGCGCTGTTGTAGATGCAATTCTCGTAGGCAAAGCGCGCACTGAAAAAAGAGCCAAGGGGGGTGCCACATAGTACCAATAGCGAATGCAATTTGCTGCAAGCCAAACTTACCAACAGAATTCCATGAATTTTGCGCTGGCATTCCGCGTGCCATCGTGCACCTCGTCACTGAGGATGCCCTCGAACTCGGATGTGCAGCTGACCCAGTCCAGCTGGATGTAGGCGAAGCAGTCCTTGTGCCGCAGGTAATCTGCAAGAGTGGGGAGCCGCACCAGCAAATGAATAAATCATCTGGCAGACCACTTAAAGTGCTGTCAAGTCGACTTGTCCTTTGTGTGAACTTTGGCCGGGTCTTAGCTGGATAATCTCAGTGTTGGCTCTGCTTTGGAGTTGTTAAGCTTTTGGCTGTATCTATGCCTTGGGCTCGTGTCTGGTCGTGCGTGGGTGTGTGTGTGGTGTGCCTCTCTGTGTGTGTGGTGTGCCTCTCTGTGTGTGTACCGTTCTGAATGTGTGAACTTAATTCCTGCCAACTGTCTCACTTCACACGTCGCTTACCTCGCTGAAAATCCTCATCGCCGCAGAATTTATAGAAAAATCGCCGCGCACCCTCCACATTGATCTTGAAGGTTTCCAGCTTGCGGTCATTCAGGCAGCGCTTTGAGTAGGCATCGAAGCATCGCATGCCACGGTTGAAAATGCTGCAAAATGGTGGCATAAATGAGTAAAAATAAGCACAAATTCTCTCCCTGACTGCTTCATTGATGTCTGACCGAAAGGTGTTCTGGTTCAACAATTCCCAAAGTCAATTGAACCACTTTGCAAAGTAAATCCTAAGGGCTAAACGAAAATAGAAGGATGAGAAGGCTCATATCGGAACCCTTCCCATACGTTCTAGGCTCTTCATAGATGAGGAATTCAATCAGCTGGAAAGTGCCGTCCAACAAAGTAACTAACAAGTTCCAAAGTGTCTACAAAGTCTGCCCATTCGGTAACAAATTTGTGCAAACTTTTGTCTAAAGTTGGAACACAACTGAGAGTGGCTGTGGCTGTGGGTTTTCATCAGGAAATTCACTTGAAATTGTTTGCCGGAGAGTAAGCCAAAGAGGCTGGCAAATATTTAGAAATTAGGGAGCACCAATCAGGCCACAATCTTGGGAAATTTAAACCTGCAACTTTGGCCATCGTTTAATAGTTTTAATTGCTGTAAGCTAAGTGTCTGTCACTTGGCAGACTTTTCTCATATTTAATAAATGTAAGATAAGTAAGAGACTTGACAAATATTGTATAATTTTTGACTAGAGATCTTCTTGAGTGACACATAAATAATGCCTGGAATGGCTGCACATTTCCCTCTCTAAGTCTTGCTACTTGAGTCTGCACTCATCAGCTTGCATTCTGCACCCATAAATAATTTAGCTGCACTTCTTGGCAGCTGCTTAGGACTGTCCTCGGCTTACTTGCACTTGGTCGTAATGTCGCTCTTGCTGATGATGATTTTGGTGTTCTGCAGAAACTCCATTAGATGCGGCGGCAAATCCTTGAAGCAATTATCCACCATGCGCTGCGTGCTGCCGCAGTCCTCCCGCAGGTTCGTTGCATTTTGATTGAAACCGCAAACCGCAGTCGCCAGTAGTATGAAGGAATACCCGAAAATTATGAATTTTACAGCGGTATTTACGCACATCTCTGAGGGGACACTTGTTGCCAGTTTGCGTTTAGGGAATAAAGGCTTAAAGGGGTCTCAACCGAACGATTGCTGGCAGCGTACTGTGCCGGGCCGGTGGCTTGCAGCATCTTTAAAAGCAACTTGCAACATGCTGAGACCTGATGTTAACATGTTAACTGTTAGGTGCCAGCGCATGCGCCTGCAGCCAGCACGTGTTTCAGTCTTTTGTTTACATTACAAAAGGCAGGCACCTTCGACAGACAGACTGGCAGACTTGGGCTAGGAATTTGCATAAATTAGTTATGTCTCTCTCGCACTCACCCTCTCTCTGTGTCCCAATTTGTCAACGTTTCGAGTCAAACTCAACTGATTGATTGTCCTTGTCTCCAGCTCTCCTTATTGCGTAGCAGGCAGACTGAAGTGTCGCATTCCTCACAGGTGGGTGGCTTGTCCAACCGCATGGGAGGACTTTGAGTAACTCACTTTTATTGCCAGTTCTAGTCCTAGGCAACAGCCACTTCATATCATGCTCGTGTGACTTTTTGTACATTTTTCACAATTTCCTTTGTTTTGGGCCATTTTCTGTTATCAGTTCTGCCTTGAGCCTGGCATTGGCTGAGCTTCCCTTTTGCTTTTGTGCGGCCAATATGCAGGCATATTCCAAATGCATCAAACCAGAATCACATCTTGGCACATGGGTGGCACATCTTCTCTTGATTAATTCCTTTGTGGCTTTCACGAGGCAAAAAGGTGAAAATGTGTCAGCAAATGGATTGAAAAAAAATTTAAATTTTGTTGTCCTCATTTGGTCTGTTCATTCAGCGATGAGAGCTAGAACATTTTTTTTCTTTTATTTTATCATAATTTTTGCCTTATGACACAATCAATAGTTGCCACTGAATATCCTTCTGCAATCCGGTAAATATGCGGTGAAAAATGGGGCCATGGTCTGCAGGATTTCACTGTCAACATTCGAGCTGCAGCAAAACTAAATTAAACATAATACGCCCGTGATGCCTTCGTTCGTATTTTAAGATTTCAATTTGAATGCAACAGAAACCGCGCCAACAATAGATATACCGATAGCATCCACTGGTGCAGCTGATTAATAGTTCGATAAGTTTTCGCGAGAGCGACAAGTTTGTAGTGCAGCACGCAGCTTGTGTCAGTGACAATTGAAAACAGCGCTGCCACCGGGCTCATTTATGTACAAGTACATTGAAGTTGGTGATTTTGTCATGCAACGGGGCCTGCCCGCCAGATTTGAAGTCTCGTTAAGGCAAAGGTAAAGCAAAAATTAAAAAATAAATGTATTGTGTGTGGCGAAATTGTTCTTTATAGATCTAAAAAATAAAAATTTAAATGTTGGAAAATAGTTCCATTTTGAAGTCGTTAAGAACATGAATGAAGTTATAGACATTATTCCCGTATGGACTACATTTCCGAAGTTTTTGGTGTGCTTTAAGTCGTAATATCAACGTTTTGTTAAGGGAACAACCAAACGCTGGCCAGGCCTTAATTCAGGCCATTTCAAATCTGGCGGGCTCTACCCGATGAATGACACAGTCGCCCATCACAAAGCACGAACCATCGAGTGTAATGATATCGCTATCGACATTCGCCGCTAGCCGGCGACACAGCTGTTTGCCACTCAGCTGGGCACGCGGCCACCCAAATCGAACAGCTGTCAATCGGATTGAAAAATTGAATAACAAACAATTTGAAAACGGATAGACAAGGATAGAGAGCACTGAAATAAATGTCGCTGCGAAGTATCAACAATTTGGAAATGTTCCTAAGACGCTGCACGGCGCCCACGTTACGGCGCTGCTATGCGGCCAGCGTCAGCAGCACAACAGCGCACACTGCCGGCGGCAGCGACAGCAACAAAGGCAGCAGCGGCGACAGCAGCAACAACAAAGAGAAGAACAAATCCGGCTGGCGCAGTGTGCTGCGCTTCTGTGTGCCCTTCTCCCTGGGCGCCCTGGTCAGTGCCGTGCTGATACTGCCAGACGATACTGCCACGCCCACAGTCGCCGCCCGTTCGCTGACCGGCCGCCGCAAGGAATTCAATTTCATCGCTGACGTGGTGGCCGGCTGCGGGGACTCGGTGGTGTACATTGAGATCAAGGACACGCGCCACTTCGACTACTTCAGCGGCCAGCCCATAACGGCGTCGAATGGCTCGGGCTTCGTGATCGAACAGAACGGACTGATACTGACCAATGCCCATGTGGTGATCAACAAGCCGCACACCATGGTGCAGGTGCGACTGTCGGACGGGCGCACCTTTCCCGCCACCATCGAGGACGTGGATCAGACCTCCGATCTGGCAACGCTGCGCATCCAGGTCAGCGGCCTGCCCGTGATGAAGCTCGGCAAGAGCAGCACCCTGCGCTCCGGCGAGTGGGTGGTGGCGCTGGGCAGCCCCTTGGCGCTGAGCAACACGGTGACCGCGGGCGTCATCAGTGCCACGCAGCGTGCCTCCCAGGAGCTGGGCCTGCGCAATCGTGACATCAATTACCTGCAAACGGACGCGGCCATCACCTTTGGCAACTCGGGCGGGCCGCTGGTGAACCTCGATGGCGAGGCCATTGGCGTCAACTCCATGAAGGTCACCGCTGGCATCAGCTTTGCCATACCCATCGACTATGTGAAGGTGTTCCTGGAGCGTGCCGCCGAGCGCCGCAAGAAGGGCTCCGCCTACAAGACGGGCTATCCGGTGAAGCGGTACATGGGCATCACCATGCTCACCCTCACGCCGGACATACTCTTCGAGCTGAAGTCGCGCAGCCAGAATATGCCCGCAAATCTCAGCCACGGCGTGCTCGTGTGGAAGGTCATTGTGGGCTCCCCGGCGCACAGGTGGGTCTAGCAATTGCTCCAAGGAATGTCGCTAATCTCTTGTCTATTTTCTAGTGGCGGCTTGCAACCAGGCGACATTGTTACACACATTAACAAGAAGGAGATCAAGAACTCCTCGGACGTGTACGATGCGCTGGCCGAGGGCCACAAAGTGCTGGAAATTGTCATCCTTAGAGGCGTGAAGCAAATGCAAGTGAAAATTACACCAGAGGATCCATAGGTGTAGGCTGCGCTCTTCCACTTCCACCTGCCGCTGCTCCTATTAGTTTTAGTTGAAATTTGTCTTGATTTAACAAAGAAAAGAAAACCCAAAGCCAAATGTGTAGCCAGAGAAAAAGGTTTGCTTTGATTTTTCCTCTAACGAGTGCGCAAATTTGCATAGTTCGAGCTCGTTATCAATGGCCCAAACACAGGTTAATCCACGCAGTGG
This sequence comes from Drosophila subobscura, assembly GCF_008121235.1. NCBI lineage: Eukaryota > Metazoa > Arthropoda > Insecta > Diptera > Drosophilidae > Drosophila > Drosophila subobscura. Next base: position 20,564,315 of record NC_048533.1, on the reverse strand, counting down.
ATGGCATAAATGTACAAGCATATCTCCTGGTCATCGATTTCTCTTTCATGAAGAGCTGAACGCTGAACGCTGATCGTTGTGCGTGTCTCTGTCTGTCTCTCTCCGTCTCTCTGTCCCATTCAACAACGACCAAAATGTATTTACGCTAATTGAAATATCTCGCGTTGCGATCAATCGATGCCATATTTTTTATAGGCCACAGCCAATGCAAACGTTGGAGCGACACGGAACTGCAGCCACGAAAAAACTGTCGAAAATCGAAATGCAAATTTCAATAAATTTATGCAACTGTGTGCCCCAGCGCTTCCACTGACCTGGCAACCGACACTCTTTTTGATGCACTTCAAGGTGGGGTTGTGGTGGCCAAGTGAAGCTGTTTGTGGGGCAAATGGCAGGCCGAGCCTGAGACAGGAAAGGCGACACCTAAGAGCCATTTTTGAGCAGCAAAAAAGGAATTTCTTTTGCAGAAAAGAGCTGCCCAATCTTCTTACTATTTTCTACATATTTATGTACATTTTTCTTCGCTTTAATTGCCTCTCTGTTGGCAGTGTATCTGCAGCTTCGTTTGGGCTGTTAACCTTTTGCTACTTGATTTTTTTTGTGGGTGACATGGCAGACGTTGCCTCGAGACACTGATGTAGTTGCTGCCTCTGTCGTTGCGTGAAAAGTGAAATTCTTCTGATTATTAATTTTATTTTCGCTCTGGGCGCTGCTACGCTTTTGCCGCTTTTGGCATATAAATTCACATTTATTGAATTTTCAGCCCATTGTTGGTGTTGTTTATGCGACGGCGGCCTTTATGACATTGTTGGCACTAAGTTACTTTTATTGCTTATAAGCCGCACGCATAAATGCGGCTTAAAGTTCATAAATTGTTTGCCAATATTTTCGACTGTGGTGCGGGGGGTTAAGCAAACTCCGAACCTTTTTATTTACTCTCGCTGCAGCACTCGTTTTTTTTTGCTGGCGCCCCACGCTTTTTTGCACTTTCTTTCTGGCCATTTACAGGCATCCATTTCGAGTCGCCTGCTTGTCCGCTGTCCGCTGTCCGGTGTCCGCTGTCCGGTGTCCGCTGTCTCTTGTCTGTTGTCTGCTCACCTCTGCGACAACTAATTGAAATATTTAAAATGCATAAAAGTATCGCATTTAAACTTTGCAATTAGTTTGTGGTGATCGCTGACTCAGTAAGTAGTTGTTGTTGTTTTTGCTATTGCTAACGCTGTTGTTGCTGTGTCGCGCTTAAATTACAAACCTGTGAGAAATTTTGTTGCTTTTTGCTGGTTTTCTATGTGCCCACAGTTGATGCACACCCTAGACGACATGGGGTATGAGGATTACACTATCCAACATAGTTTTTTCGCCTTTTTTTATAGATTAAGGGCTTTACATTTTTTTAAAGAATTATGTTTTTTTTTTAATGCAAAACTTTTTATTGAAGAATTTTTAAAAAATTATCTGGGTTTTTTTTAATTGATAATTTGTGGTGACCCATTCAGGTCTCAAACTTTAATATTTGTGGTGTGTAAAGCACCTTCCAAAGTTTCCCATTTGTCGCTCAGTTTTATTTATATTTTTTAAAATTTATTTATGCTAAAACTAATTTGAATTTTCGTTGCACTTCTATCGGAGACGTCATCATATTCCATTGGATTATATTTTATGGCATATTGTGGTAGAAAATGACATGAAATTCAAAATAATAATCTGTGAAAAATTGCAGCAATAACTGTAGAAAAATGATGGAAATTTATTTATTGGAATTTATAATTTTAATACAAGCGCGACATAATATTTATTTTTTTTTCTTTATTCCCGCAAAAAGTTACTCACTTTTAATTAAATTTGAATTCAATATTACCCATAGAGTACCCAAGAAATGTAACAGTTTTTTTGGTGTTATTTTTAATTCGCAAAACATTAGTTTAAATTAAGATCACAGAGAGCTACCTTTGCGGTGAGCAGCGCGATTCCGCCTGCCGTCTGCCGACTGCTGCTTGCTGCACTTTTGTGGCTAAAACCGATCATGTTCACACGCTCCAACCATAAAGCCAAAGCCGGCTCTGGCTCGACTTACACTTTCATAGAAAGGCAACAATTAAAGCTGAGCTGTGGCGAGGATTTTGGATTTGGATTTGGGTTTCGTTTCGTTTCGCACAGCTCCATCAATTGTTCATCAATTGATGAGGGTCAAGCGGCAGGGGACTTCACTTTTGATAGAGTTATTAAATGCAGCACTTTGATTTGTCGCATTAGCCCAGAAGTGTCAGGCATGGGATTTCTGCACGTGTAATTACGGGCTGTCTGATGACCCCCTGGGCACCTAAAGCACAACTTTCTCGTCCGCTGATTCCCATGAACTGCTCACATTTAAACATATTGGCAGGCGGCAGGCGGCAAGGAAAATGCAGCATAGAGTTGCAACAACAACAACAGTGCAACACCAACAACATGCTAAACACTAAGGTTCATGACACACAACTGTAAAATGTTTCAGCCTCACAAAACTTTTACCGCCGATAATAAATGGCTGCTGCGACTTTTGCGCCCCCAAAAGTTCAAGACATTATTCCGTGGTGCCAGGGGAGGAGTGTGGGGCGCGCGGGGGCTTATTCCCGCATGTGAAAAGTTCTGCGCTGAAGAGATGGAGCGACAGACAGCCGTGGACATGGACAGGAAGTCAGTCAGTGGGTTCATTTGTTGGCTTAGATGTGAAAACGAAGCCAAGAGCATGAGCCTCGATCGATGGCCAATGCCACGGGGGCTATAAATCATTTAAATATGCCAACAAAGAGTTACATAATAATTCTGCCAGCCAAAAGACATGATCAACAACACGATTATGAACTTCATTACGATGTTAATTGACAACTGAGCAGAGAGGCTTCAGGTACAGAGCATTAATCAAGAAATCAAGAAAAAGTCGAAGCGGAGTTGGAGTTTGCTGTACCCAAAAATGAAGTCATTTGAGCTCTGGTCAGACTGTGTGTGTTTTAATGTGCCCGTTTTTATGTGGCGCAGCAAATTGTTTCTACTGCTTAATGGCCACGAACTGTGCCCCGCCTCGATTGCACTTCAATCAACGAAACACACAGACACAAAAAGTAGAAATAAAATGCCACGAGAAATTATGATGATTACGCGGAAATGTGTGGCAACTGGCGAGGGGCCGGCCACTGGGCACAAATGCTTTATGAAATTGCACAAGTGTTGGAAATTGCTGAATTATTGCGCTCGGGTCGCCGCAGGGCGCTGGCTCTGCAGAGTTTTCCTCCAACCAGGGGACCGGCACTGGCACTGGTGGCCAATGACAGTGGCTTAGTGGGTCAGTTTACACATCTGCAAGTGGCTTTTGGCTTTGTTTTTGTTCGTTGCAGTGTTGCTCAAATATTTGCACGGCAAATATTTGCATCATCATCAATAAACATGGATGGAAAATTTTCACCTGCCAGGAAAAACGTTTTAGCTGCTCGACTGCTGGCTCTGATGTTTTCTTTATTTATGCAAAAATCCATCAATTATTTAGCTACGTTAAACTCGCTGCTAATCTAGCTCGGAGTATCCGCTGATCATCTGGCAAACTTTTCAATTCTCAGCTTGATTGATTCGTCAGCGCTCGGCCCGTGACAATCCCACAAAGCCCCAAAGATTTATCTATCTCCGCGCCAGGCACTGGCTGACCATTTTCAGACAAATTATGCATCAAATGGCGGCTCCAGTGAAAATGATGTCATCCGCCGCGTCAGTCAGTCGGTCAGTCAAATGGTTTCTACCGGAGCTTACCGTGGGCTAGAAATCCGGGCCACCTCAATCATTTAATTGTGGCGATTTTTCACAAAAAATTGAAACATCTTCCGGCAGCAGGAGAGGCCAAAGACAAACGATGTGTGCCCCGAAATTAGTTTTTCGCATGCTGCCTGCCTGCCTGCCTGCCTGCTGCCTGGAGCCTCGAGGCGTGAAAAGATTTTCGCATGCAAGGTGCGGTGGCAACAACAACATTTGTGCCACTGGCAGCGCAGCAAGTGTTGCTCTAATTTATAAAATGTTTTTGCTACCAACTCTCCAACAAAGTGCGAGTGATCGAATGAGGCATACCCAGGGAGGTGGAGGAATAAAAGGGAAATGCTGTTTGACATTCAGGATCTTTACTCCAATTAAATGTGGGTTAAAGTTGCTCTTGGGTTGCCTTCTACAAGTCCAGCTTCCATTACTCCCAACTTCTGCTAACTGCTGGGTATTTTTCCCGCACAAATTAATTGCCTTGCGGTTCTCACACACACACACGAATTGGTGTTGGCCAGCCAAGTCCTTAGCAGAAATTTCACTTCTATAGAAAGAAATTTCCGCAGCTCAACGAGACAGCCAGAGTGCCTGAGGCTTTTCTTTCACACTTTTTTTCGCGGATCTGATGCCGCCACTTGCCTGGGTTGTCCGTCCAACTGGCTGCCTGTTTTTTGGGCTGCTTGCTGACTGCTGCCTGCGGTACTGCTGCTGCCACTGCTTGCTGACTGCTGCCACTGCTTGCTGTTGTTGCCTGGCTCTTCCGCTGCTGCTTTTGTTTATTACGCATGACATGCAGTCCGCATGTCGCCCACCCATCACAAGTGCCGTCGCATGTTTTGCAATGGAATGCCAGAGGGGGAACTTTATATTTCAACTTCATTAACTGAAATTACAAAACAACACGCCTGCCAGTGTGTGTCTTTGTTGGGGGCTTGCAATAAATTATGTTTACTATTTTGTGCCGCTAAAAGATGTTACGGCAAGTGGAGCGAAAGACTTTCTCTCTCCGTTTCGAACCCTCCAACACGGAAGGCCAAGTTTATGGCCTCCGCAGGCCGCTCGTCTCGTCTGGCAGTTCCAATTTTATGTTCTATTGCTGCCATAAAGCACACAAATGACCCAACATATTGCCTGGCAGTTGATCCATCCATGGATCGCGGGATCTCTGTCTCCAGTTTGTTGCTCAAGTCTTTTGTTGGTGTCTTTTATGGGCGTGAAATGGTTTTGGACCACTTTCGTTATGTGTTTTTTCTGTGGCGCGCTGTCCATCAATCAATTGCCAATTGTTAATGCAAATTGAATGCTGTTTTCATAAACAACATCCAAATGCACGTGAAATGTCATTAATATCAGCTGCCAGGCCAAAGCAGTGCCAGCGCAGTGCCAACAAGCAGTGCAGCGGACGTTCGCTGTGCGCCAATCAACTTGAACATTTGTCTCATCGTCTTAAACATTTCAATTTCACTCGCAGTACGAGTCGAAGCGAAGTTGTAGCTGCTATCCAGAGTTTCTTTTATTTATTGCTACTAAATTACGTATCCGTGCCGGTCCAGCAGCCTTTTGATTAATGATCTGGACTAGACCCCAACTAACGACACAAAATGTACCGCTATCGCAGTGCCCAACAGTGGCCAACACGCTAATCAGGTTAATTGTCTTTCAATGGGTAAGGCTGCAGCTCTGGGAGGTGTTTGCTCCTCAAAGGGTAGGGCTGAGGCTTAGGAAAGGAAAGTTCAGGTCCATCTACAGCTCCGTGTCCATGAATTATGGCAGCTTGAAAGCAGCCACAAGTCCAGCCACAACATTAACGAGCTGTTCATATTTCAGTCTTTTATCTCCCAGTCTCCCGCTCTCTGTCTGAATCCTTAAAGAAAAATGCACATATTTAACTAATGATGGCCACTTAACACAAACTCCGCGACAAATCAACAAAAAAACACAACACAAACACAAACCAACAGCGAAAACTTTCCCAGACAAGCTGTCTGCCGCCGCGTGGGTGCCTCTTCCCCTGCCCCCAAACCAAAAAAAAAATAAATATTGTACAAGTATAAAAATATATATAAACATAAACATAAAAATTATTAAATGCCTTGGCGATTATGCGCAGTCAGATGCGCCTCCATGGAGCTGCACCACGGAGCGGCTGCCTGTTGCAACAGTTGAAGTTTGCCTCGTTGCTGCTGCTGCTGCTGCTGCTGCTGCTGCTGCTGCTGGCTTGTTTGTTGTGCTTGCTGATGATGTTGCGGCCCCCCCAGCTGCTTGCCTGATGACAACAACAATAATATTGTTAATGATAATGCTTATGAGTTTTCCTTGTAAATGCAACGGCAACAGCAACAGCAGACTGCCAGCAGGAGCATCGCTTTGGCCGAGTGATAAACGTTGTTCATGTGCAATTAGTGAGATTTGTTTCAAAGCGGCAATCAGCAACAATGTTTCATGAATGTTGCCAAAAAAAACCACGGCAAAAGTGTACGGAGAGATGTTGCCAAAGCAGTGCGGGAGCAAGCGCACAGCTAATGTTGGGCTTGCCAAAGCAGTGCAGCAGCAGCTGTTTGGTGCCAGAATTTTAATTTGTGTCTAATAATGCAAGTTGTAGCACTCAAATTTCATGCATTTATTTATGTTTATTTAGCTATGTGGCCTGCCTATCTGCCCGCTTGCTCCCCCTTGTCTGTGGTTGTGGCTAAACTTTCCATTCGATGACAAAAAGCCAAACAAACGTATTGACAGCTGCACATCAAAAATTGTGCCACACAGATATATGTATTAATGGGCATATGAGTGCATAATCAACATATGAATTACGAGGCAGCTACAGCTACAGTTGGAGCTCCATTTCCCAGCTCCAACTCCAACTCCAACTCAAGTTCCATTTCCATCTCCACTTTTGTGTGTCGTACATGGCTGGCTCTCAGTCCGGAGCTTGTTCAGTGAATCATGGCAAAACATTTCGCGGAAATCGCCAAACAACAACAACAAACATGACTAACAAATGGCAAAAGCAAAAAGCAAAAGGCAAAAGTACTTTCCAAATGCCGGGATGTATAAATTTCATTTGATTTCAACTCATTTCATTGGCCTCATCACAGTTGAGTGATTTGGTCAGCTCAAAACTAAGTAGAACATCTCTGGGCTTGTAGCTATATTTTTTATTTAGTTCAACCAACTGCAGCACGTGGCTGGGGCCCAACTCTAATGAAGACTCATTGCTGGCCATTCAAATGGCAAATTGAAATGCCAAAAGTTAGCTCTCCGCTCTCCACTGGCGACTTGTGTGGCTGTGTCTCGGCCTCTATCCTGGCCACCGATTGCCATCTGTTAGCCGCCGTTTGTCTTCATCAGTGGGCTAAAATAAGTTAATTGCTGTGGCCAAAGACAAAGTTGTAACTGTGGCCACTCCACACGCCCTGACAAGGTCAATAACCTGGCACTTTGCGCCTTTGATTAAGACATTTTTATGTGCTGTCTGAGTGCGGGGAGAAAGGGGATAAGGCAGGGGGTAAGGGCCAGCTGGAATGTGCTTTCTTTTGTGGCGGCCTTTGGCACTTTGAAATGTTTCGCACAAATGTTTTAAACTGCATGAATTGGCATTATTTTGTGTGCTGTTTTTCTGCGTTTGTTTGTGCCCAAAAAAAAAACACTCTCCGCTGAGCTGTCTCTCCTGTCTGTCTCCCTGTGCTGAGAATTTGCCTCGCAACAAATTCGAATTTAACTTACATAAAAATTGCTCTCACAAAATTGCTTTTGCTGTCCACTTTGGGACCGCAAATGCTGGCGAATTATGTTGTTCATTGGCACAATTAAGCTGCAGACACGCGGAAACAATTTGTGCGCCCAAAGAAACTCAACGACAATGGCCAATAACAATACGTAAAAGCAGCAACAAATACGCGCATTGCGCAACATAATTGAAATGGAAAACGGCAATGGAAAATGGGCAACCAAATCGACATTTAAATGTGCCTTAATGTGGGGAGACTCTGACTCTCTCAGCCTCGGACTGGGCCCCGCAAAAGTGAGAGTCATGTAGACACACTTGAGACCTAAGGCTGAGCACTTTCGATGCTAACAACATGGCCAAGAGCCGGTCCCAGAACCAGGCCCAACCCAACCCTTTTTCATGACTTAATCTTATCGGACAAGCACTGGCATTAAAAATGCACTTCAAGGTTCTGGTTTCCGTTCCCTGCCCTGCCTTTGCTCATTTCGTTAAATGGTTTTCGCTCATAATTCATGGTTACAGGATTACAGGATGAAAGAGCGACAGAGTCCCAGCTTCATTGTGAAAAATCAGCAACGCTTGTTTGGCTGCCCAGCTGCGACTCGAGACCAGACCAGACCAGACCCTAGGCCCTGCCCTGCCACACAAAATGAAGTTGTTGCCGCGCCATCAAGGTCGTCGTCGTGTGCACAAGTACTAAGTACGCGCGGTAAACGGCCTTCTGCTGCCTTGACCTAAGCCAAACTCCGGGACTGGCGCTGCTGACTTACACTTTTCAGCCAGCCCACGCGGTGCCCCTCGCATTTTTAAGGCCCAAGTTTATGGCAGCTGTGACTGCGTTTCGTTTCTCTCTTTTGCTGGGGAATAGACAACACAAATCTCTGCCCTCTGCCTTAAGCTCGTTCCATTCTGATGCGATTTGTGTCATAAACTTTTGTATTAGCCGCCGCCTGGACACAGGCACAGGCACAGGCACAGGCAACAACAAGTCAATTGGCTGTGCCTGACTGGCCTGTCTGTGGCTGCAACATTTGCCAAAATCTTGCACAAATCACATAAATCGCCAGCTCACAAAATGCACTCACCATATTTGGTTAAAATGCCAAAACTCATGGCTAAAGCTGCGATGGGAGATTGACAGGCATGAGAATAGCAAAAAGCAAGCAACAATCTATCGACACAGGCCCCGCTCTGCACCCTGCTCCCTGCCTCTCTGGCCAATCATTAGCGACTTGTGGCTTCTATAATTTCCACGTAATTACATTAAATTGGTTAAGCGCTAAACGTTGATGGGAAGCAGTTCTGGAATGATAATTATGTTAAATCTGTTAAATATTTGTGCCAGGGAAAAGGCAGCTCGGATGAGTCGCCAGATGTCAGCTGCTGATGGAATAAACACCAAAGAGAGGAGAGACTTCTGCCCAATAAATTCGACTTTAATCAAAGCTCAATGAAAGCGAAGCTGCTGCTGCTGCTGCTGGCCAACAATTTATGAACATATTAACCAACAATTGTTGCAATTTGATTTGCTTTATGGCCGCAACGTGCTCGCGATGAGCCGCCAGCGATAAGCAGTTGCAGATGCAGATGGATCGCGTGGTTGTGGCAGCTTCTGCCCACGATCCCAAAAACAAAAAGAAGAAAAAGAGAAAAAAGAAAACAAGAAATTTCGCGTTAACTGCGGCCCGTGTGTGTGTGTGTGTGTGTGTCTTGTACTATTTTTGCTGTGGTCTGGGAACAACTCGAGAAAAAAAAGGTTACACAATTCATTTCATTTAGTGCAAGGCATAAATCAAGGCAACAACAAGCGGCACAGAGGTAAACCGGCCACGGGAAGCACAGCCCTTGGAGCAAGCAGTGGGGCGAGCAGTGGAACAAGCAGTGGGGTGAGCAGTGGGGCGAGCAGCGGGACAAGCAGTGGACCAAGCAGCGGTTTCAAGCAGAGCGAATGAATCTTCCTGCTTGCCTGCCTGCCTGCTAGCTGGGAGGTCGTTCAGCCGACTTGTGATATATGATTTTGTTAATTTAGTTCATTGAAATAAGCAGACGCGCGGGGCGAACTGTCTGTGGCATGCAAAACGAGTTCGTTGCCTAAGTCTTCTGTGTGTTTTTTGCTGCTGCACCAGAACCTTTTTTTTTTGGGCGCTTGCGTAATCGAACTTGAAATGAAATCAAAATAAATGCGGTTAATTGAACGGTTGTTCCCCTGCCATTCCAAGTCCTCTCCGTCGCTCGCTGACAGACAGTTTCTGGTGGCGCGCTCTCAAGGTTGCAGTGAAAGTGTTTTTCCTTTTGTTTGCTTTTTGTTTTATGAACTTTTTTTGCGGCACTTCGCAGGCTTCCAGCACTGACGAATTACATGGCTATAAAACGCGGCCAGCGGCAGATGACGAACAACAGCAATTCGCAGTTGCTGAAACAGCAAATAAAAAAGTGCAGAAAGCGCGACTCAAGGTCGCCCCAGAGGATGGGGTTTGAGGTTGCAGCCAGCAGACAGCTCGAAATAAATGCCAAAGATCCCACAACCCTCTGTAAGGGTATCTGCATATGTCTGTCTGTTGATGTTTCTGTTTCTGCCATTGCCAATTAATGGGCGTGAAAGTTTATTATCGTTTGGCAGCCTTTGCTCTCCTGCTACCCGGCTTTTTGCTGCCTGCCTCTCTCCCGAGTGTTATCTCATCCTGCGGACAATGCACATACGGCTGGGGTATCACAAAATTTATCATTTTATTTGCCTTGTGTGGCAGCTGGCGATAAACAACGAAATGTGCTGAAAAATTGCCACATTTTAATTATTTAAAGCGGCAACATTGCTGCCTGCCTGTCTGCCCGGGCAACTTTCAACGTTTTTTGTGCCTGTGCGTTGCACAATTGGCTGTGCATCAGCCACACTTTTGTTTTTGCACACTCTATGGCCAATTATAAGTTCATTTACCTGCCTGATGGCATGCAAAATACAGCGAGAGAGGAAGAGGGAAGTGCAGTCATGTGTGAGAAGAAAACAAAACAGCGCCACCGCATGATTATCAGATTTTTAACACTTTCCACTTGGGTTATACCCTAGCAGGGGGTATACTTAGTTACAGCTCACAGATTGGACGCAGATGTGAGTGCCAAGTGCTGACTGCTTTGCGCGTGTTGCCAGTGTATCAACTGCTTCGTTGCGCACTGCTTGCCTGTCGCTGTCGCAGCTGCCGTTGCATTTGATTTTGATTTGATTAAAAACCGCAGCGCTACAGCTGCAGCCACAGCCACAGCTCGTATCTGTGCCTCACTTTGTTCACTGACTGTCCGTCTGTCTGTCCGTCTGTCTGGGGATGTAAACATTCAACACTTTGTTGCCCGTACGGTCAGTCGGCTTGGTCTCCTCCTGGCTACGATAGGGGCACTTGTAAGCTGCCATGTAATCAGCGGGCATTATGTGACATGTGCATGCAGATTCGTGTGTAAATATCCTACGAGGTCAGCTCTAGGCCTGACTCCCATTTTATTAATGCAAATCGAAGCGCTCATCTCGCACATAAAATTTCATTAAAAATTATCAGCAAAATTGCTTCAAAAATAATCTCAGGCCTTGTATTTTTTTAATCCAAATTGCGGCTGCTCCGCCAAAGCCGAATCGTAAGTCAGTCGGCAATTTATTTTCGCCGAATTAAATGCAAATTGACAGTTCCAATTGCATTCTAAAAAAGAGGCTAAAAATAAAGCAACAAAAATACAGCAAAAATCGAATTGCAAATCCAAATGCAAATCGTGTTTCGTTGTTGTTTTGCAATTAATCAATTAGGCGCAGTCGCGGCTGCGGCTGCGGATCCGCAGCTTTAGATGCCAGATCCCAGTGCCCAATCCCCAGTCCACGTCAGTGTCAGTGTGTCATGGCAGGCATTGACGAGTGAGCAGCAGCAGCAGCAGCGATGGCGTTGGATTGTCACCTCAAGGGAATTGCTGCAAGAACTTCGTCAAGATAGGGGCATGGGCAGGGGCACGGCACTCCCAGCTCGCCTCAGACTTGGGCCTGGGACTCTGCGCCTGAACCTGGCTTTGGGTCTGGCTCTGTACTTCTTGTATGCAAATTTAGCTGTAGTCTTAGCTCTGGCAAAAAGGGTACTTGGACTTCCAGGGGATGTTTGTAGTGCAAAGAAAATTCAGAATTAAAAACAAATATAATATTCATATTGAATGTCTGGCTTACAGAAAAAATAATTGCAAGCAAAAGTTTGCACTGCGAAGAAGGCTACGAATTTGCAAGAAAATTATACACAGAAAATATGATTAGGAAAAGATTTTTTAATAAATTTTTAACTAACTTTTGCTTATGGAAAAAATTACTACAAGCTTTCATTTAGTTTTTATTTTATTACTGCAATCAAAAGTAGAATTTATTGCATTCAAAAATAATTTTTTGACATACACATCCGAAGTGTATTTTCCACTTTTGCGCCCCAAAAAAGTTCCTTCTTTGCAGATTTATTTTCTTTTTTTGTGTGAATTTTTTTTTGAGCAATTGGCCCCGCTGTTCTTGAGATATGACGCCGCATGCATAATGAGCCCGAGCCCGAGCATGTGCCTTTGCCTGTATTCAAATGAGTGTCGCTTTTTATTTTGGAGTGTTCTTTGGCTTTGTTTTATTGCCTTTAAATTGCATTTAGCGTCAAATGTCTCGCGCGCGGCAAACGTAAATAAGTGCAAAAGAATAAATATATTTTTGAATAAATAAATCTTCAAACGAGCAATCACTCAGCGGCCCCAGCGACAGCGGGAACGCTGCCAAAGGTGTGACTCAGCGACGCTAGAGAGTATCCCACATCATCATCATCATCATCATCATCAGACGTCTAGAGCAGGGATAGTCGGGGGCTTGGGGGGGTTTTATTATGGTGCACAATTTTGGGCAAGTTTATTTCGATTTAATTTGATAGATAATATAATTTGTTTTGACTCTGCCGCCAGCGTGAGACAGAGCTCGGCAAATGCATTTTGTGACCTTCGCTTATGGCCGGGGGTTCGCGCAAGCAGTGCGCTGGCACACTGCTTTGCGCCTCACTGCTTTGCGCTTCACACTGCTTTGGCAGAAGTAAAAGTTTTGCAATGTTTGCTATTCCCATGGCAGCGGCATAATGCGAATGATTATAATTTATGCAAACAATCAATAAAGCGGGGAAAATACTTACATATTTAGCCATGTGTGTGCGTATCTGTGTGTGTGCAGCGCATGAAGGAGCTAAAATTATGGTTCATTTGTGCCGAGCGGGCGCGTTAATTGGATTACAAAGTGCACGCCCCCCGTTCCCCGTCCCCTGCTGCTTTTGGTGCTGGTGGAAAGTGGAAAGCTACGTGCACGAGATGCTGGCTGATAGCTGAGACACATGCAGATAGCCAGATACATTGTGCAAGTGAGATACAGATACGCAAAAGCGGCGGCACATTAGCTGCAGTTGCCACTGCTGCCTGCCACAGAGTGTTGAATCATGCAATTCAAATAGACACGAACGAAAAACGAGAAATCATCATTAATATATCAACGGACTGGTGTATCTTGCAGCTACACAGATACAACAACAACGAAAAAGATACTCACAAACTGCAGGCGCGTGCAGCTGTGAGGCTGTGAGTATGAATGACTTTGATGATTGGGAAAGTGTTTTGTGAATGCGTTTATGCCGCAGCCTCTCCCTGCCACATGCCACATGCTAATTGCCGCATTTTCGCACATTGCCAGCTCTGACTCATGCTTAATAATTTATTAAATTAATGATTTAATTATTCAACTTGCAAGCTCCGACCTTGCCCTGTGCCTCTGCGTCCTGCGTTTTGTATCTTTAAATCTTTCGATTACCCTTTTGGCCGCTTAAATTCATTAATTTTGGTTTTACCTTTTAAATGGCTTTTAAAGTGCCCGCCCTAAAAGTGGTATGTGGTAGAGGCGTAATTTGATACACGAATCTCTGGCAGTTGTTGAAAAAGTGCACAGCATGTTGTGCCTCAATTGCATAAGCCGCAAGGGGGGATACAAAAAGCACAAAAATTCCAAAAAATGAAGCCCAAAAAAGCGCCCAGAAATGCACTCCAAGAATGTTGATTAAACGGCTGTATATTGAGTTACACAGATAAGTGCGGCGGCACAGGGGTGGGGTGGATATGTCACTGGAATGTCGGTCAGGCAGTTCATCGATAAAGCAGATCAGCTTACGCAGGAGGACTGCTTGATTCTCGTACTCTTAGAACCCTCTGCCTGGAGTCGCTTACTTCATAAGTAAATATGATGCCTGGACTCTGGTCTCTTATGATTTATGAACGAGCTGCAGCCAGCTCCAACGCTGGCCAAAAACCAATTTATTTTATGCCGGTTCAAGACCCCCAGAGACCAGCGTCTCTCTGTATTTTTGGGCTTATTATTATTACTTTTTTGGGGGTTGAGCTGCATGCAGCAACATAATTAAAAAGGCAAAAAATGAAACAAGAGGCGGGGAGATAGCAGCAGCAGAGGCAAATCTGAGGCAACATTATTTCCACCCATAAATGACGTGCGGCTGCTGCATTATTTGCCTTTCTTTTTGGCCCAACAGCAGCCGGGGCCAATGTCGTTAATATTATTTGGCTTGATAAACTTCTGCCACAAGACAATCGAAATTACTCAATCAAGTCGAGGAGGCTGTAGAGCTGTTGCTGGAGCAGAGCAACCAAGGAGAGTTCGGTGCTGGTACTGGGGCGTGCGTCAAATTGCAGCCCAGAAAACTGTCAATGCCGCGCCTTGCCACAGGACAGCACAGGAGTCGACTCTGGAGTCTGTGGTCTGGAGTCTTGTACATAATTGATGTCAATTGTGTTGGTGGCACCCACCTCGGCTGCTTCGCCTCGCTGTTCGTTAAATGCCAAATATAATTTAATAGGAAGTGAAAACAACGCAGAGAGCAAAAAAGTATAAAGGGTACAAATTACATTTGGCCCCGCGCAACGTCTAATGATTGATTTGTATCGGCTATGAACGAGCCACAAAATGTTGCCATTAAACATGTGTCTATGTCGGAGATTGCTGATCCATCAGGCAGCCACAGCAGATGGCTAGGGCGGGGCAGGGGCAGGGGCAGGGACAGGGACAGTGACGTACAGTGAGATGCAGAGATTTGCGGGCTGCCAATTTTCTGCGCCCAATTTCGTAAGCGTTTTTGGATTTTTGCTTAACGTTTCCCAACGTTTTTTTTTGGTGTTTTTGTTGTGTTTTTTGTTGTGTTTTTTTTGTTGCTAATTTTTGTTTTATTTTTCCCCTTTTTTCTTCATTTTTTTGCCATTTTTTCTGCCCTCTGCCAATTTGTTGCTATCGCGAGTGTTGTTGGTTTTTGCGTCCATTTCCGCCTAATAACAATAATTTGGTCGACTGTTTGTCCAAATCGAGTTAACATAATAGAGGGCCGGCCGCAACGTCCGCAGCGTCATGGCCAAAAGGAAACATTCAAGCAGTCCCAGTGCAAGCAGCGCAGAAATTGCAGTTATTTTGGTTCAAATTTTTGGGCGGGAATGGCCCAGACAATTGCATCATCAAAGCACAGCATAATCGTCAGCATAATCATCGTTATTTGGAGTGGAAATTTGCGGCATTATTTGTCCTGCACATAGGTGGCATTTGAGGCATTATTGGTCCTACCCATAGGGGGCACTTTGCTGCACTTTGAGTCCTCCAATCGGTGGCACTTTGCAGCATTATTGCTGGCATTTTCCCTGGGCTTATTAGCCCGCTGCCAGTTGCAGCTTGTTTTTCCCTTTTTCCCCTGTCTATGTGTAGTTTAGAAAGCCAGTTGGCAGTTGGCAGTTGGCCGTCGATATGCCTGACTAACCTGCAGCTATGTGCCGGCAGCGAAAGGTGGGGAAAGGTGTTGGCCAGCGGCACTATTTGGGGGGATTTGAATTGCATGCGATTGGATGGCCGTACGGCAGTTTAGGAAAGTTGTTTGAAGGTTGTGCTGTGGTGGCTGCTGCCGCTCTGTTGGGTCATAACTTCCTATATGTTGAGTCACCCAGGCACAGCCACCAGGCACATTGCTGCATATTCCTCTATTTCACTTCTCGGTGGCGTTGAGGGTCATTCACCGGGTGCAAGGCGATTGCCAGTGTGATTTTGATACACTCCAAAGTGTGTTTACTCCCTCGTGTTTATTGCCCTACCACACTTCAAGCTGCAGCCCATTCCAAGTCATTAATTTTGAATTAAATTCGATCGCAAACTCCCAGTTAGCTGCGTGCGTCGAACCCAACTTTAAGTGAAATAAATTGTTGCCACCAGCATGCCCTTGAATAAGCCAGCAAACTAGCTTAAATACGTTTAAATTGGTTCGTTTATGCAATGGAAATAGTGCAGGTTGAGTGAGAGAGAGAGAGAGAGAGAGAGAGAGATCTGTATCCACTGCCCAATGGTTTGGTGTCATAGAAAATGCTGCGCGTCATGACGGCTGCCTCAATTAATGAGCTGCTTGCTGGCTGCGAATGCTTGCTGCTTGCAGTCCGCTGCTTGCGACTGCTTGCTGCTGCTGACCTTGAGCTGTGCCTGGCAATCCATCTGCAGCCCCCAACCGCCGCAAAGTCAATTCAAATGTGTGTCAAATGCAGCATGCCGCATGCTGCAGACGTGACTAACCGACTTTCCATGTCATAACTTCAGTTTTTGTTGTTGTTTTCGAGCGCTTTGAAGTTCAATGTTGTTCCACTGCTCCTGCCCCCCTCCTGGTTGCTGCATTGTCTGGACCCCCGAGTCGGCTCAATTAAGTCGCATAAATTATGTGCCACAAGCCCGCAACTGGCCGCCAAATTGAAATCGTAAATTAACATTTTGCCAGACGTTCGTGCAGCCCGCTCTTACCCCTCCCCCATCCTGGCTGCAATAACTTTTACATTTTGACCAAATATTTTTGCCAATTTTCACTAAGCCCCACCAAGCGACCCACGCAGCAGCCGACGCCCCATGGGTGAATGTTTGGAAACGAAATGGCAGACACCGCGGAGCTCGGGGGGCTCGGGGAGCTCTGGGAGCTCGGGCTGCCTGTGGAAATTGTCAACGCGGCAAAAACGAAATGAAAATGGTAGCAATTGCCGCGGACATGCAACCTGGCCAAAAGTGACAGTTGCAAGTCAGTCAGCAAGCGGCAAAACATTCCAGCAAAGGCAGCAAGCAGTTTCCAGCTTGCAGCTACAGCTCCAAGTCCAGCTCCGAGTCCAGCCCCCAGTCCAACTCCGAGTCCAACTCCTTGGACTGCCGACTAGTTTGATATTTTTATGTGTGACAGTTGCTTTATGTTACAATTTCCAGGCATTACTTTTTATTTTCAAGTGCAAAATTTATTGCCATTTGCCAAGGTGCAAGGCAAAATGAAGAAACGTGCAACGTGCAACGTGCAACGGTATTCCTGGCTACCGTCTAATCAGTGGCAATGTTGTGTCGCTGTTGTTGTCGTTGCTGTTGTGGCTTGTGGCCTGCCACAGTTTGTGGCCGCTGTCTCTTGCCTTCTTGGCTTTCACTAGAAAAATTAGGAACACTTTTTGTGTCTCTGTTCGCTCGTCTGTGGCATAACTTTGAATTAGTTCAGCCTTGCCTTGGGTGGCATGACCAATGCCAGCGACAACGATGACAGCAGCGGCGATGGCGACGGCTATGGCGACACTTACAAAGTTCGCCAAAAGTAGAGCTCTGTGCAGAGAGAAAACCTGAGCTACGAGAGGCTTTTGAAGGTGGCAAGGGGCAGCTAAGGAATGTTTGAGAGGGGAAGGCAGCAAATGAACTTCCACAGGGAACCCGTTCAGCCATAAAATTTCAATGAACTAACTAAAATTAGAAACAAATTATGAAATGAAGCTACGATTGACTTTTTCTTTCAATTTTGAATCTTTCAGAATTTTCTTCACATTTTCAGATATTTTTAAAACCTACTCCCCTGTGCATATTCCCCCGAATAATACTGCTTTCTCTTTCTAACTTTGCCATTAACCATTAAATAAAATAGCAGAAATTATTTTAGTATTTTATATAAAGTTTCGCTCTAGTTTCTTCCTCTTTTTTCCCCCAATTCACCCACAAAATGTACTCGAAAATGTGGCAGATATTCCCTTTCCTTTCCCAAGTCATAAAACTTCTTTCAAAAGACACCAAAAATGTTCTGAGTTTGCTCTGAATTTTTCCATTATTTTTTTTATCTTTTTACCACCTAAAATAAGTTTTAAAAATTATTTTTATATTTTATTTTCTTTTTTTGGACCCTTTTCCCTCACAAAACCCACACAAAATGCACCACAAAATGTAGCAGAAATCACTTAAATATTTTAGTACAAGTTTACTTATTTATATCCCACAAAATCGAGCAAAAGTTAGCCAAAAACTTGTCTACATTTGACCATTATTTGTTCATCTTTTAATTGCTTTTGAGACCGTCACAGCTTTTCCCTGCCACCAACGCTCTTGTCCGAAATAAAAGACCAGCAAAAATTAGCCTGCAAAGCGACGACATTGCATAATAAAATAAATTTCTTAGGCCACATGCGAGTGCGAGTCTGTACGCCGGGGGCCACCCTTTGCCCCCTTGCTGCGAGTCCAAGCTTTTCTTTTGCCCCATAACGAGCCGCCAACTGCAGTGGAGGACAGAGACTGAGACTGAGACTGAGCCTGGAACTGCGACTGAGCTTGAGCTTGAGCCTGGGACTGTAATATGAGCCTGGACTGCCTTTGCGACTTGGCCTGGTCGATTTTGGTGTTTTGTCGTTTGCCGTTTGCCGTTGGCCGCTGGCGGCTAGAGGTTGTTGCCTGGTAATAATGACAGTATGTGTCACATTGCAACCCAATTTTACAGCCACGGGTGCTGCAGTCAGCCAGGCCAGTTACAATGAAGAGCCGTTTGAGCAGCGAGAGCCCAGAGCCTGGGAGCAGTTCCAGCTCCGACTTTGGCTCCATTCGCTGCTTCGTTTTGGCGCAAATTTGATCCAATTGTGCACTCATTTAATCGTGATCTTTATGCGATTGTACAGTTCGGATGTGTTTAGCCTTTTATGTCGAGCGCTCCTTTGGCCTCTGGCTCTGGCTCTGGCTCTGACCTACATAATGTTTGCCCCTTTCTTGTCATTGTTTAATTTAATTTAATTTGCGCTTGTGGCTGCTTGTTGCTTATGTAAAAGAAAAAAAAAACATGTTGCGCATTTAAGGAAGTTAATTAAATGGCAAAATATATGTTTATTAAACGAGTCGGGACAACCTTAATTGGTGGCCCGTCTGTCTGTGTGTGTGGGCGAGCAGAGGCAGCAAAACAGGATTCAGAGCGGGAGAGCGGGAGGACTGCTGCCTTTGTCTGCTTAGGCCTTGTGTTTTGATGATCAAGTGCCTTCCGGGTTCAACAATTTTGCTGATTGCTTGACGCATGACTGGCAGCAGAGGCAAGTCCTATTAGTCCGCCCTTAAACGATTCGCCGAAGGACTTTTGCGCCTGCAGGCCTGGCCTCCATCGCTGCGCATGTTCCCACAACTTGTCTTGGTTTATTGGCCAACTTTTGCATAAATAAGCACAGAAATAAGCTTAATTGTCCACACATGCGATTGGAACTACTTCCAGCTGTCCGATTATAGTATTTTTTGTGTGTTTTTTCATTGTTTGTTGCTGGACAAGCCCCTCGAAAATGGGATTTGACATTAAGGCGCACTTCAAGCTAAGAAAAAACAGCACACAAATTGTCTGGCATTAGATTGTTGAAGGAGGAGCAGCCGGAGCTACAGCAATTACCATAAAAGATAGACAATAATTTGGCGTAATTAACGCCGCGCTGGCCGGATATGGACATGGAAATTGGCGGACTTGGCGGCAGGTGCGACGGCTCCACAATGTCAAGGTTTGAGTTCAATGTTTGGGCCATCAAATCAGAGCCAAAGCTCTAAGTTTTCCCTGGCGAAAGCCAATGAATAAAACATTACGAAGGCGTTGCTCTGCACCCAAAAAAGAAACAATAACTAAAGGCGTTGCTGGCTACCAGGCAGGCAGGATGGGCAGGGGGGGAGGGGCAGGGGGGGAGGAGCTCTGCCTGGATGTGCTGTGGCTAAGCGGTAATACGTCAATAACCGTTTAGCGTACAAATTGAAATTTTTATTAGTTACGGACGCCCGGCACAAACGGCACAACAACAAAAAAATGAGTAAAAACTAAGCCAGAGGCCTCCGGCGATGCAGCGCAAAAAAGCGAAGGAAAATGTGTAGAAAAATGGGAAAGAAAGAAAGGAACGACGCGAGAGATACCCTAGCAGCTGGAGTGTATAAAATGCAGTTAAATAAATTAAATTAAATAGCATTAAATGTAGCTTCGATTTTTACAAAATTAAATTTTATTTGTATATTTTTTTTCCTGCTGTTTTGCGCTTATCTCTGAGCCGTTACACCCTCTGGCAGCGTATTAAAAATATAGAAGAAAAAAAATAGACAGCGTCTGAAGCTACTTAGACAGCTGCCAAGGGGGGGGTGTGGGGTAGAGACCGAGGAGCAGCCTCTGGAAACCCTCGCCAGGAGGAAGCCACACGAATGCTGCCGCTGCCGCTGCCGCTCTGCAGATATCGCCAGAGATTATGTTTTGTGGCGTCGCGGTAGCAGCTGCCACCATTGTTTTTGTTTTTCTGTTACTTTTTGTTATTTTTTTTATGTTTTGTGCCTGGCCTTTCTGGCTTTGTATCGCGGCGCTGGCATCTGTGCGATGTGCAACACTTGCAGACAACCTGGCGCGGGCTTTTTTTTTGAAGGGGTAGTGGCTGCCAGAGGGGGTGCTAGAAAATTAGCCAGGCAGCAGGCAGCTACAGCCACGCCCCAGCGCTGCGCATCCTCTCCGTCTGTCTGTCTGTCTGCTTGCCCGCAGCTCTCTCTCTCTCTCTCTCTCTCTCCCTCATATTTGCATGTCTGTTTTGCGTCGTCTCTTCGTGCGTTTCCTGTGTGCAGCTACTGTCTGCCGGCTGCCGGCTGCCGCTTCCTGCTGTCACGCCTGGCTACTGCACTTGGGGCTGCACCACCCTGACAGACAGCTGATAGTGCCTCATCATTGATAAGGCTCCACTCCCACCTACATATACCCACGCGAAGCCTCTTTGTTTTGCTCCCTAAAAAGTAGTCTTTGAGGTGCTTCCCTTCCTTCTCTGCTACAAGAACGCACCTGAGCCTCAGTTCTTCCACTCCATCTCCACCTACTCCTCCTCCTCCTCCGGCTGCCTTCTATGTGCCCGCAGCTTGCAATTGTTAAATGGTTGCCCGCCCGCCTGCATATCTGGGTTAAGTGCAAACTCTGCCTCCGCCTCTTAAGCGCTTTGCAATTTATGCATTTCGTGTGCACAGTTTTTATGATTATGTTGCGGCCGGCTAACAGCTAACAGCTAACAGCTAAAACGTTGACTAAGCCAAATAAACAAGACAATCAGCAGAACAAATGTTGCAACATTTTCGCGCTACGCTTTTTGCAACGCCACGGCTGACGGCGATCAAGGCCGGCTGCCTGTCCCCCCCCAGCAACCCCACTCCGCTTTAAGTACCATAAATTACAAGTTTTTTGCTCTCTTATTTTGTTTGCTAATTTGTTGTTGCTGTTTTGGTTGAGCAAACGGAAATAGAAACCCCCGCAAATGGCCAGAGTCTAATGAGCCAGAGGCTGGGGCTGGAACTGCTCTTGGGATTGGATTTGCGACTTTAACTTGCCTTTCACAATGCCACCACACTGCGGTGTCTGTTTGTCTGCACGGGCAGAAATCTAATTAAATACTATCGCCCCAATAATCAACAAAAAAACAGCAGCAAACGCCAAGAAAACTTTCTAATGCCCGCGAGAAGCGCGCGGAGAGTGACGCCTGCGCGACCGCCTCTCGCCCGAGTGTGTTATAAAAAATCGCTCAGCTTTTGGCTAATTATGAGCGCCTAATTACAAAGACGGATGCCACAAGATGTGCCCCGCGTGCTCCCCGTGTGCAGCTCCCGTCTAGCGTGCGAAAAGTTCAAAACAAAAGGCAAAAAAAGCAACAAAAATAAACCCGCGGCCGAGCTGTAGGAGCGGTCGGTTCGCTCTTGAATTATGATTTCAGAAAGCCAAGTCGCGCGTGGCAGCAGCAGCAGCAGCAGCAGCAACTTTTTGGCCTGGACTGACTGACTTTTCCGCCCGGGCTTTGATTTATGTGGCAACTGTGACACGGCGGCTACGCAGCGTTCTCTATAATTACAGCGAGCCAAAGACAGAGACTCAGTGACAGAGGCAAAGCCAGTGCCAGTCAGTCGCTCAGTTGGGGCAGACTCGGTGGCGACTCAAGCCAAAGAAATATGCGCCGCAGAATATGATCTCTCCCTTCTGGGGCCTGCTAAGTTTCACTCAGTTTGTGGCACTGTAAACATTGTTTTCACCACATCGACGGGCTGCCTGTCAGCGGCTTTTCCCCGCAGCGACTCCGATACGCGGCGACTCTAATGTTGTCAGCGCTGAGGCTTGGGAGCGGGGAAAATTTAATGTCGACACTGAACTTAGCAGTCGGACTGGACCGGATTCGCACATTGTAAAAATTCTGGAAATATGAGCTTCCGGGAATGTTGCTGCGATGCGATGGCAGAAGGGTGTCTGCACTGCCTCGGGCACTGCTTGTGGAACTGTTCCTGGCACTGCTTCTGGCTTTGCTTATGGTTCTCCTTCTTGCACTGCTTTTGGCACTGCTTCTGGCTCGCATCTGTCTCTAGCTCTGCATCTGCCTATGTCTCTGCCTTTGTCCCTTTGTCTCTGCCGCTGACATGGTGTTGATAGCCATTTGTGAGCATCTGGCAAAGCCACTAAGAGCAGACGTTTAATAAGTACTCAGCTGAGTGCAGGACAAAGACAATGTGCAATGGATGGTCTTTGTTTTTGTTTATTTGCTTCCAGAAAAGTGCCTAAAAATGCCCCTAAAATTTATTGCAAAATTCTCTTAAGCTTTGACTTATTTTCCAGATATTTTGTTAATATATTTCTTGATTAATTTCTAACCAAAAAGAGGAGGAACGTTGTGAGACGCGTCTTAAGCCGCGTCACAACTCTTATACCCGGTACTCAGTACTACATCTGCAACTTAGCGGTTATTTGTCAAATTTTACATTTTCTCTTCATCTGTCATCTACATACATCAACAACACTACTCACGCCAACACGCTCCTTTAGCTCGCCACCCTCCCCTAGAGACACACACTGCAGAGTCAGGGCAGAGGCAGCGGCAGAGTCGTGGCAGAAGATGAGTCAGAGACGTGTCAGGGGAAGAGGCCTCTGCCACTGCGCGAAGCAGAGTGTGAATGAGAGAATGTGTAAAAGCAACAAAAGCTGCTGGACAGGGTGGGTTTAGCCACTGCAACTTAATTTCTTCATTGTGGCCATAATAATGATCCAATCGGATTTGGTGATCAGATAGATATGGTCATTCCCTACGGAATGGCGTTTTTAGTTTTCTTTTATCTTTAAAATTGTAGATTTGGGAGGTTTTCGCCCTTTTGCGGGGGCGGAAGAGGGCGTGGCTCATTTTTGAAATACACTTGTAACAGTGTGAGCATACAGAAGTCTGGATGCAAAATTTGGTGGCTCTAGCTTTTATGGTCTCTGAGATCCAGGCGCTCAACAAGACGGACGGACAGACGGACAGACGGACAGACAGACATGGCTCAATCGACTCGGCTATTGATGCTGATCAAGAATATATATACTTTATGGGGTCGGAGACGTTTCCTTCTGTGCGTTACATACAACCGTTATGTGCACAAATACAATATACCCTATTTACTCTTCGAGTACCGGGTATAAAAAATAGTTGCAACTCCCTGAAAAATTGCAATTGCCTGCTTGCCCATTTATAATCTTATTTATGCGCTTCTGCGGCCAAATATTAAACCCTCTGCAATGAAATATATGCACAAAGTACAAGAAAAGAAATAAAAAGAAACACTTTCAATGCGGTTTGGTTCAATGAATGCATTCAGGCGGGCGTAACAAGTACACAAAGGCAGAGGCAGAGGCAAAGGCTCAGGCAAAGGCAAAGTTGCCGCCGCCGGGCAGCTGCTGGATCGCCTGACCCATTTATGCAGATTTCGGTTGCACCACAACAATGGTTTATACAACAGCAACAACAACAATTACAACAAGTACAAGTACAAGTACAAGACAACACTCTGGCTCTGGCTGTGATCTGGCTGGTTTATTGCTGGCTCTTATTGCTGTTTCTTGTAGAATTTTTGGTCATTTGTCATGTTGATTTATATTTGGTCAATTGGCATTTAATGCTCTGACCCAACGCTTGGCTGCTAACCTTGACAGCCACAAAAGTTGAAACCATTTATCCGCCGCCACCGACTGACTGCTGTTTTGTTGCGGCCACATGTTGACACAGCTTGTAGCACAGTTTTCAGGCAACATTCAGTCCATGTTGACTTTGACCTGACTCAGACAATCCTCAGACTCTCCCTCTCTGAGGTGTCAGTTTATAGCTGCCTTTTGTTTGCCTTGCTGGCATTTATAATTAAAGGATCTCTGGGCCCAGGCTTATCTCTCCCTCTCTCTGTGCCCAAATAAACAGCACTTAAAATGTGCTGTTTACTTCTTGTTTGCCTGCAAAAGTAACAAGTGGCTGGCAGGCGGAAGTGAACTCGAGTATGCCCAAAGGCAAATAAGACTCTCCGGAGCCATAAATACTGGGTCCTGGCTGCTTCCCTGGACACTGCAGGGTATCATCCATCCATTAATCATGGCATTGTGCCCAGAACTTGTGCGAATATTGAGAGGCCAAAGCCAAATCCGGCAGCTCATCAATAAAAGTTGGCAATTGGCAATTGGAAATGCATTTTGCAGGCACATAAACCTGCGTGGGGTGGCGCTTAGATTAATGAATGCCTTGCGATTAGAATCGATTTGAATTAATGAACATTTAAGTTGATTTTGATTTTGTTTTGACCACAAAAAGCACGCGCAGCGGGAAAGCAAATCAAAACAAAACAAAAGACTTAGGCAGCGAACCCAGAGAGAGATATTTGGCCAAAAAAAGAGTCTGCCTGTCTGCCCGTGTGGCTTATTAATTTCACATGCCTGGGCCATAATGAAAAGCGATTTTATATGGGACCGGCTTGGAGCCGGACTGGACCCCGAGCGTCGTTTATAATCAAGTTAAATGCGCGCGCGTCCATAAAAACTTGACTTATCAGCCGGCAAGGCCAACAAATGGCGCAAATGCATTTGGAGGGGGGAGGTTGGGGGAGGATTGCTTTTTGGAGACAGTGAGACCATTAACAGAACGATGTCGCTGAGCGCTGAGTGCGCGTTTTGGTTTTTCCTTTTTTTATGGCACTTTTCACTGGGTGGAAAATCCCATACAGCTTTATTGGCCAGCTACCCGCTGTGCGCGCAAATATATAACTCTGTTTATCGCATTTCATTTGGCATTATTTATGCAAAAGAGAAAAGTATACGCCAGACAGACACCACGCAGTGGAAGTGCCAGAGTGCCGGAGTGCCCCTGCCATTGGCATTGAAAACTATTCAAAATATGCCCCGAAAAAAATATATTTGCGTGGCATTTGAGGTTTTTGTTTGAGGTTTTTTACCTTTCATTGGAAATAAAAAAAAAAAAACTCAGCAGCCAGACCAGACGGAGGAGGACGACCAGCAGACGCTATCGATCAAGCATGCAGCACACGGGGGAACGTCAGGGATTGCCTGGTATGGGGGGGAACACTCTCCTCCCCCTCCTCCTCCTCCGCTGCTTAGATTTCAACACAATGGAACTCTAGGGTCGGGGGGGTTTCGATTTCAAAGCCACAGCGAGAACGCAGGCACGTAGACTGCGGCAGGGAAGAATCTCGGGAGGGGGAGAGGGGGCACCATGGATATGGGATATGGGAATCTCTTGCGCTCTCTGTGACGTTGATGCGCACCTTTGATAAGGATGAGACCGACGCGAACACACCTCAAAATGTTATGAAGAAAATGAAGAAACAAAAACACACGAACAAAAACAGCTAATAGCAGAGGGATGGCAGAGAGAGAGAGCGCAAAAGAGAGGCTCAGATTGAGGGAGAGAGAGTGGGAGAGGAAGATTCCAGAACCGGAAAGCGTTGACATGGCTAATCCTGATGAATTGCTGTTGTGTGTCTCAACAAACATTTTACTTAGGCTAAATAAGTGAGAGTTAGAACCCGTAGGATGCAACATGCTCCATGCAGCAGCGCAGACGGGGTTCGAACACCTTTGCATCTCTCAGCATTTCCCCCCACCACTCCTGCGCTTAATAAGCTTTGGAAAAAGTGTTAGGCGCTAATCAAATTTAGACAAACGAAAGTGTTAAGACGCTCTTTCCTGGAAAAACCGGGGCAACACTATTAAATGCTTGGGGCACACAATAAATCCCGCAGATAACACAAAGCCCTGATAAGGTCTGAAAGATTTAAGACAGGCGATAAACGGCGCATCATGATCATAAAATGTTCATCTGAGAAAATACCCAAAGAAGAGACTCTGACGAGTACACGTATTAAATAAGCCATAATATTGTAGGTTTTTGTTTTGTTTTATTTTTTATCGCGCCGGAAAGTGTGTAAATTTACACACACACACACACAAGCGCAGGCAGACGCCACAGGTGGAGTTTTCCCAGCTATCTCTCCTATCTCCCCCCTTTTGCATTTTCCACTCTTTCTAGTTTTACTTTCAATGGAAATTCTGTCCCAGCAGGAAATTCTTTCAACTCAATCGAGCTGCAACATGTATGAGTTGGGTCCGATCGCCTCTGTTGTGTTTGGCTCACAACGAGCTGTTAAGGCGCGAGCGTGAGCAGTCGCTCTCTCGCTCTGGAGTACAAAACGCAATCACAGCGTGAGAGACTCGCATGTTAACATTACCAACCCCAGCAGAAAACAAAAACAAAACCCAACCAGCAAGCGAATGAATGAGGTGTTGTTGTTGCCCGCTCGGTCCGTCGTATTTAACATGATCGTGAATAACATGAATAACAGCCGAGGCGCACAGTGAGTCGTGAATCGTGAATCAAACGCAGACACCACTCGGCCGCGAAACAACGAATCGAAGCAGCTCCGCGCTGCGTTTGTCGACAAAAGTTCCGTAGATAAAATCGCAGAATAAAAATCTCGATATTGGTAATAATAATACAAAATAAAATATATTAACTAAAAATATATTATCCAAAAAATAAATATCGAGCTAGTGCCGCTACGAGTACGACTGAATACGAATACGATTGTGAGTGAGCGCGTGTATCTGTGTGTTGTGTCGGATATATCCGAAAACCGTTGGCTACGTTTTATGAATGAGCCACGAGCGGGGCAGAACGTGAACGAAATTTGTCAGAGAACCCAAAAATCGGGCAGAGAAATGCGATAAACAGACGGACGGGCCACACACACACAAAAACCAAAAGAAAAACGAAACGAAATGAAACGATAGCAAAGCAAAGCTTCCACCCAATAAGAAAGAAAACGTTTGTTTTGCTGCAATAACAACAACAAACTATAAACAACAAATACGTAAAAGAAAGAGAGACAAAAACTGGGTTGGAACAACGAAGTTTTGAGTACAATCTGGGCAGTTACTTTCTATAACGTTCTTAGGGCAGTTTTAGAGTGATTTATTTATGGAAGCGATGGAGTAATCAAATTTAGATGGCTTAATTTTGCAGTAGTAGTAACGAAATTTGTTAGGGCACGGCACGGAAATTGCATTTGCAATGAAACCAAAAACGGGAAACAATCGCATCGCTTGTCATTCGGCTCTCACACTCCCCCACTCCCTTCCCCGCTTTGAAAACAAAATATGAATAACCAGGAAAAAAACTATCAAGCTAAATAGTGCATAAAAATCTGTTTTTGCTTTGCGCTTCGGTTCCGTTTCGAAAAGTTTCGTGTTTGTGTTCGTGTGTGTGTTTCTGTTTCTGTTTCTATTGCTGTTACTGTTTCCCCCTCTCTCTCTCTCTCGTGACCTAACAGAGAGTCGAAAGAGAACGCGCGTGTGCTTTTTTTTTGTCGATTACGATTACTAAATTTTGTTGTTACGCCCCATAGAAAAAAAGCTAGAAAACATGACGAAATGTTGTTGTTGAAAACGAGCGCAGCAAAACAACAACAACAACAGCACAAATAAATAAAAGTGATTAAAGAAACCACAGAATAAAAAAAGGGGAAAAATTATATGAAAATATCAGCGGATATATTCCCACGAAATTAGTGCATGAAATATACAAAAAAATAAATTTCAATTTGGTGTTTATGGAATATTACAAAGAGTGTTGTGAAAAGGCAAAGAAAGAAAAATAAAGTTACGCCACGGAACGCAACGGAACGGAGTGGAGTCCAAGGAACGGAACAGTCGTCGTCGCAGGCACAGCTGCAAACGCATCTAAAAAGCAAAAACAAAAACAACTGAAAAGGTAAATAGAGCTTCAAGACCCCATGCCGCTTATCATGCCGGGGAGTGGGTAAACATTGGCTTATCTGTCTGTTGTAGGGCACACACACACACAGACACAGTCGAGTGTAGGTAGAAGATCTGCAGAGATCTGTGTGCGGTTTTGGTGTTCCCAGAACAAAACATTCACGTTTAGATACATTTTTAGTGATTGTCGCTATGTTTGCAGTTACTTTCACTCTAAAAAACAGACAACACTCAGAGCCACACACAGCTGGGCATGGGCAGCTGCCTAGCTCTTGGCTCTTGTCTCTCTCCCCCGTTAGTTTTGGGCCAGCTTTATCTTGTCAGGCGTCGCAGCGACGTTAGTGATAACCTATATATAATATATGTAATGGCAGGCTAACGGTTAGTTAGGGGTCCACCCACTTCAGCAGATATCTGACTCAGATCTTGCTTTCCGCTGTTTGTTTTTGTTTCTCTTCCTACTTGATTCATAAATCATAATCGTCGTTTACCAGACAGACAGACCCTAAGTGTGTGTCGATTGAGTTTGGGTTTTGTTTACTCGCTCGTTGGGTGGCTTGTCGTTTCCCCCTTTTTGTAGTATTTACCTTGGTTCGGTGATTTCATTGTAAAAAAGTCACTAAAAAAAATGCACAAAAATGTTCAATTCTAAATGAAATGTTTCCTTTGATTTGCATATTTATTGAGAAATATCCGGTCAACCCCCGAGAGACCAAAAGAGAACCCTAAACCGTACCCTGCACCACGTTGTGTGTCTCCATGGAGATACGCTGCTCGCTCTCCGTGTGTGTTTGCCCTTTATTTTTTACAGCATAGCCACCTCATGTGTACCTACAATATAAACTTGTTTTTGCTGTTTATATAAATACTCCACCATATGTACCGATCTGTATGTAAATACAACGAAAAAACACTTGTGCGTGCTGATGATAAAACAGGCACAAATTCGGGTAAATAAAACTGAAACAATATTTCGGTGTCTTTTTTTTTTTTTTTTTTTGAGTCCGAAACATGAAACAAAATGCACAAAAAATACGCAATAATCCAGGCACAGCTGATCGTGGGATTTACTCTTCGGATCTCTGTCTGTCTGACTGTTCCCTGTTCCGTTGTTCCCCAACATCTCTCTGATCTCTCTCTCTGTTCCGTTCCAATCTGCTGCACATAAAATATATCAGCTGAGGCAGGTTCATCAATTTTCTTTGCTGTGATAAATGTCTTACAAGAATTTACACAAATATTCATGTAAGAATCTCCAGCTGCCGTACAAGCGCAGAGTTGACAAAATGATTTGTTTGCCGCGGTGCGTGGCGTGGCAGGGGCAGGGCAGGGGCAGGGCTACTGTGGCGACACTGAGCGCCACCCTGAACTTCGAGAGACAGCGAGAATCCAGCAACAATCTGGCACCAAAAACAGCAACTAATTCAAAACAATGTAAGGCATTATTTATTTTTAACTGAGGTCATCAGCGTAGACATCGTCTATTACAGCCTCAGCCGACGACGCTCACCCGCCCCGAGTGCTGCTTGCTCGTTGCTCTGCTCTCTGCTCTCCACTTCTCCACTTCGCCGGGGTGTTTGGGGGTCTCTCCACTTCTACGATCTCCGATCTCCGATCTCTGGCATTGCCAGCGTACGTTTTGTTGCCCGAGTCTGTTCTTTTCTGCTGTGTTCTGTTCTGTGTTCTTATTCCAAAGTTAATGTGTTTTGGTGCTGTTGCTGTTCAGCTGTTGAACCCGAACTCTCACCAAATTATGCCACACACAAGCACACACACACACACACACACGAGAGGCAGAGGCATCGGCAGACCTCAGACCCAGACCCAATGCCAGCGGGGCCAGCAAACATTATTTGAAATATTTATGCTTGACTTTTGCGCCTCAATGACTTTTGAATTGCCTTGCCTTTGGCTCCCAAGAAACACACAAACACACATGCACATTAGCTGTAATGTATGTGTGCATCTGTGTTTTATGTTCAGCGATTTACATGCCACAAACAGGCAGACAGGCGGCACATATGTTGCACCAATGTGCAGGGATTTTCAATGGATTTCCATCTGGCTCGATCCTAAATCTTGCCTTAACTGTGTTGAACATTTCTCTATCCCCAATTTCTGTGCATTTTCCTCAGTACCTCCGCACATTTCTAATAGAGAAACACACACGGGGCATTAAATGCCCATTAACCTGCATTTAATTTGTCAATATTAGCTCGTCAAAGGCCATCAACCAAAGCCAGTGCCCAAAAACGGGGTTGCCTTTCTACGTTGGTTCTCAGGCCACACTTTTCATTTCGTTTTGGGGCAGAGGAAAGACTATTCCCATTCGAAAGTGAGGCAACGGGCAGCGGAGAGACAACAACTCGACACGACAGCAGCCCCAGCATGCCTGAAATGTTGACCTTTTCACAGCTGGAACCATCTTTCACAACAAAACAGTTCTTTCAGCCATGAGTCCCCATGGGTACGTACCGTCCATCTCTGATGATCTCCCTATGGTCCGAAATTTGTCCGTGTACCCCGAGCCCATTGCTCGTGCGCTTGTCAATTTCTGTCAGTTGCTTGTCAAAAAATTTGTTTGGCTGTAAAAATGCAGTGAAAACGTTTAACAACAACAAATGCAGCAAAAATTTCCAACACGATTTTCATGTAAAGGCATCCCCAACGAAATGATTGACGAACTGAGTGACGCGAGAGCTGACTGACTGCAGCAGCAGGAAAATTGTATTGTAGTCCAGAGTTCCCCCTTCTGTCCGCATAATTAACCTTTTGGCCAGGGTATGTGCTAGCCATGTTCATAAGGGAGTGAGAGCACAAATATCTACAATATGTTTGCCTACCTGTCCATTCCATGCCTTTACTCGGCTCTCTGTGCATTCTGTTTGCTTTTGTTTACAGCGTAATTTGTTGATAAATAAATGTGAAAATGCAAACAAAATCAGAGCAGGCCTCAACCACTGTGCTACGCAATCGAGGGCTAGGCTGGCACCCTCCCTTCCCCCTCTATTACCCCATCATGTGAGGGCCCGTTCCCTTGGACACGTAGAAAATATTGAACGAATATTTTCGCCCATTCCCTTTATGGCATAAGCCAACTTTTTGGCCAATTTGTCACACCTCTGTTGCGTAGGTTTCCGTTTTGTAGATTTAGCATTTTTTTTAACGAACTCGCTTATTAATTTTAGTTATTTTATTTTAAGTATTATTAGCCGCGTCTCTCTGTCGTCTGTTTTTTGGTCATTTGTTCGCTCGTTTCGTTCACGCTTGGTGGCCCCCAGCAGGTGATCTCGATGACGACTGCTCGGATGATCTAATCGCAGTCAATTGCTGCCAATTTTTGGCCATAATTAGGAGCAATTAATTGAGTCAAAAGAGCGGAAATGGGCGACAGAGCATTCATTGATAATGGTCGCAACAAAAAAGGGGCACAAAAAAAGACAGTGAAAAATTTCTTAATGATAGACATTCACTTTTTGTATGGACCTGCGCTCGGCTAGGTGTGTGTCTTAATGGAGTGAAATTTCTGGTAATTGAGCGCGACGAGCGCGACGAGCATTTTAGGCGCGCATTTGATGAATATTTGAATTTTGCCTTTTGTCTGGGTTGTTTTTTTTGTGCAATTTTTGCAGAGACTTCTCCTGGTTGCTGCTGCTGTTGGGTGCTGCATTTGTTATGCAAATCAAGTGCCGCCGCCATATGTATACTCACTCGCTAAGAAACCAGAGCCAGTCCATAGTGGAGCCGGAGCCGGAGATGGTGATGGTGATGGAGCTGGCCAGGCCAGGCCAGACCAGTCCCCGAACCAAACCAAACCAAACCAAACACAAAATTGAAATAAACTGAGAAAACCGGCGAACTGGTTGTGTAGGCAGCACACGTACAAGGTCTTCAAATATGGCTCTTTATTTAGCTTAGCTTTACTTTGCCTTTGCCTGTGCCTGTGCCTTTGCCTTGCCCGTTTTGCCGTCTCTGTTTTGGCTCTTTTCTAAGCATTTTTCTTCTATTTCTCGTGGGGGATTTTTAGACGCTATAATAGCATTAATTTACCATACAATTTCATATTTATGGCCATTGTACGACGAAGTGCAATTCCATTTTTTCCACACAACAAAAAATTGTTTTTTTTTATTTCTTGACTTGTTTTTTGCTTTTTGTTGTTTCTGTTACTGGTTTTTGTGTGGGCGTTTTGTTTACGTTTTGCGCCCCTTTTTCTTGGTTTTTAATTAAGTTTATTCTTATTTTCGTTGTTGTTTTTTATGCAGCTTACAACCCTCGCAATGCAATTCCTAATAATTGATTAATTTTCATTTAATTTTTATGGCAAAACATTTTTAGCGATTAGAATTTTGCCTTAGTCATCATCAGACGTGATTTGCTGTCCATCTGGGGTCTCTGTATAAGTTCTAAGTTCTAGTAAATGCTAGTCCCATGCCTGACTGAATGCATTTAGAGGGAATATGTGCGCTGTGCACACGTTTGGCAGTGCTTTTCCACTCTAGAAGTGTGTTGTCTGCTGGCGCCTTCATTAAATATAATTTCTATTGACCTTTGGCCGCCAAATGGCATCATCTTTATGGCTGTTAATGATCCGATGTTTAGTTTTATATTATAGATGAGATCATTATAATATTCTCAGCTAATCTTTTTGCTGTGTGAAGTTTTTCTGTATTATTTTTTGCTGTTTGAATTTTACACTAATTATTTCCCATATTTCTTTTCATTGCAGG
The DNA here is from genome assembly GCF_008121235.1 of Drosophila subobscura. NCBI lineage: Eukaryota > Metazoa > Arthropoda > Insecta > Diptera > Drosophilidae > Drosophila > Drosophila subobscura. The sequence continues at coordinate 20,531,655 of NC_048533.1, read as the reverse complement.
TTGGTTGACCCACTTGAAAATTGTAACAAATTTTAGAGCCAAGTGTGAGTGTCTCTCTGTGTGTATTTTGCGTTTTGTTTTGGCCATTCTAGACGTGCATTTTCGCTGAGTTTGCTATCGTGAGCGCCGACAGACTGACTCAGAGACATATGGTATATGGTGTATATATTTATATATCAGCTGTCTGCTAAGTGCAATAAGAAAGTCAGGCCAAGCAGTCAGAATCGTTCGTACAATTTTTTGACACGCTGACGGGGCTAAAGACGCTTCGGGCTGCGGCTCTGATGACGTAAGTGTCAACAACAGCAATTGGCATGAATTTTAGCTGGGTTAAGGGATCAACGCTTACGCTGAATGCGGAGAGAGGAGAGCGGAGAGTGCTGAGTGCTGACTACTGAGAGCGGGGAGTGCACCGAGAGCGAGAGCGCAGGGCGCTCATTGTGAACTTTATGCAGCCGAAAACTGCGTGTGAATTAGTCATGCCCGAACGGGATCTCTCTCTCTCTCTCTCTCTCTCTATCTTTTCTGTTTTCTTTATGCAATTCCAATTCCATTTGCCGCGTTAAGAACTTTTTAGCATTGTTATTGACTGGCTGCCAATTTTGGTTGCCCCATTGTTGGGTTCTGTTTTCTTTCTTTAATGAATGAAGCAATGAATGAGTTCATCAGCAGCGTCAGCAAAAGACAGCAGACAGCAGACGGCAGACAAGAGACATGTGCGGTCAGGTCTGGGTTGTCTTGTTGGTGCGTGGGTTGTTGTCTTAGTCATCGGCATGAGGAAATGCAAGCCACAGGCAGCGCCGCAGAGTTGACTGCACTTTGTCAGCAACTGCAATGGCACAGAACGCTGCTGATAAGAGCACAGAGCCGCTGTTTAGTTTTCAGCAGAAGCGGCAGGCAGCAGCAGCAGCAGCAGAAGACAGTCAGCCAGCTGAAAGACAGGCCATTGTAGATAAGAGACAGAGAGAGAGAGTCGCGAGGCATACACACAATTTTCAATATGATTTATGGCATGTAAATTTATGGAAATTTACTGGCCAAGCATGATTCTCGTGTACAGCGGATCCGCAGCTTGATAATTTCAATAGTTTTTCCATGCAGTGCAGCAGCACATTCCAATTATATTATATCATGTGCTGGGGCAAAACATTATCGCATATGGCAGTGGTAGACCCACAGACTCTTGGCAACTCCAAGTAGACTCCCCAGATATGTAAAGAGCGAAACAAGTTGTACGAGAACAAGTTTTTGGAATGCCTCACACTCAGCTCCGCTCCTACAGTCTACGGTTTTTTCAATTTCTGGCAATAATATCTGAACACCCAGAATGCCAGAACGGCAGACACTCGAGCACTACTTTGTATAAAAGACAAGTCTTAATTACCCAACATTTATTTGTATTTTTTTGCACCAAAAAAAATAACTCTATAAATGCGTACATATTCACATACATTTTACATACATATTTACATACATCTGTACATACGCTCGCTCGCTCGTTCGTTCGCCCGCGGCGCTAATGAACTTCGTCTGTCCGCTGCGTCGTCTTGTTAATAATTATTAAAATTTTCAGTTTTATTTTTGTTGCTGCCTCTCTCGGGCTGCTCTCTGCCCCTGTGTGGAGTTGCTTTTAACGCGTTCAACTGGCTTTTGAATTGATTTCGGCAATTAAAGACCCCTAAATGAAATTGAAAACGTTGAAAGGCAGCAGCAACCGCAAAAAAAAATATAAAACATTATAAATAATAAATATTATTGCGGTACACTCGAGAGCTGTGATTGATGGCCATTCGATTGGCAACGTTGCTCGTAATTGTTATATAGGAAATATATTTTAAAGCAACTTTCGGGGGCACACCACACGCGCCGCTGGCTCTCTCTCTCTCTCTCTCTCTCGCTGTCTCTTATCTCTCATTAGCAGCGCCGCTGATAAACAGTTTCCAGTTCTTTGATAATCTCCCAATGTTTTGGTATGCGTTTTGTGAGAGAGTTTCTTCCATGGAGATAGCGCCGCGGGCTAGTTCCATTTGGATTTTGTTTCTCATTTTTCATTCGGTTTTCCTTTTTTTTTTTTATCGCGCCTGATAAAACGCTGGCTGGCGTCATGTATTTGTGACTTAATTAGTTTGCCAGGTCTCTGCCCACATGTGGCCAGTAGATCGGGATCGAAAATTTGGAGAAAAAAAAAATTAATTAGAGACGCCGCCGTGGCGCTGATAAGCAAATAAATAAACACACAAAAACAAAACAAATAAATAAACATGGAGCAGGGGCAGGGGCAGGGGCAGGGTAGAGAACTTTCTTCCTGATTACTGGGTCAAAGAAAGGAGCTGCTAAGCCACGCTGTGAGAGGGGAAATTGCTCTAATTATGCAGACAGTTGACTGGGCATTAGTCATAGGAAAATGTAGAATATATTCTGTGTGATTTGTGTAGACAATTTGTATATTATTTGTATTTGTGCGGCCACCGGTTGATCTCTCTCTCTGTGTCGCGAGGCGTCTCGCCATGTGTCAGCCTTGAACAATTGCCAAAAAAAGTTTTGCATAGAACACAAACACAAATTAGTGTTCAAAATAGAAGGCCTAAAGCACTGGCCGATGTGCTGGGCCAATAAAAATATAAATCCCCAACAGCCAACAGCAATCAGCATTTGGCTCCATCTGCGTTTGTGTTTGTGTAATGCTGATATTTTTTTCATCGCATCACAGATTATATTGAGATTGAGTTGCCAAAGGCTACAAATGTCGCCGTTTATAAATGCCGCAATAAATTGGTTAAGGTCGAATCGGGCATAAATCTATGGGCCAAACAGAAACCAACATAAATCCCATGCTATGGACCCGATTTTAACGGCTTTCGCTTAGATTTTATGAATGATTTCGGAATGGTTGGTTGGACCAAGGCATTCCAGCCATTCCAGGCAGTGCATGACGTCACCCAATGTCTGGCTGTTTCTGGCCCATAAATCAGTCGGTCCAGACGAGTAGGTACATTATGATTTACAGCCAGTGCCAGTCCCAGTCCCAGTCCGAGGCATGTAAGTACTTGGAACTCCAAGCAAGTCAACTTCCTTCCAAGTAGAAACATATTTGCATGCCGACAAGTCAATCACCAGTTGACGCTGATTAATTTAATCGCCAGTGGCGGCGGGCAAAGAACGAGCGTTGCCCAGTGCCACTCATTTATAGAATTTATAATTAAATGCAATTATTTACAACTATGTGGATGGATGGTTGGATGGAGGAGGAGCACTGACCAGCCAGCCTGGACTCTGTTCGACATTCTGTAATTATTTTTTACAAAACTCTGCTCTGGCGTTACGCTCTGTTTGAAATGAACAACGAAAACAAGTGATTAGATGTGAGGCAGTAGCAGCAGCAGCAGCAGCAGCAGAGGCAGAGCCAATTTTCAGTATGGCTGCAGTTCTCTTGGAACTTCTCCCTCACACAGCTGCAACTGCCTCAACGTCTGTGTGTGTGGACAGTCGAACAAACGCGTTTGCTGATAGACGAGCCAAGCCAGTGGCCCCGGCGCGGACCCGCCTGACTGACCATTACAAATGTTCACTTAGTCGGGGCCACAGATATGGGATATGCTCGAAGAGCCCCACTGCCGCACTGCCGCACTGCCGCAGAGTGAAAGAGTTAGATAGAGAGAGAGTTTTTTCTGCAACGTCTGCCGCTTGCAGTTTTTATTTCTATTTTATTTTTTTTTTTTGTCGTTGTTGATTATTTCTACAAAAGCCACTAATGGATTTTGATATGCACAACACAGCAGCAGCAGCAGCGGCACAGACACACAGACAGGCACACGCATATTTCTATTAAGATGATGGGACGACTGGACATTCTCCTCCAGACGCGGCGTCCAAGCCTTGTGGCTACTTTATGTGCCTGACTTGCGGCAAAAAGAAACGTCCAGCGGCAGCGGCATGCCAGATAAAGTTCTTGCGCTTTTCGGTAAAAGTGCAATCGTTAGAATGTGAGTGGAAGCGACTCGGAATGGAGTGTGGAGTGCAGCCAAAGTGTGGATTGAATTGAGAGAGAAGCAGCGAGCAGGGAGCAGGGATGAGCATCAGCGAGGAGTGCTGCGGCGGCTGGGAACCCATCAGCAGCGACGAACCCGCTTAATTATCTCAGAAATTCTACTCAATGGGCTTGCCAGCGGAGGCTTGAAGGAGTGGCCCGCGTTGCCCGTTTTAAAGGCGAGGTCAAGCCGCACAATGGACCGTCTGTCTCTCTCTCTCTCTCTCTCTGTCTGTCTGTCAGTGAGTGATCTAATGTGCTAGCCAGGAAGCGCAGTTGCAGATGTTTGCCCAAAAAGAACACGGCAGCAGCCGCAAGTAAAGGCGCAGCCAAGCAGCTTTTAGGGTCTGACAGTAGCTCGGGGTGTAGGGTGTAGGGTGTAGGGTGTGTGTGGGTGCACAGGGACTAGCCCAACACTAAACTAATGGCAATGGCAATGGGCGCTGCACGGTTCAATGAATTACTTCATTAGTGCAGGCGGCGGTGTACCGTGCGTCTCCCTGCTGTACGTTGTAGCTCAAAGGCAGTCCAGTCCACGGCTAGTCCCGGCCTGGGTGAGTTCTTTGGCCTATGCCCAGTGAGGCGGACTGCTGGCTGCCTCTCTTCGTGGCACTTTGAAGTGCCTCACAACTGTCGGCAAACGCAGCGGCGTCAACTGTTGTTGGCTGTGCGTGGAAATTAGCTGGCTCCTGGCTGAGGTAGGACTTCACTTCACTCCACTCCACTCCACGCCACTCCATGCCGTTCTGGCAGCAGCCAACTTAATTGCGGAAGTTATGAGCATGGAATTTTAATTATTTCAACTCGGGAAGAGCTGCTGTCTGTTGCCCCTGCCCTCGCTCCTCTTGTTGCTGCCTGTTCCTCCTGCCTGCCTGCTGCATTGTTAGTCGCTTTACAGTTAGGTCCAAACATTTTGGGCTCTGCACAAACATCCGCCAAACCTTGATCGTGCTGCAGCAGCAGCAGCAGCAGCTCTGTGTTTGCCGTCGCTGTTTGCTTCTCTTCTCTTCTCTTTTGTGGCTTAGAAAGTGTCAAGACGAATGATTGCATTCTACGCACTGACGAGCTGAGGAATGTCTGTTTGCGTTTACGTTTACGTTTGTGTTCCCAATTTTCCCCATATTTAGTTCTAGACGTGACACTTTCGAATGTGCCCGAACCCCACGACCCCTTCCCACTGTTCCTCATTGCTGTTGTCTCTGCTGTTCCCCATGCTGCTGTTCCCCTGCTGCTGTTCCTCTCTGCTCTTCCCCATTGCTATTCCCCACTGCTCTTCCCTCTCCACCCGTCGGCCGTGACGCTCTTTCTATTCTTTCTTTGAGCTTTCCTTGATGGCGGCGGCGGCGTTGCTGTCGCTGTCGCTGTCTCTCTATGGCCTGGCCTGTGTTCTGCTTCCTTTTGTGTGTGCGTGTGTGTGGCTTATTTGTGTCTGTGTTTGCTTATTTGTACAACAGCAGCGGTTGTGGCTGCCAGCAAACTTGCGTTGGAGTTTGCCTTCTAAAGGCCAAGTGGCCCAGCTGGGCGGCTTCGGTTACTTAATGCACTGCGGGCACAGGCACTGGCAGTCATTCACTTCCTTGCTGGCACACAGTATACCCTGTCACAGAGGGTATCATGACTTCGCTGCGCTTCTTACCCGCTAGACAAAGAAAAAGCACACACAAAAGTCGTAGTAAGCTCCGCTCTCTGTGGTTCTGCGGCTCCGTGGCTGTATGGCTGCTGCTCTGCTGAGATGGATGGAGACGTCGTTTAAGATTAAGACGACTTCTGCTTACGACGACGACGAGGAGCAGCCGCAACGTGTTGTAGTTGTAGTTGTAGTTGTGGCTGCATCGAGTGCGTGTTGCTGCCACGGCTGCTGTTCGGCTGTGGCTGTGTGCTGCTGCCGAGGTGAGTGATGATGATGAATGTGTTACAACGAAGGTTAACGACTTTCAGCTTTTATAAACAACAAAAAACACAAAAGGCAACTTGCTGCGGCGCGAAGAACTGCGGCACAACAGCTGTTGCTGTGGACTCTCTTCTATTGTAGAACTTGTCGATTGGGTAGCCTACATCTGTAGCTGTATGTTCTTCGCGCTGCTAATTAAGCCGCCAACAAGCTAATTATATGTGTGTCCGTGTCCCGTCTGTGCACTCTCTAATTGCAATTTAAATAAATGTGGCAGGCGGTCGAACGGCTTTCGGGACAAGCAACCAGTTTGAGCATTTTGCCACCAAAATGCAAGCGTTTTAAATTGCAATTTGTAGAAGTCAGCGCGTTGTCAATGGCAGTTCGAAAGATTCTCCAGCGACAAACATGGGGGGGACAAGGGACGACAAGTGACAAGCTACCTCCTGGACACAGTCGCGCTCTGCAGCGATCCCCGCTATCCAGCGGTCCCGCTATTCAGCGCAGCCTCTCCCAAGCGCTCCCTCTCCCAGCAGCGCTGCCTCACTCTTCTGCAGCGCGTTCCTTCTCTCCAGCGATCCAGCTCCCAAGCGTTCCCTCTCTCCAGCGCCCGCTCTCTCCTTCGCGCTCCCTCTCTCTCTCTCTGTGTGCCATCTGCTCTTAACAACTAAATTACACTTGTCTGCATGTTTACAATTTACTCCACACACAAACAGTCACACAGAGGCAAAGCTAGAGCTACACTCAACCCAAAAGTTAGTCACTCCTCTGGCCAGTTGTCTGACTGTTTGGTCCCACAGATTTTGCAATGAGGTTAGCGGCGCAATCTGCTCAAATATAGATGGCTAGTTAGATGGACAAACGAACGAACGGGCAGCGGTCGGGGCAGGCAGCCGAGGCAGCCAAGCAGCCAACATGTGTTGCCCCATGTAGCAACATCAACTGCAACTGCAACGAGCCCGAGCTGGCTGCCTGGCCCGACCCGATCCATGGCTATTCTAATTGCGCACAAGCTTTAGCCAGCTTTTAGTTACTTTGTAGACTTTTAGTTGCCATCAAGCTGCGCTCTCCTAACGTTCTTTTTTTTTGCATACGCGAGAGAGGGGACCAGCTGCTGTCTGTTAATTTATGCAATTGGCCTAAACTTGAACCGCACTGAATGCTGTGTGCTGTGTGCTGTGTGCCGTGTGTTTGGCAATAAATTCTGCTGCAGCCAAAGTGTTGGCCAAATAAATGTTCTATTGATTTTGCAGCAACACCTTGTCCAACCACCAAAAAGGCCAACTGACTAACTGTTCTGTCAAAATGTTGCTCCGGTCTGTTACGCTGCCCACAGGCGTCCACACAAAAGTCTCTCTCTCTCTCTCTCTCTCTCTCTCTCTGTGTGCCTGCCTGCCACATGTGTGCATGCATGTGTGGCATGAAAATTCAGTTGAAAATAATGACACACCCGTTTCGATTCCAGCTACAGATACAGACACACATCCCATAGATTTGTTGTTGGAAATGAAAATGAAAATTACCCAACTGTAACCATATGTGGCGGCGGCAGCTAGCTCGGGTTCCCTCAGCTATGAGCAGAACTTAAACCATTAAATTTGCCATTTAATTGCCGCCCCTAGAGACAGAACCAATTAGTTTATTTTTGCCTGCAAATATGTAAGTGGATCCCCACCAAATTGTTTGCACATTAAATTGATTGCCGAGAGATTTTAAGGGTTTTTCTTTACTCTTTTTGTTTGCCAATTTTTATGGTTTATTTAAGACCTAAAGCTCAGGCAGTTAGACCTCCCACAATTGCTCTGTGTTGTGTGGCCAAAGGTTAATTACAATTTATTGCCTGCTTTTTGAAAAGCCATCAAAAAGTTGTATTCGAGGCACTCGTTCCGTTCCGCTCACTTGCTTCCCATTTTTTTGCTCCGTCTATTGGCTGATCTCTGTTTGCTCGCTGTCTTTTGTCCCAGTGATCGCACAGTTTTGATTGGGCAACGTCAACAATTTAATTGCACATTTGCATTAGAGTGGAAAGTCGAAGCGAACGACTGTCATCGCTGGGCAGCCAGCTCCTGGCACAGGCCACGTTTGATTTCTTAATTGTCGCTAAATGCGGGACCCGGGACATTGTCTTTGTTTTCCAGAGCCTCACAATCTTGTTGCTGTTTCGGTTTCGCTTTGTGTTTGTTGTTTCTGTTTGTTTCAAGCATTGTTTCTGGCTGCCCGACTGCCTGCCGACTGCCTGTTGCCTGCTTTCTGTGTTGCCGCATTATCGTCGATCACATTGCTGTTTGCAATGAGTTTTTGTGGTTTTTGCCGCAGCACACGAAATGAATGTCGTCGCAGCTGTAAAGGAATTGTCGTACAGCAACGATCATGGTGGTAATTTTCCCGAAATGGGAAAGGGAACCCTCCGTCAGACTGTCTGCTGGTACGGGAGAGCGCTCACATTTTAATTGCTTCAATTTCAATTTATTTTTACTACCACTAAGGCTGGGGGAGGTTCTCCCCTGTACCTGCATAACAGTGCCTGCCAGAGGGTTGCCGCTCCACACCCACATCCGGGGCAGCTCCAGTTTTGTCACCCACTTCCAATGCGCGCTTCCCATTTCAAATGTGTGCCCAACGGCTGCCGCACACTTTCACTGCTTAAAACACTAAAATAACTTATATTTTAGTCAATTTTCAGCTGCAGCTTAATTTACATTTAAATATAATTTCCCAAACGCTTCGCCAGCGACAGCGACAGTTTTCTAATCTCCACGCAACGCTGAGTATTCAATGGATTTTTGAGTATTTTTTTAATCGCTAAACTGTCTCATAAACTCGGACATTTTATGGGCTCAAGCTCGCACTTTGGCATACGAAAGTAGCAGCCAATCGGATTTCTTTTTGATGGAAAAAAACGCACTGCGTAGACTGCGCAGACAGTCACTCACTTGCGGCAGTCACTGTGCCACATTAGTGGCACATTATGAGCCATTTCTCCCAATCCAATAACTCAAAATGATGGCCGCTCGTATTATTAATTCAATTTCGACTGGGATTAGCGGCAGCTAAATCGAAAAATCCAAATGGAAATCCAATGAAGTTCGGGTTAGTCTTTCAAATGTTAATGCCGGATTTTGTGAGTGTTTTGTTGCTGTAATTATTATAATTTGTATGCAAAAACTACGCAACGAACTTTTTACGTAAGTTTTGTTCAAGGATAAACCTTAAATTTAATTAAACCTCACACAGGAAGCGGTGCCAACAAAATGATAGAGTTTGTACCTACCGCTGCCCGCTCCTTGGGCGGATATTAAGTCTCCGGCCATAACTCATGTGGCGGCGCAAATAATTTGATATCAAAGAGCGTCTGGAGATCGCATAAATTACGAGAGTGCAGCAAAGCAAAGCAAAGCAAAGCAAAGCAAAGGTGTTAGAAAAGAACCTTTTAGTTGTTTGTGTGTGTGGAATTTATGGCTGTTTAAACAGACAGATAAAGTTGGTTGTCATTAGTGATTTATGGTGGGATTGGGACCGGGACTATGCCTCTCTCTCAGCCACAAAGTTCGGGCTTTGAATGGAAAGAGCTGGAGCCAAAGCGCCGCTTTGTGTCGTGTGAATTCTGTTTTCGTTTGCAACTTTCAACGTAAGCGGAGACGCCGCAAATGAAGTCAAGGCTGCTCATGAACTGCACCGAGGTGGCAGTGCGAAAAGTGTATTCAATTACGCGCAGAGTGTGTCCAGGTGGGTGACTGGCATGCCACAATCCGGGAGCTGAGGTTTCCATGGAGGAAATCGCAGCTGATAACAAAACTTTCCACAGAAAGAACCCCTCTGGCATTCCTAGCCATGAATGAATACAACTTATCGCCGGGCCAGCCAATCGTTACTTTTATTCTGCCGATAAGATAGCAACATCAAAAATTAACTCTCCTATCGAAAACAAAAGTTCTCAGTGTCCACCCATGCGATAGGTGGGCCCACCAAAATGATTGGAGAGGCCACTGGGACCCACAAAGAAGTCCCTTTCGGTTTGCTTCAGCTCAAAGTCTGCGCTCACACAGGTTGTGGCAGCTGCGGGGCAAGCTTCTGCCTCACCGTAGTCCGAATTCTGTCTCAAAATGCGCCGCCAGGCTGTCAGAATCTCATTTGCCTGCTCGTGGGATTTCATTTCGAACAGCAGTCCATCTGTGGATGTTTGCATGGCCCTAACTATGTCAAAACTCAGATGGTACAGCTGTAATTTCTCCAGCAAATGCCGCGCCCAGGCCACGGCATCCAGGACTATGGGTTGGCTGCCAGTCCTCCTGCTGTACAGCAAACGGGGACTCAATTGGTCTCGAATTCTAGCCGGCAGTGCGGCAAATGGAGCTGCGAAGAGAGTTTATGGTTGTATGTTTAATTTTTAATAGTTAATTTTGCTTAAAACTTACACAAACTGGCGGCTTGGCTGGCTGACACTGCGAACAACAGCAGCAAAAGTGTCGGAATTAAACGCATTTTGTGGTGGGTGAAGAAGCTGCTTAAATGTTGTAAGGCTGAGCTGCTACTAAAGCGGCGAGACAGCTGCTCATGCCAGTGATAAGCAGAAGCTTGAAAGAGAGCAGAGACCAGAGCAGCGGCGTCTTATCAGCGCTTGACCCGGGATGACCTGTCCATCAAGCGGTAGCTGATTATAGCGGCAGATTGAGCGCAGATTTTACTCTTTTCTTAGACTTTAAGGAGCAGGATTATAGGTAATAACAATAGTTTCGGGCTTGGGAAATATTAGTTATAAGAAAAAACAAGCAAACAAACTTTTTTTAGAGCATTTTTCAATGGCAGTTCTCTCCTGTGACTGCAGCTGCTCATTGAAAAATATTTCTAAATATTATTTGTTAAATTTATTTCAAGTTTTTGTATGTGTTTGTGTGCGTTTTCTATGAGTGCAACTCGTTAATGTTTAACAACAGCGAAAACAACACCAACTGGCACTAGACTTGCTCAAAAAACAACTAAAAATGACAGTCAAAAAATGGAAAAAAAATGGGAAAAATAATTGTTGTATTGTTGCCCATTTCAAGATGCCGCTGTTGCTGTTGTTTAAACAAACTTAGAAGCTTCCAGCTGTGCGCGTTGATTGCCAGACGACACGATGCGTTTTCAAATACAACAAAAAAACGCACAAAAAGCGAGTGAAAAGCCGCCGAGATTGCGCATACGCCGCGTATGCACTCGGGGCCACCACCGCTGTTGTTGTTGTTTCTGTTTTTGTGTTGAACAAAAATAGCAAAATGTTGTAAACATTTTTGGAGGTACGCAATCACTGACCGACCGATCCTATCCGACCCGACCCGACCCATCGAGCCGTACATAAAACACATTTGAAATTACAATTCATTTTTGGTTTGCCTTTTTTTCACTACACATTTGCAGGCCGTTTTTCCACAGTTTTTAAGGTGCATTTTAGGTCCATGTATTGCATGAAATTTCTCTGGCATGTGTAAGGCAAATGTGCCCAGGGGAAACTTCATTTCAAAAATGAGTTGGCAGATTAACAGACACGTTGGGGATGGCTGTGTGAATGAATGAAAAGTGAAATTATTGAAGGCAAAAAGCTGCCAGAATAATCCCAAATTGTAGAAGTTCCTTCCGCTGCCATTAAATGTTCATTGGCAGCGATTTGCATTGCTGTTTAACTGCCTCTGAACCTTGAACCCTGAAGCGGCAATCATTCACACCACGCGACAAATGAGCCGCGATTTGATAAGACAGCAGCCCGGCAGCCCGCCAGTGTCATATCTGGCCACAGGCAGAGCTTATCTGCTGGCGCTCTGCCTGCCGTTTCAGTTGCCTCTTTAATTAGCAATTTTTATCTGGCCAGTGGCTGCGCCTCCTGGCTTTGCCTTTGCCCCTGCCTCTGCGTCTCCGTCTGCCGTGCTGCTTGTCAATTTGGCTAAAAATAAATGATTGCTGCTACTCTAGTGTACAATATGATATCATGCCGCTACGTTTTTGCCAATTAAAAACGAAAAAACTTGAAAGTGACTGAAGCTAGCTGGGAACCCGGACTCGGACTGGTACAACTTTTGTCGTAAGTTATGACTGGCGATAATCACGCCAGCAGCAACCTGCCAGAACTTATTTCTTGCTCAGGCTTGGTCTAGTAATTAGCTGGCCAAGGCGGAGACGTTGCGTCGTCGCATGCGTAGCTCAAATTTCAGCACAACAAAAAAAAACTACTCGACTCGAGTCGTACATGCACTTTGCACAAGATACAAAGGCCAGGCCTCTGCCTCCTCTTTGGGTGTGAAAAGATTTATGTGGCATCTGCGGCAGCGTTGGTTATCAATGCGTTGGCCCACCAGTCGCCAGCCGCCAGCAGCCAGCAGCCATTCACCCGAAGTCGTTTCCAGTTTTCCACAGTTGTGGCTTGAGACATTTCATTGTGCGCCTGCCTGGCCAGGCCTGTGCCCGTGCCTTTGCCTTTTATTTATGGTCTGCTCAGCTTTTTATAACTCTTCGATTTATATTGATTTGTAATGCACATAAAACGAAGAGATTTTTATATGCAGTTGACCTTGTCTGTGGGCAGGATTCAGGCAGAGATCGGATGCTCTGCCACGTAACTTATCATAGTTACAAGCTGCTGAAGGTCGTCAAAAGAGCGACTGCCCAGCTGGCAGTGGCTCCAATTACACAGCAACAAGTGTCCCGCAACAAGTGTCCCCGCAACATGTCCGCGACAAACTCCGCTTGCCCAGGGTGACATAACGAGCAGCAATCGGAGGAGGTCGGGTGCCGTCGGGGGAGGTCGGGGCGGCAGTCGTGGCTGCACAGGTAAGCAAATTTTTTGCGCTTGTTCCCACCTACATCTGGGCCACGGATTTGAGTGAAAAAATCGCAACACTTGTGCATGCAAATATTTTACGTATTTGCTGGCAGAATTTGTTAGAAAAGCTGCAGACAGGCACACAGATAAAAGGAAAACTGAGAGAAAAAAACATGCTGACAACAACAAAAGCAAAGGCCATGCACGAGTATGAGTGCTCATGCGATATGGCCAAACACAAAAGACCTGCGCGCACATGACAATGTGTAAATTTATGGCATGGTCGTGGGGCTCCGTGGCTCCGACTCTGTGCACTCGAATTGCATAAGTCCGGGGAGGGGGGTAGCGGCAGCTCTCCAAGCCGCTTTTATGCAGCAACGCAAATAACAAAATATTTGTATTTGTTTTATTAATTAAGCCTGGAAGCGGGGCTGCAGCAATATTTGTGTAATATTTTCCAATAATATTTGGCAATGCATTTGCCAAACGACAATTGATGCACAAGAGTCCACAGCCAAAGATGTACAAACGGAATGATTCAATCATCAATTAAGGCGGAAGTCAGTTGCTTCTCTCTCCACTGATAACTTCCATGGAAAAAGCTCCGATAAAAGGCTGATAAAATCTTCTTTAGAATCGCAGACACACCTCAAAGCAAATCAGATTTTCGTTGCTCAATCAAATGAAATTCCAATTAAAATTCCACCAACGTGTGCGGCGTGTGGGATCAGCATGTTTGTCTTAGAAATTGGGGCACAAGTTAGTTAATAGCATTTCGGGGCAGCTCTTCCATGACCAAGCACTTCTGCTGCATTTTCCATTGAAAAATATTCAAGGCAAAATCCCCGACATTTGCCGTTGATTAAAGCGGCTTTCACCGGCACCTTTCGCCAGGGGGGATATGGGGCACTCCATTTTGTTCTGCTCTAATGAAGGTCTTAAGTGAACTTCTTTCCTGTGTGTGTAGGTGTTTGACCCTCAACCTTTGTTTATGTAAATTTCGAACCAACAAAATTCTATCACAATTAGTTGGGTCTCTGTCTCGCTCTTCGCTGTCCCTGCTTTGCCCCCTCTTTGGCTCAATCAATTTAAATACATTAATCAATTTCCATGCCAAGTTTTTCTCTTCGAACATTTCTTCTTCGTGTTGGCTGCAAAAAAAGAGAGACAACAATTTAATTATAGCAACAAACAGCACACTGGTTCGAGGTTGTATCTGAAATTGATATCGTGACTTTGTGTAATTTGTAATTTACGATGAGATCACTTCCTCCACAAAACAATGTTGCAAGTCGGTCAGGCCGAGCCATCCAACGGGGCTTGTGCCTTCCTCTATCATCCATCGTTGGTCGCATTTACTTTTTGTCTCCAAAGAGTGGAAGCTGCCGCTGATGGAGTGCTGCCCCTCGCTTTGGCATGTGCCCCACACTGAGTGACATCCCCAGAACGTCCAAATTTGCATTCGCTGCACAAAAGCGAGGCTCAAGGGGCTCTCCGAATAAATTAGATTTGCCATTCAGAGTCAAAGCCAACAGCCAACAGCCAGCAGCCAGGCACTCAAATGAATTCTCAACTCAAACACAAAGACAAAGCGCAACAAAGCTCTGAGGAAATGTAAATCACAGACCAGCGACAGCGACAATCGAATTGACAATCAAACAAATTATGTTGGCTGGAACAGCGGCTGGCAATCGCAGACTTTTATGTCGGATGTCATTATCCAACGTCGGAGCAAAGCTCTGATCTAATGATCCAATGCCTGACCCATTTCCGCTGCTCCCCGCTCTATTCTGTGTGCTAAAGTCCTTGACCTTTAACGCTTTTTATGGCAGCGGAAAAGTTTCGTTTGTAGCTGCCGCTCCAGCAGTTTTATGTTATTTTTGTAGGTTTTTTCTATGAGCGCCGCCTTTGAGCTCTTTTAGCTTTATGTTCAGTTTTTTGAACTCATCTTTAGAGCTTTGAAATTATTACAAAACGCTCGCTTGTCTCATCTGTTTTTCATTGTCTTTGCTGCTCTTTTTTTCAGCTTGACAGCAAAGCCGTTTAATTAGCTGCAAGGCCCACGCCGCAGCGCGAAGATTCTCGATTGCTTTATGGCTGGACTGTACTGTACCCACCCATGTGACAGATTTCAAAGTGTCAGCAGCATATTTAATGCCTACACTTGGACTGTCTGCTCCTAAGCTCCGATCCGATCCGCTCCGATCCGCTCCGATCCTGTGGCCTGCAGCCTACGTTCTTGGCTATTGATTTGTCACTGGCTGGCAGCCTGGCAGCCTGGCAGCCTCCTTAAACCGTTCTGACAGTCGCCAAAGCTGCCTTACATGTGCACCGGAGCGTGTGGGCAATGCCTGACAGCTGCCAAGGCGGCCCGAGACTGGGCCTTGACACTCCAGAATGCCGCATAATTCGCAAAAAAGTGTAGCGCGTAGGACGCTAATCAGATTGCCAGCAAAGAGATGTCGAAGATACAGCAGAAGATGTTCCCCGCTCTCTTGCTCTGATTAAAACTAGTTGCTGGCTTTTAGCTGATATTTTTTAATTGCAAAGTCAAACGGCAAATAAAACTCTGGGTGGCCCACTGACCAAACGGCATATAAAAAATTCGTCATAAAATTCAATTGAATGGAGAATCGAGAGCCCCCCGCTCAGACTCGCTTTTCATATGTGCCGCGGGGCAATGATTGCATAATGCCACACGGACACACAGACACAAGAGAGTTAATTTCCAGCAAAGGCAAACAAACGCAATGCCTCTGCCCCTGCCTCTGCCTGTGCCTTAGTACCAGTTCCAGACTTTTGCTGTGTGGTCCAGCCCCAGCCCCAGCCCCAGTCTGCTGCGGGCCTTTTGCCGTTTGTCGGCTCTTTTTTTTGGCTTTTGCGTGCATTTGTACTTTACAGCAGAAAAGAAAATTACCGCCGCCAATTTAATAGTCACACTTGTGGGCCAGACCCAGACTCAAAGCAGATTCAAAGCTTGAAAACAGCAGCACAAATTACGTGAAGTGAAGCGAAGTGAAGGCAGACAACACGCAATGTGCCCAAGTCGCCAGTCCCCCAGTCTTTCAGGGCATTAAAATGCTTCTTAGAAATGTAAAGATACGAACAATTTTTGTTGTTGTTTCTCTATTTGCTGGGGAGTAGCTGCTGGTATCTTTGGGCTGCTGCTGCTGCTGGCTGCCTGGCTGGCTGGCTGCTTGGTGGGTGGAGGATCACAGTTGTACATCTACAGACATCGGCATACGCTGCATAGATTCCTGTTTAAATTTTGTTTAATTCTTGGGAAAATGTGCAGCCTCATCGTAATGATGTTGGTAAATACTCGTAAGACAACAACAAGCCGTAGAGGGAAGGTTTTCCACTCTTAAAACAACATCAACCCATGAAGGTTTTCCCCCTCTCGTAAAAGGTTTTGGAGCATAGATCGCGCGTTAATGGCATTTTGATTGTTTATATTGGTAGGCTCAAGGTTGTGCCTGTCTATTAGTGGGGCTGCTGGCAAAGGTTTACGGCTTAACCATGATATCGCCAGCTGCAAGCAGTCCCCTCCGCGATTAGATGTAATTGAGACTTTTTTTTCGGTATGTTGTCTGTGCATTTCCTTAAAAGGAAGCCGTCGACCAAATTATATTTTCAACAGCGATCCATCAAATGCAACCAAAACGAACAAATACAGATGCAGGCACCGTTATTAATGCAGAGTATCGGATGTCAACTGCGGCATTCGCACAGACAGACAAATCGAACGAAGGAGGGAGGGGGGAGAAACCAACTGACAGACCGAGAGACGAACAGAGAGACAGGCAGACAAACAAACGAAAAACAGAAGGGGGAGCGCCATATGCGTGCGTGTGTCTATAATGCTGTCTGCTGTCTGCTGTCTCCCACCCTCCATCCTCGTACTCCGCGTGCTGGGGGAAAAACTCAAACATAAAACTACCGTTTGATCGATCGTTTTGATTAAAAATGCAACACATTTCTATATGATCTGTCACAGACATGGAACGAATCGGAATCGGAATCGGAGTCGCAAAAGCCGCAAAAGTGGTCGTCGTCGTCGCTGCAGTGCGGTCTGTGCGGAGAGCGCAAGCAGAGGAGCGAAGAGGGAGTAGCGCAGAGAGCGCAAAGAGGAGAGCGCAGAGCGCATGGCGAGGAGTGGGGAGCGCAGTGCGCATAGCGTGGAGTGGGGGGTGGGGGGTGGGGAGCGCAGAGATCGCAAAAAGAGGAGCACATAGAGAGGCGGAGTGAGTAGGGCGGTCGAGTGAGAGACAAGCGAAATGTTTGTTAAAGTGAAATTAACGTCGCCATCTAACAGGCTACCAATCAACAATGCCAGCGCTCTGTGTGCCTGCCAAACTGAACTGCAAGCTGAACTGAGCCACCACGCATGCGCCGCAGCGATCATCATCTTGTCGCTGTCTTTGGCTGTGGCTGCTGCTGCTGCGGCTGCGGCTGTGGCTGTGACTCTGTTTTGTGGCAGACAGGCAGCAGCCTTTCAGTGGCATGCAGTTGTCGCCAGTTGCACATTTTCCGCGTGCTCTGAGCGCTGCCACGACAAGGAAAAGTAAAGTCAAAGCAAACTAGAGACAAAAGCAAACTGAATACTCGAAGAAAAGTTAGCTGGAGATACACCAAAGAAATGTATAACTTAGCAAGCAAAATTGTATAAATATCCAAGGTGCTGCAGGGCCAACAGCTGCTTAAAGTCTTACACACCTCTGTTAGGGTATCGCACTCGCAGCAGATCCCGCCCCAGCCTATGCTGAATGCACTTAAAGAGTCCCAGTACCCATGCCCCCGCGCCCATCCCTCACTGTTGTGCGTTTTGGGTTTCCGAATGAATGAAATTCGATCGTTTTATTAACTGTACATTTTGCATGATTTACTGCTATAATACACCCCTATGCCAAGCGCCCCCACCACCCCACTCCACACAAATGAAGAAAACATTTTTATATTTTTGTTTTTTAATTTTCCTTTGCACCTTCTGTCGCTTTGCTGTGTCCATTAACCTTCATTAGGCTTAGAGGGGCTGAGGCTATTAACGCACCAAATTGTGAAGCGTTCAGAGCAGTCCCCACTCCCTTTCCCCTCTCCCCGAGCTGTCATTGCGTTTGTCCATTTATGGCCTGGCCTGCATTGACAATTTCTATCAACGATTGCACACGAATTAAAGTTTATTTATTTATTTATTTGCTTCTCTTAATGAACTGTGTGAAACAGTTTTCGATTGCCGGCACAGACACCACACACAACCAGGGAGGCAGGCAGCCACCCACCCAACCATCGGACCAAAGCTGCCACGCAACTTGTCCGAGTATCGGCTTTTTCGGCCAGGCCAAGGCGCAACACATTTTTGTGTGTGCACTGTGCAGCGCAAATTGTTATTGCACAATTTTTCGTTGGCTTTTTTTTTTTCGTTGTCTGTCGATTTTCAATTTTCGGGCTGGTGTGTGGTGCGGGGGGAATGCAATGGTCCGGGCGACAGCTGAGTGGAGTGGACAAAAAAGACAAGCAAAATGCGCCTAATTGTCGCTCTTTCAGTTGTCGCACATAACACTTTGTTTTTGCTAATTTTCCAACGCTTGTTGCGCGCTTACGAAAATGCATTTTCAACCAGTTTTAGCGATGAGGAGACAATGGGCTGTGGAGGGGAGCTAGAGCGTGGGTTCCAACGAGGCTTTGGTAGAGAGAAAAAGCTTTAAATGCTGCGAAAGTTAGGTCTAAGGTTGTGCCTCTTATCTATTTATATTTGGTAACAGAAAAAGGCAGAACACTGCTTAGCAGCGTTTCGGTGCTTAATCAGCTGTTAAAACTGCTCAGAAAGTTCCAACTTTTCGCACGTGACTGCTGTTCCTTTATGGGATCATCATCATCATTATCATCCTCAAGTGACTCACTTTTTGACACAGTTGCAGCTACAGTTTGTTGCCCTTTGTTTTGGCTAACCCGCGGAGCATCTTTAGCGCCTCCTTTTGGCCCGTCTTGGCAGTGACACCACAACCGTTATAATGCCATAGCCCGACACTGGCCATTATCTAACTAAGGCATCAATCCCGCGGCAGAGAGGCAGAGAAGAAGTCTAGAATTGAAAAATTGCAATTGGCCGCAGAGCAATTACCAAACAGAGAGAGAGAGAGAGGGGAACGAACAACAGCAAAAAATGAGAGCAGTGCTAAAACATGTTTTCAGCGTTAGATCGAAAGAGATTTCATTCCACAGGCTGCATGATTATGCAATTTACTAGATCTGAGAGCAGCAGAGCAATTGTTATTGCATTCAAATCATTTGTGCAGACCCAAATTGAAAGCGAAATACTCATAGAAATTTTGTAACGCTTCCATGCGTGTTCAATGATCCATTCAGCCCCAGCCCCACGAGACGGATGCGGAGGCCTATGAACCCCTCGAGAGTTCTTTGGCTTCCATTTTCAGAGTGGAAGTTTTCTCTTGATAAATATGCAAATGAAACTGAAATTCAATTAACGCTGTCGTATCAGAGAGAGGGCCAAGATAGAGCCCGCCAGATACATATATGGATCGTAGTCTCCTGCTCTAGTCCGGCGCAGGGCTGTCAAGTTCAAAGTTATAAATGTGCCACAGAGCGTGCGGAGTTTATTTAATTTCGATTCGGTTTGGAGTTCGTTTTGTGTTCGTGGCCAGCATACGAGAAATCGCTGCACAAATCGGTTTTGTTTTCTGTTTTTTTGAAAGTCTTCGCGCTTCGGGGGGAGTTCGGAGAACGATTCTGTCATTGAGTTGGCCTGGGGATCAATTACCTTTCGAAACCAATTTGCATTTGAAATGCATAACGAAATCGTGTGCACACAATATTTTGGCAGTCGGTTGGCCCCGCTGGGAGGCTGAGACCTGAGACTGCGACCGAGAGTCGCCGTGTTGGCTGTTCATTGTTTGCCAGCTGATTGGCAGGCTTTCAAAATTGTTGCAGGTGGCTGTGGCTGTGGCTGCAGCTCCCACACAGTCATAGAGACAGACATGCAGTCTGCCATTCAGGCAAGTCGTCTTATCTCCCTTTTGGCAGTTGCTCATTATTGCTGCCTGCCTGCTGGCTGCCTGTTGGCGGCAAAAGGTGTGTCAGTAGTTGCAACTACTGCCGTTTGCTGCTGAGGCAACTACAATCCGATCCACTCGCAATCCAACTCGGAGATCACGTGGTCTCTGATCAATAAGCTCCAGGCACGCAAGGCACTCCACTTCCATGGCAGCTCTGGGCTGTGGGTCCGAGTGGAGTTCGTCCAAAATATGGGTTAATGCGCCCCAAAGGAGTTTTTGTCTTATTTTCATTGTTGATTGAGTTTGAGACTGCTGCCCATTTCTTTACTCTTACTTTTGATTAGGCCATGAGTCTGCAGTAATTTGCGGATTAATTCTTGAAAAGTAAATCTTGTGATGATTTGTCAACTCTTCGAGGGGCTTTGCTTCTCCGCCCCAATTTGGGTTAACACAACAAACACTCTCCCCGCGTTTGGCTTTCGTTTTCAGAGGCATGCGGCAACCAAAAGTTATTGTGTAACGTTTTTCTTTTCATTTTTATTGGATTCTTGCATGCAACACTTGCAGCAAATTAACAGCCGCAGTTGTCTAGTGCAGTCCATGGGGCAGTGCATTGTAAATTATGACGGGCTGTCCATAATTAATCAAAGCGCTAGGGCCGCCGTCTGCTGTGGCAATTGCCGGCTGCCATTTAGTCTCAATTAACACACGCAAATTAGCCTGACAGCAGGCGGAGGAGGAGAGACAGGAGTGCTGGCTGCTGGCTGCTGTCTGCTGGGTGCGAGTTATGCCCGGCATTTGAAAGTAAAAACAACTCCCAGCCAGCACCTACCGGAATTTGTTATACATTTAAGCAGTATCCCAATACCAGATGCATTGTTTAGTTGCTGCTTGGAGCTGGCCTTTTGTGTCGCTCAACCAGTTTAGAAATTCTACTGGTTTTGAGTGACGGCCGTGGCGAAACCTGATGTGCCACATCAGGCGATTTGTATTCCAAATGACGTCTGGTTCCGTTGGCTGCCCAGAGCAGCAGCAGTCCCCAATGTCAGCTGATTGAATTGCAAAAAAAAACAAGACGGGCAAGGCACCCAAAGATCATCTAAGGAAAACCACACTGAAGAATGGGAAAATTGTGCAAGCTGTTCTGCAAGTTATATGAGACAACCCATCCAATCGGTTGGTGAAGCTGCTGCTGCTGCTGCTGCTGCTGCTCTGTCTTGGCCTTGTACTTCCTGAACGTTGACCAATCGCTGTGCGCGTTCTGCCCGTCTCATCACCCGCTAATTTATGCCGCATTGCATTATCGATTTGTGTTTCGTTTTTGTCGTGTTTTCCAAGCAAAACGAAACCTGCTTTAAGCAACAAAAGCGATCCCAAAATTTATGCATTTAGTCAACGCATTTATCATGCAAAAGATACAACTCCAAAAATTAGCATTTGGCGTTGTGCGTGCCAATAGTTTGTGGTATGACAAACAAAAGCTAATCCACAACACAAGCACAACCTACTAGCTAGCCGCATTGATTAGTTGACAAATAAACTAAACGACATTTTTTTGGCTTTCTCTTTGCAGTCGTCGCCGTTGTCGCCTGCTCTTGGAGTCGTACATTTTTGCATGAAAATTGCAACCAAAAAGGTATGTGGCCGATTTCTTAATTAACTCAATGAACAACTTTCGCAGCGGACTAAAGGGGCATGCCAATATCTGAACAAATATGCCAATTAAGTTAATAAATATTTGCCATCTGCTGATGTCAGTCGTCGCACAAAGTCTTTTGACACCCCAAACGGCAATAAAGATTTCCAAAAAATTGTTTTTACATTTTACAAATGGCAGAAGACAGACGAGCGAACAGCGCTCGAACAGACTGTGGCAGTGGCTCTGTCTCGGTTCGGAGCGGATCGGCGCGGCGCTCAGAAATCATTTATGTTAATCAACACATGTTTTTCGAAGTCATTGGCCAGGCCAGAGATCTGGGAATTTTGTTGTCGTTGACTGTGCCTATCTATACAAACATATACCCTTGCGGAGGGTCGTTTTTAGTTTGAAGATAAGTTTGTAACGTAAATCTAATACACATTTACATGTGTTCATACTTACATACGGGACAGAAGCTGCTCCGGCTCCAGCATTATTCTTGTACGTATTTCGTTTCGAGCGCACTGCCGTCACAATTGTCTTATCGCTTGATCTTTGCTCCTCTCACGCAATAGCTGCTCTCGCAATTGATTCGTTTTATTGCGCTCTCAGCAGCACCAACAACAACAGCAGCAGCAGCCATGCAAGCAAGCGCAGCGCTTGGGGGAGGGTTGCACTCCGCCAGTTCTTTCGTTCTGCTGCGCTCGCTCTCTCTCTCTCAGCTATGCTTTCCAACAACAGCAATGAGCTTTGCTCGGCAGCGACGATCCGCAAAACTCAGGTAGCAAAACAATAACCAACGGGACTCTTTAGCTAGCATAGAAAATAATGGATATGCAAGGGTATATTGTGTCGCGACTCTGCAACTAGTTGCTGAAGCTTCTCTTATTTTCTATATATTAAAATGCCCAAAAATCCAAAACAAAATAAACATATTCAAAAAACGTGTTTGTCGCGTTCCTCCCGCGCTCCCCCCTCCCACGCTGGCTGTAGAAACAAAATTCAAATTCAAATTCAAATTGTGCCCCGCTGAAATTTGCGCTAATGTTGCCATTTGTGTTGCTGTTGTGTTGTTGCTGCTGCCGCTGGGCCTGTGTGAAGCTTCTCGTGTGCTGTTGCTGGTGCTGTACACACACACCATTGAGTTATTTTTGGTATGCCCCAACGCTACTCCACCACATACACACATGTGCATACATATATGGCCGGCCGCCCCATGCCGAACTGGAACCCCAACACGCCGCTGCGGGTTTTCTTTTCTAATTCTTATGCAAATATGCATGGGACGGGGCATGTCATGTCGCTTCTGTTGCTCTCCAACTGTTTGCATTTCAATAAGCGCACACGATTTATTTTGTCGATGTTCAAATCGGAATTGCACACGGTTCGATCCGAATCGATTCTCGTGAGGCTTTTATGACTCAAATTGTCAGGCATTTCGGCATCGGCATCGAATTTGCAGTCATTTCTAAACGAGAAACAACTTTTTGGCAAGCCAAAAAAACGACAACAAAATACTGAAAACTGATAACTAACACTTTTTAAACAACCATAAATGACAGCGACAGAGACGGCGACAGAGTACAAAAAGCGATAAAGACGAGGCTGACTGGGGTGACGAGAATTTCTTGAGTAGCACGGAAATCAGAGCAGAGCAGGGCGAGAGGGAGAGCGGCACAAAGAGAACCCACAAAAGGTGTTCATAAATATATAACGAATACATTGCAAAAAAGTGACTCACAAAGCAAGTCATTCTGGTCGGTCCCTTCTCGAAACCGCAGCACTGGAGAATCAAATTGGTTTGTCATGAGACTTCAAAGAATCGATGGCCAGAGAGTGGGATGAGCCACACTCAGACACCACATTGATCGGTTCGCTTTTGCACTAGGTTTAATGGCCTTAATGGTACCTAAATTGCAGCTCCAAGTGGGTCCATAGAGCCAATCCAAACATGTCTCTGTGGCTGCCCATTCCCATTCCCATTCCCTTTCTTTGCTTGATTTGCTTTAATCTACTGATTTGTTTGGGGCTTTGCCGCATAACCAATCTGCATCGCAGCAGGGCTCCCAGTGCCCTGCGTTAATTGTGCGGAGGAGCAGCCAGCCAGCCTGCTTATGCAGAACGAATCCAATGGACAGCATTATTTTATGGTCTGCCCCTTTATCCGCGTGCCCAGGCACAACATAAACTCACACTTAAAATCAATAAACGTACACCGCCCCGCCCACCCAGTGCCAAATTGCATTCGACATGTGTAAGGCCATAAAACTATAAAATAGCACAAACTTATGTGCAGCCCCACAATAACCATAAAGAACGGACTAGCCCAGCCCTAAAAATGATATGCCAAAAAAAAAAACGCTTGGAAGTTGGTGGATCATTCAGGGCATGGCTGTGGGTATCTGTTTCGCCTTCTTATAGAGTTGTTTTTACATGCGTAAACAAGTATTTTTATGCACCGAAGGCATTAAAGGATGCCCTGGCCCGTGGGCTGTGGACCAGGACACTGTGGATACGGCCATAAAGCCACTTAATTGCCATTTTATTACTGCAGCTATTAGGCCGCACAGCCACACAGTCCAAGTGCCACGTACATTTGTCTGTCTTTCATTAGAAGGAGTTGCAGTCTGCGCCTTCCTGCAGTTCATTTTCGCATTCGTCTGGGATTTGCAGCTCTCGTTCTCGTTCTGTGTCTGCCACATGCAAAGTGGACTCTCCGCGCTGCTTGGTGCTCCCTTCAGCGACTGCAGTGCCATCCGGCAATATCTTTAATGAAATCTGCATGTTCTGCGCTTTAACAAGCATTTTGCTTGTCTACTCATGTCTGCTCTCCAGTCTCTTTCTTCTATTTCCCTCTCTCTCTCTCTCTCTCTGCGCTGTGCTATCTATCCATCTGCAACTCTTTGGCCGTGTGCCATTGCAGTCCTTTTGTTGCCGTCTCTTGGGGGGTTCCACGGCCAACATTGTGCTTGCTTTGCCCGCTTAAATCTTGTTAGCGTAAATATTAACTTGTAAATATGATGATGCCCCCATGGAAATTGTATGAATTGCTGATAAATATCATTACGTAGCAGTCCACGTCTCTCTCTCTCTCTCTCTCTCTCTATCCCTATTGTAGCTGTAGCTGTAGCTGTGTTTGTGTTGCAATTCTATTAAGATTTGTATCTAAAGTGCTTGTACAGCCCAAGTATTTGTTGTGAGTCGCATTCGTACTGGTAATTGTTTAGCAGATCAGTGGAGAACGGACAGAACTCGAGAGTTGGGGGAGCTGAAAGGTCTCTGGCATTGCCATGATTGTTGTTATTGTTCCGCTGCCTGATTACACAGTAGTAACTGACAATTTGCCAGCGATTTTTCGTTGCTTTTGCTACTCCTTAATCATCATAATTCCAAGCAGACACAGCACGCCGCCGGGCTCGTAAATAAAACTGCCAGAAGAGACCAAAAACCCAAAAACCAAAACGAAACTTTCATGACTAGAACAGGGTTAAGGCTCCATCCATGTAAGAGTGAGAGGCAGAGAGAGACAGAACCCAACACAAAGACGTGACAAATACCCTAAACGAGCTACTTTAAAGCGTGGGAGCTGCACATTTATTCTTATTCATTCGCTGGGGAATGCATTTGCCCAGCTGGCGCCGTGTCTCCAGCTCGCTCTCACTCTCTCTCCCTCTCTGTCTCTTCCCTTTGGGCTGCTCATATTTCCAACGAAACGTGCACCACAACTTCCTACTAATACTCCTCCATGTAACCACATCTAACCCATAAGCCTTGCTTGCTGGCTGCCTAATCAAAGCCTCTGCCCGGGGGGTCTTTTCCTCCATCTCCCACTCCATTTTCCGGTAGTAATTCCAAGCACTCAACGCAGCCAGCGGGCCAGCAGTGCGACACAGTTGGACATTCTTGTGTCTGGTCTGGTGTCTGCTCCAGTTTTTTCCCCCAAATTGGAATTTCCAGCCTGTGGCTGAACGCACGCTGCGTATGCGTATTATGTTTACAAGAGTTCAATAAACGATTAGAGGCGGTCCGTGTCCGGAGTGCACAGTTCTAAGCGATTGTGGATAGCCACGGTCCCGGTCCGACTGCCAGTCCCCAGTGCCGCGTTGCCGCGTTGCCGCATTGCGTGTGCGTTCGCGTTTGCGTCTGCCAAAGTTATCGCGGCTTTTTACACTAAGACGAAGGCTAATATGTCATTTGGTCATTGATACCAGCGACGACGTTCGATCGGCTATGGCAAAAGAGCAAAAGAAAGAGAGAGAGAGGGAGAGCGAGGCTCTCGGCTTGCTGCGCGGCGACCAAAGCAAAACGCTTACTGTCAGTGTGAGGCGCGTATAATTAATTGCTCCTATCAATATCGCTGTTGTTGTTGCTTGTTGTTGCCGCTGCCTCGTTGTTGCACGCATGTGGATGTCCCCTCTGGATCTGCCTCCGGCTGCTACATGTTGCCCCCATGGCCACAGCAGCAGCAGCAGCAGCAGCAGCAGCTCATTGAGATAAGCCTGTCCGTTTATGCGATTTTTTGTTTGGATTTAGCATAAATCATTTGCTCCCCACACTTCCCCCCCGCCCGAGACAAATGTTATGTCAGCAGTTTTTTATAAGGCCGTGGAAAGTTGTGTTCTATGACGCCAAGCAGTGCAAGCAGTGCACAAGTAGTGCATTTCTAAGCATTTTTCACAGTGTAGAACCTACTCAGCCCATGCAGAAACTTTACTGCTGGAAAGGCCCAGCCATATTGAGTGCAATTTATTTATGCAGATCTCGAGTCTAGCTGAAAAACTGAGTCATCCGAGCGGATGTGTGTGCCGCGGCAGGGGCAGCAGCTAACCATAAACAGCCAACGACTCTCTGTGCGTGTGGGTGAGTGCAGGGAAACACCTTTGGGAGAGACGAACAGCAAATGCCAAGAGCTGGCTGATGGAATGGAATGAGATGAGATGACAACGCATCGTGTGGCTTCGATTCGTGAGTCATGAGTCATGCTCTGGGTAATAAAATACGCAAATTTGCCAAGGCAACTGTGGGCCAAGCAGCAGCGAAAGTGTCTAGAACGAGCACCACAATAGACTTTATGGCTGTGGCAATGGCTTCAAGGAATCGGGCAGCAGCAGGACTGCGCTCCCATGAAGCTAAGCAGACGGCAAAAAGCAGACAGCGACCCAAGGGGCAGGCGGGGCAGAGGCAAGAGGCAAGTGCAATATTTAAACTTAACACAAAGCCCGCAGCTAATTTATGCCTCACTTTTGCCCGTTCCCACAGAGCGGGGAGCTACTGTCTGTGTTGCATGCAAATGCAAAATGATTGATGTTGCCACGTTTTTGGTTGTTTTTCTTTCTGTTGCTCGGGAAAACAACAACGAAAAATTCTCTTTGTGCAAAATGTTGGCATTTTGAAGTGCGAGTAATTGCAGCTGCAATAGTTTTTCATGTTTGCTGCTGCTGCTGTTGCAACTGCCACAGCCACAGCCACTGCTGCTGCTGTTTTCTGGTCAAGTTGCTCGGCATTTTGGCAATGCTGCAGCTAAGCAGCCTTTCACAAGCCACAGAAAAATGGGTCTGCCAGTCCAGGCCAGACCTGTGATGGGCACTTGAGTTGAGTCTTTGCAAATTATAGACTGCTGCCTGCCGCGGCCGTCTACATTTCACAGATGTCCAAAAAGCTTAAGAAACAACCTTAAATGCCAGGCCAGTGGCTGGCACAAATAATAGATTTGAAATGGCTGAAATGTGTTTGCTTTCGAGCTGAGAAGTTGGACCAAAATGTCAAATAAATTTTGGGTAAAGTCGGGGGCAGACCTCATGGACATTTATTGTGGGATTTTTGTGCCTAAAAGTAGAAAATATTTTAGTTTTTGTAGAAAATTTAAGGCAGAGTTTCTAGGAATTGCTTGAAATCTTGTTAAGCCATAAAAATTCACTTTTAAGCTTTAAGGGTATAAGATTTTCGCTCTCTGTATATTTGCTTTACTTCATTTTGGCTTCCCTATTTGATTGGTGTCTCTTGATTGGCATCTCTTGATTGCTGTACCCTTGATAGTCACAATGTCTGTTGCTTGGGTTTCCTATACATTAATCTGTAGACTCTAGGCCGACCTTATGCAAAACATGTTGTACAGACCGAAAATACACCTTGGGCCAAGGGCCTTCAATTTCAGAGCAAAGGCTAATTACGAGAGCCAGTTCCACGAGCACACACACAGCATAAAAACTCACAAATTCAGGTGTCTCCATGTGTGTGTGTGTATTTGTGAGCCACTCTCAAGCTCCGGTTTACACACTCTCAGGGGGACTCTGGCGATCTCTGTTCGGGTAATTACAGGCCGAGCACATGCCACATTATTCTTTTGTGCAATGAGCACGATGCCGTTCCTGAACCCAGTGGCCCTGCCAGCCGTAGCCCCCCCGCCGTCTAGCGGTTGTTTGTTGTTGTTGTTCCTGCTCAGACGCCAACGCCGCCAACGACGACGACGACACTTGTGCGCATGTGCAGCGCTGCTCTGAGACACACACACATGCAGTGCACTGCGAGAAATGCTTTGCTGAAAACTGCCGCTAGCACAAAAACAAGCCACATAAACGTCAGTGCGGCACGCCGCAAACCGGTTGAGTTATGAAAAATTATGATTGTCACCGGTCGCTCGGTTGTCCGCTTGCCCGAGGGGGGGTGGGCTGGGGGTTTTAGTTACAAAAACATGGAAAATGTTAAAGATTCGGAATTCGAATAGGGAGATACACTACCAGATCGAGAGTGTGTGAGAGCTAAGGGATAGGAAAGATAATTACCATGGCTAAACTTCCCCGCTTCCTACCATTCGATTCATGAATCTAGCTAAAATAACTGTAATCTCTCTTTCTCTCTCCTACAAAGGTGCAAAGGTAACTTTACGCTCTCTCGGCTCGCCTAGCAACAAGCGCTAGAAGGAGACAGCAGCTTTCGCTTGTTGTTGTGTGCTTGCATTCTGACAACCGAGAGAGCTTTGTCAAAGGCGAAGACGTACTCTCTCTCTCTCTGTTAGGGCATGCTTAAAACGAAATGTGTAACAATTTCAAGTGAAGCCGAAGCTTAAGCCTTTGCTTTGTTTTTGTTTTGGCTCTCCGTTTGCTGTTTTTGCATTTACGCTAAAAGGCAACACCAAAATAGACAAGACAAGACAACAATTACAATGCCAGCAGAAAGCAACAGCAACAGTGAACAGAGCGGGTATGTGGTAGGGGGTACGGGCTACAGGTATCCATGTATAATTATTTGCCCACGTTTCGCATGTCTTGCCAGACTGACTGTCGTCGTTGTCAGCATCAGCGGCAGCAGCAGCAACGCCACCACTAGATCGTATGCACATACCACAAAGCGACAGCAGCAACACCAGCATCATCCAGTTTGTGTCTAGGTGTGTGTGTGTGTGTGTGTGTGTGTGTTAGAGTCATAATTTTGCTGCCGCTTGCTTGCTGTTTTTTGTTGTTTTTCTGCTTTTGTTTTGGTAGGGGAATTTTCGCTGGCAATGTGGCCAACATGTGTTGCCGGGCCAACAGCTGTTGGCAACATGTTGCCAGCAACTCCACCCCCCGACTTGGGAGTCACACCACAGCGACAAATTTGTATGCGTTGCTGTTTTGCTGCTAATTTAAATGATCATTGCCTGGAATTGCATTTCTATTTGAGTGCCAGCCACAACCCAAAGAACCCCGCTCTTGAATGCTGCTGCATCCGATGGCTGAGCAATTGCGCGTGCAACATTTCAATTGCCAACTGCCACAAAGAGGGAGATGTGGAAATTCTTGTGGAGAAACCAGCTAAGCTTTGTCTCTGTCTCTCCCCTCTCGACACAGCAGCTGCTGCGTAAATTGTCATCCGCCGCTGCTGTCAGTGTCAGTTTTAATTAGTTTGTTTACAACAACAGCAGAAACAGCAGCAACCCAAGACCCAACCCAAGACCAGTCCCAAGACAAAAGACAAAGACAAAGATGGCACACTGGAGCCGCTCCAATCATATCAATTTGGTTTTGTCCCGTTGTCAGTCCTTTTGCTTCTCCTTCTTTATTTTCTTCAATAACTTTAAATTGTTTTGTGAGCTATAAAACAATTTTTATGCACTGAGCGGTCAATAATGCACTGGGTTAATTACCAGTCCGCCAGTCGCCGATTAGACAAAGAACAAAAGTCGCGCGGGGACTTGTGGGACTTGGCTCTTATCAGGCTCCGAGTTGGAGTGATTTCCCTCGAAACACAAGCGATTAAGCAGCCTTTGTTTCCACTCCACTGCACTCCACAATTCTCAAAATGCGGATATTTATAGCCCAGCAAAAGACCTCTAGCAAAACGCCCACAACTAAACGCGCTACAGTTCCACATTACAATAGCAACAAAAAACAAAAATAAATGATGAAAAAAACCCTAATAAAGTTTTATGGCCAGCAAATTGAATGCCGTTTTATGGCCCGAACTCTTTTGTTATTCTCGTAGCGTATTTTGTGTTGTTTTTTTTGCATAGTATCAGCAAACAATAAATGTTAATTAACAACATTTATGTGCCTATGGCCTATTGACACTTGTGGCCATAAATTTGTTGCTACGAAAGCAAACAGGAATTTTGGCATTTAAATGTTTGGTTTGTAATACAATTTCCAATCAAGAAGTTAGCTAAATAAAATACACCAAAAATAAATTAAACAAAGCTAGTTTTGAGTTAAACAAAGCAAAGTATTGGCATTAATTTTGGGGAATTATGGCAGCTATTTTTGGGGAGTTTTGGCATTAATTTTTGGTCAACTTTTGCATTCATTTATTGGTAATTTTTGGCATTAAGTTATTGTGAATTTTGGTAATAGTTTTTGGATAATTTTCTCATTAATTGTTGCGGAATATTTACATTAGTTTTTGTTGCACTTTTGGACCCCTTTTTCGGGTTGATATCAACGTTCACAAATTGAAATTAATCTGCAGCTTTACTTTTCGGGGGCTAACAAAGAACTCCTTGACTCTCCCTACCCCTCTCGCTCCCTTGCTAAATGATGTAATTTATTTAAATTCAAGTGGCTCGTGAATGGTCCTTTGATTAAAACCAACAACAGTGTCTGCTGCTGAAGGGGCTTCAATTTAGCAAACAAAAAATTGATGGCAAAGTCTGCAAGTGGGACTTACGAGTGCACAATCTTGAGCTGATCAGTGCAAACAAACAGAGGGCCACGATTCGGGCACATTTCTCATTACAAATTGAGTCATTAAATTTATTTATAACCGCTGAAAGGCAGCTCCCAGACTCAGACCCAGAGTGCCGCATCTCCCTGCAATATCTCCGGGAGCAGCCGTAAAAAAAAAAAACACTTCCGCGTTACTGCAACTGCAACTTCCATTTCTGGGTCAAATTTGTTGTTATACTGAAGCTCCGTTCTGCCCCATATGCAGATGGCAGAGAGAGAGAGGGAGAGGGAGACGGACCCCCTTAAAAGTATCATTTTTTATGTCTTTTCATTATGGTTTCATATATAATTCTTAATAAGAAAGTTGCTGCTGCCGGGAGTCTGCTCTCCGTTCTGCCAGGCTCTGTCTCTGGGGTTCTTGGCATGCCCAAAAAAGTGGAACATAAAGTTTTATATTTTAATAGGCCATGGCGAAAATAAATATGAAATTCCCAGCATACAATTTGCAGAGTTTTGGGTCAGCTGAAGCTGAACTCTTGGTTTCACGTGCTACAAAAAGGAGGCAGAATTTGCAGCAGGAAAACCAAAGCTAAACCCAAAACAATGCTGCCAAAAGTCTCGCCGCTAAGAGAGTCATAACCCATTTTGATTGGCGTGAAAAACAACTTCAATATCGTGGCATCAGGAGCCCAGGCCCAGGCTCTATGATTTAGTGTGTTTGTGGCCGGCCACTTGACAATAATTTACGCAAATGGCATAATTCGCTCTATGGGCGCAACATCATGATGATGATGATGATCGTGTGGATTGCCTGCATGATGGTGGTGGCGGTGCCTGCTGCAATGACTATAACTATGTAGTTTAAGAGGAGTGCTCGACGCGCTTTCAACGCCAACGCTGAAATTGAAACGTGCGCGTGGCGAGGGAAGAGACAAGAGAGACGCAGAAAGCAGAGACGCGCAGAGCCCAAAGCCCAACAGCCGAGACGCGCAGAGCCGCAGCGTCGCAAACCCACCCCCAAACGCAAGCGGCGTTATAGACTACGCCTAATGAGGCTTTTGTCTGTGGGCAGCGTTCTCTCCCTCTCTCTCTCTGTCTCCCATCTGGTGCCATCTGTGACTCACAATGATTTTCACTTGCTGGCTCTGTGATCTCTGTGGATCTCTGTGTATCTCTCTGCATCTCTCTCTGTGTGTCTCTGCGTTGCTTATTTTTGCGTGCCAATCGAGTCGCCCGATCGACAACAACTACAACTGCGTCTGCAGCGTCTGATAATGCTTATAAAAAAAGAAGTGCCGCTTACATGCACAAAAGCCATGCTACAAGATTGCATTTCGCAGCTGCCTGTAGAGGCAGTCTCTACCCCTGGCACCCATTCCCCGCTTTCTTTTAATTGCAATTGCAATGGCAGAGAATTTACCATTCCACGCACATTCAACGATCTGTCGATGGATGGGCACTGGGCCCACAGAAAAGAGATTGCCAATATAGCCTCACGCCATATCAAATGTCGAAATCTCGGCACTGGCATCCAAGTGGGAACCACTTGGGCATATCATCGGTGCCGCACGCCTTAGAATTATTGGCGCTAGACATGCAAATCCAGAGGCACGGCCGCTCCATGCGATTCGCTTCGATTCGATTCGAACCATTGGCCCGTGGCTGTGGCTGTGGCTCTGGCTCTGGCAGCATTCTAACGAGTTTCGTAATCGTCTATGCGGCATAAATCATAATGGGTTTTATTATTTATGCCGCGACAGTTGTTACAATTCTATCAGCAGACGGAAGGCAGACGGCAGACTGCGCTTTTGCCCAACCAAAAAAACAAACAAATTGGAGAGCTGCGACTGCGAGTGCGTCCCCAATTTGCGGGGGGGATCATGCCAAATGGTTCTCCCATCTAATATTTATTGTAAATTGTTTTTCCGCTTTTTCGTTGCTTCTTTTTGGGGCAATGTCTAAACAATTGTGCGCCCAGCAGCTGTGTTTGTTTAAGGGTTTCTTCGATATTTGTGAGTGCTTTGGGAGCAGAATGACTTATAGTTTCACTTCAGCTCATTAGGGCAGCACAAATAAAGATTTACCTTGAGAGAAATGTTCCACAAAAAATCTCATTAAAGAACCAAACATTTGTCGCTGTCAGAAAAAACAAAACATTTCCCGAAAAATGTGTGGCTCAAAAGCCACACGGCCTGACCGCAGACGCAGCTACAGTACCCGACATGGCGACAAGCCCTCAGCCAGTCCCAGCCAGCTCCCCCCAAATAATTTAGAGAACAATTAAGGCGGGGGCTCTCTCTGGCGGACTCATTAGTAAACAAAATACAGCGCACGGCCAGCGAGTGCATTCACCTGCAATGCGGCTACAAATTGCTGGAGAGACCCGGAGCTGCATAGAGATGGCTGGCTGGCTGTGGGGATATGGCCAACAGTCAACTGGGTCAACTGGCAGATTAGCGCTTCATCAGCTTCAATCGATCGCTGATCCGAGCCACCAATCACCGACTGATTGATTGCGGCCAATTATGGTTCGTGTGTCTGTCCGTTGATTATATAATAAATTTCCATGTGACTTTGATCAGTGTTCAAAGCGGAGCGGACGGACGGACGGACAGTGTAAACAAAAAGTGTAACAAGTTTTATGCATATCGATTTGGTTATTTGGAATTCGAATTTGATTTTGATATTGATGTGCAGCGGGCAGCGGGCATCGTGCATTTCGATGTTGTTTATTTTGTTGTAAACATCCGGACGTGCAACAAATTGTTGCATATTGTGCAGGAAGCCATCGTGCACGCCTGCACCGCCATAGGGCGTACATATAAATATTTCCTTTTTTTTTGTGGTTTTTGGGCGCTTTCTGCATTGCATTTTTTTCCAGTTTATTTATCAATGGAGTTGCCGGCAGTGTAGACGTCGTCTCCTCGCCTTCTGTCTCGCCTTTTTGGTTACGGCTTCGATCCCAGTTTTTAGCGCAAAGTTTAATTCATCTTTTAGTGCATTTAATTATTATGTACACAATTTATTGCAAGAGGTGTGCCTTAAATATTATTACGTTTAGCCATACAATTTGTGTTTATGAAAAGTATTTTGTTTTGACAAGCAAAAGCTTCAATAATTTATGTGTTTTTCTGTTTTCCTTTCTTTGCAGGTAAATTATGCAAATATTTGTAAACTGTTTTTGGCTTTTGCGGTGCAGATCGCGTGCTTAGATACGTGCCCCCCTGCTACGGGTATGTATGTATAAAGGGGTAGACATCCAGTGAGACGTGCCAAAATGTTGACATTTATGTGGCAGGGCGGGGCAGCGCACTTTGCGTTTGTTTTGCTC
Source organism: Drosophila subobscura (assembly GCF_008121235.1). Classification (NCBI taxonomy): domain Eukaryota; kingdom Metazoa; phylum Arthropoda; class Insecta; order Diptera; family Drosophilidae; genus Drosophila; species Drosophila subobscura. The sequence goes on along the minus strand of NC_048533.1, from coordinate 20,497,824 downwards.
ATCAAATGACACAAAATTACTCAAACGACAAGTTGTAGAACACATCAGAGATAAGTAGTGGAAAAGGTGTAGAAAAAGTTATGAAAAAATAGCTAAAAATATGGCGAACATTTAAGCTTTAAGCTGCTTAATCGACATGCACATGGTTGCCTCTGCCTGACTCTGCCTCTGCCCCTCTCCCACTGCCTGCCAACGGTCTCTCTGTCTGCACCTTCAATTTGTGGCAATTTAAAATTCATTTGACGTCGCAAGTCCTTGACACCCATCTGTGCATTATTTTAATTACCAAAAGGCAAAAGCTTACGGCACACACGCAGCGCGATAAGCAAATTCCAGCAGGGCCCAGTGCAAGCAATTTGTCATCCCGAGTGGCGCATTGCTGATGGTTACTGATGGTTGCTGAATATTTTATGCTATTTATGCATGTGCGCGCACGCATCTGCCTGCTAAAAGTGTCACAATCGCTGCGCACTGAGCATTTGTCAAAGCGACAGCCCAAAAAGCTCTGCCTGCGCTTGCGCAGATTGCGCCCCAAGAAAAGAGCGAGAAGAGAGGAGGGGCGCACGCGCAAAGCTTTTTTCGGGCTAACTGTTGAGCGTTGGTTGAGTAATGCGCGCTAAGCACGCACCTTCGGAGCAGCGCAGAGCAGAGCCGAGGAGTGTCTCTCACGAGCTGTGTTCATATTTCATGTGTCAATAAACGAGCACTTGGGACAAAGCCAAAAGCAAAGGCAAAGCCAAAAGCAAAGCCAAAGCGCAGCCAAGCCCAAGCCCAAGCCTTTGCCTTTGCCATGTTTATTGTTACGCTTTGGGCTAAACTGTAATGATATTTTCATTAACTTGGCCTTTGCCAATTGAAATTGAATTTTTGTTGAATTTTTGAACGCTCAAATTTGAAGTTCAATTGAAGCTGGCTGCAGGTCGCCGCTCGGTCAATCTTCAGCCATTGAGTGGCTATCGTTGAGCGGCGTCAATAATGCCGCCAATTATTGACACAGCAAAAAGTGTGTGCGAAGTGTGTGCACAAGGCGCGTCCTTGTCCTTGGCACTGAGATAACAAAATGCTAACAGAAACTGTGTGAGAGAGAGAGAGAGAGAGAGGGGAGAGGCAGCCCCCTGCTTATTTCTCTAATATTTTTTGACAAACTTATTAGGCACGCAGCGGGTGGGGGTGGAGGGTTAGCTTAGAGTTTAATTTCAATAAAAAGCCTTCACGCTGCCAAGTCCATGTCCATGTCCTGTCCCGTCTCGTGTGTGTGTTTGGCCTTTGGCATCGGCCTGTCAGCCGCGACTGTCAGTCATCCCTGTTAGAGGCTGCCTGGAAAGAAAAGAGCCAACGCATGGTAATGTTACCGTTGCCCCATTGGCTGACTCACCCGCTGTCATTTAAGCCATTTGCGTTGTCAGTTTCCGCTGCCCAGGCCAGGCCTGGCCTTATACGTTTCTGCACAAAAGGATTTGCTGTCCGTGGCCAGAGGCGCTTTGATTAATTGCCGACTTAGAGCCTCTCAACTCCAAGCCATTCTCGTTAGGACCCCAAAAAGAAAGAGGCTGACGTGTGTGTGTGTGTGTGTGCGTGTGTGTGTGTGTTGGCGTGAATCACTTGAGCCAAAAGGTCAGGCCAACAAGGTTGAAGAAATGCAAGCAGCAAGCAAAATTAATTGCCAAGTTTGTCCTGGGAAATGCGGAAATTAATTGGACGACTAACCGAAAACGAGCGGAGAGTCTGCGACAGACTGCGGACTGTATTTGTTTTTGTTTTTTTTGTTTTTGTTTTTGCTTTTGTGGCGCAACAAATTGGCAACAAATTTCGGCTGGCACCGCGGCTCAATAAATGGCGGAAAAAGCGTTTAGCTTCTGCGCATTTTTGCGTGAAGAGAGAGAGAGAGAGAGAGAGAGAGAGAGAGAGACAAAGCTGGGAGAGCAAAGAGAGTCATTACCACGCAATGCTGGCAGTCAGGTGGGGGGGGGGGCGGAGGCTGAGGTATAAGCCAGACAATCTGGGGGTTAAAAGGTTAATGGGCAACATTAATAGACATCGTACGAGGCAATCGCACTGACCGGTTCGAAGGCAAAAAAAAACAGATCCCAGACGGAGTCGCTCTCGGACCGCGGCCTCGCGCTAATGTCGCCTTGATTGCCTGTCCCCCCACCGAAAACTTTCCTCCAAATGCGTATTTAAATCTAACGAATTTTTCACTGAAAAGCGAAACTCTTTTCACTTGCGCTGGAGCTGCACTTATGACAAAGGCGCCCCGAAAGACAATTGCAGCAGCAATTTGTATGCACTTTGCCTGCATGCCCGTGCATATGATTGACTTATTGATTGCACCAGCGATTGATCGATTGATCGATTGATTGATTGATCGATCGTTGGCTGGCTGCCTGCCTGCTAAAGTGACGAAGTGGCTGACAGTAAGCGCTCCCCGACTCGGCCTCAATTAGCTAAGCTGACAGTCGCTCGCTGCCTGGCGGCCACTCAACGGTTCATAGAACTTTGCTACCGTTACTTGCAGCTATATATAGATAGGCATATGGCTCTAGCCTTTATGCTAATTATAAAGTATGCCAGATCGAGGGTCTAGACTTCATAAATAAGCGACAAATCGAAGCGGCGGCTGTACGTGCGGGGCATGCGCAAATGCTGCTCTCCACACATGCAAATATCGATTTATTTTGTGTACAAAGTCAACTTAATGCACTGACAAATATTTACGATGTCAAATGCACATTGCAAATGCACACTTGCCCCTCCGTTGCGCCATAAATCAAGGCTTAAACATGCGCGAAAAATCCCCACAACAAGAAATGTTTTTTTGCTCGCTTTTTGTCCGATTTTCTGGTTTTGTTTTTTGTTTTTGGATTTTCTTTGTTGCGGTGCTGTGCCCAAAAATAGTCCAGGGCACTGCCCATCTACTTAACGTTTTAATTTATGCGTAAGTCGGGATTTAGTAGCTTTTCAATATCAATTTTTGTGCAGCAACAGAGCACCGCATGCGCGCGACCATAAATCACAATAACACAAATAAAGCACAGGGAACAGGGGAAACGAAACATACAGATGTGGATATTCATATATGGATCGGATTTATTACTGATGCAGAGTGGAAACGAGCGGCAGATGCTTTGGGGCAGCGTCAGCGTTGTGGCATATTTTAAATTTATGTTTTACAATGTCTTTTGCTTTTATGTGTGTCTTTTTTATAACGAGATTACACGTCTAAGCAGGGGATATGGGGCGCTGAGATATGAGAGCGTGATCAAAAAAGGGGAAGGAATGGGATCTACAGAAGTGTTCTTTGTTTGGGGAGGGTTTCTAATAGAGTTTCTTCCACTTCATCTCCATCTTCAGACTCCAAATTATATCTCTTAGAACTCTTAGATCTTCGGCCTTGAAGTTTTGAGAAGTTTTAGAATTTTAAGTATTTTGTTTCTATTTTTTAGCGCCTCTTTTAGACATCCCTTTGACAGCCCTAAAGCTACTTTTCCTTACACCACTTATAGGGTATATTTCAGTCAGGTTCCCCTCTTAATGGCTGCACCTGATCCATCTTCATCCTCGCATCATTAAAGCCCAGCCCACATTTATTTTCCACTGCCCTAAACCATTTGACAAATCGTTTGGTTGTCCATCTGCTGGCAGCTTCTCTTTGGTAATTTGGTAGCCAGTTGGTAATGTGATCTTCCCGCCAGCGACAAATGGGGCAACGCGCAATATACAGACTCGAGCGCCAGTTGGCAGTGAAATTTAACTAGCGGCTTTTCGGGTGGGTGGGGGAAGCTTAATTGTATGACGTCGGAGACAGCGCCGAAGATTTGCGAACAAAACCTATTAGAGCTGCCCCGAAGGGGGCTCGAGCAAACACACAAATTTAATAAATAAAATGGAAAAAAAATGGAAAATAATCATAAATACAAAGAGCGCGCGCAGCTGTGGCTGCCACAATGGTCGGGGCCCGGGCAGCGGTAAGTGGCAAAGATCGCGAGACGGCGACCCTGCCAGCAGACTGTGGCACATGGCAGGCAGGCAGGCAGGCAGAGCTGAAGCTGGAGCTGGGAGGCAGAGCTGAATGTGAGGAGGAAGCCCGTCGCTTGGCTTTGTTTTGGCCTCTTCTGCTGCTTGGCGTGGGGGCGGGGGAGGGGCGTGTGTAATTTGACATCTTCATGAAATAATTAAAATTATTTATTGTTAATTTATTTTCAATAGATAAAGTGAAAAGATAACGCGGCAGCGCGGCATTAAACAATTGAAATTAATTTGTCAAAAAATATGACAAGAGGCGTGCAACCAAAAAGCACACGCCCCCCCCCCCCAATCCCGAGTGAAAGGAATTTCCCAACTTTCACCCCGCGCATAGGAAAAAGCTTTCAGCCTGGGTCAACCCCCCTGTGGCCAATAAGGTAGCCGGTAGTCGAGTTTCGAACCGCGAATTAATCAGCAAAGGCGCGCACCAGGCAGGCAGGCAGTGGGCGGCATATGGAATTTGGCAGCAGGTAGCCGCTGTCGAGTGTGTGCCCTGCGGCAACTGCTGCATGCTGCATGCTGCATCTCTCGCAATGCAATTAAATGCAGTTTGCCGGCGCGGCAGTTAATCATGCATCGACAGCTTGCCACACAGCCCAGGCCGTTGCCTGCTCCAAACATTTTGGCGGTCACTTAGAAGTGGACTGGGACTGGGACTGGGACTCGGACTGGGACTGTGTGGCAGCTGGGAAAGTGTGGCGCGCAAAGCTGTTGGCAATTAAAACACGTTGCAGCCATGACGCACAGATGGCGCAGCAAGCAGACAGCGACTGTGTGTGTGTGTGTGTCTGTGTGTGTGTGATGTGCGCAACGAATTGGCTTTCAGCGGCGTGGAGCCAAAGTGGAGTCCGCGAAGACAGGAATGAGGAAGCGTTTGCTTGAGCCGCTGAGACGCGTCGAGAAATGTTGTTAATTGATTTTTGTTTGCTACTCCACACCCCACTCCCCCCCTCTGTGCACCCCCTTTCTGCGTGTAATTAATTTTTGTATTTGTTTTTTGTCTCCCGTTTTGCCTGCAGAATCACACTCCATGGCCATACGACAATGTCCAATGCTCGTGAGCTGGCATTGATCGAGAAATGGGCTGATATTGCCACACCGGCGACGCCGACGCGGCCCACACTATCGCCGACCTCGCCGCGTTCCATTGTGAAGTTCTGTTGCTGTCCGCAGCGCAGGCGCTACGATTTGCGGCAGTCAAGTGCAGCGGCAAGAACACGCTGCATGCCAGAAACATATTCGTAGATAACGATTTCAGCTATATTGATGATGTGGCGAGGCATGATGTGAAGCAGCGACGCAGCCACACAGATTGCCAAAACGATAAGGAGTGCAGCAGCAGCAGCAGCAGCAGCAGCAGCAGCAGCAGCAACAGCAGCAGCAGCAGCAACAGCGATAGCCACGATAATGCCAATGATATCGCTGGCTCGGGCAACGACGGAAATGTGGCGCTGATATTAATGAATCAACGAAATCTGTCTGAACAATGGCGGCAGGACAACAAAGGCAACAGCAGCAGCAGCAGCGATCTATCTGCGGCAACTAAAACTTGCGCTGTCACAAAGAGCCCGCAGAGTGGCAATGAGCAGCAGCCGCAGCAGCAGCAACGACAACCAACCCAAAGACTTAGCAATAGCTTGCAACAGCAACAGCAACAGCAACTGCAGCAACATAGCAATAAGGAAAATACTTTAAGCTACGACAACAACAACAAGCCGCGCTGTAATTATTGTAAATTACCCGACACCGACACCGACGACGACGACGACGTGCCACAAACGAACAGCAGTACGACGAAAATTGATGCAACGAAGTCGTCGCAGAATAAAATGACAATTACGACAGCCACAGCCTGTGAGTGTGGGCAGACAACAACAGAGGCAGGGGCAGGGGCAGGGGCAGAAGAGTTTGTGGGTGCTGCCACAGAAGTGCTGTGCAACGATAAAGCAACATTGACAGCAGCAACAGCAACAGCAACAGCAACACAAGCAACTGCAGCAACACCTAAGCCCCGCATTGCAGCGCGTCCGACCACGCCCAGCCGCCTCAAGACTGTGATCAAAACGACAATGGTGAAGCGCAGTCCTAGCCATGACTCAACGCAGGCCGCAGCACATGTGTTGCCACAGTCACAGCCAAACAGCAGCAGCAACAGCAACAGCAACAGCAACAACATTGCCCATGACGAGCCCAGACGTTCGGTTAGGGAGCGCATCGCCGCCTTTGCGGCAGGAAATGGTAAGCTTCTCCTCCACCTCCAGCTCCTCCTTTTGTCCGCTTAATCAGCTTTTGTGCAACTAAGTTGCATTGTCGCCAGCGATCGACTGGGGCGGATATGTTGCACGAACACACACCAGTCCCAGTGCGAGGGAAAACTGTGGGAAAAATCCGCAATGGCCAGGCCCCACAGTCATTAGGCTAGTTAATAGCGCTTGTTATTCTTATTGTTATTAATTGATTTGCACTCGCTAGGGAGTGTGAAACGGGGGGGGATTATATCTAGAGGAAGCTGCCAGAACTCTCTCGCTCCCAAGTCAACGAAGGTCAGTGGAGAGGCTGACGGCCAGCTCAGATCCTTGTCATTTCCGGTTATGAGAAATACGTGTTTGTCGATGCAGGCAGATAAGACGAGAAAACAAAGCAGAAGATAATGTAAAGAAGCTTGAGATACCCTCGAAAAATCGGAGTATTTATAGAGTAAAGTTTTACCCTCGCGGATTCATAGTTTCCATGATAATTAAAGCATTTCTGATTCCGAAATTAATGAGTCTGCGACACTTTTTCTTTGCTTGAATTATACTCAAGTTCAATCAAGTATTTTTCCCTGAATGACTGTTGTGCCTGTTGATGTGAGATCACCCTCCAAAAGGTTGCACAAAATGGTTCAAAATTAAACATTAAAAAATGCCAAAGTGCATGAATCTCCACCGGCAGCTGAATCATTTGTGCTGCTGCCTCCGGGCATGAGCCAATTACTTACCGCTAAGTAAAACCAATTAAAGGCAATTTCAGCGATTATAAAAATACTTAAAGAGTGAGTGAATGCTCAAGTGCAAAAATCAGTGAATAAGAAAGCGAAAAACAACGAATATTGTGTAGGAAATAAATATATTTTCTATATAAATGAATACAACAAAATGCCAGGCCCCGGACAGCTGTTAAGGGCGTGGGGCATAACTTTGTGCCCGCCGAACAGACTGCAATTTTTGAATGAATTATGCATGACATGAAAGCCTTGGATTTCCGTTAACATGACACACACACACACACACATGGGCACACCTCTCTCACACACACACACACACACACAAACGAACAGTCGAATCTATTACAAATCAATTAAATGCCCGCAATGTTTAATAAAAAGCCACTTAAGGCGGCATAAAAAACAAAAACTTCTCCAGAAAGTGTGTCTGCCGCCTGCACCACGGCATGGCATGGCATGGGTTAATAATAAATACAGATGGAGAGAAAAAAAACTATTATTAATGCGTCGCCGCATAGGTCGGGCAATGGGAAAAGAGTCGTAAAGGAGAGCTGCAATCAAAAAAGACGAAAAAAGAAAGACAACAAATAAATGATTGCCATTTGGGTGCAGCTCCACGCGGCACACGCACTTGCAGGCAGGCGGCCCCAAAAAAACGGAGAAAAAATACGCTGAAAAGAAAAAAACACTCCCCGGTCAGCTTTGTCACCAACTGCAGCGGAGTGCACTCCATTTGAGTCCAGACACGCCCCTTTTTGGTTGAGTGCCACCCGCAGGCGAGGGCTGTACAGCAGATTTTTGCACAAAAGGCAGAAACAGAAAAGAGAGAAAACAGAAAACAGAAAACAGGCAACAGGAAACACGTACAACGCAAAGCCATCGACGTCATGAGTGCGTATTATATCATTTTGATAGGCAAATGAGGCTTGAAAGCCGCCACAGTGTCAGAGCAGAGATCTCGGGCCCAGCCCCTTAGTGGGATGACATGAAATGGAGTTAAAGACGAAGCTGAATAGGCAGTTAAGAGTGGGAGAGGGGAGACAGCAAAGGGAGGAACGAACAGGAAAGGAACGGTGAGCGCGCAGGGGAACACACAGGGAACGAACAGGCAAGGAACAAGCAAGCAACGCATCCAGCGACGCTGCTGAGGCCTAAGCCAAAGACGACGGCGGCGTCTCTGGGCGCCGTCTGATCTGTGTTGATCAGCATGACGAAGACGTTGTCCCAAGCCGACACACGTCAGAACTCGAAAAGAACTCAGAGAATGCCCTGCTAATCGTCGCTTGCGTGTCCAGCCACGACAGCTTCTGCTCGGCTCTGATCTGCACTGCTCACCTTCTGCCTATTTACTTACTCGTATTTAGTCTGGCTGCGCTGTTGGCATAAGCACACAGATGAGCATGTACAGCTGGCACAGGCACAGCTGAGATGCAGTTACAGTTGCATTGAGGTAGGTCTCCCGCTCTCTCGTGTGTAGGAAGGCCGCTCTCTCTGCGAGGGAAGGTAGGTCGCTCTCTTGGTGGCGAAATAGGCGCAGGCAAATATTGACCGAGAAACTTTCTATGAGAGCTTTGGCACTGTGCGCCACGAGTATGCGTCAGACAACCCTCGCAAACTGAAGTGGGAATTGTAGCTGTAACTGCGCGCTGCTACTTTTCTTTCTACTTCTCCTTCTCCTCCGCGGCGACACTTCTCTCTCCCTCCAGTCATTCGCAAACGGCAATTAATCACGTTGAGGTGACCTCAGCGAGCGAATCAATCAGCCACAAGCAAACACACTTATTCACACACTTACGCACAGACACACTCACGCAGCGACACACTCACGCACAAACCCAACGCAGTGATCGATGTCGAAGTGGAAGTGGGACGGACAGTGGCTATTTAGCGGACACACCCCAGCAAACAATTTTATTTCAAGCAAATACGCAAAATACGTCAAGAATTTGTTTTGTTTTATGTTGTTTACTTTTCTCGCTCTCTGTGTTTCGTTTCGGGGTTTGTCTGCGCGCATAAAGAACCTTTTGGTCAGTGATCAAATATATGGAGACAAAGGCCGTTTAACTTATTTTTGTACCGCTAATTAGTTGGTCAAATGAATGACAAAATTGGCTTGAATAAAAATAGCGAAAATAACGCTAAAAGTTGGAAGGCAAAGAAGATTATTTTCACATCAAAATATAGTCTTAAACGCACTGGATTAGACATTTGGGTGGGACCTCCCATGAACTTGCAAACGCGTCTCCCACACGGCCAGTGTCCCGTATGTACCGTTAGCGTTGCACAATTGAAATGCAGCCAAAAATTGGCAGAAGAAAACTGTTTGCAAAAACGAGTGTGGGCTCGGGGTCTTGGTCTGCCGATCTGGCCTCCTGCCAATCGTCTCAAAACGATCAATTGGCAGAGCAGCGACGCGCGCGCGCTCGCTCTCTCAACCCAACAGCCGACCCCCATAAAAAAAAATGTTGCCAACTGTCTGGTCTGGTCTGGGGCCCTGCGTCTACGTCTGCGTCTCAGTCTGCCATCTGACTGACTCGTTTGCACCGCTGATTTACGAGCTCGCCACGGGCCCGTTGTGTAACGTTAACGCATGCGATTCAGAATTTTTAAATGCCAGCAGAGCTCTGACCAGCAGAAGTCAGAGTCAGAGTCAGAGTTGGACTTGGAGAGCGGACCCCTTGCTGTTGCTTTTTTGCCTGTCGCCAAGTCCAAGTCGCGACAGCAGCAGCAGCAGCGACAGCGACAGCAGCGACGGTGGCGGCGACATTTTAATCAAAAAACTCAATCGAGCGCACGCATGCGCCATAAAAACAAAAAACCAAAATCGTAGCTATAAAATCAACAGGCAACAGGCAACAGGCACAGACACAGAAAACTCTTTAACCGTTTTCGCGCTGCCCCACAAGCACACGACAGAAGGGGCCAGTGGAGAGGGGACAAGAGAGAGGAAACAGTGGACAGTGGGCAGGCAGTGATATATAGACCCAAGCGATCCATGCCGGCCGGCATTTAAAGTTCTTGTCTTTGACAAAGTTCATCTAACCTTTCGCCCCTATTGCGAATTTCAAATCGATTTACTGTGAAGCGACGGACATGTGGGTTACTGTGGGGAATTATGCAAAGTGAGCAGCAGGCAAGGAACTTCCTTGCCAGAGAGGGTTTTTGGAAGGAACTTCCTAGGCAGAGAGATCTATTTTCTTTGGTCTCTGAGTGCTTGAAGCTGCTTAGGATCAGCCACCAATTACTTATCAGATAAAGCTGAGAATTTTCGCTTCTGAATCAACTCCGAAAAAGATAAACGACTGACAGACAATCTGTGACCTTGTTTAGCTGCCAACTGACACATTTCCGACTTCTGCAGGCGCATAAATCTGTGGCGACACATTTGTTGTGGGGCAGCTCCACATATGTATGTATAATAGAAGTGTGGATAAATAATTGGTGGCCATTCCAGGGCATGGTTAAGTAGTGTGAGGCCATAAATTCGCATATGTAAATAATTGCTGGCCATTTTTTGGATGCCAGTGCGAAATTAATTAAAGCACAGAGCCAGGGAGCAGCACAGCCACAGAGCACAGCCACAATTGCCAAATAAAAGACTGGAGTCTGCACGGTGGACGGGGCCTTGCACATTGCAAAATTTATGACAATTTAAATGGCACACATTTGGCGGACAATTTGAGGCGATTAGCGCAGAAATTTTCGCGCATTTGGCTTAAGCAGTCGCACCCAAAAAAGCAACCGAAACGGCAGCGGCAGCCACATGTGGCAGCCAGCTTGGACAACGTTTTTCTTTGGGTTTTCGCTTGAAATTTTTCACCGGCGACAAAAAGCCATTGGGAAATTATGAGTCTCTGCGCCTGGGTGCGCCTTTTTGAGGCATGTTGCAAGCGACAATGACAACTTTATGCGATTTGTGTGAGGAAAATGAAATGTTATATTTACACTCTCTTCTCTCTTTGTATTTGCAGAGCCACTGGGGCAGGGGCAGAGTGGAGCCACAGCGACGCGGCAACATGACAAAGTCAAGAAATTAACTCAAATGCAGTGCAATGGAAATGGCAATACAAATCAAAACAACATGACAAGCGATGTGAAAAGCGCAATTAGCAGTGGCAGCAGCAGCAGCAGCAGCAGCAGGAACTTGCAACATCAAACGCTTATCAACGGCAAGGCGACGACGCCGAAGGCAATGGCAGGAGGAGTTGCAAGAGCAGCTGCCAGAACAGCAGAAGGTGAAGGAAGTGCCACAGTTGAAGCAGCAAAAAGTGCAACACAAGGGGCAGCAGGAGCAGCAGTAGACACTGCCACATCGGGCTGCACGTCGGCTATCGCCACTGACGCGACGCGCTACAAATCGGGATTAAGTGATGCGACGGACGTTGATGGCAAGACGATGGCTGCTGCCTCAACCCCAGCCACAGCCACAGCCACATTTGTGCCAAGTGCTGCAGGCGTTTTTAGCACCGGTTGTGCAACCATGCCGCGCACTCGCCAATACGGAAGCAGTGCCACAGCCGCAACAGGAGCAACAACTCCATGCAACACCATGACAGCTGATAAGAAATTCTTAAGCCAGGCGGCGCCGTCGCCCGTTGCTGCCTCGGGCAACACGGGGCATCTGCATCATAAGCTGCAATTTGTCGATAAGGCCGAGTCCAAATTGGCCGCCTTGGACAACCTCGACCTGGCGCACAGTCTCGACCTGATGGATGTCGATGGCGATGATCCGTACGGCGCATTGCAGGAATATCTGGAGCGTGTCAAGGTGAGTGTTGCCCTTTGCTTTGTGGGAAATCAGCTTTATCAGCCGTTCCCATGTTTGTTTAGCGAGAATTTTGTGTGTACGGGGAGGGTGTGTGTGTGCGACATTATTCAATTTCATAAATTTTCACATGATCATAAGCGGCAGTTACACGCACAAACAATTGCCCGCGGCCCCAGCCTAGCGCCTGTCCCATTCCAAGTTCCATTTCCAGTCCGTTCCCCTGCGCCTAGTTTCGCTCTCTCTCTCTCTCTCTCTCGCTGCTGCTTCTCCCCTCCCCTCCTCTGTCTGTCAGCACGGCGTGATTTTGCAAATGATTATTTTGCGTGACAGAAAAATGTGTTAACTCGGGACAGTTGTTGGGGGGCGGGCAGGGCCGTAATATGTAACGCATACGAAGTGTTGCACGCCCGACTCTAGTCACCTCCTCCCTCTTGCGCCTGTCGTTAGAGTTGTCGTCACATAAAATTTTATGTTTCTGTACCGGAAAGCGCAATATTACACATACCACATCAACGATGACGGCAACATCGTCAGCGTCAGTGGCAGCAGCAGCAGCAGCAGCAGCAGCAGCAGCAGCAGCGCCGGCAGCCTTCGTGGCAGCCTCAACGTCAGCGTCAATGGCCTCTGCTTTGCTTTTCTTTTGCCTTTTTTCTACGTTTTTTTTTCTTTCTTCCTCTGTTTTTGTGTCTCTTTTTTTTATAACTGTTTCGCATGAATTTTCCTTGTTCGCTGCTGCTGCTGCTGCTGCTGCGTGTTATTTGGTTTTTGTCAGCGACAGCGACAGCGACAGCGTCCCATCATCCAGGGCGGAAGCGCGGCACGCACGCGCCTTGTTTGTCAGCGTTTATGGGTTATGTTGGGCACACGAAATTTGGTCGAGAAAATAAGTGTGTGCGGCACAAAAGGGAGCAGTGAAAGAGCAGGGGGACGGGGGTGTTTCCTGAGCTCCTTTTTGATAACAAATTTCTGCAGCGGTTTTAGCTTTAGCCCTCAAGAAAGTGTCCAAATTATGAAAACTCTAGTAGTAGAACTAGCACAGATTTTTGCATATTCCCAGAGGATATTTGTGGTATTTTTTGCTCTTTTGCTATTATTTATGAACACCCTTTTGATTGAAGCACGAAAAAAAACGCACAGAAATCGCACAGAAATCGCACGGAAATCGCGCAGCAGTCGCTAGTGCGTTTTTAGCAGCACCAAAATCAGCGCCCAGCGATTAGCTTCGTGTTTTTCTCCACCATTTCCAGTGTGCATCATGAGCCCTTTAGCACCGTGCAGCATTTTATAATCAGTGTCATCAACTCAACGCCCATCGAGTGACCTCAGTCACAGTCCCACCTCCAGTCCCAGTTCCTCCTCCGGCTGCGTTTTGCTTTTGCTTTGCTTTTTCTCTTCTTTTCGCTAGCGTGGGCTGTGGACCTCTTTTTTTGTATACATGTTTTCCCCCCCGCTCTCACACAATACAGCTAATTTTTTGGCTAAATTGAAATTATTAGCCGGCAACTGTGCCTAATGATGACAAAATGTGTCACAGCCGCTGCCCACGCGGCTTTCTTCGGCGGGGTGTGTGGGGCAGTGTGTACACACCTCCTCCTCCTCCTCCCGCTGCTGCTGCTGCTGCTGCTGCTGCTTTGTGCTCACATTTATTATGACAAATAGTGCAGCTCGAAAATTTGCCCGCTAAGACGGGTCTAAGACCGAGGCTTGTCGCTTGTCGCTTGTGTTGTGGCTGCTGGCCTTAGGCTTAATTTGGCCAGTTATGAAATGCGTTCGTGGAGGCGGCTACAGAGCTGCAGAGCTCCAGGTAATCACTGGCTGACCCATTTCGTGGGCCAGCTTTTCCGCGACAGGCGATGGCAACTCGTTTTTGTGGCTTGCAACGCTTCCTGCCTCAATTAGCAATCGGCTGCCTGGCTGCACACATTTTTCCACAATTTGACATGGCCACACTGGCAGAGAGTGTGCGTTATTTTTTGTATCCCGTTTAAGCAGCCATTAATTGGCGCTCGTCAACGTCTGCCAGGTTTGGGGTGGGCTCTGGACTGCGGCTGGTGTTTACGGTTACGGCTGTATAAGCTTAATGCATCAATCAAGCTTTCAACGTTGCATAGAGGAGTGTGTACACACACACACACACACAAACAGACACAGCCTTTTGCCATTCGATAAATCTGATAAATCTGACAAACGGCAGAGGCCAGACCCGAGCCAGAGCCAGAGCCCGAGCCCGTTGTTTGCGTGTGTTCTCGAATGATTTTAATTATAGATTATTGACAAAGTGGCGATGGGAAATTGAGACGTAAGGCCCCAGCACAGGGATTGTCTCGGATGCTTAGGGATGTCAGTGAACCCACGAAATATCTGCCACAGCCAATTATGCGAATGCTGTTAATGAATGTGGGCGACGACTCGAAGACTACGTTGCCTTTTTGCTTTATCTATATAGCTTTATGCAATGACTGTCACTGTTGCCAGAGTGCGACTGGGGGACTGCGCCTGCGCCTGCGACTCCTCGGCAGGCAGGCAGGCAGCAGGCAGGCAGCAGCTGCCTCAGAGAAAGTTGTCTTTGCCCAATTTGCAAATGACGTTTTTTTGTCAACGTCAAATGGCAAGCAGCAACAAAAACAACTGGCAATAAAAGGCAGCGCCTGCCTCTGCACGTTACTATTTTTGTCAACCAGAAGTTGCTCTCCCACCAGAGACAGAGACAGAGACAAAGACAAAGACGGGCAAATCAACAAACAACTGGGGACTGGGACGACAGCTAACTGGAAAACGGCAAGCGCCAAAAGCAGTCAGAAAGCAGTGCAGCTTTTGGGCACAAATCAAATGAAAGTGAAGCGCGGACGACTGCTGCTCCTGCTGCTCCCGTTGCTCCTGTTGCTCCTGGCTCATAATTGCAGACAGCAATTAAGACGCTGTCAAAGGCTGCCAGCTACTCATGCTGCTCGCGTTGAACAATTGTGTGGCAAACCGTTGCATGTTGCAGGTTGTCAGCGGCATTGGGTGCGCTGACAATGCGTTGATATTTTCCGACAAGCAAATCAGCAAACACACAAAAAATAGCAAAAAATTGCGCCAATTTGCTGCTGTGATTGGGGCAGCCTGCAACTCCTTTTGCGGCACTTTCTTTTGCTTTGCAGCCAGTGCTTGGACTTGCACTTGAAGCTGAAATTTGAGCACACAAACTTCCACGCTTGGCACTTTTGCATCAAAGTTTGGGCCAGCTTTGGCAATAGTTTTGGGGCCAATGGAATGCCCAGAAGTGGCAGCAACGGCAGTGCCTTTGAGCTTGAATTTCGGTTACAGCCGAAGGTAAATGCTTCTGTGAGTGAGAGATGGAGTTCTGCTGAAGCTGCTGTCAAACAGCTGCTTAGATCGTAAGCTAACCCAACTCAAAGAGGTAATACCGAAAACCTCTCTCTGCACCCCTTCAGGTACCCCCTCCTTGTACCCTCTGTGAGCAGCCTGCACGTGAGTTAAACCTCTTAAGCGGCGGCTGACCACTCCAAGTGTCATTGCCACTGGGGCAGCGAATCGGACTGCTGCATTCATGCTTCTAACCCAAACATAGAGGGGCGGCCTGCCTCTGCCTCTGCCTCTGGTTTGAAGTGCCATTGAAATTATAATGATCTTCCATATGATTTTGGTCTGATCGCAAGCCCAAAACAAAACTTGAACTCCGCGCATCTGCTTAACATTTGTGCGTTGTAGGGTTTTCTGTGTTATTATTTAACCAATTTGTTGCTGCCTGGCATGACCTTCAATGGTCATTTGTACAAAAACAAAGAGCTGCCAGGGGTCTGGGCTCGGACTCTGGCTGTGGCTCTCTGGTCCCTCTCTGCCCGCAGACTTTGAGGCTCACCAAATATTTGGACATTGTGTTGTCGATTTGTTGGTCAATGTCAATGCCAGCGCAATCACTTGAAGTGGACAAATTGTGGGCCTCGGCTTAAAGCAATCGAGCAGTTTGGGCATTTTTTCTCTGTTTATTTCTGTGATTTGTAAGGTTCAATGCTGCGGCTAATAAGCTCAGAAGTCGCGTGATTGATGTGCGTTTCGGGGATTACACGGCAGACTGGAGTGGAGCTCCCACTGTGTGACCTTTGCAGTCTCACACTCACACTCACACTCACAATTTTCGGTTTTCAGTTCCAGTTTTCAGTTGGCAGTGCCTGGCCCTGGCTCTTGGCTTGTTCTCGATCTGCCTGCATATCGCTGTTGTGGCATCAACTGCGTGCCACGCCCCGGCTGTGGCTGTGGCTGTGTCCGCAGCTGTCTAGAGCCACGGCACAATGCTGATTGCATTTAGCGATAAATTAACCAATGAATACAATTAAAATAGGAATCGCTTGCGGTGTGCCCCAAGGGCAAGGCGGACCTTTCCACAACTCTAGAAAGGGCAGACCCCAAGGGCAATGGCAAAGGCAATGGCAATGGCAGTTTCCCAAGTGTAACCTTCATTCTGTTTCCATTTTTCAATTGCATTTTACTTTATTTTGTGTGTTGTGTGTGTGGCGAAGTTTGTTCTACATTTGTGGCGGCATTCCCCCAAAACTGCAATTTAAATGCGCCAATTGGCAGCCTCCGTGTCCCAGGCCCACGCGGCATCCGTGTCCGTGTCCGTGTCCGAGTCCGAGTCCGGATTAGCATTGGGTGCACGCGTTAATTGTGTCTCGGGGGCATCGGCCAGCCGCAGCGAGCGCTTGAGGCGCTGCTGCCAGAAGGCAGGTCTCACCTGCTGCTGGCGGGGCATGTACGGATTGCTTTGTGGCAACAATTGCTGCACTCCCATTGCCATCGCTCGTTGTCCACTCGCTGACATTGATCTTGTCGCGTGTAATCTATTAGCGGGCTGCAGCAAGCCGCGGGCCAGACGTCGCCAGCGAGCGCCCTCAGCTGCGGCAGTGGGATCCTCCGCTGACATTGATGGCCTGACTGATGGATCGTAGCTATTCATTTTATGCGTTGACATTCCTTGCCAGTCGCTGTCATCTGGCAGCAGTTTTCCCCACAGATCGATGCCAGGCCCCGCTGCCTTGGTCAAGTGCCGCTTGCCGCGATTCGGAAAGAATGGATCGTCGATGTTGTAGAGATCGCGCAGCTGCAGCTTCTTGCCGCGATTCGGGTAGAAGGGATCGTCGAGGTGGAAGATGTTGCGCTGCTTCTTGCCGCGATTCGGAAAGAACAGATCGTCGTACTTGAACAGATCCTTGACCTTGTCGCGCCTGCCGCGATTCGGCACAAAAGTCTCATAGCGATTGAGCAGAGCATTCAGATCGGGCGAGTTGTGTTTGCGTCCACGCGGGGGTATAAAGGGATCGTCCTCCTTGGTCATGTCCTCTGCAAAGAGGCAAGTCTTAGAGTTAGGAGCTGCTCCTGACGCTCCTCCCTTCCACTCACCCAAATGATAGCCATCCAGCAGCTTCTCGCGTCGCACCAGCACAAACTGCGGCTCATCCACAATCAGCGGTGGCTCGAGGTGCCCCGACAGGTTGAGCTTCTTCCACAGGAACATGCCCGGATGGTAGTGCTCGGCGGCACTCTCGCTGCGGTTGCCCTCGGGCCGCTCGTAGGGATACAGCAGCTGCATGGCCCAGTGCAGGAACTTGATCAGATCCTGTTCGCCAGTGAGCAGCATGAAGACCTCATTGCTGCTGGTTTGCTCGTCGTTCTCCTCCTCCTCCTCCTCAGCGTCATCCAGCTCCTCGTTGTAGCTGTCAGAGCTGGATGAATCAGTGTCCTGCATCGAGTTGAGTTGCATGTGGAGCCGGGCCATGGCCTCTTTGTTCCTGTAAACACAAAGGGCAAAGGTTGAGCACTGACTGCAAATGGCTGTGGCTATATCTGGCCGCTGTCTATTTCGAGATGAATGCCTCAGGCCCTGTCCCTCCATCATTCGCTGCACTTTTCTCTTCTTTCTTTCTGTTCAGGCGTGGGCCTGGGTTTCAATTACATGTGGAGACCCCCGACCACAGCTTCGCTGGAGTTTCTTTTCTCTGTGCCACTCGTGACACCAAATTGATGAGCAGCCACGTGGGCTGAGTCTGTGTCTGACCCAGAAACCCATTCACCCTCTCTCCCATGCCGCAGCTGCCACAAGGAATTAGCGCCTAAACTCTGAGTTTATCCGCCGCCTGTCAGCGCTGTCAGCCCAAGCCAACTCAATCAAATGTCCATTTGTGGCAATTCCAACGAAAGTTGCTGTGTAAAATTACAAATTAAGCGAACCAAATGCGAGAGAGATGCGGGCCCAGGGCCCAATTAATCAAACATTTAACAAATCAACCAACAAAAACACACAACAATAATGCAGCAGCAGGAAAAAACTCAGCACAAGAAATGATTAATTCGAATTTAATAGCAGCGCGGCAATCATTTTTAAAGGCAGGAAAATATTACCAGAAATGTACAGAAATTTAACACAGAAATTACAGGGCGCAGCGGCAGAAAGGCGAAAAATATTTGTGCATAAAAACAGGGGGGGAAAAAAAGAAGGCAACATATTTGTGGACAAGAAAAGAAGTAAAAAGAAAAGCAAGTAAAATATTTGTGTGTCAAAAAAAGAAGCACAAGAAAGGCTTGAAGTTGGGTGGCGAAATCTGAGCTGGCTCTGACTCCCGGCATTGTGAGGGCTTTCCACTGAAAGTCACAGAACTCAATCAAATTGAAATTAAATCTGGCAAACTGCTAGAGCACTTTGCAAGGAAACAGACAGAGAGCTTAGAATATAATATTTATATGCTCTCGCAAGCTGTCAAAGGAGTTATTTGCACCTCAATTTTAGCTCTGGCAAAAGTGTTATAAAAGAAGGCATCAAAAACAGAGACAGAGAGGCTCGATCAGAAGCAGCTTAAATGCATTGGAAGTTTACGCTGAAACACTAATGGACAAAGCTGCAGGGAAACAGAGAGACAGAATAGACTATATTTTGGATATATATTCATCTGCAGTCAAAGCATTTATTTGTACTCAAATTAAACTCTGCAAAAGTCTGCCTGGAAACAGTCTCTGTGTGCTTATATTCCCATTCATTTACCATCTTTTGTGCTGCCAAATTGAACTAAAACTTGAGCAAAGTGGAAACATTGCTCACTGCTGGTGGGGCAGCTCCGCTCTGGCTCTGGCTCTGGCTCTGCTCTGGGGAAGCTCCTGTCTCTGGCTCTGGCTCTGGCTCTTCGTTCGCATGAAAAGTGAAACTCGTAATGCAGTTTTCGTTTCGATTTCGATTTCGTTTCATTTTGGTCTTGCGGGGCCATGCATTTGCTGACAGTTGTTATTTTATAAAATAAATCAACATACGAGCAGCAGCAGGAATCTCTCTCTCTCTCTTTCTTTCTGATTTTTTTCACGCCCATTAATTGGTTTTGCGTGTTGCTGGCCGACAGCCAAATTGTCGACGATTTGTTGCTGCTGGCTGCTTACTTTTTGTGCCTTTTTTTGGCCACAAACCTGGCGCCTTTTCAAAAGGGTTCAACTTTAAATCTGAACCTCAGACAGCAGCGCGGCTGATAAATTGGTTTTAGCATGTGAAGCGGAAACTTTCTTTCCTGCGGTGCAACCTTGAAGCCACCCACATCCTGGGGGAGGGACTGGCTGGGCTTACCTGGCTGCCATCATGGCGCGATAATATTCCGGCGGACACTTGGCAGACGGACCCAAGCGACCCTGACAGCGGCTGGCCCAGTATTTGTGGCTGGGCGTGGCACCGCCATACTGGCTGCCCCGCTGCTGTGCGCCTGCAATTTCCTGTGCCCCAACAGACGCGGCGGCAACTAAATCATCTGCCTCGTGCAGTGCTTTTCGATTAAAAGCCGCGACTTGCGGTTGCTGCTGCTGCTGCTGCTGCTGCTCCACATCCAAGTCCACATTGTCGTGGTGCTGCAGCATATCGCGCAGTGCATCGTTGCCGCTGTCAAACAGGACGCGTGCATCCTTTTTCCAGCGCGGTGGCTGCTGCTGCCTCAAGGCCGCCGCCTCCGTGGCCGTGGCGATAAGCGATGGTGGCAAAGATAGGACCACATTGCCTTGGACCTGACTGTGGCTGTGGCCGTGGCCGTGGCCGCTGCAATAAATCGCCAGGCAGACGCTGAGCCAGGCGAGCGTGAGTCTCATGCTGTCTGTCTGTCTGTCTGTCTGTTCCCTGCCCCAGCCTGGGTCCGTCGATCGCTGCTGCTGCTGCCGCTGCTCCAATTGCTGTCTTGGCACTTTTTGTCGGGCACTTTGAAGCGGACTGCGGCGACCGCTGTGCGCGTCTTTGGCTCTTAGAAAAAACTGAAACTGAAAGTTGCTGCCACGCAGTCTTGCTTTTTATAGCCCACAGTTGTGTGGCAGGAGCAGCAGCAGCAGATCGCCTTGGAGCTTTGGGAGTACGCCTGCTGGACCCTGGACACACACATGCGTGGGGCACTGTGGCACTGACCATTGTTTATGCAGCGCATCGTAGCATGAAATTAATAAAAGAAAATTGCATTGCACGAGAGCAGCTCGCATGTCGCACTGGGAAATCTTCAGGCACACTTGTGGGCTGTCCCCAGGGTAGGGCTGAAGTTTGCAGAGTTTTTGCTTCATATTTCTGGCAGCTGTATGCCCTTCAAGTGGGTAAATCTTAGTCCAAAAGTGGCCCATGCTTGGACCATGGAAGATCGTTACTCATCATCATTTATCAGCCTCGAAAAAAACTCTTAAATGAAGTTCATTTGCAGTAGAACAATCTCTCCATGCTCTCTCCACCTGCTAGCGTGTTGAGTGCTTCGTTCTGTTCTCCTTCCGGCTACCAATTTCGCTTGCTTGTCCAGCATTTGTTTGCTCAACCTTTGACCCGCCTGGAGGCTCCACAAATTAGCCAGCGAACTGCTCGCCACAAAGGACAAATGAGGCAACAGCGCTGCCAAAACAGTGCCAGGCGATACAATCAAAGCAGCAACAGCAACAGTGGCAGTGGCAGCAACAGTCTGAGGCGGCGCTTTCTTTCATGCCGCAACAGCAATAGATGTGGCGGGGGCACGCGGACTGCTGCTACCTTTGAGAATTTATTGCCTGCTAATGTTCGATCGCATTTGTCTGTGCCAAAGGGTTGCCAGCAGCAGCAGCAGCCGCAGCAGCAGCAGCAGCAAAGAACGAGCAAAAGCAAAAAGCAAAAGCAAACAATTGTTGAGTAATGAGCGCTGCACGTTATTAATGTCACTCGACTGGGCCTGGGCTCTGGGCTCTGGGCTCTGGCTTTGGCTCTGGGTCTCGGCAGAGTCTTCTGCCGCTGCTTGGGCCACGATTTTTAATTAAGTAATTCGCTGACTTTGTTAGCCCTGTGGGCCCATCTGTCTGATCTGCTTTTGGGCCGACTGTGTGCCCCTCTCTGTGTTCTCTGTGTCCTCTGCCTTTGCTCTCTCTGTTTCAATCTGGCTAACAAATTGCTTCATTTCAATTTATTTGCATTTGTTGCAGCCCTGCGACTGTGCCTCATGTTGCTGCTGC
Organism: Drosophila subobscura; assembly: GCF_008121235.1. Taxonomy (NCBI): domain Eukaryota; kingdom Metazoa; phylum Arthropoda; class Insecta; order Diptera; family Drosophilidae; genus Drosophila; species Drosophila subobscura. The sequence continues at coordinate 20,476,573 of NC_048533.1, read as the reverse complement.
GGCAAGTCGTGTTGTCTGTTGTCTGGGACTGGCTCTGGCTCCGGCTCCGACTCTCTGTGAGTTCGTGGCTGCAGTTTTCTGTTGCCTTGCTGGCTGCGGTCGTGTTCTAATTTATTTGTCTTTGATTGTGCCCATGTCTCGTCTTCGCCGTCTTCTGTGTCGTGTCCTGTGCTTTCTTTTCCCCCTGTCCCTCTCCCTCTCCCTCTCCCTGCCACCATACATCATACGTCTGTGGGGCATCCATTAGTTGGCGCCTTGCGCCTAATCGACTCGACCATGGCCATTGCCATTGATATATGCCCGCAATTAGAGCGCTAATCAAAACTGAATCTCTGCTTTTTCTATTCTAATTTTGCAGCGTGAGATCAATGAGGTCTTTGAGCTGCGCAAGGTACAGCGGCTCGAGCAGCAGCTAAGGGAGCAGCTGGAGGAAGCCGCGGGAGGAGCAGGGGGAGCAGGAGGCATGCCGCTTGATGAATTGTCTCGTTCCACGGAATCAGATAGCGGCTTTGACAGCAGCAGCACAACAGCAACCACAGGGGGAGGAGGCAGAGCAGCCACCAGGCCCGTGACAACTAAACTTCGAGCATTGTCGCCACCGCCCCTTGGTGGCGCCGCTCCACCACCACCACCGCCTGCCGCCCCCTTGGAGGATGTCAACATTTGGGCGTGCAAATTTCTACGGGATCTGGACAGCCTGATGGCCGGCGATAAGCTGCCACCGCATCTGGCCCGGGCACTAGCGGCCACAGGTTCGCCCAGCCAGCAGCCCACAGCCCCGCGGACAGCGCCCATGCTGCTCTCGGCAGCGGCCACAGCGGCCATCCAGAGTCGCTTTGGCAAGGGCTCATCCATCACGGAACAGCAGCAGCAGCAGCAGCAGCAGAACGGACTTGTCTTGAAACCCGAGAAGCATGTAAGTCTAGCAGAGATTTTGCCTCCAATCTCTCGGAAATCACAGAAATTCCACGCGTAATCTGGGGATTGCGACATGCAGCAAGCAGCAAGCAAACAGTGGGGCATATTTGAGATAAAACTCGCTCTAAGCCAAAGGCATTTATGCCCACAACAATGTTGTCAACACACAAAAGAGAATTTTTCGGGGGGGAGGCCCACACGCATGCCGCAAGTGTAGGAATGTTTCGCTCAAGAACTGTGCCACATGCTGCACGCGTGAAATTTATGAGAGCGAAGGGGAGGCTCGCTGCTAGACACTCGTCACTCCATGGCCTGCCACTTGAATCGTTTCAACTTTGAACTTTTGTAGCTGCAGCCCCAGTTTTATGGCCTGCATTTTGGGCTGCCATCGAACGGCAGTTCGATTTGCATCGCCATAAAATGTGCCATAAAATACACTAATTAGTGCAGTGCTCCTTCAATCTATTGAAAGACAATTGTGTAGACTGATTGCAGAGCCATAAAAGAGGGTTTTTTGTTGCGTCAGATAGCCCCAAAATGAACCCGAGCTGCCCCCGCCCATGTGCGGGTCTTTGGCCCGCTCGCTGACCCACTTAGTGCAGTTTGTACCACAAACCATGAGTCTCCAACCAACTTGTTGGCTGTCTCCCTGCATCTCTCTCTCTCTCTCGCTCTCTGCGCGGAGCTTATCAAACCAAATAGATCTAATTAAAACATTCATAAGCCAAAAACTGCTCATAAACGGCACTGTGGCTGCGGTCTGGCTGCTGCCTCTTGGCTGTGGCATATGCTTAGCATAACATTTGCTCTGGCTCTGATTATCTGGTGGAAAACCTCAGCAAAAGCCAGCAGCAGCGGCAGCAGCAGCGAACAAGTCAAATATTAATTTTCGAAACGCGTGCCAAGCCACGACATCAACACCGAAAACTGAGAAGCGACTGCACAAAAAGCCACAACAAAAGCAGACAAAAAAGAGCACTTCAAGAGGAGGAGGAGGAGGTGGAGAAGCAGGGGGCGATGGGGGAGAAGTAGGAGCATAAGTTGGAGATTTTGGAGCTGAATTGTTGCTGTCTTTGGCTGCTGAAGTTTTGGAGTTTCAAATCGATATGCCACCTGGGGAAAAACATTTCTAAATCAAAAATCTGCTCCAGTTTGTCATTTCCATCAATGTGGGGAGACTCCCTCTAGTTTCCACTTCTATGCACATTTTCCTTTGCAGCTTGGAAGCCATTTCATACGGAGGCTGCTGGCTGTGCTCTTGATTCATTGCCAATAATTTGCAAGAGTTCTTTGCATCCCGTGAATTTCCATGCAGCAACAGGAAGCACCAACTGGGGCCTGCATTCTGTGATGGTTTCAAAATGCTTCTTTGCCCTGAGAAAGCGCATTCCCAGCTTGCATTTCTCTTGCCATGGAGCAGCCTGGGAAATAGCTGACACAATTTAGGGCTTCCATGTGGGCGCCTGTGTCTCTGTGTGTCTCTGGTGGCAGCCACTAAAGCTGTCATATTTTGTGGTAATCGCTGCAGGTAAAAGTGCCAATTAAAAGGCTTAAGCCCCGGCCCGACAGCACTAATTATGCCAAAGAATGTGGCTGGCAGCTCCGATACACTCTGCCAGTCAGTCAGCCAGTGAGGCAGTGAGGCAGTGGGACTGCTGGGACAATGATTTATAAGCTGCCAAGAGACAGCATAAATCAAAGACAACATCCCAAACCTTATCGAGGGCACAAGTGCGTGCTTGGGTTTGCCAAAAAACTCCCAAACACACAACTCCCCGGACAAACTGTCAATGAAAGTAAAGCAGCAGCAGCAGCAGCAAAAGAGTTTTTGCTGGCAGTTCAAGGCAGTGAACTGGGTCAATATGCCGCCCTGCGGCCAGATCCGAGCTCCGAGATCCGAGATGTGCAGCAGAACACTTCACTTTGGCCCCAGCTGCAGCAGCTGTCAACGCGGCAGATCGGAGGCAGAGACAGAGCCAGACCCGCTGGACCCAAAACGCCCCAATTTTGTGGCCGTTTTGTGGCCATGTTTATGAGGGTCTCCCTCGCCCTGCCCCCGCCCTGCGTGCGAAAGTGAATCTTGTAAAATGTGTGTGTGGGGGCCAAGCACAGTCAAGGCAATGCGCTTAATGATGATGAACCATGCAGGGGCACAGACAGACAGGAAGATGCAGCACAAAATGCTCTTCACGCAGCTCAACGAGACGAGACGAGACCCAAGACGAGACGAGTCCGAACACTTTTTGACTTAAGTAGAACTTGCAAATCACTTCAAGGCAAGCAAACAAGACAAGGCAGCAGGCGCTGACCATGGGCTGGGCAGGCGTTTAAGTGTTTTGATTTGATAATTATTATCAGCGAGCGCATGCGTGACGGCAGGGCAGGAATAGGGGCCAGGGAGAGGACAGTGTGCAGGCTGCAGCGAGCAGTCCTCAGTGTCCCGAGTTCTGTCTGCAGTCTGCAATGTTCAGTCCGGGGCATGTCCAATCGATTTGGCGATAGTCTCTGTACAACCTGACATCCACACACTCGTACTTATCGGCTGTGTATGACCGAGAGGTACGTGCATCTTTGGGCAGAGGGTAGGGAGTGCTGTGGGGCAGCGACGCGACTCGTTTTCTGGGTCACATATCAATAAAAGTGGAACGCTGAGGCGTTGCCCAGTGCATTTGTCACAGCCCCCAGCCGATCTTTAGCTATGTAAATATATTTCTTGTTGTTTTTTTATGATCAATTAGAAGCATTTACAGCTGCCCCAGCCGAAAGCATTTTGATGTGTCATTTTGTGTTCATTTTATTGCATTTTTCATTAGCTAACCGAGGAAAACATTTCATTTATTTTCCATCAATTCGATACTCGAGCTTCGTTCACATTTTTTATGACACTTAAATAAGTTTCGGATATCGAATTCTACTGTGCCGCTCGCGGCTCATCAAATTGATTTGGATTTTGTAGGTTTTTCCACCATAAAATGCGACAATTTTCAATCACAACAAATGCCGGGGGAAATGGCTGACATATGCTAAGCAGGGCGCAGGGAAATGGGAAATTGGTGGGCCATTTTGTGTGTGATAAAATCGCTAAATTAATAGAGTGAACGATAGACGGAAAGATGGATAGATGTTGGAGCTGCGATAACTGGCCGTAAAATGTACAACTTTTTATGTGTCTAACTGTTGAAATCGATCTTGCCTCTGGGACTGGGACTGGGACTGGGACTCCGATTGAGTCTCAGACTCTGGCGCCCGCCTACCTTTAAATGGCTCGCTCGATGCGTAGCCATGCCCATAAATGACGCTGAGCTGAGCGCCCAATTATTGCGTCTGGCCGGCGAGAGTTGGCGGCTCATTAACACGCAGTTGAGAGCAGCTCAGCTCAGACTTTATTAATAATTCATAGACATGGCAGACTGCTCCATAATGCATTACAAATTGTGTGTCCAGTCCCCAGTGCTGTCCTACTCCCAAAGGACAAAGACCACACAACCAGCACGGAGCGCAGCGACTGCATCCGCATCCTGTGTGCTCGGAATAATTATCTGTATTTGGTCAGGCAGCGACCAGAGCTGTCTTTAAGGTTTCCTTAATGCCAGAATATTGAATTCTCCTTGAAATGCTCTCGATGCAAATGCTTGCCGTAGCATTTTCTTATCGATTCTTTGACTGAAACGTCGACAGGCGACAGGTTCGCTCGCCCTCTGTGCTCGCCTCGTTTCCATCTTGATATACTTTTTTTTCCCCTCCTTTCTGTGCCGCCCCGAGGGAGTTGAGCGCAAAGGCAACCTGCAGCAAGCGGCAACAACCACTTGCAGCAGCCTCAGACACACGCGTAGACAATTTTTCCATCCATAAATCATTTTATATCAATTTCCGCTTGCTGCTGTCACAGCTTTTCTCTCCATTTGTCGCTCTTTTCTCTCCATTTTTCTACTGCATTTTTTGTTGCCTGTCAAAACAAATCGCCAATAGAGCCAACCGACATTTAATTAACATGAAACGCATTTTTAGGCTTGCAAAAATTGAGAAAAAAAGGTGTAAAAACAGGACAGAGATTGGGCAGAGATTTGGTTCAAAGACTGAGCAAAAAAAAGAGTTCCTAGAAGTCTTCTTGTGCTGTTATCAGCGACGGCCTACAAATCATATTAAAGGACAACAATAGGAAGACACTTTTGTGCCTGCGGCCTTTGTGCAGTTCCACAGAAACACAGCAGAAAGAAGACGTTGCTCAACTGCCTCTTGGATTTGCATAAAAATTCGCGGCCAGCCACTTGACAATGTCTAAAAAAAATGCCGCTGATTCTGTTGCCTTTTAAGCATTGTCTCTGTGGGTTGCGGCCACAGGCAGCCACCAGATCTCCAGCCTCTCTCATTATACATTCAAGGTCCTGCCATTGAGCGGCTGGGGGGAGGCAGGGGGCAGCCCTCTCTCTCTCCCTCTCAACTGTCAGCGGCACTCAGTGTCGAGTTTTCTTTATTAAACCCGACTGACTATATTTTAATAAGTTGTCCTCTGTGCTCTGTGTCTCTTCCAGGCCACCATTCCACTGCAATCGTTTAACCTTGATTGCGGACGCAACGAAGCGATGATGTTGCCAGCCACCGCCAGTGCCAGTGCCAGTGGCAGCAGCGCCAAGTCGAATGTTGCCTATATGCGCACCCTATCGGCGCCGAGTGGCCATGGAGGAGCAGGCACAGTCGCGGCTCCAGCCAGTCAGCGCAAGAGCCTCGCTGGCAGCACATTTAATGGCCATGCCATGGAGACAACATCGCCGACGACTCATAAGCTGACAAATTTCCAAAGTGCATTGAAAATCGAGGAGCTGGCAGCGGCGGCAACAGGTGAATCGATGACAGCAGCGACCACCATCGAGGAGGATTTGAAATCTAGGCGACAGCGTCAACTGAGCAGCGGCAGCGACATGGAAACAATGATAGCCCCAGCGACTGCGACTGCGACTCCCTCTCCTTCCTCGATTGTGGCCGCATCTATGCCCATGTCGATGCCAAAACGGGTGGCCATTAATCATGCGACGGCAGCCTCCTCATTGATGAACAGAAATGCCATCAGCCCCACGCCAGCAGCCGCAACAGGAGCTGCAGTTGGTGCTGTGACAGCCAAAGGTACGGCCACGCCCGGCTATCTGGTGGATGTGACCAAAAAAGGATCCACATCAACAATTTGGACATCGGAGGAGTCGATACTCCGCAGCGTTGGCGCCGTCGATGAAGACAACAAGTGAGTATGGAGCCAGCCAGGAAGCTGCGCACAAAATAAAGTCATTTGTGGCTGCCATCAATATTGATTTGTCAAACTGTCTCCAATCCCTTCCTCCCCCCGCTGCAGCTCCACTTCATCATCATCGGCCTGCGAGGAGGCAACAGGTGTGCTCAGTTCCGGCAAGTCGGGCATCTCGCTGGACTCCTCTGGGCTGGACAATGACAACAATGAGAGCGGCATAGGCACAGCCACACCGCCCAAGGACATGTCCCACTGGAAGAGCCACCATCTGCAGCACCACCACCACCACCACCATCATCATCGCAGTGGCCCGGACAACGAGTCGGTGAGCAGCTTGGAGGCGCTGCGCAAGATGAAGTTCCAGAAGAGCGGCTCGGTGGCCTCCTCCGATGATCCCGATCTGCTCGAGGTGCTCAGCCAGTGCGGCAGCGGCGGTGAGGCGGAGGCAGAGGCGGCCAACGAGTCCCAAGACGACATGCTGGATGAGCCGAAGCAAAAGTCCAGCGGCAGCAGCAGCAAGCCGAACGATTACGACGAGTGCCACGACGAGTTCGATCTGGGGCAGCACATCTGCGACTGCGACTGCACGGACGGCGATGCGAGCAGCGCCAGCGGCGGCGGCACTGCCTCCATGGCCGCCACGCCCGTGGTGCTGCGCCGCAAGTACATCGCCCCACCGCCCATTCTCGTGCCCTGCGGCGGCCGTCAGCGCAGTCAGCGGAGTCACTCGCTCGATCACTATCACCAGCAGCTTCATCTGGTGCAGCCGCGCAAGCTGCTGCCGCGCCACGCCAATGCCAGCGGCCACAAGGAGCGCGCTCAGCTCTCCCTAGCACTGCGCCAGGAGCCCTTCCAGTCGCTGCTCTCGCCCACGGCCACCACGCTGACGCAGCTGCATCACTTCGTGGAGCTGCCCTCGCCGAGCAGCGCCTCGCTGCACAGCAATCTGGGTGACTCGGGCGGCATCCCAGAGCTCACCACGAAGTCCAACTCGGCGCCGCTGCTGCTCAAGGAGCGTGAGCTAAGCAGAAGATACGATGACTTTGCTGCTCATCATTTGGTGAGTAAGGGGCAGAGCGAACGAAATCCCAGGCCAATGGCAAGGTGAATTTACTTAGAAGCTGACGCTCTCCGCTGTGGTGAGGCACAAGCACTTATTCACCACGCTCTCTCAGCGCTGCCGAGCACTCACCCAAGCGCTAGAAAGAGATGGCAGTCTTCGCTTGTTGTTGCTTTTTATGCACGCAGAGAGAGGGATGATCCGCGAAACAGATTCTGCTGTGGCGAAGACGTCAGCTTAGACGTAAATTCTGCTTGCGCGAGGGGATTGATGGCTTGTGGGAGTGCAGCGTAAAGACAACAAAGATATTTTCTTGTTCCCTTTTGTGCACGCTGCGTGGCCATGGTCTACCTGTAACTCGTTGATACACCCTCGCATAAACTTGATTGCCCAGACATTAATGCGCATTCTCCCTACCCTCTTCTCTCCTCCCACAGACGCTGCGCTATTCTCGTTCGCAGAGTGATCGCTATTTGGCAGGTGAGTGCGGCCACAGCCAGGCAAGAACTCGTCTTGTTCCCTACCCCTTCCCACAGCTGGGACTAAATGAGTTATTTAAATGGATGCCGAGTAGCCTCATGATCGACCCACAAGGCTGTGAGAGACTTGATGTCTGATTTGATGCGCCGGTGGTCCTGCCAGCCCAATTAGCGGTCTGAGTGGTTTATAATAACAGCGCTGCCAATGGGCAGGGGATGGCATGACTCATATAATTTCTATAATTATGACAGGGTAGGAGAGCCTGATCTATATACAATGTATGATATGAGTGCCATGCCCATGCCCAATCATCGTTTACTTTGGCATCGCATTCATTTCGGCAAACAATTGCAGGCAATCAAGGCCGCCGGCCAACGTTTAAATTACTTTCATGTTCTTTTGGGGGTCAGGCCAGAAGGCAGAAGGAAAATCAACAACAGCAGCCGCTGCCGCCGTCGCTCTTTTAGCGAATATTCCAACACTTCCGTCAACACTTGAATGGGAATTGGCGCACACCGAACACACAGAATGGACCGAAAATGGCTGTCAATCTGTCAATTGTACACACCAAACACTCACACATAGACTCACACTCTGACTCTCACTCTTCGACCCATCCATAGACATACATATCTATCCACATATTGTGCCTGCCATGAGGATGGGCTGGGGCTGGGGCTGGGGCTGATGCTGAGGCTGGCGATGATGATGATGGCACTCTTTGTGCTAAAAATGGCGTATAAATGAACACAACAAAAAATTCAATCACAAAACTGAACGCCAAAGTGGACCCCTCGACTGGACACTGGCTCACTGTCCCAGGGCAGAGCATCATTCAATTTCGCTTTTGCAGCATGACTGCGTCCTCGCTATCGAATTATGCACACACACACACACACAGAGAGAGAGAGAAGCCAGGAGCCAGGAGCACTGTCAGCGACTCATCGGGAGCAGTTCCAATCTACTACGATGACGTCAGAGTGCGGGTGGCGCCACCGCCACATTGGTCATTTCATGAGCATTATCTGAGTGTTTGCTCGCCATTTCCATTTCCATTTCCTCTCGCTTGATGACCGCTCTCCTGACGTCACTAGAGTGACGTCTTGCAGACAGAACGTGCCCAGTGGCAAAGGTCCCTAGTCCTGGACCTTCACTGTATTATCATTATATTTACGCTCGCTTTATGCGTATTTACGAGTATATTTGGCAGAGAAAGCGAGTTGGAGCAGGAGGCTAGAGCGGCGAGGGAGTGTTCATCATCATCATCATTGTTTTGCCATAACGGAAGCAAGACAAACCCAAGTAGCGCTCTGTCTCTTACTCTTCCCATTTGTTGTTTATTTTATTGAAAAGATTAACAAACAGACAGAGGAGTGTATATTATATATCATGATTTATATCTGATATTGCACAAACACAAATGAGCAGCATGCCAGCACGAGTGTCGCTTCTATATGCATGCAAGATGCCTCTAGAGAATCTGGCAACTTAATGCGTCGATGTCGAGCATGTGTCCATGTCGTGTTCCGTCTTCCGCACCAACTCAGACACACACCACACCACACACAGAGACACACCCACCCCTGCTAGACCTCCAGGAGGCTGCTGCTGCTGATTAATGTGAAATAATGTAACCGTGACATGGCAACGATTTTGTGTTCATCATTTTCCTGTTTACCGGAATTAATCACCTCCGAGAAAACTCGACAAAAGTTAAGCGTAAGCCCCGAGAGCAAACCTCTGGCAGCTGTTTTCTGGGCCCCAGCCTGCACTTGTTCGCTTCAAAATTGTTGGCTATTAAATAAATGTGTGCTGGCAGACCAGCTGCATCATCAAACGCTTGCTTTGCCCCACATAAATCATGCCACAAAGCAAAGGCTCAGCCTTGAAACTTATCTCAGAACTGTGCCAAACCCAGAACCCACAACACCCACCACAGCGAGCAACAGGTGCGCTGGTTTGGCCAAGGCACAGGCCTGTAAATGTATGAATTTTAATGAAAACCAAACTAAAAACATAAGCTGACATTTCCTTCCCGCTCTCTCCCTGGGTTGTCCTTTTTTGTTAACATGAAAATGAAATAAACCTCATCAACGTCCGACAACAGGCAGTTCTTCAATTTATTTATTTATTTGTGCTTGTGCGGCACGGACATGTACCCCATCCCGTGCCCTGTCCCTGTGCCTGGGGCTGTCCTCAGGCTTTGGCCCTGGCCAACTAACCACAGAAAATAATAAGCGATTGTGGCGCCGATAGAGCTGTATGGAAAGGAGGCACAGCCACGAGCACAAGCACAAGCACAAGCACAAGCACCTTCCCTGACACTACCCCCAAAAGAATCAGAGAAGAAAAACAGCCATCCATTTGCTGACAACAGAACAGCAAAACATTGCTCATACGCCTCGTGCCACGAAGCAACAGCGTTGCTCGGCTCGTGTGCATTCGGGTTGGCTCGCCATTTTGCCACGAACGCTGGGCGGCGTTGGCAAATTCATTAGTGCTCTTACAGGCGCCGTGCACGGTTGTTGATTCTCGTGGCCGCAACGGGGAAACTCTCTCGGGGAAAACTCTCGCGGGGTGGAGCGCGTCGACGCCAACGACTCAGGCAGTTTGAAAGGGAGAATAATCAAAGTGTGCCCTGTGTGTGCCCTGTGTGTGTCAGTGTACAATGGAATATCTGCCAGCAGTTGCTTCTTCCATGCATCTGGCTTGAGCAAAGCCTTTTAGCAGTAGAACAACTCCAGCGGCTGGCTCTAGGCCCGTAGCCCCTTTGGGATTTTTCAAGTGATTTCAAGTGTGCGAACCCGTCACGACGGCGCTACCCAAGCTGGCCAATATGCAGCGCCGCATGTCCATCACCATACGCGAGTACAAGTTCTTCAGGAGCTTCTCGCAGAAGTTCGAGAATTGGCCCAAGCGCAAGGCCGAGGCATTATGGCGCAAAATGCGCGAACGCAAGATTGCAGGTGAGACCCAAGGGCAGGCCGCTCGCTGCTGCTGCTGCTGCTGCTGGTTGCTTGGAAAATAATGAAAATGTTTTCTTGTGTTTACAATTAGAGAGTAAAATGTGCCTGTCAGCATCTCGGGTGGGATCTGTGGGGTCGAGGAATGCGCGCGCGCCACTTAGGCCGCTGGCCGACCGCCGCTTGCCGCTTGCCGCTTTCTGTTTACTGTTTTTCCGCACCCCATGATGGTGATGCCCTGCCCCCACACTTATCCACCTACAATTAGCTATTTTTGGGCTTAAGAATGCGGAGCATGGCTATTTCCAGCAGCAGCCTGGAGCCCATCAGTCGGCGGTTGGGCTACAAAAATCGAATTATTAATGGGAAAACTTGCGATAATGGGGAATGGCAATGGCAACAAGTGTTCAGCTGGTTGCAGCCTGGCTGTCAGTCAGTCAGTCAGTCAGTCAATCCAAATGCAGTCACTCTCCCATACAGTCACTCCTCCAGCCAGTCCATTCCATCACTCACTGCGCGACAGTCAGTCTGCCGCCACAATGTTATCTACATATATGTACATGGATATGTAAATATGTATATGTATATATGTATGTATGTATGTCTGCCTCCCCCATCATAATCAACATTTTCTTTACACTCAAATGAAATTGCGCGCCAGTCAAGCAAAGCCATTCATTTAAATAAAGAAAATTGTTTCGCATGTAGCAATAAATGGAAAAAAATTATTATACAATTAATACGTAGATATACGTATATTCGGGAATGAGTAAAAAACAAGCAGGAGAGAGGCAAAAAACTCAACAACAAACAAAGTAAATTATAGCCCGGTGGTGGAGGGTACCTGCCTCCACGGTTCGTGCCTCCAAAAATATATGACGGCTTACAATGTACACACATCAGCGGAATGGCCAATTGGAAGCTCATATTTATGGCAGTTCCCAGATACTTCCGAGTTCGGGCAGGCAATTGGGGAATTCGCCAGAGCAGGAAAAACTCTCCACAGACTTTAAAGCGAATTAAAGTCAAGAAAACTTCGTTTGAATTTGATTACAAAAGTGTAGCAGCTTCAATTGAATTTTTGCCATTTCATTTGGGTAAATAATTGGGTAATCCAATGCCATAAATTCTATGGCAAAGCCAAGGTTGCTCCACCCTCAATTCTGTGAAAATGTCCACACGATACTGTCAGAAAAAATGTGAGAAAATCACAGAATTAAATTCAAAGTTTTAATTGCTAGCATCTCCAGAGAAAACCTTTCACAGAGGCACACAGATCTCTGGTCAAATGAGTGCTGCAGTCAGCTGCAATGCCCTGTCTGATATTCCAGGAAATGCCATCAAGCTACTGGGACTTTTGTTGGCATATTTTTGTACAGCTTTGATGACTTTTACTTTGGATTTCACACATGCATTCCCCCTTTGCTAACCTCTGACATTCGCATCCTTTTGAGGGCTTCCCTCCATCGCGTTTCCACGGAATGCAGAGCCAGCCACCTGTTAGCATTCAAGAGATTATCATTTGCATTGTTTCTGCTTGCTTTTTGCTACTTAAATTCCCATACATTTTCCTTTTGTGTATACATTTTCCACAGCCTCACGGGTGGGGCTCTTTTTTGCCTGTTTTTTATGCTTAATTGTTTTGTTTTTTCTGCTCAAATTATATTTTGCTGTGCGCTCAGCAGGAAATATTCTCTGACATTAAAATCGCATTAAAAGCTCAATGATCTGTTGTGTTTGGTTGAAATATTTTGAGGATTACGAGCAAAAGAGCTCACGGGGCGGTTGCTGGTTACACAGTAGTTATGTTCAAGAGTTTACATGTGCCGCCTGAAGGCAGGCAGCCCAGCCCAGCCCAGCCCATTTGCTCAGGAGTTCACAGCAAATTAAGCTGACGTCCTGCCACTTGTTGCAGCCAAGTCTTGGCACTGGCGCTCCCCGTTTGCGACTGAAGGCTGGGGCGCCCCACATTTATGGACCAGTAAAATGTATTTATAACTTGATCCTTTGCCAGGCTGGGGGACAGGCAGGCAACTGCTTTGTGTGCTCAGTGAGAAGGAAAAGGTTGCCACATGTCGGAGGGTTGCCATTGCTATTTATACTCTCTCTCTGTGGGGGCAACTCTCTTCCGAAAAGGAAACACAAATTACAAGTTCAAGTATAGAAAATTGGTGCACTTTTCGCTCGGTTCTAATTCTATTTGTGGTTTCCGTGTGCCATTTATAATTAATACTCAGCTCTGGCACACACAGCACAGCATTTTCTTTGATGGCTTACCAAGGCAACGAGCCTGTCACCTGCTGAATAAAATTTATGTTTCGACTGACATTTAAATGCAGCTGCAGGGGGGCAGGGGCACATGCAATGCAAGGCAGGAGCAGCGACAGTCCAACAATTAATTAATGGCAAGACACCTACGACAATTGAAGGCAAAAACAAAAGCAAAAGCTGCCAGCAACGAGCTCTGCATATTATTGAATTATTTATCTAAATGCTGCGGCACTCGTGTGGGGTTCAAACATATTTCACGCCATTCATTTCGAGCATTTACGAGCATTGTTCCCCCTGGGCGGCAACGTTTAGCGGCTGAAAAATGAACGCAAAATTGCTGAATAATGTGGAGAGCCTGCGGGCAAGTGCAATTACCTCACAATTAGTGTCCAGCACGAAGGAAAATTCAATTTAGCATATAGAAAGGTCAAAGCTTTTACAGCACGGCACACAATTTGGTCGCTTAATCGCATTGAAGCAGGTTAAAGTTTTTTGGCTACAAATTAAATTTGCACCAACAGATAGGCAGCTCTGAGTGTGTGTGTGCCACAGAGATGAATGCAATGGATGCCATCAGGCACATAGAATCGTGCCACAGTTCGCTCCATCGGTTGCCACCCAAAGGCAACCCAGAGCCCACCCCCCTGCGTCCCCTTGCAAGCCATAATCAAGTCTGTATCTGTGTATGCTCCGTGTAGCTGCTGTATCTGTGTGTGCCATCTACATATATTGTCACTGGGTGCATTTTTCTGGAGCACAAGACAAAGCGTGTCACCAACATTCAACCCACAGTCCTCCACTTGGCAGGAGGACTCGCACTCGCACTCGTACACACTCGCAGCTGAAGTCAACGACAATTGTGTTGGGGAACTCTCTCTGGCAGCCTCTCACCCCCCTGCCTGCCACAGCCCTGGTTGCTGGCAAATCAATGCAAATTTTAATTGAAATCTTTAGCTTATTTAATTGAGGCTCAAACTGAAAGTGCTTTATGATAGGGGAATAGATTAAAGAGCTTTGCGGAATTAGAGGAGCAAATGCCAAAGAAATATTTATGAGGAAAATGGGGAGGAATTTAGAGAGAATTTTTAAAGAATTTCCTAGAGAATTTTGTGCAGAGAGTGACTGAAAATTGAAACTTTAAGCGCTCAAAATGGTTTCAAAGTAGTTGAAATAAATATTTTGCAGCTGGCAGTTGCTAAACCGCTGCTTTAGTAATTATAATAAAAATAGTTCCTTCGTTTTAGAGTGCAAAATAAATATTTATCCCCAGCCTTAGCCTTAAAGCCTTCAATTAGCATTTGTTGCATTTTTCGCATTTTTCTGCTCAATTTAGAACCTCAATTTACGCTTTTTTAAGCGCCCAAGACTCGTAAACTTTTGTGGCAGGGCAGTTTAAATATAATTTTAATTAGCCTTAAGGTCAGCTCGGGCCGAGGCCCGAGTTTACCGTGTAAACTTTGGATCAGCATCGGGCCAGGCAGCGTCTCATGTTACGCACGCCCCCTGAATGCATGAAGGACTCCAATAGCTGTGTGTGTGTTCACGTGTCCTGCCCCTACCTCCGTGTCCTGCGCTCCCTCAGAATAATTATTATCCTGTGAGCGCAGGTAGAGTTCATGAAATTTACGCGTCGCTTGTTTTTGGAAATGTTTTAACAGTGCTCTGGCCTGATGGCCCTTTCTCTCGAGTGCCACCAGTCAGGGGTGTAGCCGTACAGGACAATAAGGACACTTTGGGGGCGTTTGTTGTTGGGCTGCTGGTGCGTTTGAACATGTGCAAATATTGAACCGCTCACGCAGTAAGCTGAGAGGAGTGCGGACACCCCGCACACACCCACGAGCATTGTGGCTGTGCGCGCTTTAAATTGATTTTCAATGTGTCAGAGATGGCAGCCTGTACACTCAACCCTTTTTGCTCCTCTATCCTACAATATTTAGCTATTTTTAGTATTTAGATGGCAGTAATAATTGTGTTTACAGCGGGTTCTAATTGAAAGTCTGGCCAAAAGACAGGCCAAGATCCGCTTCTGGCGGACGCAGGTCAAGCGTCCGGTGTGGAGTGTCTCTGTCTTTCTGTTTGTTGTTGTCAGCTGTCAGAATGCCAGCATAAATCGATGCCACAAGGGTTGCCCTGCCGCTGGGGTTATAAATAAATGCACAGGCAAAAGCCGGAGAAGGAAACGCGCCTCTGGACAGGACAGGTGCCATGGCCCCGGCCCCGGCCCATGCAGGTATCCGCCTCAGTGGATGGCCTGTGCCATTCCGTTCCCTTCCTGGCGTTGTCGAGCAAGTTAATCGCTTGCAAAATTCAATAATAATTCACCGTAAGCTTCAGTCAGAGTCCCTACACCAGTACCAGTACCAGTCCCTGCCCCAGCCTCAACCCCCATCATCTCCACACAATTCCCTGCTGACAGTAAGCAGCCGGAAACTGTTTCATGTTGTCGCTCACTGGAGCTTGATTAAAAATCGATAGCTGCTGCTCTGCGCCTGCACAGATTAGCATTTAAAATAGCTGAAAAAGGAGGCTAAGACCGAGACCGTAGCTGATGCCACAAGTTGCTCGGCAATCCCCTGGCTAGACAATCGCTGGCATCGCTGCCCTTTGTTTATGCCACGAAATTCGAATTTGAATTCATTTCAAGCAAAAACAATCCGTTGACAGTCTTTGACTGGCTGGGTTTCCCTTTTGCCGCTTATTGAGCATGAAAAAGATGCCAGAACAAATTTCTATTTTGGTTATTTCAAACGTAAGTTACCCTGGCTAAGGCTGTGGCTTTCATGGAGCACTTCTCTTCCTCTTTACTTAGGGTATTTCTCGGCGCTGACTTACATTTATTTTCGCTGCGGTTCACTGAGTTTTTTGCCATCTTCTTTGTCTGTCTAAACACAAATTAGGCCGTTATGAAACATAAATAAGCGTCTTAATCTTGGCTGGAAATCCTCTGCACGAGCATACAGTCATAACCATACATATAAGCACACCCCCCATTGTTATGTCCGACACATGCCACGCCACTCAATCATTTCACTCTCAAGCATTTTGCCAAAAAAAAAAGATTCTCCGAAACTTTTACTTTCATGTCAAGAGAGGTTTTTTTTGGGCTTAATTTTTGTTTGTATTTTTTGTTGTTTTTGTTGTTGTTTAAAGACAAAAGCGCGGGACTGAGCGCTGACTACATAATTTTTAAATGTTAACATCATTTGGACGGGTTGCAACATAATCCATCAACCGCCGACCATGAAGTGCCCCAGCCCCAGCTCGAGTCCGAGACCCAGTCCGAGCCTGTGGCTGTGGCTGTCTCCTGTTCCGCGTACTGGAGTTTAATTAGTTTTGGAGCCGGCAGTTTTGCCCGGTTCAGAAAAGGATTCGCTGGGGGGAAATTGAATTACAATTCATTTCGTTTGCCTTCACTGATGGAAACTGATTCGATTTTCTCTCTCGCTCTATCTTTTTTGCAGAAATCGAAGCCGTGGAGGCCTGCAAATGGCTGCGTGCTGCAGGTTTTCCGCAATATGCGCAGATGTATGAAGGTGAGTAACCCACAAAACCCACAAAACCCTATCCCCAGCCCTAGCTCTACTTTTTGTATGCCATTTCTGTTACGCACTTCCGCCTCTGCGGGCTGTCGTGTCAATATGGAGGCGTGGCATGGCATGGCTGGTAATTGCTGGTCCCGTCAGCAGCAGTGACGCAGCAGCAGCAGTCCCAGCAGACCGTATCCGCAGCACTTGACCAACATGCCAAGCATTTAGCTTTATATGCTTAGCGGGCTCCCCAAGTGGCGTTTTATTAATTTTATTACACGAACTTTCACTTTCGCTTGGGCGCGAAACAAAGAGCGCAAAAGAGAGTCCTCCCCCCTGCCCCCTGCCCCACACCCCACTCTGGTCAGACATTTATGACGCAGCAACATTGCAGAACAATTTAAGTGCCAGAGAGTCCCCGTCTAAAGATTTCAACACCAGTTGGCTCCCCTGTACATGATAGCCGAAAAAACTGAATTTGATATCCCAAACACGCCGCCGCGACAAACAATTAGGCGGCTGAAAACGGATCAGCGCTCAATCCTTTCAAGCGAAAACGAAAGCCAAGGCAACACGCCCACCTCCTGGGGCCAGATCGTGGCAATCTCAAGAATTTTAACCCAAAACAAAAACACAAAACAATGCGGCAAAAAACGCTCCACTCGTGAGGCATCTCCGGCGCAGATAAAATATAATAAAAGGCTAAAGGACACGCAGGCCCAAGAATTTATGAGGACCACCTTCAAATACAACAAAAAAAAGAAGACCCAAAAAAAAGACCAACCGAAAATTAAAATGCTTTCGGTAAAGGGCAAAGGCCTCTCCTTAGCCAACAGCCAAAATGTTAGTAGCAGTTCAATGAACCAACCGAAAGCTGCATATTTATTTGATTTCCTTAATCGAGCCGAAGACCCTTCTCTTGAGCATTTGTCGCAACGCATTTAACGCCTGAAGGCCACTCAGATGGATGAGCGGACCAGCAGCAGCGGCAGCAGTGCCGCAGTGCCGCAGCTCTGAGCAAATTCAAACAAATAAAACCCAAAAAGAACGAACACTTCTTAGGCACAGTCCATGCCAAAAGTTCTCCGACTCTTATTTGAATTATGAGCCAGCGCAAACAGCACCGAAAAAAGAATAAGGCAAACAAAAAGTGAATCTGAAATGGAGAGCCTGCAATTTGGGCATGTGGCCCCGGCCCTCGGGGGCTGCTGCTGTCTCCGACCTTGAAATATGCGAAATTGTATTGCATAAATTCTTGGCCTGCAAGGAATCCAAAACCAAATCCAAAATCCACACAACTGGCGGCATAATTTGAGCGCACATTTAAACTGGAGCCAGGCCCAGGCCCAGGCCCAACCCATGCTCAAGCTCTGGTTCTGGCTCTTCCCCAATGTTAAGTCCAATCCCATCTGCATCTGCCTGCCCATCCTTATGGCGGTGGGGGGACAGCATGATAAATGCGTATTTTAATGAGTTTCGTGTAAACAAGGCAGCGGCGCATGCGCAGCACATTTTGCTGCTCAAACTTCCCGGCTGGCAGTCGCAGGATTTCGGTGGATTCTTTTCCTGATTTTGGGCTGGGCTTGGGCTTTGGGTTTGGGTACAAGTTTGCTCTGCAAATTAAAATGCCGTAGGTGTTTAAGTCGCTGGCACTGTCCCTGCATTGCTCTGTCATTTGCAGTCACCTCATGGCTGTGGCTGTGGCCTGGCTCTGGTCTCTGCTGAAAGGAGGTGTACCATCCGTAAGCGACTGTTAATTTGCTTCAAGTTTTTGCTGGTTTTGTTTGTCTTTTGTTCATTCCGTACGCACATTATTCACCGAAAGTGGCAGACTTCATTTGAGGGTGTGACCTGCCCAGGATCCTGTATGGGAGTGCCCAAGAGGGCATTGGATGGTGCCCTCCAAAAACACTTTAGATCGCATTTCGGTTCACTTTTAGTTACAGAATTGTATGAACCAGAAATCTGCATAATTCGGTGAACTAATTTGTGGCCATCTCATTAAGTTCCCTGCCACATTTTGCTGCCCAATTTAGTTTTCAGGCTAATTGCCTTCTATATTTTCCAGCCCCATAAATTCTACGTAATTACATATCGAAATTTGTGCACTGCAATCTGCGTCATTGGCGGGGAGAGAGTGAACCAAAAAAATAAAGATTAATCATATAATTGGCCTAATAAACGGAACACCCAGCGCTGCCCGCTCCGCTCCCCCATGTAAATTGTTGTAAAAAGTGTGTGAAAAATCCATTCAATTTCCAAATAATTTCTCGCTGACGTCAAGCCCAGTGCAATCTTAAGGTGTTGCCCCCGCGGGGGGGTGGTGTTAACCCATTAGGTGGCACACTCCCAGAATTGGGTCTCCAATGATTGCAATTGTGTTTATTTCCCCTGGCATCAAAGCGGGCGGCAGCGCATTCAATTGGAAACTAAACAGGCAGCACTTAGAGCAGAGGAAAGGGCAGCATTGTGGCATGGATTGGTACTTAAATGTTCTTATTAATACCCTGGGCAGGCAGGGCCAAGAGCGCCGCTGGGCGTTGGCATAAACAAAAACTAAATATAAAGCGCCTCCCTTGGTGGAGCAGGGAGGAGGCGAGAGTCGTACTCTGAGCTGAAAGTTCAACAAACCATGAATGGCTTTTTACCAAGAAGAACAAAAATATTGTTGTAATGCCAGCAAATATTTGTACAAACAATGCAGCGGCAGTTGATCAGCCTCAGCTTTTCCAGGCTGTGCATCCTACGGCTGGCTGTGGCTCCGTATCGGCATCTGTATCGCTGTGTATCTGTGTGACGCGTCGCGACATGTGCACACGTCTGGGCTGTATCTCGTCGCCTTGGAACTTGATTTCCTACGTGCGAATTGGCCACGCAAATATGTGGAAAAACGCTGTGTGAAAATTGCTGCTGCTGCTGCTGCTGCTGCTGCTGCTGGTGCTGCCGCGTACCTCATACCCGGTTTTAATGACCAAACCATGGCAGCTGCTGGCGCCATGGGCGTTCGACTTTTCTGGTTTTTCTTCAATTAGAATTTCACGCATCGTCGTGCCGTGCGGTCGCAAGCAGCGAGAACCACGGACCGCAGCTAAATCAATAATCAATTGTCGTTGTCCTTTTGCAGTTCATCAGTTTCCGCTTGACTTGAATAATGTAGCCAAAGATCACACCAATCTGGAGAACGATCAGCTGCAGTCGCTGTACCGGCGGCTCTGTGTCCTCAATCGCTGTGCCACCATGCGGCTGGACCAGTCGCACAAGCCGCAAACACCGCAGGTGAGTCCCCATCCTGAGTGTCCTCGATGCCAGAGATTAACCTGAACCCCTCCTCTCCCAGCCCAAGGAGGAATCGGATGATGAGAACTTTGCTCTAAGCGAAAACTGGACATTCCAACCGCACATTCGCCGCTGGTCGCGCATCGGGGAGATGGGCCTGGAGCTGCCGCCGCCGGGTTCGCTGAATCTGGAGAAGACCGAGAGCTCCTCGAAGGAGTCCAGCCCGGACCGCTTCGAGGACGATGGCTACGATTTGGGCGGTGCTGGCATTACCCTCATGATCCCAGGCTGCAGCAAGACCTCCACGGGCACCACCGACGGCTCCTCGCTGGGCGATGGCTCCGATTCGGCTGGACGACTGCGACGCAGTGGCAGTGAACGCATCAAGGACGGTGCCAAGGCCTTCCTGCGGCGCGTCGAGTCCATCAAGTCGCGACGCCGCAAGCGACAGAATCGCGAGAACGTGGTCATCAGTGGGCCCCAGGTGCTGGACTTGTCGCAGCTGGGACAGCGGAGCAGCCTCCGCAAACCGGATGCCGTCTACTCCACCCCGCCCTCCCCCTCCGCGCTGAGTCCCCTGCACACATTCCCCAAGGCGCCGTTCTTCGGCAACGAGCTGAAGGTGCCCAGCCACAGTGAGAATTTCCTCAGCCCGAACCGCGCCAGTCCAAAGCGCACCCCGACCACACCCCGCTCGATGCGCACCAGTCCGCTGCACTTCTTCTCGAACCCGATGACGCAGCTGAAGGAGGGCAAGTCGGACGACTCCTCGTCGTACTACAGCGACAGCCAGGAGTCGTCCACGGGGGGCAAGCTGTCGCTGCGCAAACCCTCCAAGGCGCGACGCTTCCTGCAGCGCTCGGGTAAGGTGGACGACATCGGGGCCCACTCGGACTCCGAGTGCCACCAGGGACGCAAGCTGCTCATCAAGGATGCCAACTCCAACACGACGGAGGTGAAGATCAAGAAGCTGACACGCGGAGGGTCGCTGAACCTAGGCAAAGATGTCAAGAAGCGGGATGGCTTCCGCACTTCCTCGTTTCGCTCGCGCAGCACCACCCGCAAGGATCCCAAGAACGACGAGGAGCAGGGCGGCGGCGGTGGAGCCAGCAACGGTGGCGGATCGGGCTCGAAGCGACAGCCTGTGGTGCGCTGGCACAGCTTCCAGATGGAGGAGCGCCCCAACATGATCTTCCGCAAGTGCTTCTCGAAGAAGATCGAGCCGGTGCAGGAGGATGCAGGCATTCCATTTGCCGCCATGTCGGCGGGCCAACTCCAAATCATTCGCAAACTGGCGCTGGTCACGCTCACCGGCCACATGGAGCGCTACTGTCCCACCCATCGTTCCGGCTGGAACTGGGAGCTGCCCAAGTTCATCAAGAAGATCAAGATGCCGGACTACAAGGACAAGAAGGTGTTTGGCGTGCCGCTGCTCCTCGTGCTGCAACGCAGCGGCCAAACGCTGCCCATGGCCGTGCGCGCCGCCTTCCGCTGGCTGCAGCTAAACGCGCTCGATCAGGTCGGGCTCTTCCGCAAGAGCGGCGGCAAGTCGCGGATCATCAAGCTGCGCGAACAGATCGAAGTGAGTGACTCCACGGCGGAGTGCATGGAAGTGTTTGATCTGCAGCAGGCCTACGATGTGGCGGACATGCTGAAGCAGTACTTCCGCGAGCTGCCCGAATCTCTGCTAACCACCAAGATGTCCGAGACATTTGTGGCCATCTTTCAGCGTAAGTATACAGCCTCCATCCATGCTTAACAGTTGCTGATAATGATTGTGCCTTGCAGATCTGCCCGCGGAGGTGCGCCTGGATGCGGTTCAATGTGCCGTGCTCCTGCTGCCGGATGAGAATCGGGAGATCCTCTACGTGCTGCTCGAATTCCTCACCATTGTCGCGGGCAACTCGCAGCAGAACCAAATGACCAGCAACAACCTGGGCGTGTGTCTGGCCCAGTCCATCTTCCACTCGTCCATTTCCACGGGCTCCGCCTCGGTCTCGGCCTCGCCACGCCGCAAGGGCAAGGGCACCGGCATGCCGGACATGAAGGAGCTGGCCGAGGCGAAGGCCTCGCACGAGTGTCTTTCCTTTATGATCGAGCACTACAAGCAGATCTACACGGCCGGCAAGGAGAAGCTGAGCAAGTGCAACTTTAGCTACATGGAGGAGTCGAAGCCGGTGCCACTGGAGGCCCTGGGCGAGGGCATGCAGTTCCACAATTGGCGGGGTTATCTCTACGAGTGCACCAGCGCCACCATCAAGGAGGGCAGAGAAAAGTAAGTGGAACTCTGATACATTTTCTGCTGCAACTGATTCTTAATGTAACCTCCCAGAACCCGCGGCTGGTTCAGCATCAATTCCCTCAACGACAGCAGCGTGGACATTGCCTACAAAAAAGTGGGCGATGGTCATCCGCTGCGTCTGTGGCGTTGCTCCACGGAGATTGAGGGACCACCAAGGGCGGTCCTCGAGTACGTGATCAAACAGCGCGCCTCCTGGGACATCAACTTGCTGCAGTGTCAGACGGTCAAGAAGCTGGACGATCGCACAGAGATCTATCAATATGCGCTGGATGGACAGCTCACCACGGACTTTTGTGTCTTGCGGTGAGTCAAAGAATCTTCTGTAAATGCCACAAAACTAACAAATTTCTATGTTGCAGCTCCTGGCAAACGGATCTGCCGCGTGGCGCCTGTGTCATTGTGGAGACATCCATAGACAATGCCAAAGCCAAGCCTCTTTATGGAGCGGTGCGCGGCGTTGTGCTGGCCTCACGCTATCTCATCGAGCCCTGTGGCAGTGGCAGATCGAGGGTCATGCATCTGGCCAGAGTGGATGTCAAGTAGGTGTTCGGGCAACCCCTTTTTACCCACAAGAAGTGCTCTAATCTTTGCCTACTTTCAGGGGCAAAACACCGGAATGGTACAACAAGAATTATGGACACATTTGCTCCCACTACTTATCCCGCATCAGGCTGGCCTTCAAGCACGTTGCCGATGGACCCGAGAGCAAGGTCTAAGTTGGAAATATAAACACAAACAAAATATAGTTACAGATATGCCGAATTTACTGGCGGTTATTCGTCGCAAAATTGACGCATTTATTACAAGAAAGGAAAAGAAACAAAAAGTGAATAGTTAGCCCCCAAGTTCCCCCAGTTCGAACAACCCAACGATTACGCAATTATCCATAAACCCAACGGACCATAAAGAGCTTAAAAAGAGAGAGGAGCAAAGAAAGGGAAAGAAAGAGAGAGAATATATTCTTGTAAATAGTTTAGTTTTATAAATATCAAAGAGCAGAAACAACAAAAGGTTTTCTTCAATATCTTTTTTCGGTTTACATTTAGTTTAGTGTATTATATTTATACGTGGTCCTAATTTATATATTATCTATGCATACCCTAGCTGTACGACACTTGAAATCTAACATCCAAAATACTCAATACACAAATATCACAAAATATATCTGTAATGATTTCTGCCCAACCCACAACCCCCCACCCCCAAACACACCCAGAAATGTCTTTTAATGTTAATTAGTTTTTAGTCTCGGCAAATACGTATGTCTAACATTGCAATTATCCCCTAGAAGAACGTGAATTATTTGTGCATGAAATGGTTCGAGAAAATCTAAAAAGAAAATACAGCAAAAAGGCGACAATTGTGCAAAGAAAAACCCTGCAAATTGTGTAAAGAAAGAAAGAAAAAGCAACCTTCAAATGTGTAAAGCAAATTCAACTAGTCAAATTTTATAAATTTAAGCTAAACTAAACTACTAACTAACTGTAGCCCACACCTACACCCAAAAATACACTCACATCAAGCAAGAGTTCAATTGCCACTCAATAGTTTTTGTCCTGCGTTGATTTGGTATGGTAAATACTAATATGATTGATTGATTGATTGAGTAACTATTATGTAAATGTGTCTGTTAAGCGAATAAATTACATGTCTACACTATTCGCATTATTATCCTTATCAGTAGTAGTCTTACGGAGAAAGCATTATATGATAACTCAAATATATAAAGTATAAAAGCATAGAGGAAACCGCAATAAAAACGTACATAAATGCTATGCAAAATGCGCAAAAATATAAAGGAAAAGTGGATTTTTATTTAATTTGAAATGGTTCTAAAGAGTGCAAAGTGATGGCTCGAAGTTTGTATCAGTCTCGTCTCTGCAACGGACAGACACTTCTGTTAAACTTCAGTCTGTTAAACGATCGAAAAGTTGTTTCTGAGCGCTGATTCCGTAGTCAAGCAACAAAGCATTACAGCACAGCTCATGTCCATTTATTTTATATGGCTATACAAATGTTTCATGTATTTTTTTAACACCTAAAAGTAAATTTATGTAATTTTTGCGAATGGTTGTTGCTCTTTAAATATCGCGCCCAAAGCTTAACATAGCGCTAACAGGCACATTTAACATTAACTTTTGCCTTAACATAATATCTGACAAGAGCTGCTCCCCATGACATGAACACTGCATTTCACTAACGACATGTAGATGGCGCCACTGAAGTTCGGACTGACATGGCCCCACAGATGCCGCCAGTACACACCTGTCAGCATTTCGATTTGCATCCATGAATAAAAAACGAATTACAGAGCAAACTTTTAAATGCACTTTTAATGCATATCAATAAAAGTGTAATGTATTTTCAATTATGCTGCAATTAGCTAAGAAAAAACCCGTTTCCCCATTGAAAGGCATTAGCCAATGCAATTCCGAAAATCCGATAAACCTTGTTTTTTTGCACACTAATTGAGTGCCGCCCAAGCCATTCGATACTACAAGCTAATAAGCTGCCCAGCAAAACGAAAAGCCGGGAAAGCCCACCTCACGAACCAAACACATGTCGAGCACAAGCGGCAGCTAATTGTGCAGCCCCCGAGCCCGAGCAGCAGCCCTCAAAGAGTGACCCCGAAAAAAAAACACACACTCTACCCTACACTACACTACACACACTGCCCGAGCGGACACACAGGCGACAAACATTAAAAGTCCATTAAAAAATGATGTTGGGCATGGGCATGGGCAGGGCGTGTGTGTTGGTTGTGTGTGTGTGTGTGTGGGGCTCCTGTGCACTGCTCGGGTGTCCAGAGACCTGGGCGAAGGCAATTTTGTTGGCAAGCGACCTTAGCGGCCCAGTTGGCTCTATATTTAGAGTGCAAGAAATGGCAGCAGCAGCAGTCGTTGGGGCGCGGCGAGGCATAATTGTAATTGCAAATTGCAATGTTGCCCACATGCAACAGACAGCGGCAGAGGTAGAGCGGGAGCCAAAGCTACAGCCAAAGCAACATCCAGTCCAATGCAATGCAGTGCAAATGTCCAACGTATTGATTGCATTAATTAATTAATTTGTGACTTAATTTCATGGGCTTGCGGCAATCGGCGGCGGCGAACACACACACGGCACGGCACGGCACGGCAAGGCATGGGACGGCACGCACCGCTGCCAAAATGTATTAATATTGTAGCCAGAAAGAGAGTCGCGACACGTGTGTGTGTTTGCCTTGTTATTAATTGAAATTTAATGGCACACAAAGTATTTTTATTTATTTATTCGACTGCAATTGCATTTATGCGCACTTCCGTCGCCCCACCAGCAGCAGCACCAGCCCACACCCACGACAAATGCCACATGCACGCACAGAGCCCAAGCCCAACTCCACCGACCCCCTTTGCACAGACACAAACAGACATGTCTGCACATGCACAACGGCCACGACGATCGATGTCGCTGTCGACTCGACGGCATGGTATTTAACATCAAAAGCCCAGTCCCAGTCCCAGCCCACCGTGCCCATGCCCTCGCGGCTATATCCAACGAGCTTGTAATTGATTTCACTTAAAAATTAAATAATGCATGCGGTTTTTACTGTAAAATGGATTTTCCAAATGTTTGCTGCTGCTGCTGCTCCGCTCCATCTTTTCCGCACGTTTCCACTTTGCAGAGCGACCCGCTCCGCTCTCACTCTCACTCGGTTCGTGTTAAATTAAATATGAAAATAAATATCAACATAATTGAAATGGCAACGAGTGCAGCCAGCAAGACCCAGACCCAGTCCCCGGCACCGACCCAGACCCCGGACCCAACTGTGCAGCTGGGCGACGTAATTGATGAAATTATTTAAGAATTATTTCACAAATGCGGCATGACAATTATGCGGGACTATAGCCCAGATCATGAACTGAAAACACTTGGAGAAAGGGGGGAGAATATCAATTGAAAGACTAAGGGTGGATGGGGAATTGTTTTAGCCTTTGGTTTGCAGAGGTTTTATTCAGCGATTTGGAAGTAGATAAAAGATTACAAAAGTTCTAGTTCTAGTCCAACCCTTTTCCCATAAATAAAACCTTTCTTCTCACAATTTTCTTGCAATGCATAGTGCGGCATTAATACAAGCAAATAATAAAGCAAAAATTGAATTTAAACGCAGCCTGTAATTAATTATCTGCAACGGCCAGAGTGGACCGTCCCGGTCCCAGCCCCAGGCCCACTTTCCAAGGCTCCCTCGCTCTGCGTAGATCGCATGCCAAACAGTGCCCACAATAAATTAATGAACCGTAAAACAATTATCATAAATAGCAACGGCATGCTATGAACTGATTTTAAATTGTATGTTCTATGTGCAAACATATTTTTCGATTTGAATATTGCAATCGATTTTAAGCATTAATTCGGCATGAAGCGGCTATGTAATTGTTTACGATTCCCATTAATTTTGAATTTATTTATAAAACGCATTAATTCGCTGACACACAAAACCAACCCAAAGTTAAGCTACCAAAATTCATGAGAACTACCGCCGCCAATGACAATGCCAACTAAGGAGAATTATCAAGCTTGGTGCCCAAACGAATTGTTGTTGAGAGCGGCCTGTCTTTGCGACTCAATTAATTGCAAAAATATACAAATTGCATTCATACTCGGTATCGGTTGGCTTCTGTGTTTAGCTATTGTATCATTTGACATGCAATCACATCCGAAGTTTCGCTTCGCCGAGAATTCTTCTGCTCGGTTTCCACGAAGCAGCAGCAGCGGCGGCAATTAAAATGTGGAGTACCGACCCGAGCGGGTATGATTCCCAGACCTGCTCAGCATTTGTGATACTCGTGGATCGGTTTTTGCGAGTGTGTTTTCATTTGTTAATTTCGCCTTAAAAGCGAAACTCGGAGATCTCAAGTATCCGCTTATGGCAGCAGCTGAGCTGGGAGAGGGCTGAGAACTGCCTGCACGGGCTAATCAGCGGCACGTCAAACGCCTACGCAAGAATGCGCCCGAGGAGAAAAAAAAAGAATAAAAAGCGAAAGGCGAAACTAGATACAGGAGGATGTGATATGAGAAATGGGGAGGGGGCAGGGCTGGAAGGAGAGACGACAAAGACGATGACAAGGCAGCAAATGCCGCGCACTGGGACCAAGGCAAAGGCCCACCAATGGAGGCAATTGGCAACTGGGAAATGGGAGCTGCTAGTTGGTAGCTAGGCACAGGCAGAATGTTGGCAATTGCGACCAATTCCCAGCTAGATAAAAGGTATTGAATAAGGGTATATTATGTCCTTAATCATGGAGGATTTATGAATAATAAATTTCATTCTTTGCATTGCATTTCTTTGCTCCACAAATATTGGTAAATCTGCCCAGCTAAGGTATCTTCTAGTCGTGTTCGTCCAGCATGTTGTTCTAACTTGTTTTCTTTTGCCTATGCGTCCTTGCAGGGCTCCGGCTGCTTCCTGGCCTAACCTGCCCTGGCCTTATTTCCCTCACCCTTGCCACAGGCCTTGGCTTTGCGATTCATTTTGTTTGTCGTTGCCCGTTTTGCGTGCGCACTTTTAATTGCAATTGAATTTTAATTACTGCGTTGTCAGCAAAGAATGTTGCAGCCAGTCGTTTAAGTGCCGACAGCAAGTGGCAGGGGCAACAGTACGGGGAGACAATGAGGCGCAACAGAAAATAAAAGAACAGGAGCAAACACAGCCACCGCCACAGCCAGTGCCGCCAGTGCCAGTGCCAGTGCCATTGCCAGTGAGCCGTCGGCAACAGTTGCCGTCTGGTTAGCGACACAGCGATGTGGGCCCAGAGTCAGAGTCTGAGTCTGTTCTTTGACTTATTTACAGCTTTGTCGCCGAGGAGGCAGCAATTAAATGAACGACAGCCGACGGCAATTGACGTTCCAAGTTTGAGTTCGCCCTTCATTAATCAGACAGGGCAGGGCAGGGCGGAGCAGGGGCTGGGTGGAGCAGGGCCAGAGCAAAGCAATATAAAAGCGATGATCCGATAGCGTTTATCGACTGCTGATGACTCTATTTACGGTCCAGGTATGGGCAGAGATAACCTAATGAGGCAGAGAGTGACTGCTCCGTGCCCCACCATCCCACATCCACTTGCAATTAGGAATGTCTGGGCCTGGGCCGAGATTAAATTGAGGCCCGTCTAACGCTCTGATAATTTGTCTTAGATTCCAGTTTGAAGTTGATGTTTTATAATTGATTTTAGATTTATCAGTGGGCTCGGCCATGGCCAGTTAATGGGCAGTTAAAAAACTCTTGACTACCGGCATGGTAATGTAAACCAAAAGTGGCCATAAAAACGAACTAATCGGCTTGCTAATCGAATGGAGTGTATAACTATCAATGTCACCCAAAAATCAGGAATTAAATTTCAAGAGATTTGTTTTTTAGAGTGTAAACTTTGCATTTACAAAAACATTTTCATAAAAAATATAAAAAATGTCCCTATAAATTATAAATAACCAACTCATTTTATTTATTTTTATTATATATTTGCCTTTGCACCTCGAGATCATTGCGCACTTCAGTAGCTTTGCAGGCCACCAGCTGATTGAGTGCGTTCGGAGTACACAGAAGAAATG
The DNA here is from genome assembly GCF_008121235.1 of Drosophila subobscura. Taxonomy (NCBI): domain Eukaryota; kingdom Metazoa; phylum Arthropoda; class Insecta; order Diptera; family Drosophilidae; genus Drosophila; species Drosophila subobscura. Next base: position 20,447,955 of record NC_048533.1, on the reverse strand, counting down.
CACCGAAAATGTCCAACAAAATGCCAACGAAAATCAGGAGATAGTGTAAACAAAAACTAGATCAAACTAGATCAACCCCAAATCCCATGCACAAGCCAAAGCGAAATCGCAGCAGGTGAGAGCTTTCCAACAGTTAATGCAGAGCGTGAGAGCACGCCAGCTGCATTTGCTCTCTCCACATTTGAGTCTATCTCTCCATCTCTCTCTCTTCGCACTTCACACTTTAAGCGAGCTTCTGCTTACTGTAAGGTGGATGAAGCTGACTGCACTGTGTTCACACATAATTTTGCTCTCATGTAAAAATGTACAAACATACATACATACATACATACATACATGTGTACATACATACACGAATGTACATATGTAAACATTCATGGATGGTTAGAAGCGGCGCTGTGCCGAGGTTCACTTATTGGACAAAAATCTCTTAGCTTGAGCAAACATTTAATTCTAATTCACAAAACAATTAACTAAACTGGAAAATAAAACATAAATTAATTAAACTCGAAAATAAAACATAAATAAAAAGGAGAAAATTGGAGCCTCCGCTACTTGCGCTTTCGCGTGGCCTTGCCCTTTAACTGTGGTGTTGAGGTGGCCTGCGCCTCAGGCATATCAGATTCAGCCTCCACATCATCGCCGAACTCGTTCATATCCATGCCCTTGCCGGCCACCAGCTGCTTAACATCCTTGACTTTTATCTTGGACTTGACCATGGGTTGGGCCAGAGTTCCAATCGATTTTCGTGGTTTCTTTTGTTTTGTTCTGGCTTTGGAGTCGGTATTGGACTTGGTCTTGGCTGTTTCTGATGATGGGGAGGACGAGGCTTCTGCTGACGCATCCATCTTGGGTGTAATTGGGGCTGTCATATCGGCAGTGACGTGTGCAGCAGCCGCAACCTTGGGAGAGGGTTTCTCCTCCGTCAGTTTCTTCTTTTTACTGGGCTGCAAGTGGTTGAGTTGCAAGCTTAGATGCAATCATTGGCCCAAAATGATTGTTTCTACTCACTTGTTTAGCTGCCTTTTCCTTTGCCTTTTCGGCGGCCTTGGCTTCCTTGGCCTCCTGCTTGGCCTGCATTTTGGCCTCCTTTTTGCCCTCTTTCTTGGCCTCCTTCTTCAGCTCCTTTTCTTTAGCCTTTTCTTTGGCCTTTTCCTGCGCTTGATGGCTCTTCATTTGCTCCATGGATTTGCGCCGTTTCGGGGTGTTCTTGACGAGCTTAAACGAACGTTTGATCTGAACCACCTGCCCGTTGGTAACGCAAGCCTTCAGCGATCGCAGCACTTGCCGACCAAAGCGTCGCTCGTCAGTCACTTCATGGCCATTGCTCTTAATGTACTTGGCAATGGCCTGCACCGATGATCCGGTCTTGCTATCCAACACTTCGATGGCATTCAGGATCTTCGAGATGACACTGGTCTTGCGTGCTGCCGTGCTGGGTCTGGCATCGGGCGGTGGAGTGGGAAAGAGATGTGACTCTGGAGCCTCGGGATGACCCACATGGTCAAAAGTGAAGCCATTCGTAGGCTCATCTAGGGACTCTTCTGCATCTTGTTCTGACTCTTCGCCTTCCGGCTCTGATGAAGCGCTTTCGGAATCCATTTCGGGTGACATTTTCTTGGCAATTTCTTTGCGCGCTTTGCCGTTGCCCTTAACTTGTAACTTTTTCATAATCAATTAAAATTAAAAAAAATTGGAAAAATAAAACACAAAGTGAACGACACGACGACTGTACACTGAATAAATGCTTAGAAATGTTCAATACAAATGAGAGAGGCGCGACTTGGATCAAAGAAGAACACAGCAGACAGGCGATAGAGTGAGCTTTGATTACAGTTACAGCGTGGAGGTGAGAGCGAGAAAACAGAAGGCAGGTAGGAAATGTGCAGTGCCAGCTACAGCTGCCGTTTGGTGACTCTAATCTGCGTGCAGTAAATGAGCCAGATGAGAGAGTGAGAGAGAGACAAACAACAAATAATACTTAATGAAGAAACTAATGTAATTCTGAACTAAATGCATTCTACAGTTACATTTTGCTATCAAATATATTCAAACTTAAGTAATAACTCGAACACATTTGTCTCGTCAAAGGGAGTGCTCCACTCGCAGCAGGTGTACACCAAAACATAAGCACCACTTTCCCATATGTAGATACAAATTCAACCCAAAAAATCCACTAAAAATGTGTGGGCGACTGCGGGTGACATTTTCATGGGGCCGCAGAGCACCTCGAACTCCACCAATCAACGGCAAAAATAACAAAATGTCAAACAGAACGCATGCAACAATTTATTTAAATACCTCAACCTCATCAAATTTGAGTTAACACACCCCAAGCATCAGGCATTGGGCATTACGACAGCACAGACGATGCTGCTCATAGCCAGAACCAGAACAAGAACCAGAACCAGCAGCAGACCCAGACCCGACACAGACCAACGAAATAAAATGAAAATGAAAATTCAATTTTCCACCTAAACGCAGACACCGCATCAATTTTGAAAATGCTTTTGCCGAGCGGCAATGAAAACGATTTGTTGTGTTTGACGAAGAGTGGTGCCCTGGCCCCTGGGTCTCGTTGGGTGTGGGGGGGAAATGAAAGTGGAGCCCAGACAGCAGGGAGCAGCAGCAGCACTCAAAGCGGCAGCCAAGAAGTCAACTCTGTCGATGCTAAAGAGATGCAGGCGGTTGGAAGGAGACCCACCAGCAGGAGGAAGCACAAACAGAGGAGACTGCAAGAGGAGCCAACCGAAGGCAGGCATTATGAGTCGCCCTTCTATGCTCTTTCGAACTGGGTATTGACGGTTTCAGGGCAGAAAATGAAGCATTATTTAAGGGTATGTCAGGGCATCACATGTTTCGGCTGCCATTTGGTGCGCTGTCAACGACTAGCCCTCGCCCGTGGCTGCTACAAAGACAATTAAAATATCTTTTGTGGCAATTGCCATGGCGCCCACACCACTCTCAAAAGCAGCTGCATCTCTCTCTCTCTCTCTCTCACACTCTGCTGACACTCCACTGATAATCTCTGTGTGTTGATTTATGCAACAATTTTCCATATTTGATCGATCTCTTCAACTCTTTTCGAGGACTGACTGTATTAAAAACATTTAATTAGTTTTTATTGACCATTAAGATGCCAATCGTGATTGGAACAGTAGCTACGCACACACACCCACACGCCCACAACTTTCTACACAAAATGTAGATATGTATATCTACATTAATTTTTATTACATTTCCACACAGATATATTTTATGGCCCAGCGCCCAAGCAAACGAAATATTTATGATATTTACAACAAAAGAGCAAACGCACAACATTTTTCTTTCTGCTTCTTCTGGGACTAAAATTGATACAAAAACATACAAATTAATTAAAGTCAATAAAGTAAATTAAATGTGGCCCAGGGTCTTCTCTCCCTTTTAATGGGCAGAGTGTGTGTGGAAATGGAAATGGAGACGGGGATGGAGGTGCAGGCCCTGCTCTCAAAGTGGCATCATCCGCGACTCTGTTGAGTGATCATTGGGACTGGGACTGGGACCGGGACTGGGACCGGGGCGGCATGCACTTCGCTGCCAATTTAATGGCGTTTTTACAACTTGAAAGATTCGTGCCTGCCATGCCGTTTTGAGCGATGATGAGTTTTCGGGAGCAGCCCCGGCCCCGGTCCGGGTCCCCGCTAAATGCACACGAAATGCAGCGCAACGAATGTCATTAGAACATAAAAATGATATTAATTGCATGCGAGAGTGCCCCGGGACCAGAGGCATGCACCTCATGCTATAGAAACGTCAACGTTAAGATGATGGAATGGACATACGGAATGGCACAAGAAACGAGTGCTGGAATGGCATTGGTAGAGATTCTCTGGCGAAGATCGCTCTTCGCTCTTTGATGGGAGCCACTCCAGAGCGCCACAGCGCCACAGCGATCGCCCAGCACTGATAAATAATAAAAATTAAAAATAAATTAACACCTAGTAAAGATGCAGCGAGGGTAGAGGCTGCTTTCTGTCCTTACTTGGGACCTGGTTTCGGATGTTGTCGGCCCCGCAGACAGCTTAAAAATAGCGCAAAAGTAATTAAAAACGAAAATATAAAAGCCAAAACACACACACAGATAGAAGTATGCCCCTTGGTCGTTGCACATACCCATAAAAAAGATATATATGTGTGTACAAATATACATATATCGAATTTAACAAGCGCAACGTCGAAGCGAGGCACACAGATCAAAGGAGCCCTGAGGATGCGGCATGCAGCATGCTGCATGGAGACCGAAAGTGTTGCCGCTTGCCCGGCTGATAATGAGGATGCTAATGCAGTTGACATTTTATGTGGCCATAGAATGCGGCTGGGTCTGGGCCTGGGCACCGATAATTAAATGCAATTATAATTCCATTTAATTAGCTGGCAGCTGGAAACTGACTTGCCCCAGGCGACTGCTTAAATATTGATGGATTCATTAGCATAATATTTTGGTTTATTACGGGTTGGGGATTTATAGTTTATGGCTGCAGCTAATTGAAGCAGCTTAAAGGGCAGAGAGACTGTCAAATATCACTGAAATTTAGCTGTACCAATGGCAAATAGCAGAAAAAAGTTACCAACAAAATTGTATTAGAAACTCCGAGTAATTTCCATCGATTGCCTGACTGGCTGTCTTGCTTCGTAATCGTCAAACGCAGCTGTGCCGTGTCAATGCGATAAAGGATAACGAGAAGCTCCTTCCCTTGACCCAACATCTCTCTTTCTCGCTCTCTCTCTTCGAACACAATGTCCAGGCTGCAGATATTTCATTGAATCAATTTTCGCTGGACATGGCATAATAATTACTGTCTGCTCTCGGCACGCTCCCGCCCACACACAGCCAGACACAGGCAGACAGGCAGCCAGAATGGAGTGCCCCCACCCACACCCACACCCACACCCACACAAACAAGGTCGCTCGAAGCGACAGAGCATCAGGGACATGTTCGGTTGCTTCATTGATAACTGGCTGGCTGGCAAGCAAAGCCTTCCCAACCTGGCCTTGTTGCTTAACCAACTGTAACAAGCACAAGTGTGGCAGAACAGAGAAGGACATGCAGAAGGAGACAGCAACATAGAGAGAGAAAGAGAGTAAGAGAGAGAGCGAGAGCGAGCTTACGCAAACAGAATCCGAAGGATGCAGGCAATAAAACAAAAATTTCCTCGTATTAAAGCAAAATAATGAAGTGAAAATGGCAACAATGTGATTACACACAGTCACAGACCCCAAAAGCCATCATAAATTGTAACCAGAGACAGATTAAGAGAGAGTGAGAGAGCGCGCGAGCAACTGCGTTTGCGCTGCATGGCGTGTTGCCAGCAACATGTTGCTCGATGCTAACTTGTTGGATGCAGAGCAAACACCACCCCAAAAGCTGTTTTTTTTATGTAGCAAAAGTTTTCCGCTGCCAGGCACACAATTTCCGATTCGAAAAGTTATTAATTGAGCCAGCACCATAATGAACTCATTTACAGATCGTAATGTGCTGCCATTATGGGGCACGGGGCGCACACTCACCCAAACAGCTGCCGCACTTGATGGCAGGCAGGCAGTCGAGTTAAATTGCTTGTAATGACGATGGTGGCAGCAGCAGCAGCAGCAGCAGCACAAAGCGTGTGACAGAGAGGCAGTTTGGGGCCGGGTAAAACAGGGCTAAATGTGTCCAATCACTCGAGGGCGGGCGACCCGGCAGCACGAGCAAATGTCAGACAGCATTTCTCCATTTGTAGCCTGGACATTTGGGGACGACATAGAGAGAGGCAGAGACAAGGTTCGATATGGATATGATGACTGCCCCTCCCTACCCTGTGTTTCTGTGCATCTAATGGATACACATGAATGTATCTTTCCTATCGCTTATGAGCCAGGGAAACAAAAAAGTTTTATACAAAAACCAAATGGGATTTCCCCTCCGAGTTTTGACAAAGTTTCAGGCCATATCATGTTAGTCCTGGAAATGTACTTCAAAAACTATTGGGGGAGACTTCCCAACTTGTTCTCAGATTTACTTTGAAACTCGTAACGACAACATCTTTATAGAAAAAATACAAAAACACTAATATAATTCTCACATAATTTAGCAGAATTTTCAAAAAAAAACTGCCGTATTTTTTTTACTAAAAATATTTTTGGCTTTTGATAAACACAAATAAATAATGGAACGCTTCTATCAGCTGATACGCTTGCCGAGCCTTCATGTTGACTACAACAACAACGATATAAATCGGCAGCCAGAGCTGGACCAGCTGCTGGATGCCCCCCACGAGCCGCCCAGGAACATGGACCCCGTGCCCGACCCTGAGCCTGAGCCTGAGCCTGCTGCGCTCATGCCACGGAAGAAGCGCAGCCACATGACCATCTCCCAGCCATTCCGCATTCAAAGCGAAGTCAGCGATCTGCAGCGCAATGCGTGGCAGGCCATACAGGATGTGCCAGAGGAGCAGCGGCGCGATTGCTACGTCAATTATATGATGGAAAACTTGAACAGTCAGAACTATCCGAATGGTGTGGGTCTGCCACATCGCTGGGGTCAGTTTTGATGGCCAAGAAGCACAGAAGACGATGAGCTGAGAACACCTTTAACCCAAAATAAACCTAATAAAATAAAACCAAAATAAGGCCAAGCATTCAAGAGTTTCTTTAGGGGAAAACATTAACTAAAAACTGCATTAACATTTATGCGATGATTCTTCCATCACAAATCACAGTTTCAGGCTGCAAATTTGATTGCCCAAAGGGCTACGTGCTACCCAAAAATGCCTGAAATTGACAATTAATAAACTTCAAAATTGGAAGCCGCACACAAATATGCCCCTGCCACAGGCAGCAAGCACAAAAGGATTTATGGCGTGCCCAGTGCCCAGTAACAGAGAAACAATTGCAATCCAGTCGATTTACACACATATGGCAGAGCCATGGAACAAACCCAAACTGAACATTGACAATGACCAGGGTCCAGGGAACGGGCAGCAGGCAGCAGGCAGCAGAGACAAAAGACGAGCACAATTGGTCGGACAATTGGGCCAAAAGTGTAGCAAATAAATACAAAATGCAAAAGATAATTGCAATCAGAGCCACAAAATGTAGCCAAAAGGCTTATAAATTGTGGGCGTGTGCACGGCAAGGCTGCAAGAAGCCGCAGGGGCGGGCGGTAAGGTAAATTGCATTTAATTTCCTAAATGTACTTCATATGTGATACGCACACGCAAAAGATACAAACAAACATTTCAATGCAAATACACATGGCAGTCAGTTGCAGTTGCAAGCTGGAGTTGCAACAACAACACACACACACACACACATATTGTAGTTGCCACCCAGACCCTACAGCTGCTGGCTTCTGGCTATGAAACTTTTGATGCCCTCAACTCAAGGGACTAACCGATGGGGAGGTAATTTTGGGGAATAAAAATAAGACGAAGAAAGTCCTTCCCCAAGTTTCGTTTTAAAGCAGTTAAAACATAAATAAATTAACATTTCAGCTATGACATAATATTAAATGATAAATAAATTCATTTATACAATAATTTTTAGCAGTAAAATATTTATTTTATATTTATTTATTATTATTTATATTTATTTATTTCATGCCAAAGTCCAGCAATCTTTTTGCGGGCAGAGCATAATGAAGCGCCGGCAATTTACGGCCATTATTGCAACAGACAGGCAGGCCATATTATGTGGCATGCCCCCACACACACACGCATAGACACACTCTCTGCTTTGTGGTGTCACTGGCTGGGCAGGGGGGCAGGGCAGGGCAAGGGCTGATGAGGCTTTGCTTCGGCCATAACTTTTTGTGGCTGCTTTTGGGGCTAAGCTTTTTGCATTTGGCTCTTTTTTTTGGTACTGTGATTGCTGGCAAATGGCATTTGCCACACATGCAACAATGTTGTGGCCAGTGAGAGCGCGCGCTCGCCGCCTTCTAATTGAATTGAATTGATTTTAGCTGTTGCCCTTTGTCTGCGCCCAATTGTTGCAATTACATGGCTACAAACCGAACCAGCTAAAAGCATTTATGCATGCAACAAAAATATGTGCGGAGCCGGGGCAGCATTTAAAACGTAATTATGGCATGTTGCCCTGCAGACATGCCCGCCCCCAACCAGCTCCACCCTGCCACTCTGCCACACGCTGCAGCAAGGGTTGATTAATTTACCAAGTGCTTGCTGCACATGTCCCCCCTCGCATCGTGCAACAAACTGACAATCGAGTGGAATGAAGTTTTGTGTCCGTTGCGAATGTTTGACAGACGACTTCCCCCCCACAAATGGACTCTGCAATTTTTGGGGGTTGCTGCCGCCGGGCAATGAATGCACGAAATGTGATTGATGCTCATCCGCTATCGCCGCTCGCTCTCCATTGTTGCCTGATGTACTTTGATGTACAGCCCACACCCCCAGCCGCTCTCCCACCTGTGCTTTGGTTGAGTAATTGATTTTACCTCTGCTTGACCCCCAGTGGGACAGGGCACTGGGATTAAGAGACATTGGCAGTTAATAGCACAAAAATCGCACACATGCAATTTACTTATCAATTCAATTCAATGTCATGGCAATTTCTTGTAAGTTCCCCTTAATTATGCACTCGTAACTCAGTTCGCATTAATTATTGTCACTCGATTCACATGAAATCCCTCTCGAAAGCCCTGGCCAGGCCCCAAGCAAAGTAACTTCTTGGATTTTGCACACTCAGCAGCGACAAACAATTGCAGCAAAAAGCGACAGAGTGGAAAAACGCTCCAGCTACACACAACCACTGGGAATATTCTTTGGCAAAGAGAATTAAACACTTGAAGGAGAGGGTCTCAGTGTTTGTTAATTGGTTGAGAAATTGGTTTGTCCAGTAACAGTTTACAGCTGAAATCGGCTTATAAAATAATGTGCAATGAAATACCAAATAATTCCACGAAGTGCCAACATATTTTTACACAAATTCCTGAATAGAAAATCCACCAAATTGCATAGAAATTGTATTACAATAAAGCTAAAAAATGAGCAAGCAAATAAAATATTTTCGAAATGTTTTTTCACAAATTCCTCTCTTAGAAATATCACCAAAATGAATATAAATTGAATTACAAATAAATCTATAAAGATCTATAAATCTATTTATAAAATCTATAAGAAACATAAGCAAATAAAGCTTCCAATATCACTAAAAATATATTCCCTAGTTCACGCTACTCCTGCCAAATCCTGTAAAACAATCTCTATCGTAAATTCGTAAAAACTACGACATCTTTTTCAACAAATTCTTTTATGGAAAATCCACCAAAATGCATAGGAATTCCATTCAAAATAAATCTATAAATTTATTCCGCAAATAACTCTACCAAAATCATCATAAATACGTTAATTAGCGTTTCTAATACCCTGTAAAACACTCCCTAGTGTATTCTAAGCTTCACCATTGCATTGCATATTTATTCTTTGTTTAGTTTTTGTGTTGCTTTCGCATTTTGATTGTATTTATGGGGAAACGTGTGCAGAAAGTTTTCCACTTACAAACAATTCACAAGTAAAATACCTTGACTTTTGCTCATGGAGAATCGAGAATGGAGAATGGAGAATGAACGGATGGGTGGGTGGTGCCCAAAGTTGATGTCTGTGACTGCCAAGGCTCTTATGGCTCCCCCCATCCGCCCTAAAGCATATTGCGCACTCACACAGAAGCAACCCAGACCGACAGAGCGACCAACCGACCAACCGACCGACCTCATGTAGCAAATTGTTGGAGAATAAAGTAGGAACAGCAGAAAGCAGCAGCATAAACAGCAGGAACAGCAGGAACAACAGCAGCAGTGGCAGCAGTAGAGACAACATCCGCACAAGAACGACAACAAGCAGGCATTGGAGATACTCGTAGCAAATGGCAAACTAAGCACCAGTAAAAGATACTTTTCCCCTGTAAGTAGAAGCGTGGGTGGGCTTTGCATTGCCATGCCATGCCAGCACCGGGGACCTGTCTAAATACGAGCAAGCGATTTGTACTGCTAGTTGGCAGAGAGCAGAGCAGAGCAGCGAGCAGAGCAACAGGAGCCATGACAACATGCCCGACCCGCCACTACACCCTCCCCTCTGACTGGCTGTATGTAAAATGATAATATTCACCTGCAGTTCGTGTGGCAATAGAATGCACCAGCAGGCACCCAGTTGGACAACTGAAACAAACGACAAAACAAAAACAAAAACAAAGCAACAGCAAAGCAGAGAAGTGGATGGAATTCAGCTAATGAAATTACTTGGCTTGCCATTCTTTCAGTGTAATAACCTAATTTCATGGCAGTATATTATTCATTTCAGTGCACATAACCGACAGGAATTTGATGGAATTTCCTGTAACACAGAGAAAGGGAGAGAGAGAATAATACAGACGAGCTTCCCTTGCCCCACCCACACCCGACACACATAAGGGAAGAGGACAACAGGCGGACAGAGGGACAGACAGAGAGACAGACACATAAACAGGCTTATGAACCAGCTTGGCACTAAAGTCTATTGCTGGTCTGTGCTTGCGCTTGTGCCTCGACTCCCCCTGCTGCTCCTCCTTGAGCCCTACACCGCTCCACGCTACTTCACTATAGGCCCTCTGCCGTTGCTGGTGGTTAAACAAACAGACCAAGCGCCACCACAGACAATCAGAAAGGCATTCAGCCAAGAGAATGCCGAACACCAGCAGCAGCAGCAGCAGAGTAAAGCAAAGCAGAATAGGTTCATGAGCTGCACACAGTGGGAAGAGAGCATTACGACTGGGGGATACCTCGTGTGCGTAGAGGGTTCTATTTCAGCTATTTTAAAAACTTTTAACGATGAAATTCTGCTAATACTTTTAATAAATATTTAATTATTTAATTTAAGCAACATAAGAACGGGGTAGAGATGGTAAAGTAAGAATATAAAGAGCGAAGAACTAACAGCTCTCAAGTTCTCTCAAGCTCTCAACTGCCCATTGCCTGTTATGCTCACCTCCACTACGCAATAATGAGTAAGAAGAGAGAGAGAGCCACTGCAGGGGAGACAACTCATCTCCTCTCATCTATCTATCTATTCTTCTCCAACTACTTAGTGCATATAAATATTTGAGCAAATATTCCACAATTTAAATGTTCAAAGCCCGAGCGAATGTCAGACATCAGACATCAGACTGACACCAATAACTGGCAATAAAATATCAACGCAGACAAAGAAGTTTACGGCAAAGGCATTGAAAAGTGTTGCGTGGGCTGAGGCTGGATTTGCATATGTTGAGAAAAACAAAAGTTGAAATCCCGTAAATGTTTATGTCTCTATGCGAGAGTCAAGTATCTGCGAACAAGGGGGGGAATTCACTGAGAGATTCGACTGGCATTTTGTGATCTTAATTGATGGCAATTTGTGATTCGTACGCGCCAGAGAGACAGAGAGAAAGAGAGAGACGGAGAGTGGATTGGGGTGGCTTGGTATGGATGGGGGCCATTAACACATTTTAATCTGCCGTTGGGCGAATGGCTTTTGTGTGGTCGAGAAGCAGAGCAGCAGGAAGGCTCCACCTCCACCTCCTCCTCCTCCTCCAGCTGTGGCGCTCTTTCGCTCTTAATCATCAGCATAAGCAATAATGGGAAACAATTGCCATCTGTTGGATGCCTCCCAGGCAGGCTGCCTAGCCCGCTGCCTGCCTTTTACCCGGAATGTCTGTCGCCTTTTGGCTGCCACTGAAAATTGCAGAGCTGAGCTGGGGCTGAGGCTGAGGCTGAGGCACACACTTTTATTGCATTGCCATGTCAACAGTCAGAGGCAGTAGCAGGCAGCAGCAGCAGAAGTTGCACTTAAAATGCGAATCCGAATGCGAATTGTGACGCAAAATGAAGCTACTTGTGTGCCAGACACAGATGCAGATAGAGACACACACAGATACAGACACAGATACAGGCTACAGATTCAGAGCGAGATGGCAGCAGGGCAGGCAGGCTCCACTTTCTGTCTGTCTCGATGTCTGGCTGGTGGTGGTGGTGGTGCTGCTGCTGCAGCATGCCACATTCAATTAGTGCAACAACATATCCTGCCATCAGTTGATGTTGCCGTCGCTCGTGTTGCTCTCTTGCACGGCAGCAACACAGGCAACAGCAGCAGCAGCAGCAATCGAGGCAACACCAGAGGCGGAGGGTAAAACCAGAGTCAGTGCTACACTTAATTTTATTCATTTGACAGTTGCAGCACAGCTTCACATATACACGAACACACACACACGTACACACACGTACGGTAAAACTCCACAGCTAGCCATGTGGCACATTCGAATCGCTGCCACACGTACAGCAGCAATTAAGGTCATTCAGGCAGGCGCAACAGCAACAGCAGCAGCAGCAAGAAAAACAGAGGAAATACTTTTTAATTATGACATTTTATTGAGTGAACATTTATGCACAAATGACAAGACCTTTTATTCAGATCGCCAATGGAGAGAGACAGGGTTCGAGTGAGGAAAAACAAGAGAAAATATCCACCATAATAGAAGTTTAATTGGGAACAAGCATGAGGGTGATTAATGAGAGAAAAACTTTAAAATCAATGCCCCAAATGTATCATTGTGCTCGTATCTTTATGCAGAAATCGATGCATTTATAATATTTATATTTAGAGCAGTAATTAATACCCAATTATTCGTATTCCTCCTCTCAAATTGCATTTACTTCCTGTGTTCCCACATCATCTCAATCTTCAGCTTAGTCTCTCGCCCTATTTTAAGTTTTATTCCATTAAATTGAAATTCAAAATGCAGTTTCCCCCCTCTGAGTGTATCTCTATTTCAGTGCTAGTACTGTGTACTGTGTGTGTGGCCTGTCACATCCAATTAACTCTAATTGGAATTCGCATTGTGCCAGGAATCAGCTTTCAATTAAATTTACACGCTGCACACCCCACACCCCACACCCCACACTGCGGGCGAGGAATTTAATTTGGCAAATACATTTAGCCCCAGCGACTGAGGCATCGTGAATATTTCACACTTTTTAAATGTCGCAAAGCGCATAAAAATTCCATAAATACGCTAATGAAACACATGGCCAGGGCCAGGGCTGGGCAGGACAGGGCACACACCCCGACATTCAGACATCCGCAAAACAGAGGAAGGAGCAGGAGCAGGGGCCAGGGGGACAGGCTAACTCTTTGGAAGAGCAGCAGAGCACGGAAAAGGCCACCCAGGAGGCACAGATACATGTATGCTCGTACATGCAACAAGCGATGGCAACCACCCACCCCTCGTTGGCAATTTCATTTTACATATTTTCCCATTTATTTTGCTGTTTCTCTTTTTTTTTTGTGCTGCCAAATTCAGCAGAAACGAGAATATGAGCAAACAGAGACTGGAGGGAAATATATTTTGCTGCTGGGCGCTGGGCGCCTGTGACTCTGCCCAACTACAACACACACACACACACACACACTGCCAGTTACAACTGTATCTATGTGCATGCTTATATGTATCTCAATCTGCATCTGCAGCTAGCCTGCAAGTGCATCTGATCCATCTAGCTGAGGCTGGTTGGATTTTTCTATGCAATCATTTAACAAACACATCATGAACATTCAATGCAAGTCTGTGTTTACGTCGACTCCAGATGATATTGCTTTTTAATTGCGGACTCGAGCGGAAATTGCTTTCACAAACACACAGGGACACACACACACCACACACACACTCACACACATATGTAGATACAACTAGCAGAAGGAGTGCCCAATGACATTTTGCTTGGCTTGGCACACGAATGGGGGGACAGGCACGGGCGACGGCGGCTTCTGAAAACTGGCAGCGGAAGTGCGTTGATTGCATGACTCCTAGAACTGGGTACTGGGTGCTGGCAACTGGAGAGCTCCCAAACTCCTTTTTGCCATTTGCCTGACCTCAGAAACTTTGACCTTTTGGACCACCCCGCTGGACTAAAGCTGTATTTGTGCAATCTGTAAGGGGTAGAAAGTGGAAATTACAGGACACTCTCGGAACTCTAAGGAAGAGGATAAGTTGCTTGGCATTAAAAGTATTACAAAATCCTTTATTTCCAAGGCTACACAATGCCTCGGCAAAGGGTATGTACATTTTCGTTGCCCCATGCTGACCTTTCGTGCCTTGTTCTCAATTCTTTTTCTGTTTTGCTTTTAATTGCATCACATGCGCCATGCAATTTATAATTGGAATCAACTCCAGCAAGAGCCCAACCACCCTCTCTCACACACACACACACACAGCAATATACACCCCACACACACATACCCCACATATACACGTAGTTCGCGCTCTCATTTAATATGAAAGTCACAGAATGTGAGCTAATTGAAAACACTTGCAATATTTATGAGCAGCGCAACATGTTGCCAAAGCACTTGACTCCCAATGGCACAGAGAGAGAGAGAGAAAGAGAGCAGCAGCAGCACGCTTGGCAACATGCTGCCAGGCTAATAAAACAACAAAATGATTTTATTATAATGGATTTATAACGCCAGACAAGAGCAAACACGCTATTAGACAGAGAAGGATAAGCACAGCCAGAGAGAGAGATACACATCTCTACATACAAACCCTAACAAGAGTGGGCTGACAGAGACAGAGAGCAGGAGAGCCAGTGCGGAAGCGAGTCAGAAAGGGAGAGCAGCATAAAGAGAGCGAGTGAGTGAGTGCGAGAGAGAAGGGAGCTCTAAATGCACTTTTGAATTGAGACTCAAACGCGGGCAAGAAGTCCATTAAGCGCAATGTTGTTGTCATCATTTAATGCTTTTTGTTGCTTTTCTGTCGGGATGTCGAGAGGAGTTCGTTCTCCCCTCCCCGGCTCTTTCGTGTGTGTGTGTATGAGTGAGTGAATGAGAGCAATTTCAGCGCTGCGTGTGCGCATTTGCAGCTCCGTGTTGCTGCTGCTGCTGTTGATTCTGTTACCCTTGCAAATAGGGTATTATGATTTCGATCAGTTGTTTGATAAGCCAAGACGGGAAGGAAGTGAGTGGTGCATTGCTTAATGCTGCGCTTAGTAGCAATCAATCTGAAAGAGTATTCCACTGCCCTTGCAGCGTCGCGTCTTCATTGCCGCCTGCAGCATTAAATGGCCCCACTGTGCCGTGTCGCGGGCATCGCTTGGCTTAAGTGGAGATATTTATAATAAGTTTATTTACTTGCTTGCCAGTCCCCCCTCCCCACACAACCCATTCCAGTCAGATGTTGCCTGGGCCATCCTTTGCCACACGCGCAACATGTTGCTGGGGCATGCCTCGCTTGTGTGTTGCGGAGCTTGTTTGGCGCTTTGGGGCAATCACATTCACAGTTGTAAATTTTTGTTTTTGCGTTAACGACCGAACCGAACGGGCTGCCGCGGCCGGTTTCAATCGTAATCATCGTTTGTCGTTTGCCGTCGCCGTCGCCGTCATTTGTCGTCATCGTTAGAGCGCTTGTTCCGTTGTTCCGCCGCGTGTTTTTCGCTCGTCAAAGAGTGAGCCCATTGAGGTGGGTTAACCAGTGATGTGGGAACTTGTAATTGAACTATAAAATTAATTAAACCTTAGAGGTAATAAGCAACAAATTAAGCAACAATTTCTTCAATAAACATCAAAGTAAAATCAAAGTTGTGCCACCAAAATCGTATTTAAATCTGAAAATTTAGTCATTAAAATTTGCAGTCTCGCACTCCACTCGTATTTGAACTCCAAAGCAAATCCATTGAAGCTAAAAGTAAGGCCGTGTTTTTTGTGTGTTAGTGGACTGACTGGCTTCATCAGCATCATCATAATCAGGGGCATCATCAGCAGCAGCAAGAGCAGCAGCAGCAACAGCATTCATCAGCGGGCATCATCACCCCATGCAACGCACAATTTGTTTTGCATGCAGCCTCAAACCATGAGGAGAGATTCCCATCTTCTTATTGCTGTGTTTATTTTGAAGTGGGTCCCGGTCTCAGTCGCAGTTCCAGTGCCTCTTCGTATTCCTATTCAAGTGTATCTAAATTGCTTCATCTTTAACATCAGCATCGCAGCATCTTCTTGTTGATGTTATTTCTTGTTTCATATTTTCGTAGCTATTTTTAGTAGCCTCTCTCTTTCGCTCTGTGTCTGTCCCTGTCCTGCCTTGCTTCCTTCCTTCTTTTTGCATGCACCACTTGAACTGGGACTGCGAGTCCGCGTCCGCGTCCCTTGCTGCGAATCTTCAATTCAATTTTTGCCTGAAATGAGCAATCAGGCTGCCGCCGAAGAGGGTCATTGTTATTGCCCCATTGTTGTGCTTCCACTCTAATGATGGCTGGCGCGGGGGGAGGGGGTGCGAGCTTAAACTGTTGCTCGGGCAGCATGAAAAACTTTAACCGTTTAAGAGTTCATTGCCAGATCATTAGGAAGCTCAACGATTATGGTGCTGCTGCTCTCTCTCTCTCGGCAGTGCAACAGACTTATGGCCACGCATTAATCACTGGGCACAATTATACGTAGAAATCAATTGGCGATAGCCTAAAAATAAATCGCAAATCAAACAAAACGGGGCTGGGGGAGCATGAGTAATCGGTCTTATCAATAGCATAATATCGCCCATTAATAATCGCCTTCATTACAGCTAATTGAGCTGTCGCTCGCTCCCTACACACATTACTTATAAATAACAACAAAAAACACACACACACAAATTGCTGTGGGGGCTGACTAATCCTCCACCCCACCCCGCTGCCAGCAACAACAAATTGAATTACGAAATATGGAGGAAGGCACAGAGTGAATGGCTTTTGTGTGTGCAGTGACCCAGAGCGGGGTTCGTTCTCGGGAAATGAAATTATACACCAATTATTGCCGAAGAAAAGCTTCAAGCAAGCTCCCCACTCCCCTCCCCACTCCACGAAAAAACGTTTGAAAGAAATTCCAAAAAGAGAACTGCAAAAACAGCCAGAGAAAACACACAGAAAACCTGCGGGGTAAAGTTTTTGGTTTTTTTTTTGGCCACAAAATCTCAATAATTAATCAAATAATAAATCTCAGTGAACAATTAAGCAGCGAAAGACAAAGCCGGCGCAGCCAGGCTGAAAGGCTGTGGGGCTGGGGTTGGAGCTGGGGCACTGGCAATGGAAAGCCGTTGCTTCAGCATTAATTAGCGCTAAACGTTGTGGCAACAACAACGGCAGAAAAATAACTCTAAAAAGATCGAGAACAACTAGATTGCTACCCTATAATGGGGCAGGTGTAAGCTGATTGGAATTGCGTTGGTTTTTGGTGATGCAGAATTGAATTCTACGTTTTATGGAATTAACTTTTAAATGAAAAATTCTACAAAATATTTTAATTCGTTATTAAATTAGCATCAAAAAAATAAAATTTATCACAGAGTTTTAGGATTTTTTTTTTCTGTATTTTAACAGATTAAATGCGAAAATTCTGCTACATTTTTGTTGAATTAAGTTAACAAATCAGATTTAAATTTGTTGCGCTTAATCCTAATCGATTCAGCTTAACTCTTCAAGGGTCTGCATTGCAAACTTCTGATCAAAATCATAATTCCCCTTGCCAGAGCATAACCAAAGCAAGAGCAACAACCAGCAGAATACGAACTCCACACCAGCCAAGTGCACACTCCCCAAAGCAGCATCCGCCGCCAACTTATTAAAGTATATGTACATATAACTCAATTATAGAGAATTAAAAACAAACTCAGAGACAGAGACACAGACACAGAGACCCCCAGAGCCAGCGACGTCGGCAATTTGCAATGCAAAAAGATACACAGATACAGCCAGAAGAGCATACTTAGAGCGGATAGAAGAGCGAGACAGAGAACGAGAGAGAGAGAGAGAGAGCGGATGAAGAGCTATAGAAAGACAGGAAGGCATGGGAACAATCAAAGCAATAAAACACATTCAGCATTTAATAATCATCGCCCCAAACCAACAAGCAGCGCGGAGTCAGCCTCAAAGATACAAAAGCTCCAAGTCAGCCAGCAACAAGCGTCGGCAGACGGGTCGCGTCGCGTCGCACGGCAGCAACATGTTGCTAAGCAATGAAACGAACTGAACCGAATGGCCAGACGAGCGCCAATTTATGAGATTCCCACACACACGCAAGCACACACACACACACACACACACACACAGAGATACGAGACTCCAACGAGATACAATTAAGCCGTAATGCATATGAAAATTTGTGTTTTATTGCCGTGCGTTATGTTCACGTGCGCGCGGCAACTGTTTGTATCTCTATCTTTCACCAGCTATAAGAGCTATGTGTATTGTATCTGTGTGTTTGTGCTTCTCAGTGTGAGAGTGCGCACCATAATTGTAATTATAGTAATATGTTTTATGATGGTTCCCTCGTTTAGCAACCCCCACAAACACACACACACACAGCAGACAGGGAGACTGACAGACAGAACGACAGCAGTCTGCGTTTGGCCAAAATGTATCTAGATACATAATTGCCACATTCAGTCGTCGTTAAATAGTTGCACGGCGCAGTTCACAGAAGCAGCAGCAGCAACAGCAGCAGAGGCAGCGACAGAGGCAGCGACAGCGACAGCAGCAGCAGCAACACAGTCGTCGTTCTTGTTGTTGGTCGTCATCAACATCATCATCATCATCATCGGTATCGTCATCATCATCAACGTTTGTCGTTGTCGTTGTCGTTTTTCGTGCTTTATAGCGCTCACACTCAGAAGTCGTTCAGAATCGTTGCCATCGTGGTCGTGGTCGGTTTCGGTATCGGATTGTGTGCGTTCTGGCCTGGTCTCTGGTCTGGCTCTTGCTCTGCCTCTACGTTACGCTCGATTCCGTTCGGTTTCGCTACAGATTCGGTTCTGGGCTCTGTTTTGGTTTAGCTGCCGAACGCCGCGCCGCGTACACCGCCGGTATAAAAACCGTTTAGGGGAGAGAATCCAAATGCCCAAAGCGAAAACCCGGTAAACCCCGTTGACCGGGGGTCCAAAAAGTCAAATTCAATTTACGCGCCGGGCTTATTATACTACACGTAATTATAATTATAATTAGGCATGAGGCCATACAAAAGATACGCCAAAAACTAAGTGGGTCTCGGGCGGGGAATGGAACACGGGACTGCGACTGGGACTGGGAACGAGACCCCCTCAGAGCCTGCTATGCCTGCTATCCAAAAGTGTACTATTTTAATTAAGTGTGTGTGTGCCACAACAACAACAACAACAGAAAGCAACAGCAACAGCAATGAGCGGCAGTCACGCATGTGTATCTCTGCAAACGTATCTTGTAGCTGTAGCTCGTATCAGTGTGTGTGTGTGTATCTGTGTGTGCCGCTTTTCGTATCCATTAGTCACACATGAAACTAATTAGCATTTCGTCTGTTTGTTATTGTCGCATTTGCTGGTCAAAGGAATTAGCGCGCGGGCAACAGCAAAAAGCAACGTCAAGCGCCATTAGGCGATATTACACACACACACACACACACAGCCAGACATGAGTGTATTTTCATGTGTGTGTGCCATGTATTTATATCGAACTGGGCTCATTTCTTTTATGATTTTTGCTTGGCATTTCCCATTAAATTGTTGATTTTGTGCGTTGATTCCGTCGGGCAATCAGCAATGAAATTTATAATACGACATCATCCGAGTGGCAGGGCAGGGGCCAGCCCCCATAGCTATAGGAATTTATCAAGTATCACCCCACCACACACACACACACACACAACAATAATTAAGCTGCAAGTGCAGGTACACTGCTGTCCGGGAAAATATTTCAAATGTTACAGCTGTTACGGGAGGGGACACCACTTCTGCCTATTGCCCCGCTAATTGCCCTGCCATGGCACCACCTCTCCACCACTCGCATTTGCTGCTGTTTGCCCACTTTTCGCGCTGTTTTGTTGTGCTACTTTTTGTTGTTGTTTTGTGGCTTTCATTTCATTTTGCTGCTGGTTCGCACGCTCGACACTCGGCTCTTCTCTTGGACAGTTCGGTCTCCGGTCTTCGGCGGCGGGGCAATTTGTCAAAGCGACGCAACACGCTGGCTGACAGGCTACGCAGCCGCACTGCCGCCAATTGATTTTCAATTTATTTTATTTTATATATTTGGCATCTTGCAGATACACACACACAGATACTGCATGCTGCCACACTCGACTTATTCTCATAAATAAATTATGAAGCTGAAATTGTGCACAAAAAAGGCAATTTTCATTTGCACACAAATATTTCAATTACTCAATTAAATTCAGTTGGCAAAAAGGTGTTATAAATAAAGCATTCGATTGAAATCTACCTCCATTTATGTGTGTGTGTGTGTGTTTATTTGCTGTTGTGTGTGTGTGTTTTGGGTTCGTAATTGAAGTCCACTTTATGGCCGGCCGTGTGTTCATTTCCCATTAATTGCGCGCCTGGCCATAAATGCCTGTTCCCCCCTCGCTCATATTAATAATAAATAAGAAACAAAAACAAAAAAAAAGCAAAATGCATAACTATATAATGGTAATCAAAATACAAAACTGCCATTACGGTGCAGCCAGAGTTCAAGTTTTAATTAGCAGTTCGGTTCGGGGTGCACAAAACAAAACAAAATGCTCATAAAACCCTCATAAATACCTCACAAATAAATGAAATAAAACGCTTTGGACGGTACTCACGGCATTCAATGAAATAAAACGCTTATAAAATACATGAAATTAATTTAAAGAAAAAGCATGAAGTGCAGCAACAAAAACAATTAAACAAAAAACCCAATTAATTTTGTAAATGGCAAGCGAAGCAGCCACTAAAAGCAGGCCAACAAGTACTACAC
Source organism: Drosophila subobscura (assembly GCF_008121235.1). Taxonomy (NCBI): domain Eukaryota; kingdom Metazoa; phylum Arthropoda; class Insecta; order Diptera; family Drosophilidae; genus Drosophila; species Drosophila subobscura. The sequence continues at coordinate 20,427,181 of NC_048533.1, read as the reverse complement.
GTGTACAGTGTGTGAATTTAGCGAGACAGTAATGCAACAAATATTACAACGGGTTAACAATAATTGCTTAAATAAGTGCTTAAATATTTATAGGAAATAGTTGCAGTAGGAAATCAAAGCGCGGCAGTGCCATTTCTGAGACTAAAATGGGTTTAAAAATAAGATTAACTAAAGATAATGTTTATTAAATCACCAATATGTTGATATTTGACTTAGGACTTATTTACTGTGGATTTTTCATGCTCCATTTGGCATCATTCACGCCTCTTTTAACCCTTGAAACCATTTCAATTCCCAATTCTCAATAAATTCCCTTTTCTCATTCCCGTCGGTATTTCTATCGTATTTTAAAAATCCCACAAATGTCCCATATTCTTCCTACTTTGTGTAAAATTTGCTTACAATGTATTCTAAAACATTAGCCAATTACCATCAAAATATCAAGCAAATTGTCTTTTGATTTGACGTGGCATGTGGCTTAGGCAAATTGCAAGTTTTCACCACAAAAACCACTTTTATTCACTTGTACCACTTGCAACAATTAAAATCTGTTCAATTCTGTATGTCAAATTAAATATTTCGCCACATTTTGAGCGAGTCCGGAGCCAAATTGAAAATGAGCACAAGACAGGGTCGGGTCGCCCATGGCTCATACCACAAAGAAACGTAAATAAATATCAATGTATTTAATTGAATCACAAAAATACAGAGAGAGAAAGAGTGCGGCCAGAGAGGGGGGATGGTAGAAACAATGGGCTGCCAATTATGAAACCAGAACACATTTCAAAATAATTAAAAGTTAAATAAATGAACAACGTGCGGGCCATAACAAAATTGTGCAGCTAATGCCACAGAAAAAAATAAAAATATTAATAACAAGCTACATGAAACCAAAACTGAAAACTGAAACGAAAATACATATGTACATTAAAATTAATTCAAAATGGAAAAGGCAAAACAATAATCAATAATTGTCAATTGCCTGGCTAATGAATTAATTACAATTTCGCTGCCAGCGCGCTCTCTGTGGGAATTTCAAGCGTTTTTTTGCTCCCCCATCATATTGTGTACCCTAACAGAGGGTTCCATGATTTTGTCAGAGATTTCACCATCCATTGGAGCAATCTTTAAGCTCAGTTCAGCAAGGGCATCGCATTATTCGGCCAAGAATTAAATTCATTTTTTTTTCTTTTCTTTTTTGTTCCTTTTTTTTCATTCAAATTTTTGTTGTTTTATACTTTTGTCGCGGCGCAGGCAATTTAATTAGGGAAAGTGGATTAATTTGCAACTCGTTAGACTAATTAAGGATTATAATCAACAGCAGAAGCCGAAGAGCCCAATGCCATACCACACAAAAGCCATCAACAAAAAGTGAACCAAAAAAAAGTAAAGGATATCAAGGAATAGAGGAAAAAAAACCGAAATGAAAACAACTCAAGCAAAATAAAAAGCGGAATATAAAAAACAACAACACAGAAGGTGACCTTTGGAAAAACCCGACAAGAGGCCAAGAGGCCTCCCCCCAACCAACCAACAACTATAAATAGCTATAAAGAAAACCAAAAACGTTCAAAAGAGCAAGTGAAAATCATTTAATTGGATTTCCATTCACCTTGAACCCCCCAACGGGTACTGCCCGCGTGGCCCACTCACAGGTAAGTTCCCCCCTGACTGCCTGACATTATACATAATCTATAAATTACGTACGTACACATTTCCCACTCGGAATCTCCTCGTCACAGCACAGTGACAGGTCAGAGCCGTAGGGCTCACGCTCCAGGACCAGATAAGATGGGACGGACTGGGCCAATGCTTATTTTGTTCATAGAAAGAGACGCCCATATGGTGGAGCGGTGTCCAAAAGTCACCTCAGCGGCATTCAGTGCCTGCAAAATGACTCGCATTGAGCACGTGGACTTGTTTTTATGCGCATAAAAATGGCATCGGATGTGCGGGTTTTCCCAGAATGCTGTCATCCTGATAGACAGCCGTCGATGACCCCCCCGTGGGGGTCAAATGCACTCAAAATCAATTTCAATTAATCAAAGCACACATAATCGTGCATCGATTATCTAATCGTTTCAAGCGAAGCGCGCATCATTTTCTGTGTGAACTTTCGTGAACCCAAAATGATTCACAATCGAACTAAATCAACGTAGAAATTGACGTAGAAAATCTGATAACAAATTGCTGGGCCGATCGAACTAGATAAATTACTTTTCGGGGGGTATTATCTTATCAACACAGATACAAATGGTTATATTCCTGCCATCAAATTAGTTAAATTTCGCCTGTAATCATGCTGTTGACATATAATTAATTTCCATTTCACGATGAGGTTGCGGGTTGGCTCTGCCTCTGCCTCTTCCCTTGCCATTTGGTTTTTGCCTGCGTCGACAGCTATTGATGACTATGGGAAAATTAGCTAACTGAAAACTGTATTTGCTGTATGCCCCCCCCCCCTGGCAGTTTCCCAAGCCCACAAACCCATGTCCAATTAGACAGACAGACGCGCTGACATTTATTATTGGGTTGCAGAAAACATTGCAACGGCAAACTGATGCAACTATTTGGTGTGTAAACAAATGATTGCGGGGCGGTGCATTAATGTAAAAGAAATATCCAAAGCCAACCCCTGTAAAAGGAATCCTGCCCGTCATGATTGCGCACTTATTGTGGTGCGTAAACAAAAGGAGAGTCAATTGCAGTTTCATACATAAAACATAAAGATTGTGGGTAGAATTATGCAATCAAATCGAAGAGCTAGTTAGGCGGAAATTTTCATATTTGGTAAGCGAAATTGGGCAGCTGAAAAGTGCACTTCAGCAGATTTATTAGCGAGAATCTTAAGCATTTACATCTTGAGTAAGTTTGAGCGCTGAAAGATGATAGCTCTGACTTCTGCAGACATTACATCTTCATGTTTTAGCCACCAATTAATGGCAATTTAATCTCTTAATTGACGTACCCATACGTGTATTTCCCCCCCACACGCACAGCGCAAAACTTCAACTTTTGCATGCCCAAAAAATTATACAAAAATAAAAGAAAAACCGCGCTAGCTTACAGTCTATTTTGGTTGCACTGCCAACCCCAAAGTTACATTCCACAGATACGGAATGCCGTCAGATACATAGATAGAGTCGCTGTCTTTGTCAGTGATAATTAACCGTGTGTAAAGATAACAAAAAACGAGTCCAAAAATGCCGCTGCATCTACACTCGTATCTCGTATCTCTTTCGTTTCATATTTAGTGGCTAGCTTTGTGCCAGTCATCTGTGTCTGTCTGTCTGGCTTATTTGCTGGCCTTTAATTGAGTCATGTCATGGGCATTATGCATAATTAAGAGCCAATTTCATACACAGCTAAAGCCCCCGAAAATGGCAGTGCGTTGATATCTAATATCTAATATCGCATATCGCATGGCATGGCATGGCATAGAGTCGTAACAGGTTCGCATTACCAACTGAAATTAATTAAATTGTTACTCAAACTGTTTTCTCTGATTGACTGACAGACGCCTGACACTCGGCTGTGCGGAATGAATGAATGGATTGCCCATGCCATTCCCCTGTACTTGCCATGCCATTCCGTGGTTTGCTTTTTGCTATGCGCATGGAACTGGTCAGTCTGGATCTGCTATATGGAAATGGCAGCTATGCGACTGCACAAACAGAACTCAGGCTGGAAGTGGGACTGGGCCGATTACGCAAATATGTAAATGGTTGGAAAATGAAATGCGAAGGCTGCACAAAACCATTTGCAGCTCCCATTACAAACAATCACAATCACAGTCGCAGGTTGCCTGCATTTTTTTACGCTAATACTCATATGGAAGAAGGAAAAATAATAAACAAATAATCGAAATAATGGGCATAGCTTTTCCGGCTAAACATTTGTTGATTGCATAAACAAAAGTGGAGCACGCTGATTAGGCTGCAGCTTTATGCGATCATCTCACATGTAAATCATATTTTTTCACAGCTAAATAACAAGTGGAATTCAGTGGCTAAGGGTCATTAATATAGGTTCAATATGCTAATGGTTTATTGGAAAAAATACAAGACAAAACGGAACTCACCTTGCTGCTACTTTCTGCCAAAGAAATTCCTCGATAAAATCTGCAAAAAATAAACAGAAAGAAATGTAAAACTTTACATGCAGCAACCAAGATAATTATGTCTGATTATAGAACTTTATGGAACATTTATTAATTCAGCCTGGCCATAATGATTGTTAAGTAGCGCCGAAACCCAAGAAAAAGCGAATAATAAATCGTTGAAATATTAATTTCTTCAGCCGAAAATTACGTATCAATGTGCTGGCAAAAGGAACAGACTTAATTCGTTCATCAGCCGCACATACTTTATTAATTATGAGTTGAACTTTCTTCTGGGGCTGCCACTCAAAGAGCCACAGAAGCAGCCGGGCAAAGGGGTGGCCCGCGGAGAACGAGTTTCGCTCCTCGTGAACGGCACACAGATGATGGCAGACGTGCGATTACAGAGCCTCCGCCACTGATGATGAGTCACGCAATTAAACGGCGCACATTAATATGAAATGCCAACAAGGGGCAAGGCAGGGTCTGGCACTGCGAACGGGGGGAGGGTTGGGGTTGGGGGCTAGCCACTTACACAGCACTTGCTTATATGGCAAAAAGTGTTTTTTTATAGCTGTACGTATTGGCCTGGAAACGTTTTGAGCTGCCAGAGCACCCATTCCAGCACCGTTTCTACTCTCTTTCCTTCTCTCTCTCCTTTTTCTTGTTCTCTCCAAAGCAAAGCCAAGCCATTAGCAACATTTCTAATCAGTGATTCCGAGAAATCGAGACAGAAACATAACAAAATAAAGCATAAAAGAGAAGTCCGCACAACAAGTGGCTCGACATTAGAATACCTAATTGAAAATTGAGTTAAAAGTTAGCTTAGTTCTGAGTTATTTATCGGTTATAAGAAGTGCTTTCTGCAGCCATAATTATCAGTTTTATCTTTATCTATAACACAACTGATAAGTGTGCCATATCTTGAGAGCTGAAGTTTTTTTTCGATTTTTTGTTTGCTTTTATGATGCACCCAAAAATCGTGTCTCCTAGCACAAGTCTCCTATACCCCACAAGTACTCTGTTTATGTAGTAGATATTTAATGACTTGCTACGAGTAGACTCGTAAAACACACTCACACTCGCACTCATTCAATCAACTTCGGGGGGCTTGCGATTGAGTGACGGCGGTTCGTCGACCAGTCCGTCATTCACTTAAGCGGCCAGTTGAATTATAAAACTAATTAGCGTTTACAGTCTCTCCGCTCTCCACTATCCACTCTCCACCATCCACTCTCCACTCTACTCTGCAGTTGGCAATTCAATCAATATCAATTGGTAAATTTGCATTTTGCATGCAGCCAGCCAGCGGCCGCGCCGCTGCTCGACTGTGTAACAAGTCCATTTAAGTGGCTGCCAGCAAGTCGGGTTTCGTTTCGCACACACACACACACTGTGAGCATATCTGCGTCTAATTAATAATTATAACTGTTATAAGCCAGCGCAGCTTTTTGGCTTTATCTGCAAATGCAGTCTGGCGGCTTCCGCACATTTTTTGCAGCCAAAAATGTTATTTTTAATTGAAACGAAACGAAACTCTTTTTTAAGCCTGCTCTGCGTGCTCCACAATTGCTTTCAAAAAGTCAATAAAAAGAGCAAAATACATACAAATATGTACATAAAATGTAAATATGTATGTAAATATGTATGTATGTATTTATGTATATTGTGCCCACTGTTATGTAGAGCTGCAACCTGGGCCCCCGCCATCAAATCAAAATTGAATGAACGTCGGTTTGGCGGCGGTGTCGGCGACTCGGTCCATTACTCTCCCAGTGATTTTGCCAAATGACTTCATTTCATATCAATTAAGTATTGTGCCCGCTGATTGTATCGCTTCGCATCGCTCTCCCGCTCGCTGTGCCCTCAAAAAAAAAGTGCAAATAAGAAAAATAACCCACACACACAGACGCATACATATGCAGCTGTTGCCCTGCAAAAAAAAAATACACACAGAAACGATCCCGCGCAGCCGAACGAACCTGATTCATGCGCTTAATTGCTTTGGAGCGTGTGCCGTGTGTATGAACCTCAGTCGCAGTCCCAGTCCCAGTCGCAGTTCCAGTTCCAGTTCCTCCTCCCCCTCCAACCAACCAGCCAAAAGGTATGAAATCGAATTGTGCACACAAATGGGAGCAACACAAATACACACACACACACACAGTAGACACGTACCTGTATCTGTAGCTGTGCTGGGCTTTCAATAAAAATGACAGCAACAATTTTTGACAGTGGATACAAAAAAAAAACCAACACCAGAGGGGGAAACGCTCATAAAATATGCCGTGGACCTGGGCACGCCAATCTTGCAACAAACAGGGGTCTAAGGGGCACAGACACAAATGGGAATACCGAAAGGGAAATTAAATTGAAAACAACAACAGAACACACAAATTCCGCGCAGGCATTAAATTAAATTCAAAACGTGAAAGATCAACAGATATTTGTAGCCCTACCCTATAGACTATGGATACAGATATGTACATAGATCTAGGGATTATAAAAGTGACACATTCCCATGGGTTGAGTTCGGGATTGCTAACTGCAGATTTACCTAAAGCCAATTGGGGCTTTTGCACACAGAACTTGGTAGGGATTTGTGAACAAACATTCCAAGAAGCGATTAAGAAAGAGTTTCTGGAGTGTATTCTTCCACAAGTTATGCTAGATTTAGATCAGATTTATGGGAGTTTATGGCAGCAAACAAATAGCATGAAATAGTTAATAGTTCCTTCTACAATTACTGAAAATATCGCACTTTTATCACAAGTGTTTCATTTATGTTTTACACTCAACTTCGAGTGGTTAATAAATAGCTTTCTGCAGCATTCAGCTTGCCTTGAAATTCACCTTCTTTTCTCTCTATCCAATAAATAATCATTATAATTATGCATCAGTAGCACTCACAACAATCTCCTGTCTCTAACACAGCCATCAAATCAAATCCACACAGAATAGAACCTCTTCAATGCCCCAATCTATGCCATTTATCGGCGGGATGGCTATGTTCTGGCTTCTTCAACGGGGCACAGCACACACCCATCAATTAACTATTAAAACATAATATCAGCCAGATAAAGATAATGCCCATTGTGCTTATCTCTCTCCAACTCCAACTCCAACTACGGACCCAACCCCAAAAACTCATTTTCTGTGTATTTATTATAGCCGAATATTTTAGTGACCCACAAATGCAATTAAGTTGCGATAAAAATAGACATTTTATGTGATTTCCTACCATCACAAGCCCCCCTGGCAATCAGCTCAATCAGTCAGAGAGTCAGTCAGTCAGTCAGCGGAGCCCACCCTCCAAAAGCCGGTACGCTGCGGCCAATCAATCTTAGATATTGTCGCCGCGCTCTGTTGGGACCCCAATGCTGATAAGAAACGGAACGACATCGCAATTAGATAGTCGCCCGGCCTCAAAGATAAGAAGAGGAGCCGCCGCCGCTGCACAGCTTTTATGGGTCGCCGCTGAGCGGAGCTCATAAAAGAGACGCAGCAACAACCTCAAGAAATTTTCTACAGAAATTTCATTTATAGTTGCCTTAATTAGCTCAGCAAATAAACGATCAAAGTGGAACAACTCAAACAAGCTTTCAAACTGCGCGCCCAAGCAATGTCTTTACAACACTGCACGGCCAGCCAATATGCGAATATTTTGCAGCACTAAGCCACAGCTGTTGCCACGGTCACCACGCGCGAGTCTCAAAGTAAACAAAGTAAAAATGCAAGAAATTGGCTAGAAATGTAAGTAAAAGTGTTTGTTAACCAAAATATAGTAGCTGCTGGTCTTAGTGTGTGTAGCAGCAAGTGGAAAGTAGTGGAATTAACGCTAAAACAAGTAAATAAACAACAAAAGGAAGGGCTCGCCGCAAGCAAAGAGCGGGCACACAAGTGGCGCTGATTTGGGCACCAAAGTTGTAAGCCAATTGATCTGCCAAAGGTTCAGGGAACTATCAGGCATAAAAAAGGTGGCTTTTGTTTGTTTTTTATCGGTTATCTAGCTGCCCGTATTCATAGCAACCTTTGCTAACGCCTTCTCCCATCATTTCTCATTTTACAGCAGTCTAAGCTGGGCTAACAGTTGCGAGTTGAGTTTTTGTTCAACAAAAGAAATAAATTAACAGCCAAAAAATGTCGCAAATTAGCAAAGAAGAAATCGAGGAAAAGACAAAAACCGCCTGCAAGGAGCTGGAGTCCACGGATCGTGCACACAAGACAAAGATCCTGAAGGAAATGCTCGCCTGGGTGGAGAGCTGCAACGATGAGGGAAACACAGAGCTGCTGGCTGAATACTTTGATCGTTTGTATCTGCATCTGCTGAAGTGCTATCACGATCGTTTCGAGAGCGTGCGCGATGGGGCTGTGCGCCTGGTGGACGCCTACCTGGAGCGCCTTCCGCCGATGGACTTCAATCTGCTGAATGTGGTGTCCACGCTGACGGAGCGCATGGGCCAGGCCGAGACGGTGGAGCCCAGCGAGGAGATTCGTCTCCTGTACATTGGGCAACTGCATTTGATGGTGCGCAAGTACGCGAAAATGGGCAACGTGGGCGTCTTCCGTGAGTGCTACAATCTGCTGGTGAAAGTGTTGAACAAGGCCATCCGTGATGAGTATCCCGTGGTGCAGCGCGAGGCTTGCACCACACTGGTGGCACTCTGTGGCGTGGCCGAGACTGCGGAGCTGCGGCCGTACACCGAACAGCTGGCTGTGGCGCTGTATGGAATGCTCAACCACAAGCACGCTCCAGCGCGCATCTCAGCGGTGGAGGCACTCGGGCGTCTCAGCCTGCACATGGATGCCAGCGCGGAGAGCATGCGCCGGCTGTTTGGTGAGGTGTCGCCACTCCTCATGGACCGCATGCCGCTGGTGCGTCGCGAGGTGGGCCTGATGGGTGTCCTTATGCTGATGGATCTGCTCGATCGTTACTCCTTCTTCGAGCGCATTCTGCCGCTGGTGCTGTGCTGCCTCAAGGACGACTCCCCGGAAGTGCGCAGCCACATCCTGCCGCTGTGGGTCAAGTGCGGCAAGCAGTATTACGACGAGAACGAAGCGGAGTTGTCGCAGCAGGAGATCAGCGATCTGCCAGTGGATAACTACCCCAAGGATGTCAAGCGCCCAACGATCGGGTGTCGTGGCTTGGTGCAGCGTTCGCTGCGTTTGCTGACTCTCATCACACGCGAAACGACCGACTGGAAGGACAATGTTCGCCTGCACTCGCTGAAGCTGCTCTACCAGTTTGTGGTGCACGCGGAGGCGGCCATGACGGCCAAGTTCTATGAGATTTATCCGGATGTGTCGCATGCCTGCTGCGATGCCGTGGCAGAGGTCAGTGCGGAGGCTGCCAAGGTGGCCGATCTGATGGGCCGTCTGCTCTGCTACGATGCGTGGATCGAGCATGGCTTCGATGGATTGCAGCGCAATGCTCGGGAGTCCTACATGAAGTGTTTCTACTACATGTTCACCGCCTCGAATGGTGCCAGCTACGAGCATCTCATTCGCTTGGGCAAGCTGCTGCGGGACACCGAATACTCGCACACCCTGAAGCCGGGCTTTCAGCTGTTCATCCTCAAGCTGCTGGACACCATGCTGGACAAGTCGCTGGAGGTGACAGCCACACAGGAGGAGCTGCAGACGCTCTACGAGAGCGTCTATGTCGTGGGCATCAAGGTCATGGCTTTGGGCTACTCCTTGAACAGCGACAATTCCGACTTGAATGTGGGTCAAAGGGTCTTGGAGCGCGTTGCACAGTTCCTGGACTTGACGTTGGACCAGCTGCATGAGCGCTGCTTTCACCTGGCACTGGCGGACGTGCAGAATCTGGATGCTGCGCTGGAGGATAATGTCGAGCCCGTGCTGCTGCTGGACGGACTCATCAACATCGGACATTTGCGTCGCTCCTATCTGAAGCTGCTCATCGAACGCGTGAAGATTGTCTTTGAATATTGTTCCGCGAATGCGCAGATTCGCATCTTTAGCAGCCTCTCGATGGCCGCGCTGCACTGGTCCAGCACAATGCTGCCCGCTGAGGATAAGGACACTCCCAGCATGTTGAAAACCTTCGTCACGGACATAGTCGAACCCTATTTGACGTGGAAAGCGGGCGCCAATGCCGAATCCATGCGCACCCTGGCCATGGCCACGCTCTGTGCGCTCTCACAGAGCGCTCCGGAGGCTGTGCTCGAGGTTCTGCCCTCGCTGGTCAAGCATATGCCCAGCCTGCTCGAAGATCGCAACTCGAGCACTCGCAATTATGCCATCAAAACGGTGCACTACTTCCGTAACTTGAGCGTGGAGGAGCTGAAGCCACTGGCCTATGCCACAATGCAGCGCATGGACGATCCCTCGGCGGGCATTCGCTCAATGGCCGCGCTGGCCGTGAGCAAGCTGTCGCCCGTCTTCCAGGGCGACTCCGAAGAGGACATTCAACACCAGCACGAAGTCTGGGATACATTTATTAAGCGTTCGATGGATTTGTTGCTGCTCTATCACGAGAGCCCCGAAAAGGACATCAAGAAGGCGGCAGAGCTGAGCCTCGAGAATCTGGCCATAGACCACCCCGAGGCCTGGACGGAACGCTGCCAGCACGCCCTGAACATGTCCCATAAGCAGGATGAGCTGCTGAAACTCTACGAAAAGCTGAGCATCAACAAGGTGCCGCTGCAGCCCAAGAACTGAATTCCAATTTTCTTTTTTTTTGATTAATTTCCTTTGCTTTAATTCATGTTAATTATTTATTGTACACTTTTTGGTCCAAACTGTTCGATGCTGAGCACCAAAAAAGTGTAAACAAAAATTGCATCAAGTAAATTTTCGACACACAAAAAATTTGTTTATTTTGGCACGGAATCGGCAGCGGAATCGTTTGATGCTGCATGCAGGCGGAGGCGTGCGTCTTCATTAGGCCAAAAAGGCATCAAAAGAGAGCACATCATACGGACACAAAATTGGGTTAAAATCTTTATAAATACGGCAAGAGTCTATGCACATTTTTAGGCCATTTTGGCTACCAAATCCCTCACGATTCCAAGGGATTAATGGGCAGAGTCCAACCCAACCAACTTGTTCTGGGCAACCTACAAGCCGCGGGCGCTAATTAGCCAACTTGCACCGCCAGGCTGGTGCTCTGGCACGCCCCGCCAATGTCAACAGCAGAAACAATTAAGTGTTGGCCAGACAGCAAGGATGGGTGGGGTTTCAGTATAACTTCTGGCAGGGGAATATTTATAGGCAAATGTTGCATAACTTTGTGCGCTCATCAAACTGGCAAAACTGAAGCCACATTTGATTGGTTTTATTTCTGTTCTCCAGCAAATTCGACCCAATTTCTGTTTGCCGCCAAAAACTAATTTGTGTGTCGCTACGAGTACCGAGTATGTAGCCCCGGAAAAGTTTGCACACTGCATTAAAACAATTTGTCAAATTAGGCAAAATGTACAAGTTTCTAATTAAAATACACAGACACGCTGGCACACACATGGATACAGCACACACAGCGAAAGAGATACTCAGCTGGCGCCATTTGAAATGAGTAGCTCCATCTCTCTCTCTCTCTCTCAGTCTCTCCCTCTTTTGGCGCACTTAATTGCTGGCAAATAAGCGGCAAAAGCTTTTTACAGGGTGCTCAGAAAGCAGTGCAGGTATATTGGGTGTCGTGTGGGTTAGCGTGAAATAAGATTTACTTAGATGTACATATTTGGAGATAGATTAATTTGCGCTCGATATGTGCAGCTTCTTTAACACATTTAATACGTTTTAGTGCCCACAAATTTGGAGGATAAATAGTTGAATCTTAAGCATATTTAAAATCTACAAAAACATTTTTATTGCCCATAATTTTGTGCATAAATGACTGAATACAATCCATGATTGTTTATTATATATTGCAAGATCCCTGCAAATATTTACGCTGTAATTTTGCATCCTTTTTCCGTACATTTCATACATTTTACTCATTTTAACTTCTTTATTGTTACTTCATCTAGAAAACCAGTTTTGTTACCCACAATTTTATAAATAAACAGCTCGAAACGATCCACAATTGGGTAAAATTTATGGGAAACATCCCTGCAAATGTATACGCTGTTAATTTTCATCCTTTTTCCTTACTTTTCATAATTTTTACTCCTTTTGAATTTTGCAGTAAAGTAGCTCGAAACGATCCAGAATCTGATAATAATTATGTCAAAAATCTCTGTAAATATATACGCTGCATAATTTTCCACTTTTCCCACCATTTTTTCTCAATTTTTTCGTACTTATTTTAACTTTAAAAAGGTTATTTAGGGTATTCCTTTAGTCGCGCAACCAAACTCTGCGCAGACAGCGCGCGAGTGGTGTACATGTGTGTCTGTGTGTGTGCTTACGTGTTTGTTTGCATGTTCGCCCACATAAAATGACTAACTGTAAATAACTGTAACATGTAAGAAGCTGCTGCCTCTTTTGCTGATTTGTTGCTGCTGCTGCTGCGGCTGTGCAGTTAATTAATTTTCGCCAGGGCCAATTATTATTAAATATTTTAGCAATTAGAGAGAGGATTCTGCTGCTGCCACGAATTCCAGGACATATTCAAAAAATAAACACAAAGTCGACTGGGGGAAGTCGAGGACTCTCCTCATTGTTATGGCAAAAGCACATTTAACTAATTATGCCAAAACGAACTTCGGGCTTCAAAGACGGCGCAGAAAATAAGATAGAGGGAATATAAGAGTGGCTCCCCGACACACCCGCACACCCGCACAACCCCCACCGACGTCAGTTGTCAGTTTAATTAATCCTTTTCAGAGCCAGCCAAAGCAGCTGCAGCAGCAGCAGCAGCAGCAGCACACGGCAAATAAACAGTTATAAATAGCAAGGCAAGAGGCCAAGGACCAAGGAGCAGAAGCTGGAGCCGAAGCTGAAGCACAACCCACAGCCGGACGACTGTGGCGTACAAATTAAATGCTACATTCAATGCCATTTGGAAATCATTTCGAGCCGAACCCCAGTTTCATTTGGGGTCGAGCTTGGGTCTCGGGTTCGGCTTCGGGCTTGGGTTTGGGCTTGGGTCTGTCTGAAGGACGCACAAAAGTTGCCAGAGAGCGACAGAGTCCGCCCGACTTCAGCCGCAATTGAATTTCATTGGACTGACCAGAAAAGAGCTCAAAAGAAAAACAAGAAAAGGTGGAGCCAGCTTGGGGTATGATGAAGTCAAAGATACTCATTGGAGATTGCTCACAGATAGAGGAAATGTTCATTAAATCTTCTGCAGATTTTTTTGAGTAATAAAAATATATATAAAGCTGCGACTGATCCGATACTTAAGGTTTCAAATAAATTACTTCACAAAGTGAAATATTTAGCATGCATACAAAATATGTTTTTTTTTCTTCTCTGCTCTCAAATGTTGCCCTAAATTCTAATACCCTCTGATGAAATAAGCCACCGCCTGACCTGGCCCTTCCATGGCTTTCATTTTTCGTATTTTCGCTCTTTCCTTTCTGCTCGTTGGCTTGCAATTTGAAAATTACTTTCATTACGTTTAAAAGTTCATTAAATTTTCACATCACGAGAACTTATTTTCGGCGTGGCATTTCATTAGGCTTCAGCCTCGGATTCAGCTACAGCTTCAGTCCAATTTCCATTTTCCATTTTGGGCATTTTATTTGCTGTCGCAGCTGTCCTGTGCGCTACATATTTATCCACTTGGCTGGCAACGGCCGAAAAGTCAGTTGAAAAAATAGAACAAAAAATGAAACTAAAATTGAGTCTTTGGCCACACAAATCGTTGACCTATTTTGGGCTGACCCGTGGCCATACGATATTTCGGTTATATTTGGCTGAGCTTCAAGGATATGACAGCGTTCACTAATTCAGATACTTTTCGCTCTTTGGTTGCAGGCGGGCAGAGACTTTCCCTCGCGTTATGCAAGTGGAAATGGAATCAAATGGGGGATGGCCTGGATGGATGGGGGATGGGGGATGGGCGATGCTGGGCTGGCCTGGATGTAAATGAAATGAGTTGACGTAACAATTAATCCACTGCCATGGCAACGGCAGGCACTCTTGTCTTGTGTAACAGTATCCTGTGTCCTGGGCCCAAAACGTGCTACCAATAAAACATCCCCCAACGATGATGAGCGATAATTAAATGCGGCCGTCTGCCGTCTCGTGTTCTCTTCCACCTTTGCCTTTGCCTTTCCTCTCATTTACCCCAAAAAAACTTTGAGTAGAACTCGGCGCAATTAGGATGCTGGCTGCCCACTAATACAAATGCTCCTGACTGTCCTTGTCGCTGCCTCAAAGTCTACTCCGAAGTGGAGGAGTTCGCTTCATTTGCTTATTTCCACTTAAATGCTTAATTATAATTGAGTTTTATATAAGGGGCAGACTGAAGAGAAATTGTCTCTCCAAAAGGAGCAGCAAGGAGCAACGTGGAGCAGTGGCTTCCTGGCAGCAGCGTACTTGAAATTAAATACAAATAATCTTTTGACTCCTTTTCTCCCCCTGCTCTGCGCGCGACTCTTAAAAGGGTTTTTTTTTGGGTCCGCGGACTCTGCTCCCATTTGGCGTTGTTTTAATTACGTCTTAATGCCAACGCTTAAGCGGGCCCCCAGTCCGCTGAGCAAAATAAGGTTCAATGCCTTTCAATGCCCGCGCTGTGCGTATCAATTCAGCGTTAATTGCTCCTCTCTGTGAATGCCAAACGAGCTGGGGCAATCGGATAAACTGGAATGGTGCGAATGCCAGGTTTTTATTGATTTTTGTCCAGCCAACAGATGAGTAGAGAGTGCAAAAGGGTACCATGGGAATCACTCAATTACGCGAAGATTTGCCAAAACGTTTTGTAAATGTTTAAAGGGAATTTTGTAAATCAAAAAGAGTAATTAGAAACAATCAAACTCCGCCTTGATTGATAGAAGATTTTCTGCAACAGTATTTGCTTGGCTTTATGCTGCTTTTACCCACTGTACTTTATTCCGCCTAATTATGAGCATCTTGCCAGACAATGCTGTAGGAGTGACTAGCTCTGAGGGGTGGCAGCCAGACATGGAGTGCCCTGCCGCCACTCACTTGAGCTCGACTTTGACTCTCTCTCCTACCCGATCCCGTCCCCGTCCCCGTCCCGTCCCTGGCTATGTATCATTATTATGATGCCGTTGCCGATGCCTGCAAGTGTTTATTTTTGGCAGCCAGCAGTTCGGGATTCAGGAGACAGCAGGCAGGCAGGCAGCGCCAGCCCAGCCCAGCAGTTTTTGTTAATGTTCGCATTAATGTTGTCATACTGTTTGGCTCTCATTACGGTCGTTTCGGCTCGAGTCGGGGGTTGGAGAGAGACGGAGATGGAGATGGAGATGGATGGCAGCGAGACTGCGAGAGGCTGAGCGATGGCAGCGCAGCGTTTGCTGGCATTAATTAAGCATGTTTGACTGTGAATGTCAACAGCAGAAATTTGCCGTTACTTATGTGTGCCTGTGTGTGCGCTCCTGTGTGTGTGCGTTGACAGGCTGCTGTTGGGCTGACTGACTGGTGGCAAGGGGGCGTGACAACTGGCTGACTGCACGGACTGTATCTTCCTCCTGGCCCTATCGGACACGCGCTCAACGTAATTAAGTGACGCAAGTCAATTTATTTTGCAATTAATCATTAATTTATGCGCACGGGAAGCGTATAATTGACTCATATTTCAGCTACAGAGTTATCATATTTCGATGTGCACACGGAAATGTCTACAAAAGGAAGTAATGCGCAGATCCTGACACTTATTTGGCAGTAAAACCTGAGCTAAAACTACTTTTAATCGAAGCAAACCCAAACAGCAGCGAAAATTGCAGGCAAAAAAATATGCATATAAAATATTTAACATAAATTTTGCGCTAATTGAAATGATTGAAAACAGCAAGGAATGTCGGATAAAAATGCGCAATGCAAAGTTGAACATTTTCGAACATAATTAAGCTGTTGTTTTTTTGCATATTTAACGATGGATTTGATGGATTGATGAAACTGATGGACTGATGGATGTACTGCCAGCTGTACTGTGTAACTGTAACTGTAACTGCACTAAATAATCGATGGCATCTGGGCAATATTGCATTAATTTAAAACATTTCCATTCCATTTTGACAATTAAGAACGATCCACGAGCGAAAGCCCCCTGCAATCTGGTTGGGGATTTCTGTTGCTGCCGCCGACATGTGGCACAATTAAACGTCAATTAGTGGGGGGAGGTTCAACGACCTTTGACCCAGTTTTGCATGCAAAAGAAACGCTGAAACGCTTGCGTATGAGCGCATGTGTAGTGGAATCAAAGGAAAAATTATAATAATGGCTGGGCAGAGGAACAGGCCACTCTGTCGCGCACTCATTTAAAAGATCATCAATCATAGGCTGTTAGTTAATTGCTCGGCCTTCTCCCTCGCACCCGCTCTTTCCCCACTTTGTGCGCACAAAAGGAGCGGCTAATGGCCCAGGCCCAAAAAAGAAACGAAAACGTTTAGCGAATAGAGAAGAGGAATGCCGCCGCGTCAAAGGCAAATTAAAAAATATAACAAAAATAAAGCTTAAGCACGCCAACTTTTGGCCAACTTTGGCCCAAAAGTTCAAGTGAAATAAGCCATGACAAGCTGCCCCACCCACCCACACAGCCTTGGCTTCAGCCACTCAAGGATCTTGCGGCCGTAAAATAATAAAAAGAAAAAGAATAAGAAAAAGCGAAAGCTTTAAAAGCAAAATTGCCTCAAAGTTTTGACTTATTCCGGCGTAGCACTTACAGCCAGAATCGAAGAAGAAAATTGAAGAGAATTACGACAGGAAACATTTCAAACGGAAATGAGCCCCAGCCCCACGGTATTTCCGGCACAGCGGCAGAGAGACATAATTAGCTGACATTTCCAAAATACAAAATACATTTTGGCTGATGTTCGCCTGTCGCTAGCATTCCCAGACTATAATGAGATAAGACTCTTCGCTCAACAGTTGTCCAACCTTTAGCTGTCAGTTCAAATCAGAAGATGCCTCACTGCCTGCTAACCTTTTCAGACTGCGATAAAAACACAGACAGGGAAGGAACAGCTCAGCGGCAGGGCCACCCTTCCATATCAGGCAAAAATAGCTTCAAAATTGCGCAGCATTTATAATCTGTGTTCTGTCTTTGATTTATATAACGATTTCCGCTCAAACCACGAATGGCTCTTGGCTGTACGATTATATGGAGCCAAGCCACCCTACCCTGCCCTACCCTGCCCTACCCTTGCCAAACGCTGACTGCTTTATATGCTGACTTGACAATAATGGCACAAACACATCTCACATCGCACAGAACGTGCCACTGGCATTGGCTTTAGCTTTGGCTCTGGCTCCTTTTCCGCTACACACACACACACAGAGACACACAGTTATCGACTTGGCCTGGCCATGGCAGCACAATGACATGAATTCAATATAATAAATAAAATATAATGCTGTCAATAAAAATAAATAAATATAACATCAGCAGCAGCCCAAGCAGCGGAGCAAGCAGCGGAGCAAGCAGTGAAAGCAGCGCAAGCAGTGCCAAAGTTTAAGAATTCTCTGGGGGAATTGTGTGGATTGAAGAGCTTAAATTGTGTGCTCGAAATAGCTTTGTAATGTTTGTTTGCTACACGGATTGTAGCACTGGGAGAAGTACTTTTGTTTGAGCAAACCCAAGGAAATATTTTACTCGTTTGCACGAATCAATAATCACATAAATGGGCCAATCAGCAACCACTCCAACAACAATCAACTCTCTCAATTGCAACATGTGAACTAAAACATTTGCTAAATTGCAAAAACTGCCATTTAAATAGAAGCAAACCGAGCTATAGATAAACCTTTCTGCTCTGAGAAACTGTATGGCCAAGTCCCAGCTGCGGGACCATCGAAAAGGAAGCACTTAAGCCATCAACACAACCCTCAATCGTTAAATAAAACATTGGCCAAATTGCAAGTTTTCGATTCGTTTCGATTCGATTCCTTCAATCGAATGTTTCCTTCCTTACCAATTTTCACACAACCAACCCACCCACAGACACAGACACAGACACACACTCGACAATCGTTTTCAACAATTTATGATTTATTTATGCAGCCCAGGTTCGCTGGCATTCGAACCCGACCCGACCCGAACCGACCGACTTTTGTTTACCAGAACACAGTTTGAAATGTGGGTAGAAAAATGGGGTAAAAAAAAAAGAATTTACCAAACCAAGTTGGCAGCTCAAAGAAGACTGCTTGACAGACGAAAACAATAATAATAATCGAGTTGCTGCGACATTTAAGGAAACATTTAAGGCAATTTCTCCCACCCCATCATGTTATCCTTGCCTTTTCTTCTCTCCCTTTTGGAGCTGTCAAATGTTTTTAAGCACTTCCCTTACCGTTTTAAGCTAATTCAATTTAATTCAATTGATTTTTGACTGTCGTTCGAGCAGTTTGTTTTCCAATTTGAACTGGTGAAAAAATAATTAATTTTCGTTGTAAACAATTCGTTGGGAATAATCCTAGTGCTTGGAGTGTTTTTGTTTTTTGGTTTTTTTGTGCTAAAATTTCACTAAAAACTAATTAAGAAAAAGTGCAAAAAGTGTAAGTACAACAATTAAAGTTAGAGCGTAGTTTTCCGACAAGTCTCTGCGGCTTGGGGTTAATGTAAATTCATTTAAAATTGCTGCAAGGTCCTCCCACCTGAATCAGGCTGTCGATATTGCCACGTAAAGGCTGCTCCCCGGGGAGTGTGTGTTACTCGTATGTGTGTGTGTGTGTGTGTGTGTCACGGCAATTTAATTAGCGAGCACATAACTCTGATGAAATATTCAGCGAGTTTCCCGGCAAAATATGCGCACAGCAGAGCAGAGCTTTGCCTTGGGTTCGTTCGTTGGTTGCTTGTCAGCCGCCCCTGCAGCCATGGGAATACCTCCTGTAGGTGTATGTTGTGTGTGTGTGCACATTTTTCGTTTGGCAATTCATTAGAACACCTCATAAAAATCAATTAGCGGCATATTTCAGACCCGCATGCCCCCCCAAACGTTCCCCTGGGTCAAAAATTCTTCAAGTGGCTTGCGGCTGTTGCTGTTGCTGTTGCTGCTGCTTCTGCTGCTGCTGCTCTATGGACGATTAGCCGGAAGCTTTGATGTCTCACATCGAAAAGCTCCACGGCAGGCACACATACATAAACGTACATGTACAACACAGGCATAAAGCCATACTTTATAAAGTTGACAAGGCTCAAAAATGATGACTCACAAAATGAAGCAAGCAGTTAGGTCTGGGGCAAGTTACAGCTCTAATTAGGGATGTGCACATCGTGACACGCACAAGGCTGTGTGGCGCTTTTGGCACGAAAATTAGGAGAATATTAGAAAAGGTTTTTGATAGTTAAATTAAATGTTTCGTGGATAATTATAGATACACTTACAGATTCACTTAAAAATTAATTAAAAAACAATCGAAAAATAATCACCTAAATCATAATTAAAATCATAATAGGCCTTGATTTTTCACGCTGTCAATAAATTTGTGACTGTCTAAATATGTATCTTTAAAAATACAATGAAATTTCATGAATAAGTGGCCCAAAGCAAAGAGATTCCAAATCATTTTCTTCCTTCTTGCTGGACATTCTTTTTCGTGCCCATTCCTGCCTCCGTGTTCGTCCGTGTCCTCATTCATTTCCGGCCCATCTCCAACTCAAGTGGCAACTCAAAACGCAAATATGAATGACGAATTACACACTTTAACTGCCAGGCTGACAGCACTCACTTGCCCAAACAGCACCACACAGCAGCAGCACCACACTCAAGCGAGGACACAGGGAAAAATAACAGTAAAATAAGAGAGAATGCAGACAAGCAGCAAGACGAGTAGGAGGAGCAAAGACTGCGACGAACGCAGGCACATTAAATTATGCTGACAAGGCAGAACGGACAGGGCAGGGCAGAGCTCTGGCAGCGACTGTCACGAGGAGGAAGGCAGAAGCTGTGCCATGGTTAGGTGTAGCGCCAAGAGACAAAACTTGGCGGGCAAAATCAGCCACAGTTAACGTCAAAGCTAACACATGGCCAGGCCAAGAGACCAAACGCAGAGATGGCAAAAAGCTGAAAGCAAAGACGAGAACGACGAGCAGCAGCAGGACGAATTTGATGGAATGGCAGGGTTTGGGTATGGGTTGACTGACTGTAAGGTTGGACCCCGGACACACACACACACACATACACACTGACAAAAAGCAGCCGTGGGCCAAATGAAGCACAGACCCTGATGATGATGATGCGGATGATGATGATGATTCGGGCGAGTGGCTTGTTAAAATTCCAGCAAAACGTCAGACAAGCAGTCACCCTGCTGCTTACACTGCTTTACACTGCTTCTCCCCTGTGGAATGTGTGAGTGTGTGCGCTGCTTGCTGTGTTGTTGTCAATGCAATAAAATGAAAATGAAATAAAATAGACAAAATGGTGGCAAGCAGACAGACGGGCAGACGGAGAGGACAGCCAAAAGCCTTGAGGCCAAATTTGGGTGGCTAAAAGTTGCCAAAAAAAAATGCCCAAAATGTAGACTATCCCCTGATAAGCGAAATATAAGCTCATGTGCGAGCAGGAGGATAAACCAGGAGCGGAGTTACAGGTAGAAAGGGTTTGGGGCTACACTGATGCACATCGTAATAGGTGCCCCAAGCGGTTGCAACTATCTTTGATTGCAGTGCAGAAAACACAATTGAGGTGCGGAATGACAACAATTAACTTGCAAAAGCTGACAAATTAAGGGCTTGCTGGGTTTAGCTTTATCAAGAGCTAACCGCACAGACCATTGCTGCTTCTGTATTCCATCCTATTATCTCCGCTATGAGACACATTCCCCCCCCCAAAGCCCGCTCCTGCCTGGCACATGGGAGTCCGGGGCTAACAGAACTTAAATGCCATTAGCCCTCGTCCTGGCACTCGACACTTGGGTCCTGCCACACG
Source organism: Drosophila subobscura (assembly GCF_008121235.1). NCBI lineage: Eukaryota > Metazoa > Arthropoda > Insecta > Diptera > Drosophilidae > Drosophila > Drosophila subobscura. The sequence continues at coordinate 20,406,121 of NC_048533.1, read as the reverse complement.
GACATCGGGGGCACGAAGCAGGCAAAAGCGTGCCAGGTAACTAATACACACACTTACACAGAACTAAGCTACTGTACGTGCCCCACACAGCAGCAGCACAGCACAGACGGGACGCGACGGGATGGGCGCACTCTTTTTGGCCCACACACGACTCCCTCTCTCGCTCTCGCTCTCTCTTTATATCCAGCTCACTCCCCCCCACATGACTCTGTCTCTCTCTCACTCTCTCTGTCTGTGTTCGGTGTGCGGGGTGCAGCTGCCAAGGCAATTGAAATAACTTCTTCCGCTTGCCTGCCCCGCTTCCGCTGCTTGAATTTGTCCCCCAAAGCAGCCACCCACCTCTCACTCCCACTCTCCACCTCATCATCGTTTTGGAAAAGCTCAACAGACTTGAATTGGCATTTTGCTCTTGCCTTTTGCCATTTATTTCCTTTTATTTGGCTTTAAGTGATTTGGCATGGCCTTGGCCACATGTTGCCAGCAACATGCAGCCAGCTCTCTTCACAAAAGATGTTGCGAGAGAAATTTGTCGCTCACTGTGTGTGTGTGTGTGTGTGGATGTTGCTTCGTTTCCATGGCCTCTGCCTGCTGCTTTGCCTCCTCTTTGATGGCAATAAAAAACATTTAAGCACGCATTACCGTTATTGAGCGCCCGCTCTGCACTCTACTGCTTGAATCTGACATTTTGGACTGAGAGGGCAACGTCGACGTCGCTCCGTCGTTTCTGGTTTCTTGTGTGGGTGGTGGGTTGGTTGGCAGTCTGCCGAAAGTTCTGGGAAACAGCACAGAGTGTGGGCTGGGGGGTCGGGGGTGTGTGAGTGTGCACTTTGAATTAATTTGAATTGCTTTTGGGGGGGTTGTCAGATAGCGTATTATGGCGACATATAACGAAGCGTTGACAAGTCAGGGAGAGACAGATTGTTGCCAACAAATTAACTGCAATAAAATGTTTGCAATAAACCGTTAGCAATGGATGGGATATGAGATAATTAGAGAAACAAAAAGTAGGTACTTCTTGGGCTATATAAATATTATTTAATTCATTTATAATCTTAACTCCCCACATTGTCACACTTGTATGGCCGGACTTAACGTATTAACTCAATTTGTGTCACACTCAAATGTTGTGCCATAAATTTTGCAGCCAACACGCGCAGCAGTTGCAAAAACAAACATGGGACACAGACACACACACACACAGTGACAAATTGTACAAGGCTGTGCAACAGAGAGGAGCGACAGGCAGGCAGCTCCACCCCAACCCAACCCAAACCCCAGTCCCAGTACAAGCTCCCCTTTGCCACTCGAAAAACGTATGTGTGCTGTGCTGCCTGGTTAAATCCTGCCTTGCATCTCTTTCACGCACTCCCTCTCGCACTCTCTCTGTCTCTGTCGTTCTTTCGCAATGATTGTGCAACATTTTGTTATGCAAATCACAACGCAGTGCGCCAGGAAATAGGCTACGACTGACCCACCCAACTTTAACACAGTTCCAGTGCCAGTCCCCCAGCTCCACCCCCAGCTCCACGGCTAGCTCCCTGGTCCCATGTCAAGGCCTGCCTGGCATGGGCGGGCTAAGTAAGTTGAACTACATTCCGCACAGGCAGCAAGTGGCAGGCAAACGGACTGACGCTGTATTTTATTGCATTACTTTTGGGACTGAGAATGGGTCGGGGACGGGGACTGTTTCTGCTTCTAAGAAGGAAATGTAGGAAAATAAGGAAGAAGCAAAGGCCTCGCCTTTGGGTGGGGGTGGGGGGTTTGCGTACAAATTACATTACCAGCCGTCGGATGGCAGCAGAGACCATTAACAACTTGACGACAAATGTGCAGCTGTTGAAGCTAATCCAACATCCCCACTTAAACTTTTTCTCTCTCTCTCTCCCATTGCAGGCAGCAGAATTGGCCTAAATGATGCCCGAAACTGAACGCGATTCGCAGTTGGTGGCAGCTGAAATGGTAAGCGGTGCCCTGGGGCATGGTTATGGCATAGTCAAGGAACAGCAGCAGCATCATCATCATCATCCCAGCCATCCGCATCAGCTTCAAATGCAGCTCCAGCATCAGCAGCAACTGCAGCACAACTCCACAGCCGATCTCTACAAGATGGCCACCAGCACCTATGTGTACAGCAATCCTCTGACCATACCACCCACATCCGTGTCCTCGATGGTCAGTCCGAGCAGCAAGGAGAAGCTCGTCAATCTGCTGCGCGTGCGCGACAACAACAATTGCCATCAGAACATGGGCAGCCCGATCTCCGCCAGCACACCCAACAGCTGCAGTCCACCAACCACATTTCTACAGAAGCAACTGGAGGCGACACCCGCCAGACCCAGCTCAGTGCTGCCACAACAGCAACAGACCACCCAACAGCGTCGCTCTGCTGCCACAGCGGCCCCCACCAACTGGCACGCCCATGTCTATGCCCGTCCACCCAATCGTCCCACGCCACACTCCATAGCCGACATCCTGGGCATGGCCGTGGGCGAAAAGTGTGCTTCCGAGAGCGCCTACGATCCAACAGGTCCTGCCAAGTCGCCCAACACCATACTGCAGCAGTACCAGGATCAGGCACCCATGCGCAGCGCCTCCATCTCGATGAGCGATGCCAGCGAGGAGGACGGCTCTGTCAATGCCACTGCAAGTGGAGGAGGAGTAGCTGCACCCCCGCCGGTGGGAGTGCCAAGCGTAGCCGCAGTCAACACACCGCTCGATCAGCCATTAAATCTGTGTGTGGCCAAAAAGTCGCGCGAGGCGCACAACAGCTCACCCATGCCCACAGCCAGCAGCAAGCAGACAGCAACAACACTGCTGGGCAAGACCAAGAAAGGTGAGTCCAACAATTAATACCCTTTAAGGGGGGGGCTAAAGAATTCTGTGGAGAAAATAATCTCCAATTTTTGAGAGCCTTTTCCTTGTTTAATACTTGGATAAAGGAAACCTTTTACCACCTTCTGCCTTAGGCTTCTACCCTCTTCAAGGGTATCCCGCGCTTCGTTTCCTTCTGCTCTAGCTTCAGCCTGCTCTAATTATGCCCTGTGCATCCCATATACCATATTGGCGCCTTGTATCTGTGGCAACGCTCGACGAGCCTGCCAATTGAGCGGCGCGCAGAGCTCTCAACACGCTCCACCGAAGCGTGCGGCGGGCAACGCGGCGTTTGCCTGGTTCTGCCAACTTAAATGATGCCCAACGCTGGCTGGCATACCATTCCATTCCCGTCTTCTATTTTTGGCAGTTTGTTTTTCTCTCTTTTTGTTGGCAGCCAAAATACGGCTAATGGCCTGGCTATTAGGATTTTTAGCACACTCCAGTTAGGATTCGAGTCGAGTCGAGTCGCCTTGAATTGGGATGCCAATCAATTTTCTACAGAATTTAGCCAACATTAATAGGTAATTACATTCTTTTTGTTCGACTTTTTGAAAGGGAATGTCTAAGCAGACCTGGGAGGTTGTAACTTCGTTGGATTTTGTACATAAATAAGTTTTGTTTATAAATTAATGATGCTTGGAAATGGCTGATATTCAGCTGAGAAACAAATCCTTTTGGTTAGGATTCTTTTTTGGTCGCCTTTAAGCTACATTTTACCTGCACAGTAATTCAATGAATATAAACAATTTCAACACATTGTAATGTGCATTAAGAACAGCCAATTAAATCTTTGCTTTTTCTACATTTAATAGAAAAACTTTGCTCAAATATTTTGCAACTTGTCACGGCCATTTGTTCAAAATATTTCAAGACTGTCGTCTTCCCAAATGTAATTTCTTTGTATTTTTGCTAGTTTATAGTTTGAGGTTGGAGATTTTCCTAGTTTTCTCAATTAATTATGCTTTGAAATGCGCGAAAATTTAATTAGCTGCACTCGTTTTGGCTCGAGTTGCATTTTGCGGCGCATTTAAATGATTTAACATGAAAAATCTATGCACAAAATAAAAAGAACAACCAAATGCAATTAGCAACAACAATTGCAATTACATTTGGCAAAATGCGAAATGGCAATCGACAGCGTAATGTACATACAATACAGAATACTCAATAGAATATGCATTAACAAATAACAAATGATGAATAACGAATTTGAATTGAAATTTTGCTGCCTCTTTTGTGGGCCACTTTTGTTGCAGTTTTGTTTTTGCGCGTTAATTGCTCAATGCTCAATAATGCTCTGTGTTCAGTTTTAATTGTTATTAAAATCACGTACCAGACTTGGCCAAAACAACATTTACAACAACTAACAACAAACTGCCTGCCACTCATTCCCATTCTGATTGAATGACGAACGAACGATCAGAACCTCCAGACCAGACAACATTTTCCAGCCACATCCGACTCGAGTTTTATCCCAGTCATTGGGGTAATTATAATTAGCTAGTGCCAGCCAAGAACAAGCAGGGTCTACACTCTATACCTTATATCCTATACCTTTCTTTATTGTAGTTTGATAGCAAAAGGCGTTGCCGAAGCAAGAAAAGGAACACTTTTTTGAATATTTCTGGAGTTGAATTATTGTACTGAAAACTTCGAAAATCCTTCGTAAATTGTTTCCAATTTATTTCTATAATCAAATCCATTTTTCACACCTATAAATATGAATATTTTCTGAGTAGAATATTTTTAAAAATCAAAAACCCGATTTAGGTTTCTTTGCGCACTTTCATAATTTTTACTCGGCATTGGAAGCGCCAATATAAAAATTTATTTAAGGACTAAAAAAGATAATTGTCTGACCTGTCATGGAATTGTATTATTTTTAATAATATAATGTTTAGAACTGAAGATATATTGAGCCAAAGTTGGGACAATTTTTTCCCATTTTTAATGTTTGTTCAACTTTGAAATTTCTAACTAATTTTTGACTACAGTTTTGTTAAGTTTTTTCTGTATATCTCCAAGACATAAGCACCAGCTATGCCTTTGTCAAGCCTCTACACGTTTTCCCCTAATTTGCTTCTTAATTACGTACCCAAATGGCTATAAAAACACAGAATTAAACGTTCCATTGCGGGCTCTACGCGTAGTACTCACTGTAGTTACTCTTTTCATTTTGCTGTGTTTACTCAATGGAACGACATTTAAATGGCTCTCCGCACTGGGCCTAATCAAATGACATGGCAATTGCCAATTGGCGTTAAGCCTAACAACAATAAACAACAACAAAAAAAACAAACCACAAATAACCAGCGAGCGAGCGAACAGTTGTGCAAACTTTTGTGTTTCGTTATTGTTCTAATTGCACAAGCTTTTGGCTCTTTTGTCTTTGTTTTTGGAGGCTTTTAACGCTTTTACCGCTTGGCTGTTGTTGTTTTTGCTGTTTTTGTATTCTGCCATTTGGTTTTATTGATTTCGCGCCATTGGGGCGCCCTTTGCGCTCGAGTGGACTCGGCTAGACGCGGGACCCTCGGCTGGACCTGCAACTCGGGCCCTGGGGGGGTTTGCTGGGTGGTTGGTTGGTTGTTCCATTGGCAAAAATTGCCAATTACCAGAGGCGACAACGAGCACAGCGACAATGGCAATGATGTCCGCCCTACCCCTCCCTTCCCCCCTGGCTAATTAATCACAGTGTCAGGAATATGTATGCGCCACATATGAGGCCGAACTGGGGACGGAATGGGGCTGGGGCTGGGGCTGGAGTGGGGGCAACCCACGCGGCGTATTAGCAGCTCGACAACGACAGCCGCGCTATATATGTATGTATCTGAACGTTTTGCATTTAACTGTCAATTAGATTTCAATTATGCATTGGTAATTGAAGTTGTCCAGGCAACGTTTCGTTTCGTTTGGGTTTCGGTTGGGGTTTGGCTTTCGTTCGGTGTTTTTGGTTCGTTCGATTCGATGCCAGACACGTTTTGGCCCCAGTCAAGACCAAAAGTTGCAGCCAAAGCCAGCGCACAGAGCACAGAGAGCATTGTTAACACTTGTTTTCACTTGGATACGAATTGACAAGCGGCCGCCAGTGGGCCAGAGGCCAATGATATAAAGACTAATGAATGCGCTGCCAGGAGTTTTTTATTGTAAAATATTTTTAAGAGTTTTAAAAAGATTAAACAGGCATGTGCAAGGAAGATGTTGGAAGATTGCCTACTGGAAATTATTTATACAATTTTTGAATAAATTTGACAGGCAAAAGCAGGGAAGATTTTTATAGATTTTAGATTTGAAATTATGTTGAACATTTTTGAAGAGATTTAAGGGGCAAGATAAATTAAGATTTTAAGACATAAACTATGACATTAATGGAAGAATAATATTGAACAGTTTTAAACATAAAATGTCTTAGAATTTTTCAAGCTTTCATTGCTTTATTCAAGCCACAGCATAAGGACCCCACGCCAGAGTCTAGGTAGAAAAAACAAAAGCTAAATAGAAACGTCATAAAGTTGTGTGGCAAATTGCAGCCAACAGTTGCCAATGCCGTTGTGGCAAGACAGCAGGAAAGAGACAGAGCAAGAAAGAACGAAAGAGAGCCAGCAAGAAAATGCATTTGGCGTTGGGCAGAGGCAGCGTCAAGTCAATGACTGCTATATTTGACTGGCTAATTGCAAAAAGTGGTTATGAAATGACCTCAATTGAGGCTAAACAGCTGCAAAATACAACAACAACAACAACTAAAACTATAAACTAAATATTTTCTATATTTTTGTATTGCAGAAAACACGGGCAAGCCACCGGCCAAGAAAAAGAAAAATGCGACGACCAGCAGCAGCAGCAGCGGCACAACGGCAGCAGCAGCAGCCACCACGGTGGCCCTGCCGCCGGACATCAGCCCCACGGGCAGCAGCGACAGCTTGATGCGGGACAAGCTGATGGCCAGCAATCCACCACAGCAGTTGGCCAGCAATAACAACAGCAATATGGAGACCACCGAAGATGACTCCGATTCGGGCTCCATGGATGCGCGGCGCAAGAAGAAGGCACGCACCACATTCACGGGTCGCCAGATCTTCGAGCTGGAGAAGCAGTTCGAGGTCAAGAAATATCTCAGCTCCAGCGAGCGCACCGAAATGGCCAAGCTGCTGATAGTCACCGAAACGCAGGTATTTACATTTATATTTACAAACATTAAACATTCCACAATGCTCTTGGGGATAAGGCCAAAAAACAACTTCTAAAAGCACATGGCAATTTTGTGGTCATTTAATTAAATTAAGTGAACTTCCCGCTCTCTATGGTGACTCTCTGTTAGCCTTTCTCGCGCTCTCAATAATCCTCATCTAATGCTCATATTTTTCAATGAATATTCAATTGTGCGAGTGGCTGCCGCCGAGTGTGCTCGAATATTCAATTTGCCTCATTTGCAACAGGAAAAATAATATAAAACAAATTAAAGTTAAATGTTTGAATAACAGTGGGAGAGGGGCGATTAAATGCGCTCTCTTTCGGGTAGTAAAAACTGTTCGAACTATCTGCAAAGTTGTCTGGCTATAGGGCCTGATTTCACAGCCACGTCAAGCTCCACTACAGCTTTAAATACTTTAAATAATAGCCCAATAATGGGCAATGTTCAATGCAAAACACATTACGCCTAGTTGTAGCTAGCCGAAACTTATGCTCAGCATTTGAATAATTTGAAAATTATTTCGATGTTGGTTGGCCCCGCCAGCCATGAAATTTATTGTCATTTAATTGAAGTGCAGCAACAAAAGGCGGCAGGCAAGGTGTGATGCTGGTTAATGCATCAGTAATTATTATAATTTGTAGAACATACAATTTGCTGCACTGCAGTTGTGCTGCATGCGGCAGCTGGCAGGACATTTTCCTGAGGGGTGGAGTGAGAGCGTTAGTTAATGCAATTTGCATGGCAACAAGCAGCAAAACTTGCCTTAAAGCATAAGCAAATAGCAGCACACACGGAGAGAGAGTGGGAGAGAGAGTAAAATAAATGGAGATTTATTGACTAATTAGAATAAATTAACTATGCAACAAGGACATGCCTGGGGGCCAACTGCTGTCGGCCAATTAGGAGCCCCAACCACCATACGCAAATTTATGTGCATTGAATGTCCTTCGGTGCATGTTCTGGCATGACCTTAAAGCGTAAACATAGTACCAAAAATTAATCAGAATTGTGGAAATTATTGCGAGTTTGGCTATGGAATGAGAGGAGTTCGGGGAAGCATTTTTAAATAAAATAAAATAAAATATATTTAAGGTTCGCCCCCACCTGGCACTAGTTTACAACCAATCAACTGTACATTTCATTCCCTCTAACAAATGCATCATAATCTCTGCCACTGCCGATAGAATGGCGAATGTTCATGCCTTCGATTTGCATGAATAATCTCACGTTACGCATACGACAGCTCAAATGCCATAAGACTAATTGGCAGCGCCAGCTCAAGACAAAGATACAGACAGAGATAGCAACAGAGACAGACAGAGACAGAGACAGACAGCGTGGAAACTGCAACTGGCCAAAAGCAACAAGGATATTGGCGTCAGGGACGCATCGAAGTGCTTGCTTAATTAAATTACATTCTCCATCAAGTCAATTAATTACAATTTCATCCACATATACACAGACAAAACACTAAGCAGGCTCCCCTCTCTCTCCCTCCCTCTCCCTCTCCCTCTGAGTGTCTCTCTCTCTCTCTCTGAGCCCACATGTTCATGCATGTCGACATGTTCAAGTGTTTTGTGTCTGTGTTATTAATATTATAAGCCAGCACGGCCATTTATCATCCTGTGCTGTGCTGGCTCCAAGGCAAAAGGACATGGCAACGTCGCTCCAGAGTGCAGTCAGTGGCCAGATTTGCGCTCTCCCCCTACAGCTATGTTTATATATAAAACAGAGTCCTGGGCGCATAAACATGTATGTGTTAATCACAGCAATAATATCAGCAAATTAACTGCAGGACATGGACACAGACTGGCTCGCTCTCCGTGCACCTTGTATCCTGCTGTGGCCCAGCATTAAGCCTCTCGGCCATTTGCATTGCCACTTGCCAATTTTCCCATTGACCACACCACACACACGCGCACACACAGGAGCATTGTGTTCGGGTACTCGGTAACTGGCTTACTTTACTTTACACAGCATGAGCGACCACTAATTGGAATCAAATTACCAGATTGACTGATAATTGCAAGGCATTTTCAGAGTGCTGCCAATTGCCCGACAGCTAATAAACATTTATGCATAAAAAAATAATTTATTTAAAACAAAGATAATAAAGTGCAAAGTGTTGAAAGGTTTTTGAAATATTCTGCGGCTCAAATAAGTCTAAATTTATATGAAATTGCCTGCCTCAAATGCCACTCCAACTGGCAATTCGCTTCCCTGAAAACTTTGCCGCAGTGAGAGAGTCATAAAAATGCTCTCAAAATAGACTCCCGAACTGGGGCCCATAATGACTGCGTGTGTGGAGGGACGCCGCGCCTTGTGTCTGCATCGTCTGTCATCAACAAACTGTAAAATAGCCTTAAGCCAGATAAAAATCAATTAATTACGCGTAGATGCGGCTGTCCCTGCCTCCAACACATACACACAGGGACACACAGGGACACAGCAGCAGCAGCAGCCACTCACCCACACTCTGGCAGCACTGACAACATTGTAATTGTGTTGCGATTACCAAACGAACGTCACGCGCCAAACGCAGCAAATTACATTTGCATATTAGTGCCTGGGGCCAAAGGAGGAGGCCAGTGGAGTGGGTGGTGGTGGAGTCTGCAGCGTGTTCACTCGGTGTGGCATAATGTTGCATGCTGCACAGACACGCTGCACACTGTTTAGCTTGCGGTTCGCCGTGTGCCTGTCTCGACAATTTGCATTAGGCATTTCATTTTAAATGTTTGCCCACGCAGCGGGCGGCTCATAAACCCGAATGTAATTGCCACTCAGGTGCGCAACCCCCTGGGGAGTGACCTAAATGCTGCGATTTACTCAGTGATCCGAACTACTGCTTCCTATGCGAATTATCATTTGATTAACTAGGAGGGAGTGAGAAAGAGATGACCCAAAATGAAGCTTAAACTTGGGTCTGCTCTGGTCCAGGAGACATTCAATTCGAGTGCCTCTTACGACTGTGAATCAGTTTTCCAGTTCCCAAGTGAACCACACAACTCATATCCAGATGTGCCCCTCAACTGTCTTCCCTGCCCCTCTGTGTCTCTCTCTCTCTCTCTGTGTGTGTGTGTGTGCGTGTCGGTTTGTTGGTTTGGCCCTAGCCCAGGCTCACGGCACAGTCCTAGGCCCATCCATGTCCCTGGCTCTCTGGCAGTTGGCCAAATGACAAATGCGATAATTAAATTAAACTGCTGCCACAAGCAGCACAAACAAATCAAATGGCAATTCATCTCTGAGGGCAACAGCCCTGCACAGAGTGGTGACCCATCTAGGCCGGCCATATTCCCATATTGTTGTGGGTTTTACATTGTTTCTGCCCCTGCTGCTTGCCCCTCCAGGCTTATTTACATTCATGGCCTGTTTGTGTCATTGAAAGGGCAAAAATTATGCTGCGTAAAATTAATTTTTGCATATGCAAATGAACATGCAAATACCCTCAGACCCAAATTGCCTACGGGCCAACTCTGCAGATAGTCCTTATCCAGGCTGTTGGATTATTATTGTTAATATTGCCATCGATATCTATCAGTGGCAGTTGCAGTTTTTGGGCACCAAATTCCACAAATAATTCTGTCATTTACAGGCAATCAAACGCATTTATTTTTCACAATTTTATTACTTAATGGTTGGGCAATTAAATCAAAATATTGCAAATAATAAATTGCAATTACAATAAGGAAGTTTTATTATTTATATATTTTGATTAGGCAATTGCAATTCGAAATAAAATTAAATGTTGATGATTATTATTGATGCTTTAAGTGTTTTTCTAATGACTCTAATATTTAGCCAAATATATCCTCAAATGCTCAATTAATTACATTTTCCGTTTGCTGTATTTATGCGCTCAACTTTTGCCCTTGTCTCTGTTTAATTAATTCACTAATTTGCTTTTATTAGTCGGTAATTATTGAATCAATTCATGAATAACTTAAACAAAACCACGCAGCAAATATCGAGCAAAAGCCTTTAACGAAAATTAAATTATAAGCAAACAGCAGCCACCGTGTTTTCCCCATAATTAATAAATAAATATTGCCTAATTGATAATTTATGTTTCGTTATTAATAACATGGCAATATTAGCACAAAACACAATGCGGCAGCCGCAAAAGTGTCACTAATTTATTTTCCGCTCTCTAAATGTGCATAAACTTCAGACAATAAATGCAATTTGGTATTATTAGTATTATTATTGGGGACCGCAACTTAATTAAATTGTTACGCATACGACCCGCTGCCACCACACACAAATGGGCCCGCTCCCCCCTTCCCCTCTCTTTGGTTGAGCATTATTTAAGCTTTGTGTTTATACAGCTCTCGATGGCCGTCGAGCTTCGGGTTTTGGCTATTTTTGAATAAATAATTTAATTTGATGGCGGACCACTTGAAATTATTCATAAATCACTTTAACACCGCAATGGCAGGCAGCAGCCAAAGAGCATCATCATCTGCCTCGATTGGCGACGAGCAGGCCTCGGGTCCGTTTAAAACAAAAAGAGGGGCGTTGCCAAGACAGCAAGCACATTGTACAGATACGAGTCGAGTGTTTAGTATAGCCGCCGTCTCTGGCCGTCTCACTCGAGCCCACGATCGCTATCGCTTTCGCTTTGTGAGTGTGCGTGTGCTCGACGGAGCGTAGACAACGATCGCTTTCGTTCGCTATTTGTGGGCGTTGCTAAATGTTTATACCCTGTAGACATAGCAAGGAAAAGAGTATATCTGGGGAAGTACATAAAAGAGCTAAAGGCAGCAGCCAATTGGCAGAGGAAAATTAGAGAATATTCGAATCTTTTGATGCAAAGTTACAGCTTTCCGAAGCCTTACGCCAGGCACTGTGAAAAATCTATCAACTTCGAGCATTAATGTCTTCCCCTAGTCTTCACATTCCTTTCTTTATTTCCCCCAATTTCCTTTTCTGCGGCGGCCAAAAACAACTAAATACTTGGCAATTAGCAAATCATCAGCAGATGACAGCTTTTGCTTTTGAAAAATTATTAACAATTATGCGTGCCAGGTTGCTGCTTTTCTGTGTGTGCGGCAAACAATTAACTTTGAACGTTCAAAATATAATTAATAACTACAAACACCGCAAGACCCTGGCAAAAAAAGAAAAACATAAACAAAAACAAAAACAGCAAAAGGCAAAGAGCAGCAACCAAAAAACTTGTCAAAAGAACATAATTTTCAAGCTGAATGAGTGGGTGTGTGGGTGTGTTGGTGTGTTGCTGTGGGTGTGGATGCCGCGTCAAAGCAGTGTATATTCTGACCAGCGGAACCACAACAACTAGTGGCGGAGGGGCAGGGGCGTGGAGAGACCCCTGTAGACAACAAAACACAATGAGCCAATTAAAAGTCAAGAGTGCGAATGTCGGCCAAAAACTTCTGCCAAAGCGAAAGGCAAAGCAAAACCAAACTAGAAGTGAAACCGACATTTCAGTTGGTGTCCCACTCCCACTCTCTACTAACTAGATCTACCCCTCTCCTCCCCATCTCTCTTTGCTAGCTAATAAGCATAATTTATGCTACTTGGGGCAGCCGTTTAAAAATGAAACTCGTAAAAAACCGCAACGCAAATCAAATAAAATACTAAAAATAAAATGGTTAAGTACCAAAATTGAAAGGAAATGTTTTTAGAAAGAGAAAACGCAACACAATATGAAGATTATCAACCCAGAAGCGTATCAATTTACCATCTGAAAATCTCAGTTTATTGTATAAGAATACTAGGGTCCCTAGTCCCAAAATATATGTGGATAAAACACTTTTTCCATAAAAAGTCCCAAAAGTGTAGAATTTAATGCAAAAATATTTCATATTATATTAATATAATAATATTATATAAAGAAAGGTCTGATGTGCACTCACCTTTAATTTTACTTGAACCCACACAATTGTCATAAATATTTCCGCTCTTTATAAGGTTCATGCGGTACATGTCATACATTTATTGTTTTTATCACACTTATTTGCCGCTCTTTATTTAGTTTTTAAAGTACATTCGGAAGTATGTTTGTTTTTTCCACTCGCGCACTTTCACTCGCTTTTAGAAAAACTCACTTTTGCCGTAACCGCCTGGCACTCCTTGCCATCATATTGACCATCGACACCAACACTTGCACTTCACTCACTTTTGCCGTAACCGCCTGGCACCCCTTGCCGTCATAATGACCTTCTTTCACTCGCACTTTTCACTTAACACTGAGAGAGATTTTTTGTCCGCTCTTTCTTCAGTCTTGCGGGACATTAAACTGTTAATTTCGACTCACTCTAACACTTCACTCACTTTTGCCGTAACCGCCTGGCACCCCTTGCCATCATAATGACCTTCTTTCACTAAAACTCACTCAAAAAAAAAACACTCACATGGCGTCGCTACGTTTGCCATGCAACAATAAATGCAATCACTTATTGCGGTTAATTTTTTTGTTTCACTTACTCGCATTTGATCTCACTTTCACACCATCACTCACTTTTCACTTTACACTCACTTCTTGTCGCCAATGTGCTCTGTGCCTGCACTTACTCTCACTCTCACTACCACACAAAAAAAACAACACAGCTCAAGCCAAAGGGCACATCACGTCATAGTGCCGCTATTTTGCTTTGCATTCTTTCCACTCATATTCCAATAGCTTGTAACCATCTTGACTAAACTGCGACGCAATTGCCATTTTTCGGGCCTATTTTCACATTGAAAAAACATTGGAACTATTGCTGTGATTATTTTTTCACTTATGCCTTAACAGTTGGCTCTCTGCCCTCATGGATTTGACTTTTTCCTGCTCTTTTTAACACATTTTATCACTTTTCAGGCAGATTTTACTTTTAAACACTTTCCACACTTATCACACGATCACACTTCACAATTTTCCGAACTTTTCCACTATTTTCTAACACTTTTTGCTCCATGGCATCAAAAAACATGCGTCTGCGCCGGTAGCTTAAATTTTATTTAGCGCCCTCTTCCCACGCAAAGTTATTTGAAGGTGAACGAACTGCAATCAGGGAGAGCAATTAAGAGCGGCTTTGCTGTTGCAATGTGTGTGTTTGTGTGTTCTGTTTCTTTAGCGAATGTTCTAGAAGGGCAGAGAGATCAGCATCAGCATGGAAGAAGAAGAGCATTACCTCTCTTTCTACTGCTTGCGGTGTTAGTGCAATGACCTAAAGCGGGGGCGAAAAGTTAAGAGCGGGAGAACCTTCGCTAAGCGAAGCGGCTTTGTTCTTTTTGCAGTGTGTTTTTGTTGTTGCTGATTTTGAATCGTTGCTGATGCCGCTGTCCTATCTATGAGTGGGTGGGAGGGAGATGCGAAGTGCGTAAAAGAGTTCTTATATTTGATACTCTCTTATGTCATGCCCTGTAAAGGGGGCGAAAGTGAGAAGCGCAGTGATTGAAGAAAGAGCGCACCTTCGCGGCGGATCTAAGAGCGTCTTTGGTTTTGAGATGTGTGTGTGCTCTTATTGTTAGTTATAGGGTGAGTTAGAGAAAGAAAAAGAAGAGGCGCAGATGATAATATATCGAGCGGCTACCAAAAATTGTATGCATGCATACATACATAAATGTGTACATATGTACATACATACAAATATCCACAAGTTTATGTAAAACTTTTCATTTGCATTCTGTTGATTTATGTTTTTTTGCATGCGCTGTCGCCGTTGCTGCTGGCTTTTTCGTTTGGGTTTTAATTTGTAAAATCCGATTTTATTTTAGTTTTTGTGCACTTCTAAAGCAAAATGGCATACAAAAATGCTCATGAAAGCATACTTAGATGTGATCCCTAGACAATTTCAACGATGTAAATCTATTACAGAATTGTTTTTAATTTCACACATGGCCTGAAATGAGTCTTCTGGCCGTGCCGTGGGCCGCCTTCGGGTCAGTAAACCCCGATGTAAATGCAATTCCCTCTATTTGCAAATGGTGGCCAGGCGTTCTACTCGCATTATCCTGTGGATGCAATGCAGATGAATTTATGGCATTCCAGGCATAGCAACAACATCTCGACTGGCATTAACAATGTGCAATTATAACCACGTAAATGATGTTGCATAAATACCTCTCTCCCACTCCCACTCTCTGTCTCTCTGTTGAGGCTCGACTCCCCTTTGGTCCATTAAATGCAGTTGCTGCCCAGTCCCTTCCTACGCCCTCTTTGGGGAAACCATAGAATAGCCAGCCAATCTACTGCAATCGCATTGGATGTCCGTAGATGTTTGGCATTGTTTTGCTGTGGGGGCGGAGTGGGTGCCACCACAAAGCTGCAGTAGCAGCAGCAACAGCAGTTTGCATTTACAGGCAATGTCTATTTAATTAATAACACAACAAATTGAAGCCAAGCTTATGCACAAATCCCCATATCAAATGCAGCATTGTCGAAACGTTATTTAATTAGGAACCAGAAATGCAGGTAGATAAAAGATGTATAAATTGGGTGCTGCTTGGGTTCTAGATTGCTAGCTTTTATGAAGATTTTGTTTATATACTTAGATAAACCAACAGAGATCCAGAATATAACGCTTCAAGTACTTCCTTCAATATTCCAATTGACAATCTCTGCATATCTACGTTAGTCTCTCTCTCTTCTTGTCACTCTCTTCTTGCCATTCTCTTCTCTTTTCTCTTAATGGCATTCGCTCAACGCTGGCAATCAAATAATCTAACTGTGCATTTCACACCGCATTGAGCCGAAGCTTTCAGGTTATGTTTGCCGTACGCTCAGTTTGTATGTACATATGTATGTATGTATGTATGTATGTATGTATGTATGTAGCTGGCTGTATATGCGTTGGCGAACATAATCCACAATGACAGGAGCAATGCAGTGATTATGTTATTAATTACGAATGCCATTGCCGTTGCGAATATTTGCAGTGAGCAAAGTGTCTCATTACACATCAGGAACCAAGCAGTGAGTTGAGAGTTGGGAGGGCCTGTCGGACATATTTCGAATTGCCAGAATTGCATATTAAAACGTGTGTTTGCTGAAGGCTTGCACAATGATTAGCTAATAAAGAGCGAGAGGTAATCATTAGCCAGCCAGACGGATAGGCTCTTTAATATCCAGTTCAACTGAGTTATAATTATGTCTAATAGGTGTGTGTGTGCTGCCTGCCTGCCTGCCTGTTAATTTCCACATGAACGATATACCCGCAGTCCGTAAAGCAATTATCATAATTTTTTCAACACCCAAAAACAAACAAACAAACAAAAATATGCTAAATTACACATTAAAAACATTATTTGTGAAGAGCAGAAAAGGAAAGAAGTGAATGTTGAATTTTTTTCTTGGCACCCCAGGAGAATTATGTACAGCAGCCGCCACAGCCGCCACCGTCGCCATTACAAAGTAGGGAAAGGCCACTCCCCGCTGCAGAAGTCCTCCACTGGATGTGGATGTAATGTGGCTGCTCATTGTTGGGAGGCCCCAGGCTAGAGCATCATCAACATTTCGTTTCATTTCATTTCGTTTCGTTTCTTGGCCTGCGTTTTATTTTAGAAAAAAAAGTGCGCGGCAAATGTGAAAATTAATTATACCAAGCGCACACGCAATATATTTTGTAGAGACAAGCGAAGGGGGTCGAAGGGAGGCCAGCACGGGTTATGTGCTAATGAAAATTGCAGACTAGACAAGCGACTATTTAAGGATCCCTCTAGCTGTGGCTCTCTGTCTCACTCTCTGATCTGCTTGGCGTTGATTGAAATGCGTGTACGGCGGCAAAACAAAGTAGCTGAAAAAACGCTTCTCTTCTGTCATAAACCTATTTAAGTTTGGTTGGTGGACTGGCATCATGCATGGGCTTTTGTTTGCCTTTCGGGCTATTTATGCGCTCTGTTTCTGTCATCTTTTATGCGTACACAGCGACACTATCTCTCACTCTGCACTCGCTCTCTCTCTCTCCCCATTTAAATGTCAATAAATCATAAGCGAGCCTGGGGTAGCAGCGAGCAACACGACACGTTTGCCCTTTATTTTTAGACATTTTTTGTTCCTTACATTTTTCAGCTTAATGAGGTTTAGTGTTTGGGATCAAAACAGCACAAACAATGAGGTTTATTTATGTTGAAGCGGAACAAGTTGAGAGGAATTCCAGAAACTGCGAGAATTTATTAATGAAGATTTATGAAATATTTACCTAAACGAGCGAGATTGGTTGAGGAAATCTATGAATCAATTAGATCAGGCGGCACAGAACTTTGGTAGAAATTTACGAGCTTCATTCCACTTGTTTCAGGAACTTTGGGTAGTAGAAAATACTCTCAGTTCTGAGCAAAGTTTAAGGTCTCGAAAGGGTATGACTATTCCTCCCAGCACTTAAGCTTCAAGTATCAAAAATTAAATATGTGTTGGCTGCACATAGAAATATTTATGTGGCTGATGATCTAAGGGTGATTTGCTCACCGCGGGCCACACGAAAAGTGCCTCGGAATGGCCATAAAAACAGAAACCCATTCAAGTGCCAGGAAGAGGGAAAAATTGAAACGAAATAAAAGGGAAGCCAGCATCTACACTTTCCGATGGGCCATTAAGAGTGTTCATAAGGTAAACATAGGAAATGCTTTATTGTTTATGCACGTACTTAATTGGCACTGGACTGGGAATGGCAATGGGAATTGGGACTGGGCGCAGGATGAGTAATTGCCAGGCCAAAAATAATTATGAGGAAATTAGCCGGCCAGTTGGCCAGCCAGCCAGACAGCCAGCCAACCAGTCGGGGCAGTTTTTAGGTACAGGGGAGGGGCAGGGCAGGGCAGCGTACTCTCATAATCCATCTTCATCCATAAAATAAACATTTTTCGTGCATGCATCAATCCCTCGTCGAGTACATAACGTTGTGTCTGTGTGTGTGTGTCTGTGTGTGCGTGTGGATAAATTCGAAAATATTTGGCAATCAATTAATTGATTTTCCAAGTGAAAATTTACGATTGTGCATGTGTGTTTGTGTGTGTGTGTGTGTGTACTTGAGCATTTCCTTTTGAAAATTGATTGGTGATTGGGTGGGGATTGCGGGGTTATTGAGTGCCGTTTTCATGTTAATTTCATAATTTTTACGCTATTCCGGGGAAAATGAGCATGCATGTCATATAGCAGTCTGTAGTGTGTGTGTGTAGTGTGTGTGTGTGTGTGTGCGGACATGCTGCTGAAATACTAATTATGTGCGCGATTTAAATAGATTTTTCATTTATTTAGCTAGGCCATCATCATACGCTTGCGGCGGGTCGATGGATTTTGAGCAGCTAAATGTGATCTCTACCTCCATAAGTACTGGAAAATGCACAAATATTGTTGTTCAACTTATGCTGGGGGAGACTACTATGAGAGTATGAGAATAAATCATACAAACAGTCTGTAAAAATATTAAAATTATTCTGGAAATAATGAAAAAAAAAATCTAGAAATTAAGAAAAATAAATAATTTCAATTAAATTCATAGCCGAGGCTGCATAGCTTAAATATATTTACTCTTTTCTAATTAAATCCATGATTTAGACTGAAAATATACAAATCAGAACACAGAAAATTCTTTAAAAAAGTGCTGAACACATTTTTGTGCCTAAAACTTTGTTACCAAATTTATTCCAATCAAACTGAAGAAATTATGGTCGCAAATTTTGTTGCTTAGTTAGGCAAATTTAGTAAAATTAAATTTGATAAATTCCCTTACTCTCTGAATTGTAAAATCTAAATATTTCGGACTCTATTTATTCTATAGCTTCTGTTGGAAGAGCTTCCACAGTCATATTTTTCACCCACAAAAATCTCAGAGTATCCCAAACTGCGACTCCCTCAAATATCAAATATTTCTCGTATGTTTTTGGATGAAATAGAAATGAAAAACGTGAATGATAGGCAAATGTTTTATGTTGCGCCACTGAAGCTGCCGGAGCTGTTGGTGAGGGTGTCGGTAGAGCAGTGCACACGGCATGGGCCGCTGGTGGCTTCTGGCTGGTGGCTTTTGACAGGCGCCCATCATTTCATCATTTCTGCTTGTTTTGAGTTTGAGAGACTCACACACCGAATGACTGAGTGACTGAGTGACGGGGGGCGGAAGTGTTGTGCGAGCAGGATACACAATTTTCTAATTTTCTAATTATTTGTTGTGCCGCCCCACTAATAAGGCCAAATGGGGCATAAACATGCATAATTATGGCGGCACAAAACCGTTTTGGCCGTGATGATGGTGCTGGCATGTTGCAAACGCCATTTCATTGTCTCTCAGGCAGACCACTCCATTGGATTCTCTCACTCTGCTTTCAGCCAATTAGCCAGTGAAAGGGTTTAAATATTTGCAAAATTATTGCATTTGTTGGTATTCAAATTCCTGAAAACTATTGAGTGAGGCATTTAATTATTTTATATTATTTTAATTATGAGAATTTCATTGAAAGCTTTTGATAAAAACAATTAGGTTACATTCCTGCGTGTGCAGATCACATCCTCAAACTTGAAATTTTGCCATTATATTCCCCAAATATATTTAAATATTTAAAAGCATTTTCTTGTGTAGTATAAATCTGGGTTAATTTTATAAAAAAATTCGTATGTTTGCCATTTATTGGGAAATTTTGATGATAAGCGGCTTAATTTGTTGGGAATTAATGCCACTAAATATCTGATGCCTAAAAATATACCCTCACATAAAACAAATAATTTAAAAAATAAATTTAAACTTGAAGTACATAACATTGAAAATGGCAGAGAACCTTCAGGCTTAGAAACTGACAAAAACAAGCCGAAAATATCTTATGAAAGGTCAAATAATATTATTTTATTCTTGCAACCAAATAATTTTTTTTCAATCGTATTTTTAATTCGTAATTGTAAAATGTATGAAAGCGAGAAAAATAATTTTGAGTTTTTTGAATTTTTATAAATCATTTTACGGGTACTTTTTGTGACACATTTTAAGTATAACAAAATTATTTACTCATTATTCAGGCTACCTTTCCGTTGTGTAACACAAATTTCTAATCAAACCTCTGCCCACTTTGCGCTCTTTTCAGGTTAAAATCTGGTTCCAGAATCGACGCACAAAGTGGAAAAAGCAGGATAATGTTACCAACAATGAGGCCGCGGAGCACAAATCCACAAATGCAAATAAATCGAGCGGCGGAGCAGAGCAGTCGCCCGCAGCACCAGCAACAACTGGAGGCAGTGGCAGTGGCAGTTCCGCCGTGGAGAGTGCAGGTGCAGGCCCAGCAGCAGCAACCAAAAAGTCTACAAGTGCCCAAGGAGAGAAAACTCGCGGCAACAACAACAACAACAATTCGGTATCTTTGGCCAACAACAATAGCGTTAACAATGAGAGCAAATTGCCCAACAAACAGACGAGCGCCAAAGTGAAGAAACAATTGAATGCATTGCTGGAGAAGGCAGCAAAAACAACAAATTGTGCGCCAAATCGCAGCGAGAATGAGAAGGTGGAAATGCACAAAGCTGGGGAGAAGCGTCACCATCCATCCAACAACAATGTGGGGGAGTCAAAGTTGATGCATCAGCGGATGCACCAGCATGCCATACCGCTGACCGTGGAGCCGGCCGCACCCTTGGAGCAGACCGAGAAGCTGGACATTAAGCTGGAAGAGTCGCCGCAGCATCGCGAGCTGCAGTTGAGTCTGCAGCGTGCTGCCGCGGCGGCCAAGGCTGCACAGCAGAACGGCTGCAGTCCGACGCCAGCGAATGCAGCGACGGCGGCGGCGCTGCTCAACGAAATGGATTTCGAGAGCAAGTTGGCGGCGTCCAAGATTTCGATAGCTTTGGCCAGCATGGCCAGCAAGCAGCTGAAGCAGGCGGAGGCGGCTGAGGCCAGCAAGCAGTTGAAGCAGTTCGAGGCCGAGGCCAGCAAGCAGTTGAAGCAGGCGGAGGTGCAGTCGGTGGCGGAGGCCGCGGCCAAGGAGAAGCTGTTGAAGCAGGAAAGCGAGTCTGAGGAGGATGAGGAGACGTCCACCGAGCATGGTGACTCCACAGAGGCGCACGACTCGCAAGATCAGGATGTGTCGATGCGCGAGAACTAAGCTACGGAAACAGTCAAATTTTAATCTGTGCCAAAAAGTCGAATATTGCTCACACACAAACACACACACACACACCCCACACACACACATTTACTATATATAAATAATTGTAATTGTAATTGTAAACTATAAATATAATTTACTTAACACGTAACACGATTGTAACGCTGTTTGTCACCCCCTAGGCGTGTGTATTTAATTTGTAATTTATTTTGTATGCTTAAGCGATTTCAAATGTAAATGTTGCCATTAGAAATGCATTTATGTAAATGTTTAATGGGAGCCACTACGTAAATGTAATTTGAAACTTTCGAAAATTTCATGTGATAATGTATACGAAGGATAAAGGATAAAGAGAGCGGAAGAGAGTTAATGCCCGGCGGCAAAACCCAATTACAAATTGCAAAAAATTGATTTTACTACTTGAACTATGAACTATAAACTATATAAATGTAGATCTAAGCTATGCTACCCTGTAAATTGAACATATTTATTGAGTGTTTGTACAAAAAAACAAAACAAAAACAAAGCAAAAAATTAAATAAGGCAAAAAAGAGAGTACCAGGCGCCGCCGTTACACATTTTAAATTCAACAAATTCAAAAGAAAAGAAAACATAAAAAATACAAATAAAAATTCTATGAAAATTCACAAGCGTCGCACTTTGGGGGGCAGCTCCACCACGCCCTGTGAGGTGATCAAAAACTCAGCAAAATCATTGGGCGTCTCGGGGGAGTACAAAATCTCCAGCTTGCGCACTGTCAGCAGCTGATCCTGGACCATGTGCTGCTTGGGCACGCGCGTAATGCTCATGCGAGTGCGACCCAGATGCGACCATTGCAGGCCCAGGCTGGGCGCATCATCCGAGCTGCCATTGCACTTGCTGGACACCTGATTGACGCACACCACGGCGCAGTTGTACTTGTCCGCGTAGCTTATCAAAGCATTGGCCAGGCGGCGCATTAGCTTGGCGCGCTCGAGGTAGTCCGTGAAGAGACGAAAAATGGCACCCACCGAGTCGATGACGATCAGGCCAATGCTGTGCTGTCGCAGCAGTCGCGGCAGGTGATTGACAACACAATTCATAAGCGTGTCCTAAAAGGGGATTGGAATGGAATAAATAAAGGTCTTGGACTGCCTTTTCCCACTCACAATTTCGCGCTGATGCTCCACGAAAACGTTGCCCATTAGATTGAGTGACTCCTGGGGATAGCGCGCCTCCATAGCGTTGCTCATCTCACGCAGACGTCGCGCCGGAAAGACATCCTCTGTGCATATGTAAGCCACGCCCTTGCCCAGGCCGCCCAGCTGCAGCGGCAGCTGCACACAGAGAGCCAGCTGCAGCAGCAGTTGTGTCTTGCCCACGCCGGCAGCGCCACAGATTTCGGTTATGCCCCGCGTGACCACACCGCCGCCCGTGCAGCGATCCAAGGCAGGGCAGCCAAAGGACACGCGTGACCATCTGACATTGGCCAGCGGCTTGAACAGGGAATCAGCTGTGGGAGGGAGAATAAGTAAGTTAAATTTGAGGCGCAATCTTGAGTATGGAGAGGCCTACCTGTCAGCGGTGTCTCTGCCAGCCACTTGGCTGCCGCATCCTTCAGCACACGCACATCGTCCGGCGTGCACTTACGCACCAGCGTGTACACCGATGTGACGCGAGTGTCCAAAAACTTGACCCTGGGCGTCGTCAGCACTTCCTCTGGTGTGAGCACATTGACTAAAGGTGGGAATTGCATTAAAAGCGCATTAGAAGACACTTCAAACTAAGTTGTGGGTAACCCTTTGCCCCATTCTTACGGCTCTCAGCAATGTCTCTAATTCGCTTAGGTAATTGTTCCAAAAAGTTTGTCATCGCTGCGGCGGCCGGATCGAGTGTGTTGGCATGCCTGGAGCTGCTTTGCGTGCAGCCCGACACGGCAGGTGTCGCGTTTCAACACCTTGCGGAATTATTCCCAAGGCAGCGAGCAATTTATTGATCAAGCAAAACCTAAAACCGACGAAGGCAGGGAAGGGCCTTGCAGACAACCGGCATTCAGCGTGCAATCAGCTGTCGTTGCAAGTAGGCCACAAACAACGGCATAAGTAAGCCGCAAAACGCTTAATTATGCTCTAAATTGAAACTTAAGTTGACTAAACACCACAAATCACTTGCATAATTGTTTGTTTTCCAATCATTCATTTAATTGCGTACATTTTTTGCACAAACATCAGAAGAGAAAAACACACAAGAACGATCGATAGTTTGACGGCGATAGTTGGGGTCACGATCGTCGCCACTGCTGCTGCTGGTGTTGCGCCTCCTCCTGTCCATGAAATTTAGATGTTTGGCTGCTGTTTCTGTTGTTGTTGCGGTTGGAGTTGGGTTTTGAACTTAACAAACTAAATAGGTGGCTCTACTTCTTGGGTGTGGGCTTGGAGAGCTCCTCCAGAGCCCGAATCTCGGCCTGGGCGTTGCGCTGCTTCTCCTCGGCCAACTTGGCATCGCGAACCACCTTCTGCTGTGCCTCGATCTCACGGACCTTCTCCTCCTTCTTGGACAGGCGGCTCTGGTGGGCTGCACCGTAGGCAATGCCCACAAGCAGCAGGGACCATCTGCCGAGCTTGATCAGCGGCGAGACACGGACTGGAGGCTGAGACATGGCTAGTAGTTATGTAATGGTCCGACCGAAAACTGCAAGAAAAAGGAAGACATTAGTTATGTACACTGTTTTGCAGGTTTCTCCGAATTGATGTTTCAATCAGCGTTTCACTTGCGGTTGTTTTTTATGCAAATATTCTATTAAATAAGCGCAATTACCACAAATCGATGCGATTGCAACACAGTAGCAAAATATAACCTTAAAACAGCTGTCAGATTGGCAACTACGCTATCGATAGTTCTATCGGTAGCTGGGCAGAGTTGCCGCAAAGTTTTGGTTTTTCCAAATATAAATACAGAAATTATTTAATTAAATATTATTACGGGTATCTAGCGAAAGTACGACTTGATTGAATGTATCAGTTTAATTGTTTATAGGCTGACACCTTTTTCGTTGCCTACATATGTTATCTTAATTGCAACACTGAAACATACCTTGGCATCGCAATGTGAATGTCAAAAAGGCAGAACACTCAAAAACCTGGAAAAAAAGTGTTGTTTTATTGAAAACATGGCAAATTGCAGCTAAAACAGCAGGTGTGCACACAAAGTAAACGATTGTGTAATTAATAGCCTGGCTGCAGTGCATAGAAATTAAGTTTAGACTCGAAATTGACGCGTGTTAAGGGCAAACAAGAAAAAAAATTCCAACACAGACCTTGGAGTGGTAGCATACACATACACAACTGGCCAACACACATACGCGCACACACGCACATTGTGATAAACGGGGCCCAGTCGAAAACGTCATATATTTCCCCCGCCCGCTCGCTAGCTGCTTTAAGCCAAATTAGCAGACTTTCAAGGCAGGAAGTCCGCTCAGAGGATCCACCACCATCACGACGACAGCTGCAAAATGGTAAATGTGCCGCCACTGCTGTGCAGCACGCCGCCACCGATCGATTTTGGCGAGGACGACGACGACTCGGGCCTGCAGTCAACGATCAATTTGGATGACGACGACGACGACTTTGGCTTAGTCACCAGCAGCCGCTCAGCGCTTACAAAAGGTAATTTCAAAGCTGCCAACTGGGCTTGTGATTTCGTTTCTAATTTGTATGCCGCCTCACCTGCAGAAACCCATACAGAAGCCCAGCCCGTGTACAGCGAGAGGCCGCCTGAACTGGAGCTGATTGGCAAACCAAATGCAGAGGAAATAAAACAAAATGTGGAGGCTTTCAATTACCAAGTGAAACAGTCGCCGTCGCTTGATGACTATCAGGAGACGCCACCGCCGCTAGAGGAGGAGCTGCAGGAAGAAGAGGAGGAGGAAGAGGAGGAGATTGCGAATATAAATGACAATGTGCCGTCCCTGAAGCTGGACAGCCTGAGTCTGTACTCCACGGAAAGTGTCTCCGCAGCGTCCACGCTGTCGCCTGTGGCAGTTGCCGACGAGGAAATGCCAGCCCCAACCAAAGCACCAGCAGCAGCAGCAGCAGCAGCACCACCACCTGTACTCAGCCATCAAGTCACGCTGGAGGATGTGTCCGATGACAGCGACGAGGAGTGCTCGCCAAAGAAACCCAAAGAATTATTTATACGCGAGGGAGCTGAAGATTTCTTTGCCATTGAAGTGCTGGCAACGCCCACAGAAACAGCCTTTTCCTTCCCTTCCGACGCCTCCATGGATAAGCCAGCGGTTGAGCCGGTTTCCGTTCAGTTTGCTGCGAGCTTTGAGCAGGCGACGGCACAGTCTGTGGAGCAGCAGCAGCAGGAGGAGCACCAGCAGTGTCCTGCAGCTACTGAAGAGGATGAATTCGATGACTTTGGCGACTTTGCGGACTTCTCTGCTGTGCCCGAGCCTGCAGTGGAGGTTACGCCAGCTCCAGTTTCCCTGACGGTTGCTCCTCCCACGCCTGCTGCAAAGGATTCCCCGGCGCCTGCTGCCGATGATGGCTTTGATGACTTTCAAGAATTTGCCACGCCACCTGCAGAGACTGCTGACGATGATGACGATGACTTTGGAGACTTCTCAGAGCCGCTAACAGCAGCCATGGCCACAGTTGCAGCTGTTCCCCCGCCACCGCAGCCTGCAGCAGCTCCCCTCAGCATCGATGAGCGCATCAAGCCCGTGCTAGAGCTAATGTTTCCCCTGTCGCAGACGAGCAGCGCTGCAACTGAAGCCAAACGGCGACCGCTGGCGCAGTGTCAAAGCTTTAACTTTGGTGCCATCGAGCAGGCCCAAGCGCTGGACTATCAGTGGACCAGCTCGGAGATGCGGCACTCCCTCGTGCGTGCGCTGGGCATCGATTCGAGGAATATAGTAGGACAAAGCACAGGGATTGGCTTTCGACCCATGCTAATGTTTATTTTTGTGTTTTTCTTGCAGCTTTTCGGCGACAAGTGGAACGCTTCCATGCCGCGTTTTGCTGCCAATTTGAGTTTTGATCCGCTGAAGCCGCTCAAACCGCTGGAGCCGAGCAGTCAGCAGTTGTCCTCAGTGGGTAAGTGACTCAAGATAGTAACTAGTTTAAGTACAGATTAAAATTCCACTTAGTTAAAACGCAAATTAACCGCCACACAAGTTTTTTGATCCAACTGTCGAATCGCTCGCTAATTTTGCTTTAAGTTCTTCTGCCGCTTTTACGGATTGGCTTGCCTAAACTTTTCGTTTCGTTTTGTTCCTCCACACACACACCCTCCCTCCCCCCCTCTACACTTGACATTTCTGTTCAAACTGAAAATGATGAAAATGATTTCGACTCGATGATAAAAATTGCATCCCAGAGACACATGTACAGACCTTAAAATTGGAAGAACTACTTGACCCACAACCAAAGTTGCAGCTGGCTGATAAAATAAATCTTGTTACCTCTAACTTCCACACCCATAAAAAACAACAACAATGCAATGCGACAAATGACACTCAAAATGCTGCCGCTGCTGCTGCTGTAAACCCCCAAATGGCTCTCAAACCGATGCTGATGGAACGCGTTAACCCAACTAATCAAATGCACCATTCTACTTCATTAAACACTTGCAATAATAATGCAACAATAAACACTAATCACGATGCCTTCTTGCTGGATTTTAGTAAGTTTTCGTTTTGTCGTTTTGGGCGTGTGTTCGTTCCGTGTGCGTTGTGTGTGTGTTGTAGTTGTTTTTTGGTTTCTTTGCTCCCACCATTTTGTTACCCCGTTGGCACCCCCAAAAATCAAAGCAAAAACATTTGAAATTAGCTGCCCGAAATTAGCACAAGTTATTCGAAAACATTTTCTCACTTTATTTTAAGCTAGAATTTGGGCATGGTGGAATTACACTCTTTGGTGAATAAGTTAGCGAAGATCGCCACCTTGTTGGTAATTTCACCATGCATGTTATGGCATAATTATGGCTGATCCTCCTCTTTGCTGACAGTACTGCAACTCTCTTTCGCTCTCTCTCTCTCTCTCTCTCTCTTTGCGCATAAATTTTTGCCTAAACTAAATCACTTTTTTCTCCTTCTTAGGACTGGAAGCAACCGCCGCAGCCGCACCACAAACGAGCCAAGCTGAAGCGCGGTCTGGCGCGTCTAATGGGGAAAACTGTGTCCCTGCCAGCAGCAGCAGCGGCAGCGAAATCTCCTCCAGCTTTAAGCAGAACCACAACCCTAGCGCAGAGCTTAATAGCGACTGCCTTGAGTCCACAGCAGCGGCATCAGCAGCAGCTGCTGCTGCAGCAACAGCGACGCTATCGACTGCTCTATCAGCAAACGGCTATGGCCACAACCTCAACGGCAGTGAGCAGCTGCATCAGCAGCAGCAGCACCAGCAGCAGCCAGCACACCAGCAACAGTTTGATTTGAGAGCGCCAACTCCACCGCCAGTGGCAGCTCCAACACCAGCAGAGGATCTTAGACCCACGGCCAGCACACCAACTGGCTTTGCCATGCCACTGAAGGAGACACACATCTACACACCCTCGAAATCGGACACGGCTGTGGCGAGGACCACAACGCTGGCGCCCATTGATTTTGACTATGAGATTGCGGCGACGGGCATCATCATTGATGAGACGGTGGTCAAGAAGGAGTATCGCGATGTGGAGTACAAGCCGCCGCCATTTGGCCTGGACTCGCCCAGCCGCTTGGCCAGCAGCAATGGCACCAGCAGCTTTGAGCTGCCCACCACGACGCCCGCAGTGGCGGAGGACGATGATTTCAGTGACTTTCAGTCGATGCCAGCGAAAACGCAGGCGGCGCTGCAGCCGCCACGGAATGGCACGCCCACATTTGGCGAGCAAATGATACTCTGTCCGGCCATACTGCTGCCACAGGCCATACCGCTGGCCAAGACGGCCATTGAGTGGGGCGACAATTCGCTGTCCAGCATCAATGCCGAGGAAATGGCACGCATTGAGGATTTGTTTTCGGCACAGTCCAAGCCGCCGACGATAAGTGCAACGGTGGCCAAGCAGCCGCCACAACAGCAGCAGCAGCAGCAACAGGAGGATGATGAATGGTCGGACTTTGTGTCGGTGCCAGTGGGACAGCAGCAGCAGCAGCAGCCACAGCAACAGACATTTAGCAATAACAACAATGTCAACAGCTTGAAGAAGCCGCCTACAGGCCCCAGCTCTGCCCCAAAGGACGATGACTGGTCGGACTTTGTCAGCAGCACGCCGCTGCCGTCGCGACCCTCCGCGCCACAATTCAACTCCGGCGCCTGGCAGAGCGCCAACTTCTACAACAATCCTTTGAGTCTCTACCAGCATCAGAAGCAGACGCATGCACACAGCAACTTGGTGCCCAGCAGCAGCAAGAGCAAGAGCAACACCAACACCAACACAAACCACAATAACAACAACAACAACAACAACAACAATGTGCCAGCGACACCGCAGCAAATACACATCATGCACGACTTCTCCACGGCGCCCTCGACAACAGCGGGCGGAGCAGGAGTGGGTGCCACCTATCAGCAGCATCATCAGCGGCAGCAATTCCAGATCGGCAATGCCAAGGTGGCGCCACGCATATCCCTCATACCCGACTTGAGCTTCGTGGCGCCTGCGCTGCCCACCAACGCGGGCGCCTTTATGGGCTCGCTGCCCAAGCCCAGTTTTGGTGGCAAGAAATGACAAATGCTGCGCGGAGGCAGACATCATGTGAATCCTCAAAAGAAACAGCAGCAGCAGCAGCCGCCACGTCCACTGGCAGGAGAGGCCAGCATACTCACGTAGAGTGCTGATCCCTGGGGCCCGCGGTGGAGTTGAGTCAGTATTATGAATCCGTCTGATAATTACTTATAGAACGTCGTAACCAGTTTGTGGTAGAAGTTTAGAAGCAGCTGAAAGAAACTGTGTTTAATGTTGTCGTTGAAGTTATTGTTGTTGTTTGTTGTTGTTGTTGAAGTTGTTGCTAGAACTCCCCCCAGAAAACCCCAGAAAATGCAGCAAGAACTCCAGCTCAAAATTTAAACCACAGAATAAATTAGAGTGTAAAAAACTAGAGAGATTTTACAGGCCAGAAACCCCAGAGACAGGGACTTAAAATCATTCCAGAGCAAACAACTCTTCCCTTTGTGACTGCCCAAGGTCCCAGCCCTAACCAAGAGAATACTCCAAGAAGTACGAAGAAAAGTAAACCCCAAAAAAAACCAACCCGCCTGATGCGAACTTTTCTACCAATAAACAAATATACATAAATAATATCGTGTACTTAAGTGAGGAAAAAACTAAACAACCTAAAACCTAAACGAGTAAACCTTAGGCTTAGGCTAGCGATGTAATAAAGTTAGTAGATATATTAGCTAGGCAACTGGCAGTCATTCCCAGAGATGTGTGTCTACTCCCCCCCTGATGATCTCCAGTAGATGCAGCGCCAGCGCCCAAAAATCCGCTCCAGTTTTTTTGATGATTATTATTTTTGCGTGTTGTTAAAGTGTTTTTTTATTCATTTTTATTTATTTTACTTTATGTTGCGCTTTTTTTAAGTTGATAGTGTGTGTGTGTGTGAAAATTATAAACAATTATTAACTAGAACTAAGTGTTTTGAATGTAAACTTTAAACTTAAGTGTATGTAAAATATTCTCTCGATTTTCGCGTGTGGTTTTTATTTTGCTAAGTCAATAAAAATTAGAGCTAAAAACGTTTAATTACAATGATACGATGCTGCTTTTTGTTTTTAAATAAAGAGAATGAATTAAATCTATTTAATAATGTATTTACTGTGTATAATTAAAAACGATATGCGCTGATTACAGAGAAATAAAACTTACAATTTATGTGAAGAGAAGAGAAAACAATTATTGGAGAAGCTTCTGTCATTTTGTAGGTAGGTGAGGGGCAGGATACATAATGTGTGTGTGGTGTGTGTTTGAAACCTGCTTAAGTGTGTGTGTGTGTGGGTCTAAAGAGAGAGTTTTTAAAGCACTAGCTGTACCAGCAGTCCGTTACTCTCCTGAAAGTTGCTTGTGTACCGCATGGTTGTGTGAGGCTAAGGGCGTGCATGGGGGCGTGGGCGTGGGCGAGGCTGTGTAGCACTATGGCAGTAAATAGTACATAATAATAGGTTTCGAAATTACACATGTATCTAATATAAATATCTATATATAAATAGCATACGCGTTACACCCTTCCAGCAGCACTCTCTCTCTCGGAAACTTGCGTCTAAATGTTCAACAGTTAATCATTTCGTTATACTTAAACTCTAGCTAGATGAATGCCTTAATGTTTAAGCGCATTTTCAATTAGTTATTATCATCATCATCGTCGTCTCCTGTCTGGTCTCGTTTCTCTCTGTTTTTAGCCTGGCTGCCACGTAACATAATGTTATGAAAAACGCTAACAAATCCAGAAAATTATTATATGTATGCTATCATGTGTGTGGTGTGTGTGGGTGTGTGGTGTCGCCTATCCTTTATGATATTTTGAACTAACAGTTTTTCATACTTTTCCTCAAAATAAAAACTAAATTCGGGGGAGCGCCGCGCCCAGTCCGCTGCGGTTGGCGGTTCGTTTCGAGGCTTTGAACAGTCTTTGAATGGAAGTTGGTTTTTGCTTTTCGGTTGTGGATCTGTTTTCTATACATAGATATAAAAGCTAAGAATTAAGCACACAAAAACCATTTAGCTGAACTGTTTCCGAACCGTTGACCGCTGACCGTTCTGGCTAGGGCTTCTCCATGGACTCCCTGCCTCAGAAGGCCAGCCAAGGGTGATGCAGCAGCGACTCCTTGGATCGATCGCCATAGTCGTAGGTCAGCTCCTCCCCGGGCGTAATATCATCCTTGGCCAGCAGTACCAAATGAGGACGCTGCTTGATAACGACCACTTTGGTCATCAGATTGCCGGCACGCGAATGATTGATGAGGCGTCCCAGCTTGCCCGTGTCCACGGTGGCATCGATGCAGTACTGCTGGTTCTTGTGCTTGAAGTAGTACATGTAGCAGCCGGCATTCTCGTCCAGCGCGTAGCGTCGCTCGCGATCGGTGGCATCGCTGATCGAGATCAGATCGCCCACATACTCCACGACGAACTCGTTGCGCTTGAAGTGACGCACGGCGACAACGCCGCGACCCTTGCCCATGAAGTTGCGCACCTGCAGACCCTCGGAGCGCTCCTCGAGCACCGCCTGCTCGAGATTGCGCAGCCATTCCTCCTTGACGGCTGTCTTGGTCTTGCGCACGCTTCGCCGCACCGGAAAGAAGTCTGTCATCTCGCGATTGCCATTCGTGGCGGCCAGGGGCAGTGGTCCGGGTTGAGTCTTCGAGCCTGTCTTCGACTTGCCTTTGCTTAGGGCAGCCCTTGGCTTGGCTGGCGCTGGTTTGAGCATTGTTTTCGCATGATTGTTGCTTTTGTTGCTATTGGCTATGGGTACTTTGTTCAGGTTCTCCAGCTCTTCGGCTGCCTTCAGTAAGGCGTGGACATCGTCCTCATCCTCATCGCCCTCATCCTCCTGATCCACATCATCGTCATCATCGATTATGACGACAATATCCTCGTTCGTTGGCGGTGTGCCTGGCTGTGGCTGTGTCTGTGGCTGGTGGTGGTAAGGCGCTTGTGGCTTTGGCTGATTCAGTCTTCGTCGCGACTTGCAGGCGGCAACCGCCGCTGTCGTTGTCGGCAGCTTGCGTGGCGACTTTCTCGGCGACAACAGATCGCCCTTCATCATAATGCCGGAAGTTTTGCGTGCTCCAGGTACTATCATGCCGCCGCTCCCTTCGCGGGGCAATGTCTTGATCGGCGAGGGGCAGAGTATGCGATGGGGTGTGGCAGGCTTGCGGCGACGCGTAGCCGCAGCTGCTGGCGATTCGGCGGCCATGCTCAGGCTGCAGGCAACGCCACTGTCGCAGGAACTACTATCATGTTGGTCCAATTCGAAGGCGTTAAGATGCGGCTGAAGCTGTGGCTGAGGCTGGACAACTGCGGGCATCTCGGCTTGCTCGGCGCCTCCTCCATTGAGTGTCACAATCTGATTGAAGCGGCAGCCATTCAGCACGGAAGGTGGCGATGAGAAGACGGCGCTGGCCAGCTCAAAACTTTTGTTGATCTTAATGCTAGAGGCTTTGGTGGGCGTGCGATCAATGTCCAGTGTCAGCACCGGTTCCTGCAGGAAGATATTGTCTGTGGTGGCACTGGCACCGCCGCTGCTGCTGCTGCTGCTATGCGACGAGCTGTGGCTATCCCGCAGCGCCGAGCGATGTGTCTGGAAGTCGGCCGTCAGCACGGGCCCGGGCCCGGGACTCGTTTCGCGCAGCTGAAATGTGTCTTCCTGCTCGAGCTCCCGCTCATGCTGATAGGAAGGTGAATCGGAAGATGCCGTCGAATGGCCATCGTACAGCAGATCGCCCACAACACGCTCAAGCTCCTCATCCCCCAGCTCATCGGAGAGGGCAAGCTCTGTGGATATTGTCTGCTCTTCAATTGGCTCCTCATGTGGTGTACACTTGGCGGCAGCATTTGCTTTGAAAAAGTTCTCGATGGTGCTTGTTTGGGAGCGTGTGGCCAGCGGCACGCCTACAGAAACAAGAGACCGAAACAAATCGTTGAAGCTAACCTCAAAAAATGCCACCAGATGGCGGCAGCAACAACAAAACTCACCGATTGTTCGATCTGTTAACGCCTTTGTTGGCTTGTTGCCTTTGTTGTTCGCCTCCTCCAATGTCAACACATCGGAGGAAATTTTGAGATTTTCACTGGCCTTCATCAGGCGGCAGTCTTTCCGCTTGGGGCTGGCAAAATATTGATCATCGAGCAGATGATTGCCGCCCGCAACGGCCACAGCGGCGGCAGTGTCCATGGTTAGAGCTCCGTCTGTGGCAACAGCTGCCGCTGCAGAGCCACCACCAGTGTCTTTGGTGGGGCGCGCTCTCCTGCGCACCATTATCATCTATAAGCGTGGGGCTCGGTGGCGACAGTGGTGGTGCGGGGCGCGTGATCGCAGCCACGAAGATGTAGACGAAGAGGTGCGTTCGTTGGCGCGTTTTTCCGTATGACGACGACGACGACTGCTGGACACGAGCGATGTGATGGATTGCCAGCAGCGAAGCGCTCACGCACACACACTTGCACAGAGACGACTGCAATTAGCCAAGAAGCATCCGAGACACAAACGGAAACAGAAACATGGAAAGAGACAAAAACGAGGGGGGACATTAAAACATTTGCACTTCATAATCGTATGCAGAAGGTATGTGTATGGATGTACATAGATATGTACATGGTTATGTACGTATGTATGTATGTTTGCAGTTTTTCTTTCACACCCCGCGCGCGTACAGTTTTGCTCCACACAAAATATATCGCCTTTTGTTGTTGTTGCTTTGTTGCTGTGTGTGCACGAAACGAGGAAAAGAGGAAGACAACGGAGAAGAGTGGAGCACTGGCACAGAGTGAAAGAATAGAAAAAAAAACCCCTGCTGTGGGTGTTGTGTGATCGTTTACCTATCTGAAAAGGCTGTCGTCATACGCAGCAGCGCATTCTATGTGGTTTAAGTTCTCTTATAAGCATTGCAATTGATTGCACTGCACTTAATTATGTTATTAGTTGCACTTTTCCGCAAACTTTTTTTTGGTTGTTCTTTCTTTTGCTTTGCGTCTGTAACAGGACTGCTAATTTAGCTTATCGATAGGCGCGTAATTAGTGCAGCCATCGATAGCGGAATAATTGGCGCGCAAATAAATTACACATATTGTTTGAATTTATGTTTACAAAATTGGTTCATTTAATCTATCTTGGCAAATAAACGGTTTAAATATTTATAAAAATAGCTAATGGTTATTTATAGTTAAATCGTCGCTACAATTTGTAGTGAATTCCATTAAGCGTGCTCAGCTCTTCTTCTTCTTCATCTGCCCATCCGTTTTGGGCATTTTCGCGTTTGACGGGGTGCGGTAACATTGTTTGTGTTGCAAAGCAAAGCAAAGTAAACAAAAATTAGGCGATTCGCAAGGCGCGCGTGAAATGAATTTGTGCGTTAAAAAAAACCCATTTTTTAAGTGTTGACGATGATGAAACCCACAGAAAATATCATAGAAAGTGGCTAAATCGTAGCGTTCATCGACTGTTGATAAATGTGTGTGCGAACTAGGCGCGCAAACCGCTGAAAATACGCTAACAAACGGCATCGGGCAAGCAGTGCGAAAACGCGAGAAAAAAAATTGGGCGCCTTTTGTGAGAAGATTGTGTGTCTTCACAATTTCCGCTTCTTCTTCAGTGAATTTATTAACTTAACTTATAATTGGTGCAATTAAATATTACTACATAAATAAACATGCCGATTTGCAATCGGGAAGGCTTCGACCTGAATCAGAAGGAGGGCAAAAACGATACATTAAACGATAACGACTGGGTCTTCTGCTGCTACATCAGCAATCACATTTTCCTCGACTATGAGTAAGTACACCTCCCATTGACCCATGCTCCAGGTTCAGGTCCTTTAGGAGCATCATTGCAAAGCGACGCCTGGGAACGGAACGCATGCAACCGACCGATATACGAACAGCGCACACACACACACAGGCATTCATAATGTGCGAAGTGTGTGTGTGTCGTCTGGTCCTGGTCCTGCGGGGCACAAACAACGCTGTCGGTGGCGGGCGTAAAGCGCGCGAACCAATTCTCAGCTGCCGCCTGCTCCCAGCTGCTTTTTGCACAAAGTTGCCACCCCACACGAAAAATAGGCGCGCATTTAACACTTAATTTGAAATCGAAATATCTCGAGCTGCCCAATACTGATATAAATATTTTTTTTACAAACAGAAACTACTTTCGCACCTGATGGCCATCAATTCGACGGTGTGGCAATGTGAAGCAACCGGCCGCGACTGTCTTACGTACGAAGAGGCGCAGAAAAGCGAACGCGCTGCCCTCAAGAAAATGGAACAATTCAAACAGAGCCTTCGCGCGCCCCTGCTGCTCGTGGTGGAACATGCACGCCAGTCGGCGGCGAAGACACTCAATCGGATGGTGGCCAAATTCCAACGCCTCCTATGTGGTGGTGGCCATACAGCCAGGCAAG
This sequence comes from Drosophila subobscura, assembly GCF_008121235.1. Lineage (NCBI taxonomy): Eukaryota > Metazoa > Arthropoda > Insecta > Diptera > Drosophilidae > Drosophila > Drosophila subobscura. Next base: position 20,370,952 of record NC_048533.1, on the reverse strand, counting down.
GGTAAGCCGCTGCCCAGCAATGACATCTACGAGGACACGGACGCGCTGCAGTATCGCCTACGTGCAGCCGAGGGCGATGACAGCACAGAGATCATCGTGCAGATGCGACGACAGCGTCTCGAGTTCAATATGCACCACCGCCGCCACCACCACCTCCGCCACATCACTGCAACTGTCCGCCTGGCCCCCCCGGTCCTCCTGGCGCCCCAGGAGCGCCTGGCCCTGCCGTCCCGCCGGGTGCACAAGGCCCACAAGGCGAAAAGGGTGATCAAGGTGAAAAAGGACAGAAAGGGCACTATGGCATGCCCGGCCCTCCAGACGCCCCATCCACATCCTCATCCGGCGCAACACAAGAAAACCACAACCACAACAAGAGTGATGATCATCATCATCATCATTATCCACCATCCCATTGGCCACATTATCCCCCCAGTGGAGGACATAAAGGACAACCCACCGTACGGTCATCCACACGGTCCGTCACATGGAGGTGGGCACCATAAACATCCACAAGGTCCGTCACATGGAGGCCACAATGGGGATGATCACCACCATCACAACCACGGAGATGGCGAACATAATCATAACCACCCACAATCACCATCGCACCCGCACCCGATGCCTGATCCAAACAATCCGCAGCATGGAGAACCAGATAACGATGGTGATCATCATCATCATCAGAGCAATCCTGACGCTCCCGACCACAGAGACAACGAGAGTGAAGAAATGCCTGAGGAACTACCTCAAGTTTTATACGAAATTGCACCAAACAATGTTGAAATGGAGAGAGATGAAGAGGTGATTGTGTAGCCTATGATAGAGGTCGAAAGCTGGAATGAAGAAAGCCAGTCCACAGAGTCTGATCCTGCGGAAGAGCGAAGCAGCAAACGACCAATTATCTTAGCTATAGGAACGCCACGAAACCCATTTCAGCTGTACGCATATGAACACTACAACTCATGAGCGTGCAGAACATACGACGGCTACCAAAATAAAAATATAAAGAAATATTGAATTTTCTTTGGGTATTGGTATGGGATACCTCTGCCGCCTGCAGTCGATGCAGACCTAGCTGTTCATGCTGGTACTCAAAAACGCTTCTTTCTCCGATCTGCAAAGTAAAAAAGTTCATTTGAATTTGCCTCGGACAAGATGTGCCAGATACATAAAAGATACACCGAAATTTAAACCATTGTTACCGTAAAGAATTGTTGGAGGACTCTTATGAATTTCGCTAATCAAAGTCAATTCCTAAGCATGTTTATTTTTGGATACCTATATAGACAGCAAGTATTCAAATATTATGACAGATACGACAGGTTGCTCCCTTTGTGATCGTTACTATTTTTAGAACACGGAAGGTGGAGCGAATAAACATAATTTTGAAGATGAAATATGATGAAGTGCGACAAATGTTCGTGCTTTAAATAATGCGTTCACACGATAATATTTAGTGAACATCGTCTGGTTTGTGCTCAGAGACTATAAGAGCTAGAGTTCAACAAGCTAACAAGTTTAAAAATTGTAGTTAAATGGTAAAGGATTTATTTCTGTACATAAATTGGGGGAATATAATACAGGGCGGTCATGTTAATGATCATTATACTGATTAGGCTAAAGGTGTTTGTTTATATTGAACTAGTTATTAAAAGATCCAAATCATTTTCATCCATAATGAGCTGTTGGGTCTGCTGTGGCATATGGCTTTTGATCTATCCACTTGGTGAGGTCGACTTGTTGAATATTTGTGCACGGCATAATAGGATTCCTGAGCAAATGATAACATTAATGAGTGACCTGGGGACACTTTCTGCATTTCTACTTACGATCCGGAAACCGTCCTGAATGCTTCAGGCTGCATTGAAGTAATGTGATTTCCATTATCGCACAGCAAACGAGCCATACTTGCCTTACGAAGCTCGAACAGTTGATCTGAAAATAATTATTTGTTTTAATTTCATGCTGGGAAAACTATTTTAGAGATTTTTAAAGTACCAGGTGTGAAGCCGGTGATTTTATCGCCGTTTTCGAAGAAAAATCGATCACCCACGCGAGTTCGGTAAAATTGTTCGGTGAGGATGCAGAGAAATGTGGGACCAGCCAAAGCTCCAGAAACATGTGCCTCCAATGAGCCACCCACCGTCAGGTCAACGTCCTCGTGGCTATGGTAAAGCGACTTGAGTTTTTCAATTATGGGAACGCTGATCAAATCGGAGTAGTCCTCCCACGAGTGAGCGCGTCTCAACCCACAGAAATCTCTCATATCGTTGTATGAGGCAAGACCATGATCACGATTGCGTTGTATGTCCAATGATCTCAGGTCGGAGCCAAAAGGCATGTTTCGGCGGAACAGGAAATGCTTGATCTATTTTAAAGAATTTGAGTTACTTCACTGACTTGTTCGTTGGTCAAATGCGTACGTACCTGTCTATCAAAGTTAATATCCGTCAACTCTTCGGGCTGCGTGGCATGGCCTCTCGTAAGAGAGTCAAAATTGTCACCGACTTCAAGGATGCCGGGACGATTGAACCAATCGCTCAGGGTTAGTGAGCCGAGAACTGTTCGCATCTCCGACAAAAGGCTGGAAGCATAATTATACTATCATTGTTAACCAACAAATGCATAAAGTTTTACTTACTCTAATCTGCCTTCAATCTGCGAATGGAAGTATCTAAAGGCGGCAGTTGCGTGCTCGTTGAGAACTGAGGGATCAATATTTGAATCAAAATCATTGACATAGCTGCCACCCGGGGCCTTGTAGATCAGGCGATTCTTTAACATGTTCTCGGCACCCAGGAAAATCGGCAACCACTCATAGAAGCTTATCTGCTGGTACTGGGCTATATTGATTTTGCGGGACTCCTGGAAAAGTGTGCGGTCATCATAGTGGGGATTAAGTGCTGCCAAAGCATCGGCAATTCTATTGTGTTCGCGCAGAAGAACTGTTTGCAGGATCGCCAGGCCGGGATTCTGATTGACACGCACATCGCCGGACCTGTAGCACACCTCGCTGGAATCAACTGCATCACAGTCGCCGGTAACGTTGCGGGATAGTGGTAGCCACTTGCCGCCGTTGCGCTCCTCCACAATCATGCGACCCCCTTGGAACTCTCGAATGTCGCTGTTCTGCTGTATTGAGTTGCCGTAGACTAGCGATAGATCCAGATATGATGTGACCACGGTCAGTTGCTCTGCAGGTCCGCCCGCGTACTGGCAGCTGGAGTCGCGATCTGTGAGGGTTCGCACAAAGTTAAGGCACTCAGTGCCCACCTGGGAGTATGCCGGATCGTGTGGGGGCACGATGATGGCAAAGCAAGTCTTATGTGCTGTGTCCAGGCCAATGAGCCGGCCATCATCTGTGCAGCAGCGAGTCGGATGTTTCTCTGCGGGGGAAAAGAGTCAATCAGAAATATGGACTAGCTTCCAGTCATGAGCAACCGACTTACTTGACTGAGTGCCACCTGCCTGCATGCTCATGTCGTGCGTGATTATTTGACCCCACTGCATGTTGTGGAGCGTAAATTCCGGATCTGGTACGTCCTGCTCCCCGAAAGCCACCAAAGAGACTAGGCGAGCGCTGGGAAGTTCCTCTCCAGTAACCGAACGAGTCGGTGCTGATATGCCGTCAGCGTATTTGGGTGTCAGCAGGCGACCATACCTAGAGAGAAAATGTGAGGGCCTGAAGAGAATCGGCGTGAGTCGAGGACTTACCTAGTGTTTGCAACTCCTAGTCCAGGTTGCTCCAAATGGTTGCAGGATCCATCCAAAGTGCGATATGCTGTTTTCTCACACACGGCGGGGGCTTGAGCGCAAGCCACTCGACCCGGAGTTGGAAAACTGTAGCCATAGGGAGTAATGGGGGAGCCAACTGGCGGTCCAAATGGTGTTTGCGGCGCTGGTGAGGTAGCTCCTGCTGCACTCGGGGGTAGTCCATTTCTGTAAACAAAATATTATACATTCTCGAGAGTTGCAAAAATGCAGACCCTACTGCAACTTACCCAACTATGTAGGGAGCTGAACCCTGAAGATAGCTGAATCCATGGAAATCAGGATAGGACGGCTGGTTGTGCACAATATGGTAGCCCGTAGACACTTTGAGCCCCAGTGTGTTGCAGCAGAATCCCAAGAGGGTCAGAATCAGTACTTCTCGTGCACTGTTCATCTGAAATGAGAGCAACGATATTTCAGAATATCAATCTGGATGGTAGGCCTTTATCTTTCTTCTATCTGCGCTTTTCTGTGGTATATTGACTTGGGTTCGACACGGCGAGCTACCAAGATTCCATAAAAACATACATATGTACATATGCACATGGGTATATGGGTCTTGATAGTGCAGCTGGTGCCGACGAGGTGATTGGAGTCTAGCAGCAACATTGTGGACACATTCATGTTAACCGGCCACTCGCAGCAAGTGAACTATAAGTGGAACGCTTTGCATTTTTTTGCCGCGCATTGCCAACCAGTTGTGTGGAACCTTTGCATTGAGCTTAGCGATCGATCTGGGCTCCTACTCCTGTGGCCAGGTACGGTCGCAGCAGGTTTCGTCACAATTTTGGTGCGCATTCATTATTATTTATTGCGACATTTTAGTACTCGCACGAGCACAAGCATGTTCATTGCGGAGGCTGTACCTGAAAGTCTGCGCCGTTGCTTGTATTTACCCAAGAGCCGCTCCAAGCACAATGGAATCAATTCAGATTCGTGCTCAGACTGCAAGCGTGAAAAGTCTCATAATTGTTTTTATGGTAACTGCATATTTGACCAATTTGCAAGCTACTTATGTAAACAGACTGAATTGACAGTAATAGTTGGCTTTACATAATGAATTTGTCTGCGCACAGCCTCTGCCTCTGCCTCCGCCTCCGGCCCCGAATTCGTTCTGCCGACCTCCCAGCCCCTACGGCCTCGTGCACCACGATCCACAACCTTTTGTAGAAAAGGCCAGCTGCATGCAAATGCGCAGATATCGGATGCCGTGGCAGAAACAAAGGCAAACCCTGTCAATGTTTTAATTGCATGCTGCACAGAACAATGGACCAGCCAGCACCAGTGTGATCGGACCAACTCTAATTCAAATTCGTGCCAGCTCGCAATGATTCGACTTCTTGCAGTCTCGACTCCTCCCGTCTCCCGTCTTAGTCTATGTGTCTATGTTTCATGTCGCCGTTCCAGGAAACTGACAAGCGCTGCGCCAGTTGTTAATATGTTTTTCTGAACTAGGTCACGGAATGATTGAAAGTGCTGATTGACCGGCTTGACTTTAGTTTCTAACTCAACTCTAATGGTATCCGCATGTAGACAATACAAATCAAAGTACATACTTGCATTTGAAATGCAACTCGATGCGGACACGCCAAGGCTCACTCCAGCTGTTGGTCACGGCCGGCCGTAAAAATACATATATACACACACACATACATGTTGGAGGCTGTATAAATACATACATATGCATGTATGTATGTAAGTGCAAAACAATCTCAAGAATGATTTGCAAATGTAAATATTCTATTTTGCAATCACTAAATTCCATTTATCAGTCATGTGAACAGTCTGTAATACATACATATGTATGTATATTCACACACCAAATGATATATACTTATGTATGTACATAACTATTTACTTACATATGTATGCAGCATATAACATATAAACGCAAGTTAAAGCTACTTAGCTCCTTGTGCCAAAATGGTCTGTAACTGGGATCCCAAGTCTAGCCCAATGCGTTTTTCATTTTGGCCACAACAACAAACGAATTGGGAAAATTCGAGCAAATTTTTTACAACTTTAACGACTTCTAATTAAAAACGAATTCATATCTTCCAGATCTTTTTGGTGATCATTAAAGTGTAAAATAGTGCATGAGACGCGGGAAGAAATGGGCACCGAAATGATTGATTTATTGGCAGACACTGGTTGAGTTTACCTGCTGCCATATAGAGCAGTAAAGATTTAGGCATCAACGCGGTACAGTACAACATTGTTGCAGTCTTATTACAGGCATTGAAAACTATGCAAGTACGTGGTGCGCACACAAATCGAAAACATTCCGATTTGTCTGACCGATAGAGTAACAAGCACTAATTGAAATGGCCATTTTAAATGAAAGTGTCCCAAGCGTCAGGCACCCTAAAGAAGCAGCTGTCACTGCTCTGGTATTTCATGTTGCCTCAACCTGTGGTAATCACCGCGCAACTTCTGAAACCTGCGCGTTAATTACAAAATATTGCTACGTTTTGAGCTTAAAATCAAATTTATGCAACGTAGTGACAGCTTTTTCTCAAAACGATGTCAATATGCAATTTCATAGCCAAAAGTCTCATGTCGATGGCGCAAGATATTGAAGCTGGTGCTCCGAACTACATAGGTAAGTACATATGTATGTATGTATGTCATGTGTGTATGCATGTACTCGAGAGTCACATGATCAAAACCACACCGATGCCCACGCTTGTGATGCTGGTTGGGCGGAGGGGAGGCAATAGGCAGATCATTTGCCGCCAGCAGTTCCCCCATGGCCGAAGTCAAGCAATTTTTCATTGCAAATTTGGAAGCTATTTGGATATTTTCACACATGCCATATTTGCTTTTCCGCCGCCTAAACAGTCTTAAGTGTAGATGAGCCGCACTAATTGATTCTTTACTGTTGTGCCGAATTTGTTGAACCAGTTTGTTGAATGCAACCAAGAGACATTTCTGTTCGCAACTATTTTGGCGTTGTAGATTAATGGATCTCATTCAGCGCAACATATAATGTTCGTGCGTCCATATTCATTAATATTTCGCTTTTTTGGCCACTACAAATCGTTCACATAATCTAAATATCATATAATTTATAAACAAAAACGACACAGGAATATTTGAACCCGTTAACATTTGTTTGAAATACGCAACTACACGTTTTTGAAGGATATCCTTTTTCTATGACCTTTTTAGTTGTAACCTTATTTTGCAAGTAATAAAATAAAAGGAATTCATGAAAACTAACTAATCTTATGCAGAATTTATTCATCAATTGGATAAAATTAAAGTTTTGGGGTTGAGAATCTCAACTAGCTAGTAATATTAAAGAGAACATTAGAATCGAATAAAATGATTTAAGATTGACGGTATATTTCGAAACTGAGAAGGTATTTCGGTTTATTTTTGACGGTCGTGCGGTATATTTTATCGATACATCCGCGGTCACATTGATAAGAGCCGCAAGTTACATTTAATGGAAAATTTACATTAATTTTACACAAATACAATCTCAAACCCCAATAAATCCTGTGATCACTTGCAGTGCAAATCGATCTAGCTTTTCGTGCAAAGTTAATTCAAGTGGCAAAGCGATCACACTGCACTTTGGGGTGTTGCGTATTTCTAACCACCTGTTACTTATCTTCGACAACGCGTTTATCAGCCGTTCTACTGAGAGCAAGCAACTGCTTTGGTGATCTAATTTGAATATTAATATCCAAGAAAATGGGAAGCCAATACGAAGGATACAAGTCGCCACTGAGTACAAGGTACGCCAGCCGGGAAATGCAATTTCTGTTCAGCGACCAATACAAGTTCTCGACATGGCGGAAGCTCTGGGTATGGCTGGCCAAGGCTGAGAGCTCGCTGGGTCTGGAGATAAGTGAGGCGCAGATTAGCGAAATGGAGAAGGAAATACATAACATCGATTTTGATGCGGTTGCTGAGGAGGAGCGGCTCACCAGGCATGACGTTATGGCGCACGTCCACATCTTCGCCAAGCAGTGTCCCACGGCCGCCCCTGTCATCCATTTGGGGGCTACCTCGTGCTTTGTGGGCGACAACACGGACCTCATTGTTCTGCGAGATGCTCTCCAGTTGCTGCTGCCGCGCATAGCATCTGTGGTGTCGAGGTTGAAGCAATTTGCTGAAACCTACAAGGACCAACCTACGCTGGGCTTCACACATCTGCAGCCAGCGCAGCTAACCACTGTGGGCAAGCGCGCTTGCCTTTGGATTCAGGACTTGCTAATGGATGAACGAGCGCTGTCTCGGTGTGAGCAGGATCTTCGATTTCGTGGAGTGAAGGGTACCACCGGCACCCAGGCCTCCTTTCTTCAATTATTCAATGGCGACGGGAAGAAAGTGAAACAGCTGGATCAACTGGTTACCGAGCTGGCCGGCTTTCAAAAAGCGTATGCAGTCACGGGCCAAACCTACACGAGAAAGGTAGACGTGGAAATTGTGGCTGCTCTCTCCAGTCTTGGTACTAGCATCCACAAAATGTGTTCTGATCTGCGTATACTGGCTTCGCGAAAGGAGCTGGAGGAGCCATTCGAAAGCACTCAAATTGGTTCCTCTGCCATGCCCTACAAGCGGAACCCCATGCGTTCGGAACGCTGCTGTGCATTGGCTCGCCACCTCATAACCCTGTTCAGCAACGCGGCCAACACACACGCAACGCAATGGCTGGAGCGCACTCTGGACGATTCGGCCAACAGGAGAATTACCTTGTCCGAGGCATTTTTGTCCGCGGATGCCGCTCTTCTGACGCTGCTTAATATATCTCAGGGTCTGGTGGTGTATCCCAAGGTAATTGAACGACACATTTCCCAGGAGTTGCCCTTCATGTCAGCGGAAAACATAATAATGGCCATGGTTAAGGCTGGCGGCGATCGCCAGATTTGCCATGAGAAGATTCGTGTCCTCTCGCAGGAAGCCGGAGCCCAAGTAAAGCAGCACGGAAAAGATAACGATTTGGTGGATCGTGTACGCAAGGATCCTTACTTTGCTCCTATCCTTAATCAGCTCGACAACATACTGGATGCTCGGACATTCACTGGACGGGCTAGCGATCAGGTAGATGAGTTCATTGCGGATGAGGTTGAACCTGTGCTGGCCCGCTACGCTAACGCCTTGAAGGTTGTTCAAGATGTCAAACTAAATATCTAACGCACTGTTTGTTGTCCTAATACAAAACTCGAAGTTTGAATTACAAATATAAATGTGTTGATTAATGTGAGAAAATTCAAAAACAAATTAATGAGTACTGAGCATAGAAAATTATTGACTATTGCAACCAATGCAATGTCGTCGCCTGAGCTTATCGCTGAATTCTAGGGTCGAGATCTCTGGCAGCTAGACCCCCAACGTGTTTTTTATATTTCTTCTTGCCTCTGCGCCTGCTGGCAGCTCATTTACAATTAGAAACCGCAAAAATAAAAACTCGGCACCCGTGTGCCGAGGTGGCGTTCTTGATCCAAGGCAAAGGTAAAGATTGTAATTTTTGCCTTTGCCTTTCGCCACTCAGACTGACATATCACGACTGCAGCGTTCCACGGACCAGAATCGGTACTCTTTACTTTTCATTATATTGTATGTATGTACATATGTTTTTGTGCACATGCAATATAAAGGCCCCTACATATGTACATATTTTAAATGTATTTGACTGATATTTATGTAGCTTAAACTAGTAATACGAGCAATTGAAACATTTACTCAACATCCGGAAAGCCGTGTGAGCTGCTCACTTAGTCTAGAATTATTAGACAGTTATTAAATCAAGTTTCTAAATGTAATTTTAATTTAGCTAAAACAGAGAACGCATAATCAGGTTTTCCTGCATCTTTTGCAAAAACTTGCATTTGGCATTTCGCCTCGAAACCCTTATAGACGGGTAGTCTCTCAGTTTATGGAATAATATTTGGTTTGGTATTTTTACTTCATTTACGTTTTTACGATCTTCAGTTACGACCAGCTTGGGCGGAATCCGATGGCTTTCCATTTTTCCTTTGCTTTGAATAATAACCATCAAAAAGTGAATTGTAAAAGTGTGAGCTGCTCTGTACATGCATTTGTGGTAAGACCAACGCACACAGTTCACTTCACTTCAATTGTTTCGTACAATTACATTAGAGGTAATTATGATTGTCTGTCTTCGCGCAATTGCGGCGTCCGGTTAACACGACGGCAGTGACAATGCCAACCAGAGCACAGCCAACACGCAGAAGGGGGAATGAGAGAGATGCACAAACCGAACGAGTATGTATAACGGAAGTATGCGAAAAAAATGATCACATGAGCACGCGAGACAAGAAAGACGTTGGCGAATTCTTCAATGGTAGGATGCGGAATGATTTGGCAATTTCGGGCTAGTTTTATGGAATTTATTGTTAATTCCCTTTTGCAATTCCCTTTTCCAGTGCATCCCCTTGATAATTATCAATCAACTGATCGCCTTTTCAGGGCGATTTGTGCAAGGAAAACTCGATATGAAATGTGTGATTGGCTCAAGTTGCATTAAAACGTATTTAGCAGATCGTGTGGCGCCACGATCGCCTCATGTTTCAGCCGCCACGAACGGTTTCCGTCTAAGTGAAGCTGTAATCGAGACCAATTATGGACGGATAATGTTGTTACGGCTAGCCGCTACCGGCAATAGCCAGTTGACCGTTTTGCAGACTTTGCTTTGGCCAAGCCAACGAGCATGTGGGGTATAATGAAGACCTTGACTTTGACACTGAATGGACGCTAAACAGCACTGGAAGCGAAGCTCCCAAACAGGTTGGACTCGAGTCGTCACATTCGCTTTCTTCAGCTTGCATTTAGTTCGGTTCGTGTTTGGAGTTCGCTAACTGCAGATCGGCGTAAATAAAGAGATTTTCCTCGATCCGTAGTTGTCTTCGATTAGCAAATAGTATTACAAAAATCGGATATACAAATGTATGTTTGTATATGCGTATCGATTGTAATAATTGATTCAATCCTGGAAAGATTCCTTAACATTCCAAAAATTATGGAGAACCGAGGTAAGACATTGATGAATGTGATAAAAGACAGTAGCCACCAAATACATTCCACACACGTTTAACTTAATTAATGATGCAATTATTTTATTAGTTTTTTTATTCATTAATTGGTTGCGCTCGCGGCGTGGTTCTTGAACACCCGCACCTGGCACGAGCAGAGCTCACGCGCCAGGCTGTCTGGTCTGTTTGGCTTGAGCGGTGCTATGCAATTTCTTGCAACGCCTTCGATTTGTAAACCAATCCTATACCATGTGCTATCGGTGCTACGGCTACCATTACCCAGTTCGTTTGTACGCCCACTTCTCTTGATGTGAAATTGCTAGCTAACACCCTGGCCAATGTGGCATGCCATTTCTCAAACTATTTTCAAGCATTTATGCGAGTATTTAGTCATTTTGCGCTTTCGCATTTTTCGACTGGTTCGCCATGAAATGTATCGCCTCTCACAATCTTCTCTCTACTTTCTCAACCAGATGTGGAAAGGCAATAAGACACCAGAAGTACATTAGTAATGATTTCCTTGGATCATAAATAACATTTTTATATACATTTTACGCGTACTATGCACATGCTAATGCATGGGATCAACCACGACAGACGGATCTGTCATCCACTTTGGCTTTAGTGCCTGAATATTATGTATTCAAACATGATTTACATACCTACTTGTACTCCAAAGACCGTTCGTGGCTTCCTTCTCTGGGCTTTTCAATTAAAAGCCAACACCAGAAATTAATTTTCAAGCCAAGTGAATGGCAAGTCGTCAAAGTTGTGGATAAGCGCATACATACATACATACATATGTAAGTATGTATGTATACACATTCAAATTGATGTATAAACTTTTACATTAATATTGGATCGGGTTTGCATAACAGGCTTAAGATTCCCAATGAGAGAGAAAGTAAAGCCCATGGGAAACCATGAATTTGTACAGACAAAAATGTTTCTCCATGTCACAATCAAACGAAACCTGGCTGAAAGAATAAAACATGGTCTGCCCGATGGTCGAAAATGTCGAATAAATCACTCGCATATGTCAGTGTCTCTGTGCACTTATTTGAACAATGCACTAACACTGAAGTCACCTCCGCAGACTCTGAATGATGGGCGTGACCAACGGACGGCATTGTTTGTACTTTTTGTTGTTTTTGTTTTGGAGGGGAACGAGAGCCGACAATGTGACTTTATTGGATTGAAAGGCTTTGCCGATAGCCCAGTAACGGAAACGTGAAGGTCACCCTGCTTGGAATATCAAAATAATAGTCTTAGTTAGGTTTAATAAAAAGATTTGTAACTTTCAACGCAATTGTTTGCCACCAGTGGCAATAGTTGCTTGCTGGTAGCGTTGGAGTGGATTTGCGAGCAACATTTGACCGTAATTTATATTTAAATGAGCCACGGCAAGCAAAGAAACCGGTCTCTGCGGTCTCATTGTGTGACTGTACAGCTTGATAATTAACTGATTTAAGGACAACAATTAACAAATCTCCGCAAAATACCTCCGGGCCAAATTCGTTGTAAAGAGATTGTTTTCACGCACTTAATGCGGACAATTAATTAAATAATAGTACGACTAGGTATGCACAATCATGGAGCATATTGACAGCACCGAGCAATAGAACCAAATAACCAGAAAACGCTTTTTTGGTTGGTTAAAATTAAACCCAAAAAAGAGCAGACAGTGAACGGCTAAGCAGGCCACTGGTCTAAATCACTAAAAGTCTATGAATGCCACTGACATTTTATATCCAATCCAAACTTTAATCGCAATTTGCTCTACTCGAACATTTTCAAATTTGTTTTCGAATTTTATCTTTTGACACTCGATTCTAGTCACACTCACCATGGGTTTTGTCTTTATCCTTTCAACGGCTGGTTTTTTGGAAGATTTGCAAGTTTAAGTTTCACTTGTGTTGCTGGCCACTTTATCTTTCGAGTACAAGCATATTCCTTCAGAGATATTTGAACACTGTTTTACAATTCACAAGCTTGGAGTGCGCAACCGCGAATTCCACGGTATGGTGAGCAGAGCAAACTGTTACAGATTATGTTGGTTTTCCTCAATTACTATTGGCTCGGCTCGGTTCGGCTCGGCTCGGATACAATTCACACATTAATTAGCAGCTGCCTCTCGTCACAGTTATATTTATGCACTTATGCACACACCTGCCCATCAGCAGGGGAGTCTGGCGGTAATCCGTTGGCTGGACGTTGACGATGCCTTCTGGGTTGTGAACCAGATCGGTTATTTGGTTGGTTAGTTGGTTCGTTGGTTAACTGTGGCAAGGCCCAAGGCGAACTAACTGCGCTGCTGATGGTTTTGGGCCTTTTATAACGAATCCGAATCCAAATCCACACCAACAGCAGCAGCAGCAGCAACAGCAGCGGCAGCAGCGTCGGCGCCAGCAGCTTCAGTGGCGGCGTCGGTGGCGCTTGCGTTCGCTTCAGCTTATTCACCGTTTGGGCCTGGACATAGTCGAGAGCGGGCACTGCGGCGGAGTGGAGCACCGGCTCACCTGTGGCTTCGAGTACGGGAACCAGTGTGTAAATCAAAAAGTTTACTTGCTTTTTGCCTCTGCTCCAGTTTGCACACACAACATACAATGTAGTGGGCCCCAGATCGCGGTATTGAAAATGCTGCCTTATGCTTTATGTAATTTATGTCGAACAGTTGTCGTTTTTGGCTAGGATTCGCATAGCGATGTCTTTCGCAGTGTGCTTGGCGCCATTGGCTGTTAGTAGGCACACAAACACACAGACAGGAGCGAGCACTCATGCGAGCTTCTGACCTTTTTAAGTGCCAACTTTTGTAACGCGACTCATCGTATGGGACGCCAGCTGTGACCTAGGGAGATTTTCTTTCGAAAACATTACAAAACCTCTTGCTGCTGCTGGCTCTGCGTGACCGTCGTTATGGCTAATTGTTTTCATTAATTAAACATTTGGACCGTCCTCGGTCTTAATGTACATCGCTTGGAACTTTTCAATCCAATTACATTGACAATAACCTGGACACCACATTTGGTGCTATTGCAAAGGCAGGCAGCAAGTCGAAATTTCAGACTGTTCAGAAAAGTGTTGGCGCTGTAAAGCAGATGGAACTTACCATGGTCCCTTGGCAAATCGTTCCCGCAGCCATAACTGAAGTAAAGGTGCCAACTGTGGTTCTTACAGATCTCAAAGTCACATCCCTGCTATGCCATATCTAGACTGTAGAGTGAACATTTGGCAATTGTCAGCGTGTCCCAGATGCGATGCATTGCACTGTTTACCGTGTTTCCTTTAAAAGTCTTGACAAAAGCAAACAATTACCGAAAGTGCACATGAGTTTAATAATTTTTGGCATCGCAACGTTAGGTAAGAAACTTGTTTCCATTGGTAACAATAAATTTGAGTTTAATTGAATCAATTTGATCATTTATTAAACCCTGAATAACCCGTTGACCGGATTGCGCGCTGCAAGTGATTTTTGGCAAAAAGCGCGTAATTACCAAATTAATTCGTTATAATTGGCAAGCCTACTACTACTACAGATACCAGAAAAACAATTGAACAGCGGCAACAACTGGACAAACTCGAATAACTCTCTCTTTCGTGACATGCCAAATGTCGATTGTATACATACAATGTGGCAATATGTGTTCTGGCGACCGGTCGAGCCTTGAAGCATGCGATTTAACCCATTCCGAAATGAATCAGTGCTTAGTGAGTTTATCTTTTTGCGTCGTTAGATGAATGGCAAGTTGCTCGCACAAGGAGCATCGCACTCGATCCAAATCAAATGTAAATAACTTAGGCTTGAAATATGAAGTTCGCAATGCAAAAATCGTGTGTGGTTTGTTTATGTTACCTGTTATTAATAGGAGCTCGTCTGTGAGAACTTTGTGACAAACATGGTCGAAAATATTTATGGGAGCATTTTAATCGAACATCAGGTTAGCCGGATGGCTACTCCTAAACAGATATGTACATATGTATGTATGTACGTATGAATAATCAAAATGTATGTTTGCATGTATATGTATTTACATCTTTTTTCGCTACATCGAACAGAACAAGCTCCATCGGCTGTTCCATCTGGGTCAACAAAATGCAAAAACGACCGACTAATTCTAATTGCTCTGGAAACCAGTTTCCATTATATCCCTGTAATGATAAACGTGACAAAAATCCACAAAAACATTGTCGGATTGTTCCGGCTTGTTTAAATGTTTTGTAATCTTTAAATATGTACAACTTTGAGCAAATTGGAAATTAAAGCTGGGAAACAAACAAAATACAAAATAAACTGCTCGCGGCACTTGATCTTGTCCAGCCGCTGTCTGGCCTTTCATGGTGTTACACGGAGAGCAGGGAATTAAATAAATATGAAAATAAGTATTCAATTGTGAAGTCAACTTCCTCTTATCTTCTTAGGTGCCAACAATTAAATCGTATCAGCATTCTTGCTGACAAGATGATCTATACGAAATTCATACACAGAAAAAAAACTTCTCTTCTCGAATATCTTTGGCTATGTCGTTTCATCAACTTTGTTTTACATAATCCTGCATTCTCACTCATTCTAATACCCACTAGCAATCGAAATTCGAATAAACTCCATTCACTCCCTCAGCTCAATTCACTTTGCATGCATTCTATGGGACTTAGGAGTAGGCTCTGAATGGAATTGCACCCCGCAGTGCCGTAGTATTAAAATAATAAAGTGAAAGTAATTAACGTACTTATTTATTTGAAAGTATTAATTAAGTGGAAATCAGGTTGAAATGGAATGGAAATACATATATCTGTATGTATCTGTATGTACACACGTATGAGGAAAAAATCTGCCTCAGTTTTAATGAATTTGTGTTCTAAAATATTTTTGAATGGTTTTTATCAAACGTTGATTGTTTAAAATTGTAAAGTAGATGAAGATTGCTATGCATAAATAAATAAATGGCATATCTAGAGCGCTTTGCTGATCATGATCATCGACTCAGTTCGCTGTGCACCAAGGCTATTCCAATCAAAATGTATGGCAATATTAGAAGACTTCGTTGGGGTTACCATTGGATTGGTCAGCCTTTTGACGAGCGCGAGCCAGCTTGGCAGACAGCTCTGACGAGCGGATGGTTTTGTACTAAAATGGCAAACAAGATTACTGAATAAGATGGTCTCTAAGAGGGGGTCTGACATGGCTCACCTCGCAGAAGTTCTTTTGCAGCACGATCTGGGATATCAAACGACGACTCTCCCGCTGCCCAAAGTAGCTTTCGATGGTGTGTGGCGAGAGCGCGAAGATCTCCTCGCCGCTGAGGGTGTGCAGACGCTTGACTATGTTGTCGGAGAAGCCCTTGCCGCGCAGCCATTCCTCCACCTCCTTGGGCTTGGAGTGCTGTGTTATGAATATTTCAGGAGTCTTCAGGATTTCGAGGTCCTTGCGCCGCTGCCTCTGCTGCAGCATAACGCGCAGCTCATCATTCACGTCGTCCTGCAATATGAAGGACTCATCGACGGCATCGCAGTCGTTGCGTGCACGCATCGCTG
This sequence comes from Drosophila subobscura, assembly GCF_008121235.1. Lineage (NCBI taxonomy): Eukaryota > Metazoa > Arthropoda > Insecta > Diptera > Drosophilidae > Drosophila > Drosophila subobscura. Next base: position 20,354,642 of record NC_048533.1, on the reverse strand, counting down.
CGGGACGAAACAGAGGCCACATGCCATAAGTAAATGGTAAGAGACTAAAAGGAGTATTAGGACTCACCTGCCAGTGCTCCTGCCGCTGCCATGTTGCGCTTCAGGGTGCCACTGGGAGTTGTTGGCTGACTGTCGCCCGCCGGCGGCATTGGTGGCGGAACAGGAACATTGGGCATGGAGTACGATCGTGGCATGACCTTGACGCCGCCCGCTGGCTGCTGTGGCTCCAGCTCTGTTGGTGCCGAATACAAGGCCATGGTGTTGCGATACAGAGGATGGTTGGCTTCACTGGCCTCGCCGTTCTCCTGCAGCGACATTGACGCCAAAGACACGGTGTCGTTGGAATTTCCACCGTACTCAAAGTTATACGGCGTCAGCACGGTGTTGGGCACGTATCCAATACTTCCGTAGGAATTGCGTGCCTTCCACCAGTTGCGGGAGTCATCAATTATCTGGGAAATGGCATTGCAGTGACTCAGGTAAAGCAAATGGGATTTGAATGGCCTACCTCCAAGTATTCGCCCTTTGTCACTTTCAGCTCCTTGTCGTTGGTAGCCGACTTGTTGTAGGCCACCTCCGCGATCTTGACATTGCGGCTCTCCAGCCGACTAAGCCAGGTGCGATTACCACCCGGACTGGGGGGAAGGGGTATCGGTGAGGGCGTTGCTGTTTTCTTTAGGGCGGGCGCAAGGTACTGCACCTCTTCGTCCACAACCCAGTCCGGCGACCAGTCGTCGTAGAATATTGGATGATACGAGCTCTTGTGGTCCTTGAATTGATCTTTAGGCAGCGTCCAGTTGGGTCCCAGACTCTGCCACAAGTGCTTCTCGTTAGAGTCGAGCGTTGCGCTGAGGAACCCAATGGTTTCGCGACGCAGCAGCGGATTGACGACGCCCTCCGGCAATTTGGCGTCCACGTAGATGTCGTTGCAGACAGTGACAATCGTTTGCAGAGATATGAAAACGTTGTGTATCGGATCCGAGCTCTTGGTGAAGTGGTTTTGCAGCTTGACAGAGTAAATGAGTGCCAGCTTCACTTTGGCCAGTATGTCGTGGAACTCGCTCTCAATGGGTGGACGCGATCGCAGCACGAGCAGACCTTCGCCGTGAGGATTGTGCTGATCCTTGCGCAGCTTGAGCTCGTTTAGAGCCTCGGCCGCATAGTGGAGCCTCGCCATGAACCGCTCAATGTCCTCAAAACAGTGATTAATCACCTGGACATCCCGTTCGGTTTGCTCGCGATCCATCGCATTCTTCTCGGCCGCAATGCCGGCCACGGCCGCTGCAATTCCGTACTGGTCCTTGGGTTGCTGGTTACCCGGTCGTTCCGGCTTGGGCAAGCGAATGGGCGTTTTGTTGCGATCGATCGTGACGGGCGTACCCTTGCTCAGCTGCAATAACCATGGGAATTAAATACATTTCGACTGTCAGAGTGCTTCAGCTTTACGCTTACCGTCCGCAGATCTTCCACCAAGTTGACAGAGCTAACATCGGCCACCTATAGCAGATTGGAAACAATATTAACTGATTCGACGGACGTTCGAGGACGATCAGTGCTCACCTGGAAGATGTGCATCTCGGTATTGCCCAGCGAGATGCCAGGAACCGAAAATATCAATATGTTGTTGTAGGCCTCCTGCGGATCCTCGCTAACGAACGCGGTGGGTTCCGTGATGAGGCTGCCGGGAAAGTTCTCAATCTCCCGCATTTCGTTGTCCAGCATCACCAGCCACTGGCCGTTGAAGCTCATAAACATCTTGTGTGGCCAAATGCCCCCCGTCTTGTCCAGCTCAATAAGCAGTTTCATCTTCTCCTTGGGCTGCTTTGTTTCCGCCTCATTTTTGAGCTTAAAGGTGGCCAAGTGCTCCAATGCATAGGTGGGCTTTATCTCATCATAATCCCCATTCGCCAGACCCTTGGATGGGACTCCATTCTCATAGCCGTTACGTGGCATCCTGCAGAATATGAAATATGATGTGGAGTAGAGTCGAAAGTTGCTTTGTTGCTATCTATTCTATTTTCTATTGTATTATAATTGTGGGCCTATCTCGCTGGATATTTATTTACCCATTCGTAACTGATATGGGCCGGAAATATTTCAAGGTTCTGTAGCCAGCTTTGACCATTTTGGACGACGTGCGGCAGCACAATGCGAAATCAAAGCGTTAAGAGAAACTATTGTAAGTGAAAGATCGCTCTCTTGCATTCTTATTTATATAAATGAATATATACACAGGTACATAGGTACATATATTGAAGGGTATTTTCATTTGGTTCACCTGTGGCCTGGGTCTATATACGACGAAGTAGCTGCCTGCTCCGATTAGATAAGAGAAACTGAGCACCACCTTTTCGATTGGCTTTGAACCTTTTTGCTGCAGCTATCGCACTAACACTAGCCAGCAAATTCCTGGCACATGAAGCAATCTTTAATGAAAGCACATTACATAAAGGCCCGAACAGAAGTGGTAAATCGTCATTATTTTGTTTGTGATTATCGTCCAATTAGTAATAGCTTTCGCAGATTTATTACTTCAACTGGCATGACATCAGATCCTCAAGATACCGAATAAACAATGGTATCGCCAAAGGGGTTTTGCTGCCGAGAGCAGGCTTTGGCCCATATTCTGGATCTTTATTTACGAGTCTAGATACGAACACTGGAACGTGAGACGAGCAGTTGGGTTTACCTTGGGCTTCACACGGTTTCCTCACACGATGCTCCTGGCCAAAACTTGCACTCTCGACCCGCAGCGAATCAAATTCGAACTCCAACTAACTGGTAATGGCCCACAACGGCGCTTCGGCCCGGTATCAGATATCAGCTGGCTCTCCACGCACACCGTCCCGTCCCGGACCGTCTATTAATTGATTGCCTGAAATTGCTTCAGTTGTGTGTATGTTCGAGATTCGACGAGACCCAGCCATGGCAAAATCAAAAGTTCGTTTTATCTCTGCGATTGTACTGCATATCGCTTGATACTCATTGGCACTATTGGCACAATCTTATCAGCTCCGAGCGTTCTTGCTGAAAAAATAACAGAAATACCAGCACCACAGAGAGCTCTGCTCCCAGTATCGTTCGCACAAGGTGATCGCATCAAACGGTCAGCCGTCTCTTCCATGAAAACCCCAAAAGAACGCCCAATCAACGAGTCAGTGTTAGATAAGCAGAAATCGCTGCTACGAATTCTTTTAAAACATTTTTAGCATATCTGCAAACAGAATGAAAAGTCTGCACCGCACCCGTCTGTACAGCATGATGGAATACTCGTTCCTACTTGCTTCCATGCCTACAAATAAACGTATTTGAATTGGTTAGTAAGAGCGATATCTTCCATTTGGGTTGACAGCCACACAAGTGTCTCTTCCATCACGACCTTAGCGATCACGTGAAGATTTTCTTATGACGAGACCTTATGCTTTATTCATGTTCTTTAAGGGCTCAAATGTATCCTATAAATTGAAGCACTGGGGACAACCTTGCCAGCGGGTAGCAGTATCAAACTATTTAATAATTACTTGAGCTTAGGAAAAGTTATAAAATCATCTTGATGTTAGTCCCCGATTCTTTCTGTGTCATCCGCTAGACCACATTGTCGCAATCGATCAGTTGATTGCTGTGAAGAAAGACACAAAATTAATGATTAGGTAATTGGTAGTAAATTGTTGTAGGCGAGCTTATCACAAGGGGGTACTCAAGTAGATATCAAATTAGAGTAAAAGTACACGCATTGGGGCTATGACTCAGGCAACAGGTGATAAATGAGCTTGAGTAGCGCCTGCGCGACATCACCATTTACTGACCTTGCTGAAGGCAACTGAAAGATATTCTGCGGCGTAGCCCTCAACTCAGAGTTCAGACACAAGAGCTTGCTTCCATTCATGTAGCGATAATCCTCCAACAACGAAGCGGACCAGGGCGGAAGAGCTGGCTCTTGCAGATGTCGCTGGTGCACCTTCGCAAATTGCTCGGCTGAAATGGAGTAAAGTATTTAAACTGGGTATTACATATTAGTGTGTATGATGGAGAGCCTACAAAGTATGCAGCCAAAGGTGGCACCGACAGTTCCGTTCACAGTTCGCTCGGCAATTCCGCCCACAATTAGGTCCACGTCAGTCCAACTAGCATAGATGCTCTTCATCTTATCCAAAGCCTTTCAATGAACAACAATTATTTATGTAGATTTGACTGGAGGATGTATGCAAGTGCATTGACTCACATTTTTAGGTATAAATTTCTCGAAATCGCTCCAGCCAGTCACTGGCCCAATCTGGCTGCAGACTTCCAAGTATTTATAATAGGGCTGGAGACCGTGGTCCCTGCCGCGCTGAATATCGAACGCTAGGATATCAGCATGTCCTGGTTTCGTGTTCTCGTGCCAAACGACCTGCAAGAGCGACACAAGCCTTAGAGCATGAATCTATTGGGATTTATAACTTACACCACCCGCATAGGAGGAGTCCATTTTCAATGCACGCTGATTGAGAACACTGTGCAGTATTTGGTCCAGCTTCTTCGCCGTGTACTGAATTCGGGGCCTGTAAATCTGGTCCTTCAGCACAAAAAGGTCTGTTGGCACAGCTGGCGTCACTGTGCTGGAAATTAAACATACTCGCACACATGTAATGCTGTCAGAGATGTGCTGAAAAGCAACTCACTTTCGAACATAATTATCGTCGTCATTTTTGTCTAGGTTGTGGAGCTCATTGGGTAGCATCGAGAAGTAGAAGCGACTGGCAGCCACTCCGAACTCGTTTGATATCTCAGGAGTGCTTTGGCGACTGCTGGGTTGGTGCGTGGCCAGTACCTCTGTGGCCAGCTGCGATCCGAGCACTTCCGGCAGCCACTCCCGCATGATCACGCGTCTATAGATATCCACATTCACCGCCTTGGCCGACTGGAAAAGCTTCTCGTCACTCCAGCTTGGATATCGACCCATTAGCTCGGCTGCAAGTCGGTTATGGTTGCGCATGAAGATTGTGTAAACCAGTATGGAGTAGGGATTGCTGTTAACACGAGAGTCGCCTGCCGCAAAGCATGTTGCATTTGCACTAGCCCCCCAAGCACAGAACGAGTGCCCCTTGTCATCCGTATCGGAGGTCATTGGCAGAAGGTCATTTAGATGTGCACCGTTCGATGTTGACTTCAGGTTTCCGCGAACGAATGTTCTCATCTTCCTCTCAGCTGCAGGCGTGAAGCCATATAGTTGGGATAAGTCCAAGTATCCTGTGGCCTGGTTCAACTATTGGCGGAAAAAAATCAGAACAAATACGATCCATGGAGCATAGATACCAACCTGCTCAGCGCAGCCAAAGTTGCAGTCGGCTACCGCGAGGGCGCTCCTTACATAGTTGAGACAGTTTGCCCTGCCGTACCTCCCGCTGGCCTGAGATACAATTGGCGCACAGGCCGGATGGTTGTGCCTCGGTTGAAGCTTATTCTGATCCCGGTTACAACATTCTATCGGTGATCCATTGCCTATGAAAACATAAATCTTGAAATGAAATACTCTTTAGATGAACCTGACACTTCTAACATCCTAGATCTTAACTTACTCATCGATTGCGAAACGGGCTTGCTAAGATCGTGTTCCACAAACTGGGCCCACTGCGCGATTCCCAGATTAAGGCTTCCATCTGCGTGGTCGCGCGCCTGTCTCGCCTTCTGAATGTTGTCGGGCTCATAAAGCGCCACACTAATGGACCAGGGAGCAGGCAAGCGAACCTCTGTAAAAGTCTGAAATCATCAACGTATTAAAGTTGAGCCATTTCTGGCCAAAGCCAACTTCCGAAACGTACTTCGTAGAAGCCGTTCTTATAGTGGGCGTCAAGCAGTCTCCTGAACGCATGGTGACCTTCCCTCTTGCTTTTCAGCAGCTTAAGGCATTCGGATCGAAGAACGCTGCCCTCTGGCAGGGGCTTGTTTTCCAGATATGCTCGACACTCGTCACCTGCAATGTCATGGGGCAGGCATTGGGTGTTATAGACGAAGAGGCTAGACTTGAGGATTTTCAAGGCAATTTCACTGTCTTCGTTTGAAGCCCTGTTGGGCAGTGTATCCAGTAGTTGCACATGCGACAGACTACCGTTTTGGACAGTTATTTCTGAGCTCAGAAGATTTTCCTCCAGTCTGAAATGACAAATCAAGCATTTACATTTTGGAAACTAAAAAGAAATCCTGATTTTATACAAACCGTTTCTGTCTGTTGATCGAGTCCAGTCCTGAGCTTACGAGTTCTTGCCATTTTTCTGTTGAAAGCCCGTCCAAGAGCGCTTGTACATCCGGACTTAAAACTTCTCGTGCTAAAAATATTAAAAATCGAACATAAATACAATTTATATTACACACATCCAATACTCCCGGAGTACCAGAAATAATTAAGTATCTTTCTATTTGTTTATGCCCACAGGAGTTTTGGCGACCCAAGTATCAAGATCTGGCAATAATTCAAAATGATTTTTCCTACTGTTCAATGTTGAATCAGTCGAATTGATATGCACAAATATTACTTGGCAATATTGTCCTTCGTCTATGGGAAATTTTTACCGCGAATCAACACGGCTACTTTATCATCGGCTACCTAGTATAACTTTGAACAATTTTATTTGTAAATGTTCATGATCTGCGTCACAAAGTGAAACCAATATAAGGGAAAGTAGCTTGTGTCTGTTTTTGTATTGCAGTATAAATAATATAATTGATTCTTAAACGACTTTACTTTCTGGGCGTCAGAAATTGTTTTCGAAAATGATGCTCAAGTTCTGTTACTTACGATGTGGGAGCTCCAACCGATTAGTCAAGGAAGATGCCGACGTTGCTATTACGGCAGTCAGCATGCAAAGGTAGATGTTTAGAAACATTTCACTGTTCTTTGTATGTTCTTCACGGTTCAGCTTATAAAGTAAATGTAATTTAAGTCACGTAGCAAGTGACTGATAAGGAAGTAGCCCGAACTGCGTCTCAGAAGAAGCTACTCAGAGCTATTCTGATAATTTGATTGGAACGTCAACGGTTGAGAGCGGCTCATAGACTACTAAATGCATGAAAATTTCCACAACTCGAACCCGCTGAGCCGATCATTTATCAGGCACAATCAACGTCATAATCAGTCTGAGAGCGCGAATTCTCTCTCGGCACTAACAAGCCGAGTTGCGACTGTAAGGTACCCGCTGGGCACTTGGTAGACAATTTTTTAAATTAGCTGAAGCTATTCAAAATAAACACCCTTACAGCTGTCAACAGGCAGCACACAGACAACATAGAAAATTTGTGAAAAATAGTTTCCCTTTAGCTGGCTACACTCTTTCTTCGGTGCCGGTGTCACCTTTCACTCAATTGATTTGACATTTCTATCGTATTAACCGGCATTCCTTTCCAATTCTCAGATTTTTGCATTTACTAGATCAAGCCGAAGTCGACTTCTGTTTCGCGCTAAAAGTTTTGAAAGTGTTTGTTTTCTATCTTTTTGGAACATCGTACGTTCGCGACCCGTGGAAATGTACATTTACAACAATGTAAATGTATACCTTATACAGAATTTATTATTTGTAGATAAGAAAGATGTTTATTAAATCCAATATTTGCAGCGCTTATACGAAGATGGACTGCAATGCAGTCTAACAGTAGTGTTCGTACCTGGTCACACTCGGCTGGTGACGATATATATGACACGCATCGATAAAGGGAAACGATGGTCTCAAAACAGATTGCTATCAACTCTTTTCCATCTCTAATCTCCGAAAAAAGCAGAATATTTTCATCCAAACAAACGTACAAAATACATAAAAAACCATAAACTAAATCAATCATCAATAAAATAGGGAGTATTCAGTTGCAATGCCGACTCTAGATGCGGAAGCCACCGACGAGCAGTTCGGAAATGATCAATCGAAGCCAATGTCCGGACCAATTATTGGCATAATTTATCCGCCGCCAGAAGTTAGAAGCATCCTTTACAAAACAATACAATAACCTTATTATACATTTATACAGGATTTAGCATACATATTTAAACGTTATTGCCAATATATTTTGTTTTCCACATACTCAGTAAGCAAAGTTTAAAAATTAGATATCGTTGACAAGACCGCAAGCTTTGTGGCACGCAATGGACCCGAGTTCGAGGCACGCATCCGGCAAAACGAGCTGGGCAACCCAAAGTTCAACTTTCTGAACGGTGGAGATCCCTATCATGCCTACTACAGGCACAAGGTGAACGAGTTTCGAGAGGGAAATGGTAAGCAAAGACACCAATCAATTGCAATCTCTTATGTTATATGAAAACTATTTCAGATGCCGGCATAACAGCCGTCAAGCAACTTGCGGTCACGAGTGCTGCCCAGCAGCGACAGCAGGAACTTTTGAAGCAAGTGGTGGAGCAGCAATTTGTCCCCAAGGAACCGCCACAAGAGTTTGAGTTTATTGCTGACCCCCCTTCGATTTCGGCATTGGACTTGTGAGTGACTTTTGAGCAAGAATCTCTGGCCCTCTACTTAATAACTGAATCCTTTTCAGAGACATTGTGAAGCTTACTGCTCAGTTTGTTGCCCGCAACGGGCGGCAGTTTCTTACCAATCTGATGAGTCGGGAGCAGCGAAACTTTCAGTTTGATTTTCTGAGACCTCAGCACTCGCTCTTTCAGTACTTCACCAAGTTATTGGAGCAGTATACGAAAGTGCTCATACCGCCCAAGGATTTGCTCGGAAAGCTTCGCACAGAGAGCGCCCCGGGGCGTGGCAGCATGAACCAGGTACTGGAGCAAGTGAAGTACCGCGCCAACTGGCAACGCCACCAGGAGGCGCAGCGTCGTCGGGAAGAGGAAAAAATTGAGAGAGAACGTGTGGCGTACGCCCAGATTGACTGGCACGATTTTGTGGTTGTAGAGACCGTGGATTATCAACCATTCGAGTCTGGCAACTTCCCTCCGCCTACAAATCCAGACGAGGTCGGTGCCAGAGTCCTTATGGAGGAGCGCCTCATGGAGGAGGAGGGAGATATTGAAATGCAGATCGAGTCCGACGAAGAAGACGACTCACAGGTTGCTAGCCATTTGGAGAGTGGCCTCAAGCTGTCGCAAATGGAAAACAGAGTCGGCATCCAAATGAAGAACGTTTCATCGTTTGGCCAGGCAGTTGGCGCCAAACGGGACAACACTCAGGTGCAGGACATGGACGAAGCATCGAGTGACGAGGACACGCCTGCGGCCAAGCTGCAGCCCGCTGTGGCCCCAATGCAGCCGCCGTCCCACGACAAGGTTTTGGTCAAGAAGTACGACCCTAAGGCCACGCAACCCAAGGCAGCGCCCATGCCCACGGACGAGTACCTTATTTCTCCAATTACTGGCGAAAAGATCCCGGCATCCAAGGTGTCGGAGCACATGCGCATTGGTCTACTGGATCCGCGATGGGTGGAACAGCGGGACAAGCACACTGTCGAGAAAATCAACCAGGACAATGTCTTTGCGGCTGGTACGGCCATCGAGGCAAGCCTCAAGCAGTTGGCAGAACGGCGTACCGATATTTTCGGTGTTGGCGACGAGGAAACGGTCATTGGCAAAAAACTGGGCGAAGAGGAGACCAAAAAGGATGATCGCGTCACCTGGGATGGCCACACGTCCAGTGTTGAGGCGGCCACTAGAGCGGCTCGGGCCAACATCACTCTGGAGGACCAAATCCATCAAATTCACAAGGTCAAGGGTCTGCTGCCAGACGAGGAAAAGGAGAAAATTGGCCCCAAGCCTGTGGGAAACAAAGCAACACTATCGGCCCCGCCGCAGCCGTCTTCCAAGCCCCAGCACAGCCATGGCCAGAGCCAGCATCATCAAGGAGGTGGCCACCACGCACACCACAACCTGCACCATCACCATCCGCCGCAGCAGCACCAATCTGCGCCGCAGCACCAGACACACCAGCATCCATCCCATCATCACCAGCAGCCCCAGGCACAGGCCAATCCGGTCATGATGATGCAATTGCGACCCCTCATGATGCGTATGTATTAAATTAAATCAATGCCAAACTTCCTCGACAAAACGTGTTCCTCTTGCAGAAACTCCTTTTGGGCCTGGCACTGGAGGGTATATGAACATGCAGCCCACTGGTGGACCCGCGCAAATCTCACCGGCGCCGCCAGTCGATCTAATGTCCGTGGAGGATGAGCCGCCCACAAAGAAATTGCGATCGGAGGACAATCTAATCCCGGAAGCAGAATTCATTGCCGCGCACAAGGTCAGCTAGCGTCGGATTTATTTATTTGTATTCTTCATTTTCAGTGCACGATAAACGAGATAACAATTCCTTTTGCATTACCTTTCCACTCCCTTGCAGAGCCCCGTTACCATCCAGGTTCTTGTGCCGAACTCAGATAAGTCAGAGTGGAAGCTAAACGGACAGATGATCGCTGTTACACTGGCACTCACTGACCCCATTGCTAACCTCAAGGCGAAGCTGCAAGACGAAACGGGCATGCCGCCGGCCAAGCAGAAAATCTTCTACGAGGTAAGCTTTGAGCCTTTGTATTTTGGTTAGACAGAATTAAACACATTCGCTTTGTCTTTCAGGGAATGTTCTTCAAAGACAGCAACTCGATGGCGTTCTATAATCTCCTGAACGGGACGACGGTGCACTTGCAGGTGAAGGAGCGTGGCGGTCGCAAGAAGTAAGCCTTCAGAGTCGGAGAAAGAATCGGCCGAGCTTGTCTCACAGCCCAGCATAGTCTTGTGCAGAGAGTTTCTGCACTCCATATGTAGAAATTGATTCGTTATGGTAGTTTCGCATACATTTTTAATAAATTCTCGATCACAGAATTTTGTTAATTGCACTTTAGTCCTACTTATTAGTGTCAGGTGGAATATAAAAGTAAAGAGTAAGTCGGGAATGCGTTGGAGTACAAAATGTGGCCTTGGGTTTCGTCCATAGTTCCGTTCGATCACAGGATTCCGCTTTGCAGAATTCCCGCCATGTCACGGTATCGGTCCAGCATTGGTGCGTAAATTGCTTCGCTGTCCTTGTGTGGCTCGCAGACAAGCTGCAGATTGTTGGACGTCAGGCTCAGGATATAGTCGCGATAGCTGAGGGGCACCATTTCATCGCACTCATGCAGATACAGCGCATACGATGCTCTGTAAGCGGCCCCCATTAGGGCAGCCTCGCTCTCAGTCTGAAAAAAGGCAATTTTCATATTGTCGAAACATGGCAAAGGGCAATGGAAAAGTGATAATACCTGAATATGGACGGGGGCGTTGAACACGTCAGCGATAACTTGCAGAATGGACTTGTTTATGGACGCTCCGCCAGTGGCAAGGACTTTTGTGTTTGTTCCAAACTGGAAGCCCATGTCTTCGGCCACAGCTCGATGATGCAGCATTTGGCCCTCGATTAAGGCGCGAATTTCGATTTGAGGTGACCTAAATCTGTAAAGTCAGAACGCATTGGTAGGTAAAATCTATCCAGCAACTTAATCTTTATATGCAATGGCTTACTTAATAACTCCCTTGGAAGCGTCGGGGGAATTGGGCAAACAATCCTTGTTCCATCGCAATGTGCCCTTCGCCTTGGGAATAATTTCCATGTCGTTGAAATGCACGGCCATATTGCCAAAGTTTCCACGCGGTGTCGATTCAAGCAGCTCGTTGAACTTCCCCCAATTCCCTCCAGCTTCCACGTTGTTCATAGCCTCGCGGACCAAAGAGCCATTTCTAAAACTACAAACAATTTACATATGTAGGTGTGTAGTTGTTCTTCCTTAATTGCCGGCTTACCATAACAGTCCCATGAACTCATCGGTCTGCGTTGGATGACACAACACATGGCCCTCCTCCCAGATGGGCGGCTTTTCAAAACTCATCATTAGGGTGTCGCTAGTGCCAAGGGATACACTTAGCCAGTCATTGTCCACCAGCATGCCTGCCAAGGCCGACGGATTATCGCCGGTGCAAGCGACGACTTTGCATGACTCCGGAAAGCAGAAGCGCTTTGCAAAATATTCTGAAACGTCGCCAAGGACCGTATTGGCACTAACCGCCTGGCCAAGACGCTCGTCCAGGTCAGGGGCACAGGCATTCAGGCAGGCCTTAGACCAGGATTTTTCGCGGATGTCCAGTAGGTTCATGCCGGAGCCATCGCTGAAATCGATCGGTGCCACATTGCCCAAAAAGAGGGAGGCCAAAAAGCTGCTGACCAGTGAGATTCGTTGGGCATCCTCGTAGGCATGCGTGCGCTGCTGGTAGATCTTGCGTATCTGGGGCCCTGTAAAACGTTCGTAGCACTTGGAGCCGGTCAGCTGAACCATCTGGGTGTGCCCCCCAATGGCCGTCTCCATCTCCAGGCACTGCTTGGTGGTGGACGCATCCATCCAAATGGGAGTGCGGTTGACCACAAATGCCGAGTCATCAATTTGTGCGTGGAGAAACTTTTCAGGATCAAGGTTCTGCAATGCCGAAATGCCGTGCTTTGACCAGTACAAGGAGCCATGCTGCTGTCCCGACCCACTGATGGCTGCAACTGTGCTCAAATCCGCCTCCTGCATCACCAAACGGTCCAACACAATGTCCATGGCCTTCACCCACATCACTGGCTGCACAAAGAATCTGACGAATAGGTCATTGTATAGGTCATATTTAGGAGTCTAGGCCTGGACGTACTCATGTTTGTTGGGTCCGGGGCTGGCTCCACCAGATGTTCGAAACTCCGGCAAGTCGCTGTCGAACTTCACCTCGGCCGAGGCAACAACTTTCAGGCTGGAGTTGAGCAGAATAGCTTTCAGCTGAAAAGAGTCATAGGACACACCTTAAAACTAACGATCAAGCACATCAACGTATGTCTGTAGGTTTTAAGGGCAAATAAGTGTCAAAGATTGCGTCACTTTATATGACTTTCCAGTTCTTTAGGTGGTAAACTGGAGGCGCAGGGCATAAAATACATACGCCTATAGCTAAATTAATGCGGCTGACAGATAAGCAATAGGGAACGGCTAGGGGTGATTGATAAGAAGTAGCCGATACGTTATGAGATTCGTGTGCCCCTCTATGTTGTCTGACCTCTCTCAATAACACGCGCTTGGTTGAAGCTGCATGCGTAAGCAGACAAAATAGAAGCTGTCGAGCAACACGCCTCTGCAGCGCAAAAATTCAACGTAGGCAGTGGCTGCTGCCGTTTTACCTTCTGAGTGCTCAAGTCGAAGCCCAAAAATGTGCGCCCTAATTGCGGAGGGCCCATAGTGTTTGCTTCCCGTACGTCTCGGTTTCGTTTATCGCCTTGTAATGGACGGCTCCTTCACATCCAACATTCAGACAAACTTGCCGCTTTGTAGACACACTGCTTTTTTTTTACAAACTAGAAATTTTGAATGTGATGCTTTATAAACAACTAAGGATGATTGTTACGCGATAGGTACACATATCGATGCTTCAATTATATATCGATGGTTAGTGACCACAGTATGACCAGAGGCGTGTCGAGACTTGTATTTTATATATTTGGTATTGGCTCAGACCACTTACCAAACAGTATATAGATAATATATAGAGATATATTTTATTTAAAACTTATTTCTTACAAAAACTCAATAAAAGAATGCTTTTAAAAGCAACCAACATTTTAGAAAATCTGATGCGAGTGAAAATAACTAATAAAATCGCAACGGACACTTCTCGAAGGGGAAGTCACTTATGGATAGTATATTAGCACATAAAGAACAACAACAAAGAATGGCCATGGTGATGTTTACTAATAAGGTGGTGTAATCACTACATATGCTCTCTTTCGAGGACCATCCCAAGGCGAATTTACTCTCAAGGTGGCATAGCCAAAAGCGATTTTGAAAAGTCTGTGGTCTGCTCTCTTTTGTGGCGTTCGCTTGTCTCTCGAGTTGTGCGCCGTATGAGTTTTTTAATCTCTTCTTCATAAAACAAGGAAAAGTATGTGCTTACTATTATTGTAAATCGGCATTAAGTTAGCAAAATGTGTGTGTAGGAGTCCCGAGAATAAGTGGTTCCTTCCGTTGCTCATATGTATGTATATATAAGCGTGCTTTTGTGAAAGACCGTGTTAGCTGTTCAGTGTATACAATATGCATATGTATGTATGTACATATGTTGGAAAAATGCATGTAAACAAACGCTGCAACGAACTAGCCTCTGTACGATATGATCTACATATGGACGTAGTGCATGGAACGAGTCTGCGTAGTCTGCATATAAAATTCACATAGCATAGAGCATAGATGGATCAACGAAAATTGAGATCGTCAATTGTCAACAATTAAGTTCGTCCCTCATAAGCGACACCACATCTTAGAGAGACCGTCTTTGCAAACTTGAAAATACCACGATACATAATTATTTTTCATTAATCCATGGAAAGGGTAATCATGTTTTGGATATAAACCTTCTTCCTTTTTAGATACAAGCATGTCGAAGAAATATTGCATGATATGCCGTGCGAAATCTTCGGAAGGGAGTATTTTAGCACCTAGAGACGAAAAAAGAAGGGAGCTGTGGTCAAGTATCACAGGCGTTGAATTTACGCGTACGAGTACAATTTGTGGGAAACATTTCAAGGACTCGGACTTTAATTTCAAAAAGTGTGGAAATTCAAAAACACGGAGAAGACTGAAGCCAACTGCTGTACCGCAGAAGCCAGAACCTGCGCAACCTAAGTTCACAGAACACATGTCATCAGCTTGTGGTGATAATGTTTTTGATTTCAGCTCGCAAACCGAGTATGTTTACATGTCAGTTATTATATTTTATGGCTAATAATATGATACATTTTCAGACAAGAAATTGTTAATTCTGGGCTTGCCTTAGAAAATATGCGCTTACAAAAGAAAATTACTGACCTGCAACGCGAAAATGCTAAGCTCCTTGAAGAACTCGGAAAAACGCAGATGCTTACTGATTCCCTTAACACCATTTTCACAAAATCGCAGGTCAGAAAACTAGAGAACGGCGGAAAAAGAGTCCAGTGGAATCACGATGACATATCAAATGCAGTTTGTCTCCATGCTGCTGGTCCCAGGGCGTATCGCCATTTGATTAATAAAGGGTTTCCACTTCCCTCCTTATCGACTTTGGACAAGTGGTTGAGCTCAGTGGACATACAGCCGGGAATGTTAGATTTTGTCATCTCCTTGATGGAAAATGCCGTGGACGTTTACGAGGAGGACAAAATATGTATAATCTATTTTGACGAGATGAAAGTAAGGTCGAAAAACGAGAACGAACACTCTCTGGAAGCAGAGCAAGAACCACGGGACTACGTTCAAGTTGCAATGGCACAAGGATTGCGCAAGTCTTGGAATTATCCGCTGTATTTCGACTTTGACAAGCCAATGACTGTATCCACATTGCATATGCTCATTGAAAAGCTCTATATGGTAGGATATCATGTCGTGGGAGTCGTTAGCTATATGAAGCCCAGGAATTATCAATTATGGACAAATCTTCAGGTCTCGCCTGGTAAGAATCTTAAAATAAAAAGTTTACCTCTTGGATTCATTTTTAATTTCTCATTTAAATAGAGAAAACATGGTTTGAGCACCCAGCCGACTCTGCTAAAAAAGTGTATGTGTTTGCAGACGTACCCCATCTTGTGCAGTTGATAAGAAACCTCTTCCTTGATTCAGGGCTTGTTGACACGCCCTCGTCAGGCAGACAGAGAGTCAAACTGGCAACTGAGCTGTTTTCAAATACATCAGCCAGTGCAATAAAGCACAGCCAATCATTGGGCTTAAATGGACACAAGGCATCTGAAAAGGCAGACTTCATTCAATTGGTAAACGACTGGTTTGACGTTTTTAATGTAAAGCAGTCAACATCCTTAACTATTCCGACAAAACAACCCTTTGGTATGAATCTAGAGGCTCAACGACAGGTTTTAAGTAAGATGTCCCAAGCTGTGTCGCAAGTAATAGTACCAGATGGTAAGACGAGTTTGCCCTTTCAAAAAGGTGTTCTTATTAGTAATAGCTCGCTAGATGAATTGTTAAAGTACGTTGCGGATAGGTACAATATGAAATACCTTATCACTAGCAGAATATCGAAGGATCAGCTGGAGCAATTCTTTGATGCAATGCGAGTAAAAGGTGGTCCGCATGTCGACCCATCACCACTTGAATTTAAGTCCCGGATACGCAAATACCTTATAGGTAAAAACTTTATTGATAGTAGTGATTAAATACAGGTTTTTCAACAAGAATAAAAATAATTTTTTGATGTATCAGATTATCATGGTTTATGTTGAAATCGATCTACTTGTTTATTGGTTTATTTTATTCTGTGGTGCGGTTATAAGTGATTTTTTGAACAGCAAAAATAGTACGGTTTATAAATGAAAAGTATATTTCAGTATATTTCTAAGGGTCAGTCGGTATATTTTATAGATACGTCCGCGGTAACACTGCTGTCAATTGACATAAATTAAAGTTGAATTAAATACTTTTATCTTTTGATTAAAAATGACACTGAACTACGAAGAAATGAGCTGGTCAGGTAAAGTTGCTGCTGTTCTATTTAGTAATAGGGTGTTATCCGACTGCAATTGAATTAAGCATGTGTCCTTTTCTATGTAAATGTGTACGCACATTGTATGTACATATGTCTGGATAAAAGAAAATTTATACAAGAATTCTTAAATTAAATTGGCTAGAAAAGAAAATTCAAAACATATAATATATCTTTTTAGACGTGCGAGACCAGTTTAGAAAGTGGCGCGAGGAGACCGGACGCCATAGCGAGGAGGTTGTCCAGCTTTGGGTGGCGGTACTCGAGGACAAAGTGCATAAAACTGGCAATGAGCGACATCTGATTCTGGAGCAGGTGATAATAGCGGCACTGGATACGGCCCGATTCGACATTGCCACTAAGTGCACCAAGCAGCTGAGCCTGGAGTTTCCCGGAAGTCTGCGCGTCATGAAGTTCAAAGCTATGCGTTACGAAGCACTTGAACAATATGACGAGGCCGACGAAGTGTTGGATGCCATAATAGCCAAAGATGAGACAAATGCTGCGCCCCGGAAAAGGAAGATTGCTATTCTTAAGGCGCGTGGTCGTCGAGTGGAAGCAATCAAGGAACTAAATGATTATCTAAAAAAGTACGACTTTCTGTAGAGTGCATTGAAAACGAATTCTAGCTAATTTATTGTATGAGCAGGTTCATGTCCGATCAGGAAGCATGGCATGAGCTGTGCAGCATGTACTTGGCCGAGGGCGAGTACGGAAAGGCATCGTTTTGCATGGAGGAAGTTTTGCTGCACAACCCCCATAGCCATTTAATACATCAAAGACTCGCAGAGATACGTTACACCATGGTGAGCTTTTACCATAATTTGAAATCCAATTTCCAGTTAAATAAGTTGTTTTTCTTGCAGGGTGGCGTTGAAAATGTTGAAGCAGCTCGTACGTACTATTCACAGGCTCTTAAGTTGAATCCTCACAATTTGCGTGCCCTCTATGGCCTTTATTTGAGCTGCAACTTTTTGGCCAACTCTAAAGCAGTAAGTTCCAAGCGCAAAGAGTCGCAAAAGCTGGCACAGTGGGCCCTGGAACAAGTTTCGTCCCATACCGCCAAGCAGTCTTCGATCAAAAACAATGAGATATTAATTCTCTCCTTGGAGGCAGCATTAGGAAACTTGGAAATAAAGTCAAATTGACCCAAAGATGCACTTATTGGTGGATTGATGTGTGCAACATATGTCTAAAAACAATTCCAAATATTCTGCAAAATAAGTTTCCAATATCTGATTCTGTTAATTACACATTAAAATACTATACGAATCACTCTTTAAATTGACTGCGTTAAGGTAGTTCGGCCAATAAATTGTGCATAAAGATCAGAAAATTGTTATTGCAACTTCGCTTGTTTCATTGCACTTCTCCCGTAGTCCCTACCTTAATCCTATGTTTGAAGAGACGAAGGGGTCAGCAGGTTACTTCGAGAGTCAGTAAGCGGTTTGTGGGAGAGCAGAGCGGATTGGTGTGCTCTCTTCGAGTATTCACTTGCCTTACAAGTTTGGGAGAACAAACGTTATCTAGTATGAACATTAAATTTTGCACGAATATTAATGGTGCCTGAGAAGCTTATTTCTGTGCGTTTAATACAAAAAAGTCACAATCAAAACAGCTGCAGATTAGATATTGACCAACGTGGTCTTTGAGTTATAATGTTACAATGAATAAAATTAGCACAACATATTTGTAATAATCCAAGTCACTAATGAAGAACACTTACTGATGTCGTTCAATTTACATACATAGGTGAATGAGTGCAGCACTGATAGTTCCACGGATGCCTAAATATGACATGCATTTGTTCTCTTCCCGAACCTTGTTTTAATGTTACGTCAGTTTGTGGAGGATCCGTTTCCAAACATCTGATCGCCTCGAGCTCCACCAGGACAGAGCGACTTCGGCGATGGTTTGAGTCGAAAGAGATTTTTGAAAGCTAGTGTCGGTGTGGAAATTTTCCCACTGCCCGAGAGACTCGTTGAGTCTTGGCATTGCCCTTGGGATGTGGAGAGAGCATGGCTTCCGTTCCCGCTGTTCTGGGAAACCGGCACACCGTCAAGATATTTAAGATTGGGTAATACTTGAAGAATATAGTCGCGTGCGACAGCCATTTCGGCACCCTGACTGCCGAAGACTGTGCTGATGCCAGGGTTGCCCATGCACGACAGCTGTTCCAGCGCCGGGCAGTGACGTTCGATGCGGTGTATCCAGTCGGTTATGTTCGAGACATCGCAGTTGTTGATCCTAACGGACAAAAGTGTCAATGTGGCTATCTAAATCAATGCAGACAACGATGACTTACCACAATATATTAAGGCTTGGGAGATACGGTAGTGTGTTTAAGTCCAAATTCACATTTCTGTCTAAAATCAGTGTGTCCAGGTCCTCGAAGAAGGAGAGAAATTTCAAATCGCGAAAGTCATTATGACTAAGATCTAGGCACTTGGTCTGTGCTGCAAATTTGTCTGCAAGTCGCCTTGGGATGCTTCTTAGATTTTCGTAGGCCAACGAAATGCGGCCATTGTCCTCGAGTATACAGTCTGTGAAGGAAACGTCTTCGCTGGCGCAGCTGCTATTCGACACGTTTCCGCTGAAGGAGTACGGGTTCGGGGAAATCATCTTACGTTCGTTGTAGTCGTAGCTGTGGGGCAGGCTCAAGCTTTCCAGCGACTGAATATCGGCACAGTTCCTGAGCACCTCGGTCAAGCAACTCTGTGAGTGGCTAAGTCAGGGTACAAGACCAAGATATAGAAATCATTTGCTTGCCGCTCAGGCGCTTCCTTACCTACCTGTCTTCAGAGTTAGAACGTTCAGATGTCGATGCTCGAGACATAACTTTATTTAGTACTTACAACAGGGAAGAAGTGTACAGTACTATTAAAAACATACGTGTACTTATTTACATGTGTATGTTCTGATTAGGATGTTTTTCTTTGCTTCGGATTCGGGGTCCGGAGCTCATAATGTAATGTAGTGCAATGCGTCTTCCGCTAGCTCTCTGGTGGGTTTTATTTTGGTCCACTGATGGGTGCAAACGAAGGGAAAATGATAATTCATTCTCGCGCCGCACAGATAATCTCAGTCTTTCCGCTCAGAGTGCAAACAAAATATAATAAGTATGTATAATATACATGTACATACTTGTACGTAATTGTGCATACATGAGTATGTCAAAATGTACATTTGTAGGCAAAGAGAACGCTCATCACTGGAAGTACAATCAACACACACGAGTGTATTTGTATGTATTTACATATGTATGTACCATACATATATGGAGAACAACAAAATAGAGCCCAGAGAACATTGTTTTCTCTTTGTTGATGCTTCTACCCCGCACAAGCACCAACGGCTGGGTATGATAAGTTCATTGTTCTTACGTGTGTACATATTTACATAAATACGTATGCACATATATGTATATTCACATATTTATGTCAGCTTTTGCTATTTTTCCCTATTACTTTTATTTGCTGAAAACAAAGGAAACTAAACGTCTGTAAGCAACTTCAGCTGCAAATCGTCCACCCCTCGTCCACTCCACTAATTGCAAGTATGAAGAGAGTAAGGTAGTCAATGCTTACAAACATACTGATTGACTTGTCCAAATTGTAACACCCTCTGATATAATGTATGTATTTATTTTTTGTGGGGTATATGTACATGGATAGTTAATCTGATAAAAACCCAGAAAACACCAATTAGGTAAAAAATGTTAAATGTTCTACTCTTTTGACCGATCGTTCCTAAGGCTGCCAAAAGATTGAGCCTTTATCTACTCGGCAGTTATTGCTGACCATAATGATAATAATTAATAATACCTCTTCCGTATGGTCGCTGATGGTTCTGCAATTCGAATGTTCAGTATTCTTAATATTTATACAGCCGTGTGGTTAAATGAAAGGAGAATTGAAATCAAAACATTCTCATCTTGGAGCATATTCCATTCAAAGATGAGAGAAACAAATGGGTTAGCTGTAGTTGTAGTTTCCGCCGCACCGCCCCGCTTTGGTTAATACGAGCAGTAGCGAAAAGCACAGCGCGGTGGTGTGAGGCGAGGGCGAGCCCCCAGCGACTCTCGGGCCAGCGGCACCCGTTGCTACTGTTGGTGCTGCGGCGGAATGTAGACGGAGCGGTATCGGCAGTCTGGTTTCATACATGGACTTCAATAGTTCGGCGCGGGCACCGGCAAGAGCTTGCAAGATCGACAGCGACGTTCGCTGTACCCCGGTGGCAGTGTTTTTGTCTATTTTGTGTGACTAATCCGCAATCGGCAATCGGTGCTTGGCCTCGCCGATGAGCTTTCGAATCAACCAAGGCGGTAATTACAAAAACACGTCCAGATTTGCTTAGAGTGCAGCTGAGCACCGACTTTTAAAAATCAAACTGGCAGAAATAACAGTTTTATTTTTTGTCATTGATTAGCATAGCAAAGGCATAGACTCACCTCCCTCGTATTCGACGGTTGCCAGTGGTTGCATTTCTCTACCCTTGAACAATCGATTAGCAGGGGCATGGACAGGAACATTCATTGACACTGGAACGGATTGATTAATTGACAACATACGATGTACGATCTACGCACATACACACATATGAGATAATATACATAAATACTTTATGAGTGTGTGTGTGTATGTATGTTGTACATCAATTAACCGAATGAGGTCTTTCCGCTCTTATCTTTCGGTGGCGCGTGTGGTGTGTACCTCCAGTGAATTTTAGTGCCAAGTGTAGTGTATAGTAGTTGAACTTGTGGCAACCCAAGCATTCGACCTTTGTTTCTGTGTTTTAAGCACAGTGGACATTGGCTTGCGCGAGAATATGTGCATCTGTATGTACATTGTACATGCACTTTGATTCTGATGTGACTAATGCAACTATAACTGAAAAAGGTGGTCAGAGTCCACGGTCTCTCAGCCTGCCTTAACAAAAAACCCATAACACAGCGTGAAGAAAAAGATTTTTGGCTTAAAATGCGCCCAAGGATTATTACGAGCTGAATTCATTTGTTCAATCTGCGAAGCTGTTCTGTTAGCTACATCAAGTGAATACTGTACCAGTGCCAAAAGCTTCCAATCAGCTGAGTGGTCTGCTCTATGTAGGAGTGAGTTCATTGATTAATGGAGCTGACGTTGTCGTTTCTTTCTTTGCGAATCTTATCAGAGAGCAGTAGCAGCAAAAATGAAAAAGCCCATTATAGGCGCTCGGGAACTCATTTGTGTATGTTTCTTATATGGCTGTATGTTATTGGAAAACAATCGAATGTTTTTTTAAAGGAAATTGCATTGTACAAAAGCTCGATGGCTGGAGCAAAGTCCAGAAGAGGGTTGTTGATGTATTTATTCTGTGCTGTTGAGTAAATAATAACTAAAGTGGCTTATCTTTGTTTTTGTTCCAGCGCCGATTGCTTTTAAATTTATTGTTTTGCTAGTTGTCATTCGCGAATGAACCAAGCATTCAATTGCAGCGTCAGTCGTCTTTGTATGCTTTCGTTATGTTGGCATTCAAAATTCAAGGGCAAGCCCATCGTTGGCATGCAAATTTTGCACTATGACCTTCCGGTGTTATTTGGAAGTTCGAGCACGTGGTGAATCAGCAAACGAGTCAACATTCCACTTTGTGGAATCCCATCGCTCTAGCAGAAAGGGCATTTTATTTATTGTGCGGATATGGCTCTGAATTTCAGAGTCTAAAATTAACCAGGCTTGTACTATTTATAAATAGACTGGAACCTAAATCACGTTTGGTTTGGGTTTTTGATGAAAGATTTGGAAGTATTTTGCTTATGCTTATTTTCTGCTGTCAGACACGTTGTACATATAAGTTATACCCTTGTATAGTTGGTGTCAAAAGTCAGGTGGTGTCTTCCCACCCACTTATTTGAGTTAACGAAAAAGTTGGAATTTCCACCAACTCAAAGTCTAAGAGGGCTCAACGCATGTACTCGTATCTTTGCTCCTTCGCACTGCTTCAATCGGCAGCAACTCGTTCATTGGAGACAACTGAACGGTGAAGGACAGGGTCAGTCATTGATATATTAAGTCACATTTCAATACTGTTTCATACTGTCACCGCTGGTGCTGGTTGGGTAAAGCTTTCAGTTATTGACAGTGTGTGGAAAATTCTAATGAGATGGACGAACAGCGTGAGTTGTTATTTGTCATGGCTATCAACTGACTGGTACTGAGTCAGTACTACTAACTGAGGTTATCGGACAGCACAAATCTCTAAATACTTTTCATGATATCGTTGAAAGTTAGATATGTACATACATATGTATGTACCTCAGTATACCACTTTATATTTGTGCCACGCTTTACACTCTACTTTTGTACCATTTCAGACTCTAATCAATATCAGCAAGTGAAAGAGGAATAATGACTGGATCAGGTAAATATCTAACTCTGAACGTGAGTGTAAAAATCACAGTCTTTGCAAGAAATGCTTGCTTCAATAAAATAATTTCAAATGCGGGCATATGAAGATACATAACTAACAAAAAAACAGAGGTGTACCATTAAGGAAAATTAGATTTGGCTACAGATTGGGGTTTCTTTTATTATTTTGTATGCCATTATTAATTTACTTATTGGATATTCTTTGTACATCTGTACATAAATATCTACATACGTACATATATGTATGAATTTTCACTCGCGGTTCATAATAATACACAGTAATACAGTCTTACTTCCATCGAAAATCCCCCTCGAACTCGGATGACTGTATTATATAGCTAATATAAAAAACCTAAATGTGTTGATAAAAAGCCAACATTTTCAACTATTTTCAGTCCACGATCCGAAATGGAGCCTGGAGAGACGGGAGTCGTCGGGTCATTTGGTTTGGCGCAAGGAGTCCCCAGAATCTAAGGTTCGATTTCGGTTTGATGTCGAGGTCCTGGAGTTTGAAAAGCATCCGCATGAAGAGTTTGAGGAAAAGGAAGATCACTTCTCAATCTCAAACCTGTCGACGACAATTGCCTTGTGTGCCACCTGTGTTGCCGTTGTGGCCGCAACAGTGTTTTTGCCCTGGTATCTAATGGAGAGAGTTGGCTCGACATGACGGCTCTGTCGGTAAAGAGCTATAACTACATTTATGTACAATATGTACACTCATCCGATCCGTGACGGTATTAAATAGACTTTTGTGTATATACAACGTAGATTTTTAATTAGTTTAAAATGTAAATAGTACGCACCGTACAGTGTAAATATGACATTATATGCGAAAAGAGCGTTTTTGATAATGATGTGACTTATGTACATCAATTATGAAATGAGGTTTAAGTTCTCATATGTTTATTTGAGTGCAGATGATGCCAGATCACATGCTGTTGCAGGAGATCACAAGCAATAATGTAATAAATAAAAAAAACACTTACTTGCCTTCAAGAGTAGCCTTTCAATTTGGTGTCTTAGCACGAGGTCATTTCATCAGCGAGGAACTCGTAGTTTTTCAGCCACAACTGAACACTCTCCTCCAGCACAATGCTAAGGATCCCTTTATTTCGAGGCACTACTTGGAATTGGCAGCATCAACCAATTAGACCTTGGGAATAGTTCATCCCTCGGCTACGGGCCATTTTGGGGAAAATCACAATCATCCCCCGCAACGGTAACATCCTTTTTACAACGCTCCTGGGTAGGGTAGGGTTGATGGCGTAATACCATCTCTGCGGATTGATTAATTTTCTTGGGGTTTATGGCAGCGCTAAAAGCCCTTTTACATCCAATACAATTTCACGCTATAAATTCATTGGGTAACGTGTGTAAAATGGCGGAGCGGCAAGAAAAAAATGATATTAACGACCAACCCGGTCTTACAATAAACCAGCTGCTTCTTTTGCAAACTAATTGGAATCTGCACATTCCTTCAACCACTAAGAGTCAGCCAAATCCGATTATATCGGAACAAAATCAAAGCCAACTTTAATGCTTAAACAGACAAAAATTGTTGAAATATCCCATTTATTTTTGTATTCAAAGTGCATCTCTCATCTCTTACCTAACAATTTGAATGATTTCACTTATAATTGCTACAAAGATTGATTTGTAAGTAACAAACAATTTTTGTAAGGCAAATAAATTATTTTACTTTACTGTTTTTGTGGTCCCCAACTCAATTGTAAAGTTTGCTATCTTTCTGGACGTGGGCAATGAACTTTGTCTCCATGTAAGCGCTGTGTAGCTTTATTCTGCCGAGAGCAGCACAGATGCAGAACAGGTGTTCTAGCGTTTATGCCTGTTGGCCATATTTAAAAAGAAATTATCCGGTAACTTAACGTTCAGGCACGTGCGAACGTTTATACTTAATGGAAACGCCCATCGCAAACATTATGCCTGAGGGTAAAGTAGAACTATCACCGTTCAACAATGTTACTCAAAGAGAGAAAAATATCCAAATACGCTCGTGATCTCTAATATTTCAAGTTTTAGGGTAATTTTGCGGAGTCGGAAACGAACTTATGAATATGAATGCACACAACACACATAGAGTGGCCTTCTACTCTCTGTCTTGGCCTGCGTCAGAAGCCGAATTGGCTTATCTGAGTGGGATAGCAGTGAGCGAATTTGGATCTTGATAAGACTTTGAGGCGGATGAGAGTGACGACGAGCTCGACGGGCGAAAGCGATAAAATGCTGGCACCATGATAAGATTCCCCTAACGTTGCTGCATATGAATGTTCCTTCTTGAGCTGGTGCTGATACTCGCATCGTGGTCTCCTTGTTTCGGTTTTGGTTTCTTGTTTGCACTATTTCTTTATATCTATACGATCGTGTTGATCACCATGTACCTGTGAGCGTGAGTTAGTTTACTGTTTGCGCCGGCCGAGTGAGGCCGCCTGCGGAGCAAGATTGCCGTACGTCCCAAATACATACGTAGAAAGAGAGCTCGGTAGAGATCAACATTGCGATCTCGTTTGAGATTCAGACGCTGTGCGATTGATCAGAGGGTAAGCCCGACCTAGTCTGTCGTCTGATCTCCACTGGAGCTGACGCTACACCTCCTCCTCCGTGCTCGAAGTGGAGTCATTTTGGTTAAGTTACGTTACAAACATACAAACATATGTTCATACATTAGCCAACAACCAAGGCGAACACTTGCAGTTGTTGATTAGAGCCAGTCTCTGGGGGCGCAGAATATAAGAAGCCGAAAACAGAAAACAAACAAAGCCCAAAAGTGACACAGAGTCCGCGCGAGCAGCAAATAACCTGTTCCGAAATTGTCTAAAAGTAAGTCACCCAAGGTCGATCTCTCGGTCTTTGAAGAGTTTTCGAAAATGTTTGACGTTTAATCCAATTTGTTGTGTTTTTGGTTGTTCCATTTCAGTTAAGTTCGCTTCGAAATGTCCACAGTGCCGGAGACAACTTTCGCTGACCTGAGTTTGGCAGATAAGGCAAGTATTGCATAAAAGTTATCCCACGAGTTCTAGTGCTATCATAGTGAACAATATACATAGGAGAGCGGAGGCTGAATTACTCATCCTAACGACTAACGATTAAAAAGTAAACAGCACGTGACGGACGACTCGAAATGTAAACAAAATCCGAAAAGTAGCAGCAAGAAATGAGTGGAACTTCGAGCACACCGAAGCGGTTCGTACTCTGCGCCCACAAATTAAACTAATAACTATTCAAATTTCGTCGTTCACGATGACTTATTTCAATAATGCTTTAGAAAATGTATAAAATATCCTACCCAGGCAGTGCGCATTGAAACTTTACATATGCGAAAAATAGAGCAGGTTTATTCCATACGGTCAAAGAATAGAAACTGATAATAGATAGGAATACAAAAGATACACATTTGCAGCCACTTAATGGCATCTGTTTACACACACCTTGGAAAGTAATCGATTGAGGTCCGATGTAGACGATCGTTTTCGCATCTCTCCGGGTCAATTGGCGTGACGAATTATCGCTGGCATGCTAAACGATGCCAATTAGTGCCAGGCTTCGCATATGTTCCCTCTTGGATTTCCTTAGAATTCATGCCTAGATTTCGCTGGATCGACCTGTACATATCTTCTACGTTTCCAAATTCTTGTATTCGTTTATGATATTTATTTGCACCTGTCTTTACAGACTGCGGTTAAGAAGTCGAGCATTATAGCTCGTCGTTTTTCCGATGTGTCCACCTGCTCGTTTAGCTCCAGTGAGTTGCTTCCATCATTGCCCACTGTCAACTCCTAAATGGTCTCTTGTTACACTTTCCACCAGCTTGCTACACGGGGAGTTCAGATGAGGATGAAGTCTCACCCAAGGACAACAGGCAGCACAACTCCAGCGGCAGCACCGATTTTTGTATAAAGAACATTAGCAAGAGTGCGTTTGGACGCAGAGAGATCGATATTGCGGAGTCGGAAATGCCTGGAATAATGAGCCTACGGAAGCGGGCTTCCGAGGAGAAGCCCTTGAAGAATGCCAATATAGTCGGCTGCACACACGTGAATGCGCAGTCTGCTGTGCTCATTGAGACTCTGGTCCACCTGGGTGCCTCGGTCCGCTGGGCGGCCTGCAATATTTACTCGACACAGAACGCGGTGGCTGCGGCGTTAGCTGAGGCAGGCGTGCCGATCTTCGCCTGGCGCGGCGAGACCGAGGAGGACTTCTGGTGGTGCCTGGACAGGTGTATCCACAAGGAGGGCTGGCAGCCGAATATGATCCTGGATGATGGCGGGGATGCCACGCACTTGATGCTCAAGAAGTATCCGGATTATTTCAAGTCGATTAAGGGCATTGTGGAGGAGAGCGTGACGGGCGTCCATCGTCTGTACATGCTGTCAAAGGCCGGAAAACTGACCGTCCCGGCAATCAACGTCAACGACTCCGTGACGAAGAACAAGTTTGACACCTTCTACACTTGCCGCGATTCCATTCTCGACAGCCTAAAGCGCACCACGGACATAATGTTTGGAGGCAAGCAGGTCGTTATCTGCGGCTACGGGGATGTTGGCAAGGGCTGTGCCCAGTCACTGAAAGGCCAAGGATGCATTGTCTATGTCACCGAGGTTGATCCGATATGCGCTCTTCAGGCGGCTATGGACGGGTTCAGGGTGATGCGCCTCAGCGAAGTCATTCGGGACGTGGATGTGGTCATCACGGCCACGGGCAACAAGAACGTCATAACCCGGGATCACATGAATCGGATGAAGAACGGATGCATTCTCTGCAACATGGGTCATTCCAGTTCCGAGATCGATGTGGTAGGTCCGATCAACATTTTCCATCGAGCATTCAAACATATTTTCTGTGTGTTTTCAGAGCAGCTTGCACACGCCTGAACTGATTTGGGAACGAGTGCGCTCGCAAGTGGACCACATCATTTGGCCAGACAAAAGGATGATTATCCTGCTGGCCGAGGGTCGACTTGTTAACCTCTCCTGCTCAACCATTTCGTCGTTTGTTGTGTCCGTGGCTTCCTCCACCCAGGCTCTTGCCCTCATAGAACTGTACTCTTCGCCTGGAAGGTACAAGTCGGACGTTTACTTGCTGCCAAAGAAAATGGGTATGTTGGCGTACATACAGACACCCATTTCTGAACTAAATTCTCAATTTTCACCAGATGAGTACGTAGCCAGCCTGCACCTGCCCACTTTTGAGGCACACCTGACGGAGCTGACGGATGAGCAAGCCAAGTTCATGGGCTTAAACAAGGCCGGACCTTTCAAAGCCAACTACTACAGGTATTCACATTCTATTATGGCATCGACCCCAAAGCCTATGAATTAAATATCATTTTTATTTACAGATATTGATCACTTTACTCGCCTAGTTATTCATTATAGTTATTATTCTTCAGTATTTTGATGTTATTAAAGAACGAAGAGGCAAAGATTTTGGCCAATTTGTTGTCTTTTTCTTAACCACATCCATACAAATATTATCTCGCATTCTCAACATATTCACCAGAAACAACATCGACCGACATGTAAAAGAAATATTACTTACAGGGCATACTCCAAACACAGAAACAGCAGAGGCTGCCTAATCAACTAGGAAAAGAGAAAAACTCTCGTAACCGGCATCGCCAGATTTATCTTAGTAGGGTGCTCTCCTTAGGTATGGCTTTGAGTTAATTTGGAATTTGAGTTTCAAATTTAACGACTGCTCAACGGCTTGGTACTGCCATTCACAACGGTGTCCTAATAAGTACACTTTTGTACGTTTTTTTCTCAAATTGTACCGAAATATACAAACAGCCATTGTACCCTCAGCAATATACCAAAAAATATACTAATGAATATAAAACCTTAGCCAAGCTCAGAACCTACATCCAAGTATCATGCCAACTAGCTTTTGTCAGAATGGATGACATCAAAGAACTTTGGAAGTTAGTATGGCATGAACTTCATCAAGGTATTTGATATCTATGTTATAAAGTTCAGAAAACAGCACCAGATCTTTCCGAAAACCAGAGCGCTGGATATCTGGAGAATGGGACCATTTGAGTAGGAGATTTTGGAATTATAAACATATTCATTAGCTGTGATTAGGTCGTAAACTTTGTCTTATTTCAAACCAGGGACAGCCAATGATGACTTCGAAAGGAAGACAACTTTGAAGAGGCAGGGCGTGGCAGTCGTGTTTACACAAATGTAGGTACAACTGAAGTTTTCCTCGGGTAGCAGGTCAGAGGCCACTCACCTCAAAAGATTTGGCGGAAGCCCTAATGGGTCAAGCTTTTGTGCAAGAAGAGAGTGGTTTACAGAGTTGAATGCTCTACTGAGATCAGTGCTGTAGCTGTATTTCTACAAATTTATTTATTTTTAATAACTTATTCTTCATGCAGAAAGAGACAGAACAAATTGTGTTGTTTTTCTATCATTGCTCAGCTGACCCCCTCTCTCTTTGAAATTATTTGATTTATTTGCCTTAAGTGTCAAATATAGTATAAAATTCATTTCGTTCCGACTCTAAGCAAATCCAGCACGATGGAGGCTATGGAAGAATATCTCTGTGAGATGAAAGAATTAGTTAATCACGCACATGCTGCTTCCATGTCCAGTGAAGGGTGCTCGGAATGGAACACTACTCTGAACGATTCTCCCTCTGTGCTCTGTTTGGGCAAACTTATCGTATTGATCAGACTCATGGCCGACCGATTTCAGGAAAAGTTTGGTCGCCACAGCAACCAGATGGTCGACATTTCCAGAACTTTAACAAAATGTAGGTGGTCACCAGAATGTTAACAATCTTTTTGACAACTTTACTCTGCAGGTAGAGGACGAATTAAGAGACTTTATCTGACACTTCCTTGGGGTCAGTTGAAAATGCAATTGAAGAAAGTTGTGGAACCAAGTTTTGTACTTGCACTTAGTGCCATATTTTCGGAGCTGGAGGGCGTCATTAAAGAGCAGTTAGCCCATACGAAAGCTGAAACACACTCAGACAGCACGGATAAAAAGCGGGACTTTCACAAATTGCATTTAGATAAAGCTAAACTCTGGAAACCGAGTCCACCAAAAGAGCTTGGCAGGGAAAGGGAATTGGAACAGATTGACCATAAGCTAATGCTGCTGAAGGAACATACATTGACCCGAAAAGCGATTCTGTTTCAGCATGCGGCCGAAATGAAGTTTCAAAAGCAGCAGGACCTCCTCTTGGAGCTAAGCAGTGATCTGTCAGAGGAAAAACTAAAATTGCAAGCAGCACTCAAAGAGAACTCTAGACTGGTGGAAAAGCAACAAAGGAGCGGCCAATCATCCTGTGAAAAGAAGAAGGCGCCACTAAAGGCAATTTGTAATGTATCTCCAAAGAGCTGTACGGCAACCGAATCGCGTTCATCGCTTATAAACAAGCCAAGTGTAGAGGAGAATTACCCAGGAACAACGTTTGGCCAACGCCGGCAAAAACTGCTTCGCTGGTGTCAGGAGAAAACTAAGCCGTATGGCCTACCCATGTATGAGTTCTCCACATCCTGGCAGAGCGGCCACGCACTCTGTGCGATAATTCATTCCTGCCGCCCAGAGCTGATTGACAACAAATACCTCAAATGTATGAACCGGCAGGAGACGCTGGAGTACGGGGTAATGGTCGCTAGATCTCTGGGAGTTCGGAGCCACATTGATTTCGTGTCTTTGTGTCTGCAGAAAATACCCCAAAATATGAAGGTTTTCCAATTCTTGACGGAGCTGTACAACTGCCTGGAGCACAACAGTTAAAAGTGAAATAATTTTATTGTAAATAATAGTAGCTGGAGACATACATTTTAAAATATGCAATTTAATGAATTTTATCGTTAGGTTGGTCCAAATTGTTAGCTAATTACGAGCAACAGCGAGGCAAGATTCATAAATAAATATATTTTTAAGGATCGGGTTCCGAATGAATGAAGGAGTTCTCCCAGTAGCTCATGATGGCGTAGATTACCATTTGGTCGGCCCGTGGCCCCATCAAAGGATTCAGCTGCATTAGGAAAGTGACCAGCCAGACGAGATAGCAGCAGGCAGCTGTCAGTACAACGCAGCATCGGATGACTCCTTTGTCCTCGTATCGCATGGCCACCAGCCAACCGCCCACGGCAAAGAGCAGCCAGAAAGCGGTGAAGACCGCTAGCACAATATATTTATCCATTCCGAAGATTTTCCCCAGATATGCTTCCCAGTTTCTGACAAGTTTCTCTATCGCCCCGACGACAGGAGCTGGCTGCCTACTCTCTGCTCAGGCCCAGGCTTATCCTCTGAGCTTGCTTGGTGCAATCCCAATTCGGGTGGTGCCTGCACTCATAAACTTTTATGATTGCGAGCGTTTCGGTATTTTATGGCGGCATCCAGCGGATGCGATGCTGCATGCGCAGTGGAGCGCAAAGGTAGTAAAAGAAAACTGTATACATTTTCCGAGTGCTGGCATCAATGGAGCAACCCATAAAACTGCTGCACGCATCCTGACTAAGCGCAAAATCCGTTTTAGGAGAGCTGATGGCTCTCCAGCCATGTGGCTGCTGGGCTGATGGGGTGGCTGTTCTGCGCCTCCTCCCCTATCCGAGCCCGAGCCCGAGCCCGAGCCTGAGCCCTGATGATGCCATAAGTGCTCAGGCGCGACTCATAAAATGGCGGCAATGGCAATGCAATGTGGCAAGGGGCATGGGCACCCAGCGCCTGTAATCGAGTTTTCCCAAAGTAGCAATAAATGTTAATGGCGACATCGAATTTTCCATTTTCTCACAATAAGTATCTAGACGTCCGGTGCCAAGCCGCCCTGCCAGCGGTTATTCCGCGGTGGTGGAGTGCCTGAAAGAGGCCATCTTTAATTCCATTATAGATCCGACCATAAGGGGAACGACGGCTATGCAAAATCCGTTTACCTTTTGGAAAACAGAAGCTATAGTTAGCTGCTGGACATCGAAACTTCACACCTCGACCTCAACCAGAAATTTAAAACTTCGACCACGAAACTACGAAGACTCTGTTGCTCTTTCCAGTGTCGGATCGATTGCAGGTCGTAAATCACGCCCAGAGGGTTTCTGAGTCGCAAGCAAATGCAAATCAAGCAAAAATGTGTGATTTCCCCTTTAAACACCGTCGGCACTTAAGAAGACGCAGACCCAATTCTGGGACACCACGACGCTATCTGTTCCGGTGTCGGTTTGTCTCAACACTTCTTTGACAACAGGCCGTCAAAATATTTGGACTCCTCGCAGCCCTTTAGAGGCGTGATTGAGCAAAGATGTGCATAATGTTATCACGTAACACCAAAGACTGTTCTATTTCGAACTATTTTATTGTTCAACCCATTCGTGAGTATTGGATTGCGATTTCCCATCTTTGAAGCATAAATGGCCAACAGTTAGTCAACTGGAGTTAGTCAGCCCTATCAGCTGTAGTATATCCATCAGATACCATGCAAACAAATTTATTTTAATTAGTGCTAAAATGTTTTAGGGCTTTTACACTTGAATTTATTGAAAAGCGGACCACTGCACTAAAGAGTTACCATAGAAACGAAAAGCATTCATGAATTGCATTTGGCTGCATAACAAAAGGTCGGTTATACATATATTTAATATTTAATATATTTAATATATGAGAGCATTCTCAGTGAGGTGAACCTCATCAGTTTCACAGGATAGTTAATAGAGACTCGGTGCCCTTTGACGATGAAGAGAATGTCTTTGGTTCTCTGGGAGATTATAGAGGGAAGTAAAGAGTTGAGTGCAAGTGGATTGTACATATGAAGGTATATCTTAGATCTTAAATGGCTTAAGTCAAACCAATCATGCCGTAACTGCCACCCAGTAACACCGTAGTGTAGTTCGTTATCAGATGAACAACAGACGAATATCTTGCACGCACATTTATACTTATGTATGTACTTATGTATGTATGCAGATATGTATGTATGTATGTTTCGCCTCAGCTTGGTTGGACACAGTGGCCGCATCTACATAGTTTTCGTTACACCTTACAAGAACAATTTGGCTGTGCCGCAAGACACTAGCACGCGTTATTTGTGCAGTCACTTAGCAGGCTTAGCACTGTCTAAGGAAGTGAAGTGCCTTGCGGGCCTTGCCGCACAAAGCTTGCAACACATTTCACAGGCAAATATCTGGGGAGCTGTCCCTCTCTTTGGACTGTGGTGATGGCGCTGTGTCCGGTGCAGCTTGTAGAATTC
Organism: Drosophila subobscura; assembly: GCF_008121235.1. Lineage (NCBI taxonomy): Eukaryota > Metazoa > Arthropoda > Insecta > Diptera > Drosophilidae > Drosophila > Drosophila subobscura. The sequence continues at coordinate 20,321,516 of NC_048533.1, read as the reverse complement.
CCCGTCGAGTCAAACGTGTTGGGAGCAAACACAAGCACTGGCACCCGGCCTTTGTTGTCTTAGCCACGGAACCATAATCAGTTGACTGACCCGGACCGCCGCATAATACCATGGGTTGAGCGGAGAATTTAGTTTAAAGCACTCCCGAAAACGGCTCTAACTTTCAGTTTCAGGGACTGTTACTCTCCTAATATCTTAATATTTAATGCCGTCAAAGTGAATTGCACATCCCTGGCACCTGAAGGCTCTGAAAGGTAAAGGCTTTTGACTTTTGAGTACATATGTATGTCGAATGTTTGGGTTACTCCTATGCAAACTGCTTGATCCCTTTGTGCATTTTCCACTTTACATTGAGAACTTTCGTTTTCGTTGGAGATAAAACTGAGTTCGGCAGGTCCCCTCTTGTCTGGGCAATATTTGCGATGTTTTTAATGATGCGAACATCACACGGAGCAGTAAATAAGGCCAACATTTATATGTGCATCCACCCCAAAAGTTGCAAAGACCCTGAGTGTGCGCAGAATAAAATTCATCCATCGATTGGGATTGATTTTAGGCGGGGTCGAGCCCGAATCGTTGCGTGTAGCTGTCGGTCACGGAGGCAGGGAGGCTAGAGAGAGAGAGCAAGAGCGGGCAGTGACAGTTACTGGCACTGCAACTTGGCTCTGGCTCCGTTCCATCTCGACTCAAATGAGCACTGCGCAGATACAGATACAGATGGGTCTGCCGTGGGGGCGGCATTGGTCGGTGGTTGATTTCTGTCACTGCGCGTGAAGAAGTATTTGTGTATCTGGAACGGTTCTGCAACCCCAACAGCCAAGCACGCACCAAACATACAGACTTATGTATGTACGAGTATTCGATACCCGAAATCGAAGAATATCGAATTTGTCAGGGCCTGAGGGTGTGGGTGCCTGGGCGTGTGTTGAGGGCGAGGGTGAGACATGTAAAGATATATATCCGTCATATATCTCCAGGCAGTATGTCCATTGCAACGCCTCAGCCCCTTGCCCCACGACGCGTCGGCTTATTTATTTGTTTATCTACAACAATTTATGATCCCGAGACCAAAGACGAGACTGTGCGCTATATCTTCCTGGTGCGCTGACTTTTGTCGCACATGCTCAGGGTTCGCCTCTCTCCCCGTTCGTCACGGTCGCCGTTGTTGCTGATACTGCTCCGCTCCTGTCCTATTGGCAACGCTGTCGCCCTAGCTCTGGGCTCTGGGCTCTGGGCTCTGGTGACGTGACTCTTGGCGTCGGCGTCGTCGCTAGCTGGGCCGTTTGCTCATGTCGCAGAGCGCGAGAGTGCGGCCCTTGTGACTGCGATTCCTGGAAACTAACAGCGATTCACAGACAGCGGAGAACTCGCACATCATTCAGTCGATGACGTTCCGCACCATAGCTCCAACTCCACTGGCTCTAATTCTAGGCCGCCGTCGCGCGCTTTGTCGAAAGTGTTAAAATCATAAACCAACAACAACGGCAGTCGGCACCACGCCAACTATGGAACTATAACAATCGTAATAGTCACTCAAAGTACAGACAATTCTTCCATTAACAACATTTAATGTGCAATACGTTCCGCGCCAATCTTTGACTCTCCTCAGTCACAGTCACTGAGAAAGTGTACTTTCAATTATAACGCCATCAAATCGGATCTATGTTTGCACGGGAGACAGACAGGCAGAAGTCAATCTCGCTTTTATTAATAATTGCGGCTATCAGGTTGTTATCGACAATCCCAGCTGCTGTTCTCTGCCTCTTTACCCTGCCGTGTGTGTCCGAGTGTTTGTGAAAATCTCATGCTCTAGCGTCGGGTGTCGGTAATAAATCTTTTGTTATAAATATCCCTATGTGTATTTGGAGCCTACTTCAGGTGTGAAACTTGCTTTGGTAAGAATTCAGAATAACATATGTTTATGTATGCATGTTTATACTATCACCAGATCGGGAAATCATAGTGTCACATAAATATGTACTCTGCTAAAGCTAACTCTATGTGATTCCGTGTGCAAAGGTCAAAGGAATACTCGTTCAAATAAAACCTGTATGCATCTGTAAGATAGTGTTTTGTGTGGATGTGTTTAACAGCCGTTACCGACCTCCGGATTGAGCTATGTAAATCGAGAGTTAATTTTACAATTGTTGAAGAGGACCATATGGGCAGCTCTCTGACGTCGAACAGAACGTTTGAACGCATTGCAAGCGGTAGAATGGTCAAAATCAGGCGGGTTTTCAGAATTATTGTACCATGAATATACACCTCTGGACGACCTCTCTAATTGGGTATTTCGGGCAACTATTCGCTTTCGAGATTCAAAAAACCAAGCGATTCGCACGGGCCAAATACGGAAGCGATGATCTATCCATGGGTGTCTCTTTAAAGTGGTTATAGTTTAGGAAATACATATTTGATTCTTAATTTAAAAAAAAATGAATTAGAGCCTCTGAAACAAAAATTCGTTGGTTACATAGTTAAAAATATACATAAACAGGTTCGCGGAGATTAACAGATTATTTTCGTATTTTTTTGGGTAGTTTAATGTGTTTGAATGACTTAGTGGAAGAACTTTTCTCAAGACTCACTTTTCTTATAGAAGTTAAATAGTATTGAAAAATAGTAGGTTTTCCCAACACAGTTAATGAAATTGTATGCCAATGTTGTAGGTTAGTTTTCTGTCAATTAATCTATATACTAATATACAAATTTTTAAACAGAATCACATAGAAATGTATTTGCATTTGTAAACCTTGAGAATCCTCAATTAGTACGATAATTTATACTTTTCAAATACATTAATATCCGATTCAATATTGGCCATTACATATACACATATCTGTCGGGATGAGCGCCTAGATCACAGAAATCTCAGATAGCTTAGCCTTCAGCCATCCAGTAATTGGAAAGAGATTAAAGAAGGTGAACAAAATGACCAATATAATTTATTTAACTCATAGTCTTGTTTTCTCCCTTTCTCTCAGTTATATCGAGGAAATGCTTTTTTTTTTAAATATAGATTTAATTTCTTTATTTTTATTGATATGATTTATTTATAGCAAGTTACAGGCATAAAAGGCCGTCGGATAATTGTGGGGCTATAAATCCGAAAGACTTTAATTCTGACTATGTTTAGTGCTGTGCATTTATGCACAAAGGGCAGCAAAGGGGGAAATTTTGGTGTATGTCCATGTATATTTTGAATTTTGAAGTTTTTCTCTATGTACGAAGGAAAAATATCGTAACGACTCTGATGAATGTATGCATGTTCATATGTACAAACATGTATGTAAATATGTTGAATGGAATTTGCAAAGAATATGTTCTTGAGAGCCTGCCAAGCAACTGAAACTGTGTCCCCATAAAGTAAGACAATGTTATCATAGGAGTGCTTTACGAGTATTTCTTTTTAAGTTGATTGCACCATCTGGGTCTGCGTGATACTATTCGCAGCAATCTCTGTGGCACGTCGCTCTGGAAAAAAAAAAAAGATTTCCGGTCCCCATTTTCGGTTTATGGTTAGCGTAAAATGGCATTTGAGAAGTTCCCACGGCTTCCGATGGGCCAGGGAGAACAGTACGAGATCACGTACGACCATAAAAGTGCACACCATGAGCCTGGAGCTCATAACGGAAAACGAAATGGCGGCTGTAAGGATTGCCGCCGCTTGAATCAATTAATTTTTCATTCCCAACCCCCGTTGACTGCCGACACACGGTGTCTTTTTTAACCACCAACCGGCGCGTTCCACCACCTTATCTGCCTGCATGTGTGTGCGTGTGACTCGTATCGCCACAATGTTGCCGCTCGCATACAAAGATACGCAACGAATTTTCATTGCTTCTCCACCAGGATGGGCGGGGCTTGCTGTGAAAAGTAATGGCGCGCGGAGTACAGCAGCGTGACATATAATTGCGTATGCGTGTTTAAGTCCCCTTGCAGATAGGAATTTTTCCAACGCAGATAACGAATTTCCGAAGCGATTTCACAGCTTGCTCTGTTACACATAAACTACATGCGCCCATTACATAAACGCCTAGCGTTTTGGTAGGAGAGGAGCTATATTTTCAGCACGCTTCAGGCAAAAACAAAGATTCTGTCTAATAACTACAGCCAAAATATTTAAAACTTAAAATGGAGACAAAGACACTTGTCGTCGGTCTCTATGAATGCCTAGTTTTCGCAGGTCAATAGATGTAAAATCTACTTAATTGTGTGTTGCATACGATGACTGATGTGAGGTGTGATAGACATTTGGGACTTACAAATAAACTAATTTGTAAAAACTTTGTGATAACTATTTTGTGCTTTGATATTGCATGTGTGCAATGTGTGCAGCCAACTTTTGTGGAAAATCCTTCATAATTTCATTAGGAATTGAAATCCTCGCTATAAGAGTGTTTGATGCAGGTATTTTAAACGGGGTTGGTACTTCTGCCTTGGCCGACTATGCCTTGAAATTCACAATATTTTTTGTTTTTCGTTTTTAGATTAAACTGTTATCACTAGAAAGCATGAGTTTTGGATTATGATTTCGATTTTGAATACTATGAAGATGTACTAATCCTCTTTTAAATTAACATATGTATGTATGTATATGCATACATACAAAGCGTGCGAGGGAGCCACTGTATTTACATATGTACATATTTTACAATATCTGTAATATTCAGAGCTGGAGAGTAAAAATTGAAATTTAAAAGTAAACCACCTCTCCTTTTAAGTTTTAGTGGTTTGCCCAACTATTTTTAGTGTATGGGACTTAATTTTAAATAATGGCAAATTTGACTCGGCTCTAACATAATCGAGACTTTTTAAGCATACATACATTATGTACATATGTATGTATGAATGAATAAGGCAATGTTATTGTAAAAAATGATAGATATGCATGTAAAAGGCTACAAAGACAGCTCTGAGTGCTGACACAAAGCACTACTGCACTTCTACATGGTTTCTACATCCATACATACATTGTGAGGTACAAGATGTGTCCGCTCTTTGGCGCCACATTAAATAAGATTCATACACTTCAGCCTTTGTCAGAGGTACCAGAAAATGGTCTGACAGAAGCTCGTCGACATTATGTGAGCTGACAGTATAAGAGTCCATGGACTTATACAAACTGGGCGGGGTCAAAATCCATGATGGCCGCCAATTTATTGATTTTATGTGTCCATTTATTGTGACGGTTTGCACTTCATTGAATTATTGTGAACTTGGTAGTGTGGAGTAGAGTTTTATAGTTTTTGAAACGTAGAAACTAGAACATAGAGGCCCAGAAACATTGCCACGATATATTTACACACATAAACAGTTTGTAAAATTGTACCTAAAAATTTGTTATTTTCGACCTCAAGTGATTTCATATTTATTTTTTTAATCTTTGCAACAATCAGGTACATTATACATACATACATATACATATACATACAGTTGTGTTCAATGAAATAGTAGTGCCGTGCCACACAATTTTCTCAACTATTTTTGAGACCCTTCCAGTCTTTCGAATTGAACAAGTGATACCTTTTTGGAAAGCCTGAAAAGTACACATTAGAACCCAGAAAGAATCCTGGAACATTTGCATTCCATCTTCTTGTTTTACATGACTTAAGAAAAATACCTATACAAAATGGTGTTCAATAAAATAGTAGTGTTTTTTTAGAAAATTTAAAAAAACAACGAAACTGGAATTAGTGCATATGTTTCATGTTCTATATGTTTCTTGAGGTTTAATATGTAGTTTTTAATCAAGTTTGTTTTCACTATGGCCTTACGCCCACCTGTCATGTGTAAATAAGGTACTGCCCAAGCTTAAATAAGATCTGAGACTATAATTCTTAAACACCTTGGCAAAACTGTGCTCTGGTTGACGGATTTGTAATAGTAATAACACATTTCACATTTTACAATAAGATTTCGTTGGGATTTTGGTCTAGAGACTGAGCAAGACATGGAAAAGTGTCGACCTCTTCGGATAAAATTCCATTCCTAGCGAGCTTTCTTGCGTGTTTCAGATCATTATCTTGATGACAGATTCTTTTGATAGGCATTTTTCAATAGTAATATTACTATATTGTATTAAAAAGTATGTTGGCACACACCACTTTATGAAATACGTCTGTATAAGGCTAGGAAGTAAGAGTTTATATTGGCTGAACCCCATAAGGGTCAACCCAACATGCCCAATGTTGTTTTTTTCAAGAATTTGGGCAGTTATCAGATATCTGTGAACACCAAACATATTCTTTTGAGTCTTTCTTACCATATAAAACAACTTTACACTCATCTGTCAAAAGTATTTTTCGGACTGTGACACGGCCCAGTCCACATGCCTCATGTCCTCATTTTTCAAAACATGAGTCGTGTACCCATGTGCTTTTATTCTCAAACGCGTAGCTTCCGGGGACCTCTTGCAACTAAATAATGTGTAATCAGTCGTTTATTAACTATCAAAACACTTTCAGAGCGATATAAAATTGTTTTCATAACTTTTGAGGATATTGAAGACCTTTATCTTGCCTTCAACCATCTTTGACCTTCTACTAAAAGACAATTTTTTCGCATAAAAAATCATTTTTCAGGGTGCTTCTTTTAGTTTAAACTATTTAATATAACAGTAAAAGCACATTCAAATTCGTTTTGAATTTCATTATACCTCCTGATTTTAGTTTTTAGTCGAATTCTAAAGTCTCCCATATTGGACCGTTCATTGATTACTTCTACGCTGCAAAAACAAAAGTACCGCTATATTCAAACATTTCTTTCATCAAAATATTCAATATATAAACTAAGCTTATTGATGGTAACTTTTTTGAAATGATTTAATTTGTTTTTTAATTTTTTTTTAATACTTGCACCCAGCACTACTATTTTATTGAACAGCAGTTTTCATGGGTATTTTTCTAAAGTCATGTAAAACAAGATGATGGAATGCAAATGTTCCAGGATTCTTTCTGGGTTCTAATGTGTACTTTTCAGGCTTTCCAAAAAGGTATTACTTGTTCAATTCGAAAGACTGGAAGGGTCTCAAAAATAGTTGTGAAAATTGTGTGGCGCGGCACTACTATTTCATTGAACACAACTGTATGTATGTACATACATACCAAAAACGAGCTTGTATAAATAAACTTAAACACGTCAAATGTAATTGCATTTAAAAAAAATGGACCTCGGCATTTCATCATTGTGCGAGTACTTCCGGACCCGTCCCCAAATATATGATGTGCATATATAGTACAAACATATTTACATACTTAAATGCATGCATATGTACATATGTATGTACGTACGTATATGCATACATATGCAAACATACATACATATGTACATATGTATATGTAAATATATTCAAAAAGGATACAGTCCATGTCATTATCACTCTTTTAGAGTTTTTAGAGTTTTCTGTACACTTTTCTTTTTAACAACAGCTGAAAGTTTTCCTTATAAACTTAAAACCTTATAAATAAATATTCCAGATAATAGGAATATATAGAGGGATCCAAATACGATCCCTGCAATGTGTTTGGGAGCCCTTTTCCTTATATGAAAGACACAGGTTTGAACATTTTTGAAAATCATCTTTTTTTCTGCTAGATGAACAAGCGGACTCCATCCTTTCATTCCTATTTTATTGAAGTAAAAGTAAAAAAAATCATAATTTGGAGTATTTGCCGCTTGCATATTTTTTTTAAGATAAAGGCACAAATTTCATAAGCGTTAAATTCCCAGCAGATATTTATTTACTTGAAAAGTTTGAAGCGTCGGCTATCCCAGCCGCCCTGAACTTTATATAAAATCTGGCAAAATATATCTCCGTAAATAGGTTCATTATTTTTTTACTTCAGAGTTCACGTACTGCAACACATTTAGTTGTGACCTTGGTGAAGAACGGCCCAGGCGTCATTCATCACGAAAATCAAATGGAGCGTAACATTACGCAAGAAAGGGTGCCAGGGCCTCAGGGAAGCAGTTGTGTCCTTGAACCAAATGCACTTACATTTACATACAATTAAGGTCTGGTTTCTAGAACCATTTCAATTCATTCGATGAAAAGAGTTGAGGCCTGGACGTGGGCTCTGTTATCTGGGCCTGGGTCCCCTATGTAGACCACCGAGCTGTGTGTTTGCTTCAAGGTCAGCGAGAGCGATTCTGGCCCGGGCCGTGCAGATGTTGATGAGTCCTCAAAATGATGCAAATCAGTGAGCCTTTGAGCTCTGCGGTGACCAACACGTGTTCTCCGCGATCGTCGGTTGAACTGCCGTTCGGGTCCGGGCCACAAGTTCAGCACCATTTCGCCTCGGAGCAATCGAAAGATGTTCCGTCGGCGGTGCGCCACGGTTCATAAGTGACTGGGTCGGCTTCAGCTTTAATTGCGAAATTTAAACGGATTTGGAGCGTCCTCGTAAATCCTAATCGTCTGGGAGGTGCAGCACAGTCCGGCCAGGATCTGCTATCAGAGCTCGACCCGTAAGTACGTGAACTCGTAAAAGATGGAGAATGCTGGCCAGGCGGCTGGCAATTCAGGTTCGTTCAGCTTAAAAGCGACCATGTCCCCACCCCAGAGCCGGAGTTCGCCTGCAGCAATGTTCCCTTACAATGTTGGGAGCGCTTTTGTCTGCCACACAGCACAGCAATTCGTAGAAATAAAAGGAAATTCCAGTAAGGAGTAAATTTATTGCAAGCGACGGACTTTACGAAAATGTCAATTTCGTTTTTATGGCATCAAATGTTTGAGAAGCTTATGCGAATTGCTGTCACAAAGTGGATTTCACTCACCCTGAGCTGTTAGTTTTTGTTGTTTTTGTGCCCAGATAGCTGGATGTGGGCTTTGCTGGGTGTTCTTTCCATGCAAACTTTCATTCAAGTTGTTCGATCCAAATAAATCTCCTTATTCGTCACTTGACCAATCAGCTGCTATCGCGCATCCCGTATAATTTTTACTAATGACTGTCTGCATTCTTAGAAATGAAAACAATTGCTACAGGCCTCGAGTCCATAAAATGCGCTGCTGCACAGCAACGCGCGAGAGTCTGTATTTGGTGCACTCTCATGGCCAGGCCAGGCTTTTAAAGTGTATCTTTTGATGGCGGATCAATGAGATTTATATAATGAGCTTCGCGTTGTAGGCTACTCGGCCCGTAGTCCATAAAATGCCAGTCGCTTAATGCCACCGCCATTTGCTTTCGTCTCGTCTCGACTCGACTCGACTTGGCTCGTCTCGGCTTTGCTCGGCACAGCTCAAACGGGAACGAGTTCAACCCAAGGCATGCATGCCCAAATCCACATCCACACATCCAAAACGAAAGGCAGTATGGTGCACAGAAATGAAAAGAAATCTGATATCATTCGGCGTCCGTAAAAAGAATAAAGAGGGAACCAACCTCCTTTTTACGGCCACCGAGTCGTTGAGATTGTGAAGCAGAATTTACCATTTTGGATGCAGTGTTTTGTGTGTGTTTCATGCTCTTCCACTGTTCATGTGTGTGTATCCCCCTCCTCGCTCCGCACCAATCCCCATTCCAATCAAATCGAATCCATTCCCATTCCCATTCCCATCCGGGGCTCAGACCCAGAACGAGAGGTTTTGCCTTTGTGGCCGTACTTTTTAACAAGTTTTATGGGATGTCATGTGTCAAATGGAAAGGAGAATTTATGAGTTTGTAATTGAACGCAAGACGCGGGCTGGTCCAGCCAAGGCAGCGGCAGCCCAGCAATACATCGACTGCCGCGCCCATCCACACTCAAGGTCCACGGGTTCCAGCCACCAGACACCAGGCATCAGGCACCAGGCGGGTCCACCATTTTGTCGTTTTGGAGCCCACGAACGGATGGCCGTGGTCATGCTGCTGCGGGCCCTGTACCTCTCATTTACATAAATTATAGCCTCCTTTTGTGTAAGAGTATCTTGACTTATCATCAGCCAACTCATTCTCTTCTCCGCCTAAGCCTTCGTGTCTTACCCTGCGGTGCGGTGCTTGTCCAAACCCCTCCCCGGGAGGCTTTGGCTGGGGCTGTGGCGAACCCGTTTCAACGTTTTCACAGCAGGTCGCACTCTCCCATTCCAGGGCAAGTGCACTGCTGAACAGAAAGCCTGTTGCAGTCAATACCAACGAACAAAATGCACACCAAGCAAATGCAATGTTTTAAGCTTTCCATAAACATTCGATTAATTAGTCTTTGATGGCTGAGAAATGTAAATATGCATATTCCAGATCTACATTTGTATGTCTCACTCCTAGCCAGCCCTGAATCAGGAACGACAATGCCAATGAAACAGTCAAAATATGATTGATTGTACTTTATGGCCCAACAGATCGTGCTAATAAATGTGTGTGAATGCTCATTTGTGTGTATCACTTACTCCTGTCTGCCTGTCTGTTTGGGCTTTGTTATGTAAATTCATGTTCTGCCGGGTGCTCACGCGATTTCTGGGGCAGGTTCGATTCACACAACACGTTGCATTGATTCTTAAATGTCGTTTGCATGAAATCAGCCATCAAATTAAGTTTATGTCTCAATTAGCTGGGATAGTCAATAATATTTTTCCCTGCGCGAATGGGCAACAACAATTTGGCTACAATACCAGCGGACTCCATAAAAGTACACGCCCTAGACCTACAACCTACAACCACATTAAGCTGCTTCAAGTGAGTGTATAATGGAGGGGCGGCAGCGAAGCAGCTCTAGTCCCAGTCAGAGTCAGAGTCAGAGTCAGTGGCAGTGGCAAGAGGCAGCGGTAGTGGTAGAGGCGACTACTTCTGACGTTCGATTGTAAAAAACTGTTATAGCCAATTAAACAAAATAATAAAACTCTGCAGTGCTCTTAGAACGGTCGTTGTCGACGTGTAGTTGCTGCTTTAACCTGCTGCAGGGAAGGACTAGTGCACGGCCACCATGTTTCCCTGGACTCAGAGCCACAAGGCGTATGCGCAATGATGGAGTGGATTTTATCCCGCGTAGGACACTCTCGTGCCGCCGCTTCCGCTCGAATTGCCAGGACATTGCCTCCGTCAGTACCTCTCGTTCGCGTCTTTGTTGCCAGCGCAACCTTCCCTTCCCTTCCGCCATCGCGATTTTAATGCTGATGAGGCTGATGGAGCCGATGAAGTTGTGCATCACTTTTATGGCAGTGGCAAAGACGACGACAGCGGAAATTACATTTTTCGGCAACATTAAAATGGCTCCGGCCAGCTGATGTCAAATGCATTGCTCGAATTTTAGAACTTGTCTCAGGCGGGGAAAAACAAATTATAATAAAACCTTTTGCAATTTTATAGCGCGCTTACCAAAAAAAACAGCATCTAAAAAATGTGATTTGCATACCAAATTTAATGGTCTGATGGATGGAAACCAGAGCTGGTCGTAGAAGATGTGAATTATGATGGTATGTCCTTGAGTGTCGCTTCATTCAGTTGCATCTTACATGAAGTGGAAGTTGGGATGAAGTCTTGAATCCAATGTGAATCGAAAAAGGGTGTTACATGGATTTAAAACGTTTTCCGAGCTAATTCTCACATTGCCAAAGGATTGCAACTGGATTCCAGAGACTCGTTAGGGGGTTGAAATTAGTTGTTGTCTTCAGTGATGCGAATATTGATTCAGTTCTTGACGATTGTATTGATACTGAATATATTTTCCATTAGTAAGATTGGCTATTTGACTGCTAGTTCGAATGGCAGGACCAAGCCCAATCGTATGAGACTGCCTGTCTATGAGCGTCTACATAAATAATTACGAATGTCTAGCGCGGAGAATGAGAGCCAAGCCCAAGCCAAAGTCCAGGCCCTGTGGCCGCCTGTGCCAGCAACTGCAGAGGCCATAAATTGCTGCTGTCAGTGTCTTAATGTCCCAAAACTCCACAATCAGTAGAGCCCAATGGCCGATGGCCGATGCCCAAGGCCCCGGACACAACGCAGAGGCCAGACTGTGGCCATCGTCGCACCCTAGCCCTTCTGGGTGTCCTGCGAACGGCAGCGCAACTAAAAGAAAAACAACGATAATTTATAAGTCGTAAAATGTTTGCCTTCGCCTGGCACCATCAAGAAAACGCCACGAAAATGGAATGCGAATATGCCGGCTACAATTTCCTAAATGTTTCGCCTCGCCCAGCCCAGCCCAGCCCAGGCCAGGCCGATTAGCAGTCGCCTTTTGTGCGCGAGGACACGGAACAGTAGCTCTCCCGCTCTCCGCTGGCAGTCCACCCGCCCCTGGCCAATGCGACACACAAAACAAATGGAAAATGTCCGCCCAAGATGGCTGACTGCCCTACTCTGCCTCCGCTTTCAGCTCTGGCCCGATACCGTCCTTTGGGGAGGTTTATTTCCTCGCCAAAAATATCAAACTGTTTGTCCTCGACGAACGGCAATTTCGGCAAATTGCTAAATATGTATTTTCAAGCTCACTGAATCGAATCCTGAATTATTGGATCGTAATTTGCCATCTAAAAGGGAGCTTAAATGAATCGCGGAATTAAAAAATGTCCCATGATGACAGTTTTCCCTATATATTTATAATTTAAGTGAACGAAATTCCACCATACTTATTCCAACCTATTTAAAGTGGGTCTCTAATCAAGAATCGTAGACTCGAAGACTGACAAAGGTTGGCTATAATGGAGCACTTCACAGCAAAAGGTAAACCACATTCAAACTATTTGTAATAGGGTAGAGAAGTTCAATAAAATGTACAGGTTCCGTAGCATCATAGGCCTGATTCAGAGAGTGGATACGTTCATGTATGTACATATGTACGTATGTCAGGTATATCCCACATTCGGTGTGTGGATACTCCTTTCCCCATCCTTGCAAGTTGATTGAGAGAGAAAGCCAGGCCTCGGCCAAATTCGAGAGTTTCACTGAGAGCGAAAGAGCCGACAGCCCAGAGATTGGACTCGCTGCTGAAGAGAGCACAGTGGTGATTTCCAGTGGTGATTTCTCCAACACACACACACACAGGGATAAACCAGGGAGCCAGCCCCATACTCGCACACTGCACTGCACTGTACTGGTGTGTGTGTGTGTGTGTGTGTGTGTGTGTGTGTATGTGCTTGTGTGTGTGTATGCGTCTTTAATGCCTGTTGTTCTGGTTTTGGCGCTTGGCGTTTTTTACGGTGCGCCGCCCGAGTATTTACCACTTTACAATGGAGTTTTAGTACCGCGAGTCGTCATTGTCGTCGTCATCATCGCCGCATAAAGTCGAAATTAAAAGCGCGGAGTGTCAGCCATAAAGCACTAGACTCCACTCCGACTAGGGATAATCTCTCTCCCTCTCTCTCAATCGCTGTAATTAATACGATTTGCGATCGGAAATCAAAACCACGCTTGGAATAAGAAAATTGTTGCAAGTCCGCCGTGTCGCCCATCAATGGTTCAATGATGCAATTGACAATTGACAATTGAATTCCACTGAAAAGTGCCAAGTGATAACTGTTCTGTTTAACTAAAGTGCTACAAGAAACATGAGGAAACTCCGCTGGCAACTCAAAGAGAAATACTGAAAATCATTCCCAATACAAATTTCAGATTACGTGGAGATAATTGTGACCTACAAAACGGTAAGGATTTACCATCAAGACAATGCTAAAGAAATCTAACGTGGACTCTCATGTGTGCTCATATTTTAAAGCGCGTTGCGCGATGAACAAAGTCTTATTTAATATTTGTAAATGTTATTTACTAGAGCTACTCATAAATCATTTTTCTATAAGGCTGTCCAACTTAACATGGACTTTTGGCGCATTTCCACTTCATATTTCTCAAACTTTTTTTGTGAAAACTGTTGTTCAGATCTCAGCCATTCGTAGGGCAGAAGAACTCTTTTCCTTCAAGTTTTCTGGCATTTCATAATATGAAACCATTTTTGAACCTATTAGTATAAGTATAACATGGGGACTGTACGGCTATTGATTATTTTTTGGCTATTGGCTGCATTTTCAAGTTCCAAATATTTGTCAATTAGTTGAAAGCTTTAGGGCACGGGCCTAAAACAAATTTTTAAATGTTAAATGTGGAATTAAAATATACTGAAAATTGATCATTAAATGTAATGCGAAACAACATTTTGAATTCTGTTTATCCCTCACGATTCCAAATTGTAATCAAATTAAATGCCAACTCTTCACACAATTTCCCACTTCGCTAACCAAATCTAAGTGACTTTTTCCATTCGTTGAGCGTTCCGCTCTGCGGCACAGCCATGAAACTTGTACTATTATTATTTTGACGGCTTTGTCATTTGATCGATTCGGGGACCACATGCCACTGCAAACGGCACTAATTAGGCAGGCCAGAACGGCGTTTAGCTAATTACGCTTGGACCAATTGGCCGTTGGGGCGGCTCGCGCCGGCCTTTACGACTATCTCAATAAAATAAATGCATTATACTGCCAATAAAACAATAAATTTATGAAACGCCCAGCGCAGAGTTGGGAGAGCATGGGAGAGCGAAAGCGAGAGCGAAAAACCTACATACGATGGCAATAAATATTTACAGCCAAGCAAACACTTGCTCAAATTAAGTACTCGTTAAATTGAAATTGAATGGCGGACGGACCACCGCGACGAGTGACCAGCAAATTGATAAAAAAGATGAATTGAATCATAAAGATGGCCGCTCTCTCATTTTCCGACATCTTGGAGTCCAATTGCAGGGCGCTGGAACATTTTTAATTGCCATTAACCGTGATGGAATTGGATTCAGGCTGTCAGTTTTGTTCCGCTCTTCCCCAATCCATTTCTAATCCCAACTTTTGTTTGCTTTTCAAAGCGCAGACGGAGTTGGATTCCTGGCGCGGCAGCAGCTGTGTGTAGTCTGGTTTTAACAGCCTTTATGCCTAACCGAAATGAGCCGCAGCCGCATTGCGCAGTTCCCATTTTCGATTCCATTTCCCTGGGCGGATACAGACACAGGACCCAGAGCCTGGAGCTCAGAGAGCGCAGCCCGAAGCCCTGTATCCTCTGCCCTGCCTTGACAGATGCCGAGCCTGAGCCTGTGGCATTTTGTTTGATTAACTTTCGGATTTTGTAAAATTATAATGGGTCCCTGATGTGTGTGTGTGTGTGGGTGTGGGCGTTGGTGGGTGGGTGAGCCCACGACGGCTGTTATTCCGAAAATGGCGCTGTTCACCCTTCGCGTTGAGGGGTGGCTGGCACTCGGCTGGCAAACGAATTAAGCTCGTAAAATGCCCAAGGAAAGGCATGGGCCCAGGGTGTGTGCGCTTCGCTTTGGGGCTTTGGGGATGATGCTTCTGCTTCTGCTTCCGCTTCCGCTTCCAAGGCTCGTAAAAACTGGGAAGGGGCATCGTCCATAAAAATTGCAACCCCCAACAGAGGCAAAGCGCTCTGCATTAGCATTCTGTGAAAGTAATGTTGCCCCAAAAGCCACACCATTCTGAAATATGTATGTTATGCAATGTACACACGTGTCCATGTTGACAGACCCCGAAAGATTGGAGCGTGTTCTGCTCTGTTTGCATGCACCATGGGCTTTGCGGCATGTTTGCGTCTCTCTGATTATTGCAACAGATTCAGATCGAATCTGAAGTTTCCTTAAATTTCTGTTTACATAGTTTGACACTGAAAGTTCACTACTATTTTTACCCAACTGGAACTTATAATTCACAAGAGATTCTTCGTCTAGCTCCTTGGAACTGTATTTAGTGTTAAGGAATTATCCCAATCGAACTCTCGCTGGCTGGAGCTGTGGCAGTAAAATATCGTTTTTTCAACTACTCGTAACGGCTCGAAAGACTCCAGTGAAAAATCTTTCAAATATCAAGCGACAATCCGAGAAGTTTCCCACAATATAATATATCCGAAATTGTCCAAAGACACTGAGGGAAAACGGCCCTGCCTCGTGGACTCGTACTCTCCGCCGCTGACAGTGGAGCTGAACCTGGACTGGCACTGGCACTGGCCCAGGGAGTCAGACAAAAGAGAGGACACAAAGCGAGAGAGCAGTAAAATGGCTGCGAATAAATGTGGAAGGCCGAAGCAGGGGAGAGAAGCCAGAGACGGAACAGCAGCAGGGAGTGTGGTGGGGGGTTATTTTATTTAGAGATACACGAACGCAAGAGATACACACCAACGGATACACTCGCAGACACAGATGCAGATACACTCGGGTGAGTGCGAGTGCGAGCGCGATGGATGGCATGGCTGCCTGAGAGCAGGGGAGCACGAACGCTGACGGCCTGAGCATGCGAGGGAGCAAGCGAGAGGGAGAGATGAACTGAGCCGCCGAGAGCCAAACGACGAAAACCACAAAGAGCCAAGCCAACGCAGGGAAGAAGGCGCAGAACAGAGAGAGAGAGAGAGAGAGAATGAGTGCGAGTGAGAGGCGCAAGAGTGGAGCGGAGGCGCAGCAGCAAACGGAAAACACATTTTCCAGCCTCGTCGACTTTTTACAGCGGATTTTATGGCATTTGGTCGTAAACTTCTTGTTAGTGTACAGCGGATCGTAGCGCGGCGAGAGCGAAGACGGAGCACAGGCCCAAATCGCCATCGAGTGTCCAGCAAAACAAGAACAACAAATCCACGAGAAAAACACCCACTCGCCACTGTCTGCCTGCCATTGCGAATAATAGCCCCCGATTAAAGTGATATTTACCCATTGTGAAGTGTCGCGACTGAACATGCTCTTCGCAACTAGGCAAGCCCAGGCAAAGTGAGGAGTCCCTGGACCCCTCCCGACCGTGAACCGCCGGCGCTTCAGGCTCGTCCAAATCGTTGGCTTGCGGCTAGCAATCCACTCGGACAGGCGAATAAATCCGTCAGCTAAAGTCACGTAAGTCAGACCCAATCAATGCACACTTCGGCTGCTGCTACTGCTGCTGGTGCTGCTTCCCGTCAAGTGTCCATGCGAAGGTGTCTCGAATTCGAATAATTACGAGTATTTAAATTGACCCAAGGCTGCCTACGCGAAGGTGTTAACTCTCTGCGAGGTTTCAAGGTCTGGCAGTGTCGAGTACGTGGACCGTACAACTGTGCGTTTCAAAAGAAATATAAACAGCCAGTTGAAAGTTGCATAACAGAAATTAACAATACTCGGCGTTTCCCTGCAAATGACTGCAAGGTCATTTCCACAAGCTAGAGATATGTTCTTGTTCTGTCGGGTTATCATCGGTACATTTATAAATGTATGTTGGTACTTCCATCTTTGCATATGCACTAGCATGCACGTATTTCATTTGTTAACCACTTTTCAACAATTAATTATAAAGCATTAAGGAGCTCACCAATGTTGAAAGCAATAGTCCTATACAATTCATTTGAAATCTATCCCTCTCTCTCCACTGTCGGATATTAATTGAAGTAGTTGAATATATGACATATTGACTTCAATTTAGGTACTTAAGAAAGAGTCTTTCGATGCACAGAGTATTTACTTTGCAATTTTGTAACTTATCTTCCGAAGTTAGTTCCAATCAAACTTTAGCTTAGCTCAGGGCTACTGAAAATTGATATAGTACTTAGTATGAACATATGCTTTAATATACATATGTATATATTTCTGAACTCTCGGAGAAGGATAGAACAGAGTAGGATTTCAGAGCAATTAATAAATGAGCTTATAAAATAATGAGAACTATTCAAAAAAGAAGTACAATTATTTGGTAAACGGCACATGGCTTGTGGTACAAAATATGTTTTGATTTGTACCCGTAAGTCTCGCTTGATATTTCCAGTTTCCTTAAACTGTATTCCACCAATAAAATGGTGTTAAATTATGTACTTGATAAGCATTAGCATATTTACATGCTTATGTATTTACGGACATAGTTTTGGCCACTGGTCCAGCTCGTTCATCAAATAGAAAAATACTCATGTTATAAAAATAGCTTTAAGAAATAGGAAACACCTTCTGGCAGCGTCATAAACCAAGTGAAAAAAACGTAAATGTGAATGTGTTTATAAATACCCCTTCGAAAAGAGTCCCTTCCCACAATCACACATTGTTTTCTCTAGAGTCTAGAGTGAGGGGCTGTGTGCTTTTATCCCGTGCACACTTCATTACCGATCAGGTGTTAAGTGCATTCCGACCCGCTAAGGACCTTTGCCTTCTCGCCGTTTGCTCGTTTTATGGAGGAATCTCCTCAATTGAGCGCCATCGTTGATGGCGCACTTAATAGCGCAACCACTCAATGAATGCCCAGGCCAGCCCGTTGCCGTTGCCGTTCCCATTCCCTTTGCCCTGCTCGCTCTTATTCCGTTTGTGTGCTTGAATGGATTTATGAGAGGTACTAAAGTCATTAGCGCCAGTCACAGTCATCGGCCATCAAACAGCGCCATCGACATCCATCGCCCTACGTTGCGTGCGGTTTTGGCATTCGGTACCTCGCACATCTGACATCGCACCTCGCACCTCGGAGGGGAGCTCGAATGGGAATGGGGACGTAATTGCGGCAATAATTTCATAAATATTCTTAATCGCAATGCGCTCACCTCACTTTTATGGTCTGGCGGCCATCGTCGTCCTGCCCCAGCCCCCATAAGTCTCAACTGCAGTTCAGCGAGTTGATTAAAACGCAATGAACACAAAACGATGGGTTTTAAGCAGCTACCTATCCAGGTCTGGACCCAATTTTGTGTATCGGTCGTCCTCCGACATGCGTACAACGATGGCTCGGCGCATCCCCATCGGCGGCCATGATGGCTCGGACTGTGTATGTATGCACGAGGGCGTGTTTACACTGTCCCTGTGCGTGTGAGTGCACTGAAAATAATGAAATTTAAAGTCCGAATTGTTGTCACAAGAGTTTCCAAATTATATATAGTATTTCTGCTGAGACCTGGGCACCAAACTAGAGGAGAATTCTTATACGGGCATGGCTATGCTGCTCATGTTAATTTGTAAACCATTTGTGAAGCCCGGAGGTATATTTGCTGTAACAAGCAAATACATTTTTTTAAATAATAATTAACCTTCACTCGGGCTCAACGAATTAAAATGCCACAAGCAAAAAAAAACGATGAGCCTCGAATTTACTGAATTTCTCATCTCTTAATTTTATTTACTTGAGTGTTTGCTTCTTTCGTTTGGATACTTATTTTTTCCAGTGTAGTTTAGCGTGCGTTTATGCTGTCTGAGCGTGCGTATAAGAGTTCTCACGCATTTGAGGGACTGGTTCCGCCAGAGGGCGCAGGTACAGTTGCAGTTACGGACCAGTAGATGTCGCTAATTCGCCTCAAGTAAAGAGCGCCATCTGCCCGGTAAATTTGGGTTTTTATACACACTAAATACATTTTGCTTCTCAATTTCGCCCCGCCCACGAAAATCAGTGACATCCACAATTTTTAAGATACGAAAGAACAAAAACGCAGTTCCATAGAAAATAGTCATAGCAATTAGATGGATCATCGAAATGGGGTCATATGGGATCATGATTATAGCCAGAATGATTGAACAGCTAGCTCTATGGAATCTCAAAATACTTATAATTATTGTTAAAATTACAACCCCGAATGACCTTTGCTTAAGATGAATCTTACTAATTGGCGTAGATTGGAAGTTCTTTAAGTAATAGAACGAATATTTCTAGAACACAAAGACCTTACCATCTGGAAAATAGGAAAGACGAAAGGTCGAACGGCAGATAGAAAGAGAAACTGGGAGGATTGGGGATGGTAAAAAGACAAGCAAAGGGACGTTCTCATCGTGGGTTGACGCAAGCATCCGACCCGCCTCGCACCGCCCCGTCCAGCCTTCTTCTCCTCCTCCTCCTACTTGTTTGTTTTTATCTCCGGACAATTTCGACTGCAATTGTTGGCGAGTTTGAGCCGCTTGTTGGTGCCCCGGCACTTATTCCGCCAGTCCCCGCGGGACATGCTGTCCTCTGCTTCGAGAATTGTATTGCTCACACAAACATCCAGAGTCATCCAAGCATGAATCTACAGCGGACTCTCGGCACTGTCGACGTCGCCTGGAGCCGAGTAGTGGGAATTGAATGGAAGCGAGCGGCTCTGAGGAAGAGGGCACAAGAACGGACCGCGTGTGCACGTACTCGTACACACGAAATTCGACTTCCAAGAAGTTCTGCAGCTTGGCAGCAACTTGCTTTGCCTTTGCCATCGTTGCGTTGCTCTCCGCTTTGCTGCGTCGTGGCTCGCGAATATTTCCATTTCCATTTTGCCGCAAATTGAATTCCCAGGGAAAACTCGGCCGCTGTCAGTTTCGTGGAAGTGACAGAACCGCTCAGCCGGCGACTGCTCCACATTTGCCCCTGGGCGCTGTCCGTCCGACACTGACTTCCGCTGCGTACGCATATGGCATGGGCCCAGACGAGCTCTACATATGTACCTCTATGCTGCCTTGCGTTACTGTCCCAAATTGGCCTCGGCTAGCAATCTATTCTCATTCATTCCACTGTCAGATGGATTTCAGAGGCAAACATTTAAAAATACATATGGATACATAATTATACACAAATCTTGCTACGGGTGTTGGCTGAATTTCTTTCATTTTCGGTATGTAACGCTCCGTAAGATACATTTTTAACAATTTCAAATGTTAAAGACAAACATTTAATGTGTCAAAATTAATTAAATACAATCAAAGTGTACAACAACATTTGAAGATAGAAGAGTCTGTCTGCAGAAATATTTCTATTTTACATTATTTGCATTGCTAGAAGCTCTTCTAGTGCCGACATCGATTCGTTTTTGATTGATTTCTGGTGGTATGTGTTCTCCAAATGTTGGCTTATGGAGAAGGGAGGATCTCCCCTACTGTTGTGGTAAGTCTGCCTTGGAGCAGAGAGTACCCTGGCAGATGACTGAGGCGGACGACCGGCGTTCCGTTCCACGTGCTCGCTGGGATTAGTTTGGAGCCAATTTATTTTATGTCCCAAGGCACAAACATAATCATGTCTGTCTAATTTTGTTTACCTTCAAAAATGTGCGTGCGTGAGTGTTTCCATGTCACTCCATCTGTATTTTTGGTGTGCGGGTGCCGGTGCTGGTGCTTACTCACCCATGGAGCTGGCTGGGCCCGGGCACGGAACTTGGGACCATGGACTTTTCCCTGTTCCTGCAACGAAGCGACAAAGTTCGTTAACTAAATTTAGAGTGCGGCTGCTGTTGGAAGACACCCTCTCCGGAAATTATATATTTACAGTGAGCACGACAGCGAATGGAGAAACAGCCGTCGCGCCGCAGAATGAAACTTACGCAATCGAAGGGGGGGAAAGGCAAAATCAGAGCTTCCAGCGAATGGTGGTGGATGGTAGAGTCCTTGGGCCATTTTGCACTCGAATCCCATTACTCGAACCGAACCCACACCCACACTGGGGCACAGCCTAGCTCTGTCCTCGTCCGGGGCTCTGGGTTCCGTTGTCGCCGGGGTGTGTCTGTGTGGTTGGGAGATGCGTGAGGCTTGTTTTAAAATTGCGTGTTTTCTATGGGCAAAATAACGCAGTTGTTGGCGGAGGCGAAGACGGACTCGAAGCGGAGTAGAGCTGGGAGTCGAAATTGGAATTGAAATTGGGCGTCTGGCTGTGGGGGGTGTGGTGGGTTTGTTTGCGTGTGGAAGTGATTACGGAAAAAGGGACGAAGGGTCCTGGGCAGAGAACGAGCGAACGAACCCCTTTGCCTTTTTGAAAAGCATTCCCGGGTGTCTGCGGCAAATGTTTCATTTCGTTTTTCATTTTCTGGGAATCGGAATGCAAATAATTTGAAACAAAAGTCGCCGGCACAAAATGGTGGCAATTAAAATGTTTAATGAAATTTGGCAAAAGCGCCGTTTTGCAGCGAGGAATTTCCAGCAAAAGGCTTTCAGCTATTTTAATTATCTTGGCGTTTGTTTAATGGCTCTCTAACCCCGCGACAGCTTCACGGAGCGGAAGAGGAGCAGCAAGGAGGCCTCATCCATATGCATGTCGGCCAGTCGCCAGCTGCTCCAACCGGCTAGAAGAGCTCCGCATCGTTCCTCGAGTGGGCTGCCATTCCCAATCCTCCAATGCGGTTTCAGACCCATCGCTATCGCAATCGCAGTCGTGAAATCGGATTGCGTGTAGCCATAAATCTGTGATTTTAATGCACGTTATTAAATTGCAAGCAGTGTCGGTCGGTCGGTCGCTCGGGTCTTGCTCTCAGCCCCAAAGACACTCTCAGTCTCAGTCGCAGTCTCAGTCTCAGACGTAGAATGAGTCGCGGTCTCAGGCCCAGGCCAATAAAATGCAATTAATATGTTCCGCCAACCTGCAACAAAGTTCGCCCCAATAGCCGCCGTTCGAGTGACTTGAAAGCTCGCCCAAACCGATCCACGGACCCGATCTTGTCTCCCGGCTGCCAAAGGAGTGTGGCGGTGGCTTCGACTCCATTTTGCTCACTTCGATTAACTCCAAGCTCAGAATTTGCATTGTAAATTCAGCACCAGCGATGTTAAGGCCGATATCGGCCGATGTCGACTTACACACGCCCACCTCCACCTCCCCTGGACTGGCAGGGGCAAGGTAAGCCTCGCCCAGCGTCGTACCCCGGTTCGTTATCGGCCGGCGCAAACAAGTCACGTCGCCTAATTTATGCGACGGCAACAGCTAAAATATTCGAAAAACGTGTCTTTCGATTTTTAATGGCCGCGCATAAATTTCAACATTAAGACTCGTAATAACTTCATTACACGAACTATAATTCTGTTTCTTTTCGTTTTGGTTTTGTTTTTGATTTTGATTTTGGTTTTGTTCATTTTCCGCCTGAAATGTCAACTCTGGACTCGTTGCTGAGCCGATTATGATGCATATTCGAGAGTTGAATGTTGGCCAACTATTCAGAAATTGCCGTAGCAATTTTCAGTATCACAAAAGGTCATAAGTGTTCAATAAAATAGAGATTGATCCAATAATTATAATTACAGAACAACTCCCAAAGAAGTTGGGAAGTAAATAGAGCTCCGAAATGAAGGCACAACTAATCGCTGAAGAGTGAATGGATGATGAAGGGCGAATGGTTTGATTATGGTTTGATTAATTCAACTTTCAGATTATAATTGCAATCTGTGTGTTTGCTATAAAAAAGGGCTACTTCTTATTACAAATTGCTGTCTTGTTCAACGAGAGCATGAATATTTGTGCCTTTGCTCAGCACATGAATAAGCAAAGAGGAATTTGTATATATTTACATAAGTTCATATGTACATATGTATATACATACCAACCTATGTATGTATGTATGCGCATACCCGCAGCTAACGCGTGAGCTTAGCTCGGGACTTAGGCATAATCCCCGCCATCCCCGGCTGCCCCCCGCCGGTGAGTCCTGGGCTTGGGTCTCGTACCCAGCTCAGAGATGGCTGCCACAAATCTCATTTCGTATGCGTGTCCGCCATCTCTCGGCGATGAGGTTGGAGCTGGAGAGGAAAGGGACGACGACGACAACAACAATGCGGAGGTGTTGATAGAATAACGCAGGGCGTGAATTTTTAGTCGAATATTATTATACTCGCATCCAACACAAGCTCAGACACGTACGCAGCCCTGGGGTTATACATATTTAAGCCCCATAAAGGAAGGTAAAGGAGTGGAGCATCACAGAGCCCCTGCCACTGCTCCTGCTCCTGCTCATGCCGTTGCCGCTGCTCCGTTCCGAGCCCACAATCAGTGGAGAAACTGCGAGCTCTGGGGTCTGAGATAAATGCACATATTAAATTTGAAACGTATTTGGAATTTTTGATGAGGATGAGAATGAGAACGAGAACGAGAACGAATTCGGGCTGCGATGGTGGTGAGAAGTACTCAGATGGCAATGGCAATGGCGGCATATGGCCGTGACAGGCAGGGGTTAAAGCCACTTTCGATGCGCTCCCATTTTGCCATAGTTTGTTTTGGGTGGGTTGGGCTGGTCTGTTGCCATTTTCCTCTCGGTTTGTCGCTGCCATTTCCGCTTCTTTTTCTTTTGATGTTGATGTTTTTGTTCCTTTGGCTGTTTTTGTTGCCGATGCACATGTTCGCATGTGGAAGCGAACATTGAACCGGGCCAAGCCAAGTGTATCCATGAGATACAGACAACGAGGCAAGGCAGGGCCCGCGATTGCCTGCCCCCATTTCGTGCCCTGCCTCTCCATTCTTCCTCAATTCGTTGTGGTGGCTCAGCGGCTTGATTGAGAGCAGAGTGTCCGCCTGTCCGCCTGTCCGCCTGTCTGACTCTCTGTCCGTCTGCTTGTCTGTCCCAGTATCTGTATCTTCAGGCCGGCCATCGTGTGGGCACTCAACCCACTTGGCGGCGCGACTGGAACTCATCTCGAATGCGCGCCCCTTATCCGATCCATTATTTCGATGGATTTATAGGCATGGAGGTTGGGCAGCCACTCTCCACTCCGCCAGTGTTTGCGTATGATTTTTTATGCCTTTTTGCTCTGGCTCTGACTCTGACTCTGACTTTGAGGTGGCTTCTCCCTCTCCTTTTTCTTGTGTTCTGTTATCTCTACTTTAAACTTTTTCGTGCCTTGGATAGATTCCATTCCATTTGAAGTTTCTGTGGTTATTAGTTGGTCTTTAGTGCCGCTGATCTCATCGAAATGAAATTGTGCTAGGAGGAGCCTACCCCTGCACAAGATTGGACACAACTTTGCAGCTACGAGTGTGGCAAACCTCATTTCGACATTTTCCTGCTTGCTGAGAAGCAGGAAGGGACTATTTTAGAAAGTTATGTAAGCGAACCCGAAACACAAACAATCCGTTTGTGCATCTTTGTGTCCTCTTCCCCATGGATGGTTCCTCGCCGTCAATCCACCCTCAATGTGTTGCTCTAATTTCATTGTTCACGGTCTCTTGGCCCTTTGTTTGAGTTTTGAATATGCAGAGACAGAGGCAGAGACTGGGACTGAGACTGAGAGCGTGGAAAAGGGTTCGGTTCGACTCGGTTCGTCCAACCGTCGCCGCCATAAATCAGTCCAGCATCGAGCGGCAATATGCGTAGATATGCAATAAAATCATAAAACGAATTCTATAGAGCAGAGCGGGACGGGACGGGACGGGACGGGACCCGAGGCAGCAAGAGGATGCTAAACGGAAAATTTGAATCTCAGCTCTGGGCCCTGAGTCTCTGGGAGTAGCTGCAATGATACTGTTTTCAGTTTGACGCACGGACGGCTTTCTTTTATGGCCTCTGAGCGTTAACTGGACGCAAATAGAGCCCGGCGGGGAGTGGAGTCGGGGTGGCCGTGCTGGCCGGGCGGGGGTTCGGGTTCAGCTTGCTTGACATTTCTGTTGTATAAATATACAAATTCATATTTTGATTTGGTGCGCGTGCAGCCCGTGTCCTAGTTCCTACAAGAATTTCCAATTTTTGGGCCTTTTGGACGTATTTTGCGCAGCCATTGGACACAGTTTTTGTCACTGCCAGTTACAGGGCCAGGCTGGGATGGTGCCAGGAGGGGGAATGGGGCTTGGCAATGCCAGCAACGGCCCCATAAAACGCTTCTACATATTGTGAGAGGCGAGTGGACGACAATGCGTCTCCTCCTCGTTAGCTGCGCATGGGAATCGAATGGAATGGGAATGGAAATGGGAATGAAATGGGCTCCGGCTGCATCTGGCAGATGCATACGAGTATGCAAATGAAAGCAGATATGCATGGACATAGATATACAGAGGCATATGCAAATGCGAATGCCTCGCGCGACGACTGGTTATGCTCGGCCATAGTCCGACGCCCGCGGCGCATTCCAAAGAGCCCTATAAAAGTGTCACACTTTATATGGCCCCAGTCGGAGCCTCGAATGGGTCGAATGGGTAGTGGCGATGCCAGGCCTCTGATTAGTCAGCGTCCACACGAATGGCCTAATGAGTTTTCCTCCGCTCCTATGCTGACACTCTTTGGCTCGCTTTTTGGGAAATTTTTGATATTTTTGCGTGGATGCAGCGGACCTCTGTGCGCAGCTCTGCAGGTGAACAAACTGCAACGCGGCGCATCCTCTGGCCAGAGTAATTAAATCCGTTCAATTGCATTCAGCGGACGGGAGCTGTTTATTTGGCCAGAACTGCTTCCATAAACATTCTCCGATTTTATTTACAAAACTCTGCAATTCAGTCTTCGTGCGTGCGTGCCTGCAAGAGACAAAGGAACTCGTTTATTTATTGCAATTTGGTTTTACAGCCAAGAATCAGTCAAACAAATTCACGAAAGCTTCACATATTTGGGGAAAAGCTGCATCTCCCTGCCATTGAACTGGTTTCGATTGCTGATCGGCTCTTCTGCTCTTCCTTTTTGGGGGAATTTTTGTAGCTACAAGTGTCGAAATCGTCGGAGATGCCGCCCTCCTGACCCCCTGACCATGCAGAGTGGCTGGGCCACAG
This sequence comes from Drosophila subobscura, assembly GCF_008121235.1. Classification (NCBI taxonomy): domain Eukaryota; kingdom Metazoa; phylum Arthropoda; class Insecta; order Diptera; family Drosophilidae; genus Drosophila; species Drosophila subobscura. The sequence goes on along the minus strand of NC_048533.1, from coordinate 20,295,226 downwards.
GGTGATTCCGGCCAGTGCCGCCGCTGCCACCTGCAATAAATCCAGAGACCATAATCAGGATTTATGGTTGCTGTTTCTGCTGCGGCTTCTGCTGCTGCTGCTGCTGCTGCTCTTGGCGGCGCTGCTTCAAACATTTTTATGATGTCTCTGCAGTATTTATGAGTGAACGATGTTGCTGCACGGTGAGTGGAGCATGGCGGCCGCTTAACAGCCACTGATATTACGCGGCGGGCATAAAAACCGAATAATTTGCAACAGGTGATAATTGTTTTACAATATGTTCCTGCATGTATGCGTGTTTGGATAGGGAAGGGATCCGTGGAACAAGTATATTTATGAGTGGGTTGCGCGGGGGCTCGTACCCATGGAATGACCAGAATCCAGTTTACTAGATCTTCTGTAATTACTTTGTGGGCCTATTTTAAATTATGTTTTGGGTAAATAAACACTCTAGGTCTTTCGCGGCTCAAAGATTGTTTCATTGATTGATTGCCGGACTGACATGGAAAATGAGAGATGGGAAATGGCAAAGGCCTGCCGCCGCTGCCGCCACCGCCGCAGCGTGCAATTAAAAAACTTTATGATTTGTTGTGATTTCTGTAATTGGCATTTTTACGAGGGCTACCTGACGATGCGGATTCCATTCGAAATCGCTGGCCAGCGCCCGCCGCTCATTCCTATTCCCATGCAGTATTCAGTGCGGCTTTTATTGGCTTGCAATTAATTTACCATTGTTAATAGTTTGTCTGGCCAGACCGCGGCCGAATTGCCTGCCAAAGGTGTCATAACTCACGCAATAAACGCCACACAGCCACAGCCACATAGCCGCAGCCACAGTCTGCTCGGCTTTGTCACACTGCCTCGCTGAGCTCGCTCTCTCCGCTCTATGCCACTGAGAGCTCTGGCGCTGGTCGCCATAAATCCGCCATCGGCAAGGCAAGAGACAGCCGCAATGGGGGAGGCAGCGACAGCGGACTCGACTATCTCCTGCCTAGCCCGGCCCATAATTCACTCGCTCAAAACACTTGAATGGCCCTCGCACTCGTAAAAGCGGGACAGCGGCAGCGGGCGGCAAAAAGAGTTTTACAATCGTTTAAAAACTCGTCAAAAAATTAGACCTTAAAATATTGTATTTGCGTTTTGGCGTTTGACGAGCGTCGCGCAGCGTCGCAGCTCAGCGCAGCGGATTCCCCGTCAATAGACAACACAACGACCGCCACCCACACACACACACGCACACACACACACATACGACAGGGCAGTCATTGCCACTCCCACACCCACCGCTTGGGTCCAATCGTAAGGGGGGAGGCCAGCTTTTACGAGCCAACAAAATATTTTTTATAATAGCAATAATTCCATCAGGCACTCAGGGCGCGGGCGGGTGAGGCCCACAGTAAAAGCATTTTGATTTGATTTGTTGTTTCTGTGCTCTCGGAGCGCTGCTCGACATTTCGATTGTGATTCATCGGCATCGTCATCGACATCGGGCCTGGCATCGGCCACAATTAAAAAGCGTTTACTTTTTATTATTGTTTTAAATTCGTGTGGATGTTTGCTCGTACCACACAATATGTATGTATCTCTCGCTCGACTCTGAAAGTGGGCAGGGCTCATCTCATCCTCAGTCAGTCAGCCATTGGTCTTGCCTCTCGCTCTCGCACAAGCGACACGAGTGCGGCCAGTGCGATCGAGCTGTCGGGCGATCGCTGGCTCGTTCGCACTCACGCTCCAAGTCCAGTCGCTGCCATCGCGAGCAGCATGGCCGTTCGTTGATTTCGTGGTGAGTTCGTTTTTGGTGAGTTTCGCGCACACTCATGGCTGCTAAGGCGGGGCAGCCATGGCGGGACTCTTGGGCTTGTGAATGCAGCAGCTGCAGCTGCTGTGCGGATACTTTTGGATGCAAGTTGTCTCAGGCAAATTGAAATGCACGAAGCAAAGGCAGTTTTGTAATTGTTCGAAACACTCATAAGGGAACAACTTTATTTGGTTGTAATGCTATTCAAATGTAAACATATTTTTTGATTAGTTTATCACATGATTTGTACCATACAATTATCGCATCTTTTTGTAAGAAACAAAGGCGGGAACGTACTGTACTCATAAAAGACACGGCAGCATAATTTATGCTCCTTTTTATGAGCCTTAAACACCAGCTATAATGTTCTCTCTTGACTTGTTTGATAGGTTTGATGGGGGATTGTTTTCGTTCTCGTTTTTGCGGATGTTATGAGTGTTCCTAATCGAAATGAAATTGGTGTGGAGTTTCCGCAGTGTGCAGTAAGGTGCCCCTCCCAACTAGCAATGGCCGGGTAGCTCTCCAACAGACACTCCTGCTAGGAGTGCACTTAACGCGTGCAGTTTCTGCAGAGAGCGGACTCCATCTCCGCGTGACTCACACTATTTGATGCAGTTTTAACGAGTTGCGCTTTGTAACTAAATGCACAGTCCTAGGCGCCTTAAGCACTTCACAATTAATTTTATTAGCACTTAAGATTAAGAGGAAGGAGCGCTGCGGGCGACGCTCTAGCGCTGGAATATAATTAAGGTAATATGAATAATAAAAGGAATTTCGCAGCGGCAATCGCGCAGCAGAGCAGAAACGCTTGCCGAATGCCAATTTCAACTGAGATCTGAATCCACTTAACCTTTGCGTCACCTTTGCCACAACACACGCTCATCGGGGTCCGGTTTTGTGTGGCCAAAAGTAGTCGAGAGTCGGTTTTGAACTTGTTTCGCCCTACCCTACGCCTGTGGCATAGCCTCCTCTGGCTGCAAATCTTGCACAGCTCTCAAAATGTCAGCCAAACGAACCCAGCCCCCACCGTCGCGTCTCTGGTGATGGTAATGGCGATGGGTTGTGGTGTCGAGGCCGCTTAGATGGAGATGAGGAACGCGGGGCGCACCACTCGTGCCGCACTCCGACAAAAGTTAATGGACCGTGCATGTTTTTCCCTCAGCCGTGGCGCTTAGGTTCACATTATTTATGACGGATGAAAAACTGCCATTTCTACGGCTTCGCCCCTCCCGACTCGTCTCCACTTCCTTTTCGACATTTTCGCGATTGGCCGCCGCCGCCGCCGCATATTTCGAATCGCTTTTTCCGTAGTTTGTTTTCCCCAGTCGAATTGGTAATTATTGGTCCGCTTTATTTAGCTGAGATTGAGCCATCAGCGGCATGTTTCCTATAGAAATTTGAGTGCGCTACAGCTGTCATGACTTTTGGCTAATCCTGGGTCTTAGACGCAGCCCTGATGAGCTCAGTCCTCCCCTTCCCGCTGCACTAGGTTTGGGGCTATGGAAACATCTGCAGGGAGCTGAAAATTGTTCAATATTTTTCGTTCATTTTAAAAGAAAAAACCGAAAAATAGTCGTCTTCTACTCCCTAGGATTATCGGTCCCTTCCCCGCTGGCACTTGCAAATGCACTAACTGGTTCTAGGACTCTCCCCTCCATGGCACTTGCCCTCTCTTTCCCACCCCCCAAAGTGTGACCAGCCTTAATTAAACCAGCACAAAAAGCCGCGACGGGGAGTGGGACCGCGGCGGCGGTAATCATCGTTAGCCACTGTTGGACTTTTCGTTTTTTGTTTCTTTAATAAAAATAATTACTCGCATTTTTTTTGTGCGCTGCTTCTTTGAGGGTTTTTTTTTTGCTTCGTTTTTGTGGCTCAAAGCCGCAATTTTGAAGCGTTTTATGACCGAGTTTTTGTTTCGTGAGTGTGTGTACAGCCGCCTGCCCCGCTACCCCGCTGCTTTCGCTTCTCCAAGTGCCCCCGTTGACTACCATTTTCAAGCCCGGCGCTTTCCCACTGCCCGTCGTCAGTTGCTGACTGCCAGATTGCCATCTAAATGGCGTTTTTTCTTCTTCTCTCTAGCTGCTTGGCTTCATATTTTTCGGTTTTCTGTGCCGCAGCAATGCTTTCAATTTATGAAACACGCTCACTTCCCACCCGACCCCCCTGCACAGGGCCCTACCAGCCTCTTCAGCGCATTCTCATCAAAAATCCATGCCCGCCGCTCGTTACGCGCTCATCTTGTGCGCTTACGCCAGGGCCAGGTACGGCAAGGTATGGAGCATAAGTAATCGCAATCAGTGGCAGTGGCGTCTCCAAGGTCGCTGGTCGAGGGGCGGGGCAGTAGTCTGCGGCAACGCGTCGCTGATCAGCGTCCGCGTTTGTGCTCATGGCCAGCCTCTGCCTCAGCTTCGGTCTCAGCTTCAGCTTCAGTTTCAACGCTGGCTTCAGGTTCAGCCTTCTCCACTCGCCAGCTGGTGCGCTGGTTGGCCAATTACACACAACACTTAGCCAAGATTTTTCTACAATTTTGTTTGCTTTTGGCCTTTTTTCTCTCGCCTCGGCGGCAGCACTTAATTGCACAAGTTGCTGCGGCTGACGGGTATTTTTAATTGTATTTTCCAGGTTTTTAATTAAAGCTCAACTTGATTTTCAGTTTAGTTGCAATTTCAGAGCTGCTTTTTGTTTTCGCACTTGACGCGAAACAGGTTTGGCGGTGATTGGCAGCCCAGAGCTGGCCAAACGGGTTTCAAAGCGAATCAGGATGCCGAAGATGTTTTACGATTCCCCCCAGCAAATTACAGGCACTTGCACGGCCCCGCTAGAGGAGGGGACAGCTACTGCTGCTCGTACTGGACTTTCTTCAGGCGGAGTAGAGTGGGGGCTCGCAGCGCCGCTGGAACTTATAATTCCCACAAGATACTGCCTCCATCTAGAATACACATTTCAGCCAATCTGTCTCCACTGCCAGAAGACTTGAAGACTATGCAAATCGCTTGTGGCCCATTTTCGTTCAGCCACGAAACAGTTTGGGCTTGCAGTTTTCCACAGTTTCGTGGAATTTCCCTGCGACTTTTCACGCAACGTTTGCCAGACGCTCTGTCAGCCAACCGCAAAGTCCGCCGAGATGTGCAAAGTTTGCCTTCGTCTGGCATTAATGTTACTGCTGGAATATGAATACAAGTTTGTGTGTTTGTGTTTGTGCAATGTGAAATGGCCGCAGTCACACAGATACTCGCGCACACACACTCGCGGCCACGGCAAAATGTTATAATTAAAATTAAAGGGAAGAGAGACGGAGAGCAGGCAGGCAGGCAGGCGAATGAATACTCGTATGTACTCGGTTTCGTGGACTTTGTCGGCTTTGGCTTTGTGTGGAGATGAGCCCCCTGCCGACGCCCCTGGATCCCACCACCGACGAGATCCCAGATCGCATTTGAACGTTCACTTGTTCGCGTCTTTGTGTCTCTTTCAGTGCCTCCCTCCGTCCGGCCCGCTCCGCCGCTCCATCCGTCAGGCAATAAAACCCAAAATAATACTATGTAAAAAATGTTTAGTGTGTTTCTCTTCTTGGACGTGTACCCCTGTCCCCCAATTCCCCCTCGTCCAATGGCCCCCCATGCCACTGTCTCGCGCTCGCGCTCGCTCTCCTCGTTGCCGTTGTCGTTGTCGTTGTAGCGCTCGGGCCCGGAGACCGGAGCTGCTCTCGCTCCGGCATTCGCGTTCGCGCTCGGTTCGCCAGTCTGCCAGTCTTTTCAGATTTCGTTTCAGTTGGGGTTTCGTCTAAACAACAAAATATTGAATTTAATTTTTTAGTGTTAGTTGCTCTCTAACAATTTCGGAGTCGTTATCGCATGCGCGTTCGCGTCCGCGCCTCCGTTTTGGTTTCTGTTTTGTTTTCCGCCCGCCGCTTGCTCTTCCGTTATTTCCCTGGCTTCGACTCTACGGACTCCCGATCCCAATCCCAATCCCGATTCGATACTGATTCCGCCTTCGATCGAACCGCTAATCGGGTTTCGTTGGGCCTCGATCGGTCCAGGCCGAGTGCGGTATGTGCGGCTCGTTCATAAATTATGTCGTACGTTTTTATACCACAGATCGCTGTCCAGTGGCCATAAATTTGGGAATTTAAAGTTTTACATGTTTAAAAGTTCATTACTTCGTGATTCGGGCACACACAATACAAATTCGAACACAATTATAGCTGCATCGAATTTATTCCGGATCGTTAAAGACGAACGCCCTGCCCTGCACTGCCCTGTGCTCTTACACGGATTAAACGAGTGCTTCGATTTAAATATTCGTCAGCGCATAATTAGAACATATTTGGAGAATATTATAATTATCATAATCATTATCAGAGTGCGCCTTATCGCCCCAGAGAGACTTGTTACTCTCGCGCTCTCCATAAATCATTTCTAATTTGTTATAAAACCGAAGACTTGAGAATGTTGCGCAACTGAAAGTGAAAATTTAGACGGTCGAAACGATATCGAGAAGGCACATTGTAACCTGTAATATCTTTAACGAGATCAAATACTTTCGGAGGTAAAAATACGTTTTGAAACTATTCCGGAAAGGCTTTACAGTATAAAGAATACAATTAATAAATATTCCATATGTACCTACTGATATTAGAAATTGAAGACTTGAAGGACTAAAATAAATAAATGGCATTGCTTGCATCTGGCTCTTTCAGATTTCACTTTCCCCGTTGAAGTGTTCGTCTAATTGTTTTACCTCAAACATAAACTGGTAAGTGGACGATATAACATTAGCCGAATCAGACTCCTAGCCCGATAATTGAATCAATAATTGGCAGTAGGCGGTGGTACAGTTCCCGTCGGTGCTGCTCGGCTCCAAAAGTGTGGCGCTGCAAGCAAGAACCCGAGCCCGAGCTCGGCCGAGAAGCTCGAATTACCTTTTTGATTTTTATGGCCAAAACAATTCGATTTCAGGCTGGGGCCAGTGTCGGGGGAACATTATTGTAACATAAAGTGGCCTGGCCCCTGCCCCCGCCCCTGGCCTGGATGGTCACCCAGGGTCGTCCGCCCAGTTCCGGTCCTGGGCGCGACAACAGGGCCAGTGTGCAGGGCGTTAAAATGTCCAGGCTGGCGAGTCGAGCGGTATTAAAAATGGCAATAAATAAAGTAAAGTACGGCGAGTACATGATTTCCCTGTTAAGATCCCACACAGGACCGCGCCAGGGACCGAGCCAGGGACTGGGACTGGGCGAGAATGGGAATGTCAATGGCGGGCGCTGAAGTGCCAGTGGATCTGTGGAGCGGGGGGGCAGTGTCCAAGCGGGCCAATTGTGGTAAATCGGAAGTTAAAGACGGCAATAAAACGGTGCAATAAAAATCTATGAATGACACATTAAATCAATTGCCAAAAATCACAAAAGCGTGGAAAAAGTCGCTTATGAGTGGATTTGCCCACCGACAGGGGCCGGAGAAGTGCCGGGGGGCGGCGACCACTTGGGTGGTGGCCAATGAAGAATTCATTTCAAAGTTTAAGTGATTTATTTTATGGGCGTGAGAAATTGAACAAACGGGCTAATTACGAGCCGATCGGCTGGGCGGATGGATTCACCAGCCGGCGGCATCTAAGAAGAGCTGCGACGCGACGGGGCGATGCCAGATGCAGATCAGGAGACGGACTTGGGCTCGGATCAGAGTCAGGTGCATCCTCGATTAAGCGATGCATTTCAGAATTTTGACATTTATGTACTTATCTACAACTTCATTCCCATTGTTTCGCAGACTTTCCCAAGTGAACGACGATCTAGGGGCCGGTGCATGTGGCTTATCCGAAAATTTTAACGACTTTCCTCTGAACAAAGGGAAATTCGTGCACAACAAGAAAAGCAGCCAGGTTCCACTTATGAAGTCATAAAATGGGAAACACGTTGGTTACTTTTATCGGTGGCGCAAATCGGTATCGGGACTGCTCCTGGACCAGGCCTCTGCCGCCTTCTGTCATACGCCATCGCGTCCTGCGATCAGCAGATCAGGAGACAGTGCAGGGCAGAAGGTCGAGCAGGTGAGCTGCTTTCACCAGAGAGAGGAGAGGAGTGGGGAGTGAGATAGAGCCACCATCCGTTGGTGGCCATTTTCGATGACTTCATTCGGTGCTGCTGCTGCCTCTGCCTCTACCGCTGGCGTTTCACCTTTCTCCCCCCTGAGCGTAACATGTGCATCCGCCAGATACCCGCACTGCCTCAGTGCCTCACTACCTCCCTGCCTGTGTATAAAACCCATAAAATATGTGCACGTCAACGCGCTTCGTGCTGCCTTTTGTGCAGCCATTATTAAATTTCTGATTGTGGCTTTCTACTCACATGTCTTCGGCTCTTCGCACTGTCTGTCCGGCCGTGGACTGTGGAGTAGAGTGGAGTGGACTGGCAACCCACGGACGGACCAACGGACCGGTTCAACTTGTTATCTCGCCTGTTCCCCTCGGATGGCTAATCGAGCAGCTCAGCGCAGCGCTCGGGCTTGGCCTGTGCTGGGGTCTCCGACGGGGAACTGTTTATTTTCTCCCAATTTCTGTGCCACAGTGGATATGAGAGGAGAGAATGCAAGGAAAATATGAAATTACTTGAGCAAAACGATGGAGCTCGAGTTGAATCTAGAGCAGATCCCCCAGAACGGAGACTTTAGTCGTACTCGCACAGGGAGCACTTGGGAATGATAATTGTGTCCACTAATGAACGAATACGACCCATTGTTTGCCAGCTATGTGGCTGCGTTCCTTCTACTCTGTTTCCCTTAGGAGCATGTCTGTGCACCCAAATGAAAATTAGCTAAAGTCCCAGCCATGTTAGTCATCCGAAATTCCATGAAAACAGAGACACAGACATGTTTAGTGGGGCGGGGGCTGTCGGACATTTTTAGGCATATCACGTAGGGCATTCAGAGCTCCGAGGTCTGGTGCAGGGTTCAGGCTGAGCTCGGTGCTCTGTCCAGCTGTGGGCAACCTGCAGCTGACATTAATAAAACCTTGAATTTATAATTCAATTAATAATGTCATTGGTGCAGCGCATCGGAGAATAGTCCCCTGCGGAGTGGCTGCAGATGCAGACAGTGCCTGGCATACCTTTGTCTCCACCCGATGGCTGGCAGAATGTATCTATACATACAACCATTCTATACCCAAGAAACTGAAAAGCGAAGGCTGTTTGGTGGCAGGGTGTTGGGCGGAGGATTTTAGAGCAAGGAGGGCGGCAGCACGGGCACAAAGTAAATTGAGAACTCATTGAGTGCAGCCAACGACCCAAGAGGGATCGATATTCCTCAACACAAACAAATACGCCAAGCAGACTGGCACCCCCCAACCCACAGCCCGAGCCCCAGACCCAACCCCAACCCCATCAACATGCGGGCGGGTGTTCGTACCCCCCTCTGTTGTACGAGTATGTGAGTTTGTGTTTGTGTTTGTGTACAGCCACCGACAACGTCAGCAAAAGTGTTTTCAAACTCGGCTGCCCTCCACTCCCCTCCCCGCCCGTCGCCTTGAATACTTTTTGGGGTGGTTCGTACTCGTGTGCCGCCCTAAAGCGTTGTATCCTCTCCTTTCTCTCTCTCTCTCTCGCTCTCGCTCTCTCTCTTTCTACATTTTTCTTTTTATCCTTGAATGCTTTTGACTTTGCTTATCGCGACTGCCTGCCTTTTGCGGGGGTGGCTTTTCGCCAGCTCTGGCCTCCAGCGGCGTCATCGGAAGGGATGCGTGGGTGGCAGCCAGGGTTGCCAGGCCCAGCGACAGAGGGCGGCCTTTGATATATCCAAACTGAAATTAACCTTTGGCAGGACGGGAACGGGCAAGGGCTGCGCGCACGCTATTTGAATAAATATTTTGCTGACTTTGGCAGGCAGGAGGCGGTTGGGTTGGGAAGGAGTCTGGTGGAGGGGTGCTTTTCAGCCAAGTAACTATTCTATGTGCAAATTATGCTTATGTAAATGAGGCAGCTCTGGCCGCCTTTGTGCTGGCTCCTTGAGCACAGAAGATAAATGAAGGAGAACCCAGAAAATTCCCAGAAGAAACTGACAATGTATCCAACTTACCATCCCCCGCCCGGCTGGATGCCAATATGGAGACGAGCCAGAGAGTGGGGGATGCGAGTGAAGGGAACATGGAATAGGGAGAAACGAAATTGATGATTTCACTTATTTTTCATGCCTGGGCCTCGGCTTAGCGTAAGGCAGAACCCGGGGGCGGCTTAGCTGGGCTTGGAATAGATTTCCCAATTCAATTTCGCTGAAAACTGTCAAGTTGTAAAAAAGATTTGCCACCGAACCGTTGGGGAATTTGCATATGAATACACGGCACTCTGAAACGGAATATGATTCTGTTTTATTCTCATTCTGATTCCACTTCCGACCAGAGCAATTTCCCCGAGCAGGAATCTCCGTTTGGTTTGTGTGTCTTTTTGGCTCTATGACAATTAATCTCACATAAAATTCAGCTCTGCATTCGGCTGCTCGTCTTTTATCACACGCGGAGATGCCGATGCCGGAGCACAAGTGTGTGGGGATGGATGCGAGTGTACGGGGATGGGGATGGGGATGAGATGAGACGCCATGAAATGGCCTAACGACACCATAACTCTCGTCGTGTTTGCTGGAATTTTAACTGGTGGCCAATTTAATGCCCATAAACATGGTATTAACACCTTATTGGAGTGGAGTGGACTGGACTGGAGTGGTGATGAGTGGAGTGGGGCAGAGCAATTAACACATTGGCCCACTGGTCATAAAGCAAGTCAAACAACGAGACAGGTCGATGAGTGGCCAAGGTGCCAGTCAATGAATCAAATCAAACCGAATTGCAAATCAATTAGAAATAATTCATTTATCTAGAACGATTTTTGTACGCTATTGGAGGGGAAAAGAAGTGACAGATATTGAGACGGATTTGAACATCGCCATTGCCACTGTCCCGAAGGTCGTTGCCTGTCATTGGGAACGATGCATGAAGACGTTGGCTGTTGTGCGCTGAAAGGTGAAAGTAATGCTCGAATTTGTGACCCAATAAGCAGCTCCCTCACAGTCTTTATATGGCTCCATTCACACCAGCTGGGCCCAGCAACTGAAACAGACTCGGGTCTTGACACGGCGCTTCCTAGTTGCTGTCGAGTTAATTTTGAACATAAAACCACCACTCCGCCAGACCTGCATGCCACTGCGCTCCACTCCACTCCAGTCCGCTCCACAAATATGTATGTATGTACATATGTACATATATATTTATGTACATTTGCAGCTACCATTTCGTTCCATTCTGAAGCAGCTCGGATTGCTGCTGCCGACTCCCCATAAAGTGGCCAAAAGTGTTGCTTTAATTTCAGGGTGTTTATTTTACTTTTATTGCAATATATAATGCAATCTACATACAATTTCACTCGCCACATACAACTCACTCAAAGAGTTGTGTCTGTCGGTCGGTCTGCCCCTCCGTTTGTCGTAAAACGCTTTGCTGGCAATAAAAGGCAGTTAACTAGTTAGATTTATTGTACTAAAATATGGCTTAAGCACAACACATCCAACAACAGACACGGCACTTTCTCAGGTACTTAAGCGGGCATGAATGGGAGCCACAATAAACGATGAACAATAAACGGGCCACTGTATTGTGTACATAGTATGAATGTACATATTTATGTATCTTTGCTAACATTGACATGGGCTTCCACTTCTTTGCATTTTGCATGGCACAGCCCAAGGGCAGTGGGTGCTCTGCAGAATAGTGCTGATGGATCACACCTTCCAGCTGTACTTAACCTGCCTGAAGCTCGACCTTGGCCCCTTTTAAAGGGGCAAAGCATCTTGAGAGGGTTGGCGCACAGATCAGCCACCTTTGAGCTCCAAAGTGTTCTGTGGCGCTTGGTCAGCGGGATCAAGTTGGAGTGAGTTTTTATAGGCCTAGAACAATAAAGCTGAAGCTGCCTTAAGTAATTTACACACCAATGCATTCAATTCTGTGTGGGACAAACATAGTTGAATGTACAGCCACAGATGGGTGTGTGCCAGAGTGAAACTTTGAGATGTCTAACGGACAACCAACCATCCATGTGATGGCATATCCGTAATTTACGGGCTGTACACTCATCCTCGGATGTGGCAACTACCTTGTTGTACAAATTCCCATTGGCAGGGAGCAGCGTTAGATGATCTGCGACTGCACAATCAATTACATGTCCTGCAGACAAAGGGCTCTGTCATTTTGTGTACATAATTACACAAAGCCAATTCCAATCATAAATTGTGGCACAATGGCAGCGGCGCAGAGGATGTTGCCAAAAATGGAAGGCAACAAATGTTGAGTAAACAGAGGGAGAAATGTCGTAAAGTGAGACGACCCTGTCGTGGAGCAGGGAAGATCACTCTTGGCAAGGAGCAAGGGGCGGTGGCCATGTTGAGGCGACGCGACTGTTTCTCAGGCAGGCGGGCAGGCAGGCATCTGACATCTCTCCACAAAATGTCTCGCATGGAAGCTGTCAGCACGATATTTCATTTGCTGCCTGCTCTGCTTGCTGCTCCCTCCCTATGCGTGCTCGTTCTTTGTTCTAAATATGGCTCGTCGAGTGTGCGTGTGTGTGTGTGTGTGTGTGCATTTTGTATCTTTCAGTCGAATGATTCTGGCGGCTGTTGCCCAATTTCTTGCTGGCTTGCTCTTTTCGTAGGAATCCAACAGCAGCAAGGCAAAGCAAAGGCCGGGGCACAGAACACGTTTTCATGATCTGTTGAAAACAGGAATGAGAGAACTTGTTTGCTGGCCTCCATCTCGGCTTCCATCCCGGCCCCTGGAAAAGCAGAAAAACGCTTCATCGCCCGTTCTGTGGAGGCCCAGTGTGAGCTTAGATTTTCCATTTCGACAGAATCGGAGACTCCTATCTCTGATTCGTATTCGGTTACCTCCGCGACTGCCGCTCTTTACACGGAAAACGGTCCAGTCAAAAGGGTTCCGAGAATATAGAAATTCAAGGCAATTAAAGGCTCGGCGCGATGGAGAGACGTATCATAATTAGCTGGGAGAAAGATCATTAAAGATCGCACGAGAGGGAGCGGTGCTCCAATGAGCTTGGCTGTGTCTAATTGGATAACATGAATTTCATTTTATCTCATTTAATTCGTCCGCAGCATCTGAGACCCCGAGACAGAGGAGAATCCGGCAACCCGAAATTCTGTCTGGCCGTTTGTTTGTTTCTTTTTTTTTATGGTGGCAGTGGCCACCGGACAGAGCCAATGAACTTCTCTCTCACCATATTTCTTTCTCCTCTTTGGACACATTGCATGTGAATTTGTTTGGAATGATTATATTTTGTGGTAGGTTTATTGTTGTCTGAATTTAAATTTCGGCTCGACCTGGGACTGGGACTGAGACTGGGAAGACTTCACATAATGAAGCCATAAGCCGCCATCGCGACCATAAACCTATTTGAATATTAATTTTGTTAATTAACTTATTCAAATTTGGGAATCGTTAAAAATGGAAGACATTCTTTTTATGGCGCTGCTCTTTTCCTCCGGAGACAGAACACACAAAGAAGAAAGACTGAAAGACTTTGTGTTGGTGACAAATGTACAAATTACTCACGATAATTGTGACGTATCTTCCCACGATTCAGCTGGCATCTCTTCGATCCAGAACACTGGAACTTAGTTGATAGTTGATGCTAGATCTTCCAATACCACATTCAGTTTTTCCTTTCGCTCTGTGCCCCCAATGTACGCACATATCTTTGTACATCTGTATCTGGGATAATCTCCTATGCATCGGATGGAGGCAGTCAGAACCGAGTCGGGAGCGTTCCCAAGTGGGTGCCGATCAAAGCAAATGCGAAACTCCTGAGCGACACATGGAGCCCGCCGAAAGGCAGTTGGGCATGAAAATACAAATGGTCGTGTGTAGGAATTGACTTTGACCCTGATACCGCCTTCGGGAAATCAGGGAGAGGCTGCCACAGGCAGAGCAGCAGCATGTTGCACCATGCAAATGCGAAACGAGGAAACAAATTTTACGACGTGTTTGACGGCTGTCCGTCCTTATTGCCTTGTCTGCTTGACTCAACCCCGGCCCGCTCCCGTTGCCGCTCCCGTTCCCTCTCCCGGCGCTCACTTCCGTGCTGGCACTGCGGGGAATCGCAGTAAGTGCGCGCGGCATCCTTCATCCTCCATCCGGTTCTTACTGCCGACTGCACCCTGAATGTTTCTGTTCTTTGGTTGGCTGCTGAGTTGCCTTGCATCATTACCTGAGCGGTGTCAAATGCAAACAAGACGTTTGCGCCGGCCATAAAGGCGAAAGATGACGACAGCTCGAGCTGGCACTTCCTCCTTGCAGGACAGCCGCTTAAGAGGAAAATGGCCAACCCTGAGCGCCTCGAACAGATAGCTTCACTCAGAGAAAACTGTCATTTAAAGACCTGTTTTCATATGGAATTCGATATCCAAGAAATCCTGCTGAGTAGACCCAAGGGTCCGATCATTTTAGTAATAAGAATTCAATACAAAAATTGTAGTCTTAGATAATTTTGATGTAGATATTGGTATTCCTTACATAATTCTTTATCTCCATTGCAGTTTTCACTAACAGCCACGCAAAAGCGTGCAGAAACGGACAAGTAAAGCTACACCCGGAGCCCAGTCTCCGCTGCACACACGAAACGCAGAAACAACACAAGTCCCAGCGGTGGCGTCCGGCCATAACCATCTCGTTGCGCCGACAGCGGCGAGTATCTCACCCTCCAGCGGCAATTCCCATCCTACAGGTAAGACAGTACATTATACATAGCCCTGTTTCCATTACTCAAAATATCTTAGTCAAACGTAGTTAACAGGGGAGTCTATACCTAGTTAGTCCGTCCCTCTGCTGCTATCCAAGTTGGACTCTCAGAGTTCAAGCTATTGGAATGGGATACAATCTAGAGATATTTGTACTTATATTTCGCTAAATTGGCATTGCGTAGAAGGTTCCCTCTTAAAACTGTTATTCAAATGAATTTGTTATTCCTTCTCAAAGATCGGGTGTAGAGTCAACCCCTTCTCGAGTAATGGTTGCCGAAGCAGTAACCGAGATGGCCTGAGAGTCGTCCTCAAACGGTCTCCGGGCACTTGCATCCTTTTTATGATTTGTTAACATTTCCCTGCCATTGTCCCAGTGCTTGTCCCATCCCTTTTCCAATGGAAATGGCCATAAAATTCCCATAATTGTCCACTGCAGCGTTAAGTTTGGACTGAATTGGGACAGGGCACCCGTAGATACAGTCTCATCGGGGTTGATTGCAATTGCGATCTCAATTTGGCTGCTGTCATAATTTTCCGACTGAGCCAGCGCACGCATTTGTTTGCTTTGCTCATTATCATTAATTAGCGCGAAGGAAAACTTTCCGAACCAGAACCCAACCCCAAACCCCACCCCTCCCTGTTCACACCCATGGAATAGTAGTCTTAAATGGAAATGGAAATACTTAGCTGCTGCTGCTGCTCGTGGGGCGGCCCCAAGTCGCAATCGATAAAAACCAAAAAAAAAAACAACATCGCGAGCCAACAACAACTACAGCACATCTACAATGTATTTGCCCCGACCCCTGCGGACAAATGTGTGCCATAGATGGCGCTGCGGTTCGCTTTATGCTATATTCAAATCAGCCCCCAAGCATGCGAGAGAGCGGAGATGGAGGAGAGCGAGCGGCAGAGTGGCTGGCAGCAAAGAGCAAGGCAAGGGCATGCTCACGTACACTGTACGTGTGCCGCTGTGCAGTGTGCGTGCGTGTGTGTGTGCTGGCATGCGTGTGCCCGCTCGGCCGCCAGGCACCTGCTGAGCTCTGAGTAGTGTGGATATCAGACTCGTTCCGTTCTCGCTGCTGCTGGGGTCCCAGATCCCATGCTCTCTTCGGCGCGCACCCACACAGCGGCAGCGTTGGATCCACACACACGCTGTACACACTGTACGTGTGCATAATGCGCGAGAAGAGAGCGCAGAACAGCAACCAAACCACCACCACCGCCAGCGCCAGCGTCAGCGCCTGCGCCTGCGCGGACTCTCTTGCACGACACAACACGGCACGGACGGCCGGCTGTGCGGAGCGAGCGCCTTTGTGTTCGCATCTTGACTTTTCTGACTCTGACTCTTACGGCACGCCAACGTCACCCGGCCACGAGAGAGGGAGAGAGTCGAAGTGAGACAAGACGAGTCTCCACCACTGCTGCTGCTGTCGCCGCGGCGCGTCGCTGCTGCTGTTTCTGGTTCTGTAGCCGCTGTGGCCGCTGCTGCTGTCGCAGACGTCGTCGCATTGTAAATTTGTGCTTCGCTGTGTTCGGTTGGAAGGCGTGCGGGCGTCCAAGCAACAACAACTACAACTACAACTTCAAAGAGCGACAGCAACAGCAACACCGAAGCAGCCACAGAGGAGGACGGACCTGGACTTGGGTGTTTCGTATTCCAATTCGTATTTGTACTCGTAGTCATATTCGTATTCGGTTCCCATTCAGTTCTGAGTGCTGTTCTCGCGCGACTCGAAAATAAGTTCAGCCTTCTGGAATTCGAATATTGCAAAACGGAAAATAAAATCAAGTATCTGGATCGCAGATAGCAGATCTCAATCACGAATGGACCGAGCCTGAACGGAGCGCGAAACAGCAGCGATGGGAATAAAAAATAGCAACATTTTGGTTAACTGTTGCAAGCGCTGTGTTTAATTGTTTGTTTTGGTCGTAAAATTGGATTTTATGACCGACAGCATAAGAAGCCAGCCCAAACAGTACGCAATGGAAATGAGTCCGCGATTTGTGCCGGCAAAAAACTATCACAACACCAACAGCTGAAATTGTCCACAATAATAAACTGTAAAATATTTATTTAGCTGAAAGACAATAGCCGGACGGAAAGTGAAAAGTGTTCGACAAAATCGGAAAAGAACTGCAAGCGACTGAATTTGGAAAATCCAATTTGAAAATATTGCTCCGTTTTTTGAGCACCATGAACACCCTGTGCACTCCACTCCCCGTGTCTCTTTGACTTTCGATCGAAGCAACTTCCGCCCCCTGCCCCGTGCCCCGTTCCCAACGCAATACGTGACTGTGACTCTGACGTCGACTCTCTTCGACCCGCTCTTTACTCAGGACGCGCGCGTGTGTGCGTGTCGAGTGCGTGCATGAGGCGCGTCTCGTCTGTGTGTGTGTTTGTTAGTGTGCGTGTGCCGTGTGCCGTGCGGCGCGGTTAAACTATTGGAAAACGGTTTGATTGCGAATCAAAACCGAATCGCACCGAACTGAATAGAATCAAATTGAGAGTGCAAATACATCGATTCAAAACAAACCAACAGTGCAACGTGGGAGAAAGAAAGAGATAGAGACATTTTGGGCCTTGGGTCGGTGGGTCGAGTCGATCGCACCACAACACCCAACACCCACACCGCCGAGTGCAGCCCCATCCACACACGTTCCGTGTGTGCTTTGTGATTTTCGCTGCAACCGCTTGACTGAAACGCGTCCAAGATAACCATAAATATTCCACCTCTCCCCCAAACCCCAACCATCCCGCTGGCGTGCGCTCTCTACGACCCCCACGATGTCTCGGCAGTCGGGTCGCACGCCGCTGCCGGGGCGTGGTGGGGGCATCACACACACCCTCACCCACACGCCCACCCGCATCCGCATCCGCATCCTGCCATGCAGCACCACCATCAGCAACAGCAGCAGCAGCAACAACAACACCAGCATCAACAACAGCAGCAGCAGCAGCACTTGCAGGAGCAGGAGCAGCTGCAACAGTCCTCTCAGCATCTGCATCAACTGCATCACCATGCGCACCACCACCTGCCTCAGCCCCAGCCTCTGCACTCCGCCAGTCTCCATCAGAGCGCGCATCCCCACCTGCAGCAGCAGCACTCGGTTGTCTCCTCTGCGTCGGTTGCGTTGTCCACTCCATCCTCGGTGCTCCAGCAGCAGCAGCAACAGCAGCAGCAGCAGACTACGCCCACCACACATTCCACGCCCACGCATGCCGTCATGTACGAGGATCCCCCACCTGTGCCAATCGTCGCCGTGCAGCAGCAGTCGGCTCTCCAGCATCTTCCCGCACCCCAGCAGCAGCAGCAACAACAACAGCACCAGCAGCAGCAGCAGCAACAACAGCAGCAGCAGCAACAACAGTTGGCAACAACACCGGTGGCTGTCGCTCTCAGCCCTGCCCAGACACCCACTGGATCCTCCGCCCAACAGCAGCAACAGCAGCAGCAGCAGCCCCAACAGCATCTCACATCTCCCCACCACCAACAAATGCCCCAGCAGCAGCAGCAGCAGACACCGAATAGCGTACCCAGTGGCGCCTCGTCAGGGCTCCAACAGCAGCAGCAGCAGCAACAAAATTCTGCGGTCGCATCTGGCCAGGCCCAAATTGTGGCGCCGAGCACGGCGAGCGTTTCTCCCTCCAGTGTTAGTTCCCAGAAAGAAGGTGAGCAGAGCCCAGACCCTATCCTTTTAAAACTTCTGTCCAGAGTTCGATCCATCCAAATATCTAGCTTCCCGAACGTTGCATCTGGGCTTTCAGAATTTTCAATGCCCGATTTCCCTAATGAAGTCATTATATGCGTCCCCGACTCGTAGTCGATAAGAGGGCCACCATTGACCTGTGATATGGGTTGACTCATTTGCACAGACTGCGATTGAATTCAATTTTACTCGCGATAGCTGGCTTGATTTCTAGGAAAATCAATATTTACATCACTTATTGGGGAAAACAAATCACCACAACTATCGTACTTAAATAATTTGAAAGACAAACTATATTCAAACTATTTTTGAGTATAATTCGTAATAGATGGGGTCAAATGGGGTTAAGGGATTTACTAATCCAAGAATCCCAATGTGCAATATCAAATTTGTCCCACTTGGGAGTACATACATATGTAAATATTGGAGAATTGACTAAAAAGTAATTTGATTGAATTTTCTTGCTCTGTTTTCAGACATCAATATGTCCATCCAATTAGCGCCACTTCATATACCCGCAATCAGGCCTGGGCCCGGCTTCGAGACGGATGCCTCGGTGGCTGTTAAGCGGCACGCGGCCCCCTGGCCCTACAATGACGACGGCTTCAACCAGTACCACGCCTCTGCCTCACAATACTATATGGAACAGCGCGACCGCAAGCCGATGTTCCCCTACTACCCAGATACCCAGTTTCAGGTGAGTGCTCGAGGTCGAGCGCGACTGCTGCCGCACCGCCAAGCTGCGACACTGCGTCAATCGTCTCGTAAACAACCCATTGCCAATTTCTTATCGTCGCTTTTCCTCCCATCCTCCCATGCTGTGCGCCCTGCAGCCGTACTGGGCCAACTACCGTGATCAGCCGACCTCCGCCGCAGCAGCGGCCTACATGAGCGCCACCGACGACCGCCATGTGACGGTGAGCGCGGCGGCAGCGGCGCGACAGTCGGTGGAGGGAACCTCGCAGTCCAGCTACGAAACGCCCACCTACTCCTCTCCAGGGGGACTGCGCGGCTACCCGGGCGAGGCGTACTCCAGCACAGGTATGTACTTACTACGCTGCCATATCCAAATGCACACAGATTTTTCACGTTCCACGTTCCACGTTCTCGTTGTTGTCGCAGTCACAGTCGCAGTCGCTGTCGCTTTCGGTATAGCAAATTGCGAAACTGCAAGTTTGCCGTTCAATTAGCACACTGCAAAATACCTCATAAATTAATGCCGACTGTTTGGACTGTTGCGTTACGCCTCAAAGTGGGTGTGAAAGCCGGAGGAACGTAGGAGTTATGCTCGAGGAGCATGCCCCAAAGGCACGACTACGAACAATGTTTGTGCTTGATGATCATAGACCCCTCATTAATCAAATCTGTACACCCCACCTCGTGGGGTACCCTTTCAGTTTACCTGCAGTTTACCTTACCCTTTCACCCTTCCAAAGGTCTCATTAGCTATGCCCAATCAAAGTTTAAATAGATTTTTAATAGTTCATAATATTCTCTCATAATTCTCTTCCACACCCACACATTGATCGAGTTTTGAATAGCGCCACTGATCTGCTTCATTTGAGTACTCAATGAGCAGGAACGAATGCATTCATTAACCATTCGGGTGTGAATGGGCCTCTTGCCAGTTCGGCTCGAGGAACTCGCTCCCCGTACCGCATCAATTAAGGGACCATAAACACTGAATTGAATAATTTTGTATTACGCTAATTGCTAAACAATTCCCCTAATTGCTCTATAAACTTAACGATCTGATATGGCAACAACGACGACCGCAACTGTTGGACCACCCGCACCCAGTCAATGAAAGAAATATTGAATGAATTTGTTGTCTGCTTATTCCCTAGGAGCCTCCGGCGGTCTGTCGGTGGGTGCTGTGGGTCCTTGCACGCCCACCAATCCGCTGCACGAGTGGACCGGCGCGGTGTCGGTGCGGAAAAAGCGAAAGCCCTACTCGAAGTTCCAGACGCTGGAGCTGGAGAAGGAGTTCCTGTTCAACGCATACGTGTCCAAGCAGAAGCGCTGGGAGCTGGCCAGAAACTTGCAGTTGACCGAGCGTCAGGTGAGTGGAGCAGTCAGAGAGGGGGGGAGCGTCGAATGCTCATTCATTGGACTCTGTGGCTCTTTGTTTGCAGGTCAAGATATGGTTCCAGAATCGACGCATGAAGAACAAGAAGAACTCGCAGCGGCAGGCTAATCAGCAGAACAACAACAACAACTCCAGCAGCAATCACAACCACTCCCAGACGGCTCAGCAGCACCACAACAACCATCACCTGAATCTGGGTCTGAGCATGGGCCACCATGCCACCAAGATGCACCAGTGACCTTTGGACAACAGCAGCGCCAGCACCATGGGCTTCCCCACCTACTAGCAGTTAGCCAACCCGAATCCGAACCCACACATGAACCCCAACCCGAACCCAGTTCCCGAACCGAACGCCCATCTAATCAAGAACGAGCTGGCCTTGGACTTTCCATGCTAGCCGAAAGACTCGAACCAGCTCTGGGCAATTCGGTCAAATGTACAAAACTCCTGAGCTGTTTTAGGCCAGGATGACAGGGAAGGGGAAGGGACGGGACGGGAAGCGATCTGGGTCTGGGGATGGAGATGGAGAAGGTAGCCCTGGAATGAGCTGGCGTCGCTGTTAACCAAAGCAGAGCGGCCCCGAGGAGATGCGAAGATAATACCTTAAATAAAATGCATATAATTAATAAGTCAGTGCTTAGAGATCGGTTAACGAGCAGAAGACACAACTGGCAAGAACGACACAACCATTCAGAACAGATACCCATTTGCAGATAGACGATAATGGCAGCTTAGTTCAGTAGTTGAATATATGTATGTATGTAGTAATGTACGGGGAAGCAGAAAAGGATAAACTTCAAATTGCAATTTGCATGAAAATATATGTATGTATGTATATGTATATCTATGAAGGCTCTCATTAACCTAAGCGAGCATTATGAATTTTCAAAACTATAAATATGAATATACCTAAACATCAGTGAATATTAACCGTATAAATTATGAATAACAAGCGTTCGAGTAGTAGATTTTACCATAATTAACTTTGTAAGTGCAGCTAGATTGCAGCTAAATTAGGTTGAGCACATCGTAGACCCAGAAAATGTTCTTGAAACAACAACAACAAATTGTTTAACAATTGTCAGTCGCCTCACCCATCACCCATCACACTCGCACACACACTATAACCCTTGCCCACACCCAGATAGATATTGCCACAATTTAGGATCAATTTTGTCGTGTAATGTTCGTTGTGTCGTGTCCTTTGATACCTTCTAAGTTCCTGTATATAAACTAAGACATTGGGCCGCAGAAAACACTTGAGAACCACTCTATGGAAAGCATACACAAGAACATATTAATAATGATGTATAATGAAATTTCGATTCGAATTCGATTTTAGCAAATGGTAGCCCCGTAAGATTTCGATGTGTGCATGTTTACTCCATAGTTAAAGTCGCTTTCGATCTAACGTAACTTTAAAACAAACAAAAACTACTCGTAAAGCTAAAGCTAAAGAAACAAAAGCGGAAGCTTAAAAGAAAAGCAGAATACATTTTACTGAAGTAAGCAAGTGTGTCGGAGGAGGCCAGAAGTGTGAGCACAGGCAGGAGCGGAGATAGGCTGAGGGGCGCAGTTGAGGAGGAAGTAAATTAGCATACCGTAACAGCTACTTATATAACTTAATATACATAGTACATACTATAATACACGTACATATGCACACATATATTTTCATGTGTACCGACTCCGCTTGATCCTGATATTAAGTCTAAGTTTAGTTGTGTTGTGTAATTATCGATTTTTGTTAATGTTTTGCCCCGAGCATTATATTATTATGCTTAACCTATACCTATACCTATACCTTTACCTTTGCCCTGACCTTTATCTACGCCTCTCATCAGATACATGTGTATAATTATGCCTATACATACTTGATGGAGATGTGATTTCACACACTGCTTTATATTCATGTTCTTGTATTATTATTTCGAAGCCCTCGTTAAGTTGTAGTCTAAAGTCGGTTATGTTTATGTTCGATTATAGTTTGTTTAGTGAATTTTAATCTAGCATTAGCAATTCTCTTTTTTAAAAAGTTAATTATTGTGAATAAAATACAACATGTTGCAAAAGTGCAAAATATACACAAACGATTCAAAAGTATCTCAACCATGCCGAAATATTGTACCTATCCGCATTACCCAATTTCGTTTTCATGATTTTTTGATTGATTTTAACTGATTTCTTCATCTGCTCTCTTTTGTTCTTGCACTTGTCTTTCGGTAAGTACACCGCAGAGGACCTCGGCCTCCCACCGGGGGATGTTGCCGCATCGAGAACAACCTCTCAGCATCGAATTTATTCATAGACATCATACTCTTACACGTACAGAGTTCAGATAGAACCACGTACCGCACAGGAGTAGCCCAGTCCAAATTCGGCACACCCTTAGTCAAGAATGCCACAAGAAGCTTGCTGACTCGGCAACCCACATTAGAAAGTTTTCTTTCCTTCACTTTCTTGACTTCCTTTCTCTTTGTGTTTTTTTCCTCTGTTTCACTGAGTTTTCCCTACAGTATTGTTTCTCTTTTCGCTATTGGTAACTTCATAAATACAGCGCTTAAATAAAATAATACTAGAATTAATAGTCTTGTTTTCAAATATGTCATAAGATTAAATAAATTATTATGTAACTGTGTTTCCTGAACTCTTATCTCTTGGATGAATTTAATTTAAACAAATCGCAGATCAAGGATTATATCAAGCAACAACTGTGCGCAGCTCATCGATAAATTGCCATCTGAAAAAATTGATATTTGGATGGTTTATTTATATATACGAGAGTATAGAAATGTCTTGCTTTTCGGCCGAATGTTCTTACGGCAGCCACTTATGTACACACATACATATGTATGTACATAGATATGATATATGTATGTACATATATAGATGAAATCGATATTTTTTCAATTAGAACAGCAGTCGGAACATTTGTTATCGAGGTAAACTTATCGATTTCTTACGAGTACGACGCTCACTGGAAGAGCCCAAGGCTGGAAGCGAGCAGCCCTCCTTACATATGTAGATTAAAATGCGAGACGAATTCCCTTTGCACGCACAGTGGACGTACCATAGAATACACAGAACCTGTATTTTTTGTCTGTCCAAGAATTGCTGCAGATTGGAGAGAGCTATGCCTAGGCGTTTATAGTCAATGGCTTTATGGAACATCTACGCTGCAGAGGTCAATCAACCAGCTCAATTCAAATTCAAATCGAAATGGACTCCCCCTCGTGAAGGAATACTTAGCGATCGTACCGCGAGAGGGAAACGGAGAGTAAAAGGGGTTTTAGTGGGTGAAGAATATCTACTCGGGCAGCAAAGCGATTTTCCAGGGGGCTTGCTCCATAGAACGAGAATATGTTGAAAGTGGTGGAAAGAAGAGACCTGAAAACCAACGAGTAGATGTAACAGACTTTGAAATGATGCATCGTTTTTGCTGGTATTCCTTTATTGAGCCTAGTGCTAAGTATATTGTAGGTTCAAGGTGGCTATGCCATGTTTCCCCAAATAATGTTTCCTTCTGTAGATATGTATATTAGGGGTAACGAGCCGCAGCTCTACTTTTACGGCTGATACTCAGTATATACAGACATGCATATGTACATAAATATGTACAGTATGTACATACATACATATATAATGCCTTTGATTTATATAAAATTTGTAAATATTTGATATGCATCTGTAATCATATGTATGTACATATGCATGTACATGTACATGCATGTACATACATTACACCAAAAATTTACAGGCGGAGTACAGGGCTAGGCGGAGTACAGGGCTTTTTGCTAATACTTATGAATACTCGCGAACACGCTTGGACACCTCTGCTGTGTATAAATTTCAAAGGCTGTACTGTAGAGTAAAATGTCTGGCCAAGGTATGAGGGTGTTGTAAGAGTATAAGCAGTGTTCGAGTCAGGAATTGCCTGACGGCCCCGAAATATCTCTGTTCCGCGTGGCAAAGATACGTGACAATGAAGCATCAGCACTCCTTGCAGTGGCCTATAGCTGCAAAACGAAATAAACATACTATATTCTAAATTAATTTGGATATTTAGTGTGGTTTATCATAGCAAATTTGGCAAAGATATTTTCAAAGTTTCTGAATAGACATGAAGATGAGCTCAGGTAAGCTATATCACAGCAGGAACATTCCAATTAAATGTACATACACAAATGTACATTTGTACATATGTATGTACATATGTAAAAAGATATATGCGCACCACGTTGTGCACTGGTATGCTATTTCCAGCCAATAGCTCCCACGTTCCACTCAAAACAATTAAGTTGCGTCTTGCAACATTGCCACAGGAATCATTTAAGCAGTGGGCTTAAAAAGCCTCTGAAGTACAGCCTAATTAAAGTTAAAATCCCTGATCTTAGGGAAAGGAATGGCAAATAGAAACGGGGAGAAGAAATCTTTTAGTGGGTGAAATGGTTTCGAGCCTCAACTCTTGGCGGCTTGCTATGTATACAGAAAGCCCCATTAAAAACCATTAAACGGAAATGTAGTCAAAAGAAAATATTTGTCGATTCTTAATTATTCATAATTTTACTTTATGTAACTAACTATTATATGAATTGCGTATTTTTTCATAATTCATTTAATCTGAAGTAAAATAGATTTAACGGACATTTCAATTAATAATTTATATTGTCCGATACTTCCGATACTCAACCAGTAGATTCGTATAAATTGATAACAATAATAAGGAAACAAAGTATAATTGTCATACATTTTTGTTGGTACCATTAGTATTTTTCTAACAATGTTTCGTAACGGCAATTGTAACCAATAATGGTATATCTTAGTGTGAACCGTAATTAACTTATTTAAACACACATATTTAAGATAGTTTGTAATAGTGTAGTGTTTAAATT
This sequence comes from Drosophila subobscura, assembly GCF_008121235.1. NCBI lineage: Eukaryota > Metazoa > Arthropoda > Insecta > Diptera > Drosophilidae > Drosophila > Drosophila subobscura. The sequence goes on along the minus strand of NC_048533.1, from coordinate 20,269,960 downwards.
AAAATGAATACTTTTTAATTTCTCTGTGTCTATTTTTATATATTTATTTAACCTTTTGCAATAATTTTGTATCTTAGTGAAGGACGAAGCATTTTTTAATGAGTAATAGCTTCATGAAAAGAGAAAACTTAATGTGTTCGCTTAAACTGTTTTAAATATTTTTATTTTTATTTGAAAAAGAAAATGTTCCAAAATTGAATCTTAATGGTAAGTTTCAAGTTCACCATTCACCACGCTTTCGGTACTGGATCTGTGGATTTACACCTAAATCTAACTATCATCCGCACCAATGCATTGGTTAAAGGGCCCATTAGGAGTTCAGTTCAATATTACATTATAATGTTTGTACTCTTAATTGCCTTTCCAGTCGATCGTAAAAGTAAACCCAACACTCTCGAGTTTGTTTAAATTTTATTCAACCCCTAAAAGGGGGTGGAAAACGGATTTGGCTCCCTGTTGAAAATTTACCCCCGCGATACATAGAATTGTATGTGTGTATGCATACACATATACACATACACATGCACATTTGTACATACTCGTATAGTATTGATAACAAACATTCTTGTAAATATGTATACGCATGAATTTGAATAAGCTTTCATCGATGCAAAAGGGAAGTTTCCCAACTCCAGAGAATACACCCTGCTATATAAACATTGGCATTTCCGAAGGTTCACAGATTGGGAGATAGAGTGCTTCGTTCGACTCGTTGTTCGGTTCAGGTCGGTTCAGATGTTTTTTACTTTATGTACACGCAGATGCTTTCACCCATCAAACAGGAGTGGGTTGCTTATGTCTCCATTGGATTGGGGATGGTCTGGGCAGTGGGTGGTTGAGTCTGGCGAAGCGAACAACCACCGAACCTGAAATTGTAGTTTTTAACTATTCTCAGTGATGCGCACTTTGAAATTTGAAATAAAAGCTAATTTTAGTCAGAAAAGTCATTTTAAACTGTGTATGCCATTGTATGCTTTCGATCAAAGAATGCAATCTAAATATGAACATTAAGGTAGAGAAATCATAGATCTGGTTTGATGCAGAAACCGACCAAGGCACACCAAAATTGTTCTTTCAATGGGTATCTGAAGGAAAATGTTCTTCATGAAACGTTTAATTATATCCTAAACATATAATTTCGTTTAACTAATGATTCGGTATCTATTTCTAAGAATCAACAGTCAATGGGATCCCACCAGATTATTTCTGACAAATTTAATATCTTATTGAAATGGAATTATGTATGTAAATCTTCAAAATACTTGCATATAAGCTATGCATTGCTGAAGACTACACAGTGAGAAGCAATGATCCAATTCTGTAGAAACATTCTCAGACGGGAAATCGAAATTGAACCTACATACATACATACATACATACACATGTACATACTTTCCTGATAGTAATATTCGTTTTACCTGTAAATTTACAACGAAGCAAAGTCTTCGTAACTATCTAGGAGCTTCTCCAAACGATGAAAAGCTTTTATTTCCCTCCTCAAATGAAGTTTGTTTTAATTAATCTTAGCTGGAAATCATTCCGAGAGATCTGAATCTAATTCGCGGCATATGCGGGGTAATGGTTAAAACTTGTCGCAGCATTGGATGGCAAAGAATAAATATGAACGATATGTTCCCAATTCAACACAATTCGATCTGGTAATCAAAAGATAAGCGTGCGAGCGATGCCTGGCATCTGAACCCCAAAACCCCATACATACATATGAAGTACATATATGTATGTACATATGTACATATGTATGTACATCTGTACATCTGTAGTGTAATGGTAGTGCTGTAGCCGTTGGTGGTGGAGGGTAGAAGTTAATGGGGAACGGGGAATCAGGGATGAGCGAAATGTAGAAAGAATAACAATCAAATGATTACAGCAACAACCACACCACCGCGATGGGAAACTGGATTCCAAAATTGACTCGTCGCCAGCGTCAGGTTCAGTCTTAGCCGGAGCCCCGTCCCTGGTCCCAGCCCCTCATCGTCCACGACCTCAGCGTCAACGGCAGCGAGAGATGACGGCGTCGACGGAGCGGCAGGGACTTGTTTGGCACATAAAGATACAAATGTATCTGCGGCAGACAGCAAATGGCGTATATAAAATGATTGGACATGTGTCAGTGTGTGCGCGCGCTCGCACATGTCCGTGGGACTGTGTGTGTGTGTGTTTGTGTGTGAGCCACAGCGCTCGGGTGGTTGTTTTGCCGCCGATGGCCAGCGAGAGGAAGCGAGACGGCTGCCTGTGGAAGGGAGAGGCCAGATACTCGCGCGTTTTATGGCCGCTGCTCCTCTTGCTTGGCTTTTCATCTTTTGGCATTGGGTCGTTGCTGGTCTGGTGCTGGCTCTCTGCTCAGTGCTCACCGCTCACCGCTCGTTGCCTCTACGCATTCCCCTTCCCCTTCCCATTCCCATTCCCTTGGCGTTCGTTGCGTTCTGTTCTCGAAAGTGTTGCCATCGCATCGTCTCTGCCTCAGCCTCTGCCGCAGCCCAGTCTCTGCTGCTGCGGGTTTACGACCTTCTTGTTGGTTGCCATGTCCGCCTCGCATCCTCGTCCTCGAGCACATCTCAGAGCAGCACGCAAGCGAACTGGAGGCGACGACGACACAACCACCGCCGACGACACCTTTACCCTGCCTCTGCCCTTGCCGCTGCACCTTCCCACGCCCGGGGACACGATTCGGCCTGTATCTATACTCGTATCTGTATCTGTAGCTGGCTCCGGTCGACGATGTTGGCTTCACCATATTCTCATTCTCATTCCCATTCCCATTCTCATTCGTGTTCTCGTTCGCCGTTTCTGTTGCTCTGCGCTTCGTTCACGTCTCGTCTCGTCTCGTCTCGAATCGCCCGACGCCGGCGCGCTGCCGCTGCCTCAGTCTCTGCCGCGGCGAGTGCCACTGCAACTGAACCGCCGCCTTGTGTCAAAGTGAACAGCAAATATTATTTTTTGGACACTTTGCTATCAGGTCGACGCCGCGTCGCCCAGAGCCAGGAGGCGTCCTGCTCCTCGATTGATATCAGCCCAAGCCGAGGCAAATGACCCGGCCGTATCGATGTTCAGTGCCTGCTCCAGCCGCAACGCTAGCTCCAGCTCCAGTTCCAGCTCAAACTCCAACTCCAACTCCAGGTGGCAGTCGTTCTGTCTTGACCGGACCTGACCGGGATCCATTGTTCGCAGCTCAGTCTTTTGTGCCAGTTGTCGCATTCGGGGCTTGGATCCGTGGCCATGTCTGCCATCCGACATCGGGCCATTGTCTGCGGCGGCCATTCAAACGGAGAGTGGTTCCAATTGTGTATAATTGAATATCGGGAAAGAACTCGACACAAAACAAAATGAGAGAAGTAACAGAGGAAAGGAACAAACTGGTTGTAAATCAACTCGAGCCGGTTCGGGGTCGTTTGTTGCCAAAAATACAAGAATTAATTATAATAATGACAAAGAACAAGCGCTTCGACCTCGCCCCGATTCCGATTCCGATACCGACTCTCACTACGTCCCAATCCCCGTCTCCACCACCACCTCCATCTCCATCCTCGCGTCCGTTTCGGTGTCCGTGACTCTAGATGGCCCCCGCCGAGCGCGTTCGGGGGCTAATTGTGAATGTGGATTACAATTTCGCGTGTGCGTCGCCAGTCCGAGGCGAATAAAGAAAAGCCAGAAAAATGAATTTAACAATATTTCCTCCACGGAGTGCTCTGGCTTTGAGCTCTGCGGTCGGCCGTCCCCATTCTGTAGTGACGTCCACTGCAGTGGAGGCGCAGACGGAGCTGCGCTCCAGGCCCGTTCCTGGACGAACATCTCGCGCTTGGCCGGCCTCTCGTGTGCGCTGGGCGTGACTTCAATTAAAGTGATTTGTGGCCTCCGTTTTTGACATTCGAGACATAAATAGTTAGCCTGATTCATGGGGCAGCTAAAGTATTTCTGCACACCGTCCTCGACCCAACAAAGTCGCCCTGTCACGCACTGAGCCACGAAGTCGCATCTGAGGGGCCTGATTGAACTGGGCACCCCTTCCGGTGAGTACATCTGAAACAATTACCAAAGTTTGAGCATAGTTTTTAGATGAAACAATTGCCTCTGCCCGTGTTGCTAGCACTCATCTGAATACTGTCAAAATATAGTTCTTCTTATCATTATTGTTATCCCAATCAGAAAGAATCATATCCGCATTATGTAAATAATAAAATACAGAATCGAGATACTCAAAATATGAACAGTTATAGGTGGTATGAAGTGCGCTGAACGCTACAAACTTTCTCCTAAAGGGAATATTCTTGTGATATTTCGTTTTTTATATCTGTAATTTTATTTTAAATAGTACAGTTAGGTTTTATTTTAGCGGAAAGGTTTGATAACGAATAGAGGAAAATTTTAGATGTAGTCCTTCTCACAAATATGAGTATAAATATAAAAGTCCGTTTGCCGAAGTGTTGCAAAAGATTTCCCTTCTAATTGGTTAACACTATTAAAAACAACCGTAATTGGATCTTAGTTCACTATGTGATTAAACAAGGACTTAGCTCGACTAAAAATATTCAAAAGTATTCATTAAATTAAAGGAATTCATGTATAATCGCATATCCATCCATATGTACAATAAACTTTAGTTTTCTTCGACTACCTTTGGCCCTTCTTTTGGGGAGCATATTTTCTGGATTGTTGAATTTGTAAGCTGTATCGGTAGAAACTGGTTAAATCGGAGTGTGGCAGTCTCGTCAGGGTCAGCTAATTTAAAAGGGCTCCGAGGCACACGCTGATTGCGGTGCTATAAGCTCCGCTAATTCGTTGCCTATCTATAAATAGTCGCTTCGACTTTTAGCATTCAACGATAGACTTTAGCCCCGTTTACATTGAAAACTTACCGATTTTCATATGTAGCAAATGACACGGCTTTCTGGCTAACCAAATAAATTGGCTATGCAAAGAGCAGATGATTCAGTCTACCATAGAAGTTGAGGGATTCAGTAGAAAAACTGAATAATAGACCGACCTGTCTTGACCCACATGAATGTTTGGTTTTCGTTTGGCTTCGCCGTCTCAAAAATCTGGTTTACAAACAAATTCCGGAGGAATGTTATTTGAATATGGTGCAGGTAGAAAACGTTGCAAAGGGTTATGCTCGTACGAGTCCTCGCGATGATTTATGGGAGTGCAAGCAGAAGAGGTGATTCCTGTGAAGCCCGATGTGAAGGCACAGGGAGTGAGGTGACGTGACGCAAATTGCGACCAAAATCCGGTCACAGGACGCTGGTGGATTATGCTGATGACGATCCGGGTCAATTCAGTTCAGGTCAGTCCTGGCGAGGTTTGGGCCGGCGAAAGCGTGAAGGCGGGCGGCCCTTTATGGCCACTCATAAAGTGTTTACAGCAGCTCAGTCTTCAAAATATTTTGGCTCGAACAATGGACCGTCCGGGACCGTGGAGAATGCGCAGCAAGAGATCAGCAGATCGGGTTGTACCTCCCGTTAGGCAAGGAGAAACTAGATCGCTCTGCGATGATGTAACTGTAACATATGGCACTTCCTGCCCTCACCCCGAGTCTGCGCGGGTCTTTGAGCCAATCAAACAGCCAATGAATACATAAAAGGCATAATTGATGACGTGTAGAATGGTGTTCTGTCACAATTTAATTGCCCCTTTTCGGAGGGCAGAAATTCATACCATCCACCCACGAGTGGGGCAAATAGAGCGTGCTGAGACCATTTCCGAGCCCTCCCCAAATGGCGACAGAAATTAATGGGAATATGTTTCAGAAGAACATAAATACGATAATGTATGTACATATCCGTGTACCTACACACATGCTGACACGCAGACATGGAGGCAATCGTGTCCGTCCCAGTCCCAGACTACTCTCATTAAAATTCAGAGCAGAGACCAGAGCATCCGTGGAGAGCTGCGCGATATGGCGGCATATGAGTTCTGTTCTGTTGTGTTCTTTTTGGTTGTGTTGTGTTCCCAAGTGCCGTCTTATCAGTTCCCTGGAATGGGCATGGGCGCGGGTGAGCTCAGCTTAAAATAATGTAATTTATTCCGTCACTTTCATAAAAAGAAACCAAACTCTCGGCAACAAAGCAAGACATTATCGCCGCATAATTAATGCCACATGTTGCAATGCAATAGCAGATGGGGGCCGTTGCAGCGAGACAATAAAATGGCGCGCCCGCTCTCGTCTTTTGAGGTAGAATGTCGCAGTTGACGCCTAGTCCTCGGCACCGATAAAATATCATAAAGCCATTCGAAATTTAATTGCCCGACTAGAACGCAACGCCCGACTAGAATTTGCATAAATTTATCCAAATGGAAATCAGCGACGGAAAAGCCCGCTCTGCGCACTCCCTCTCCCCAATTCCCAGTCCAATTCCAGGTCCCAGGTCCCAAAACGCCCCAACGAAGCCACAGCCTTTTCCATGTCCGCTTTGTCTTCCATTTTCGCCAGCCATGCGTATGCGCATGCGCCGCTCTGCCGACAGGGGCCATTATGAAATGGGCGGAGCCAAAGTCGTTGCCACCAACTCCACGGCCATGGCTGTGGTGAGTTTCAAATTCTACCCTTGCTGCGTCGGCTGAACGCTGTGGAAAGAAGGCAGAGCCTTCAAAAAGGAGGTAAGTGGAAAAGGGACACAAGCGAAGGTTGAGCCTAGATATCGCATATCCACGACAGTTTTTCGGTTCTGGGAACGTCAAGTGCCCGCATGCCCGTTCGTCTGAAAATGGTTTCATACGAATTCGTTTCCTCATTGCTTATTTATGTATGTACATCTTTACACTAAAAGTTAAATCTGACACCTGCGAATGTCACTACGATGGTTGGCAACTTATGTCCATACGGTTACCCCGCGCCGGCACTGTTCTTACAAGCTGCGGTGTCAGATGTTGAAAGAATTATTTTAAACGCCATTGACACATACTTATGTATGTGTTAATCGGACCCTACAAATAATATGAAAAATAATGTGGAATTTTTGTTGCTTTATTTTAAATTTCGTTACAAAATTTCTCCTTCATTAAGAAGTCAGGACAAAAACATGTCCCACCCATAATACTTCAATGGAATACCAATGCTATTTTGTGCTACACAACTAAAATTTATGTAACTTAGTTTTATTATTTAATATTTGAGTCGATATTTTCATATTTCAATACATGTATTCTGTACGACTTCGATTAGCGACCAAATTAAAGCTGAGTATCTGTATCTTGAATTGAAAATCCAACTCACGATATCATGGGGAATGCAAGCTTTTCAGACCGACAACGATTAGCATTCGGGCTATTAGAGATGAGCGTTCGATGATGACAGCAGCATGCCGTAGACTTTAGAACGTCGGCTAGTTAGTTAAATATTGTTTAAGACGTGTGGCAGGTTTTCTACTTTTAAATATATTTTACTTTTTACCTTAGAAACCCTCAGTTCAATATTCCATAAACTTAAAAAAATACAACAATACAAAGTAGTTTATCTACTGTTCCCGTATTCCAAGACTAACAAATCTCTTCACTGAAAATGTGCACTTAATGTTTAATTTAATATTTAGTCCACGAATACTCGAGCCCTTACGAACCATTTCAATATTCCTAATCAACGTCAACAGAACATTATCATTACAGCTGAAAAAAAAAATATATATATGTATATAATATAATTATATATTTTAGCAGAATAATTATCCGAAGCTCCTTAGAAAACTTGCCATACGAAGAGATCGGCGTTTAGCCATGTCCAGCTTAGCCACTGTATCTTGATCTCCTTGAAATGTTATAGGGGAATGTAAATATATTATAGAAAATGAAAATCCCTTTACAAGAGCAAACCAGCAAGTAGTTTTCCAATTCTTACATTCCTGGCTTTTCAAAAATATATTAAGTACTAGATGAATGTGGAAATGAAATAGTTTTGAAAGTGGTGAAGTGCGATATATAATTTTGGGCTCTTTTTCCCCCAAGTGTTGAGTAGTATAATTCAAAATAAATCATTATTTATCAAGTAAATAAATTAAACTGGACAAATTTAAGTCCTGAAGGAAATCAATATCAATTCGCGCTCTCTCAAGCAATACAGGTTGCAGTCCCTGGTACATATATTTCATGGATTTCACTTATATATAAATTAGCTTTTTCAGTGTCTTAGATTTGTTGGTTAAAATAAGTATGGATAAGTGAAGTGAAGTGTTCCCTGTAAAAATATTATATGTAGACTAAATATTTAGTAAGCAGAAAAACTTTACTAACTAAGACGATTTGACTCTAGTCCCACCGTGCCTTGACTCGACATGTATTTTACACACCCTGCCTAGCGACCTCTATCGCTGCTGATTGCGTGCCCTAGTTTGGCTCTTTCAGGGCCAGATGGCGCCACCGAGTGTTTTTTGTTCTTCTCTTCTTCCGTTCTCTTTCGATGGCATTGCAGAGAGAGCTCCCCAACACACCCACAAACTCCAGTTTGCAGCGGTATGTGTGAGTTTGATTTGAAGTTGTTTGTGTTGGTTTGCGCTGGCAGCGATTCAACGTCTCCTCGGCGTTGGATTTCTGAACATTTCCAAGCAGAAAATTTTATCGAAACACATTCCGAAACATTTTTTAGAAATGGTGTGGAAAATAAATATTTCCGATGCGCGGATAAGGCTTGAGAATACAGATTCCATCATAGATGTCGGGGGGGAGACTCCTCCATACAGCATCTAAGCTCGAAAACTGTTTTAGAAAACTGTTCGGGTCGGTTCCTGAATATGTCCCAGATCGACTTCCATTTAACAATTTCCAATTGGTTTCTTTTTCTTGTTTTTCCAATTGATTTACGGCGCATATAAAATTATACAAAAAGTTGAATGGGGAAACGAAGCATAGGAAACCCAAACACGTGTGCCGCCCGAACAAACCAACAACACAAGAATGAAATATCGTTCGAGTATTATGAAATAATTAAACAAATTGTCAACCGTCAGAAACATGCGGGAAAACTGTAATTTATGAGCTAGCACAGGGACCCTACGCAGAGCAGGAATTGCAGGAAGCCTAAGTGAGACGTCAGGCCTGGGGAGTCAGGGGGAAACTCAAGTAGCCAATAAATTTGAACGGCAACGGGTCTGGAATCTGAAAAACAATCAAAAAGGAAAACCTCGTCTGATTACAAATCAAATCGTTGGATGGAGCTAGGCCTCAAGTGCAGCACTTGTCCAGGCATGGATGCGGATGGGATGGGATGGGATCTTTATGGGTCCGTTGGCTGAATGTAAACTCGAAAATGGAAACCCAGTGCGCCATCTTGCATGCCCCCTGATATCTGAATTTTCTTGACAAATGGCTGCATTCTACTGACGATCACTCAAGTGCACTCACTCTTGAAAGGACCCTCGTCAGAGGGAATAATTCGCTGTCAAAATAATCGAGAGGAAGTCGTAAATTCCACGTTAACCACAATTGGAAACACAATGATTACATGCATCCATAATGCACTTACTACACATACAAGTAATATCAAAACGCCCACTCTGCGGCATTTGGGAGTGACTTAGACTTCGACTTAGAGACTTTATTTCCTCAGGCTTCGTTTTACGAAGTGCCAAATATTGTTATTATGGCTTTACGCCTCTGTCAGATCTTTGGACAAAGGTTTTTATTAATTAAGACACTGCGCTATATACAAACATCCATACATACATGCATATATAATTAAGAACTCGTTAATGCCGAAAAAGCAATAGCATCCGAACAGTGGAAAAAGTAGTTAAATTAACACTAAACATTGGTATCAATAACCTAACGGAATGGTCTAAATTTATACCAGTTGTTGCTCAATTTTATATGGACAAATATATTTGTTGGGACCAAACTGAGAATTTTAAATGTATCTGAAGAAGTTGTAAAAACAGTATGGTTAAATAATTCAATATGTCGTGCAACCTTTGATGGAAAGTCGAGTGAAATAGTATAAAACATTGACAGCAACTAGCTACGAATTACCAATTTAGAAATCTTTTTTCTCGATAAGAGAAAGAGATAGAGATCTATCATATATATGTACATTGTTTTCTCTGAGTCTGTTATTTTTCATACATCAAAGAAACTCAATTGAATTAGTTTCAAGTAAATAAACTACGTAAAAATTATCGTAAACAAGCTTTGATTTAGCTAAAGCAGCCAGTAAAAAGTTCCAGACAGGCAAATGTGGATGTGGGACCACCCATGGTGAAATTTGCTTCGACAAATTTCAGTTCTCTTCCACTGTGCGCAGCCTCGTTCCTCGTCCAGTGCCAATGCAAACTTGTTTCAGCCATAAATTTGCGTTGATTTACGCATTTTATCTTCGCGAGTTGAATGGCAGCCAAATGGTATTTTTTATACAAATTATTGGAATCATCCAATGCGGAGTGTGCATGGTTGGGGGGAGGTGTGGAGTTGCTCTGTTTCCAATCCGATCCGCTCGCTCTGGTCGGGTCTGTTTCTGGTTGTGGATCCGCATCCCCCCATCGCGGTGTCCCTGCAGTTGGTAATCAAGTTTTATCGGCTGCTCCTGATGATGGCTCGGCTCTTCCTCCGCATCGGATCTGTGATTCGCATTATGCGACTGCTGACCTGAAACCCATTAAGTGCCCCACATCCGACGGCATCGGAGCAGCAGAGGCGACCATTATTAGAGTGCTTTCAACCTAATAACACCAATAAAAGCAGTGCCAAACAACAAGAGCGACGCGACCCGCTCCCTGGCCCACGCTTCCTAGAACAGAGCGTAGAGCAAGTGGAGCGCAGGAGACACTGTGAACGACTTTCTGTGCGAGAGATGGCTGGCCTGGCGCCCGTCGAATATGATTTTATTGTTGGCGTAACCGCTTGGTGGACCGGCGGGTGGGCGCTCGGCGGCCATTGCTCTAGACGGGGAGCGGGCAGCTTCAGAGGCGTGGCATTACACACGCCCCACTCCACTTCATTACAATTCATTTTGCAAATGTAAAAAGGAGACAACAAAAAACACAAAACAACAGAGAGGCGAAGGCAGCCAAACTATCTAGCAAATGGATCTGGATGTTGATGTGGGGCGCAGCTAAAGTGAAGCCGGGGCTCTCGATGGTGCTGGCGGAGCGGGTGCGGGGGCAGTGGCGCCGCGCCCACTTATTCCGCGACGTGGCCGTGCTCGCCTCTCAGAATAGTGCGCCTCGAAGTGCCCCCGGCCGCCGCCCGAAGCTAAGTAAATGGCATGAAATGGCCTTTTTCCATTATCCAAATGGAAAACTTACACTAACAGCGAACCGCGAGCAGAGCCAAGGCAAATGGAACCAGCCGAAGTGGAGTGTGTGTTCGAGGCAGAAAGAAACTCAAGACAAAATTACTCGTGCGCGTCATTTCCATTGCTTTATCAGCCTGCAAATTCGCACTATTGAAGCAGGAAGAGAAAAACAAGTCAGTCGAAGGAAAAGAAAATTGCTCCAACTGTGGGTTACACTGCAAATATTCTTGTTATTATTAATTAGGCAATCAGGCAAAGTGCAGGTCTCCGTTTACATATTTATGATGCCGAACAATTCGGGGGAGCTCCTACATTGATTGGCTCATGTCTCCATAAAACTAAGAACTAGAACTCTGTCTGAAGCTCCATTTATGGGAAACATGAAATGAAATGAATTGAACAAATGACTTGGAATGGTTCTGTAAGCCTAAACCCTTGGTGGAACATAGTTTCCATGGAAGGACAATTCTTTCACTCAATCTCAGGGCGCTTTGCGGGACCGCATCAGCAATTAGCTCGCCGTTTTCCGAGACAAATCATGGAATTGCTGGCCCAATTACGGCCGAAGCAAAAGAAGAAATAAAAAGCGGAAAAAACCGAACAAACAACCGAGAACAGCCCAGAAGGCTTAAGGGAAAACGTTCCATTAAAAGGCGACAACAATAAAAAGGGAAATAAAAGAAATGCAAACGAAAGAAAGGGAATGCGTCTCAAAATGGGAGCGAAAAGAGCTCTCGCTCTCTCTCTCCTTCTTTTCATTTTCCTTCACTCTGACGGCGGAGTGGCTCAAGGTCGGCTGGACAATAATGATGATTTAATGGCCTCATAAATAATTGTATGGCACAAAACTCGAAGAAACAAACCGAACACACCCGAAGCGGCAGCGATCGTGCAACGGCGGATCCTCAATCATTCGTGGACTTCATTTCGCGCCCACACTTGGCTTGGAAAGGGTTAACAGGATATTCGATCCATATGTGCCCCGGAGGGAACGTAATCTGCACAGTTTATGGGCCAAATGGGGTCCCAGGGAGTCCCAGGGAACTGCGGACAGTCCCATCCAACGCCAATTCAGGCCCGGCCCTGAAATGAAATTCAAAGTTTATCTGGCAGAACTTGTTAATTCCAAAATGGCATTAGCAAACATGTTGACAGTATCTTCCACTCCCATGTTTGTGTATCTTAATGTTCCCTTTCCTGCGTGCGTGCCTGTGTATGTGTCTGTGTGTGTATGAGTGTATCCAAGATGTGCGTGAGTGTGTGTGTGGGGTTGAGGGTAAGGGCAATGGCAACTCCTCAGGGCACAAAGCTGCTGACATGGCGCACAGCTTGGGGAGGTCGCTGTGCACACAGAGATTAGGCAAACAATGGAATCAGCAAAAAATGTCACAAATTTCTTGCTCCGTGAAAGAGTTGGCGCAGAGCAGAGGCGAAAGAGTCCTGGGGCCCGTTCCGTGTGGAGAGGAAGCGTGGGGCGACGACTTAATTAAATCGAGTGGTGCTGCAAAGAAAGGGGCAGAGGGCTGTAACTGAATCGCTGTCATTAAAAAAATATTGTCAGGTGCTGAAACAAAAAGCTGCATGAGCTCCCCGAGCACCTGCAGCAGCACCAGCAGCAGCAGCAGGAGCCGGCAATGAATATTAAATGAGGTTTGAGCGCCGCTTTAAGCATTTGCCAACTCTTCCCCTCGCAGCTCGAGAAATTAACTTGAAGTCGCACAATGGGGTACTGGGCAACGGAATTCAGCATATTCCAAGGCCCCTTTTTTATATTTAATGTGTAGAAAATGTACATAGAGGCGGAGGAAATAATCGTTCTTACATTTGATTAGCCTTCCTTTGGGGTGCCAGTTTATTTCCCAGTCCGAGTACGTTTAGTGGCCACAATCCTTGCTCGGGTTGGTCTACGAACGAGCTTTATGCCAGGTGCCAGATCTCTCCCACTGTCCGCTCCGGGGCCGACTTCTGCCTGGTTATTAACGTTTTATTTTATTGCTGCCGCCTGTGTTGTCATGTAATCGCCTGCATATGCGGCTGGGCTGGGGCGGGGAGTGGCAGTGTCAAAGGAGCCGGATGTCCCATCCATTCGCAACTGCCGTGTGCAGATACTTTCACCTGCGGAGTCAGCAGAAGCCCACTGAAATCCCAGACACATGCAGGCAAAGCCCGTCGCCGTACAGTGAAGTTCGGGCCCTGAATCTCAATCTGAGGAAGAGAGTGAAACTTTGTTAGAGGCCATGTGGATGTGGCAGCGGCGTTTACGACTTATTAAGTTGGATAAACGTTTACGATATGAAAATGAGTAGAAATCTTGTGCGGTTAATTAAAAAAGAAACAGAAACAGAGAGAACAGTTGATCCCATCCCCATAGGCCCTGCTCCGCTCTGCTCCCCGATGCCGATTCCCTTCCCCATAATAAAACGCTGTGAAATGTAACACAAGCCACAAGCCAACTGCAGCCGTTTAAGTGGCACGAGTTTCGGTCTTGTTAATTGTTTTATGATGCCTCCATAAATCTGTGCCTGTGCAGACACGGCGCACACCTACGCGTAGGGCAACATATGTACGTCGAGCGGCTCGTAAATTACACACGGGACGGGCATTAAGCCAAATAGGCAAATGCGCCTCAAGCCGCCCGTTGTACATCACTCCGCGACAGGCGTTCGTTCAACCTGACACAAAGTCTGCATGGCAGCAGGGCAGGGTGTGGATTTGTTTCAAAGATCCTGCATCAATTGTCGCTCCCCCAGAATAGTTTAGTCGGATGGAGTTCTGTCTTCACCTGGCTCCACATCAGCTTCAGCCTGGGCCACGCCCAAGGACCATCCGAACTGTGCATGCGTTGTGCCCAGCCCAGTGTGTATCTGCCAAACACACCGCCGGCATTCCGGCACTCTGTCAGCCATGGCTGCCCCGTCGATGCCAGCGGGGGTGGGAGAAGGTCTCCAACGGGTCGGCCATGCCAGGCCATGCGAGAATCCACCACCATCGGCTGCTGCTCTACTTTTGCCACCATAGCATAAATACATCCATACATACATATACATACACATTCACATGTAAATGTGTGAGTGGGGTGGGTTTTGGTTTTCTGTTGCGTGGAATATGCACGGCGAAAAACGATTGTGTCAGATTCTATTAGCTGGGATCGATCGGGAATTTGCATTACATGATTTATTATGAAGTTAATATCTAAAAATAATAATTTATTAAACATAAAAAAGAGTATACTAAGGAAAAAACGTTTCAACAAAATATATTCCTTAGTAGTCCAAATATTTACAAAACAAAAATAAATCTCCGTTGTAAAGAAATTCTAAAAATAAAATGTAATTTGTTTATGTTTGCTTACTTCGTATGACTTCGTATTTCTCTCAGTGTAAGGTATCCCAATGCAAAAAAACAAATGGTGTTTAAACGTTTTCTAATATTTCCCATGGACGCGACAAGTCTGTAGACTGTTAGTATTTGGAGAAGCCGATGAACTTCTTTAAAATCTGATTGCAAGGATCCGATCCACACCCTCGTAGTCTTATTACTGTACTGTAGTCTTATTAAAATACGAAAATGTTTGGCTCACTTCCTTACCGCTATTTCGGTGGATATTGCTTGCGGCTAATAAACCCACACTTTTAGTTGGGCCCCAAACTTTTACCATTTAACTTTCGGCCTGCTCCCGCTGGCCCCCCGTGTTCCGTTTTTTATTAACTGCTGATGGACCCCGGATCAGGGAGCGGCTGAGGGCAAGCATTTCTGCCCTTGTAATATGCCAGTTTTTTCTTTGCTCTTGTCGGATCTGTCTAATTTCGTTGCTCTTGCTGGAGGCTGGGTCGTTTTGGCTGTTCTTTGCGTTGAATATTTCATGAGGTACCACCTGCCCGAAAGAGGAACGACTCTTCGGTGTATTGAGAAGGGATTCGGATTGGCCTTCGGGCTCTTGCCTTGCCTTGCCTTGCCTTGCCTTGCCTTGCCGCTGTGCCTGCCTTCGTCTGCTCTTTGAGGCTGACCCGCCAGAATGTTCGCTGTGTGTGGTTTCTTCATTTGAGTTTGTTGTTTTTAAAAAGTTTTCTCTTGTAGCTGAAATTTTGATGAGCATTGTTATCAAGAGCAACTTTTTGTGGGCCAAACGATTTTGTTGTTTTCCTTTTTCCGTTTCGGCTATTTGTTTTTCTGTTTTCCTCATTTGACGGGGGAGTAAATGGGGGTGGGGTGGGGTCTCTGCCCTAGGATAGAATGTTCCATTTGGGTCTGGCACAAGACGAGTGGGAATATTATCCCGGCTTAATGAGATTACCTGCCGGCTATAAATTTTGGTGGACTTAATTTTTTCGTTGCCATCATTTGGCTCCCCAGTCGCTTCCATTTTCCGAACTTTAAAGTTTCCACCACGACATTTCAATTAAGTTTGCACCGCCCGTCCATGCCCTGCCCTGCCGTCCCATCCTCAGGGTATGCGAGTATAAAATCCCCAACCGAAATTTGCTCACGTCGCAGCTCCTGCAGACTTTAATGCTTGGAGCTTGGCTCTGATTCCGGAATGGTTTGGTCCGCTGTCCGCTGATGCATATCACATCTAATCTTGCATCTAATAAGCATTTTCAATCAACTTTTATGCTCTGCTGTAAAACGTAATCGACCTTACCGTAACGCCTCCTCCAGTCCGCTCCGGCTGCTCCCAGGAGTCATACGAGTCATGCATACATATAGATATGTACATATGTATGTACAGTTGTGTTCAATGAAATAGTAGTGCCGCACCCCATCACTTTCACAACTATTTCTGAGACCCTTCCAGTCTTTCAAATTAAACAATTTATACCTTTTTGAAAAGATTGGAACGTAAGCAATATAAACCCGATGAAATCTTATTCCATTTGTATTCCATCTTCTTGTTTTACATGAATTTAGAAAAATACCCACGAAAACTGCTGTTCAATAAAATAGTAGTGCTGGGTGCAAGTATTAAAAAAAAATTGAAAAACAAATTAAATCAATTCAAAAGAGTTACCATCAGTAAGCTTAGTTTATATATTGAATCTAATGATGAAAGAAATGTTGAATGTAGCGCTACTTTTGTTTTTGGAGCGTAGAAGTAATCATTGAACGGTCCAATATGGGAGACTTTAGAATTAGACTAAAAACTAAAATCAGGAGGTATAATGGAATTCAAAACTAATTTGAATGTGCTTTTACTGTTAAATTTAATAGTTTAAACTAAAAAAAGCAACCTGAAAAATGATTTTTTATGCGAAAAAATTGTCTTTTAGTAGATGGTCGAAGATGGTCGAAGGCAAGGTCAAGGTCTTCAATATCCTCAAAAATTATGAAAACAATTTTATATCACACTGTAAGTGTTATGACAGCTCGTTGACGAATGACTTCATATTATTTAATTGCAAGAAGTCCCAGAAAGCTACGCGTTTGTCTCTGAGAGTATAGGGGTATACAGCTAAAGTTTGCAAGAACGCATGTGGCTGAGCTGTGTCGCAGTGACAAAAAAATACTTTTGACAGATGAGTGTAAAGTTGTATAATATGGTAAGAAATAACAAAAAGAATAGGTTTGGCGTTCACAGACATCAGATTAGTGTTAAAATTCTTGAAAAAAACGGTATTGGGCATGTTGGGCTTATCCTTATGAGCTCCAGTCCACATGAAGTGGTAATTCCTAGCCTCCTAGTTGGAGCATTTTACAAAATTGTGTGGGCCAGCATGCTTTTTCATACATTACATTCATATTCCAGTTGAAAAAAACCTTTGAAAAGGAGCTTTCAACAAGAAAATGATCCGAAATACTCAAGAAAGCTCGCCAAGTGGGTGGGGAAATTGGGTTTCATCTGAAAAGATCGGCGTTTTTCGATGTTCAAATCAGTCCCTGGATCTGAATGTTATCAAAATCTTATGGGGAAATGCCAAAGGCATTATAATAAATGCAATTCCGGCATCCAGAGTAAGGTTAGAGCCAGGGGTTGAAAAAGGATTGGCTAAAATCCTATTGGAGCTTGGGCAGGACCTTATTAATTCCTTCCAGGCGGGAGTAAGGAAGTAACTAAATCAAAATTATTAAAAAACTAAATATTAAACCTCAAGAAACATGTAGAATATGAAAGATAGGTATTAACTTAAGTTTCGGTTTTTTTTTCGATTTTCAAAAAATTCACTACTATTTCATTGAACAGCAGTTTTCATGGGTATTTTGTAAAGTCATGTAAATCAAGAAGATGGAATGCAATTAATCCAAAATTCTTTCTGTTTCGTAATGTGTACATTCCAGGCGTTCTAAAAAGGTATCACTTGTTTAATTTGGATGATTGAAAATGTCTTAAAAATAGTTTTGAAAGTGGTGAGGTGCGGCACTACTATTTCATTGAACACAGCTGTATGTAATATGTACATATGTATGTACATGCGTCGCACAATAACTTAATCCGTAAATTTTATTTTAAAAATCCCTAAAACCGCTCCAGGGACTTACCCAGCGATTGCTGTGTGATAAATTGAAACCCAACTCTCGCCAACTCCCCTTCCCCAACCCTGCAGCAGCCCGCACGTGAGGAGCTCGCCTTCAAGTAGATGCTCGATTGGAGTTGCTCGGGGTCACCGCCACTCACTGGGCGCCCCTGCTCCAAGTTGATTTCTGCTTTGCCCTATTTGGAGGGCGTGCCGTTTGAGAATATGCCAGTGGAGCGAGGCAACGAACAGTGGGACTTGCACTGGAAGGAACTTTTGTACTCCACTAAAGCATCTTATATGGCATTTTCATGCATCTTCAATCTGGAATTCGTGCGTGTTTCACTGTTCAATCGAGGTTGGATAAACCTGTGCAGCTCTTTCCCATTTCTGCGCCGCTTCTCTGTCTCTTGGGCTGACTCGACGAAATCCAAGTGGGCGGAAATGAAAGGGGGGAGCGGACAAGTATTTTTAAAAATCGACCACCATTTTGTTGGTTGTTTTTCGTTATCCCTTTTACCAATTCCAATTTGATGCGTTTCATTTGATTATTTTGCGTGCGTGAGGGACCACAAAAAAACGAAAACATCCAAATTTATATCCAAGCAACCACAAGTGGCTGAGGCAGCCCCCATCCTCGCTCATTCTCAGACCCAGGCATATCCACATCCTCTTCAGATTCAGCTCCATCTTGGGCCTCTCCAGGAAGGGAACCACTTGAGGCGGCTGCTCAGCATCTCATCGCGTCTCGCGTCTCGCGTTGCGCTTCGTTGCCCGTAATAACACGCTTTGATAATTTTCATGGCTCATGGCCGGCTGCCTACTGCCACTGCCACTGCCACTCCCGAGACTCCTCCAGGGGTGGCTCCGTCTGGGCAGGGATGCCCAAAAAATGGTAGATTGGCTTCGTTAAACTTTATTTGAATTTACGAGAATGCTCGCCCTTGGTGTGGCTGTATCAAAATTCAGGACATGCCTGGTCGGGTCGCTTATCCTTTCGCTGCTTGACAGCCCATCCCAATCCTCCCCATACCGTACCTTACCGTCTCGGGCATATCCATTCTGCTTGGTTAATGGACATGAAAATTAAACCGAGCTCCTTGCCCCTTCCTGTTTCATCCATCATCTCGCTCACCTTCCGGCATGGCCGCTCCTTTTAATGCTTCCACGGCGCCATTTTGTTTTGGTCCAAGATTTTATGTCGAATTTAAAGACGGGTGGCTGTGAGGGTGGGGGCCATAGTGTATGGGATGCCCATTGGCACGCCAATAAAATGAATATGCCATTGCCATCCTGCTGCATTCAATTTGCCATTTGCCATTTGCCTTTGCCATTTGCAGCTGTGCAGAAATGCAAATTTTCCATTCTGGCACAGGCACAGCCCCTGGCACACGACGGGACCCGCCGGGACAGGCCGAAAGTTAGAAGCGGGCTCACATTCCCAATTACCATATAAACGGATATTTATTGACGCTGCCCGCCGCGACAATTGCTCCCCGCTCACCGCTTCCCGCACGTTTATGGCAGCGCTTTGCGATTTTATGGGTTTATAATGTACGTCGCTGATTATCGCGCATGATATGCGAATTAAATTTTTACAATTCGCCAAATGCAAATACACTCAGCCATGCCCGGCCACATCCACATTCACATCCACATCCACCGTCATTGGCTCGTCGTGGCTGCGGCTGTTTCTGTCGCTGCTGTGGCTGTCCATTTTAATGAGCCTGTCCGGCCAGCCGAACGTATAATGCCCAAACGTATTCCAATAATGATTCAATTTTAATTCGAGCTCGAATGCCCGAGCTTCGTTTGCATTCGCCGTCCCGGCTGGCAGACCTCTTAATGGATTCGAATGCAATCGCTAAGCGCTCAATTAGCCAAGGCATTCGCCTCTAAAGGCATTCACGCCAACCGCCTTATACCATATCAAAGGGTTGCGATGGCTGCGAATCGCACGGAGTGCGTGACTAGAATCCGTGGAGCGAACAACCTGCTGATGCCCCACGAGGCTTCCCCATGAGAATAACGGAATGAGAGTGGGAAAACTGTAGAATAAATTGTGGTATTTGTTAGGCAATACTTACAGTTGTGGGAACAGTTATTCTTTTGATAGAAATTGCCCAACAAAGAAGAGCGACAATGATGTTGGTTCGAGTGGCTGAATAGCAGTTCTATAATAAATCCCACAAAACCCAACGATTCTGTAATCACCGCAACAAGTTTGTATCTGTGTATGTCCTGCGTCCTTCTGCTTTGATGGTCTGACTGCAGCTGAAAACTGAACTCAATATTCCGGTCACAGCGGAAATTTCAATATTTTTCTTTTGTTGTTTTCAATTTACGAACATTGAACATCAGCGAAACGTGTCGCGTTCCGTGGATTTCATTTATGGGAAACAGAGCAGAGTCGAGCCAGGCAAAAGTTATGGATGCCCCTGCCTAGGCATCGGCAAGGGGCAGGAGCCATGGCCAGCTCATGCTCAATCCGAATACCCAGACGATCCACCAACCATGTGTGGCTGGATGCGATGGCTGCGAATGCGAAATGGCAATATTCCTGCTCGTACTCGTACTCGTACATATATGTACATAAATTTTAAATTTCGTTTCTGTTTTTCTCATTTTACTCATTTTTTCCCCCGCTGTAAATGTAAAGCCAAATACATGTGTTCCCACTCCCGCTCCCGCTCCCGCTCCGTGGCCCAACTGCCGTGAGTCGTCGTCGCATATCATGATCCCTGCAAATAAGCGAATGAGAAACGTAAAAAACGACCATTCAAAAGAAAAACCCAAATGCGAATGAGCAAATCGAAAAGAATAAGCAGCGGCGGAGACGACAGCGACGGCAACAGCGGAGGAAATATTGTTATTGCTCATGCGACATGCATAAGCAAAGAGCTCTGATCCGGCCAGGACCACTAGCAAGACGACGACCCGACCAACCGGAGCGGAGCGGAGCGGACCAGAGTGGAGCTGCAAAAAAGAGAAAAATGTTAAAGGTTGCAACATGTGCGGTGGTCTGCGATTGCCTCAGACCCAGGCCCTTCCAGCGTTGATGAGTCCGAACAGTGGCACGAAGTGCAAAAAGAAGCACACAAAAATGATCGTTTTTCCACAATTAAATAAGAGAGAACTAACAGTCCATGGACATCATCGCTTTAACTTCAAGTGTAAGCCAGATCCTAGCATTCCTAATAAGTTTTTTGGATCTCATCCCACTGTGCAGCGTTGATGCCACCCTGGGGCACCTGGGAACTCGTGGGGCGTCTAGGCGATGCGATGCGATGGCAACGAGCACTCTGAGAGTTCGCCACATGCAAACAACGACAATAACATGGCGCGGGGCAGGGGCAGGGGCAGGGGCAAACGTGCACAGAGATTGGCAGCCAAGGGGCTTGGGGCTGTGGGCTGGGAATGGACGCCCAGTGGCAGCCGTGTCCGCGTGGCACAGCGGCAGGCAGTTCGTGTCATCGTCATGCCGTTGACAAATGTTGGAAAAACAAATTTTATACTTGTTTTCTCTTATTTTTTGGCCGGGTTTATTTGGCTGTTTTATTTTTCACAGCGCTGCAAAATATGCGGCCGTGTGTGCCAGTGCTGGGGGGAGGCTGTGGGTGGCGGTGGAGGAGTAGGATAGTGCGGCTGCTGTCTGCCTTGCTGCCGTTGTCGTTTCCCAAAGATATTCCGAGATATTAGTCATAAAACGAGCACACACAAATACATATGTACACATGTATGCATGTACATAAATTCATTTGGGCATGCAACCCCTCCACCCCCTCGACGGGGGCATCACTCCCTGCGTTATGAAGATGGCGACCAGGTCGTGCCGGGCTTTTATACGAGCGGCACTGTTCGCGTCCTCCGTGAAATGGGAAACCTAATTTTCTAGGGTAATCCTCCCCAGCATCAGAGTGTGGTCAGGGGCGGGGAGTGCCAGTGGCAGTGGCACATGTGGAGTACCTACGGGCAAACATAAATTATGCAGATCCTGCAAACGTGCTTAGATGACAGTTTGCCCGCAGCCCGAGATGGTGCGTCCATAAAGGTAACACAAACACACAGACACACATTCGGAGTATGTACAGAGTGAGGGAGGAGGCCGTCCATTTATGTAATGCTGCTTCATGTGGCCAGCATACTACGAGCTCTACAAAAACATCAACCAACTCCAGGCTCCAACTGCATAAAAAGTTTTCGCGCAAATAGCAAAATGGCCAGGAGAGGACAGCACCGGATAGGACACGCCAGGACACAGTCCTCACTCCTGGCTCGTTTATATGCCAGTCAGCCAGTCAGCCACACAGCCAGCATGTCCAGCCATTCGGCTTATCCTTGATGAAACTAATCCCAACTTTGCCATTTTATATGCATGTATTTCTGCGAGTGGCCCACAAAAAAGTTTTTTTTTGCCCAATCTTTTTACGACTCTATTTGACAGCATCTCCGCCAGCAAGCAGCGCCGGAAACGAGAGCAGCATGAAATGTAATAAGTCACCGAGTCACGGCAAATGCCAAGCCACGCCACACCACGCCACGCCCAGTCCCAGCGCTCACAGCTCCTCCAGCTTCAATTTCTGCAATCGATTGGCTGCCACCCGTCGTACACTAGCCAACAAACTGAGTAATTAGGGGGCACACGTGGGTATCCCTTTCAATGGATAGTTGGGAATGGAAACTCATATTTCCATGTCGCTTAATTAATATAAAATAAATACCTGAGAGTGTGTCCAGTCCCTCCACCGCTGTTGGATAGTGTTTGGGAGCGTTTGGCAGCTCCTTTGCTGCAGCTGTAAATGATTTCATTCGGACCCCACCTTAATCCAGCTAAACTTTTTTATATGCGCTTAGCCAACTGGCGCCTCTGTCCTGGCCACTCCCTGCCGAATGGCTCCTGCTGCTGCTGCTGCTGTTTGTGCAATTTCGCGCTGGTTGCATTTCCAGTTTTAAGACTCGAACAAGGACCAGGCGCGCGGCCCAGGGATGCGAAGGCATCGTAAAAGCCGCAGATCGCTGACGGCGCTGTTGGAGCCACGAGAACTTCGCCCTGCGCTATTGGGCAAAGCAATTCCGAGTGCCAAGGAAGCGTAACGAAATGTTGCCAAAGAAGCAGCGAGAACCAAGGAAGACCTTGCAATGTTGCACTGCAAGAAATTCAACGTTGGGGCAACAGGGGAACTGTTCGATTCCAGCTTAGGAAATTCCATCTCCATCGCTTTTGAAGTTGTCCACGTACTTGCCACGCTGCAGATTCCGCAGCAGCAGCAATTCTTTCTGATTAAATTCCAAGTAAATGTCCTGGAAACGCCCAAAGTGCCAAACTTCAGCCTACCACTGGACGTGGCAACGGCAGTTAAGAGTCCTTTTAATTGATGCCCCCTGCGGGATCCTTACTGATTTGCCTCTGTGTATTTACATATGCGCTTCGCTGGCCAGGCCACTCGCCTCGTAAACTTCTTATGGGAGTTTCTAGTTTTTGGCCCAATATCAAGAGTCCTCGGAGATGCGAAAAGTTCAAAACTATTTGAATCTCTACGCCATAAAAGAGAGGGCACACTGCGAAAATTATTGCATGCCAAACTGTGGGCGGGGCCCACAATTAACCGCGCGGCCCGTCGCGAGAATTGTCAAGTCCTGCCCAGGTCCAGTTCCAGCCACACACAGACACTGTTCCCGGTAGCAGCTGGCAAAGCATCTTTGCATACACAGAACCAAAAAACATGAGAATTCGGGGCAACAATTTCGTTTTCTAATTGAACTGTCATTGGGAAACCCGCGCCGGCCCCCCGCCCATCGGGCTCCGGCAGTGCCATAAAAATGTTGCTCCACGCACAAACAAAGTTTCCTTTCGCTGTTGCAGTAAATAAATTGAAACGAATCCAATCGGCGGAGAGACAGAGACCAGAGGCAGCGCAACCAAGTCGAGCCAAGACAAACAAATAAACAAGCAAACCAAACGAGCGGACAACCAGACTCACGGACGGATGGATGGATGGATGGATGGATGGACGGAGTTCGACATCGACATGATGTTGACAAACGAAAGACAAACAAATTCAAAAGCCATGGCACCCATCAGTCAGCCAGAGGCAAAGCCATAGCCATAGGCATGGACAGGCCCTGCAGACCGCTCAACTTCTTCAGTTATCAATGGCAGTCATTGGCGCCCCGGCCACGTTCGCGCTGGGCTGGACATCCCAGGCCAAAGCCTCACCCCCCGACTGTCATTGGCGTAATAAGCTGTTTGTTTTAACGGCGCTCCGTACTCCGTACCGTCCATCTCCACTGGCGAACTCCCGTCATGTCTGGGCATAAACAAAAGTAATGACACCGACCCGGGCCAGAGCCAGAGCCAGAGCCCGGCCACAGTCCACCAACAGAGTCCAGTCCCACAAAAACAGAGTGGGGAAAACAGCACGGTGTCATAACCGACAACTACGACTTCATAAATTCGACTTGCGTATTTATTTATAATAATTTATTTCAATAACAACGCCAGCCATTCGTCTCCATCCCCATACTCATCCCCATCCCCATCCCCATCCATCTTTGCCGGGCACGCTCGACTTCGTTTTCTTTGTGACTTCATCTCGGATATTTCTCGTACTGGCTCTGTCTGCATTGTGGCTGTTCAATGCCTTGGATGTGGTGGAGCGGAGGGGAAAGTATTGGAATATCAATTTATGCGCTTCGAGAATTTGGGGCCAGGCCAGTCAGTCAGTCCCACATATTTTTACATTTTCGATGGAACGCTCTTATGCTGATGGGTTCTGCTTTTGGGGAAAGTGTTTTTCCATCCGATTCGACAAGGCATTTCCACATGAAGCTGTGGCGCATGAGAAAGCAAAATGAGTCGAGAAATTGATTTTAAAGCGTGAATCAAAGATTTAAGCTTGGTTTGTGACTGGTTTTCCACTTAAATTAAATGCCAGGCAATTCTGATGCTAATCCCTGGCAAAGTATCCAAATATTTCATATTCAATTAGCAAGATAAACCGATAAACAGGCTTAGAAAATCTCTCCAGATCATCATCAGGTATGCAGATTCAAGTTCCCTCGCTTTACGGCTCCAACTACAGGCACTTCGGTCCACCTTACACTTGTGTAACACGAAATGGAAATTCGCGATGTTGGATTTGAAGCGAGACGAGTTTTAGCCCCCATCCACACTGCCTTGTCCCTGCCCCGCCCATCCATTGCCACGTGTTTTTGTGCAAGTCATTTACAGAATAGAATTCTTGATTAAATTGGAGTACATTTCGTGCTGCTCCCCCGTCCCCATTCCCGTTTCCATCAGCCGGGGATGGCGGCTTACGGGCCAAGACTCTGGCGACCATCTTTTCATTTGGCTAGATGGTGGTGAAGGATGTAGGATGAAGAGGGGGCAGAGGGTGAGTTGTTAAGGTAGGCGGACCCCACCTCTGCGCACTCTGCGCATATAAAATGGAGCCAACGCCAGAGCCGTTTGAAGAATATTTGCTGCATATTCAAGGAACGGAGAGCCTTTCCCCTAACCGCCTCACCTTATCCCCCTCGGCAATCCACGTCCCTTCCTCACCTGAGTTTGCTGAAACATGCGAAACTTATTTTGCAAGTTTTATGTCGACGTCGACTCGACGAGAAGCAGCTTTTATTTTTCGTCTTTCTTTTCTCCTTTTCTCCTTTTACATTTTTGCCTTTTTCCAGTTTTTCACATTTTGCTCTTTGGCTCGAAATTACAAATACACTGAGATAAATCTCTGTCAACTGATGATTTACTTTTTGTTTTGTAGATTGAGAAATTGAAAAAAGTCAATACAAATATTCCGAATTCATAATGAAAAGAGTTTGAATTTATTTCCTAGCAAGAAAATAATCCAAATAACTGCTAAATGAAATTGTTTAATTACAAATTTCGTTTGCATTTTGCGCAGTGTGTCGCATGCATAAAATCGTCGGGAAAAAACTTAGAAGCCCAACGCGATTTAAGCAAGTAAGAAGGATCCAGAGGGCTCCACAGGCACATCCACAGCCACATCCCCATCCCCATCCCCATCCCCATCCACGCCCTTAGCTCGAATTGCATGGCAAGATGCCATCATTTGGCTGGCTGAATCGCTGGCAGACGATGGCGATGGGAACCCAAGCATAAAATAGAATTTCTAACCAGCTACGCTCCATGCTCTGGGCTGGGGCAGAGTCAGAGGCAGAGTCAGAGTCAGAGGCACGAGGAGGCTGGCTTAAAGCATTCTCGTTTCATGGATTAAATGAGTTCGAGTCGCAGGCGGAGAACGGGTTTATCGGGTACTGGCGGTGCCGCAGCCTCGCATAACTCAGCCCCGTTATGACGACAGAAACAGACACGACACAAGATATGCAGAGGCATGTCTTACAAAAAACACCAAACACATCGATAATGCGTTAGTTCGAACAGCGATCGAACAGAGGGAACCGAGAACGAAACGGGAATGGGAATGGGAACGGTGCAGTGCAGTGCAGTGCCGCGCACCAAATACGCAGCGGGAATGACCTCGAGGCGCGCGGGAGGAGGCACCGCCGCAGCGGCACAAAGGCCGTTTGTTATGGTCATTAACGCTTTTATTGGCCCAGAACCAGAGCCAGAACCAGAGCCAGAGTCGGGCCAGCAGGAGAATCCTTTGCCTCAGAGAGGTCAACGTCGAAGTTGACGTCGCTCCAGTTATGGATGGGTTTTGGAATGTGTGAGCATGAAATATTAAATTTGAATGCCGTCGGAGGCGAAGGTCACCGGGTAGCAATAAATTTGATCGAACTGCGACTCAAAGTGCTCTCGTTTTCGTCCGAAAACTGTCCCAGGGACATTGCTTTCCCTGCACTCTTTTTTTTACGGCTTATCGCAGTTATGACAAGCCATTATGAAATCCCTGGGAACTCGCTGAGGATCGACAATGAAACTCGAACTCTTTTCTTTGCCAGGGCCCCCTCCCGTCCTCGTCCTTCTCCAGGTTAGTAAGTGTTCCCGTTCCCGTTCCCGCCTTCGACGCAATAAGGTCTCAGTGCGATTAATGCAGAACATGCCCGAACTCTGAACTCATCATCATAAAAACTGGAACGACAACTATACACGCCTCACACCAGGGGAAGGGCTGGCCTGGCGCTGCTCCCGAACCAAATTAGTGCGATTTCAGATGAGGCGGAGACCAGCCCGCATAACCCCATCCATGACTACGTCCCACATTTCATCCATTCACAGGGGCCGATAATAGCAATGAAGTAGAAAATCCCGAAAAGCTCTGAAGCGCATAATGATGACTGGCTGGGGCAGAGATTGGGATGGAGGTGGTGTAATGGGATGCCATGCGTACGGTCTCCGCATATCGATGCGAGGGAGGATGGGCAGCGGCAGGGGCACGGGCACGGGCACGGGCACGGGCACGAAACAATGCCCAGCGATAGAAATGCCAACGAAACGGAAAACTAATTCCGTCGTTTGTGACTTAAATGGCGATGCCGAAGACAAAGACGCTCTGCAGAGGGACCTCTATACAGTGGGTTGCCAGGGGAAAAGGGAATCTAATTAGCTAAAATCATTTTCGCTGGATTCTACAAAAGTTTTTACACAAGATTTCAACGTTTTAGTGGCTGTTAACCTATTAAACAACTTTTACCTGTTCAGCAGCATGAACTCTGCATATTCCTATTGAGAATTTCATATCATGATATTCAAGAAGGTGCATTTGGACGGGTGCTCGCTGATTTATACCACTGTGCAGGGCGCACCAGCGACAGTTTCCCGACCAGCGGCACGTTTGTTGCCGGGATAAACGATTTCCAATAAAAATACGGCTCCGCTAGTGTCCCGGAAATTCGGTTTTTTGCTCTGGCTCTCGGATGGCAGGCCTAGAAATCCTCTCAGGTCCAGCCATGATGCTATCGCGTTCAATTGTTGATGGCAGCTGGGAGATCGAGTGGAGCTGTAGCTGTCGCTCTGGCTGGAGGTCGAGGTGGCACACGATGGGGCATTAAATTGTATTAAAATGCGCAACGCACACACACACACACACACGCCTCACGCCCCCTTAGAGTGCTCCCTGGCGGCGGGCAAACCTTGAATGCCTCGACTAAAAGACGGCATTTATTTTTAGTCGCTTCTCGTGGCCGCCACCCGTGTGCAGGGACATGCCTGAGGAGCGAATGGGAATGGGTATGGGGATGGGGACCGCTGTTGGATTCCTGAACAAATGGCATTTTATTTATTTTTATTGGCAAATGTCAACGAGGCGTCGATTCTTTTGTTCGAGAGCTCCTCAGACTGCCAGCCCGTGCTCTGCGATGGCAATGGAAATCAAATTGGAAACTTTTCATTCCACCAAGGGCCTTTCGGTTTAGTTTATTGCCATCCACAGGAAATAGTTTCGCTAATGTATTTCAGAATTTCAAATTGAAGTGTGGAGCCCACTTAAATGTTGATTCTCTTTCAAAGTTGACTTAGATTCGAAAATATTTGGTTGTTAAACGTCCGCCAGAAGCAATTGATTTTACAAAAAGCTGAAGAACATCCCATTCTGAGTATAGAAAAACTAATTGACATTACAATTTATAAACGCAGAATAAACCAAAAAGAGAATATCTATCATATATTGGAGCATTTGGAAATGCAAAGAAAGTGTTGTGTTTTTTTTATGATACATGGATAATTGCTAGAAATAACACTTACTGGACGTTCATAATTTTCTTTATTGATTGCGTGTTGAATGTACATCAAATATTTTAGATATCAATGATAGAAAGAGTTTATTCAAGAGTATCTATGCAAACGTATTCATATTATTGTTTCTATAATGTTTAACAAAAGTTATTATTTCCATTGTATTGCAGCTCAAACCCCAGACAAAATGCCGTCGGGGCTAAGCAAATGCCAGCCCACACGAAGCGGGTAGCAAAAATGCGCCATCATGGCACGCCGTAAGAAGAAGATAATAAAGAAGAAGCGCGGATGCGAGAGAGCGACAGAGAGAGAGAGAGAGAGCAGTCGCTGCAGAGAGCAACAAATTCGGAATGAATGTCGTTGGAATGTGGTGATTCCGATACGCCGACGCTGGCGTCGCAGTCGCTGTCGCTGGCATGGCTGCCTATCGACAGCAGCGGCAGCCATCATGGATGAGAGAGAAAACAACGTCGCTCCTCTCGCTCTTGCTCTTGCTGCCGGTCTCGTTCTCGCTGTAGCCACAGCCATAGCTGCCATGCTGCCCGAAACGCTGCCGCTAGCACTCACCTGCGGCGGCGGCTGTTGTGAAGTTCTGTGACGTGACTGAAAAAATGTCGGAGCCAAGCGCCAAACCCGGGCCGGGCCGGGATCGGAATAGAAATCCGAAACGTGACAGGGACAGGGAAAAGGGAGAAAGACAATCGTTGTGCGGGCAAGTGCTCCTATTGCGGCGGCTGTGACGGCCAACTGCGCCTGCGTCGGGGCCCGGGAATAGGACGGGCACTGGGCCCGGACCTGGACTCGAATCCCAACAAGGACTTTCAGGGGTAAGTACGAGTAAATGAGGGTGGAAAAGTACGGCTTCCCTTTTGTACCACTTAGCCAATTCATGAACCACAGCGTGTCTGTCCCGGCTAACATGTCTAGTTGGAAGACGGAAAATGTTTGTCACAAATTGAATCCAATACGAACTACAATTTGTATTCTTACTTATTTAAAATACATTTTGGATACAAATGTACGAATCACAAGATCCAATGTGCAGTTCGTTTAAAATATTTTCCCATGAATTCCCATTGCCGTTCAAAGAACAAGAATATTCCAAACAAAAACGTTTCTGGCTGGGCGCTCTTGCTCACCAATACATGCAAACAAATTCCGTTTCTCTTTTACATTTGTCAGTGTGTGCGTGCGCACTCTCTTAGCTGTTTGCATGTGTTGGTGGCTGCTCTTAGGCGACTCTCTTAAGGTGTGCTCTTCGGAGACTCTCTTTGCCGTCGACTCTCTTAGGAGTGCTCTCCTGCACCTGTTCTCGTGCTCTTTGTTGTCAGAGTGTTGTTTTGGCGCTTCATTGTTTTTGTTTGCCTTCGCTCTCTCGCTCTGCCCTGCGCCCCCCACCCCATTCACTCTTCGCTTTCTGCTCTTTGCTGCTCCCTCTCTGACTGATGCCATTTGCTTATTGGACGCCGATGCAGTTCCTCGAGTCCACCACACCTCACACCCCACAGCCAACATGGACATCCCATGGCGCAGCTTGAAATCTTGTTAGAATTTAATGGAATCTCAAAAGTCCTGCGCAAGTTTCGGGCTTTGGGGAAATGCAATTTCCTTTTTTACGATTTTCCTCAGCCAAAGCATCTTTTCCCCTTTTTTGGTTTGCATTCCCAACTTCTTGGCTTCGCAGTTTTGCTCCTCGGGCACCACGGAGGGGTGGCAGATGTGGATTGGAGTAGAGCGGAAAGGAGTGGAGTGGAGCATTGCATCAGTGAAAGATATAATAAGTTTTCGCTCACTTGGCAACAAAGTCGGCTGCCGATGCAGATGCAATGTGGGTGGCGTAGCACTTGCTTCTACTTCTGCCGCTGCTGATAACAATGATTGGTGCTATCGCGCCACCGTTTGCACAACAACAATGTCGAGCAGCCACCAGCTTCCCAGAGAGAGAGGCGAAACTCTCTGATGGAGGGAGGTACAGATGATGCTGATCAGGAAAATGCACAGTGTGTGTATGTACATATGTACTTACATACATACTCTTTTAGTTGGGAGTATTATAGTCCAATTGGATAGTTGGACTGGTTCGCGTATCCGCTAAGGGCTCAGCAATGAATCGAAAAGTAATCGAAATCCACACCGCACATTCATAAGGATGTACAAGAAGGTAGCACCACGCCCAGCAAGAGCCGAACAATTATTTGTTACAGCCTCACGACTTCACCCATATATCAGTTGAGATGCCCCTGCGTCCTTTATCTTTTCACTGCGAGTGGGAATCCGTTTGTGTATGGTAGCCACACATGCGAAAGTGTGTGTGGAAATGTTTAAATTGATCGCTTTGTTTTGTTTGTTATCGAAGCGCAGTCGAACGCAAACATTAGTTTTCGCTTTGTTTACTCTTGGCACCTTCGAATACTTCGAGTGCGGAGCGGAGAGGAGAGGTCAAATTTATTCATGACCTTCACAGCCAGTTGCAGGCTTACAAAATTAATTTGTGTTAAGCAAATTCATTCACTTATTTCAACGTTTGTTACACTTTAAAGGATTATGAATCGTTGACATTTTAAATGTTTATTTTAAAAGGCTGATTAGTATTTGCTTGTGGAGATGGCAGCAGCGGAAAGAGTTCTGCCTGAAATCAATCTGCAAACGGGTGGAAAATATGCCCGGCAGAAGAGACATAAATCAGATAATGGTTAAGGAGAGAAGATGAAGCCACTTGCTGAGATTCCTTAAGCCCGTATTGGCAGCTCGCGAATGGGAGGGTGGCGGGGCCATTCTCGGAGCGGACGTCATAATCGTTCCAGTGACAAGGCATAAAATTTGAGTTTTACGATTTAACTGGGCCATAAAGCAACCAATTAGTGTCAGTGGCAGAGGCTTCCCCAGTGCCTGGTAGCGGGCGGGGGCAGGGCGGGGGCAGTGCGTGCAGATTGAATACTCGCCTACGGTTATGAGTGTGAAATTCGTTTAATTGCTTTATGATAATTCTGACAGCTCATTAAAAAAGTCAACGAAATACAAGCAGCTTAACGGTTTGTTTCTCTCTTTTTTGGCCTTGCTCCTGCTACTGAATGGGCTGACGGGTATATTGGAGCTGGGATTGCGTTTTCCGTTCAAGTGACTTTTTAAGGAGCTGCCTAATATACGACTTCCCTCACAGCACGCACAACCAGATTCAGAAGCAGGCTCTGTCCCTGCCCCCAGCCCTGTGTGGGAGTAATAAAAGTGACGACAGTTTCATTTTATTTTTTATGACAAAGCGTCGTCTGCGGTCTCTACTTCGTTGCCCCGCGCAGTAGCTGGAGCTCAGGTGTGTCCACAGCTCCGTATATGTATGTATGCTCTCCCCACTCTCGCTGGGCAGGTGGATAATTTTTATT
The DNA here is from genome assembly GCF_008121235.1 of Drosophila subobscura. Classification (NCBI taxonomy): domain Eukaryota; kingdom Metazoa; phylum Arthropoda; class Insecta; order Diptera; family Drosophilidae; genus Drosophila; species Drosophila subobscura. Next base: position 20,238,226 of record NC_048533.1, on the reverse strand, counting down.
GCCGTAAATCACAATGTCAATTGTTTCTGTAATGGCCGTGCCATCCATGCCACAAAAATGGAGACATCGAGTGGGCTCCATCGTCATTCAGATGGATATGCGTACGTACGAGTATCTCAATTGAGCGAACAACTGAATTAAACAAAACAAATGCGAAACAGAGAGCAGACAATGAAATAAATCGGCTCAATAGTCGTACAAATGATTAGGCTTGGGGGAAAGGTTACAAAATGTGGGGACGGACTGCTCTGATTGCGTTCCTTATCGCAATTAACCGAATCGTAGGCAAAATGCATTTGCCGCACACCAGATCCAATTGCAATTGCAATTGCCACCTCTCCAGGTCGAATCGCCGCTTCTCTTATCAGCCATCAGCAGGCATTGGCAATGATTGATCAAGCCTGGTCGAACGCGGCTTGGCCAATCGATTGGGCTCAGAGGCCAGCACCGACGAGAGCAGCTAGCTCCAAGCTGCTGGAGGCAATGTTTATTTGAAAGTCAGTCTTCGTCGGGAGTGTGTGGGCCCGCTCTTTGGGTAAATAAAATGTGCCAGAAATTCCAACCCCAACGGGAGCCCAGCATGGAGAACAGAGCAGAGCGGAGCAGCGTTCGGTGGTGAGGTGAGTAAACAAAAACTAAAATGAAGAATGTCCGCTGATTGACATTATCCGGTGCACACGGGGCACATGCAACGCCGATAATGGCACCCATATCCACACGGTGCGGATTCCCATTAAGGATTTCCGCTGTGGCCATAGTTCCTCGGAGCTGGTATCTGGTTGGCAGGGGAAAATTAAGCAGGCCGTTGAGCAATAAACAAGGCATCCTCGGGAATGTCAAAATGTTTCTGATGGATTGCCAGCAACGGGGCTCCGTTGTCATTTCCAGCTAAAAAGAGAGAATGAAACGGAAAATTATTTAATTTACTTAAAAGCTTCTGCAGCTGGCTCCCCATTTTCCCCATTTTCCGCTATTTTCCGTTGCATTCCGGACTCTTGGCTCTGGTCTCTTCTTCTATTTTGTCAAAATAAAATATTTAAGCGCAGAGGGAAAAACAAAATCGAAGCAGAGCAAAGCAACGAAACTTGGAATATATTCCGCTGTCTCTCTGTGTGTGTGTGTGTGTATACATGTGCGTGTGTGCGTGCTTGTGTATCTGTATCTGTATCTGGGAAATGTCTAAAAGCATTTCTACTCTAGCTCTCGTTTCTGTTTTTGGCACTCTGCCTGCAGCTCATTTTTGTTGTTTTCCCATTTTATATTCTTTGATTCCGTCTAGTTTTCCATTTCATTCCATTCCTCCACATTGCCCACAGCACCAGAAACAACAACAACTATAATAACAACAGCAACAACAACAACTACAACAACAACTACAACTACAGCTACGTATCATCATCATCATCAGCACGGTCGCCCATTGTGTTTTTCTTATATTGTTTTTCTTGCCAATTTTCGTTTCATTTCCCTTCCACTACACTAGCAAAAAAATCTAAAAAAAGGAAAAATAAATTTGATGGCATTTAGTTCCTATATTAAAATGTCAGCTAATATTTTCCCGCTTCAATTAAACATTTATTTGTTTTCATTTTTCAAAATCAACAACATACTTTTTCTTTGAGTGCAGCCACACCTTCTCACTCATTCTCGCCTCGTACTGGCACTCGTCTCTTTCGCATTTTCGTTTCGCATCATAATTTTCTGTTCGACAACGGCGACAACAAAGGAATACCATTGAAAATCACGTTCCTCCGGATGGATCCACTTGGGTACGCCACCCAGAGAAGAACTGCAAACATTTCTTTGGCTGCTGCTCCCCGGCCCGTACTCAACCGGCCGGAACGCCCACATAGTTCGTGTTCCGTATTTAGTGCGGCCCCTCTGGGTGGGTCTCCAAGGCTCCATTTCCCTCGGGCACTTTTCAAATGTGCCGTAAGCAAAGCACGCGCCGACGAGCCAAAAGAAAGGGCAGCAGCAGCAGAAGCTGAAGCTGGAATGGAAAGTCACATCCAAGCTTGAGAAAACGTGTTCCTCCTAGCTTTTCTCCGGGCTCATCGGTTTCATTTATTGACCATGGGGTTAATGTAGCAGCTAACGCTGATCCGGCAGAGGTAAATCGCTTCGAAAAGGATGCTTTGCCCAGCAAACAAATCAATCCCAATATTACTTTCAGCATTTAAAAATGCGCAGACACTCCGGACTATGCTCTGCACAGTTTCGTTTGTCACGAAGAGTCGAAGTTTGTATGCTCTGAAATGAGTAATAAATAAAGTGGCTTCAGTTTCTGATTGCGCTGAAGCGGGAAGTAAGTATGTTCAGATCAGATTCCCGCCATCAGTTAAATGGCTTAGTTATAGTGCGACAAATTGGTGGCAGGTGGAATGAGTTGAAAGAGCACACAAATTGGAACCACTCAGACGATAAGGAATTATATTGAATTATTTAATTTAAAAACATGTTCCACTATCTCCACGTTGGGGCCAACGCAAAGCCACTGCTTCAGTTTTGCTTTGAAATGCAAAGTACTCTAGACGGGACTTAGTTGGAGAGCGAAAGTTAAACCATGGGGAAATTATGACTGATGTGGACGCCAGGATGCCAGAATGCAGAAAGGAGCTGGAGATGAAGATGGGTGGCCCCAGCTCAGGGTTCAATTTGTCTGAGCGGCTGCTTATCTAGCATAAAACCAAGTGAGGCAGCAACGGGAGAATGCCAAGCGCTGCACTGCAGCAACACTGCCCCTCACCCTCGCGGGCATCATGGCTGCCATAAGCCGATGATGATGAGCCGACTGGGTCGCCTCGATATGGCCACCGCGTTGCATTCATTCCCTCGCCAGCAGCCATAGCAGCCGCCACGCACTCACACAACCTCTGGAACACACCCATACAGCCACACAGCTGCCACATGTGCGATGTGCTGTTGCCGTATCTATCGCCATATGGCGCGGCATCCACTGAGAACTTTTAAAGTGGCGTCATGTACGAGAGTTTCCATCAGCGGAAAAGCGGGACCTTTCCCGGGGCCGTCGCAATGCGAAAAATGGCACATGCGCAGTGCCAATGTCGGACCAACTAGGGAACAGGGCGGCAGGCGGTGGTTGGAATGTGGACGTGCAGCAGCAGCAGTAGGGGACGGGGCACAGGCCACACGCGATGCATGATAAAAGCTAAATTTAAACCTTACCTGAGCTGCCACAAATTGCTGTATTCCAACTGATCCCCAAACATATCTCGAAGCTTCAATTGCGCCGATCTGGGTTCCATTTTATGGTCTTCTTGCGATGGAAGAGTGCGATCTGACTCCGACTTCCAGTAGCGATTCAGTTGAAAATGCTTCGCAAGGGAGATTCCATTTATGTAATGACAAGAGGACATTAGAATTGTGAGCAGAATCATTTAATTTCGATAAGTTTTAAGTGCTCAACAATTTAGTTTGCCTCGCGAAAGAAAGTCACTCGTTTTTTGCAGCAATAACGCGAATAAAATATTTAAAATTATTAACCAAAACTCGTTTCATCCTGCCATCGATAGGGAATTTATTCGCCAAAGCCGAGCCGCTTACCGTAAATTACAATTTATGCCCAGCGGCAAGCCAAGTCCCCCTCCAGCCAGTGCTCCTCCTTCCTTCCGTCCATCCTCCATGTTTGGTGTGGCAGAAACTCGTTCCGCGAGCAACCGAGGCAACCCCGAGCAGGGCCCGAAACGGAGGCTCCATTTCAATTGGAATTAAGTAATCATAACTAATAATTGTTCGACGTCCACGGCATCTGCATCTGTTGTTTTTGGGTTCGTTGATCCATGGGAATGGCGGCCATGCGCCGTCGCCTTCGAGAGTGGCATTTTGCATTTGGTTTCCATAACTTTAACGACTCTCCATCTCCGCACTAGCTCTCTGGTCGATTGGACATCGTACTCGAATATGGTCAACTGGGGAACTATTAGCCGATGGGCGTACGAAGTGCATCTCCCATGTCTCGCAGAGCAGCGCAATCCATTGTCATAGCAGAGCAGCTGAAGCAGATTGCTTTACGAGGGCAAATATTTGTGCTGCCTGTCGGCATGTGGCAGTGGCAACCCGTTCGAAAAAATGAGTACATATAGAAAATTGCAATTTATATGGCTGCCATAAACAGGGGCTGCGTCGCTTTCACTTTTCCGGGAACATTTGAGACGCTTCATTTTTTGACCAAACTCTCTGTGTTTTTTCTGGTAATTGCATTCAGAGCGTAGCGGACGCAGGTCACAGCAGACAGACAATCCCGCTGCCGAACCCTTTCTGGCACAGTCGGAGATCACCGCCGACGTTCCATTTCCGCAGCGGGTGAAGACGCGAAGACTGCGGAACTGCAGGTCGTGCGATCTTGGACTGAGGCTGAGAACTAATAAAAACCATATTTTCCTTGAAACGGGAAAATGCAGCAGCATTTGAAATAGTTTTCACTCATGCCAAGATTGCTGCTGAAAGGGTTTCTCCACACAGAAGTTTTTATTTTGCATAAATATGTCTGGATCTGTGGAAACGAAATGCTGATGGGCACAGAAACATTTTTGAACATCGAAACGCAAGACATGGAATAAGTTTCTATCGATGAAGTTTCTTCGATGTATCCAGAGCATTTCAAGTGACACCTCCGTCTCGTTGGGGCATTTAAAGTTATTCCTTTGGAGTTTGCCCTGGAGCTTCTTCGTAAGCGACTGCTGCGTCGTGACCCTCGTTACGATACCATCGAGCATACATAAATAAATCGGAACACGAGTAAATACTTACAACAAATCAACACGGAGAGTGTGGGGGGAATCGTTTTAGTTTTCCATTTGCTCCGCACGGCTCCAGTCGTCGGAAAATGGAAAATATTAATGAGAAAAAGTTCCTCCTCGGGAGTAGACCTTTTATGGGATTTCTATACGAACAGACAGCCAGACAGACTCGCTAGTTAGCCTCCACTTTGGCATGGACATGTTTGTCATTTACAAGTTGCGCTGCCAATTACTCTGAGGGCCACGAAGCACTCCAAAGAGATGGCAGGCGCTCTGCCACGGGCCCAGTCCCATGGCTCTGGCTGCTCATTATGAAAATGAAAGCAGTTTCTTTTGGCAGACGGTAGCCGGAGAGGAAATACATATATGTGTACTTGTACTTGAGTAGAATTTATGCACACAAGCATATTCCATTGGGGAATTCGAATCGAGGTCGGGCGAGCTCTTTCTGTCTGCCTGTTTGTCCATCAAACAAGGAAACTAAAAAGTTTTGCAAAAAGCATCACATGAGACTGGCAAGAAAAAATAAATGATGAGGCCCTCGATGGGATGTAGCTCGGCTGTGGCGGGGAAAACGAATAGACAAACAAGCAGCAACCACTCGACGGTACTACAGTGGGCGGGAAAATGGCGAACGGGTGGAGCAGTAGCTGTAGCCTGGGCAGGGGGTGGTGCAAAGGGACACACGACCTCTACATGTGAGCATAAAAACGGGCTCGAGCTGGGACTGGGACACTGGCGGGGACTGTGTGTGAATGAAGCATCGATGTTGGGATAATCGAATGAGCGACGGGTAATGGGGCGCATGGAAGAGACCCACAACTGGACCCCATGGAATATGAATGCATCTCGAGCATCTTTCCGCTCCTTCATATATCAATGGACATGTGTGGACGTGGAGGCCTCTGTGGGAATACGCCCACAAGTAACTCGTGGTGCGTGAGTCCCAGTCCCCTGGAAACAACTATGAATTTATTGTATTTATGCTTTCTGCAAACACGAAAGCGCACTTTCCGAGGCAATGGGTTGGGTTGGGTTGGGTTGGGTTGGAGCTGGGCTGTGGTCGCTGGGCCGAAATGAATTGAAATAAAATGATAAGCGTGAAATAATAATGAGGAGCGTGATCCGGCATAAATCGGCCAGATCACACGATACTCTGCAACGTCCAATGAACACAAGGACAGTGTGCTTTGTGCTTTGTGCTTTGTAATCCATGTAATCGGCTGTGAAAAGTGCTTTGCATATGAGGATGCTTACATAGCCGGGCAAATGGGTCGCTCATGGCCATGCCTATGGGCCGACTGTCCTTCTGAATATAAACTAAACTTGAAAAAGAACAAAATAACATTTTTACTCACATTTCCAAGTATCTAATTAAATAATATTTATTTGTTTTCCTTCTCATTTCAGTTTGATTCCGCTTCGTCCCCTGGGGAGAGGCTGTCGCCAGCCTGCAGCTGTTCCAGGTGAGTCCCCATCCAAAGCGTTTCTCATATATTTGGATACATGAATGCTGCATGCCAAATAAAAGTAATAATAATGGGGATGCGCATAAGACTCCATATGGCAACTGCCAGGCTGTCCAATTGAATCGAGCCGCAGGTGCAACTGTGGAGAGGGAGGAGTCGCGGCTTTTGTTGTGCCAGAAGATCCCTGAAACTGTTTCGATTTTTTATTTGCAAACATGATTTTTGCTAAATTACTTTCCTAAACGACACATGTGTGTGTGTGTGTGTGTGTGTGGCATATGAAATAGTTGAGACCCAATGTTGTACCTTTTGCCATTTATTTGCACCACACCCTCCCGAGCCAAGAAAAAAGGCAAAAGTTGATCAAATAAATGGCGAAATTTCCATATTCCAGCGATAAGAACGAGAACGTGTAGCTCAAAGATTTCCATCAAATCGAATCGGAACGGGTCGGTTCGGAACGGGACGGGAAAGGGCAGAGAAATCGCCTGCCCGGACGACCGAGTAACAAGTTGTGCGAATCTCTATCTAAGGGTGGTGGGAGGTCCTTCGCTGGCACGGGGTGGCTGCGGGCAGGTACAACCCCCGTCGCTTAGCTAAGTAAATGGGTTGGCTGTCGAACGTGACTCGCCCTGCCCCGATAACGTAGAGCACATGACTCCTTTGCTCCTTCGCCAGAACTACTACGGCACCGTGGAGCATTAAATTAACTATTTAAAAAAACAAATTCCAGAATAGCGATGGATTGGTTTGGATAAACATTTACTTTTTGAACTGTGAACTCTAATGATGTTTAAGATGTTGTTAATAAGTAAATGGGAAGTGTACAGGAACAGATGATAGTTTGCTGTTGTAATCCCAGAGAAGTACATGCAAATATGCAGCCAATCCAACACTGCGCGTTCCACTGTGCGTTGAGATTGTGAGAAAATCTTGCGAGGAAGCTGGACAAAGCCAGTCACGAATCCGAACTAATGAGGAATACACGTAATTACATGTGGTTACACAATATCAGAAACAATGCCCCTGCCCCATCGCTGTGCCCTGGAATCAATGCCCAGAGACAACCCCAGAAATTTAATAAACACGCAAGTGCACGGAAGTGAATTATCCCGTCAGTGAATAGAGTCGCTCCGCCTCCACTTTGCCTCCACTAAGACTCTGTCTGGCGCTGCCTTTAGCTTCTTTGGCTTGGCTTTTCCCCCTCTTGGGCTTGGGGCTGATGTCTTTAGACGGCACATAAATACCTCGTTTATTTGCCTGACTTTTGCCCGTGTGCGGCTCGTGTTCTCGTTTCATTAAGCGCTCTCCACACTCGCTTCAATTGGTTGCTTTATGTGCGGCTTCAATTTGCCAGCCTTTTTGTGCCTTTTAATTAAATGTTTTACCCCTCTGCATCGAAGCCAAAACCCAATTAAATAGTCCACAGATCGTTAAGCAGGGCTGAGTTCTGTCGGAGTTAGTTCTGATCAGTTAACGGAAAGGTATTGCGCGAATATAATTAAACTGCTGTCGAAGCAGGTGGAAGTTCCAATAGAGTCGCACAATCAACTGTGCAAAACTATCGTAAAGTGAATTAATTCGACAAAAAGCAACTATAAGTATTGTGTACATTTCTAGCAATTGTCTTGCATGCCTGTTTATGGCCTGGCACTTTGTTCTTGTATTTAATCTACATTGTCCCGAATTCCAACTGAATTTGTTTGCAACAAATTTATTTAGAAGGTTTTAGGATCTATCCATGGGCATGGGGCTCTTTTTGCTCGGCATGTCTGAGCAGCTGTAAATAAGTAATGAAATTACGTCTGTACCAGACGAGTTCATGTAAGTGGCTGGCTGCCCATGCCGGGCAGGTGACGCTGAACGGTGAACGGTGAACGCTGGGGCTTGGGGAACTTCATTTGAAATTTTAATCAGCGCTGCGTGGTGCAAAATTCCAATTGCCCGGCAAAGTTGAATTAATTTAACTAATTTCTTGGATACATTTGCATGGAAGCTGCCCTCAATCGTGGCCGTTACCGCTTCGAGTTGCTTGATTACATTAAGGATGCGCAATTAGACGAGCCCCGCAGCCTGCCATGGAGAGACAGTACTTGGGATGGGCAGGGTGGCCAGAACTCAATTTCATTAAGTGCCAGAAGGTGCTGCCCATTTCGAGCCTTGCCCACTTTGACTTACCAGCCAGCGGGGATTAGCAAAAGAGTTCGCTCTCAAGTGGATTATGAACCAAGTTTCGGGGGGCCGTGACTGAGAGAAAACATGAAAAATGGGTTAATATTCCACAGCCCTGCACTGGAAGAAATTTGCCTTAGTATCCGAGGGAGAATTCTGGCCCATTCTCGTTTGATTTATTTGCGTCAGAATGCTGGAGGCCACGGCTAATGAAACGTGCGGAGGTGCGTGTGGAGCAATATCAACAAAAACAAAAACAAAAAAATCAAAAACAGAATCAGTTCAGCCGCCGCGAGTCGTGGACAGACATAAACAGCTGCGCCCCAAAACGGGTGCGAGTTGAATGGAGGGGTGGGCGCTGCATATTTCGATATTTCTGGCCAGCCACTGCCACTGCCACTGCCATGGACAAGGCACCGTTATGGTAACCGTAATGGCTTCGCACCTCTGCATGAATGTGTACACATGTGCGAGAATTTACGAATGGGTGCCGCAATCACAGTCCAGCCTCAGCCTCAGCCTCAGAATTTCGGAATTTCACGTGGCAGCAACAATGAGCTGAGCAACCACTGCAAGTGAACGATGACAGCCTGTCCCGCTCTCTCCCCCAGGAGACGCGCACACATTGCGTCCTTGTCGCGCACACACAGGTAGCGGGCTCTCGGGCTGTCGGCGGCCATTGAAACTGGCAGCCATTCCCCCCGCTCCAGGCAACCAGCCAACTATGCCACGACCAACTCGAACTCGACTGCGCAAGCAGCGCCCAGTCCCTCACACCCCAGTGACAGAGGGATTGACTTGAGCCTGAATCGAGGCAGGCCAGGCAAAAATCTGTTCAGTTATACTGCTGGAATTGTTGTTGGGATTAAATGTTTTGGATATTCTAGGCAGTGTCTGTGGAGAGAGGAGAGGAGAGGAGACCAGTCCGTACGCATTTTTTTCGAGCCTGCCTCAGTAGGGCACCGGCAGATAAATATGAAACAAAACAGAGAACTGAAAGATACCCGGCAATCGGGGGTGCCCATTGGGGATATGCACTTTAAGAGTCTCCGAATGCCCAATTATGTTGGCAAGTTATCAAGCAGTAAATATTATTAGTTATTAGTCTAAAATAAGTTAGCGACGAAACGGACACAGCTCGACGCTTATCCATAATGAGTGGAATGAAATGGATCACGAAACAGTATACCTTTTGCACCCTCCAATTACGGGGTATGAAAACTCAAATTGTTTGTGTTTCGTTGCTGCATACTATTCTGTGGGACTGAGTGGGGGTAGGTGAGAGTGTGGAAGTGTGGGTGTCGGCCTGACTCATAGAGCCCAGCACACTCGTTGTACTATTTGTGTGTGGCTGAGTGGTGGAAAACATTTACTTACATTTTTTAATGCACCCAATAAAGAAAACAAAGCGCAAACAAGTTCCATCTTTTTATATTTTTATTTTTAAACTCTGGTTTATTTATTTTAAAGTGGCCACAACGTAAATGGCATGGCATTTCGTGAATGAAAAATATGTTTACTATCTACTGCCATATCTCGTATGTCTTAGGGAAACATATTTTGATTTTTCTTATATGAATAATCTTTTAATCATCGAAAAGTGAGTTGTTTCCAAGACAAACCCAACCGCTGCCAAGAGCGCCATGAACTATGATTGATGATTGATGAACCTTGTTGCAGCGGCCATTAACTTGCGGTGCTGCATCGTAATGTCTGCCAATCGTGCAGCGAGGGGAGATTAAGATTTGAATACCCTTGGAACACAATGAGTGGCAGGGAGTCGTGCATTGAACCCAGCGTTCTGTGGCTTATTATTCGCCAGAACTCTAAGCAGCATCCCAACCGAGGTGGAATATAAATGGCCGCATTTCGGAGCAATCCAAGTTTTGTCCTGGTTATATGACCGAGAGCGGGAGTAGCTCCCGTCGGCATTGAGGGATGAGCAAAGTTTTTAAAAAATTTATATTATTTCTGAGTAGTTGCGGGCACCAACTATGAACTATGAACTTTTCGCCACCCATCCCTGTGCCCACTCTGTGAGCAGCTCGAAACGGCTGCGTGGCTTAGTGCGCGCGACGAACTTTGGGGAGCAATCGTGGAGTCTTATCATGGGGGATTTATGCCAAATGATGGCAGATTGCCAAGCTGCAACTACACACACTCGAGGGAGGCGAGGTAGGTAGTCGACGGTGGGGATAGATTGGGATTCAAATGGAACTGTATACGACGACGACTGGGCAGGCAACGCGGCTCCTAGAGTGCGAGTGGCTGGCTGAAGCTGGCTGTCTGTCTCTCGTTTCTGGTTACTTTTATTTTCGTTTATTTTTCTCTCTTTCTCGCTTGTTTTTTACAATTTTCTCTCGAGTATAATGGCTAGAAAACGTTGTGCCATCCCCGAGACAGCGCACGGTGGGACTCAACTAGCGATTGCCTTTGCCACCACTTTAGGTGCCTGTGTCGAGCTTTTGCTCCCACTGTGTGGCGCTCGACATCAGAGTTCTTCTGCTGTTGCTGCTGCTGCTGCTTGTGCTGGTCTTGCCACCGTGGAGCCAATTTGTTGCGGTTCATCAATATGCCACGCCACACACGCCATGCCACGCCATGCCACGCCATGCCATGGCAGGGTCTGGCCAACCAACCAAAAGGCCAGGGAGCGAAGCCAACCAGCATCGGAGTCAGGGACAAACGGATGCGGATGTGGTTGGGTGGCATGGAGGGACTCGCCCCTGCGCAGATTTGCTTTCCCATGTTTGTGGGGCCTTGGGGGCCTCTGGAGGGGTAGCGCGGCATGGCACGGACCGAGACTCGGGGTCGTTGAGGAGCTTAAGTGGCTCCACGTACTGCTTCTGAAAAAAATATGTGCATAAATTTAAAGAATCTCAATTTACTTGGTTCGTGTTCATTTGTGTGCCGGCTGCTGCAGCCCCATCCCCTGTCTCCTTCTCCTTCTCCATCTCTATCTCTGCTGCGATGCCCCGATCCGGGGATCGACAGCGACTCCTGTGCTGCCATGCCATGCCCTGGTCTGGTCTGTCTGGTGATTTGTGAGCCCAATTATTGTACACTTTCTTGTCTTGCCAGCCTCCTCCCACCACCACTCCCACTCCCACTGCCACTGCCTCTCCTCCTTCTGCACCTTGGTCGTGGTCGTTTTTTGTGGTTGTCACTTTGTTATTTATTCAGCGCCATGAAGCAGGTCTGAACTGGGCTGTCGATACTGGGCAGGGCTATGGCTGTGGCTGGGACTGAGGCTGATGCTGGGGCACGGTTCTCAGACGCTGAGGCTGTTAATGAGTTCGTTCGTCTCCGGTTCGCGCTCTGTGCTCTGCGCTGCGCATTTGGATGCTAATGAGTGGATGGCATCCAATAAATTTAGTTCGTTGGGCTTTGCTTTTATCGCTCCACTTGCATAATTCACGGAGCTGCAGGCGCTGCCAGCCCCCAGCCCCCAGCCCCAGCCCGACACTCCGCCGAGGCTACAGAGGTCAATACAAATTGATGGGTCGCATTGTTAACGCCGCTGATTACAAATTATTTGTATTGCCCCCTTCCAGATGGCCCTTGCTCAGACCACCCTGTTTGGTAATTGAGCGAGCGAGCTCCATGGGTGCCAAAGGGGTGTCCTTTCCTCCTCCAGCGATTTACAAGGGCTACCCTTCCTCTATTCATCAATAAAAACGTGCATAAAGTGTCTTCAAATACAGTAGTCGATGGGTAAAAGACGTTCAGGTTTTCCTCTAGCAAATGTCAATAATCTTATCAGCAAGTATCGCTAATATCTGCCTAAAATGTGATTGATTGCTCCAAAGAACATCGAAGTGGGTTTTTTTTCTTTTCCTCCTCCAGCGATTTACAAGGGCTACCCTTCCTCTATTCATCAATAAAAACGTGCATAAAGTGTCTTCAAATACAGTAGTCGATGGGTAAAAGACGTTCAGGTTTTCCTCTAGCAAATGTCAATAATCTTATCAGCAAGTATCGCTAATATCTGCCTAAAATGTGATTGATTGCTCCAAAGAACATCGAAGTGGGTTTTCTTTTTTATTATACACTGCTTGTATTTCTCCGCTCTCTCCGGCGCACACTGTACTCCAGCCACCCCATCCATAAGTCACTAATAAAGACACATGCATATCCAGGTAGCCAAAGTGATTGCAACTTCCACGATCCACTTAGAAGACAGCGATTAAAGCATCAACACTAATTGGCCGATAGCCCAGTGTCCAGTGCCCAGTGTGGCTCTCCACAGCGTTTCCTGCTATCGGAAACAGCTTTTAGCTTGGATTTTGGAATGGGGCTAGCCTAACTCAATAATTACAGATCAATCAATGCCAGCATTTGAATGGGATCTGAATAACTGTATCCGATTTATGGTATGGAAAAAGTGTACAAAGATTAGAGGAAAGGAAACGGGAACTCGGATTATAAACACTCAAAGTCATGAGGTTTCGTAGCATGGAATCTACACAGAACCCATATATCCCTCATCTAATAGTGGAATCATTGCCTTCGTTTCATCTTCCACGAGTTGACTTGCTGTTACGTAGCCCAAAAAATGAATAGAGAAATACCCAGCAGGATATTCCTTCGACTCTCACTCGAAGTTCCACTTGGCCTTTGTACTGAAGACGCCTGGCGGGCGAACCGGGAAGCTGTGCGCCAGATATCCTTTCCTTCACTTCCAATCAGCAGATAAAATCCGTTTCCCGCCAGAGGGCGCTTTAGTGCGATGCGGCGCGTAGACTCAGTCCAATTGGAAGTGCGAACGCTGTGCATGGGTGGGGGGAGCGATGTTTGCCTTACGCTTGTGTTTGTGCGTGCACTGGTGTGCGTGACGGCGTTTTTCGGCGGCCATGCTGGATTTATCTGACTATATCGACATCCACCACCACCGGGCGTCCTTTTCTCGCACATGCGCCGACGCTCGACGCAGATAAAGTCTCGATTCAGGCGTGGCAACGCGACCATCGACGTTGGCAGCGGCAGCGGCGCCCACGCACACCACTGCACGCACAAACACAAGCGCAAAAGTGCCATCGCTCTGCCCTGCCACGCTCCCCCCCACCCAAAAGACTGGGCCCACAGCGCGTGTCTTCCATTATTGAAGGGGCCGCCGCGTTGCCATGGCAACTCTGCGCGTTGGTCGCTCGGGCAGAGCAGAGACTCACACTGAAGCTCGGACTGGTACACTAGTGTGCTGCGGAGAGCGAGACGGGGAATGGGTTTGGTCTGGCTGCGGCGTCACCCTGGCCTCGTCGTCACAACAACTCGAGCCAGCATCGATCCCTTGCGCAGAGAAGCAAAGAATTTTCCAGCAATCTGGCAGGACTGCAAAAGGAATCTATGTAAATCTGCCATGCGGCAGGACATTCTTGTCATAACTGATTTCAAAATGTTCTAGAAAGCTCACTAACTAAGCAGAGTTTAACTAAAAATGCTACAAATCCTAGTTAGGGTTTAGGCTAGTCTCGATAAACCCACCCAACTGAGCTCCCCTGGCGACTATCCAATTGCCGTCGGCACTTGGAGCTCAATTAAGACTCCCCCTTTGCGGACTCGAGTCCATGCCGCACTCGTTTATGCAAATTCCCATTCTTCGGACCACACACTGATGTCAGCTAATTGACAATTAGCGGACAAATTGTAATTTCAGCCCGAAGGGGTGGGGCCACCGCTTGACTCATTTAGGCGACAATTGTTTAAATCAAGAAACACATTTGGCTGTATGCCACGCCACTGCCAGCGGTGTCAAACTCTGCAGACAGCCACTGCCTCTGATAGGAGCGGAGTTCATCATTCACTGGACAATGAGCACAGCAGAATTTGCATAACTTAAACGCAGAATTTATTTTAATTTAATCATTGCATAAAGCGTACTTCTTTATATGCACTCACACTCGCAGTCACCGCGAGCACGAATAGGAGTACGAATACGAATACGAAGGTGCCTTTGAACTTCACTGTGAGGATGGGGACGAGTCGGAAGAGGATGGATCCAGCTGGAATTACAGGAACAATTTATGTAAATGCCTCGACTCCAACACCGACTTCTAGCTAGTTTTGCCGCTGGCCAAGATGGAATATTTCAGTCACGTTAATTCATGTCGCGTTTAATTCACAAATAAAGTTCGTAACTTATATCGTGCTCATAATGCATGCAAATTTATTGGCTGTGCGGGGATACGCTGCGCTATCCGCTGCAGGTGAGTCCATTAAGTGTTCGATTTACATCCGATGTGGCTGCCACGGTGCGGTAGCCAGGCGGGGCTAGCTATTCGCCCGCTGATTTACAAAGGCCCCGGGGAGAGGCCTGCTCCGTCAGAGTCTCAGGGCAGGGCCCAGGCCCAGACCTTGGCCCTAAATCCAATTCGCATCTCAGCGTGCACTTTGTGGGTCTGTGCCTCGCTCTTAACGACTTGATAAGTAAAAGTTCTCTCCTTGGCAGCTGCCACACACAGCGCAAACCGGAAATAATTAAGCGAGCCAAAGTTTGTCAGCCCAAGTTTCCGCAATATGGAAGAAACTGGAGGCCGAGGCCGAGGCGAGGTGGCGAATTTTATTAGACGGCCAGCCGCCCCAACTCCCGGCAAACAGACTGACAAAATAGCACCGAGAATGGGGAGGAATCTGTTGGAGACATAAAAACTTTACCGAAAATATTGGCCAACACTTTCGGCAGCCAAATTAAAAAGAAAGCCAGCTCAAGTGGCGAGAGCACGGGCAACTTTAAGTTGATTTCACCCACAAGCAAGCGCCAGCTCTGGCCAAGTCCTGTCCAATTTGTATTCCGTTTCGGGCTGTGCTATTCATAATGTAAGCGAAAACAAACAGAACAGCCGGAGTCAAATGGAATCATATTTTCGTATTTGCCGGGCTTATCTGGGTGGCCATTCCATTGCTTGGTTTGGTTTGTTTGCTTCCCATCGTGAGCACACTTAGGTGTGTTCCTCCAGCCGAAATAGATGTCAACATCCCAGAAATTGAGGCACTTACACACGAAGTGAAGCTTCCTCTCCGTGCACTGCAAGAAATCGGATAGAAACTCAACATTTTTACTTATTCCTTTGTTCATTCTGTTGCCCAGAAGTTGTCTCGTTCTGACTCGGTTTTCTGCCAGTGACCGAACGTTCAACGTCACTTACCCAAAATGCAACGCCCGCCGTCAGAGCAATCCAAGCAGAGAGCCAGGGGAGCCGTAGGGACTAGCCGAGGTCGCTCCCCTTCTGGGGTACGGGCACAATCACGAGCACAAGCACAGGCAATACGGAATGGGGACGAAGCCATTCTTCCGAATCGTTGCCTCATGCACAAATAAAAGAAAAGTCACAGCCCGGCCAGGGCACGGAATAAGTGCCTATACTTCCGCTGCCTCGATGTGGGGGTGGTTCGCTTGCGGCAGCGGGTTCCATCGTCCTTATCGTATCCTGTTTTGCTGGCTCGTTGCAACTGCTGTGCAAATAATGGGACAGAAGGCTCTCCCAGGAGCGGGAGACAACACCTACAACGTCCACGGGCATTGCAGCCACTCGAAACAGATTTTCTTTCGGCAACTTCTGGTGACGTTGTGGCCCGTGCCCGGGGAGCTTTATGGGTGTGGCGGGCTGCGTCTGCTCCTCCGCTTTGGCAGCTCCACCTCCGTCGCCGGGTTGGGACGTCGACACGTTTGGTGTTGGCAAAAGTTTTCTCATTTTGCCAAGATGCTCGCTCGTAACGAAAATTGTCGAGTTCGCCAAACGCCACTGGGAAGGAGACCCAGCCCGAACCACAACGTGAACGAGGGAAAAGCCAAATGGCATCGCACCGCATGCACTGGCGACATTTCTCATTAAAAGTTTTCGACATTTTGTTGTCTCAACAAACGCTCTTATCAGCAGACAGAAGCCATTTCCATAATGAACAAAGCGGAACACAGAAAATGCACCAAGCCAATGCCATGAAAATCGAAAGACAGGTGTCTGTCAGCTTATTCGGCTGTGGCTATAATGATATGTGGGTGTCTTAATTAATAAAAGGTTCACTGATCTAGATATGATGATAGATTCATTTCTTACATTATTTTTTGCAACATAATTTGTGGAGACATCCTACGACCCTTGCCATTGATAGAAAATCTAATATACTCCATTTGTTTCCATCAAAATGTGCCATGAAAAAGACCAACGATGGATCAACCTCTACTCGATCTTGCACTCACAGTACTCCAATGAAAACTGAGATCTTGTTCGGTGTGCAGGAGAACATTTCTCGGCCTTGTCTTAAGTGTAATTACTTGTAGTTTCGTGAGGCCAATTAAGAGAATGTTCCCCGCCCATGCCACATTGCTGCCATAAAGTATGAAATGATAATTTCCAGGCCGTTGCCAGAGCAGAAAAATAGCAGACCTTGAAGCTAAATTATGCGCAACCTGCGCGCAATTATCGTTAGTTGTTCGCCTCCTCCAAAGGGTTGAGCCTGAGAGCCAGGGCCAGAGCCGAGCCTTCTTTTGGTTAGACAAAGGGTTGGGCTCAATGTCAGCCTTCAGGGCAATAAAACAGGAACAACCGCGCACCGGTCGGGCTCGGGCTCGAGGTCGAGGTCGGGGCATAAAAAATAAGCCAGAAACAAACAAAAAACACACGATGACTATGTGCACACGTGTGTGCGTGTGTGCCTGCCAGGGCTAGTTTAAATCTACGCATTATGGGCGCACAGTGGGCCATTGACAATTTGCGGCGAGCGAGCGGAGCGATCTCTTACCAGAGTCACCGGCAGAGCCACCTCGTCTGGCCGCTTCGGCTGCTTATTTGCTTTTGCTTTTGCTTTCTTTTCGCTTTACGATGCTGCCAGGCTTGGAAGTGCTCTGTGTGTGGTGTGTGTGCTGTGTGCCTCTGCCCGTCACAGTTCGAAGTTTTACGGTCTACGAGAGTTGGCCCTAAAAAGTGAGAGTCATTAAAAATGTTTACTGCTTCTCAAGGTCGTCGCAGGGAATTTTATGTTGCTTTTTATGACGTAGTTGTCACCGAGCTGCTGCTGCTTCTGCTGCTGCTGCTGAGTCTACGGCTCTCTCCTCATTGCCAGGGCCATCGTCGTCAGCCCCTCCATCTTCATCGTCATCGACTGACCCAATTTGCCTGGGAGTTACCTTGGCAATTGTATCAATCATTTTATTGCTGGCTCATTTGAATCTCAGAGTTGAGTTCAGCGACCCCATTGCTTGCTGGAACTTTGTTGTGGACTGATGTTGGGAGGGAAATATAAAAATATCTAACATTAATCCGCGAATAATCAGATAAATGTAAAGTTGTCTGATCCTTTTCATCAAGATGTTAATAACAGCACGTCCGGATGAAAAATCAGAGTCTCCCTCCCGCTCAGCATTTAATATTTAATATTTTGGGTTGGCTCCCAACCGAAATATCAAGATATCGCTGCCGCGCACATTTGATGCCTTATGAGACTTTTCCCCGGCTTGGCTTATTTGCGGATTGCGAGCACGCTTCGCCAGCCAGCAGAAATGTCGGGCAGAGACGAAACTCCAAGTGAGAATGGGGCAAAATGGCAGCAATGCTTAGTGCCAAGTGCCGAAACTAAATCCAATAACTATATGCTGAAACATTCATGAGCGCAAATTGAACACGTTCCTGCGTCTAGCTGCGAGCGCCCAAATCTTGGCTCTGCTTCGATTCTGCTTCGATTTTGTTTCGGTTCGGGCGAATTACGTCCAATGGAGCTTGCTGCTGGGGTGGACCGGTCCGTGGTGGTCAAGCGGGGCCAACGCACTCATCGGCAGGCGAAATTCCGAGCAGCTTGGTCTTGGACTGCATCAAAGTGAATTATCCACACCTTCTGGCGAGAGCGACCATTTTGATTACAAGTATTTCTCGCAGACGTCTCTCAGCAGTTTACAAAAATGGCCAAGAGTAGGAGGTGGGGCGTCCACAGCGCAGAATAGTGAAAAATTCCTTTGGCCAATTGCACGTTTCAGCTGGGAGCGGAACGGGTCGCATTCTGAGTTCCCTCACACTTATTTGCAATTGAGAATAATTGAATCGAGAAATTGGTTCGCTCCACGAAAGGAGTACGCAGCTCAGCTTGCAGCCCGAATCCCTTATCCCATCCATCTCACGAAAGTTGTTTGAGAAATTCAATTGGATTTGGAAATGCCAAATCAAGCAGCTGAACAATGAGGGGGAGAATGAACAATTTCCAAACTTCTCTTTGTGTCTGACCATTGGCTAAACTGTGAACTTATATTGTATACATATCTCGTATTTTATTAGAAAAGTTTGAACTATTTTGTAGTTTCATAGCCACAATTCATCAACTGCAGGAAGTGCAGAATCTAAGATCTAAATTTTGAAAGATAATAACAGAAATAGATTTTTATTTTATTTTATTCTCCTGTACAAAAACATATTGATATATTTTATTCTCAATGAATTCTAATTCATATTTTATTTATTGCAACTCGCAAACATTTGAATTCTGTTTAGGCAAACAACCCTAACCCCTGCCCACACCACCCCCACCCAAACATGTGCACAGCAATGAGAGTTTAAGAGAGTTTTCGTGGTAAAAGAGAGCTTTTTGCGCTCTCTTCGCTCGCTTTTCTCGTGTAGCGCTAGCACAGGGTGCCTCGTGTTCAGAAATTGCAGCTGCGGTTTGGTCGCTTTGGTCGCTCCAGCTAATATGATGTTGGTAAATAAATCAATTGAGAATTAATTTGCATACTAAATTGTGTCCAGCTGCAAGGTGAATCGCGCGTGTCGAATACTCTAATTAAGCCATCTCTCCGTTCGACTTTGGGTGCCATTTGCATTCGAATGGATCGCAAATCAGTCGCTGGCTCAGCCAGTGGCCGCTTGCGAAATCGCGACAGGCCATAAAGTTGGCAAGCGATGAGTTTATTAGCCGACAACTGACGTCCCACCAGCGCAGTTCTCGCCCCGCTGCGGTCTTCGATTGGAATTGCCTCGTAAATAACCGCTCGCTGGGGCTGGAGAACGGATCTCCCGCCCAGTCCCCCTCATCACAGCCACGGCGTGCACGCATCCATCGATGGCGATGATGACGATTATGTAGATGGAGCAATGTCGATGTCCTTGATGAGGAAGATTGTCGATTATGGCCCCCCCATCCGAACTGTTGTATGCAGCCGCAGCTCTCAGGTTGGCAGGGAACAGGGAGCAGGGCCGGGCCAGGATCCGGCAGGAACTAATGGAAGAATTTCGCGATGTCACGAGCGTGAGTTATGGTTAAGTGCACTTTTCGGGCTGCCTTGTCCCAAAACCACCCAACACCCACCAGCACCCCCGCTCTACGCCGAATCCCCTCCTCCGTTCGTTTCCCCGCCCGATGACGCTATGTTTGTGTCTAAATGCAAATTTTGTGTAATGAACATCGCGCTCATGGAGTGGCATGGGAAGGTTCATTATACCCTTTCCTCCAATTTAGGAGTTTCTTTTCTAATGCCAGGTTTGACACTGCAAGTACAAGTATTAATATTCTTACATCTACATAAATATTTAAATATTATGTATTTACATATATGTATGTACATATACTTATTTAAATATGTACATTATATGTATTTTACATATTCTCCCAGAAATGAAATGAAAAGAAGAGAAAGAGCATCCGAGCTTCGACCCTGCATGCTCTCAGGTAGCTGTTGTTTTTGTGCTGGCTAAAACTTTTGCCGCTGCCTGACTATTAGCTAATGCCGGATCCGCGGTTCGTGACGTGACGTGCCCTCGAACCCAACTCCAACCCCAACTCCAACCCCAACTCCAACTCCAACTCAAATCCTAAACCCATACCCAACCGCAGCCCAGTCCCGCCCTGTTGCTGCTGATGCGCTCGGTAAAGTTTGTGCAGAAAATTTGAATATCGTTTGGCTTATTCCGCGTTCGCCCAACCACCACCGATGGCGGATGGCAGATGAATCCAACATGAGTCTGCCCCTATCTGTGTGCTTGTGTGCATGTGTTTGTGTGTGTGCGAGCATGGGGGAAGTTTAATGGTGGTGGAAATGGAGTTGCAACCACCACCTCGACCTGAGGATAGCTCACGTTGTCGTTATTTGCACTGTGCCCGCAGCCCCGAACTCTTTCCTCACACGAAGGCACATCCACATCAACATCCACAGCCAGGCAAAGTCCTTGCTGCGCCATTTGTTCAAATTTCGGGCGATGCGGAGCTGCCTCCGTCTGTTATTAATTTGGCTGCCTAGCCCCTCCAGCCACATCCACATCCTCCCGCTCCACCTTCGATCTCTCCGGGTCCTGGCTGTCTGCGAAAACTCCGCTCGGGGCCATTTGGCGTGAATTGCGTCTCGGTCTCGGTATTTTGCTTTGTCCCTGGCCCTGGATGCGTTTCATTAATTAACTGAAATACTCTCGACGAGCTGTGCACGTTACAACAATGAATTATTTATATAAAATTTGTCTGGCATTTTTCTGAGCTTTACTCAAATCTTTTCTAACCTCTGGGACTGGCCGTGTCTGCTCTCACATACTATTTGTTGCTGCTGCTGCCAGTCGCAAATTTGTTGCCATTTCACCCATTTTCTCCACTGTCTAAGCAGGGTCTGGCCCTGAGGTGAAATGAAGTGCATTACTTGTAACATAATTGGCGAGATTCTTTTTGCAGATGGCAGATGGCACAGTCGGGTCCTTAACTTGGATTCCAATTAAAGCACTGCATGGCGAATTCCCCTTACTTTCTGAGAGAAAATTGTCTGGCACTGTACGCGTAGTGTAGAAATATTTATCTGCGTGCTGATGTCCATTTTGAATAAATGTTTCCAAGCTGAATTATGCTGCGTGCCAAGACAGTGGCGGTTTCATAACTCATTTTCCACTTTGCTTTCTTCTGCGTTTTTCCACTCACCGACCGGAGCTTAATTAAATTAAACGAATGTTTTCCCTTGCCCAAGCAGACGGGGAATCCAGTGACGTAGCTCTTCATTTTACATTTATTTGTAGAGAGCTTAGCTGCCGGGCAGACTTTAAATCTCAGCCAGAACTAATTTTATATTTTTTCCTTCCTTTTTTCGGGCATTTTTACTTACATTTTTTCAGGGGGAATTATAACATTACGTTTATGTCTATGCAAAAGGATTTCGGTTGGTTGCCCTGCCTGGCCATGAGGGATGGGCTTTGTCTAGATCTCTCAGTTTAATAGATTTTTACAGTCAGACACCAGCTGCATTTGCATGAAATTATCTTATTTCCCAACGAAAAAGGACAATCATAATTAAACAAGCATTATGTAATGGCTTGCTTTTCATGTTTTTTGTTTGGATTATGCAAAAGAGTCACTTTCTTTTGTGGAAGTACTCTGGAAATTATATACATCTGACTGCTTAATTTATGTCCGCAAATGCTGAAAGTACAAGCAATTCTGGAAACTTTCCCTTAGGCTTATGCTCCATTTGTTAATCTTAAAATTACATTTATAATTAAACGAACTGAGAAATTAAATATAGAACACATTTAATGGATCCATTGGAAAACTTTTACCAGAATTCAAATTACACGTGATCTCGTAGTTACCCTGTTATTAATTTCATTCAAATACTCTTCTCATTTCAGGTAAATACTAACATTATGCCCGTCCGATGTATTTCAATATTTTGGTTACTTAACCCGAGGATATTTGGTGTGTTACTGGAGGTAAGGTTAACAATAAGCGTGAAAACCATGAAATTTATTTAGTTCGCTTATGAAAATGGCCAACAATCAGACAGAAACGATAACATAAGAGGGCTGTGCATAGGTACATACATATGTCTGAGCTGTGGTTCCCTTACATATGTATGTACATATATGTATACTCGTACAAAACAATAAAATAAAATACACCCCATCAATATAAACGACAGCAACAGCAGCACCACACACATGAATCACGTCCTGAGACGTAGTCGCCGTCAAAGTCGCTTCAGAGCAGGTTCTCCTCTCCCGATAGGGAACAAGAGCAAAACAACCTTTGTAGATATCTCCGTAGATATGTAAGTACACACAGACATGTGCGTATTCGAGTGGGAAACACATGAAAAAGTCTGTACAAATACGAGTAATGCAGCCATTTTGGATAACAATGGAAGCCAACAAAGAACAAAACAACGGGGCCAAGAGAAGCAACAAAAAGAAAAGGAGGAAAAACAGAATGAGCAGCACAAATGTTGGAAAAGGTGGAATCGGAATTCGATTCAACCGTTCAGTGACTCCTCGGAGTCGCCTTCTGCCATCGCTCCCCGTCCCGCGCAGCTTTGCGACATTTATCAAAGTCCCCAAATGCGAACAATACCAGAAACAACAACAAAGCGGGGAAAAATAAAAGAAAACACAAAAATGTCACATTCGAATTGAATTTAAATGAGTTTTGTGCCCGACGAGCCCAGGGGCGTACGCCCAGAAACGGATAGAGGCAGAGGGACAGCGATTGGGACTGGGACCGGGACCCGATCCAAACCGAACCACAATTCGATAAAATTCCCAGAGATTATGCCGTCAGGGCAGAAGGCAAAGCTCCACGGCCATTAGTGTGAGGCCTTTCTCCCATTTGTTGTTTGTTCTCTCTCGTTCCTGAACTGTTACAGTCACAGTGGGCACAAATCAATTTAATGCCCTGTCCCCACTTAAAACAAAAGAAATGAAGCGGTTGGCTGGAAGCTACTCGTATTGTCTGCTCAACTGCACTTAACATTTCTCGGACGATAAGTGACTGGACAGGAATGGATACAAGATTAATCGCCCAACTCAATGTTTGCAATTATATATTTTGTTTTATAGACTTGGCTTATGGTGGTAGGACATAATGCAAAGCATTCGCAGCATGCAAATGTCAGGAATCAAAGTGTTTATATGGCGCAGCATAAATGCAGTTTCATCAGATATTTGTCTTTCATTTTGTGCACATCTCCCATGGTGCATCGGTGCTTTTGTGCGCTGGAGCTGCGCGGTTACCATCATTAGCATTTACACTTTGCCGCCAATCGATCGACGCGATCAAGTTGCTCCGACTGGAATTGGGATTGGTATTGGCATTGGAATATCTGTTGACGGCTTGGGCCTGGGACTGGCTGCCGGCCGTACGATCGTTTTAATTTAGTCCAATCAAAGCCAATAGAATTAATTACGGAACTAAGACAAGAATGTGGACTTCGCAATTAGTTTTCTTTTCAGGGCCATAAACAACGTGGCACATTCAGGCAGACGCGTATGCGGGGATTGAGGCAAAAATCTGGCAAGTAGGTCACGGACATGAGGCCGGACGGACACGAGCGAGCGAGGAATGGGGACCGAGGGCGCTCCGCTCCGTTCCGATGAGTTCCAAGAGTGACACATCGCCAGGCACATTACAGCAGAGATATAAATAAACACGCACACTCGTGCTCGTGCTCTCGGAGGCTGTCCCTGCCGCCTCTGTTCTCTCTCCTTCTCTCTCTTGGCGCTGTGTGGGTGAGGCTGAGGCTGAGGGTGTGGTGTGGGCAACTCATTTGGGGAGCCCGCATGCCGAACTGTGTGTGTATCTTAATGCCTCGTGCGGATGTGACTTCGCTTATGGAATCCATACACAAATGGCCACATTCAACTTCCTTATAATGGGAAAGCTCCTCTGCCCCGGGGCAGCCGGGACAACGGGTGGTCCGATGATGCTGTTTGCGATTTCCAAGTGGGACAGCAGATACAGATTACACAGCTCCGCTGGGACCTATACAAACATACGGTAGATAACTTGTGAACACACTCATGCTACATACAATGTATACAGATACATATATGTACATAGATACATACATAGTATACACATATGTAAATATGTATGGGCATGTACACACTCGTGTTGCATATGCAATATTCATCACAGCCATTAATTAGCCTGTTGTCTTCTTCATAAACATTCGTAAATACATTTGACATTCTATTCATAGTGCAAGTCTCGTTCTGTTTCAACAAAATCCAAATTTATGGCTTCACATGTTAGCGTTCCCCAGAGCAAAACACTCAGCGTCACTTGCCTTGTTTGTTTTCTTTGTAGCATAAATTATACTATGGTCAACACTTTCGATCTATTTAGTTCAAAAGCTGACACCGCACACATGAGATTGAGGCTCGTGAACCCATTCATTGCATTGGTGGCAGCAGCTTCAAAGTGGAGGCAGCCACTCCCACACTTTCCTCAATGTGTTAATGGTGGCCCCATTGTACTCTCCCATTCTCTCGGTAGTGTCCGCGACAAGTGGGTAAACAGAAAAGTGCGGTGGCAACACCTAAACTGAGCTAATGGGGGCATTTATTGCCAAATTGCTGTAATAAACAATTTGTTGAGCATTTAACGAATTTTACTACCGCCAACAAGAGCAGCCAGCGCAGCGGAGAGACGGTGGGGCGGGGCAGGGCAGGGCAGGAGCGGGCCAAATGCGAGAGTGAGCCCATAAAAATGTTTATGATGGATTATGCTCCCCCACTCTCCCACTACCAATGGCGGCTGCCCTCCGGCTCGACTCTCATCATTCACTTAACGTTTTACGACACTTTCCATGTGGGACGCGTTGAGGCAGGTTGCGGGCGCGCGCGGCTCTTGACTCTCGGCTCTCCGGAGACGTGGTCAATGAAGCAGCCTCATTCAATGTCAAGGTGAAAAGTGTATCACATGAAACGGCCATAAAGGTGACGCAGATTGATTTAGACAGCGAGGAGAGCACGGCTGCGGCTGTGGCTGTGGCTGTGGGGCCGCGAACGCACTGACAATACTAACAATTCTGGTGAGACTGTGGGAGCAGTCAGGAGATATTAAAATTTTACGGTCAGCAGCAGACGGCAGCCAGACAGACACCTAGACACACTTTCGCACACACAGCACACCGCTCGCCTCACACACACTCGTGCGACAGTAAAATAAAGCATTATTATGGCAACCATTAAACGAAGGCAGACGACGGCTCCACTCCAAGTCAAGTGCCGCTCAAGATGTCGGCGGAAGCTGAGCGGTGGCCTTGGATCTGGGACAGGGTCTGGGTCCGCGTTAGGTCGGGTGCGGGTGTGGGGGCTTGTCATCCATCTCCCATAAAAGCGCGCGACTAACACGCGAGTCAAGTACTGAGACCAGACCCCCACCTCCCATCTCCCATCACCATGTAGCCCGGAAAAGAGCCACGACTTGCGGCTGCGTTTTTATGAATGAAAATGCCTCTTTTCTCGTCTTCCTTTTTGTTACTTTTTAAGCGGCCTTTTATTGGCTTAATGTCGCATTATGCACCACAGCAGCAGTGCTGGAACCACTCGAAAGGCGACTTCAAACTCTGTTTGTCTCGACAACTTTTTAAACCGTTAACAAAAGTCAAGTGCTTAAAATTACAGCCAAATGCCAGCTTCAAGTGTGAGCTTGTGCAGGGTGCAGAAATCAATATTAATCTCTGAATTTCAGGCTGATTGGATTCCTATAAAATGTATCTATGTACATATTTCGCTTACTTCTCTTTCCCTCAGTTTGTTGTGCTCCAACAATTGAATATTCCACTTACGATTTCGTGGTGTGGAGACATTTCACACCTTTAAATACTTCCAAGCTGTATCATTCCGTATTCCGCAGTGAGTGCTGCCGGCGACCAATGACATGGCAGACAATCATCAGCCGGCTGTGGAGCTCAAGCCCATCACATCATTGCTGCCATGTTTGGGCCCCTTTGTCTGCTGGCACCGCGCACCGCTGGCAACTAATCAAATGCCAAAACACGTTTTCAGCAACCGCTTATCATGGGCAGGCCCAGACGAAGACGGGGGCTAAATTAATTTACATATTACCAACCACTGACAAACTGTCAACGGCTGTGGACTGGCTACGCTGGGCCTGGCGATGGCGATGGCGATGTCAACCTGCGAGTCGGATATCAGGGGCATTTGTATAAATATGATTGATTTATTTGACAATTTTCGACAGCATTATGCGAACGTGTCACGCATATCTGAAATCCAGTTTTGTTCTCCATACGGAATAGCTCTTTGTTTGGGGCAGTGGCCAGCTGCCAGCAGCCAAGAAGTCTTGAATGGAATCCGAGATTTCTTATCTACAAAATCCTTTACATTCAGAGCTCAGCTCCACAACTTTCGAGGCTCATCTGCAGTTGTCCAAATTTGCATTCCCAGCTCCGCTCTACGCTCGCACGTTTCAAAAGGCCATTAAAGATTGCATTCAGCCAAGTTTTGACTGCAGTATAATTCTCGTAAACGCGAATCCAGAGCCGAGCAAAAATAGACAAAGAACGCGACCAGCCAGCGACTGCGCATGTTCGTGTATGGCGACGCCGACGTCGACGCCACGATGAAGCTGCAGATAAAATTCACCAATACCCACACACATTCCCAGGGGCGGCCATTATTATGGCCGCCTTATTATCACTTCGTGTGCGAGTGAGATGGGGAACAGCTGCTCATTGGCTGACGAAATGATCCCTTTCTAAAGCACACAGCAGCGACCTCTGGTGGGGGATCTGGCAAGCGGCAGCTGCGCAAGAGCTCCGGCAGAGGGCATTTTTGGGAATTATTATGCGTTCACTAAATATTCTAGTGTCATGTCGGGGAGTTCCGTATCCCAAAAGTAAAATAATCTATATTCCTGATCTGCTGCAAATTCCGGATCGCTTAAGACTCAAAACAAAGACTTATTTTTTAATCAACAAAGAAAAGAAAACCAAGCGTAAGAACTGTCATAGCTTGAGTCCACTGCGTCGTCAGGTGTCGCCACTGTGAAATGTAGACTAGATGTAAATTTGATGTAGCAAAAATATGAAATGAAAAAAACAAGGAACAAACGAAATCGTTGCTTTGCAGACAACATTTTGCTCAATTTCGAAAAAGCAAGCCGAAAGTAAAGCTTGTTGTTCTTATGTAAAGGGGAACGGAGCTTATTCTGCACATGTAACGAGCCGCAGGGCAGGCCTTGGCCATGTACATGGACGGGGGATACATGGCTGGGCCTCGGCAGGCAACATCAACATCCCTCGATGGCATGCCGGCGAGATAAAAATCAATATAAATATATAAAGGGCGAGCAGGCGCTCTTCTATATCTATATGTGTTTATGTATGTACCTTGCGGGGAATACATACAATATTTGCGCACACTTAATGAGAAAATTTATGCGTTTTGCAAAGGATTATGGCGCAGAAAATTTCATTAATTTCATTTAATATTCGCAATAAAACGGGAAACGAGCGGACGCCCAGCCAATTTGCATAGGAACTGCCTTGAGAAGACAGCAAACTTTAAATCAATTGAAGCCATTTCTTACTTTTACAGCACTCAAGCTGCCACGCCCTGTTCCCGATACATACATATGTACATATGTATGTATGTAAGTATGTACAAACCCTGGCAAAGACTTCACACAGTGTGTATTTATATTTTATACATTTTAATCGATCCATCGAACGGCATATTAATTTCAAATTTCGATATAAACTTCACACTTTACGATGATTCAATGGGGCGGACGAGGGGGGCCTTGGGTTCCGCCAAGTGCCGCTTAATGACCCCGCCCCGACTTATCGCGAACCTGTTCGCAGAGCACTCTGCTAAAGGACAACTTTGCATTCGCCATTCGTCGTTATCTTCGAACATTCACATATGTATTGTACTTACGTACATAAAAGCTGCTTGACTCAGATCGTATATTGAATATTTATACTTATAATTTCATGCTGAAGCTGTGCAAATTGGCCAATTCAATTCCATACACCCTCACGAAGCTGCCTCTGTCAAAATCTGAAAAATGCTCAATTAGCGGCTATAACTTGTACTTTAACCAGTAAAATGGTGTCGCTAAAATTATCAATTTATTTTTTTATTTTTGGGTAATGGCATTGGAAATGCGAAATAAACTCGCGGAACCTGCGTCATATTTATTTCGAGTGCAACGAAGCCCATATTAAAACCACCAATATCAATTTGTAAATAATCATTATAAAGTCTTTACAAAATATTTTGGGCTGCAAAATATTGACTTAAGTAGCTATGTGTATAGATTGTTGTACACATCATTATGTGGAAAATATTCTAGTTTTTGGTGTTCTTTTTATTAAAACAATCTTGGAGGAAAAACTTCCAGTTTAGAATGAACAAAATCTATGTTTTATCAACACAATTCTTGATGAACCTAAGCTTAAGTGAATACTCAAACTTTAATCCGATTCCAAAGAGAATTCTGTACATAGTCACTCTCTGGTCATGGACAGAATTTGGGAATTGTCTACTTAAAGCCCAATAACCAGACTGATGACAAAGGAAAACTTTTGAGTTGTTTAGAGTTTTGAGTTTAACGACTTTTCTATTGGCCAAAGGGATTCTGTTGGAGCTTCTGAGCAATGTTTTATTTGTGTCAGTCAACAAATCTGACAAACTCGAGTAGAAAGAAAACATCGTAAATGTTTTTCCCACAGATTAAAATGTAATAAAACATGGATACTTATTTCGCTTCCTTGCGGAAACTATTTGAATATGAAATGAATCTTTGGGAGACCCGAATATGTATTTATTTGTATCTGAAGAGATTCGATTTGCCGTCGCCATTTACAAACTTGCTATATGAGATTTATGAGGGAGGAGAGCAGCGCAGAGCCAGAGGCAGATAACGAAAAGATTTCCAAGTAATTGAATGCGTTCAGAATTTTAATTGTCTGGGGCCACTTTTGCATCTCAAGAATGGAAACAGACATTTTGTCTGCTGCGGGGCCTCAATTAAAACATTTTAAAAATCTCGAGGCATATTTTCATGGCCTGTCGAAGAAACGCATTAAAATGGGCGACGCAATGCGATGCGAGGCAATGCGATGGGTTGCGTTGGGTTGGGGCCTCCTCCGGCCTCCGGCTCGGCCTCGCACTTGACTCTCGTTATAAGTACATCTGAGAGTCAAAGTCGAACCGATCCGATCTGATGTGGGACTCGCTGCCCCCACTCTTTGGCACTCTTTCCCCTGGACACCCATTGCAGAGATGTGGCCGCCATTGAAATTCAAGACGCAAACTTGCTGCATTTATCGGGCTCGACTCATGCTCCAGCTCCAACTCCTCCTCCTGCTTCCCGAACTCCTTACAAGAACACTCGACTCGTTGATATTCCCGGCATCGGAATAGGCATAAACATGCCACTCGCATAGCACCATTTTTCATTTCATTTCGTTTCAAAATCGCTGTGTGTCCGTCCTTTCCCTACCCAAGGCAACCACTTCAGCATGAGCGATGTCTCTGATCTAATTGCAATATGGATGCCAAAACAGGCCGACTCCCTTGACACTTGAGACTCAAGTGGTATGCTCATCCCCATCCCCATTCCCAGACACAGATACCACATAGACATAGACTTAGACATGGCCACAAATTCGATGGAAAACTTGTTTTTCAATATTTTCAAATACATTTATTTGTGGCACATTGTTGTTGTTGCTGGTCAGGTCTCTTTTCTGGTGTCTCAGTCTCCCATTTTCATATTTCCAGGCCGTATTTTACTGAATTCCAGGCTGACACTGACAGCTACACCCAACGACCGACGCCCCTGCCCCTGGCCACAACTCGTGTCTTATCTTGAACAAAAATGTAAAATAAATAAATAATTTACTTTGTTTGGGGTTTTGTCTTTTGCTTTTGTTATATTCCCCATTTGGAATCTGGTAAATGTTTATACCATCCGAAAACCCAACTCCCCATCCATTGCCATCACCGTCTCAATCGTCTCAATCGTATCTGCGGCACAATTTTTACGATCCTGAATTTAACACATGTGCCGTTAGCGCTAACATATCTGCGCCGTGCCCCTGCCCCCATCTCTGGGGAGTTGCATTGGGAAATTTATGAAGCGGTTAAGTTTTTTCGTCTCTCGTCCAGTGCATTGAATTTTAATATTTCTCTTGGCACTTCGGGCATTGGGCATGGGAAGTCGCATCGAATGCATTTCGGTTATCGCTCAGCCACTCCGAACAGTCGGTAAATCAATCAAGGAACTTGCCCCCTTCCCAGACCCAATGCCAGCGAGGAAAATGGAGGATACCCGATCTCTTGGGCTCGACATTTCAAAGATATTTTGTATGTCAAGCAGGTTATGCTCGTTTAAGGGAAAAGGTAGACTGAAAACGATCAAAGCACAAGTTGCGAGTGTCAAAATAAACTTAAAATGTAAATGCGTTTAGAGTGAATAATTATTAATTTTTGGTAAATCTTTACAAGCAAATTCTTCAGTGGAGAACGAATGGAAGTATTTCCCATTTAATCCTTTCACAACCTTAATGGCTGCTGCACTTCGGCGTAGTTGTTATTTCCGTATGAATGGCCAAGGGTAAACTCCAACGTAGTTTTGTGTTGGATGATGTTTCGTTAGAGTTTGGGTTTTTTTATCCAGCTGCCATTCCATCTCAGTGTTTACCCCGGGAGCAAGGACACGCCCTAGAACGTAAAAGGGCGAGCACTTTCAATTGAAGGCATTTGAAAGCAAATGGCATCCTGCGATTAAGTGGAATGAAAGTAAAGCGCATTTCATAAATAGCTAAGGAGCAAGATGGGCGTCATCGCAGGGGCTGTGGCGGCATCCTTTTGTTGCGGTTTATCCGATGGTGGAAGAAGGAACGAAAGGGCAAGAAGGCGCCGCGCGATTTCCATGGGAGCAACAGCAAATGTTGTCATTACAAGGATTAAGCGAAACATTTACATGCCAAAAGAAAGCCACCCCAGACGCGACCATATCCCTCCGCCCTTGTGGTGCCACCAGGTGAGTGGGGTGGCGGTTCCATGCCACATTCAACATGGCAGCGCTGGTGGAAGGGTGGCTGCCGAATGGCATCCGCTTGCTTTTGGCTGCCAACTTTCACTTTTGCGTTGCACGAATTTTGATTTACGGCTTCCTCTTACCTCTTCCTTCACCGTTCTGCGCCAGGGAATTGCAACAATTGTCAGTCTCAGCCACAGTCCCTGCAACCCTTTGTGCGGACGCGTCGCCTGCAACCTGACGACGGCGACGCAGACTGAAACGGAGTCGGAGACAGTTCCATTGAAATGGCAAATAAACCGCGCAGAAGGGATCGAGACTGGGAGACGCAGACAATGGGCCTCAGCTGCCTGTTTGGCAGCATTTTTAAATCCATTTATGCGGCATATCATAAAAAATAATTCAAGAATATGCGCCTTTTCTCCCTTTTTTTTTGCGCTTGGTGCAGCACCGGCAGCACCGTGCAAATGTTGTATGTTTTGCTACAACAAATTTTACGCATCGCAATCTGCTGAAAGAGTCGCGGGGGGTCAGCAAGCCACAGGTCGCAACCCGTTCGCGTCACCTGATGCACACGGCAGGTAAATCCTTCACGGAAAACTCTCTCTCTCTTCCCCTCCCTTGATCCGTAGGTAGCGATGGCCGTTGAGCAAATTGGCGTCCTGCAGGGACTGGGTGGCAAACTTAATTCGATTGAGAATCCATTCCGCGTAATTAAAAGTACGGGGAGAGCGACAGCAACAGCGACCCTGTCGGATGAATGGGCTTCCAATTTGGCTCAAATGAACCCACCCACGGGCAATTACTGGGCCGGGCGGCTGGCCGACCCTTCCTCCTCTGCAATTACATTAGGCCCATCCTGCTGGCTCCCGCTTGCATGATGATTGCCATTATTATCAAGGGTTTCGGCTCGAGTTTGTGGCCCAATCAACGGCACATCCATCTGCATATGGGCATCCTCCCAGCCAGTGGCGGTAAATTGATCAATTGGGTAAAATTAAGGAGGCACTTTGGTGCTCTGTCGTTGCCTCTCCCCCATCCACACTCTAACCCTCTGCCACCTTCACGTTTTTGGGGAGTTTCATGTCAACGTGCCGTGGCGCTCATCAATAAGTAAGCCAAAGACTGGCACATGGACATGACTTTAGTTAACTAGAGTCAAGTCGAGTCAATTTGAGTGCCCTGCGACATAAGTTGGATGATTAAATGTAATAAATCCTCCTCGCACCGGAGGAAAGCGATGAACTCTCGATTAAACTTTCTCAGTTATTTCAGATACTCGTTTCCGACTTTTGCTGGATATTCTAGAGATTAATTATAAGCAGGAATCAATATAAATCCATCCGAGAGATGTGTAAACATAATTAACATTTACTATTATTATCGAACATATTTAAATATTTTGCAAATCAAATTCTACGGTCGCTCAATCCACCACGATAATGGATAGCAGTAAAACTATAAAAACTTTTCCATCAAATTGGATTCTTAAAGCTGATTTCGTCACTGATTTCTCGCCCTGGCCCCAGCTGATTACTGTGTGAAATGGATTCCCTGAGATAGTGCACCCAAGTGCTGCTCCTCGTGCTCCTCCTTCCTCGTCAGACGAATAGTTTCGTCGTTTTGCTATCGTTCGACATCATTGCTGTTCTGCCATCATCGTAAATTACACGAAAAGTATCTATCTTTAGTTGGAAATGTTGCAATTTTATTAAAATTCCAAAAACCCACCCGCCGGCAAGCACTCTCCGCCCCACCCTCCCCCAGCACCCATGAATATATGTATGTAGTTCCACTTAGACTCCGAGTCAGACTCGACTCCAACTTGGACAAGGACGAAGGACAACCAGGCAACCACACCCTCCACCCAGAGCCAAAGCCAACGCCAGTGCCAGTGCCATCGCCATATTGCAGAAATTGTGTGGGCCACCATAGTTACCCCAGTGCCAGCCCGGGCTGTCGTTGCTTTTATATAAACATGAGGCAAGATTAGATACAAATTACACGCCAGCTTCCCAAGGTGGGCAACGCCCCCGTCCAGGTCCTCATCCTCGTCCTCGTCCTCGCTCCGTGCCTGGCAATTTGCTCACCTTGCTGCTGCTGCTGCTGCTCCTTCTGCTGTCGTATCCATAAGTTACAAACGCAAAGTATCTTTGGACCGACAGGAGCAGCAGCAACAACAACTTCAATAACAGGAAAAACTTTTCCCGTGCTCGTTGGCAGCGGGGCAGGAGGCAGAGGCAACGGCAGAGGCAACAGCAAATGGCGCTGGGCATCCCTATTTGCCGCTCCCGAGCATTCAGTGAATTTTATTATTTATTTATTTCATATATTCAGCAACGGGCGCGATTATAAAATGTAAAAAGAAGGAACAAATATGGAAAACTATGCTGTGGTCTCAGGAGAGGCATTGACTCCGCTGCTCCCCATCTCGACAGCTCCCTAGAAGTAATTTTTGTCTGCCAAATTCAAACTTTACTTATTTGCGCAGCAAAAGAAAGTTTGTCCTTCTTTCCGTTCGTGATTTGCCGGTGATGGGGAGGGAAAATAAAAGCAATGTCAGCCGGAAAGTTCTGCAAAGGGTCCATGGTCCACGGTCCAGGGTCCTCCTGAGTGCGGGGGCGGATGTCGTTGCGGTTGTGTGTTTGCTCGGATGACAAGGGCAGGCTGAGCCTCATTCAGTGGCACGTTTGCAAAATGGCCCGATGCGTGTCTGGAATACATTTTCGTGCTTGCCAAAAAAATGGAGAAACGCCCAAACCCAGGCACAACTTTTGGCATGCTCCCCCACACATGCCCCTCCTGCCACTCCCACAAGTCCCAGTCCCTGCTTCAGTCCCCCTTGGTGCATTTGTACATATTGTTGGTTGTATTTCAACGTCAATTTATGGGAAATTGTTTGCCAAGCAACACGAAAAGCGGCATTTTGTGTTTTCTAAAATTTAATGTGGCTCTTCCCGTACTCCGCCGCTGGATGGGCCGGTGGAAGGAAGGCGGGTGGTAGGGCAGGGGAGTGCGTGTGCTTATGCCACAGAATTTCAAATTGGCAAACAGGAGCACTCACACTCACACACTCGCACACAAACTGATGTGGAGTAAATTCCCATGGGTCGTGCCGCGCAGGTTTTCGGGCGGAGTAACGCAGGCGCAGGGCTGGCCATGGAGGAACTACACTCCAAGGCGCTACCGAACCGGACTCCAGCCTGGCGAGCTGCCTGCCCTTTTAAAGGGCTTAATGTTAATTGCGGCTTTTGTTTGGTTTTCCATTCGATTAAGTTAACGGCGACAAGCGGCGCTCCGGAGCTCCCTGCTCTTTCCCCCATTTAATTTTTGGCAAATCGATTTCATTTTAATCGGAAATGCTCCACTACAGACATTCGAATGTTTATGTTTAAGGCTTTGCACCTGCCTGATAATTTATTAATTTAATGAAAGCCCATTAACCACGAGCCACCATAAGGGTATATATTTTATAATTAGCTAAATGCATAATCATTTAAATATCACTCTTTAATTTGCTTCTCACTGCCTTTATTCACGTTGCTATGGCGACTGTTTTGACACTATTTATGACACAATTTATTAGACCTGAAACAACTTGGGAAGTATCTCCAAAAAGAAGAACCCAAGGGCCTTTGTTCGCCATCTTTCCAGCCGATCGTTGAAGTCTTCAATTCGGTTTCAAAGACAAAAAATTCTGACCAGGAAATATGGCAGCAACAACATGAAAAACCTTTCATAATTACTGAAAATGACTTGCTTGCAACATAAACTCAGTTTCCGTGCTGCCATCTACAATGTTTTATCTTGCGCAAGAACTCAATCACTCAGTAAAATCCTACAATCAATATCCCTTATTGATTCTGTTCTTGCCAATTCCTAAATAAAATGGACAACAAAACGATGCATTAAAATATGTAATCCCCTTTTGGTGCCTTTGCCTTGTATTTTCCTTGACTTCCCAGATCAGAACAGATCATTTATTGAATTTATTTATTGTTGTAAAAAATAATGAAATAAATTGGAATGGGCTTGGACTGTTAGGAGCATCGACCAGATCGAGCATCTCCATCTCGATGTAGCAAACAGTAATGCAGGAACATCCGCAGCAAACTGTCAACTTAAGCGTCGTAAAAAGTCGATTGTATCGACAATAATTCTCCGCATTAAACACACAAAGTTAATGCGCCAGAAGTTGCCGAGCGACTCCATTCGGCAGCAAGGTGGAACCAGAGCTAGAGACAGAGACAGCCTCAGCCTCAGCAAGACAGAGTCGGAGAGAGCGAGGAGCGAAAGGAAGATCAGGAGTGGAGAAAGCGGGGAGTCGGGAAAGAGAGCGAGCCCGGAGCGCCTTAATGGAAGACTCAAATGCTCGTAAAGTCAGCGGGCTGGGGCCTGGGGACTGGAACTCCTGGGGCAGAGCATCTCGGAGTGGGGTGAGACTCTTCTGGTGGTTGTCGAGTGCACCGCTGGGCACTTAACTGGAGGAATTTGTTTGTTTTCTCTGGCCACTAGGCAGTGCGCCCCTCCCCGAGCAACTCACTCACTCTGCCTGGCTCTGTGGATCCCTCCCCAGGGCTGGCATGTGCATCTGGCACACTTACCGCGCAATTAATGGCGCAATTAAATGTTTACTTTAGCCGCTTTCGAACCGCACATTCATATGTATACGTAAATGGCAGTCGTTCGCCATCACAGGGGTATCCAGAAAGGGATGGGGGATAACCATTCAGCGGAGAGGCGTGGCTTATCACTGCTCTCTTATCAAATGCTGGACACAGGTGAAACTAAGAGCGTCTGGTTGATTCTGCATTGATTCGATGTGATGTTTGGCCATTTCTTTTGTCTTCTTGGCCATGTCTTTCGCATTGTTTCACACTTTTCAGAAACAATAGCGAACAGAAATCGCAGAATTAGCATTCAAATCTCTTGGCAAATGAGTATTCATAATGAGAGCCAGAAATAGTTTTAAAATATTGATTTTGGACTAATACAAAACTCAACTGACACTCTGTCAGATGGTGGACTCCTGGTAACCCCTGAAGGCTGTCCACGGATAGATTGAAACTGTTGGTATATCAATCTATAGAAAACCTTTCCCTCCTTTCCAGTATTCCAGCATTCAATAATATGTTCAAGAGTTTTGGCTTTGGCCATCGCTCTGCTCTAATTTTAGGTCCCTCTGCTGTGGGGGTCGTAAAACAATTTGTTGCAAAATTCAGCAAACAGCCAGAAAAGTGCCCCATAAAAACTATAATCCTTCCGCTGCGTATTCGTGAAGGAAAGCAAAATGAAAATGAAGAGCAGCAAGGAAACTCTGACACATGTTTTCCTCCCTGCCCTGCGAAACTCTCGCTTTCGTTTTTAGAGATCATAAAGCAGTTTTAATGGATGCTCGTGATGTATGTATGTGTGTGTGGTGTGTGGTGTGTGGACGCAGCACCGCAAATAGAGTGAAAATCTAAAAATTCCAAATCGCTTGGGATGGTCGGATTCCGCTCCGTTCCGTTTGGTTCCGTTCTGCTACGTCAAAGAGTTGCAATTACAAAATATTTAATTGCCGGCAGAAAATGTTCAAGGAAAAACGAAAGTGGCTCGTCCTCGGAAAACGCCGCGGGCGAGGCCTGTTGAGGAAAAGAGTTGACTTAATGGCACTTAAGCAGCCATAAAATGTTGAATTATGATTTCGAGGTCGCAAAAAAAGGCCCAACCGCGGTACTCCCTGGTTTTGTTGCAACAAACACCGTGACGTGTGCCTTTGTTTATTCTTAGATTGAAACACACATATGCCGGCATATGTGACGGGTATACGGGCCCCAAGAATGCGAATGGCAGCCAATGACACATCCTACCCACACACACAGCCGGACTCAGGACAGGACCAGAGTCGAGTCCGTATCGTGTCTGAGAGAATTTCGGAATGACGCCTGTCACTTGGCTTCAATTTATTGCCCTCTCCG
Organism: Drosophila subobscura; assembly: GCF_008121235.1. Classification (NCBI taxonomy): domain Eukaryota; kingdom Metazoa; phylum Arthropoda; class Insecta; order Diptera; family Drosophilidae; genus Drosophila; species Drosophila subobscura. Next base: position 20,201,125 of record NC_048533.1, on the reverse strand, counting down.
ATGTCTTATGGCCGCTGTCCCCCAATGTGCATTTACATATTCAAAATGCCACGCTGTGGTCAGTGGCAATCGCTGTCCCAGACCCTGTCGCAGACCCAATCCCATCCCAAGTCTCAGTGCCTGCCGTTGTCTGCCATGCCAAGTGCACGTTTTGGATTGTTTATACAATATATTTCTGTTGTTTTTTTAAAAGTAAATATCATGAGTGAGTGCCACGACAGACAGAACAAAGAATGCATAAATTACGGAGTCTCCCGCCCCCAGGCATCAGACTTGTCTGTCATGATTCTGACTGGCACTCGCCTAAAAATCTTGTCCCTCGCGTTATTGAAATTGATGCCAATGCCAATGCCTCCTTCTCCCTACCAATTGCACTGGCCCGAGCGGTCTGTCCCCTGTCCCTCGTGATAGTCTCGCAGAGTTCATTGCGCCTTATCAGTGTCCGAAGTCGAGACGCACAAATCAGGCAGAGAACAACTGCAAATGCACGAGAGAGTACGAGTAATAATTGACAATTCAGAGAAGTTTACTGCCTTGCTAAGATTTTTAATGCCACTCGCTCTCTTTTCGTTTCCTTGCAGCTCTTCGACGTGGGACGCAGACGGGACTCTGGACTCTCTCGTAAGTGATAGCAATTGATCCATCAGTCGATAAGTAATCATTTTATTATCTGCACTCATAGTCCCACATTCGCGTGCATCCGCTCGACTGGGAACCAGTCAAACTTTTATGGTTCCTCCTCTAGATTTGAGTAGCGTCATAAAGACCCAAACCAATGTCCCTTAAATATTATCGGAATGATCAGCATTATATTTCTGCAATGGATTGCCCGATCACGAAACGAAATAGTAGGAAGGGAACTACCACAGAACGTGTATGCTTCTAAATATCAGCCGTAGATGTAGATGTAGCAGGCTTTTTTTTAATTTATTAATTGTTAATATGCATTCTTGTTTCCCCAACAAACTGACTAAGTGACGGATCAACGGACAGCTTAAAAAATGCACAATTTAATTAATTATAACAAGTAGTGTTATAACAAGTGGATAGTTAATAATTTCAGCACAAGAGTTTCTCAGTTCCTTGATTGTTTCGTTCTTCACCAGCCTGAAATGTTTTGCAATATTGGGAGAGAATATTCTCTTTTGCCTCGTTAGCGATTTCAAGTCATACACAAGTCGTAAATCAGTTTTTGACATGTTTTGACTCTCCCATAAATTCCACCAGCGATATTTATAGATAATATAGTGGGTCCACGAAAAAGCCAGCCCCAGACTAACCCCCTATCCAATCAGCAACCCACTTTGCTGCTACTCAGCGTTTACGTGCGACCGATTCGACTTCAGCTCCAGCTCCAGCTCCAGCGAATCAAGATTTTATAGGCGCAGTCGTAAATCGGCAATTTTATTGTTAATCGATGGCCATTTAGGCCAATAAGCCTCTCGTTGCATATTAATATATACAAAGGAATCGTATATCGATACTCTGATAATGTATTGAAAGGTGAGTCTGACAATACTCGAGTTCGAGTAGAATGATGAAGGGGCGGCAGACGACATGAAGCTGATTTATTTGTTTTTAAAGACGTGTTTAGCACACAGTTCCCCAATAGCGAAATCGTAAAATTAACAAGAGATTAACCTGCCTTGATTGTGGAAACATCGGAAGGAAGGCATTAGTTCCTCCATCCCCACTTTTCTCTGCAAGCTATGAGTCAAGAAATTACAGCAAAGGTTAAAGCCTTGACACAATGGAATGAGACTATGGATGAACAGACAGGGAAGATGGGATAGACTCTAGACTCTATAGTAGCAAAAGGCCGGCGGAATCAACAATGGATACAGATACGCACGGAGAAGTAGAAGCAGAAGTAGAAGTAGAAGGAGAGAATGCCGGTCCGGCAAACGCCCAGAGAGATGAGCGGAGCAGCCGCACTGCGGGCGAGCAAAAACCACCCCGAAAAACGAACAGAGAAGAGCAGAGCAGAGAGCAGGGCAGGGCAGGGCAGCATACACGAAGAACAGGAACCACAGCACAGCAATGACAGCATTTCCAAAATCAAATATGGCCGAATTAAATGCTCTCCGTCTCCGTTTTGCGCTCTCCTTCGGTGCGGCCATCATGGCTGGGCATGCTCATAAATTCATTTACTTGTTGTTGTCGAGCGAGTTTCGTTTTGGTTTCGTTATCTCTGCGGTTGTCTGTCGTTCCCCTGCCCCTGCCCCACCTCTCCCGCTGCCTTTGCCTTTGCCATGACGGGCATCTGAATATGAGACTGAAATACTTTGTATGCTCCACGTTCGCCTTCCAGCGCTGCCTTCCCGTTGCCAACCAGCTGAGGTTCAATGGCTTGAACGACCAAGACGAGGAGTGGAGAGGAGAGAATACATTGCAGATACATATTTACAGACAAGTAGACAGACATATTTTTGTGTGTATTTGATTGTGATTATTCGATCTAATTCTGGGCAATCATTTACCATTACTTTGTTGTTCATTCCGCTGGAAATTATCTATAAATAAATAGCGAATATTCGCCAGTTATTCAACTCTCTTTCTTATAAGAACTTCATTGCTTCCCGCCCTTCTTCGCTGTTCGAATATGATTGCGCGCGCCAAATAATCGAAAAGCAGGCTGCCGCTTTTGAGCAATAGGTGGCGCTCTCCAGCTTAAGCTATCGGCCGTCATCGTTGTCGCAGTAGAATTTGGTAAATGTCACAAGATAAGTAAGTGATTTATTTAAACAATTATGTATGACATAGAACGACGGCTAAGGAAGAGGAATAAGCACAGATTATCCTTAAAGCAGCATTTAAATAGTGTAATTTTGGATGTTGAAAGAAGTACAGAAAAGGAGACAGACGGGGAGAAACGAATATTTATACAAAACTAGACAAACATGTTTTCTTTTGTTATAAATATGCATATACATACATATATTTGCATTTCTGTTTATGTCATGATTCTTTACGAGCATCCAGATGAACTCGAAATTCCTTTGACAATTTGTTGCATTTAAGCCAAAATAATTTATTTTGTTGAGATATGCGGCTATAATGCGGCCATCAACAGATGTTTAATGGTACAAATACGCACATAGAATTTAATTTACAGGCATTCCATTTTTGTTGTCATTAAAGTCACGTAAATTTATTAAATTATTGTCGCTAATCGCCTTTTAATTACTTTAATTAGTTCATAATTTCATTGCATAAATAAACTGAACGACATGTTTGCAAAAAAATGTGAGACAAACACAAATTTATTATTTTAAGAGTTAGTTTCAAAACTAAACCCCTCATAAATCATCGGTTTCGTCCCAAACAGTTGACTCCTCGTTGAACAACATTGTTGCATAATTGCTGAGGCAAGTTCAAGTCAGCTGTTCACCCATCTGGTCCTCGACAGCAACAGGTTGAGTGATGGAAAGCTTTCCAAGACCGACCTCCCTCTAGCCATTCAGTGCAATGCAAAAAGAAGTCCCAAAACCACCCGATTCAAATGATTAAAAACACGCTTATAAGGATTTGTTTTTCAAGTGTTATTTAATAGTTTCAATAAAGTCAAATAAATGGTGAAAAGTGTAAAGGAAAAGTGTTACAAAGTGCAAGAATAATTCACAGTGCTTAAATATTTAATAAAACTAATTTTGTCACGTCCCGCGTTGCTGGTGTTTCCTCGTGTTACGTATACTGAAGGTATACCGGATAGGATACACTCAGGATACATTCAGTATACGTATACGAAGTCGCACAGATTCATCCTACATAAATGCTGAAACAAGAGTTACGAATGCAGGCGAGAAGAATCTGCAGATGTGGTTCCAGTTCCCAGCTATCAGCTGCCAGCTCACAGTTCCAAGTTATCAGTTCTAGACTCGAGCGAACGAGAGCGATTTCCGCGTGTTGACCCGACGATTGCAAGGCAGCGACTGACTAGACGGCAGGACCCACAAGCCGGCATGTCCTCGTAATTGTCGTTTCCTTTCCAGCCTTCGTAACGCCTCGGGGCTCGTGTGCTCTCGTGTGCTCGTTTTACAAGCGTTTTTGCTCAGCCCACGGCCAGGGGACTTCCGGTCGTCCTCTGCTCCTTTGCCTGTCACTGCACCCGGTGGTTGGTGTGTTGTGTCCCTTCAGAGTGTTCAGTTGTTCCTGTGGCAAGGGGAAGGCAGCGAGCATGGGGAGGAGAATCGAAAATGATTGCCACAACCTCAGACGTTTAGCCAACACTTGTCACATAAGACGTGCTCTTAGTCCATCGTTGTCCACCTTCACTCTTGGCAGTTGGTGTCTGCTCTGTGTGCTGGAAATAAAGAGGGAGAGAGATTGTGGGGAGAACAGTAAGTTTAATAAGTTACGACTACGCACAAAGTTCCCAGATACCTGGCATTAGCATTCCCCTTGCCACTGCCACTGCCACCACCCATCAGCCCTGTCTTCCCTGCTCTGCTCCTGGTGCCACAACTATTTCGCCAATCGCGATAATCACCCTTTGTTGCCATCCATTACCCTGCCCCAAGCACTCCTTCCTTCCTTCCTTCCTTCCTTCCTTCGTTCCCGACGTCTGACGCAGCCCCTACTTACGCTCAGGAGCACGTCCTTTCATTTAATCCGAAACAAGAAAGGGGCGGCTCGAGGCGCCGCCCGAGCAGAGAACCGAGCGAGCACCCAGCCAGAGTGCCACACGAGTCGGGGGCAGCCAACCAGGCAGCTCTCTGGCAATCTAATGCCTGAGATAAAATTCAAAATTTATAATATCGCCCAGTTTGCCCGATATAAAACGTAAACTTATGGCTTTCGGGGAGTACGTGCCATATTTTTCTATGTGTATGTGCCTCCGCAGTCTCAGCCACTCCATATACTCGCATTTGCCTATGTGTCTCTGTGTGCGAGTCCCGAGTCCTGGGCCGTGCAATGTTGAGCCGTTCCGTGCCGTGCCCAACCCTTGCCAGCAGCGAGTCATGAGCTCGTTATGTCTGTGAGATTTCATTTGTGTGCAAAGGCAACCCCCGGCAGCACAGTGGCAAGCCAACGGACTACAGCTGCTTCGAATTGGAATTTCTGCTGCAGAATACGAAATTTAGATTCGAAATATTAAATGTAACAAAAAGTTCCTCAGATATTCGCAGCTCGAATTAGCTTTAACATTCAGATCAAATGGAAATTATATTTTGAGTTCGAATTAAAAGCTTTTTACCTATCCCATTGATTTATTATACAATAATGCACCTTGTATATGTCTAATAATTATAACAGCGAGCGATCTCGATGCGTTGTCTTTCTGCCCACGAATGCATTGATTTCGCCCACTGTGCTCGGCCATCGTTTGTGTGTGGCTTGTGGGGCTGGCGGGCTTGTCGGGCGCGTGGGTGTGAGGGGATGTGGCCGGAGTGGATGCGGGTGAGGGTGAGGGAAGGCGTACACACAAAACGGCCGTTACATCCATAAATATCATTTTTTTATTGGCACAACCCTAAATGGCGGCATTTGGCAAAGCAAATTCCAATGCAAAATGCTGCCTCCCTGCTCCGACCGACTCCCAGAGGACATGCACAGAGAGGGACAGACAGGCAGATGCGTCCGCCCACATAACGAGCGCCAAGGGCGGATTCAGTTTCAGGTTCATGTCCAGGTTTTGGGATAGTTGGGCCTGGAGTGTGTCTCCCTGCTGAATCTCCCTTAAGAATGTGCGACAATTTGCAGAAGCAACGAGCCGTGTGGAGCAGTCACTAAAGCATCCTAAGGGATGGACATAACACACCCCCACCACCACCTCAGTCAGCGGATCTGACAGAAATCTCTTGTTCCCCAAATCGACCGATAGTGCGCTACGTGACTCTATGGCAAATCGTTGGCAACGTGGCCAAAGGTGCTAAACGGATGGAAATGGAGCCGAATCCTGGTGATGAGTCTCCTGTGTGGCATCCGATGCCATGGACAGTCGCGGCGTCGCGCAGAAAACGGAAACAATTGCTCGGAATTACAGACGCCATTGCGCCATTGTTGCCATTGTTGCCATTGTTGCCAGCAGACGCATGCTACTGCCACCCTGGCCATCGCCCAACCACAACCACAACCTCCTGCCCCACCCAGCTGTTGTACCTGGTCTGGACCACAACGCCGTCACCATCAACGCTTTCAGTTGATTGTTTCCACGCTCGTGAGCAGCCCGAACCACACCCACAACCCGCAACCCACAGTCCCTTGCAACAATTGTAAAGTTGCCAGCGAGCAGGGGGAGCGCTGGCTGCCTGGCATCGCTGCTGCGTCTGCACTTGCCACCTCTGCGTCCTCGCTGTCTTTGGGGCGTAGTTCTCAAATGAGTTTTCCCTTTTCTCTCTCTTTTTTGTCTTCTCAATTATTCTGTTCCATTCGGTTCCTTTCTGTGGAGTCTCGGGCGAAGACCTACGCGTATATTTCTTTATCGCCCATCAGGGATTATGTCTCACGAATTGAAGTTTAATTTAGTTTTTAAATTTGTTTCACCTCGGATTGACTTTGCTCCCCGCCATCTTGCATGAACAAAGGTTTTGCCAATGGCACATCCTGATTTCTACTAGAAGCTAGAAGAGACTTGACAGCATTTTCTCCTTACTATTATCATAAGTAGGAGAGCGACACAGTGGGAAATCCGTAGATCCAAGAATAATATCTTTGACCAATCTTCAAGTCTCTGTTTTAAAGGCTGCTGAAATGTCTCTGGTTGTCGTTGGCTTCTGCTTCTAATAGTAGAAATGTTTGCCATTTCAACAACCACTTTCCCCTTTGCCCACTCCGAAACTATTTGATATGAAGTCTAATTTAAATTTCAGAATGCTCACGTTCGATGCCTGGCAAATGTGTTCTTTGCCTCTCTCTCTCTCTGCGGTTTCTATAAAATGCTCGAGTCGCAGCCGGTGGACAGGAGTGGCTGGCTGTCGGAGGGCGCAGGAGGCAGGGGAGCTGGGCAATATTGCGTCAATGACTTGCAAACAAAATTAGAAAAGAAAACCCGAGCGGCGGGTAGCATATGCTGCTGAGTGCGCTCCGGCATCAAAATGACTACACAAACTTTTCAAATTAGATTTCACACCCAAACTAAACACGGGACGATGGCGACAGCGACAACGACAACGACAACGAAGAGGAGGAGTGGTGCCACATTGGAAGATGACAGAGCCAGAGACAGAGACCAAGACTGGGACTGAAACTGAGATAGAGAGTGGGCTGAGGCTGGAGCTGGGACTGTGGCTGGGGTTGACACTTGCGCACAGAGCCAGCCACTGTGTTTTAGTTTATTTTGTTTTATTAAAACGACTAATGGCCAGGGCTGGGCTGTCGAGTGGGTGGCCGTGGCTGTGGCATCTCCGGCAAACAAAAGCGGAGCACAGCAATGGACACAATTAGTGTGCAATTTATGCTCCACGGAGCAACGGCAGCAGCGGCAGCAGCCATCATGATTGCCTCTTGTCTGAGCTGCAATTTGAATGACCAAATTAGACGACCTCTGCCGCCCCCAGTCTGGCTATCTCTTCGCAATTTATGCAGTCAGAGCTACAGAATCCAGGGTTCAAGACGAGCTCGACAATTTGATGATTCCGAAGGCCACCCACACGCTGCACCCTACACTGAGATCTCTGCCTCTTCGGTGGCTGTGAACGTAGTGGCATCAAAATTAATGGGCTGCGTGGCAACCTCACATGTAAATTTGCCCATCTCCGATCTCTGCATCTTCACTATGGGTCTAGCAGGACACCCTCCCTCCCAGCAACCACCCCTGGAATCTGCATATAAATCATGGAGTGGAATTCGCCATATTGTCAGCCGATCAGTGCCCAAAGCTCATCAAATTTGATGTTGAAATATGAAAATGAAGCCATAAGCCATGAACGTATGTAGACAGTTCGCTGTCGGGAGTGTTCACTGTATTGTACATGTGTCACATGTGCGGCCGGTGGCGCGTCACGCCTGCATCTGTCCGCATCAGGAGGAGTCCTGAATATCGCAATCAAAACTGGGATAAAAGGAGGAAAATCAGACGGGTTGTTTGCCATTTTGCAGTTGCTGGCGACCTCTATGCGAGGGGTGGGTATGCATATGTGTATGTGTGTATCGAAAACCGCCCCTGAGGCTGAGCAGCCGTGTCCGTGTAGGTGCGAGAGTGCGTAATTATGCGTCGGCAGTCGTAAAAGTTAACTTTATGGCTGTCGTCTGCTCGTCCATTGCTGTTGCAGTTTATGTTTCAGCCTGGGCCGAAGTCAGAGTCGAAGCAGGGGTGGGGTCGGGGTCGGGGTCGGGGTCTTTGTCGGGGGCCGGTCTCCGGCTGGCGTTCTGGGACCAATCTGATTGATTTATACGCATGTGAAAAATTCGACTCCAGCTCGTAAACTGGATGGTCTGGTCTGCTCTGTCTTGGCTTGATTTAGTGCCGCTAATAAGTAGCCAGGTGGTAATGTGACCGATTTCCAGCCGGGCGCATCTACATTGCGCATACGCCCCGTGGGCCGTGGGAGCATTGCGAAAAGTGTTTACATATTACATATATTTAAGTTTCAAAATGCTGAAGCTAAGTCGGTAATTAAAAATGGTTTTGTAACTCACCCATCAATAGTGCAGACGACTCCAGTCAGTCGAAATATGAGGAAAACTCTTTCTTATGAGAAAGAAAATAATCCTCTAAAAATAAATGTAAATGAAGCGATTATCTCTCCACTCTCACGGTAATAAGCAAGCACACGAATAACCTGCCCCACTGAATTCCAACTGAAGGATGGATGGGCCGGAATGGTGGTCCCCAAATGGAATGGGGGAATGTGCAAATGAAAATCATTTTCATTATCATCAGCATCATCCCCAGAATCTAGTTCATCATCGTCTCCATCATCAGACTTTTGTCGTGGCAAAGTGTTTATTGCTGGCGGCTTTCCGCTCTCCCATCCCCAGCTCTGCGCCCACACCACGCCCACCCTTTCCGACCTTCGCATGGCACAGTGGGCAATTGGTAGCAATCAGTCTGCCAGTCTGCCAGTCAGTCATTCAGGGCAATTGTTTCATTCATGGACCCCGCCAAAAAAGGCAAGAAGCGTTTATCATCCCAGACGACGTTCCATCTCTCTCTCCCTCTTCTTTATCTCTCTCTTTCTTTCTCTTTCTTCGCGTAGGCCATTCGAGTATACGGTTGTGTGTGTGTGTGTGTGTGTCGTCAGAGCAAAACAAACCATAAATGTGCGTAGCAGGCAGCGAAAAACACAGAGAAACGAAAAGCGAGAGAACGAACAGAGCAGAGAGCAGAGCACAAAAGCGACAAAACAAAGTTTTTGTCAAAGGGTCGACGTCGAACCGAGCACCCCCCGCGACCCCCCGCCCATGTAGGGTATGCCATCACGGCCATAAGTCAATGTCAATGGCACACAGACAGAGCGACAAACAGACAGACACAGATACGAACCAACACATACACAGAAATTGTTTTGGGGGCTTTTTCTTTGGAACAGCTGGAGAAGTTGCTCGCTGCTCGAGGCACTTGAACCTCCCCAGTTGTCGAACGCTTAATAAGACCTTGACATGCGACGTTTGCTTGACAAACTAAAAATGGGCTGGAAATTTGTTATTTGGTGTTTATGGCGTCGCTTGGGCCCCCGCCCGCCGTCGCTCCATGCCGATGGATGGATCTGAAAAGAGGGAGAGCACACGCTTTGCATTATTGTGGGATCCATCTGTGGGATGCACCCGATGGGAGGCGGCCGGCCGGAAACTGGTTTACACGTGTAAGCATGCTCACTCACACTCGTGCACGCAGAAACCTGTTTCCGGCAGTGCTTTAACGGTGAAGCAAGCCAAAAGCGGGCAAAGAAAGCCCCGCCGACTCTCTCGCACGGTCAACTAATGAGAAATTATTGAAAACTAACGAAATAAAACGATTTAGAACGATCTCAGCTACATTTTCACCACCGAAATACACCGATGCGTTACACTTTTGCACTGTTCTCGGGAACGTTTCACTGGTTGAAGTTGCAGTTTTATTTTTAGCTGATGGCTTTTTTGCGGTTGTTTGCTTTTCGACGTTTTGCGTCCATGTGAAGCCGTTGCCCGACGATTTCTTGTACGCCGCTGAGCCTCAGGTCTGGGACGGCGGCGTCGCCGGCTGCGACTGCGACGGCAGCAGCGCTGCCGTTTCTGTGTCTGTGCGTATCTCACAGATATCCAGCCACGGCCCGGTCGAGTATCTGTGTGAGCGCACGTATATCGTATCTGTGTCTACCCCCCTGCGTGTGTGTGTGTGTGTGCTGTTTTGAGTTTCAGTTCATGCGCGCAGCGGCCACAGCTAACTTCCCTCCACGCCGCGTGGTCATAGATAATATCTCCCCTGTGTGTGTGTGTGTGTGTGTGGCACACGCACGTGCAGGGAAATTTCCCGCACAGCCACACACACACACAGTCAAGCTCGTGGACGGACTCCAGCTGTCTAACCGCTTTGGTACTTTCATCCAAGCACAGTTACAGTTACTTTACGGCTCTACTCGAAATAGGGAAATTTCTCGCGGAAATATCCCATCCGTAGCCACGTGCTGGCTGGCTTCTGTGCTTTTACCGCTGCACAGTTCGAAAAAGCTCCCTGACTTTGTTGTTTGTGTTGTACATAACATAGCCCCACCCGCACCATTGCCCTTACCCCTGCCCGTACCCAAATCCATTTATGGGCCACTTCTACGGCCCATCTAGAGTTTGGTTTCTCTCCGCCGGCCTTTGGAGTCGTCGTTGCCAGGGCTCTTGTTGCAATTAATGACCATTTGAATTATATTTGCGCTCGTAAAATTTACAAGAATTGTTTGCTGGCCGAGCGTCCAACCTCCCGTGCAGATCTCTTCCTGCCCGCCCTGCACGGTTCTTCATCCTAGATACAGCAACCAGTTCCCAGCCTCTCGCTGCCCATTTTCCCATTCATTTCGAACGTAGACAGCAAAAATTTTTACGACTCTTCTGCACAATGCGCAAATACGACGACAATGGGCCAGCCGACCCCAGCTCCGGCCGCCCCTGCCTTTGACCCTACCCCAGACCCGGACCCGGCCCCAGCTCCAGTCCCTCCACCTTCACATTCCACTTTGGCTTTGGATGGTACAGGAACTGGAACTGGACTGGGACTGGGACTGAGACTGAGGCGCATTGTACGCTTTGGAGATTTTATCGTGGGGTTTCTCATATAATAAATCGTTTGTTGATAATAAATTTTGCACTCGACTTATATTAAATTTCTCCTGAACTGGTTCAAGCCCTTTATATTAACGCAGGGAAATGGTAAAAATGCTTGACATTTGTACTTTCCTAACCATTAAATAACATCAATGGAAAACAGAAGAATTGTTGAAAAATTTGTAAAGTCAAAGCCAGCTTGAATGATTTCTTACTGGCAACAGTTTTTGAGTTAACTTTAGCACATTCATAAATGTGTGTAATATTTACGTACTGAAATCAATATTCTTGCTTTGGTGCATACTTATTGAAAATTCAGAGAAATGCTCGAAAGAGCATTAAATAATCGTAATCATTGCATAAATATAATACCAGAATAAAGTATATTTTATTATGTTCAATAATTATTATTTATTGTCACACCAAACACCTTAGTGTTCGAATTTTCTTGTTTTCAAATCGGATTCTTTGAACTCTCAGGTTGGGAGATTTAAAACATTTGCTTATATCGTGGTTCAAGCAATGCTGGTGAAGATTTTACTGTAAATATCGCTTAAATAAAGAGTAAAATCCAAAATCTCAACAGATCGTTAAGTCTGTTATTCAGGGAAACTCTGAAGAATCCTTTACATTTAGTACAGACTTTTATACATTTTTTGACCAACTGAAAGATGGAAATGCTAAATTGAAAGACCAATGTTTATACCATATTCATTTCTAATCAAAATGCATCTCAATGTACCCCTGTCCGCAGAGTATGAGCATATCTGAGAATCGTAATTTGCACCCCATTGAAATAGAGCTCAGGGCAAGTTGCAAGCAAAAAGTATTGGTGCTGCCGCATTCCCGATAACTGCAATATGGTATTTTCAGATAATCATTCTCTGCATTCGGCTTTGGTGTTGGTGTCAGTGTTCACCCCTCGGTAGATAATTAACAACCCTTATCCGTCTGCTCCTCTCTCCCTGTCTCCCTTGGTTGTGTAACCTTTTTGCTAGCAAGAGTCTGTGTGTGTGTGTGTGTGTGTGCGCCGATGCGCTTACCCCTAATTGCAATGCCATAAAAAGTGCAATTCAAACGAAGGACAACCACCGTCGCATGGTGAGGAAAGGGATGCCCAGGAGGAAGATGAGAACACAGGCTCTTGGCCCTTTGCCATTACATTGCAGCCATGATTGCGATGAGAGCGTGCATTGTCTTGGCAAGATGCATTCGACCATCAGCCGCAGAACCGGAGAGGGCTAGGGAAATGGATAGGGACACTGACACGGACACGGACACGAACACGGACAGTGCGGGCAGACGAGGTTAGGGAGCAGCCTGGGCAGCAGTTGGCAAGCATCAAATTATGCGAAACTGCATTCTCACTGCTCGCATCGACAAGCTCAAGCCATTTGCACCATACGGACTGCTGGAGGAGATGGCTGCAGGAGCAGATGATGGCCGGGTGCGCATGGATGAGTGCAGCAGCTGCTGATGCTTCTGCAGTAAGTGTCCTTGCATCAACCGCCGCCCACGGGGCTGGGGTTGGGGCTGGATGCAAATTTTCCATGACAAGATATCGAAAATCTCGAGGAGTGCAGCCAATCAACTGGAAATTGCCAAGCGTCGAGTCAAGTGCCCCTCCCCGGCAACACCACATCTCCCACCCGCGGGAGAATTGATAACAGATATCGGCAGCGGCAACAGCCCGACGGCAACGCGGGCGATTAGCGGTGCGAGCGGACCTCAGCCGCCCGACTGTCGGAGGCAGAAAGCCAGCAGCCCCACACACTTGGGTGACTGGGCTAGTGGGTGGATGGGCGTGGCACTCAGCCACGGCATAGGGTGGACCCTGTTGCGCACACGGCGCTGGTCGCATCTGGGCCGCTCGCACAGCCGCCGCGCGAGAAAGGGAGCGAGAGAGCGGGCACTACAGCCGGCGGTGAGTGCGAGGGAGATGCAGCGAGAACGGCCATTTTGGTGGGAGCGAGTGCGATAGTCACCGCCGGCAACAGAGACAACCAACGACGACGATGCCGGCGTCGCCGTCTGCGTTGACGCCAGCGCAGACAATGGCAGAGACTGCAGCGCTGACTGCGACTGCGGCAGCTGGTCAGCATTGGAGACTTTCAGCCTCAGAGGGTCTCGTCTCCCGCTCTGCCGGGCGACTGTGATGGAATGTTTGCTTCTCCAGAGTCTAGAGAAATGCCACTGCCACGGGGAGAACTCGTTCCAGCTTGAGCGCAAAAGTTTTGAGTGGAAATCTGAGGCGTGGAGGCGACTCCCCGGAGAAATCCAGCTGCAAGTTTGCAGCACATTGTCCAAATTGATTTTCCAACTCAAATTAAAGTAAAACCAAACGGGTTCCAGCTGTGCAAATGTGCTCCCCGTGCTCGTTGGGCACACCTGACGACCTGGCAACCGACTTCAGTACGGACTTCATAGATTGAGTTCAGGTTCAATTAGTTGCCACCAAATGAGAGATGGGGAGATTATAAATCTTGGTTGGGAGGGGGAATTTTAGATGAAGATTTACAGAGGTTATTTCTAAGAAGTTATTTGAAATTATGTGTCCAAAGTAAATGAATTATTTTAGATACATTTTACTTAACTATTAATAGTTACTGATTCCGATTATATTCGAGTTCTGTTAGCATGCCTGTACGATATGCAAAGATTTTGAAACATGTATTTTAATACTCCGTCAACTGGCAATTATAATTTCTACCAAATCAACCATATTTTGAGCTCTAATTATGCTTTTATAGAAACCCACTAAATCTTCTCGCTTCCTCTCTTCTCGTTCCAGATCTGCGTGTGTGTGTGTGTGGTTGTGTGTTTTATGGCATTTGTGGATTATACCCATAAAAACTACACTTCCCCACGGAGATACAAAGCGCACGAACAAAGGGTTGGTATACGAATTTAAATATTTGCTTTTTATTGGCATTTCAGAAATTAATACTAATATGCATTTGATTGGAAGCGAGCTTCGGATACTGCGGGGCTGGAGATTATACCAAAGGTGCATAAATCAAACAGAATTTGATGTAGATTCGCCCCATGGGCGTGTCCAGCCACCGGAGTCGTAAAATCCTTTTGTCTATGTCCCGAGAGACTGGCATGGGGCGAGTTCCGCCTAAAGCCTAATTGCAAAATGATTTAATCCCAACTAGCGGGTTTAGGGCATGAATCGATCACACTTCCTTCGACACGGCCCGTACCCGCTCGGACGATCCATTAAAGTTTCCCACTTAATCGCTTTAAAAAGCCATTAACGTGGCCATAAGTCCGAGCCATCGCTCCCATCCCCCGTGCTGGTCCGACTTCTTGGCTTCGGCTGTCAGCCCATGGAAATTCTTTACAGAAATATGAATACCGCTTTACGAGGATAGGTTTTGATTGCTCGAAATGTATGATTTAATTTGGCAACTGCGGCCATTTAATCCCATTTCTAATACACCAAGCTGAGCCACAAGATGCATGACATGCACCTTAAACTGATTCAGTGCCAGATCTGGAGGGATGCAGGGCTCGGGCTCTGCTGCTCTCCGATGTGTGACCGTGTAAATATGCATTGCCAGGGACCCCTGCACTGCCGCACAGAAATTGAACGATTTGTGCAGTTTTCATTGCGATTCGATTATGGACGAGGCCGTAAAGTGTATTCGTTATGGCCATTAGTCGCTCGTAAATTTTCGAACGAATGTCGTCCCGAGCCCTGCCAGACGGCCCCATTCCACCTTGCCACCAAAAGCTTCAAAGTTCAGGCACGTCAATGGCGGAGCCTTCGAATCAGAGGAGGCATCAGCAGCAGCGGGGCAGCAGCCAAGAAGATACTGACAAAGACGTTATTCCAGTTTTTAATCTGCTCAATGGCCGGCAGCGGGGGGTGGGACATACAGACACATGCAGCGGAATCTGAATCGCCATCGCCATCGGAATCGGTTTGCGAAGGCGCAGTAATTAATATATTGCATTAAATGCTCGTAATCACACATTTTTATTGGGGAGAGCCAAAGAAGAAGAAACCAGCAGCCAAATCACACTAGGGCGATGCACTTCAGAGTAATGCAAACACATCGATCCGCTGTTTACATTGAGATCGGAAACATTTCCGCAAAAAATAGACATGGGTTCAACTAATTTCTCTTTATTTTTGTGATCTATTTAAACAGGGAACTGTGTGAAACATTCCAATTCGGACAGAGTTCAATATACAAAAATTGTACCTTGTTTTCGTAGCTGAGTATCCCTACTGTTATAGCATGTCAAATCGACTCCGTACATTAGCCCACACCTGTGTCGAAGCCATTCAGAGAGCACTCTAAAAGCTTGACCGAATCGAGGAACATCGAAATATCAAATACGATAAATAATAAATGATTGCGACCTTGCAATTAGGGAATTTTGAGCAATAAAGTGTTGCGGATGACAAGGTGTTTATTGCGGGCAACCATGTACTGGTTTCCATTAACAGAAAATTATATATGTACTTATGTACATATGTGTATGTAAATACATACATAACAGTATGTACATACGTGTAATATATGTTTCAAGCAAAAAACAGTCTGGGGAAGCTGGGAAAGCGTCTCCACAAATCGTATTCCGCAATGGCCGCTTATCATTAAATGCACATAATGTGCTTTATTGTCACTTAAATACAGATTTAAATAATTTTATGACTTCATTTGCTGTGGACGAGCAAAGCGTCGGCGTAGAGAGCGGTGGAAACAAAGCCAGTGCCAGCGCCAGCTCTATCTCAGCTCGAGGAAACACAAACAACAACAAAAAAACACATCTTTATAAATAATAATTGTTAATTATCAGTAATCAATGACATTTTCACCCGCATGTGAGCTCATTAGGCTCCGTAATTACAGAATTATTATTTACGGCGATGATCGCTTGATGGTGAAGCAACAGCGGGAATGGCAGATTTGTGAATTATTTCTGAGAGGCCAGACACTTTTCAACAGTTGCGAGTACAGCTAAAATACAGCTAAATGCAAGAAATAGGAATATTGCCAGAAGGAGCTATTAATAGAAGGAAATTTATGCAGTTAGCTGAAGGATAGTGCAAATGATAACTAAACAAAAATAAACAATAAACAAATTTCTGTTATACATAGCTTCTGTTAGGTTAGAAATGCTGATTTATATTTTCTGAACAAGATCTATAATATGTTGAATTCCGCTCTTCACTTTACGGAGACAAAAACAATTTATTAATCTTTTAAATATATGTTTTAAATTGTATATTTATTTTATTTACTTACAAATACTAGTTCTATAATTGGTAACCACCAACTAAATTATTGGAAGATTAATTTATCATACATTAGCGCTCTCCGTCTCGCCGGAGCGGGCCAGGAGAGCTCGGAAAACTAATTCGTGTTAATTGCCGACAGAGTACACAATGAAATTTCAAGTGGTAATTGCCAGCGTTTCCATTACAAAGGCATAACAATATCAATATGCCAGGCATTTGCATAAATCGTCCACAGGCGCGCCGCTCAGACCCCCTTTGGCTTCTGGCCCAACGAAGATCGTCGGAATGCCGGGCGAGTCAGATAAATTTGTGCGCGGAACGCGAACTTGACTAGAAAATCGTTAGGCGAAGTGCGACAGAAATGGCCAGTTAAATAAATCGAAAGATGTCACAGAGACAACGGTCGCGACTGGGACATGGTCTTGGTCATGGACATGGACATGCACATGGATGTGGATGTGGGCATGGTTGTGCATTGGCTGTGGCAGTTTGACGTTCGCCAGTCGCGAGTTTGATATGCAGAACATTCGCTGGCGTGACTGCAGAGTGAAGTGAAGTCCGGGCCGAGCGGGAGCCGGTCGTGGGCGAGTTAGTTTGTTGGCATTTCGCACGCATCCTCCATAAATTAGCGAGATTTATGCCCCGGGGACTTAGATTCGCTAGAAACTGCGTCTAAACTGCGGCGGGGACAGGAATATGATAGGGAATCGATAATAAATTACCCTCTCTGGCGACACATTTCCTTCTCCTTCTCCTTCTCCTGCTTCTCTTCTGCAGGCGGAGACACACCCAGAAAAGCGGGATTCAGCTCTCTCTCTCTCTCTCCCGCTCTCTCGCTCTGCGCTTGCCCCATCTCCCTCGCACGCTTATTATGCGCACTCGTTTCCAGAGCCGAAAAATCGATGGAATATGCAAAATACTCTTTGGGCTGGCCGGGCGGGATCCGCCTAAGTCAACACAAAGTCACCATCTGCCTCCATCTCCACCTCCACCTCTCCACCCCGCCCGACCGACTCATGGGGCGGAACGCCAGTCCCCGCACACACACCCAATCCATTCCACTCCTGCTGCCAGAAACTCTTTCGAAATGGAATGTAAATTTGAACAGCGCTTTCTTTGTCTTCTGTCGCAAAAGGGCCACCGAGTTTGCTTTCTGTTGTTTTAAAATGTTTTGCTCCACAAATACATACAAACAATATTTATATATATGTATTTGTGTGTGTGTGTATGTGTGTATATACTGGGCTCCAAGTGCTGCCTAATGTAATCCCCGGCTATCTGTATCTTGCAGATACGCACCATACAAACCACTCAGACCTAGACCCCGTCTCAGTGTCAGTCCCAGTCACAGTCCGAGTTTTGGTTTCAGTTTCGGGCTTGGGCCTGGGCCTGGGTCTGAGTTTTCAGGCAGCCTCTAATGTCGAAGGTGGTCAATGTTGTCCATTTTAAGATTTTAATCGCTGGAATTTGTTTCGAGTCATGACAATTTATGTGACACCCCAAATTTTGACTGTGACACTTTGGAAACGTTTTTATGGTTTATTAAAAAAATATTCGATTCAACTTCGGATCGGATCGGATTCGGATTCGGAGTCTCCAGCCTGAGCTCGTTTCAAATGCAAAGCAAAAACTAGTTTTTAATTAAAACCCAAGTTGCTCTCTCCCACAGAAGGAGGGGAAGATGGCCGGGAACTGGTACGAGTATCCCCCCATAATTGAGCGGGGGATTTGGCAATGTACCGGGCCAAGTGGATGGACGCAGAACACGCCGAGGGCCTGCACTTGAGTCCCTTTTAGGCCCGCACCGAGTAAATCGATTGAAAGCCATAAAACAAAATGTTTATATTTCGAGAAGTCAAAAGTCAAATAGGAAACGTAAAGATCATCAAACCGAACGGTTCTGGGAGCTGCCATTGGTCGAGGGCTCTTTCCAACATTGCCAGGTCGGTCGGGAGGGGAGTTCTCTCAGCACTCGGTCTTAATTGAATTTTGAAATATGGTATTATGTGCGCACTGTTCGGAAACAGTTCATAATGCTGAGCTCGAGCCAAGTCCGAGCACACGGTTCTGCTCTTGTTTATTGAAATAATTATCCAGTCGAGTGTAATGAGCAACTGGCTCAAGTGGAGCTATGTGTGTGTATCCCAAGTGCATCTCTTGCCGCTCCCTTCCCTCCTGCACAGACTCAATGCCAGTGCCAATGCCATGGGCACTTGTCCATGAAGGCAACCCGTGTCCGCGGCCCATGGACGACCAGCGACCGCCTACAGCCGGGAATGCTCTGCTTAATCACCTGCAGATGTGGTTCCCGATTGGTTTTTAATTGAAATTGCTTGCTCTCATGCAAAGGAATTCACTCTACTTACTGGCTGGCTCATGGGCTTTCCCCAAGTCCGTGAATCGATCCCAGAGCGAGTACACAACCAAAACGTTAACAATTAATTAATTAAATAAATAATAAATATATCCCGATACTGTTTCAAATTATATTCGCCAAATATTTTACATTATTTCATTTTGGAACACACAATTTTGAGCCGTTTTACATTATAATTAATTTTTAATTCATTTAATCAAAATGTAAATAATTTTTTAATTAAATAATTGTATTCCCCTTCACCTGCGCAATCCACATTTTGAGTTTTGAGCAACATTCATAACCATATAAAATCTACAACACATTTTAAAGATACTCCTGAGATGTCAGCGATTCACTGATTAATTTTTACAATTAACATTTTTGTTTCGAGCAACAAATGGAAAATAAGAAGGGTAAATAAATATATTTTCAAAGGGGAATCATTGGCTGCGCTCTCTTTCGGCTTCAATCTGGACATATTTATGG
Source organism: Drosophila subobscura (assembly GCF_008121235.1). Classification (NCBI taxonomy): domain Eukaryota; kingdom Metazoa; phylum Arthropoda; class Insecta; order Diptera; family Drosophilidae; genus Drosophila; species Drosophila subobscura. The sequence continues at coordinate 20,181,851 of NC_048533.1, read as the reverse complement.
TCGAAAGTCTATAAATAATGTAGATTCCACGAGCATCCCATCTAGCACTCGAGGTGCACCATTTTGTGTGCTCATCAGTCGAAATCATGAAAGCATGTGACTGGCATAAAAATAGAAATTATTCCTAACCGAATAACTAATTAAGGAAACACACTTCCAGGCCAGGCCGTCAAAATGGTAAATGGGAAATGGCAGAGACGCCCGTTTTAGCAGCAATTTTCACAGCAAATGTCCGGCAAGCGGTCGCTGGCCCACCCGCAATTACGGGGCATTTACATAAGCCATTCATTAAATTTGATTGCACATTTCTGCTATTGTAAAGAAAATGTGAACAAGCCGCTGCTGGCGACACATTTGCCATTTAAATTAATACAAATGCGAAATCCCCAGCAACAGCACAAGAGCCACAATTCTCACAAAAATAGAGCTCGATCGAGAACAACAGTCGATGGCGCCCACACAGAGATCGAGGCAATTTCTATTTTTGAGAGAAACGTTCTGCGATTTTCAACACATCAAACGATAAGAGCAAATCGGAGATGAGAACAAACCATGTGGAGGAATGTGATAGTATAACGGAATGGAGGAATATTTTAAAATAATTACGTGCTTCGGCCTTTGCGGTCGGGGAAGAAGGGCAGAAAGCACCTCAGGCGTGGAGAATGGTCGCCCGACCAGCGAAATAAGTTTAATGTTAATTTAATTGCATTTTTATTGATAGTAAAAACATTTATGCGGCATACAAAATGAATTATGAATGAATTGGCAGAGTAGCCGCGGACCACAGAGAATCACACACTGAGAGTCGTCAAACTAAAGACGGACTCGTGGAATTATCCAACAAAAAATGTACGTCGACATTAGTCGTGTTTGACTCTTGTTTCCATTTTGATTGGAGTAAATTATTAATATGTTTGGAGGGGATAGAGAAATTAAATACAAAATTATGTTCTTAATCTCATTTATTAATAAGAAACAAGGAATCGATCAGACTTAATTTCTTTCAACCAGTAGAGTGCCTTCTTCTATTGGTATTAGACATATTTTTAGGTTTTTTAAGGTTTTTCTTTACCAGTAAATATCACAATGTATTAGCAGATTGAGTCGAATTCTGACCCAAGGACACCGAAATGGCCATAAAGAGTGTACATTAAGGGTTATGCGATTTGCACGGGCCGCATTCAGGGAGCGGCAGGTCCTGCAGCGCTCTGAGTCCTTGAATTGCGCAATTAGTTGGACGTTTTTTGCTTTTTATGCCAGCTGTCGGGTGGTCTACCTGTTAGCCTTCTCCGCGGCCCTTTCCAAATAATATCCTTTCTCCGGTTGACGTTTTTTAACTGCGTCCTTGAAGGTGCAGGCAATTAACGAGCGTTTGCCAAAATGCATCGGGTTATGGCCCTCACCGAGGGGAGCTGTTGCAGCTCTTCCCTCCGGCTACGGCAAGGTAGAGCCCACTTTTTCGCATCGATGAACTAAAAGCGGCAAGTTTGAGTAGCAAGAAATCGGTAGGGTATTTTTGTGCAGCTTTCCGCTGCAGAAAGCGTCGAGCAGGGCAGTCAGCGAAAGTGAAGCAGTTAAAAGGCGGCAGACGGGAGACGCAGAAGGAGAGATCCGTGCCCCTAGTGGCGGCCATAAAACGTCCAAACAAAAGGTGAGCGGCAGTCGTAAAACGCGACAACATGGTGTGACATTTCGAAGATGTTGCTTCCATATTTTTACCATATCCTGGGCCACTGACGGGCTTGAGAACCATCAACGTGGGCCTGAACATAGGCGAACTGGTCGCCCTGTCGCTTCGCTGCGGACCGCGACTTTTGTTTGCCATTTTATTGTCACTGCGAGAAGGGTTTCCAAGCAACTCGGAAAAAGAAACGAAAATCCGGCATTTTACGGCCTTTTTGCAATTGGACAGTTTAACCCTTCACGTCCATCTGGTGTGTTTACTCCTTGGGCATTGTCCCAAGCAACAGGAACAAAAGGCATACACGTTTCGTGGTGCTGCTCGCAACAGCTCCTTTTGATTGTGATTTATGGGCCAAGAATAACCGGAAACTAAGAAAGCAAGAGTGAAATGGCTGACGATTCTAGTGTTTCAATACAACTAAAAATTTGAGGCGTAGAAACGGAATTCCAAACAACTTTAAGCAGCTTTAAGGATGTACCGGAATCTCCCTTCCATTGATGGCCTTGCAGACAGAAAAAAAAACAGAGCATATCAAAATGAAATCCTGATTCCGCAAACATGGAATCTGTGGACATTTCTCTGTACCAATCGAAGAAAATCCCCCAGTTCAGCTACTCTTCTTTGGTTAGGGATAAATTTATAGGGGATCATAAATATAATTCTCAGTATTTTTGAAATATTTTATTTGACTTGAAAGTTTTCTCTGCTCTGAGACTCTATGAAGCCTGCCTCTTATCACTAGTCAGATAAGTCTCGAAAAGGTGGAATACCTGCCGGACAATCGTTTCGCATTCCACATGCATAATGTGGCCATGTGGAGTCGCTGCTTAGGGAGCTGCGCGTAATCTCAATGCGGCCTCTTAGCCCACGTCACGATGTGGCACGCGATGTGGGAGAGGACATGTCGGCGGCAGACATTGTAAGAGTTGGGAGTGCGAGTGGATAATTTATTTTTGTTGAACTAATCCCCCGCATAATTACTCGCTTCAACCGATCCACCACAGACCCATTCACAGAGCTCGTAAATTGCACCTGGGGCCGCTGTTGTTCCTCTGCCTTGTCCGCCATGCGGACTGGCCAACGGCCGCCGAGACTGCTCTCAAAGTGGAGCAGGTTGGGCCAAGCCAAGACGGTGGCTTCGGCACGGCATGTCATGTCCGACTGTGCACATAATTGGCGTGCGTTTCCTTTAAAGTCCGACCAGACGCGGCGGGTCCCGGTGTGGTGCCACAGAGTGGCATGGCCGTTTTCCTCTAGTAAAACTCTCTTTTAATGGCCGACGGCGATGATAAGCCTGCGGAGTTTATGGCTCCAGATAGCAAGTGTCAGCGTCACGTAAATTCGCAAACAACTAAGGAAATTAGGATGCCCGCTTCCCATGCTCATGGGGTTATTAGCGATGGTTTTATGAAGCATATCTGTAGAAGGGTTCTGGTTCTGGCGGGAACGGGGGGCAAACACTGACGGACCTCAGAGCAAGGAGTGTTAAATCTATTCACAATTTATGCGACAGTTTGTCACTCTTCCAGCGGCATCCTCGCTCTTGAATTGAAGCAGTCAACAATAAGTTGGTCAATCGATAATCGGATGACGATGACCCAAGCATTCAATAGACACTGCTGCTCCTTCAACAACACAAACCATTAGGGCTGTCCCCTGCCCAAGGCGCAGACTTGACCGCTTCGATGACCGCATGGATGAGTCAAGTCAATGGCTGCAAAACGGGTTTCCAGGCAAGGCCGCCATGCCTCTCTCGTGGCGAGAGGCGAGAGGCAGGCAAAGAAAGTGAGTGAGTGCGGCAGGGAGAAGTGCGCAGGGAGAGTGGTGGATGTGCGCGGTGAAAGGGGATGAAAATCTGCCTGGCAAACTCTCATTTCAATCTATTTATGAACCACAACACCGGAGTCTTAAAGACAAAGCCAAGCCGGAGCATGGCGGTCAAGAGGCGGCCCTCTTATCACAGCCATTGCCTCCGCCATCACCATAGCCGCATTTGAAGTGGTTGATCCGGTTTGTGCGTGGCCCCCTGCCCCGTCTCCAATGCGCTCGGCTTTCGTGTGAATCTGTCGAGTCCCGCTCCGCTCGTTTGGGGCCCATTTGGGGCTCGTCTGGCCGCGACCAAAGGTCACTCAGGTGCCTCCGCCATGTACACAAAATTAATACCAAGCGCCGGTCGAGTGCCGCCCTCTGATTATGCATGCACACTTAGCGCAATCGATTCGGAGTCATTCAGGCCCGAAATGGCTTCCCGCAATGTGTCACATGCAAATGGAATCGAAAAGACCTACTCCGATGGGTTCCATGGGATCGATCCCATTTGTACTGGCCATTAGCGTTGAGGCGCCTGGCTATGGTCAATTCACATTAAACTCGAAATTAATTCGATTAATACCTCAATTAATTCCCATCTAATGGCACATTATGCACCGAATATTTATGGTCTCACTTTACAGCGAATTACTTAAACTAGTTGATGAGGGTGAAACATTTACCCTCTCCGTAATTACATGACATCTAGCTGTGCACAATTTATCATTCCCCTCACAGAGGGACTACGCTAAGCCACGTAAATAATTTGAGCAAAAAACCAACACAAAAAACGTTTTCATTACTTTAATTGAATTAAATTAAATATTATTTTTAATTGCATTTTGTATTTCCCATCCTGGCACAACAAGAATATTAGATACTTATAAATTAGGGCGCTAGTCACAACAAGTGCTAAAGTTTAAAATATTTACATTTGTGATTAAAATTATAATTTAATAAAACATTTATTGACATCAATTAATATCTAGGGCTCTCAAATTCGCTCTCCATTCATATGCTCCTGCTATTTAAGATGTGGAAACAATTATTCTAAGTTGTTCCATAGAAGTTAAACTCGATTTAAAGCTGAGAGAAATGTCGTTTAAGGCATCCTACAAGAATTTGTATACCTTGTACTCAAATAGCCCTGTGGTACTAGCAAATGTGTTGGATTTTCTTTTCTTTATTGCCATATGGTTCAGTCTTAACGGTGATCAAAGCTGGGCGATGGCTGGGGTGTGGGAAAAGCACACTCAGAATTTAGCAATGGCAGGCAATGCCAATAGATGTGCAATTAAATTATACGAATGAATCTTTTGGAGAGCTCTGAAAGTGGAGCTGAGTTTCCGTATGTAAAATGGAAATTTCTCGACCGCTTACTGGAAATGCCATCAATAATTGTGTAGTGTGTGAATATGGTAAGAATAAAGATTATACTTTAAACTTCTGCAGCAGATGGCGCAGCTCTTCGTTCTGGCGGCGCAAGAACACAACCTCCGCGTCGTACTGGACGCGCGTCTTCAGCACCTCCACGTAGTGATTGAGGCCATGCTCGAGGGTCTTCCACAGCTTGCACTTGGCCGGCGGGAAGCAGCCGATAAACTTGCGCCAGAAGTTGCGAATATCATCGTCGGAGAACTGGATTAGGTTGACAGCGATCGACTGGCGGCCGGGAATGTTGTGGTACATTTGCTTGTGCATCTTCGTCGTATACAGATTCATGGCGTGCAGGCACAGGGCCGGCTCCATCACCAGATAGTGGTTCTTGCAGCCCTTGGACGTTACATGACCCTTCACCATGAACGTATCCATGTGGTGCTCCTGCTCGCGATGCAGCTCCTCATCGTCCAGTTGAGCCTGCACGTCCGGGTCCAGTCGGTTGGACTTCTGGTGCTTCATGAAGACCTCGGCGCACTTGCGCGGACTCAGTCCGCCGGGCTGGCAGGTGGGACAGTAAGTGTAGGGCAGAAAGACTTGGGTCAGCTCGTGGACATCGGACAGCCGTTGAATGCGCAGTGCAGCGAATATGTTGTCCAGCCGCACCAGGCACTTGTCCGCCTCCGAATAGGGCTCGAGTATCTTGATCAGCCGCTGCTCGATGAGGAAACCGCCGCGGTCCGCCAGCTTTCGGACCAGGTTCCGCATTAGGCGCAACGACTCAACAGGTAGCTCCTTGATATCCGCCTTAAACTTGGCTCCAGTCTTGTTCCCCGAGCGGTTCTTAGGCACCCGACCTATGCGCAAATCGAATCGCTCCAAGACATTGTTGTGTTTTAGGCGCGTCTTGTTGATGTTCTCTATCGGCGGAATGGGACGTTGCCAGGGTAGGGCCAGCTGTTGCTCGTGAATGATGCGGTCGATGTGATAGACACGATCCACGAGCACATTCAGCTCCTTAAAGTTGATCTCCCAAATGCGGTTGAACTTCTCCTTGTTGTTGAGGCGCGCCTGGTGGGCCTTCAGCTCCATATCGTGGATATTGGCGTGCAGCTTATAGATGTCCTGCGACAGACGATCTATGTTCCGCTTGCCCGTAACATTAAGGTTCTTCAGACTGCGACGAGTGCGTCCAATCGATTCATGGAGGCGGGCCACCCGCCGCTTCTGCTGGTTGTTGATGATCACGTTCTCCTCGTTGCGCTTCTGCAGCACCTGATAGTTGTAGTCGAGCTTCTCCGAGTTCATTAGCACGTTGTCGCGCGTGCGTCGCAGCTCCAGCTCCAGGCGTTCGCACTCCTTGTCCAGGCGGATGCGTGTGCTCTTGGTCAACTCCTCCTGGGAGGCGTTGATCTGCTGCGTCTGATCGGCATAGAACTGCTGGCGGGTGCGCACCAGATTGGCCTTCTCATCAAAGTTCTTGTTGAGGGCATCGAAGAAGGTGCGCCACTTCTCCACGGCACTGACGGCAAACTGCTGGCGCTCCTCCTCGATGGTGTGGCGAAGCATTTGCAGATGCTGCTTGTGGGCTTCCTTCAGCACCTCCACCTGGTGGTCAACGCGCTCCACCAGGCAGCACAGGTCTTGTGCCTGACGCTCCCGATCGAACTCGAATTTGGCATTTATGCGATCGACCTCCGTCTGGCAGGCTTCAATCATTTCATCCTTGCGCTGCATTATCTCGGCGATGCGCTTCTTTTGGCCCTCGATCTGGTCCCAGAGAATCATCGGCTCGTTGATATCCTGCAGCTCCGTCCAGCGTGCCTTAATTTCCTCGTACTTGGCCATAGTCTCGATGCTCTCGCGCTGCAGCATCACCTGCGTCTGCGCCTGCTGCGTGGCCTCAAACATACGCCGGTTCAGCTCTCGTCGCTCATTGGCCACACGCACATTGGTGACGAGCTCGGCCCCGAAGCGTACCAGCTCGTCCAGCCGCTGGCTGGACAGCTCCAGTTGCTGATCGATCAGTGGCTTCTCTGTGGCACACCGCTCGGCTGTGCCCTTCGGTGCGGTTTGGAACTGATTGCGCACCCGGCCCAGTATGTTCCGGCGGCGTTCGTCCAGTTTGCGTATAGGCCCATCGCAGTGCTCGCTTACGATGAGGGAATCAATGCGCTCGTTGAAGGACTCCCAGCTGTCCAGGGCTTCGGCATCCGACTCCTCTGCCTCCTCAACGCCGATTTCGGATTCAATGAGCAGTTCCGCCTCTGCCTTGATGTCTTCCTCGTTTTCATCCATGATTCAATCGCTTTGCGTCTGCCTTTGCTTTGCTCTGTTGAAAATTTCGGTGAACTGCTTGCTGACACACAGCGCTGTGTTATGCTCAAAGTAGATGTTTGATCGAGGCATCAAAGGTTGCCTAACTGGGTCGATTTCTCAGAGACTACTCATGTAAGAGTATCAAAATGTTACTCCATCGCTTTCTTTCCACCAGAGAGACTGGAACTGGTAATAATGCTGACCAAGAATATTCAAAAAAGTCTGTTTGTGATCCGTATTCCTATAGAAAAGACCCTCATTACTTGTAGAACGTTCCTAATTTTGGAGTATGTGGAATTGGAGTTCTTGAAATCCTCAGAATTAATAATATAGAACGATATTGAGCACTTTATCACTCATAAGCCACTAAAATGCTGGAGGAAACTTCCCTATACGGACGCCATCTCAACATCATGTGCCGCTCATCTTTCGCAACCAGATGCGAGGTTGCCCAGACCCATGGCTGCACCCTAGGCTATCCCTAACAAGCGCCAGCAGATCCCACGTACCCCATCGCAGTCCCACACGGCCTCCACAGACCAGACGCCAGCCACGCCTCGTTAGCCGTTGCCCATTGTCGGGGCTGTGCGGAGCGCTTTACGAGGCCATCAATAACAGTCGGAGTCTGCGATGGAGCAATCTCGGGTGATTCGGCTATCGGCTATCGGAGCTGGCGTTTGCGCCAGTGGCGAAAAATCTTTAAATTGTTGCAAATTTTAGTTGATTGTTGGGGGCTGTTAGCCGGACGTGCCTTTTCCAGAAGATGCTCCATCGGCCATGGGCAAAGGAAGGGGCTGGGAAAGATACATACATGAGCTATGTGATGCCGATCGTGCCGCTGCATATGGGGAGAATTCACCCGAGTTGCCAGCGAATTTTTCTACTTTATTGCGTTCGACACTTTAACGAGTCCAAATACAAATTACTCACGAGTGGTTCTGGATCGGGTTCAGGCCGGGAAGACCAGAGCAGGCCTGTCCAACAAATGCGAAAGTTACGCAAAACCATAATTAACAAACATTCGGAGGAATTCGTTTTACGAGCAGGCCAGTGCCAGTGCCAGAGCCAGAGCAGTCCTCCACTTGACACGGAATTTTGATTTATTTCCCCAAGAGCGGACTCACTCTGAGTTGGGAATTGTTGTAGAGACTGTCTGTCGGGGAAGGTTGCGCTGTTGGGCAGCGCAGCAGATGATTTATCCGAGTACGCGACATTGGGAAGCGCGGAAAACTATAGGAAATCCTTTCCAGCAGTCACATAACTCGCGCCGATCGTTAGTCGGACCCACGGCTGATGTACGTCCGCGTCTAATGAAGCCGTCAGGTCGTTGTCACCAGACTTCTCCCATTTGGCCGCTCTACGTGACTGCACCTACGAATTGCATCCAATGAGCCTGGCCAGGAATGAAAGGCATGCAATTGGGCGGCTGGCAAGTGAAGGTGTGGCTGTGGCGGAGTAGGTGGTTTTTCACGGTGGGGAAATGCAATCAACGAATCAATTGTTCTGTCTGCGATTGAATATAGAAATGAAATGGCAGTACCCTATTGGGCAATGCCAATGGATAACGACCCATGTACGAGTATGCACTGCTCGGGTCGGGCCTTAACCAACTGATTTTTTTCACCTACTGATTTACAACTAAAACTGGAGACATATCCCATCCCATAAGTCTCAGGTTCAGCCAATAATTTTCTCGATTTTAAACATTTTTAACAATTTGGTGAAATTATTAACTGAGTAGTCGTTCCTTAGCATTAAGTGAAGATCTTCTTCTAGAAACTAGTTCATTTAACAATTAAATCAAATTTCGGTATAATTTACCAACATTAACTGTTGAAAATCAACTTAGTTCTGACTACGTCCACATGTATTATGTATGCATATCCTTGTTAAATCTTATTATTCATACATTTCATCGGGATACAATTGGATATATTCGGAAATATCCAATTACGCTAAGGAAATATGCAAGTTAGCCAGGACAGTAGCCAGGACACAAAAATACTGCTTGCACTGCTTGATTTTGACTGCTTGACGCTAAACTGGTTTGAAACTTGGTTTGAAGTGAAGATGCTAAAATCGATAGTTTGGTACAACAAAATATGCAAAATGCATATTTATCTTAAATATTTATTAGTTTTTTATTATTTAAAATTATTGTCATCCTTCTACCCTCAGGACTTGTCAGTATTTTGAATGTTACTTTTGACCAGACTGCTCTTTGCTTCTAATTGAAGTTTTCCAGCTAAAATGTTATCCGGATAGCCGTTACATCCTCCCAGGGACCAGGTGACGCTGCAGCGTATCTGTTTCTGTGGGATACGGCTGCCACGGTGCGTGCGCCTGTGTTTGTCACACGACAGCACTTGGCCATATTTTACCGCTTTTAAGCAGCGCGTAAATACTCACGCTTACTGCAAGAGTAGAGTCCATTAAACGGTCGTAAAAACTTTACGATTCCCAATATGAGATTCTCTTAATACGATTTTTTATGATATTGAAATCTCCTTTCGCTGCGAGCCCATCATCGCCATCTCCGTCTGGCGTCTCGAGGAAGCCGAACCGGCAAAACCAACCATCTGAGGCCCACAACTCGTGTCTGACTTTGCCTTGCACTTTGCTCAAATTTGCCGGTCTCTTCAGCCTGGGGGAAAACTGAAAAACCGCCTCAGGTACGATAATGGCCGTCGTCCCCCTGGCACTCCACTCCTGCCCCACCAACCAGAAAGGGGCGGGTGCGTGTGCTTTAATGTCTTGTTGAGGCCTATAAAACACGCTCGTCATCGCATTGCCCAAATAATGTCGACTCGCTGCGTCTGCGACGGGGGATGGGATGGGATGTCGTTGCAGAGTACTCAAATTCGAGCTGCACGGGCTGACGAAGCTTTGGTTGCCTTATTGAAAGGAATCTTAATGCTAAAACTAACAAATCGTAATTATCTGTAAGAAAGTCATCTGTAAATTAAAGGCTCTGAAAAAGAACAGAAGCACTTCCAGATAACTTTAAACCCCTAAACCTCCTTTGAAGCTTACACAATAAGGGGATGGGAAAATAATGATATAAGAACTATACAGAGATCCTCTTCATCTCCAAACACTCATATTTTGACTCTATCTCGCTCAATGTCTCTCTCTCTCTCTCTCTCTCTGTCTCTGTTTCAAGAAAAATCGATTTCAATTAATAATTTATCATTTTGGTCTTCTCTTTCAGATGATAATTGGAAAAGTCCCGCAGCCACTCAACTGGTGAGTGAAAATATTAAGTAGATACAAAGCGGAATAGGCAGATGGGATGCATTCATTTTTACGATCTTTGTCTTGTCTTGAGTTTTTTTTCGACTATTTTTCTGATTTATAATTTTCATTTGTGCAATTTACAAAACGGTGCATCGTAAAAGCAATTAAAACGCAATAAACGCTGTCAAATAAAACCACTACAAAACGCAGACAGACAGACGACTGGATAGATGGATTGGGCAGACATTTGGCTTGCATTCGTATACATTTTATTGAGTACTTCGGAGTTGACTCGGGAGCGAGTGTGGATGGCACAGAGACCCACATTCCACCCTGGTCTGGGCTGGGCAGAGATGGGACAGAAGTGACCTATAAACCCGACCGTATCGGAGGATTAAAAAATGATAGCGTGAGAAGGCATTTTGTAATCGCCATCCGAATCACTTTCTCAAACCACTCATTCCTACCAACCGCTCATCCATGGATGAGAGGGGGAAGCGAACCGCAAGTCGAGCCAAACAAGCCGTAAACCAACGCTATAAAAATGTATAAAATTAGGCACTGAAACCGATGTGCACCGCAGAAGCGACGCGTCGGGAGAGTTTATTTTACAACCAGATACTATGAGCCAGCAAACATCGATACCTCAGCGTAGTTTTGAGTCAGACTTGTACTCACTTGAAATTAAACTCAATTTTAAAATAATAATAATAATAAAGTGCACAACTACTTCGGGAGAACTGGTAGGACTACAAGAGTAAACTCATCTATTTACCTCTCTTTATTCTACTTATTTTGTAAGTTTCGTTTATTGTTTTACAAGTGTTTCTCATTGCATGGTCTGGTTTGTTTTTATGCCTATTTTGTTTTAGATACAACCTGTCGCACGGGAGATTACAACGGAGCTGTTTCTTTTATGGTTTGTTCCGCTTTTGTTTAAGGGTCCCGACCCGAGGATCCGCACGCAATCCCACCACCAGCTCAACTTAACACGAATCGACTCGACTCGACTCGATTCCACTCATGCCGTTAATTCCATCCCTCTTTCGGTTTGCGGAGGCAGCTCAAAATAGTGTTTTATTGCTGTAAATTATTCTTTCAGTTATTTACTTTTTATTTGCCGCTGCTCGGCGCTCTGCGCCCTTCCCGCTCGGCCAGCGTTCACCCAGTTTCAAATTTTTATTAGTTTATTACGATTATTATCGTTTAATGGGGCTCGTTTGCACCGCTGACGCTCACTCGTTATTGTTGTTAAAGTTGTTGTAGTTCTTTCTGGTGGCTGCTGCTTTTGCTGTTGAGCAGAGCAACGTGTGAAGGTGTTTTATTATTTGTTTTGATTATCAAAATGAGCATTTTACATTTTTCCGGTCGTTGGGCGGACCACCTGCCCATGGCCCATGGCCCTTGGCCTATGGCTGAATGGCAGTAAATTACTGCCCGCTGTGAGTGCTCCGTGAGTATGTGCGAGTGCACCCAGTGGGGCCAGGCACTCACTCCCTCATTCGCACTCGCAGTACGACCCATAAACTTAAGACGAAGTGTGGCAAAATGCTTAATTTGGAATTTATGAGCAATTAATTTTAAAATTCTCTTTTGTCCGTTAACGCTCCGCCCCCACCACACCCCAACCCACCATGTCTGACGCCAAGCCATAAAAGATCCGCTAAAATTTGATTATTTAGCCACTCCGCTGATTGATCATTATTCAGTTGTTATCGCCCAACACGAACACGGGATTTGGCAATCCGAGCCAGGCCAATTGGGCAACGGCCATAAAACTACGCGAAAGCCAATTACAATTGAATTATTCGGGTTGATCGTAAATCGAGAATCATATTATATTTGACAGCTACTTTAGAAAGAGAGAGTGCATGTAGATAAAGGAATTCAAATATAATACTACATAGAAAATGTAAACACGAAAAAATCATAATTTAAGCAGAAATTGTAATATATTTTAATGTATTAAGTACTAGATTTACATACATATTTATGTAAAGATTCTAAGTTAAAATGATTGTGATACTGAAAATGGAAATAAAACATTAGAACTGTTCCCGCTTTAATTTTGTAATTAAAAATGTATCTGGATATATTTATATTTATAATCTTTAGCATTCCTGGGATAAACAATAAGACAATGGTAAGAAATTTAAACATGTTAATCGAGATTAATGATAAATTCAATTAAATAATATAATAAATTATTAATAAGAAATAAACTGACTCAATTAATAACCAAAAAACAGCTACAGGCCTATGGCCACAACCCACACTCCACTTATCCTGGAAGAGGGCACTTCTGGATGCCATCCCACAGGCGGAGTCAGAGAACAAGGCCCGACAAGTGGCCAAGTTGAGAAATTGCAGATTCGTTTCATTTCCGCATAAATTTGCAGCCAAACGAGGAATCTGCTCTATGCAGTGCCAGAGGACGGGGCAGCGAGTGGAAGAGTCAGGGAGGGAAATGTCTGTGTTGTTGTCCAATTCCAATCGTAAATTTGAAATTTTTCATAAAAATGTCATAACAGCAATTCCACTGACAAGGGCAGAAGGCGGGGAGAGAAAGAAAGAATGGGAGAGGCAGAGTGTGCGAGAGTGAGAGTGAGAGAGAAGGCGTCGACGGGAAAGAGCAACAAAAGGCGGCGGCCGAAAATAAAGGACAAGAAATGAGTTTTTGCAGTGTCGGCGTTTTTCATCTCTCCAATTTATGGATTTTTCGTGATTTCTATCGTGGCGACAAACCGAGAGAGGAAAGATATCCCGCTCTCTTTGTGTGCAATAAAAAACGGAAATACAAATTTGTTGCGACTAAATTTAGGCTAATTTGTATTAGGAAAGGCAAATCGCATCCCACTCAAAAGCAGAGGAATAATTTAATGAACAATAACGTTTGCCCAAACAGAGTATAAAACACTTAAGAAAGCTCCAGCCACTGGCCACTCACTCAAATCACACTCGAAGGCCACTCAAAGCAGATAGTTTTGCTCAACAAATGCGACCGCTTTTGCCGGCGCTCGGCGCATTCGCAATTCGCATTCTCACGTTATAAACATCAAAATTAAGCATCCATTCGAGAGCGCACTAAAAGCCAGCAAAATCGTATAAGAAAAGGCCTCACCACAGCGACTCCAACTGCAAAACCACTCAAAAATCACTCTTACTCGACGCGTCGGGACGCTCTTTCGCTCAGCTCGCCTCGCTCTGTTGCTCAGACCACAGACGGCCATCATGGCAGAGAGAGCGATAGAGAGAGACAGAGCGAGCACGAGTGCCAGCTGGCCTCGCGCTGCACAAGACGACTGTGTGTGCGAGGGAGCGAGACAACCCGATGCTCCCAGCAGCGCTGCCATCTTTCTTATTGCCGCTGCCGCCGTCGGCGCCGGCAGAAAGCGCTAGCATGGTGTATGGTGTATGCTGAATGCTGAATGCTGTATGGGTGCATATGCGACACGATATGCGTGTGTTTATGCGCAACGGCAGAGTGCTTGAAATGAATTGGTGTTGCTGGCGGACGCGGCGGACTGTTGTCACTGCCGCCTCAGCATCCAGCGGCCCATAAGAACGCTCGCATGGCTTTTGTATTGCGCCATAAACGTTTCGCTGCTCGTAACGCCACAACGGCCGTCGCGGCACTCTCTCGCCACGGAAAAGCATGTAACCAGTCGCCCAGACAGACAAACTCTCCAAAAGCGCCCGCGTTTTCCACGTCGCCGACGTCGCCGTCGTAGTCGCGTCTCTGCCGCAGTCTCTGCCGCCTCAGCCTCAGCGTCAGCCTTAGCCACAGCCGCTGCCGCTCTGCCAGCGCTGGCAGCAAGAATTACCAATTACACGAAATTTTTATACTCTTTTAAAAATTTCGTTTTATTATAATATTTATTATCGTGGCGCGCAGTAGTGTCTGCGGAACAGCGCTCGCTCAGCTCTCAGCTCTCAGCTCCAATCGCCAAAGCTCCACGCTCCACGCTCAGCCTTCCAGCCACCACTCGACCGATTCAGATTCCGATTCTGTTTCCGATTCGCCGTGTTTATTATTATTTTGTGCTCGTCTTATTGTCACTTAACTGTTATAGTGCGGTTTATAGTTTATAGTTTATGTTTTATAGTGCCACACAGCAGCAAACACACCAACGAAACATCCTCTGAAATAAAACAATGCGAGTAAATGCCAAATCAGAAGTCGATCGGGAAAACTGACACTCCGAAAGCCATCAAGAATTAAACCGTGACCCCACAAACTGTCAAAACAAGTGTGTCTGTGCAGTACATAAAAATTAAAAAGTCATAAAGTTGACATCGTAAAAGGTTCGAGAGTTCGACAGTTCGATTCCCGCCCTCTACCTGTGGGGCCCGCAAGGAAAGAGAGAGAGCGACAAAAGAGCAAAGTGTTTTACGGCATTTTAAACAAAGTAATTAAAGCAGAACTGAGCCAGAGAAAGCCTTTCTCCCTCCCAGTTCCAGTCACAGTCACAGTCCCGCTTCCAGAGCCACACACGCACTTGAAGAGTCGTAAAAGGAAACGCTGTGAATCATAGCCAATAGCCGTAAAAACATAACGCGTTCGAGTGCCGTCGCCGTCATTAAAAGTCCCGCGCCTATAAATCACCCGACGGCAGGCCAGCACCAGCCCCAGCACCAGCGCCCCACCCGTGCATTTTCCGCGTAATTGATGGCCGATTTTTAATTGCTTTTACAACAAATAAATGTCCCCACCCACACACATCACAGCACCAGAACAACATCAACAACAGCAACTGCAGCAACACGGCAACCCGAAACCATATGCAAATTTAACAAATTTCGTTGTGAATCCTCAATTTCGGTCGAAAAGCATTGAACAAATACAAACTGCTCGCCAATTGGAAGGCGCTTTCCAATAAATTAAAAGCCACTTTGATAGAGAGCCCCAGTCGAGCTCTGAAAGGTAACGAAATGCATTCTCACCTTCTTCCCTCCATTTGCAAGACCAAAAAGTAGAACAAACTCGGGCAAATGGCAAAGTTTCTTCTCTCTACACCTCTTCTCTATACCTTACTTTCCCCGTATCTCTGTACTAACTCCTTTGCCATCCCATAAACATTCTTTTAGTGTACTAATCTTGGAGATAGCACTCCGCTCACAACCCCAAGTAGTTCTACTAACCCTTTGGCATTGTGCAGGCAAAATTTGTTGAAAGAAAAGCACAAGAAAAAGCAAAGCAAAACGAGAGAGAAAGAATTTCCACCCGAATCTTTTGTGGCAGTCGAAGAGATTTATGTCCAATCTGAACATATTCAATTTGGCTAATGTTCTTTTTATGTTTTCCGAACAGTCTCTGCTGATATATCTACCTAGAGAATATATATCGCATTTGAGTATAGATTTATCCGACCGCTCAGAGCAGCACTTGTTTTGGCTGTATTCGGTTTTTGTTTATCACAAATTTTAGTGGATCTCAAGTTTATTTTCTCTGCTTTATGGCATTTTTAGTGCTCTTTAACTTGATCAATTTGAGGTTTGATTTATACGCAGAATAGAGTCATTCCCATGGGATTATAATTGATGTGAGAGAATGAGCAGCCAAAGATAAAAAGTATTCCAATTTTGCTGCTTAAATCGAGCGAATTTCCACACTGAGTTCGAACAAAATTTGTTAAAGAGAACACGCGAAACACAAACACTCAACCCATCTACTCCCCGATTCAGAATCGATTCAGAATCACTCGCAAGACACAAGCTAGACAAACAAAGATAAAAAGCGAAGACGGAACACTCCGAAGAACACAAAATATACCCAGAAGTAATCGATCCTAGCCAAGACTCAAGTTAAGAGGAAAGAAAATATAAATATCCAGAACAGACTCGACTGCGACGCATTCGACGATTCGACAATTCGACGACTCGGCGATTCTCTGCCGGAGAGCAAAATATGTGCAATGTCAAAATTTGTTTTCGATAGTATGCTGCCAAAGTACCCACAGTTCCAGCCATTTATCAGTTCGCACCTAACCAACACCCCCCCAACCTCGTCATCAGCAGCCGTCGCAGCCGCCCTCGCAGCAGCCGCAGCCTCCGTCTCAGCCAGCTCCAACACCTCGGCGACCGCCAGCAGCAGCACCAACAGCGGCAGCAGCCACCTCAGCCTGCAGACCGGCTCGCTCTCGCCAGGATCCAGCGCCCTGCACCTGGGCAACCAGCTGCACCAGCAGCACCTGAGCCAGTCCTCCCACTCGCCGGTGTCCTCCTCGTCGCCCTCCTCCGCGGCCCTCTTCCAGCAGCAGGCCCAGCAGCAGCAGCACCAGCAGCAACAGCTCCACCAGCAGTCGCAGTCCCAGTACTCCTCGCTCTCCGCCGCCCTCCAGCTGCAGCAGCAGCAGCACATCAACAAGCTAGCAGCCGCCGCGGCTGCCGTCAACTCTCAGGGCTCCCACGCTCACGCCCACTCGCACGCCCACGCGCATCAGCAACTGCTGCTGACCCCACCCTCGGCCGGCAACTCGCAGACCGGGGACAGCAGCTGCTCCCCCTCGCCCTCGGCCAGCTCCTCGCTGCACCGCAGCCTCAACGACAACTCGCCCGGATCCGCGGCCAGCTCAGTAGCAGCCGCAGCAGCCGCTGCAGCCGCCGCCGCCGCGGCCAGCTCTTCGTTTGCCATCCCCACAAGCAAGATGTATCCGTACGTGTCAAACCACCCCAGCAGCCATGGAGGCCTCTCTGGCATGGCTGGCTTCTCCGGACTGGAAGATAAATCCTGCAGGTGAGTCCATGATCCATCGCTAGTCAGTATCCACAGTTGTTCCCATTCTATTTTGAGACTGAACCCTCCTCAGTGATCGTTTAATGAAATCCATTCAACAGTTCTTCAGTCCATTATCCCCACCCTGTAACTAATGGATACAGATCCATGAGTTACTCTCCAAAGATTTAAACATATTTCCCGCACTAATTGTGATCCTAAGGTTCACCTTCCAAGAACTGCTTCTTCATACCTTCCTGGCTAATAATCGAATATTCATATTCCGAATGCTAAGCGGAAATGCCCAGAGCAACCTTCGGGGAAACGTCCACAAACCGCAACCACAAATCCATTTCAAATGTGCTCTAATTATCGGCTCGGCCCTCTGATCCATCGCTCCTCGGGTGCTGGTTGCCCATTGAGAATTCACATTGAATGGCCGTAAAGAGCGACCGGAATGGGACAATTAGAGAGCGCTGCGGTGGCTGCTGGTGGCCATTTGTCGCCGGCCACGAGATTCGCACGCACGTTGACCTTCCGCTGTGGCCATTTGCATATTGGCCCGTTACAATGGGTGCCCGCTGGGTGGGCGTGTGGGGGATTAGTGTGCAATTAGAGGCAACCGCAGTCGAAGTGGGAATGGCAATGGGCATGGGCCCAGTTAGGGATGGTCAGGGACCGTTCAATTTGCATTTGACTTGGGCCTCTTGTGCCGGAAGCAACCAAACACAATCTTATGCTAATCGATTTCCTCTCTCTCTCTCTCTCTCTCTCTGTCCTGCAGCAGGTACACGGACACCGTGATGAACAGCTACCAGTCGATGAGCGTACCTGCCTCGGCGTCCGCCAGCTTCGCACAGTTCTATCAGCACGCAGCCGCTGCCTCGGCCGTGTCCGCCGCCAACGCCGGAGCCATGGGCGTGGACCCACTGGGCAACGCCTGCACCCAACCCTCCTCCGGGGTGGTGCCCGGTGCCGGCGGTGCTGGAGGCGGCATTGGCGATCTGCCGCGGTATCCCTGGATGACGCTCACAGGTGAGTCACGAACGAATCCATTCATCCGGCAGTGTGTACACAAGATCTGCATAAATCAAAAGCACTCAGTCGGGCATTTGCTGGGGGAATTCACACCTCGATGGCCGCTGGCCCATATAAACATTAGATAAACGTGGCGCAAACGTTTTGTTTTCCAATTCCAATTCCATTCCGATTCCGAATCCAATTCCGAAGCATAATGAACACTTTGCGGGGCACTTCCAAGTCGTTTATTTCGCATAAGTCTTCCAGCCGAGTGCTCCCCATGCGATTCAAATTCGAAACGAAATGTTTCTCCCTCACTGGGAGAGGGAGCCACTGGTGGACAGACTGATGGCAACAAAGAGCTAAAAAGTTGGCAGTAAATAAAAATGAAAATAGTTCCCAATTCCCCTTGTTTCTGGTGTGTGGTTCATCGCGTCGATTTATAATTTAAATAGCCTCAAGGTTGCCACACACAAGCAAACGTTCCGCTGTGCCCCCACGCATACAAACTAGTCTCGGGCCCGAGATACAGATACATTTCGGCGATCTCTTTTTATGCGGCAAACGTAGTACGAGCGATCCGCTCGGAATTTATGTGGGTCACATTAATTTACGCGATTCAATCCGATCCGATCCGCTCATTTTCGAGCGCCTTTCTGCACATTTCCCTGCTCCGCACTCAATTTCCACGATGCCCAAGAGGGAGGAATTGAACGACTTGAGTTTTCGCCATGCGCCGCGGGTTGAATGCCTTCTGAGTTATGGCGGACAGCGTATGAATAGACTGTCAATTGGCCAGAGTTATGAACTGCACATCAGTCGCCAAAATAGAGAAAAC
Organism: Drosophila subobscura; assembly: GCF_008121235.1. Classification (NCBI taxonomy): domain Eukaryota; kingdom Metazoa; phylum Arthropoda; class Insecta; order Diptera; family Drosophilidae; genus Drosophila; species Drosophila subobscura. The sequence goes on along the minus strand of NC_048533.1, from coordinate 20,162,852 downwards.
ATCGGGCGATCCATTTGCCCGCAAACGGCTGGGACACGGACTGGATTTATGGCCAATGCATGTGAATTAAAAGCAAGAATAATTGCGGTTGGATACGAGTTTTGAGGCATTCTAAAATGATGTATAAAATGTGGTAGATGCGAAACAAAATTGGGGAGCACAGCAGGCACATTTTATTCACTCTGTTAGTGGAAGATCGATGCTTATAACCATTTGAGATTGGCAATCGGGGTGGGGTGTCAACGCGTTCATTCATTCATGCAGATTCGCTGTGAATTGATTTTCGATTGCAGAACAGGGCATCCAGCGGGGTTGAATATACATTTATTGATATGGCGAATGCTTTCGACACGCCCTTTTATATAAACGGCTAATAGAACCATTTGCAAGCCAAACCTGTTGGACCAACAGTCGCGGCCAGCGAAAAAACCCGCCGCATTGGCATCGGCATCAACATCGGCATCGGCATCGGGCTGGGCCCAAAGATAAACGGTATTCCGCACAATGAGATATTTTGCATATCTCCCGCTCACAGCACAAAGGCGATAAAATTGTCAACGAGATCATAGACGACGCGACGACTGCGACGACTGCAACGACTGGCTGCGATGAAAGTAAATACGAGCATGACGCCATTATGGCAGCCAAGTGCGCGACACGTCGACGCAGCCAGCCACTTCCCCTCCCCTCCTCCCTGCACACTGTGCACTCTCGCAGATACACACACACACACACACACACACACACACATGCATTTATCCATGCAGTTGCATGTGAATCGCGGGACTTGATGGAGTCGCGCAAGAATCGTCCGTGTCTCCGCTCCACCAGCAAACTCTTTCCCCACGTCTAGCGCTGGCTTTCACTTTGCCTGCAGTGTGCCAGCCAAGCCTCCAAACCCACCCAGAGACCACATCCAAGACCAAGACCAAGACCCGGACGTAATGGCAACAGCAACAGCAGCAACAGCAGCAACAACGGCAACGTTTTACAGCTGAATGCTTGCCAAATGCAATTTAACTAATGAATTTTAATATTTTACGCCAAAGCGTCTGAATGAATTTTCATTTTCACATCGTTGCACCGACCCAACCGACTCGGGCCACAGCAGCGTCAACAATGTTGCAACTTGCAGCGAATGGTCTGCTGCGGCAGGGGCGTGGCATGGGGACGGGGACGCTGGCGGATGGCGGCGTGCCTGTACCTGATTATGCTGATAAGAAAGCAAAGAGGTTAACTTTTCTTAATTATCTGGAAAAGCGCAGCCCGTCCGGGAGTGGGAAGAGGTTTCCCCAGCTGAAAATTTTGCAAGCTCTGCACGCGGTGCCTGGAACGAAGGGAGGGTGAGGGAGGATCCACTGGAAGGAAAGGAAAGCAAATCCGTTATGAGAACAATATGGAAAGCAGAGGAAATTATGCGCGGGACTGCCAGCTCAAATATTTGAATCATAATTCGCTTTTCTTAGAAAATACAAGAATTGAATCTTCAATAGTTGAAGGAGAGGCCAGAGCAGTGTTACAGGGAAATCCCATTACATGGAATTATTTATCTCTTTGGTAGATTCGAAACGTTTTTCCCAGTGTAGATTCGTCTCAGAATTATGCCTTTTGCCTTGCCAATGTCTGGAGATAAGAGCTGCTGGCCATAAATCGGGCGCTCATCAATGCGACAAAGAAGAAGGTCCAAAGACTCGCTCCAGCTCTGGCTGTGCATATTAGAGACTGTTCTGGTAGTCCGTCCATCCGTCCGTGTGTCAAATAAAGTGGAAGCAACGACCGGGCGAATGCACGGAAATTTGTGTATTTTAATTAAAAATGCGCCAGTGCTGGCAAGCGGCTTCATCTGCTTATTAATTAGGCGTCGCTTCGGCGGAGGAGGAGTCGCCGACTGCCGTCGACGTGGTCTACTTTGGCGCGGGACAGTGGCAGGGGCAGGGGGCCACTGGCAGTGCCGATGCCGATGCCGATCCGGTCGAACTGGCCAGAGGCCACCACTTTGTTGGTGGTCCACTCATTGCAGGGGCCCAGCCAATTCTGCTTTTTGTCGATGGCGCTGACAACTAAATTGAAAGCGGCCCGATTGAGTGGTTTATGGAGGCTGCCGTTGCCAGAAGAAGCATTGGACAGTGCAGGGCGCTGAACATGATTTGAGAGATCTTTCGCTAGTCTGGAGTCTGTTGCCGTTGCCCAGCATGATCCCCTCAAGGCTGCCTGCAATCGATTTACTGGCGAGGAATTTTACATTAGCAGCATATGAATCCTTTACGTATACGCAGAAAAAACCAACTGACGAATGTTAACCATAATTTTATTCTATCTCTTGCAGACTGGATGGGAAGCCCCTTCGAGCGCGTCGTTTGCGGCGATTTTAATGGTAAGTACCGCAATTACCGGAGACCCTTGAAGTTAATTCCCCGACTGGCATTGACCATCGACTGCAGCATGCGGACACTAATGGGTTATCCGCCTAACCGAGCGAGGAATATGGCAAAATGTTCATTTTTTAGCGCCGGAATGTCCTTGAACACCAAGGACCTACCTACCGCCCTCCCTCCGACTTTCACTCGCCGAACCCTTCACTGCACCCTGCACAATGCAGCATTGCATCCGGCAATCTGTTACCCGCTCTCCTCTCCTCTCCTCATTCGTCACTCGCTCCTGCTGACTTGACTCGGCGACTTTCACCGCTGTCCCGGCCTGCCTGTCATAAATCCTTGCCATTGTCCCGCCTCAGCCAGCCTCAGTTGTCCATTCATTTCGCTTTGTTTGCCGAAGTCATTTTCCTGCGAATGTCCAAGTCTCGACAAAGGAAGGAGCAACTGGCAGCCGGCAAACTGTCCGCGCACGCTCTCCATGCTAATCGGCTGCTCCGTGAAAGTGGCTGGGCCGAGACCTGCCGTGCCAATCAAGTGGCAAGTCAATACCGTAAATCACATTGATGGACGATCGATCGAAAGTTGATCTGTGTTGAGGCGGAGGCCCCCCAAAATCTCGACTGGGCTACTGTGTGTGATGGCAATAACAATTACGGTACGGTGCTGGGCTCGGCTCGAAAAAAACTCACTCAGTTCCACTCCAACTGATCGATTCGGCCGGTCGGAGCGGGTCCTATCGTCGATCAGCGATGCGCCTGTTGCTCTGGGCGTCGTTAAATGGCTTTTTATGATCATTTTATGAACTATTTACGATTTTACGCATGGTCTTGCGCCGTGCATAACGATCATCTCGATGTTGGACTTGTTGTATGGTGACTGCGACTACCGCAACGAGCACCGCAACAACCGATACGATCCCCCGTTTAATGGGCTCGATCTGTGATAATGGCGCTGATTATGCTGCCGCCGCTCGATTGTTTAGCGAATCTCAGCGTAGCCATATGTGCAGCTCGTTACAATTAGTTCAACGACATTGCCGTACAAGTACAATAAATGTGTACACAGGCACACAATCGGGGGAACCAGAGAACCACAAACACGGGTAGCGACTGTCGATGGTGGGGTACAATTACTATTACAATGGGCGGCCATTAAACGGCATTCACGTTCCCATAAAACTCCATTGTAATTGATCGACTGAACAGCTTACACATTTAATCGAGTAACGATTCACAATTTCAGATATTACTAGAGACATTCATAGAGATTCATAAGTCACATCATAGTTAACACTTTGTTGATGCTATTAAGCATCCATTGCGGATGCAAATTACTATTCATATCCAGTGAATCTTTGATTAGTAATCGCAAGTAGTGGGTACCCATTTGTTATTGTTATAGTTTAAATGATTTGCTGTTGTATGAATGTAACGACTGCCCATACCCGCAGTAGCCCTTCATCTTCGGCTCCCGTCCTTTTGGCGACTGTGGCATGTAATTGCGAACCGTTTAATTGCGCTCGACCACTGGCAAAACAGTATTCGGCCACGCAGTCTGGCCGGTCTGAAATCGGAGTGGGGATCGCAGTGGCTCTAGTACTGCGAATGCTCGTGGTGGTTGTGGGCCTGAGACCCGCGGCGGAACGTGCCGTGGCTCTGCTTTCGACGTCACAGATCGCTTGATATTCGAGTTGGTTCCGAGCCCGGAACACGCCCCGCTTCTCTCCGCTCGCTGGTGATCCTCTGGTGTTTGCTTTGTAAATAAATCTCTGGCGTTGGCGTTGAGCGGAGTCGTTTGGCCAATTTACAGCGCTAACAGCCGCTGTTTGACAAGTAATTAGCTCCCCAAGCTTCCATTCTGCACAGATCTCTTGGGCTTGGGTTTCGTTAAAATTTTTCTTGTGCAGATCTCCATGGGGGAGTTCCCTCTGTAGAGCTTGGAATATTGATGCAATATGGGAGAGGAGTTGTATCTGTCTGTCAGGAATTCAATGGGACTCTCGGGAGTGTTTCTACCTGAAAATAATTCATAATTTAATGAAAAGTCCGCTAACTTAATCTCAGAAGTGTTTTCTTGCTACAAGCTCAGCGACATCTTCATTCGCATCCGCTCCACAGCGATGATATGTGCGATCGAAATGAGCAATAATGTGAATTATTTTTATTAATTTTACATGCCACAATTATGGCATATGATAAGCTTGGAGAATGGTTTCCGATTCGCAAGCTGCTTGCCCGAGGATCCACAGTGGGGGTGTCTCATCCGCGATGTCGTCTCAGGCGGCGAATATCAATTATTCGGAATTCAATCATGATCGGGATCTGTCTGAGATTCCCGACGGAATCTCAATGTCAGTGGCGAGGCGAAGCGTCTCCGCCCGGACAGATAAACGCCGCTGCAGGCCGCGACCCTGCCCGACCCGGCAGCCACTTAACGGCACTGTCTGTAGCGCTATCTCCCTTGCATGTACTACATGTATGTCCAAGTGTGTCTGTGGTGTGGCTGTAGCTGCTGGTGTGGATTGGGTTGGGGATGGGGCTGTGGATGCGATTCGGACTGTGAGTGTGGGCCTGGACATGGACAGGCTGCAAGGGTTAATTTATGAGGCGCGATAAGCGAATTCCATTTCGTTTCGTTTCGGGTTTTGTTTAATTTCCGATTCTCTCTGTGTTCTCCCTTCCTCTTCCTCTTTCTCTCTGTCTGTTTCTGTTTCTGTTTTCGTTGTTTCTTTATTTTATTTTGTGTTGGCGTATTTACATTTGGCGCGCTCTCTCCTTCACTCCCCCTGGGGGAGTGTGTGCGGGAGAGAGGGCGGGTGGGGGGGTATGTGCGACACCGTGTTATCGGCACGTTTCGTGTCGTTGTTTTTTCATTTTGCGGCGGCGGAAAATTCGAAATGACACGTTTCTGCGAGTGCGAGCGGAGCTCTGCCCTTTTTTAACTGCCCGTGCGGCTGTTAATCTGCGGTTTTAATGCCCAAGTGGCGCAAATTGGCGAAAGGGTTTGAATTACACACAGCCAGAGAGAGGGAGAGAGAGAGAGAGAGTACTGGGAAAAGAGAGACAGATAGACAGAGAGAGAGAGAGAGTGCCACAGACAAGAACAAAATGGCAGCCAGACGGCGCGTTCCATGCCTGGTCCTGCAGACATGTAAATTTGCGCAGACAAAATCAAATTAAAAGCGCACACGTTCCACAGACAATTGAAGCGCCCCTCTATCCCCCCCGCATCATAATCATTCAGAGTTTATTCCCCTGTTTCACACACACAAACACACACACATATGAGGGAATCCGCAAATGTATTGCCAGGCAAAGTTTGTTAATTTTTATTAATTTAAATATTTCATTTAACGAATTGAGATTTCGTTTGTAACTCGGCCCTAAGTCCGCCTTTTGCCGTGTGACATTTGCACATTTTCCACTTTTCCTCCTCCCCGTTCTCCGTTTTCTTTTCGCGTGCCCTGCGTGTTGCCTTCCTTCCGTTTGCAAGACTCTTGAAGTTGAAATTAAATTGCAAAGGGCGCGCAGTTAATATTAATTTAATTACGGAATTATACAAGTCGCTCTTGGTGTCGGTTAATGCACTCTTTGTGCGGTTCTGCCTCTCCTCTAAAAATAATGCATAATTTCCACTGATTAATGGCCGAGATTGTGGTGTTTACGATGCACTTCGTTCCCCTTGATGGATGCGCCATAACCATTTCGCAATGTGGGTGGTTGCCAGGCACTTGGAGCAGTTGCAGTGATCGGAGGACAGTCATCAGCTTCAGGCTCTTAACACGCAGATCCATGGACATATTTCCCAAGTGAAAATAGCCCAAAACTGAACTCTGAAAAGTGCTTCGATTGACATAATTCTATTTGGTTTATGGGGAAGAACATCTCCGATTTCGTTGCTGTCCAATTATGCAATTTCAAGAATCTTTTCCTAGATTCCAATCACGTCTATTGTATTTTGAAATCCTCCCCTGGCTGAACTCGTTATTCCAGTTCTCGCCATTGTGAGAATCCTTCTGCTTGCTCCTCTTTCCCCAGAGCCTAATGAAGCCATTCAGGTAATGTCGGAGAGCCTCTTGCAGAGCTTCGTAGTTTGGTAACGACCAAGCTCGACAATGCGGAGCATAAAACCTGTCGATGACAAAGGGCTGCTGGGATCAGGGAAGGGCTCAGCGAGCATCAGCCACCATTTTCTCGAATTACTTCTATGCAGCCATTAACAAAAGACCAACTCAGCCGAGTGTGTGTGTGTGTGTGTGTGTGTGAGCCATTAATCAACTTTGTCAGCCAACGAAAATTACGAAGGAAATGGAAAAAATGAGAGACGCTTCTTGTGGTCTGTGGTCCCTCTACGACTTTGACTGGGATTGGGATTGGGACTGGGACTGGCACTGGCACTGGGGACTGCGACGGGGATCAGACAACAATCAATTTCTCAGGAGCCCACAGGACCACACCTCATCACAGAGGGGGGACTGGCAGATCGGTACAGGGGGGAGCATTGTTCGCCGCAGGGCGACCCGCGCATATTGAAATTTGTTTCCGCGGAGCCAGCGACTGGGCAGGGGCTGGGCAGGTTCTGGGGAGCCGGGATAAGCATGAGTTATGTGCACGCCTAGGTAAATATAGAACCCGCATGGAGCGATCGATGCTTTTTATACGAGTTTAAGTGTCACGTTTTCGTTGTGCAGCGGGAGGAGGTGTGGGGAAGGCGGGGGGAATGGCATTTTAATACGTCATCGTTTCCAGTCTGCCCACGCAATCTAAGTTATGGCCGACATCTGCTCAAGTTGTGCATTGGAATAGGAATTCGGAGTTCGTGTTTGTTTTTACCAAATAAGAGTAGGAATCGTCAGTCGGGGCGAGCTCCAGCCGGACCCGACCCGTGCCCACTGGGCCGTGAACGCATTGGGAAAATAAACCGAAAAAGGAAAAGGCAAAAGAAAACCACACCACACCACACCAAACCAAACAATGGGAATATGCTCTGCCGTCGAAAGCAGTTGACTCAATTTATATGTATTTTCAATAAAAGTCGATATAATGCTTGGCCAAGGTTCATAGAACGAGCAAATGAACTTGGAAACGGCCAGCAGCAGCAACGGCAGCGGCAGCGGCAGCGGCAGCGGTGGCAGCCAATGAAGGCAATCAATTTCAATTCAGTTTCCTCGCCTTTCCCAAGCGCCAAAGCCAATGAGGCGTCCAAAGGGCAAGACGAGGCCAATTGCAGTTATTTCACTGCTGCTGAACCTTTTCTGTACCCTCCCCTGCCCTTGCCCGACGAAAGGGTATCTGCACTCTGTCATTGTGGTGGAATGATCCAGTAGGGAATACCTGACATCTCATTGAGCAGAAATAAGAAAGTCCCTCCCCATTTTCTCCGGGTTCGTAGAGACGAAATATTAAAGTTGGATTCGAAAATTTTAAGCAAAACAGCAGAAGAGTATTCAGTTTATCCGAAAGCAAAGCTTAAGTTTCCGTCAGACTTTTGTCTTCTGCTCTCACAACCCACGATATCGCAAACAAAGGACCCGAAAAGTGTTGATGAACCCAGCAGAGAGAGAGACGCTGGGTGAACTCCGCAAGACCAGGCCCACACAGATACCCTCACAAAGAGTCGCTGTGGCGCCACTTCATTGTGATCATTGAATGGCCGTTGATTGTGTCGCATCGATTCGCGGCGATTTTAATCGCAGCGGGCGCACATTAAACGCCTTTCATTTGCAATTAAATTGAGGCGCACTTTAACTCAGACAGCCCAAAACGGAGCCAGAAAGCGCCGAATACTCGTGCCCAGACGGGGGCGCACTGAGGGTGCTCAAGTTGCGGTCAGTTGGCCACACGTGTGTGTGCCGGAAGCTCGAAGCTTGCAGCAGTGTCAGACACAGGGAGAGAGAGAGAGAGAGAGGAAGGCTGGAGGGCGCAACTGCTGTCAGGCACAGGACATCGCAGACGCCGTTTGCAAAAATCTTTCGGATTACCAATTCTAGACGCCTAATGCCATTTATAGGCCATCGCTACAAATGCTCCAGCTGTCTTGGCCGTCCGCCTGCCCGAAATTAGTTGAGCCCCAGACCCAGACCCAGAAGCAGAAGCAGAAGCAGCCCCATTGCCAACCGCATTCCCCTCTTCGGCTGGGCCAACAAATTTATTGAAACCACTTCGGTGTGATGAGATGGGGGGAAGGAGTGGAGTTGGCGGGGTCTGATTTGGCTTGTTTCCTCTCCTTTCCTTTCCTTGCCTTTCCCTGCCTTTCCACTCCTTCCTTCGACACTCGCTCCTGCCCGTTCTGTGGCGGGCTTCTTCCGTTTTCCCTCTTCACTTTTGGCCATATATTTTTCACATTTATGTCGGGTATTTTGTCTTATCACACCCTCGTGTTTGCAGTGCGTGCAAAAAATGCCGTCTCCGTTGTGAGCAGAGCACAAAGCAGTGGGTTGGGGCGAGGAGGTAGAGGCGGATGCGCCGCCAACCACCCACGAGATTAAAAATGCCATAAAGACAGTAAGGGTGAATGGCTCTAATGGCTGCCGTTGCCGTTATGCTCCGTCTCCCTCTCTCCCGCCCGCTCTCTTTGCCTGTCTCTCTCTCTCTATTCCCTTTTCCTTTTCACATTTCGCTGTGCAAAAAAGAGAGAAAAAAGGAGAATTCGACTGTTACCATGTTGCCATGGCTCTGGCCCTGCTCGAGTGCGACTTCAGTGCTTCAGGGATTGCCTCAAAGGCAGACAATTTCGAAAACATTTTCAACTCGAATCGACAATGCATCGATAACTGAATCTGGAAGGAGATTGCAATTATAGCTGGTATTTATATTTGGAAAATGTTTCGATCATTGTTTCGCCTTTTATCAGTTCCAAGTACCTAAGACTAAATAATTCCAACTTTAATTTAGTCCAAGGCATAATTATCCTGGAATTAATTATGCAAACTCTTGCTGAAACTTTAACTGGCAATTCCCAGGCAAATGTCCGACTTTAACGATACCCCCAACTATTTCTATTTCTCAATTCAACAAATTCCTTTTGTTTCTCCTGATTCTTATTTTAATTCCGAGTTGTTTCCCAGTTCGTTCGCTTCCATTTCCTTGCTGATCCATTCCGACAAGGAGTAATTCCAATGATGGCGTGAAATATTTGATGAGAATATATTAATCCCCCGAGAGCCGGGCTGGGGGAGCGGGAGACACGAGTATTTGCAACATTTGTTGGCAATTTTCCTGGCAGCAGACAGCAGGCAGCTACAGCTAGGCCATATATTTCCCAAGATTAAGCACACAATTAGCAATCCTGGCACTCAGGCCTGCCGGAGGCACAGGCACAGCGGACTGGGGGGGGCGTGGCGGATCTGATGGCACAGACAACAACATTGGCAACGCGCTGCACATAAATTGCAGGGAAAGCATCCCCCAGCCACGGTCCAACCCCAACCCCAACTCCGACTCCAACCCCAAATGCAGGAACACACAGCACACCCCTCTGGCCCGTCCTCCCCCTACAACCGGCAGCTCTTGTGCGTACAAAATGCTCGCGCGACTGATTAAATTTAAATAAATTTAATAAACATAAATTATTTGCAATGGCAGCCAGGAGCTGCCTCTGCCGCTGCCGCTGCCTCTGCCACCCCCGAGCACAGTCGAGCACAAGTTAATGGCGGCGCTTACCTGCCCCACCCCTCGCATCCCCTGCTCGGCTAAAAGCCGCACAAAGGCGCCAGATGTTGCCCGGGAGCCTTGTCAAAGGAGCATTTAAGCGGCTTTTCTTTCAAACTTTAATTAGTCTTCGTCGCCGCTGCTCTGCCCCCGCTGCTCCACGGACTCCGCGCATTTGCATATCCCTGGGGATGTCGCTTTACCAGAGAACACTGCAATTTGCGCTAAATGCTCGAAAGATCATTCCCCAGCTCGGGGAAACAATGAACTCCATCAAATTCACGGAGCAGCAGAGAAATCTTTGAGCCATCAGACAACATTCCTCATTTGCGTACATATACATATTTACATGCATATTTATGTATCCATACATACAGATACTCGTGTGCGTATTGGTGGATATTGGGGAATGTTAAATGTCCGCCGTTTGTTTATATATCTTTCAACATGCCATCCGGGAAGTTAGTTTCGAGAATTCATACCAAATATAAACAAATCAGCATAAAACATCCCAAACAAGCCACGAACACACAGCTCACAAGCGAGATAGATAGATACATTTGTATCTGCTGCTTCAAAAAAACAGATAGATATAACAGGGCGTGAATAAGCTTACATATAGTGAGTGTAGATATTTATGTATGTGTACTTGTATACAATACACAGGAGCTCGCAAAAGGAACAACAAATTCTGGGAAAAGGGAAAATAATTGCGATTGAAAAAGTTAAATAAATCAATACAAAATATGAATGTAAATATCGATGGCATTGTGGGGAGAAAAACAAAGTTATGTAGTAATATTTACCACTATTTACTAGGGATGGTGCAGAATATTATATTTGTGAGGTTCGATTCGATCACAGCAACCCGAAAATGAATTGTTTTCTGCTTTCGAGCACAAATATTCCAATTTGTATTTCATTGTTAATATTTATTTTCATAAATTGTATTTGTATGCTCTTCCTATATTTTGGGCGGTCTCCAGTGAAGATAACACTTTCAAGCTCTTTCCGTTTTGCCGAACAAAGAATTGCTTACGTGTAACTTCCACATTGAAGCTGTTTACGCACCCGCGGGGGGTCCGCACTGAAATGCATCCACAGATGTGAGATCAGTCGAGTGTGCAGAAAACCTCCCAAGATTTCCCCCAAATTCCGTTCAAAGACAAACACAGAACAATTTTGCGCGCCAAAAGTCAACAAACAGGCGGAGTGGCGGGCTGAACTTTCGGTGCCCAATTCTCGGCTGGTCAACAGCAGCAAAATCAGGAATTTATGGGCCGGCAAACACTTGGGTCCGACAAAGAATTCAAATTAATTGCCACAACTGAAACAACAGGGCTACGAGTACAAGTATGTGTACATAAATACATACATATGTACATCAGTACATACATACAACACTCGGGCAAGAACTCGCGGCTGGAACTGTGGCCTGACCACAATGTTTCAGAGAGTTCTGTGTCAAGCGATATGTAAATTTGTTTATTATTTCCCAAAAAACAAAGGGTAGAGATGGCGAAGCGGGGACGGAATAGAAGCCAAACACTAAACACGAAATACAACAAAATGAATGTTTGTTTATTGTACAATTTTGTGTCGCTTGAACAACAGTCGGTGGCGCGGCGGACTGGCAACGTCCCCACGGAACCACTTTCGAGTGCACACAGATACGAAACAGACAAAGATACAAATACTCACGCCCGTATAAACTATGGTGCTTTTCACCTCCCCCCGCTCAGACCTGCTCCACTAGTGTGTGTGTGTGTGTGTGTGTGTTTGTGTATCTTTATTGTACGCTTTGAATTGTTTTTATGATTTTTATGTCATCATAAGTTTCAGTCTGCGCTGTTTTTTTCTTTCTGTGCCTCGTTCTCGTATGTTTCTGCGCTTATTTATACGCGCCGCTGTTTATTGAACAATTACGTTTACGTTTATGATTATTAATATTTTTAATTGTTAATGTCATTGTTATAGACGCTGGCCGGGGTCTGGGCCCATTCGCATTCCCATTCCCATTTCCATTCCCATCCCCATAACCATTCTCATAACCATCCAAATCCCATTCACAACGTTGACAGCGGCGCCTTGGGACGGCCATCTCGTATTGTCATTCCTCGTCACTATGGGTCCGACTGCCCTGCTCCACGCTCCCGTGTCTTAATCAGATTCTGATTCTGAATTCCCATTTGGACTGTACCTCTTGCTCTATTTGGCCAACGCCGCCGCGTCTGGAATGTCTGTCTGCTGCTGTTTCTGGTTCGGTTTCTGGTTCTAGTTCGCTGATTTGTTTACTTGTTGCATTTGGGGCCAGACGCTGCCGCATCAGTCAATTTTAGCCTCGATTTACGGCGCGCTAATTGATTTTTAATTGGTAAATTGAAATGGTTTTCTGCGCAATTGTGCAACGAACCGGTTGGACGGCCCCCTCCCCGCCATTGACGATATCCACTAAGCGAGTATCTGTCAAGACCATCGAGATGTAAGGGAAATGTATTGTGAGAAACCAAGGAAACACGGGTGCATGGGGTACCTGTCTGATTAACTCTGCCCCGTCCAGCTTCCTCCTCTATCAATGGAAAACACACACAAAATAAATCCTTATTTATAATTCCTCATTTCGAATGGAATTTGTGAAGATCAATGAACCCTTGAAGACCCCCCCTCGATGGAGTCCCAGCCACGAATGCGCCTCTGTTGATACTTTCCTGAAGGATTTTGTATTTTGAATACATAGTTGAATGCGTGGTGTGCTGGAATCATGATTTGAATGCTAGTTGGAAAATGAATTGAGTGAAAATGTTTTCCTCGTGCGGCTCAATGGAAAATCAATAGTAAACTCTCGCTGCCATGTGACTCAAAGTTGGCTCACTCTGTATCTCCCTCTCTCCCTCTCCCTCTGTCTCTCGCTCTCTCGAAAAATCCGGTTTGCCTGCGCCGACTCACCACTGAGCTCCCCCCTCCCCGTCCTTCCCTGGTCGTAGTCACCGCGTTGCCATGCACACGCTCTCTCTCTGACTCGATGCTTGTGTGCGTGTGTCTACCTGTCCGACACAGACACTGCGGCAGCCATGTTGGATTCCATCACTCCTGTGCACACTGCAGCCATCTCGCTCGCACCTGCACGCCGCAGCCGCCATTGCGGGGCTCGTAAATCTCGTTTAGGGGCGCGTGTGTCCTGGGAGTCGTGATTTATGGGACGAATTGTAGCTGCTCATTGTAGCGTGTAAATAATTTAGATTAGTTCGGTATTCCGGTGCACCCCCCAGCCACTCCTGCCGCCGAGCAGGAGCTCCACCGCAGGGCAGGGCTGGAGGTTGATTAGAATTGAAATTGCTTTTCCCCGACTGGGCTCTGGCCCTCACCACTTCGCAGAGGGCAGGATCTGAATGTTTCTCGATTTTATGACACCCGGAAGCTTTCCTCAAATTAAAAATATCAGAGTGCTTGGCCAGAGAATGGAATTAGTTTCAATTTGTGGCGATAAGAGTGGTCCCTCTCCTGCCTTGGAATGACTCACCAGCTCAGGTAGAGCTGCTCCTGCCCGCCCATTTCACGGCCTCAATCGATCCGTAAATATTTTGCCAACTGCCGAATATCATAAAAAAATGCATAGAATGTTCGAAAACCCGAAATGATTTACAGCTGCAACTGCAACTGCAGAGGAGATTCGCCAGATCGGCACCTTTCACAATATTACGCAAAAATTGTCCCTTTTTCCTTTTTTTATTCGGCGCGGTTGTTGTTGCAGTGGGAAAGTCGCAACTTGCAACCATAAAAAATTGCTGCTGACACGAAAACCTTTTACAGGAAAGACTCGACACAAAACGCAAAACAAAACACCAAAAAACAGAGAGACAGAGAGAGAGAGAGAGAGAGACACGGCATAAAAGCCATAAAACGGCAAGCGGCAGAGCCAGAGTGAGAGGCTCTGAGCCAGAGGATGAGGCAACAATTTGTAGATAGCGAAATTTTGATTTCCGTAACATAAACACGGAGCCGGAGCCTGTGCACCGTCGCGCAAAAAATTCGCACAGGTAGCGTGGAAAATCGTTAAAAAAAGAGAGAGAAAAAATAGGAATCGCCTCGCATGGTGTGGGAGCGTAGGAAAACCGAGTGAAAAGCGCTCGGCGGATACTGCTGGCCACCGTGGCGAGACCTGCCGCTGCGGGAGTCGGTGTGTTGCTTCACCCTTCCATGCACTGCGTGCAATCCGAGGCGGAATCAGCGCTGGGTCAGCCTGCTCCCCGGGGAGTCCAAGTCCTGGGGCGCCCGCTGCTGCTGCTGCTGCTGACGTCAGGCTGCTCTCCAGCCTCACCCTTCCAGCATGATTGTTAGACAAACTGTTTGTTTAGCTTGTAATTTGCAGCCAGAAAGACATTCGCAGCTGCCTCTCTCCACTCCGCTTCGAACTCCCAGCTCCCCATCCAGAATCCCATCCGCAGACACAAATCATGTGTTTCAGGCCGTTAAGGCGAGGCTGGCGGAGTCTGTCAGACAGCATCTTTGCGGCTCATTAAGAGTTGCCAAAAAAGACAGCCCCAAAGATGCCGAACAACATCATCACACCAATGCACAGACAGCAGACTGCAGACAGACGACAGCCGACAGGCAGTATGAGTGCGTGACTGACGTGACTTTCTTTGTTCTCTCTCCCGCCCACAGGCCCCAACGGATGCCCACGCCGACGCGGCAGACAGACCTACACGCGCTTCCAGACACTGGAGCTGGAGAAGGAGTTCCACTTCAACCACTACTTGACGCGGCGACGGCGCATCGAGATCGCGCACGCGCTCTGCCTGACCGAGCGCCAGATCAAGATCTGGTTCCAGAACCGCCGCATGAAGTTGAAGAAGGAGCTGCGCGCAGTCAAGGAGATCAACGAGCAGGTGAGTCGATTCCCCATGATTCTCTCTCTCAATGTAGCAGTTGGCTTGAGATGGATTTTCCAGCAAAATACTACAACTCTTTTCTTTCCTCTTCCCTTCCCATTCAAGGCCCGACGTGACCGCGAGGAGCAGGAGAAGATGAAGGCCCAGGAGACGATGAAATCCGCCCAGCAGAACAAGCAAGTGCAGCAGCAGCAACAGCAGCAGCAGCAGCAACAGCAGCAACAGCAGCACCAGCAGCAGCAGCAACAGCAGCAGGACCACCACTCGATCATCGCACACAATCCGGGCCACTTGCACCACTCCGTCGTGGGCCAGAACGATCTCAAGCTCGGCCTGGGCATGGGCGTGGGCGTTGGTGTCGGCGCTGGGCTCGGACCGGGACTGGGTGGCGGACTCGGCGGCAACCTGGGCATGATGAGTGCCCTGGACAAGAGCAACCACGATCTGCTGAAGGCGGTCAGTAAGGTGAACTCTTAAGCTGCCCCCGCCCCAGCACCACTCTTCCGCCATTAGCACCACGCCACCACCGCCCCACGTTCGGCGTTCTTTTTCGCCTCTTCGTCTGAGTGGAGAAAGCGAGAAAGCGAAAGATAAACTCGATAACTAAAATACGTAAACCTTTACATAGTAAATAGCTGCATAAGTCTACAATTAACGGATATAAAAACATATAAGCATACACACACACACGTACAGTACACACACATACACACACAAATGCGAAATCAATGAGTGCGCACTGTGGCTCCGATGCGGTTCGTGGGGTGGAGGAGTTGATTGCTTCGAGCTGTGCATCCGTTTCCCGAGCTTTCCTGGAGTGGAGCTGTCTATTTGATAGGCAGCGCCACCCAATTCGATTTTATTGCCGCTCCTCGGAGCTCTTCTTCCATTTTCCTCTCCGCTTCAACCCCTCGTGGATGCCCGATGGCTCGTTCAATCGATGTCCAGGCCCCAGCGAATCGGATGTGGGCCGAGGTGCGCAGCCTGCTAACATTAATAGATAACTTGAACTACTTAGAATAGCGATAGCGATAGCGGTACATGCTTAAAGGAGAAGTTTGCGATCTACGAGCGATTTTTGATAGTCAGAGAATCGCCGCGTTACCAGGCGACACCAGCCCAGGGGGTAACGAGACGAGTTCAACTGTAAAATTATTTTGCGACTGCAGTAGGATTACACACACACCTAGTACGAGCCACGTTGGACTATGTTTAACAAGAGCACACACACACACACTATACTATGTCTAGAGTTAGAGTGTACCTTTGTGTATTTACATAACTATTTATTGGAAGTCCTTGTTTATCCTTGTTTTCCCCCGTTCCACTGCTCTGTTTAAGTGAGGTGTTTACCGTGTGTGATTGCCGCACTTTGTTGTATGCCCCACGCTTTGAAAACAACGATTTCTTGAATGCCATATTAATCTTAATTCGACTCAACTAAAACTAGTGAAAGTGCGCAAGCGAATTGCGCAAGATAATTTCCATAAATACAAGTTGTAAGAACGAACGGTATGCAACATACCAAAAGCATAATCACGATTTCAAATACGTAATAATAATAATAACAAATCACGAAACAAATTCATGGAAATATATGTATGGAAGAGAGGATTCACACGAAGCCAGGAAATTTTGAAAGTTGTCGTTTTGCCAGTGACTAAAATTTTAAATTAACTACAGTTAAGTGCTAGACTAGTATGTACTAGACGTTGATTGATTGCTGGGCTCGCAGGTCCACACACAACCACACAAAAGAATAACAAACAAACAAACTCTGAATAGAACTCTGAAATACGTATTAGCTTAAGGTTGCAACAACAGATAAAACAAAAGAAAACTATCCGCGACAGTTTGTGTCGATTGTGGGAGAGAGATACGGGATAAGGGCCAACAAAGAGAGAGAGAAAGAGATGGCGGCAGAACCCCATATACGTAGATGTTCACTTCCCGACATTAAATTTACCTAGCATAATCTTTGAGGATTGCATTAAAGAATTGAATGAAAGTCAAGATCTATTTATTATACACAACCGACGAGGAGAGGAGCGGGCTTACATTGCGCAAAAATATTTACGTAAACAATTAATGACAAATATACATATATAAACATAAATGAATATATATTACAAATATATACAGTATGGAACCTTATGTGTATGTATAAATACCTAAATGTATGTGTATCTAGAGTGTTAACATTAAATGCAGTCAAAGTCGAGTCACATTTTTCCACACACCACCCAGCAATCAGCATGCAGATGCCCATGCCCATGCCCCTGACCCACCCTGCGCACATCTTTCGCTTTAGGAGTACGGACACCCCTTCAGGTCTGCTTAGTCCCCCTGGTTTGCATTGGTTCGAGTGATATTAATGGGTAGCGACAACCTTTTGCCTTTTTTCAAGACCTGATTGAAGATTGAAGAAAATTATGTTACTGTTTCCGTTTCCGTTTCCAACTTCGTTTTCGTTTCTGTATAGTTGTGTTTTTGATTTGGTTAAGTCTGGACTCATTCGGATGGCCTAGCAAATTAGCGCATAATTAATATTTTGTTTGATCCTTAATTCTAAATACTTCTGTTAATTTTAGTTTAAGTTTAGTTGTGACGAATTGTGTATTATATAATTTTATGCGATTTTAAATGAATGCGAAAATAACTACGATTAAACCACCTTTGTTTCACTCACCTCCACCTCGCCCAGCGCGCTCACCCATCGACTGGGAAACAACTGCAACAAGAACAACCCATCCATACGGCGACCCACTTGCCAAGGTCCCAAAACTCGAAACTAAATCAAACTAAACACTAGTCTAATACCTAAAGAACATATATACGTAGCAACCAAGTCGATGACTTTATAGTACTAACCAACAAAGTTTACTCACCCAGCCTCACAGACGGAGACAGGAGCCGGAATATACGTAACTGAATTATATTCGAACTTTATAAATATCCTAGTATTAGAGCGCGAAGGGGCGCCCCAATATTTGCCATTGTACTTGTACATAATAATGCATAACTACTATTTACAATAAGAAAGTGGATTAACAGCCAACCCAACACTTAAACTAAAACACTTAAACTCATCTATGGAGGCCACAATTCCCAGCGTTCGCAGAGTGTTGGCCAGCGCCAAGGGGCTGAACGAAATATTGATTCATGATTCACTCATTCACTGAAGCAAACCCCCCAAAAAAATATAACAAAAAAATAACTTAAGCATAAGCCAGCAACTGAAGTGAAGAATTAATAAATAAATACAAATAAAACTTAAAGAAATGCCTTCCAAATAATTGCGCACTGGGTGCGGTGCTCCAATTTAATCTGCTATGAGAAAATGTGATTCATATCGAGGGTTTATGACTGCTTCAGCGTTGCTCGGGAACCATAGGGAATATATGGGCCTAATTCCCTGGGGAAACCTTAGCGAAATTCAAATTCATAGATGAGAATTTATCATTATCATTTTCCTTAATCAGTAATCCTTACTGCTCTCATATATCAAACCTTATGTTTCACTTAGATTTCCGTTCAAATTGATCGAATAGAGTTCTATCGGGGGCATAAATTCTCGCCTGCTAATGCCGATGCCACAAATATTAATTAACGAGTGCCGTTTTATGGAAATTGATTTCATGGCTCGACCAAAGGATGATTGCGGTTAGGGCTTGTCTGGTTGGGGGGAGGATGGCTCTACTTTCGCCTTGGCTATAGATGTAGTTGTGCAATTTGCAGCGTGGCCACGTACTGGCCTGAACTGTTGCAAAACGCCTTTAATTAAATTTAATTAATGCGGCAACAACTCAACGGATTATGATAATAAGCGCACACATAACGACGGCATTTATGGCACACACACATGTGCACCAAGGAGCGGAGTATTTTGGGGCGGACTTCCAAGAGGAGTGGGGAAGAGGAGAGGGAGGGAGCCAGACGATGTCCTTGTCCTGTTTGGAGCAACGACGGCATAATGGCTGCGTCAACGAGCTGAGTCCTCGGCAATGGCAAAGGCAGCGGAAACGGAAGACCAAGCACCCAAATGGCTCATGTATGCAATAAAAGAAACTTTCGAAAACGTCAAAATGGCGTTCCAAAGATTGTCCCATTGATGTGGGGGGGAATGGGCACGGCACTTGGAGCGAGTGTAAGGTATGGGCACAAGTTCGGGCTTGGGTTCACGGCGGATGTCTCTGCTCACAATGCAGAGCACGTAGGACGAGCACGCAGAGCTGCAAGGGAGCGGGCCGTGACGCGATGGGCTGGGCATAAGTTCACATTTGGATGCTGTTATTAGAAAAGTTTTTGTGTCGGTTAAACTGTCCCAAAGGCGATCATCGACGCGATAAGGCAACATTCGAAATATTTTATGTCATATGCTGTGCGAAAACAATCTCAAAATACATTATATCCATGCACTCCCGCAGCAGGAAAAGTCTTCAATCAGGCAGAATATAGGCAGCGATATAATTTTTTCATTGATAGAGATTTTTCCCGAAAACTCCATGATACCATGCAGATTCCAAACAATTATCTATTTGCCTGTTTTAGATGTAACAAATTTTAAATGCATTCGAAACTGTTTCATTCTTTGCTTTACAAAGTTTTTATATATTTTCCATTTACCTTCGGTTATATTTTGTTAGAATAAACGAGTGCCTCAGATGATGCTTTCGTTACTTACTTGAGGAGTTTCTCCCAACTGGATGGTTCCCACCAATCCAGCGAGATGCCAACATTTGGAGGCGTTGGAACAACGTTTGCCGCCATATGTTTTATTCATGTTGCACGAATACACATCCATATACTCGTATACCCACCACTTCTCAGTGCCGCGACCCCGCGGATCAACGTTAGTCGGCCGTGTAATTCTAATGCCAAATCGCACATAAACTCTGGCAATTTATGGCATTCAAATTCGTTCGCGGGTTGAGCCCTGGCCAAAAAAGAATTACAATATTTTGACAGGGCAAACAAAGCCACAAACGCCAAGCGATGATCCTACTTTAAATTCTGATTCAGCATCGTGGCTGGGGCTGATGCGGATGCTGTTGGTGCCGCGGTATATGCGAGACCTAATTACAGCCCATCGCAGATGTTGCCAGCCGCGAACCCTGTTCCTGGCTGGGTCCTGGCTGAACCCGGGCAAAATGGCGGCCAATAACAGTGCGCGTTTCGTTTAATTGAAACATAATTTTGCATAAATAAAACAAGGCATAAAACACCCTGTTCGATGGCACCCTCGAACCGGGCCAAAGCCCACATTAATGGCGGACCAAAGGGAGTTTTTTTCAAACAAGTGCAAACAGCGACAGTCCCACTCCCACCTGAACCAGGAGCAGTGTGCAGTGTGTGTGCAAAAAGGGTGTCCCAGTCCATTCCCAATCGAAATCGCTATCCCAGTCGCCTGTCCCGTCCCCGGAAATTGGCAGCCGGTGAATCCTCTGCTCTAATGCGTCGGGCCCGGGTGTCTACCCCTCCCAGCTCGCAGCTCATTGCGAATGCACAGGTTGACTTTATCCCCTGGCACTTTTTCATGCGACTCCGGAATAGATTGGCCCGTCACAGACTCCATCTCCATCTCCTCCGTGTAGCGTGTAGGCCTTAATGTGTACACTTTCTCCGCTGTCGTTGCTGTTGTTGTTTTTCTTGTCTCTCCACTTTTATTTTGTTGTTGCAAAATTGCACATCCCGCCGTGCTGCTACATCATAATTTATTAACAAAGAAAAATGAGTTTTCCCTCTCCAGGCTCGACCCTATACGCGCCCAATTTTAAAGCCCTCGGCGAGCATTTATCACAATTTTCGCCATTCAATAGATACTCCCCGATGGCGGAAGGGGAGACTGAAAAGTGGGTTTGTAATTGCACTTATTGAAAATGGTAGGCAGGGAGCGGGAAAAAATGGCGAATGGATAGCCAAAGTATTTTTGGCTACCTAATAGTTTGTGGATGCGATGAAACCTGATCCAAATGGCAACAATTGCAGGCCAACACAAGCAAAAGGGAGGCCATCATGGCGCTGTTTTGCTGTACGACCCCATTGACATTAACACTAAATTTCAACTAAGCGATCTTCAATATATTATAATAATCCACCGAGAAACCAACCGACAAATGCGCACCGCATTCAAATGAAACACAATCTTTTTAATATGAGAAACCACCACCGTTGCCACACACACACAGGGCAGAGATACAGATACAAATACAGATATGCATAGATACAGATAGACCGCCCAGCAACCCCATGCATGGCACTTTCACTACGGCTACTTAGGGCTCCCTCGCTCTCCGACCCGAACAGAACAGGGCTGAAAGGGAAACGGAAACGAGAACTGAAACCGAAGCAGACGCTGAAGCTGAAGCTGAAGCTAAGACACGTTGCCAACATTGCAAATTTTTGTTGATTTAATAAAATTGCACCCACGAGACTAATTTATATGGAATGTTGGTAGTCGGGAAGAGAGGCCGAATTGGTTTCAGGTACAGCACAGCCATCCTTGCTGGCTGTGCACAGTGGGCTGAAGAGACCAAAGAAGAGTTTATTACATTTAAATATTATTTACTAAATAAAACATTTAAACACAAAAATATTTGATTTTGCATGTACTTTATCATTGTTTTCAAAACATTTTACGTATATGTATTTTATGTGTATTTGCCTTCACCCATTGAATCATATTTAAAAGCCACATCGCGCCCACTGTGGCGGCGGGCAGGGATTGGCAGTGTTCCTTCTGCTTTCACGGTTGCTTGTTACATTTTCGGAACTTCTGTTATCATTTCGAATTAAAGTTGGCTACGATGTCGGCCTGTTGCCCCGTCCTCCACACCGTCGTCGCATTCCGCTCACCTAGGCTTATCCCACCCTCTGGGTGCTGGGTGCTGGCTGTTCTGTTGTAGTGGCAGCCACCAGAACCACCCTCGCCATTCTCCACCATCCTTCTGTGTGTGTCGATGCCATTTGCTGATTTATATTGCATAATATTGCCAAGCTGAAAATTGCCTCGACTACGGATGGCGCATGGATATCGCCATCTTGGCGGAGTTGGAGGCTCTCGGGCACACAATTTGCCAACTAATAAACATTATGGCGTGCACCTACCCCGACACCGGCTTCGACATCGACTTCAACACCGACTACGAGGGCGACCCGTACGGTGGCCAATTGTTTTGATCTGCGACAATTTACGAGGCTCTACAATTTGCTTTCTAGGAAAATGTTTTTCCACTCCACCTAATCGTCGAGAAGGCCTTATCGATGGCCGCTCTTGTTGTGCCAACTAACCGTTTTCATAATTCTTTATCCCTTTGAGGGCAGCCGCCTCCTCCTCCTGCTCCTTGCTTCTGCATTTCGCAGCCACTTGAACAGATGTCGACGCGAATTTCTCTCGACTTTCACCCAATACAATCATATTTAATAACGCATTCCATTCCTGTGCCCTGGTCGTATGTGTGGGTCTTCTCATGGGCAACTGTCTCACACAAGCGGAGACGTGGAACACGGCGACAGGGGCCTACATGCATACAGATACCTGGGAAGAGCGGCCGTGACGTATCTGTCAGATTAAGGAAAGTCGTAAAATGCGGTGAGCGAGGATGACAACGAAGCAGCAGCCAAGACACGGCCATTGTGTTGTCCTCCACACAAACATGGCAGTTGGCTCTCGGTCTGACTGGCTGGCCCCTGACCCGTCCCGGGTTATAATTTTAATTGCCCGAGCGTGGACACTTTTCATTTGGGAATTTCATTTGTACGTACAGACATACATCGTACAGTACATCGCGTCGATTTGGGTGCGACTGCTCTGCGTCTCGATTCTGGCCTGCAATTGAGCAACATTTATGAGTGTAAACAGACAATAAACTGTCTCCCATCCGAGGAAAACCTCTCGAATTTGATCCTGGCGCAGCTTCTGTGCGCCACCGAAAATCTCTCAGCACCTCCAGCAATTTCCGCTAGCCCATCGCCATCTCCGGCGACAGTTATGACTGCGGACTGCACATTAAACTGACTTTAACGACAGTAAACAGTTCATAAAACGAACTCTCTCGCACGCTCTCGCACAGATACATTCACATGCGACATACAATGCATACACATGTACTTGGGAAGATGATTTTACATACTCAAATGGCCTTGGAACTCATAAGCGTCAGTTAAGCGTCTTCCCCGGGAGAAAGTTCCCCATTCTAAATGCAGCCTACAAAGCAATGCAACGATAGTAATTGCTTCGCATTAGTTATTATTTCTTTATAAGTTTTGGTTTGTTTAATCTATGAAGCAGAACCCGCCATGCTCCGCTCTGTTCTTCAACCACCTGCACGTGCTCCTAGGCTCTTAAGTGAATCTGATCGCTTGGGTATGTAGATGAGTTTTGTGGAAGATACAATGGTACAACGATCGAGATGCCGCCAGCTATCAGCCAGTTCCAGTGTATGTCCGTGTATGTATCAGGGGACACCTCAAGCCGATTATTCGATATGCATGCATAATGGATACCAAACACCGATAGAACGGGAACTCCGCTACCCGCTACGACAGAGATCCGAAAGAGAGATTGCGTGACACCACAGCCCATCCGACTGCTTTCAGCTTTGATATGTGGGAGCTCCTCAGATTACTCGGCCCTCGAAAAGCAGAATCGTTGAATCCATTGCAATTCGAGACAGCGGTCCCCCGCGTTTTTTTGGACGACGCCTTGAGCCTCGGATATCGGCCATCATGTGCATATTTTTATGTATCTGTATCCCAGCTCTGCGGCTCTACCTGTGCGTGTGATCCCAAAGATGCAATTTATCTTATTTGTAGCCCCTTTATGGGCCATCTTGCTTTTGGTCTTTGTCTTCTTCCTCTTAATAGCAGCTTGGGTCTTTTGTATTCGGTTTCCCCCGTCTCCCCGTTCATATTGTGTCGAGCGAGAGCTCTCTGGCTATGGCTGTGGCTGTCTCTGCTTTCAAGCCTGACTATGCGCCTCCACGCGTTCGGTTTCGGTTTTAATTTAAAATGGAATGGTGATTTCGAAGATACAAGACTGAGACTGAGAACGAGAACGGGACCAAGACCACACCAGCCATACGCCTAAGCCCAGTCCAGGCCCCTTCGAGCTCCCCACTCCACGGCTCTCCGTCACTGTCTGCGGCTCTGGCAACTCTGACTCTGACTCTGGCTCTGGCTCTGGCTTGTACTCTGAGCGTTTCACTCGAAATGGAACGAATGACTTTGTCTGTGATAATTTATGGCCACAAACCGAAAACTTGCACCACAAACTGAAACTCAAACTCAACTTTGTGTCACTGCTGCCTCTCTCCCTCTCCATGGCCTCTGTCTGTCTGTCTCTCTGGTATCTGGTATCCGCCTTTCTGTGAGTCCGTGTGTGAGTGAGCCTTGCCACAAAACTTTTTGCCATCTCGGGCCCTGCCTTGCGGTTTCGGATTACAATTTTACCCCTTTGGAGCGGGTCGGGTCGCCTGCGGGCCAGGAGGAAGCACCCGCCTGGAGCCAAGTTGGGAATGTTCGTTTTCGAAATTCTGTGGAAAACTTTTCCTGCACTCATCACTCGAATTAATTAAAATCTTAAGTCGTGCCTGTCGTGTTGCTCATGTGCAGAGTGTGAGTCTGTATTCAATTTGAATTAAATTTAATTCAATTCCATATGCAAATGTCGCGCATGTTAGCTTGATTATGTGTTAATCTGACTCGGCCCAGACCCGCTCCCGCTCCAGCTCCCGCCCGTCCAGCACCCAGCCCAGACTCGGCCAGAGACGGCTCTGCAACGTTTTTATGGAGCGCCACATGTCGTAGGCACAAATTTATCGCGGCCATTAATTGCATCATAAATTTGTTTTATTTTAACATTTCGCATCGACATCGCCGTCTTTATCGGAGACGCATTATACTTATATGTAAGTCGGCGTTTAGCCAGAAATTGAAACTGCAAGGCTCGGTTCGGCTCGGCCCGGGTCCGGTCCAGCAAGTCAGAGCAAAAGTAGATATGGAAACTTGTTTCGAGACGCCAACGACAACGAAAACCGTTGGCGGCTTTTATTCCAGCCCAGCCGCCAATTGAATCATTTTTATGTAGCCCATTTAAAGCACTGAAATACTCGCCCCACATCCCGAGCTGTCGTCTTGATTGGCCGTTGTAACTTGGCTTTGGACAGTTTGAGCGGCTCACACACATATACAGGCATGGGCACGAGGAGAGAGCGCAGCCACAGCAAAATGTCGTAGAAGCCATTAGTGATATCTCTTAAGATAAGCTCAAGTTTTGGGTATCACTTCAGCCATTGTCTTTCAACTTCGGCAATCAAAATGCTTTGTGTCTTACGTTTGGGTGTCTGTAGAAATGATTCACCCAATCACACAAGACACTTTGAGCCAAAAGTCAATTAAAATTGTTGTTCTTATTTTGGCATGTCTTCCTCTAGGTTTAGTTATGCATTTTAGATTTAAAATGTAGTTAAAAATTACATAGTGCATTTCATAATCACATGTATTGAATGGTTCAGTGGCAAAAATATTTGCATTAAATGCGCAGAGAGTACATTTATTCGCCTATATCTATCTATAAAAATTATACATATTAATACTCACATAAGTATTCCGAGAACCAGTTTGAAGTGAGGGGAAACATTGTACGGTCACTCGATTAGGAATACACAAAAATGAAATTGAGTTGAGTTACGGGGGGACAAATTAAGTCGCAAAATTGTATGAATAAGATACAATCAGCAAAGCAATTTGGGTAATTTTATTTCTCATCTCAGAATGTGTTTTATTTTTATTTTATGGATGCTAACTAAGGTTACAATCGGACCGCACCCATAAAATACACATTTTAATAGCACTCTCTCGCTCCCTGGGGAGTGGGAGTGGTCTGATTGAATTTTAAATTCAAAATTAATACTCTAATGAGAGTGCAGCTTTTGTCAGTGGCGCTAATGGCTTCGGTCTTCTGATAGTTTGTTCCCGATATGAATAAAGCTTAAAGCAATATCGTTTTAAATATATATTCTTCTGAGAAGAGAGTACTTTCGCTTTCCTTAATATTTTCTTCTATGCCCAGCTGTTCTTATCTCCACAAACAAGTGTTCCAAGTGTAGGGCAATAGAGGGCAACTAATCTATCAAAGATTTTAGTTTAATGGAAGAAACAATCCTTGTCAAATCTGTTGATTAAATGCTTGTTTATCCTTACATACTTTGAGTAAATCGAATATGTTTGAGCCATCATGATGATTGATCTGATTCTTCAGCTGCAAGGATACGATCGATCTTCAGGAATATTTTAAGATTTTATTCCTTTAAATGTTTACAAATGTTTTTACAGTCTTGGACAAAGTCACTCTGTCGTTTTCGGCTTACGGCAAGCTCAACATTAGCAAACAGGAAGAAAACATCATGAGAAACTATGTTAATGGACCCACACAGCAGTCGAGTCGGTAGAGAAACCAAATTTAAATGAAAGCTAATTCCAATTGGGAATTTTCGGGGTGAATGCAAGAGATCGTTTTCTCAATTAAAATGGAGAAGACGATATGAATACAGCGAAATGATATCGAATTCGACTTGGAGAATATAAATTAATGCTGTTAAATAATATTGACTTACACTGGGAATATTATTCAATATCTATTAAAACAAAGAAACAAAAAGGGAGATATGGAATGTCGACTAATACTGGAAATGAATATTGAATATCGATTGTTAAATGTTAAAGGTATCGAAAATCGGGTAATACCATATAATGATATCGAAAACTGATTGGAACTAAGATATATATATCGAAAAACTGATCTGCACTGTTAAATTATATCGAATTCAACAGGGAATGAAATTAACCATCGACCATCACACAATAGAGATATCGGGTATCGACCAACACTGTGGAATACTGTGTGATATGGAATACTCGAAACGTCTTTCTGACAAAAGCTGGACGACATAAGGCATGCTGTTGTACATGAACGTTGCGGATTTTGCGATATTGTGGCAATAATTCGGCAATATTTTGAACCTGAAATTGCCAAAACTGCAACATCATTCCGATTTAATTTACTTTTTAGCGATCTTTCTTAATGTATGCTCTTTCGGAATTTATTATAGCTCCACATTTATTAATTTGGTTTACAAAAGGTTTTGCGCGCTCTGGAGCAGTCCCTGGGGTTGCCAGACTCGAGCGACTCCTAGTTGCTTAGGGCTGCACTGTCTTGTTTTGCGCGAGCAAGCCGCCATCTGTGGATAGGTTGCTGCACCCTTGCGTCTCTGTGTTTTGTCTACCTGCCAATGTAGAGCGCTGCAAGCATATTCGTGAGAAACATTAACGAAACTTGGCCAAGCTTCAGAAAATGCTCTACAAAAATATGTAGCTATAAAAGTATCTATAAAAAGCATGGCAGTGCTCAGCATCGCGAAAACATGAAACCGTCTCCAATAATGGATTTTCGTCCTGGAAAATATACGATACATTGTCGTTTTCTGTTAAAATTAATGATAATGCAATACAACATAAGTTCCTGAAAACAGAATAATATGCTGAAGCATGAAATGTCCTTATCATTTTTTACATGACTGTAAAATGGGAAGTTTTATTTTGAAACATAAACACATTTCATTGCATACTTTGGAGATTCATTTAATGTTAGGTCTGGGACCAAATATATCCCAAAATAATATATTGATTCCAACAAGGGACAGTTTTCTAAGAAGGTTGTTATGTGAGTGGAGTCGAATAAATATTAATGATAAACTGGAAATAAAATAAAGAGAAAAGTAAAGAACCGCAACTTAAGAATCGTTTAAAATATAACAAGTTCGCCGTGGTGAAATTCACCTCTGATGACATTTTGAATGTGCATTGTGCAGAACCAAGGTGGTTCAGAAAACTGCTAAGAGCTGATCAACTCAACACCAAGAATTTAGTCGAGTCAAATGTCAATTTCGGACTTCGAAGAGAAATGTAATATCTAATTTTACCAATTGCCTATTTACCAACGAAAGCTGCACGATATAACAACGATTTTGGATGGATAAAATTCACTTGGTCTAACATTTTTGTATTCCTTAAAAGAATAAAATATATATTATTTCAGCAATAAACTTTTCGATCAAAATTTTCTACCGCATAGCCAAACAGTCTTACAAATTACTTAGGGATAGGCGAAAGACTGTGTTGAAATAGCTTTCGTATCCGCGATATCTTTTCCCATTATGATTATTTTTGTACATGTGTGTGCATGTTGCAGTAACAACACCCCAAAATACTGCATGATTGAAAATATAAAAGGCATCTCATTCCATACCAAACAGATGCATTGGCCCAAGGTGGATGACAACTTGCTCAAGAATGGAACATTTCCACCTACAAAAATATGGAACCACCTTCATTGCTGGCCAGATCTGATGGGAAGGGATGGAGTGGTGCTCCAACCGACAATAAATTCGGTAGTCAACTTCATTATCGCTGTCATTCGTCGGCAGTTCCCGGAGTGGACTCTACCTGAACTAATGAACACAGCAAACATCAACAGAACCGCCAGCAATGTCGCTGACATGTTGCAATGTCCCAAATTAATTATGGTGTAGAGGGGTTTTAAAAACATCCGTGCTGTGGTACGGCGTGTTCCTCTTAATTACGACCTTTGTCATTTCCAAGCGCTCGCTGGCCAGCCTGGGACTGCGACTAAATAATGTGGTGGGCCAATTCTGTATTGGTCGAAGCCCAGATGGCCAACGGCCAAGTCGGAGGAGTGGCTGAAACTCAAACGAGTTTTTTCTCGATGCCGCCTCTAAGGCCGCTCAGCTGTCTTTTCGGGCTCGTAAATCCACTTAATGTTCCCAGTAATGGAGTGCTTATAGGTTTATCTTTGTTGGACATACCTGGGATTTCTGGTTTTGGCTTTGGTTTGCTCCAGCTCAATGCCTAAGAGGTCTGACCACCCATGAGTGGAATGCAAATTCTGTCAAGGCACAACTGTGATGGAGCTGTGTATAAAGTGGAATATTTATCCATGGGTTTAATTTTGTGTAGAGAAGAATAGTTTGCAGGATCTTTGTGCATTAAGAGCGCTTGCAGCTGGGGATATTTCCCATTTTAATTCGTTTCTGAAGTGCACATTTGCTGGGGGGCATTAAAACGCCACAAAAAAAAGAATCAACACGACATTTGCGCCAATTGAAAGCGGCACTGGATGGTGTGTTGTGCTGAGTACCAACTGGATCTTGATTACGATTCTCAAATATTTATAAAAACACAGCCCGCTGAGCAGAGCTGGAAGCACAGGTGAGGCACAGGGCAGGGGTACAGTGCAGGGGCAGAGCGGGCAGAACGTTAACAAGCGCCACGCCCAGCGTGTGCGAAGGCCGTACGTGAGCTCAGGGAATTTACATAGAACGCAAATAAATGGAACTACAGTTAGTCGGGCACGATTCGGGTTATGAAATTAACATTTCGAGAGCGGAGGGCCCATAGCCAGCCACAGCTTCGCCTCTGACTACGACTACGGCTCTGGCTCTGGCTCTGACTCTCAACCCTCTCCGCTGCTGAGGCAGCACTTTCAACTTGGCCGCAACTGGAAATGCGAAAAGTCGACAAAAAGTCTAAAAAGTTTTCGTCCGCTTTCGGGCCGGCTGGAAGGAGAGGCGAGGAGAAGGACTGGAGCTCGGATCTCTTGGCAAACGAAATGAAATTTTCAGTTGAGTTGCCACAAGCGAACCGAGCTCCACCTACCACCCAACACCTATCGCACCAATGCCCCATTTGGGGTCGGTGGCGGGCCGAGGGGGAGGAATCTGCTGAGTTGCCGCTGCTGTGAACCGGGGGGACAGTGCAACGGAGCCTGAACAGAAACTGGGGGACAGCTCTGCCGCAGTTGACGCAGACGCCGACGCCGACGACGACGACGACACAGTCGACACATTTAACGATTATTGCCGGCCATTAAAAATAACAAGCAAAACTTTTGCGCATAAAGCCGCTTCGGGGATTCATTCAACGGCGAGCGAAACTCTTTGGCCGAATCCTTTCTCGATTGCAATTGTTGATCCTTTCGCAACTGTGGCGTATCCAATCCGTGTTGTTCAGGCAAACAACTCGCAGCAGTTTGCACCCGAATCGCAAAAGTTTAAATTCAATTCGAGAACTGAATCCTACCCAAATTCGATAATGCACAATGGACTTTCTCAAATTGGAACTAAGCCTTCGAGTTGGGGCAAGCAAGTGTAGGGTAGGATCTATTTATGTATCAATAAACCAACCAACATTGTACTAGAAAATCGATCTACTGTATCAAGAGCCGTGTGCATCGGCATCTCTCCTTCATTGTGTAAACTTGAAACATTTGCAACCTTTCCATATGTTCGCATGCTTCCAGACAGAGCTCCTTTGCGAGTTCATGTACGATAAATGGGCGGTGCGACGCACTTGGAAATCGAATCACGTATCGTTCATGTTTGGTGATTATAAAGTTTTAATGAATACGCACCACTTGTCCCCCACATCCATGGCAACGGGAGCAAGCGCCCAATCGGAGCTGTGCCCGCCCCAACACCAGTCGCAACTCCAGCCCCAGATGAAAGAAACAACTGCAGTGGCATTTCATTTTTACAACGGTCCGTGCAGGGCGGCATGCGACTCGAGGATATTAACACGTACGGAGTGTGTACCATCGAAGCTGATGTGCGAGCATCTAATGTCCTTACAATGCATAAATATGAATGCCATTCTCAAGTCCCAACCCCACCTTGGGGCGCTTTCCCTTCTTTGGCCATTAAATTGGCTTGCGTGTCGTGCCTCCTACTTTCCTGAAATCTGGAAGAGCAGCAAACATGGCAGACACTGGGAAGTGTGTTGGGGATTGTCTGTGAGGTCGTTAAGGCGCACGCATTCCCTTGTAAGCTTTCATTTCTACTTTTAATATTTCCGCGACATGCCAAATACTCGTACGCATGGAATATAATATGTCGGCCGTGCCTATAAGTTGGTCTCAATCGACATCTGGGAGTAGCGATCTAACCTCTGCTAGAAATCGATTGAACATATTATTTAGATTTAGATAATATTATAGTCGCACCTGTAGCATCCCCAACTATCAATGTACGAATACTCGGAATATATCAGATAATATCCTACGACTCTTTGAACTGTATTCAGGGAGGAGCTCCATCTGAGTTTCTAGCTTGCTTTTGGGGCTCCGTCTCCTTCTGGGCAGTCTCTGCCATCCGCTTCGCTCGTTTTATTTGTGCACTTTAATGGTATTCCGCATAATAATTTCAATTTGCGCATGAATATTTTTTTCCACTGGATGCAATTTTAAATTTCCCGTCCCGTAATTATATTTATGCAAATGCGAAGCCCCCGTACCCCCATCCACCCGCAGCATGTGTGGGGTAGTCTGGGGTGGTCTGGGGGTGCCTGTGCGGACATGAATATGCGTGCTTGGCAAGCTTCGGGCAGAAGATAATTTTCATTTTTAATATGCTCTCGCATGCCCGGAGTTTGTACATTAAATTTATTTATTGGCGCAAATATTGGATCGGATGCCGATGGCTCGGGTCTTTTGCCATTTGCATTATTGCGGCTCCTTCTCCACACAAAGTGCACACATGTCTATCCGCACTTACGAGTAAATATGTACATATGTACATATGTACGTGTGTACATATTACATAAATATATGTAAACTCCTACACGAGTCTCTGTGTGCATATGTACATACATATGTAATAGAAGCATTCCAATATCTGGCTATGCTTAAATTCTACTTATATACTAGACATGTCTATGATTAGAGAGCTGTTAGAGTTTTGTGGGTTCATCTTCAATCATTTATGATTACATATACATATACATATACATACATATACATATACATATACATGTATGTACATATGTATAAAGAGATCTTCCCAAGGATCTATATTCGATCTTTATCCAAGAACCCGAAGAATCCAACTTAAAGCTGGAAAATTGTTCAGTTGGTTTCTACACTTATTGGTGGAGTCAAACCTGGTGCCTGAAGAGTAGAAGCAAGCACACAGTCCCCTCGTCGCCTCCCTCTTGTGAAATGCCAAAGTTGCAGAGGCTGGGTGCGAGCTGGAGGTGGAGTGGGAGCGGGAGGCGCTGCCTGTTGTTTGCTCAAATGGAATTTCCAAAGTCGTTTAGCTCCTTATTTTTCTCGTTTCGCTTTTCTTAAATGCCATTTTTTTCCATTTCGTGCGTTCGCATTCGGGCAGCTGCCGCCAACGCTGCCGACGTTGCCGGAAGCCGATGCTGCTGCTGCTGCTGCTGCTCCGGGGGTGGCTGTGCGGAGTTCCTGAGTGGAGAGCAGCGGCCCGGAGAGCGGGAGAGCGGGAGAGCCGCATCGATGGCGGTGGAGAGGAAGATGGCTGGTTGCCACGCCAGAACCCACCCCTAGGTCCGTTGTTTGCTTTGCCGCATTTCTTTGGCAGCCAACTGTTTCTCCTTTAGCCAGCAGCAGCCGCAGTGCCGCATCGTCTTAGGGTCTGAGATGCCATTCGAATAGTTTGCTTAGGTTCATTTTCTGTGTGTGGGCCGGGCAGGGGGACGAAGCGGACGAGGGTGGTAGCGGGTACGGCCATTGTTGCCAGAGTGTGCGCTCGTAAAGAAGATTTATTGGGAAGACGAGCGCGCGTGCGTTTTCTTGGGGCGCACGTAGCCAGTGCTGTGCCACAGCAGCAGCGGCGGCAGATTCCATTTGGCCCCAAGCCGGGAAATAGGGTTTGCTCTTCCGTTGCTTGGCCCACCTCCCCATCCCACACCATCACCACGGCCCAGCAGCTTACTAAATTGCTTTTTCTGCTGGGTGAGATGAGGTCTGGAGTCTCAAGAAAAATTACTTTGCACACCCGTACCCGCACACAAAGCTGTACACACACCCACACACACACACACACACAGCCGCAGTGCTCGAAGATACTAGATCTGCGGTGGGTAGGGGGGGATTTTCCTATATCA
The DNA here is from genome assembly GCF_008121235.1 of Drosophila subobscura. Classification (NCBI taxonomy): domain Eukaryota; kingdom Metazoa; phylum Arthropoda; class Insecta; order Diptera; family Drosophilidae; genus Drosophila; species Drosophila subobscura. The sequence continues at coordinate 20,129,957 of NC_048533.1, read as the reverse complement.
CATTTCTCACATCTGAGACTAATGCGATTGTATTTTTGAGAGTTTTTCTAATTTGCATTTAATTTTTTGCAGCTGTTACTGTCCCACAGCCGCCTTTAAGTCGTTGAAAATTCTGTGAGCGTTTCGCCTTTAGCTTAACGACGCCCCATATTGAAAGATAAACATTTGAACGGTCGGATTAAGCTCCCCCCGAACATTTGGTATGCAACAGGATGTAGTCGTTAGCTCGGATATGGCTACCATTGGAACTTGTTAGAACTCATGCTCAGGTAGACAACTTTGGTCCAGCCACTTGGTAGCGTAAGCCACAATCTTATCCACTTATAGCTTACAATTTGTAATAATAAATAAACTTAAAATAATTAATAATGAGTACAATTGCACGAGCAAGGGGTATGCCAATCCATAATTTGTTAGGAATAATCGAAATTCAAGTGCAGACTTGCACCTAGATGTATATTCCATTTATGGAAGAGTGTGCGTCGAAAGAAACATTGTAATTATAGAAATTAGTTACAGTGCATAATTTATACGAATGCTTTAATATTGTTGCTGGTTTGCCAAGGACGCGCCATTATGCGTAGCTATTCAATTGCAGGTTACCCTAGGCAAGGTGCTCATAATTTTTTGCACTTGCTAAACAACCGCAGCGAGCCCTGCCAGTAAAAATTCGACCAAGGTTAATTGGCAGGCACATAAAAAGAGAGAGAATATTTCATATTTCACGGCAATGAGCTGGCTTGCACTGGGGACTGAGAAACCCCGAGCTGACACAAGGTGCAGCACAGTGGGATGGTGCTGCCAAGAAGGTTGTGTCGAGTCCTTGCGCACAAGGTCCCCTCGCTGCCGGGGCGTAAAAAATACTCAAGAAAGTGGGAGAGTGTAAAAAGATGCTGGAAATTATTCTTGGCATTTCCCACAAGACCAATAGAAGAAAATCGAATCCAAGTCACGAAGTGCCCGGGGCAGGAGCAGCACAAGGACCCAGTACCTGGCCCGGTTCCACTTTCTTGCCCTGCTCTGCCCTGCCCTGCCCTGTCCTGCCCTGTGCATATCGTTTTTCTTTCTTTGCCTGACTTTTTCCTTGGCGCAGCCTCAGCCACCGCGAGCAGCATTCTTAATCTCGTTTATGGCCTCGTACATCCTTGGCAGGGAGCGCAGCTCCAAAAAGGCAGGCGTGGTGGGAGGACCAGGGTCCTTGGTCCTGCGGCGCCGCTACAACGCCCATTACAATAAACAACTAGGCGCTGGCGACGCCGTGACTGGGGCGGGAGAGCTGGAAGCACTCCATCCTGCGCCCGGCATGCCGAACCGCGTATCGTGTTGGTATCTTCGGATGTCCTTTTGCCATTTCCGTTCGTTGGCAGCGGAGCGGAGGGACGCGGGCGAGCGCTTTTTTCGCCGCCTTATCCTTTTGGGATTTTGCGCCATTATCGTGAATTGCTTTTTGCCCAAATTATGTATGCCCCGAACACGAACGCAAACACGGCAGCAGCAGCAGCAGCAGAAGCTTTAATGTTTTGTAAATTCACATAAGGAAACCATTATCACCTGAAATATGAAAGCAATTTTCATGCATCCTTTCGGCTCGGCAACGTTTCCCCGTTTTTTCCCATCTTTCTGCCCTTGGGTCGCTTATCTTCATGTGTTTCTGCTTCGAGCTGGCTTGGCTGCTGTCCACGGACAAATCGAAGCAAAAGTTATCAATATGTGGAGATCAATCCAATTGCTGATGTTTGAAATAGATTATTATCCCCATTATATTCTCAAATCTCAGCTGCAAAGATGGTGAACAATTTGATTCGCTTAATTGTTTAACAATTCGCTGCCTAAAATAATTATTTGAAATAGTTATCAAAATTCTAATTGAAATATTCAATCGACAGACGTGGACAGCCTTCTCCCTCTTTAAGAAGTAAACAAAATAAAACCATCTGGAGTAGTTTTCGTGAATTTTCGGGTCTGTGTACTCAACTTTGGACACCTAATTATATAAACTGATTTATTTCTAAGAATGAAAGATTTTATATCCATGGAAACATCTCCCGACGGAAAAATGACAGCCACTCATTGGTGGTCCAACTCTCCTCCCCCGAAACGGAGCCCGCCGGCTGTTGTCGTCTGGTGCATGGATCTGCTCCTCTCTGCCACTCTGGTGGCCTCAAGCCGAAGAGGACGATGACGACGACGACGACATCGTCTGTATCTTGGCTCTCATCTTCGTGGCCGTCGTCGTCTTCGACGCCAATTGCTGGGAGCATCGTTTGGAGCCATTTCGGTGGCCATAACAATTCTCGTAATACTTCGGGCATCGCCGACTAAACGATAATCGCGCGTAAAAGCGCCACTAAAATCAATACGAGGAACAGTCGGAACAGCGCACAGCGAGTGGCTTTCGGTTTCACCTTCGTTGGCTCTGGCTGCTTGCCGTCCTTCTCGCCAAAGCGCAGCCAAAGAAAACTTTCCTCCACACAAGTGGGCGGTTATGCACATGCGCTTCTCTTCGGCTCCTCTGCCCCGGCCAAGTAGTGGCCGTGGGCATGGCCAACAGCGTCTTAAGGCGAAATGAAGTCAGCTCGCACAAATTGAGTGTATTCGGGGTTTATCAGATGCGAATTTCTATCTACATACATATGTGGAAGTACATGAAAACGGACCTTCTTTGAATGAAGAGAAACTGATGAGACTAAGTCTCTCTGGGATCCATCGAAAACGGCACAATATTTGGTTATTGTTATAGATTTGTATAGTACATCGTGGAGGCATCTGACAACTGGGAAGCTTAACAAGTTTCATCTCCGATGGGATCTTCGGACTGTCGATTCAATTAGCGAATGCAACTCATTATGATTCAATTTGAATGCTCTTTGTTCATTCCTTTGTGAGCGTTTACTCGAATAATTAATTTTTCGTTTCAGGCAAGGAAATTATACATTTAAATATCCGTCGAGCAGTGCACAAGCAGGCGAGTCACCTTAGTAATTAACGATCGAGGAACGTAACCCAGCTCGAGCCGAACATTTTAATCAGCCCCTGGGACTGGCATGGCCACATGGCGGAGTCCTCCATTAATTTATGCCCCAGCGGCATGGCGATCGGTTCGGAGAACCCAGCGGGTTAGGTAAGCGAAATGAGAAATTTATCAAATTTATTGGGGGGAATGAATTGAGATATAATTCAAAGGAATTACAAAGGCCAGGACCAGCCACCAAAATGGAGGCTTAAAAAAACACTAAATTACGCAGGAAAAAACACAAAAAACAACAAAAACAAAAGCTGTAGTCCCAGCCCATTGCCAGGCATCTGTCTCTGTCCCGCCCGCTCTGCGATTGGCCCGCTCTGTCTCTGTCTCTGTCTCGGCCTGCTGCCTGCCTCTGTCCAGAAGCAACCGCCGACGACTCACTTGGTCTTGGACTCCGACTATGTCTCTGGCTCCGAGGCGACCTCACGCTGCGCCCGTAATTAAAAGTCGTAAACTATTTTTACGATGCCTCATATATTTGCGGCCACAGAATGTCAACCCAGCCAGGGGCTGCTCCGACTTGGTTCGATTTGCATGCGGAGCTCGTGGGAAGGTACGCGCATCTGGCCATCGCTTCGGGTAGCTATGGCGACAGGTGAGCAGACGCATTTGTTGGATTCAGCCAGCAATTGAAATGATCTGAGAATCTACACAGTTCTTGCTACATACAAAAGAATGGCCATCGAACATGACCATGAGGGGAAATGGCGACTATCAGGGGCCCGTTTATCTCAATGAGCCGCAGGGTCAGCGACGGGTCTCTGCGTTGGCGTCATTGCAGTGGCTCATTAATTGGACTTAATGGCCGGCTAAATCATGTGACAAAATGCAAATTAATATTTATACACTCAAGTAGCCAAGCATGTAGTCGTCCGACTGGGAGTCCGCCGCTCTGGAACTGGATTCTGCTCCCTCGCTGGGACTCCTGCCAGCTTCTGCCCGCCCCGAAGCAGCTTTCAGCGTCTACGGCGCATAAATTCATAAATGTGCCACGACTCCCAATGAATTTACAGTGTAAAACATAACTTTTAATTACGCGAGCATGGAAAAATGCGCAGAAAACAGAAAGCGTCGTGACTTCAGCTAAGTGAACGCCCAAAGATACGCTAAAGTGAATTAATATCCAGCAAATATCCGTTTATAAGTATACGAGGAAGCGGTTTGTTTTGGAATATCTACAGGAGATTTCTCAACAAACAATTACAGATTAATTTCAAGAGAATTTAAGATTTATTGGCAGACATAATATGACTCAATAGTCAGACTCGTCGCTGCTGGAATCGATGGATGGCACGTTCCTCTGGTTCATAAAGCCCCCAAGCTTCTGCTGGATCCTGTGGGTCGTCAGCCCCTTGGTTTCGGGCAAAAATATGATACCGTAAATGCAGACGAGCAGCGAGACGGTGGCCATCAGAAAGAAGACGCCCGGCTTGGCGAGCCGGTACTCAGGGCCAGATCCGTACCACATGACCACAGCGAATGCGGTCAGCCAGTTGAAGGTGGCACTGAGGGAGCAACCCAGAGGCCGCATTGGCGTCACGAAGAGCTCCACATTGATCAGCCAAGTCAGCGGGCCAAGGCCTGCGGTGTAGGCGAGCGAGCACAAGGACATGGAAACCAGGGAGGCCCACGAGACGCTGTTCTCATGGTCGGTTATCAGCTGCAGCTGGAAGCAGATCCCCGTGTATATGGTGCAGACGAAGGTCACGAGCGAGGTGATGATCAAGAGTGGCCTGCGCCCGGCCACGTCCACCAGCATGAAGCAGACAAGAAAGCCGCAAACATCGGCCACCGCTAGGGCAGCAGAGCACTCGTAGTTCAAGTGCAAGCTGAGCAGGATGTTGATCGAGTAGAAGATGAAGACCGTGGAGCCGCTCAGGGTCTGCATGATGGTCAGAGCCGATGCCCGGCAAAGGCTGCGCCTCGTCTTTTTGCGCTTGAATCCCAGCATAATGTTCTGCTGGAGTGCAATTTCGCTTCTCGTTCCCTCGATCGTCAGCTGTCGCATCGCTTTGCGGGTGTCGTACTTCTTGCCACGCAGCCAGCGCAGGCACTTATCGGCCTGGGAGTAGTTACCGCGCGAGCAGTAGTAGGAGGGTGACTCGGGGATGAGGAACTGCAGCAGGCAGAGGAGCAGCAGCCCCACGTTGACGATGTTGATGACCCACAGGTCCAGGAACGGGCTTATGGCGTAGCTGTAGATCACGCCCAGCATGAAGGCGCCGTGGAAGACAGAGACCAGCGCCCCACGGTGGCGGATGTGGCTGATCTCGACGGTGTAGACGGGCACCACCACGCAGAGCGCACCACCGCACATTCCCTGCATAAAGCGTCCCACGTAGAGCATGTTCACACTCTGGGCGAATATCAGCATGCTCCAGCCCAGCCCGATGGGCACCAGCTGCAGGATCATGACCCTCTTGCAGCCCTGACTCTTCATCAACAGGCCCATCGGAATGCTCCAGGTTGCCGCTCCAAGGGTCAGCAGGGCGCACACCCACGTCCACTCCTGCTTCGAGGGCGTGAAGCTGTACGCGTCGTTGTGCATAACCAGCGCCTTGGCCGGTGCCGACCAGCCAATGGCGATGCCAAAGCAAAATGTTCCAATGTTGCCAATCACCGTTGCCAGACACTGACCCGTATTGTCTTCGCCCATGGTAAGATCACTGATCCTAGATGGCACGGAGGTTAAAATTGGTTTGATGTTGGGCTCAACTGGAGGTGGCGAGTCATCTGACGGAGTCTCTGCTGCCTGAGACGTTGCAGGCTCTGCTTCAAGGGTGTTTCTCTTCGACGAAGGCTGTGTTCCAGCTTCCTTCTGGCCAGACCACCCAAGCACCATAATTTTAATCTTCTCTCTGAGAGCAGCACTGGAAAATACACATAAAATAATAAACCATGCGTACCATGAGCATTTACCTGTAATAATACTCTAATAAGAGAGGAGCACCAAATAAAATACAGAAGGAGGAAGCGATTCGAGAGTTGGTATTGCTCGGAGTAAATTCTGATCATTAATTGACACTTGCTCAAAATACTACTCATTAAAACTTCCCTCTCTCAACAAAAAATTTGATAACTGCCCAGACAGCACAGCAAGTAATTATACAACTCATTGTGGCCACTCCCAGGGAAAGGACCCCCATTGTAATCTGCTGAATGGGAGAGGCTCTAGGGGCGAAGCGAACAATTTACAATATTGCATTTCTAAATACCATGCTGCCCGGATAAAGTACCAGGCGGGGGGCAGGGACTGAGGGACACCAATTCAGCAATAAACTGGCATCTGCAAATATTTGCTTGCTTCCAGGATCAACAACGAGGGAGATGGAGAGAGATACTCGTATGGATTTTGCTTTCCGTATTCGCATTCGCATCCGGAACTGTATTTTGAATTTGTGCGAGTGTCTGTCTGCTGGCAGAGTGCAGATATTTATGCGTATTTGATAGCACTAATGGGCCATTAAATGCGTACGCAAATACACACACGTACCCATCCACCCACACATCCACACACACAACCCACAGCCCACATGTGTGTTTGTTTGGATGACTAAACGAGCTTGTGTGGGTGCAAGGATGAAAATGTACCTAAGCGAATCTAAATGGCATCGGGGGCACCGAACATGCAAAATCATGTACTCGTAAATCTGCTTAATGCCGGCAGCCTCCGGACACACCGAGAGACTCCCGACCCCACTGAGGACGGGAGCTAAAGCAGGATCAGGTGCCGGAATGGGACTGGGAATGGGGCGGGGACGGGGATGGAGCACAGAGCCCACAGAACGTCCACCATGTCATGGTGGATGCTTGTTTACCCCCGAGAGGAAGTCGAATGTGGAAGTCGGGTTCGGTTCGGGGAGTTTCGTAATGGAACTCGATGTGTTCCGGCGCGGGTGTGGCTGTGGGTGTGGGTGCGTGTGTGGGTTTGCTGGGTGGGTGGGCGTAAGGTGCTTTCGAATACGTATTACGCAACTAACGAAAATTAACGTTAATAGCCCTGAGTATCAAAATAATGGCACTCGCCTGTTGGCTGCCTTCGCTGCCTCTGCCTCTACCGCTGCAAGGCCGTTTTTGCGGATTGGATGGGTCGTCCTCGGAGCTGGGTCTGTCAGAACACCCCACGACGGCCATATAAATTTCAAAAACTCATTCCGGACTTAGGCAAAACGTGAAAATATTGTTACGACCTCTTGTGCTCTTGTGTTGCTGCGCTCCATCGCTACCCTCCATCGTTTATGTGCAGTGAGACTCGCTCCTTTTCCTTGGAACATATCCCGGCCATCGAACTAAATTAGATTTTAGTCGCAAAATTACGATACTCGAGTAGTTAATTGAGAAAAGTGAAGCAACGATTTTTAATGATGTTGTCGCTGCTGCTGTTGGCTGTAGGAAAGCAGAGCTGTGCTGTCGTTTGGGCACCGGGTTTTCTAAGCAGAAAACTCATTTGAAATTTATTCGTTGGAGGATGGGTAGCAGAATGTTATCTCGCGAAATTCTAATAAAAAGAAATGTCTGTTAATATTTTGCTAAATTGATCACATGGTTAATATCTCTTATCTCATTATATCATTAAAACATATTTGTCAAATTTTCTCATTCTAGTCCTTGCCGCATCGTCAAAACTTTTGTGAGAACTGGTAGAAGCAGGTTTAACGGATGAAAATTCAGGTCATCAAAGAACCATTTAAAAAATAAATTGTATTAATTTATTTATATGAAAAATAAATATGAATAAAACATAATTACTTCTTCTGATATATGTATTATTTATTTTTTGTAGTCGCTTTACTGGAACCAAGTTACGTGAACTTTGTGATGAAACTCCTTACATTGCCCTTTTCCGTGTACCTTAAGGAACGGTCTGTTTTCAAAGACTTTTTGCAGAACTTTCTTCATTCAAGGAGGAAGATATTATATTAAAATATTTACATATATGTACAACGCATGTATGTACATACATTCTACATACACATGTGTAAGGAAACGCAATTCAGTTTTAAACAAAATTGAAATTTCCACCACCAAGCGAAGGAGGGAAAAGGTCGGCACAGAATTTTGTGAACTGTGCGAGTATGTGCGTGTATCGTTAATTTTTATTGGAGAGCTTTCGAGACTCCCTTTCGCATTGAAATCGAATGAAATTCAGTTGGTGGGTTGCTTGTTGCTGGTGAGCTCGGGATTGGGCTGCCTGGCTGGCGGGGACAGGATGGGGCGGGAGGAAAAAAACGCAATAAGCAGTTAAAAAATACTCGTAATTGCAACGGGGCCAAAGCCCCTCGAGACTGCCATGGTGCATGCCCCATATGAGTTGTTATTGTTACTGTTGCTATTGTTGCTGCTGCTGCTGCTGGTGTGGAACGTGCGCATCGACTCGATTTCGATTCAGAACATCCTCCAGTGGAGGACAACGGCGGGATGATACTCAGCGGACTCGTTCCGCCAGAAATTCATGAATAAGAAGATGGAAAATTGCTTTCAGAGCCGCCTGTCCTTACAACATTTGTAAAAAGTTATCAAAGAAGGACTTTTCCTTTTAAAGTTGAGTCATCGATTAAGAAATAGAAGGAGTGCACAAATTAATATTATGGCTCATTGAATTTGGCTTTTTGTTCATGATTCATTGGAACCATTTCAATAATTTCTTAAAAGCAAACCTTCAATGGAAGTACTCCAACTTCAATTATTCTTCCATACTCTTCACTTTCACGGTAACTGGCGGATACTCTACAAAATGGGTTTCTAGATAGTCTTCATTAAAGTATATTTTCTTCCAAATAGTGTTAATTGTATGAAAGATTTCTTCCGTTTCCTGTTACAAATATTGCCAGATAAAAGCTTTAAGAAATAGTATTGCTCTCCTCTGAATATTACTGCAGAACACTCGTTATTCGGCCATCTCCCAAACGCATTGATTCCATTCTGCTGCCCTTCCCTGCGCTTTCTAGTTTTCCTTTTGTCCGTTCGTTATTGCCGTAATGTAGTTGGCTCCGTGCACGGGGCTGTCGGGGCTGTTCTGTTCTGTTGTTGGGCTCTGGCGGCCCTTGTTGTTGTAGTTATAATGGCTAGTGGCATTCTGGACGCTGGGAGCGGCAAAAATGTTTCACAAATGGGTTCATATTTTGACGTTTAATGTAGCGAAAATGAAGCTGGGATTTATGAAATGTGCACGTTGCCCTCGCGGCCCGTCGTCATCGCCTCTGAGTCTCGCAGTCTCTCGGAGTCCTTCGCCCTTGCCCTTGGCCGGCGGCTAATATCAAAATGGAGAGCGCAAATCAAGAATCAATTGCATTATTAGAAGCAGTTCGGAATCGCTGGGGCGTGAAAGGGAAAGTCTGCGATGTCAGTGTCTACACAGGTCCTGCAAGACAGAATCTTAAAGATTGAAAATTTCCCATATTTTGCGTTGAACTCGGGACCTGCCACCGGTGTCCTTTATGGCCAATAGCAATGATGAAAACGCCATCCGATGCGGCCCGAAGTTTGCCTAAATATTGCTAATCGACTGCCACGGGCACTTGAGGCCAGCAGTTACCAGGCTCCCCCAGCTCGTCCGGGCCGCCAGGGACCCTGCCGCACGCCGGGGATCAAGTAAATTGCGAAAACTATGTGCAAGATGGCCTGTTATTGCAGCAGAAGCGCTTGTAATGATGACTCTAAGTGTCGTTTTCCTAAGTGTATTACCTATAAAAAATTTATACAAACATGCTGCTGAATTACACGCCCCGAGCTCGCTCTCCTTCCCATTCCCACCACTATCCTGAGGGGAGACCTAGACCGAGAGCACCGTCTAAATAGACAGAAAGAAACCTCAGCCTCATCTGCCCTGGCCCTGTTCCTGGCGGCGATAAGCAAGGTGAGGCCCGAGCGTCTCGGCGATAAAATGCAACATTAAGCTGCTGATTTTTTCCTCCCCTTTTGCGGGCCAGGGGACCTGTATCCTGTACCCAGGCCTCGAGTGGCAGCAGTTCATTAGGGTAACATTTGAACGGCGATTGCAATTGGGTACGAAAAGGTTATTGAACGTCTTCGGGGTGTCTCTACCCGCGAAGCAGAACAGGAATAACGATGCATAAATATTAATAAGTCATTATGCATGCAAATGTCTCAAATAAATTCCCAGTATGCACAGACATACATTTTTATTTGTTTCTATTTTTGTGTAATCAGTCTTACGCAGAAGTTTTCTTAGGCATCGAACACAGCCAAATACTTCATTGCTGAGTGTAGAGGATCTACAATTTTAGGCTGAAGAAATCTATTTATATTATGAGTTTTAATCTATCGTTCCAAGCTGGTTTTTACTTTGTATAAATGTTGTTTGAGTAATGCCATTTACTGCTTACTCTTCAACAATATTCTCAAGTTACTTCGCTAAAAATAAGCAATTTAATGTGATTGCAATATGCAGATTTATTTATTGTGTTTCCAATTAAAGTAATAAATTTCTTTAATAAAAGAAGAAACGAAGAGAGCGTAAGAGAGGGGCATAAATAAACCAGCGAACTGGTTCCCCGATATCCGGCTGCATCCTGCTGGGTGCCCCGTGCTGCCTGTACTTGTCCACAAAAGCTCTCCGTCTCTCCCTTGGCGCTCGTACTTTATGCTTACGGAGAAATTAAAATAAACGCCAGCACGAGATTTATTCAATGTGTGTATTAAGCTGCGCTGTCCGGACAACGGCCACGAAAAGGCAACCCGCCACCATCACAGTCAGTCTGCCTCTCCGTTCCATCGCAGCGACGGCCATCACGACGGCGGTGGCAGAAGCGCAGTTCCTGGCCATTTGGGGTGATATCCGTAATGGCTGAGCAAGGGACTCCGACCACCGCCTTGCTTTGTGTTGGCTCTGCACACACGCGCCCGTCCTTTGTGGAGCGGAGGTTGATGGGGGTGGGTGGGTGGTTGGTTGATTGTGCGCTGCTGCTGCTGCTGCTGCTGCTGGATTTAAATTCTAATCTAACGGGAACAACGGAGCAGAGCTTGGAGCGCCGGTTGCGCACTTATCCGGCATGGCGGTAATAGCTTTATCTGCCGATAGAATTATGGCCACCCGCCTGATTCATGATCCAGGAACGAGTCGGTTCTGGCCTGCCCTGCGAATGGCCGTTGGCCCCCTGGGGATGGCCTCGGGCAGGAAGCGATGGCATGGCCGTTGCCATTGGGAAGCCCGGTTGTCGATTTGAATGGAGAGTGATGTGCAGTGTATCGGCGCTTTTGTTCTGCTCAAATGGTAAAAGGTACAGTCCGTCCCATGCTGACTTTTTAATTTATAAAATAAATTTTCTGTTAAGAATTCAACATCTGATTTTCATACAACTTCATTTAGCCATAAAGTTTATGCAACCTGTCCATATATGAATGTCGCAGACTGTATCAGTTCTAGGCTGATCGACCGTACTGAATTTGAAGCTGGATGGGTGGCCGCCACATGCCTTCTGGTATCTACACGCGCGCCAGAGGAAATCCTGTTCGCCATGGAAGACTCCCCCAAGGAGGCGGCGAAAGAGCAACATGGAAAATCGATATCAGCAATGGCAACAGCAACAGCAGCAATGACAGCGACAACGACAACATGGCCACCAGCCACCAGCCACCCTGACATGTGCCCGGGACCACCAGGCACAGCTGGGGGATGTTTGTTTAATTTTCCGCAGTGCAAGTGATGAAAATCTATTGAATGTGTGGCTGGACCCCGGCCACTGCCGAAAACTGCCAAATCTTGTCCGCGTCCTGTGAAAATATTTACTCAGTGCAGCAGAAGCAGCAACACGGAGCGCGGAGTGACACGGAAGCCCCATTGCCTGGTGAGAATGAGAACGGCACGTCTCCTGACTCACAATCTGCTCGGCAGACCCTCTGCTGGGCGGGGCGACAGGCCGCGAATGACACGCACTCGCTTAAACTGACATTTAATGCCAATACAATGACAGTTACTTTAATCGTGTTTGGGTGCTGCTACAATTTATGTTATGGCTGTAATTGTTATGGCCAGAGCGAAGTGTTCCCCAGCATTCGATTTGTGGATGAGATTTGATAGGTCTGGCAGGCCTGTTGAATAGAGTCTAAGAGATTATTCGTTTGTAAATATTTGAATATTTTGGATTGGTAATATACGAATATAGGTAAATATTAAATTATTCTAAGGCAAGATCCCATGCAATGCTAATAGTCCCTCGCGGAGGGCCTAGAACCCGCTCAGTTTTGAAGTTCGCTCCTGTGCCTGAAACTGGTTTCGTTGCTTGTTTTTCCATCGACAAACTTTAAAGTTGGAGTGGAGTGGGCGAGGGGGCACCGCAGTTTGTCCACATGCCGCTAGATGGCGCGCGGGTCAATTTAGTGGAATTAATGGAATTGGAATTCATGGCGCGGAAATTGAATTTATGTGCCGCGCCGTGCTGGGCCCGAAGGCCGTCGGCACCAGAACCAGCAATCGCAGTGGCAGAGGCAATCGGTTTTTAATGCGCCATTGAACCATACGAATCGACATTGTTGCGATTTCCAGCTTTGGTAACTGCAGCCAAATCGAGACCCAAACGGAGCCGAGTCTGGTCTACGGAATCCCTTAGCTCGCCAAAGTTTTGTTGGCTGAAAGTTCACTTTATTCTGGATACTGTCGGACACACTCGTAAATAGCGAAGGGGCGCCGTGCCGCAGGGCAGTACGAGTAATTAAAAACACGTTTTGTCCTTTTGGGCCCCTCTCCTGCACCCCACTCCCGCCCTGAGTGGCAGAGAAGTTGCGGCATTTCTCGCATGCCGCTGCATGGGAAAAGTTCGAAATAAACTTCTGTGGCCCGGCAATCCGGACAAGCACGGCGGAGCAAAGGGATAGCCGTGATGTCAACGTTCGTGCCTGGTTTCGCATTCCCTGCCTTGATTCGCAGTGCTCTGTTTTACGTTCGTACCTTTTGTAACAGCTCCTGGCTCACCTTTCAGGCCACGCCAGTTGTGCGACTTTCTGGCAGTTGATTAACGCAGACCAATCACGATATGTGGTTCTCCCTGAGTATTTATTTCGGGTCGCCTGTTAGTCATTTCGCTGTTTCGGTAAGCAAAAGGATTTGCAAGGGGCAACGGGGAATGGCGAAAAATGAAGAATCGATAATCAGGGAATGTTCAGCATAAGTGAGGCTTTAAGCCCGAATCTTCATAAAATTTACTTTAAATATGTACTACAATATGTTCCTCCCCATTCCGTAATTTCATGAGAAATTTCTGTTAATTGCAATGGGCAACGCTGTAATGGTAATGCACTCGACAGATAAATTTATTAGGGGAACTTTGGCAAGAAATTGATACTCGTATTTGGTCAAGTGCTGTGCCATGCGGTCCTGGATCTACGCCAAATTGTGCAAAGTTGCGAAAACTTTGCGGAATTAATTTGTTAAACTTTCCTGATGGACGACGTACTTACTAGGGCAAGGGATTAGGGCAGGGACAGGGGCAGAGGCAGTGTATATCCACATATATGTACGACCGCTAAGACCGCAATAAACCCACATAAGCCCTGGTTTGTCCTGGCCGGCCCCGGGCTAAATCCAATCTCACAAATCACATTGATAAAGCGCCAGCACGCAACCCCTTGACTTGAACCCTTTTTCAGCAGCCCATCAAGTCATCCGAGGACTATATGGATACCGTAAGCCTGCTTTAATTACGCTTCACCAACCAGCCCCCGTTCCTGGTCCCAGTCCAATCACGAAGTCGTTCCGCCCACACCAGACCTGGCCTGGGAGTGCGACGAGAAACATGCGACACAATTAAGCATTCATGGCTCTGTGTGAGCTTAAATTTTGACATTTTCCTGTTTGCTTTGGCACGCACATCGGATGCTTCTGCAAACGGACGGACGGACGGACAAACGGACGGACAGACGTTGGATGCAGGGTCCGCAATCAGACACACGTCCTGTCCCTTTTCGACGACCTGATCCCGGCGACCATTTTATAATGTGTGTATAGCAGCTTAGGGCACCCGGGAGACCCATTGCCGCCGGCACTAAACAATTTTATCATTTTTAATCATCAAAGTGGATTTGCTGCGGGGTCCCTGCGCACCATGGTGGCCGAGGGCCAGGGCCAGAGCCATGGCGACACTCTCGGATTAAAAACTCATATTAAGTTATTATCGGGCGGCACATACGAGTCCAGGAGGAAGCTGAGTGGGCGAGACAGACACCCAACCCACACACTCCCACCGAGAGAACCAGAAAAGAGACAGCGCTGAGAGAGCTGAAAAATTCATGAAATTCTAGGGAATGTCAAAAGATGCTCGCTGCAAATAAAAATTCATTTCGCCGAGTGCCACAGCCAGACAATGTATAAAACATTGTCTGCAGATGCGGGAGAACAAAGGATGGCTGCCAAATCGGTCTTGGGCTGGGCAAGTGGCTGAGACGGAGCACGAGCAGCAGGAGCTGGGCTGGCTGGAGTTCGGGCTCATGGTTAATGCATGATTTAATGTAATTTCGATGCTCGCACGCATTCTGCAGTCGTCGGCCAATTTGGCAGCGCATCAACACGCCATTTGGGAATGGTACGGGAAAGGGAAGGGGAACGGGAACTGGAACCTGCACTCTCCCATCGCTGTCCGATCAGGAACAGGCAGCTCCGTGCAGACCGTCTATGCCGCGGCGGGCCATTGCACATATTTCCATTAATGGCCGCATCCTTGGTGGCAAATTGAAGTCGGCTCCAGCCTCGCATTGTCGTAACTCAGCCCCGATGGCTCCTCAACTGCCATTTATCGCCTATCGCATGATGCCAGAAGTCTCCATTGTTTGATCCTCTCCAAAGTGAATTGCTGCTGCTGTTCCTCATGAGATTTCAACCGTTTAATTTTAATGAGCTGGGATAGCCACAAAACGGGCCTCTTGCCAGCCAGATCCCAGTGATATAATGAGCATGGACTCTGCTGAACGGAATGAAATTGGCTGCTTCAATTACAGTCGGTAAGGATGTGTTTATGCTAAGCTTTGGTCAGTTAAGGACAAAGTGATTGCTTTAAGAACAGAGTTTGTACATTTTCTCAGGTGATTGGTTTCTGTTGAAGAGAGAGGAAAATCTGTATCACTAAAAATGTAATTACTTGTCAGCCTCGACAGCCTTTAAGTTAAATCCCTCATTATATGTATGCTGAGGTAGACTGAATTTATGATGGGGAATGGGTCCTTTGAGAGTTTTTAGCACCAGACTTGAATGTGTTTGCTTATGGCTGGGACTTCTCAATTTCCTCCACCAGCCGCAAGTGCATCTCTGCCATCCCATGGCCCGGGTTGCAGGGTGGATTGGGAGTTTATATGTAAATATCATATGTAAAGTGAGCTCAAGTCTGCTCATCCAATCGCCCATTTCCATGGCCGGGGCTCACGTTTCAGGGTAAGTAAAAGTTTCAAACACAAACACTATAATTGCTGCACGTCCCTGCCGGGGCCCGGGGCCCAGGGCCCAGGTCCGACCAGAGCCATTAGGTTCGTAGCCGAACTCCGTGAGTGCGCCTGTTGTGAGTCACAGTTTTAGAATTAAACCCCGAAATGCATAAATCGCCGTTAACCGCAAGAAACTTTAGCCTTGGCTTGACTCCAGAATCCTCAGCTTCAGCTTCAGATACAGATTCTGCTTCAACTTCAGCTTCAGTCCGGCGTCCCCAAAGGCCCACAGACAGCAGAAAGGCAGAAAGCCAGAGAGGCAGAAAAGCAGAAAGAGCGGCGGCAGGATGATGGCCGGGCACAAAAAGTTGCTTAATTTAATGTTATTTGCGTTTTAGCATATAAAGAATTTTGTGTCTTAATCTTTTGACTCTGCGGCGAGCAGGAGAGCGAGTCGACTGGCTGCCTCTGGAGGCTTTGAATATGCTAGTGCTATTTATGCCCGGTACGTGAGTCTCAGTCGCTCCTTGGCTCTGGCTGCGTATCTGTGTTTGTCGTGACTGACTGCACTTCGGAGCGAGCTCCACACACACACAGACACACTCAGCTCTGAGCGAGCACAAAAAGGATGCAAATTTATTTCTTCATTTGCATATTTTAAGGAGCTCGCTGCGAAATATATTTTGCGCCATCTTCGTCTGCGTCTTTGCTGCTTTCCAATATCCGTGCCCCTCCAGAAACCCTTTCTGCCTCCCTCCGCCTGATGAAACTTTATGAACTTTGGCTCTGCGCCGCGAGTGAACTATAAATTTCAGAGGCTCTGCTGATTGCCATTGTTGTCTCTCCAGCACCGACTCCGGCATCAGATCTGACTCTACCTGTGGCTCGGGCCATGCATGAGGCCCCTCTGTCTCTCTGCGTCTCTGTTGCATGTAAATTGTATCTGTATCTCCTGCAATTGTACGCAATCAGCGAAACTGTAACGCAGCTCGTTTTTCAGCCACCTCCAATCCCAACGATGGCCGATCCAATCCGATCCGATCCCGCCTCTGGGGACTCACAGAATCGTAAATTTCCCACCATTCGCCATAACTTCGAAAACGTTTTAATTAAAACTGCAGATTGTCATTGCTCGTTCGTGTGGGAGTTGCCTTTAAAAATAATATAATGAATATTTATTTCACTGTCGCATTTCGACTTCTCCCCCTTGCACAACATTGAGAAACATCACGACACAAATGTAAATTTCAACGAGTCTCAGACGCTGTGCAAATCAAACTGCTAGGATTTTCCACAGCAAATGTTGTAGGAAATACAAAACTGAATACATAGATATTTTTTACAAATCTTACTAAGAATAGGAACTAATAAGGATGCAATTTTTGTTAAATTCTTCAGCATGAACCACTTTGTTTATGATTTCAGTTAGATTTCTTACTTAATTCGAATCTTAAACTCTTTCTAGAACCTTAAACTGAATGAATGAAAATCTTCCGATATGTTGGGAATCGCTTTGGATAATGCCTACAATTCAAATTATTTTTATTCTCGTTCAGCGAAATAAAAAACGAATCAGAGTTGGAATAAAATTATGCGACAATCCGCCAAGGTCTCTCTCGATTAGATGGCAGAATTGTTTGTCTCCGCCCGACCATAAATCGCATTAAAATGCAGAGCAGATCCTTATTGATTCACTAATCGAATCGGCAATGGGCACGTCCAGCAGTGGGAATGGCGCGGACTCGGCGACACACTCGCGAATAACTCATTTAAGGCGAGGGCCGTGCGAGGAATCGAAAGCGATTATGCAAATGGGAAAGCGGACGCCATAGCATGAGCATAGGGTGAATAGGAGGAGGAGAAGAAGTATCCAGGAGAAGAAGCGTCACGCGTCGCATAAATATCTGCAAATGCTTCTAATAATAGTCCCACCGAGGGGTAGGACTGCGAGCAGTGCATCAGCTGCACGAAAAGGAAATGCAAAATGGAAATGGAAATCTCAGATGGAGAGGGCTGGAGCCGGACGCTGGTGTTTTTAATTTGCCTGCCAGAATTTATTTAACACTCGTTGCAGGCTCAAATCAAGCTCCCTCCCTCCTCCCCACATCCTCATATTGCCGCTGCAATTGTGTCAAGGATTATTTATGGTCCCTCCCCCTTGCCAAACGCCGGGGCAGCCATCTTTCATGCGGGGACTGCAAATTGAAACCAACTTCGGTTTTAATTTCAGTTTTTTGCACAGAAAGCGCATAAATAATCAAATTACTCATCCGCAGTGCAATCTACTGATAAAAATACTTAATTGGCTTTTGCGCTGCTGCGACTGCATCTGAAAAATCGAATCCGAATCGCATTTCGCTACCGCGCATAAATCGTGGATGCAGCGATGCAACAAAACTGATAAATAATTTAATCGAAATTTTTCCACTGCCCGCCGCGGCTCAGAGCCATAGAATAGAAACGAAAGCGGAAAATGGAAAACACGCACTTCATTTATTTTTAATTTACAATAACGCCGCCCGACCTGTTCCTAGCCCCAACCTGGGCTCTGCCCATTCCAGGAGATCTCATCTTACAGCTGCGACTGTTGCAGTTATTTTTATAACTAAATTATATACGCCTGTCTCGCAGCCCACGGCATCGCGCTGCTTGCTCCTTGCTGCTCGCTACAGAACCCGATCAAGAATCGGATTCAACCTCAGCTCCAGCTGCGGGGCCAGACACAGGCCGGGCCTCTCCTTCGTTTCCTGCCCGATTTATGGCGCACAAGGAGCGCGAAACCATAAACAGCTTTTATGGCGTTCTACTGGATTATTGCCAGCCCAGTCTGTCCACTCCTATCCAGCCAAGCCCAGCCCTGGTCCTGAGCTCATCCCCATGCCCAGACAGATCCTTCTGATTTGGCCATTGCCATAAATTGTGTGCTACACATGCAATTGTTTTTCCCCGTTCTGCGTCTCTCTACAGCTTAAAACATTCGCACAATGCTCGAAACAATTGCAAAGTAGAGGACTAACAATATTTCAGATCTATTGGATAGTATTTGTTAGGATCGCTTTTCAGCCGCAACAAATTTAAATATTGAAAATAGATCCCAGTGCTGTCTTGCACATTCAGAGGCACAACTTAAATAAAAAAGTAATCCCCAAATCTTACCGCAAATAGTTGCACGAATCCTAAGAAAAAGAAATCCTATTTAAACATTTTTCGCCTAAATTGGCAAAGTTTGGGAATCGGAAAACGGCACGCCCTTTTGATTTATATTTCCATTATCTAAATATATGCACATACCACGAGCATATATCATCTGGGAATATGTGTGAGTAAATCGATATTTGTTTTATTTCTGGGCCAAGGCATTTCCTTGTGTACTCGCAACGAATTCATTTATTGGAAATGTTTGTGTTAGCCCGCGGAGCTGAGAAACTTTATTTTGGCCTTTTGTTTTTGCCCCGTCAAAGTTGTTGCTGGCCAGCTTGTGGCGACATTGTTGTTGTCGCTGTGGCTGTTGTTCGTTTCTTAGCCCCCCCTTGGGTTTATTCATGACGCATAAATCTCGGCGGCAACACTTTATGCGAACACACAAGCACACCAGAGGAAAATCGCAACCTCAGCCCATGTACTCCTCGTAAATTTCGTGAGTAACTTTTTTACGAAATTAAATCTTGTTACAACAACAGCTTACATGCTACACGAGTATATATGTGCACAAGAGTTTATGTACACATATACATACATATATGTATGTACAATGTATTTATGTAATGGTGTTTGGTAGGCCTTTTGCCCATCATCTTGGGCTGGACTGGGGATTTCGTCGGCCCCAAAGTGAAGCTGGCCAAACGAGCCTCCGCGGTGGGCGTTGTTGCTGTTTCTTTTTCTGTTTCTGATTGTGGTGTTGCTTGGTGGTGTCGATGGTGCTGGAGGTGGAGGTGGGTGCGCGGCGGTGTCTTGGGCAAACGCGTGTTTATTGCCCCGCAGCCAGGGGCCGAGATTTACAAGCCGAGCAGCCGGGCCGCATAAATCTGTCCTCTTGTCCTGCTGCCGGCCAGAAGGGAATTGGTATGGAGTTGTGGGCGGTCGCCGGAGATACGGGTCTGCTCTAGGAGAGGACGGCTTGGACTCAGGCACCGCTGAATCGTGCTTCCACGGGAAACGAACGGGGCGGGACGAATGGTTGTGGTCATGGCGGAGAAGAGCCTAATGAATGCGGTCAGCTAATTGTTAATGCACTCGCCATTATGGCCATGCACTGCGAGAAAAAGCAGCAGCCGTGCCACTGGGCCGGTTGGGCAGTAAATGTAAAATGCATTTTAATTACGTCATATATTTCACTTTAAGCATTTCAATGCAAATTTCCCCGCACTTCACCGCGGAGCAGGCGGCATGCTGCGGCCTGCGGGCAGTGGGCTGGAGCGGGGCTTCGGCATATTAAATGTAATTATTTGGCACAAATTGCGTGTTTAGGATTAATTATGATATGGATAGGCTAATAACGCGACTCCAGTGTGGAAAAAACCAATTTTCAAATTATATGCCGCGCGGATAGGACTCCCCATTAAAGTTAATGCCACACGTCAAAATATGGCAGGGCTCAATGTGCGTGATGGGAATTTAAGCATCACTTTTCGGTTTAGCATACATCAATATTTTAAAGCGCGATTTTATTACCAACACTTGCCAAATGGAAGTCCCAATTTAATGTTTAAAATTAGTTTAATACTCAGAGTCAGATTATTGAACGATTCATTACCTGGCGAGGAGTATTAATATTCAGAAATATCTTCTTTTTTTTCTCTTTCATTAAATAACGCAGGAAAATGAAGAGCCCCAGCTGTTCTTTCCCTGACCACTGCGCATGCGAGTACATAAAATAAAGTTAATTGCGTGAATGTTTTCATGTCCATGTAAATTTGCATGTCCATGCAACGCCTGCTGCCAAGTGCATCGAGAGTCTGGATCGGGTCTGGTAGGAGCTGGAGCTGAGGGAGAGTAGCTTCAGAGAAGACGTGGAGGAGACATGGAACGAATGGGCAATGGATATTCGACGCTCAACATCAAATGGAGTGCGATGAAGGAACCTTGAGGGTTCCTCAAGGTAAAAAGCAAACTTTCCCTCAACAATTATTAGGCAGGTTGTGTCATTTTGCACGGTGTCAAAAATTATGATTTCTGGAAGCAAACAAAAAACAATCATAATTGCTTGTCGGTACCATTAAAAAACGCTCGCCAAGGTCAAGGCCCAGGCGCAGGCCCAGGC
Organism: Drosophila subobscura; assembly: GCF_008121235.1. Lineage (NCBI taxonomy): Eukaryota > Metazoa > Arthropoda > Insecta > Diptera > Drosophilidae > Drosophila > Drosophila subobscura. The sequence goes on along the minus strand of NC_048533.1, from coordinate 20,109,306 downwards.
AGGTTCTTCATTAAAAAGACACAAGTGCTGCAGCTAATGAGAGATCTCTACCGCTGCCTCTGCCCCGACACAACGCACCTTTTTAATGGCCGCCAGCGATCTTGACCTTGGTGCGAATTTTTAAGCGGAAAAGGCCGCTTTGCACATTTTTTATGGCGATCAGGCAGGGCAGCAAAAAGTGTGTGCCCGTTGCGCGGCGAACCGTTTTGGATTTGGTTTTTTAGCTGCAACCTTTGGAAATTTATGATTTATAGCCATGTCCGAGTCCGTGTACACATCTGTGACCCTTTTGCATGCGGTCCAGCAGCCAGGGATCAGTGTAGGGATTCCGAATCGGAATCGGCGGCTGCTGTTTTGGCAACACTCAGTTTGAGTTCCTGGTCCCGGCTGCGTGGACGTGGCGGATCGACTAAAAAACGCAGCGTAAACAACGATTTTTTTCGAAACAAAATGAGTTCAATATGTTGTGCCATAAATGGCATATGCTCCGACGGGTTGCACATGAAAAAGTGTTGAGTTTGAGAGCGTCCTGCGGGTCAATACGGTATCCATGTGTTTCTGTCGTGTTTGAAATAGTTCATAAAGGGGAATACTTACTACAACAAGAAACAATCTATATAACATAATTGGCTGCATGGAACTACATACACATCTTCTAGTTGATGGTAAGTTACCAGTCCTCACGTTCATTCGTATGCCACTCACCGAATTCTTAAATTGTAAAGCCTAACGTCAACTTATTGAGATTAAAAGTGGCAGCTAGTCCAACTACTATAAAACTGCTCAACATTTTATTTGAATACAATGAAATCCTTATACAAATTCGAACCACGGAAGGACGCATAGTAGTTTCAAAATCTGTTTGCAGAAACCCTTTTTTCAACGGACTTTAATTCAACTAAATAATATTCTAGTTTACGAACGAGGATAGACCTTGGTATTAGTAAATAGTTGAGCTTCAAGGGAAGCTTTTAAGTGTTCTCACAGCCTTTTTAAAATGCGATACCAGCGCAGAGAAGAACAAAAAACGTGCAGCAAAAAAGGGAAAATGGCTAAAATAAATCACAGACAAGGCATGCGTGCGCATCTCACAAGAGCAACGTTTTGGGCCGGCGGTCTGTATCTTCCCTCTTTTATTTTCTCAGCGTTTTGAGTAATTCCGCGGAATAAGCGACAAAGCAGTCGGACAGCCTCCACCTCCGAAAGCAGCTCCAGGTACAGCCACAAGATCGGGCCGGGCAGCGACAAATCTTGAGAGAGCAATAAACAACATGGTTGACAATCTTAAATCTTGCGACTTGCCGTCCCACACAGATGCGCAGATACACAGATACCCATACAGATGCACTCACTCAGATACGAATGCGGATGAATGTCGCAGCCATTATGGAACCCTCTTGCTGCTCTGCTGCTGCCGCTGCTGCTGCTGCTCTTCCCGAAGACATTTCTTTTGTGTTTTTGTTGTTTGCTTGTTGTTTTTTCCATTTGTTTGGTGGCGAGCAAACGACCAACACTATCACAATCCCAGCCCCAACCCAGTCCCGCGTCTGCTGCGGTCATTGCTATGCTAGAATGCAGAACAGGGTTCTGGCCACTTTAAAGGCTTGGCCTGGCCTGGCCTGGCCGCCGATAGCAGACCCGAGCCCGAGCCGTTCCTTAGGTAGAAAATGCCAAGATGTAAGCACCCCAGCTCCAACTCTGCTGCACTGTGGGATGTGCACGAGAAAATTGTAAAAGAAAAATATATTTGAGGATCCAATAGGGAATTTTATAACGAATTTGTGCACTTATTTGCATGCAATTTAAGTTTTTAAATATTCTATAAACATGGGCACTGCATACTCTGATTGAAATAGCAAAATAGCACTGTGTTTTTAACAACTAATTGCATGATCCTTTCCACAGTGCAGCGTGAGCTTGCGCCGAGCTGAGCCGGAGCTTGGCCTTTTGGCTTCGTGTCGAGTCCGTTGGCTGTTTGGCCTGCTTGTTGTTTGTCTCCTTTATGGCTTCTTCTCGTACCCTTTATCTCCATCTGCGATTGCAGCCAGATTTTCCCCCGCTATTTTTGTAGTTTTTATTTTGGGGTCACATTTTCGTGCTCCGCAGGTAAGAGGAGCGAGCGATACGAAAAGCATTTTCTTTGTTGGCCAGGCCAGTTTTGGTGCGGATATCGTGTGTCTGCTGAGCCTCGGGCCCCAACCACAAACCCCATATTTATCCTCCCAGAAAACTCTGACTACCACAAGCGACTTCCATTTCCACGAGGCTAAGAGTCACCTCTAAGACCGTAAATCATATTCGATTGCCTAACGACATTTTAAACAAGATTTGCAACGAAATCAGTGCCGTGCCAGACATAAAAATTCAATGAGCAGCCAGACATTAAACCCCACAGATAAGCCAGAGCTGCCACTCCATGGACGAAGCAGAAGCGTTTGGCATTTGATGTTTATTTAATTTGCGGCAATTCATAACAATTTCGTTTACGACATTTTTACTACTCGACAAATGCCGTAAACAAAACACTGCCGTCGATTTGTTTGATGGCTCCTTCTGTCTTGTTCTCGCCTCTACCTCTCTCTCTCTCTCTGTCTGGCTTGCACAGGAGCTGGGGCACACGCTCAGGTTTTTATGACTCCGCACATCGCAGGGTTACGGACACGGACATGGACACAGAGACATGGACTGCTCGACAATTAAACGCCATCATCAAGTAGATTTGAAAGCGAAAGTGCAGCGCAGTGCAGGGCGGACCTCCCTCCGGCCTATCAGCACCCCGGCGATTTATGTGCGTTTTATAGATCGTAAAAGCAGCACTAACAGCCGGGCAGATGATTTTACGACGTGTTGAAATGCCACCAGGACGAGTTCCGCCAGCCCGACAAGTCAGACAAGTGTCTTGTGGACCACGACACCGGTTTGCTGTTCCAGCTCGCATCGGATGTGGTTCAAGTGCAGCATCGTAAAATCCACCATATTCCCGCAGCCACTTGAAAGAGCCGTAAAAGGGCTATAAACAAGAGTGGCGCCCAAGGAGCCACCGCAAGTATTTGGGAGGCATACGTGTCCTTCGCCTGTTGTCTGTACGGATTGTGTGAGCGATTGGGTTCGTTCTGATTTGATAAGGATAATTATGTCTGCTCACCATCGGGCCATAAAAGGACAATCAATCTACGGAGGCGGACGAAGCATATGCCGGGTAATTGGCCCCTGTCGCAGTTGGGCTCTGGACTCTGGGAAATAGTCTATAATTGAGTGGGTTTAGGGGGAAAGCTTTGAATAAAAAACCTTACAACGAGACATAGTTGGGGAGCGCTAAGATCAACACAGTCAACAGTGTACCAATGGAATATTTTGCATCATCTTTGGAGAATTTATTTGCATTTAGATCTTAATGATTCTTGACCTGATAAAGATCTAAAGGTTCCACAAAGAAACTAATTATCGAGCGTCTACAAAGGGTAAGCCCCTTCATACCTTTGTCCATATCGTGCCCGGTATCCATTATTAACTCACTCGAAGACGTGTTGATAACCAGGCCCAGGGAGCAGACATCAGACATCAGAGCCCAGACAACAGAGAACTGCGAGCGGCGGACAATGAACAGCGAACAATTGAAGTAATGACGTGACTATGGTCAGTCGACGCATAGCGACTGCCCCTGCCCCACTGCCACTCCGATTGGGATTCCCATTTCCATTGCGATCCCCAGACCCAGTCGTTGCTGCTGTCTGGCTCATGGCTCATTGTTATCATTGAAATGGCAGCGGCGAGTCCAAACTTATGCATCGAAAGTGTTGTTAAATTACGCCAAATTGCTTAATTTCAATAATGAAACGAACCGACAAGCAGACCGCTGGAACCACTCAATGAAATTATAAATATTCGTTCCAAATGATATGCAAAAGAGCAAAGAGAACGAAGACTGATCCGTGATCGTGATGTCTCCGTCTTCTACTTCTGGAGACCCCCTGCCTGCGATTTCGATTTCGATTCCAACTCTCAGTTCTCTTTTTTAGCTACTCTGCTCCTGCTCCTGTCCCGATCCCAATCCCGTTCCCGGCCAGACGGCGGCTCGACGCGTCCAATTTAATGGGCCCATTGAATTGGTCGTTAATGTTTCTCTTTATTTGGCCTTTATTCTGCCCGTTGCTGTTGCTGTTGCTGTGGCTCTTATTTATTTCTCTCTGTTTCTGCTCCACCGTTATTGGTTGCCGCAGACTTACTCAATTTTTATACCCGGTACTCGAAGAGTAAATAGGGTATATTGTATTTGTGCACATAACGGTTGTATGTAACGCACAGAAGGAAACGTTTCCGACCCCATAAAGTATATATATTCTTGATCAGCATCAATAGCCGAGTCTCTGTCTGTCTGTCTGTCTGTCCGTCTGTCCGTCTGTCCGTCTGTCCGTCTGTCCGTCTGTCCGTCCTGATGAGCGCCTAGTACTCAGAGACTATAAGAGCTAGAGCCACAAAATTTTGCATCCAGACTTCTGTATGCTCACACTGTTACAAGTGTATTTCAAAAATGAGCCACGCCCCCCTTCCGCCTCCGCAAAAAGGGCGAAAACCTCCCAAATCTACAATTTTGAAGATAGCAGAAAACTAAAAACGCCATTCCGTAGGGAATGACCATATCTATCAGATCACCAAATTGGGATACGATTGGATCATTATTATAGCCACAATGAAGAAATTAATTTGCAGTAGCCAAACCCACCCCGTCCCGCAGCATTCACAATCTGCTTCGCGCTGTTTATGGCCTGGCCCCTGACACGTCACTGCCTCTGCCTCTGCCGCTGCCTCTGCCGCTTCCTCTGCCGCTGACTCTGCCGCGACTCTGCAGTGTGTGTCTATAGGGGAGGGTGGCGAGCTAAAGGAGCGTGTTGGCGTGAGTAGTGTTGTTGATGTAGATGACAGATGAAGAAAAAATGTAAAATTGGACAAATAACCGCTAAAGTGCAGATGTAGTACTGAGTGCCGGGTATAAAAGTTGTGACGCGTAAGAAGCGTCTCACACGTCCCTTCTCGTTTATATTGTTTACGAGTATTTATGGGAGCTTAAGTAATGTGCTGCAATTCCAATTTCAAAAGATAATTTAAAATTTACTGTCAATTTATTTATTAGACGAATGCCCCCTGCCCCTGCCTCTGCCCCTACATTGACTTCAGTTTTTAGATGGCGAAGGGAGCGGAGCTGTCTGGGCTGAAGCTCTCTCGCATTTCTTTCTTTGTTTGTTTGTTCTTCTGTTTGTATTTGTGTGCCCTACACAAACTTATAAGAAAAAGATAAAAGCAGTGCCGACCCCAAAAAAGTTTTTACAAAGTTATCTGTGTTATTTACTGCCTGGCGTCGTGGGCGTATACGCAATATTTCATAATTCCCAGCTTGGGGGGCAGAAGCTAGCTGAGCTTTGACTCAGCAGACAGCTTTGATGGCCCATAGACAACACTTAGCCGCGTCGAATGGCTAGTTTATCAATTTGGTAATAACGAAATGTTTGGGTGGAGTTAAACAAAAATAAAATCAGACATGAACTATAGATCAATCCATGATAAATTAAAGCAGCATTAATGCATCTATTACAAACTGTTGTCGTGTTTAATAGATGTACAATTCACCGGACCTTATGCTTTTCAGAGATACCAGCTATTTACATTATTTATTTTTCAATTAGCTAACGCTGATCGAAACCAAAAAGACGTATGCAGATTCGATTAATACAAATTCAAATTAGTTTATCGAATACCATGAGATGTCCATTAAGCAAAAGGTGTCGCCATTGCCACCAACCAAACTTGTTGTTAATCATTATAAAATATTGCCAGTATCGACTGACGCCATCAGAGTCGTTTGCTTGAGTGCAGAACTGGCCACTCACGTCCTCTTGTCCGTCGGAGTTGGGATCTAGTTCCTGGCAGCTCAGTCGCAGGGGCCAGTGCCAGATCGCAGCACTGTGGAGGCGTTCAACTCTGAGTGTCCGCCAGCAGCCATAGAGACAGACATACAACCATGGCATGGCATGGCAATTGCGAGTCGTTGCGAGACTGGTGACGTTTGTTGGCACTTTATCATGGCCGTGTATCATAATTTAGTCAGCTCGCACATGCATACGGACATTTCCACCCACATTCACCGTGCGAACAGCAACAACAATGACAGCAACAGCAACAAATAAAATTCGTTGACATTCGTTGCGCTGACTAAGCAGCCGGGGCCTGAGCCAGAGCAAAAGGCAAAGAGCCAGGAACGTGTGCAAACTTGGCTGACTTCAGATGGCCCAGCTCGATAAGAACAAAACGCTGACCACGCCCAGCCCTCGCCGTCGACCCCTGCCCATGCCCCTGCAGGAGCCATTTCCTGCGACAACATTTTGTGCTTAAAAACTTGTATTAAGTATTAAGTATGAGAGCATAATGGGTTTGTTTTCATTATGCGCCCGAAAAACGGGCGCACTCTGCGCTGGCCCCCATTGATTACATGCTCGACCTGAATCGATCGGCCCAAAACACTGAAATTAGTTGGCATTTTAACACGAACGAACACCTGACACTCGGTGTCCGGTCAGGTAGGCTCCAGCAGCAGCAGCAGCAGCAGCAGCAGCAGCAGCAGCAGCAGCAGCAGCAGCTTCCTTCCATTCGACGGCACCGGGGAGAATGGTTTCTTTTTAGTCAAATGGATTATATTACAATCAGAGTGGGAGGGGAAAGACCAGGGGAACGACCAGAGTACGTGGTCAGCCATTATCGATGGTGCATGCAACTGCAACCGCAGCAACATCGGATACACTTCAAGAAGAGGGAGGTTTCAAATGGTCAGGAAATAATATTTTAATACATTCAGTCTTTGTGGTTGCATTAAATATTAAATAATTGTTTTAAATATCCTGCCAGAGGCTAATTTTTAAGTTTTCGTACCTGTAAAGAATCCGAATTGCGTTGATAGACTTTGGCCTTCAATCTTTAATTGGCTGTTGCATAGTTCAAATATTTAGTCTATTTTAATTAAATTAGTTATATTTGTCATTGAAATTGCTGAAATTGTAAATTCTTATAATTCTAAAAACTCTCTTCTAAGTAATTCGTTTTTCTCAGTGCGCCGATGGGTTATTGATCGATAATTCCATTTAAGCAAATGCCCGCGCTGATTACCAGAATTGTCCAAATTATATGTGTGTGGTCTCCGATCTCGCTGGCTCTTGGCCGCGTGAGTATGCATTAAAAAAACTGTACAAGTTTCCTCAAAATCCTCAAACTCGAAAGCAACTCGAAGCTTGTGCGAAACTTTCGTAATAACAGATCGTAGCAGCCGCTTTCAGACCAGAAGAAACGGGGGGCAGGACACTCACTTGTGTGTGCGTTTGTCGCTGGTGGTCAACCCATCCGAACCCATTTCATCTTATTCCAGCACATCGCAGCCACATCGGGAAGATGTATTTTCACTTAAACGCTTTACTCTTCGAATAATGGCTTTAATGACTTTAATGGCGTTCGGATAATTTGGCCGCCAGGCAGCTGCACGGCCCAGCTCTGCCCATCTCGGTTCTGCCCTGCCCGCCTCGCCTCGACTCTTTCTCGCCGTAATTGATGAAAGTAGATGGCCTCCGGGAAGAGGCATATACAGGATGCCCATGTGAAATGAATATAATTTGTTACTGTTGTTTTCTCTTTAAAATGCACTTGAGCACAAAGCGAATAAAAACGATAAGTTGCAATGGGATTCAGATATAACAAAGATGGAGTCTAGATTTATTCTTAAATATTTCTATGAGCCTCTGTAAGAGTACACTTCGGACACTTCACTTGGGTGACATAAACACAGGTCTACCCGTGGTATTCGTTCATCCGACGACCTTGAAGCGGCAAAAAATGCGGCCAGCAGAGCGACAACTGTTGGGTAAAGGTAAATGGCAGTTCGTAAAAAGAAAGAAAGGCAATAAAGAACACAGGTATGGCCAAAAACGAAACGAGAAACGGAAAAAACGTCATCGCACGGCGATACAAATCAAAAGGTGCAACATAAAAAATGACATTGGGAAAGCAGATAATTAAGCAACGAGGCAGTGGAAGGGGCGGACGACTCATGGAACGACAACGGGATGCCTGACCCGTCAGTCGAGAGGGTGGAGGTGGACAGGGAGAAATGCTGCTGCTGCTGGTGAATGACAAGTCGCACATTTTCAAAGAACAGGCAACAAAAAAGGAATAGACAAGAGGGAAAACATTGGAAAATGCTCATAAATATCCACAGACACATTCATAAGCGAGCGTAATAGAAGAGAAAGGGGAGCGGAGTGCATGGAGTGCAGAGGAAATGGCCAAGAGCAGCTGCAGGAGGAGGCGGCGAGCAAGGGAGCACGGCGATGATGGACTTGCGACTTGGTAGGGAGCAAAGCGAGCGGCACAGAGAGCCGAGAGGGAGACGAACTCTGAGATGAATTCCAAAATTAGTCAAACAGACCGAGTCAATTAAAATGAATGAGATGCGCTGCAGACGGAATTTATAGAATCGCTTTTGGAAGTGGGAGCGAAAGTGGGAGTGGGACTGAGCAGGCGGCTACTTAAAAACGCATTTCCCCGGAGGAAAATGGTCTTAATACAATATTTGTTTACGAAAACATTCCCAGCGGCCATTCAGAGTGTCGCACTGCGGAATTTATAATACGAGTTCGGCCAATGCGACTTTTTAATTAAGATTCCGAGTGCATGGCAGAGCCGAAAAATGCTTTTATTATTTTAATTACCCATTTTGGACTCAGCTGGATCGGGCACTCAGCACTCAATATTAATTTCATAAAAATACGAGTATCTTGCCGGCAGCCATTTCGGCTTCTGTTCATTATTGTCTGTTGGGAACGTGTCTTTTGTTTGCTTTCCCGCCAGCTGGGGCCCCGTGGCCGCACCAGCCCCAAACTGGCACCGAAATGTTTTCTTTACAAAAAAGAACTCCCAAAACACACACAGAAAACATTCATGGGATAGATACGCATTTGTTCGACGTTCGATAAACATTTATTGGGCAATCCAATCACGGAACTCACGTCCCAGTCGTGACAGTTTCGTTAAAATGTTTTTTCTCCATCTGACTTATTTTCTCTGCTGGGCTTTGCTATTCCAATTCCACAAGAATTATGTTTTCTGTATGAAAATTAAATAAATAAACAATTTCGAATGCTAATGGTATTTTAGCTGTACCATTGGGAACCTTTTTTGAAATTATACTTCATTCGAAAATGAAGTTCAATGATAAATTATAGGTACTTGTGTATGTAAATTTGTACTCGTACAATGTCTGTATATGTACATATGTACATAATTAGCTAAACACTGTAAAATAGTGCATTTAATTTAAAAATACTTTCTTTTTCTGTTTTCAAGCGGTGGATATTACTTATTAACTTCAAATAACTTTTTTTTAATTAATGCGTGCTTTAGGAAAACTTTTTACAGGGAATTTAATATTATAGCAATACTTATTATCACCCAATACAATCCATAAATAAGTTATAAGACTCAAATTCTCAGTCATTTTTATCCAAAAATGTCACATGGGAATATCAGCCCGTTATCAAAATAACTGCAATTCATACTCCAAAATGGTGTGTTTGTACAATACAAAAAGTTGTTTTTTTCACCATTAAAACGCTTTATTGTTCATATAAAAATATGAAGAGGTTAATGTTCAGCTTATGAACATGACTTTACAAGCGTATTTCGAAAATAAATGGATGTAAAGAAATGTAAAATGTAATTGGAAACTTCTACATTAATTGACTTTAAAAATCAGCAAAATCCATACGAATAATCACGAATAATCAAGAATACGAATGAAGCAAGACAAAACCCCAATTTTAACGATCCCCAATGTCATTCATACGCACTCAAATTGACATTTGATTCAAGAGGCACCCGAAAAACACTTTCTAGACTGTGCCACTTTGGTTTTGATGGGCGGCGGGGTCAAAGTCAAGGCGAAGCCGCCCCTCGTCAAGACGGTGATTAGACGCATAATCTTTTGGGGCAATTTGTCACCGCAAGGAGCGGGCGCCGCCAGGCGAAGGCGAAGGCAAATGGCCACTAAAAATCATTTAAGGCGAAATAAAAGTATTCTTTATGGCCTTTTTATAGTTGCTGCAACAATCTAATAACAATCCAAATAATTATCCAAACAAACAATTCCAACGCCGCCAAGCGACGGCAAATGTCAAAGCAGCAGCGAGGCAGCTCAGCTCTCAGTTTCTGTTTCTCTTTCTGGTGCTGTTGCTGCCTCGTCGGACGGACGCCCAAAATGAGCCATAAAACGAACATAAAACCCCAGTGCGAAATGCTACTGCGCTAGCATAGCGTTAGGCCACGCCCATCCACAGCGACGCTGCGATGGCAGCGCAGCGCACACGGAAGCCATAACAGGCAAGCCAAAGTGCCGATAACTCAAAAGCAACTGTGGGAAAACGGCCATGCGGCGCGGTCGAGAGCGAGACAACATGTGCGACATGCTGGCCAACCATGATGGCTGCGCGAGCCCCATGCAGCGAGAACGGGACAGGGCGTGCTGCTCATGTTGCCCTCTCGCTCGCTCGCTCGCTCACTCACTCTACTGCTGGCTCGGCCGCAGCCACGTGTTCTCTCGCATTAAACAAGTAAATCGCCCGTTGAGCATAATCGATACACATACTCGTACACCACCGCTCTTCTTGCTCTTTCGGATTCAATTCTCGTTCGTGAGAATCGTTTTTCTCACGCTCTCGGCTCTGCGGCTCTGCAGCTCCACGCCGCGCCGCACTACCCCGCGCCGACGCCATAACTGTCGTCGCTTATGGCCATTTTAAGTGCGACTGAATGTGACTCAATTGCCAGAAGAGAAGAGAGCGCACTCTCACCTTATCCACTCTCTCTTTCACCTCTTTGTTTGCCCGTGATGTTTGCTGGGACTAATTAGTATTGATTTAATCAGTCATTGACCACTTGACTGCCCAACTGCTCCACCAGAACTATGTATATTCGATTTCTTCGCTCTCTGGTAAGGCATTTCGGGAGAGCTTCGCTCTCCTGCTCTCCTGCTCTCCTCTCCCAAGCAGGCAAAGGAAGGCGGGAGAGAGCGCCAGAAAGCGCGCGCATCCTCCGTATTCGCACGGCTGCTAGAATGGGACATAAAATGTGCCAGGCAGTAAAAATGTAGATTTAAGTAAGTGGAAACGAGATCGTTACGTTGCGCATAAAAATAAAAATCATTGTGCTCCGGCACTGATTGAAATAAGCAGAGGGAGCAAGGCAGAGTGGAGCTAAAAAGAGCAGCGCAGAGCACACAAGAGCAGGCGTTGCGTCGGCAACAGGCAGAGCATCGAACCAGTTTTCCGCGGCCACGTTCATTCTCCTGCCTTTTCCACTCGGTTTTCCTTTGAGTGGAAAAGCGCTGAGAGTTCATTCCGTCTTGGCTTGGTGCCTGGCCTGCAGCTGTGCAGGGCTGAGGAAGGCCAACGAGTCGATTTCCCTGTGCCGTTATCAATCACAACATTGGGGCTCTGAGGCCTAGGAACACCTTGATATAACCTCAAACTTGTTTGTTTCCAGTTTCCCACACCCACACCCTCGCACCCTCTTCCCCCCCTTTTCTGTTGTTGTTCATTCCGTGTTCGCTCCCTCTGCTCCCTTCTTCTGCTCCTTATCCGGTCTACGAGTGTCTTGTTGCTCTGCTGTGCTCTGCCTTGCCGCTTTTTAAGATTCTTTTCATTTTCATTTTATGGTTTTTATGCGGGTCTTTATGACTTTTATGGGGTTTAGTGCGTGCCAAAAACGAACAGCAGCAACAACCACTTTTAATTGAATAATGCCCCAGCGGCCCGGCCCGGCCAGGCCGACGGCGTCGGCTGTTTGTTGGCTTTCTTATGGCCGTACATAGGCCGAAGGCGTCGGCGTTGCGCCGGTAATTAGGCAGAGATAAACATTTAATTGGCGAATTCAGAATTGGAAATAGCCGTGAAGTCCCCCCACCCACCCATCAACTCGCATATTGACTATAATTGGCTCAAAGAACTGAAATACGGGTGCGTTCTGTTCCATTTGCTTCTTGGGTGGCCCTTCTCCGGTGAGGAAACACTTCAATTGGATTTGTAAATTAGCTTTATGAAATGTTTGGGAAATACACGACCTAAGGCATTGGAGTATCTAAGACTAAGGCACAAGCACAGAGAGAGATACGCCCATATGAGTGCTCAGATATCAGAAATGAATGCTTTAAAATTAATATTTTCATGCGCTTGACTTTTATTACGGGTTTCCCTGAGCGTCCCAAATAATTGCGAGTGGTCGAGTGCAGGAAAGAGTAAATTGATAAATTATAAAAAAAGAAACTTAATAATATAAATAAGTCGAGGCCGAGACTGTCGCAAGAGGCATCGAGCCCTGGCCAATTATGGCGCGCAGAATGGGCCGAGTTAATTGCAGTTTTTTAATATCCTTGCCCCCTTGCTTTCTGTAGGAGCGATCGGGAAGTGAGTGTAAACACGACATGAAATGTGGCCATCGCCATCGCCATCTACTTACCCTGAAACATGCCGCATGTCTCGGGCCCCGCGCCACACGCCACTCTGGCCACCTCGAAGCGGCAGTGGCAGGGCCAGACCCCCCGCCTGGCCCAGGGGCCCTACTCCTTTCGGCTGCCGCGTGAAAGGATGAAATTTATGACCGGCCCAGGCTCATGTAATTGCCACGCAATGCTGTCGGATCGCACTCGGAGTCTCTTGCATCCGTATCCGAGGTGGACGCTCACACAATTTTCAATTTGCTGAAATGAAAAAGGAAACAACAAAAAACAAAAACGGGAAATATGAAAACGTCACAAACAAAACAAACAGAGTGCCTGCTGCAGTGGTCCGAGAGTCCTCTGTGGCACGGCACGTCCTGGTTCTGTCCGGTCCTCGTCCAGCCAATGGACTCATGTGGCGCTGCCTGCAGTCAGTCGCTGCCACGGATCGGTTACGTGGAATGTCCTTTTAATGGACTTTACACCCTCACACTGCGCCCTCCGGCCTGGATCCGGATCCTTTTACAAACCTTTTAGGTTGCACTCGCATTCCGCGCTGCTTGATTGCCGTGAATTGCTTGCTGCATGATTTTTATCCCTTCCGCCCATGTCCTTTTCCGCTCCTCTTCTTCAACGTCACAGATGTCGTATTCATATAGTTTCTGTGTGGGTTAAGGATGAGGATGCGCTGGCCCAGGCAATTATGAGATGTTCAGCGCTGACCAGCTGGCAGAACCCTTACCGTATGGGATAGGACCACCTACCGGAGTACTGCAAGATTTTCAATTATCAATTTATTAAAAGACTTTTAAACACAAATGTTCTAAAATTTGGAGGACATCTTCAACTTTTGTGTCTACAAACACTCTGTCCACTGTTGACTAAGCTTTTGGCTCTTTGTGGCGCTCTTCAGCTAAATTAGTGGCTTGGTGTTGACTGTACGAGTCGAGAGGTCAGAAGTGGATGTGCAGAGTCATGGCTGTCGCTCTGGAGAGCCCAGAGCTCCGGCTCTCGTGGTGGGTAGACAGATGCGATGGCGGCGTCAAATGTAACGCTGAATTTATTACGGGGGGACTTTATTTATGCGCTTATCGCGCTGCCAGTTGCCGTTGCTGTTGCTGTTGCCGGCCTTAGCACGTTGTCAAGTGTTTATCTTGGCCCCCGGACCCGGAGCCCAAACCAGATCCCAAAACATATCCCGCACTCGGCCAGAGCCACAGCTCGAAATGAAATACCAAAAAGCTTAACATGGAATTTATGGCTGCACCTAAATCATGCGTCGAAAAAACAACAACTTACGAATATGTATTCGAGTGTGCGAGTGCTTTGGGAGTGAGTGTGTGCATGAATGAGCCTGTCGCATGATTTAGGGGCCCCGAGTCGCAGTCGAGAAATTTAAATAATAAATATTTCATAGTTACAGACAAACACACACAAAGCGAGAAAATGGATACCCATCCAGATGGAAACAGCCACAGCCACAGCCCAAGCCCGAATCCAGAAACAAATTCCAATTCCACATCCAAATCGAAGCCATTCGTAAAATATTCAAATCGAACGCGACTAAATCAAAACATTGTCGAAATAAAGCGTTTGAAAATTGAATTTCTGTTTCTTTGGTTCTGGCTCTGGCTCTGTTTCTGTTTCTTTCTGTTTCTTTTCAGTTCATCTGAGGCAAAATTGAAAAGCATTTGTAACGGAAATGAAAGCCAATCCAATCCAATCGGTTGCTACACGCTTCGGGGGAGGAAACCAGACAAGTCTCGCATCGAGTCGCTTGGGTCTTTTGAATTTAAATTAAGAAATTTATCTTTTGAATGCGCCTTCCATTTCGACTTTGCGAGGGAGGGTGCCGGTGCCGGGGCCTCTCCCCTCTCCCCTTGTGGCCTTTGTGTTGCTCCGATGTAAGTTGTCTGGCATCTCCCACCTTTCGGGCCAATAAAAACGAATTGAATTCCATTCGCTTTGTTTTGGCAAACGCCTCACTTCCAGTTCTAAGATTGCCATCAAACTGAAACCCGATACTCAAAGTTTTGTTTGTGTTTTATACATTTTTAAATTATTTCGCGAGCGTTGTTGTTTCTTTCTGCTGCGAAACGGGTATCATGAAGTTATTAAAATTAGCTCAGCTGGATTTATTTAATCGGATCTTTTTGCACCTTTTCATTTGGGAGTCGACTCATTTGTTGATTCGGAGAAGCTTCTAACAATTTGTAGCCGAGCAGCGGAGCAGTGATTTCGAATGGTTCCAAATGGCATTAATGGCCGACTTCATGGCTAATAAAAATTTGCATTGTCTGGCCACAAATATTAGTTGTCAACTGGCCGAAACCAGATCGGCTGCGAGCCAGGCCAGTCCGCGGCTGCCATAAATTAGCCACAGAATTTGCATTCGAAATTACGCTTCTTAAAGATAAATACCTTAAATTGGTTGTTATTTAGAAGACCATAACATAAATTGCAAAAACAAATAATGCCATTTGTCAATGGGATTACGCATTGGGATCTGCAATATCTCCACGGTTTTTATTGCTCCCAATGCATTTCGCATTCGGAATGCCTCGACACTGCGATTAACATACAAATCTGCCAATTGGTAGGCAGATCAACAATCATCATTATAAAAAGATGAAATTAATACACACTAAAGTGTAAGATACCACAAATAAATACAAAAGAGAATAAATTAGGAATGAGTCAGATAATAGTTAGGTTTACGCATGATTCAGATACAGAACATAATTCCAGAGTAATTAATTACTAGTTAAAAATCCGCCTTTAGCTCAAACTCATCACTGTTCATTTTATTGACATTTACAGAACACACACAATACATTTTCCTGTGCACTCAACTCTGTCTCGAATAATGCTACAAAAGTGCTTTCCATTTTGGGCGTATTAAAAATTCCACACGCGTTTTGGGTGAGTCTCCACATGAATATGTACGAGTCTGTCTGTACATCTGTACTGCATGTAAGCACATGAATCGTATTATTTATGAGTCCTTGTGAGTGCCTGGGCCAGGAGTCGGGCTTTTAATCAGAGCGGGGAAGCCTGCCCGAGCCCTGATGCTGATGATTTGTGGTGCAGCAGAGATTGGCAAGTGGGTCAGTGTGCCTGTGGGGTAGAACGACACGAAGGATACGGATACGAGTATTTAGGCCACTCGACCATCCCCAGGCCAATTTGTGCCATGTGTGCAGAGTCGCCCAAATAAAGGGCCCAAAACAAAGCACAAAAAATCAGATGCGGACACGGTTCCAGTTTCGCTTGCAGGCAAATGTAGGTGAAGAGCGGACAAGAGCGAGAGCGGGAGCGGGAGCCAGCCCTGACCGCTGGCCATTGACCGAACCCAGATCCAGACGTAGACCCGCACGAGTCGCTGGCCTGGGCTCAGGCCTGGGCCTGGGCCTGAAATGCTCGAAAATCTCATTTGCATATTCTGCAAACGGTAAACGCAACAGAACCAGAAACAGGGAAAGTGTTGCCTGAAATTGCTTCTCTATCTTCGGTCTGTCTGTCTCTCTGAATCTCTCTCTCTCTCTCTGTTTCTCTGCGTGAGTTTGCTTTTTAATTTCAACTGCCATTTGGGTGCTGGTTTTTCCAATTAACAGAAGAATTTTTTTATTTCGTGTAATCTAGTTTTTGTTGCTCCGTTTCGATGCCAATACTTTCCACACCGACCTTTCGACCTCTTCGCATTATGGGACTGAAAGTCTGTCCATTGGTGGATGAGCTATGCCCTACTCAGAGCCTCCTACCCCCACCGATTGCGATCTAATTAAATGAGTTATGGCGCCGGCATAATGCCAGTACTTTGGCTTCGGATAAACGTTTGCCGCCTAATCCCCGCCCGGGCTCAGCGCGGGAGCCAGAGACAGGGCCAGAGATACGGCCGGTCTCTGGCGATTTACGAGCTCGAATTTTGCATAGTTTGAAATGGCATAAAGCACCAACTTGGACACAATTCATTTTCCTGGGCATACAAATCGGTCGTTTTGCATTTGGCGGCCATGAATCATGGTTGGCAGCGGACTGCAGGCAGAGTTAAAAAATATTTACAATGGAAAATGCATCGTGAAAGTCATCCATTCGTGTATATAGAACACAGTCCCTCAATGTTTTTCCAACTACAACGAACATTACATTTAGAATTCTCTTATTTAAGACACAGAGAACTAGATCCTCTATAAGCAGCAGTGTCCCACTGTACTCTGGTACTGGAATCCCGTTGGGGCGCAACCCGTTAAATGCCAGGCTCCTCTGGCAGGCCAACTTCCAGTTTCGGGTGGACGTCGAATGGCATCGGAATTTATGCACATTTTATTGACCAACGCAGAGAAAAGAGAAAAGAGCAGGGCAGAGTCAAAGTTGGGCTGGTTGTTGGCACAACAACGTGTCCAAAAGTGTTTTATGGCCGTTGTGGGCGCTCAAGTGGCCATTTTGGGTCGACCCAAAGTGGGACTGGCAGGAGGCAGGAGGCAGGAGTGGAGTGCATATGAAATGCACTCGCCGGCATGTCCGACAACCACTTGGTCGGGCTGGGAGGAGGCCGAGGAGCCCTGAATACAGATGAGCAGAGGCATATGAGTGTTGTACTAAATACTAAACACTCTCAAGTATTTGCAGCTCTAATGCCACGCTGATTTATGGCAGCTGATGGCAGCCTTTGGCATAGGGACTTTGAGCTAAAACCGCAGTTGCAATTAGTTGGAGTTGCCTGTGCCTTCGGCCGTGTCAACGACCTTCCGCGAACGAAACTGTTACGATCCGCGCACACAAAGCGGTTCAAAGTCAAAAAGTCAATTAGCTTCTGATGAGGAATACAGCCCGAGCCTGGACCCGTACCGGACACGGACTCGGACTCGGACCCGCACCACTGCGGATACCTAAAAATACATTGAATCGGGGCAATGGAGTCCGCGCCGGCGGCTGGATGGAGTGGAAATCTCGTTAAAAGTCAATAACAGACGCCATTAAATGTGCATGAAAATTAAATGAAAACGGCTTGATGATGCGGCCTGCGGGATGGTGGGTGCGAGTGGGGGCGCAGTGCAGAGCAGGCAGACACGCGACCACTTGAACTTGAGGCAGCTGGGGCATCCAACGGCAGTGGCAGTGGCAGTGGCAGCGGGGCCAGTCATTTGAGCTGACCCCAAGGCGGGCAGACAAGTAGAGTTCAGGTTCAATGGCATCCCAGCGGGGAAGCAGAGTGAATAATGCGATACGGAATTCCGATAAGCTAAATTCATTCGATCCCTCCACCATCTGTTGCAATGCTAGCACGAACCAACATTTACTTAATCAACGCGATGTGTGTCCGTGCACTAATTATAAATGTGACATAATTACATATGTATGTACATACGCACAAATATGGGAATTATAAAGTGTTTTGTGTTTAGAAATTATAAAAATGCTGCACACATAGAACACTTTGCCGCAAATGTCAGCTGGAAACATATTCAACACACTTCTAGCACTTTTACACCGCTCTCCAAGTAGACAAATTATACAAAAATCAAATAATTTTCACATAAATTTCTGACAGGATGAATCGCATTCTGGAGGATGTTATCCGTAAGAACGCTGACACCATCGAGCGCATCACGGGCGAGAACACAATGGGCTACGTGGTGGCAGACAACACGACCAATTCCGTGGCCGAGACCTCGTTCGACAACACCGGGGCCCAGGCGATCGTGAAGCACTTGCACGGGGTACTCGTCAGCTCGTGCCAGAGTGTCGTCCGGGACCTGGATCCCACCAACAAGCTGTGCTTCCTGCGTGTCGCCACGCGCAAGTTCGAGTATCTGGTGGCCCCCGAGGAGGACTTCACCATAACCGTGCTGCAGTAGCCAGCTGGATTGGGATCGACTGGAGGCGGCGTTTGTTCTATTATCAACTGTTCTGTGTGTGTGGTTCCCTCTACATTATAATACAAGGAGTTCTTCAGTTGTTTATGGGGCAACGATGAGCTGAAACTGAACCCTTTCAATTGCTAACTAAATTCAGAAGAATGCTTAAGTCAACAGTGCGGGAAACGGCCACCCGAAAATCCTTTATAATACCCTGGCGACGTTCCGAGCTGCATTATTTACGACATGGCTTCATCGGGCAGGAAATGTATCTGTGAGAATGCGAATGCGGCTTTCTAATGCGATAATTCAAAAGATTTACTTCTGTCAACATGACCATTTTGTAGAGAGAAGACCTTAGGTTTAGACGATAGGTTTTCGGGGTGGAAATGTGGCCTTTGACCTTTTTTTGCTTCCTCCATCTTGCGCTCTGCCACAATTGATGCTGCCTGCTATTTTAATTTAAAATGGCCGAAATCGTAACTCATTTTTACGACGTACCCTCCGGGCAGTGGATGTGCGACGAGTATCTTGTCCTATTTTTACGGAGCCTTGCAGGGGTTGCTTCTCTCTCAATCGTTACAATAACTTATCTGCCCTTTTTTTCTACCCGAGTCCATAATCACCACGAAACAGTGACGGAGACGGCGACGGAGAGGGAGACGCTCCTGGGGTGCGCTTTGTGATTCTCGCAGCTATCTTGAAGCAGTTTCCATTGTCTGGCACCGTTTTGTGGTGCAGGGTAAATATAAAAATATCAAAATTTGTACAAAAACTTAATTCATCTGTCGGCTCGCCCCGTTCCACCATTGTGCCGCGTCGGAATCGACCCCAGAACTGCGTACTTCATTTCAGGCAGCGTGAAATGAAATTACTCCATGGTCCATTCCCACTGACGACTTCATCTCGAAGCCCCGTCTCCCCAGACCAAACCGATTCCTGCGAAATTATGAATGCTCATGGAAATTAGAAACACTTTGAATTAAATTCGAATAAAACGATTTCCCAGCTCTCCAATGGAGGTTCAGCTTCAGTCCGTCAAGGCTGTCCAGACCCAACTCGCTTTCATGCAATACTTTATAGACTTGTCACCTTTGCAAGGGTCTCAGCCGCGTGATATTTGCTATCTGCTATTCTCTGCATTCAATTGAGTTGTGCGGCAAACCTGAAAGGCCAAAAGTACGCATTAAATTCGAGTATACTTGTACTTTTACCTATATAAATATAGAGAATTATATTTTGGCCTCATTTTATTCATTTTAATTAATATTTAACTTCATAAATAAATGAATAAATGTACAAACAGTTTAAGGGAACAATTTAACGAAGAGAACCGCCATCCAAATATAATAATATCTGATCTAGAAAAAATGTAATTATATTTATTTGGATGGTTTCTTAGTCTACAAAGTCCGCCTTTCACAATGTATTGTGACGGTTCTAGATGGTGGAGTACTATGCACACATGCAGACAACAGCTTTCAAGAATTTTCTCTTAGATCCAATTTGTTTCATAAAAATGCATTGTTTCGTTCAGAAGTTATAATTCATTATAACTATAATATATTTTAGTCTGAACAGTGCGAGGCCATCACGGCGCATTCATTTGCGTCGGCAAAGAGAGAACAAGAGGAAAAGAGACGACAAATAACAACAAGCGAGTCTTGTTGGACGGGGAGCTCGAAAATACACATACATACACACAGACTACACGTAAAATAACATCCATCCCTAAAACCAAGCCCATTTTCACTTTTGCCACGCAGCGGCGCAGACGTTCTTTCCGGAGTGGAAGAAAAAGTATAACAAAAATTAGAAATTTCATTGTGCACAAAAAATAATAATGTATAATAATATTAATAAAAAAATATACTAAATAAATAATTACAAATAAATAAGTAACAAATAAAACAAAGAAATAAATATATATTTTCTTCTTCTTCGTTGCCGAACGAGCTGCCGAAACTGCCGCTTTCTTACGCCAGATGGGGTGTAGTGCACTGGCGACATCTATTGCTTGTTCTGCTCCGTGTGTACATCTTCATCTGCAGTTTTAGAGTCACTGCAACTCCTTAGCTCTGTTATTTAGCAGACGGACTGCTGTTAAAAATACAATTTTAACGATTCATTCGAATGTATTCAAATGTCTACAAACATGTCAAACTGATTCGATTATTATCCATGATTTTGTGTTAATTTTTCAGCTTCAAAAATTGTGGGCTGGAGATGGATATTTTTAAAATTTAAAATTCACTTGTTAAAGTGTGAAGTCACAGGAGCCTGTATGGTGTTTACAATCTCTGAGATCTAGAAATATTTGTTTCAATGAGTACTTACAGTTTCTTGTAACGGTTCAATGTAATTTCTAATTAAATCGTTGATTGCATTCTTGTGCTATATTTTTACTCAACTAATAAATACACATTCATTTTCTGATAAAACGCTTCCAAATATATTCACTGACTTTGTTTAACAAACACACAAGAATTTTCCTACTGCCACGTCCATCATTTGACCACATTGATTGGCGACCATCCAGCAACTTGCGAGGGGTCAGCTGTGCATATTGCCAATCAGAGACTTCGATTCAATTTCCCCGACTTGCCAGAGAGACGATAATGGGAATGGCGCATAAAACCCAAGTGCGGGTGTTGGAACGCAAACAATTCATTCAAAATCGGAGCAATCAAGGCATCACATCAGGATGTCAGTACGCGCGGCCAAGACAACAAAATTACTTTGAGCATCGTTAGGACTCTGACTCCGACTTGCAGCCTCCTTCGTCTTGTCCAGGGGAAATGCCCGATCAGGAAGGGCAAGACTAGCCCCCGACACAGGGCTGACGAAGGGGAAAAACATGAAAATCATCTTTCGCGGCAGGCAGCATAACACCAAGACACCAATCGCAGTCAGGTGAGGTGGAAGGTGGGAGGTGGATGACGACGCGTCCAGGCTGCATATGTGAGGCTGTCCAGTCCAGTCCAGGCCCGGCCAAGTCTTTCCACGCAAGCAGACAGCAAGTGCGGAGAGATAACCCGAAGAAGAAGGCTCTCGACTCGAGTTGCGTTTCTGCTTTTTATTTTGCTGCCGGCGCTGTCCACAAATGCAATACACGCAACGCTGCCATGGCGGAGCATCCAGTTCGACATCAACTGGTTTTCTCCCTCCAGCCCCCTCCAACCCACCACGCAGCACTCACGAACCTTTCCAATGTGAAAATCATATAAAGGTTTTGAAACCATTTTGAGTTGCAACTATTTGGAGCACTAAAACATTTGAAGAATACATCAAGCCATTTATCTTAGGAGAGTCAAAAATGAGTATCTACTTTATTATATTTGTATTCGTAGCACCTAGTAAATATGTATGTATTATTGCTTGGACAATGGAATCTTTCCTCACCCAAGGCAGCTCCTTAAGCGCCTCATCTAAGCTGTTGCAAGAGCAATGCAAACACACAGTTTCCTCGCTCCGTTTTAGCTGCGTTCTGATTCCGTCTCTGTCTCTGTTTCTGTCCCTGTTTTCCTGTCCGTCTGTTGATGTTCCTGTCTCCGGCTCATTGTTCGTCTCGGTTCAGTTTGGTTTGGTTCCGTAAATTACACTTTTGATTTTTAGTGGCCGTAAAATAATCGTAAATGTCGTGGTTATTGCGACCGAAAGTGCCCATTTTGAGTGCTGCTTCTGCTGCTTTCTGTTGCTCCTCTCCGCTCCTCCGTATCTCCCCTCTATAACTGATATTTCAGCCAACTCAGTGCAGTGTGCGGACAGGGGACGGCCACCAAGTTGGTTGGGAACGTGCTGCCACTGCACAAGCAGCACGAATCCCTCCACTCCCCTGCCCAACCTCCCCCCGCTGGGGGCACGTTGCACTTGTTGTTTTTAATAAGTTTGTGGCGGTTGTTGTTCCTGGCTTTCTTCTGCCTGGCTGATGCTCCCTTGATGTTTCGATTAAGTTCGGAGTTCGCTTCGTCGAACTGGTTGGATGGGTCTCGGTCTCGGTCTGAGTCTTAGTCTGGCCTGCCACTGCTCCCTCCTCCCTCTCTGAGGGAGCAGTTTGGCTTAAGTTTATGGCCATTTCGTTCGTTTCACTGTCTTGCGGTCTCGATGTTGCTTGTGGGGCTTGGCCGTTCCTCTGCCTGTGCAGCTCGTCGAGCTGATTTTCTTGAGCATTTCACCCATTTACCTTTATATATTTCGGCTTGTTCAAGACATTTTCTCACATCGCAGCTCACGGGGCCCCTTTTGCTCCACGGCTCCTCGTCTCTGACGCAACTGGTTGCCCATTGGTTGCCCGCCCGCCGCCGCCCGCTCTCCTCTCTTCCACGCTCTATGCACTCCACACTCAAAAATTTCGAATTTGATTTTATTGTTATGATTTCAATTGTTTTCCCAATGTAAACACTGGAGAGTGCCAGCCCAGAGATGGCCAACATGTCGGGTTTTCGGTTAAATAATGCTCGATTTTTATTATAGCTTCAAGTTACGAGGAGGTTCAACGAGGAGAGATTTTCAAACGATACAAATCGGTTTGATACTTCGACTTTAACTGGGAGAAACTTTCCTCTTGGAAATGCCCGAAAAAAGCATCGAAATTGTTCCCTGAAATTTAATATTTGAATTACATATTTAATATTATTATTTCTCCGATTTTTGCTACCATTTACCATGCCAATTATTACATTACTCTGATCTAATGATGCATTTCTGTTACGAGTGCCCAGAGGACGGATTCCAAGTACTCCTTGTCCGCCTTATTAGCATTCTCAGACCATTTCTATACAAGTCACATTAGAACGCCCAATTTCACGAGAACAATTATGGGCTGGGCCGCCGGAGGTGATCATAATACCAATATGCTCCGGCCAGGGCCCTGGCAGGACCCGAAGGTCGAAACAGAGAACGAACGAGACGGGACGATCGGCGTTGAGGGGTCCGGTGCGGACTGGAAACCAAATCAATTCATAAATCATAAAAATGTGTCATAAAAAATATTTGTGTCGCCTTCAATAATAACAGCCATAAATGGAAATGGAAATGGCAGTGGAAGCGGAAAAAAAACAGCCACAGCCAGGCAGGAGTATGAAGCTGCCTTTCAACATGTCCTCGAGAAAGTAAAAAACGCTCAAGGCGAACGGAGCAGGGAGAAGACTTTTCGGCTGACCTTAGGAGATTTGTTTTGACTTCTAGCCGAGGCCTGTTATCGCATCTCGCCAGAGCCACAACGATCCCAAAAGAGGACTCGCAGGACACGGCACAAATACGTTGGTATTGTCTCCGTTTGCCAGCTCGATTATTGCCGCTCCGGTAATAAATCATAAAAATATGTTTAGTCGCAGAGATCTGAGTAGGGAACGCTGCCTCGTTACACGGTGGAATTGGAATTGTAAATCCCCTGTAAAATTGCTCTCGCCCCGCTCTCTCTGCTCAACTCTGCGGTGGTGGCATCTCTCCGGCATGGTAGCCCTCTGTAGGTACGGGACGCTGCGACGATCGCGCCCTCGAGCCTCTGATAACAAAACCACCAGCATGGCCAATGCCCATGGAAACAAAGGCCAACAACTTTCTCTTTGGCATCATCTGATTTGGGCCGCATTCATCCTCGAGCGTCCGTCGCCTTGCCAAATATGAGAATTTTGATTTATTTTCGAAATATTCTCTCCCCTGAAGATTTATCGATGTGCAGTTGTCAGTAAGAGGCGCCTGGAATTGTGTTCCTGTGTTTTCTGTATCTGCATTGAAATGGCGAACAGGAAAGTAGGGGCTGGGCATTAACATCATATTTGTAGCTTAACCAAAAGGCTGATAAGTCCCCCAATTATTCATAATATCATCCATTATAATTTTAATAAACTATTGCCTTTGTTTCTTTCTAATCCGCAGCACATTAACACTTCCCATTGGACGGTAGATGACTTCATTTTCAGGTCATGCACGCCATATGCAACATGAGTCGTCTTGCCACAGATGTCAGTGCTGTACTTGCAGTTGCACCCGCTCATGCTCAGGGCTGGCTCCTCATGATTTACTACAAGCAGATGATTTAATGTAACCGCATATACACACGTTCACGATACACGAACATGGGGCAGACCACTTCAGATGCATACAAGAACGAGAACAGCCCAGCCCAGACACCCCACATGTGTTGCAACTGAAGCGTTGCAGCAGTTGAAAGAAGAACCCCGAGACGGCAGTGACGGTGTCCTCCATCTTGAAAACTGATGCTCCGCTGAAGCGGCAGAGGATTCCATTTAAAAATGCGAGCAGCGAGTGGATGATGAAACAGCAAATAAACCAAATCTAAATGAAATCTTACGTATACGCCAACCCTTTCCCGGAAGAGTGCGTAAATCCGGGTGTCAACGAGCTGCGACCTTGCCGAGAGATTCCCTTCAGATGCTGGCCAAAATCCGACGTCAAAACAAATCGTTAAAATGCAATAAAACTCCCAGAGATGTGGGAGTCCACATCCATATGCAATCACTAAACAAGGGCCAAGGCAAATGCATTCGAATAAAATTTTACCACCATTTCCTCGAGCATCATCAGCAGCAGGAGCATCATCAACCTAACGGCGGCAACATCCGAGGCACCTCATAAAAGTAATGACGTCTATGGCCCATCAGCAGCTGATAGATACATTTGTATCTGCGCACGGGGGCCAAGGGGATATCACAATAATTATGGCATACGTCACGGAACTTGGGTTTTTATATCTTTTATATTGATTGTCATCGTGTCACACTAACAGATCGTAAAAAAGTCGTAAAATCCGGAGACTCTCGCTCTGGCCATGGCTGGGCGAGCGCGCGAGTGAGTGCATTACCAGAGTGAACGGTGAAGTCCTCATCCCTTGGGCACACAAAACACTCAGGATCGGGCAGGACCTCAAGCCGACTCCAACTCACGCAGAGCCAAACGGATGATGATGAGCTGGATCGTTACCGTTCTCAGTTCTCAGTTCTGAGTGATTTTCGGTCTCTGCCGCTCGAGGGGAAGTGGCGTCAAGTCGTAAAAAGGCCATAAAATGCTTGGCCTCTGCTTGGTACTAACCGCAATTTGTTTATATTGTTGTTAAAATGCCGTTCCATCTTGTTCTGCTTAGCATTTAATTGTCGACTGCCAGCTTTTCTTTTTACGAGCCAATAAAATCTATTTAACGACAATTTAAATGGTTTCATTTGGTATTTGGTAGCGGTCCGGTACGGGTGCAAAGGCTGACACATGGAAGGGAAGCAAACTCAGCAACAGGTTCTGTTTTATCACCCAATTAATAAACCAAAGACACTAATCCAGGTAGAAGTGTGTCAATCATCGTAAATTATTGAAATAATCTGCTGATATTTTTTTCTAGCTAAAGCTAATTGGTAACTAAAGTAATTTGTAATCTCTTTTTATGTTGTTTGGGTAACCATATTTTTAAAGCGCCAAGAGCTTTTTTGTACAATTTTTATTATGTGAAAAATTACTTGGAATTCTCTTCATGATTCCCCAACCTTATTTCCACCTCCAACGCAAACACACACCAACAATAGCCAGGCGAAAATCGTACCCTTTTCCCACCAGCTTGATGACTTAATCCACCGCAAAGTGGCTCAGTGGTGCCGGGCATGGTGCTCATTACGAGGTCAGAAATCAATTGCAGTTCCGAGCGCCGGCCAGTGAGGAACCAACTGCTTATGCAAAACACCGGGGCCCTGTCTGCAGACAAAAGAGATGCCAGTGCCAGGGCCAGTGCCTGGGCCTGTGCCAGTGCCTGAGCCAGTGGTGGGTCAGTCGGACACAATGAAGACATTCGTCTCAGCGGCGGCGGCTCTTACCTACTAATCCTGCCAATGAACCCTTGACTTCTGGCCGCAATTCATCAAACAATCGGCAGGGCATTTGCATGTGGCTGTCGTCGGCTCCGCTCGGTTCTTCTCCCTGCGACCGACCATCCGAGAGTCCTGTGCGAAGGGCGAAGGCGACTAATTGAGTACTTGTGGTGGCTCACGGTTTTCGCCTACTTGTTGGCCAACCACAGCCAACTGGTTAGCCCACCTGTCCCGCCTACGTACCGTTATTAGCCGGAGTAAGCCGAATGGAATCCTTTTTCACTTTTCCCGGCCGAGCTGGGCTTGCGAAAACGTGCAAAGTGGGTGTAAACGGATCGAAATGATGATTGTTTATTGTAATTTTTATGACTGCTTTGCACACAAACACGCCAAGGCAAGGCGCTGATGATTGCACTCGGGCAAGGGCCACAGGCATGCAGGGCCAAGGAGGCAGCAATACTATTCTGGCGGAATAGCTCTGGCCCATACCCACACCGGCAAAGGGCATTCTAAAGGGCGAAGGCGGAGAAACACACAGACGAGAGACAGACAGAGTCTCGACTGACGACAACCCAGGAGGCACTTGAAAACTTTCTAATTAAGCCATTTGCCAGATAGCCATTGATGGCACGTAATGCCAGTGCGGGAGCAAACAATGCCAGTGATAATTTGCACATCAGGCTTAACATTGAAGCCTGCTTTGACATTGATCCACAAATAGTTTCTAGGTAGAGAGTTCCATGAACGAAAACAGAGATCCCTTGCCTGGTTTATGGTACATTTAAGTGCAGTTCCTTCAAGAGTGCAATAAATATTAGATATTTATAGCGCCGGCATCTGCTAATGACGCCTAATATGAAGCCAGGGAAGCTGATTAAATTTTTAGCACGCAGCTTATCAATTTCAATCAATTTTGCTCACATCGGTCGGTGCCCAGAAGTAACTCGCTTCTTAGATACACATTACGAATCCATCAGGCCAATCTTCCAATCATCTACATGCCAGCATCTATCGCAAGTGCTCATCTATGTGCTCGGCACACGTCAACTCCAGGCAGTCAGTCGAGGCGAGGCGAGGCGAGGAGTCGGGCCTCCAAATGGAGATCGAGTTCTGCCATCGCACTAATACGCAACTATTACTGGCCTGGGACTGGTTTGCTTTATGGCCCGAACAGTTTGCTGCGTTGCCTCGGCCCACTCCGTCCCATCCTCCCTGCCTCGGCCCACGGCTGGGGGCATAAATTAAAGCAACGTTTATGGAATGGCGCTGGGGGCGGTTATGATGCATTTTTAATTGACGTTCATTTGAAGAAAGGCGAAGAACGCTTCAATTCAATTATGCCCCACTGTTACCTCTCCACAAGTAGTTGCAGTTGCAGCTCCAACTGTGATTCCAACTCCGACTCCATCTCCGACTCCAACTCCGACTGCAACGGCGTGTCCAACTCCGAGCCCCTGTCCGGGCCGGGCCGGGCCATAAAAGGCGCTGGCAACGGTTTTGGGCCAAATTGCCACTTTGTGTGCAAATTTGAATTGTGGAAATGCTGGGCATAAAATGGGAATCGCTCGCCTGGCCATTGTCGAGGCAGTGAAGCAGTCACTGGTACACGGGCACACTCGTATCTGCCGAATGCAATCTCGGAAACACATTTTAAGCGTTGAAGCTCGTCAAGAAATCTGTGGTAGGTCTGCACTTGGCCCACCCCATCCCACACCCACACCCACGCTTTTCAATTACCGCCACCAACGTTGGTGGCAGGCAACTCCTAACGAATGCACGCCCAATTGTTGCACATGCGAACCCGAGTTGCAGTTGACAGGCAACGGTGGTGGTGGCGGTGGCGCGTCGGCCGGTGGCACGTCAACTTATTCATTAATCCATCAATTCGGAGGCTCGCTTTGGAATCCCCTCACGATTTATTCGCAAAGCGCAATCGCAATCGCTTTGGCAGTCGTCGATAGTCTTAATTGGCTCCGATTCGATTGTATAAAATAGTCGTTAGGAAACGTGTTCTGCTTAATTGGGAAATTTGTATGTCTTGTCCGTTTCTCGGGCCTGGCTTTATTGATTTTCCACCATCGCAGCGCAGGAATATTCTCGGAGTTGTGCGGCCTGGTCGTGAGTCTTGGGATGAATCCAAATAACGGTGGAGCCAGCTTCAAATGAGCTCAGATGTTCCGTTAACAAGACTAAAAGACGTCTTGGCCATAGACGAGAGAAACTGGAAGGATGTTTTGACTTGTGACTGGCAATTCTGCGACTAGTTTGGATACAAAAAAACAGCAGGAGATTGAGTTCGAATGTCTGCCACATAGGCAAATAATTTCCCTCTTTAATTTCTTTTCAGTTCACAAACATTTGTTGCCTTGCCATTTTTGATTCCTGCCACAATTTGGTTCTTTTGGGAAAGCTGTGAATTTAAAGGCAGTTTAAGCTTCAATGATTTGGTGACAGCCAATGGCCTGTGGCACTAAATATTCAACTTTGTGCAACGCAGCTCCGGCACGGCCCTTCGATGCACCTGCATTTGACGATGTTCGCACACAAATTGGCATTAAGTTGAAATCCGCAAATGTTTATAAATCCGTATTAAATTCATAATGCAGAATGCTTAATGCATAAATACATAATAAAATTTTACGACTTTTACCTTATCTTGTCACACAAAAACCATAATAAACTTTCATTTAAAAACGAAACGGGACATTTTTTCAGCCTCTACGCCGCGCTGCAGCATTTTACGAGTATTTTATTTGTGCACGTTGCAGTTGCAGTTGCGTTCGCTGTGGCAGTGGCAGTGTGGCATCGAGCTGCACTCTGGCGCAACACACGTGCACGGGCAGGCGCCACATGCGGCTGTGGCAGCGTCGCTGGCCAATCGAGCGCCAAACAATTTGTCATTTTTTGCCTCCACAGCGGTGGGTGCGAGGTGGGAGGACGCGCCGGAGGAGACGATGATCAATGCTTTGAATTATGATGAGGATTTATGCTTGACACTGTCCCAATGTGGCTGATAGTGCCGGACAGCTCCGACAGCAGATGGATGGATGAATGGACAAGCATTTACAGCACAGCCCGCTGCCGGCTGTCCACCAGCCACTGTCCCATGCCTCTATCCAGTGGCGCTAGTTTTATGACGTCCACTTCCCCATGCGCCGGCGAAGCGTCGTCAATGGAATGAAAACGAACTCTGGTGGCTCCAGCCGATCCCATGGCCCCTCCTATGATTTATTAAGTGTTAATAAAGAACTTAAATCCGTTGGATTGCATTTCGCATTTCGCATTCTGCATTTTGTTTGTGCTCTTTTCTCTCTCTCTGTTTGTCTGTGCCCGCTTTTGGGTCGCGTCCCGACGCAGGAGCAGACACTGTACGGAGGACCGGCCCTCAGGATTTCCTTATCAATGCGTTCCATATTCGTGGCGCGCCGATTTCATTTGTGCCCTCGCCAATTTCGCAATAAAATTTCGACAGCCTGCAAATTAAAATTGCAATGTAATTGGTTAATCCATGCGTACATTATGGCCGCGGCAGCCGGGCCATTCAAATTTGCAGAGGAAGTGTGCCCGGTAGTTTCGTTTCTCTCTCCCTCTCCCTCTCTCTCTCGCTCATTTTTTGTGGATTACATTTTTCATTAAATTTTTCGGAGGAATGCAGACGAGCAGGGGGCCAGCCATGTGCGGAAAATGTGGCTGGTGGAATTTATTTTAAAAAGTTTTAGTATCTTTAATCCTCCATATTGTTTATCCGCCAAGAACTCTTCTGTGAATTCCAAATGTGCACTTTTATGTGCAGAAGGAACAACTGCCCAGCAAAAAAAGAAAACGCCTTTAAATTTTGCATAGAAAATAGACTTTCAATGGAAAGTTTCGGATGATTTTATTGCGTGGGAAAATATTTGAAAATTAAATTCACGTGCGGGGCAATAAAATAAGAAAATAATGCAATAATAATTCTGCAAATACCTTACCAAAAATTGGATTTTTTATTCATTAACTGGACTGGTTCCCTTCATGGGCAATCCCAAGCAAGTTCCTTGCCGTTCAGTTGATCCATTGAAGGCACAGCCAATAAATTGGGACTGAAGCCATTTGACTGCTGCATGCATCAAATTCGCCCATTTGTCGCCCCATCAAGTTGTCGACACCATCGAAGATCAACGGATTCGGACTCGGACTCCGTCTCGGTCTCTTCAAAGCCCATTCTGACAGCAGAATGTATTGACTTTGAAAATTGTGAACGATTGGTGTGATAAATCCGGAGAGTGGCGATAAAAGCGCCCTTCAAAACAATATCCAGCACGCCACAGCCCCCATTTAGCGTCCAGCATCCAACAGGTGCCGAGGGAGGATGGAATGGGCTGGCCTGGGATGGTCGAGGATAAGCGCCAGCAGCCGAAACCCGAAAAAAGAGCCAAAATCTGTGTAGGCAATGCATAAACAAAGACAAGTGAATGCCGTGTGGCGGGGCTTGTGGGAGCACGAGTATTCCGTTGAACAATTCTTTTGTAAATAAACCTCCATTTCTGTGCGTTTGATCTCTGGCGGGAGGGAGGGAGAGGGAGAGCTGGCACTGGTCTTTTGATGTTTGGACTGGCGTCAGCGCTGGCGCTTCCAGCTGCCGAATTGCTGCTTTATTAGCTGCGTAAGTGGCTGCCTGCCGCTCCCAGCTCCCAGCTCCCCGCAGCCCGCAGCCCGAGTGGATATCTGTTCCGATATCTGTTTTGGACTATGATTAGATTGTCTGCGCCTATCCCCGGGTCGCATCGCTTGATTTGAGCGATTATGGCCAATAAAACAGCAGGAACCGAAGGACTGGGGCACGAAGGTGGAGCTGCAATTAAATTGCTTACCTAATTGCCGTGCACCAGTTTCCAAAAGCGAATAAAGCCGCAACTCCCACGCCCGTGGGCCCATCAATCACCTACAGCGAGTGCCGGGGTGGTGGAGGAGGAGCCGTGTCGGAGTCGTGGCAGCTACGTCTGCCTTTGGGGCTAATTGGCCGCGCTTAGCACTCTCCACATCCAGTGGGCACCTCGGACAGGTCAGGTGTGAGCTTTTCTGCCCCCAAGGCAGGCCTGTGCAGAACGGAAGCTCCCGTAAATTCTTGCAGCCAGCTACCGTTGACAGAGCTGGCAGGGAGCGCATGCCGCGGAGGGGCCAATATGAAAATGTATGCAAATGACTCGGAATCAAAGTGCACAATCTCGATGAGAGCGTGTCTTTCAGACAATCAAAAAATCAAGTAGTGGTTGGAGGAGGAACTGACTGAACAGCAATTACATTTTCTTTCAGATTAATCTGCTAAAAATCACAGAAGCTACACTAATTAAAACATAATTAAATTGTCTTACGAGTGGCGTAAAACCGAAGCATTAGAGCAAACACTTTTAGGAGACTTTACTCTGCGCTTCACTACCAACTTCAACACTCTACTTTCACCCCGAAAAATAAGTCCACTAATGCCAATCAATCACAAAATGTAACGCAACCGCACAGTAAGTTTCTTTACCCCAGCCGCAGGAAAAACAATCATCGATTCGAAGCAAAAACACTCGCACCGAATCATGTCCTGTGCACACGGAGCTCCTACAGCAGCAGCAGCCCCAACAGCGCCAGTCAGGCACGCGAGAGGCAGACCGAGACCCACAGTCAGAGTCAGAGTCGGAGTCAGTGGCAGCAGCCCCATTGCATACCCCATAACGTAGCAAGTTTGAATATACTCGTGCTCGTAAGATTCCCGAGTATATTAGGTAGCAACATTTTTACGAGCTCATTATGGCTCATTTCGGCGATTGTTGTGATCCTTTTATGCGCCTTCGAATGGCTTCAAATGGTTATGAGGCTATTTTCTCTGTCATCCCCGCTTCGGCAGGGCTGCTCCTGTGGCCTGTGTACGGGTGCGAGTACTTGTCCGGGTCCTGGCTCCGACTCACGATATTTAGTTTGCAGTTGCGACTGCGATTTTTACTTCTCCGCTTTGCCTTGCCTTCGCTTGGACTTGCTTTTGCCATCGCTTTCCGCTTGTCGTCGCTCCTTGGAGCTGGTGGCTGGCCGCATATTTGGAAAATGTCGCCGCGTCTCCGACTTCGATGTCTCTCTCTCTTTTTGTTTGTGGCTGTGTGTATTTGGGTAGCTCTGTGGGTGTGTGTGTGTGTGTGTGTGGACATCCGTGCGCTTTGTGCAAGTTTTTTGTATCTTTGGCTTGTTGTTGATTTTACAGACTTGGCACAGAACGCGAGCATCTCAGACACACACTGGCATTTGGGGGGCTGGGGGCGGGTAAAGTAAATTTCTTCTTATAATAAGTTTATTTTGCAAACACTTGTGGCAAGCAACTTTGTTTGTTCGTCGTCTTTCTGGTTTCTGGCTTAATCTACGAGCCGTTTGTGCGAATGTGGAAACTTTGACAAATATTTGCGAAACTTTCGCGAATGGCTCTGCGCATTGCCCTGCTGTGGATGGACGGGCTCCGATCTATTTGCATTATGCATTCGAATTTATTAGCATCTATTCTCGGCCATATTTGCATTGACATTAATATACCATTGAGAGCAGCGCCAAATGGATTCGACAATTGAATTCGAATCCGATTGGGAAAACCGCAGCACACACACTCACAAACCCCCAAGCTCGAATCACACTTTATTGTTTAGTTATACTTTTAGTTAAACATGCGACACTTCAGCCATAATGATTGTTTCGTGTTTCAAAATAAGGGAAATTCAGTTCTTTTGTTCCAACCGAGCAGATACCGTGGGCAACATAGTTATCGATCAGGATATTGTTTGGAAGTGAGCATCAAAAACTTTTGTTACCAATATTACGTCTGTAGCAAACTTTATTACGAAGCTCGTTGAACATTTGAACGACGCTCTAAATTGGTTAAGAAATTGCTGAATGATTTTACCCTGAGAAAATTAGTTTGTTTAATAAACTTGAACTGTACGTTCAGTATGGTACATGTACTATAACTAATGGTAAATTCTTGTCCAAATATAGTACTAATATTCGGCAAGTTATGTACCAACAAATATCCAATTAAAGACAAAGTGTGCACCAACTTTTGTTTGACTAATTCACGGTTTTTATCTGTAAAAGAAAAACTGAAAAATATTTTAGAAACAACATTTTGCTTTGAAAAATAAAATAACCTACGCAAAATTTACTCTGTCGGATAAGTTTATTTTTGCTTTGAAAGTCTATGGAAAATTTCCATGAAAAACATTAAGCTGCCATTTTATTTTTTTTGCTAATTTTAATGTGAAGAGCAGTAAATTTTGTTACTTTATTCTGAGGTATCAGGCAATCAAAATAAAATAAAAATGTACGACAATTTAATATTTGGGTGTTCCAAAGGTACATAATAACTGCCAGGGAGCGACAAATGTTTTCGGGTCGAATATAATAAAATTCCTTTCCTATGCCATGGAAGTATTAAAGTATGTCAATAACTATCACAACGTTTAGTTTAAACGGTTGAATGAAATTTGTAATGCACGATGCGAAACAAGTGTCTTTTTGGGGACTACTTTTCTGGCATTCAGATTCAACGCGGACGAGTAGCAAGGTGCAAAATTGATTTATCGTAATGCACCGCCCACTCTCCCACGTAAATAAACAGAAACATTTAAAACGAAAAGTCTTTGATTTTGTGAGCAGCACAGACATGGACTCTGTGAAGCAAAAATGTGGCAAACATGCCACAAAATGCGACTGGCGACTGGAGAGTCGAGCAACATTTGCTGGCTGCCAGATGAAGTCGCTGTCGAGTCGAGTGCAACTCGATTGAGTGGAGAGAGTGCCGCCTATAGGAAAATCAGCCCTCTTGATGAATTTCCACCCGCAAAGAGACAGAGAGAGAGTGAGAGAGAGAGAGAGAGAGCGGGCAACGGGCAGCGCGCTCAAAACATGTTCAGAGTGAAATTGAGCGCAAAGTGAAATAAACGCAGCGCTTGAGTGTGTTTGAGCGTTCATTTCGTGAATCTCGTGTCTCGTTCTGCTTCGTTTTTGGTTTGGTGTGGTTTGGTTTGGGCTTCGCTCACTCACTCGTGTTGCGTTCTCTCTGTTTTGGCTGCTTCTTCTTTGGCTTTCGGGGAGCAGTGGCGCGACTGCGACAGCGACGGCGACGGCGACGTCAAAATACGGCCAACTGCGATTTGGTGGCCCATTCACTCGATAGCAGCGAATTCGCTCGGTTCGGTTGGCTAGAAGGCGCGCGCTTTGTTTTATTATCCACAATCGACATTATCAGCGGCATTATCGTTAGTGGCACTGTCTCCAGCCCACGCGCCCATTCGTGAATGCACTCGCAGTGGCCGCGCGAATAACCGCCAGTGCGTCTCCAGTTCCAGCTCCAGTCCCATCTAAATCTGAATCTAAATCTGAATCACAATTTGAGTTTGAATTTGAATTTGAATCTCGAGCGGCATTCGTGAGTTTGTTTTGGAACCGCGCGCTCGTCGCTGTCGTCGGTCGTTCGGTCAGCAGCAACAGCAACAGCAACAATAAACCCAATTGAAATAAACATAAAAATAATAATAATAATAATTGCAATAACAATAAGCATAACAGTAATCGTAACGCTAACGAGCCCTCGATAGTGCCCCAGAAATCCAAACAAGTGGAAGTGCCCGAGCAACTCGATTGAGTGGAGCGCAAAGCAAGTGCAATTGGAATCGAAACTAAATGAAACTGAGGCCGCCAACCAAATCGCAACAAAGTATACGAAACATTTGTGAACAAACACCTTACATTTAGTTACTTATTGTCTAGTGCTATGCCAGCGGAAAGTGCAATATTTAAATTAGGATAATTCCAACCAAGTGCTACCCAAAAAAAAGTCAACTAAATCCGAACCGAATTAGATCACATTTAACAAAAATTTCAAATAAATTCGCCAGTAACCTCGATCCCGATCCCGATACCGATACCGATCCCAGAGTAAGAGGATCATCTAGTTCAAGGAGCTGCCAGCAGCAGCAGCCCAACCGCCAAAATTCTCACCGCCAGCAGCAACATGAACTCGTACTTTGAGCAGGCCTCCGGCTTCTACGGCCATCCGCACCAGGCCACGGGCATGGCCATGGGCTCCGGCGGACACCACGACCAGACGGCGAGCGCCGCAGCGGCCGCCTACCGGGGCTTTCCCCTCTCGCTGGGCATGTCGCCGTACGCCAACCACCATCTGCAGCGCACCACCCAGGACTCGCCCTACGACGCCAGCATCACGGCCGCCTGCAACAAGATCTACGGCGACGGGGCCAGCGCCTACAAGCAGGACTGCCTCAACATCAAGGCGGACGCCGTCAACGGCTACAAGGACATCTGGAACACGGGCGGCTCCAACGGCGGTGGCACAGGCGGCGGAGGGGGCGGCGGCGGTGCCGGTGGCAATGCATCCAACGGCTCGAACGCGGCCAACGCCGCCAACGGACAGAACAACGCAGCGGGCGGCATGCCCGTTCGCCCATCCGCCTGCACCCCCGACTCGCGAGTCGGCGGCTACTTGGACACATCGGGCGGCAGCCCCGTCAGCCATCGAGGCGGCAGCGCTGGGGGCAACGTAAGCGCCGGCGGTGGTGGCCAAAGCGGCCAGAGCGGCGCCCCAGGCGTGGGCGTCGGTGTGGGAGTGGGCGTGGGCGCCGGGGCGGGCACCGCCTGGAACGCAAACTGCACAATCTCGGGCGCCGCGGCGGCCCAGACAGCGGCCGCCAGCAGCTTACACCAGGCCAGCAATCACACATTCTACCCCTGGATGGCTATCGCAGGTGAGTGCCCTGAAGATCCGACCAAAAGTGAGTGTCCACAGTGCCAACTCCTCATTGCTCAACCCCTGAATCTGCCCTCTCCATACCCACCCAACCCCCTGACAAAGCTTTGTTGTTCTTCCCCGTGTGTTTTCCCAGTTGTTATCGGTGGGGCGATCAGGCGATGGGCCGATCTATTAGACATCGCACCCAACAGATTTTGTCAGCTAAAACAACAGTTATCAAGTGACTAATTACATTCAGTGGGTGGCTGAACAGAAGGCAAAAATCGGTTGCTTTATTTCTTGGTAAATGTTGAAAATTAAGCAACTAAAATAATAGTAGGCAAAGCAAACAAATAGAGGAGCTTCCTCTACCGCTAAGTGAATCAACGAAATGCGAGTTGCAGCTCGCAACTCTTTCTATGAAATATTAAAAATTAGTTTTAGTATTAAACGGTACTCAAATTCGTGGAAAT
Organism: Drosophila subobscura; assembly: GCF_008121235.1. NCBI lineage: Eukaryota > Metazoa > Arthropoda > Insecta > Diptera > Drosophilidae > Drosophila > Drosophila subobscura. The sequence continues at coordinate 20,072,884 of NC_048533.1, read as the reverse complement.
AATTTACGCACTCTGCAATCATTGCCAGTGCTAAAATAGTAAATTATTTACGATTAAACAGTAAGAAATATTTTAGATTTTTATCCTCATTAAAATAATCTGAATAGAGTGAAAAACGACTTTCAATTATTCTATTTAAAGACGCTTGTTTGAGGCTACAATCTGTAGATGGTTTATTCAATGGACGGCAATTTAAGCGATTTAATCACTCCAAGCCAGCTCATAAATAACGCCAATGAGGCATGGTTCCTTTGGCTTGGAGAACCCATCCAGCAGCCCAAGCCTGAGCCGAGCTCGATCCATCCTCTTGCACCTGCAGGAGTCTCGCTTCTCGCCCGCCACACACCTTGCAGCGCTCCGGCTGCCTCATAATTTTCAACACTTTGTTTACTAATTTTTGTCACCTTTACTTTTAATGATGCTCAGCAGCAGCGGTGGCGACGGGGGCGAGGGAGGCAGCGTCCTAGTCGTCGTCAGTAATTGTTGCAACGTCGGCAAAAGTGGCAACAAAAGTGAGCTGCAATTTGTGCAACAAGAGAGCTGCGAGTCGGCAACACGGCGAACAGCGAGCAGCGTAAATTATGGCATGCTGCTGAAAGAGCTGCGAAATAGCAACAGCAAAGGCAACGGCCACAGAGCAGCCACAGGAGCCAGCTCTTTTTCAGAAAGAGCCAGCAACAAGGAGAAACAAGAAACGAATCCTTTCAGGACACACACTGAGAGCAGAAGTCGCGCTTATTACAGTTAACTACGCCATTATGTAATTATGTTCAGGACCTCGCACCCAACCAGCAGGGAAGCCGCCAGCCGAGCGAGGCGAACGGCTTGAGTTTGAGATTCCAGTGAGGGTCAGAACAAAGGCTGGAGTAGGAGTAGGAGTAGGTCACCGCAGTGATTCCGGTTCCTCTTCTGGCCCATAGCGGAATCGAACATAAATTGTACTTTAAAGCTCCGAGCTGGTCAGGTTCTCGACATTTAAGGGCAACAGAATTCACTCAGAAAATCAATCAAATTTCACTTACAGGAACCAGGAACAGCAAAGAGCTGGTTAAAAAACAATTAAAGTTGAACTAAATACGTAGCTAAGGGCAGGACGGTGAGAGGCCCCAAGACTCGGAGGCGACAGGTTTTCAGACAACAATCTGCCAGCCGCATTGGAGCTCAATCAATCGATTCCGTTTATAAGGCAGCGAGATGATCAGCGTAATGAAATTTATGCGCTGTCCCTGCCCCAGCCACAGCCACAGCCACAGCCTCAACCCAGTCTGTGGTGTCGGTGATGAATTTGCCAGGCCAGTGCCAGTCCTTCTCCCTTGCCAAAAACTCTCCATACAGGGTGTCTCGAACGGGCAGCCATCAAACCTTCAGTGCTACAACACTCAATGGGAACACTCCAACGGAAGAAGTTCTAGTACAAAATCTTCTTACCTGAAGACAAAATTAATTATAACACCTTTCGGCTTATCCTTCTTGACTTGAAACTGCTTCTGATAAGAAACCTTTACGATACGCCAGTTGGGCTACGATATTCGCCCAGAGGAGATTTCATTCTGATGATCGTTGGCACCTTGAAAGATATTTTGTTGGATCGTAATTTCACACTGCAAAGAAAAAATAGAATTATAACAAATTCTTCATAAAGAATTTCTGGTCAAACTGTTTACAAACATTTAGCTAAATAGTTGCAGATTTTATTATCGGAACTTTTTATCTCCATTTCATGCGTACAAAATCAATATGAATGACCATTTGTCAATTGCTATCGCCAGTTTGATTTATTCCTAACCCAAATCCAGGCATACAAGTAATCGTAATGTGAAAATAATTTAATTTGCATCGATCCGCTCTGAGCGGGCTGATTAAATCGATCGGAGAAACGGGAAATCAAGTCATAAATAAATCGGCGCACACTTGCAGCGATCATCGATCATTTGCCGCTGATCGCCGGCCAAAATGCAAACCGAATTCAATTTTATCGTATCTAAACATGGTTTCAGATTTGAAAACCTACATCAGTGCTTGGCTGTGGCTTGTGTTGGTGGTGCCCCAAGTTGGCTGCTACGCGGTTCTGGGTGCCATGGCTGCGGCTGTGGCTGTGGCTGTGCCAGTGATTGTTGCTGTTGTTTTTTGGTGTATGTGCGAACACGGCGAGCGGCAGTAGAGGCGCATTAAATCATTGTCCTGAAGGCTTTTAAGTCATTATCGATAAATTTCAACATAAATTCGTAAATTTGCTTTATTTGCCCTGGCCAGCGTGTGAGGTGGATGTTGAAGTGGTTTATAGGTTCGTCCGTCTGTCCGTCTGTCCGTCCGTCCGTCTGGCTGTCCAAATGCTCTCGCTGTGCCTGTGGGGCTGTCCGAAATTTGGCTAATTTGGGCTTGTAGTTTGGGTCCACTCCAAAGGACCGACACCCGCGCAGCGTTGAGCGTTGCGTCTTTTTTTTGTCACCCAATGACCTTGAGAATCTCTGGCCAGGCCCTGCAATTGACACGTATCGAGCAATCATAATTCATATTTGCCGCAGTCCCTTCCCGCTGTGACGCAATTATCAGGATGCGTTGTCCTTAGCCGGTCCAGGCCTAGGCCTCTACCTGCACCACCATTGCAATTGTGGTCCGCACGTACAATGGCCGAAGGCACGTCAGGTCCGCTCAAGGTTAATGTGCATCGTTTTCGGGCCATTGCAATGTCGATCGCTCGGATGGACTGTGTTTTTGGGCTCGGTCAAATGGCATTGCACTGCAACTGCAACTGCGGCATGTCAAGCAACAGTTAGAGCACTTGCAACATGCCATTAATAGGCCGCAAGTGCCACCGCCGACGCCCCTCGCAGCAGCGGGAGGAAGCCAGACGATGATGTTGATGTTGATGTTGATGTGGATGATGATTATGCAAATGCGAGTGCAAACACACACAGGAAAGCATTTCAACGCGCGCTTTTAATCATTTTTTCGCCACACAACATCAAAAAGAACAACAACACGAATCGAAAAATGCGAAATGCAAAATGCAAAATCAGAAACGAATCAAAGCGCTTCAGAAACAATTTTGTTGCGGCGGATGCGTTGCAGCAGCTGATGGGGCACAGCTCCCCTGGGACCCTGATCCCCCTGCCCATGCGCTTCTTTTTCGGGGATTGGTTTTCGGGCTGTGGCTGTGGCTGTGGTTGTGGCGCAGCTTCTTGCATTTTTTTAATGTATTTTTAAATAAGGAATTTAATAAGCACCTTGGCGGTCCTCAAGTCGCTGGACTCCGACCACGGACCAACGCGGGTTGCAAGCCATCGACAACGACGACAACACAAAGTGGCCCAGACACATGGGCCAGCAACAACGCGAAGTTGACTGCAGCAATTTTGGTTCCTTCCATTTTTTCCCCCCGCTTTCCGCGCACAAACTATGGGCAAATGCAAGCGATTTTGGTTACAAAAAACCAACATGGGTTTTTGCTCAATAAAAAGTAACTTAAAAACCTTTCGATGTTAATGTAATTATTATTATTATGTAATTATTTGTACAAACAGCTAATTAATTATTTAAAATAATTCACCATTGCAATTTGAGCTTAAGGAAACACAACGAAGATATTCCCTGTATTGCGTGGGATATAAAAATATGTATTTAACATATTAAGCAGTTCGCAATAAATATATTTGGACCCAACTAAAACTTAATAAAAATATAAAAAAAGTCTGCAAGACACAATCCACTGTCAAATACTCTTAAAAATTAAGTTAAATGACTTCAAAATAGAATAGAAAAATATTTTAAATCAAGAGAATGTTTGCTGTTGTTTTTAAATACAAATTTATATTTGTTTGCATGCATAAATCAAAAGACTCAGTCAATATTCCACATGAATGTGTCAGCCCACTGTGCAGCCGTCTTTTCGTGGCAGTTGCAAAATCATGTTTTAAGGTGTTTTTGATACCTAATAAAAACAACAACACGACGGCCCGACAACACATTCAAAGAAAGAACGAGCGAGAGCGACGGAGAAGTCGAGACCGAAAGAGAGAGAGAGAGAGAGTGTGAAAGAGAGAGATGCAATGCATTGAAAACGCGCCATGCCAAAGGGCCAAGCTCTGAATGGGGGAGTAGGAAGCGGGGCCGCTCAGAAGGCAGGGTACAGACGCAGCCGCTAGTGACCAAAACATAAAGCGGAGGGCCCGGACCCCGAACTCCACAGTCCCCTCCACAGTTCTGGCTACGTCATAGCCATTGCCACTCCGAGGAGACGACGACGACGTTGGCGTCGCTGTCCGGTGCTCGGTGCTCGGCGTTCGGCGTGTTTATTATAAAACAACAAATCATTCATTATAACCACTTGTGTGTATGGGGATGTACAATACAGACACATGTCCGCATGAATGTATGTGAGAATGTCTGAGAAAGTGGCGTAAACATGAAACGACCTGGACGGGACTCCCAATTCCATGTAGTTTCGGATAATATGCATATTTGCGTATTATTTTGATTTTAATAATGATTTATTTATTATTAATAATTCATTGGTGGTGGGCTCTCGCCGGGATTGGGCCTCCGCCTCGCTGCCTGATTGCGATCTGATCTCCGGCTAGAGCACAGCTCTCCACTCTCCGCTCTCCACTCTCCGCTCTCCACTCTCCGCTCCGACTTCCTCCAGCTGGCAGGGTGCAAAAGCTGCCCACGAGCTCGTTTGAATATCGGTTGTCTTCGGGTTTTGTAACAGAAGTTGCGCTGGGCTGCTGCTAGGAAACGCATATTATAATGAGCTTCAATTAAGATAGAAATCTCCAAGACTAAAGAGACAAAGATTTATGGGTTCACAATTGTTCAGCGGCTGCCTTGAGGTGGCTCTTCCGCTAGAAGTAGACTCCGCTACAGCGACAGCTGCTACACATGTTCCAATGGCACGAATAGCAAGAGCGGAGCCAAACTACCGACTTGAGATCATCGTTTTGTTGAGTGGGTATCACTGACTGTTTGTTGACCATTCCAACAGATCACCAAAAGTGTTTACAGAGATTTCTGATACAGGGGAGCAGATCATCTGCAGGCCATCCAACCTTGCGTTGAAGCCCTTCGATCGGGCCATCTTCCACGGTTGCTGGGGCATGTTTTCTCTGGTTTTTTTGTGATTTACGCGTCTGGTTGCTCTCGGCCGAAATGTGGGTAACTGTTATAGCCGCTCGAGCAACATTTTTTCGTTGCTGGGTCATCGAATCGATTTGTTCGTAGCGCCCTGCGAACATTTGCATTTGTTTATGCAACATAATTTATAGGCACTACTCTGATTTATTCTGTCGTACGTTGAACTCGGTCCGAAATTCGGTTTCAATTCCGTGGGAGGACCCCTCCGTGGGGCTCCTGGCTCCTGGCTCCCGGCTCCCAGCTCCCTCCCTCCCACATTAATGTCAATTTAATGTTTCCTTAATGACTTCTTTGGCTGGAACTTGTTGTTGGCTGGAAGTTGTTATCTGGGCCCTGGTCAAACTTGTCGGCCGGCTGGGAAAGTGTTTATGCTAAACAGCTAACGAGTTTTCCCCTCAAAAGTGAAGTGAAGTGAAGCGAGGAGAGGCTGCAAGTGAAGTATCTCGTCTGAGATGCATTGTCTACCAAAAGTTTCGGATCAGCAGCAGACACTTGGCTCAGTCGATGCCACTGCCACTGCCACTGCCATGTGCTTGGCGTCTATTTATTTGGGTCGGCAATTAAGATTTATATCTGCCCCTTTGATGGGGCAATAAAAGCCCAAAGACGCCGCAAGCTGCAGCCAGAAAATGGAGCAAATCACGCTCTCTCTCTCTCGCCCTCTCCCTCTCAGGGTGCAGTCTTTCTCTCTCTCTCTCTCTCTCTCTCTCGCTCTGTCTCTGCCTCATTTATGCGGCTGGCGACTAATCCTCCCACAGAGCGAGGCGTGCGCCGCCTTAAAGAGTCATAAAAATCATTTTATTGCCCCGCGTCCCTGCCCTCGCCGCACGGTCCAAAAGGTGTGAAAACGCAGTGATCCGAAGGGCGAATCGAGAGGGGTGAGGCGGTGACTCTTTCGGGGGCCGGGAGTCGGAGTCGGAGTCTGGCTGGAGACCGCAAGCTAAATGTTTAATTTTTACAAGTCGCGTCGCATGTAAACACACTCCGGACCCCCCTACTTGCAGCACCCCCCTCCACCGTGCAACATCCACCATCCACCATCCGCCGCCAACCGTTTGTTTGAATTTGTCTAAAGTGGCCATGCCCCTGGCCCTGGCCCTGCCCCCCCGGCAGTTTGTTTTTTAGTTTTCCCCTTTTTGGCTCTTCATAATTTCCATTTGCGGTTGCCACTGCAAAAAAAATTAAATAGCGTTTGTCAAATTTGCCATTTGCCCCCTCAACCCCTCCCCTACCCTGCATCGACCATAGTTTTTGGCTGCTTCTTTTTGCTGTTTGGTTTTCTTTCTTTTCTTTTCTTTTTAATTTAATATTTTCTTTGTTGTTTCCTTTTTGTCTATGGCTCTGGATGGGCATCTGTCTGGCTCTGGCTCTGGCCCTGTCTCTGCCTCGGTGTGTGCGGGTCCTCCACGGCGCTCCTCTGCCTGGAAAATTACGTTTGCTCAGGCGCCGGGCGCGCATATTTAAATACACACGTGTTTTATCGCTGCCATTAAATCATATTTTTATACTTTTACCTTTTCTGTGGCAAACTGCCGACGCCCCCCTACGCCCTCCGCCCGCCCGTTCGCCCGTTCGCCCGTTCGAGGCGTTGGCATTTCTGATTGTTTACATTTTGCACTTTCGTGGCATAAACAAACGGAGACGGCGCTAAATATCGTGAAAAAAAGTAGAGAGTTGTGGGGCAGGGAACGGAGCATTGCAATGTCCATGAATCAGGCTGAAGGGAATTGATCGTTGGCTTATGTACATACTGGATAGATACGCCCTCGTAGTGCCAGACGAGCGGTTCAAGTGCTGCTCAGGGTACAAACTTCAGCAGAGAATATTCCATTCGGTCAACGTTCCAACTGCTAATCAAAAGTATTGACGGGCTAGAGTATCCTTTAAACAACGCCCAAATAGTAGTTTAAATTTAAACAAATAAATAAGAAACAGTTCAGTGACCCAGCAGAGACTCTACAGTGTACAGTGTGCACTCCGCGAGAAGAACAACAAAGCTCTGTTTGAGTAGATCTCTCATCCAGCCGTCTGTGCCACACGTGCGGCTGCTTAACCTGAAGGCTTCCTTAATCCCCATCCCGCCATCCAATGTCCCGGCTCCCGCAGATCTCTCCGCCACCAATTTTGATTGCACATTTTTTAAACGTTTCTCCTCTCTGCTTTGGTTGCATTTTCAGGTAAGATAAGATCTGATTTAACACAATACGGCGGCATATCAACAGACATGGGTAAGAAAACTTCCACTTTTTATTCTGTTTCATTATTCTCTTAAGTTGCGAAATACTAGCCGAGAAAACTGGCCTAGAGTCGGTAGAGAGTGTGGGCATGTCTACTAATGGTAACTCCTAGCAAACTAATTACGATGGTGTTGGTCTTAGTCTCGGTGTTGGTGTTGGTGTTGGCCCTCATTACCCTTAGCACACAGCTGAGCGATCGCGCGAGATGAAAATTTATGCAGCGAAGGCGTTGCTGTGGGTGGACCGGGAAACCCTGGAGGCCGCGTGTGCAAATGATTGATTCACTCTCCTCTGATTAGCTAAAAGCTTGCCATGTTGCCCCGTTCTCCTGCCGGCAATTAATATTAAACATGGCAATTCAATTGGCCGACACGCACAGCGGCGGGGGAGCCGATGCTCTGCCACCTCGTCCTTGCCTCACTATCGGCCTCAGTGCTATCAGCATTTGTTCTTGCTGCTGCTGCTGATCGAGCAACAGAATACAGTCATGCTGGTGCGGCTACCCTACACTGGAAGGCAAAGACTGGCTGTTCTATGGAGTTGGATGGAGTGTTAAGAGCCAAACCCAAGCGACAAACATCTACCGCTGCTACCCTCTGGGCCTCTTGGGTACCCACGGTTTTTGTCAGGGAATTTCGAGTTCGTTTAAAGTTGATCTGAGAGCGCTGCCGCAGCTGAACATCAAAGCCCCAGAGCCACTGCAGGCGTGTATGCCAGCCTGTTGCTTGGGACCTCTTGATGCGAGGTTATCAATCAGCGCGGTCGCTGCGGACTCCAGACTCCAGACGAGTCAAGCAGCTACTTCTTAAAATCCAATTACACACGTGGATAGGGAGGGGCAGCAGTCTTGTTCTCGCGGCGGGGCAGGAGCTGGGACTGAGGCTGGCCTCTCAAATTACAGGCATTGATGGCAGCGCATTGAGGCGAAAAATTGCAGAGGCATTCACGAGAGAGCCACCCAGGGTCGGTCTCCTGCTTGTGCTGGTGGCTCTGCTCCCACTTATTATTTATATTCAATTGATAATCTCGTGCAAATCGGTAGCTAAATATTGGCACAGGCGCAACAAGTGGGCTTCGCGCTTCTCCCAGCGATCCACGATCCACGATCTCTGCTCTATGCGGCTCTGGTGGGCAGCACTTTTGGCACTCACAGATAAGATCGGCGGATAAAGCCGCTTGCAAGTAGGTGCTACCACGGGAGCTACTTCAGCTGTGGATTACCGAATGCCTGGGATGGCTGCACTTAGGCAGAAGTAGAGGTAGGCGCAGGGGCAGGCGCAGCCATTCTCTTCCGGCTCGCCGACATTGAACGTGGCGTTTCGGGCCGCCGCCGCCGCCGGTGCCGCCGCGAGAGATAATTAAATTGCGGCCCTAATAGAATTAAATGCCGTGTTTGCATTTCAAAATCCGCAACGTGCCAAAATGCAATGGCCAACGGGTCTGATAGGGTCCCCCTATTTGTGCGTCCATCCACCTGGCCAGCAAAAATGTCATTTTGGACAAGTTTTGATAATTGCAGGTCCGCGAGTCGCGTCTCCGCGTGCTGCTGGGCTGGTGGTGGTGCGCCGGCTACTGTGCGGCACGTTGCACGTACTCTCGCACACTCGCCGCACCACGTCGCATGTTGCACAGGCAGGGCTGGACTGCACTGGACTGGGGCCATGTTGCATGTTGCAGTTAATAATTATTGAAATGTGCGGCCTGCCAGGAATTGTGCTCTGCTCCTTGCGCTTCCTGCGCGGCTTCCTCCGTCCGTCAGTCAGTCACTGGCTGCCACAGCCACAGCCACATCCACATCCCCTCTGTGTCCCCTCTGTGCTGCATGCTTCGTTACCTCTGCCTCGTTGGCTGGCCAAAAGGCTAACAATGCTTGCATTTTCCCACCTTTTTCACATAACTTTTTCTGTTTTTACTTTACTTTGTTTTGTTCGGCTGTGTGTTGTATGTTTTGCCGCTGCCGCAGCCACTGCTTCTGCTTCTTCTGCTTCTGTGGCAGGGTAAACAAGTCGGCCACTTGGCCAACTCGTTACTTCCCCCAGAGAGCCCCCTGTCCCCCCTGCCAGCGCACATGTCGATGCCGATGTCGAAGTTGTTACCACTTTGAGCGCGCGGCCGGCCTCCGTCGGACGCCGTCGGCTGGCACCCTGTAATAAATTCGTATTCAAATTGTTAATTGAATATTATTTGTTAAATTTGCAAGCATTAAATGTAAATGTCAGTGGCGGATGTCCGACGGGGCGTGTCCAGTCCCAGTCGGGGGCGAGCGAGTTCTTTTTTTGCGCATAATTTTCCAATTTTCAGCTTGCTTTGAGCATGTTTTGGCTCTTATTTATAATTGAATTTATGCGATTTTAATAGTGGAATGCCGCAAGGGCGAATCATGTGTCAAGCAGACCATCCGAATGTGTGGACATGTTAGGGGTATTCACACGTTTTTCGGCCAAAACTCGGTCACTGTTCCAACGACCTCAAAACGGTCTGCAAAAGTCCCCCAAAAAAAAAGCCAAAACCCCTCCCAAGAGAGTTTTAAAATTTGCAAACAAATGACAAAAGCGGTGCAAAAAAATGTGCCAAATGCGATTGAGTCTGGGTGTGAGTGTGAGTGTGAGTATTGTGAATAGCGAGTGAGAGTGCGAATATTCAGACTCGGTCTGTCCTCTGGCCGAGGTGGTCGTTGTCCTTGTCGTACTCCTTGCTGTTGCGAGGCAATTTCCATAATTCATATTCATAGACATTACACAACAACACCAAACAGTGGGACAGAGAGAGAGAGAGAGAGACAGAGTCCAGACAAACAAACGACAGCACCTGCAATACGGACAAATGTCTGTCCGAATGCTACACCCAAAAAGGAAAGTCGAGCAAAAAATGTGCAGAATTTAAGTGCGAGCAAAGTGCAAATATTCCACATATGCTAGTGCCAGGAGAGAGAAAAGAGACAGGCAGAATCCACTAAATAGAGATGGAGAATCCAAAGAAGAGAGACGTAGAGAGAGAGCAAAGCGAAGCTTATGCATAAATTATCCATTCAGAGAACTCGAAGAATATTGCCATTAAGTTGATGGAATCACGGGCAAATTAGGCCAGAGACAGCACCAGAGACAGAGCCATACAGACAGATATCCCCGCATCCCCACATCCGCACATCCACAACGTGCCAGCAATTTGATTTTACACACTTCGAAAGCATTTTCGGGAGCATTTTGTGTGGCAAGTGTAAGTGCCGTGTCCTCTCCAACAGAACAGAACAGAACGGAGCAGAGCAGAGCAGAGCAGAAACAGTTCATAAAATGGCAACACGGCACTTTCGTTTTTACCGTTGGCATGTGCAGCATGTGGATGTGTCCAGATGGAGTGGGGAAACAGGGGAGAGTGGGGAGTCCATGGTCCATGGCATGTGTCGCCTGCGAGTGTGATGCTGAGGGAAGGGACATCTGGGCCGGGCAGGACTTTCCTGGTGTATCCTGACCTGTGCTGAGGCGACCAGCCGGGCAGGTTTCAATTAATGAATTAGTAATTTTGGCTTCATTGCTGTAATGAACACTTTGGGGAGGGTGACTACCGGGCAGCAGGAGGGCGGAGAGAGAGAGTTTTGCTAATTATATGAGCTCAGGTGTTGGGGGAAGAGCGATGCCCGGAATCGGAGATAGTTGGTATTCGAGAATGGAATAGAATAAGACTTGAAACCCGCTTTGAATAGTGAAAAGAGATATTAGAAAATGCATCAAATCTATGATATATCCGCTCCATTGGCTACCAAATAAAGCCATGAACTTAAATCCATTACTGGAGAGTCCCCGTCCCCACTTTAGAGTCCATTTAGCTGCAGCTTTGATTGCAGGGTATTAGGAGTCCCATTCCATTGTGTCATTACAGCTTATCGTATCCATTGGTCGCATCAAAAGGGAACCCCTAATGAACGGTTTGCCTGGCCTTTGTTTGCCGAGAGCTTGGAGCTATGCCACACCCCCTCCACTGGGAGTTGCAACTGCCGCATTTGATGGCACTTGGGTGAAAGCAATGCAATATTTACTCAACAGCAATTAGCAGATATCTGTCTGTAAATATGTGGCTCGTCCCGGAGCCACACTTATCGGTGGGGAATCAGCGGGAGTTCCTCGCTCCATCTCTGGGTCGGAGTCATCGCGCATCATTCTCGTTCTCTTTCTCGATCTCACGACGCTGTAGGTATGCAATTAGTCAATTAATTTCAAAATTTATTAACCGCCAAAAAGCAATTTGCTCCAGATCAACAAGAACACACACAAACAAACGAGCACAGACCCCCACTCGGAGTGGAGAGCGAACACAACACAACACAGAAGATCGCGAAATGCCGGCGGTAAACGGGTCCCGACCCTGGCCAAGACCGTGGCTGGGGCAGAGTCGATTCGGATCGGATCGGATCGGTGGCCGTGTCCGTGTCCGTTCGACGCGTTGGTCAGTTGGCAAATGAAGAGCAGAGCCCTGGGTAGTCCTGCCAGTCCAAACTTTCGGAGAATCGCTTGAAACTTGTGATTTGAAAAGGAGGCAAGGAGCTCGAGCTCGGATCTGGATCTGTATCTGAATGCGGCATTCGCATTCATTCAGTGGGAAAATGTGCTGCAGATAATTTATGGGTTCAGCGGCGGCCCCTTCCTCGCCCCTTTCGACCCGCTCATCAGCGGAAGTGCGTGCTCCGTTTGTGTGTGTGCGAGTGTGTGTGTGTGCATATCTCGCAGAAATGAATCGCAGCTACTCGGGTTAACTCCGAGTTCTCTGCGCTGACCGATTTTCTAGGTCACTTCGCTGGTGGGAAAAGCAAGGCAAAAAAACCAAAACACTAAAATAAGAATACGAAAAAAAATAAATGACTTTTGTGCATGTCGCGGACTGCTTGCCGTCGGCTTGGCTTGCGGGCTTCAGGCAATAAATTTCCCAAAATGTGTTCCAAAATGTTTCTCAAATAGTTTCAAAGCCGCTGCCACGTGCTCTCGCTCGCTCACTCTCCACCTCTCTCCCTCTCGCGCTCTCACCTTAGCCAGGTATGATTAATAACGATCAACCGAAACCTGCTTTTGGCGGCCATCATGATCAGCTGATCCACATCCACAGCCGAAACACGAAAAAGAAGACAACGAAGAACCGCCAGCCAGCGGCAGTCAAATGAAATGGCACTTGAAAAAAGATCTCTAACAGATGACTCAAAACTGCATTTGCCTTGTCTTCTGTTTGTGTGAGTGAGTGGGTGTGGTGTTGTGTGTGTTTCGAATGCAGATGGCAAGAGAATAGAGAACATAACAAAACGCAAGCGAAACGTCACCTGATGCTGTTGCTGTTGCTGATGCTCACTCTCCCACTCTCTCTGCTCACTCCATCAGCCGTAGCAGCGCACAGGTACGCGCGCCCTCTACCATTATCGCTCTCCTCTTTGGCGCTCTCCGTCGCTCTCTGCGCTTTGGGGTGATGATCGATCATCTTTCGGCTCAGCCGGTTTTCGCCCCTCGCCATGCCCTTACCCGGGCGCTAATTTACGTGCACAATCGTGCTCTCATCGAGCGAGCATTCGAATTGGAATATTATGTGCGCCGGTTGATCGTACACGATATTCGCAGCTGCGCACTTGAGTGCGGCTCTTCTGATCAGAAATTGAGATGAGAATCTTTAAGAAATTTGTTATACAGGTAGGCAGACGCTCTCGCCAGCATAAATTCTCACCTGGATAAATCTAGTTCTTTCAAATGGGAATTTCGATTGGGCCAAATCGCATGCGATAAAACATTTGCAGCTGTCAGCTTTTGTAAGGCAAGAGATTATGATTGAAATGAAAGATATGAAGTGAAAATATGAATTGGAAATTAAGAGGCAATAATAATAAAGTTTAAGCAGGCAATCGATTGGCATTGCTTATAATATTTTATACGATGCAAGGTTAAGGTTACCCAAATGAAACTTCTTTCGATTGAATCAAGTAGAAGGAAGTTTTGGCTTTTTGCAAGGATTTACATATATTGCATTAGATCATTCTATATGCCATAAAAGAACAGTCAGCCCAATTTATCTACTCCATCACGTTCCAATATGTCGCCTCACTTCATCGGAATTTCACCCTGTAGGGATGGGACCCACCGCGCAGTGGAATAGAACATTTCCCTGTAATCTCAATCGATGATCTATTAACGAGTGTCCATAAAAATTATGCAACTTTCCGCTGCAGCTACAAAATGGATGGCCAATGGCCACACTCTCGTACATCCACATCCACATCGACTACAACTACAACTACAGAGGAGGGAGAGTGAATGCCATTTCCTTTGTCAGCAGGGACTATAAATCTTTGGCATATTAACATGGACGTACGATGAAAGTGCCAGCCAAATATGTCATTGTCAGCTGGGTCTGGGTTTGGACAGGGGCTGGGGACTGGGACTGAGACTGGGATTGGGATTGGGACGCCTCTGCGGCTGCCGTGTGCGAGTGTATTGACACCTGAGCAGGCCAAGTTTTGAGTTGGATGCTGATGAAGAAAAAGAAAGTGGAACTGGAATTAGAGCTATCTCTCTCTCTCTCTCTTTCTCTTAGCATTGATAGAACAGGTAGGTGGGTAGGGTAGGTGTGTTTGCGGTAAGAACACTTTCGGCCATAAATCACTGATTGCCCGAATGTGATGGGGGGGCGCATCAAACCCGATCCGGAGCCCGATAACTGGCCAAAGTATTTCGGTCTGTTTATCGCACAGTGTGCATTTGGAATTGGTCAAAGTATTTCTGTGTTTTTTATTTACATATACAAAATTTTCGGTGTGGTGTGTGGCTGTCACACAAACACAAAACATGACCAAATTTTTGGGCGTGAACGCCATACACTCTGCCAGAGGAAGAGAGTAAAGCAGAGAGATAGAGAGAAAGAGAGAACTGGCAACAACAACATGGCCCTAAAGGCAGGCGACGTCGTCGTCGTCCGGCGTGACAGCGCACATAAATCTCTGTAACATGACACTTTTGGCAATGGAAATAAAATATGGCAAGCGGCGCACCAAAATGTCGCACCAGCGTGCTGGATCTCTGCTCCTTCTTTTCTTTTTTTTTGCACTCTGCGCGCTTTGGGGCCCCACGTGGCCCACTGTGCCATGCGACACTCGGCCCAGTACTGCATTCAGCTAATTACAAATGAAATTACAATGGTCTACCCGTCCGAGCCGCATCACCATTCCCCGTTCCCCGTTCCCCGCTCCCCATTGCCCACTCCGATCCTCTGCTAGTTGCTCCAGCTCCTGCTCCCGGCCAAGTGTCACTTGCTGCTGTCATTTTCGTTTCGTTTTCATGTGTCACTTGGCGCGCCTGCGCACGCGTCCCAGCCAGCCCCTCGGCACAGGCCCGTCCTTGTAATAAAGCAAAACGGCTGAGCATGCGCGCAAGTCGCTCAGCAGCAACACCAACTACAAGAGCAGAAACAGCCAACAACAACAATGGCTCAACGGCAACCGGCAACCGGCAACCGGCAACCAGCAACCAGCAACCGGCTAAAGCCGCTGCCTCTGTCAGATTTTGTGAGTGTCACTTGGGCTGCTTTGTTGGCTGCTTCCCAAGCGAGGCAGGGTCCGAGACTTGGGTGTTATCTGTCCCGTCGACCGTCTTCAGTTTCGCTGCGGTTGCATCTTGGGCCCAGACCTTGTCTCTGGCTCTGACTCTGACTCTGACTGGGGCTCTGGCTGTGAATTCCTGGCTCACGAAACACGCAAAATCTGTGCGTCCGCGTATAAAACTGTTAACTAACTCAATTTTGTAGCTGTCAGTGGCTCTGTAGCTCTCCTCTCCTGCCCTTACAGATGTTGCAGAGTTCAGCATGGGTTAATGAGTTGTTGCCGTTGCCATTCCCGGCGTGCCGCTTACATATGTCACAACAAATTGCTAACCGTTCGGCCTGGCCTGGCCTGGCCTGAACCATAAGCAAGAGAGTGCAGGAAAACTTCGCCAGATCGTAGCCTGACGAATGTAGAGCGGGAACAGCTAGAGTTACATTCTCGGATTCTTGTGGACCCCCTGGCTACCCCAGCCCCCTCCTGAGAGGCGCGTGTGACACGGAGCGGACTCACGGATGCACGCGCACATGTCTGTCACAGAAATGTCACTTAGAGTTGCAAACGCCGCGGACGCATAACAATTTCATAACTCTGTGGAGAGCTCGAGGGAGGTGTGGCGCACGGGGCTCCACTTGACATTGGCTCTGGAGAACGGACAATAGAGTCCAGCACTTGGTATTCGCAGCGCGTTGATGTAGCAGCTAAGTGATCTACTACGCCGCAGAGGATCTGGCAGCCCATCCTCGGACAATATTTGCGGAGGAAGCAGACGGACGCGGGTTTGACAATTCAATCATCGAAAGGCACAAAGGGCCTGGTTGCCAGGGGCGCCACTGCAGCTGGAAGTGCTGTATAGAAAATAGTTTTCTCTATGTTACAGCGACGAGACTTTTCCCCTTTTTTATTTTCATTCTTTTGTTTGTTCGTGACACTTGGCAGGGCTCGCTCGCAGCAAGGGACTTGATGGGGTGGGGAGGGTATTTGCAACAACAACGCTGACAACGGCAACAATTGCAGCCACAACAGTAACATGGAAGCCGGCCAGGACGGAACGGGTGGGGCTTTGTGCACCACGCGGTAATTCTGCCATGAAAGAGTTTCCCACACGCATACACACACACACACACACACACACACACACACACACACACACACACACACGAGTGTTGTATGTGTGTTTGTGTGCAAGCAAACAAAAGTTGGGGCCATAAATTCGCAACGGATCACATAAATCACATTCAAGTGAAGCTTAACACACGCGCCCAAGTAGAAGACAGACACAAACACAGAGAGAGAGAGGGAGAGGGAGAGAGAGAGAGGCTCTCATGAAACGCCCTGCCATTTGGTGTGCATGTGCGAAAAAGACACATTTAGGAGCTTGACAAGGAGAGCAAGCAGAATGAGAATGAAATGAGAATCTCTAGAGTGCAAAGTGCCACACGGGGTCAGAGAGATACATTTCTAATTCATAGAAAAAAGAGTTGAATAGTCCATAAACGTATTAAGAACATACTGCAGATTGGGCAGCAAGTTTCTTTATTCCATAAGAATATGTTCCCATCATCAGTTGCAATTCAAATATTAAATCTCATTAAATGATGAATGATAAATATGAGCTTTACAATGCCTCAAATTCTATTAAACATATGTAAACATTTACTATATTTATCTGAGTAATTCCAAAAGCGATTAAATACCCAATTAGACCTTCAACAAGCACGAGCTGCCTGCAAGTTCCCACAGCAGAGCAAAACTTTTGGGGGCAAATTAACTAAACGGTTAAAGCAACAATTGCAAATTGGCAACAAATTCACAGATCATAAAGTGAGCGAGCAACGAACGAGCAACAGCCAAAGGTGGTGCAGTCTCTCGTCTCTCCCTTTCCGCTCGGAGCATCATTTCATTTGAAGAACTTTGCCATTTGAACTTGACATTTAGCACACGGTTCCGGGGGGCTTCTTTGGAAAACAATTGCAGGGCAGGCCAAACCAGCACCGAGCGAGAGATAGAGAGAGAGAAAGGCAGAGAGAGAGAGAGAGAGAGACATAGAAACAGACAGCAATGCACTTTTGGCATTCCTCTACTCGACTCGACTTCGTCGACTGCCATGGAATTCCAGAGAGAACACCCAAACGGCAGCAACAAGACGGAAACAGTTACAGCAGAAGTGGAAAAGAAGGGATGAAGTCAGGCAGCCCAGCCCTCTGCTTACTGTGAGGGTAAGGGTAAGGGTGAGGGAGAGCAAGAGAGTGAGAGTGAGAGACAGGGACAGAGGGTGAGTCGGGGGATGGCAGCGCAACGGGAGGACCACTCAGACGGTCGGCCATTGCAGCACCTGTCGGCCATCGTCTCAGTCGCAGTCGCAGTCGACGTCGACGTCGCGTGTTTGTCGCTTTATTTGCCTCCCGGATTTTGCGCCATTAACAATATGGCTTGGTCCGCAGTGGTTCGCCCTTCTTCTGGCAGCAAGAGGAAATGAGGCACAACCGTCATGTGTGGGCATGGGCATGGGCGGGCACAGAGAGGGCAGCGGCGTTGATTTGCTTATAAATTAACCCATTGGCGGAATGAAAATATTGTCTGTTAATTGATCAATGTGTATGCAGCGGGAGTGCGGCTGGCGCTGCTCCTGCTGGCCTTTTGTGCCCATTTACATGCTCGTGCGGCCTGTACTGGTGTGTGCGTAGTGCAGCTAAAATTTAATTAGTTTCCATAGTTGTTGTTGCACTGCAAGTTGTTGCAGCAAATGCGCCCAGTTTAGGCTTTATCCTCTGTCGGGTGGGGTCGCTGTTCGTCCCAGCACACACACAGCCGTACTTTATGTGGTGCGTGCAAATTTATTGTTATTGAAATACAATTGCAAAATTAACTGTCAAAGTGTGCGACCCATCGTCAATGCAGTCCCAGTCGCATGCCATATGTTTCCCCGCTCCGCAGAGTGGGGGCTCCCCGCTTGCGCGTGCATGTGGGAGGCATTCAACCCTTGGCACTGAGCACAGAAACCGCTTAAAGCTTCTCCCATCGAAAATTGTATTTCTTGGACTTAAACAGAGAGAGTCTTGGCTGCTTGTTGTCGGTTGAGTATCAGATTTGATGACACATTCCGTGAATTGTTCCCTAATCTACTTTTCTTTAAGCCATGATCAATGTTTTCCTGATGCATAGTTTTGGGTATTATCGGGTTGGTGCCCAATGCCCTCAATCAGTGACCGAAACTCGCCCCTATTCGCTGGCACGGCTCCCACTCTCCACACAGCCCCAGCAACAGCCACAGCCCTAACCCCAACCCCCGTTGCCCACCCTCTCGACTGTTTGCGCTAAACGAGCTTTGCATATTTACTGTACTGCCAGCAGACATTTTACGATATATTGAGAATTATTTGCAATATATTTTGCAACGGACAACAGCAGCAGCAACAAGGACGACAAATGTTCCACCGACAGCAACAGCAACAGCAGCAGCAACAACAAGTGCACTGTTCGGTGGAAATGTGGAAATGCAGGCAGGGAAAGCTTCTAATTCCGGCACTGAAACCATAAGTCTTTGTCGCATTGTACACACACAGAGCCACACACACACACACACACACACACAGTGGCAGACACTGCTGAACTCTACTCTTCTTGTACAAAGTTCCAGGGTGCAGGGGTAAGGGCAAGGGTAAGGCATTTCAGCAACTACTCCATGGCTAGGCAAGGCAGAGAGCGAGAGACCTTAGAGACCTAGGCCTGGGACTGGCTCGGAATAGAAGTCTGAACTTGGACCCATAATTTAGGTTCGATACACAAGTTTCGCATATAAATTCGAAACTTATTTTTCTGTTTTCAAAGATTTTGTTTAATTTACGTAAATTTGCATAAGATACAATTGAACACCCCCCTTAGCCAGTCAGCTGCGTCCCCTCTGCTGCCACGCCACAGTCTTGCAGTCTGTAAATTTTTGCCAGAATTGAGCCAAAGTTCAGAGGCAGCTCGAAAGAGGAGCACAGCACAGAATTTTTTTGTGCAGATTTTATTGCCAGGGCCGGGTCCGGACTAAATTTGAATTCAGCTCAAATTGAAAGTTTCCAAACGCGCACACACAGATACCCTCTCAATGGCGCCCAAACACACAGGCTGGCACGCACACACGCAGAGAGGGACACACACAGGGACATGGAC
Source organism: Drosophila subobscura (assembly GCF_008121235.1). Lineage (NCBI taxonomy): Eukaryota > Metazoa > Arthropoda > Insecta > Diptera > Drosophilidae > Drosophila > Drosophila subobscura. The sequence continues at coordinate 20,053,792 of NC_048533.1, read as the reverse complement.
ACCCATATTTATGCGTTTTCGAATGCAGCTCAACTCAGCTTTAATTTAAATGGATTTCTCCGCCGGCATCCCTGTCCGGGCAGACATATGGCAGCATTTGGCATTCCAGCTTGGGTTTGGCCGGGGCTGGCGGGGGTTGGATGGATGGGGGTCGGACTCCATGCATGGCGACTCCACTGACTGCTGAGGATTGATTGTGCTTGTTGATATTTTGTCAAATAACGCAAATAAATACACAATTACACACTCAAGTGAGTCCAGGGGGAGGCAGAGGCCACACTCGCCCTGGGGGTGGCTGACGGAGTCATGGGGTTAAACCGAGCATGGACGTGCTCTCTGTGTGTTATCCTCGTTTAAAGGATTTTCATTTGCTTAAATGTGTTTTATCGAAAATGGCCAAAAGGCCGCTGGCCATTGCTGTTCCGCAGTGCACAGTGGATGGAAAATGCACGAAAATTCCAATAATTTAGGAGCGCGGCCTTAAAATAAGATAATTATAATTAACCAATCGGGTTGGGCATCAATGCTCTCAAGAGAACAAAAGTGGACCGTGGAAATTGTCATTCACCCACTGTGCAACTACATATGTACATTTCTGACGGGAGCTTTGCAAATCGGGCCCACTGTGTGCCGACTTTTGACTTTGTCATTGTTTGTTTCTGCCCTTGGCTTGGGTGTTGTTTTTGTTGGGTTTTTTTGCGCCACACGCCCGTAAATTCCAATGTAAAATGTTGCATTTATCTTGTAAAAATAATAAATCCAGGCAAGGGACTTTACTCTCTCACGCTTGGCAGCACAGCGAGTAACAGATTGGACTTGTGATGCCGCTGCCGGGCAGGGGTGCAGGGGAAAGGGTTCTAGATGGGATTGGATCTGTATTCGAGTTGGATTTGGGTTGTTTTCGTTCATTGTTAATGGCCAAATGGGTAAAGAGACGTAAATTTGGCTAATTTTATTAACCGTCAATGCGGCAAGTCCAATTCTGGGCCTTGGGCAGTCGATGGGGTGGCATGAGGGCGCGGAAGCAGTTGTAGCAGCAAAAAATTAGACAACACCAACAGCCATTAATTTTATTTATTTATTGTCTGCCGCTTTCATTGGTGCGCATTTATTCCAATTCGAAAATCCCGAACTGTTGTGCGATAAATTGAGTCAAATGCGAAAATTCTGTTGCTGCAGTTCCACTGCATTCCGCTCACTCACACAGATGCGGGCACGGCCACGGCCACGGACAGAGGATTTTCATTATAAAATATTGTTCTAGGATGGCACGAGGGGGGATGGGGTTGGGGATGGGGTGGAGAGCCAGGCGACAGTCGCAAAAGAGTTTGCAATTTATTTAAAAATAAAAGTATCTAAGAGCATGACAAATACGAGTAGTGTGAGAAATGTTTTTGCGCACTGCAGCAGGAACCGCCACCCCCGCCCCAGCCCCCGCCCTGCCCCTCTCAAACGCGACATATGATGCGGCGCCACTGATTTATTTGCATACAAAAGCGCAGCAGACACCAGCAAAAAAGTACTCCCTCCCCAGCTTCACATATACACATACATGTGCACGTCTGTGTCCATGTATCTACCCCACCGATGTTCGTGGCCTTGCGACAGAGCCAGCTCCAGCGAGCGCGCTCCGCCCATTTTTGACGCCGATTGCCAACTGGGGACCATGACGAGGGCAGGGCATTAGTTCATGAAGAGTACATCCAAAATCAAAATCAGAAATCAGAAATCAGAACTAAAAGCATGGAAGATATTTAAATCAAAAACCAATTACGAACTGCTTTGACATGGCTGAGTGACAAATTATAAATTGATTAGCTTCAATGCATAGAACATTGGGATCCTGTTATGCAAATAATAAAGCTTCAAATCATATCCACATCAGATGTCTTCAAAGTGTCTTATCCAGCATCGAGCTGCTGTCAGATTGCTCTTCCTCCTATAACGAATATTCAACCAAATATCTCTTCATCCTCTTCGCTCAATTCATCATTTGGCAACATTTTGCCGAGCGTCAAGTTGCATTTAGTTGTTATTTATGCAAATTGTACATGTTTCAACTTTCTCGCCAAGTGCGTCGTGTCGTTTTCGATTATTTAAAACTTTGTACGGAATTTACTAGATTGCCGTGCCACCAGGGGAATAGGGAGGAATGGGAATAGGAGAAAGCAGAGGGAGGGATCTCTTTTTAATGCGCACACCTGACGCGCTTCAACGTCTTCCTCAGGCAGCTCCTTGGGACCGAGACGTGGAGCAGGACTGGGAGCTGGATAAGGGTACTGTACTTGTCCAGGGCGTGCGCTCCGTGCATAATTTTGTGCGCTGCTGTTGAGCCAAATAAATTCCGGAGACTGCTAAAGTTATTAGATTAGCATTAGAGCGAAGGCGGCACCGGCGGGGGCGCCATTCCGGTGCTGAGCTTAGAATTATGATTTACCTGGGGTTATTTACATGCATATAAAGGAAGACCCAGAACACAGCCTCAAATTGTGCAAATTTATGAAAAAGTAAACTCACTCTGAGGCGAGTCATGTGGCTTTTACGAGCATAGTTCCTCAAAGAGAAAAACGGCAGAGCAGCCTCGCCGCGGCTACCCGCTTTCGCAAACATTTTAATTTCTTCATTTTAAAACAAAAAGTGGAAGTTTTCAGACACAAATACACCATGCACATACACATACATTTATGAAATATTTTTACCGCCTGGATTTGGAATTATTTGCGCTGTTTCCTCTTGATTTCAAAGCATTTTTACTTCAAATATTTTATCCCGTTCCATTAAAAATTTAAATTATTTCATTTCTTATTTTTAAATATAAGATATTAAAATATATTTTAATCATCATCCAATTTCTAATTTGTTTTCGTGCAACTAACATAAATTACAGCACTTTATTTTCTCCTATCTAATAAATATTAATTTAATATATTTTGTACTCATTTTTTGTGCTTATTATTTTTTTTACTTCTTTTATTAGACGCAACTGAATTTTGACTAACACTTGAGGCATTTTCCCAATCACCAAACTCCCGATTAAACCCAATATTTCTCCTTCTGCTTTCCAGGTAAGAGATACTCAGAATCTCTTGCGGGCTCTCTTCTGCCAGACTGGCTAGGTAAGTCGACGTTTTGTTCTATTTTGTGTATCCTTAGCTTATAGTTTCACCTATGATTTGTTTTCAATTTTTGTGAGAATATAATTTTTGTATTTTGCGATTTTTGGTTCCACATTTCTTTTGCGTTGCAAAGCCATTTATCATTTATGGAAAGACTCTTTTGATTTTGAGAATGCCACATCCCCAACCCAGCCATCTTTCTGAGATCTACACCACACCAGCAACACACGAAACTCTACCCCTTCCCCTGCTCCAATCTGTCCCACTCTCCAACCCACCAACCATCCAACCAACCAACAAACCAATCGATTGGAAATTAAATCGAACCGAGCTTCTTTGTATTTTGTGTTGATTTTTGAGTTTGGTTGTTGTTGCTGCTGTTGATGTTGCCACATCATCATCACCATCATCATCATGATCATCATTTGTCTTCGTTTTGTGTCAGTCAAGGAAGCGCCTCCGCCCCTGCAAGAGTTCGAGAGGTAAAGCCAATTCAAATTCAAATAAATCTTTGTAAGTTTCTGTTGTGTGCATAAATACTCTTCATACTCGTAAATATGTACCTCCCAATATACTCCTAGAACCTACTGAATGTACATACAAAATATCTATGTTTCTGTGAGCGTTCAGCATGTGCATGCCCCTCCCCCAATAGTCCCTGCCAAGGCTCTGGCCAAATAAATTAAAGCATTCCTGTACATACAAACTCGTACTCGTACTCGTAATATGTGAAATTATCAGCTCGTAAAATTTGCCCAAAATAATTGCCAATTATTCAGTTTGTCAACTCGGAGCAAACACACATGTAACACCTCACACACACACACACACACTGAAAACACACACGATTCCAGTGAAAGGCTTTCTTCGGGGCACAATTAAAAAGCGAGCCAGCCATCCAGCCACCCACCGCACCACCCAGCGCGGAGAAAAAGCCCCGGAAAAGTATCACTTGGCACGCAAAGAAAATCAGCGAGAAAATTGGTGATGCCCGCCTGCGAATTTTACAAAGCGTATCATTTTGTTAGCAATTTTTCAGCATGTTGCACTTGACAGGAATCGCCCCGGGGCACGCCAGTCCGTCGTCCGTCGTCCGCCGTCCGTCGTCCGCCGTCCGTCCATATGCCACTGCGGCAGTACAGTAGTGCCTCCCCACACACGACCAATTAAACACACATTTAATTTACTTTAGTTTGCCATGCCCGCTTAGGCACTTGAAATGTTGTTAATTCCTGTTTTTAGTTATGTTAACCAAACACTCCACAGCCAGGAGTGGCAGATACCCAAAGACCCATGGGTACAGACAGATGTACAGACAGACATATGTATGTATATGCAACCTCTGCAGTTTCCTATATGTTTATTGGCAATTTATACAACCGTATAAATTACCATCGCAAACATAAACAAAACTTCCTTCCACCGAATGCCATTTGCCAATCGTAATCAATTCTTGGGTTGTGTTGTGTGTGTGTGTCTATAAAAAAGGAACAGGGACTGGGCCAGGAACTAAGAGTCCTGTCGCCGACAGTGACAGTCATCGAGGCAGCAACAAAGTCAGCTCCAAGGCAGTATTCCGTATCCGCATCCGTATCCTCCCATCCCCCAGCAGCGCTGTACGCATAAATATTTATCTGAAATGTGGAAATCTTCAACTGCAGAAAACGTAAAATCCATTAGAAAATTAATAAAGTCTATGGAGAGAAATGTATTCCTATGACTGCGGTTGCCACTCTCTGCCCAATCTCCGTTTCCCATCCCCCCCTTGGCTCATTTTTTGTCATGTACACAAAATGTGTGGCTGTTTTTTTGAGGGGCAAATGTATATAATGAAATAATCCCATTGATTATAATAATGTTTCTTTGTCTGTAATGTTTCGTTCGTGGGAGGCGTTTTGGTAGTTGTTGTTGCTGTTGCTGGTGGGCTCTCAAGGATAATCCATTAGTTGGTCGCAGATGTTGCCTGAGAAGGGGCACATGGATGTTTTTCAAATGTCATCAGAAATAAGTAGAAATGTGCAGCAACTGAGTGGCTTCTAATTGTTCATAATGCGATATGTACATACGTATTTATTCCAGTAATATTTTTTTTTAATTCTTAAACGTTGATGTATTTGATTGTAAATGTTTCTAGAAATGATTCTACACACTCGTAGTTACATATATTTATAAGTTATAAACTGAATAATTAGTACAAATATAAAGGCATATAAAATTATCCTTTTGGGGTTATATAATTAAGATTTCTTTAACAAAACTTGTTCAAAAGATTTTCACATGGAATATGTGTGCATTTATGTATGTACATACATTTATGTACAAATTTATGTATAAATGTATGTAAATTCTCCCCCTTGGCTGGCACTTTGATCGCTCCGTTTGCCAGATGTGTGCACACTCTTTGGTGGAGTTCTCTTCATTATCATGCGGATTGGGTCTATTTATAAGTGGAAGAGCTTGAATGCAGCGAGTGTCTCGACAAGATCGGCGCGACGGCGCCCCCAACCCTGCTTCCCCTCTTCGCTTCAGCCACACACACACCCACACAGACAGAGAGCGAATGGCACGCCATTCACAATACTCGTAATAACATAATAATGTGCAATAAAGTATCTTAATTTGTTGAATTGTTGATAAACTTTGGCGCCACTTTGCAGATAAACATGAAACAAAGCAATTGGAGAGCCGTTCCATTTGTTCGAATTGTAATTGTGAATTGTGGGGCAGTGGCCCACATTTTCGATAGATCCGGATTCCGGAATGATTGTGGAATGGCTCTACTCCTGCCTGACAATCGGGAACTTTTCCCTACCTGCACTCGGCCGACCATTTCCGGTATTTCTCTTCCAACTTTGTTCGAAGGAAATTATCAGTTTTCTTGACTTTCGACTTGAGCAGGTGACCCAGGGCCAATGGCAGGCAGACCCGAGAACAAACTGCAGCTGCAACAAGTTGAATTATCTGCAAGTCCGCACTCATCCACCCACTCGCATTCACATGTGTATCTGTGTGTGTGCGAGTATTCACTTTCCTATCTGGTCGTTGTCCGTGTCCGTCTAATTGCCCCTCCGAGAGGGACTCGGCAAATTAGTTAATTGGCGGACAGTTGACTTTGAACTGGCGGCAACTTGCTTTCCCCGTATCTCTGAGACACAAAGATATTACCCACTCCCAGACCGCGTCTCATCTTATCATACTATGCCCTGCAGCTCGGTAGAGCATTCAGGATTCGTCATTGCCCATAAATACAGATTATTTAATGTTTAATACTTATTATTTATTCATTCAATGTCGCTCAACTTCCGAGCTTGATTAATGGCGAACGAATTCGAGTAACAATTTTAATAAGCAAACAAGTTGGCATTTACCGAAATGTGAACACAGAAATTAATGTGCCGCTGCCAATGCTGCCGCTCAGCCACTCCATTCGCACGCAATTAAGACACTCGCCCGCCTCTGCCACTTGCTTCCGCTCTGCCAGGTGAACGGTGAACATGCTGCTCCTTTATTGATTTTTGTAGGCCATTAGATTTTGCACAGTTACCCATATTTTCCGCCATTTGCCAGGCTGGGAGTTCCACTCCCCCATTGGAAGGAACCGACACCCACATCCAGCTCCCCCTTGCCGAAGGCAATGTGGCAGATACTTTTCTTCTTCTTTTGCCAGCTCAGCAGATGAATGCGTATAATTTTCGGTTTGATTTACGGCCGCTGACCCCGCTCCGGGCCACCTTAAGCTCACACATGGCCGGAGCCACCCGCGCGCCCGTGTCCGCCCGGTGGCTGCCAACCTCAGATTTGTTACGGCTTCTAGCTGGGTGGCGGCGGAGGCCGTTCCTGATGCTGGCTTGTCCTTTTATCGCTCCGAATGCTAAACGCAGGCAATCCATTTCCCCGCTCCAACTCGCACTGCCTCCGCCTCTGCCTCTGGCTGTGGCTCTGGATTTGGGGCGGGCTTTATTACATTAGGCCTTCGTAAAATAAAAATTGTGCCACTTTCTCAAAAACACGCACACAACAACAACAACAGCAACAGCAACAACAACAACTGCCGCAGCACAATAAGTGGGTGTGTATGGATGGCTCTTCCTGCCCCGGATATCAACCTGCTGCGGCAAACTGCCGAAAAAAGGGACCCGGAAAATGCCAGAGCCCAAATGTGCTTGCCTGTACGCTTTTGTTGTGAGCGAGTCCTTGCCGCTTTTGCTTACATAATCAGTCATGTTATCCTTGTTTCGCACGGCATACAAGGGAGACAGAGACATAGACATAGGAAAAAAATTATTTATTTATGTCGCTGCCCTCATGCAGATATCTCTTTTATATTTCCATTGCGTGCGGGGTGTGCCTGGGTTTAAAATCGCCTATTAAATGGGAAAATATTGTAGAACATGTGTAGGAATGTGTCAGCATGCATGAATGTTGGATTCTGCAATTCTCTATCAAAATCCATCACACACCAAATTCGATTCCATATGATCCATTCGCATTTAAGTAAGTCACCCTTCTAGACGTCCATTGAAGGGATGGCAGCCATAACTACCGTATAGCCAGCCATCTCTCTCTGCCATACGTGGAACTATATGTCCGATGGGGTTGGAACATTTCTTCATCACTAGAAGCGCTCTATTGACACAGATTCCAATGAATGCAGAGGTTTTTTCGAACTTAACTCATGTAGAAAGCATTTAAAGTTTAAAGTTTGAACTAAAATAAGGTACTCGCCGCATGATATTCGCGCTATTCTCTGCGCTCTAGAGACCCAGTTGTCCTGCTTAGAAAATCGCCCATTTCTTTCACTCTTCCGCGTTTCGCTTTGCTCTCACGCATAGCTCTTCTGGTTCAGCTGCTCTCTGTCGCATTACCCATTTGACTCCCCTCCCCACCCCCCTCGCTGTGAGCCTGGTCAACAACAACACTGTGTTTTTGGCTTTCCGCGCCGAATTCCTCTTGCCATTGATAAATGGCGTTTTACTCCGAGTTTGTTGATTTTATTGCTCTCCGACTCGACTTCTTCTTCCTGCTCTTCTTGCGCTTTTCGCACTGCTTTTAGCCGTTTGTCCTTTCGCAGTCGCCGTCGACGTCGCCGTCTGCGTCGCAGTCGCAGCCCGCTCGCCGACGGCGAAATGTTTGCTTGTTTCCACTTGCCTGGATCCGGCTTTCTCTCGCCGCTCTCGGCTCGGAGTTCCTTTTTTTTTGTTTTCTTTTTGCTTGCTCGACGGAATCTGGGCTATTTATTCACCCAATTTCTATTTTTTTGTTGTTCCTTTCGCTGCGCACATTTATCATTGTGCCTTCAGTCGCACACACTCGCACACGAACACGTAGTTCCACCCACAAACTTGTACACTTGCAGAAATTTCGCATCTACAAGTCTGCGATGCGACCTTCTGCCAGCTACCTAGTACATATTTTCTGTGCATCTACTTTTTCAGGCATTTGACATTTCCCATGGAGCATCATGTCTATAATCAACGATATTTTATTAATCATAATTGTCTTTATTGTTTCTTGTGTCTTTGGGTGCCGCCGTTAGAGAGAGAGGCATGCCACACAGACGAGAGGTGCGGCAAATTCTCCATATAAAGTTCACTTTTTGAGGTCTATAGGAACCAAAAGCTTCTCAGATCTGAGGAAAATCTTTCAAAACATAATATTGAACCAAAACATGATATTTCATTTAATGACTTATTTATTAAGACCAAAATTTCGTAAATTGTCGCCTCCCATCTTGCGCAGTTGCCAAACGTTTTCAGCAAACCTCATTGCCAATGCCCCGTGTGTTCCGCCTCAACGAACCCATAAACAACTCTCAGGTTGTAGCGGATTTTGTGCGGAATGGCTCGGCTATACGCACGTTGAGCCCCATCCATGGTGGTGACGCCCTCGTGCGTGTGGGGAGCCCGAAAATAGCTTCGAGGGCTTGGCCCGTTGCTGCTTATACAGTTTTTGGGTTTCTCTTCGGATTGCTGTTGCTAAAGAAGAAGGGTTAGAGACGCGCAGTGGCAAACGAGTTCATGCTCGGCCAGCCGTTCCTGGGCCCTCTGCCGGCCAGCGGCGGGACCACGGCAGGACGGTACTGGCCGACGGGCGGCGAGCTTTGGCTGAGCGCAAGCTTGCGGGATCGGATCGGTTACACTGTGCAGCACAACACTCGGCTCGGATGTGAGCACACATCCTCACACCGACACGCACTCACACAGCCACAGGCCAGACTCTGGGAAATTAAAATGCATCGCAGGCACCCACGCACGGGTGGAAAAACATTCGTTTGATGAGGTGTCGACTGTAATTTAAATAACAGCGTTAACGAAAATCAAAAACTGAATGTCAATTCATGCAATCGCCGATTATATAATTGACTCGCCCCACACCCACCCACACGCACACTGGCAGAGCAGCACCATCCACCGCCATTCACCGCCAGCCCATCCAAGCCTATTCCCAATGGAATGACCCATATAACGCTTTGAATGCCGTCCCGTCCCGTTCCGTTCCGTCCCGGCCATTCCATGACGATAATGATGAAGGGGAGCCAGCGAGAGCAGAGCCCATGAATGAGATGCGATGAGACGAGTGCTTTATGGCTCGCAGCTTATGCGAAAACTCACTCGAGAGCAAACTCTCAAGTCGTTTCGCGACTCTGTTCTCGAGTCGTTTTGCCTTCATAAATAAAATCGATGAGCGTTCGAGTGGCGCCGCCAGCAGGCAATATTCTTCTATTGATTTGTTTTGTTTTGTTTCTTTTCGTTTCGTTTTGTTGTGGTTTGTTTTGTTCAGCCGCCGGACACCATAAAAAAAAGTGGCTTCCGCGACGAGAAATGCGATAAGGATTAGTTTAAAAGTTAATAAAACATTGCAGAGTCGCTCTCGCACGCTTTGCTCTCTCTCTCTCTCTCTCTCTCTCTCGCACTGCGCGCGATTTATGGGGAGCGCGGCAAGTGCGATAAATTGTGCAGCCCTGCGGCACATAAACCATGCGGCGGGCTGCAGTTGAGTAATTCTCGTTATTTTGTGGCCAAGCCATTCCACGGAACATGCGCAAAACCCGATACGAAGAAGCAGCATGCCGCGTCGCGTGTGCTGAAAATTAAATATATTTATTGTATTTGTATTGTTTTTAGCCATCAAAAACATGTACAATGCAAGAAAAAGTGAGATTATAACGAAAACGGAGCAGAAACCTTAAACGAAACCGAAATCGAAATCGCAAAAGAGGAAAAAGCGCGCGTCGCGTCGAAATTTGTTGCTGAGTCGCCCGGCGGGGCACAGTGGGACTGAGCGGGAAGATTCGCACATAAATCGCGGCAGAAGACGTGCTTAATACTTTTAATGCGACTTCGGTGACATTTGCAAAACAAACCAAATTGTTTACGGCCGAGAATTGTGGTTGAATTATTGTTGAATTATTGAGTTATTGTTGCTCGTAAATCGCACGCAAATACACCGCGAGAAATGGTCAGCGAAATGGTCAGAGCGGCACTCTAGCATTTTGAACGAAACAAGATTGCTGACAAGTAAATTAAGCGGCGACGCTACCGATAATTAAGAAATAAACGCCACGAATATTATTTGAAAACATTTATTAATTGCGCGACAGTGTCTGGTCTGGTCCGGCCTGCAGGCAGCGAGAGCGAGAGAGCTGCTCTCTGAACGGCCTGCTCGCAGCCTGATTTATTTCCCATTAGTCAATGCGTGGGCCAGAGCGGGACGGCACCAGCGCAGTGAGAGAAAGAGCGCACATAAAGAAGAGATGAGATGGGGCTGGGCTGGGTTATTTGTCTTGCGGCAGCGCCATTATTCATTTGCCTCAGCGCGCTCTCTTTCACTCGTGTTCATTTCTCACTGGGAGCGAGTGTAATGTGTTGGCTTTGCTCTCTCGCTCTCTCGGCATTCACTCGCTCTCTCGCTCACTGTGATTTTAATGGCCGCTCTGAAGTGTTTATCGTTGGCACACAATATTCGCAAAGTGGCATTTCTTATGGCAATCGTCGTAGTCGTCGTCTTCGTCGTCTCGGCCCTAATAACGCCGACGGCCAACAAACCGCCCGCCCCCTTTTTCTCTCGCTCTCTCACTCTCTCGTATTCGCTCTCTGGACTGCTTTCCTGTTGCTGCTGCTGCTGCTGCTGATGCACTGCACTTTTCTTTCTTCCTCCAGCTCGCAGAGTTTTCTTTTCTTGCGCTTTTCTTGGCATCAGTTGAGAAACCGCGCCACAATTGGCAAAGCGTCGTTGCCTCTTCCTCTGCAACTTCTTGGCAAAAAGAGTTGTTTTAAAAATTGTTTATGGCCGTGCTGCTGACGCTGTTCATTTTCCCCGGCTACCAAGGGGGAAAACTCCCCATCTTCATTCTCATTTTCTTCCTCTTCGTCGTCTGATTAATAGTTTTATTTATTTTTAGCGCTCATCTTCCAAGTCCAGGGCGTTTTTGTCGCTTTTGTTGTCGTCGCTGCCCGGATTTATGAGTCTTTATTAAAATGTTGGATTTCTCTTGTTCCCATCTTTTTTTTTACCCTCTCATTCTGGTTTTTTCCTTTATTTTGTTCTCATTTTATCAGTTAAACAACATTTTTGTTTTTATCACATTTCCCGTCACATTCCCCTGATTTATTGGGCCCAGTAATTTATTTTTCGATGTTTTTCAAACTGCGAGATCATCAAGGGTGAAGTTCTGTAGAAATACCGAACCCAAAGTGGAGTAAATAAATCTGTGTGCGGTACTATTCCTGGGGCCCCGAGAAGTGTTAATTGATTCGGGAAAGAGTTTTATGGATCCTCAATTAGTCGATTGATGATATTGTATAAACCATTTGAGAACTGCTGTGAATTCTCCATATTATAAGAGCTCAGTAACAAGAAACCCTTATGGCAGTAAATGAATTTATAAATACCAATTTCTCCATTTTGAGATATTTATATGATCGTAATTTTATGGGAAGTTAATATGAATACAATGTATGGATTTTTTCTACATTTTCATTCAGTGTCTATCGTGAATCGTGTTGATAGATTTATTTTCCAACGGATTTGTATCCCAAAACTCAAACTCCTTTAGGACAAAACAAAACTTTTCCAGCGATTGTACGGTCTATCCTCCGCTGGTACACCACTCAAAATCTATCGTTTGGAGTCTGCCCTGGAAGAATTCTTTATCGCGGGCCGTTGACAACGTCAGAAGTTCTGCTCCCAGAGAGCGGCACGACCACGACTCCAAGGTGAACCCCGCTGACCCTGGGGCCGCATGTGAGAACATTGTTTCACCATCTGCCGTCGCGTCGTGTCCCTGCCCCTGTCCCTGTGCCTATCCGCAGTCTGAGTCTGAGTTCGAGTCCTCGCTGGGCCGGAGCTGCGATCGAATCATGACAAGATTTTCGTGCTCGAGTCGGGCCCAATGAGAAATGTTGCCCATGCCACGATATTTCTCTACGGATTTCAGCGGGAAAACGTTGTAAATTCTTTGCCAGCACGAATTCGAACCCAAGCCCGAGTTCCGACAGACAATCGTTAGAGTTATCCTTGACTTATTCATTGTCTTTTGGTTTTTTTTCGTTAAAGAAACAGCAAACATTTTTTAGCGACCATCTCTGGCCAGCGTCTGAGCAACACATGAAAGACATTCAGCATTTTTTAGTGCTGGATCATTAACTTTTTGACGGCGATGCCATTGCCCAGCACCAGGGCGATGTCAAGGTCGGTTCCTTGAAATAAAGGCGATTCGTAGCCTTGGATCGGCAATCAAGCAGCAGCGGGAAAAATGTGTGCAATTTTTTTACGATGCCATAAAAAGTGCAATGCTAAGTGTCTCCTCGGTGCGCGTCATAAACAAAACGCGCGCGTTGAAACGGAGGCAGCGCTGCTAATTTGCACTTCCGCCGAAAACTCAGTGCCGCAGGATGCTGCCAGACAGGACACGGACATGGCCAGGACACACGCTGTCCCCGGCCCCGTCCCCGGCCTCTGCCCTCGCCCTCCATTACCGTTTAGGTAGATGGGACCGCTGCATTTGGCAGTTTTTTATGGGCCCACTGGCAACTGCCAACTGCCAGCAGGAGACGCAATAGTCGCCGTAAAAAAAAACACAGACAAAAAGAATTTAGCAGCAGGTAAATGCTTCAAATTGCACTCCCTGTTAGGCCTTCAGCTGATGAGCAACTGGACCTGCTCCGCAGTACAGCATCTCACTTGTAATTGATCGGAAGTAGAGCGGGATCAGCGCGGGAAGCTAAGGGAATTATTTAATTTATTTATTTGGGACTCCGCTCTTGTGATTTCCATAACTTGCACGAGAAGTTTCACAGCTCAGGTTGTGTCCACTAGGTTCTGGGATATTCTACCTTAACAACTTATCAGCCTAGCTCTGTGCTGGCTTCTCGATAAGAAAAGTCAATGGCTGGGAGACAGGGGAAACGACAAGAACAAGATTCAGCTCAGGAAACACTCGAGAGCTTTGTTAAAACAAATTAACTGAGGCGCAATTCGAGTGGAATTCTTATCAGATTTCTAATTAATTTAATTCTGCCTCGTCTGCCCAGCCACCCCCAGCTCCCTCCCTCCTCTGCCACCAGAGCTAGGGCCTGAGTCGACAAAAATGTCCGAGACTCAGGTGGTGCTGGAGGGGACGTGGACGTGGACGTGGACGACGCCTGACTTCCTGACTCTTGTCAAAGTTTGCTGATTAAATCAGTCATAGAAATGTCGAAAGGAAAAGAGAGACAGCGACAGCGACAGAGGGAGAGGGAGAGGGAAGCCACAAATGAAAAACCTTTAGACCAAATCAAATATTTGCCTGGCCAGGATGGGGCTAGGACGGGGCCAGACCAGCCATTTAACCGTTAGTTTTGTGGTCTTATTATGCAAGAAGAAAAAAAAAGAGAAAAGAAACAAGTCGAAAAAAGTGTACAGAGTGGGACCACCACCAGACCAAGGCGACTCGCGTGGAGTGGAGTGGAGTGGAGTGGAGCCACGACACACAAGAGGGAAAAAAGTCAGCTAAAACCAAACACGAAACAGTTAAAAAAGGCCAAACGGAATCGGGGGGAGCAGAGTGGCAGTGGCAGTGGCAGGGGGCAGGAACAGAGGTAGTGGCAGTGGCAGTGGCAGGGGCTCAAACGGACGTACAAGGAAAAAGTCATCGTCATCGGCAATTCAAACATATGCACGCCTCTGCCTCTGCCACTGGCACAGCCGCTGCCGCTGCTCAGCTGACGTCGGCGCTGCTTAGTTAGCCTCATTTAGAAAACGTTTGTTATGCAATGCCAACATTTGTATTCGAAAATGTTTTTTATTCAGTTGTTGACTTTTTTCGCTGCCTTTGTATTGTTGTTGCCTGACTTGGCGCGGCCTAAATGGCTGACTGGGGTCTGGGGTCTGGGATTGGGATTGGGACTTGGACTGTGCCTGGGACTGGGACTGGAACTGGGCCTGAGAACGTAGTCGTAGGAGATGGCGATGACGATGACGATGGCGACATGGCTTTGTGCCGACTTCAGCTGTTTTCCTTTCCTTTCTTTGCTGCCTCCGACCCGAGCCGGCTTGGACCGCGCTCGAGTTTGAATTTTAAATGCAATCATTTCCTTTGCCGCAGTCGGTAACCCTCTCCGAGACCGCTCCTTCCGTCCACCCCCCGTGGAGGTGGTCGCATGTAAGGACTTCGTGATTTTCGCTATGATTGTTTAAAATGTTTCACCCATGGGGGGAACGGGGAGGGAACGGACTGGATCGGGGCCAGCTAACGAACCGAGAAGAAATTGTTTAAATATGCGCGGAGATACGTATAAAACATTTCGTGACAAACGAGCGCTTAGACAAAGCCTCGAATGCGATTCACAGTTCGATGCAAATGACCGCTGCAGCGGAATCGTGGAAGCGAAAGGGTCCCCAGCGTTTTCGCTCAGTGTACGAGCCGCGTCGAACACTGATTTTGATCGCTGCACGCCCGCAGAATTTCCACAAAATCCCAAAACAAAAGTCTCGTTTGATTTATGCGGAGGGCCATTTATAAAGATGTCGACTGCAAGTCTCTTGATGTTTCTATATACTTATAAAGCATACATTTCTCGAGCTGAGTTCCACGTTTGGGCTTACGCTTACCTGAAACTTACCTGAAACTCCCCAACGGACGCCATCAACCAAATAAGATAACAAATTCGAGTTTCGAGTTGTTTCGTCGACGCTCGCTGTCAACCCAATTCAAATTGTGTACAAAATCGTGAGGCGCATAATTAAAATTTATTTCTTATAATCATGGCAGGAATTCAGTCAGCAATTGAGTTGTCTGTGGAGGGAGATGAAGTTGGGGAACCGTTTAAACAGGCCTTCCCTCCATTGAAATTCAAACCAAATGTTTCCTAAATCCACAGGATACACACACACACCTAATAATATTTAGTATTTACTTATTTACACATCAGACGAGCTTTGTTTTGTATGGGTCAGACCTCTATTATTGAAGCTAAACGAATGCGATGCGTATTTAATACTCGATTTAATTGTTGTTCATTCAGTTGCAATTGAGTTTGATTAGCACTTGGCAAGTAACTCGTTAGTCATTTCGAATCGGTTTAATGATCGACCTGAAGGCAGGTCGAGCAGTTAGAGCCTATTTTTAGACGAGTCATCGATCAGCGGCAGCGAAATCGAGGCGCCAGTTGGGTGGAAAAGGAGGAGGAATCGCCGGAGCGGTGCCAATCTGTCCGGCGCGGAGTGGTCAGGGCCGCGCTACCATTTTTGGTGGCGATGCGAAAAACTTTACAATGGCAATTAAAAGTAATTACCAGAGTCATTAACGCAGCACCAGCGGAGGCAGTGGCGGAGTCAGAGGCGGCAGCAGCAGATACCAAAATCGGAAAACGACAGTTGAAATGCAAGAAAAAGCCGAACCAAAGGCAAAAAGTGCTTGTAATTTATTTGTCATCAATCGGCTGGCAATAAGTCAGACAATCACAAAAATGCTGTCAACATTAAGACATGTGAATACGAATACATTTTCAGCAGCAGCAAAGCGACAGCCACACAGATACAGATACAAAGTTGCTGCCGTTGCAGTTGCCGAGACGATGGCGACAACGACAACGACGACGACGACGTCGCCAGCATTTCAAGATTTATGTGCGTGTAACCTGTTTCTTTAATTGCACATTTGCAGCCCCAAACGACGGCGACTACGACGACATCAGGGGCAGCAGTAGCAGCGGCAGCAGCAGCAGCAGCAAAAACGTGAAAAATGAATTAAATAAAAATGCATACAAAGCAAACAAGACGATTTGAAAATGAACTGGAAACAGTAGCAAAAACACTCCAGAGCTCTCAAAAAAAAAGCAGCAGCAACAGCAGCAGCAGCCACAAAAAACTTTAATTTAATTCGACTTTTTTTTGTGGCAGTCTGCGGCTGCTGGTTGGTTCCTGTTGCTGCTGTTGCCGCTTGGCTGCACTGCATCAAAATTGGAGGCTGCAACACAGCGACTTGGCAAGAGAGAAAAGGTTTTCATTCGTCAACGACTCCGCGTCTCAGTCTCAGCCTCTCTGATGTGTCGCCATTTTTGGGTTTCCTGAGCTGGCTTTTCCTTTTGCGAAGTTGCAGCTGCAACATCGTTAGCTGCTCTCCATATAAGTGGATGCAATCCATCATTAAATTCTATAGCCAGTCAGCGTTTAGGTAATTCGCAGCTAACGAATAGAAATTCGGCTCGACTGCAGCTAAAATAATGATCATCTGACGATAAACTGTTGCCCACTCCGCGGCTTCAATTTGAAAACAGTTTTCAGTCGATTTAAATGTAGTCTCCATCCGCTAGAAGAGGGGAAAGTCTGAATAATTAAGTAAATAAATGTATTTCCCTTAACAAAAGGAACAAGATTTATTTGCTTTTTAATAATATTTCATATCTAAATAATTAGATACGAGTATGGCAGCTAATTTTGTATCTTTTGAAACGGGTGCGGAATATTTCCCGTGATTGTTGTTGCTGTCCATGGGGGAAAATGGGGATAAATGTGAGCCACACAGACAGCGGGAAAACTCAATGAAAACTTGCAGCAAACAACATCCCAATAACAGTTTTGAGTTTCGTGTTTTTGTCGAATTAAAATTTGCTACAAGGCACGTTTCGGCGAGCGCCAAAGTTTGCTGCCCTGCCGCTGATCCTGCAGCAGGACGGCCCACTTGCCTTCCTGCACTCCTCCTCCTCCGCTCCGACTGCTCTCCGCCTTGCTTAGTTATTCATGTACATTTGTATCCTGCGCATAAAATTGCGGCTGCGGCTGCTGTGCGGAAAGGCAGCAGACAAATAGTAATGAAAACTCTTCTCGACTGCCAGGACACTATTTCTTCTGCTGCTGCTCCCGGCCTTCCATTGTTCCTACAAATATATGTGTGTGTGTGTGTGTGTGTGTGGGCTAGGGTGTACTGGGAGGGCTGGGGAACGCTCTCGGCAACGGCAACATTTCGACATAATGTAAACTAATTAAAATTCAAAAGCCATAAACAGATTTTGCCAATAAAACTTTGCTAGCTAAATATTTTTTGCACACACCCTGGCTGGTGGCTGCATGGACCCGGAGGGAGTTGGGCGGAATGGAGACTCCCAGGGAAAACAAAGAAAACTTCAGACTACAGAGAGTGCAGGATTTTTGGATTCAAGTTTTTCATCCTCCTCCTTGGCATTTCGTGCTCGATTTTGCCTCTTAGCCTCGGGCCAAAAATCTCAAGTTAAAGGCGTCTTAAAGTTTGAACTCGAAGACACATTCCCAGTTGTTTCTCGTCCTATTGTGTATTGTTGTGAGAGTAAACATAGATACATATACAGATGCGGAGATGTATAGATAGATAGATGTCTGTGTGCGCCTGTGTGGATGCAGCAGCTCGAGTGGAGTGCAGGAAGTGAAACGTAGGAAGTGTGGCCAACAACATTTTATACTCGAGCGCATAATATTCATATGCAGGCCATAAAAAACTTTGGCAGCTCAACGAGAGATCTTCTTCCGACGTACCGACATCCCTCCACGCCCAGGGAGGCAGCCCTGCCAGCCCCACCCTCCCAGAGACAGGCACAGTGGTGGCGAGACAATGAATTATGCTCAAAAATGCATAATAAAATATAATTTAAATGCAACTATGACTGATAGATATCTATTTGATAGCTACTTATAAGTGAACATAATTCATATTTATTTTTTTTTTTTTCAATATAAATTTTTCATTTAAAGTTTGGGAGTTTATTAATTGAGAAGACAGATTTCAGTTTTCCAAAAAGTAATCCAGTCGATGCATCGCAACCTCCATCCTGTTCCTCGAATGTATTTTGATGCATTATTCTCCATATATTCCCATTGTACGTACCCCATAATGCAACGCTCGATTGTTGGGCAGACATTTGTGCAATATACGAGACTCAAGTCGAGTCGAGTCGAGTCGAGAGCCAAGCAGCGCCACGTCCCCGTCCCCATCCGTGTCCCTTCCCCTCCCCGCTTGTTTGTGTTTGCTGCCGAACAATTGAAGTTCGCCGGCAAAAATATAAAAAGTGGGCAAAAAGTGCGAGCAGCTCGGGGAGAGCGATAGAAACAGAGACACAGAGAGAGAGGGAGAGAGAGAGAGGAGTCTCAGCTGAGTGTTGTTGGTGGGTTTGCTGCTGCTGCTGCTGCTGCAACGCCTCCATTTGCCAACTGTGGGCAAAGTTGGAAACGGGAGCGGCCGGAGCTTAACTTAACTTTGCTTTTACTGCGATAAAATGAAAATTGCACACGCGCCATAAATAAGGATTCTCGCAAGGATAATTTATAAAACTTTGCTCGCAAGCGTTTTACTTATGAGAAGCGAGCGACGCCAGACAGCAGCGCACTCCACACTCCACACCTGGAACGGGAGCGGGAACGGGAGTGGAACGGGGGAGTAGTCCCCCTCCAGGGGGGCTACGTTGCATTTATGTCCTGCTGGAGACCCTCGCCGAATGAAGTTTGTAAATTCCGGCAGTGGCTGTGTCGTTGCTGGAGCTCATGTGACGTATGCACAGCCACCTGCCTGACCCACGCCCACTCCCGCAGACCCTTAGGTCATACCCTGCATATGCTGGCCGGACGACCTCTACGGCCTCTCAAATGGCCAAAACCCGGAATGCGGAGTGGCAAAGGGATAGTGGGGGAGGGACACTCGCAATTGTAATCGATGTGCGAAATAAACAAAAGCGGACATAATTATCAAGTTATCGCGCGGCGCCTTGCTGCGGGTGTGGCCTGCCCCTTGCCCCCCCGTTGCAGCAGAGTCCACCAAATGAATGGGTTCTGGCCTGGCTGGGAGCTAAGCCCGCACCGAAAATGTTTCGTTGCGACGGCAACGCATCGATATTTATGATGTCATGGATTTTATTGCTGCCTGCTGCAAAATATTCATATGCGTCGCTTCCTCACGGTCCACTCCTGTCCTCTGCTGGGCAGGACTGTGCTGGTGCTGGTGCTGCTGTGTCCCGGAGTCCTGGCCAGAGTGCTGCCTCCGCCCCTCTACCAGCACGGAAACAGTAAAATGACCATCAGCCTTACAGGATGTAAATTTTGCAGTAAAACGAGACAACGCACAAGGATGTGGAATGCGAAGAGAGAGAGAGAGAGAGAGAGAGAGAGTGAGGGAGGGAGAAGACACATAGAATGAATGTTGTGTTAAAGGGTGGGGGTGGAGTGGCAAGTGGGTGGCGGGCGTTATTGACGTCCCCGATAAGGCGGGTGGGTGGACAGCTGGACAGTTGGACGGCAGAGAGATGACGCTGCTGCGATAGTCCTCGAGCGTCCGGCAGGATGTTTGGAGTCAAATTTGAGCAGGTCGTGGCCCCCAGTACCCCCTACACACTCCCCCCAGTCAGCGGATGCTCTAGGTCAGAGAGCAATAAAATGTTGCCGATATTATTTCGCTGTTGCTGCCGTTCTATTTTTTCTGTTCCTGCTGTTTGCCGGGCTGCTGGCTGCTCTCCTTCCATTGTTTGCCGTGCGCCGCCTATTGCCAAGTTTGATGGGGCCAGAACCAGCATCAGTTAAGCTCCCAGCCAACATCGCACGGAAGTTGCACATATGCCTCGGACCTCGGACCTCGATCCGATCCGACGATGCGGGCCGGGGTCGCTGCTGCTGGGCCGTTGGTGTCGGATTGCCGTTGTTGTTGCACTTGAGTTATGCGCATAGATTGAAAATCGGCGATAACCGAAAAAAGAATCGCACGAACAGCCGCAACAACCAGCCAACAAGCAACAGCAACAACAAACGCGCGCGTCGCAATTGTTGTCAGCATTGGAAGGTTGGGGCAAGGTGCGCCCCACCCCCTTCGAGTGGGCGTGTCCACACGAAGTTGCAGCGCGTGATGCAACACGCCATTATAAAGTTATTAAAAGGGAAGAACGCCGAGACCAGCGCACAACCTCAGCAGCACCACAGAGAGCAGATAGCAGGGCCAATCGACAACAGGTACGCGAGGGGAGGAAGGGCCGTACAGCGGGTGGAACAGTGGCGCAAGTGCATTAAGCAACAAAAGACAACTTTACAATACGGACAAGAGGCAACAATATATTCTGGGAGACTTTTCAACTCAATAAGATTTATTTGATTTATCTGAAAGCTAGAAATAGATAGAAATTTATTGGTAAAAATAATGAGAGATGATAATTTGTTCCATAAATGTAGTTGCAACTCCTACCATAGCTCTCCCAGATTTATTTAATTATTTCTTTAATAGAAATTAAAATTATGCAATAATTTTTGATGCAGAAATTTACTGATACTTATCCTTAGTTTCAAAATTTAATTATGTTTTCTGCCCCACTCTCATTCTTGTCATAATTTAAATATAGATTTTTGGTGCAATCATTTTAGTGTTGAAAATGTTTTTCCAACCATCTGCTGACAATCAGCGCCAATTCCAGTAGCAAAAGGGCATCAAGGGGGGGAGAACATTCGCAACAATGCAGAAATTGTTTATGAGATTAAGCTCATAAAGTGCGAAAATGCATTTTAATTGAAGTGCAGCTTTGGGACTTAATAATATTTCGATTTTTTGCCGCCATCGTCCCGTCGAGCCGTTCGCATTGTTGCCACTCTCAATGTGGCAGGCTGTTGCTGCTGCTGATAGTAAATTGTTGCAATATCGGGGGGCAGAAAAACGGAGTCGAGCCTGGATAAAATGAACAGAGTCGGAGGCCCCTGGACAATGGCGTTGATTGTTTGAACTCTGCCTGCCCTGGCGCTTCGATGGATGTCGTTTTTTTTTGTTCCAATCTTGCAATAAATTGGCAATAAGCATAAATCGTGGGGATTTATTTATAGGCAGCAGGCAGCAGGCATGCCCATACATATACTGTAATATAAATAAGTTTTTCCCATAAAGCAGAAGTAATGAGATTAATTAACAGCGTTGACGGCCCACAAATCAGAGTTGGACAAATTGTGTGAAAACTTTGAGCTCCACCAAAGATAGATTTGAGTTGCCTTTATGCTGCTGTGCTTGTCGCACCTTCTGCCGCCCCAACGGATGCGGATGTTGCACTCAAGATGCAGCGGAAGTGCCGGCAGACAAGCCAGACTAATTGGGTCCTGGGTCCTGGGTCCTCGACCTCATAAATACGGCATGTTTTGCATGAATTCGAAATGAAATGTTGTCTGTGCCGAAAATACAGAAAAACATGGCATTTAATTTGTATGGAATCCATCAGCTATGGAGGATCCTTTGTCTTGACGAGCACCACAAAAAGCCAGGCATAAGGCGGAAGGCAAAGAGGTGCGGAAAAATGCCAGACAACGCGCGACAAGTGAAAGGAGCAGAGTGAGAGGAAGCCTCTGTGTATGCACCCCTCCCATTCAGCTCTCTTGCCGTTTTCATGGCTTTGTTCAAAATTACCATCAAGTTGACAGTTCTATGGCGCGTTGACAGTTCACAGATAGACACACACACACACACACACACACGCTGGTACACACATATGCAAATGTCGCCAACTCGTACTCGTTGGCTCATTCTTGTGGAAAATGTTTTTCTGCTGGCCCGGACTCGGAGTGGAACCCGCAAAACGGAAGGAAGGAACTGCTGGGCAAACGAAACGAAACGAAACGAAATGAAGAATGTGCCCGGCAAAAAAAAGTGCAGAGCGTATAGGGAGAGAGGAGTAGAGAGAGTGGAAAACGCTTTCCACCAACTTGAAAATGCAAATAAATGTAAGTTTTGTCATTTTTCAGGCCCTTACCGCTGCTGGCCACGTCACGAATTCGTCACCGTCCACGTGCACGTGAAGTGGCCCTCGTCTCGTCTCGTCCCTGCCCCGCCCTGCAGCACACGGAACTATTTTAGTCGTTGGCATTTAGAGTGTCACATTTATATGGGATTTTTATACGGTCGTACGAGTATGACACCTAGCCTCCTCCTCCGCCATCACCTTCGTGAGCAACCGTCGCGTCGGTCCCTCTCTCTCACGCAAATGTGTGAATTTTTGTTGCGCCTGGGTTGGAATTTTAAAATGTGGCTGCTCCACCCATCTGCAGCTCCACATCTAAATGGCCGCGGACAAACGTCATTCACGTGTTATAATACAACGACACTTGAATGGCCCCTGACTTGGCCCCTCAGTGTCGCTGCAGAGGATTGAGATTGGGAGCTGAATGGAACTGACAGCTGGAACCTGACGATTCCCAACTCTTTGCCACCAGTTTGTACAGCATTTTGGGCAGAAGGCAAGTCTTGGATTACGCTGGGCAACTGATAAGCCTCAAGAGACATTCAAAAATTCCCTTATCGCTGGAGATAGTTGGCAGGCCACGAAAGTCATTCCAACTCCAATTACAACAATTCCATTTCCCGTTATCTGTCTCCCTCTTAGTTAGAGAGACAAAAAAAATGGAAACATCCTCGATGCTTGTCTTTGGGCAACGTGGCAGCCATTACTCAAGTACCACAAATGTCGCTATTTTTGGTCGATTTCGATGTTCGAGTACTTCCCACCACTTTTCCTTCGCCGGGGAAATGTCTCACTAACTAGCACATATGCGCACATTTCCCTCTCTCTCTCTCTCGCTCTTTTGCTCATGGATATGGACTAAGTACCCTTGAGCCAGCTACAACATGTTCGAATCATAAATCATAACTCAATATGGAGTGCAGGCCCCCACTCCGTGTGCCGAAGGAAGAGTTTGAACAGGCATTACAACAATTCAAATGAAATATGCATTCAAACTGCCTACCAATCGGCCATGCTGCTGCTGCCGCTGCTGCTGCTGCTTCTTCTGTGGTAAAATAAAACCCGATCGGTTCTGGGGTTACACCGTCCATGTCCAATTACCCCACCGAACGATATTTTTCCGTGGAAGTGCATTGTAATGTGAGTTCCGCCTCTGGCGGAGCAGCTCCACTCCATCGTTCATTTGCCAGACTTAGTTGAGTGCTAATTGCATTAAATCACATGAGGATTTGGGATGTCTGGGACCAACTGTACGTACATGCATGTAGTACATGTCTCTGGTCAGTGGGCGCTTCTTTTGGCAAGCAATTGAATTGCGGACTGGCTGGCCGCATGCAAAGTATTTAGCAGACGCTCGGCAGTGTCTTTGGCAGTGTCCGACAACCGCAAGGAATTAGCTAAACAACCAAAGGCCAACTAAAAACCCAAAAGTTTGCATAAATTGTGCCGTTGTGATCCCAGAGTTGGCATGCGAGTTGGCTCTGGCTCTTTTCAAGCGGATTAAGGAAGGATTGGGGCACGGAGCTCACATGATTATGCAATGAGCAGTGCCCTTCCGCTCTCCTCCCCCCTCTGATCATTTCCCATGCCCATAAAGAACTTGGCAATAGTTCGATGACATCGATACCAGCAGCCAGCACAGAGGAAGGAGCAGTGGAAAGGCCTGCTTGAGATTTAAAAGTAAAAATAGCTCCTTATTCATCTTCGATACACGGAGCAGCTGAGGATGTTGTCTGCAGCAGCAGCAGCAGCAGGAGGAGGAGGAGGAGGAGGAGGAGTGAGAAGGAAGAGGCATCCTCCCCGCCAATGGTGGTTCGAGTTGCAGTCCCAGTCCCAGTCCCATTTCCATTCCTATTCCCGGAACGTGCAATGGCAGCTCGCATGTTGCATGCTGCATGCTGTATGCTGCATGTTGCACCGCGTGTTGCTTTATTTGCATACGACGACGCATCCGAGGGGACGGTGGTGGGGCAGGGGAGCTGTGCACAGAGGCAGACAGATGGTGGAGATTGTTTCTGGGTGTGGGTGAGTGCAGCCAAAATGCAAATCAGCATCCACCAAGAAGATGCAACTGCAAGAAGGTGGAGGCATGGGCAATGGGCAGAGGTGCAGGAATTCAAGTTTAAAATGGAGGCACTAAGAAAGTTTTTGGGGAAATTCGGAGACGCCTTTGAATGCCAAAAGAATCGATGTATGGCCAAGGCTGAGGGTTGTTTATTTCCCTTAGAGTTACTTTATTCAGAATGATAGAAGGGAACTTTCTTAGTGACTAAATGGCAGAGAGCCATGCCCTTTTGCTGCTGGAACACTTTAAAGAGCATTCGGGCTTCGATTTAGGAACTTTTGCCTGCCGTTTCACCTCGAATCCTTTTGTGCTCGTTTTGGGCCAGTCTCTCCATTGTTTCGGCATATTTGGTGTATCTGTGTATCGGTGTATCTCTTCCCCACATGCATTCCCCTTCCCATTCCCATTCCAATCGCCTCTTGGTGCCCCCTTGGAGCGTCGTTCGTCCGAGTTCGAAATGCTGTCGGACTTGCCAAAAGATTTGCTTTTGAGATATGCCCACAATAAAACACACAAATAAAACTTGCAGACCTGCAGCAAGCTGCGACTCACCTTTGGCTGCCCCTGTGCCCCAGTGCCAGCCCCTGCCCCTCATCCACCGCCCTGCTGCTCCGTGTGTATCAGCTTCTTGGTTGCGTTTTTCTTCCTCCTCTTCTCCAAAGCCAACGCCAAAGCCAAAGCTGGCGGCGGCGGCGGCGGCAAACCTTTTGTTTATTTTATTATCTTTGGCTATTTGCTGCTCCTTGTGATGCTGCTGCTCCTGCTGCCCCTGCCCCTGCCTCTTGCCCATCCTTGTATATGGAGTGTGGCGAAAACGCTTAAAACGAAATTTATTTAGTCGGCCCAGGCGGAGGTCGCGAGAGATTCGCAATGCGACAAAAATGCGACTAAAAATAAGGCAAAACACGGAAAGAAGAGCCAGAAATGAGCGGAAAATGCGGCTGGGGAAACTAAAAATAAATAGAAACAGAAAGAAAACCAAAACACAGGCAACAAACATTAGCGGGCGACACAGAAATTAATTTTATTTTCTATATTGCAAAGCGAATATTTTATTTGAAAAATGTCGCGTAAAAGGGGATGTGTGTGTGTGTGTGTGTCAGTGTGTGTGTGTGTGATTTCTGGGGGCTTAAAATAGCTGTCGAATCAGCGGAAGAATCTCAATCTGAATCCGAATCCGAATCCTATTCGGAATCGGCTGCCAAATCCAATTTTATGATGGCGCGCAGACATTTGCATAAATGTTTTCCCCACTGGGGCAAGCGGGATGGCAGCAGGAGCCGCGCAAGGGAGATGGAGCTAGGGCCAGCAGCAACACCAGCAAAAGCAGCGGCAGCAGCAGCAGCAGCAGCAGCAGAGGCGCAGCATGTGGCAGCCTTGTTGATGTTGTTCGAGTGGCGATTGGGTTGAATGGAGGGGGGCACGGACATTGGAGTGCATTGCATGTTAGCCGTGTTCTGCAATTCTCGCATGCAACAGCAAACAGCACGCGAAGACAGATTAGAAACGGGGCCCCCAGCCGGGGGACGGCATTTCTGCCGGCTGCCCAGGGATCGGGGGGAGCAATGGGAGGCCTGCGTCTATGTCTGTGTCTGTGACTCGTGTTATCATTGCAAACACAGCGGGCAGCGGCAGTGGCAGCCACGAACCGCAGAGAGTGTCCACGGAATCTAAGCCTCAAATTGAATATTGGAGCAGAGCCCGCATGATCCCGATCCGTAAGAGTGCCTCAAGCAATTCTGTCATTCATCAATGCTCCACCTTTAACGAAAATACATTCAAAATGTAACCAACGAAAGTTTCTTGCCATTGGGAAACATTTGCCATTAAATCTCGGCTGCCATTCGAACGGAGTTTCTAGTAAAATATTTCCCCCAGCCAGGGGAAGCGTATTCTTTAAGGAGTATCTTCATTACTCTGCCCCTCTACCCCGCGCCGCATGCTCAAGCTCAAGTTTAGTTGCATTCTGGTAAGAATTTGCATATGCTGCCTGTCGGCAGCGCGAAACGAGGAACGGCGCGGCGTGGCGCAGAACTTCTTAGCATTTTCCGCTTTTGTTGGGTTTTCTGTTGTTGTTTTGCTCCACTTGCCTCCTGCCATGCCTGGGCATTGTTGTTGGTTTGTCCATTTGGCTGTGCAACTGCTGGCATTTCCATTTGTGTGGCAGGGGAGTGGGGCAGAGTTGAGGCATGGCCAGGGCCATCCTATTCCAGCAATTTCTTTAATTTTCTAAACGATTTTAAATTTATTGCCACTGTTGCTGCAACAACCAAGAGGCAACATCCAACATCTTCTTCAATTATGCTCCGTCTCCCGTCTCCAGGTATGGAGCGGGCTCTCCCTTGGGGCCTCGGCTTGTTAGTTGAAGCTGCAAAATTGCAATAATGTTAATTTTTTGCAACTATTTGCCTCGCTCCTCGGTCCTTCATGCCGCAGCAGCAGCAGCAGCAGCAGCAGCAGCCACCGCCAAAAAGGGTTTAATTTCATTTCGAGTTTCGCGTTGAACGTTGCGCGGTCTCCCTGTCTCGCGTTTCGCGTTGCTCGTTGCCCCAAGTACGCTTAAGTGTGTGTTTATGCTGGGGCAGGAGTCGGCTCCGTTGTTGTTGTTGTTGTTGCAGGCTCTGTTATCTGCAAAACTCCATTAGAAAGGCAAAGGAAGCAAATGGCGCGCTCATGGCAGCTAACGAAGGCCAACACAAAGGAGGCAAAGGCAGTGGCAGTGGCAGCAGCAGTGGCAGGGTTCGGAGTCGGAGTCGGAGCCAGAGACAGGCGCAAAAAAAGCGAACGACGTCGCTTAACGACTTTAAAGAAAAATTAAAAACATCCCAAAAGGAATACATCTTCGCCCTGCCGCATACTCGTACATCGACATGGCTGGCTGGCTGGCTGGAACTGAAACTGGAACTGGGACCGAGACCCGAGACCGAGGCATGGACCCGGGCATGGCTGTTCTGTTGCATGTTGCTGTCCGTCTGTCCGTATGTCCGTCTGTTCGTCTGTCCGCTCAACATTGTTAGTGGCTCTCGAATTTATTTTAACGAACTAGTTTGGTCACTTCATACAACATTTTTTGCTCTGCTGGCTGGCGGGCAGCGCAGGCCGCTCTCCGGACTCCGGCTCGAGCTGCATTTGCTTCGGGTTATAAAATATATTCGCCTTATATAAATAAATAAATTGGTAAATGGCGTTTCATTTGGAGCTCTGTGCCCCATCCGCCATCCGCCATCCACCATCCTCCATCCGTTGTCCGCTGATGCGATGATAAATGCGACAAAAACCTGTCGCAGCTCCCTCTGACCAGCAGCAAATTGAATTTATTCGCTCGCAAATGTCGCCGGCCAATGCATTGGCCAAGAAGATGGAGACAGGGCCAAAATGGGAACAGACAACAGAGCAAAACAGCAGAAGATGCCCCGAAGAAGAAGTTGCCTTTTATGGCTTACAGCGGTTTGGGGCTTGTCTGATTGCCAGCAATGTTGGATATTTGGAGTGGAGGAGCAGGGCATGAGGCATGCAGCATGAAGGGTAGACCCAGGAGAGACAGAGACTGGCTCTGAGATCATTGTCAATCATCACATGCGGGCACCAGCGAAGACAAATCTTTGCCGAATCGGGGGGGAAAACGAACAGACTTTGTCCCGAGAATTCCCTCAAGCAGCGCATTCCACGCTTAAGTTTAAAAGTATCTCTGCATAAAGCTCATGGGGTAACGCACCCAAAACATGAGATAAACGAAACGGAACCACCTTTCTTCGCCTCCACTTCCTTTGGGTGGTGCATGAGCAACAGCAGGAGCTGCCACAAATGAAACGCAAAATAAACGAATCGCACACAGAAAATGCTTAACGAGCAGAAGGCACTTGCAAAATGCTCAAAAGCAAAAGCGAACCCCAAAGAATTATTTACTTCAAATTCCAAGTGCAACATAGAATTCGTGCGGCGGCAGCAACATGCAATGCACGGCAGCAACATGTTACCCAAACGAAGGGAATGCGGGCGGAGAGGGGTACAAGGAGGAGGGAGGCAACAGCAGCAGCAGCAGCAGCAGCTAAAACGCCGATAAAAGCAACGATGGCAGTTCAGCTTCGTTTGCTGCTCAGGCGGCCATGTTGCAGATTGCCATTGCCGTTGCTGTTGCCGTTGCCGTTGCCGTGGCTGTTGCAGCGGCCACTCATTGCAAATGCAACACAACTGCGCGCCTTTCTCAAGACTCTGACACTGGATACTGGATACTGAATACGGGGACGACGACGAGTGCGAGGACGGTCGGCCAGCATCATTACTTCCATTCAAGCTGTTTGGCCTGGCGTGTACATAAGAAAAAATACAAAAGCACAAAAAGAGTGGCCCCAACCTCAACCTCTGCCGCGGCCCGGACCATTTTGGACAATGCGACTGGGCAGCGGGAATGGTTGCCATTGCATGTTGCCGCAGTTTGCTGCTGCTGTTGCATCAGCAGCTCCCAGCGAGCCACTGCCAAATAAAGCAAACGCATTGCGAATTCCTTGTCTGCCGTTGTTGACTCTTTTTGTGGCTCTGGCTGCTGCTGCTGCTGCTGCTCGCTGCCTTTTAATGATTTAAAATTCCATTTTAAGAATTTTATACTTAATGATGTGTTTTGCGTTGTATAGCATCGTTGACCGAGCGGCTCTGAGGGGTGCATTCCCCTCTGCTCCATCCACTCTGCTGTCCAGTTCCCCGTCCTGGCAAATGGCGATTGTCGTCGTCGTCGTCGTCTTTGCTTTTGATCTAAACGCTGCGTGCTTTTCGTAAATTGCTTTTCGTTGTCGTCGTTCAGTCCCGGCTCTTACCTTTTGTGGAAGCCGCATGAAATGTGTGCGAGTTTCTCTCTGCCTCTGCCCCGGCCCCTGCCTCTGTATCCGTATCTGCCCCTTGTCGGATATATCCCTCTTTTTTTGTGCCGCGTTTGCAAAAAGAGCAAAAATTAAATGCAATTGCAATTTTGAGGGCATGAAATCGCAGCAACCAAAATATTTGCCGCACAAACAAATAGCGGAAGGAGATTTATGGGCCATCCCGCTTGCAGGTTGTAAATCAGGGACACTTTCCCATTCTGGCAACTGTTGCAAAATTGTCAAAATTCTATTGACGCATGCAAATTTCACGCCGCGCCGCCTGCTGGCCCTGTTTTGTGTCAGTTGCCGCTTTCACCGACTGCAGCAGGTACGGTGGAGTTTTTCGGCTTCCCAGGCCGGCCAAGTGCGTGCCGAAATATGAATTTTCATAATTTTTGGCACAGTTTGCGGTTTGCAAAAAAGGTCAAACTCTGAGCGAGAGTGCCATAAAACAGCTGCAGAGAATATTTCATATATTTTTTTGCTATTTTCATTTCCTACAAAAATTCCTGGACAATAGAATGCCAGGTTGGACGGGAGTTTCGTGTTTTGTGCTGTTTAGAAAGTGCGTTACATGCCCCGTCCCTGCTCGGAAATCGGTCTGATTTATGGCAGGATAAATTGATCGGAAGATGAGAGGACAGTGTCAGCAGCAGGTCACTCTGTCTGCGTGAGAGTCGGGCTACTGGCTGCTGGCTCCGACCTCGGTGTGCTGGTGCTCGGTGGAGCCTTGCGTGGAGCAGCAGCAGAGAAGGCATAAAAATTCAATTATCACTTAATAACAAGAGGAAAATGAAATGAAAATTGCGTGCGGCGCTGCCCGGAGGGAGTCAGATGGAGGGTCAGAGGACAGCTGCATTTACGCATCGTTATTGCTGTTGGGGACAGTTGCAGGTGGCAACATTTGCACTTTGCATTATTAACAGGGCGGTCGTTAAGGCACTGCAACTTGCTTTACGCCTTGTCGGGGATGTATTTCCATTTTAATTATTTCATTTTCTGCAATTACACACGGGTGGCCGCTGAGAGAACGGAACAGAGCAGAAATGGAAATAAAATCTTGAAAAATAGTGCTTGAGGTCTTGTTGGCTGAAAAATGGCTTTGCAACTAATTGGAACGGTAAAACTTCCGATTTAATTATTCTCTATCTGCATGATTAACCTAAGTAGATGCTCAACCTTCCTCCGAATATGTACACACACTCGAAATAATTAATACCCTTTAAACCTAATTGATTGTATTTGTTTTCTTCTCTTTTTTTAGGTAAGTGTCAAGCAAATAATTCCCATAAATCCCTACAAACAAAACATTGACAAAGTGAGTAGATAGATCCAAGTATAAGAGAGGGAGAAGTGCCATGCCAGCTGTACGATGGGTAATCCCCTTAACCAATCCCCATCTAGCAACATCCAGAGAAGAAACCATTTTCCAGATTAGCCAAAGATGTGAAACAAAAATTGGAAAATTACTCATGCGTGCCACACCCCCACACACATGACGGGATTTCCTTTTTCGGTTTTAGCATGCCCCAAAGGCAGAAAAACTTGCAAATTGAAGGGAGTGGAAGAGCGGAGAAAAACACGAAGCGGAGCGGACTCAACGCCCCCATTTAAATTTATTTGCACAACTTTACTTTCCCATAGCATGAAATCAAATCCAATCAATAAGTATCTTAAATAAATTCATGGCACCCACCACACACACACACACACCCAGCACCGCCCAATACCCGTGGCAGCCAGCACCCCTCCTCGCTCTGGGACAGCCACCCACAGCCACTTAGCTACCTCATTTTTTGTAATGCTAAATAAATTTATTTGCTAATGTAGTTTTTCCACACCACTCTCGCTTCCCTCTCCCCCTCTCTCACTCTCTCAGGCTTTTTCTCTAGAGAAGTGCAGCGAGGCAGAGCAGGAAGATGGAGAAGCGAAACGGAA